>NC_135134.1:41455671-46455671 GCF_051014445.1 Colletes latitarsis
TCCGTCTTCGGCTTTCGGCATTCACGTGCACGGTGCCCCATTTTCCCACAGTTGAAGCAGGTAATCGCTACTCTGTCCTTCGCGCCGTCGCTCGTCTTCGTTGCGGGTGGTGGACGAAGTATGTTTTGCCGATTGTTCCGCGATTTTTCTTCTTTTCCAGGCATACTACCCATGGTACACATGGACGCATATAAATCATTGGGATCGGTGTGCTTTGCCGACCGGATTGTCCTAGCGATTGCCTCGTCCGGTATGCCGAATATAATCATGTCCACAATTTTCTCATCGTTCAGGTTGATGTCTAGCCGCCTGATCAAATTCATTTTTTGGAAGCAGTAATCTCCCAAGGCCTGTCCGGGTTTCGCTTCATATAAATCCGCTTCTCTTAATAATTTCGAAAATGGCATCGTTCGCCGGAACTGAGCGACGAGAAACACCTTTGTTTCGGCCCACGTGGTCGCGACTCGCATCTGCGTATCATACCATTGGCGGGCATGTCCTCGCAATCTCGTCGCGATCAATCGCATGACACTGAGGTCGTCCCATGCGAATCGAGCTGCTAAGTCGTCCACATGACGAACCCAATTTTCTATCGAAAGATCTTCTTTTGACGGGTCGTAGATGGGGATTAAATTTTCGTCCCCCGGGCGTGCGTAACCGGGAGATTTCGCACGTGACGCAGAACTTCGCGTTTTAGAGCGGTCTCGTTCCACGCGATCGAGACGAGCATTCTGCGATTCCGACTCGCTTCTTCGCGGACTGCGTGATCGTCTCCGCGGAGATCGTCTTGCCGGGCTGCGTGAACGCGAACGCGATTCCCGCCGTCGGGACGCATGCGATCGCGCGCGCGATGATCGCAAAAACTCCTCCATCATGCTTTCGAGCTTTTGGAGGCGCGATTCCATGACACTGGTGCCATTCGATGCCGCATCCACATCTCGGCTGCACGATGCACGGTCCATATTACTCATAATATGTACTTAGATCACTAAATTAATAATAAAAGTCCACTTACGCTAAACTTAACTTCACTATGTCTTATTTAACTACGAACTAAAATACACTTATTGTCCGCTAGTGATATTTCTATTGTCTATACCCGGCACTTCGCACTCAGTGTCTTTGCACGGTGTATTTAGCAATACCACTAATAAAATGTACTCGCGTTTAGCGTACCACGGTCTATCCCGCTTCTGATTTGTAAGAATGTAGATATTACGGTCAGGAGAGCGGTTGGGCGTTTTAATAAAACTTAAGACACGATGGACTTTTGGAAAAACTATATTTGGTGTCTGCTCGCGGCAAAAGCCAATACAAATCTGTACCCTGACAGAGAACCAGGGTCGTGAGGGCACCCTTGACAGTACGGCCCTCTTTTGTCTAAGTGTCCTGGCCGATTCTCCTTTAAGAGGGGGAAACGCGCCCAAAAAGAAGCACATGGCCCGCTTCGGGCATTTATCTATTTCAATGTTTCTAACATACGTTATAACAGATCTTATTTATTTTAACAAACTCATTAGATCAATATCCTACGTGTTATAAGATCGCTAACTTCTCTTTTTTTTCTTAAATTGCAATTTTACAAAAATTGTTAAAACTATTTGGAACTGTTTTTATTACACTAAAACATTCCTTTGTCTGAATAACAGTTTATGAAATGTTTGCCAATATCGAGAGTATCAAGAGGTGGGAGTCAGTCTGGCAGCAGCAATCGATTGGCAGCCAAGATCGTAAGTGTGCGTCGTCAAATCGTCGGAATTCGTGACGTTTCGACGAGAGGCCCACGGAAATACGAACTCGTAAGCGAGAATGATGACGTGATAGCGCAGACGAGTCGCACGTAAACCAGTTAAAAGGAATCCATTTTTCTGCGAGGTATGTGCGACGGAGCACATGCAGTAGCGATGGCTTTAAGTCTTAGCACTAGAAATGCATTCGTTTATTACAAAACTGGACAAGCCCTGTTACAGTATCACGTTGTTATCATTCGTTATGTAACGACATTATTGTAATTTACAGTAATACTAGTTGCCCGCAATTACCCAATATCATAGAGCTATTTGACTATCTGTTATCAACATATTATTATTAACATTTTACATATATTATAAATAGAAAATGTAGAAAATACGTATCACTTATTAGCAGTTTGTGTGAATTGTTTGAATAAAAATTCTAGTTTGCCAACTCTAAAAATTACTGATAAACGAATGAATTTTGCTTATAATAATAATTACGGTATCGGCAGTAGTGATGATACATATATTTGGACATCACATCTGCATTTTGGCAATTACTTTTTAAATATTATACGTTAAAAAATTGAATAATAAAATTTTGTTATCCTAATTGCTTACCGCATGTACATTTAATTATACAATAAATTTTCATGAAAATATATCACTAATATTTATACCTGTATCCATTTGTGCTATACATATGTAAAGCTTTAGTATGAAACTTCGATTTGAAGAATGCAGTTGCTAGACAATTTTATCAAATTTATGTAATAATTCGGATCCAATCACAAAACTGTATCACTGTGTGATTTGCTTCATAAATATTCGTTTGACGTTAACAGTGTATGCAATTGAAGATCAGTTTGTGTTAATTTTATATTTGTTTAAACAAGCTTTCTTTTTTAAATATTCAATAATACAATTCCATTTATGTATAGTTTTTTTTAATTGTTATTAGCTGTACAATTTGGTAAGCTACTTATAATGATGTATATACATTTACTGACAAAATTGAACGTACACCTAAGTTAGCAATGATGATTGGCGAAAAAATGAACAAAAATGAACATTTTCAAAGGTAAAAACACAATATATATTGTATTTGGATATTTTAACGGTTAATTCTTTAAACAAATTTATATATTCAACACTAAACGTAAAAATCCTCTTATTTCATCATCACAAAATTGAGCGTACAGTTTTAAATATTAAAAAACTGAGTTTTGTTCAAATGAATAATCGTTTCGCGAAAATCGAACGAGTTTAGCAAAGAATAACACAATTCCAACAATCACGCACGGCAGGAGTTCGATTATGTTATGGGAATGTATGGCAGCCAACAGAGTTGGTAATATTGAAATTATTGAAAACACCTCCACAATCACTGGATATTACTCTAATTAAGCACTTGTTGCAGGAATAAAAATTAAAATTAAGTGATTGCAGATTTAGCAGTAAGTCAGACGTAAAAACTAAGATTGAAATATGGAAACATTAAATATGGAAACATATTCCGAGTTTAACAACAAAAAAACTAGTCGAGTTGATGCCTAGACATTTAAAGGCAGTTATAGATGCACAAGATTATGCAACAAGATATTAAAATTACCTTTAAGCTTGTTATTTTTGTATAATTTAATATTTGTACGCTCAATTTTCTGATGATGAAATAAGAGTATTTGTACGTTTAGTGTTAAATATAGATAAATAGTTTATTTTATTAAAAATTTGTTTAAAGAATTGACCGTTAAAATATCCAAATACAATATATATTGTGTTTTTACCTTTGAAAATGTTCGTTTTTGTTCATTTTTTCGCCAATCATCATTGCTAACTTAGGTGTACGTTTAATTTTGTGAGTAACTGTAGTAATAAAATGCTTTAGAGTATGAAGGTATTTATAATTGCAATTTTTCATAAATATGTTGTTTGCTACAGTTAGTTTTGAGCAAGAGAAATAGTTGCATTTTCTTTGCTATTGCCGGTATTGTAGCCATTGCTAGAAAGGAGTTCTTAATGCTGCCTCAACGAGTTTTCCACGATTTCCACCACCACTGGCAGTTGGATCACGTGTTTACCTCCACTCCGTCTCTCTACAAGAGCAATTATAGATTCATTCAGACGTAGCAGCGCCAGTGCTGTCCCGACTCTCGTGACGTAGGGATTATTTTTGTGATCTGTTAACATTTCATTTTTCAAACGTTAAAAACTAAACGTGTTGTGAGAAAATTTACTACTCGTTATTGAGGTATCCTTTGCGTTGCCACGCAAATATAAAAAGTTTAAGTATTTCTGTTGTGCTTCGAGGAAAAATTATTTTTAGCGTTGCTTCGAACTATTTTCAAAACGTGAGGTGAAAGTGGAAGTGTCTTTTTGGAGAAAGTTTCTTAGGGAGATTTCTTCCCGATTGACATAAAATTACAAAAATAATTTCGGTAAGCAAGCTTCTCGGAAACTCGTAACGTTTCTGTATTCCTTTTGTGACAGTTCAGCATTGTGTTGTCATTTTCCTCCTCGAACTTTCGTTCTTGATAAATGTGCACAGGTTTCGACGATACAACTATGAATTTTAATGCATCTTGCAATTGTCTGCAGTACATGTCAGTGATTGTTTTAAAGGTCATCTTTCTTAGAATGACGTAAACTTAACGTCCACTAAATGAATTCTATGTTCTAGCAAGAAAATATGTTACAATTTTATGTCCGTTATATAATATTTCTATTTCTAAAAGATTTAAGGTTTTAGCATATCCGTAACAACAGGAATGAGTCACACCGTGTTGTTGTTTTTTATACTTCTGATCTGTTTTTATACAAAATTTTTAACAGACAGTAAAAATACGTAAACCTGAAACCAAGATTTTATAATTTTTCAAAACGCTATACGACATCCTAATTTTACAATACCGACAAACTACTTTTCTGCTAAATTTTATTTGCAAAGAATATTTATTAATATTTTTAGTTGTTGTAGAAAGTGTCATTACAATATTATGTTGAAAATATTCAAGAGAATTGAATAATTTAATTTAATAACAACATTTTGTATTCAACCAATAGTAGATATGGATCTACTATTCTTCGAAAAGAGTTATTCTATCAATTTCAATATGTTTTTTTCGAAAAGATCATTGTAAATAATAAATCTATAAGAATACAAAAATTACTCCCATTGTTATAATTCTGTTTTGTTGTGACAAAAAAATGTTAACTTTATTAATGACCAGAAATTGACGTTTTAAATATTTTAATAACAAAAGACGATCATACACGGAAGCAGGTTCATTTCCCCGAAGCCTTGTAAAATAAAATTCACGCTTATCTGTAAGAGATAAAATCCGTGTTACCACTCATTCGGGGAACCTCTTCTCATTTATACTTGCTGGAAATCTTGCCGATAACGAGGCCAACTACAGTATCATTCAGTAATGATGACTGTTAAATTACAGTTCACAAGAATCTATTTATTTTAATCGCATACAATTTCATTCGATTGTGCTTGAAATCTCGATTATATTTTTTTCATTTATAAACAATTATCTTCACGTGCACTTAATATTTCCGCATTCGTATTTTTTAACTGTCAGGCTGTCATTTTTAAATAACTATCGTTTGCTATTGCTAATCGTTTACGTAAATTTTACATTACAACTATAAACTACTAAATTACAATTAAAATTATGTAATTTCAACTTGTGATTTGTCTTTTTAAGAACTAAAGTTATTAATAAAAATTTTTGCAATTTTATAAAATTACATCTATAAAAATATATTAACCTTTGTCAATGTGCACCGAATTAAACATTTAGTTTTCATCGAAAGTTATTAATTTCTCGAAAAATTATTTGCAATTTCAAAACTGTGTAGCAACTGGATATTTATGATTATGTTTACAAATTAACGTTGAAAATTGGCAATAACGTAAAAATTTGTAATGCTAAAATCACGTCGATGTCATCCAGTGTTGTCTGTCGATCGTGATTCCTGAACAGACCTGTAACCCAAGGGCCGTAGAGGCATCGATGAAGTTGACCAGTAAAATTAGCATTCGCTACGGCGAACTGTATTTCGCTGGCGTACACAGGTCATCAGCCCAGTTCGTCGTTTTCCAAGAAGACGAATTTCTAGCTAGACCCCTCGAAACAGGGTAGGCCCCCAAACCCTTCTTTCGATTTATGATGCTTTCAAACCACCTTGTAACTACGAACGTGCATCGTAAAACTCGTTCGTTGTTTCTTCTTAAAATTTATGTACTCCTCCAGTCCTCGCTTATCGATGCATATACATATTTCAGCAGAATATCCATTTATCAATATTAATTCGTCGACTTGATAATTTTTACTCATTTATATGATAATTATAACGCGCTATGTAATATTTATACACATTGGTCATGTTTGTTGCAGCGTCTTTTCAACAACTTTGTTATTTAATTCGGATATTAATTTATTCGTTTGCAATACACTTCTTGTTATACCATCAACACGTTTTCTTTTAAATATTTCTTGATCGATTAGTTGTATAGATATATATTTTGTTAAATATTTTTATTCGTTTTTTTTTCTGTATTTAAAAATGTATAAATATTTTATATTAGCTGTTTTATAATTATCTCATTTATAATCTGCGGTATATTGCTCTTCAAGTATATTTGAAGTATAAGGAGACGTATTCGCATGAATTTCTTCTAATTTTGTGGTCCTCCGTCAGGGCCTCGTTCTATTTCCTCAAATAAAACTACGACGTTCAATTCCGCGAAGTCCCTCTTTGCTCGAAGATTTTTTTATCTCTCTTCTTTCGTCATTTCCACTCTCTTTAGCATTCCAACGACAAAAGGGAACTAAAGATAGGACGTAGTGATAAATAAAAGGTACAGATTAATGAATATTAAAATACAAATGTTAGCCGAAGAGTATCTGTATAAATTTCAAACATTATAAATAGTCGATAGACATAATATTTCAATGACCGATATATTTAAAAGAGAAGCTGAAAATGAGAACAGATCGATAAACATTTCGAAGGCGACTTATAGAGATTTCTAATCCATTTATTGAAATTGAAATGTATTCTGATTTACTTGAAACGGTTATATAACAATGAGATACAGCAAAAGTAAAAAATGTGTACATAAAAAATTGTTATGTAAAAATGGAGAGAAGAAGGCAACTGGGTAATTTATAATGAAAATAAGAAACGATGTGATAAGTGGTTTCAGAAAGAAGTTTAAGAATTTAAAAGCTAGATTGTGAATGATAGTACATATTCAGCAATAAATAAAATGGTTGCTATTAAATATGAACAGCAGTAGCAGATTTATCGTTTCATTACAATCTTAAAAATAATATACTCTCTTAAAGTCTTATATGTATACATATCTATATTTCACTGTTTTTTAATTTTTATATTGCGTATCAGTCTCGGATTGACGATTATTATTTCAGAGAAGTCTCGACAACAAAGTTAGCTTGCGTCATAAAATGAAACAATTCCGTATTTGATTACTTCACGTTTCTACGAAATAATATTTGACGATACCTGTAATTTACGATCACGAACAATATTTGATCAGCATTTTTTGTGTGTAGAATTACGATAAAAAATATAATTGTACTTCAACTATTATGCACTGAAATACAAAATTGGTTGCTGATTATATATAATATTCATATACATATAATCAGTATATCAGTATAATCAGATAATACTTTCTATTGAAATATTAAAATTATTGAGGCGTTGTGAAAACCGATTACATGGCTGTTAAATGAATTTTGCTTGGACTTGTTGTCAATAACTTTATTTCTGATAAAATATAATTCAAAATTTTATTATCGATGTAACATACTTCTTGGAATTAAAGTAGAATATATTTGTACCTTTTATCAATAAATAACTAAGTGTTATCTACATCTTTCCAATTAAATTAAACCTTCAAAGTTTAAAATTACCCTGAAATTGACTTAAATATGTAAGAAACGAAAATAATTTTCTTGTCTTAATCATGTCAAGTACATATGTACATAGAATGCGCCATTGGAATCAGAAATACATCCATCATTTTTAATGATTTGAAAATAGTACCAAGTTAAGAATATTTAATTCTAAGAAGCAAATAGAACTCTATTGACACGTTTTCTTTACAACGTTACTCCAAAATAAAAGAAATATGTTTCAGAATTATATAACCAAATCTCGAACTGAGTATATATCATTTTCATTTTTCAGTATTTTTTTCTTTCATCAAATCAGATGGATTATAATTTAAGTTCGATTATTTCTTTTGCAATTGGAGTCGAACGTCCCAAAAAAATCTTCATTGTTGTCATACGTTCTTATATTTAATTTACATCGTAATTTTGTCTATTGATTTGAGAATCAAGGGACTCTGAAGAACATCAAGAATCTTTTGGTAGAAACGTTTACAGGGTTCCGAGTAATACCAATTTGTCGATGACGCGATGTGAAATCGTTTCTCCAAATCGGCATAGACAGCCGTTCCTTTTATTCGACACAATGAATATTTATTCTTTTGTTAACCGTGACACGACAATTCTGGTGAAAGTGTTTCATATAGTGGAATATTGCGTTGCAAGAAAAATATTGATTCCTTTTTATGATTTTATTCCCGGTAGCGTCTGGCTAAAAGGTTTATTATCGATACAATAACATTTTTGATTCGTTTTATGAAAAATAAAATTAACACATTATTGTTGGCATATTTTATCAACAGGTAAACTTCAAATTTGTGTAAAATATTCACAGTAAAGTTTTTTCATGGCAAAGAATATTTATTTTGTGTACAAAGACATATTCTACAAAAAAAGACAAAGTGAAGGAATAAAAATAACCAAAGATTATAGAGTTACAGATATTCACATTCAAATTTTATTTCAGTTTTCGATAAAAATTGTTTCTACAAAATGAAATTATTTCGTTTCACCGTTTAAATTGATATTTTGTAAGTAATGCGTTGTGAATTTTTATTTTATAATTTATTTTGTAAATTATTTAAATCGTTAGATTTTTAATTTACTTTACATTTTCAAAATGCTTATTCAAGTTCAATATGCATGAGATTTATCTCGCATGAAATGAACAAATATTTAGAAAAAGCTTTGAATATGTTTAACGAATACAAGGAAACCAGTAGTCAGGGAAGTGGAATGAGGTGGTTGGTTGCGAGTGAGAGTGCGGTACGAGGAAGGGAAGGGGGGGGGGGAACAGTGAGAGTAGTAGTGGGGAGTGCGAGAGGCCAAGAACAACTTCTAAATGGGGGCTTGGCCTTCTAACGTTGCGAAACGTTCGTGGAAAAGCGGCTCTGTGCCGCTTTACTAACACTCGGACGTCTCTATGCCACGTGGCCCATTAAAACACAATGAGAAAGGAAGGCGACTGTGGTGCCCGCGACAATGGCGAAAGAGATTCGTCTCTATTCCTGTCGAGATCACCGGAGAATGCGACACCTGGCCATAAACTCTGAACCGTGGTGTCGTACGTGGAAGTTGAAACACAATGTTTGGTCGATTTCTTAAATAACTCCGTGTGATACTGGCAAGGTAAACGTACTCTTATGTCAACAAATGATTCGAATGGTCGTAAGATATTCATGAAAATTCGATGTACGTTTGTTAGTCGAATCTTTCGTTCCATAACATTTTACGAGCATATGCAGTGTATTCCTTTCTCTTGTGTAACATGGGATGTACGAACGTGCAAATTCCTTTTGACGGTCAGAGATGTGTTCATGGATAATTATCAAGAATTATAAATAAAGACAATACTCTATTAACAGTTATGTGATATGTAACGTTGTTAATATCGTCGTGATGCAGAAAGCATTTGTAATCGTTTGACGCCAATGGCCATAGCGGATACATTGGTCGATTGATACCCCGACTGCATCGAAAAACTTTATAATCTTAAACTGTTATTTACTAAAAATGTATCACTGGATTTCGAGAATAAATTTTTATACCTATAAACAATATTTTACATAGTTTATTCGAATACTTGTAGGGTTTCAATAATACCATCTGGCATTTTAGTCGCGCACCAACTAAAAGTTTGTCGAGAAAGAGACGCATATGGCGTGTCATATTTTAAACAGAAATGAATACTGTACAATATACTATTTAGTAATAATATATCGTGGGCCAAATTTTACTGAAACTTTACTGCGCAGGTGGTCGTTAATTTGAACTATTTTCATAAATTATTACTTGTCAGTTGTAAAGAAACCGAATATAATTGATTTGACTCTATTCGAAGTCTTTTGTTTACTGCGCAACGCAGAATGTACAGCTGTTAATGAACATTCCAAGAATACAAATTACTGGCACGAAACGTTTTATTCTTGGAAGAACCCTGACGTACATCATTCTAAATTTAATTTACAAGTCGATTGAATATAGTAATTAACAGAGATATTGAAAAAGGAATATTTATTTATTTTTTAAGGCGATTTTAGTTTTCGTTCTTCGTATATAAAATAAATAATTAATTTTCATTTATTAAAAAAGGTTAAACATTTGTAAATTGAAATATGTGTTTAAATTCACGGAAGCTAGAATTATATGTATTAAATATATTTCGATTTCAATAGTAAATGTTAAAAATTAAAAATTAAATACGATTAAAACGAAAATGAATTTCAAATTAAAATTTAAATATTTAATACAGTCTAAATATGGATAACATTTACTGGTCATATTAAAACCACAAGTATAGTACATATTTGTATTTTTAGTTAGAATAGTTGTTCATGGAAAATGACTTGCGTAATGCGTTAAATTACGTACATTATCTGAGTCAATTACAAATAATTGTGTATAATGAGTGGCTGAAATATAAAAAGTATTCTGTTCCTTTATAAAATTAGAATTTATTTTGGTATGTTTCGTTATATATTTGAATAATTTTTTTATATTTCCGTTGTATTTAATTTAAATTAGGTAATGAAACAGACATTTAGTAATTAGTCTACATGGCTGTTTTAATATATTTAATATTGTAATTTTATCATTTGTTTGTATATCACATTAAAACATTCCAACACAATGAAATATACTTCAACCAATTAATAAATATTCTTTATTTACAATTAGTGCATTCATGATCAAATATTTATTAAAAGAAGTTTTACATGTAACTTCATATGCTATTTTTAACTGTTCTAAGAACTTACAGGGGATCAAAATCTTATATATGCTTTTTTATTTCAGATTCAAGACTGTGTTATGCTAAAAATAACATAACTGCACAAAATGCTGACAGTGATGTGTCCAAACTGTCGTCACCGGTTTCCAGCTCCAGGTTGTTGTGAGCCTCAAAGAATGGAAAAAGATAATGCTTTAATTCATCCAGCAACCTGTTATTATGGTGGCCTTCTGGTTCCTAAGGGGTACACCAGTGGTGGTGGCTGCTTTATAAATGCTCCAACTATTATTCATAGTCAACCTATTATAAATTCCTTTAACTATCCACCAATGGCATTAGATTTGGAAAAACCAAGAACTGACAAACAAAAGAATGGTGTCCTCCAAAGATCTGAAAAGAATGCTCGTATTCTTGGATTTCCGATAATTAATGAAGATATTGGAAAGAATCAAAATTCTGGGTGTCAGATCACAACAAGCAGCGAATTAACGGGTGGAAGTGTAACAATAACGACACCAAGTATACAGTCTGGGGGTTGTTTAATTCAAAGCACAGATTCTGGAATCCTTATGCAAACGCCGCACGTAGAAATCCGTCCAAAACTATCTGGTGGTGGATGTTTTGTGCAAAACACATTATCAGCTGAAAATCAAGAAGCTTCGATCACACTTCCAGAACCAAAAGAAAATGCAGATTGTAATGACAGAATGATTTTATTACCGCCAAGTGGATGTCAAGAACTGCCAGGAACTCGACGAAATATCCTACCACAGAAGACAGAAGGAAAAACTACAGCAGCAAACCTCACAGGAGGGAATAATGAAAAGCCAGTTCTCTCAAATTTTCAAGTTACCAGCATGCCAATGATGCAATTTCAAGCCAAAAGTGCTCAGAAAAGTGAACAAGAATTAGAGCAAGGAAAAAACTTAAATTGCTGCTGTAATCACGTTCAAAATCTTTACCACATTAAATCGAATAGCCCCCGAGTTTCTGAAAATCGTAATTCCATGCTTTTAGACTCTGATTCAGGAGTTCAAATTCAAGTGAATGCAACTGTACAGATACCTGCAAGTTTAGGACAGTGCACAGTGAATATCACTGCATCTACCACAAATTCCCCTAGTTCCTTATCAAGTATAGCTTCAAGAACTAGAAATAACTTTAATGGTGGAGGTTTGGTACAGGAAAATGAGGTTCAGAATAATGAAGAAAATTTTGAAGACAGGAGAGACAGAACCCCAACTACACCAGTTTCATGGATAATGCCTTGTCCCTGGAGTTTTGATAGTTACATGATAGACAGAGATGCAGCTAGACTTTGCGAAGTTAAAAGACTTCTACAAACTTGTGGTTGGTACCATGAAGGGCTTAGTTGGCAACAAAGTGAAAATTTATTAAAGAATGCTGCAATTGGACGATGGTTAATGAGAGACAGTTCCGATATCAGATATACGTTTGCTGTATCTGTACAAACTGCTAGGGGGCCTACTTCTGTTAGAGTTCACTATTTTGTGGGACAGTTCCGATTAGATGCTGAGCCGAGACTTGCTTTCGCAATTCCACTCTTTGACTGTCCAATCAAAATGCTAGAATACTATGTAGAATATTCAAAAAGCGTTGATGAGCATAGAAAGGAGGTTTGGGTAGATTATAGTGGTCAACTTTATAGTGAAATTTATTTGACAAAACCTTTAGTTAAGGAAGTTAGGTCTCTTAGTCATTTGGCCAGACTCGTTGTTAATAGGTGCAAACTGTCGACTGAACACTTGCCACCACTAATAAAAAATTACCTTGCAGAATATCCGTACACTCTTTGAGAAATTATATTTAATGTTATTCTTCTGATTTCTGGAGTTATCTATTGACTTTTTCAAACTTCTATAATTTATTTAATAAATTAATCAATGACTTAATGTTAAAATTAATATATATGGACAATATTTATACAGAAATTCAATAATCTAAATGTCCGAAGATAATATTTCTATTTCAGTTTTCGTAAATTAGCAGAAATAAAATATTTAGTAAAATAACTTAGATTAAAGACATAAATCAAATTAAAACTATAGTGCAAATTAATAGATATATATATACAATGTTAGTTCCAGAAATCAAAAATTCTCAAGAATATCTTTATTTTTATATATTTTAGAATAACTCATGTCGGAATCGGTATTGGCAATGTAATTTAAAGTACACAGTGTAACTAGTGGAATTTCCGCAGTTACACTTCTCTATATCTTATTTATCGATTGAAAACAGTTTACAATATTTCATTACAAGAAGTTCTGTAACGTTAAGTTAACCAACGAGTTTGAAAGTTAGATGAAGGTATGTAATTTTTTTCGTAGTCAGCAAAGCATAATATTAAAAGATTGATTATTCAACCGAGTTCATCATTTGAAATATAATCTGGGAATAGAATACCATTTACATATTCTGCTCAGATTAATCAAAATTTTAGACAAGTTTGTTTCTTCATTAACCCTTAGAAGCCGAGCCGCTTACGAGAAAGCGTAAGTTCGTGGCTAAATATCATTTCATGTATAATATCTTATATTTCTTAAATTATTTGAGGTAAAATGTTCCAAAGAAAAGCATTATTTAGTTAATAATTCCGAAGATGTTTTGTTTATAAAAGAAAATACAAATTTTGAGAATTATTGGATGCCTCCAATACATTAAAACTTTTTGTGTAAATGTAAAACTCATTAGAAATTCATTTCAATGTTCTATGAATAATTGCATTAGTAATTTGTTTATATGTGACGAAAGATTTATGGAGCCATGAATTCAGCTTATGAATCTGAGATTTCTTTTAAATTTCGTGTCGCTACGACGAATACTTGGACACGAGCGGATACAGTTTGTACTCTAAGGGTTAACGATTAAAAAAATCGCTTGATTTTAAGTTTTCCTTATATTTAAAATGTTTTGCGATCGCAACTTTTTGAAAAGCGAGTTTTTAAAACATTAAGGAATAAGTATATAGACACGAAGTGGAGTTATGCATGAATTTTTCTGTCGTGAAATTATAATCGGAATTATATTTTAAGAAATATTTGAGAACAGAAGCATTGGACGCTATCTTCATAATACGATAGTTTTAAAACTTAAAATATGTATTAGTAAGAATTTCACGTAGAACTCGGTCGTTTCTGGTATTTTTGAGCAATGATTAGCAATATATGATTAGCAGAGTTGCAAACCATTGCTCTAAACTTAAACTGTTTAGAAACAGTAAGAATGATATTAAATTGGCTTCAACGAAGAAATCACGAGGCAGTATTAGGTTGGATGCAGACGAACGACTTTTCCTGTTGTGGGGTCGCAGCGTTTCTATGGTTTTCCTTGTCTTGCAATTGAAAACAACCAAAACAGACATAGAAACACTGATCTTGTCTGGCTTCGTTGTTTTAATTGCAAAACAAGGAAAAACATAGAAACGCAACGGCATTGCACCGCTCGTCTGCGTCGAGCCTTAGAAGTTAACGAATCAGCTTGATTCTTCATTTGTCAATGATGGTGGTAACGGAATCAGTGACGTAGCTAAAGTTTGTGCTACCCGGGGCAGCTCTTGGGGTTGTCTTCTTATAAGAACACAATACATATAAAACATTCTGAAAGAATTAACTACAATTTCTACAAAGTTATTTTTCTTGCCCCTTCGTTAATAAAATGTTTAATGGCTCGTTCAAGGTTTATTTCGCCTGTCGATCGAAACCAAATCAATGTTAACTAATGCCCCAACTCAACAATACTTACCAATATACCTTCAAATCACTTAACTAATAAAATATTGATGCTTAATAAGTGCTGCCCCAAAATAGTGCCACTCGGGACAAACTGCACCTCTAGCTACGCTACTGAACAGAATAAGAAAGCGAGTAATCTTTTAGAAATGAATCATAAATGTACAAAATAATTCCACGGGGTGAAAAATTGATAAATAACAATTTTTTATACACTTTCTGATAGTTCGCCTAAATCGTCTGTAAACTATAAAGTGCCTCTTATAAGGAGAAATCTAAATGCTTACTACTAATCTTTTAACGAACTTTTACATAATGATAGGGCTTGAAATACTAAAGCTAATGATATATGTTTTCAAGGTGTAATCGGTTAATAGTTTAAGAAATGTTTAACGTTAAAATTTTGATGTGGTCGATGTATTGTTCTATAAACAATACTAGGAGATAAGTGTGTAGCATAAGTAGTATTAGTACATGGCTACCAGAAACCTGCTTTCATAACTGTTTTTATTATACATATTTTAGAATCTACATTTAAATATTTAGGTAAAGAATCTTTTAAAAGTCCAAATTATATTTGATTAATATTTTTATTGCCATTTTTACAATATGTTATATATCTTACAATATGTATTCTAAATGTAAATTCTATCACCATAACTAAAATATGTGTAAGAAGAAACATGAGATGTTCATAGTGTTTGAAATTTCGTGTTTGTATGGTATGATAAATATCATCTGAATTCATGTAAAAGTCATAATAAGTGCTTAATATTTAAATGCATATTATAAAGTATATAAACAGTTCTAATGGAACCCAGATACAAAAAGAGCATTGTTCTGGTAGGCGTATGGCTATATTAATTGCGCCACGTGCTTATCTGTTAGTGCTGCTTATAGAAGACTAGGACAGACCCTCTTAAAACTAAAGTAAAATATCTCTTAGACTATTAACCTTCTGGCGACGGGTCACGTATAACCCATTACTTAGAAATGTTTTATCTCAGAGTCGGGCTATGTGTTTATATTATGCTACATAATTACAGAGCTATATAATTAGGAAATGGAAGTCTTTACATCGTTTACATAAAAAGCTGTGCTCATGTGTCCAATGACTAGCTTTTCATGAACGACTTTGAGTTGTTACATTGATGTTAATTCTTCTCTAACTTCGATGTAAATCGAACTTTGTAAACATTGTAATTATCGTTAGTTTCAGCATTTCAAACCTTATCATTGCGCTGAAAGATCGTTAAGATGTAAGCGTCACACCTCGATACCTCTCCTTATTAATATGTCATAAATAAACGTCTGACTTTTGTAAATATTGAATAAAACAAAATGAATATTTTGTTACATGCGATTCGTGTAAAAAAAGCAAAGATAACACGGAAACAATGAAAATGATGCAAGTTAGAAATCTCACATTGATCTAGTACTATATAGTCCGATAATAATAAAGCAAATATCGAATGATTACTCTTCATATTAAAGAAAATTTATTGTGTAGGAAGGAAAATAGTTAATAAATTAACGATACCCTAAAGAAAGAACAAAACTTTGCAAACGAATCAAATGCAAAAATTAATTTAATCTTGCTGTTTATCAGCGAATTTGTTTAAATGCGAGCGCACATGCGCTCAGTTGTATGAGATGAAATTTTAGATGTGTGTGCGTAAAAGAAATCTTTGTATGGGTGTATATAGAAGTAAGGAGTATGATGATCGAAATGTCGATCGTTCGTAAAACTACGGTTGATATATTTTTGTAAGCAAGAATCAACGGCTTTCTCAAAGCAAATGCGATTTTTCTAATAGGAAATGTTATACAGGGTGTTTAAAACAATCGTGCTCCGTTAGATACAATTATTCGACGGAATTGCATCATTTGAAATGTTTACTATATCACGATGTTGCATTTTTCTGTAGAATTAATTGCTTTTTACTTGAGACACCCCGTATAAATTTATATAGGATTGCTTGTTCATTGTCTCTATATTAGAGATAATCTTTAAATTGTCAATGTACCTACCCTTCGTAGACCACTTCCAAACAAGAATACTTAATACGAGAGAATTAACTCTTGTATTAATAGTGGAATATACTTTTTAAAATATTTATTAGATTCTTGAAAGATAATGTAAAATTGATTTATACTTTACATACTTAACCTAAAATTGTTTTGTAGCAAGTTTTTAGTTCTTGGGGCGTCTGTTATAAATGCCAACAGGTATTGTGAGTAGCGGGTAATTCGCGGTAGAATATTTATAAATGCAGTCTTCTGTAAACTACAGACAAAGTAAAGTATATGGTAAAGTCATCATATACTTTGTTGCACAAACTGTAATACTGCCTGCTGGCCACAATAGAATGCGGATGCTTTATTGTTTAACGAGTACTAATTACTAATATTTTACGATTTTTGTGTTACTTTGTAGTTGGATTGCGAAGGGTTATTTCATTTTGATTTTTCCAATTCTAAGAGTCGAATCAAAGACGTATGTTTATCGTTGGAAACTGCCACTCAACGAATCCTACGGTTTCATGTTTTATATTGCGATTATAACAATGTATAATATGACAAGTTAAATTATTAAATAATTATTTATTACCAGGAAATTGTAATCAAGCTTTATTTCCATCCTGTATAACCAAATTTAGCTCCCTTCTAAATATACTTTGACGTAATTTATTATTTAATTAATCAATATAAAAGTACTTTTTTCTATAAATTTATAATTTTACGCTAGCGTGTATATAAAAATATAATTTAGATTAATATACATATAAAAATGTAATTTATATAAGTTTAGAATTCACAGTATCATTTTCATTCCAAAATATTAAAAATTATGGTTGTTATAGTTTCTTGTTTAATGATTCTTCTAAAAAAGATGCCATTGGTTTTCATTCAGAGGGGAAGAAAGTAGCTTCATTAGGAAGGGTGTACTTAAAGCAGGGCCTAAGAAGAAATCAAAATCTTGATAAATAAAGAAATTGCAAAATGTTACATTTTGAATTTACATATTTTAGCACTTTAGCACCTTGGAAATCCGGATGGCAACAGAGATGCCAGATTCAGCACCCGGTGCTCTACTCACACACACCAAATCACGCGTACGTGAGCTCGTAGAGTTTCGGAAAGTCGACAAAGGCAAACTGACACATGCCCTCTTTCTCGATTATTTCGAAGCTGCCCCGAGGTAATTTCGGAGCGCCTCGTTGGAGTCGAGAGAGAAAGGCTCACATTTGCCTTCTCGCTCTTAACAACTGAAATCCGACCTCCCGTCTACGGCATACGATTCAGAATCTCGACTGCCCAGGTATTTTTACTTGCCTTTCCTAGAGTTCATTACTGAACTCTGCAAATTACTCCTGGTTTCTATTTGCCTTTGATGACCTCTGATGACCAATGCTGACAAAAGTACAGAACTCCCGACAACTTTTGACACCATACAGCGACTGTTACTGACTGCTCCTGATTACTGCTTGCCTCTGCTAGACTCTGCTGACCATCGCTTATATTTCTGACAACCTATAACGATTACTACTGACTTCTGCTAACCTCTGTTGGTCTTTGCTGGTCTCTGTCATCACGTGCTTGTCTCTGCTGAACTTTCCTGGCCTCTGCCGAACGCTACTGACCACTGCAGGTATTTCTGATAATGTAAAACGATTAATACTTACTACTGCATGACCCTACAAGTCTCTGCTTGCCTTTGCAGGTTTCTGCTTACCTGTGCATGCCTTTGCTGGCCTCTGCTGAACACTGCTGACCACCCCTGATGCTTCTGACATCGTATAACAATTACTACATGCTACTGCTCGCTCCTGGTGATCTCTGCTTGCCACTGCATGCCTCTGCTCGTCTCTGCTGACCGCTGCTGACCACCCCCGATACTTCTGATAACATATAACGCTTACTATTTGCTACTATTCGCCCCTGGTGATCTCTGCTTGCCACTGCTGGCCTTTGCTGACCACCGTATATATTTCTGACAACGTATTACGATTACTACTGACTTCTGCCAGCCTCTGCCTGTCTCTGCTGACCGCTGTTGACCACTCCTGACACTTCTGACAATGTATAAAGATTATGACAGACTTCTGCCAGCCTCCGCTGGCCTCTGTCGACCACTGATAATCTCTACATGCCTCTACTGGTGGCTAACTTGAGTTAACAGGTAATGTCATAAAACTGTTTTACGCTTTTTGGCTGAAGTATAATGTAAAATGTACGAGGTACAGGGTATGACTACATATACTTCTGAATTTTGCCACAGACCTCCGCTGGCCTCTGCTGACCGCTGTTGATAACTGCTGATACTTCTGACAACGTATAAGGATTACTACTTGCTACTGTTTACCAGCTGGCCTCTGCCAACATCTCCCAACGTCAGTTAATCATCGCTGACCACAGCTGATCGTTGCTGACAACTTGTGATATGATATAATATAATATAATATGTTTATATGTTTCAAAGTTTTGTATAATGTAAATCTGTAGCAATAAATGATATAATTTCAAAGAATTCCATGTGTCCTCATCATTTCTACCTTTCCTTTCCTCTCGAAACCATTCCCTTAGTTATAAGATACCTGCCATCTCTTCCCCTACCATCCCCTCCTGATAACAAAGTCTAAAATGGACATAAAACCGTCAGCGCCTGACCTATGGTCGATTAGAGATACTTATTCATTCATTCAGTAAACGTCAGCTCCCGTACTAGCTGCCAGAGATAAAAATTTTCAAGTCTAAAATGGACCTGAAACCGTCAGCGCCATAGCTACGGTCGATAGGTAAACGCCAGCTCCGCGTACTAGCTGCCAGAGGCAAAAATTTTCAAAGTTCCGCGGAAAAATTTCGAATCTGCCGCCGCCTGGGCTTTCTCACAAGCGCTCGCTCGGGCCTTCGTTTCTATATATACACTCGTTAACCCAACTCTAAATGGGCCATTTCATGACATGCCTTCCTAGCAGCAACATCTACCAGCAGCAGCGGAGCCGGCAGGAGCTGGTCCTCCCCTGGAGGGGGGGTGGGAGTCCGGTCAGGTCTGGCTGGCGGTCTCCCACCCAGTGGGGGGGGGGGGGGGGGGTGTCGCTGCAAAATTTTCGGGATGTTCCTTCCCGAAAATTTTCTAAGTTCCACAGCTGGCAGAAGACAACAACAATGGCGGATGGCGACTACCAGGAGAGAGGAGAAGGGGCCAGCGATGATCTTCCAGAAAAATTTCTAAGTTCCACGGCTGGCAGGAGACAACAAACACTTGGCGGAAAAATTTCAAAGTCCCACAGCTAGCACGAGACACCTGGCGGTTGACGGGCTGCCAGGAAAGATGGAAGGGCGGGCTTGCGATGTTCATCCAGAAAAATTGCAAAGTTCCCGGGAAAGATTTCACAGGGGGGGGCTCTTTAAAATTTTTGTCGAAAAATTCAGGCCGGAATTTTTGCCGCTGCCTGAAACTTCCGAGAAATTTCAGGGATTCCGAGAAGTTTCAGGGATTCCGAGAAGTTTCAGGGTTTCCGAGAAGTTTCAGGGATTCCGAGAATTTTCAGGAATTCTTAGAAATGACGTCATTTCCAGGAATTCGCAGAAATTTTCTGGCGGCGGGAGATTTGAAATCCTTCCGAAGAACTTAGAAAATTTTTAACGATACGGAGTGTCGATCGAGTTTTATAACTAAGGGAATGATTTGGAGAGGGAAAGAACGGTAAAAAATGATGAGAACAGATAGAAATCTATTAAATTATATGATTTATTGACATAAATTTACATTATACAAAACTTTAATACATATAAACATATTATATTATATTACATCATGTCACACGTTGTCAGCAACGGTCAGCAGTGGTCAGCGATGGTCAGCTGACGTCGGAAGATGTTCGCAGAGGCCAGCTTAGGCTAGGAGATGCTGGCAGAGGTCAGCAGAGGCTGCTAGTAGCAAGTAGTAATCGTTATATGTTGTCACAAGTATCAGGAGTGGTCAGCAGCGGTCAGCAGAGGTCAGCGGAGGCTGGCAGAAGTTAGTAGTAATCGTTATACGTTGTCAGATATATACGCGTTGGTCAGTAATGGCCAGCAGAGGCTGAGAGAGGTTGACAGTAGCCAGTCGTAATCGGTATACGTTGTTAGAAGTGTCAGGAGTGGTCAGCAGCGGTCAGTAGAGGCTAGCGGAGGGTGGCAGAAGTCAGTAGTAATCGTTATACGTTGTCAGAAATATAAGCGGTGGTCAGCAGAGGCTGGGAGAGGCTAACAGTAGCCAGTCGTAATTGGTATACATCATTAGAAGTGTCAGGAGTGATCAGCAGCGGTCAGCAGAGGTCAGCGGAGGCTGGCAGACGTCAATAGTAATCGTTATACGTTGTCAGAAATTCCAGGAGTGGTCAGCAGCGGTCAGCAGAGGCCAGTGGAGACCTGTTCACGGGAGGTCGGATATTAGTTGTTCAAGATACTGACAAAGAGTGGACTCTCATTTTAATTTATTAATTTTCAATCTTAAAGAATTTTGATTTTGAAAAATCGTATTATTAATATACATGTGTACGACGCTCATACATAGTAATAATAAAAAAAATTTCTTTTTTTTCAATAATTAAAATATGATCACGGGGTTTTAAAACGTGTATTTCCGTAAAATAAATTTTACAAAATTTTTTTCCATTATGGGTACTTTGCTTATGTGCGCCTACATAGGTCGGAATAATTAACCCGCCCTAATCGATTCCCAACCACCCTCCATTAATTACGGTCTTCTGTGACCAACAATCGTTGGTCGAGGAAGCAATAAACGAAAGTGCAACCAATGAAAGGTGCACAATCAACGAAGAGAGTTGAAAGAATTTTCAAAAGAATTTGTCTCCAAATAAAAATAACCTGCCTAACATAATGGTTAACCAAACACCTGCTTAACTATAAATCTAAATTCGTTTATTATATCAAGAAACAATTCTAAATTCGCAGCCATTAGCTCGGTGTCATCCACGAAGAATAACTTTTCTATCGTGGGTGACAACGATTACCAGGTCTCACCACGAGGAGGTTGCTGCGATTGGAGACCCGAAGGGAGGTAGATGGAATCACAGTTCCATCGATCTCCCTTTTACATTCTTACAAGCTAGATTACTAAACTAGAGAGATAGAAGGAAGCAATGTTCCTTCGTACGCGTGATCTGACATAGTGTGAGAGAGCACCTTCGGTGCCTTTCTCACACTATGTTAGATCACGCGTACGTGAGCTCGTGGAGTTTCGGAAAGTCGACAAAGGCAAACTGACACATGCCCTCTTTCTCGATTATTCCGAAGCTGCCCGAAGTAATTTCGGTCCGCCTCGTGGGAGTCGAGAGAGAAAGGCTCACATTTGCCTTCTCGCTCTTAACAACTGAAATCCGACCTCCCGTCAACGGCATACGATTTGGAATCTCGAGCCGTGATTTTCGACTGCCCAGGCATTTTTATTTTCCGACCTATGTAGGCGCACATAAGCAAAGTACCCATAATGGAAAAAAAATTTTGTAAAATTTATTTTACGGAAATACACGTTTTAAGACCCCCTGATCATATTTTAATTATTGAAAAAAAAGAAATTTTTTTTTATTATACCCATGTATGAGCGTACATATGCATATTAATAATACGATTTTTCAAAATCAAAATTCTTTAAGATTGAAAATTAATAAATTAAAATGAGAGTCCACTCTTTGCCAGTATAGTGCACGTTGTGGCATTTTTCAATAAGAAGAGTTCTTATTTTTATAACATAAACAAAAAAGTAGAATTAATAGTTGCGGAAATTAATTAATAATGATTTTCCTCGATATATTTTGAGTTAACCGTATCAATTTGTTATAACGAACTAAATATTATATGTTTGATTTGGCTTAATTTTGCATAAAAAAATGATTGTATCGATCCATAAAAATTAATAACGTGCACGATACCGTTCAATGGAAACCACGGGAAAGTGGTGGTCTCTTCCATCAGGAGGGAAATGTAGAAAATTGTTATTTAATTATGCAATGTGCAATATTGAAATGTTTAAACTAATGTAATGAAAAAAGAGCTCGTAGATACATTAATTTTTGATTAATATACATACGAGCAATAGTCACGAGATCCCCACCATCAAACCGTTTAAAAACAAAGGAATAGTGATCCCGTTTGCCAGTATGATACAAAGTATGGGTTGGATTTTAAATTTGAAAAGGACATAGTCGAATATTTTTAAAGGTACAAAACATAGCGTTTCATTTTAGAACAGTAACATGAGTTAGCAGGTACTATCATAAAACTGTTTTAGCCAGTTATATCCCTTTTTACCTGAAGTACAAGGTAAAAAGTACGAGGTACAAGTAAATCGAAATCCGAAAATCATTCACATTATATCAATGTAAATGAAGCGGTCTTTCCATCAGAGTTAAATACAAAATTTTGTAATTTCTGTGAAAACAGAATTTTCATTAGATGTACGTGGTGTTTAAAATTTTTATGTTTTGACTGTTTTTACGAAAAATACCATTCAGATTCATGTACTTCATATATTGAAAATAACACATGTTAAATGTAATTGGTAAATTCAACTTTAAAAAAAAATATTCGAAGATCAGACAAAAATATAATGTCACATTTAGTGTACGATTAAAATATAATTAAAAAAAAAAAAGATATCTTTTAGCAGGGTTCGAACCTGCAGAGCAAAAGAAGCTCGAACTTACAGCCAAACACCACATCATTCACACCATACTACTTATTGGTGAATTTGGTTCTATTTTTGAAGATAAGTAGCTGTAATAACTTTAATAATATCTTGCAGTAAAACTTAACCCAAAATCGGGTACCATTTCAACTTTCCCTTATTAGAATCGAGTTTTCAATTTGTTTTAGCGAAAATCCCAGCCGGTTAAGCTGCTTACTGCTGTCTTTAATTACCAAGCATTTATTTCTCAATTAACCCTTTGCGAGTAAAACTATTTTGCACATTATTCTAAAACATTTGTGGTATTCGTTTTCAATGCGATTTAAGTAAGCATATAATGTATAAGATTTCATTTAAGTTTTTCTTCTCTAGAGAAGATAAAGAAAAAGTTTATTTAATTTTTTTTACATAAAATTGAATTCGTCCCAAGATTTATATGAAACACTTAAAAGATCTTTTATAAATTACGCCTATGTATCGGAACAACTATGAAACAAGAGATATAATCATTATTATCCATGGGCTGATTATAGTCAAAAACTAATGGGACTTTGAAATGAGAACATAAAACTTAAATGTAAAGTTCCATTTAAATTCATTCAGCCATTTATACTCAATCGTATTAATAATATACATATGTACACTCATACATAGGAATAATAAAAAAAAATTTCTTTTTTTTCAATAATTAAAATATGATCAGGGGGTCTTAAAACGTGTATTTCCGTAAAATAAATTTTACAAAATTTTTTTTCCATTATGGGTACTTTGCTTATGTGCGCCTACATAGGTCGGAAAATAAAAATGCCTGGGCAGTCGAAAATCACGGCTCGAGATTCCAAATCGTATGCCGTTGACGGGAGGTCGGATTTCAGTTGTTAAGAGCGAGAAGGCAAATGTGAGCCTTTCTCTCTCGACTCCCACGAGGCGGACCGAAATTACTTCGGGCAGCTTCGGAATAATCGAGAAAGAGGGCATGTATCAGTTTGCCTTTGTCGACTTTCCGAAACTCCACGAGCTCACGTACGCGTGATCTGCCATGTGTGAGTATCGCACCGGGTGCTGAATCTGGCATCTATGCTCTGGATGGCAAAACGCCCAAGTTGCGTGGAATAGTTCGTGATTTTCAACGATAGATGGCGCTTATTTATCGACCTCAAACCCCCTGGTGCTAAAACGCCCAAGTTTGTCGTGGAATAGTTCGTTACCTTCAACGTTAGATGGCGCTTATTTATCAACCTCAGGCCCTCTGGTGCTAAAACGCCCAAGTTTGTCGAGAAATCCATCTAGCGTTGAAGATAACGAACTATTCCACGACAAACTTGGGCATTTTAACACCAGAGGGTTCGAGGTCGAAAAATAAACGCCATCTATCGTTGAAAATAACGAACTATTCCACAAGAAACTTGGGCGGCTCTCTCGACTCCCACGAGGCGGTCTGAAATTACTATGGGTAGCTTCGGAGAATCGAGAAAGAAAGCATGTGTCAGTTTGCCTTTGTCGACTTTCCGAAACTCCATGAGCTCACGTACACGTGATCTGGCATGTGTGAGTAGTGCACCGGGTGTTGAATCTGGCATCTCTGATTCTCCCTGGTTTTCCAAGGGTTTCGATGATACCCCTCGAGAAACAAGAGTCAGTTCGTTTCGAGCCTTCTACACATGATAATAAAGTTTCGACCAGCAGAGTATAATTGTTCGTGTTATTTCGTTCACATCATCAAATATGTAAAAGAATATTTTTAAACCTTCTTTTGCACGATTTAAAATTTGGATCTGATTTATATATTAAAATTTTAATTATTAGAAAATATTATTTATTATTTCTTCAAGTAAATGTGTCTCAAAAACGTTTATAAAATATAATGTAAAATGAGTGAAAAATGTAGTTTTTTAATATTTTGTAATTCTTAGAGAAGGCGTATTTGTAAACCTTTCTATGCGTAATTTCAAATCTATTTATCACAATTTTGATTATTTAAACACGTTAATTATCCATTTCCACACGTATGTTCTCGAAAACATTTATAGAAGACAATGTTAAGTGACTAATAAATATATTCTTTTTAGTTATATAATTCCTAGGGAGACAAAATATGTAAAAATATATTTTTTAAGAAAGTGATCTTAAACTAAATTCAATTCGTGATGAGCCATTCGAAAAAGTAAAAGAAGTAAAAAAATAAATCAAGTTTTTGATCAATTTGCCAAAAATTGGAGGACCTTTCGGTGTCGCGACAAATTTTGTAAAATTTTTCGAGTTTTTCCTTTCAAAAATAGAAGTTGTAAAAAATAATAAACTTGTGAAAATGGTGGAAGACATTTGTTTTGTATCGTAGCAACCGTGGATTGATTTTTCCTGTCAGCATTTCTGATTAAAAATGTAATCATTCATCCATGATTGCTTTTAGACAAAAGCAACATTTTTCGCCACTTGCATTCTCGACAGAAAAATCTAAAATTTTTTTATAAAATCTGCCTAGACAACCTAAATGCCTTGTTTCAAAATTTTCCATGTAAAATGTATTTAAAAATATATTTCATTATACCTACATATATATACATATATATGTATAAATATGTTTTCCATGTTTTGTTTACACATTATGACAATTTAGTTTCTAAGACAACGATCATGCTATTCAAAGTTATTAGCATAATAAATGAAAAAAATCGTGATATTTACTTTCAATCGTATTTTAATTATTTTCAGTACGTTGTGTTAAATAATAATAGTCGTCTAATTATTGTTAAATAATAATTATGACCGAAACTCAGTCAATTTGCCGCGAAATGGCCCCCATTTTAGATGAAAAGACAAAACCCATGAAGCATGTCAAAGTAAATTTCCAAAACCTTTAAATTTTAATTGTATTTATTTATAATTCTACAGAAAAAATTCAATGTTCAAACTAATTCATAGTTATATTGTACTAATCCATAACTGTTTAATCTAAAATGGTCCAAAATTATTTTCCAACAGAAAATTACGAAGAGTAAAAAACATAAATAATTTTACCGAGTTTTTAATTGGAAAATAATAAATTTTGTAATGCTATGAGGAAAAATTGTATCGTCATTTATGGCTGCATACAAATAAAAAATTCACGATTAGGCGAATTGTTTTAGGCGAGTATTTTCTATTTTTAAATTCTAATTTTCCAATTATAGGAAAAACTTGTTTTAGAAATTGTGAATAAGAAATAAAATTTCTGAATACATTCGAAAGCTTAATTTTTTCCTCAAAAAATCATCAATCAAATTCATATTTATATAATAATTAGGTTTCTTTTCATTTTTTCAGTAACCATTAGCAAATATATTACTATATTTAGATTTCTATCGCAATGTAAAGTGTAGAAGCCAATTTTTGAAAGAAAATTGAGCAGCGTTTTATTCAAGTAACGAATGAATATTGGGAATTTTATTCGCCACTGAGAATAAATATCCATTTGAATTGATAAATTATTTGAATAAGACACTATTCGAATGAGAGAAAATGTTATAAAACAATATTATTCCGTAAAAAAAATTTATTTTTCCAGATATCAGACACTATGGAAGGATCAATATCTCCCAAAAATATTCAACCCACATCCAATCAAGACGCTCCATTGGTACGCTTTTTATTTATGTATATCGTTATAAATCTTGTTATTTATTCAGACAATTTATTCGAATAAATCTTGTTAATTGTTTGAATAAATTTTGTTATTTCAATCGTGGAAAAATGATTAAACTTCGAAAATAATTTCCAGTTAAAATTGCAAAAATATGTTTTAAAACTTTCCAAATTAATTTTTCAAATACTGTTAAATTCATAAACTGAATGTCACATATATTTCTCTTAATAGGATATTAGGAAACAAAGAATAAAAGAATTTTTGGAAAAAGAAAAACAATCTGAAGAAGAAAGAAAAAAATTCATGGAAGAAAGTTTGAAAAAAAAATTGGCTGAAAGGGAAGAGATAATAAAACATGCAAAAAGGTTAATTCTTTATAGAAAACCGACATGCAGAGAAATTAATCGGGCTCTCCTTTCTTCCGAGGCATGTTTAAATAAATACTAATATTGTAAATAATAAAAATAGTCAATATTTTTCCATAATGTCCAAATAAATTTTATTTTCCAATTTAAAAAATGAAAATTCATCTGAAAAACGATGCAGAATAATTTACTATGGTCATCATAATGTTTCAAAAAATTGGACGCTCAAATAAAATTTCAAAAAATTCTTAAAACGATGTTAACATTAAATATAATACAAATGAAATTGGTTTCAATTTCTGAATTTAAAAAATAAATTTTCATTTAAAAAACGATTTGCAATCATTAACCATAATTTATATAGTGTTTCAGAGAACTGGACGCTCAAATAGAATTCCAAAAGTATCTAGAAACCATAGACAAAAATGCAGAATTGAACTATGCAAATTTACTAAAAGCAGATGTGGCAAAATACGAAAAAGAAAAGAAAGAAACGATGGAAAATCGTATTTCGAAAATGAAAAGATACGCTTTTGATCTAAAAAACCAGTAAATAAAAAATATTTAATAAAAAAATATTCACAATGTTCAAATAATATATTCAACTGTTTCAGGATCGAAGAAAATGAAAAGCAAACGAAAGAAAAAGAAATGAAAGAATTTGAAGACGATAAAAAATATCAAAAAGAAACAGAAAAATATTTGGAAAATCTTAAGAAACACGAGGAACAGGAAGTTCGTGATTTTTATAGGCGTAGTATCGCGATGTATCTCTGTTCTGTTTAATTTCTCTTTTGGAGATTCGACTGTGACGATACAACGCGACTAACTTTAATTGCTCAGTGATTAATTTATTATTTAATACATTATATAAAATATGTTTGCAGTTAATAAATATGAAAAGAAAAATGAAAAAAACTTTTGAAGATGCGATAAAAGAGAGAAAAGAATTCGATTTGAAAATCAAGAAGGAAGAAAACTTTGAAGACCGTGCGATTGATGTTTATCAAAATGCTAAATCACGGATCAGAATGATCCATAAGCAAGTGGCGGAGAATAGGAAAGAAGAATTTGAGAAAAAGGCCAAATGGACAAGTAATTTAATAATAATAGTAATAATAATTGATTATTTAACTGGTTGATGTTTTGTATAATCTGTATAGATTTAAAAAAAAGAGGCAAATTTGAAGATGAATTAATTTAAAGAATTAACTTGCTTTAAAAAGGTGACAAACATGGTGATTAGATGCTTACAAGTACTCTTGCTAAATTCATGATGTCCCTTGCAAGCAACTCCCATTTTACGATCCCTAAGTGGCCTGTCAGCAAATGTCCCAAAAGTTTTCTTTGTTTTATACGTGGAAAATCGTTGTTGACATACTGATTTTGAGTCGAGACTCTTGATATCGGACACTTAGGGATAATTATCAATATATTCTATACGGGGTGTTCGGCCACCCCTGGGAAAAATTTTAATGGAAGATTCTAGGGGACAAAATAAGACAAAAATCAAAAATGTCAATTTGTTGATTGAAGCTTCGTTTAAAAGTTATTAACCTTTAAAGTTCCGCCTGTAAAACGACAATCTGCGAACAGCTGCTGTACGCGATAGTGGTTCTCACTCAGCATGAAAAACTCTTCTTAATGACGTATCGACAACCTTACAGTTTTCTTAGTGAGAACCACTATCACGCGTACGCAGCTGTTCGCAAATTGCCGCTCTACAGGCGGAACTTTAAACGTTAATAACTTTTTAACGAAGCCTCAATCAACAAATTGACATTCTTGATTTTCGTCTTATTTTGACCCCTAGAATCTTCCATTAAAATTTTTCCCAGGGGTGGCCAAACATCCTGTATATCAAATCATTTCAACATATTCTTAATGGTATAGAAACAATTGAAGATATAAGAAATAAATTATTTTTACAGTGGAAAACTGTCAAGCGTCAGTGAGTTCATCAGACATATGGGAGAAGAATTTTATAAAGGCTGTGGAAGAGAAAAAGGCTAATTTGAGAGAAAAGGATAAAGAACGAAGTGAATACGAGACGAGACTACGAAAAGAAACTCAAGATTTTCATAAAAAAGCAATGCTTGAGAAGTTAGGGCAGCTCGAGAAAGAAAAGGACCTAAAAGCCTGGGAAATAATGCGTAGATTCAAAAAGGACGAGTGTGATAAAAATCTGGATGCGGAGGAACAGAAGCGAGAGTGGAACAAGAAAATAGAATACGCAAATTCACTCAAAAAGGACATTGTGAGTTAAATCGCCAAATATTTCATTAAACTGACTAATTTCATTTCCTAATACAAACATTTTAAATATTTACTAATACAAACTAGTAATAATACTAGTTTCTAATAATACTAATTAAATAATACTAATACTAGTTCCATTTCCTAATACAAACTATTAAAAATTTGTATTTTATTAGGCACATAGCTTACAGGAATGAATAATTTGAGAGTATACAGTAAATTATATTAATAAATGTCTGCATTTTGGTCTTTTCACAGATCGAGAAGGAGACTGAGCAAAATCGGGAAAAGCTTCTCGAAGAAACGGCTGCAAAGACGGATCATTTTATCGAAAAAGACAATCGAAGAGTGCTTAATTATTCAGAAGAGGTCATCAGCGAATCCAAAGGCGTTAGACCGCTTTACCCAATTCTCAAAGCTGTGGAGGTACGCAAAATCTATTATATTTATCTATCCATAAGTCGACATTTGAATATGTTTTTTGGTTCTTCTTTTAATTGTCTTTTACTAATTGAAAGCGAAACTTTATATGACAACTAAAAGTTTGACTCAATTATACTATTTTTAGGCCTCGATTGTTCGAGTGACTTTATTTTTAATTGCAGAATTGGAAAAGGGAAGTGGGTCTGGTGCCACTAACGAAAAAGAAAGAAGTAAAAATAGAAGGAGAACCCACAAAAAGGCGACGACGTCCTCGTGTTTGTACAAAATTTGTCCCAGAAGACAAAATCTGTTACTTAAAATAGAGAAAATGAACAAAATCTATAAAAATTTCAAGTTTCGTCGCGTAAACTACTAAGTTAAAATTAACACAAGTGATGTTTCCAACTCATACACACACACAAAGTCAAAGAATTACAATTTATCGAAAAATGGCAATTAAATCGAATATATTTACAAGTGAAATCGTGTTCTTGACTATGAACTTGGTTTCAACAATTTAGAACACAAATTATTGTTAATCACGAACCAAATTATTATGCCCAATACAGGGTGTTCGTTCGGCCACCCCTGGGAAAAATTTACATAAGCGATTCTAGAGGTCAAAATAAGACGAAAATCAAGAATAATAATTTGTTAATTGAGGCTTCGTTAAAAAGTTATTAACATTTAATCCACTTTAAGTCCACAGTGTCCGCGAATGTGCACAAATAAAATATATAAAGAATATAAAAATAATGTGAAGAGAATAGAAGCAATGCAAAAAAATTACAATAATTATGCAAGTAATCTTTGTTGTTCAAACTATATGTACAATCTGCTATCCCCATCACTACGTTAGACGCTAAGGAAGTTCGTCGTTTCTAGTGTCAACGACGATGCACGATGCACTCATTATGCCAACTCTGGCCATAGTGGCGGGACGCCGTCTGGCATCTCTAAGTCCAATTATTTCTATACAAATATTGTTACGAAGTTTTTGATTACATATTATGCATTAATTACTCCTTTTCTGAATATATTTTTCAAAAATACATTTTTATTCTTTTTTGTGACTTAAAAAAACAGTCCCAAATGGATCAAAATAACCTGTCATTCATTACCGGTAATTAGTAGTAACTATTCTCAAAGTAAGTGCAGAATATGTTTTTTTTATTCGTAATTTGTACATAACATGCCATATTTTTCGATGTATTTTAACACTTTGTGGTCAGAGTTAACATCTTGTTATAGTTAGTTCATGCCTAAATAGTTACTTTCGCAATTATTATACAGGATTTCAGTATTTTAACTTTTCATGATCTAAACACGGATATGTTTATAAACTAATATTATCTATAGTAACTAGAACATATACTAATGTATAACAAAACAATATTTTTATTTTCTCACAAGGAAAATCATAGTGCTATTCCCTTAATTTTTTTACTAAACCTTTTGAAGATGCTTGTGAAATGATTTTTAATAAAGTTATAAAACAATTTAATCCACCTTTTCCCAATTCTTAAATAAAAAATGTTAAAGTTTTTCTGGTTTTACAGATGCAGTATGTACTATGTATAGTAACACATCATTATTGGAGGTAGGTTGAAACCTAATTTTTAATTTCACATAACCTGAATGTGAAATTGTTACAAAGGAGAAAAATCAAACAAAGAATTGTTCAAAAAATCCCCTATTCTAAAAAATTGAAAACTATAATGATACAGAAAAATAATTTAATACAAAATGCAACTATAATGCAGACAACTTCAGATGTAAATATTAACAAGATTGTACCACTCAAAATGGTTAATATGGAGAATCCATCAATTAAAGAAAATGAAAATTCTTATGTCACACAAAACTCACTCAGTTCAGACTCAGCGAGTACTGAACAAAATAACTCAACAGAAACCTCTACTCTGCAAAATAGTTCTCCAAAATTAGGTAATCGTAAGAAATTGTATACTGACACAAATTTACCAATTGATATTGCTCATCCGATATACAGTAATGCGAATAGAACATTTGAAACTAAACAAGAGTTACATCCTGCATTACATAACAGATTAAGCATTATAAGAAGGTATAGAATTTACAGAAGAAATAAGAAACCCTTGTATATGTTTAACAACATGTTCTCCCTTCTCAACAATGTCAACAATGATAAGCAATTTGTTGTAAAAAAGAAAAGACCCATAAAGAAGCGAAATTATTTAAACGAAATTATACCAGCATTAAATGTTACACAGAAATGTGGCGCCTCGCTGAACACAAATTTAAAAATTGTAAATAATTTTGTAACTAATCAGAATTTAACAGAAAAAAACTATCAGTATACGGATAAATATTTGTCAACCAATCAATTTGTAAATACGGAAAATAATAAAGTAAGTAAATTCGACAATTCAGAATTGAATTTGAAAATATTTAATACAAAACAATGTCAACAATCTCATGACGCAACAAAAAAGATAACAGTTCGTTTAAAACGACTATCTGAATGCGAGATACAGAAATACAAAAAGTCAAATGTGGTAGTGACATGTTCAAAAAATGTTAATTTAGTAGTTCGTTTAGAACGACTATCCAATTACGATGTACAGAAGCACAAAAAGTCAAATGAGAAAGTGCCAAATTTAGGAAATTTAAATGTAGTAGTTCGTTTAAAGCGACTATCCAAATCTGATGTACAAAAATACACAAAATCTAATAAGAAAACGACAAGTTGAAGGAACTTTAGAATTGTTACTTTAATTTCAATAAAAAAGAGTTGTAACAAAACCATATACAATACTGAAAGTACATGAAAAATGTGGAGCATATTTGATGGAACCATATCTGGTGTATATAGTGCATATGATATCAATTCGAAACCAATCTCATGAATTTTAGTCATCACAGTCTCTAATGTATTTTGGTGATAAAACTACACATTCTTCAATTCAGACTTTGCTTTGACCGACTATCAAACAAAGCTTAGCTGATGGATCATTTTTCAATTTAACGTATTTTCATAAAACAGTGAAATGATTCAAATGCTATTTGTATACAAGATCGCAATTTTCTTAAATACTAGCTACAAAGAATATTATATTATTAATTTTGTACAAGTAGAGCAACAGTTGAAATATATATTTTATTGATAAAGGAAAATTATTTTATAGAAACCAGACTTTTCATTTAGTGTAACCATAACTTCTAATAATATTAGTGATATAATGTATTTAATATTTGAATAACAGTTTAAGAATTGTACAAATGCTATATTGAAAAGCTGTTTTTTAATGTTATATAAACTTTGTAATAATATTTAAAATGTATTAAAATACTTGATTTTAATTGATTACAAATGAGTACATATTTATTGCATGGACGTATACCCCTGTCCATAGGTATGTGGATGTTTCTCACTTTTAATTATGTACTTAGTAACATATAATAGTATTAAATTAAGAATCTATTGCGGTTTAGAATTTCGAAAAAATCGAGTTTTTTTTATTTCATTTCCTTAAAGAGTGTTATTTAGCAAATATACATACATATGTACAAAACCATCTGCTTCAGTTTGTGCAGATGTCGATGATAAAGAGGTTTGAATATACCCTGTTATATGTAATGATGCAACACTGTAGCGGTAGGTATACATTTTCCTCTACATTGTTTTGCTTGGAAAACCCCGCCTAAAAAGTCTTGGCATTCACTAGTTGTCACTTTTTCTGTATTCGGACCAGAGATGCCAAATTCAGCACCTGATGCACTATTGCACATGACAGATCACGCGTACGTGAGCTCGTGGAGCTTCGGAAAGTCGACAAAGGCAAACTGACACATGTTCTCTTTCTCGATTCTCCGAAGCTACCCGAAGTAATTTTGGACCGCCTCGTGGGAATCGAGAGAGCCGCCCAAGTTTGTCGTGGAATAGTTCGTTACCTTCAACGCTAGATGGCGCTTATTTATCGACCTCAAACCCTCTGGTGCTAAAACGCCCATGTTTGTCGTGGAATAGTTCGTTACCTTCAACGCTAGATGGCGTTTATTTATCGACCTCAGGCCCTCTGGTGCTAAAACGCCCAAGTTTGTCGTGGAATAGTTCATATCATCCACGCTAGATGGATTTCTCGACAAACTTGGGCGTTTTAGCACCAGGGGGTTTGAGGTCGATAAATAAGCACCATCTATCGTTAAAAATAACGAACTATTCCACGACAAACTTGGGCGTTTTGCCATCCAGAGATGCCAGAAAGGCACCGAAGGTGCTCTCTCACATTATGTCAGATCACGCGTACGAAGGAACATTGCTTCCTTCTATCTCTCTAGTTTAGTAATCTAGCTTGTAAGAATGTAAAAGGGAGATCGATGGAACTGTGATTCCATCTACCTCCCTGCGGGTCTCCACTCGCAGCAACCTCCTCGTGGTGAGACCTGGTAATCGTTGTCACCCACGATAGAAAAGTTATTCTTCGTGGATGACACCGAGCTAATGGCTGCGAATTTAGAATTGTTTCTTGATATAATAAACGAATTTAGATTTATAGTTAAGCAGGTGTTTGGTTAACCATTATGTTAGGCAGGTTATTTTTATTTGGAGACAAATTCTTTTGAAAATTCTTTCAACTCTCTTCGTTGATTGTGCACCTTTCATTGGTTGCACTTTCGTTTATTGCTTCCTCGACCAACGATTGTTGGTCACAGTTGACCTTAATTAATGTGGTTGGGAATCGGTTAGGGCGGGTCTCCACTCGCAGCAATCTCCACGTGGTGAGACCTGGATAATATTATTTAGCGTTTAATTAATAATCGTATCACTCTTAGCTGGGTAATGCAATTATTAATTGAAAACTAAATAATATTAGCAAATTGGCTGCGATCCGCCTTGCATAGGTCATCATAAATATAGTAGAGCTTCTTCACTAGGTTCGTTTTGATTCTCATTGGTTCATTAAAGATTCTAGAATCTTTTTACCATTTCGGTGTCGAGTCCAGTGTTATCGATTCAGAATACATACATCGATTGAAGAATATTTATAATAATACATTTTCTTCAATTCTGTTCAAGTCTTATTTCTGTTTGCTGTGTTTTTTTTTTACATTTCTAAGTATAACAAAAATATTCTCAGAAGGAAATTTTCAAATTTTAACATTTGTCGAAGATACAATCGTTTTAATGTATCGATGCACAAATAATGAGAACTAAATGGCGGCCCGTGCTTTTTCGACTATATTTGAAAAATAGTATTTTATCCTTACACAGAATGTTTGTACGTATTAACAATAATTCAACAATCTCGCAGACAATAATTGAAGAAAAAATTGACCACAAACCATTGTTCCATAATGCACAATACGTACCTCAATTCACAAAATTGATTAAATGCGTTGCTCGATACTTGGATCACTACTAATTGACAATATAAACGAACGAAAAAATTAGTTTCTTCAAGTTTCAACTGTTCTAAAAAAACCCGCGTTCCAAAGGTACTCGAAAATATTACATTTCGATGAATTTCGTCTATTGTTCGCTCGTACGAGATACGGTCGAGGTTGATTTCGACGGTTGGCAGGCGAAAGCAAAGAACCCAAATGCGATGGCGTCCATTGTATAATCACCATTTATTGTCTTGCGCTACAATTTTTCATGATTTTAGGTAAGCTCTTCTCACGTGCACGCATAGAAACGCGCGCGTATTTATGGAAATACCCTCGTCGCGACATAAGTCAACCCGCGCGATTGCGTGCATCGAATAAATATGCGTACGAATAACCGGATTTTCGATCGAACAGTTCGTTCCTGGGTCAAATACGTACACCCGCTCTCTGTACAAAGCTCCTGCGGTACTACCGTAAAAAAAAAAAAAAAAGAAGACAGAATGAAGTTATATCTGGGGGTAACACAGTTATACGTAACTACTTAATGAAGGGGGAATTGCACTTTCTCTGCATCCAGAACTCTGAGTTGTTTCGGAAAAGGCAGTCCGACACCGTGGACACGATTTAACCCCGTTTCCGTCGAGGTTTCTGCTCGACGAGCTGAACGCGTGCTGAGTGCGCGCCGATTTTTTTTACGTCGGTTCCGTGGTCTGCATGGCCACGCGAGTTCCTAACCAATTTAATCCATCTTCTGTCGATCAAGCGGCGCAAATCGTCTTTAAGGACGCGCAGCAGCGATTTTTCACAGATTGCAAATGGCACAGCCATGTTCTCAGCCTGTCAATCAGCTCCGCGCAATCTGACCCCACGTCCGTGCACTCATCGACCTCTGGTTCTGAAAAGAAATGGCAAAATTCGGTCAAGCTTTAAGAAAAAGCTTTTAGAAGGACCGAAAACAGTTATGATATTTACGAATCGAGAGAATCGTTCGTCTCAAAGTTTTTATAACTTATAGATATAAACTTATGCTTTGATATATACATATATGAACTGGAAGTATCCATAGGTGTTGTATATTCGCAACAAAAGAATAAATTTGTAAATTCATGTCTTGCTTTATGAACTAGAACAATTGTCTATTTCGTGTGTTTATTATTTTGGAATTTTCGTGTAAAAGGAGAATTCATCATTATTGAATGTAAAACTTGATACAGAGTGTTCAGCATCTATATGTCAAAAATTTAAGGGGTGATTCTAGAGGTCAAAATAAAACAAAAATCAAGAATAGTAATTTGTTAATTGAGGCTTTGTTTAATAGTTATTAAAGTTTAAAGATCCGCCTGTAATGCGCGTTGTTTGCATTTTGAAATAATAAAATATTTGAAACAGGGAAACATTGCTGGGAGTATGTATATTCACCAGAAATGATTGTAAATGATTCATTTTTCAAAATGATTTGAAATTTTTTAATTTCGTTGAAAAATTTCTCCACCTTCCAGAATTTTTTTCTCGAAAATGCCTAGGATTTCGGGGGTATGTATATTCACCAAAAATGATTGTAAGTGACTCCCGTAGCTAAAAATAATTTTTTCAGAACGATTTGAAATTTTTTGTTGTCGACGAAAAAGGGTACCTACCCCCCGTCGATTCTCCTTAACACTAAACCTACCGCGACCGGTCAAATGGCCGTTTTTAAAATTTCGTTTAGAATTTCTAACACACAATATTGTTTTAGCGCCACTTAACTTCACGACTTTTCTTATAGTATACGTACAATGAATTTTACAATATTCACTTCTAATCTTATTGTTTATTTTCTGAGAAAAATATGTAGTCTGTCTTGCCTACCACGACCGGTCATCTGACCGGTTGAACGATTTATGTTTTTTTGTAAAAAACTGGACATTTGGTACCAAATTCTGATTAGCCTCCGATGTAAATGGGAAATATACGAATGGCAAAGACGAAAGGAGAGAATCTACAGTTTTCACTGTCTTAGAACAGTCTAACAACGCGTATTAAAAATAGTTAAACTTTAGACGCGTTTAGTTTCGAAATTACTCATGTTTTCTGCATAACTGAGCCATCGTTGGCAGCAGTAAACCTTCCTCTTTAAAATGGTTTTTGGTTTTTGTCGATCCGACTTTCCGTTTTCGAGATATCATAATTTATCTAAAAGATAATTTTTTAAATTCCGCCGTCTCTCGCTTCCCGTCTCAGAAAACGCGTATTAAAAATACTCAAAGTTTAGACGCGTGCAGTTCCGAAACTATTAGTGTTTTATTAATTATTGAGGCATTGTTAGAAGCGGCAAAGCCTCCCCTTTAAAATGGCTTTTGGTTTTTCTCGATCCGACTTTCCATTTCGGAGATATCGTAATTTATGTAGAAGATAATTTTTTAAATTCCGCCGTCTCTCGCTTCCCGTCTCAGAAAACGCGTATTAAAAATACTAAAAGTTTAGACGCGTGCAGTTCCGAAACTACTAGTGTTTTATTAATTATTGAGGCATTGTCAGATGCGGCAAAGCCTCCCCTTTAAAATGGCTTTTGGTTTTTCTCGATCGGACTTTCCGTTTTCGAGATATCGTAATTTATGTAAAAGGTAATTTTTTTAATTCGACTATCACTGTCTTCGTCTAGCGGAGTCGGACCTCCTTGTCGCACGTGCGTGGTGTTGACCTACCTCGCGTACGTGACTCTCGTGACCTAGTTTCGGCGTAGTATTTCCAAGAATTTACTACGCACTACTGTCTACGCGCGCGAGATGAATGAACTCGCGAGCGCACAACAAAACGTAAACAAACCCTATCTCCGAAACTAGCCATCGCAGCGACTTGAAATTAAAATCGCTATATCTCCGGAACTAATGAAGCTATCGACTCGTACAAACGTTCATTTTAAAGGGCTTTTCATTCTCTACCTAATGATCATATCACCTACTATAATTTTTGCTATCTTCTATGTTTCTTTTGAAATTTACTTTGACGCTATGTACCCAAAGAAGTTTCAACAATTCCTACTGATCGTACAACTAGTGTACGATAAAACTGGACCATAAATTGTTTATTTAATTGAAAAAGAATTTAAATACAGGATGTTTGCGTAATTACTAGCCAGCACTTTTTCTTAAATAGTTCTTTTCTCTAGAACTATCTACGGTATCGACTTAGAACAAAATTCGTTTTCAAGGGTGTTTTATCTTCTATCAGATGATTATTAAAAAATTTTTTCACATAAAAGAAAAGAACATCTTACGAATGAACATCAAAACACAACTTTCTATACATATGTAAAAATTAGAAGTACGTTGCCTCGTTAAAGAAAAAGAGAAAGATTGGTCATTTGACCGGTCATGGTAGGAATGGGTATACATGCAGTGCCGGTAGGTTTAGTGTTAAACATTCATTTTTTATTTTTAATAAATTTGTTTCACGCTGTACGGAAATGTTGTCTAATACTTTTTTGAAGGTACCCATGAGCTCTACTTCCATAATAAATTTGAATGAGTTACGTTCACTATTGCAGGAGTTATGGTCGTTTGAACATTGCGTTTTTTAATCCCCTCCATAGTCAACTCACATGTATTTACCCACAACTGTCTGCCAAATTATTATTCTTGATTTTTGTCTTATTTTGGCCTCTGGAATCTTTCATTAAAATTTGACATATAGATACTTAATACCCTGTATGTACAGACGATAATACATGGTTCCACGACCCACTGAACAAGTTCATAGCCTTTTTTTCAGAACGATGTTTTAAAATATTAGTCAAATTAATGTTTTTCAAGTTAGAGTTTATATTAAACAATCAAGGATTGCAGTGTCCTGTAGTAATCTTTGGCGTTTGTAAATTTTCTTTCCTAAAGAAACTGATAGAGAATTTTTAATCTCAACTATATCGTGGTAGCACATCCACCTGTGTTTGAAGGCTAACAGACAGCTCAGTCGACAAAGATTGTAATTTCTCAGTACAAGATAATATAATAGTGACTTCAGAACATTGAAAGATTTATTATATATTAGCTATCGTCGTTTCAAAGCATCGAAAGGATAAAATTAATATTTTTAAATATGCAAAAAGAAATAAATATTTGATGATTCCTTCTACAAATTCATGGGCATTAAAAGCCACTAATGAAAACTATTTCTTGGCAGAAAAATATAAAAATTCTTGTACTATTTTCCCATTTTCTGTAGTTTTGTAAAATTGTTGTGCCAGTAATTTTGTAACTCGCTGTACAATTTATCGCATACGAATCCGTCACCTTTTCAAAAATCAGATTTCTCTTGGTTTCTCATTATTTACATCTAATATCGTGCAACAAATAATCAACGATTAAAATTAATTCCACACAATAATATTGAAAGTATAAGTTGCTCGTTATATGGTACATCCTCCCAGATTCCTCACCTGAGTAATTTGCTTCGGAAATTTACGATTAGAAAGAACAAAGACACACTACTTCCCACAGAATATCCATGAAATGATCATAGTTCGCGAGTCGTTGGAGCAGGATATCGAAAGTTGATGAAACACAAAGATATTCACTGTCCTGATGTGAATTGAATGAAACAGGATCTCGAAGGAGCGACGTGTCGGTCTGTCACAATTTTAATAATTACATCGCAGCCGTTTTCACGGTGCCACGGTGTTAATTAGTCATGATCGAAGATAATCGCTCGGTAAGCGAAGAAGAAGATCACCTGCCAGGAACATATATTTCACAATAGAGTAGTAGAAGATAAAGCGAGAGAATAGATAGAGCGAAAGAAGCTACGAGATGCTGTTATCCGATTCGATAACGTTAAACGGGAAACAGACGATGATGAAGAAATGAAAGAAGAAAGGTTCTGTAATTTGAGAAGAAAGCAATATGTCTCGTATCAAGTGGTTTTGATACGGATTTCTCTTACCGCGACCATCGCTTCGAAGCCCATTCTGATCCCCTTTGGCTGTTGTTGGAAACGACATCATGCTGACCGTACTTTTACGTTTGAATGGGCTAATTTTCGGATAACTCGCGTCATTAGTGACTTTCGACAGAGGGCTAACCGTATAATACGAATTCAAATGATTCGTGTACTTCCTAGTAGTGGTTGTACCATAGTTGTTCTTACTAATATTATTGTCGTAAAGTTTAGTCTTGTACTTATTGGCGTATAAATAACTGGCAGTCGTATGTGTGCATTTAGTTGCTGTAGTTGTCGTGAATGGTGTGACGTGTTTATAAGGACTGCTCGTCGACGTCGACGAGAAGTGATTCGACAACGGCGAGAAATACTTAAATTTCGTTTGTTGCGTGCTGTGTGTCGTCGATTCCCACGGATACCTGTGTGACAATAGCATTTATAGTGTTATCAAACGAACAAAAACAAAAGATAAACATCGTCGAAGTCGGCTTCTCCAGTCTTTTAATTCAGATTCAGTTTGATACATGTTCCGACGAACGACAACCGTTTACTAAATATAAAAAGTTTCTTTTTATATGCACGGTATTTCAAAAGTATAGATATAAATTTAATTGGTCAAAGTATTCACAGAGAAAATGGCTAGGTAAATTTTCAATAATTACAGTACCATAAAATGATTCTCAGATTTTTATTTTGCAAGACGAAAGTCACTGTTGCGTGTAAACTTACAGGTCAAAAGTTAGGTACTTCAAGAGCGATCAAGTTGGAAATTAAAACTTATCAAACCTATATTTTGTTGCTCATTTTGTGTCCGTTTTCTGAATCCTATTAACCACTTAAGTTTGTATCTATAGTTTCGAAACATCCCACATATTTTTAAATATTTTCCAAATTACCAAACGTTTCAGAATGTTTTAATCAAGATTTCCATGTTACACGACATAATTTAAAATTAATTTGTTGTTGTACAGAGCAAAGATGAATTTCATTTGGCACTCGATATACGTGCATATTATATCAAATTAAATTCCTATTCGTGAATATCTCTTTATTTTGTACGATACTATGGAATCGGTATTTAATACTCGATGAAATCGCCAGTTGTAATAAATGCAACTGTAGTAACCAACGTTAATGGAGAAGTACAATGCAATTATTATTTTGATTAAATTCTGTATATCGTACAGAGAAAATACACGATAATAGGAGACTTTTAATCGTTACCTGTAATCCGTGTTGTTGTATTGAGCGAATAGAGGCCGATTGTGGGCTGTGGGATTATAAGTGCCATCTCGGCGCACGTAGGTTGGGATGTTTTGTGTGTAATCTGGTATAATATTTTCATGCTCCGCCACGCATTTTCCATTCAGGCAGTACTGGAATAGTTAATAAAATTGTGATCAGCACAAAAACTGTTCCGTAAACGGAAACATACGAACGTATTTTTATGCGCGTCGTTCAGAAGCATTAAGTAGAAGATACGTTTCTGAACAAACTATAATCGGATTCAATTTCAATTCATCGTCACTTCTCCTATTTTAAAAAATAGAGTAACAATCAAATAATATCGTCTAACTCTGTTTTTCCTAATACCGAATATTTTTTAACCCTTTGCACTCAACTGTCCCCTCTGAAGGGACATCCAAAGAAAATGTAAAAAAATGATATATTTACTTGAATATTTACTATCTATTTCGTAAGAAAGTGTGTTTGAGTTAGTAGTAGGTTGCCAATGTAAAGTCTCCGAGTACAAAGGGTCAATATTCGAGGGCAATTAGAAAATTATGTTGTATTTATCTTTAAAAATTATTGACACTTTGGTACTTTATTCTACCATCAAAAAAAATGAAATATTCAAGGTGCTGAAGTTAGGTAAGACACCCATCGATCTTGATTTAAAAGTTCTGTAAAAATGTCTATCTTAAAATTGGGATAGTAATAATCGGGTTAATAGATATGTTTTAGACTTCGATTGCGAGAACTATCGTGATATATTGGTTTGCTCTTCGAAATTATCTAGAAATAAAATCTAAAAATCGATAAAAGACAATTGATCGCTCGAAACATCTCCGTTTTATCTCTGTCTTTAAAGCAGAGAGATAAGACACGAATGTAAAAGTTATTTCTGGCTTGACTCGTATCGAGTAAACTGGCTTTTCTTGACCAAATTTTATTCGATCGTACTCCCTATTTTCTACTTTTATTAATCGTTGATCATTTACCTGACCATCTCCGCATGGAGAGCCTTCGGCTGCTGGACGATAGGCCACGCAATACCCTGAACCAGCGTCGAAGCAAAACAACTGAGCGCAAACTCTGTCGTCTTTCTAAAATCCGACCCGCGAGATTCAATGTTTTTATGCATAATCGGCGATGTGTAATAGAAAAAAATAATATTGAACCGATTGTGTTTTAGTAAAGCTTACGAAACATGCGCTCGTTCCACGATCCTTTCGACATTGTGCGTCCAAAGAGAGCAATTTCCCGGGCAAAACTCTGGGAAGCGCTTCGTCTTCGTGAGGCGCGTTATACAAACACGTTGCTGTGTCGCCACTGAAATTAAACAATCAAAGGAATATTTTATTTACTATTGATTCGTTATACAATTATCAAAGTGTTGCGTACCTGTACCGTATTTAACTCACATTTTATTTTATTATTTTTTTATTCGAATTGTCTGTTAATTAATAAACACGAATGTTTAATACAATGATACCTTAAAAGTTACTTTAGACACAGAGAATTTTATGGAAAATCACCGAGTTTCCCTATACTATAATTGCCCTATCAGTGTTAACGTGGAAAATTATGTTCAAGTACATCAGGTCTTCGTTTATCATAGAATATAGTTTTTCATAATTATTCTAACAATATATTGTTGTTGTTATTTTAATCGAATGGTTGTTTGGCGTAAATGCTTGCAATTGACGAGGAGAGACACAGACAAACAAAGACACTTTATTTAAAAGTTAATTAGCATTTTTATATGTGAATTTCATTATTCAAAATCTATATTAAGAGTGTCTTACTTAACTATCCATGGAGGTAATTGACACTTCATATATTACAATTATATTTGTATATAGTAATGAAACTTTACTCATTAGTATTTCAAAAATTATGGAGTAGTAGCCCCTATAATGTTACATACTCTTAAACTGGACAACTAAATCTATAAGTGTGCAAAGTTTTAACAAAATCGGTAGCTCAAAGGCCTTCACTTTCCCTGTGAATTGATTGTATAATGTATTAGATTCGTACTTTAAGAAATGATGAAACGACGACACGCTGCAGTGAGACCACTTGAAGCCTTTCTCAGTGTGTCGAAGGTCACTCATAATGTAGCCATCCTCCCAGCGACATTTTTCGGCTCCGGGTCCTCCGAGATAGCTGGGTGGCGGTGAACCATCGTGGACTGCTCCAAGTCTATAATATTTCCATTTAACCGTAATATTATCTACGGTTGAAACATGCTTTCTGTACAAGTAATTTTCGTTTTTACAAATACAAACTTTATCACCAATTTTTAGTATAATTTTGACTAATAAGAATAATGGATCCAAATATTGGTTCAAAAAATTTATCAATACAGATTCCAATTTCTAAGCTAATTTACAAATGAAACGTATATGGAAGTTAGTTTACGAATCGGGGAAAAATGGGGTGATTTTGAGAAAACATTTGAAACTGAGACACTTTCTAAAATTTAACGGTTACGAGTATAAATGATAAAAGCACGAAAGGAGAACTTACAAATGGCCGACTTCGTGGGCAGCGACGATAATTCCGCTAAATCCTCCGGTGTCCTCGATGATGGCGACTGAATTCACTTTTTCGAGACGCTTATTTACAACACACGCTCCACCCACGTACGCGAAACCTAGATGGATTCGTACGATCAGTCTCCAATATCTTAATCTTTATACAAAATGTATATTTAATATTAATAGAAATGTTAATTTTGCTACTAAATTCGTTATTCGGTTTCGAGTAATAAGCTCTATTCTTAGCGAGTTTAATTAATACCAGAGCAGCAGAGTGTGCCAACGTGCTTCCAATTTTGAAAAAATAAAAATTCCATAAAAGAATTGAGATGTATCGTTAGTATTCGTTACCTTTTCAAATAAATTTCCATTTAAGTCTGATTTTGACCAATAGTACTAAATTAAAATTCACAATAAAAATAGAAATATTAGTCAGTCCTTTTTAATAAATACACAAACTTGAAATATGAATTTAGGACATTAAAAACGGTTCGTTCAAGAGATATTGATTTCTATAGTTACAAAACTATAGGATAATTCTTTAAATAAACACATGTAGAACAATAAATAGAATTCACTTTATACAGGGTGTTGGGCCACCCCTGGGAAAAATTTTAATGGGAGATTCTAGAGATGAAAATAGGACGAAAATCAAAAATACCAATTTGTTGATAGAGGCTTCGTTAAAAAGTTATTAACGTTTAAAGTTCCGCTCGTACTGAATTTTTTTCTAGAAAGTGAGTAGAATTTCGAGGGTAGGTCTACTCACCAAAAATTATTGTAATTGACCCCCGCAACCGAAAATAATTTTTCCAGAACGATTTGAAACTTTTCATTTTCGCCGAAAAATTGAGGCACCTACCCCTGTCGATTTTTCTTAAAAATTCGTTTTTCATTTTTAGTAATTTTGTTTGACGCCCTACAGAAAAGTTGTGTAATACTTTTTTGTAGGTACTTATGAGCTCTATTACAGAAAAAAGTTTCATTGAAATATATTCACTATTGTAGGAGTTATGGTTGTTTGAAAATTGGACCATTTTTATGGAGTTTATCTCATTTTACGGGGTCGAGGACCAACTTTTCGAATATTTTTACGATTTGTACATATTCTACACTAAAATACGCGTAGTTTGCTATTTTAAACATTAAAATCGTCCAATCCGTTCAGAAGTTATGACGTTTTAAAGATTCGCATGAAAATTCGGGCAGACATTTCTGGCCAGAAATTAGATTTTTGGTAAGGAATTTTTTTCTCGGAAGTGGTTAGGATTTCGAGGGTATGTCTATTGACCAAAAACGATTGTAATTGCTCCCTGTAACTAAATATAATTTTTTTAGAACAATTTGGAGAAATTTTTTTCGCCGAAAAATTTCTGTACCTACTCGAATTTTTTTCTCGAAAGTGGGTAGGATTTCGAGGGTATGTCTGTTGACCAAAAATGATTGTAATTGACCCCTGCAATCAAAAATAATTTTTCCAGAATGATTTGAAATTTTCGAATTTAATTGTTAATAACTTTTTAACGAAGCCTCCATCAACAAATTCATACATTTGATTTTCTTTTTTACATTTTCAATAGTAATACAAATTTCTTAAGGTATTTTCTTTGAAAGAAAAGAGTGAAAAATCATATTATTTCTCAAAAATGGATGACACGTATCCCTTTAAGTTACCGTTGGTATTGTTATTATTAAACACGAAATTGTAGCGGAAACCTAACGATAATAATAATATGCTTCAACTATTTTTGTTACTCAAAGCCAGACGAGAGTATCTGTTCAACAGGCAGCATGCATTCTGGGTGTTAATTTTACGTTGATTTGTTAGCCGAGGCATTTGGAAATTGTTAATACGTCTACTGTGAAAATCGGTCCATAATGTTTCTCTTTAACGATACCAACGCGAATTATATTGAATTCCGTGATATCTATATTTAGGGTATTAGCCTGTTACTCGATGTTCGTTTTAATTGTTTCGGATTCAAAAACTTACCGACCACGGTCCTTATTCGGTAACGCAGCCAAAGAAACAAAGAAAGGCTTAAGTTATTCAGAATAGAACACAGAGAGCATAGAAACGACAAAGGGACAGTTTCTTTTTTCCCAGATATTCTTACAATTAATATCACGTCGTTAGGATCGAACGGATTAATCGGTCGGAGCTTTTTTTTTTAAAGGAAATCGTCGTGAATGATCGATTGTACAGTTGTGTTTACGCGTCGTGAACACACACTAGGAAACCGTAGCCACTGTGCAAAAGGAAACGGGCAGAGAAGTTTTGAAAGGGTGAAATTTCGCGCCATCTTTGTACAGTGTTTGGTACAAAAGTAGCGGCAGAGCATTATCGTTATGACACAAATGCTTATAATTATTAAACAAATTAATCTAACGTAAAAGTTTTTCGACATTTTCATTTCTTATCTATCTCAGTTTATTACATAATGGAAGCCATAATATATAAATACAGCGATACACAAAATAATAAGAAAAATATCTTGAGTATTTTTTTGTTCTATACTTGTGACTAATGAAAAATAGTCTTAATATTTTATCGATAGTCCTTTCATTTTGAGGATCTCTTGTAGCCTTCGAATGGGCCAGAATTTTTTCAAAGTCAATAAAAAAGTAGACTGCATAAAAATAGTGCTATAAAATTTTGTTATAGGATAGTTAATATTATATGTTAATAAATAAAAATGATATTGTACTAAGTTATTGTTTATCTTCTATAAAATACCTTTTCTACGGGGTGTAGTTATTACTGATTCTGTTATGCAATAAACATAGAAGGAGAGTGCAAGTCCTTCGGGATACCAATTTTGTTAAAACTTTGCATATTTGTAGATTTAATTATCCGGTTTAAGAATATATGATATTATAAAGGTAGACACTCAATAATTTTTGAAATATTAATAATTAAAGTTTCATTATTATTCACAAATATAATTTTAATCTATCAAGTATTCAATTACTATCATGAGGCGTGATAGTAAAGTAAGAGACTCCTATCCACAGTAGACCCAAGTTCGATTCTCAATAACTACAAAAATTTTTCTTTTAATACAGATTTTGAATAATGAAATTCACACATAAAAATATTAGTTGTCTTTTAAATAAAATATCTTTATGTATAACAAATTTTTCTTCATTTACGAGGTAAATGGTTCCTAATGCTTCCTTTCTTTTCAGCTACTATGGATGGAGAATTTCATCCAATTATCAATACGAAATTTTTATATTTTTATATATCTTATACATTTGAATAAATACAAAGATACTTTATTTAAAAGTTAATTAGAATTTTTATATATGAATTCCATTATTTAAATTTATCTATATTAAGATAAAAAACTGAGTAAGAATATCTTACTTTACTATCACGTCTCATGATGGTAATTGACACTTCATAGAGTGAAATTGCATTTGTAAATAATAATGAAACTTCAGTCATTAATATTTAAAAAATTATTGAGTGTGTAAAGTTTCTCTTCCTTGTTAGATAATAAACGAATATGTGAAAAATCGTTTTTTTCGTATCAATTGGTTTAGTTGTAAGCGTTTGTATCGTAACGATCATATTGTGTAGATAGTCTTGTCCATCACTATAGGTTGGCCACTGATCGCCATCGTTTTTGCTCGTACGCTCGGAGTGAGATTCAGGTAAAAAAAAAGAGACAGAGGAGAAACTTGTATCCCAAGACTAAGAGAGGTGACATTCAGAGACTAGAAAACGCGCGTGGCAAGCCGGATAGAATCGTTCACATTCAGCTGAAGGAAGCTCCAATCGCTGTGTTCATTCAACCATTCGTAGTGACCATAAATTTCAAACGCAGAGTAATTCGTTCAAGCTATCAGAGTGAAAAAAAAGTATAAGTAGAGACAAAAGCAACGAAGACACGTAACTGTATGAGATACAATTTGTTTGCAGACTTCGTACAAACGTTTCGATCGTGCAGTGCTCGTCAAAATGAATAAAAAAGTGTTCGTAAACGTGGGTTTGAAAACCAATTGTTATTAATGCATGCTGATAAACGAAGACGAAGGAAGTTTATTTAAAACTGTGTAAGCTTGTTATTCGTTCAGTGTGAGTAACAAGAACAACAAGAGTAGCTTTATTTTACGAGATGTTGGTTTTTGGGATCCACGTTCACCGATATTTCTTTCATTATTTTGAAGAGGACATCCTATATTTTACACCGTTGTAGACGATAGAGCGTAGGCTGTGTTATTTCGACGAAATGATCCTGACGTTTCGCGAATATCAGAACATTTTACGAAGCTGTACTCGAGGTAGAAATATATTGGCCGTTTAAGATCGTTGGGAGACTATCCACACCACTTCGTTTGAAAAACAGAAGAGAAAAGCAAGTCAATGAATCAGTTTGTTATTTTCAGAGTAACTTCGAACAGATAAAATATTTATACTATTTGCAAAGAAGGAAACGTGATATTTGTCGATTGAAATACAACGTAAATAATAAAGAATAGGTTATCAGATTTTTGTATTCGATTACTTCAAACTATCGTATAAAAATGACGTCTAAATTAATTTAGAAAATAAATTCACAGAATAAACTTGCCGATTAGTAAGTAAAAAATTTGACTGTCCAATTCCTTTTGAAGTTACAAGTCGTGTGCATGCAGTTATTCTAACATTTTGTTCTAAACGGATTAGTTTCGGTGTAAATACGTAAACGATCGAGTATAGTGAGTATGAAGGGGTCAGTCTCATGCGAGACTTAAAAAAAATCAATTTTTTTCATTTCGAAATTACTATTTCGAGAGGTTTACGACAGGGTCAAGAGATATCTGCTGTTTTTAAAAGTCGAAATTCTAGCGTTTGTACCATCTGGGTGCCAACACTCTGGAAGGAATTACATACTGTATGGAACTGGGATTGATTAGTATGATCTTGCAGATTTTAGGCGTAGATAAAATCTCAAAAACTATACGTTCGATTGCTTTGAAATTTGTACACTTTGTTTTACATACTAATAGCTCTCAAGTTATAATATTCTTTGATTAAAAAGTTGTGGAAAAATGACAAACCGTTGCAATTTATAATTTAAGCTTTCGCCATTTTGCCAATTTTCAACATAAATTAATTATTTTTGGAAACCTACCGAATAAAAATCCTGAGAGCTGTAATCACCTACGTCTACGTAATAACAACATGAAAAGTCAATAAAAATTATTAAAAAATTTATTTCGTATTCCCAAAAGATAGTTAAGTAAACTACGAAAATGAATTATAGCGTCAGATGCAACATTTACTTAAAAAAAATTAATAAAGATGGTTAAATTTTGCAACGTTTACACTGACCCCTTAAAGTCATACGTATCGCTCGAAACAGGATTTAAAACCTTTTGGACCTTTACTGGACAATGTTTTCTGCCTCGAGCGTAGCTAGTAATAATCGAATTCTGATAGAACGACGGAGCACTTTTTCAAAAGGACACAGCTTACCCATGGAAGAACGTTAAAAACTGCAAGATCCTGGGGCCACGAGGACCTCGAGGATCGCTGTTGCGTAAAGTGTATAATATCTTAGGTCCGTTTCGCGGTGTTGCAGCGAAAGAGATTTGAGAAAAAAAAACCTTCACAGAGCAGTGCACAGTAAGAGTTTAAAAACAACTTCGCTCGTAAATTTCGTGTTCTGTTTCCTTTTAAACCCGAGAAACGTACCTGCGGTTCCTCTATTGCACACGTCATTCGCGTATTGCCTCCTGCACATATCTAATCTGCAATGCAACAACAAAAGTTCCACTTTATCATGTAGATTCACAGCCTGCTTGGTTCGGACCACGTCACGGGACAATCGACGCTCGTCTAATGCACAATGTCCTTCCGTATCACGTGGAAGCAAAATTTAATGTACAATTGGGTCTCATTTTGGTTCCCCGAGATCCAGTTCTGTACGGATTCTAACAAGGTAGAGCGTTAATGGTATACATTTTCAAAGATTAGCGTTAAAGGGATCACGGCGATGCGACTGGCTGGAAAATAAGGTTGCGTTCCGGATATTCTTTCTCAAAGACGGGTATTCTTTGTAATATTTACGCATTGTAATACGTAAATTAAATCACAAATCTATTCCAGTAACATTTAAAACTGTTTCGATCCTTACAAAACTACTATCGGTTAGAGTTTATTCGACGATTGCAACAGTTTTCCACTTTTACTGCTTTATTTTGGAATTTTCTATCAGGCAAACATCAGCTTTTGCATAAATTGAAGTATTTCCTCATAGGAAACCAATTATCGAAGTGTCGTTTATTTTCAATAAACAATATTTATCTTTGCAAATTTAATTTCTTTCTGAGGAATTTGAAGAAAACTTCAAACAATCCTTAAAAATTGTTTCGAGGTAAAGTTCAACAAAATTAATTTTCAATTTTAATTTTAAATAAATAGAGGTTACAAAAATAGGTACTACGACAAGTATTAGATTAAGAGGTAGGCAATTGTCTGAAACCAAAATGTTGAACTTGACAGTGAATCATTTTGCTGAAAAATATATTAACTGGACGGTTGATGAATAGAGAAGATATTTCTGGATAACCCCCAAGTGGAACTCGCAAGTCGGTCGTGGGGAAATCTCGTGCGTGTGTATTACTATCGAAACAGTTTTACAATTTCGCTGTATGATTTATTAGACTTGAATAAATTATATTCTATATTACTATCGGGCCACAGATACAAATAAACAACCGTCTTAAAAAAGAATAACCAAGTGCTATCTCACTTTTCAACCTATGGTTGTCGTGAATCCTTAACGCGTGTTTCGTTCGATAAGAAGCAAAACCCCTGAAGCGATATCAAACACCGTGTGTTGGGGAGTATTCTCGTTGGCTGAACCCCGTAAACGCGGTTTGCACGGAAAATGATAGCGTGGAATTACGTTAAAGCAGACCACAGTACGAGCAGCGCGTGTCTAAATAATTGCCAATCTGCGAAAAAAATGTTGCGTCTCGGTTACGAGTAATTACAATGCAATAGTCTTGGTACAGCGTGGTGTGTATCTTTGAAGAGTTTCTGTCGATTCGATCATTGGAGAGGAAACTATATGTATATGTACATTGAATGTCGATCGAACATTCATGATTCGTTGGTCAGTTTTAGCGATGTTCGAACCTCAACTTAGAAACGGTTCGATGTCATTAAGACTTCGAAGATTCGAATCGATTCGAGTTTTTTGCCATTTATATAAATTCGAACCGATTTGAAATGCTTCGAATCCCATCGTTACACCTTTTTCTATCCTTCACGGCATGTGTATATACAGTTTGCTGTTACGTGACTTGTTTCAGAATATTTTAGTCGAATCTTGAGGCGGTATGTACACGTTCGATAAAACGATATCGATTTGGGATGCCTACGGACTTCTAGATTTTTCATTTCCGCAATTTATGCGAATTGGTCGTCCTCGATCGTCGCGGCCGCGTGTTATTAATTGTATATTAGTATACCATTACCTTTCTAATTTATTTCAACTCTCGTATTAAGAGTAAAAGGTTGAATATGAGTGGTTTACGCAACAAGCCTATTTGTCTATTAGAGACAAATGATTCCTCGATTACAAGTCAAGTGTTTAACACCATATTTACAAAGATGGTGAACCGAAAGTATCAAAAGAGTATCATTTCTCGTTAATCTGGATGAAATGCGTACTTTAAATTTAGTTATTTTTTAAAACGTTTTATCTCGTTATATTAGATTATATAATCTAATATAGAGTGGTTTGGAATTATAAGTACAAATTAAATCGATCAGCAAAGTTGACAAAGAGGAATGGAAAGTCTTAATAAGAAACATACATAAATTTTATTCCTAATTTTCGATTTATTTCTTGCGTAGAATCGAACATCCGACTTGAAATTTTGTAACGTACCTTAAAATGCACTTCTTTTTTTGATATAAAAATTGATTACCGACTGTGTCTTAGAATCATTCTATAAAATGCAATGAATATACGAAACAAAGTATCCAACAGACGTTCTTATTTCTTTTTTATGAACTTTGCTAGTTAGTAAGGTTTGTACTTAGAATTTTGAAACGATCCGAGAAAGAACGTCTCTTTTGATCCGTTCACCTTCTATAAACGATTCCCAAACCCATAAAAATATGCCGTCACTGCACCGTCAACACCAACACTACGTTAAGGCTAGTGTAAATACTGTACAACGTCAACAATAAATACAACCATGTAAGAAGGAAAAAAATAATAAGTATAAATTGAAAAAGAAAGCGTGATCGCTATGTAATAAACCATACCGGCAGTTCCCTTAGTGCAGCGGCCGCCTTTCCTACGACGGCACATATCATACCTGTTTTGCGAAATAAAAATCAAACAGTATGAAATCACCAGACTGCTGTGGACTGTATAACATAATGTAGAGGACCATAGTGCGTATTCGTTATCGGTTCTTTTATTTTTCGAACGAAATCCGCGTATCAATTTTTACGCGCGATTAGCACTTTTCACCTTGTCCCTTACGTTCTTTTACTTTTTAATTAGTTCGCTCGATAAACGATATCAATCGATACGCAAAGAAGACAAGTTAAGAAACCTTGGTACTTTCGCGTTACGCGATCATTGTTTCCAGTTTGAGTTCAACGGAGTGGACACTCTTACTTTGTGACGGCGACAGCTATATCGTAGACCGGAAGTCTTCTCTCCCGGAAGAGGTATTTGCCCATGTCGGTCAACGCAGCCGCCGAATCAATCGCGTCTCGTCCCACGCGATTCCTTTCCAAATACGGTGTGGCGTCCCTTCCCTGAAAGAAGTTACGTAAAATGACAATTTATACCGAATTGAGCGCTTTTGTGCACACGGTATACGAATTAGGCTACTGTTTACCCGCGAGATAATAATTCCTGCGATACTGATACGAATTTTTGGTCCTTTCAACAGCTTGTACCTTAAATCTACCCCGTTCCAGAAAGACACAAAGTACCTTTTGATCTGTACATTATCGCCTCCGTGCAATCTAAAATAGAAACAAATAACGATATTCACGTGTTTTGGAGAAATAAGAATTGAGAACCGTTATGAAAGTAGAATCGAAAAATAACAGTTATGGAATCGATATAAAGCTCGATATGCAATAGAGAAAATTAAATAGACAGGTAGGGGAAATAGGTATGAATTAAATTTAATCAAAGTAGTATAACTATTATGCATATAAAACTATTTTATAGAACTATTTTTATATGTTCTATACTGCACTAGTTTCTGCATAGCATTGTAATAACAATGTTAGTATTCAAAAATTTATAACTATTGACATCTATTCTAATTATGTAATTCTACTAATCTTGACAATGGGGATCACCAGTTAAACGTATTGAAAAAACTACTTTTGATTCGTCTTTAGGTGACACTCTCTCCGTACATTTTACATAAAGTACAGGTTTACGCTTCGGTTGTTCTTTCTCCAAAATATAACAAAATAATACGTCAAAGATGCTCCATATGAATGTTCATTTGTAAAATTATGCCAAAAATTATAAAAAAAAATTCAATCAAACTTTTTCGTAGCAATATGCAATTAAATGTTAACTATCAAATAATTATACGCTTTTAAGATTTGAACTGAAGTTAGTTGCGCTGCACAGCGCCTGAAAATTCGCACGTAATATTTGGCTAGCTCAATATTTCGTGGAAAAATGAAGGTAATTGAACTGACCTGTATCCGTCGTAATCGACGATGCATAGGATTTCCGGATAAATTACGTACGGCGCTTCTCTCTTTGATCTATCGCCAATCGAGCGTTTCGTTCTGTACCTCTTGGCCAAGTGGTCGGGTTCCATCAGCGCTGAAATCAATATTTAATTACGAGAAATCGATCTCTAGAGGATTTCATCTTCTGTGTGGTAATAGGCAAAGATCAACCGATGCTTACTGAAATCACTGTACTCGTCGTCGTTGAGTCGGGTCGCTTTCTTGAAAACCACGTGATGATTGGTGTGTTTCAATTTCCCTTTACTTTTCGTTACGTTCGGTAGTAATTGGGCCCCGTGAAGAGTCGGAGTCTTGCTCACTATTTCGTGCAACACTCGATCCGGCAGTGGTCGAATCACTAATTCCGAACCGATATTGCCATCCTATTAAAACAGGTTTCCTTAATATTTTACAAAAAAATTTCCCGTCTTTAGGAATTTATAGGAAAGGAATAATAGGAATACTCATTTGTCCTATTCTTCAATATTTTTAAGTGTAATGATTCTGTTTGCTTTCCTTTAGAAGAATACTAAATGCTACCGATTTTATATAGAATTTACCTAATAAATAATATATCAATTTCTGCTATTTTGTGAGTAACTTTTACAAAAAGATTTGTCGTCTTTAGGAGTTTATACGAAACGAATAATAGGAATACTCATTTGCCCTATTCTTGAATATTTTTAAGTGTAATGATTCTGTTTGCTTTCCTTTAGAAGAATACTAAATACTACCAATTTTATATAGAATTTACCTAATAAATAATATATCAATTTCTGCTATTTTGTGAGTAACTTTTACAAAAAGATTTGTCACCTTTAGGAGTTTATACGAAAGGAATAATAGGAATACTCATTTGCCCTATTCTTCAATATTTTTAACAGTGTAATAATTCTATTTGCGTTCCTTTAGAAAAATATTAAATGCTATTTTATATAGAGCTTACTTAATGAATAATATATAAACCTTTGCTATTTTTTGAGTAACTTAAATATTCCTTTCCGATAAAATCTTCTCGCGATATCAATTTTCCACCTGACGGCGAAAGCTTCCGTCTAGAGGGAGCATAATTACAAGCAACGTGATCGATTTTATCTGACATATCTCGTCTATGGAAATAGACGATGTACGGTTTCGTGTTCCCCAAGGAAGTGGTCGAAGTCGGTTGAATTGCTCGATCGCTGATATTTCTGATCCGAGCACGATCAAGTTGTTCGATCTGCTGTTTGAGAGGCGCATTGGTCAGATCGAGGGAGGGAGAGTGAAAGCGAAAGGTCAGGGCACGCGGGGTCGCATAGAACAACGCTTTAACGCCATTATGTAACCAACTGACGTTATTTGTTGTCTTTGGCATTAATGTAATGATCTTACCAGTTTTGGAAAGTGTACGACGTATCAGGAATTGCACGCGAGCTCGTTCGTTATTAATCGAATTGTACGTCTCAGAAAAGGTGTATCTTTCAGTTTTTAGCAGAAATATAAACTTACTAGTAGATTGTGGATGTTTATGCATTTATGGGAAATTTTAATTTTCAAAAAACTACAGAATGCATTTAATATGCAAAAATATAAGAAATACTTTAAGTAAGAATTATTATATTTAGGGGTTGAGGCAACTCTCTACAAAGCTCCCATTTCATCAATTCTGCTTATTAGTATCCAAAACAAACCGAAATTTGTTTTTGTTTATATCAAAAAGGTATCTCAAAAACTGATAAATCGTTTGATTAGAAAGTGTGACTTCTGAAAAATACGCCACATCTTTTTTGATTTGTCATTAATAAGAGACGAAAATTACGTAACTTTGGAATTACGTCATTTTGTATTAACGCGAAAGAACTTTCAGATATCACATAATAGTAAATATATGTGAGAAAATGTTTAAAATAATCGATGGACTACTTATTTCTATTTAAGGCCCGTACGCGTACGTCTGTTTTCTCTAAAGTAAAATGGCCCCCTAATTGGCGAACTAACGTTCGCTGTATCAGTTTAATGGTTTGTTCAAACTACTCTCGGTCAGTAAATAAAGATAAATAGTTTAGATAAATACTTAACATTAGGTAAAGACTTATCTAAAATGTAAATTGTTATCAGATTCTTTCGATCTTTAACTTGCCAACTTTCATGCAAATGTCCTTTCACTTTTAACTTAGAACTTCTGTCAACGGATTTTGATCAGTTTTATGGCTCGTGGTTAATACCGCCTTTAGAAATATTTCTGTTCGCGATTCTTTATGACTTCATAAGAGAACGAACTTCCTAAGTGAAATTGTGTCTCGGTTGGTTGGGCGTGCAATCATCGAGAAACAGCTACCTTCTTCTCGAAATTGCCGACCGTTTAGGATGGCGGAAACCGATATGGGAGACTTTATTGCCTTTTTTTTTTATTCTTCGGCGCGCAATATCTTCGCAATGCACTTGGTACAAAACGCAGACGTAACATCGACTGCGAGCTTAGAATGGAAATGTCAAAACGATCACGATGCTGTTTCAACGATTTCCCTTCGTATTTAACAGGTTCCTTCGCGATAAACATCGTGTTCGAATGTAAACATACTCTAACGCATTTGATTCTAACAAAATTTAAAGAATTAGCGAACGAAGGCATTACGTTACAAATATCAATTTAGAGTTAATTTTTCTTCAATTTTTAACGCGTAGTAATACATATAATAATTATTATATATTGATTCTTTCTATGTTTTACCACCCTAAATTTTACAGTCTATCTTAAAATAAATATTTTCTGATCATAAACCTTTTATCCACCAAAATACATGTTTTCAAACATATCTATTTAATCAATTTACACGATAAAATTATCACAGTATTAAATATATTCTTTGGTATTTTGTACTTTTTAGTATACAAATAGAAAATAAAATACCCCTGTTTTATTGTCCTAAAATATCTTGTTATCTCTTATTATTTTTCTTCCTTTCTCCTGTTAATTCAAATTTTCTTTTTAATTTTTTTTAATTTCAAATTTTCTTGTAAATGTACTTAATTTGGAAGAGTTATAATTTGTCGTAAATCCATGGTTTTATACTGTTACTATCTACTCGCAACCCACGTGGTATTGAAAGTATTAATTTTAAAATTAGTTTCGATCTAACATCGGAAATAGATTTTATTTTCCAACGAAATTGCCATATTTCAGGTACCATAAACACCTAATCGCGGTCGTCGATGCTGATTGTTCGCGTTGCATCGGCCGGATTTGCGGTATTGCAATAATTATAACGGAACCTAACTAAGTCGCGATGGTTGACGAAAGACAGAAAGAGTCGCGATAATGGGGAGGGGAAGGGGATGTCGAAAGAAAGAATGGCCTCTTACAACTAGCACTTTCCCATTCGCGTCCCGGTGCAGCAGAATGGACGCCATGTTCGTCGTGTCTTGATAGATGTCACCGATATCTATGTCAGCCTGAAAGAGGAAGAACAATTACAAAGAAGTTGTTCGTCGTTGGCCATACGCGGCAGAAGCAAACGGATTTTATGCCATTTCGACCGTATAAAGGAATAATGCATCCCTCGGACCATAATCGTAAAAATCCACTTGCCGCGAAATACCACGTTTTTACCAACGCCAGTCTCGTTTAGCCAAACGTAATTGGGGATTGATAGAAAAACAATGAAATTACGATTGATTGCATGAAATATATTTCAATGCAAAACCGTTCTGTTCGCGACAAATTAGATTCGCTTGTTTCATGTTTTAAAAATGTTAGACGAACTTTTGGTTTCTTATATTTTGATATCCTTAAGTAATTTGGGTATAAACAGGTTTGCAGATTTAAATGAATGGTACCTTCGATTCTTTCTGCAATTATGATTTCTATAGTATTAACGTAAGAAAATAAATTTTGATTGTAAATTTCAAATTCAAGAACTTTGTTGTACTAATCTTTTTTCACCGTTGTAAAGCATGTAAACCTGTATGCATGGTTTAAAATGTTTAATAAAAAAAAAATAATTATATTTTACACATATCATTAGAGACCTGTATACTATTATCTTCCCAAGGCTTGATTAGGTCAAAGTTGAGATTTTTCCCTTGGCACTGTAAAAGTATTGTCGAGAACGAGGGACGAACTTAACAAATTTGTAAACCTCTGGAATAAATAATTCGACAGACGTGAAATTATGGATGGTATGTTTACGTCAACGTGTTCACGCGATGAAACGTTGCTGAAAACTTACGTCTGTTACCCTCTCGTAATGGAGGCCGTCAGGTTGCGAGGTGTTCTTCATGACAGTCCACATTGGCAAACGGTTCGCTGTCAACAACCCTTCCGTAGGTTTCAGCGTTAAACTGATGTCCTTCCCGAAGGCCTTCAGGTGTATCTCCGGCTTCTCCGTACCTCTCTTGTGCACCGAATGCAACACAGGCACAATCTCGTACGTTGGTACTGTAAATTGAATGTAGTCTGTCTTCGGTGATTTTTTAGGCGTCGTTTTACGTCATTAATAAAGACGAACGCGAGTAGAGCACTCGACAACCTTGGTAACTCGATGTTTCGTGAGAAAAAGTGAATATCACGAACAAAAAGGACGATGTCCTTATTGAGGCGCATCAGATTAAAAAAGGAATAGAACGAAAAGAACTTGAAAAATAAAATCACATATAGCGAAAGGAAAATTGCCAGTTTACGCGAGTCTCGTTCGAAAACTAAGCTATTTTAATAAAATTTTATAACTCGAAATTAGATAATACGTGTATTGACGATTCCAATTCTGACGACGTGGAATTTGTTGAAAGATTATAATTTCATAATGGAAGAATAGAAAAGTTTTATAAAAAAAAAAGTCAAAGAATAATATAGTATTCTGTTGTGTTATTTAATTAGCTAAGAGTGTGAAACGTGTTGTGGAAGTAAAAATGTTAAAAATACTTTTACAAACTATTCGATCGGCGCTATCTTTTTTATTTTCATTTCGTGACCAACGAAGTAAACATTTCTCGAAATTTCGCGCGAACACGAGAATCGTTTTATGGAATGCGTGCCACTCCCGCTTTTAATTTCATATTAATGCGTGTGAAACGTTGCTTGGCGTTTACAACAAACGATAAGTTGACACGCTGACTGACAGCTTCGTTCACGATTGAAAAGTACAATAGTCGAAAATCCAATTGATTTCTCTGGTGCTAGGAACACGTGCAAGGCCACCTGCATCGCAGGTGAACGCGAATCAAGTTTAAATCGTAAGAATGGACAGCCGTCTACCGCGTAAAATTAACTTTTTTCGCTGTGATTACCAGACTCGTGTCCCGTGTGAAACACCGATAACATTTCTTCCTTTGTCAGGTGTTCGTGGATCTGAAACAAACAAAAAATTCACTGTTAGCTCTCACACTTCGCGGTGAATGCCATTTTGAGCGAGATTTTCCGTATAGATAGAAAAGTTTCACGCTTATATGACGGAAACATAATACACGGAGACTCGAACAATGTTTAGAATTTTCTTCATTTTTTTTTGGATCGAAGGAAATTCAGTTGGGAACAGAATTAAGAGGACAGGTAAAGGAAATCTGTATAAATTAAATTTAATCAAAGTAGTATAACTATTATGTACTTAAATTTCATATATTGTATACCTTTATGGTACATAGATTATTTAACATATAATAGAAATTAATATTTACATTTGTGTTGAAATAAGGTATACTTAACGGAAACGTTGATTGATTGTCGAGGGACAAAAATGAGTGGGTACTCGTTCAAGATGTTATTACAACACGAAAAATGTAAACAAGCGCGACGTAACCTTTTCATTCTGACACAGCAGTCTCAAATGAACTATTTGGTTGATATGTAAGCTTTGCATAAAACAGATTATTTGTAAGAAAATTTGTAATTACAAATTTGAATTTTCAAATCAAATTTGTAATTTATAGCGAACTCTTGAAATAAATTAATGGGGGAAACCACTGCGACGGCTGTAAATAAAGGCAATTTTCAAGAATTTTTTGTTCGTAACTATGAAACTTTTCTAATAAGTGTTTAATGTTTTCGAAAGTACATTTCTTGAATTACTTCTTGTAAAAATTTCGTATAAAAATATTAATTATTATAGCCATAATAGCTATAATTAATATAGACTTTTCACTGCAATTTGTAAAACAAGAAATCATGCAATTTTCTTAAACTATAAGACAGTAGGTTCGGTTGTACGTACGGATTTTTAAAAATAATTATTTAATATAAAATGGTAGAACTTTGAAGAAAAAATCTCAAAGAACTGTGACAGAATTAATATTTCTTTTAATACCATGTCGAAACTAATTACTCAATCCGAAAATTCCGTACGTGCAACTGAAGAGAATAGTATTAGGAACCACCATACAAAATTTTACAGCTAATCGTGAGAAAATTATATGTAAAATTGGTAAAAATCATGACGTTTCTCGTGCAAGACACATCGAAAAATCGTTTTTCTTTCTCTAGAAGAGTCGTGAAAGATATATTTTTTTCGACCGAACGATGATTGGTTAAATTAATAAAGCACGGTCGAAAACACGCCGCGACAGAATCAGTTGCATTTTATTACAGGTTGCTTTGTTACCGCGAAGTGCATAGCTAATTGGCAATGATTGCGAGGACAATGATCAACAGTTGTCGAAGCGCGTACATGTGTGTTCCAAGTCGCATGTTCGGTCTTGCACGGTCTTTGCAATCGATACATGTGTATTTAAAGTTTTCCAATCGCGGCCCAAGGTCTGCTTCTACCATTTAAGAGCACCCGGCCACGTACCGTGTCACAGAAATCGAGTTGCAATTAACTATCACGCTGCCTTAGACTCCTAAGGTCGGTCACTTTCACTCATTACGTTAGGAAATTCGATTCGTGTCTACTGGTGCTGTTTCCCTATCGTCCTATTTTTTCTCTTTGTTGCCTTGAACGCGCAAACATTCGTTAAATTTTCTATCGACATTTACATTTCGATCGGATAGCTCGATGGGCTCCGCGCGGGGCTTTCCTAATCAGCGCCATTTAATTTGTCGCGACGCGAATTTGCATGACGTCTTGCGTCAACTGTTTTCAACCTCATTCGGCCAGAAAATCGAGCAACGCGACACGAAGCAGTTAAAGAACCGGATTTACTTAAAAATCCATATTACCGTGTCGATCTGCTAATTGTATGCGTACTACGAGCACGGTTTCTCTGTTGAATGGCCAAGCACAGTCGTCGTGGCAGCTCGCATTCGCCGCGTCTGATTACCAGATAAACACGCGCCCGTTCGCTTGACTTTCGATCTTTCTTATTATTGCAAAAGGTGTCTTTGAAAGGCACGATCCGAGCAAATTTAACGACCGTCATAAGTCGATGCGATATTCTGGTTCCGCGATTCCTGTTACAACGTAATAGGAAATATTTGCGTTTCAGATATCCTATCTTTAGTTTATTCGTAGTCCTGCGCTGTGTAGTCGTTTCGTTAGCCAGCAACTTTCTAGTTTTCCCTATTTGCTATTTGTACCTACAGCAAATCGAACTTAAGACGATCGAGTACATGCTAAACACAACTGACGAGGGCTCCTATTGTCCGACTTTGATTTTAACGGGTTTTTCCAAGATGATATATATGTTCCAAATGATTGATGTGAAATGTTAGGTGTAAATACTCAATAATTTTAAAGATATAAACAATTAATGTTATGAACTATACCTAGATATCATGAGTGTGGACAGTAAATGTCGAATGGCAAGGTGTGAAGGATGCCTGACTCGTAGATCCAAGGTTCTGGGATTGATTCCTGTTCAAATGGTATTATACTTCTTTATATTGTAAAACTTTATCGCGTTCACAGTGTATGTGATGCTGGATGATAATTGCCATGCATGCAATAAAAACATAAATGATAACAATAAAGGTATATATACTCACGGTATATAGTTGTGGTTCATATCTTTAAAATTATTGAATATTTACACTTAATATTTTACATATATCATTTGGAACATATACAGAGTGTTCGGCCACTTCTAGGAAAAATTTTAATGGGAGATACTAGAAGCCAAAATAAGACGAAAATTAAGAATATCAATTTTTTGATTGAGGCTTCGTTAAAAAATTATTAATAAATTAAATTAAAAATTTCAAATCATTCTGAAAAAATTATTTTCGGTTGCAGGGGTCGATTACAGTCATTTTTGGTCATTACACATACCCCCGAAATCCTACGCATTTTCGAGAAAAAAATTCCTTACCGAAAATCTAATGTGAGGCCAGAAATGCTACCCTGAAATTTCATGCGTATCTTTAAAATGTTATAACTCCTGAACGGATTGGACGATTTTAATGTTTAAAAAAGCAAACTACGCGTATTTTGATGGAGAATATGTAGAAATTCTAAAAATATTCGAAAAGTTGGTCCTTGACCTCGCAAAATGAGAAAAACCCCATAAAAATGGTCCAATTTTCAAACAGGCATAACTCCTTCAATAGTGAATATATTTCAGTGAAATTTTGGGGGGAAGTAGAGTTCGTGGATACCTACAAAAAAGTATTAAACAACTTTTCTGTACAGCGCTAAGAAAATTTATTAAAAATGAAAAACGAATTTTTAGGAAAAATCGACAGGGTAGGTGCCTAAATTTTTCGGTGAAAAAAAAAAACTTTAAATCGTTTTGAAAAAATTATTTTCGGTTGCGGAGGTTAATTACAATCATTTTTGGTGAATAGATCTACTACCGAAATCCTATCCACTTTCTAGAAAAAAATTCAGTACGGACGGAATTTTAAACGTTAATAATTTCTTAACGATGTCTCCATCAACAAATTGGTATTTTTGAATTTCGTCCTATTTTGAACTCTAAAATCTCCCATTACAATTTTTCCCAGGGGTGGTCGAACACCCTGTATACTGCCACCTTGCAAAGTATCGTTAAAATCGAAGTCGGACAATTGTGGTCTCTCCTTCGTGAGGAAGAAGGCTTCCAAAATGTAGGGATACAAAACTCCTCTACTATTAACAACGATAAATTGTCCATAAACGATACTATCCTCCACCTAAACCACACACAAACTCACAAAAGAGAAAAAAATGATTTTAATATCGATCCCTTTTCACATTGAAATCCAAAACAGTTATCACAGATTCCTGAACGTTCGAAGATTGTTGGTTACTGTAATATTCGTCTAAAATTTTCCATTGGATCGATATCAGAGGATTGTACAGGTTTAAAAGAGGGATATTATATTCTGGAAACCAGTTTAAAGTACAGGTTGATCCGCGGATTGCTGCATTTTCTTCTATATTCATTACATTCTTATCATAATAGTGAATAAAATATAGTCTCTAGACATTTCAACATTGAGAGGTTGGTATGAGTGTGTGTTTCAGTCACTCGACTGTAGAGCATTGAACTAATAACAAGAGTTTTGTAAGAGTTCTGAGAAGTTTGATAAAATTAATTACCCTTTCGATTCTAAGACTGAGTTATTGTTTTGTACTTGTATTTGTGTAAAATCTCTGTCCTAATAAAAGCTATAAAGTGCTGTTCGTTTTCCTATAGGCGGGTTGATATATTTACGAAACAGTATTGTAGAAAATTTTGATACGGGGAGTCAACGTTGTTGAAGAAACAGGAGAGAGCTTCTTTGCAACGTTACAAGAATACACACGCACGTGTAATTATTTGCACTCTACTTCCTAATGAAGCTGCTTACGCAAACCAGTCGTCAATTGGCCGCGTTGATTACACCCGAAGTCGAGTTGGTTGGTTGCTAATGAAAAGCGTGCGCCATCGATTACAATGTTCGACGTATCATTAATCGCGATACTGTCTTTTTTCCCACGTTGCATGCGTGGCGATTAATACGTTGCTTGCATGCGAACACATTTGCCTATGTTTAACCGCGCGCATGCAAATTGTGTTCACTGAAACCACACGTTTCGAAGGAATTCTAATGGAACGGTGCCACGAGTTTAATGTTGTAAATACGGAAGAAGCATAAACGGTGCTACATTTAATCGTTTATGGGTTACAGTTATTATTCTATTGCTCCATCTAAGACTAACGGGTAAAAATATGTACAGTCTTATATCGATCACAGTCTACCATAATAGACAAGTTTAAGACCGATGTTTCGAGCATAAAATAAAAAACAGAATTCGTAAGCTCTTTGACAGCAATACGCAGTATTTAATTTTAGAATACCAGTTTATCGAACATGTAAAAATGTGAAAATGAAACACGTGAACAATAAGTGGAAAGATGACCGTATATTATTTACAACGCGACGCTTGTACTTTCCGGTATTTCGGTCCATTAACACTCTTTTATTAAAATTAGTAAAGGAAATACGCCAACCGATATTTACATAATATTTTGCGTGCAAGTTTTATTCATTTAAATTGCGATTCCTACTAAATTTAGTTAACATCATTTTCATAATATAACTGTACGAGTAATCTTTAACGAAATAAGATATTATTTTTGTAACGTAATTAATTATTTTTCGAATTTAAAAATTACTTTTGTGAAAATTTGAAATGAAAGTAAGGTGTCTATGATTTTGTCAGATACATTGGAACGGTCATCGCGTAATTCTGTTTCTGACACTGAGACACGAATGTCAATCGCTTATTGACCACTGGGCCATAGCAATTATCTGTGAAACGATACCATGCGTTCGAATGGTGTCTAAAACGTCGCGTGCACGATCACAGAGTTCAATGTGCAATTTATTCCTTTCTCTTCCCACGTTACTTTCCTGGTGACGCTTAGTGTGGCCACTACGCTATTATACATATATTAAGCTAGCTGCACTATTCCTTCTGAGTACTCGAATTATTTAGTTCGTTGATAGATTCAGGGACCAAAAATGACAGTTACTTTAAAAATTTGTGCAAGAAAGAACACAAAAAGTATGCAATATCGATTAAACGAAATAAAAGCAACAAGGTGGATCGACAAAATATTTAAAAATTAATATAAAGTAATAAAGCTATTGTAAAAGGCGATTTTTTTACGAAATACACTGTTATTATATACAGGATGTTCGGCCACCCCTGGGAAAAATTTTAATGGGAGATTCTAGAGGCCAAAATAAGACGAAAATCAAGAATACCAATTTGTTGATGAAGGCTGGAGGAGGTTGAAAAGTTATTAACAATTAAATTAAAAAATTTCAAATCGTTTTGGAAAAATTATTTTCGTTTGCGGGGGTCAATTACAATCATTTTTGATAAATACACATATCCCCGAAATCCTACCCTCCTTCGAGAAGAAAATTCGAGTAGGTGGTGTTTCTCGGCGAAAAAAAAAAACTTCAAATCATTCTAAAAAAATTATTTCCAATTGCAAGGGTCAATTATAATCATTTTTTATAAATAGATATACCCCAGAAATCCTACCCAGTTTGGAGAAAAAAATTCTTTACCGAAAATCTAATGTGAGGACAGAAATGCTACCCTGAAATTTCATGCGTATCTTTAAAATGTCATAACTCCTGAACGGATTGGACGATTTTAATGTTTAAAAAAGCAAACTACGCGTATTTTGATGGAGAATGTGTAGAAATTCTAAAAATATTCGAAAAGTTGATCCTTGACCCCGCAAAATGAGAAAAACCCCATAAAAATGGTCCAATTTTCAAACAGCTATAATTTCTACAATAGTGAATATATTTCAATGAAACTTTTTTCTGAAGTAGAGCTCATGGGTACCTACAAAAAAGTATTAGACAACTTTTCTGTAGGTCGTCAAACGAAATTACTACAAATGAAAAACGTATTGTTAAGAAAAATCGACAGGGGGTAGGTGCCTAAATTTTTCGGCGAAATTGAAAAGTTTCAAATCGTTCTGGAAAAATTATTTTCGGTTGCGGGGATCAATTATAATCATTTTTGGTGAATAGACATACTCCCGAAATCCTACCCACTTTCGAGAAAAAAATTCAGTATTGGCGGAACTTTAAACGTTAATAACTTCTTAACGAAGCCACCATCAACAAATTAGTATTCTTGATTTTCGTCTTATTTTGGCCTCTAGAATCTCCCATTAAAATTTTTCCCATGGGTGGCCGAACACCCTGTATAATTTTGTTAAAGTTTGGTACGAATAAACTTTATACGTGTGCCCATTTGTAATAAAATATTTATTATAAAATCTTCTACATGTATCGCTTAATTTTAACTTTCTTCTCTGAACGATGAGGATTCTAATACTTATGACACTGACCGTAATACATCGAGAACACAGTATAAATGTGTTTGTTTACAATCTAGACTAATAACTAACGATTATCCTTTATTATATTACCAACTAATGCTAATTTAATCTTGCAAATGACAAATAACATAGTATTCATCCGATACATAACTACTAAGAATTCTAACCACGACTAATTATCTTTAATTGTTAGTTATCGTTACAGAAATAATTGAAGTTATTATCATCGATCACTTGTCTGATTATGCTTTGTCCGACTCCAGTCTTGACCTAAGCGTTCGTGATTTTTACGCGAATCGACGCGCGTTAATTGGTTATTGAAATTTGATCGCTCGTTTTACGGTCATCCCTTGCACAAATAACGGACACTTCTCGTTCGTTAATAAAGCAAGTAACGTTACCAACGGAAGCCTGTGTTTACGTACCGTGAATGTACTTCGTAACAAGCGGTAGATCGACAATTAGAGTCGTCTTATTCCGCGACCGCCTTGTCATTTCGAGTCAACGGCACGAACAGACACAGCGTTACGCGTGTTCCTTTGTTTCAAGGAAGCACTTGCTCGGTAAAACCATTGTCCTTGATGCTACCGATGGTACTTGACATGATCTTACCTTGTGGCATCGTACGACAGGTAGAACGGCCATGCACAGAAGGACAAGGGCACGAATCATTTTGCGTAAAAATATTCCTGATGGGCTGCGTCACATCGCTGAAACAGAAAACCGAATATCTTTATGAATGTAAAAGTCATCGATAAACTGGTAGTAAAAAAAGAACGTTGTTCTTTTCTCGTTACGTATAAATAAGAAATTTTCAAAAAAAAAATCGTGATAAAATACCTTGTATATAAAGAAATTTATGAAACGACGCTCACGCTATAAATATATTATTTATGAATTGCATAGCGAGACGCAAAAATGAACTTATGAGAACATTTGTACTTCGTTAATATGCAAATTGCTAGATAATCGGTTGCAAAAAGATTCCCCTGTAAGTAAAGTAAATTTTACAATATGTAACGTGTCCCTGAAATAAACAGAATGTTTTTTGCATTAGTTATGAAATAAGACCAAACTTGCATATCTTATATATTCTTTAAGAAAATTAAAAATGTTTAGAATTTGTTCGTCTCTTCTGGGGATTAATTATCTAGTAACAGCAGAATTCTGCTATTAAACAACAGTATATCAAGAAAGTTCTGAACACAAAAATAAACGCAACATGATTTTCTAATTGTTCCCAAAATATTCAAAATTTCTCCTTCGAAGAAATTCTGGTTTCGACTACTAACGATTTAATTATTTATAATTTTACGAGTATTACAGCAATGTATCATCGTAAACGATATTACAGCACGTTGTAAGTTCAAAGTGACGGTAGCCAATGACCATAAAATTTTATTTGCGAAGAGCAACGATGAACTTATTGTCGTGACAATAGTAGTATTAAATTCATTTACGAGACGAGACGTCAACGATCGAAACAAATAAATACGTAGCGTTAATAAAGTTGCAAAACTTTGTGCAAAGTGGTTGTTAGAGTATTGCGTCGGCAAGGTCTTCGGCAATAATTTGTTCGCTGGATGGAAACTGATACCTCTTCGTGGAAAAGAAATTACCGGAGTCGTAAGCGTCGATGAAGAAATCCGCGCGGTTACGTCAGATTTCGCCGCGCCTGGCGCGCAACGCGAAAATAAAAAAATGAAAAACAAAAAACAAACATCGAAGCTAACCTGCATGATGGGTTCACGCATGCCTGAGATTAAACCTCGCGGGGACGAAGCGAAGAGACGTTGAACACGGACAGACGGCCAGAACACACGACGATCCCGGAAGGAAAGTTAAATTGCATCGAATTAACGCCGACGTCGCGTGTCAAAACGGAAACTTTCAACCATGGCATCGTAACGATCGCGAAATTCGTAACAACGCTCGAAAATGCCAACGAGACGTGTCCAGTCGCGACTGTCAATGTCAAAACGTGACAAACGAAACGACAATCATCGCGACGTATTGGAACTTCAATCGCACGTGCAATTAGATCAGGTCTGAACTAAGAACACCATGATTCGCTGCTGAAAGCTCATTTATTCTATAAACGTATGTTAGTAACGTGGGAAAACCTTTTGATCAAATTATATATTAGAAATGACGATTTCTGGTAGAAAATGCCAACGTAAATTGTGTAATTATACAGAAAGGTTGGGATCAAACTTATACTACGTGTTACTCGGGTCAAATAATGCTTTAGAAAAGATATAAGCGTTCAAGGATCTACAGACAAAATTCGTTTTACAATTTTATGGTGATACTTTCCGTATTCGCCAGCAGAGAGCTACGCTTTCTCACAAGTACTCGATCAATCATTGAATGTCCTATGCAACCATTATAAATTTTTAATAATATTATTGTTTACATGTCCTGATTTGTGGTTTCAAGACTTCTACTATCAATCCTTTAACTGTTTAATAGATATTTTGTTGTACAATATACACATTCCTTTTAGACGAAGAATAGAAGACCAACTTTGGAAATCTGTTCAAAATACATGTACTATTATTTCTAATACAGATAGAATATTTGAAAGAGTTCGACAATCACTAATTCAACGAAGCTTACATTCTTGTAGAGGGAGGAGTTTTCGAACATTTCTTATAACTGCCACAATAAATCATAAATAAAAGCTTGTATGTTTTCGATAAAGTATTTTGGAATTTATATGAATTTTTTTTATCTATTTGATTTCAGTAACACGTAGTATTGGTCCCAACCTTTTTGAACACCTTGTCTGTAAATTTAATATCCAATGATTCAACACACAGTACAAATGGAAGTGTACGAGCAAATTAAGTCAGTATATTAAATTAATATTAAATTAAGTTGAGTATAATTAATATTATGGCTGCAGCTAATGCAATATTTTCTAAAATAATTGAAACAAAGGGCTCTTTGTTCAATTATTCAAATGTTTGTTTTTCTCAAATATTTGACCAGTGGAATATATTTTTCTATGGACCAAGTTATTTTTTATGGAAGTGAAAATTCCGTCACCGGGAGAAATCCATGGGAACTGACAAAAGTAAAGCGGCCATTGTTCCGATAGGAAGTAAGGTTTCTATGCAGGGTAATGCGTTCGACCTTGACGAGACAAAGCTGTTTTTCACACCATATCCGCGGTAGCGTGTGAATGAAATTCACAGTCCTCTTCAAACGTTTCAGATCACATTCAGAAACCTCTCGATAGAATAATAGTGTTAGGTCACCCTATAAGTTCGTGTCGTTCGATATTCTGAAATTGATGAGAAAAAAATTTGTCAGTTCGGGGGATTTCAAAACATGGATCTTTTGACAGTATTTATGCGTTTAATTCTTCCTTAGACTGTAAATTTTCCAGTTTAATCCATTACCTAGATGGAGGAAGTATTTTACAGAATTAGCTTGCGGTTATTCTATATTATTATATTTAATTTTAGCACTTCATTGTATTGATATTAATCTTGTCGATCGATATCCAGCTTTTTATTCTGTGCAGATGGATAATATACATATAATTAACATCTAACTTCAGCCATCTTATGTAACGTAACGACAATGTTAAGGTCTAATGCATTATCTTGACAGTCAAACTAATCTTGTTTCTAATAATAGTCGCTACACAAGGATTTTTATTATATGCATATTAAATATTTTGATATTACGAAATGATAATAAATATATTTTATGTTTTCCAACATGTTTTGCAACCCCAACTAGTGATTCTAAGACACATCCCTTTTGATCAATACCAGTTAAATCAATGTTTATTTAACCAGTGTTGAAAATCCTGACTCTTTCGGATATAATACACCAAACAGGATGAAAACTTGCACAGATCGGTCTGCAAGACTCGTAAGGATAAGTTTACAAGAAACCTCAGAATCCTTCGAGACCTTTTTAGTTTCAATTTCAAATGCAAAACGTGAATTACATCACCAGTTAATGGAATCGCGTGATATGCGGTGATAAAACCAGCCGACGAGCTTCGATGGCTATAAAAGCAACAATAGAAAGGCGCCTACATAATACAACATCATATAATAATCTTCAACAACGACGGAACGAATGACTTTCGATCCAGGCTGCTCAGAATTCGCAGAAAAATTTTAATTGCTTCAAATTAGTAGTTTCAAAGCGTAAATCCCTTTCTTGTAGAAGAGAAAATCGATTATAGCATCTAAAGACACGGTAGGTCGATATAAAAAATAGATACAGTCGAATCTTTTTATTCTAAACCATTTAACTTCTGTGACATTTTCTTTATCCAGCCTGCGATCACAGTGACGTAACCCGATCCATCGTCGTGCACCATTTCTCTTATTATTTTTCGATCCGGCGCACGAAACGTACGTCGTCTTTGTCCAACGGTAATTACATTAATTACACGTTGGAAATGTCTGCTGCCAGTCGACTGGCGGGGTCAAAGATGAACAGAAGTAAAGGGCAACGAGTTTTCGCCGTGTCGCGTCGCCAAGAAGAGAAACAGAGAGACAGGACGATTGCGAAACGCCCGATGGTACGCCTCCCCCGATCTCTCGTACACGCGAGATTGCTTTCGAGCAAGCTTCATCTCGGGTGCCAGCAAACGGAATAAAGATTGTTACACTACGTATAAAGCGGCGGTTCACTTTCTTTTCGGTTTAAACATGCCTGAATAGCAGGAAGTAGTGGAAAGTTGTTGCGTCGTCGCCGAGCGAAACTTTAAACCGATTCCGAGACGCTGTTGGATCGCCGTGGCTCTTTAAGTATTTGCAAAAAATATCTTGGTGAAATTATAGCGGGGAGAGAACACGTGAGCGTATCGCGCGCGAGAGATTCTTAGCACTTTTACCAAGCGCAAAGCGTGCAAGTTTTACGCGCGAAGATACCATCGAAATTAACCTATTAGCTCTACAAATTAATTTAAGTGCTTTGGTGTACATTTATGAATAGTCACATAATGTTTTAAGTACCAAAATAATCTCTTTTAGCGTTTATACATTATATTTTCGTCGATCCTTACGCAACTGCTTGATCTCCTTTCTAGAAGAAGATGGTGGTTTTGGGCCAACATACTCGATGGTGCTTTTCTTGATTTCTTCGAACGATTAGGTAGTGCTTCACTGATCGGGAAAAATAATAGTTCTAAGGCAGAACTTCTTTCTTCTTTTCAACTCGATGAAAGATGACGATATTTTTATGGTTTTAAGATGTTTTTCATCTAGAAGATTGAATTTTCTTTCGCAAAACGTTTAACACTGTGGTCCGATAATAATATAAAATGTAATTTATTCAGGTCTAATAAACCATACAGCGAAATTACAAAGGTAGCGAAGAAGAGATGTTTTATAAAACTGTTTCGATAGTAATACACAAGCACGGGAATTCCCCGCGACCGACTTGCGAGCTCCATTTGGGGTTCCCCTACGGTCGACAAGTACTCCAACGTAAAGTGCCACAAACACTATTTTTAATACTCGTTACAAATAATGTGAAGAGTCAATACGAAGTATTTTGCGCGATATAATTTCAGGAACAGTATGGTGTCGCGTTTCGATGGTAAAAATTGTATAAACTGCTTTGTTGACAAAGGATAGGAAAATCTAGCGAAGTATAACCGATTGCTTCTGCAAGCCATGCCTGATCACTTTCTTTGCAGTTTGATTGCTCGTGCCATGGAGGAAGTAACGAGAAACCATTTCTTCCGGTTAGAAGACCGGTCGAGACGAATCGATCTGCAAGAGAGATCGTGACTACGGTTGCAACTTTTCATAATGGCAGCGTCCGTTGCAACTAACCGTTTATTTTATAGATAGTATTATGGTTTCTGTTACCCTGTCTGAAATTACGTTTATCGGTAACTGTTCGACGAATTGCATATTATTATGAGTCATCTATACAGAGCGTACCACCTAAGTTGAGCATCTAGAATTTCTCGTTTGTTTCTTACGATAGAAAAAATTGGTTCGAAAGGACAAGCATTCATGATGGGGAAATAATTTTCGTTTTTTTTTTTTAATGGGACGACATATTTTTATCATCGCTACACGATAGCTGAGTTCAAAACTTGGATTGTTAGATCCAATAGAGAAAATTATTAATTATATCATCGGATATATAATAGTACCTATAGAAATAAATTATGATAAATTGTACTTTATAAAACCATATACTAATCATTGAATACTATCAAATTTTACTGAAATCGTAAACCGTTCTTTGCGAATGTTTCGCGATTTAATTTGATAATCTGTGTCTAGAATTACATCGAAATGTCTTCGGTTCGATTAGGAAAATATTTTATTTATCGTGATATATTGGGATACGGAACAATTAGTCAAATATAATTAAAACTAATTCTTAATTTAATTTAGATCGACCGAGATTCGTAGTTTTAGGGCCGTGACTAATGCACTTCGGGCAGTAGAAAACAACGAAAAGCTATTACCATTTTATTGCAATTTTATGGCTTGTCGGAACTTAATCTTGTTGCCATAATTATCGGATACATTTTCCGTATGAGTAATCAAAAGGCGCGCTCGTGCTACTCCAGAACAGTACTCGTGTAGAGATTACGTTAAATCGATGAACGAAAAGTTTTTTCGTCCCTCGATATAAAGAAATTACTGAAATGGCACAGCTTGTGTAAGCAATATTTCACGCTTTTTTACTATGTTCACCGTACGCTGCCTGTACGGAGATCTCATTATCGTTAAATCCACGTACATACAGTGCGCTAATTAACGATAGTTCGTTCGATATTTCTTAATACTATGTATTCTCTAATATGTTCTAAGCCGCAATTAATTAACGAGCCTGCAAGGTGCAATAAATTTTGTCGGATTGATAAACGAAAATCGAATAGATTAATAAAACTTTGTTTTCTTTAACCGATTCATCTGGTTTATAAAATACTTTTTCTCAACATGTCTCCGTTATCTTTATTTAAAAACAATTTATTGAGTTACTTAAAGGTTATGCTACAATAACTGCCAACGAAAAATTGAATCACTGGAAAATATTATCATTGCGTGCATCTCTGTGTTCAGGTGCATTAATGGTACATTAATATCAGATAACGATTTCTATCGGCCTCTTTCAGCCATTCGAAACGTTATTGGCTGCAAAACATATTTATCGATTGGTAAGTACCGGGTTTTTATGGGTTCGCGACGTAAGATTACGTTTCACCGAGCTTTCGATCTAGCGAGATAAGTTAACTCGCGTCCTCGACTTGTTCAACTTTTCTTTCAAATACGTTCCATATCCGCCAGCAACGCAGACGTATTGGAGCTACTTAATTTGATGACAATCGATCGAATATGGACAAGACAAACGAACAAAAGTTGCCATTATCCTTGAAACGCGGTATACATGCGTATAAACATTCATCGAATCGAATTGTCATTCTTTGTTCGATCGAGATTTCGTACCTTACAAATATGGCTTTAAAAAAAATTACGAACGTATTATATTGCTCTCGAGATTTAATAAGAATAACAAAACAGAAGATTTTATTTTGCAATGTTGAGAAACGTAAGTTGATTAAAATATATTTTAATATCTCGATTTCCAATTTAGCAGAATGAAACATTTTAATTCTTTTTCTTCGTTTTCATGGTCCTCCATATTAGCTTCCAGTTCGCAATTGTTGTATTTCACGTGTTCGATGTTGTTTGTATTCTTTCGCCCATTGTGTGAGTCATACTGGTCGCAGCAGTGTTAAGTATCGATCGAAGGAATGATTTCGGAGACACGTAATCGTGCAATAGTTATTTTTAAATGTTTGTGAACTTGTTGAGCGCAAGGTGGTATAAATTTGTAAAACTACGAATGTTTACGGTGATCCATAAACCGCTTTTTCGTTGCCTTATTATCCTTTAACCGGTTCGGTTTCACTTATATTTTTGTTGTCGCTACTTGTCGGAAGCAACGAAAGTTTCGTTGGACGCTTCGCGAAGAAATCGTCGTCGTTTCTAAGTATTAATGACGAGTGGACCGCGGTAGAGGTTCGTTTGCGCGCGTTTCCATCTTAATTCCATCTACGAGGCACGAGGTAACTACAAAGAACGTGTACCGGTTGTTAATGTCGTTTGTCGTTCAAGAGCTTCATGGGCAACAACTGCGAACAAGGTAATACGGTTCATTCGGTGTTAATGGACTCGACTTTCTCTCACATGTCAGTTTGATCCCAGTCACAACAGGCATTCAGAATCCATGGCCATCCTCGAGGACACCTTGCACCGGATGCCATTATGCCCTTCTTCCAGGATACCTTTTGACATATTCGGAGTGGAATTATCTAAGGTAAAGAACCCACTTACTGTCAAGACAGTTTTGCTTTAAATACCGAATAAACCTTATAAAGTTATACCCTCAGGAAATTTAAGGTACCTTTGTAACTGCAATTAATACGATAAAAAAGACAACATTTAATTTTTCTTGTCATTAACTTTCTATAAAACGTTACTGTTAACTTCAATAAAAGAAGGAAATACGATTTCTTTACTGGAAAAGGGGAAAACGATAACCAGAAATGAGGCTATTAACGTTCCGAACTTGTATCATGGAAATATTACTAAAAAGCAATTTCGTAACTCTTTATTAGTTCACATTCAGAGGCTCCGTTGATTGGTAAAGTTTTTCTGCATCCACGTGGCAGAATTTGCATCATTTACAACCGTATTCGTCGAAAACTAGAACCGGAAAGTGCCACTAAAAAAACCTTAAAGTCTTTCACAATCGTCAAGAAAAAATATAAACACTTAAAAACGAGTTCTTTCCAAACCTTAATAACTTAATTTACGAGGTATAATTAACACTCGAGTATATTATTTTACTGATTTTAGACTTTTAGTCTTCGAGTGATAGAAACAATTCGTATTTACGTGTTCTATAAAACGTAAAATAAAAAGAGTAATTTACTTTTCCTGTTCTGCTGAGCACATTTTAAACGAGTTTCGCATCCGTGAACAAAGAATTATTACGTAAACACACTTTCATTAAACATCCTACTCTCAGTGAATTCGTATAACTCGAGCCGTTTAATATTTAGTAGTAAATTCCATCATTTTCAGAATCTTTGATCCTTTTCCATTTTAGGAAAGAAGGTTGATTGTTATTACGTTGATACGCGCAAATTAAACTTTACAATTCTCGTGCAATCGTGAAAATTATACCAAATTAAATATTATTCCATTCCGTGATTCTTACGAATCGTTCTACCGACCGTCGTCAACATTCCCTCGGTTATGTTTCTCGTCTTCGTTCCGTTTCAGGGACACGTGCGAAACTAAACATGCGTGGCGTGTATTTCATTCCGAGCTCACTGTAATGTTACCGATCATGAGAATTTCATTACCTTGATGCATTTTTCTGGAACGTCCGAACCGATGGCCGCCATACTTCAAGGAGTCCGGAAATCATTTTTATTGGAATCTCAAGTAGTCGTCATTAACCCAGTAATACGAGACTCTGACAGCCAGACAGTCGTAGAGTGTCAATTTATGAGGAACTCCACGAAGGAAGAATTCAATATTCTAGATCAGTAATTTTTAACCTTTTTCCTATGGTCCCTTTCTCAGAATAACGTTTTCAAACATTAGTCGAATCAATGTTCTCCAAATCAGTGCTCCACTAAATATAAATTTATATTAACTCTATTTCACATCTTTGCATTTGGATGCAAATAACCGCGGGAAGACTTGTTATTGTAAATTATATTCTTTCTAATACCATCTTCTCGAGGAAAAGTGTTTCAACTGTGAGAATAATTTTAAATCAAAATTGTATAAGATGTCTTCTGAACAGAAATAGTATTTTTAATCTAAATTACATGTTAGCAGCTTCGTCAATGTCACTTCCACCAACAATTATATTTTTAAATATAAATTTTGTTGGTTTCTCTATAATATGCAATTTTAGTTAATCTTACATCGTAATTTTTTTTATTTACTTTAAACAAATTGGTATTCCAAACGCATTGTACTTCCTCTGTGTTATGTAAGTATTATTATTGCTTCAATTTTCATTTTGCTTCAATTTTTTATCGATTCCATAAATCATATACATGTATTTTTATTTCGAGTTTGCTTTCAAAAGTAAACACGCTATTATAAAGACGAAGAAGGCAAGATAAGTGGCGCGTCACTGAGAGTTTGAAAGAGACATCAATGAAAGCACATCGCCTGCCACCGTGACGAAAGAGATTTCAACGCGTGGCGAGGAAGCTAAACCGTACTTTGCGTCCACAGTATTGTACCGCTTACGCTGTAACACATTTGAATTACAAATTTTATGTACCTACACGTTACATAGCGTTTGAATCTATTTCTTGACTTTTGAAATTTGATTCATTATTTGTTTGAATTTAATTATCTATATACCTATTAATGTATGTTATACATTATCTATCAGCAATATTAGCAAATTACGTAACACGAACAATAATACCACAGTCAAGCAAATACTCGAAAATTATACCGTGTCAGATTGTATCAACAGCAAATAATTCTACAAAGATCTTATCTGAAATCAGAACGTGTAATTTTTACGTACTTTCTAAAACGATTCTCCTTCGTCATTCTAATCACGTAAAAATTTCAACATTAATAGTGCCTTAACAGTTTCTACGTGCGTGTATTTTCAATCGACAACGATTTTTAAAATTTTTATCTTTCCCCCTGCAGCTGTACATTCGTTTATGGTAATCTGTAACTACGCAATTCGTACAAATAAATTCCAGGATTAAATTGACGCGTGTACCTATTTATTTACTTTGTGTTCTTTCGTGGTTATTAATAAATGTCAGGGACGTTTCTGCAAATTTTACTCTACGTATTCAAACAATGAACCGAGTATGGAGAATTTTTACATCTGTGAAGACTTTCACCTTTAAATCGAGCTTGTTAATGGCCGAAATATATGCAAAAGAATGTATGTATATACGATGTACAGCATTTCTAAAAACCGAAGATATATGTATCTTCGAGATTGATAGAATACATCGACGTAGAAAAGGTGTGTTCGGATTGTTTTATTATCATAATATATTTAAATATATTTATACTAGTTACAGTGAAAGGAATACAATTTTCAGCTGCAAACTCTTTTAAATTTCATTAACAATTTTAGTACTTATCGTTATCGGTGAAGGAACATATTCTAATTCTATTATCATCTTTGCATCTTTAACAACATCGATTTAACAACAAAATTAGTAAATAATTCCAATACTTTTTATTAAATTGAGACACGTACCGCGTAAAACATATTTGTTTTACAGTTTCGTAACTGTGCCATTCTATTCCTTGACGGTTGTCTTAGACAGGAAACTTAGCGCTTAAGTAGTAATGTCGTAAACAATCGTTGCTTTTTACTCGCCATCTATTGCATTCAGAAAGCCGACAAACGCGAATAAATAATTTTACATTAAGGTAGTTATCTACGTTTAACTTGATTTAGAAACCATAATCCTGTCGTTATGGAAACGACTGGCGATTTCGACGACTAGATTCGTATTCCAATTTCCATTTCAAACGATTCGTGCGTCATGATTTGCACGATTTATTGCACCAACGAGTCATCGAGTACTGGGTTTGTTCTTTCTGTACCGTAGACGAGTAAAATGTAAAACGAATCCGGATAAAAACCTCGACGATCGAGTACCGATTTTCGATCGGTTTTATTGCTCGATGATGTCATCCGAACGAGTGAAAAATCACGTGATCGAATCCTTTTCGCTGTTAAGAGCCACGAGACAAGGAAGAAATAATTAGTCGTCGTGTTAGACGGGCAGAAAGATTCCACGAACCGCTGACACATTCCCAACCGTCTCTTATACATGTATCTATGTCTTGTATCGTGCATCAGCTGCGAAAAAAAAACGTTTAATAAATTTAACCAGATGTTTCCTAGTAAATGTGTTTAGCTAAAAGTCTCGTAACCTCGATAGCGGAAATATTCGTTTCGTTCCAAAAAGAGGTGGTTGACATTCGAACACCCGCTATGTTCATCGATATTGCATTAAATTCCGCAAAGGATTTTACTCGAACAGGAATTGTAGCAACGAGGTCGCAGTTAATTGTTATATTATGGACTCGTTAAGTGTATCGATCGAAAACGAAGAATTCCTCCTCCGTTTTAACGCCGTAATGACGTTATTAATCTGATACCGATGTAAATAATGATTGCAGATTACAGAACAACCCTGAATTTTAACGTTCTTATTGTCCACTTCTTTAAATTGGCTATCTACTTTATGTTAATAGCTTTGTACATTTCGTTTCGATCTTAAGAGACAGTCTTATTCGTTGGTCAATGTTTTTGCTGATTTTTAAATTCCATGTTTAATAAGATATTTTTATAATTATTTAGAATTCTGTTTAAAGAAAATGTAAGTACAAATAAGTTTCACATCAAATTCTAATTGATCTGTATACAAACGAATCCCAAGACAATCTAACAGCTATGCATATACGCTGTTTCCAATCTCGTAATTAAGTACTAATGCTGAAGCGAACTAATTAACGTTCGCGAAAGCAGAGAGCATGGCGACAGTGTGTTTAGAGAAAGCAACGTCGCTCGAGGTTGTTAAACTCCGTTCGGATTTGAATGTTGGTTAATTTATACCATCGTTTGTGCAAACTAATACAATTCGACTCGTCCATCGAACGTTCGTACAAAGGTGCTTCGCGTTAGGCATCGTTTGACAGGTATTATTTACGATGATCAGAAAACATTTTTTTTCTTTCCAAGACCAGGCTCCAAGCTGTCTGTCGCGAATCGGCGCCGTTTACGATAAATAATCGCTTTTTCCCCTACTGCTTTTTTCTCGTGGTTTGTTTACGTTCGATAGGACTTTGGTTATTCGAATGAGAAATTACAAGTGTTGGAGGTCAATCGATAAATGGACTGTTACACGAACGTATAGATTATGCGAACCTGTCTCTGGAATTTCACTGTATTGTGAAATATCGTGCTCCTGATAATACCAGTTAGGCTACAATCAGGCTCTCCACCGGTTAAAAATAACGGTGACAATGCGCGAATACGTGAGCCGAAAACGCTCCATATAAAAAAATTTATGTAAAATATCAAGGACCGATCGTCGTAATGAAATACTGGTTGCATATATGCCAACACGACTGCCCGTCAAACTGGAATAAATAATGTCAACCTCGGTCGAGCTGGCGTGTTTTTGTAACTATGGAAAGTCGCGGGATTATGGAAATCATTATACTCGCGGGCATTTTATTTATTTTCAATAAAATTACTTATCGCGACAAGAGTTTGGCGAACCGTCCTGTCGATAATTAGCGCCTTTGAATTATTATCGTGTAGGATCGTTCAGAGGAAATTGCCTTGTTAGGAAAGCGGTCAAACATTTATCGTCGCATAACAAATTTAAGATTTTCTTGTGGCGTAAAACACATACTCTGTTTTGGTATTCTTTCTCTACAAGGTGCCTCGAACTGCGTTTTCTTTTACTTTTTCTTGTAAACCGTTAATTTAAATTCATAATTTATTTCTGGTAATATTAGCATACAGAAATCTTTCCACCGATCCATATCTTATTATTTATTCTCCGTTTCAGCGAGTTCATTTTGATCCAAATCTGAATTTTATTATTTCGTACTCCGGTACAAGGTTTCTAATTGAATTATCGCGTTACTGTATTTGAAAATTTCTTATTTATAATTATCGTTAATTTCAAAGCTAGTGTTTTACGACACTGAAATAAAATAGTTTGTAAAGAAGTCAAAGGACACCTTTCAAAATTTTAACTTGAAATTACTTTTTAAATCGCTTTTAATTAATTGAATTGTTGACTGCTCCTATAACGATCGTTAAATTAATTTAACGGTAGGTACCTTTCTTTTCCAGGTTTTTGCAACTATTCAGAACTGCAATTTGATCGAAATAGGATAAAATCGCGATAGAAATCGCGTTAATAAATCAGAAAAAATTTACAAACTGTTCTTTTCCCAAGAAATACGAAGAATTATGTTTATTTCGTTAATTTATCATCTAGTTGTTTCGACTTTGATACTATGTACACACGTTTACAAGGTACGGATTTACGCCGAAGTTATAACATCGATGTATTCCCAGGAACATTAATTTCTAGGAGAAAGTTACCAGCTCCAGCATCAAGCAATACACCTACACGAACCTTTTTAAATTTAAAGCCACTAGAAGCATTATTCGTTTCCCTTTCAAAATTCTTGACAATTTCGAAAATAAACAGAAATCAGTTCAAAGGAAAACAAAATTGTCTCTGTATAGCTATTTGACAAAGCAAATTTTATTTTTAAAAACAAAGGCAAGTCCAAAGCACATTCAATACCAAAGAAGACGATATTAACACATTATCGACGGGAAACGATTATTCTCGTTTAATCAACGACTGCAAAACATTATTTTATCCGAAATAGCTAAAATGTGACTTACACCACTATGTCTCTCAACCCGCCATTTTCGAAACAGTGGAATAAGTCCATCTCAATGATTATTCCACTCCAGAATTTAAACATCCTTCAATTTTGATAGACATTTTATAACACGTCTTTGAGCTTGTAAAAATGTTTTTATAACTTCAATATGTGTTTAGATTTTTTTTAAACGACGAATGCAAAACATCGTTTTACGCAGAATAGCTAAAACGTGACTTACATCGCTATGCCTCTCAGCCCGCCATGAGGGACGATCTAATATAAAATGTGGTAAGTCTCTTCCGAGACGAGCCTAAATAAAAAATAAAAAGAAGAAATATCGTAGAAATCTAAATCAAAGAAATAGAATGTCTCGGTGGCACTGTTGCGGAATGTAAATCTGCACGTTCCCAATTCTTACGTTTTATTGCTCTCGAAAACACGAAGGAACGATACGCGGCGAACGCCGTGAAACTCTACGGGACTTTCGCGGGCATCGATTCGTATTTCTGCCGCTCATAAATCGCGACGTACAATCGCGGTTTTTCGCGCGTTCCGCGAACAGGCGAGAGCGACACAAGCAAGCGCTATAATGTTCTCACGCATATCGGTGGAAAATGGGTGGTCACGATACGGGACCGTGTCTCTAGTTCTCTCGCTTCTACATACAATTCGGTGTAAATTTCTAGACCGCGTGCCAGAGTCTAGTCGCCCAGGTTCTTGCGACAACGCGCTTACGACTTCCGCGATTCGGTATCGCAATTTAATAAGCGCGCCATTTCTTGCGATAGCACGACCGATATATCGCTGTTACACGGCACCGTCGATCGTTAGGATCGTAGTCCCATTGAACGGTCCAACGCGTTTGTTTCTCGAGATGGAGTTTCATTTTTTTCTTGTTTTTTCCTAAGAAATGTCTACAACTTATTTGTTACTCTTTCGAATGTAAATACAGGTTGTCCAAAAAGGTTGGGACCAAACTGTGGCAATTTGGGGGTTCAAATGAGCAAAACTCGACTTTCTCTCAGTAACACATATTTAATGAACACGTGGCTTCGTTACAGACAAAAAGTAGAATAGATGTAAGTCAGAAGAACTCTAGGTGGCGCAGAAACAAATGGCGCTTTATTTCTAACATAAACTTATATTACGCGTTGTCGAGGTCAAGTAGATAAGAAAAAGTACGCCGGATCTAAATCCCAGATTTACAATAATGAAACGAAAAGGCTATTCTGCAAAGTATTAACACATTACTGACTGGGAAACGAGAGAAGCGTATGTTTTTCTAGTAATTTCTACGATAACACAAGAAAAAAATTCTAATATTATTCACATATAACTCCTGAAAATTTCAATAAAATATATTAATTACAAAAATACTTATCACATTTTTCGTATACACATGTTGAAGGAATTCTACATCATTAACCCTTTGCCATACAATGACGTGACAAGTTCTTGATGTCAAATTTCACAATCATGAGGCTACTCCACTCGTCATCGAGTCTACATTCACAAGGTATTGGTAAAACAAATCTATTCTTTTTCACGGCCGTTCCTTGTACGAATAAATTTAAAGAAAATTAAATAGTATACGTTTGAAAAATTACGTTATTAATTACGTTAAGGGGATAAAATCACTCGTCGTATAGGAAAGTTTTAATAAAAATACCGCGTCGTTAATGCGTTAACATTGTTAAACTTATTAATTTTTGTAACGCGTGCCAATAAATTTCTGCTGTCAACCGATGCACGGAATCGCTTCTTTCCTTCTTTGCATAATTACAGGCGATAATATTATTGCGTTTGCTCATAGTATTGTAAGCTTATGATCCAAACATTTTCTTTTTTTAAATAAAAAGTGTAAAAAAGTTCTATCGCTTCCTATACGTGCCTACAATTTTGTGAACCACTGTATTAGCGGTCATCGAGATAAATGATAAAGAACTGGCATCGTGTCCAATCTTTTCACTCGAATTCTCAGGATCGGACGCAGACGGTATTCTAATTAGGGTCGATAGATTCCCGCTTTACGAATTCAGCAAACGTGTTTTAAATTAGTCGCGAAAAAGAACCATCCAAGGAAGAGATTTGTCTTTCCGATAAATGTTGAGAGAGAGAAAGAGACAGAGAGAAAGGGGTCATGATTATTTAAATACATTTATCTTGAAAACGAATTAATTGATCGTACAGAATCGAATTTTGGTTCGTCCTCCTATTGGGTGGTACGCGATACTTGTATCGAATCTTTGAATTTCATGTATTTAAACATATTTCCTATAATTTTTCTGTTACCTTCAGCAAATACAATTTACCATAATTAACATATTTATTTTATTGTGTTCATATTATTATTATGTTAAATTCAAACATGTAAAGACTAGAAATCGTATTTTAAATATATTGTTTGTAATTTGTACCTTAGCGTCTAACAAAGATTTGTCATGCACGAAACATACATTTATAAAGTAGTTCAATTTATCAAAATTTAAATTGTATTTTGTTATGTCGTCCGAGCGTAAGTAGTATAAACGTAATATAAACTGAAACATTATATTAGGAGAATGGAGAATGTACTGAAATTCTACTCTAGTTGCGGCCCAACCTTTAAATTACGTCTGGAACTATTATACGTACACCGTCCCACGCTCGAGCGATTGATATTTAAATAGCGCGCGCTGGAAATCGAATCACGAAATTTTAATCGCCCGGCATCTTGGAAACGAAATTTTTAATCGAATAACGGTAAAAGACTTTCCAATTTATATTAACGACAACAGTCGCGTAAGACTTCTAGAAACCATAATTTCTTTTGCTTTTATGATTGATTAATTACGTTATTAATTATACGGGGTATTTAAAAAAGTTGGAACCAAACTTATACTACGTGCTACTGTGGTCAAATGAATAAAAACAAGTTCGTATAAACGTACACTCGAAAATGCATTATCGAAAACATATAAGATTTTATTTATGATTTATTGTGGCAGTTATAAGAAATGTTCGAAAACTCCTCCCTCTATAAGAATGTAAGCTTCGTTGAATTAGTGATTGTCGAACTCTTTCAAGTATTCTATCTGTATTGGAAATGATAGTAAATGTATTTTTAATATATTTCCAAAGTCGATCTTCCGTTCATCGTCTAAAGAGAATGCGTGTATTGTACCAACGAAATGTCTATTAGACATTTAAAGAACTGATAGTAGAAGTCTTGAAACCACAGATCATGCCATAATGTTATTGAGAATTTATAATACATTCAATGGTCGATCTACCAGTCGAATACTTGTGAGAAAGCGTAGCCCCCTGCTGATAAGCACGGGAAGTACTGCCAGTAAATCTTTGAATACTTATATATTTTCAATAAAGCATTTTCGGACATAAATTTATATGAACCTTTTTCATCTATTTGACCTCAATAATACGCAAAATAAATTAAACTAATATATAATTTCTGTCCATTAATTTTAGAAAGTTTTCTTACACGATAAATCTATCCTTCAAGGAAAATGAAAAGCGGGTATTCGATCGATTAAGTTATCGAGAGAAACCGACCGTAGTCGACTTAATTCGAACAAATTTTAACGAAGCCCGATGTTTATGCAAAGAACGGAAATCGTCAGTCACGAAGGAACGAGATCGACAGTGGTTCTTGCGTCGTTTTCAATGGTAACTCGTGCACCGATAAAGCTTATGCAAGAGCCGTGCCTCGTATCTGGAGCAGAGATTTAAAGGGTGTCAGCGTATTTCTTGCATCGGCATGAAACTGGACCGACGAAAAATTTCGTAAGAGTTCCTATCGCGTGGAGGGTACAAGTGCACCTTGTCCGTGGTTGTCTCCTTATAAAGTTCTCTGCATTAAATCTTCCATTAAATTCAAGCGCAGACAATATTGCGTTGGTGGAACAGCTAAACTCAAACGCTTTTCCTTCTATTTTTCTTCGATATTTTCAAGGAACATCGTGCCAAGATATGCATCGAATAAGAGTTTTCTATAGGCAACATTTTTTCATTCGTTCGTATGTACGAATTATCTGTTCAGTGTTACAAAACAAGGCTAATTGAGCTGTGAATATTTATAAACTCGGTTGTTGTTCGTAACTGAATATGATTCCAACTCGATATAGAATTTTTTTACCAGCGTTGTACGATTCGATCCAAACATCTGACAATTATTATTAGACTGCGGATCTTTATGCAAATTCGTATTTTTATTAAGAGAATTAATAAAATAGGAGATTTGTAGAATAATCCGTATGCTACTTGAAGTATTTCTTATATATTTGCATATTAAGTGCATTACGTAGTTTTCTGAAAATTAAAATTTCGCATAAATGCACAAACATCCGCAGTCTAATTATTGTAAATTGAAAATGATTAAAGATCTTAAAAGTGGCGAAAGTGATAATAGCAATGAAATTAAGAAGAATACATGCAAAATGTAATATGTATAAAAAATAGAAGTGTAGACAAGGTTGTATTTGAATAGTTTCGTCGACAAAGAGACAAAAGTTATTTTGTCTGGCGTCTTGTGCTATCGTCGCCAATTATTTCCATTGAAAAACTTAAACATTGAAATGAATAGTAAATTTTGTTTGTTTCTAACGAAATAAATGAAATTTAGTATAAAAACAAGCGATTGTTCTATTGTCTAGAACAGAAATTCTAAAATGCAACTTGAGATCAAATCTTAAAAGCACATGATTAATCGATAACTAACATTAAACCATAAATAGTAGCAAAAAAGTTAGAACATTAAATTTTATAATTTTGATATAATTTTACAAGTGACATGAAAAAGGGAACAACAAAGTGTAAACCTGTAAAAATTTACGTAAAATGTATGGAAGGAATGTAATCAAAGAAGGCGTTTACCAAAAATGGTCTTTTTATGTAAAATACAAATTTGTTATCATCTGTTTTCTCTGCAAAATTCCTTCGATTACTAAGAGGCTATTAAATAGCTCTCGATTTTTCGTGGAAAACAGGGATTTTCATGAATGAGAAATTATGAAGTTGTTCGAAAAATGAAAATAAGTTAGGATAGAAAATTTATTATCGAATAAAGATATTTCATATTATAATAGAATTCTGAGAATGTTGAGAACCGTACGAATTTCTTGGCCAACTTAATATATTTAATGTTCCTAGTGGTATTTTGTGCTCGTACGAAACTCGAACGACGCGAAAGGATCTCGAAAGGTATGCAGCGGGTAAGTGACCTTTTACTCGGTAATCGGAAATGAAGAAAGAAAATTCGATTGCGTAAAGGATGTCACCGGCTGATCGTCACCTCTAACGCACGGAGGGCTGCGCACACCCGCAATCGTGCCTCGTTATGCAAGAACCAACGATGCAAAAGTCACTCATGCGGGACCTATCTACGCAAGGACATTCTCAGAGTACCAAGTTTTCAGCTGTTGCGTTGCAATCGGCGTTTGTGCAACGTTAACGACCTCGACAATGAGGACAGATATGCGGCCAATTATTGTTCTGTCTACGGGCATAGTGTTGATAATTAATTCGTATCCATATGTAATAACGTTTGATCGCAGATTCCGCGTGCAACTATATTGTTTCGCGACTCGATCGTGATAACGATTTTCAGACCGTTCCTTTCACCAGCGATCGAAATCAGATCGCGATACGATCGATGCGTTTAACGGCTGCGTTCCGAAAATTTTGCAGCGGTTCGGTTTGAATTCACCGATTTGGATTAACGTTTAAATTCAAATTTTTCAAAACATATATAAATTTCCTGTTTATTCAAGTTTAAGGTTGCTAGGAAAGTGTTTTTTTGTTAGAGAAATAATTCAACGAATGAGGTTTTGTACTATAGGAATAGAAAGTAGTACGTTTCTCGAGTATAAAATTGTACTCGACGTTCTAATCGATGCCCTCAGCCAGAAATGGCGAAGAATTTTATTCGAATAGTAGATGATAAATAAAAATTCTGTATAACAATTTATTTGATCAAAGTTACTCATACTAGGTTTACGGTCATTGATTGTACATATTTTTATCCAAACTCGTAGTGTTGTCAGTTGCATTAAAACGCGTTTTTCAATTTAATTAGAATGTATATTTATATCAAATTTAACATAACTTGCGAACAAATAATATTTATGTGTTCTGTAATTTGAAGTATAGAAGAAATTATTTATATACTAATAATCTAATTTGACTATTTATAAATATACAAATTTTAAAAAATTGAAATTTTTTTCATCTCTTTTTAATGTTTATGGTTTAAGAATGACACCCTAAAATATTAAAGGAAAATTTAAAATAGTATTAAAAGAAATATTGATTTTGCCACAGTTTTTTGAGATCTTTTCTTCAAAGTTCCACCATTTTATAATAAATTATTATTTTTTTAAATCCCCACGTGCAACTGAAGCTACTCTCTTATAGTTTAAGAAAAGTACATGATTTCTTATTTTAGAATTTGCAGTACACGTCCGCCCATTTCCAACCAATTTTTGGAGGTCTTTCACGCAGTTTCCTATTGTGTCTATAATAATTAATATTTTTATAGGAAATTTTTACAAGAAACAGTTCAAGAAATGCACTTTCGAAGACATTAAACATTGATTAGAAAAAGTTTCAAAGTTACCCCCAAAAAATTCTTAAAAATTGCTTTTATTTTCAGCGGTTTCCCCCTTTCAGAAGCTCTTGTCTTCGCCTTGGACGAGTCTTGAAAAATCGGTTTCGCATTCGCGATGACTCGAACTACCGTTTCTTTGGGTCTGTTGCGATGCCTCAACCTTGACCTGTATCAAACTAGACCGATCCTTAAGTAGGCTCGTATGCACATTTCGCAATGTTGTTCCCAACACCAATTTCACTTCGACCGTGACTCGAGTCGGAAAGCAACGTGGTTCGACGAATCACCTTTCGTCGATCGAATCGATCGAAATTATATCGAATATTTTTAAACACAAAAACCGAGTCTACTTTACTATTTTTAAAAACTAACATAGAAGATAGAAATATTCTCGTTCAACGCAAATATGTTATCTTCGAATAATATTTCGACCCTTTATTTAGGTAATTTTTAATATAACGAAATTATGTTAATTTACTTTATACGAGAAGGATTGAAATTTGTAGTAATGCATAGCAAACATTTTATAACTCAATGTAATTTTTTATACTTTATGTTGTATTATTTTTTCACAATTACTGCAAGTGCCTTCTTTTCCACAATAATTTATGTTCAATCAGTTCTTTTTCTACAAAATACTTGTATATTTTTTGTACAAACTAATATAAGCTTTTAGAGGTCGAAATGTTTATCACAAGCACTCGTACTTCTAGAGTAAAATCAAATGTAATTTGAAATTACAGTTGAATATGTATGAAAACAATATTATTATTGAAAAATGAAATGTAATTCAAGTCGACGTTTGGTTAAATAGAAAAGTGTCTTATTCGAAGAACTGGAAAATTAAAAAAAAGCTTTGAAAGTTACTTTCGAGGAGGAAACGTTGGTTTAAAAATATTTTTCACACAACTCTTGTTTTTTTTTAAATCGCGCAAAAAAACAGTTTTATCTTAAAACGATTAGCAGTCTACAGCGACTTGGACAAAAAATATAAAACACAAGTGACGCGTATACAAAGTGTCGTATTAGCATAAGAACAGGATTGTGACGATCTTGTTAATATAATTGCCGATTTGATGTTAAATTACAGTCAAAATAGAATTGTGAAATAGGTGGCATGCTTGTGGAATAACTACTACAAGCGAGTTTCTTTTCGTTGTCTGGCCAGGAGACAATATGAATGCAAATGATGGTATTCTTGATTATAATGGGAGAATGTAACGTTACGTCGTCTACCTACAGTATGCTGTATGAAAGTAGTGGTTCTAGGCTCTGGCAAGAAACTAGCATTTGCTTAATTATTTAATACGTCCCCGAATACTGTCTATAAGAATTAAACAAGCACGCAAATTACAAAATCCAACAAGTCTCACGATTGTGGCTCCGCAGAAAATTTATGTCATTAAATTGCTTTTGCTACAAGTTGGGCAAATTGTTAGGTATTTTTTCCTCGCGACCGACCGTGTCTTTGATAGTTCGTCAACATGTGTACTTTTAATCATCGATCGTGTATTATTAATTTTTATTAGTCGATTATATATTTTGCAATTTTACTCCCCACTTCCAAGATTGTAAAATATTATTCATTTTTGCAAGTAAAGTTTAAAGCAAAATTCTGTTAACTAAATCATAAATTAAACGACGAAAATTACTAATCTTCCAATCGTGTAATTATTAAACAAATACTAGGTAGAAATAATCAAATTTAGATCGTTCTCATAATCTCTTGAACGAAGTATTTTTCTCTCTATAATACAAATTAGTGTATTTTAAAAATTGATATCGTTGCACGAAAAATAATGGAGATATATATTACACAAAAAGCATAAGAACTGTCATCGTTAAACATTTATCCATCACGTATCCGTGAATGGGGCTGTTAAATAAACGAATGCACTCAAAATAAATTAATAAATTAATAATAATTTTTATTTTACTAAATTCCTGATAGGCGTGCAAATGTTCGAAAAAAAGTTTCGGTCAAAGTATCATCGTTACTTACGATAATAGGCAACGGAAGTATTTAATTATAGAAAAAAAAGGCAATAATAAGCAGATACAAATTGACCCATAAATTTCCATTATACATGCAAATTAGTCAAAATCCTGACACCTGAAGTCTCGATTAAATCGTAAATTCTTGCCGCCTCCGCAATTTCGACGCGTCTAAATAAAGCTTGTAGCGTTGACTTGGCGGAGTAGTATCGGATATTTCGACCGAAAACAATTTTTTAAGAACAGAAACTAATGTTTCCATTCTTGGAAAGTTAATATATTCACAGTTCTTCAGACTGAAAAGCTTCTATAATCACATCTGAAAGGGCAAAACGGTAATCTAGTCTATTCGACAAAATTTCAAACTCAAAGCAGCCATTTTTTGTTGTAAATAACAATTTAGAGTAGTTCGTTGCCTTACACAAAAAAATGATACATTTAAAGCGTTCTGCGTTAGTTTTAATAATTCAAAATTCTTGCATTTAAAGATATGGATAAGTTCCAATGATTCGAATTATATTACTTTCTTGTTGCATCTATTCTTTCATTTTTGGACTAAAATTAGTTTTTTTATGTACTTTGAATTGGTACAAATTTTATCTGCTCTTGAGTGCTTTTTCTTGAGATGATTTGTTTTTGGAATCGATAAACAATTACGAATAATAACAAAATTTAATTTGTTTGTAAATGTTTTATCTGTTTGTTACTTGTTTATGTTTAAACGTATTTAAAAATATATGTAGTTTGTTTCGTCTTTATTATATTTACGGAGAAACATTTGTCTTAATTAATTATTTCACATTAAAAATTAAATTTGTAATATACAGGGTGTTCGACCACTCCTGGGAAAAATTTTAATGGGAGGTTCTGGAGGCCAAAATAAAACGAAAATCAAGAGTATCAATTTCTTGATTCATGCTTTGTTAAAAAGTTTTAAAAAAATTAAATTAAAAAATTTCAAATCATTCTGAAAAAATTATTTTCAGTTGCAGGGGTCAATTACAATCATTTTTTGTGAATACACATACCTCCGAAATCCTACGCATTTTCGAGAAAAAAATTCAGGAAGCTTCAGGTGCTTAAATTTTTCGACGAAAAAAAAAAATTTCAAATCGTTCTGGAAAAATTATTTTCGGTTGCAGGGGTCCATTACAATAATTTTTAGTCATTATGCATACCCTCGAAATTCTACGCATTATCGAGAAAAAAATTCCTTACCACAAATCTGATGTGAGGTCAGAAACGTTGCCCGAAAATTTCATGTGAATCTTTAAAATGTCATAACTTCTGAACAGATTGAACGATTTTAATGTTTAAAAAAGCAAACTACGCGTATTTTGATGGAGAATATGTACAAATCGCAAAAATATTCGAAAAGTTGGTCCTTGACCTCCCAAAATGAGAAATACCCCATAATAATGGTCCAATTTTCAAACAGCCATAACTCCTATAATTGTGAATATATTTCAATGAAACTTTTTTCTGAAGTATAGCTCATAGGTACCTACAAAAAAGTATTAGACAACTTTTCTGTAGGACGTCAAACAAAATTACTAAAAATGAAAAAGGAATTTTTAAGAAAAATCGACCAGGGGGTAGGTGCCTAAATTTTTCGACGAAAAAAAAAAATTTCAAATCGTTCAGGAAAAATTATTTTCGGTTGCGGGGTTCAATTACAATCATTTTTGATGAATAGGCATACCCCCGAAATCCTGCATATTTTCAAGAAAAAAATTCGGTACCGGCGGAACTTTAAACGTTAATAACTTTTTAACGAAGCCTCCATCAACAAATTGGTATTCTTAATTTTCCTTCTATTTTGGCCTCTAGAATCTCCCATTACAATTTTTCCCAGGGGTGGCCGAACACCCTGTATAAATATGACTAACATATCAATGATACGTAAGAAGACTATTTTAATGAAAAATTTACGTTTTATTTATGTTCTCTATATACTCGTTCCACTGTGCGACGACGAGATAACAAGATGTCGAACGCGTTCGGTGGCCAGCTCGCGCGTAGTACACGTGTAAAGGTAGAGTTTCCCGACGAATTCGACATTACGCGTACGAGACAACACGCAACCGGTCGTAAAACGAGTATGTGCTGCAGCGATTTTCAACCTTGACCCGTATCCAGGCAGCGTAAACCCAGGATCCACGGTGAATCGAGCAAGTCCGAAATTGAAGGAGCGTGAAAACGACGTTTATCTTTGCCACGGGTTCGTTCGTGGCCGTGCGTCGAGCTACGTGAAACGAAAAGAAATGAAGGACGTGTTCCGCCGCCGAATTGTGTCGAGGATCCAAGATGGATATCGTTCGGGCCGGTAACGCGAACCAAAAGGTAACCACGATATGTTATGCACGGCTGTAGAAAATCCAACGGAGGGACGCGAAGGGGGCAATGATAAATTCAAAAACCGCGTGACGAGCTTCCACGAGTCTGCTGGAGGTTCTTGCCCTTTCTTCTCTCACGATAACAGGCATCGTCTACACTGGTTTCAAGAAAACTTGTCCAGAATAGGGTAACTGTCAAAATAAACGGTTCTAAATCCTTTAGAAATTAATTAAAATAATTTTTACGTTCGATAAGTTAACCCTCTATTGTCCAAATAGCTTCTGAACAAAATAATGCAATATTTGTATTTAAAAGAAAAAGTAATTGCATTGCAAAATTGAAATAACAAGGCAATGTCTAATGTTTGATTAATTTTATCAATATACAAGGTAAAATTTTAAATTTCTATCATTTTTCTCCAAACAGTTTGATAATGAATGCTTACTTATAATTTATTAATAGGTCAAGAAACGCATTCGACGGATAGAAGTGTAATTTTTTATTCTTTTCATAGGAAAGTTAGTCGACCGCGAATAATACAAAATATTTATGCAACGCGTGTTGCAAGAGACTAGCGAGAAGTTTTAGTTAAGCCCTGTTAAGCAACTTACGACATACTAAATAATATGTAACAGTTTTGAAATGTCAGTGAGATATCGATAGTTCTACTTCTGCGTCAACTGTGAACACAAGTTTGCAAATAATAGAATGTCATTTCGTTGTGTTTTACGAGACACTTGCATTATTAACCTTTCTTATGGGAACTTATAAAGCATAGTCACGATGGAAAGAATTAATGACACGTATAATGCGAAATTTAATTGAATAGTAAAACGATGGGGTTGGTAAGTTATTCCAATATTAATGCGAACGATAAAGAATGAAAGACGCAGTGCCCAAAATGGGTAACTCGTATAACGAGTCGTAAATAATAACCACTTTATGAAGACGTATCGAACAATCGACGAGACAGTGAATTAAAGATTTTAAATGTTTTCTTATACATAAATAAAGTATTAATACTTTCGTCGTTCCGTCGAACGAATAATCGTAGGAGTTGGAAAGCATAATTGCAAACATTTTATTTATTTCTATAACTAAACACAACAGTGATAATTTCCGGTTGCGTTTACGTTTCTCAATGATTGCACGAAGAAAATAAAATAACGGACTCGTTGAATTTATTTTGGTAGACAAACAGAAAGGTAGCATTAGATACGAGAGATGTTTGGCAATAATTGTCGAGGACCTTGGAACGAAACGAAATTGTTTACGGATTCTTGGCTGAATGTGGTAATTGAAACTACAGAATGTTAATGTAGAACTTCTGGTCAAGGATAGTAGTTATAAAAGTAACAACTGTAAGTGCTGTTCGTAAGCGCAAACTGCAACTCGTCTGTCATTATAACAGTAACTATTAGCCTTAATGGTGGCCAAGTTACACGTAGAAATAACTGTTTTACAGAAGCCTGTAGAATTTTTACCTCTACGTGGCGTGCACTTTACCAGTTTCGAGCAACCTTAGCAATTCCAGCAAACGTCCACGGTAGAGCCTCAATTATGTGAATTAATAGGGACGCTATTCGGTTAAAAGAATTTCTAGATAACGGTACACACGTTTTTCTAACATCGACCATTTTATATTTAACGCGAAATAACAAAAACAATGACAATTGAAGCGAGAAAGTACCATTCTTTCTGCTTTAATTTCATACCAAAGGAGTTCTCCCGCTTTAAACTAACAAATAAATAAAGTATTCTTGAAGAATCGAAAATTTGAAGTACTGGAATCGTCGATATTCCCAATAAATTTAAGTAACGCGAAATAACAAAAACAATGACAATTAAAGCGAGAAAGTACTATTCTTTCTGCTTTACTTTCGTACCAAAGGAGTCTTCCCTCGTTAAACTAACAAATAAAGTATTCGAGGGGAATCGAAAGTTTGAAGTACTGAAATCGTCGATATACTCGATAAATTCAAGCTACACGGTTCTGTTGAAATAATCAAATCGTGCAAAAAAATTCAGCTTCTCTTTTCCGACTGTTCGAACAGCTCCGCGCGAGTAATTTCATTGAATCGAGCAGAACGCGATTGCGTCGAGCTGTTCTTTATTTATGTAACTAGAAATTGAAGAAATCGCGCGGAATCACCCCGCAGAGTGCATCGTGAATAAACGAAGCTAAATTGCGTACTTCTACTTGCATCGAATTAATTTACATTCCGCTAATTGGCCTCCATTTCTTGGCAAGGTTTCGCGCGAGTCATGACGAACCATTTAACGCATCGTTTCTAACAAACCATAGCGCTTGAACTACATTAAAAAATCAGCCGTATTATTCACTCGTTGCTTCTGATATAAATACGAGGGCATATTAAAAGACAAGTTAATAAAGAGTCGATAAATTAATCATCTTGTGCAAGCTTCAAGATCCCGTGATGTAACAAACTTCTTATGCACGACATTTTAGACGTATAACACCGCAATATTTTACATTGAATATCCTGGTTCATGAATAATCAATAAAATGCTTTGGTACGTTCTTAATTTATAATAACTATTAACGTAATAAATTACGGAAACGTATGGATCGGTTTTATCTTAATTTCGCCGTGCGAAATTTACTTCTTTCGCTACTTGAAATAAATTCAACGTTCAACCGTTCGCTAGGGAGATAAACATAGTCGAGCGATTGTCGAGGTTAATCGCAACCATTGGTTCCCACGATATGCTGGAGCAATTAATTATGCTCTACCTACAGTTGCGCTTATCATACCGGAAATCATGTAAGAAAATATGATATTCGCCGATTATGCGCGTTCTAACTAATAGGGCAATTTGGTAATTGTTAGTCAAAATATCACCTACTGTTTCTCTATCTTTCTTTATAGGGCAGTTTCCAGGGGGAAATCGACTAAAAAATGCAATTATTAAATGTGAAAATTATATCGTATTAATGGGTGTATTAAAATGTGAATTAACTTCAATTTGTAGAAACGAGTAAAACAACAACAAAAAATTGTTTGAAAATTGTTTATTCTCGTCCAATTGATTTTAACTAGAAAAAAGAAACAATAAATAACTCCCTTAAGGGGTATCATCAGGTTGAGTGTTTTAAAAAATGAAGTAAAATTTTGTTTTATAAACTGATACGTAAATATCTACATTTAAATATATAATATTAGCATGAAACGAAGATTCGTATGACTACGGGATCTAGCTTCCTAATTGAATATTATAAAGGTAAGATTATTATTGACCAGGAGGGGAAATTATCATAATGTAAAGAATGCAAATATTCGATCGAATAAGAGGACCATAGAGCACTTCAGACGGTAGCGAATCTAAAAGGAGGGAACATAAAATTTCAGTAAATCAAACATTTGTGAAACGATCATTTTCTTTGTCTATAATCTCATTATCACTGTAAACTTCAATTTCATTTTCTTCTGGTTCACTTTTTCAGTCATAGAATTCACCATCGTCGATATCAGAGCATTCCATTGGTATATTGTTCAGTTTTTACAGTAGAGGTTTTCAATTATTTTACTATTTTCAGGGCTTGTAAAATATCGTTGTATAATACAAAAAAATCAAGTCCTACTCCAACGACTGCGGTATACAGAGTGACCGTGTAAATATTTACGTTACGTCATTAAATATTCAATGATACAAAATTATTTCGATTTCGAATAAATAAAACAAAAATAAAATTCATTATATTACTCCGTTAGTTATCTCTACAAAAGTCATTGCATCATTGTTCAGTCGTTGCATCCAAATTATTTTGAACCTTTGCTTTGTCCACCGCTTGACTAACTGTTCCGACACCTCCGACTTCCGCGCTCGACATTTTCATCCCCCAAATCCTTACTTTTCACCACAACGTCGTGAAACTTTGGCATTTAATTTCTGAATAGAATTACTTTCGAAAAAAATTCGATTTTCTAACTGTCTGGTCCCCTTAATCGAGAATCCAGTAAATCGGCCACCCAGAAGTCATCCGTCGCCGTCACGGAATTATCGGGATTAGACCCTGTCGTCGTAAGTAATGTTTAAACGTTGATTCGGTTCATCGGTATCTGTCTCGCGGTGGTTCGTCTCAAATTTCAAAAGCAATTTCCGCTTGGGTAAATGAAGTTTTTATGTTGGAAACGATCGAGCAATCTTTCACTAGAGATCGCCGGATACGCTCTCTCGAGTAAGTTGCACCGCTTCGGCGCGGACCCTCCGCGAGCGTGAACGCGCGTCAAGGTTTTGTCGAACGCCAGCGATACTCGACGTCGTGCAAATTACTCGTAACCGAACCGGCTCGCCAATTTTCACAGTCAGCGCGATCAAAAACGGGAACGCTTTATGTAATAATGTCGACCGCAGGCATTCCCCATCGCGGGGCAGATTGCACGGTTTCCATTGCAATTAACGAAAGAAATCGAAATATCGCGTACACCCGTGACACAACGAGCAGGGTGATGGCTTATGTAACCGCGACTTGGAATAAATAAATCACTCGGGGCTTGGAAACGAGTCAACAAACGAAACACGGTGCTCATTATTCCGGTACGACTGCATTTTCCTATGTTACGACTTCTCGTGGTCCGCGACACGTCGATTCGAACGAACTGCGCACGCAAACCTGTTCGATGGCGCGCGAAACTATTCCAACGATGACATATTTATTATTTATAATGTACACAGATTGTAATTAACAAACTGTCTTTCAATTATAATAACAGCAGAATATACAGCGTGTTCGGCCACCCTTGGGAACAATTTTAATGGAAGATTCTAGAGGCCAAAATAAGACGAAAATCAAGAATACCAGTTTGTCGATTGAGGCTTCGTTAAAAAGTTATTATATTTTCGGAAAAGAATTTTTTCTCAAATGTGCGTAGGATTTCGAGCGTATGTCTATTCACCAAAAATGATTGTAATTAATCCCCGCAACCGAATATATTTTTTGTAGAACGGTTTGAAATTTTTCAATTTTGTCGAAAAATTTGTTCAGCTACTCGAATTTTTTTCTTCAAAGTGCGTATAATTTCGGGGGTATGTGTATTTACCAAAAATGATCGTAATTAACCCCCACAACCGAAAATAATTTTTCCAGAACGATTTGAAATTCCTTTTTTTGTCGAAAAATTTAGGCACCTACTCGAATTTTTTTCTCAAAAGTACGTAGGATTTTGGGGGGATTTTGGGGGGTAAAGAATAAAAGTAAAAAGAAAACCTCGGGGAACACTGTTTTAGACGATATGATAACGAATCGATCTTCCGTGAGAAAGATTTACAATCAAAGAATTTTAGAGCTTAGAATTTTAAACGTCGACAAAATAATAGCAAAAGGTAAATACGACCTCGATATTTGCATGAGAATCTCGTTTATTGCGTTGCGTGAATAAATGGAAGGGTCGTTTAGCAAGAAGTGTCGTGTCTTCTATTCGAGACAAAAGAAGATCATCGATAAGAGATCGATGATTACATTAGAGGCAAAGTCTCTCTAAACGATGGGGATATGTTGCGTAAGTGAAATTCTTATTCGATCGATTACCTTCATAATTGCGCGAGTCTCGACACTTGTAGGAATCTAAGCAAACAAGAAAAAATGCAATGCAAAAGGATAGAAAATTTTCCTCTACAATTTTTTTACTTATAGCTTGACCCAGATACGAGACTCACCCTGTATAATTCATGCTATTTATTATCGAGTTTTAAAAATCACGTATCAATGCCATTTCTTGTCAAGGGCAGTATCTGAACTTTCTAATAGCAGTTTCCGCAGAGAAAGGCAAAGGATCGCAAAATAAAAATTACTAACTTAGGAACGAAATAAAATAGGAAGTTTGCACGAACTTCTGTATTATTTTTCTGTACCGAATTAATTATTGAAATTGCGTCCACGTTTCGTGAAACATTCTGTATATTGGTCAATGTCAAAGAAGGGAGTGTTCTCTGACCTGAACATTCTCTCTTTTTATTGGTTCGGATAACAGAGGTTCGACTGTACAGGGCGCGTCAATTGAATTGTACAATTTTATCGCTAATTTCGTTGAAAGTAAGGAAGATTAGCATAGAAAAGTATCGAATAATATAACATCTAATGACTCTACTAGTTTCATAAGTGTTTTTCTTTTAAATAAATCTATATTGCTTTGCATAAATCGATTCTACAATAGCCGCCGGATAAATATATTAAGTCGTCCCATAAATTCGTACCATTCGATATTCTAAAATTTACGAGGATAGTATTTTAATAAAAAACAAACAAAATTTGTCAGCTCAGAGCAATTCTGAAATTTTAAATTAACATCAGCAATTCATGAAATAAATATTGTCAAAGCTCAAAGTTGGGAATCCGCACAGGCTTACGGAACGAAATTTTCTTGATTGCATGGATATTTTTGTTATAATAAAACTGAACCTTATAAGAAATAAAGTACAACAATCTCCAAGCTTATTAGCGAGGGAACAATTTGCAAATGTCAACGTTTTAATGAAAAGCGTTTAACTACATTTTAATAAAAAATCAAACAAGTTTTGTAGCGACGATACTTTGTCGAAGGAAATATAAAATTAAAATATTAAATATTGCTTTAAATTGTAAAACTCGGCACGAGCGTACGAGACGACCTAATAAAATGAAAATGGCGCGATTCATGGGCCGACCCAATCCATATAAAAAAAACGTGATCGTGATATATCGTGGCCTTACTATCGAACTATGTTCTCTATAATTTTCTTCGATCTTCGATCTGGAACGGATGCTCGTCCCGATTGCATGACGCGCCCTGTATATTATAAATAAAGCCAGCTGAACCTTTCACTACCCTGACCCAAGACCGATCGATTCGAAGGTTATTTAAAATGCTTTCTACATTTTTCACCGTAATTTCATCCGCCTGTGAGAACGTAAACGTGGTCGGACATTCGAGCGACCGCCACGCCATGGCGATCTACAAAGCCAATCAGCGTGTACGGCGTGCAGAACACGTCTCACCGTAGAGATTGCAAGTCTCTGTGGTGCGTGTCAAGGTCACGCACATTTTCCGACACTGAATATTTAAAGCGTGCGACAACCGATCCGGCTGACCGTCACTCGACGCGAAACGTCAGCATCGATTGTTCGGTATTCGACTTTCGACTCCTCGAATGTCCTCTATCGATCCCGCGCGAAATACACTCACTCGCAAAATCGATCGCAGGGTAACGTCACTTAAACTATTCGTTAATACTGGAACTACCGACAATTAGAAATTAAAACGATGGATACGCGACGAAATAAGTGTTTATTCATTCTCTTATAGAAAATCATGGTTTTTCAAAGTTCAGTCGAGTAAATTTTTTGCAAGTTTCATTTTGACTGCTTTGGTAGTTCTAGTGATAAAAGACATTTAAACTTTAACACAGTCGAAACTGACGTGAACTTTGTTTACATCTACCCTTGATACGCGTTGTTCAATCCATATAGTGACGTTTCCTATAATGATGTCATATAAACTATATATCACTTTAGTCATCACATTTTTATCGTTACTACAGCTTCTCTAATGGAACTCATTTTATATTATTTTCACGGATTCAAACTATCCGTAAAGTATGAAAGAGGTTTTCTTTTATGCTACGAAGATGGCGTAAACCACATTCAACTGTAACATACAAAACGATTCTAAATTACGAGTGTAAACTTTAAAAGATTTGCGAGCTAAACGTACACGTTGCGAGTTAGACACTTCTCGAAACGGGTTATTAATATTTGAATAATATTTGCTTAAAAAATTCTTGCCAATCAACGAGATCGTGCTAATTCTGTGGATGGGAATACGACGGAAGAAAAATAATGTGAGAATTCATTGAACTGGAAATATGGATAATGTTCGAAAGTGATTCAAATGGGTGTCATTGAGACATTCTTTCCAATAAAAGGTGTTCTATTGTGGAAATGATCTAACAAGTATGGTTCGCGTATGACATACTCAGCGAAAATTACTTAAATGTACAATAGAAGAACAGACTCATCGTGAATGGATATTCGCGATAGGTTGCTTGGTCGGACGAATGAATTCACAATGTTTGTCAGTCGTCGGTTTATGTGTTAAATGCGTTCGTCATAGTACGTGGAATAATATTTATTCGGTGACGTTGATTCCAGAAGTTTGTCTCCAAACACAGATTTCGTACCCATACAGACGATAACAAAGAAGAATTTTGTTAGAATTCTATCTTAATTATTGGACGTTGCATTGAAAAACGCCAGCTCTGAAATAGTTGCACGTTGCAATACGATTTACATTAGCGTTAGACCATTGAAAAGCGTCGAATAATATTTGAACGAATGGTAGTCGAGCCAATGTAAATTAAGCCGTGACAGTGACTTATCAAAATTCCCAATACGCTGACTAACCGAACTATAGATCAAGATCCCAGTCCTTCAAGGACTTTTTTCAACTTATTTTTCTGTCTTCCGTAAAATTGATCGTTCAAAAATAACTGTTTGCTTTTGAACTATTTCGATACCGTCGCGAAAGATGCAAGTACGAATCTAGAATATTATTCCGCGTAGGAACGGACGCGTATCGTATCCAATATTTTAAATACAGTGCAATTTACAATGTACTTTTCTCCAAGCAAACGTAAGATTTTTCTTTTTATCACAAAAAATACAATTATAAGCGAAACATTATTTTTCGAGAATATTCGATACCCTGTTGAAACAGGAAGTCTAACTGCCCTCGAACGTAGCCTCTTTCTATTTTTAGATAAATTAGTATTTAGTATCCGTCGTTATTTAAAACGATCTCTATCTCTCAGAAATCATTATTCATAGTTTCTCTTCCGTCAAAAACATTGACGCAATTCCTGAGAGAAGAGATTTAACGTCAAGTCGAGTCCTGCTCGACTGAAACGTCATAGTGATTTTAAGAAATACTGAATCAACCGATCAAAAAGGTACCTTTTTCAAATTAGTTAATCATTTATGAAGGCAAATTTTTGTCTTTTAGTTGTGTTAGGCAACAGTCTGATTTTTAAAAATTTTATACCAATTAACGATATTGTAATAACAGTTGTTTTTTTTAAATAGAAGAATAACAAAACTATATAGGTTCTTATTAGCGAACAAGTAAGCCGAACAATTCGTTCGTTAGAACGAAGCCTATAATAGACTACCCATACTATTCAGTGTTATTAACATCAGAATGCAATATTCCATGTAAAGTACTCGTGAAAGAATGCACAGAACCAAAGAAGAAATCAACATTGTTCCCATACCTATTAAGAGAGAAAACATGTTAAGCATACTTAATAGAGGATTATAAGTTGTTACGAGTCATGTAAGCGTACTTAATGTAGGACTATATTCTTGGTATAAGTAAGCAGTGTTATGTAACATATGCAGTGCAAATCTAAAAACGTATGCTACACTCTCTCCTATATGGTTAGAGTATGGGAGAGCAAATATCATTGTCTAACAAATTTTTACTTTTTCGTATTCTCTTTTGGAAAATTTATTATAGCAGACTGTAATTATCCCTGCACCCTTTTTTGGATAAATATTGTAAACTCGAGACTTTGATACGTTTATATATTTAGCTATACTCTAGTCTTGAAATATATATTACATAAAATTGAAATTTTCATATTTTCTTAGCGATAAAATTTAAAATTGTTAGAAAAATTCTTGTTGGCTACACTCTCTCCAATATGGTGTAAAGTATGGGAGAGCAAATCATTGTCCAACAAATTTTTACTTTTTCGTATTCTTTTTTGCAAAATTTATTATAGCAGACTGTCCCTATGCCCTCTTTTGGATAAATATTGTAACTGTCTCGAGATTGATGCGTTTATATATTTAGCTATACTCTCGAGTCTCAAAATTGAAATTTCCATATTTTCTTAGTGCTAAAAACTGTTAGAAATATTTTTGTTCTCACCCCATAGTCTCCGCGCGAAAGACGCGGTCGTCGAAGCGTTAGATACTGAAAAACTGTCTCTTATTAAAATGACTCGAAGTTGGGAAGCGTTTTTTAATTTTTTAACCGTTGCTTCGAGTTCTAATAGCAAGAGTTCCCCAGCGTGGCCGTGAAACAGCGTTCTCCATAATGGCTGCATAACCGTGCCCGATTCCGCAGACAGTCGCGCAGCGTTACGGAAACCAAGACGCCACCCTGGAGGAGAGGATTGTCGCGCGACCACGCGTTTCCAGCCGGCTGCCAGGCAGCCTGGATCGTGAATATCGGCCGCGGCGAGAAACGAGAAACGAGAATCTCGCGGAACGTAAACGTAAGAAAAGAGAAAAAATGTGTACTGGGTGCGCCCACCATTGTGCTGCCGGCACTGGGTTCTCGCATTCGATTACGAGAGACGAGCGGCTTGTTCGAGAGGCGAGCGAGCGAGCTGGCGAACGGTTGCAACGGGCAATACCGTGGAATGGAATGGAACGGAACGGAATGGCAGGAGTGTTACAAAATATCAGCTTTCACCGTATCAGCGCGCTATAAGCTGTACATAGTCAGAGCCGGCGAACACCGCGCAACGTGCTTCACCTTCGTTGTCATCGGCGTCATTCCCGTTTTTCCGCGTCCGATACGCCCCGCAACAGTCTCGAAACCGATTATATTTTCGTCCAAGATCGATTTTACCGACTCGACTTATCGAGAGTCGTTTAAAATCGTGCATAACGTCAGTTCTTTTAATTTTCGGTTAACCCTTAAGCGGATTATTAGATATTGGGGGCCGCTGCGGCCCTTCGCGAGTTTAAACTGTAGGATTTAACAAAGAGAATTATATTTGGAGCAAATATACAAATGATATAATTATATAAACGAATTTGAAACAAGCACACAATCTTTTAACAGAAATTAATAATTGGCAACACAAATTAATATCATGTAAGAGTCTGTCTTTCACAACCACTCGTTTTGTTCTCCCTGGTTACCCATTCCTTCTCAAACAAAACACTTCCAACCCTTTTGCACAGGAATTAACATTCAACGAAACTGCAGCGCGGCACAAATATTAAATGCAAATCTCCTACATTCGGCCATACTGACCTTCATCCGCCTCGGATGAATATATCTTATATTTTTATTTAATCCTTTCCATATAATTTGAAATACACCAAGCACACAATCCTTTTACACAAATTAATAATTAGCAACACAAATTAATATCATATAAGAATCACGTCTGTCTTTCACGACCACTCGTTTCGTTCTCCTTGTTGTCTCGCTGTCCCTGGTTACCCATTCCTTCTCAAACAAAACACTTTCAACCCTTTTCTACATAAATTAACATTCAACAAAACTACGGCGCGACACAAATATTCAATACAAATTTCCTACGAAACTAATAATTGTTTAATATATGTCAATGTAATTATTTAAACATTTATGCAATCTTCCATTAGCTCATTATTTTTTAAATGCTTCAAAGTTGATTTCCATTTACCAATTTGATAACAATCAACATTAAGTAAAATAATTAAATTGTTGGACTTACATTTCGCTTACTAAACGATTAGTTCTGGCTGTTTGATTCTTAGTAACGAGGTCTGTTTTTCGTTACACAGTTTTAATGTAAACAGATCTGAATGAAATAATATAAACTCTAGACATAAGTTTTTCGATTTTCAGATCTCGTGTTGTGAACTTGTAAGACATTTTAACTGTGCTTTCCTGAAAGAGTTATATTTTGTGGTATTGAAATCATTTTTGGGGAAGTTTTATCCTTATGTCAATAGCGTTGATCGGCGTGCAGTCTAGCATTTTTTTCCTTTGATCTAGAATAAAAAATCAAACGACATTTTGTTCATAATAGTACTACGCGTCGTATGAACTAAAATCCTCCTTAAAAAATGCAAAATTGTCGAAGATACACAAATAAATGATTCTTGCAATAAATTTCTAATTTAATTATGGAATAGACATAGTTTAAATAATTATTATTATGAAGGATGTTAGTTCATATAACATGTAGCACTATTATGAACAAAATGTCATTCGATTTTTTATTCTAGATCAAAGGAAAAAAATGCTAGACTACACGTCGATCAACGCCGTCGACGTAAGGAATAACATTTATTGTTTCATCCAAAGTCTTCATATTAAACTCTTTCATCAAACCCTTATGCTGTAAAAAAATTGTCAAATATTACTTCTCATTTTATCAATTTATATTGAGTCTCCCCCCTTAAAGGGTAGAGAACAGATACTAAAAAACTACCAAAATCCTTAAGAAGCAATCAGTATTATTTTCGAAGACTAAACGGGATTATAATTGTTACATACATATATAGTAGATAGTTACTCTAATAGACAAACCAATCATCTAACTAACTAATTATAAAAGGAAGTTTTTAATCGAGAGATAATTGTAATACAAAATATTATAACAGTTAAATCGAAAGAAAAGTGAATCATTTGAGACAGCCGGAAATATTTCGTTATTCCTTTTCTCGATTCTGCATAACCTGTTCCATTTTGTCCATTTCTGATTTTTGATTTATTTAGCAATATGATCTCAGCCACTGATGACGAATCTTTATTCCAAAAATCATCGAAAACAACTCTTAATATACATATGTATAAAGCTTTCCAAGTTGTACCGCCACGTCATATTAAAATGTCGACCTTCTTCAGGGATTTGAAAAGGTATTTGTTTTTAATGGAAAAAATCAAATCTTATATATTTCGTTTTTTCGTTTATATTACTGTAAAATCAGATTACTATTTTTATATAATATCAGATCTTAAATGCATGCCTCAACGTCTACAATATATTAAAAATACACGTGGATGCCCTACAAAACATTACCATAAGCTGTACATGTCAAATATAAACGAAAATAAGTATTGCACAATACTGACAGGCTAGTTTAATACGTAGTGACAATTTGTATTTATTATACTAACAATTGCCGAAAGTTTCGTTCTACTTTTGTAATATATTAAACAAAGGAGCATTGAGTTATATATCTGTATATGTATTTTAGTCATTTACTGTAAATTTTACGATTTATAAATGCAAATCGACTGAATCGCTAGGCGTGCGATTTTAAGGGACAGTCACTGTCTATATTCTGTCTTCACTTTAGAAAATGTCTGTTTTTGTTTACTTTTCCGCCAATCGTCATTGCCAACTTAGGTATACGGTCAATTTTGTAACTGTATAAAGGGAATGTTGATTTTCCAAATGAAATTCGTATCGTCAACAAGACGAGACCCGTTCCTCCGAAGTGTTACGCAAACGCAAGCGATTCGCGCTGAGGAATCTTGCGACATTTTTAGGAGAGATCGTTCCTCAAGACCGCGCGTCATTGCACTTTTCCCCGTTACAGGCAGACACGGTTGCAAATTTCCCAATTGCGTAGAGGGATCGTTGGTCAGAATGGCAGACTGTAGCCACCTACGTTCACGTGGAGTTCCACGTGAGAGCTCACCCGGGAGAACTCAATGCTGGCCGATTGAAAGTAAACTTTTTCTTTTTTCTCCCCGTCTGTCGATCGGAAACCGGTGGTGGGACCCGTCGAGTCTCGTAAACCTTCGGTTTACTGTATTTTTAATCGCAGAACACGAGGAAACCGTTACGTCGTACGTTACGATCTGCGCGTGTCTTCTTTTTCAACCGTGGTTTTTTTCGCCGTTGGTCAAAATATAGCTGAAACTCGTCGTCGTGTTACGTCATTCGGGTAAATATATACATGTATAAAAAAAAAATTGAATTAAATAAAATTTAATTCGGAGGAGAATAATCGACGCGAGCATGACTCGAATCGGAATTTGTCCGAACATTTCGTTTTACGATATACAATTTACGAAACGGTCGAGGTAATTGTACTTTCGACAGTGTGAAAGTAGTGGACAGATTTCGCAAAGAACGTAGAAATTATTCGTAAAGTGCACGATGAGAAGAAACGACAGTATGTATTTTTTCAATGCATTTGCGCGCTGATGCTTTTATTCCTAGAGTTACAGGAATCGTTTCACAAAACACGCCATTTATTTTCTCGGCGTTCTTTTCACGTGTTTAGCAACGAAACAAAAAGTGCAACTCTCGTCCGTTTAACGTGTCGATTGCTGAAATAATTTTTACGTTCAGGAAAAGAAATTTATTTTTTTAATCCAGTTTTACGTAATTTTAATCGCGTAGGGAAATAAAGGAAGTCTAGTATGGCAAATTCAATAAGAACCAAAGGAAGTGTTGTAATTCTACCTGTGAACTGAGCCTTAAACGTGTGCACTACTGGTGTTTTTGTCTTACATTCTTTCGCAGGTAATTTATGTCTTGGTACATTCAAATGCGTTTTATTTTGATGAAATACTACAAATGAGACATGTGTATATGTATTCAAATTATAAAATCGGTTGAAAATTGAAGAAAATGAAAATGACCGTGCCAAAATGACCCAAAAAAGGTGTTCGTCAAAAATTTCTCAAAATTCTATTCCAAATAATAATCTTAAAATTAAAGTATCAGTTTGAAACAGCTGGAGTCTGTAAATAACTAATTTGTTTCGTTAATTATCCTTGCAAGGACACGTTACGGGTTAATGCCCAACGAAGAAGGGGTTCATTATCATGGCGTCAAAGCAACACACTTGAACTTTCAGTAAGACACTTTCGATTATATTACCTAGTCGGTTCATAAGGAGCCTATTTATCTGTCTTTCTAACCTTTCCAAATCCACTTAAGTGGCGGATGACACTCGAATGATCGATCTATACTTTCGCAGCAGATTCTCAAGTCAATTTACCAGGGTCAGCTTCTACGACTATGAAGAGTTATTTACCGACCTGTGCCGTAATTTCCTTGGACAGTAAAATCATTTGTACAAGAGGTGCAACGTATGCATGATTATAAATTCTATCGGTCGATTCTATTGGCCATAAATCGAACCAAGTGCGGGAAACATTGTTTGAATCGAGCATCTTTCATTCATATTGAATTTTAATTATTTCAATGCATCAAACAATCGTGTATCTCATCACGATTACTTGTAAAACACTACTAAATTCAAATATCGCGCGACTCGAGGAATCGAAGAACAAATATGGCGGCTATGGAAATTAAAAATTGCATCTTTCATAAGTTTCATATTGAATTTGAATTATTCCAACGCATCGAGCAACCGTGTATCTCTCCGCGATCACTTGTAAAGCACTATTAAATTCAAATGTCGCGCGACTCGAGCAATCGAAAAATAAATATGGCGGTTATGGAAATTAAAAATTGTATCGCTGTTATTGGAAAAAAGAAAAGTGAAAATTTTGCTAGTTCATAGAGCAAGACGATGGGAAAAATTTAGCTTCGTTACCGTGTCGTCGCCCGTGACTTTTCAAATAACTTTCAAGTTATAGTACGGTTCTTCTCCCTCCTCGAGCGCCGTCGATCAAACATGGCGAGAGTCATCGCGATCATAGCTCGCGGGAAAGGACTTTCGACGCTCAAGAAATCGCCGTATCACTTTTGCGTCGGTGCACGTCGCAGAATCGACAGTAATTTTCAATTTCCGAACCGTTTCAACCGTCACCTAGATCATTCCGTTTGCGGAATGACTGTCCAGGGTCTCGGCTTTCGGAATTACCGCTTGAAATTTCTCCGCGGAAGTCAGACTCATCGACGTCCAACCGTTCATGTTTTACAGGGAGGAATGTAAAGCAACCAACTAAACTAATATACGAGGACGATAAAAAGCTAAACTTTTATCGCTGGGGTCAACTATTTCGAGCTAAAAAATAAAAATAAAATAACTGGAACGATGGCATTGATAACGAAAACAACGTTTAAAGAAAAATTGATGTTTCCAGGCATTTTTACAAATTTTAGGTTAATTAAACCAGTGCCTAACAAGCGTAAATTAAACGATGGAGTTGCAAATCGTTCGTGGCCCAACGATACCAGCCGAGGGTTAATTTTGTCTTACGACATTTTTAGTATTTAATATTAATTTCTTTATTCTATGAATCTCTTTGTATACAAATAAAGAGACATAAGTATAAAAATATATGTATGTATAAAATCTTATACACTTATAAACTATTTTTATCGTTTTAGAGATGTATTTATTCTCAGTCGAGGTATACGATTCATTGAACCATGGACTTGAGATGTCTTTAATTTCACTGGTTTGCGTATTAATTTGACCATGTCTGTAATCGTCGATGTCTGTAACCATGACCTGTTCGTGAAGTTCGTTCGTCAAGCGCGATAATCACTTCCGCGGCTTTCCCGTTTCTCTTTTTCAACCGCCCGAGGACGAGACGGAACGATCGTAATCTAGCGGACGGCCGTAACAACGATTGCAACTTAATAAACTGGACTGTTACCATGAATGAATTATAGCCAGAACGCGATATCTTAATTTTACTTTCCGGTAGAGAAGAATATTAAATGGCTGCCGAACGATAAACGATTTCCATGAATAACGCCGATCGACGCTGTTCCTCGAAAGAAATATCTTGTCTAGATTGCTATCGAATAACGATACAGCCCTTTTGAAACGTAATTAATGAAATTCAAACAACAAATATACTAAGTACAAAGTCCCGTTCATTGAACGATTGGTGGAAAATAAAATGTTCTGTTGCTCAGAAATTAATTGAAACACGACCTCTGAGAAAAAGCTAGTTCTCATACTGCGCAAAGAGAGTCGTAAACTACTTATGATAGCGTCTGATGAAATCAAGAACGTATGCAACAGATCCTTGTTTGTAACTAGTCTTGAAATTTTCCCAGTGAAATTTTAACAAAAACTTGTGAAGTCTTTGTGGAAACAAAGGCCTCCCGAGTTCCTTTGGATAATTGATCGGTAATTAGAGATTGTAACACCCGAAATTCCTTCGTGAACAAAAGCAGGTGGATCATAAATTACCAATAATCTTTTGGTTATGCGAATTATGATATTTATAATTAGCATTATGACTAGACTGCGGAACTTGATGCAAAAATAGAATTAATGGAATGATAGCTTTGTAGAGAGCTGTTTCAATCTCTAAATAGAATAACTCGTATGTTTAAGTAATTTTTTATATATTTGCATGTTAAGTGCATTCTGTAGTTTCTTTAGAATTAAAATTTCTCATAAATACGTAAACATTCACAATCTAATTACGACTGCAATGTCTCTCAAATATAAGAGCTGCAACTAAACGTTTCAAGATTTTGGACTTACGATTACGTGGCAACTTTTTGTTAAAAAGCACGACGAACATACTTGAAAAAACAAAGTTATTTAACGGTGCATGTTACTATTAATTAAATCGAAACCATTATTTCACGGACACTAATTTTTAATGTTCCATATAAAGGTTGCGTTATAGGAGAAAGTTTCTCTACATTTCAATCTTCGCGCGAGCAAAACGACCAAATGTTCGTGAAATTAAATTTAATAGAAAGTTCAATTCAAAACACTTACACGTTTAGCCTCACAAAAAAATCAACTCTGAAGATATGATTATAAATACGAATTGTAGCTGTGCAGAGAGCGAAACAAATGGTGAAACAAACTTTATTTGAAACGAAAAGATTACTTCCGGTCGTGTGCTCTTTGATTCCCACCGTTATTATTAGGATATTACCCGTGTAGTGACTTTGTAATTGTTATTATTACTATTGTTAAATGTTAACTCTCGACTATCCACGTGCTTTTGATGAATTCTCGCGAAGAATCGATTGGAACTTCTTTACAAGGCGTGAAAAAAAACTTTTTCCACCGAGAGTACGTGCTTTCATCGTCAGTCATAATCGGGTTTATTTAAAGGATTCCGTAATTAGAGATTTTGGCCACGTTTCGGAGATTCTGTCTCGCCGTGCGATGCGTCGAATCACGAGAAAACGATTCCGAGCGCGGCCTACTTCGGCATGAATACTATTCATCGTGAATACTTATCGAAAGGTTGGTTTTCTCCAGGCGTGAAAGCGCCATGCGATCGCGGAGTTTGGCACGAGTCAAAAAACGATTCCAAAAGCGGCATAATAAATCCGCGGCGCGGCCGTGATCAGGGAAACGCGATCGCGGCAGACGGAAGGAAACTGGCTCGTGAATATTTCCGTGCAATTAGTAATACCTTTGCCCACACGTGAAAGCGCTAGGAAATTAAATCGGTCGAAGAAACCGGAAGTCAGACTTCGGAATATTCTCTATGCTACGTAATATCCAATTATATCCGGTAGCTGGAAAAATTTCTCCGTTTGTAAACGCGAAAACGAAGAACGAGATCATCGAGACGATGATAACGATAACGTAGTCTTGATCCCTAATACAGGGCTCCGCATTTTCCGTACACACTTTAGCAGTGTGTTCTACAAGCAAACCTAAGACTAAAAAATCTATAAAAGCTTTGTTAAAAAGTTATAACAAAAATATGAAATGTGATATAAACGCTGTTAAATATACCTATGTTTCCATTTCAAAGTGACGCTCGCCTTTGTTGAAACACTTTTGGCATCGACGTACTATTGAATTTATTGTTGACTCCATATTGTATACAATTTGAAAATACTTTTGACGTTTTGAACACTTTAATTCATTCACAAGACACAACGAAACAAAAACAGTAAACATATCATAATTGACATGTTTATGTTACTTAACATCGACACTATATACGTATCTCGTCTTGTCCTGTATTAAACTGAGTGAAACAGCGTTTTCATATCTTTCACAGTCGCATATTTTTATTATAATTTCTTAACAAAGCATTTATGGGTTTTTTGTTACATAACATTTCAGTCTTAGTTTTACTTGTAGAACACTTGCAGAAATTCCAACGAACCGCTAAAAAATTATGTTTAAAATAGAATACAATTTCCAATTGTTTGAAAAGAAAATGCACTCGTAGAAGATTTCTAGAATTCGATTTGGCGGCCATCGAGTTAAGCGTAAATTGAAAAGATCATTGATGTTCAACGTCGGTTCGGTTCTGTCGAGGCGAAAAGACAAGCGAATTTATTGTGTACCGCGAAAGACACGTTGCGTCTCGCGTTCGACACACCACACGCGATGACAATTAATTTCTCCGCGCGTCATTAGGCTCGTTGTTCGTTTCCTTCTTCGGCACCTCGAAGGCCTAATCGCTCTGTGTTCCTATGACTGGCTCTTGAAACCGCAGAATCCTTCCAAATACGACGGTTAATTAAAGTGACTGTGTTTTGCTTGGTGGACAAGATACACAAAAGCACAATGGAATCATATAGCACGATATAATTCTGATGATCTTGGCAAGACAACCTTTCGATTCTGGAATTTCTCATCGAGATCTTGTTCTCCACGATTTCTTCGTATTCCAAACGAACCTAATAGAAACGTTTAGGAACGTCGGAATTTAAATTCAATGTAATAAAAAGAGAATTTGAAACGAAAATTTTTGGCAAATTGTTTACAATTGTACCTCGTCGACTTCAATGACCTTGAGGTATGTCGAAGAGAGAAAATCAACGACCTTCGATTTAAAGATTTTTTATGAAGATCTTGTTTCTGGCTGAGAGAAAATTTGATTGCATTGACGCGATTAAATCGAACTTGACGTTCAATAGTCTCTTATCGGAAGACTAGAACATAATATTAAGTCATTAACCCTCTATGGGCATTTACTTTGATATTTTAGATTGATGGTACTGTCAGCCGTCATCAATATTGTTATTGTTTATCTCAGAGACATGATTAAGATATATACGTCATCTTGTGAAAAAACTAAAATATTTGGTAAAATAGAGGGTTAACTATGCAATGTTCGATTATTTCAAGTGACAATTTTAATACCCGATAGCCCTGATATTTCTTTATGACTGTTCCTGTTTTTTTTTTTTTTATTATAATGGTATGTCATCAGCCTTCCAGACGCACGTTTCGGTTTCTGATTATCTGTCGAATTGCCTTTTGCAGATTAAATTTTACACAATTGCATAAATGGTACACGATGTGATAACTACTCTAAACAAGCTAATTACTTATGGATTGATGATTTAATGAAATATTGTGCGATAATATATAAATAGTTAGTCAAAACATCAAATGCCTGAACGACAAATCGGACAAAAACGGCTTGGCACGGAACATGTTAAATTACAAATCGTCAATTTTAGAATTTCGAACGTCACGAGCTTATAGGACGACCTAATATTACATAGATCGTAGATTGGCAGTGTTTTCTTGAAAAAATGCCAAGTTTTTGGACGAACCTGTATTTTTATGGAAGTAGTATCGTCCTGAATGTCTCCCGTCGCAACGATCGAGAGTGAGAAAAAGCGAACAATTACCTATTAGCAACGGTGGAATTAAAGTAAGAACGAACGCAGAAGGGTAGCAAGAACCGCTCCTATTAGTTTCCGTTATGAGGTATGTTTGTTCGTGGCGCTTAATTGCTGTTAAATGTCGACTTCGTGCATGAACTCGCGGGGTCCATTGACAGCCAGGCCACTTTCATTTCTCTGTTCTCTGACACAGTCTTCGCCGCGTTACACTTTCCTTGGCGCGCTGGCCACGGTGAAACAGCGGATAGATCGAAACTCTCGTTTTCAATATCTCCCGGAGTGCCGTGTGCTCACGCACCGTAACGGGCAAATCAGCCCCGATTGTATAACGTGGCCTCTTATATGGCCCCACGTGCTTTTGCATCTTGTCTGCTAAGTAGCTAGCAAGTCACTTTAATTAACCATCGTATTTGGAAGAGTCCTGCGGTTTCGAGAGCTAGTCGTAATGAGTCCTGGCCGATTAGGCGTTTCCAGCTACCAACGGAACGAGCAGTAATTCTAACGGTAGTTACGTCTCGAGGATACCTTCTGTGATTCAAGGTCATAGAAATTACCAAGGCACCAACTATCATAAATAACCATCGATAATTTTTGTTATAGTCTGATAATTATTGGGCTGGCCAAAGACGAATTTTTCTTTGAAACACTACAACTTTTATCCACAACGTGTCGTTCATTTTGTTCTTTCGGGCCATCTACCAAACTAACCCTTTCGAGTCGTAGTATTATACAGGGTGTTAAGCCAAATAGTGACCAAAATAAGACGAAAATCAAGAATACCAATTTGTTGATTGAGGCTTTGTTAAAAAGTTATTAACAATTAAATTCAAAAATTTCAAATCGTTCTGGAAAATTTATTTTCGGTTGCGGGGGTCAATTACAATCATTTTTGGTCATTATATATATCCCCGAAATCCTGGCCACTTTCCAAAAAAAAATTCGAGTAAGTGCTGAAAGTTTTGGGTGAAAAAAAAGACTTTCGAATCGTCTTTGAAAAATTATTTTTAGTTGCAGGGGTCAATTGCAAGCATTTTTGGTCATCAGACATACCCCCGAAATCCTACTCAGTTTCGAGAAAAAAATTCCTTACCAAAAATCTGATGTGAGGTCAGAAACGTTGCCCGAAAATTTCATGCGAATCTTTAAAATGTCATAACTTCTGAACGGATTGGACGATTTTAATGTTTAAAAAAGCAAACTACGCGTATTTTGATGGAGAATATGTGCAAATTGCAAAAATATTCGAAAGGTGGTCCTTGACCCCGCAAAATGAGAAAAACCTCATAAAAATGGTCCAATTTTCAAACAGCCATAACTCCTACAATTGTGAATATATTTCAATGAAACTTTTTTCTGAAGTAGAGCTCATGGGTACCTACAAAAAAGTATTAGACAATTTTTCTGTAGGGCATCAAACAAAATTAGTAAAAATGAAAAAGGAATTTTTAAGAAAAATCAACAGGGGGTAGGTGCCTAAATTTTTCGACGAAAAAAAAAAATTCAAATCGTTTTGGAAAAATTATTTTTGGTTGTGGGGGTCAATTACAATCATTTTTTGTGAATACATCTACCCTCGAAATCCTGCGCATTTTCGAGAAAAAAATTCAGTATGGGCGGATCTTTAAACGTTAATAACTGTTTAACGAAGCCTCCATCAACAAATTGGTATTCTTGATTTTCGTCTTATTTTGGCCTCTAGAATCCCTCATTAAAATTTTTCGCAGGGGTGGCCGAACACCCTGTATAATAAAACCGAACCTTGTAAGAAATAAAATACAATCTCCAGGCTTATTAGTGAGTAAACAATTTGAAAATAACGTTTTAATGAAAAGCATTGAACTACATTTTATACAGTTAAATTCCATAAAAAAATATTCTTTTTATGTTTTATTTGATAGACGCATTCACGGTTATTTTAAAGCCCTCTTTCTTTTTTGTAAATAAAAATTTATATTTTTGTTCCTAGATTCTTATGCGTAAAAAATTCTGTAAAAATTCACTGAAATACTTTTAATAATGAACAATGATTTTAGGGATTCATATCCATGATTTTAAGCTTTTGAAAAAAATTATATTTACGAGAAAGTAAATGTCACAAATTTTCATAAAGGTGTAGCAACGACAATCGATTGGCGTTGATGAAATTTGATTCGAAAAGAAGAAGGTGTATGGCTTTTCCGGGTATATTAATATAAATTGCCTTTTCTGTACGATAAGTGTTGTGGAAAGTAGAAGGTATTTTATGACTGTGCGTGAAAATGAGGAAATAACGATTTAGAAATTCAAATGTCTGCATCGTTACTTGTACATATGTATGTATCGATATTATAATTTCCGGTTTCGGTAAAAGTGAATTGCGTTCTTGGAAAGTAATTTTTCGGTCGTTTTTCCTGTACTATTATTTTTGGAAACTAGAATGGGAAACCCGCATCGCGTACGGGCTCATAAATGGAGGATTATACGCCACGACACGTGGACACGTTTCTATCGTTAAACAAGAACGACACATCGCACGTGCTTAATATACCAATTCCTTTCCGCTCCCTTCCGTTACAAAAAGATGCGCAAGTTGCTTCACATTCCAAGTACATGGATAAACGAGCAATTTTAAAAACCACGTTTCCCCTTTCTTTGCATATGGAACATTTCAAAAATATACAATTATTAACCTTTAGACGAACAAGATTCGACGAAATATTTTATACGTAATTTCAGTAACACTACTTGTATTCCAAAATAAGCTATTTTTATACATATATGTATAATCCAAAATACTGACCGATATTTATCAACTATGTATACATAATTATTATGGACACTATATCACGAAATTTCTTTTTAGAAGACTCTAATTCTTTGAATATGGCGCTTTATTTACTTCAAAATCACTTTTAAACGAACAATTTATAGCGTTATTTTTTAAATCTCCAAAATAAATGAAGGATTGAATCGAAAAACAATAAAAGTCTAATAGATTTAATTGAAAAGTTCGTGAAAAAAGTTTGATCATATTTGATGCTGAACGAGTAAAGAAATGTATGTACGATAATTTGAAGTTAATTAAGTCTACGTGATATATCGATATTAGTTCGTGCCAATGTTGTAATCGCAACGAATAGAATTTAATTATTGTCTACTAGAGCAAATTCAATCAAATCAAATTCCAATAAAATTAACGCGTGAATGGACGTTCGGTATTCATGTAATTCGATAGTTATGTAATCGCGAGTTATTACTTCTTCTTGTCACATCTAATTACTTCTTTGGCAAGCTTCGCAGAAGTTGTTTTTACGATGCAGGATCTTTGCCTCTGTCACTAATCAATCGAAAGCGTTTACGCGAATAATCAGTTAGAGACTGTTGCTGGTAACGTGCACGCGGGAAAAGTAAAATGAGAGTCGTTAATTGGAAAAAAAAAACGACAAAAATAGAAGCAGTCGATGCACAACCATTACAGAGCTCGAGGTAATTGCACGTTCGCGAAGCATTTATTTTGTGCAATCAAGGATACATCCGACAGAAAATATAATTATCGACCATTTATATTCACGTAGGAACTAATAACTTAAACAATTTCTTCGTTTACTGCCCGAACTCGTTCTCTTCCAAATTATGGAAGTTCTCAATCTCTTCCACGAATCTGATTTATTACCATAAAATCGAAGTGTGGCTCAATTAAATCACTTCTTGTTTACAAATCTTTCTACCAAGTATGTTCTTGGTGTAGAATTTCGCTATATTTATCACCGTACACTACCTTTCTAATCACATTCCATTAATATATTCAACTCTTAATCGTGATAAAAATTTGGTGTAAAATATTAGGTGTAGATACTCAATACTTTTTAAGATGTAAATAATTAAAGTGGAACAATTATAAAGTATAACCACATCGACTATTCACAGGATGTCTCGTAAAAAGTAATATTAATTTAGTTTATGAGTTCCTGTATATTATTGTTTTGAAAGAAAATATGTGCCAAATACAAGTTTATTGATTGTAATACTGTAACAATTAGGGGAATTGTTTTCATCAAAGTTGAATGACACTCATATACTATAGTGAATCTATAACATACACAACATACAGAGTTCGACCACCCCTGGGAAAAATTTTAATGGCAGATTCTAGAGGCCAAAATAAGACGAAAATCAAGAATATCAATTTCTTGACTGAGACTTCATTAAAAATTTATTAAAAAATTAAATTAAAAATATTTCAAATCATTCTGAAAAAATTATTTTTGGTTGCAGGGTTCAATTACAATAATTTTTGGTGAATAGACCTACCCCCGAAATCCTATTCATTTTCGAGAAAAAAATTCAGTACAGGCGGAATTTTAAACGTTAATAACTTTTTAACGAAGCCTCCATCAACAAATTAGTATTTTTGATTTTCGTCTTATTTTAGCCTCTAAAATCTCCCATTAAAATTTTTCCCAGGGGTGGCCGAACACCCTGTACACAAAAATTTAGAAACTGAATTAATATTAAATTTCACGAGTCATCCTGAGAATAGATAGGGTTATATGGAATTTATAATTCTCCCACTTTAATTATTTATATTTTAAAAAGTATTGAACATCTACATCCAATATTTTGCATATTCCAAAAGGGCTCTACTATCATTCTGTAAAAGCACGTTAAAATCGATCGAAGATCTCTAATTTTGGACATGAAATATCGTTTTACTATCAGTTGTATTGAATTGATAAAAACTTACGTCATTTATGGTCGGTAGGAGTAGGGCTGCGTCGATCGAGAGTCTTCATGTTTCCATCGTCGCGAGCGTCGCGATCCTCGGTATCATCGTGCCGACAAAAGGATCGAAGGGTTGCACTGACGCGCTAAAGTCGACCACGAGGGTTCAGAGACGCTTTATTCCACTCGACGAATCCGTAACCCGTTAAAAGACCTTACTTCCGGCGTGGTTCCGGTGCTCACCAATTCCGTGATCACTGCACATCCAACACACTTAGCGGTTCCCGTCTCGTCCTGCGACCCCGGTGCTCGTTTCCTCCGTTCGTGATCGCGACGCAAACTAGACAAGTTTCAGGAAACGCGTGATTTTTCGGGGACGAGTCGGGGGACGCGACCCGTCGAGTCGAATTCGAGCTCTCTTTCTCGTGCAAAACTTTATACGAAAAAACTCGTCCTCCCGGTTACGCAAATACAGAACCCGGTGGCCAAGAATGAAATGTTGCCAGCCGTTTACGCCGAAAACCGGAGAAAATAACGTTTCACGGTTGTAAGGTCAAAGTTTAACGAGTTCCTACGGATTTTACTTCTTCTTTCGCGAAGAAGGGGTAGAAGAATTTATGGCGGAGAAACGAAGGAAAAGTATAGGCAGCGAGTTAAAGAATTACCCAGATGGCAGATAAAAATGAATTCCTTTTTTTTATTTTACCATGCTTGGGAACCTGATTTTAAGAATATATCTTCGAGGTTTGACGTATGTATCTAGGAAAATGCGAAACGAGGAAGAGGTCGAAGAATTTATAGCAGAGAAACGAAGAAACGTAGAAAAAGTCGAGGGGTTACGTCTACCTAGATAGATAGAAGAAATTAATTCTTTTTTTTTTTGCATATTTGAAAGCCTGAAGAATATATATTGAAAATTTAATGTCCATATTGCTCCCTTCGCTGTACAGGTTAATATTTTGTTAGACTTGGACTCACGTGATTGATCATAGGCTTGCAAATAAATTCTATTGGAATAATTTAAGATTGTCTGCTTTACCAACGCAAACAAATTACATCCGTTTATGCGTCAAACGTTGTGTAAGTAAAGGTCACCATCGACTACGTATTTACAACGCAAAATACTAAATACCTGATACGAGTCACGAATACCTGAAGCTTGGTTCGGGACGAACATTGAAATTCTTAGAACTTCGTTCAAAGAATGTGAAAATCAAGATACTATCTGATAAACAGAGTTTTAAATATTTTCCAGAAATGCAAACTCGACAAAAATATAATTAATTTTAAATACGTACAAGTAAAATGAGATACAAGAATTTTTGTTAAATTCAAGAGACAGGAACCCTAACTGTTGGAACCAAAATTATTACTTTCAACCTAAATGAAAAATGATTGTTTGCTAATGATTTCTTCCGTAGAAATTTTTAGTATAACTATTATTTTTGCTACCTGGAAAGTGAAGGCCTTGGTAAATATACATTCGAAAGTTAATACTTTAGGAATTATTGTGTTTTATAATTTGTAGATCAACTGTATCCGATAACACAATAGACAATTTCGATACAGATATATTCGAATGTAATTGGAGAATCTATTTGCACTTCTTTCCTTTCAAATGTCTTATATATTCAAGTCTTATCGGTATCGTTGATCGACTCGAGCAAAGCGTTGAAGATGCTTGCCAGAAAGTGAAAGAAACTCGATTTCATTGAGAAAACCTGTGTGGAAGCCTACATTCACCCGGCTATCATTTCGACCACTTGCTATGAAAAACGTTCTCTGTGATCTACGTGTACTTGTGCCAACTGACTCGTAAATTAGGGAACTGAAACTATGTACATCAATTATCTCCTATATATATGTTTATCAAGCGCTTTTCATTTCTTCTGATAATGTCTAACGCGTTAAAGTTCGTATCTGTTATTTGTAATGGAACAAAAATCATATCGAAGATCCTTAGTTCCAACAAGAAATTTAAAAAAAGAATAAATTTGTTCGTATTAAGCTTCATACTGGTTAATAATTTTTTTTGGAGTGAACCTAGATATTCATAACTTTTCATTGTTTATTATTCTCTTTTTTTAACCCTCAAGTAAATTTTTGGGCCCTCCACAAGTTTAAATTAATAATTGTTTAATATATGTCAATGTAATTATTTGAAAATTTATGCAACCCTCCATTAGTTCACTATTTTTTGTTGATTCCCATTTACCAATTTGGTAAAAATTGGCATTAAGTAAAATAATTCTGTTGAGATTGAGAATCCACTTAAGGGTTAATTTCTCGTCGTAACTAAGGATCTTCAATATGATATTTTTCATATTTAATTAATTTCTGTCAACGACCTACACGATTTCTATTGTTAGTTTCTTCACAATTCCTTTCTATTATTTTGTCTCTCTTTAAAGTAAACTTAATGTCATCCATCTTTGTACGTTCTAATTTTATTTGTACAATTTTCTGAAAAATCTTCAATATTAAGTCGAAACGATTAAAATATATATAAATCAGCTTGTGCAAAATTGAAGATTCTCGTATTTATGTGGTTCGCCAAGCCTTTGCACTTCGATTTACAAAAGCATTGTATTATTTAAACTACATACTTCAAATTTATCGATAGTGATAGAATTTCCGAGAAGTTATAGACAATTTTGTTTTTATCGTATAAAGAAATGTAAAAAACAGCCATTACTGTTTTCCATTAAGTTGCTGAACAGTAGTGCATCGATACAACAATCACTAAGGCATAGATGACATACTTTATAATCTTATCTGGTATTTTACTTGGACCGTAAACGCCTGTATACGTATAGTTAAACTCGACTAAAGACGATCTAACGAGTTTTGTCTTTCAACAAATACGAATGTCACACTTTACATTATTAATATTTAAACATTTTATAACTTAACGCGTTGACTACTATGGTGGTCACTGGTGACCGACAATTGAAGCTTTAAAACGCTTACGATAAATGAACCTTATGGCTTGTAAATTTTTAAATAGTGTCACTGACGCGTCAACGTGCTAATAATAAATATATTTTAGAATTTAATAACATATAAAATGTAATTTACTTAAAGGCCCTACATTTGAACTTGATACGCGAACCAAAGTCTCCTCTTGATAAGATTAAGGTTACAGATCAAGACATTTAGACGAATAAATGTCGAGAACATATCATAAAATATAGAGAAGTAAAAATGCCGCAAGAAACGCATGCGAACGGAACAACGAGATGAAAGATTCGCGCGATTCCGTTTGAAGCGTGAGCGACAGACGCGCGCAACATCGGACGTTTAGCAACGGCTGCGAAACACCCGCTTCCTGACACCGACAATCATGTCCTAGAAGCCTGAATCAAATTCACCATCAAGACTCCTCATCAGCCAGTGAAAACGTCTATCCTCGAACGAAACGGTGCAATCGACTGTCGATCTGAAAGGAGCCCTACGCGTAACGATTTACGACTGTTTCTCCTGTCTCCAAAAGTCAAACACATTTTCTGCATTTTTCCTACAATATTTTCAGAAAAGGATGCGTTTAAAAATGAATCGAAACCTGTAATCGTTAGCGACGAGAAGAAATCCAATCTGGACGTGAACGATTACTTCCATTTATCATTGACACGATTTAAGAAAAGTAAAGAAGATCGCAGAGAACTCTGGAAGATGGATCAGTCATGTTTTGGGCTGTCTTTGAAAAGAATTTTTTAAGTAAAATCGTTTTCGTAAATGGTCATCAGATGTTAAACAAATAATTCTAGACACAGAGTATCTGCCCTTTTAATGTCATATATTCTTAAAGCGGATAACTAAATCTACAAGTGAATAAAGTTTCAACGAAATCGGTAACCCGAAGACCTTGCCCTCTCAAGTAACTCTAGGTACCTGATTGAATCGATAGTGTTCTTGTCTGACTATTACAAATAACAAAAAATGAAGGAAAATCCACTGAATACTAAATGAAAAGTAATTAAAAACGATTTTTTGAATAGGTGACAACGAATGTAAGTTGGCGACAGTGAGTCTAGTGAGAATGGTGGTAGATTGGTACGAATGGAGGGAGATATCTGGCGGGAGAACGGAACGAGGTGAGCGTCGTGTCGTGTGAAAAATGTGTGTGTATTTTAAAAATATTAGACATTCCCTGAACCGATAAATGTCGTTTTACTCGTGCCAAGTTGCACATTTTATCCTCCTCGGTCTAAGAAATACGAACTTATGGGATGTCCTAATACTACGTATCGTTGTTCTCGTAACGTAGTTATATTGTTAAGTTTTAACACTATTTCTAACACGATTTTATACATATCCATTTCGACTAAAAGGTGTCTTTTAACATCTTTGGTGTGGAAATAATTGTCAATGCGATTTATATTATTTTTGATATCGTGTTATTGTAGGAAATGATTCAACTTGGAAAATAATTTCAAGTTAAAATTTATCTTTTGACACCTTTAGGTCATCTAGAAATCATGTTTAAAATCATAGATTAGCTCTACGGACGATATTTGACTCCTGAGTAAAAACCGTACTGACCCACATGTGGGTCAACGGACAGTCAACGAGTGTATTAAGGGCTAAAGACTCTTTGACGCATTTAAAAGTAAGACATATTACAAATAATTGCAGAAACGGAAATAAACATTTGACTGATATAAGCTTTTGTGGTTTAATTTACCATAGTATGAGCTATAGACAACAGCGTTAATTTTTTTAAAAATGTGCAAGATATCTCGAGATCCCTGAGAATATTTATCAGAGAATAACGTAGCCATATTTAAAAATTTTAATTATTTCGGAAAATATAACAACAAAACGTACAAATTGTTCGTCAATCCCTAGAGAATATATTACAGTTTCAAGCACTTTTTGAATTTTTGCTTCAGCTCGTCCAGTTTGACTAGAATCGTGCACACCGATCAGCCATGTAGAAAAAGATTCGCTGGTATCGATGACGTCATAAACGCAAACAAGTATCATTATTAAAGAAATTAACGCTGTTTTCTATAGCTCATACTATGATAAATTAAACCACAAAAGCTTACATCAATCAAATGTTTACTTTCGTTTCTGCAGTTATTTGTAATATGTCTTACTTTTGAACGTGTCAAAGAGTTGTTTTATGCCCTGTTAAATACTCTCTGTTTTTGCTGGAAATACCAAAACTCTAGACAAATTGGGGCAGAACCTGATGCAGCTACCCGAGATGTATCGGGCTTCGTCCAAATTCGTCGTTTCTTTGACCGTCCAAACCCAAGTTTCGCACGCCTTTGCAAAACACCTTTCTCCTTTCGTATAAGCCGAAAGCAAACCTCGATAAATCTTTAACTAATTTATAGACGTTCGTGGGAAAAAAGAACACTCTCAAGTTTTAGAAACGCCGTCAGAAAGTTGCCCAGTGGATCGTAATAAAAAGAATCCACTGGTTGCAAAAGGTCGAAACACGAACGCGCTCTTAAATAATTTCTATAATCCAATAGTTGTCGGAGCAACTATTCCGCGTTGGAATGCAAAGTTCTGCATTATTTTCTCTTTCGCCTTTTCACCGTTTCTTCGCGAGGATCGTCTAGTAATAAAACCGTAGCGCGTGCTTAGACTTTCCTCGCGCCATGGAAACGCACTACTTCCGACGATCGCAGTCGGGCAAACTTTATTCGCGAACAACGAACGTAAATTAATTTCTGTTTACGTAAATTCGAATAAACTCGAATAATTATTTGTTATTTGTTATTCGCAAATAAAGGCAAGATTGCACCGACGATCGAGTATAGGGTGAAAGTACCTAACGTGGTCCACCGATCGAAATACAGTTCGATCTGTTCGTACAGAACAGATTAGGACTATCGCAATATAAAAATTGTTAATTCGGTAAAAATAAATCGCGAACGAGAGATTTTAGCGGTTAGAAAATATTATGAAAATAAATGAACTGTATTAGGTACTTGAACCCTCCTATTTCTCGATAGGATTTGTATTCAACTGGATCGTTAGGCGCGCGATAAACGTCGTAAGCGGGTCGTACGATAATTTACGACGCGTACGGGAAAAAGCGATTTCCAGGCCAAAAGATTGTCGTCGATCGAAAAAGACAGGTGGCAGATTACGAGCACATAAACGCGTCCTTTTCTCCGGTTTTCCTTCTCCGCGAGAGACACGGGAATCTGGCACAAGTGCACCCGTGCATCGTGCACGTCCTCCGTAGTACGTGCACTTTCGCTGTCGTTCCGAGACGAACGAACTCTATCCGGCCACAATGACGAACAATCCTTACGCGTTAAGTGATATCCTGATAGATCCTGGCCGCATCCGGCAGCTTCCTTATCCTTGTATCTCTCTTCGAGACCGTACGACGTACGATTTATAAAAGCTGTCACAGGAGCGAAACGCGATTTTTACCTCTCACGCGTCCGCTTCTCTGGACCCAGACGTTTTCGCGCTACGCGGACTCGAATTCACGGGCATTTCTTTCCGTCACCCTCGAGACACCCTCGCGGCGAGGACACGCTTGCCTCTGAAACCGGCGCCGTATTCGCGGCCGAGGAGGGGGCGAGCAAACGAGTGGCTGGGCAGAGAGCACACCGCGGGATTGGAAATTAATGCGAATGCGCGAACGGACTCGGTCTAACTGCGGCCGACGATACCCGTCGACGTCGGTGGCAAAAGTGGAAGGTAGGGGAACAGGACCCCGGGGACTGGGGACTGGGGACCAGCTCCGACAGTGGCGATTGTGATTGTTGGCACGATCGTAGGCAGCCCGCGCCAAGAGAAGGTTGCCTTCGCCACCGATCGCTACGCTACTGTTACTCCTTTTAAAAAGACTCCGCGGAAGAGAGGGGGATGGGACTGTCCCCGTTATACCCTTTCAGTCTCGATATTACAACCCCTAAAAAAATATTCCGATTATCGAGTCTGTTTCATAAGAGACCCGATAAATCAGAAAACAATAATTTTCTTCGTAAAAAATTGCGTACAAATCGCAAGTAGGGGAGACCGGGTCTAGAAGTTCCGATTTTGAGAAAACAAAAAATGACTGTCGTGGAGCAAGTTGTTACTAAGGAGTAAGTGTTACTTTCTATGAGACATTTCTTTCTCTGATGAAGTAAAACACAATTTTATTAATAAGGTTTGTGTCTGAGATTTCCCTCATTAGCGATTATCTTTTGACAACGTTTAGGCATGTTTTCTACCAACTTTTCTGCATATGACAACAAAGATCTAAATATCTTATGAATTTTTCTACTTCAAAGTACTTCAACGAAGCTAATTTCGATGGTAACGAATTACTAGGAAATTAAAAATATAAGCTCGCGTTCATAAGAGCATCAAAGTGGAAACGCGTAATGGCAATTATAAAAGCAAAACATAAGATAATGCACAAGTTGGAAAGTAGTGAGAGTGACGTAAAACAGTGAAATACTGTAGTTATCGGTCTCCGTTAAGAATCCGCGATGCATCGATAGATTTCGTGGAAATACTCTTGTAAGGGTATTTACCCAATAAATAAATAAACAGTATTTTGTATGTTTTTTTTAGCTCCATTAATACGCATTGTTTGCAGTCTGAATCATTAAAATCCTTCAGTCCATCCAGAAGTTATGATTTTTTAAGCATATGCATGAAATTTCGGAGAAACATTTCTGGCCATACAGTATATTTGCGGTAAAGAATTTTTTTCTCGGAAGTGGGTAGGATTTCGAAGGTATGTCTATTGACCAGAAATGCTGGTAATTGACCCCTGCAACTAAAAATAATTTTTTCCGAACGATTTGAAATTTTTTAATTTTGTCGAAAAATTTCACACCTACTTCAATTTTTTTCTCGAAACTGTGTAGGATTTTGAGGGTATGTTTATTCGTCACAAATGATTGTAATTGACCCCCGCAACCAAAAATAATTTTTCTAGAATGATTTGAAATTTTTTTTTTTCACCGAAAAATTTCAGCAGCTACCCCCTGTCGATTGCTCTTAAAAATTCCTTTTTGATGTTTAGTAATTTTGTTTGATGCCGTACAGAAAAGTTGTCTAATACTTTTTTGTAGGTACTCATGAGCTCTACTTCAGAAAAAAGTTTCATTGAAATATATTCACAATTGTAAGAGATATGACTGTTTAAAAATTGGACCATTTTTATGGGGTTTTTCTCATTTTGCGAGGTCAAGGACCAACTTTTCGAATATTTTTGCAATTTGCACATATTCTCCATCAAAATACGCGTAATTTGCTTTTTTAAACATTAAAATCGTCCAATCCGTTCAGAAGTTATGACGTTTTAAAAATTCGCATGAAAATTCGAGCAGACATTTCTGGCCAGAAATTATATTTTTGGTGAAGAATTTTTTTCTCGAAACTGAGTAGGATTTCGGGGGTATGTCTGTTGACAAAAAATGCCTACAATTGACCCCTGCAACTAAAAATAATTTTTCCAAGACGATTCGAAAGTCTTTTTTTTCACTCAAAACTTTCAGCACTTACTCGAATTTTTTTCTCGAAAGTGGGTAAGATTTCGGGAGTATGTCTATTCACCAAAGATGATTGTAATTGTCCCTTGCAACCGAAAATAATTTTTCCAGAATGATTTGAAATTTTTTAATTTAATTTTTTAATAACTTTTTAACGAAGCCTCAATCAAGAAATTGATATTCTTGATTGTCGTCTTATTTTAGCCCCCAGAATCTCCCATTAAAATTTTTTCCAGTGTTGGCCAAACACTTTGTATATGTTTAAAAATATTACTCTAATCGATATGTATAAATAAATGGTACAAAAGGGGAAACAGCTAAAACGGGCGATTGATAACGTTGTGGAAAACGATTGTTTACGCGATACGTTCCCCCCGTTTCTCGAGATATTAAAAACCGAACGCACCGGATGGCTCTTGTTCTTCAAGAGGAAGCGTTCTGAGGAACGAAATTATTGGCTGCGAGGCCGGAAACGCGTGGCACGGTTCGCGTGACTCGATCGAACCGAATCTCTCGGGCCGAAGATCAGTCTTGGCAGACTCTGACGTCCGATTCTGACCTCCGAGTAGAAAACGTGTCCCGTTGAAAAAAAAAAATGAAGACAAAGCAACGTGGCTCGCGAAGAAACAAAGAGCAGAGAAGTAGAAGGGAAACGAGCCCGGAGACTCGCGATTAGAAGCGATCGTTTTCCGGTTTTCCGTTTCAGAGCCACAGGCCTGCCCCTGTCTTTTCCTTCCTACTTGCTCCTTCGTCTCGAGGTTCGCCTTGTCTCCCGAGAGGGAAAGTATTTTATACCACGGTTGGCTTGGCAAGAGAAAGGGGACACGGTTCGCTCCTAATTTCTGTTTTAACTCGGTGAACCTATACAGGGTGTACCCTAACACGCGGGACCTAGGTTCAGCTGTCAATCGACACCATACCAATCAAACTCAAGGGGGCAATCTAGTCGACAATCTCAAGAAAATCATTTCTTTTTTATTTCGTTTTTTGAAAGCAACATACTTTAAATACATTTTTCTCGAAACTTTTCCGAATAATTACCATGATATCTCAAGTTCTAGTTGATCGATTGCGACCAAAGGGTATAGCCGAATAAGGGGGGTCAAATGTGCCCCCAAACCGAATTGAACGAACGATGAGTCATTCGATAGCTTATCCAAAAAAAACCATGTGTGCAAATTTTTAACTTGAAATCTCGACCGTGGGGGTAGTAATGGGGTGAAAACGAAAATCATGTTTTTGAACAATTTCTCTTAACCTATTGAGTAAAAAAATGTAAAAAAATTCAGAGACACTTCGGGTACTGGGATACATATTTTGGGAGATTTTCAGATTTTTTGATCGAAGAACCAGGTAGTAAAAAATAAAAAACCGCAAAAAATGCCGAAAAATACCAATTACGTATCGAAGGAGGCCCGGAACTACTTTTATACTTTTACAGTAAACACGTATTGCTATTACTATTATTCTCAATTTTTTTCAGATTTTTCATTTTGGTGCGCCGCAGTGAAAAAAAATAAAAACCGATTTTTTCTTCATTTTCTGCGTATTAGAGTAACTTACACGTTGAATTTTTATGCATTCTTCAATATACGAGTGTTTTGTATACTGTTTAATGTTTCTACACTAAGCAGAATTACATAACAATTGAAAGAAATAAAATAAACCAACCGTTGAGCGCAACATATCCTAAAAAATCAACGATGTTTTCAACAGGATCGTTGGCACAGTGTTAGAGTTTCCGACTGTGGAACCGCTGGAAGTTTTTTTACCGTAGGTTCGAGTCTCTCTTTGGGACTTAGAATTTTTTTTTATTCGTTATTTTTTTTTCAAATTCTAACTATATAACAATGATTTATATTTATTTATAAATATTCTAAAGGTATTTTACAAATATTTTAACCTGAAATATCTATAAATATAATTTTGGAGCGTCTTTGCGTCCTTATTTTTTTTGTCAACCACGATTATTGTTTAACATCTCTTAAACTGAACTTAATGTGAAATGTTAGTTATCAAATCTCTTACCTTTGACTATTGTGAATGGATTAGAATAGAAGATTCTATACTGGCTTACTATTACTTCTTCTCCCCCTTCGATCAAGCAGATCTTTCCTTTTTTTTCTCTTTCTTTGATAAATATGAATGTTTGCTACAGAGTAACCTGCTAAAGAGTGACTAATAACGAAAAATAATCTTACGAAAAAAACGATTCCTAATAACTACAATGTACCAGAAAACTGTGTCATAAACCGAATTCTCAAATCACTTTGGATTTTAACAGTATATTAAATATTGCTATAGTTTAACAATATGTATCCTTAATTTTTTTGAAATTATTTTTAAATGATGTGGAGATAAGAAAATCATCCTATGCAAAAATCGCTCCAAAATTATATTTATAGATATTTCAGGTTAAAATATTTGTAAAATGCCTTTAGAATATTTATAAATAAATATAAACCATTGTTATATAGTTAGAATTTGGGAAAAAAAATAACGAATAAAAAAAAATTCTAAGTCCCAAAGAGAGACTCGAACCTACGGTAAAAAAAATTCCAACGGTTCCACAGTCGGACACTCTAACGCTGCGCCAACGATCCTGTTGAAAACATCGTTGATTTTTTAGGATATGTTGCGCTCAACGGTTGGTTTATTTTATTTCTTTCAATTGTTATGTAATTCTGCTTAGTGTAGAAACATTAAACAGTGTACAAAACACTCGTATATTGAAGAATGCATAAAAATTCAACGTGTAAGTTACTCTAATACGCAGAAAATGAGGAAAAAATCGGTTTTTATTTTTTTTCACTGCGGCGCACCAAAATGAAAAATCTGAAAAAAATTGAGAATAATAGTAATAGCAATACGTGTTTACTGTAAAAGTATAAAAGTAGTTCCGGGCCTCCTTCGATACGTAATTGGCATTTTTCGGCATTTTTTGCGGTTTTTTATTTTTTACTACCTGGTTCTTCGATCAAACAATCTGAAAATCTTCCAAAATATGTGTCCCAGTTCCCGAAGTGTCTCTGAATTTTTTTACATCTTTTTACTCAGTAGGTTAAGAGAAATTGCTCAAAAACATGATTTTCGTTTTCACCCCATTACTACCCCCACGGTCGAGATTTCAAGTTAAAAATTTGCACACATGGTTTTTTTTGGATAAGCTATCGAATGGCCTATCATTCGTTCAATTCGGTTTGGGGGCACATTTGACCCCCTTATTCGGCTATACCCTTTGGCAAGTATCTTCGACGTGTGTGTCTCTATCGTCTATAGCGAAGTTTTTAACTGTTTGTTTGGCTCGTTAAAATGGAACAATCAATAAACTAACTTTAAAGTGCTGTCAAAATGTTTGCACACTTTTGGTACTCACGATAGGCGCGTCTACAATAAACATAATGGATGTTCGTTCGTTTACTTCTGATAAGAAGAACGACCAATATCGTAACAACCGTGCAGACATATTCAATCGAAGGAGATCTTTTAAAACAACTGTATCGTCGACGATTTTAAATATATTTTCATGAAAAACATAGTGTCACGATGTCACAAATCCTGATACAATAATGTGTTATGATTCTTTAAAAAAAAATCTCAAATGGCACCTAAACAATTAACCTCTAGACTACGATATCGCCCTAATGCTTATTTTCGGAAATCTTTTATGATTTTCATCGATGTACAAATTGTCAGGATAAAGTCTCGAAGGAAACTTTAAATAGAAAATTTAGACTCCTTAGGAGAACAGTAAACGATTACAATTTAGTTCTCTGTTTTGATTTCGCAGAATTTAAACCTTCCATTTGTATAAATGGTGGCCTGTTCGAATATCAAAGTTACTCGTTGCATCTGAATAAGGATTTGGCCCGTCACTGTCCATTTGTTGTTAGACTACGGTACAACAAAGGCGATCGGAAGAAGGTGGGGATTTTATCACATGGCGCAGACGCGAACGGGGGCCGCTTTTCTACCGGAGAGACGAGGATGCAGCCTCTTGGCTAAAAGTGAAATCGTCTGTACGGCCAGGCTTGTATCATAGCCGTTATTATATGTTATGGCAGGGTTCGGAAGAGTCGAGAGACCGCGATTACAGCAGCTCGAGCACCGGAACACTCGCGGCGGGCGCGTGCGCGACCGGATATCGCGTCTCAACATCGATCAAAGGAACACACGGACGTATTCGACGAAACTGAAAATAAAAGTAGCAATTATTTGTCCGTGAACGAGACCAGATCCACGGGGAAATCCGCGTATTGTTTCCAGCTGGTAGCCGAGTAAACACAAGGCGCAGGTATCTGCGTTAATTACGAAAGTGAAAGTATGGGTCATTCAACGATGCTGGAGTGTACGTATTCACGTATATACGTGCATATGAAATAAAAAGAAATCTTCTTTACGTTCCTTTTACGTAATTGATCTTGATACTGTTACTGCCGTTTCGATTATCCACGCGGTGAGACCGAACTACGGCCACGAGCAAAACGGCAAACACCAAACGATTATCATCTCGTAACGACCGTGAAGCACCGTTTTCCCCCCGGAAAAACCGTACGAATGTCGATTTCAAAAATTTGACTGTACAATGTTTGTTTCTTGAATCAGTCGAATGCACGAACCTTGTTTTCTTCGTTTATGTTATTCGTAAAGCACTGTGCTTCGTTTCAAAGTTTTTATGACGCCATGTTTCTTTCTGAATTGCATGTCGAACGTGTCGAAACAAACGTTCGCTTAGCTAAGTAATATTTGAAATAAATTGCATTTGCAGAAGCTTTTTTGATACATTTTGTACTGTGCTTCGTTTCAAAGTTTCTATGACGTCATGTTTCTTTCTGAATTGCATGTCGAACGTGTCGAAACAAACGTTCGCTTAGCTAAGTAATCTTTGAAATAAATTGCAGAAGCTTTCTTGGTACACTTTGTACTGCATTTTCAAACAGACTTTTACTTTAGTAAACTTCATTCACCATTTTCTTTTATTTCCGCACGAGTCCCTGTGGTCTTCCTGTTATCATTAGACCGCGGATGTTTATGCATTTATGGGAAATTTTAATTCTCAAAAACTACAGAATGCACTTAACATGCAAAAATATAAGAAATACTTCAAGTAAAATACGAACTATTATACATAGGGGTTGAGACAACCCTCTATAAAGCTTCCGTTTTATTCATTCTATTAATACAAATATTAATTTCCATAAACATCCGTCGTCCAGTTATAATATTCTATAAAGGCCTAAAATTCAGATGAAACAAAAGTTAATCACAAATTCGTTCGAATTCTCGTTTTATAATTAATTTAAGAAGAAGCAATCATAAGTATCATAAGTATTTTACTAAGGAATCCTTCGAAAGAATTGTTAACATTGATGTTTATAATTTGTAGATAATTGTTCTTCTATGATTCTTATTTTCTGGTTGCATTCGGTCGAAATAGTACCACGGTGGAGTATTCGTTCTGAAAAGTAAAACAAAATTATTTTTGCATGTAAATCACATTTAATCGAGATATTATTTTATTCCGACGAAGAATATATTTTTTAATAAAAAAAAATACCTCTGTAATTGAATAATTCCTGTACCCTGAAATTTGTTAATATGATTTTCAAACGTACAACGCGAATGATATTTGAATGCAGGATTCGTTATGTGCGCGCAAAATACTTGCCTCTGCTGCATTTTTATGATACACGCCGTAAATTATAATCATATCTGCTTTCTCAGCGTTTGTGAAATCCATTTTCCTTATTATGACGAGTAGTTGTAATCTCTACTCAAATAATACTAATGGAATGTACGTCATTTCACGTATTCCCGAGATTGTTAATATGATAAACACACTTGGCGATCTCAACACTGTACATCGCGATCTAAACAATCGTTCGTTAAAATGCTTGAAAAATGCATTGAAATTAAGAAATGGTATTGCATTAAATATCGTTTATTTTCTTCGCTATTTTTATATATTTTTTGCGATATTAATAATATCGTTTGTATTTATTTCGTCTCTGAAATTCGATTCGTTCGTTTAAATCGCTCTAATATTGGGCGACTGAGATTGCAACAATCTAATCTCTGAGTTATTCAATTTATTAAATATTCAAAATGCCCATCGTGGACTTATAAACATTTATTTGTCCAAAGATAGAAAAAAAAGATAGTTCTGCGAATAGCACTGCTTTGCAATATTCTTTTTTAAGCATATCTTATGAACGTTAATATTTGGTAATGGTCTCTTGTTATTATCGTTAACTCTTCCATTCGACCCGAACGTCTCTCGTAATCTCGCAAGATCTAAGACTGGTGATTTCGTAAAGGATTTCACCTTCCTGGTGGTTACCGCGAGAAACAGAAATCTTGTAATCTCTCGATATCCGCTTCGATGATTTTTTAACTTTTCTTCGTCTCCGTTTTTCTTTCCAGCTTTTCGATCACCGGGCACTCGAATGGTCACTTATTACATTACGGCAGAGATGGACAAAATTCTTATTTAAATACAAACAAAAATTTAATAACAGCAAATAAAAATTATTGTTTGAGATACAAACAATTATATTCTAAAAATAATATATTGTATTATGTGATTTTCTTATGTTTATTATTTTTTTTTTTGCACCATACAAATTGCGACAATTCATTATCAGAAGAATCGCTTTGTCAATGTTCGAAATATTAATCCTACAAAATTTTAGTTTACGAGAACAACTATAAATAATAATATTGTATTTAACTATTGTACGAATAATTTCGATACGAATGAAATAATGTTTAACAAACGGAAGAACTGAATAAAAATTGATGATATACTATAACCAGAAGATTAATTGACCAGCACTTAAGGAATATACACCGTGAATAAATATGAAGGATTTAGTATCAAAAAATAGAAAGGAACAAAAACACACTACTTAAATCGATTAAAGTAAACGGAAGACGCATAGTATATTCAGGAATTTGTAATTAAAATAATGACTTAAACTTCTTCTAAATTCATTTAGACTACATAGTATTCCAATGTTATCAAAACCTCTAACATCGAAATAAAAAAAATAATAGATTGGTCGTGAAATAATTCAATAGTAATTCAGTAATACAGTAATATTTTTCTTGCTTAATTTGCACGATACATTTGCCCAATAATCGTTTTTACTAAATCTATACTCTTGGGAGCTCGAGTGCTCTGAAAGGAACGCGAGTTCCTTTGATCAGAATTTTATACTCCACCTTCGTAACGCACACAACTAAGAAAGATCCATAAAACATGTCATCTGTTGGCATGTATTTAATTTAGACTTTCTAACAAATAACCTACTAAACCAAAAACAAGGAAATACAGTCCACAGGTGGAGTGGAAATATTTGCTTCTTACTTTATGATAATTGAACAGGACAGATCCGTTCAATTCCCGAGAATAACTTGTGTAATATACTGGAGCATAGCTAGTTCTGAGTACATTAGCAGCCATATGCAAATATACTTACCGTTACATACGTCGTAACTTTAAGCACACCTACGCCGTGCTTAGAAAACTTAGTACCTAAAGCCGGTCTTGCAGCTGAACCCGTCATACCTGAAACATACAATGCAAAGCTTGTAGAATCCCATACAAACAACTTCGGGTCAGTGAACTTGGTGCAAATAGCGCGAGGAACCATAGGAATCGATATTAGTAACATCCCATTCGACAGATCTCACAAACAGAATAATATCTACAAAATAAGTAAAAAATATCCTATGAACAATGTCATATGTACCTTGGTTTTCGAGTCATGAACATTATTATGTTTAGATTAAAAGATAATCTAAACATATGTAAGTTTGCAATCAAAGCACCAACAACAGCTTCCAATTAATGTGTGGGAATTGTGGGAGATTGTCTTTTAGGACCATACTTCCTTTCAGCTTAACTAAGAGGGGCTGTTAATCTTGACTTTTTACAATTCAACAGTACGTGACTCAATTTACAGGGTGACCCTTAAGTAGTAGTACAAATAAGGACAATTCTATAGTTTGAAAATCAAGAATGACAGTGTGCATTGGAGGCTTTGTTTTGGAAAACAGAGCATTCGAAAATGAAGCTATTACAGGTGCACCTAATAATTTAACTCAAACCATAGACGCCTACCGTAATTGTTTATCTATAAGATACAATATCAGTTCTCTATCAACGTATCTCTCAAACGTATACAACGAATGTAATTAGTGATATTAATTCAGAATCCTTAAGGACACCTTCAGAATCTTAAATTCTTCGTTAAGAACTGATAACGAAGATCAACCGAAACAATCAGCACCTCTAAGCTGTTTAAAGTCATTTAAACCCCCTAATATACCACAAATCTTGGATCGTACGGAAGTCCAGAAGCTCGAACGCTCCGAGATTAATGAAGCTCAAAAAATAATCTACTTCGTGCCACGATAATTGCAGCAGTTCGTATCCTATCTTGGAATCGCTGTTATCTGTATCAGATTTCTCAAGCCTGAACATTTGTCGGGTTTTATGAGCCAAGAGTCGTCTGTATCAACTCCCACGGCACTGACGATCGGCAGTATCGGTTTCTACAACTAGAATACGGCGATCAGACGATTTTTCAGAATTTTCCCCTATTTTTGGTTCGACGTCCCGATATCCCTAAAATAATTTCATAATTATTAACCTGCATTTACAATCTTAATGACTCCGTGACGTAATATTAAGAGTAACAGGTCTCATCTCGATAATTACAGGGTGTTCGGCCACCCCTAGGAAAAATTTTAGTGAGAGATTCTAGAGACCAAAATAAGACGACAATCAAGAGTACCAATTAGTCGATCGAGGCTTCGTTAAAATGTTATTAACGTTTTTAGGCAAGAAATTTCGGTGAACCATTTCTAACCTCAAATTATATTTTCGGAAAAGAATTTTTTTTCTCGAAAGTGCGTAGGATTTCGGAGGTATATCTATTCATCAGAAATTATTGTAATTAACCCCCGCAACCGAATATAATTTTTGTAAAATTATTTGAAAGTTTTTAATTTTGTCAAAAAATTTGTCCACGTACTCGAATATTTTTCTCGAGGATGCGTAAGATTTCGGGGATGTGTCTATTCACCAAAAATGATTGTAATTGACCCCCGCGACCGAATATAATTTTTTCCAGAATGATTTGAAATTTTTTAATTTAATTTTTTAATAACTTTTTAAGGAAGCCTCAATCAAGAAATTGATATTCTCCGCGTTACTGAAGTCAAATGGATGAAAAAAGTTCAAATGAACTTATGTCCAAAAATGCTTTATTAAAATGATATAAGCGTTCAAAGATTTATGGGTAAAATTCGTCTTACAATACGATAGAATCAGAAGATCAATTTTGGGAATGTATTCAAAATGCATTTACTATTATTTCCAATACATGGAATATTTAAAAGAGTTCGACAATCGCTAATTCGACGAATTGAAGCGTGCATTCATGTGGGAGAAATTTTCGAACGTTTCTTATAGTTATCATAATAAATTAAAAGGTTATACCTTGTCAATACAGTATTTTCGGACGCAAGTTTATATAAACTTGTTTTATCTATTTGACCTCAGTATCACGTAATTTAAATTTGATCCTAACCTTATTAGACACCCTGTATGTACAATTGTTAAATACAACTATTTTATGTATAATCTTATAGTTAAGTGTTCCCCTTAAACACAAGCGACATAAGTGATCTTAAATTTGTGTACTCTTTGAAAATTAACTCTAACCTAGTATCTGTAATATTAGCTTCAATTCTAAATTCCATACAATTAATATAAACTCGCTCATTACGTATATTTAGCGCAAAGAAACGTCTATACGCGTGTGCATTATGTTTACCACGGCTTGTGTCTTTTTCCAACTTGCGTCAGCAGTTTGAAGTTAATTAGTACGTAAGTTCGGGTTATGACTGTATTTCTACATTACAAGGCTAAAAGCCGTATTGAAAGGATTAAGACATTCCAACGTTTCGTCAGCATTGAGACTAGCTTCGTCAGGGGCCGAAATAAACTGATGAAACTAACTGCGATGCCAACAAAACGTCGGCACGTCGTTCGTAAGGACCCGTTTCGTACCCGGAAGCCTCGAACAGTATCGTCCGCATTGGCAGGTTTGACAGAGTTGCTCTCGAGACCACGAAGCGAAAAGACAATGTCTGCAATTGCTAGAGAACTAATATATTCGTAACAGTTAACATTTCCGTAATGTCACGATGCGGCGGTGACAATATAATCGTTCTGCTGGGTATCGCAATTATTTTGATCAGTGTATTTCCTGCGGGGAACGTGAACGACGGTACCGCAAAAGGCGCATATTTAGCATACAGAAACAATAAATATAAGCTACGGGAGGATTAGTAAATGTTGTGTAACCATCCGGTTAGACAATGCATTGCTAATAAAGTTGCAGTATACCTTTCACAATGCACCACGGAGACCATGACTGCGCGAACTGTCCAAAACCTTGGCCAATCGAAATCTCGATCCGACGCAAGTTCGAGACATCTTCTCGAAACGACCACGCGATAATCAAATCATTTATCTATTTCGATACCGGCGTTACCGTATTCAGGATCATACGTGCTCGTTGATAATCGATTTATACGAATCGAATAAATGGCTCGACCTATCTCCTAGCTGCTATCTTGATCGATCATTTTCCCTGACGTAAATTCCAAGATTTACTCACCTTCGATGTACTATTTATAAAAAGAAAAGCACGCATTTGGAATGTTTATCTCAAGCGGCGGGTTATGCGCGAATCATGGCATCGCAGGTAATTATCTCGATTAAAACTATTACGACAATTTGTTCTAATCAAAACATCGAAACAAACGTTGGTGAAATAAAGAGCGTGAAAAAATTTGTTAATCAAAAATTAGCAATTTAAAGAAACGGGAAGAATAACTCACAAACGGGTAATTTAAAGATTTAGACTTATGATTAACAAAACGCTACTTTCGGAAGTCTTTTGCAAAAATTTTGTTATCTTTCTCCTTATCTCTTCTACAGAAAAAATTTGCTATCGACACATTTGCAATAACGTTCTGAAGAACTGTTCAAGAATCGTCACAGTTCTGAAGAACTGTGAAGATCACACATTAACTGCATAAAAGTACTGTTCTCATTCCGAAACCGATATAATTGCGCACGTGTCAATTTCTTAATACGACACACTATGCAAACTTCTGTATTTACTTTGTTAATGAAACTCTTCATTTGCGGAATAGTTAATCAATTTTATCTTTCTAAAGATTCGTCGCGCAGTATTATATCTCTACAATACTTGAGATTTCTACTTTCAATATGCTCGGTGATAGTATTGGAATCTCGTTAAATCTTTAAATCAACGAATCTTTTTTTTTTTTTATCTAAGTCATTACCGTAAACTCGTGACGTTGTTCGTTCTCTTTCAATCGCAGTACATGATATTTCTAGATTGTTAATCAGTTAAACTTGTTATCGAGTAGTATCTAGTAGTAACCAGACTTCTATAAATAAAGAGATTAGAGAGGGAACAAAAGCTGGAAATAAGTGTACTGAATTTATATATGTCATTACATGTATTCATTCGTTAATAATAATTAATTAATTAATAATAATAGCCGATATATAATACAATAAGAGTAATAATTAATAAGAAACTAATTATCTTTCCTTCCTGTGACAGCTGCCTCAATGCCCTAAAGTTCCTAGCGGTCTTACAGAGTTTGTGTTTTTTAGTATTTGAAATGAAAAAAAAAAAAATCAAGAAAATAGAAACGTTTGTGCTTATCGTTATACATAAATTGGACACGTACGTCACCTTCAATGTTATCGATTACATCTTTTCTTCCTTCTTTTTTAACTTTTTTTTTTCATTTTTTTAACCATGAGATAAATTACAATAATCATTTAAATAGTTCGTAGATATCTATATATATATATATATGCATGTGTGTATATATATATATATATGTATATATATATATATATATATATATAAATGACACAACATTTAAGCCCTTCCACAAAACAACTACTTTCTTTTGTATCATATAAATCATGTAAGTATTTGTGTTTTATAAATGTATTATTAGAAAACCACACAAAATTGTTACCATAAGCATAGACGTGAAATTGTTCATAAAAACACTCTCCACACATTGCAATGACTTTTTAGAGCTAAATCTTCCACTAACTAATTCATACTTATATGATTTATATAAATAAAAAAACATGGCTTCAATGTCTATGTTAAACGTGCAAATCGTAAATACTTATGAAAGAATTAGGTAAACATTTTTCTAAATATCATGAAAGCTTATATAGAATATATAAGAAACTACGTTTCTAGAGAAATATAATGAATATTCCTGTGCAAATATCTCAGCGAATCATGCAGCATAATAACATCTATGATATTTTACGGTTATTTTTCAACGACAATCTGAAAACATGATTTACTTGTGCATTATTATAATTTATGCATATTATCTCTCTCAACAGATATCACTCAGAAGTAATATAACTGTAATATACCTATATCATTTCAAAATGGCAATAATTTGCACGTTCTCAATTTTTAATGAAAGCGAAAAGTATAAGCATTTCATTTTCTTAATAATAACGCTAAATGTTAGTAATACTTATGTTGAACTTGAAATAAAAACGGAAGATCAAAAATACACGCAACAGTATTTTTTTTCGCTTTCAAGCTAACAAAATATTAAGAAGTAATAAAAATATTAAATATTAAATATTAAGAAGTATATAATCACAAAATTATCAACTTCAAGAAAGTGTCTAATATAAAATTATGTCATGATCATGTATTTAAAATAAGAATATGATCTTTCATGGAAATATCGAAGACTGATTTTTAATACGTTTGCCATATTTGCGATGTATCTAATTTAGAGGATCGACCTCAACGTAATCGTAAATGAATGATGATGATGTATTAGTATCAACCAAGATATCGGTCGACGTCAATTCAATGTTTGGATTACGCCATACATTGATATCAGTTCCCCCAATATCCAGACCAAGTCTTAAATTAGCTGGTGTATTACCAATAACAAAATGCTCTTCAGTTAGAGGCAAAGCACCTTTTAAAAGAAGCCTGTAAAATACATTACATATAAAGGTAAAAAGTGTTTTGCATTGCCTTAACAAAGTAAATACTGCAATCAAGATACATTAACCCCTTCCTGTACTTTAACGAGTCTGACTCATGGTGAAGATTTTGGCCCAAACATGAATATCACGAGCCAAACTCGCGAACAGCAAATCACGATCGTAATTGAGTTTCAATTTCTATCGGTACGCCACAAGAGTTGGTCACGGTTCTTATAATCTGTTACAAAGCAGCTTAGCATCGACGCCTACCATTTAGGTCTGGATTTCGTTAAGCTAAACGGCACGGGAAGGGGTCAACTAACTGTTATTTACGATACAGTAATTTGTTAAAGTATTAAATAGTAGCCTACCAAATGTTTTCGTCAGCAACGATGTGAACCTTTGGTACAGGAAATCCGTTAAATGGAGACGCTACTGGTAATGTATATGCTCCCATGTTTTCAAATATTATCCAATCACCAAGATCCATTTCATGCAGTAAAACATTTTCCACTACTTGATCCAGACCATCACAAGTTGGTCCCCAAATACTTGAAGGAATCATCTTTCCGTAACCTTTCTGTTAATGCCAAGATTTTTATTATTAGATATGAATCTATCCACAATGAAAGTCGATGAACAATTTGATACTTAGAAATTTGTTAAATAAATGTCCAAAACAATTCGTTATATTATTATGTACAAAAATTTTCGAAATTATTTTAACGTGTAATATAATACACCTTATACGTCATTTTCTATCAATAATAATTAATAATAAGTTACCAATTCACAATGTACACGTTAATAGATACAAATATATATTTTCACACATTGCATTAGATTAAATACTTATGTTTATTATTGTATTTTTAATTATGAAACTAATATTATAAATACTTATTATTTTTGACTGCAATCAACCTTTAACCGAAATGTCGAAACAAAAAAGTTTAGCATTGCTTACCTTTAGAGGTATAGGGGTAACATGCTGATGATCATAAAGTAAACAGTTGAAGGAGCCATAAACGCCATCATTGATGTAATACATATTGTGCGTAATTGTATTTGGTAAATGTTCGTTGCCACGCACTGAACGTTTGCTGTGAATGCTAGTTGCAAGTGTAAATGCAGATGCAACATAAAATCGACCAGGTTCAGCAATTATGTGAACAGCATCAGCTAGAAAATTATTATCGTAAGTGCACGAAGGTATAAACACATACCTGAGTAGCCATACACAAACAACTACAATGATTACTTACTGTTGAAATATTCATCAAGTGCTTTATTAACAACATCGGCAATTTTGTCAATGCTTGTGCCTTTATTTCCGGGATAGCCACCGCCGATATCCAACAGATATGGTTTGAAACCAAGATCCATTGCTAAGTCAAATAATGTTTTAGCATAACGTATAGCTCGATGAAATACAGGTGGGTCTTGACAGCCCGATCCAACATGGAAACTAATACCAACAACGTTAAGTCCTAACATGCGTGAAAGGCGCAAAAGGTTGGGTGCTTCGTATATAGGATCACAACCAAATTTCATGCCCAATTGACACTGAGCTACTTCTGCATCACAACGCATTCGAATAACAATCTGAAATTAAAAAATTATGAAACATGTTCGAAATACAGACATGTACAAAACAATTTAAAAAATTAATAATTAGAATAGAAATGTCTTATTACTTTTGCATCTGGATGCAGTTTTTTAATTTTATATAACTCGCTTTCATTGTCCACTGTCATTGTATCTACACCAACAGCAGCAGCATGACGAATATGGGATGCTGGTTTAGCTGGATTCGCGAAAATGATTTTAGATGAGTCTACTCCAACACTTAATACTTTGTTAATTTCCGTCTATAAATAAGAGTAATAACGAGTTTTACTTGAATAGTCTACCTTAGATATCCATTACTTAGCATCAATAACATAGTATCAAATTACACTTACTTTAGATGCGCAATCAAAACCAATACCAAGAGCTGCTAACACCTCGATTACAATTAAGTTATCGTTACACTTCACAGCTGGAATTTAAGAAAAAAATTAATTCATTTTGAATTCGAAAATAAATGCAACACATAATAATATTTAACTATCCTACCATAATATGGATCTACGCGTGGCATTTTTTCTTTCCAAATTTGATGTTTACGGACAATGTCACCAATATCAAGTACATAAAATGCTTCTTCCTGCAATCCGCTCAATGCAATATCTTTGATGACGCTCATGACGTTTGACGCACTGTCCAAGACGTGGACACGTTCATCCAAATTTGTGACCTTCATGTTGATTATTTTGAATTTCTAAAGGATACTCTGTAGGCACTAGGCAGCAAACTACAACATAAATGTTATTAAGTTATATAATACTAAAAGATAGTCTGGTAGCTTAATTTATCAAACACAACTACATACGAGGCAGCTGTCAATAAGAATTGTGTGTGTCGTGAGGAGGCAGGTTAAGACGAGATCACTATGGGGGTGCTAGCAAAGCCACGGGGGCTCTGCATTCAGGGCCAACTTCCAGTTGCCGCAGTTATTCACGCACCCACCAATAGACTGGTCTACCAGCCTATCGCAGATAGAACCCTGCAGTGAAAAACAATTTTCTTTTAGTGCCATTATTTTGCACTGTCGCTAAATATTTCTCAAGTAAAATGTATTAGTTATAAGTAATGAATAAGGTTAAAAAATAATTGGGATGAATTCAATGAATTGGAAATTAATTTATTATTACATAGATACTATAACCACAAATATGAATCATAAAATCATCTGCCTCTTTATAAATATAAAATGATGTAAAATGTACATCAGTTGCAACCAGCTGTAGATTTAAATATGATATAAAGTAGTCAATAGCAACCAAATGTAGATTTAAAAATACCATAAAATTACAATAACTTACAAACAACAAATTTGAAATTGTGTCATTGTTGCAACAACTGAGTGATACTATACATATTAAAAGAATGATTTTCATAATAAAACATTGTTCAAGTATGTACAATTCATTTTCAATAAATCAATACATTCAGTGATACATGCTCAAGGATTTTGCTGTATTCCCAAATTTAATTTATCTTATCATATTTTATCAGTATAAATTATATATATATTTCTTGTCAGACATAAGAAGATACCAGTCTAAACCTTGTGCAAAAAAGACATAGACATAAATTCTACATAATTTTTTATTAAAATTGAATGTAACCAACATTAGGTTAGTGAAATAATTATAAATTAATATAAAATCAAATGCTGAGTTTACTTCCCCTAAAAAAATGTTTTTAAAACTCACCTGATTTTTAAAAGTAATTCTCGTAGCTTTTATAACACGTATATATTAAGAAAATAGTTGTTACAAGTTCAGATACGTTTGAATCCTTGTTAGACAACTATCTTTATAATAATTTAAAAGGGACAATAACACAGTAAAAATAAGAAGAAATTACTAAGATGTAACACTGTTTTATAATAACTAAAATATTGTTCAATGAAGAGTTGTGAACTACCAAGAGTACAGGACAATACTGAACCTGAAGTAACTATTTGGGCCACTATTTATACGAGAAAGATAAGTATTATCAGGCAGCCTTTGCGTGGTACCAAGTCTACTTCATGGAACAAAGCTTATCTGACGGCCAAGAAATACATGGTTCACAGAGAACCAATTGGACATGGAGGGGTAATGCACACGCCACTCAGAGATCAAGTCTTCATTGGGGGCATGGAAATACCACATTTAATCTATACTACGCTGTTGAGAATCCTTGATTACGATCATTCGTCAAAATCATTTGACTGATGTCTGATAACATCTGTGTAATATATTCACAGCTAAAATACAGGTGTGTATTATAACATTACACGCATCATTTTTAAATACATCACTTACTATCAATCATAATGCTTTACAAGAACAAAAATTATGAACATATATGAAACATTATAAAATTTCAAATGAATATTGTATTAATATATAAATACTTAATTGGATAGTGTCCAAAAATAATATTTTAAGGTAAAATATATTCTATTTTTCTAAATATACTTCATATATACATAAAATATACATTGCAATTAGGTTACAAAAGATCCAAAGAATATTTCCACTCAAACTGATTAAATGGTTAAAAATAATATTACTACAATTTGTTCATTTGAGAAGAAAAATATATTATTTTAAAAATTAAAAGTTGTGAAAAATCTGACATAACTTACAATATATATGAGTTTTTATTAGTTATTTTAATAAGTGTCAGTCTAACATTGAAATTATATTATTATTTCTATTATTATTGTTAAAAGTATGAAAATCAATATGAACATATTTAATACACTAACATTCATACTGCCAGTGCTTGAGGAATAAATTTTTAGCTTGTACATTAAAATTTGAGAAAAATTCTCATGATTCATTACGATTTTACTGGTTTGTACAGGAAATATCAGACAGAGTTAGGTACTAGCAACTTCAAGATAACACAGCATTGAAATACAAACTGCACTACAAACATGATATTGCCATGATGGTACAATGTTTGCAAATACTATTATGGTAACATGTATTGTACTAAATGTATAATTTGAATCCGAATCGATTTACATTCTATACGACAGACAAAATGTATTAATGAAATCGAAGAATACACCAGATCATAAAAAGAGGTTTACACTGCGATTGCATATGTTGAAGAAATGTTGTGCAGGAAAATGGTGAAAATCATGATTCATCGGTTCAGAGAAAATAATCGTTTCGCTATACACCATTTAACGAGAAGGAACCTCATTACAGTAAGGACATTGCAAATGATACAAATTTTCACGTGACAGACATACTCTACCGACATGACTAAACTGTGTGCTTAAACAGATAATGTCGAATATACATTTTTATACGAACCTTATCAAATGATCGCCACCCTGCGGGTCGGCACTCGATTTTTGACGGAATGATGGAAGTTTTCGGTGACTGGATCTCAAAAATCAGTCAAATCGGTCGATGAAGGTTGAAGATTCGTTCGTATGGCGACCAGTGCCTGTCGAAATCTCTCGTAACCGATTCTTCGTTAAAGGTATCGAGAAAAAACATTCGTTTGCTCGTTCGTAACCACTTAAGAGTTACGAGCGAATTTTTACGCATCGGTCGATTAACTCGATACTCGTGATATATTTCGTGAAAATTCGTAAAATCTAATGAAATTCGAAGAACCTCCTCCCACGAACGCACCACCGAGCAAGAGCTCTCGGAAAGGTTCTCAAATAATTTCAGCACGAAGCGCGTTCGATTTTATAACTCGAACTGCGAGCTTTCAACCTCGATTATCGTGTACAATCGATTACTCGAATTTAAACCACGAACTTGTGCCGAAACTACGCCAAAATGCAATATACCGTTTTATATCGATACTTTTCAGTCTTTTCTTAGTAATCTTAATAAAAATAGATTTATATGAATAATCTTACGACGTCATACCGGTATACGAAAATTTCAACATAACGATCAGTCAATTCACCGATTTACATTGAGGTATTTTTACTTCGTTGATGACGTATGTATACAAGAATTTCGTGTCCTTACAATTTTCGGAATATTTTCAATTACACTTCTACGAAAATTCTCGAAAAAAAATAATATATTTATACATATTGTGTGTCTAAATCAATCTTGGTGAAAAAAGTTTTCTTATTAAAACTTATCAATTTACACATTTTACATTGTCTTTAATTATTAAAATGTTAAGAATACTATTATTTTTATCGATAAAATACACACGCTATGCAATCAAATTAAACAAAATTTGATTAAAATACGATGAAACTTGTAATCAATATATTACAATCTTTCTTCGGCAAACCTTTTAAAAGTTTATTTATTTTTGAAAAATTTCTATCAAATAATTTCATAAACCTTGGGCATAAACATAAGTAAATAATTAAGATAATACTACATTCTTTGTACTTCGTTCTTATATTTTTGTTTTTATTTAAAAGAACGTGTTTTCCGTAATATGTACGTAAACACGAGTTCGTGATCTGTATTATGAAACAGTTTACAATTTTTCTTTAGATTTATATAATAAAAAAAACTAAAAGTTTTCAAACGGTCGTGACATTAAAGCACTGTGAACGCTTCAAATTAATGATATAAACTAACAAGTATGTCAATTGCGTTATATAGGATGTAAAAAAAAGTATTGTGTTTTTACATAAATTTAGTTCTCAAAAACACTGTTGACAATAGCATTTTCAAATTTTGTATATTCATTTATATATATTTTAAGAAAGTATATATTTTTTTCATAAAGAAATATTGATTTATGGAAAATGTTTGTAACGTTCCTAATTTTTTAAATTCTATTTAAAAGAAATATTAAAAATTATTCGAATGACCACACTTTTAAGAAAAATAATGTAATTCTACAGAAAAAGTGAAATACTTTTTAAATAGATAAAAAGTGATTGATGATATCATGCTGGTTATAGCCCTGGTAATAAAGATATGTTTACTTTGTATGTGTGCCAAATTTTGTAAAGACTGATTTATCAGTATTGCAGTTTTTAGGTATGCTAGCTGGGAAAAAGCAGTTTTTAGAAAAATAGTGTTAAAAAAGGGCAAGCAATTATATTTATTATAATAATGCTTGCTGTTGAAATTCAATAACTAATTTAATTACATTGCGTTTTTCATTTTGCATTTTGATTTTTACCTGCACACAATTACCTTTCAATTTTCATAACTATATCAATTTTTTAAATTTCAAACTAATACTTTAAGAACATGTTTCTCAGACCTGAAACAGTAAAAAAACTAAAAAAATCTTTTTTTTTTAAGTTCCCAACCAAAAGTAAGCCTTAAATGACTGCATTAATGTGGTTTATATGACAATTAATGAAACTTAATACATAATAATACAGTGATACATATTTATTTAATGAAAAATGCTGTTGATACAAATGTATTGTACATTTTATTAGCTGTTTATATAACACTTGTATGTCTCATTAAAAGTAGATTATATCAATATTAACCCAAAGTATTATTTCACGATAATTAATAATAAATAATAATAATATGACTCAGCTAAAAAACAATTACTATTTCATTTTTCACTATAAGATATAAAATTGAGATAGGGACAAGGAATGCATTTTCATAATAATTATATTATTTTAGATTATTATTACAAGGTAATGTTTAAAATTAATGTATCGTTAACACTGCATTATATCATTTGCATTGAATTAAAATATTACATTCAATAGATTTGTTAATTATATAAAAATCTCAGAGATCATTATTTATTGCACCTTCAAAGGAGTTGCAGTGAAATATCTATTGATAGTTCTAACAATCATTACAGCACTAAAAGAAAATTAATTACATTAAAATGGTTAATAATTGTTAATATTAAAGCACCATTAAATTACATAAAGCAATACCTTAATATAGTGATTATTCCGGCTGGACTTATTTTACCAGTATTATAAAAACGATAACCCATAACTCCGCAAAGAGTTGAACTAGCTCCTAAAAACACCCCAACATTTTTTTGATCCACAGAAACTTGATAAGCTCCATAACCCAAAATTGTTCCAAAGAGAAGTCCAGCCCCCAAAGAAGGAATCGAATCTTCAAAAAAATAATTGACTGATATTTTTTTTCGCCGCAACAATATGTGTTGATTATTACTCTTAAATGTAAAGAAATATGAGTATAAAAGTAGATGGTACAAACATATAATTGAATACTAATATCTGCTTTATCATTTACGTAAAGAGAAACATGATTATTAACAAAAATGAGCCTTACTTGACTTAACATAACCAAATATACCGCCGGCCGCTACACTAGCAGCATAAGAAAACGCAAATATATCAAAAGGCATTTTATACTATATAATTATAATTTGTTATTTCACCGCAAAACGTTTTTAACACTTCAACTGCCGACGAACGTTGAATAATAAACAGAATTTATTTATTTTTTGCATATCACAGTTGTAGTCATAGTGTATCCAGTTTATAGAGTGGTTTATTATGCCTTGCTTTATTGCAATTGAAACAGTATACCTATATAAGATGACGATACACCAATGAAATGCCATATCATCTTGTTTTAGTCTTTCGAATTTATCACGTGCCTATCTTCTAAGTAAATTAAACCAATCGCTTTGTAACCACAGTACTATGAGCGAAATTCAAAACTTTTAATTTATTTTAACAAAGGCATAATTATTCTATTATATCTAAATGTTATATATTGTAAATATTTTAAAAAATACTATGAATTCTATTGAATATGTAGAGTATGTTTGTTATTAATCGTATAGATGAAAGACATTTTATAAATATGAATAAAATGCAATAATATTACAACAGTACAATAAAATTATTAATTTATCATTTACAAACGATGATGATACTATTATTCAAGTTATATAAATATAATAAACTTTAATAATATTATTCTATGTATATATTATATAATTTACGTTGTAAAATGCAACGCAACTTTAATTCATTTTCAAAAGTAATTTAAATAATTTATAAGTACACAATATATAAATTTAAAAAAGTAATAATTCACATAACTGTGTAAGTTGTCTGCAAATACATAAATATTTCGTTTATATTTATTGGACGTGGGTATAAATCAAGTAATGTAATAAAAGTAGTATGTACAGAATTTAGAAAAGCGTATGTCTGCGTACATTACATAAATCTATGCAAGTTATGTTTTATGCGATGTTATCATCTTTAAATCGAAAATTGCCTAGTCAGAGAAGTCATCTATGATTAAGCTAATCGGGAGCAATTAATCGTACAACTACGATATGTGATATCAGTATTCATAAGACCTCCGATTAGTCATCTGTTGTATGTTCACTGGTATTCTACAATTTGTAATTCTCTACTATGTTGTCACAAAACATATTAATTCAAACTGGAAATATACTTTCTTTGAATGAGACGAAAACAAAAGCAAGTCAAAATCCTACAGACGAGGTCAGCTCATAAATGTTTTTGAAACATAAAATAAATAATATCCGTTATATACTATAGTTACAACTATAATTCTTGAGGTTATGTAATTTTCAACATTGACAAATCATTTTTATCTAGATATATTTAAAATATCTTTGCAGTTAATTGAAACGTTAAAGATTGTTCTTCAAGACAATGAAAGTAGTGGTGAGGATCCAGTGATTGTATGTATGACTAGTTTTTGTTTATTTTTTTAAACATTAAACGGTATATCATTAAATTCTGGAACTTATTCGTTTTTAGATTAAAGGAAAAGTAGATAATGCTTTGCAAGGTATCAGCAGAGAGCATGCCAAAATAACTGTGAAGGTATTCATGTCATCACCTAATGTGAATTTTTTGACACAGGCTATAGACCAAGGTATCAAAAACCATATTTTTATTAATTTTATTATACACGATTGTACATATATTATTAATTTTATTTTATATGTTTGAAGTCTGTGATACCTTAAATACAAGTGCAATTGATTCTTTGGTCATTGCTTATAAAGGCAAAGAGAATTCAGAAGAGTTATTAGCATCTTTGAAACAATTGTGGAATGGCGTAGAAAAGTATGTTGTAATTGGAAAATTATCAAGCGTTGGTCTGAGCGATGTCAATACAAATGAATTTATTGCCTTATTTCAATGGGCATATGTAAGATTGCTGTAATCCTTATGCTTTCTCCAAATATATTTTTTATATGTTATATTTATATCATATTTTTTCTTATTTATGCAGATAAAGCCTAATATTGTACAAATTAGTTTAGCCACATGCTGTGTTGTACCACCAGCTTTACAGACATTCACTAAAGAAAATGACGTGCAATTGTTGACACACAGTGATCCTGGTCGTAAGTTCTCAGGTTATATAAAAGCAAAAAAAACCAGAATTTCGATTATCATAATTTTTAACTTTTAGAGATTCTTCCACAAGAAGAGTTGAATAACCTATTCAATGCCAATGTAAGCTTACATTGGGTTACAAGATACCAAGTTCATCTAAAGTGTCGTGGCATTTTATCTTCAAAGGGATATTTAGTGTATATGAATAAAACAAATAATATATGAATTAAATAAAATAATAAATATCAATAATTTGTATAATAGGCTAATGTTTACATTTATAAAATGTTGCAAATTAGTATGTCATACGTATATAATTAATTATTAAATTATTATTATATTTATAAGATTAGTAAATGTCTGTAATAGTTAATGTTCTTTCTGTATGTATAAAATTGTTTTTATCTTCAAACTTATGTAATTAAACTTATTTGTATAATCAAAGTTATTTTATTGCTACATAATGTTCCAAATTTGTCATTATTCTTGTTACTAATTTCCCGTACATGTAGGCTATTAACTGAGAATTATCTTCTTGACATCATACAATAATACATTCTATAAACGTATTGGAATATGTGAAATCTCGAACGTGCGTATAAATTTTCGCCAGTGGCTAGTGAGTAAAAGTAAACGTAAAACTGCAAAAGCAGCGTGAAGACGTTGAGTAGCGTTGGGCGTACGTGACTCGCGAAACTTTGAAACAGTATAATTTGAATATATTCGTTGATAGTATATGTATTTCATTTAAAAGAATGTGTTTACTTCAGTTCATTATGTGGTCTGTTTTTAAAAGGGTAGTAAATTACCAAAAAGAACTCGGTTTTAACTGAACTTATTTATTACACTTAGAACATGGGGTTAGGGATGCGCCACACGCTCAGACACACAACACGCAGTCATATTCATTATCGATATATCGACCTATATCCTATCTATCGATCCTATCTAACTGTTAATCCGACAAGAAACATCTACGTATATATATGAAGCTTCATATTGTTTAAATCTTGGAGATAAGAATATAACAAGAAACTAAATCTTATATTTACAAGTAAACATATAACGTACACAACATTTATATAGGTTAAAATAAAATTATTCGGAAAGTAATCATCCGAATGAACCCTTCGGTCGTTGTGTTTGAAAAAGTGTAGAAAAGACGGAATTTTCTTGATAGCAATGTTTTTAGATATTTGTTATAAAGTGATTAAAACAAATTCGTAAAATTATAGTGCAAAAGAATATCTGTTGAATACATTTGCAAGAATGGTGAACGTACAGCTAGGGGGAACGGGATTTAATAAAAATATAGTAATTGAAGAATCACATACATACATACATACGTATTATGTCCAGTTGAGTTTTTGAGTAACCATAACAAACAGTAATCAATCTGAATTATCAAAATTGGCAAATTTTCTTTTCAACCTCTGATGGAAGATTCTTGACCCTGTTTTATTTGGTTGTCGTACATGAATTAACGGTTAATTTTGATTAATAAAGTTTCATCTTAACTATATTATATTAGATTGTTCAAAAAATAGTTGTGTTTTTCTTAATATTTGGCAATGTCTCTCTTGCAATGTAACTAACCTCATTTTAAACGGAAAATTCAAAAAATTCTTGATAGGTTATGCTCCAAGCTTGTTTTAGAAAAACCTGTATACGGTTTCGTTTAGAATTGTTTACTTAGCAATGATTTTAACATGGAAAATCAAAAAGAATATTTTCGTCGTATTTCAATATTTCCGAAACGGAGAAAAACACCGTGCAAGTTTATAAAAAGTTATGTAATGTGTAAAAGTCTAGGTATTTGGTGTTAAATATGGACAACCTTGGCGCATATTGTCATTAACAAAATAAATTAAGCGATGCCATCGAAGAGGAGCATCCAAAATTGGTAAATATAATGTGTTGTTTTTCATATACAAGTTTATTTACTCATCAAAAACTGTTACAACAGCTGTAATGGGACGTGCTACCACATTCACAATATTCACCAGACCTGGTACCATCCGATTATCATCCATTCCATTTTATGTAGAACCCGTGAAGTGGTAAAATATTCGCCGCCGAAAAAGATCAGAACTTGTTTGAACGCGGAATCACGAAGTGGCGCAAAAGATACAATTAAATGCAAAAGGTACAATTCATCTTTCGTTTAAATAGATAAAGAATTCACCTGGATAGTAACTGAAATATTTAGTAATGGATTCGGTATTTGATAGGTAAGAACTTAATAGATTGATCAGGAATCTCGGTATCGGGCAGAGTTCAAAGCCATCGCTAGCGGTAGCCGATCGGGAGTCCGCTAGGCAGCGGGGACACCGAGGAATCCCTTCGTTTTATGTGTGTGTCCCACCGTCGTCGTCGTCGTCGTCGTCGTCCTCCTCGTCGTCGCCGCTGCCGCGGTCGTCGTCGTCGTCGTCGCAGGCCGACTCGATATATGCGGGCCGATTTTTCGTTTTGCCACCGGCTGCCTTCGGATCTTTCCCTTTCCTGCGCGTTCTGTTACTCCGCTCCCGCTCCCGGGGCCCTTTTGCGTTAAGCCGCACCGCGTGGCACACACGGGGGACAACGAAACGATGGGACGGGACTTCGGGGGACTGCAGATAGCGTAAACGCTCCTCTCCGCTCCCTTGGTTCGCTATCTAACTATCTCACTCTCCATCTTTCTCCCGTGCTTACTTCGTTCCTCGTCCATCTCCTTTGCTCTCTTCCTTGCTCCTTTTCCGCAGCACGCACACCTTCCTGCGTTCATCATTCCTCCCTCTGTCTCTTTCCCTCCAGCCCCAGAGTCCACTGTTCTACTTGAACACATTCGACGTCTTCTCCTTTCCTCTTTCTCCTTTTGTCCCTCATCGTTTCTCTTCCAGACTCCGTCTGCCCTCTCTGTTCACCGCTTTTGGGATCAGTCTCTTTTCAATACTTTCCCGTTCCTCCTTCTGGTCACTGCAAAGCGGGCGGGGTATGCGAACGCCGCGATACTATGTTATGCCTCCGGACCGCGGGTCTGACATACTTTGTATGTTAATGCCACATAATGTCGGTTTTGTTCCTCTTTTCAGCATTTATTTGTTCGGCTCCTCAGGGCTTTAGCAGGGGCGCACACGAACCCATAGTTCGTACCGCGCCTCGATCGCTCTGCTATTTCGCGAACTGACTTTTCTATTGGGTTGTAACGTACGCAATGCCCGTCGGAGGACACCAATTCTACGAAGGAGTCTCGTCGGGTCGGATGCGCGTCGAACTGTCGGCTACATTTGCGAGACAAGTTGGCGCAAGTGCTGCGACAGTGTTGGATAAATTTTAAAACGAATATTTAAAGTACACAGTTAAAACACTTTTACAGATTGTTTGCATTGTTAAGGTGAGAAATAAGAAGTAAGAAAAGAATGGGCAACATCCCATAATCACAGCCGGTAGAACAAAAAAAAACATTTCCATCAACAAATCTTTCACCACAACACGAATAGAAAACAATATACATATAATGGCTAGATTGAGATCTATACACCAAAATTACTCACAAATATTCATAAAAAGTATGCAAACACCGTAACACGTTCAGTTTCATCAGTAATAATTTTTGTTATAGAAGGCTACTTGACTATGAGAAGAACATAACATATACATATATGAATTTTATTATGTTTCGCATAAAGATATAACATGAAAATAATGAGATAATAGAAATCTATGATGATACATAATGCGTTACACCAGAAATAGACAAAATTCTTATTTACGTAACAATTTTGAACAACGAATAAAATATAAACAATCTGTTTGAAGCGAAAACTTTTCTGGATACCTAGTAGTATCGGTAGATTCGTTGTAACAAGAGAGATTGTAAAAATAGAATTGAGTGTATGTACCTGATTACATCTTTCGTGAATTAAATATGGAAGTGGTTTTTTTGATATCGAATCAAGGATTAATTTGTCTTGATCAATTTTTGGAAATACCGATACTCGAGTGTCGCTATCTTCTTCTCTTGAGGTACATATCTCGCTGACAGAAATGTTTCCACGTGGAATGTCGAGATATTTCTTATTAATTTATTCCCTCGAGTGGAAACGGTAATCTCAACCGAGACGTTTTCTACGAGGCGAGGAATCAGCATAGATCGCAGTAGGGTTAATGCAATATTTCCTCGTTACATAATTGTGTAATTTGCGTGAATCGTTACGAGTTTCGACGAAACCTGCAACGTCTCTGATAACGAATCTCATCTTGGGATGATGCAAGTTCCCGAACTTCGGCCGTAAAATAATTATGGCTTGCGTTACTGAGCGTTGCACGTTCTCGTACGCAGACGTTACCTTGTTCTTACTTAATCAAACGAATCCGAGTAACTGCAGGTAATCAACCAGGTCGGTGATGTTTGGAATCAATTTAGAAGCAGAATTACTTAATTAGCATAAAAGACAACGAGATACGACGCATTAATTGTTCGTACGTACTACTGTACTAATTAAATTAGGGTACAATAAGAATTAACATTGCACCTGAGCACATTCTCTCGAGATGCACGACGTGGGTAACTTTTACTTCGTGTTCATTTAAACGCGTTTATCTTAACTTTTTACGATACAAGTTTTAATGCATACTTATACATATAGGGTATTCGTTTGAAAACTACATCTAAATATCTAAAAAAACAACGCATTTTCAAGAAAAATATTAAATACAAAACTTAAAATTATTCAGTTTCTTATTTGTCGAGTGTTTCCAAAATTATTTGCAAGTCAATAATAGGGGCGAGTTATCTGTAAAGCAATGTATTTGTGAAAAAATTATTATTTAAAAATTTCTTATTCAATCTTCAGAAAATCTTATTGGGCATTTGTAATTTAAATTTGAACGTTTATTTATCTGTTATACGTCATTCGAAATTTTCTATCTAGATAAGAATTTTCCCCGTCTTTACTCGCTCGATCGTATTTACAAATAACGTCGCTATCAGACTACTGTAAACCCCTGTACTTGAAGCGTTAAACAATTAAAAGCAACACTCGTGTCAGCTTTTGAAGAGTAAATGACGCAAAATACTCTCGATAACGTGCCCGATAATTCATTTTGTGGAATACTGTTATGTATGCATTAACGTGGATAATATTTTTATCAATTTCTATATTAATCAATTTTCATGGGAATTAAATCTCTGTGTACATAAATCTATTCTTAACAGGTTCATAGTACTCCGATTATCGGAGTCTGATATTAATGTTAATGCGCAGATTATTGCGAAAGTGCGAAATTATCTACGTTATAATAATATAGAAAGGAAAAATATAATAAAATGTTGAATTAAATTGCATTTATAATGACTAGCACATTTGTAAATACAAAGAAGCGAGATATGGTCTGTAACTGCACTAAAGGCGGAAACACATTATTGTCACGTCACCTGAGCGTGCGTCGCCCTCAGAGTTGCGAGCGCGACATTGCAGTCGTTTTTAAATTGCTTTAGGACACATTGTTATCGCCGGTTGCATGTTCTACGATGTCACGTTACCGTGTAGGTCAGCTCACTTCTCATTTTTTGTCAAAACACATTCGTGCGTAGGCGTTTAGCTGTTTAACGAATTTAAGTTTTGTCGATCTGCAGTGAAAGAAAACAGTAGGGGGAGGAGGATCACACAAATTTCAAATGCTAGATTCGTAAGTATCGTTTATGAAAATTTATTAATTCTTATTTAAAATCTGTTAATATATCTTATTTGTTATTTAGAATCTTCTTCCAAAAACCATCACCTCTGAAAGCTGTCGAGTTACATCTTAAATTTCATAACAGACGAAGAAAAACAGTAAAAGGAAAATTTCAATAGTATGGTAATGTATATTTTTCTACGAGTTCACTTTTTTCATAAGTGCACCGAAAAGATGCAAATAAACTTTTTTATCTCCTACAAAATGTACGACTTATACAAAATGTGAGGTATCTCACGACACATTTTGTCATATAATACAATATATGATGCGGTAATATATTTAAAAACGCCTTCTAATTATCTGACATTAATCCCATTAAGCATTTGTGGGATTATATAGAAAAAAAAACAAAAACATTATTATATTACATTTCATTTACAGAAAATTTAAAAAATGTTATGGAATAGTATAAATTCATGCCGAATATGAACATCTAATTTGTTTTATCCGATGTCAAGGAGGCTTAAGTATAATGTATATCTGACTATTGTAAAGGACACAAATATTTAAGTTTTTCTTATATTATATTTATTCTATATAATTCTAAACATCATTTATTTTAAGACTTCACAAATACTGAGTTCATCAAATCTTTCAAACACTGTAAATTAATTTTATTTGCATCCTTATGTGCTTTCAGCCATTTAATAACAATATTTAAACATTGGAGGGCGTCGATATGTCTAGGAATAAATTCGTTATCGCAATATTCGCTATCTGCACTATCTAAGGTACAACTATAACAGAACATAAATATGTTTCATTCGTAGAAGATGTTTGTGTAGCTGGAGAGACGCTCGACGATAGTTTAGATAACAGAAGGTCATAAGAAGTTGAGTAAATCGGACATCGATGAAAATTTCCAACAAATGGAGTTCTACCGTACTTCCCAGGTCTTAGCACCAGTAAAGGACCGCGTTGTACATTACGCGTAACAAACATCAAATAAAAATAAAAAAGGAAGTCGATGCGCGCGGAAGAAACGATGCGTCGATAGGCAGACCTCGAAGAAAAGTAACCGTCATAAATTTCACGGTGGACGAATTAGCAGTGGTTCCGAGTTTGGTAGCGATTACCGAGAGTACCCACTAGCCGCATGCCGCATGTAATATAGACCTGCTGGAACGCGATCCCGCGTTGACAGGTGATGCAGTCGCGGAATTGCCTCTCGCATCGAGCGCATCGAGCGCATCTCACGGTGTTCGTGAGCAAAGTGCCTCGCCGTTGATGTTTCGCTAGCGTACGTCCGTGGGATCGAGAGAGTCGAGCGTGGCGAGCAAGCGAGAGGATCGGCGGGAGCAAAGAGTATCGGCGGGACCGAACACAGAAGCGGCAGGGAACGGCAGTAGCGAGTAAACGCAAAAGCGCCCTCGCTCGCTCCCGCGCGATGCAAAGACGGGGTATAAATAAGCGGCTGTCGTTTGCGGAAGCAGAAAACGGGCAAAAGGACAGAAATAAAGAAGAAGTCGAAGAAGAAAGGGAGGCAGCGACAGAGAGAGGAATAAATAAGCCGTGGCGGGAGAGCGAGAGGACAGGCGAAAGTAGAAGGAGCCCAGAAGCAGTAGCAAACGGGCAGAAGCAGAAGCGGCCAACGGGTCCACCGTCGGAGTCCCTTCGCCGGCTTGGCCGACCAACGTCCCCGAGATCCACTACTTTTGCGGTGTACGACCGTCCTCGCATTGAAAACTTTCCAGCGTGTCCTGCCCTCCTCTACGAACGCGGCAGGTGTACTTCTGTCTCGTTATCCGGAAGGCCTCTCTTCCTCCTCGACTGCGATGCGTTCGAGTAGAGGTCGTAGATCACTTCGAAGGATGTTTCGAATGTATTTTAAAGGACAAGTGATTTTGTCGTGGGAGGAACGGTGACGTAGATCCATTTAACGATCTCCGTAACGTTAATGAATGTGTTAGGGGGAGCGGATGGAAGAAGCCACGGGGCGAATACAGGAACTCGCCGAAAGCGCGACCGTTTCCAGGCTCGTGGGCGCGCACGATATTGCATTCGATCGCGAATAACGAAACCGATAATTACGCGCGAATAGCCTTTGTACGGATTTTGTTGGTCGTTTACGAGGGAAAGAAACCGTGCATGCCTCTTCCGGAGTTCGTACGTTTCTAGAAATCCCGGCACGGCGCTCGGATCGGCCCGTATCGCGGTGGGTTATCCACCGCCGGATCTAGATACTATTCATGCTAAGCCGCGTATCTGCATACGCATCGAGACACTTTTCGAAAGCACGTTACGCAGCCGCGCAGTGGCACCACGTGCATACGTTCAGGGCAGCCAGCCTGTATCCGCGTGTGTGCGCGACGGCCAAAGCGGTGCTCTCGGGCGCGCACACGTACACGTACGCGCGCTCCGTTCCTCCGTATGCTGGCTGTGAAACAGAACACAACAGAACAGAACAGAACAGAACGGAACGGAGCAGAGCGGAACGGAACCGAATGAAACGGAACAGAAGCGAACGCAGTAGAGAAGCGCAGGCTGACTGCACGGCCGCAGCATGTTTATTGGCGCATCTTGGAGTCTTAAATCTTTATGTTGTCTCCTCGACGGGGTCTGCTATCTCCCTGTCCCATTGGCGGGACGGGAGGGGGAGGGAGGAATCGGCAGAACCGCGGAAGGGGCGAGAGGGACGAGAACAAAGAGGGAAGGACCCCGTGCCGACGACGGCGAGGGAGAAGGATGCCTCGACCGGTAAGAAAAAGGAAGCGAGAAGGGACTAGCGAAAGAGAACGAGAGGGACGGAAATCGGGAGAGATATATCTTTCGAGTTTGCGGTCGCGAAATCGAGTCAAGAGTCGGACAACCAACGACCAAAACGCATCCACTGCATTACGCACACAGAAGCCGCGATTTTAACGTGCCTCTAGAAATGGTCGTTTGCAGTCCGCGCAGGAGAAAACCCACGTGGTAAAGGCTACGGGCAGGAATTATTAATGGCCTGTAGGTGTTACGAGCGCGAAGATTGCCGCTTTTAGCCAGATGTGATAGAAATTGCATCATATGGGATTGACTCAACGCGAGATCCCCTATTCTCCTGACTTTCGCGCGTTTCACTCTCTAGTAATATTCGGTTTTCCAATAAGACTGATAGAACTTCTAATTAAATTAGAATCTCATTGGTGTTTCTATTTTTATGTATATCATGATAGTCACCACGATTGCGTTTGGTGGAATGAGTACGATAAACACCAATAACACGAATGATGTTTGTTTTCAGATCGTCAACAATGTCGTCACAATCAAGATTGTGATTCGTTGAAATAGACAAGAAACTTGACATGGCCGCATAAAAAAAAATCTAATAGAGAACTTCGATCTCAATAAAATGATAGTTTCAACAGAAATGTGATCACATTTCAGAAATATTAAATTTATGCAATTCACGCCAAAGAAAAAATGAAACGATAACACCAGTAACAATCAGTCATATCTTCTCCATTGTGAACAAAATATAAACTAATAACTTCATCAGTCAAAGAACCACACCACACAGTAACTTTTTATGGGTACAAAAAACGTGGTTGTCTCTCCAAATTCGACAATTTTTCTTATTAATAAAGCTATCCGTTCAAAAAGTAAGCTTTGTTGCCAAAGATAATTTTTTTTCAAAATCAGGATCAAATTCGATCTACTGATCAAGACGTAATTGAGTCTGTTACAAATCAAAGTGTCAAGGGCACTCCGTGATTCTATCACCGCCATAATTGTGCTGAGAAAACTACAGATTCTTTACGCAGATATCAAAATTGAATTTCTAAATTAAATAATTCGTAAAACTCACCAAGAAGCTCCAAAACTTGATATCACACTAAATCGAGTAAAAGAAAAGAAAAACCATTTACAATGTTCCAAGCTCAACTCATGTTCTCTCGAGCAAATTCCGAGCGTGCCGTCTTGTCTAGAACCTTAAGACGTGGAGTAGTCCATTAATTTAGTGCGAACGGTGTGAGGCGAACGCTTTATAGCCCTCAAAATAGTAGACTTGGAAACATTGCGCTCATCTCTATTATAAGGGAACTTCAGATGTGACCCTTCCTGATTTTAATGAATTTTACAACAAACGTAACTGTAATTACAGCTGTAAATAGTCGGCCAATTTCGAAAAAGGAAAGTACAAAAATTTGGAAGCAGTTCAACTTGTCACTTAATGTAATTTGGAAGGAATCAGGTACTTTTTAGTGCTCTCAGGATTTATATACGCTTCTGAACTTTAATATACCTGACATTGTTCATTTTAATTAAGTTTGCTATTTTGGAGTTTGGAGTTATTGGAGAAGCATTGAAGAGTATGATGCGTTGTGCTAGTTGTAGTCTTATTTCAACTTTGTTATCATTTGTTATTATTATTGATCGATGGTTAGAAGCTTATTTTTTTGTCTAGATACATACATTTCTCTGGATTCGATTAATTTTCCAATTTCATGAGTGTATTTTTTTTATGGTGTTATCGTCAATTGCTTGAAGTGTTACAGTTTTATCTTTGATGGGGACACACTTATATTTTATAGTATTTGAATAAGATTTGTTACCGTTACTGACAAAGTTTTCTTTGATTGTATTGGCTAGGATACTTCTTTACTCAGGAGACTTTCTTGGTTGGTCGTTTTTTAATTCCATCTTGGTAGCCATTCCAGCTTGAATACGACAACGGCCGGCGGCCGCCGTATAAGCACTAACATCACACCGATTGACACCAACGCAGCCATCAGTATTTACACTAACACTACTACACATGTATGGTATACGCGAGCAGAAACTGTTATGATACGTCCATACGGTTTGGCAGTTGATCCACAGCTCTGTAGGCTTCAATTTGTTGTAAACTTTCACGTATTCGTATCTACGTTTAGTTGAGAAAAAATTGAAAATCTAAATAAACAATGCGTTAAATCAACTTCGACATAGAATTTAAGACCATGATTTAAAGCACCATCGCGTTCACACACTGAAAGTGATTTCATTGCGATAACAAATGCTAAACAATTGTTCGTTTCTAAAAAAAGACAAAGTCGAATAAATTATACTTCCTTAAAAATTTTGTATTTCATCTGAAGTATGATACTCGATGATGTTGAAGATGCAGATTGAAACGACCAACAGTATGGTTTATCGATAAACATCTTCCGTTATCTTAATTAACAAAAGTCTCGTTAAGACTTCGCACTTTATATTAATAACTGTGACAGGTGCAAATATTGTTCGCTTAACACTTACGGCGTTTTATCTACACTGCAGGTGTACTATCAATTTATCTACAACTTTAAGCGTGAGATAATGCTCGAGTAACAAGTGTTATATGTGTCGTAACATAGATTCCTGGATTTATTAGCAACTCTGATAAAGTAAATTACTTAATTTACGTAATCGAGTGATAATTTCGATATTCCTAAGACGACAGGTCGCGGAGAAGGAAGTAAAATGACTCTGTTAAAATAGAACTGCATTCGATTTATTTGTCAGCATCGATACCCTTATCGCATCCTCGGTGTTCAATACCTGATACTATTTTTCCAAACATTCACTACTTGAAATATAAGGGAGTATACAAATCAACAGAGCCCAACAAAGCTCAATCTTTCGTAGAGAAAAACAGACGTGCTGTAATTTGTAATCAAAATTAAAAGTTTTATAAAAATATTCTCGCGACCAGTGTATAGAAGAAATACCCTTTTCTCGAAATACTACTAACAAACTTCACTATAATTCGCTTAAACAAACAGTGTTACTTTAATTTTTTTAATAGATAAGAAACATTTTTTTATAGAATGAGTAGCTTATGCGTACTTAGAAGTTTTCCAATAATTAATTGTATTGATATGAATTATTATAATTATGGAGTGCGAATAGTAATCATTTAATTCTAGTGCAGAAAGGAAGGAGAAAATGTTACATAAATATGAGATATCCAGGCTTTATTTTCCAAAGTATGACGCGTTCGTGAAAAGTGTGCGTTACCTTGCTATCTAACGTAATCTAACATCTTTTAACGTTATAATTATTTTTTTATCGTATACTACTTCCAACTAAGACGATAAAATATCAAGGCGATTGAATATATTTATGTTATAATGCTGTTCGATGTACGCATAACAGATGGCGTATTAAGCACTTGCTTTAATTCGTTACAACCTTGTGGACAAAGGTGTAGTTATAGGACATTTTATAAAATGTGTATCAATAAGGATAGTTGCTTCTGGGATTCTTCGATCAATCTAAATTTAATATCTTTGATTCGAACAGTCCAAGCAAAACACTTAAATCGAACAATAAAACACGGAGGTGGTGACAGGGAAAGTTCGGATAAGATGAAGTAGTAAGGTTAGGCGGGAAAATGTAGTTTACAAGAAACCGTGCCGAACGTACCGTGTTTCCACGAGAAGAAGATACAGGTATTGGTCGAAAACGGTGATGAAGATCAGTGACAGCCAATCAGCGGACTGCAGCAAGAGTGGGGATGTAAACACGCTGTGCCTTCTTCTCGTGGAAGGACGATAGTTCTTACGTAATCGTGTCAGAGTTTTCATTACTGGTACACTTATAAATGCTACAATGTTTACAATTTTAAAGTACTAAGCAAAATTAAGTTTTGGACATCGAAAAGTTATTTTCCTCATTAAAGAGTCGTCTAATAGCATTCTATCTAAGCACGAGTCTGTTATGAATGTCATTTTATATTACGTATCTGAATCTTGAATTAATATTTATTATTTCGAAATGTTTACAGTGTTGCAACCGTCATCAGGCTCCTCTGCGTTATTACGAAGTTGTCAGAGTTCACCCTACGAACGCGGATGAAAATGAATAACAAAAGGCTATTAGCGAACTATGGCGGCGAAGAAGACGTCAAAGTGACGGGTTGAAAATGGCTGGTTCGGTAGGGGGTGTTTATACTGTCTCTGACGAGCGCCGCGGCGCCGTGTGGTTCTCGCGTGTGTGTTCGCCGTGCGTGCACCTTCTTTCCACGATGCACGGAGGAACGTGGGCGTGAAGGTGCTTTCGAACGTGGCTGCTGACATAACAGTGGGTAAGGGACCAGCAACGATAGAGTGTTATCAGCAGCGTCGAAGGCGGTGGTAAGTTTATGGTCGATACGTGCCGTTTATCGGCCTATGCTACGTTTAGTTAATTAAACGGCACGGTGAACGCCCGCCGCCGAGGCATGCACTCGGCGTTTGAATGCGGAACGAGTGTCGGTAGTGAAAAAAAAATACGAAAAAAAGTAACAACTCGCGACCTCTTCGTTGCATGTCGAGCGACGCTACGAATATACGCGGTTGAATTTCGTCTTAATTTGCAGTAGGTGGCGCCACTTGAACGTAACTAGTTACGATAATCATTTTTATATTACGCGTGCAGTCTTGATTTACACAGTGTTACATCGTTTTGAGTGCAACAAGGCGTGTGTAATGTCCTGTAAACTTGTTTCTTTTGCTCGTAGACCTATGCTGGTCCGACGCTGTTTGATAAACAAACAGTTACGATAATATAAAATTAAAAATGAATTTAAGCTCGAAGCAAGCTCCCAACTAGCGAGAGAAATCATAGTAAGGTTAGGCAAAATACGTACAAAGTGCGACAACTCGAAAGCGTTGAAAACCGACCAATCGTGCACGATGACTTATTTAATACTTCAGAAAGGTACCGAAGTATGCTTTAACCTTCAATTGGCGACGTGATACAATGTACGGTTAATTCATAGAAGATTTGTATGCTTTCTAGAACTAAATTCGATCTTAACAAAGAAAGAGAATACATAGTTACAGAAACATAAGTACATAACTTTACTTTTCATACTTTTCGCGTTATTTTTCTAAAAAACCATAGCAATGCAATTTACTTAATCGACAAAGAGCAAAACTTTGTGTAGTACAATTCTGAATATGAGAACGATTTATATAACGTTTAGGAATGATTAATTATTTATTTTTCGATCGAATAATTACCAAGTATTTGCTCACACAATAATAATATTTTTCCAATTAAATTCACCGTACTGTTATACCGAGGCAGCACGTTTTACGAGCAACCGTATCTTTATCGTAGCTTCTTATTATTTTACGAAAACGATAAGCGTCGTGTAGAATGCCAGCCGACCGTAGATGAGAATTTAGTCCATCTCCGTCGGGAAGTAAGTTGAGCAGAAGAAAGAGAACGAAGGGTTGATGTGGCCGGAGAAATTCCAGGTATCGGTTCGTGCGCGCGGCGGACTTTGACGATCCCTTAAGTGAAATATCATCGACAATCACTCACGTGAGATCTTTATCGGCGAGTAACGTGATCTCTGACCCCACCAAACTCGGGAGCAGTTTTATGCGAGCTCCCGCGGCGCGTGAATATACACCCGTGGGTAGGTGGGTGCCGGTGGTTTCGTGGAGGAGGACCGGTGAGATCGCTGGAGGATCGAAGGAGGAATGTAACGCGGTCCGTGGCTTCGGGATGGCTGGAATCACAGAAAAGTATTCGCTCGGGTTCGCGTGGAAGCCGCGGCATGGCGTTCCGCACGCAGGAACGCGGCTGACAATAAATAAGGTTCGGCATTTCCCGCGCGGTTCGCGCGTCTTATCGACCCCACTCGTGCACCAGCGAGGTTGGGCCACTTCCGATCGAATCGATGCACCTTATCTGTGTACGGTCGTGCCACTATGGAGGGGGGCAAAAACGTTTCATGGAAAAAGGAAAACAAGGTAACCCCTTCGATGTTATAAGACGATGGCTACACTCATTTTCAGTCGACGAAAGCTTACACCACCTTCCGCAAGTTTTCGGGACTCTTTCCGTGAGTCACAGCCAAAATCGTACATCACGTATATGAAAATGTTTAATTCTAAAAAAAATGTTTAGGAATGATTTGGAAAAAAATAAGGCAGAAAGTTTGTTTTGTATGTTTCGTTTGCTTTGAGCGGGAATTTTAACCCGCCACTTATCACGAACTGTATACAGGGTGTTCGGCCACCTCTGGGAAAACTTTTTGAAAGATTCTAGAGGCCAAAATAAGACGAAAATCAAGAATACTAATTTGTTGATGGAGGCTTCGTTAAAAAGTTATTAACAATTTAATTCAAAAATTTCAAATCGTTCTGGAAAAATTATTTTTAGTTGTGGGGGTCAATTACAATCATTTTTGGTGAATACACATACTTTCGAAATCCTACCCACTTTCGAGAAAAAAATTCGAGTAAGTGCTGAAAGTTTTGGGTGAAAAAAAAGACTTTCGAATCGTCTTGGAAAAATTATTTTTAGTTGCAGGGGTCAATTGCAGGCATTTTTTGTCAAGAGATATACCCCCGAAATCCTACTCAGTTTCGAGAAAAAAATTCCTTACCAAAAATATAATTTCTGGCCAGAAATGTCTGCCCGAATTTTCATGCGAATCTTTAAAACGTCATAACTTCTGAACAGATTGGACGATTTTAATGTTTAAAAAAGCAAACTACGCGTATTTTGACGGAGAATATGTGCAAATTGCAAAAATATTCGAAAAGTTGGTCCTTGACCTTGCAAAATGAGAAAAACCCCATAAAAATGGTCCAATTTTCAAACAGCCATAACTCCTACAATTGTGAATATATTTCAATGAAACTTTTTTCTGAAATAGAGCTCATGGGTACATACAAAAAAGTATTAGACAACTTTTCTGTAGAGCGTCAAACAAAATTACTAAAAATGAAAAAGGAATTTTTAAGAAAAATCGACAGGGGGTAGGTGCCTAAATTTTTTGACGAAAAAAAAAATTTTTAATTAATTCTGAAAAAATTATTTTCGGTTGCGGGGATCAATTATAATCATTTTTGGTGAATAGTCATACCCCCGAAATCCTACCCACTTTCTAGAAAAAAATTCGAGTATGTGCTGAAAGTTTTGTGTGAAAAAAAAAATTTCAAATCATTTTGGAAAAATTATTTTCGATTGTGGGGGCCAATTATAATCATTTTTGGTGAATAGACATACCCCCGAAATCTTGCACATTTTCGAGAAAAAAATTCAGTACGGTTGGAACTTTAAACGTTAATAACTATTTAACGAAGCCTTCATCAACAAATTGGTATTCTTGATTTTCGTCTTATTTTGGCCTCTAGAATCCCTCATTAAAATTTTTCCCAGCGGTGGCCGAACACCCTGTATATCTGTATTAATTGTATAATAATGACAAAAGAAATGAATATTGCTTAACATAGAAAAAAATAAAGTTACTATAATACGGTGCAGAAAAACATCTCAGGTAAAATCGTACGCTATTCCCCTATCTGGTATTCCCCTCCAGGAATCCCCGAAAAGAAACGGAGAACATTAAACAAAAGGTCACATTCTTTTAGGTTGCTAGTAAACATGGTATTGCATCGAAGTAAGAAATACTACTAATACTTCTAATTCTAAAATACTACAAATACTACTAAAGTCTTTATACAGAGATATTACCACTATGGAAATAATATTCGTCCTGAAGAAACAAATAATACAATAAAGGGTATTTTGTTTATACCTAATGAAACGAGAGAACATTTTATCAGGCTAAAACGATATCGATAAAATCATTGTTATTTCCTCGAAGGAACATTGTTCGCCAAAAAATATGCGAGAAACGGTATCACTGAATCGCGTATTTTTTTTTTTTTGCAAAGGAAACGGACCGATGTTTCTGGAAAGACTTCTTGTCCGTTTCGAAAGATGATAATTACGCTTTTACGGTACACGGCCAAACCCAATCTACATTGTGTCTGCGAGGTGAATTCTCTCGCGGCGAGACGTAGGAAATCGCGCAATACTTTTAGACTCCCCCGGTGTACACACGTTGCGAAAAAGTGAAATGTGTTCTACCATTGCGTTTCCATTGTTTTGTTAAGAGGATACGTAAAACGGGGCAAGGTTGAATTTCTGATTTCCTTTAAAAAACAGTCCCATAACGTTCGTAAGAGCGATGAATTTTCGACATGTTCGTCGACGTATAAAGTACTGTTGGAATTTCAATCGCGATTTCCAGCTTTTGGGCGCGTGTTATCCCCTGCATACTCGGAAGATGGGGCTTGAGCATGCCCCAAAAAGAATAGACAGTTTTTTTTGGCTGTGTAGCACATATCGTTTATTGTGCAATCACATGTTTCGTTATGCCTTTTTCAAGTTTAGTAAATAAGTTTACTTCGTGTATTTAAATCATTCAGTTTCATTATCTTAACCTGTTTGGAATTCCAAACATTCTATGTTATAGGACACGTCATTTATTTCCAATATTACTTAAATTACTTAATTTGGTCATCTGGTAAATGTACCTTTTTTGACAATAAGAATTTCTGTACCCTAAAACCATTAAACCATTCAACATGCTGAATTAGTTTCACCGTAATTTGGGCCCATTTACCTGCCCCTTGGGGCCGCGGACAACCACCCCCGTACAAGCCCTCAAGGGGTGGGATAAGGAGTCTCGGGAGGACTGGCCCACGAGGGATGGGCAAACTTCTGATTTGTTAATAGAATCTCCTCCTATTTTTGAACTCCGTATATAATCACTACAGAACCGGACAAAAGTTATAATCAGAACACTTACAATTTACAAAAGTTACAAGTTACAAATTACATCAGTTACAAGCGAACAATTACCAGAGTATACAAGAGAATACAAGTTTGAACAGAGTAGAGTTCAAGAACTTTACGAACCATTGTTAACACTTTATCTGTGTATATATGTTAATAAATTATAAATATAAATATTTGTTAATTTTAAGGTGTTTGTAAATAGTTATTGTACTTATCTATTTACTACATAACTCGGGCCCATGAACCTTGTGGGAGCCAACATAACCCAGCAAGTACTGTCATAGCAGTATCGGATCTGAAGAACCGTAATCGAAATCGAAACCGACGTATCCATAACAGTCGTAACATTTGTTAATTCTCATAACAGTTTGAAGAACCGAACCGCTATTGTAACTGTTTTCAACCCCTGAGCAGGTCCGATACCTGTTACACGAGTATTCCTCTCGCGGGACAAGGATTTGATGACCAGGCAGGGGTGCCGGTGATTGAATTACGCCGATGGGACGGAAAGATCGCCGGTGCCAGATAAAATTACGAGGACACAGCGAGGAAGAACCGGAGATCGCGATCCCGAAATGACTGGCAGAAGCGTCTGAATGGGCCCGGACGGACGATTCCCGAGACGTTTTGCGAACCTTGCGCGACGGTGACGCGCAAAAGAGCAACGACGACGTTTCTCATTGTGAAAATTCCCCCGTACTGTCGACGTATCCCTGTTTCACCGCGGTGCCCACGTCGGATCCCTGACCTCCCGGTGTACGTCTGCTTTAATTACGTTTGTCATTTCGTGGCTGGTGTCTCATTACGTAGAAAGTTCGAGGTTTAAGTCGGCTGGTTGCGAACCTAGGTGGCCTCTTTCTGGTAACGGCAACTAACCAACCTAACCAGACAGCCAACAACAACAACGACGAAGGAACGAACGAACGAACGAACCGACCGACCGACCAACCAGTCATGAGCCCCCTTTTACCTTACGTATAGCCCTCCGCGTGCCTCTCTTCGCATCGCCGCTCTAGATCTTCGGATAAGAGCGAACACCATTTTAGCGGTTCCTTACACACCAGACATCCGTTCCCTTCCTATATATACACGCTACGGGAGAGCTCGCTGCATTTTCTCCGCGCGAATGTGTCAAGCGACTGGGAAACGGAGAGAGACGCCTGTAGACGTCGGGGTTCGCGGGGCACCGGAGGGGAACACTCGGAGGAAAGGACAAAGAGGTCGGAGGGAACGGGAAAGGGAGAGGAATCGAAAGAGGGAGAGAGATCTACAAAGTGGGAGAAAGAGGGTAACACCTGGTGGGAGAAAGAGGGAAAGAGGGAGATATGGGCATGTCAGCCGAAACCTTCTAATCCCACGTACTACAGGTGTTTAATTCGTTACGTGAGACCGGAGGAAGCAGTAAACGGGACACTTTACCGTTTTACGTGATAACGAATAAGGGTTTCGTTCCCTTAGGATCGCCACTAGTTGATCAATTTTTTTTAAAGTACTACCAGACTCTGATACCCGTGCATCGATAATCGAGTTAGCTGGAGCTTCGATGTTCGATGGTTGGATCATCCGTTGCAACTTGAGATGCAACAACAGCGCTAGAATTAACCCCTTGACGTACGATTTAACGTAATTTTTCAAACGTATACTATTCAATTTTATTTATTCGTACAAGGAATGGCCACGAAAAAGAATAGATTTGTTTTACGAATAGCTCGTGAATGTAAAAATGTATTGATTTTAATATACATATAAGACTCGATGACCAGTGAATGGCTTCATAATTATGAAACTTGACATCAAGAATTGTACGAGTCATTGTATGGCAAGGAGTTAAATATGAAAACTACAAAAGACATTATGCATGAAATACAATATACAATTTTCAACGGACCCTGGCACATAGATTAAGCTGTATCTCACGTTAAGAGTTTATGCTTTGCGGGGAATAAACGAGAGACTTTAATATGGCCCCGCAAAGGAAATGTTTAATGGTATCGAGCTGCAAGATCTTGATGGCTGGTTGAAAGCTACATCTCTCGAAACAATCTTATCATTGAACTTCGACTTCGATAAACCGATAGTTTCAACAGAAGCGTAGCATATGACACCATCTTGTTTAAACCACATCTCAACTCAAACTCGTATATGAAAAAATGAAATCATCGAAGGATAACGCTCACCAGTCACGGATATATAAGAGTCAATGATTCCACCAGTCTAAAAACCACATTAGACAATTGCTTTTTGAGGAGTTTTTCAAATTCGACAACTTAGTAACAAAACCATCCAAAAAGTGAGCTTCATCATTGAAGATGATTTTGTTCCTTAATGTACTAAGAAGTATGCTAAGCAGAATGTACGAGGATGGTTTACAACCTATCAATCATCTATAGAAGAGGGAGAGGAAAGGGAACGAGAAATACTGTTAAGTTCAACTATCCATTACACATATTAGTGAGATAATCGTGTCCAACGAACCGCTATGTCCACACTAAAAGTGTTCGTGGTACTTTAAACACGTTTTTGCCGAAAAATCATTTGCAAAAGGCATCGTTCGAAGAAACAGCCGCATTGTATGAAATTTCTGCGCCGAGGAACGTTCGACAAGGGGGATCGCAGAGTAGGGAGATCGATGGTATTTTTATACTGGCGTCGTCTGGATGCAACGAATGCGGAACTTTGGTATTTCTGCACATTGTTGCGGAGGCGACGGGATGTGGGGAACGGGCCGCATCCGGGTTAACGTAATTACAAATTAATTTCGTTTTATCAAGTAGCTCGCGGTCGAGCACGCACGCTGCCGCGAGAGCTTGCCTCCGAGCGTTGTTTATAGAAATACCGTATTCGGGTTAATTCTGCATTTAATTGGAGACTTAACCGTATATCCAGTTTACGTGGAACGCCCGTGAGAAAAAAGATATTAATTTTTCGCCCGTAACAAGGATTCCCGCAAGAATTTGCACTTCATGGAAACACGGACAGATGAAGATAACGACGGTAATTGTGCGGTGGCAACGCCGATGATCTGGAGTGTTTTACTCGTCGTGCACATAGTATAGCTACGCCACTTTTAAATACTTCACTGACCCACAGGTACGCGGATCTCGAAGTGTCTGGCAATCTGTCAGACATCGATATTCGGATCATCAAATTGCGATCGGTTGCGTCAGTGCATCTGTTAGATCATCCCCCAAGTTCGAGCCGTTCGTTTCTAACTTGGTAGAAGAGAAACGAAATTTATTTATTCAGGGAACGTCTGATATTTGTCAAATATCAACTATTAGAGGGATTAGGGGACATGTGACAATTTTAAATGAATTTGTGATCCTCCGTTTTACAGGACAAATGGATTCAGAATAATTAGAATTATGAAATGAGGAAACAATATTCTTTAATATTATTTATGAAGAATGTGTATAGATGTCGCCAGTTGTAATTCGGTAATATCCTTATCTGCGAGCGTTAGAAGTAAGTGTCCTTTAGTCTGTAAAGATACTCGATACAGTAAACACGTAACAAGTAAAATCGTCGATTATATCGTCAAAAGATCCAAGCTTTTAGAGTCTAAACAGTTCACCTTGTTGACTGTTCATTATACGTTCCAAACAGTTTGGACTTCGTGTTCTGACAGTACGTTGTACGAACTTAACAGCGAAAGAGTTATAGTGCCGGTCACCAGTGACCACCGTGACAGTCAACGCGTTAAAGAACTGAATTTTTTCTCATAATATGCAAAACAGAAATTAAATTATACGTTGCATGTTGCGAAGATTGACACACGTCGATCCGCCGCAGAGATTGAACATCGACGACAGCCACTTTACGCTACAGTGCGCCACGAGTTTGACTCGTGTTCGTTACGTTTGGATCGTAATCTGCGTCACGAGTGCGACTTGTCGCCGACGATGCAACAGAATTAGACAAATTTTATTCGAAAATAAAAAATGTTTGATTTATTCGTAAACTAGCTTTTGGTGCCGCTCGAATCGTCTGGATGTCGATTTAAAAGATCGCGTTCTTAACCCGATTTCTACGACAGTAAAAACCTTACGAGGTAAGAAGTTCGTAGAAATCCAGAAAGAACAGTAAGTATTAACAAAAACACTCGTTTGTCCGGTACAGTTCGTCCGATCTGGTTCGTAGCTTGGTCGTTTGTTTACATTTTCTGCCAGTTCTTGCTAAACAGAGTGTGCCTAGTTCGTCGAATAAAATGTGACGAACTCTGGTAGACGACGGTCTCGCGCGAAATTGACTCCTTTGTTGGAACTTCGCGGCGGTCTTGTACGCAACAGAGCCGATTGCGATTTGCGTACGAATCCTGAGGCTCGCCACGAGTCGATCGCACATAAAATCTAGCTTTGCATGCTGATAAGGGGCCTCGATTAATGTGTGCGTCCTCTTGTACGTGCAAACGCAAGGTTCCCCCGTCGTGTATTGCACCTCTTTTTCCCCCCTTTCTCCGTCTGGTTGCTCGGTTCTCTCTTTATCCCTATCTCTGTTTCTCGTGTGGTCTCGTCTAAGCGTGTACACGCGCACGCAGACGCCGCGTGTCGATGTGTGTAGGGTTATTAGCCCAGAAAGCAAGGCCCCTGCTTCCGGTGTAGGCACTTTAGTTCGAGAGTTTCTTAACCCCTTCTTACAAGACTCCTCGCTGGCCTGGCCTGGCCTGGCCTAAGACTCTGCCCCGGCCTGGCCTGTTGTCGGTTGCGGGTGGTAGGACGCCGTCGGGAGGCACAGCCCATGACAAAACTATGTACACCGTAGCCACGTGTGCACGCGGGGTAGGTTAGGTCGCCATCGGTGGCGAACCGCTATTTTTTCTCCATCTGTCCAAGGTGGACCTATACCCGGGAACGATCGTAAATTTCGCGAAATACCGAACAGAGCGCACGATTCTGACTCCGTACACGCGACCTTGCTTATCGTACCCTGAAATGATACCGATACATGCAGCGCAGACGCTATACAGGGTGTCCCTAAATTGCTTGCCCGAGGGCCATCAGCGTCGTTTACTAATCTCACCGATTTAACGCTTTACTTACCAGTACCTGTTGATCCTAGGCTAGAATATACGCTTCTTCTTACATTTATAGAAACGTTAAATCGTTTGTGTAAATGCTCACTGTATCGTTCTGTCGTAAAGTAATTAAATCTAGTAACATTTTTTATTTTCATGACAACCGATTAATAGACTCGGTCGATGAAATATTAAGATTCCTATAGTGTTGTCCAGTAATCGACTTTTATTGATTAGTAAGAGTAATCATAATAGTCCAGTCGTCATTATTTTAATATTTCTATTTCAATTTAGAGTTTCTAGCGGCGGATTTCTGAAATCCTTGAAATCTAAATTTTCGATTTTCGAAAGGGTTACTTGTCACTCTTCCCACGCCTCTGATAGAGTCTGTTCGACAGCGTACGCACGAATAACTCGACGAATCGTTTTTAGATACACATTTTTGATTCCCTAATCGTTGGTATTAAAACCTGCTAGACTACGATTGATCAGCTTCCTTCTTTTTTAATCGCTACCGATGCCACCGCGAGGTTTCCTCGAATCCTGCCCCTTATCGCGTCCTCTAAGATGTTCGAATAATAATTTGTTGAACGTGAATCTCATTCGCGTAATCGGGTTGCATAAAGTTTGCAGCGTAACGCGTCGGGTTCCCAAGCAACTCGAGCGTTACGAGCGAGCTTCGACCTGCGGTCGGTTTTCGCGTGGATATTTAGCAGGACCGGTCGTTACTTTCATCGGGCGCACGACTCTCGTGGATCGTGGGTGATTTGTGGGTCAGATAGGAATTAGAATAACGCGATTGAATTGGTACCGAGCGTCTGGATAGCCCCGCGGCGGGTACTTTCGAAAGTGATGACCCCGCGTACGGCGAAGATGCGTGCAGGCGCTTCCTCCTTGGAAAGCATTTTATACGTATGGAACAACACTAATGCGATGGAGATTAGCTTACCTCGGTTCCCATGAACTATTTTTGAGCTTAATCGTTGCGCTGATCTGCTGTTATGCGCTATACGTATCTACGTACGTACGCGGAGCCAGCTTGTAACAGATAATTACACGTAGGAAGGGGATAGACGTTCCTGGATCGCTAATGAGCTTCTGGAATATTATCGATGCTCATGGCAGCGCTTATAACTGCTTTTCAACTGAGATTGTAAATTTTCCGTTGTTCACTGACATCAAGGGAAAGATACGCGATTATGCGCGCAACGAATATAATGGCGTTTACAAAGGTGTGTACGCAGGGGAGGTCGAACGCAGAAATTTATACAGAGACGCGAAGGTATTCAAATAATTATTTCCTCGGCATTGATAGATGTATAATTCATAACGAGGAAACATACGTTTCGCGGGTTTTCTTTCGAACTTACGGGGGTATTCCCATCTAGACTCTTTAAATGGTTTCTTAAAGGATATATTTTTTAATTCCAAAGTTAACAAAAATTTCTAAGAAACCGTTAAAAATTATATAGTTCCCATCCATAAAGAGTTTACTGTTTCTTATTGATACGTTACTGCGATGTATCAAGGCGGACGTATTTCAATAACATTTCGTATTTTCCGTAAAAATGTTCTACTAACGTTTCGTGTCGCATGGAGCCTTTCGAAAGGTTGTATAGAAAAATTCGCTGCGAACGAAACTTTTTAACAAGACCGGAGTCGACTGCCGCTGTATTTCCGCGACTTTTCAATTTATTCATCGCTGACGGTCACACATCGTGAGTTCCTCGGGTCACAGGTGAAGGATTTGAGAGTCGCTCCTACGCTTCCTCTTCTTCTTTTTGCTTCTCTCGGGCGTTTCTTCCTGAAAGGGCAGCCAAGTTCGTTTCGCGCGCGCGTTATTAAAATAGTTTTACAGAACCGCGATTTTAATCGCGAAATTAAAAAAATTACCCGGCGAGTTAATAACACGTGACCGAACGATGAATTTAAAGCGACTGGTAACGTCGACGTTACGGCGCCATTTGTTGCCTCCTGAACGGGGTTACGACCACTTGTCGAATTTTTTCGTCTTACCAATTGAAATATTCGGCAAATATAATATATAGTTTGAATAATCGAATACTATTCGTTTATTATCGTGCGTAATTACAGTCTGATTACGTGCGATCGTATCGTGGCAAATGTAATCAGTTCCATTATCATCGAGACAAAGTTATGAGTTTCTAGTCATATTTATACTTATTTAAAAACGAAAAAATTATACGCCACAAGAATTTTTGATATTTGGACAAATAGAACTGATCTAACAAACATAGAACCTCCCTTTGAGTTCTTCTAGCATTCTACCTTCGTTTCATTTGTTTACTTTGATTTACGCAACACGTATTATTTTTAACTCAAAGTTCCAATTTACCATCAAATTCTTAATATCAGTATAGAAAGTTATTTTAAACTGTTCGTGTGAAATCGATCGACGAATCGTCTTCAAAAGGAGATGATATCTCATAAATTCGGAATAAGTTTGTAATAAAAATGAGGATGAAGAAATATATAAAGATACTGTCTTTGATTTTTACGATGGTATTGGCGAGTTATGTTTTACTAAAATTGATATTTGATAAAACTGTGTAGAGTAAAATGTATCGAAAAACAGTAGAGCTTCCAGGAAACTGAAACTGTCGGAAAAATCCGACAGGCTACAGTCTTCGCGCGAAACGTACGATCATTAAAGCATTGAACTACTTGAAAGTATCTTAGTGAATTTTTAATGCATTCGGAATAATCGTATTAAAGCTGAAAAAACTCAGTGTGCCGTGTGGTAGTTGGAAAAAACAAAAAAAAATTATTCGAATGGCTTTACTCCTGAAAGCTCTTCTTGGAACTTCGTTTTATTAGACGACAATTTGTCGAGAAATGAATTCCAATGTTTCAAAACATCCTCGCCGGATAGTCCGTGTGAAAATCAAGTCCTACATGCGCAACGTCGAGTCTCCGTCAATCTAAGAAGATAAGGAATTACAGGAATTGTTGGACGGATGTTTCGTGCCCTTTAGATCGATTCATAGCTCGATCGTAACAGCGAGAACGCTGCGCGAGGATTCTTTATTCATTAGATTTCAGAATTGCCTGGCGGTAATTTTTCATGCGAGGAATAAACGAATGACGCTCGCCGCGATAAATTATTAAAATTTGCATTTACTTACGCGAATGATTTATTCAGCGTCGAGTCTCCGTTGCAACTTTTGTGCTTAAGTATACGATCACCGGACGGTTGCATAATTTTAAATAAAATTTTCGAAACTTTTATTCACTGTTTATATCTTGATGCTATCAAATCAAATATTTGAGTAAGAACCGGAGGGAAGAATCGACCGGAATAGAAATTTAGAAAGAAATTATTGAAATTTCTCCTACAGTGTCAGCTTTTTAATTAGATACGCCTGCTAGGATAGATTTGAAACGCATCTATTGAATATTCCATCGAGTTGCATGTAATTAAATTGCAAACGACCAGGCGTTCGATTTTCCGCGATAGAAACACGGTGAAACGAGGTCTTTTGGCGAACTCAAAAAAAAAAAAAAAAAATTATGCGGCGAAAACTATTGCAACGTCGGAAGTGGCAATGGCCGCGCAGCGTACGGTTCTCAAAGGGTTAATTGGGCATAGTAACTCCTCAGGTGACCAAGCTCCATGGGAGTGGAACGGAGAAAACCCACTTTTATGCCACGCATTTAGCCACTGTATCTACATCTGTACGTTATGTCGGTTAATTTATAAATATGTAATCGCACGTATATTACCCCTCGAGTACATCTTAAATGTTCTTCTTTTACTTGTCTTTTTGCTGATACATTATTACGAACATTTTACAAGCGGGGAATGATATCGTTGCGAGAATAAATGTTACATAACACGGTTGAGCTGCAACGTTTACGATTACATTTGTATCGTACAGTTGTATTTTCCATACCGATTAATTTTATAATATCGTCGTGTGTTTTTTTTTTATTAAACTTTTTACTAAATTGATTTAAAATTAACTTTAAGCTGTTTTCATTTTCGGATAAAATTAATTCGAATGCACCAAGCATGTTTGTTAGAGAAATCAAATCTACATGTAAAAACTTACATTGTCTTAAAAGTTTAATGGTCTTATTGGTAGTTCTCAAGATTGTTAACATTATTTCTTGTTTATTCAAGATTAAAGATCTTGAATTGAAATATATGTATAATGTAACATTAATAGAACATATATCATTAGCAGGAAAAGAGTAGTTAACTAACGAGGCCTAGCGTGAAACCTGAAATAGATATAAGAACGCAATTGAGTCTACGACAGTATGAGTAAGATTTCCAACAATTTTCAAATTAATATTATAGTTATGATTGTATAAGTACATTCTACATTTATATTACACATAAGACTTTTTTCTTTATTTTATTATTTAGTATAGTACGTCTGACAGAATTTTCTAAAACTTCTATTTATTTCTGTTTTCACGTGTTTCATCGTATAAACATTTTTACGTTTCTCATTTGTTGCGTAACTATTTCTGTACCAGTATAATTTTCAGCATTTATTATACCAGCAAATTTTCCATTCCTTCGACTACATTTGATTCTCTTTCTATTTATCGAGCAAATTTTATCCCATATTTCTGATTCTTCGTTCTACCTTGCGTGTCCCAAGCAGCACCACGGTTCACGCGTTTGCACGCTAATATACCTAAGTACGTACCTGTTCCGAACCGATTGTGTCCTACTCGGAACCCAAGCCTTCATTATGCTCTCTGTCCCCAATTGAGTGTGACAAATTATTCCTGCGTCATATCCGCCTGCGGTTCGCAAAAACATTCACAAGTCGTCGTCTGAGATTCGTCGCTTCTGCCATGTTCGTTTCGACATTCGTCAGTTTATCGATATTATGAACATAAATATCATGTAGCACGCGTAGAAATAAATTTAATAGAATCGTTGATAACGCTTACTGCTTCATAATCACTGTCACGATTAGTTTTACTAATTGTGCTTCCTTTCGAGGTAATTCTATTTAGTTTTTCTTTGTATATTTCTTACGTATTCAAATGTTATGTTTTGGTTCCATTCGGTCCTCATGCTGTGATTTATGACAAACTTGTTCTTCAAAGGTTTCTTCTTGCATAGAAAACTCTGAAACAATTGACTATTGATTATTGTTCGCGGAGATACATTTCTCGTATTCACAAACGTAAACGTGTCCATCTTAGATATTGTTCGATATAGTCTGTTTAACAGAAAGTGATTCTCAAAATTTGTTAAGAATTGAAAAAATTCCTAAAATAGTTGCTTAAATACATGTCCATCATCAAAGTTAGATATTGTTCGAGTCTGTAGTCTGTTTAACTGAAAGTAATTCTTAAAAATTTGCTAAAAATTGAAAAAATTCTGAAAATAATTGGATATTTTAATCCTATCTTATATGAAATTTTACGTTCGTTTTAATTTCATCGTCATAAGATAGAACTTTGTGCCCACCGTTCGTCAAGCAAGTTTATCCGGAAGTCCTGGATTTGATCTTAGCGTGCATAGTTTTCGTCAGATGGAAAATGGTCGTTTTTTAGAGGTGACCATTTCTTCGTTGTCTCGTGCTCGCGTAGCGAGACGTCGATGGAAGGTGTATCGAGCAACAAAGGCTCGATAGAAACGCACGGTGACCTCTCGTACTCGCCGAATTGGTCCGCGAAATCCGTTATCCGAGAGATCGGTCGTAGGCCAGATCGAGAATGAAGATAGGTCCGGACGACCCGGTCAAAATTCTCACGGTCACGCGGCGCGGAAGCAACGCGAAAAAACATAAAAATAGATGCAGCGTGTAGGCGAGGATAGGAAAAGAAAAAAAAAAAAGAGTATCATCCTTGCGTGTCGGGCGGTCGGTGGGGCTGAGGTCGCGAGGAGTCGAGGAGTCGAGGAGCAACGCGGCCGAGGAACGAGCCCAGGCATACACGGTGCCGGCGGTGTATAAGTCAGCACTCAGGATATTTCGTCATTTCCTGCTTCTCACGCGATACAATCTAAATTAACTATGTTCGCTTGGCTAGGCCTCCTCCCTCGCAGAGGCTCGCATCTCTCAAGAAAATTTCTTATTTCCTAGCGAGGAGGGCATACGGCCGCCGTCGTGAAACGACGCCATGGGCCCCTCTCGAAGCGAACGCCAGCCAGGACGAGCGTCGTCGATCGTTTCGACGATCCGCGATCCAGAGACGTTCGCTTCTTTTCATCAAACTTTTGCAAATAGAACCAAATTAGAGACAACTGTCGCCTCAATCTAGATAAGTGTCATGTTGTTAAGTTTAGTAATAAGAAAAATTACATTATTTATAATTATACTCCAAATGGTATCTTACCAACTACACTTAACGTGTAACGTGAAAATTAGGGTTAAGAAATTAGGAAAGTAATATAAGAAAGAGTGAGAATCTAGCTTTTTTGAAGAAGTTGTAAATCTAGGAGTTACATTGGATCATTAGGGTTTATGACGTGGGCTACTTCAAGGTTTGTGGGTTTAAATCTTCAATTATACTATTTGGAGTATAATTATAAATAATGTAATTTTTCTTATTACTAAACTTAACAATAACGTTCGCTTCTTTTCATCAATCTTTTGCAAATAAAGCCAAATAGTGATAAGTGTCATCTCGATCTAGATAAGTGTCATGTTGTTAAGTTTAGTAATAAGAAATATTACATTATTTATAATTATACTCCAAATGGTATCTTACTAACTACACTTAATGTGTAACGTGAAAATTAGGGTTAAGAAATTAGAAAAGCAATCTAAGAAAGAGTGAGAATCTAGCTTTTTTGAAGAAGTTGTAAATCTAGGGGTTTCGATTGTCAGAATAGAAGGATCTAGCATCATTAGGGTTGAAGCTAATTAATTTAACGATCTCCTGTCTATTTTGAAACGTTTTTATGGAACTCAAACGTTAATATTATGAAAGTAACTTTATCTTTCTAATAAGTTCTTCCTATTGCAACTGCTCATTAAAACGATGACAATGGTGTATTAGACCAGTTAGCTATTTCTTAGGTATTCGATCTTGAAAATCGTAGGAAAGGTGAACTGTTTAAAAATTCAGATACTTAAATATAGAAATATGTTAAAAATATAAAAAATCACCAACGATCGTAAGATCTGTGGAAACAGTATTGGATACAGAAAAAATTGACTTATTCAATAATACTAATCTTCAAATATTGCATAATGGAAAGAAAATCACCGATATTATGTTTGTAAATAATCTAATGAAAGGTCATATTTCATGTCCAACAATTTTTCAATCGTTTCTGTTGTACGTGTCATCAAAACATTTAAGGAATCACATTCTATTTTATTCTGGAAACCATCGCACAATATTTGGATCTGAAAATTGTATAAATAGAATAATTATTCGTGGAAACTCTGTACACGGAAAAACAGATGTAATTGAACAATCATTAGAAAGTCTAAAATTATTCTTGCAACGCATTGTAAAGTAATTATTTTGCTAAAATTTTATGAACGATAATATCTTCTATGCATAATCTATATTCTCTTATTCCTTACATATTTCATCTTTTGTACTAAAGGGGTTTTCTTCCCGTTAATAAATAAATAAATAAATGAATGAAATAAACATATCCAAATCGTAAAGGATATTGAAGTGCTAATAAAGTCAGATGTACATAGAAAGTTAAAGGAAAACCTATGGCGGTCATTATTCAAGGTTTAAACAGATACCAATTTAACATCATGAAATAACTGCAAACATCAGAGCTAAGATGATAATATCTTTGTTGTAGGTTGGTTAGACCTAATCTAAGTGATGATAATAAGTGGTTGCAGCTATAGTTGTTATAAGTAATGCAAATCACGAACACTTCGAAAAGAATGTTAATTGTTTGGGAAGAATTCATTCGAGGCGTGATGTTGTGCTGGAAGATTACATTATGACTGATAGAAATGTACAGGGTGTCAATAAGAACTAAGATTAAAATGACACGTACTACTTAGAAACACATGGGTTGGATCTGGGTTCAGAAACATTTGTTACACCGAACTAAAATGTTGAATAAACGCAAGTAAGGTCTGAAAACAATGCATTTTTTGGGAAAAGCGAAGTATAGAAATCACGATGCTGCACAAGAGGCTCAAGATGCTTAGCAATTATAAAGAAGAACAAAAGTAGGATCTAGGGTGCATTATATAACATTAATAGGTATCGATCGATTATCGATACTTTGAATAAATATACTTTCGTTGGTTATAATAGGAGAAAGGTGTAGTTTCGTTCACTTTTGGAACTTAACGGTCTTCTTTGTTTTGTATAACACGAATTCAAACCACACTACCGTGTTATCTGTAATCCCATTTAAAAAATAGCTGAATTACAGGCTCGGTATGAAAAGCGATAGAAAATAACGAATCGATCGATCGATGACCGTGGTAACGACGATGACGCGACGTTGAGGAAATAATTGGAGAATAACGATGGAATGTGGGGAGCGATGAAAGTCGCGATAACGAGTCGCGGAGATCGTCGATGACGAGGACAATTAGAGACCGGAACGATGACGGGAACGACGGAAGGTAAGAAGATTGATCGAAATGGCGACGTGGAGAGTTCGAAGAGGGCGAAGACCTGGGTGGCTTTCACAAGCAGGCACGCAAGTAATTTACCTGGAAAATCCACCTTCAACGTTCCCGCGGCCGGAAGTGACTCGCAAAGGCGCTCCACGTATCGGTGAAAAAGGAATTCTCGGGAAGAACACCGTCGCTTCTAAACTTTAGTCGGTCATTCGCCACATCGGGTGTGACGTTTGTGAAACCTCGTGGATTCTAATTCGTCGCGTTTCTCTTTGGGGAGAGGATTGCGTTACGGTTTGAAGGTACGGGCGTCGCAGGAAGTAGGGCGTAAAATGCCATGAACTTTGAACCGTGCGTTTTTGACGGGAAATGGAGTGAAGAAAACTGCGTGGGGACACCAACCGCGAGAGTTGGCAAAATACGAGTTAAACCTGCTGTTCTCCACGGATCTATAAAACTTGGAATTAAATTATCGCAAGCGTCGCGTTTCACGATATTTTAGAAGCTGGCCTAGCTTAAGAACAAAACAAATAGAAACCTCGGTCTTTCGCAGTAGCGGAGTTTTATTAACGTTTTCTGTTATTTTTACATTCGAAAAGATTCATGGTTAGAACAGGAATGATTGAAAACCATTTTTATAATCGAAGGGAGTAAAAGAAAAAATATAAAAAATGTTCTGGACATTTGATCAGAGTATCGTTATGGTGGCCGATTCGAGGCAATTTTACGATTCGAACGAAACGTGTAATGACACAACGTGAGTTAACGAACGAATTTATATTTCGAAAGTGGACCACGGATGTTTCATCGAGTCACGATTGTACCACGGCGGCATTGATTGTAGACCGTTTGGCAAAGTCACTTACAATTAGCGACGCAAAGTATTACGTCATCGATTAAACCGATCCGTGAGATACACATCAGTGGCCATGCTTTGCAGCTCGTCACGCTTGTAATTCCACTCTTATTCCGTTAACGTAATTCTTACGTGCGAACGAAATGGCAAGTTTACTTTAGATAAGTTAATGTTAATTACGCGGCGTATGTTATTTCGCAGATCGAGTTTGATAATAAGAAGTTTAAAAAGCATGAAATTGATCGTTAAACTCTGGAAATATTGGTGAGAAAATACTAATAAAGCTTTCTCGCGTGTTTATAACATCGCTAATGTGTTTCTTCGTCTAGTTATAAACATCGTCGTACCACAAATTATTCTATCAATACAGAGTATTTCGTAAGATTTGGTATGTAATTTTAAACATATCTGGGTAAACTACTATTTCGAATAATAAATAGTAAATAATCTATTTTACTTTACATCGTTATTTTCATTTGATATTAAGCGAAAACATTCCAACGAAGATGTGTTTTAAACTGTTTAATGTTGTATTTGTGCACGTTAAATAACGATTATGTCTATATTCTAAGCTTAATTCACGAATGTGAATTATCGTTCTTATTGGGAAAACTGTATAGTAACTCTGATCGCGTAAGCCTTGAATTTTAACCCTCAAGCACACAACAGTTTTGTTCATACTTAAAAGATATTGTATTAAACCCCACAAGCGATTACTTGCTCTTTTTCTTATTAAAAATATCATTTTTACATGCCAAAACGGTCACGACGTAAACGTAAAAATTCATCTACTTTCATTCTACAAAGTATTTATACTTTTCGCAACGAGTCGTGTTAGCATATTTTTTTTTCATAAAACACAACTCATGATCTTGTTATTTTCGTGTGGTAAAACCCTTTTATCTCTTATCAATAAAAAGATATGATTTTTTGAAGAAAATGAAATTTCTGCAAAAATATTGCTCTTTATCTTTTACTTTTTGATAAATATCTTTACTGTACAAACTCACCCGATAATTTAATTTACACAATGTTATTCTTAAATTTTTGATGTATCGATTAAAAAAAGACACTTGAAAATGTGTTGAATAAGTATTTCAGTGTGTGTGCTCGAGGGTTAAATTGTCAGTAATATGTTTCCATAACTTAATTTTGCCTGATGAAACAGTATATCGAGAATTAATTTCCACCGTTATTCTCCAATTGAATAAATTCACGCGACGAATATAAAATGATTCATCGGAAGAGAAGAGACTCCGGGACGCTACGAATCCAGAGAAATTTGGTGGACGTCCGACCAGTAATGGACCGCATCACTGGCTCCACCACTGAACCACGCTATTCGTAGAACCAGTGGTTTTTGACTGAATATTCTCGTCTAGATCTCAATTTTATAACGGAAGCTTCTAGAGAAATCATAGCTGTTCCATGGTTTGTCACCAATGAAAGCCAACAACAAAGATTTAAAATAAATCACATATAAATAAACTGCAGTCTCGACCAAAGGAACTGGTAAACCAACTACTCAACGATAAAGATAATGCACGAAGACTTAAGAGAACTAAACCAAACGATAGACCAATAACTTTCACAAGGAACCTAACGTAGGCAATAACTAAAGAGTTCTCCACAAGAATATCAATAAAATATTGACGACCGTTCGTAGTGAAATTATTGGAATGTCAGGGCTGGTCGAAGATACTGAGATGGCCTTGAAAGCTATCCAATCAGTAAACCGTGGACGGAAAAGCGGCATTAAATCTTTTCGACTACGATAAGAATCTTCCGCGTGCACGAAGATCGTATTCGCGCTTTATCCGATAGACTCGACGGTTTGAAGAGAACCGGTGGAAAGAAGAAACCCGGCCGCACGATCAAATCGCCATTTCCTTAAGTATTTAAGATCAGGAAGTACAGGCGCACTTTAAAGAACGTGCAAGGCGAACAGAGGAAAGGAGATGATATCGTGGCGCGCGGAAATGTTATGGCGTGCAAGGAACACGCGAAGAAGGTGTAAATGACCACGGCCGAGCAAATGCACACGGCCGAAGAAAAGCACCCGATACGCTGTTCTTCCGCAACGAGGGACGACGGTCCTCTTTTTTACGGCTGAATGCGTACTGACGTAATTCCACTTTCTCTGCGGGAACGAATTCAACGAGACCGGCGATCAAACTATCGAGGAACATCCGCGATAGGTTCCCCTCTCCTTCGATTTTGACAAAACGTCGCGGGCCTCCTTATAAAATGATAGACTCGAAGAAAAACAAAATTGTCTCTGTGTAGCTGTTTGGCTTTTACAACTCGAATTTGTCATAAAATTAAAAAACAAGGGCAGAGCTTTGAGTGTTACGTCCAGAGCATATTCAGTATCAAAGAAGATGGTATCAAGAAGGTTTAGAAACAATAATTTAGGTGGGATTGAAATTTAAAATAAAACCTGTGAAGAATGAAAATGAAAGACTATAATAAATCCAATCCTAAAGTGGATTGAATATGTTCGATGGAATGTAGAAAACTATTACATGAGACTCGCAATGTAGTAAATGTTTCTTAAGGCAAATATTAGACCATAAATTAACTAAAATTACTCGAAAGTGGAGCTGTCTCTTTATTGCAGCGGACTCTTCGATTGTTATTCTACAGTCAGGGTCAAAATTGAATGGTCTCCCATTTATATTAAACAAAATGCAGTAAGCCAAGAATTTTTTCTAATTAATTGCCACTTCTTTAATTCTTCGTTGTAGTTTACACATTTCTAAAGACATTTCGTATGTTGTTTTATGAAATAAAGTAGTTTATTTTGAGTAAGAATAGAATAGACATTGTTTCCCATATGCTGCTGAGGCTTGTAGATGTTACATTGTTTTAAATTTTTTCATATTTATACCGAATTCTTCAGAGTCCAATTAGTATTAATCGTATCGCCTTTTGGAAAGTTTCTTTTAATATAAAGATGACGAACCGACAAGAAATTTCGTTTCAAATCCGAGAATTAGTAATTTCTGACTGTCGAAAAGGACTCAGTTACAGAAATATCGCGAAAAATATATCTAAAAATACTATTGCAAAAATGTGAATAAAGTTAGTGAAACACAATACCGTGTTTCACTAACTTTATTCACATACCGCAATCTGGTCGTGGTCGTAAGCGGTGTGCTACTGAGAGGCCTGATAAACGAATTCTAAGAGAATGCAGAATTGAATCGACTATTACACGTCGTGAAATAATTGAGAGACTCAATTTAAACGTCTCCGAAAAAACAGAGACCTGCAAATTAAAGGAAGCAAATATGCGTAATTGTATACCAATACACAATACAAAAAGAACCGTAAATTTTTTTAAGGATTCTGCAATAGAGTTTTTAGAATGGCCACCATAAACGCCAGATTTGAATTCTATTGAAAACTTATGAACCTTATTGAATATAGGAAAATCAATTACCAGCAGAACAGGAAAAACTTCGTTTTGCAGCGGTTTACAACACATTTACAGCATTTTACAGCATTTTTTTCTACCACAAACGTGAGTCCACTCAGTTTTGTCCCTGACTGTAGAATCTATCTTTTATGAATTCGTCATTGGGTTCTTCCGATCATCGATGACGGACCTTCGAACATCGCGCATCGTCTACCACGAACCAGTGAGGCAAGATCGCGAACGGTATTCCCAATTGTCATTCGACTCGTAGACATATTAGGGAAATGAATCGCTCGTCTGCAGCTTATCAACATCGGATTCGTGCAAGGAATATAGCCGACTCGTTTTTACAGTTCGTTTGATTATCTACCGATCGTGAATCTATTACGTTGGAATACAATGCCATCGTACTAGACACGCTGCGTTAACGGACAATGTCGGAATATGTTGTCTTTGGTAACGTTCATAGAAAAATTCGCGCGAGAGAGTCATTTCAACGAAGCGTGCTCGCGGCTAACTTCTGTCACGCGTTTCACGTTTCTCGTAACAAAGATTTACTTACTTTACCGATAACAATCTATATTATATTGATGCCTATACAGATCTGCCACCTAAATTATACGAAAACTGTTTATCACGTGGAAAAATATTTCAAACAAATGGTAGGCTGTCGAGGAGGGGTTTTTAGGGCCATTTTAAATTTTTTTGTCGTAATGCGTACAATTTCACTCTGCTATTGAAAATAAATTTGAATTCACATACAATGAAAAGTGACGATTATTTGAATTTTTTTTTATTTGGTACTTATTATTTTATTTTTATGTATGTTCGATGGCACTATATTTTATACAGTATTTAAATGACCGTTGACTCTGGTACATAAATCTGTATCTCATCAATAACACGAATAATATTTCCTTTCAGATCGTCAATAGTTTGTCAAAGTTCTAATAGCTAGTCAACGAATTTCGATTTTCGTAAAGCGACAGTTTCAGCAGAAGCGTCGTATGTGGCACCATTTTATCGAAACTATAATACATTTTAGACGAATCAATGCAATTCGTGTCAAGGAAAAGATGAACGAAAAAAATATAAAATAGCGCAAGACTTTTACCAAACAGTGCTAACCAACAATACGAACATAGAAAACTTTCGTTGCCAACTAGGTTCAACATTGGCCAATTTCTACCATTGTCTTTTGCATTCCTTGTAATTTCAATTCGATCGTTCGCGTTATACGAAACATTGCTCGAAAACATCAGTTTCACAGGGTTTTCTATTTTAATTTGCACATTGATCGCATTCGAATGCGACTTAAGGTCCTAACGGAGCGTCTAGAATTGTTTCCAGGAGCGTTGTTCCACATGCTTCAGAGTCGCGGAATAATCCGCTACTGCTCGAGTCCCGTTGTTGTTGGACTGTCGGAGCCTCACTCTCCATTGTCTTGGATAAGGCTTCTAAAAAAATTCGCATTGATGTCTTCATCGAAACCGCTTCGAACTTCGTGGCGAGTATCTCACAGCATTTCTTCGGGTCGTAACGCACGAACGGCAAGCATATATATTTCTTTGTTTGCTCAATCGTGTATACATTGGGAAACAAAATCATTAGACGTGGAATAAGGCGTCGAAAATTGTTAACAGCATTCTATACAGACGTATACACATTTATATAACACGAAAACGATAATAATCGATACTACTTCGAGAACCCTGGGGATTCTATCGAACATTTTTCAATTTCAAAAATATAAAAAATATATTACCCGAAGGAATCAGAGACAGAAATATAAGCTTCGTTCAAACACGGAATTGATGTCTCTGATTATTTAAAAAACACTCAATTGTACTAGGAAATTATAAAAGAACAAGAAATAGCTTATATTTTGTTTGTATTTGGTACTATAAACTGAAGAATAATAAATATATATGTGCTTGAAATTCCTTGATTCGTTGTTAGTTTAACACAATATTATATTAGATATTTAACTTTCCTGAATGTTGGAAACGACTCGTTGCCCAACAACTGGCATTAACGTTTTAGATTGCCGATAGACTCATAAATAAAGTTATTCAGCAACTCTGGCGTCGACCCGATTAAATGTGGCGATTGATTTCTATATAAAGGAATACTTGCTTATTAAAACTGCGAGAAAAGGTTTGTGCAAATAGCCACTTACTGACGTTTCCGAGAAAGTTTCGACCTACTATAGAAACATTAGGTATTTGAGTTCAAACTAACGACAAGAACTTTTAATGATGATATTACTACATCGCGCAAAGAGACACGCAATAGTGTAGGGACTATTATGTTTAAAATAAATAAATTTATAACAAATTATAACTTATAATGCCATGAGAAGAAAATAAAGCAAAGCAGAAGGGAACGGTTCTCCTATCATTTGAAGCGAAATAGGGCTGTTAATTTTTCAACCCTGTTGTTGAGGTTTTGGATCGAGGCAGTGAAACTTTACTTTCAGAGGTTTATTAACAATAGCGATAGAAAATACTATTTGCTTCAAGACTCGTGTGCAGTATACTTGCTTGCTTTGTTCTAACTGCTCATAATCGATATAGTTTTAAACCTATTGTATATAGAGTCATTAGATGTCACTAAATGTTGTGACACAAGTAACGTTCATGTATACATTGCAATCTACTTTATTGACGTAAATGTTCAAATAGATTGAATAGATTCTACAATATTTGAAACCACGCATTAGTTAATCAGGTTATGGTTATTGTTCAGAGAGATTCGTTAGTAGGCAGAGCGAAATACCTGCAGCAACCCCATGAATAGTAAACCCGACTAGTGCAGTTCTGTAGTCTTTGCTTTGCTTGAAAATATTAAAATGATACAAAATTTAGAAATATAATACAGACATGTAAATATAAATACCGGCATACCTTCGCTACTCGTAGGATTCCTTGGATATTCCTTTTGAAAGTGGTGAGCGATACATTAAAGATTTACTGGATCATATACAGAGTGTTCGGCCACCCCTGGGAAAAATTTTAATGGGAGATTCTAGAAGCCAAAATAAGACGATAATCGAGAATACCAATTTGTTGATTGAGGTTTCGTTAAATAGTTATTAACAAAATTATTGTTAAAAATTATTAATAAAATTTGTCCACCTACACGAATTTTTTTCTCGAAAGTGTGTAGGATTTCGGGGGTAGGTCTATTCACCAAAAATGATTGTAATTGACCCCAGAATCTAGAAATAATTTTTTTAGAACGATTTAGAATTTTATTTTTTCGCCGAAAAATTTAGGCACCTACCCCCTGTCGATTCTTCTTAAAAATTCATTTTTCATTTTTAGTAATTTTGTTTGACGCTCTATAGAAAAATTGTCTAATACTTTTTTGTATATACCCATGAGCTCTACTTCAGAAAAAAGTTCCATTGAAATATATTCACTATTATAGGAGTTATGACTGTTTGAAAATTGGACCATTTTTATGTGGTTTTTCTCACTTTACGGGGTCAAGGAACAACTTTTTCAATATTGTTACAATTTGTACATATTCTTCACTAAAATACGCGTTATTTGCTTTTTTAAACATGAAAATCCTTCAATCCGTTCAGAAGTTATGACGTTTTAAAGATACACACGAAATTTTGGAGTGACATTTCTGGCCTGAAATTATATTTTCAGTAAGGAATTTTTTTCTCGGAAATGGTTAAGATTTCGGGGTATGTCTATTGACCAAAAATGATTGTAATTGACCCCCGCAACTGAAAATAACTCCAATAATCCGCTTAAGGGTTAAATCCACATTAACACTAAACCTACCACGAAGATAGTAAACCTATCAATTAGGTAGATTCTTTCATCGACAGATGCAATTCTTCTCTCCGGACTAAATCGTTTTGAACAAAGTATTTTATAATTATATTCTCATTCATCATACATTATTTCCACGTTGTTCATTTCTAGAGTCTTGTAATTTTAGAACTCAATATCTTTTAAATAGTTCTAAAAGAAACGTTTCTCTACTTTGAGACCTTAAATTCAAAGGGCCGCAGTGGCTCCAATAATCCACTTAAGAGTTAAAAAAATCCTCAAGTGTCCTGTAGTAGGGGAACTACCCCTACGCCATACGCGTTTGATTAGTGTCTGTCGGGCCTCCGGTTCCATCGAACTTTGACTACCCGGGATTAGAAATGTTGGAACCGATATAAATGAAACGGTGATATCGAGTCTCGCGAAACAACCGATCCGTTGGACATTTTGTCGTTCCCATAAGTAGCTATTAGAAAATGTCTTCTCCTATTTGGTCGGAAGTAGCGAGTGCGGTGAACGGCTGGTCCCCGGGTTACCCACACGAGCACGCGAGATCGTGTAGCCGCGGACGGTGCAATCGGCCGTGGCTGGTGGCGTTTCTAACAAATTAACGGCCGATATCTCGTCTTGGTACCCGGCTCCCTACCTTCTGGCTCCACCTCCGCCGACCGTGCCGTGACCACTTTCCGCAGCGGGCGAGGGCGCATCCAGCCGCCGTGCTGCGCCGGAGAGAGATCATTTTTGCCACGTATTTGCAAACTGAATAATAAATACGCAGATATACCGCGAAGAGGCCGCGTTCCGCCTTCACGCAGCTCGCGCTACGCGCGGATTGGTCGCACCGGCCGCGAGGGGACGGCGATATTCATTCGGCCGGTCTCTCCGCGGCTCCTCGTGGACCTACTTTGTACACGCACACGTGCGCGTTACCCGTGCTGCACGTGCACGCGAGCGTTCCGCGTTAGAGGGGAGGCAGCGTGCGCGCGAGAATGCACGCCACTCGCTGTACCATATCCCTCTCTCGCGGCTACTCTCTCTTCCTTCCCCCCTTGCATCTTTCCATCCCCTCGTCCTGACGTTTCTCTTTTTTCCACGCGTTTTTCCCCTCTCTGTCGCGCGGTCCTTCGCTGCCTCGCGTCCCTCGCCCTCTCCCTCCCCGTCGTTCGATCCGCCGCACCTTCTATGAGCCAGCCGCCTCTTCGTCCTCCTCGCTCTTCCTTGCTTTTAGGCCTCGAATCCGCTCGTCGAGAGAGATTTTCTTACCTTTCCTGCGTAGGTACCGTATAACCTGCGCTCTTCTCCTTCTCTCGAGGGACGCGGGTTCCTTCTCAGGCTCGCGGGGCCTAATCTCTCGCGCGCACGCTGTGTACGTACACGTTCACGCACACTCGCTCGAAACCCGGGACGCCCGGCCCGGTGCTTTGCCGCGCCACCCGATCGCGGGCTTTTCTTGCCTCGCCGTTTACGCGTACACCGGCTACCGGTCACCACGGACCGGCAAAATTCTTATTTTAGGCGTCGAACGATATTGTTTAACACTTTGACTGCAACGTCACCCATATATAGGCGACAGAACTTTTAACAGTGGAACTAAAACAATTATTTCTCAAGTTGAAATGATAAGAAAATAAATAGGCTTCATTAATTTTAATGAGGTTACGAAAGTAACTGCCAGGACAACTTTTAAGTTGCGTAGTTTACAATTGACTAAAATCAAAGTTCTAGTCTTGTAAACAATGTTAGGATTTTAGACTGACAGTCAACGTGTTAACCCTCTTAGTACCGATATATCGTCATTCGCTACATTTTTGAAAAGTGACGACGATATATCGTTGCGACGCTTTACTATTCGCACCGCGAGAGAACTCCGTCCCAAAATAAATTCATAAAACGTTATGAACGATTTAATTTCGTTGGAAAACAATTGAAAAAATTGTTTATGGATTTGACTTTTCGTTGTCGAGACTAGAGCGATAGTAAAGAAACTCGACAGGGTGGCAATTATCCTTTAGTTTTGTGGTCCAATATTAGTTTGTTAGAAACTAGAAAAATGCAATACTTCATACTACGTGGTCTATATAAAGCTATGATCAAACAATGACCTTTCTTATTTGCAGATATTATTTGTAAAAGAGAAATTAATTTTTATGTTTTTCGTAATGTTTTATATTTATGTTATTCGTATAATTTTCAACAAATATTGAAATACAATTGGCATTACTTTATTCTTCCTTTATTTCGTAATAGTATGTTCCTTTTTGAATTTTGTAAATATCATTCTTATTTTGCTTTTTGTGAGCTTTTTCTCAAACCTTAGCAAATTCGTTAAATCGGTATTCTTCGCATAGATACGATACTTTCGGTCGGTACTAAAAGGGTTAATTCTTTGTACTAGACTATCCCTTCCGAGGAAACATCGTACCAAGAACTGTCTGATAAAGAGACCAAAAACCTAATAAAATGTCGATACATGCGAGGTGGTCCACCATATGTTTTCTAGGAACGAAATAGGAATGTGTAACTGCGCGTACAAATCCTAATTATTAGAATACCAATAAGTATCTTAATATTAATTGTTTCTACTTAAATGGACGCGTGTATTTCGATGGTGCCTAATGAGACATTGAAGAATCAAGTAGAAATGGGCAACTACACGTATGAACCTTGCCTATGTAGTAGAATACTAATATGTACCTTAATTAATTTATGAATCATAATAAGATGCCGTAGTGTTCGCTTATTTATCTTATAATCTAGGTACTTATAGTCGTCACTAAGGTATGAGAAACTAAGTATCATAAGTCAAATAAACAGTAAATAATTCAACTACATAAGAGGTAGCTCGATTGAAGAAAAATATACGAACCATTTTTTTTTTAAGTGATACAAGTCCATTTTTGGAAAAAAATGAGTTAATGGTAGTTTTAGTCAAATATAGATATCCTCTCTTTACATTTGTGATCACGCATTCAGTGGTGTAGAATATCCTCAGATATTAATCAAAAGAAGTTTAACTGTTAAATATTATCGCAAGAATGTTTTTCTTTTAAATGGAATATGTCTATTCGTAATAATCACAATTGAAACAACTTTTTATTCGCATTAATTATTGATTATTACGACTTTAGTGTGCTCTGCCCTTAAAGTCTTTACATCGGATAATAGCTAATACCTTAAAAACACAACGTCATAAACAAGATAACGGTGTTATTGCTCAGATGAAGCGATGAGAAGTCATTTTACTCGTTTCGTTTAGTCTTCTTTTGCAAGCTTCGAGGGATCGGTTTGTGTTTCTTGAACTAATAGATCGAAGCGTGAGTATTATTTAATATCATAGTTATCAAAGCAGAGAATCAAATTAGTTTTAGGTAAATCATATTTCAAACACTCATTACAACGAGTTCTGCCTTAGATTCCTCCTATTCACCATGAGTAGGTCCTAACTGTGTTAAGTGTAAAGGAGAAGTGAGATTAAAATATGAATAAGTTTGTTATTATTATATAATTTACTTTTATTCCTGTATTTACGTGTTTTCGTCTTAATTATTATTTTTACATTAAAAAATACTATACAACTTCAATTAAAATATAAATTTAATATTGCTGTTGTTTTTATTTGTCATAATTTGTCATTATTGAAAGTGGTGCAAGTTGCTCGCAATTTACTGTATTAAAATAATAAAATATTAAATTATTTGAATATTTCGCGATCTGGTCCTAGTTGTTAAATCACAGAGTTGGGCAAATTTTATTCAAAATAACTAATACATATTTTAGATTCATTCGTAAACCAAGTTTCGTTCCATGACTTCGCTCGCCTGATTATTGATTTAATGAATCTGTTAATGTATTTTAATTTACACTAACAATTTTCCAGTAAATTGGAAGTCCTCAACGAAGATTATTAGGAAACATTATAAAAGTCCCTCTAAACTTACGACTAAATTGTCCAAGTCGGCAGCGAAGATTTTGAGAAATGATTTCCGCCGCTCTGGGAAGAAAGTAACGTTGCTTTTCCGTCGAATTTCCTATTTGACCACGGATGAAAATCGACGACAGTATATTTTACCGTCAACGTATGATCACGAACTGTTTTTGTAAAAACTTGGGACCGAGACAAAGGTTTCCTTTCAAGCGTGAACGGACTCGCCTTGGAACGGCGCGTTTATTGCAAACTTTTCAAGAAAACGGAATTGACTTGTCAGTTGTCGTGTGATAAATCACGAGCCAGCAGGTATGTTGATTTCATCGATAAGCGTTTTCTCCGCGCGGTCGGCGTGAGTAATCGTTTTTTCCAGGATGCTCATTTTCGCGGGATCTCCGCAGCGTTGCGGGCTGCTGTCGCTTCGTTTTTATCACGGGCCGTCTGAGGCGTATAAATATTTATATCCATAGAGAGACATTAGTCGCTTCCTAACGCATTAACGAGCACAATGCACTTACGTTGTTTCGTGCGCGTACAAGCAGGTGAACGAAAGCCGGCCGAGCATGATGTTTTTCTCGGTTTACTTTACGGTTCTTTGAATGTCGTCCTTCTTCCGTTTATTGTTGCATTTCGACCCGCTTCGCGAACGCTATTTTCGTTTACGAACGTAGAATCATGACACAGTTATTAAAATGAACCGTCGTAACTAATATTAGGGTCCGTTTCTTTCGCTCGAAACGATCAAGTTAAAAGTATTGCGCAGGGATGACAGAGACATAAGATAGGACTAAAGAAAGCTTTTTCGTAGATTATTTTTGCATTTAAAATTTCAACATACAGGTTGTCTCAGTGTCAAACTTCCACGTCCACGTCTGAAAATTTCGGGTAATCGGTACAATAAGATATTTATTATTTTATATCCTAGTTTTTTTTTATTGAAATACATGTTCAATTTCTAAGTCATGTGTGTACTCCTGTACATCAAATTTTAAAGGAATATTTGTAAAAAGGTGGCTTTAATTCGTGGTGGGTTTAAATGATTATTTCAAGCCTTGTTTATTCAATGGTATATTATATTATTCAATGGTCAACAGTTGACACCAAGATATCGGAGGTCCAGCGAAGATCCAGAAATGGCCAAGAGACAGGATCAATCGAAATAATTCCTCTACAGATCAAATAGCCAAACGAACTGTCAACTTTCACGTTTTGTCTCTCCACCTACTCGTCATCCTTCAAAGTGGTATAAATGGAGTCACTCAAGGATGATATTCATCATCCCTGGAACTACCTTTTTTGGACAATGGTAACCGATTTTCTTTCTCTTTTCAATTTGATCGTTTGATAACAACTAATTTTATTTACCTGTACAATCGCTTTTCTTACATTATGCACTTACATATACTCGTTCATATTATTACCACAAATATCTGTTTATTTTATTTGATTATTTAGTCATAATTCAACCGTCTATCCAGATTTATTTAATTATTGCGAATGTTTTCTTTCAATGATTGCGTTGACTTGTGTACATTTTTGTTTCCATACCATTTTATGAATTTTGATGACATCAATTAGAATAAGATTTTTATTTTTATTTCTAAAATTCTTCTAATATTTACCGAGATATTTTATTTAATTCTTTGGTATTTTCACTTTTCACATTCCTATTATTTCGTAAAGATCGTCCCTTTAGCTAGGTAGAATATCACCGGTGGATTTTTACTTTTTAATGCGTTTAAATTTAAACTTAATTAACTAACGATGTATGTATTCAGCCATCATACTTCTCCAAAGTACAAAACTTTGAATACTCCATCATTTACAATTACTATCTTTGAATTTTTCTTTTATATTGCAAATGAATCTCTTTCGAACGATGAGTATCAAAATATTACACAGCTCGTGGATTAACGTGGATCTTTTAAATATCGAGCCACTATGCTCGGTTTTACGCTCATCACCCTGTATCGCATCAGACGAGCGCACACGTGCATTCATTCCGTATGCATACGAAAACAGTTACGCGGTTTTGAAATGATAATCGGGTCGCGACAAGATTCCCTTCCGCTCGATTTAATGCTCGACATTCCTGCGTTCTCGCTTCCCGTTCGTTAAAGCGAAACTCCCTCGAGTTTATCTTTTTTCGCTTCATTACGTGCCGATACCACGTGGCCTGCAAATAATACGTTGTCAGAAAGTTTCGATGATGAAAGTTAAGATGAAAGTCACGGTTCTTCGCGAACAATGAAGGACTTGTCTTTAATCTTGCTTCTGTTTTATAACTGGCCTCCTCTCGATTGATCTGTACCTTCGATTTAATTTACCGTGATGATGCGTTAGTTTCTCGTGTTTACGCAAGTAATAAGCTTTTCGTTATTATTTCCGGACTGTTTTAACTTATAATCGTTTAAGAACACGTGTACTCTTTTCGAGGCGGTTAAACACTCTTAGTTTTCGTTTGTCCAAGCTAAATGTAAATCTTTTCAAGCGACAAAATAAATAAAACAAATTAACTGGCTTTACTCGAGCTCTAATTACACTGGCCAACAACTTGTAACTATTTATTTGTACCGAGATAGAACAAAAATAAATTTCTTCAATCTGTTCCGTGGAGTTTTCGTGCTATCAGAACTAGTGAAATTATATGGATTTTGTTATCCTATCACAGGTTGTGTTCACGTTCAGTTTCCAGCAGTAGTTTGCTAAATAATATGTTAAAGTCTGGAAAAATGATCCCTTTTAAGCGTTACAAAATTTCCACTTTTAATTTGCGTTTTAGAAAAATCAACATTCAATATTTTAATTTAACTTTCGGATAAAGAATATTTGCTGTTGACCAGTATTACTATTATAAAAGTACTACTAACGTACATTCTGATTTTAATTTATCAGTTTATTTGTTTTTTGTCAAGATATTCGTTAAAGGTTCTACCAATCGAATTAGTCTTATTTTATACTTATTGTGTTTCAAAATTTTAAACTTCTCCTCGTCGTCTTCTTTAAAGATTATCCTTTCTTCTGATCCAGATACGATAGTGGAGTAAAAGTTAAAAGTAAAAATTCATTCGCGATTTAATTGTCTTTGGCAAGAATTCCGATTCAATGGCAATGGGAGCGCAAGCTGAAAGGAAGTCGACAACCGAAGAATAGGAGACGTTGCCTGTCCCTGTCGGAAAGGTTCCGCTTCACTCGAGCCTCGACGTCGCGCAGGACTTAAAAACGAATTGCCGTTTCCGTGACACAGTCTTTAATTGAATTATAATTCGCCGCCGCTTGTCGCGGCTCTCGTGTTTCCCGATAATTAACGCGCCAGACCCGTTCTTACTTTCGTGGATGTAAAGTTCTCAGTACCGAAGCGTGCAGCGTTAACGAAGCGTTAAAGCGAGCCAGGTGGGTTAACGCAAGAAACAACCGGAATGTATAAAGCGATAAAAATATAAAAAAATTATAATTACCCCGGGTGATCTTAATCAGGGTCTTCCAGAGATCGAGAAAAGCACCATCGCTTGCCTTTTACAGATCTTCAGAATCTTCAAAAAATCCTTGTCGTACAAGAGGGGCTCTATCGTTAACGCACTTGGTACATAATCCTTAGTTTTATTTATTTATACTCGCGATACTTTCACGAACAATCGAAACGAAAATGTCGTAGAGTTTGTCCTGCATCTTCTTCTTCGTATCTTCGTATATGTGACGATAAACTCATAGTATGATACTTTGGTTGAGTATCTGTTAACTTGCATGCTTCCATCTGCCATTGAATTGGTCTTCGTATTGCTTTACAATTCGCACTATTTGAACTCGTATTGATCGAGATTCTTCGTATATGTGACGATAAACTCATAGTATGATACTTTGGTTGAGTATGTATTAACTTGCATGCTTCCGTCTACCATCGAATTGGTCTTCTAGTTCTTGTTCATTAAGATACGAAAGGTCTTCATTGAGAAATTCTCAAATATTTTGTATGTCCTCGAATCCAAGAACTCTTCTCGTATTATTTCTCTTAAAATATTTTCTTCGAAATCACTACTGTCAGAACGAGTAGAAATATCGTTTTATAATTCGCACTATTTGAACTCGTATTGATTGAGATCTACCTGTATTTGATTGTCTGTAAAGTCCTAGCCTAATGGAATTCCCTCGGGGACGCGACCATTCGGGTTTCGATACCAGGAAATCCGACTAATTGTAAGTCGTTCGATGGCAAGGAAAGACGGCGATCAAAGTCCTAGTACGAGTTGATCGAGGAGGAAATCGTAATTCGCGTTTTATTGTCACGTCGTTCTTCCTTTCCGCGATATTGGCGAGGCTGGAACGGGTCGTATATTGCAAGCCGAGACGGTGAAGCCTGTAACGTTGCAGCGTCTATAATCTCCCGTGACTTTTTTTTATTCTTTTTTTTTTTATCGCGCGCTTGCGATGACACCCACGTGGTCTCCTAGAGTCGCTTCGCGCGAATCGCATAAAAGCCACCACCGATCTATACGAACGCGGACCTTTCTCCTCCCGTGTGTGTTAATCAATCTGCTTCCTACGCTTTCAATTATGTAACACGGCATTACGGGGCCCCGAGGAAATTCAAAAAGGACAATCTCCTGCCTGGAGCGCGTTAGAGGCTTTTAGACCTCCTTTATATCGAACGGCTGTTATTCGACCAGAAATTTACGTAGCATGATGCATACCAGTCACTCGAATCGAACTACGATTTTATATTATCACAAACACACACACACACGTTCGTGCACTTAATATAATACAGTATGCTAATATGTTTATAGTTAAATAGTAAAATAGTTAAATAGTAATAGTTTGGTTGCACCAACTTGTATCCACTTAACACTAGAACTACCAACAATTATAGTGTATTTATTTGTATTAAAGAAATTAAAACGATTAGATACGCGAAGAAATATATAATCTGGTGGAAATAAATGTTTACTCATTCTCTTATAGAAAATTATGATTTTTCAAAAATTCAGTCGAGTAAATTTTTTACAAGTTTTATTAGAAATTACGAATGGGTCATTTTGACTGTGTTAACGTTACGAAACAAGACTAATAGGGCTGTAAATATTTATAAATTCAGTATGATTCTGGGTGTTTGTCAAATTTATTTTCTAGAATTATTACAAATATCTAAAATCTGGTTTCAAGGTTTATGAAACGTTGTGTTGCTTAGTGCTACGTGGCTCACGATCGATTAATACTAACAGTAGATAATCAATACGCTCACCGTCTACGACGAACGTGTATTGCACGAGATTAGACGCGGGTGAAAAATTAACTTTCAAATAAATCCACTTTGACACGTGAATTTTTTTCGCATCGAATATTTTAATGTTAAGAAGAAAGCCGTGTATTTTAATCGCTAGACTGTTCACGACGGCGCGGAAGTAGATCAACGGTCGCGTTGCAAAATACACTGCTGGCCAAAATTATAAGTTCTGTTTATTTTTGGCTCTTCGATACTGTCGGAAGTATTGCTTCTTCCTTTCATAGAGTTACGTGACAACGCGTAAAAGATAAAGTAATGGGAAATAAATTTTTATAAATCATTAACGTGTTTATGAAAAATGCAGGTTGGACAAAAGTATTAGGCAATATATCACCATTGAGTGCCAAACTTACATTACATTTAATTATTTTCTAATGAAATACTTCATTCAATTATTTATTTTCAAACTTCTCTGAGTTTTGTAATTTCTCAGCCTAAATAATTTTCAATTTTAATTTAACGTTAAAATAAAAGATTAATGGAAAGAATAGTTGAATTATATGTATGATCCTGCAAAATATAAAAAATATTTCGGGCCGTGAAGAATTGGCAAAACGGGTCTTAGCAAACGCTTGGAATATCTTACGAAATATTCAATTTTTTAACATTAAATCCTAATACTTTCATACGCGAAATAGTCGAAAGAGTCGATTCGCGAAAAAAATGCATCTGCATTTTGTGGATGCATCGTTGCACTTGGGAAAAAAAAGTAAGGCCGTAGGAAGGTCTTCTTATACCATTCACTTTGTGTATAAAACGTCATAGTTTCATTACTTGGCCTCAATTCACGATACAAAATGCTTCGATGATCGTACCAAACGCGTACAAGAACTTTACGAGGATGTAAACCTAGCATCGTTGGGATGGTTCTTCTTAATCGGTCCAGCAACGTTTTAACTAGGAATGTATGTGTAAAATTCAATTCTTATCACCAGTTACTATACGCGTTAAGAAATGTTCGTTTTCATTTCGCGCGATCAATGAAATTGATTGAATTAAATTCAATAACTTTTTCAAATTTAATAATTTCACACTACATAGATCAATTATATTGAATCCACAAATGGTTAAAGGGAGATTCTCGTATAACAGATGCAAGAAAATCTATTCATCAATCTCAAGTAATATAAACAAATCTTAATCTAATCTTCAAAGTGTAATATAACATCCAAACGTCGCTAACTCGCCAACGCATAACCCAAACAATCCGAGATAAACCAAAACTAAAGACATAAAATCGAACAACATCGAATCATGTATGATTCGAAGGAGTCACGTAGGCTAAAGATAAATCGAAATCGAAAACGTTAACGAGCAACAATTCAATTGTAATTTATTATTTAGTTTGACAGTTCGGTTCGTCAGTTTGACAAGATTCAAACTTCAAATGGAAAAGTAATTCGTGCACTCGCGTGAAAAATATAAGACTGCATGTATTTGCGACATTCTGACATTAGAGAATAAAGTTAGAAATTATTATTGCACTTCTAGATACAAGAATAAAATTCTTTTTTTTCAAATCAAATTGCTCGCCACGCCCGTAACAACTTATTTTTCGTTTTTTTTTTTCATAAATCAATAGTAAAACGTTTCAAAAATTTATTCCCAAACTTAATTATAATCTTCGTAGAAAGCTTTACGATTAAACAAAAAATGAAGTCCAAACAAGTGTTTTAGAGCTAGTACAAAATTTGAAATGCCGAGGAAATAGATAATAGTAAAAGTAATACGGGAAAATGACGAAACAGTAATATAATAGAAATAAAATAGACAATAGTTCTTATAAATATATCGGTTCTTTATCTGGCTGACAAACACAGCCAGAAACGAATAAAAATAATTTAGAGAGTTTGAAAGATTTTTAGGATCTAGCATTTCTAAAATCCTTAAACGAATATGATTCATTCTTTTTATAATAAACAAAATTATAACAATGCTTATATGTGTTATTTTTACTTTTTAATCAAATTATTGTTTTTGCAAGTAGTTTCCAAGTTCATAAATATTGTGATACTTCTATATTTCGATAAATGAGCTATAGGTATAAAAACTCCGATCATATGAAGGACAAATTTAAAGCAGTAGAGTTTAAAGTAGACACCTATTATGTATATGAACCTTTTTAAATGGCGAATAATCTGTGGAGAATAACCAGTGTTAAAAAAATTGCGTTGAACCGAAAGCCTGAAGAGAAAAAATTCTGGCTGATCGCGAGCCGTCCCGAAAAGGTACCGTGCATCAAAACTGGCACACGAGCGTATCACGGTAGGCACTCGTGCGTTAGGCGTGACGCATGCAACCGGGAACGGTTAAGGCCAGGATATTTGTCCGTTTTATTACGCGCGTTACTATTATTTTAAACGCTAAAAATCGCAGGTCCGGGTGAGCTTTTTGGGGTTTGGTATCGCTATGAGCGGCGCCAATGTGGGGCAAATCGCGCAGTCCGCGGACAGAAAAGGTAGGAAAGGCTAGCCGGCGCCACTGGACTCCACTGGGAACCACCGGCTCGGCCCGGACCGAATCGAGTCGAGCGCAGTCGAGGGGAGTCGAGCGGCGTCGAGCCGAGTCGCAAGTCACCTCCGCTCACCTCACGGCGTGCTCGACTTCAGTCCGCGCTCGAGTCGTGCACCACGGAACACGCGATAGTCAGCCGTGCCGGCTGCCGCGACCGAGTTGGACACACGCGCCCGACCAGCACGGAGATCTCGCTAGATAACCGACCTCCCCCGTGTTTATCCAGCATCGCACCTATCGAAACAACAAACAGAGAGAAACAGGCCGAAGAGTTGATTCGTTGACATCGGCTGTCCGTCGTATCGCCAGCGGAAGAGGATTCGATCGACGTGGGATCAAGAATTACCCGCGAAACCCGTGACAACCGGCTAGATCGACGCACGGCTCGAAATCCCGGATGGCCGTTGTATTATGTCACACTCCCACGCGAGCGACGGCCGCCGGCGCGACGGTGAACCGAGCCAACGTCGTCGTCGTTTGACATTTCCACGAGCGCGGAGTGGTTGACGCCGGACCTGCTGTCGGTCGTGCAGACGCGCGTGGACTACGAGTGTTATGCTACGTTTGTCGCCGGTGACGAACGCGCCCGAGGACCGCGGGGGCAATATCGCGCGCCCACGGGACCACCTCTAAGGTCCAGTGACTTATCCTTGGTGACCCGCGTGATATTGTCTTTGTTGGTGTACCGCGCGGCACGCGGCTCTCTTATTATCGATCTGCTTCGCGGAACCGTGCGAGATTGCCGATGTTCGATAGTCGGCGCTCGAACTACGTCTGTGCTCGTTTAGAGCGAAGTCGGTGTTCGTCCACGGTAGACCTGTGAAACGTCCAGGTTGGATCAAGAGGATCCGTCGTCGGGATCGCTCCAGGAGGCAAGAAGGTAACGAGTACGAGAGGTGGCAAGTTCGTTTGCCGCGCGTTTTTCGCGCGTCGAGCAGAGTTCGACGCGCGCCGTCGTCCAGATTTTCGAGGTTACGTCCGATCGCTCGTGACTCCGGGCTATGAAATCGGTAATGAGCTGTAAATCTCCGAGGGGGAGCGCAACGTTAACGCGGCCGCGTGTGAGTCACACCGAGGGCACCGACGATATCGTCGATACGTACGCCACCATCCGAGCCGTGTTCTTTTTCCTTACGGTAGGAAATCGAAGGAAAGGATAATAAGCGAGAAATACACTCTCTCTTAGCCGGCGGCCGGTTTCGTCGTTGCGCTGCCGCGTGTGGGTGGACGCGAGAGAGAACGTGGCGCGGGGAGAGAGAGAGAGGGCGAGGAAACGAGGCAGCGCGCGCGGTCCGAGTCGATTTTTCGAAAATCCACCGTGAAACCTTCGTTAACGGCGATCCGAGCCTCGATAACCGAGTTCGTGCGCCGATCGATCGCGCACGAGATATCGCCGCGATTCCGATCGGGCCGCGCCGCGTGTCGAAAATCGAACCGCGAATGCGTCGAGAAGAAAGTCTCTACGTTTGTAAGTAAAACGTTGGTACTATTTTTCTTAACGTATAGCAAAATAAAGATCGTTTTATTCAACGTCTAACTATAAAACGTAAGAAAACAAAATATGCAGTGGTATATACAAGACATCTTTGATCTTTGATCGTATTAATCTTATTCGATATAAATTCCTACGTACAAGCAGTTTTGCACCGTATGAGAATTCGTCGAATCGACGTTTACGAACACAAACTTTGTCAATGTGCAGTGTTGACGTTCGTAATCACAACTAGTCTGTCGCAGTTTCCAGAGTAAAAGACATCAAAGTACTTTTAATTGTTGAGAACAGTTATAATATCAGTTTCAGTTCTTGAAATAGTTAAAAGAATCGTAAATATGTTGCAAGTGTTATGGATATATCGGTTTTATAAATCATTTTTTGATTTTGTAATCAGTATTCTATAATACAAATTGTGATTTTAGAAAATGATTGCAAAATGATGTAGGAAATGGTTGGCATAGAACCATTAAAGAAAGCTAATTTTTAAAATTAATCAATTTTCATCGAAAGAACACTCGTGGAGTTGGAAGAGAAACGTAAATCACTTTTGCTGTTCCGTGTTAAACAGTTTTTGGTCTGTTACATGAAATCGATGGTAAAATGAAACAGTAAGCGTATAGAGGTATTTTAGATACAAACTTTAGAGAAACAATTGAGAGCATGCCAGTACTAAAATGTGATATTACGTCCTAACGCGACAGTGATCTGAAATATATTGCGAGAAGTTTGCAGAATTGGCTACGCGTTCAACATCGTCGTTAATTGACTTGTGGCATAGGATGCAAGAACAGTGATATTTTAATGCGCAAGAATATTACGAGACTTTAGTATAAAATTTGCCAAAGCATGTACAAGCCATTATTAAAATCAAAAGCTCGTGGACCAGATATTGAGTCTGTAAAGAAACTCAACAGATTATAGAAAATCGATGATGCATATTCCATAAAGAAAATTTGTACAAAATGATAATATAAATTTAATATTGTTCATAGAAAACTAAAGCTTTTTGTTCTTTTTAAGTTCCATACTTAAACATTAGATAGAACATTATTTATATTCAAATTCCATACTAGTATTCAGTTTTGTTACTTATAATAAATGGATGCAAGTTTCAGAGAAAATGTTAGAGAACGTTTGTTGGCTTCTAAGTCGTTATTTCTAGTCACTACGAGCATCGCGTGCTTTTGCCAACTCAGATTTATGTATTTCACAAACGTATTAATCTATTACACGGTGGCCATCTTGTGTAATTTTTATACGCTGATGTTTCGTTTATAGAAATCAGCTTATCGTCAAAATCTCATTTAGCATCGTGGCTAATATGTGTAAACCGTTAAATTTTGTTGATAGAAGTTGCCACAAGTTCTTACATAGCGTGTCCTCCTTTAGCAAATTACAATCGATCCATTCTGCGTGCCGAAAATTGAATTGCAAACGCGTCGGAAAGAAAGTTTCTTCGCTTATAAGTTTACTCAACGGATGTATTGAATTTTTTTAATAATCTCTGTTAACGTAAGCAAGCGTGAGCTTCGGATGAAACTCTAGAGAACGTTTGTCGTGCTTTCGGGTCGTTATTTCTATATTCTCATTAGCGTATCTTGTACTTTTATCAGATGGTTTCATAAGTGTTTGCGTGTTTTTGTATAAATTAATTGCATTCGTGGAAAATATACACGAGTAAACAAAACAATATAATTTAATAAAATAGAAACTTATGGCAGAAGCAGCGATGAAAAGAACCGTATGACAATAGCTATCACCGGGAGAAAAGGCAGGAAATATAGATACACGTGTACAATAACGATCCATCGACATGTATGTTTGCACATACACATACGAATATAGAGTTAGACATATATAGTAACGAAGACATATTAATATTATTATTATATAAGTTATTGCAGGAGTTGGCAACTTTTTTATGACGCGGGTCACATTGGATCATTAAGGTTTATGATGGGGGCCACTTCAAGGCTTGTAGATTCAAACCTTTAATTATACGAAATAATTAAAAGGAAAGGTAGAAGCGAAGATTGAAAATAAATTTCTCGATTTTTCAAAGTTTTATTTAGAATAATGCTGTTCAAAACATAGGTATATATATAGATTATATATTTATGTGAGCTTTCTACCGAAATCCTTCGACGTAATTAACAGTTAACAATAGAAGCAAAAAATAACATTCGACATTTTTTCTCTAATGAAAACGTTTGTTCGTAAATATAAGTACGTTGTTGACCCCTAAATTATAGAATACAGAAAGTACAGAAGTATAAAAGAACGTGAAAATTAGGGTTAAGAAATTAGAAAAGCAATATAAGGAAGAGCGAAGAAGAAAGAGTGAGAATCTAGGAGTTTCGATCGTCAGAACAGAAGGATCAAGGATCATTAGGGTTGAAACTAATTAATTTGGCGATCTTCTGTCTATTTTGAAATATTTTTATGGAACTCAAACGTTAATATTATGAAAGTAACTTTATCTTTCTAATAAGTTCCTCCTGTTGCAACTGCTCACTAAAACGATGACAATGGTATATTAGACTAGTTAGCTATTTCTTAGGTATTCGATCTTGAAAATCATAGGAAAGGTGAAACGTTTAAAAATTCAGACACTCAAATATAGAAATGTGTTAAAAATATAAAAAACACGAACGATCGTAAAAACTGTGAGAACAGTATTGGATACAGAAAAAATTGTACGCACATAATTCCGAACAACAAATTTTGTGAAATAATTAAATTATTTGATCAAAAATTCCACTCTTTCATTTAATCCGACAAATGTACGTGTACACCATTAATTATAAATTTGTAGATATTAAATTTTTAATAGGGTGTTTAAAAGGATCGATGGATGATTACAAATCGTGGAATAAAATCATGAAAAACGTTTAGATAATATAATGTTGCACATATATTTAAGGTTAATTATAAAATTCGATCAAGTGAGAGATTATCAAACTGTAGAAAAAAAATGAAGTTATAGATTTTTCTTTGTTGTTCCATAGCTGTTTTGAGAAGGAAATATCTCTATCGTAAAGCTCAAAACACCTGTAGAAACCGAGACTCTACTGTATCGTCTTGTTACTCTAAACTCTCTGGGACTTATTCACAGAGTTTCCAGGTTCTTTAACAAAATTAACACATTAAAAATTCTCTATTATGCTTTGACAAGATCTATTCTGGAATATGGCAATATAATTTGGTCTCCATATTATAGAACATATATTAACAATAGTAAAAGAGTGCAGCACCTTGTCGATAGATACAGTGGTTGTCCTATACTTTTGACTCGCATAATTATGATGACTTACTCAATAATACTAATCTTCAAATATTGCATAATAGAAGGAAAATCACCGATATTATGTTTGTAAATAAACAATTATTCAATCGTTTCTGTTGTATGTGTCATCAAAGTATTTAAGAAATCACATTCTATTTTATTCTAAAAGTCATCTTACAACATTTGCAAGATTACTCGTGCATATTCTGTACACGCAAAAACAGATATAATTGAACAATCATTAGAAAGTCTAAAATTATCCTCGCAGTGCATTGTAAAGTAATTATTTTGCTAAAATTTTACAAGCAATAATATCTACTATGTATAATCTATATTTTGTCGTTCCTCACATATTACATCTTTTACACTAAAGGGGTTTTCTTCCCGTTAATAAAAGAGTAATAATAATAATAAACGTTAAAGAACACAAAATTTTCTTTTTGTCCTAAAGTGTAGGCGAAGGAGTCTCTTATGCGATACAATAACCAACGAAATGTTGTTACGTGATACGTCATTATATGTTATCATTCGTTACTCGAGATTTTTATCGAGATAAGAATTTAGTCCGTCCAGAAGCGAGAAGTCGGGCCGAGTATCCTTTTAAATTTTACCGACGCGTAATAAATTCAGGCTTGCGCCATCGAAACGTGCATTCGTCATATTAATCGAACGACCTCGTCGTCGTGCGCTGCCGTAACAGTCTAGCCGATAATACTGCGATTCGAGAGGCCAGGTCGGATTCGATGGTTTCGAGGAGCGAAGGAAGCAAAACGCTTCTAACTAAGCCACATTGAACTCGTCCGTCGCGCGATTGAGAGGTACACGCGATCAATGGCGCGATAACGAGGTCGTGGATCATCGAAAATCAGGAAGAAAATCGCGGCGTTCGCCGGTTCATTTTCCACCGAACGTAACGTGAAACTTCGTTTAGTCTGAATCGAACTTATGGGCGGCGATAAAGTCAAATCGAACCGAGCTGCGCACGCGTCGATCGTATAAATCGGAGATCTATGCGGGGTGTGGCAAATGTGACGTAACGCAAGCTACAGGGCGATCTTTCTCGATGAATTTAATTAAAATAGGAGATGGAATTCGTAGAAGGTGTATGGCATAAGTAACGAGACTAAGATTTTTGAAAGTCGTGCATCGTTCAGAAAAATAAAGTCACGTTCGATGCTACGATCGGAAATCGGTTAACGATCGAATAAAAATGAGCATACAAGTAATTTCACTGGTTGCACACAGTCTGTCCACTAAAATGTCTTAAGAACTGTTGACGGTACTGAAAAATTATTCGCTCGGGAATTAAATTGCTTCGAGGAAAGCATAATTCGATGCAATTAGTTTCTTTATAGACAAACGCGTTTAATAACATCGTGGAAAATGAAAATCTACGAGCGACAGTAAACGTTCGTCTAAGTATGAAAATCATACAAAATGTGTCCATGTATTCAGATAAAGGAAACAATAACATATACAATAGTAATTACTTTATGAAATCTGATAGCGTTATAATCTTTGATAATAGCAAAGATATATTTATTTGGACAGTGAAGTGATCTACTTGACGGTAATAATACTTTTTTATCGTAATATAAAAAGCAAGAATAATATAGAGACTGATGGAACTCGTTAAAAATAAGGAAATGGAACTCGTTAAAAGAAAAGTTTATCGAAAATGTATAGAAAACGTAATAGTTTCCGAGATTTTCGATTATGTCATTCGCGAATCGATCATTCGCTGTACTATAGGATTACTAATGTCTCGAGCGTTCAGCGCTCTAATTTCAAAAGTACATTTTGTTCGTATCTTCTGTGTATACAAACATTGTATATTTGTTTGAAGAACCAACAGATTACAGTCAAAATATTGTATCTTGGTCGATCGTCGCGTAGACTAAATATGGAGTCTTGCTTGTCGTATGAACTAAACGGCGAAAGGGTCGACTATTTAACTCTTACAATTAGTACAGACATTTATATAAAATTGCAAAGTAATTGGTTTATTCTTTGACGACAATCTTTCATACGTTAAGTATAAAACGAGGATTACAATGGACTGATCAGCATTACTTTTTCAGAAAAAGTAATTTTACGAGCAATTCGAAATACGAATTTTATTTATAAAAACAACAGCTATGTAAATTCTTGTATGATTCGTAAATAACTAATTAAAAATAATATGTGTCTACTTTCCCCGCCACTACATGCAATAACATAGCTAATTAAGCTATGTTATTGCATGTAGTGGCGGGGAAAGCATTGAAAGCATTGAAAGGGGTTAGATCACCTTGATGTGTTGAAAAAGAACTGTGTTTTCAGAAATTTATTTCTACACGACTAAAACACAGTTTTAGATCAAAATTGTTTAATAGAAACAGATGTTTACATTATGTTAATGTCTAAATTATTTAATTTCACTCGACACGAGATAACTTTGAAATATCTAATCGTAACATAGGATTAAAGAAATTAAAATAGTTATCTAAAGTGGTGAATATTAATTCAGTTAAGTGAATGAGTTATTAATTAATTAAATAATGGGACTGAGGTACTCGATAGGCCTCGTGCGGCCTTCTAAGACAGTGTTTCTCAATCTTTCTTTACACAAAACATAAACCCACCTTCTCAGTTTTATTTATTTATGTTACAAAAAATGACCAAATTTTGTATCGTTTCGAAATTCAAGATATATAAATCCACCATTATTTACAGAGGGTGCATAATACAAGAAATTACAAATAATTTACTTTAAACGTTCTTAATTTTCAAATGAATGCATGAAACGCGAAAATCTGAGCACAGTTCGTGATTATATACAACATATAATATAATTGTGTTTGTACCGAATATTCTTTACAGGAAACACCATAATGTTTCGAATAAATCGTAAATTTATACGTAATAAATGTGTGTATTTTAATATAAAGAAAGCTAAAGTTAATTTTCTGTTTGTCCAAGAAGCTCATAAGCCTGGATCAGAAGTGACCAGTGAAGAACATGTAAAGTAAACAATTTCCAACTTTTCTTCTCTATGCTTTTTCCATTTGAATCGCTTTTTCAATAATTTTCCAACCATGTTCGCGATAAATAATGGTGGATTTACACATTTTTGGGACTTAAAAACGATGTCACAAAAAAAAATACAAAGTTTGACCATTTCTTTTACATCTTACTCCGTGTTGGAGTTTGTCAAAGAGTCCAGTTTTGAGCGAAGAACGAAGTAATCTAAAAGGATCCTAATCTTTGGGCGAAAACACTCGAAAAATCAGAAAACGAAGTGCATGCACGCGAACGCGAACATACTTGTTGCAAACGGAGGTCTCAATCGTGGCGAGGCATAACGCAATAATAATCATAATGCCAGATCGATACGCGATATTCGTTGCATCGCGCGTTGTATGTCATTACAAGGATGGAGGATCGAAAGCGCACGGAATGTCGCGGGGTCGCGTAACAATGTCCCTGGAAAAAATATTTCTCTGCGTTTTCGTGCCTTATCGAACCGTAAATAATCGATCGATGAAATTATCTTGACGTTTTAAACGTTTAGAAATTTTTTTCGTATCACCTTTATCGCAAATATCTATGATAATTTGCGTCACGGAGTTCTTGCGCGCGATGAAAAACGTTTTTTTTGCCTTCTGGCCCTGTAAATCCACCTGAAATATTTTAAAAATGTTGTAGTCTTTCAATCTTATCCATTAAAATTAAGCATATTCTATTTTACAAAATAACAAGCAAGTTTGTACATTAGTATGTAGGATAAAGTAATTGAAGCGAATATTTTTAATTTTTTAAAATTCGTTGTAAGAAATCAATTGATAGGCGTCATTTTGTATTCTTTTTATTAAATAGATCTTTAGTAGACACGTAGAAAAGTTTATCGTAATATACTAATTGAAACACATATTTTGGCCTCGGTATAATTAATTGCACCGACAAAATATCGAAAATTCCTAGAGAAAATAGAATTATATAAATACCTACCTGTACACATTTATTAATATCTTTTCCAGAAAAAGAACACAGTATTACGACAAAAAGTGCCACATTTTGTGCTCTCCAGATTATTGATGTCACAAAATTATCACAGAATTTTAAATTTAACGTGTAAATAAACACATTGCATGATTTTCTTTAAAATTTTTTATTTCAACCACGATTTTCTTATTCCCCGGATTATATCGGTAATGTTGCAATTACGGTTCGTCCACAAATATCGATCATTAACTGGTCATTTGCATTACGAATTATACAATGTTAGTATTTTTTAAGATATCGTACAATACATATATAGTATTTCCTGCATGCTGATTTTCTTCTACCGTGGTAGTTAAATGATCGTTTTCGTGCCGCTCGTGTTTCTTCATTTTCGTTTCTTTCTGCACGGCGACGACTTTTCACAGATGCGATACGCATCTTCCAGTCGGGTTACGGGCTCGCGTGGAAAGTAAATAATATGCAAACGGCGTAATGAGTGTACAATTACCCGTGCGAGATTGTTCGATATACCAAGCCAGTAAAATCTGGAAATTATAAATCAACGTTTCCGTACCGGTGACTTTCTAATGTTGCCGCCAGTCCTCGTCGTTTCGTTTCCTTTCGTTCGACATTTTTGGGAACTCGATAGTCGTAATTGACGGCCGCTCGACGAGAAAACCGAACTATTTGAAAAAACTGACGATAGTGCAAGCTCATAGTTTCAGCAACGCGCGAAAGGTTCGAGTCGAAGCGTCTCGATAACAACGAATTACAAACGGGGTGATTCCTGATTTACATTTGTTAGTTTTCTCATGGAGACTCCATCTATCCAACACACAAAAAAGAAAATACTAAATTACTGACTTTCTGGGTCAATCCTGTTATTCATTTATTACTATTTTTTAGTAAAAGGCACTTGGCACTCTGCTTATGCAGGGTGTTCGACCACCTCTGGGAAAAATTTTAATGGGAGATTCTAGAGGGCAAAATAAGACGAAAATCAAGAATACCAATTTATTGATGGTGGCTTCGTTAAGAAGTTATTAACGTTTAAAGTTCCGCCAGTACTGAATTTTTTTCTCGAAAGTGGGTAGGATTTCGGGAGTATGTCTATTCACCAAAAATGATTATAATTGACCTCTGCAACCGAAAATAATTTTTCCAGAACGATTTGAAACTTTTCAAATTTGCCGAAAAATTTAGGCACCTACCCCCTGTCGATTTTTCTTAAAGATTCGTTTTTCATTTTTAGTAATTTTGTTTGACGTCCTATAGAAAAGTTGTCTAATACTTTTTTGTAGATACCCGTGAGATCTACTTCAGAAAAAAGTTTCATTAAAATATATTCACTATTATAGGAGTTATGACTGTTTGAAAATTGGACCATTTTTATGTGGTTTTTCTCACTTTACGGGGTCAAGGAACAACTTTTTCAATATTGTTACAATTTGTACATATTCTTCACTAAAATACGCGTTATTTGCTTTTTTAAACATGAAAATCCTTCAATCCGTTCAGAAGTTATGACGTTTTAAAGATACACACGAAATTTTGGAGTAACATTTCTGGCCTGAAATTATATTTTCGGTAAGGAATTTTTTTCTCGAAAATGGTTAGGATTTCGAGGGTATGTCTATTGACCAAAAATGATTATAATTGATCCCTGCAATCAAAAATAATTTTTTTAGAACGATTTGAAATTTTTTAATTTTGTCGAAAAATTTCACTCCTTCTCGAATTTTTTTCTCGTAACTGGGTAGGATTTCGGGGGTATATCTATTCATCAAAAATGATTATAATCGACCCTTGCAATCGAAAATAATTTTTTTAGAACGATTTGAAAAATTTTTTTTTTATCGAAAATATCACCACTTACCCGAATTTTTTTCTCGTAACTGGGTAGGATTTCGGGGATATGTGTATTCATAAGAAATGATTTTAATTGACCCCCGCAACTGAAAGTAATTTTTTCAGAACGATTTGAAATTTTTGAATTTAATTGTTAATAACTTTTTAACGAAGCCTCAATCAACAAATTGGTATTTTTGATTTTCGTCTCATTTTGACCCCTAGAATCTCCCATTAAAATTTTTCCCTGAGATGGCCGAACACCCCGTATAACATTGAAAGTAGATTGAAAAGTTGGAGAAATAATAGTAAATAAAAAGAAAACAGTAAACAAAATAGAATATATATATAATAGTCTTGTGAAATATTCTGAAAAACATAAAAATTATAATATCTGTTTTATAACTTCAAATACTTTATTCTTACACAATAAAACTACTTTAATGTTGTAACATTGATTTTACTGCATTCCAGCCTTTCAGAATCGATAGGATCCCCCCCCCATGAACATTGGGGGAAAGCTTGGTTAAACTAATAATAATGCTAGAATTTTTCCCAAAGAAAATAAAAAATGGATCGAGGATTTTGTTTTCGTTTAAAGCATCGAAACGAGAGAAAGCCTTTTAAAATGTAATAAATCAAATCGGACGTTGCGAGGTATCGCAAACGGAGGAACCATTATTCCAACTCGGAGCTCTCGAGCCAGTGTTTAATGGACTCGCGGTGACAAAAATCTCAACATGTTTGCGTGTCGTTGACTTTGAGCGTGAATAAAAAAGGATCGTTCGTAGCGAGCGTACAAGATGAAACGGACGGAACTTCGGGTTCATTTATAAAGTTTGCAACGCGCGAAGGATACGCGGGTCGCGTTTGTAATCGAGCACCGTGCACGCGCGGTATCTGGTTTCATAGTTTTAGGTGCTAAAACGTATGCAATTCTCTGCCGGTTAATTGCGTCCCAAAGAAAGAGAAACGCAACGTTTTACTGTCCGCTCCTCGAGATAACTCTCGTTAGTAATTTATTGGCGATTGACCGGCCGCGCGATATATCGTGGTCACCGGCGTGATTAACACCCAATCGCGACGGCGACGAGGAAAACGGCGTACCCATGGTGCCCAACCCAGTAGTCGACGATTAATTCCTCGGGAGGAAATTATAACTTTAAGCCAGCCAGGCTGCAACGCGCCACTTAACGGCCGAAATTATTGGCGGCCTATTTAGCTCGTAATTGGATCGTTCGTCAGACGGGACAATCAGGATATACATAATCATCGAATAGAAAAAACGGGCATTTCATATTTAAGATCGGTCGTTTCGAGTCGAAATTGTAAACGGTATACCGAGTCGCTCAAGGGTACCAGGCAGTCAGAAAATGGATTTTTTTACTTTTTTTTTCGAAAGTAATACTATTCAGAAATTAAATGCCAAAGTTTCATGACATCGTGGTGAAAAATAAGGATTTGGGAGATGAAAATGTGTTGGAACAGTTAATAGTTTGGACAATTGTAAACAAAAACCAGCACTTTCCGATGATGTTTTTAAAGTAATTTTACCCATTTATGAAGATTTGAGAAATGGAAAGCTATTTGAACTATTGGTTGTTTCTTCTAATCGTTAACGTTTATACTAAAATATATAAAATATATCTTTGCACGTGGAATAAATAAATGCTCATTCCTTTTTCCAGACTTTAAATAACCACCATGTTCTAATTGTCTTCCATAGAGTACCTATAATACTGTTTTTATAATTTTAAGTTTTGTGATTTCTATCGTTGTTATTGTTATTTTTATTATTATCATTTTGTTATATGCTAAAACGTCACATGAGAAACTCTTTTGCATAATCTTTTGTATTTTGGTGAAAGTATTGAAGCGAAGATACATAAAACTCTCGTACAACGTTAGAAATGGAAAGCATTTGTCACGACATTCGCTGGATATAAATTTATCGAACAAAAGATTCACATAATCGATCATTTTTTTTTATTTGAATTTTTATTTTTTTCTTTGATAACTTAATTTTTTTTTTATTATTTTTTAATACGTTTACTGTCCTGATTTAAACTTGCAACATGTACACTATTTCTCTGTATAAAGTTTATACCTACGTTCTATAAACATTATAGTCCGTACAAGTGCAAACGTATCTCTCACAGTTTGCTTCCAATAACAGATTAACTCTCGATAATTCTGTATGAAGTCACATATTCATTATCTGCATTTTTTACAGCCGATTTAATCCCATTATCAGTATCTATCAATTGTGGTTTTAAAACAATACCTATGACCTACAAATAGTCTGTTCGCAAGTGTCCTACAATTTCTCACAGTAGAAGTATTATAGTTAAAAATGTTGCTGTGTATTATAATTTATTTTTTAATTTGAATCTCATTATACAGGGTGTTCGGCCACCCCTGGGAAAAATTTTAATGGGAGATTCTAGAGGCCAAAATAAGATGAAAATCAAAGATACTAATTTATTGATTGAGGCTTCGTTAAAAAGTTATTCAAAAATTAAATTAAAAAATTTCAAATCATTCACAGAAAAATTATTTTTGGTTGCAGGAGTCAATTACAAACATTTTTGGTCAATACACATACTCTCGAAATCCTACGCACTTTCGAGAAAAAAATTCTTTACCGAAAATATAATTTCAGGCCAGAAATGTCACTCCAAAATTTCGTGCGTATCTTTAAAACGTCATAACTTCTGAACGGATTGAAGGATTTTCATGTTTAAAAAAGCAAACAACGCGTATTTTAATGGAGAATATGAAGAAATTACAAAAATATTCGAAAAATTGCTCCTAAATCCCGTAAAGTGAGAAAAACCTCATAAAAATTGTCTAATTTTCAAACTGCCAATACTCCTACAGTAGTGAATATATTTCAATGAAACTTTTTTCTGAAGTAGAGCTCATAGGTACCTACAAAAAAGTATTAGACAACTTTTCTGTAGGGCGTCAAACGAAATTATTAAAAATCAAAAACGAATTTTTAAGAAAAATCGACAGGGGATAGGTGCCTAAATTTTTCGGCGAAATTGAAAAGTTTCAAATCGTTCGAGCTTATAATTCTTTAAATATTTACTTTTTTGTTATATAAAACTGTCGCACAATGTAAAATCGTGCACAGAATTTAGTTCAAAGTTTTATAGCATTGTTTGACGTGGATGCAAGGCCTTGGTGTCGCCAATTTAGTTCAAATTTTAGGGGTAGTGGTATTGGTTTTCGAATTTAGTCACGCAAACAGGTTTCTGAAATATTAATATTCACGCATTTATTTTAAAAAATGTTGATCCATTTCTGTATAAATTTGTTAACGTAAACTATAAACCCGTACGAAAGATGCTTTGAAATTAATAGATTCAGTCGTACGAAGTAAATTATGGTCACTTTAATAAACTCATTTCGTTTCGGAACGCGACCCCTCGGAATATAGTTACCGAAATAGCTGTGACGTGTTACGATATTTTTGTCAGTTCTATTATATATTATATTTTTAATTAGTCTTTACAAGGGAAGTACAACTGCGACAGGAAGAAAAGAAATTCCAAGGGAGTCCTGGCTTCTTGTATTAGTCCACGAATAGCCCATAAAAGAATTTAAAGGTCCCGTTCGGGACCATAATGAAATGCCAAAACACGTTTAGAGAGCAATTCTCCATAATACTCGTCAGGTTAAACTCGAGGTTTCTTACGTTCCTTAAAATATGGTAGCTCTGAAAAGAGCTGATTATTTTGTCGACTCGGAATTGTTGCCCGGAGGTGGTTCTGCAGCTGTTTTATGGGAAAAGGACGAACACACGCGGATCTCATATCGCAGTAAAAGAAAATAAATATAATAAAAAAATTACTGAACGCAATTGTCGTATAAATGTAAAGCATAAATGTCCTTTACATCAAGAACACTTTATGGGTTCTCGGAGCGTGCGACATTCGATAATATTTTTCCCAAATAAACAAATGTAGAAGCACGACGACAGATCTCGTTAAGGTAGAGCAAAGCAGATGCATTGTAATTTGTAATTTAACTAATTCAGACGACGTCTATAAATACCTAACAGATAAAATTTATGTCGACGAGTTAAATTCTTAATAAAAAAAAAAAAGATTGAGAAAGATATATATATCGTGATCATTTTTATCCGAAACATTCCGATCGTTAACCTCCGTTTCGATCGCTCCACAATTTCAGGAACCACCCTGTATGGCGTAGACCAAGCTAAAGGCACGAATTAAAATTTGATGCATTAAACATAGGCAGTCTCGAAGTTGGATCAATTTCACGAGTCTTAACCTTTCTTATGTTAGACTAGGTGAAACTCGACCGTCGTATCGATAGCGATTACAGCCGTTCCGTTGATTTCCCGGTACAGTAGTGATTAACGTTCAATCCGTCGATGCTCGAATGGTAGTCGATCGATATCGTAGCTAGATACCGATGATTATCTCGTATCGCGTTTTGAACCCTCCTATTACACGAACTCTATTACCAGCTCATTGCCGCTGAAATTAACTAGACACTTTCATTAACTTGGCCTTTAAGTCGCGATCAATTCGAGTATTATTTAATGAACATCCGTAATCTTTACGTTCGTATCGCGATCCCGTTTCGTCCGCCTGTAATTTCATTATTACTTCGATTTTCTCTTCGTCTACGGTGTGTGTGTGTGTGAATCGTTTTGCTAAAACCTGATACGCGCTAACGTCGACCGTTTGTTTTGTTCCCAGCGTCCAGCGGTTTCCGGCCGTACGAAGAAGGATCCGTGTTGTCGTCGAGGATCCACGAGGTTTACGAGTGCGATATTTCGATTTTCGGAATCCAGCCCGCGGACGATAATTACGCGAGTGTCATTCGTCGCGGTTTGCGTTGTGCCGATCTTGTCTGTGATGAACGACACGCGAAAGTGAATAATTAAACGTAACGTACGGGGAGGACCAAGAAAGAGGGAGTGTCACAACGCGTGTGAAATGGATGGTACGCCAAAGAATAGAGAAGCAGTGTTAATATATGGATGCCCATGGGTGGAATTTGGCCGAAATGTGCCAGCGCTACCATCACGCTGTACCGGGAGCCCAAAATTCCTCGCCAGGTAGGGATCCTTCGGCTGCCATCGTGCAAGGCCTCTCAACGGCTGCGCATATCGAACAGGCCAGCCCTTCTTACTCCCACTACACGTGAGTACATTACATTTTTTAACTAGATTTTTTTAACAACACTCCTTCACTCTCTACCGATCTACGCGTGGCTCAGGATCAGAGCTGTCTGTACTAAGAATGTTCCATTTGGAATCGATTTTCTAGAAAATCGATCATTTTAATACGATTATAACTTGATTACAACGAATTACAAACGGGGTGATTCTTGATTTACATTCGTTAGTTTTTCCATGGTGATTCCGACTACCCAACACATTTGGAATCGATTTTCCAGAAAATCGATCTTTTTAATACGAATCTCGACTCTTGGATATCCGATTTTGGCACGATCTCTTTTAAGGGCGAAAATGCAGTTTTTCCATTTTACTTATAGTGCGATGTGTGAGACTTTTCTGTTTGCTCTTGAATCTACACTTTCAAACCTTGCAAATAGCAACAAGTAAGAAAAGAAAAATTAATATTAACTTTGAAAGAAGTATTATAGACTATCCATATCATTTCTAGCTTGAGGACCATTCCTTAACCCTCTATGGGCCGAATTTATTTCTTAAATATAAACTTGCAAGGCATTTACTTTGATATTTCAAGTTGATGTTGCTGCCAATCGTTATCAATATTGTTATTGGTTATCTCAGAGTATACGTCATCTTGTGAAAAAAGTAAATTATTTGGTAAAATGTCGACATATTAGCATGTGACCTGAAAGTTATACGGGCCCATAGAGGGTTAAATTAATCATTTTTATATTAATTGGTAAAGATTCTGTTTCGTTTATCGGATTAAAAAAATTAAATGATCACATGATTACATCTGGGATTTTGTTTAAAATTGAATATGATGTAGACCATACAATATTAGGGGTAGTTTAAGTCATCATTTTGCTGGTTTCGAATTTATTTAAAAAGTACAGCCCTGTAAAGTTTACGACTTTTATGAAAATGGGCTGTACTTATGAATTTGTATCTTGGAAACTATTTAGCGTACTGAGATGCTTTTATCAATTTTATTAGAAAAGGATTGGCTTTCCGAAATAAATTTTATTCCGAATGAAAAATCAATTTTCCAATATCGGAAATTATAAATAAATTTTTATTTTATTGATTTATCATTATGGACAAAATTTATTTAGAAAAGTCCATCCTTTCCGAATAAAACTGAAAAAACACTAATTGAGGCTATCAAAATGATGACTTGAATTACCCTTCATATCGTATGGTCTACATAAAATTCAATTTTTTAAAAAATCCCAGATATAGAAGAAAAAAAGTGATTGATTTGGTGTGGAATGACCCATTATTATTAGTTTGCTTTAATAATTTTGTAAATAATTTGCATTTCTAGTGTCTTGCAAAGCAAAAAGTACTGTTTGGAAGTATTTTATCCGCACTAGTGCTGGTGGCAAATGCAAACTTCGTTAATTATTAATTGTTTTATTTGTCATACCTTAAATATAAATTATAAACATGCAAATTTGATTTAAAGATTTCGAGATTTATACAGTACACGGTAACCCATTAATATTTCGATAGTAATAGATAGTATACCGAAGTGGTACCTTGAACGATTTCGTAAATCGATTGTCAATCGATTCTTCGGAGTTCGATTTCATGCTACATCGATTCTAGTCGCTTCAATTTAAAACTGATTCAAGAATCGAATATCCCTAGTTTATTCTATTTAATTACTCGAATATTCCAGTAGCTCGAAATTCGAAACGAACCAAATCCGATTTCACGTGAACCGTGTTTTCCTTTTTGTGGATTATTCTAACACAATAGTTGTAAAATTAATCTGCATTATGTATTTTTTATTTGCAATCTCTTATTTGTAACAAAATGGATGTGCACACGAAAAATACGAAAAGTCCCTGGATTTACAAGGACCTGACATTAATGTCGAAGGAGCGAAAGCTACTCCATAGTTGTAGATGAAGTCATGTTAAGTTAAAAATTATTTTTAATATTTGTAGCCCATAGATATTCGCTGCACATCGTTTAAATTTTTATTTGTATTGATTTAAAAATTATTGAAAGTCCATTGTTTGAAGTCGTTTTTCGAAATAATGTCTCGTATGAATAAATTTTATTCCACATTTTCGGTCCATTTTTTTATGCAGGTTGGGTTTCACAAATAAAGAGAAAGGCAGGATGTTTACAAATCGTGTTTAATGTAAAATAAATGCAAGCTTACTGGCTAATTATAACTGGCGAGAGCTTTACGTAGCTTTGAATAGGATGACGTAAATGACCTCAAACAACCTCTGTACTGAATTATTCATGTAATTTATTTTTTACTAATTATGCCTATAAATATACATGAAAATTAAGTAAAGAATCTTAGAGAATCGTCCACGAAAACCAAAAGTTTTATATCGATCTTCGTAAAAAGTCATGGATACATTATTTGTGTATTTTGTACGGTAATGGCAGGTCCGATGTTTCTCTTCTTTTTCGAAAGTACACATTCTCGATTGTCTCATAATTGGGTCGTAACCGTGATCGTTAATATACATACGATGGCCTAATTTTGTTAAATTTTAAATGCAACAATCGTGCGAACTGTGTTTCGAGAGCAATTTCATTCCTCGCGATCAGAATCAAAGTTTTCAGCAAGACGTTACTAATTAGAGTTTGAATCTCTTGACATTGTATGTTGTAGCGATTTCTTCTTTCGTGGAAATTCAAGTTTACACAGTGTTGTTTTTACGTTGGTTTCTTTTCCACTTCACGGCGTAAACAGATAGGTTAGAGCAGTTCACGAGCAAAAGTAGAATAAGTTAATTATGTATGCACAAATGGTTGTCTGCATATTTTTTCACACGTTAGTCGTGGTACAAAAGAAATGAAGATCGTTAAAGTAAAAGTTGGACTGGGTATAGACGATCGTATTAAAATAAAAAAAGTAAACAAAGTCGTTTAAAATTAAATGTAGTTATCCACGAACGCTACTTATTCAAATTACATTGATCATCTTTATTCGCAAGCTTCGTTATAACTACCAACTACTACTATAAATCCAACTCGTGCTTTTTAAGCTTGATTAGAATTTAAATAGTAATTTCTTTTCAAAATCGGTAAGCAATAATGAATAATACCAAAATTATCGCTACAAGTTATTTAAACAAATTTTATTTCTTTGTAAATGTTTTTTATCTATTTGTTATTATAGTTAAATGTATTTAAAAATATATGAAGTTTGTTTCGTCTTTATTATATTTACAGTGAAATATTTGTCTTAATTAATTATTTTAATGTTAAAAATAAAATTTATGTAAATAAGATAATGACGTGTAAATAAGGCTATTTTAATGGAAAATTGATTTTTGATTTTTGTTCTCTGCATGCTCGTTACGCTGCGAGTCGTGGGCGAAAATTTCGCGGAAAATTAAGTTCCTTCGCGTTTCGTTTGCGTTTCGCGCGTGCCCCGACCGTGGTTGTAGCCGCCTTATCGCAGCACGAGACGTTCTCAATTGTATTATATATATTAATAACGATACAACGAATTAGGGATAAGTATACGACTCCGCAGCCAGGCCTCCGTAATCCTGTTATTAGCGCGGCGATTAGGGGAAGATGATCCCCGGGCAAATTGCAGGGGCGTGTACCGCGGTGTTTGGTTAACGTAATCGCCAATCACTATCGTTGATCCGCGCAAGTCCGCGAACAGGGCTCAGGGACGCGTACCCTTCGGTACCACGTCGTGTTTCCCTTCTTGGTGAATTTTCTTCGTTCACGTGTATACTTGGAACGCGATCGAGTCTTCTATGTCCTGCAGACATTCGTGCCAGAGACTCCATTAAATTGTAGTTTACGCTCAGATTCAATATTTCACTGTTATTACGTCGAATTGGCCAAACCGAACGAGAGAAAAGTCTCTTCTTTGAACATTACAAAGTTTTTTAGACGTCGACGCTGGGGATACTCTCGTTCCCCGATATGGATTATTTATCGGATCCCGAACTCATTTATTCTGCCATCTTATCGGTCAGCTTTATCATTCTACTACAGAAAGTATTCGATCTACTATTAAAATACTAAATCGTTTGAAAATATTGCAATTTTTTAGATTCTTACGAACATTAAATGTAGAGGAATACTAGATGGGTTTGATATAAAAAGAAATGATCAAATTTCTTCCTTTTATTTTTAACGAGAAGAAGAGTATTCATTATTGCAAATATGTCAATAAATAAATAAGTAAATGATACTTTTTTTATGTAAAAATTATAATACTACTTGTAACTGGGTATTTTCACATTTCCATGGTCTTTTGGTGTCGAAGATATGAGTTCCATACGTTTTGGGGTAATTTTTGACACGAAAATCGCGAGTGTAGAGCGAAATGGAGGAACGTTGTACGGTTAAAATAGAAACTCTATTTTCGTCGCGAGAACAAACGTCCGCGATGGAACGTGTTTTCGGTGGAAAATAAAAACGAAACAAAAACAAAACTGTACCTGGATTGTCTCTTCAACTGCTGATGGGGCTTCCTGGCGACGAAGATCATCTTCATTAAAATTGTTCCGGTCGGTTCCATCCGTTGCTCGCGGCCGTCGCATGGATCGCGAACCATGTCACGATATTCAGTCACATGTCCCGACGAGTAACTCTCGTAGCCTAGATTCATAGTGTCAAGGAATCGTGTACAGTTGCGTAGGTATTTATATTGACACCTACGTATACCAAGAACTTGCAACATTATTTTATCATAATAACATTTTCCACTTCATCGTTCGAATACTCGTACACCAATGTTTACAAATTTTATACTCGATAAAAATCTCCACGTTGCCAAATATTTTATGCTCCGAATAGATATATCCTATCTCTGACGAGGCAAATAAAGTATTTTTTGTTAATTCGATTTATTTTATTCGAAACAAAGTGACATTCGAACCGCTAGCGATGTCAACAATCTCGAGACTTTTGTTTTATCGATTTATGTAATTGTCAAATTTAATATTTACTCGCAATTCAAGCGATTGCTTGCATGTTACAATATATATTAACGAGTATTTCTTCGATTGTTCGACCTAATAGGGGCGAGATTTTGTCGTATGATCTAGAGGGTTAAAAAGTTAGGGGATTTATTTTTCATTTTAAAGGTAGTTCATTAATATATTGTAATATCGTTTCTAGAATATATTATAGAAATTGTTTAATGTACATTTAGATAACGAATCGTCAATAGGAACGAGGCAATGATATTTTATGAATATTTATTCAGAATCGAAGCGATTGTATTCTTATTGCAACATTTAAAATAACTTAATAACTAAACGTACAGGCATGCGCCAGTGTCTCTCGAGAGGTTAATATCATGCTTGCACGCACAGTACTTGGCAATTTTAGTAATTTGTATGCTGTCCTTCCTTCGTACAGAGAGGGTGTTCATAAATTCATGATATACATTTTGCACGCGTGTAACATACTACGGAATATACGAATAAGTGTTGGTAAACATGGGCACCATAATCAACTGTTTTCGAGTCATGAAATAAAAATGCATACAGTCATCATGGAAAGTATTCGATAAGTCATCCGTCCATATGATGCATCCAGGTTGAAATTTATAGAGATTCTGAAACGATGCAATAATGTTCAGCAGAAACGATTACGATAGAACAATTGTAAATATTAGAACCGTTCGATTACTATAGAAAAGGGCACAACAATGTAACTTTGACTTTTGTACACATTTTTCTTTTTTATTTTCTTTTAAGAATAATATTCTACTGTAACGAAATACCAGAATTACGCAGATTTTATTTCTGAACAACGAATAAAAATGATTCGTTCGTAAACAAGCTTTTGTTAAGAACTAGAGCTATAGTTCTTCGTTCACTGCATTATATACACAATTCTTTACCATTTTCTGAACACTCTGTATTTACGAAGTCTCCATGCAATAATGAGTGTCTGAAATCGAGGTTGTTGTAAGTTGATTAATTTTACACGCTTAATATTTATCGGTGTCATCTTTAATTTGAATGTCGAAATAGTCGATTCAATTGATGGTACCTAATCTTATAAAATGCATTATACGCTACTGAAATTTTATGGTATCTATCGATGAACAAACGATGATAATTTCAAGGATCGTTTCTGCTTCAAGACACGGGAGACACTTCCTGTATATTTGTCATCGGTGGTTAATTCTATTCTACACAGACACGCTCGACGACATCTTGTTTTCCTAAGTATAGTTATACGCTAGCTTCTTAAATTCGCGACTTTTTTTCAAAAGGCAAAATTATTAACTAGCCTCAATTTTATGGAATACTCTCATTTTCTTAGGAAGTTATTTCATTTCATTACATTTTTATATCGGCGAATGAACAATGATAATTTAAACAATTTTTAAATACTTGATACATACTTGAAATCTTCCTTAAAAATTATACTTCCCGTGGTAATGAATCTTCCAATGGAATTTTGATCATCACCATTACTATTTGTCAAAATACACTATTTAGCGACGGAATCTGTATGCCCGTATCGAGTAGTATGGAACTTAGGTTCGAACAAAGACAAAATGCCCGATACTCTGTTCTGGGGTATTTATGTTAATTAGCTAAAGAAATCGTGAGCACGCCATATGACCATCGAGCACTTCGCAAAGAAGAGTTAGGTCAGACATAGTCTTCTCTTCTAGGGTACTAATCCCTAACATTACGGGACTACGGTTGTAGTCATTACAGGGATGACGAGATTTATTGGCGACATATTCTAAACATTTGTGCCTCACTATTGCAAGTGAAACTTTACGCTTATTAGAATACAGATACAGAATGAGATACAGAGAGACAAGAAAGGAAAATGAAGTTTTTAAATAAACTCCTAATTTCTATGCTTAAACATCCCTCCCTCTTTATTCACCGAATTTCAAACTTGCAGACTATTTTTTTACTTCCAAAATTGTTTTTAAGTATGTGTTATTTGGAATAATGAAATGACGAAATAACTTTATTCTTCGATCCGTTTCAAATAACATTTTGGCGGGGTCGTGAAAAACCCTAGCCATTCCAGGATTAATAGGAAATTAATGTCGTCGCAGACGATCGGACCTTGAGGTAGGAGCTCGAGGCGTTGTTCGAACGACGAATCGATTTACAAACATCGATTATATCGTCGAAACGTCGATAATTCCGTGAACGATACAGTACTCGGTGCGCGTTGGTTTTTCTTGGTAGCTTCGACGCGTCAGGATTCACGAAGTTTCTTTGTCCATCGCCGCGTAGGACAATACCCGGGGACTTCCCCCGAATTTCGAGCAGGCTGTTTCGACAAAGCAGCTTTCCATCGAACGATAATAAATGCAAAATGACGGTTACAGCGGGCGTGTAGACGATGACACCGGAGGACCGTCCGCCTCGCGTCGACTGACCCCGTAATTTCTGCGACCACGATGACTCAGATCAATGACTTGACGACTGGACGATGACTACGTACTAATTACGGATAAAAATCAATTACGGTAATTTCGAACGAAACGCTCGAACCGAGCGTTCCCTTGAGCGACGTTTCCGCGAATCGCGATACCGCTTCAAACCGTGCATCCGAGTGTTTTGCATTTTTTTAATTCTTCGCGCACTCGGACGAAATATGTCTCGAGTCCGGAGAAAAGATTTTTTTAGTTCCGCCGGATACAACGGAGTCTACGCTCGTGCGTGAAATATTGTAACGTTCGACAAGGAAAATATACGTTCACGCTGAGTATTCATTCGAAAACTTTATTTTCAAATGAATTCGGTAAACGAAACGTTTTTGGGAAAAGTGTTAAAAACTCTAGGTTTACTTTTTATTTCTTGAGCTTTTTCAAGGTTATTCGAAGGTCAATTTTGTAGATATCTATATTTCACAGATTTTTATTTTACAAAAAGAAGGACACTTTTGTGTTTTTTGTTTCGTTTCTCTCGAAGTGACGATAATCATTCTGATCCTTTTTTATAATAATCAAATAACCTGTGACCTCTCTCTCCCAAATTCAAAACGAGCATTTTTAGTACCATTAACTCATAATTAACACTAAAAGGACCAGGGATAGGAATCTTTTCATATAGTTTTAACCCAGGTGTACATTTTGGTTACTTTCTACTCTTTAAGTGATATTTTGTACATTCTTCAAAATAATAATTACTATACAATAGACAATCGTATCAATTAAATATGTTTCTCTGTAAAACAATAGTAAATTGTCTCACACTTTTTAAAAGATTTATTATGAAGTTCGTCGTTGGCTTTGACTGGTCCTTCCAGGTATATTGTTATATGATATAATATAATTAAGAAATTTGTCTCGTATCGATACGCGCGACAAGTAAACACGCGAAGAAACAATGTCTGAACGTGACGAAAATATACTTCTGCAAAGTTTCCAGTCGGTCGTTCTGAACCGTCCAGTCTTTTTAGTCCTAATATCTCGTCTTTGGTAACCACAGCTACGGACCGTCAAACAATCGGCATTAACTTCTTAGAGTGCAAACTTGACTTTGGCGTACACTTTAGTGAATCATGAACGTTCAGCCATTGAGCGGATCGGCGTCGATTATCATACATTATCCGTTTCACGTCGCAAGTCACTATTCGATCCAAGAATGGCTCTATAGAATGACGTTGAAGCAGTCCACTGCACTGCTTTGTATCCTCGATTCTTCTGACTTTCATCATTGGACTCGCGAGACACTCGCTTTTCAAGCTTTTTGACTTCGCCAATTACTCGCGAGTGTCTGGAAACTGTCACAGCACCTATGCCAACCTGTCACGCAAATTATCTGACAGCTTGACGCGCAACTATCTCAACTATTTAAAGAATTCGAAGGATTGTCTTCGAACGCTCCAGTATTCAGAGTGTTTCGCAATGAATAGTGCAACCGATAAGGAAGTCATTTTGTATCAAAAAATAAACGTTTGTGACAAATATACGATTTATTCAAATTCGGTTTCGTAAGTTTAACTGTAAATGCTGCTTTTCAATTTACATTCTTCTCACATTTTTTGTTATTATTTCTTTTTATCTATCTGTACACTGCACTTGTATTCAAAGTATTTGTCTCGTTTGTTATAATAATATTAATATAATATTTTTCATCCCATTATCAATTATTATTTAATATTTTTTAAATCGAGGTTGACTCTCCGTTCGAGAAATTATTTTTATTTAATATTTAAACAGTATAAGATAAGATATCGACAAATTTTCAAAGGTACTCACGAAGAATTAAAAAAGAGTAATTTAGAAAAAACAAATGTTCGATAAAATTTACTTTAGTTTGTATTCTTCTGTTTCGTCTTCCGTTAACTTGGTAAATATTTTATCGCTGTAAATAAATTCTTGATTCAATACTGCGGCACTTTCGTTCGAAATTTTATTTTATTCGACTATCGGAATCAATTTAAATATCGTGGCGAACGATTGCGCGATTCAATCTGTGTATGAAAAAAAATTGCGAGACGCTAAACAGAGTGTAAAATTTATCGCGTTGCACGGGAGTTTGATCGTCGTACGATTTGACGCGAAATAGCTCTCGCGTGTGTCGTCGCTGATAGGAGCGTATTGTTGCGAGTATTCGTACAAAAATTATAGTACAAAGGCCGCGGCACGGCTGAGAGAATGATTTGTATATGCGACGACGTATGCACGTGTACGGGATTCAGGAGAATTTTAAATGGCCGACAGTGACGCGGACAGATAATGACATTGATTTATCAACGAATCGAAATTCACTTGTGCACGAGGAAATTTGCGTTTGTCGAAAATAGTAGAGTCAATGAATTGAGGCGTTTAATCGTTTCGACCGGAAGCCGGATATTAGTTCTCGCGGTGCGTTTCTTCGACAATAGACGTGCAAGTATGCGAACAGATTCACAGACTAAGGCCCTTCTCCCATGCAAACAACGCACAGTGGGGCAATTGCGTTACAAACGCCGAAAAAATAATTTTAAACAAACATTATGGCTAACGTGAAACGATTGTATAAATTAGATTATCGTTTTTACTGAACAAATAACGTATCAACAGTTATTTATCTTTTATCTGTTAATTCGAAATTTGTACCTGGATAAAGAATTCCATCTCTGGTTGACAAACAAGATGCAAAGAGAAAAGTAGATTTGTTAAAGAACGATTATTAATAACCTTGAGGAAAATTTCATAATTTATTTATATTCGGAATAATGTTTTAAATAAATTCACTATTATTTATGGTCCTCGTAAGAAATACGTTCAGAACGATTTTGATCCTCGTTTGTAAATTTCAGATGTGTTGTTTTTAAGTTAGGTTAGACGATGTGTACGTGTAATCTTGATTTAGGATAGCTATACATTTATACAAATACTCAGAATGTGTTAGAAATTACAGAAAAAAGTGTTGTAATAATTAGTATGGTTACGTGAGAAATTATATACAGATTTCATACGGAAAAATATAAAAACTGCATTGTAAACATTGAATACTATAATGTACTGACGATACGAATGAAAAATGTGATCAATTTATATATATTAATAATCGATAATTGTAGCGTAAATATTGATGAATTTAATTCATTTGTTTAGCGAAATTAATATCCACTGATTCGGAGTAAAAATTATTAGATATGACTAAATTGCAAATTGAAAATTTTAGCGTAGAATTTTAATAGCATGACGGAATTTTAGAAATGCTAAATAATGTTATGAGAAAACCCGTGGGATTTGAACTTTAGCGATCTAACTATACGATGAATATTGCGTACTACCTGGCCAGGCCCACCGTTGCTCATTAGGCACAATAGGCGCAATGCTTAGCTATATAAAAATCGTTATTTACGATTTACATCTTTATCGATACCGAATGACAATATAAATACATGGTTAATCGCTAATCTTCTCGAGTATTCTTCGATCAGAGTAACAATTAATTGGCAGAACGAATGGAAATGTACAACACCAGTGCATGCATGTAACAGAGATTGAAGACAACTTTTCCAACAGGAAGCCATTAGAGAATCTAAATACAGAAAAAAAAAACAATAATTACTTTACTAATTGGAGTTCGTCTTAGGCGTAGAATTCAAGCGTACATGGTTAACAAGTCATTTAGTGTCGCGCGGAAAGTCAGTTGATTTTCAGTTGTATTCTAATTCCCTTAAAAATTAATATTTTAATCATATTTTGTAACAATTGTTACTATTGATTATAGGATTGCTATTCGAATGGAACCAAGCTGTTCAAACGCTTGAACAGATTAAATTTCTTCAAGTTTGTTGTATTATTATGTAAATATTCAAGCCACTTGAATAATCAAACACTTGACTTGATTTGAAAAGAATGAATTTCGTCTTGAGTTTTGAGTATTTAAATATTTCAAGTACGTAGACAGAACTACTGTAGGCCCCACCATACTGTCTACGCGACAAAATGGCTACGGTACCGGTTACGAGTTAACACATTGCCAACCAATCAGAGAAATATCCCTCTTTGTGCCATGCGTCGTCTTACTCTCACAAACATATATAAACACTATTATACTAACCGTATGCAACCTGAAATTAAAGATAACACTAAGAGGATTTAGATAAGACTTAGTGTAGTGTACTCGTAATCTCGATTAAGCAGCAAAGTTCGGCAAATTCACAAATAAGGAATAGAAATTTTCGGTTCCGTAACGTATGTACGTTTCGTTCAAAAATTCTTTTATAAATTAGAATTTTTAAACCAATATTCAAACGAGCAGAGATACGGGCAAAATAACGGGTGTACTTCTTAAAAGAACATACCTCCGATTTTTTTTATACTCTGGATTCTTACGTGTTTTGACGTGCTTTTATTTTCATAGTGGAAATCATTAAAAAATCATAAAAATCATAGTTTTTTTATTTATCTCCGTAAATAATAGGAATTTTGAAAAATACTTCAGATAAAAGACCTCATCAAAATACACATTGAAACAACAATAAAAGGTTGAAACGTGGTGCGTTGATATCGGAAATAGTTCTGTTTTACGAATTTTCCGGAACGTCAGGAATGAGCGTGGCCGAGGTCGTTGAGAAATCTTCGATTCCTCTTTCAGTTGGTCGCAGGAAGTCGTACGTAATGGCCGGTACGGTCTGAGGTCAGAAGAAGGTGTATGGGGTATAACGCCGTCGCCGACGACGTCCGTTCCGCAGCCTGAAGCCCGTAAAGGTTTCGGGGATGCGCTTTCTTCGTTCTCAAATCTGAAACGCGCCGGAGCGTTAGTAGTGCAGAGGTGAGCGGCTGGGGTCGTCACTTCCGCTTACCAAGTGAACCGCGCTGGTCATTCGATTTAAAAGTTTAATCAGGGGCCTATAAAATTACGAGTCCCTCCGTTCGCGTTTCTCTCTTCGATCGGTTCGCTCGCAAACGCCGGAGTCTGGCTTTTGTCGCGTATTTATTTATCGTTGGAGGAGAATCGATTAACGAAAATGGTACCATGACGAAATATCACGCGATGTACATACAGAGTGTCCCAGCACGTTGGTGGTGCAACCGAGAAAGGGGTGGTTCCACGCGAGAAAACAAATCGAAAATAAAGAATATTAATTTTTTGTTCGAGGCTTTCTTTTCGAGACTTGGAAAAGTTAACAGGCATGCGTGCAATGGAGCACGGCTTGGACATCGGTACAAGTAGAAAGAGTGAGTACTAGACAGACACGCCAGGCAAATCGTATTCGATCGCACGCATATCCAATTTGGCAAATTTAATTATCTCGACCACAAAACCACGAATGTAGCAATTTTATTCTATATTTTCGATTTGTTTCTTCGCATTGTAAAATTAAGTTTAATTTAAAATCATTTTTTAATAGCATACTTTATACTCGATTTAATGGCAGATAGTCGAGACACGATTAGAATCAAAGACTATATACTAAAATAAACGATATTAAGCGAATATTTATATTAAAAGTATCGACATTGAAACGCGTTTACATTCGTAATATCGATAAATTTAACTTATTCGTATATCTAATTTTCTACTTGGTTCTACTTATTTTGCGTAACTTTCCACTTTTACCAAAGTATTTTTATCGTTACATATTGCAAGGGCATTTACCCAATAAATAAATAAATATGTAACCCTTAAATAAAATAATGGTTATTCTCTTGATTTCACAAACGTTATCGATTTCCTTTCTCAGTTCTCTCTCCTTTCATATGATTTGTTTATACATATCAACAGACGTTACCTTACAATAATATATTTATATCGAAGAAAATTTTACGAAGCATTCGGAACGTTTCGATTTAATATTACTCTGCCAGCATTTGTCTAACTAATAATAATAATCGATCGAGAAAGTATAGACGAAACATCGATTTCTTTCTTTTCAATTCGATAATTAAAAGCGTCGCGTAGCTTATAATGTAATGATTAGACTGCGGATCTTTATGCAAATTCAAATTTTTATTAATAGAATTAATGAATTTGGGGCTTTGCAGAGGGCTATCTCAACCCCTAAATATAATAATTCGTATCTGACTGTAAGTATTTCCTATATTTTTGCATATTAAATACATTCTGTAGTTTTTTGAGAATTAAAATTCCCCATAAATGCATAAACATCCACAATTTAGTAATTACGTTCCGCGTTCTGGATAACGACAAGTCGGTCGTTGGAATTTTGGTCGCGTTTCCGGGGAATCTGTGACACGGTGCAAGATATTACTGCGCAAAAGCGGGCTGGGAGCAGTGGTCGTTGGTGCGTGCGCAACCGTTTGTCGTCGTTTTTAAGGTCGGCGCGCGCCGTTCCGTCGAGCAATGCAAGGGTGTGTTCGGTCGTCGCGATTATTTGAATAAAATGCGCCACCACGTCAGTCGTCAGGCGTCCGCGTCGCGAAAGCTTTCTCTGCTTCTCCGCGGCTCGGAGGCTGACCCGACGGGGGGGAATAATTTACTCCGGAGGGAACAACAAGTGTGTGTCGTTGACGGAGGCCCCCCCTCGCCCCCGTCGGCCCCGGTACCCCGCCTCGTTCGCCAGGAGGCTTGCTCCCAGGTTCTCCGCTGTGTACCGAACCGTGCCACGGGTTTTCACTGTTTCGCCGAGATTCATGACCCTCGACGGACGTGCCGATTTAGAGGATCGTTCTGCGTGTCCTTTGTCTCCGCGCCTTCCCCGCCTGATCGTCTCGATATTGTTCCGTTTTAACAAATATGTATGTATATATTCGGATCGAGCATGCCGGGTAGCGGTGCGATTTCGAACGATTCGAATCCGTTAAACGGCGGGAAATTCGGATCTGATTCGAAATCTCAAGGAGACCAGGCAGTCAGATTGAGCCTTTTTGTAAGGGGTTATTTTAAAAAAACGGTTAGGTTTAAATAATTTCTCTTTTACGCGATGCTTTGGTAGTTTAAAATGTATACGAATACAAATTTTTTATTGTAAAATCACGTCGAACAACCATGTACTGAGCATTTAAACAAATACAAATTCCACTCCAGATGGAGCGAATCGAATGTACCAAACGGCCAAATATTAGGAATTACCCTTGAGTCGAGCAAAACGACATCACAGTGAGTACTTATTGCAGACTGCAAAAAAGAAAGGTAATAAACTTGCACGCCGATAAAGGTAAGATGTTGCTTAATATGACCTGAGAAGATCTCGTTACACTACTTGATAGGTACCTCAGGAAACGGACTTAAAATTCACCTGTTTTTATAAGGGTGATGTAACCCTTTGCGCTCGACGACTTTTCAGCTAGAAGGGAGCCACAGTAATAATTTTAGTTATAGAGGACTAGTTATGAAAGAAAGTGGCTCGATCGTCCCTCGAGCACAAAGGGTTAAAAGTCCCAATGGTCTTAGAAGTCCTGAATATTTCAGATTTGGATAAGTTTCGAATGCCCCTGGAATACATGCATTTTTGTTTTATATAAAATATTACAAGTTTTACAAATTTTAGTTGGGCATAAAGGATGAAATTTTAAATATAATTCCAGTACAAATGAACGTTGTGAATCAATAATGGAATTTAATACTTCCTTCTCATAGCAAACAAGTAATTGCACATGTTTTTTGGCAAATTTCATTTCCAATTATACAGTAGGTGAAAACAAAATAGTTATCGAGCGCAAACGGTTAACGACCGCTTCGTTTGGTGCAATCTCTAAGCGAAGGTTCTGACAATGATTTCGACTGTCGAGTGTATTCAAATCCCTAGACTACTCGGTGTTAGAGTTCAATAAAGTAATGGCAGAGTTTCGTCGTGCACATTGTAAAATCACCGTCTTACTATAATCGTCTTTCGAACGTGCGATTCACGTATATAATACAGAGACCTTCGATGACACCGACAGGATTAATATTTCCGATACGACACAAGCTCATTGCATTTGCAGTTGGAAACTGCTTCCTCTGCTCTTGGTACAATCACCCCATATGAATCATTAAAGAAACAATGCTGAAGGCAGTGGCGTACCTATCATATGCGTGGGTGGTGCAGCTGCACCGACGCCAGTTGAACCTGAGGAATCTTGACCATGAGTTTTTATAGTTTTTCGTTGCCGATCCGTGTAACCGTCCTACCTGAAATTCAACCGTCTTTTATGCGAACGTCAACGACGCAATGGTCATAACTTTCCCAACCGTTTTTGCTCGCTGTTCGATTTTGTTGCTTGAACCAAATTATTCGGATTCCACTGTCTGGCATACGATGGACGAAATTTCTATAAAAACACCATTGTTTCCTTTCACAAAATTCATTTATAAATATCCATTAATATTAAGGTAATTTTGTCCAAAAGTACTTACAATAAAATTGTACGCAAGACGCACGATCAGGATACGAATCGTGCAAGTAGCAACTGTTTCAACAAACTTTGTACTGTAAGACGCTTATTTCGAGGATCTACGGTCAAATACACTGAATTCGAGTCTCGATGCCCGGTTCGTTCGCAAGAATAATTCCTTTGTCGGGATTCCGAAACTGCTATCGAGCAGTGTATCTCGTTCAATTTCGATAAGGGCGATGCCTACGTATGTACGTGAGTGCACAAAAGCAACGGCTCCATTCTTCGCAAATAAAGACAGAAAAGAAATTGATAAAAGGAATCCGTTTCGTTTCGACGGATCTCGGTCGTTGCCTTGGCATCCCGCATTAAAACGACACCTCGTATCGATCTTCCTTATCGATGCTGTAGCTCGAACGGTGACACATTTCCTATCACGGCGATGGCGTGTTCCGTGGACGATATATTAAATGTATAATTTTAAGAAAAAGGGACACCAGAGCGTATCTCTTTGAATAGAATTAGCGGCGCTCTCTCGAAACGGACGTTTCGTACGTTACGAGCGAGCGGCAAAAACGTCGCGGCCGGCCGGGCGAACTTTATTGAATGAAAATGCCGGTTACGTTTTTGCCCCCATCAGCATCTCTCTCGCGGACCGAATGAAACAATGGCCATTATGTGGAACACTCGCGTGGCCATATACATATATGCATGGACGTCGCCGTGTGTATTACATGTTTTTAAATTTATACACACGCGGAACCGACGACGTGTGGAACGCCGTTACGGTCACGCACACGTGCACGCACGTTTTGTGTATAAATGTGAATCGGTCGGTGGCGGTAGCATGCACACGGGAGAGACAGCTGTTCGTACTATTATACCTGGCACGGTCGCATTATGCCTTAAGGACAATCGTGGGAATTCCATTAAGTGGCCTTGAATGGTTCATTCATGTCGATCAACTCTTTTCCTAACGGGGTTGACAGATCAATCGGCTCGGGCACGAGCGACCCACGGGATTTCTCCTGTTGCGTTTCTCCGCGACTGTTGCCATCGTCCACGACGAAACAGAGACGCCAGAGTCAATTACCTCTCGTGCACCGCCGTACGAATCGATCTTTTGTTCTTGCCCAGGCGCTCGTTGCCCCGGTATCGAACGGAATCGAATGGGGTATTCCATTCGCATCGTTTAAACCCGTCTTCGTCTCTTTCGTTCGCGGGGGACTTCCGACGGTGTCAGACCTATACGGAAAATAATTTACGTTTCTTTAATCATAGTATCATTCGCATGGCCTTAAGGGAACTAGGCAGTCAGATTGAGCCTTTTTGTAAGGGCTCATTTAAAAAAAAAACGGTTAGGTATAAATAATTTCCCTTCTACACGATGTTTTGGTAGCTTAAAATGTATACGAATACAAATTTTGTATTGAAACTATCGCAATTTCACGTATCACGAACCTTAAGTACTGTTATAGAAACGTCGGACAAACAACAAATTATTAACAAATTCCTATTATGTCTATAATAATTAATATTTTTATACGAAAGTTTTACAGGAAGTAGTTCAAGAAATGTACTTTCGAAAATATTCAACATTTATTGCCTTATAAAAGTTAGGGTTGATTTTTGGGTTGATTTTAGTACGAGCTATAGTTATACATATACTGAATGTGAACCTAAAATATTAAGCCAATTGGTCAAGTAATTTTCCAGATATCATGGACACCGTTCTGATAAACATAGTTTCAAAAAAACGCTGTCAAAGTTTTCTACTCCTATAACAATGATGTTGACCATCGCGTCTTTAAACAGCCATAATTTAACGTTTTGCAGATATACATATTTTTCAAATTATATTCTTGAAGAGCATACAAAAGAAAAGAAGTCGGTTTTTTCAACGGTTTACAATACCCCCTTAAGACTAGAACTACCAAAGTGGTCAAGCTGACCCATTCGTAGTTTCTAATAAAAATTCGAAAAAAAGTTACTCAACTGAATTTTTGAAAATTTATCGTAGTCTTTTAATAGAAAATGAATAAACATTTATTTCCATTGCATTATATATTTCTTCCAGTATAAACACAACATAATTGTCGAAAGTTCTACTGTTAACCCCCCCCCCCCCCCCTTGCATTTTTCTAACCGTTCTTCTTCTTCTTCGTCTTTTATTTTTACTTGCCTGGGACGCTATGTAATTGGTTGCGTTCTGATATTGCGAAGGACTTCTGACGGTATCGGACCTCTACGGAAAATAATTTACTTTTGCTTGATCGGAATATCGTTCGCTTAATCCCCCCAAACGATTACATTTTTCTAACCGATCTTCTTCTTCATCTTCTTCTTCATCTTCTTCTTCTTTTTTTTTTACTTGCCTGGGGATGCGATGTAATTGGTTGCGTTCTGATATTGCGGAGGACACCGGAGAACGCAGACCTCGAGATCCGAAAAGGGGTAACGGATACGATATTTAACGAGGGGACCAGAAACCAGTTCAAACTCTCCACTGTTTGCCGACGAAGAAAGCTAGGAGTTTGCATTCGGATTTCTACTTTGTTGCACGCTTTATTTCAACTAACGAGACATAGAATCGAGCTAGCTTTCAGGCGATCCTATTGTAACTTTGGTAAAAGCGTAGGCTTTTTCCTCAAATTAGACGAGTTTGTTTAAACTTTGAAGCACTTAGGTATTGACCAACTTGACTACAGTGGTTTATTTTAATATTAACCTTTCGCACTCAGAGACTCGAAGACTATTTTGTGACTTTTTTTCTCAAATTAGACGAGTTCGTTTAAACTTTGAAACACTTAGGTATTGACCAACTTGAGTACAGTGGTTTATTTTAATATTAACCTCTTGCACTCAGAGACTCGAAGACCATTTTGTGACAACGTTTCGAATCTTGTTAATATTCTTTTTTAAGTAAAATATTTTTACTTGTATAGTGATTTAAACAAATTTTTCTTGTTGAATACTTTCGAAACGTTTGAATATATTGTATACAGTTGCTTGTACAAGACTTTTTTTTTATTAGATCATAGACTTATTGCATTTGGAAACTTTCGCAATATCGCGTACCACACACCTTAAATATTGTTATAGAAACGTCGGACAAACAACAAATTATTAACAAATTTAATCAATTATTTTGGTTTTTTGTTCGAGGTTTACAAATAAAAGTCTGTCTTATTATATGAAAAAGTATACACATTTCACACATTGAACTATAATGAAAATTTCTACGGCATCTACTGTCTTAAATACAATTGGACAGGGTGTTTCCACAGGTATATAACCAAATTTTGCTAACTGATTTTACACATCTTGAAATCGTTTCCTTTTGAAGTTATAAACGTGTCGATAAATACTATCTTAACTCAAAAAGATCCAAATGCACACTGATAATGTACGCATCACTCTGACGCACAGATTGCTAGATAATACACCGTTAAGCTGGCTTATCTGATCAGAACGAGTACTGTTATTGTTTGGTATTAATACAAAGAAAGCGATAACAGTATTTGTATCTCTAACCTTGCCGAACAATCTTATTAAATTCTACCGCAGGCAAAAATCGTTTATAACTCGGAAAGTAAGTGTTTTCAAACTGAAAGTGAGCACGATAACCTTCTACTCTTTGGTCGCGAATTTTTTAATAAAATAAACACAAAATATATATATTTTATGCAAACGAATTTTTTAAATATCTTCCAGTAAGTCTCTTGCAAATTGTACTTTTGAAATAATTTAAATAGTCGTGTCAGAAATCGATCGACTAGTCCAAACGATGACTAAACAAATGGTTCCATCGAAAGTAAATCGGTGACTTGGATATATTTCTTTTCTTTTTTTAACTGATCGCGTTAAAATTTTGAAAGCAAAATGGAAATTATTATTACCGGTTGGTACCACCTTTCGACGATGGACTAAAACGTTCAACTTATCGTATCTATAATAGAATGAGATAACAGACTTGCTAATGAAGATGTGGAATATACAAAAATGGACGGTCCTCGAAAAGTGCGAAGATTCATGAAACTGACAATTTCCACAATTGATTTCGGTGCTATATGAAAATCATACCGATATTAAGTTTTGGTCTGGTCTCTTCTGTTCCAAAACGTGTTCAATTTTTTTATTCGTGTATAAAATAAACATATTACCGACATACAGTAGGCGTCATTTAAAATCGTACACCTAGCAATTCAGCCGATTTTCATTAATAAATCTTCAAATGTGATGTAAATAACATTGGAAATTTAATATTAAAAACTAATTCAAAGCAAAGTTCCAAAAAACTCTAATTTTTACGTGGTTCAAAGTTGGCTATCGAATAACTGCCTTAAAGTTCTTGAAACACATTTTTACATTTAGATTATATAATATTACAAATAAAGAAACTCTCAGGAAAACTTTAGAAAAATTTAGTTAAATTCATACTTCGATGACTACAATATGAAAAATCCACGTGGATACCCTACTAAATATTAACATAATCTGTACATATTAAATATAAACGAAAATAAATACTGTACTATTTTTACTGATAAGCTGGTCTCATACGTAGCGACAGTTTATATTTGTTATACTAAAAATTACTGAAAGTTTCATTCTACTTTTGTACTATATCAAACAAAGCAGCATTAAACTATATGTATACTTGTAACTGTATTTTAACCATTTACTGTAAATTTTACGATTTATAAATGAAAGTCGACCGAATCGCTAGGTGTACGATTTTAAGTGACAGTCACTGTATTTATTCGCGTGTTCCGATCATCGATCCTAATAATGATAACTGCATCCCTTCGAAAGCGATTCTCAGCCTCGACCCTTCTAAACCGACATTTCTCCTAAAATAAAAACAATTTATCGTCGACCATGCGACAAGTATGCATTCGTTCGAGCGAAACGATACAACGCGCGATTTTATTGCTAACGCGAACGCGACCGGATGTCTAGCAAGACTGTACCGTTAACCGCACGCACAAACGAGAACTAATGATTAATAAATCGTTTTTAAATTTATAGGATGCTGGATAATTATGACAGGGGTGAGGTGACACCACCACCGGTGAGCAGTTATGGCGGTTCCCCTGGACTCTTGGCACTTCATTCCTCGCTTTATGCGACACCCACGTCGAGGGCCTACGACATCGAATCGAATATCGACGGCAATGACAGTTCCATGCCCATCGATACCCAAATCATTTCGGTACGTGTTCACGCGTTTAGCTTGTTCTTGAAATAGAGCCGCATATTTTTCACTCGACGGAACGATTTCTTCGTTTAAACATAACTCCGCGACACCTACGTTCCAACTATTTTACTGCGCTCCTCGCGACACGCGAAATCGTGTAAAACAGTGGTTCTTAACCTGGGCTCGAGAAGGGGTTCGTAAATGAATTTCTGAAAATATTTAATATTTAGTTTTCGTTGCATATAATAACCCATTTGCATCTCAAAATGCGAAGCTTGCTTTATAAATCAGAAATGCTCGACTGAATGTCTTTAAAAAATTCTACATATTTCAAAATCGAATCATTTTATGTAATGTTGTAACATAAATATTTATTTTTGTACACATCTGTACAGTAAATAAATTTAAAATAGATGCAAATATTTTTTACTCGGTATGATAATCTTTAAAATGATCGATACATAATAAAACATCGTAAATGTCACATTTAAAAACAGTTTCTCTTCTAATTAATATCGATTTACATACAGTGCATTGCTCAGATGTCCTTTTTTCTTTAGCTTCTGTTGAAGGCTAATATTCGTATTCGTGTATGAAAATGACAGTGTATCTCGTTATTGAGCTATTGGTAAATAAAATCTTTCTAATCATTTCGTTTTTACAATATTATTCAATAATTTTCGTCGCCAATTTTTGTTTATAAACGTAGAAAGCTCGATCTTTTTTTTTTTAATATTCCCCTTTGGGTGATAAGCAATCGTTATCGTATGCAGATTATTCCTCTTAATAATGCAAATGGGTTAAGAGAGAAGATAAGAACTTTGATGTCTATAAAACTTTTCGAGGCCCAATGCGAAAATACGATCGTGCGTCAAAAAGTCGTTTGTCCGCGTCGAGTCTAAATGGACTGAAAAATTCAATAACGAGAATTTTTTTCGTGAATTGACAAGCTATCAAATAAATAGGGGAAAGGTTACAGAGTTGTTCCGCAATTCTTTTGAAAGAAGAGACGATCACTTGCGACCGAAACCAATATAACAAAGTTGAACGTAAACCTGATCGTTCACCCTGTAGATCCATCACTCCCACGTAGTCGTCATTATCGCGCGATAAATTATTTCTCCGTATCTTTCGATCTTAAGCACATTATTCATTTTATTATATTACTATACGTGGTCCGTTGGCCAAGGAACAGCAGCTTTTACTTGGCATTGTTTCCGTACTCCGTTCGACTACCGTTCATTAGCCGGCCGATTAATATCTCCGGGGTAATTACGTATTAATGGAATCTCGAGTATCGAGCGCGACTTTCACCTGTTTCGGTTAATAAGCGCGTCATTATCGGGAGCGTCGTTACCGCGTCGCGGATTCGCAGATCGATGTTATTTCGGAACGAAAACGGTACAGATCCCGGGAATGCTGAGTGGTCCGGCGCAACAGCGGCTGGAGGACATGTCCTGGCTGGCTTCCGGTCCGTCCCTCGATTATCAGCAAGGCATTTCGCCGATTCCCACGGGAGTAAAGATGTGCCATCCAGGCAGCACCGCCCAGAGGAGCCTCAAGGAGCAACGGATACGTCGCCCGATGAACGCGTTCATGGTCTGGGCAAAGGTCGAGCGCAAGAAATTGGCCGACGAGAATCCCGACCTCCATAACGCCGATCTCAGCAAGATGCTCGGTAAGTCTCCTTTCGATCTTCCCTCTAGCGCTTCGAGACTTTTTCGTTTTAAGTGGGTGCATCAAACAGCTGAATTTTAATTTTGGTTCCTGCAATTTATTAACTTACAACGCAACCGAGTTACATCACCTTTTCTATCGATACGTTTGATAGAATCTTATCAGTTGGAACCCGATAGATCTTAGAAAGTATTATATGTATAAATACACGGACACCCCAACATCTAATTGTCCTAAGGAACTAGTTTATAGGACACTACTTCGCAGGAAACAGCCCTTTGTTGTGTGTAGCTCACGATATTCGAACGCATCCAATCTACATCGTTAGCAAATAGAATGGCTACATGTTAGACTTGTTTGTTTTGAGCGGGTGCATCACGGAAAAAACTGAATTTTAACTTCAAAACCGAAATCCTACCCAGTTATGAGAAAAAAATTCGAGGTGTGAAATTTTTCGACAAAATTAAAAAATTTCAAATCGTTCTAAAAAAATTATTTTCGATTGCAGGGATCAATTATAATCATTTTTGGTCAATAGACATATCCTCGAAATCCTAACCATTTTCGAGAAAAAAATTCCTTACCGAAAATATAATTTCAGACCAGAAATGTCACTCCAAAATTTCGTGCGTATCTTTAAAACACCATAACTTCTGAATGGTTTGGACGATTTTAATGTTCAAAAAGCCAAATGCCGCGTATTTTAGTGTAGAATATGTAGAAATTATAAAAATATTAAAAAAGTTGTTCCTTCACCCCGCAAAATGAGAAAAACCCCATAAAAGTGGTTCAATTTTCAAACAGCCATAACTCCTGCAATAGTGAATATATTTCAATGAAACTTTTTTCTGATGTAGAGCTCATGGATACCTACAAAAAAGTATTAGACAATTTTTCTGTAGAATGTCAAACAAAATTACTAAAAATCAAAAACGAATTTTTAAGAGAAATCGACAGGGGGTAGGTGCCTAAATTTTTTGACGAAAAAAAAAAATTTTAATTAATTCTGAAAAAATTATTTTCGGTTGCGGGGGTCAAATACAATCATTTTTGGTGAATAGACATACCCCCGAAATCTTGCGCATTTTCGAGAAAAAAATTCAGTACGGTCGGAACTTTAAACGTTAATAACTTCTTAACGAAGCCACCATCAACAAATTGGTATTCTTGATTTTCGTCTTATTTTGACCTCTAGAATCTCCCATTAATAACAAAACTATGGACTGTGAAACTCAATTGATATTTAGGACATTAAAATAAAAAAAAAATTTATACTAAAATAATTGTTGTCAGATGTGTTTGTAATTTTACGTATGTATTCTCGAGATTCCTATGTGGCCTTACCTACAATCTTATTTTGAAAACTGAAACCTAACGTGTGCATTCTGTTTTTTAACAATATAGAGTGGAAGTGAGCTACAACTGTCTTACGATAATCCTTTGTTGATAAAGCAATATTAAGGTGTCTAGATGTGTCTCTATCAATGTTCTAAGTACCGTATATTAACACGTTACTGCATTCATCTTAGTAAAAAGCCACCATGCGTGTCGAACAAACTTTTATATTAACGTCTATCAGAGGAATAGTAATGCAGTTTATTTAGAAAAGAAGATAAAATATTTATTGCTACGAATATCTTGTCGATTCTCCGCATATTCGAGTGGCTTTTGTCTATTCCAAAAGTTCGTTGAAGTTTGGTCAGCTCCAAGAACAAAGTATCGTTCTCTCCAAACGAGATCCGATGGTCTGTTTGATTACGAGGAAAGAGGCAGTACTGTAATTATACGCCACGATCGAATCGTGCGTAACGAAGTAGGTTGTTGCATATTAACTAACCGAAGAACCGTTGAAAATAGAAACTAAACGAGCCGGCAGAAAAACCTTTTTCTCTCGAAAAAATGGGTCAACGAGACAGCTCTGAGAATAAGAAAGTCGGAAAACTCTCTTCGTGCTGGTGTTATTATTAATTTAATTACACGTCACGTGATTAACGTGAATGGAGACCCGTGCGGAACGAAAGGGGCGTTAATCAGAGTCTTGCGAGAGAATTTCCTGCGCCGCGACCGTCGCCATCGCTCTATTAGAACGCGCGTAATACGAACGTGTCTTGATTCGTTTGCTGGGGACTCGTTAACCCTCTACATCCCAAATAAAAAATTGTTTTTCTGTAATTCAATATATTATACTTATTACACATATTACTAATAGTTGAAAAAAAGAATTAACGAATCACCTTTAGAAGCGTTACACAGAAGTGTTTTTTCGTCGATACTTGTCATATATCGATACGAAGTTTACAGTGTATATTTTCAAAGATTCAGAAAATGGAGAAACAAATAATCGATTGCTTTAACGTTCCAAATGGGAATTTCTTATAAATTGGACTTCTGTAAACGCGACTTGGAGTCTTTCCAGTCGTCGTTCCGTTCCCCGTAAGCACACAGTTTTATGCCCATCTCAGAAAATTACAATGATATCGAGTAGCGCAATTTAATACGTCGTAAATTCACCGTCGCGACTCGAAAGCGTATTTGTTTCCTACACGTAGGTACCAACGCGGTGCATTAATATTAAAAGGCATATGCACGATTGAATGTCGAGAGGTTGCGCCTTCTATCATCGTCGCCGTTTTCCCATTAAGTGCTCGGACGATATTTGTTCTTCTTTCACCAATTTCTCAAATGGACGACACGTACGTCTTCACTCTCCGCGTCTTTCGAGATTTCGATCAAACCCACGCGTTCCTGGATTATTTATCGCTTATTTTGCTCAGAACGCTGTACGATAGAGTCGGCTTTTTACGCTTGACTGTCAACAAAATTTATAAATCTTATTTATCAACTTTACGATACGCCGGACAGTTTTTAATGGGATGGAAAATATTTTGTCACGTTTAATAATACGCATGCTGAAATAGATTCATCGGATATTCTTGTTCGTGAAGAAATGAAAATATTTATCAAAAGAATTAATGTTTTGTTACATAGAAAAGTGAAAAATGGAAAATTATGTCATTCTTTTTCCATTATTAGGCAATTGTGGCAAGTATATGAATCATTTTAATCAGTACGTTCCTCGTGTGTCTAATCTTGACGATTACAGCATTGAACTCATTTTTCACTAAGTTTATTCGTGCGGATAGAATTCCTTATACATAATACAATAATATTCTTTATCTTCTTCCACTTTTTTTTTACAAAATTTCAAATCGTTCTGAAAAAATTATTTTCGGTTTCAGGGGTTAATTACAATCACTTTTGGTCAATAGACGTATCCCCGAAATCCTATGCACTTTCGAGAAAAAAATTCGAATAGGTGGACAAATTTTTCGACAAAATTAAAAAATCTCAAATCATTCTGGGAAAATTATATTCGGTTGTGGGAGTCAATTACAATCATTTTTAGTGAATAGACATACCCCCGAAATTCTACGCACTACCGAGAAAAAAATTCTTTTTCGAAAATATACTGTGTGGCCAGAAATGTTTCTCCAAAATTCCATGCGCATGTTTAAAAAATCATAACTTCTGGGCGGATTGAAGGATTTTAATGATTCAAAATTGAAACAATGCGTATTAATGGAGCTCTAGAGCCCCAGAAAAATGGGCCAAAAGATTACATTGGACGTGAGGTCTACTCGTATACCTCGTCTGTGATAACTACTATCGCGCGCATGCAGGGTATTTTCGTTTTATTTTGGCCTCTAGAATTTCCCATTAAAATTTTTTCCCAGGATTGACCGAACACCCTGTATGCACTTCTTACAAAATATGCTGATTAAGTTTAAAGATTTCAAAGTGTATGGAAACCACGATAACCCCCATTAACAATTCGCTAGTAACCAATTTTCAGTAGATCGATTCTTTGTAATTCGATTCTAGTCGCTTCGATTCAGAATCGATTCAAGAATCGAACATCCCTAGTAGAGTGACGGACACTGTGAACATATTCGCGCGCTTGGCGAACGGTTCGACGGACGAATAGCGCGAAAGCACCTTGAGCCGTAAAATGATTCACCTCGGTGGATGTTCGAATCCCCACGGACAAGACGCGCCAAAATGTTGCGCGCTTAAAGGGGGACCCCAGTGTGGCGTGGCGCGGCGTCCAGAGCACGGGGTCTTGTACCGGTACCCAACAATCTGTCAGCATCGTGGCCGTGCCACGTTATATCGTGGGTAGGTACACCTTGAATTATCGGCAATTGGCATCCGCAACGTTACTGGCATTCGAACGAGCGTCGTGCAGAAAATTGTAAACTCTCCTCGCGCGGAGCCACCTACCCGCGCGCCCGTTTTAGCACAGCCATTCGCGCCTGTGTTCGCACACGCGTGTCCCTCAGTCCCGATCACCCTTCCCTCCGTTCCGATTCTCTCTCGTTCCATCATCGATTGCCATCCTTTTTTTCTCTCCTCTCACTCTCCAGTCGATTTCACCGTGCAAAGAAACGCGTAAATCAGCAGCCAGACACTTATCGCCTAGGCAGCCAAAGGAAAACTCCACGAGTCGAGGTTTATCGATCGAACATTAGGCGATCGCCGCTTGCGATGTTATTGGCATGACGCGGCTCCGATTACTATGCGCGTCGAGACTTTGCCGCCCCCACTTTTCCTCGGCTTTTTTTCCAGACATCCTACATATTCATGCGCGCGTGCTGTGTGTCGATCCGTCCGTCCGTCCATCCGTTAGCCCCATCCGTACCCCAGCACCAGGGGCCGTGGTTTGCGCGAGCGAGCCTGTTTTATGTCCGACTTATGCACGTGGACGACAGACGTATGCGTATATATTCCGTGCGAGCGGGGATACACGAGCACGCGTCCCGACGCCGCACACACCGGTTCACCTACCACCGCACCGTGCTTGTACCGTGTTTTCTTCTGTAGTTGGCGAGAACGAGACGAGACACAGGGACGCTTTGGTCATACGTACACACGCCCGCGGACACTGTGTGGGCCTTATATCCGGTGAAACGCGTGCCCGCGCATCTTTATTAATCATTCCCTAACCGTTAGCCCCTCTTTGGTGCTCGTTTGTCAACAGTGGAAATTGACACGACCGTCGGATATCGCCTTGTTTCGTGATGTACGACGGAATTTCAAAGACCCGTCGTTTCTATCTTTAGTTTACCCGACGAAGTTGTCGCGCGGTCGAGTAGACGCTCGAAAGATAACTAATTGCATCGTTTCTTTGCATTCATCTTTTTAATTATTCACTGTTTAAGGTTATCCAGTTATTAGATTTCTTGACACACGATTGACCCTAGATTTATGGAAATCGATTTCACGGGTTTCAGATTCCATATTTAACCCTTCGAGACCATCGTAACACTTTGTTTTTAGAATAGGATTACAGAAACTGTTGCACTTGAAAGATGACACCTATTTTGTTACGTTTCTAGGAATATTTGAATTATTAAGTAAAATTTTATTATTAACCCTCAAACACACACGCTCAAATACTTACATAGAGACACAACTGGATCTGTGAGATCCATCGCATCTTCAATCGCTCATATCTCGGACTGTACTGCATGGATTCAAGTGTTTTTTTTTTTTATCAAATTGGCAAGGACTAAGGCTACTATGTTGTGGAATACTTGGTAGAACTCTCGAACTTTTTCCCTCCCAGATTCGGACCCAGTGTATACTTGAGGGTTCAGTTTTCAAATAAAAATTTTCCTCATACTAAATATGTACCATTTACACTATAAATTGCACTATAATTTTTGAAAATTAAATTTTCCCAACTCTAGCCCAAGTTACAATAAAAAAAATTGAAAGTGATGTTATTAGACATGTTAATTAGTATGTTAAATTTAGTTATGTGACCTTGGATTGACCCTGGAAAGTAACGTGAATATAACATTTAATTTTTTAAATTAAACCCTATAGTTTTCATTTCATATTCTTGAGGTTAAAAGAACACTTTATTTGTATATTTTGCACAATCCAATTTCGAGATACGAATCATTAAAGGTGATGTGTGTCGCATTAGTGTCACACGATATATACAGAGTGGCTCCAAACTGACAATGAGTCGAATAGATACCCGTGCGTGTGTAAATCACGGGTGATCGTCTACAGCGAAGGTGAAATATGAAAGCTACAGTATTTACACCTGTTCGACGGTTGCACGGATAATTCATTCGTAGTGAACGCAAGATGCTTGTTAGTTTTCAAAATGTCGACGAATCGAGTGGTCGGAGTTGAGTTAATAAATTTGGACCTTACTAGTGAGCGTTGCAAAATGTTGGGAGAAGGAGAAAAAACATCGACCACGTAAATGGTGATTGCAACAGTGAGAACAACTGGGTTCCCCGACGCAATTATTAAAAGAACTTGCTACGAGGATCTAAGAAGCTTTAAAAATCATTTAAGAATAAACGAAACTCTGTTTGACTTTCTATTATAGTTACAAGACTTAAACTTGAAGTAACCTTACATTATCTAGCTATAGCTTTACTGTAATTCATCCGTTCGTTACAATCGAAAGTAGAGCGAGATTCTACTTCCTTGACCGTGAACGACGACTGGTTTAATTTTTTGAAAGTCGGTTTCGTCGCCAAAAAATCTGAAAAAAATCACAGACACGCGATCGATGAAACGGAATATCTTTGATTTTTTAAATAAATTTCTATTCGATAAAACAAAGGATATCGAGCTTGAGCTGTAAAACACTTTTCACTCTGTGACTACTTTTTAATTTGGTTCACGCCTCGTCCATCGATTCTCTTCTCAACGTAATCTCCCTACAAACTATTACCTTTTGTTTTGCGTTTTATTTATCGAATGACCCTCGTGCATCGTTCCGTCGCGAAGATCGAAAATCGAAGACAGCAACGCAGTACGTTCCTACGCGTCGCACCGTGACTCGTGTCCGTCACATTCGAGCCATAATCTGCATCGACAGTGTGTCTCGACGTAACAAGTCAACGGGTTAAAATCCCCGACATATTCGATTAATAATTCCGCGATTACAACAAAACAAATAGAAAATAAACGTTGGTTGTGCTGTGCGTTGTTAATATCGTATTTTGAAGAAATACCTGATCGAGTGCAATAAATAAGATCCGAATAAAAAGTAACAGTACTTCGTATATCGTTATGAATAAAAATATTACTTTCAATCAAGAAAATAATTATCTGACGTAGTTGCCCTAACAACTGTGATTTAAACAACTATAATTTTATTGTAGAAAGAATCACAATTAACACATCTACTCGTACAATATTCTGCAAGACCAAAATTTTAATTTTAAACATTGTGAACTGAATAACTTAACATTTGTTCCAGTACTTATTTTTGTAACCTTGCTAAAATCCACAAATCCTATCCTTTATTTCTCTCGACATTTCAACTTGAGAATGAATTTTTCTATTTCCATAGTGGAAAATCCCATACATGAGTGGCATGGCAGTCAAAGTGTTAAAAGGTAAATAAGTTGTTATTAACAAAAGATTGTGTTCGAAATCAACGGGTATCCAACGATCAATGAAATAGGAGTTGTTTCGATTGCTGTAGAGCAAAAGTGTTGCTAACGAACGAGTTTACCGTAGTTGACCTAAAGGTTTCTCAGCTTTCCGTGTCTAAGCAATCTCGCCGCGTCGGAAGTGAAATTGCTGTCTCCGTGGCAAACAGCTTTCATAGGTATAATAACGATCGCTTGAGTTTGAACGTTTGCTGTTATAAATTACAGTACCAGGCCATGGTAATCTAATCGGTCAAGCGGGAGAACCCGAGAGTTTTACGCGTATCTCCAACGCGGTCGAATGCTTCGTACCTGAGTCAACGAAGATCTACTTTCATCGCGGCTTGCGAAATTGTTCGGCTACGTAGGTGTATTCGCGGGAGGAAGCGTGTTCGATTGTACCTAACCTCCACTCCCATCGATACTCTTTACTCCGCCATCAATCTCGTACGCCGGTTATGACGAACGCAACGACCCGGTACACCTTTCTCGTCCATTATCGATGGATCTTGCCACGCTCTCGTAAATACAGTGTTCCCTGAGAAGTTGTCGCCTGGTTATCCCCGATCATGCTCGCTCTATCTCATTCGATACGACTGTTTCTCGCTCGGTATCACTCTCGTTCTCTAACATTTTTAACCTTTTGAGGTCCTCTGTCGAACTGGACTTGGCATACAACTTTTTCACTTTCATCGATGTCCGTGACATATTAGGATTAAAACAAAAAGTTAGGACGATTCGTATTTATATCACATTGTTATATTAATTAAAGACCGTTCCATTTCCATCTCCAGCAACCTTTCAACGGAAGATTAAATACAACTGTTCCGTATTCACAAGAAAAGAAAATATGTCAAAAATTAATTTGTAAATTATAAATATGAGTAAAATATATTTTTGTACATTACTTTTTTCACTTATATTGAGTACTGTAAATCGGACTTTCGCTGCTGAAATAAGGAAATAGTTGAGCTGCGAAATGTCTAGGACCTCAAAGGGTTAATACTTCGTTCCAACGGCCACTTGGAACTTATAACGTGATTAAAAATCGTTTATAATGAAAGAAGCTGATCGCGAGACATTGGACATTGTACACTTTTTGTAATCTTTTGTTGTTTCGTCATTCCATATACGGTTGCGGGCAAAATTAAGTGGATAGGTAGGAAAAATAGGTATGAATTAAATTTAATCACGGTAGTATAACTATTATGCACTTAACTTTTATATATTATAGATCTTTATGGCAGGGGAGACCGGAGCTACAAGTTACGATTTTACGAAAACATAAAAAATGACTAGGAATTAATGTAGTTATTCTTTCTCTAATCCTCATTTTATAACAATTGTTTCTTTTTTTCTTTTATAATGTAGAAATTGTTATCAAGACAGTGACAACAAATTCCAATTTGAAGAGAAATATAAATACCATTAAAATAGCTAAAAGAAAGTCGTGTAAAAATAAAACAAAACAATGAAAATAAACTTCAGAACGTGAGAGAGTATACTTGAAAAAATCTCAGAATCTTGAAATAATGTTACTTTTTGTTGCCGATAGTGAATTTAGTTAAAAAATTGAAACACGATCGCAGGTGTTGGTAACCGCTAGTCCGCTAAATAATTGATAAATGGTTGAAAGTAGTACAAAAACGTAATTTATCGCGCGTGTTTTCAACGATAATATTATGAGATGTGATAGACTTTCGCACACAGAAGTCCAACCGTTGATTTGTTACGCAGTAAAATCTAATTTTGAGACCGCGCGGCTGAAGTAGATTTACTACCCAGAAGGTAATATATTTTAGTATACATTTATGACTTAATATGGTAATTTTATAACGCATCGATGAGACAATCGTTCAGTCGTAGGAATTGGACCGATTTAATTAAAAAAATTTTTTTTTTTTTTTACAATATTTATTTAAAATATTTTCCAATCTATTTTTATTAATTTTATTAATTTTTAGTAATTTCACTCCGAACAATGTTTATTTCTGTAACTTTAGTCGTGGCAGCTAATCTTTTTTTTAAATAAAGTCAAAGCTCCTATAAAATGTGACCGAAGTGACCACTGCAACCCACAGCATTCATACTTAAAAATATGAAACGAAGATAAAGCAGCATATAAAAATGAAATTTAGTATAATTCAGATACAGACTTGGAAGACTATTTAACTTAAAATAATACAAATTATAAACGACGATATTAATTTCAGATGATTTCAAGATGGGTATCTTAAAAACACTATCGTCACGAAACTTAATAATATAGTAATAATAATGCCAAAACATGGCCCACATGCTCGATCAATGTTAGTAAATTTCACATTATAGGAACAATTTTAAAAAATGATTTTTACCGCGTTTAATTTGTAATGAATTTCCCGTGCATTGCGTTGTGGATTCGTACACTACTTATTAAGTTACTGTTTTTCTCTTGGTTTTTAATTGATTTGGTTTACTATTGCGATCCAATGTGCACGTTGTCGCGCATGCATTGGAAATATAAAAACATTCGACACCAGAGGCATAGATAGATAAATAAGTAATTTATTGCACGCTCTGGGGCAGTGTCCCCTAAGAGCATTAAGTCATAATACCAGAGAGTGTTACAAAGGTGAACAGGGATACAGGCTCTGCCCAGACGGTAGTACAAGGTACCATTATAGAACTATGAATAGACGAAGATGAAATTCATGAAGTGTAGTACGCGCGTAACAAATGTAAATGTATGGTAAAATAAATATATAAAATAAAGAAAGAACGACAAAAAGAGGACGAAGAGACACAAATACTAAAGACAAGCAAGTCTCGCATACATCAGCAGTATACATGATATGTATGCACTATATACATGCATACAATGAATACTTGCTATCGTACATTTTACTTTTTTACTTCTTCCGGGTAAACAACTTGGTTGACGTTAAGTATTTCTCAAGATGAAATTCATTTTTGCAGCATACCGTGTTGTAGTTATATAAATAAATTCTCTCGAGGGGTTAGATCAATTTATTTAAAAAATACCGTACTTTAGGGAATTTATTTCTAAATGACAAACTAATTTCCTATAAATACATATATAAGTGTTTCTTTTTTTTTCAATTTTTTGTTAAAAACGAACATGATTAAGAGTGTAGCATGTATGGCTTGACGGTGTACGTATGTAATTTTTGATGAACAGAGTTCTAAAACAAAAGTTGGACAATGGTATACCACATGAATTTAACCCTTTAGTGGCATAATGCTTTTCAAAAATGTAACTGGTATACTCGTGAGAGACTCCTACTAAAAAAGCCAGAAAAATTTCTAATCCTGATTCTATACAGACTTGATTCTTAGATAATGTATAAACTAAGGGAAGCGTGAAAAATTACATTTTTAGGTGGTCCACCTAAATATTTCCTCTAATTGTGGGGGTACAAAAAATATTTTGTATGCTATTTGAATGATTTGAAAAAATCATTGTATTGCAAAAACTATTTTTTGTTTTCTAAGATATACCTAGAAGATGTACGTATATTTAATAAAGTAATGAAAATTTTCTAATAGTTTACGACAAATATATATAATAAAGAAGAAAAACCTGTGCAAATTTGCAGTACGTATCTATCTAAAAATCGTTTGCAGGAGATTTTATAAAACTTTTTCCAAAAATGTGTAAATCGTTACTAAATGGCGAATAGTTTTGGAGGTTTGATAACAAAAAGGAAACGCGTGCAATGAAAACCCTTAACTGCAGACGAGGCATGTTGTTTTATAAACTGACAAATACGAAAAAGAACATTGATACATTATTACTACAATATTCAACTAGTTTAATTGATACAAATTTTCAAAATTTCTCAAAATTTTTGAAATCGACTTTTTTCCCGGCTTTTCGTTGCAAATATCCCTCTGTACGTCGTTTTTCCCCCTCGTTGGTCGAAGCCTAGTCCAGGTAGAATCCACGCGGCGATCGGCAGATCCCGAAAGAGATATCGGGTCCCCCTCCGGCGAGCTCCGTAATTCAGGAATCGGTCGACGTCGGTCGTAAATTTGGGTTCGGTGCGCCGCGGGGCGTTGATCTTCGTTAATTCTCTCGTTAATCGGTCACGGGGGTACTCCGAACAACGGGGCCCGCGTCGAGGGGGGATGGCGAACTGCCGGAGACGTTCGTTATCCCGCGATCGCGGTCAAAGTCGAAGGAGAACCACGGCGTGTCCGCAGAGACGGCGTCGTTTATACGGGTCCCGCGCGACGCCACTGTCGCAAGACCACCTACGACAAATGTGGCAGCCTGCAAATAATACCGAGCGTGTTGTACCACCAACGACAGGAGAGATAGAGGCCTCTAACTGCCAGCACGGTATCGTGGTTTAGTGCCTCTGATTACCTGCGCCCTCCTCTCCTACCACCCCGACCCCGTCCCGTACCGTCCCGGCTCCTCCCCCGCGATGTTGAAGCGAGCCGCGTGTGTGCGCTCGCGCGACCAACCGAGCGAGCGAGACGACAACGGTACGAGAAGGTCGCGTCGTCCTGTTCTATCGCAAGAACCGAGGGTACACCCGCCTGCCGAACGCGCGAGATTCGCGGCCCGGATAGGGCCTCTAAACGACGGATCAGAACGTATAGTATCTCACAATAATGGCGCACGGTGGAAGGCCCCCCGATAAGGTCGGCCTCGTTGCTAGATTTAAGGGACGACGCGAGCGGCCCGTAGCGAACGCTCCGTACGGCGATTGAGAATTATTGGTCCGTGTACGGACGTACGTACCGCGGGCGTATGTATGGTCGTACGGGGACGCGCCGGTTAGGCGAACCGCCGCCCGTCGTCCGCCGCCCGGCGCACGGCAACACGCAGATCCCGCGTCGGGGAGCGTCGTTATTGCGCGATCCTCTACATATACATATACGCTCGGTTCTCTCCGGGGCCCGATTCGTTCTGTGAATCACGGCCGACCAACGACGAAAAATCGCCGGACAAAAGGCGTTTCTTGTCCGGTTGCTCGTTACACCCAGCCCGAAACGATCGGTTTTGATAACCGCGCCGGTGGGCGTGATGTTCCTTAATCGTCAGGAAACGGGATACCCCCGGACCGCGTGATTGTTATTGGATTGTTTATTAAGTCCAACGACCGGATTGACGGACGCTCGCGTGGCCACGGTAGGACCTGAGGAGTCGTGCGAATACGGTGGACGAAATTTCTATAAGAACACTATGATTTTTTTCAAAATATCCCGTTATTTTAGAATACTTGGTACTGGTACGAGGAAATCTTTTGCCAACCACCGCTGTCGATTTTTCTTAAAAATTTCGTTTTTCATTTTTAATAAATTTGAAGCTGTATGGAAAAGTTGTTTAGTACATTTTGGAGGTATCTATGAGCTCTACTTTCAGACTAAATTTCTGTTGGGAACGTTTCTCATTTCCATGTTGGTAAACATGCACCCCATCTTTTGTTTGACTATAACAGTTGAAGAGTAGTAATAACTATAACCTCCGCTACAATTTCAATGAGATACGTTCAGTATTGTAGGAGTTATGACCGTTCGAAAATTGGACCATTTTTATGAGGTTTTTCTCACTTTACGAGGTTAAGGAACATCTCTCTAAAACAGCAAAATTAGTTCAAAATACAAATACGACGATAATCCATCCCGTCTTTATTTTACGAGCAGACCCAAAGTACCGTGTAATCGTTTCTACATGGGAACAACGTTCGATTATATGGTACTTTAATGTTTGCTCGATTCCAACCTCCGTCGATTATTTCGAAGGTTCGAAAGCGAATTCACGCTTTGGGCTAATTTTCAACAACTTTTTAACGTTCTCTTCTCTATAAGAGCACCATGATTAATTTAATAAATATATGCTAGTAGACTGCGAGAAGTTACGAAGACAAAGCATTGTAATCCCGGATAAAATTCTTGCGAGACTCTGGTAACCGTCAGAGAAAGCGGAGGCTGGGCAACGATGATTGGCTTTCGCCCGATACGCCGTTTCCGCGACTCGGAGAATCGATGATAGCGGACGAATCGTCGGACAAATGGAAAGGATGATAGACGATAGATCACGAGGAAAGCATCCTTCGCGGCTCAACGATAACGATCTCTCGGCAATAATTATCGAGAATCCCGGCGCGGATGACCTTTGGCGGCGGCCACTTGCGAAATAGACTGTAACGAAAAGTTTGCGCAGCGGCGATTGAAATTAACGTACGCGCCGTCCGGTGCGTACGGAATCGCTTGAACTCCGAGGGAAAGGCCTACTTTTCATCGATGTGTGTACAGGTACAGACAATGTACGCGTCAGATATACCGGTATACACCTCTTTCTCGATACCATCCTCCTTCGCTTCGTTCGCTGATCTCCACCTCGTCTCCGTCGGCTGGCTCTCGAACAATAGCACCTCGGCTACACGGTGGATGAACTTCTGAGGCTGGAATCGGGCTCTGCCCACTCTGTGAATTTCGTTTCCGTAAAAATGGCCATAGAGAAAAGAGGTCGGGCCCGATCTAAACGGCAACCTACATCCTGCCGAGGTAAACGGACCCAAAGTACAGGCCTCGATAATGCATCGCCAGCTCTCGGGTATTGCTAAAAAATAGAATGTAAATACGCCTTTTCAACGACCGCGTTAAGACACGGCGAACATTTCGCGGCGAAATGTCAAACGTGAATTATTCGTATCGTGGCGTCCGATAAGACCCGGATAAGGTTAGAAAGGAGGATGTTAAAAAAGTGCCAAATTTTTACCCCGTCAGACACCTAAAATATTTATAAAGCGTCATTCTACAGATTCTGCGCTTCGAATCGTGCACAATTGTTTATAGCAAAGGTGGTTGAAGTTGACGATGCTACGAAAGACGAATCATAACTTTCTGACTTCAAGTGGCTAGAACTTCGAAGTGAATTCACGAAACGTAACAATTCCGACGCTATTTTATAATATAACGTGCGCTACAATATTACACGTACATTACAAAAATTACACTAGGCTACAAAGTACATTACACAAGCGCACTGCAAAAATCGTAATACAAAATGTCTTTAAAATAAAATAAAACCTCGAATCTAAATAAATCTAAGAATCGCTTGATTTGCAGTAGATAGCATCTCATGTAAGACTGTAGTCCAATTCCAGACGAAAGAAAAAGTATCGTGGAAAGCCATAGTGGTGTTATCTTTTCCAACTAAACACTTCAAGTCACACAATAGCAACTATACCGTAGACATTGTGAACGTCATTGTTAATGTTAAATTCATTAAAAAATTATGATCCAAAGAAGAAGGGGAACCCCCAGAAAGTTATGATTCGTCTTTCGTAGCATCGTCAACTTCAACCACATTTACTATAAACAATTGTGAACAATTCGAAGCACAGAATCTGTAGAATGATGCCTTATAAATATTTTAGGTGTCTGTTGGAGTACAAATTTGGCACTTTTTTAACGTCCTCCTTTCAGCGCCATGACAGTGACTTGCGCGCGCACCCCGCGGGAAATAACCTCGTCGCGACTCGACGAAGTCTCCTGCTAATCCGTCTTTTCTGTTTTTCTTTTTATTTTCCCATGAAATCTACAATCTGCCTACAAGCAATAAGTAAATTGGATAGCTGGTGATTAATAATAACACATTAGTGTTCGTCCAGTGACGAATTGTACCAATCATTCCATTTGGAGCCTGTGTAATGGTTTGAGCCTATTTAAGTAAATCTGCCAAAGTCCAGTTGCTCGTTGCGTTTTAATCTTCTTTTGTCGGTTCTTTCGTTTAACAGGTTTGTTGCTAGTTGATTTGGGTGACAGCTGAGTCTCTTTGAAATTAGCTATTTCAGACTTTACTGTTGGAATTCTTAAGTCCTCTTTCATAAACAGCTTACACGATCCAAGTTCAAATTTTATCTTCTTTACTATTTTATACCCTATCGTTGATAATTCTTTAATTTATTCTTTAGTCTACTACTATAAAAAGAAATGGACTCTGGTTGGTGAAAAGGATCTACGAGCTTCCGTTAGGGAAAACAGATTAACCCCTTGCCATACAATGACGAGTCTGACTCGTGACAAGTTCTTGAGTTTCACAATTATGAGGCTAGTCACTCGTCATCGAATCTTATAAATTGAAATCAACATATTATTACATTCACGAGGTATTCGTAAAACAAATCTATTTTTTTTTACCATCCCTTGTACACACAAATTTAAACAAAATAAAATAGTGTATGTTTGAGAAATTATTTGGAATTAAATCGTGCGTTGAGGGATTAAAAACCACCAAGCTGCGTATATTCCTGTTAAGATCGCAGGCAAGAGAAAAAGGCAAGAAGGAAAGTTGTACTGTTAAAGGTGGCGAATACGGTGATGGAAATGGATCACGATTCGCGCGAGGGCACTTACCTCGTCGTAAACAATGCTTCGCCGTGGAACAACGTCTTCGTACAACTTAATCCCGCTGCGATGGAAAAGGATCGTGAGGGATGTCGGGGCAGGAGCCGGAGGGTCGGGGAAGAGGGCAAAGAACTAAGGCACACGGCGTGCTTAGCATAATGGAAAAGTTTGTCTCCGGGCTCTTCAAATCGGACGCTGAACATTATTCACCCTCGTCATTCTCTCTCTCATCGTCGGCTGGGCCGATTCACCCTGCGAACTCCTCGTCCTGCTTGTTTTCTGCGGCGTTGCTCGATTAACCCAAGATAAGATCGGGCTCTGGTACGATCACGAAACTCATTTGTTCCTTTATATCGCGTCTGCACACTCGGCCTCCGCCGTGCATTACTTACGTCCGTTTAGATCCTACCTGCTGAACCTTGTTTCGCCCAATCTGCGCTTAGGATCTTTCGGGGAATATTGCGATTATGCGTTCGTGGAAACTGTTATTGACAGGGACGCGAGCCACGACGATCGACTCGGACGTTGTCGAGCGAATTTCGCGCGTCCCCGCTTCCACCGAAACACTTGCAATTTATCAACCTCGATGGCGTAGACGACTCGATTGAAGTTGCCGACTCGTGCTTTAAACCCTCGATCCTACCGTAATTAAGGCACAAAAATACAGTCGCGGCGAAAAATAATGCTGGAACTACTATGAGATGCGAGTATCAAAGTTATAATATTTGTACTGTTGGTGGATATTAACATTCTTAAGAAGATAAGATATACTTAAACGTTCAAAGGATATATATATAATAGTGAAAATAATTTGTAATACATGTGTTTTTCCCTTTACACTACTAAACTTTACCTCACAAAGGACGATTCTCTTCAGACTTCATTTATACATCGCATTCACCACCAGATAACACTCTTTCCACGCCAACCGTTCAAACATTACTCCCCATTTACACTCACGCAGTCATTCCACATAATTATTCCACAGTTATGCCATCACGCTGCCAATCATAATCTTACATTCGCTTTTTACGAAAACTATTGGACATAGGTGGTGGAATAAAAATAAGACATACAGTTCAAATACTTTTTAAACTAAACTTTGTCTTTATTTGAAACACCTGAAAGGGAACATCTGTTCTGTCAGAATGACGAAAGGTCAGTGACGAAAAATTCATCACGTACCCACAGGTCCAATCTAAATAAGCCAAGGAAGGGACACGGCTGCACCCTCTTGACTTGTGTCACGAAAAATGAAACGCAACACGCACGTCGATGGTTTTTGTAAATGAAAGAAAACTTTCTCTTTTTGAAAGGGACGAACCAACAAAAACAATCTCACGTGTACAAGTTACGATACATTAGATTTTGTGGTTTTCATTTTATTTCGATTCGAAGTTCTGTCGGTCTTATGGGAAAACCCGTTACAAAGAAGGCTACCCGGAGCAATCTCCAGGAGAAGAAGAGGTACGCGATATTCCGGTGGTCGACGATATCGAGGGTTAAATCTCCGCAGGTCCTGTTTTTACCAAGCCACCGGGAGTCCACCGTGCAGATAATACCGACAAAGTCGTATCAGGGGCATTACGCACAACCGTGCAGACGCTAGGCGAACCGGCGCGACGTAACGAACCCTCAGACAAGATCGGGCCCAATAATTGCGCGCGCACATACAAAATGAGAATCGAAGTGGGGATCGACGGATCCAAACGCGGACAGACGGACCGCGTAGCTCGATCAATCCGATCGTCGTTCGTCATTAGCGAATCGATCTAGGATTCTTGTTTCGGACCAGTCCGTCAACTAATTGTGACACATTTTCTGTCATTCTTTTTTATTTCAAAGTCATGAGTACTTATCTCGGTTTGCGAAGGTTTGTGTATCCACCTGCCTTATTAGCGTAATCCCCTAAGTTTTCACTTTCTTTCTTTTCGAGGGAATCGAGACTATTTTAATGGGAACGATAGATAATGTATCTATATATATCGTCTTCGATTCGAAGAATGTTACTTTTTCAAGTTTAGCGTAATTTTCGTACAATTTTTTCAGCTTGTTAAAGTTTTCGAGTACAAAACAATCTATAATCTTGTAAAAGCTTAAACTTCGATATCATATTTCTCTTCTCCAAATCGGTCGACGTGAATTCCGAATAACTTTTTAGCCTCTAGAATAGTACGAGAAATAATTGCGTCTATACACTTAGGCTAACTATACCATGCATTGTCTTCGCCAGCGTGTGTCGAGAGCGTACCAAGCAAGCATTAGAAAAGGAATTTTTTGGTCCTCTCCGGATTATACTGTTTACAGATTAGACATCGACAGTATCTTAAGAACGTTTTACTTTAAAACAACCATGCCTCGAAATCACTATCCTCGTTCGCGGCGAGGCGAATGGCGGCAGATTATCGTCCACGGATTCAATTTTCCCAATCTTTCTGAACCTTCAGATAGGTTCGAAAACCTTTCTACGAAGCTCGTTTTAATTGCAATGCTTTTGAGTCGAGAGCCCAAGCAAAGATTTCAACCGACCATTATATATTTGTAATTAATGTTTTCGGCCTGTAAATAGAAAAATTGTTACACAATTACCAATATTTCAGTGTCTAATAGCTGAAACCTAGGATGTTTGGTCACTTCGAGTAAAAGTTAATTTTTTAATCTTTCTAGTCATAGTTTTGTTATGTTCTTGTCGATCGGTAAAGGCAAATTAGACGTTATTTCAGGTGCGTAAGAATTGCAGTGTGCGGCTATGGTACGCACGAGCTACAAATTAAATCGTAAGGCAAGGATTAACAGTTAGACGTCGAGGTCGGGTCAGTTCTGACCCACATTTTCAAGATCGTTAGCCATCAAAAGAGTCCGGAGTCCGGAGTCCGAAGTCCGGGACGGTTGTAACATTTTCTCCGCCTGCCATTTCTACTTAATAACTCGGATGTACCTTGACATATAACAAAATAGGTGCACCTCAATAATCACAGATAAGTGGACAACCCATTATTAGACTGCGGACCTTTATGCAAACTCATATATTTTTTAATAGAATTAATGAAACGATAGCTTCGTAGAGGGTTGTCTCAATCCCTAAATATAATAATTCGTGTCCTATATTTTTGGGAATCAAAATTTCCCATAAATGCATAAACATCCGCAGTCTACCTATTATATCAAGCAGATATCCCATTCTAAATTCAAAGTGTTGGAATCTTCCTTGATCTGGCCTAAATGAGGGATTCGCGGGGACTACCCGTTTCGTTGAACACGAAATTCGTGATTTGACATGAAACGGTTGGGGCAGGAGAAAGAAACATAGAAGCCGGCAGGATGGACGTATATACGCGTCGACGTACACGGTCGACGGTGTGTGTATGCGTGTCCCGCGCATATAGACGAACACGAACGACCGAGGAACCGACGGGTTGGCTAAGCTAAAGCAATAATAAGCCATAAGCGCAGTCTCTGCATAGAATGCCGGGTAATGAGGTGGAGTCGAGAGCGGAGTCTGGCCGCACCCTTACCTTACTTTACCTTCTGACGACGCTGCGCTCGCGGCCGACCCACCTATCCACGGACGACGAGCACGAGGACGACTGGGACGGGGACGGGGAACGGGGAACGGGGACGGGTTACGACGAAGACGACCACGAAGATTACAACATCCTCCGTGTGGATTTACCTCGAGAGAGAAATAAATTATTATATTTATGAAAATACACGCGGGCCGAGGCAGCAGGATCGCGTTGCGCACGGAGGTGGGACCCCTCGAGCGCCGACGAGTCCGACTTTTGTCCCTCCTGATCGCCGGGCCGCATTGCACCACGCCTGTACAGCTCCGATCAGAAGTGACGGGTGCGATCGAACCGTTCGAATGAAAGTTTCCGGCCGGGCTCGACTCGGCTGGGTTGCGCCGATTTTGTTAGGGTTTAGCACAGGGATTAACACGTTCCACTTCATCGGGCCCCAACGACTCCGCGCGCCACCATCCACGGTGAATCGCCTCTTTTCGTTCCTTCGACTTCACCACGTTCGTCTTTCTACCGTTTTCTTTTCCTCTTAATTGTTTCTCTGTCAGATTATTGATACGTTAGGTAGTGTCAGGGATGTTCGATTCTTGCGAGAAGATTCGATTCCTGAATCGATTCTAAATTGAAGCGACTAGAATCGATGCAGCATGAAATCGAACTCCGAAGAATCGATTGACAATCGATTTATGAAATCGTTCAAGGTACCACTTCGGTATACTATCTATTACTGTCGAAATATTGATGGGTATAAACTTCGAAATCTTTATATCAAATTTGCATATTTATAATTTATAATTAGTTAATAATCAGCTCTAGTGCGGATAAAATATTTCCAAGCAGTACTATTTGCTTTGTGAGACACTAGAAATGTAAATTGTTTACAAAATTATTAAAGCAAATTAATAACGGATCATTCCACGCCAAATCGATCACTTTTTCCCCTCGATGTCTAGGATCTTGTTTACAATTGAGTATTAGGTAGACCATACGATATTAAGGGTAGTTTAAGTCATCGTTTTGCTGGTTTCAAATTTGTTTAAAAAATACAGGCCTCTGAAGTGTACGACTTTTATGGAAGGAATGCTTACTTTGGAAATTATTTATCATATTCAATTTTAAACAAAATCCCAGACATTGATGGAGAAAGTGATCAATTTGTCACAATAAAACGTGTAGAAGTTGGTCAAGCATTGGAATCGCTACAAAAGCATTAAGTATACTTCTGAAGATAGTTTATATCTGGATTTTTTGATATCACGAATTTAATATCGGATTAATATTTCGATTAATCATTCGTTAATGAATAGTTAAATAGTTTAATGATATTGTAACTCGTATGAACTATATTCGTTATTTCGAAAAATGAAGTTTTTAGCGACATTTCTGGCATTTTCGTTTACTGTGCGATGAGTCTTCGTTCCAACTCTGAATAGTAGCCTTGGAAAGTAAGGGAAGGAGCCATAACTGGCTCGCCAACCGCCAGTCCGCTACCCCTAACCTATAGTACTCCAGACTCCCCGATTACCAGTCCTGCTTTAACCTCCACTTTATCGGAGAAAAATTATTGACACATTCTTGACCATTCACTTTTGTCTTTTTTTCATTCATTTCATTATATCTGTAGTACCATTTCGTAAAATATTCACACCAGTAAGAATACACCCTGTATATTATATCACACATGTTTTCTGTTTATTATCAATTGACTAGTAATAATATATTTACAATTAACTTACTATTCGTTTATCTGACCAGAAGTTTAGTCTCATAGAGGTTAAACAGGAGTGCATTTCTACTGGGGATGGTTTGACAAAATTCCTTTGCAACTATTTATTTCAAAGTTGTGAAATTTTGATTTTTAATAAACAACAATAACAATAAATAACGAATTTACAAATATAAATACACACAAATTCAATGAAAAATCTAGTATTTCTGTAATGCGAAGTAATATAATTCAGTCATGAATCAGTCATCCGAGGGTTCCTCGTTTTTGAAATTTTAATTTAGAAAGTAGAAATGCATTTAATGTTTCTACGATGTATTCGAGGGAGTCGTACGCGTAATGATTCATTGTACGATTTGTTTGATACGACTCTTTGAACGATAATCGTGACACAGAGTTTTCGTGACTTGTCCCACAGCGCAGTCGTATTAAATTGTCGTACGGCACTGTCATAAAACCTGTCATACCGCAAGTGTGACGAACGAATCGTATTTTGTTTCGTTACCTTATGTTTAACTAACTGCATTAAAGAATTTAATACATCGTGAATCCATCTAAAAATAGAAATGAACGATTCCTTCAATAGGTAAAATAACAATAACAGGAAAGAAATAGAACTAATTACACTAACAGTAGACTACTTATTAAATTATTTATTACTGCAAACAAACACAGCAATGACGTTGGTATCTTATTTTTTTAAATTATCGACTTTCAGAAGCTATATAAAGAGTTATTGCAGATATCTAGGAGTGGCAGAATCTGGTCCTGATCGGTGAAGCGGTTTGTCCAGTCGAGATTTTACTATTCCTTTAATTATGATCGAATCTTTAACAATTTTTTAGCTGTAAACTTCACTATAAAACAGATGTTGACTTTTGGTTTATTACTATAGTTTTGTAATTTTAGAAGTCAATATCTCTCGAACGAAACGTTCTGCAAGCATACTTCTAAGAGAAAATTCTTTCTCTGAAGATCCAAAATACATCAAGTTTAACCATTTAAGCTAGACACTGAGTTTATAATAAACTATTAATTTCTTTTGAAAATTTGCCATTGTTTCATCACTTATCAGGGTGCAGGGTCCATCGATTCTTAGAGATTTCGTTTTAGTTGGTACATCAGGTGCACCCACGTTCCAAAGCAGTCGTGAAATTAAGACTAGGAGGACCCTGTATATTCGATAGAGAGGCTCGTTTATCAAAGGATTAACAAAGTTTCAGTGACAATTAAAAGAATACTAATACCCGAACCGGACAAACTGCTTGATCGTTGAGGAGGTCGTCCTAGATCAGCACCAGGATTTTCCACTGGAAGATAAATCGCGTAAACGATCGCCCGGTCTTCCAACGGCTTTTAATGAAAAACCATTGTTTTGTTTCGTTAAAATTCTTGGTCGTGACAAGTAAACGTCTCGAGACGTTCGTTACACGAACCAGTAATATCTCCTTTTTATCCGAACCACCCGGAGTGGCCGGCATTGTATTACGTGATAGAATTTTATTGGCCAGCTGGAAATAGGTTTCTCCGTAGTTTCTTGCCGCAACGTGCAGCAGAACGCGTTAGAGAAATTGACAAACGCGCGTCGCCTTCTCTCGTGAATTCCCAAGCAGATTGTTCAGAAAGTACATACGGTGTACCGTACGAGCCCTCGATGTCTCCACGGCTGAAGCGTTTTCGTCGTGCAACGTCGCTCCTTGCGGCTCGGTTGACGTGGGTACATGCATAACGCAGCACGACAATTGCAGTTTCGTACCGCGATATTTCTCACTTCGAGACATCCAAGGTAACGCAGCCAACGGACGCGATGAATGATTTTCCAGGAAGCGACTCGATGCTGCGCCCACGGCGCAATTAGGCGCGTTTCGAAAGTTATATTTATCGTTTATAGTTTTCATTTGTGTAATTGTCGGTAACACGGAGCCAATTTCCGCCGTAATTGGGCGCAGTTGGCATGACTGATGCCCAACCACTCCGGCGATTACCAAGCCAACAGAATTCGAAAAATTGCAGCACTACCAGACAAGTACATTTTATTAGGTCGTCTCCGAGTAACGTTGTTTTCTGATTTTTATTTGTAGGACATTAATATATATAATAATACATATTTTTGCCAATTAAAAAATGTTGCAACGATCGAAATAGGTGTGACACAAGTTCCCAATTGAAATTGTTAATTTATTTAACTGTTGTCCTTGCTGTGTATATTGTTATCACGAATGTATTTTACACTAACAAACACAATATAATAAATGTTCGGATAAACGCCGCGATAAAGAGCTGCAAGTAGTATATGGACAGCATCGAGTGACTTTGCCTTACGAAGGCTGACTATAATGTCTGACCCAGTACGACTCGCATAGAAGGTCTTCTTTTCTTCGCACAATACATTGCACTATGAAAGAGAGTCATTGTGAATATAATTCCATCGTGTGGAATTGATCTAACATAACATCATTATTAATAATTTATCCCTCTATTGCGTAAAAAAGAATCTCTGTTTATAATGAAATCTTGCTTTTTATTATCGTAACCATCAGGTTATCGGACAAATAATGAGATTTTTTTCTTTTCGAAAAAGGTTAAAATAAAATTTACAACTATTAATACGTTAATCGCCATGTCGGTACCAAGGGGCCCAACAGTATTAAATTTAAAAAATAATACTTTACAATTCGTATAATGCTAAAGTTAATACTTCAAATAAAATTGTTTACATTTTATTGAAAGTGAAACCTGAATGGAAAGTGATATATAACAAAAATGCGTGCTCGCAGACCGCTAAAAAATATTCTGGATATTGACTGCGGGGACCGGATCGGCCCAGAAACCCGCGCAATTACCGTCAATCAGCTTCGAGACGGATTCCACATCAGTTTCCTTGACGAGTCCGTGTCGTGTCGCGGTGCTTTCTCAGCGTCAAAGGAATCCCAGCGTCCGGTCGCCGTCATTCATGAGCTACCACGAACTCGATTACGGCTACCGAACGAAGTCAAACGCATCAGATAATCCATTAAGATCTGAGGAGCTCGAGGAGAGCTGCTGGCTGATCGCCGGGGACAGATTACTTTTCCGTCGGGCGAAACCCGGGAGCCACGAATCCACTCGACGAGATTGTCGAGGGACCCACACGATGGCCCCGCTCGCTTTGTCCACGTGCCCAGCCACACACTACATCGACCGTGTCTGTGAGGACGACTCCATACAGGGCGACTCGTAATCGACGATGATTTCGCGTTTGGTAGAAAATTAGTTTCACTTTGCAACGTAATGTAGCCACTACGATCTACTCGTAACGTTCCACCTGCAAACTTGATATCATTCCGATGGTAGTAATCGATGCACGCTTGTAAATTGCAAATAATTACGTTGTTTTATAGAAATCCTCCTACAATACAGTATACTTCCTCCAAGTTTTATTCCAATATCTAAAAAATTAACGAAAATAGAGCATTTTAGAGTTTTCGTCATACTCGAGTGTAAACTGGATATAATAAAGTTAAAATTTTCTAAATTAATTAATACGTATATATAAAATTAATAGTGTAACCGACTGTATAAGTTAATAATCTTTGTTGAAAGATACGAATTGAAAAACGATTAGTTCCGTCATAGCTCTTGGTCCACATGCCCAATTTGCACGTACGCAACGTTCCGATACAACACCCAGAGACAAAGCAGAGACTTCGTATTCGCGGCGAGACGGGCAGACGCTGCGTTACGACCGTCTAATGTCTTTGTCCCGAAAAGTAACTGTCAAAGTTGATACACGCGCGTGCGCCGCAAAGCGCGTGTCGCCGTCATCGTCGTCATTGCACGCGACGTGCGTGTGCATTGTGACGAGCTCGTGCGCGCAACCCCTCCCGGGGTCCGTGTGGGTGTGCCCACGGGCGCTGGGCCCCGCACGCAACGGGCACTGTGGCGCGTAACCGCGTAAATGTGTTATCGTTCGCGCGTGCGAAAGAGAGAGCCAAGAGAGGACAAAATCATTGTAAGAGACGGGAGAGAACAAGAGACAGACAGGTAGAGAAACAAAGAGCGTAACGGACGGAGAGCAAAGCGGGATAGACAGAAAATTACAGAGAGACTCTGAGGAGAGTAAAACTAAAAGCGAACAACGGACGCGCGTGCACGCGTCGATTCCCAAACGAATGTGCGTTTCGTTGCGCGCGCACGTGGTTCTGCGTTTCACGCGTCGGTGTACGCATGCGCGACAGCGAGTGTGTGCAGAGGTCTCACAACGACGGCCAAACACCGACACGACAGGACACGGGGCACAACACACGACGCCAACGGAGATGAGATACATCACGAGACGGGAGACGTATTATTAATGGTGACAGTGGGCGACCCAGGTTGGGCGGGGTGCACGATGCGGTCCCACCGATCCGTGGGCCCCGCTTTCGACCTCTTCCTCGCCGACTTATCCGTTCTCTCTGCGTTCCCTTCGTTCTGCCTGCTGCCTATATTAACTATTATGTACTATGCAGCCACAGTCGTATCGAGAGTAAATGAGCGGATTTTCTGCTTCGTAACGCCGATCGGGCGCGTGTTCGATTCAAATTATCGGCTGTGCGACGGTATCGTTCGGGACTTAACGGAACTCCGTCGCGTGTGGTCGAATTTTTACCGGAGGCCCTTTCGAAAGGACCAACGAAGAAAGTAGAAAGTTGGCCCATGCGTGTAATTACTTTGAACGTTGAATAATTTGGTTAACTTTAAAAAACCGCCACCATAACATACTAGAGACTCCCATATCCGAACTAACAGAGATACAAATGTGGCCTTTAAATTAGAAATCAACAAAATTTACAATTTATTTCAATGTTTAAAGATCCCATATCTTGTTGGCTGCTGAACTGAAATTTTTAAAATCATGTACACAAACTAATATACATATTAAAAAATGTATGTCAATATCTCGATTCTTATAAACAAAACAGAGCTTACTTACAACTTCTTTTTAGTTTTGTTATACCGAAACAACATATCTGAGTAATTTATGAAGAACAAACTTTTTTGTCAAAATTACAGAACTGGATAAGGATTGATCTGCCCTATAGAAAAAAGCACCCTATAGAAACCTGGGGAGAACTACTGGACGAGCAAAGTAGATTGTTACGTTGCGTAAATTGTTCTCTTAAACGATGGCCCGAGGGTCTCGCGAGGGGGTTGAAAACCGCGGGAAGCATTTCAGTACTACCGGCGCGAAGATTTACCGCGCATTCTGCGAGCAATTAAAGCCCCGTGGCGAGACGAGGCGGCAGGGTAAAGAGGGTAGAGGATGGATCCAGCGCTAACTAATTCCCGATGGTATTCTAAATGCCGTGCGAGAAGTTTCTCGCTCGATTCTGGAAATGTCACGTTCCAGGGACGGCACATCCGCGAGCGTAACGAAATTCCCGGAGTTCTCGGCGGTGCTCGGGCCTAGCGTATCGCGAAGGGGCCCGTTTAATCGGCGATCGGGTTCGTTGAATTAGCCAGAGACAGCCAGCGTGCGTAAATCACGCGCGGAATCGTTAATTAGCCGCGCGGAACGAGCGGCGGGTTTGTGGAAAATGTCAGCTACCGAGAGGCGCGCGCGCATGCGCTTGACAAATGCAAAAAGACGTTTCGGCGCGCGCGATTCGCTCGCCAAGAAGCCGAACGGGGAGTGGGGGACAGAGCCAATATCGGAATCACGGGATGTAATTTGTCGCGATCTCTCTCGACGGGTCCGGTGTTAATTTATCGAGCTTCGTAGAATTCACGTGTCGTTCGAACGCCGGCAGATTAGGCCGCGCGGATAAGGCCAGCCTATTAGCGTCGGTTCAAATGAGATTTCCGAGTATGCACGGAGGCTGACCGACGTATTGTAACCCGCATGCGCTTTGCATACATTTGCGTGTCGCGTGCTTGTTTGCTCGCGCGGAAACAGGAGGAAGGTGTTTTTTTATTTCTTGACGAATGCACCGCGACGGGTGGTCGAGCTCGATTTACTTTCTAGCGTTAAGAGGCTATTGCTGTCTAGACTGTCATTTTTTATCACTTCTTTTTTTTAATCATAGACAGACTGTATCGAGATTTCGCAGATACGCGGGGTGTATCGAGCGGCGTCAGAAACAGAAATATTCAACGATTCAACGATGTACTTATTTTAAAACGTTCCTAATTTCGGAAGCGTTATTTAAAATTATTAGGGTTGTTTCGTTGCAAACAATCTCGAAGCACCTGTGACCATCATGGTAGCAAACGTGTTATGTCTTCAGAAATATCGTCGAGAAGAAGTTTTTTCATTGACGTTCTTCGTCTGTAATACATACAAACTGGTGCATTAGGGTGCTCCTAATTCAATAGAAGTGACAGCATTTATCGTTTAGCTGAGTTTTATTATGTTTCTCTATAAAACATTTGTCTTTTTTGTACTTTTCTTTTTTGTGTATTTCTGCGTACTTTTAACGCTTTCACGCGTCCTGCAGGCAAAATCGAAAAAAACGTTTCGGAACTAAACATTCGGTTGAGTCATTCGATTACACTGACGAGGATTACTATTAATACGAGTCGAAACAATGACACCCTAACTAATCCAGCGAGGACTACTTATTCCCGATCTATCCTCCGGGGCTGGTTTTCACCGAAACATTGAAATTAATGAAGTCGTCTGACTAGGGCCGAGAGCAAAGTAAATTAGAGATACATGGTAACCATTAGAATACTTAACGAGGACGTCATGGTGGGAAGCAGTGCGCGGGTGTGATGATGAATCACTGCCGGGGCTAGCTCACCGTGGAGCGCGCCCAGGAATATTAAATTAAGTTTACTTATTGTTAGCCAAAAAGTTTCAGGCGCTGTCTCTTCTTCCTTCCTCTGCGGTTAAATCCCATCTTTCCTCCCTTCGACTTCGTCCCCCCTATGACTTCACTCTTTCTACGAAACACACGGAAGCAAACGGAGCAATCTGATACCGACGCACGGTGATCGAAAACGCCGAAAAATTGGCCAAAATTCAATTTTTTTCGTCAACGTCACATTTAAGATGATAAATCATAGACTATAATCGGAGTTATAAGCATGCTTGTACTATAAATTAAACGACAATTATATATCAACTGATAAAAACTTTTAATTGCAAAATGATCCATTTAATAGAATGTTTCATACATTTTTTAAAATCTGCTCGACAGAATTTTTTCCAAAGCTGCGTTTGTTGTTTAACAAAGAACTTGTTTAAGTTCTGAGCTCATCCATTTTGTACGTGTTAATGACGTATGTTCATATTTTTCAACGGCACGTTTCTAAACATTTATGGTACCGTAATATCGAAAATAAGGTTGACTCAATTTCATACAATTTACCTGTATTTACCTTCATCTCTTATTATAGTATGTATGATTGCATAACTTTTTCAAGTTGAATGCAGTTGTGCGTGTTTACCGATCAAAGGTCACAGATTGCACATACAGTGGCGCGCAAAAGTTTCCAAACGGACAACTTTCTAGCTTTCTATTGGTGGGGAAATCAAGATGAATTTTAGATAATATAAAAGTAAAGTATCGATACAATTCGTAAAGTCTTGCTATTTTCTTTAACCTATTCAGGCCTGCTGTGCATTATAATCTATACGACCATAAATGTCACGTAATAACACTTAATCTTCGTTTAAGCGTCTTTGGTGACAACTCGTGACATTGTCAAACTTTATTTAATCATAGAAGTATCGCTTTTAGTGAAGAAAGAGGAAATTAAATTATATAAAATGAAGATAGTCTCGACAGAATAACGTTATCGTTTAAATTATCTAAATGAGTAAACATTGAAAAGCTATGATTCAACAATTTTATAATAACTATTTTACGCTAATTTTTGCCGTTTCTTCTACCGTAGAGTCTCGTTTAACAATATCGTAACTTGTTAGAACCGTATTTGTTGCTTGGCAAAATGAAGAATTTTAAACAGCTTTATAATATTTCCGCCCACCGCGAACACTGTACGCGAGAGGAATCGACCGAGTCTCCTTCGAGTCGATTTCGATTCCGTGGGTGCTCGCGACAGCGTCCACCCTCTGAAGAAGCGACGAGAAGTCGCACCGCAAAAAACGTACAGCGTGGACGGAGCAGCGAAGAAGAACTCGGGGCGACAAAAATGGACTTTCAGGGAGATAGAGGACCGACTGTATTTTTTTTTCTGTCGTTTACCTTCCCTCCCCCTTCCTTCCCCTCTCGCCGGGGACGTTCGTTTTCTCTTATTTCCGTCCTCCCCTCCGGGCGAAGTCCTTCGGGTTAGCGTCTCCTCCGGAGTTGAAATATACAAAATGAAATATGAAATAATGGTTCGTGCCTTGTGGCTGGTTGAAGGCACGGGCGCACCCATATCTACGCCCCCATGCGCCTATGTACCTATACGGGGCCCCTTGCATGTACGGGCCGATCCCGCGTACATATGTACGCGGCACACCGTATACATCCGCCTCGCTCAAGTTTTTCGTTCTTGTCGTGAACATCTTACGTTCGTATTAACCCTTATCCCTGCTTAATGATATTCCGGCCTACCATCCCGAGCATATTGAACGCAACTAAGGCAGATTCCAGCGTCTCGTCTCCGGTACGGCCAAGCCCCTCCTGTAATTCGTATCTACGCTTCCTCCCCCCGTTCGCCATTTTTCCGATTCCATCGACCACCGACGGGCAATTAGGGCCCAGTCTCGTTCGATGAATTAAGAGTATCGTCAACCAAACCATCGATCGTGAATCGTGTTCGCGAAATTTTCTTCCTTTCGTCGATACGTAGGCGACAATGGCCAGAAATCGTGGAAAGCTGACCAGAAAATACGATTGTTTCCGTACGCGTATCGTACACGTGTGCCCCGTTTGATAGAGAAGTACAGAGCTTGTGAGTAATTATAAACTCAAACGATTTTTTCGCTTTTTTCGATATTTCGAAGAAACAGTTGATTCTGCCAAGATATATTTATCGTTGAATAATAAAACGTTCTGTATATAAGAAGCATTTTCTTTGCATTCCAGTGTACAGTAGCGAACGAAAGTTTAAAACGACCGAGGCGTCGAACCGCTGATTTATTCCATGCATTACATACATATTTACAACTCGCCTTATCTATATATCTATCATTTAGGTGGATACATGCAATTAGTTTCTGAAAATAATATACTCATAAATTCTTTATTCTCGTCTGTGCTGTTAGCGTGTTATTAATACAATTTGTATTACTTTTCACGCTGCTTCTGAATTCAGGAACGACGGTAAGCATCTTTGCACCTAAAGGCGAAAGATTTATGGTTACGAACGATCAACGGTTAAAAGTATCCTTCTTCCATAAAAAAATCTGGTATCGTGCTATACAAGGTGTTCCCGAATAACATGTAGAAGCGGGCGGGAGGTGATTACGTATAGATGAATGAGAGAAACAAAAAGAATATAATTTTGTTTATTTTGGCTTAGTTTTCAAAATAATCAAGTTTGAAACTTCAGTTTGTGTTATAGACACTGACGACTAAGATACGATTCTATTGTTTTGTTTATCCAATTAAAAATAATTTAATTTATGCCTGAAGCGTGACTCACGAGTATACAATAGATTATAATAAGATTCACAATAATAATAACATTTAATTACGGTGCATGAATCAGATAATAACAATGATAAATCGGATTGTAATTTAAGAATACGAAAAAAAACAATACAAAATGGTTCCAATTTTTATGGGAATGTAGGGTACTTTCGAAGTTTATTTTACAACTTTTCTTTAAATTATTTTTCGTTAAACGATCAGAGCCAGCTAAAATATGACAACAGAATGTCGTACAAGAAAGGAACCACAAGTTTGTAGAAATGTTTAAGAGGCCTTCTACCTTTTGGGATTAAATAAAAATCGAATTTTTTTTTTTGGAAAACTAACGAGGTTATTGCCTGCTGAAATGTACCACGCGCAGGTATAAATACTGGACGTAAAATTTTAAAGCTGTTTTTTTCGAAACTACGTAGACAATAACATGAAAACTATTCAAGATATCAGCATCAAAATACAGTATGTTTAGAATCTTTCTATTATCAACAAAAAGCCACCGGAATATATGAAAATACTCCAGTACGTTTTCGCAAAATAACTACCATTGTGCCATTTTCCGTTTTTTTGAAAATATCTTAGTTCATGGTATAATCAAACTTATCTATATCAAGAATATCTTTTTGGATTTCGAATAACTTGTTCGCAAAATATTATCTACACAGTCGGGCGCTGTACGTAAAAACTGTTGTTTGTTAATCAACCAAAACTGCGTCATCAATAGATATTATACATTAAAAAAATTCATAAATATAGTTAAACATATAATAAATATATCTACAAAACCTGGAATTAATCGCTCTTTAATAACCCGCAAAAAAAAAATCACAATCTTTTTTTCTTGCCTAGAAGGTAGAATGGCCCCCTCAATTTTCTAAGTAGTTTCCGGTCGTGGCGGTCGTTGCAGGACACCCTGTGTGCAATTCAGCAACTACGACCGTAACCGTTGCCACGATTTTTGTCCCTCGAAAACCGTGTAACGTCGCGTGGTTCAAAAAATTGCGAACAGCACGGACGGTAACGGACAGGCCGCGTGTATTTCAGGAAAGAAATGGCGAGGGTTGACCCCGCAGGACAGAAGGCCATACGTCGAGGAAGCAGAGAGGCTGAGGGTCATACACATGCAGGAACATCCGAACTACAAGTACAGGCCACGGCGCAGGAAACACGCGAAACGGGCCCCGGGGGCACCGTCCTCACCTCCGTCCGCAACCAACACCGTCGGCAATAGGTCCAACCCCGCCGGTGCGACGATTCATCATTCCATGTAAGTCGATATCTTCTCTCCTCGGTTCGTGTCGATTTTTCAAGATCAACCGACCACGGTCGGCGAATTAATCGCTGGGGCGCAAGGCAATACGCCACGGATCGTGGATCCGACCAACGCGATATACAGGTTAACCCTTAGACGACCAGCTGATTTTTTTTTTTCTACGCAAAATACACGATAATATTTATAACGAATCTCAAAAAAGAATCCAAGAGTCTGCTTAGCAAATACAGATACAGGGTTTTCCAATAGGGGCGAGAAAACTTTCAGTCGTCACAACGGATGAAGTTCTCAATTGTCTGCCCCTCCCTCCTTTACCCTCTCCGATTCTGATGATTTTCAAAGGTATTATAAAGGAAATTCTAAATGAATTTTTCCTTTGTTCCGTAAATTATAAATACAGTCTGTTTGGTCAAAATTGTGTACAAATCGCTTTTGTTTAGCCCCTTGACATAGGATTTAATTCTAAATAATTTTTCAAACGTATATTACACAATTTTATTTAAATTTATTCGTACAAGGAATGACCACGAAAAAGTATAGATTTGTTTTACGAATACCTCGTGAATGTAAAAATGTATTGATTTTAAGACTTGATGACCAATGAGTAGCCTTATGATTGTGTAAACTTGACATCAGGAACTTGTAACGAGTCAGAGTCGTCATTGTATGGCAAGGGATTAATAATGGATCTAATCTCCCTCATTAGCGATTATCTCTTCACAACTTTGGATACGTTAACTTTTCTGCATACGATAGCAAAGATCTCCATATCTCGCGAATTTTTCTACTTAATGATTCGAGCGTCAAACTGTATTCTCCTCAAAGTTTATATTTCATTATAGGAAGACATTAAAACATTTTCTGAAAGACTCATCGCTAAACACGACACGTCAAGTTTCTCGTGTGCCCACGTTGATCTCTTCTTTGACGTGTTTTCTTGGAAGGTTTGACAATTGTGCTTCGATATGCAACATTATTTGCTTGTAAGCGATGTTTGGTAGTCAAAATACCAATATCTACGCCTTTTCTAGTTAGAAGAATTTACCCCTTACACAAAGAAAGCGACAGATTCTTGGAAAAGAGAGAGACGATCGCTTTGTTTTGCTTTTCTGTAGTTGTACCCAGTTATTAACAAATTTGTGCATATATTTTGTTGCACTTCTAACGCTCATTTTTGGCCATTTTAAATGACAGCATAAGAAGACACTCATATTCGAAAATGGCTGTATATCGCATAGACACGATTGAAACTGAAAGACTCGAGTGAATGCGTGTCGAAGGAAATTACAAGTGTTTGAACTAACACAATTTCCCTCTCATTAGGAATCAAATTTCGAAAATATCGCGTCGACTTATCAAACAGACTGTAACACTCTCAAAACTCGTCCATTACTAGAAAGCTTTGTTTCAATAATTTCACTTTCGTCGTAATCTATTGCTCTATGCTATCGATAGAGTTAATCGCAGCACACTCAAGCCTCCCTATTTACACTGTATTTTCTTTTTCTGTGATACGGTAAACAGGTCATTATCATTTTGTTCGTTTAAGGTCCAAGATGGACAATTACCAAGGCATTCCTCAAATCCCATGGGGCGGCCATTCCCCGATCTCGTCCCTGTATCATCATCAGCAGCAGCAGAGTATCCAGGAGTACAAATCGGAGAACAATTCCCTGTACGGTAGCCCTTATACGCCTATCATTCACACACCGGATATATCTCCAGTTGCTAGTCCAGAGCCTGATGGTGAGACCTTGTACTCGCAATAATTAATATTCAGGAAATTGTAGAGCTAACCAAAGAATCGTTTGAAGAAATTTACCATACGCGTATCGTATTTGCGATCGCATTGTGAACGTATTAACGCATCGTTGATCGACTATTATATACTCTCAACGGCTATTTTTATTGCAATTTGCAATATTGAAACTCTTTAGTGTTTCTTTATTTTTCATTCATTTCAAAACTCAGTTCGCTATAGTATCAACATTTTGAAATTTTTAATCTCTTCGATATCTTTATTTTCATATAATTTACACACATAGTAGATGTCTTATTAAAATATTCTTGAATCATCTTTGAGCCCAAAACTTCGTCGTATCTAGGAAAGTAAGCGACCACGTAAAAATTACTCGTAAAACCTAAACAAATGACACCTTCTTGATCCTACGATTACCTACGATTACATATTGATACTTCATTTATTTCACATGAATGAACGCTAAGATCAACGATGTACCAGTAGCAAAAGATCAGTCGACAAGTGTCCGATCAACAATGCGTTAACGAACGATCTTTACGTGCGTCCAGAGATTCGATCGATGTATTTGGTTAAAGTAATTCGATCGTTATCGGTGTTTACGTTGCCGGAGAAATATGTTTCGTTGGAATTACCGAGGGATTAATCTTGATCAGGTGACGGAACGCATTTGCCATCCAACCAAAACCCAGATCCCGAACGAGATCTGATGGAGGGTACGTCGAAGCAGCACGGCGAAATGAACGAGCAAACGAAACGGTATACCTTTATGAGCGATAATCAGCTGCACACAGGTCATGCTGGTGGTACTAGCATATCGTCGTGTCAGAATTCTGGTGCTTACACGGACACTCTGACTTATAAAAAATCGGTGAGTAATTTCTGTCTTCGGACGAAGGAACATTATTCTACTCTTCGCGTTTTCCATTCAACGTTGATCGTTTGTTCGATCGTTCGATAGAGCATAAGCAAATTTACTAAAATTTTTCGGATTTGTCATAGAAACCATTACTTTTGATTATGAACAGAGGTGGATCGGAACACTTTATATAAAACAAAATTACACAGACGTAAATTGCTTTTAATATACAGGGTATTCCCGGGATCAATGATCAAACACGAATTTAGGGCCCCGAAACATAATTTTCCTCTACTGTCTGGGCCACCTTCTTACAAGGACAGGGCATGGCTTTCAGGTTACCGATTTTGTTAAAATTTTCCACGTTTGTACAATTAGTTATCCGGTTTAAGAATATACAGGGTGTTCGGCCACCCCTGGGAAAAATTTTAATGGAACATTCTAAAGGACAAAACAAGACGAAAATCAAGAATATCAATGTCTTGACTGAGGCTTCGTTAAAAAGTTATTACAAAATTAAATTAAAAAATTTTTAATCATTCTGGAAAAATTATTTTCGTTTGCGGGGGTCAGTTACAATCATTTTTGGTGAATAGACATATCCCTGAAATCCTACCAACTTTCGAGAAAAAAATTCGGATAGGTGCTGAAATTTTTTGACAAAAAAAAAAATTTTTCAAATCGTTCTGAAAAAAATTATTTTCGGTTGCAAGAGTCGATTACAATCATTTTTTGTCATTACACATACCCCCGAAATCCTACACATTTTCGAGAAAAAAATTCCTTACCGAAAATATAATTTCTGGCCAGAAATGTCTGCCCGAATTTTCATACGTATCTTTAAAATGTCATAACTCCTGAACGGATTGGACGATTTTAATGTTTAAAAAAGCAAACTACGCGTATTTTGGTGGAGAATATGTACAAATCGCAAAAATATTCGAAAAGTTGGTCCCTGACCACGCAAAATGAGAAAAACCCCATAAAAATGGTCCAATTTTCAAACAGTCATAACTCCTACAATTGTGAATATATTTCAATGAAACTTTGGGGGGAAGTAGAGCTCATGGGTACCTACAAAAAAGTATTAGATAACTTTTCTGTAGGGCGCCAAACAAAATTACTAAAAATGAAAAAGGAATTTTTAAGAAAAATCGACAGGGGGGGTAGGTACCTATATTTTTCGACGAAATTGAAAAATTTCAAATCGTTCTGAAGAAATTATTTTCGGCTGCAGGGATCAATTGTAATCATTTTTGGTTATTACACATACCCCCAAAATCCTACCCATTTTCGAGAAAAAAATTCGAAAAGATGTGTAATTTTTCGACAAAATTAAAAAATTTCAAATCGTTTTGGAAAAATTATTTTCGGTTGCAGGGGTCAATTACAATCATTTTTGGTGAATAGACATACCCCCGAAATCCTGCGCATTTTTGAGAAAAAAATTCGGAACTGGCGGAACTTTAAACGTTAATAACTTTTTAACAAAGCCTTCATCAACAAATTGGTATTCTTGATTTTCGTCTTATTTTGGCCTCTAGAATCCCCCATTAAAATTTTTCCCAGGGGTGGCCGAACACCCTGTATATTCTTAAACCGAATAACTAATTGTACAAACGTGGAAAATTTTAACAAAATCGGTAACCCGAAGGCCTTGCCCTCTCCACGTTAGAGTGGACGTCTTCTTAGAGGGGTTCGAGTTAATTTGCAATATTCCAATATAATTGTACGTAGGTCCAGATAAAAATTTTTTAAATCGTGTTTTCAGGTGAGCTACTTAAATTTCGAAAGGCAGCCGTCCAGCATAGCAGCAGTGGGCATAGCGAACGGGATGATGGTATCGTGTAACAAACTGCGCTCCGGATTCGAAAACGTTGGCTCTGTCACGGGCACTTTTTATCCACCAGTCGCATCCCCGCACGATCAATCGTTGCAGCACTACACGAGCACTCAGTCCTCGAAGAATGCCAACTATTCGATGCAGTCCTCCGTCGAGGGTAACTATAATCCTGTCCAGTGTGCCAATCGACAGCAGTCCATGGGGATTCGCGGAGCCGCCGAAGGTTGTTCCGGTAATGTTTCATTCATTTTTACTTACGTTGGAATGTTACACTTGGACGGATTCCAGCGGCCCGAGGATATGCGCCTCGAGCAATCCTGTTTTCCTTTTACAATTTCTTTCCTCTCATTGCTCGCGCTCGAACCCCCCCGCTTATGTTTTAATATCTGAACTTTTCTCCGAGTAGAATATTTTTAAGTTATAAAACAGCTTTGTTCGATATAACTCTCTCAACCTGCTCGATGAAACGATAAAATCTAGTTATTTTTACTTCTTATAGAAATTTCGTTCACTGTAAATAATCCCCTTCGTATCTCACCGAACGCTAACAATTTTTCTGCGTGTATGTTCTGCTTTGCAATCGATGTGGGAGATTCACCAGGCTAAACCTAGGATTTCTTTCTGTTGGGATTACAGTACTCGCTTTTCATCATCAAAGACGATTTTCTACGAGAAATTCTTAAATGTTTAAAATAGGGACATTGTTACATACGTAGGGTGTTCGGCATTTATACGGAAAATTTTTAATGGACGATTCTAGAGACCAAAATAAGACGATAATCAAGAATACTAATTTGTCGATTGAGGCTTCGTTAAAAAGTTGTTAACGTTTAAAGTTCCGCGCACGCAGCTGTTCGCAGGTTGCCGTTCTACAGGCGGATCTTTAAATATTAATAACTTTTAAACGAAGCCTCAATCAACAAATTACTATTCTTGATTTTCGTTTTATTTTGCCCTCTAGAATCCCCCATTAAATTTTTTCCTTATACGAACTTATAATCAACTTATGAACGAATAATCAAAAGTAATGATAAAATAAATGACTCTTGGGTCGCGTTATTACGAGTCCCCTTGTCCAATTGGTTCCAGGTGTGTCGCATCGGTACCAAATGACTCATCACCAGGAGTACCAGACGGAAACCGGCGGTACGGGTCAGCAGCATCCTATATTGGGTCACATGGATCCAGGAATGACCGCCGAGGAGGAACAACAACAGACGCTACAGCTGGAGAAATATTTCAAGTACGCTCACCCTAGCAGCGTGGGTCACAGTAGCCTGTCGTCGCAGAATATGCTCGACAGCAATCACAATTACGCTAGTGATCTGCGTTATTACGCCCCGCAGCAGTCTCAGATGGACATGTCGAACTCTCAGTGCATTGTCGACGATCAGAGCAAAGACGGTCGATGCTCGAACGTCGGGATCGGCCATACGATGGAACAGTATCACCAGGGCATGGACGTCGCGAAGTATTCCGAGCACCCGTCCCAGCAGCAACAGCAGCAACAGCAACAACAGCAACAGCAACAGTCGCAACAGCAACTGTCGCAGCAGCAATCTCAGAGCATGGAGCACGTGTCGAAAGCGGACGACGATTTCAGTGTAATACTTGCCGACGTGCGCAAGACTTGTTACAGTACCTAGTGTTCCCATAGACATTTTTTTCTTTTTGATACGGGAGACTTATCTTATAGCTGTAGTACCAAGAACCGTAGGTATTTAGCGTTTACAAAGAATCCGGTGCTTATACACATTTTATACTCCGTACACACACTTCCAGTGCTGATCGTTCTTAACCGTAGCTTTGTCTTATAGGATGACCCATCCAACTTTATCGTTGGAAACGTATAGGAGATCCTAGTAATCATGATATAATCGGAGAGAGGATAATTCTACGTCTAAACATAAATTTAATATACGTAGTCTTTGAAACAGTCGACTTTAAACGAAGGCATACCACTTGGATATCAGAGTAAGTAGAAATAACCAGTAATGGACAGACCAGGAAAATCGTGTTCGATCGTACAGTAGTTGGATTTTGAATCGCTTCACATTGCTTCAAATCTTATACAAATCTTAAACAGATTCGAAGTGATTCGAATATAATTCGATGTCAAGAAAGTCTTAAAAGTCTTGATCGCCTTGAAAATTTTATTTCACATTTTCAACTTAGTTTTTCACATAGAATCACCACCTTCTTGGTTGTACCATGATTACTGGGACATCCTGGATAAAAGTTTTCTCCCTGATATCATTATCTAGAATAAAAATATTTTAATACATACGATGCCACTCGCGAAAACAAATAACTCTTGTAGAAAACGTTATTTTGAAATATTAAAAATAGAACAAATATTTCAAGCGATAGAGTTAGATGATTCATCCTGTTTGTTATATTTTGGATAGAAGGAGTGAAGTGAGATTCTTGAAACACATTTATTTAACGATATGTAAAATGATACGAGAAACCATCAAATATCTTTTTCGTAATTCGTTACGGATCTGTTCTCGATGTATTAGTATACAAAAAATATACAGAAATTGTTTCTAGACTACTGGTTCGCTGGTGTTTCTACGATCTCACTATGCTTTTTCCTCTGAATGTAATTCGAATAGCGATAATTCAGTAGAAAATCGAATCTCTCTGAAGACGTCCATGTGTAAAATACTTCCCGAAACTAGTATGAAAAGTAGAACTCGTGATAAACAGTAGCGATGTGCCAGTATACGAAATTGTCATTTTTGTTTGCAAATAGAAAAAAATGATACACAGGTAAAAATTGAATGGTTCTAGTCCAATTTCCTGTAATTTAACGTTTTCTGCAAGTGAGACGATACACTTATTTTTTAAATCGAACCTTACATTTATCGTATATAAATTGATTCGTTTTGTCTTTTTGAATGTAAAAGTATTAAGGTAGGAGTGTCGAAACATGTATACTTTATTTGAAAATACATCACAGCTTGAACTTTAGCTGCAGGACGTTCACCAATCCATGCTACAAATAACATAGACGCGTAACAGTTGTATTTATTAATATTTATTAAACATTACTATATTTAGCAAATTTTTAAGTAATCTACAAAATTGATCAAGTGGAACATTTTTTGAAAACACAGAAATCACTTGAACCTTGAACTAAGGTAGTTCCGAGTTAAAAAATGCCCCGTAAGATTAATTTTGTTAATTATATTTGTTTTAGGTAACAATTACTACAAATAAATCAGGGTTCTTTCATGATTTCTTATGTATTATACACAACAAACGAATTCTAAACGATACAAAAATTTTTATATGTTTCCCTATATTTATGTGACGTCGTAAAAAATAAACTATCATAATCCCGACCTAATCTTAATATAAATTACAGACAGAAACCGAAATATTTCGTGTACTCGCACACCGCTAAATATTATCATCTATTTTCGAACGTTCCGTTAAAATTTTTCACACGCAGTACGTTTACTTAATTTATATCATAGTTATCGTTACTTTCAGCAACGGAATCGCTGAAACTCACGACATTATTGTTGAACTATTTTTTATCCTCCTATGCACTCATGGTACCGCATGGCACTGTATATTTAGAACATACCAGTATATTTCACTGCGAAAATAGATCGTTCGAACATATTTCCGTAGCAAATTAAACGTATCACTTTTTCTTAACGATCGATCCTACGGCAGGCTACTTAAAAGATGGTGTTCTGTTCTATTTGTCGACATCTTCAATAAGAAAATCCATCCTTTAGCACTGAAACCGTGACATTTAGTCATCTTATTTATAACATTCATGAAAAATATATGTACATGAAATGGAAAATTAAATATATATATACACAGTTTTGTGATAGTTTAACAGTTAGACGACGGGTGGAAAAATGGCCTCACGAACTCATAAAACCACGTTTATCGAAATTGCAATTCTCACATCATCGAACGTTCGTTTATTGAAATTTCAAACGAGTCACAAATAGTATATATACATATACAAATAACAATTGAACTCTGATATTAACTAATGTTCTCTTCGTTAATAATGGGGGTTGCATATTCTTATTTGATATATTTGAAAATCTTTAAATATAATTCATGTCAGGATATTTATTGCACTTAAAAGTAAAAAACCATGTCAATGGCTGTATTTTATAAGTTTTGACTTTAAAATCATTAATTAAAAATTTATGAAAAACTGTGCATTGAATATGTCGGCGCAAAATTGAATGGCCACTCAAGGCCATCGGAATTGCTATCTCAGTCATTTTATTCGACTAATCTATTGCTGTCTTTGTCCCTTGTGAATCGTCTATGATTTCGAACTATGATTCTACGTCCCGTCGACTAAATGTTAAGAAACTCGCGTAAAAAAAAGTACTTATCGAAAAATTGTTACACCCAGTAACGAAGATATTATCGAAGTACCTTGTTTCCGATAATCGTACATTAAGTTTTTCTCGTTGACCATCACATGTGTATAAGCACGATCTCTTACTTTTCCTCTGTTCAGCCGACTGAATTGAAATTCGCTGTAAATGTAGCATAAATAGCAAGAACGAATTTTTTACTCGCGTAAGCTTCTACTTCTGTTACTCTAACTATCTCTATGTAGCATATGATTATACGTAGCGTGGCAATAAACGTGGATATTTTATTATCGTTCGATATTGAATTTGAATATTTTATAAGCGATGGAATTTAGGTAAGTGTAATGAAACGCTGAGAAGTACTAAATTATTTTATAATTACTGTATCGTACTTAATAGAAACAATTATCAACATTCATTATGTATTCCCGTGTATTTCTCGACCATTCCGATCGGATTTCTGTTCAATTGTTATATTTAAGTTGATTAATTTTAATTTGTTATGGTGTACCAGTTGTGGTCCCATACGAGGAACAAGTGATTCGCGTTTGGCATATTATATGTTATTTAAGGTTACGAACGTTTACACATGCGTCGAACGCAAATTACACACGATTATTATTTATTCATTCTTTTTATTAAATATATATAAAAAATATGTGTATAAGTTACAATGTCATGTGTAAAGTTGAAATCATATATGGTGAGTTACATCAAGTTCTGATTCGGTGTGTCGATAGAAAACATTTTAATTGCTAGAGCATACTCTCCATTTCCTCCTTTATTGTATAATTCCCAATCGCCTTAGCTTCCCCACCCCCCTTCCCATATACAAAACAAAAATTTCCGCAACAATGTTTACAAGTTACCTTGGTTAATCAGTACATTTGTTATGTGAGAGAGGACTAACATTGAGTGAGTGACTCTTTCAAACAGGAACAGTTGTTTGAAATATTTCTCTTACTTTGGACCATGTTAGAATTAGTATTTATACCCTCATTATTCGTGTGTGTATTCCTTATATTTTAAACATGCACATTGATGACACATATAATTTGTTGGGCACGACTTTAGCTATTGGAACAATGAGAATGGAGGACGTATGTCTTAATCGAAAGATTACGTCCAACGTAGTCCGAGAAATAATCTGAATCCTATTATCGAGGAGTGGAGAAAGGCCCAGGCGCCATGTTGCCTTATTTTTATATTTCAACTTATTTTTCTGGCTATCATTGTAATCCTTGAAACGTAATCTTTCGATTAATATCACCCTCTCCCTACTTTCTTATTGCCCCAGTAACTAATGCGAAGTCATTTATTGGAAGTGCTAACGACAATATTTCAAATATTTTGCAATTTACCTATGGTTTGTTTGGTAACTATACAGGGTGCTCGACCACCTCTGGGAAAAATTTTAATGGGAGATTCTAGAGACCAAAATGAGATGAAAATCAAGAATACCAATTTGTTGATTGAAGCTTCGTTAAAAAGATATTAATGTTTAAAATTAGAGAGCCACTACCGCGCGTACGCAGCTGTTCGCAAATTGCCGTTCCACAGACGGAACTTTAAACGTTAATAACTTTTTAACGGAGCCTCCATCAAAAAATTGGTATTCTTGATTTTCGTCTTATTTTGGCCTCTAGAATCTCCCGTTAAAATTTTTCCTAGAAGTGGCTGAACACCCTGTATGTATATGTATTCATATACGTATATACACATGTACAAATTTATATTGCTATTTGCAAACTTAACTCGTTACGGTCCATGTACAAAATTGCTCTGTCGAGTTATGTCGTACTATCTTATTCGTGTACGCGTTTAACAAAGTTTGTGACAAACATTGAGTCATTTTTGCTTCTTTGATAAATACTGTTATTAGGTGGTAACAAATATACGTATGTCGAGCCAGTAACATCGTCGAATAATACTTAGTACTTACACGGTACAAATTTCATAGATATCAGATTACAGACGTAAGTATGTGCAATTCATTTTTCTTATGCTCGAAGATTTATTAGATACGATTTATATTCGTGTGGAAGCGCGGAGAACTACTTCGTATGTGCATATATAATACGTATATTATTAAATTGGACAGATATTGCAGTCTTGTTTGTAGCGATTTACTATGAAATGTATACTGTCGTTTCTCTTTTTTAAATGCAAAGCAATTTTTTTTTATACAAATAGCAAACTCTTTATACAAATTGATAATTTCACTTGCAGAAATATTGCAAATCTTATACTACCGACTGTACACGATTCGATTCGACGGGAGCCTTTATATACAAACCTAATTTAATTATGTGCCTTCTTTGATCGTTTGTATTTACAATAGGTCACAAAAATATTCGAACACTTGCAATCGCGAAATTTTAATTAACAAAATGTATAAATTATACAATTCCTTCAAAGTGCTGTTACATCTATAATAAAATACAGAGGATTACAGTAGCAAAATTTTAAGGAACTGATAATGAACGCAGCAATTATTAATGTAACATAAAGGTCATAAACAATTACTGTGTAAACATGAATAATGTAATAATAATTAGGTGTCAAAATATTTATTCGATCTTCTTATAGTTCATGTTTGTAATAAATGTTTCAGAATTGACTACACATGTTGCCACATCATTCGCAAATTTTGTTAATATAATTTTTATGTCTTATTGTGTTCATAATATTTTAAACGTTACTCGAATTATCTCAAAATCTCGAGTCCCAAAATTTTCAAAATCCCGCCCAAGACGGGAGTATCGAGATCTCGAGCGATCCCATCCGATCCCATCCGATCCCGTCCGACTTTTACCGAACCCGAAATCTCGAGATCCAGCACATCGCTAGTTACAGTTTATTTTATACACTTTGCTTAATTCCGTTTTTAATTGTAACTATTTGAATACTTTTGCGACCCAGTATACGTTACAACGCGCGTCTTACACTATATACAATTAAAACTTGTCTTACACATATAAATAGTAACTTTACAAGTCGTGTATAAAATATTCATTACAGACACATATAATGCATTCTGGCATTGCACATGAGTAAATTAGACGCAGACGTCTTTACACGTTAGTTTAAATGGATTATTTATAACCGATGGCTGTTCTTACTGCATACACGCGAATATTTAATGTCAACCAGTGCCAATTGTACCTGACAGCTGTAAACAGTAAGAAAAGACAATGGTTTTCAAGCTCATGAAGAGGCCGAACGTCCTCGAACGACTATAGGTAGATCGTTTATTAATGAATTATTATTTCGAGACAAAGTATCTAAATCCATGATCGCTATACAACTGCACGTGACAATATAGAGTAAAAGTTGGATATATGCCTGAAAACTTTTACTATACATACGTGTATTTCTTTCATTAGTAATTTTAAGATATATTGTGCATATTGTGAACTACATTAGGAATGATTAGCTTCTTGATAAATACACTAAAAGATCCAACTCGGGAATAATAACAGGATAAAGAGTTAATTAAAACTTGCATATTATAAGATATGATATAAGTCTTTCAGGGTGTAGTTTCTTTTTTTTTTCTAAGTTTTTCTTCGTTCGTTATACTTTTTTTTTTATAACAAAGTATGTGAATTATTATGCTAGTAAAATACAAATATTGCTGTTACAAATGTATCCACTCAGTTAAAGTCTATAAAAGTGAGAATACGTCTAAAAATTTTATAACAGTTGGCTTTAAATTGTCCAACTTATTCTAGTTTTGTATTTTTTTTTCTTTTTTTTTTTCTTTTTTTTTGAAAGTATGCAGTGGAAAAAATTAAAATTGCATTAACAAATAACGGAAAATGTGTTACTATGTTAAATAGGAAACTATTGCTCATGAATCGTTTCAAGCAAGTTTTCATATGTTTTGCTAAAAGTAAGCACTGCAAGTAGTGCATAATTATTAAAATAATTTTTATGTACATATGTAATAAGTTTAAAAATTTGACGAGATCAATGATAATTTATCAAATGTACATAAGTAACAAAAATACCCTTTACAGTAATTCTTTACTTTTATAGATATTGGAACATTGATATTAGATAAATGCAATTCCAAAAAAAAAAGAGAAAATTTCATTGAATATGACTGTACACGATTTTTGTTGACGTAAAAATGGTTATTCTGCATAAAATAGTTACACATTTTTATACCTCGAATCGGATATTCTTCGAAATGACACCCGTAGTTGATCGATATGAAATTTGAAAGAACAGATGCCAAATATAAAATTTTATCTTCGAGAATTAAGTAATTTCACAGCCGACTCTATTACTAGCCTAGTTAAACGAGAAACAGTAAAATCGCGAGTCTGATTTTGCTCTTGATAGAAAGAGTATGGCAGCATTTGTGCATCTCTGTCTACCCAGTGCAAAATCGGACTCACGTTCGATGAAATAAAAAGCAACCAAACCTAATCGAATATCTCGGAAACTATTAAATTCCTGAAACTAAAATTTTTTATTTAGCATCCACCTCTCAGCCCCTCCAAATTTCATGTAAATCGGACACGAGTATCATTCGAACGAAGAACCCTTTGAATAACCTAACCCTTCTTTTTAAATCAAAATCTACATATCTACATAGTTCTTATGTGTCATTCGTCCCATAAACAATTTTGTTTCATTTTCGAATAATATGAGAATATAAAACATTTTTTACAAGTTTTAATACCACATTTATAAGGAGTGGCTACTTTTTTACCATCACCTTTGCTCTTGCAGAATTTTAAACCACACGGGTACCACCCAATACATAACTCTAATGAACATGTGCATGGTGCCCACATATTAGATGTGTCAGAACACCTTGTCACAAATAATGATCTCGAATCATTTGTACTTTGTTGTATTATGGAGTTTGTGCTAAAGTTGTACACAGCCGCCATAAGTGAAAGTTCAGAAGAGCCTAATGAATTGAAAAATAACATTTTACATACAATCCCAGAATTTAAAAAAAAAAGATATGCTTAGAACAATGTATGACATTAACACTTGGTTGACAGTTGGCTTATACTATTCACATATTACTTTTCCAAATCACTATACTTTACGTATTGTCCCATATTTGATGATACAGGTAACTCAATGCCTGCAGATTATTTCACTTATGATGATACTATAATACAGTAGTGCCCACATAAGTGACCACGCTCGGGACCGACCGCGGTCACTTATGTGGGCATGGTTACTTCTCAGTATTCAACAGAGATAAGGAAAGAAGATAAGTGCGAGTGAGATACAATAGCTGGCACTCGAAACCATATATACAATGTATCGATAACGACCGGCGTCAAGTTACGCTCGACACGCTCGAAGTTCGAAGCCGCTTAGCTTCCAAGAATTGGTGAGGATGACCGCGGACATTTAAGTGGACAAAAATGCGGTCACTTACGTGGGCACTACTGTATTAGGTTTCCCAATGCAAATGAATTAATGCAACTTACCAGGTCTTTGAATCCACTGTTTTATATCTTCATTTCTAGTATAAGCAGATCCTGCAGCTTCCCCACAAAGGCTTGCAATGTGTTTAGAAATATCTTTTGATTCAGACACGTCTAAGAATAGGTCCATGGTATAATTTACATGACCCTTATCTTCTTCTGCTACACGAACAGTGCCTGGATTTTTTTGTCGCAATTTAGACATTGCATCAGAGGATATAAAATCCACTTTGAAAAAGTGATTCACAAAGCACAAAACTTGATACTGGTTTTGGCCGCGTTCTTCCTCACCAAGAACCAAAGCTTTTATAATCTGTACTTCCTATAGAGAAATTTTAAATTTGATTACAACATTTATAAAACATATTAACAAGAGAATTGATTTTAAAATAAATAGTTACATTTTTGAAGTCAATAAGCTGTGTCACCAGAGTACCATCTGAGCATTGAAATTCTAAAGTAATTACATCTTCCGTAACATTGGATGAAATTGTTTCCAATAGGATATCACCACCCTATAAAACGGAAAAAACAAATGACGTACAATTATTCATTCTTAAATGCTTATATTCTACATTCTATTTTTCTTTTTAGGTTAATGTGATTAACTAGTTCAGTAAAAAAATATATCATTTAATGTTTTACAAAGAATTATTTTCACAATTACATTTATTTCGATCAACAAAATTATTGATGACAAAACAGATCGCATAACTTTGTACCTGATTTTTGACATTTATGAGCAAGTGAGTCGTACAAACACCGTACAAATATTGCAATAAGAAGCAGATTGAGAATAATTCGTTGAGTTTCTTCATTGTTGCATGTTGTAACTGCGTCTGACGCAGTATCGATAACGGTTGCAATTAACTTTGATGATTCGACATTTATTTAATTGATAAATACTTTAAATATAACCTATTCGTAAGAACATTCTACTCCACACTCCATCGCTGTCGGACACGGTCAACGTACCTACACATTCAGACCAGAGATGCCAGATTCAGCACCCGGTGCCCTACTCACACATACCAGATCACGCGTACGTGAGCTCGTAGAGTTTCGGAAAGTCGACAAAGGCAAACTGACACATGCCCTCTTTCTCGATTATTCCGAAGCTGCTCGAAGTAATTTCGGACCGCCTCGTGGGAGTCGAGAGAGAAATGTTTACATTTGCCTTCTCGCTCTTCACAACTGAAATCCGACCTCCCGTCTACGGCATACGATTTGAAATCTCAACTGCCCAGGTATTTTTACTTGCCTTTCCTAGAGTTCATTACTCAACTCTGCAAATTACTCCTGGTTTTTATTTGCCTCTGATGACCTCTGATGACCAGTGCTGACAAAAGTACAGAACTCCCGACAACTTTTGACACCATACAGCGACTGTTACTGACTGCTCCTGATTACTGCTTGCTTCTGCTGGACTCTGCTGACCATCGCTTATATTTCTGACAACCTATAACGATTACTACTGACTTCTGCTAACCTCTGTTGGTCTTTGCTGATCTTTGTCAGCGTGTGCTTGTCTCTGCTGAACTTTCCTGGCCTCTGCCGAACGCTACTGACCACTGCAGGTATTTCTGATAATGTATAACGATTAATACTTACTACTGCATGCCCCTACAAGTCTCTGCTTGCATTTGCAGGTTTCTGCTTGCCTGTGCATGCCTTTGCTAGCCTCTGCTGAACACTGCTGACCACCCCTGATGCTTCTGACATCGTATAACAATTACTACATGCTACTGTTCGCCTCTGCTGATCTCTGCTTACCACTGCATGCCTCTGCTCGTCTCTGCTGACCGCTGCTGACCACCTCTGATGCTTCTGACAATATATAACGCTTACTACTTGCTATTATTCGCCCCTGGTGATCTCTACTTGCCACTGCTGGCCTCTGCTGACTACCGCTTATGTTTCTGGCAACGTACAACGATTACTACGACTCCTGCCTTCCTCTGTTAACCTCTGCCAGCGTCCCCTGGCCTAAGCTGGCCTCTGCTGACCGCTGCTGACCACTGCTGACCACCCTTTATATTTTTGGCAACGTACAACGATTACTACTGGCTACTGCCACCCTCTGCTGACCTCTGCCAACATCTCCCGACATCAGCTGACCATCGCTGACCGTCGCTGATCATTGCTGACCACTGCTGACCGTAGCTGACAAATTGTGACACGATGTAATATAATATAATATGTTTATATGTATTAAAGTGTTGTATAATGTAAATGTATGGCAATAAATGATACAATTTCAAAGAATTCTATGTGTTCTCATCATTTTTACCCTTCTTTTCCTATCGAAATCATTCCCTTAGTTATAAGACACTCCGAATCTTTTAAAATTTTCTAAGTTCCCCGGAAAGATTTCAAATTTCCCGCCGCCAGGAATTACGTAATATTACGTAATATTACGTAACATTACATAATTTTTGCCGAAAAATTCCGGCCGGAGAAATTTTAAAGAGCTGTTACGTAATATTACGTAATATTACATAATGTTACGTAATATTACGTAATTTTTGTGAAAAATTCCGGCCGCGAAAAATTCAGGCCGGAATTTTAGCCGCTGCCTGAAACTTCTTGGAAATTTCAGGGATTCAGAGAAGTTTCAGAGACGCCGGTAAGTTTCAGGGATCCGAGAATTTTCAGGAATTCTTAGAAATTACGTCATTTCCAGGAATTCGCAGAAATTCTTGGCGGCGGGAAATTTGGAGAGGGAAAGAGGGGTAAAAAATGATGAGAATACATAGAATTCTTTGAAATTATATCATTTATTGTCATAGATTTACATTATACAAAACTTTAATACATATAAACATATTATATTATATTACATCATGTCACAAGTTGTCAGCAACGGTCAGCAGTGGTCAACGATGGTCAGCTGACGTCGGAAGATGTTGGCAGAGGCCAGCTTAGGTCGGGAGATGCTGGCAGAGGTCAGCAAAGGCTGGCAGTAGCCAGTAGTAATCGTTGTACGTTGCCAGAAATATAAGCGGTGGTCAGCAGTGGTCAGCAGCGGTCAGCAGAGGCCAACGGAGGCCAGCAGAGGCATGCAGAGGCAAATAGAGTCCAGCAGGGGCAGGCAGTGGCAAGTTGTAATCGTTATACGTTGTCAGAAGTATCAGGAGTGGTCAGTAGTGGTCAGCAGAGTCCAGTGGAGGCAGGCAGAAGTCAGAAGTAATCGTTATACGTTGTCAGAAATATAAGCGGTGGTCAGCAAGGGCCAGCAGAGGCTGGGAGGGGCTAACAGTAGCCAGTCATAATCGTTATACGTTGTCAGAAGTAACAGGAGTGGTCAGTAGCGGTCAGCAAAGTCCAGCGGAGGCAGGCAGACGTCAGTAGTAATCGTTATACGTTGTCAGAAATTCCAGGAGTGGTCAGCAGCAGTCAGCAGAGGCCAGTGGAGACCTGTTGACGGGAGGTCGGATATTAGTTGTTCAAGAGCGAGAAGGGAAGTGTGAGCCTGTCTCTCTCGACTCCCACGAGACGGTCCGAACTTGAAATGAATCGCTTAAATTCGAATTTTATTATTTTTTCAATATTTTAATATTACCAGATTCATTTACCATTTAACAAAAAAGTTCATTTGGTATCACAAGTGGGATAATATAATTAATCCATGTCTGTAAAATCTTTGTAATAAATAAGACACATTGGCAGAAAAAGCCCATATGATCGCTAATTAAAAAAAAATAACAAAAATATTTTTAATTACTAGTATTATCATAAAAAATATTATTATATATTATAATAATTATATTATAATTAAAATTCTTTTTATTTTTAAATTTTCCAAAATATACGTATGGAATTTCAGGGCAACATTTCTAATCTCACATTATATTTCCAGAAAAGAATTTTTTTCTGGAAAGTGCGTCGGATTTCGGGGGTATGGGAGGGGAATATATGTATAGGAGGAATATTAAAGCTTTGTATAATGTAAATCTATGGCAATAAATGATATAATTTCAAAGAATTCTATGTGTTCTCATCATTTTTACCTTTCTTTTCCTCTCCTCATTATTTCCTTAGCTATAAGATGCATGCCACCTCTTCGTAAGATCGACAGCATTTTGGAAATGTTCCGGGCACTTTGGACATCTGGATGGCATAACGCCCAAGTTTGTCGTGGAATAGTTCGTTATTTTCAACAATAGATGGCGCTTATTTTCGAACTCAAACCCCCTGGTGCTAAAACGCCCAAGTTTGTCGTGGAATAGTTCGTTACCTTCAACGCTAGATGGCGCTTATTTACCAACCTCAAACCCCCTGGTGTTAAAACGCCCAAGTTTGTCGTGGAATAGTTCTTATGGTCCACGCTAGATGGATTTCTCGACAAACTTGGGCATTTTAGCACCAGAGGGCCTGAGGTCGGTAAATAAGCGCCATCTAGCGTTGTAGGTAACGAACTATTCCACGACAAACTTGGGCGTTTTAGCACCAGGGGGTTTGAGGTCGAAAATAAGCGCCATCTATTGTTGAAAATAACGAACTATACCACAAAAAACTTAGGCGGCTCTCTCGACTCCCACGAGGCGGTCCGAAATTACTTTGGATAGCTTCGGAGAATCGAGAAAGAGAGCATGTGTCAGTTTGCCTTTGTCGACTTTCCGAAACTCCACAAGCTCATGTACGCGTGATCTGGCATGCGTAAGGAGTGCACCGGGTGCTGAATCTGGCATCTCTGGTCTACCATTCCGTTAGACGCTAAGGAAGTTCGTCGTTACTTGTGTCGCTGTCGATGGACTTAATTATGCCAAATCTGTCCACACTGCTAACTAGTGATTGGACTACATTTACCAACCATTTCTATACGTTGATTACACTGACCTATCTTTCAACCTATTGACTTTATGATACACTTCGAAATATGTAATACTTTAAGATTTTATTTTTAAATGTTAATTTTTCTTTAAGAAAACAAAAAATGTCGCCAATAAGAAAAAACTTACGTGATTCCAGTGGCGATTCAGGTAAAAATAATAGCATTGTTAATTCAATAAAAATATTTTCCATGCATCATAAAATCTTTTAATTAAATTAATAAGTTGTGTTTTTTTATTGTCTCGAAAATAATATTCATATAAATTCTTAGGTTCAGAATCAGACAATCAATCAGCATCATCTAGATCAAGTCATAGCGGTACACCATCTAATGCTGCAAATTCTACACATGATAAAAATTCTGATGATGAAAATGAAGCTGGCTCGATAGGTTCGAACATTAGTGGAAGATCTTCTAGATCTAGTAGTCAATCTATAGAAGAACAAGTAAATTCCAGACATAACTCCAAAAGTCCATCTCCAACTAAATCAGGTTCCAGACATTCAAGTATTGGATCTGTACGAAGTGAAAAGTCTGGTTCTCGGAGGTCCAGAAGTGGTACTCCAAAATCAATTGCATCAAATAATAGTGATTCGCAAAGATCAAGATCATGTTCTCCACAAGAGAGGACATCAGAAAGTCCAAAATCTACAGGGTTATTAATTAATTTATAAACTTAATTTGTTAATTTATGTCTAGAAAGTGGCAATTCAATATTTTCAAATAATTTATATTAATATTTTCAGAATGTTAAATTCTCCTGGTAATGCAAGAACCGAGCCTATAGATTCTGAACAGAAACCAGATAGCTCTGAAGAAAATAAGGATGATAATGAATCTGAAAAATCATTAAAAACAAGAGGTTTGATAACTAGAAAAACTATTAATCAGTTGTCATTTTTAAAATAAAACGTTTATTATTTTCCTTGTTATGTTACAGGTAGTACAAAATCTAATGATAGTGATAGAGAAGGAAGTCCAGTTCAAAAAGAAGATAATAGTGGCTCTGCTTCTGAACCAGAAGATTTAGTTAAAAGAGCAAAGCCGTTGATAGACTCTGATTCAGAAAGTGAAACAGCAGAAAAAGAAGCTGTAGCCCCAACAGCAGATGCTCTTTTTGGAGATGCTAGTGACATTAGTACGGATGATGAAAAAGACAAGGAAGAAGAAAGAAAAGAGAAGAGTCGTAGTAGAAGTAGAAGTAAAAGTAAAAGCAGAAGTAGAAGCAGAAGCAGGAGCAGAAGCAAAAGTAGAAGTAGAAGCAGAAGTAGAAGTAGGAGCATAGGCAGATCTGACAGTGGTGGCGAAGGTCCTAATCAGGCAGTCATAGAAGATGTATGTATAAAATATATTGGTTAAAAATTTATTAACAGACGTAAATTTTAATTCATTGTTTGTTTAATTACTTTTAGGATGTAGATAAGGAAAAGGAAGAAGAGCCTGAACCTCCGCCAGAAACTAGAATTGATGTTGAAATTCCAAAAATTACAACTGATTTGGGTCGTGAAATACATTTTGTGAAACTTCCAAACTTCCTTTCAGTAGAAACACGGCCATTTGATACGGAGACATATGAAGATGAAATTGATGAAGAAGAAACTTTAGATGAAGAAGGTCGAGCTAGGTTAAAGTTGAAAGTTGAAAATACTCTTCGTTGGAAAGAAATCTTTGATGAGCAGGGTAAAGTTATCAAGGAAAGCAATGCCAGATTTGTAAAATGGTCTGATGGCAGCATGTCTTTACACTTGGGTTCCGAAATCTTTGATGTATACAAGCAGCCACTTCAAGGCGATCACAACCATCTGTACATCCGTCAAGGAACAGGTCTTCAGGGTCAGGCAGTATTCAGGACTAAGTTGACATTCCGTCCACATTCTACAGAATCCTTCACTCATAGAAAGATGACAATGTCGCTTGCAGATAGGTCACAAAAGACTTCTGGTATAAAAGTATTGTCGCAAGTAGGAACTAATCCAGATCAAAATAGATATGAAATGATCAAAGTGAGTCATGTTTAATCAGTTTAATTTTTCCATCTACAAAATTCATAAATAAGAATAACATTCATTTTAATGCTAAAATTATTATGACTTTCAGAAAGAGGAGGAAAAATTACGTATGGCAATGAGAGTTCAAAGTAAGACAAAAAAGAGTGCTACAGGCAGTAGAAATCCTACGAGATCTGTTGGTGGATATGGTGGTGATACTTATCATGACGATGGTTCAGACGATGAAGGTGCCATTTCCCTTGCTGCAATTAAGAATAAGTATAAAAAGGGAATAATAAGTGCTCCTGTTAAAGGTAAATTACATGTAACAAACATGAATAAAGCGAACAAAGTATGTTACATAAATAATTCAAGAGTATACAAGTGCTTTTATATTTTTAGCATCAAACATATATTCATCAGACGAGGAAGGTTCAGATTTTGAAACTCTTAGACCGAAGAAAAACACTAAAGGGAAAGTCCTTAAAGAGTCAGATGAAGAATCAAATTCCGGAAGTGTTTCAGAAAGCGGAAGAGAAGATGACAATCAAGGCGATAATATTAGCGATTAAAATATCAGTTTTTTATTAAGACAAGTTGTTTTTGTAATATAAACAAATAAATTAATTTCTTTTCTGAAATATTAACAATCGGCTTTAAAATTCACGGAATTGATACGTGTCTCTATGAATTAATTAAATTCAATCAATAATACGTACTTGCATGAAGTGTTTTTAATATCGTTTAAATGGTGTTAGATTTCACTCGTAGGCCCAGGATGATCTAGAAATTTTTGTCTATAAATAATTGGTAGCACTGATACATACGTAGAGCGACACGGTGATCTGTGCCAATCTGTGTCACGAAAGCATTTTTATCTAACGAATATTCTTATAATTCAGGATTACTACACTCTAATTTGTAAGTATAATTACGGCCTACATTAGCAAAATTAACTAATTAAATTACTCAATTTAACACTACTCATAAATGTTTACAATATTACAATGAAAAGTAAATTTTATTTATTAAATATTTTGTAGTTTCTATACAAGTACATTAAAAAATTGTATTTGATCAATTGCTATATTTTTACTTAACTGTTATATTTTTGGTTTGAGGTCTATCAACATGTGACTTTCGATTACGTACATGAAGTAGTTTAACAAGTATTCGTATATTTCGATTTTATATAAGTGTATTTCGATAATAATTTAAATATATGTGATATTTATTGATATTAAAATCATGTCATTTTTCATAAAAACAAACTCAAAATCAATTTTGTATAATTCTACAAATATTATTTATAATAAAAAAAGACAAAGTAGACAATTTTGAACGCGTTAAGAAAATGGTTTATTATTAAATAAAATGAGAGTTTATCGATGTGTTTGTTTATGTGGTTAATCAGTATATTATTTGCAATTGAACCATTAATGAAATTAAATTAACCTATATATTCTTATAAATTGTTCACCATAACCTTAAAACTTTTTTCTTTTTTAGGAAACGCTTAAATACAAAATTCTTGATAAATAAATTTATGTTTATGCAATCCAAGGATTTGTATAGGAATTGTGAAAATAGGGTTCCTTGACTTTACAATAATTTGATACTAATACACTGGTATTAACATTAACTAATATTCCGCATTAAATAATTTTTAATTTAATTTAATCAAACACTTTAATCATATTTTTTTATACTAATTTTTGTACTAAATTTATTTTGCAATAATTAATTTTTTGTACTAACTGATAATGAAAATCATTTTAGGTTCATACACAATGGTTGCCCATACCATACTTCTGGATTTCACAGTTCCATCAAATGTGATAGCAGATGTAGAAAAACGTTCTAATCTAAAATTAGCAATTGCTAATGTTCTGAGAGAACACTTTGATGGTCTAAAACCATTAACTGAATCAAACATTGATGGAAGTCTTTTAGTACTTTATACTGGTCCTAAAGGTAGTTTGATTACTGTTCGAGGATATATGGAAGGCTTGGTCACCCTTAACATTGAGTATTATAAAAGAGATGATGAGGAAGCGCTCTTGAATTTTGAGGTATAGTCACTTATGTTAATTACCATCATTATTTTGCAATATCTAGTTACAAACTTTATAATATTTAGTTGCCTCTCATGGGTATTGAAAACAAAATCACTTTGGTATCTCTCAAATATGGGGTCATTACAAGGTACATCTTGTTACATATTATAATTTGTTTGTAAGACATCAGAATGGTCATATTAAGTATATTTTTGGAAATTAAAACTTCTATGCGCAAAGAAACATTTCTTAAAGTAATTCACGATTCTCACGTATCAACTTTTGTTGTCGAGAACTAAAGTTACAAGGTTAATATACTAAAATATCATCAATCGATGAGTACTATTATAGAAATAAGTAGAAATTTTACTATATGCAAAAGAAACATGTGTAATAAAGAGGACCTTGTAGCAGTGGCGATACCTGGAAGCGGACGTTGCGATGGCTCTGAATAGCCAACGCAGCAAGTGCCTGCCACCAGTAAGGCGAGGAACCATATATGACCTCTATCTGACACTATCAGGTAGAAACCGCTTCCCCAATTAGTTCCCATACTTAGTTTTCTATAGCACCTTATAAATGTGCGATTCGTTTCTGTTGCACTCTAAAATGCCAACAGCTTCAATTGATTATTTTTTTTCCGGTCGGCGCGTGTTATTCTCTGGTGTTTCTTTTTGGTTCTTCCGCAAAGGGATTTGAAATGACTCTTGACACATATGTAAAAAGAAGAGTGGTTATGATTGGTTTAACAAGATAGTTTCTGTTTTTTTTTTATTCGTCGGTTCGCTTGTCGCGGCCACCTTTAGTTGACCAGAGAATTGGAGACAGCGTTGCAGGCGGCAGCAGCCTGTACGCGTTCGCACATGCTTACACCAATTAAACGCGGTGGACCTTTTGAGAGATACTTTCCTACCGCCGGTGAGTTTTTTATTTATTATTCTGTTTACGGTACAAGTTGAAGTCTATGTCCGCACAATTTTTTAAATTTATCGTGCGTCGTTAACGAAAACTGCTTCCAACTCATTTTCTCGGTTACATAATTCATTCTCTTAAATTGTTAACATTCTTTTCGTTATTTTTCGCGTGATGAAAATGTCGATCTTCATTACGTTACGATTTTTCAAACCGTATATTATCCTTGATAATTCTTCACTTTAAATAAATCATCACTGTATCATGCGCTTCATCCGTTTTGTTGCAGTATTCATGCAACTGTTTATATAAATGTAAATCGTTTGTTAAATAAGCGACAAATACAAAAAGAAACATAAAGTAAATGTATTTTAGAATCACAAATGACTCTAAGAATTGCAACTTCTAATATTAATTTTTAAAGCTAGCTCATTCCATGCGAAATCGAAAACTTTTTAAAGCAATATTTCGAATTTTGCAATACATTATTCAATTTTGTTCAATACATTATAATTGTTGAATTAACAAATTGATGAAATTGAATTTTTGGCTATTTTTTAAATTTTATATTTCTTATGTAAGCATTAAAATCAATTTACTGAATAGTGGTTGTGTGACAATAACATGAAAACAAATACTGGCATGATATACAGGGTGTTCGGCCACCCCTGGGAAAAATTGTAATAGAGGATTCTAGAGGCCAAAATAAGACGAAAATGAAGAGTACCAATTTCTTGATGGAGGCTTCGTTAAATAGTTATTAACAATTGAATTAAAAAATGTCAAATCGTGCTGGAAAAATTATTTTCGGTTGCGGGGATCAATTACAATCATTTTTTATGAATAGACATACGTCCGAAATCCTATCCACTTTTGAGAAAAAAAATCGAGTAGGTGCTGAAATTTTTGGGTGGAAAAAAAGACTTTCGAATCGTCTTGGAAAAATTATTTTTAGTTGCAGGGGTCAATTGAAATCACTTTTGGTCAACAGACATACCCCCGAAATCCTACTCAGTTTCGAGAAAAAAATTCCTCACCGAAAATATAATTTCTGGCCAGAAATGTCTGCCCAAATTTTCATGCGAATCTTTAAAACGTCATAACTTCTAAACGGATTGGACGATTTTAATGTTTAAAAAAGCAAACTACGCGTATTTTGATGGAGAATATGTACAAATCGCAAAAATATTCGAAAAGTTGGTTCTTGACCCCGCAAAATGAGAAAAACCCCATAAAAATGGTCCAATTTTCAAACAGCCAGTACTCCTACAATAGTGAATATATTTCAATGAAACTTTTTTCTGAAGTAGAGCTCATGGGTACCTACAAAAAAGTATTACACAACTTTTCTGTAGGGCGTCAAATGAAATTGCTAAAAATCAAAAACGAATTTTTAAGAAAAATCGACAAGGGGGTAGGTGCCTAAATTTTTCGACGAAAAAAAAATTTTTCAAATCGTTCTAAAAAAATTATTTTCAGTTGCGGGGGTCAATTACAATAATTTTTGGTGAATAGACCTACCCCCGAAATCCTACCCAATTTCTAGAAAAAAATTCAGTGCGGGCGGAACTTTAAACGTTAATAACTTTTTAACGAAGTCTCCATCAACAAATTAGTATTCTTGATGTTCGTCTTATTTTGGCCTCTAGAATCCCCCATTAAAATTTTTCCCAGGGGTGGGCGAACGCCCTGTATAGTATACTTCAAAATATACCCATATTTAATCTTTGATTTAAACTAAACTAATTTTTATTCGGTACTTCCATATGTTTACTGTAAACACACAGAGACTTATTCTTATATATTTGTTAGTTCAGCAGTTATAATTTATTATAAAAAAGAAGACTACAATATATCTAAATTTTAACAAAATTCGAAATGTTACTCCAAAAGAAATGTCTGCTTTTGCGTGGTGTAGGCTATCTATACACGGTGTTCATTTTGAAACTTTTACATCTAAATATCTCGAAAACAACACATTGTTAAGAAATATATTAAATACAAAATTTTTTCAATTTCATATAAAAGTTGTTTTTTTCTCTGTAAAATAAAAATCTGTAACAAACAAAGTTGACCTTCAAATACCCTTGAAAACACTCAATAAATAAAAAGTAAATAGTATAGTTATATTTTCCCCTTGAAACTGGGAGAGCTTTGTATTTAAAATTTTTCCCAAAAATGTGTTGCTTTCAAGATATTTAAATGTAATATTTTCAAATTAACACTTTATGCGTATCCAAAAAATGAAGTTGTTTATTCATTCAGTCTATATGCCGCATTGAAAACATATAAAGATTGTTAGAATTAAGTAATGCGATAGATTTAGTAATATACGCACGAAACTCCCCAATCCTCAATACTTCAATTGTTATTCATTTTATTTTGGATGCAAGAAATTATTTATTATTTTACCAAATTTGCGCTTTGCATCGCATGTATCTATTCATCCATTTGCATCAAGAAGCAGGACATTCCACATAAGATCTTTCGTTCACGTCACAAATTGTAAGTGTGGAATATTCTACAAGTATTGAGTTACCTGTATGTATCATCGAATGCAGAACAATTTGCAAATAGCGTAACGATCTGGAAGAACTGAAATTGTTGATACGAATCTAACAATTAGATATTGATGTCGTAGATTAAATTAATGTATACGAATTTCAAAAGGGTCATCTTTTGCGGATTATTCTACATTCGATAATAGGTGTGATTCAACGCATTTCACTTCTTGATGCAAGCGAGTTAAATGCTTTGTTATGCGATTATTTAAATTATGCAAGTTTTTAAGATTTTTATACTATTGTCCTTTTTTTTTTTTAAGATGACAGACTGCTTGAATATGATATAGATAAATTGGTCTTTGAGGCACGCTCTCCTTATCAAAAAGTGCAAATTGTACACTCAAAGTCATTAGGGAATTTGTTGGTTCTTGATGAATTACAGAGTAAGAAATAACAAAATTTTGTTTGTAAATCAGATTGAAAGGCATTTAAAATTAGAAAATGTCTAATGCTAGGCTGTTCAATTTTTAGATATATCTGAAGCAGACCTTATATATACAGAAACTCTGATGCAACGTGGAAAGGAAAGTTATACAGGAAAGGAAATAGTTATTTTAGGAGGAGGAGATGGTGGATTACTGTGGGAATTGCTTAAGGAAAAACCAAAATTCATTACAATGTTGGAAGTATGTTAAACTAAATTTACACAAGAATAAATTATGCTCTTATAATATCAAAATTGTGTATTGTATTTTACTAGAAAATAATTTTTCTATTTTCAGATTGATGATATTGTTATAAAAGCCTGTAGTCAACATATGAGGAGCATATGTGGAGATTGTCTGGATAAAAGAAAGGGAGAAAACTATGAGGTAAGTTTTAAAAGCCAAATAATATTAATTTTACGAACTAAAAATAAATATAACAATTATGTTTAATGAAAAATTCGAAATTTATAGATTATTGTTGGAGATTGTGCAAAAACTTTAGCACATATGATAGAGGAAGGTCGACAATTTGACTACGTCTTCGGTGATCTTACAGATATACCGATTAGCACTACTCCACATGGTGATGCATGGGATTTTATTCGACTCATCCTAAATTCTTCAATGAAAGTTTTAAAACCAACTGGAAAGTATATGACTCATGTACGTACATTTGGAATAGATCTTTTTTTATTAATGCATTATTAAGATTAATGACTCTGTATTTTTAATTACTTACTGTTTATGTAGTAAATCGATTATATAAAAAAGAAAAAATGTTAAGCAACTATAAACAATTTCAATTTTTATATTGTTATCAATTTCATATTATTACTTGAGAATTATTTAAAAAAATAATTTTTGTTTTATGTTACAGGGCAATGGAGCATCTTGTCCTGAATCGCTACAAATGTACGAGCAGGTTCTTTCACAACTCTGTCTACCAGTAACTTTTACTAAAAATAGTGCTTTTATACCCTCTTTCTTCGAGGATTGGGTCTTCTATCAAGTATCGTTAAAATGATGGATTAAATGTATAACCTTGAGGTTCCAGGGAAGGCATGCTCACAACCTATTTCCTTCCTTATGACCCATATTCAATCCTAGTCGCTGATGTTTTGCTAACATTTTTTAAAACATAGAGTACAAATATATCTCAGGTTCAAATTGCCTTTATTTATTTATGTTTACTAAATAAGTTGTACTTCGTACTATAACGATTATGTACATAAAAATGGAAATATTACAAGAAGTATATAATATATCAGGCAATAAGGGGTTAAGGATTACGTATAGAACTAACCGATTAACATCCAATTAAAACGTTAATTTTACTGTCTTTGTCGCTTACTTGAATTCTGTGAAAAATTTATAGCTTCTTTTTATTTAAAAAAAAAATTTTATTTTTTTTTATTTTTTATTTTGTAAAAAACATTTAAGAATAGTTAGAAAAAGGAGTAGAAAATTAAAAAGCTTTCAATTGTTGATAAGCAGAGGAGTTTAAAATATAACTACACACATTGATCATAACTTGATTATTGTTTAAATAGTATTAACTAATTAAAAGATACCATAGTCTCGTTAACATTACGATATAATTAACATGTTTAAAATTGTTTTAATATCACTGTTTGTGCACATTAACACTAGTAAAATAACACTAAATTACTATTTTGCTTCACTGGTATTAAAATCACTAGTAATAAGTAATAAATTGTTTTTTGAAAATCCTTATAATTAATAGCTTCCCAATACTGACAGCACTACAAATTTGCTTGTAACTGATAGTAATATTACCCCTTAATTACTAACATGAACATTTCGTAATTAATTAGTGTTAGTTTAACATATAAATAAATACATGGAAATAAATACATATCAAATACATGGAAAAGGTAAACATGAATATGAACTATGCAATTGTGATGAAGGTTTGATCCCAGGAAGAAATATCTTTTTATCTCTGGAAGAACGAAGAAAGAATAAATTATAAAAAATTGTATGGTGGGTTGATTGGTCACTCAACTAAATATCTATTTTAAGTTTCTAATTGGAGGTTTGTATACACATGTCGCTGATATTTCAGGCAACTTTTCTACTTCATGAATGGTAGGTTCTATTTCTGTTTCCAGAACAATTTGGTCTAACCACTGCTGAACTTGCTCTGGAAGTTCATAAGAATTATGTTGTTCTTCCATAATGTTTCTTCCAGAATTTCTGTAATGTTTTCTATCTCCTTGTTCATCTATATTGATACTTTGATGATTAAAGTCAGTTTTTTGAAATTCTGAGTTTGAATTTGAAGACTGATCGAGCATTTCTTCAGAATCTTTTTCTAGAAAATCAGTAATATTACTTGATTTTTCCATTAAATTTATTACACTGAAAGTTTTTAATTCGCTAGAAACAATTTCCATTTTTTTGTTTTCTGCTGTAGAGGAAAATTCCATCTTTGTATTAGAAGAAATAATTTCTGAATTTTTTATGGACTTATCAAAACTGACATGATCTTTATTAATGTCTTGGTATTCCACAATTTTATATGGATCTAAATTAGTTATAGCTGTTGAATTAGAACCTGTCAGCTCTATTCTTCCAAATTGTTTGATTTGTTCTTCAAGAATATTTCTTTCGTCCAGTATTGTTATAGACGGTAGAAGGATTTCTTGGCTAGATAATGCCAAAGATATTTGTTGTCTGTAAATTGCTTCCGATTGTCGCAAAAGTTGTTTTTCTCTAGCATACAATGTTTGTGCTAGGCGAGCAAATGATACTTTAATTTCTCTTTGAACCTTTAATTAATGACATATGATAATAAACTATTGAAAAAGACGATTTAAAAAAAGAGTAATTCAAGTATAAACAATTTTTGTGAAAATAGTTCAATGAACTTAACCTTAAAATTCTTATTTTATAAACTCAGATTGATTAAACAAGAAAACAATAATAGTACATTAAAAGTACCTGAAAAAACTGTTTCTCCAAAAAAGTCTTCTTATCAGCTACTATTTTTATCCTGTCAAGATTGTTATCGTTCTCGGTATCATCTTCATTTTTTTCTATCATGTTACTTATTACGTGCACCCAGTGAAATAATTCGTTTTGTCACAAATATTTATTAATCACACAACGCGAAAATCAATATTATTGAAATTTTAGTTATTCTTCAAAGCACATGAAACTGTCAATTCAATGCAAGACCGAAACCTAATCACAAACTGCTTAGTTCCTAAATATTTTGCACCCGTTAAATAAACTGCACTGCCATCTTGATGTTTCAGAAATTTTGAATTTTTTTCCCAATTGACATAAAATATCAACTGTTACAAAACGATAATTGCTGTATATCGTACAAAATATTTTAAAACATTTTCACAAAAAATTTATAGAAAAAGTGTAGTACAAACCATTCGAAGAAAACTCAAAAGCATAACTGTGCATCCGATTGTAAGTATATTGTATGCCTTCACTACATATATTAAATTTATCACGTGGCTTTTACGTGTACCTATGCAGATGTAAATGCACCAACAGAAGGTATAAAAGTAATTATATGTCACACTGAAACTTGAAATAATTATCAGCAATCATCTTTATTTACCAAAAGAGAATTTTGTTGTACAGATCCTTTCCTCTTATTTGTTCTTTATTTCTCTTGCATTTCCTACAAGTAAAATGCGCGTAATATATGTAACTACAATAGACACTAGTAAAATAATTAATTATAATTTTCAATTAAATATACAGTGGATTTTATCAAAAAAACGTTCCAAATATTTATCTCGTCCGAGTCTAATGCACGTAGATAACGATTTTCTTATCAATAATATAACGAATACATTACCGCATTGCTCCTATTCAAATCTACAATTTTTATTAAGAATAAAATTTGCATGTACAGCTTCCGTAAAATCGCATATAAGTCGTGATATTTTTTTGATCATAAAAAATATTAAGACTTATTTATCGATTGAACAGCAAAACGTAATAACTACGGCAGCGTAGATATGTGTATTTTATAATTAAATTCAAGATGTGCAGTTATTTTCATTTACCGTACATGCCCGATAACGCTAAAATAAGTTAGCTAAATTTGTGATTAGGCTTACGCAAATAGTTTTGGCAATTTCGAACGTTCGCGAACTACTGCGGATTCTCTATCTTTACAATTCAATTTTTGAGCATGTAAAATCGCATCGATCCATAATTTAAGCGTATAACAGTTTTTGCGAACTATTCGCGTATACCGAAAATTTCTCGTATTTATAATAATATTAATATTAATTAATCTAAATACACTTAAGCCAACATACTAAACACAATTTCTGAACACTTTAGTCGTCTCGTAATTTTAAATGAAAGCTTCCTCATTCTTTGGATAAAAGTCTAACAATTGCTACGTTCACAATACAAAAACAAAAACAAAAACAAAAAGAACGAAAAACTGTTGTTTAAATAATTCAAATTTTGCTCGCAAAAAGGAACACGATAAAAGTTCTTTCCGAATCGACGAAAGAACAATATTTCTACGAAAAGTTACACGAAAGTGATAACATAAAAATGACGTTGTTACAGTTAGTCAGTTAAATTAATGATAGTCAGGAAGTAGGAAGAACTAGGAAGATAAATTCCTTTCGGAATTGAAATAAATCCGTGGCAGTTAAAGCGGTGTTAGCTCGAGCGATGGCTGGCCCATTTTCATTCGTAGGCTCGCTACATCATCTTCTATTCGTACTAACAGCTTGTATTTCTACAAAAAAAAAAAAATAATGAAAACGAGATTGAAAAACCATTTTGTCATCGACTTGGAAATTTATCAAAGTAAAATGTTAGATGTTCGCGATTTACCGTTGAGCTGTCCCCTGGCGTTGTCATCCAGGCATACAGCATATAACCAGGTATACAGAGCATCGACGACAAGGCTGTCATCCAGCCAAGCACATGCGACCACCATGGATATTCATAATCTAAATATTTTACAGGTGTCCATTGTACCAGATTGAAAATGAAGACGCCCTGTCATCGGAGATCACAATCAAATTAATGATATTAACGTAAACACAAACACGGGCAGAAACAGAAGTTTATCGTCTCGAACGCATCTTGCATTATGTATCATTCTTTCATGAGAAAAAGACACAGCGTGTTTACAATCCCCACTCCTGTTGCAGTCTGCTGACTCACAGATATTGGTCGAAAACGGTGACGAAGATCGGTGACAGCCAATCAGCGTATTGCAGCAAGAGTGGAGATGTAAACACGCTGTGTCTCCTCGTGGAAGGACGATACATGCGAACTTGATTAATTTTGATCAATTTTATGCTATCTTTTCAACTTATTTAAAAAAAAAATTATACTATCAACTTACAACACAAATCATTGGGGTAGTAATTGTCCAACAAAGTTTCCACCACATGAGGGGGTAGTAGCCTATCATGTCTCTGATAGCGTCGTAAAATCGGTTAACACCAAAGGCCCAGCTTATTGATATACACTCGAAGAAAATTAAGAAAAGAAGACAGAATCCAGAAACGGCGTACGAATCGAGAATCTGGAAGACGTACATGCCACCCTGGGAGATGCATGATAATCCGATAATGTACGATAGCACGCAAACGATCGCAATGAAGATCTCCTTGCGCCGACGAAGCAGCTGCGGCCATTCGTCCACCTTAATTTGAAATCATTTGTTCGGTTTTACTTTTCGTCAAAAGTAAATTTCTCGTACATTATAAGGATTATACAGGGTATTCGGCAACCTTTCGAAAAAAATTTCTAAAGGCCAAAATAAGACGAAAATCAAGAATACTAATATGTTAATTGAAACTTCGTTAAAAAGTTATTAACGTTTATAGTTCCGCCTGTAGAATGGCAATCTGCGAACAGCTGCGTGCACGCGATAGTGGTTCTCGCTCACAAAACTATAATGCTGTCGATACGTCGGTAAGTAGAGTTTCTCATGGTAAATGAGAACCACTATTATGCAGGCGCAGCTGTTTGCAGATCGCCGTTCTACAGGCAGAACTTTAAACGTTAATAACTTTTTAACGAAGGCCCAATTAACAAATTAGTATTCTTGATTTTCGTCTTATTTTGGCCTTTAGAAATTTTTTTCGAAAGGTTGCCGAACACCCTGTATGTAGTAGCTATTGATACGAGAATTAATAAATATATTACCATCGCAGTAATAAACCCTTCCATGGTGCAAAACTGAGAATCTAGACCTATGAGAAGAAGCATGAAGAAAAACAGACATGACCAAAGAGGCGCTCCAGGAAGTTGAAGAACAGCCGATGGATAAGCCAAGAAAGCCAATCCTGGACCGGACGCGGCAACTTCTGCGACAGGCTTCTGTTGCTCGTGGGCCATGAAGCCAACTACAGAGAATATTACAAAACCAGCGAACATGCTCGTCGACGAGTTCACCGAACACACGATCAAAGCGTCTTTGTAGACATTGTTTGTGAACTTGTTGTAACTACCGAGAGCAACCAGCGTGCCTAAACCCAATCCGTACGAGAAGAAAATTTGTGTGACCGCATCTATCCACACCTGAAAAGTCCAGTAAGTTTTTTGCTAAGAAGTAAACGATAGTTTAAGTCGTGAATTATAGCACATTTACCTCTGACTCTTTCAGTTTAGATAGATTCGGACTGATGTAAAATCGAATGCCTTCCATGGCACCAGGTAAAGTGATTCCACGAATCAAAAGAATTGTGAGCAGAACGTAAGGGAAAAGAGAGGTAAAATAAACGACCTTGCCAGTCCACTTTACACCCTTCCAAATGCAGAAGTAACAAAGAATCCAGACCAAAAGAAGAGTACCAGCTAATTCCCAGCGAATGTTTCCCACGTACTCCACGCCCTCGCTGATCTGGAGCGCTCGTCGTCTGGAAAAAAAGAAACAAGTTTCCCAGAATTTTCGTATTTAAGAAGATCAGACTGTTTCTTGCTTTGTCGTCAAACCTGATCGAACTTACTCCCAAAATTCTTTAACCGGGTCGGTGAGTTCCGAGACTGTCATGTTGACATTATTGACGGTACACATTTTAACGCTATCAAGAATACTTTGATGCATAGTAATTTTGTGCCAACATATCAATGAATTTCTGTCGTAGGGGTTCACGCAGTTCTTCGTGTTCCAATAGTTATTACAGCTTCCCCAAGGTAATTCTAATTAAATGAAAAATAAAAACAAATACGTTTACTTGATTCTGTTAATATTTAATGAAACGCGTTAAACGTGCCTTTGCTTTTTAATCGAATGTAAGTTATAATAAAACGAACCGCTGCGCATAGACATGAAGAAGTAGAAGATAGCCCAGGCAAGGATCACGATATAGTAGACGTTCATCCAACAGGACATGACAGCTGCAGCGTATCCAATACCCTTAAAGAGAGGCGCTATTTTGAAGACACCGAGGCCGCCCACGGTGAGCATTTGGCCGAGGGCAAGTTCCATGAAGAACATCGGAATTCCAGCGAGCACCAACGTCAAGAAGTATGGGATTAAAAATGCGCCACCGCCATTTTTGTAACAGAGGTATGGAAATCGCCAGACGTTTCCTAAACCAATCGCCAGGCCAACCTATCGAGGGAATTTAGTTCGTAACGTTCATATCGCGTAAAGAGAATTCTAAAAGAGAGATTAGAAAATTTGAAAAATTACCACACTCAAAATGAAGTCTAGTTTCGTGCTCCATGTACCTCGTTCTGGAAGTGGCTTCGTTTTGCTAGACGAGGCCGTCAGATTCAAAGCAGTTTTGTCGGGATTTTCAGACTCCGCGAGCTCAGGTTCCCTCGATGCTTCCGTCATTTTGATAATTCTCTATCGCCTATCTGTAAAAAGATTCTCCCGCTTCTGCTTGCCCCTCGGCTCCTTTCTCGCGTGTTCCTCCACACCTCGCGGAACTACCGCGGAGACATAACAGTATTTCTGTCGACAATAATACGCGTCACAATTCGTGTTCCTCGGATCCATTCGAACGATGCTTAAAAACGTGAAGTCGAACTTTTATCGAGCCTCGTATAAGGAACATTACGGACCCTTTCGTTTGTGATTTTCTCAAGGTTCTCTCGAAAGATGCAATTTTCCGCAAATGATTCGACCGGCTTTTGTTTTCGGAACCGGACGCGTTTCGCATTTCGTCGCGCGGAAAATTTGCGGAAGATAATTAGCCTTAAAAATTCAAGAACACCAGATAATTTGAAACCTGGCGAATCAAGGATTCCACGAAAGCAAGATTCTTATGATTCGGATCGTTTCAAGTTAAACTTGGAAAAACGCATTTTAATCGTCTAACAAATTACATGTGCCTGATTTAAAAGTTTTTTAAAAAGGCTTTTTAAAAACTGAATAATATTTAAAAATGTAAATGAAACATTTATTGATATACAAATATCGCGTCTTTAGACGTTCGAGGGTATTCAACGTTTACAGATGCAAATAGCAAACGTAACGATACTCGAAAATTCGTTGTTTTCATTGCAATACCAAATGTAAACTAACTAAAAGATTGCATGATATGTTACGCACCAATTTCGATAAAATCATCGATTCTACTTTAGGACAGGGCAAACGATCAATTTCTATAGTTTTTTTTGCAAAAGTGAAAGTAACGTTTTGTTTCAATGATATAAGATTCTTTCTCTTTGCAATTGATTTAAAAGTAATTTCTTTAAAAGCTCTTTGTACTGTATATTTGCTGCACCGTATAGGTACATAATTTTCTAATAATATTGCTGCCATTGTTTCTGTCTTTGCTTCTTCTGTAACAAGAAAATGTACGTAATTTCCTCTTACTTTGTTTTGTCACTATTTTTGATCGCTCTATAGGGGGCTCGCGAATATCATCGAAACATTTCCTACTTATTTTTATCGCACTTAATCGCGGCACTGCATAATTTTCAAAATCCTTTTTTTAACAAGAAAATTATTATCCTTCGAATACAATATGTAATAAATTGCACAGTGACGAATGCTCTAATTTGAATATATTCTTTACAACGCCTTCAGGACGAATGAATATGTGGCACTAGAGGTGATGCAAAATTCTATTACCGGCAAATTAAATAGGATATAATAAAATTATTAAATATTTATTAACGTACAACAAATGTAGATTAATACAAATAATAAGTCTTTCAAAAATCCTATCTGTTTCGAAACTCTTTTATTGATTCAATTATGTTTGTTGTTATATATCTACCGACGAAAGTGAATCGAAATCGGCGCGCAACGTCTCATGTTATTTCTTTGCTAGGGCCGACATCGGAAGACATCGCAATATCGACACTGTGTCGAGATCAATAAGAAAGAATTAAGGCACAAAAGTAGCATCGATGCGACACGGTTAAATACGAATGTCCGGCTGGGGAACCCTGTAATGAATATCCCGAGCCTGTGCGCGTCCCCCCAGAGCCAATACTTCCCCGGCCCCTTCGCGGCCGATCTATTTGCTCGGCTCCCTCTTCCTCTTCCACGCTCATAAAAAACAGCTATATTCTAATTAACCGAGAATGCGTTGTTCCGCGTAACCGACACATCGCACTGTGATCTTGAATTTTTTGGCTAACATTAATTGGGCCCTGTTTGCCGAATCCGCGACCGAACCCCCTTAATGAGATCTTTCCTCCGTACCGACAGCGTCGATTTCTCGGTCAATAACGACGGTCGAATCGACGAAGTCCGGTTATCGACCGCGTTTCCTCTTACTTTCCGATCGTAAGTCAACGTCGCATACAAACCTACTTGTAACCGATCTTCGATCTCCGCGACACTGTCTTCGGGGCGTTCAGGAGTTGTGGTTCCCGCGAGCAGCGCGGCACCTCTTCCTCGCAAGTTTCCCCGGTGGTTCGTGGAAAGGAAAGGAAGGAATGTCTTGTCGCACGAGAGAAACGCCGATTTCCGAACTTTTTTCAAATATCGTGTATCGCGTACGCACTGCACTGCCGCACTCTTGATCCTTCACGCAACGGATCGGTCACGTTGAGCGGCCGGCATTTCCGGGTCGATAGGAATCCTCGAAGCGAAAGGGTGCGAACGTATACACTCTGCCTCGCAGAATCTCGATTGGGCAAAGCGGCGTCGCGATCAAGGGCTGATGGGTTCTCTCGTTCCTGGTGGACGCAAACGACCTACATTACCGACGAAGAGATTATCGCAACTGTTCCTTGATCTCTCTGAGCGTTTCGTTTGCCTTTATACTCTTTTTTTCAGTTAACTTTCTGCTTCGAGGCCTGTCTCGAGAGACGGTGCGAATGCTCGGCCGGCCCGCTCAGAACTGGAATCGGGAGTTCGCTTTCGACGGCGAACTAGCTGAAATATCGGAGGTACGAAATCAGGGGATCCCCCTTTTCCTTTTTTTCCCCCGGTCCACCCTTGTCGTTTACATCGGTGTCACGCGTTTATTCCGCGCGCGTTCACTCGTGCCTGCTCGCGCGCAGAGAGCAAGAGGGGACGAGGAAAACAAGGAGAAAGAGGGTCACCAAGATCGCAACAGTATATCATCATCAAGTTTGACGGCTATCTGGACGAAGCTGTGCTCTTTATTGTCACCGTTCCGATACATGTGCGCGCATGTATACAGGCCTGGAAGTTGTTTCGGTGCCTTTTCTTTCAAAAAGTTTACCATTTATTCGAAAGAGAAGCATACATCTTTTATCCTTGGTGATAATCACCATTACTTTCGATGACTTTGTTTCGTCTTTCGGACAATCGTCGAATCCCTTAATGAAAGAAAGCTGGTGGTCCCGATGCTTTTTGACACCGCTTCCAACAATTTAAAGCGCGTATCTTCCAAATGCTGTTGCAGCGATCCGAGCAGGTGATTGTCGTAGGGAACCAGACGCGGTGAATACGCCGCATGCGTATCCAGCTTTGAACCAGCCCTAATTTTTCAAACAAAGAGAAATTATTTTTGTTGGGATACTCCAAATTAAAAAGAAATTTTTGTTGAGTTTGAACAGAATTTTTACTCGATAATTGCTCGCATTCTTCGTCCTCGACCCTTTCTGATTGCTCAGGACGTTCTCAATATTGCACTCTCCCAATTAGGGAGATCAAAATTGCTGCTTCGGAACTTCTGATACCATTTTTTATAGGTCTTATATATTACTAAATCTTTATCTTTACCTAAAGTAGAATGGATCATTTTAAATGCGTTTTTCTTTGGTTCAAAAGCAAATAGCACACAGTCTAATGTGAGCTTTATCAGACGCAATGTTGTTTACTAATGTTTCACGATGATATAACTTTTGTTTCAACAAACTGTGAATGTTGGCACCTTAGTAATTAGACACGCTTCGTAAATAGTCGCGTCTTTGACGATAAACCACTTGTTAAAATTTTGTGAGTAATCTATGTTATTCTTGTTTGACGTAATTAATTATTTTCGGAGATACGATCGTTATAACTGTTAAAATTAACCTGAATCTGATATACTGACTGAATTGAACATAATCACATCACAAAATGACAATAAGATATTTGTATTTAAACTAGAGCTATAAATGATATAATACGAAGGCACCAAATTAAATTCTAGTACTAATATTTTCCTGTGTATAGCTAGTCGAGATCGTTAAAGCCCGGAAAGAACTTCGGGTTGCCCTTTATAAATGCAATGCTCCGTTTCAGGTCAGTTACGGAAGTACGTTCATTTTTTAAATACGACGAAATTATGGGAATACGCGATAAAAACAGAAAATTTAAGAAATCTTATACGATCTCTCATGCAACAAGTGTTTCCGTTATTCGCAAACCGCCAATTAATAATACTGATTCGAACAAGATTCCAAACATTTGTTACCTAATATAAATCGCATAATAACAATCGGTTTTCTTTCATTATCGGCTCTGTTACTGAAACTTTCTACTCGTGTGCGAAATTTCTGTACTTTCCGACGAAATGGAAGAGTCTGATAAAGTAGGTGAGCAAGACTAGGAAGCTAGTATATCCGGAGGGTTCACGTGACACCGATCTATCGCTACATCCGTTCTGGGTACACTCTGTAATATAGATCATCAGGATGATCGACATTAACTCACACAAATCCCGAAGCATCTACTACAGATAGAAACTAGTCACCGATCGATCTATGCGTTCAAACTGATGTGTTTAAAGGTACAGGAATTTTCGTGGCATGCCTCATGATCTATTTTGTATCGAATGAAAAAAGTGTTTAAATGCTTTATTTGCCTACGAATTTTACAAACCTAACCAAGATTTTTAAAAAGCATCGGACTTGTTTGCGATCGAACCGTAAAATTTGTCAAATGTTTTCGTAAAACAGGAAACTTTCGGTGCGGCTAATTTCTGTATCTTGCGCGCGCGCGCACACACATGGTTTGATTGCTCGTTAACGGCCAGCACGGCATAGGGGAGCATCCCCAATGACCAGAGGATGTGCGGGAAGTGGCGCGGGAACCACGTTAAGAATCGCTTTGCGGGTCAAATCTTTTTTTACGAATCGAACCACCCTTTGATTTTCGTAAAGCATTTTAACGAATTCGCCTCGAGAGAGAATCGCTCGAAGAATACTGGAATTAAAAGTATTTGAAATTTAGTAATCTGTTTAGATTAATAATCTCGATTGCAAAAGTAATGCGTGTAAAACAAAACAAACAGTTGATGAAACTTTTGTTCCATTTATCATCTTTGGGAGTCTTCGCTTGCAGCAATCTTTTCGTAGTCAAACCTGGTAATCAGTAACTATTAGCGATGACGAAGCATTCCTCGAGTTGATCAGCCGTGAACTTAGAAACGTTATTTAATACTTTGTCAACTGCACGCTGCAATAATATGATTTAATTTAAACTCTTATAACTACTGCGTCCCTTTTCTTCAAAATGAAGAAGGCATGACTGTGATTGGCGAGCGTTACCGTTCAATGATTTTATCTTTTATTTAGTATGAATTGCATGGATTTAATTTGTTGTGATCTGATTGGTGATTAATATGTGTAACGCGTCACGTTAGTGAGGTGGAAAAATCTTTTAATAAACGTTGTTATTGTTACAAATATTTAGTAATTTCTTTATATCACCTACATATGAAAGTGTAACGACAGCTACATGAAAAGCGCGGTAGCAAAGCCATTGAAAACACTCCTTGCCAATGCGTTCCAAAACGCAGGATTTACTACCCCCAACCAATGGAAACCAATGAAAAGGCAGTCGAGGACAAAGTGCAAGCCTCGTCTTTGAAAACGACGCCAAGTCATTCGATCTCGTACCGTTGTAGCGAAATCTCTGAAGAATTACAAAATGTATTTTTATTGTTTTAGAATAAATTCTATCCTGGTTATAAACTTTTCCGTGTATTTTTGCGTCTAAATTTTCTCCAGATATCCAATATCCCTAGTGATATACTACAAGTGCATCGAAAACGACAATAGTAACGATGAATTTGCTATATCCCCTAGCAAAGCAGTGAGTAAAGTATGCACTAATTACGCGCCAAAAGTCATTGTATATGGTCGTACTCAAAAATACAATCAGTAGATTATGGATAAGAGAAAATTGAAATTTAAAGGTGGGTTGCACAAAAATTTAATAGGAAGTCAGATATCATCAAAAAATGGAACTCCTGAAACTAAAACTCAAAATAACAGACCTTCTACAAGTAAAACCTTATTGTTAAGTGGAAAAACGTTCTCAAGCCAAAGTAAGTCAGTTAAAGAGATTTTCAAATCAAAACAAAATTGTTGACCGAAAGGATATTTGTAGGTCAAAGTAAATCATCGAACGATGAAACATTCTCGAATAGTAGTAAATCATTCAAGGAAGAAGGATCAGTACATAATATCAAAACATCGAAAAAAGATACATCGTCGCGTAAACGCAAGTTGTCAAACTTGAATGAATCAAGAAACAAAGATGATGATGATGATAATGATTTTGGACTTCCGTTAGCTGAATCTACAATATTAAAAAAAAAACGAGACGATTCAAATATTGTACAAACAGAATGTGAAAATGTTAATCGCAAAAGTACTTTAATTAATTCATCGATTACTTTACAGAATAATGTTAGTGTAACTTCTAACACACAATGTAAATTTGTTGAATTTTTACAAGAATCAGGCATTAAATTAAATCCAATTGCTCCACATATGCTTAGTAAGTGTTAATTAAATATTTATAGTGTAGATTTTGTAATTCATAATGTAATTGATGCATTAAGAACTGATATATTTGCACGAAATATAAATATGTTTGTTAATAAGATATTTAATTAAATTGTTGCAGGTAAAGACATTGTAATAGTTAGACAAAAAATGAGAGAATTATTAAATTCAAAAAAATATGAAAAAACAAAATTAATTGACTTAATGGAAAAGTATTTTGAGAATGAACAGAATTTTGAAAATGCACTGATCAATATGGAACTATTTGTTAATAATGAAGTATCGCACGTTTTACATAATTCATCTCTTATAAAAATCTTATTACAAGTTTCTGAATTACATCCAGAAATATATAGTAGCCTTTTGACTAAACTCAATGAATCTATACTGATGGTGTAAGTATATTCTATATAATTAAATCAAGTGATTTTTCATAATTGTTAAAAATATTTCCTTTATAAATTCTTGAAACATTCTTTCAGTGATTCCATTGAAACATTACCCTGGACTACTTCATTGTTACAACAATTCCGTTTCTTGGATGTTGTAACTAATTCTGATACTTTAACTAATAGTTTAGAACAACTCTTAGAATCATGTCCTACATGGTTTCAAAGTGAATTAATTTTAGTTTTACCTGATATTGTGACTGATAAACAGCATCAAACTGTTGCTGAAATTTTGGATAAAGTATTAGAAGAGAACCCTGAAATAACAAGTTTAATTCTAAATTGTATGAGTAATCTAAATCTTGGAAAAGAATACTTGGATGAATATAAGAATAAAATATTAAACTTGTTGAAAACAAACATAAAAACAAATGCCATACCAGCAGTTGTGAAGTATGTTTAACTATTAGGATATATTTGATTATATATAATTAAGTTATATATAACATTTAATTCATTTTTTAGTATTAACAACGATTAACTTCTCGTAGATTTGTTTTAGAAGACTGTTCAAATATGGATATTTTCAAAAAAACCTTAACAGTACTACGTAATATTGACATACAACCTCTTATTGGAGAAAAAGTTGTGGAATGTTATCAAAATCAGTTGAATATAGTTAATGCCTTAAAAATGAATATGCTTCTTTCCAAAAATATAGTAAATACAACAATTACAGTTATAAAAGATATTACCCAAGATCCAAAACCATTAGATGTCATTCTTTTGCTTCTTATATTTTCAATAACAGAGATAAAAAGGAAAAATGTTGAAACCATATTTAAACAACACATACGATCTGGTTTTTATAGAGCAAGTTTATTTAGTTCATTATATAACGACTATAAACAGGTTTGTATAGTATAGACTTAAAATAATGTGAAATATTATTCTAAAATCCTTTTAAAAATAAATTGAAATAATTTGTTTTACACGTAATTGTTATTTGTTTGCTCTTACAATTTATTTCAGGTCATACAGGAGTTACAGCCTGCAGCATTACAATTATCAAGTAATTTGCTAAAATCAGATGAACGTGTATTTATTGACTTTGCTATTGATTGGTTTCGCTTGCAGTTCATATGTCATAAAGAAAATGTATTTAAACAGCGTGAAATTTTAGAAAGAATCATATTTCTTATGGGCGATAATGATCAAACAGTGAAAAATGCTTTAGCATTTCTTTGTAAAATGGTAACAACAGAAGAAGAGAGACAATGTTTAGCACCGCATTGTAATCATCTTCGCATTTTACTTGAAAAGATGGATAATTTGGGTTTAGAAGAAGTTGGCACATTAAACGATTTATTGCAAAATTTATGCATAAATTCCAGTTCTATATCCGATGCTTTACGGGATGACCTCTTCATACTTCTTCAGAAACAGTTGTCTAACTTCAAACCACTGTATGTATTAATTAAGTGTTAAAAGATTAAATTAGAAAAACTAAATCGATATTGCATATATTTACAATAAAAAATTGTAAAAATTGCAAGCAAATTTTAAATGGTTTTATTTATGTATTTTAGAATAAAATGTAAAGGTGTCTTGGGAGCAGTTATGGCAATAAAACATTTAATGAAGAAAGCTGAAACTTCTAATACAGCTTATAACTTATTTAGTACGTATTGCGAAGGATTTAATTATATAATACATACAAAAAATTATAAAACTTTGTATTTATGCATTTACATACACTTTGGTTTCATAGAGACAGCACTGAACAATGTCAAGAATTGCCCAAGATCACAAGCATTATTTTATGATCAATTAACAAGTATCATTTCTCAAACTCAAGAAACTGATATAGAGTTTATAACGAAACTTTCAAATTACATCGAAGAAGAATTTATTAACACAAATATGATTGAGAAACTCTGTTATAGGTATACAGTATTTTGTAACTTTTACTTATATTTGGCATGTTCAACTATGTTGATACTTTATAATATTTAACACTATATTTAGTGGAGAGTTAGAAGCTAAATTTGGGTTGAACAGAGCAGAAGATGAACCACAAAATTGTGTTTTAACGTTTGAAAATAAAAAATATGGTGCTATTGTACCAATTTTATTTAAACTTCTCAGAACTTGTTGCGCAAGACTTAGTAAAAATGGAAATTTAAATGCCATAGATTCTCTCTTAGGATGTGCAATATTAATGCCACAAAATTTTGACATAGCTGAAAATTCAATTATGGACTTAATAATATGTTGTATTAATTGGTAAGTTAAAAATTGAATTGGAAAACGAAAGTACAATGTAATTTTTTTAAATTAATAAATAATAAATTTCAGGTTTCGAGAAGTAATTAATGGTTTTGTTATGCAAAAAGATAGCTTATTACGAAAGCAAGTAGTAAAGCGACTTGACAATTTGATATATTTACAAACCGAATTGAGTACATTGTTTTCTTTATGTGATACAAAATATCAACCATCTCCATGTTACTTCCACCATTTTCCAGTACCACAATTTATAAAAATTGAGAAAAAAGTTGGAAAGAAAGGTAAAAAAAGAAAAAAAGGATCTGAAGACAAATCTGTTAATTTAAGTGAAATTACAAGCTGGGAATTAGGTTCTTTAATTTGTTCTAAAAATCCAATGTATTTTAGAAGATTGGATGCAACGGTATGAATATATTTATCTTTAGTAATATATCTGTAGTTAGAATATATTTAAAAAATGTACTCGTGATTATAATCTTTTAATTGAAACTATTTTTATAGATAATACATCTGTTGGATATAAAACCAGAATTAAATTCAATACAATCTATAGATCATAGTATATCTGTGAAACAAGTATGTTTCATTATAAAAGAACTCCTGGGAATTTTTGAGCATGATAATAGTGAAAATTTTGTAAGAGACTTAATTGAGTTATTACCTAAAATTTGTTCAAAATTAGGAGATATTGTGGACACTTTGAGAGAGAGTAGTGATGATCAAAATAAAGAAGCTGCCAGATTATTATTATGTCTCCTAACAAAAATATTTAACTGGAAAGGATTTGAAAGTGTCACTTACAATCTGTTATTACGAGGTATACAATAGTCTGACTTTATATTAGTCCATACAAACTTCTACAACTGTAATAACTTTTGAATCTTTTTTTAGATGGTTTACGAACTTTAGCATGTCAAGTAGATAAAAACAATGGTATGTTGCGATCTTGCAAAGAACTTGTTACAGAATCATGTAAATATTTTGAGTCTTTATCAGATATTGCTACGCAAATATCATTAGCTATTACATTAATTAATATGTGTCAATCATTAATGAAGCATTCTGAATCTTATACGAAGGAAAATAAAGAAAAATATGGTAAGCAATATTATATACAATTCGTAACAGATAAGTACTGATTTTATGGTTAACGTATTTAAATATTACACGAATTAAAATACTTAAGTCACACGTGCAAGTAATACTAATACATTTTTTAGCGAAAATGGCATTTGGATTTTTAAGTCTTCAATGGCCAGAAGACAAACAATTTAGTCCTCAGTATAAAATAGCAGTAATTGGATTATTAAATAGTTGGATTGATAACGAACCATTACCATTAAACACAGCAACACAAATTTTGGAATGGCTTCCAGATGAAACTTCGAAGTTAGTGAAACCTCAAGACTGTTTAAGTAGAATACCTTCGATAAAAAGAAATAACTTCCATTTCTTATTTAAGAAAATATTTGATGGTCTAATCAATGGTGTGAAAGTAGCACTACCGTTAATTAACAGGTATGTATCTTCTGTTATTTAAATTGCTTTGCATTGATTAATTATTTTAAATAGTTAATTGTTTTTTAGAGATCCAAAAAGAATAGAATTATGGTTCGAAGTTGCAGCTAATGTTCAAAAATTAGTTCAAATATCTAAAACTTTAACTACAAAAAATAATATATTGATTTTTATGAAACATATGCCCATGTTATTGAAATATTTTTTAAACTTTGGAATGCCAATTCTTGAGTACAACTTAAAGTATCAAACGGATGATGTTACCAAAATATTGAAAATGATGCAAGGTATAAATCTTATTTCATATAATAAAAATGGAGTACTGAAATGCAGTAAAATTACTAACATAATAGAATTTATATATGTTAATGTACTACAAATATATAAAATAGATATAACGCATATTTTAGGAGGCACACGATATTTACACACAATATGTTGCGATAGTGCAGAAAAGAAAGATCTTACATTAACAAAACACATTCCTGCTGCCAAGTCTGTACTAGAAAGATTACTTTATAGTGTAAAAGGAATGTTGGTACTTAATAATAGCCCTGCTGCCTTTTGGATGGGTAACCTTCTTAATAAAAATTTAGAAGGTCAAGAAATCCTCTCACAGGTTTGTTAATTATACTTTTTAAATTATTCAACATATATTTCTACAAAATATGTAATATTTTTATACTTAATTTAAATTGTATTTGATGTTTGTACTAATAATTCTAGAGTGTATCGTCAGAAGGAAGTACTTTACCGAATTCTGATATTACTGATGATTTAGCTAACGTAGCATCGGATATATTAGAGAGTGATTCAGATGATGATCTTGTTGAAGATGATGACTCATCATAATTTTTTTTATTGATAATTAAAAAGAAACAATTAAACTAAATACATATTTCTAAATTAAAAATACACTTTTTATAATGATAAAATTATTTATTTAAAACTTATATTTTTTAGTATTTACATAGGTTATTTTCAAAAACGTATACATTTCAATTATTGTAAATATTTTAATTTATAATGTAACTAATATGACACTAGACGCACAAATATTGTGTTTATTTTCATAACATCTACTTATTTTTTCTTAAGATGTTATTGAATATCTGGCGCTTCCACGTTAAATCCGGCATAAGCGTTTCTTCGATAAATGTCATCTCACCACTTCCATTAACTAGCAGTATAGAATGAGTTCGTGTACAGTATTCACTGCCAGATACAAAAATAGAACTTAATTTTTCGTACATTGTAGGAGATCGTTTTTTTAATTCTGGATCCGGTAGATATCTATGAATATTTGAAATATTATAAAATAAACAACTTGCATTAATAATCTTCCAATAGATGCATGTAATACTTCAATATAAAGAGGCGCGTATCGTAATTTTTACAATTATAAGTATTTTATAATTTAGCATATTAGAACTGTAAGAAATAATTATATATGGTCAATGAATACATTAGTTAATCGTAAATAATTTTATCGAAGTTAAACAAAATTAATAATTCGTCCACTTTTTTTTATGGGGTAGAAATTTTGGTGAGATGTTTCTTACTTCTCTTGAGGGATCCAATCGATATGCTGGTATAATAATTAGTACTTAAGTTTCTACGTGAATTTTCAATTAGCGATTTTAATTTTTCTACAATATTTATTTGAACATTAGAATTTACGTATGAAACAATTAGTTGTTTGTTGCAGTAAGCTCACAATAACAGCTGTTGATGAAACTATTTAATAATTTAGTTTATCATGTAGAACAAAGTTTATGCTAGTATACAAGTAAAAGAAGGGTCGACTGATAAAAAAAAAAGTATATAACCAATTTTGCCATAAAATTTACGTGTACGCGCCCCATGGAAAAATATCATTGATTTAGAATTCATAAATTTTCATATAATGCATCATACTTTTCTTTTGACTTTAAAAATTTTAGAAGCTTTTCAATTAGATCTGCTTGCTCTGATACTTTAACATTATTAACAATATTTTTGAATTTTTCTTTTCCTCCATCAACCTTCTTGTAAGGTACATTGAGGCCACTATTACTAAACCCTAGTACAGCATCCTGACTTGAAGAAGGTCCTGTTGATTTTGTAGAACTACTAAGGTATTCAATATTTGCATTGCTAAATAAATAAATATAAGTAATTATTTATTTATCAATTAAAAGAATTATAATAAAATTCTTTTCAAAACTCAATAATTCTTAATAAAACAATGTTTTAACCCCTTGCACTACGCTGAAATACGGAAAAAGCCGTGCCAAACCCATATGCCTGAATGATCGAAACTTGAAACACGATATGTCGATCGAGGAAATATCGATATTTACGAGTTCGATTCGTGATATTCAAGTTTGGCCTAAAATTTCCATCATGAGTCAGACTCGTGAAAATAGTACAAGGGGTTAATAAACAAAATATATTTTAAATTGTTCCTATTAAAACTATTTCATATTACTAAAGATTATTAGAAATTATTTACATACTGTAAATCAATTAAAATCAAAAGATATGGATTATATGGTTGTTCATTTTGATTTTCTTTATGTAATTTCTCTAAGTATGAAATTGCAGAATCATTTGAAGTTATAAAATTAGGTATTAAAAAACCTCGCCCCTTTTTTGGAATGTCAGTTGAATCTTCTTCATTAGATAAATTTAAAATAGCTCCAGCCTTTCCTGTTATTGACAGAGCTATCCAGGTTCCACCTTCTTTACCAGGTTCCATATCAGTACCTGTCAAATGACAAATTACTTTTTTATTTTACATGTAAAATTTATTAAAAATATTTATAAAAAGCATAATACAACGTTACAGTAGTTGTTATATCATATACGTGAATTTCAATTAATTATATATTTTAATAGTTATCTTAATTCTGATTTCTATGGTATACTTTATGTTGTCAAATGTAATAACAGAAATTGCTATCTATGAAAATGTAATATTTTTTTTTCCATAAAACAATATCTTTGTTTTTCAATTAATGGAGTACTTATAATTTTAAAAAGACATCTAATAATGCATAAAATAAATTATATTCAGTATTTTATAAGAAATTGATTAGAAACCACTAGATTTATATTTATTAACAAATAATTTTTAACATACCTCCCAAACATTCTGGATGATTTTTCCAATAATGAGCTAGTAATGCAGGACGTTTAAAGTATTCATCACGATTTGCAGCCAAAATTAATCGGTAAGACTCGGAATCAGCATCAAGATTGCGATAAATAAATAGTATACACATTATTGATGCAACTCATTAGATTCCATATATTATTATACTGTTCTTTGAGCATTCGACTTGAAATATCAGGTGATGTGTTCAACCACATGACCTCGACGAGGATTCTCTGGAAATCTGTGTATCAGTTTTTCCATTGGTCTGTCTGGGCCGATCGACTTAGCAAGTATGTGTACTTTAGTAGTTGGTTTATTTCTTGATTTATTACTCCCAAATTTACTTAAAAGTTATCTAAATAAAAATCCAGTGGCGAAACTACAAACTGCTGTGATAAGCAAACCACTTGTCTTGACTATCATGTTCATCTATAGATTCGCTCGACACTACAACAGTGTCGAATTAGTTTATGTTGAGCAACCAGTATGGCCAAATTTGGCATAATTGAATGTCGAGCAGTGTGGCCAGATCTTACATAATTGAGTGCATCGACGTCGACATTAGTAACGACGAACTTCCTTAGTGTTTAACAGAGTGGTGGGGAAAGCCGTCATATCTTACAGGGTGTTCGGCCAACCCTGGGAAAAATTTTAATGGGAGATTCTAGAGGTAAAACTAAGACGAACATCAAGAATACTAATTTGTTGATGGAGACTTCGTTAAAAAGTTATTAACGTTTAAAGTTCCGCCCGCACTGAATTTTTTTCTAGAAATTGGGTAGGATTTCGGGGGTAGGTCTATTCACCAAAAATTATTGTAATTGACCCTCGCAACTGAAAATAATTTTTTTAGAACGATTTGAAAAATTTTTTTTTCGTCGAAAAATTTAGGCACCTACCCCCTGTCGATTTTTCTTAAAAATTCGTTTTTGATTTTTAGCAATTTCATTTGACGCCCTACAGAAAAGTTGTGTAATACTTTTTTGTAGGTACCCATGAGCTCTACTTCAGAAAAAAGTTTCATTGAAATATATTCACTATTGTAGGAGTACTGGCTGTTTGAAAATTGGACCATTTTTATGGGGTTTTTCTCATTTTGCGGGGTCAAGAACCAACTTTTCGAATATTTTTGCAATTTGTACATATTCTCCATCAAAATACGCGTAGTTTGTTTTTTTAAACATTAAAATCGTCCAATCCGTTTAGAAGTTATGACGTTTTAAAGATTCGCATGAAAATTCGGGCAGACATTTCTGGTCAGAAATTATATTTTCGGTAAGGAATTTTTTTCTCGAAAATGTGTAGGATTTCGGGGGTATGTGTAATGACAAAAAATGATTGTAATCGACTCTTGCAACCAAAAATAATTTTTTTTAAAACGATTTGAAAAATTTTTTTCTCGAAAATGGGTAAGATTTCAGGGATATGTCTATTCGCCAAAAATGCTTATAATTGGCCCCTGTAACCAAAAATAATTTTTCCGGAACTATTTGAAATTTTTTAATTTAATTTGTTAATTACTTTTTAGTGAAGCCTCAATCAAGAAATTGATATTCTTGATTTTCACCTTATTTTGGCCTCTAGAATCTCCCATTAAAATTTTTCCCAGGGGAGGCCGAACAGTGTTCGGCGAACACCCTGTATACATATGTTCATTCATAGGAATAATAAAAATAATTTCTTTTTTTTCAACAGTTAAAACAAGATCAAGGGGACTTAAAACGTGTATTTACGAATAAATTTTTCTTTTATTATGGACTTTGCTTATACATATGTATGTGCCTATGTAGCTCGAAACGTAAAAATGCCTGGGCAGTCGAGATTCGAATTTGTATGCCATTGACGCGAGGACGGATTTCAGCTGTTCAAGAGCAAGAAGGAAAGGCTTCCGTTCACGTTCTTTATCGATTTCTCGAAGTTCCATGAAGTGCTGACCTGGCGTAACATGTGACTCGTGTGGTAGGATATGTCTGCTTTCCCCACCATTCCGTTAAACGCTATGGAAGTGGTGCCACCGGCCACACTGCTTTAGCGTCGCACCTCCAAATATATGTTTCCTGACAGTGCTAAATTCCGAATATGACGTTAAAATTAAACAAAAGTAATATAATGGATCACTTACTTAACAAAATAACCGATTATTCAATTACAGATTATAAAAATTAATCAATTTTTAATTTTCATTTGATATCAAGTTACCTAGTAAACGGAGTGACAAGGTTAGAAAAATGTGTACAATCAAATGGACTTCAGTTTAATTTGACAACAAATACAGTATATAAGGTAAATATGGTAAATATTTACTTTAATGGCTTTGCCCTAAATCTGTTTATTTTTAGGGAATTTTTCAAAAAAGACTATATTTCAGCATTGAAAAGAAATGTAGATTTTATTACATTTCTTTATGAATATTAGATACAGCCTTTGCAAAAAGTTCGAAAAAAAAATAAACAAATTTAGAGTAAAGCCACTAAAGTAAATAGTTACTATAAATAAATCTAAGAAATACATGAGTAATTAAAATTATTCAGTGTTGTCTTCCAAAAATGTTGGATTATCATATTCATGGTTCGTTGTTGCTTTGGTATTACTCTCTTTGGAACTAAGATTTGATGTTTCATTCTTTTCATTACTATTATGCTGAGATTTTTTGCATTCTGCTATAATCTTAGAACGACGGGTCTCAAATGCTTCTATTACATCTTTTGATACACGTGAAGATATTATCTTAGAAAAACCTGCAACAATATATTTAACATAAAATATTGTTTTTTTTTTAATGTAAGCATTATTCATTAGCTATGTTTCATTATTAATGCAGTGTAATGAACTAATATAATATAAATGTAATGTATAGGAATTGTAAATTATGATTGGATATGATATTAAATTATAAATAAATACCAGATGTATGAGGTTCTCTTAGTTTCTTATGAAAGAGTGCTTCAAGATTAGTAGGCATCCTTGGAACATTCCAAGTCTCCTCTACTAGCTCTCGAATTGTTTTCTGTTTTTCTGGATATGCCATTATATTGTTCTTTAAAATATTTGTTGTATCATTTTCTATTGCACTTTGTAATCCTTGAACTATTTTATTTGCATGTTTATTAGTAATTAAATCGTTTGATGAATATTCCACCTAAAAATTGAATATATTTTTATAAATTTATATTTTTATAAATTCTGCGATGAAAGTAATTCTACGTATAATATTACTTTGTCACAAAAAGGTAGTTTTAATTTCACATTAGCAATGATATGAGTAAATGTATCGAATCGGTGAATTAACATTGCCAAGAACTGCATGCATAGAATAAGAACATATGCAACAATAAAGAGACATCCAACTGGTTCCAAATGCAAGTACTGCTTGGATATATGTACCTAAAAAAAGTTATATAATTTATATTAATATTAATAAACCTTTAAAGTAATGTTGATATAATATTTCATATTGAGATTAATAATACTTACTTCCTCCCTGTCCTGTATACAAGTAATATTGTATAAAATAGCAAAAGGCCACTGAATGTGCAAGATGTCCTTATTAAGTTGCAACAAAAAAATTGCTACTACGAATATAATATTTAATGTAAAAAACTTCAAGAGACATTCGTTACGTATATTTATCAATCCTTTTCCAATATTTCTCTACAAAAAAATTTCACGTTTGTAAAAATTTTAGTTTCAATTTTTGAATTAAAAAAATGTATTATCGAAACAATCATACTTGTTTTTCTACATCCTTTTCAATCGGATGTAAATATTTTTCAATAAGTTGTTTCCAAAATTCCTCCTCCGAGGTAGAAAGAAAATCTACTTTTCCAGTTTGCATATGTTTATCTTGGAGCCAATTAGGATTGATCAAATAATTCGAAAATCCTTTATAAAATGTACTAGATGTTTGTTCTGAAATTTCACTTTCCGAATCTGTACCTTCATACAAATCATCTTCAGTAATTCGCAATTCAGTTTGTTTACTATATGTTTTATTTTCTTTATCATTTTTTTCTTCTACAATATCTTTTGATATACTGCTACTTCTGTAATTATTACAAATTTGAATGATTAGTTCATAATAAAATTAACCCATATAAAATTCAAAATTAGTATGTGATTTATATTTTATGTTATATCTGCATTCTTAATTTAATACCTTTCCATTCTTTCTAAACGAATGTTTATTTCGTTTAAAGAATTATAAATAGAGTTTAAATATGTCTCGTCTTCTGAATTTTTGTTCGTACAAAAATCACACTTGAATAAATTGGCCAATGAAAATTTTGTCCACTTAGATTTTTCATCGTGCTGTGATTTATTTGTTTTTGTAAATTGTTTTTCTGATATCTATAACAAAAAATGTATATTGTTCAAATTACAAGTATGCAGAAAGTAAATAATGTAATGAAATAGCATGTAATACGTATAAATTTATTGTATATAATTTCCATTATGCTTAGTTTATTTTATTTGTATATATATAATGTGGTTTTATAAAACTACCTTAATTTGTTCTTTAGTCTCTCTTGTACCCCATGTAACATTATGAACATTAAAGATAGAGAAAATAATAAGTAACATATACATTGATGGTACAGTAGCATAGTAAACGATTCCAGTACTCAGGCATGAAAATTCCTGAGGATGCATAAGACCTGTCAGTATAAATTGACTGAATGTAATGTAAAAAAGAAGAGTATTGGGTGCAAACGATCCTTCTGTTGCTATTTCAATTATTATTCCAACTAGAACAATTATCATTACCAAGGCATATATGACAGTGATAATTTCAGCTGCTATGAGCTGTGAAAATATTAATACATAATTAATATATAATTCCATTGTTAATTTAAAAATAATTATCTGCTTTATACTTTTGTTAAACTTATAAAACAAAATATTTGTATACATTGTTTTATTGTAAGCAATTACCTGAATTTGTTCCTCACAAAGGAAACAAATTATAAGAAAGATAATAATTGGAATTAAATGATACCAAAAACTTGACCATTGATCTATTTGGAAAGAGATAACAAATGCACTAGCCATCATTAAATAGATGAAAGATGGTCCAATGATAGTACTACCTGCAAGATAATACTTAACATTTAGATATAGATATACAATACATATTTTTATTTTACGTTAAAAATAATTAAGACAGTTACTTCTGAAACAGAAGGTATTGTATATACAATTATACTAGTATTTATACTTTGTATTTATTATAAATATTATAATTTTGTTTAATTATTTAAAGTTAACTACCTAATAAAATCCACTGATACATTATGTAGAACAACGAAATATTATTATTTACTTTCCTAGTTTCCTTTGATGTACTCAATAAATCAAAGATATTAGCAACAGTTGATGGAATCCATCGACGGCGTTGAATGTAGAAATCTTTGAATGATTCTGGAGCATGTGTGTAAGCATCACCAGCTGCACAATATTGTATCTAATTGAGTAAAGTAAAGAAAAGTTAAACGAAAGAAATTTTACAAAAATACAAATTGAATGATAAAGAATCATCAATTAAACTTTATAGTTTAAATATTCTTACTTTACAACCAATTTGCAAGAGTAATGTACAAAGCCATCGATCTTCTCCTTGATCGTACTGAATATAATGTCTGGGCTCAGTCGGTGTAGTTGCATATTTTGCTATAATATTATGCTGCATCAAAGCCTTTGCTCTGAAAAGAGAGAAACAACCTGGACTGCAGAGGACAGAACCTATTACGTGTTCTGTTGATTTTTGAAGCCAATGACCTAGCGCATATTCAAATTTCTGGAACCAAATCATCGGACCTATGTACAAAAATATATATCTCTAACATGTTCAAAATGCGTTAATTTATTCATTTTTGAATAATTGTGTCATGCTTTTGTACAGTATGTCCGCCTTAAATGTCTACACACAATTATTTCTTTAAATATTAAAAATACAAGAAAATATTTCAGATGAAACTTACATGATATTAAATGGGACATATTTCAGGGAAATAATTGTGTTTAGATATTTAAACTGAACATAGTGTAGAATACAGAAGTACCGCTTCCCACTGGATGTATTCGTCCACAGACTGCACTTAATTCTTTATCTTTTTTCATTAAGTTTATTAATGCTTTAACAGCTTTTGGATGAAAATCGATATCACCATCTAACGTTAAGATGTAAGTATTTTCTGCTGTTAATTCCTTATGCTCAATATCCATTGATGAACTCATTAAGCGATATCCAAGAAGATAATACATGTACATGACCTAAAATAATTTAATAACAAACATAGAATAGAAAATATTGTTCATACTTTAAATATTAGTAATAATGCAATCGGATTGTGTTTATAGAAACATAACTTTCTTATTTTGCTTAATACATATGTCATAAAATGTACCTGACTCCACCGTTTCCTGTGTCTTATTTTATTTTTGTCTTTAAGGTGCACTATCAAACGTGTCTTCCCTGGTAAAGTCCAAACCAGTTGACCGCCATAAGGTGTCGGGCATTTTATTGGTGGTGACAAACATATACCAGAAGTTTGTATCTTTTCTTGCATGGTTTCCATAAATGTTGCTACATACTGATTTATCTGTGTTTCATTTTCATTGTGGTCACAAATTTCAGAACAACCATATTTACAGCAAAATGCATCGTCAAATAATATATGTGCTGAAATAATCGTTGAATTATATTTCTTCACTATTAACTTATTACCAAAATAAATAAATTTAAATAATTTTAATTGTAAATATTACTTACTTTCAAGTTCATAATAATCTTTAATAGAAATTTTGTAGTATTTTTGTATAACTTTCATAGCACATTGATCTTTATCTAGCCGTAATATACTTCCAATCAATTCATTCATTTCTTCTTTGGTTTCATGCCACATAGTCGCGCATGCATAAATTTGAGTGACACAGATACTTTTTTTATTTATTATACTTTCATTTGAATATAGAGAATAAAAGCTGTTCGAACTTTGCATTTCATTTAAGCTATCAATCTAAAAAGGAGTTTTTATTTTAAAAGTAGTAATTAATGCAGTCTTACTTTCAGAAAAAGAGAAGAAATTGGACCTCGTGTTCTTTGACAGTATCTTCTTCTTTGTCAACACTATCGGTTTGATGCTTCCTTTTATTTAATCCTAAGAATTGATCAATCATAAGTGAATCGTAAGTTGAACTATAAAAAATTTTCTCCATGCAAGCAAGTTTTTCTTTTTCATCAAACCATAAATGTTTTGTAATCCAAATTTGCGATAACCACCATATTATCCAGCACCAAATACGCCAACTTAGAACAAAATCTTTCATACTGCTGTAACTAGGTTCTTTGAAAAATAGGAAGTCTGGTATGAATTTATGAAAGGCACACGAATCATGTTGTCTCATAACACAAAGTATTATTATCAATAAAATTGATCCTGGGGTGGTTAAACTTATTGGAAAAGCAAAGCCGAACTTGTGCATTTGTGTTTTAAATGCAAATATTGCTGTAATGATATTAAAAACATTTAAATAGCATAAAATATAAGTTTTTTAAAATTTATGATTTTCATTTTGCATCTATTTCTATTATTCCTGTAAAATTTTCTCTTACCTGACAGATATACGAAGAAAGTGCAGAAAATTTGAATTAAAAATATATTTAATGGTACAGAGGTATCACCATTGATAATTAGATCTTTTTGTTGAAAAATCCTATTTTCAGAATAATAATTGGATTCTAGTGTATTTGTAAGAAAAGAGGCATTTGAATTTTGAATTAATTCTACATTATATTTACTTTGACCTACACATTCAAAAAATTCTCGAACTTGAATCCCTTTAAAAATTGAAATCACAAGTCCGCATATAACAAAGATTAAAGATCTCCAAATTGCTACAAATCCTTGTAAAAGATAACAACTATTTATAAGATCTGTTCTTATTGTTGTCAATAACTTTATAAAACCTGTCCAAAAAATAGCAAAGTATTATAATTTAATGTTAATCACATGTTTAATTATTGTTATTTAATCTTATTATTATTATTATTACATTACCAAAGTAACTGTGATCAGAAACATAATTTTGCCACCAACGACAAGAAGATAATAAGAGAGCTATAGGAAGAATCCATGTTATGGGATCATAATATAAAAAGTTTTGTGAAAATAGTCCAGAACTTTGTGCAACTAATGCTAAAATATTACACAGCAGAATTAATATAAATATTTTAAGTGAACTTATATGCCTTCGATTTTCAGAAAATAAACCTGTAATAAAAGTAACTATATACTTTTCAACAATTTAATTTATAAATGATTGTACTTACTTAGTAGAACAGGAATGAAACAAACACAACTAGAAATTGCTGCAGCATCTATAGAGTTCATTCTTGGAAGACTGTAGAATACTAAAAGTGCTAAACCAATTGAATGAAGTGTTTCAAAGATAAACAAAACTGCAATGCTTTGCTTTTTAGGCATTTTCTCTTTCTTTTTGAAAATAAAACACCATATAGATTGTAAAATATTTAAACCCTCTGGTATAAGAAACATAAATATAATGGTCCATGTCCAAATAATTTTGCCTGTTTTTGATATTCTTGCCCTTAACTTTTGATTAATATCTAAAATATAAAATATTGTTATAAAAGTCTATAATTATAAATTTTATTACATCTATAGGAAGAACTTATAGAATACCTAAATAATCACAATATTCAATAGACTTTTCTTCTTCAAGCTGAGAAATTGCAAAAAGGATTGTACACTTAGCAATTAAACTGCTGCAAAGAGTAATACAAAAAATGATGATATATACAAATACTTTAATAATGTGCATGGAAAAATCCAACCATTGTTTATTTTGTAATGATGCACTTTTTTTTTCTGTTCTATAATATTTAAATACATCCCATGGTAAAGCATTTTTTGAGATCCTAAAATTATGTACAATAATCATCAGTATATTTAAACAATATTTTAAATTGTAAATTATACAGTTAACTACAACTGTTTCATTCTTAAATACTTATATTGGAAAATCTTAATTTTTGTAAATATTTAATTCGTATATAAATAAATAAATATAAATATAAATATTATTAAACAATTAATTAATTCCCTTACGATTGTTCGGTTATTGTAGGCTCATCTTCGATTTGAAAATAATCGTCTGTATCACTTTTTAAATCGATGGACGACGATGAATTCAAATTTTTTTCTTTCTCTAACTTTGCCATGTCGACAATAGAATTCTATACCGATGTTTCATCGTTTGTGTCATCGACTGCCGAAATTTTCATCGACATATCAAGTACATCGATAAAACTGATAAGATTCCAAATTTCTTACAAATAATCCGTATTATCTATGATTTAAATAGTAAATATAGGGGACCATATACGGTTGGAAATAAGATTATCTCAATGATAAATTTTAAAATGTTCTTTAACTTTTTAAAAAGGATTTAAGTATTTAAAACAATTTTTCATTATTTATTTAATATTTTGTAAGAAAAGAAGTATTAATTAATCAATACATCGTATTATGAATTAAAATTTTTGTCTTCTTTCGTCAAGGTTGATTTCAGAGTAAAGGAAATACATAAACGTTAAAAAATACTACATCTTAGAAAACTACATTCAAAGAGACCTTATTTTCAAGTAAACCTTTATAATTTTTTTATCTGAAACAACCATATACAAAGAAATACAATATATTAAAAATTCGTACAAATTTTTTCATTTTAATTATTAAGTTTTTAATAAAGTAACTTAATGTTTCTAAGAATGGAATTAAATTATTTGGGTAAATGTTATTATTTTTCATTCTACGATCTTCTAAAAATTGAAAATCTTTTCTAAACACGGAAGTAATGTTTGATAGATACATTGTTGTTAGAAATAATTTTTTTTTTGTGTAACGAATAATTGAACTATTTACGTAGGAAGAAGAAAATATGTATATAGATAAAATTTATGAAAGAATTCTAGTATTAATAAACGTACGAACGATACCTGTGAACTATACATTTTAAGTTTACCGCTGTTGGAAGTCGAAGTCAAATTCTTAATCGTGATATTCGATAAAAAGCAATCGATAATGAATGATCTCGTTGCCCCTTTTACGAGATAGGTTCCTATCTGTGAATTACGCTTTGTAGTTGATTTGTCAATAACCGAGGATAAAGTTAAATGCCGGATTAACTGATTCGGCATAATTTAAGTAAGTTAGAAAAGGAAAATAGGAGTTTAGGAGCGATGTGGCGCGTCCCGAAAGCTGGCTCTCGAGGCCGGAGCTTTTCTTGTTCAAATGAAAGTATTAATACCGAAGGTTGAAACATTTAACCGCGGAATACTCTCTTCAAGTACTTTTTAAGTACTTTTCCTTAAAATTGCACGTCTTCTTCGGGGATAGATCCTCCCCGATAATTCGTTTATCTAAAAAATGGCATCACAAAGTCAAAATGCTACAAACGTAAGTACAACTGTTTCACCGGCGAACGGATCATCCGGATCATCGACGACCATCTCGGTCTGTACTACAAAGATGCAGTCATTCGTTTCGACACCATCCTCGCAACCTTATCAACAACAACATTCGTCGCCATCATCGTCACCATCGCCGTCGCCGATGCAACAACAACAGCAGCAACATCAACTGACTCTGCAACAACCAAACAATGTAGAGGCACTTGACAAGAATTCCTCCAATACATTAAAAGTATGTACCTAAAGATACAATTGTCACCCAAACATATTCTACAGTTTAAATTTTATTTATTATTCTTAATGTACATATTAAATTATAGAATTGTTGGCATTAATCTTTTAATTTTATTTATAGCGTAATCCAAAAATGGAATTGAGCAAAAGTGATTTATTAAAACTATTAGGACATCTAGAAGGAGAGTTGCAGGCCAGGGATATTGTAATAGCAGTATTAAAGGTAAGTTTTTTTTCTAATTAAGGAAAGAATTATTAATCCTTTTGCTGCGGAAGATTCCAATACAAAGTGCACGCTGTGAATGACAAATTTTAGCAGAGGTAGTGCTACATATGAACAATTGTTTTACACAATGAACATTTACGTTTGCCAAATGTCCATAACCATTCATTGTATATATTGCATTGAATAACTGAAGTGTCAAAAGCATTGTGAACAAATTTTTTTGCAATGAAAGTGTTAATAATACGTGATAATTATTGTAAATAGTTTTAAATCGATATAAAAGTCTGGCGATGTCTATTATTAAAGAACAAAACAGATATTATCTTTATCATATTTTTGATCATTGTGCATTTTGTAGTCGGAAAAATTAAAACACCTATTGAGTTCTCGATATCTGAGTGGAACTTCAGATCCACATGCTGCACTTGCTCGTGATGTAGCATTAGTGGGTGGTGTAATGAGACATGAACCACGTCAAATAGATCAACAAGTAGCTAGTTTAGAAGCACTTGTGACACAACAAAGACGTATGCAGTCTAGAATGACCAAAGTTCTTAAAGAAGCTGAACTTAGGCACAGAGCAGTATGTATTCGTTTGAAATTTAAGACTTGCTTTATATTATTAACAACTCTTCTTATAATTAAAATGTATAATTACTTTATTTCAGGTAATCAAGGAATTAGAGGAAGAAAAACGAAAACACGAGCACGATACTGCTCAAGGCGATGATATTACATATGGACTGGAAAAAGAACGAACACGATTGAAGAAAGAATTAGAGTTAGAGAAGCAAGAAAAAAAAAGACTGGAATTAGAAATTAAAAAGGCGAATGACACTTTAGAGGAAGAAAAAACTCGACAGAAGCAAGTAGTACTTCTTTTGTTGGCTGAACGTAAAAAAATAATTATGAAATATATAGAAGAAAGAAAGAGATCGGAAGATTTGGCACAGATACTAAGCGAAGAGAAAGTACGAATAGATTCCATGGCCGAAGGACTTGAAGAAGAAAGTAAGAAATCATTGCAAATGGAAGCAGAATTAGAGAAACAACTTGCGCAATTTGACATGGAAAGGCAGCAATATAGGCAAGCTTTAGCAAAGGAAGAAAAAAGGGTTAAGGATCTTGAATTAGAATTAGATAAACTTAGAAATGAAATGGATGTATTAAAAGAGTCTCAAACTCGAGGCTCTCCAAGAGGAGTGGGCACAACTCCACCACCTCCTCCAGTCAAACCGGCGAACTTAGTTGCTATGCCTACAGTTAGGCCTGCTAGTGCTCCACAGACAAGTATGTAATATACAATAATTATTGTTAAATGATATATAAAATAATGCAATCTTAATTTATTAAACATTAGTAACAAACAAATAGTAACATTTGTGTATGCTATGGTAATCAATATATTAATATAAGGCAATTAATACACTGATTAATTTTTATAACTGTACTTTGTACACAGTTAAAGGTACAGTACTGGGCACTGGGACACCAATGGTTAGTAGCAAAGTTGTTCAACCCACTGCCACGGTATCTAGTGTTCCTGTCAGCGGTCCAAGTAAGAATAGCATGTCTTACCGTAAAGATGAAATATAATATAAACGATTTAAATATTTTGGATGTATTTTCTCTAAGAGAATGTTTGCGTCACATGACAATGGACGAAATAACAAATTACATTCTGACAGTTAATTGAAAAATAAATGATAATCGGAGTTTTTGCTCATAAATATATAAAAATGCATTCAATGTTAATATAAATCTGTTATTTATATGAAAGAAATGATACTGTGTTTGTAATTTATCATTTAATGCTGATTCGTACAAATGCAGGTTTACTACAATAAATGATTTATACTTAAGGCATTTTTTTTAGTAATTTAAAAATAAAATATTCAATACTTTTAGTGTATAATACTACAGGTATTTCAAAACTAAAAGCAGTTGGTAATATCTAAAGCGAACTATAATTTTCTTATAGCTACTGGTATTGCTAGATCAGTAACTCCTGGGCAGGCACTACGCGGGGTTACATACGCGTCGAATATAACATCTACTAGTGGGGAGACTGTGACTTCTGAAACCCAGGTAAATTATCCTCATTTTCCTTCTCACTCTACTTTAATCTGAGGATATTACACATTACATATTTGTACATACACTTAATGTAAGAGAATTTTTTTTAATAATATAGGTTTTATGATATTAAAATATTTGGTATGTTTTATTTCAACATATTATGTTGATTTTTAATACGTCATTATTTTTTATGCACCGAACTTGTATCAAAACTATAGAAATTTCATTAAGTACAATATAATAGTTAATAATATATTTTGGATTGGAAAATAAAAAGATACTTCAATTATATATATTTGTATGATACGAAAATTTATTAAAAAATATTAAATTGTAGATTCGTATCACGTTTCATTAGACATAATTATATTACTATATTGACTTGTAGATCAATATAAATAATTTAGTATGATTTTAATAGTCGATGATAGATGATCGATGATAGAATTTTATTAACAAATCAATGAAATACAAGATTATACGAAACGAATAAGATTTTTATTATAAATCTTTAATTAACATTGAACTTGTGCACAAAAGTGATCATACAAACATTATTTTAAAGTGCAACATATTACTAATGACAGCAAACCGCTTTTGCGGTTAATTGAGAAATAATTACATTAACTTACTAGATGTTATATTATTTGATATTATGTTATGGCATATTATAATCGCGTAAGGTTCTCTAGTCTTATCTTTTATAAAAATTGAATGTTATGTATAATATTTGCATTATATAATTATTGCATGATAACAAGAATAAACATAAATATGTCTTATCATCTTTTTTTTTTAGAGAACACAATTGTTGCATATTTTTTTTTTTTTACTTTTTGTATTGTTTTTAATGAATCAATGTAACAAACAGAATCTGCTTTGGGGTAAAACTGGTTCATTTCTTCTTCTAACACACGGGTATGTTATTGATCATATTTATCATGATGATACATAAAGAACAATGGGTACAATTATTAAGCTAGGTAGAAAGAAATCGATGTATATATTCAGAATAACAGTACATTACAATCATTAGATACTTTCTACATTTTTATACAAGGTATGGAAGTAAAATGTAAAATACACTAATTATGTGAAAATATAAAATGAAGGTAAACAGTAAATCATAAGTATAAATGCATTAATGCTACATGCGCGCATCTTGTAGATGCGTTGCATGTACGCATCCCCAATCCGATACATATTTTTTAATTACTATGACGTTATTTTGGATTGTCCTTCATTAATTATACATTATATAAAAATTATATATTACACTGATTGTTGATGCATAACACAAAATCCATTTTGTGGTGTACAGTTATAACTACAATTAGATACTCTTTATTTAGGTAACATTGAAACTCGCCTTTTTTATTTTGGATTGTACATTCAAAGCTTTTCATTATTTGTAAAATTTAATTCATATTGATTATACCACACTGTATTGTTTTATATAAGTTAGTACACCATCAAATTTTAAATCTAAATTGTATTATGCTATTCTTATTTTGTACATAAGATTACTATTTAGTATGTACATTGATTATTTCCTTAATTAAAAATTGTATGCAACTCACTTTTGAGCTTTATTTACAAATTTTCCCTGCTTGCCATCCTAATTGCAACCTTGTATTTGCTATTGCTAACTTTACATGGTTTGGTTGTTTACCTGTTATTTTTCTCAAGTTGTGTGATGTATTATCCTAACGAAAAAAAGTAGATTTATCATACAATCTTTGTAGTAGAAGGTTACAATTCTTCAAATTCTTCAAATTACTATTATTAGTATCTTTTGCTTGCTAAACAAATCTTATATTACCTTTAAACGGTTTGTTTTACCATAATATTAGTAAAATACACGTATCGTATTAATCTATAACAATATCGTTAAACTGCTCATTGTTTCTAGGAATCAATATTTCAGACATAGTTTAAGAATTGAAAAAGCACACATTAGATGTTTAATTAGGTAATAAGGTGATCTCTTTCCAAACATTCTCAACTCCTACCATTCTGAATCACTCAAATTGTTATTTTTTTTTGTTTCTTTTTTTTTTGTTTATTTATTGCTTTGAACCGGTGTCTTGGTATAATTCTCTCCTCTTTTAGTTTACCGTAGATGCAGCTAAATCTAGATATACCCTTATGGTGGGGTGTTTCAAAGGGATAGTCCCAAGGTTAAATCGGTTCTCGTGTGTATTCATTCCTCAGGCTGTAGACAAACGTGTGGTTGTACCTGCTCCTGTTAATCCCGGAGGCGCGGTAAAACTTATACCGCCAACACAAACTACCGGAAAACTTGGTTTTCATGTTGGCTCTGGTTCGGTGGTTCAAGCATCTGGTATGCTGCACTCGAAAAAACCACCGATATCTCGCGGCGTTCCTCCTCCAGTACCGCCGAATAAACCGGTAGTACCACCTAAAAAGGAGGCCGCATATCTTAGGAGGACTGATTCGTCGCAATCGACACAGGACGCCGTAAAACTTGGTAAACAAACCGCGGTGCATCCTGCTAGCGGATCCACCGCTCCGCAAGTGCAACAGGCAATAGCGGCCTTTACTCAAGCCTCCGATGAAGAGGTTAGTAATGTCAGTACCTCTCTATCATTCATCCAATTAACCTGAACGGATAATCAAACTAGATCTCAAGTACCAATACTATAGACTCTCTTATGTCCCATTTTCTTGTTACATTCTTTCCTTCTATAAATTTGAGAAGACTCATCGGGTTCCCAAGAAAGCTACCTTTTACACTACTACTACAAATTCTTTACACTACTTTATCAGGAAGAAAGTTGGACGAACGGTCGATTGAAATTGTATTCTTTCATTTTCTTTTAAAGGAAACTTGGATCGAAAACGAAAATCCGACATAGTTTTTTTTTTCAATACACATATCTCTTATCTTGTTATACCACGTACTCGATAATAATACCTTTGTAAAGGAAGTTCTTATCGAAATACGAAACGTCTTACGAGAAAGTAACGTAATCTGCGTGATTTCGTAATGTCCGATTACGACTATAAGTAGTCCCAGATACAAAATGCTCTATGATATAGGATATTTGTATTGCTTTTGAAAAAGGTTGTAATTTTTAAAACGATTAAAATTTCGTTCTTCTAACAAATCTTTGAAACCTGTTAGTTTTAATTTTATGATTAATATGTCCTCGTTTTAATGTTTATGTTGCTTTGTTACTAAGTAAACGTTGGATGTGGTCCAAATGTATATAACATTATTCGAGAAGACGAATTGCAGAGAATGATTCAAAATTAAAGAATTCGACAAATTAATTTAAATTGTTCGAGTAATTTTTTTGGGTGCCTGATGAATCGAAATTTCTTTAATGTGTACATGAACGCAATTCAGAGCTCGTGAATGTGATTTCAGACAAAGCCACGTTGATTTAACAGCGGGGTAGAAAAAGAAAAGTAAGCATTACTTAAATTTAAGAAAAGTCTGAATCCTGTATACCGTGAAAAAAAATAAAAAAGTACTTGAGGTAGCGTATTGGAACTACTCGGCGCGGGATGCATAACGACGTTTCTAAATCAACGAAAAGAAACGTACGTGCCGAGACTACTTGTTCATCGATTGATTTTACTTCGCGTACATAAGATATCGTTATCTATATCGCTAGATCTCGCAGTCGGACGGATCTATGGATCTGTTAACGATAATCGTTGACACGACACGAACCATGCTTGTAACATTGTACTATAGTCAAAACTAAAAAAAAAAAAAAACAAAAAAAATCGAATCGAAATCCGATTGTCTGAACTATTTAAGGTAGATTCTTGTAGATTCTGTAGTTTATTAACCGCGAGTTTTTCCGAATTACGTTAAAAGTCATTAGGTAAATTAGTAACGTTGTAACGTGTTATTCGTAAGAAGGAACGATATGCTGTTATCGACAGTGAACGTGAATAATAAATGTTTATGCAACAGGGAACTAGACTGTATAATGTGTTAATGAAAATAAATACTTATAGGTAGGGGAAGATACGAAAGGGTCATTTTAGCGTTAAATTTATTCGAGTATACGAAATACGATTCTTTTTAATATATTGCTTATTCTTTTATTGTTCTCGCTTTCACATTGGTAATCGACAAACGAGGTAACTGTTATCTCTTAGAACGTAAAATGTAATAAGATTTAATTAACGTTTCCTTAAGACGCTTGGGTTATAAAGTCAAGCACCGAAAATGGGCACGTTTTTTTTTTTTTTTTATTGAGAATATTTTTACGATTCATCGTTTGATATTATTATTGCGGACTAAAGAATATTAACGATGTTAGTTTGTTAATTATAATTGATCGACTTGACGTGAAATGACCTCAAAAGTATATGCTATAATCACTGCCTTGCCTGACATAATTACATGTATCGCCAATATACAAACATATGGTACACCGATACAAATTTTGAACGAATTTATTCGCGACGAAGATATTAAGACGGATAATCAGTGTTTTACATTTGCGAAATCTATCGATCATTTCTGAGTACAGGCATCTTGAAATACTGCAACGCGGAAACCGATCAGTTGCTTTATTTTCGACAATATGTACTTAACGTGCAAAGTAGTATTATTTTAGATTCACGCGACCATCGTGTCTGTTAAAGGCTTTTTAAATATATCTATCGATGAAAACAAATCTATACGTAGGAAGTAATTTATTTTCTACGCATTTCTATAAATACATCATCGGATTCGAGAGGAGCAATATTTTCCAATAATGTGGGCCAGTCACGCAATAATGTTGAATATTAATAATAGCTGTGGCAGATCCAAAGTGTTCTGTAAGATGCGTTACATGCGGTTAACGAGCGATTTCTGAGTCAAAAATTAGGCAGCATAATTCCTAATATTTTTACGTGATGATTGCTCCATCAACTTATTAACACATAAGGTCGAGCAAACGCTGCATAATTATACGACTTTTATCGCCGGCAACGCGAGAGGTTCACGAACAATGACCATGCGAAGATATTAAGAATGATTTTCGGCTTAGAAATTCTTTTATTCGTCGTGTACAGTGCATCTTACGAAATTTCTGTACGCAAATTTCGTTCCCACAATGTAGAGTTTATAACAAGGACATGAATAAAATTATTCGTTTGTACACACAGTTTCTCTTGTATAAATTATAAATGGATGGAATTACGTTCTCATAAACTGTGAAACATGTACACGAAATGTATCGAATTATTTAAACATGTATCTTATCTCCTTTCGTACTTCAAATGCGACCATGATTTCACGAAACGTGCGAAAATATTCAGCGTGTAACAATAGTTTATGACGATTGTTTTTATGCGAGTTTTGTTAGACGTACGTTTGCTAGTCGCCTGTTTCAGCTTTTCGAGAATTTTTCGTATCTAATGCGTAAATATCGTCCGCGTTTCTCAAGAATGATGCGCAATCTCCTACGTTTCTTCATACTTTGTGAATACTGTAGAGCAATCCAAGTTGAAAGATTCGTGTAAAAACCGTTAGTTAAGCAAAATGGATATTAAAGAGTAAAATCTTCCTTCGATGATACCAGTTGATTATTACTAAAATTTGTAAAGACTAGAAAAGTTAGTGCCAACAAAGTAGTTTTCTCAACAGAGATGGGCACATTTTATACATAGACTATTTCGAACAACGAATAAAAGATAACGAAATTCGTATCTGTTATTTGTTGAATAAACTTGGGTATTATCATGTAAGATACAGACGTATTCGTACAAGTTGCACTTTACGCAAGTTACTCGGATATTTCAAATAAAGATACAGACGAAGATGAAAATCCTATTCGAAAGCGAAGGTAAATATTTTATCGAACGAAATAGGTATCTTCGTTTCCCGAATAAATCCGTCTATCTGTCACACAGGGAATAAAGATAGCCGGTTTATTCGAACCCTTCGAACGAAAGATAATTATCTTTTGATCATCTTTATTTAAAGAGTGCCCAACTCTGCTTCCCAATAGTACTCGATAAATTTTTAAAATGTGCATCCTTCTGTACGTTTTTTTCCAATTCCTTTTATCTCCCTTGTACGTCACACGAGAAGTTTCCGTATCACGGCACCATGTTTGCTTTCTTACGAAGTAACAGAAACATTTAATTAAAGAAGAGGATGAAGCAGCGCGATTCCGATATCTTGTAATCAGTTGTTTTCGTTTAATGCAGAATCATCGCAACAAAAAGCGACAGATATCCGAGCAGAAAACTATGATAGAAAAACGTTGCGAATCCACGACGAAACGAGCGCGAAATTAATTTACGCGGGAAACGCGAGGCCAATTAATAAAGCCTAAAAGCGTCTGGCGAGATGTCGGGGGACGGTAATTAAAAAGGAAAGGTGGAACAACTGTTGGAACGAAAGTTGCTCGCGCTGTCGTCTCGGATATGAAAAGGTCAGACGGAAAGAAAGCGCTTAGGAGGCAGCGTCGCAACAAGTATCAACGAAACGGGCCCGAGGGAAGTGAACACAAGAAGGAAAGAAAATTGGAAGTCTATGGACGACTGTGCGCGCGAGAGGGTAACGCAAGAGGATATGTATGCATCATCGCGCGTAGAACCGCCACGAAACTGAAACTGTCTCAAGAACGAAGAAAGAGAAAGCACTAGAGATAGCATCGGGTCACATAGTAGGAAGATGACCAAGAGGAGCGAGGGTTACGCGGAAAAATTTCGAGGGAGACAGACAGAGGAAGTGGCGCGAGAGAGGGACGGGATAGGGCAGAGGGAAGAAGGCGAGAGCAGAGTGGGTGTAAAAGGTAAGCAGCGCGTAAAGCGCGTGCGCTCGTCGCCGGCTAGGTTGCCCGATACACCTAGCACCTACCGGGCCATGCAAGGGGTTAGGGGACGAAGGGAGCGGGTTAACATCAGAGGGAGGATCAGCGAGAGCGAGCAAGCGAGAAAGTGAGCGGGCCGAGCGCGAGCAAGACGGGATAATAGTCGGAAGCGTGAATGGAAGAGAAATAGAGATAGGCGAGCCGTGACAGTCGATGGACAAAGAAGCGAGGATCGAGTGATCCTTGCGCGGTATGAGGTTTGCATACCTAGCCGACGATTCCTCAGTATCGTCCTACGTTTCGTTCGCGACGGGGCCCTTCGACTCCATTCTCTGCGCGCGCGACTTCCGACACTCTGATGCACCCGGTGCTACCGGCACGTTGCTGTTTCCTGTACAAGGCGCACGCGTTTTTGGCGGCCTCGCGTTCACGCGATCAGTGATATACGCTACCGAGGACAGGAGAGCTTCCGGTCACGGGCGATGTGTGCTTTTTCGTATTCTTAAGTAATAACCGTAGGAATACGAGGAAGCGGGTACCGGGGGTTGACCAGGAGCGATCAGATATTTCCTACACGTACGTACAGTAATAGTTCTCGATTCGATAGATCCGAAAAGTGGCTGATTCTCTTGTCGTTGTTGTCGTTCGATGTACCGTGACCGCGGGAGACCGAGTGACTTGATGGTTTTTCTTTTTTTTTTGGAAATACGTCCGGTGATGATCGACGAGTAACATTAGTAATAAGCAATCATGCAAGCAATACTTTTTATCCGTCGTCGATGATAGTTTGTTTTCGTCCCTTAAGGCGTAGAGTGTAAGACAGTTTATTATACTTTGCATACTGTTTACACGTTTCACGGTGATATAATTTGGACGGATGACGATAAGTGATAGAGTACAATCGTAGGTAGACTACCGATCATACCTGATGCGAGTAGGTTGTTTTATAATTTGTACAGATGGTGTCGATGTTTCTAAAGATCATTTTGTTGAAGTTTTATGTTTGTCCGTGTTTCTTTTATTTTTTAATCGTACCGTTTCTAGCCGTCCCTTTCGTGGGACTTTTTTTTTTATTGTTATTACGTTCTTGAATCATATTTGCGTGAATTAGTTTCCTTGTAGATATAGATCTCTCACTGTACTTCAATTTATGGGAAGAATAAGAAATGTTATGTATATATCGTAAGAATGTTACGTATTATAAAAATCGAAAACACGTAGTAGTAAATAGTGCGGCATGTTCCTCGTTTACGTTCCATGTCCTTTGAAGCGCACAAAATTTTGGAATTTGAATGCATTATCGACGTCAAGGACTTTAAACGTATAGAAAATTTAAAAACAAAAAAAATGATGTACCGCCAAATTATGAGAATATACGATATTAATAATACAAAAGAAATTTACAGTAAAAACGTTTCACTCATCCCGTAAAACGTTTCCTATTCCTTTTCTATCATTGATTCGATACACTGAGATTTCTTTCTCTTTCCTCTTTCATTGGTATTCTTCCGAGCTGCGATGTAGATTATAAATTTCGCTGTTCTAAAAGGAAGGTTTTAAAACGAACTTGGTTACAGCGGAAAATTGTGAAGTTCTACGGAACTTCCGATCCATAATTAGGTTAATATCGCTTTCGATGCATGCATTACGATCTCCTTCGATTACACAAGGAGTATTCCTATGTAAATTTCTTGCCGTACCGATTCAGTATCTATTTTCGCAACGGATGAGTTTTTTCAATATTCGAACATTGTAGTATTTATTATTAAATAACAAACGACATTACTTTTGCGTGTAACGATCGTCTAAAATTTGTCGTCAATTTGTTATAAAAATCGATCGTACAATTAAAAAGTAACTACCTTGCGAACATGCCAAAGAGTTCCAAGAATGTCCCTTAAGCGCGATCAGATTAATTTTTGCTTACCGTCATCAAGAATTCGAAAAATTGTTGACCCATTTCTGTGACACCGCGAACATGACGTAAACAGTATTTTAAATGCTAAAACAATATGACTTCTCCGAACAATATAATTATGACTGCGATTAATTAAACATAAAGAAACGAGGTTCCCATGGTCGACATTGCGTTGCATCTCACGATGGAAGGAACACACTCGTACAGCGTGTTTGGTAACGTCACGCACGTCAGAACCTATAAATCCACAAAATACGCTTCCGAGTTCCGGTTTCCACGCATAAAACTAAATCCATTTTTCTTTCTGTTGCCTTATTCGCGACATCGCGGAGAAAGTCGTAGTTACGGATTAATAACGTAAGATGCATTACTATACTCACGGCGGATAGATTAAATTAGCATTCGAAGACGTAATATTTCGCGTACCTGAATCACTCGTTGGGAAAACGAGTAATCATTGAACATACAATAATAATGAAATGCAAACCACTTTTAGGACAATCTTTCGCTAACAATGCTCTCGCTTCTTAATCGTTCCTAATTAAAACGATGCGTACGCTTCAGCATAATTAAAATTAAATTTTTATCATGAATTTTTTTCTAAAAGTAGTTTTGAAACGTCTGTTCAACCTGAAACCATTGTAAAAGTTATACTCAATCCTTAACTACAGTAATTAAAAGATAAATACATACACTTTTTAATCGAAATATAAACCATCTTTATGAACTTTTACAGACAAGGTGTAATTATTTCTAATTAATATTAATATTATACTCTGGACCATAAATTGACATTGTGAATGTAAACATTTTAATTTATTTATCCAGCTTAATTTTACATAAATAGACGTAAAATGGAGTAATAATTTTCTAAATTAGACAAATATTCGATGTTTTACGAACGTCGGTGTACACATCTAGTATTCATTATTTAAGCCATCAATGAATCGCTACATTTTGTATATTTTTCTGTACATTTTTTAGTCTCGTTCGGATGCATTTTTGATTATTAGTTTAGCCGTGGAGCAAATACAAAAATTCTCTATATAAAAAAAAATTCCAGCCAAAGTACACACAGTCGACGAACAAACTTGCGCAAAATATTGAATTGCAGAATAATATTTCGAGAAGCGACGACTAAATTTCTCATGCTCGGGCCCCAACAATGCCATAATTATAAACGACATAGGAAATTGACATCAGCGGTAAGATAAGCGCGTGTTCTTGTCTTTCTTTTCGTCCGTGGTTGTTTTTTTTCGGCAGACATAAATATTTCATAAGTAAACCGGAAAATTATCCTCATTATTTTATTATTGAGCCCGTAATGGATAAGCGCGACGGGGTAGGCGCCGTTACACCATTGCAGAAGTCCTTTCAGAAAGTCTTCGCGTGTGTGCCAGCAGCACGTGTGCTTGTAATTTCACTTATGTCATAGCTTCACTACCACACCGCCGGACACCCTTCTTTTTTCGTCGGTACAACGCGAGAAAACGCAGGACAATCGGCGTTTCTCTGGTCTGAAAGAGAGGTCGCGGAGTCACAATCGCATGTGTGAAACGCGGCGAGTGTCCTGTGAGGTCGTAGGTGGCCTCCGATGTGTGGCACAGGCTCTCGATGTTCTAGCGGCGAAAGTGAGCTCGTCTTCCGGATCAACGCCTGCTTGATAAATCGTACGAGCCATTCGCCATGCTTCCGTCTCGCGTAATGACGCGCAATGCACATAATTAAATACGTTAAAATCGATACCGAACGTCAGCGCGATATTTCTCCATCGAACGAAGAATACTTTCGCGTAGCAGCGTCCGTTTCTTTTCGATTTTCTCGATATCGTCTGGTTAGAATTCCGTCATTAACGTCTGTAAAAATGACTCGTCCGCGTCCGCGTTTCGTAACTTCTCTCATTTCGTCGTCCTCGTATAATTAATATTTGTTAGTAAACGTATTCCATTAAAGTCCTCGCGAAACCGTTCGGTTTAATTTTCAACAAATTGCAGCGTCGAAGCGCGGGGCATCCCTTTCGGTATTTCCAACTATTTATTATCAGCGAAATGAGAAGCGTTTTGCGGAGAACCGCTTTTTCTGCTATCGTAAACGTTAATCATAGCGTTACTGTTTCGACATTCTTCCATCGAAACGACAATTTTGTCGAAAATTATACTCCCCGGTAGTTCCACGAATATTCGCGCCGACAGATATTGCTGGCCGACGACCGCGACACGATTCTTCGTTTGAACATCGGATTACAGCGTAAATTAACGTTTACGACAGTTTATTGGTCGAAGTCGTGTCGAAGGATCCGCGACTCGTTTTCTACATGACTCAATATCGGTTGCTGGTCGGTTCGCTGCTTTCTAAGATCTTCTGCCGGGAGACCGGTAATCAGATTCGTTCTGTAATATCTCGACGATCTTCGTTGCTGGTAAAGGCGTCGGTGAGTGGCCCCAAATGACCTTTCTTCTGCAGTCGGGATCGTAAATGCGGGCGGATTCTCCCTGACTTAGGGTCAACGCCGACACGATGCCGCGGCACCACGACGGTAGGAGGTCTGACTTCCGCTTCTCTCTACCGACGAGCTTGTCTTCCCGTCGCCGTGACTACCGACCGAAAGTCTCGTGTTCGTATGTGTCGGACATATATTCGTGAACAGGATGTTTCATAAGGTGCTGCTCTGGAACGATCCCGCGACGAGCGTTTCCTGTACCGAAAATGCGGTCTCTGCCTTCATTTTCTCGTGTCTCACGTCGTTCATTCGCGAACAAAGCGGAACAACTCGAAATCTAGCCACTTTTAGATTTTCTCTTCATCGAAGTGTGAATAATGATCCGTGGAATAACAATAATATTTCAAATAAAGTAGCAAAGGCGTCGTTAGAAAAATACAACGCTTTTAAAATTCTAGAATTAAGTAGAATTTTTTTAAGGGATCGATTTGTTCAAAAAGGCTGATTATATTCTTTCCCGAAGGTAGTTTTGCTGTTTCTATCAACGTCCCTGTGCTAGGGAATTCCTGCATTTATGTTACATATATGTATATCATAGCGTTGTATTAGTTTTTGGAGAATTAGCTGGATTTGGTTTCTTATTTACATTAAGTATACTGGGTTTTTAATATTTAAGCGTTATTTAGTTTCATGCTGCTTGGTATGTTTGCTGTTGAGCTACTATTTGTCCCATGTGCCATTAATTAGTTTAGAAAAGTATTTAGTTGTTTCTTTTGAGGGAATTATCGAATTATCGAAGTTCGAGCTGCAAGTTATTTAGTAGAGGGTCAACGTTATATGGGTTGAAGATTTCATAGGTATTGTCAAAATCTGTCGCAGTTATGAGATGAGAGATTTTGAAATTGATTTTTAAATTTTTCAGACTTTAATAATAATTCAAAAAAATATGCAATCATCTAATACGTTAGCGTAAAATGTTAATCCTGGAAAAATAATTTCGTTATATGCTTTTGTTCGTGGTATTCGTTATGAACTTCTGTTTACACGAATAAAATCCCACATCGTTGGAAGACGTACGCGTTATCGACATAAAATGAAAAATATGGAGCCTAATAATTTAGTATAAAAGGATTATGGCATCAAAAGTCAGTCACGAAAGGAACAGCTAGTTACAAGAACTCTCCCGTAATGAATACAATGCTTTACGTAAGGTGGCACTCACATATGGGAAAAAGTTCAAAAACACGACACCTTCTTCGACGAAGTTCGTAATAACGCGATACAAGTAAGAGGGATGGCGTTGAAAATGAAATGCGTAATAAATATTCTCACGCGCGAAGAAAAACTATCTGAAACTACTTTCCTCGCAAAGAGTGATTCTTATTAGGTATGTGATTATTTAATCGTTTATTCAAATTTTTTTTTTAACGAAAAGTTTAACTCATATATTTTGTTTCAATTTGTGTAAAAGTGTTTTTACTATTAACGCAGTCAGTACAGTTTCATAGATTTAAAATATATGGAACAGATAAATTATTCAAGCATACGGGTATGGTTATGGACTCTGCTAGAATAATAAATAAATAAAAATTATCCAAACAAAGTGGCGACATTTTAAAAAAGGATTTCAGTATTATCCATATATGTTAATCTTTCAGAGAGCTAAACAAATTTAAGATTTAAGGACATTAATTTAGGTCTGGTAGAGATTATAAACAGAGATCTTAAGGTGTTTTTTAATAATCACACTAGCCAATAAATTGTAAACAATAGTAAGATTAAGTTTACTTAGTATGGTTTATGATTAGTTTTTAATAATACTTTGTTAAAATTGTAGATTAGGATATAACATGTTAGATGAAGAACGCATATTTTCTATTGACCAGTGCTATAAGACAAGTTTAAATACTAATAACTTAAGAACGAAAAATATGATTTGTTTTAAATTATTGGTTATGCTTAGGTACAAAGAGGAAATTAATTAATCATATTTTTGAAGTGTTTACTCTCGCTTGACTTCGCGGGCGATGAACTTTATAAATTAACGACGAAACTAATTGATGTAGCAGAAGTTACCGCTTCGGAAAATAAAAACTGACAACAAATGACGAGCGGAGTGGAGTTAATGGCTCCGTTTACCTTCCGGTCTTATAAACGGAAAAGGAAATTTCTCGTTTTGGACCGTAACAAAATGCCTCTGCTGATTCACGTAATTAACTTCGATGTTGCTCGCTTCGATGAAGCTGAACAAAGGATAAAAGCAAAGAATGTTATTGCATATGCTTCTATTCTATAAATATATTATAAACATAATCATAGACTCGAAGAGAATTTCCACCGCTCCATAAAATCGATAACAATCAACGAATACATTTTTGATAGCGTTGTTAGTAGATACGTATCTTGATAATATACTGTCTGTACATAAAACATGAACGACATTGAAAATTTAAAATGCTCTCTGCATGGTCATCGTTGCGTAAAATATATTCTCTTCGCTTGAAAGAAATTCTTGTAACCCTATTGTTAGCTTGAAAATTCATTCTAAGAATATTAGCAAATCGATTCTTACAAAGGAATAATACATGTTTCAAAATGTGAATGATAACGTTCGACAGGGAATCCAGAGATGTGCAAAATTTGATTTGAATAACCGATACGATCAACGTGTTGCAAATCATTCGATTAAGCGGATAAAATTTTATCTGTTCGTTGTGAGATATTTCATTCTGTGATTGAAATTTTTATTTGATGAATAACGAACAAACGGATATTTATCTTTCATTTATCGTTCGAAATTTTTGACCTATATAAGGATTTTGCCCATCTCTGAGTGAATTGACAGAACTCGTGTACCAATCGAATCATTAAGCAAGCGATAGAAAAGTTGCGTCTAAATTCAAGCGGGTAAATGCAAGTTGCAAGACGGTCATTAAATGATTTCGACATCTTGATAAGATAATCGAGTACAGCCTTCTAGCTGACGTAGCCAAGATTGTTAGTTTAGTGCAAGTTTTTAGCCAAGGATAATGATTATAGAGCAATCCCATTAATCAGAGGTAGGTAAGAGCGCAATAAACAATAAAAAAAACCGACGTTTTTCTTTCATGAAGATAAAATAAAAAGTAGCATCTTTTTATTCTTGACTTTGCATGGATTAATGCAATGGGATTTTATGATTAAAGACTCGATTTAACCAACGAGTTTCATCCTTCCAACCACAGTATAATGTTACCACACTCTACTTTCTCGATTCAACCTCATTGGGAAAAGTAACTTTTCTCCCAACACGCAACGCAGTTACGATAATATCTGGTGACATGATTTGTTCGTTTATCGGATTCTTATTCTTTACGTTTAGGGATTGCAATAATTCAAATTTACCATTAAATGGCGACAATTTTTGTTAATATTTTTACCAGTAATTCGTTATTTTCCATAGATAATTCGTTACATTTATAATATTGATGATTTTATTGTCAATGAATTATATAGAATAGCGGTTAACTTTTTTTTCCACGAATCTCTTTTGTCAGAAATTTTGTCTTCTTCGGATATAACGCGCGGAACATGATGAAACTTAGTTTCGATTTTAGCAAATTGTTAGTTCAAAGATCAATGAGTTTATCCTTAGCCAGGTCTGCATCTTCGATAGAATTTATATTAGACAGGAAAGGATTATGGATTCACGTTTAATTTTAACGTCATTGTTAAAAGAGTTTAATGTTTTTAGGCGTTTGCAAAATTCGTTTTTTAAAAAAACATTGTTAGAGAATTTTTCATTATAATTCCGTCTTAGCAAAGTACTTCTATATCAGCAACTTAGCTAAGAAAGTTTGTAATTTCTCTGCATAAGATATCGTGGTAAGTTCAGGACATCGAATCGAAATATTTGTTATCCATCGTAATGTCGAAACATTGAAAAGATAAAGTTGGTAATTTTAGGCATAACGTATGTGACAAAAACAAATTCGCGGACCCTAGATATCTATTTGAGGCCCTCTCGGGGTCCTCGAACCACAGGTTAAGAACCACTGATATGGAAGATATTTTCTGTGCGAATATATCTTCAACGAGTCACGTATAATAATTGTGCCTAGCTATGCAACTTTACTACCCAATTACTCGACTACTTACTCGTTTCATGTTACTGGAGTATATAATCATTTTACAAAATAATTTGTTGTCGTTCATTCAAGAACATAATATCGTCCAATGCGTGTTTCAACCGGATTTACCAGTCGCAGAACGATAATGAGGTTTCAAACAAATCGAATTAATACTATCAAATGATCAGTGTGTTCCCTTGATCAGAATCCGATGGACAACTTTCACGTTAAAAATCGACAGTTTCAAAATGTTTCTGAATTAAAAAACGCGACAAGTCACGTAACGAAATTCGGGAAGAAAATTAGAAACTCGATAGCTCGATAGATCGAATTTTTTAACTGGTAACGAAAGAAAGGTGGCCCCCACGGATTACTAAAATCATTTACAATTTATTCCTACTCAAAGCTCAAAAAACTTACTTTGGGTAAATCTACAAATTAGAAACCGCTAAGAAAATCTATGGAGCGGGGGTGGAATTTCGTTGATTTTGAATAAGGATCTCTGCAATCCCTACTTACATATACGACGATGCTCTCTTATTGATCCGTTCGATTTCGATCGAGAATACATACATAGTGTCGAATTGATTCTCACTTTATAAACTCGTCAGTGGTTGGTTACTAATGCGCATATAATTAGATGTCGCGATGGAAACTGTCTCTGATGCGGCAGAACTGTTGCGGAGGCAGCAACGAGATTCGCCAGGCGAACAACATCTGAGAATAATTGGACGAGCTGTTGTAATCCCTGTCGCTCCGAGAGGCGTTTCTTTCCGTTCCGTGTTCGTTAAATTTTCTCGAGTAATCGCGGGATCGTCGCCCGAGAATTTTGCGACCGACTTTCACGCGTATCCTTCGGTTACTAAGGACAACGCTGGTCGAACGGTCGGTGTCGTTCGGGAAACCAGAAGGTTACCGGTTATTCCTGAAATAATTGCCTCCTTTGAATTAGCATTACAAAAGAGGAAGGCGGTATACGTATGCGAGTACGCGCTCGTTAAGACGCCAAGTTTTATTTCGCTATCTGCCGGCTATTGTTTCAACATCGCTATCCGTCAGGTCCCGGTGCGGCAAGCTTTCCTTCTTCGTCGACGAGGGTTTAGGGACCGATTACTGAAAAATCGAAATGCCCCTTATTACGATCGCCGATGAAAACGTACTTCTTGGAGAGTTCGCTAAATTAGGATAATTAGAAATCATTGTTCCCGGCTGACGCCATTTATTGAGAAATTATGAACAGGTTCCCTGCGATCAGGAACAGGCAAAATGTATCTCAGAATATATTCGATAAATATAATCCAACCAAAAGACCACGCCGCGAGAATTGTTTGGATCAGCATCTCCCCAAATTCGAGAATTTTGCTCGTCGATAAAGCTATCTCCAAAAGTGAGCTTTGTGGCTGAAGATTTATTTTATTTTAAATTTGAAAAAGAAGATTTAGAATAAAAATGAAATAGCTTATACGAAACAGGATAGAGTGATGTTCCGTACGTGATGGACATCACTGTTTTAAGTCGTTTCTCGTTACTGGAATAGAAATACCGATCACAGGAAAAGATTTCTTATCGTTGAGATTACTTAATAATGAACTCTGAAAAGTCATGCTGCTAACGCAATCCCGCGAAAGTGTTCGAAGTAAAATTACGTGTAACAAGTCTTTGATGACGTTTCAAACTTGAGTCAATTTCAATGTACAAAATTTTTCTATACAGCGTTTGCTTAGAACAGAGATATAGCGTGGTCCATTTACCAGAACCAGAATCTTTTTGGGTATAATGTCTTTACCACTTGAAACTTCAAATAAACGCGAAAGGAAGATACAAAATTTCTCTTTGTCTTTAAATTGGATCCCTTCGCTCGGTGAAATTTCGTTGTACTTTTATCGGTTGGCACGATCGTACGATTGTTTCTCTCGGAGTTCAAAGGTCGTCAATAGTGGAATCAATCTAAACGAGGGACAATCCTTGAAAGTAAACATTCGAGATCGACGACAACGATCGTCGGATCATATCGAATCAAGTTGAGCGTAGCCAAGAGTGAAAGTACGTCATTATAATATTCATCGTTGTTCGCCCAAAGGATTAACCATAAATTGCGCGTCGCATCAAATGCCAACTGGCAAGTTAATGACTACCGTAATCATCTTGAAAGTCCGGTAAATCGTTGAACCGTGAGAATGAACAAGATGTTCCCTACCGTATCTTTGTCGTTGCGTCATCTTCACGGCAACATGATGCTATTTGTTCTTCCGACAACGATCCCCAACCATGATGTCCGATTGAATGTCACTGAGCCACGGACATGGACCGATACGTGACACGACGTTTCTGTTCCCTGGTACGCCGCGTAATAGAAACCCCATTACCACGGTCAGGAATTTAATTAGGATAATCGATTTCGTGGGTAATCGTAGGATACGTAACCGTGCAAATCCCGTGGCTGCATTATCGTGATTGAACAGAGCGTTTCCTTGGTCAGACTTCTTAATAGTTAATGGAGCTAGACGTGGCGTCTTTAGACACGAAGTCACTGAAATCTCACGAAAGCGTATATGTTGCTTGTTCAGGGGCATCATCATCCTTCTAGATGAATTGGATCTTTCCACACTTGATTTATACAGTGACGGACATATACTTACGAACACTTTTCAATATTAGAATCTCTTCTTGATAATATTGTATAGGAAAGGAACAAATCACTGTGACTCCTTAATGGCATATTACGAACGCTTCTTAACATTGGAATCTCTTGTTGATAATATTGTATAGGACAGGAAAAAATTTATTTTCTTATCTAAAAATTGGGTAACGATTTTTGCTGCGTGCTATGGATCATTATCAAGTTGATGAATCCAATCTGTTGGCGATTTATCTTCAGCAAATGGCAATAAAATGTTTTTAATAGCGTTTAAATGAACAAATCGGTGTATCGTGCATTCAGTGCGATGAGTAGGTTCGGTATCATGATCTATATGTTAAACATTGATACGTTGTACCCTAGAAAGCTTTCACTATAAGCTGATACGTTGACAAATAAATCTTCGTTTTGGATCGCTCTCATAACCACAATGAGTTTACCTGTTTTCTCCTTACTATATTATTTTAAATTGTCACGTTATTGAATAAATATTTTATGTTTAACTATTTAGTTTATAGTATAGAGGATTTAGATGTATCGAGGTTCGAGTTATCGAGATTTGATTTTACTAAGAAAAGTGTTCAAATAGCTAATTTAATTTTTTTTACTTTTAACACAGCACCTGCACCTACTATAGAAAAATATTATTAAATAAATTTAAATATCGATAAAACCTGACAACTATTCATCTGATAAATTATAATAATTTGTAATAAATTTACTGAACAAAGCTTTCTCTTCGTTGTTATTGGAGATATCGATATTTCCAGCGAAAACTTCGACCGACGAACGATTTTCATTACAAATAGGGAACGATTTTATTCGAAAGTAACCCTGTACTTGAAATCTGAGAATTAACTTTTTGTACATTTTGTATGTTATAGAATCATGCACAAGGATTTATCAAGAATGACTTACCTTGAAGTAATTATATTTTTATGTAAGTATAATATTAGATATTGCTCGAGGTACGTAATTTAAATTTTTATATTCAATAGAATTTTATAATGTAATCAGAGTAAAATATATAAAATCTTTTATATCTTAAGGCATATGTTTTTTAAAGAAAAGTAAATATTTCTGTCGAACCGTGTATGTTAAGTGTACATTCTATCATCAATTGTTAATAATAAAAACTTGATACTTCTACGAAGAAATGTTAATCGTTTTCTGTAACTCGCTACTTATATATCATTCGATTTTTTTCAGGTTCAGTGGTTAGTTTCATACCCAGCAACTGCAAAACAGAGGTGACTACTATGTTCTATAAAAATTATATAAACTTTTAATGGCAGAACGTACTAAGAATATATTATAAAATATATTAAGTAGAATAGTAAAAAAAAAATCATTTATTATTCGCAATAAGTGTTACCATACATAAAAGATAAAATACATACGAAAATAAATTCTTACTCTATCTATCGATATTTTATTTGTTTGTAATTCCATCTTAAAAACAGCATTAAAGGTTTTATACAATCGGGCAGATTGTATTTGTAACTTTAAAACGTATATTTATAATTCAACTTTATCACTGAGTTATTTATCTCTTATGAAAGAATATAATCGAAGAAAATTCGAAGAAAAAAAGGTTTACGATAGATTTAATATAAATCTTCCTATTCTAGTCAGAGAATGACAACAGGAAAACGAACCTGCCAAAATTTTTATCGGAGCTGGATCTATCGAGCGCCGAAGTATCAGCGGAGAGTACCGAATCCTTGAAAACAATTGTCAAAAGATTGGCACCGGAGAAGAATGGCGAGTACCAAGTTTATCAAGGTTCCAATGCTTAAATTACTGATGTCGAAAGTAACTACTAACCCTCTCTGTCGCGTCTCTAAAGTACTTTCTTTCCCAGTCTTCTTCGGCAGTGTGGATCTTCTCAAGGAATGGCTCAAAGGAGCGGGTATTATTATTAATACTGTACAAGTACTGCACCGCTCACTTTCTCTTTCAGCTTCCTATCTCATAGAATAATGAGCATGCATTTAAGTGGTATTCTCTTAAAACTGATCGACGCGACAACCGAAACTTCCGACCGCGATGAAATTAATATCGACGAAAGAAACGGAAACGAATAGAAAAAGGACAATATTGACTCGGTTAACAGCAGAGTTGGGAACATTTTATTCATGACTAAAAAAGGGCAATTGCATTTTTTAGATGCATCGATAAAAAAAAAAATTCATAAAATTATATTCGGATTGTGTAGCAATCGATACCGTTTAATTGTCATTGTGACATTTATACCAATTTCAGTTAATTTCTTCGAGTATTCGAATTTTAATCAGTAACTTCAGTTCGATTACAGTTTTAAAGGAATACAGTTTTATTTCTGCTATACAGAGTTATTACAATGTATCTAGATTTCTAATTTCGCATGATATGTCTGTTTTTCTTATTATTAAATAGCATTGGTACAGTTGCGATCTTGTAGAATAAGAATCTGTGAATAAAAATATACGTTTCCATTTAAAAAAAGCAAAGTTGACCGTCAAATAGTTTTAAAAACACATAACAAATAAAAACTAAATAAGATAGTTCTATTTCCTCCTTGAAACCGAAAAGCTTCTGTATTAAACGCCTTGTGTTCGGTTCAAGAAAATTGCAGAGATTGTCGATGCTTATTTTCGGTACTTTGTTTCTGCCCTCAAATCCTATCAAAGAATAGACAATAAACAAATTATGAAATTTTGAAACGGGTGGATGAAATCACATAAAAAATTATACTTTTCTTTTCGATAGGTGTTACAGGACAACCGGGAGTAGACTTTCCAGCTCTCACGACGATTCCTGCCACTTCGTTTAGTTGTCGAGGCCTGAAAGGTGGTTACTACGCGGACTTGGAGACAAATTGTCAAGTAAGTAATGAACGGTTTAATATATCTCGCTGAACGTAATTGCCTTAATCAAATGCGAGATTTAACGTTGCGCGATCGCGAAACGTTGAAAGGAGGAAAGTTTCGCGTTAAAACGGAAATTACACGTGCCCCGTAAGAAAGCAATCGGCGAACAAAGAATGTACACTCCGGGACAAAAAGATAGCACATCTTACATTTTTTTATAGTTTTGTATTGAAAACTTGTCTGAAGTCTTGGGCATGCGCTTGCACGTACAGCATCGTACGCGAGCGGGATAAAATGATAGCACAAGCACAAAATCTACGTAGAAATTCTAACAATATTGAAAAAATTGTTCCTTGACCCCGTAAAGTGAGAAAACCCCCATAAACCTGATCCAATTTTCAAACTGTCATAACTTCTACAATAGTGAACGTATCTCATTGAAATGTAGCATCGAAGTAGAGCTCAAGAGTACCTAGAAAAAAGTATTAGACAACTTTTCTGTGGAACGTCAAACAAAATTATTAAAAATGAAAAACGAAGTTTTAAGAAAAATCGACAGGATAGATGCCTAAATTTTTCAGCGAAAAAAAAATTTTAAATCGTTCTGGAAAAATTATTTTCGGTTGCGGGGGTCAATTACAATCATTTTTGGTGAATAGACATACCCCGAAATCCTAACCACTTTTGAGAAAAAAATTCAAGTAGATGTGAAATTTTTCGACAAAATTAAAAAATTTCAAATCGTTCTAAAAAAATTATTTTTAGTTGTAGGTGTCAATTACAATCATTTTTGGTGAATAGATATACCTCCGAATTCCTACTCATTTCCGAGAAAAAAATTCATTATTGAAAATTTAATGTGAGGCTAGAAATGGATCCCCGAAATTTCATGCGAATCTTTAAAATGTCATAACTCCTGAACAGATTGGACGATTTTAATGTTTAAAAAAGCAAACTACGCGTATTTTGGTGGAGAATATGTACAAATCGCAAAAATATTCGAAAAGTTGGTCCCTGACCACGCAAAATGAGAAAAACCCCATAAAAATGGTCCAATTTTCAAAGAGTTATAACTCCTACAATAGTGAATATATTTCAATGAAACTTTTTTCTGAAGTAGAGCTCATGGGTATCTACAAAAAAGTATTACACAACTTTTCTGTAGGGCGTCAAATGAAATTACTAAAAATAAAAAACGAATTTTTAAGAAAAATCGACAGGGGGTAGGTGTCTAAATTTTTCGACGAAAAAAAAATTTTTCAAATCGTTCTAAAAAAATTATTTTCAGTTGTGGGGGTCAATTACAATCACTTTTGGTGAATACACATACCTCTGAAATCCTTCGCACTTTCGAGAAAAAAATTCAAGAAGGTGAACAAATTTTTCGACAAAATTAAAAAATTTCAAATCGTTCTGGAAAAATTATTTTCGATTGCGAGGGTCAATTACAATCATTTTTGGTGAATACACATACCCTCGAAATCTGACGTACTTTCGAGAAAAAAATTCTTTACCGAAAATATACCGTGTGGCCGGCAAGGTTTCTATAACTTTTTAACAAAGCCTCAATCAACAAATTAGTATCCTTGATTTTCGTCTTATTTTGGCCTCTAGAATCTCCCATTAAAATTGTTCCCAGGGGTGACCGAATAAAATAGAATGCTTGCCGTCATTAACTCTGAAGGAGGTGCAACAAAATACTAAATACAAAATATCGTTCATAAATTTGTCAATATTTTAAGTTTTCATGTATATATGCTATCATTTTGTTCCACTACATTTTGGCAAAAGTACAATCTCTTTTAAATAAAATTAGATGGGTAGATGAAGTTCAATTTGATTTTACTTATATCTGTTAATAAACCTATTCTGAAATAATGTGCAGGGACAGATTTCGGTTGCAGTGTAAAAATAAATTAAAATTATGGAAATCTTAATCTGTGCTATCTTTTTGTCCCGGAGTATAAAACGCTATGATCGTAACTTTCGTTTTCAGGTGTTTCACATCTGCGACAACGGTCGGAAGATCTCGTTCCTTTGCCCGAACGGCACCATCTTCCAGCAATCGCAGTTGATTTGCGATTGGTGGTTCAAGGTGGATTGCAGCAAGTCCGCGGAATTATACGAGCAGAGTAGCGAGCAATTGATCGAGGAGGAACGAAAACGAGCCGAATCGCGAAAATCGAAGTTCGAGTATCAACAGTCGATCGAGAACGGCGGACAACAGGACTATTACGACGTTCAGAATCTCAGTTACGACGGGAAACAGAACGGACGAATAAAGACGTACGAGGAACCACCGCTGGAGAATCAGGTACAAGAGAGGACAAAGGCTTCCCGATATTTCGACGGTAACAATTTCAGCCAAGAGTCGAATAGTCAGAGGGACGTGAATCCGTTGTTCGGCAGCAATGGATTCCAGACGGGCCAGACCGCGAGCACGAGGTCGCAGTACAATCAGTTCACCAGAAATACCGACGAGGGGAACGTGAACAAGTATTCGACGACGAGTCAGGATTATTACAGTACCCCGAAGAAGGCACAGAATTATCATGCCACCAATAGGAACTCGAACGCTCAGCGGGACGAGAAGGGGGCATTGAAGAGGCTGAAATTTAAAAGTTTCGCGAGGAACAGTTCCGCATCCACTGTCCCTCAAAGAATTACTCCGTCGTATACGGAGTCGACCACGTTCAGGGCGAGCAACACCAGTCCGATCAAGGAGTCTCAACAGTTTGCGGAGAGCGCAGCGTTCGTCGGCAATCGGGGGAATTGGTTGAACGAAAACACTGGTAATTCGCATCAGTATTATTATCAATTGTATATAAATCGCGATTCTACCGCGAGAAGTACCGATTACGAATCGACGACTCCGATGATCGAAAGAGACAACGACGCCACCACTCATGGAAGCACTTACTCGTTCGCGGACACTACGCCCACTTCGTACGAAACGACCACGCAATACGCGACAACCGTTACACCTCCGTGTAACGAGAACGTTATCACGGAAAGTATCGTAACGAGCCTGCCAACGAATTCTGACGTTCCATCGGTCACGGAGTCGCTGCTATTCGCCAACAGTAATTACCATTACAGAGGGAACCTTAATTACAATACCGTTAATAATAAAAATAACGATAGGATAAGCGTTACGAATGGTAACTCGGGAACAGATTTGCCTGCTACGACCCTTTCCTACGGAACCACGGAAAGCTATCGCTACAACAGCATAACGCCAAGTTCTGTAAATCAGAAATACACCACGAATCAGTTTACGTCGTTGCCAACTTCGTCTGTCCGTAGCAACAGCTTTGGTCGCAGCACCGATGGTCAATACAATAGAGCAACGAACAAAAACCCTTCCACGGTTTCACCGGTATATCGACAGAACTTTATCACCTCGACCACTGGTAAACCATTCAAGACTACGTTACCTTATCAACAGAACGTCGTAACGGAAAAGGATTTAAGTCCGTACGATAGGAGTTTCACGTACAAGCAAGGCAAGGTTATGTCCACTCTGGGACCTTACATACCGTTCACTAGAAATTATGCTTACTCGACCACCGGTACGACAACGAGGTCCACACCGTATACACCTACAGTGCCTACTTACACTTCTGCCAAGACCTTGATACCGAAACTGAAACAGCCCTCACCGACCTCGTTAACTAAATTGAAAGCAAACTCGGCGCGTTTCTCGGAAAGGGAACACGCTTTGAGCATGTTAAACTCCCTTAAGAATTTGGGAAACAACGTGTCCAATTTGTCCGATACGCTCAAAGCCAACGAAACAGCGAGCAATCTTTCCGGTCCCCCGGCGCCGTCGACGCTCCACTCGCTGGCTTTGTATTTCTCCACGGCCACTGAGAATTTCGACTCCAACGAGGCCACCGACTCCTCGATCAACATCGAGTCCGAGGAGGATGTACAGAAATCGTTCGTTTCGAAGAAGAGCAACGGAACCGTCCAAGTACCGACCAGTCTTTTGACTCGGCACACCATCGATTCCTACGCGGAGCTCTTCAAACTAAACGACGCTTTCGAAAATAACAATTCGACGACCGAGGATCGCCTGGACAATGCCAGCGTCTATGGCGAGGACTACAACGAGGACCTGGAGCTGCAACAGAGCGGAGGATCCTTGGACGATCTTAGAAAGTCCAACAGCACCAGGCTTCGAGAACTCGCTCAGGTATTCACGCATGCGCTGTCAGCATATCTTCTAGATCCAAATACGTTCAAGAAAGTGCTCACAGAGATCAGACCGACCGAACCGACGCGGATAACGCTGGACACCGAACAGTGGGAAACTACAACTCCGTACTTGATCGCGGACGAAGAGAATTACACTCCTTCGATCAACGAGAAAGACGAGGTTTTAGACTTCTCCGACGACGTAAGTGACCTCAGACAGAAATTGACGACCGTGTATCCAATCATCTCCGAGCCACCCACTACGGTTCAGGAATCCGACACCCTCAGTACGCTGCCGTCCACCTATTATACCACCTTCAGACCCTCGAACCCGGAAACGTACGAACCGAGCACGAATTTTATGTCTACCAATTCCGTGACCAACGCTTATTTCGAAACTTCGGTGCCTACCACGGAAAGCACGTTCTCTTCCGAACACGGTAGCACACCGTACACGAGCGACTCCAGCGTGTTTTATAATCAGAATAACGAAATAGACAAAGGCAACGCCGGTCAGGTTACCGACAACTACGTTCCTACCGACGATGTCGGTAATCGAGTCGGAGGTTTCCAAAACAATAGCGCCACTGTCGCCACGGAACCCGACGCGGACGGTAGATCGTTCGTTACTACCCCTGTAAGCGATAACTATGTAGTTTCCCCGACGCCATCGCCCGCGCGATTGCTCGTACACGTGGGATCTTATAATTGGAACAAAAAGGCTACCAGCAAGAAGCCCGAGCAACAACTGACGCCTCCGTTCTACGAGAGCTACGCGGAAACGATTCGAAAAGAGAATGAAAAGTCTAGTTCTGCCCTTAACCCCGAAAGCTATCGTAGCACCTCTATGTCCTCTCAAAATGTACGATCGACAACCACCGATCCTAAGAACCACGAAATTTCCGTTGATCAACCTCGCACGGTCCATCGTCACAAATCGTTGTTACCGGAACCGAGACCAGGTGGGATTTCTTTTCCTACGTCGCGGACCAGTTATATGAAATTCCGAAACGTTTACAACCGTGTGGACGAGCATAATATCGGGTCGACCGAGAGACCAACGCTGACAACGTTCAGGACAACAGAGCCGACTACTTTTACCACGGCGGATGTAGATACTACGCCCTGTGCTAACGTCGATTCCAACGACTCGTTCGAATCCACGACCCGAAAAGAGGATCCGAAGCTACTGAGCAATAATCATTGGACGGCGTCGCCGGCTGTGACGCATCTTTGGGAAACGTCCGTCTTCGTCGATCCTCAACGCATCAATCACGGTTTGGAGTCGGATGTCAGTACGACTGTGTCGTCGGCCACGGACGGCTTTACGGACAGCCATGAAAGCGTGGAGTACGGAAACACGCCTTCGTTTAATGAAGGTACGACCAGCAGCATGGAAGAATCGTTCAGCAACGAATCGGAACTGGATCAATCGGATCTACCCTCTCCGTCGCAGAGATTATCGCGGGACAAAGATTCGCCCACAACATTTTCTTTACTACCAACTTCGTTCACCGCTGAGAACACCGTGACGCCAAAGCCGTTGATCACCACACGTTCGAGTATCACGACTACGATAACCTCTTCCATTACGTCCACCAATTCCTTGCCGCAAGAGGCTCTGGTCTCCTCGCTGCTGCCGTACACGATGGCGGCGGACAAGAACTCGAACGAGACGGAGAAAGAGGTCGCCGAGAAGCTGTTCGGTAAATTGAACGCCTCGAGTACCAGCACGTTGATGAGAGTAATGAAACAAGCGGACAACAATGAAACCGTGCGACAACTCGTGCTCCTACTGGTACGGCACTGCAACGATCCGGTGAACAAAACGATGCAGCGGGAGAAGGAGGAACTATTAAACGCTCTTCTGAGATTGCCGGTAAACGAGTTCGCCTCCGAGGAATCCAGGAACGTAGTGGTCGGTATTAATCAGCTTAGCGTGTCGTCCGCCGGATCGACCGCTCGCGCCAGGAATCCATCGACTTCGGCGACGTTCACGGAGCCGTCGGTGACCACGTACCGTAATAGAAAGAGTCGCGTGTTTCGTACGACCACCGAGGGCTCGACAAGCGTCAGACAATCGGAAAAGGCAGTGACGACGGACGCGATCAATTCGTTTCGAGAGGACGAGAACTCCGCGTCGGATGGCAGGGCGCTCGAGCTCCTTAGATCGTTGTACACAATAGCCACGAAATGGGGGTGAAATCCGAGATGTCGCTACGACCGGAATGCGACGGGCCTTTGGAAATAAATCCTTTCCGAAACGTGTTTTTCTGAACGGAAACCATTTACCAACGTGATATTTCGCGTAATTCGATTGTCAATCGCTTCGAGTGTTTCAAATTCCTGTGTTTCGTACGCCATTTTCGATGATCACGTTCAGTATTTCGATAAAGGTTGTTCGTACGGGTGTTGGGAAATGTACTACACGTAGCTGTCTCGATGAAAATACTTTTCTTTTCACTTTACATGCACGTAATTTTGGATACAGTAATGCACGGTTAAGTTTTATAAGATTTGGGGCCCAACAGTGAAAGTTACGCGTGCAGGACTCGAAGTTGCTTGACAAAGAAGGAGAATGATTATAACGGAAGAAAGCTGGATACAGTACATCGAGCGGCAACTTCAAAAATATGCCGCTACGATAAAAAAAATAATCACATGATATACAAAATTTGACTTGCCGTAGTATCGAATAGTGAAAGCAAGGTGAGCAAATAATTAACAGTATCTCAAAAACTAAAAATCAGTTATGTATATTAATATTATACATGTTAAATTAGTCAAAGGTAATATGATTTATATGGTGTTTGGTCTTGTTTCAAACAGAAGAATTCGAAAAATGCATTGGTATCGTTTTTACAACGAATTTTTCTTATTGCATGATTTTCAATCTGTTTATGGCATTTTTAACGGACGGTAAATGAACGGCGAATTGTTTTTTTTATAATCACTATATTTAACAGTAAACTATAACAGTAAATTACACTCGTAATTTCTCTACGTATATTCTCGCGTCTCCGTCGACGTGTTTTCACCTACTCGCGCGTTTTTTTCTTAGTTAGCTTGATCGACGCAGTGGCGTCGCTGTCGTTGTGGATATGGTTTCCGCTACACATCTCTTCGTATTCTGTGTCCCGCTTATTTTCGTTTTATCGATTCTCTTTCCTTTTCTGTTGGATCAGGAATAGTGGAAAGTTAACCTTGCAGATTTTAGTGAAAGTTAAACGTACATTACTGAAAAGTGTACGATGTTATAGCGTCAGCGACGTATCGAACGGCTCCCAATTAATTTCATTTGACATATTACGGATGAACGAACGCGTTCGTGGAATAATTCATAGTACATAAAATTATTTAGTAACGGAATTTGTTGGAATTCGTTCGTTTAGGTTGTATTCGTACATGCCTGCAATTGCACCTGATCTTAACAGTATTACATTGCATTACGTACAAATATACTGTATTATAATCGTTGTACATCCTCTGTTGAATAAATAAGAATTTCGATGACTAGAGTTAATAACTTGCCTCCACGTGAAACATCAATTGCATGTACACATATACATCATGTTACCTCTAGCACGACGTACGATTTTTCATCCCTCGATCGATTATCTGACAAAAACAAACTTGGAACAAAAATTAAATGATATATGGGGTGTACTGTAGATGTCGCCGAAACAAGTTTCCAAAACTTTCTTTTTCACGGGGAGATCAAGGTCACCTTGGGTTTTTATAAAAATGAACACATACAGAATGAATTGTATTTGAACGACAAATTGGGTCAGGTACATTTTGTGGCTAGAAGTAAGACGGAAATCAAGAATAACGATATTGCGTGGGAAGCATCGTTTTCGAGAAAATTGAATTTAAATATCAGTCAAGTACGCGTGTATTTAATTAATATATTGATTTATTCAGAAATTTATCTTAAAGACATCTATCGTACACCTCATATCGTCCAATTTTTGTTCTAGAGATAGCTGTGAAGGGATAAAAAATTATGTGTGGCGTTAGAAATAACACCCTGCATATGTCTTTGTACAAACGGTCCATGGTTTGCGCATTTTCATTTAAATTGGTAAAGAAAGTGGAAGCTTACGTTACTTAAACTGCAACTTAGGGACATCGTTTAAGTCGAATGCCGATTTTTATAAACTTTATGTATACTATAATTCTTGAAAGAATATTTTATACGTATTTTTTTACATTTGATATATCTATATTTAAGGAGTGAAATCAACCCTTAAAATTCGGGGCGAAGAAGAATTTTGGCTCGTTATCTTGTAAACAATGCAGTTTAAGGGAATAGTCATTTAGACAATAATAATGTATTTTTTTGTAACTATTTCAGCCAAACGATCAAATTTACGAAATGTCGATTTGCTTGAAGAATATATTAAAAATTATTAATTTTTTACTCGTATTTTTGATAAATTGTCAGCGCCAAGATACAGAATTTTATTCGAATACGCTTTTTAAAATTTATTTATTTATTTAAAAATTCTGTTACCTTTTCTTCTACCGAATTGGACATAATGATTTGTTACTTCTGTTCATATAGTTGCAGTAAGGTGTTCGTAACGTAAACGCTTACGTCCGCTTACGACACAAACAGTTTTTTAACGACTATCACTATTGTGATAATTATGTAGAGTGACTGATGAAGGTAAACGATTCGTACCAACACAAGCAATAATTAAGGATGCGAAACACAATGTAAATATCCAGTGTACCATAGTATACCTACTGTTCATTAAAAACTTGATATTGAAGATTTTAAAAAATAGATATTTCACAGTTTGGTTTGTACTTTATGTTGATCAGTTTACACAAAACAAATTATCAATAATTTATCAAAAATACGAGTAAAAAATTAATAATTTTTAATATATTCTTTAAACAAATTGACATTTTGCAAATCTGATCATGTGGCAGGATAAGTTATAAAAAAATACATAATTTTTGTCTAAAAGACTATTCTCTTAAACTGTGTTGTTTACAAGATAGCGAGGCAAAATTATTTGTCGCTCTGAATTGTTGAGGGTTGATTACGTCTCTTAAATATGGATGTCAGCAAATTTAAAAACATACGTGAAAAGTATTTTTTTGAGAACTATAATATACATGAAGTTTATCAAAATTGGCGGATACGATTTATAAGCGATGCCCCTTGTTAGATCATTTGAAATTTCTATAAATCTTGGTGTTGGTGCGTTCGTTTGCGTTTTGGGTATTTTAAAAGTAATAATTTAAGAGTATGAGGTTCTTGTAATACGCACTAAACCGTTTACAATATTTTTTCAAAATTCTTTATTTCGTTATTATATTAGAAACATGTTCGAGATCTTCGTATAAAAATATTATAAAATCGAATGGCTTTTCCGTGATGTATTTATTCTACTTAATTTTATATTAGGATTGCTCGCATTTAATTGTACTTTGCTTTTAAAAAGTATTCGGAATCGATGCTTATTATACATATAGATCGCCGTCCAATACAGTAGCCAGCATGGTAGATATGATCGACTTTATGTAAAATACATTTGTACAAAATGTGAATAAATAAAAGAGGGTTTTGTTAATGTTTACACCTGCCGTTCCTTGGTTTTTTTGGAATTGATATTCTTGATTTTCGTCTTATTTTAGCTTCTACAAAAATTTAGGCACCTACCCCCTGTCGATTATTCTTAAAAACTGGTTTTTGATATTTAGTAATTTTGTTTGACGCCCCATAGAAAAGTTGTCTAATACTTTTTTGTAGGTGCCCATAAGCTCTATTTCAGAAAAAAGTTTCATTGAAATATATTCACTATTGTAGGTGTTATGGACGTTTGAAAATTCGACCACTTTTATGAGGTTTTTCTCACTTTACGGGGTTAAGGAGTAACTTTTCGAATATTTTTAGAATTTCTACATATTCTTCACCAAAATATACGTAGCCTGCCGTTTGAAAAATTAAAATCCTCCAATCCGTTTAAAAGTTATGATGTTTTAAAAATACGCATGAAAATTCGAGGAACAATTTCTGGCCAGAAATTAAATTTTCGGTAAGGAATTTTTTTCTCGAAAGTGTAAACATGTAGAGTTAATATTATTATTACTTTTTTTTTATTTTATACAGGGGGAAAGTGCATTTAAAACCCCTTCCTTTTCCCACGATTTACCTGTTTAAGGGGCTACGTCTGGGCTCGTTCTTCCTTTTTAGTAGCACACGTGAGGACGTCGAGAATGTTCGTCCTTGAAACACACATTTTTCTTTCTTTTTTTAAGTGGGGATATCCGCATTATTTTTATTATTGTTGTTGTTATAGTACATAATCCTTGCCTTTCGAGTTAGGATGACTTCCAAATACAATTTTCAATTTAAATTAACTAAATCTATCCTCATTGCGATATAGAACTACACAATGTTTGAATATTTATAAAATATTGAATGTAAAAATTTCGAAATAAGTATGGCAGTCGACAGTCTTCCGTGAAGCTTGATCATCAAAGTACCAATTAATATAAATATTTTTAAAATTTTAGGTACAAAACTAATGTAAATAAAAGATAAGTAAAAAAATCTTTCCCTTCGCATTACAAATAATATATTTTTAAAATAGGTGGGGTTATTCATGGGAACAACATTGCATATCGTATTATATTTACACAATAGTTTTTGTTATCGACACGCTGAAAGACGCACTAAATGTGTTCGAATCTGTCTCTCTTTGGTTGTCTGGCCACACGTGTTCTTCTATCCAATCCAAGTACGAATATACCGCCATATAAACGCCTGGGATCGAACTGCCGCAACTTTGACCGAAAGCTGTGATTCCGATAACAGTGTCACCGTTTTCCGTCAACATTAATAATGGACCACCGCTGTCTCCTTGACAAGCGTCCGATCTTCTGGTGCTATTCGTGTCTATCGCGCAAATCATATTCTCGTCGATACCCTGAGGCAGCTTGAGGAATCCATTGTAGAACTCGGAACATTCTTTTCTATCCACGAGACTGTAATTTATAAAAATTAGAATGGCTGCACAGAAGGTGTCGAGAACCCTAAATGTTTTATTTAATTTCGTAGTACGAGAGACAATTCCCCCATGGTTGTAGCTTTAAACAAGAATACTTCAATAAGTGAAATGGGACTTATTTGTTACGCCATATCCATTCCTGCAGTTATTTTCAAGTTTGAAAATCAAACTTTTACTTTTAACATAGAATTTAACACGACTTTCAAACTGGTTTTCCATGAAAAAAATGAGGAATGTCAATTGTTAGCGTTTCAATTTAATATAGAGACAAGCGAGTCATCTAGAGATAAATGGAACACGTGTTTTTGATAAATAGATAATAAAAGCAATGTAGCTAAGTTGATTGTTCGGATGACATTATTTGGACATTTTACATACGTAATTTATTACTTTTGAACTCTTCGATAAATTATTAAATGTATGTTACCTGAGACTGGGCGTTCTCATCAGCATGTTAGAGCCTTCGGTGTCGAAACTTGTGTCGCCCCATCCAATCACAATTAAAGCTGTTTTCGGTGTTATACTTATGGTTTTCAAGGATCTGGTTTGGAGGCAGATAGGTTTAACCGCGGTCGAAAGCTGCACTTTCGTTTTCAGTTTAAGAATAGCCACATCGTTATAATTTGTGCTACGTTTGTACAGCGGATGGGAAATTATATCGCTGATCGGGATGCGTTGCACATTCGCCGTGGTGCTGTTTATATGTTCGCTGCCCAATCGTACCTACAATAACGCATGAAACTGAATTTCTTTATTTAATAGCTGTCTAAACATTTTTTTGTCAGTGTATATTATCGATAATTAGAGTAAAAGTAATCTAATGTAATCACTCGTAATATTTTGCAAAGTAAGCACTCAAAATTTATTGTTTCTACATATCTGGAGTCCTGTTGATGAGAGACGGAAAACTGTTCGACCATCCCTGGGAAAAATTTTAATGGGGATTCTAGAGGCCAAAATAAGATGAAAATCAGGAATATCAATTTCTTGATTGAGGTCTTGTTAAAAAGTTATTAAAAAATTAAATTAAAAAATTTCAAATCGTTCTGGAAAAATTATTTTCGGTTGCGGAGGTCAATTACAATCATTTTTGGTGAATAGACATACCCCCGAAATTCCACGCACTTTCGAGAAAAAAATTCTTTAGTGAAAATATAATGTCTGATCATGAATGAATGATTCCCCTGAAATTTCATGTGTTTCAAATCGTTCTGAAAAAATTATTTTCGGTTGCGGGAGTCAATTGTAATAATTTTTGGTGAATAGATATACCCCAAAAATTCTACGCACTTCCGAGAAAAAAATTCGAGTAGGTGCTGTTTTTGGGCGAAATTAAAAATTTTCAAATGGTTCTAAAAAAATTATTTTTGTTTGCAGAAGTCAATTACAATCATTTTTGGTTAATACACATACCCTTATATTTCTACTCATTTTCGAGAAAAAAATTCATTACTGAAAATCTAATGTGAGGCCAGAAATGAATCCCCGAAATTTCATACGTATCTTTAAAATGTCATAACTCCTGAACGGATTGGACGATTTTAATGTTTAAAAAAGCAAACTACGCGTATTTTGGTGGAGAATATGTACAAATCGCAAAAATATTCGAAAAGTTGGTCCCTGACCTTGCAAAATGAGAAAAACCCCATAAAAATGGTCCAATTTTCAAACAGCCATAATTCCTACAATAGTGAATATATTTCAATGAAACTTTTTTCTGAAGTAGAGCTCATAAATACCTACAAAAAAGTATTACACAACTTTTCTGTAGGGTGTCAAACAAAAATACTAAAAATGAAAAACGAATTTTTAAGAAAAACTGACAAGGGGGTAGATGCCTAAATTTTTCGACGAAAAAAAAATGTTTCAAATCGTTCTAAAAAAATTATTTTCAGTTGCGGGGGTCAATTACAATAATTTTTGGTGAATACACATACCCCTGAAATCCTACGTACTTTCGAGAAAAAAATTCCTTACCGAAAATATACTGTGTGGCCAGAAATGTTTCCCCACACATACGTTCAAATTTTTTTATTCACACGATAATGAAACCATCGAGGTGTTTCTTTTATTTGAATTGTTTCTAAACTTAAAAGAACACAGTCCCGACCGTATTAGAAACAAAAGAATCAAAGTTTTGTGAATTTTGGCCAATTCTTATTTTCTACTTTCCTGAAAATTGTTTAACCGTACTTACTTCGATGGGAACTTTTTCGTTTATGTTATTTACACAATGTGCTGCGGTTAACACGTGTTGAAAGGATATCAAACTACCTCCGCAACCGTATCTAATGGGAGGTGCATCCTCGTCGTCGGAGTCGTTTTCGTATCCTAAAGCGACCATGAATGGAAATTCACCAGACTTTGCCTCGATTCCACCGAATATATGAAAATTCAAATCTTCTTGTTCCCTATTGTATATCGTTATTTCCTCGTCATACTGTTGGCAAGCTGAAAATTACAATCTTATTACGAACAGTGAAGAGTAATTCAGAATAATTAAAAGGAATGGTTATTGCTCATATTTAGAAAAGAAGTTATTTCCAACAAAAATTATTACAGCTTCTATTATACATTGTATTGTATTTATCAAACTTTGTCTCATTTGATTTTTAGTTATTTCGTGCATTGAAAAATTCTCTTAAAGGAAAATTGTTTAGAAACACCGAAGAAATAAATATACACGTATTTAGATTCTTTAATAAATAAAGCGATGAGTTTCATTATAAAGAAATATTTAAATTACCCAAAATATCGTAGAACAAAATGGCACATATATCATTGATCAAGTAAGTTCTATGTGAAATTGACACTATTTAACCAGTCAGCTGTGTTTCATAACTATATCAATCATGGAGAAATAGCAGTATTTTGTGTCATGACGACTATATCCATCTTACGTAAAATTTAGGTACCATTAGCTATTTAAATTGTAATTTTAACGAAAACTAAAATATATTCGTAAATTTCAATACGTTCAGAATCTTTGTGGGTCAAAACGAAATAAAACAAACAATTGCGCGATCTGAAAAGAGGTCGCCATAGCTGACTGGTTAACGTTAAAACCTAATAGTTGTCAAATTTGCGTCGTCCTTTATATGTTAACCTAACCCCGAATTTCGTTATACTTGCAAAAATACGCCAGAAAAAACGTTCTAGAAGATGTATATCTTTTCCCAGAAGCCTGTACATACATATTTCTCGTTTTACGTATAAATTTCACTTTCAACGAAAATTCATATATTTAAATTTTAAGTAGAATATGCGAACGAGGTCCATCGTGAATCATTTATGCACATTTATAATCATATTGCCGAAAAATTTCAAACCGATATAAAACGTTACATGTACCATGTTAGATTCGACGTGGAATGTAACGAATCTTTTTAGTTTCATTAATTGCAGAATAATTGAAAAAGAATTCTAGCACTTAAAATTTTCTCGATCGTGTTACTGCATATAATAAAACTCAACCATTCCTAAGTCATATATTTGAAATATTTCTATAAATTCTAGTATTAAACATAGCAAGTAGGTATGGGATGACCTAATATTTCATCCAAATTATACTTCTATTACTTTGTCTGGGTTTTATTACACTTAACATAAATTCCAAATTCATTTAAAATACGACCAACGTATTCCATAAACAGCCTTCGAGTTCATTGTTCGTTTCAAGTTTCTTTTTACTTTTTCGAAGAGAAGGTTTATACGAAACCATACTGCGTCTTTCTTTATTTTCATCGAAAACAGACAAAGTGTTCTACAAGGTCTTAAACAATTTGAGACCAACAGACTCCGGAATTAAAAATAAATCTGTTCCCGGTATTTCCCAGCGATCGATTCTGCGTGTTAATAATGATATTCAGATTTAGTGGTGTTCGACATAGACAGTTGTGATTTATGCGCATGTCTAACAAAATTTTCTGCACCTTGTCATACGATGTAACTACAAGTAATTGTTTACATGTATACTATTTGATTTTGTTTAAAACCACGTTTATCGAACATTACTTTTCCAACTTGATGAAATAAAATTGTCTACACCGGTATTAACATAGTTTCTTAGATCTTTTGATACAGATTTTTTATCGAAGATTTCTATTTATTATTAAAATGTTTAATCATACGGATTCTTGTATCGAGAAAAAACATTCCGAATTTGAATACCACAAATGTTCATCAAACTTACGCAGACCTACTTGACTTACTTTTATTTAAAAAACAGTCGTACATACTTTTAAAATATTGAAACACAATTATGTCCTACATTAACCTGAAATTACTATAATTTAAAAATTTTTACTTAAATGCGGCACGGTTGCCCGTTATCCAATCACTATGAAATCTTGCATAATATTATTTTCTTACCTAATGTCACAGTTTAGTAAGGTAGCGTGACAAAAAGTCAGAAGTTGAAAAATAAGGTCCACCCTAATATGCATACGTAGCACTCGAAAGGTTTATATTCCTAATTCTCACGCCTTAAAAATAACATTGATCGGTGTTTCTTTTTGTTTCAATGATTGTTTTCCTACATACGTGTTTCATTGTTCGATCTACTTCCGATGCATAGAATCGTTACGTGATACATCACGACAAAACGTTATATAAAACAAAACCGTACCGGTATCGGCTTGTCGTTGGGCCATCTTTTGGGTGATGTTAACGGGACAACAAACGATTTCTATCAAGCCTTCGAACCCGCATCTTCCTGAGGATTCGGAATCCCTTCTGCCTTCGTGCGCCTCCAGCACTCTGGGCGGGCATTCGGGTAGCTTCCTGCACGTTCCTTGCTTACCATCTTCCAGCACACACTGGCTGCCTTCTGCAAGGCACAAAGGTAAATAAAGAATCAAGGTTCCAATATACTGCGTCTCAACACTAGGTTTACGGACGTTCGTTGAGCATATTTGTATTCTAATCCATTCTGTTGACAGTTACGTTAAAATTAAATTCAACATAAATTGTTAACAAATAATACTTATGAATTTTGTAACGTTAGGTTTAGAATCTGCGTCAAATATACGTGTTTCGTAAACCTAGTGTCAAGGGGATCTTCTGGGTTTCAGAAAAAAATCGATTTCTTTTCTCCAGCATTTTCTGAAGGAGGAAAAATAGTAAATAGGGTTGCCAAGGTATTTCGAATGAAACGTAGTTTCTCCTGTTAAAAGATGCTGTTTTAAACTCTGCAATCACAATGTTTATTAAACTGTATTAATTGTTGATCGTTTAAAGAACGATGAAAATTCAGTAGATATCGATTATTTTGCAAAATGACACTATATTGATATGAACCACCGTGCGTCGTCGAGCTTATCTAGACGGGCTCTTCGTTTCTTCTTTCCTCAGTTGTTCGCGGAATACCGAATTCGTCGTGAAGGAACAACGTGACGTCATATACGTGCTGTCAAGCGAAATGGCTCCGAATGAAAAATACAAGTGGTCGATCATAATTCCGGCCCGTCGCGGAATAACAGAGTTCGCCGAAAAAGGAACAAGATTTGGCAGTGTTTGTTCAAGAGACGCGGATGACGGTAACGTTTGTTCGTTGGTTGTAGCTGGTACCCACGAACCGATCGACACGCGAGAGAGACCAACACTTAACCACACGTCGTGTACATATGTACCAGTAAGCTCGTCGACTGCGGCTCCGACCGTGAACTCGAAGGTACTGCTGCACAATTGGGAGAGGATGATCAGTAGAAAGTTGATGCACATCTCCGCGATAAGAACAGCGACACGACGGGAACCACGAGACACGGTGTCGATAAAGCAATCCGCGTGGCGTGCAGTTCAAGACTAAACTGATGATGGCGAGCAAATCGAAGTGACGCGATGAATCAGACCGAAGGGAAACCACTCGTAGAAAGATTCACGTTCGTCAGCTTCGAACTTCCTGGTGAAATATACAGTGCCGGACATACAGTCGTCTCGGAAAGTAAGTTTACACGTCTTCTATGAATACGTTTCTTGCGATAGAAACGATATAAACACTATTCTTGGAAGGCCAACATCATTGTCCGTATGTAACGATCTTATACTGTTGGTTTATTACAAATGAGAGAAAGAAACAGTCGATTTTAGTGGCTTACGAGAGAAGATCTTAATTTTCAATATCATGAAATGGAAAGTAAATTGGCAGGCAATAATTATTAATTGGTATAATTTATTAAAAATATGAAAGTAGTAAATAAATATAAAAGAGTGTAAAAATCATATAATTTCAGACGAAAAATATATTTTAAATGCAACAGTATCGGGAACTCATTCTTTTAGAGGGAATTCAAATTTATATCCGATACATGAATGGTGACTCTATACGGAAAATTGCTATCGATTATAATATTAGTGTAGGAGGATCCGAAGCACGCGTCGAGGGTTGTAAAGAATTTTCTTCGCGAAAATTAAATTGAATTGTTGCCTTGGCCAAGCCAGCCAAGCCAAAATGTTCCGGAAAATCTAAAACTGCATTGCAAGAAGCTTGGTTACAAATAAACAGTGATACCATTAATAATTTAATTAATTCTATTCCAAAAAGACTCCTAGCTGTTATTCGTAGCAAAGGATACCAAACTTCCTACTAAAATTGTTATTTTATGTACTATTTTACATATTATTTATGGTTGTCAACTTTCTTTTCCATTATTAAAAATATAATTTTATATGATAATAGAGTATATGTTCGGAGTAACGTAGTGGATTTAAGAGAAAATTTTATCTAAAATTTTATATAACAACAAAGTTATATACGTGATACAAGAGAAAATAATGGTACATACACCAAATATATGAGAAGTAAGGTGAACTAAATTACAAAAATAATGGAGACAATGAAAATTTAATTATCGTATGTTCGTAAATATATGTCCGCAAGTGTACATATTACGTATTACTATTCTTTAGTTGTTTCCTCGTGTCGCAAACCGGATTTAAAAAAATGATCGTAAGGATTTTCATTGCACCCGATGATTCTTTGAATCCTGAGACGACCGTAGAAAATTGTATAAAAATAGCATCCGGATGTAAAATATCCAACCGAGAACTTTTCAAAGCTGTGGCTGCTGAAAATAAACGATCTACCAACGTTAATACCAGCGCATCTTTCAGAGTACAGTAAACGTCGAAACTGATATACACTTCCTCTCAAAAGTTTCAAACACCGGTCAATCTTTGAAACAATGAACCGTTTTCGATGCATACGCCAACCATTTTACTTGAAAATATTAACGCGATATTGCTGAAGATAATTAGAGATGAAAATTACAATTGTATTTGTAAATAATAAATTATAATTTCTATCTGTAAATTTTTTAAAAGAAATGTAATACTTTTTTTAATCGTTTGGACCAACCATCCGATCTCATGCTTCTTTCGATAAAGCAATGGTGTCCGAAGTCAGGGATGAGAAAGCTAGTTGAAAAGAAGCTACTTCCACGATAATTGCTTAGCAGAGTATAGACATTTGTATATTATGGCCTTAATACTAACTTACTCCAAAGTTAAGCTACTTAGTCTACAGATCCCGTGGCAGACGACGTCGTCTTCTATGGACGTCCTCGCGATGAATCTGATAGCAAGCTTCTTTAGGACCACAGAAAAAGAAAGCACAATTACATCGAATATTACACTAAATATCACATTAAAAATTTTCTTCCAATGTTATACATAATGAAAATATCACAAGAATCTCAGAAATAACGTGAAAATAGAAACCTTCAGAAGAGATCGAACGAAATATTCTATTACACTTTACATCTTTGCAAAAAGATATAAAAATTCACGAAATAATGTTAAAGTAAATGTGAAACAAGCGTTTATTCTTGTAATTTTAATGTTTATTATCTGTTCGTCTATTAATGTAGTATAATTGGAATTATTTCCAGCCCACACCGTTACATCTGTACCATCTGTTTGTCAATAACTTAAAATCCGCGTTTCTTTACACAAATCACGGAAATAGTAACAATCCATCTAGTCCATTAAATATAAATCTCTGTGATAGTAATACTATCAACATTCATAATACATTGTGAGCATTGCAACAAGTACAGTTTCATTTAAAACATAATTACAAACGCATCATGCATTATTCTTTAGTTATTTCCACCGGTGTTGCAAACCGGATTTGAAGAACGGTCGTCTTAGATTTGCATTTTACGAGATACCTGATGCTGATATGAATACTGAAAAAATTGAAGAAATTTTACATTGTATATTACAGTATTTTGTATGCTGGAAAAGAAGTACGCATTAGATAGGGTAGTAGAATTATTATAGTTATTTGAATTATCACTAACCTCGTTAGAATTATTATATTATGCCATTCCAGACAGAAAATGTATTATTTTCTTTTTTACAGTGTAAAACTGAGTAACGTGAAATATGTTTTAAATGGAAAGAATTAATTTGAAAAGTGTACTTCTGCGTATTTGTCGTTCGTTTCTTTATTAAAATATTCATAACTTACAAAGTACCGCAAATATCGACAGGCAATCTACAGAGTTTTGTAAAGTTTATATCCTATGACATGAATTTAATTACCTATTTGCAAGTTAAATGTATCAGAAATTTTTTTTAGCCTCTAAAGAGGCAATTTAAATAATTATTTAAAGAAGGAAAAAAACATTACCTAACGCGTAATTATGGAATATTTGAAAAAATTCTACCGTCCTGAATCTATATCACGATCGCGACCGACTTTTATTGGGACCACTGTGTTTGAGGTGAAATGTCACAGTGGACAGTAATCAATATTAATTCGACGGTGATCGTACCATTAATTAGAATAGTCGACGGGCAGATAATCGTGGATCGCGTAGAAGTTGATCTTGAAGCTCTCTGAAGTTCTTGCACAATGTTGAGTTAGTGAAAATTACATGTGTCTTATAATAGATATTGCGCGACCGTCTGGCGAAACATTGTTTTATAGATTTCTAATCGATCATTTCTAGCGATGGAAGTCCCGCAAATTTACAGAACGAGAAACGTCTAAAAATAGTGGAGCAAAATTTACAAGATCACAGAATCTGTGTAGTATTCGAGAAGTTATTGATCAATGAACATGGTACTCGATTTCGGTTCAGGAACCTCTTGCTACTTGGATTCGCTGATTACTTCGTCCAAAATTTAGATCGATTCGAGATCGATCGTAAAAAGATTAGAATTATTTTCTGCAATTCGAACATTGTTATCCTCGATAACGTTTCATAAAACATATTTCATCGACGTAGAATGCGAAAGATGTAAATGTAAAAAAATGTAAAACTAACACGCAAAGTGGGAAGTCAGGTCACCGTCGGATGACCGTGAACGATAAAGTATTTATTTTTGTAACAAAAGCCATGTGCACACGAAAGTTGATTTTACGAACTTCAGTCGCTACATTTTCTTTTGCTTGGAGAAATATCCATAACGGCCGAAGGAACAGTTTCTTTAATCTTTAATCTAATTAGTCAGCGGTGCTCAAAAGTAGCATTCCGCGGAATTCTGTTTTTACACTTCTATCCATCGTTTATACGTTAGATTTCGCAACTGTTCTCTGTTAGTGGTTCTATCCCTCTCGACTTAAATTGGCAAGGAGAATTTTATGCTGATTTTAACTAGAATTCCATTCGCAAGATTGCACGATAATTTATTCCAGGGTTTCCCATAAAAATAGAATATCAGGCTTGACGCCAGTAAGACATTGGCCCAAATACTTTCTTCAAAATGCATCCGAATAAAAATAACTAACTTTCCCCAGGATACGTTTGAAATCGTGATCTTCGAACGTATATCAAACATAATTCTACTGAAAATTCTAATCGACCACGATATAATAAGGCTATAGCTTATAAATTATACGGTCGTAACATAAGTTTATACAACGCATTACCATTTAAAATTATAATTATAACTTAGAAATGAATAAATAATCTGGACGTAATTAAATCTATTTCACGTGTATTGTACAATTCATATGTAATCTGAAATACCGAAGTATTTAATATCTCAAAAAAAATACTTATTAGGATAATACCATAATATTTAATGTCGCAACAGTTTTCAACGTATTTTCCTCTAAACTAAAGGAGAAGAAAAATTCGTATAATTAAATGACGTCGAATCTTTTTTTCAGTATTTAATTACAATGACTTGCTCAGACAATTACTATACTTAACGTCCTGCATTTTTAACTATCAGTAATATGAAGAGCCGTTAATAATGCAAAAACGAACTTCTTATTTCTTTTTTGATCGATGATCTTCATAATATACTTCTGTTAAAATCATAATTGGTTATTCTACTTTAAATCTTTTAAAAAATCGATTCCTTTTTTTATATTTTCTTGAAGGTATATATACAATGTTTTCATTTCGAATATGTAGAATATCTGAAACCATAAAAACCACAAAACCTTTTTTTTACTACGTTTTAGAACATGCAAAATGGCCAATTACGACTATTATACGATATACAAATTTCTATGTATTTCATAAATATCAATAATTATGTGTAAGGAATTCCGAAAAAAAGAAATTTTAAATATAGTTCTTTGTCGATAGAATAACCCCTCAGACTTATTTCGGCCTGAATCAAAAGAAACGCAAAAACGTCACTAATTGGACCGTTTAACATTTTCCTCGTGTTGTCTCTATCCTCCACAAACACCGAGACAAATGTTCGTGATTCCCCAAGAATTTCTAGCCTTGCATTTAATTATATCCATATTACTATCGAGCACGTTTATTACACAAAAAGATTTCAGTCAAGATCAAAAGAGCAAGAATCGCAATAGGAGAGAAAAGCGTAGGTGAGGGAGAGCGTGTGTACGCGAGAGAAAGAGAGAAAGAGAGAGGAACGGTCGAGAAGAGTATAGAAGAGATAGAGCGAGAAAGAATGCCGTTTTATACGCGGTCGCATTCAGTCTGCCTGTGGCGTTCGTGCCAGTCGTGTTCCATTGCTTCTTTGAGTTTTTTTTTCTTCTATTTTCCTTTTCTAGTTTATACGGCCTCTTTGTCGGCCGAGAAACGAGCTAAAACAGAAAATACAAAACACGACAGTTGACTGATCGACACCGCTGCTCTCGGATAGAGATAACGATGTGCTTTTTCCTCGTAGACTCGTGACCATCTTCGTAAACACCGTGATGCCGTAAGTAAGGAAATTTTATTTCGAACGCGCAGTGATTTCTCCCCTTTTTGTGGAAATACAGTTAGATTTTAAACAAAACGCGGGAATCTCGCCCCGTCTGTGTCAGAAGGCCGTAAGCTGGCGTGAGTGAAAGTATCGCGGGCAAGTTCGTTGTCGATCGTTCTACCGACACACGATCGACTTTGTATTCGATCACGTCTGTCGATATACCCGTAGCCTTGCTTATTAATATTACCATAAAATACCATCGAATCTGTGTGCCGCTGTGGACGTATTTACCTGTGATGCTACATATGCGACTGATTTTTACGCGAGCGAAATCTTATAAAAATTTAATATCGTTACATATAATTGGATTAGTTCCCCGTCTTAATATCACGGTCACCTATACAGCTAAACCAGTGTTTCCCAACGTGGGGGGACAATTTTGAATATTTTCAGGCCGATTAGAAAATTATGTTGGGTTATGTTCTCATCCTGTTTACATCCTCTCGATTTTTAGTTCCATACTGCGTACACTTTACTATATTAATATCATAGACATTAATTGTTGTAACCAACCTATTCAAATTCTAAAACTATTTCCATCGATTATAACGATTCGTAACGTAAAACTATTTCCGTCGACTGTAATCGCTTATAATCATTAATCAGCAATGTCAACCCATAAAAATAATTTTTCTTAATCGTTGCATATTTTCTGAATTTAACGACAACTACTCTTTATGTGAATAAAAGTCTTTTTACCGATGATTTTTTTCCTACCAAATTTTTGACGTAACCATTTGGTCTCTGGTTAACATCGTGTAATTCGTATTAGTCATTAAAGTAAGGTTAGAAACTGCAAGAAAGATTTACACGTAACGTTTACATTACGTTTACACATAAATGTTAATTTTTCTTAATCGTTGCATATTTTCTGAATTTAACGACAACTACCCTTTATGCGAATAAAAGTCTTTTTACCGATGATTTTTTTCCTACCAAATTTTTGACATAACCATTTGGTCTCTGGTTAACATCGTGTAATTCGTATTGGTCATTAAAGTAAGGTTAGAAACTGCATGAAAGATTCGCACGCCGCTTATACAACGCATACTTTGTAAAAATTCCATCGTATGTAAAATATTGGTGTAGGTCAAAGATCTGTGTCGATCGAGTGTACCACGTTTTATCGTTATCGATAAATACCGTTTACAAATTAGCAGCTTTAGAGCATACGTGGGTTCCGTTATCCGTAAGAACAGTTTACGTTCGAAACTGTAATCAATTAAAATATGTATACTGATTCGCGAACAGACCGACGACGATACGTCTTAATGAACATCGCGTCGCTTAAGAACACATGCGGACTGTTTAATGCGACTGTTAACGTTTAGGATTCGTGGCAAGGACAAGCCAATTTATTGCTTCAATGATATGATCACCGTGCTAAATTGGGTATATTGGCAGTTCTAATTAACCGTTGGTATAATGTATGCGGATTGTTTATCACGACATGGAAATACGCGAGACAAAACGCGTCCAATCGGTTAATTAAAACGTTCTGGTTCATTTGACGCCGGGTCATTTCGCTATGCCCTCCGTATTCGAGCCATCCGATCATTAATATTCTCGTGTTACGTAATAATCTTTTTAACGCTGACACGAGTGTGTTAAACATTGTGGGTGATTCGTGAATTTACATATGCTAGAAGCGAATTCACACGATTTGAAACATGAACCTACGTAGTACTAGGTTAGGTACATAATATTTGTTCTTTAACTTATTAACAGAGTAGAAAATGTCTTTATGCATATTGCTAATTTGTAATTTGCTTAGATAAAAGTTGACTAAATATTCAAACCAAGTATCGCGTTAAAATAACAGGTTATTTCGTAAGGTTTTGCGTGTTTCCTTTTCCGTACTTCTTATGCAATGTAAACTAACATGAACATCGTTATACTCGTTCAAGCCGCGAAATGTCCAACAGCCATTATATTAGAGCATCTAAAAAATATTACGTATTTTGAAACATTAATTTATCAAGTTGTAACCATGACAAAACGTAATTTTAAATACGGTGAGTTTTCTGTCATCGTTCTGAAAGTAATTGTAAATCCTCTCCAACGCCATGTTGATTCTTCAAATGCAAACAAAATACGTATACATATAAACTATCGTTGAATTATCTCCTGCCCAAGGGGAAACGACGTTGCTCTAAATCGTACACTACGTGCATTATAATTTTATCATAATTTTGTTTCCAAAAGTGGTGCACAAATACTATTATCACATATTTTCGAATTGTTTGTAAAAGTAAACAAAACACAGGAAGCGCTTTCGAAAAAATCATTAATACATATTTTGTATTTCAAAATGACATTTTCAATAAACAGTTTAAAAATAACAGGAAACAAAGTTGTGCAAGTTACAATATCACGCGCGTATCAAACTTTAGGTCAAAATATCTCGAATACAAAGGCCCATTGTGAAGAAACCTATTAGGGTTTTTGTTATTAGATATACAGGGTATTTGGCCACCACTGGAAAAAAATTTTAGTGAAAGATTCTAGAGGCCAAAATAAGACGAAAATCAAGAATATCAATTTGTTGATGGAGGTTTCGTTAAGAAGTTATTAACGTTTAAACTTTCGAACGTACTGAATTTTTTTCTCGCAAATGCGCAAGATTTCGGGGGTATGTCTATTCACCAAAAATGATTGTAATTGACCCCCGCAAACGAAAGTAATTTTTCCAGAACGATTTGATATTTTTTTTTTTCTTTAGGCACCTACCCTGTCGATTTTTCTTAAAAATTCGTTTTTCATTTTTAGTAATTTTGTTTGACGCCGTACGGAAATTTTGTCCAATACTTTTTTGTAGGTACCCATGAGCTCTACTTTAGAAAAAAGTTTCATTGAAATATATTCACTATTGTAGGAATTATGGCTGTTTGAAAATTGGACCATTTTTATGGGGTTTTTCTCATTTTACGGAGTTAAGCAGCAACTTTTCGAATATTTTTGGAATTTATATATATTCTACACCAAAATACGCGTTGATTGCCTTTTGAAACATTAAAATCGTCCAATCCGTTCAGGAGTTATGATGTTTTAAAGATTCGCATGAAATTACGGAGAACCAGTTCTGGCCTCATATTAGATTTTCAGTAAGGAATTTTTTTCTCGAAAGTGCGTAGGATTTCGGGTGTATATGTATTGATCAAAAATTATTGTAATTGAGCCCTGCAACCAAAAATAATTTTTTTACAATGATTTGAAATTTTTTAATTTTCCCAAAAACAACACCTACACGAATTTTTTTCTCGAAAATGCGTAGGATTTCAGAGGTATGTCTATTCACCAAAAATGATTATAATTGAGTCCCGTAACCGAAAATAATTTTTCATAAAAAATTGATATTCTTAATTTTCGTCTTATTTTGACCTCTAAAATCTCCCATTAACATTTTTCCCAAAGGTGGTCGAACACCCTGTGTATTATAATTTGCATCTGCTATGTTTTCAAAAGCACTTTTCACGACTGTTAAGATCCCCTTGTTAGTCAATCAGTGCCTCGCTAGAATGGTTCCAGCGTCGTCATTTTGCACTATTTTTGAATAAATATTTTTTTCAAACACTTAACGACATGGTTAATAACATTATTGAATATTATTATCCTCTTAATTTTCTATCCATCCACAAAAAATCGCAAAAAACGCTTTATTTCAGTTAGTAGTCCCGATATTAACACGTTAACAATGTCAAAGACGCCTTCTAATGCATATTAACATTACAATTTGGATAGGTAAATGTTAATCGAACGAAACGAACGAAATATCACCAATAACAATTACGAATCGTCAAATGGATGAGTCTACGACAGTGTCCCAGGAAGCATATGCTCGAGCGATTCAATCGTCGGAACCAGATTCCAACAAACAAAGAACCACGTGCTCAAAAACAGGCAACTGCTCGGGAACCGATGATGGTAATTTGTTGAAAGTTCCTCAACGTAAACTATCCGTATTTTATCGATCGTTCGACGTGATCGCGTCGAAGGATCAAGGAGAGGCGTACGAATTTCGACGAACATCCAGCAGTCCGTCCGTTCGTCTCGAAAAGACGCAGGATAAAGAATGGAAGAGTAACGACGCTTACGAGGAAACGAGCTCGTGCAAGAAAGGGTTCGTGAACAATTGTCGTTCGTTGATCGAGAGCGGCAAGTTTCTAAGCGGTTCGTCGCTCGATCGTATCACGGAAAGGACGAAGAGCAACCCTCAATTTTCCACGACGAAGTCCGTGCCCCTTTCGGCGTTCAAACTGCCACGAGTTAGAGAGAACACGTTCGTCGATCACAATGCTGCGACAACCGACGCATCGTCGATCGAAAAGCATTTCGAATCGAACAGTAACGGGAACGACGGGCGTAAAGTAAGCTACGGAAACATTCAGCGTCTGAACGAAGAGAATTAACTCTTAACGGCCACCGGTGCTGTTCTCTCGGAAGAGTATTTAAGTCCGAGATTTATTTTCACAGTAAACGAAATCTTTGACGACGATGGTAAATGCAATTATTTTCCTTCGTCACTAACGTCGCTGTCAATTGCTTCGAAAATATTTCTCTTTTTTATTTATATTTACTATATATATTCACACTGTAGTTGCAAGTACTTATTCTTTGCTAAAGTCTCTGAAAACGGTACGAATTATGACACGAAAAGGTCGACAAAGAGTTCTGAAGAAAATATGGTAGCAAAATCATCGCTATATATCTGATTGATTCAAACAGAACGTTTATGGTATACGGATACTCTGATTTATGGACAACAGTGAACATTTTAGTTATTGATACAAGGGTTTGAACGAATTTCAATTGATGAAATCTATGGGCGTTCTAAAGTTAGAGTCAAACGCCGGACCGTTGAGAGTTAAAAATAATTTTCTCGCCCGTAATTATACTTGTTTTGCGATCAGGATGCCAATGAAAATGTCGGCGCCGTTTCGCGGGAGAACTCGTCCCCCGGATCCGACGATTTCTTTTTCGTCGTCGACGCTGAGTCACCTACCGATGAAAGATTAGAAAATGGTAGGAGAGACTCCCCCATTGACTCGACGAGCGATTTCATGTCCAAACACGATCCACGATCGACGGCATCGGGGACTCAATGCAACGGTAAATTCACGGTGAACCTCCGGTTCGAAAAACTAAAAATACAATAAATGTATATTGTTGAAGGTCCGATCCTCCCGTCCGCAGACCTGGCTAAGATCAAAGATTCGACGTCGCCCCGCGCGTTTTCGAACGCTTCGAGTGCCGTACGTCTTGGAAAATATACATCAGTCCGTCCCGAAATGTCGAATCACCAGGATAGCTCGATCGGTTCCGATAACGAGGACGACTCGTTCGGGGAAAACGTGGACGTAACCTACGCGTCGGTTGCGGCGAGGAAAAACGAGATAGCAGAGACTGGTAACGTTCCCTCGCAACCCTCGTCGTCTTTTTCGATCGGTGAAGTCCCGAGGAAACCAGATTCGACCGAGATCGACAACAAAAAGAAAACGAAGTACCTTGCGGGATTTCGATCGACACGAGCGAAGCGACAAGTTGGTAATCCTTGTGTTATTACTTACCAGTTACTCTTGATAAAATAAGAAAATTAGTAGAACAAATAAAATTAACGCTATTTCTACCAAAGGTGTCGCAAGTTACCTTTTTAAATTTTATCTGGAAATTACTTTTCCTTGATAATACGGTATCAAAAATAACATGATTCGCGTTAACAATTATTTCCAATTAGTTGGATTCAAATGCAAAACCACGATAGAAATAATGTTGATAGAGAAAGATACGACGTATTTGAAATCGTTCGCCGTTTCTTTTGTGAGTACAATTACAGGGTGCAATTATTAAGATGCGTAATAAGTCCATTCGCGTTTCTTTTTAAGTACTGTCATTGTTATATGATATACATATGTGCCATTTTGTTCTATGATCGTTCTGTCTTTTTCTGTATAATTTAAATATTTCTTTAGAATAAAACTCGTCGCTTCATTTATTCAAAAATTCAGATACGTGTATATTCACATGTTTGGTGTCCAAAATATATATAGTAAAAATTGCAATAATTTTTCTCCCGTCGTTAAACATGTTACCGTGGTGATAAACAACTCTTTTCCTAAATATGACCGATGGCATGTATAGTTGTTTTCAATTTATCTAGTTGTGAACAGTATCTGTCGCTATTAATCGTCTGACTATGCAATAAAAATGTATAAAAAAGTATTAACGGCCATTGACGCGAACGGACTTATTACACAACCTAACAGCCGATCACACGACACGGTTTTTTTTACCGATTTAGTAAAATGACAGAATAAATAATAGCTGAAAGCAACGTTTACACCTTTCTGTGTTTTCGTCATACGTTTAGTTTTAAAAAATAAATTAATCGATTTACTATGATATCCAGGGTGTTCGGCCACCCCTGGGAACAATTTTAATGAGAGATTCTTGAGGCCAAAATAAGACGAAAATCAAGAATACCAATCTCTTGATTGAGGCTTTGTTAAAGAATTATTAACAAATATCAAATCAGTCTAGAAAAATTATTTTCGGTTGCGGGGGTTAATTACAATTAATTTTGGTGAATACACATACCTCCGAAATCCTATCCACTTTCGAGAAAAAAAATCGAGTAGGTGCTGAAATTTTTCGGCGAAATTAAAAAATTTCAAATCGTTCTAAAAAAATTATTTTTAGTTGTAGGTGTCAATTACAATCATTTTTGGTGAATAGACATACCTCCGAATTTCTACGCGTTTTCGAGAAAAAAATTGTTTACCGAAAATATAATTTTTGACCAGAAATGTCTGCCCGAATTTTCATGCGAATCTTTAAAACGTCATAACTCCTGAACGGATTGGACGATTTTAATGTTTAAAAAAGCAAACAACGCGTATTTTGGTGAAGAATATGTAGAAATTCCAAAAATATTCGAAAAGTTGATCCTTGACCCCGTAAACTGAGAAAAACCCAATAAAAATGGTCTAATTTTCAAACAACCATAACTCCTACAATAGTGAATATATTTTAATGAAACTTTTTTCTAAAGTAGAGCTCATGGATGCCTACAAAAAAGTATTAGACAAAATTTCCGTACAGCGTCAAACAAAATTACTAAAAATGAAAAACGAATTTTTAAGAAAAATCGACAAGGGGGTAGGTGCCTAAATTCGGCGAAAAAAAAAAATTTTGAATTGTTCTAAAAAAATTATTTCTAGGTTCTGGGAGCAAATACAATCATTTTTGTTGAATAGACATACCCCCGAAATCCTATCCACTTTCGAGAAAAAAATTCTTTACCGAAAATATACTGTGTGACCAGAAATGTTTCTATAACTTTTTAACGAAGTCTCAATCAACAAATTAGTATCCTTGATTTTCGTCTTATTTTGGCCTCTAGAATCTCCCATTAAAATTTTCCTCAAGAATGGCCGAACACCCTGTATACAGGCCTTTATATTCATGATAAAATTGCTGATTCGATAATGTTTGATATTCGATTTTGTCACAATCGAAACAACAACTGTGCTATGACATGAGATGCAATTAAATTTGGTAATAACTAAATAGCATATTTATATAGGGTATTTCATTATTTGTAGTACAAGTGGCAAAGAGGTGATTTTTTGTTGAAAAACAAATCGGAAAGAAAGAATAAAAGTTCATATGTAGATTTGTTTTCAAGAAAATCGATTAAAAATCAATTTCGATCTTCTTATCGATTGAAGAAGATTGAGAAGAGTTCGAGTTGAGCATCTGTGTAAGTAGAAACAGCGAGTGATGAACAGACGCACCATCCAAATCGTATTCAACCGTAGTACGCGTATACGACAAATTTTAAAATACCATTATCTACAAAAAGAAGCATTATAAGAAAAAATTTTATTCTACATTTTCAACTTATTTTACCGTGAAAATTACCTCCTCGTTGATTGTACTACGAATAACGAAATACTCTATCTATTTAACGAGCTTTCTGATAAGAGCGATAGAACTTTGAATTGAAATAACATAAAATCTACTAAAGATAATCTAACGCTCGTTGTTTTATTGTGATGTACATTCGGTTACATTATACATGAAATGGAATATCATTTAAATGACCACCACGATTGCGTTTAATGGAGTGAATACGATAACCTTAATTTTCGTTGACTCTGACACATGAATCGAATTGTATCTGAATAACACGAACGAAGTTTGAGATCGCCAACAGTTTACGGTTTGTTGGCATAAACAAAAGACTTAACATGGCCCCACAAGAAAAAGTCTAATGGTGTCGTGTCACAAGATCTTGGTGGTTGGTTGATAGCTGCATTTCTCGAAATACTTTTATCATTGAACTTCGATCTCAATAAAGCGATAATTTCGGCAGAAGCATGGTATATGGCACCATCTCGTTGAGATCATGTTTCAGACAAATCAAATCCACGCAATTCACACCAAAGAAAAGATGAAATCATCAGTCACAGTCACACCTTCGTTTCGAAAAAAATAAGGGCTAATTACTTTACTAATCAAAACACCACGCCATATAACAATTTTTTGCAAGTACAAAGGTCGCACGGTTATTGCTCGAGGATTAGCATCTTCCCAAATTCAACAGTTTAGTTTATTGACAGAGCCGTCTATTCAAAAGTGAGCCCTGTTTGTTTGGCAAAGTCAGGATCAGAGCTCAATCGATAAATTCACAACGCATGCAATGGTCAGCTGACTTCGATTCTGAAGTTAACTAGAACTTGTAAGGATGAAGACCTAGACCAGAATTCGCCATTCGAAAGTCTGAGGAATGCTTGATTCTTGAGAATGTCGTGAAATCGATAAATTTCGATTCACAGTAATATTTTCAGTTAAGTAGGATTTCGACGGTATGTCCAATGACCAAAAATGATTCCAATTGACTCCCGCAACCGAAAATAATTTTTTCAGAACGATTTGAAATTTTTTTTTTTCGCCGAAAAATTTAGGTACCTACCCTCTGTCGATTTTTCTTAAAAATTAGTTTTTCATTTTTGATAATTCTATTTGATGCCCTACAGAAAAGTTGTCTAATACTTTTTTGTAGGTACCCATGAGCTCTACTTTAGAAAAAAGTTCCATTGAAATATATTCACTATCGTAGGAGTTATGGCTGTTTGAAAATTGGACCATTTTTATGGGGTTTTTCTCATTTTAGGGGGTCAAGGAATAACTTTTCGAATATTTTTAGAATTTCTACATATTCTACACTAAAATACGCGTCGTTTGCTTTTTTAAACATTAAAATCGTCCAATCCGTTCAGAAGTTATGACGTTTTAAAGATTCGCATGAAAATTCGGGCAGACATTTCTGGTCAAAAATTATATTTTCGGTAAACAATTTTTTTCTCGAAAACGCGTAGAAATTCGGAGGTATGTCTATTCACCAAAAATGATTGTAATTGACACCTACAACTAAAAATAATTTTTTTAGAACGATTTGAAATTTTTTAATTTTGTCGAAAAATTTCACAACTCGAATTTTTTACTAGAAAATGGGTAGGATTTTAGGGGTATATCCATTCATCAAAAATGATTGTAATTGACCCCTGCAACCGAAAATAATTTTTTCAGAACGATTTGAAACACATGAAATTTCAGGGGAATCATTCATTCATCAGACATTACATTTTCGGTAACGAATTTTTTTCACGAAACTGAGTAGGATTTCGGGGCTATGTGTATCCACCAAAAATGATTCTAATTGACCCCTGCAACCAAAAATAATTTTTTCAGAATGATTTGAAATTTTTTAATTTAATTTTTAATAACTTTTTAACGAAGCCTTAATCAAGAAATTGATATTCTTAATTTTCGTTTTATTTTGGTCTCTAGAATCTTCCATTAAAATTTTTCCCAGGGATGGCCGAACACCCTGCATAGGTAACGTTCTCTACTTTAACTTCTTGAATCGCGAAGCCCAAACATACTTATTATTCGATTTCCCTCAAAGAAAAAGTTTCCCGTGCCCTGATGTACTCTGTCAAAGGGGAAAAAAGGAAATGGTAAACCCCATCGTATTTGCAACGCACGCCTTAGCCACCGCCAGATATTCTAAATATTATATGTATGTACCTTGAATCGTTCTGCGCCACATGCTAGCACTGCATCTGGCGATCTATTCCGCTCAATAGGAAAAATAATATTTGCTCTGGAAGCCGAACAAACCACGCCGGTATATATTACTGGGAAATTTGAAAACAAGCTGCATCCGTCGAAAGTCTTTTTCAGTTTCGATCGCGTAATGAAATATTTATAGGTCAACAGGCTGAAATACTGTGTATTCAACGAATCGGGGATATTCTTTGAAATTTGTCGCGGGCATTTCGAAGTAATAACGGTATCGTTGAATACAGAATTTCTCCACTGCGAGAAGATCCTTATCCGAAAGCGATAGCGAGCAATATCACAGCGCAAAACGCCATTGTGGATGCGGTAAACAGGCATCATCCAACGATTGGGAACAGGTGCGAGCTTTTCCTAGTTTCACGGACGCTCGACTACGAAGCATGAAGTTATTAAATTCTGAAGAAATGAATTCTCTGTACAGGTAACCGATAAAATCTTGTTTTATGCGTGCAACATACACTATAAAACGAAATATTAGTAGAGGAAATGGTAGGAATATGAGACACCCTTTTTATTTTTTAAAAGACTTTTAGAATAATTAAAATTAAAAAATTTTGATGAATAAATTTAGAGAATTTCATGTGAAATAAGCTGCATGAGTGTAAATATTGTGGACCTTACAAAACGTATGAATTTTCTCACTTTTGCCTAAATTGATACACAATAGGACATCTAGAAAATGGGGTAATAATATGAGACTGCATTACTTTTGAGGGAAATAAGTTCTGAAACTGCGTTAAAGGGTTTATGGAATTTGATAATTTGATAATTTACAACACAAAGTGAAATTAATACACCATAGAAATAAAAAGTGTATACTTGTTTATATTTTTAATTTAGATTCTCGTACAAGAAAACTAATTCTTCCACGTGTATTGATATGTATTGGTAGTAGTATCAAATGTTGCCCGCTAGGCTTGTTTCACATCGTCATGTTCCGAACGATTCAAATTGTGCTGATCAATGTGCTTATTGGTTTCAGAGAAAACTTTGCGTTATCAGAAAACGAGCTTGAGGTATGCAAATTACTGAAATCCTACAGAGTGGGCTGTGTACGTTTTTAAAAACTATTTTCTCAAAATATTTCTCTTTTAAGATAAATACGTTAAAAGAAAAAAAGATTAGTTCGCATTTTTCGAAATCACATCCACTTCGCGACATAGCATTTAATTTAATTTAATTAATTATTATTAGTGGTGGCCGAACACCCTGTATAATTGTACAGAAGTCTCCAGTAAACTCAAGAATACCGAACCAAAATTTTATTTCCATTTCTAAGAATTTTCGAGAAAATAACGATTTGCATAATCCACTCTGTAAAACTCTATATGTAAATGAAACGTACTGTTCGCAAATGATAATGGTTTTTGATTGCAGCGCAGATACATTGCATTCTCGATAGGGCTCAGTATAGACAGGATCACTTTGCATCGAAGATTAACATTGTCGCGACGACAACGGGATTTGTCGGAACGTAACTTTACAAACGAAATCCAAGGAATGCAGGAAGATATACAGGCAAGTGTGTTGCACGTTTGATTTTAGTTCGAACACGATAACAATCGCGATGATTATCATTTTCTTACACTTCTTTTACTGTAAACAATTATATTACATCAAAAAAGATAAAATATTAAAAGGAATCGAAATCGGTACAATTTTAATTCTGGGTACGCAACATCGTTTTCCAGACCACTGTGTTTGTATTGTAAAATGTCCGTTCGTAAAGGGTTGAAATTAGTTCATCAAGTAGTAGTTATATTACAATATCATTGAAACAAATACCAATATAATACCAAAACCTAAAAATATATCGATTTTCAATCTCTGTTTTCAATAACGCTAGGAACTGTCGCCACTGTGCACGGATAGAGAATCAATGGAAAAAGTAGAAAAGGTCCGTTGCCGGCTGGACACTATAAAGAAATGCGCCTATAGGACCTGTTATGCTTCTGAAACTCTTGGTGCAGTGCAACAAGAGCAGAGAATCTGTGGAGGAGTTTCCATAGCCGACAAGTATCTTCGGATACTGCGTTCCAAGTGCGAAAATTTGGCCGCAGAAATCGCTGAAATCAAGTAAGAATCTAAATACCATAACCGAACAATAACACTGAAGGATGATAATCAAAGAAATCAGAATATCTTGTCTTGTTTGATCAAAACTGCGCTGATAAAAATATAGAATCGTATTCTTTCAGACGGATTTTATTGATACATAACATCGTGATCGAAGAAGGCACAGGAGAGATAGGCGACGATGTATCTAAATTACGATACTCCAATAATCGAACAATGGTTAAAAAATCAAGATTTTCCTTTCGATAGATTATTCAGATCGAGGCACTTAAAAATATACACTTTAACCCTTAATTATTTGCACCTCGTTTTTTGAACAATTGCTAGCACGCAGTCTTATACAATCCCAACATAGTACGAAGTTTCCTATCAAATGAAACAACTGTTTTATTTAAAATTAAATATTTATTAACGTAAGTGAAGTTCCTGTTAATATTTTTAAACAAAAAATGATCTCGCAATCGCGAACGTCGAAATACATACTATGACTTTACCACGGACCAATAATACCAGACGGACGAATTTAAAACACTTTTTATAAATAACGCCTACGTATCGGAACAACTAAAAAACTACAGGAGGTATAATCATTATTATCCATGGGCTGATTATGGTAAAAGTCTAACTGGACCTTGAAATGAGAACAAAACATAAATGTAAAGTTTTATTGAAATTCATTCAGCTTTGTAACCTCAATCGTATTAATAATTTACACATGTACGCTCGTTCATAAGAATAGTAAACAAAATTTCTTTTTTTTCAATAGTTAAAATATGATCAGGGGGTCCTAAATCGTGCATTTCCGTAAACGAAATTTCTCAAAATTTTATTTTCCTTGTAGTATGCCGTTGACGTGAAGTCGGATTCAGCTGTCCAAGAGCGAAAAAGAAAGGCTCACGTTTGCCTTCTTTCTCCACTTCTCGAAGTTGGCCGAAATGACACCGTTCACTTCGGACATTTTCGGTGAGTCGACGAAGAAAGTAAATGTGAGCCTTTCTTTCTCGACTCTCCGAAACTTTACGAGCTCACGCGTGTATGTGCACTTCGTGCAGCTTCGGAGAATCGAGAAAGAGAGCATGTGTCAGTTTGCCTTTGTCGAATCTCCGAAACTTTACGTACGCGTGATCTGGCAGTGTGAGAAAGTGCCTTCGGTGCACTTCTGGCGTCTCTGGTCTGTCTTCGTTGTTTTAATTGCAAAACAAGGAAAAACATAGAAATGCAACGACATCGCGCCGCTCGTGTGCATCCAGCCTTGTAATGATATTAATTTACTCTGTTTTTCATTCGTTTTTCACAATATACAAGCTTTGAAATTGTAATGTCCTACGAATATGTTTCAAATTAGAACTACTTATGTTTTGTATATTGAGAAATGTCGCAAAAACTACATATTCCGTAACTACACACATGGAGTCAGCGATTACCAATAAACAGACATGACTTTTTACTTTTGTTCCACAAATAGTATTAAATCTCATGAAAAAGATCGATTTAGGAAGCTACACCAGAATATGACATTACCAGGCACGATGCAATAGAAGTTCTGAAATTGCAATGACCTCGTTCGAGTAATTAAAGGTTAATCGAAGTATCGAGAAAATAATACGCAATATCGTTTAAAGAACCATTAATACTAAAACTTATATGAAATGACTTTTGAGAAAAATAGTCTTTTCATCAACATATTCTCAATGAATCGCGTGCAACTTTTACTCTTACGATCGGTTATGAGTAAAATGTATTCGAACGATGAATAATTATATAATTTGCATTCTGTTTATAATCGAAAACACCAAATAAAAAATAGTGTGTTTGGGATTAACATGAATGAACTACAAAATACGAGTAGATGACGATATTTAGTCACCATAGAATATGATATGTTAAATTGTTCGTTACTTGTTCTAAGAACTAAATACATAAATTGTTGTTGTGACTGCCATAAGGTCAAATATGTCTGAGATATTCAAGTATATATTTTTAAGTACCTCATTTTGTACACACACACAAATAATACCTTCCGTATTATACGTATGTGTATATCATACATTTTAACGATCGATTTTGCTCGTTTGTTAATTAATTTTTAATCATTTTCTCTGCAGGTGTCAAGAAGAAGAGCTAGCATCGCAACAATTTCAGGACCTACATTTTCCCAAGATACGATAAAAGTAACTAAATCAGATTGTATATTTAGTTGATTTTTCAAATTTATTTCAAGGTTAATTTTGTTTTTCTAGTAAAATGACAACGTGATTTTTTCCTGAAAAATACTTTATTTCATTTAAGAAATAAAACTTCTAAATTCATTAATTCGTTTAATAAAAGAATAATAAATAGATAATAAAGATAATTGAATGAATATTTACATTTAGATTGTAAGCAACTGCATCTTGTTATCTTTTTCTATCTTTCGTAATAATGAAAATAGATGCTCAATTTAAGTGAATCACCTTTATAAGACATTTAAAAATTTTTTAAGACATTTGAAGATTACTATTAATTGATAATTTTGTTCATTTGGGCCGTCTATTTGCGTTATTCACTTTTATCTGTATTTAGGAGGGTCCTAGGCAACGTAATTCCGTCTCAGGCAGAGTTACTCTATTGACACAAAGAAGACCATCGCTGTGCTCCGAAGTGCAAAGATGGGAAAACGATAAATTAAATCGAACGGAGTTCGTATTATTAAACACATTTTCTTTTATATCAGTAAAAAAATAACAAAAATATTAGGATATGTAAGATATAAGAAACACCCGGTATATTAAAAATATATTTCATATTACAAAAAAAATGTACAAACAGACTTTGAATTATTTCAGCAGCTCTAATAGTGTCACCGAGTTACGTGACATTTCTGAACAAACCGAGTCGAGAAGAAACTCTCTGGAAGAGAACAATAATCTTCCAAGATGCGATCGGATCAATAACACCGAGACTGTGAATTGTGACGTTAACAGTAACGTAGAAACTGAAAATCAACCATCATCATCGTCGTCGTCATCTTCCTTAGAATTCAACATTACGAAAAATGTTGAAAAACAATTCAAATCATGGTAATTGCTCGATTAAATTATAATAGAAGTAATAAGAAAACTAAAATATTTTATGTATGAAATATGCGTAGAAAAATAAAATATTTAATATTTTCTGAATTTTTTTTTGTTTTAGTATACAAAAGGCCGAACCTTTACGAATAACATCACATTTTCATACATGGCGGCCGATACTGTGGTGCTCGTTGGTCTTTTTTCTTGGATTTTATGCAAATTACATAACTTCATCGGCGAACACATGCGAACACATTGCTACCGTAACAAGTTAAACAAATTTCAAATGTAAGATCTAGAAATTAATTTTGTCTGATGGGGTGATACAGTATTAAAAACTTATTCTGTGTGTAAAAGTATTTATAAGGCAAAAATAATGAAAGACCGCACTTACAAATATATTGGATTTAATTTTCTTTAATTTAATATGTTACAAATTGTCCACCGTTCCAATACACACGAGCGAATTATTTTTACTGTAATAACGTAAGGAAAGTATACTCGAGCAGTAAGTAGAGTATATTTGTGGTGATTCCATTTCAGGTACTACATTTGATGAATTGCTAAAAAAGTATTTGATATATAGTGTTACAATATAAAAAGTAAGTTTCTTTTAATTTATTAAAGTGAAAATTACCTATTGGCAGTTTTAATGTGATCGTAAGTAGGCCATAAACGAATAGTGCCATCTAGACTGGCACTAGCTATGTATTGACCATCAAAACTCCAATCCAAATTCATAATCGTGTCTTCATGGCCTTTAAGTTCAGTTAACAATGCATTAGTCGCTAAATCCCAAACAGAGATAGACTTGTCATCGCCTAAGGAAATAACGTATTGATTAAAATACTTTTAAATTATGTTACTCGTATTATTTATTAGTAATATTCGAATTATTTGACAAAATGTTAAAATAAATTGTCTTACCAGCGGCTGCCAAATACTTTCCATCTGGGCTAAAGGCTAAACTATAAATTGTTGACTGTGCTCCAATATATACCCTTAACAAATTTCCGTCGTCTTTATCCCATAACCTGACAGTCTTATCGGCGGACCCAGTTGCTAAATACCGAGCATTCGGATGAAATTTTACGCACTAGAAAACACGAAGAAGAAATATTAACTAGTAGAATAGTTCCCGCTTTCAAAAAACAAAACATTTTTTAATTTTTGGTTAAAATACATACATTTATATCTAAAAAGTGACCAGCAAATATGCGCAATGGAAATATTCTATCTAAAGACCATAATTTAGCAGTTCTATCATGAGAACCAGTTGCCACATACAAATTGAACACGCTAAGATCCATGCACCATATAGGATAACTATGGCCGCTGTAACAAATTACTTTTTAATATCATAACATATAACAATTTATCAGAAAATATTGATAAACATGAATATACCTATAAATTGCAGCACATGAGTAATCATTAAGTCTCCACGCCCTCATGTCTTTATCACTAGATACAGAAAGTAAAATTTCTGATTCTGGAATAAACCTTAAATCATGTACAATGTCCGTATGTCCTCTAAGTATCACTGCCCCTCCTTCGGTCCTTAAAATAAATTATGCAAACATACAGTTTTATGTTCTTTTACTTAAATGATGTATTAATTGTATTTAGTTAAATAACTTATTATTTTTTATGTTTGAACAAATCTTACGTTCTGTCCGCAGTTTCAGAAAATTTGTGTAAAAATGGAGTATCAGAAGCAAACGAGAAGGAGGGTTCCTCATACTTTGGCTTAATTAATACTGTTTCATTTATACCCCACAGCCTAATTTCTGTAGTACTAAATCCTACTGCTAATTTATCCATATTTGGTGGAATCACACCACTACTCGCACTGAAAAAATAAATTTTATACAGCTCTCACCATTTCTTCATTATGCTATACATAAAATTTAATTTACATAAATTATTATAAAAATGTTTTCTGCAAATAAAATCTAAATGTGTATTTATATATTATTACTTTTCGATAGCATTATTCACTGTGAATATTCGCAAAGGTTGATGTGCATTATTTCGTATTAATCTTATAGCTTCTTGCAACTCTCGCATTTCACGATCTGCTCCAGTTCCCGATGGCTGCTCTACATATCCATTAATACCTACTTCACATCGTAAACCTGTTTCTTCGCATCCTTCTATATCTGTTTCAGGCACATCCATTTTTTTAATTATTGTCACATGTGTATTTATTATCTAATTGATGAAATTAAAAAATTATGTATTATTAATATTAATTATGATGTTCATTTGTATACATAATACATACATATATGTATAAAGAAAATAATTTTATATTTAATATATAACATTTAATGAAACATTATTATTACCTGCATTAATATAATGTGTCCATGCTTTGCAAGAAATTGTTGAAGACATAAGTGAGCAATATCAGACATATCCACTTTATACTTTCTAGTTCTAAAGGAATTTACCAAAGGTCTCAACTCAATATCTTGTACTGAAAATACACTGGATAGCTCTTCTAAAAAGTCTTTTTCTGTTTCACTGTTAAACTCATTTTGATGTAATTTTAAAAACTGAATTGCTGCTTGCCTGTTACCAGCGTGTAGCATCTCTAAATATAAGTGACAAAATACAGGGTATAAAAGCCCTTTTAATTCCATTTTCAACTTATCATTGAGTGCAATATTTACCCACATCTTTAATCTGGTAGAAATAATATGTATACAGCATTAAAAATTACATGAATCTAATTATAAGTAGTCTGTCGCATTAAAATAACATTAATAACGTTTCAGAAGACATGGAGATATACCGTTGATACGCTTGATCTGCAGCAGCAACATCAATGCTAATGGCACTGAAAATGATGGAGTTATCTTGAGATGTAGCAGAAACAGCAGTTGCATTCAGAGTCATTTCATCGCTGGTTCGACAATGTACTTGATTACTTTTGCAGAAAACCTCGTTAGTCTACAATCAATGTTTGAAACAAAAGGTTATGTTATGTTTACGAATTATATTTCAACTTTAAATAAATTTTTTAAATAAAAGCGAAAACGTAACCTGCCTGATAATGACGCCGTTTTAAATACGATTCAATTGTTGCATTAATTAATTCACTCTTTAATCGTTTCATTTTTTTGGAATTACACGTTGGTTACATTCAAAAATTTTGACAGACCCAACCATAAGAAAGGTGTCGAGTAACGGAATTCATTAAAAGTACAATGTTTTTATAATTATTTAAAGCATGAGTAAAATACAAACATTATTGATATATTCAACAGAAATTAATGAAAAGAACGAATTTGAATGTCCGCCTGTATGATATACATGTATTTTCATTAATGAAGCAGTTGAGATGAATGAAACTTCAACCGGCACTACTGATACTATTCGGCATACTGTTCATATCACATTTTTTTAAGCATTCGTATTTTATATAGTTTTGCTTGACACATATAAATTCACAATCAAATAGCACGGTCCTTCAAATATTCTAAAAATACGAAAGCAAAAATATTCATCTATTTCCTAAAAAAGTATCCGTTATTCCTGAGTTACTAGACACGTTGCGCTTCAAATACACAAAGGTCTATTAATACGTTGATGCGTGATGCGTTCGAGATGATTTAAGGGGAATACGACACAGCAAATCCAACTCCCTCTCCACCATAACGTGTTTGTTTATTTATTAAAAACTCAAGCTCTATTCGCGAATATATTGTCATAGATACATAGTATATGTATAAATATAAATATATAAAATATAAAAATACAATAGTATACAAAAATAGATTTAAAATATGCCGTGTACTGCGTCACTTAACCTATAGTAAACACGTCCACTGATATTCACGTGTATTTTACACGTCGCCGTCAAGAAACAAAGAAATCAACAGTCGCACATTCCCGCTTCTGTTAATCATTTTGCTCATTAAATATAAAACGATACACTAATTTTCGCGGGAGTCGGTCGTTCATTGTTCGTATTGGGCGCGCATCGCATAGCGTTGTAATACCATGGTAACGAAACAAAGAAGAGCAGGTGCGATTACTGTCTCTTATTCTGCATTCTCTATCGATTTTATCAATTTGTTCACATTTATTTAACATAAGAATTTAAATTTATATATAATTTTATATAAATGTATATGTATATAAATTTGAATTATTATGTTAGATAAATTTTGGTACTAAATGTTACCAAAAAATCAAACCTACTTACAATATGATGGCACTAGTGTCTCAAACCAATGAGAGTTGTAAGTGACCACGTGCTCTCTCTAGTGCGCATGCTTAGCGACATTGCCATAGTATATAATAGAAATCTAGATTAAAATAGATAATAAAAGAGATTATACTTGGTATTTGATTTATTAACGACGCTAATTATACGTAAAGAATACATGTCGGTCGAAAAGTTTTGCCTACTCTGTACGTCTGTGGAGTACTAATATCGGCAACATTGCTTCTAAGGGGTACGTAGGTACGTTCAAGATCTCCGAAATTGGTATATCGACATCAAAGGTTCCGTCAGAAGTGTCGCCTCTGTATGTAACTCTGTGCTAGTGTTGCAATGTAACTGTCATTATTCCTTATCTAAGGTTTCACTGATTTATGGTAGGTTCTTCAAAGATGTTGTTCAGTGTTAAACGAACTTTGTTGTAATTAACTTTGAAAAGGAATCGAATTCGTCCAACATATTTAAAACAAAGATAAAAAGGCAATTATGGAAGGTACGATGGTGAACAATTTTTTAAATATCTTTTATATTAATTCTAATTGTCAATTCGTGGTAAAAATATTTCAAGTTAAAACATTTAACGACGTTACGAGATTTAATTGAACTGTTTGCATTAAACAGAAACGATTCACAAATGTAATCGAAATGATATTAATTTCTTGTTTTAGGTGAATTAAAACATAACATTGCTAAGTTAGTCGATGACTTAAGGTTTGTCATAAAATCAGAGAAAGAAAACGAAGATATCGTCCAAATTTTAGACACCATTGTCAATGTTAGCAAAACTTCTGTTGGAGGTATTCATCAATTTTCAACATTTAGTTATATTTCTTTTATATTCGATAATTTCTTTTTCCAACACCTTTCTATGTAATTTCATTGTGACAGACAAAACAAGTGGTCGGAATTGTGTAGTTTCTTGATTTTCAATTCATAATTTGTCCAGGTATATTCCTAGCAAACGGACTGTTCACCGATCGAGGTGAATTATACGTCATTCGATTTATTAATATGCATTTCATTATTTGCGATAATTCGTTATTTTTATTTAAACTTGTCGAAAAGGTGCAATAAAAAAGTAAGGTTAAGTATATTTTGACAGGTTCACAGATAAAAACAAGTGATTGTCGTTACTGTGTTCATGTTGTAAATTATAAATGCCAAAAAGTCAAATGCTAATTTGTTAAACATGTATCGAATGAAATGTCAGCTATTTCTGCTAATATTTCATTGAATAAATCACCATTTTCTTGTTAGGTACATTTACTAAATACTTAGTGGCTCAGGTATCCAATGAAGTTACTCTTCTTGAAAATATAAAATATCGATAGTATTATATATTATAAAAAAGATTAAAGAATGTGTGGCATGCTTTCAAGTGGTCTCAATTTAATTTGTATAAGCATCAGTAATGGAATCTTCAAAATTGACACTGTGATTAATTTTCAAATGGCCTCTGTGATATTTTCTACGACAAAATGTTGATTCATCAATCTCAACAATCTTCTCTACCCTTCCAATTGCTATACAGAAATTATGTAGCTAATCTACCATTATTTGTCCTATAAAATAAGATCATTACAAAACAGTATTTTTATTTAATTTTAGTTATATAATAATATGATATTGCTCATAATTGTATGTTTGCATATATATTAATCTTAGGACATCTGTAGCTGAGTTAGATCTGGGTTAGGTTAGGAGTCAGGGAGGGGCATAGTGTCTACTTGACCTAATCCTGCATAGTATGTGCATACAAAAATGACTTTTATGCATACATGTTTAACAAATTAGCATTTAACTACCTGGCATCTATAATTTACACCATGAACACAGTAACGACAGTCATTTGTTTCTACTTGTGAACTTGTCAAAATATACCAAAATACTTCTGTTATTAGTTTTTTCAATAAATTTTTACAGAATTCAACAATTGAACTTTAATTTTCATGAAACTACATAGGAAAAGAAGAAATTATTTTTCTATGTTGGCTGTTGGGTAATAAAAGTTGCAAACTTTTGTATTTTCTTTGGGCAAACTGTAAAATTTGTATTTTTATTTTAGAAGCTACAGAGTTCATGGTAGACGATGTCTTTCTTACTTTATTGCATCACGAATCTAAAGATATAATTGCAAAAACTGCTAAGGCGATTGCTGAAATTGCCAAAAGCGAAAGGGGAAGGGAAAAGTGTACTAATACGGACCTAGTGAATGCTCTTATAGATCTATTAAAAGATGATCGGATCGACGTATTGACGCAAACTTCCAGAGCTTTGGGAAATATTTGTTATGAGAATGGTAGGGAGCTTTAATCCCTAATGAACCAAGTTTTGTTCATGTATGTAGCTAACATTAAAATGACCATTATTACACAATATTATTTAAAATAGCAATATCAATTTTATCTCGGATTTTTTTATTGCACAAATTTACTGTTATAGGTATTATGTGTCCAATGGTAATTTTCAGTTAAAAACTTTAACATTAACAATACTCTCTTAAGTTTATCATTTGTATAATTAAGAATAGAGAATTCAGTTTAGGAATTAAACCGAAAGATTGCATTCAAAGTATTTTGTTATTTCAAGATTTCAAATCATTACAATCTTTTAATAATCTAGAATTGCCATTATTGCAATATTAACACCAATTCTACCAAAAGACACCTTTTAAAATTTTAATTTGTAATTATTTTCAAAGTTTAATCATTATTTCTTGATTGACTTTTTTTAACAATTATTTCCATAATTATTTTTATCCAAATGCAAAAATGTAAAAAGACATCTTTTGGTCGAAATAGTTATGAAAAATACCTTGATAGAAATGTATCGAATAAAGCCTTAGGTTTTCGAAATCGTAATAATTTAAAAATAAACTTCAACAGTCGCGTGAAAATGTTAATAAAACTCGGTTAAATAGAATTTTGTTCAGATTAATCGCTTCGTTTTAAATCGATAATTTAAATTACATTGCGTTAATAAATTTCGTTTTATTAAAATTATTATAGAGAATGGTAAGAAATTTGTCGAAGACAAAAATGGGTTGATTTCGATTCTGGCGGTTTTGGAAAAAAGCGTAATGCTGAAGAATGTAGAAGGTGCACCATTCCTTCGTAACGTTGCTGCAGGACTTTTACTAAATTTCCTTATTGACCGACCATCTCTTCATAAAGAGGTGCGTCATGTTCTTGCATGGTTCTTTCACTCTATCGTGTTGATTATCGTTCGGATTATCACATATGTGTCAGTATGTTGTTGCAAAAAGCACTTTATACAACATTGATGTATTATTATGCATTTCAAATCATTTATATGTATATTGGAACTGTTCCAGTATGACACATCTTTTTTCAAACTTATGTTTGGAAATAAATATACATTGTATTTATCTTCATTCCAGTAATTGTAATCCATAGAGAACGAAAGTAATGAACATATACTAATACATTAATGCAAATATCATAAATTCTCGAAACGTAACATACTAGTGCATTCGTGGTAATTACTATGTTAATCTGTAGGAAAACTTTCTTAGGCATTGCAACAAGAAAAAACCATACCTATTATCTGCAGTATTTTGGAGATCGATGGAACTGCAGGCAGAGAGGCTGCGATGCATTCGCTTTTAATATTAGGAATACTGGAGGATGTTAATTTAGAATTTTTAGATGAAAGGCTCACGAAAATATTGGTCGATATTTTAGCCAGCGATTCATCGGCGGAACTCTCTGAAATATGCTTGGAATTTCTTCACGGTCAAGCAGAAAATGGTATCTTGACAGTCCACAAATTAGAAATCTAATCTTTCGTTTTCCAAGTTTCATTCTTAAACATTGAATAATTCTTTCCAGGATCAATCTTTCTTTCTATCAACAATATATTATACAAACTCTTCTACTATTTATATATCAATTCAAATTACTTTGCACCAAGGTTAATAGAGGTATTTAAATTTTAGAGAATTCGAAATTGCTACTTGCAAAAACAGGTGCCTGTGAATTGTTGCTGAAGCTTTTAGAGAAGCACAGTCCATACTGCACAGATGAAGAGACCAGACTATCATTAAAGCTCGCTTGCAATCTGATTGTTCTTGTACTGACTGGAGGTATATTAAAAATATTCTTAATTAATTGACAATATAATTATCTGTAGGAAGTATTTTTAAAAGAAACTATTTATCTTTATATAATTTTAATAATTAGTGACCCTAATGCCTTAGACTTTCCTTGTAAGTCAAAATGCTATTTGAAGTTAAATTTCTTACATTATTTAATTCAGATGTTATTCATTTCGTCTGTTCTACAAGTAGATATAGTTTAATTTGTAATAAAAAAAAAAAAAACAAAAAAAAAATTTTACATCCATATTTTTTATATCTTTAAATAATAATAGTTGATGTGGATTGTTAAATTGAAAAAAACTATTTGTTGAAAAGTCAATACGCCAATACGCCGCTGGACTTTGAAAATTTTACGCGTGGGCCGACGGACCGATCGGTCGCGACTCTTTCGCGATTATTTTGAAAACTAGCACGACGACATCAGTTTGTAATCTGATTCTTCCAGATGAGAGCATGAACTATCTCTATGATAACAACAATGGCATTGTGTACAAGAAATTAATTCAGTGGCTTGAAAGCAAAGACAAAGATTTGCAAATCACAGCAGTGTTGGCAATGGCCAATTTTGCACGCACTGATGTTCATTGTAAGCTTATGGTTGCTCAAGGCGTTCACCGTAGTCTCCTCAAATTACTACGAAACAATAACACGGACACTGCTGACATAAGATTTCAATATGCTTTGCTCAGTGCCTTGAGGAATCTTGTTATCCCTGCAGAAAACAAACCTATAATATTGGAAGATGGATTGATAGATGTTTTGTACTCCATGCTGGACATCCAATCGTTCACAGTGGTCTTCAAACTATTGGGCACATTAAGGATCGTTATCGATGGTCAATGTGAGGTTTCATTTTAGAAATATTCGTTGCAATCAATATTTCTTCAAATATAGTTTCCTTCACATTTTTTTTTTTTTTTTCTTTTTTTTCAATTAAGTATTTTAATATGTTTGAAGTTCATATGTGCATCAGATTGATCAAAATAGTATTATTGAATTATTGAAAAATTATATTTAAGATGTCTTGTTTCTTTTTGAGAATATATTTATTTTCTGTTGAAGTTAATTATTAGATAGAAATTGTTTTTTAAATTTAAATTGATAAGTTATTAATGCAGGTGAAGCTGCCATACAGTTGGGAAAGAAAAGCAATTTAATACAAAGAGTAGTTGAGTGGTGCGAGGTAGAGGAACTTCCTGGAGTCCTTCAGGGCGAAGCAAATCGCCTACTTGTTTGGCTCATTAATAATAGCAGGTGAAATGATTTCAATAAATACTTCAATTATTATTCCTTGAATATACATTCGACTCGGCGTCTATAAAAGATTCTTTGATACTTCTTTATAATATTCTTTATATTTCGTAAATTCGCAGTAAAACGTTACTGAATTGTTTTATTTTATTTATATATTTATTTATTTATTATTATTTTTTATTTTTTATTTTATTTTTTTTATAACGATTGTTTGTGCAAGCGTGATTAGCTAAGAAAATTAGTTAATTGTTTTCGTGTATTTTAAATTAGGAATAAGGAAATCTCGCTTTCGATAATAAAACATGGAGCAGCAAAACACTTAGTCAGAATGTTAACAGCACAACACATTTTAATGCAGAACGAAGCTCTAATTAGTTTGATAATATTGACGACGAGTTGTTTGCCTGAATGTGAAAAGCTTCTTTTTGAAGCTGAAATAGGAGAAAAACTTTGCAGATTGTTCGATACTACGAATAATCTAGAAACACCAATTCTGCAAAACTTCGTATCTCTTTTGGATAATATTACTAATTCAGGTATTCAAACTATGTTTATTTTGTATTTTGCAGTACGTTTATAGTTTGTAGTTAATTTTGTAATTTCATGAAAAATGTGGAACATTTTTCCAGGATTAATTGAGACAGTAAATCGAAAAATCATTCTAGATCAATTTCTTTAGTTCTTTTGTGAAAATTCGGTTTCTATAATACTGATAAAAGAAACTGATTATTTGAAAATTTTATTTACATTTAATTTTCAGATGCATTAAGAGAACATCTAAGAAAAAGTAACTTGAGAGAATTGTGTCGAAATCTGGTTAAAAATGAAGAAAACTTGACTCTATGGAACAGATTGGAAGAAATTTGCGACAAACTTAATTAAACAATGGGAAAAAGTTGAAAGTTTTAGAAGTCTTTTACGAAGAGTGGAATTTCAACAAAATATAAGATTCTTTTCTAGAAGAAAATGAACTTTTATGCTAGAATATGAGAACTATTTCATATTCGAAACAATATTTTTATAAGACGTTCAATGTGTACAATTATACAAAAATAGAGTATTTAATTTCATGCATTCAGTGATGATATATGAAAACTGTTTGAAATTGGAATTTTGTTATTTGTTTTCAGTATAAAAAGATCTCGGTTAAACAATCGATTCGTTGAATTAAGATAAATGTAATTTATATATGTGTCTATTGATCTATTGCTACTTAAGATAAATATTAGTCAATTGATTAATGGGCGGGGGGGGGGGGGCGATTCTAGAAATTTGTGAACATCTAAAAATATATGTACTTTTACGAAATCGACCAAACTATATTATTTACGCGACCAATTATAAGATTGATATTTAAATAAATAGATGACCACTTCTGATAATTGAAGTATTTATTTGCTTCATTATTTTCAAAACATTCTTTTAAAAGGTCATGATTAGAACGTAGTTTTAAAATTAGTTTTAAGTAAAATTATGAGGAAATTACTGTTAAATTAAATATTGCTTGAAAATTACTGACAATATTGATGAATATTATTTTCTTATTTTTTTTTTTTGTAACACTAATAAACCAAAGATTTCGAGATGTGATTGGAAGGGTTAAATAGATATCCTGACATAATTTTAACACTTTGAATATTTTAAAAGTAAAAATTTAGAAAATTGTTAGAAAAATTGTTAAATCTGTGATCAAAAAACATGAAATATCATTTACATCAACTGTAGTCTTACTATAAATAATTTCAAAGAACTCTCTGTGCTTGAAAAAAAAATCGTTATCACAATATTTATAGAATTGCAGAAAAATGGTCCATCCATATCTTATCTAATCCATCTAAACTCCAACTTTCGATAATTTGGAAATTGTTTGTCCCAAAAATAATGCCAAATATATCATTTAGTTATCTACGATTTCGTTTACTTAGCATTAAACATAGACGTATATAGTACTTTCTCAGAAATGTCATTGTTGCTAAATAACACGGAATAGAAATGCGTAATTTCTATAAAGCCACTTTTTTGTGCGGATATATATTCGTATTAAAAAGAATCTATAAATTCATAAAAGTTGTGTACATGAAACATTTCAGTTTTTTTTTTTTTTTTTTTATTGGAATGCTACGAGGCAAATTATTAATAAATAAAGAAAAGGCATCCATTAATAGTTACAAATGGGGTATATTCTAATCGGACAATTCCAAAAAAAATTAATAAAAAACTTTTCGTTAAATTAAAATTACCAACAACTATGAAGTGTGTACAACAAATTTTAAAAAACTCTGGGAAGTTTCGATAGACAAAGATGCTGCAGAAACTAGTACTCACGAACAACGTAACAAGGTCGCCTCGAATTTGCACGAACACACAACCTTAAACAAAAGAGTGGGAATATGTTATCTTTTCTTACAAAAAGAAGTTTCCTCTAGATAGACCGGATGATTAGAAATACTACTTGCATGATTTAAGAAAAGAAACTATCGTCGCGATGAGTCGTAACTTTAGTAGTGGCTCATTAATAATTTGGGCTGCATTTAAAGCCGATGTAGACATCAATCTGTCATATTATTCATAAAATAAATTCGACACAATACATAAAATTGTCGGAGGTTGAAAATGATTTACCGAAGAAATTGAAGATGATATTTCATTTATCAACATCATAATATTACAATGCATCAAGGCACACAAAGCAGTGGTTAAACGATCAAAATATCAGTTTAAAAAGAAATTGAATGATTGAAATATCGAACTCGTAGAATTTGAGGCGAAATGGAATTAATGATTTGAAGTGCGTGGTTCGCTGTTAATCCACGGAACGAAAATGGCGCCCCAATCAACTGGGCTGCCACGTAATGTTGTGTGTCGCGTTGACGAGTTACGTTTCTCCGACAATTAACAGCGAATTAGACCGTAAAAAGTGCAATGTACGTCGCCTGGTGCAGTGAGATCTAAAATTTGCTTTATTCTTGCCCTGATAACCTCGTCCAAAAGGTGAGAATGTCATTTTACCAAAGACGAGACCTAGTTGAAAAGTTTGAAATCGTAGCACCTCGATTTCGACGTGACGTTTTAACCTTTCGATCTTTTCCCTTCGTTTTAATTCTTCGAAAATTCTTGTATCCTTTCCATTTCTCTAATGTTAAGTTTCTGAATCGTAAATTTTGTTTTCTTTTTGTTTAAAAAATTTCAACCTGACGACCAATTATGCATTTATACAAACTGGTTTGCCTTCGTGATCATTTTATTTGATTATATTTACTGGTTTTATCTTGTTTTTTTTTATTACTATCGTCTTACTGTTTTCCTTATTCAAGTTTATTTGAACAAAATGTTATTGTTCCCGCCTATTTTACACGTTGCTTGTCGAAAATTTATTTTACATACTTTGAACATCTTTCGAGGTTCGATACATTTAAGCTAATCCAGCTTTCAAATATCACAAATTTACATTCAATTTTGAATTTTAGGTGAATAGATTATTTATTATTGTTATTCCGCTATTTTTATAAAAATATAGCATCTTTCAAGGTTCATTACATTTAAGCAGATTGAGCAGTATATGCAAATATTGAAACACTTGTTAGCAACATATAACTGTTAGGTTTTTACCAATGACCTCTATTATTTCATGTTTAATTTAAGTAAGAAGCTAAAATAAAATGTTTTATTCATTGTATGTATTATCTGACAAATATTTTATTGAGTATTATATTAATTTCCATATTATTAACTAATATTAACTATTTTGCAAGTGATATATTGTTGTATGCAAGAAGTCACCAGAGATAATACAATGTGGTTCTCCATTTTTTTGTAAACAAATCTAGTATTTATAAATGAATGCTTAAAAGAAACATATAAGTGAAAATAATATTCTTTTTTCTGTTATTTAAATATTTCAAAATGCTTTAGTTTTAATAAATGATACAATTTTATGTGCATTCTACATTTATTTAAAATACAAGTTATTATATTTTAGTTATTTTAGCTATTTTCATTGTTTTTACTTTTGTGACCTTGATATCTTTGCATGCTTGAATTTTTGTAGTGACGTTTGGAAGTCTGCAATATGTCTCAACCAATAAAGTATCAATACCATTCGTATAGCAATGAAAATAATTTGAAAAGTGGTTCCTCTCAGATGGTGAATGGTCAATCGAACGTGGTACATCATAATGGCATGCAACCAACAAATTATAATTTTACTGGCAAGTATATAGTAGTTCAAAAATTGTATTATTAATCGTATTCCTGAGGTATTGTCCAGCATCCATTTTTATTTTAAATGCAATGAAATACTAATTTAAAGTTTGGAAAAGTACAAATAGTTCCAATTCCTAACAGAATAATTTCTGTATTTGTTTTTCAACTTCTATTAATTTCTTTGATCAATTGCAACATTGCATGTTCCAAATTTTTACTTTGGAACTGAACAGTATTTTAAACAAACAATTATTATAATAACAATACACTTTTAAAATCATAAAAAGAACACTAATTTGAAGTTCAGAAGTATATAAATATTACTATTTAATAACAGAATAATTACTTTTTTATGCTTTTCAACTTCTGTTAATTCTTTCATCACAAATTGTTGATCATAGGTAATGGTTTAACTGTAAGTAGAAGTTGAAAGTTAAATTTTAGTGTGTCTTATTTTCAGGTACCCCGTCCTCGCAGTCATCGCGAGATCCATCCAGGGAAACGTCGAGAGATCCATCTCCGACTCCATATCTTTACAACCAATACAGACCACCTTTGCAACGTCCACCAGTGCCTCCAATCAATGGCCAACAGAGCACAATGAGTCCTGTAATGCCACCGCCAGTAAGATTACCCCAAATCCAGCAATATTCGTCAATGTATAATGTCCAGAATCAATATCAAGCAACCCAAAGTCAACCGCCTCCAAGAGATGAGTTAATAAATTCGCAAATAGATTCGACGAAACCAGTGATCGGATTTATGCAGAACTTACCATTGGAATCGAAATCTTATAAAGTTGAAAATCAGGATACAGTGCAAGGCTCACAGCCATTCATACAAGAACAAAATGTGTTCCCCAATCTTGCGCAACAGCCTAGAGGACAAACTATTGGCCAACCAAACTTTGGAGGGCAAAGAATGTATGCCAAAAATGCACATGGTATACAACATGCTGCTACTGTACCAAATGCAATGCCTTATGCAGCGGTTGGTGGACAAATCCCAGCAAAAGCACCCACTACAGCCACAGGATACTCTGGACAGCGAATGGTTTGTATTTTATAATAATAATAATAATAATCAATTTTCTATTTAACAGGTTGATTCCTCTTTGTATAAATTTTAAAAAAGAAGGAAACTTTTAAAATGTATTCTATTTCAATATAATCATGGTTGAATAATACTATAAGAATTCCAATATGATGGGTAGTTAATCACGGGAACTTATGTTGAATCTTTTACAGTATATAATTATGGCAATTAAAATGAGGAAATCAAATTTGAGAGCCATAATCCAATTTAGAATGAACCAAAGTATTCTAAGCCAAGAATTCTAAGTTTTATTGTTATACAATATTTTATAATTGTTTTGTAAATTGAGTAAAAAGTTTTAAATTAATAGCAATAATATACAGTACTGAACTGCATTTAGTTCCTAAGTTTTATGTGTTTAATTTACTTTGAAAAATTATAAACAATAGCTTCCTTTTAAGTGCTTTTACGAAATTGTTTATTGCAGTATTTTTATTGAAGACGTTTATATATTTGTTAAAATGTTTCTCAAAGTATCTTGTTGTCTTTTAGTATCAAAGTCAGCCACCGAACCCAATGAACATACCACAAGATTCGATGAATAAACATTACCCAGAATCATATCCTGATCAAATGAATCAGTTGAACAGCCAAATGAACATGATGTCCGTCACGCAAGCTGGGTACAACAAACTATGGGTACATGAAAGTATACTTCCTAATAGTCTGTATAGTTTAAAAGGTTGGAAAACATGAATGAGATATTCTTTATCCATTTTATTTATTGTCCAACGTTTCTTCGTTGTTATTACAAAATAGTCCAGGTTGATTTAGGATGATAAAGAGTTTTGAGTTTCCATTGTTATTGGAGTAATACTATTCTATTTTTAGGGAATGGAGACTGTCGATCTCTTGCAATATAGAAATATTTTACCTTCGGAAAAAGTTGAACCGCCGAAAATCAAACTTCACAAAGAATTTCTAGACAGTGTTAATTGCAGCCCAGAGTAAGCATTCTAATCACGCAAGTTATATTTGTAAAAAGACACAATTATGGAAATAAATAACAATTAGGACGTACATACTGTAGAAACAACGTTCTATAACTATTGTTTCGTTGATTCTTTCAGCATTTTTCGCTGCACGCTAACGAAGATCCCGGAGTCGAATTCTCTGCTACAGAAGTCTAGGTTGCCCCTAGGAGTTTTAATACACCCCTTCAAAGACTTGAACGTACGTACATTTCTTCTCAAATACCAAATAAACATTAACTTCGATGCAATTTAATCAAATGTTAATTGAATTAAGGGTATTTTTATTGTAGTCAAAATATGGATATAAAAGAGTTCAATTTTTTTTTTAATTTTAGACGGCAATATCCCTTTAATGCGTTTTACGGGTGCTCTTTAACAATCATAAATTAAAAAGAATAGTTCATGCTTTAGGAATCTGTATTCATTTGAACATTTCAAGTAATTGAACAATGTACTTTTAGCAGTTACCAGTAATACAATGTAGCACAATAGTGCGATGTCGTGCTTGTAGAACGTACATCAACCCATTTGTATATTTCAACGACTCGAAAAGATGGAAATGCAATCTGTGTTACAGAATAAACGAACGTAAGTACCGCCGACATAATTGAAACGTTTTAGTACAAATTAATATTTCTTTGGCTTTTGCTCTGCTTGTTCAGAAATAGAGTGAATTTTTTAGGCGTTAGACGTAAGATTTTGCACAAATTATGTTCGCAGTGCCGGAAGATTTTCAGTTCGATCCTGTGACTAAGTCTTATGGAGATCCATCGAGACGACCGGAAGTGAAAACTAGCACGATCGAGTTTATTGCACCTAGCGAATATATGGTGAGAAATATTTATTTCGAAGTATAAAGTTATTTCAAAAATTGAAGCTTCGATTAAAAATTCCTAATTTCATTTAACAATATAACAGTGACCTTAATTTTTTATTGAAAATTAATTTGTTTTTAAATTTAAGCAACTGCAATTTCTTGTCGGTTAAGGGGCTGAAAAATCGTGGGGACTAATTTGTGCTTCACCCTGTAGATTAATATAGTCGATAATATAGGTAGAAAAAATAGATGTTGAGGTTTGTTAAAATGGGAAGCGTTAAGTAAACGAATAATGAAACTAATATGTTCAAGCTACGACCACCACAGCCAGCCGTGTATCTATTTGTTTTGGACGTTTCGAGACTTGCAGTGGAAAGCGGTTACTTGAGCATAGTGTGCAACGTAATTTCAGAGGAGTTGTCGAGGCTACCTGGTGACGGTAGAACGCAAATTGGATTCCTGGCGGTAGACTCCGCGATACACTTCTTTAGCATACCTGACAATGTATCGCAACCCCAGGAAATGATTATGCTAGATATAGACGGTAACGTAATACTCTTGAACATTTAGTAATAAATTATATATTCACAATCTTATAACAAATCCGTTTTATTTGTTTAATTATTCCGCGTCTGAATGGAGAAATGAATTGGATATCCAATCTGAAATTTACAATATAAAAGCTTGGATAGATATGATTTTTAAGAAAACCTCAATTCTTTTTTTACAATAATTGTTGTAGAATTTATACTCACACTGATTACATTTTTAAGTTTCTGCAGTTACAAACCTATATTTTATTGAAAAAATTAAACCTTGTAATCAATGTATACAATTCTGATTAGTACGCAAAAATTTATAATATTTGCACAGACGTCTTTCTTCCATGTCCGGAGAACCTAATAGTCAATTTGAAGGAACGCGAAGAATTACTGAGAGATTTACTGGCCCAATTGCCTACCAAATTTCAAGGAACTTATGATACGAACAGTGCTTTGGGTGCAGCGCTGCAAGCTGCATACAAACTTATGGTGAGCATTAAGAAGAAATATTACAAATTATTCCGTTCAGACCGCATGGGGTGTATACGCCATACGCTATTACGATTAATAGTTTTGCTTCTGATATATACCTTCCAATGTTTGTAATGGTACATTTCATTTTTAAGTAATTATTTTAACAAAGATACTTTTTTTTGAATAGTGGGAACTGTATCATTTGGAATCAAATGATATAATCTTGAAACTAATTTTACTTGCTTGATATTTACCTCACAATATTATAGAATTTATTAATTTATTTATTTATTACAAACACGGCATGCATAGAGTAGTTGCATATAACTTCGTATGTTTAGAAGTAAGCTGTGTGCAACGTTAGTTGATATGCTTCTTAAATAAGTACAATGAGTCACTAAATAAATTAAGTAAATAACGAAACAGGTAAATTTGTTTAAAGATCTGACTGATACAATTATTGGATATATAGTAGCATTTATATGACGAAATGTGGAAATATTACGCGTAGTTCTCGCCGGAACATTAAGTTTGAGTAGTTCGAGAATTTCCAGACAGTTTTTATACAAGATATAATAAAGTGGCAAGATTTAAAAAATATTGGAGGCAAACCATCGTCGCTTGGACGTTTTTTTAAAATTAAAGCAGCTATTTAGAATTGGCAATTGATGGAGCTGGTTGACGTCACGAGTGTATACAGATGCGAAGTGTTTGGCATCTGACGTTTGAAAAGAGAAAATCGAGAAGCGAACACTAAATGCGTTGCGTATGTTGTTAAATTGATACATATCGAGCAAATGTAGTGTTCACACATAATGTGAGTGCACGCTGTAATGGTGGGTGGTTGGGAGTAAAACAAATTTAGAGACCCATTCGTATTAATATAGCAGGGCGATGTGGGGGACGTGTAGTCTCCAATAATGTATATGTTTGTATACTACTATGTATACTGTATGTACACGCAAAAACCCAGATCGGAGTCAGGAGGTACATAAAGTATGGTACCGCGTACAGCAACTTAAAACACCACCACCAGTGACTAGTATAATTTCTGTTGTTTCTCAAAATATTAAGAGTTTCAGATCTTGAGATTGCGATATAAACTAGTCTTATTTTGCTAGCAGTTTTTCTTTCTAATCTTCAAACTCTTGAGCATGGAGGAGCGAATGGATCAATAACCTTAATGATCTCATTAACAGGATTCAGCAAGTTAAGTTGCTCAGATGAAATGGAGGGGGCTTCTCCGAGGTTGTAGAATATTATGTTTTTCGATCTGCGTTCTCTGTCTACGATGTCCGTAGTAATATCTTCTTCAAAGTTTGAGGGATTTGTAGGTAACGAATGCAGAGTAAACTCAATGGCCGACAAACAGTCACTTAGTTGTTCATTGGAGATAATGAGGTTTTTTTTATGCCCCTTTCGTATTGTTCCCGTATCGTGTTTTCTCACCATTATAATAATGTAGAAATAATGTAAACACATCCATATGCGTCTAAAGTAGACAACGATTAATGTACCATTCAAAGGGTACATTATTTATAAGGTCAAATACTTCTAATTACCATTTTCTAAACAATTTTATCGCTCGATTACAAGCAGAAATAAATTCCAATTTGTTGGAAAGAGCTTTTCCGTGGAAGCATACTACTCCGCTTTAATTTTAGTCGCCAACCGGTGGACGGGTGACCGTTTTCCAAACCTGCTTGCCAAATATTGGCCCTGGACTTTTGCAACCAAGAGAAGATCCAAACAGCAGGGCTAGCAAAGATGTAGCGCACTTAAATCCAGTCACGGACTTTTATAAGAGATTGGCGTTAGATTGCAGCGGACAACAAATTGCGGTTGACTTATTTCTCTTAAATAGTCAATACTGTGATTTAGCCACTCTCTGTAAGTATTTCCGATATTTCTTACCATTTATAATATTTTACACGTATAATTAATTTTCTCGAATTCCCACTGGAAAATCATTTTTATTAGTCGTGTTATGCTTTACATAAGAATAACTTGCGTTAAAACCATTATTTATAGTAACTTTATTATCTTTCAACTTGTATAACTAATTTTGTTGAATTACTAAAAAATCAGAAATATTGAACAATTTAGGCATTTCAATAGTTACGCTCCTGAAAATCACTTTTTTAATAATTGCTTTTACATTTCATAGTAAAATAATTTCAACAAATTTTACGTAAAAATTATTGTTTATCCCACTTACAAGTCTGAAATGTTGAAAAATGCAAACTCTGCAATGCTCTGCATTTTAAGGAAATAATAATTATATAAAGTGTGACAAACAGGAAAGTGCGAAGAGAAATTTTCTTTTGCAGCGGGTATGTGTAAATTCTCTGGAGGCTGTATATATCATCTTCCTCTGTTCCGTGGCTCGAAACAACAGAATGCAGAGATTCTGGACAAAATACTTAGACGTTATCTAACCAGAAAGATCGGTTTCGAGGCAGTAATGAGAATACGATGCACGCGTGGTTTGAGCATTCATACTTTTCATGGGAATTTCTTCGTCAGGTCGACCGATCTTCTTAGTCTGCCAAACGTCAACCCAGACGCTGGATTTGGGATGCAAATTTCCATTGAAGAGAACCTTTCGGATGTTCAGAACGTCTGTTTCCAGGCTGCTTTGCTTTACACTTCAAGTAAAGGTAGTTGAAACCATAAACCATTACTATTATAGCGTTTCTTTTCTTGATTTAAACTTGTGTATACATTTTCGTAGATTTAATACGATCAACATTTGGTTTAAAAATCGCGTTTAGAGTCAATGAAAGAAAACCAAGTTACTATTTCTATAAATTGAATTAAGTTAATAGAAATAAGAACAGAAAATTATGTTTTAGGCGAAAGAAGGATCAGGGTACACACATTGTGCTTACCAGTGGAATCTCATTTGTCGAACATTCTTCATTGCGTCGATCAGCAATGTATAATAGGTTTACTTTCCAAAATGGGTAAGATCAATTTATTTTATAATGAAAAATATCCCATAAATAATAGAGAAAATATATAAAATTGTAATTTAATATATTCTTTAATTTATGTAGATTTATAGACCATTACTTTACATAGAACTTACTGCAAATTTTACAAGATAAAATGTCGAAGTGAAATAATAAAAGCAATGTTAATTACGTTTGCTGTAATTAATTTCTGTTATTAATGCATTCGTAGCTGTGGATAGGTCCCAGCAGTCCTCCTTGTCTGACGCAAGGGATGCCCTAATAAACGTGGCCATAGACGTCTTATCAGCCTACAAATTGTCACAGTCGGTGACCTCCAGTGGACTTATGGTTCCAGGAAGCTTAAAATTGCTGCCACTGTACATTATTTCCTTACTCAAATCCGTAAGTATCGATTGTAGATTCTTTTATTAATATTCGAAAGTAATACGCACATAGACAAGAATTAAGATTGTAACTAGAACGAATGTTCGTTTCAGGTCGCTTTTAGGTCAGGAACGAGTACAAGACTCGATGATCGTGTATTCGCGATGTGCCAATTAAAAACGCTGCCACTGTTTCAATTGATCCAGATGATTTATCCGGATCTTTATCCGGTACACGCGCTAGAAGATCGAAATTCGAAAGATATCGACGGGAAACTTTGTCCACAGCCACCTAGACTTCACCTTTCCGCAGAGAAAATTCACTCGAAAGGTGCTTTTCTCATGGACGCTGGAGACAGAATATTCATTCTGATTTGCAAGAATATTCATCCTACATTTTGTTGCAACGTTCTCGGGGTCACTGCTTTTGCTTCGATACCAGAAGAACTGGTAAGTTTTTAGTTTAACACATAATTGGGTAAATTGTCTTACTCAAAGAAATTTCTTGTTAAAAATTGAAAATAAAATTCCTTGCGCGAGGATTTAAAAAATAATATATATTAGAAATTATGTATTACTACGATATTAAAAAATATATATATAGCTTTTTTCATTTTTGTAGCAGAATTTTTAATATTGACAATACTTAAATAATGTTTAAAGAATTTCGAGTTAATAAACATTTTTTTTTTATTTCCAGTACGAATTACCAGAGATCGAGACGGCTGAAAGCGAAAGGTTACGTAATTTTGTATTTAGTTTGCAAGAAGAAAAACCCTTCCCCGCTTCTGTACAAATTATTAGGTAAGTTGTTTTTTAAATTTTCACATTCAATTTTAATTTACAATTATTTCAATCGGAAATATTGTTTAAACATACGTGAAACGTTGTTTATTTTTTTAAAATTTATTTTCATTTACTGACGGTTAGTTGCAAAATGCATAATAATAATTATCCTAAGAAACCGTAATTTATAAAATTCATATTGTTAGACATTATATTACTATTTTATACAAGAATTTAAGAGGACACGGTTAATAGGTTGGTGAAAGTGTGAGCGCGTGTGAGAGTTGTAAACGTAGAATTGAGGTAGTTTCTGGGGATGTAGTGATTGAAAAAGACGGTAAAGGACCCGGATAGATTTAATAGTTTATTTTAGAAAATGTGCCATAGGATAGGAATTTGTTTAGAATATCAGATTATTATTACAATAGAATATTTAATTATAGACATAAAATAATTATGAATACTATTACAACGTAATAACAAATGTAGATGTAAGGTTTAATACTATTTTTGTTTTCAGAGACGACAGTCACTTCAGGACACTTTTTGTCGAGCGATTGGTCGAGGACCGATTCGAGTCGGCTTTAAGTTATTACGAATTTTTGCAACATCTTAAGACACAAGTGAAGTAATGATAAAAGAAACTATATTGTCGATTTGAATGGAAAAAGAAACAGAAACATAAACGTTAACACAAGAAAAGACATTGTTAATTACAGTGAAAGTGTTTAGCAATCGTGGAACTCTGTTCAGAAATACGAACTTCGTTAAATGATTCTTTAATCGGTCGATTAGGATGGAACGCTTAGGGTAATAAAAAAAACCGTACATGTATATATATGTATATGTGTATGTATATACATGTCTACATTTATGTGCATATACGTATGTAGGAATGAATGTTATTATTGTTTTAAGAGGTGTTGAAGCATTTAAATATAATTCAACTGTAATTATTATTATTATTTTATTACTATTATAACGATCATTATAGAAATTACTATTATCTCTATTGCACTACTTTTTTCAGCAATTTCGTTCTTTTGTAAATGTTTTTCCGCCACAAAAATAGCTTTTCAAAGTTTTTAACAATTAATTAATATTATCAGGAAAGTTTATTTGAATTCAACGATAAAAATGTCCTTTAACTATTGGATCGATGCATAATTCTGAACGATTTATAAAATATTTAGAAACTATTAAATTATTCAAATTTAAAATATTTTCGTCATTACTGAGCCAATCTGCGCTGTATATAATTTTCCCCCGGACAAAAACTATACCTATGCAAGGAATAAAGAATAGAGTAATGAATTTATAAATTCAAATATATTGCATCTACTATATAAAATTGTACGCGTATGTATCTACTGAAGGTTGCAAAATTGTTCAATATTTCTATGATTATTCCTCTCTATTTTATTATAGATCAGACTTATAACTTTTGCAAGTAATAAATTCATTTCGAATCAGAAATAATGTGCAACGCTCGACTAAGAAAATATTCTTGATTTTAGATATGAACTTGTCCACCGATCCAAGAAATGAATCTTTTTATAGAATTTGTTCGTTTTGAATGAAATATATATATTTAAATTTATTTATCAAAGTAAAATTGTAACAAAATCATTTATTTTCGAGTTAAAATAATTTTGTAAATAACTCGTTCTATTTGTCTGTATCCCGAGCAGAAATTTCACAATTAATTACAGATTAGACTTGTTAATAAACGACGTATTTGTAACGTAAAGCAGCATATACACGTGCAAACAAATATGGTGTATCCAGGAAACAAGAAATCCTAACGCCCCAAAACAAAGATTAGTCGATTTTTTAACGACCCAACTCTATTAATCTTCTAAGATAACAATTATTAACAACTACTACTTGTAAACGTATGTGTTCTATTAGTCTATATTTATCTTCAATTTTCAAATCTTTGATCGCAATTAAAACAGTTGAAGTAGAGAAATTATTAACATTAGATTTACAAGCATTGATTGCACGTATTTTTATCGAAACTTGTCATGTTTAATTAGAATTCGGGTTTTCTTTTAATTAGAGTACATATTCATACACATATTATTTAATTGGATAGGTGTTGGGAAATTCTTTTTTGTTTTTTAAAAAATCAAACAAATCTGGATCATTTTTAAATTAGACTCGCAATGGAAAATAGTTTTAGCTTTTTCGCTGACAAATTTCAGAAATCTGATTTTTTTTTATTAAATTAGCGTTGTAAAATTTTAGTAACTATTTTTACTACATAAGTAAAGTCGAAATCTTTAAAATTTGTTACCCCAATTTTGATGACCTTGCCCCCCTCCTCAAGCAACATTACCGATATTAGTACCACTCAGCATACAGGGTAGGCAAAACTTTTCGACTGATAAGTACTCCTTAGATATACAGGATGGGCAAAACGTTTCGACCAAATGAAAAGCTAGGAGTAGGAGTACCTCTGAGACATACAGGGTCTGTCTTTCGATACCCCAAAATTGAGGTATCGAATCTCAAAGGTTCCGACAGAAGTGTCAATTCTGTACGTTACTCTATATCTGTGTTACATTCATAACTCAGATAATGAAGAAAAATATTTAAAATGGAAACCTTACTTATTCTTAAATTATATAGCAATTTGGAAAATTAGAAGTTTTAATGGATATGCATTTAATTATAAATTTATACATAGTGAGACAAGGATAAAATGTCAAGTAAAACTTACCATGAATCCGAATTCAAATATTAGAAACAATGATCATACAAATGTCAAGTAACACCCCGATTCCCGATTGATTGGCGACTTGTAATTGGTGTGAAATGAATGACTCCCACCATACATGTCTTATTGTCAGTTTCACTTCATATTGTTTTAAGATATTTTAATTTAAAATAATAATAGACTAAGATTTCTTTATAATAAAAATTATATTCACTTTAATGAAAATTTTATTTTAAAATCTCTGAGAATTCACGTCGTAATATTTTGCCGGCGTTTGTGTAGTTAATGGATGGGTTTTATTAAGGGCGAGGCTCACATAAAATTTAATTTATAAAATTGACAGTACAAATGTAAACGTTTACACACAGTTTATCTTTATCTACGAGTAACGATTCAAGTTCAATACTGTTTCCTATTCCACAATTTCTATTGATTTTATTAATTTGTTCTAATCTAACATAATAATTCAAATTCATATATATATTTATAAATTAAACAATACGTTCTGGTACTAAAATATTACTAGAAAATCAATCTAGTTGCGATTTAGTGGCGCCAGTATCGCGAGATTACTATTAGGGTCCCTGACTTAGGGCTGAATTTCAGGGTTGAGGATTTATTAGTAGTAATCAATGTAGTCTATGGTTGATATGGAAACCACTACAAAATTAGTATGATGGCGATTTTGTAAATTATTCAAGTATTTTTCAAAGTTCTTCGATAATTGTCGAGAATTTGCCGTTGTTATTGCAATAATACATTTTGACAACATGTACAATATATTATAATATAAATTGATCACTATGCCGGACAAAGACGCGAAGAAACGAAAAGAAAATTTGTATGGTAGGTTTATGTTATAAAAACACATTCTATTTAAGTTTCAAGATGAATGAAAATTTTCAATAAATTATTTTTCGATGAATTAAATTTGTATAAAACATATTCTTGCAAAATATAATTACTGTTTCATCTCGAATATATTATAATTAATTACTTGCAGACAGTGTCTTTACAATTTAGCAAACAAATTTTTTATAATAAATTTACATGTATGTATTAGCTCAGTGGTTGTTAAAACTAAGATTTCAAATCATGTACAACCTAATTTATAATAAAATTACTACACACAACCTTTGGAATTCATTGTAGTTCAATTTAAATAATTTTATTCTAGTTAATAGTTAAAGACTAATGATTTTTAATTGAAATTTAGTTACAAAGTTAATGACAATTTTTACTCATTAATGTTGACTTTTAACAGATAACATGATTGTCATTTTCATTCAATTATTGATAATCTATGTTTTATAATAGTTAAATAAAAATAGCAATCATTATAGATGTTACAAGTCAATACAACTTTATCATTTACAAAGTGATAAAGTTTCTTTTAAGTTACTCTATGTCTGCATAATTAAATTCAAAGATTTTGCAATCTGTGTTTTAGCTACAATGTTTCTAAGTGGCGTGGCAGGAGTTTCAGCTATGATTGGTTTCTGTGGTGCATTGTCATCAGCTAAAAGACAGGATACAAAGAGTTTTGATATGGGAGTTATGGGAGGGAAAGGTCTCCCAGAATCAGGAGCAATGCTTGCTACCAGAGCTTTGTTTTGGGGTTCTGTGTGGGCGATCAGTGGTTGTGGATTGCTTTTTTATGGCATTTGGAAGCTCTCTGGAGCTACAACCATGGAAGAGTTCAGAGTGAAAGTTGGATCTATCCTACCACGCATACCAAAGAACAATCCTCCTCAGAGTAGAACCGAATTCGAAAATCTTACAGATTTGCTTAGGTACGTTTCCGAGGAATGGGGTAAAGAAAAGTAACCTTACTTTTCAAAAGTGAAAATCGAAGGGAATGAATAGAAATAAAATACATAATACAGGACAAAGAAGAGAGTGACTTAATGTAATGTAATAATTATTCTGTCCTTTTGTATATATGTAAATAGAGTTTTTTATATTGTAATATTGAGAAGTACGAATTATCGTTGTTACAATTAATACGATTGTATAAGTTGCAAGAAATGAAATGAAATGAAAAATCATTTTCAGTACAGGCATTTTTGTCCACTTAAAGTGTCCACGGTTATCCCCACCAATTCTTGGAAGCCAAGCAGCTTCGAACATCGAGCGTGTCGAGCGTAACTTGACGCCAGTCGTTATCGACACAGTGTACAATGTATACATAGAATGGTTTCGGGTGCCAGCTATTGTATCTCACTTACACTTATCCTCTTTTCTTATCTCTGTTGAATTCTGAGAAGTAACCATGCCCACATAAATAACTGCGGCCGGTCCCAAGTGTAGTCACTTAAGTGGGCAGTACTGTAAGTACTGTACATATTCTTCGACCGACTTTTAAATGGGCCATTTGAGCACGGAGTACGGCGTGTTTTTACGCTGAAAATATACATTCTAGTCGATAATAAAAATAGCTCAAAACTTCTCTTATGGTTCCCAACAAGCCTGCTCAGTTAAAAAAGAATCGGAATTTTTGTAGTTGTAGAAGTAGATGTCTTTAGAAACTTTTAAATACTTATAGAAGTATTTTACTAAGGCGAAGTTGAAATTTAAAATTCTGTAATAATATACCTTTTAACCTTCAAAAGACGGATCATCTTGTTATTTCGCATTTCAGTATAAGCGGTAAATTGAATTTATTATGTTTTACAAGCAAGTGTAGATTTTTATAAATTCTATTATCACTTTTGTGTATAAAATTAGTAAATAAAATAACTCAGGTAAGTACATGTACACTATTCTAAGGAATTATTAACAGATCACAATTGTAGTAGAAAAGCACATAACAAAAATTGTTTTTTACAAGGTACTTATAGTAGCAGTATTTAACAATCAAAGTATATCTATAATATATGTAACATAAATTACATATCTGTATCGATTATACAAAAATTATAAATATATAAATTACTTGTGTGTATATATATATATGTATATATAAATTAAAAAATGTATTCAAATTGGTATAGCTTTGTTAATTTGTTATTTTATGTTATCGATTAAGACAAAACTTATAAAATATTTACTTAACAGATGGAAAAGGAAGCTTTTATACTTTAAACATAAGTACAATTTCATTAGTGTAAAGTTAATACTTATTAACTTATACCAATTTAAATTAAATTCGATAACCGATAATTATTATAAAATAATCAGCACCTAGACTAAAAATGTAAAGTTCGGAAATCTAGAAAAAATATATCAAATTTTTAATGTTTCTCTAATTCAAATTATATACCTTAATATCGTGATACTCATATGACTATCACAATCTACGATTGTTTTGTTTCCACATTATATATTCTTTCTAATAAAGCTAATGATATACTTCCAGGTATTCTTTGATGTTGTCTTATTAAATTATTAAGTGCATCAGCAACCTAAAAATAATAACAATGAGTCTAAACTAACTCAGTTTTTACTTGTTACTATTACCATTACTTATAGTTCTATTTTATTACTTTTAATTGTAATTCTTCGGGTGTAAGACTGCTATCATATGGAATTGGTTTACCAACATATGTAGTTAATTTTACTGGAAAACCACCATAAATAGGTACAAAAGGAAATCTTGTTGCAGCATATATTCTCAACCACATTCTTCTACCCCAACTTATTGTTCTAAATGCTTCTCTAACATTTTTTGTAAACAAAGGTATTATGCACTGTTACAAAAATATTAATGTTTCAAAATTGTTCTAAATATAAGAATGAAACATGACAATAGAATAACATACCACTTTGGCATCTAATGCCACTTTGGCGAAACCTACTCTTTTCTTCCACATTAGTTGATAATAAGAGTCTCCAAATTGAGCTTCGTATACGCCACCAGGTGAGATAGCAAGCATATTTCCTTCTTTCAAAATAGTAGAACATATTTGAACAGTACCAGGTATGACTTTCAATACATGAGAAATTATGGACCAGCCAGGACATTTAAAAAGAAATCTATCAGCTACTGTATGAATTAATCTTGAATTGAGAAGTAATACTTTAGATATAAAATAATAAAGATCTATTGGAATAGCTCCATGATAATATACAAAAAGCACTGGTTCATTTTCTGGTATATTTTCTAATCCAACTACTTCATAGCCTGTCAAAAGTATGAAATAATATTAGAAAATTTAAGCATTTAGTACAATACACACCAATATTTTAAATGTTATATATGTAAAAACTAATTTATAGTGAAATTAGATTGCTTATTTATATTTTAAATTATTCAAAAATTTGCTATAAAGATAAACTAAATTTTTGTGAGAAATCTATACCTTATTTAATATATAACATATAATACTTCAAAACAAAAAATTATCTATTTCATAACATACCATACCAAATCCAACCATGAGCATCCCAAACTGCAGCTACCACATTACGAGCTGCATTCCTCCAATCAGTTCCATACGCGTTCCTTAATCTAACTCTATCAAAATAAATTATTATATATTATTAATCACATAATTCATAGTTTATATGCATTTTTGCTAATAAATACACACCTGTGTAGTTTGTATACATATAATATTAACATAGTCAAATATAATAATACTACAATCACAAGTGGTAATAAAAATGTTATTAAAAGTGGCATTAGAAGCCACGATAACCACAATGTAAAATCCACGTCAATATATTCAACTGAAAACATTATTGTACAAAATTAATTATTGGTAAACAGATTTTATGTAATACAATATGAAAATAAAAGATAACAAGATAGTGAAATGTATAAGTAAATTTATAAAAAAAAAGATCTGTGCGAAATTTATTTGACTTACTGAAGTATATTTATTCACCAATATAACTACTAATTTTTAATATCTAAACATGCTTATAATGCTATCAATTTTTCTTTTCAAATTGCTGATGTTTAGCATTGTATTTTTCACATTGTATATAAGATAATGTTATACCAATAATAAATATAAAATAATATTTTTACCTATAGTATCTTCTAAAATTTTCCGCAGGTTGAATATTATGGAAAACATGTTTAGATTACAAGGAAAAATAAGGAAACACAAGAATAAATGTATTATTACGATTACAAAAAAGCCGATATTTCATAAGACACCCACATATTCTCTAGTCTCAATGCAGATAATAAATTTTGTTTTGTGCTTTTTGAACACCATTCATTTATATTCCGGAATAATTTTATAAAACTTTGAACTATATTCATAAATATTCAAATATAGGAAGTTTATACTCAGTCATATCCTATACTATTTCATTCACAGTTTGTTATATTTTGTATAGCTCCGCATTGTCGTGCCATTTCAATTATTCGTTCATCGATTTTGTCTTAATTCATACATTTAATACATGACATTTTGTAAGCATTACACTTGTACATGTTTCCGTTAAAAGTTAAATACAAACAAATACTACAAATTTAATAAAACGGCGGATAATAATTGATATATACATATAATATAGTCTGTCACAGATCAGCAAATTGTTAGTAGCTAACTTCGTGTATATCAGTTCTAATTTGCAAGTCAAGAGGAGTGATAATTAGCCTTATGAAATTGCAATAGGTTTAATTCACTGATCTCTATATAAATACATATGTATAGAGATCGGTGGTTAATCCTTTCACTCGCGTTTGCTTTGTTATGCTTGCAATTTCACAATTTCAATATAAACGATTTAAAAAAATTAATATTTCTTCTAATGTATTTTAAAATATGCCATTTTTATTACTTTAAACACGTATAACACTGTGAGATTGAGATAATTTTTTAGTATATTAAGAAAAATGTACATAATCAACGAGATAATACGTCGTTGTTAGTAAATAGTATAATAACGTTGTAGATTATTGTTGTTAGCTAATTTTAAATTTATGTCGATAATATTCATGGGACTCGTTTAAATGTATCTAAGAAATATTTGTATTGCATAATTATGTTTAGCAGCATGTGTTGAGAAGTTAACACGAAGTAATTGAATCAATACGTTGTGTATTATTATATTTTTAAATTAACAAACTTAAATTAATATCAATTTAGAAAATGGCGCTGAAACCATGAGATAGCAAAACTCGATATAAATCGCGAAGAACTTACAAAAAAATAGATCGGTTATAATTATCAACTGTCGAAAGCGTAAGGTGAATTAAATAATTCTAACGTATATTTACTTCAATTTGTTATACGGGTAAAAATCACGATACTTTAATCTATTTAAGAAAATCAGAAGGATTGAAAGGACCATTGAGAAAGGCGCTCAATATCGGCGTGAAGTTTGGCGGTACATTTCATTGGCGAATTTTCATTTTAACATATTGTCACTGCGAGCAGAGCAATCTCATATAACTTTTAATTGTTACCAATGTTAGTGAAAAAAGAAATAAATCTATTTGCAAGGTGAAATTTGGAAAATACGATTTTTATCTTAAAATTTCAAAATATTGGTATTTAGCACATTGTATTTTAAAAAGATGTTAGTGGTTTTCTCGCGTTATCGTATATATTGAATAGTGTTTCTGAATTGCTTATAAATGTTACTTCAGGTACAGATTATTTTCGATTCCAGTATTTGCATCATCGGTACCGTATGATATTGTACTATTTGTGTGTCGCTACTGTACAATCTATATTCGATCGGAACATTTTTTCGGCAATAAACGAATCTTGCTCCAATACGTTATTGTATAATTTATAATGACACACGTTAAGCAGTCGACGATCAACTTCGTAATGATGTGTTACTAGTTTAAAAAATGGTTTTATGATACGTTAACATAGTGTCTTAACGAGACAAGATCAATGTTCGACGTAATGAAGTAACTGTTTGGACATATTTTTCGAATCTATCTGTAAAATTGAATTTCACCATTTTGCAGTAAAGTAACAATGCATATCGTGGTAAATAAAAAAATATAAAGAGGTGTTTATAAAGCACATTCTGACATTTAATAAAAATTCACACATATGTATACAATATCTAACATAGTCACTACTAGTTATTTGACATATATGTACTCTATGTATATTCTGTCTTGTATTTTAATGTGTTTGAGTTGAAGAATAAATCAACAAACTATGTTTCTCTATGAATATGTTAGCAAGAGGACTATTATCATAATGTATGTTTAATAACATTTATTTCAACAGGTGTAAAATGATAACACAGTAAAGAAAGTCTTATAGACAGAATGTCAGACAACGATGATTTATTACACATGTTTTCATTACATAGACTAAATCCCAGTGGGAGAATAATAAGTATAGAATATCCTGGTACTATAGAGTCTAATGCTAATCGTCTTCCAAATTTTGATGTTACCATAATAGGATGCCCTTCACATCCAAGACCAGAAAGACAAATTAATGAATTAAATAATGGTAAAGTTTATTATTAATACTTGTGTATGTATATGAAAAGAATTCTATTAATAATATTTAAGAGTTTATATTACTAGTGTATATTAACCAAGATTCAAAATTATGTAGTATATTAGAAGTATGCAAACATTTGTTAACTAAGTATTTTAAATAAAAACATAAAGGGTCAATGTTATAAATTTATTGAAGAAAAGTTCTGTATACAGTATTGTTTGCATATTTATATTTAAGGAATGTATTAATTCGTATTTATTTTTAAAGCAATATTCGATGCCCAAGCTGCAGTGGTTGCACATAACGAGGAGTCTGTGTTTGAACCAATGGATAATATACAACCGAGCGATGTAACGGATGGAACGTCTTCTACAAATCAACTAGAAGTTGGTCCACAGGCAGTAAACTCAGATGATGAGTATGTATAGTATTTCTTAATAATACATTTAAATATGCATAGATTAAGTAATAGTGTTATTCGATACAGCAAAAGATATTGTTGGGTATGCTTTGCATCGGATGAAGATGATGCAACTGCATCATGGGTGAAACCATGTCACTGTTGTGGTACAACTAAATGGGTTCATCAAGGATGTATACAGAGATGGGTTGATGAAAAACAAAAGGGGCGTGCAGGTGCACATGTAGTATGTCCACAGTGTAACACAGAGTATATCATTGTATATCCAAATATGGGTTAGTAATTTATAAATTTAGAAACTTGAACTTTTATCAATATTAGTGATTTATATGTATATTATACACATCACAATATACAATTAATTATTTCAGGACCGTTAGTAGTAGTGTTGGATACTATTGATGAAGTAATTTTACGAATCTGTCCATGTATAGCAGCTAGCATATTTGCTGCATCTATATACTGGGCAGCTGTGACATATGGAGCAGTAACTGTAATGCAAGTCATTGGTCATAAAGATGGTTTAGCTATGATGGAACGAGCTGATCCTTTAGTGTTATTAGTTGGTTTACCAACTATTCCAATAATATTGGTTTTGGGTAAAATGATCAGATGGGAAGATCTAGCACTTAGCCTTTTCAGACGTCATGCACGTAAGGTTCCTATTTTGAGGCATTTTTTGCCAAGTAGGTACGTGTAAACAAATTTCAAAATCTTAAACAAATAGGTCATTTACTTTAAATTAATAAGTATCTATTATTTAAGTTATTTTAACGACGACAGAGCGCAATCTGAAGAGGTACCACCTATGAGTGATTCAGTATCAGCGACACGTATTCTTTGTGGTGCGCTTTTGTTACCTAGTATCGCCAGTATATGTGGCAAAATATTCTTTGAAAGTATACACTCCCATTTTCAAAGAACGTTACTTGTATGTACTAAATGTGTGTACTGTTAACAAAATAATTCGTTTTAATAATTATTAATAATATTATATGCAACTTTGCAGGGTGGTATAGCATTTATAACGATAAAAGGTGCATTCAAGATTTATTATAAACAGCAGCAATATGTACGACAATGCCAACGTCGCATAATGGATTATACAGATGATAATGTTGCACTATACAAAAGACGACAAAACTTCGAAGCTCAGACAACTTAAATAATGATGCATCAAATATCCTTAAAGAATGCGCTAACAAGGAACTAAACTTCTAAGTGTACTTAGTACACTAATGTCCAATATATTACTTTTATCTAATGATGTAAGTTTATGGGTACTATAATCGGGTATAATAAATACGTAATGTATATGTACATACAGGTATGTAAGAATGGAAAATTGTCATTACATACATAAACTTGGTTAGTAAATTATAATATGTGTCCAGCGAAAAATGTTACATTCTTTAAATGTATTAGTAGAACAACGATAATGTCTGTTTCATCGTTTGTGTAGTAAATAAGAAATAAGAATCGAGCTATAATGATGATACTTTTTAGTTGAGTTCAAAGTTTTCTCTTGCTCCAAATTTAACTCTTTTGCAGCGGCATTCTCCTAATTAGCTGTAATAGCGTTTATAATGTACGGTAGAAAATAAATGATTTTCTACTTATATTTGCGATGTGAGCAATATTTGAAAAAATTTACAAAAGTCAGTAACAAACTTAAAATAATAAATATTTTATTTAATAGAACAAATGGAAAAATAAACGTAGTGGATTGAGAGTCATTTTATAATTATGTTTTATCATGTTTGCAAATAATAATAGTTTATATATTAACATTCAAACGAAAATTATGTTCTTCGCAACAAAAGAGTTATAGATAATGAGCATGAAGAAATTTTGTTTCTTCTAACAATAATAATAATTACCATCAAATTTGCTATAAATTGAAAAAGAGACAAAGCTTTCTTTTGAAAGTTATTTACGATTTTACTACTATGTAAAGGAAAGAATACAGAACTTTATTTCTATTATAGATAAGTTTTGGATCGGATATTAAATCGTATATTAAAAGTTTAGTAAGGAAATTTTATTTTATGTAAATGGTTTATTTACTGTAGACATAAAGAACTAGTAAACATTGATTTGAATCAATAAACCGTGTTTATTTTCTTTACCTGGGCAAGTAAATCTTGTAACTATATGTATGATAATGAACATTAATTCATTTAAATATTTATCATGTATACAATGATCATTTTTTAGAAAAATTATAATTAGTTAGAAAAAATTAAATACAAAATCTCAGGTACTAAGGGAATTTTTTTAAACAGACTTGTATAATATATAAATATATTTATTATTAAGTATTTTGTTCTGTAATGTAAATTATGAATTAATTAAGTACAACACGTGTTTAACAGGTATTTTACCTAATTGTCTTGAATAATTGTGAATATATTTTTTTGGTCTGTACCATGTAGACAATTAAACTTAAACAACTGTAATTTATACACCATATACATAACACATAATTTACAATTGAGACAATATCTCTACATTTTAAATATTACGTGATATAAGCATCATATCTTTTATACAAATAGAAGTTTCGCTTTTATTCTAAAATTATCATATGTTTTTTATCACACTTTACACATAAACTGTACTATAATACATTCTTTGTTTATGTTCTAGCTTTGTATACCAAGAAAATAGTAAATTTAATATAATTATTTCACATTTGTTATCATTTTTATATAGATAACTTTTTTACAATTTCAAAATCAATAAAAATGCAAAATAAATGCATATATTCTATGTAGAAGATGAATCTTTTTCTAATATTATAGAAAGTAAACAATATTAAATAAAAATGAAAGCAATATTACAAAATATAAAATAATTTCTATTCTATAAAACTTACTTAAATAACGTGTGTGTACTTTTAATTTATAAAGAAGGTACTTATTAGAAATGTGTAATAATATACATTCAATTAGAATTTAAATATTCTTCGGACTTCATAATATAATTTAAATTATGCTTTGAATTGTAAATTAATGCTATAAAATGCCAAACTTTTTAACAGATTAAACATAAAATATGTTTCGATATTTCACATCACATTAAAGGTGGTCCTGTGTATTTAAGACTTTTAGAATAGAAATCTGGTGGACCTTCAATAACTAATAACTTGACTTCTTCAATTATGTCTGCTGAATCTGTACATAACTTAGAACTAATAGTTTTGAAAAATGTGCATGGTCTTGGTCCGTTTCCACAATCACCTACATCATATGGTGGGCTAAGTATGTCTAAGAATGCAGCTGGGCCCTCAATACATGAAATTTCATGTAAATTTTTATCGCGTGGCATAAGAACACAAGCAGGTGAATTACTGTGTAAAGTTATTGGTCTGTGTCTAAGTGCTGTTATTTTTTTATTCAATTTGATTCTGTGATCATCGTTTGTCTTCAAAGTATAGCTGTTCACTTGAACCGCGCCACTGATTACCTACATATTAAAATGTTTTTTGTTTATAAAAAGTTTGAAAATAACTTGATCCAAATAATATATCTCATATTTGATATAATATACATTCTAAAAAGAAGGATATTTATTTTACATACTTTTAAAAAACCATGCATTCCAGGATGATTATGCATTGGCATTGTAACTCCATGTTTGAGTATAAAAATTGAAATAGTCAGATCCTTATTTTCAAATATGTCAATAACACACATTGGTGCAGGTTGCATCTGTATGGAGTCAAGAACTTGCTTGTTTAAGTTCACATCCTCGGCTGTAATTTTATTCATCAAATTCCATAATTTGTCAAAATTCTTTAAGCAAAGCTTGAATCCGACGTTTTTTCGTCCGTCAAATGTTTTTAATGCTTGCCTCCATACGATTTCAATTGCCGACGTCATATTTACTAACTTTATAACACTATTTCCGTGAATTTACCTTTCGAAAACCATATTGTTGCATCAATAATATGCTAATGATCGAAATACAAGTAATAAGTAAAATATAATCCATGGAACTACGTAAAAAAGATTTGTGCCCCGTCATAACCTTATTTGTTACAATATAGAATGCTTAATTAAGTAAGAAAATAATTATGAACGTCAATGATTTAAATTAGGTAAACAATTTTAATAAATACCATTAAATTATTGTGTATAATACTTATTCACGTTTCATATTTTTCTCCAAAACATCATTGGGCAAATAATATTAAAATTACTGAAATTCATATACTTAGAGGTTAAATTAAATAATAAATTCCTTTATCATTGTACATTACAATTTACTAGCTATTACTGCAACTTTTAAATTAAAGTAAATGCTATTAACATATATTCCAATTTTCTAATTAGTTTTGATCCGTAATGATATATGTATACCTCACGCAAAGAGTAAATTCAATAAGAGATGCCACTCCGAGCGGCACCTTTGAAATATTTACTTGACCTTGTCCCTTTAAACTAGTTGGAGAGTCAGCGGTTTATTTGAATCAACAGCGATCAACTGAATCTAATACCTTTCCCATACCTCTATTTATAATAATTTTAAAAACTTATTTAAACCATATAGTGTCTGTATATTACTAGTATTGTACTTACACTTCGCTTCGCGTTTGTTACTAAACTATACTAAACATGGTTATATGATTCAATTCGTACAGGTGATATTATAAACATACAATTTAGAAACCTGTATCTATTTAAAGCTAGTTCTTTTTTTTGTACTTTCTGAACGTGTATTAATGTTATTTCTACTGGACGGAACAAATGTAACTATTGATGTTATAAAATATTTAAACAATGTTTTTAAGAAAGACCATGCTTTTATTGGTTTTACGAATTTTCAATTTTAGAAATAATATCGCGTTAAATATTTGTAAAAACTATGCTACGCTTAAATATTTACTTACTTGAAATGCAAAAGGAAAAGGTTGTTACGGAAAAGATTGAATAGAAGAAAAACTAATGTCAATGTAAGATAATTGTTTAATGTATTGTTAAAAAATACATATCACGCAATAAATGTTATGAATTTTTACCGAACATGAAGTATTTTTATTTAGTTACAATATATTATGAATTAAAATTAATCGAAGTGCATATTAGTTGTTACATAGTTCTGTGAACTTGGATTAACGGTTCAAAGAACAGACAGAGATGCCAGATTGAGCACCGGGTGCATTACTCACACTATGCCAGATCACGCGTACGTGAACTCGTAGAGTTCCGGAAAGTTGACAAACGCAAACTGACACATGCTCTCTTTCTCGATACTCCTAAGCTACCCGAAGTAATTTCAGACCGCCTCGTGAGAGTCCAGAGAGCCGCCTAAGTTGCATGAATAGTTCGTTATTTTCAACGATAGATGGCGCTTATTTTCGACCTCAAACCCTCTGGTGTTAAAACGCCCAAGTTTGTCGAGAAATCCATCTACCGTGGACGATGCGAACTATTCCACGACAAACTTGGGCGTTTTAGCACCAGAGGGTTTGAGGTCGAGAAATAAGCGCCATCTAGCGTTGAAGATAACGAACTATTCCACGACAAACTTGGGCGTTTTAACACCAGAGGGTTCGAGGTCGGAAAATAAGCGCCATCTATCGTTGAAAATAACGAACTATTCCACGACAAACTTGGGCATTTTAGCACCAGGGGGTTTGAGGTCGAAAATAAGCGCCATCTAGCGTTGAAAATAACGAACTATTGCACGCAACTTGGGCGGCTCTCTGAAAGAGAGGAGCAAGAGAAAGGGAGCATGTGTCAGTTTGCCTTTGTCGATCTTCCGAAACTGTACGAGTTCACGTACGCATGATCTGGCATAGTGTGAGTAGTGCACCCGGTGCTCAATCTGGCATCTCTGGGAACAGAATGACTGCGGGCCTGCCCCCTACTGCAAATGTATTGGTAATTTAGAACCGAGATGAGCTTTATTTATTTACTATCCGAAACAACTCTTTTGGAATATAATTATTAGTGAAAAACGTATGAAAAGCAGGTTTTTTCTTACTGTAGTATTGATTCTGCTGCAAAAGTAAAAAAAGGTAAAAACTTTATGATATATTTGTTTCAATATAAAACAATGTTTGGATATTTGTAAACGAGTTTACTAATATTTTTATAATATGGAACACTTGATTTTATCCGATTACTGTTCTGTGATTAATTTTTTGTACATGTTTATTATAATGAAGCCTCAATTTAACAACTATAAAATTTAATATTGTATCTAATGGAGTTCCCAAAGTAGATACAAATAATTATGATTTATCAAGTTAGTTTCATGTTTTTATTATTATGAAAGTACTTTTAATATCGAAGTAATTTAAGAATATAAGAATAGATATAATAATATAATAACATATAATATTAACTTAACCCTTAGACAACCAAATATTTTTGTTCTACGTAAACAATGTGATTTATAATGGATCTCAATAAAAAAATGTCATGTGCTCAAGAATTGAGCTTTTGGGGTTTCCAATGAATTTCACAAAGTTGTCTAAGGGTTAAGATATCATACAAAATCAAATGTTACTTGAATGTATATTGTTATATATGTATTATTAAAGATTATATTGCTATGTAGTAATTTAGAGCAAACACAATTCCTAATAGCTATGTCCAATGAGGAGCGTTTGAGGAAGCTTCTATCAGATTTGGGAAAAGCTACATTACGTGGGGTTCGCAAATGTCCAAAATGTGGGACTTACAATGGATCACGTGGTTTATGTTGTAAGAACAAATATTGCGATGCAGTGTTTAAGGAACCTGGTGAAAAAAGAAAATTGTCAACAGAAGCTTGTAAGCTTATTACGGGCACAACTGCTCAAGTTTTTTCTGTTCGAGTGCGAGACAAAGGCCCAGACTATCGTGGATTTGTTCAATTGCCATTAATAAATGCAACAATTTCTAATGAAATGACAACACTTATTTCACAATCAACAGCATTGTGCTTTGTTGATAGTTGTGAAAGAAGTTTCGATACTAGTGTTCTTAAATGTCATGTGAGTTTCATAAATAGCATATATTTAACTAAATAATGAGTAATATATTTATAAAGTTAGTTCTTTGTTACAAAATTTTTACCGGTTTTTATGATAGGAAAAAAATTCATCCGATGTGCCTGTTTCTACATGCCAACATATACATGCAGCTCTAAGATGTTATGCGGAAGCACAACCATTGACGTTAAGGAATTCTGTTTTATCAACCTTGAGTGTAAATAATGAAATGAAACAAGAAATTTGGTTACTAGCTACAGAAACTTCAGGTCCCTTAGTACAACGAGTATCTAAGAATATAATGGCAGTAAAGTGTAAAGCTTCGCCAAAACATCCATTAGGTTATCTTCATTTTTCTCTCTTCGTTACAAAATTGAAAGATAGAATTGAACATCGTTATTTCTGTTCTTGTTCTGCATTTAAGGCAAGTATAGAAAACAAGAAAAATTCTATTATATTTAAAAATAATTGTACAGTTGAGGATCATAAAAAACATTGAAACTTAATGTAGGGTGTGACAAAAACAGCAGGAGACAAAGCAGATTTAGCGCAATCTTTGCAAAATAAACGTTGTGTACATTTTTATGCATGTATTTGTGCATTTGCTAGTGATGCAAAGTTATCCGAGGAATTTAGTTATTATATAAACTTAGATCAAACTGATTTCAGTATACCAAAACCATTGTCAACAATGGTGCAGAATAATGAACAAGATAAAATAGTTGGTATTGGTAAGAGGATTGGATTTAATAAATTTTAAATTTAACCTAATATTGTTTTTATACTGAAGGAAAAATTGCAGATCTTGATGGTTTAACTACAGATGATACAGATACGCATCTTCTAATATTTCGTGATGATACTCTAACAGTGCAGAGTTTAGATGGAAATAGATTGGACTTAGATTCAATGAATTTGGATTCTACAATCTTACCAAATAGTATTGTTGAAAATATTGAAGTAGAATGTGATCGTACCTTATTAGAAGATAATAATATGATATCACAAGTAAGAATGTTTCATATTTCATCATGCAAGTATATCTTACTTAAGTCTTAAAATACTAAAATTATTTTAAATTGTGGTAGGTGCATAATTTAGAAGTAATTAATCAAAGTGGCGTTCAACTTGGTGGAAATGTGGTCAAAATATTGGAGGATCAAACGACCATAGATTCTAAATACAATGTGCTTAATAATAGTCAATATATTCTAAATGATAATAATATAAAGGTATTGAATACTGGAACTTTAAAGGTCCTTGACACAAATGCTATTTTGGATGTAAATAACATGAAATTGATTGATACCAATACTGTTTCAAATACAAATGGTGTGAAAATAGTAAATAAGAATGTGTTGATACAGTATGATACTGGAAATTTATCAAGTATGGAAACTAGTAGTACTCAACAGCCAATTTCTACAAAGCGAAAAAGAGATGATAAACCAACAACTACAAATACCACTAGTTTAAATAATTTGAACTCAATAGAACCAAGAAAAGCTAAAACAAAGTTACAAATTGTTAAAAAATATCAGAATCCTTGCGAAGATTTAGATGAAGCTAACATAAATTTACCTTTTATTAAATGGTTGGCATCAATAACTGAAAGAATAAATCAAACTATGCATTTTCAATTTGACGGAAAACCCGACCCATTAGTATTCCATGTACCACAATTATTTTTTGATTGTTTGCGGGAAAGGATATCATGTGGCGGTAAAAAAAAACGATTACCAAATTCAACGACAGCGTTTGTCAGAAAGGATGGTGTACCATTAGGTACATTCACTAAATACACATGGCAAATTACTAACATTTTACATGTTAAAAGTATTTTCGAAACACCGCTTATACCTTTGGAAATCACAAGAAGTTTTGTCCAAAATGCAGATGGTACATATGAATTGTACAAACGGGAGGAAACGGATATAGATCGGTATAAAAAAACCAATAATAATGCATTGATTAAACCTTTAGAATTAAAGACTTATTTGAAAGTTGGTAAGAACTCTGAAATTTGATGATAAATTAACTTACAGATGAATAAATATTATAAGGTATATTTAATCATAAGTATAATCAATTTCCTATTTTTTGTTTTGTTTTATAGGAAATACTTCTCCAAACCAAGTTGAACCGACACCATTTCTGATAGAATGGATACCAGATATTTTGCCAATATCAAAAATTGGTGAGCTTAGAATTAGATTTGAATTCGGTCATGTAAAAAATGAAACAAATCACAGATGGAGGAAAATAGCTTTATTAAAAAATTATTAAATGAATAATTTTGTAATAATTGTCTTTGTATTACCAAATTTTCACTTTCCTATTATTAATGGTTATGTAAAATGTAAAATCTTTCAAAAATAATTTTTCCATAGAAAAAGAAAAACAAACGATAAATATGAAATATAATTTCGTAAGTTTAGTGCATACATTTGAAATGTTGAATAATTCAGTATATAAGTTCTTGTTGAAAAAGCTATAAAGGAAATGCCTTAAATTTAAAAAAAGTTTAAATCTAAAATACTACAAGTAGCTTTTTTCTGGAAATAAGTTTTAAATTGATTTAAAAGAACTAAAGACTGACCTAATTTTATGGTATCGTTTTTATAAAGATAAAATTTGGAAGAAATACGATTTTTCTTAGAACAAATAATTCATATTTTCATATTATAATATCAATGTTCATGTTACATCACATTTGTAAGACCAGTATCTTTTGTTCATGAAATGTATTCATCATATATTTTTTAATTAATTTATTGAAAGTAACTGTATAAAAAATTATATTAATATTCTTGTCAAAAGAGTACTAAATTGTATTATTATTGTATATGAATGTGATATATTGTAAATATATAATTTAAATTGGATATTGTTATGTAAAAATGAAAAACATTTACATTACATAAAGAAACTCCATTTGTTTTAGGAGCTTAAAAATAAATTATATATCTAAAGTATTTGTCGTTTTGATTCCTTCTACTAGTCTTTTATTTAAATAAATGTGTAATTTAAATATTTATACACCTACAATATATTACAATTTCTATTACGTAAAAATAGAAATTTGGTCTCAATGTTGAGGATAACTTTAATATCTGTAATTTTGTGCAAATTAAATATTTCAATATAATACATAAAGAGAAAACATTAAATATTTATTTATAAGCTTTAAATATAAATAAACATAATCATAAATTAGCGTGATAAATTATGATTTTTTAAAAGTTTGTGTACAGAGATGACAAGAGTTGTCATTAGCTTTGAAAAAAAAAAATATTTAATACAAATTTTTAATTTTGAATTTTACATACGCGCTTTATTTATTTCCAAGTAAGTTTGATGAATTTTGACATAATACAGACGATTTTTCATTACTGGAGCTGTTAAATGTCTCGGTCCTAATGAGCTGCTGCACTTTTTTCAAATTCTACGATAGAACAAATTTTGAATTATATTATAACACCATTTATGATGTTTTTCTCTTAAGTTGTATATCGTAACGTGATGGTGTCCATAACCTACGTATTCAGATGGGCTATTATACGAAACGGCAATTCGTAAATAAAACAAATCCTCTAATAAAAGAAAATGAATCGCGAGAAATTCCAATTTATCGAATCGACTACGATCAACTTCAAGTACGAACGATATTATTCAGAATTAATCAATGTAGTCTTTTGAGTTAAGTATCGAACGGAAGTGTTGTCCTTCCGGAAGTCGTCTCTGACGTAGAGTGCTAAAGAAGCGTACACTTCCATTTTCTCGACCCTTTTGGCGAACAGAGAGCACGTGTTTGCTCGCCGGTCGCGTTCAGTTCATTCTATTGTGTAAAATTTTGCATCAGACATATAGTCTGTCTGATTGTGGTGACGGAAGATCAAAAGCTTCTGATCGTCGTAGAGGCTGGTTAACATGAATCCTGAAAAGTTGAAGAAGCTTCAAGCTCAAGTACGAATCGGCGGTAAGGGAACACCCCGACGCAAGAAGAAGGTATGTAAATTTATTTCGAACATCAGCATGAATTTACAGAATTCTTGTTAATTCTATCAGGCCACGAGTTTTCGAGTTCAGGGATTACGTGTTTCGAATGTCAATCATAATGATTTACCCGTTTCGCTCATTTTCGAAAATTGTTTTTCGATTCTCGACCACCGATCACCATTCCTACGTGACACCAAAAATTATGCAGTTGTTTTCTTCAAGACACGTGTTTAGTACATTTGTAGATTATTCACACATGCTCCGTGACTGTATTACTATCCTTTCGATATTCCTCTTTTATTTTTTGCGCGTCAATGAAGTAGCTATTGCTTCCTCGTGTATAAGTTTCAGATTGTAACTTGGATTTTCAGTTTATCACCTGCGTTTATATAAAATCGTTATGATGTTTAAAAGTACAGTAAAAATTAATGTTACATATATATACATATATATTTTGTAAGAAAATTATGCATTGAAATGTGGCAGTTTACAAAAGAAAAATTTCATAATAAAAAAAATTAATATACCTATTGTTTTGTGTATTATTTTTTATGTTATTGTCTTTTAATTACATTTAATGCATTGTTAGGTCGTGCATGCAACTACTGCCACAGATGATAAAAAATTACAAAGTTGTTTGAAAAAACTATCTGTGAATACAGTCCCTGGTATAGAGGAGGTTAATATGATTAAAGATGACGGTACTGTCATCCATTTCAATAATCCAAAAGCTCAGGCTAGTCTGTCTGCAAACACATTTGCCATTACTGGTCATGGCGACAACAAACAGATAACTGACATGTTACCAGGAATAATAAGTCAGTTGGGACCTGAAGGTGTTACACAATTGAAACGATTAGCGAGTACAGTTTCCGGTAGCACAGTTGGTAAAGCAACATTGGAAGAGGACGACGAGGTGCCTGATTTAGTGGGGAATTTCGATGAAGCCAGTAAAGAGGAGGTAATGAATCTGTATAAATAATAGCAATTATGTGTTTGTTTAAAAATTATGTATAATATATAGAAGACTAGAAGGCATATAGATATATGTATAAAAGGCATTTAATTATACTGCATGTATATTATTGTTGAGGCATATATACTGGGATATTGTAGATTGATCTTAGTTTTTAGATATTGAAGAAAGATTAATTTATTTTTAATATTACATAATAATTGTAATTATTTACAATTAAACAAATTTTTGATGTTTCTGTAGTTTTTCTATTTATATATTTTTTATACCATATTATTTATAAGGTTATTTTAGTAAACGAAATTTGTACAGTTGTGTATTATTAAAATGTTTGGTATAAATTTGAAGATTGCCCCTAAAAAGGAAGTGGATGAAAGTGATAAAGCAGCTGGTGATAAAAAAGAAGTTATTACGAATGATGGAAAGAAGGAAGCCCCCTTAGCCACGCCTGAAGCTTAAAGCATTCAGTATCAAGGTAATTTTACAATGTGACGCCTATTAAATTAAATTGTCATTTAAAAAAAATAAATTGTTTTTTAACTTCTATTTTTTTACAGCTATTTCGTACAACTAACAGTTGTAATTGACAAGTTGAGAAATACAAGTTGCAAAAAGCAATGCGTAAACGAAGTATCACTATACATACGTTATAAATATTTGACATACCCTATGATAATGATATATGAGTAACAGTTATCAAGAAATAAAAGAAGCTGTTACAGAAATCAAAAGTTTTTATGGACGATGTTCTTTACTTTGTTGCATTTGCTAACGGTAGATTTTTGCTTTGAATCAGCTGGAATGATCTTACTCTTCCTGAATTAACATTGTGTGACTGTTAATTGTGTACGAGATCTGGAGTTTGAATTTTAGGCATTTAATTTGATTGTTTAGTCACGTGTAACGCGATGTGAAATTACGATTTTTATTACGATTTTATTTGTAATAGTTTCCTCATTGTCATATTGTGTTCACATGTGTTCTTATTTTGATGATAACGAACTCAAAGAATTTATAGGAATACCGATTAGTAAAATAAAATGAAATTTCCGGCAAGTGGTAACAGTACCCTTCTACCTATTCGCAGTGACGTTATGTAGGCGGAAAAAGTTTATATAGAGTATAGAAAGAGTAAACAAAACGAAAAAAAAAATGCGCGAGGCACCTCTATTTTAATTGATGGAGTTAATAGCAGTTACAAATAAGAGTAGTTTCTTGCAGCAGCTTTCCAGCGTGGAAAATGAGGTGTAATATTTTGTAATGTAAACTACGGAATAAATTCATTTGCTGGAAATGCGGGTTTCTACTTAAAATTTCACGTTTCTCCAATACATTGTAGTCGTAATTTGTCAATATTTATATTTTCATCGATAGAATAGATCTGTAATAACAGTGTACTTATGGAAATATACTAATAAGAGCCACTCTGTATAGTAACGTACGTTTCTTAGCATTTTCCACTTACAATTTATATTTTACATGTGTGAACATGATTATGTTCACGTTTGAACACTAAGATTTTAATTGTTAATTTTAAATTCATGCAGGTGTAATGAGAGCAGTTTGTTGTAATTTTTAGAAATGTATACAGCAGGAGTATGGCAGTTTTTTCATTTTGTTGGATAAGACGTTTTATTGGCGAAGCATATTTTTCGATAAGTATAGTGTTTATTATGCACCGATAATTTATTCTGAATTATTAATTTATCGATTAACTGATCAAAATTAATTTTGCCTATGTCGTCATTCAGCTGTTATAAAATCTGATTCGTTGTATGAAATTATGTCATGTAACAATAGCAAGCAAGGTTTACGGTAACAATTGCGAGATAACCGAGCAGTAATTGGTTTGATAAGTTGATGCTTTTATCCACTTGAATCTATTTAGGCGGCGGGCTCGAGCATTAATCATCTTTGGACCGTAAATAACTGGACGTTTTCAAGTTTGCTTTATGACTACCGTCAAGAGATGATAAACGTTTGTGATAAGTTTTGTCATGCCAGTTTACATAAATCTGCGTTTTTTTTTAAAATACGCTTTTTTATGGACATTTTATTTTCATATTCTTAGCTTTCAAGGTTTCTGGTTTAAAAGAAACTATATGAGTTTTCATTACACTACTTAATCACTTGTCATAATTATTATGATCTGTCTATTATACAAATCAAATGTTTACAATTTATGCGAATTATTGTATAAAATATAACGTTTGAAATGCTTAAATCACTTTTGTGATGATAAAAAAATAATTTGAATAAACTATTCGATTAATTTGGAATAATGTTTATCTATGTACATATTTGAAGTGGAAAAATATTATAAAAAATCGTAAAGAACGAATAAGTATATGGCACGACTGTCTGTCAGTGCACAGAGATGCCAGATTCAGTACCCGGTGCCCTACTCACACATACCAGATCACGCGTACGTGAGCTCGTGGAGTTTCGGAAAGTCGACAAAGGCAAACTGACACATGCCCTCTTTCTCGATTATTCCGAAGCTGCCCGAAGTAATTTCGGACCGCCTCGTGGGAGTCGAGAGAGAAAGGCTCACATTTGCCTTCTCGCTCTTAACAACTGAAATCCGACCTCCCGTCTACGACATACGATTTGGAATCTCGAGCAGAGATTCTCGACTGCCCAGGCATTTTTACTTTCCGACCTATGTATAGGCGTACATAAGCAAAGTACCCATAATGAAAAAAAATTTTGTAAAATTTATTTTACGGAAATACATGTTTTAAGACCCCCTGATCACATTTTAATTATTGAAAAAAAAGAAATTTTTTTTATTATTCCTATGTATGAGCGTACATATGTATATTATTAATACGTTTTAGTATAAATGGCTAAATGAATTTAAATGAAACTTTACATTTAAGTTTTATGTTCTCATTTCAAAGTCCGGTTAGACTTTGACTATCTTCTCTAGAAAAGAAAAACTTAAATGAAATCTTATACATTATATGCTTACTTAAATCGCATTGAAAACGAATACCACAAATGTTTTAGAATAATGTGCAAAATGGTCTTACTCGCAAAGGGTTAATTGAGAAATAAATGCTTGATAATTAAAAATAGCAGTAAGTAGCTTAACCAGCTGGGATTTTCGCTAAAACAAATTGAAAACTCGGTTCTAACAAGGGAAAGTTGGAATGGTACCCGGTTTTGGGTTAAGTTTTATTGCAAGATATTATTAAAGTTATTACAGCTACTTATCTTCAAAAATAGAACCAAATTCACCAATAAAGGCAAATGTGAGTGAAGTCAAATGTGAGCCTTTCTCTCTCGACTCTCACGAGGCAATCCGAAATTACTTCGGGCATCTTCGGAGAATCGAGAAAGAGGGCATGCGTCAGTTTACCTTTGTCGACTTTCCGAAACACTACACTACTGGTATAAACCAGAGATGCCAGACGAAGCGCCGAGTGGACCGTGGACACGTCTCATGGGAGGTAAGAGAGGCAGGCTCACTTTGCCTTCTCGCTCTTGAACAACTGAAATCCGACCTCCCGTCTACGGCATACGATTCGGAATCTCGACTGCCCAGGTATTTTTACTTGCCTTTCCTAGAGTTCATTACTGAACTCTGCAAATTACTCCTGGTTTCCATTTGCCTCTGATGACTTCTGATGACCAATGCTGACAAAAGTACAGAACTCCCGACAACTTTTGACACCATACAGCGACTGTTACTGACTGCTCCTGATTACTGCTTGCCTCTGCTGGACTCTGCTGACCATCGCTTATATTTCTGACAACCTATAACGATTACTACTGACTTCTGTTAACCTCTGTTGGTCTTTGCTGATCTCTGTCAGCACGTGCTTGTCTCTGCTGAACTTTCCTGGCCTCTGCCGAACGCTACTGACCACTGCAGGTATTTCTGATAATGTAAAACGATTAATACTTACTACTGCATGACCCTACAAGTCTCTGCTTGCCTTTGCAGGTTTCTGCTTGCCTGTGCATGCCTTTGCTGGCCTCTGCTGAACACTGCTGACCACCCCTGATGCTTCTGACATCGTATAACAATTACTACATGCTACTGCTCGCTCCTGGTGATCTCTGCTTGCCACTGCATGCCTCTGCTCGTCTCTGCTGACCGCTGCTGACCACCACTGATACTTCTGATAATATATAACGCTTACTATTTGTTACTATTCGCCCCTGGTGATCTCTGCTTGCCACTGCTGGCCTTTGCTGACCAGCGTATATATTTCTGACAACGTATTACGATTACTACTGACTTCTGCCAGCCTCTGCCTGTCTCTGCTGACCGCTGTTGACCACTCCTGACACTTCTGACAATGTATAAAGATTACGACTGACTTCTGCCTGCCTCCGCTGGCCTCTGTCGACCACTGCTAGTCTCTACATGCCTCTACTGGTGGCTAACTTGAGTTAACAGGTAATGTCATAAAACTGTTTTACGCGTTTTGGCTGAAGTATAATGTAAAATGTACGAGGTACAAGGTATGACTACATATACTTCTGAATTTTGACACAGACCTCCGCTGGCTCATGCTGGCTTCTGCTGACCACCACTTATATTTTTGACAACATATAACGATTACTACTGACTTCTGCCAGACTCTCCCAGCCTCTGCTAGCCTCAACTGACCACCACTTATATTTCTGACAACGTATTACGATTACTGACTTCTGCCAGCCTCTGCCTGTCTCTGCTGACCGCAGTTGACCATTCTTGATACTTCTGATAACGTACAACGATTACTACTGGCTACTGCCAGCCTCCCCAACTTCTGCTCTCCTCTGCTGACCACCGCTTATATTTCTGTCAACCTACAACGATTACTACTGACTTCTGCCACTCTCTGCTGGCCTCTGCTAACCGCTGCTGACCACTCCTGATACTTCTGACAACGTATAAGGATTACTACTTGCTACTGTTTGCCAGCTGGCCTCTGCCAACATCTCCCGACGTCAGTTAATCATCGCTGACCACAGCTGATCGTTGCTGACAACTTGTGATATGATATAATATAATATAATATGTTTATATGTTTCAAAGTTTTGTATAATGTAAATCTGTGGCAATAAATGACATAATTTCAAAGAATTCCATGTGTCTTCATCATTTCTAACTTTCCTTTCCTCTCGAAACCATTCCCTTAGTTATAAGATACCTGCCACCTCTTCCCTTACCATCCCCTCCTGATAACAAAGTCTAAAATGGACATAAAACCGTCAGCGCCTGACCTATGGTCGATTAGAGATACTTATTCATTCATTCAGTAAACGTCAGCTCCCGTACTTGCTGCCAGAGATAAAAATTTTCAAGTCTAAAATGGACCTGAAACCGTCAGCGTCATAGCTACAGTCGATAGGTAAACGCCAGCTCCGCATACTAGCTGCCAGAGGCAAAAATTTTCAAAGTTCCGTGGAAAAATTTCGAATCTGCCGCCGCCTGGGCTTTCTCACAAGCGCTCGCTCGGGCCTTCGTTTCTATATATACACTCGTTAACCCAACTCTAAATGGGCCATTTCATGACATGCCTTCCTAGCAGCAACATCTCCCAGCAGCAGCGGAGCCGGCAGGAGCTGGTCCTCCCCTGGAGGGGGGGTGGGGGTCCGGCCAGGTCTGGCTGGCGGTCTCCCACCCAGTGGGGGGGGGGTCGCTGCAAAATTTTCGGGATGTTCCTTCCCGAAAATTTTCTAAGTTCCACAGCTGGCAGGAGACACAACAACAATGGCGGATGGCGACTACCAGGAGAGAGGAGAAGGGGCCCAGCGACGATCTTCCAGAAAAATTTCTAAGTTCCACGGCTGGCAGGGAGACAACAAACACTTGGCGGAAAAATTTCAAAGTCCCACAGCTAGCACGAGACACCTGGCGGTTGACGGGCTGCCAGGAAAGATGGAAGGGCGGGCTGCCATGTTCATCCAGAAAAATTGCAAAGTTCCCGGGAAAGATTTCACAGGGGGGGGCTCTTTAAAATTTTTGTCGAAAAATTCAGGCCGGAATTTTTGCCGCTGCCTGAAACTTCCGAGAAATTTCAGGGATTCCGAGAAGTTTCAGGGTTTCCGAGAAGTTTCAGGGATTCCGAGAATTTTCAGGAATTCTTAGAAATGACGTCATTTCCAGGAATTCGCAGAAATTTTCTGGCGGCGGGAGATTTGAAATCTTTCCGAAGAACTAAGAAAATTTTTAAAGATACGGAGTGTCGATCGAGTCTTATAACTAAGGGAATGATTTGGAGAGGGAAAGAACGGTAAAAAATGTTGAGAACAGATAGAAATCTTTTAAATTATATCATTTATTGACATAAATTTACATTATACAAAACTTTAATACATATAAACATATTATATTATATTACATCATGTCACACGTTGTCAGCAACGGTCAGCAGTGGTCAGCGATGGTCAGCTGACGTCGGAAGATGTTCGCAGAGGCCAGCTTAGGCCAGGAGATGCTGGCAGAGGTCAGCAGAGGTTGCCAGTAGCAAGTAGTAATCGTTATACGTTGTCACAAGTATCAGGAGTGGTCAGCAGCGGTCAGCAGTGGTCAGCGGCGGCTGGCAGATGTTAGTAGTAATCGTTATACGTTGCCAGATATATACGCGTTGGTCAGTAATGGCCAGCAGAGGCTAAGAGAGGTTGACAGTAGCCAGTCGTAATCGGTGTACGTTGTTAGAAGTGCCAGGAGTGGTCAACAGCGGTCAGTAGAGGCTAGCGGAGGCTGGCAGAAGTCAGTAGTAATCGTTATACGTTGCCAGAAGTAACAGGAGTGGTCAGTAGCGGCCAGCAGAGTCCAGCGGAGGCAGGCAGAAGTCAGTAGTAATCGTTATACGTTGTCAGAAATATAAGCGGTAGTCAGCAGAGGCTGGGAGAGGCTAACAGTAGCCAGTCGTAATCGGTATACGTTGTTAGAAGTGTCAGGAGTGGTCAGCAGCGGTCAGCAGAGGCCAGCGGAGGCTGGCAGATGTCAGTAGTAATCGTTATACGTTGTCAGAAATTCCAGGAGTGGTCAGCAGTGGTCAGCAGAGGCCAGTGGAGACCTGTTGACGGGAGGTCGGATATTAGTTGTTCAAGAGCGAGAAGGGAAGTGTGAGCCTTTCTCTCTCGACTCCCACGAGACGATCCGAACTTACTTTGGGCAGCTTCGGTGAATCGAGAAAGAGGGCATGCGTCAGTTTGCCTTTGATGACTTTCCGAAACTCCACGAGCTCACGTACGCGTGATCTGACATAGTGTGAGAGAGCACCTTCGGTGCCATCCTGGCATCTCTGTATCAGTGTTTAGAATTGGTTAGGTTCTTGTCATAAGTGTATGTATAATAAAACATGTATTTTCCCTTTAATGCTTTAAATTAAGCATATTGAAATTACAAAAACATAATTTTTATATATCGATCAAAATAATAATGATAGCCTGAAGATCAATTAAATTGTTTCAAATTTAGCAATGTATCATCCGTTTAATCCACGTGCACTGTTCAAATAATCACTAGTTGGTGCTGTTCGGGTCAAGTTGGTTTTAACCATTTTCGATGACATTTCATTTCTTGGTAATACTATTCTATCACATATGTTTAAAAGTAATCTACATTTATATAATTTTTCACTATTCCAATTAGGATTTATCTCCGTATGACAATCACAGACGAGGTATACGAGTAGACCTTTTGCCTTATGGACTTTCGTGGCCCAATCTGACTGCCATACCGACCTGAAAATTCGGAGGTGATTTTAGCGTCCTCTTTTCATGGGTGGCGGTCAGTTGAGAAACTATTGACATTAATCAAATTCGTTGGTAATGTTGCGAGTGTCATGAAAATAGTTATGAGGTTTCGAGACCCCATAAAAATGGGCAAAAAAATCCATTGTATGAAAAATCTACCCGTATACCTCGTCTGTGACAATACTCGAGAATCTTTGATGAATCAATGAGAATTAAAACTTACCTAGTGAAGAAGCTCTATATTTATGATGACCTATACAAGGCGGATCGCACCAATTTGCTAATATTGTTTAGTTTTTAATTAATAATTGCATTATCCAGCTAAGAGTGATACGATTATTAATTAAACGCTAAATAATATTACCCAGGTCTCACCACGAGGAGGTTGCTGTGAGTGGAGACCCAAAGGGAGATAGATGGAATCCAAGTTCCATCGATCTCTTTTTCGTAATTTTACAATCTGAATGACTAAACGAAGAAGATAGAAGGAACCGAAGTCCCTTCGATCTTCTAGTTTAGTTGTGCCAAGTAATTATTTGGTTTAAACGAGGGATGAAGCTAAATCGAGGGAAACGCAACGCGACGCGATGCTGAACCGTGCAGTGGATCTTGGGATCGAACCTACTGCTCTTGCTAACTCGATCTCAATAGGAAAACGGATGCTGTGCCACTGAATCGAGGTCTTCATTTCTCTAACGCAACCCGTCGGTAGCCCGAAGGACCTGACTTAGGTTGTCTGACAAAGAAAGAGTACCTGAGACAAGAACGACTTCCGCTGGAAGGTGTGCGTTTCCGCAGAAAACGGAAGCTCCACACCTTCCAGTGAAGAAACATTTTCCTTCAAACGAGTTACCAAGGGAAGGCGATTAGATCTTTTGGACCAACTGCACGGCCGATCACATGTTTCGTTCGACGAAACAGCGGTGATCGAAGCAAGAAACGAAAGAACGAGAGAACGTGAAGCTAAGTTAATAATTGCTTGGTATCACGGCCTTAAAAATAAAAATAAAGTCCCACGATGATGGAGGCCTGTATATAAGCTGAAACAAACTAAAAACGGCTGCATTTGCGATTAGTTAAACGATTAAATATAATAAATTGGGAGACACGAAGCCCTGAAATAAAATAAATGTGTCCAGATAAATCAGTGACGTAAAAATAGACAGGGGCAGGAGCACAACATATAGAACAAGCAACATTAGAGACATGAATAAAATAAAGGAACAAACACATTCACGAACAAGGAGACAGAAGTGAAATATGTAAGGGAACCATACAAATGACAGCGAGGTGAAACGATACATACAAGCCCAGCAGACATTTGGATATCGAGAAAGAAGTGAGAAATGGAAGATAGACATATCACTCGCCACTGTGTCGATAGTGGTCAGTGGAAGAGATTTGTACGTGCAATATGGAATATGCATCGAACAAATTAAACAAGGAATAAGTAGTGAAATATGGAAGGAGACTAGAGAAATAAAAGCGAGACGAAATCCCACATTCAAGCCCAACAGACGCTTGAAGGTCGAAAAAGAAATTACAAACGGGAGATTCGGAACTCACTATTGGTCGCTAATGGTCAGTGAAACAAATTTGTATGTGCAATATAAAATATGCACCAAACAAATCAAGCCAGTAGCAAGAAGTCATACCTGTAAGGGGGCCAAATATACAAAATCGGGGCGAAACGACACATTCAAGGCCAATAGACGTGTAAATTTCGGAACAGAAATGATAAACGTGTAATTCTGATATATTATAACTCACCACTGGTCAGCAATGGTCAGTATTGGTCAACAGTTCTCACGAACTTCTCACGACTGGTCAGTCATGGCCACTAGTGGTCACTGCTGGTCAGTACTGGTCGGTATTGGTCACCAGAGCTCGCCAGTGGTCAGTAGTGGTCAGTAGAAGTGTTAAAGGGGTGGGGAAGACCGTCCTTGGCGAGTTCATCAATCAATTAACAGTTAACCGTGTCTTGAAAATGAATATTCTACTCAAAATGGTATTAAAAACAATTATTTATACAACTCACGCTATAGAGCATTATTTTAACCATTATTTCGTTGTTGTCTGTTATATTACATTCCCGATACAGTTATAGTAATCCAACAATATTTTACTTTTGTTCTTGTTAATATTCATACGTTGACGTTACCATATTTCAATCTCTAATTAGAATCTACGACACTTGCGTTAACGCAAATATTGTTTGAAATTCGAGGGTATCATTAAAGTAGGTACACGCGCTTGCACTGTTCTCGTTAGCGAATATTTTTCTTACCGAAGCTTTGTAAAGCTTACATCTCGCTGAGGGAAAAGTTCCGTCGTTTTTTCTTTTTTTCGACTTATCGCGCATTTTCGCCGCAAACTTCTTTCTTTTACTTATTCCCGTTCGCTCTGTTTGCCAATAAAAAGAAGAGGATGCAGATAAGACTGAGGAAAAGTCGCTGTTGAAAGGTGCTTCGTCTTCGTTGATTATTCGTTTATTTTTTGTTATCTTCGTTCGTGATTTCTTGAAAATAAAACCCCTTTCAAAGAGCTTTGTCTTTATTTAGCGCGCTGTACTCTATGGTCAAGGAAACTCAAAATGTTATAATCGTAGTGAATTGTAGAGATTTTTTATTAGATTTCGTATTCTGCTATTGATCGTTCTACTTTATGAACGAAATTTTTCATGGAATCGTCTATAGATTCTATCGTATTCTATAATGCGATATCAATTGGATCGGAATTTAATGTGTAAAATTACATGGATAACGATTTGAATCGAGTTATGGCCGGAATTTTCAATTTGTAATTCTTCTCTGGATTCTATTGCATTACAATCGTAATACAGTATTTTATACAATATTGATTTTAATACATATACATGCATTATTTGAAAACAGTCTAAAGCATTTTGAGAATACTTTGAAAATCTATTTTCTTAGCGAGTAAAGATTTTATTCCAGCGAAGATTTATATTAAACCATTGAACCATTTGATTTTCTAAAAATAGATGTTTCGTTTTAGTTTAATTTTATTTTATTTTTACAAATTTAAATATATTTGACAAGACCAACTATTTCGAAGTGTATTTAATTTATTAAAGATTTAAAAATTAATTATAACTTTACAATGAATAAAATTAAAACGATTTTAAGTCCGTGTATGTTTACAAGCGTTATTAATATATATATTTCTTTATGTAATACTTTTATACTTTTTATTTTTATACTTTCAGTGATCGAGTGCAAAGTAATGACACAAAATATATCATATTTCCTAACATCACTCTGTTCTTTGCGTTCTATTTCAGATGAACGATGAAAAGAACTTTTACACCAATAAGTTTCTTCTGAAGTCTCGAGTCTTTTCAGTACAGCCATTTTGCAATTACATGTTTTTCTTTTCTTCGACATCTGAACAAGGGACAAAATGTGTTCTTTGATACCCAATGTGTTTTAATGCTTTTAAAGTCCAAACTTTATTTGATACTTCTACAATTAATAATAAATCACTGCGTTGCACGATTTTCTTTGATAATAGTTCCGGTATTATTTTGTACTCTGTGCGTGTAATACAAATTTGCAATGCAAATAGATAATTGCTTGTTCAAAAGAAAAGAGGAGAGAAAAAAAGTGACGGAAACGCTACTTTTTCTTATTTTATTTTTCACTCGTACGTTTCTACGGCAACTGCGATATGAGAAAATATCGAGTGGGGCAGGCGGAACGTGCATCTTCAACGCGCATAAATTTTCCAAAAGTTTGTTACGCGAACGTTCCGTTCGCGTACAAGCACGCAAATACAGAAGGGAACTCTAGTACTCGATGTTCAGTTATACGAGAAAATGAGACGCAAGTACACTACGCTTTTATCAAGCGTCATAAATTCAGAACGTTCACGACAATGGGAATTTCGTATAGAGAATTTTTTAACGCGATGTTCATTGAACACGCGAAATAAAAAACAGTATCGGAAAAGTGAAAATGCCACAAACGAAGGAAAGTCATCGTTTTGTTCACTTTTAATATCATATCACTGTTAAAATAAAGTTTGAACGATACTTTTCAATAGTTCGTTACAATTATCACCTCAATATCGAAATAGCGTAATAGTTTGCTTTTTTGTGGTATTTTATCGATTAGATAAATTAGCAATCGTGGTTTACATTACGCCATTAATTGTTTTTATTTTACACTGCTGATTTTAATTTATAATAATTTTTCATAAAGTAAAAGAAAAACAATGGTTAATATTATATTTTTAAGTACGGTGAATAGTAATATGACAAAATTGGTCCGTGAAACGAGTATTATCGTAACCAAATGTCGACAGTCCATCAGACCGTTTAAATTATAGCTGCAATTTGTCATTTGCAGTTTCCCATTATACTGTGTTTGTTTTCGATACAACTGAAGTATCTATTTGACACAATATAATGCATTATACTTATAACCGTTGTGACATTTTATTTGGTTTGTAACGATTTATGCAAATGAATTCATACATATAGTCGACTTTCGATCGATAAAAGTAGAAATTTATCTTAACATAAGAATTAATTTAATTTAAATTTAGTTTAGATTTCTATTAGCAATTAAAATTCGTTCGAAATATTCATCTTTATAGGAAAAAGAATGTAATATAAAAATTCAACTAGAAACTTCATTTTGGATTATGCGCGGAAAAAATTTGATTATGGGTCAAATTGATTCAGTGTCCATTTTTTTTCTGTAAATACTACATGCAATTCGAAGCCCGAGAGTTAATCTCTAGAGCAGTGTTTCTCAACCTATGGTTCGCGAAATGATAGTTACTTGAAAAGAATCAGTAATTGAAGTCTTTGTTACAAATATAAATTTGTCTCAATTGTTCTTAATAAAAATGTACTCAATGTTACTTTTCATATGTACTCACTTTAAATCTTGAGTTAACTTGCAGAAAACTGCGACAACAAAAAACTATTTAAAGGGGGCTATGATACGCAAAAGGTTAAGAACCGCTGCTCCAGAGGTCCTCCACTAGCGGAGGTCCCTGGACTGTAGCTCTTATGCTTTAATTTGTGTTTAATTTTATTATAGTTAAACTTGAATAATATCAATAGTTGTTGGGTTCTAATTATTATTCTGATTTATTTATTCAGTGTTTAATCCATTTCTGTCTGTTTCATTTTTTTCTTAGACAACATAACCATTTCTAACCTTATAAGAATTGCAGTTTCTTCGTTTAACATTAACGATTGTTAGAATACCGTACTTACAATGAGACTAACTGCAGGAAAAACGGCAGGTAAAACTTGTTAGTAAATCCGTCGTAAACTTTCCTATGTATTATACGAGAGTTGCCTTTCGAATTTCCTGCGGGTTTGTATCTTCGCGGACTAACCTTCCATAGACTTCCGTGCATATGGCGATCTTATGGAAGGTTGGCCCGCGGGCTTGGTTTCTCCGTACGTGGCCGCAAGGGAAACCTCTGCACGTTTGGTTAAATTGCCCGGAAGGTTTACCAGAATTTCGGCCCGCGAACTTGTCATTAATGTTTGAAGTTTTCTTGACAATCAAGTATCAGTTTCATCAAATAATTTCATTATAGTAAAAATGAGTGATATGAGAATGTGGTCTCATAAATTTATAACTGAATTCATTGAACTGTATAAATCATTTCCGTGTTTGTACAATTTTAAAAGTGAGGGGTACACACACAAACAATTAAGGAATACTTGTTATAATAAAATGGTGGAAAAACTTAAAGAAATTGACCCAACGGCAACAAAAGACAGTGTTGTTAAAAAGATTGGTAACATGCGTAGTTCATATAGAAAAGAATTGAAGAAAGTAAAAAGGTATAAAAGAAATGGATCTGTCTATGAGCCATCGCTTTGGTATTTTCACTTACTTGATTTTTTGTACGATCATGAAGTTTCACGAAGCCGCAATGCAAACACATCACAGGAGGATAATAATGAAGATGAGGAAGAGGTAAATGACGAAGTAAGTAGAAACAATATATCTTTATTATAGTTATTATTGATTTTTATTTGATATTAAGATACTTTTTTTATTTTCATTCTATGGTTTTTATTACAATCTCCTTTTAATAAAATGAGAATTCCAAAATTATATATTGCAGTCCCTATCATCATTTAAATATAAATTTTACTAACACCTCTATTAAAATTTTTCATTTGTTTCAAGTAAAATAATTTTAATATGTTTTCCACTTACTATATCCAGACAATTGAGAAACTGTTACCTTCTCTTAAAATCCAAACCCATATTTCCCCATTATTTTTTCAAGGTTGAAAACTGAAAAATTAATTGTTTATATGGTAAATTTATTTAAATTCATAATTTGGATAAGACCTAAGTTTCTGTAAAGATAATAAAAGAAATATAGAAGAATAATGTCTATTGTAGTTATTTCAATACATAGGTAGACTATACTCTAATCAAATATATACTACAATCATTACAGGATGACACATATGAAAGTTATAGTAAATTACAGTCACCAGAAGAACAAACTACAGATTTGGATCCATTAGCACTTCCAAATCTATCAGAAACACCTTTGCCTCATTTAAGCGCTAGTAGTGTATCCAAAAGAATTCTTGGAAAAAGAAAAATAGAAGAATCACAATCAAAACAAGACATTGAATTTGATTTTGTCGATGACAAATTGCAGCAGACACAAAATAAATATACAAACTATGGAGCATATATCAGTGATGAATTAAACGATTTATCACCCACTATGGCAATATATTGTCAAAAATTAATCAATGATGCTATCTTTGAGGCAAAATGTGGAAATTTAAGTAGACGATCTCGAATATGGACACCACCTGAAACAACTAACGTACCTTTAACTTAATTCATTTTTAAAATATTATATGGAATAAGTTGGATCATTGTGATATTAAATAAAAAAACAAATTTGTATATACAAAAATTAAATATATATATTATATATAAATTTCTATATAATAAAAATATCAGTTTATACTCACTTTGCAATTTGTTTCACGAAAACCTTTATGTATATATATATATACATTGCATTTACATATTTGTGAAAATAATTGTTCTTAAAGACCGTGGGGAATTTTGATGTTTTTGGAAGTTAATTGCCATTCTTACAACTGTATCTTCTCCTTTTTTGTAATGGGATACACACAAAATTTAATAAGTTTACGTATACGTCTTCAATCAATCGCATGCCATTCCGATAATCGTGAACTCTAACCACAAATTAGCCAGTGAGTTATTATTTTGGTCCGTCTAACTAATCCTTAACCTAGCTTTAGTAATAACTTAATAAGAAATGAATCTTCGTTTAACATCTTTTATCACAAACACACACGAAAAATGTAACGATAATATCTACGGGAAACACGATCTACGAAACTACCGAACTGGCCGTAAACTTTCGCATGTATGGACGCTTCTATTACGCAAGAGTTGCCTTGCGAATTCCCTGCGTGTTGTATCCCCGCAGGCAACCTCACAGCGAGCTCTCGCGGTTGTACGCGCCTTGGCTCTAAATATAAAATCAACAAGTAGTTTTCTACAAAGTGAAATCAAACAGAATATATTTTTGAAGTTAAACACCGATACTATTAAAATAAGAAATTTTCTGATGTCGATCGAAGAATAATAAACGTGCAAGTTACTATGAAAATGACTTAAGTCATATATTTCCCGTTTCGAGATATTTGAATTTCATTAATAAGCGCGGGAAGGTCGACGAAATTCTTATAAATTCGTAACAGGAACGTAATAGATTTTACTCTTAACCGTAATTAATCAAAGTATCTTAATTTCGAATATTTTAATTTATTTATATTAACAAATTTTTACCTCCTTCTTTTCGTAGTCGATTTTTTATGGTACTTGGGGGTGAGTTTGTAGATATGATATTATTAATTCAATAAACGAAGGTATAGACTCAAGATACCGAAGAAGTATAGGTACTCTTCGTGGAACTTGAAAGTTAAATGTATCGTTGGTAATTACTCTCGAGTGCCAACCCAAGTAAGTTCCTACACACTAACTTACTAAAGGTGCTAAAGTAGCCATTGTTCATGTTATCGATAAAACGTCAGGAACAATTCGTTCAGTTTCGCTATGATTGTGATCTCACGATTACGCAATTTTCACGCTACATTACGTTGAAATCCGTAACAAAATTTATTATAAGCTAGTTTTCTGTTTTTTTTTTCGAATTTAAAAATAATATAACAAAACGATTAAGAATGGGTGTTCTTTCATACGGAAAAATGAAGTCTCGTTAAATTTTAGTTGTATAGTTTTTCCAATAGTAAACTAAAAAAATGTTTAAATTTTAAATATTAAGATTTCTAACAGCAATTTTTACTTCCAATGCTAAATGTATAAATTTCTGCTAAGTATGTATCCTATACCTATTTAAAAACTTTGAAATCAGATTCGATGAGTATTATTTAAAAGCATTTAGTATAATTTTTTATGCACAGGTGTGCTAATAAAATCTTGTCGAAGAATGCAATTGGGTATACAAAATATGGCAAAAAGAAGGATTTATAACATACAAAGAACTAACAGAATTTTTAATGAATAATGGAATAATTCTAGGAATTGTGGAAAATTTAATTACACAGCAATAGAGTTAATTACGGTTTCGGAACATTTTGATTCCATCGTAAACATTTTTCGACCGAGTCGTAAACTGTAGGTATAAAACCACTGTTTTTACGCTTTAATCTTTCACTTCTGAAGTGCGTTTATCGATCATTTTTTCATAGGTAACCGTGAAAAAAGCAATGCTCTCGTAAAACTGGTGGCCAAGTAAATATTCAAGAAGGGTCTCCATCGAAAGTTTTTGTTCTCGTTAATTCTTTAGTGTGCACTTAACGGTGTTTGATGTCTTGCAAGTATCTTAAGAGAGAATTTTTTTTGTCATTTGTTCAGAGCAAACATGTCAAACGTATTTTTGCCCAAGGACCAGTTTGTGCTATTACTTTACACTAATCAGTTAAAAAATTCAAGAATATTTCCTGTGAAAACCATAAGAAATTATTGATCAAGTAAATCACTTTTTGTAGAAACGATACAGTCGAATTTTATTTAGGGAAAAAAACGCGCGAATCTTCGATAACTGCCGATGATAAATGATGACTTTATTACGGTTAATCGTACTTATTGTTAAATTCCCTCGGTTCCATTGTCTTATCGGTTTTGCATAGTAACTGGGTAAGTGATTAGAGGATATTGTTCAGTCATGACGATATTTATTTTAGAATATTCGTAGTTCCTCGCGTCGAACCGCTCTACACGCTGGTGCGACATGAGTACGAGGTCATACATAAAAAGTTTATGATTTATTTTATGTACAGAGAATAATCACGTTACGCTTCGAGAGCTTTACATTCATGTAAGAACGTGTCTGGCCGCCGCCCCGTCGGCCGAAATAATCGGTTTAAGTTTGTTTCTTCGCGCGAGGTACCATTTTAATGACGTTTCTCTGTCCAGCTGGCGAACATCGAAAAACTGAAATCACGCTTCGACTGTGTTGCCCGTTACATTTCAACGTCAACGTAACGAAGTTATCGATGTAGTATCAAAAATACACAGTGACAAAAATTATACCTTTGTGCTTTTCTATTGTGCCGTTCGTATCGAGAACGTCGTTCGAAAATTCGGGCAAAACTTACGGAGGCTTTTGTCACCGATCGTGTCATTCATAAACCGCGAGATACCATGCAACCTTTAATGCAAAGTATGATTATTCAATCTCACGTGTTCTAATTTTGCGGTTTATCGATCGTTTGTAAAATATTTACTGTGAAAATTAGTATATGATTTTCAAAAAATATATTTTCGTAGTTTCTCTGAATACGTTTAATAGAAAATTATTATTTTCAATGTGCTACTCGGTGAGTTAATGCTAAGATAATATAATATAAAAATTCGATGATCCATTAACAGAAACTGTATGAAATAAATAACTTCTTGCAAGTAACAATTAGTATTATTGGAAAAATAAAATATGATATGAAAAAGATCGTGATTCGCTTATTTATATTATTATTTAATACTATTTCTAAATATCTATTTTATGCAATATATTAATAGTAATTTTATTAGTTGTCGCGTTACTTATTTGTCAAAATTATTAGATAATTTTCTACGGTCAATAGTTACTTTTAACAAATCAAATTCGATTCTAGACTAAGCTCAAATTAGTTTTACGTAAAGGGGAAGAATTTCTTAATGTAAATCTGTAATTATCAAAGTTACTGTAGTAAGCATCGATATATTATAATACTTTAACGCACTGACAAATGTTAGGTATTTTGCCTTGAAGGTCTACATCGATTCACGTATGTTTTTATAATGTCCATGAATTTTGCCCGATTTTTGCAAACGATGCAACAATGTAAAACGATATAATGTAAACGTCCATGAAATGATCATACACTGTAACGTCGATTTTATTATTCGGCAAATCTTCACGCTTACGCACGAAAGCAGAGGATTCAATAAAGATTTATGTCCGAGTTTCTACATAAACGATGTTCTAAATTCAACGCGTTTACTTCTAATTTTATTCCCTAAAACATCATTAGCTATGACGACATCGAAGACATACGCGTCTCGTTAGACGCGCGTTTTACGATACCAGTTTTTTATTTTTTATTCACGCTAATTCATTAACGATCTCGAAGGAAGAAAGCCGAAATAACTCAATCCATTTTGAACGTGCAATCATCTGGAATTGAATCGTAGTCGCCGGTTAATTTTATCGCAGCGTATTTACATTGAAATAGTCACGTCGTGACGAGGAACAATGGATATACAATAATGTATAATATTTTCTACGACAGAACTTTTCACGTTTCAAACGAGGACAATCGTTCCAAAGAATACCGCGACGAAAGCTTGTTTTCAAAACTCGAAGACGGGTTACAGAAATCGGAGGATATTAACCTTTAAAGTACGGTACTTCGCAACAATTTCGCCGAACTTCGAAGCAGTTCTCCGCCGATATTTTTATTTCTTCCCATTCTTTTCCGATCCTCCTCGAGCTTAAGATAGGAAATTTTTATTTTAATTTCACTTTATTGCTCTTCGTTAATGCGCAATTGTTTAAAAAAATTCATCTTTCGTAAATTAGACTAAAGAGACTGGACAGAATCTTCGTATCGTTTAATATTTTTCGTTAAATAAATTCAACGTTCGTACTTTAAAAGTTACATCCGGATGTTCGAAATTTCGAGGAACAGATTCACACCCAACGCTTCAGGATTTCGACGAACAAGTTCGCACACGCCTCGCGCGAATCGAAACGTTCGTACATACGTGTTCTCGTCTAAACCCTTAATATCCGATTATACATTTAACGCAGCGATCTCCAAACATGCTCGGTCCGTGGTTCGTTTGCTTAAAATTTGTCTAAATTCTATCGTCTCCTTGAGTCTTTTGGAAACCCCTGCGGACAGCGAGACCGAAATCGTAGCTTCTTCTGCGAGAATTCGAATGATCCCTCTCGCCGTACCGACCGACATTATTAAACATACCATCCTTATATACTTTTGATTTACGCCACATACAAACAGCTCGCATAAGAAACGTCTAGGATTGTCTAGCTAGTGATACGTCTTCCTTCCCTGGTTCGAAACGGCGCTGTTTCGCAATGAGATCGAAGGAATGATGAGCGTCATTAAAGAACGAGCCGAGTTCCCTGCTAAATGTCTTAAAGCTACTTTCCTACTTGAGCGTACATTTTTCAATTTTCGCTGGATAGCAGAGGAGAACAGCATTTGCAAATTCGGAGAGCATCATTTTTCTTTTAACGTGTTTATTGCGATCGGTACTATGTTAGAAACAATTTCTTTGCACGATGTAACAATATTGTTATCAAAGTGTTTTGAAACAGTTATTATTTATTGTTATACTCATTCCAGTTTTCTATAACTCTTCCTTTGTCTCTTGTCTCTTTCACTTAACCGTATTTTTACATTCATTTTATTTTTTAAGTTACGAGTATTGGGTTGCGAAATAGCTGTTGCAGAATCTTGTGTTCCTATCTTTTTAGAGACGTTAAATAAATAAATATAAATTAAATTCAATAGAAATCATTAATTTTCACTTCTTACAATTTCTATAAAATTTTTTAAATTTATCTTCAAACGTAACGTATGTATTTACAACAATATTGTATTTAGTCTTGCCTCTTTCATAAGCTAAAATGCTTTTTAATGCGTTTAATAAAAACAATGAATTACTTGCTTTAAATTTAATTGTTGAATATATCATTTCGTTTTACTAAGTACTTTTATAAATAATCGTTTAATATAGAATAAGACAATTTAGATGATAATGCTGTAAAATAAACAGGTACACCGTTGAATTGTCAAATATTTCTATTCTTCACGTTTTAATTTGAACAAACGTAGAGGACATTTGTTTAATTTGAAAAATCGAAAATTCTTTCTCGAAATGCTTCGAACGCGAGCGTTGCAGACGTAGGAAAGTGGCTCTAGGTATTTGGGCTGCAGAATCGACTCAAGTTTACACCACGATGCAGCCCTTCGAGCGCAACTATTTAACCCTTCGTCTCTCGCGATTACTTGCTTCTCCATCTCAAAATTTACATTTCATTTCGTTAGTTCCGTCGCGCGGAACGTTCGCCAATCTAACTTATCTCAGAAATTTGAATTAAATGAAAATCGCGACGCGGAGAAAACTGGGTAAACGAGGCGGCGTAAATTAAAGAAACTTAAGACAAAGTAAGTCATCGCTGATCTGGTATAAACGAGAATGGGGAAAGCACGTTAATTCGAGGCAACAATGGAGCGACGGGGCTGCAGGAATGCATTTGTCAACTTGAGTAAATAAAAATCGGAACGAAAGAATAGGTTTAAATTAAATGGAAAGTAAAATGTATCGAAGTTACGTTAATTTCTATCAGTACAATACAGTATAATAGTTAGGTAAAAACTATTTTATCACGAATAAAATAAATGTTACATAGGTAAGCATTTTAAATATTTTTCGAATTTTTAGATGTTACTGATCATGTTTTTTACAGGATATTTATCTTCAAAGTACTACAGTTCCTTATAAAATATATATAATTTCGCGATGATTAATTTGTTTTTTGTTAAGTCTAGTATCTTGAAACGAAGGGTCAAATGAATGGCGCGATGCTGTAATTATCACGGCAAATTGTGATAAATTTCCAGGCGTTAGAGTTAAGTTTCATTATCGCCTATTCGCGTAAAGGTTTTATATTGTTTCCATGGTGTACGCTTCTCCGTGGGCAAGGTTTTTGAAAATCCACGTAACGCGGGTGGCAATTACCGTGCTAATTTATGCTACGCTTAATTTTCCACCGGGTCGCAACTTTAGAGAAACATCGTCTCCTTACAAACAATGATTATTCAATTTTCTACTATGTAACGTGCACAATAGACTTTTAAGTAAACTCGTGAAAACAGAAATTACTGTTAGCATCGAACATTAATATAACGAAAACGATGACGTTAACGATAATTCGTAGGACAAATTCGTCAATTTGTTTAATAGTATTTAAAGTTCCCTTCAAACAGGATTACTAGTTATTACAATAATACACAGGGTGTTTCGTTATTCGTAGTAAAACCGGCGAGGGGGTGATTCTTCGTGAAACAAGTCGAAAAGAAAGAATAAAATTTTATACGAAGTTTCGTTTTCAAGAAAATTAAGAAAGTGTAATAGTGTTTTCAAACATCATTATCTCGTAAACGAAGCATTAAACGAGACAATTTTATTCTATATTTTCAACTTACTTTACCACGAGTAATTATCCCCTCGTCAGTTATACTACAAATAAAGTAATACTCTGTATATTACACCGAAGTGATTTCATGTTGTTCACGAAGTACAATTTTTTGCTTTCGTCAAATTTTATGACGCAAATAAATATCAAATTTGGTACACTCATCGTATGCTTAAAATTACGTTTAGGCTCTTGATATTTACTACATAGTAGTTATTATTTTTCAACGATCGTTCGTGGTAATTAGTTGCTGATAGTTTTCAGTAATGAGTAACAAATATTAGAGGTATTAATAAATATAAATAAATTTCAATAAATAAGTATAGTAACTAACAGTAACTAGGTGTTTGTACTAGTTAACGTTGACCACTAGTAGTCGCTAGTACTACTACTAACTAGTGATAAATATTGATATATAGCAATGAATGGTAGCTACCATTCGTTAGTAGTAGTGAATACTAATAATTATTGATTGGCGATAGTAATTATTAGCTATAACTAGGACAACTGCTAAGTGACAACTACTACTAGTCAATAATAATTAATGGTGGCTACCAATTGCTAGTAGTAGACAACAGTGACTCCTAATGGCTTGTGGTATGTGATATTAATTACTAACGGTAAGTAGGGTAACTGTTATGTGGTAATTACTAGTAGTCAACAATAACTACTACTATGTTGTAATGGATAACTATGATAATTACTACAGTAGTAATCAACGTGGCTATCAATGTATAGTAATAGTCAAGTCTACTCTGATAGTTGACTTGTGACTACTATATCGTTGCCTCTGTCAGTAGTCACTACCAGTTACTATCAACCGCTACTAGGCATTATTTAATAGATTTCAATGGTAAAAGGAATGTAAGCTATTTGTATAATAAAAAAAAAACTATCACAGAAATAAATAAATAACAATATAACAATGCTACGACACTGTTTCGTGATATTATTGCGAAGAATTGAAAGTTTTACACGCTTTATGACATTTATTCACACAATGTACACTTTTCGAAAACGCTATGATTGACTTTTTAAAAAGTTATACATAACGAAATATACACGGTAATTTGTATAACGCGCCAATTTAAACTATTATCTTGAATAATCATTTCATTGAAAAATGAATTACGTAACACCCCCCTTATAATTTTAAGATAGAAATAAGTAAACGACACCGAAAAAGTTAGGCCCTGGCATTGTCGAAAATATTTTTAACAGTACCACACTTTCCACCAACCCCCTCTTCCCTACAAATTTGGCTCCCCTACAATGTCATGAATTTGTTCGATCAATTTCGAAGATATAAATTTTGATTTAAAGGTAAGTTTTCCAAAAAAAAAACGTTTCATGACCACGTTCGTGTTTTAAAATGAAATCACCTATATTCGATTTCGAATCCTTATTCTAGATTTGCAATATAAAATCGGTGGTTTGCATCAGAAACAAGGAATATGATTTTAAAATCAATATAGTCTTATCGATATCTTGAAACCGAATCAATAAAATTTCACTTTCGATGAAAAACAATTATGTAAGATAATATTTTAAACGATCATGATATACGAATTACTTTCTTATATTATATCGGTACTAACAGTAAAGTATAACGAATATTTTTACCATAATAAATATTCAAGGCTAACGTGACAACATGGAACTGCATAGAAAAATAGCGGTCAACGTTTCGTAATACTGTCAGAAGTTATTTCTGCAAAGTTTCGACCCGATCACATTTAAAGTGAGCTTACAGCTAGAATCAAATCACTCTCACCGCGAAGTTATCGCCGTTAACTGGAATGATTTAATTCTTTTTTTTTTTTAGCACCATACATGATTATGCCTGCATATTTATATATTTATATATTTGTTAGTAGTACGTGTCTACCAGTGACGATACATTTGTTGCAGAGACTCGCGCGATGGTACCTATGCGTGGTATTTATAGTCTTCTCCATGTGAAAAATGAAATGCAAAAGTATTTAAAGTATTCAAAGAGTTAAGATAAAAAGATTTCTGATATCGAAACAATTTTGAATCTTTTCTAGTAAATAACACAGTTTCCTGAAAGAAATGAAGATGATTTTATATTCATGGTAGTTTCAGTAAAAAATTTTTAAAATTTTAGAGAACCGACAGAATTTGAAACACATTTTAGGAATGTGAAAATAGAGGGTTCAGCCTTTGAAATAATCCTCAGGAAGATTATTGTATGTCATTTTTACACGAAGTTACAACAGTCCACGTTTAAAAATGACTGTAATTAACTGGAGAAAAAATCAAATAGCGTGTACATTTATATGAACTTTCTTCATTATTTTTACAGTGACAAGCATAAAAATAAAAACACATCTTTTTCCCTACTTTGATTCTATGTTGTTAAAGAGAAAAGAAAATCGAGTCCAACGATGCTTTGAAAGACATAATTAATATTGCAATTTCTTCTATTATTTGTAAGTAGTTAATTTTGAGCGAGCATTTAACATTGCTCTTTTCTATATGTTGAATATTGGAAACAAATTGTCAGACTCTAAAATGGTAAGGTAACATTTCGTGATCCTGGCATGCACTTGTTTGCAAGTCTTTATGTATTAGTTCAATACAACTCGAATAAGAGATTAATAACTTAAAGCATGCCCCACGAGAGCGTGCATTACTGCTCTATGAAACTAATAGCTTATACGAGGACTGGATATATTCCTCAAAGCGAAACAAGTTTTCCATAATAATTACATTATGGTAATTAAGTGACTGGCTCAATCACCGAATTTCAATTCAATAGAAATGTTGTGGATCGACGTTGAGCAAGCAGTCAAACGTCAAAATCCATCAAATCTAAATGATTTATTCGATCCGTTCAAATAGGATAGACTAATATCGATATTAATCGGTGCATTCGGTTCATAGGCTTCGAAAATGCCACGAAAATGCGTTGAGATTATTAAACAAAACGGCAAATCCACAAAATATTAACTGTAATGATCATGTATACGTATAGAAAATAATAATTATTACGGTTATTAATTAAATAAATATGATACGTTAATATTAAGTTCCTATTTACTTGCTCGCTTGAAACGTGCACGACTTGCTCCTAAATTAATTTTATTATGTTATACGAGCAAATGTTTACAAAATTACGATGATAATTCGAAGATTTAAATGTCGTATAATATTATGCAAGAATATATTTTTAGTTTGTAAATTAAAAACGCTATCAGTTAAATTGTAGAAAGTATTTATTCTTATTTATATGCTCGTCACTATATACCCTCTGTTCACCACTGGTATAAAATACCGTGAAAGAGGTTCTTTATTATTACAGAACCAAATAGTTAATTTAATTTTCCAAAAAGATGCAATGTTTTGTCTTCGAAGAGATTAAAACAGTGTATCAATTCAAACAGATGTTATCCATATTTTTCAACATTAAACATTTTTGTTTTAACCAATTTCGAACGCATTGGTAGTGATCGATTTCACTCTTTTTGTTATCTCTCAACGACTGTTTTTTTTCAATATATTGAAACTATATATTCCCCCGTATTTTACAATCTTCAAATTTTCACAAAATTTTGTTTGCATAAAAATTGTAATTTTCAAGCTCTCCGCCGATTCGATATTCTTTTTCTTTAGATAATTATCGTCGTGGAAGGAAGATATGCACGGATGACATAAACTTCTCATTACGACGCCGCGAAAATTCGAAGTTCACCCATACATCCGCGTCGACCCGCTGGCAATGCTGAAAATTCAATTTCATGAGCTTCCGATCGATTACGGTCCCCGGCCCGAGGATACATTTCCTGACATGCCTTGAAGTATCGTTACCCTCTATCCTAAATATCCTCTCCTACGTTTCAATTTTCTCCTTAAAATCAATATTCTAATTTGACACTTTCATCGAAATTAATTTCGCGAATAAATTCCTTCGCAATGCGTCGCTATCTCTGTTCATTCTTTTATATTTTCGTTGTTTGACAATTTACTGTATCGATATTAAAAAAAGTGACGTTTGCGCTGTATTCAAGACCCAAGGAAATCACGCGTTGCCATTTAAAAATTATTTACGGAACGAATGAAACGATCGTCTCTTGACTAACGACACAGGCTTACAAGGTTTTCTAACTTTAATGAAATATAATATTTTCATAGCTTGCTTTGAATATCTTTTGACTCGTAAAGTATTACATTCTTCTTCTTTTGTTGTTGATTGTGAATTTCTAGTCAGTTTGCAGGATCTACCGTCGTTTTAGTATATTGCTTCGAAAATGGCTAAAATGGCACTTTTTAATAGCCATTTGGAAATAATGTATAATGGTTTGAGGAGAAATCAAGCGTCACTTGTATATAGGTTTGAAATATGCATTTTTAATGATATGATAAAAAGATACGAAACCAAATACCATTTCAATTGATCAAGCTAATTAGGCAGCGAATATGTACAGTGGCCCACAAAAGCTTTCGTATACCAGAATAAAATTTGCTCAACTCAATTTTATTGGTATTTTAATAGCGTTTTTTTTGTTAAACACAATCTAGGCAATTTTGAACTTTGTCTATTTGAATACTCTGAAAAATAATTTGAAAGTTAGTTCTAAAAAAATTGGGATCTTGATGGATTTTTATTTTTACCAGGACAATGACCTTAAATACGAGTCGCAGTTTAGTTCAGCAATGGCTGACTTTTAATATCCCCCGTATAATAATCACACTTCATCAGTCTCCAGATTTCAACTCGATCGAGCATCTGTGGGAAGAATTAGGTCGAAAAATTAGAAAAAGGTCAATTTCGAACCGGGAAGAATTAAAGCAGATGTTACAATCTGAATGGGGCACGCCAAGACGGTTATTCTAAAAAATAATAATTAATTGTAATTTTAATAATAATAGATTACACTACTAATTGTACAAAGACCTTTGTGTAGAGTTATTTACACTACGTAATAAATATTTCTCATTTACTCCTAGAAAAAATATTTTTATTCGATTTGTACCCAAATCATTTTAACGATTAAGAATTCTACTTTAATTAGATATAACTTAATTTTTAATAAATACTATTGAAAGGCTTTTGTGGCCCACTGTGGACTAAAGCAACTCGCGTATTTAATATACGATTCTAAAAATATTATTGCCCAATTTTACCTCTTCGACTTGCTATTTTTAAGCTCAGTTATGATTCAAATGGGAAGCTATTTTCCTTAATCACGCTCCAGGGGTGCGAGAAACCATGATTTTCGCTAGTTTTATTGTTCTCGCGTGTCAAGAGATATTTTCCAACCGGTGACTCGATATTTCAATTGAATCGTCAAAACATTGTCTCTATACATTTTCAATATACATGTATTATACAATTTTATGCTTTTGTCAAACAAGGATTACTTGTTTCTCTCGTAAAATAATTTCTTTCTTTGGAATCGCAAAATTCACGAAAAAAGGGAAAATAATTCTAATATTATTTTTATACCAAACGTTAGATATTTATCGAAATTAGCGTCTTGCAACAGTTCGTTAAAATCGACAAAGCTGAAGTACTTCGCGTCAGAGAATATAATAGGAAGCAAAATTTTATTCCTATACTTCACGTTTCGTCTATCTCGAGTGATTATTCCAACAACCATGATCGCTACAAAGTATTTTTACCTAGAACAGCAGCAATTACGTCGATCAAGAGTCGGAGATTCGCACAATTTACGTCGTGGAATCACGTTCCTCAAACATACGCAGATTCACCTGCGATTCACAGATTCGAGCGCACTGGTAGACACGATTCGCACATTTAGATCGGAGAAGTCCCTATTTCCGGGACATCTCTCGCCTGCTAATTACACACCGTTCAGGATTATCGACGCTACACAGATTACTTACGTAACTTCTGTACAATATAGGACGATTCTAAAATAAGTCAAACTTCAGGAGCGCGTTTTAGTCATTGTATCAACTGAAACAAGTAGTACAAACTTTGGTCTGTAAATACTTCGTTACAGTCTCTTGAATTCTAGTATCCAAACGCGAATTCTACGGTCGTTTTCGATCAAGAAACAACCTCGCGAGTGAAAAGAATCATAATTTTCCTAAATAAACGACCGACGCGATGCAACTGGGAACTGCATCGTTGGAAGAAGTAGATATACGATGTGCAAGCGATTGTCAAGTGATCATTTTTCAAACGCATCGCAGCCGCGTTGTTCGGGGTGGTACTTTCGTTTCAGAGATTTACGAAAAAACTTTCCTGGCATTTCTTGAAAGTTACAAAACGTTTAAAATATGCGTGTAAAATTATATTGGAAGATACGTAAAATTGACAAAGTTGCAACGCTTGGTACGAGGCGTTGCACGGGGACAAATTGAAAAATTATTATTTATAAATAAGATTGTGACGTGATTAGGTGTTCGATAATACAAAACAAAGTTTAACTTACCGAACTATTACATTAATGTCTTTTTTAATTGTTCCACTCTCTGAAGGTGTCCCAAGCGAAACTTTAAATGCGTTTCTCTCAGTACCATGCTTTTCAAACTGGTGTGCATGATAGCTAAAAGAATGATCCAATTGACATTGAATTTCGATATTAAAGAAAACACTGTTTTGTTCGAACTTAAAGAATTCGAAACAAAATAGTTACCTTTAGGAATATCTTTCAGATTTAATTTACTTTCAAATGGCATTTTGTCAATTTTCGTTTTTTGATCTACGTTGATCTTTCTAGTTGTAAAAATTCTTACAAAAAAAAATATTCTCAAGGACGATCCATTTTTGAAGTGTTTGAAGTGTAAAAAATGAATGACGGTTCGACGTACAAGCGATTGTCAAATAATAATTTCTCGATCGCATCGCAGTCACGCGTTTAGGGGCGAAAACAGCCCGTGTTGATTATGCTGATTGGACGTGCAAGCGATTGACAAATGTAAAATTTTTTCGATCGCGTAGACGTCGCTTCGTTCAAGTGGGACAACAGTTTAAAGAATTCGACGTGCAGGCGACTGTCCAATAATAATTATATCAATCGCGTCACGGTTGTATAGTTTAGGTGGGAGAAGGGTCGTTCCTGAAGCAGGAGGGAGATTTGCAAAATTTAAACTAATAAGAATAATACTTCTCGATGATTATTAATCTTTTAGAAGAATGGAATCCAATCGAATTAATTTTCTATGCAATCTTTGCAACATTACTCATATACAGAATCATCTTTATATTGGATTAATTTCCTGTGGGTAATTTATAGTCGATATTTATCAATTTTGTCAGCATTCTTGTAAACGCTATACGATCCGTTTCATCGACGAATCGTTACAATTGGGTTTAATTTTTTGAAAATAAAAATTAAAATATATTTCTTTTTCATGGTGACTGTTTAAAATCGTGTGGATATTGATAGAAAAGTAAATGTTGCACACCAAATTTTTAATTAAACAACACAGGAACGACCCTGGGTAGGAAAACGTGATATACCGTTTGTAAATGATAATATAAACAATTGTCGTTAGGTATAAGGTATCGATAGGATTGATGGTAGTAGCGTGCCATTAATCATAATATAAACGGATATTTTCCGATATCCAATATCTGAAAGAAGCAAAATATAATACACGACATGTTCTACTTTCAATGACGATAACTTTGTTTGTAAAATATTATTTGAACGATCAGATATATTAAAACGTAAGAAATTAACGTGGCTTTAAAATAATATAAATTTGATTAAGATCACAGATTGTCTTCGTCTCTAAAGTTTGCGATCTCGAAAGACAAATATTCATACCACGATGAAATTATATACAAAAGAAGAATATAAAAAGAATTAAAATGTCGTTGCACGAAAATACTCAATTTCAAATTAAAACGAATTCAAAAATTCGTTAAGAAAAGAAGAGGGAAAAATTGATGAAAAAGCGACTAAAAAAAACAATGTAGGCTATACAGATAATAAAGGATATCCTGCAAAATATTTGTTTTTCAATTTGTTATTCCGTTTGTTTGTTAAAGAAAAAAACTACCGTACGAATACTTTTCCTCATAAATTTCTGTTCTAAACTTTAACAAAATTTATATCATTCGAAAACTGTGTAAATTCCCTACAATAACAATCAAATTAATATTTCGCGACCAAAATTATCGTCGTTCAAAGTAGAGCACATAGCGTTCTGCGAATACTTTTTCCGTACACGGACGTTGGAATTCTGTGCTTCGTATTCCAAAGACCCATGTTTTCACGACCAGCTTTCATCGATGCAATAAACAGAACACGCTCGCGAAGTTTCAGCCCTTACTTTAGGGTGATTCCGTGTACACAGATTGTTTTCACGAGTGTAGGGCTTCGCCGTTTACACGGTTGGATACATTAAGTGAAAGACGTCATCATGCATCAAAGGTTTCCTACGGTTTGCCCACGCCTCGTGTCCCCCGAGGAAGCACTGACCCACGTCAAAGCCTTAAAGGATCCCCTGGCAGCCGAGAATCTTACTTAGCGTCTCACGCTTTACGAAATCGCGGTCTAAATGAAGGACTTCGCTCTCCGTGGACCCCGAGTCCTTTCTCCCTTTTATCCCACATTGTCGTGTCAGCGATGTAATAGGGTTCCACCGAGATAGCACCTAACTCAGACCTGTCCTCGATCTGGCCACGTGCCGGGTCGGATCGTAGACGTCACCGCGACTGAGAAATTGCTCGGTGAAACGTTTCGAAGGACGAACTAATTCGTCAGTCTTATAGATCGTCCCTTCACCGTTCGCGATCTAACGCGCGATCTCGATCGCAGGAAGCTCCTCCGTAAGAACCTACCGACGAACTTGTCACAGTCGACGCTGAGTATTTTCAACCCCCAACTCGCCCCGCCGTGGTTTCATGACGTTTCGACGACAGCCTTCGGAGACCAGTTACCGTCGACCAGACTCTAGTGGTGAATCACGGTCGATCCAAAGTCCGTTCCAGGACTTAGGCGTTCTCGAGCGATCGCCGCTTCCGACGAACGAACAAGTCTCTTCCGGATCATAGGAAACTCTCGTTAGGGGCGTTCGCGGCCACGTCGATCGCCTCCACGTCCTGATTCTCGAGGCACTCCGCGTTGTTTATCTCGCCGGTCTTGATGTCGTAATTGTTGATGGGATCCCCGTACTGGCTCTGATAGAACTCCTCCCTCATCATGTGGTTCAGGTTGCTGCATCGGAAGAAGAGGATCTCCCGGAACGGTTTCCGAAAATCCCTGTTCGACGTCGCGTAGATGATGGGATTCAGGAGGCTGTTGCAGTAACCCAGCCAGAGGAACACGCTCGACAGGGGCGCGGGGATCGCGTCCGGGTCGTCCAGGAACAGCCTGACCGGGGCCAGCACGAAGAACGGCAGCCAACAGAAGGTGAACACGCTCATTATGATACCGAGGGTGGTGCTGGCTTTCCTCTCCTTGGCCAAGTGGAACCTCAGCTTTTTCCGATGGGGAGTGTTCGTCACGCTGCAGGTGCTGTTCAGATGATTCCTCACGATCGTCGATTTCGTTTGCGGCGTGGTCGTCGCCGATGACGAGGGGATCGACCGGTCGAGCTTCTGCAACATCGGGCACTGGGACTCGTTGCTCTTTCGCGGCCCTCCCGTGAAGCATCGAACCGCGTGGACGCTGCACTGTAACAGAATGCCCACGGGAACACTGAGTTTTTTCTTTCACTTCTTCTTTCGCATTGTCCAACAGTTCATTTTTTATTTCGTAATATTCGCTAGGTGCTCCCGATAGAGTTCGAAACACGAATATCCAGGTAGAATTGCTCTGTCGCCACTAATTTTTAAGAAAGGAACGCGGAAGACTCAGTTGATCTTGGAAAATCGAAGAAAATCACTCGATTGTGTCAGTGTATGCGACTATTGAGGTTTTTGATTTTAGATCGTTTGAAAGTTTGAAACAGTGTCAATGTGCGTAGTTTATATGCAATATTTTTAGGAAAAGTTCGTTAACTGGCACTGTAGACATTTCTAAAGGAAAAATGTTGAAGTGTAATAAAAGTTTGTGGTCCTCGAAAACCAAGGGTGATGGAGCAATTCTGCTTTCGAAGTGGTGTTTTGAACTCTGCTAAGAACACCCAGTGGATATTGTGTTACTCATATAGTGGACAGTATTATTTACAAGTTTATGGTGTATACAGGGTGTTCGGCCAACCTTGGGAAAAATTTTAATGGGACATTCTAGAGGTCAAAATATAAAAGGTAAAAGTAAAGATAAAAAATTTCAAATCGTTCTAAAAAAATTATTTTTAGTTGCGGGGGTCAATTACAATCATTTTTGGTGAATAGACATACCTTCGAAATCTTAACCAGTTTCGAGAAAAAAATTCAATAAATGGATAAATTTTTCGACAAAATTAAAACATTTCAAATCGTTCTAAAAAAATTATTTTTAGTTGCAGGGGTCAATTATAATCATTTTTGGTGGATAGACATACCCCCGAATTCCTACTCAATTTCGAGAAAAAAATTCCTTACCGAAAATCTAATTTTTGGCCAGAAATGTCTGCCCGAATTTTCATGCGAATCTTTAAAACGTCATAACTTCTGAACGGATTGGACGATTTTAATGTTTAAAAAAGCAAACTACGCGTATTTTGATGGAGAATATGTACAAATTGCAAAAATATTCGAAAAGTTGCTCCTTCACCCCGAAAAGTGAGGAAAACCCCATAAAAATGGTCCAATTTTCAAACAGCCATAACTCCTACAATTGTGAATATATTTCAATGAAACTTTTTTCTGAAGTAGAGCTCATGGGCACCTACAAAAAAGTATTAGACAACTTTTCTATAGGGCGTCAAACAAATTTATGAAAAATGAAAAACAAATTTCTAAGAAAAATCGACAGGGGGTAGGTGCCTAAATTTCTCGGCGAAAACAAAAATTTCAAATCGTCCTAAAAAAAATTATTTTTGACTCCAGGGGTCAATTATGATCATTTTTGGTGAATATACATACCCTCGAAATCCTCACCAGTTTCGAGAAAAAAATTTAATAAATGGATAAGATTTTTGACAAAATTAATAAATTTTAAATCGTTCTGAAAAAATTATTTTCAATTGCGGGGGTCAAGCACAATCATGTTTGGTGAATAGACATACCCCCGAAATCCTACGCACTTTCGAGAAAAAAATTCCTTACCGAAAATATAATGTCTGACCATGCATTGATATGTTTCACTGAAATTTCATGCGTATGTTTAAGAAATCATAACTTCTGGACGGATTGAGGGATTTTAATGATTCTTTAATGCATCTTCTCTTGGAAATGATCTACAGCTTGTCACCGTTTTTAGAATTTTAAAACATTGTAGTCATGTATCACACTGTCTATTTAGCTGGAAACTTTGTGAATAATCAATGGGACGAATAGACTATGAATGATGCTGTCGCATGAAAGTTATACCATTATTCGATATTGAATGGAATTATTGAAAAATGTATCAAAGATATACTTGTAGCTGTGAATAAAGTATATACTTTTATATTTAAAAACAAATATATTTTACTCGATCGGATTACGAATTTTCAAAATTTATGTTATTTTAAAAGTTTAAGTATTCGTTAAAGAATTGTTTCATGTATTAAGTCTAATTTTATGCCCGAAACAATAATTCATCGACACGTTCCAGATTTTTTTTATAAATTGAACGTAAAGTTTCTTAAAAATAGTATTCTGAGTAACGTTTACAAATCGTCGTTCCTTGAAAGCTTCATTAATTTTAACGCAGTCGTACAAATTTTTGAAGTCTCTAAGAAAACAAAATGCATAATTACGTCGATGAATAAAAGATCGAGGTTATAAAGAGAAATTGTTCGAGTAAGAATGGTTCGAGATGTTCACGAATTACATGCCCCGAATTTAGTTCGAAATCTGCGGGTAGGATAACAACACCTCTGTGGTTTCTACAATCCTTCCGGAGAAACAAGTCTCTTGCGTATGCAAGTGCAACTGGCTACTGATAAACAGTTATCATAGTAAACACGAAACTGTATGCTTTGTTGTAGAACCACAATAGCGTTTCGACGCATGTAATGATGTGCTAATTGCTTATAATTCTGGCGATAGTTGTTGACGAAGCTCGTTTAATTCAAATTACTGTCGACATATACAAATTTATCATTTGACATTAGAAACTGTTATTCGAACGATGAAACTACCACCCAAAATTTTATAGCATTATCTGATCTTTATACAAATGTTTTGTTCAATACATTTTTCTTCTATTAAAGAAAAATCGTTATAAATAAACTTCGATATCGAAAAATTTATGGAACTGTGGGAGAAAGTAACAGAGACTAATGGAAATTATGTCATTGATTAAATCACTTTGTAAAAAATAATACAACCGACTTTATCCAGAACAAAAACGCACAAACTTTTCGTTCTACTCGATAGAATATTTCTATAACTTGGAAAGCTTATTTGCCATGTTGAAATATCATTTTCTTTACTTCAACTTTGGAGATTTATTTTGGAAATATTCTGAATAAATGTTCTTAGAGATAATAAACTGTACAATGTTTAAGACGAAACACAAGTATTATTTGTTTCTTTTTCTTTGGTACTTAATTATTGATATAACAAATATAATAAGAATGGAGATTACAGAATACAAACGACGACAATGTATAGTTCCAAATGAGGGACAGAAGGTGTGAATACCGATGAAAGTATTCGACAAAATTTAATAATAATAATCAGCGATATCTGTTCTCTTTGACGTTTGAAATGACATTCATTAACGCGCTATTCAGTCTGGATGACATATTCTCGAATCAAGACTTAGTTGGAGCTTTATGTATTTCAATGGAGAACGATTCGACCAGTCCGACTTTTCGGTTGGTTTGAGGTCGGTTCGTTGACCTGAAAACCTAACTGGCTGAATCGCGATCTGCACGAACAGGCACAGTTCTATGGCTCTTTGGCGAGGATAAACAGATTAGACCATTGAAACTCTGACGAGGTTGATTGCAAGGTCACTTTACCGGTTGGTTGACAATTAACGAGAGAAAATCTCTAGATAATTTCTCGTTCACTTGCATTATTATTGCAGTTTCTCGATAGTGTTTTGAAATTTGGAATAGAACCATAGCAAATTTCTTTATCGTACGAATATCAATTTCGAAAGTAATTGAAATTGTTATCAAGTCAATCTGATAATCAGACATTGCTCGAAGAAACTACATATAGAATACAAATATTGAATATTTCTGTAAATAATTAGCAGTTCGATTATGCGTCACTCTACTCTAGAATCACCAGGAAATGTTTGAATAAAATTGAAGAAACTACACATACATAGAGATTCCAAAATAAAATACCGAATATCTTTGTAAATAATTAGCAAATCGAATATGTGTCTCTATTTTTGCTCCAGAGTCACCAGCAAGAGTTTACGAACAAAATAGTTTGAAGAATACTGAATACCTAGAATCTCCGGGAAACGTTCGAATAAAATCAGCGATGCTGCCCTTTCTTATTAGAAGTAAAGTTTACACCGTCGTAATATTTTTGCGACCAACTGTACGTGGTCGTTTCAGGCCGAGCTCAAGAATCGTCGGCTACGAAAGTGTTAAAATAAGTTAGCTTTTATCCGCCTCGTAAAGCAATCTCGTCCGTGTACGTGTGTGGATGCATAAGCACCGATGAAAATGCACGCCGCGGCCTGATTGCGAACGATGCGGTCGAGAAAACTGTCGGTGTACAAACGAACTGAAATGCAGATGAGCCTTCCCGAGCCGTTCCGCGCTCTTACGAATGCAGACGACATTCAGGATAATTGAGAGGAGCGAAAAAGCCCCGCGGCGGTTTAAGACGCGAACCCCTGGAAAACGGCAAGACACAGAAATCCACTAGCTTTACTAGCTTGGATTTACCCCCTCCACCCTCTGACACCGCGGACCATCCAAGGAGGATTACTTCTGTCCTTTCGATTGTTTCCAGCGGCCCCATCGACCCTTTTTTTTACGCCTTAACTTTACGGAAGATCATAATCTCGCTATTTAAATCCCGACCGTCCGGTTTCTCGCGGACTAGTTCGCTTTTTATGCGAATTAGAATTATGGTCGCACGGGAACCGACTGCACGAACAGAGAATGGGACGCGGATTATGGTTGCACCGCCACTGTTTTCCTCGACGAACGATTTTGGCCGTTTCGCGGATTTCATTTAAAGGGACGTATTACGCCCACGGTTTTAAAAAATGAATTTTTTTTCATTGATTTTCAAAGCGTTACGTAGAACTTTTGTTTGGATGAATCACCTTGTGTGCCTTTTACTTCTATTTTTAAAAGTTTTTCTCTGAAAAATTAATCGAATTAGTCACTTAAATGGTTCAATCGACAGTTGTTAACGCGAACTTATGTCAAATGCTTAAATTTTCCTGATTGTAAATTTAAAAATAAATAAATTTAGTTTTGATTTTTGTTTGAATGAAATCATTTACTACCTTATTTTTTGCAGTTGTAAACATATGAAAATATAAAATATTAGTCGTCGTTAAAATTACTTGCTCGTTGGAGAGTTAAGACAAGTTACTTGTAGTAAGTCAAATACTAAACGTAATATAAAATTCTGCTAATAGTTGAAAGAAGTTAGTTATGAATAAAAAATACCAATGTATGTTTTACTACTTTGGTTGCCATTGAACATCCGGAATTTTTTAAGTAAATTACTGCAAAGATAAGAAAAAAATTGAATTCTTTAGCGATTAGTATAAAGTTGCTTCTGAAAAGGTGGCTCTAAATTGGACTTAATTGTTGAATAAATTCATAGCATGATCGATCGGATTAACATCTTGCTCGAAAGCGTACAACAGACGCGGAACTTTGTTTTCTTGATAAACAATTTCCATAATTTATCACGTTAACGCCGTAATTGAAAAATTAAAATGAAAACTGGGGCTCGTCATAAAACTCTGTTGATCGATGAATTGTGTAATCAATTAACGTAAAGTTTTCCCGTAAAGTTCCAACGGAAATACGATTTTCTGTTGATCAATTAATTAGCGACGATACAGTGAAACGTTGCAGTGGAAATTTAATTCAATTTTCTTAACGAGGCTTTTGATTAGTATTTTATTTTATAGGATGAAACGTTTTTCTGCATTATCACGATAAACAGTTTTAAGATTGAAAATCGATAATATCACGAATATTTCAAATTGTTTGATCGAAGTATTGAAAACCATACGCGATACGATTAAGAATTATTAACACATTGACTGAATATTTGTATAATACTCGAAGTTGACGACAAAGGGTGAAACTTAAGTGATCAGAAAATCGCTAATTATTGTGAATCCGTTAATGAAACGGTGACCAATTGTTTTATCGCGACGTTTTATGGGACGTTCGCCGTCAGTTTCATAATCGTCTTAAAGTTACTTCAAGGTATTCAGCAACATTAATGAAAAGCCAATTTTACTTTAGACAGGAAGGTGTTACAAAATAAGCTGGAACTTTGTTTTTAGGCAGATGCAAGGTACAAAGGAACATCGATCGTCGAATAATTTGTTTCCACGTAATTATTATAAATTAAAATAAATAGAATGCATATTCGGAACAAATATAATTCGGTTATCCTTCGTTACATTATTCTGCAAGCCAATATAATATAATAATATAAGTGTGATTTAAAGATAGAATCGAAGGATTTTGAAAAACATTTGCAAATCAATTCTATCAAAGCAATATTACGATTATTTATTCTATTGTCGAAAGAAAATCATTGGTCGTTCAAAGCTATTTTAATTAATTATTAAAAATTTGACAAACGAAGGAAGTCATTTCCAGTAGATCCATGTATGCATCATAGATGATTTTTCTTCGATCCTGTTTTTAGATCACCTTATAGATAATTACAATGAACATTTTAGAACATAACGAAGTAAAATTTAAAACCTAAAAATAATGCTTCGAAGTATCAACTTCCACGTATTACTATTGTTGCATTTAAAAAATTCTACTTTATCGATTTTATCATAATCGATAAGTTACTTTGTACTATCAAAAGTATGTGACCAGTTTCTAATGTAAACACAGATATCATTCCGTAAAGATTCATCAATGGTAAAGAAAACTTGATTTCTTTCTCAAGCTCCTAGTTTCTTTCACACATTTTTAGTCCACAAAAATAATAAAGAACTTTTAAAGCGTTTTTCTCGAAACTATATTTTTTAATTTCCATAATATCTCACAATCTACTTGATCGATTGGCACAATATTTGGCGTGCACCTTCGGTACACATTATTATAACCCGAACTAAAATTGCATATACTACGCAAACATAGTCAAAATAAAGGTCGTTAAACAGATTTTAAATTGAACGTTATCGAAATTAATCTCTTGTCAATGCTTCTCTAAACTGAACACGAATTAGATTGATTAAAATCTTCTGAATTTAATTGTTTCGTAGAACTCTTTCTAAATGAACCTCTTGAAACTCGATGATGTTCGACAGTAGCTTGTCGTTATGGAACATATATTAAATAATTATCTTTTACTGAAGCATAACAAACTATTGTATGTAGCAATAGTAAGTCGAATGGTCTCATACTTTTAATCGACGCATAATCGATTTTTTGCGCCAACACAGTAGGGACGTGCGGATATACCAGTTCCGGGCTGTCAAACAGCGTCAAACACTTCGAGTTCGAGTCCAACAAAACTCGATCGGCCGAACTGGTTGGGGATTATTCGAACCGAGGTGTGTCGGGATTCGTTTCGACTCGACGATGTTTGACGTTGTTTGACAGCTCGAATAATCAGCCACCCGCACAACCCTAACAAACAGACAAGCCTTCAAGACAACACGCGCGATCAACGGATCGTCTAAACGATCGAATAGCAAAATAATGATTGGTAGATTGATATTAAGGTGTACCTTACCGCTGTCATATTTTCCTGCGTATCGCCACGAAGGTTCGATCGTATCTACAACAAACGTTTTACGAACACTTTCAGACTCAGCCATGTTATGGATCAAACGTCGTGCTACAAGATGCGTTTCATAGCGATGGGTATGATGTTGCGAATTAATTTTTGACAGTTTCTGCGCCGTTCATTTAACACGTTCACTGCCAAACCGATTTTATAAGTCTCAAGCTCAGCATAATATATGATACATTGGCTCACGATACTTTCATAGCATAGAAAGTCTCAGTCCTGTATATTTATATTCTAAATTGTGAATTATGAATTTTTATGCAAAACGTGACACGTTGCTCTATTTCCAATATTACTTAGATTACTTGTCAGGAAAAATACTTGTACAAAGACGTAACGTTTATCGTTCTAAAAACTAATTTTAATTATAAAATATAAAAAATCTTAGATCAACGTACATCCGATAGAAGAATATTTTATCAAATTTATTTATAATTACTGTCGTACACGTATCGTTTCAAGAATTATTTTCCATTAGAAAGTAATTTTGACCGTTTATTTGCGGGTTCGTCGAATATGTAAAATCTTAGATGAACGCGCTCCCGGTGGAGGAATATTTTTATTTATTTATAATTAGCGTGACGCGCGCACGCATGGCGTGGCAGTGAACGTGTTAACCGCGAGCAACGAAACGAAAGAGAAACGAACCAAACGCAAAGAGAAAATAATTGGGTCGAGGGGGCGCAAAAAATGTCACGAATTTAGCTGCATCGCTAGGGATAGTTTACGCTCCTCCGTGCTGACGCGATCGAGGAAAGGGCATGCTTCGCTAGGCTCGGGATGATCGATGCGTAAGCCACTAATCTCGCGGCGTGTAATCCCGAAAGCTTGCGTAAATTAAATTCGGAACCCAGTACGAAATTAGGACGGACCTATTGCCCCCCGGTGCCCGTCTAATCCGGACACAGAGCGGCGCGGTGATCTCGTTTCGTGAATTGTTCGGTCAGGTGCGCGACGACCGATCGATCACGGTTGTCACCCTGTCCCTTCGACCGGCCAGAGTGGGGAAAAAAGGTCGGGAGCGACGCGAGGAGGCACTTCGTTAAAATACGACGCGCAATTTATGCAACGACGGAAACGGATTCCGTCCGATGAAAATCGCGGGAACACCGGGAAAACGATGCCGCGCTGTAAATTTTCGGTACTAGGTTCCTGAAGGATCTAGTTAGGCGGCTGCAACGCGACACTGAATGATCAAGCTGTCGCCCCGGAGTTCGCTTCGGGGCAAAAATTCGAATATTTTACAGTTACCTCGACGCCACGAAGAAACATCGAACGCTATTTAGAGTATTACGCTTTCGTTATTGAAATATTTGGAAATCCTCGTTCCATCTATTATTAGCTTTACTTTTCGATCTACGAGGCAAATTTAATTCTTTTCTCGCGGAAATAAATGTACATACACAGGACGCTCGGCCACCCCTGGGAAAAATTTTAATGGGAGATTCTAGAGGCCAAAATAAGACGAAAATCAAGAATACCAATTTGGTGATGGAGGTTTCGTTAGAAAGTTATTAACAATTAAATTAAAAAATTTCAAATCGTTCTGGATAAATTATTTTCGGTTGCGGGGGTCAATTACAATTATTTTTGGTCATTACACATACCCCCGAAATCCTACGCACTTTCGAGAAAAAAATTCGAGTAAGTGCTGAAAGTTTTGGGTGAAAAAAAGGACTTTCGAATCGTTTTGAAAAAATTATTTTTAGTTGCAGGGGTTAATTGCAAGCATTTTTGGTCAATAGACATACCCCCGAAATCCTACTCAGTTTCGAGAAAAAAATTCATTACCGAAAATTTCATGTCTGACCATAGCGTTGATATGTTTCACTGAAATTTCATGCGTATCTTTAAAACACCATAACTTCTGAACGGATTGGACGATTTTAATGTTTAAAAAAGCAAACGACGCGTATTTTGCTAGAGAATATGTAGAAATCGCAAAAATATTCGATAAGTTGATCCTTGACCCCGCAAAATGAGAAAAACCCCATAAAAATGGTCCAATTTTCAAACAGCCATAACTCCTACAATAGTGAATATATTTCAATGAAACTTTTTTCTGAAGTAGAGCACATGGGTACCTACAAAAAAGTATTAGACAATTTTTCTGTAAGGTGTCAAACAAAATTACTAAAAATCAAAAACAAATTTTTAAGAAAAATCGACAGGGGGTAGTGCCTAAATTTTTCGGCAAAAAAAAAGTTTTTCAAATCGTTCTAATAAAAATATTTTCGATTACAAGGGTCGATTATAATTATTTTTGATGAATAGATATACCCCCGAAATCTTAACCAGTTTCGAGAAAAAAATTCGAGAAGGTGTGAAATTTTTCGACAAAATTAAAAAATTTCAAATCGTTCTAAAAAAATTATTTTTGATTGTAGAGACCAATTATAATCATTTTTGGTCAATAAACATACCCTCGAAATCCTACTCAGTTTCGAGAAAAAAATTCATTACCGAAAATTTCATGTCTGATCATAGCGTTGATATGTTTCACTGAAATTTCATGCGTATCTTTAAAACACCATAACTTCTGAACGAATCGGACGATTTTAATGTTTAAAAAAGCAAACTACGCGTATTTTGGTGGAGAATATGTAGAAATCACAAAAATATTCGATAAGTTGATCCTTGACCCCGCTAAATGAGAAAAACCCCATAAAAATGGTCCAATTTTCAAACAGTCATAACTTTTATAATAGTGAATATATTTCAATGAAACTTTTTTCTGAAGTAGAGCCCATAGGTACCTACAAAAAAGTATTAAACAACTTTTCTGTAGGGCATCAAACGAAATTATTAAAAATCAAAAACGAATTTTTAAGGAAAATGGACAGGGGGTATGTAAAAATTTTTCGGTGAAATTAAAAAGTTTGAAATCGTTCTGGAAAAATTATTTTCGGTTGTGGGGGTCAATTATAATCATTTTCGGTGAATATACATACTCCCGAAATCTTATCCACTTTCGAGAAAAAAATTCAGTATTGGCGGAACTTTAAACGTTAATAACTTCTTAACGAAGCCACCATCAACAAATTGGTATTTTTGATTTACGTCTTACTTTGACCTCTAGAATCCTCCATTAAAATTTTTCCCAGGAGTGGCCGAACATCCTGTATAGTATAATGTTTATAGTAATAGTATTGTAGGGGAACGAGTATGTGAACACTATCGATTAACTTTCGTTCAGCACCAGGCTTTACGTTCGCAATTTCTTTCGGGATTGATCTTTCTTTCCTCCTAACAATACCTGCGAAGTGGTTGACGTGACATACATAGAAACGGACAAGAGAAAATTATAAACATTCTACGAATTGTAAATATTCCTTTAAGTATCTCGAATATTTTATTTACGAATTTATCGTCGAAACGAAATCATCTTCCACTGAATTTCTTCGTAAATATTTCTAAATAAGTATAATTCGGTTTTAATTGACTCGTTTTATAAAAATTAACAGGGTACTCCAGGATGTAAGAGGTAATTCTACATGCTATGATAAATCGAAAATATAGAAGAAATTTCTTCATAAATTTATGTATCACTAAATAAATATAATTCGATTTTAAATAACTCGTTTTATAAAAATTAACAGGATACTCCAAGATGTAAGAGGTAATTCTACATGCCATGATTTTTTCGTAGAATGCTTCATTATCAAAATAATTAAATTTGAAAATTCGTTGAGTAAATGAATAAGATTTGGTTGACGCGTCTGACCATTACTCACTGTTTCTACTTGATTCCGCCTACCCGATGAATTTCCATAATCAATTTTCTCGATAACGAAACACTATACGATGGAATTTTATTGTACACGATCGACTTATCTTTGCATACAGTAAAGCTTCCCTTGCTCGATTATGCTACCCATCCTGGGATATCCTGTATGTAAATATTTCGTTTACACGATCAATTTCGTCGTCCCGTTGATCGTCGTAAATTACTATACTGGATGATCCATCATCCCCATTACAGGGAATTTCTCATCAATACATCCATAGCGTTATAAATTATTTTTGTTCTCTCTTTTAAAACATTGCTGTGTGATGGGGCTTTTCGAGAACAACTTTTTTTAACGCGTTAGAAGAATATATTTGAAATGATTTTCAAGATGACGTACGTATTATAAATTTATGGAAATAACGAATTTTTGAAACGAAGAAGTAGGGAGAAACAGAAATCGTAAGTGATAATAAGCTGCGTATGGTCAGACATCAAGAGAAAAAATAGAAATAAAATTGGAAGCAAAGCTGGTTAACTTTTTCCTTTTATTTTAATACTCGATATAGCTAAATATAGCCTAATTAAGAATCCTTTTCTATTTTTCATTTTAAATGTATAGAATGGCTGAGACCATGGAAGACGACGTTTTTACTATGTTTAATTATGACCATTTTACTTTCAAAAAAATTTGTATATGTTTCATAAATATCAATAAATATGTGCAAGGAATTTTGAAAAAAAAAAATTATATAGTTTCTTGCCAAACAATAATAAAAGAAGATTTAAAGATACACGTTTTACAGTAGAATACCCTCTTGACTAGAAACCTTCAATTCTATTTATACAAAATCTTAGATATTTTACAGTCTCAAGGAGAGATTCTCATATACAGATAACATGCACATTATGTAAGAAATGACCTGTAATAAAATTTTCTCATATTCATAAAAACGTCCTAAGAACAAAAGATTTTTGCTTTAGACAAAAGATTCCCAAAAGACAGTTTTATGATTCTGAGTCATCAACGTTATCCAGAAGAAACATGTATAAACTAGTTGTCAGATTTGTTCTGCAGAGTTGCCTAGTAGCTTCTAATCTTTATGACATTTTTTGCAGCCTTCCTTGGAATTTTACGCACAAAGTTTTCGAGTTGTAAAAAGTACGGTAGTGGAGAAAATCCCATGATGTTAATAATTAACAAGAAGAGTCTTCGAGAAAGTAGATAATCCAGCCCATTGTATAAAACTTGTACAAAATACTTGAGATAAGAATCTTTTTAAAACCATACCACATTATTATTTAAGATCGGTATGATTTACGATTAACACATGGCGTTCAAAGTAACAACATATAAAAAACTTTATCATCAGAGAATGAAATCATTCATACATAGAATATTAAAATGTCGTTCAGCTACGTTTTTTCTGACCCAGGAAAATCAGGAAATCTAGGCTAGAAGATTATAACAGATATAAGATAATAAGTTTTCACTGTACAAACTTGGGCACTAAAGATTTCTTATTAAGATTCTAACAAAAATTTAATAAAGTAAAACTGTAGGTATGTATTTATCAGAAGAAATTATAACAAGTTTTCGTTACGAACTTCCAGAGGACATACATTTAACAAAGCGAATTTCTTAAGTTCCTTCTATTCCCATAATAATTTAATTACTTTCGAATAAAAATTTTATTATTATTTTTTTACTATGGCTCTTCGTTCATCTTTCAAAATTTTAAACTGGGCTTGTTTAGTTATAATAGATTTGTTGATAAAAATCCAAGAAAACTGGAGATCTTTCTACTATTTCGAGATGAAATTTCAGCATTGAACTTCGATCGTTTCGAAGTCTAAAAGAGATTTATTGGAGACCTTCGTACGCAAACAAAATTGTCCTGCTTTTATACTTCGTGCAAGAGACCCTTAAATACACATTTCAGAAGCTATAAAACGAAGAAATCAAAGACAGATAAAACAAGGCATATAAAAGTATCCAAAGAAAAAACAAACAGATATCACAAACATATTGCTGGAAATTGTATCTAACTGACTAAACTACTAACTAAAAAATTACTATACGTTCCCAAGTGACATAGTCCTGGCAAAAGAGAATTTCTCGTTAATCCGTAACAAATGAAATCCGTTTGTTCTGGAAAATCAGTCTCAACGTTTGTTACTCAAAACAGTGCTGGATATAATTTATCAATGTGAATAAAAATTTGTAATTTATTCGTAATACAACGAGTATAAGGTTAGTGTTTATTCGTGAATGTACATGTAAATTTTGCCCTGACTCTGGCTCGAAAGCAGCGGGTTATTGGCCTTGCTGGCGGCCTGGTAGCAAGCGAGGATATTGGTTTGCGATCTCGGTCGAACGACGTCATTGTTCTTCGAATCGTTCCGAGGAATTGAATTTCGCGGATGTAATGTGTCCACATGTGTCGCGTGTAGTACAAGAATTTCAGCCGGAAAACCCCGTGAGACGACGCGTCGACATTGTGAATCGTGATGGATGGCACGTGGAGGCTGATTCGAATTTCGATGGAAATTCATTGGGTACCGAGATATCCGAACATGCTGCGAAGAATTTCGAAAGAACTGACCGTAAAATTTCTAGTTAAAATGTATTACGTAGCTCGACGATACGAGTTTCGAAAGATTCTGAAATATCTTATTTTGCAGGTCTAAAGATCATACACGATGGTTAATTCTTTGGTCTGTTGATAACAGCTTTATCAAACTCTGCTCTTTTACCTACGTATACTCAAAGAAAACTTGTATATTTTTCTTCGTACAGAAATATTAATTTTTTGAAGAAATATATGAACCATTTTCGGAACGATATTTATATTTAAATTCGTACAAAATACATTGCAATTAATTGTAGTATCGATAAAAATTTGTATATAGGATTGAGTGAAAATAACTTAGTGGAATCTGTTGTTTTGTAATGCATCTTAAACTCTACACCTTTTTCTCGATAATTGTAGTTTTTAGAGTATTATAAATATTATAGAAAAACTATTACACTTGGAGTTTCCTCAGAAAATATCTTAAAGATTACTAAACTTTTATGTCTTCGAACTAGACAGATCTCTTCACCTTTAAGTATTAAAAAAATATTGTAATACACAAAATTGCCATTTCCTCAAAGTGTGTATACTCGTTATACATAGCTAACAGGTTGAACGTCATAAATTTCCCTTAAACGTCACAGATACGTGCGATAATAAATGTTAGCAATTTAACTTTATACATTAAAGGGTCGCACGATGTTAAAATCGTAAATGGAACACGTCGAGACGATGAATTTTGATTTTAACGTCTTTTTCTGTTTGAATAAACACGGTTAAAAGTTGACCGCACGAACCACGCAATTTTTACGACCGGTATTCGTTTTTATCCAATTACTTTCGAACGTCGCGGTACTTTTCTATTAAAGCGGGATTATAAAGTGGAGATTTCTCGCGCCAAACACCGATGGTATCCCACGTAGTTCGTAACAGCGTTAGACGAAATTGGATAGGAGAATGATGCCGTTGTTGCTCGGCACGGAATTGATGTAAATCGATGGTGTCCCGAGGACACATTGGATCTGGCTTACGAACTGGCTCTTTCGTCTTTATTTCCCAGCCACGGAAAAAGATTTTTCGCTTGATCGCGCTTCTTTACGACTGAAATAAATCTGGTCTCGTGCGTTGTCGCGGCAAACGAGACTGCTGGTCGATTCGAAATAGAAAATACGAGGATCGATTAATAACTAACGATCAGTGGAATCAATGAAACCGATCTTAAAATAAAGTAAATTTACTGCACTTCGAACGTACATATTTATTTCTTTATACGATCACCATTTGATGTAACACGTTCTTTCAAATGCCAAAAATGTTCAAAGATGTCAATTTGTGTTTTCACATTTTATCCCACAAAATATACGTGATGTAATATTCTTGTTAATGGCCAAGCAGTCGATGGGACGTAAAAAATAAATCAAGAAGAAGATTCTGTACGATGTAATCAGCCAAAAGTGTTCCAAGATATAAATTTCTGTTTTCACATTTTATCTCACAAAACATAGATCACAGCGATGTAATACTGTCGTTAATGGCCAAGCAGTAGATGGAATATAAAAAGAAAATGAAGAAGATCCTATACGATCTAATCAGTCAAAAGTATTCCAAGATGTAAATTTGTGTTTTCACATTTTATCCCACAAAACATAGATCACCGCGATGTAATATTGTCGTTAATGGCCAAGCAGTCGATGGAACGTAAAAAATAAATAAAGAAGAAGATCCTGAATGATCTATCAACGCGATGACCCAGATTATCGTCGTCAAAATTTAGTTCCTTGGAGTGTAGAATATATGTACACGTACGTGACAGTCGGATAGTGGTACAAGCAATTATCCAGCCACAGAACACGCCGTTTAATCCCGATTCGCTACCATTAAGTGTGTAATTAACAGAGGCTTGTTGATTACCGCGGTTGGTCTCCGGCCAACAAATACAATTTCATTGGCGAAACGCTGGCTACTAGAAAGGGAAAAGGCGCCGAGCCATGAAATGTAGGCCAAAACGGGCGACGTACACGGCGCCGTTTGCACGTTGTTTGGTAAACAATGCAAGGATCGCTCAAATGTGGCGTCAGAAAATTGACAGGAATATCCCAAATCCCCAAGCTGTTAAATAAGTTATTACTATGCATCTTCTGTTTCTTGTTCGAATCTAGAGAACAAGGTTCTCCCTGAGGGTCTAGCTTATTTTATATGCCGCGATAAACGTGGTTATATGCCAGCTACGATGTGACCACCGTGAAATTAAACGTAAAATTTTAGTTTATATAACAATACTAATAATATTACGGAATGGATATTAGTTACAAAAATAACATCTAAATAAAATATCTAAAAACGTGATTAATCGAAAGTAAAGATTCAGGTCAGGTTTTCGTGGAATGTAAATAAAGTTAGTTTAAGTAATTATATAAATTTTATCATTTTTCGGGAGTTAGACTTCGATATATGGCCCCTTTGAAACTTCTTATTCATTTAGAGATCTGAAGGTTTGAAATCCCATCTACGGAAAAAGCTTCTTCCATATCTTGTACGTGAAATTGTTTAAAACAATTCGTCTAATGCATCGAAAATAGGGAAAAAGGTAATCCGGATTGGAAAAATCGGGAAAAAGTATGGCCTTCGATTGCCACTTTTCACCGATCATGAACGGGTTAAAAGGTTAATGGGTAAAACATTCGGCGGGTTTCTGGATACCAACATGTGCTCGTAACAAACGACTGTGCTCCTAATGGATATCCTGCGCTTCGTGAATGCAAGGATCGATCAATAGGGTGCAATTGCCTCGCATGAGCAACCTTCCACGTCTGGTGTTCACGGTTTTTGTCTATGCTACGTAGCGACCTATATTTATTTCCCTACGTGAGAAGTCACCGTAATCAAAATGCTGACTAGCAGTCTCAGCGTTTCGCGTATAAGTTTCTTGCACCAACCTAGTCAATAGTAATCAAAAATTTCTGTGCAGTTGATGCGCTTCTCTACGATACTGTCGACTTTCCTCGTCTATGAAAATAGTGTCATTCTCATCTATTAAATATCAACTATTAAAAACTATTAAAATTTCCATAGGAAGCTAATAACAATAACCTCTTTGGGATATTCTTGATCAAATTATGAATAATTTGTGTCTCTATACTATTCCATACTTGGGTCCTCTTCCAAAATTCATGAATGCTTAACACCAAACCTACTGACATTTAATATATACAGGGTGTTCGACTACCTCTGGGAAAAAATTTTAATGTGAGATTCTAGAGGCCAAAATAAGACGAAAATCAAGAATACTAATATGTTGTTGGAGGCTTCGTTAACAAGTTATTAACGTTTAAAGTTCAGCTGCGTGCACGCGATAGTGGTTCTCACACAGCATGAGAAACTCTACTTACTGACGTAGCAATAGCCTTACAGTTTTGTGAGTGAGAACCACTGTCACGCGTACGCAGCTGTTCTACAGGCGGCACTTTAAACGTTAATAACTTTTTAACGAAGCCTCGATCAACAAATTGGTATTCTTGATTTTCGTCTTATTTTGGCTCCTAGAATCTCTCATTAAAATTTTTCCCAGAGGTGGCCGAACACTATATTCCCATTCCTGCTATGATGAGGATTAGAATTGATTAGACTTATTTTTTCTCTTTCACGAGACAACGTACTCCTAATATTTGCATTATATGTATAGAATATAATATAAAGCGTGTTTTAATATCTTAAATCGAGCAAATAACCACGTCCTACGTAACATCTGTGTGGAACGTCGATTGATTGACAGCCCGCTTCGATACAGAAATTTCCTCAGAAAATGTAATTTGTGGGAGGCGCGTGCTTGGTGGTATTCGAGAGGGACCGTGGCGGAGATTTAATTTTAATCTTCTTGAAACGAACATCAATTACCGTCGTCGATCGCGTTGAATAATGTATAATAAACTTTGAGCAATGTTTTCCGATCGTATTAATTATTTCGTAATTATTGCTAGTGGAAATTTGCGACGATGCTACAGGTGTAACACCGTAATGGAGCTTGTCTCATAAAATACAGGATAATTTAAAAGTATTCGCGAGGGAACTCAAAAATCTTCACGCGAGAGATAAATAATCTCTTCGTCCCTCAAAAATCGATTTATTTTAAAGCTTTGCAATAGTATGGTGGTTACGAAACGCTGATACGGAATTTCAAATAATATAAAAATAAATCGAGACACAAATTTGTTTCCGTCGAAAAAACGTAGGATAAATTTTTGATAATGTAAATGTAGTATCGATATAAAAACGGTACGTTTCAAAGAATTTACGACCATGATCAATATACAGATTAAAATGAAAATTAATTTTAAAATTGTTAACGATCCGTATTTCCATATTTTTTGTAAAAATTGTTTCTGATATAAATGTTTAAAGTCGATTAAATTCGATATACAGATAACTGGGGATAATAATTTATGAGAAATAAATGTTGGCTTTATCCTCGAGTAGGTCGGAAACAATATAAAAATTGAAACGAAGACTTCATTCGTCCGTAGAAGATTATTGAAGTAGATGCGATCAGTGATGCGAATAATCACAGTTCAAAGACGGTACTCGACGGAAGTTCATAAAACTTAGCTATTTTTCCAAGCGTAAATCCTTCAGTAAATTTACCAATCTTTCACAAACGCTTTCCTCAGTTTCCCGTGTCATCTAGATTTCGTTTATCGAGTTTTAGAGACGAGAACATATTATCAACATAAATAAAGAAATCTTCCTGAAATATATCTCCGACATTCCTGCATTCCAGTTTGAAAATAAAATACATTTCATTACTATTAATACTTGCAAAAATTTATAAAATTTCGTTCAATAATCTTAACGATGTTCTGGGTTCAAATATTTTTGCTAGACAACGCCAAAACGAGTATCGGTCGTGTCGAGAAACGCTATTAATCATTGTCGATTCTGCTTCGAAGGAAACGACATAGAAATTTACGTAAACTTGGACGCCAGCTATCCGGAGGAATTAATCAATTTGCTCGCCACTTTTGCGCATCAGGCTCACGGTGTAGACAATCGGAAATACGTCTTCGCGGTACACGGATTGGTTGCGCCGACCTTATCTACTCGTAACGATAAAACGGAAGTCAGCCAGCGCGGTAATCAGGATCATCCGGGACAACTTGACTTTCGCGAAAGATTTATGGCTGCTGGTGATTTAGTGTGCCCAAGGACCGGAAAATCTAGTTAAGAATCCCCCCTATTTGCCGCACTTTTTGCATACTCGAAACATGGAAGTCCTTGTAACGACACCGAGTGATAAGTCGCCTGAAGAAGACAAAAATGTTGTCCCTAATTATGCTTCGAAACAGCTATTCCGCCAGAGAATCATTTCGTTATCTTTGGGAAGAAATAAAAATTTTTCAAAGTAGTTTTTACGAAGGCCAATAATATTTCTCGTAACGATCTTTGGAAGCAGCCATTCTGCAGGAAAGAAACAAAAATATTTAGTCTTCAAAGTAGTTCTCACAAAGCTATGTAAATCTATTTTTTCTAATTACGTTTCGCTAAAGAACAATTTCCTATACGACGGATGATCTTAACGATATAGAATTCCCTCAACATGTGTATACTAAAAATGTGACAAGTATTTTTTTAATTAATATATTTCATTGAAATTTTCAGAAGTTATATGTGGATAATACTAGAATATTTTTCTTGCGTTATCGGAGAAATTACTAGAAAAACACACACATGTCGTAAAACGAGAATACTCGTTTCCCGTCGGTAATGTGTTAACAATAATTTAGATCTAGTTTAGGGCTTTACTATAAGTTTCTCTATCGAGAATGTCTGTTGCGAGATAAAAGCTTTTTGATATTACACGGTGACGACAAGGTTTAAAATGTATTTATGAATAAACGAAGGATACATTTCGAAAACGTTTCGAGAGTTTCATATTTTCTTGGACGTCCAAGTGACAAAACACGATGGACAAACGTTATTAGTAACTTTTCAAGAATTTCCAGACACACGTTTGCCGAAACTTTTCTTAATAAAAATTGCATCGTCCTTTCGTTCGTAGTAGATTCCGTAAATAAATTAATCTTTCATCGGGGAAAGAGCTGAGAGAAAGGTTTGAGTTACGCGCGCACCCGCGACGAACAACGTTTTCCGCCCAGATAACGATCCGTCCGTGGCAAAATATACGGAAATATGGAGCCATTTGGATGAAACGGCCTCGGCCATCCCCGTTACAGTGTGCTTTTCCCTTTGAGACCACGCCAGAATCACGTTGTACGGAAACCGCAGGCCACTAAGGCGGCGCTTGCAGCAAGTGGACAACTTTAACCCAGCTGCCGCAATATATAGAAAGGACCATCGACGACTCGAAAGGTTGCGACAGTCGGCGGTATATTACTCGAAATCCGACGATTTATCGCGATCTCTAGGAGGATGTCGATAGTAGAGGATCCCTCGCAACTTGAGTTTATTTTATTAACCGACGATATTTCGAAATTCCAGCGGGAGACAGGAAGATATTTTTCTATCTCTCGACGACTGTGATTTTGGGGAAAACTCGTTGGAAAAACTTTTTGTAAATTTTGAATTTAGCGTCGAATAATTATAACTAGCAGTAGAGCTTTCTGCAAGAAAAAAAACGTATCCATTTTCAAGCTATTAAAATTTTTGTGCACGTCTATCTAAACAAAAGACGTTTTTATTTTCGTCTGCAAAAATAACGTCCTACCAATCTACTTATCGACATAAAGTAAATATCTTGAAGTTTGGGAATTATATTACGGATTTTTCATTCACAGAATTGATTCTGAGCGAAGTAAATAGAAATAATAAATTTTCACAAAATATGAAACTAATCTAATTTAAATCAGCATCATAATTGAACTATATTGACCAATCATTAATAATAGATTACAAATATCTCTCTCTCTATAACGTTACCACTTTTATTCGAAAATGTACTTTGCCAAACCTTTGCCAAACGTGGTACCATAACGTATCCATTATCTGATCACTGATCACTGATATTCTCCAATGGTGATCGTCAAATGACCGTGATTCTGTACTGTTTTCTATTTTGCTTACGTAAGAAACAGAAATGATTTGTACACTTGAAATGACTTTTCAACGATCCTTTTACTTCTATTGAAGAATTACTTTATTAGTAACACGCCATCTTGGAATATGCACTCACGGACTTACACGAAGTAGAAACGCACCGTACGAAAGCTTCGTCAAGACTGAAGTACCTTTAAATCAGACCCTGGATATTATATGGCGCTCCGCGGGTATACTACCATTTTCGGCTAAAATTTTGGTGGAATATAATAGGGATAATCTCTTGGTTTACTGCTGCCGCGTCGAAAATTCTAAGCGAACGGAAGGGCAGTAAAATTGCTACGAAATTAGCAATTTCAGGTTCAACCTTTGTTTAGATTTATACAGAGAGAGTCGTTAAAGTTGTTCTAGGAGCACGGATGACATCATTGAAACGATTAAGGGACCTGCCAATATCGATTATAGACCTCTTTGGCGTAGTATAACGCGAGAGACGTATGGTCCACGGTCGTTGTTGGGTGCGTGGATCAGTTACGCGAAACGATGTTACTTAACATCGTAAATTTGCCTAAATAGTACCATACGGGGATAGGAAAGGACTTCTGCTCTTGTGGAGAAAGAATTTGTTAAACAAAGTTATGGAAAATATGAATCGAAACTTTGTTTTTTATACTAACAGGTTCTTAAGAAGAAAGAAAAACAAAAATTTCTTATAAAAATTGTTCATTTAAAAGAAAAATGAAAAGGTACGATTTTGAAACAGTGATCTTATACATTGACATTCCATTTTAAAAATCATATCTTTTACAGATAAATATTTCTATCTTTAAATACATTTTGTTTAGTTCTATTGCAGCTTCTACCTCAGATTTATAACACAGATTATATTTAAAATAAGAATATAAAACTGTCACGTGAAAGTAATTTCAGACGTCTTTTGAATGGAAAAGCTCGTAACGTGTTTTAAAAATCTGAAAATACTTTAAGTGGTTCCTAGAAAAGTTTTCCATAAAAATGTATTATTCTTTCTTTCTTTCGTTTCATTGGGTTTTAACGTTATTGTAGAGACTGCATTTCGAACTTTTCTCACGGGCGATGTTTTTTAAGTAGAACGAGACAACCATTTGAGCGCCTTTTAACAGGGGCCAACGAGTTGGGAATAATACGGATTTTTAAAAAATACATCTAAGTCGGTAAAAATACGAAAACTTTCGAGTAATAAAATATAGATTTAGTACGAAGTGGAAAAAGTTGCGAAAAACATTCGACAAAAAATAGTTCAGCAAATTCCAGTCATTTCTTCGTGAAAATATTCTAAAAAAATATTCTGTATTTTTCTAGCAATAAAAACGGTGCTTTATTTTTACTTTTCAATTTACAAAGAAGGAAAGTATTGCAATCAAGACGTGTTTAAAGATCCCCATATCACGTTCCAACTATTACAAAAAAATGTTTTCTACGATACTAACGATACATTATATTTTTTATATTTTTATTTTAATATCTGATTTGATGTTTCTGGAGGTAATGATGATTACTTGTGATTATTCATTTTCTTATAGACATTCTAAAAAACGTTTTAAATAAATTTTAAAGAGAATTAAGTTTTATATAAAAAATGTAAAATAAATACTTTCCTATTTTTTCTAGTGAAGCAAAAATTAAACGAAGCTATACAACTACAAATATTTTTATTATTATATTTCTATAAATACTGCTTTAATTAATTGTGTTAGCAATAACAAAATTTGAAACAATCCAACGTATCGCTTATTCTGTGTTACTTCGAACCACATTATACTAATACAGAATGAAAGAAAAAATTATAAATCACTGATTTAGACCATTTCCATAATCAACGATACAATTATTTCGTTCCATTAAGATTAAAGCAACGTATCGAAAACTGTAATAAAAGTATCAAACTAATTGAATACTGCAGTGTAATGAATCTCTATACATACTGCAAGTAGATTAATCTACAGGGTTAATATAAAGGGTTAATACTAAAGCTAAAAATAACAGCGACCGATAGCCCGATAAAAAAGAAAGTTTCACAAATATTCACCGGTCATAGTCTGTTATCAGCCCCTCTGACAAGGAATTAAATTTATCAGCTGCAATTACATTTTCCAGCGTCGAAAAATCAAAGATTTCGAGTCGACAGGGAAAATTCATGGCTCGTAATAAAAAAAAAACATGAATTATAGGGTCGGTAAGAAATGTGCTCGCCAAACTATTATTCTATTGTTTTCGAGTCAGCAAATTCCATCGACGTCAAACTATTTGGTACTGTACTCGTCGTATTATTGAATCGTTCTGCGTTTTTACCCTTTTAAGAGGAAGAAATCCTTTCTCGAGACTCGTTTAGCGGCTTTGTTAAAATTCAGACGAATTAAGATCTACGATAGGCTGTTGCTTATTAACGATGACCGATTACACGCATCAGTTGATATAGCCGCGTACACATGCAGCGCGAATTTATTTCCGCGAGTGTTAATCAGATAGGAAAGTAGCGTGTTGGGTTTACAAAAGACTCCCACATTAATGTACTTTATCTCGTAGCGTCTAAATCAGATATTCCCCTATGGCAGCCAGTGAAATCAGTTTAGGGGAACGAATCATGCCAACTCCTTGGTTCACTTATGCAATTCCACCGGTTTCCACCTTTGCTGGAACTTTCTTCGGCGTAACTTCGAAGTTAAGAGTCCTCTTTCGCCTCTAATTTTATCTTAAATTCTGTTATTTATAAAAAGACCGTACAAGCATTTAAATATATTCGGGGTCAGGCTTAAAAACAGCTGACTTCACCTTTTACTGTTTTTATTCTATATGCAACAGGTATTAATAATATACAAATAGGAACGCAATGGTTTAAATGAATATCAAAAATCGAATCTTTCAATCCAATTTTATCACATTGATATAATAGATTGAAAGTAATTTTTAATAATATAACTTTTTCTGGATTTTTCTGCAAAAATAAGCAGAAATTAATTTAACAAAAAAATAAAAATTTAAGGGTGGAAGTGATATTATGTCGTCCACTGGACAATAGAATCGTTCTGTAAATATTATCAGTTTATACTTTTAAGTTTTCTTTTCATATTTGTTTTAATAGAATGAAACTCTAACGCGTACTCCCTTCGTGGTTTCGCGAATCTTATATATTATCTATTATATTTTATTACAGCAGTTGCATCAAGTCCAACGAATAAAAATTTCATTCGCGAGTTCTTATTCCTACATACTTCACGAGGCCCTTTAAGAGTCCGTACCGTTGGAATAATCAACGAGGAGCCGCTTATAAACTGAAAAAAACTTTCTATTTTACGTTTTACCTCTCATTCGTACCTTTTTACGGTCTTTTTATATTCTTTCATTCCCTTCACATATTATACAGTTTCTAATCAACTTATAATATCTTATAAACGTTAGGTATTCTTTTTATATCTTCGAAGTAAAGGCGAACGATTTTCCTTTACCTTTTGATCGATTCTACAAGGCGAGTCACTAGGGTGTAAAACTTAATACTATTCGACCTTGTATTGTGTTAATTAAAGAAAACCCTGGGTAATTTCTTTATTTTTTCGGTGAATTTTACAGTCTATTTCGCTTTATATATGAAAAACATTATACAGGGTGTTCGGCCACCCCTGGGAAAAATTTTAATGAAGGATTCTAGAGGCTAAAATAAGACGAAAATCAAGAATACCAATTTGTTGATGAAGGCTTCGTTAAACAGTTATTAACGTTTAAAGTTCCGACCATACTGAATTTTTTTCTCGAAAATGCGCAAGATTTCGGGGATATGTCTATTCATCAAAAATGATTGTAATTGACCACCGCAACCGAAAATAATTTTTTCAGAATTAATTAAAAATTTTTTTTTCATCGAAAAATTTAGGCACCTACTCCTTGTCGATTTTATTTCAAAATTCCTTTTTCATTTTTAATAATTCTGTTTGACACCCTACAGAAAAGTTGTCTAATACTTTTTTGTAGGTACTTATAAACTCTACTTCAGAAAAAAGATTCATTGAAATATATTCACAATTGTAGGAGTTAAGGCTGTCTGAAAATTGGACCATTTTTATGGGGTTTTTCTCATTTTGCGGGCTCAAGGATCAACTTTTCGAATATTTTTGCAATTGCTACATATTCTCCACCAAAATACGCGTAGTTTGCTTTTTTAAACATTAAAATCGTCCAATCCGTTCAGAAGTTATGATGTTTTAAAGATACGCATGAAATTTCAGTGAAACATATCAACGCTATGATCAGACATGAAATTTTCGGTAATGAATTTTTTTCTCGAAACTGAGTAGGATTTCGGGGGTATGTCTGTTGACCAAAAATGCTTGCAATTGACCCCCGCAACTGAAAATAATTTTTCCAGAACTATTTGAAAGTTTCGAATTTAATTGTTAATAACTTTTTAACGAAGCCTCCATCAACATATTGGTATTCTTGATTTTCGTCTTATTTTGACCTCTAGAATCCTCTATTAAAATTTTTCCCAGGGGTGGCCGAACACCCTGTATAAACACAAGTCTGATTAGCAGTCACTATCGAGATATAAACGAAGAGCAAATAACTGATTTCACAGAACTGTTTGTTAATCACTGAAACTGAATTGAAACAAATTGCTATTTTATCCTGTTTTGTCAAAAAAAACGGTATACAATTGCTTTTAGAAAAATATTACGATTACAAAATGTACACATAGAACTCCACATAAAACACAAACCATTTTTAATAATTCTTTTTATTTAAACAGTTGTGAACGTATTAATAGAAAATACATTCGAACCATCTTTATACAATATATTTGCCACCTAAAATCAACTTTACAATCGACTGGTCCAGAATTATTGTTTCCTTCCGAGACCTCTACGTTACAAAAATCACCAATATAGGGAATCTATTCTATTTTCGACCTTACATCTCTCCGAAAAGCAACCACCGAGGTCATCCTCTCATCCCAATACGCGTTCATGCACGTAATAGTGGCGAGTAGAATAGCCGAAGATAGCATTAATCTTGATATTACACGGACCGTGTCGCAAAAAGTCTCCGATCAAGTTTCCGCCTTGGCTGAGATATAACATCCGTTCATAAATCAGTAGACGTTGCAAAAAAGAAAAATTACTGACGACGAATAGAAAAAAATACTACTAAAACTTGTTGTTGAAAACAAAAAGCCATATCGATGGTATAAAAATGTATAAATAAAATTTTTTTAAAGACAAATTTATCTTTATCATTATCTGTGTTTCGTAACGTGTCGATCGCCACGAGAAAAACATACAATATTTTCCGACACCAAAAACTTTGATTTCAAATCATTACAAACTATATGTATAACTTTCGAAATCGAGAATTTCGACTCGAGCATTAATTGTTTTAATTCCACAGTGAATAGTGCTGATCCATACACGAGTCAAAGTGTTAAAATATTATAACTTCACCCTGTGCACTGCAAATTTTACTAAAAATTCAACGGCAAAGTAACAAAGTCAAAATATGTAAATACATCGGAACAAGGTAACAAGATCGCCCCGGAAAATTCCACGTCTCGATTTGCATTTTCCCATGCGCTAACTCGAACAGCGCCCCAGCGAGTGTAAACATGTTTAGGAGTACTGAGGAACGGCAAAGTGTGAAAGGATGTTTTATTGACAAGCATTAGCGAAAACGCACCTGTTCGGTGACTTATGGACGGCAATATACGTATAGTGCTCAAGGACGAATCCAGCTTGGCGCTGAACACAGCACAACGAAGCCCCGGCTCGTTTAATTTAATATTTCGACCCCTTCCACTCCCTTCGACGTTCCGCACCACCGCGTTCGCCATTAACTTGACGCCCCGAGACTCCCCATTAGCCATTCCTTCTTTTTCGTACTATCACCCGCGAAAGCCATTTACTTTGCTGCTCGTTTCTTTTCTCCCGCGGCCACGGAGGAGCATTCTGTTTTCTATTAATAAATCCAGCTTTCGTGCGGTTCGACTTTCGGCTTCCCTTTCCCCCGTGCGAACCGAAGATCGCGCTTCCACGATGAAAAGTTATTCTTGCGGCGTTTATTCGTGGTCGCGTGACGGGTCAAGGATTAGAAAAGGGGTAAAGGGGAAGGAGAGATTGACAGGGACGTCGAACGATTATTTTTAGGAGTGTCGGATGAATTTCTTAGCGGTATTGGGAGTAATTAGGCACACGAGATACGATATCCGTGCCTAGCTCGGTTCTAACGAAACGTTTCGTGTAATGGGACAACCTACACGATTCGTTTCGTCCTCAGATTTATCTGGATATTTGACGAATTATCGAACGCTACGAAAATTCCAATACTAGCCAAAATATAATTATTTGAATTTTACTATATAGTATTATAAAGTATATACAGACTGTATATGAAGTGATAAAAACGAGGAATTGGACCATTTTTATGGGGTTTTTCTCACTTTACGGGGTTATGGAGCAACTTTTTCAATATTGTTAGAATTTCTACATATTCTGCTCTAAAATACGCTTTGTTTGCATTTTGAAACATTAAAATCCTTCAATCAGTCCAGAAGTTATGATTTCTTAAACATATGCATGAAATTTCAGTGAAACATATCAATGCATGGTCAGACATTATATTTTCGGTAAGGAATTTTTTTCTCGAAAGTGCGTAGGATTTCGAGGGTATGTCTATTCACCAAAAATGATTGTAATTGACCCCTGCAACTGAAAATAATTTTTTCAAAACGAATTAAAATTTATTAATTTTGTCAAAAAATTTATCCATTTATTAAATTTTTTTCTCGAAACTGGTGAGGATTTCGAGGGTATGTCTATTCACCAAAAATGATTGTAATTGACCCCCGGAGCCAGAAATAATTTTTTTTTTCGCCGAAAAATTTAGGCCCCTTGTCAATTTTTCTTAAACATTCGTTTTTCATTTTTAGTAATTTTGTTTGACACCCTACAGAAAAGTAGTCTAATACTTTTTTGTAGGTACCCATGAGCTCTACTTCAGAAAAAAGTTTCATTGAAATATATTCACAATTGTAGGAGTTATGGCTGTTTGAAAATTGGACCATTTTTATGGGGTTTTTCTCATTTTACGGGGTGAAGGAACAACTTTTCCAATATTTTTAGAATTTTTACATATTCTTCATCAAAATACGCGTAGTTTGCTTTTTTAAACATTAAAATCGTCCAATCCGTTCAGAAGTTATGATGTTTTAAGGATTGCATGAAATTTCGGGCAAACATTTCTGGCCTGAAATTATATTTTCGGTAAGGAATTTTTTTTTCAAAAACGCGTAGGAATTCAGGGGTATGTCTATCCACCAAAAATGATTGTAATTGACCCCTACAACTAAAAATAATTTTTTTAGAACGATTTGAAATGTTTTAATTTTGTCGAAAAATTTATCCACTTATTGAATTTTTTTCTCGAAACTGGTTAAGATTTCGAAGGTATGTCTGTTCACCAAAAATCATTGTAATTGACTCGTGCAACTGAAAATAATTTTTCTAGAACGATTTGAAATTTTTTATTTCAATTTTTTAAGCCTCACTCAACAAATTAGTATTCTTGATTTTCGTCTTATCTTGGCCTCTAGGATCTCCTATTAAAATTTTTCTCAGGGATGGCCGTACATCCTGTATACATCATAAACTTGTAAATAACACTGTCCAACGACTTTTCTTAAAAATTCGTTTCTGATTTTCAATATATTTGTTTGACGCTTGAATGTGTTTAATTAACCGGGGCTTCCGATTTTCTGCGGTCTCTGTTGACATCTGTGATTTGTCTCGAATCTTGAGAGACAAAGAAAACCGTGTTTTTGTAAAAAAAAATATTTTACCATAAGTATCCATATACTTACGATGAATTACAAATGGCCCACGATAAGTTTAAATCTTAAAAATCGTACTCGAAAGCATAAATACGTATCTTTTACTACGTTACATCAAAAAATATATAAAATTTCAAACGCAAGGAAATCTAAAATACTTAAACTGAAACGTTCAAAACCCAAATGCATTTTTGCAAATGGCAGTTTTAAGATATATTAAATAATAATTTTATTTGAGTGGGTCTATCTCAACACTGAAACGTTGTAGCTTCGACCACTTTCGAATTAAATTCACGGATATCTTGCCCCCCAATCGATCGTATTTAATTTTCACTGTCAGTATTTCCTTCCATTTTCTAGATCTCGAACGCTCCTCGTCGTTCTTTAACGATTCCCTTTCGCGCGATCGCGTTTGCCCACATTGACAACATCAATGATGTCGTGACACGTGGTGCGTGTTACACAAGTATTAACGGTAGCATTTAACCCTCCTTCCGGTCGTGGCGAAAGGCTGAGATTAATGTCCACATCGTTCGATCAGACCCGGCTGGCACGAGTCGTCGTGAGATAAAGAAACGAACGATTCGGGGTGACGCGGCTGATGGAACAGTAAAACGCGGACAACGAGACCACGAATGGCCGATGTGTTTTCGATTGACGCGATAAAACGCGAACCCTGATACCTCCTGTCCGTGAAACATTGCTTGCAGTCGAGCAGAAGAGAGGTTTGACCTATCCTCCGACCGTTAGTCTTCTGACGGAGTGAATTGGGAATGTTCGACTATCAGTTCGTGGAACCGACTACAAAGGAATCTGTGTTTCTCGATCAAAATCGCCCCTTTGCGTGCCCTACGGCGTATTGGACGAACGCAGGTCCTCGGGCGATGTGCTGGCGAGAGACGGAAAAGATTCAAGGCCAATTACCCGGCTGTGAATCGCGTCAGACACGATTTCCACTTTTGTGCCGTGATAAATTGTTTTCTTGCGTCGGAGACAGAGATTGTCTGCTGGGTTCGCCTCCTGTTTCTTCGAAGCTTGAATTTCCATATTCGCAACGCACGACGCTGAACGAGCGAAAGATGTCTACTTGATTTACGTTCTCTTTCAAAATAAATGTTGTTTAACCCTTTCATTCCCACCGTGTACAGGACCGCTCGAGAAAATGGGATGAGCCCTTTTCTAAACGGGGACACGAGACATTCAAAGAGGAAGAAGTTGCATCTTTTAACGATATTGTTTGTTCGATGTAACGGTGACTTGAGGAAAGGAGAAATCACACTGCAAAAGCACGAAATAAGCACGCGTGGATATTATCAATAACTTTCGAAGTACGTATATTAAATAACTAAACAAAAATACGTTTGCAAATGTAGCGAAATTTCACTAAAAGAAATAATTTAACAGCGTCGAAGAATTAAAAATATGTGTCGAAATATTTAAGAGACTGTATAGGTCTCTCCCTAATAAAATGTTGGAGGTTATAATGGCGACAATACATGCTATTAGAAAATCGCAAAATTTTACTAAATAACTTTCAAAGTACGTATATTAAATAACTAAACAAAAATACGTTCGCAAATGTAGCGAAATTTCACTAAAAGAAATAATTTAACAGCGTCGAAGAATTAAAAATATGTGTCGAAATATTTAAGAAACTGTATAGGTCTCTCCCTAATAAAATGTTGGAGGTTATAATGGTGACAATAGATGTTATTGGAAAATCGTGAAATTTTACTACAAAAGGCATTACCTGCCTTATGGGTTCGTTGCACTCGTTTTAAAAATAATCTAGAACAATGTAAACAATGTGTATGCCATTAATTTTGAGGAATACTCGAAATTTAAGGGTGTTTTGTAGTTTTGTCGCGGACTGTAGGCTTAGAATTCGAGGTGGGTTCGTGGTGATAGCAGTTTTAGACTAGATCGAAGACCATGTTGCTGTTGTAGCGGGTGTGTCCGATAAGGTCGAAGTACTTCAGGGGCCTCTGAGGCAGAAGCAACGCTACATGTTCGCGAAATGTACGGTTCGGAGTATTAAGGTCGTCGATACCGGAATTAGGAGTTACGAACCTCCTCTCAGGGGGGAAAAATTGCCGCCCTGAGAGGAACTGGCTGCTGGTGAAAATTAATCCCAGTCAGTCTGAAAAAGGACTGCATCGTCAATTCCGGTTCGTGAATATATTCGTCCTTTTTACCGATCGTGCGAACATCTCTTTCGCAAAGATCTCTACTTGGGATTTAAGAAGCCTGTTTAGGTCTGGTGATAAAAAAAATTGACACTTTTAGTTCACATTTTTTAAAGTTTCATATCTTAACACTAGAACTACCGAAATGGTCAATACTCATTCGCAATTTCTAATAAAATTTGTAACAAATTTTTTAGACTGAATTTTTGCAAACTTACAGTGGTTCTCTATTAGAAAATGAATATCCATTTATTTCCATTGTATTGTACATTTCTTCAAGTATCTATCGTTTTAATTCCTTTGATACAAATAAATACACCCTAAGTGTCGTTCTAGTGTTAAAAACATTCAAGAATTTTCTATATACTCTAATATTATAAAAATGTAAGGTAAAATAGATCTATTTGTGCGATAAAAACGAATATTTTTAAAACGTATTCGTAACAATATCAGAAATGCAATTCTATATATTTTTAACAATTATGACCAGCAAATTAGAATTTTCACTTTCCTTTTATCTTTGTCATTATTGTTTCAACTCTCGAATCTGACTAAAAATAGAATTTTAATTAAATGCCCGCGTAACGAAGTTTGTTTAATTCTTTGCAATTAGTGAAATTTTCGCGATACACGGATGGTTCTGCGTTAAATTTAATAGTCTCGTGTACCGATAACCGACTCGTAAAGGTCACGCAGCAGCACTGAATAATTTTAATATCGTAGTTACAAGGCTGTGTACTTGAGCTATTTTTAATTAGAACTGCCGTGTTTTAGGATGTTTTGCGAAAAATGTTTCAATTTGTGGAAATAGGAATTTATATAACGTATTCTGCACAATGAGAAAAATTAAGGTCACGCACACTCTTCCCCTGAATGTATGAAATTCAATAATTTTAGGCACAGCCAATTGATGTCCTTTCAAATTATTTACCCCCCCTTTCCATTTTTCTCGAATTGTATACGCCTTTCTTCTATTATTTATAACGAGCTTTGAATTCTACAATTCTTTAGAACACGATTTCTTTTCACCCTGCAATAGGCACGAGCACAGAATAATCTTAATAGACGCAGATGTTTCTGGAGACCATTTTCGTAAACCATTGATTCTGCAAAGTCACCTAGGGAACAACGAATTATTGTTTTACCGCGAAAAGGGAACGAATTCATTCGAGGAAGCGAAAAATAATTTTATACGTAGTTATTTTAATGAACCAAACATAATGAATATATTTTTTCAGCAAATGAGAAATTCTGAGAATTGTCTGCTTTTATCCAAAGTATACATAACGATAGTCTCTCAAATTTTCAAAAGATTTTTTGTTTCCGCGAAAAGTTCACAAATAAAAGCAACTTTTCCGCGCGTGCTTGCGAAAATACATGTTAACGTTGAAAATTAATTTGCGAAAAATTAGACGACGCACCGACACGTGACTAAATTAATCTGTAAAAAAAATACGAGAGAAAATTGGAATACTGCAATTTTTGTAAAGGACGAATTGTAATGTTGCAGAAGGTGAAAAATTAACCTCGTAACGGGAAACATAATTTCACGCGTAATTAACGCCACGAAACTTTTGGCTGTTCAGAGGATTAAATTTACATCCCTGTCGGTGTCGAACTCGCGAATTCATTAGCGTGAAATGATTTTGTTGCACATCTAGTGGGGCGCTAATTATAAGTTTCGCGTGTTCGATTCGCATCTTTAATGCGGGTCGTTCGCGTAATCCGTTGCCCGACCTTATAAATGGACAACGTCTACGAACTTTCGTTTTGTAATTCCGAAGGTTGCGACAGTTATGCGTTCGATCAGTCGCCTCTCCAGTCGCGCGCAAATTCTACTCCAGAGACTGTCGCGCATCGCTTGATTAAATTTCGTTTTAACTGGCCGTAATTTGCGACCGGTTACATACTGTATTGCGTCGTTGTAGTCGGTTATTTTGAAGCAAACCTCAAATGAAACGTTACGTCCTCATAACCTGTACGCTGCAACCACAAAGATAATAAGACACTAACCACGGACGATATGCAGAATAGTCCGGGGTGATTTAGGTCAACGTGTGATTTTCAGTGTCCACTAAGATTTTTCACAAGTAAAATAACAAAAAATGCTGAAGAAACATTGAGAATCCATCGTCTTAGTAGCAGAGTTGACCGTTTGCGTTTTATCGAGGCAGAATTTGATGTTTTATCAAGGTGTTACTGTTTTTGACAATTATATTTGATTCCTTTCTCATTAACAATGGAACGTTCATATATTTTTACTAAACTGTTAGGGAATCTGCAATTTCTACTAATATTTCTAACGAATAATTTAATATCAGTTGGTATTACATTTCTTAAGCATAAATATATTTTATTCAGTTTCTCGATCGTCAGATGATAAAAGAACATTGTGATATGCTTTTGGCGAAGTGATTTATATTTCTCGACGAACAAAAACCATACATAAGTAGATGTCACAAAGAACGTATATATATATACTTCATATGTTTCTCGCTTTCAGACGCTCGACTCTTGTTCTAAAAATTGAAAACATTTTCACAGCACGAGATTCTGTGAATGTATACTCGCCAACATAATTCTTTCCTTAGAAATTCTTTTTAAAATAACGCTTGGTGATTTGAAGGAACGTATCCTACAGAAATCTTGAACACGAAGCACGAGACTTACAGATGTATACTGCACGTTAAAATTAATGAAAAATTCTAAAAAAGTTTTCGAGATGAATTTAATTATATTTAAATCATTGCTTCTTAGAAAATGTTCCAAGTATAATTGGCAACCATCATTGATTTTCTCCAGACGTTTCAAAGGCTTCTAATTGATTTCTATAGATGAACTTTGAAAATAAACGATCTCTTTAAACTATTCAAGCCTCGAGTATATGCATAATATACTCGTTATATTTTACGTTATGATTTATAGCGACTGCATTTCGAAGGCAAATGAATTTAGGACACATGTTTCTTAGAATTTTTTGTTCGTCTGGAACGTACAATAGTATACCTTTATAAATTCGGAACAAAAGCTTGGATTTATATAGGAAAATTCTCATTATTTATAGGATGACCCGATTCGCTATAAACAACGTTCATAATGCCGTGGCACGGAGTTGGTCAGCGTTCAACAAAGCGAACCTTTCTTCATCCTACGACTTCCATCCAGCCAGTTCTTTTGGCTCGTGCATGGCATGAATTATGCAACAACATGTAAGTCATTTGCGTTCGATTGTTTGCACCGTCAGAGAAATTCGTACGCGACGCTTTACAAGAGAATGCGCCTTGATTCGTTTCGCGGCGTGTGTATATCATGTCTTTCTTCGTTCTCACCCAAAAAATTGGGGAGCAAAGGTCTGAAAGCGGTGGAATTGCATGCGAAATACACGGTGTGTTCGCCTTGAATATTAACGGGGAGACGAAGGATGAAGCTGTATCAAATTCTACGGGACACACGTGCAATGCGTTACGTTTATCTATTCACGTGTCGTTGTTCATCTTAATTACACACCATACAAGTAGAAAATAAATGCAACAAAATTGATTGTCGAGCATTTGGTATAATTTAATCATTGTTCCTATATTTTTCCTCCTTAAGGGATGCAACACACAAGTGTGCTTGAAGTATTTGTTGTACTATTTCTTTTTTTGTTATATCGTGATATATTTAGATATTGTCTTTGGTTTCTGGGTAACATTCTTCTTCTTTGAAATACCATTGATATATTTATTTTCGATTTTTTCAGTACGAGTCTTTCTTTATGCTGAAAATATTCTGTTATGCTAAGGTTTCGGAGAAATTAAACGACATTTGATTCTAACATTCTTTTGATTTGTTAAAATGCATTTTTTGATAGTGTAATTTTGGCTGTCGTAATCTTAATACGAATCCTTGAATAAAGCGATGAACTGAGAATTCGAAGGGTCGATTGTTCGGAATATCGAACGTTATCAGAAATGAAAGAATCCAGTAACAATTTTATCATTCCGTTCCGAAAAATCTGATCTCAAGCCGTCAACGCGAATTTCATTCTTTTTTTTCAGCCCGATGATACGTCATCGACGCTCAACGTTCGCGTTGCAGGTCGTGAAACGTCGATAACGTGCTGACGAGCGGGCGTTTTTCGCGTCGAAACGATCACTGTTCCCCAAAACCGAGCATAGTAATCGAGCCTGAGGCGTAATGTTTTCCTGGACACGTCAGAAATCAGTGACATTAAATTTTGTATCATTCTATCAGAATAGTGTACCTCTATTCGTATAAAAATTTGCAGTTGCACTTTAAGATCAATAGTATTATATTGAAAAGTAAGAAAATATAACACTTATTAAATAAACAACATTTCATCGCATTTAACTTGTCGAACGATCCTTGTAAATTTATCTAATCTCATCACTTTTCAGTGAAAAATATTTCAGTAATTATTTACTTTTCGAACCAATTTCATTTTTTAATCAAAATTCCATATCCTTTGAAATTGTATGATTAGAACAAGTTTCATTTAAAAAACACAAGCGATCTTTATACCTTGATAAAAATTTTAATTTCAAATATTTTTCATGCAACGAACAGTTTATGAGAACATAGCTAGAATTGCATTAATGTTAGATGTAAAGACAAATAAATGTTATGATTTTATTAGAGGCATCTGTAAATATACGGGTATAATTTTTATGATATCAAAATAATTTTTGTGTTTTTGAAATCGTAGCTGAATATTTGATCAACGTTTTAAAGAGTGTAACGGGTTTTTCGAAAATGTAAAATTTACAAATTTCGTCACGGAAGCATGGTAAACAGTTGGCAAAATTCAAGCGACGTCCGTGTGTCTTCGTTAATTTGCGGCGCGCAATTACAGCGTGGCTGCGCCCGTTAGTTTACAAAGGTGTTTTCGTAATTCCGACAACAAGAGTGCCATTATTATTATTACCATTACTGCTGGGCGCAATGCATGCATAATAATCGCAATTTCTCGGATTTATTGCGCAATTTAGAGCCTCCGATTGCGCGTTTTAGCTTGTACAGAATTCGAATTGAACAGAATGTCCGCTTACACGAGCCAGTTGTTGTTTACAGTATCAATTAGAATTATCGAACAGTGAGTTACGCAACTGGATTTGATGGTAATTGAAAAACATTGCTTGTACAACAAGATCCAAAAACAGTAAAAATATAAACATGATCACTCGATAAACTCAACATAAAATTGACATTTTTAAACTTTTTTAATTATTTAAAATTCCATTTTGCAACCAAAAATTCTGAGAAAATTCAGGAACGTGTACACTCTCCGGTAGAATGTTCACGATTTTTTTCATGATTTTTCATTTCATACAACAAAAGGAACGGAGCTCAAACTGTACATTACGTTTTGCTCCGTAACTACCCTAACAGCGAAGTTTCCTTTGGGGGACCGAACAATCGACACGCCTAAAGTTGAATTTGGTTTGCACCCTCTATCGAAAAATTTAGACACACGCAGAGTTTTTAAGATAGTCGTTGCATTCAAAGTTCCATGTATTCTTACATCTTGCAATAATTTACTGAGTACAATTTTCTCTCGTACCTTAAGAAACGATCCTAAATTTGCAGCCATTAGCTCGGTGTTACCCGCGACGAAAGGTTTCCCGTCGAGAATAACACCGATTACCAGGTCTCACCACGAGGAGGTTGCTGCGTAAGGAGACCCGAAGAGAGATAGAAAGAATCAAAGTTCCTTCGATCTCCCCTTTACAATCGAACTTAGTAAACTATGGAGATCGAAGGAATCCAAGTCCCTTCGATCTCGTTTCGCGTTACGTGCATTATATTAAGAATAGAAACGATTAAACCAACGAGATCGAAGGAACTTGTTCCTTCTATCTCTCTTCGGGTTTACGCCAATGTCAAGCTAATGGCTGCGAATTTAGAATTGTCCCTTACGATCTAAGTGAAAATTGTACTCTGCGAATTGTTGTAAGATTTCAGAATAGATGGAACTTTGAACGTATTAACTACCTTAAAAGCACTGCGTACGTATAAATGTTCCTCGTTCCTCGCCGCTCCGCTATAATCGTACCCCTAAATCGACTGTGCAATTCGGAATGGCGAAGCTAGTCGGGATTAGAACGTCACAGATACACCGTTAGCATCTGTGGATAGTGGCTGTTTAAATATGTGTAGCCGAAATTACCTCGGTAGTCTCCTCATAAAGGTTTTACAGTGGCAAATTAGGAAAACAAGAGACTCCGTTTACGAAAAACGATGCATTGTTCAGTTCGTATGTTTAACATTTTACTACAATTTTCGTTGTTACTGTAACATGTAAAATTGTACAAAACAAATTTTCTATTTCCAAGTACATTTAACACCGATTGAAATACTTTATCTGAAGTTGTTTACAAACATAATGCGTCTTATAACTTCAAGTTTCATCCATGATAATAAAAATTTAGAAAATATACAGGGTGTTCGGCCACCCATGGGAAAAATACAGGCTAAAATAAGACGAAAATCAAGAATACCAATTTGTTGATGGAGGCTTCGTTAAAAAGTTATTAACGTTTAAAGTTCCGCCCGTACTGAATTTTTTTCTTGTAAATACGCAAGATTTCGGGGGTAGGTCTATTCACCAAAAATTATTGTAACTGATTCCCGCAACTGAAAATAATTTTTCCAGAACGATTTGAAATTTTTTAATTTTTTCGACAAATTTCATACGTTCTCGAATTTTTTTCTCGAAAGTGGGTAGGATTTCGAGGGTATGTCTATTCACCAAAAATGATTGTAATTGACCCCCGCAACCGAAAATAATTTTTTCAGAATTAATTAAAAATTTTTTTTTTCGCCGAGAAATTTAGGCACCCCCTGTCGATTTTTCTTAAAAATTCCTTTTTCATTTTTAGTAATTTTGTTTGACGTCCTACAGAAAAGTTGTCTAATATTTTTTTGTAGGTACCCATGAGCTCTACTTTAAAAAAAAGTTTCATTGAAATATATTCACAATTGTAGGAGTTATGACTGTTTGAAAATTGGACCATTTTTATGGGGGTTTTCTCATTTTGCGGGGTCAAGGATCAACGTTTCGAATATTTTTGCGATTTCTACATATTCTCCACCAAAATACGCGTAGTTTGCTTTTTTAAACATTAAAATCGTCCAATCCGTTCTGAAGTTATGAGGTTTTAAAGATTCGCATGAAAATTCGGGCAGACATTTCTGGCCAGAAATTATATTTTCGGTAAGGAATTTTTTTCTCGAAACTGCGTAGGATTTCGGAAGTATGTGTAATGACAAAAAATGCTTGTAATTGACTCCCGCAACCGAAAATAATTTTTCCAAAACGATTACAAATTTTTTTTTTCCGTCGAAAAATTTCACACCTTTTCGAATTTTTTTCTAGAAAGTGGGTAGGATTTCGGGGATATGTCTATTCACAAAAAATGATTGTAATTGATCCCCGCAACCGAAAATAATTTTTCCAGAACGATTTGAAATTTTTGAATTTAATTGTTAATAACTTTTTAACGAAACCTCCATCAACAAATTGGTATTCTTGATTTTCGTCTTATTTTGTCCTCTAGAATGCCTCATTAAAATTTTTCCCAGGGGTGGCCGAAACCCTGTATAATATTTAAATTATTATTCTTATTTTTAAAAGTCACACCAGAAAATTGTATTTGGTGTTGCCAGTTCATATTAATAAAAACTCTCACGCAAATTAATCATAAAAATAGCGAAGGATGCATGGTACGTATTTCATTGTTTTTGCTATATTGTCACACAATAGGATGCCTGAAAATTTCGATAAATATTGCAGAATTAATAATATGAATTGAATTTAAATAATGATAGGAAATCGGATTCAGCTTCGACAAAATACATTTTATAACCAAGTTGCAATTTTGTTTCCAAACGAATTTCTAGTAGTTGTTAATTGATTAATTTCGTAGCACAGTTTAACGTAACTAATCGCAATTTCTCATTCACGTTTTTGAGTTACATTGTGCAGTATTTCGAAGAGAGCCTGGCCGTGCCAAGACTCCGTGTGCATTCGCAGCTGCTCGCGTTTCTCTGATACGATCGTGGGATTCCTGTGGCTGACAAAGAGCGTTCCTACAATGCAACGTGTGCAACGTCTTAATGCAAGCTCATTACAGATACATGAAATCGCGATGTTAATTGAAGATTAAGCGTTCGTATCAACCCGACGTACCTCGACATGTATGAAAATCCAATTACGATGCGCCGCAAATATTCGATCGTGAATGGAGATTCGTCTGACTGAAAGATTAGCTAAATTTTAGTTCGAAATTACCCGGATTACCCTACTTTATGGCAGGAAATACTACTCGATATCATTATCATAACGTAAATGTAAAATTTTTCATTTTATATTCTGAGAGATAAATGAATAGGACTCTCGAGTAACAATTTAGTTTTGAGTGAAGTATATTAAGAAATATTACGTCTCTTTTTTAATTTCATTTTTCTCAATATTAACTTGTTCGCAACACTGCTGGTAACGAACTTTGTGTTTATCTTTTCACATATCAAATAATGATACGTTTTTATTACGATGTGCAATGTACTATCTTCCTTTGTTTGAAGAGTGTGTCAAGCTTAAATTTGCTACATTTAATTGATTAAAATAAATAAAACACTAACTTTCTATTTATAAAAAATTTAATTAGAAAACACCTTGTCACAATAATCGAACGAGATTCACTCGTTATTGATGATCGAATTAAAACCGATTAAGTTATCAGATACAATAAAATTAACCAAAAGTATTCATAATAATCACTAAAATTACTCTTCGTTTAAGATAACGCGTTTTAAATTGAAATATTTATGTTGTTAACGGTAAAAATACTAATAATATTATCCTGTAAAATTCTGTTCAATCTGTTTTCTTAATATTAAAACAAATCTATGTCGAATGATTATATTAATTATTGGTCTATGTATTTGCAGTGATTAATAATAGATCTCTTCGCCTTTCCAGGAGAGGTTTGCACAGAGGATATGCTTCGTTCAATGAAATCCAACGGGGAATGGCATTTCTACGAAGTGTTTTGCATGCAATACTTGATATAGCGTTTAATGACTTCCTATCACAGAATTCGAATGTTGATTGCTCTTATACGTCGCCAGAGGAATAGTTTATCGCGCTTTTACTGGCACGTACAACACGAGAGTATTTCGTAGAATATGAGAATTTCTTAATGGAGCATCGTTAAAACTTGGCGAGTTCGAGTTGATTTTACGTGCTACGATCAAAGCGCTTATTTTCAGAAAACTTAAACGTAGGACGAAATACCGATACCCGGAAGTTGCACGACAAAAACGAAGATAAGCATGAAGACGAAAACGAGGATAAAGGTATTTCGTACAATTAGTTTCGTTTCGATGAGAAAATATTAGAAATATTAAAGATCGAGTAACTTTTGTTCCAACGTGAAAGAATTATTGCCATGTTAGAGGAAAATATAAAATATAATAAAATAAGAAGCTTATCGAATGGGATAATACTGTTGAATATTCTTCTCGAAATTATGTGAGAAAATGACTGGGCTGAAACTACGATCTAGATTGCTCGAGAAATTTCTAAGAACCACCATGGACGTTACCCAAAGAAAATTGCAAATCCGTTGCAAAGTTCACTCGCGAACTTCGATCGAGGCGACGCTAGAATTACAACGTAATGGGACTTCCAAAGCTTTATTGGATTTAGAAATATTGGATAACTGTTTTCACGCCGACCGACGACTTTAATTTCGAAACTGTCTCCCTTAAATTTCGCTTATTAAAAAAATTAACCTTATTTAAAACGGTATTCCCGGATATTTTTTTACGCTATGATATCGTAATAAGCAATAAATATTTACGTGGCTTAAAGGATACGTAAGAAAATGGATGGTTATTAAGAAGAATATATCTGGAAATCCTTGCACGTTATAAGTCCGTAATAACGTAAATATTCATATCTTTCGGGAGTTATAAAAATGGGATAAAGATGTATACTCGTGAAGTCTTTTTACGAACTATTAAACGCGTCGTACTTTCCTCTTACGACGTTCAAATAAATATACAATACACACGTGAAATAGTGTGAATTTTTATTATATGAATAAAAGTTTTAGGCGATCTCGACTTGAACATATAATTTACAGAGTATCTAAGTCGAATTACACATTTTTAGAATTTTTGTCTCGCTGTTTGTGTACCCATTCGTTCTGGATTAACACAAAATCTCAGCAATAGATTTTGATTAAACCGTCACTATTTTGGTCCATGTATACCAAGAAACAGGACAAGCAATTTATCATTGAGATAAAGTATTAAACAACCATAAATAAAACTTAGTTGTGTATGTCTGTTTGCCGCCGTGTCACGGGGAAAACAACTGAAAGAATCCCGAAATTATATCAACTTGAAATATCAGCCATAACGTCAGTAACATCGCAGAATTCCTGTCGAGAAGAGAGATATGGATGGAATATTTTTTGTTGTATAGGAATTTTCTATGCACAGACACAACTAAAAAAAACCATACAAACGACGGACGAGGCCGTGGATAATAGCTAATTAGAGACTGGAATCTTATTAAAGAGAATTTTTCCGAATATTCCTTTATATTTTAAAACCGTAATAAGCTATAAATATTCGTGTCAAGTGTTACAATTTTCTCTTACAATATTCAAACGAGTACAAATGAAACGTAATAATTATACTAAGAGCTTAAAATCCAATTTTCGGATTAATTTATCAAACTTACGGTATAAATATTTGATTTAAATATTATTTATCGTTTTTTAATTTCTCTGCTCAACGTTCTTTCTAAAAGTAATTACTATATTTCAACAGAATATGTAAGTAATTTTTCCACTCGTTTAACAATCAAGGCTGACTTTACCAGAGAATTAATTGCAATAATCAAAATTGCCACGAAATTACGCGCTTGATCTGGAAGAATAACGAGTCGCCTAAAAATTTTACAGAATACCGTAATGAGATCACGATTTTAGTGAACTTGCATTGTGATTTTTTGCTGAAACCGAATAAAGGAGTTTCTCTTTACGCTGCAAACAATTTGGCGAATTGTTTGGCCAGCGAAAAAACTCGATCGAGTCTTTCGAGAAACTGCAATCTACGAATTGCAACCGTTTTCCGGAGATCGTGCATTGTTCGTTTCGAAAACTTTTGTTATATTCACGGTAGGTTAAACGAAATTACGGAAACGGCCAAACGTTGTTACATGCCCTTTGATTCAATTAGACGAGTGCCCAAGTTATTGCGAAACCGCAAGTTTCGATGCAGTTTACTTTACCTGAAACGATAGTGCTCCACAGGTCATAACTATCGTTAATATTATTATGAAATTTATTTTTAATTCGTATTTATGTTTATTACGGAGAAATAAATTGTGAAATGGTCTTATCGAGCAAATAATGTACTAAACGTCGTATTTTTGGTGATTTGGATTGTCACTGTCTTGGAATACTAAATTTGATAACAAGCAAAAGAAAATATAAAAGTATAGTTACTTATTAATTTTTATATGTACATTTATTAAAGCTATGTACAGGTCGATTATACAGGGTGTTCGACCAACCCTGGGAAAAATTTTAATGGGAGATTCTAGGGGCCAAAATAAGACGAAAATCAAGAATGCCAATTTCTTGACTGAGGCTTCGTTAAAAAGTTATTAACGTTTAAAATTCCGCCTGTAGAACGACAAGCTGCGAACAGCTGCGTACGCGTGATAGTGGTTCTCACTCACAAAACTGTATGGCTGTCGATACGTCAGTAAGTAGAGTTTCTCATGCTGAGTGAGAACCACTATCTCGTGCACGCAGCTGTTCGCAGATTGCCGTTCTACAGACGGAACTTTAAACGTTAATAACTTTTTAACGAAGCCTCAATCAAGAAATTCGTATTCTTGATTTTCGTCCTATTTTGGCCCCTAGAATCTTCCATTAAAAACTTTCCCCTGTATACAGGGTGTTGCATTTAAATCGATTCACCTGAATAAAAGTTTGATGGTTTGTAGAGGTCAACTTAATTTTCTTAAGTATAATCGTACACTTTTTTATGTACCAATCGATGCAGCTCGTTATTCTCCACACAAAAGTATTAAGCCACCTATTATGAAAAATTATTAGTTTAGGAGATTTTTTAATTTTGGTATGAAAGTAAACTGAAATGAAAATAAAAAATTCTCTTCTTCTTCCACAAGAAAATTACTATAAGTTGTTATAAATTAATAAATCTTCTGATACACAACAGAAAGAGAAAGCTAAGAAAAATAGAACTTAATCAGAAGATTTTCACGTGCAACAAATTCTTGTGGGGAGACTGTTAGGAGGAAAAACAGCACTCTAAATTTTATTATGTTGCAAATCGATATATTGCACGAATCATTAGGAAATTTCAATTATTCTCAGATTCAAGTATTTTGATATTAATTGACCTGAAATGGAACACGCTATACTACCAATCATCGATGCATCCTCAACGCAAGAATACACAGGACAATAAATTTTTGGCCACGGCAGCAGGCGTTTGCCAGTGGCGATATTAAATTCGCCGATTGTATGAATTACGAATGTTTAATTTGGAATTTATCCAGAGAAGCGACGGCGAAGGTCTGACCCGCAACGCCGATTATATATCAGCCTCGTGTAGCTATTATCGATACGGCTACGGCTGTCCTGCTGATTTATGGACACCCTATTGACAGTTAATGGAGGCTTTCACGCGTGCAAAAAAAACGAAAGAAACGGGGGAATAAACGAGAGAATCCGCCGTGACGAGCGTAGCCGCGCGAAGAGAGGTCGTAGGATAATCGACAATCGACCCAGTGAACAACGATTCTCGCATTTTTAAATATTAAATCCCAGGATAAATTTTACCGTTCCAAAGGCATCGTTTGCTTTTAATTTTTTTCATTAGAAAAAAAAGGCAGAAATTGAATAGTAAGTCATCTTGCTTTGTTTCGAAATCAACCCTTTGCGGTTTTACGTCGAGTTAGACGAATACAGCATTTGCAATGAAAATGTAAAAATTGTTCAGAATGCTTCGACTGTAAAATGCAAGAAAGAACAAGGGAGTTATAAATGTGAAAAATATGAAAGGAATCTTTTTCCTTAACTTTTTTGCATTAAGCAGTAAATAATTTATTTTAAATTTAAAAGTGTCCGAGCACGATTGGGGTTTACATTTTTGCTACGTTTATTCTGTTTATCGATGCCCGTGGTAATCAGTCGGTTCGCGAGGGGTGGTTTCAAATTAAAAGAAAGAATTCTCCAACGAGCATTTTAAAGTATATTTAAACAGGCAGGTTGGTCCCATTAAACGTGCTTCGAAACGGTGTTGCAACGATGGAAGTTCCCGCGATGACTCTCCGCATGGAAGGCAATAAAAAGAGTTCTTTAATGATCTTTCGTTCCACCTACCACAGCCGGTTCTCGATTAACTTCCGGCGCACAGCCAGGGGGCGGTATCTCTCGACGGATAATGCAACGATTTTTGCTCGTTTTTCTGGGAATGAATCACGTACAAGGAGGATATATTGCTAACAATTTGTCTAATTCAAGAATAATCGGGTAAATTCGAGCGAACATTTAACCTGTTTGAACGTGCATTAATTTACTTAAAATAAACAAAAAATTCAAGCTGGTATCGACTGGCGTCTATCAGCCTTCCGACCATGTTACAGCGTTATAAAATTCGGAAAATGAATTATGAATATTTATGCGCCCATTGTAGAGATTTCTTTCGCGTTGCAACATGATAAAATTTTAGTATAACGCTATAACAGTTTCTGGTAATCGTTATTTCAAATAATAATAGAAAATTCTGATTATTAATTGCTTAGTATTTTATGTATCAAAATAATAGTTTATTTCACACTAGCAGAGCCCACGTATTGTTTGTAGCTTCTCAAAAAATCGACCGTCGAAGGCAATCCGATTTTTGTCTAAAAATTAAGTTCCCTCTAGACTGGAAAAGAAAAAAAATCGTAATGGTTACGAACCGTGTAATTTTCACACCGCAATTTACATTACCTCAGACGCGAATCGAATTTCACCCAACGTCGACGGCGCCTTTAAGTGGCGAATTTCGTTCATCGTTCCGCGAGATCATTAAATTATCATCGACCGCAGCCGTAATCCTATTGACACGGGTGCTCGCCAATAATCATATCATAGGTAATTACTTTACGACGCGGTGGATTTGATCGGGCGCGAAATATTTTATCAACTTCGTCGCGTACGATGGGGATCATTCAATTATTTGTTACGTTTAAGATTCGAAACGATTTGAAAAAAGATTTCTATCGTGGATCACACCTTTTAGGAACAAATCTTGTCAATGTTTATCTATTACAGAAGCTTCAGGGTTACGTAAGATTCTGAATATTTTTCAAATTCTCAAATCACCCTTTCATCGATCCTTTCGATGACTCCAAAAGGTTAAGAGTTTCGTGAATTTGTTAATTTTTGTCATCGATACTTTGTTCTGTTATTAAAAGCAGCGAACATATTAACCCCTTGACGTACGATTTAATTTCAAATAATTTGTCAAACCTATACTATTTAATTCTGTTTGTTCGTACAAGGAATGGCCGCGAAAAAGAATAGATTTGTTTTATGAGTACTTAGTTGATTTTAATACATAAGATTTGACGACGAGTGAGTAGCCTTATGATTGTGAAACTTTACATGAAAAACTTATAACGAGTCAGACTCGTAATTGTACGACAAGGGGTTAAAGAGTATTATGGATTCTCGTTTTTAATTAATATATTTTAAATAGAGAGAAATTCTTTTTAAGAAATCTCTGGAGTATAATAAGTTTAATGGAGCGCTGCTTATCGGGAAGGAAGCTGCTGATAGCATGTTTGGTAGAATAAGTTTACAGGGGATAAGTTAGTATGCATAGGAAGATGAAAAGGGATTTCCAAGTTTTGATCTGGTGCGAATGAAGTATCTATGCACAGCCGTGTGTCATAAAACAAAGAACTTTAGATTGAGCCTTTGCTTGCGTTTTTCAGCGTGTATACTCAGTAGATACAGGGTGTTCGGCCACCCCTGGGAAAAAGTTTAATAGAGGATTCTAGAGGCCAAAATAAGACGAAAATCAAGAATATCAATTTGTTGATGGAGGCTTCGTTAAAAAGTTATTAACAATTAAATTCAAAAATTTCAAATCGTTCTGGAAAAATTATTTTCGGTTGCGGGGGTCAATTACAATCATTTTTGGCGAATACACATACTTCCGAAATCCTAACCACTTTCGAGAAAAAAATTCGAGTAAGTGCTGAAAGATTTGGGTGAAAAAAAAAACTTTCGAATCGTTTTGGAAAAATTATTTTTGCAAGCATTTTTGGTCAACAGACATACCCCCGAAATCCTACTCAGTTTCGAGAAAAAAATTCATTACCGAAAATTTCATGTCTGACCATAGCGTTGATATGTTTCACTGAAATTTCATGCGTATCTTTAAAACGTCATAACTCTTGAACGGATTGACGGATTTTAATGTTTAAAAAAGCAAACTACGCGTATTTTGGTGGAGAATATGTACAAATCATAAAAATACCCGAAAAGTTGGTCCTTGACCCCGCAAAATGAGAAAAACCCCATAAAAATGGTCCAATTTTCAAACAGCCATAACTCCTACAATTGTGAATATATTTCAATGAAACTTTTTTCTGAAGTAGAGCTCATGGGTACCCACAAAAAAGTATTAGACAACTTTTCTGTAGGGCGTCAAACAAAATTACTAAAAATCAAAAAGGAATTTTTAAGAAAAATCGACAGGGAGTAGGTGCCTAAATTTTTCGACGAAAAAAAAATTTTTAATTAATTCTGAAAAAATTATTTTCCGTTGCGGGGGTCAATTACAATCATTTTTGGTGAATAGACATACCCCCGAAATCTTGCGCATTTTCGAGAAAAAAATTCGAGAAGGTGTGAAATTTTTCGATGAAAATAAAAATTTCAAATCGTTTTGGAAAAATTATTTTCAGTTGCGGGGGTCAGTTACAATCATTTTTGGCGAATAGACCTACCCCCGAAATCTTGCGCATTTACGAGAAAAAAATTCAGTACGGGCGGAACTTTAAACGTAAATAACTGTTTAACGAAGCCTTCATCAACAAATTGGTATTCTTGATTTTCGTCTTATTTTGGCCTCTAGAATCCCCCATTAAAATTTTTCCCAAGGGTGGCCGAACCCCCTGCATATTAAACGAACGTAATCTAACCAAAAATTAACACGTTGCAATATTCTTAATAAATAATAACGTAAAAAGTTAGTATCTCGAAACGAGACAATTAGCAATTTCTGAGAGTTTTCGTTTTATTTTTCCACAGGCTGGGGAAAAAAGTAAATTATATCGTAAAATAAAATCTGACCTCCATTCTGACGGTTACTTTTAACGATACCCTGTTATGGACAGCTTCATGGAACAAGTTATAATAAACTTTGATACAATGCACACGTTACTTTTATAAATCCACGAGAAAGTAATAAATTTTAGTGAAATCGTCTCTGTTTGTTTTTAAATAACTGGAGTCGTACGTGCCGCAGTTTTACTTTGATATCTTTTATACCTTCGATAAAGTTTTCCGTAAAATTTCTGTTTAAAGCTTGAACTCTTTTACGATCAGACGAAATCGGGCGAGATCGATCGAAAATGATCAGGCTGAATTCGACGCGTAGACAGCTTGAAATATAAAAATTTAGTGAAATTCGGGTTTCAGAAGCGCGGTGAAAAATATTCAGAATAAACGCAGTATTTATTCTCGGCGCTGGTTCGAGATTTCCATACTGGTGCAAAGTCGCCTGTTGAATGACGTTTTTAACAGTGTTTGGCCACGTGGAAATTTTGTTAAAACTTACGACGTAACGTGGAGCGTGTAACGCGCCTGGAATTTCGTGTAAACGTCAGTTGGAACGAGGCAAAAGGTCAGGTTGATAGTTACAAGTATGCATGCACGACGAAACGGGAGGGAAAGTATGAAAAAGTTGGAACTGTATTACGTATCTCGTTATATGTTGAGATTTCAACAGATTTTTTTGCAAAAGAACAAACCGAAGTCTCTGCGTTAACGTAAATTTAATCGAAATAGACAGAGAGGACGAATGTAATTATTGCATATCTAGCTGTTTGCTTGGTATTATTTAGAGAACTAGCAAAGTCAAATTCACACGAGTAACCTAATTACGATATAGTTCCACCACGGATATATTTATTCAGCGTATCAAAAGCGAGACAGCGTTGCATTTCGGTCACGACTTCGTCAAACATTATCTAATAATCTGTTTCGATCGAGTTCCAGCTCTGATTTTGCATAACGATTGACGTCTGGATGTACTCTCGATGGATCGTAAACAATATGGTTAGTTAAATTGGATTGTAATTAACGCTTTTACTATTCGTTATAATCAAAAATTGATACAATAACGTTATGAGAAATCAGTAAGTTATTGAATGTACCTTTAAGAAAAGAAGTAATGGAAATAAAGGTTTTGTTCAGAGATTGGTATATTTACGAAGCGCCTAGAAATCGATAATTTTACAACTACATGTGTTATGTGTGTTCATCATTTTTCGTTTGGGTTCACTTTCTTTGCATCAATACAAAATGGAACTTTATTGAAACTCTAGGAAAATTCTGAAAGTTTTTAGACATCGAATGCAAGTGAAGAAACTTATCCGTAGCATGAAATTGTTTTTGACAAAAATATAGACGTTCCTTTGTTTGTCGGAATAGTTTAAACGAACGTTACATCTTTTTCTTTGTACCTACGTATCGATATCTCATTGCACGATTCTACTATACATTCATTTTGAGGTTTCAGCATGAAAATAACGCAACTTTTAATATCTACAAAGCTTTAACTTTTATTTTGTTTAAAAACGATCTTATTTCAGAGATAACTCATAATACGAATCCATTATCACCACACAATACAAATTCATACGTAAATTAGAATCCATTCATGGATTCTTTAGACCAATATCGCGGCAAGCTAGTTTACAAATAAATTTTATTTGCTATCTGTGAATAAAATTTGATTCTATTTCCAAGGAAACAGAGTGGTTGAACCATGTAATTTTCACGTGCGGAAATATATTCAACGTTTTTCATTTAAATGGACGCGCCATGGTGAAATACAGAACGCAAATAATTTACAATCTACCGTTAAACGGAACGCTGGAAGTACATATTCTTGTCTGTGATTCGTTCTTGTCTTGTTACCCACAAACAGACTTTAATGCTCGAGAAATGGATACTTGTAGATTGGAGGGGATGCAATTGCTCTTTTGCAACCATCTTGGGTCCACTCTTTTTTATTAGAAAAAAATTTTCTCGTTAGAAATGTGTTGTTTATCGTTCGATCTCGCGTAAAGACGACTATTTATTTTCGTACGGTCATTCCAATTTTATTTTCGACTTGCTTCACTTACGAAACTCACGTTCAACCGAAGAAGATTGCTCGACAAGAATATACGTCTCCCTGGACTACATTAAATCTGAACGAAACGATTTCAGTTCCGGTTCACGTTCGCATGATTTTTCAACTCATCGGACGGTATTCACCAAAGTTACTGCGCCGAGTTCAGACATCATTCTCTCGAATGCAATTCGCGAGGGAGAAATTCCGTTTTCGGGGCAGAAAGTTTCCGAATATTATCATGCAAAAATTTTAAATTACTGTTAAATACATTAACCAAAAAATCAAAATAAACTTTTATATAGAATTGATTCACCATCTCCGGATGGATATATTTAAATTTCGATCGGTTAATACTGTAATCGCTCCAGGTATGTTGCATCAAAAGAATATTTGTTTGCTGGCAATACAGTGAATTTTAATTTTGGACATGGGTTGATCGAAACAGTTGTGTATTTTAGACGGATATAACAAATGAAATTTCAATGGAAAAAATGGCTGAGATTTTCCTTGTTTATTTGGAATACTATGCTATTTAATCGAGACGGAAGAATGCACTTGATTAATTTATGAACGTATAAATAACCAAGAAGTAATTTCTGTTTTGAAAGACGAAGCATGTGATATTTGTAGAAATTTTTGAAGATTGAAATGTTAAAAAATCATACAATTTAAAGCAATATTTAATTGAAGCTCGCTGTTTCGTTGCAAAAAACTAGCGAAAAATTCTTTGAAAACGCGAACCGTGTCACAGTGACAGAATAAAACATAATAACAAAAGTCTTTGTCTCAAAATTGTTAATTTTTTGAATAAAAAAATCAATCTGAGAATTTTTTGAGTTAGCCATGTCGTGCTCCCTTCTTTGGACGTAATTTGACTCGATCTGGACGCAGGAAAAAAAATGAAAATTAGCATGATTTGCGACCAGCACGGATCAATCCGTTCAACGTTGAAAATTCTAACGTTTCGCTATCTTTGGCATCGTCACTTTCATCGTGAGATTTTATTCGAGTTCGTCACCCTTTATTCCAAGTCTCAGCCAGTCGGCGAGTGCACTTTAAACGGCGAATGTAATTAAAATCGCTTCGCGTTCACGGCGAGACGGCACTCTCTGCCCGTCTGGGAGTCGCGTGGGCGTGTTGGGCTCGTTCCTCGATGACCGTAATCAATTTTTCGATATCGAAGCGTGAATGTTCCCAGCAGCTGCGGCGACAAATTGATCCGGTGGCTTAATTATTCGCATCATTTCAGCGGTTCGAGCTGAAATATCGAGCGACGCGAGCTTCGACCACGCGTATCTGAACGGATGGTCCATTCGAATGCGACGAACTAACCATGAAACGTACTAAAAAAAAGGGATTTACAAAATGAGCACGCTAAATATATAATCCTTTTTTTAAACTGTCTTTTAGTCATTCAAGTTGCGAATTAATCTTTGAAATTATTTTCTCCCATTCTTCATAACTTACCCCACTTCAAAATTTGAGTAAATACAGTCGGGTTGATGTTAGTAAATCTTAGATTTCGAGCAAATAAATAATTCGTGTTACAAGGCGAAATTTTTTTGCTGAGAAGTAATTATGTTTGAGATAAGCGTCTGCCATTTATTTTCAAAGAACGTTTATTTTAGAAAGAAAGGAAGTATCTACATAAGAAAATTTCAATGAAGAAAATGATAAGAAAAGCTATATATAATAAAATAATTTAAATGAAAAATATCTGTAATGATTAAATATGCAGAGTGTTCGGCCACCTTTGGGAAAAATTTTAATGGGAGATTCTAGAAGCCAAAATAAGATGAAAATTAAGAGTATCAATTTCTTGACTGAGGCTTCGTTAAAAAGTTATTAAAAAATTACGTTAAAAAATTTCAAATCATTCTGAAAAAATTATTTTCGGTTGCAGGGGTCAATTATAATCATTTTTGGCCAATAGACATACCCCCGAATTCCTACCCACTTTCGAGAAAAAAATTCCTTACCGAAAATACAATGTCTGGCCATGAATGATGATTTCCCTGAAATTCGACGAAATTGAAAAATTTCAAATCGTTCCAAAAAAATTATTTTCGATTACACAAGTCAATTAGAAACATGTTTAATGAATAGACATACCCCTGAAATCCTATGCATTTTCGAGAAAAAAATTCCTTACCGAAAGTCTAATGTCTGACCATACATGATACTTTTCCCTTAAATTTCATGCAAATGTTTAAAATGTCATAACTTCTGAACGGATTGGACGATTGTAATGTTTCAAACGGCAAACAACGCGTATTTTAGTGTAGAATATGCACAAATTCCAAAAATATTAGAAAACTTGTTCCTTGACCCAGTAAATTGAGAAAAACACCATACAAATGGTCCAATTTTCAAACGACCATAACACCTTTAATAGTGAATGTATCTCATTGAAATTTAGTAGTGAACTAGACCTCATAAGTACCTACAAAAAAGTATTAAACAACTTTTTCGTACAGCGTCAAACAAATTTATTAAAAATGAAAAACTAATTTCTAAGAAAAATCGATAGGGGGTTGGTGCCTAAATTTCTCAACGAAAAGAAAAATTTCGAATCGTGCTAAAAAAATTATTTCTAGGTTCTGGGGTCAAATACAACCATTTTTTGTGAATACACATACCCCCGAAATCCTGCGCATTTTCGAGAAAAAAATTCAGTACGGGTGGAAGTTTAAACGTTAATGACTTCTTAATGAAGCCTCCATGAACAAATTGGTATTCTTGATTTTCGTCCTGTTTTGGCCTCTAGAATCTCACGTTACAATATTTCCCAGGGGTGGCCGAACACCCTGTATATTGACATAATTATTTTAAGATTCTTTATTACCTCGTCAAGCATTTAGAGTCAAGTTTGTCTGTCATCGTTTATTTTGTACAGCTTTTCGAACTGTTTTGTCCCTTTCATACGAAACACAGAGTTAACGTTCACATGGCGAATTTCTATACGTGTTCCTCCACAATCACGAGTTGTGACTTGTTGCATATATTGTGGAACTGCGCAGAGAACATCTGCTACTACAAATCCGACATACTGGATACTTCCAGCTGGATGGTGCTCCATCCCAGTGTGCTGTGATTGTTCGTACCAAGCTTAACAAGAATTTTGGTCAGAGATGGAATTGAAGAGGGGAAACTAACGTAACCGACACGTTCTCCAAACACCGCGATCTATGATTTCTGACTGTAGAAGTACAGTGAAAGGACGTGTTTCTATCACGAAACTAGTTTCTCATAGAATATTGAAAATGTGATTGCAACAATCCCGAAAGAAACGTGCCTCAGTCTTTTGATGACTGCCTAGACAAGATCTTAAGAATGCGTGCAAGTCGAGATTTTTTTAACACTAAATACACCGTTAGACTGTTGTTCGCTTCTTCTAAAAAATACTAAAAAATATATATCTACTAAAAGAATTGTTTCGAGCGAATTATTTTCGATTTCGAGATTCGAAAGTAATTTTCGACGCTCTTCTAACAGAAATTACACGTTTTCTGAACGGTGTTGTAGTTGGCGAGACGAATTAAACGATCCATAACATGACCTTCGAATCACCTTGAATATATACATTTGTAAATAAATTTGCAGCATGGTAATATTCAATCTTCGCGAGGCCGTTTCACTCGTTAAATCTGAAATTGCATGTTCCAAGGAGAATGAAGTCGACTCTGGACATTTGGATTACGTCAATCATGGGTATCTCGAAAACATCGCGGAAACACACTGCGCGCACGTTCCGTTTTTGTACTTCGTCGTGTCTTCGTGCAAAAAGAAACAACGGAAAATTTTATTCGCGGAAGGAGACGTTCTCGAGAAAATAACGTTCAGTGTCTCATGGGGTACATAACGGATCGTGGTTATGGAAATGGGGCGGTTTCTGGTCGTTCAAGTTACAACGATAAAGAAAGTAGCGTGTATCGCAGTCGCAGAAACGTTGATGCGAACCGTAATTCAGAGAAACGTTCGTGTAGATCGAAGTCGCTGAAGAATTAGCATGAGTTACTGCGATGGAAAAACTAGTGTGACTTGGACTAATGGAAACAGCCAGAAACGTAATTCCAAGAGAAATAATGTGTATTTAAAAAAATATATCGTAGTGTCAAACGTTAATAATAATAATCTGGACAATTTTGTTCTAGTTGTATTATCCTCAATGAGTGATCTAAACTACACTATCATTCAACAAGTTTCACTATTAAATATAGACACGAGAAACGAATCAGAAATTAGGACATACTTGTTGCACGAACGAAAAACTAATTTTTCGTTAGAACTTTGTAAATATAAACACGAAAACGAAATTATTGTATATTTTATAAAAAAGTGTACCATGAAATAATTCTGCAATAAAAGTTTTGTTCGAAAAGAAAAATGTAACAAAAAAGTAAATTTTTGGAGTATGCAACTGGTAGATGAATTAAAATTGTTTTTCAACCGAATACGATTATTTCAAATATCGTATCGCAGTCTGTACGCGATTATTTAAATAACAATGGAGGCGATAGTATACAAATTTAAATCTGTATGTTGATTAAAGCGAGTACTAATTTTGTAATTATAAAAATTCTTTGTTCCATCGACGTCTCCGAACGGGAATACCCTCTCGAACGCTATCAGAAAATAATTTATCTTGTTTGTTCGTAGATTCCGGATTAAAACGCTTACATTCGAGCACACCGATTTTATTCGCTGGCGAACGCGAAGTGGCAACAAATTAATTACGGATCGCGTTGAAGTTACGACAAGGATCGCGCTGCCCGATAAAATCCGTTAAAAAACTCGCGTGCCGCGAATGGGGGGGAAAAAAGCAAAGTAGATCATCGTTGAAATCGTCGTGCAGGCCTGCAATTATTTTAATGGCTCCCGCGAATCGTTAGAGCCATGAAATATAATTTCTCGCGGTGGATCGCGAAGAGCGCGATTAAAGCAGGCTCGCCATCGCGGTCGCTTTCGCTTTTGTGAAGGAGTAATTAAAGGGCAGACACACGTTCCTGAAATCGGTGTCGCTTTGAGTCGAAAGGTAATTCGTTAAAGGCGCGTTAAGATAATTAATCGACACCGAGCGTGTTAATAAAGCACGCTAAAGGAACGAGAATTCGTTCTCCCGTCGGACTTTGACTTTAAAACATTGTATAGTACGGGCCACGATATAGCGAGGTCGTAAACTCGAGTAGGTGTCAACGTTTACACGTTTCAGCTCCCGGAATAAGTGAATTGACAGAAATATGAGCAGCTGAGGGCCTTAGACCATGGTCAGGTCTGTACGAAGAAATGTTTTATCCAATGTCGCCATTTTTAGAGGTATCGTAAGAGGTAAAGGTCTTACTCAAGTCTTTAATATCTTAATTTACAAATTATCTTATAATATAAATTATGATTTTATGATATAAATCTTTATTGCAAATTAATATCAATTGATTTGCTAGATACTCAACTTCGTGAACGATATATAATATGAAAATATGTTAAATGTATGCAGAAGATATGTTTGCGTGAAAAATAATATTAATATCATAATGCATTCCTGTTCAAAGTATAATAAATTAATTATGTGGACATGTTAATATTATTACTAATATAATATTTTCATTTGGTGATAAAAAATTCTAACTTGATTAGAAGAGTGAAAACGATGACTTTCTTATTAGGAAATAATGGTAATTGTAGTACAATGATTAGGTTTATTTTGGTGTTCATGAATGTGAAGTCTTTCATAATATTTTTTTGTATGTGTGTTTTTCTGTTCTTTTAATTTTCCTACTTTTCATATCAAAGGATTCGTCTCGTATAAGTAAATCAAATAATATTAATTTATGAACGTAAATGTAATTTTCGTACGGATAAGTCCTTGATTTATTAATGATTTTACGTTTTCCCACGCGTTGCAAAGTAATATGAAATATTGCACCCACGCAACCTTTTCCTCGTTAAAAATCGAGAATCTTTCCGATTGTTTGGAAGCGTATCCGTTATTTATCGCTTCGAATCTGAAGTATCATTAATTATTTTGTCCCGTAGCTTAATTAGAAATTGGATAAAATAATAGATTACACTGATACGCCTTAATGGAACTTCTCACGCCACGTTTTCAGAGCTCGTGAAAAATATATGCGATTGTTTCGCAATTACATTCTGTGAACAATCTTTGATAGACAGGTTACTAATTTTAAAAAGTTTATACAAAAATGTTTATATTTTAAAAATGGTTGAGCTTTCGATCTATGATTACATTTTACTAAGTATGGTATTATCTACCATATAAATACTAAATGGTTTCTTTGAACAGTCTGTATACAATATAAAAGATATTTTCACTTTTAAAGATTTTCATTTAACCAACGATGATCTTGAAAACTCCGATAAAAATTGATTACAAAAAATGTACTATAATTAGTTTATAATAATTTTCTTTGTATTGCGAAAATAATAATTTTTTACGTCGAGTTACGTTGTTAATACTAGAACTACCGAAGAGGTTAAAATGATTTGTAATTTCTAATAAAAATTGTACAAAATATACTCGACTGGATTTTTGAAAATTGACCGTAGTTTTCTAAAAGAGAACGAAGTATCTGTCGTTTTAATTTCTTTGGTACAAATAAATACAACATAAGTGTCGGTAGTTCTAGCGTTAATGGCGTATGTATGTGTCAGTGTGAACAGGTTAAACAATTTATAGGTACGTGTTACCGTGATACACCATCAATCAGAAAATAGTCCGGCGATTAGAAAAAGTAATTGGATTTACAAGGCACTTTCGAGGTGTCCGGATAAGATCGTAAATGTAATTGAATTTCTATGCTTTCCCATTGTTCTTCGAGTCTATTAAAGTGGTAGTGCTAGAAATTCAAGGAGGGTCAATAATAGATTTTCCGTGGCCTGGGTCGACCGGTAACTGATGGCCAAGACTATTCTAGTTAAAATCGAACGCGTTTTATCGCGTACAGGATATCGAGGGATGTCGAATACTTTGAGCGAAAAGATTTTAAAAATTCCTGACGGACAACTCGTTCATTCTATCGCATTTTTCTTCCCGGTCTTCGTTAAAATATTTTTGTACCCAGTAGCCCGTGATACCTTCACGAAGCTCAAGACTCGAATATATAAAGAGAAAACGAATAAAATGAATTTTTTAATTTAATTTTACTTTATACCATCTTACATCTCATCCCCTTTTTCATCAAAGGAAGATTTCTCCTTTGGATTTTATTTTTCATAAAAATTCCATGAGAAAATTGCCAATTAATGCGTAGACTCTGGTTGCTGCAGAATCCAACAATTCTTTCTTCTTAATTTTAATTTATAACATTTAATTGAAATTGACTCGAATGCCATATAAATTCAAAGAAACTACACAGTATATCCTTCCTCCTAAGTTTCTGTGTAAAATCAAACATCTAAGAGTTTTGTTATTATTACAATCTTTTCAATTAAAAATTCTTTACACTATTTTCAGAGGTTCAAACTTTCGTTTCATATAAAGAAAACAATGTTTAGTTTGAATGTCTCGATGCCTCGTAAACGTTAAAATTTGTTTCTCCCATCGGTAAACAGAATTTGTTTTTTCATTTTCAGATGCTTTTCCAATTTCGCGTAACTCAATTAGCAAGTGTTTTACCAGCAACGTTATTCACCAACGAATTTATCGGGAAACAAATTCAATATCGGAAACGCAAATAAAATTTCGCGAAAAAAATTCCAGGATACAACGGAAGGACTGGGGGAAAATATCAAGTGGCAATTTGGAAGGTTCGCTATTTCGAATCGCTGATTGACGCAACAAGCTCGCGTTCGCTTCGTACTGACGAGCGAATATGAAATATTATACTCCAGAGGCGCGCGAGCGGCTTGATAGAAATGTAGCGTGGTAATAATTAATTCGATTTGCATCGAATTCCTGCATCGTTTTCGACCGCATTTTTCAGAAAACATTTACGAACTTGGTTCTATTTTTTTTTTTTTCCACCCGTCGTTGGATTCCCCGTCGAGAATTAAGCTAATATTTGCGCGCTCAACTTTCGAACGACCAACGATCCATCACAGACTCTATTCGCTCACTTTGCGTCGAATGTTTACGCCGATTTTTCGAGCCCTCCACACACTGTTGCCCAGTATTTACATTTAAAATACTGGGCAAAATAACAATAAAGAATACTAGTCTCGAAAATACGTCGATAAAATTTAAAAAGACTACTGTATCGTAGGATTTGTTCAAATGTGCCAGACACGAGTTTTTCGAAATACGAGGATAAAAAGGATAATCAATAAAAATATTATTGCACTTGATACGTAATATTTCCATCGTTCCTTATATTTATTGCATAATTTTATCGTACTGGAAAATTTGGAAAATTGACCTAATAACTGTGGGGACGTATTATAGGGAAAATAAACGATCACGAATTGTTCCAAAATCGCGTACCAATTGTACAAAGTAAAAAATCATAATTGTTATCGTCATATTAAATCGTAATTGTAAACGTTTCGATTCAAATTTGTTTTTATATATAAAGAAACGTATCCTCGTATTATTCAACCGAAAAATGAGTATCCCCGTACGTCAAAGCGAGATTGCAACGCAAACCAATACGGATGGATTTATTTCTGGAACGTCGGTGGAAGCGTTTAATTACGTTAATGGATCGCTGGTTTTCCTCCTTTCGCGGTGTTTTTACGCGCGTTTATTTGCATCGTATAAAACAAATAATCGACTGCACCGGCGATAGTTCCTCCATCGATGCGTTAATTGATTGAATGCCTCGAGAACATCCGGGACACGCGATTTCGAATTCGCGTATCGAGACCTGTTTAGCGGTGGAATTTCAGCGCGAAGCAGCGACTGATTTATCGTCCATCGAATAATGACAATAGTAACTTGGTAATAATTAGAGGACACTCGAGTTCACCGATATTCAGTTTAACACGATATATGAATTTATATTGAGATTGCAACGCAGCGTTAAATTCGTACTTTTCCATCGTTTTGTGAAAAAATTGGTGACGATGTTACAGAACGTTTCTGGCGTTAGTTTAGCACGCAATTTTTCGTTTTGAAATACGTCATTAATTAAAATATATGTACCTATACACAGTAGCCTGTTGAGCAAAACAGACCAAGTATTATGTTAACACTCTGAAATATTCCTTTTTGTGCCAGATATGTAAAGACAATCACAAGATAACATTAAGAGAATAAGAATTAATTTTTGAAGAATATACAGTATAAATTTACTCCATTCGAATCTTGATTAAATACATTTAGTAACAACGATGAAATTACACACAAAATACTGTTGTTTTATTATTGTTATAAAACCATAATTATTGAATATTTCTATATTTATCAGGAGTTAATTTCAAGAAGCTTCGCTTTTTCAATTGGCATATAGTGACCGATCGAGTTATTTCCGACAGAATTTCTGGCACTTTGTAGTCGAATCGGGACTGGTGAATGGCTATACTTGTTACAGGCAGAATGAAAAACAACCTGTCAAAGACAATTGTGCGAACATGTGACGAATGGTTTGGTGTCAACTGTCATAAAAAAACTGCAATTAAAAGAGGATGTGTTTGCTGACTGTTCCAACACGAAATAGACCGGTGGAACGACATTTAAAAAAAAGAAACAACAAAACGTCGAAAGTTTAAACCAAACTATTTTGTTTGGAGTAAGATCGATGGGAATTGCAAACGAAAACAAACGAGAAACAAAATAAAAAATTACATACTTTTGTTCAATTTACGGAGAAAATGTTAAACAATTTTTTTAATAAATTCACATACGAATATTCCATGTCGAAACAAAACATACGGATATTTGTAAATTTTGTGGTTTTGTGTTATAAAACAAATTACATTTACAGTTTACATTTTCCAGTATATTTTTTACAGGTATCTTTCAATAAATTCACATACGAATATCTATGTCAAAAAAAACATACGGATATTTGTAAATTTTGTGGTTTTGTGTTATAAAACAAATTACATTCACAGTTCAAATTTTCTAGTATATTTTTTACAGGTATTTTTTAAAACCGTTTGCATAGATGGATTCTTTTTAGATAAACGTATAATCGCCAATTTTTTATCGTTTCCCTATACGCAATTGATTTCGAAAATATTGCGTTAAATTGGTTTTTCACCCCCAACTTTATAAGTGGTTTTCATCTCGTTAACACGAAAACAAGCCGATAAAAAAATACGCGTCGAATATTTTTGGCTATTCCACGATTTTACAAAGTTTCATCGAAATGTATCGTTATCACTTCGGTCACTGCTCTTGTATGACAAAAGCAGGCAAGAAATAGAAACAAAACGAGAGATAAACCGGTCTACGCGAGGACTTTAACGTGTTATAGTGATTTAAAAAGTTGATATAGAAGCTCAGTATACTTAAAATAAATTCTAGAATTATAGATTGTCCGTGTTCACTGATTTTTGGGCCGATGTTGATCAAGCTCTGCACGAAAGGTTATTCCTGTTCCAAACGTCAGAGTGACCGTGCAAGAATTCTGTATTTTTGCCATGAAACGTACAGAATTTTACAAATTTATTTTTAAAAAACGACAAAAAGAGAGTTGCTGGAACTGATATCGAACTCATGTGCAAAGAAGAACACTGAAAACTTTACTATTTCGTTATCAGTAAGTGTTACCACAGTAATCGAGAATATACAGGGTGTTCGACTACCTCTGGAAAAAAATTTTAATGGGAGATTCTAGAGGCCAAAATAAGACGAAAATCAAGAATACTAATTTGTTGCTTGAGGCTTCGTTAACAAGTTATTAACGTTTAAATTTCCGCCTGTAGATAGGCAACTTGCATACAGTTACGTACTGACGTATCACGCGTTCTACTGGTGGAACTTTAAATGTTAATAACTTTTTAACGAAGCGTCGACCAACAAATTGGTATTCTTCATTTTCGTCTTATTTTGGTCTCTAAAATCTCCCATTAAAATTTTTCCCAGAGGTGGCCGAACACCCTGTATATCTATCGTACAAAGTGACGAAAATTAATTGGAATCACAGTCATTCAATTTTTGTACTGGTCAATGCAATAAAACAACTACACACAATGATAAGAAAAGCTGTTGCAAGACATAAATAATTCTCTACCATCTGCGTTACATCAATTATGAGAACGAATAGAAAAACGGTGGAATTTAATCCTAGATTAATCAAATAAAAATGTAACTTAAAGTTTGCCAGATTTAATCGTAGCAATTACACTTGTTAGAAGCTTATGGACAGAATATTATATTTATTTAAAACCATCCTCTAACCAGAAAATTAATTAGCATAAATTGAACTATGCAAATAAATTTATTATGTTTTAGTGATTGCTGTTGATTCTAGCTTGCTCTTTACTGTTTTCTGTTCACGACATTTCGGCGTGACACCGTTCTTCTTTCATTTATGCAGAAAACGTAACAATGCGTGCGAAGAGGCGGTTCCATCGATCGGTTTGCAATTTACAGGTGCACTCGACACCATTCTCTGTCGAACGATTCAACCTACCATTCTTTTCGATTCTCTGGATTATTTTCTGTCCGATTTTTGTACCGTTTTTTCTTCGTTTTCCTTTTTGAACATGGCCGTTCTGTATTGCAACAGTTCCGTCGCGAATGCTCGAACGAATAATCTCCAGCAAGAGATTCGTGGCACCGCGAGCATGCGACGCAAACTTAATCTGCTAATGCAAATTATTTCGTGACGTTATTATGGAAATGATTACTTGTTACACCGTTGCCCTTTCGTAATATAAATGGCGCGTTATCAGCGTCGTTTTCGCTTTTATTGTTACTGGACGTTCTCGGTAATTGCGGATCAATTTTTGATTTTCACTTGACGCGATTGAATGGAACGTAGTTATGGAAATTGATAAACACGGTGCTTGTGTACCACTGTAAATTACGGTCGAGCGTAATTTATGTTTGAATTCAAGATACATATTTAAGACTCGCGTTAATCGTGACGTGATCTTGATTTGTAACGAAACAAAGAATTCTTATTGAAATTTATGAACGAGGCGCTTACGATCTACTGTACAACGCGACGTAAGAAATTTGATTTTAACGCGAACGATAATCACCGATTGCGATTAATTACTGTTATATTTTGATTTGTGATAATTAAGTGACTATTAAAATGTAGCTAGACTGATAATACACATTTACAGTATTTTTATTTGTGTTCTCCAGGTATTAACTCGTAGTTATCATCATGCATGAAACAGAGAATAATAAACTTATTTATATTCTCAATTTTTTAGCGTGTCACACGTGTTAATTTCCTTTTGGTAATGGAATGGAATAAAAAGTACTATCGGATCCATTTTTCCAACATCGATGACACAAAGTGTATACACCAAGAACCCAGTAGATTAACGGGAAGGGAAAGTTTTATAATGCCTAAATTCCCTCTGACGCGACCAACGCGTTTTCCATTTTACCTGAAATAAATGGATTCGATTTAAGTACACGGCGGTTCTCGAAATTTATGGCCACCGTCCAGACATACGTATTCCTATCGATCGAAGGCAAAGCATGCAGTTTGAATTTTACAACCGAATCTGCTACCGGAATACCATCGGGATACAGAATCGTTTCGCGCCATATTGCGATACAAACCGTTTTAATCGTAAGGTGACCGAATCTGAAATTTTTCATCGATTTCTCCGTATTCAGATGCACGAGACCGAAGAATATCAACGACGTGCCAATAAAAAACGGGACGATTTGAATTTCAACGAAATTGTATAAACATCTTTGGCCAATTGGGGACAAGTGCTAAATACACTCTTCAAATGCGAAATATGAGTGTCGAATACATGAAAAAAATGATACGGTTGTTTTTGTTAATTTTATAACACCAGGGTTTTGAAAAATAAACTGAAAATAGGATAGTAATCGGAGAAACAAGAAAAGGTTTGGTTCATTCGTTTCATACGCTTTTCAAATACGAAATATCAGTGTCAAATATACAGGGTGTTCGGCCACCTCTGGGAAAAATTTTAATGGAAGATTCTAGAGGCCAAAATAAGACGAAAATGAAGAATACCAATTTGTTGATGGAGGCTTTGTTAAAAAGTTATTAACGTTTACAGATCTGCCTGTACTGAATTTTTTTCTCGATAATGCGCAGGATTTCGAGAATATGTCTATTCACCAAAAATAATTGCAATTGACTCCTGCAGCTAAAAATAATTTTTTTAAAACGATTTGAAATGTTTTAATTTTGTCGAAAAATTTATCCATTTATTGAATTTTTTTCTCGAAACTGGTGAGGATTTCGAGGATATGTCTATTGACCAAAAATGATTATAATTGACTCCTGCAACCAAAAATAATTTTTCCAGAACAATTTGAAAGTTTTTTTTTCGTCGAAAAGTTTAGACACCTACACCCTATTGATTTTTCTTACAAATTTGTTTTTTATTTTTAATAAATTTGGTTGGCGCTGTACAGAAAAGTTGTTTAATACTTTTTTGTAGGTATCTATAAACTCTAGTTTCTCCAAAAGTTTCATTGAAATATATTCACTATTGTAGGAGTTATGGCTGTTTGAAAATTGGTCCACTTTTATGGGGTTTTTCTCACTTTACGGGGTTATGGAACAACTTTTTCAATATTGTTAGAATTTCTACATATTCTACACTAAAATACGCGTTGTTTGCATTTTGAAACATTAAAATCCTTCAATCCGTCCAGAAGTTATGATTTCTTAAACATACGCATGAAATTTCAGTGAAACATATCAATGTATGGTCAGACATTATATTTTCAGTAATGAATTTTTTTCTCGAAAATGGTTAGGATTTCTGGGGTATATCTATTCACACAAAATTATTGTAATCGACCCCCGCAACTAAAAATAATTTTTCCAGAATGATTTGAAATTTTTTAATTTAGATTTTTAATCACTTTTTAAGAAAGCCACTATCGAGAAATTGATATTCTTGGTTTTTGTCTTATTTTGGCTTCTAGAATCTCCCATTAAAATTTTTGCCAGGAGTGGCCGAACATCCTGTATAGAAAAAGATTGTATATTCATTTTTGTCAATTTGATAATACCAGTATCTCGAAAAATAAACTCAAAATAGGATTGTAATGGGAGAAACGAGAAAAAGTTCGGTTCAGTCGTTTGATACTGTTGTGTGTTGTATAAATACACGCTTGTCAAATACGAAATATGAGTGTCGAATATATAAAAAAGGATTATATATCCATTTTTGTAAATTTGATAATACCAGTGTCTTCAAAAATAAATTCGAAATAGGATACTCTTGGGGGAAACGAGAAAAGGTTCAGTCGTTCTATACTATTCTGTGTTGTACAAATACACACTTTTCAAATGCGAAATATGAGTGTCAAATATATAAAAAAAAAATACATAATCATTTTCGTAAATTTTATAATACCAGTATCTAGAAAAATACTCTCAAAATACGATAGCAGTGAAAGAAATGGGGAAAAGTTCGGTTCAATTTCATATTGTTATCTGTTGTACATATACAAAAATTATGTAATATTGCAAATTTATAAAGAGAAAACAGACACAGAAGATATCTGTCCGCTATCACCTTGAAAGACCTTCCGAATCGTGGCATACGACGTAAAAAAGGTTTTGATCGGTCCATGAATGAGAAAAATAATAGGGGTTAAGTCGTATCGTTGGCTCTATACAGAGGCAGGTTTCACCTTTTCCGACGATAAAAATTCATAAAAATGGTCCCAAGACGATTTTGATAAAATATTGTATAACTACCGTCGGTGATTTGATGCGCGAAGAAGAATACGACGACACCTGGACTTGGAAAGGAAAGAATTACGGCCTCGAGGGGATCGTTCGATATTGTTCGGTTTTAACCTCCTCCACAGTCTTGAGAGATACGAAAGAACCAACTGCCGACTCGCAGAACCCGAAAGAAATGGTTTCGGTCTGGTAGGATTCAAAAGGGACGGCTTCGAATTTGTCGGGCTTCGTGCAGACGTGGCTGATCTCTAGGGACACGATAGAAACAATTTCGGACTGATATTATCTGTGGGGGATGGCTCTTTTAATTTTTCGCTTGGATTATATCAAAATATACAATCTCGAACAGTGGACAAATAAAGGAAATAAGTATAAATTAAATTTAATCGAAGTAGTATAACTATTATGCCAACATTTTCGTTAAATATACCTTATTAATTTCAATTATACGTTAAATAATCTATGTACCATAAAGATGTATAATAAACTTAAGTGCATAATAGTTATACTACTTCGATTAAATTTAAATCATACTTATTTTTCCTGCCCGTCCATTTTATTTTCTCCGCAACTGTACTTTCCTTTTTATTACTGAATATAAACATAATCTAACAATGTATGAAATAACCGAACAATAAAAAGCATAGATAACATATTCGATATAGTGATCGATAGAATTTTTGACTATATTTACGTAACTCGATAAAAATTCAACGATGCAAAATACATTAATTGCAGAATATTTTATATTCTTTTTCGTACTAACATTCCGTACTAACAGTATGGACATTGTTCGAAAATACGGGAGTATCGTTATCTGGAAAACAATCAAGAAATCATGATTGTGCTCGAAAACGAGAAATCTCGTATCTGGTCGCCAGTGTGTTAACGCAAAGTAAGTTTTAAGTTATATGCATCTTTCAAGGAGTCAAGGAGTGACACTCTCCACTTTAAAAAACATTGTCCTACACTGACAATTCGGAATTCATTGAAATTCATACGACTGACCTCGGTGGACTCGTGGGATCCAACATGGATTAATTTGGGATTCATAGAATCTCAAACGAACGACTCTGGACTCATGGGACCCTAATTCCGGAATCGTGTTACCATCTAAATTCAGTCGAACTTAATCCTAATCAGTATCAACGGACCAACATTTTCTCGTTGTACTCAGTACTCATTATATCAGTACAGGGTTAAGTGCATATTCTACTTTGTCAATTCTCAGTAACTTGATAAGGAAGTAGATTCGAAAAATAAAGAACATTTGAGATGGTATGTACACCAGTTTGGTGGTAAGAGCAATCACTGTTGCATTTATTAGAGCCTGAAAGTTAAATTTAAAATGTTGAAAAATTTGATTGAAAATAAAAATTGAAATTTACGTTTTAATGCATCTTATAACCAAGCAAGCGTATGTACATACTAATTATTTATGTATATTTACGATCAATCGAAAGAAATTACTGCGTTTTCTAAAAACCGTTACAAATATTCGTGGCTTATTTAATGTAAATTTTGTGGCGTTAAAATATGCATTTGCATATATTCACTTAATAAAATAAAATCAAATTATTGTCTTGTTTATACTTGTGTGATATAAGTAAATAGAAAAATACGACGTTTGCGCGCCACAAACGTCGAGTCGACCTCAACTTGTACGATACGATTAAAATGTGGCGACAGTTTCTGCGTTTGCCACCAGAGGGCTGTGCTCTTGTCTCTCTCGCAAGCGCTCGACCAATCTTCCGTTCGTATTTATACACTCGACTGACTATTGAATGTCTGGTGTTTAAGACAGTTTAAAGCACTGTCACTTCTTCTTACAACAGTAAGATCACTGGAACGTGTCTAGGACTCTCAAGACACAGTTAAAAGGAATGTATTTTACAGAGTTATGTAACCACACGTAGTTATTTATACACGATTCACGAAAAATAATTCCATTGTGCCCTATGAGTTCAGTGATTTCTATTCGATGTTTATGCATTTAAATCTAAAGAAATTACAGAATGCACTTAGTATGCAAAAATATAAGAGATACTAAAGTAAGATACGAAATATTGTATTTAGAGGTTGAGTGAACCCTCTACAAAGCTTCCATTTCATTAATTCTATTAATAAAAATCCACAGTCTATTCATAAGTGCTTGATTCAGTGGAGAAACGAAAACTCTAATATTTGAAGTTAAACAGTCACAAGTCAATAAACATCGTTGCTTGTATCTAAACACCAACAGATTATTTTCTACCTTTTTATAGATACACTACCCTTTTATTTTATAATTTGAATTGTAACTAAAAACTGTGACGGCCAATTATTTCATTATAAGCGATAATATTAACTTCTCTTGTTCGCGATTGCTTTATTAATATCGTAAACTGCAATATCGTTTACTTGGTTCGCTCGATCGCAGGTGTCACATGGATCTTCCTGATTGCGAAAGGGTTTACAAGGTATAACACTGCACACATGCATCTGTCAATATTGAAATTCGCTTTGAGATTCATTTTACGATCATGTTTATAATTGATACTTGAACATTATTCAATCGATAGACGCGTTTTGTATGTATCCTATTTCGAGCGGCGTTGGTTGAGTAACGATGTTTATTGATTAGGAGCCAGATTTCGGTTGTGCTGAACTTTACGATATGAATACTAGGGCTTCGTTTGCCCATTGAATTAAACTTAGTCCTTGTCTCGTGAAATATTGTCACCGATAAACATGCAAGCTGACATTTAACATTTTATATTGTACTGCAGAAATAGAAACGCTTTTGATGATTTCTCTATTTCAGAGTTTTCTATTCTTCTATTGCTTCGTCTTGTCGGTTATATAATATTTTTAATGAGATGTTTTATTTTCCCCTATTGTGTAAGGTGTAGCAGCGATAGTGAAAACCTTTTTTGTAACAAAAATATAAACTTATAAAATATTATATAAATTCATTACTGTAAATTGCATAAAATGACGAAATAAATGGATCAACAAACAAGATATAACTTGTTCGAACAAATCTTTTGAAAGACGTGCAGAGGCCAAAAATTCGATCGAGAAAGTATCGAATAATGAAATAAAAAGACTCTCGATATGTTTCTACAATACATACAAAAAGTGTGCATTTTACAGCAGAATACAAATTTGATCGAATGCTCTAAAGTTTTTCAAAAGACTTGTCCAAATGTGTTATTTGAACAGTGAACGTAAAGAAAAAATTAAGGAATTAGACTAAACAAAATAATTAAAAAAAGAGAGACTAAAAATTAAAATTAGTTCGTGTCGATCGAAGAAGAAAAAAGAAACTAAAATAAAATAAAATAAAAACAAAAACAAAGACTAGTCTCGGTATATAAATTACGTTTATATCTAAACATCTAAGCATGGAAACATAATACGTAACACATTTAAAATTGTTGCAATGCATATTCCTATCGATATTAACAGATACTGTTATTGTAATTTGAGCATCTGCTACAACAATCGTTATTATCTAAAACTACCGTGGCACAATACGTTCCCTTGATGTTTCTCGGATTTTGCAATGTAGCAAAATTCTAGGTTGGTAGCTTCTTGCGATCATTAGCTAGCTATCTTATTCAGCGAATCGTATCTTCCGGAATTACTAGCTGTGTTGGACACCAAAAACAGCGGAGATCAGCGTTCTGCGTCTTCGCAAGAAATTGGAGTAAACGCGATAACAAGTAACAGTGCCGAGTCGTGGAAATTGGAACAAAACTATGTTTTCAATTCAAATTTGCACGCCAACGTATCGTAATGGGAATTTATAACGTGGACGTTGAAATTATTTCTGTCGAGCGTAAGTTAGAAACACAGACAATTCACAGCCAACATTTAAGGAACTTTTACATAATATCAAAGAAAAGTTTAAACATATATAACTATTTCTATGTAAAATTTTTCATTTTTACGCATATTTCTCTCACTGTACAGTAATACGTAATACACAATGTGCCACGTATGAACAGGTCTAAAAGGCAAAAATATGTACAATGTCGTTGTAGTTATAAAATATACGATGTTTTGTAATAAAAGCTTCTTCTTTCCCGTAAATAACGAGCACGTTGCAAAGTGTTATACAACGTATGGCTTTATTATCAAAGAGAAAGAAATAAAAAAATCGCGAATCAAAATAAATCAAAATAGTATCAAAATAGTATTGGAAATAATTAATCCTGTTCATCAATAATTATATATCATGTAGTTGAAAGAGTGATTAATATAACCAATGATACGCGTGCTGATATTAGACAATTATATTAAATTAAAAAATGGAAGAAGTATAGTATGTACAATAATCATAATGACTGAAAACAATATTAAACAGTAAATGTAAGATCTTAAAATGTATTCGATAATTATTTGCATCAAATAAAGTGATAAAAGCTGTTTTCTCAGAATCTGATATCGATTTAATTTCTCTTTTAAATTGAATGATTCAGAAGATCTAACACATTTTTTTAAAACTGAAAATGGCATAGTTAAAGAAATACGACATTCCCCTTTTTAGGTGGCCATTCTCAAAAAGTTTAAAAGCCACCGGTTAAAATAATAGCGTTCCCATTCGTGACGCGAGATTTTCTCTATTCTTGAAGCCAGTCTGTTCTGCGTCATATATCAAAATGCTGTGGTTGACGAGATTTTTAGGGTGAAAATAGAGAAACGGGATTCCTTGCTATTCACGTGTGCTGGCGAAAACGGAAACCTCGCGGAGTATCGATACTCGATTCCAGAACGACGAAACGAGGTTGGTTCAGTTTTCACACGAAAGAATTTTAATATAAATTCGATCAAATTTCATGTTTCTCCGAAAGATGCATCCGAGAAATGCAAACGCACCTTTTTCAAAAATAGAATCGCATGTTTCTTACTCCTCTCAATTTCTCGATACGTTTCGCGTAAAAAACTATTTAGAATGTTTAAAAAGCCAATATCTCGTTAGATATATTCGACAATTGAACAGCACGAAGCTTGACGTTCTTTGTTTCGCTTATTATTGAAATCCAAAATTTCACAGATTGGTTTCGGGTCAAATCGGAGGAATATTTCCAGGAATTTCACATACGAAACGGTACGCGTCAAATCCTTCCGTTGATGTCAAAAATTCATTCTCTTTTTGTGGGAACTGCTCTGCGAAAATTCTTTGAACGCTTGAAATCCCCGCATTCTGGTATCGACTTTTCGCGAATGCTCGATACAGTTACGGTTAAATAAAATGCCAGCTTGCAAAAACTTGTACTACTCGAGTCCTCCCCGATTCTTTTTCTCGCTGCAACCTCAACGTCTCGATTAAACGGAAACACGTAGAGATCAGGCAATCCGGTCTCGGAACGTGAAACATTCGCCAAGAAATCCCGGATTACCTGTGTTAACCCTTTTCCTCCGGATCCGCTCTTCTATCTAACTTCCGCAGTGGCCTCGAGATCCGCGGCCGTCATTTTCTTCTTCCTCCGCGTCCCAGACACGTCGACGTCTAACCGTGCATCGTTCTGAATATGTCAATTTTTCCCAGAAACAGTACCACAGAGAGATGGCTCGATAATAGCAACGATTTACGCGCATTGTCATTATTGGCTGAATCGATCACAAACTACAATTCCATCGCGTGACGAAGGACGCGAACGAAACGTATCGAGACAGAGCAAGATAACATTGAACACTGGCGTAGCCGTTTTACAGATTAATTTTCAAAGAAACGCTTTATTTTCATTTGACAAATGGATAGGATGATTCTACAATGTTTTTAATACAACAAATTTTTATTCTACGAAAGTCGACTCGAAGTTCAAGCGTTTCAAAACAATATTTGAATTTTTAACTAATGAACCAATAAGCCAAATATCGACAGATTTTAAGCTGCTATTTCGCTAACGATTCTTCAAGGTAACTGAACTCCTTTAAAAGATTAAAGTTGTTATTTCGAAATAAAATTGGTAAAACAAAAATTCATTTATTATTTTTATGTCATGAATGTGATTTCTTGGTTAAAATAAGATCGAGGAATGTTGCGTAATGTTAATAAGTAATGGAGTTTCCTCTCGGAGTTCAATTTAAAAAAATCATTACATCCACTTCGATGTTTTTAAAGTCAAAGGTCTCGATGTGGGCCATGTAACTTTTCCAGTAGACTCACGAATACCCAAATCGATTATCATGGAAAATTAAAATAAATACCGTTATTATTCCAGTATTCCACTGATTGGAAACTGACCTTCGTTGGTTTACACTCCACATTCCATTTATCATTAAATCTCCATTCTATTATACGATAAATTAAACGCAGAAACGTTTTAAAATGCAACGCTCAACGAGAGGTAGCTTCGATCGAACAATCGTACGCAGAGACCTGTTAGAATCTACTTTACTTAAACATACAATGGGCCCCAGAACAAGCAGTACCGCCAGTAAAAAGGCGATTCTCTATGCAAAGATAAATCGAAGATGTGGAATAAAATTTGCTCGTACTCCGTTTCCCAGAAAGTCGATTTTGAAAATTCGTTCGGGCACGCGTGCAACGGGATGCAACTTGGACATTCGGTGCAAGTAGAAATAGCGAATAATGGTCAGACGATCCAGGCAAATTGCATTTGTCCGCACGGTCCATCGAATTTTCAAATTCAATTATCTCGAAAACGAAATACCATACGTACGAATTTCATTCTAGATTTCTAGAATCTGCCTGAACGCGTAACATTCTTATAATAACAATAATAATTCATTAGAGTATACATACAATACAGTACAGAAAAATAAATGTACGTTATGTACTTTCTATCGTCTGTTTACGTTTGATTAGGACCATATGATATATGCACATTCCACGTGAGATCAGACAATTTTTGGAGCATGTTTTCAAATTATATTCAACTTTGGTTACGTTGTAGTTTTTAGCGATATTCAAACGTATCTTAAAGAACATTTCAAAATTTGTTTCAAAAAATTATAGCTGCTGAATTAACAAACTGACGCCAATGTACTTTTAACTGCATTTAGTGACAACAAATTAAAAAAAAAAATTGTTTTCCACCATTTTTTTTGCAATTGCTTGAAACAAGTGTCCCGTTTAATTTTTAATCCACGAGAATCTTCGTACCCTCGTTATTATTTCGATTGGTGCGTTAATATTTTAAGAAAGTAACCGTAAAACGTTAAACCTTCGACTTTAATTTAAAATCGCCAAGGTGTTCGTGGCCCTCGAGGTGCGGAAAGCTGAGAAGTTCGCTGTATTCGATGACCGGAGTGCAAAGTTCCTCGACTTCAATAGCTTTAAGAACTTTTCGCGTCGTTGTTTTGCTCCCAGCGCAAAGTTCCGCGACTTCGAATGTCCTCTTTGCAACGTCGACAGAGTTATTATCCTTACCATCCTGTACGTATGAATTGCTCTTACAGTCGAGCTCTCTTACTCCTTTCTTTTCTGTCTCTCGCGTTCTCGACGACTCGTAGAATCGAAGCACCTTCAAGATAGAATCTGCAAAAGGATTGCTCAAGAAAGCGATCCTCGGAGAATACTTCTTCGAAGTTGTTTCTCGAATAAGGGAGCATAGGTCTCAGACTTCCAACGGAATGACGCGACGACGCGATGCACTTGGAATTGCATTCGTTTATCGATAATCGATGGATTTTTATCTTTCTTTTTTTCTCTGCCTTTCTTCTTTTTCATATTTTCGAGGTTCAATAGAGTTGAAAACGATTGCAGTCATCGTATTTCGATTTCACTTTCGATTCGACGTGCATTAAAATGGGCATAATTTCGAAGAACAAAATTTTCTATTTTACGGGATCTTGCGGGGATCGAGTTCCGTTCGAAGCACGCGATAGATTTTTTTTTTTTTAACCTGCAAGGAACGATATTAACCGATGCTCGAAAATTACTTTTCTTCTTTATTGATATTAAATCGCGAGACTGCTTTGTTAGTCCGGAAATTTTTAAACTTTTGATTGCACATTCCTTCGGATGTACGCGCACGCTACACGAACGTACGAGTTCTGGGCAGCTAATTCGTATAGTTAATGAAGTTCTTGAAGCTATTGAACTTTCAAAGATCCAATTTTAGACTCTATAAACAGTAATTCTAATTCCAATTTTTATAAACTGTTTTGTGAAAGCAGAAAGAATTGAAGCTCTTCGATCAGAATTACTCAATAAAATATTGCATAATTCGACATCTAGCATACGAAATTATACAAAAATTAATCGTGGTTCCATTATTTATTCTACACTTTGGTTTGTTTTCTTTAAAACGTTCAAATTATATTGTTGAAGCTAAATAAAGCAGATGATGATTTATTTCGAGGGTGGGACACTCTATACAGGGTGTTCGGCCACCCATGGGAAAAATTTTAATGGGAGATTCTAGAGGCTCAAATAAGACAAAAATCAAGAATACCAATTTGTTGATGAAGGCTTTGTTAAAAAGTTATTAAAAAATTAAATTGGAAAATTTCAAATCATTCTGAAAAAATTATTTTTAGTTGCGGGGGTCGATTACAATCATTTTTTGTGAATATACATACCCCCGAAATCCTACGCATTTTCGAGAAAAAAATTCATTACCGAAAATCTGATTTGAGGCCAGATATTCTTCCCTGAAAATTCATGCGAATCTTTAAAATGTCATAACTCCTGAACGGATTGGACGATTTTAATGTTTAAAAAAGCAAACGACGCGTATTTTAGTGTAGAATATGTAGAAATTCTAACAATATTGAAAAAGTTATTCCTTGACCCCGTAAAGTGAGAAAAACCCCATAAAAGTGGTCGAATTTTTAAACAGCCATAACTCCTACAATAGTGAATATATTTCAATGAAACTTTTGGAGAAACTGGAGTTCATAGATACCTACAAAAAAGTATTAAACAACTTTTCTGTACAACGCCCACCAAATTTATTAAAAATAAAAAACAAATTTGTAAGACAAATCAATAGGGAGTAGGTGTCTAAATTTTTCAATGAAAAAAAAAATTTCAAATCGTTCTGGAAAAATTATTGTTGGTTCGAGGGGTCAATTATAATCATTTTTGGTCATTACACACACCCCCGAATTCCTACGCATTTACGAGAAAAAAATTCCTTACCGAAAATCTAATTTAAGGCCAGATATTCTTCCCTGAAAATTCATGCGAATATTTAAACTGTCATAACTCCTGAACGGATTGGACGATTTTCATGTTTAAAAAAGCAAATTACGCGTATTTTGATGGAGAATATGTACAAATCGCAAAAATACCCGAAAAGTTGCTCCTTGACCCCGTAAAATGCGAAAGCCCCATAAAAATAGTCCAATTTTCAAACAGCCATAACTCCTACAATTGTAAATATATTTCAATGAAACTTTTTTCTGAAGTAGAGCTCATAAGTACCTATAAAAACGTATTACACAACTTTTCTGTAGGGCGTCAAACAAAATTACTAAAAATAAAAAAGGAATTTTTAAGAAAAATCGACGGAGGGTAGGTGCCTAAATTTCTCGACGAAAAAAAAAAATTTCAAATCGTTCTAAAAAAATTATTTCTAGGTTCAGAGGTCACGTACAACCATTTTTGGTGAATACACATACTCTCGAAATCCTACGCACTTTCGAAAAAAAAATTCAGGAAGGGGGACAAATTTTTTGGCGGAAAAAAAAAATTTCGAATAGTTCTAAAAAAATTATTTCTAGTTTCTGGGGTCAAATAGAACCATTTTTGGCGAATAGCCATACTCCCGAAATCCTGCACATTTTCGAGAAAAAAATTCTGTAATGAAGCCTCCATCAACAAATTGGTATTCTTGATTTTCGTCTTATTTTGGCCCCTAGAATCTTCCATTAAAATGTTTCCAAGAGATAACCGAACACCCTGTATATCGAAGTACAAGCACGCGAGCAAAAAAGTAACAGACAAGAGGAAAAGTATTTATCATAGTCGTATCAAAACAGTAATAACTTACGCGAATTAGACATTGATCTCCAATCTGCGGTCGCGTTTAAGATCAATCTAACATCGAATCGCATAAACTGTTCGTCATAAAAATGTGAAACATTTATGGGCGTACCTACCGGCCGTTAATAATTCACCCGCGTACGTGCACATTAGGTGATCAGAATTGATACGTGCACCACATTCGAGTTTCCCAGGGGCGTCGTATATTTCCGCCGCTATTCCTATTCGCAAACGAAACCTCGAGTTTCGAGATCCCCGCGAACTTATCCCTTACGTTACCTCCGACATCGCATCCCATTTTATATCGAAAAGTTACGTGTAAAAGGCGAGAAAAGGAACGGATCGGATTCACCACGACGCAGAAAGATTTCATGAATATTTGAATACGGGAAATATCATTACGTGCATGGCAAACATTGTTAAAGAACCAACGCGACTCGTATTCGCGAGTTAATTAATCCATTAATCCTGAACTCGCTGAGAGTGAATTTATAAAACTGACGGAGACGGTAATGCATTATTTGAGACTCTATTCTCAGGAACTGGAGAGTATCGAACAACGAGGGGAACTGTCTCTGACGCGAATAGAGAGAAAATACGAAGTTAAAAAATATTGGAACGAGGCCTGAAAGTTATCTGGGCATACAAATATTTATAATATAATTGTTACGAGATTGAGAATCGGCTACTCAAACTTATCTCGTTCCTTCTTGATCAGAAAGTAAAAACGAGAAGATGTATGAAATAAATGAATATCTAAGAAAAGTATTAAAATAAAAAGCAGAAGATGAAGAGTCACGTTCTAATGTAGTAAATTCTTCGATGCATATTAATTCTACTAAATTACATTTAATGAATTAGTAATTTATATAAATGTAAGAAGCAACTGTGGTGGCTAATGACCTCTCAAATTTGAAGCAACCTTAATAAACAAAACAAAAATTAAACGGTATTCTGTTATGGGTATTAGAAAATCATTTATTTTACATGTTTCTATGCATCAATGGTAAGATTTTTCTGGATCGTTTCTGGAGGATTTCTTCAAAGATGCAATGGAATTAAATGTAGTTAAAGGGTTTCATATTCGTAAAAAGATCGCTAGATAATAGAAACAATTTATTTTTGGCTTCAGAATTCGTAAATATAGATGCTTGCAAATTGCTATATTTCTCTCTATTTTACGCTTTGTTATAGTTACAAGTGTATTTGTTCCCTAAACAAAACCCGCGAAGTTCACGAAAGCTAACAGACTCCATTCAGCTAAAATAACTTGATCGGTCAGATGAATAGCGTGTTTTTACCATAATTTGCTCAATTTGCTAACACGTTTTAAAAGGCGTTCGTATCCAGCTCTCATCTCGTCCGCAAATTGGATATCGATTTTCAATCTTTCGCTAGAATTCGTTCGTACCCTTTATCCTGGTCTGTGTACATACATAAATCCTGGTAACTCTTCCTTAAGATTCGAAGTCTCGCGTTGGATCGGAACCGAAATAATTTACGAGCCATAATTTTAAAGACGGCGTGGGCGATACGTGACATGGATTGAATCAACGTTGAATCGGATCGTGAAAGGAAGCTGCTCGGGTTTGAATCGAGCCTAAGAAGGAATCGCGTTAAACTCTAGCAAGGGATTTCAGATTTCGAACGCTTTGAACGTTTCCAAATTCTCGATCGCTTTTCGAAACGATGTTACAGAAACGATCGCTCGGGTGAACTTTTTAACGTCGTCAGAAGTCTCGCGAACTCCGCGGAAGCTTCTGAAAATTTCCGGAACTTTATAATTGCTCGGAAATTCTAATTACTTAGACACTTTTCGAAGACCCGATAGCAACGAGCTCGATTAATTTTATTTTTCTGCGCGTAACTATGGAACAACTCGGGAGATTAGTTAAAGGAACATCGTCTGTTCATCATATTATAAAAATGTTATGAGGTCGACTATTTTATATTCGACGATCTCGACGATCGGTGGATCGATTTGCTACGACAGCTATCTTCGCTAGAATGTTCTACTTTTTTTTTTTATTAAGCATTTGAAACTATACATACATGTTTATGTGCTTTAGAATTGTGAAAAACAACGAAGTTCTTAAATTTGTAATTTACTTTTTTTGAGGAAGGAGAAAATAATTTTACAAGCCTTTATATTTGGTTTGTAAATAAATAGATCAATGAGGGTTGATTAATTGTACTCTAAACCTGCATACTATAGAGTTTGAGAGAAGGTAAGACGAGTAATTTCGAATATTGACGTCGAAGCTGAACTCGATATGCGATAATAATCGACAAATTTCATCTTGAATTTTAGACTAAAGATAAATTAGTTTTGTCGCGCCCTTTGCGTTAAAATGACGGATTGCTTGTCTATATACATTACACTTGCAACACCTTTCAGTACAGAAGCTTTCTTTGAGCCCGTGAACTTCTGTAAACTGAATCCAACGGAGAACTTTCATCTTTGACCCGTAACCCTTCGGCGACCCTCGTCCTCGACGAAAGGCGAGAACACAAAAAGGGTAACGATATGGAAACGTCGCACGGAAACCATAGATCATCCGTCCCCGCGGGTGTCTATTTTGATGGATTCGCACCTTGTTTGCTCCTCTTGTCGTCCGTGAATCGGATATCGATTTTCGGTTTGCCTCCAAGTTTGCGTCCGGTCTGCTTGCGGCGTGCAAGCTCCCATACTGGATTTCGTTGGATTTTCTTGCATCATTTCACCGAAAACATTCTAAATCTCTTCAGCGCTTACGCTTCCCAAGGAATAACGGCATTGAAATAAGTTACGTAGAGACGTCCTTGCGAGATACGAAGAAATTCTGTGGGCGTGCTTGCGAAAAAACGAAGAAACGGAATCCCCAATTGAAAGCAATATTCTGTAGGAATCAAGTATTGGAAACAAAGTTGGCGAACCTCCTTCACATGAAAACGTAGCTGTTAGAAGGTTCTGAACAGGGACTTGTACGTTTTGTTATAATATTGTGTACAAGAAGGTTCACCAGTAGTAGTTTTAGAACTAACATATTCATTTGTACGTATGAAAGTTTCAGTGATTATAAAAATGAAGAAACCTTTCTCCACGAAAAATGAATAAATATAATTTTCATTCGTATATTTCCTAAATTAAATGTGTGTTATCACAAATGAAACCTGTATCGAGCGTACGTGTTAATATTTTTTATTAGAAACTTTTAATAATTAAGGAAAAGACAGTATTTGCGACATTGTCAATTTCTTTCGTTGCTTCTTGTCCGTTCGAATCGATACGATCATCAATATGCATGTGGGAATCCTCACCATCTCTGTTAGAAGATACTTTTTTCCGTCGAACTTCTATTTTACGGTAAATCCTATTACGAATTTAAAAACACTGGAAACCCTCTCTTAAAGGTCCTTTGTTTTTTAGCTTAGTCGTAAGTCCGAGTTCCCGTGAGAAATGGACACGGATCCTCTATACGTTTTAAAGATGCTGAAGGAAATGCCCTACTTACAAGGGAATTACATTTCAGGGGTATCGAAGCGTCGATTCATATCGTAAATTTAATAAATGTTATCCAATAAACGGTTTCAGAAGTCTTCCTTTGAACTTCTCCATTTATTTACTTTTCAAGTATTACTTTTTTCCACTCCCTTGCACTTTCATCTTTCTCTTGGCCGTATATATTTACTTTTCATGTAGCAAAAAATGTTTCATTATATTCTCCGAGTATTAAACGTTCCAGCGAAAAAACTTATACGGTCCCACATAAAACGACGAGGGTAATATTAAAATGTTAGAGAGAAAATTATTCGTGAAAAGTGTAAGATGATTGTCTCTTATGTCTCTGTGAAGTGTAATATTCGACGAAAATGTTTAATAATCGGCGTGAAAAAGTGATATGATTTATCTAGTACGACATATTAGGCACTTTTTCTGTCATGCTCAAAAATTTTATCGCAGAGTACATTTTTTCTATTACGTTTCATCAACATTTTTTTTATATTAATAGTTCATTATAGTGGATACAACTGTTTGCCCAAATCAATCTGTACAACTTAAAATTTTTTAATTAATTAATCAACATTGATGTGTTTATATACAAACAAAATATAAAAGACTTGTAAAATTATTTTCTCCTTCTTCAAAGAATACAAATATTTAATAATTAAAAAATAAAAAGAAAACGACCTCTGTAATTACTACGTAACCGTGTACGTTTGAAATAGACTCCATACAACGACACAAATGTAAAGTCTGAGTTCTCTAAAGAGCGACGATTACAAATAGTGCACATTTAAATTTTGATTTCGTTTACGACAGATTTACTCTGGTCATTCGATAAATAATATCAAATTTAAAGAATGTACATATGAAACTAAATGAAACGTGCAATTTACTTTTGTGTATTCACTCAAACGAATGTTTTCAAAACACACGAAACATACAAAATATGCATAATAAACGAAGTATTTTCACAATCCTCTCATAATAAAATGAAATTTTGTTTGGAATAATTGCATCAAGATTCGAAGTCTGATTATAATACATGAGATTAAAATCATTCTCACATTTATTTACCCTGTTTATTATTATTATTATTATTATCTCTCCACACAGGATGCATAAAAATCGAGCTTACGCAGAAACCTTTTGTTAAGTTGCGTGGGATCAATGGCGGCGCGTTCTCCGCGAATATTCTGGCGTTTATTCTGTCATGAGACTGGCTTCTTTCACAGTATTTTATATATTTCAACATTCCCGCGCATTCATGCGTCGAACCAGGACACGTGGCACATTATAAATCGCATAACCCGCACTCCATTTCCACTCTAATGGATTTTGGTCTTGCAGTTTCTTTCTTTGACTCCGCCCCCCCCTTCCCCACCGAGTTGTAACCGTCGCCATGCTCGATACGTCGGTTGCATCCCTAGAATCCCGCGTCTTGAGACACCCCAGGGGTTCGAGGCGCGAATCCACGGATTTACGACGGAGAGCAATTTCCATCGATTTTCCGGCCGGGGCGCAGCTGATAAATGAAATTCAGTCGACGGTATTCAGCCGGTATAAAAGGTAGACGCGTTCTTTTTTTCTTTTTCTAGCGGGGCCGCCGCTGCGAACGAACGGGCCACGATACGCTGCGTTTTGTAACGTTTCAGGTCGCCATACGGTGATTTATTGATCCTCCCGCGCGGCGTTTTAAAGTAACATCCTTGTTTTATCATCCACTTCGACGATGTCATATCCTAAGACCCCCAGATCTCGGAAAGAGATGTTTGACAAATTACCGGAATAAATGTCGAAACCAGTTTGACAGCACGCCATTAGGCAGAAACGCAAGAAATGTGTGTTTATTCTGCTTAAAGTGCGTTTCTGTCTGTCGTATTTTTACACTAACAGCGACACGATCCAACAAATTAAATTGTTGGAGGATAAACATTTAAGAATATGCATTTTTAACCCTCATGCTAATGATCTACGGAGTACCTGGGTCAGATATTAAATTTCCTAAATTCATTTTAAATCTCTCGCTGTCCTCGATTGTCAGTACTGATTATTTTGGATAAGATGGCAAACAAAACATTATTTTATATTGTATAAGCATAGACTTAATCGTGAAATAAATATTATTGTAAATAATCTTGTCAATTCTATTGTAAAAAGTACGTAAGAATCCACTCGTATAATAATAGCACATCTTCGAAGTCAAAATTTATTTTGAATTATTATTACTGCTGTGTATTACACCATGGAAATAAAATTCTTGTTAAATAACTTCAATGCAAAGACGTTTTTAATACTGGCCAGAAAATACCGCTTTATGAACTACTGTGTACTGACTAGTAATGACGAGAACACCCTGTATACAAATTTAAACTCACTTTCAATCAAATAAACAATTTATAATCCAGAGTTTATCACACACCGGTTGTATAATCAATAGGAAGTGCTGAAACTACTATGGGTATGTAGCGTCAAAATAAATGTGAAAATAAACATAGAAGACTGCAAAAATTATAGTAGTTGGTATAGTCATTCGATAGAGGATGAAATGCCCTTTAAAATGAGCGTTTGTGAGAGTCGATAGCGTTATTAGTTCCGGAGATATAGCGATTTTAGTTTCAAGTCGATGCGGTGGCTAGTTCCGAAGATATAAGGGTCCGAAGCTTTGTTTACTACGGCCTTGTCAAGGTCGTTGACCGGCACGTGACTCGTAGTAAGTAGGTCAGTCGGCCACTCGGTCACGAGTCACGTACGAGACAGAGAGGTCCGGCGCGACGCGTCAGACGAAGACAGCGATAGTCGAATTAAGAAAAATTACCATTTACATAAATTGCGATATCTCGAAAACGGAAAGTCGGATCGCCAAAAACAAAAAACCATTTTAAAGAGGAAGGTTTGCCGCTGTCAACGATGGCTCAATAATGGATGAAACACTAGTAGTTTCGGAACTACACCCGTCTAAAGTTTTAGTATTTTTAATACGCATTGTTGGACTGTTGTAGCGTAGAATTAAAGAAATTACGTCTTTCTTTAGACGACGATACTTTCAAAATGGAAAGTCTGATCGTCGTGAAACAAAAGCCATTTTAAAAAGGAAGCTTTTCCACTTCTAACGATAGCTTAATTGCACGTGTTTAAAATTTTTGTACTTTCAATACGCGTTATTAGACTGTGGTAGGATGGAGAGTGGAATTTTAAAAATCATCTCTTCATTTAAATTACCATATCTACGAGATGGAAAGTCGGATTGACATAGAACAGAAATCATTTTAAGGGGGAGGCCTTGCCACTTCTGACAGTGGTTTGTAACATTATAAGTATAACAACTAATAAGCAAATTATTTGGATAATTTCATTCGTATTAATTCTATTAAATTTTGTTGACTCTATTGGCTATGATTATTTTATAAAATTTCGTTTGCTTTCATAGTTTGTCACCCTCTATTTAACGAGACTAATACGATTCCAGTTAAGCCAGTTTTTATGATCTGTCGAATTTTGAATATACAAAGAAATCACGTCTTCGTTGTTGTTGGTAATTTATTACTGAAGCCTTCTATTTTCGTCTCCATTAATTCTATCGTCGCTTGCTTGAATTTTTAACATCATGTCGTGAATCTATATTTACTTCCACCTTCGTATTCTATATTCGTCTCGTCATCTTCTATTTATTCTCCAAAAATACCTCTTGTTCCAGTCTCTAGTAATTTTCCTCATCGATTATTCTGACACTGCATATGGTTATTGTCTTTTCTCGCGTCTTGCTTCCAACGTAAAACGTGTCCAAAATCCCTTGTCTACGGTTCATATATTGCGTTGGTCCATAAATTCGTGCGGTTTTCATTTTATAATAAGCGTAAGTCACAATATTTGACTATCGTAATTTTTATAATTTCTTTTTCTTTCGTATTATTTTAAAAATGTTCTGTGCTAATAAAATAAAAAAAATTGTGGCCGAATCTAAGGAATAACAGGCTAACAAAAGCATCTCCCACATATTTTACGAATTTAATCGTGGTTCTAAATCTGTTGAGGTTGCATGAATAATTTGTGCCACTTGTGAAGAATATATTGCTGACAGAACAGCATAGAAATGGTTTTCACGATTCTAGCCAGGCAATTTTGCCAGTTTGGTTGGGTAAGAAACGTTTGGAAGCTCTGCTTTATAAGCCACGGTGATAAGTTCGTAAATTTTATTTTCAATTTCTAGAAATTTTGAATTTTTTATTAACCCTCCAACCTCCTCGTTAAGTTCTTCTAGATCCGTTATTGATGTTTAATTCTACTTGATTTATTTAGCGTACTTCCTATTGCTAATTCAGTGGAGGAATGTTTCGCTATCTGAACAATCGTGAATCGATTTCCAATTATTGGAAAATAAACTTCTTCTCCTAATTGTCGTGAAAATATACGGCTGTTACTTAACTTCCTGCACAACCGTGTAAAAGAAACGTTCAACAAAAGGACCATGTAAAAAACGCGTACATGTTTTACTAACTAAGTAAACCGAGCTTAATAATCCGTGTAAAAGTAAATGAAACGTGTTAAAAAAGACCACGTAAAATGAGAGCCAAGTAATTATGTACAAAATATATGTGGTAGGAGGCACGAACGGCTTCAGGTATATCACAAAAAAATGTTAAAGGCCTTCGTCGTGATATATGGGTCCATTACGTTTACGTCAGATTTTGTCTTGTACAATTTAATATTGTTTGCTTTTAGTTTCGTTCATTACTGCATCAGAAACAATCACTTTTGATTAAGTGTTCAACTAATGTACCAATTCAAACAATTTTTACGCTAAAATCGTTCAATACAGCACTGGCATATTATAGGAAGGGAAAACTTTCTTGATAAATTCTTAGGTAAACTTTAATCTTTTGATCTTATTAATGTTGCTAATATATGGCTTCTTTCCAGAAACTCGGGAATTGTAGTCATTTTCTCATGGAACTTTTCTATATAATTCTGGATGTACATTCTTCTTAAAGTTATTTTCAACCATTGCTTGGAAGTATTACGGAAGAAGTTCTTGGATATTTCCGAATTTCACGGATTAAAGTTTTTTCTTCTCCATTAGCTTTCTCGGGCGACCTGCACGGTGCTTTTTTACAGTTCTTCCAGTCTTTGATCTTTAATAATGAAATGTATTGTACACCTACATATACAATAATTTTAATTCATTTCTTTTATGAAATAAAAATATTTTATGCTAACTTGTAAGCGTCCAAATGCTTTTGTGAGAAAAGATTACTTTTTAGGCAACAAAGGCGTATAATAATAATATCAAACTCACAAAACGCATGATCCAGTGTCTCTCAATTTGGAGTAATTTCATCGAGCAGAAAAATGTGACCTTAATTTTTCGTGTAAAGCTTCTAATTATCAACAGTAGGATAAGATAATAAATTATTCTTCTCATTGTAAATCGTTGTATCGTGTATTCCCCAAAGGATGATCTAACATAATCGTTACCTTTCTGAAACGCAAAGGTTCTTGCGTATCCAACTATTAAAGAGATCTTCCTCGATTGTAAATAATCCATTTTTCATTGCAGGTTGTTAGTCGATGTGGAAATAATTCGCAAGAATGACGCAGAAGCAGCGAACCGTACCTATCACCGATTTCTCACATCTTCGTTCAGCTCACGAGGAATCCACTTCTCGAGCTTCTTAACTTTGCCAATTTTGTTCGTGTCTAGAAATTGTTATGGTACTTGTGCCAAGACGCTCCGCAACTTCTCTGTCAGATTGGCATGGATCTGTGTCAATTAAGGTTCTCGAATCTTTGTTCTTCGTCCCCTTCGCGAGTCTATCCTGCCCTTCGTTTACGAGGCTGGTGTCACAGGGGGGAAATTTAGAAAATCATCGTCGAATAATATATTCATCGACACCTTCTGCCACGAAAGACACTATCACGTGCGGCCTCGAGCATAAAACTACGAAAAGTGAAGTTTCAAACTCGTAAAGGAAACTACTCGAAACACCGTACGTATTCATTTCATTGTTTCAAATGAAATATTCAATTTCAGTAATTAAAATCTTCTCGTGTCAAGTTTCATTTTCAGTAAAATTAAATTTGAAAATTCTTCGCCAGTTTATAAGAATTCCTAAGGCGACGAGTATTCATAGTTATTACTGTATCGGTGATATATTATTTGAAATAACAAGAACGATGAAAGACAAAGCATAATATTGGCAGTTATTAATAATATAAAAGACGAGTTAATATAGTAGTTTATTCGTTAACAGTTAACGCATTTTAAAACTTGATTTTCTCAAAACCTAAGCTTCGTGGAAATAAATTTTGTTCTATATTTTCAACTTTTTAACAAATTTTCGTCCTGTTAGAAAGAAAGGATCTATTAGGAAGACACAACAAGGTGACGCGCCACAGTGAAAAAATAAACGAAGGTGTATGGAACTCGATTTTGAAGTTCGTTTTCGCGACTTTTCACGCCAAATGCGAGCTCGAGGGAAGGATTTTCGACCGCACGGATAATGAAAAATCAAAAAGCCAGGCAAACGATGGTTTATTTTATTGTTTTGGACTATGACGAATATTGATACAAATATATGTGCCCGGCATCGACGCAATCGAAAGCTTTTTCATGGCCCACCGTTCGAATTTTTCAAGCTTCGATCGAAAAAAAAACTCGGTGCTGTGACGACTCACGACTAATAATATAATAATTATTCAATAACGTTTTATCGTTTTTCATGGTGAAAATGATGTATGGAATGGATGGAGATTTATGTCATAGAATGTTACTTTCAGGTTATAATTTTTATTAAAGTAAAATTTACACGCCAAAAATTTCAATGTAATACGAATTATAATAAAAGTCCAAAAATAAAAATAAAAGGTGGCAGTTCTTTGTCTGACAAAAAATGGAAACGTACTTAGACTTGCTAGAATATTTTTAACGTGATAGACACTTTCCTTTCCAAATATTCATCTTGGTATATTGTAATTTTTACATTTAGACAACAGTTAAGAAAAGTATAATTCTGGACTTCACCTTCGAACGAAATCGTGTGAATACTAGCGATTAATTAATTTCTATTTCATTCTAGACGGATATTCCGCGTAGTTTCCAATTTTCAAATTGAAATTTCCTTCTCGAAATCGTTTAATCCATTTTCAGCGTACATCCAATTTGTTGCAACATTTCGTATTTCACGAAATAAAAAAATATGTATAAATATTCTTCGTAATTTCAATTCCATCGTTTTCTCCCCTCTAAACTGATGCAACTCGATAGATTGAAATTTGATTTCGTTTTCAATCTGATAATTTAAAATTACAGAATAAATTTAGGCGCGTCAGAACAATCAATTGAATCGTTCCGAAAGGTGAAATTAATTTGTCGTATTGTTTGTTCGATTGCACTCGATACGTCACGATGTTCGACGCGCAGAAAAATGGCCAAATGTCAATTAAAACTGACAACGGCTGTCAACGATATTTACGATCGGAGCGTTAATAAATACGAACGACGAAACGACGAAATCAATAGTTCCAGAATGATTAGAAAAGCTTGAGAAAAATAATTATGTAGTGCGTAAGGATTTTAGATTTTCTCCAGAGGGTATTTCGTAAGGGTAGAATAACAAGAAGAGAAAAGAAATGAAAATACGTGTGAAACAGGTTGATATACAGGGTGTTCAGCCACCCCTGGGAAAAATTTTAATGGAAGAATTTAGAGGCTAAGATAAGACGAAAATCAAGGATATCAATTTCTCAATTAAGGCTTCGTTAAAAAGTTATTAAAAAATTAAATTAAAAAATTTCAAATCATTTTGGAAAAATTATTTTTAGTTGCAAGGGTCAATTGCAAGCATTTTTGGTGAATAGACATACTCCCGAAATCCTACGCACTTTCGAGAAAAAAATTCATTGCTGAAAATATAATGCCTGACCATAACAGTCTGTTACCCTGAAAGTTGAAAAGTTTCAAATAATTCTATAAAAATTATTTTCGGTTGCAGGGGTAAATTACAATCATTTTCGGTGAATATACATACCCCCGAAATCCTACGCACTTTCGAGAAAAAAATTTAATACAGGCGGAACTTTAAACGTTAATCACTTTTTAATGAAGCCTCAATCGAGAAATTGATATTCTTCATTTTCGTCTTACCTTAGCCTCTAGATTCTCCCATTAAAATTTTTCCCAGGGGTGGCCGAACACCCTGTATAACAGAAACATTCTTAATGCGTTCTACTTTTGCGAGAACCGCATTTTTAATAATTTTGGAATTAATGGGCTCATTTATTACTATGAATTCATTCATGATTCCAGGTACGTGTAGGCAACGTGTTAACAGAGAAACTGTCATTCTGTCCACGTGGCCACTGACAGTGCGAATGCTATTACGCAGGCTCGCTAAGGACCAGGTAGCGAATTCATTGAAGGCGAAAAGCAATTTCTCTGCCATCATAAATGGGGAAACCGCAAGTAGCGATGATATCAAGTTTTCTAGGAACGTGAGATGATGTGGTAATATATTCATGAACTGTCACCGTATCAAATTGAAACCGTAATAAAGGAAACCGATATCGGTTTTCCACTGTCAAACACGATCAATTTCCTGATCTATTTGGAGATCAAGGCGAACGTATTAACACACTGATTGCCATGCGAAATTATGCGCATTTGTCAACAAGTCGTCCTCGATTTCAATCACTGAAGTCTCTGTTCATGATGTGGCTAAACTAGAACGCATCTAGTCATTTTATTTTCTTTGTTGACATTTCTATCAAACGATATCATCTGAACGAACAAATGGTTGGAAAATACAGGAATGTTTGAAGGAATAATGGACAAATTTCGTTTCGTCTGGTTGTATCAACAACATAAATTTTTATACAACTTTCGAGTCACTTTTGCGTACGAATCGATGGAAGTCCTTGCGAAGATTTTGTTTAAAAGAATTTCAAGTACAGTTTACGTGCTTAGTTTTAACTCAAAATTTTTAATATTCGGTGGTTGGGTTAACTGAATTATCCAAACTGATAAATGCAACAGCACGTATGAAAAATGTTTAAAAAATATTCAATAAAATCACGGAGTTTATTCGTTTAAAATTATGTAACGGCAGTTCAGTATTTTAATAAAACTGTTTGTTAAATGAATAGTCGTCACTTTCGTTCAAATTAAATATTTTGACAAGAGTCCATCGGCCTTAGAGAATACAAACAGTTTTATCGGTTAAATACTCTACGGTAATATTTACACAACAATTTTATACTTTACGTTTTCAATAGACATTTAAAGATTAAATAAATATTACACGTATGTATAATAAATATTTATAATAATTTTACGTAAACTTTGGGGTATTCGATATTTGAATTAATATTATATAGTAATTACTTTTTATCGTATTTTTGTAAATTACGTACAATCTTATTTTAAAATAATAATAATTATTAATAGAATGCAATTTCGTGTAAAACACGAGTATTTCGTCTAAAAACACGGTTAAATAATTATAATACTTTGAAATATAAATGTGACAAAGCAGGGATGGTTACAAAAGGGGTGGTAAATTTCGATGTACAAATGTTTCACAATCGAGACATTGTTGAAAGAATTCCTATGCAATCAGTCTCGAGAGAATACGGTCTTTTGAAATATTCTTTGACTCTGAGACTACATCTCGTTCCGGTTTTGCCAAATTGCGTTCCTCTTTGCATCTTCAGCCTTCCTTTGTTGTTGTTCCACTGTTATATCGACTGTCTAGTTACTTAGTCATCCCTATTTCTCGAAAATTCATGCTCCCTTTTCTGCATTCACTAGTACAGTCTCATTGTTATTCTCTACACGCTTCGTATTTTGTGTATTGTGTCAAAAAATACTTAAATTTGAGCCTACTCGCGATGTACACGGATTTTAAGAGAATTTTGAATATGAAACAATTAATATTGTAACGGATGATATTAAAAATAAGAAAAGTAATGGAGCGTGATTTCTTCGAAGAAAAGTTATTCGCCAATGTGCACTTGTAAATCCGGTAAAAATTACTTTTTAATATTATAGGAATTTTATTTCATTTTTTCATTGAACTGAAATTTGAAAATCTTATTATTTAATGCGACTTTTATATTCACTGCACACTTTCTTGTTACAAACAACCCTATTCGATGCTACTCTTTTGATGAGTAAACCAAAATAATATGAACTCTAACAGATATACATATGTCTATAAAAAACTCTTGGTTTCCTATGATGCTTTAATTAATATAGCCTCACAAAAACACTTCGTTTAACATAATCACGGTTTACTTTCATTTTCAGTCTCCTCTACAGCTCAGAATTATTTTAATAATACAATCTCGTTTCACTGCAGTTTTTACGATCCATAATTATTATTCCGATTATCTTGTTAATTCTGCTGTTGCTACAAATAGGTCATATACGATAATTAATGTACGGAATATCTCGCGGAAACACAGTGGGAAGGAAAAATTTATGTTACTGTGTTTTTGATAATACATTTAATTATGCAGTTGCACGAGTGTTTCTTTAAATGCAACTCTATATTAATTTTTAAACGAAACTGTACTTTAACGAATACTGGAATTTTAAGCACTACTTGTGGTTTTTATTTCGCTTGTGCTAACGAGCTTTTCAAATATATCCTGCGAGTAAATAAATAACTAAATAAAAAGAGACAATAATAATCCTTTGAATCATCATGGTTTTTTAGAGTAATATATTTCGATTTGTGGTTGCAACCAAAAAGAAACAGTGCATTTGTAAAATTGCAATTGCATTTCCTTCGCGTTTAAAAAATTATTAAAAAGGATAATTATAATCTCAAATCAATTTGGCCATTATCTCATAAAAGTTTTGGTAATTTCCAGCGTTGAAAGTTCTCCAAGTTTTTCGTTTCTTTTTGCCAGAACTTGAATTTTCCTCCTTGCACTTTATTGCTCACGCAATTTCTGAAACTCGTTACACTTCCTTAATTGATTTTTACTTGGCGAGCCGTTTTAAGAGGTAACTATCTTCGGGATGTAAGTTCGTAAGAAGGGTGATGAAGTCTTGCCGGTTCTTTTTGATCGTTTATTGGCTTGTGTGATTCTTTATTGCTATATCACCTTAGCTGGCAATTTTATGGCTTAGAGCAAGATGATTGCCATCGGAGAAAAGAAATCGAAATAGTTTCTCGCAACGAACAGATAGAATTATCATTAAAACGTATCTTCCATTTTTTTTTTTTAACAAATAGTACGCTCAATACTTTTCCTAAATACTTTTTAAATAAAACTATGTGCATAGTATACTTAAAATAACTCTCAAATTTTTTAATTTTTCAATAAGTCAAACAAAATTTCAATTATCACACTACGAACGTTTTATTATGTTACTCGTTTTAACAACGTGATATCAGGATAAGATTTATCATCGCACACGCCCAATGAATGTAAATGAAATGCAACGTATTAAAACCGACGTTTGCTTTATATTTTATGCACGTTGCACTGTTAAATTATATCACGTAATTACGTTTCTAAAATGGTTTCATTAAAATTTTACGTAGCTCCCATCGTCATGCGTTTATCTAATTTTCGAAATGGAGCAAACGATATACTGTAACCGTTGGAGGTTGGAACTGCGTTAAAATAAGATAAAACAATGTTAAATTCCACCAAATTTGAAGTTTTTCAAACTCGACGTAGCTCTTTGCTCGTTCACTGACAGAATTCTTCGAGCACAACGCGATCCTCGAGATACAGCAGTTGGATGTCATATTTTGAAATAATAATGGAACTTAGCCCGCAAGAAACTCTAACGCGAAATGCTCGCGATAACGGGTTTTCCTTTGCCGCATGATTCTAAAAAGCTTTCCAGCCGTTTCCGGTGCAACGGCGAACTCGTATCGCATGGGTACACTTTTCTCTTTGTTCCCGTTTTGCCCTATGCACCGTCGATATCGAGTATCTTCGAGGCGCAGCCGTATCTCGTTCGAGCACTCTATTATTTGTCCCCTTTTCTTTTCTAAATTCGAGTACTTTCACAATCGCGTGTCGACCTGTCGCGGACTTCGAGATCCATTAACATCCGTCTTTCGTTCGCCGGCGATACAATAAAATACAATAATCTTTTTCGTGGATAATAACGCGCCGCAGCTCGGCTTAAAACTTGCCTTGCTACTTACAATAGAGTCATATACAGGGTTTAATGGGAGATTCTAGAGGCCAAAATAAGACGAAAATCAAGAATATCAATTTCTCAATTAAGGCTTTGTTAAAGAGTTATTAAAAAATTAAATTAAAAAATTTCAAATCATTCTGAAAAAATTATTTTTGGTTGTGGGGGTTAATTACCATCATTTTTGGTGAATAGACATACCCCCGAAATTCTACCCAGTTTCGAGAAAAAAATTCCCTACCGAAAATATAATGTCTGATCATGAATGAACGATTCCCCTGAAATTTCATGTGCTTCAAATCGTTCTAAAAAAATTATTTTCAGTTGCAGGGGTCGATTACAATCATTTTTGGTGAATATATATACCTCCGAAATCCTACGCACTTTTGAGAAAAAAATTCCTAAATGAACATATAATGTATGGGAAATTTTAATTTAAAGAAAAAACTACGTAATGCACTTAACATGTAAAAATATAAAAAATACTTTAAATAAAATATAAATTATTATATTTAGGGGGTGAGACAACCCTCTACGAAGCTCCCATTTCATTGATTGTGTTAATAAAAATATGAATTTACATAAGGATCCACAGATTAATAATAAATTAAAACTGAAAAGATATGGGTAAATATAACGAGGGTGGGGGATGGCGTGGGTTAGGGTTCAGTGTTCAATGTTTGGGGATGGGGTATCGGGGGTTACAGATTAGGTGTCGAGGTTTGATGTTCGATGGACGGGTGTTGGAGGTCCGGAGTTCGGGGATCGATTTTCGGTGGGCGGGGGGTCGAAAGTGGGTGGAGTGTCGGGGTCACGCGTCGGAGGTCGGGGTCGGGGTTCGGGGAATAACTCAAATAAGTGAAACTTGTTGATCGTAAGTATTAAAGTTAATACAAATATTTACATTTGATGATACCTCGCTAATTTCGATGGACCCTGAAATACGTTGTTAAAGCTATAATTCTAAATTATTTTATTCAAAATATTCGCCAGAAACTGTTGCCACTCTTGCGTTGAATTTTGTTTATACTCACGATGAGTGGTCTGAATATGTTTTCTAAGAGTTTTCTAAAGAATTTGACTCCATATAAAAAAATGAAGTTAACCTTAATATGAGATTACGTGCTCCCTGAAACATTTTTAGTATCGTCAACAGTCTCATATAAAAGCTGTAATTTACAAAATATTTTATATAAATTGAAAACTCAAATGTAATTTAAAAATATTTGATACAGTCGAGGAATACAGTTAGTCAGATTTCGATGTAATGAGCTTTACCTTATACATCGTAAAGGTTCGATATTTCATATCCTACGAAAAAAAACTTGCAAAAGAAACTGGAGAAGCCATTTCATCGGAAGTTTTTCGACCGGCGCTCAGAGAATTTATCGTCGATTTTACGCAGGCTGATTGGTTAAGTTACGGAATTCAACGGCAGATTCGTCGCAAGAAAGCTACGGAAGACATTTTCCCAGACAAGACGAACGGGACTGAGTTTTTGACTCGTTCAAATGTCGTTACCCGGACAATGGAACCATAAAATCTATCTGATGCCTTTCTGAAACGTTTTGGTCTTTCTTACCGCGATGACGATAAAGTGGAACACGGATCACTTTGCTATTCTCGATTGATTGACATTGAAATGGAACGTACACTGATTCTAGAGGAATTCTTATAAAAAGATACTGAGAACTTTGGAACACCGTTTGATCTTCAAATGAATCTTTTCTTTCATACACAAGCGTCTTATTATAAATTCCTATGCATTACTCGGACATTATTCAAATATATTTTAAAACGAGAATTATTAGAATTTTTAAAAATGCACAAAAAATTTATAAAAGTATTTCTTTTTTTCTTAATTTTTGTCCAAACGTTGTAGATTACGTCGGAAATATTCTTTGCACTGCCATAAAACGAAACGTATCGAAGGGAAAGGAAACGAAACGGAGTTCGACGAAAGGAATAGAACAAACTGATGATCGATTTCGTCCAAGGAAAAAGTTCGTACAAAGTCCCTCAAAGATTTCGTACCCTTGTGTTTCTATGAGGGACGGTAACGATCTTGCGTTAAGTCAGGCAAAAGAAGGCAGAGGTTGACGTAGGTTAGGTTATAAGGGTAGTTACGACTCAACCCCTCTCTCCAATTTTCACCCCGAGCGCGTTCTTGGGTCCCTCCTTCTTTCATACCGGCAGCCACATCCGCCCTCAGCATTCGATTCGTTTCTGTTTCGAACCATTTCGCCTGATTTATTTCACCGGGTTCAGGATTTCACCCTCTACCAATTGTACAATATTACTTGAGCAATTTTCGTGCTGAAAGGAAGCATTCCTTTCCTATTATTTAAATGTTGTTTTATGGATGGACGAACCTAACGTACAGTCTGTCTCGTTTTATTCTTATTCTTTTCATGCTTTTGATAAATTTCGAAGCAAACTTCGACAACTCTGATTTCAACTTAAAAAGCAATAACGGTTGGACTCTGGTTTTGGATTTTCTTCGAGGAATTACAAATATTTGAAATACACAATATCGAATATTTTTTTATTATTTTGTAATTTCCTGGAACGGGCGTTCGATTAAAAGTATTTTCGTTCGTTGACCGTATAGCAAAAAATAGAAATATTAATTGTTGAAATAAAAGGTGTTCGATGCTATTTAAATTTGCAAGGGACAACAATCTTGGTTTCGTATCAGTTTATGTTATATTCGGAAATTTCGCTGCGTTACTACATTTGTAACTGCAAATGTCTATTTATTAATTACAATTTATATTAAACCGATGACAGTAATACAGTCAAATTAAAATATCTATTTTCTTCCTTGCACGTACAATTTTATTTTATAATTTATTTTTGTGATTATTTTTTCCAACGTATCTTGAATAAAAATTAGGTTATCGAAGCTCGTAACTTTGGCCATTTAAGGCAGTTTTATTACCTCGATTATCAAAATATTCGTGGGGACGTCAAAAGCGCGGCAAAAGAAGACCCTTTGCCAATAGCGTTTCGTCTTCTTTGGCGCATCTCGCGTTTCACCGCACAGAACTTCAAATGGCCCTTTGGATCTCCTCTCTTGCTGCACTTTTCAAGTGTTTGTAATAGCATGGACAGAATCGTTTGAACCAACTATACTTGGCACGGTTCGAAGTCAGGTGCTGGCTTTAAGCGGTCAGCTGATTCTATTCGGACTGTGGTCTGACTCAGATCCATCAATCTAATCAAATACTTTCAAACTCGTCAAGATTTTCCGTTCGATCGACCCACTTTTCAACATTTAGAAGTTCATGTTGCATCGTGTTAACCCCTGGACGTACGATTTAATTTCAAATAATTTTTCAAACGTAAATTATTTAATTTTGTTCAAATCTGTTCGTACAAGCTATGACCATGGAAAATTATAGATTTGTATAATTGACATCAAAAATTTGTAACGAATCAGACTCGTCACGATAAGGGGTTAATATATGTAGCGTAAATCGAACTCGGAGCACCGTTTCGTTTTTACGTTCGCGATCTCTTTCGAGGCCTTTTTATTTTCCATTTCCTTCGTGGCACTGTTCTCCAATTAAAGAGAATTTTTTCTCGTTTTTCACGTCTCTTTTCCGCGTCGTTGGTCGCGATCCATTCTTGAAACGTTGATCACCGCTATCGTTGCAATTATTTGTGGACGATCGTACTCGAGAGAGCGTTTTCCCTTCGAGTGGCGGTCCCGTCACGGCCCGATGACGTTTCTTTGATCCTTAATTGAATTTTTTGTCGAGTTATCAATCGAAGGAGTCGCCGCGAGAAGGAACGCTCGCTGCTCGCTTAACGCGCGACATCAATTTATCTTTTCGAGGGGACGTCTCGCAGTACCACGCCGCTGGACACAAGAATCGAGCCACAATGAAATCCATCTCGCCCATTGTCGAGGCGTTGAATCAAATAACGTCGAGCCGGCGAAATGAAAAGCGTAAAAGTAACGACATTGCTTTCCATTTTCGTCCTGGGAAATGGTGAAAAATCTCTGAGGGACAAGAATCGAGAATCGAATGGATTCCTTGGAATAATACATACAAACGATAAAAACATTAACATTAAGTTTAACATTTATGTTAAACTTAAGTTCCCAAAGTAATTTAACCGTTACGTCCATCGAGATTATACAGGGTGTTAAATTCAAAAATTTCAAATCATTCTGGAAAAATTATTTTTTGTTGCAGGGGTCAATTATAAGCAGTTTTGGTGAATAGACATACTTCCGAAATCCTACTCACTTTCGAGAAAAAAATTCGAGTAAGTGCTGAAAGTTTTGGGTGAAAAAAAAGATTTTCGAATCGTCTTGGAAAAATTATTTTTAGTTGCAGGGGTCAATTGCAAGCATTTTTGGTCAACAGACATACCCCCGAAATCTTACTCAGTTTCGAGAAAAAAATTCCTTACCGAAAATCTAATGTGAGGCCAGAAATGCTTTCCTGAAATTTCATGCGAATCTTTAAAATGTCATAACTTCTGAACGGATTGGACGATTTTAATTTTCAAAAACGCAAACGACGCGTATTTAGATGAAGAATATGTAGAAATGGCAAAAATATTGAAAAGTTGATCCTTGACCCCGTAAACTGAGAAAAACCCAATAAAAATGGTCCAATTTTCAAACAGCCATAACTCTTACAATAGTGAATATATTTCAATGAAACTTTTTTCTGAAACAGAGCTCATGGGTACCTACAAAAAAGTATTAGACAATTTTTCTGTAGGGCGTCAAATAAAATTACTAAATATCAAAAACGAATTTTTAAGAAAAATCGACAGGGGGTAGGTGCCTAAATTTTTCGACGAAAAAAAAATTTTTCAAATCGTTCTAAATAAAACATTTTTGACTGCAGGGGTCAATTACAATTATTTTTGGTCATTAGACATACCCTCGAAATCCTACCCACTTTCGAGAAAAAAATTCGATTAGGCGTGAAGAAATTTTACTAATAATTTTGTAGTGTAGGGCAAAGGAAACAAGGTTCACAAGTTCATTTTGCACAAGTTACAAAATATTCGTATACCGAAACAGGATCATTAAATACATGTGTGTGCAAAGAAACTGAAAGTAGATTCGGTTGATGTAGGAAAATCATGCGAGCTTTGTGCTTCGATATGAAAAATATGTATAGCGACGATAAATTCCAAAAAATTGAAAATTCGAATATACGAAAGAAGAATTAATGCATAATCATGGAAAATCGTCTAGGCAGAAGTGTATTTACAGTGTGTTATACTAATAAAAAATAAAAAAAAGATGAAAGAAAATTATTAAACAGATGTTCATCTTTATTTGTGTCGCTATTATTTATCAGTTTTTATATACAGCATGTGTCTTACTATTTTGAGGGCACGTTATAGTAGTTATGGTTTTTACGATAAGTTTGCACAAATATGTCACGTACCGGTGAACGTGCAATAATAGTTTTTGTAAGACGACGATGTTTCGACCGAAAATTTCAAGCTAACCTGCTTGATAACTAGGTCGACGGCGGTGTTCTCTCGAAGCACAAGGAAACTTTTTCCTTTACAGTGGAAGTTTTTTTTGCCAACGAACATTAAACTGAATACCGCTCGGAACATTCTCGACCGACTCGCGGCAGCAAGGATTTTGATAAACTGTGAACGGAAGTCGAATTTTAATTACTTGGGAATCAGTTTGCGGAGCCGCTGGCGCGATCGAAGCTGTTTCCGATTATGCATTTCAAACTGCTTACGGAATTGTACTCGTTTAAAAAGTAAACGTCGTAAACGGAGTAGAAATTTAAACCAGTACAAACTTATGCGTGTGATATTCTAATAACTGCAGATGACAGTTTAGTAGAAAAACTGGAAAAACGTGGACACGTGTTATACGTGGTAAAACTTTTTAATATTCTTGTATACTGTGAAATACATATTAATGCGTTCAACCATATTGCATAGACGAACATGTTCTTTTTATTAATCCATTGACTCCGTATGTACATATTATATTTGTTTTCTTTTTTTTATCGTGCATGAAATCCAATTTAACTTTTCATCGAGAACTCAATAAACGTAAAATGGATTCGAAAACGTTGCTATATTTACAAGAACACTCTAATAATCCCTATTTAATAAAAGTTTCTTTTTTAAATAATAATCAGAGTTTACACGATTTTCTGTATATTACTTTAATTGAATTTTTACTACAATGTCGCTACATACATTTGTATTGCGAACATTTTAACATGGGCCAAGAGTGACTAAAATATAATAAATAAAAGAAGTAAATTTCACTAAAAATTCTTTCAAGTTTTGTTAAGAACTAATCCATAGGAATTTTAATCGAAATCAATTATAATAAAAGTGAATAAATGCATGTGTCCAACAATGTGTCTATTTGTACATAGAATGCTTGAACGTACAAATATGAAATAATTTCTAAATGGGAAAAGTTGTAAAGATATGTGAGAAAAGTTACATAATTGTAAAGATAAATTCGGCTATTTTCTAAATAGATTTGCGTATAATTTGTACACAGAGTCTGATAGTATTTAACAAGTACCTATTTCGTTAGATCTTAACATACATTTATTTTACGTTTCTCACGCGAAGTTCATTCATGGGATTCGTAACACGGTTAAGCTCACAATGAAGTTTCATTTTGTCCAAGGTTTCGCCAATTCTTAGCCCAATATTTAAAAGATACGACAATGCGCGCGTCGTTATGCAATAGTTTCACGTACGGAAGGTGCTAATCCCTCGAAAATTATGGAATTAGAACAATTTCCATAGTCATCGCGTAGCTTAATTCCACGGAACGGTGAAGTTTATGCGCCCAGCAAATTATTGTAGAGTTTAATTACAAAAGGTCCTTTCAAGAGGATACGCGTTTTAACGTAAACAATTAAATACGAGAGGAAGAAAATAAATATTTATGTCACTTTTTCTATAATAAAAATACATTTTCGACGATTTTGCGTGAGACTTTATTTCAATTTATGACTTCTTTCCGCGTCACAGAAGCGAGCCCTGCTTTATTAATAAACACAAGTTACATCTGTAATGCAGTAAAACGCATTTTATAATAATGCACCAGAGGGTTAATTTCGAAATTTACTTATTCGTGACATTTAAGTTTTTCTTGCTCGTTGTAAAGTACGTAATTCCATAAATTAAATTTTAATATTTATCTAACGGGTAACGAATTTTTTATTCGTTGCTCGAAATTTGTATTCAAATAAGAGTTTCGTCCATTTCCGGAGGATATAAAATTTTGCCCGTAGCAATTATTTTCGAAGTAGCAAAACGGTTCTTTCGTCCAAAGCAATTTAAAACAGTCTTCGTCTTGCGGAGACAACATTTCGAGGGAAAAAATTTGATCTATTGTTGGTTGCCAGAGATGAAGGATCGTTTCGTGACCAGAGAAATTAGACAAACTACGACGAAGGATCAATCCACGCGACGAGCACAGCCGAGCTATGTAACCAACAGATTGTGATATTGGTTCCCTGCTGAATTCGAATAGTCGTGAGAATGGCACATAGAACTTGGAAACTTCGTGCGTAGTGCCATTGTTGCAGTAAATAGAGTACCCCACGACGGAGATACAAATTTTCACATTGAAGAAAACGTTTTGACAGAAAATAGGAGAATCCTTTCGGTTCTCCATTTGTTAGAGAATAATTGTTCAGCGAGAGAACAAGACGTTTGTATACATAAGAACCAAATGAACTCTTCGTACCTGGTTTTTGGTCGATGTCGTGGAAAATTGCAAATGGGGAAATCTGAACAACGTAATATGCCTCTCTAAATATTGATTTCGTTTTTAACTAAGATTGCAAGTGGATACAGGTTTCCACGAAACGATAATCGGAACAACGAAACAACCTTGAGAAGTTGTAATTCTAACGATGATTGATTTATGAAAATATTGCGATGAAATTAAAGAAATCAAAAGAAAATTAGCCAAAAATAACCGATTCAAGAAGAATTCGATAAGATAAGAAAAATACGATATAATTCTCATAGAATTAGAGGATATTTTTTCTGAATTTTCATTTCATCTCTGAATAGAACTTTCATTTATTTTTGATTCTAAAAATTAATTTTAATATAAAGTTTTCAATACAAGACAAATTTTAAACTAAACTAAGTCATTATTTCGTTTTCGAAATTCTTTAAAAGTACATTGGGATGTTAGAAACATAAAAAAAATAAAATATATTATTCTAGAACATACGTTATGTTATAATGATACGTATGTATTTAATAACGAATAATAAAACTTGGAAATTGCTATAACAATGAAATCGAAAATGTGTAACGAATCCATCTACCAAATTGAACCTTGATCTCATATTAGATTTACGCGTGGTACGAGGTTAATTACACGCAAATAATTTTTCCTCCGTTTGTTTAACGGGCATCGATCATCCACTCCGCCCACGTCAATCCTCTGTCAGTCACACTTTTGGCACATTTTTTCTTCTCAAACGTCTGCGCACGCGCGTTGACTTTACGCGCAGGAAATACTGAAAGCAGCTCGTTGTTCCGGTGTTCATTGTTCTCGGTGGACTTCGTCTCTTTCCACGTCGACCTTTCAACACACGAATGACAATCACGACCGAGCCGGACGTGGCCTTTCATCGAGCCCCTGCTCCGTTTACTATTAAACCGACATGATGAACGATTCGCCAACACTTTAATTGCCTCGAAAGGCACGGACTAACGGAAACGAATATCGTTTCGATTAGTCCCGCCGTAAATAAAAGAGCTCCCCCCCATTGAAAGATGGGATTTATTGGGAATGGTAATTTTCAACGTCGGGGAGAGGGGATTAGTGTCATCCCTCGGGAACGTTTCCGTAATTGATGGCGCATAAAAATGTATTCTGAGAATTATCGTCACCATTTAAGGGCTCTTCCGACTCAGAGATTAAACACAGAATTCTTTTTATATTTTCCGAAAGACTCAGGCGCTAATTGCGAGAATGGTAATCGTAGATAAGCATAAACCAAAATATCCGCGAAATATCCCTCTAACCTCGATTTTCATAAACTTTGCAAATTCTTAGAGAGATAAAATCTTTAAGGAGTTAAATTATCAAGTCATAATTTCATTATTTACAACGAGACTATGGAAATTACTTAATTTTCGTAAAGATTTGACATTACAAACTCCCACAAATGGTCAAGGAATACAAAATTCGCGCAAATCGTCCTAGCATCGGTTCAGGGACGTTTTGAAAGTATTTGATCACGAAGTTTCATTCAACAGAAACGTTCGAAAGTGTTCTATTAAATTAGTATTTGTTTTTAGGACAACGGGCTTTGAAATATATACATCGAGAAATAATAATTGCCGAGATTGCATTTTATCCAACTACGTCTATTTTTAACGATGGCTACGGGATCGTTTCAACAAATTTTATCAGAATGGGCGTCAACTTCAGACTGCAATGTAATTCTGATTCCTCAAAGGAGGCAAGCACAGCTCTTAGCAATGAAAGACAGACATAAATTGAGTTCTTTGAGGGGTACAAAGATCTTCTACATTGCCTCGGAATAGCTTTCGATTCTTACCTAGTCTTACCTACTAAATCGCAGGTAACAAATGAAATTCATTAGATAACCAGAACCACTAGTCTCCTATTTCCTAGCTGATATTCTTAAACATTTCAACGCTAACGAACTAACCTTTACAAAATTTTATAGACAAATAAATCAGCATAACGTGTGCACTAACTTTTATCTACTTGAAAGAAATTAATCAATCTTTCGGTAAGATTTCGTTATTTTTTTAAATTTTTGATCGAATTTTGTCGGTTCGTCGTTTTAATAAATTGATGTTTCCTAAGAAATGTGCATGTATTTGCTATGTTTGAAAAAGTTATTACCAATAATGTGTCAGAAATAATTTACGAAGAAACGTCTCCTTTTTAACACGTTGAACTAAGAAGAGACTTCCTTAATTCAATTTCATGTAGTCATTATTATAAATACAAAGTGGGTGAGAATGAATGGCCCAACTGGGCATAATTGAAAGTATAGAATACAATTTTTTGATACATTTCGTTTATCGAGAAAATTAATTTTAAACATCCATCGAGAACGCGTGCGATTCGATAAAAGAGCGTCTGACCATTATTCGTTATTTCTACTTGCACTGGTGTTTCTAAACGTTGACACTGTTTATAAACAATGATATTCTATTATATGTTTTAGTTGGTCGTAAATAGCTAAAGAATATTAAAATAGTAAGCATAACACGTCACTGTTAATGTACGAACACCAATGCAAGTAGAAATAATGAATCATGGTCAGACGCGTTAGTCAAGTTTTATTTAAACGCACGCGCACCGAACGAACTTTCAAAATCGATTTACTCGAAAACTAAAGCTCGTATCGAAGCACTTTATTCTATATTTTCGATTTATTATTATCACGCACACGAATCTTGCACGTGATGCTATACAGATATACTGATTATGAATGACATTGTCGAATCCGTTTATATATTTCGAATGTTTCCGAAATTATAGGATATTTTCAAATTATAAAAATGATAAGATATTGGTTTGAAAACGATCATAATTCTTTTAACGAGATCTAAATCGTATTATTCTTAATATATAAGAATGTAATAGATGTTAAAAGGTTTGTTTACAGTTAAATTGACAGACAATATGACAAAATTATTGTCGAAAACAATCATTACTGTTCCACTGCAAAAAAAAGGATTCTTCCATGTCTTGAACAATTCGTTTCTCCATCAAATATTTTTCTTATTTTTCCAAGTATTTGAAAAATAGTTTTCAACGCTTTGGTTAAATTTGAAACGATCGAAATTTACTATTTAGATCGATTAAACTATAATACTTGCTTGGTTCGAATTTTCAAGATAGCTGGAAGATATTTGATTTTCAATTTTTTCTATTTGTATTCAGTTAGCTGCGATTTTTAAATTTCCATTCTTATCTAAATAACTACATATTCTCATAATTGAAAATATCCTCGCTTCAAAATAAACTAGTAACAAGTACTAAGAATAAAAAAGGAATAACAGAGAAATATCTACTATTTATTCGCATTATTAAAAAAAATTCAAAACGGTTTCTAAATAATTTCGATCTCTACAAGCTTTATCGCGCGCGGTACTCGATACTGTTGGAAATTTTAGGTCAAATCGCGCAACAAATTCGAAATAATATTAGAGGAAGGCAAAGGAAATATTGTTCCGGAGAACATATTACATATTCATTAAAATTCAGGACCGAGTAGGGTAAAAATATCCGAACATAAATTGCAAGAACGTTCGTTCCAAACTGTCGAGCAGTTCAGAAGGTATAGTACATTCGCCTGATTCGGTTTCGAACGATTATTATCTGCACCCGAATCCGGCGATGCAGTTGGACCGGAGGGAAACTCAGCGGAATACCTTAGGCGATATCAGATGCTGAATTTTCCATGATAAGAAAGAAACTGCTTTCAGACGTGAATTGAAAGAATAAACGAAAGGAATGTCTTCGGGAGCAAATCGAAATTTCGTCGAAAAAGATATATCCACGACTGTATCGAAAGTTTCCGTATTATTTTTTTCTCATAGAATACCTAAACAATTTTCCTTTTTTAATACTTATCTTTTCGTACGTCGACCCATAGTGTGCAAAAACGTCCGAGATGCGGATGAAATGAATCAAAATTTTTCAAAGTAACGAATATTGTTTATATGAGTTGCTATTAGTTAATAGTTCAAGTTTTAATCATAATTTTATGTCAACTTTTATTGATTCAAATGATTTCAAAGGCAATGAGAATTTATTGAGGTAGTTAATAATTTTCCAGGTACTTTTCACCGACGAATATACAATTTATTTTTCACAAACAAATCAAGAAATTTTTATTTCTATTAATTCGACAGCCCCTTCTTAAAGGGGAAATTTCATCAAATTTAACAAAGTTATGGAACTATGCAATTCTTAAGTGGTTCCAATTACTTAAAAACAACAGATTTGATAGAAGACTCTACTATTGATAAAAGAAAATTGCTAGCTGAATTTAAGTTTATTTTTATACAATTATTGATTCGTCTTTATTATTCATAGGGAGACTCGAATCCTTCTGCAATCTTTTGTCAGCCTCGCCTTTTCTCTACCCTTCGAGAGTCTGGCGGAACTTAAGTATTCCGCGCCGCGTTTCTCGTCAGTCGCAGATTATTGTAATTCGTGCGGAACAACGAAGATTAAAAACGACTGGTTCGCGATGGAAGACGCGAGGAAACGCGCTCGGGGACACGCTGGAACGAGGGGAAAAGAAAGAGCCAAGGGGAGGGGAGAAAAATGCAGCGACCAGCGATGCACAAAATGGAAACAGTCGTAGGAGGAGCGCTGTTTCTGAAAAGCTGGACGTTCGGTAATGAAAATGTCGCTGGCCAGTTTCCTGCGGATCGTCGACGCGGCACAGACGGTTTTTAAATAACTGCGAGCATCGTCGATTGCCTATGGCCACGCTGGGCTTCGTACAAAAGGTTTTATGTTTTAGCCGCGGCCATTTTTCGATATCCGGAAGATCCTATTTGCGCGTGTTCTTTTTTAGGTCGATACAAACCGAATCGCGAATGTGAGCATATTTTCCCTACACGTTGTTCGACACACCAGCGAGAGAATTTTTATGAAACAAATATAAAAGAAATGCAAAATTGTCATTCGGATATTACAAACGTATGTAGTTCGTTAAAACTTTGTCGTATCTTTGTACAATTTTATCTGCACCGACGACTGCAGCGAGAAGAAATATGGGGCACATATTCTTGAGTTAAATGGCCTTTGAAATATAAATTTAAACATTTTTAAGAGAACACAAAGGCTCATTTTTTGGCATCGTAGGATCTTTTAGAATGTCTCCCAAGGAACAAGAATTGTCATCACTTTTCCGAGAAACGATGGGAAAGTTGTCAGAAACGCGTTCAAAGTATGAATGTGATGATAATCAAACTTACGTATATTTTACATTTCGCTGTCTGTGTTATAAAACTGATATCGAAATAGTCTAGGTTTATCCATTTTATAGCTTTATAAAGATAAATACGTAATTATTGAATATTTTGTTCAAAATGGTAGCCTTCAGCCCGGAGATAATAATTCTTTTCTTTATATTTTATTACTTTTAAAAAAGCAATAATATCGCCAATTAGATTGCCTTGTATTTAAAGCTATCTAAAACATTTTATCGCTGTTTGTTTCGCGTGCAATTTGCGGATCAAATTCCTTCGAGAGAAGGTATTTAGAGATCGAATTATTTTCAACGACTTGCAATGCTCCAGTTGAGTCAGTAATTGTCGTCATTTCCTGTTAGAAGGGAGAAAAAGATTCGGTCATTCGCAAGGAGTACTGGATCGGAACGCTAAGCCAGGAAACTTCTGTTTACCGGACAACTGCTCTACCGATTAAGCTATTCTATCTACGGATTCTTTCCTCCTGATCCCAATATCTCTCGTTTAATACACTCGAGATTGTTACTAACAATAAAAAGCCCAAGTTCTCGTATCGCCTCTTCGCTGAAAATCGAATTTCCGTTAGACGTATCGTCCTTACAGTTGTATCTCGTTCGAATTAACTTTATTGCTATGAAAATTCTCGGAATTTCTTACGTTTCAGAAAGAAATAATGAATTTTCTTGCAATCTGTCAATGGTAACATTTAACACTAAAACTATCAAAACAGTCAAAATGATCTATTCATAATTTCTAATAACATTTGTAAAAAATTTACTCGACTGAATTTTTGAAAATTTACCGTAATTTTCTATAAGAGAATGAATATACATTTATTTTCATAAATTTCTTCGGGCATCTATCTTTGGTACAAATGAACGCACTATAATTGTCGATAGTTCTAGTGTTAAAGGGCAAATATAATTTGTATCATCAAAAGTATCTAAGAACCTTGTTTATTCCAATACAAATGACGAAATGTTGATTTGACGAAAGTCTATAATTTTTTATTTAGTGGATAGCCTGTTAAATTATTTAAAGATATTATCAACGATGTACAGAATAATCAACGTTTACTTTCAAATTTACCCTTAAAAGATTTGGAGATTTCAACAAATACGTTTTGTTTTTTCCAGCTTCTCTCCAAGTAATCAATTTAATCGAGATTTTCCTGCAATATACATATAAAAAAGTGAAATATTATGCGCTTACAAAGGGTCGAATCGGGAGATTAAAAATGTTTGGTGCGGCTTTGTGATATCGCTTCTCCGCGCTCGTGTTTGCTGATATTAAACGTTTCCCAATATTAATAATACAATACTATATTAATCATAGCGGCCCCCTAACGGCGACAGACATTCATTGATGATGGTATCGGTCGATTATTATTTTTCTTTTTCACACGGTTCACGTACACGCGCGCATAATGAGTTTCGGAGCAACGTAAATTTCAACCAGCCGCAACGACGCTCATTTCCCGTCGCCGGAAGTCGCTTCCATTTCTCGCCAGCTCCGCGAAAATCGTAAAACAAGCATTCCCTGGATTTTATACGCACGTGGCGTTTATGACAACCACAATTTCCATTCAGCGTTGCCGTTTGGATAAATTTCAAAAAACGCCCGTTCCGCCTGAAAATATTTCGACGCACGTACCCAGCGTCGGTTTCAATTGTGGCCTATGCCCGACAATCGAACCGGTTATTTTCCTTTCGTAACGTTCGCGGAACCGACGTCGATACGGCTTTCGGAAAAAGAGAGAAATATTTACGGAACCTGCACACGTTACGCGTTATGTTAACAACGGAACATTGTTTCCATTATTTTAGGATCAGGATATTTATTTTTGTATCCGTGACATTTCGATAGACACGTAAGAGAAATTTAGAATATTTAAATATGTTGGTGTATATGCAATGAAAAATAATTCGAGCTAAATTGTAAACATTAAAATTATCAACAATTTTTCAGGTTACTTTTCATCGAAATATTTCGATACTCATCGTATTGAAGAACCAAGTCTTAACATTTCGATAGACACATAAGAGAAATTTAGAATATTTTAAATACGTATTATTGGTGTATATGCAATGAAAAATAATCCGAATTAAATTGAACATATTAGAATTACCAAGAACTTTTCAAATTACATTTCATCGTATTAAGGAGGCATTTCTGTCTAGACTATTATTTTTTTCTGCCTTTTTTGTGATTTTTGTTTTACTGATAGGTAGATTGTTTTGTACTGAGATTTTGCAGATATATTTATTCATCTCATAAGTATGTACAGTATTTTTTTCATTAAAAAATATTAAAAATTGTGGGAATTATAATTTCTTGTTTAAAAAAGCACACTTTTCCAGAAGAATCATTAAACAAGAAATTATAACTCTCATAATTTTTAATATTTTTTAATGACAAAAATACTGTACATACTTGTAAGATGAATAAATATATCTGCAAAGTCTCAGTACAAAACAGTCTACCTACCACTAAAAAAAAATTACAAAAAAGCTCGAAAAAATGAGCCTAGATAGCAATATCCCCTTAAAGAAGTAAGATTTTCCTTAATGAATGATTTCAATTCGTTCAAAGTCGATTATAATCGAAAAGAAAAGCATCAGACTGGGGTATGGAAGCGTCAGAAACTTGGGAATAAAGTGATAACTGCTTTTCATTTCGTTCTAGACTAACACGCCGGTTTCGATGATTCGATTAGTTAATGTATAACGTGTGCATCGAAGTCAGTAATTCAGTTATGCAACTATTTAGTTCGGGATCGATATAGCAAGAATTTCTCGTTACGCGCAACGAGCAAAATTCCGCGAAGGGGTGAAAACAGCGAATATGACTCGTCAGGAAAGTTTGCGCGGCATACCTTCAAAGCTCGCGTTACTTCGCTCCAAATTCAAGCAAACTTTTTCAAAATAGCGAAACGTGGCAGTAAATTACTGGGCGAAATTATCTTTCTAATTGCCTTGCTTTTTAAGCGAGCATCATCGTACGAATCGTGCGATTAATATTACGAAAAATTCAGTAGCAAACGTTTAGAATCCCCTCTCTATCGATTAAATTTTCCCAAGCTTGTTTCCGATCCTGGAGTAATTGATTCTTGTTAAATCCATGCTCGCTAGATTGAAAGTTTTTGAACGCGTAACGAGCGAACTTCGGTTCTAATGTAAAATATTCTGCGCATAATTATTAAATAATCACCTATTAAAATTACTTTATCACTCGTTTGGTATCTAATAACGAGGAAACGAAAGTGTTACAGAAGTTAGTTGGTCAGTAAAAATAGTTTCATATTATCGACCATGGATAAGCCGAGTAAATAATATATTTATAGAGTGGAGGACCATTTCTCATTGACGAAAAATATTTATTTGAATTTGAAACGTTTCAAACTGTTTATTTGTCGACTGATCGTTAAAATATTAATTCTTTTATTTGTATCTATAAGTTGGGAAAGTGAATGATATTATTGTGATCGGTAAGAATTATATCTTGCTGGTTAAGAGGAACTGAAGTTTAATCTTCCGTGTATTTTGTTTAAAGTTACGTTCTTCCTTGCGGCGAAATAGTAAGTTAAATTATGATTACGTCGTGAGTAAGATCATGGCCAGAGCCCCAAGTTGCGGTCATCTTATATTCAAGATTACAACCGGATCTCCAATTTAGGGTTGCATTCCAAGCCAGACCAAGACTTGGAATCCTATGACAGCCTTGGTCTTCGCTATATCAATTTCCATAATACATCTAAAGCAACCTCCACCGACATTTGACCTTCCTACGTGGCAAATTACTACGTTTTAGGTCAATTATATTTTTACTTTCAACACCCAATAAAAGAAACTTTATTAGGTGGCCTGTGAAAATATTACTCGTTTCAAGATCTTAATATTAAACAAACGAAACGTTATTTCAAGTACGACGATCTGTGATTCTCTGCTATCGACCACGAAAATAATTATATTTCTCTGTAACTTAAAACCGTGATCTTTCAACGAGTTTCATTTTCATAAAAAATATTTTAAAAATTTTGTATAGGTCGGAAAATGAAGAGTGAATTATAGTTTCGTTTTTTTAAAACATAAAGGAACGTAATATTTCTGTAATCACCGTGAAAATGGATTCCAACAACGTATTAATATTTTATTTTGACAAACGATAACTATAAACAAAACGTAATTTCAAGCACGATGATCTGTGATCTGCTATTACCTCGAAAATAATTATGTTTTTCTGCAACTTCAAACCCTGATTACGTCTTTCATCGTGTTTCATTTTCATAAAAAATATTTTAAAAATTTTCCTATAAGTTGTAAAATGAAAAATGAATTATAGTTTTGTGTTTTCAAAATATAAAGGAACGCAATATCTCCGTAATCACCGCGAAAATGGTTTCCAACAGCGTATTAATACGCGTATTTTATTTTTTGATAGGTGGCTTAAAAATGACAATAAGCAAAGTGACCAGAATCCCCAATGTTTTCTGGGAGTCCGTAATAATTCCCGGCGCAGCCAGGTTTTTACTGTGTCCAGAATACATAAAGCACCGACATTAAGCAGGCTATCGCAGTGGCCGGGGCTTGAAGTTTGTAATTTCAACGTTTTGTTGTTCTCCCCTCCTCTTCCGACAATAAATAACTGGGAGGTGACCGCAGCGGTGAACAGTAACGACACACGCGGTTTTGTGCGGCCATCTTGCAACTCCAACTGCGTTCGCGTTGCGGTAAATTCGTTACGCAAAACCGATGGTGATTAGACCGAATCAATTTCTCCTCGCTGGAATTCGAGAACGCGTACTTTACTATTCGACACCCATTCTTCGGGAATCAGAATTTCAGTAAACACGATTCAAAGAACGCTGCAATTATCATGGTAACAAACAGAATATCACCTTTACCAAGTATTGGATGTCTTTTACATTTTTTAGAATCAACAAATCTTTCAAAAATTCGACACAAACTCGAGAGAATCATAAATTATTAAATTAGATTTGCACTCTTACATTTGAGACATTACGAAGAAAATATTAAACAGGAATTAAGTGATCGATTAATTACTGTTTACCAATTATAGTGAGTCTGAGGGATATACAATCTCACGTATTTTTCAATAATTGTTTAGAAATATCTAATCGTACGAAACCCCCCCCCCCCCCTCCCAAAAAACGAAATTCACGCTTCAAAGAAAGTTGCACGAATTCTTGACTAAAACAAAAGTCAATTCGTATCAGAATCGTACAAAAGATAAACTATCGCCAAAGAAAGGTCGATTTTCTGTAAAATCAATTCAGAGGTAACATATTTGATTCAAGACTCTCCGAAAATCATCCTCGGCCACATGTGGGTCAGCGAACACTCAAGATATTTGAGGCTTTCGCGGGTCAGCGAAATATTTTTTATTCATTGCCGTTTCGACATTGGCCAGCGTCTTTTCATAATAAAAAATTCATGGAATCATCGCTGGCTCCGTAGTATGGAATTCTTTTTCGTAGTTCGAAACGAAATTGGAAAATCCAATTTCATTGACCGACGAGAACGTGATTCGAGCGTAGCAATTAAATTGAAAAATTCTAAATTCCAGAGAACGATCTCGTAAAGTCGAAAGATTATTTTTGATAATCTTTAGACTTTCTGTTGTTAGGTTTGGAACCAATGATTAACCTAGTAACATATAAGACGTTTCAGGCTTTCGTGGCCTGGCTTCGTCGCGTAAGCCGTGTCCTTTGAGAAAAGTGTCCCGACGTTTCACCAGCATTACAGTTACCTTCTTTGGGGGTCAAATGGCGCAATATATATCAGTGTCATTTGATCCTTGATAAAGCCAGCTTGCAATGCCAGCGAAATGTTGGAACGTTTCCCTCAAAGGACACGGAAGCCTCAACCAGCACCAACTGCTAGTAACTTACCAGGTAACAAATAAGTAGAATTATATGTGACTAGTCAGACAATGGCCCCATTGGTTATCATCCACTCCAATTATAGAACAGATGCTGTCAATTTCTTACTCGCTGTACGAACCTCCATCTCACATACAGTTTCAATATACAGGGTGTTTCAGAAATACATGCAAACACTTGAGGAACCAAATCCTCGTAAAAATAAAAAAAATCTTTTACACAACTATGTACCATATCTTAATTATTCTTCGTCGTACAGTTTAACTCAAAAATATCGACACTATAGAGGATTATTCACTTCGTGCAAAAATGGACACATCGATTATTTTCCAGAAACAATTGCAAATATAATTCTTTTCCAGTTATTTTAGTTTCAGAAAGACTGCTTCAGGGAGATCGACAAGAACGACCACTGTGATCGACATATCAACTTTCTAAGCGGACGGAGATGGAGAGAGGAAGTATCAGAGGATAGAGCGTTGTTCGAGGAGATTGTAAATCGCGGTACGAGCGTCATTCGGTTGGCTAAATTGCGACAGCTTCATTAGGACGAGATAAGTTTGATTAACACGTCGCGTCGTCTGAAGTATGACCGTCGCGCGTTGCGACGCGAAAGGGTGGGAAGAAAAGAAGAAAAAAAAATGGGAAATTACCCGAGAGACGAGCAGTTTTTCACGAGCACATCAGCGTTCGCGACTTTTTTCTTTTCGTCGTCGTTTGCCGTGCTCGTTAATGGAAACAGCGTCGCGACGTCGATGGGGACTCCCAGACAACGAAGACGGACTCTTCGACGCGCTCGTTTCGAGCAATCGAGAGGCCCAAAGGCATCGTTTCCGCGTTCCAAATGGATTTTACACGCTTGTTTGTCTGACGGGATACGGTTCGCAGCTTTGCCATAATGAGGGTGGTTGCCTCGTAAAGCGAATTGTACAAACGGTCCATTTAAAGCGAGAACGTACTATTCCAGAGAACAGAACCGTGCAGTATGCGGGCAACCATACATGTACACCGCGACAAAAAGATAGCATGTTAAATGATGTTGTTAATTCTCGGGAATAGAATTTAACAATAACAGCTTTTCGATCATTAAACTTTTCTTTTTTAAAACGATTTAAATCCTACTCCTGCAGTTAACGAAAATATTTTAATTAACCATAATGGGGCTATGACGAGAAATTTAATGATTCGGAAACAGTGATAATTCAAAATTTACAATTGCAAGTTTACGTACCAAATCGTAAATGCAAAGTATTATATAGTCTCTTAAGAGTGACTTCCAGTGCGAATATTTGAAAAAATCGATATTTTTATATTTGAATATAGCTTAGAAAATATATTTGCATAACCTTATGCCTGAACTTTTAATATTAACGAAGTTATGGCTGTTTAAAGCCATGTTTTTCTCGAAACTATGTTTTCCAAAACGGCGCCCACGATACAGCAAAATCTACACGATCAATTGGCTTAAAATTTTTACTACACATTTGGTACACATATGGCTATAGCTCCTACCAAAATCAACTCAATGTTTTTATTTTTTATATTTTTTAAAAAAATCGTTAATCTAACTTCAAAGTTTTGTCATTTTTTTTAATTATCGAATTTTTTCTTTTGTCCCAGTATCAACTATAGTCAAACTTATACTAATTAAGAATCTTTTACGGTTTTTCATTTTAAACGAATAGAATGGCTGGAATTATGGATACTGTGAGGCAATTTTTTGAGAGTATGCAGTGCCACCAATCTTAACTCTTTGTCGTCTAAAAAATTTTAAAATATCATTGAAATATGTATAAATAAATCTTGTAAATTTGACTGCAAAAAGTCTTATAGTTTATCTACAAAAAATTCCCCAAGAAAGCCTGGAAAAAGATATGGGAAAAAGAAAATCACAGAACGTCCAAAAGTGACATTTGGCATTGTAAAATATCTTTGTGCATACATTGATTTATAATACCATCGCGATGAAACGCACCTGTTCGATAAAATGTTATGCACCCTCGTATCATTATAGGATCTCTACCATATTTAAATTTTTGGTTTATATGCATTGATGCTCGAGAGTTTTACCTTCCCTTTTACGATACTAGGCTCGCATTCGACTGATTTTTGTTTTTCATTCAACCATAACACACGCTTATTGATCAATAGTTCAATCCCTGAACTTTTTTTGCGAAATTCAAGCGAGCTTTTACATCTTCCTTCGAAAGCGCCAGTTTTGGTTCCGTTCTTCGTTACTCGTGTGTATTTAGCTCTTTCATTTCCTCATTGCTATTCATTTACTTATCGATCTCCTAGTTGCACTGTTTAATATATTTCCAGCCACGATGCATTGGAAATTTTTGCAGTTCGACTGAACTGACCTAATAACCATCCATCTTGTAGAATCAATATTATCGAACGTCCATTAAAGCATGTTTTCTTAACTATTTGAAACGGAAGTTGTCTAACGAAACAATCCACATTTTTCTTTCCGTAAAATTAAATTTCTGCAGAAATCGTATTCACGAATAACTTCATTACCCTCTGAACAAAAGAAAGACGTTTCTACGCCTCCAACGTGGAAATTTTTGATCAGTTTGAAGAAACTTACAATTTTTTGCAAAAACAAGTTTGTACGAATAGTCACTATCTATAAGGTGGTTAGTAACTTCGTTATGTAAATGTAGAAAGAAAAATATCAGCAACAGAAAAAAGGGACGATACATATTGCAAAATTATGATATAATTACAACTGAATTAGAAATTGAGAAACACAAATATCTGAGATTCATGAAATACGAGGGAAAATAACCAAGGAATTTAATAAAATACTTCAGACAATAATGAAGTCGGGATCAAATGGCAGAAATGCAATGAAAACTATAAATGCGATACCTATTTTAATTATTTGCATTCCGCTAGCGCTGCTGCCATGAATACATTATAAGCACCATAACTCGGTACAAGTTTTATTTATGATAATAGAAACTTGAATTAACAAAATAAACGAATAAAATTTGATTCATGAGCATTAATAATTCTTCTTGGGAATAAGACCACTTTTTGATAAGAAAGAGACTTCTAATTTTTAGAAATGTCAACGCAATATTATTACAAATTTTTCAGATCAAGGTCATTTTATTTCTTCATCGACAACGAGTTTAACACTAAATCTACTGGCACTTCATGTATACCTATTCCTATCATGACCGGTCAAACAACCAGTCTTTCATTTTCTCTTTCAATTGGAGATTTATTAGAAAAATTTTAATGGGAGATTCTAGGGACCAAAATAATTATTAAAAAATAAATAGTTACTAAAAATTAAATTAAAAAATTCCAAATCGTTCTGGAAAAATTATTCTCGGTTTCGGGGGGCAATTACAATCATTTTTGGTGAATACATATACCCCTGGAAACCTACCCACTTTCGAGAAAAAAATTCGGGTAGTTGTTGAAACTTTTCGGCGAAAAAAAATTTTTCAAATCGTTTTAAAAAAATTATTTTCGGTTACGGAGGTCAGTTACAATCAGTTTTGGTCATTACACATACCCCCGAAATCCTACGCACTTTCGAGAAAAAAAATTCTTTTCTGAAAATATAATGCCTGACCATACCGTCGATATGTTTCACTGAATTTTCATGCGAATCTTTAAAACACCATAACTTCTGAACGGATTGGACGATTTTAATGTTTAAAAAGCCAAACTACGCGTATTTTGGTGGAGAATATGTAGAAATCGCAAAAATATTCGAAAAGTGGGTCCTTGACTCCGCAAAATGAGAAAAACCCCATAAAAATGGTCTAATTTTCAAACAGCCATAATTCCTACAATTGTGAATATATTTCAATGAAACTTTTTTTTGAAGTAGAGCTCATAAGTACCTACAAAAGAGTATTAAACAACTTTTCTGTAGGACGTCAAATGAAATTATTAAAAATCAAAAACGAATTTTTAAGAGAAATCGACAGGGGGTAGGTGTCTAAATTTTACAGCGAAAAAAAAAAATTTCAAATCGCTCTAAAAAAATTATTTTCGGTTGGAGGTGTTAATCACAATCATTTCTGGTAAATACACATACCCCAAAAATCCTACCCACTTTCTAGAAAAAAATTCAGTACTGGCGGAATTGGTATCCTTGATTTTCGTCTTATTTGGGTCCCCAGAATCTCCCATTAAAATTTTTCTTAGGGATGGCCAAACACCCTGTATGTATAGAAAGTTGTGTTTTGATGTTTATTCGTTAGATATCCTTCTCTTTTATGTGAAAAAATTTTTTAATTTTCATGGGATAAAAGACAAAGCGCCCTTAAAAACGAATTTCGTTCCAAGTTGATACCGTAGTTAGTTCTAGAGAAAACAATTATTTAAGAAAAAGTACTGGCTAGTAATTACGCAAACATACTGCATTTAAATTAATTTTGGTTTAATTTCAAAAACAATAAGAATAGATGTGAATATTGTAAAATTCATTGTACGTATACTATAAGAAAAGTCGTGAAGTTAAATGGCGTTAAAATAATATCGTGTGTTAGAAATTCTAACCGAAATTTTGAGAACGGTCATTTGACCAGTCTCGGTATGTTTAGTGTTGAAAAGACAGAAATATACAAGCGACCTAATGAGATGCTAAAGTCAGACGAAACACTCTGTACATTTAAAATTCTTCGCGCTTAATGGTTCGCGTTCTCCAATTTTGCGTCACGCCACGTTCTTAGAATGCTTTAACGGGAAATTTCTGAAAAAGTATCATTCCGGGAGAACTTGTTGGCAAAGTTCAAGAAAGTAGTACGCGTGGCGTCTAATAATGTTTTCAAAACAATTCAAACTTCTGAACGGTACGCGGAAGCGAGATCGTACCGCGTGGAATACCAAGCAGAAACACTTTTGTCCTTTGAATTACGCGAACGGCGAAACGCTGCGATCGACGTGAAAAATAGTAATGTGCCGTGTAAATATTGGTGCATCGGGAACCGTACCGCGTTGCACACTTTATTTGTGGCGCAACGCGCCGATCTATACGATACACCGAACACGTTTACGCGTCTGGAAATCGATTCAGCGAGCTAACGATTTACCGGTTGGTCGATTCATCACCGTTCGGATTCGTCGAACATGAATTACCGATATCGACGCGAAGATTCATCGACGTACGTATGAATATATCGTCGCGATACACCGATGCACCGATTCGTCGACACACTATATTACTGGTGCAAAAATTTACGTACACGCTATTTTATCGATATGTCAATTCAACGACACACCGTCGCGCGTACACACGCGTGTCGCACGCGTTCGCCAATCGACAGCTTTAGATGCAGCACACCGACAAATGAATGCATCGTAATATTGTTTTATCAATATACCGATTTATCGATATACCGATTCACCGAGATACTGTTTTATAGATGTACTGATTTGCCAATATATCGAGAGACGATATATCAATTCATCGACATACTGTTTCACAGATACGCTGAATTGCCAATGTTTAAATTCACCATTATACTAACTCACTGAGTTCTGATAAGGAAAATCGGAATAATATGGACGCGTGTAGTTGAGTTCATTTACTGAAACTGAAATACACGATTAAATGATAAGACAAGTGTAATTATAGCGAGAAGAAATATAGTAACACGCGGGAATCTTTATATTTTTCATTTGGGGTAATAAGATTCCACGACAAGCTATCATCAAGCAGCAATATTATCTATTATTACAAACAATATCATGAAGAGTTTTATTTTAATTAAAATTGAAAAATAGATTAAAGTACTTATGTAAATATCATAAATAATCACACTTAAATCTGTCTCCAATATTACATTTGAAATAAATCCGATATCGAATAAATTATAATATACAGGGTGTTCGGTCATACCTGGGAAAAATTTTAATGGGAGATTCTAGAGGCTAAAATAAAACGAAAATCAAGAATATCAATTTGTTGATCGAGGCTTCGTTAAAAAGTTATTAAAAAATTAAATTGAAAAATTTCAAATCATTCACGGAAAAATTATTTTCGGTTGCAGGGATAAATTACAATCACTTTCGGTGAATAGACATAACCCCGAAATCCTACGCATTTTCGAGAGAAAAATTCATCACTGAAAATATAATGTCTGACCATAACTATCTGTTACCCTGAATATTGAAAAGTTTCAAATCATTCTATAAGAATTATTTTCGATTGCAGGGGTCAATCACAACCATTTTTGGTCAATACACATACTCTCGAAATCCTACGCACATTCGAGAAAAAAATTCTTTGCCGAAAATATAATTTCTGGCCAGAAATGCTCCCTCGAAATTTCATGCAAATGTTTAAAATGTCATAACTTCTGAACGGATTGAAGGATTTTAATGTTTTAAAATGCAATCGACGCCTATTTTAGTGAAGAATGTGTAGATATTCTAAAAATTTCGAAAAGTTGTTCCTTGACTCCGCAAAGTGAGAAAAACATAAAGGTGGTCCAATTTTCAAACGGCCATAACTCCCACAATAGTAAATAGATTTCAATGAAACTTTTTTTTGAAATAGAGCTCGTGAATACCTATAAAAAGGTATTAGACTACTTTTCTATAGGGCGTCAAACAAAATTATTAAGAATGAAAAACGAATTTTTAAGAAAAATCGACAATGGGGTATTTGGCTGTATTAAAATATAATTTTTTTATCATGTTTGTGTCGATAATGGGCGGCAGTTTAACGAAGTATTAATACTGGAATCCACTTTAAAAGTATTCTTACTACTCTCGAGATCGTTATGGGAAATATACATTTCCTGGGAATAAACATGAAACGGAAACGAATTAGAATTTCTAATTGTTCTTCGTTCCTGTAACGAAGTTCACATCCAGATGAGCATTCGCAAATTCATCTGCGAGTCAAATTAATTTCCTTCCAACGGGTACAAGTTCAGCGAGCGGAAACTTCCGCGCGAGTGGTACGAGGCCCCCCGGCGCGGTGAATTTTTCTTACGCGAGCAGCAACGTTGACGGTTCATGCCGAAATCCTCGAACGCCTGCTCCGCGTTTTCCCGAGGGCGCAGTTATTCGATATCTGCCATAAATCACCGCCGGAAATCGAAGCCAAATCTGACGCTAACAAGCTTCGTCGGCTTAACATTCTCGTCATTATCGAAACCATCAATTATCAAGTTTGCGATAAAGCCTTATTTAACACGCGTGCCTAATTTCTCTGAACACGCCCCAAAAACGTTAGATTGTTTCTAAACACAAAAATAGATCCACACTATCGTTGTTCAAAGTACTCGAAACGTTAAAACTTTGTTTGTTGCTATGTTAGAAATATAAAGTTAAGCATTCTATCTAAACAATCTATAAAGTTTATTTCACATTATGTTTCCAACGAATCCTATACTGCGATATCTAAATTGAAAATAAGTTTGATTTGAAATCAAATATTGGTAAAATCCAATCGGTATTATTATTTGTTATTTGATAATTTTGTAAACACTCTTTGATACGATAAAATCTTAGTATGAAAACAGTTTATATAGGGTTGATTTAAGAGTTATTTAACTTTCACATGTATAATCAAAATACTCACGTTCAATAACTATATCTGGGTGTACAGAGTTTCGTTTGAATGAGACATAAAATACTGACTTTGCTTCCCCGCATTAAAACTTCAAATTCGCTACTTTCACGACCGTAACGAGACCCAAAAAGCTGTTCACCTTATCCATCTAAATTTGCTTTTTTTTAGGAGGCCATCGAGAGAAATGGCGCAAACATTTTGCGGCCGAAAATTTTCACTGGTTCTCGCCGCGAAAAGCACGGATTCCAGGCAATCGCGGACTGTCCATTTCGTTGCAACAAATTACCTTTTTCTGTCCGCGGACAGTCAACGAGAGTACAATAAACACGACAGAGATTATTGCGTGCTGATGGTCGGCCGGGTTTCGTGGAAATTTTTCAAAAATTGACCCGTTTATTCCCGTTGAAATTTGCCGTTTTCACGGAACAACGTATCGCCGACCATCGCGCGCAATTTGATACGCGAATCCGGTGTTACGTTCCGTGACAAAATATTGCTTTTTGGGGAAATCCCTGGTCGATTGCACTGTCCACTCCTAACAAGGAAATAGGGTGCTTTAACCCTAAACCACTCGCTGGAAGAAATGTATTTGACTTTAGAAAAGCTCGTGGTGCAGCCAGAAAACTCTGGAAACAATTTCTCGCGCGTAAAGTATTTGAGAAAAATTATTTGCAGTTATGGATTTAAGTTTGTATGTATAATGCCGTTGGTTGGTACAATAAAGACGTCAAGCAAATAAAATTAATATAGCCGTATCTTTAAATAACAATTACCTTCAGCAGAGCACAAAGTTAAATAGAAACAAGTACCACCCAGAAGCATATATCGATTACAACAGAAAACTGTACAGAACGGTGAAAACAGAAATACGAAGTATTTATTCCCAAGTCAATTCTCGAAACAGTCGCGTGAAGTTTGTATTGATTTACTGGGAATGGGACACAGAAAGAAATACGGTGAACTAGGATCAGAAAAAAATTGAAATGTAACACGAAGTATGAAGAGATTAGACAATTCAACGTGAGAAGAGATTATGGAAATTACAAAGGAGAATTCATAGAATTTACTCGGTATAATAAAAGAAAAGTTTCAGAAAAATGGAGTCAAGAGAGGTCGTACTCAAAACATAGTGATATTCAGAACACAAGCGAAAAGATATTTTTAAATAAGAAAAGAGGAACTTGTCTGTAGGAACACTGAGAAACAGGCATTTAATCCAAAACCTTGAAACTGTATGCTTTTCCAAATAATTAAAATTCAAAATTTGAAGGGAAGGACACGAACTGTCTGACTTGGATTTTAGTGTGCTTTTGCAGAATGATCCCTTTTGGTACATGTAAAATATTGGATGTAGATACTCAACAATTTTTAAGATATAAGTAATCCCATTTCACAGGATGCCTAGTAAAATGTAATATTAACTCAGCTCATACATTTTTGAATTCTTCATAAGTGCCATGCAATCTAAGCGAAGACAATTCTCCTAATTGCTACATCAATAAACTCTTACTTGGTACATATTCTCTTCCAATACAAAAATACACGAAAACTTACGAACTGAATTAATACTAAATTTTATTATCCTGTGAATAGTCGATACAGAATGTATAATTGCCCCACATTAATTATTTATGTCTTGAAAAGTGTTGTGAGTCTTTACCTAAATTTTACATACATTAAAAGGGATCATTCTAGTATATAAAATCCAAGTCAGACAGTTCGTGTCCTTTCCTTGTTAGTGGTACAATACGATGATCATCCACAACGTAAAGAAACATGTGTCGACCACATTAACTTGTGTCCGTTGAATGGCGTGCCATCCATTCGATGTAATAGCGAATACAATAAAAATGTTGAATTTTAATTATTTGGAAATGCATACAGTTTCAAAGGGGGGACTTCTAGTGTGAACCTTTAAGAAAATCGATTTTTTTTGCGCAAAAGCATATTAAAATCCGAGGACAGTTCGAGTCATTCTCTTGCAAGTGATAAGCAATAGAAAAATGATAGATACATAACGCGTGGATATTTGACTACGATATAAGTGGGAATATGACGTTGTGTGGTTCCGTTTCGACATTATAGCGTCCAGGTTCCCCCACAGTCCGAACAGGCCGTAACACCGGAATAAACGTATCGTTTTGCGAGATCGCGCGTCTGCCGGATGCTGGACAGGACGCGGCGCGAACCGTTTGGTTCGCCGATAGCGGGAAAACGCCAGAACCAAGTTCGTCGAGGAACATATTTTCCCGCGGATGATATACGAAGATGGATGCCCGGACACGAAAGTTATAACGAGAAAGAACGCCGTCTGATATATGACGGAAGTTCCGCGACGCGAATGGGTTAGCGACGCTCCTCCTTTTTCGGAATTGTACAAGATAGTTTCGCACTCGCTACTTTGTGAACGCCCTTGGGTTTAGATAATGACAAGGATTTTAAGCGGATTTTCCCAGGATATTAACGCCACACGATGCTAACGTTTATGACACGCGAAGTATACATACAGGCGACAGTGAAGGGTATATACAGCTAATCGTGTGGGCGTCGCTCGAGAAGCGTATTTAACTGACCTAAACACATACTACAATTTGGGGGAGAATATGGAGTGAACTATCGCTTAAAAATCTTCGTTATTATATGGAAATCATTTTAGAATAGTAGCTGTTTTACCTGTGTAACGATAGAGAAATTTTTCTTTTTAAAATTGTTTTTAGAGGAGATGTTGAGATTATTGATATTTTTTTAATGGGTCTGTGGGGTGACTTGCTGTTGTAGGAAGAAATAAGCGAGATAGAAGGAGGATATCTTAGACACTGTGATATTGAATAGTCGGTCGAGCACTTGTGAGATAGACAAGAGCGTAGCCCTCTACTGTCGAGCTCGGGAACTATCGCCACAGAACTATTTCATTTATATACGTATCAACACTGCCTTATATTCTAAACAAATAAAGGAATTTGGGTCGATAAATGATTATTTTTAAGAATACTTTAACCTTAGTTTTCCAACACTCTATTTAAATGATTAGACTTAGCGATTCTTCTATATATATCCGTATCTATTATCAATTGTACCATGCTTTCAAGCTTAAAATATCTTTTAAAATAATCACTTTTCAACCTACCTATTTTTTTGTAAAGAATACAAAACCGTATCAAATTGTGTGCATATATTCTAATGTATTATACCAAATGATGACACACAGATATGATGTTTTGGGAGTGTGTTGAATCCACACACATTATTATACTTTTTGTGATTTTTCCACCAAAACGACGAAACGCTGGCAGCAGCAGGGTGTTTCGTTTAAACAGACAAGCGGTACAAAGTTGTTGAAGTAATTTTCTGACTTACGGAGATTTTACTTGAATCTCTTCTCTCGTTGTATCTGTATTACACGAAAGTTGCAACCGTTTCCACGAATACATATATATGCAGAAGTACTCCCGTGTGTAAATTCGTAATTACAATTTCGAGAATGTTGCGGAAAGGAGGGGTAAAGAAAATTCGAGAAGAAAAATTCCAGGCATGGATAAAATCGGTTCGGATAAGATTCGTTCGAAACACACTCTGGAAACTTTTGTCTTCGAAGCCTTTCATTACTACTTTGACGGATTCAATTTTAGGAATGTAATACGAGAAATAAATTCAACCTTCGAGTTTCTTCGTTTCAAGGAAAACGTTCTTGAGGAGGATGAAAATAGGAATTGTCTGTTCGATAGAGAAATTGAGTTCTTTAAAGCACAAGAAACTGCAAAGCTTTATAATTTTCTTACCGTTTTTTGCTCAATTTCGAGATAAAATATTCTTAAATAACGAATGTACAAAAGTTATTCTTTCCTTGGATGGTAGTTTAACATTTACTTGAGCATTTCATATAAAACAGAGTGTACGTACATTCTTAATAAATTATTAAATTGCTATGCAATGTATCAGTAATATTAGAAATGCAACTACAATTTTCTTATGGATATACGATGCAGTAAAAATGCAATTAAAATTTTATAAATTGCTAATCGATCGACGCGATTGGAAAATACGGAACAATTTTAATTGTAAAATAATTAGTAATTTAATTTAAATAGTAGGCAGGTCCGCTATCGCAGTAGCGTGTAAAATGTTTACAGTTTAGCCGTTTAAATAGTTGGAATTGTATCGAAACGTGAAAATTGATTGCTACGAATGAAACGGATTGATGAAATTGTTTTCAGATTTCTGGAATTTTCCATTTGTATCGATCACTATCTGTCCGTGTTCGGTACGTGCGAGCATAGAAGCTGGAACATTTTCCGGGTCGCTGTTATCAGGAGTAAGAGAGATTTTTACGATGATATCAGAAGATGGATATGTTGGAACAAACGTAATAACAACGCGAGACGGCGGGGAAAATAGAACCAGCCAAGAGAAGTAATTCGCGAGTATTGTATTACGCTTTGAGCTCCGACATTGTGCCAGCAGAGTCTTTCCAAACGTAACCAAGTGGCATTTTTAATTTTGCCAGGACGTTCGAATTTCCATGGAGGATCAACCACAGAGTTTTTATTGATTCTCAGTATCCAATAATTAGTAGAAATCAAGCGAGATTACTATCAACCGAACGCGAATATAAATTTGCAATGTTTTATATAAAATCAAGAGTATCAATTTGTTGATTGAGGCTTCATTACAAATTTAGTAACGTTTAAAGTTCCGCCCGTATTGAATTTTTTTCTAGAAAGTGGGTAGGATTTCGGGGGTAGGTCTATTCACCGAAAATGCTTGTAATTGATCTCTGTAACTAAATATAATTTTTTTAGTACGATTTGAAATTTTTTAATTTCATTTAAAAATTTCAGTATCTACTCGAATTTTTTTCTTGAAAGTGGGTAGGATTTCGAGGGTATGTCTAATGATCAAAATTGATTGTAATTGACCCTCGTAAACGAAAATAATTTTTCCAGAACGATTTGAAATTTCTTTTTTTCGCCGAAAAATTTCAGGGAAACATGTCAATGTATGGTTAGACATTACATTTACGGTAAGGAATTTTTTTCTCGAAAGTGCGTAGGATTTCGGTGGTATGCTTATTTACCAAAAATGCTTGTATTTGACCTCTGTAACTAAATATAATTTTTTTAGTATGATTTGAAATTTTTTAATTTCGTCTAAAAATTTCAGTACCTACTTGAATTTTTTTCTCGAAAGTGGATAGGATTTCAGGGGTATGTTTATTCACCAAAAATGATTGTAATTGTGCTCCGCAACCAAAAATAATTTTTTCAGAACGATTTGAAATTTTTTAATTTAATTTTTTAATAATTATTTTGGCCCCTAGAATCTCCCATTAAAATTTTTCCCAGAGGTGGTCGAACACCCTGTATAAATGCAAAGATCGAAACCCTAAGTAAAAATACGAACAAAAATTATACTACATCCGTTTAAAATAAAATTTTCAGGTTTCGTTCTGACATTTTGTGTCGAAATTGAAGAATTTTCGTTCGATGAAAATATTCTTTATTCATCGTCGCTTCGATGTTCCCAGCGTCTTTTTATAATAAAAAATTCATGGAAACATCGCTTCCTCTGTGGCGTAGAATTCTTTTTCGAATTTCGAACGCAATTGGAAAATCCAATTTCTTCGGTCGACAAACCACGCGATTCATATGTAGCAATTAAATTGAAAAATTTCAAATTTCGAAGAACGATTTCGTAGAATCGTAAGATTATTTTGGACGATCTTCGGATTTTTATATTATTTGCTCTAAAACCAACAATTCGTCTAGTAATGTATGAGATATTCGAGGTTTTTGCCCCTGAAGAAGCTAGTTGGGATGTTTCAAACTGTTATAGTATCGATTCTATATCTATAATAGTTATAACATTTTCTCCTTATAACAGTTTCAATTTAGAATCGATATTATAACTGTTTTCAACCCCTGTTTTCCTCAAAGGTTACAATCTTTACAATCCTGAAGTATCAACTAGTATCAACTGCCTCATCAACGTGATCTAATGGAGGATTACTTTCGAATAATTACATTGACATATATTAAACAATAATTAGTTTAAACTTGCGGAGGGCCCCAACGCGGCTCCAATAATTCACTTAAAGGATAAAAACCACCCTGAGAAGGACGACCCCCAAAGTGGTAGCTTCGAAATAGAAATAGAAAAGAAACTAAAATTGGACACTTTTTGTCACGTTGCATAGGACTGAGAATTCACATTACAGTTTGCCAGATAGAAACAGTTGGGCGTGTGGAATACAATTATTAGCACAGTTCTACGATTCGATAGAATTTGTGGGTGGTGCAAAGATTATGGGTAGTGATGATAACGGAAGATTTATGCTTGGGAGTGTCTGCTGAATGTTTAGAATAGACTTGAAGTGGATCCATTGTTTGGAACTTCTTGGGTAGTCGTCTTGAAGTTCAGCGCGTGTGGTAAACCCACCATCCGGCAATTGTCTTCCAAAGGTCTGTAAACCTTGTCTCATGGTGCACGTCAACGGTGTTCAAAGCTTCTGACAAGAGACCCTCGTAAATATACGTTCGGTTAATAACGACGTATAGTTGAACTTTGACTGTGCACCATGAGTACATACACCGCCACATTTGTTTGTAAAGAAAAAAGGGGAAATATTACACATATTTCTGTCTTTGGTGAAATTAATTTTGTTTTGGACGCGCTAAGGTAATTTAATTCCTAGAAAAATCCCAGAAGGAAACTTGTAATTATACGTCAGTACTTTAAATGGAAAACTAATTGTACGAACATGAGCCTTTTGGGATTTATTTACTATCTCATAATAAATTAGAGAATATTTAACCATCTCTCATTGGAGATATTTTTTCGTAAAACGTTTTAGTTTATTCGACGAGTTGTTTCTTCTCTATGTGTGCAAGTGATCGAAGCAAACGTCTTAATCAATTCAAATAAGAATGATCGAAAACGTGTAAAACTATCGATTAAATAGCTAACTACAAACAGTTCTACGAGGAACATCTGTATGTGACTTGCAATCGAAACTCTTTCGATAAGTATCTGTGGCACATGAAATATGTTCGAGGTTTTCGTGGTACATTACGGAGAAAAATTTGCTTCGCAATGGTACGGTATAGAGAAAAATTCGCCGTATAACGCGACGTTATAAACCGTATTTTTCTTTGTATTACGACACGACAGCGCCATGTATCACGCAGACGAAATATACAGGGCGATTTTGATAACTTGGCCGGTTTATAGCTTTGTTCTGAGAGAAAACGAAAGAATCGTGGAAGAAAATTTTATACAATTTCATGTTCTCCATACACAAATTTTCTTCCCCAGATGCATTGGTACACTTTTGCTTTTTCCAAAGTTGTTTTTTTCTCTGTCTGATTTCGTTTGACATAAATCGATTCCTTGATTCATTCTGCGTTTAAGAGGTATACACTCAGGTGAACGAAAACTCAATACTTTGAAAAATATTCTAAACATATTTTTAAACGTTTCTGATATTTTTCATCATACTGTTTAATTATTCAGTACCAAAATTTTGAACAGTTCGTCTCAGTTTTCTTTCTTCAATTATTTACACGATTAAAATAGTGCTAAGGTACTTAATTTTTTAGAAACTTCACAAAGTTGTTATTGTCACATATAATATTTTCATTACTAATTCTGCTATATATTTTTTTATTTTATATATTCTTCGTACATTTTGTACAATAAAATAAAATGTGAAATGAAGCATTAAGAAAACATAATAATATATAGAAGTTAAAGTACACAAATAAATTGTTACTAACTATATATATATTATTACTAACTTAATCTCCAAAACAGTAAAATAACAAGAAGAATATAAAAAATAATTATTTGCCAGTGCATCGTAGAAAAATATATTTATTTCAAAGGATCTCATTGAACGTTATAATTTACTTTTTGTTACTTATATTCATGAAACTATTAAGATAATTCTCAGTTTTTGAAGTGGTCCAATGCGTTTTTTTTATATAGTGTTTATAACGAATGGAAATACGAGTTTAATGATATGTTGCTATGTCACCTTGATGTCCTCAACTCTCAAACTGACAAGTGTGACGACATTATCTATTATACGATAATGCGATTAATGGCATCTGTCCACAATGTATAGTAAATTATGCTATCGGATTTGTCAGTGTGTCAATGTTCTGATAGTTGAATCAGATTCTGCTGAATCGATATATTTGTCTCTTCATCGTCAATAAAATTACGTTGAGAAACAAAATAATTATGCACTGTCATTTTAACCTTATTGTATCGGTTCATCAAACGCATTTACGGTAAAAATAAAATCTTCCCCTCTTTAAATATATATTCTTTCAGAAATGTTGCAGAATTTAAAATTTCTGTATATTGTTAGAAGTAGAAAAAATTTTAGATATTTTATAATTGCCAAAAATGCTTCTTTTTTAAATGTATGGATCAAAGACTGTACTATTATATTTACGATAAAATGTTTTTGTATTTCAAATGACAATTTTAATCGAACTGCTATGAAACGATCGATATCTTTATCTATTCTTTTTGTGCTGTTCATTTAACAACTTCAGTTACCAAATAAACTAAAAAATGCAGTAACATAAGAAAAGAAACCTACTGTTAATGTTGTATGTATAATTGTAAAACCAACTACGAATTGTTGACTATTTAGTATTCATAGTAATTGTACGCCATAAACGATAGACGTGAGTTCTATTCGTTGCCTTTTAATTCTAAAATACACGTATGCCAAGTGCAATAAAGAATTAAAAAAACTGATTCGAATCAGCTACCGTAAATAAATATAATAAATTGCGTGACGCGAAACGGAAAGAATATCTTGTTAATAAGTATATCGCGGGGAAGTGACTGCAACTCTGCAATTTCCGTTCTCGTACTCGTCCCTCGAGTTTTTAATTATCAAACGTAGCAATCGTACCGCCATAAATCTGTCCAAGATATTACACGCTTCTCAAATGCGAACGCGAGGAAGAAAGCCCGATAAGTCCCCAGCTCTGGCCAGCAGCCAATAATTCGTGTAAACGTTTGCTTTCGAAAATGTCGAAGAATCGGCGGAGCGAAATTCATAGTTTCAGTAGATATCAGAAGCATCTAACAGGCAAACGCTCGGATGAAAGATGCATGAGGCTTTTCTCACGCATCTGTCGAGATATGTTGGCGGATATCCAAGTGGCTTTATTCGGCCAGAAGTTTGATGTATGGAAATATATTACCGTGTAGTAAGCTCGATATATCCCGAAGATTTTGCGGCATGTTTACGGGGCGTCCTCAAAAGGACGACTGAACGCGTGTTTCTAAGCTCCAGGGGATTAGATCGCAATGGAAGTCGAAAAAAAACCTCAAAGTTTGGGAATTTTGTGTGAAAAGGGTATATAATACGCTGGAATGGTATTTCGTTCGAATATACAGTGATGATTCTTAAACTGAACACGTGATTCGTAAGTTGAACGTTTCTATTTATCCCAATTGTATATAAAACAGTTTTTTCTCAGTTATTCTTATTCAATCTCTAGTGGAGTCGAATTTCAAACATGCTAACCCCGGAGGGATGTTCATTTTAAGAATCATTACTGTATTAAGAATTTTTAACTTTAGACAGATAAAAAATGAACTGATTAATAGTTTCTGATTAATAATTGCTCCCATTAAACAGGCAGATTTATCACTTTTGAGCCAGATACTTGTCTTCATATTGCGATTTTATTATAATTTTTGTCTTCAAATTTAAATGGAAATTCGCTCGTGGATTCACGGACAATGTATTTTTACTTAGTAAGTGTTGAGTTAAGTTATGCTCTTAAGTAGGTTAAGAAACATGGTTTCGAGAAATTACAGGACATCATCTATAAAACTAATATTATAATAAACATTACTATAAAGTATTATTTTATAAAGTTATTTTTCAAGAAATTTCTTTTATTATTTCATACTTGAATTAATCTTGCTTGTAGTCAAATCAATAGATAATAGAAACAAATAAAGAATATGATTCGAACTCGAAGAAATTATTATTTTTCAACCAAAAAATGCTATGAAGTTATTTTTTGTAAAATATATTTTAGAATCCTAATGTATATTTAGGCTAGTCTTGCTTGTAATCAAATGACTAGATAATAAAAACAAATAAAAAATATGGTTCGAACTCGAAGAAATTAATATTTTTCAATTAAAAGTTCTTCGTAACTAAAAGTAAGTAGAAGAAGAACTGTGCAAGCCAGACAGTAGTAAGACTGGAAAATACAAGAAGAGAAATCTTCGACTCATTCGACTCGTTTCAATCGAGTTACGAGAACCCTTTTCAATCGTTGAAAAATAGCAATTTTGTACAATGACAAAGAATTTAAACGCTTCATCGATTTCATCGAGCGATCTACGAATTTTAACTTCTCGATAGTCGTTCTTCTTTCTCTTTCCGGATCCTACTTCCTCCTCGACCGATATCTACGCTTTACTTTTATCGTTCTGCACGCATTAAGACCGTCAAGATTACGACTTGATTCCTCAAGTGCAACACAACGCTGCTCCATTTCGCATCTCTGAAGCTCGAAGAGCTTTCAGTATTCCTCGAAACAGTTTATTTCTAAATCTGGCGACGGAGTTCTTACGAGGAACAGCGTTATGTCGCATCGGGAAAACAGATGGACGAACTTGTACAAGAGATTCCAATTGCATTACGCGTCTTCAATATGTGATTTCCGGATGCGTTACGCGTCTCCAATTTGTAAATTCTAAGACATCGCCGGCGACTGGAATAAAATCCAAGTAATATCGGCGTTAAAGCGAATTTCTTTACTGTATTTAAACGATATTCGAGACTGGAGGAATTGGTACTAGATTTCAAAATAGAAAATCTACTAACAAACATAAATTCAACGTCACACTAGGTTAAGACAAAAGAGAATCGATGAGAAAAATATTATTTGTTAGATAAACAGAGAAAGATAAATGCTATTTAATAAATAGTTTCGAACAAATTATTTAATAAATACTATTTAACATTTTTTTAGACGTAGCTGTAAATAATGTGCACATACATTTTACTACAGTTTTATTGGTGCTACAGAGGAACTTTAACGAAAAGTATCGTCCTCTTAAAAAATGCATAAAATTCAACACTTGGAATTAGCTTATGAAAATCTGAAATTTTTAATCGAATTATTAAGTTATTTTAAATGGAATAAAGTATGTTCTTTTCCTATCCGCGTACGAGTTGTTTTTAAGTCCTTCGTTTTTCATTTCGAACTTATACGATAAGGCACTAAAGGATAAAAAAATCTCACAATAAAAAGCTAGAGTCGAATAGAAGAGTTTTTAAAATTCGAAAGAAATTGGCACATATTTTAGGAAGTAATGTAGAAAAAACTGGATTTCTCCTGCATTGAGTATTTCCGCGCGACCCGATGAAAAGGGTCCTTCGAGTAATTAAAAAAAAAGTCGAATTGTTTTCGACGCGAGAGCTTCCAGGCGTGACGGGGGCGAGAATTTTTTTTTTTTTAAAGTCGCTCTGCCTGTGAAAATGGGCGGCACTATCACCAGCTGCTCCGACATCTCTTTGTGACTTTTCTGAATTCTTCCTAACTGCGGCAAAAGTGAATTTACGGCGTGTTCCATTGGCGCACGAAGAAGCCAAAAATAACGAGGGCGAGCGCCGAGTGCTTTGTCAAACTCTCTGGTACCTTAAATTATTTGCTAATTTCGAACCGTAATAATAAATGTTTTCGAAATATTCCATGAATCTACGAACACTTTAAACCGAAACTCTTTATTTCTCTGAGCACTGAATTCCTTTTGCCTGAATTTTAAGACACGTTGTTGTTCTTACTTTTCATTAAAAAAATAACAAATTTGTTTCCAATCTCGAATCTATAGATTTATTTCCCTACATACTTTCAATTTTTAATGTGAGAAATTTATTTCGATCGACAGTGACAAAGATACAAGTTTCACGTACTGTAAAAATTTGACCTGTACAACTTCTAAAGATAGTTTAATGTCTGGGTTAGCGTCTGTACGTATAGTTTGAAACGCGAGTACATAAATTACGTTAATTGACTTGATGGTTGGTAGCACGTGTAGGTTCAAGATTAAGGATAAAATCTTGTTTTACTTATGTGCTACTTTATACAAAATTTTATCTAAGTTATCTTGAAACTATAGGATAATTTTAAATTTAAATCACGCCGAGCCGCGTGTTTCCTAGTGAAAATCTGTTTCGTGTTTGCATAAAGCGCAGAGGGTTTATTTACAGAATAAATTCGTAAAAATTTAAACGACCATACTGCAAGACACGTGAGATATGCAAGAATTGGTGACATGTACAATAATCTTTTACTATTACATAAACTTCTTCAACTAGATACAACGTATACAAAAATTGTACTTTAAAATGTACATACATATATTTCTTTTTTATGCGCGCTCTATTTTTCAGGTTAGCGTTCGAATTATAATTTACAGCAACAAATTTCACCACGAGACTTGGCTACATTAGATTAAGAAATATTCCGTTTAAAATGTCCTACAGATTTCGCTCCAGATCCACGACTATTTCTCTCAATATTCGTGCTTTAAGAAACATTTTTCTTCCCGATCCTCTCTATTTGATCCTCTTTTTATTCGAAGGGCGATTCTACTGGTAATTTTTCAAGACATCGGAGACATGGAAACCTCACGTCGAGCAGCAACAATACAGATTCCATTTCCAACAAGAAAACCGTATTTTAGTTTTGATCCTCCCAATTGTGCGTGCGGAATCGAATCATAGATAACGTTTCGAAGGGAATATCGAACACGGAATACAGTTCCAAAAAATATATATTTACGTTACGATTGAAAATAAACTTCACAATGCAGGAGGTGTAAAATTGGCAATATTAGTGGAGTCAATATTTCTAAACTTACAGAAATTTTATTACAACTTTTTAAAAGTAGAGAACTCTGTAAGTCTAAAAAATTAAAAAACTTGTGTTAGAGTAATAAATTACGTGTACTTAATATCGTATTTTTTGTAAACCCTTCTAACAAGTAAATTATCCTATTTTTATAATTGATAAAATCGAACCTAAACACGTTGATGTGAAACAGAAATATTTGAAAATTTACATCCAATGGCGTCGTAAAAAGAGTAAAAAGATGTCATTAATTTTGTTAACGTTGTTAATGAAACGTGTTCCAAAAGGTAACCTGTGCAACGAACTCTTACAATTAGCGGAGATAACGTGAAAAAATATGCCACTCACGTGTTGGCATTTTGATAAAGTCGTTTATTAGAAAATTTCGCGCTGCGCATGTTCACGCGTTAATGCCTCAAGGTGATACAGGATATAATTTCATACTTGCCTGTAGCGTAATTTCGTTACTCTAACTACTTCAACAATGTTACAGGTATGTATACATATACAGGGTGGTCCACTAGAAACAGGAAACCTTCGTATGCTCGTGACTTTGAAGAATAATTTAACTAATATACAGGCTGAACTATCAAACTTTGCCGCATTAAATAGTACTTGAATTAAATATTGTATGTAAAATGGTTTATCAAAATGAACCTCTTCTTTGTAATGGAATACCCAACATTTTATTCCATTGATATAGTATCGTATCCTAAGTAAAGAAATTTTTCGATTTTGTGTACGATAATTAAGATAATAAACCATCTACGAAGACACTGTTGCCACTATATTATGTTCCCTTTAAAGCTATAAAACCTTAGTTGGTAATGATTCTTGTTAATGTTTATAATATTGAAGACTAATGTGCTATTTCTATGGAATTACCCTGTAGCGCGGGAAATATGCAGAGAACTTATTCTTGTGTCGACTAAAATTCTAACGATCTCGCCCAAGATTCTACGCATACTATGCACGACTATGCAAGACGCGTACCGGTCTATTTCAGAATCGATACTTTGGAATGTTGCGTGATAGATAAGGATTAAATTAAAGTCGTCGCACGTAGTATCGAAAAACGATAAAATTAAATTGGGAAGACATGTTACTATAAACCTGTCTGTAAAAAAAACGTTATATTATCGAAACAAGCCTCAGTTCTTACGGAAGGAAGACAAATGTAGCAATATTATTCAGTTTTATATATTTTTATACGTTTATACTACTATTACCTTATCCTCAACATTAATTCATCAGCTACTCTGTATCAATTCAAACTCAATACTATAGATTTTATCATGGTATTTCTATGATTTTTTAACAAAAAAAAAAAAAAATCAGTAATACAAACAAATATGTACAAATGTAGCAACATCATTCAGTTTATATATACAGGGTGTTTGGTCATCCCTGAGAAAAATTTTAATGGGAGATTCTAGAGACCAAAATAAGACAAAAATCAAGAATATCAATCTTGACTGAGGCTTCGTTAAAAAGTTATTAACATTTAAAGTAAAAAATTTCAAATCATTCTGTAAAAATTATTTTCAGTTCCGGGGATCAATTACAATAATTTTTTATGAGTAGACATACCCTCGAAATACTAACCAGTTTCGAGAAAAAAATTCAATGAGTGGATAAATTCTTCGATGAAAAAAAAAATTTCAAATCGTTCTAACAAAATTATTTTTAGTTGCAGGGGTCAATTACAATCATTTTTGGTGAATAGACATACCCTCGAAATCCTAACCATTTTCGATAAAAAAATTACTTACCGAAAATATAATTTCTGGCCAGAAATGTCTGCTCGAATTTTCATGCGAATCTTTAAAACGTCATAACTTCTGAACGGATTGGACGATTTTAATGTTTAAAAAAGCAAACTACGCGTATTTTGGTCGAGAATATGTAGAAATTGTAACAATATTCGAAAAGTTGGTCCTTGACCCCGCAAAATGAGAAAAACCCCATAAAAATGGTCTAATTTTCAAACAGCCATAACTTCTACAATTGTGAATATATTCCAATGAAACTTTTTTCTGAAGTAGAGCTCATGGGTACCTACAAAAAAGTATTAGACAACTTTTCTATAGCGCGTCAAACAAAATTATTGAACATCAAAAACGAATTTTTAAGAAAAATCGACAGGGGGTAGGTGCCTAAATTTTTCGGCGAAAATGAAAAGTTTCAAATCATTCTGGAAAAATTATTTTTGGTTGCAGGGGTCAATTACAAGCATTTTTGGTCAACAGACATACCTCCGAAATCCTAATCATTTTCGAGGAAAAAATTCAATACTGAAAATATAATGTCTGATCATAACGATCTGGTTACCCTGAAAAAAAAATTTCAAATCGTTCTGAAAAAATTAGTTTTAGTTGCAGAGGTTAATTACAATCATTTTTGGTGAATAGACATACCCCCGAAATCTTGCGCATTTTCGAGAAAAAAATTCAGTATGAGCGGAACTGTAAATGTTAATAACTTTTTAACGAAGCCTCCATCAACAAATTGGTATTCTTGATTTTTGTCATATTTTGGCCTCTAGAATCTCCCCTTAAAATTTTTCCCAGGGGTGGCCGAACACCCTGTATATTTATAACACACTTAATGATACTGATGAATTAACTACTGTTAATTAACAGCTCTGTATCAATTCAAACCCAATATTATATATTTTACCATGGCATTGCCATGTTTTCCTAATAAGAAAAATCAGTAATATAAAAAAATATGCACGGGTGCTAAATAAAGAAGTAGATACCACGTTCCATCATAAAATCGGGTTTAAAAAATTAGTAAATGCGCCTAATGCATTTTTCTTGTTAACATATTTGTGTGTAAAATTCCAACGTATAAGAAAATTGCTTGTATCCTTTCCAGGGGAAAGAAAGATCAGTCTTGGGTTAAAGAGAATGTGGTATCATTGGCGATTAGAATGTGGGCAATGTCAAAGGAACGTCACCGAAGTGAAAATTTTCGATTCTGAAACTTGGCACACAAGTATCGAAAAATATTAAACTTGTAATTTTTTCAGTGTCTTATGTTCATGCTCCGAGGATCAAAGCTATCCACCAAATTGTGAATGAAAAATAACGCTGATGGAGATAGTAAACTAAATAAACTACTATACTGTGGCGTAAAAGTATAAACTCATGAATTTTGTAGTTTCAGGACTTATAATAATACTGAGAATCGAATATAACTGTATGAAAAATCGTACGAAATAATTTATTTCAAAACGTAATTTAGTTTAAGTAAATGCTTGAAAAGATAGAAGGTATGCCTTGTTGTTGAATAAAATTTAATAACTTCAATTGCTATAAAATTTGGACATCGACTTAACCGACAATTATTTTCTTCCTCATTTTTTATTAACTCTCCAACTTACGCGTATCGTTTATGTACTGTGACTTTATTGCCTTTTGTTAAAACTGTTACATTTTTATGAAAATGGAATTTAAAAAAGAATCTATCTATAATAGCAGTTATGGTAAATATTAGATCGCTTTAAATGGACAGAAGAAAACAGGGATTCGTGCTTCGAGTATTAAAAGTTGATAAAATAAGATTCATTTTTCTATGATTCTTTTTTTGAAGTTGATTAGAATAAAAAATTGAAAGACGACGCGAAATATCGAGCGATACCAGTGATTTAATTACATAATTTAATTATTTTTTAAAGTCTAAGATAGACTTCACAGAGTTTAATTACTTTCCACCAATCTAGTACCGGTTTTTAAAACGTTTTCATCGCGTTATTCCGACGTTTTGCCACGATAATTCGAACGTTAACAGCATTAGGAGCACCGAGGTTTAGTTGGTTCCGTGCTTTAGAAAGAAAAATCTTTGGGGAAATCTCGTAAACGCACGTAATAGACAATTTAAAACTGTAACAGGCCTGGAAGTGGCAATACACTTGGGTCTCCTTTCACACGGTGAATACGCTCAGTGTAAAAATACATTTAAAAATAGATTTTGATGATATTCTCTGCGAACTAATTACTTATAATAACGAAAACGTATTAAAAACAATCGTATGCAAAGAGACCTAGACTTGCAAGATCTCGTCGTTAACACATCAAATCATTCATTAAATAATTAAAACAATAACGTCCAAAATTACACTTCTTTCCAATTTCTTCAGAATATTTTCTTAAACTAAATTATTTCTCGTCGAGACAAATTATTTCGTACATTCGTTTACAACAATTATTCTCGCCAAGTCGTAAAACTGCAAAATAGAGGCTGCTGTTATATTTTTGCACCGATGATCGTCGTTTTGAAACTATACAACGCGATGTATCTTTACTAATTTGAGAAAAGAAAATCTATTTCTTCGAATCACAATAAGTGGAGTGATCAGCGCGTAAACATGGCGAGCGTTGGGGCTTCCGGTTTGTCATCGTTAAGAGCGAGTTGGACGAGGGTAAATGATTCGTTGATCGACACCGATAGCAAACAAAACGAGCGAAGCCTGCGCGAGGCGTTCTATCTTGTAGAATCTGTTAATCTACTCACCGTCGTCGAGGCGCTGGAACTTCTGTGCTGCTTCACAGGCGGACTTCCCTGGGCGGTTTGTATGTCGGAGCTTAATTGACGGTTCGAGGCGACCGGTTGATGAAGCTGCGCCGTGGGCTCTATGTCTAGGTAGCAATGAGTCTCTAAATGGCTCTGTGCTCTCCTCTCCTCCAGGACTATCTTGCGGGCAGCGCAGAATATCTTGTAGTAGACCTGGAACAAAGTAACAGTTCGAGTTCAGCAGAGGTTTCTACGAAAAAGTGATCTAAATATTTTCATTACGTTTTCTGGGGCCTTTGCGTCGCGTTCAGAGATTTGAATTTCATTGGAGACTCCAGGGGAACGAATTTAATTTGAATCACTTGAGAAATTTTTAATCACACGTGCAAATGGCGGGTTGAGAGTCATAGTGGTGTTTCATTTTAGCTATTTCGCATAAATAATGTTTTGATTTCAGATGGATATTAATGTTACAGAAACACATCTAAAAGTGTTAAAAAATATCTGTGTATGTGAAAATAATTGAAGAGTGTTTAAATTCTGGAGTGAAGGGAAATATATCAGTTAGTGAAAATGTAATAATGGATAATAATTTTTAACGTACAATGTAATATGTATAATGTGTATAAAATCCGGGCTCAAACGGCAGGCGTCAACGCGCGGTAAACAGACCAGACTGATGCTAAACTGCTGTGTAACAGAGGTTATAAGAATCGTGACCGACTCTTGTGGCGTACTGATAGGAACTAAAACACAATCACGATCGTGATTTGCTGTCCGCGAGCCTGGCTCGTGATGTTTACGTTTGGCCCGACCTTCTGTTCGCGAGTCTGGTTCGTGATATTTATGTTTGGGCCAAAATCTTTGTCACAAGTCAGACTCGTAAGATGGACTTTCACCATTATGGTTCGAAATGCTTTGCTAACTTTGTTTAGTGACAAATAAAAGTTTCGCCATTTCTTGGCAAAGTATAAACTTACAAGTAAATCGATTTTAAATAGAAGACACCTTGAAGGTTTCAAATCCAATATAAACTCGAATTTGAAGAATTTAGATTTATACCACTACGGCTTCAACTCGCCAAATATTTAGTAATTCGTCAATTTGATGGGTTTTAGATTTCATAAAACCGTATTTTAATCTAACGCATGGAAATCATAACAAATATAAAAATAAAATTGACAAATAATTATAAATTAAGAATATGTAAAAGGCTCAACCAAAGCAATTGTTTCTTGCCTCGATCTAGTGCTACTATCTTTTAATAATATTTTCTATTATTTAACGACTTTATTCATCAAATTTATATAGAAGAAGTGTACCAAGTAGAATGAAAGGGAATAAGACTGTTTTACAACCTAGCTCGAACTTTTTTAGCACGGATCGTTAAATGAAAACAGTAATTCAATCTTCTCGAGGGAAATGAAGAAAAAATGTGAATATAAAATGTGTCAAACAATTTTAATATTATATCTTAAGTATAGTAAATATCTAGTCCCATTTAAAAAGATGTCGACGATTTTGAAATATTGAAAAATATGACTTGACAAGATTGGTTTCATAAATTTTTTCTGTCGCCAAAAGTAGGCTTTTCAGGTGAGCTGTTTTAAGCGCCATATCGAGGATAAATTGCTTCAACGCGATTTTCTTTTAAACCAAGATTGACGGCTGTGATACCCATTAAATTTCCCGCCAAATTGATATTGAGTGACTGAGTCCAATTATTATTTTAGTACCATTTTTTCATGACTTTCTTAACAGACTAATTATTCTATACATACGTATACATAACTATTTCCTGCATTATATTTTATTGTGCTCACTAAACAGCAATTTTATTCTTCATTTTCGAAATATTATGTCACGAAATAGGTACTTGCATATTTGGTTTGTCGAACGATGATTATCGAGTCCACGAATTATTAGCTGTGTAAATACAAACAAGATATTTGATCAGTAATATTCATTAACGAATTGTTGAAATTGTATCAATTCTAGGCCAATTCAACATTCACAAGCTTCTCATCGTAATTTTTAAATAAAATGTAGCGTATCACCGTCGCGTTAAAAAATTAATCCAAGTCTCATAGCACATCGTACATCTTGCACTAATGTGGTCTAATCCTGTCGTAAAAAATGTAATCGCAGAAAATGTGGTTCTATCTCGGCCCAAAACGTCTACATTAAATTTTCTTATACCCAAGTAATAAATCAATAAAATAAATTTATGGATGCCCAGTAATGTTCATTATAGAGATTAAAAACATTGTCTCTGTCGAACGATGTCTCGTCGGTCTATAAAACATAAAATGCAAGTTCTTGATCGCCGAAACGTCTATAAAGTAACCAACGTGAAAATCCCATTCGCGGAGCCGTAATCGCGTTCTACAGATGCTTGTGCCCGAGTTATACGATACGGATACATTTCATTAGCATGTAATGTACGGCGAATGGTACCTGCTATTACTGTAATTGTAGCGTCGAAACAATACTCGCGAAGTAAGTCTAGGATCGTTATAAATATTTTCCAGGCCGTTTTCTTCGAGGTTATGTTGCCCGTAATGCGTCTTTAATTTTCGACTCGTTCTACAAATTGTACACGGTACGTTTTCGTTACGATTTTATTCTAAAAGAAATTTAATCGCAAAACGTATCGCGTTTTAAGAATCTAATGAAAGAATATAGAAAATGTGTATTCAATTTAAGAAAGAGTACTCTACAATCCCCCAAAAAATCTCATTGAATCGTGTTATGTCATCTAAAAAGAATCTCGATCGGTACAATAATAATCCAAAACAACAGAATAATCCTTTCTCGAGATAATATTCTTTGAACTTTTACGTACAATTGCGGAGAGAATTAAGTGGACAGGTGAAGAAAATAAGTAATATAACTATTGTGCACTTAACCTCTTAGGCACGGCTGAATTTTGGGCGGGATAATACTATTCTTCACGCGAGTACATTTGAATGACACTGACATTGGCGTATCAAAACAAAGACTGTATACTCTGTACATTGTTAACACTGTTATAAAATGTTGTGAAGGCAAAAATTGTGTGAAACAAAGTATGAAAACTATCACTTAACTCAAACAGTGAACGACTGAGCCATCAGAGTGAGCTTCTAGATTGAGGCACCAGAGTGGCGCCACTAGATTGAGCCATTACAGTGGCGCGTCGTTCAAAAAGATGACATCCGCGAAAACCATCAAAATGGCGTTTCGTGTCTAAAAGGTTAAGTTTTATGTATTATATATCTTCATGATACCTAGATTATTTAACGTATAATTGAAATTAATATTTACATTTGTGTTGAAACGAGCTATATTTAACGAAAATGTTGATTAATTGCCAAGAGGCAGAAATAAGTGGAGAGGTAATAAAATATATAAAAATGTAATATCAATATTTAATATGACCACCCTTTGCTGCAATATTTGCTTTTAAACATCGAGGAATGCTATTTAGCAGATTTTCAATGTGGTTTTTATCAATATTTTCAAATGTCAATCGTAAATATTTTAGGCAATTGTTCTTGTTCCACCGTTTTTAATAAGTATAAATTTTCCAGACCGTTTTCTTCGATATTATGTTGCCCGTAATGCGTCTCTAATTTTCGACTGACTTTACAAATTGTACACGGTACGTTTTCGTTTCGATTTTATTCTAAAAGAAATTTAATCGCGAAACGTTTCGCGTTTTAAGGATCTAACGAAAGAATATGGAAGATGCGTATTCACGTTTAGAAATCTTTCGTGCAGAGTATAATAAATTTATAATAAATTTAACGAATTTATGGGAGCATTCGTTGTACGAATTTCTGGCCACGCGACGTCGCAATCATTAACAGTCCGCAATTTTTGTCGACCCTCGACGTTACGTTCCCGATTAATTGGACGTTTCGCGCGCGGCAAACAGACCCGTGAAAATAATTGGCGGGAACGTGGCATAACTCGGTCTGAAAATAAACGATCCCAGACACCTTGCTGTGGTCGCGTGAACGTCAACGTGAATTGGCATAATAACAGTTAAATAATTGCCACGCCGTGGAATCCTCGTCGCGCGGAGACCGCGTGTCCCTTTTATCGCTAGGTGCTGCTTTAATTAATGTAGTAAAATGCATCGCGACGCTTGTAACGGGCTAACGACAAATTGGTTCCGAGCTCTGTCGAAGGTTTATCGAAAATGTAGTTCGCATAATGCGAACTTGTTCCTTTGAACGATTGCAAATTGCGTTGCAACCCGACACAGAGCCTCATTAGCGACGGGGATTTGTAAACAAATGTTTTAGAAAATTGCTTCAATTTGATATATTTGTTAACGAGACACGGTGCAACCTCCGTTATCTAAGACTTAGGATGTTTATGTATTTATTTTAATTCTCAAAAAACTACAGATTGCATTTAATATTCAAAAATATAAGAAATAGTAATCAATTTTTTTCTCGTAAATGGTTAAGATTTCGAGGTTATGTCTATTAACAAAACATGATTGAAATTGACCCCTACAATCGAAAATAATTTTTCCAGAACGATTTGAAATTTTTTAATTTAAAGTTTTAATAACTTTTTAACGAAGCTTCAATCGAGAAATTGATATTCTTGATTTTCGTCCTATTTTGGCCTCTAGAATCTCCCATTAAAATTTTTCCAAGGGGTGGTCGAACACCCTGTATAAGAGTTTTATTTATTCAGCTGTCTTGATTTAAAACCTTTTCCAAATCTAACACGATAATAATTTTATAAAAGAGTGAACAGAAATAGATTTAAATAAATATTTCGCCCGTCTCTAGTGTAAAATAATGCTACTGCAGTCCATTAACGTTTTACAAAATTCAGGAGATCGAATATTCGAGGGTTGTATTAAATATTTTCGCAGAGACTAAATAACGTTTTATCTTCAAATGAATTCTACCAAAGCGAGTCGTACGCAGAACGAATTTTCTGTTTTAATCGCGCTAAATAAATTACCAGTTAGCATCTCGTCGATTTAATATAGCCGTTCTATTGCGTTCTTTATGTAACAAAGAAGACCAATTAATGCAGCCCCAGTGCCTACGCGTTAATTAAACCAAAACTCCATCGGAGAAATGAATAATTTTTACGTAATTATAAAATCGAACCGATCATGCGTAAAGCGGGTAATCGACGCGCAATATCGTCGATAACGGTTTTAATTAATTCAACGGGAGATCGTTGTAACGCTCGACAAAGGGAAAACGAATTTATCGCGAAAAAATGCTACGCGATCCATGCATTTATTTTCTTTAATAACTATTAATGTTTACAGCGCGATAAGTAGCTGTTTTATAGTTAAACAGGTCAGAAGTCAAGCGCTGCAGAGTACTCCGTTTCTTATAATACAGTCAGCAACTTTCGATTTGAAGACCGTATAAATATTTTAATCGAATTTAAGTTTGACAATTTATTAAAATGTGAATAGTCATTGGAACGTGGGAAGTGCATTTCTTAAAATAAAAGTTAATGGAAGCTTTTAGGAGTCTACAAATTCGTTTGTTAATTTATGCAAAATGTTCGAGATCCGTTGAAAGTTTCGAAACTCATCGAAACTTTACGATCGTCGAAAACTTTCACGATCTTTACACATTCATGGCGGTTTTTAATCCGTGTCGAGACACCTATCGTTAACCTGAGTTTTTTTTTGTAAGAAGATATCGCGAAGAAAGGAATCAATTTGTTAGATAATATAATCCATCTGGGATTCCATCATTGGACTTTATAGAAGTGGAAAGTAAATAAAAATTCCATGGAACTGCGACGTATATTGTTTAACGATTCCATTTGTCTCATTCTTGTTCGATCGTAACGGATTAAGTGGTATCGATTTCAGCGGCATTAAGTAGAAACGCTATAAAATAGTATAATAGCGATTTTGTAATCTTGTATACACCGTTTTATAGTTTAATATCGCTCGCTACCGATCGAACGCCGTGAGAAGAGAACTCTTTCTCGGCTTAACTGGATAAAGCTCAGTTTTAAACTCCTGCAAATGTTTATAACAGAAGGATATAGGTCCTTTCTCGATTCCAACTACTTACGATAAAACTTAATAGCAAAAATCTATACGGTGCAATCACAAAAGCGTGGAATTTATTACAGTAAGTTTAGTAAAAAGAGTATAAAAGAGTATCTGTTAAGCTCTGACAGAGATGTAAAGAGTATTTTCAAATGCACATCAATATTCGACGTCGTTTTATACTAATATCGGTTTTACGTAAATTGAAGTTTCGTATAAAAATTACACGTCGATAACTAAACGATTTCTAAAATATTTTACTCACATTTCTCTCTAGTGGGCTTATTCCAAGATCGAAACCGTTAAGAAGCTTTAATTTTATATAAATCGTTATTTACAAGAGTTTATTGTACCAATGAAACATTCGTTATAAAAATTAGTAGCAATGCCTGAAAGAATAAAATATTTTCGTACAAAGAACCTATTCGATTTTTAGTTAGTGAACGTTAGATTTTATAATCATTTCTTCCGCTGATCCATAAATGATTTATTCGGTAACGCGATACCCTTGATCAACGTATTAATGAGGTTTCATTAAATCAAGATAACTAACTTCGTTGTCGGTTGCCATATCGTATTATTAAATTCCGATAGTCACCTAATAAGTTCACGGTGTCAGCATCTCCATTAACTCGATGAAGTTTAACAGTTCGAGACGCTGTTATAAAACAAGCGCGTTTTCGAGTTTAAGACGTAATGGCTTTCTACTAAAATGCGTGAAAATTGAACGATGCACAAGAACCTCGTAAGACGTAAGTAATTTTGGAATTATGATAGGATAAAGTTAGTTTGCATAAATTTCTCCACTGTTCTCGACGATATCTTGGCGCTATAGAAATGTCTCGCAAGATAATGCATTAATTCATCCAAGATATCGAGCTTAACGTTGAAATTAGGGTCAGGAAGACTTTTGGATTTAAAGTTGGATTTCTGTGCTTCCTCTTGGAGCCACTTTAGACTTCAAATTAGGGAAGCGTTGAAATTCGCGACAGACTTCAATTTTCGTCAAGAGTTTACTTTGGTGCATTTAAAAGACACAGCATCTAATTTATTTTTAACCCTTCGACTGTGGTTGATTTTGACGCAAGCACAAGTCGTGTGCCGAAAAGTTTTTCACGCCTTGAGCAACGTATGCATTCACCTATTCGATCATTTTTTCAATGCTTCTTTGAACAAAAATAGTGAAAATTTACAAAACACTTAAAATTTCGAGTATCGATTTTCTTGACCTTTTTTCGTGGTCAGCGAGCTGAAAAAGCAACAAGGAATATTGTTTTTTTCTTTCATTTTTATTCACATCATAATCACAATCATACTAATCAAGAATCCTTTTGATTTTTCTCAGATAAAAGCAAGACGATTGAGATCATGTCAGCCAGTAGAACACTTTCTTTTTGAAAGAACTTTGTTCAATGACGTACAATTCAGTCAGTTTTGATTATTTCCACTTGAAAAAAATTGCGAACATTCGTAAAACATAAACAAATATGTATGCAAAATTTGAAAACTAAGAAACATATACTTTTACTGTAAAAAAAATCTCTAAATAGATTAAAGAAATGAAACTAGACTAGAATATCTCCTTTTAATTGAAACTGTAAAAATTTCAATTTGAGAATAACAATTTAAGAAAGAGTATTCTACAATCGTCCTAAGGGTCTCGCTCGGTACAATAATAATCCAAAACAACAGAATAATTCTTTCTCGAGATAACATTCTCTGAACTTTTACATACAGTTGCAGACAGAATTAAGTGAACAGATAAAAGAAATAAGTATAAATTAAATTTAACCAAAGTAATATACCTATTATGCACTTAAATTTTATATATTATATATCTTTATGACACATAGATTATTTAACGTATAATTGAAATTAATATTTACATTTTTGTTGAAATGAGGTATATTTAACGAAAATGTTGATTAATTGCCAAGGAACAAAAATAAGTGAATAGGTAATAAAATATATAAAAATGTAAATTGTATCTACTATGTATTTATTATGACCACTCTTTGTTGCAATATTTGATTGTAAACACTTTTTTGCTAGAATGCAGTAACTTAATTTATTTCAGGAGTTTGTTATAATCGAATTACGAATTTAATTTGAAAATTCTTTTCTTACTGACATTCTGCTGTTTCCTTACAAACAGTTTCATGCAAAGCTTACACATCAACCAAATAGTTCGTTTGAGACTTTTGCGTGAGTGAGAAAAGGGTACTTCGCGCTTATTTATATTTCTCATGTTGTAATATGTCTACTTATTTTTGTCCTTCGAATTTTACAAAATATTTCTTCTTCGCTACCTTTGTAATTTCGCTGTATGGTTTATTAGACCCGAATAAATTATATTTTATATTATTATCGGACCACAGTAGATATTAATTTCAATAATAATGTACCATAAAGACATACAGGGTGTTCGGCCAACCCTGGGAAAAATTTTAATAGCGGATTCTAGAGGCTAAAATAAGACGAAAATCAAGAATACCAATTTGTTGATGAAGGTTTCGTTAAAAAGTTATTAACATTTACAGTTCCGCTCATACTGAATTTTTTTCTCGAAAATGCGCAAGATTTTGGGGGTATGTCTATTCACCAAAAATTATTGTAATTGACCCCCGCAACCGAAAATAATTTTTTTAGATCGATTTAAAAAATTTTTTTCCCGTCGAGAAATTTTACATATTCTCGATTTTTTTTCTCGAAAGTGGGTAGGATTTCTGGGGTATGTATAATGACTAAAAATGATTATAATTGACCCCCGCAACCGAAAATAATTTTTTCAGAATTAATTAAAAATTTTTTTTTTCGCCGAAAAATTTAGTCACCTACCCCTGTCGATTTTTCTTAAAAACTCCTTTTTCATTTTTAGTAATTTTCTTTGACGTCCTACAGAAAAGTTGTCTAATACTTTTTTGTAGGTACCCATGATCTCTACTTCAGAAAAAAGTTTCATTGAAATACATTCACTATTGTTGGAGTTATGGCTGTTTGAAAATTGGACCATTTTTATGGGGTTTTTTTCATTTTGCTGGGTCAAGGACCAACTTTGCGAATATTTTTGCGATTTGTACATATTCTCCATCAAAATACGCGTAGTTTGCTTTTTTAAACATTAAAATCGTCCAATCCGTTCAGAAGTTATGACGTTTTGAAGATTCGCATGAAAATTCGGGCAGACATTTCTGGCCAGAAATTATATTTTCGGTAAGGAATTTTTTTCTCGAAAATACGTAGGATTTCGGGGGTATGTATAATGACCAAAAATGATTGTAATTACCCACTGTAATTAAATATAATTTTTTTAGCTAAAATTTCAGTAGCTACTCGAATTTTTTTATCGAAAATGGTTAGGATTTCAGGGTTACCTGTATTCACCAAAAATGATTGTAATTCAGCCCCGCAATCAAAAATAATTTTTCCAGAACGAATTGAAATTTTTTAATTTAATTGCTAATAACTTTTTAACGATGCTTCCATCAACAAAGTGGTATTTTTGATTTCTGTCTTATTTTGGCCTCTAGAATCCCTCATTAAAATTTTTCCCAGGGGTGGCCGAACACCCTGTATAATATATCAAAGTTAGGTGCGTAATAGTTATACTACTTCGGTTAAATTTCATTTATACTTGTTTCCTTTATCTGTTCACATAATTTTGTTCACAGCTGCGTCTGTCGGATCGATGGATCGGTTGCACAGCGAATTCAGCAAAAAGCCTACCTGTATCATGACGAAGAGGGGTATGTAGAAGCTGCCCAGGGTGGCATAAATCTGATAGTAGAAATTTTGGCAGACCATGCACTGCGTCGGACCGGTCTCGGAGTGAATGTATTGGTTTCCCATTGCCAGCAATGGTGGCAGGCTAATGAAGCCTGCTCCTAACCAAACCAGGGCGATGTAGAAGGCCATCCGTCGCGGCGTCCTCTTCACCCCGTACTTCAGTGGTTTCGTTATGGCGCAGAATCTGCGACACAACGCTGCATTTGCACACGACTTGCTAATCAAATACGTTACGATGGCTGATTAAATGGAACAGGCATCGATGGTGTTAACGGAAGGTGCACGGAACTGCTTCGAATAAGCACCTAGGACGTATTTCGACGCATCACGTATTGGATCGAACGGAAAGTTCGTGCGTTTTTATTCTAAATAAATCGGTTTTCCAAAGTTATATAATCTCGGCTAGTTTCTATTACTTCGACCGTTCCACGAGTTTCATTTTAACACTAAATTTACGGAACTTATCAATCTGACGGGTGTTAGATTCTATTTTTAAAATTACAGACCGTGTAAATATTATTTGTTAATAATTATTGTTGAATTCGATCGATGCATTGACATTGCCACAGAGATATTAATTTTAAAGGTTTGCTCGGTTCACCAAAGGCAGCAGTTTAAAATCTGTTTGGTTTTATTATTGTTTTACTATTTCGATAAAAATATGTGCAAATAATGTCTGTAAATCTAGCGTTAATATCGTTTTCGTGACATCGTTGTGGTTTGGTAAGAAATATTCTTGAAAAGTGGTTTTAACTTTTCTATAAATTTCGAAGCTTTTTCCGTTTGGATGAGTTTGTAACGGTCTGAAGAGGCATCACTTTTTAAATTAAGGGTCTAATTTTGTTTTGAGAAAAATGACTATAATTCGAGAACAAATAGGGCACGCGTTTATATGAATATGTTTCGTTATTTTTGTATTTTCAATCTGCAGTTAAAATGGGTCTCGCATATTAGGATTCATTCTGTATTATATCGTTATTCGTTTGGAAAGAATTAATTTCGTATCCCATAAATATTTATTCCAACGTCCCGCCAAAATTAATTATTCGGTATTCCGGCCAGTTTCGAGGGATATTTCGCACAAGCACATTTGCTTTAGAGGGCAATAAATTATATTTTATTTAAAATATTTTTCACTTTTCTGGCAATAAATGAATTCTTTGTGAATTTTTCTCGTCGCTTGTAAACTATCAGAAACGGTTGATTTACAGAGTTTCCATTCAACAAAGTCAATTGTCTTTCGAACTAAAACCACGATTTTTGAATCATCGAAACCAAAGCAATAAAGTAATAAGTATCGATGATATTCTTTATTTCGTTTCATTTTCGATCGCACTAAAAATTTGTGGAATAATTTGTAGAGAAGTTTGACATTTGAAACGACGTGACAACTTTTAAATCCTCAAAACTAGCCCAGACACCTAATACAGTAATGATTCTTAAAATGAACATCGTTCCGAGGTTAGCACGTTCATTTCTCGTACAGTGAAAACGAATTTCAACACCAGATATTTATACACAGAACCACCGTTGATACATTCCTTCTCGAAAGCATTAAAACAATATCTTTTTCCCGGGAAATTCAAAAATACAAATTAGTAAAAATTTATAAATTATACAGGGTGTTCAGCCATCCCTGGGAAAAATTTTATTGGGGGATTCTAGAGGCCAAAGTAAGACGAAAATCAAGAATAGCAATTTGTTGATGGAGGCTTCGTTAAAAAGTTATTAACGTTTAAAGTTCCGCCCATACTGAATTTTTTTCTCGAAAATGCGGAGGATTTCGGGAGTATGCCTATTCACCAAAAATGATTATAATTGACCCCCGCAACCGAAAATAATTTTTCCAGAATGTTTTGAAATTTTTTTTTTCGCCGAAAAATTTAGGCACCTGCCCCCCGTCGATTTTTCCTAAAAATTCGATTTTGATTTTTAGTAATTTTATTTGACGCCCTACGGAAAAATTGTCTAATACTTTTTTGTAGGTACCTATGAGTTCTACTTCAGAAAAAAGTTTCATTGAAATACATTCACTATTGTTGGAGTTATGGCTGTTTGAAAATTGGACCATTTTTATGGGGTTTTTCTTATTTTACGGAGTCAAGGAACAACTTCTTCAATATTGTTATAATTTCTACATATTCTCGACCAAAATACGCGTCGTTTGCTTTTTTAAACATTAAAATCGTCCAATCCGTTTAGAAGTTATGATGTTTTAAAGATTCGCATGAAAATTCAGTGAAACATATCGACGAATGGTCAGACATTATATTTTCGGAAAATAATTTTTTTCTCGAAAGTACGTAGGATTTCGGGGGTATGTGTAATGACCAAAAATGATTGTAACTGACCCCCGCAACCGAAAATAATTTTTTTAGAACGATTTGAAAAATTTTTTTTTCGTCGAAAAATTTCAACAACTACTCGATTTTTTTTCTCGAAAGTGGGTAGGATTTCGGGGGTATGTCTATTTAATTAATTGGTATTCTTGATTTTCGTCTTATTTTGGCCTCTAGAATCCCCCATTAAAATTTTTCCCAGGGGTGACCGAACACCCTGTATATTTAATTTAGTCGAAGTTTAATGCATTTGACGATACACGTTCTATTATATTATTAAATTATTGAATAATTTAACTTGATAAATAGCACGGTTTTAGATACAGAAACGTTCAATTTACGAATCACGACCGAGGTTCGTTTTAAGAATCATTGCTGTAAGTCTGGTCGCACGTCGAACTTATGCTATTATGATACCACTCACCGATCGACGGAGATCATGCAGAGGTTCAGAATGCTGGCCGTGCAACTGAGCACATCGGAGATAACCCAAAGGTCGCACATAAATTTGCTGAAGGACCAATTACCGGAAATCTCGTAGAGTAACGCCATCGGCATTACCAGAATCGCAACGCAGAGATCGCTGAATGCCAAGCTCACCAGCAGATAGTTGCAAGGTCTTCGTAGCTTCCTAACGAGGCACACGGCGACGCAGACCAAAATGTTGTCGATCACGGTCACGACTATGATGATACCAAGCACCAGGGCGATGATTATTGCCTGGGGGAGAAAATTGAGCGACATTGTTGAGCTGTTAACCGGTTTACAGATCGCACATCTCGAGTTTCGATCGTCCAAACAAACGGTTAAATAATTTGTCAAATAATGTATAATAATAATCAGAATATAAAATTAAACGTTTCACGTTTTCCACTTCTGGACCAAATCTGTATTCATTGGTAGAAGTGCAAAGGTGACTTTGAACAGGAATAAAACATTTTGAGGGATGAGATCATAGTTGGGTAAATTTTATTTTATTTCAATTAATAAGACTTTTAGTTTACGAATGAAAATTTTGCTCAAACCTTGGGTTAGTTTAGAGTCTTAGAAGTTCTATAATTTTATTCAAATAACAGTTCACATTTCCACGTGATCCACTATATTTTTTGCACCTATAGGTGGTCCAACTAACTTGACTAAAACGTGATTCTATGTTGTAAACCTGGTCGAGTCACCGGAAGTCCAAACACTGCACGAATGTTACTATCTGAACTATACATTATGTAATTAAAAAATCTCGGAAAAAGTAATTACAATACGTTAAAAAGAAAGTTCGGTTTAACGATGCGTTTTACTATTGCAATTTTACGATGCAATTACTATTTTTGTTACGTTCGACCCTGGTATTTACTGGCGTTGATTTCTCGTGATTTTCGAGGAACCACAAAATAAGTTTGCTCGAAAATGAGCAGCGCGAAACGCGATTCAGCGGAATCCTTCGTACCACTTTCGTTGATTTTCGGTGAACCGAAACCGCGAGCGCGATTTCCCGAACTAAGCAACACGAAGTGCGATTCAGCGGAATTCCTTGCACCAAGACGAAATACCGACCGTGGACAACAGCTTTTAATTTAATCGATTTACGATCGATGAGTTAAAAAAACTCGCGAGGAGTGTTCGACAATAAAATTCACGAAGCAACGTTATAGTTTTTTTGTTTGCGTTTGGAACATTGAAAGGTGAACAAGTTGGATTGCATTTAAAATTACACATTCCATATTTCAAATTACAGGAAGCGTAAATATTATTTTTTAACAATTTATGTTGAATTTGATCGATATAATGTCATGAGTATATATTCTAATTAAAAGAAAAATCGCATTTTAAAATAATCATCAACATGAAAGGTATCAATATGTGCAATCAATGCCTGTAAATCTAGTGTTAATGTGATGGACGCGAGACTATTAAGGACTTGGTCCCTCAATATATATTACAGTATCTGGATTTGTTTCTTGGTTTTTACTTTTATTTAATTGATCCTTCTTTCCTGAGAGATTAACAGGAGAATGTTAACTTCGTTACATACAAAGTTGAATACGTTATTAACATACGTCCCATATTATAGTCGAGTTACAAGACTCTATCTTTATCAATAAATTATTGATAATCAGTCTAGATGCGTTTCAGTGATTTAAAACGAAAAAAAGTACCTCGAAAGTACCCCTAGCCGCTCGGTGTGGCTCTACACGGTTCTTGCGAATGTAACATTTCAATCGAATTGTCATGCATCTAACCATGACAGTAATCCGCTCGAATGTGATAGCACGATGCAAACAATCGTAGTTAGATACCGGATAATCATGGGAATGACAGTATTAGTTCCCGATTACTCTGTACGTCACAGCGATTGGTCTTCATATCTCAGGATCCCAATCCGTTTGACTCTGCCAATCAGATATATCTGAAACAACCTGTCTAACCAAGACAAGCTATTAACCCTTTCGCAGTTCAGTCTGTCACAGACACGCATCTGAACCAGTGTGGCCAGATTGGGCATAATTGAGTGCATCGAAATCGACAATAGCGACGACGAACTTTTTTAGCGTCTAACAGAGTGGTGGGGATAGCAGGCATATACTACCGCACGAGTCACCTGAACGTGAGCTCGACATTTCGCACAATTTCGGGAAAATGATAAAGAACGCTAGTGTGAGACTTTCCTTCTTGCTCTTGTAAAACAGAAATATATTACTTAATGTTGGAGGAAGACCAAAAAACTTATCGCCGCAGGATGAACGAAGAATTATACGGTTTGTCACATCTGGTGAAGCTTCAAGTGCCACCATGGCTACACAATTATTAAAAGAAGATACGAATATACAAATAAGTAAGTGGACAACACGAAGGACTCTCAAACAAGTTAACTTTAGAAGCATTAAGAAGAAAAAGAAGCCAATGTTATCAAAGAAAAATATTAAACTTCGTTTGGCATTTGCCAAAAAGTATCAAAACTGGACAACTACTGAATGAGAACGGGTTATTTGGTCAGACGAGACCAAAATTAACAGAATTTGTTCAGATGGCATGTCTTGGTGCTGGATTTGTAAAAATGAAAGGTTTAAACCACGACATGTAAAGCAAACGGTAAAGCATGGCGGCGGATCCCTAATGTTTTGGGGGTGCCTAACAGCATTTGGTGTTGGATCACTGCACCAAATTAATGGCATCATGAGTCAGTATATGTACAAAGATATTTTATAAGATCATCTCACAGATGCTGTTGAAAATATGCCATTCGAAGAAGAAAATGTAATTTTCATGCATGATCGAGACCCTAAGCACACTGCTAAAAGTGTGAAAAATTGGCTCAATACTAAAAAATTTTCTGTTTTGGATTGGCCTGCACAGAGTCCCGATCTCAACCCCATAGAGAATCTATGGGAGTTACTGAAAATACGACTTCGGGATAAAAATAATTATAATGTTTATTTTTTGTTATTCTTTTATGTTCCTAGTAATAAATAATGATTTATGCAAAACTTGTGGTCACTTATGCTCCTTACTATATGTCTTATTGTACCGATTATCCGCGATGTCCGATTAACATTTATTTTTTTACTTCCTAGTCTTGAGATACACTCCTTCAAAATGGAACAAAATGTTAAAAAGATCGTGCATTAAATTTTAAGAGGATCCTTGTAAGAAGGCTTTAATCTTCGACTTGGTCGTGGTTTTAATGGGTCGTTGGTTATTCGCTGGTCAACAACGATTAGGTAATGGTCATCGATGGTCAACAGTGAGGCTGACATCAAGATCAAAGGTCCAGGAATCCAAAAGGTAGGGCCAACCGAAATAGTTGTTCGGTAGACCAAACTGTCTTTAACTGTCAACTTGGCCTCCGTCTCCCCACTCTTCCACCTTAGAAAGAGGTATATAAGGAGTCACTGCTAGCGTACTCACTCAGTCTCGCGAATTCGGGGGCCTACCTCTGGCCATTAGTGACATTGGCTGACTACTGATGACCAGGACTGACCAGGACTGACCAGGACTGACCAGGACTGACCAGGACTGACCAGGACTGACCAATGCTGACCAATGCTGACCAATGCTGACCAATGCTGACCAATGCTGACCAATGCCGGGCCGTTGTGAGTAACAGTAAGAATCCGTGAGTTGCATATGATTTTTATTCCTCCGGCCCCCATGTCGATTAGAATGTTTCGTCCTAACCGACATGGGTGACTGGTTGTATACGTGTTCTCTTTGGCAAGTGTAATGACCGCGTGAGTAGTAACACATGTATATTGTTTTATCTTCGGATCTTTTGCTTAAAATTCGAATCTTCTTGTATACCGCGATTTTTGAGATGACAAATGTCATAGTAGATTCAATTATTTGAAATTTGACACTCATTTTAAAATGAATATATAACGAGTACATACATCAGTTTCTCTCGTTCGCTCGTTCTCTGGTTCTCGCTTTCCGAGATTATGTCTCGACTGAAAGAACCAGAGAGTTTTGCTCGATCACCTCTGTTTAATGGAATGAAACACGTGATCACCTGTGTAGTAGGTCTGATAACTCTAACCGCTTCAACCCCGGTGCAGCTTGGTTCAGCTTAAGTGGGGCCTTGGCGGAGGGATTATTCTCCTCTTTATCCGGAAAAGAGCATAACCGACGTCGAGAGGTCTTGATTCAGGTCCTTTCTCAGTACTAAGTCGGGTCCCTTTGTAATCGTGTGTTCTCTGGGACCCGGCGGTGTACGTAGAGAAGTAGAGTGACCAGTTTCAACCGTGACTTGCTTTTCTGATAATCAAGGCCGGGGGGGATCAATTTGATACCCACACTCACTGCACGCTATGAGCACGCGTCGCGTCGCGTCGCGTTTTATTTAAGCGTGCGATGTTTTTGCACGCCGCGATTTTTAATATGACAAATATCGTACCGTCGATCGAAAGTAGAGTCATGATTCTAATATCTTTTACTTGTAATTATATTCATTCTAAAATTAGTGTCAAATGTGTAGTTTCCGATTGTTCTTTATATTTTTCAGTAATTAAATTCACTTTCATGATTGATTTTACGACTTTGGGTATCGAAGATAACCAAAGTCTTTCTTTACTTATTAAAATATATCATTAGATTTACGTGCAAGAAGATATTTCGCGACGAATACATTGTAGAATCAAAGTAACATATATTATGTACTATTTTCACTTTGTCACTGCACTTGCCTGTAGTTGTAGTATCTGTAGTTTTACGAATGTCAAATTTTTGTTTGTTCTATTTCTAATAAATAAATTTCTGTTACAGGGCATATTCCTATGGAAGTTCTAGGTTTACAGAAGTAAGAATTAGGAATTGTTACAATTTTGTTTCATGTTGTTTTGTTTGTGTTGCAGGAAATCATCGTGGGATAAACACAAGATACATATCAAAGAGGTACATATTTTAATTTATTTTGTTAAATAATCAAATAGGTAGGATGTAAATTAATTTAGATTAATAGTTAGGCAGGGGTTTAGTTGTCTGTATTAACTATTCTATCAGGCAGGCTATATTTTGTTGTTTTGTTGATGGGCATTTTCAGACAAATTCTTTCTCAGAAAGCTCGTTTGTTGGTTGTTTCCTTCGTTGGTTGCATTTTCGTTTATTGCTTCTTCGACCAACGTTATCGATATTAACTATTATGTCAGGCAGGGTTCTATTTGAATACAAACTCTCGTTTTGGTTAAAATACTCTCTTCGTTGGTTGTGCACCTTTCATTGGTTGCACTTTCGTTTGTTGCTTCCTCGACCAACGATCGTTGGTCACAGAAGCTCTTTATTAATGGAGGGTGGATGGGATTCGGTTAGGGTGGATCTCCATTCGCAGCAACCTCCACGTGGTGAGATCTGGGTAATATTATTTAGCGTTTAATCAATAATTGTATCATTCTTAGCTGGGTAATGCAATTATTAATTAAAAACTAAATAATATTAGCAAATTGGCTGCGATCCGCCTTGCATAGGTTATCATAAATATAGAGTTTCTTAGATAGATAGATATAGATAGTTTCTTAGCTAGATTAGTTTGGATTCTCATTGACTATACGGTCGAATTTCAAGAAAACGTCCTTACATTTCTAAAGTCAACGCATTCAAGCGGTTAAAATTTGCACAAGAGTGTTACTTCTAACTGTGATAAAAATAATTATAATGTTTATTTTTTGTTATTCTTTTATATTCCTAGTAATAAATAATGATTTATGCAAAACTTGTGGTCATATCTCAATACATATACATTATTTGTAAAAATTTTTTAAAACGTTTTATATAAATCTTAAGAAGGTTCAAAATCAAATAAACTTTATCTCTATTTTTTCTATCTGCTGAAAAATATGCGATATAAAAGAGAAAGATATCTTACGAATAAATTTCAAAACACTACTTTCTGTACATATAATGCAAACATTGGAAGTACGTTGCTCCGTAAAAGAGAAGAAGAAATCATTTGACCGGTCATGGTAGAAATTGGTGTACATAAAGTTTAGTGTAAAGAATGCTCTGGAATCTCAACTTGACGCATTGTGTACTTTGATTTCCAGCGAAGCTATGAACTAGTTACGCTTAAAATTCAGCAGAAATTCAAATCGCTTCAAAATTAGTTAGGAAACTTCACGGTTGGGGAAGTTTTGGATATATCGAATATGTCGAACAACTTAGGAAATTCCTAGGTGCAACTTTCCTACCCTTCGTCTGGCTCTATATATTAAGAATCGTTCTATTAAGCGTTTCGATATCGACTCTTGCTCTTCTCGTCTTTTAATTCAGAGCTACGAGGAATTTTTACACGCATATAGCAGGCTGAAATGCCAACGAACGAACGACGCGTATCGAACGGAATTGTTTTCTTATCGAACGAACGTGTTCATCCTCCTTTTGCCTCGGCGGAACAGACTTATCTGATTCAACCGCTGTCGGTAAACACACTTGTTATTGCTTTCACTGCGAGCAACGATCGAACGAACGTACATTTTATTCTGAAAAAGATATCAAATGACGTTTAACGTGCTATTGCTTTTTTAAAAAAGTTTTACAATGGCGTTGCAGAACGTATTAACCCTTTGTACTCCAAGAAGTCACTTTAATAGAAATATCTGGCTACTTGAATGCAATTTTGTGACGCCATTTTAAAGAATATTAACATTCTCCTTTCTCTCCAGACAAATTTATAAATGTTTGAAATTTTTAATTTCTTCATTTGTTTCGTTGATTATGGTAGATATTATGCAAAAGGTTAAATAGTTTAGCTTTCAAGGATGAGGGTTAATTTTTTGCTTTCAAAATTCCCTATTTCTTGTTTTTAGAAAGAAAAATTTTCTTCTCAGACCCTAGTACCATACTACTTTTTTCTACAAAATACAAAACATCTTAAACTCTAAAGGATTAATTGTCACTTCCCTGTTATGATATTTGCAACAAGATCGATTTTTATTGTAAAATATTCTTCGTTTTGGGGTGATTCCTGGTCGAATCGTTATTTTTTCTTTCGATTCGAAGTAAGGTACTGACAGGTAGAAATCACACTGTGAGTGTTTCTTCTTTTAAAAGTTTTAAGAGCAGAGCAAATTGATAAAAACTTTACCTTGAACAGCGAGCAATTACTACGATTTGCTTTAATCTCCTCGGGATTTATTTACAGAAAAGTTTCGACGACCGGCGTCGAGCGAATTCGACGGGTAAGCCGAATGCTTTGCGACGTCGGGACATAACGAAATTATCGTCGTAATTAAATTGGCTGGCATGCAAAGCGTACAATTTAATTCGAGATAATCTTTCGCGCTGCGACAAGCGTTTCGAAACGACTGGGCTCATCGTTGGGTATTATATTCAACGGCGGCTGATTCCGCGATGGACACTTTCGTTGCAAAAATTACGCGGTTGCCGCGGACCACTTGTGTACATGTATCATTGGATTTGAACGTTATTGCTCCCCGGTAACAACCCATTGTACGATATTTCCATGCTGGCCGAGTCCGTCGAGCACGATAACAATCGGGAAATCTGCATCAGCGGCGAACCAGGGAAAATCCAGAGATAAATGGCGCCGCGAAAAATGGAAGTGGGGAACAGGTTTCTCTTTGCAAGGGCGATTAAATCGGGCCACTTCGACGCGATTCGATTGAAACTGTGACTTGTTTGCAGCGGGACGGTTTATGTTTTTACGTGACCATTCAAACATGCGTGCAGAGTATTTCGAAATTGTATATTCGACTGTTAAGGGGGTATTCTAGTACGGAACATTTTTCTGGTCTTTTAAGGGATTTTCTTTTACGAAAGAAGTATAAGTTTTTTAATATCAATATTTTGCATATATATTTATTTATGTTTTATGAGTGTTTAGAATTTTTTTTCGAGGGAAAATGATCAAAACCGACTGAATTGTATGTCATAGTTGATCGAATGTTTGCTCAACTCTGAATCAGAGTTTAGAGTAGTGGAAAGATATCGGTGGATCAAGCTACATACGTAATCGGACGCAGCTGTTTCCATAAAATGATGCAAGAATCATTTATTTCTTACCGATGCATGAATATTGAACGTGCGCCAGCATGATGAGCCAATAACCTACTTTAGACATACATGATTCAAGCATACACGCGCTCGATATTAGCTGCGACAAAAGTGTGCTTTATGTGCCCCTGTCGTTGAATACTGTGACAAATATAATCATTGGCCATTAATAATTTCGATTTTGATAAATTTTATCAACGAGGTAGGTCGAATCAGCGACGAAACTTTGATTTCTAAGAACGCTATAATATTTAATTTGTGCTACTTTTGTATATTAAGGGAGAAGCCTTTCATTGCAAATTACGAAAGATATCAAAAAAAAGATTTAGATAATTACTAAACCGAAAATATATACAGGGTGTTCAGCCACCCGTGGGAAAAATTTTAATGGGGGATTCTAGAGGCCAAAATAAGACGAAAATCAAAAATACTAATTTGTTGATGAAGGCTTCGTTAAAAAGTTATTAACGTTTAAAGTTCCGACCGTACTGAATTTTTTTCTCGAAAATGCGTAAGAATTCGGAGGTATGTCTAATCAACAAAAATGATTGTAATTGAGCCCTGCAACTAAAAATAATTTTTTTAGTACGATTTTAAATTTTTTAATTTTGTCGAAAAATTTCTCATCTTGTCGAATTTTTTTCTAGAAAGTGGGTAGGATTTAGGGGATATGTCTATTGACCAAAAATTATTGCAATTGACCCCTGCAATTGAAAATAATTTTTCCAGAGTGATTTGAAACTTTTCAATTTTGCCGAAAGATTTGGGCACCTACCCCCTGTCGATTTTTCTTAAAAATTCCTTTTTCATTTTTAGTAATTTTGTTTGACGCACTACAGAAAAGTTGTCTAATACTTTTTTGTAGGTACCCATGAGCTCTACTTCAGAAAAAAGTTTCATTGAAATATATTCACAATTGTAGGAGTTATGGCTGTTTGAAAATTGGACCACTTTTATGGGGGTTTTCTCATTTTGCGGGGTCAAGGACCAACTTTTCGAGTATTTTTGCGATTTGTATGTATTGTCCGCCAAAATACGCGTAGTTTGCTTTTTTAAACATTAAAATCGTCCAATCCGTTAAGAAGTTATGGTGTTTTAAAGATACGCATGAAATTTCAGTGAAACATATCAACGCTATGGTCAGACATGAAATTTTCGGAAATGAATTTTTTTCTCGAAACTGAGTAGGATTTCGGGGGTATGTCTATTGACCAAAAATGTTTGCAATTGACCCCTGCAACTAAAAATAATTTTTCCAGGACGATTCGGAAGTCTTTTTTTTCACCCAAAACTTTCAGCACTTACTCGAATTTTTTTCTCGAAAGTGGGTAGGATTTCGGGGGTATGTCTATTCACCAAAAATGATTGTAATTAACTCCCGCAACCGAAAATAATTTTTCCAGAACGATTTGAAATTTTTGAATTTAATTGTTAATAACTTTTCAACGAAGCCTCCATCAACAAATTGGTATTCTTGATTTTCGTCCTATTTTTGCCTCTAGAATCCTCTATTAAAATTTTTCCCAAGGTTGGCCGAACACCCTGTATAAAATATTGTCGAAAAAATAATTTTGTACTGTTTGGGGGACTATTAGAACTATGGCTTTACGTGCAATAATTTACAGTGATTATGCATTGTTATACATCGATGGATTTAGAATAAGAACTTTGTTAAGTTACATATAATTGTGTAAAGAGCTTGAAAAATTTGTTTAATCGTAAACTTACGATTCACTTATCGATTAAAATGCATAAAGAATAATCGAAGTATATAATTTAGTCATCGATTTGCATTACACTGGTCGACGATCCCCTATGGTACTCCAAAATCAAACATTATCGTTATAAACTATGTTTATCATAAGCTTTCGATATTCTCGGTGATATGCTCGAATTCGATCGTTATCAAAATGAAATTTTTTATTTCATTAATAACTAAAATTACATTTGGCAAACGGTGAGTGACAAACTGGTGTACCTTAATTACATTTGCGAGAATAACGAGATAAATGGCGAATTTCGCGATAATTCCTCGTATATGTAATCAACTCAGTCGATGGAAAAACGATTAAAATGTATCTGAGCCTTCAAAAGTCGCTAATAAATCAAATATTTTAAATTAATGCACGTCAACAGCAACTGTGTCAAAAACTGAAGTTAATTTGCAAATTTTCTCGCACAATTTTATTAAATAACATACGTGGCATTTCTTAATTTTTGTACGACTCTGTGCTTCTTATTTACGAACAAGGAAATACTAAATTCTAATTATCTAAAGTTGGAATATATCTCATTGCTACATACTCCAATTTTAATAGAATTGATTATATTTGAAATTATGTTACGAATTGATGTATACACAATTTGTTACCTAACCAAGGACTAAGTATGATCAAATCTGGATTATTTAGAAAATAATTAATAATTTAGTTTGTGTATATCTATTCAAGTAAAACTATTAATTTCGAAAAATTAAAAGAAAGAGACGCGCTATTAATGGATAAGTTTTAGTTATAATTTGATGCAAAGAAACTCCAAGCAAAAACTCAATATTTCGTAATTGAAATGTTATATTAACATTTTGCTTTGGTCGAACGGTCGAAAATGCTCGGTTAAACAACGTTCAGGTAACAGTGATTTAACTGCGTTAACGATACAGTCCATTCGAGAAGTTCAAACACTCCTATGGTTGAGAGGTTTAACGAACGAAAGTTCACTGTATAAAAGTTCAACTAACTTGCCAAAGGAAAGTTCAACAGACTCACGACTATAAGAGTTTATCACCAGCAACCCAGAAAGTTTCATTCTACCTTCACTCCAAAGTTCGATTAGTTCTAAAGTTCAGGCGCTGAAATTTTTGATGTTCAATACGTCAGACGGTGGGACAAAACTAACTGACGACGATCAAAATACGGTTCTCGTAACATAAATTGAAAAATTGTTTAGGAGAAGCGTTTAACTCTCTTATGTAACATTTCTCATTAAAATTTTGCTCGAACTAAAACTTTTCTCGATCACAATTCTCTCCATTTTCGTAGGACGGAAAGCAAAAAGTTGTTAATATTTTAGTTCGATTCATGCTCTTAACATAATACATAGATTGTATAGATTACAAATTACCTTGCAATTCAACGTGTATTTATTTTTTTTTTCGTTAATTGATCTCCTGTTTAAAACGATGCAATTTCAACTATGTAATTTTGATAAATTTTCTAATATTTTCATGTTAATAATTACAAAATAACATGCTTTTTTGTACGAGTCTAAATATCCTGTCCTTTAATATTACTTTGATTTATAGTCTTAAGTCAATGTATAGATTGTATAGATTTTAATTTGCCTTGCAATTCAACATGCATTTACTTTTCTCGTTAATCGATCTCCTTCTGTTTAAAACGATGCAACTTCAACTATGTAATTCTGATAAATTTTCTAATATTTTCATGTTAATAATTAAGATTTTTAGTTAATAATTAAGAGTTAATAAAGTAAGATTTCTCGAAATAAAAATATTCAGAAGACAACTAAAATTACAGATTCATCTTCCCCACGTAAACCTTTTTTTCCTCACTACGCACTGTCCGATTTGGAAGATCGATTTGTAGTTCCTATATCAAAATCTATGGCGGGGATTAAGGATACCGATGTGGATCAGGTTTCTGATACGAACGTGATTTCTTCGCTGCTTTCGAGATTTCGAACTCGCGTCGTTTCCAGCTAAGTCTCTTCTGCAAGCACCGCGACCATTGCCTCGATTAAATATCCAAGGTTGGATCGTTGCCACCTCGACGACGTTTCGAGCCGCTTATGCGTCATTTACAGGAAAAAAATCACCGGAGCTCGACGCGGAAGAAACTGATTACGAACTTCGCGCAGTAGTGGCGTCCAACTTTGATCGAACCTCGTCGATTTTTCGTCCGCGCTGTAATGGAATTCTGAAGTAGATTAAGAACGTTGCCGCCATAGGGGCACTGAAAAGAACTAGGACTTGGACTTTACAACGTTACGTCACCTTACGAGTGATCGAACAGGAATCAATAACAGTACTTTACCACATTTCTTAAGTATTCGTTATTGCAAATTAACAACCGGAGATTCGCTACACGCTCAATTTCTCGAACGATGTACGGAATTAGCAAAGAATGTCGGTCGTTTCACGACGCACAACGCGTTTACGACTGCAATTCTCGTCGCCCTTTGTCACCGGAATTTCAACGCGACAGAGATGGAAACGCTGCTTAAAAGAAACGAAAGAAATTTACAATCCCGATACGAGGAGTTATAAATAAAGACGGAAAAGGGAGGTCCACCGCGTTACGTAAATATCTGGGTTTAAGATCCTTGCACTTGGAAGCGTATAAATTACCCATTTAACCTCTTCAAGGACACTGGCGCATAGTCATTCCGTTTCCCCGGGAGTTTTACGGTTTCTTTTTGCTTCTTGGGATTTAAGAATCCCGTCGATAACTTCTCGACGAGTATTGTGAATTTTTTTTAAATAAAATTCTATTTTTCCCGACAAAACGTTCTGTTGTGTATGTTATTAAATTCAATTAAACGAAAGCAAAGTTAAATCGAAAATGTAAAGTACTATTATTTCGTTTTCGGGATAATTTCGAAAATTTATCTAGTACGCGTGCAACGAAGTATAATACGACGTGGACGTTAGCACAAATAGTGGATAATGGCCAATGGCAAATCGTATGCAATCGCACGCGTGTCCCATGCAAATTGAATTCAATTATGAACAGAATTTATTTCACATTTTTTGCTTACTTTTGTATATGGAATTCTGTACAGAAATAATTTGATAAATTCGATAGTCGAAGACGATATTAATATTCAAGAAAGGTGTTCTCAGTTTTTACGAGATGTTACATGATTTTATCGCATAAAATAGCTTCCTTATTCGATCCACGTAAAACACCTATGAAATATTATCCCCAAGAGTATGACACAATAAAAATAATTTGTTTCCCATATCTGAGAGCTTGAGCACGAAAGATATTTTTATAAAATAATCTGATAAATTCAGAAACTGTTCAACGAGTGTATTAAAGAATGTTAAGTCAATGCTAAATGTACAAACGAATTCTTTATAAAAATCGAAACGAGAGTTGCGTTAGCTTTTCGACGTTATAACTAAAATAAATATCATTTATAGGATAATAATTATTTTTTCGAAAATGTTTTACAGTTTCAAATAACGATTATTTTTTTACCGTTGTCGATAACTATTATTAAGAAGGAACATTCATTTCGATCGTTCATAATATGATAGTTATTGATTAAAATTTCAATTACTAGTTTTCGTAAGAAATCTTATCTTATATTTTTCTCGTATTATTAGTCGATATTTAGTATTAGTCGAACAAGAATAATTACAACCTTCCCTGAAATTTGTTAATAAGGAACTGCTTCCTTCTAATCTGCCAGCGTTAACTAAACTAATTAAATACTTATCGTTAACAGCACGGTTTTCAAAGTTCCGACCGCTGGAACTTGGACGCACGACAGCGCTCGATTTGTTCTTGTTACAAACATACCCGGCATAATTATTCATGGTCTTTGCGATAATCTTCAGTCAATGATCTTGGGCATAATATTGGGATTCATAATGAGCAAAGTTATATTAACTTGAATGGGTTTTAGTGTGATGCATTGGAATCGGAAGATTCCAACTGAGACGTGCATAAGTTTACTATAGCGCAAAGTACTCCAGATTCTTAAACTAAAAAAGTATTTCCAACGAAAAAGAAAGAAAATAGTTAGTAACGATAAAAAGTATTCAAGTTTCGGTTACAGATATGCTATGAAGGGAAATCAAACGAATTATTAGTACTCGAGGTATCTTTGTCATCATTTCGAAAAATGTAGCTTCTAGAAAAATTCGTTTAAAATTCGACGATGCTCTAATGATATAATACTATTAAATGATATCATCGAGATACGTCAATCTCTTAATACACCATTATTAAGTATGGATTATTACATTCAAATTGAAATAAATACATTATTATTCATCAGCTTTTTCCACAATTTATACTTTTAATAATTTAGTAGATTTCTTGATCCTCCTTTCCACCCCTAGGAAAAATTTTAATGGGGGATTCTGGAGGCCAAAATAAGACGAAAATCAAGAATACCAATTTGTTGATGGAGGCTTCGTTAAAAAGTTATTAACAATTAAATTCAAAAATTTCAGATCGTTCTGGAAAAATTATCTTCGGTTGCAAGGGTCAATCACAATCCTTTTTGGTAAATAGACATACCCTCGAAATTCTGCGCATTTTTGAGAAAAAAATTCAGTACGGGTGAAACTTTAAATGTTAATAACTTTTTAACGAAGCCTCAATCGACAAATTAGTATTCTTCATTTTCGTCTTATTTTGGCCTCTAGAATCCTCTATTACAATTTTTCCCAGGGGTGGCGGAACACCCTGTATACTTTGTCACTGTATGAATAAGGCCTCGTAAATACAGTTCAGCCGTGGTTAAGAGTTTGAAGGACCGCTGATTCTGCAGGATGGACAAAAGTAAACGAAGCGCGAGATAGGAGAGGAAAGAAGTAGGTCTCTGGGGCCGCCATAAATCTTACCTGCGTGGCCGTGTATCGGGAGTGTTTGCCAGGAAATCCTCCAAAGAAGTCGTCGGTGTCATTTGTGGCGTTAGTGGTGAAATTTAGAAGCAAGGTGCCTTCCGTGGTGATTACGTCCTTCCCCTCCATACGACCCTAGTCGGCAGTCCGGAGCATCCGAAGCGCCCTCCTCGACGACGGCTACGTTATGCTCCTTCTCTCCTCTGGACCATGGGATTCCAGGGAGGTTCAGGCCATGCATGGGAATCTTCTCTCGATTCCACGACCTGAGGTCCGCCTCAGCCGATCATCGTTACCGTTTGCCCGATACTGCCTTTGCTGACCTGGAATCACATACCAAGCGCCATCGATGAACCCACAGGCTATGTTCGCGTTAGATAGAGTACATTCGCGAGGTACGAAAACCCAGTGTTCAAGAATAGAGTCGAGTGATCAGTACGGAAAACAAAATGTTGTATACCCCAGAAACGAATTAAAATAATCGATTTTTTTTTGTGAACACACAGTAGAGATTTGCAATGCAGTCTATTCAAAAAGCTGCAAATTATCTATCCAAAATATTATAACTTCTCGATAGTCTCTGTGCATACGATGCAACGCATAAAAAGAGAGATTAAAATTGCTCGAAATAAAAAAAATAATCTTCATCGTTCCTCTTTATACGTTTGTTTGTGTAACATTTATTTTCTACTGGATTCGATATAAGCACGGAAGTGACATATTATAATAATAATTTGTACTGAAATCTCCTACATGAATTTCTGATGCTTTTAGAAATAGAGGTTTGCAGCCCAGAGTCTCGACCAAGATAAGTTAAAAAGACTTGGGCTCTGAGACAGGCTAAAGGGCTCCATCTCATTCACTTACAGATAAAAAGTTCATGGAGATAATTGTATTGACTTCTTATCACGTTAGAGGGAATAGAAAGGGTCGCTAGATGTAAAATATCGACGACCAGAATTTAATATTTTTACATTTAATCAACGACTAGCGGGCACGTATATTTTCAAGTTCGTGCAAACTAAATTGATAAAATGGTTTCGTTCACTCTAGAAAGCATCTTCGTTCGAGATAATAATTTTAGCAATGCAAGTTTTAATAGCACCGTGTAACACGTTGAGATCCGCAGGTTAATATTTTCGTATAACTTTGTAATTACTGGAATAAGTTTCTGCAGCATCATTTGCTTTCGTAAGATCGACATCAAGAAAAGAAGAGAACGGAGAAGAAACGCGAGGATGCAATCAAATAGCCCCAGGGTCAGGTAATTAAATTCCTAATTGTTTTATTGCCGACATCATTGAGACGCTTCCATCCAAGGCGATCGTTCCGCGAATTGAAATCGAAATTAAAGGAAAATGTTGGAGTAATAAATCATAGGGTGGTATTGAGTCCAGTTCACGTTTCGCCGTTCGGATTACTCGGATTCCAGAAATTGCTGGATGGTACGTGGCTGTCTCTATGACGGAAACCAGGAATACTCGACCGGTTGAAGGAGGTGTGGAACTGACAGCCGTTAGGCGGAAGAAAAATATTCGACTATGGAATGCAACTCCGTAACCACGCTATACTGACTTAATAAATCGCCAGCACTTGTATTAGAAATTTCACATTAAGAAGCGAAACGCGATGTTTTGTTCTGCCAATGGACCTGGAAGCGTTTAGCTAATTGTATTAGCAAAATAGTAGTAAATACTTGTAAATATCTTAACAAAATTGAATAGATTTTATCCTACACGTTATGTGATCTCGTAGCGAAGAATGGTGAATATTTTGGCTGTTGGCACTATGCTAATAATCACTATAATACAATCTTGAAAAGCTATAGAAGTGAGTTGAAAGAAAAATGGTCGTAGAAGAATGGTTGGAAAAATAACTATTACTTGCTTCTCTGATAGGACATTCTTTGCTAGAAAATTACTTTCCTTGCTAAACTATAAATGAGCGGAGAGTGCTGTGCTTTATTATAGTATTCCAAGCTTATTACAGCTCTTTTTTAATACTTCACCTAATAAAAATGAAATCAACGTGATATTAATCCATATAATTTACTTTTTATTAGTTTTGTTCGAGTGAAAATTTATTCCGCAGTTACAAATGAAACAGTAATTACTTTTGTACAAAGCACATAACATTCTCGTTTTATTTTTAGCCCCGAACTATTGTGGCAAAGTATGCATGGAAATCTGTTGGATTTTGCGTATTTGTAATTTATACAAATTATGATCGTATCGTGCGTTTGAAATTAAAAGTACGTACGACAGATACGCGAAATACTAGTGAAATTTTGTTGCATTAATTTCTCGTTTAATTTGAACCATAGTATGGATATTCTCGTGACACAAAAAGATTTGTAATTTCACTTACCGAAAGGATTTTGGAACATCTTCGAAACACATTATCATTTCTAAAATTCGTATATTATTTTATTTCATAGTTACTACGTTTCTGAAATGCGTACAAGTTGAAAGTAATCTTACCAATCTATTGGAGCAATCTTTCATCGAATACGTTTCGTAGTCAACTATAAAAATAATTAGAAAGAAAACGAGCTTCGTAAAATAGTTCTAGAGGAACAACATGCGTGAAACTGATTTAATTATAGATCCATCTGCGTCGATAAAACCTCTGTGATCGCTCGAACCAATCCCTTTTTACCCCGTTATCCATTACGTTGAGACGTGGTGTAGCGTTCAGCGTCGTTAGGCAGCCTAATCTCATCCTAAATCGCCTTACAATCCAGGAGGTTCTCAACGCAATCGCTGACGTTACGGTACATTGGTGTCATTAAACACAACATCCTAATTGTTGGGTTCGAGCGTTGCTCCGTCAGTTGTGGTTCGATCTTATATTTATCTTCGATTTCAAGATTGCTTTCGTACCAGACCCTGTAAATGGCGATTAAAACCCCTATTTCTCAAGTACGTTCCACGAAACACTGGTATTTTAGGCAATATAAATTAATTTTCTACGTAAATTGCCTAATTCTTTTACCTCGACGCAGAAACTGTTGAAATTGTCATTTATCTGGTCACTGCAATATTCGACAAAAGCCATTATTCCATGTTAAATATAATGGAAATGTTGGACATCGGAATTGGGGACAACAATGTAGAAAAGCAGTTACATATATTATATATTTGACTGTCCCAAATCAATTTGGTGGTCATCAATCACCGATTTAGCCTCTTTCGTTTGGATCTCCATCAGTAATTTAAATTGTTATAAAAATATATCATTGCAACGTAACAAAGAAAATGAAAAACATTTTTATGACATAAAATGTGATAGAAGTCTTCATTCTCTAATGTTCGGATTAACGTGGAAAAATATTCCTTTACACGAATGAAAAGGAAATTATTTTGTCAATGGATGGAACCAATCCGAAGAAGTTTTCACTTTTCTCGGTATTTTTTAAGAGTTCGTAGATTTTCTCATCAGCAAGATTAGTAGATGATAAAGTTTAGATGAATATTTTTCAGTTTCTTTGATAGCAGTGCTCGATATCAGTCTTTCGAACAAAAGTGCAGCTTCCTTTTTTGTTGCAACGTTGTTGTTACACAAAGTGCTTTATACGATGATTCTTGTTTTAAAATACCTAACGCAGCTTGAAAAGAAGAAGAATGTGTTTCTGACGAACAAAGGATGGAATACAATTATTGAACAGGGCTTATTAAATTCTGATCCGTTCTTAGCGCGTGAGTAAGTTGTTTGATGGCGAGTTCCTTTGTTATCATAGCGTTATTGTAAAAGCATCTTGGCACGCTGTTCGCGCGCGTGTGCTACGAATTGATTAATGGTTATACAGAACGAGATATCTGGAACCAGGCCTTTGGAGCAATTTACCAATTATTGAAAATCTGGAACCACGACTGTATTCGTTATAGCGTGTTTCGAGATTGAGTTTTCAAAATTTCTTTCTTTCTTACTCTCGTGCAATTCTAGTTATATCGTTGAATTGTTATGACTCGTACGAATATATAGTCTGAAACAATTTTTAAAGAAACTTCCATAGATTTGTTTTCATATAAAAAATTTAACTACCGAGTGATACATTTCTTAAAGTGTGTAATTCAATCTGATAATTCTATATTTTTATTCACTAAATAAATAATGGCTTTTAACAAAGGCAGTGCATCAAAGCCTCTCATTTTATTTGGTTAAAAAAGTGCCGTAAATTAACGGTACAAAAAATTAATTTGATCGTTATTAATAAGAAATTTATACATAAAATACTATTTATTTTCGTGTAGTTTCTCTATTATTATTTGCCTATAATAATTATTTTGTCTCTCAGACTTTTCAAACTTTGTTATTGATTCTATAAAATAATGAGAAATATATACGCACATATTCATAATAGCCTATATTAGCGGAATATTGAAGGTATTTATTAGAGTTACACACGTCACCGATTTAAAGATATTTCGCGTATCAGGATACGGTTTTCAAAGGAGTTTCTGCCTAAAAAGGATTTAATTCAGATAATTGATGCAACGTCGAACGCTCAAAGGTATTATAATATAATAACAAAATTCTGTTGGAGGTTGATAGAAATTTCATTCAAAGTGAGCTCGTGCAGTGGATTCCTGCAATGCTTCATAATCGGTCCAAGTATTAACGTTATAATTGGGAGTTAGAACAATGGGACATTATTAAATCGGCGATTGTGCATACCAAATTGAATAACAAATCAACCGTGGAACGCGAAATCTTCGGAGCAATAGCGTCAATTGATCGTGCAAAACAAGAGCCATTCAAAATGTGTCTACGATATCGATATTCCCAGTCCAAACAATAGTTTCGAAAAATGAAGCTTCCCGTTTTTTTTTTTTACACTGGAGAAAGAATACACTTCTGTCCAATATTTGAAACTTTTCATTGCTTTCGATTTATACCCACATAAGCTTCCTTTGTCCCTTTTTTTTATTGTGTCAGGGATTGAAACAGTTATGGAATTTTTTCAACGGGTTCCATTTGAACAGATTAAATAAAACTTTCTCGAAGAAATTCTCACATTATAAATAACAATACAAAAATATAAACAAAAACGTTGACCATCGATACTTGGAAAATTCAATTATTCATACTTAAAATTTTTGTATCTTTCGTTCGAAGTGAACATATTTATATGTTACTATATTGTGCAACAAGTTTTGTTTATTTTATGAACTATCCTTTAATATCTAAAATAATAGCTTCTATCGGTTTTAACTGTTACTACATCAATTATAAAACAATCATTCCAGAAGAACAGTTTTTTAAAAAGTACTGTTGGAAATAGGTGTTTGCAAAAATGCTAGAAAATAAACATTCTTTAAAACAAAAAACATAAGCTGTAACAGAATTAAAAAAAAAATTAATTCTTTCTTTCGATCAATGTCTTTAAATATTACAGATGTCAAAATAATACAAAAGTAAAGAAATTTCGTTCTAAAGTGGATTCTCTTTTAATAATCAAAGTAAATTTAAAACAATTTTCTAAGTATCATAATATCGTGATTGATAACAGATTATTTTGCAAGTTCTAGTATAACTGGGTTATCGTAGACCGATAAACCTAAAAATTTGTTCATCTGACAAACTTTAATTAATATTCCCCATGATAGAAGCACGTTGTTAAAGAAGGTATCGAAACGAGACGAGGATCGGTAGAATTTGAATACAGGCACGGTATAAATTGTAGCAACGAGTTCCAATTCTACTTAACCCAAAATTTCCACTGCATCGCGATTCAAGTGGGTTGCGTGTAAACCTAGTATTAGCATTAATATACGAGAGATCATTTGGCAATATATCAAATCTAATTTTCCTGCATATCAAACGCCAATGAATAACTACGTTTCCTTATTATGCAGTAAGCGAAGGTTGTCCATTTATTATCGTGTCCTTCTCTATCGTTAACGCCAAGCTTGCAAGAAACGAGGATTCGATGGACGATATTCCAAGAAAATGCAGTGTGCACGTATGCACGCGGTACTTGATAGAAATGAGATTTCGATAAACGATATCTTGGAATAACGAATATTTAATCTGACAATGGCTGCCAGAAGGTTAAGTAGAAACGATGATCCTTCGAAGGAAGCTGCACAGGAGTCTGCGACGTAAGTCTCTAAGTAGGTCAGAAGTTTTCAGCATATCTGCCGCGCGTTACGGAATTCTATCTTTCTAAATTCTCCATCCAATCGCTAGATCTATTTTATTTTAAGCGCTTCGTGTTTAAACATATCTAATAAAATATTGTTGCTACCCAGATTTTTAAATCCCTGAATGCGTATTAAGATTTCCTAGTTTTCTACAAATGGTGGTAACCTATATTTCGACATATATATATAAAACTTCACGTTAAAGTAAAATGTATTACCATCAATCGTTTAGATGACGTCATGGTACAGTGATAAATGTTGTCATAAATACAATACAACATCCTTGAAATGTTTCAAATAGATTTACGGCGCAAAGGCGAGAAAAAGAATTTTATGATACAAATTACCGTACATATTGCTCCTAAACATAACACGGAAAGGCTCTTTAAACGTTTAAGTATTTAACCAAAATTTTTAGTAAGTCAGAAAAAAATGTTTAGAAAGGAAAGAGTTAAGAAAAAGCGATAGTCAAATTTTCTGTACAGAGACATCGTTAGTTCACCGAGTTTACTGAGAAAAGCCTAAAAGGACATTGTCACGAAAAGCCTAATTTGCGAGGATGACTCGTAAAATTTGTCTGAGGGACGTTGTTTCGTGACGAACCGTAGTTCACTCGAAAGGTGACTGAAGTTGATTGACTTCCTGATGTCGGAGACCGTGTTTATGTATTCCGCGCGAGGGTGGGACGATCTCGTTGCAATTTTAAAGTTTCAGACTGTAGGATTCGTGTAAAGGAGGATCGATGGTTTCTCAGTCGTGTATATTTTCTCGTATATTAAGTATTAGCAATCAGTGGTTAGACCTGTCAGTGAGTAGTAATTGCTAAAAATATTTTGACTGGAATATTAGAATAAACACAATATTTTATGGAGAGATAGAACTTCGAATGTTACAATAAATTCTTGAGTAATAGGATTTATAAAATTTATAGTTTGCTAATGTCTGTTAATTAATCTTTACGAGATATCAAATAAACATTATCGACTACTAGACTTGAGTCTTTAAAATTCAGAATATTTAGAATAATAACGCAAGAAGATAATTAATAACAGATGTTCGCTAAGAAAGTCGAGCTTTCTCTAACGTTTTTGACATCACCGCTAGTTTTTTAAATATTCAACTGTTAGGCTTTACGAATCAACATATTCACTGTCGTTTAAATGGCTCGAAGCTAACCTAGATCCTAATACTAGCTAAATTGTTCAAGGATTATCAACCTCCGTCACATATATTAAGCATTACACCGAAAACGCATTATGTACTTGAGCTGCATATTGCAAAACTCATTTGAAATTCATTCCGAATACGAGCAAATATCAAACGAGCTTTTAGTCTGAATTACTGCGAACTAACAGACGCAAGAACGTCTTAAGCGCGCTTCTGCTGTTAGTTACTGGAACCTTGCATATATGACTAAACTTCTGGCGAACTTCTCGCGCGATTAATTACAAGTTAACGGGTACAAGAAAATTTCAAGCAATCTTTCGCCACGAAGCTCGGTTAAAAATCGTACAAGTTCTACTCGACCAAGTTAATAATTCTTGGAGAATTCAATATTCAAATCACGCGCCAAACTTAGGTTTAAAGCTAGGCTTAAGGCACTTTTTAGCAATTGGGGTGCGATCGTTACTTTACTTGCAACGCAACAACAAAGAAAAACTGTCGATTTTGATGACTGGTGGGAGAATCTAGTCGATTTCTAATCGTTGGTGGAATCAGGATAGAAATTTGAAGCGAGAAGTTACGAAAAAGAGATTTTGGGGTGGTTTAGCAGGGTTGCAAACATTCATTAACACGTTAACTGCCAGACCAAATCCCCTAAATTATTCACGAAAACGAAACTTTGATTTTAGACAATCGTAAACTGCATGACTTAAAATTTCTCTTAGTACTCATTTTTTCAGCCTCGTTAAAATTCAAGAGTTTCAAATTTATTTCCTTCAACATTTCAATTTGAGAATTGTTTCAGTTCCATTGTGAAAAGTTCTGTCATATATGGATGACGTGGCAGTCAAAGCTTCAAAATTTCGACTGCTACATCTTTCACGATGTATGAGACATATTAATGACGATGCTAGCAATAATATGTGAAGTTAACAAATTACAAGATGAATCCTGCTACTATATACGTAGCTCAGAATTATCGAATTGCAATCCAGGAGGTTCTCAACGCAATCGTTGACGTTACGCTACATTGCAGACATTAATTATACAACATCCTAACTGTTGGGTTCGATCGTTGCTCCATCAGTTGTGGTTCGATCTCATATTCATCTTCGATTTCAAGATTGCTTTCGTACCAGACCCTGTGAACGGCGATTAAAACCCCTATTTCTCAAGTACGGTCCACGGAACACCGGCATTTTAGGCAATATAAATTAATTTTCTACGTAAATTGTCTAATGAGAATCCAAATGTCGAAACGAAAATGTTTACTTCTATAACATACAGGGTGTTCGGCCACCCCTGGGAAAAATTTTAATGGGGTATTCTAGAGGCCAAAATAAGACGAAAATCAAGAATACTAATTTGTTGATGAAGGCTTCGTTAAAAAGTTATTAACGTTTAAAGTTCTGCCCGTTCTAAATTTTTTTCTCGAAAATGGTTAGGATTTCGGGAATATGTGTAATAACCAAAAATGATTGCAATCGACCCCTGCAGTTGAAAATAATTTTTTTAGAACGATTTGAAATTTTTTTTTTTCGCCGAGAAATTTAGGCACCTACCCCCTGTCAATTTTTCTTAAAAATTCGTTTTTCATTTTTAATAAATTTGTTTGACGTTCTACAGAAAAGTTGTCTAATACTTTTTTGTAGGTACCCATAAGTTCTACTTCAGAAAAAAGTTTCATTGAAATATATTCACAATTGTAGGAGTTATGACTGTTTGAAAATTGGACCATTTTTATGGGGTTTTTCTCATTTTGCGGGGTCAAGGATCAACTTTTCGAATATTTTTGCAATTTGTACATATTCTCCATGAAAGTACGCGTAGTTTGCTTTTTTGAACATTAAAATCGTCCAATTCGTTCAGAAGTTATGACGTTTTAAAGATACGCGCGAAATTTTGGAGTGACATTTCTGGCCTGAAATTACATTTTCGGTAAAGAATTTTTTTCTCGAAAATGGTTAGGATTTTGAGGATATGACTATTCACCAAAAATGATTGTAATCGACTCCCGCAACTAAGAATAATTTTTTCTGAACGATTTGAAAGTTTTTTTTTCACCGAAAAATTTGTCCACCTACTGAATTTTTTTCTCAAAAATGGTTAGGATTTTGGGGGTATGTCTATTCACAAAAAATGATTATAATTGACCCCCGCAACCGGAAATAATTTTTCCAGAACGATCTGAAGAAATTTTTTTCGTCAAAAAATTTCAGGGAAACATGTCAATGATGGTCAGAAATTACATTTTCGGCAAGGAATTTTTTTCTCGAACGTGCATAGGATTTCGGTGGTATCTCTATTGACCAAAAATGATTGTAATTGATCCCTGCAACCAAAAATAATTTTTTCAGAATGATTTGAAATTTTTTAATTTAATTTTTTAATAACTCTTTAATGAAGCCTCAATTAAGAAATTGATATTCTTGATTTTCGTCTTATTTTGGCTTCCAGAATCTTCCATTAAAATTTTTCTCAAGAATGACCGAACACCCTGTAAATTGGACTGTCCCAAATCAATTTGGTGGTCATCGATCATCGATTTTAGCCTCTTTCGTTTGGATCCCCATCAGGAATATATCATTGTAACGTAACAAAGAAAACGAGAAACATTTCACGTCTTCGATAAGACTGTTAAACCCAACGAATGAATTTTGCTTATACTCGGTCTTTTTAAAAATGAGTTGATCTCCTATCTCGATGGGCTCCAATTAATAAAAAGCACATCGTTCGAAAAAACTTGTCGCGCGTCGAGCATGCTTTTTCAGATTACCACGTTGAAGAAATACTCGACCAGACCAGCGGAATATGATCGTAATAATTCCGTCGGGACACGTGGAAAGCTGTTCGGGCGATTTGCGAAAGGTGCGAATGAAAGAGCTACCAAACCCGTCTCGGTTATTCCGTTCCTTTATTTCCAACGCTCGGCAGATTACTTCGGCGATATTCGGGCCGATCGATGGAAATGCACGCGAAAGGTACATTACGTGCCACCGTTGAAATAAGAGGAACTCGTGTTACAGCGACACGCTAAGCAGTTCTGACTAACGTTGAACCTTTCCCGGTATACGTACGCCTGTGCTAAGCTCGAGAAAGTTCGGTTACCGTGAGCGTCTCCGGATGGGATTAGACGGTGAGATTGCTGTTTATAACTTACTTTTAAAAGGGCTAACCGGATGGGCACGTGCACGCGGAAACCTTCGAAGATAGCGCGGGATATCTCGCGGAAATGTTTTTTTTTCCACGAATTTTTTACGTTACAACTTTCCATAAAGAGAAATGTCAACGTATACTGCCTCGTTGAATTCGTATTGAAACGAGCTATAAAATCACGAAGAAAATATAGCATTTCATTTAAAACAACACACTTGACCTTGAGATCTCCCTCATTACTGTAGATATTAAAAAAATAATTCTGCCGCATTATGTCCCCCTTCGTGCCTAATTACATTTGTGGAAATATTTTTTTGATATTTTCAGTCCCTCCTGAGGTATTCCAAAGAGAACAGTTAAAAAAGACACCCTGAATATGGTGTTTCGAAACTTCAGGAATTTCTATTATTAAGGAAAATTGCAGAGATATGCACGTGCTGTAATGAAACATTAGAATTTTTTAATTTGACTATCACGTCACCCATGTATGATTTTTCACTACAAAACTAGAAAAATTAATTCCCAAATTGAGATGTCGAGGGAAATAAATTTGGATAGGATCTATTTTAGCAAGGCTACGAAAATAAGTACTGAAACAAATTTTAGGTTATGCAGTTTACCATGGTTCAAAATAAAAATTTTAGACTTGTAAAAAATTATATGGTTTTGATCTGACAAAAAATCATTGATGGCCTAACGAATGGGGGAATCGATATCCAATGTTTCTCGATGTTTAGACGGCAGCAGACTGTTTCTTCAATTAAAAAAAAATTTTTTCAATGGGAACATTTAGAAAGACAAAAAGTGGTTGATTTAAGGAAACAACAATTAGACAGAACAGGAAAATTGCAGATCCATGAAAGTTGATATTCATGGTACAAGATTGCAAATTGAATGAACTATTCCCTGTCGTTTAGCATCATTCAATTTTTACGGATGACGTGCCATTAAGAAACCATTAGTATTTAAAAAGGAAAGGAAACGCCCAACTCTGGTTTGCTCGAGATTATTTCCACTGGACCGTACCTGATTGGGCAAAAATAGTTTTCGTCGATGAAACTAAGTTTCAATTGTTCCAATCAAGCGGAATACGATGGGTTTGTCGTGTAAAAGGAAAAAGGTCTAATATCCGTAACCAATTCTCCATTGTAAAACATGGTGGACATAGTGTAATGGTCTAATGGAATTGTTTTTCTGGACTCGATATTAACTTGTTTCAGATATATGGAATTATGAACAAGTTTGAATATGTAAACATCTTAGAGAAGTAAATGTTAACATATGTGTTATAAAAAGTGATAAATAATTGGACGTTTCAACAATACAACGATTTAAAACATATTTCCCACTTTGTTAAAAATTAATGCAAATAAAAATTTCTGTAACGAAATGACTATACTAAAGTGAAAGTCAAAAAATTAAAAAATTAAAACAAATTATTTGAAATACTGCAAGAGAAGCGATAGAGTACTGGTTCCAAAAAAATTCAAAAAATTTTGGAATCTAGCAATCGTCTTTGAATTTAAGGAATTCTTTCGTCACATTTAATTTCGCTTTTAATGTTAAAAATATATGTTTGTTGTAACGGTTTATTAATTTATCAAAATCCTAACGTTATGAATCACCAAATTCATTTTCATATCGGCTGTAAAGCAGTATGAAAAAAGCACGTTGCAATTTAAATGTTTCAAGTATCTAATGTTTGAAATTAAATTTGCCTGTTGGAGAGAGCTTTTGAAAACGGTAAATATTTCCTTTTACATTTTTCTCTAAAGTCAATACACAGAAAGCAATTTACTACGGAATATACACATTGTTTGTTACAATTAAAATGACATTTAATAAATCGTATTTTTGGCGATTCATTTTATCTAATACGATCGTAAAATCTGCAACTGGACAACGGGACCTTAACTCAACGAAAGCATTAATTATTTTGCTTTTCTTCATTTTTTCGTATAATCCATACATTTTCATCAGAGCGCTGTCGTAAAATATCGCTTTACACTGAGCGCACGAGGAATGACTAATGGCTGTTCGTGCTTATTCATTTTCGTGTTCCGTGTAACCGCAACGGTTGTCGTGTGTTAAACGTTTCATAGAAGGAAACCATATTTTTTAATTTGCCGAAAGTCATATTTGCACATTACGGGGAAAGGAAATACGCGAGTCGATAGACGAGATGTTCGAAATTGAAATCCGCTACTTCCATTCATCGCCAGACTTCGCGTTTCAACGCGTCCGATTTCGTATTAGACAGTAAATATTACGTATTTAAGTGCTACTAACTCGAATAGAAGTTTACTAGTCATTTTTATTTGCCATTCGCTATCGATATCCAAAACAAATTATTTCCCAGTCTAAGATTTTAATACGATAACAAACTTGGTAACAATAATTACTTCTGAAGATGGAACACTGTGTGCAATATTACAAAATTTTCATATTCATATGTTAATTCGAAACATGATTAAACATTTAAAAAATGTCCTTCCAACTTACGATTCAAGAGAATGTAATAATATTAAATGCAAAAATCTGAGATATCGTAAGAGTAAAAGGTAATGATCGAAGCTCGTGATCGATTGGATAAGCAAAGATTAGTATACGATTAGCTTTTGCCACGTCATGAGAGAAGCTTAAACTACTACGAATATTCGATTCATGCTTGTCATTAATATAACATGATATATATAACAAGTTGATACAAGCAATAAAAATACCTTTTTAATTATGTTTTAACCCCTGATGGAGTAATAAATATTTGGTAAATTTATTTCTAATTGGGTAAGTAAAACTGTCATCCAGAAATAGAAACGAGCAGAATTCATATTTAGATGAAAACATTGATTAACAAAGAAAAACTAAATTACTGTTTATTTGTCATTCGTTGAACGAAAATTCGAATTTGAATTACAGATTGGAATTATATTTCGTCAGCAACGAAATGCTTAACCGAGTAACGATTTAATTAATTCATGAATAAATTGTAATACGGTGTTTTCATTTGTAATTTGTCCATCTCCACCTAGACATGGACGACGTGGCTGTCAAAGTATCGAAATATTTTTATCATCATTTTATTCGCCCTCGCGTACTTTGACAGAAATAAAAACCAGTGTCTCTCGTGACATGATAAAATATGTCTTCCGTTTTTGGTTGTCAAGGTTCACCCACGTTTCAGTGACACGACGATCCACGGGTTAACCGATTTTCTCAAAAGAAACCAAAAATTATGGACGAAACGTGGACGTGTCTTTTATTATTTACGATTGTTTCACATTTTCTGGAAAGTCTAATAAAATTTTCAACAAATAAACACTATTTCATTAAAGTAAATATAAAGAGGAAGAGGTCTCGCGTGGAGTGTTGAAACGCTCAGGAGTTCACACAGCCTATAACATCCTTGATTCGAAGATCACGAACGACTATTCCCTGGAGCACTCTAACCAGGGGATTATTGGACTCGAAATAACTATCTCTCTCTTCATTATCCGAGTCATAAAAGAAGGAGTTTGGGAGTCCCTCTCGACTCTAGCGTGCAACGACTGTAAGGAAGTTTGCTTGAAAGTACATCTGGGTCTTTCTTACTTGAAGTCTATGAAAAAGCTTCCCAAGGGGCACGACCCTTAGTGTAACATTACATACATTATTTGTTATTAAAGAGTGTTAAAGCTCCAACAAAACGATTTATAGCATTGGACAATTTTAAATAGCAGTTATTTACTTGTTAAGTGTGAGAAAATATTTAACTACGGTACCATTATTTAAATCGCGGATATTTAACAAAGAGTAACGATAACAATTGCTCCAAGGTTGGCATGTTCATTTTACATAGAACGGAGGTAAATTTCAATAACCACCGTCCATACATTTATTCCTGAAAGGATTAAAACAATTTCTTTCCGGCAAATCCATAAATATGTATTGGTAAAAATTCATAAATTATTTTCCATTGAAACAACTTTATTGTAATTGTTTGTTTTAATTTCGTTGGAATTTAATGCATCTGATACATTAAATCATATACTATTGTATTATTAAATTATTAAATAATTTAACGTGGTAACTATTTTTAAGAATATTTTTGGAGAGTTAATAAGGTGTGAGTTAAAGCATTGTATTTCACGTATCACTGGTCTCCAAGGGGGATACCTTGTTCAATTTTAAGAATAACTCTGTCCGTTATCACAGGTAATTTGGACATAAAAAAAACATTTACTGAGTAAAGAATTTTTTCCTTGAAAATACGTAGGATTTCGGGGATATGACTATTCACCAAAAATGACTGTAATTGACTCCTGCAATCGAAAATAATTTTTTCAGAACGATTTGAAATATTTTAATTTTGTCGAAAAATTTGTCCACCTATTCGAATTTTTTTCTCGAAAGTGCGTAGGAATTCGGGGGTATGTCTATTCACCAAAAATGATTGTAATTGACCCCCGCAACCGAAAATAATTTTTTCAGAATTAATTAAAAATTTTTTTTTCGTCGAAAAATTTAGGCACCTACTCCTTGTCGATTTTACTTAAAAATTACTTTTTCATTTTTAATAAATTTGTTTGGCGCTGTACGAAAATGTTGTCTACTACTTTTTTGTAGGTACCCATGAGCTCTACTTTAGAAAAAAGTTTCATAGAAATATATTCACAATTGTAGGAGTTATGGCTGTTTGAAAATTGGACCATTTTTATGGGGTTTTTCTCATTTTGCGGAGTCAAGAACCAACTTTTCGAATATTTTTGCGATTTGTACATATTCTCCACCAAAATACGCGTAGTTTGCTTTTTTAAACATTAAAATCGTCCAATCCGTTCAGAAGTTATGGCGTTTTAAAGATACGCATGAAAATTCGGACAGACATTTCTGGCCAGAAATTATATTTTCGCTAAGGAATTTTTTTCTCGAAAATGCGTAAGTTTTCGGGGATATGTGTAATGACCAAAAATGATTGTAATTGACCCCCGCAACCGAAAATAATTTTTTCAGAATTAATTAAAAATTTTTTTTTCGTCGAAAAATTTAGGCACCTACTCCTTGTCGATTTTTCTTAAAAATTCCTTTTTCATTTTTAGTAATTTTGTTTGACGCCCTACAGAAAAGTTGTTTAATACTTTTTTGTAGGTACTTATGAGCTCTACTTCAGAGAAAAGTTTCATTGAAATATATTCACAATTGTAGGAGTTATGGCTGTTTGAAAATTGGACCATTTTTATGGGGTTTTTCTCATTTTGCGGAGTCAAGAACCAACTTTTCGAATATTTTTGCGATTTGTACATATTCTCCACCAAAATACGCGTAGTTTGCTTTTTTAAACATTAAAATCGTCCAATCCGTTCAGAAGTTATGGCGTTTTAAAGATACGCATGAAAATTCGGGCAGACATTTCTGGCCAGAAATTATATTTTCGCTAAGGAATTTTTTTCTCGAAACTGAGTAGGACTTCGGGGGTATGTCTATTCACCAAAAATGATTGTAATTGACCCGTGCAACTGAAAATAATTTTTTCAGAACGATTTGGAATTTTCTAATTTTGTCGAAAAATTTCACACGTTCTCGAATTTTTTTCCCAAAAGTGGGTAGGATTTCGAGGGTATGTCTAATGACCAAAAATAATTGTAATTGACACCCGCAACCGGAAATAATTTTTCTAGAACGATTTGAAATTTCTCTTTCTCGCCGAAAAATTTCAGGGAAACATGTCAATATATGGTCAGACATTACATTTACGATAAGGAATTTTTTTCTCAAAAGTGGGTAGGATTTCGGGTGTATGTCTATTCACCAAAAATGTTTCTAATCAACCTTCGTAACCAAAAATAATTTTTCCAGAATGATTTGAAATTTTTTAATTTAATTTTTTTAAAACTTTTTAACGAAGCCTCAATCAAGAAATTGATATTCATGATTTTCGTCTTATTTTGAGGTCTAGAATCTCTCTTTAAAATGTTTCCCAGGCGTGGCCGAACACCCTGTATATCATAGAATAACTGTTCTACTTTACGAGAAAACGCTTCCCGCCGTACGTGGCACGGTAGTTGCTCATTACCGTTTCCCCCGATGACCACCCGGTAGAAGTGAAACACTACGTGCTCGGCTAGCATCGTACGATTCCAAAGGCACGGAGCCGCGATCTGATAAATAGCCTGACACGGAGTTAGATTGAACAGTGTTTACGGAACCGGTCGCCGGCGAATTGTGCGGCTGAAATCCACGAGTGGCGTTCCTCGCCGATGATGAAACGCGGATATGCGAGTTCCGCGATGTTACCCCAGGTCTCGGCAGCCATAAAGAACGGTTTATGAGCTACCGAAATGAACCGGCGAACATCAACTAGCCGCCGTTTCACGGTCTTCGTTTCTCCACGGCCACGATTTCGCGCGAACGTGAGCACACTCCGAAACGGAAAGGTAATTTTTGAAAACGTTTCCACCGACGCCTCTGGCACGTACGGTACGCTCGATACACCAGGGAAGCGATCTCGTGTCTGGCTTCAGAGAGCACTTAGCTCTTAATGTATCTGCGGCTGGTGGGCGTGCTGTTTGGAGAATTGAGCCGGCAACGGGTTTTAGTTATGTAGCTTCGCGATATGTTATATATGGTAAACAAACTTGAGAGGCTTTTAAGGGACTGCGCGAAGGTTCTCGGGTAAATTGGTTGTTAGATGCTTAGCACTGAAACTGCGGAAACGGGATCAGCTTTCAGCAACCTGATCCCTTGTAGATCTTTGATTACTAACCCGCGATTACCAATTCTTGTCGAATAGCTATTTACTTAACGATTGTACCTTCGCTTTTGTATCGTTTCACTTGCATGCACCGTCGAAATATCTCAGGAATCAGATTCTATTTTATTCTGTGAGCCACTGCACAATATATGGATTTTAAAATTTTATAGAGTAATTATTTGCTTTAAAAAATTTCATGAGCAATAACAGTTTCTTTGTATAATTTTTACTTAACGATTATACCTTCGCTTTTGTATCGTTTCACATGCATGCACTGTCGAAATATCTCAGAAAACAGATTCTATTTTATTCTGTAAGCCACTGTACAATATATGGGTCACAAAATTGTATAAATAGAGTAATTACTTGCATTAAAAAATTTTATAAGCAATAATATTTTCTTTGTATAATTTTTATTTTTCTGTTACTCGCATAATTACTTCTTTTTGTCATAAAGAGTTTTTCCTGTTGATAAATGAATAATAATAACTATGTGCACAGAGTCGCTTAAACTTTTCATTTAAATTATTTCCGTCGCTATTAAAAGTGAAAAGGATTGACTGTATCAATGTCTCGATTGGTAGAAGCACGAGAGAAAATTGAAAAATTTATAGTGATTAATGTAGTTTAATTTTGATGGATAACATGGATGCAATTGTTTACTCTCGAATAGTCGATTCAGTCATTATACAAGGGAAGCAAGATTCGAAAAAGTATTTGAACATTTCTGAGACTGTATTGCAATTTATTATAATACTGAAATACACTTCAGCTAGCACACAAAACGAGTGGTTGCATGAAAGAAATATTGATGTTTACGGTCGATTCGTGTTTTCATATATTAATGGCAATGCATGGGTATAGGTTTCTACACTTTACGATGATAGAGAGTAATATCAAAGTTGTTCTGCCTTCATAAATGATACGAAAGTAGCTTAGATGAATATCACAGAAACATATTTACATTCCCTGAACGATTTGCTCTCCTACCGGATTTTTGACATTATAATAAGCATAGGTACACATACCACATACTAAAATATAATAAATTGCAATTGTACGAGTATTTTCAGTCACTTTTTAGAGACTGTGTACTCGTGTGAAATACACGTTTTGTTTAAAACTTTGTCAAACATAAACACTGTTTCATTTTGTGTAAAATCACCATAAATATACGTATTATAATTAGAAACAGGATGACTTTATTTATTACATTCATATGTACGACTTATCCACGAGTGAACAGTAGTTCGTATTATAGTTTTATAAAACAAATAAAGGGAATAGAGTTATTGAATTTTGCATGTTAATGAGAATTCAGGTAAACTATATACGACGATTTTTGTGGATAAAAATTTTGGCAGGTATAATAATCACCATTAAAAAAATACACCATCCTCGTTAAAGCAAAAGTAGGACTGACCATTAATTACAAAAATATTGTTAATATACTTTTATTTTTGTGGCTTTAATCGTTCAATTTTGTTTAATTATTAATACACTAATAGACACTATTTTTGCTTGTTTGGATAATAAAGAATCAGTCATAAAGAGAATCTGTACCTCTTTCACAAGTACTCGACTACGTATTCCTATATCAAATTTTATACTCCATTTTGCTGAAGTTAAATAGACAAAAGAAAGTTCTTGTCATGCGACATTATTCAACATTTATTTAAAATGTTGAAACAGGATTTTGGGTAATTAAATTATTAGATAGATATCTATTAAAAGATACAATTTACGTCTAAAAAGCGTGGTGGATCTATAATTTTGTCCACCAGTATACAGGGTATTCGGCTACCCATTTTTTTTTAAATGTTTTAATAACTTTTTAACGAAGCCTCAATCGAGAAATTGATATTCTTTATTTTCGTCTTATTTTGGCCTCTAGAATCTCCCATTAAACATTTTCCCAGGGGTGGCCGGACACCCTGTATAACGAGTGGGGATTTCTCCAAATGAATGCACGTATATTTTAAAATTATATCGAAAGAGCAAAAATACAGTACTATTTATTTACGATAACACATTATCCTACGCGTGCTCCCGTTTCGCAAATGGAATCGTTACGATTGCATTCGCATGGTCCGTTCAAGGTGTCGTATGAAGTTTATGCGAGGAAAGCCGTGGCGGCGGCCAGCAATTCCAACGAAGCTCGAACTTAAGGGTAGTAAAGCGCTAATTAACGTTGCCGAGTCACGGAAGGCTCGATCGTGACCACGAATCGCACACGTGCACACAACCAACGGCTTCGTCATTTTCTTTGTCGTGCCCCCGCGATAGCGGTCCTATCATACCGAAAGCAAACTTCGATCTGGTCGCCACTAAATTCTCGGAATCGCTATACAACCCTTCGTTGTTTCGGCCGCGGGCAAATTTACCCTCGTATCTGCTCGAGCTCACTACGTGCAACTTGATTTTTTTGCAACGCTAATAGGAAACGTTCGAAATTTTTACGGTACGCGAGTTCTTCGAATTCGAAAGATAAAAATCTCGACGTAATTCTGGAAATTTAACGAGTTCGGTTGTGAAATTCAAATTCCATCAGTCGATTGTCGTGTAAATAAAAATTTAAATTCTTCCCGTACTGTATTTAACTTACAAATCAATCTTTCACTATTTGACTTTAAATTCGATCGTTGAATCAATATTCAGATTACAGAGCAACAGAGTTTGTTTTAACACTTCGTTATTCAACAGATGACATGTATTGATTGCGTTTATAGTTTTGTGTGTAGTTCCAAAGCAGTAGCGTACTAACAGTATACACGACATTTTCTATCGTTTTTCGTAAACGTGTTTAATTTTTGAACATTTATATGAAAGTCTCCTTAGATGACAACTGTCCTTGCTATTGAAAGATCTACATATCTATTCAAAGCCATTTATTATAGAATAGAGTGACGAAGAATATGTTATGCGAATATGTGAATAGGTCTGAAACAAAACTATGTGCAAAATGGGTATGATCGTTTAAAAGAGCTACGTGTGAATTAATTTATGTGAAATATTTCAGATTGTTTAAAACGACAAAATGTACAAAATAATTTCAAGGAAGTCTCTGACAAAATCAAGTAAAAATCTTATAAAATTCTCCCACTAATAAGTAAACATTATTTACTAAGCATTGCAAGTAATATAATATAAGACAAAATGTTTTGAAAATACAAGTAACATGTTTGTATAATTTTCTTGAATTAAAATGTGAAATTGGGGCATTTATTTAACGAGAAATGTAAAACAAATATATTTTTACAGTTGTCAAACTTTGATGATAAATAGATTAATATAGAGATATCTACGTTATCCAAATGTTGTTCTGTTAAAGTTTCTACTTGGATTTTTAGGGCCTTTTATTTTGAGAAACACTGAAAGGATCTTTTCCAAGGGTGAAAAACCAAGGAAATTAAATGAGCAAGAACAGACGTTATTTTCACAATCTTTTACATTCAATAAAAATGTTCTTTACGTACAACATAAGGTCACTTCTACGAATGCAATCGGTTATTTAATTTGTTTTAAAAACCTTGGGGCAATTCGATAATGCTCCAACAAGGGATTACCTCTGAACGATTTTAACTAAATACATTTCGGAGGAATTTGTCGATATTCATCGTCGTCCATCTCAGGCTCGATTTTACTTCGATCGAAATTCCCTTAATCCGCCTTTTTCCGTTAAACGTAATTCAAGAATAACGTTTTGACTACGGTATAGTCGACGGAATTTGCGGGATTGCGTTCCACAAGTTTTCGTACCTGTTCCACCGTTCGAGCGAGATTGGAGCCCTATAATTTCCGTACTAAGTCGGTCAGTCGCGATTCAACTGATATTTACATAGAATATATCTTGTTCGCTAAATTACGTGTTCACTGGGTTATCGAACGTATGATTTAAATGCTCTATTTACTCGCGCGGTTTTAGTTATAATATCTTTTTGACGGAGAATTTTTGTTCCAGTAAATTTCGAAGGATTTCGAAAGTTTTGCTAAAAACTCTAAGAAATTTAATTAATGTCCGTGCGTGTTTTATTAGTAAAATACGTCGCAGAGGAACTTGCGTGCTCGATCAATCGATTCGACGCGCCTCGTCGCTGAAATTTTACCTTTGTGGATGCAACTTGGCTGCGACATTGGTCGTGAGACTTTGCGGTCGCGCTTGAACTCGCAAAATGACAGCGTTCAAGTGTTACGCAGGGCTTTGACAGCGCTTGTTCTGGTCGTGAAGTTCCTTGCTCGTTCAAACTGTTAAAACTGGAGACCGAACAGGTACTGCAAACATCGACTGTACTCAGTATGCCTGATTTGAAGTGACTTTATCAGAACATTCTATGGATGCAGATGAGAAAAAGTGTTATATAAACGCTTTAGTGGCACGTTTACTATTCGATCAAAACGGTACAATATTCTGCAAGATTAAAATTTCGATTTTAGTAAAGTACATAACCTGCAATTTGTTTCAGCTAGGTATTCAATGCGTTTATATATTCCTCCTGGAACAGTAATTGGAAATGCAAATAGAAAGAAGTTTATTTCTCGCAATTTTCCTTGCATAAAGCGACCAAAATGTGTAAGAACTCACAAAGTAGATCCTATCGAGCCACTGAACATTTTTCTTCGTCATTCCATTCCGTCTACGATGAAAAAGAAGCTACAAGCGGTACCAGTTACGTGACTCGACCTCGATGGAACGTATTTCGCGTAAACACGTCTCGACGAACCATCGACACACAAATTCCCAGCTGCTGAGGACAGCAATGGCCACGGAGTTTATGATGCGGGCGTAAAATTTCCACTTAAAACTCGGAAAAATTCAGTCTGTGTATACTGCCTGACACCGATCAATGTATCGTGAACTTACGAGGATCTCAGATTTTCCAGATACAAGAAGAGGATACGATTGAAACGAGTGCTTCACGAACGAAATCGAACTCAAAATGTATAGCATAGCGAATGGAAGCAGATTCTAGGACTCTAGTCGCTTATAATTAACCGATTTTATAAAAGAATAACTTTGAGAATTAAAATTCGTAAAATAGAGAATTAACTTCGTTTTTGTTCCAAATTGTACGTAGACTGATAACTGAAATTTGGAAAAATATATATTTTTTGTAAACTAGTTGGTAGCTGGGAATGAGAAATAAATTTCATACGGCAACGTTTATATGAAAATGCTTCTGGAATAATAAACAAAAATCACCGTAATGATATTTCAAGCCAGATTTATATATCGATAAAGTTCTTTAATGTATTTAATAGGATTATCGAGGCATTTGATATTTAGTAATGTACAAGTAGCGCTCAATTAATGAAAAATATAAAAATCAATAGGTGTAGAGCGTTTGAAATTATTAGCTAGAAACAAATTAATTGTTTAGCATAATATCGACGGATCACAAATAGCAAAAAATGTTCTTGAACAATAATGTTAATTTAGTTAGGAAATTTTATCACATCAGGTATTTTGTACATTGTAAAACTCGGTGGATACGAAATTTAAAATTATCAACCTATTAAAAAAATAATATCGATGAATATTTTAATGGGAGATTAAACAAATTTTACAGCGACGGTGTAATGGCTTTTACGAAAAAAAGGGAATGAATTGTCGAACGAGAAATGAATTACGATTTCTCAGTAAATTCAATGGTAAGTAACGTTGCTTTATGTTCTATTAAAATATTAGGCAGGAATTTATGGGATGATTATTACAAGAAAATTAACCTTGAGACGACCACCCGGGGTCTATTAGGGACTCCACCTCGTCATTTCGTTAATAACTTACAGACCTAATTTAATTAATACTTGCTATGCTAGGTAATCCTCGCTTTTAATACCTTTAATCCTACGTCGTGGTTATAAGTTTCTGAGATAGTTTTAATTGCTTAACAATTAAATAATTGAGATATGGTTATCATTATTATTACATATTTATGAACCAGGAAAAAACCCTTCAGTACAGTAGATGTAATATGTAAGGAATAACAAAATTTTATTTATTACATCGTCAAGACAAATAAGATACTATTGTTCTTGTAAATAATTTCATCTGTGTAATATCATTTTTTCTGATAATTACTTTTCACAAATCATCTATCTAATAAACACATTAGTATTAACACTAAACCAAATACGACAGGTCAAATGACAGTTTTTAATATTTCGTTAACTTTACGACTTTTCTTATAGTATATTTACAATGAATTTTCTTAATACTCATAGTCGAATAATGCGTATTAAAAATACTAAAACTTTAAACGCGTGCAGTTCCAGAACTACTAGTGTTTTATCCATTATTGAGCCGCTATTAGAAGCGGCGAAGCTTCTTCTTTGAAATGGTTTTTGGTTTTTGTCGATCGGACTTTCCGTTTTCGAGATATCGTAATTTATGTAAAAGGTGATTTTTAAAATTTCACTCTCCGCCTTAGGAAAGGCTATCAACGCGCATTAAAAATACTGAAAGTTTAGACGCGTGCAGTTCCGAAACTATTACTGTTTTATTAATTATTGAGGCATTGTTAGAAGCGGCAAAGCCTCCCCTTTAAAATGGTTTTTGGTTTTTGTCGATCGGACTTTTCGTTTTCGAGATATCGTAATTTATGTAAAAGGTAATTTTTAAAATTCCGCTCTCCGCCTTAGGAAAGGCTATTAACGCGCATTAAAAATACTGAAAGTTTAGACGCGTGCAGTTCCGAAACTATTACTGTTTTATTAATTATTGAGGCATTGTTAGAAGCGGCAAAGCCTCTCCTTTAAAATGGTTTTTGGTTTTTGTCGATCGGACATTCCGTTTTCGAGATATCGTAATTTATGTAAAGGAGTAATTTTTCTAATTTGACTATCTCTGTCTTCGTCTGACGCGTCGCGTCGGACCTCTCTTTTTCGTACGTGACTCGCGACCGGGTCACGTAGTAGATTCCGGCGTAGTATTTCCAAGAATTTACTACGCACTGTTTACTATTTTCACGCGCGCGTGTTCATTGATACCAATGAAACGTAAACAAACGCTTCGAAGCCTCGTATTTCCGGAACTAGCCACCGCATCGACTTGAAACTAAAATCGCTATATCTCTGGAACTAATAAAGCTATCGACTCGTACGAACGCTCATTTTAAAGGGCATTTCATCCTCTATCTAATGAACATAACGACTATGATTACTTATCCTGTCTTCTATGTTTATTTTCATATTTACTTTGACACTATGCACTCAAAGAAGTTTCAACAATTCCTATTGGTTATACGATTGATGTGCGATAAAGCTGCATTATAAAATGTTTGTTTAATTGAAAATATCGACTTGAATGAACACTTTATCCACTATCCGATAAGCAAAACGACTACTATAATTTATGCTGTCTTCTATGTTTATTTTGGAAATAATCAAGGCAAGGGGTCCGTTAAAAATCACATCATCCATCGACTCGAGAAAGCAAAATTATGAATTTTTAAAACATAAATAAGGTACGTATTACGTTTCCTGTGGTAAATAGTTTTATCCTCGAGTCTTTGCAATATTATTTTTTCCGATGAATAATTTTCGCTAATCCGTCATCTACCTAATAAACACATTAGTATTAATATTTGTCGAGAAGACTCTCGTTAGGCGACTCGTTCGTCGTGATTCATTATACACCCCATTACGTACTTTACGTAGTAGAAAATTGCGTGGTCGTCTAAGGGTAAAGATAAGTGAGACTCGTATTTCAACTAAGAAGTATAAGATTTCAGCACTGCGTACCCGGGACGCTCAAACGAACGACGCCTCCGGTAGTTGGCAGTCAGTATTGCACGATGACGTACATTACGCGTCCTTGGTACATAATGTATTAACTTCCAACAAGCTTACCAGTAATTCGTCACGGTCGATTGACATTTTCGGCGTGTGTCCCGCGGCGTTATTAAATCCCCTCGGCTGCGAAGATCTCTCATCTAATCGATCGTGCCTCCTCGTTTCTGCCTCATGATAAGGGCCAATCGCGCGGAACGTTCCTTCGGTTCGTCGATTCGCTCGAATTTACATAACCGCGCGTCGTTTTACATGATAATACCGGCCCCGGTCAATTTCCACGAGTATCGTGAGCGCTGCCCGTCCCTTACCGAACCCCAGTGAAAATATTCCAAACAACAATTTAACAGAAAAATGTCGGTCCAATGACAGGATATCGACGATCTATCGCCCCACGTCCACGGCAAATCACGTTTCCAGTTTACCTCGCGGTGTCGGTGCAACTCACGACCAACGTCGCGCCGATTTACCAATAACCCCGACGAATTCGCGACTCCCCTGACGTCGAGACTACGTCGTCGTTACGATTTATAGCCGATCGCGTCTCCGAGAAACGTCGCGCCGTTGTTTGTAGCTCGTCACGAGGCATTAAAAGAACTTTCGCGTGGCACTTAATTCAGGCAAATATTTCCTCCGGTTGCGTCAGATACCCTCCTCCCACGGCGAACGATAATGCATCGGGGATGCCTGAAAGCACAAAGAATAATATTGTTTTAGAAGAAGGACCGTAATGCGATGGCGTCGCGAACGTGGACTATGGATTAAAACGACTTAACGTCGATCGAAAATCTGTGAGCTTTCGTTCTGTTTTAAATATTTTAATTCTATTTTGAGAATTTGAACCTTACGTTGCCGATATGTAAAGTGATATTAATGTTGTAGCGGGTCGCTGTTGTTGGAACAAGTGAGAGAGATAGTGGAAGGAAAAAAAAGGAAAGAAGAGAATTTCTTTTGGTGATGTTTCTATTTGTCTGACAGCCCCTTCTGTTCCATTTGTTTTTAGATTTAATTGCATCTGTTTGGAAATCATTTATAATCTTTGTGAGTTAAATACGTTTGTAATATTCAATATAAATTTCATGTGACAGGGTGATAAACTGTAGGTGGTCCCCAACAGCTTAAAAACATTTAAATATATTATTAAGTAGATTAGGAAAGCTTCGTTTAAAAAACGTTTAGATTGCAATGTATTTTATTTTTCTTAATAATTTGCAACCTTAATCCTCGTCAATTTAAGAATGTCGAGTGGCACGAATTTATGGGATCATCTAATACGATTTCAAATTAGATCTTTGAAAAACAATCATCAGATCTAAAATATGAAATTCGATCCAAAGTAAATTGTTATTTTTTCCTGAAATAGAACTAGAAATAGACATTTTTTCCTATATAGAACCTTACAAAATAATTGTAAATTTATACCTTTACGACTCGATCCAAATAGAATAATAAATTACGTAAAAATTGTTCAAACAACAAGGAAAAGACAGAACGTCTGGACTATTGTTTGCTAAAGAAACGAAAGTTGTCGTCTTTTACCCTTCCTCTTGTCTCTTGACTTTCGCGTTCGCCTTTCATACTGTCTCGCTGGGTCAATTCAGATGGATCACTACCCTTATAGCTTCTCAGACGAAATTTCTTGTTTTTCGTCCTTTCTGCACAAAAGTAGACGACGGAGCTCACCAAAGTCGAATGCTCTTTACGAATTCTTCAAACTTCCAAACATTCTTGGACGTTTCGTCGTGTCTGTTGGTTTGGCTATATAAATCGGTGGCCAAACTCCAACATAGACGCTACTTCAGTATTCACTGATCGTCTCAAGGAAAACTAATAAAAGTTTTGGACAAAGTGGCTGGCATGAAATCCAGTATATTCTTCGACATTTTTCAGAACTCTAAAGAACCGCGTTTCTAGAATTCTACGCTCGAATAATTGTTTCACGACGGCGCAAGTTCATTTTCGATAAAAAATTTATTCAAATTGAATATTTTCGGCCTGGAAAAATTAATTTTTTCTTAAATATTATGGACGGTGATCTTCCACTTTCTTTACAATTTTTACTTGCCTTTTCACAGAAATTTTTTTAGAATTTTACGCTCGAATAATTGTTTCACAACGGCGCAAATTCATTTTCGATAAAAAATTTATTCAAATTGAATATTTTCGGCCTGGAAAAATTAATTTTTTCTTAAATATTATGGACGGTGATCTTCCACTTTCTTTACAATTTTTACTTGCCTTTTCACAGAAATTTTTTTAGAATTTTACGCTCGAATAATTGTTTCACAACGGCGCAAATTCATTTTCGATAAAAAATTTATTCAAATTGAATATTTTCGGCCTGGAAAAGTTTATTTTTTCTTAAATATTATGGACGGTGACCTTTCACTTCCTTTACAATTTTTACTTGCCTTTTCACAGAAATTTTTTTAGAATTTTACGCTTGTATAATTGTTTCATGACGGCGCAAGTTCATTTTCGATAGAAAATTTATTCATATTGAATATTTTCAGCCAGTTTTATGTTCGTGGAAAAATTAATTTTTTCTTAAATATTGTGGACGGTGGCTTTCCACTTTCCTTACAATTTTTTTCTGTTTTTTGATAACTTGCCTTTTCACAGGAACTTCGGTGGTTGAGCACTTTATTGCTCGTCTCCGATGTCTGGCGCATGACCAGAGTACTCATTTTTATGCCGTGCACTATTTGAAAGCAGATCTTTCCGAAAGAACAAAAGAAACGAAAAGAAAAAATATTGAGAGTTAGTCTTCCAGAAGAATCTGACTTTCTTAACGCGAAAAGACGCAATGGAGGAAAATACATCGTCTACAAGAGACAAATCAACTTTAAGAAAAATAAAATTTAAAAAATTCTGAATCATTTGAAGACATTTTTGGTGAAGAAATTGTGTCGAAATTAACCCTCGAATGTTCGATTATTTATTACTAAATTTGTCACGCAGTAAACGATGTGTCAATTTTGTAAGCCATTGAATACAAATTCCAAACGAAAGTCGATGTTCTTCTTAAACAAACTATTCTTTAAAACAACGTTGCTAGCTTTCCTTGTTTCTCACGATATATCCCGCCAGTCCGTAAAGTTCAAACCTACTGTTCAGTTCCAGAATATCGTGGAAAGAAACGACTACAGCACGAAGTAAAACCTAACGAAGTTCGTTATTGGTGATTCCGTGCTCGCCGCTAGAAACGAAGAGTAACCTCCAAGAAAGGTGCTATCGCGTAACAGTTCTTATCTTTCGAGTCTTTAAAGCATCCTCGAGGTACGTTCGGTTCGCTGAAGCCTTTCGGAACCGTAAAAACACGCTTCAGATAACCCACAAACTGTAAAAATTTCCGACCACGTGATTCGACCGAATCGTAACCTTTTACTGGCAAAGTTCCGTCTTCTCTTCCGTGGATCGTGAAATGTCGACTACCGTAAGGTCGCCGGTGAAATTTGAAAACTCAATACCCTTGGAATATAATCAGCGGCCAATAATCTCATCCGACAGGCGTTTCACGATGGTCAGGAGTTCGCTTTGATACCGAGAGTACAAATTGAATTGCAGTCGCTCGTGATTCATAATTAAATCTTCGTTCAACGTGCCTCCCGGTGCTTCCTGTTTCCTTTTTTTTTTTTCACGTCACAATTATGCGCGTACGCGGTGAATTTCGAGCTTCGTTTCCTACCCGATATTCTCGCCGGTTTCAGACAATGCGTTTAATCTGACGGTAGGTAAAATTTCGCGCGTCCATCGGATTCGATTCGAATTCATCGTCAACGCGTCTCTCGCGCGATGAAACGACGAAAACAGAGTGCTTTCGGGCGGATTCGTTATCGTTGGCGGTCTGATTAATCGTTGCTGTGATTCGTGACGCTTTTCGACGCGATTCGCGTTGCCGGGATCTGCTGAAACGAAACGTTACTGCTGGATATACGAGTTTTGTTAAATTGACACTCGCGAACGAGGCGTTATCTCGGTTGGTTGCTTACTGCAAACTAGCTATTAACTTTCTTTCTCGCGTTTAAGTCGTTTCAAAAGTTAGCATTCGATGCAAAATTGTCGTATTTCGTTTCCAATCAATTGCGTCGTAAGTGATTTCGTTGCTGTCTTCTTGATCTTCATTTTCGAAGATTTTCTGACTTTACTAAGTCTCTCGAATTCTTATTAAAACGAAAAACTACAGAACGTCGACTCCTATATTGTCAGTGTCTTAAATATTCCAATGTATTTATACCATTTTTAAAAACAACGGTCCAATTCATAAGGAACAAGTTTTTTTCACTTAGTGAAGTGTATCACCATTATAGTGTATGAACACAAGTAACTGTATTTAATACAGTTAACTTAATGCTTTCAAGAAATATTTCTAAATCTGTATCTGTGCTGGTATATAAATTAATTCATTTGGATATTGTATACCTGTCTGTACATTTGTGTACATTAAATTCGAGAAGCACTGAACAGATTTAGATAAAATTTCCACTGCTGGATAGCTAATTTTTTCTACTTCACCATTTCAGGCGAGAAAGAACTGAATTATTACATACTGAATTGAAACACTGACTTCAATTTATAATTTTCAGTCGAGAACGTATTTAAACATGTTAAGAGACGCGTTGCAGCACTGCGTTCCCAACTGCGAGGAAACTTAATTAAACAAATGAAACTCGATCGTTCGACTGTACGCGGCGATGCATTATTCACAGAATTATCGCCAACAACAAAGCGTTGTGTGTTACGTAATCGTGCGTGGCAAAAACGGGACAAAGATTCGAAAGCGTAATTGGTATTTTATCAAGAACGATATTTCATCGAATAACGCATGTTCGAATTATCGTAAATTACGCGATCATTAGTGCTTGAAACGAACCGACAAAGTGATCATCGTTTAAATTTGCAAGCACGAACAATTTTCTAGAAACGTCGCGCGAATCGAAGTGTAATTGGATGGAAGATTATTATCATAAATGTTCGGAGTACAATTTGAACGAGAAAGTAATTCCTTGGCGCGCAGAAGCGACAAATTTTCACAATTTTCGCAATTTTAATTTGCAGCTTTTACTGAACTTTTTATTAAACGAGCGAAGGAAAATTCCGTGAGTAAATGGACCGATTCTGGTAAAATTAACACTGTATTTACTCTGTTCTGCTCTCAGCGAATGTATAAAAAAATGATGTGAGAAGTAAAAGTTTTAATTAATTGAAGATTTTACAGAATCGTTACACGAATTCGATATAACTATCATATACTCGCTTTCTATTAATAATATTAACGATTACAAATAATGTTCAGCCTTGGAATAACTGAATGTTTACTCCATGCGTTTCATGTCAAATGCAAGGTGTAATAAATATTCCGTAGTAATTGCATCGTTTCTACGGAAATATTACTATAAATGGTTTTCGTACGATAAAAAGACACCATCTGCGGATGCACCACTTAAAATAATTGAAGAACCTTCTGCAGCAGCATTTTCCAATCTACTTTTAGTCACGGAACATTCGAAATTCTACTTCACATTCTTTTATAGCTATTTCGTTTTTCAAATGGAAAACATACAATTAATCAAATGAATTTTATATATATACAGGGTGTTCGACCACCTCTGGGAAAAATTTTAATGGGAAATTCTAGAGGCCAAAATGACACGAAAATTAAAAATATCAATTTCTTGACTGAGGCTTTGTGAAAAAGTTACTAAAAAATTAAATTAAAAAATTTCAAATCATTCTGGAAAAATTATTTTTAGTTGCGAGAGTCAATTACTATCACTTTTAGTTGATAGACATACCCCCGAAATCCTATGGGTTTTCGAGAAAAAATTCGAATAGCTGACTAAATTTTCCGGCGAAAAAAAAATTTTTCAAATCGATCTGAAAAAATTATTTTCAGTCGCAGGGGTCGATCACAATCATTTTTGGTCATTACACATACCTCAGAAATCCTACGCATTTTCGAGAAAAAAATTCCTTATCGAAAATCTAATGTGAGGCCAGAAATGCTTCCCTGAAATTTCATGCAAATCTTTCAAATGTCATAATTTCTGAACAGATTGGACGATTTTAGTGTTTAAAAAAGCAAACAACGCGTATTTTGGTGGAGAATAAGTAGAAATTCTAACAATATTCGAAAAGTTATTCCTTAACCCCGTAAAATAAGAAAAACCCCATAAAAATGGTCCAATTTTCAAACAGCCATAACTCCTACAATAGTGAATGTATTGCAGTGAAATTTTTTTCTGAAGTAGAGCTCATGGGTACCTACAAAAAAGTATTGGACAACATTTCTGTAGAGCTTCAAACAAATTTATTAAAAATGAAAAACGAATTTTTAAGAAAAATCGACAGGGGGTTGCTGAAATTTTTCGACGAAAATGAAAAGTTTCAAATCATTCTAAAAAAATTATTTTCAGTTGCGGATATCAATTACAATCATTTTTGGTGAATACATATATCACCGAATTTCTACACACTTTCGAGAAAAAAATTCGAGTAGGTACTGAATTTTTTCGGCAAAATTAAAAAGTTTCAAATCGTTTTGAAAAAATTATTTTTAATTGCGGGAGTCGATTAGAATCATTTTTGGTGAATACACATACCCCCGAAATCCTACGCATTTTGGAGAAAAAAATTCGTCACCGAAAATATAATGTCTGACCATATATGAACATGTTTCACTGAAATTTCAGGCGTATGTTTAAAAAATCATAACTTCTGGACGGATTGAAGGATTTTAATGATTCAAAATTCAAGCAATGCATATTAATGGAGCTCTAGAGCCCCGCAAAAATGGGCGAAGGGTGAAACAAGTTACATTTACCCTCCTAAGAAAAACTGTAGCTTTGTCTTCTTAGTCGAAACTCGTTTTTCCTTGCAAGACAAACGGGACGCGCTACATTTCGTAAGTTTATCTTCCACCTCGATATATATCTCTGCCGTTTTGATTCCATTGTGTGCGCCGGTTCGTCTCTCTCCCACCGAACCGACGAATGGAAATATTTTTAGTAATTCCGCGGCGAAGCAAATTGTATTGTCGCGCGTCGATCGATTTATAATAAATTCCATGAATAGTAACGTCCATGGTCCGACGGTAATGCGCGGAACACCGCGATAACGTCGTGTGAATAATTCGATCGAATTTTTATTCGTCGTCTGTGCAACGTCAACCATCGAGCGCGATGCACTTTGCGCGGCTTTACATCCGAGTTTACTCGAGCGAGCCGAGCATGTAACCGATTTTCGCGGCGCATTCGCACGAAAGTCTCTCGATAGGACGTGAGTTCGAGCACGAAGGACTTTACTATTGGCCTGGAGATCTCGAGGTGGCGCCTCCATCAACACGGATCATCGTTGCATCCTCTTCCGGCTGTTTCAGCCAGCGATCTGTATCTTATTACTTTAGAATCGTCCTACGAGAAACTGCTTTTACGTACGATGACGTCGCCGCACAACCTTCGAGACGGCTGTTCCATTGTCATGTGATACCCGGTGCTAACACCCACGCACTCGTCGCTTTTCTTCGCCCCGATCTGATCCACTCTACCGCTTTATGGGATCCGTCCCGATCGTAACACAAGCACGGAATCGCGCGTATCGAAAATACGTAAATCGTGCTTGGAAGACCCCGTTGAATGGGCACTTTTATATATTTTTACGTCTCGTTCTTGTTAAGCCAGTAGCGACGATCTGGATACTTTATGGCGTCCCGTTAAACGACAAGCTCGAGGATAGAATTCTTTTTGTAGCGACTGGCGGTGAGGTGGATTCCGTTTCTATTTGTCTGACAGCCCCTTCTGTTCCATTTGTTTTCTTTTTTTTGAGATGTACTTTTTTTTTAGATTTAATTGCATCTGTTTGAAAATTGTTTATAATCTTTGTGAGTGAAATACGTTTATAATATTCGATATGAATTTCATGTGACGGGGAGTTGGACAAACTGCAGGTGGTCTCCAACAGATTAAAGATAGAATTTTTCTAACGATCTGCTGATGACTTATCACACTAAGGTAATCGGTCGAAAAGTGTGAATATAGGAATAGGTGGTCGGTCGAGTACTTGTGAGAGAGTTAAGAGTGTAGCCCTCTGTAGGTGAGAGCGGGAACTGTCGTCACAGTGAATTCATTTCTAGTTGTCTGACAGTCATTCCTGTCCCATTTTTTGTTTTGTTATTGAAGATGTATTTTTTTAATTTAATTGCATCTCTTTAGAAAGTATTAATGATCATTGTGAGTTAAATATATTTCGTATGACAAGAGTCTTTAGCTGAATTATTCTCATCAAGCAACAAGGAAACTAGTCAAAGTGGTAATGATCGATTTTGATCAGACTTATTTTCCTTTCACGAGATAAACTTGCATCCACATTGCATCCACATTTTTACCTATTTAACGTAATATAAGAACTTCGTTGCTTTATTTTTCATCGTATACCGTGTATATTTTTTTTTCGTTAAAGCATTTCAAAAAATCGATGAAACGCAGCGGAAGGAGCTTCGTAATGAAGCGTTGCTTAATGAAAGATACATTTGCTACGCGAAAGTAGATTTCGAGTTCAAGTGTTACTTGCTGCGAATTTATTTACTGTGCCTTGCTTTGAATCTCGCCAGAATATATGCACTTCGCTTAGATAACACGGAACATCTTACGACTTAACTGGAAGTTGTATCATTTACACAAACCTTGCCTCGTTAAACTATCATTGTATGAATTTTCGTTTAATCCTTCAAGTTCATGTTCAACGGTGTCCTTTTCATATGAAAATCAGATCTCTTAGATAACACACAGTCATTGAAGAATAATTATGAATTTATACAGACATGACTCTATTTTTTGTAACGTGTTTTGTTTATTCATTTACTGAACATTTCATAAAGTTTCGATGTTTTGTTCAGAAATTACATACAACTTATCAAACTATTTCCGAAAAGGACCTGATACGAGTCGAAACGTAAAATGAATAAAAATTACGTTTAGAACAGTAGAATTTACATATCATTATAAATTGAATTGGAGCATTTTCTCGCATTTAAGAAATTAAAATTGTGCGAAAAGAAATGTTACAAATATAAATAAAGGTGTACAATTCGGCACAAAGTTGAAACGTTATCAAAGTATACAATAGAAAATAAAAAAGGAAACAGGAAAATAATGAAATAAAATGAACTTGAAATGAAGTTCAGAGACGAAGTTACAAAAATAAAATTAGTTACTTCAACTCGAACGGAGATAAGAAAATACCAAGGAGTGCAAAACAAAACTTTCACACAATCTTGTTCATTGACGATTTAATGCACCTCTGTAAATCTTTCTGCTTCAATATATTCTTTTACAAAATTTGAACGCAATCAAGAATTTTAACGGAACGTTAATATCACCGAATTGGTCGAATTAAATAAATGCGCCTCTTTAAAAAAAAATACCGTTAAAAAATTACGATGTTTATCACAGCATGAAATTAAGATTCTATGATTATTTTGTCTCGAATGGTACGGAGTGTCGTGAAATTTCTTTTCTTTTCGTCGGGATTGTAAAAAGAAGACATCGAGTTCGACGCGGTCATACTAGAAATTTAATTTTAATTTCTCTAGGATGAAAATTCCGTCTTTTGAGGCGTTTCCTGTGTAATTGTAACTCGCCAGCCTGCCGCAGCGTTGATCCGCGGCCCTTTGACGCAGAGAACGAGCACACGACACTCGCGCATTCGAATGGAAGTGCATACGTGTTCGCCTAAGAGGGAACAAAGTGGACGGTCTGCCTCAAAAAGGTTATCTCGAGAGCGTCATTGAAATACGCTGAGAAATTCTGCACCACGCGAGATCGCACCCATTATAGTCCCTGGGATTTAGATACCTCCAACTCGAAGTCATATGAAGTGTTTAAAAAACTGATAGCCAAACTCTGCTAACATGTTTTATGAATACACATCGGAAAGAAAAAAGTCGACAGGATGAATCGTGAAATTGGGACCGTTTATAGTTGTTTTTTCTATTTCTGATCTTGTGTCTGTTACAATGTTAAAGTTATTTTATCTATTTTAAAATGTTTACGGTTGTTCAATAGCTGGGATTTTACTCTACACAAAATTCTTTTGTAACTTTTAATCTACAACAGGGACCTAGACAATAATATCTTTAGAGTTATTGTAATGCCAACTTAAAAAACGGTTAAATTATTCTATTGTGACGTTAAAATTATTGTCATATTTAAAGACTGAGCTTCTGTACAATATAATTGAAGATAGTGATTAATCCATTTAATTAATTGTATATACTGTATCGTTTGTACCAATTCTTGTTATGGAAGTTATACAGGGTGTTCGGCCACCCCCTGGGAAAAATTTTAATGGGGGATTCTAGAGGCCAAAATAAGACGAAAATCAAGAATACCAATTTGTTGATGAAGGCTTCGTTAAACAGTTATTAACGTTTAAAGTTACGACCGTACTGAATTTTTTTCTCGAAAATGCGCAAGATTTCGGGGGTATGTCTATTCACCAAAAATGATTGCAATTGACCCCCGCAACCGAAAATAATTTTTTCAGAATTAATTAAAAATTTTTTTTTTCGCCGAGAAATTTAGGCACCAACCCCCTGTCGATTTTTCTTAAAAATTCCTTTTTCATTTTTAGTAATTTTGTTTGACGTCCTACAGAAAAGTTGTCTAATACTTTTTTGTAGGTACTCATGAGCTCTACTTCAGAAAAAAGTTTCATTGAAATATATTCACAATTGTAAGAGTTATAGCTGTTTGAAAATTGGACCATTTTTATGGGGTTTTTCACATTTTGCGGGGTCAAGGACCAACTTTTCGAATATTTTTGCGATTTGTACATATTCTCCACCAAAATACGCGTAGTTTGCTTTTTTAAACATTAAAATCGTCCAATCCGTTCAGAAGTTATGACGTTTTAAAGATTCGCATGAAAATTCGGGCAGACATTTCTGGCCAGAAATTAGATTTACGGTAAGGAATTTTTTTCTCGAAACTGAGTAGGATTTCGGGGGTATGTCTGTTGACCAAAAATGCTTGTAATTGACCTCTGCAACTAAAAATAATTTTTCCAAGATGATTCGAAAGTCTTTTTTTTTCATCCAAAACTTCCAGCACTTACTCGAATTTTTCTCGAAAGTGGATAGGATTTCGGAAGTATGTCTATTCACCAAAAATGATTGTAATTGACCCCCGCAATCGAAAATAATTTTTCCAGAACGATTTGAAATTTTTGAATTTAATTGTTAATAACTTTTTAACAAAGCCTCCATCAACAAATTGGTATTCTTGATTTTCGTTTTATTTTGGCCTCTAAATCCTCTATTAAAATTTTTCCCAGGGGTGGCCGAACACCCTGTATAATTATTTCTACCAGATATTGTCTACAGATAAGAAGTTGGCGTGTCCTACTTATTATAGTTTACTCTACTCGAATCGACGCAAAGATCGAAGCAATACTGTATTGCGAAACAACGAAAAGAAATTTTGCTGTTGAAATCTTTAAAAACTTTTGAAAGATTACTCGATATTTGGATTTAACGACCCACGAACAGTTTGTTCAGATTTTAACGTAACAGCGAGTATGGTCGTACTAAGTGTCGCTAAATTGTACTCTTACGCAGTCCATAAAGGGCAACAGTCTTGCCAGAAGTTCAGAAAAATATGATTGGAAAGTTCGAACGCGACAATAAAGGTGTTCGAGTAAAAAGTTCGTGTCGGTCGTTACTGTGTTCGTAAAGAACGAGAAAAGTGTGACCGGAGTTACCGAGTTCCTACAATTTTTTGCACTTCACGTGATATTTCTCGTAAAATTCTGGTTTCGTTTCTTAATTCCTCCGCGTGCGTCGATTCGCCAAACTAGAAATTAAAAAAAGAAATTACGAAACAATATGGGAAAGAAAAATTCGACGAAACACAAAATATGTTTGTGAAAACAAGAAAGCCGCGGTGTTATAGACGAGATAGATGCCCCGGCGAAAACAATCAGTAGTTTCGGTCTAAAACTGTTTAACGAATTATGCTCGTAGCTTTATTGAATTCTACCTCGTCGCGCGGGTTCGTTCAGCTGCCGGATGGGAATTAAACGAAATATAATTCTTGCAATCTACCGCGAGCTTCACGACGATTCGTTTGGTCGAACGCGACGCCGCTGTTGCATAAAGTAACAGCCCACCGCGAACGAAGAACAACCATATTCGATGAAAATGCCAGCGTGCCGGGAGAAAAAAAAACTAACACGCGGAGTCAGTTTTTGTTTTCAATTACAGCGGAACCTCGATTATTCGGGCCTCGGTTATCCGTCGTAGGGAACGTGCGCGTGTTAAACAGTGGTCACAAATCGTCGTGACAGCGACGAATCACGCGTGTCAGTTCCAGTTCCATCAGTACTATACAACGTACACTGTAAGCAAATGGATCGTAAAATAAGAGTTGTCTTATTTTAAGGAAAAATTTCAGCTTTGTCGAGAATACAATCGTTATGATTGCCTTTGATTTACACAGTTATATCGGCTATTAACACTAGAACTATCAAAGTGGTAAAGAAATTCGTAATTTCTAATAAAAATAATAAATTTACCCGACATCCGAATGAACATTTATTTTCATTGCATTGTACATTTCTTTAAGTAGTTTCATAATTGTCGGTAGCTTTACTGTTAGCGATTGTGGGAAACAATAGAAATCGAGTTTATTGCATACATCAGAGACACTTTATTTAAAAGAGTATAATTTATCCTCTAAAAATGTAATTTATGATATTAGTTGTCCACCCGTAGAGAAAATTTTAATGGGAGATTCTAGACGCCAAAATAAGACGAAAATCAAGAATACCAATTTGTCGATGAAGGCTTCGTTAAGAAGTCATTAGCGCTTAAAGTTCCGCCCGTACTGAATTTTTTTCGCGAAAATGGTTAGGATTTCGAGGGTATGTCTACTCATAAAAAATAATTGCAATTGACCCCTGCAAACGAAAATAATTTTTCCGGAATGATTTGAAACTTTTCAATTTTCAGGGTAACAGATAGTTATGGTCAGACATTATATTTTCAGTAATGAATTTTTTTCTCGAAAATCCGTAAGATTTCGGGGATATGTCTATTCACAAAAAATGATTGTAATTGACCTCTGCAAACGAAAATAATTTTTTCAGAATGATTTGAAATTTTTTAATTTAATGTTTTAATAATTTTTTAACGAAGCCTCAATCAAGAAATTGATATTCTTGATTTTCGTTTTATTTTAGCTTCTAGAATCTCCCATTAAAATTTTTCCCAGGGATGGCCGAACACCCTGTATATGTTATATATTGTCGATATTGCACAATGTGGTAAAGGCTTTAAACATTTACTTTCAATCGATTTGAAATACCCATAGGATTCGCGAGTTTGAAAGAGAACAATACCCAAAATAGCGACTATTAATTAAATCGAATAAGTAATCAACGAAATAACGAAGCAGGTGTTTCTGATTGGAAGCTTTAAACGATTTGGTTTGGTTTGGTTCGTCGAACCCTGTAACACAAAGCTTGCATATAATCGTAACTTCGTCAACTTTTATTTAAATTAAACATTGCACAGCTCCTGGTCGAGCGTGCGTGTTATTTAAATTCGATCTTCTCGTGGCTTCCTGTACGAAAACCATACTTAATTCTTACGAGGATTCATCTCGTGCTCGTCCGTGCTATAAATTGCGCCCCAATCTGTACGCCAAATTTAGCGCACCAAGTTACAAGACTAATCTCTCGATCGAAATCAGTGCGATATTGCAGAGTACGGAGCCATGTAGCGTAGAGTTTGGCACGTCGCTGGATTCACCTACATATGTACCTGCGCATTACAACCTGCGATCGTATTATGTACATCATGTGAATTGATCATAATGCTGGATGGCGACTACGTGCGTCGTCGTGCAATAATTGCATTCTGTTATCTCTGTGTAAAATGAAACTGGGCTTTGCTATGCGAGTAATGGCTGGGAACGAGTATTAGAAAGACAGTCGAACGCGCGGAAATATCTTATCCAGTTGATCGTATGTCACCCACTTGAACCGTTTATTGCGACTACACTTGAAACTTGAACCATTCCAATTCCTTTCGATTATTTTCGAAACGAGGTTTTCCCCATCGAACCCGTGTACGCGCACTTTTGGGCACGATAATTAAACGACAAACCGTGCAAACGATTTAGATTCCCAATTCCAAATACAGTAAACCGATTGGCCGAATTATCGGGAATTCAACTTCGACGTGTAAGATTCGTGAAACTGGGCGCTCGGCTATAACTCGGAGTTTCAAATTATGCTCGATTTAACCGTGGAACCAATTACATCGACGAACATTGATTTATTACAAACTGGTCCTAAGTTTCATGCGGTTAGACGGACAACTACAATGCTTAATATTGATTTCGAGGACTGAGACTAATCTTCTACAATTCTGAAGTTTCTGCAGGGTGTATTACGTTAACTTTATCGTCTGAAATAGGTGCTAGTTTGTGTTTGATTGCATCGAAAGGCGTTTTATAGAAGAGTTTCTGGCGGTTTGGAAACGAGAAGGGAGACACTGGGATATTCAATGGTCAGTCGAGTACTTGCGAGAGAGACAGGTTGAGCGTGGTCCTCTAGTGGAGAGAGAGTGAACTATCGACACGTATTATTAAAATATCTTCTAAACTATTGATTTTTTGTCGTTAATGGTTCAATGCTTTTGTATAAGGATTGAGAGAACCTAGAAACCAAAATAAGGTATTACATTACATATTTTCTTAAAAATATGTTTATTATTCAAAAAAATAATTTAAAATATTTACAATTTTATTTGAAACACAATTATTCAATTACGTGGAACGAAGTCATAAAGTAACTAAAGCATTCTTCAATAAATGATAAAATTTAACTCAACGAGATTAAAGGGAACATAATTGATGTGCCTGATTTTTCAATTGAAGTATATCGTCATTCATCATGTTAAAATAACATCTAATAGTTAATATCAACAATACTATTATTATTTTTCTTAATTTATTTTCTATCGAAAAATGGATTTCTACTTAAGTATTTAAGTAAAGACAATCATCCACCATTTTATACCTTTACGTTAAAAAATACTGTTACTTAAAATTATAATACTTGCGTAGTATCATTGAAGACAGTTGCAGGAAAGATATTTGTGCGTTGTAAATTACAGAGTTTAATTCTTTCGATCGTTAAAAGTAAAAAATGGGTCTTGCAAGAGCTTATCGTCTGAGAAAAAAATAGAATCGATAGAATCCCACGCGGATTTTACGGTAATTCGTTTATTCGATCGAACTTCCATCTCAACCGTAAGACATTGGGGTTACCCTCAGATCATCGACAACTCATTTCACCGACACGATTTGACGGACATTAACTTTCGTGGACAGTATGTTTTCATCGACACGGTCAAATCGTCAACAAATGTTTTCATCGACTGTCCGTATTTACCAACGGATTTGAGTTCATTCGTTTCCACGAACTGATAGCTACGTAAGAAGTTGTTACTATACTTCCCAATTTGTGATGCTCATATGTGTCAGACTGACACTGTCAGTACGTTTTCCGCTTTGGTAACCCAGAACTATTCTTATTATTTTTTCGATTCCATATTCTAGATAATGGCCTAAAAAATATACAAAAATATGACATCCCCTTTTTCATGACAGACCACCGAGCGTAGACAGTATTTTTCAAGTTGAACCCTTACTTTCCCGGTAGTGGAGGGGCGTCGCCCCCCCAAGCCCACGCTCTACTTGAGGATTATAAGTTAAACATTTTTTAAGCTAAGACTTATGTCATTTGAAATGCAACGGATTATGTCAGTGGAACGAATGAACTTAACCCTGTCGCTAAATAGTCGATAAAAACATTTGTTGACGATTTGACCGTGTCAATGAAAACATAGCGACGGTCAAACCGGGTAGATGAAAACAGTGTCGGTGAAATGAGTTGTCGACGATCTCAGGGTAACCTAAGACATTGATCGACCCGTATTTCGTTTCGTGCGTCGAATCTCGTAGAACCGGTTGATCGAAATCAATTAGTTCGCTTACTACGATATATTTACAGGGGGAAACAAAGGACGTTGGAATTCAAACCGAAGACGTGCATCGAAGAAGACGAATCGATTTACTCACACTGTCGCGCAATCGCCTTGGCATCGCATTTCTCTCGCAGCTGCATAATATATCTTCGAAAACGTTTAATCTTTTTAATCCTGAAAGCTTTGACCTAAACCCCGGCCATTTAAGAGCATCTGCGCGGCGTAGAACACCGCGAACCTTCATTTTAATCTCGCAACTTCTTTGCTTAATACTTGATAATACATCACGCGCTGTCTGAGAATGGACCCGCATGCTCCACCAAATTTTTAAGTAATGCAGAAGGATTCGTTTAATGGACTATCCGCGGCGATAATTATATAAATGATGACGTCGTTTGTTTGTAGCGAAAGAAATTTTGTGGGAAAGTATTCGATAACATTCAGCTTTTGAAAGCTGAAAGATTAATAGCGTAAGATAAATGGGGAAGAAAATCTACCAACTGCCAGTTTAAACAAGAGTTTATCAAGATTTATAACCTACATAGAAAGGACAAAAGCAGCATACTAACGGGTTAACAATACCAATCAATTTAAAAATAAATGAAAAAAAGGGTGTGAACATGAATATTACTGTAAAACAGAAACGTTAGCAAGCATAACTTGGTACATCAAGGCATCGACAAATGGAATTGCTCCGACATTCTGATGATTCCGAATTTATGAGGCATACTACTGATACATCTGGACTCTGGAAATACGATACTTACAATCTTGAATGTATGAGGTTTGATAACAACCCAGGATTCATGGAAACTGATACTAACAATTCCAGAGACGTGAGATTCGATATTGTCAACCCAAGAATTGTGAAACATTGATTACTGTAAACTTTTAATTGGTATCGTTGCCTACGATATTTAGCTTGATGAAGCTTTGTCGTATTAATAAAAGAAATTTTATTTGATTGTAATTATATAAAAATATATTTTACAAAGGAAATAAATTCTTGGGTATATTATTACCGATTAAATTAAAATCTTCGTAATTCACGAACTGTTCATTTGATAAATATTGACATTTTTCAGATAACGTAGCAATAATAATATAGGCAGAATGCTGAAGAGTGTCAATGGTACAGTTACACTCATCTGTAATGAAATTTAGCTTATTCCTGCTTAAACGGCTGCTAAAATTTCATCGAGCAAGTCTCGAGATAAGAGGATCATTACCACCTCCGCTTTAACCGTGCTGTAGTTAAACTTGCAGACATTTCCTACAATTAGGCTGCGGTTTACAGCTATCAGTTTCGTGGGGCGGCATCCACAGCATTTACAGCGCAATATTTATTGCATGTTGACGCTAGTTGGTTGAGCAATGCTGTTCCGAAGGCGTGATATTATCGATTTTTAGCGATAATTTTATCGATAGTCACATCTCTATGTTGCTCTCACACAGATTTCACATTTTATAATTTTGTATAGTCAACAAAACAGTTCGTTCAACTTGTCTATTATCACGAGAGTTACTGATATTTGAGAAACACAACTACTTCCATTTTCAGATCATTACATACATTAGTAGAAGCTAAGAACTAGTGCCACAAAACTTTGACTATATACAACTGTAAACTACATAAATTAAAATTTGTCTTAGCACTTATTTTCGTAATCTAGCTAAAATTCGTAAATCCTATTTAAATTTATATCCTTTAACGTTTCAAACTGAGAATTGTTTTATTTCCATAGTAAAAGATTCTGTCACCCATATATGGATGACGCAGCAGTCAAAGTGTTGAGACGTTTAGAAGAAAGATGACGATGACACAGGGTTCCAAGTGTAGGAGTGACGCGGTGTTTACAGGTACGATTGGCACAGTGTTTGCGAGTCTCACTCACGAAGATGACTACGAGTGACGTTTACGCATAACAATAGGACAAACGAGGCTTTAAATTCACAGGTACACACAAATGCTACGGAGGCAGTCTAAGAAAGACTCGATCCATCTTTCGAACGCGTGCTCCCCCTTTCATCTTTGTACGCCCACTTCATTCGTTTCGATGGTACGAAAGATGTCTCTTTAGAAGAGTTTGTAAAACACGCTTTGAGTGCCATCACTCGCTCAAGCACCACTCGACGTAGCACATGAAAGCATTCGAACGAACGATGTGGAAGGAGATCTCGGAGCCAGACGACAACGCTAGGACCCTGGCAGAAACAGCAATCTGGAAACTGGAGTCTCCCGTTGGTCCAAAACTTCCCATTCCCATGCGCTATAGCGATTCGTGCAAGTACTGGCAGTTATAATGCGCCACCGAGGAACGATTGTGCCTCGGAGGATTTCGTCACGAGAGCCGTGGAATTCGTAGTTACTTATGGTTTTCACGGTATTACGTGCAGGTTCCGACCGACGAGACTGCGGCGTTGAAACTTGTCGCAGTTACGGTTTGAGATAACAACTGTTACGTCTTCTTTTCTTTGAATAAACGGAAGGTTTTATAGAGGTTTCGTGCGTCAGCTTAGCCGCCGGGCGTATAAATTACGTGGACGTTTTAACTAGAATTGTCTGAAACAGGGCGAGAAAACAGCGACTCTTTCTTGTTTACTCCTCGCGCTTGAAAAGAATCCCCTTGTCTCTCCTATGCAGATGTTCTCGCCGGAATAAATTTTCACGAAGTAATGCGGTATTATGGACCGACATTGATGGCGCGACATATTAGCTGCATATTCGTTGAAACCGGAGCAGTACATTTTAAAAGCGTGGTCCGGTGGTTTAAAATTTGATTTCTGTGTGTACGAAATGGTGGAAGTACGATAGAGAAGTCTTACGATAGAGCAGTATTACGTTGGTGGTTCTTTCATGGACGCGTGATAATTTTTTAACGAAGTGCATTTAATTTATCGTGTAAGAAAGTTTAGGTTCAACCGGTCGTGGCAGGTTTAGTGTTTAACGTGAATAGTTATTTTGTTTTAGACTTTAGTCTTCCTGTAAAAAAGGGAAAAACATTTCTGCGTTTGAGAAGACTGCCAGGTTTAAAGTGGTAGAGGAAAATATTGCTCTAAAGTGTAATTAATTCGAGAATAAAAATGGAAAGAATTAAATAGCTTGAGGAAGTAGTTACATTGTGTGTAATTATGTTTACAAAAATATTTTAATATACAAAAAGTTCTATAAATTTGTACTTAAGTTTTATTGAATTCAGGAAACCATTAAAATTCTCTGAAGATTACATAGTATAAACTTTGACCATCTTCTCTACGACAAAATGAATCTTCTGAAGTGTAAATAAATTTATAATAATATCAGTAAAGATCATGGTCAATTATTTATTCTAATCAAACAATATTTTTTGAACAAAAGAAATTAACGACTTTGGTAGATTTAATAATAGGATAAAAATATTTTAGAGATAAAAATATTTCTGTAGTTTGTAAAAAATACTAATTTCACATTCATGAACTGAAATTAAAAATGTATAAATAACGATCATATTGTAATGGTTCCAAAATAGGACAAATGTGGGAATAATATTCGGAATAATTAATGTGCTGTGTCTCACTCTGTGGCTGTATTCACGTTATCGGAGACGACTCAGTAGATATGCAACTGCGTCGATCAATCACCTATCAGTCGAAACAGCTAATTTACACGTATTGTGTTAAACTATGTTTCATATAATAGGACTAATTTCCCGTGCAAACAGTTTCACAACGAATACGGTTAATTCGCAACTTCATTTATAATATAGTCGAAGAATTTCATTACAAAATAATGCTTATGATATTCATCGTCTTAAGATTTGGTTTATCACAGACTTTTATAGATGAAAGCTTTTTAAAATTGATCAATAATGTCTAGCTAGTTATAACTACAAGTTATTTTGAATAAACTATTATCAAATACTGTAAATATTGACGGTGTCCTTATTAAGATTTATTGATACACGTTTTAAATAGTTATTAAGAATTATAAAGAAAACGTCAAAAATCTAGAAACAATTAGAGAAGAGAAATATTATAGTTTTTAATTCGGTGTCTTAAAAAGGTACAAAATCCATATAAATTTTAAAGGCATATAGTCTTAGTAAATACAGAATAATTAAAAATTAACGACATTAATAGTCAGAAATTCCATGGCTCGAGAAAAACGAAAATCAAGAATAACGATTCAATTATTTTAATTGCTATTAATGGTAAAGAACTTTTCTACATACATATACGAATTTTGTCCAGAGTTACCAAGTTTCATATTTCGTAATGAAAATTAAACGTTCACCACATATTTCTCCGCGATACCAGGAACCTACCGAACACCTTGCAAAACTTATTATTTTACCAGCCTGTTTAAAGTTTTAAACACTAATGAAGATTGATTACAACAAATGCAGCGCGTTTGAGTGGAAAAGAACGCGAATTGAATTAAGTTCTTCGCGATAGGGGAAACGAGTAATTGCGCTTAATGACCTTTAAATGAATTGTAATGTAATTATAATTTAAGGCTCTTGTTGGGAACAACTTGACTTTATTATCATTATACAGCCAACCGGTAGAACGAACTTTATACACGCTTCTACGAATCGACATTTTGAGATAAAACTAAAGCTAAATTAAATGGTAGAGAAATATATAAACAGGTGCTGTGCTCGACAATAATCTGACACGGTACTCGACAATAAATTGAGATACTAACCGAAAAGTACGTTCGATTGTGGCGAAAGGGATATAGTTCGTAAGAACGCGACAGCAAACCATAAACACAATGCAGTAAATGCGATATCGACAGGTTTTACTGACCATTCGAATGCCTGGCACGGTAAAATAATTTCCAGACACCGAGGTAAGAAATACCTTGTATTTCACAGTAACACGACGATGGGGAATCTATAGGATTGTAAATCCGATTACGTTGGTTAGTACATTGTATTCCAAATTAATGGAACATATATGTTCCGTCGTATATAATAAATAATCGTTTATTCAAGCTTTGTTCGGTTGATAAAATCGCTTCGAATTGAAATCCAGAATTCATGAGCGAAAAGTGTTTCAAAACTTGTAAAATTTGGCGTTAAACTCGTAATCAACGTCCCAAAAATTACCTGCTTATTGATTTTCCACAAAATTGGTCGAATAGATAAATTCGAGGGTAAAACTTAAAGGGTTAAATGTTTGTCTTAAATTCGTACATTATGGCGATGTTTCCTAGGCTGACCAACAGAGGGCTACGCTCTCTCACAAGTACTCGACTGACCACTCAGAGTCCCTTTTCTTTCTCTTCCTTTCTTCCTGCTATCTTACCTACTTCTTCTTACAACAGCAAGCCACCATAACACAAAATGGAATGAAATAGAACACTCAAGTGAGTGTGTATACACGATACAACAAAATCAACAATGTTTTAAATGTAAAAATATTCTGGCTATGATTAATGTTTATATACTTATTACTTGTATGAATCTAAGTGTACATAGGGTGGAAATATCGACCGTTTAACACCTTCCCCAATCGAAAATTGTATCGTACAACTGCATTAGAAACACGCTTTAATGCTCGACGTAATGGAAGGTACGGTTTAACAGGCTGCTCACATTAGCCTTACATGGATCAGCAAAGTGCAACACCGACGGTGATTCGATGCGGAATCACGGACGATTCAACGGGAATAATCATCGTTCCTGGGCGTCGTAGCCTGATCGTCGTTGCATCAAAATCTGACAGCGACGGGACAAACTATTCGAACAAAATGTCTGCTCGAATGCGAGTTTTAATTCCAACGGCAACCTCAGGAGAACAATACAGACGAGCTTGGACCGGCTGTGTGAAACAAGAAAATGGAAAGAAAAAAAGGAAATAAACCATTTGACACAGGTTGAAGCCCGCGTGCAGAGCAATTGTGTTGTATTAACAATTGTGTGCCCTCAATATCGACTATCGACCTTACGTGTGCTCCGAGCACTCTTTCAATATTTGACGCAACGAGGGTTCAGGGCTCTCTCTCGGATATCGCCTCGTAATTGCGTTTCCCGGCCGCGACCGGATGTCCTCCGATTTTTCCTTTCGTCCATTCGCTTCCTCCGCCATTTTATTTCCCCTTTTATTTCGACGTCTCGCAATTATCGGACTAATTGCAATTTCCCTCCGCGACCAACCACTCGGCCGTGAACCGAGAGATTCCTCATCGACGAGACCCCCGGTAAACTAGAAAACCCACGGTGTTTTCAATCCCAACGTCAGAATTTCGCGTAATCCCGATCCCTATTTTCCGATAAATCTTATCGAATAGCTTCCCCTCGGGTAGACCATTTTATTTAGTTACCGCTGAAATCGCGTCTACCTCTCTTCTCGAAATCGTGCCAATTCCAACTTTTCCAGCATGTATTTCAGAAATCAGATTTTACAACGATTCGCGCATAATTGATCGTAAATTAAAATTTCGTTAACGTTATATAATTTTAACAGGGAAGGTGAATTTTCCAAGTAAAGAAAAAAGCATTTACAGCAGTTGTAAAAATTAGATGCAAAAATACTTTGTACACGTCAATTTTATTAACGATTTATTTCTTTAAATTATTGATCAGTTTGTCCTTATTTTGCATTATAACTGTTATTTTTGTTTTATTTTCTGCGTGCTCTATTTATTTAATATGTGAATAGTGGAAGGACGCCTCGTATATTAAAAACAGAATCGTTTTTCAATTTGAGAATACTGAATTAGGTACACTTTTGTTAAAAGGGTCGTTCCATGTATGGGCGTTATAATGAAGGTATTCGCTACTAATTATCGTCCGACACGTTCCCCGTGGCCTAACTCTCACACAGTGACCGTAATTCGATTTACAAACGGGAATAATTAAAGATAAACCAATGATTGCGCTATCGATGGTAATCCAATAACTGGACATGCACCAACGAAAATAGGATGGGCGGCGCTTGTTTGCCGCTAATTTTAATTCTATTCTGTCGCTGCAAACACATCAACTAATAGATTCGACATTTTTGAACGTGTACGATTATCCATGCAACAGCGATCGTAGTAACGCGCGTTTAACGCCACTGAAACGAAATCGATAAACGTCGACTATTCGACTACTCGAATATCATTATTTGAATATTATTATTTGATTAATTATAAATTAAATAAGAAAGTACAGTGAATTCTCGATTACCCTGTCTCCTGAAGTTTCTAAAATGTTAGTAAGTGTGTAAAATATGACAATGAGAGAGACTATTGTATTCATATATTTTTACTGTATTTGAATATTAAATTAATGATTCTTAAAAGACGATTAATAATTTGCATATAAATAAACGTATATAAATTTGTATGTAAACGTGTACAAATATGATGAATCTTTAAATCTGATGGATTCTTGATCAAAATATAAATGTGTAATAAACGAGAAGAAAATTCAAAAGAAATTTATTTACAGTTTGCAACACATTATTCGAATATTATGAAAATTCAAGTGCTCGATCAGCGCAGAAAATATTCGAACAGTAGGCTGAGGTTGGCTAAATTGAACCATCGTCTAAATTAGACTGCGTTGATGTATAGTTTAAATTAGCACAATAACGTCGTTTATTGCACGTGTATTCAACATTCCTACGGTATCACATTACGTAGTCTGCTTTCATGTTCGAAAGTGCTGATTTGTTACGCAGTAAAACCTAATTTTGAGGGGGTTAATGTAATATTAAAACTCTGCAGCAAGTTTACAACCCAGAAGAAAATATATACTAATATTTTATATATTTATGACATAATAAAGTAATTTTACGACGTACAAACCTTTAAGCTTAACAAAGTCACGCGAGTACGCGGCAAGAGCTTTACGGTAACAGAATCGTCTTTCGAAAGTGTAAAAATGCCAAAAATAATTTACGTAACTTTACCTTACCAAAAGAAATCGTTCGACTCCTAATTAATAAACGAACTTCTAAATTGCGAATTAAATTTATCTGCCACGGAAGAAAATATTTACAAATTCTTATCCGTACGATTTAGTTATTAAGCCCAATCGTTTATTATTTGTCGCGTTTTATGCAGGTTCTGGAGATTCGAATAGAAGGTGGCCGTGAGCCGCGAAAATCCGCCGTCAGTCTCTGCTTTTACGCGATAAGGGCAGAGTCCGAGAGAATTATTTTCCCTCGGGATTAAGAAGTAATTAATTTTTGTTTCGCCGTAGCGAATTTTCCAGCGTCGTTGTCCGATAATTAATAAATTTTTCTTCGCCGGTCGAGCGAGCTCAAGCGGAGTTTCAAGCCCCTCGCGGCAGTGAATTATCGAACAATGTTTGTCAATAGCTTGACGCGTTATAAATGATCCCTAGTCCGCGAGACGGAATCAAATTTCCCTTGACACACGATGCATCCAGGCTGAAAACGAAGGGAACTTCAGTCAGCTAGTTTCAGCAAGCTACCGGACAAGTTTCAACGACTTTAGACGAGATAGCCTGGAATATAATATCGCGAACAGTCCTTCGTTCAATGAAAATGTCCGGCAAGTTTCTTGAACTCGTAAACACAATTTTGAATTAAATTCGATCCGTACGTCACGATTTACAACACGCGAAAATCGTTCTCGAACTCCAAAAAAAGAAAAAAAATTGTTGGTGTAATATTTTCTTAGAAAATCTGCACGAAAACTCTTTATTTTTTGCGTATAAAATATGGAACTCGAATACGTAGGACTACACTGTCATTAGAGATTACGTTATTTATTTTCTTATTTATTTATTATATGGATAAAACCCCATTAGTGTACGAGAGAAAATATAATATTTTTACGGTTGGGGTATATAGTATATTGTTTATTTAGTTAATTGAGACTCATAATTATTCTTTGTGCAGAGTGTTTAATCTTTGCTTAGTTCACAGAAGGGTAAATATTATGGTACAAGACAAATCTTTCTCGAAGTTATATTTTTTTATATTTCCAGGTCATGGATATTTTTTTAATCCAAACATGCTGTCTTCGTTGCTTTAACGATAGGAAATTTCTTGATTATAATGTTTACCCCTTCCAAACAAACAATAATTCTCTGCTACATTTCTCTTGAAGGATGAAAATAAATAATGCAATAAGCATAGACTCGTTAAAACGCTGTCAAACACTCTATTCTGTGACTGGTACATTTGGACAGTTATTAGTTCTTGCAGTAGCGAGAAACATGGAAAAACGTTCACGAGTAACGAAACATACGACTCGTTAAAAAACGTTAACATCGCTAAAATTGCAATTCCACTAGCGTGTTACAGAGATCCGGGGAGCGTGCAGCTGCAAAACAAATACGCAAAAAGAATGAAGTAAAGTCACGAGTAAACCCGAGATCCTAATTAGAATTTCAAAGCAGGATCTTGCACTCTTTTCATTCATCATAACTAAAATTACCACTGTCCCCGGCAAACAGAAACCTTTCTTTCGTTTCTTAAGGGATCTGTTTAGTATGAAGCTCCAACAATTGGACGACGTTTGAGATTCCTGGCTAGTATTTGATCCAAAATAAAAAAAAATTAAACATTCGCGAATGTACTGTTACAATTTGATTACTACGATCGACAATTAGTTGAGATGTACATACAATAAAAAGATTTATTTGGTATAAACGCGAACTTTTCTAAAGCATGCACAGCCTACAATTGCTGTACAATAATAAAAGAACAGTGTCAGTTGGTATCATTATTTATGCCTACAGTATCTAAAAAAATTTGTTTTCTATTATTATTCTAGTGTGATAGTAATAGTAATGGTAATTAGGCAATTCCAAAATTATTTTCTTCCCTTATTTCTTCAACGATACGATGATTGACGCGTCTCAAAAATAATTTGCAAATTTGCATCTGCATCGTACCGCGTCAAGCTTGCCAAAGTTTACCGAAAAGCGTTTGCGATTATTCCAGAAAATTGTTTCGCGATACAAACGGTATCCGGCGTGCGTCGAACTGAAATGTGGCCAATTCGAGCACAAAAGCAACGGTCTCTGACTGAACAGAATCAAACCGAACGCGTTCGAAAGTGGTCAATGTACGTAGATTCTGTTTACCGAAATCATCGTGCGTACATATAACATGCTCTTTAATGGTTCGTCAGAATACCGACACTTCACGGCCTGCGGTTTCATTGCAGCTTCGCTGAAACGGCGTTGAATTTGATGTCCTGTTTGCGTTAATACAACCACCATTATTACATACAGTAACCTAGTAAATATAATTACCGTCATTGTAACGGAAACAAGAATTACACTGTACAAAAGAAGCTCATTATATCCATAGAATTGGGGAATATGGTCCTGGTGGGAATTGAGATTCACCAATTACAAATTTAAAAACTTCGTTGTAGTTATTTTTTCTCCCCATTGTAAAGTACGTAAATCTGTATGTATGGTTTCAATAATAATAAAAAAAAACAGTTTATCGATCGTAAAATATCGTTTGAGAAACAATAAAGAATTGTGCAGGGTAACGAGTACGAATAGAAAAAAAGACACAAAAATATAAGAGACCGTGAAAATTGTAAACTGAAGTAAATCTACAGCGGATAAATTGACAAGGGAAGAAGAGAAAACTACAATTCGTAAGATAAAAGAAAATACTGTTACTTTCACTTCTAAATTGACAAATATGATTGAAAAGACATTTGGTAAGTTCATCCTCAATTGTGGAATAATAATTATCACGGAAGAGAGTTAACAAAAAGAAATATATTAATAAGGATAATTGCTTCTGGCACAAAGTCATATTCTCCAACGAATCTACATTAAATATCTCCGACTTGTATAATAGAAATTATGTATAAAAGGAACCAAACACTGTACAAAAATGCAGTATTTATAAATGGTATAAATGATTATTGAAAGACTTTCGGATCCAACAAGAGAACCAACCCGATCATTATTTTATTATTTGAGCGTGATCAATAATCGAATTGTTCATTTGGCGAATATGTTTCTTTGAAATTAAACGACGCACAATTCCCTGTGCAATAATGCAGTTCGAAATCCGTTTGCTGAAATATTTATACGCGCTTGTATTAAAGTTTGCCAGACAAACGAACACGCTACGGGAATCAACTATTACTTGAATCAATGTATATATGAATGGGACGGCAATTGACATTTAACGTCGGAGTAGGACTTGCTATACAGTATTGATCTGTCTCAATACCGAGGCTGCATTATAAAAGGTTATTCGACGTCAAACATAACTCAATAGCGACACGTGTCATAGAAGGAAGGCAGTTGTGTGATAGAAGTCTATTTACGCAAATTGTGCTCGATTATGTCAATCATAACATAATAAGTGAGCGTTTACGAAAGCTCACCTAGGTGACAATTTCTATGGAACTCTTGGATAGCTGCATTCTTCGCGAAACTGAGCTCAATCGCGGTTCGTTGCAACAATTAATGATTCGAAATTTTTCGAAAATTTACACTCTGTCGCGTGAATTTTGTTTCGTTTCTTTTTAATTTTAAGAAGAAATCATTTCCTTTATAAATCCGTCGTGCAAAAACATCGTACGTAAATATTATATTTAAAATAAAAATTTCTCTCTTAGAGAAGAGGCTAAAACAGACTCAATTTCGTTCCTCGCGAAAAATTGGGAAAACAGCTTGCAAAGTACAAAAATTCCTTGCAAAGATGAAAGAACCGTAAACTGAGAGCACGTAAATAGACCAACAATGTGATGTAAAAGTGCTGCAATTACTTACAACGAAGGTACAGAATTTTCAATTCGCGTTTTACTTTTGTTTCGTGTAAACACAAAAATATTATCACAAATAGCTTGAGAAAAGATGGACGAGCGTTTGTTTCGTTCCGTTGAATTTCGTGAACCGTGTAAGATTATATCCTCGATGTATTTGTATCCAGTACATCGAACTGCATCGGTATGGAAGCTTTGTTATCTACGTGTCGCGTTGTCAAGTTAAAATGGGATACAGAAAATAGTGAAAAAAAGACCATTTGTCAAGTTGGTGAATTTTTGAAAAAACCCTTTTGGCATATGACACGAGACCGGAAATACTTCGTGCGCGTGCAACGAATCTACAGGGAAAAATAAATATCCGGTGGAAGGCAAGAACAAATATAGGATCCCTACAGAGCAGTGAACAGACATTTGGCCACGACAGACTATATCCATGGCTTGAATTCTTCCACCGGATATATTTTGCCACAGATCCTGCGAACGCGGACAGAAATAGTTCTCCGATTCCGCACGCTGGATATCTTCGTCATTCGTAATAAACGAACGGCGCGCGTTGTTGATTCAACGGCAAATGAAGTCGACTGGGAACGAAACGATTAAGCGTATACCTATTTATTTTATTTAAATAAATGTTTTATAGACGCTGTATAACGACAAGCATGACGTCATCGATATCCACGGCAGAAATTTTATGATAAAATTAATTTCCAACGATTCCGTCGCTATTTCATAACTCAGTGTCAAATATCAAACGTTGCGTAACTTGAAACATTTTCGCCCCGCGTGGAGCATAAACGAAGAGAAAAATTCAACTTTTCGTTTACCCGGTGATGCTTACAATTCATTGTATCGATAAAAGATTTACTTTTCCGCGATCGTTTCCGTGATATTTCTAATTATTCAATTTTCTGATAAATATATCGAGTCTGTGTGATCGAGTGATCTGTATTTAATAAAGTAGTATTCGGGGGTTGAGATATTATTCAGCAAACTTTAATTCATAATGTTTTGAATACGAAATTTAAATTCCTTTTCATTGATATTTTTTACTCGAGAATTTTCCAGGCAAAAGAAAAATTTTAATTCCTCCTACCTCAAAGTACAAAGAGTAAAGAATGGGATCTGGAACAGTAAACAGCTGTAGTCGAAGGGCAATTTACAGACTTTCTAACTAGCGTATCACGAAGAGTTTAAGAAACATTGAATATAATATTATTACCGCAAATGGGTCTAAGCGATTATCTTCCAGCGGTACAAATAATTTTTCCACGAGCAACGTTTTAAGGCAAAGCTCCTAGAAATGCACGTGGTCTGAAAATCCGAACTCGCGACTCGACCTAATGTCCGGACCGTTGGCATTAATTAATTTTCCAGTTGGATACCTCCTCGTACTTTTCTCGTTAACAGTTTTTAATTTCCCTCGCGGAGGAACGGAAAGCTGCAGAATGATAAAGACGGAAGCTAAACGGAATGCAAATCTTCTCCTTACTTTATAACAGGACAAATGAATTCCCATCGCTCTTGCGCGCAATCCCAGCATTCGTCGTCCTGGAGCCAGACTTATTTGAATAAGTTAACTGTTTTCCCGTAACAGTCGAAAGAGTTGAGACAGTCGGAAAACTCAACAGCGGGCATTTCTCGAACTTAAATTCACATATTCAATTTACCAAGAGCATTACTTAAGATAAAGTAAAGCGTTACTATCCCGCCACCATAAAGAAAAACATTTTCTTAAGGGAACAATCGGAAGAACGAAACTTGTACGTAAAATAAGGACAAAAGTATTTTTAATAAATCAAGAAAGCAACGTATTGAATTCGCTACTACGTTAGATAAAGTTGTTGAAAAATTGACTTTAAATCGATCCAATCGCCTTCCAGATCAAGGCATTTAATAATGCTTGGGTATTTGTGGCGACATTTCTCGTACTCGCCACCAGAGGACTACGATCAACCCGTGTCTCTCACAAGTGCTTGACCGACCCTCTGCTATTTCAATAATTTCCTCCACACAGCAAGTCGCCACAATACTCTAGGTACTATACTTCAAATAAAATAATTTGTAAGTTTTATTCGAATTGTAAAAATATACTTATGTTAAAGTTTTCTGTAAGAAATTGTTAGAACAACATAAAATTGGATCCCGGTAACATTGAATCAACATCAGAAAATGAAATTTGAAACATAACTAATATATTAAATCTGTATAATGTATGAGTGAATATCTCGAGGTTTTGAGAGACAATTATTATTATCAACGAGTGGGTTCTTTGGTTTACAATATAAGAGAATTCCGTTATAAGGCTATGTGAATGCATTTATGAATACAAAGATCCATTGAATGACTACGTGGAGCGCTGGAAAAAATTAATGGAATTGCTAACAGCGTTCGCCGACCTGCCCACGCGATCGATACAGTTTTACATTCCGAAGGTGGTGTAGTGTAAGTGGAATAAATCGCTATATCCGCATGATCTTGGAGGAATAGCAAATTCAAATAGTTCAAGAATGTCTGAGCAGTCAATGGAAATTCCAAACAAGTTTATCGATAAACGTCATTTCGAAACGTCACATCTTTATTCGAGACATATAAAAATAAATAAATGCATTACATATAAGTAGAGCTGAGAATGTTATTCTATTGCGAGAAAAAAAGGAATTCCGTTGGAACTTAGCAATATTATATTCCATTTCATTTAACAGTGCATTCACAATTTAAAGTGTAGCAACATAATGTGAAGAACGCAACGCGAGCCATTTCGCCTAATTTCCAGCGGTAGCGATGGAATTATGTCCGATTGTTCCTGAAGTTCGCGTTGTTTGCTCGAAATGTGTGATAAATATGGAATGCATAGTACATGTTTCAAATTAGTTCCACGCCATTCGAAATTACACGTTGACACTATATCCCAAACCGCATTGCAAATCGAGTGGAATAGTTTGTAGCATTCGATATCGAGTTTCGGTGATGTAAGACGGTCAAAATACCCAGCGAATTTAATTACTGTAAAACTTTATCGTCAGATCTTATCCCTATTTCGACCGAAGACTCGTGTCTTGAATTCATTTTTTATTCAAATCAAATAATGTTATCGTCGATATAAATATTCGTATTAATTATGATATTAGAATATTTTTGTTCCGTCAGAATTTTTATTCGAGTCAGTTTTAAAAAGGATTCAAATACGTTCGATCATAAAAATGAATATTGCTTTGATCGAACGTAATTTCTTATCTCTAATGTCCTCTGACATTTTGAATCACTTCGATGCAGCAACCAAACTTATATACACCCTATATACGAAGAAAATTTTATTTTTTAAATGAACCTACTGTAAATCTAAAATCGATAAAGACTCTGTGTATGAGTTTAATTTGTGATTAGTTAAAAATAATAATGTTTCTCATCGTTTTACAGTCTAATACTTGTAACAGTACTTGTAATAGGACTAAGCACATAGTGATCTAGAAGGATCGTCGAAATTAAGGTATTAAAGTACTCGAATAGATAGATAGATAGAGCATGTCCACCTGACACAGGTCCGGAATTCAACGTTAATGAAAATAAGGTGAAATTCCTGCGACGCGTTTCACGAATGGTGTTTTCCGTGATAGATTTCTTTCACGTACGCGTTACGTTCTAACGATAAATTAATGTCGAAAAGAGTTCTCTGAAGGTTGTATGGTATATAAAATGTGTTTGTATTGTAACGCGGTCTCGCGTCTAGCACGAAATCTGTCACAGTCCCCACGTTGGGCGCCCATTTGTGACATGGAAACTGAGACCCACCGCCATACTTTAAAAATCACCATTCAACTGCAAAAATTTATGTCACGACTTAAAATTACCTAAATCGTTCAAAATAAATTAGGTTATTTATAATTAAAATTCTTTAAAATTGTTTCCTTCACTAATCCGAAATGCTTCGGACGAATACTTAATTATTCGAGTGAAGATTCACAGTTGTAGAAATTGTAATAAAATCGTTATTCCGTGTTCATGAATTTGGGATTCATTTTTTTTTTTATATTTTATCACAGTTTCTTATTTATAAAAGTCTACATGTACTTCCAGATAATTCGCGGCTGATCTGTGCAATCTGTTACTACTGAGATTTTATAAATTGTTCGATCTGTTGCAAGAGACACTGACAAAGAGCAAGACGTTTTGAAAGTATAAAACAAGGATTGAGACTGAAAATACGAAAGATGGAAAGACTACGAGCAATCGATAACAACGGAGAGGGTGGTGAAATCAGAAAAAATAACAAGTTGGCCACTGTCACGTTAACAGTCACGTGACCGCTTTACTGACAATTCATCGGCGGGTTTTACGTAAAATCGATAAAATATAGCTTAAGCACGAGCATTTTTTGTCCTCAAGGAACGAGCAAGAATATGGATTATGGCATTGCTAAAAATGAGCTGCACCCAAGGTAGATCCTATTGGTCCGTCGTAAATTCAAATATTATCGAGCGTGCGTCTACTTTCGCCGGTTCATACATAAAATATCAGCGACGATGTCACCGTCGCAATTCATCAAAGTCTAACGCCTATCGGTTTAAAGGAATTAACTTCGCTCCACTCTTACTTCGATAAATAAATTAAACGTCATGAGTCAACGAATCCATGCGAATTTACGTTTAAGAGGTGTTGAGGGAACGCCCGAGTTCCCCGAGGAAGGATTTAGATGTATCGAGTCTACAATTGTAAGAAATATTATTCTAAACTCCTTATTCCTTAATCATTTCTACTGAAATTTGTGGACGAACATAATAATGAACAAAACTTAAATAGATATAAAAATATAGGTGTATTCTGTTTTACTACGATCATTCTACGATCAAGAGCTGCATATATACATTATACTTTACTACATATTATACGCAATATGATCATTTGCAATAACAATAAATTGAAAGTTTAACTTTGTAGAATAAACGTGGTTAATAAAAAAGAAAACAGTTTAATACTCACGCTCCTTCAAATTAAATTATTATAAAGATCAAATATATAAAATGCATTGAAATAAGCAACAAAGTATGCAGGCAAAAAAAGTACGTTTATTTAACCCCTGGAGGATTAAGCGGAAATATAATTTAAATAATTTTGCTAAAGAGTTGCCAACTTCTGTTATTTATAAACGAATGCAAAAAAGAAAAATGTGTAAATAAAGCTCGGGCATAATTTACTCATTATTTCAAATGAATAATCTTAAATGAGTTATTTGTTGCCCGTTTCGCGTACTGGCGATACAAATGCTGTCACAGAGACGACGGTTCTTCATTCTTGATCTCGCGTGAAAGAAGCCATCGAGAAAAAAGTTTCAAAAGTCGACTTTGTAATGCATCTTCGCCAAAGTTGACTCGAATCTTGAAGATGTCGTGGATATTGCGCTTCCATGCCGAGACCGAGAAATAGGAGAAATCCCCCTTTGAGACTTTTTCAACGAAGCTAGACCAACTTTTATCCGCATCGTAACTCGCTGGTCCGATAAGAATGGAAACGTCCCGCTGGACATTGTTCGTTTCACCTAGTTGCAATGATAAAACGTCACGCTAGGCGGGGGAAAAGTACGCATCGCATTCCAAATTTCACTCCATATTTTACACATCATTTTTCATCACATATGGTGATTTTCATTATCATCGTCGGCTCTTGCAGTTCCACGCTCTGATAGCCATTATCACGGATGAGATATAAGATAGACCGATCACTCGGTAAAACTTTTAATGCCGGTTCTCGGGCTGGCTCTAGAACTTCCTCATCGCTATCGTATCACATTCGCTGTTATCGATTCAGAATTAAACGAAGACGCATCGCTTTCCACAGTGGAAACTTTAAATAAACAACTTTGGACGTTCGATTTACTCCATCAGGATCAGAAAATATTTATACTATACACTCGTAAGAATATTTTCAAAGCTACAGCTATAACCTCGTAGTCTGTTACTAATTACTTTGCAATCACTATCTTTTTTCAGACCCCTATTATGTAATATCTTTAATTGGGATATTTTTTCCATTGGTAAGATCATTTCTACCCTCGTTCGAATAATAAACATTGTTAAAGAAATTAATTTTTGGTGAATACACATACCTCCGAAATCCTATCCACTTTCGAGAAAAAAATTCCTTACCGAAAATGTAATGTCTGACCATACATTGATATGTTTCCCTGAAATTTGTCGGCGAAAAAAAAAATTTCAAATCGTTCTGGAAAAATTGTTTTCGGTTGTAGGAGTCAATTACAATCATTTTTGGTGAATAGACATGTCTCCGAAATCCTACGCACTTTTGAGAAAAAAATTCTTTACCGTAAATATAATGTGTGGCCAGAGATCTGTGATTATATTCCTCGTTTTTACCACTTCATATGTAGTCCAATTATCCGGCATATAAAATTTTAATGGGAGATTTTAGAGGCCAAAATAAGACGAAAATCAAGCCTCAATTAACAAATTGGTATTCTTAAGTGAGGCTTGATTTTCGTCTTATTTTGGCCTCTAGAATCTCCCATTAAAATTTTTCCCAGGGTTGGTCGAACAGCCTGTATACAAACAGGTGGTCGGTCGAGCACTTGTGAGAGAGACAAGAGCGTGGCCTCCTGGTGGCGAATGCAGGAAGTGTCACCACATGTACATTCATCAAATGATCTTTATCGCCCTAAACTAATGATCTTGTGTGTGTATATGAACAACTTTGAACGTATTTCTGAATCAATTGGCTTCGAAGAGATTGTATTAGACTTCAATAGGATGGTTTAAGAGAAAATTTCTTTACGTAGATTAGAATCTGACGGGTCTGCCGGACTCGCCACTTTATGCCTCGGATAATGAACAGAGGGTTAATTATTCCGAGTCCAATACCCTCCTAATAGTGGTATATTAAGGGGAAGAGGGAAGTTTTGCGTTCGTGATGTCCGGATCAAGGAACTGTAGGCGCAAACCTTGATACTGCTAAGTGCTACAGCACAGAACTATAATCGATGTCCCCACGGGCCTGTGGACACGAATCGTACTGTGCTTCCCTCAATTTTGCTTGACTTTCTATGATAAAATATTGGCAGAACCGAATGAGCAGATCGACGAAACTTTGATTAATTCCGTTTCGTTAGTTTAGTGTTATCGATTGTGAGAATAATGCACATAAAGCAACAGGAGGTCGATGGAACGTTCCATGTATTTTTCTTCGGGTCTTTGCTCCCAACAGCCATCCAACAGCGAGGCTTAGTAATGGGTATTACTCGCGATGAAGGATTGCTCTGGTAATGCCGAACTAATTGGCTGTCAAGTAAAAATAATTTCTCAAGGTATACGAATAAATGTAATATTCTAACAGAGAACACTTTTTATAAGCATCGGAATTAATGGACTTTCGAATAATTCAATGAAATTCAAGAATACGTATGCAACTCGATAACTTCATTAAGAGCAACGCGAACAGCTTTCTTTCTTTCCCCTCTTTTCCTCTCGTTCCTTTTATACGGTCCTATATTACGCGAGCAGAGAGATGCATTACACTTTCAAATGTTGTTTAATCATTTCTTCCTTGTAATATCAAATATCAGAGAGTAGGATTTCAGTCGTATGTTTTGTTTCACGTGTCCATTTTACAATCGATCTATGAAAATGGATGGAACATATTATTACAATATTTTCTGAAATTGAACAGCTTGCTTCAAATTTTACGTTTATTATCCTCAACTTAAACGAGACTGAAATCGAAGTATATACTTGTACTTCGATCTAAAATATTACTTGCAAAGACCAATCTATACGAAACCTATTCTTGTTTCGACGAAAGAGGCTTACGTGCAAGTCACTATTTAAAAATAAAGCTCCCAGCAGTACAGACGAGTATTTGGAATATTATTATGGCTGTGTTATGCATTTGAACGTTTTCGTTTGAATGATCTGATTAGAGCTGTATGTTTTATCAAATCATGTTCAGCGATCTGAATCACAATCGAACTTTAATGTAGCATATTTTCCGCGTCGCTTCGTTTTTCCGTTTGTCCGCATAATTTATCCAGAAGCTAGCGAATCACGATGACCTCATTACTCAAACCGTTTTGCTCCCTTCATATAGAGAGGAAACATAATAGTGCAATTCATAATTGACGTAATTAACGATGACGTTTACTGTACTGTATTCATCACACGGTTGTTTATTCAAGAGACACACCTTCTTTGCGATAAACAATACCGTCGTGATGCTTTGTTATCATTATTCATCTCGAGTGCGTTCTAATTTGCCTCTACAGTCGTTTCAATATCCCTTTCACACGTGCTTTGCAAAACTATTACAATTATCTACAATTTACGATTGCTTATTACTTTGTTCTTTTTTCACAGATTACCAAATTTCTTAAATAAAAGTACGTTTACATAGATTCTCTACTTATAACAAAATATGTTCTCTTCTATCGCGTTACAAATTTTAAATCAAACAACGTCTTTGCGTTAATTAAAATGCTATGCAAAAAATAATGTTAAAATTTTATTAGCTCAGTTGAAAGCTTCGACTGAAAACTGTTGGTTATCTATTATAGTTTGTTGAAAAGTTAAATTTTGCAATTATTTTTTATAAGACAGAAATTTAAATTAAAACACAATTCAGCGAAGTAAAATTTTAGACTTCAAGGATAAGGCGATCCATAAAAATTTTAGTGGGTATATTTTTTTTTGCTGTTCACAGGAATAAAATCCGTAAAATGGGTACGTGAATTCACCGAGCAGGAAGAAGTCAATTCGAGGTTCATAGAAATTGAAATTATCCCCACCACTGTGTGCGTGTGGGGATACTCAGCTTCATCTTTCTTCTTTTCGAGCACACCCATAGGCAAATGTCCTCTATTTCTCAAATAGAAAGACAAGCTGACATGGCGTTCAAATAGAAGTCGTGTGTGGCGTGATTCACAATCGGAGAAGTGACTTTAAACGGCCAATTCAACTTGATTTGACTGCAGTAGCTGAGCAACGCCGACTCTGTACAATAAAAGCGAACGAGAACCAAAGTACAATAAAGAGAAGACGTGTAACGCGCGGTTTCGTTTCACTGAATTTCGTATATATGAACGCTATTTTGCAATAAGCAATATACACTAAAAATGAATTATTCAAATGTTTTTATACTTGAACGTTCTTGTTCTTCTTGTTAAAATATTTCTCTATAACCGCAAAAACTATTTATTGCAATAATTGAATCATATATATAATACAATCACAAGTAATACAAGAATGGAAATTACGTATCAAGACAACTATGATTGCTCTTTAACATTAAAAATGTCTTCACGAGGAATCTTTTGAGTCTGTAAGTTAGGAACGTTAATAGAATTTAAATTGATTTAAATGTGAAATCTTTAAGCATCTTAATTTAATTCAATATTGGGTTATTATAATTTTAAAGTTGTTACACAAACACAAACAGATTAAGACGAGGCAAGCAAAGAAGCGTAGGGAAATCAACGCAGTTAAACACTGTTTAAGTTTTTCTGAATCATTTTCATATAAAAATTTACTTTTTTTTTACAAGAAAAATTCTCTGAATTCAAAATAATTCAACCATTTATTGCTGCTCTTTTCTATCGTTTTCCTATCATTTTCTACCATTCCAATAGATAACAGAAACTGATCACACGGTAGAACAAGTCGTCGGCAATTTCTAACTTTTCGCCAGACCGTGTTTGCGTAGTACGGAACATATTACCGCGAATAATATTTTCCTTCGTTCCCTGCGTGTGTTCACGATACACGCGAGCTTTCGCAATATATCAAACGCAACCGGTTGCGCTGCCACATCGACGTATAACAAATCAATGACTCAGTGATACGGTTGGAGGAATTTATTGAGCTTTAATGGTTTGGACGATAGTTCGCGAAGAATTTTCATCGTTTCCACGTAAAAATAATTGATGTTCAATATAGAAGAAAATCATAACGATCGTATAAAATGTAAAACGTGTTTCAGAATTGTTTGTAACGAAAGAACATAAAGAATGTTAGAATACTTCCATTCGTCATTTACTGGGATTTCAAATTGTTTAGTCAAGGTGTTTAAGAACTAATCAGTGATAAAATAATTTTTAAACGAATGCGAGATCCAGTATTCGTTTCAGCGAATTCATTCTGACCGATAGAACCAGAAAATTAACGTATGGAAATCGATACGAAAAGTAGGAAATTTCTCTTTGATGGAAATCATATCGTCCCCTGAGTTCGAATGTCTGAATATTCATTATTATTTGCGACATAATCCATGAAATCAGCGATTGGAATTGCAGGAATGATTTCAAACAGAAAATGGAGAGAAGCAAAGTGAATAAAAACGTTTAACTTTTTCATCTTTACAATTGGATATTTAATCTATATTATAATGGAGTTTAGAAAAATAATTAAAATTTTACGAGCACTAGATCCATCTGGACACATCTTTGCTACTCCATAAAAGCTACTATATGAAAATGTTTTACACAATTCGTGTGTTTATTTTTCGAAAACTCATTTGAATCTTCATCAATTGAGAAATAATTCAGGAATTATTTCAAGTGCAGCAAATTTCTATCCGATTAAACCGATTAAAACGACCATAATTGAAGTACGTAATTTCTGGTGGAATATTATCACCGCGCAACAATATTAATAAATTCAACAATTTGAATCGTTTTTAGATTACAATCGGGAAGGTAATGATTCTTCGTGCAAAAATGAATCGTAAATGTGGGAAAAGCTTTTCCGTGCGAGACTTCATTTTCGAGAAAATCGATTTTGAAAATTCGTCGGTGACGCACGCGGATAAATGCAGCTTGCCTAACGCGTCTGTCCATTAATCATCATTTCTACTTCTATTAGTGTTTTAATTCATTTACGGCAGTGTGTTATTTGTTTTCTGTCGATCTTACGATCTTCTAATTCAAGCATGCCGATCACGCGATCCGACCTATTTGATTTTGCGCTGACCTTTAAACCCTTTTCTTTCTCCATTAAATATAGTTTTGTCATTTACATTTCGTCCACGTTTAAATAACGAAGAACAGCTAACAGATCAAAATTAAGATCAAACATCGGTAGAAGTAGAAGTAGTAAGCAATGGTCAGACGCGTTAACGAAATCGTACACAATCACACGTGTACTTCATAAAATAATTCCAGTCTATCAAAATCCACGATTTCTTTTCAACAAACTCGTCATCAGGACCTTAATAACTTTACATTTATCAAATTTCAATTAACGATCTAGTGAAATACAAAATCAAATCGCTTTCGAAGGGGACTTATTGTACAGCAGTATTTCTACTCAAATTCTAAAGTTATAATTAATCCTCGAGATTAAAGGGCCTGAAAAGCAATATTTTAATTTAATTTTAATTCTGAAGCAACGAAGTGCCCTTGGAAGAGTAAAATATCTGCCTTACGACACTTTAACCAGCTTCTTTTCTCACGATAGAAGTCCTCCGATAGAAGTTTGTCATCGAAGTCATGCAAATTTCATTCCTGGCTAACGAATACAAATTATAGATTCACTCGTTAACTATCTTTTTCTCGCTGCTTCGCTCGCTTGAATGCTGGTTCAAAAAACCTATTAATGGATTCTAATTTACGAGCGAAACGCAAACGGAAATAAATTTACGAACGAATCTAAAATTTGCATTCGTTATTGCTGAATAAATTGGTACAACTCGTTCATCGAAAACTCAATAATCCATTTATTAAATTTCACGCGTGAAATGAAAAACTAATAAAATACGGAATCAAGTCACTTTCGAAAAAGATTTAGGGTTATTCCAATTTTTTTTAATTTTAAAGTTACAATTAATCATCTAAAACTCGATAGTTTCGTTCTGGAGAAATTGGAGTTTATATACAAATAACAAATAAAAAATTTTAGATACATTCGTGGACTAAATTTTCTTTACGTTTCACCCTTAAATTTGATAATAGAAATTTTATCGCACAGTATAAGAAATCGTGATTCGTTTTAATCTTGCGTAGATAAAATTCCACGTAGCAAACTAATGAAGCTCATGATCAATTAATTTTCGAGTAAGATTTACTGAGCACCCATCTTCGATATCGTCAAATTCTAAAGAAAGGATTAATCGTCGAGTTCAAATTCTGCCATCCAAAACGCGATAATTTTAGTTTCGGAACAATGAGGCGCCCTTCAAAGGGATAAAATGTCTACTTGACGACACTTTAACCCCGTTTCTTTCCTCGCGGTAGTCCTCCAACGAACGTTCGTCGCGCTCTCCAACGTTCCGTCGGAATTTATCTCATCATCAGGTATTTTGAGGCACTCGGGTCCATCGTCAGGCGGCTCTGAAATTCAAGCAACGTCCCTGAAGCACCATCGATCCTAACGATGGCCCCTAGTCGATCAAACGTCTTCTCTCTCGATGGAAGCAGTTAAACGGTGCAAATAGTGAAGTAAACGCGATACGAGCAGAGAGGGCTCGTTGTAAAGGTGTCCACAGCACACCTTTCTTCGTGTTCTTTTCACCACGATATCGACTACCCCCTCTCGCCCACCCCCGTCCCGCCAGAATGTAAGCCCCGTTCCCATCGGTTGGTCGATAATGGAATTTCCTAAGATAAACTTTAAGCCCTTTCATGCGCCTTCGCAATACAGATTTCATAGCGTTCGAACCCGATGCGTCTTGGACGCTGAGTTGGGAAATTCTACCTCTCGATGGAAATTCTTCGTATCGTTTCGTTTCGATATCGCGAACGTGCGAAGATCAAGCGAGCTGGGGATCGAAATCGTCGCAAAAACAATCAGCAAAGAAGATTCCTCGCGAATTTACGCCTTCCTATTGCCAATGTTCGCTTGCAACGGGGATCGTTTAACGATAATATCGATTTTCTGCCGATTAATTAAACTGTATTACTAGCTGAAAGCTTATCGAATGAATAAAATCATAAAAATTGCAACGGTAACGAAACAATGAACAAATATAGCACCACTGTGTTTCGAGGTCGGGTATGCAATCTTTCGTAATTTTGTAATTTACGCACGATGAACTAATGATTTTTGTAGATCAATGGGGCTTTTACTCCGTAAATAAATAAATAATGATGAGTCACTATACTGCGAAAGGAAAAGCAATTTCACACCTTGCATTTCAGTATATATGTATACACAGGGTATTCCGCCACCCCTGGGAAAAATTTTAATGGGAGATTCTAGAGGCCAAAATAAGACGAAAATCAAGAATGTCAATTTGTTGATTGAGGCTTCGTTAAAAAGTTATTAAAAAATTAAATTCAAAAATTTCAAATCGTTCTGGAAAAATTATTTTCGGTTGTGGAGGTCAATTACAATCATTTTTGGTGAATACACATACTTCCGAAATCCTATCCACTTTCGAGAAAAAAATTCGAGTAAGTGCTGAAAGTTTTGGGTGAAAAAAAAGACTTTCGAATCGTCTTGGAAAAATTATTTTTAGTTGCAGGGGTCAGTCGCAAGCATTTTTGGTCAACAGACATACCCCCGAAATCCTACTCAGTTTCGAGAAAAAAATTCCTTAACGAAAATCTAATTTCTGGCCAGAAATGTCTGCCCGAATTTTCATGCGAATCTTTAAAACGTCATAACTTCTGAACGGAATGGACGATTTTAATGTTTAAAAAAGCAAACTACGCGTATTTTGATGGAGAATATGTACAAATTGCAAAAATATTCGAAAAGTTGGTCCTTGACCCCGCAAAATGAGAAAAACCCCATAAAAATGGCCCAATTTTCAAACAGCCATAACTCCTACAATTGTGAATATATTTCAATGAAACTTTTTTCTGAAGTAGAGCTCATGGGTACCTACAAAAAAGTATTAGACTACTTTTCTGTAGGGCGTCAAACAAAATTACTAAAAATGAAAAAGGAATTTTTAAGTAAAATCGACAGGGGGTAGGTGCCTAAATTTTTCGACGAAAAAAAAAATTTTTTAATCGTCTTGGAAAAATTATTTTCGGTTGTAAGGGTCAATTACAATCATTTTTAATAAATACACATACCCCTGAAATGCTACGCATTTTCGAGAAAAAAATTCTTTACCAAAAATGTACTGTGTGGTCGGAAATGTTTCTATAACTTTTTAACGAAGCTTCAATCAACAAATTAGTATTCTTGATTTTTGTTTTATTTTGGCCTGTGGAATCTCCCGTTAAAATTTTTCCCAGGGATGGCCGAACACCCTGTACATATATTGTTTACAAGATACTATATGTATAGTGCATAATTTAGTAACGATGATAAAAATTATAATTTGACTACGTATAGCGACTTGAAGAAAATACTTTTTCGTGTGATTATGTGTAATAGTAATTAAAACAGGGATAATAATAATACGTGCATGTACTTGTGTATCGAAATATCTCGATCTTTCCTATGTCGCAATCCATTACGGTTAAAAGCGATTGATAAATGTCTATATCGAGCACCAATAAATAGTGAACACTATACCTTGATGCGGGATATCGATCGATGTTTCTCAATTGCTATTGAAATGTCGATTTCGGGAACGGAGAAATTAAGTTATCAAGAAGCCTATTATCTCCTCGTTAATATACGAGAACGGGATGGAAGCTAGCTCAATTACGCCAGATTTCACGTAGTGCGATTAGCAGTCGTCAAAGGGAGAAAATTGAACAGGAAGTACCGAAAATGACCATTTAACATTTATCGTTTCTCCTTGAATGAATGGATATTGCTTACATTTGGTAATGTGTAATGGGCTTTGTGCTCTAGACTTGTTTGGAATTCTTATACGTGTTCAAAACTGCAAAAACAAAACATCTGTCACAAACTAAACTTCACAGAAAAGGTAAAAATCTAGGAAACTGCTGATCGAAAGAATCCACTATTCTAAAAACGTTTACAAATGCATACAAAGTGATACCAAGAACGTTTCATGTACAGTTATCGAGTATTTTGACACGAACTGTGTAATATTTTTGTTTTCGTGACACGTAGATGATTGGAAAAAACCCTCGTACGTTTGCTCCAAATTTTAAAATACGCAAAAGCGCTAACAAAATTGAAATTGTAAAAAAAATATTAAAACGTCTACGCCAAGCATGTCCAAAAAAATAGTTTCGTGAGTTTCGGTGACTTCGAGATGTCTCCACGCCTAATCGAATCAGTGTGAAACGTTCAATCCGTGGCAAAAATGACTCGTTTTGAAATGTTTTCTTTATTTTTTTCTTTTTCGTTTGAATTAACGATTAATACTTTTCGTTGTTACTTGAAACTACTAAACATTTATCGCATTAATCGCCTAAACTTCGAGGCAAGGATAACGTAAACACTCGTTTGGTATATTTTCAGCTATAATCGTAGTTTCGAAACGAGATATAAGTTTCTGTCGATATTTCTTTCGTCAACTTCTTCCAATCATGTGACCTAAATCTATTGTCCGCGAGTATCGCGTCTCGATATCTGATTTGACAAAAACGGCACGCTCGAAGTGTCCTGAGTATGCATGAGTTACTTGCTATGAGAATAGATTCGTACACGTGCCAAAAATATCGGATAAAAAGCATTTCCTGTTTTCTGACATTTATCAAGTTCTATTAAAATGTTTCGCCATTTGTTTACGTCTATCGAAATCGATGATACCGGTTTGCAATACGATTGTAAAGTAATGTAAAAGTAGAAAATTAGAAACGAGCGAAACAAACGGGTGCTTTAATTATGATACGATTAATATTTTGAAGCAATTGTCTCGTAATTACAAATTAATTGCATAAACGGGTCATATTTTTCTCGCAGAATTTCCCGGGCGTTATTAACACCGCGTTATTTATTCTCATCAACTCAGCTACGAATTACATGATGAATTCATTGTTCAATTAATGGCAATGCTACTGTATTGTATCCGACGTTTAATATAATTCATTCCATGAAATTATTACGGCAGAATATGATCGATCCTTTTGGAAACAATTTTCGATAAATCGACGGAAAGACACGTAGTAAAAGCGATAAAACAATTAATTATTTTTAATTACAGACGTAGAAAAATTAATGCGATCGCGCTTCTTTCGATGAAATAATTGTTTATTTCGTGAATATACATGATAATAAAATTATTTTTAACTTTGTGTTCGATGTAGCCAGTTTTGGTTAATTACTTCCACATTAATGACTCACGAACGTTTTAGTGCATGATCAAAACAAAGAAATCTAATTTTTAATATCCGAGTAAAGAACGGAAACGGAAAAGTTAATCATTTAGTTTCAGACTCCGTACTTCAAATTACAGAACTCATGAATATTATTTGCCAGCAATCAATATTGAATTTGATTGATGCTGCGATATAAATAGATATCCTATTTGAAAGAAAAATCTCATTTTAATGGAACTGCGAACACGACAGTTTTCAATAAAAATACGTACATCGATGGTCGTAAATCTAACGTTAACAATCTTCATTAGTGGAACGTCAAACTGTAATAACGAAAATCGACGAGCGACGTTAATATTGCTGCAGCGTAAGTACTGTGTTACTGACATGAACGTAATAGTTTCGTATTAGTTGGATCGGTAACTAGAAAGCACAGTGACGCGACAAGAGAAACCAGGAATACGGAATACGTTTGAATCGATAGGTTCGCGAATTGGCGTCGTCGATTGAAATTTAATGTCATTTATATGCACGAATGGAAATCAGTCCACCAATGTGCAAACAACACGTCGATCACTTGGCGATACATTTGCGAAAGCGAACGGATTCCGAATAAACCTCGCGAACAGAGACTAAAAAGTTATTTAATAATTCTCGTGAATTAATTGGCTCGTGAAAATGAGTCCAATATTTCATCGTACGAAATAATCGTGATGTTCGTAACACGACAAAAATAGATTATCAGTTGACGGGGAAAGAAACTCGATCGCTATACGAAAACTTACTTTTTAATGGAAGCTTCCCTTGTACCATGTTCGCGAACTTATCAACGCCAATTTTTATTAAGAAAGAACAAAGTTGTCTCTTTCCTTGGTTTCCTCGTTAAGCCAATAAAGCTTCTCGATTCTGTCGCGATCCTTCAAAAAGTCAATAAGGTTGAGAGAAAGATCCACGAATTCAAAGCTGAGAAAAATGTTGCTAATACTTGGCGAATGGAGGCATTATTTTGGACACAGTAAACTGATATTTCGAAGAAGCCTTCTCTTAAACAATTCTATCGTACAAAGTGTTACTAAAAACGCCGAGGAAGCGAAGCGAACTCCGAAACCTTTCGAAAGTTAAAATATCTTGAATGGTTGAAATGTTTTCAGATAATGAAATTCGTCGAGAGTCTCGTGTACGTCGAAAATGTGCAGAACCAAAATCCTAATTCCAAGATTGCTTTTTATAATCAGTTCAATACGAATGCCTAACTGCAAGAAGTTTGTATCCGAGCAATTTTTAGAAATCGAGGTTTCAACATTTTCTGAACCTTTACACTAGTAGTTCTTAACTTTTCAATGTTTTGGCATTGTGATAACGCATTTATAGGAAATTTTAATTTTCAAAAAACTACAGAAGACACTTAATATGCAAAAATATAAGAAATATTTAAAGTAAGATACGAATTATTATACTTAGGATTTGAGACAATCCTCTACAAAGCTCCCATTTCATTGTTTCTATTAATAAAGATATGAATTTGCATAAAGATCTGCAGTTTAGTACTGACAACAACAAAATGTTTAGTAGATTTGAGCAACAGTAAGTATTAATCGTTAATTGATTAAACGAAGAATATGATTGTGAGTTTAATCAAGAATCACGCGGCTAAGCATTATAGGACGACAGCATGTGAAAACATCGTCTTTTTCCTTTTAGCCCGAGTGTTTTCTAGTTTCTAGATTAATGTTTACCTTTCATAACATACAAGGATGAACCAACGTGAGAGCATCGACGGTTTTTGCTCCACTATGACAACACGCTTATATTTTACTCACGTACAGACACTATATCGTGTCGAATGGTTTTATTTCTGACGGCAACATCCAATTCGCTCGAGTATAAACAATCGGACTTTACGGTATCTTGCCTTAAATTGTTACGTATTGCTCGCAACGAGTATTTCACTAGGAATCCACAAGACCAAATAGAGGTCAAAAACTTTGTCAAAGCCAGGACAATTTGATTTAACGGGATGGACTGCTACTAGGAGTTAGGCGACCCTCTCGGAATCCAACGGACGGAGCGTTATCTAAACAGACTGAGCCGAGTTACCCAGATTTCGCTGAATCTAGAGTAATTAGTTAACCAAACAACGTCTCTGTTTAGATGTCGTTAAACTCGGTGTCACTTTTCATAGGATAGAACTGAGAAAGAAACTGGACTGGAAAGAGAACTGGACAAGTTCGATTAAATCCAACAATCTCCTGTTGCGCCTTTTGGTCCATTCAGCTTTGTTACAAGGAAATCTATTTATTTATACGATTCTATTCAGGTTCAATCCCCTGCTTTACAGTTTCTTTTCAAACAAATATACTTACTCAGGCTATTTAATTTATTACAGCATAATTATTATATTCCCAAATATGGTACGTAACACTTAAAATATTTTAGCGAGTGTAGCCTGTTACAGTTGAGTTTGCACAGTCAATTCATTGTCAAATATGTACAGTGAATGTACAGTATATGAAACTTCAGACTGGTCACTGAATTATATTTTTGATCTACTTCTGACAGAACTATCTTTTTCCCAGCAAGAGATGTACGTAAAAGCTACGACGCTTTATTGGCTTTCGTATGATCCGGAATTCAGATTCTAGATCGTCCTTGTAAGATCAGATCAAGTTCAACGGTTTCGCAAACTCGTACAAAATCTGCTCGACTCGAACAAACTTTCGTCAGTTTTTACGACGAGGTCCAGTTAACTTCTCCAAGGTCTAACCAAGCTCCTGCATAAGAGAACTCGACTCTGCAAGATGTGGTCAGTTTTTATGGGCACTAAATATCTTTCGCGAAGTCTGGTATTATTCCACAGAATCAGATTCTACGAACTGCGAATTCGATCTGATTCGACTTTATTTTGCCACCTACGAAGTAATCCAGATAGCCTTTATACTATTTCTTTTAAATCCGAAGTTGACGATATTAAGAGGACTTTTAAAAACAAAATCGTTACAAAAGAATTCATAAATCGTGATAATACTTTTACTTACAAATCGATATTTCTTCAAAACTTTTTAGCCAACTATTTAACAAATACGACTCTGTTCTCGAAATCAAAATTGCGATTTCAAGATTATAGTTTACAATAGAAATAGAATCGCTTAAAATAGACACTTGACTACGTATTTTGAGGCGTACCAGAAATCACGTTGGTACAAATTTATAGCAGTGGCAGACACAAAGGGTGACTAAAGAATTTGTTATCTGAATTTTTGTCTGACCTACCATTGGTTCATGGAGATTACTTCGAAGACGATAGAATAAATACGAATCGAATAAATTAACCATCTGCGTTTCATTTCAAAATTTCTAATATTTTTTAAAAGCAATAGTACATATCTATTAAAAAGCACATTTATTTGAGAATCAATGGCGATTTAAGAACGAGTGAATAAAGATTAATTAGTATCAAGATTTTACAGAGGATCGGAGGTAAATATTGAACCCTGCGGATTTGAATTCCAAACAACAGTAAACAAAGAAAATACAGTGTAGCTTGGACAGTTGAGATAGGAGTATATCGTCTAATCCGTGGATCACCTGATCCGGGATTAAGGTTACGATGGCGACTATAATTAATATCTTGACTCTAAGTTACACATCGTAGAAATACACCATGCGTCTAAATTCACTGATCGTATTAGAGACCAACGGGGAACAATAGAATTTACGTCCCTTTCATAACCAGTTTACTGTTATCTAACTAATAGATTGATGTGACACGATCTTCAAGAAATTATCCAATTTAAAAATAAAATTAACAAAATTCTCTACGTCCTATTAAAAATCTGTTACATCGAAGTCTTTTAATACATTAATCTTTTACCACATTAAATATCTCACGTCGATCGCATTGTTCGTTAAACAAACGACGAATTGTAACTAAAGGAAAAGCTTAAACACACGATTCGACGAAGAAGATTCACATCACGCGTACAGAAAGAGTAGGCAATCAGACTAAGAGTAAGTCGACGTATTTCACGTCCCGGTTTTATTAAGTCTGGAAACGTAACGAGAATATTATTCAACAAGAATTTCCCTTCAAAACATCGCACGAGTAACATATTTCCCACGAATAGAAAGAAAATACGCGTTATGCGTCGAACGAATTTTTCACGACACTTTTATTGACATTATTCTGTGAAAACTAGGAAAATACTTAAATGGCGTATTTATGAAATTAATGGTACTGAAACATTAGAGTTTATTTTTGGTAATCGACGGACACCGGTGACCAACGTGACTCGAATAAAAAGATTAGCGATGGACTTTGTGCTCTCTGCAGAATTCGACGCGTTAAACGTTTTACGATCGGGGTGTAATTTTCATCGAGGAACTCAATACTCGATCGTTTTAAGACCGATTAATTTCCCCGAGTTAAAGGAACGTCGGTAATGTCGAACGTTTGATGAAATTAATCGCACCGCGCAAGACGAGACAGTGTTTGGAATGCAAAGAGCGAAAGGTCGTTGCAGAAATGCTGGTTTAAGTATTCCGTAGCGAGAATCCTCGAGATGTTCTTGATTGAAACGGCGTTATCGCGACCGTACCTTCCCTTTACCTTTGGAAACGTAACAAATAAGTTTTTCATATTCGTCCTCCATTGGATCCGCGACTGCAAGAATCTCGGTTGATAGAGTTTCGGTTAAATGGATGGTGATTCCACTACGCTTTCCCGAGTATCGACTTTCTTAAAAAAATTCTCGTTGATAAACTGACATTGTGAGAATACGATTGGTGATAACGAAAAGACGGATGGCTCGAGAACTTTATAATACTAAAATCATTCAACGAGCGAAGGGTTGAAAGGAAGTCACGCCACGGTGGATTCAGTAAGATCGTGCTTTGACGAATTTTACTTCGAATATTTGCCATTGTTATAATCCAGATTCGAGTTTGTGTGTTTATACCGGTGTTTACTCGGTTCCAAAGTTGGCTGTTATACTACCACACGGATGGTGCATTGTTATAGTTTTAAATGTTAGCAATGTTAGACGGAGCAGAAATTTACAGTAGAATGTTTGATATTGAGTAAACTACGAAATAGGAAATAGCTTAATTGGAATGGTAATAGTTTAGAAGGACAAGTTAAATTCGATCTTTATTTCTCAAGATGCAACGTGTGTCACAATAATATTAAATACCCTAGAAATTTTTAACAGTGACAATCTAAATCCAAATTACTATTTGAGAATTGTAGTACTGCAAAAAATAAATGAAGGATACCAGGTGGTACCTTCAAAAATGGTTGAGTAACACAGATTATAGATATTGTCAGTGATAAAACAAGCGAACGATACTCCAAATCGTACGTATGGATTTAGTTTCAAAATAAAATTATATTTGTGAAATATTTATTGTTACGGGATATTATTTGGATCGAACTTGCCGTGTTAATCGCACGATATAATTACAATATGATAGAACCGGTGGTCTGGACAGTGAGCAGCCTGCATAGTACTCTGAATCAATTCAATGGCAAACAGATTAGTGCTCGCGTCCACGTTCTCCGAAAACAAAGTTGCCACGCGACGGAATAACCGGATTAGCGTCAATTCCTGCCTTATAAGCCAACGCTAAATGCCAGTTGCTTCTGAATCCATTAGAGATTGCAGGACGCGGAGTAAATTATTACGTACACGTGATTAGTCCCTAGACGGAAGTAAGCTATGCTCCAGCAGAAGCTACAGAAAAAAGGGGTACACGGATGCCTTATTGATACATTTATTATTAATGCTTAAGAAACAGCTAAATTATACTGTATCTTTATGCAGAAATTAATGATAGAATTATAATTTTTCACAAGAATAAAAATTGTTATTAACGAATTTTTCGAAAAAATGATATCACTGTGTTTAGCCTTCGATCTGCTAGTAGAAATTTGCAATAAAGTTTCAAAAATGTTACTTATCGTAATCAAAAGAGTACAGAATTTCCTAAATAAGATACAATTCACAGTGTTTAAACGTGTTTCGACGTTCTATGAAAAGAATATCTCCCTAGAAGTACCTTTCGAATTCTACAGTTGTACAATCGTGGGGAATGAACAAAAAAATGTTGAGAACGAATTCACATGGCGCAGGAAATTGGTTTGCGAGACTAAAAGGTTGTAAAGGAAAATTGTTAGCTGCGGAAATGCGTTTCTACCTAAACTGAGAACGTCTCACTCTTGATACTCTTCTTTGACGTGTTTGCATCAAATATTCAATCGCGACGATGTTGATTTTATTTTTTTACTCTATCCGTTCATGCGATCGCATCCCGAGTTTTCTACTTGTCTTTCCGCTCCATAATTGCTCCCGCACTGAAATTCGAATTAAAGAACTTTTATAAATACTCCTTTGACGTTCGAATTCATTTCTGATCGATAAACATTTATTTCTTTAGAAACTTTGATGCTTATTTATTTTAATCAAACCCAGTATTATGTAAATTTCCAACGATTAACTTGGCTATTTTTTGCGATTGAAATAAATGCGTGGACCAATTTTCCTTGATTTCAAAGAGTAGAAAAGATGTGAAAGTCAACTTTATATTTCATAGCTGGAATTCTATGGTTTTCATGTTTCTTTTAGTGGAGAATTTTAGACGCTAAATGTCGAAAGTCGTTGAAGATCAATTGCGATGGAAAATGTGTTAATCACATTGCACACGTCACATACAATATATCCATGGACACTATCCTAAATGTACGATATGTATGCCATCAGCCAAAGTGCAGATTTGTTGTATCCAAACTTCCTAAATGCGTCATTCGAAATTAGAAGTTGATATGGTTTCCATTTACGGCGATGAATTTATCCACGACTTTTCCACCGAATGCATCGCGTGTGTCGATTTTTCCTCTAACGGCGATGATGAGACGCTACTGATCGATCGTTGAGGTTTACCATTTCTGGTCATCGACAGTCAAATCTGCGCTTCGATATTTCAAGTGCCTTCGTAAGCAACGCGTTTGCTAACCACATTTGTTCAAAAACTCATAACGCAATGAGTTTCGAACATTTTCCCCCGAAAGGCTAACGTTCTACGAGCGATATAAAAGTAACAATAAGACGGTTTGATACGTAAAGAAAGAATAATTTAAATACCGTTTCAAATTATGAAATTTTAACAAAATTTCAGGAAATTTATACTCGACTTAATGTTAATCGAAATAATTAGTTGTACGGACTCATTCGCAGCTAGACAATATGGATAGGACAATTAACGACGTCATTGGATTCAAGGAGTTTCTGTAGGGTGTACTCCGTTCGTGTAATGGAATTATTCGCTCGATTCCATGACAAAGCGACAGATTCGGGTCGATTTGCCACTTGCGTGAAAGCATCTTACCACAGAAAGTAAATTCGCCGCTTAATTACGGATACCCCAATAATATTGGGTTAAAAATAAGCTCATACGAGGTATAAAATTAGGTTACAGGTTAAAAACAGACTCCCAACAAACTTTAGATTACTGATAAATTTGTCAGTACAAGAGAAAAAAAAAAGAATGTAAAAACGATAGATTTATTACATAGTTTAAAACACTGTTAGATTTATTACATAGTTCAAAACACTGTTCCTAATTTTATTTAAACTTTTTACGGGCAATCACATGATTCGTTCTAAGTTTAAGTATTAAAGTTCAATCGAGGTTTATTTTAGTAAGATTAAAGAATATATCAAGAAATAATAAGAATAAGATTTAGAAAATTAAAATTGTCGAAATTTTAAGATGCCTTTATCCATTATTCTTCGATCTTGGTAAATTAAATTAAGTCTAGCCGATTTTATTTTCAAATGTTTGATTACTGTAATTTTGTTACCTGAGTATTTATAAGAACGAACTGCATTGATACTAATGGCCTTTTAAAAATCAATTTGTCCTGTAACAGTAATAACGTGTGCAAATCAATCACGAAGCAAGGTCGATCGATTGAACATTAATTTTAATTTCACGCGAAACGTTTGCAGTCAGCAAACATATTACGCGCGTAGCAGTAGTGCAGAAATAGATCTAGCGGACAGGAAAGAGTAATTAGAACTATTTTAACACCGAAGACGATGCAGCAAATAGCACATTTCCGGTTTTCCCATGAACTCTTTTCGTTCTTACGCACAGTTGGTCGACGAACAAACAATTTTCATCGTTCATTAACAAATATTATATAATTCAAAATTCGTAAGAATATTACAACTCTAATTATATTCCTGTCTTAAACGAAATAACAAATAAAACACCTGAAATTCCTGGCAAATGACTAAAATCGATACCAAAGTAGATCATTCATAAACACTAATGTAGCAGAATAAAATTTTTGATTCTTTGATTTAGCAAATTTAGAAGATTCTTTGAAGCAGCATTTGAAATTAGAAACTAAACATATTTTCAGTCAATTAATAATCTTGAAAAATTACAAAGAATTCTAATGACACGAATTTAGGTAGAAACACAATTTAATTACAATTGTTAAGAAGATACGACAGTAATGTTGAAGGTTTCTTAAAATTGTGCCACAAAACTACTTAATAGTCGTTAATTTTATCCGAACATGACCGTATCTAGTGCCCATTCTCGACCACAGGAAATCAACAAATTTCGCAACAAACACTGAAATGATCGCAATGTCGTAAATTGCTGTACTTACGAGCTGCAGGTAGTAAAATTTTATACAACTGTCGTTGGAAACTCTGAGATAAGGAACACTCGGGAAAACAATTTCCTCGTTGCGTGTCACAGTGACGGCACGTAAAAGTCTTTAACACCTGTTACGACGTTGTACTTCATGCAAAGTGGTAACGTAACGAACAACAATTTTCCGATTTCTGCATTGTCAGTTTGATCATTATTATTTTCTTATTCCACCTTCCTGGTCAAACCATAGCTTAATTGCTTTACCTCTCTGCATTAGTATGGAAAACTTGTATAAACAAATCGATATCACTTTCAAATTTGTTTTCCAATATGAATGATAAAATCAGTATTAATAGAAAAAAAGAAATAGATTTTAATAGTTGAATTTATGAAGTAGAATCAATTAAATTAAATTTTCTACTTTTTTTTGTTTTTAATAAATTTAATTTGTATATTACCGCGGAAATTTATAAAAACTTATTAATGTTTTCACTGCGTTACAACTAACTTTTAATGCATTAGTTCTTTTAAACCGTGGATATTTTGATAAAAATTTGTTTAAGATTCGTACGATGTAACCGATCTGCACAATATTTTACTACATATTTTTCGTCGTATAAATATTATGTTCAGTTTGTAAAGGTCGCCGTAAAGCAAGCAAGTACGAGTAAAATTGTGCGTGACGATGTAAAAGTCATGTAATTTATCTTTTACAAATATGTTTTTTTTATCCACGAACAAGACATATTCGGTTTAACGCGCAGTCGATAAAACGAAACTGATACCAACGTGTTTTTCTTTCGATCCACTGCTATTTCTTCGCAGATATTGCGGTAAACATTGGTAATAACATTCATTTCATACCTCACACCGATGACTCGAAGTATGAGATACGCACTGTGCATCCAAGTAAACGAATGGAAACTCCATATTGGAAGCAAGTTGCAATTGCTGGAGATGAAATACGAAAGTAAATTTTTCTCGTGTTTTCCTAACAAATATTAATATCTGTTTCCTTCGAGAGATCAAATAATTCCAGTAAAAATTACTATTACGAAGACACATGCAAGTAGACATCTAAAATTTGTTGTCAATATTAACACATTTCTTTGTGCTACTTCAGATGGCAAATTGTAAGTTTCAATTACACGATCGTGTTAGAAACTGTTTAAAATTATGACTGCCTTAAGGTTCAATAAAACTTTTATTGATACAATCTCTATAACGTATTTATCACAATGAGACTAAAGCATAATAGAACTGTATTACGAAAAACAAGATATATCTTTATTCGCATTGTTCCGCAAAGTGGGTCATAATACGATAAAAGCATTAATCAAATTTCACATCAACCACCACCTCCTGTCGTTACTGATTATATAATTTACGTTGGTACAAATAATAATCGAGTTTGATAATACTTTTCAGACATTTTTTCGCGTGACCGTACTTGTGCTTCGATATATTTAAAAACAGCGAAAGTGTATACGAATTTACATGTATAACGTTTTATCGATTTACAATGAAATTGAAAGAAATTTGCGACTCTCTAAAAACCTCAACTGTTATAAATAATAATCGAATTTGATAACACTTTACAGATACACGTTTTCATGTGACCGTACTTGTGCTTCAATATATTTAAGAATAGCAAAAGTATATTTGAATTTATACGTACAACTTCCTATAGATATCACTGATTTTATCGATTTACGGTCAAACTAAAAGAAACCCGCAACATCCTAAAAATTTCAACCAACGTTGCAAAAGGTCAGTCGTCGTTGTGGTGAATATACTGCTCTTTGTTAACTCGTGACTTGACGGTTAAAGTGATCTATAAACACTTGTTTAATGGGTTACGGAAGCAATAATATATCTTCCGTGGCACTTTAGACGCACCATTCAAGCGACAATACGTCACATATGCGCATTGAAGGCACGTTAAATTACGCAACGATGAAACGTAGTGATAAATTATTAAATTGAATAATTTATTCGCAAACGCGAAATGCAAAACCGACTGTGCAACCAATATGTATCATTATTTATGAATCCATAACATTATTACAATATTTAACAATGTTACGAATGCATGATTTTCATAAAATAATATTTCGCAGCAGAATTCGTACGCGAGGTTGTTACTTTTATATTTCTGGCGGTATCTTCGCTGTGACAATTCATTTTGTAGCAACGTCGAGACAAAATATTTCGCGACGCTCTAGATTCTGTTTCGAATAATGTAACGCGGTAAAACGTTTAATTTTCTTTCCGGTGGGTCATTTTCAGATGTAATTGTTAAAATTGATAATCTCGTAGCGTAACGAAAACGAGGTTATTTAAAGTTTTGAATTTTAATTTAATCTGAATTCTGGTGTTATATCACACTCGCCGTAATACTATATAATTTACTAAATTGTTACAAAAGCGTTAAGTCAAAATTTGAGTTCGTGCACAGTAAACGATACCGCCTGCTTAATTATTTCTAAGTTCTATAATCTTAAAACACTGTGTAGAATAATTTAGTAAACATATTTATTTTTCAATTTAAGATGTTATACCCTATCAGTACGTACGTTATCTTCTATTGTTAACGTTAGTAGCATTTTCGTAATATTTAATATTACAAGGTTTATATCTGGATTCGATACGAGTGTAGATAAACCGTTTTACGAATACGTTTATGGTCCCTCTGCACAGAAGCATGCTTCTGCAGCATATAGATCTAGCAAGCAATAACCAAATGGAGCCATAATTGAAGAACAAACAGCGCCCGTAAACGAATAATGGAAGACGTATTCCTGTTTGATTCTGAAAGAACAATGAAATCTATCACTCGCCGGACGCAGCAATTAAAAGATTAATAATCCTCTAGCGGCTACAACCAGGACAAACTGACCACAAGCTGCACAATAATTGCAGTACCGGTCAAGGCCTTAAGGAGAGAGACTCAAGTAAAGTGTTAAAACGAGAAGTGATATTTGACAATTTTTTAAACTGCAAAATTGTCGAAGATTTGCGTCTCTGAATACAATAAAATGATTTTTGCAACGAATTTCTAAAGGATTCCGTACGAGTACAGTATTTTATTCTTTTCAACTGCTGTGCAAGGAACCTGTTTTTCAGTTTCTCGTGCCTGAATTTCAAACTGACACCATAAATAGTAGTCGTGTAATAAAATTTCAACGACGCCCTAGTTTTTCCGGGGTTCTGACTAAAATACCCTCCTAAGGATATTTACAACACTAGAAGAAATTGAAGAAATACGTCTATTTTTCCTCAAACAGAATCTATCGAAACGAAAATACACAAAGACGTATTAAACGATATGATAATATTAGTTAAAAATTGTATACCAAATTTTGACGTTTTGTGATCTACAAATGAATCTATCCCCAACAAAATGAAATAATGTTACTTCAGGAAAAAAATTTGCAAGATCTTTTTGCTTATTTTTTGTGGTGTTCGCATAATTAAAAAATAGTTTCGATAATATTTTTGCCCGCGTGACAATATAATCGTGCACCTGTGGCTCGCGGCTGGTATCAAAACGCGACTTGAACAACGTGCAATAAATAAATAAATAAACAGAACACGGAAACGATACTTCTTACCACCGTCTCTGTGTTTTCGTTCTCGCGGCCAGACTACTGCCTTATCTATGGCTGTTTAAAGAGGATGCACTCGACGGTTCCGTTTCCTTAAAGCGGATGCGTCGAATTTATTTTCAGAACTGTTTACGCGGTCTGGTATCCCCAGAATTTATGAAGAAAATTCAACCTGTGAATCTTCATAAATCCTGATGTAGAAGCTGATATACGACGAATTTTTGGGTGTCGTAGAGAGAAGCGCGCGGTTTCGAGCAATCTTCCCCTCGAAAGCTAAAACGTCGATTTTCGAAGGAACGATTCAACGAAACGCGAACGCAGTCCCTTCGGAATTATTCCAAACGTTTCTTGAATTCGAACAGATTTTCAATAATGTTCGACGTTTCTGCGCACGCGCGGACTCGAAATGCGTGGATCCTTTTGGATCATTCGATGCGCGCGCAAATGTGATACAGAACGAAAGATAGACTAAACATTTTGCAATATTTTTAATTTCTCGTATATAATATTACATACAAGCTCAATGATACGTATATGTATAAATCAGTATCTGTTTACAATACAAATTCTCAGGAAATTAAATGTGATTTGTTGACTTTTCTCGTATATCGTCATTTTTCTTTCGCGATCGGAATTATACTATTATACTTATACTTTTTCACTACGCATAAAATTCAAACGTGTAAGAAAAATGTAATCTGTACTCAATAACAGATGTGAAGAATGAGAATGGCAAAGATATTAAAGTGTTTGGATGGGCTATGATGAAGGTAATAATTAGCTTAATTACACTTATACAGCAAATGTATTATATGTAACACTTTTTTCATTTGAATAGTTGTAAATTGAAATTTTTTATTCAGAGATACGAATTTGTTTTTCATTTGATACAAAAATGGTAATGAACGTTACTATGCTTATTGCAGCTTTATCGTAATCTTAGTTACACGCAAATTTCTTTCGCAACCATTCTTGTGAGTTGTAATTAAGCGAAGTAATATTTTTGTTGACCGTAAATATACTTACGTCGTCTACAAAATTTGCAATTTTGCTTGATAGCTGAACGCCTATTGACTAATTCATGAAAATACTGAAAGGCCTCGAGTGTAAATCGATTACAATTAAATAGATCATATCTTGAATTGCTAATTTTACGAGTGTATCCTGTTTTTTCTAGTTTGAACAAATATCGAGGACATTTACAGATATGAAAGAGTATATGGATGTAATTTCTACACTAGTAAAAAGTGTTTAAAACACAAGTACTTTTTACGCTAAGCACAACGAAATATTGCAAATTTTCCTCATACATTGCACCGACGAAATTCGTTAACTTGCTAACGAGTCGTTCATTTAGGTATCCAGGTTTATAGTACGAAAGTTTAAGCACGTTTTCGAATGGAGAAATACACAAAACTAGAATGGTAACTTTAGTAAAGCAGATTACGATAATTATACCTCGTTACGTTTCATTGTGTTTGAAATAAACAGAAGCAAGAAAAAAGAGGTAAGGGGAATTCTTTTAGTTTTTATAGAAACTCGTGATCAAGCTTGGCACTCTTTTTCTACCCAAATATGAACACCAATATTCCATAGATATAAACGTTTAAAATTCAAGTTCATTTTTTAAATTAGACGAGGGTCAACGATTGGCGAAGAAAATAATATGTTGCCTTGAAACGTGCATAAATAAATATGAAAAAATTCACAATGGAACGTCCGTTTCAGTATTCCAGACTAGAAGATCTCTCTAGTGTTCAGCAATATTTCACTGCTCGCTTTGTATCATGTATATTCCACAAGTGCTAGACAAGAGGAGAAATGAAAAGGCAGAGCAAGGAGGAGTTAAGGAAACGAGTAGATAATCCAAGACGAGCGGTACGGTTCGGAACACACAACAGAGAAAATGGAATGAACGCGAGGACAAGAGAAACGTTCGTAATTATATCGCGTGTTCGCAAGTTTTCGGCGAAACAAATCAAGTCGTTGGGTTTTGTAGACCGTAACAATAGCAAATCCTCGGGAAGAAAACTGTTATAAATAATGTGCATCTTATTTGGCCGGGTAAGCGTTGGTTTCAAGGCCGGGCAAAGTGCGAAATTCTGTAGAATCGCGAACAGGGCCGTAGATGCGAATGTAGATACGACATCGGGTGCACCGCGAGTGTCAACGGAGCGGAGTAAGCTCGGAAATATGCTGAATAGGGTTTGGAAATAGCCTGCTGCGATATCGAGGGAGATGCAGCCCGTGAAATATAAAGTAAAAATTCCTCTCGCTCGGAAAAACGAAGAAATTCTTTCGCGCGGTGTAACGATAGCGTCGCGAGAGCGAGGAAGAACGAGCGCGGAAGGAGATTTACAGTCAGAGTGCTCGAGTATGAGCGATAACGATGAAAGATGTATAGACAAGACTGAAAAGTCGGCACAACATTTTTTATGCAAACTGATATCGATAACAAGCCATGTTCTACTCAATAAACTGTTCGATTGCCGGAGTTTCTCTCGATTATGAATTTCAATTCTCGGTAAATGTACTCCGAGTCGGAATAGATACCCTTAATAGATATAAGTATTGTTAACTACAATGGATTCTAAAGTAATAATTTCTAAAGTAAGTAATTTCTGAAAAACGAAGTTTCATACAATCGATCAATGAAGAGAAAAGTGAAAAGTTGATATAAGTTATGTGACTCTGTACAGTTATGATATTGTATTTAATACATATAACTATTGCGCAAGTTGCGAGAAAAATGATTTTTTATAAAGCTGATTTAAGTTTTAGTGAAATAAATTTTTCTAAATATACATTCGTGTGAAAAGTATTTAATAATATTTTTCAAACATTATTTATAATTATATTCGTAATTTTAAGACAGTGACCATTAGTTTTTTTATTCAAATTTTGTGTTGTAGGAATTTGTTGGTGAACTTGTCGAAAAGATACACATTATTAAATATATCATCATCGAGTGGAACTTTGGTAAATATTTCAGTCATTTCAGAATCAGGTATTCATTAATTCCAATTTTAATTTTCTCTGAATATTATCAGTAGCAATCTGCACAGCGAGACACGAATTATATATCTAATATTAACAAACGAATATACTAGCGATCTACTAAAATCGAATTTCAATTGCCAATACGCAGAAGAATTAAGGTAACGACCAAATGTAAAATAATACGTGGGCGGAGAATAAAATATAAAGCCGCGAAACGAAGAACAATTCTAACCTACCTCCACGCGGACCACTCGAAATAAAATAAAAATAATGTCTACAACAAGCGTGACTACTGGAGCATAAAACTCGATGTATATACCTAGTAGTTTGGAGGGATGCAATAAAAAACTGTTTTTTCGTTTCGGAATTTAAACTAGTCGAACGAGGAAAGAAATATAGAAAAGAGCATTGTCAAACACAGAAATTTGTAAAAATGAAATTTAGGATAACACGGACTACATATTCAAACTAATAATACGTGCTGTTTATAAAATACTATATACTACAATACTTAACATTTTACATTTATTAAAATGCGCGTCTTAATGTTGACACGAAAAGGAAGACAATCCATTTTGTTAGTTCCAGTTTCACGATTTTGAAACCAGCTCAGAGGCGAATGTAGGCAACAAAGGTTGAGCAGAATACGTTTCAAAAACTGGAAAACTAGAACGCAATATTTCGATTGAAAAGAGCCAACTACCGCCAAAGTAGGAAGTTCGTAGCGACTGTATGCAACTAATAAGGGAAGCACTCAACTTGTCCCCCTTCGATTACAATCTACTTTTCCATGGCTGATTAAAGGTCTCTCTTGCTACAGAATACAATATTAGGTGTAATAACTCGATAATCGTACAGACACAAATAATTAAAGTTACACACCACGCGATACATGTTACGAATATCGATCTCTGTCGTCGAAGAAGCTGTGGTGCAGACGAACATATCTTTTTATGCAAAGAAAGCATAGAAACAACATTTGAAAAACTTAAATGAGAACGACGGTCCTTTTATTCTATGTTTTCGACTTTCACTTGTACAGGGGATGAATTTTTTGATCGCAACATGATCTCTGCCATTGCACCTGATACTTTACGCGTACCAACAAAGATTTACAATTTTACGAAAGTAGGTCAAAAATCGTAGGGGAGCAGGTTGAATACTTCTCTTGTCAAGCAAACAGACGGTGGATACAATACGAGACTCTTTCCGTTACGAGAGGCCAGTGGGGAGTAAATATTGAGATTTACAGAATAGAGTTTGAACATACACAAAGTAACACTGTCGATAGACATTTCTAGCGACATTTCGCATCGCAATGTGTATATGCAAAGCAAAGAACTATGACTGATAAAATATTGCATACACCGCATTCATTTTATTTGGATACTGTGCAAGTATTCGTGCAAAAACGTGTCACAAACTTTCAAAGTTAATGTTCGAAGTCAGTCTTCAAAACCATGAACGTGAATTCTGATTTATCTTGTAAATATAATTTTTAGTAGCTGAACATTTTTAAATCGAACGAAATAAATACCCCAAACTTAAATTTTAATCACTTTTGGTATTTTGCATTAAAAGAAATGTAAAATTCCTATTATTTTTATTCGCAGAGTATGAAATAAAGTTGTATTTAACATATGAGGTTACATTTCGAATGCATAACTTTGTTTGGGAACTGTTGCACGCGGCGAGCTACGAAAAAAAGAAGCAACGAAACCGAGAAAACAAACAGAATCGTAAGAAATATCAAGCGATTAAACGAAAGGAGGGATTAAGGAAATTCAAATGAGAAAAGTTATTTTTTCTCGGACCAGTAACCCAGGAAAAGTGATATTTAAAGAGGAGAGCGACCCGTTGATGAAAGAAACAGCAAAGTGAAGAACACCTGAGCAGAGTTTTGCTCAAATATTTTCTCATCAAATACTCCACGGACGAACGAATGTTTCTGTTCGCGAATATAATCACGACAAATCGAATACCGAAACAGACCAGAGGATCTGCTTTTAACGTTTCGCAAGAAAATGAAATTAATTTCACGCGTATCTTCGGAGGAATAAAAATAACAAGTCGCACAAAAAATTCGACCTCTTTTCTTTCGACGTTATTTATTTTATCGCTGCCTTCCTCTTTTAATAAAAATCTCAAAAGAAGGAAAAACGAATTTTAAGATATTAAAATGCCGGACGGGTAATTAGGAGCTTCATGAAAAACATAACTTCGCAACTTGCGCGATTACAGAGGATAGCGTTATCAACGAGAGCCTCAAAGGAACCAAAGTACCTTAAAAAGATGCTCGTTAAGATTTAAAATAAAAAAATCTGCTTAATTTTATCTACTCCCTTTCATTCTATAAGCCAAGTATAATCCTTCGTCGCTCGTAAAATCTTATTAATTCGAATCCCATAGGCAAACGGAAAGCTTTCTTCTTCGAATAGGTACGTACCACTGTCGTCAGAGTTCTTTCGACGTACCCACTGAATAATTCAGACTTGAAACTTTTATGAACTTCGCGGAAAGAACTGTTCTACACACTATACGCCTGCAATGTTACGTGCATATGTGAAATAAGCGACTTTCTTCTACTCTTTTACAAAACGTCTTCTGAATCGATGGATTCTTTGTAACGAAGTTTAACATTCAGAAAATGATCAAGCGCCCTGCCAAATGAATTGTTCGAATCAGATAAAGCTGTTCCAAATAGGGTAATTTCTTTTGATTTACGCGTGAACGTTAGCTCCATTCTTGAACAGATAACGCTAAAACACGCGTTTCAAAATCGACTCTCTCAATACTTATGTCAAGTACAGATTTTCATACGTTTCAAGAAAAGTGCAAGTCACTTTCGGTGAATAAGAATTACTGATGGAGGTAATGCAATTCGTGGAAAAATATTCGTAGTTTATACAGTTCGAGGTATACCCTGTGCTCTTTGGAAAATGTATTTAACGTTATAATTCTGAAATTAAAAGTTTTATCCAGTTGCGTGGATATGCTGACGTTAACACACGATGTTCGATTGTTAAACTAAATGAATTGCTTTGTACAAAATTTCCATGTTGTTATGTTAAAATAAAAATGCTTTGTATTTGTAATGAAACAATTTTTGCATTAATTGCACGAAAACATATTTCACAATGAGTTTGTACATTATTTAGATGAAATTCTAGGGTCTCAAACATTAACTCTGAGAATATTTCTTACGTAATTTTTTGATTGAAAGCCATATTTGCTTTTACAAAATTGTTTGAACGCCAAAAAGAAATGTAGTGATAAAATTTGATACTAAAAGGTTAGTCATTTTTTAGATCTTTTAATATACCATTTTAGAAAGCATTCTTTCATTTTTAGGAGTATAAATTCGGTTTTGGTTCGAGACATGCTCTAAAAATGTCAAACATAGTACGTATTTGGGTCACTAATTGTTGTGCTAAACTTGTTTACTAAGTATTCAAGTGGTACCATAATCAATCGAAAATGGAGGAGAATACTTCAGATGATGTTATTGTTCGATATATCCAGATTTTCCCTACATTTTCTACAGACATAACCTGTCAACATGTCCGTTACACTCGTCCATTGAAACGAACACTATAAACCGCGTTGAAAGCAACGAAAGCAATCGACACGTTAACTTCTCTCTGTTTGAAATTAATGAAACGGAAACACCTTGCTCTGGTATTGCTTGCAATGGACCATCAGGCTTGTTGCCAAAGATACAATCTACTGCATCGAACTTTCAATATATTTGAAATGCAACCACAGGATACTAGTAATGTATCTACGAAATACAGAAATGCATTTTAGTTACACTACGGAAGTTCTCTATGTGTTCGTAACCTATTTCGAATTTTATTTATATCGTAACGTTTCTTTAAGTTCTATTCGAGACTTTCTGTTTTCACATTTTGCTTGCGCGGAAATTGAATAATTCCGATGGAACAGTTTGCGTGGTGGAAAGAGACGAATTATCAATACTAGTAACCAAGGTAGTAGAAAAACTTGTGTTAGATGGAAGGAAGGATTTAGTTAAGAGAAGAGTAAAATGATTCGCACAAAACGATGTCTCGAATATTTACAAAAATATTTGCCACGTGAATTACAATGGTTTCGTTACACGAAACAAAAGATTGCTATTTCGTTGGAAACATTGAATTAAAACATTGTCGAAATGCACAAAAATTCAACTACAATAGCCCATCGTTAACCGAAAGCTTTATTTTGTATGTTACGCTAAGTATTACCATGGTATTTTAACAACGAAATAAGTTAGAAAAACAAAAACACATGAAAGCAGTCATTTCTCTCTATTGGTAATTCCCCTGATGTGATGTCTATTAGTTATCTATTCAAAAATTCGTATCACGAAACCCTTTACTTCCATATTTTCTTTTAAAACTTCTTCGATTAGTTCTATCATAAATCTTATAAAGCTATGCGTATCTGTTTTCAACAATTGACGACACAGTTTAATTTTCAGTAAAAGCTTGTCGAAGGGTCAACTGTATTTCGATATATTTTATAAGAGGGATATTCTTCAAATTAAATTAGTAATAGTCTTCAGAGTTAGACACCTGATGAACAGAATTTTTTAGTTTCTTCAGTTTAGTTTTTTTATATCTCATGGATAAGTAAACTATTACGTTTGTTCGATCGAACGAAGAACGCTAATTCGAAGAAGTCGTAGCCGGAAATAACGAGGATCCGATTCCCACAACGATAAATTTCTATCGGTCGCCAACGAGAACGCAAAGAGTAATCAACGGATTCGTGACAAGCGTTGCATTCGGAGGTCTTGAAGACGTCGCGTGTGTTTTCCAACGACGGTATGATTGATATTGGAGCATTACCATGATATTTCCATTTGTTTTAATGCTCCCGTGTACACAAAGGGTCAACGGGAGAACTGGGTTATTCCCATTTTTCGCATGATTAAATCACTCATCTAAATTCAAACATTTTACAAAATATTTCGCCACGGGTACTTCTAGCGTGTAATACCGCAGTCACGAAATTTATCTTTTTAATAATGCCTATGATTTCGGCAACGAGGATCGATCGCATGCCGCGAACTTCAATTTAAAATTGCTTTGCTTTACGGTGTTCTGCGATGTAAGAAGTTAAAAAATTAATCGAAATATCGCGATGAAAATATCGACGAAATTCAAGTTCCGAAATGTTCCGTAGAACGAAACAAGTTGGTAATTGTACGATATATATTTTATGATTGCGAATTTCACAGAACAATACAAATTACGTAACGTATATAGTCTACGATAATTTAACAATCTAATGGTGATCTGATAAAGTTATGCAATATATAACTAATCCAATCTCATATAATACATAATTGTTATTTCGCAATCATTCCTCGTTAAGAGAGCTGTATGAATTGCCACACAACTATGCAAGTCAGTAAATAGATAATATCAGCAGGTATAAAAGAGTCGATTTCCTTAATTATGCAAAATATAAACGAATTTAAAAAAAAAATAGAGACAAAGATCTTAATCACATTCGAAATGTTCCTCTATCATTATAATTTTAATCTATATTTATAAATATTGGGTAATTAAAAGCGTAACGAATATCGCTATAGCACCTTTCTCGAATAATTCGGTAAAAGTTTCAGTTTTCATCAATCGAGCTTTGCTATCTTTTTCGACAATCCAAACGAACTCAATTTACAAGTATGATGCAGGTATAATTATCAAATACAAGGATCATTAGAAGTGCACTATACTTTTATGTCATTTTGAACCGTAGAGTCACTCTGTAATTTGTCGACATGCTATGCGATAATCTTATAACAAGCCTCCGACCTCCATGTCCGCCACTTTCGAGGTTAACGTTCCTAAACCTTCGCAACTTCTAATCGCCGGCTAAAGATTTATCATAGAGAAACATTGTCGATTCTATCTGACGCATACATTATCCTCGACTTTCCGATATATCGGCACGAACGAACATTTAAAAAAAACTTTTTTCCTCGATACGACTCGACAGATTCTCCTATACTTTGCGCGCACCATGTGCGCCCATCAGCAATTGAGAGAGGCCAATATGAACCAATTTCCTATTCCATCGCACAACCGACACGCTTTTATCCCCCCCTCCCCACTCCATATGCCGACCGGTAGTCCTGGCTTGGAGGATTAAGGTTAAGAGTGGCGAAATTCACGTACCTGTTCGAGCCTTGACACGCGATGTTCTCGTTGAAGCGCAGGAAGAACGAGGATGCTCAACTTCCACCGGGTTTCTCGGCTCCACGATCGATTTTCGATCCCAGCCAGGCTCGATCAACTCCCGATAAACGCCTACGAGCATCACCAGAACCGTTCACATCACTCCTACGGGTATATATTTCAACGACACTTTTTCGATCGTCCCGGCAGAAAAACTACTTCGATAACAAAACAGACGCGTCGACCTCTGTCCATCTCGTGCTCCTCGCGACAAGAAAGGTTATGTTGTGAGTCTGTTTCCACCGAATTCCGCGCGTCTCCGGCTCCACCGGCGTCCGTCACAAACCACGAACAACGCGACCAAAAAAGAACTAGAATCTCACTATTTCTCGATCGAGCCTCTCGATCAGATCCAAGACTTCTTACTCTTGACAATATGCGAGCTTCGAGAACAATCGAGCGTCTTCTAGCCCGTTTTGCTACAATTCGCCGTCATGTTTTTCCAGCACGATTCATCGAACGATCAATTTTTCCCCGTTATTAAAATCTGCGTGCAACGATTCGAACTGTTGGTTATCGTATCGCAGGCTGTCACCGAATTCTTCGATGTTCATACAGTTTCCTTGACAGATCACTTTTGACCGTTAGCCGTTTCTTTTCACTCGAAAATAGAAAAAAACTTTTTACCGATAACTAGATGATATAACTAGCGTGTGTCGTTTCTAGGGGAAAAAGTTCGCGGTACGTGTTCGCACGCTCGGTGTGTTTGGGCTTCGTCCTGTTGCTTTCCGTCTTCCTGCTAACTCGCCGGGGCGGGAGGAGATAGAGGGGGAAACGGTTGTGCTCGCGGGCTTGCGGAGCGTCGCGACAACGACAAGCCGGTTGGACGTTCGTCGTACGACTAGACCGGGTTCTTGCCGTTGACCTGGACCCGCCTTGCGGCGCTTGCGCCGCGCCGCCAAATTACTGCCCTATCCGGAAAACCGTCCAATGCATGACGCAACGTATCGTAACGCCCTGTGCTGTTGTTTTCTTGCCCGCGTGCATCCGCACTCGCACGCATTTTTCGCGCCACGCACTTCGCGAATCTAACCAAACTTTTTCGAACCGACGCGACGCCGAAACACTTTCGACAACGCGATGCTCGTGCGCTGGATTTCATTCTCTGTGACTACGGCCGGCCCTCGAACAACAAAAACTTTTTGTGGAATGAATTTTGGAGGTTACTTGTCACCAGGTAAAATTTTGTCCTACTTTATTAGTTTAAAAAGTGTGACACGTATTATCCCTAACAACCCTTTTGATCGAGGCAGTTTTTTTTGGAATGAATTTTTGGGACTGGTTGTGACCAGGTTATGTTTCAAAAAAATGTCCTACTTTATTAGTTGAAAAGAATGAAAAGACACGTGACATGCTTAAGCTATGGTACAGTCGTCCCTCGAACAACGAGGTTTTGGTCGATGCGGTTTTTTCTGAAATAAATTTTAGGGGTTGGCCGTGACCAGGCTTATTTCGAAAAAAGTTTGTCCTAGTTTATTTCTGGTCTCAAATGGAAGAGTTGGAAAGATTAAAGGAACACGTGTTATCTCTAAGCTATATTACGTCCCTCGAACAACGAGGTTTTGATCGATGTGTGCTTTTTTCTGGAGTAAATTGTGGGGGCCGGTTGTGACCAGGTTAAATTAAATAAAAATATCCTAGTTTGTTAGTTAAGCACAGCAAAAAGACACTTGACTTTCCTATGCTATAGTGCAGTCGTGATTCAATATGCAAATAAAAGTTAGGAACAAAGAATAAAACGTATAATAGAGTCCGACTTGATAATATATATACATAATATAAATACTATAAAGTTATTATAACCTTCAATCTTAGGTGCAATGCTTGTAATGTTTATGTGAACTATATATTCTTACAATATAAAAGAAATTTAAAAAATCAATTTGAAAATTTAGGTAAATACGAATATACAAGGAATACATATTAATTACTATTATATGTATATACATATATACAGGGAGTTCGGCCACCTCTGGGAAATATTTTAATGGGAGATTCTATAGGCCAAAATAAGACGAAAATCAAGAATATAAATATGTTAATTGAGAATTCCTGAAAAAGTTATTAAAAAATTAAATTAAAAAATTTCAAATCATTTTGAAAAAATTATTTTTGGTTGCGGAATTCAATTACAATCATTTTTGGTGAATACACATAGCCCTGAATTCCTACCCACTTTCGAGAAAAAAATTCGAGTAGGTGGACACATTTTTCGGCAAAATTAAAAAATTTCAAATCGTCCTAAAAAAATTATTTTTAGTTGCGAGGGTCGATTACAATCATTTTTGCTGAATAGATATAGATCCGAAATCCTACGCACTTTTGAGAAAAAAATTCCTAAACGAAAATATAATTTCTGGACAGAAATGTACCCCGAAAATTTCATGCAAATCTTTAAAACATCATAACTCCTGAACGGATTGGACGATTTTAATGTTTAAAAAAGCAAATAACGCGTATTTTGGTGGAGAATATGTACAAATCGCAAAAATATTCGAAAAGTTGGTCCTTGACCTCGCAAAATGAGAAAAACCCCATAAAAATGGTCCAATTTTCAAATAGCCATAACTCCTACAATTGTGAATATATTTCAATGAAACTTTTTTCTGATGTAGAGCTCATAGGTACCTACAAAAAAGTATTAGACAACTTTTCTGTAGGGCGTCAAACAAAATTACTAAAAATGAAAAAGGAATTTTTAAGAAAAATCGGCAGGGGGTAGCTGCCTAAATTTTTCGACGAAAAAAAAAATTTGTAATTAATTTTGAAAAAATTATTTTCGATTGCGTGGGTCAATTGCAACCATTTTTGGTGAATAGACATACCCTCGAAATCCTACGCACATTCGAGAAAAAAATTCTTTACCGAAAATATGCTGTGTGGCTGGAAATATTTCTATAACTTTTTAACGAAGCTTCAATCAACAAATTAGTATCCTTGATTTTCGTCTTATTTTGGCCTCTAAAATCTTCCATTAAAATTTTTCCCAAGGGTGGCCGAACACACTGTATATAAATTGCAAATTAATTTTGTAAACTTCTTTTATCTTGTAAGAATATACAGTACACATAAGCATTGAAAGTATTGATCTGAGATCGAAGATCATAATATCATTATAGTATAATGATTAATAAAAACTAATAAAAACTATTAAAAAATGAAAAAGAAAATGTTCGTGAATTTACAAATGCTAAGCAAACGTTTTGCTACTTTAATACCATTTCATTACATACTTTGTACATGCACGCTTGTTTCATTAACATGGACAATTTGTAAAACGGCAATCTATGAATTTTAATTTTCTTTTGTTTCCTTACAAAAATTACATTATGTATGTTTAAGTTATAGTTAATAGCAAAGTCTTTGTCAACTTGTTTAGCAAGCGAAAGTGGAAAGTATAAATATAATTAAGAAGGATATTGTTTTTCTTTTATTTCCAAAACTAATAAAAGAAGTGTTATTTCCTACCTCCATGCGATTTTAATTAGAAGGGACACTCTTTGTTTTCTTACGAATATAAAAGCAGTAGGCGTTACAACAAGTGTTTTCTTTGTATATAAAGACAGTGCTTTTAACTCTTCTACATCGATCGTTCGCTTTTCTGACGTGCTGTTAGCGCTTTTCGCGAACGTGTTTGTACAACGAAAGCGAATTTTCAAGATAATAATATAAGACGGTGCATGTGAAGATAATGGATTCCTGAGAGCAGTGGTCAACCTAATACAGAAATGCGCTAAAAAAATATACTGGCGTTTAACAGAAAAGCTACTTTAACTTAACTTTGTTAAGCCAAACAACAAAGAATGTCAATAGGAAAATATAAATAAAAAAATCTTGGGTAATTTTAAAAATACGTCGAGAACATACATCTAAGAATTATCACTGCAGCTCTTCTATTAATGTTCGGATTTATTACATTAGATAATAAATAAAGAACAATGAAATAAAAATATATTTTGTTGAAAAACTTTTTTGTTAATTTAAAATGGTTAGAAATGACTTCTGTTTTCGTTAGCCTTATTTATAAATACAAACACAACTAAAACTATATTGTCTGCAACGGAATCTACCAATGAAAAAATGTCACTCAACAAATTTTCACTTATTCGTTTATATAAATATACCTCTTTCCGAGTTATATCTTTATCCGTTGGTTCCAAAAAAGCTTGTCTATTCGGTATTGGTACATTATTAAAGTTGACTGGTGCTCTCGTGAAACGACACGAAGAAGAAAATTTGTTAAATAACAGAGTCTAAAAAATAACGTGGAAATGTGTACTTTATGGACCTCATATCCGACTTCAAACTTTACGCGACAATGCTTTCGAGAAACGGTCGCCAGCTGAGAATTATATACCGTTTCGTGCCGGTTGACGGACGAAAGTCGAGGAAAGTTACAAAGACTTCTGTGTCCAACGCGGGCTTGAAAAAAATTCCATTACATCGGAAATGAGAACAATTTCGTGACCATTTCCCGTGCGCGTGTTTGGAAGGAGGGTTGAAAAAAAAAATCTGTTTTCCGTCGCGGGGACAAAGCGAAGCTCATTTTTACGTCGAGCGTAAAAGTGATTTTAGAAAGTGGAAAACGTAGCCCCGGGGCTTTTCACGGCGCATTAAGCGCGAAAAAAACAAAAACAAAAACAAAAGACAGATTCCAGGCTCGGAGATCAGTGGATAAAACTTTTCTTCGATTGCACCCAACGCATCCGACTTTAAATTACCATTAACCACCCCCTATAGTCGCGAATAACAGGTGGAGGTAATGAGAAGGAAATTTAATACGAGGAAAGTTTTACCAAAGACTGAATCAAGAACCAATTCATTCTCGTAACCTATCGAATCGTGGCCAGACTAACTGAGAGAACGAATGCGATTCTGTAATCTTCGCGAACTGACCTTTAACATTTGGTCCGTGTGAATAACGTACGTGATAAATGTTACAAACCTTACGCAACTGTCAAAATGCGAACATTGTACATTTCCTGGAGTTCAAGGAAACACAACACAAAATTCGCGATAACGGTGCGCCGTTTAATTGTCCAGACAGTTGTTCCGCAGTAATTGAAATCCTACAAACAGCCTCGACACTCCGTGAACGTTTATTACAACAAACGATTCGGATAAGAATTAGTCGTTGAATCGCCAACAACAAATTCGGACGTATCGAGGGAAACGCAGAGGCGTTTCTGGTGGACGACAACGCGGCAGGTGGCTTTCTGAAACGCCTCGCAGTTAAACGAATAGCCTGAGGCGCGAACGAAGTAATTTCCACGTGAAAGTAATTCGAGTGGGCTTGGCTGGTGTTTCGTTTCAAAGAGTGGCGAGCGAGCGAATCGAGACGAAAGCTTTTGGAAATCTCGCAAGACGAGAGTGGGAGGTTTTTAAAAGGCAACTTACCGCTGCTACCTTCCATTGTTTTCACTGCAACGCGACCATTCGTATCGCGAATATTAGCTGAACGATAATTGACGCCGTCCTGCTCGAATACATTCTTCCAGGATAATTATCGCTATGCAAATTGTGCAAAGTGCACGAAAGAAATGAAAAAATCTCGACGAATACTCGAAGGCGGCGCTTACATATTAAACACAAAATATTCGTGGTCCTTTAAACATTCGTGGCTTATAATATACGAATGTGCATTATTTGTGAAATATAAAAATATTCATATTTCTTACAAAATTGATTCATCATCCAACATAACGACCTATTTTAACTAGTGTTTTCTAGAACATGACATGGCGGTATAGGTGATTTCTATCCTTCAATTATATTAGTCATCGTAGTTTTCTTTACCATGCAATTTTTATTTCTGAACGTGTTATTTGTGATTATATCACTGTGGATCTCGAATCCATAATAAATGATGTAATAAATAGTCTTTACGATTATGGAAGTATATTTTAATAATGGAAGAGTTGTTTTATGAAGGCAATTCGGAGAACGTAGATGCATATAATGGAGGTTTTACTGAACGTTAAATAGTCACTACTCTTAGACCGAATAGGGATTAAGGATCATAACCAGAGTGTTAGGTCGCCCTTAAGTTCTATAATTATTTATTTATTACATTTTATTTGCATATTAATAATTCATCCTATGAAGAGTATTATTATAATATTGTGGTATATTCCGAATAGAAGTTTTCATCCTTACTTTGGAATAAATTATGTCTGTATAGCCGAAGAAGATTAAAAGACAATGTGGTTGAAATGTTCTAAATTAATGAAAATGAACTATGTGCTTAGGTTAGACGCCATTGTTTGGTAGTCTTTTATTTACAGTTAATTGTTAGAGTTAATCGTCTAAAAAGGCCAACGCGTGTGTTCATGACACGTCGGTTTCTGAAAAGTTGTTTTCCTAGTTTTCCTTTGGAAGGGGAAAACAGAGATGAATTTTAACAAACATATAATTAAAGTATAATGAGGCAGATGGCAGAAACACGGACCAGATACATTTGTTCCATTTTTAAGGTACTTTTTTCCAACTACACAATGTCTGGAAACTTTGTTCGCTCTACTTAAAACAGGACTCGGCGTTACTTGTTTTGTGACTTTGTTTTCGATTATTCTTTCTACAGAATGCAGTAAATTACGTAGTATCGTCAGAATAAGACAGAAAGGGACCAATTTTTTGTGTAAAAATAAATAAAAAATGTAAAATAAAGTTTTTTTATACGAGGCTTGGTACGCTTGTGATTGAGTACGATTTTCTAATGTGTGGTTTTTACATTTTACGTAAAATAATTTTCTTCGATACCTTCCGCAAAACGTCAATTTTGTAATTTACAATTCACGTTGAAACTACAGTAAGACGTTATCTCGGGAATAAAAAATTCATAGTGTATCGACTATCGATAAGATTTGTCGGTACTTTTAAGCCCTACGACATATTGTGAATTTTCTTTAAACATGTCAAATACACTCTCGAACATGCATGTGCACTTAGACTGACACTTGACTATATCACATAAAAAGCTTATGCTTTTGGGTAGCCTGTGAAGCGTGGATATTTTCTTTTATGGCGTGTATTTTACACAATGGAAGGTCATTTTGAAATTTTTAGACGAGTACACGTTGTTGTGGCGAAATAATAGAATAGAACATCGTGTTTAATTTCTTGTTGGTTTAATAAAATGTTATTAATTGTCTGTAAAATGTGTGTTTTCTGCTTCAGAATTTGTTTATGTAGCTCATATTGAAATAAGAGAAGAAATATTCGGAATTAGATAGATTTTTGTCGAATAAAATTGAGACAGTTTAAGAGAAGAAAGACAATTTAGTCTTAATTCCAGATCTATAATTGCGTTTAAAAGAAAACGAAACCTCTTTCCTGACTTTTATCTTTTTCATTCAACACTCGTCTAAAAAATGTTATTAGTCAAATATAATTTACAAATATTTTTATGGAAAGATTTTGAATACTATTACTATTTCGTAAAATACGTCGTAATAAATACAGTTTCTATAGGTAATGCTTCTAAATAATTTCTACAATTAATTTTCGTTTTGCTAATTTTCTGAGCGCGTTGAAATTGTAATTTCGCGTTGTTTTAAAAGGAAGATTAAATATTACTTCAAATTTCATATCTCGTGTCGGTAGGATATTCAACGAACCTCTTTTCGATCAACTAGGCGAGGAAAACGAAACGCTAGCATTTTTTCGTTGCGTTTAGTTGAATTTCTCAGCAACAAGTGTTGAGCGTACGAGTGCTATGGGTTGTATGGGCTACGACTATTATTTGCAAGGCAGTCTCTCGTGTCTCCGAATTCTCATTGTGTCGGTTAAATCCGGCTATCATCGGGACAGAAGTCCATCGTGAAATCCACGCCGCGATCGTTAATCCGATCTCGTGTACACGTTTTATCGAACACAGAGAATTCCGTAGTAGTACTAATAATGTCAGATGCAACGGGACGTTCCGTGAAATGCATCGATATGTTGGTGGTCGTGATGCATGGACGTAAAATCCGAACAGAATATGGATTATAATTCAGAGCTGAAGTCAGTACAATCGAACCAGTGACCTATCGTCGTTTAACACGTTCGTTGTTCACACGATTTGCTGAGATTAGTCCGATTTGCCAACTCGTATTTTGTCTGTTCTTCAAAATTTCGACATTCGTTTAGTTAAAACACATATCACAACAAACACTACGATATACGCAAATTATTTTTATACTTTTGTTAAGTAGATACTTTATATTCATCTAACATATAAAAAAAAATTTATATTTATTATCATTTATATAGAAAAATTCATGAAAGAAATTTAACTATTCACGATCTTAACATTTTTATAATTTGCTTACTTTTTTTACTGCTATTTCAATTAGTGTTATCGACTATTGTCGACACCAATATTCCCATTTCCTTTATCGTTATTACCGTCGTTATGATTATCATTATTACTTCCCATTGCCATTTTAATTACTCCTATAAGTTCTATTACCATTTTCGTAACTGTTGTCATAGCAATGGTTATTATTACTTTTATCATCGTTATTATCGTGATTCTATCCTCTATATTCTAATCGTTACAACGTAATGCAGAATGGAATTCAGTTTTCGCAATGGGAAAACAAAATATGCGCGCTGTGAAATTTTATGAAATATTCTTGATTACGTTAAATCGGTTAACGGTAATCCGCACGTTTATGTATTGGAAAGTTATCTAAGGGAAACGAACAAAGTTCAATGACCTGTGCGTTGTTATTATAAATGAAAAGGTCGATCGGAACAGACTCGAGGTAGCCTACGCCGCGGCAGAAAGAAAGAATTTCACTGCGCATAAATCAAACGAAGCCAATGTAATCGTATTTCTCATGCTCTGCCGAGTTCCCTGGGAAAAGTTCTTCGGCGACAAGAATAAATTGTCTTGATAAAATAGAAGATGCCACCGATCAAGCGTAGTATAACTATCAATACGGTCGGTCAAAATTTCAATCGGTTGAAGTTCGAAGAGTAAGGAATTTTTCCTTAAAATATCGAGCGTCGAAGCTACGGTCAGTAAAGTTACCTACAAGTTCCAAAACGAAGCGATATTTCTACGAACGTGCTTTCAAATTTGGCATCAGCGCCAAAAACTTGCAAACCCGATAACTTCATACATCCTTACACGAAAGCGACTTTTATATTAAGACTTCGCGAGCAAGTACAGTAGAAGGTCAATTGTCGGAATTTTACCGTTAAGTTTTTTACAATATCATCTCCACTCTCTTAATTTTCTTAGGTTTATCTTTCCCTTTCCGCTCTTTTGTCTCTCCGCTGCCTTTCTTCTACAGTTCCATTTCTTTCTTCTCTTTGTACTGCTCTGAAAATATTTTTGATAAACTGTAGGTACCTGAAATCGTCTTCGTTGTCTACGTTTTCTTTCTCGTCTTCCTTTTCTTGTCCATTGTCTTTCAGCTGTCTTTTTTTCTTTTTTCAACCTTCCCGTGTTTTCCTTGTTTTTATCTCGTCCTACAAATATTTTTGATAAATTGTACTTGAAACGACAGTCGTCATCTTCCTTTCGTTCTTTTCCTTTGTTTCAACACATTTTTACATTCACGAGGTATTCGTAAAACAAATCTATTCTTTTTCGTGGCCATTCCTTGCACGAACAAATTTAAACAAAATTAAATAGTACACATTTGAAAAATTATTTGAAATTAAATCGTACGTCAAGGCGTTAAGGATTGACTGAAATATTCATCGATATTGTCTTTTCATTCGATTGGTATTTTACCATTGTGCCAATTGGACAATAAAGAACGACCTGAGTAAAATGAACAACCGACGATAGTTATATAATAAATCAATGTATGATACTAAAAATCTAGTGATCCAAGCTGTTCAAAGTCTGCAAAAAAATTTTACCTAGGAGCCAACGAATATCCATGATAAAATTTTTGTGCTGCACGAAGTAAATTAATCGTTCAACCTCGTCAACAAATTGCTGTGCGATGCAAAAGACTTACTGCTGTAAGTCTGTCTTACAATCTCGGTGGAAACGGAGACAAGCAAAGGCAGCTTCCCCGAGGCAGCGGTGGCTGATTAGTGATACGATTCTATTAAGAAGCTGCCCGCCTTCCGCGTTCCCTGGAATTAATGCTAAAATATTCTGCAGAGACGTTATTCATCGTCTGTGCTTGGCGGCGATCGCTTAACCGCTGCGCATTGCCAGACGTTCTGGACGAATTTTCACGGCGCAAGAACCGAGCGTTAAATAATCCACTGTCGGAAATACACGCGCGCTCGAAAGTGGTCGCCATCGTGAAAAACCGCGAGAAAAAAACGGTGGTCAACGAACGATGCAACGGACAAAGATTTTGTGTAACGGATGTTTAAACATTCTGCGAGCAGTTGCACGACGAGAACATTTGAATTCGCGCTATCCACTTTGTTTTCATGCCGTTTTGGCGCCGTGAATAGTGGCCCACACGGTTCTCCTCGAAACGTCCCGTATTTTCTATGTTAACTGCACAATACATTACGCGACCTAATATTTTCTTTCCTTCGTTAACGGAGGTTGAAACTTATTTTTATTATTTCTTTTGTTCCACTCCATCGATGAGGACTTTTTATTTAGAATTTTTATTGACTCGGTCACTCGCTCTTTTAGGAAGCTCAGACTTATTTTTTCTCTATTCAGAAGTTATTGACTTTAGAAGTTGAAACACTGGTTGGTGTATACTAATCTTTAAATTTGATTTTTAAGTCTCTTTTTTACGTCGTAAATGCTTTTGCTGTGAAAGTAGGTGTGAGTGAGATATCGTGTTGTGGCTGCAGTTCTCACAGTCGCCATCAGAGGGCTACGCTTTCTCACAAGTACTCGATCGATTCTGTTTCTTTTCTCCTGCTATCTCGCTCAATTCTTCCCACAACAGCAAACCGCCACAGTACAATCTTATAGTTCATTGATTATTGTCGAAGAAAAATGTTTTCGAGAAAGAATTATTCATGCATTAAAATGTTGACAAAGCTGATCAGAGGAAGATTCATTCAATCCACTCTGCCATACTCAGAAATGCTAAATATTTTTTATGTCACTGTAATAACACATGAAAAATTTCTCTTAACACGTCGACTGCCCAAACCAAACTTTGTTTTTAGACAATTGGAAAGTAGCATACCCACAATTTGTCATACAACTTATTTTTACAGCCTCGTTAAAATTCAAGAGTCCCATCTAGATTTATTTTCTTCAATATCTAATCATACGTGACAGTCAATGCGTTAAAGGGTTAAATAGATAATTTCCTCGATATTACACCTGAGATTCCGAAGACATAAAATTGTTCTTGACGATTCTTGATCTAAATCTCTCGCTATCAAAATTCCTTGAACCTGTTAGCGTGTCTGCATACACATACGTGCTATCGCGAGTGCGAAATTTCCAGAATTGAAGAACAAGGTTTACCACCAATTTGCGGACGGGATTACAAATCAGTCGGTTATACGTCGGCGTTTAAACCGCCCAATCGATAGCCAGCGAATTGAATTATAAAGTTAACGTAGCCACGCATTGAGGTTGGCCGTAAATTTCTAGCCAATGGACAGGGAATTCGGACGTCTGCGATGCCAGTCGACGCAAAAGCGGGCACAGGGCTGCTCTGTCAATTTAAACGCGGTTCGAGTTTCAGATGTTCACCACCTCCCGAGATTGCAGGGAACCGACTTTAGCGTTTCAAGAAGTTAGGACGAAAGTTGTGACCGGGACTTCTGTCGCTTCTCTCGTACTTCTTTCCCCGGATAAATTTGTATATGGGCTAAATCGCGTTTACCCCGCGGGCACAAAATATTCAAGAACTTCTTAAATCAACTCTCTTTTCGTCGCTGTACTTTTTTTTTATGTTATATTAACAGCACGTCACTTCGCGTTTCATATACTTTTAAATCGCTATTCAATTTCCTTGGATTTAAATTCATTTTCGGAGTAAATAAAATATTTTATAAACTTAAACACAACTTTTAATAATTTCGATGACATTTAACGACTTACATCTGGTGTAATAATTTAATATATCAGCTTGTATCAAATGACTTTTTTATTAATGCAGTTTAATCTTTGAACGAGCGAAAGAATATTTTAAAATTTTATTCAAATAATAATACACAAAATACAAATTTATGCTTGACGTATGTTTTATGAAACATTAATAAATTAAATTTTTGTCGACAATAATTTTGTTCGCCCCTAAAGGGAAATTTTAGTCATTGATGAATTCTATTGGCCCTTTGGTATCAGGTCTAATTCCGCTAAACGTGGCGTCGAGCTGCAGGACGTTTCCTTGCAAATTTTATTACTTTTGCAAAATGTATGACACAAGCTTGTATATTCAACAACTGATGGGTGTTAAAATCATAATGAACTCCTAGACTTATGCGTACAAGAGAAACAGGAAGCATATAAATTTAATAGAACGTCAGGAATAATTGATTTGCAGCAACTATAACGAATCGTTTGGTCACACAAATCGTACAACGAGGGTTGCACGAAAAATGATTTCTGCTCAGGACAAGACACCCTGTATAATAGCGAAACAAGCGTAATCATAGTTTACTTGACTTAAATCTGGAAGAACGTTAGAAGGTACGTTTGGCAAGCAGCCAAATGAAGTTTCGTTTTGGTTCTCATCGATTCGTGTCAAAGTGAATATTAATGCACGGAAATTCATGCTAAGCACTCCGAAACCATAATTTAATAAGGTGCTTCGGTAACATCACACGTATACCGAATTTTCGAAGTTTCTAATTCCCTACAGTCCAACAGAGTTAAGTATGCGCGTGCATTGAGAAACAAAATTACGACGATAATTTACTCCGATGACGTTTTCGTAATTGTCCGCTGCTGACATTGGTCTTGCACGTAAGAACGTAACTCAATTTATATATCGTAGATGTTAATTAATAAAAAAATCGTTCAAAAGTAAAGTACTTGGATATGTAAAATCTAATATGCTTGACATTTACGATAGTACTCATGAATTGTTACGAATAGTTCTTTATTACAGTTAATATAACATTTGGGCAGATTTTTCCTTAGAAATTCGAGATAATCATATCATAACGTGCAAAATAGAACATCTCTAATGTGTATATTCGAATTCTATGACGTATAAATGTATTTAATTAATGCTTCGTGATTTTACGTGTACTCTTTTATAGACAGAGACAATAGTGTTGAATGTAATTAAATTCCTTGCCAGTTTCTGAAACAATTGAACTATACAATACAAATAAATGATTTGCAAGAAGTAACAGATCTCTTATCCATACCTTTTAAATTAAAATATACGCAATATTTCTTATTACAGTCACGCAGAGACTTCATTCCTGAAGTTATTTCATAGAATCATCTTCGAAGAAAATTAAATTTAATATTCAGTATACCGTTCATCGCAAAGAACCAAGTCTGAAATGTTCATTTATGAAAGTACATGATTCTAATTAAATGTAGAAGCTTTCGAATAAACCGAGTAATGTATTATTATGTTAATTGTTACTGTAATAATTTCAATAGTTAAAAATAACCGGAATAACCATTCATGCTAAAAACACGGTAATAATGAGATATATTCAACTTCTTGGTCTATTAGTTGAAACAACATCGTATACCTTATCGATTGCACGTTTGCCTTCATGTATCTTCGGTCGAGTAACCGACTTATCTGTGAGCAGTAATTTTGCGTCGTTTACAGTACATTGGTACATATATGTACTCAGGTGTACGCTACTAGTTATCTAGATGCATCTAAAATGCACTAAACATGACCAAATTACTGCATTGATGGTCTTGCAGGGAACGCCTAAATGTAATTTAATTTTACTCGAATGAATAGTACGCGTTTCGCTTAATATTCACCAATGGAGAAGAATCTAATTCAATGCAAATTCAATGGAAATTTCGAGCACCGTGCATTTATAAATTTGGCCAAACATGCTTTGTTTAATATATCTTTTTGTTCTTTTGCAACATCTTTTATCATTATCAACTTCAAGCGAAACCTAACTTCAGTGAATCTTACTTTAACAAAATTAAATGATAAACACTGACTTTTATTTTTAAAAATATTTATAGAAGAGTAAAGAAGATATTAATTAAAAACTACTGGAATTTTTTATGGAACGATTAAAAACTTTTTGAAAAATACGTTCTTGACAAACTTTTAATTTTCTTCAAGATAAATTTCTCGAAGTGACTTACCATCCTATTTTGTTATATTTATATTTCACTGCGAAATTTATAATAAAAGTAAGTATGTAATAAATAAGAATGTGCAAGTAAATTTCCAAAATAAAGAACTTGTGAAGAATATTACATGAAGGTTGGAATGAAATTATTCGCTAATTTTTCGATAAATTCTTTAACATATAAAGCGATTTCGTACATAGTGTGAAGAATTAACAAGTGTTGATTCCATTTTCTAATTTCTATCGGTTTCATATTGTCAGTTCGTCCTTACTCTACGTTTACTAAGTCTCCAGGCTATCCACTAGTTTATGGATGGGAATGTATATAAGATATTTGTATTGTTTGAATTCACTTTGCATTGTCCCTTCGGCTATATGATATATGAATCCTCCCTCGAGCATCGTCCATTCGGAAAATAGACCGTTCTCAACACGGTACCTACATTCAGAATCACTCATGCTGAATTCCAAGGAGTAACTCGTGCTTGACCAATGTTGAACGTGCTAACTTTTCACGCAAACGAGAAAGGACACCTGTGTCTGTTTAATCAGAATGTTATTATTTTTCAAAATAGGAAATTCAAATGAAAATCTGGTTGCAGAATTTATAAAACACATTTATCAATTGTACATACAAAAAACATATAAAATAAGTAAATTATAGTAGCCACTAAATGCATCGAAAATTATATCTTGTCTTCAAAATTTATTTACATACGAGATATTCGACTTTTAAGTCACAATTTTCTTATTATTCTCTGTGAAAATAACTTCCAACGTAGCATTATCGTGTCTTGCTAAAACAAACTTTACGCATACATATTTATATATTCGGTGGAGCCATAACGTGATCAAACATGTACTTAAATTTACACGAATGTATCGAAGCCTAGTCGATCGAACATTTATCGAAACATTGTTAAGGAAATATGTCACATCTGCTGCACGTGCAGCGGATCTGTCAGAAACACGAGGAACAGGATTATTCATTTGTACGTCATTATTAAACAGTTTAAACTAGCGTCACAGTGGAGCTCCGCCGCTAGTTCGAAATCTGCGTCTGTCATACGTACGTGTGAAATGGAATTTGCTAATCTGTACAGGATTGAGGCAACGAGGAACTTCGTTACGTCGCCTTCGATGCTCGAATTCCTTCCTTCGATTAATGTGAATTGTTATTCGTTGCTACACGGCGTCGTGAAAGTGTCCAGCTCTATTCAGGACCGATTTATTGCATTCAAATTCTATTTTAGAAGTGGAATTGGAACCGCGACTTTCGAACGCGAAATTCCATAATAAAGGTCCTCGAAGAATTATTACTCTTATTAAAAACTTCAAGTTGATTTCATGTAAACTTAACGCTCTCGAGGATAATTGTTCATATGAGATTTAAGGCTTTCGTGGCCTGAGTTTATGCTCGAGTTCATGGCTTCCGGATGGATGCCGAGTCTATCTTCAGCAATTTGCCGACGTTTCGCAAACGTTGCAGTCTGCACCTTCGGGGCTGGAGGCTATGTTTTTACTTAGAAATGCACTCAGTTCATAAAATTTTATATAATCGTTTGTTTCATATAATAAACTATCTATAATCTACTAAATGTTGGCCTTAAAATTTTAATATTGATATAAAGTTCTTAAGGATAAATACAATTTTTCAGGTCTCTCAGTTTCTAATTGCAAATTCATTCGATTCATAAGATTTGTTATTTATTAATTAGTAATATCATAAAACATTGATTTTACAGAATAAAATTCATTTATTATTTATCGTTGTAAGAAATTTAAACTCAATTTGATGTGAATGCAAAGCTCTTGAGAATAAATTTGAATCTTTTCAAACGATGAGATTCATTACTTATAATATAGGTATTATTATAAAAAATTTGAAGTATCTCAAAAGCCATGAACTCGAGCACAAACTCAGCCGCGAAAGATTTAATTCTCGAGAATTTGAAACATGAGGTACATGTATCTTTTCTTTAGAAATCAACGGTATGGCGAGCATTGCAAACATTGGAGTTCTCGACCGAGTTAAAATGAAAGGCGACGTTCTTCACAAAATCTATATTTGTATCGTGATGCTTGCTACGGGTCAGCGAGTAGTCAATTAATTTGTTTTATTGGTCAGTCGTTCAAGCATAACTGTCATCTATATCCATTTATACCAATAAATCCGGGATTTGCCACAAGAGACGTACAGAGTTGCTTTCTCTTATTTCGATGGAGCTGCAACGTTGACGAAAGGTCGGTTAACACGAAATGGACGTGCTTTATAGCCGAAGTCCATAACAAATTTAAGCCTTAACCCATTGGGATCCAATGTATATTTCGACATCAGCAATCTGAACCTCTCTTGAAGACATTAGTCTGCGTAAAATATAGATCCGTGTTACTCTTAAAATAACATTAATTTAATTTAGTGAATAGGACATTCGAAAATCAGATACAATATATTTTATAGATTTTTCTTTCCATAGTCTGGTCACTGACTTTAATACTTAGAGTTAATTTACTTTTATAAATTAATAACTTTGTGTTATTTCGTTCATTATACATTATATTAATATATATAAATATGTATTGATTACTGAACTTGTGTTAACACTCTTAGTAAGATTATATTTTCTATTAAATAACGTTTCTGATTACTTACAAAGTTAATGAACTTATGTTGTATTTGTTACAATTGTTTCAAGAACAATTCCAAAGTAATGATTGGAATGTCGTAATATAACCTTGTAATTAAGACTAAATTTATTTGTCAAAGATAATCTTTTGAAAGTACCCACGTATGTTGAACCACCGGGTGGAGCGAATATAACTGCGATACATGTGCAAATGAGAGAATTTTATTACCCAACGTTTCAGTCCTGGTTGTAAGCCCTCATTAGGGGAGTACAATTTAACCACAGTAGGTTTGAAAGGGTTAGTTTTATGTGTATTAGAGAAAGATATTACATAGGTTATCGTTTTAAGTTTCTTCTGAGTTTACTACCATCTATGGTTTCATCTTACAATGTGATCACGATATGATACTAACTGAAAATCGTTTTTAATGCTTATTAACACTAAACCTACCGGCACTTCATGTATACCCATTCCTACCATGACCGGTCAAATGACCAGTCTTTCCTTTTCTCTTTTACGAGGCAACGTACTTATAATTTTTGCATTATATGTATAGAAAGTTCAGTTTTGATGTTTATTCGTAAGATATCCTTCTCTTTTATCTTAAAAAATTTTTTAATTTTCATCGGATAGAAGATAAAACGTTCTTGAAAACGAATTTTGTTTCAAGTCGATACCGTAGTTAATTCCGGAGAAAACAATTATTTACGAAAAAATGCGGGCATAATAATTACGCAAACATTTTGTATTTAAATTTAAATTAATTTTCAATTAAATAAAGAATTTATGATCCAGTCTTATCGTACACTAGTCGTACGATCAGTAGGAATTGCTGAAACTTCTTTGGGTATGTAGCGTCAAAGTAAATTTCAAAATAAACATAGAGGATAGAACAAATTATAGTAGATGATATGATCATTAGATAGAGGATGAAATGCCCTTTAAAATGAGCGTTCGAACGAGTCGATAGCTTCATTAGTTCCGGAGATATGACGATTTTAGTTTCAAGTCGATACGGTGGCTAGTTTCGGAGATATAAGGGTTCGAAGCGTTTGTTTACTACTGCCTTGCCAAGGTCGTTGACTGGCACGTGACTCGTAGTAACTAGGTCACTGGGCCACGATAGTCACGAGTCACGTACGAGACAAAGAGGTCCGGCGCGATGCGTCAGACAGAGACAGCGATAGTCGAATTAAGAAAAATTACCATTTACATAAATTGCGGTATCTCCAAAACGAAAAGTCGGATCGACAAAATCCAAAAACCATTTTAAAGGGGAGGCTTTGCTGCTTCTAACAGTGGCTCAATAATTAATAAAACACTCGTAGTTTCGGAACTGCACGCTTCTAAAGTTTAACTATTTTGATACGCGTTGTTAGACTGTTTTAAGACAGTGGAAACTGAAGATTGTCTTCTTTCGTCTTTGCTATGCATATATTTTCTATTTACATCGGGAGTTAACCAGAATTTGATACTAAATTTTCTCCAGTTTTTTACAATAAAATATAAATCATAGAACCGATCAGACCGGTCGTGATAGGCAAGGCAGACTACATATTTTTCTCAGAAAACAAACAATAAGAATAGAAGTGAATATTGTAAAATTGATTGTACGTATACTATAAAAAAAGTCGAGAAGTTAAGGTTTAGTGTTAAATTGTATGCTGTGATTTTGTTGCTCTTAAAATACAATATTTAGTATAGATTTTGTATAGATATGTATGGTAATAATCAAATGTTTTACTTATACATTTCACTTATGAAAATCTATCAACTTCCTGAAGCAATTCAATAATTTATCAATGATTTGTCACGTATTAATTAATGAAAGATAAGAATGACACTATTTTTATTCACGGAGAAAGTCGACAGTACTCCAGAGAAGTACACCGACTACACAAAGAGCTTCCTGACCACCATTGTACAACTTTTTCTGGGTACTCCAATTTAATTAAAAAGTCCCGTGAAATTGGTGGCGTTGATAGTAAAAGGTCCGTAATACGAGAATCCGAAGACTTTAGAAAACTGATTTTACACGAGTTAGATTAGAGTTTGATCCTAAATTTCTAAGTCCACTACTTCGTGTCAGATGTAATGTGCAATGGAAAAATACATCGTATGTAAGTAACATAAGTTCTATTAAGTAGAAAATAATATCGATGATGTAAATTCTGATAAAAAAAAAATTTTAAGAAAATTAATTATTGTTCCTTACGTTAGTCAGTAAGAATCATTAAAAAGTAGGGATCTAGGCAGACAGTGAGACTTTATTTTTCGTGTAAATGATTTGTTAAATATTTAATAATTTTCTCGATTTATTAACCATAATGATTTTTTCACTCTTAAGCTACGCGTAATGCTCCAACATTTAAATTAGCTGTAGAATGTTTATAAATATATATCCACAAGTATTTAATATTATTGCTCCTTTAATTTTTTCATTGTTAACACTTTTTAAGACGAGAGAATTTTTAATCTGTTTAATGCAAGATGACCATCGGAGGTTATAAAAATTGCAACGAATATTCGGTCTTTTTAATAATTCTAAACTTTGAATATAAATTTCTGTCGACCGGTTGGTCTGGTTTTGTTGTTTTATGCAAAGCTGGAACTAGCGCGTCTGGGTCGAAACCACAACTCTTGCATTTGTCCTTATAGTCACGAAACTTTGTTCATTATTCATTTGCCTGTTTCGATGTACATATTTCCGCGACTAGCTGCCTCTCCCGTAAATCGCTCGTACGCCATTAATTCTCATTTCTAATAAATCGACTGCAGACGTAGATGTAGGTACGATCTACTAAGCTTCTATAAATGCATTCGTAAAATATCAACCGAATTTTAATTTACATAAGCGAGGGAAGCTGATGTTACTCGGTTACTAAACCTAGTTTGAAAGAAGAAGATACTCGTTCATCATCGTAAGTTCGTACTTCGATTGATAACAGTTTTGATTGTATTTCCAATACAAGTTTCAACGGCATTTAGTTTCTAATTGTTGAAAATTTACCGTATTCAGGGGAAGTTCTGTATACATGTAAACTCTGTAATGAACTCAACGGTCGAAACAAGTATACAAGATGGTTCTATGCGTACAACGTGAATTTGATTCATTACATTGGTATAGATAACTGAAGGGCAAAATTTATATTGATTTGAACGACAGATCTGTAATGGTACAACAATTTTCATTAAACGTACAGAAAGCATATTCTTTGAGACAAAATAATATTAAAAATTAAGTATTTTAATCGAAGAAAATTATAATTTGAACAGAGCAATATTTTTATTAATGTCTCAATTAAAATATAATTTTTCTATATTGTATGGTAGAAAATTAGAATCGAAAGAAGTTATGTATTTGGAAGAATTCTTATTTTGTTTACATTTACCCTAAGATTTTCTCATAATTGATACTATAAACTTGTAGAATTGATGCAACGGTCAACTAACTGGAGTTCTAGAAACAGATCATTTTGGAAACATTAATAGCCAGTACAATTGTGGTGTCAGAATTTTAATAACCATTATCCCACATGATTATAAGAATTTAATATAAAACAATGATTTATTCCCTACCATCGATTCTATCGAATCGGTGTCTTCCCATCACTGGCCATCAGTATCGAATTTTACGACTCTACTGTTACCTGTATCGAGTTGCACGACGCAGAAGTCATCAATATCGGATCTTATGATTATGTCGTAAGTACCGTGTAGTGTGGCACCACGATCTTACGTGCATGATCCATGGCTTCGGCCTCATGGGTATTTTGGTCCATAATCATTTTGCTATTTGGTTTCGAAACGTCGGAATTTACGATATCGTATTTCGTAGCTTCGTTCTTACGACTTTAAATTCGGTCTACATAAACGTGAAATTTTCGGAATCACGACTCTTCCCATTTTAAACATGAACTTTCATTTTTCACGACTTGATAATTGACAAATATCTCCAAGTGTAATTGTTACTTTGCTGGTTCTTGAGATTCGACCCTCGCGATTCGCGATGAAATCAAAGGCCACTGCGAGTTTCTTCTATATGGGAAGCACGCATAATATTTAATCAACCAACAACACGGCGATACCTCTCCCAACGACAAGTTCAATCTGTATAATCGCGAAATTCTAATCCTCGCGACAGTATTCAGCGCGGCAGGGAGCTGAACTTTGCACGTTCTGCGTGGTAACGAAAATTGACAGGGTTTGAGTGACAAGCTATTATCGTGCAAGCATCACCGAGCACGATCGACTATTCATCGATCAAAATATTGCGATAGTCGCGCCCAGAGAGATGGGCGTCGTACGAATTCGGTCACTCAGACTCCTATAACGTTTCACAACGCGTCTTTTTGATTCTCCTACAAAAGATATCGTCCAACCGTTACACGTCCATTTTTATATAATTCAACACTCACACAGAACACTTAAAAATATTGAACACATTGTTTTTTAAACCTATGGGAAACTATTTAGTCAAATAACTAAACAATTAGTGGAATTATTAAATACGGACCATGGTTTCATGGTAATATGACGTAACAAGAACTTTTGAAAAACACAAATGATGTAATTAAAGAAAAAAATTATTTTAACTATGGCGGTGCCATTTCTGATTTTGCAGAGATTTTCTTATCGATGAAATATCCATCTAAAGGTAGTCAGTCTGATAAAGAAGAAAAAGAAACTTAGAATCAAATTTAAGAATCTACGCGAATTATTTTTATCAGATTTCCCATGGTTCGTTGAATTCGTGCGATTATACACAAAATCAGGCAGAAATCTTTCTTTCCTCTTCACGGGTAAAACAAAATCTTCCATAGTCCAATCGGGTCTTCCCGCGAGCGACTCCAGTTTACTCGTTTTCGTTTATCGCCCTGTGCTTCCCTTTACCTCTTTTTCTCTCAAAGCGAACCGAGCTCCATAAAATAGCACGGACGTTTGAAGAAATTGCAAATTGCACAGCTCCATCGTTCTGGTTCAGTAGTTTTATTTCAGACGATAAAGCATGTCGATTCCCGACGAGTAAGACAGAACCTAACTTCTTCCTTAAGGGATGTTCCCTGTCGTTGTTTTCCCATCAATGCTTCAGCGCTAGTAATTTCACGGAAATAACAGCAGGAAAAGTGACTCTACGTTCTCTGAGTCTACGAAGGAAACAAATCTTTGATTTCACTAGCAATTATAACATATACAATTACAAATAACTGGCTGCTAATCGGAGACTAGCTATTTTAATTTGTTGCTTCAGAAAATAAATCTAAACGTACAGTGTAATTTTTAATTAAGATATTGTCGGACACACTAATCTGGGGATACACAGGTGATTTATAATCCAATGGAGTTCTTAATTAAATAGTAAGTATATTCGATACTTGGGGTATTCCTGTCCGAGACTTTCAAAAACTCTGACCACGCTGCTACGTTGATTCTCTTAGCCTATACGATACTCAACAACTGATCGACTAACAACCGTAATCGCATGAAACTCAATTGGCCACACAAGGCCACTTCTCGCTCAGAATCATGCCAGGCACGACCACTATTCCAGACATTATGCCAAATTATCTCTCTGTTTGAGAAACAGAGACCTTGTGCCTGCAGATTTCCGTGCTGAGAGAACGGATGATGTAGCCAATATGTATGGCGGGGATAACACATCGACGGCTTTGATTTTGATTCGCGTATAACCGAATTGTGCGTTCAATTTAACGACATTGTCTATGGAATACTAAACGATGCTATGTACAGGTAAACGAACTTACGTCGAGTGTAAATAACTCAGTCAGAATAAATTTCAAGAAATGCATGTCGAGATTTGGGTCGAAGAGTTGAGAAATAGATGTGTGTGTATGTCAATTAGTCGTTGAGTTATAACATAGCCACAGACGTTAAGTCGTAGTGGTTAAATATATTTAGTTCATTATTTTTCGGAATATTCTACTATAGTTGTACAGTGTTTTTAAGAATATTCTTTTACGGATTTAATATTTTAAAAATGATTTAGTATTTAAAAAAAATATATATAACAGCATAGACAAACTTACGTCCTGAGTAGAAAATTATCTTGTTCGAATGGAGGAGTAGTCTGCAACAAACGAATCAGAATTTAATTAAGTTCTAATTTGTTTTAAATTTAAGAGAAATACTACAACTCTTTTCTTATATGGCATTTAGTACTAAATCGTATTTTATTGTATTTAATATTAGTTTTAAATGCCTTTACTTTAGAGAATATTCTGGTATAGTTACAAAGTACGTTTAAAAATATTTTTCTACGAATTCGTGCATCGAGAAATATCTACTGTATTGTCTCTTCAAGATCTGCATCCGAGCGTTTAAGGGATAATTAGAATCCGCGTGCCGGTGCAAATAATTATGGGCGACGAGATTTATTCGTGCATCGTACTTAACTGCATTAAGTCCAGAGCAATTTTTCTACATCGTCTACGTCAATCCAGCCGTCCCCGGTTTAAAGCCTCAGACTTCCTATTTACCGGTTGCCTCGAATTTATTTCTCGTCGGGACAATCGAATCAGGCGCGTAATTAGGGAAGTGGAGCTTTCAGGCTCCGTCTGAGAATCGCACGATTATTCGATCTGTTTCTGATTTAACTGACACGCCTTGACGCGCTAATCTTTGAACCAGTTCAGATTAGATTTTTTTCAAACGAGATATCAGGTCTTATAATAGGTTCTTGCATTTTTTTTTTAAAGAAATATCAAACTAATCTATTTCGTCTATTTAATTTTATTCGACGAAATAGTCCCCGTTGCATTCAACAACCATTTTCCAGCGTAAACGTATCAGGAGATTTTTGTCAAATTTGTCTGTTTAAAAATCGTAGTGTTAATGAAAGAAACTGTATTCACACTGTTTATCGAATAAATGCATACAGATTTTCTAGAAGATGATGTTTCGTTCCGAATCTGCTAAAATTGTTTAGAATAGTCTTCTATACTGGAGAATTTGAAACAAATAATAACTTGATTTTTACACATACTTTTTACACACAATAGTTCTAATGAAAGAAAGTATTACAATTTATAAGAAAATTCTAAAAAAGACTAAATCTAACGTATTTATTTATGTTAATTTCGACGTTTCGAAATTTTTGCGGTCCTCAGTAGAAAAATTGTTCAACAATCGTTAAGTCGATGTTTTGATACTAAGTGGCACCGCTTAATATCTGCTACTAAAAATAACGACTTAATGGATTCTCATTAGTATACATTAAGGCTGCTTTCCCACGGATATGTCGCACGACAAAGATTAAATCGTTGAATATAAAAACAAAGAAAGTCACATCAATTTGAATTAAGCTAAAGCTGAAGTTTTTTCTAAATCACAGCTAACTATCAAATCTCCGAAACGCCTTCACCTATAAAAAAAATGAATGTACTACATAGTGTACCCCTTCAAACCATGCAACTTTTTTATACAAAATTTTTTTGAGCAACGCATACTTTGGAAGTTACTATAGAACTTTTAAGCTATGCTGATTTATACAGGATGTATGGTCACTCCTGGGAAAAATTTTAATGTGAGATTCTAGAGGCCAAAATAAGATGAAAATCAAGAATACCAATTTGTTGATGGAGGCTTCGTTAGAAAGTTATTAACAAAATTATTAATAATATTTATTCGCCTACACGAATTTTTTTCTCACAAGTGCGTAGGACTTTGGGGATATGTGTATTTACCAAAAATACTTGTAATTGACTCCCGCAACCGAAAATAATTTTTCCAGAACGATTTTAAATTTGTTAATTTCGTCTAAAAATTTCAGCACTTACTCGAATTTTTTTCTCGAAAGTGGGTAGGATTTCGGAAGTATGTGTATTCACCAAAAATGATTATAATTGACTCCCGCAACCGAAAATAATTTTTTCAGAACGATTTAAAATTTTTTTTTTTCGTCGAAAAATTTAAGCACTTGTCGATTTTTCTTAAAAACTCCTTTTTCATTTTTAGTATTTTTGTTTGACGTCCTACAGAAAAGTTGTCTAATACTTTTTTGTAGGTACCTATAAGCTCTACTTCAGAAAAAAGTTTCATTGAAATATATTCACAATTGTAGGAGTTGTGGCTGTTTGAAAATTGGACCATTTTTATGGGGGTTTTCTCATTTTGCGGGGTCAAGGACCAACTTTCCGAATATTGTTAGAATTTCTACATATTCTACACAAAAATACGCGGCGTTTGGCTTTTTGAACATTAAAATCGTCCAATCCGTTCAGAAGTTATGACGTTTTAAAGATTCGCATGAAAATTCGGGCAGACATTTCTGGCCAGAAATTATATTTTCGGTAAGGAATTTTTTTCTCGAAACTGAGTAGGATTTCGGGGGTATGTCTGTTGACCAAAAATTCTTGCAATTGACCCCTGCAACTAAAAATAATTTTTCCAAGGCGATTCGAAAGTCTTTTTTCACCCAAAACTTTCAGCACTTACTCGAATTTTTTTCTCGAAAGTGGGTAGGATTTCGGAAGTATGTGTATTCACCAAAAATGATTGCAATTGACCCCCGGAATCGAAAATAATTTTTTCAGAATGATTTGAAATTTTTTAATTTCGCCGAAAAAAATTTCTGGTCGGTATGGAAATTAAAACGTTAATAAGTTTTTAAGGAAGCCTCAATCAAAAAATTGGTGTTCTTGATTTTCGTCTTATTTTGGCCTCTAGAATCTTCCATTTAAATTTTTCCCAGGAGTGGCCGGACACCCTGTATACTGTTTTGAGTAGCGTGTATTGCATATTGTGAAATTATATTTCGTTACGCCTTTCAAATTCAATAAACAATTTCCAACAATTACGTTTTCTGAGAAAGTAAATGCTGACTGCGTCCTTGGTCAGTGAAATTGAGAAATATCCAAAACGTGGACTCGATCAGTTTGTGCATCCAAGCGACTGGTATATTCGCCTATCGATTTCTCTGCGAGGCTTTAAACGAACAGCTCTGTATATCGTAATCGTGTTTTCGAAGCAAGCAGCGGATCTCGTCGGTGTATATCGAGCACTATTTGAAATTCAAACCCCATCGATCGCGGTGCGTAAAGTAGCCGCAGGGCTCGTTATCGTCACTTATTTATCGCGCAACGAGTGTCGTCGATTGGACCGTTCACGTTCTTCCGTTTCCTTTAATCGCGAATTACGCGAAATATCGATTTACCCGTAACCATTTTTCGCGCAGACAATCAATATCACGGCGCGCAATTAACGGAAGTGGAGTTCCGCGCGAATCAATTTCAGTTTTATATCTCGTCGGGTTTATAACGCGCGCGCGCGTGAATTTAATACATGCCAGGGAACGCGATCCGTGTCCGTGAAAAAAAGGGACAGAAAAGGTAACTGAACGGGAAACGCCGCGCGACTCGCTTTTTTTTTTTTGTCCAGCGCGAAATTTATTTTTCGTCCAAGCGAATCGAGTCGCGCGTTTAATTCGCGAGTCGTGCGTTTCCGGCTCGACGATATGATTGGAGCCGGGATGTTTGTTGTTTTTTTGTTTCTCTATCTCTTTTAAACGTTGTCCGAGTCATACGACTTCCGTCGAACGCGCGACGATTGCATAGCGATGTTTGTCCACCGAACGAAAATCGAACGGCGATCGAATTAGAAATTAAAGTTCAGAACGCGGGGCTTTGCTTTAATCCCGACGCGCTGAATAAAATCGAGATTTCGGAATAATCCCTCGTGATGGAATAATTCCTTTGTTTTTTGTTTACAGTTGTCACATCCCACGCAATTGTTGCTCTGCTCGCGCGTTTATTTTTTTCCCTACGCACGAATCGACGAGTCAAACATCGATCAAACAATCTCAGGTATAAGTTACCGATAACTTGTGATACAGATGAATTTACCAACTCGTCAGAGTTCAGAAATCGACTTAGAGAGCGTTGTATGTAGAGGGATCTCGAGTGTAAACATAATTTAAATCTAGCATTGTCAGAATTAAACCGTCTTGTATGAGAAATTATCCCGGTATAATTAATTGCAAACACCCCTCTTGTTGAATGCCCCACTATTCACCCAAATCGGAATATGCAAATAGGAGTGAACTGCTCTGTATTCCTTCGTCAAGCATAACGGGAACGGTTAAGGTTTATTATAAATAAAATTGAGTCATTTTGTGGCGGCTTAAGAAAGTGAGTAGCGAGGTAGCAGAAGGAAAGAAGCGTTAAATCGTTGGTCGAGAAATATATATATAAGAATAGGTCGAGTACTTGTGAGAGAGATACAGGTTGAGCGTAGCCCTCTGGTGGTGAGCGCGGAAGATGCTGCCACAGACACTGGAGACATCTAAGTACTTGAAAATATAAGCAGAGTCAAGCTTAGACTGAATTGTTTATGCAAATATAATTTGTGATGTTTTCGTAAGTCCAACAGTTTTATTAATGATGTCAAACACAAAAAAAAGGAACGGTTGAATTTTTATTGTAATTTCCCAAAAGCATAATTAACGAATTGAAAATTTGTGCAAACGCAATTCTAAATCGAAGCAAATTTCGCTACGTGTTAGCATAGGTTGCGTAATATGATTTCATTTCTCCTTCATCTGATTTCACTGGATATTGGAGCAATTATAGTTACGCGTTGATGGATATTTGCGCAACCACATGCGTGCTATTTCGAAATCATTTACAATACAGATGAATTTAACCACGCATTAATGGAGTAAGATCGATAACTCGTGATGTGTTCGAGTTTGTTTACATTGTGTTATATTTAGTATGAATGGAAGATTCTTGGTTTTTTATTTCGGTGAAGGTTGAAAATAGTCCAACATAAATTTTCATGATTCGTATCTTATAAAATGCATAATAATGTGTCTTATTTAGGTAATGACTATGCTCATTGACTTGGCGGATCACAGAATAGTAACAAACTTGAACTTTCTTTTTTAAGATTATTACTCTTGTTTATAATATTTTAGAATATCAGAATTGAGGTAAAATACATAAATACAGTTTATTCGCTCTGAACACTACAATTTAGTTGGTAGTAACACTCATTATTAAATAACTTTATTTCTCCACATACTTTCGCCGTGTTTGCAACTCTCATAATCGACTTCACAGTTATTATCATACGTAGGGTCAAAATATAATCAAAAGATTAATCGAGGTTTTTTCTGCCTATTTTTGTTCGTTAAATATTGCACTAATTCGCGAACACCTATTTATTGGTTACACAATTATTGTGGGATGCTCAGCTTTCGCTCGAAAAACTTTAAAAACGCTTAGAAACGAGGATTTCTTACACGTGCTCCTTATTTCACCGCGTCCTATCATAAGTAGTTTACGTCCCCTTTCGCGCAGTATGAAAAATGGTTTTCCCTTGGAGGTTACATTGCTCTTCAAAGACCGAAAGATATCTTTTATTCTGCTTGAAGAAATTACTAGAGAAAACGAAGAAATAAATTCCCATACTTTGGAAGGAAGCAATAAGGTTGGTGAAACTGATCACGAAGGCGATTATTAAAATGTAAACGTTATTGATTTTGCTTTTTTAACATTATTTACGAATATTCATAAACCGATTGTTCGAATGTTGAGTAAAATAATTTTCGATTGGATTCAAGCTAATCTGTACCGTAGTACGATGAAAGAAGGAATCTATTGTTGCTTCGAATAAATAATTGTTCAACATTTTGGTGAAATCGTTCTACGCTTTTGTTGCAATTCGCTGAGAGGAAATTAATTTTAATTGCTCGTCTTTATCGCTGTCATTCTGGTATCGTTCTAGATGGAAAGCCATGCTTTGATATCGCTGTCTACGTCTTCACATTTCTCGAGTTTATTTTCTGTCAAGACAATCGAATCATGGGTATAATTAACCAACAGTAAGTGGAAATTTGAACGTCTCTTTAGTTCTTTAACGATGGTCGACCATAACTTCTGGAGCTTAGCTTCGAAGCTTCGTCGGATGGTTCCATTTATTTGCCTTGGGCAATTTGCTACGCGTTTAAATTGTAAATAAGCATGCTGGTTAATTATAAACACAGTTCTTCCTTGTAGAAATAACATGTTTTTATACTATTTGATATTTAAAGTGGTCAGCTCCGTTTCAAAAACTGGTCTTGAAGCGTTGGAATTATGAAATTACAACTATTATATTTTTCTTCATACTGCTTCGACAAGATTAATGTTCGACTTGTGTTAACTGAATATTTATAGCGAGCTTCCTAATACGCTACATCTAGCTGAAATACATTCATCCAATCGCGATGTGACTATGGGTTATATACCAGATTTGAATAATTACAGTCTGTAATCACTTTGTATATTATTGAGTTATACAATTCATATAACGACACTGCTAAGTAAATTGATTTACCGAGTCCACAATTACTTAAACTCGATATAAGCCCTAAAGTTACATCCCGGTAGAATTAGAGTTAATCTTGATGTATTTGTAGTCGTATTCCAACCCTCGTTGGACCAAGCGAAATCCATCGGGGTCCTCATTATTCTTTTAATAATTAATTGACTTAATTAAATTAATACTTTCCGTTTTAGATAATCCTTTCTTCCAATCTCTTTAGCGCTGAGCCATGGTTACGCGTCTAAAGTTATCTTGAATTGACTAAAATTAAATAATTTCGGACTGTGCTATAAAAAAATTATTTCTAACTTATTCTAATAGCTAGAGCATACGTACAACACTTTTCCAATTAATAAAATGTACTATTAAAGTTCGTTCGTGCCCTTCAATTTGACTAAAACAATGAACAATTTTGAAACTCTTGATTGTACCTAATTTAATAGCCAAGGGCTGTAGATTTAACTTTCATTAACAATTGTAATACTACTTTTTCTGAAACTGTTCACATAACTACTATTATACACTAGTTTTATTATCTGTGAAACTTTTTCGAAATTGAGGAGGCTTTCACATAGAAAAATGAAGTTATTTAAGAGATGTCGCCTACTTTCGTACTTCGTTTAGTACTGTGTCTATGTCGTCAGAGGATTAATTGCCAACAATTCCAAGTTGGCTGAAGTCAACCTGTTTTAATTTATGTGAGTGTACTTACTTTCTACCCGGATAGTTAGAGTGAGATTGTGACTAATGAATTGCAATTTCATGAAGAACTTTAGCAAATGGTAATTCATTGTTATATCGAAAGACGCGACGTTCTCTTTTATCTATCATTTGCATCATCACACTCGACGATATAAATAATTATGCAACAAATAGCTTTGAAAAAAAGTTTACTATCTACTGGAAATTAATTAATCGTGTTTCACTAATGAGATTCACATCACTTATTTTTAGATCAATACAATACACTGAAGATCCCTTAAATTAAGGGACTATGAAATGCAAATAATAAATTCTCAAATTTCTTAAATTTAGAAGTATTATTAAATCTGTAAAGAAGTCTCTATTCTTAAAAAAGTTTGGTACTCGTCATTAATATTACGTTTAGTGGCAAAAATGTAATTTTACACAGTTATAGTCTTAGATTTCGACAATTTTAAATAGTATTGAGGTATCTGTTCACATTCATCCGTTGATTTGAATCCGAAGAAGATACAAGGAAGAACTCAAGACAAAATTGATAGAATTATAGTTTCCAGTCTAAATATAGAATTATTTAAGTACACCAATAGTACCCAGTGTAGATGCAAGAAAGTATTTTGAATTTTTCTACGACGTTGCAGTTAACATTGTGTTTTTTTTTGTGAATTTGTAACGAATAAAATTGTTTGAGAATTGCCTGCAGAATCTAGGATACAGCGTTCGGTGTGTTGTGTTTAAATCGATTGAATTAGTAAGAGACTCCCGTGCGTACGTAACCAATGAAACACGATCAATGGATAACACAGTAACAATTACGGTTAATTGTTCACACACTGTAGATACTCGTTTTAAGAGTATTATTCTAGCGCGATTTGGAAGTTGGAAAAACATGCTCCAGGCAAGAGATATTGAAAGTGTAGTATATAGTCAAGTGGATGCAGCATTTCAAATAATAACGGAACGTGTTTGTTAAAACAATGTATGTACTATATATTTATTTCGATATTGTTGACCCTGTGTAATTTATTCTGAAGCACCACCTGTGAATTTCCATCGTATATTCCAAAATACGAATATCTCACTGTCATCTATTGTGTTTGAAAAATTTTGCAATAATATGTTTATTATATACAGTCTAGTCTTGTTATTTAATTTCAAACAAAAGTTTCATTCATAAATTCATTTGAGAATTAAAATTTGAAAGATTCATTTCCTTAAAAAAATATTTGTGTTGGGTGCTAATAGTCTAGTTTATTGTATCTAGTGACAATAAACAGATAAATTGAATATCAATTTAATTTTAGGGGGAATTATTGTTTCTGTTTCATGTGGATGTAAAATCACTCTTTTTGGTCATTTTTGTGGCACAATAACTAGTCATTGAGCTATAATAAAATACAATCTTGAACCATGTATAAACGTATTTAGTTTCACGTTAGGTAGTTATATGTTTTCTAATAGTAACCATAGACGATAGTTTTTGAAACAGTTGTAACTTCAAAATACAAAACACTATTGTGCTTAAAAAACATATTAAAAAAGCAATTGAAGCTATTCTTGGGGAAAAATGTTTCTAATTCGTCAAAAACAAATTATATTTTTATAAAATGACCCTAAAAATTAAATTAATCTTCCAAAACCTTAACTGTTCTAAGGTTGACAGAATTTCGTAATTTTGTGTGTGTTTTTAAGCACAGTCTAATGGGCTTTTATAAATGATTTCATTAATAACAAATAAAAAACAATTTTATACAGATTTTAATAACAATATATGTTATATCTGGACGGAAACAAATAGGTGAAACGATCGACCTTGTCTGATTGCAGCAGTAGTCAAGAACAGGCTTCACCTGACAGTAGTTAGAGATAGACAGCGGTCAGACAGAGTTCATCACTCGATAAGGGACACAATGCGTGTCTAAATTTGTTAATAATATTGGCAAACGAGTAACATTTTTTTACCACTATCCACGGACAATGAGATCTGCATAATTTGCAAAAATTAATTTTCGCGAGAATGACACAAACGAAAAAATTAACTATTTTATTCTATGTATGGTTAGATTTTCTAATTAAAAGATTATATTGGTTTTTATTACTACAGTATTCTCACTTTCTATGTTGTGGGAACAAAAACAGCGAAAATGTGAATTGTTAAGCAATAAAAATTTTAATATCCAAACTCACAGTAATAATAAATATTATTAATATCATATTAACTGGTATTGAGAAATGCAAGCTCCTTAAAATTGATTATTTAATGATACTAAGTGACAGGATTTTTGATTTTTAACAAATCTGAGCGAGTATTACCAATTATTTGAATTTGATCATTCAAAATGTAATATTAACTAATTATACATCGTGTTCATTTAATTTTGCAAATTAGTAGAATATTTATTTTACAATAATGAATTATGAAATTCTAAAATATGTTAAATAATATTATTAGTCCAGTGACCTATTTATGAGATTGTAGGAAAATTTAATTTCGCATCGAACGAGATTCAATTAACTGTTCCCATAGCATCACCCTCGTAATACTAAGTCCCTCCTAGTATGGTATATTCTGTAATATTGACTTTCATGTCTGTTAACTCGAATTCCATATACGACACTGACTGGTCATCGATAATTGGTCAAAAATAAAATTTGATTACTGATTAAAAGCAACGCGAGAGCGTCAAAAATTAAAAACATACATTATTCATGAAAATGATTATGAACTGGTCACACTTGGAAAAATATTAAAGAAAAGTTGAATGATATACAGGGTGTTCGGCCACCTCTGGGAAAAATTTTAATAGAGGATTCTAGAGGCTAAAATAAGACGAAAATCAAGAATACCAATATGTTGATGGAGGCTTCGTTAAAAAGTTATTAACAATTAAATTCAAAAATTTCAAATCGTTCTGGAAAAATTATTTTTAGTTGCAAGGGTCAATTGCAAGCATTTTTGGTCAATAGACATACCCCCGAAATCTTACTCAGTTTCGAGAAAAAAATTCATTACCGAAAATTTCATGTCTGACCATAGCGTTGATATGTTTCACTGAAATTTCATGCGTATCTTTAAAACATCATAACTTCTGAACGGATTGAACGATTTTCATGTTTAAAAAAGCAAACTACGCGTATTTTGGTGGAGAATATGTAGAAACCACAAAAATATTCGAAAAGTTGATCCTTGACCCCGCAAAATGAGAAAAACGCCATAAAAATGGTCCAATTTTCAAACAGCCATAACTCCTACAATTGTGAATATATTTCAATGAAACTTTTTTCTGAAGTAGAGCTCATGGGTACCTACAAAAAAGTATTAGACAACTTTTCTGTAGGATGTCAAATAAAATTACTAAAAATGAAAAAGGAATTTTTAAGAAAAATCGACAGGGGGTAGCAGCCTAAATTTTTCGACGAAAAAAAAAATTTGTAATTAATTTTGAAAAAATTATTTTCGGTTCCGGGGGTCAATTACAATAATTTTTGGTGAATAGACATACCCCCGAAATCTTGCGCATTTTCGAAAAAAAAATTTAGTACGGTCGGAACTTTAAACGTTAATAACTGTTTAAGGAAGCCTTCATCAACAAATTGGTATTCTTGATTTTCGTCTTATTTTGGCCTCTAGAATCCCCCATTAAAATTTTTCCCAGGGGTGGCCGAACACCCTGTATATGTAAATACGAACTTTATTTAGATGATTTATAGAAGGTACAAATATATTTAATGAAACTAATAAGGATGTATTTGATGTTCACATATTTTTAAAAATTCAGAAAGCAAACAAGGTGAATAAGACAATGAATAGTATCTCTTCATAACTTTCGACAAATTACAAAATGACAGATTTGCAAGAACTTGGTATTTCGTGTACGTCAAACGTCACTGAGAATGCCACAAGAGGCTATCAAACATATAACAAAGTCGAAGGCATTTATAAAAAATTGGACTATGCATTTTAAGGAAATAAAAATGTTTGACAATTTACCAAAATGCGGTACAAAGTGGAAGAATATATTTATGCCAATAAATATGTATGTTTGGTGTTGTTTCTTGAAAGAAGGATTTGGAATATTATATATTAGTAATTCAAATACAGAGATAACGACGGAAATGTATAAAAGAATTCTTTTGACATCCATAGAAAAGTGGTTTCAAAGAAAAAATTTAAACTGGTTGTTACAGAATGATAACGATTCCAACCAGTCCCTTCTGTGCATAATGGGAAACAGACAATAGCATCAAAGTATTGAATTGGCCATCCCAGTCACCAAACGCGAGTCCATTCGAAAGTGTTCAGGGCTGCATGAAGCTAAAGCTTTGAGGAATACGTTGTGGAATATGAAACAATTAACTCGACAGATATGGTTAATATGGAAATCTCCACCTCGAAAACATGTATTTACGTTCTGAGATAATTTGAAACAATAATAACATTTGAACTAGTTATTAACATGAAAGTGTTATAGAACTTTGCAAATAGAATCTGTAGAATTATTTTTACACTATTATAAATAGTAATTGTTAGATTAAGCAGGTACAAAAAATATTATTAGTATTCTAATTGTAACATTTTGGTATTTACAATAATAATGTATAAACATTTTACAGATATAATAATGCAGAAATTCAGTCAAATATTTTATATAGGAATACGAATTAATGAAATTCAGATTCGGATCAAATTGGATTCAGAGTTCTCCATTAGAGGGTTAATTATTATATTCTCTATTACACTAAAATCCAATTATTTTCATAACGATTCTTAGCCGCTCAGAGTGTTTGAAAATTCTGAATCTTTTATCGTAAAAATATACGTAATTGAAGTTTTTCTCCGAGTCTAAAATCAGAGGCGAAAGGAAAACCAATCAAGTTTTCTAGGGTGGTTTCTCAATTACGTAACGTTTCCGATTGTGATACATGCATAAGGAGTCCCTTGTGAGTTGAAACCGTCTTGCAACTACAATCCCTGTTCGCTGTGGGTGGATTTACGATGAGTTAATTTCCGCTGAGTGAGCTACGGCTGGACTACTTTCCTGGGAAAACCGACATTTTCCAGCCGTACTCGAATTTCCAGAAAGCATAAAACCTATAGAGAAACGAACGACGATCTCAAAAATTCCGACCAATCTCAGTCAAACGTCCTTAAATAAACTTTAACTCGTCCTGGATCTTTCGTCCTAAATTTCCTAAGGAACTTCTTAATAAAGCAAACGATAATTCTCTTTTTAAAAGTATTTTAAAGGCCTATTAAATGGAACCGTCACTGAATATACAATAGATTAAAATAAAAAATTTCCTCCACTCCTGAAGAAGTCTCCCAACAGTATCAATTATTTCAAATTATTGTTTTGTACAAACTTTTGCATTTTTTCGATTTCAAGTTGCATTTTTCCTCTTTTACAATTTCATCGTTCACACACGACACTTTTGTTACGCGAAATTTTCCTAATAAATACACGTTTACCGCGTCCCCTTCGGCGTCATAATCGCCGAAGTTTTCCAACCAGCTCCGGAACATAAAAAATTATTATGTCTATAAAATGATCTTGACACAAAGAATAGAATACTGGGGCGACATATCGCAAAGAAGCGTTCTATCTTCGTCTCGAGATTAAAGTAATTTCCGGGACGAAGTACGTGCTTTTTCTAGGAAATCGGCCGACAGCTGTGAGTATTAAAAGCGTAACCGTCCGTCGTTTGCTTTTTCTTTTTTTTTTTTGGCTGCTGAACCACTAAATTATACAATTACTGAGATACTCGCTGGTAAAAAGCGTTGCACAATGTATGAAATCCCAAGAGAATTACGTCGTTGAAGAGGACGTACAACGGTCGAGCTGATACGGATTGTACCATTTTGTACGTTACGTTCCATGCATAGAAGAGTTGTAGAATTTTAAACGGAAAGACGAACCAAGAAAATTAACTGTCCTACCCGGACAAAATGCAAGCGAGAACGTAATTGTAAACAGTACCATTTCCTTAAAAGTTTCGAACCGTTGAGAAATCCGATTGCTACACAGATTTGGTATTGAATAATTTATCTGTAATTATAAAATTTGTAAGCTATTTTATAAGGTACTTAAACCGAATTTCATATTTTTAGAATTTTTATCCGTTTGTTCGTTTCGGAATTACGAAAGCTACCGAATCAATTTTCATCGAACCACTATTCTGTTTCATACACGTTTGCTGGAAATTAAATTTAAAAAATTTAGCAACTGTTTTACTTTATATAGGTTTTCGAGACACAGATAGAATAATGAAAAGAAACACAAAGGAACTGTCAGCAAATAAAAATAACAACATTATCGAGACAAGGTTTTCACATAAAATAATAAATGATATTTTACGAAACTTTAGAAGACTAGTTAAGGGTTAGTTTTGTTACTTTATAGAATATGGTTACGAGTGGTACACTACCCTTTCAGGATAGTCCTTAAATGAAAAGCACGCAGCTGGTATTGTCATGATATAAATTATCTGAAGCTAGTGTGTATCGAAAACGATACCGTGGGCACTAGAAGCTTAAGATATAATTATCATTACATCCGTGGAGGATATTAGGTAATCCCTGTAAGCAATATTGGTGTATTAAGATATTGAAACTTTACTGCGGTACAATGCACACGTGCTCCGCATCTTGGTCTTCTACAGTGGTCGAAATAATTGTAGGTTCACAATCGTGAACCGCAGTCAGACTCCTATCTCTAACAGTCTTGTAGATATACGACGGTTTTTGACGCCGTTATAATACCCTAATAATGCAGCACTACTTAGGTGAGTTGGAACAGCCTATACGTTAAAGCACAACTTCTTCAAAAATTTGTAAAAAATCATAATATAATTAAAACGAAATAATTTTAGGCTCGAGGTATTATTTTTTAATAAAGCTGTAAATTCTGGAGTTTCTTTTTAAGTTAACGTAGAACTATAGTTTTCAAATATTTTGTATTTACAACTACAGTAAATATGATGTTAGTAAGTTGAACCTATCATTATTTCGACCACTGTACTAGCTATACTTCATTAAACTTCTTAACTAAGAGACGTCAGATATAAATGTACTGTGGCGACACTTCCCGCAGTCGCCACCAGAGGGCCACGCTCAATCTGTCTCTCTCGCAAGTACTCAATGTCTCTCCTTTCCATTCCAACCACAGTACGTTAACACTTTCACACAGGATATTCTTCTCATGTTGAGATGTTGAGGAAACAATAAAAATTTGGATAGAATTTGTGAATTTTAGCTTACAAAAATAAGTACTGAAACAAATTTTAAGTCATACAGTTTACAGTGGTTAAAATCAAAATGTTAATCTTGCAGAAAGTTGTACGGTTTTCATCTAACAATGAACGTGTGTTTAGTACAACTAACACGTACAAGTATTGAGATTTACAAAAAAAGCTACCAGAATAACTGTATATTAGAGTCTCTCAAAAGCTTCGGGTTTATGATATTGGACGACTGAAACGTGTGCAATTTTCAAAGTACATCTGTCAAGGATATGTAAGGCACTATTCGTATAATTTAGTAATAGATTGAGGTTCTAGAAGTTGCTACATTGTCACGAAGCATTTACGGTTCCGACGACTACGTGCACTTCTAAAGTCTTTTACCGTTTTGTCCTCAATAGCGATTGAAGTACCATAAATCCACTGTGCTCGGTGCTTTTGTACTCGATGTGATCTTGCCACATACGCAATCCTTCGAGTCTAATTTTCCTACGCGTTAATACTTCGTGGTCCGGCTACTTCATACGAGACAAAGTGGGCGAATTTTGACTCTAGGAATACATTTAAAAAATGTTTTAAATAAGTTACTTCTTCTATTCTGCTTCAAGAAATTCTCATACAGCTACGAATTTTTAATAAAGAATCTAATAAAATTAATGTAAACACTGCTTTCATATATCTAATATTCAAAAGTATTAACTAAAACAACAAAGAAAGAAATAGAAAATTATAATGAATACCTAAATATAGTGACAGTAAAAAGCAAATAGTTATTATGTAAAAGTTAATTTTCTTAAATTGCTGATTAAAATGTGTTTCTTACTATCCGAAAGAAAAAATTGTTATCAAACGACTTAAAATTTGTCCGTAGTGTTCATTTTTCTAGTTTCTTCCAAAATGAGCGGCAAACTTATTTTTTTAAATATCTCGCCTCTAGAATTTATGTGATAGTCAATGCGACATAATTTCAAAACATTTCCTGATAGAAACATCCGATACGCGAATAAACTAAACACAGCCAGATAATTTGGAGAATCACCAAATTTTCTCGTCATTCATAATTTGTTCCTATTAATTACCTACGTCAGTACTGTTTAATACTTCATTTATGCGAAAATGTACATTTATGTTTCAGTCAGACCCAAATAGATACTGAGTCGATGTAGTGTATAGAATATTTTATACCAGGAACGCGTTCTTCAATATTTGAATGAAATTGCATCGATATTCGTTGACAGATTAAACGGCGTCTGTAAAATGTATTTTCACAGCACAGTGAGGCGCCGCGTCGTATATATTCATCAAACAGCACCGTAAATATTGTACGAGTAAACCTTAACAATTTGCGCAAATAACATCTGCCGTGCGTTTCCAAACTTCGTTTTTCATGGGATTGGCGCGGTCAATAATCGTAACATTTAATATCAGTTCCCCATTCTTCTCGTCCTTTTTATAATTTTAAATGCGCGTTACCTCTCGAACAATTTCTCAATATCGGTTCCCATCAATAATACTGTAATTATTTGTACGATCCTATGTATTAACTCGTTGATGTATTTTTGTAACAAATAACCAGCCAGCTTTATTAACACGCCAATTTTACTACTTCATTTTCTCGGGTCATTACTTCGCTTATGATTTGAATTGTAAATACTTTCGTGGTTTTAAGATTAGGTTCAAAGAAAATCATAGACAGAAGCACAATTTCAAATGAAATAAATATAAGAAAATATTATGGGATGTTTATTCTCTATAACTCGGATTGTAATAGTAAATAATGTATTCATAATATGCATATTTCAGTTAAGAGTATATCAACTATTTCTCGAATTCCAGCTATTTATTTCCTATAACCCAGAATATAATAGTGAAGAACGTATTTATAATATACATATTCAAGTATAAAAATACTCAGATTATAAACTTCAGCAGTTACTTAAAATATTTGTATGATCGACGATCCTGGATGGTTCAAATTTTCTTATACACTCTCTAGACCAGTATGAAATTCCATACATTTTGCCGGAACGCAAAGAATTCAACGCTTCGTCGGTCGACTGTAATAAAACGCCCAAAGCAAAGCATAAAACACTGAAACTCCATATTTGTATTATTCTTATAATTTTCTTTGAACGCGTATCTTAACAGTACGCAAGCCAAACATACCGAAAATTGCAATATTTTAATTTCGATTACATTTATCATCCATCTGCGTAGCGTATAAACAGCAATTTTCTGATTGTCACTATTTGAATTGCGATTTCTGTCATTTTACTGTTATCTGACCAACGGTCAACACCTGTCAGTCTTCATTTATTTGTACATTCAGTGACAAATTAATTTAAAATTATCATACATTTACAGTGGTATCGCCTGACGAGGGAAATATTGTGTGAAATAATTCAAACTAATCTCGAAACAATTTATAACATTCCTTGAATAATCGCCTTCAATCTTCGTTAAAGTTTAGGCTTCTTTTAAAGTATTAATGTCTAGATATGAATTTTTCACGAGCACAACCTGGCAATTAAAATATAATTTAACGACAAAAACAAAGGAAACTTCCTTAATAGAATTATTATTTCACCGAAATATTATATTTAAACAAGATTATTACTCCGCCATTGAATTCCAAAGCAGAACGAAGTTTGAAACTGAGTTCAGTAATGGCCAAGTTTTCTATAAGTGTAATTAAAAGTACTGTCGCGGGATTCGATAAAATTTCGTTGTGTTGACTTCTAAGATTAAGGCGCCTCGCTCGCCGTCTAGTTATCAACTTTCTTTTCAAGAAGTTTCTCGTATCGCGGAATCCGAAACTTTCGTCGCCGTTGAAGACCAACCCGTCGAATTCTGTCCGTCAACGACTATAGTGACAGGTGAATGTTGGATAATGAAACAAGAGGATAATGCTACAAGTTTTCAAGTTATTCCTTCTCGGCGTATGGTCCGAAAACAATTTCAAGTTGAGCAGTAAAGGAATACAATAGCAAATAAAAGATGATAAAAAGTTTTAAAGACGAGTAAAAAGACTAGCAGTAACACTTTCGAAATGTGAATTTTATAATAAATAGACGATTGAAACCTCTATTATCATAAAAATAAATAGATAACGTATAAAAAGTAGAACAAAATATATAAATTTATTTACTCGCATTAACAGTTTTGTAATTAAGGTATGCAACGATGCTTTTTATTAAAACGAGTTATTTATCGAGCAACAAGATATTTTTTACCTTCAAACCATGATTAACGGCGATAAATAACGTTTAAAACTCGATAGATTAATCGCAGACTTCCGTACTAAAAGAAACTGCGAAATTAATCGACAACGTTTTTACGTCATATTTACTTCTGTACGCAGAATTGTAATTTCATTGAAAATATGATGATTGCGATTTCAGCGACCCACCCAAGATCTAATAGTTCCTTACTTGTCATGCGATAACCGTTACTCACTGTTCATGGTGCAACAATTTACCCCGGAACTTCGACGAACAATCTTACCATCGCAGAATTTTCAATGGCAAGTTTTTACCGCCAATTTGCCGCGAAACTTTTCTGCGTTTCCCGCCCCCCTGAAGAAAACAAATAAACGAAAACGCGAGCGATTTCGCGCCACGCGAGACGACGTTGTTCCGGCGTCCGAATTTCCGCGGAAATAACTGGACGAAATGAAATCGTAAAAAACCGCAACATTTCGCGGTTTCCCCAACAGGTACGAAACCGCGGGAAAGCGCGTTATTATTGTTTTCTTCTGGCTGGATCCATTTTTCAATTACGTCGCGGCGGGGAAAAGAAACGATCGTCGTAGTTTCGCGCTTTCTCGAAATAAAAATTCCAACCCTGTGGGGACCGAGGTTTCGGAAATGCAAATCGGATGTTAACGCGTTCGCTGACACAATTTTTGTATTTATAACTCGCCGGCGACATAATTTCGCGTTGTTTTATATTTATAGGGGGGCTGATGAATATACGACACGTATTTATGATTGCAGAAACTAGAACTGCGGAGAAATAAATTCATCTCGAATATCGTAAAAATCAATATATGTTGTTTAATATAATGTAAAGGAGAAGAGACTAAAATTGAGATATTTGAAAGTGATAATACGTCCATGTAGTTAATTTCCGAGTAAGGGATTCTTTTAAAACTATTTTTATATTATATTTGATGTTATTGATTAATTTAAACAAAAATAAGAGTACAGTATTTTCGTTTTAGTGTAAGATTTTTTATTCGTTCGAGGTTAACTAAATTAAATTATTTGTTGATGGAAAATAAAGCTAGAAAATTCACTAACTTAACTCTTACGATTTATACCAGTCGAAGTGTACATTAATTAGACGTTATTGATTTTTGCCATTGTTATCCATTTTCTAATTGAACTGGAATCAAATGACCAAGGTCTGCTTTAGCTCCAAATTTTTCAATAGAAGATCGAGATTTACTTTCTTATTTTTCTCCTTTTTCTTTAGAAGAAACAACTAATTTAATAAATAGGTATTTTTTAGACGACTTTTTCAATTTCATTAGACGCACGGAGGGCCAATATTTCCACGTGTATACATTGGAAACATTTTCTATTTCGATTTGTAATATGTAAGCTTCTTGTCACGCGATCGCAAGATAAATCAAGTTTTTCCATTTTCATTCTATATCCAGAACCGTAGATTTTTATAAACTGCAATACTTACTCGCGCGAATTGTCAACGAAGCAGAAAAGGAGTAGGTTCCGTATCCACCGAATGTTCTCCCGCGTTTAGCTTTCCACTTTCATTTACATGCTGCGCGTAATATATTGCCGGCGACTGGACTGAAACGGGAGAAAGAAGGGAGACAACGGTCGAGTGTCGGGTTGATCGAGATAACATTCACGAGTGTGTAGGTGGAAACGAAAGGGTCCGGATACTGGTAATCCAGCTACGTACCGATAAGAGCGCGAAATAAATCGTCGTTGGACCGAAGAAAAAAGTCATGGGTGAAACGGAATCGATGGTGGAAGGCTAGATACAAGAACGTCTTGAAATTTAGCTACGATTCCAATAAAATAGCAATCTGGATACTTTAGCTTCTAATAAAATACTAGAATCGGTGGTAGAGTCAATAGTGAATTCATCGAAAGACTATATCATGGATTTGGACATAACCTTCTTTAATCAAACTGTTTTGATGCACAAATACTTAATTATTGTTCTAATAAATACTCTTTTTTATTTTTTTTTTTTATGCAATACTTCAAAATATGTATTTAAAACTGTGTATCCAGAGATTACATCTCGATTCAGTAAAAAGTACAGTAAAGGAGAGTCACATTTTATTAGAAATTTATTATGTTAGGTCGTCACATGTATTCCCGATGAGTTTGTTTTTATTACAACTTGAAGCAATATTTCAAACATATCATAGAATTTTATGGAAAACAGTAAACCCCTCCTTTAGAGGAGTGTATGTATATGAATAGGTGTGGTCGATCGAGTACTTGTGAGAGAATTAGGAGCGTAGCCCTCTGCTGGCGAGTGGGGCAAGTGTCGCCATATTGACGCTACAAAATTTCTTTTATTTTTTATTAAAATGTAGTTCAACGCTGTTCCTTAAATTAACATTTTTAAATTGTTTACCTACTAGTCTGAAAATTGTATACGCTCCATTTCTTTTCTTTGGACATTTAGTAGTTTAAGAAAGGTTCAGTATTATTATATGCTAACGGAAATATTAATTCAGTAAAAAGCTCAGTATCTGTTTAAAATTTCTATGAATCGTTGATGTCGTTACGTCCAAAATTTCGAAAATTCTCTGAACTAACAAATTCCATTTGTTTTCCACTAAATTACAAACGTTATCCTCGTCAATTTGAGAATGCTGAAAGCTTCCAAATGCCAAGATAATCAAATACTTATGGATAGCGTACTCTGATATTTTTTCGTACCCGATTTATCCCGGATACTAACGGGTCGAGCATCGATCATAATTTCAACAACGCCCACCCCGACTATCAATTTCGAGCCTCGAACATTGACTGATCGCGAAGGGCGGTAGGATCGAGATTAACCGAATCGTTCTCTCGATTCCAACGGCGACGAGGGGCGCGAAACGAGGCGGTTTAGCGAGTCGTTTCCGATGGGAAAACACGGTCCATGGCGAAATAATCGTCCGAATCGGGAACAATACGGACGGAGGAAGGCGGAAGAGAGTGGACAGGGGTAGGAAGGCAGCATCCGTCCGGGCGATACGAAATTTCGGTTCCGCGTCAGTGAACAATGCATGCAAATTCGCCGAATAATCCGACAATGAATCGCGGTGCGGTTTCCCGGTCGCGTTTCCACCCACGAGTGGAATTGATATCTTTTGTTCGGGGGCGCGAACGATAGAAAACCGGCGAACTTCAAAGGATTCTTGCACGCGTTACCGCACACGGCCAGGTTAATAGAGCAGCTGTCCCCGTCATCAACAGGTTTATCAACAGGTGAGAACGGGGATACAAACGTGACCGTCGAACGACGAAAACTAGGTTGCACGGTGACCTATATTTTCCAATGGCGACGTGTCACTGGACTCAACAAGCTGAATAGCCTGAGCGTTTTGTGGACCGGCTTTTGATGAAACTTGGTATACTACAACCGATACACAGGGAATGTAATAGCACGCGGGAGATTAGGGGTACAGAATGATGAATGATGTTCCGTATAAACCAGACTTGCTTCACCTTTCGTTTTTCCTCAATTATTGATAGATATATAGCGAAAACGGTTCATTATGCTTATATATAGGTAAATAAAATCTATATGTTCACGAGTAGTATGCTTGTCATTTGTATAAATAAGAATTGCTGGTCGTTCGAGCACTTGTGAGAGAACGTAGCCCTCTGCTGGCGAGTGCGAGAACTGGAGACGTTCAAGTACTTGAAAATACAAGCAGAGTCTTTGATTGTTTGAGTTTATTATTCGAACAAACCTGATTCTTACTTAATTATAGTATTATATTCGAATAATAATTTTTATCCAACACTGGTACACATGTACAGCCAAACAAAATTATATTGTCGAGAAAATTCGAAACCGTACTTCATGAAACTCCTTTCACAAATTATAGACTTTCAGTGTCATCAGGAATAATTAAAACATCCTTTTCATCCCGCGTAGTAAATTTCTGGTTAAACGAAGCGAAGTAACAAATACGTATCATGAAGATAAACGTGATATTAATTGTTGCATATAATTGTGTGTTGGGAATTACAAGAGGTTCGTTGCACAATTGGATTTCCGTTAATTTCATGATCCTTTGTATCAATTTCTATTGTATTCGTTACTCCGGCACGCTGTGGTAGATATTATCGTTACGAAACAAATATTCAATGTCCACTTTCAACGCGGACGTACCCTGATTATCACAGGTTTAGCTCTGTTGCATAAAATAATAATATACGATACAAATAATTCTTTACGTCGTTTATAGATACATTCGTATCGCGATGCAATTGTTATTAGACGACGAAAAATTTGAAACCTCTCGTTGGACTTTCTTGATTCTGCTATTACATTTTAGAATTATTCAAGCAGTTTCCAACAGATGCTCGATACATAATCAAATTCAAATCTCAAAAGGGTCTCGACGAGTCTACTTTACAAACCATAATTACAACGTTGCACGCGAGATTGGTCATTTTTTTCAAAATAAAGTCTTCCTTTGGCTCGCTACAAAGGGATGAAAAATATTTAACCTATCGCGGACAGACTCGACAGTTTAAAGGAAAAGATTATGGAAAGTTTGTTTATGTAATAAACGCGCAAAGAATTATCCAACACGGTTAAGGGAACGCACGGTTTAAACAAAAAGGAAACGACGCGTTCGGGTCGGCGCAAAAAAGGCTCGCAAGGAGCTGGTTTCTCTATTAAGAGAAAAACTCGCCGCGAAAACCACGACGCGGGAAAAGGAGTATCGTAAACGCGGCGAACAAAGTATAATTTATAAAAGTCGACTGCAAAACAAATGCACGCTGGGCGAAATGACAAAGCTTTGTAAGCGACTCTTTTTTAACCGCGGCCCTTTGGCAAAAACTCTCAAGCTGTTTAAGGACCGTTAGGAAACAAGGGAGCTTGCGTTATTGATAAAAAAAAACTTTTTCAGTGGAACAAAGTATTGTATATCATTCTCGAGCACCTGTGACGATCGACATCTTGGGTATTTACTTAATTTTACACACAAATTCGATAAAATGACCAAGCTATAACTATTTTACAAGTTACTGTTTATGAACAAAATGGATTCTCGAAATGCACAAAGTAAAGTTCCTTTATAATATTGAAAGAAATACTGATTCTTTCACTCTGATACTCGAAAATTTGTTTTTAATTCCTACAATTTTAAGAAAATGGTACAACTTTTCATTTAAAATTTTTGCAGTGGAGAATTACTCGTCTACTATTATTTATATATGAAACTTTAGAAGAAAGAAATTCAACTTTATTTCCTGAAACCATCAAAGAATTTTAACTTGCCCTCCCTCCTAAGAAACTTTGAAGATAACCTTTATTTTGAGTTTTTACAGTGGCTCCTCTTCTTTCTTAACACTTTGACCATTTCACAATTAATTTTTAAGTTGAAATGATTAAAGGAAATAAATTTGAATAAAATTCACGAATCTCAGTTTACGAAAACGAGTACTAAGATGAATTTTAAGTTACGCAGTTTACGATTGTGTGAAATCAAAGTTTTGGTTTGTCAGTGAACGCGTTGAGGGTTCGTGTTGCGAAACGGTTGGAAATAACAGTTGTAAATTTATGGACAGGGACGTTCCTAAGTCTCGTTTCGGTCGTTAACGTGTTCGAGACGCGTGCGTCGCAGAAACGATGCACGTCGTTTTCAATTATTGCCGGGAACCTTTTAATCGGGTTCAGAAACGACGCATCAATTAAACGCAAAACGCTTCGGAGAAATACGCCGGGCGACAGAAGGGAGGAACGCGAGAAGAGTAATTGGGAACGAGTCGCAAACGGTCACCGACACAATTCCGGCAGAGCAATTAAAAGCTCGAGCGAGTCGATAGTTACTCTTAGGCTACGTTGAGTTCTTGAATTAATGCGACTTATACACGCGAGCCGTATAAAGAACGGTTCGACCGCGTCGATTTGATAGTACGACCAGAGATGCCAGATTCAGCACCCGGTGCCCTACTCACACATACCAGATCACGCGTACATGAGCTCGTAGAGTTTCGGAAAGTCGACAAAGGCAAACTGATACATGCCCTCTTTCTCGATTATTCCGAAGCTGCCCGAAGTAATTTCGAACCGCCACGTGGGAGTCGAGAGAGAAAGGCTCACATTTGCCTTCTCGCTCTTGAACAACTAATATCCGACCTCACGTCAACGGCATACGATTCGGAATCTCGACTGCCCAGGTATTTTTACTTGCCTTTCCTAGAGTTCATTACTGAACTCTGCAAATTACTCCTGGTTTCTATTTGCCTCTGATGACCTCTGATGACCAGTGCTGACAAAAGTACAGAACTCCCGACAACTTTTGACGCCATACAGCGACTGTTACTGACTGCTCCTGATTACTGCTTGCCTCTGCTGGACTCTGCTGACCATCGCTTATATTTCTGACAACCTATAACGATTACTACTGACTTCTGCTAACCTCTGTTGGACTTTGCTGATCTCTGTCAGCGTGTGCTTGTCTCTGCTGAACTTTCCTGGCCTCTGTCGAACGCTACTGACCACTGCAGGTATTTCTGATAATGTATAACGATTAATACTTACTACTGCATGCCCCTACAAGTCTCTGCTTGCCTTTGCAGGTTTCTGCTTGCCTGTGCATGCCTTTGCTGGCCTCTGCTGAACACTGCTGACCACCACTGATGCTTTTGACATCGTATAACAATTACTACATGCTACTGTTCGCCCCTGCTGATCTCTGCTTGCCACTGCATGCCTCTGCTAACCACTGCTGACCACCTCTGATGCTTCTGACAACATATAACGCTTACTACTTGCTACTATACGCGTGATCTGACATAGTGTGAGAGAGTACCTTCGGTGCCTTTCTGGCATCTCTGAGTACGACTTCAATACCGTCGTGGAACGACGACGAACAGGCTGCATGATTGCATCAGTAATGTTTGTTCCCTCGGATCTCGTATATTTCTCGTTTTCACAGACAACCCTTTTAATACGATTCAATCGTAGACGTAGCGACATTATTTAGTACGACATTTTGTAATTTTGTAACTTACGCGCGATCAATTTTTTAAACCAGTGGATTTTCGCCTGTAAATAAATAAGTAAAGAGTAATTAAGTTTGCAAAGATTCGACGATCGAGAATAACGAGAGTATAATAAATTGAAACAGAATATGAATTTGCAAAAATAAATAATCGAAAAATAGTACAGAGTTTTTCATCCGCGATAATATTAAGTAACATTATTAAAGTTTACGAAACAAACTAAAATGTCTGTAACTACGATCTAGATGAATCATATATATTTCTAAATGTGATTTAACTTTCCTGAATATTCCTGAATATTTTCTGTGAAATTATAAATTATACGGGCCTGAGCTATTTCATTTTACATGGAAAAGATATGAACAAAGAGAAACTCTTAACATTATTGAAACATTCAGAAACCTGAAACGTGATACTTTTAATCATATCGCTTAACATTTAGTTTAAAAAAATATATTCGTTGAATTTCGAATTTCGGTAAAACTGGAATAATTGGATGGATCGGAGTCGAAAATTTAACACGTTTACTAAGTTTTAAACGTTCATATTAGAGTTTATGGGGGAAGTTGAGTTCGAGTACTCGATCGTCGGATCAGAAGTTCAATGCGGAGCTAATTTTCAAGTCCGAAGTTACGCAATTTCTTGTTTTCAAATTTCTCCTTTGATTGCATTCACTATTAGCAAGACTCTCACGGAAAGTATGGTGATATGCAATCTGGGCACGTTGACATTAATTTGAAAACTCGCGTAGGCCCTGTTTGAAAGTTGGTGCTTCTGCGAGTTCGCGATTGCTCGATCGCTATTGAAAAACACGAAGGAACTACGAGTCCTTCGACGTTCTAACTAGAAATCGAAGTTTCGTCCATTACGAACTAAAGTGAAGTATGCCGGGGCAAAGGAGAGCACGAGTTTTATATGTCAAAATTACAAACAAGTTAAGTACGCGTCGTTTATTTATCGCAATTATTTATTTTTATATGTAGGCGGTGTCCTATCAAATATCGATTAAAACATAAATTATTACTCTCAATGTACATTTATTTATAATTGTTACTATATTGTTAGATTTGAAAATTGCTCCAGAGGCCATTGAAGATTTTCAAACTGACACGATAACTTGAGAAATTGCAATAATCTATTCAAGATGTATTAAGAACAATAAAGCCAGTTTACAGGGATCCCTCGTTAATGTTCGCTGATTTAGGTTATCAATGGAGGTACTGCATCATTATATATAACATGATCTAAAATAAGAATATATAAGTTATTAATATTGTAATGCGACCTTAAATGAAATAAATTAATATTTATAGCTGTTTTGGTGAATATGAGAGTTTCAAATTTAACAAAACTCATAAAACTTGACAGGTCTTACAATTAAATGAATCGTTTTTTAAAAGTCCTACAAATGTAAATTTCGATCTAAAAATCTAGATTGCGGATCTATATGTAAATTCATATTTTTATTAATAGAATTAATGAAATAGGTGCTTTGTGGAAGGTTGTCTCAACTCCTAAATAGAATAAATCTTATGTATTTCTTACATTTTTTCATATTAAGTGTATTCTGTAATTTTTTGAGAATTATAAATTTCCTATAAATGCATAAACATCCGCAATCTAATTACGACTCTTAACGAGAAGAAAAGCACGACCGCCAGATATAATGTTCTGCTTCTTCTGATGTCATTGAATAATGAATCTTTTATAGTAAAAACAAAATACAATGCAGGAATTGCATTCTTACTTGTCGAGAAAGGGAATCATTACAAAAGAGGGAATGGTTATGGTTGTAATAGACCACTAGCGACCGCATTGGTAGGTTAATATCGTCGATCTGGGTTACAGGAGCGAGATGAATGATTATAGCGTTAACGACAACCTCGTTCCGCGCCCGGATACGGTTTAATACAGAACTATCGATAAAGCGTCTTGAAAATTTCCGTTTCTCTCTTGGAAAAAAGAGAGACGGTAAGAAATATGGAACCGACAGGATGTCGATCGCGTCGGTGACGTGCAAAACGTGCGATATTACAACGTCGGCCGGAGTCAGCGTCTGTCCATAAGTAATGACTTTCGTACTTCGACCAGGACGTTATTTCCAAAAATCAACGTGATCGTCGCGCATTGTTCCGGAGGGGTTGGGATCGATCCGTAGATCCGACGGAGGAGAACGATACAAGATATTGGACTTCTTTCGCGGGCAACGTGGAATCCCCGTTCGAGAAACGTGCGCGTCGCAGTTTAATTCGGTTTAATCGATCGCTCGGTCGTTGAATCGCGTTTCTTGCGCGGCAGAATTGATATCGAAGAAGCGAGCTTGCAGCGCAGCAAGAAGTTTATTTCCATTTCAGACGCATTTCCGAAAATTTTTGTTTTTGCGCTCGCGGAAACGCAGCGTTCTTATAATATGGAACTGCGCGAGCAAGTCAAGCCTTAAAACACTACAAAGGCTCCGGAAGGAAAACTCCACTATAGTACAAAAGAAGACATCCATCGAGGTTTAGAAATACAGTAAAATTCCGATTATTCAGCATACTCGACTATACCTTCATGTGAAGTGATAAAAACGAGAAATATAGTCACAGACGAGGTATACGAGTAGATCTTGCATATAATGTATGTCTTCAGCCCATTTTTCAGGGGCTCTAGAGACCCATTACCACAACATTCTTAGAATTTCTCCATATTCTTCAACAAAATACGGGTTGTTTGCATTTTAAAACATTGAAATCCTTCAATCCGTCAAGAAGTTATGATTTTTTAAACGTACGCATGAAATTTCAGTGAAACATGTCAATGGTGTGGTCAGACATTAAATTTTCGGTAATGAATTTTTTTCTCGAAAGTGGTTAGGATTTCGAGGGTATGTCTAATGACCAAAACTGATTGTAATTGGCCCCTGCAACCAAAAATAATTTTTCCAGAACTATTCGAAATTTTTTAATTTCGTCGAAAAATTTCTCCACCTATCCTGTCGATTTTTCTTAAAAATTCGTTTTTGATTTTTAATAAACATACCCATAGGTAATGTAATAAAATTTATTAATAAAAAATAGAATATATAAAATTCCTGCGCTTTATTCGTCAATTGTTTAGTATGCACGTCACTGCTGTATCCATACGGCTGTGACTTCTTTGTTTATCTGAAATATAATCCGTAGTATTAACCGAAAAATAGTCGCGGTAAACATGTCGCTTATTCGGACATTCTAAGTGCTGGATAATCGGAACGCTACCGTAAATAAAGCAAAAAAAAGAATGCCAAAATACTCATTTATTCTCCTCCTTTAAAAAATGAGATTGCAGTGATATTTGTGGGATTCAGAACATCGATTTTTCTACTAATGGAAAGAAGCGACGAAGAATCGAGTAATGCTATTATCGTTTAACGAATATCTTTTATCAAACGTAATAAATACAGTTGGTGGTGCTGTGGAAAGCTCAATTAGATGATCGTCGCGGAAGCTGTCGATACAAGGACCAACGTTGTCAATCGGTTGCGCGGCGTTTGTTAACTATGCATTCGCGTGTCCGTGAAATTGATCGAAGGTTTATCAAAATTTCACGTGCAAATCACTCGGGGCAATATTGCTAGCAAGCCGCATTGTTTTTGGACGCGAAACAAAGGTTTCGATCCATATGCATGAACCAATTAACTGGTCAACGTGGGATGACACAATTCCTAATTCTGACAATTATTTTGCTTTCTGTTAGTGCTTACGGTTGCACGATTCTCGTCAGTGACAATGTTAATGGGAAGCTGAGTTATGTAAACAAAGCGTGACCGAGCATTTATGTTTCGGACTCGATTAATACACATTGCAACGCGCGTAAACCGCGCCAAACAAGCGGCTCAAAAAAATGTTTACTGTCTGATTATTCGCGATTAACGACCGTAATCGTTGTTTCACTAAAAGTTATATTAAAATACGATTGAAGAAACAGTTGAAGTGGGTCATCGAAATACCAGTCGACGGACAAGTATAAATTGGTGACGTAAGATATATACGTATTTAAATCGGGACATGGCCTACTTTTTATTTTTCTTGTCTATAAATTAGGAACACATGTTATAGGTTACTTCTCTCCATAGAAAATAATTCATGACACATTTTAGGTAAATGTGACAATTAAATTAAAAAAGTAAACATGTACTTGACTGAAATTCGAGGTAACTTGTTGACCAGACTCCTAAGAATACATTCGAACAAAAACGTGTGTCTCTCGTTAATAATTTATGCTTATCAATCAATATATTCCAATTGTGGGTGATTTTCGAAAGAAACACACGCAAATAAAATATTATTTCTTTTTCCTTTTGATATTGTAACTTATCTCTGCTTGCTCGTAGCAATTATGTATTACACGAATTATAATAATTTACTTTACATTTCGTACAACACGACGTATCGTTTCGAGTCTAATCGTGAATAACGTAAAACTTTCGCAGAAAAATCATTTTTCTAGAATAAACCCAGCACGACTTTCAAAACTTTCAATCAATGTGTCACACTTCAAGATTATCCAGGCTGTCAAGGTCTTTGATATTTCAGAAGATAATGCGTCGAGGAATCGGCGAAACGTCGAAACGTGATGCGACCCAGTAACACGTGTGTCAATTTCCTTTCGCAGCGTTTCCAAGAAACGTCAGTTACAATGTTTTCGGCTGGTATTTCGAACGTGACCGTAAAAATAAGTTAGTTCTTATTCTGGTTTCGCAATCTCTTTGCAGCGTTTCACCCGAGGCGAAATTTCATTGGCCTAAATTTATGGGAAGAGTGCTTCGAAACGTTTCGCGAGAGAGGCCAACAAACGTAAAACGAAAACAATGTTTCTATTTTTATTTATGAAAACTGTGATTGCAATTACGACGAACTCTGATAAAATATTCTTGAGATACAAAGCAAAACATGTGTCAACGTGTATACACGCATTAAAAAAATACTAACCGGGGTTTGGTGTTTGCAGATTTGTAACACCTGAAAATATTGAGAAATTCAAAACACTGTGATGTCAAATTTTTACCAACGGTAATAAAAATATTAAATCTCGATCGAAAGTAATATTCAAACTCACAAACTTTATTAATCGTAACACTTTGTGTTGGGAATTCCAACAATTTATAGGGCACGTCATTTAATTCACTATTACTTAAATCAATACTTGACAGACAGAACAGAAAACTTAAGAGTTAGAGCAGAGCAGTTATAGTTATACAAGAACATTGAAACGTTAATTGTTAACATCTGTATACAGGATGTTCGGCCACCCCTGGAAAAAATTTAAATGGGAGATTCTAGAGGCCAAAATACGACGAAAATCAAGAATACTAATTTGTTGATGGAAGCTTCGTTAAAAAGTTATTAACAATTAAATTCAAAAATTTCAAATCGTTTTGGAAAAATTATTTTCGGTTACGGGGGTCAATTACAACCATTTTTGGTGAATAGACATACTTTCGAAATCCTATCCACTTTCGAGAAAAAAATTCCTTACCGAAAATGTAATGTCTGACCATACATTGATATGTTTCCCTGAAATTTCTCGGCAAAAAAAAAATTTCAAATCGTTTTGGAAAAATTGTTTCCGGTTACGGGGGTTCATTACAATCATTTTTGGTCATTAGATATACCCTCGAAATCCTAACCACTTTCGAGAAAAAAATTCGTGAAGGTCTGAAATTTTCGACAAACTTAAAAACTTTAAAATCGTTCTAAAAAAATTATTTTTGATTGTAGGGACCAGTTATAATAATTTTTGGTTAATAGACATACCCTCGAAATCCTAACCATTTTCGAGAAAAAAATTCCTTACCGAAAATATAATTTCAGGCCAGAAATGCTTCCCGTAAATTTCATGCGAATCTTCAAAACACCATAACTTCTGAACGGATTGGACGATTTTAATGTTTAAAAAAGCAAACTACGCGTATTTTGGTCGAGAATATGTAGAAATTGTAACAATATTCGAAAAGTTGGTCCTTGACCCCGCAAAATGAGAAAAACCCCATAAAAATGGTCTAATTTTCAAACAGCCATAACTTCTACAATTGTGAATATATTCCAATGAAACTTTTTTTCTGAAGTAGAGCCCATAGGTACCTACAAAAAAGTATTAAACAACTTTTCTGTAGGACGTCAAGCGAAATTATTAAAAATCAAAAACGAATTTTTAAGGAAAATCAACAGGGGATAGGTAGGTAGGTAGGTAGGTGCCTAAATTTTTCGGCGAAATTGGAAAGTTCCAAATCGTTCTGGAAAAATTATTTTCGGTTACGGGGGTCAATTACAATCATTTTTGGTGAATAGACATACTCCCGAAATCTTACCCACTTTCGAGAAAAAAATTCAGTATTGGCGGAACTTTAAACGTTAATAACGTTTTAACGAAGCCTTCATCAACAAATTGGTATTCTTGATTTTCGTCTTATTTTGGCCTCTAGAATCCCCCATCAAAATTTTTCCCAGGGGTAGCCGAATACCCTGTATATATTGGTTAATAAATTTAAAGTATTTGTAATTAGATATTGGACTTATCTACTACTAAATAACTCGGCTCCACGAACCTTGTGGGAGTCTACACTTTGAATAAGTTACCAGTGTTTCTGAAATTAAAGATCGTCAGTTTGACGAATATTGTACGCTCTACAGGTCCAAAACTCTTTTTCAATCGTCCTGCATAAACTTACTACGTAAATACGAGAGTACATTTCGCGATCATAAAATATCTATCTATTTTGACTCGGAATAAATTACTGTCGACATCCGTTTGGTCATAGCAAGTTTGAACGAGAATTACGAGCAAGGGATGTCTTTCCCGATAGAATATTACTGTCTACATGAATCATCGGTATCCTACCGATCCTCCGGGGTGCTTTTAAGGATGTTCGCGTGAACTTATCCTATCGACACATTCGCCTGTTCGCCATAGTTTCCAGAATGATATTTTGCCTGTAGATCCAAGAGTACTCTTACACGCTATTTATACCTTGACCCAAATTTTACATTCCGCGATAGACCAAGGAAAATTTACCAAAAGAAAAACGATTGATCGAAGAATAACGATACATTAGACATTTAGCTCCGTTTAGGACAATGTTTCTCAAGTTACTTTTACCAAGATTCGTGCAACTTCTACCATGTTGTTTAAGCAATTTAAACGCTGCTCTTCCAAAGAATTCAAGAGGATATTCCACAGTTTTAATTAATAATTATTTCGATGTTTATAGTCTCTATTATTATTAAAGTTGTACAAGATCGCCGCACGTTCACAACAAAGATATCAATTTTAATTTTTTCAAAATTATATGTACGTCATAACCACAGAAAAATGAGACATTGATATATTTCTTATTTTTTTAATGATTGTTCTGCTAATTCTACAAGCATAAGAATCCTCATTTTTATATTATTCGAATCAGAGCATTTGCTTTTTCTATTTAATAATCGATCTTCGTATTCGTCCTTTGAGAGGCGTTTCATTCGGAAAAGGTACAAAATAAATTCAATCGCGGGTATCCTAAACGTAAGCAATTTTCGCAAGTATTATTATTTCAATTTCTATTCGAAAAGAAAAACGCGAACGGTCAAGAATCATGAGTCTCGAAAGCGAGAACCGTACACGAGGACCCTCCAAATTCCTGGCACGTCCTCGCTGCACAACCGAGCGAAAACGTTGCCTTGCGTTCTGCGGGAATTTATATATCATAAACTGCAGTGAATTTGTTTGATTGCGTTTACGATACGTAAATTCCCCCGAAAATATATACAGGGTGTTCGGCCACCCCTGGAAAAAATTTTACTGGGAGATTTTAGAGGCCAAAATAGGACGAAAACCAAGGATATCAATTTGTTGATTGAGGCTTTGTTAAAAAGTTATTAAAAAAATAAAATAAAAAATTTTAACTCGTTCTGAAAAAATTATTTTCAGTTGCGGGAGTCAATTACAAGCATTTTTGGTGAATACACATACCCGCGAAATCCTATCCATTTTCGAGAAAAAAATTCAGATATGCACTGAAATTTTTCGGCGAAAAATAAATTTTTCAAATCATTCTAAAAAAATTATTTTCCGTTGCAAGGTTCGATTACAATCATTTTTGATGAATACACATACTCTCGAAATCCTACGCATTTTCGAGAAAAAAATTCCTAACCGAGAATATAATTTCTGGTCAGAAATGTCTGCCCGAATTTTCATGCGTATCTTTAAAACGCCATAACTTCTGAACGGATTAGACGATTTTAATGTTTAAAAAAGCAAACTACGCGTATTTTGGTGGAGAATATGTACAAATCGCAAAAATATTCGAAAAGTTGGTCCTTGACCCCGCAAAATGAGAAAAACCCCATAAAAATGGTCCAATTTTCAAATAGCCATAACTCCTACAATTGTGAATATATTTCAATGAAACTTTTTTCTGATGTAGAGCTCATAGGTACCTACAAAAAAGTATTAGACAACTTTTCTGTAGGGCGTCAAACAAAATTACTAAAAATGAAAAAGGAATTTTTAAGAAAAATCGACAGGGGGTAGGTGCCTAAATTTTTCGGCGAAATTGAACAGTTTCAAATCGTTCTGGAAAAATTATTTTCGGTTGCAGAGGTCAATTACAATCATTTTTGTTCATTAGACATACCCTCGAAATCCTAACCACTTTCGAGAAAAAAATTCGAGAAAGTGTGAAATTTTTAGACGAAATTAACAAATTTAAAATCGTTCTAGAAAAAATATTTTTGGTTACGGGGGTCAATTGCAATCATTTTTGGTCATTAGACATATCCTCGAAATCCTAACCACTTTCGAGAAAAAAATTCAGTATGTGTGGAACTTTAAAGTTAATAGCTTTTTAACGAAGTCTCCATTAACAAATTAGTATTCTTGATTTTCGTTTTATTTTGGCCTCTAGAATCTCCCATTAAAATTTTTCCCAGGGTTGACCGAACACCCTATATACATAACCTGCCTTGGAATCCTAGTTTTTACAACGATAAATAATCCACAAGAATTTGCAACACGATATTTATCGTGTGAGGATTTCATGTTTACGAAAGGAAAATGGAATTAACGTGCACGAGCACGAGGAGAAATCTATTTCGTCTTTTCTTGTTTTTCTTTTACGAGTTTCCGCGTCGCGCGTCTAGCCGGTGCAATTAATTTGGTGTCCGTCCGAACGACAATCGATTTACGCGTCGATGAACGCTCCCGTGGCGTTTATCTGCGGTCATGCAATTACTTCCCGTGTACCACCGGCCACAAATTGTGGTGGAAAGTGGAAGGGAGCAGTTGGATCCAAGGAAACCGCCACCGTGAAAAAAGAAACGATTCCCGAAGAATAATCGAACGAAATCATTTAACGTACGAATCGTCCAAGGTCTTTAAATTTTAATCGACGTAGTAAAAAATCATCGTGAGCGAACATTTTCTCAACGCGTTACCTATTTCCATTAAATAAATGGGAAGTCTAACGTAAACCACTCGTAAAATTCATGAGATTCGAAGGCGAGGTTCCTTGCCAAACTCGTGACCTTTCGCAGCTTCAAAAACAAGACATCTTTCTATGCTTGTTTCTGTTTGCAGCACTTTTTCGCTGACACTTATTTTCGCGCATCAAAAACATGCCTCGATTTCAGAGATTTATTTAAATGTCAAGGAAACTATACGCGTTGTAGATTTTTCGGAATTATCTGAAATTCACGGTCGTAAAATAAAAAGAAATACCACGAATCGCGTACGCGCCGACAGTGACGATAAAATTAATTCTAGATGAAAATTCATAAAACCTTAACAACGTTTTATATGTTACGTACAAGTAGTAACGTACCTTCTCTGCAAGTTGTGTAGAAATAAGAAGCTTTACGAGTACTTAACGCGTTGGAGATTAAAATATACATATACTTGAAACTGATGTCTACGTAGAGGAGCATCGTGCTAAATAGTATGAATATTTTATCCTGAAACAGAGAGTTACGAAAATAAATACATAGGAAATGAAGCTTTCACGAATGCGAAAGAAAAGAAAGTCGACAACGTAAAATTAGTCACTCTCGTAAGAAGATTTAATTTTAATCTTATTAAAACCTGGGTCACTTGAATAATATAATAGCGAAGAAATCAGTGAAATACGATTTAGGAAACTGGTACGGTTTTCGTAACTCACCTCTGCTGCAGACGTGCTGGGAATGGCGGCTCACGGATCATTTGGCTCGTAGAGCCAGGTAAGCCATCCCCTCCCATTTCTACAATGCCCCAACTCTCTGCCAGCTTGTCATTCCGGTCCAAAGAAAGGTAAATACAGTCTTCTGGGATGTTTCATTTATAGGGTATTCGGTCACTCCTGCGAAAAATTTTAATGGGAGATTCGAGAGGCCAACATAAGATGACAATCAAGAATATCAATTCCTTGATTGACGCTTCGTTAAAAAGTTATCAAAAAAATGAAATTAAAAAATTTCAAAACATTCTGAAAAAATTATTTTTGGCTGCGGGGGTCAATTACAATCATTTTTGGTGAATAGACATAACCCCGAAATCCTACGCAGTTTTGAGAAAAAAATTCATTACCGAAAATTTCATGTCTGACCAAACCATTGATGTGTTTCACTGAAATTTCATGCGTATCTTTAAACCGTCATAACTTCTGATCGGATTGGACGATTTTAATGTTCAAAACGGCAAACTACGCGTATTGTGGTGCCAAATATGTAGAAATTCCAAGACTATTAGAAAAGTTGTTCCTTGACCCCGTAAAGTACAAAAACCTCATAAAAATGCTCCAATTTTCAAACGGTCATAATTCCTACAATAGTGAATATATTCTATTGAAATTTTGGGAGAATATAGAGTTCATAGATAACTATAAAAAAGTATTAACCAAGATTTTTGTAAAACGTCAAACAAAGCTATTAAAAATTAAAAACGAGATTTTAAGGAAAATCGACAGGGTGCCCAAATGCTTCGGTGAAAAAAAAATTGCAAATCGTTCTGGAAAAATAATTTTTAGTTGTGGGAGTGAATCACAATCATTTTTGGTCATTACACATACCCCCGAATTCCTACGCATTTTCTAGAAAAAAATTCCTAACCGAGAATATAATTTCTGGCCAGAAATGTCTGCCCGAATTTTCATGCGAATCTTTAAAACGTCATAACTTCTGAACGAATTGGATGATTTTGATGTTTAAAAAAACAAACTACGCGTATTTTGGTGGAGAATATGTACAAATCGCAAAAATTTTCGAAAAGTTGGTCCTTGACCCCGCAAAATGAGAAAACCCCCATAAAAATGGTCCAATTTTCAAACAGCTATAACTCCTACAATTGCGAATATATTTCAATGAAACTTTTTTCTGAAGTAGAGCTCATGGGTACCTACAAAAAAGTATTAGACAACTTTTCTGTAGGCTATCAAACAAAATTACAAAAAATGAAAAAGGAATTTTTAAGAAAAATCGACAAGGGTGCCTAAATTTTTCGACGAAAGAAAAAATTTTTAATTAATTCTGAAAAAATTATTTTCGGTTGCGGGGGTCAATTACAATCATTTTTGGTGAATAGACATACCTCCAAAATCCTGCGCATTTTCGAGAAAAAAATTCAATACGGGCGGAACTTTAAACGTTAATAACTTTTTAACGAAGCCTTCATCAACAAATTGGTATTCTTGATTTTCGTCTTATTTTGGCCTCTAAAGTCTCCCATTAAAATGTTTCCTAAGGGTGGCCGAACTCCCTGCACAACAACCTAACAAATTACATATATGTATAAGTTCTCAAAGTAATTTCAAAATAATATTACATGCTCTATACATATATTACAATATTTTATTTCAGGATTTTATTCACTTTTTATGTATTAATAAATTATAATTCCTGAAATAAAATATCGTAATATACACATAGTCCACGTAATATTATTTGAAATTTTATTGAGAACTTCTATATGTAATTTGTTACCAGAAATACTGAAGTATAAAATAAATATGCGAGTTACGTCGAGTTTGGTTTCATTTTAATCAAAAAAATGCCACGAAGATATTAACAAAATCTGTATGGGGGAGAAAGACGAAAAATAAAGAAGTTTTCTCTTATACCATACCGAATCACGTTGCATTACTCCTCCCAATAGTGGGGATAAAATTCGTGCATTTAACGCGGGAAAACCGTAGAGCGAGCGGTGGTTAACACGTTAATGGTGATAGATCCGACTAAGCAAGAACGAGGTTTGCCCTTGGCGTAGGAAGAGTTCGTCAATTCTTCTCTACCGTGTTTGTTTAATGGAACGTTCCATTAGTAAAGTGCTCCGGTGGTTAACCATTCGGACAGTAAAGGTTCGTACCAACGTAGATTCTCCCGTGGCTCTTGTCGGGTCGACGAAGCGTATCAATCCACGCGCAAGAAGAAAAGAATAAGCAGGAAGTCGCTTTACCGTGAACGTCTTATCTCCTGTTCAACCTCGCGAAAAAGTAAAGCGGAGAGAAGAGCAAACAAATTACCATCGCCGGCGCAACCCCTTGTCTCTTTACCGCGATAATCACTGAGGCGCGTTTGCATCGTCGAAACACTATCCACGGGGTGCAAATATTGACACACGTTACGAACACCGAGAAAAACGACAGAGTGGAAACGGCGGTTCACCGGCGGGAGATAGAAAGGCGCGCACACAGAAATCCTGCAAAGTACACCGTTATATTTTCATTACATCGTGGCGTCACAAATAGAACGAGACGCTGTTTTCTTAGTTGGCCCTCGGGGGACCCGGAGAAGCTTATCTGTAGACAGCGAAAGAGTTTCCTGGGGTAGGTGTCGTCGTCTCAACCCCGCTGGCACAGATTACTTCGGACACCGATTCACCGTCGAAGATATACATACGCTCGCTCATCGATTTTGGCTTCGAACCTTTCGAACTCCCTTGTTTTCCATGCGTGGTATAGTAATGGGTAACCCCTACGTTACTCGAATGGAGTTGGATAAACCCAACGGTGGATCTAAAAGAGCTTACGGAGGCTGAGGAAAAGTATCTCGAAAGAGACGTTTCGATGACCGTATAACATCTTTGGAAAGTCTTGAAGCGGTTCCATTATAATGTAGTTAACAGATTCTTTGGCTAGCGGAGGTAGTATTGATAGGTGGATTTAAAGAGTTTCATTTTTTGTACAAAATTGTTAATGTTAGTAATATGTAAGTGCTCGTTACACGCTCTTGAATCAGCAAAACCTTCTTTGTCCTCGGGCGTTTTTTTTTCTCGCTTCATTCCTTCGCCTCACGTTTCAAATCAGTCATCACTTTGAAGGTAGATTGCAACTCGACCTTCGGGCTTTCATTTTCATTTTCCACCCTCCCATCAACTGCAAGACAAACGACCGTGTGAGAGAGACTCCTACATCAGGATCGAGCAAGACTAGCCTTTTCCAGACGGTCTTGATAAATTCATCCAACGCGCCATGGAAACTGTTTCGATGATTTGATAGAAATAATTGGCCCCTTGTTTCTCTACTTAAATCCAAATAAATGTGTAATCTCAAACATATTGTCAATTAACATAGAGGGGTAGTTCCTAGCCAGCTTTCAACGTTGTCTTTTCTGTGGCTTGTCATAAAGATGTCACAAAGCAGCACAATTATTTGGAATACCATGTTCCATTCTTCAAAAATGTTTTAAAAGAACTAACGAAATTCTTACTTAATTTAACTCTTTTGCCTCCTCGGCAAAGGATCTCTTCCGTTTCAGGGATTCAATTTTATTATAACGTAAATTTACACGATTTAGATATTTCAAGCTACCTTTTACGTTTATCGTAAAAGAAACTAACAAATGTCTGGCTCGTTCAAATTTTATAGCGTTTCTTGCTTAAGTAGTCGAGGTTATAGATCACGTTGGACTTCATCGGTCCTTGCAATTGATCATCTCTAATTGTTTCGGATTGACCTCGCTAGTTCTTAATCCATTAACGGCGACGGAATTATTTCAATTGAGATGCATGCAAATCACTGTCGTCGTCTCTCCATTTCCATGCACGGAGATGACGCGTCGCGGTACATCGCCGCGTAAATTGGAGAAACTATGCGGTTCGTTGCCCGTTCTGGCTCATAGTGTAATTTTACCATTTCTCGAGATGTCGCGGGAAATTATTTATGGACGCGCCAACGACGAAGTCACGCGTGCGTTCGCGTTGATGAATTTTTTCGGAAACAAAGTGCGAAAGTTCGAAGGTTGAACTTGGTTTTCGTGTGGCCACTTGTTGCGTTCACGCACTGTTGCATAATGTGTTCGACTGTGATCCCGATGAAATTAATTTCAGTAAATTTCGTTGTGGAAATTTATCTGATACTTCATTAGAAGAACGTCTCGCGGTTCTGTGGGCATGGCTATTTTTTATTTAACAATTCGTTACATTATAGATGTGAAAGTAAGTGAATATTAATTTCATTTTGAGAGATGAAATGAAACAAAACGTGATTTTTTTGCGTGGAAAAATTTTCAGATAAAACAACTTGCAGGTCCTGCAAGATTTATATAATATGTAACATAGATATTGAAATTAACTTGAATAAACTTACTTAGTTTATAAACAAAGTAGTTAATAATTGTGTTATTACGATCGATAGAAAACGACAAAACTCAATATTTAAGAACGAGAACTGAAGTTCAATTATGCAAAATATAGACGATTGATCTGTTGGAATTGAATTGTGAAGCGATTAGAAAATATATAAATACCTTTTATACTGTACATTATATTCATTTTAAAAATTCTTTCTCGAAGGAAGGACATATCTAATGATGGCTTCAATAACTTAGGAACACGTTACGAACAATGTGCAAAGTGATCTGTGTTATCGTCGAACATGATTGCTATTCAAAGGATATCCTGATCGAATACCCTTCCTAGGTAGATTGTAGATGCTGTCAGTAGTTGTAGCTGCTTGGACTGATCTAGTATTAATTACAATTTCATGTACAATCATGAAATGAGCAGGTTACAGACATCCGATAATTTCGAACTATATACACCTATGTGATGTGCTTACACACATTGTATTCCTCCAAATCAATGTCAAGGCGATGTTTCCAGTACACTTGATTGATTTACTTAATTTTCTATACGAAAATTTCGACAGTTTAACATTTTACTTCCTGTGGGATGATTAAAACAATTTAAATATTAATTAAGACCGAATAAATATGTACGAAATTCTTTTAAATACAATTTCTTTCCAGTACCAATTTTAAGAAAATTTCATGTAGGTAATTAAATAATCCCTAATTTAAAAATGAACATTAAAATTCCACAGTTTAACATTGTACTTTCTGTAGGATGATTAAAACAATTTAAATATTAATTAAGACCGAATAAATTTGTATGGAATTCTTTTAAATACAATTTCTTTCCAGTACCAATTTTAAGAAAATTTCACGTAAGTAAATAAATAATCCCTAATTTAAAAATGATCATTGAAATTCGACAGTTTAACATTGTACTTTCTGTAGGATGATTAAAACAATTTAAATATTAATTAAGACCGAATAAATTTGTATGGAATTCTTTTAAATACAATTTCTTTTCGTTAGTAGTCTAAGTAAAAATTCTAGAAAAATTGAATCACTGTATGAAATCGTATTATAATAAAAATATTAAAAATTATTAAGGTAGCACAATTAACCCACAACAAAATTCTGTTATGAATTGTGGAAAAGAGAAGATAACCGGTGAATCGTTATTTTCGTATGACACGCTGGGATTTCTAGTTCTCTTTTTTTTGAATTCTCGTGAAAAATATTTGGCGAACATTCTACAAATCACAGTAGGCATTTAGGATAACGCGATCGCTGTTTATCATAGACTGGTTTCGGTGGCAAATTGTCGTCGTATCTAGTCGCAAATCTTCTGGAACCATGACGTTATATCTGACCCGGGGTAAACCGAAAATGAACGACTGACCTACGTCTACCTTTACCTCCTGCTGGGCACCAGACCGTATATCTGTCCGCACAACTCGCTTGATGTCTGAGCACACAGCAACCATACCGCCTGGCGATCCCTTAGCTATACGTCTGCTGTACAACTTGCCTGACAGCTCACGCTATATCAACACCTATTATTAGATAGATGTTTAACCGCGCATCTACCTCTACCACTTGCGAAATTCCGATTACCAGGGACATGCGAAGGATTCCACTCGCCCCACGTACGAGACATACTTTATTATTACATATATAAATGTGTGTTTGCTTTTGGTGGAGTGATAAACGATATACAGGGTGTTTGGACGTCCCTGGGAAAAATTTTAATGTGAGATTCTAGAGACCAAAATAAGACGAAAATCAAGAATACCAATTTGTTCAAATCAATGTTGTCTAATACTTTTTTGTAGGTATCTATGAACTTTATATTCTCCCAAAATTTCAATGAAATATATTCACTATTCAAGGAATTATGGCCGTTTGAAAAATGGACCATTTTTATGGGGGTTTCCTTACTTTACGGTGTCAAGGAACAACTTTTTCAATATTGTTAGAATTTCTACTTCTTCTCCACCAAAATACGCGTTGTTTGCTTTTTTAAACATTAAAATCGTCCAATCCGATCAGAAGTTATGACGGTTTAAAGATACACATGAAATTTCAGTGAAACACATCAATGGTATGGTCAGACATGAAATTTTCGGTAAGGAATTTTTTTCTTGAATATGCGTAGGATTTCGGGGGTATGTCTATTCACCAAAAATGATTGTAATTGAGCCCCACAATCGAAAATAATTTTTTCAAACCGATTTGAAATTTTTTTTTTTTGCCGAGAAATTTAGGCATCGCCTCCTTGTCAATTTTTCTTAAAAATAAGTTTTTGATTTTTAGTAATTTTATTTGACGCTCTACAGGAAAGTTGTCTAATACTTCATTGTAGGTATCCATGAGCTCTACATTAGAAAAAAATTTCATTGAAATATATTCACTATTGTAGGAGTTATGGCTGTTTGAAAATTGGACCATTTTTATGAGGTTTTTCTCACTTTACGGGGTCAAGGAACAACTTTTTCAATATTGTTAGAATTTCCACATCTTCTCCACTAAAATACGCGTTGTTTGCTTTTTGAAACATTAAAATCGTCCAATCCGTTCAGGAGTTATGACATTTTAATTTCAAATCATGAGTAAACATTACAATTTATGTAAACAAAAGTAGATATCAACACTGCATTCGTACGCCATGTCTCTTTATTATAATGAAACGTTTAATAGTTTATACTTTTGTAATATTTTTTTTCTTAACTGTGTTCGTAGAGTATGTTGGTAAAGTTTCGCGGGGAAAAAACTGGGACACCCTGAATTTTAGTTTTTGAATTTTAATATTAAGAAACAGTCCTTAAAATATCAACCAGTTTCTCCTATGATTGTTTCATAAATTAAACAACGTAATCTTGGGACGTGCTTCATACTTGATAGCAGAGTCGAGCAAAATATAATCTGATTAATCATTCATGATTTTGATTACCGTGGAATTACCACGTAATGACCAAGTAATTACCGTATCATTACCTTGTTATTACGTGCAGTTACATCGGAATCATTAATCAGATTATATTTTGCTCGACAGAGCTCGATTATATTAGTGTGCCCTAAATATTATTGCGCATTTCAGAGCGGTAATTTATTGATGAATTTAACGAAACGTAATTTCAAGCACGATGATTTATGGTCTTCCGCCACATCGTTTTAAAAAGAATTGCAATAATTAACAGCTTTAATAACATTACCAATCTTTTGGATGGAAATATTTGACGTCATCATCACTTTTTACTTTAAAACTTTAATTTTTCCGCAACTTATTCTGAAAATAAGAAAATAGAGAAACGAGAAATGAAAACGTGAACAAATGTGAAATGTGTTTTTATAATCAACATGAAAAGTACAGTCCAGCAATATATTATATTAGTATAGTTTATTTTGACAGACAGTTTAACGTGGTGCAATATTTTCTGAGACATCTTGATAAAATAAGATATAAAATGTAGAGGAAAATATATTTATGCTTATTTTATTCCGTACAAATCGTATTTTAATGGATAAATAATGCATGTTTGCATTATATTTGCTTGATAACGCGACAGTTGCATTCCGTTATATTAGTCTGCTTATGTAGCATATTATTTCACTTGCTTGTGCCATGCGCGGTATTATTCCACTGGGTTCCAATCCCTTTCTACTTACTCTTGTTTGGCTGACCAAACACGAGACATTCTACTTGTGCCTTTAAACGAGGTTCTGTTTGTACACGCGTTTAAATCCTCGTGAGTATTGCTATAAATTACTTATTGTTTATAGTTTTCTATATTTATCCATGTTTATTGTTCCTCTTGTTAATTTGCTCCACTCGAGTGTTAATTTAGTGTTCAGTCTATCAATAATTTATTTCATATTTATTTTATTTCCCTTACAAGTTTCAGAAAGCATCGATTTCATGAAAATCTTTAAAAATCGTTTGGAATTGTTTATACAAAAATTTCAACGAACAAACAATTGAATAATATAAAAAATTCGTATTTCTATCGTAGAAATAGCTATAATGGAGTTCGACATTTACGATAAAGTAAAATACAAACGTAATGGATACATGTTATTTAACTTTTGAGCCCCCAAAAACGCTTGTTTGTCAAACACGTACTTCAGCAAGCAACAAGTGCGATAGAAGTGTAAATAAAGTACAGGAACGTATTCGACGCGTGCTGCAATTATCGTGCAACATCCTCGAGCCAAACCGATATTCTCCTGTGAGCAAGAGTCGCGGGAGGCATGCTAACAGCTATGATTGCAGAGGAATCATAATAATGCGGTGTAGCATTACGTACAGTAGTGGCCATAAATTTCAAGCCATTGCCTTCGCCGTTGTAATCATAGGATTAAGGATGAGCATAGAATTTATTTAATCGCGCGTCGTTGGCAACGATAAAGAGGATATACACGGTGTCACGCTGTTCTTCTTTCAAGGAATTTTTATGAATGTATTTCCGATGTAATAATTTTAGTTTCGAACTTTACCGTGCAAGGTTATTATCAATGATTAACGATTAAAATTAAATCTTTAATTACGAATCAAAATTAATAAATTTATCGTGTAAGGGTATTATCAATGATTAACGATTATAATTAAATTTTCAATTATGAGTCAAAATTAACATTTAAATTATTTGCAGTCACTAATCGCTATTAGCATCTGGATAATTGATCAGTACATGAAATATTTTTGTTTCAAGTGTCATTCAGATGATCTTGAGAATATTACATAAAATCTATGCACTTGAAATGTGGCATCTACATATGTATATATTCATGTCTTCAGAAAGTATACAAAAATCTGTATTATTTTATACATCTCTGAAGATATAAACTATTTCCTACGTTGTGTTCATTAAACTTGTTTCATGATTTAAAACTTATCTGTTTTTCAAAGGACATTAATACATATAACACGATCTAAAATAAGAATATGTAAGTTATCGATGGTCGCTCGCGTGACTTTAAATAAAATAAAATAAAGAGCAAACTTGATTCTATGCTTTCTAAGGGTTATTTTATATCCCCTAAATCTATGAATCTATGATAAATTTAATTTACACGGAGCTACTGTCTGTAACAAGTAATGAAAGTAAAATAAAACAGAATTAAGATACACCAAAAGAACAAAACTCACAGAATTATTCTAATTCGTCCATTCTACTGTTTTATTTTTTTTTCGCGATAAACGATTACGACAATTAATTCAATTTATCAACGCGTTAAAAACAGTCGCGATCCTTGTTAACTACGGAAAGCTATATCTCCGGTCTCTGGCAACAATCCCTGGAGAAATATATGACAATTTGCATAGCAAATATAGCGCGCGCAGGTATCGACGCATTGTAATGCAAAATTTAATGGAAAATAAATTTCGTATCCCGGCCCTCTTCCGTCGAACGGACGAGCGTGCACGCCGTGAATATAATTTCGTAAATAGCCCGCCGAATAATGTTTCTCGCATTACCCCGTGCACTGCAATCAATTACGTCCCCCATCGCGATTGATATTTTATTAACGGAAATTGAAATAATGCCGTTCGTGCCGTTGATATGTGTCCGCCGCGTTTGCAAAAATCACCGCGCCAGTCTTTGTTTCGGTGTTACCGGATATACGGGTGCTTAATTAAAGATTCGAGAACCATTTGGCGTCGCCAGCAGTGAAATGAAACGCCAGAGCGCCGGATTTAATCGCCTTTTAATGGAAGAGATTTGCTGTGAATATCATTTCTCGACGCAAAGAGCCTTTCTATTATAGCACTTAAAAGGTTTTCATTTTTTCGCTGCTGTAGCCGTTTTAAAAACTGGATTTCCTTTTCCTCGAACCTTTAGACGCAAGGCATGTTTCTAAATTACTAGATTAAACTTCGTTTAATTGGCGAATTTATGAAAAGTAGATAAAGTCTGAGTGCTCGATCAACGCGGAAAGCTTCCTTAATTTCCCTTCTCACGTATTTTTCTCTTTGCCTAAAAAGAAGTATTTTATAATATGTGTCGAATTACGTGGTAAATATAATTTCATTCAAAAACCACGAAATGATACTTATTTATAATAAGTTTATCTAAATTTGACATTGCGAATTAATATCTCGTGCAAAGAATAATGTTCGTTCGCCTCGACTTCCTGAACGTCTTCGACATTTCTTAGAACTCATTTTCAGCAATTTTTTTAGGTTTAAAATATTTAAAATGGTGTTTACCTTTTGAGAATGTGTTAACTTTGTTTCATCTTTAGGGAGAATGGAATACGTCAGCGAAGCGTGTCACTTATTTCCGAACTACCTTGTATGACGACTACGAGGATATCTAAGTTAGATAATCTAAGTTAACGCGAATTTAATCGCCGTTCTATGGCACAACAAAATACGCATAAACTTTCCTTATACTTTCTACCGACTATCATTGCTATATCTACTATCCCCGTAGAGTCGTTCAACAAGTTTCTCTCGTTGAAACTTTTCGTTTCATCGATCGAAGTCCCGTCTTACAATTACCACGCGTTCATTGCATACAGATAAGCTTTGGTCTCGAAAGCTTTTCTTTGTATAGCGTGACGTAAAATTCAGTTTCTACAGTTTCTACGATAGGATCCGCTGTCGTGGCCGAACTGTGTCGTTTCGTCTCTGTTACTGTTCGAGAAACTTCAACATTCGTGCAAACTTTCATGTAAGAAACTTACGGCAATAATAATATTTAAAACGGTAAATAAATGATTTTCCAAACAATAAGTAATTCTAGTAAACACGAATTATGGAACGAGTATTTCCAATGCAAGATTGTTTATTTAACAATTTTCACGTTCTTCGATACGACAGTTACACATTTGGATAATCTAAACTTGTATTTATTTTGCTTTAAAATTTTTAAATAGGTCTGGACTAAAATTAGATATCTTTGTGGTTTTTAGAATGATTGGAGTACCCTTTCAGGATCAATTACACATTTATTTTTTTAAATCTCGTAACTAAAAGTGTAACAAAAATATTTTTTATATTTCGATACTGATAGAGATTGTTTTTCACCATTTACAAATAGTCAGAGCTTATAGACTCGGATTTCAGTGAGTTTTGTTATCTAGTTTTAAGCTTCCTGTAAAATGATGTACAGAGTGCACTCGAAGAATACAATGCCTCGTAAAAACTAAATTTCCAAAAACATTTCGTTAATCTCGAACATTTGAAGGCTCCTCTGAGTCTCATATTATTGGAAAATATGACGTATTGTAGTTGGCAATGTGACTGCAGTGAAGTGGTATTATGTGCCTTATCTGGGACAAAACTTCTACGAATAAATATTATTCTCAGAATGTACATTTTCGTAGATAGATAGATCATATAATTAGATAGATTAAAAATATTAAAAATCTGTGATACATGTTTTAGTAACTAAAAATGCTTGACATTGTGTCGTAGTGTTAGTAATATTAATTGGCATGATCTTAATTTATGAAAATACTGAAAGCAACTCTGAGAATATACTTACACATATACTTCTTATATAGCTGATGATAGTGTATGTAGATAAGAAATTGACTAACAAATCTGGTTGTTTTTCTGTAGTATAATCAGACTTATTAGGCAATTTCTCACCTATGCACACTATAAGAAGTATTCAATAAAAAATGATTAAGTATGATTTGGCTAACGTGTCTGATCATTATTTGTTTCCTCTATTTACGCTCATCTTTAAAAGTTTGGTGAGTTACTGCAGTGTATCCGACAGATATAAAATCTGTGCTCGAGTGATAATTATTGCAAATATCCATAGGAATACGTGACAAGAGTTTAATTCTATTAAGATGGATAGAATTTATTACTGTTATGTACGACAAATTGTTAACAATCTGGGAATTTATATATCCTACTAGTTCGTAGTATGAGAGGGTGGCAATTTAAAAAACTAATACATTTAGTCTCTTCATAAGAACTGTATGAAAAAGTTGTAAAATTTAAAATTTTCCTAAAATGTACACCTTTACTTACAGTTTAATTATAGTCTTCGTTTCATACAATTCTAATTTCTTAATGTTTATGAATTAAGTACAATAGAGACGTATTATTACTGTTTACCAATAAGTTCTTGATTCATTAATGCTATACTCTAACTTGAATTGCGAGTAGAGTGGAATCTGATTTATTAAAATCAAATGTGTTTCTAACTAGGAAAGTACATCCTTCCTTCGAGCATGGAAGAACTTGTATTTAGATGGAGGCACGTTAATACCAATGAAAATTTTGGTTTGGTATCCTCATTATGTAACGCCTACGAGTCTGACGCAATTATCTCGTAAGCAAGCACTACAGGCACGTTATTCAAGTAGGGCTTTGTTCGAGGAAACCATCTTGTGACATTTTCCTTAAGCCTCTTGTCTGCGTGTGAGTCTACGACAGTCAAATGTCATTCAGAGCATACAATACTAGAGATTATTTTCCAGAGAAAGCTAACAAATATGTAAAGTGTTTCTGCGGTTATAGTAGTATTGTAAATGAGGTAATACCTCGTACAAAAAATAAGTAAACAATTCAGAATAAAATGTAACTCGAAAAACGACTTTAATTTAAATGTTTTTAGTTGACGGAATTGCATGAGTCAGCTAATGCAGTATTTAGTTTTAATACTTCTCGACTTTCTTTCTGGGATTTTATTAAATTAATCGTCTATTCTATAAATAACAGAAGGGTTGAAAAACTAAAGTACTACTTTCGTTAGAAGAATTACTAAGAATTTCATAATAAATCAGTTTGTTACGGAAGGGAACTGTGGCGATACTTTCTACACTCGCCACTAGAGGGCTACGCTCTTGTCTCTCTCACAAGTAGTCGACCTATTCCTATATTCCTTCATACAATAAGCTACCACAGAACAAATAAAGAATCTGTATAGCACTAGTAAATTAAGTAGTGTGTTTATTTATAAACTGACGTTTCTTGACAACTCTCATTCCTGACCTGTTTCTTTTACGAGGAAGATGGAGAATATACAAAATGTTCGGTGACCGGTGATACCAGTAAATAATATCGCAATTTTACATGAAAAAATTACTAAAATCAGTTTTCTTCTGGTGGTGATTGATCGCGAGGGATCAATTAGTTGCAATAGTCCTTTAATCTCGATGAGAATATAAAACTGAAGAAGGATAATTGAAATAAAAAGATGGTAGCAACGGAGGAAAGAAGACGTGGAAAAATAAAAATGAACGCAGCAAAGGATAATACGAGTTATGACAAAGGACAGAGAGTTGAACAGGCAAAATACTATTAATAGGATTACAAAGCTCTCACGAGGGACGCATCTGTCGTCCATTTTAACCACTTTGCGACAGAGTTGCATGGAAGTTAAGGACGACCAGCCCCGGTGCTTTGTCGCGGCGAGACCAAGGGAAACGAAGCTCAACATCTTTATGAGTTACTGTGCCACGAACTACGATCGTGTTGGAACAGAATTGCGAGTCGATCCTGTTGACTAAACAAAGACGCCGCTATCGGGCATGCTTCTCTTCCCCGGGGGATTAGACTCCGAACATCCCTGTAGCCTCAATGTGATCACGATGTATACACACGAGTGGCGTCTCGATGACGACATCCTCTTTACCCCGATAACGGGAACGACCGTGAACAAACTGGCGCGATTTGAAGCGCACGAAGAAATTTTTCAACGGTCCTTCGAGAGATCTTGCAATTCTTGCGATGTCTAAAAAAACGGTTTTTAAGAACGACCATTTTCGTTAATTGTTGGGGAAAAAATCCGGGGGTATCAGGGATCTTTACACAAATTCATATTTTTATTAATAGAATTAATGAAATGGGAACTTTAAAGAGGGTTATCCCCCTAAATTTAATAACTTGTATCTCATGTATTTTTTATATTGTTGCATGTTAAGTATATTTTCCCATAAATGCATAAACATTCGCAATCTAGTTACAATAAACACATCTAATCGTTATTAATATCGTTGTTGTCTTCTTCGTGTGACGGTTTGTGTCAGATGCAATCGTTCAAAATTCATTCAGAAAGTCTGTGGAAGACGATTTTGTGACAAAATGAATAAATTATGAAATTGTTGCTGTAGAAGTTAGGTAGGAAATGATAATTTGAAAATTAGCAAAGATGTTCTAATTGTGACTATTGCTTTAACCCTTTCAATCATTTTTCCTTCGTTCTATTAGCGACCAGGAAAAGACAATATCATCGTGTTACGTGTCTATTATTCTGGCCTTAGACGGACTTAATTTATTATCTTCCGTGCGACTGACCAAAGATGTTTATCTTCGAATCATAATTTATCAATTTTTGTGTCAGTGACCATTATATTAGTAGCTTTTTCTCTGAAATATACTTAGTGTCAGGAAACGCTGCGACTACAGTTATCTCTAGCTCCCCCACGTTTCTCAAAAAGTTCCTGTCGTTATTAATTTAACATCAGGAAGTATTCTGTCACGCTCTACGTTTATAGTGACAGACGTGCATCTACGTTCGTCAATTACACTAAAAGGTGAGGCAGAAACGAAGCCTGTATGTACATGAAAAAGACTAAAATTGAGCAGGGCAGCGGTCGAACATTTTGCTAGGTAAGTATTCATTCCAAAAGTAAAATTGTTACGTGTATTATTTGAATTCAGAAATAATTTAAATGCCTATGCATGCAATTGAGAATGAAAGCTACCATTTTGAAATATTCGTGTAACTGGATTTTTGTCTGTTCTTAACATTTCTATCTAATACCAAATATTTAAAACTAATTGAGTAGGAATATTAATATAAAGAGATCCACGTTGACAGTAATTTATCCTACATAACTATTTTTAATATTCGAATCTTTCGTTAATATCGTTTATTGTCTTATTGTTAATTTAGATTATTATCTCTATTGTGTTTATTATGAATCCCAGATCGAAACGATTAATCATTTATTTGAGCCAGCTTGTCGAAGCTACTTCGGTGTCTGAGTCCAAATTCACACAACAAGCGTCATTTACATTTAATTTATGCGTGCAATAGTTTGGGAACGGCCTGTATATTCCCCAAGGACCGTTGTAATTTATTTGCATGACCGGTGTGCATGCATGCTCACGTCTAGCGGACGTCGAATCGGCGTTATCGACGAATCGAATTAATCCGAACGCCTTTGATGGAAATTAAATCCTCAGGATGGAAAACACTTCGCGGCTACATCGAGCTTCGTCCCCCGCAACCCGTGGCTTTGAAGGATTTCAAAGAGACTGGATCCTTGGATTCGTTGGATCGTTCTGCGGGTCTCTCGAGCACGAGAAATCTCATAGGATATTCCTAATCTGTAATTGAGTTCTTCGTTCGTTGTTTAATTTATTTTAACGTAAAAAATTCAAACATTGCTACGGAGCAGTTCTTGAAAAGTTCGTGAAACCGATTATCGACGAGACCAAGATATTGTTCCAAAGATTTTCCTTACTTTTGACTTTGAAATTACGGTTGAGAATAGAATGTAATTCAAGCTTTAAATTGTGACGATACTTCCCACGCTCGCCGACAGAGGGATACACTCAACTTTTACCTTTCTCACAAGTACTCGACCACTTATTCGTATATTTACATTTCTCGACCGACATATGTTAATATATGTATTATTTAATGTATAATGATAACAAATTTTTTTTTTAATATTGTATCAATACTGTTATAAGTACTTATTACTGTCTGGAGACTCTTTTTTCTATGTGTTTTTGTATCACCAAATATTGTTGAATAAAATAAATATTGTTTAAAAAAGAACCTGTTTTTCTTTCCTTCTGCTATCTCGCTTTCATCTTCCACAAACAAGCCACTGCAAAATTTACGGCTAAAAGTTCAGGTGAAAAATGTGCAGCTAGCAGAAATTAATATCTAAAAAACAAAAAAATAAATTTATTGTATGAATCTCCACCTGCAGAATTTAGTTACACGCAGAGTTGTACGATATTAAAGTTTCAACAATATTTTTAATGAAAAATTCTTTTCTAGAAATGAAAATATTTTTATCTTGGAAGATTTAATTACTACATTATGTCGCTTCAGAATGGTTTAAATTTTAAATTCAAATCGCTTATTATTCAAAATGATTAAATTAAATTCAATCTAACAGTACAAATAGAAACAAATTTAAAATAAAATTTTAAAGAATGCACAATAGAATGAGGTGTATATCTGAAAAAATTGGTGCTAATTAGAGTACACAAATAATATACTAACTAATTAAAATCTATATTAATTATATCTCTAGCGAATAACACTTTGGTGGATGGTTGCACTCTATAGAGAAACCCAAAGGTTCTGGTGTATTCAATCAGAATGAGGTCAACGCACCTTTGCCTTACGTTTCCTTCAAAACCTAAGAAAGGAAATGATAAATTAATATAGTTTCAGTCCATCGATTCCGCGATACCGCTAATTAATAAATGGAGCTACAGAACTTCGAACGAGTATCATTACTTCTTTAATTGGCCATTACTTAATGATAACTGTTAAGGATTCTAAAGGAACCTTAACATCGCGGGGTTCATGATACGGACGTGATTTCTCTGCTATTTTTGAAGATTAGGACTTCGAGACATTTTTACTTAGAAATTACGTTACAGTCATTAAGGAACCTCCAAACTCCACACGGGAGTCTTGAAATTGAAAAATTCATTAATTAACTATCATGTGAAAAGTTTAAAATTTTTCTTAGGTCAGCTGTTCTATACCTATTAGTTAATTTCATATCGTCGTTCTAAGTTTCCCTCCAAGACATTTTTGGAGATATTTATACGGTGCAATCATCGACGTGACCTTTCTTTCAGACTTCTACGTTTAGGAGCTCGTTCAGATTGGAGAAATCAGCATGACAACGATTGACGACCAAATACATCGAGGGGAGAAGCATTAAGGTAGAACGACACGAAACTGATAGTCATTCGAGGTGAAGTGTCACGTTCACAATGAATGAATGGGTTCTCCGACCCAAAAGAAAAAAATCTAGAACAGGAATAAGCAAACTTTTTCCAGGAAAAGTCAAAGAAAAATTAACGAATACGTAACAGTATTTTTCTAAAAATTGTTCTAATAGTGATTAACCTATGTATTGGCTGTGTACAACGAGTATATTCGTCACGTGAATGAAATGGTCGTTTGACGTTTAAATTGTGATTATAGTCGAACCTAAAGCATATAAATTTTCAATGTTTTAGAATATTTGGGGGCAAGAGCGAAATAAAAGAACAAACAAAACTGATTTGTAACGAGATTTTACATATTTTGATTCAAAAATATTATTTTATAGATATATGTTGGTAGAACCAGTTGAAGTTAATCGAATTAAATGCATCCACGACAGTAAACAAACGATTGGACATGCGTGTGTCACATTAATACTATCCTATGGATACTGGAACAGCAATTTCGTGATTCTGCCATGAAATTCATTGAATAAATTATTACTGTCGTCTATGTTTTCCAATCTGTCAATATACATTAGTTCCTTTTAATTGTGTATAAATGGTGGTTGTATTTTGTAAATCGTCCAGCAGTATACAACATTTTATTTCTTAATTTTTGGTTCTTAATAATCAACGAGTTTCTTCAGTGTTCATATTAATATTATCAAGTGCATTTAATATTCTTTACTTTTAATACATTGTTAATCTCATCACTTACAATACACTACAAGGAACAAAACATTCCAACAATCTCGTAAACAATAATGAAAGAAATAATCACCACCAATCACAAATCATATTTCCATAATGTAAGTGTCTGAAATCACAAAGTTGATCAAATACTACTAAATTTGAAGTACTCAATCATATGTAATCTGTATATGTAAACAAACGTTACATTATGTCAGTTTTGATTGTTCTAAAAGAACTGTATCCTAATCAACCTTGAAACGATGTTACCATACGAACAATTTCATCGCTGCAACAGTATTAAGCGACTGGTATTTGTTTTTGAAAAATAGACTTTGTAGTACTTTCGTAGACGTTAAAATAATTGCACATCTGCGATCCGCGACACAACACGGAAGTGCAAATTAGCTTCGGTGCAAAAACGAGTTCGACGTACGTGATTTAATGAAAAGCGTTTCGTTCAAGGATATCGACAAAAAGGTCCTTACCTTCGAGTAATCCCTCTCGGAGGCGCAAAACGTGCCGCTGGTCGAGTTTCCATCCGACGTGGCTGCCCTGATCTCGCCTCCCTCGTCCTGAAATGTGTCATTCTGTTACGCTGACAGGATATCCCTCGCATCCTTCATTACTTTTTCACGATCATAGCCACCTAGCCACTGACCGACGGTCCGCGCGATATTAATCGCATCATGGACTCCGATAAGGGTCCATGAAATTTACGACCAATTTTTTAGCGACATTGACACTATGAGCGCGTCTAATAAACCACGATCCTCTAGACATTGACGATGATTAATATTTTTCAGTCCCGTTTTTTCGTCGTCCGACATTTTTACGCGGTTACTTACAGATCTGATTTTTTATTTTCCATATGAAAATCCGTGAAACAATAAAAATTGTACCTGTTCCTGTTCCTCGAAAGATGCACCAACTGGTTCGTGGTGATAAAAATCGAACATTGTTTCTCGGTTGAGACGATCGCTAGGCATCAGTATTTTCATCTTAGATTCACCTTCGTTGTACTTTTTCACTCGCGGAACTATATAAATATAAGATAACAGCAAATATTGTCAAGCAAATACCGACAACAGGAATTGGTCCTTTTAATTAGCGACTGTTCTTTGTTGTACGGTTTGCTTGAAGAAAGCATCGTTTTTCTTTCTTTGGAAATTTACTTTTGATAGATCAATGTTCAGCCATGGTGCATAAGGTCGACTCTGGGTCTTTTTGGACCCTCATTATTCGCATACAAAACGATTCGACTATGAAGAATGTATATAAGATATTAAATGACCAATCGCATTAATGAAACTCAAGTACAGTACTCGACAAAAATATAAGACACTTGGATTACTTGTATATTTTGTACGCATAAAAGAAATATATTGTAAAGCTTGTACATCCTACATATTGCATATAATATTAAATTCGAAGGACATAAAACGAAAAGATTAGAGAAAGAAATGTTTCTATAAGTTAATTTTTGTTGGAAAAAATTATAGGAAAATTAGAAAACAATTGATATTTCTTTAGTGACAATCGAATATAAACTAAACGTCTTATAATTTTGGCAAACTAAAGTCAGTACATGTATATATACATTTTTGTTTGTATCTTTTGTATTGTATTCCCTTCGAATTCAAGGAATATTGATTCTGTAGATGGCATGTATCGTGTGGGATATATAAAATGTAAATTTTACATATGAAACGTAAAAAATTTTACATATAAATAGTACAGAAATATGCGAAGTGCCCTACATTTTCGTTCTATAGTGTAGTTGTCACGGAAACCAGCGATTGTCAGAAAATATTCGAACAGTCGACTTACGATTCTTGGCGAGTAGAAGACATCTTGCACAATCGAACTACATTTCGAAAAAGAACGTTCTCAGCATAAAAATATTTTCTCTTGGAATCTTCCTTGGATTTACGATTAGATAAATCATTCACGAAAGAATGAAATATTACACAATTTCTTGGAATTATAATTTCAAAAGGCGTGTATTGTTAAGAGCTATTATTTTAAAAGCATTTTTAAAATTTTTATTGGTCTTCTTATATTTACTCTTCTTTTGATGATAATATACCTAGATAAAGAGTTTTACAAATTAAAACAATAACGTGAAAGTAAAGAGGTTTACGATTAAATAAAATATATTATCATTAATCTTGTGTTTATATAATATATAGCGAAGTAGAAAAGAATTAAATATAAATATAAAAAAAATGAAATAAGTAAACAGTTGAAATGCAATTATCTATACGATAAAAACTGTTAATAATTATTTTAAATATTTCGTGATGAAAAAATTAATATATAGATTTTGTTTTTATTCTAAACCGTGGATGGTATTAATGTATACTGATTTTTTCAAAATTAACGTTACAAAATAAACATTATTTAAGCCATTTATACAAATAAGTTTTATTTAATTTTCGAGTTAAATGATGGTGTCTCAAGTATTTTTTAAGTAAGTCGAAATATACTAAAATATGTCAAATAATAATTACTTATTATACACGTTAATGTAGCATTTGTTTAATCAACATGGTTTGCAAGATACGTATAAAATGTCTTTGTATACATATAATTTCGTTTTTGAGAGAAAAAGAGAGTGAGAAATAAATTGAAAAATTGACACGAATCGTATAATAACCAAGAAACGATTATTTACCTTTTACCAGAGTATTTAATAACCTTAGATTTTTATTCCACATGCAACAGAGAGTTGAAACTCAATTTGCTTCCCTTCCAGACAGAAAGTTCGTTGCGATTTCGAATTAAATATCGATCAAGACATTTCTTTCCTTTTAACCGAGGATACTCTGGGAAACGATTAATTTTTCACAAGGTCTACATCACGAATGATGTTCGCTGTGTATCACGAACACCCGTCGAATATCGGATTAGACTTCGACGTTGATTGTATTGTAAATGCTACTGGTTCAATTGTATTTGCATAAGAAATTAATCCTTGAGTGGCGGTACGTCCATTTCGACGCGAATCTGAATTTTACTATTTCACAGTCCGGTAGAAAGTTACTGATTGAATATTTTAATGTCGTTAATCGACGCACGAGTAATTATCAAAGACGTGGAACGGGACAGGGTGGCTTCAGCAGAGAACTTTAGATAAAGTTATTTAATTATAGTTTATTATACGAGAACGTATGCGTGTCGTTGAACTGGTCGATTTAAATTGGGCAATATACACACATTTAAGGGCGGGCGATGTACACATTTGTAAAATTTCATCAGTTTGCAACACGTCGACCGATCGAGCACATTATTTCCTCGACTATACAATTATTAATGTGTTTTTATGTACAGGCCATCGAGAGGAGGAAAATTGTACGTTTATAATCATTCAGCACCTTTAAACTACTAATATTCGCGCTTGATCGTTGGAAACAATTCAATCTCGACCCGACAAATGCATGCCACAGGTATCAATTCATTTTTCTATAACATTTTTGTAATATCGTATCGCTTAAATTGCAAATTTAGGTTCATTTTCATCGGAATACTGATCGTGTTCACTGCTCGTCTCGTTCCTTTAGAAACATACAGAAGCAAAATCTTTCATTCGTTTCAACGTCGAGCGTTCGTTACATCAGAATGAAATTCAATTTTGCAGTACAATGCAAAACAGAAAGAAAATGTACAACGTATTATTTCAATAAAAACTTTTCGTTACGTTGTTTCCTGAGTTACGTAAATACCTTTCTTGAAACACGTTTCAACAATTTTGAAATGAACTTCTTTAGACAATTTTCACAGTGAATATTATTTTAAATAAATGGCTCGCCCTATTTAAGGAGCTTTCAATGAACGCGATAATTTTTAAATTGTACAATAAACCGTTTAATATTAGAAAAGGTGAAAAATACAGCGAAGATTTTCTAATTTTACTTTTGTAACGAGTCACATAGTAATTGACTTGTAAGGTAACAAAATCTGATTGTCTTATCGGTAAAATAATTATATTTAAACGCGAACACGAGAATGGACACATGGAGTCCGTTGATGCTTAAGAATTTACTTTCTATTTTAGTTTTATCATTCGTAATCTTTTCGAAAAAGAATGGTAACGTGCACTCTATTGGTCGAATGAATTGTTTCAAACGAACGTTCACGGATCAATATTCACAATTCTGTCCTTACGTATTTTAGCAGTGTACAATATACAATGGTTTCCTGTATGCAATAATTCATTCGGCAGTTATCGTCCATTGTAATACTGATGCGTTAATCGAAACATTTTCTGACAGACACCCATGAGCACACGGTAACGCAAGCAACGACGTATAGCAAGCAAAAAGAGAGGTCAATTCTGGAAGGAATTGCGAATCGTCAGCCTTCGTAATCTGTGCGACTTAAATAAACACACTGTGCACTCGTGAGAACTTGGCTAGACTATCCAATCAATTACAGATACAATTTCCTCTATAGCAGTGTTTTTCAACGTGAAGTATACAATTCTGAATATTTTTTAGGCAATCAGAAAATTCTATCGTATTCACTTTTCATTCGAAGGATTTGTATTATATTCTCTCAGAACTTGGTTGGCTATAATGTTGGAGACAAAATTTGTAGGACTTTCAAATGGAGCATGATCCAAAAAATATTGGGGGAACACTGGTCTTAGGAAAAATATTTTACTATAACTGATCAGTGTCTCTAGCAATCTTCCTATGCGTGCACAGTACCGTTGAGAATTTGGCTGGCGTGTCTGACTGTGGTTAGTATAATCTACTTTCTATAGACCCATCTCTCTGGATTTGTAGAAAGGAAATTATATTATTACTGATTTAACCCGCTAGTCAATTTCGTATGTCTGCACAGTATTTGACTCTGTCTCTATTCTACTTTTTGGCGGCGTTACCCTTGAAACGGAACTGATCTTTCTTTCTCCCTGCAATACAAACGGGTTCATTAATTCTTGCCGTTCGAGGGGAATACGAACGCCAACAGCATTCTCCATCGTAACAAGCTTCTGATTATCGCATGTTCGAAACGTTGGATGGTGTTATTTAAGCTCCATAAAATTGTATCGATCCGATAAACAGGCGATGGTTTATTAAATACATACCGTCCCGTTTGAATAAAGTATGCAAAGTAACCTTTATATGAATTTAATTAATTTTCAAAATAATTCAAAAAAGTTCTTAAGATTCGTCGAATGTAAATTGGATGCAAAAATAAATGAAATTTTACTGGAATAATAGATAACTATTAAAACCAACGTATAGAAATATATTCTCAGTTTGTTCGATCGAACAGTTAAATTTTGAATTGTTCATTATGGAAGAATTTATTTTATAATTTGATAATTGGATAAACAGTTGTTTACGTTCTGTTCGTTATTCGAGATTGTTTCAGGCGTATCGAAAAATATTCTTGCAACGCAATGATACGTATTCAGTAACTGATAGTTTGGTTCTAAGATTAATATGTTTGCGAAGAAAATGGACAAATAATGGCCATCTGGCAGCGAAAGGAACTACTCTCGAAGCTGATTTGGAAAACAGTCTGCGCCCTCGGCAGAAAAGCGGTCCAAGCTTGTAGAGAAATTGTTTCACTTTGGGAAAATCAATTATACAATCAAATATTCTAGTTTCTACTTTCTATACAGTCTCATAGCATTTAAATCATAATCTACGCTAATTTGAGCGTGAGTCAAAATAAGATTTTCCTATTAAAAGAGAAGATTTTGCTGTGAGAAGGTCGGTATCGCCATTTCCTATAGAAAATGACACAGAACGCCTAATTTTCTAGAGAAATGGTTCGCGTTTCCCACTGGTAGATGGCAAAACGAGTACTTCAATTCCTTTAAAGCGGATTTAATACTTATTTTCATATAAATAAACTCGTAGTATTACTTAAGGGATTATTAGTAGAATTATTTAAATTATAAATGTAACAGGTTAAAATACATTCCTACCAAATATGACTATAAACTTAATTTATGGAAAACATTGAATAAGGAAGACTAATTTTTCTTATAATTATGATAATATATAATAATTATAATAATTGAGGTATTAGAATTGAGGGTGGGAAGCATTTTGCAACCTTTTAGTTTGGAAGGGCAATTGTACACATACTGTTAGCGCCATCTTGTAGTGAGAACTATACCTCCCTTCTTGCAGCGAAAATCTCATTATAAGGGTAGTCTGGTGTAGAAATTCTGGGAAAATCGATTTCTTTCGTATTTTTGTTTTTTTTATATATATTTTAGGTATGGGGAATATGTATAGATAAACGAATTAAATAATCAAAATATGAAGAATCGGCAAAGATATAGATAACTTTGAACTAAACTCTTTATATGCTCTAACACTGTACAAAATATTACAGAAATTTTTCTGGAATCAACATTTTTAAAATTGTTAGGCACAATATGTGAAACTGTTCCCTCACTATGCGAAGAAGGTTAATCTCTACATATTAAAAACTTCTATATTTATGGCATAATTCAAGTATAATATTTCTGTCAAAAATCGAACTTTTTTAGTCACAATTTGATGGAATAAAAATCTGTTTGGCTGTTTAGTTAAAATAAATGCAACTGCTTGAATCATGCGCATCATCATAAACATTTTTCATGTCCTTTGACACAACGTTTTATAACTCGAGAATGAACAAATATTATCGCTTGAAAAAATGTATATAAATATGTGAACTACGTATCAATATGTCTACAATATTTGAAATCATATTAATTTGCTTTATAAAACAGACTAAATAATTTTTATACCAGTACTAATGTATATGCCAAAGGATATGTACTAAATGTATATTATGCTTAAAACGATGCAAACCTACATTAATATTTCGATGGTGCCAGATAGCAGAAAGTAGAGGAATATAACAAACTTTGACGTTTTGTGGATGAAACTGTTTTCATATTACAAAATAAGTTTTAAAAAAGCCATTTTGTTGGTCATTCTTTTGAAAATAGATTGTCAATCCGTGTATTAAACTATTATTTACTAAATATGTATCACTGCAATGTGAGAATGAATTTTGATATTCATATAATTTATACATCACAGGTTAAGCAACGTAATTTTTGCATTATATGTACAGAAAGTTGTGTTTTAATTTTTATTCGTAAGACATCCTTCTCTTGTATGTTAAACAATTTTTTAATTCTCATCAGATAGAAGATAAAACGCACTTGAAAACGAATTTTGTTCCAAGTCAATACCGTAGTTAGTTCCGGAGAAAACAATTATTTACGAAAAAATGCGGGCATAATAATTACGCAAACATTTTGTATTTAAATTTAAATTAATTTTCAATTAAATAAAGAATTTATGATCCAGTGTTATCGTATATTAGTCGTACGATCAGTAGGAATTGCTGAAACTTCTTTGGGTATGTAGCGTCAAAGTAAATTTCAAAATAAACATAGAAGATAGAAAAAATTATAGTAAATGATATGATCATTAGATAGAGGATGAAATGCCCTTTAAAATGAGCGTTCGAACGAGTCGATAGCTTCATTAGTTCCGGAGATATGACGATTTTAGTTTCAAGTCGATGCGGTGGCTAGTTACGGAGATAGAGTTTGTTTACGTTTTTGTTGCGCTCGCGCGAGTTCATTCATCCCCCGCGCGCGTAGATAGTAAGTAGTGCGTAGTAAATTCTTGGAAATACTACGCCCGAGACAAGGTCGCTCGGCCCCGAGTCACGTACGAAAAAGAGAGGTCCGGCGCTACGCGTCAGACGAAGACAGAGATAGTCAAATTAGAAAAATTACCTTTTACATAAATTACGATATCTCGAAAACGGAAAGTCCGATCGACAAAAACCAAAAACCATTTCAAAGGGGAGGCCTTGCCGCTTCTAACAATGCCCTAATAATTAATAAAACACTAATAGTTTCGGAACTGCACGCGTCTAAACTTTCAGTATTTTTAATGCGCGTTAATAGCCTTTTCTAAGGCCGAGAGTGGAATTTTAAAAATTACCTTTTACATAAATTACGATATCTCGAAAACAGAAAGTCCGATCGACAAAAACCAAAAACCATTTTAAAGAGGAGGCTTTGCCGCTTCTAACAATGCCCTAATAATTAATAAAACACTAATAGTTTCGGAACTGCACGCGTCTAAATTTTCAGTATTTTTAATGCGCGTTAATAGCCTTTTCTAAGGCGGAGAGCGGAATTTTAAAAATTAGCTTTTACATAAATTACGATATCTCGAAAACGGAAAGTCCGATCGACAAAAACCAAAAGCCATTTTAAAGGGGAGGCTTTGCCGCTGCCAACAATGGCTCAATAATGGATAAAATGCTAGTAGTTTCGAAACTGCACGCGTCTAAAGTTTAACTATTTTTAAGACGCGTTGTTAGTCTGTTCTAAGACAATGGAAGCTGAAGATTCTCTCCTTACGTCTTTCCTATACATATATTTCCTATTTACATCGGAAGCTAACCAAAATTTGGTACCAAATTTTGTCCAGTATTTTACAAAAAAATATAAATCATTCAACCGGTCATACCGTACGTGGTAGGCAAGACAGAGTACATATTTTTTTCCAGAAAACAAACAATAAGAATAGAAATGAATATTGTAAAATTCATTTTACGTATATTATAAGAACAATCGTAAAGTTGAATGGCATTAAAATAATATTCTATGTTAGAAATACTAAACGAAATTTAAAAAACGGTCATTTGATCGGTCGCGGTAGGTTTAACGTTAATCATAAACGATGTGAAAGTATCAATGAAATCAAATATTTCAATCACTGGAAATACAGCACCGGGATATTAATAATCGTTGATTTTTAAAATAAATAAAATTCATGTAATATCTCTGTAAGTGTATTAATTAGTACACGAAATATCAGTTTTGTACGTCGCGTACTATTTAAAGGAAAAATCCCTGAATGTCTATTTTTCCATCGAAGGAATGAAAAATTTTTTTAATGAATAAATCTACTCATTGGATTGATAATCTATTATAAAGTTTTAATAACCTCGTTTGCGTTTCATCAGCGCGACAATCAGAAGCTCGCCGCGAAGAAAAGGGGGATGCGTTTGGCTTGCCGTATTCCCCTCAAACTGAACGAATTAATGGACCTCTGTGTAGAATCATGCTTTCAATGTCTTTCGATAAACTTCATGGCGAGCTGATTATCCAAGCCCTTAAGAGAACTATGCTGGCAATTGCAACGTGCAACTCGCTCAGTCGCTCTTGGTGATTCGTTCGCGCTGCATTCCATTGATCGTGATGAACCGCTGCTTGCTTTTCACCTATAATGAAAACGTATAATGTAACAACGCAAAAGATATTAATTTATCAATATAAATAAGCTCGCGTCTTAACCAAAGCACGAAACAATGATTGTCTCGAGAATAATTCAAGGAATAATTCCGCCGTTTGTAATCTTGTAACGCAATTCTACCATAAGTCAACTAAATTTAATTCTAACTTAATGTCTAAATTAAACATAACATGGATGAAGGAAATCTGCCAAGAGGGAAACGAAAATATAATATTACGAGAAGACGGTAAAGATTTAAACAAGTTGTTTGATTAAATAAGATGTAGATAGATACGTACTATAAGTATGGAATATTCCATGACAAAGAGAGTTATAATAGGAGGCAGATATAAAGGAAAAGGAGATTTGAAATTTTTAATTAAACAAATTAATCAGAGAGTTTAAGGCAAAGACCATTTCTGATACTGCTTTTAATATTTGTTATTATCCTCGTGTGTTTCACTTTGACTTATAAATATTAGTTAATCCAAAAAGCTATCTCAAACCTTTTATTTTTAATTCTTCGTTGCTACATCTTGATAAACAGATTCTAGTTTATCGATGGAAATTTACATAAATTATCTGTCATTTTTAACAGGAATTTATAATTCTGAGATATTTTTAGAGATAAGAAAGATGTATATATGTCTAGAACTATGAAAGTTTGTATAATTTATGTATCTTTGATTTTATTTCGTGATGAAAATATATTATGGTAATCTTTGAATATTTATCACGCTATCACATTATATTAAAGTAGTCAAAACATCTGGCTATAGAAATATTTATAGAGAAGCAATTGCAACGTTTAACTTCATCCAAAGATGAACAATCTTTATCAATGTATGAATCTTTATTGAGAATACGTTTCGTCGCTTGATAATTGAGTAACATTGATAAAAATTAACATACCAAATATCAATTCGATAATCGACGCCCTGTTGCACGTATCGAATAATGTATTATCTATCTAAAAGTAGAAATTTTATAAGATATCAATAACTTTCTGAACTTCGTTTCATACGGACAATGTTTTAAATATTAAATATAAAAGAAGAGTATAGATTATAGCTAACGACACGACACGATGTCAAAACTATTTAAAAATTACAAATTTAGAACCGAAGAATCCTTAAAATTGCGACGAAGGTTTTCTGATTTTCAAACTTTCAGGTTTTCTACAGTATGTTTTATATATTCTTTTGTACCAGAATATCCAAGAGTGTGACCATACTTTACGCGTTAAAATTAATTAATCGAGCCATATATTTTGAAACGCCATCATTATGTTACACTCTATCGTTTCAGTTAAAATTTTCTTTATCCTTTTAATTGCACTTTCGTGTTTGCATATGCACGCGACTTAAATCCAATTTACCATTCAGGACGTGAATATGCACCGCGGCTGTACTGAATTGGCTCACTGAGCACAAGTATTCGCCGCTGTCAGTCTTTTTCGCCTGCTCGATGTACAGCTTGGTCACCAGATCTTCGTTCGACCTGAAAAAAGATTCTGATGTTATACGTCCGAATTTATCCGCGAACGTCAACGCGTTCGCTGAAAAATGCGAACCTTCGCCATCGAATTTCGAAATCATCGAATCTCGTGCAAAATTCATGATTCCATCTGTGTTCGAGAAACGAAGAAACCAAGCAGAAAATCAAATAAACCAAGTGGTAATATCAGCGAGCAAAAATGTCACGAAACATACGACGAAATATCTCGTGCAAATATAGGAATTAGAAACAGTGTAAATTCGAACGAGCACAGATTTGATCTAATCTCGTTGGAACAGCTGCAATTGGATTATCGTTAAGCTCAATAGGTCATGACCAGATCTGGATAGATAGAATTTCGTCTTATTTAGGGAAACACTACCGAGTTCTGATCCACCAATTTAGATGCTACCGAACTCTGTAGGAACCGACCAAACTAACAGTAAGACAAGTTGGTCACCAGTAAACGAAGATTTTCCCAAGTTACTACGAGTTTCTCTCGGCTGCAAACATATCCATCGTGGCGTGATATTACATTTCTGTGTCAATTATAATTTGTTTTTGAGCCAGCTTCGTACAGACAAAAAATTTGATATCGTTTGTACTCAACTAATCGTACACGTTTAGTATTAGGCGTTGAGTTAGGTCTAATTTTCTCGCTCAAAATACCTTGAAACAACTACGAATCAAATTAGTTTAACTTCTGGAGAAGACTATGTATATTTTGGTTATCATAGTGGCTCAGGTGTAATCCTAAATGCGAGGAAAATAAAAACTTCTCAATTTGTACAATATCGTGCATTATATATCATATATTTATTTACGTTTCGGTCGATGAAAGCCTCAAAGTACATATAAATGGACTGTTTGTAAAGGAAAATTTGAAGTGTTGTTCAAGTGATGCTTTCAAAAATTTAGCACTTAATTTTAGTGTAAAACTTTAAAAAATGTTATTATCTGGCGTGGATGAAATTTTGAAAACAACATACTCGACTGCTCTGAAATTTATACAGATTTCACCACGAATTTTTTTATATTGTATATATCATAGATTTTCTATTAAAAAATTGTCGAAAAAGATACGAAATTCTGGAATTTTCACTTTCAGGATTCACCATTTCACCAGTTTTTTCTATAAATTATTTACTTTGGCACTGACGATAACCATAAACATACTAATCAAGAATCTTTCCAATTCTTTAATTTTAGACCACCCTGAGAGCTCTAATCATTCACATCCAACGAGTCGTGATTTCTAAACATGCGTTTATTACAAGCTAGATAACAGCAAAAAACAATTGCTTAGAACTCTATAAAAAATGTAAATGTGTGACTAAAATCTGAATGAATCATAAAAAAGAATCGAAACGTTATACGTGGCATTAGTTTTAAAAAAATTCATGAATGAACAAGTCGAGGGCACGTTAACGCGACGGTTATAAATGCAGACAGACGAAGCTACTGAAATGAAGTAGAAGTGCCAAACGTAGAAACGTCTCGTAAAATGACTCGAGGGAGATGAAACGGTTCGTTCGTTGCTTCGAATGTGCGCGATGAAGCACGTACGCGGCCATATTCGTTGACACGAGAACGGAAAATCGGGACGCGTTAGCGTATCCGTCTCTCGAAACTGAGTTCGATCCGTCTTCCAGCTATGCTCACCCATTAACGTGATAAACGTTGACGTGATCCGGCAACGTTTCGCCATTTTTCCTCCAGACGGGATGCGGTATTTTGGAGTCGGGACAAGATGGCCGTACGACGCACGCAAGCTCGATACCGCTTCCGGTTTTATAGTAACGGTCCCGTAGCTCGTGCTTGGCCTCGTCCACGATTCTAATGTCTGGAGCTGGAAAACGAATGCTACGAGATAATTTCTGAATTATCATGGCATCCGCGACCTCGTCCACGACTCTCACTCAACAAATGAAATTTCAGGGAATAAAAATCCATTTATTTCGACAATCAACACTTTCGTTCGCTTCTTTTAGTGTGTAGACTCAACTCGTTAACACTTTGATTGCTATTCATATACAGGGTGTTCGGCCACCGCTGGGAAAAATTTCAATGGGAGATTCTAGAGGTCAAAATAAGACGAAAATTAAGAATACTAATTTGTTGATTGAGGCTTCGTTAAGAAGTTATTAACGTTTAAAGTTCCGCCAGTACTAAATTTTTTTCTCGAAAGTGGGTAGGATTTCGGGAGTATGTCTATTCACCAAAAATTATTGTAATTGATCCCCGCAACCGAATATAATTTTTCCAGAATGATTTGAAATTTTTGAATTTAATTGTTAATAACTTTTTAACGAAGCCTTCATCAACAAATTAGTATTCTTGATTTTCGTCTTATTTTGGCCTCTAGAATCGCCCATTAAAATTTTTCCCAGGGCTGGCCGAACACCCTGTATAGGTGACAGAATTAACAGTGGAACTAAAACAATTAGTTCTCAAGTCGAAATGTTAAAGAAAATAAATTTTAATAGGCTTCATAAATTTTAGCGAAGTTATGAAAGTAAGTACTACGATAAGTTTTATGTAATTTACGATTCTTTGAAATCAAAGTTTTTCTCTCGTAAGCAATTTTAGGATTTTAGGCAGCCAACATGTTAATTGTTTACACGTATTTCTGAAACACTCTGTGCGTACTTTGTGTATTTTCAGATTATTGGCATATGGAAGAAATTTCTTACGAGTGAAATGAATAAATAGAAATTTTATCCTACCTTGAATGGACGAGAACAATAAAGGTATCTTATTAAACTGCATTATACAAGGTATACATCCGCTAATTTTTAGTTTAATTGAATTGATGCTTTGTAACGAAAATTTATTGACTTCGTATATTCGGTATTTACTTTGTAACGGATATTCGTATGTTTGGGAATTATTTGTCTAATTATTCACCGAATGACAAGCACATATTTGCGCGCATGAGTCTACCCGTTGAACCTCACTGTCGAGAATTTAATTGTAAGGAATGTAAGTTCGTGCACGCATGGATGCCTAAGTGACTAATAATTGCAATCCACGAAATACGAAATTGCTATAGGTACGTGTACACTTACTAGCAGCGTATTAATGTTAAACAAGAAGAAGGGAAGATTTATTAAAAGAAGATCATTGATATTGCTTAATCTAAGTGAGCCAAAATAATTGATGTTCCATTGCTCGATTACGAAACGTATTAATAATCTAATATTTTTCGCGAGCGCACAATAATTCATGTATCTTTACTTTGAAACGAAAAAGAATGCGTAACGATCGTTTTGGACGAAACGATGCAAGAAATTAGGTAATGAATAAATTAACCGAATCAGAACTACTTTTTATCAAGCTATCTAAATACAATGTTCAGCTATATTTTTCATTAAATGGTTCTTTGTGTCTTTTACGCGCGTATATAAGTATTTGTGCATTTTGATCCGCTTCTTTGCTCGTTTAAATTGCTTTAGTAATTTCGATGGCTTTACAAACTATATGTGATTCCTTTGAGACTTCGCAATCAAAAAATTCTCTGATGTAAGGGAATAAATTTTGCATACCTTGCTGGCTGTTAGCTTAGATGATTGTAAGACAAAGGTACGAACGAAGTTATGAATAAAACATTTCGTTAATGCCGTTGCATTTACAATAAAAAATGTACGAATATTAAAGATCGTACAGTGCATGCAAAGACATAGACGGTGTTAGTGGGAACATAGATATATCGAAATAAGATGCAAATTTTATAACTTCCTAGACATAAACAGTTTCTGTATAAACGAATAATACGTGAAAGTAGGAAATTCGTTTGTATAGTAGTATTATGTGATATATTAATATTTCGATGTACACGTATGATAGAATTGTGAGTATTTCATTCATGCGTGATACTGTGATTCCTGGATGCAAGATTAAATTGTCGCGGAAAGAGTACTTGTGGCACTGAAAATTTGTCACGTATTAATTTCTAAATAATAAATAAAAATTATATAATAAAAAACATGCAGAAAATGTATTTTCTCCATCGTTTTGATGCGTAACATTGATACCTTCTAAAGGAAAATATCCAGCTTGTGACTCCTAGAACCATCTTTTAGGTTCCTGTTTGGCGGAATCTCGCTAGGTGGATTACAACATTTTGTTCTCATCTTCCAAAAAAATGAAACTATTATTTTTAGTAATTTTATACAAAATTTTATTATTTCATTTGGAATACTACTATGAAATGTTCTAATAAAATGATACATTCTTTGCACTATGCACGTATTTAGTAAATTTCAATATCATTTTTTGTCGCTTTCTCAAATTCTCAAGTAACACTTTAATTTTGGTAACCAAATATTTTACTCTGATCAACAAATTCACCATTAAGAAATATTCAGTCTTCGATTATATTGTCAAAAAATCCTTTAAAATGTACTTTAATAACGCGGGTATTAAACCAGATACTATAAAGTGAGATCCAGAAATGTTATGATCGGTGAACCCAACGCTATTTAATTATCAAAATAAAAGTTTTTATTGAAATATTCTCGAAAGTTTACTGCCACACCTCGTATAACCAAGATGACAGCATCGTTGGTCCTATAAACCCACAACGACGGTGCGCTTTGCTCGCGATAAATTTTAAACGCGTCGTCAACTCGAAGGGATTTACTTTTGCAGAATTTACTAAACCAATGGAACATAAATATGATACTCTTGAATTATTTTATCTAATATACGATAAGTTAAACGTTACGTATACTATTACGTTGTTTGCATTTATTTTGTAGTCACATACTACAGACATTTTTCAACAAGAAAATGTAGTTATGTTCAAAGAAAAATCTTTCGAACGATCGTGTTCAGATAAAGTGACTGCCTAACTACTTTGCTCGTTACAAGCAGGAACACAATCAATTCACGCGCGTGCTGTAAATTGATTGTTGACATTTTTCATGCGGACAATCAACAAACATGAAAGAAAAGATATGTGTGGCATACATGTAAGAGATCTTCCAACAAATGATTAGATCCAATGTAAGGGCTGCCAACACTGGCCTCGTTAAGTCCGCTTTTGCACGGAGTGGTTGAATTATTTTTCTGCGATATTTGTCAAGTTTAACATCTAAAATCATTAGCAGAGATCTGCGATCTAGTTGTCAAGCGCTGCGTAGTAGTTTGTAAGCAACAATTTCACCGATCATTACTTTCAACGGCAAGATATTTCATTGACACTCTACAAATAACGGCAAAATGCATTTTTAAAACGTCGTTGCTTTTAATTTACCAGTTTTCTTCATTTACAATTCTGAAGCAACTAACTCATAATTTATTTCATCTAACGTACTGATTTATACATAATAAACTCACAATTTGTTTTCATGTGTACTAACACTAAACCTACCTCGATTGGTCGAATGATCGTTTTTTAAATTTCGTTTAGAATTTCTAACATACAATGTTATTTTAACGCCACTTAACTTTACGAATTTTCCTTCATTTTCGCCTCGATTATAGATTACAAAACGTCCGCCTTGTTCGACGGTAGATCGAATACTGCCAACTCGATTTAGTCTTCACAACATCGCAGACCATCGCGTCCCTTTCTCAGGTATTCACATTCTTTCCTCATCTTAATCCTGTGTCTAGACTACGTTTATTCTTACGTTGGTTTATTTGGGGAAACGACATTGAGTGTGGAACACCAAGCTCGATAACGGCATCGATATCGACAAATATATTTTCAATGAACTTTTCAATATCCACTTCTATTCTTATTGTTCGTTTTCTCGGAAAAAGACCGGATAAAATTTGGTATAAAATTCTAGTATCTTTCTATCCGCCTTAGAACAGTCTAACAATGCGTACTAAAAATAGTCAAACTTTATATGCGTGCAGTTCCGAGACTGCTAGTGTTTTATCCATTGTTGAGCCACCGTTAGGAGGGGTGAAGCTTCCTCTTTAAAATGATTTTTGGTTTTTGTCGATCGGACTTTCCGTTTTCGAGATATCGTAATTTATGTAAACGTGTCATTTTTTTTATTTCGACTATCTCGACCTTTTTCTCCGAAATTAACTACAGTATCGACTTGAAACGAAATTCGTTCTCTAGGGCATTTTATCCCTTATCAGACGAAGATTAAAAAATGGTAGGGATGATTATACATGATGTATCGGTAGGATTAGTGTCAAAATCTAATCATAATATTCAATTACCTTCATAGATAAACTTCAAGAATGACTTCTACTTAAAAATGGGCAGAAATCAGTCCATGTGGTATTGAAATATTGAAACAAGAAAGAAAATGATTGAAGTAGACATTACCCAATTGTAAGAATAACACTCTACCTTTCATTTCATAAAATCCATAGTCTGCTTAAAAGTATTCCTCACCATATAGTTAAAAAGAAAAGAAATAAAATAATTTATTGGTCTTCAAAAAAACATTTTATAACGCTCTATTTAAACCAGGTGTCGTAATCGATTAGAAATGAAAATTAACGGTTACGATTATCTCTGTACTACATCGGATGTTCGACGATACTTCCATCTCAATTATACGGCCAATAGCCTCTCAGATCGCGTCAACGTATTCAGTAAAATTTTTCTCGCCTCGCGCGAATCCACTTCCGCGACGATACCGGCTTGATTATTCTCCGCCGGAAACGCGCTCCGCCATTACGGAGGCAAACAGCTCCCATTCGATAATTGGGTGAGCGAGCAAACACGGGAAAGTTTCGGATGGGACATGCAACAAGGTGTCGCATTTTCCTCGCCACCAGCAGGGGGGGGAGGGGGACAAGGCGAAAAATAAAGCAACGACGGGTACGTGCTCTCGTTCCGGGACAAAGTCCTGCGCCCTGTGGGCGCCCGTGAGATTCCCGCGACGTAATTGAATCTTTCCGGGCACGGACTTTAAACTCGTTTCAGCCCCCAGCCGCGGGTAACGCCGCGTTTCGAGCGTGCCCCGAACTGCAAATCGGTTCACGCAATTCGGTGTAGATTCGAGGCCGCGTCGCGACGCATCGATTCCACGCGTGGATATTTAACGCCCTGCTCTCTGCCCTCTACCGCGAACGCTTTCACAGTGATTTATTCCTTTGAATTTTTCCCACGCGACAATGCCAACGACAGACTACGCGAATTATGATAATCGGAGTACCCCTGGATTACGATCGAGGATCCTTTAGCGTTGTGTTCCCCGTCCTCTGCCGGCTCGCGTGAATTTATCCGACGAGATTCAGGATTAGCTTGGCGGTTTGTTTCCTGTTAATTTGGATTCGCGATCTTTGTGGTACGAATTACGGTTTTGGTTTCGTTTTTACTTCGAGTTATTTTAATCTCTCTTTAGATTATCTTGCATTGCATCGTGCGTGCAAGAAATTATCGAAAAGTAACGATGTTTCAGACAGATAATTTGCTGCCTTTTAGGAACGACTGGACAGCATTGCAAATCTCTACCCGTGAGTTTACAACAACGTTGCGTGACACTGGAAGATAGGGAAATTGGAATTGCGATTATTTTCTTGGGTCTTGGGTCTGTGATTTTATGAAGTAGCAACGAACTTCAACAGAATAGTAAGGGTGAGAGGGAAAATAGTGACAATGAGCGCTCTGTTCCGGTGAAATAATATTATTATAGATCCTAGCTAATTAAGAAAGTATGAAAAAACAATTCTCAAGAGTTTTTTTAAATTTAACATTTCTTTATATCGAGTGTTCGGCCACCCCTGGGAAAAATTGTTACCAAGAATACCAATTTGTTGATGGAGGCTTCGTTAAAAAGTTATTAAAAAATTAAATTAAAAAATTTCAATCATTCTGAAAAAATTATTTTTATTTGCGGGGGTCGATTACAATCATTTTTGGTCAAAAGACATACCCTCGAATTCCTACGCACTTTCGAGGAAAAAATTCCTTACCGAAAATATAATGTCTGACCATAGTGTTGATATGTTTCACTGAAATTTCATGCGTATCTTTAAAACATCATAACTTCTGAACGGATTGGACGATTTTAATGTTTCAAAATCCAAACTACGCGTATTTTGGTGCAGAATATGTAGACATTCCAAAAGTATGCGAAAAGTTGATAATGAATTGATATTATAGGTTATCGAAGAAGATTGTTCAGTTGTATTTGCCAGAACAATTTCTATTCACTCTTCCAACTTTGAAGGAACATTGAATAAATAATAGAAACTAGAGATTGTAATTGAGGACGTTGGATCATTAAAAATTATAAATTTAGAATTGTTGACACAGTAGTATTTTTATTATGCGTGTATATGTTATATGAGAAGAAAAAGAATATTTTACATCTCGATGGTACTTTAAAATCCGGTACTTGCATTATTCTTGCGTATTTGTATTATATGACTAAAAAATTAGAAAATGTGAGATATGAAGGAAAAAAATCTTAGTCGCGCTTGGAAATTGGTCAGCAAGGTCACCGTTATTAGGAGCTCACGAGGACGAGCCTGGAGGGAATGGCTGGTCACAGAGTTATTGGTCAGACTTTTTATTACGCAGTTCACAGACGGAGTCGAGAAGTATTTCTCTTAACTCATGGTACCCTTCAGGTCCATTCTCGTGTGCTCTGTACCTTACCTAGCACACTCTGCCTTAGACAGTAGGAAATGCAGCGATCGGTTCATGAATATACAGGGTGATTCTAGAAATTGGGACAAGCTGTAGCTCTTTTCTAAGCAAACATGCCAACTATTCATAGCGGAGAAAGTCGAATTCTCCGCGGCGAATTATATTTCGAGGCTTTCACTTCAAATCAATTCTTCTTACCATCCTGTGTATAACAGTGTTAAGGCAGGATCATCGGGAACGCAATGCTTCAGAAAAGATATTTCATATTTCAAGTCAGGATATTTCTTTATCTCGTAAGGTGTTCAAACGTTCCGTTATGGAATTGAACGTTCCTTTGTATTCTTAAATTGTATACAATATATCTCGTTCGCAGTTGCTTTCCCAGAAAATTGTATAGAATAAAAAGAATTTTAGAAGGTTTGAATAAACTTACATGGGAATCTGTGTACAATTTCTCGGTGGGATCCGTAGAAACTGAAATATCGGATCGAACATTCGATATTTTATGGAAGAATTCGTGCCAATTCGTGCTATTCGCAATAAATCGAGAAATGTACATCAGGCAACGGCAAACCGATTTATACGTTCGAATGATGGTTTCCGTTTTAAATAACATCGATTAATTCGATCGGTTGTGTTACTAAATGTCATGCGATCGTTGGAACGTTAATGTCGCCATCATCGAAAACAAAGGGTCACACCAAAATTTGCCGTGCATACAGCTGAACTGTGTTAACGAACTTGCAAATATTGTTTACTATAACTTAGAAACGTCTATTGAACAACGGTGCAACGTTGATTGGAAACCATTGAATACAGAATCACTTTATCCACTGTGCATTTTACAGTTACGGATACGACAGACGATGTGAATGCGTCGCCGTAAAAATTGTCCGGCATTGTTTCATAGAAATTAGTACAAAACGGCCATCCGATCGTGCTATTTTCAGTTAAAGTGTAAATCGGGCTTTACATAGCCCGGATACACGGATGTGAAGGGAAAGAACAAACGCGCGAAATTATTCTCTCTCGGTGAGCGCGTGCTTGTTTGCGAGGAGAAGAGATATCATTCGTTGCGTCGTTCTTTGCACATTATTATGCAGGATGTTCGGAATCAAATTTCAGAAAATTAATAAACTTGTTATACGTAGTAAAAATAATAAATCTTCATCGTAACAATAATCTTCTAAACATTAAGAATTAAAATTGCGTAGAATAAAAACATTGTGAACGAAGTATTCGTTTGGATTTTAGATAAACAAAGGGTTATGTTTCATAATTTTTTCCAAAAGTTAATAATTCTGGGAAAATGTGTATATTCCTTTGGAAAGCTCTTACTGAACTTCGTATCTAATAAATTAATTTTTACCCTGCAGTTTAACGTTCAGACGTTTTTTGCATTGTTTATCAAGAAAAATTGTTTGATACTTGTAGCTAATAATCTTTTCAAGAAAGTTTTTACTGTCATTTTTTAGTATAAGAAATTTGACCAGAAATTTCTGCTCTCTGATTTCTGTCAAAGCAACGAATGTTAATGTGCAATAAAAGTCCATTTTCAGATTTTGTAGCGTAAACGAGGCGACGTCCCTGGAGGGTAATACTATGGATAGAATTCACTGTTTCAAAAGTAATAACCATACCATTATTTGTAGTAAGCTTCCTCAAGCGTAAAACCCGCTGATACATAGTACAGTAATATGCTAAAAAATCTGGATATTTATCATCTTCTCGGCACAAGAAAATGAAACCATTAGCTCAACCGAGCATCGAATGAGCTCCCTTTATCGTAACGGTTACCAATTTAAAAATAAGAATACGGTTTCCTTTACTCCATTTTTTAAATCTGAAATTATTTTAAAAAGTCCTATAATATAAAAAGAAGGAGAGGATGATTCTCTTTGGTGATAGAAGATAGACCAATATGAATTTTGATTTGCTTATTAGTCGTAAAGTCTTGGTTGCAATGCAAATTTATTAAAAATATTTTTGTCTTGCAAATTGTAACACCTTATGAAAACTTGAAAAATGTTTAAAAAATATTTCTGTATTCTCTATTCTTTCCTTCTTCTATTTTGTTTTAATTGTAAAGTCTTGTTTGTAATACAAATTTATGGAAAATATTGCTATTTTGAAAGTTGTAACACTCTGTCAAGACTTGAAAAATGTTTAAAAAATATTTCTGTATTTTTTATTCTTTTCTCTTCCTATACGACATTTGATCTTGTACTCACCACACTGTGAAAGTAAAAGAAACAGCTTAAACTTGCCAACATTTTAAAAACAAATAATTTTGTGACTCACATTATTAGACAATTGAGTTGGTTTGAATATCCAATTCATTTACATAGTCAAATTATTATCCAATTGTTTTATATTCGTACAAAAATTACTAAGTAATAGGAATACATTTATTACTGATTAAATATTGTGGTTGAAAATATTTAATTTTAGCTAGAAATGTTTACGCCAATAGAAAACAGTATTTGAACATGAATGAGTTGAAAAATGGTATCCTACAAACGTAGTCTAAAATCGAATTGGAAACTTTACGTTAATTAATAGAATGAATGTTTAAAGGGATATTTCAGGCGATAGGAAATAAAGGAAGATTTACTAAATATTAAATTCTGTTTGTTTTTCCATATCAGTGTTATTCTTTTGTCATTCTAAAATATTTGTTCATTATGTATTGAAAGTATATTTATTTCAAAATAAAAAATATTGATTAAAATGCACTTTTATATAAAAAAACTGCAGTAAATCTGATATTAATAAACTGAATTATTACGTTTGTTATTTTTTCGGGTCACTGTGCGAACAAGCTCTGTTAGATTATAATGGTATTTGCAGTATTGTATTAGCATTATTCTTTTCTTACTTTCTCAAGTGTTTGTCCATTATTTATTAAAAATATGTACCCATATTCATTTCGTACAGAAATGTTAGTTATTTATAAAACAAACTTTGTTATTAGTATGAATAGGAGTTTATATAAATTATATTACATTGTCCTCCATTTAAAAAATGAATAATTATAATAAATAAATTAAAAAATATCGAATAAAATGCACTTTTATATAAAAAAATTACAGTAAATCTCGACATTAATAAAAGGAATTATTCCATTTTTCATTATTTAGAGCTACTGTGAGAGCACACTCTATTAGATTATAATGGTATTTGCAGTATTGTATTAGCATTATTCTTTTGTTACTTTCTCAAGTGTTTGTCCATTATTTATTAAAAATATGTACCCATATTTATTTCGTACAGAAATGTTAGTTACTTATAAAACAAACTTTGTTATTAGTATGAATAGGAGTTTATATAAATTATATTATATTGTCCTCCATCTAAAAAATGAATAATTATAATAAATAAATTAAAAAATATCGAATAAAATGCACTTTTATATCAAAAAATTACAGTAAATCTCGACATTAATAAAAGGAATTATTCCATTTTTCATTATTTAGAGCTACTGTGAGAGCACACTCTATTAGATTATAATGGTATTTGTAGTACTCTTAATACGCCCACAATCGGGATCGTTTACCAAGGACGATAACAAAACAGCAAAGCAACATCGACAACAAAGGTGTCGGGGGTCTAATTACCTCTTCTTGTCAAGGAAGAGAACGCTGGAAGTGCTCAAGCTCTCGCGCGGGGATCGTGTGTGCTCTAGCGGAGCGAAATATCCGACAATCCTGAGAATCGAGCGTTTGCGGTCGCACAGAGCGCCGTTACCCGGGAGGAATGTCTCGCTCTCCGTGAGAGCAGGGTTCGCTGGGCGTTGACAACGATAAAGGCGTGCTGGGAAATCATCTTATTGTGCCTTCGTAATGCCGCTATCGATCGACGAAGCTTTACCGTGGGAGCTCGCTGCGCTGCGTCCTAATTGAACATGAGCTTCGCCCGATGCCGCGTGGCGAAGAGTGATTGATATCGTATGCGAAGTAACACCCTCTCGATTCTGCGCTTACCGCGTCTTTCCGCGTCGAACGACACGGCCCCGTGCCCGTACGTCGACAAGAATCGATCCCGTAGATCGATCGTGGATCCCCCACCGTGACCGATATACCCGGAATAGGAACGAACGGTTTTCGTGCCTCGTCCTTTTTCGCTTCTCCTCGCCGCCTCGCCAGGCGTACCACCAACAAAAGGGGTGCTACCCCCTGCTAATTATTCTGTTAATAATATTTACTACGTTCCTCCGCTCTTCTCCTTTTCTGGCTTATTTATACAGGCCGATTCCAGGAACTAGGACAAACCGTGGTTGTGTCCGCTTTCCCGAGCGGAGACGCGAAAGATTGATCGAGGAAGAGGTCGAAACCCTCGGAACTATCTCTTGACGATACAATTTTTTCTTTATCGGCACGAGAGTGCAGGTGCGATATGCTCTTGCATTTGTTTTTTAAATTGAACCACGCGCTCTTTTTACGCGAGACGATTTTTCTTATCATCCTGCATACGAAAGCGATCGAACCTGGATATGACCTAGCCTTTCGACTACCCCGGAACACGTACGACTTTATTTCGCGCAGGGGTCAAACTTATTAAGTGGACCGAAAGAAACGATAAAGGAGTATTTTTTCTAAATGATAATTGATTAAAATTGCACTTAAAATGATCGTAATCACTCTTAACCATGTGTTACGTTCTACATTTTTAAAATTATAAATATTACAATATAAGGGAAACAATCCATACAATTTGACTGTTTTATAATGTTTGTTAAACGAATTTCTTCTGTTCGAATGCTCTGTTAAACAAAAAGATTATACATATAGATAACTGTAGTTGTTATTGAATTATCATAAATTTTTTTACCATTTCGCGTTAAAAAATTATTTCTAACCGAGGATTAAACTTGTACCCCTTCTTTCAATATTTATTTATTACGTTGACCTCTTTCTGTCAGTGCCCATGTACCGTTTATTATTTATTACAACGACTATTAGTCCGACCGTCTTCCGCGTACCTATAATTAACCCTTTCGCTGCGAAGGGAGTGTATCTAGTACATGCGTCTTTATTAAATGGCGCTTATTTGCGAGGAGCGTAAAAATACGTTCATAAAATACAGCTCTGCTGCTTGTTAGAAAAATGCGCTCCGCGCGCACGATACCGTTAGAAAAATATGCTTTGTTCGCTCGATATTATAGTTCTCTCTTTGACGGTTCTGGTATATGTACTTAACTGTTGCTTAAAGTTCTCTGAACGGGAAACGTCGATACTTTCTTTATACCATGGACAATCTCCTGCAAGATTATGTCTTTATTCTATACTGAATGCAACGTCATAGTGCTTGTCTTTATACAAAATATCCAAGTTTATCTTAAACAGTCCTCTGACAACCTATACGTATATCTCCTAATGGATAAATAGTGATCGTCTGAACGTCTAACATACTCTATTTTTAAATGTAACTATTTTATCTGTTAATAGTAAATATGTAGTTTATCTATTTTACATTGCATTATTGGGGAAATCGTGACCGTAGATTTATTACCTAACAGATAAAACAGACTCGATATATTATGTGATTTTCTAGATAATATAATGGAAATTATTGTAGTCGAAGATAAACTTGTCTAGTGGGAAGCTTCGAAGGTCCCGCAGCTTATCAACGGATTATAAACCGACAACCGATCCAGCTTGCGTTAGGGTATAGTTCTCAAATATCCGTTGCGACCATGATCACACTAGAGACGAATATATACTTATTGGAAAAAACACTGTTCATCCAATAAACATGATTTTTGTTATTCAAATTTATGTAAACACAAACATATCGTATGTTGTGAGCTATATCACCGTGGCAATGAAAATACAGGGTGTTTGACCACGTCTGGGAAAAATTTGAGAATCTAGAGGCAAAAATAAGACGAATTCAAGAATACCAATTTATTGAGTGAGGCTTCGTTAAAAAGTTATTAACGTTTAAAGTTCCATATCGACTGGAAAATTTTTCGGCGAAAAAAGAAAATTTCAAATCGTTCTGGAAAAAATAGCTATGGCTGCGAAAGTCAATTACAATCATTTTTGGTCAACAGACGTACCACCGAAATTCTATGCACTTCCAAGAAAATAATTCAGGAGGTGCTTAAATTATTCGGCGAAAATAAAAAATTTCAACTCGTTCTAAAAAAATTATTTTTAGTTACGGGGGTCCATTATAATCATTTTTGGTGAATAGACATACCCCCGAAATCCTACTCAGTTTCGAGAAAAAAATTCCTTACCGAAAAATATAATTTCTGGCCAGAAATGTCTGCCCGAATTTTCATACGAATCTTTAAAACGTCATAACTTCTGAACGGATTGGACGATTTTAATGTTTAAAAAAGCAAACTACGCGTATTTTGGTGGAGAATATGTACAAATCGCAAAAATATTCGAAAAGTGGGTCCTTGACCCCCCAAAATGAGAAAAACCTCATAAAAATGGTCCAATTTTCAAACAGCCATAACTTCTACAATTGTGAATATATTCCAATGGAACTTTTTTTTGAGGTAGAGCTCATGGGTACCTACAAAAAAGTATTACACAACTTTTCTGTAGGGCGCCAAATAAAATTACTAAAAATCAAAAACGAATTTTTAAGAAAAATCAACAGGGGGTAGGTGCCTAAATTCTTCGGCGAAAATGAAAAATTTCAAATCGTTCTAAAAAAATTATTTTCAGTTACTGGGGACCATTATAATCATTTTTGGTGAATAGACATACCCCCGAAATCCTACGCAGTTTCGAGAAAAAAATTCATTACCGAAAATATAATGTCTGACCAAACGTTGATATGTTTCCCTGAAATTTCATACGTATGTTTAAAACATCATAACTTCTGAACGCATTAGACGATTTTAATGTTTCGAAATGCAAACAACGTGTATTTTAATCAAGAATATGTAGAAATTCTAAAAATATTCAAAAAGTTATTCCTTAACTCCGTAAAGTGAGAAAATCCCCATAAAAGTAATCGAATTTTGATTTTCGTCTTATTTTGGCCTCTAGAATCTCTTATTAAAATTTTTCCCAGGGGTGGTCGAAAACTCTGTATATTATCTACATGAAACGTGTCGTAGGCCTTGAATGTAACAGAAACAATTTTCTGTTTTTAAAATATATACCCCTTTGAAACGAACAATATTTTTTTTCAATCTTTCGCCCGCATTTTCATCAGAAATATTCCAGACGTTAATGTTAAAGTAACCCTGTTGACGAAGTCGCATTTCCGGAAATACTAAAGTGTCGAGAAACGGTTGGAATAATTATCTCAGGTGTATCACGGACTTAGGAGTATTTCTGCAAGCGTGATTCCCTTGGTACAGAGCGTAAGCTCTCTTATTGTTAGTTACGTGCGAGCCACAACGAAAGGATTACAGCATAGGCACAGGTAGATTCGAGGTTAATATATGTTGCTGCTGCACCGAATCTCCAAACTTCCAAATCCCATTTCCCCGTTGCTTACAAATTCATTGCTACGTCATTGGAGAATCTTCGAACAGCCCTCCGTACATAATTGTTTATTCAACGTTCCTTCAAAGTTCACTGTTGGAAGAGTGAATAGAGATTGTTATGGCAAATACAAGCGTTCAAAGTATCCGAACAGTCTTCTCCGCTAACTTATACCATCAAAACGTGAATTCGTTACAAATTCTTGTCTTTGATTTTTATCCTTTATTCGTAAACCCGATCATATTTTTCTCCTCTTTGTAAAACGAGGTTAATTAAGTATGAAACAGCAGCGGTTTGTCACGTTTGATGCTACGTCTAAAAGGCCACCATATACACCTGATTTTCTTTTTACCTCTTTAACCTGATCCATTGAGGTTCCAACCTTCTTTCTCGCAAATATTCTCTTACTATTTCCTTTATATATAGCGCTCTTTTGATCTATTATGCAAGTAATATTCTATCTATAATCTTCTTGTACTTTCCCTATCCCTTTATCTTATTACGTCTTACATTTTTTCTTTAATCAATAATCTTGAGATTAAGTGCAAAAGTAGCTTTCGCCAGTACTTTGAATTCGCGCATCGATACCGTATCTCTTTGATAGAATACGTATTCTACTTTGTACTAAATGGAATGAAGAGAATATACAGTAACTACGATTTAAAGTAGGGAAAAAGTTATTAAGTACTTTATGTATATGTGATAAAAAGTTTCAAAGGGAATCACTTTACTGTTGATTATTTCCATGTAGAACGATGAAAATAGAATACGTCTATGTAGTAATATTTTAATTCAAATAATTTAAGTCATTCTATACGTCAGATTTCACTTGCGACCATTGCAACTCTTAAATTGTAAAATATATTAAAAAATGTTTCACATGAAAGTTATACTGTTTGTGGAGGCCTGTAAATTTATAGGAAAAAATGTATGACAAAAACTCCTTTACTTGTCGAATGGCATTAAACTTGTCTTCTCTAATATTACAATGCTTTATAAGCTCTATTAATACCGTTTTATAAATGACATTCTACAGTTCTTTTTGCATAAATCAACATTTCTTATCATTTTGCAAATATTGTAAAAGCTGGAAAATATATTTCATTAACACAGAAAAAATTGATCTCTCACATATTAAGTAAGGTATCTCGAATAACATTTAATTACTGATGATTGAAAAAATATGAAAGAAACAGAAACTTTAAATATAAAATATTGCACATACAACTGTTCCTCAAGAATATGTAGAGAAAAGAAATCGAATTTTTGAAAGGTTTACAGTAGAATACTTCCTTTATAGAAATGTATATGTTCTAAAAATTGTCAGTGTCGATAATTGGCAATGAATCAGTGAATGTATAAAAATAAAAAATTTAATTTTAAATACGGTAAACGAGATTTGAGCAGTAAGAAATCTTGATATTCATACTACACATTGCATAATAGATACATAATTTTAGTTAGACGTACGTCTAAAATTATCGAGTAATGCCACCTAATATTTTGCATATAGCGACCAGAACGATCTATCATCCTGCGAAGGTAGATTAAAATCGAAGGCGGATAATTCCGGTTCTTTTCAACGTAAGTGCTGCGGTAAAACATTTACTTCTACCAAAGTCGGTACACGTTTCATCTACGACTATCGACGTTATCGATCCATCAAAATTCTGCGACCGACATGGAAGAACGGAGTCGTTTAGGTTCCCTTGTTATTTTCGCCAGTCTTCTTTTCTTCCTGTTTCACAAACGAACCGCGTTCCAGATAAAAGTGTTTCCTGGCGTTTCGCGAGTCGCGCCATTTTCGAGCTGCTGTTCACGAAAGGATAAAAATCGCGAACGCGACAAGGGTGGCCCCGATACCGCGCACCTTTACATATCGCGTTTACGTTCCCCGAACGACGATATATTTGACTCTTATCGCGTCTCCTATCCGATTGAAACAAATCGATGTAAACTCTAACCTTCTGGCTAGCAACGAAACTTCGAGTTCCACTTCTCTAACGCAGGTTTGACTCTAGCGGTGGCTAGAGAGCCAGTTATCGTTTCTTGCTTACGTGTTTTACTAGAGCGTAGAATAACTCTCGTGTCTTTTATAGGGAGTTGGATGAAAGGCTTGCTGAGTAGCTACTAGTGGAAGACGAGATGATGGCACAATACCCACAAACTAAACGACGCGAGAGGCAAGGAGAATCGTCCACACGATCTACATAGTTAATCTCTTCCAATTGTTAGGTTCTTGGCTATTATTGGGATAAGTCGATCACGAACTAAGCCTCTGAACAAACCAAGAACCAAGGCCGAATCAAGAGCCTGAACAGTGGAGGGAATTAGTAAAATTATAAATTACATTTCTACAGGATGAATTATACCCTTTCTTTTAATATGAAAACCAAATGAAGAGTGTCTCTTTGATGTATGCATTATCGGTTTTTTAAAATGTTTTTCAATAAAAAGTTTCTCTATTTCTGTTTTGTTTCCCCCAATCACTGACACTAAAACTTATGTATTTATTTGTACCAAAGAAATTAAAACGATAGATACTTGAAGAAATATTTGTTCATTCTCTGCTAGAAAACTACGTTTTCGAAAATCCAGTCGAATAAATTTTCTACAACTTTTAGTAGAAATTACAAATCATTTTGACTATTTACGGTAGTTCATACCTCGTCAAACTCCCGTTAAAATCCCGTAAACTCTTTACATTATAAATTACTGTCTCTGCTCGTACTGCATGGAATTTATTTCCACGGGCTGCACGCGCCTAGATACGTCACTGTCTTTCACTCATGTTCGTATCAACTATTTACGTCTTTCGCATAAGCCATTCTCAAGATGTGAACTCTCGAAGTTGTAGCGCCGTCGGCATTAGCGTTACCAGAAGTTACTTGGACTTTGTGCATCATGGCTTTAAAAAGAGCCTCTGTGTGCGTCACAGCATTCCTGAGAATTGTTACGAGGCAATTGTGAAGCAACATTTTACATTTGGCAATGGAAATACTTTCAGGTACTATAAATATAATCGCAATTAGTAATTTCTTATTCAAAAATTAATTGAAATACGTTTCATCTGTCTCCATTTTAATCTTCGTTCAGATTAAGCGACGTTCTTTCAGTTATAAATAAGAATATACAGAGAAAAGTATTTAAGGGGGTATCCTAGTGTCAAGTGCATTTTTTTAGACTTTCTTGGAGAATTTTTTTTGAATAAACTATAACACCTTTTGCAATCAAATTTATGAGGTTTATTTATACGTGTTTCAGTGACATTTTAAAATTTTTTGGGTAAGAAAAATTTAAAATTGATGCCAGTGCATACTCTCAAATATAGTTGGTTTTAAAAAGGTCCATGATTCCGGCCATTCTGTTTGTTTTGAAATGAAAAAACCTGGAACATTCGTTTCAAATCTCATTTGAAGATCCATTTTAATCTTCGTTCAGATTAAGCGACGTTTTCTCAGTCGTGAAGAAGAGTATACAGAAAAAAGTATTTAAAACTCTCCACTCGTTTTACATTGTATTTTCGTTTATTGCGTAAAAAGTATGTAAATTAAGAAGAAACTATATTATTTGTTCCTAAAAGAGTTATTTCGGAATTCCTCCATCCATAGTTCATTGAAACAGATCTTATTCGCGTCGATAACGACGATAGTTCCTCAGTTTTACGATTTTAATTCCGTTTAACGAGCACGGTAGAAATACGTTAAATCTGCCGTTCATCCGGCACAAAAGAGGCCCTGATCCAATTTATTGACCTAGGTCTCGACAAAACTGGCCGACAAATACCTACATTCGACCGGTACGCCTCTATGAGTTCACGTTCTCCAACCGCCCGCTCTTCGAACAGCTTCTCAATTAAGCTTTTATTATCCGGCTCATAAGTGACCAAATAACGTCCAATCGTTCCGGGCACGAAACGGCTCGAAAGGAGCTCTTGCGCTGCTGGAAAAAGCGGGGACGGCCATCTTCTAATTAAAGGGATACTTTCCAGCTGCCGATAGCCTCGAATAAAATAAGAAAGCTGAAAGGAAGAACAAAGGAACAGGGAAACTGGGCTGTGTAGAGAGGGGGAGGGGGGACGACGAAGAGGTGGACAGGGACGCTTGAACGAGACCAGATGAAAGGAGATGTTGGTCGGATGGCAAGCTGGACGATGAAAATACTGTTTCGAGCTAAGATTCCGTCAAGTCCGGCAGAGCGAGGACTTTCCGGCCCGGAAGCTGGCGAAAAACTTTTTCCTACTTTTAACCGGATTAAACGGAAGTTCCACGTTGTACTTCCTGCCGGGATAACGTCGGCCAACGTCGCGACGTCGACCACAGATTCGCAGTACAGTATCAAAACGACCATTTTTGGTACTCTCCGGAAACAACAGGTTCCAATTTTTAGTAACTTTCGACTGTTTTTTAACTGTAATAGTAAGTTAAACATTTTTCAAATACGGAATGCAAAATAATAAAATTCAAGTTCGGGTCAAAATGGGCCCTACTATTTTAATAGCATTCTAATTATTGGACGAGTTCGTTATAACTTTTCCATTGTACGTCGATTAAATTATTCATCGTTTTCTGATTTTCTAGGATGTACAGGTGCAATTCAGGTAAAAGTCTCTTTCAACGAAAATCGAAATCAGCCATTTTCAAAGCCAAAATTCAAGTTCCGTTTAAAATGGACCCGAAGTTTACTATTTTAATACCATTCTAATTATCGAACGAGTTCGTTATAACTTTTCCATTGTACGTCGATTAAATTATTCATCGTTTTCTGATTTCGTAGAATGTACAGATGCAATTCAGGTAAAAGTCTTCAAAAGAAACAGCCATTTTTGACCATTTACCATCGACACGCGCGAAACTTTAGCGAAACAGTCGATGTTGTACTCGTGGCTTTGTTTTATTGTGTCGTTTCGGAGGGGTATATTCGTTTATATGGATCTTCGAATCTTCGTTGAATTTATGGGATAATAGTTGTGCTGCGTAGCGGGCGAAAGAAACGCTGATAAAAATTGATGACGTCATCGTATTTGTACTATATTTGCGATGTATCTACGTGTCTGTGATGGGAAGCAATAAAGATATGAGAGGTATTTCGTGTATCAAAACACAGATATGTATTTATTACAACATTCTGTGATGATGTACGCGATATGTCACAAGTTTGGATATATGTATATATTTAGGATGGTGCACAAAAAACACAACACTTGTATATGTTTACTATTAGAACTAATAGGAGAAATTTTAAAGATAGAAATTTATTTTAATCTAATCAAAATTTGATACACCTCGTGCCACGGCACTCATTGTATTAAATATTGTATTGCAATTAATAAATTACTTAGCGACGCTTCTCATTATTTAAAATAGTGAAAATATTATGGTTTTCTGTTTCTAGCGGATCACTAGCTAATGTAAAATGGAGTGTAAATTCGACCTCGTTTTCAAAGTCCATAAAATTTGACTTAATTTTAGGCTAACGAAGAAGACAGATGTGGTCTGGGGAATCGTAGTTTGATGACCAAGCATTTTTAGTCTGTGTTAATTCAGTGTTACTTTGACCGAAATTCCGCTCGTTATTAGCAAAGTTCGGTGATATACTAATGAGATATTAATATTTGATCACGGTTTTACAAGGCTCCAGTAATTTTTAATTCGGCGCAGCGCACGAACCATACCGTGTCGAGTCACGCACGGTTTGACATCTAGGTCTATCTGATCTTAAAAAAAACTAAAAGCTTCCCTGTATCGATCGAATTTCAACATCGTTTTTGCCGTGTGACGTTCTTGTTTAAAGAAAAAAACGAAGAGACAAGCAAACTCAAACGAAGAAATTTCCAGAATTATGAGACGATTGCTTAATTGAATACTTCTGAGTGTAAACGACATGTTTTTATGGCCGTAAGTGTAGTCGATCCGGCGATAAACAATAATAAAAATAATAATCCTCAAAAATACAGGGGTAGCTCTTGGAGCAGTCTGCAAAGAAGTTCACGTCTGGTAAACAGATTGGCTACTAAATTTTCTTTACAGATGTCCAGAATAAATATATATTTTACCCTTAAGAAGCTTACAACAATAAATAGCTTTCATAAAGCCCTCCCAACTCTAGTCCACGACGCAATAACATAGTTATTGAAAATTTATCGATTTACTAGAAGTTGTCGAGAAGATATATTTAAAGTTAAAATTAAAGATTTGCTTTACTAATCATTACTTCAAAGTGACTGAGATTAATTGAAGGGAGTGGCGGTGCACGATAGAAAGAAGAGTTTGTAATGAGTTTTATGCAATCTATGTTACGTTCATATTAGTTTTGTTATGTGACAGCAAAATTTGTGAACTTCCTTTTCATTAATACGTGTCTCTAAACTTTTAGATGGAACATATGCGCATCTAAACTTTGTGGAACGCTGAAACAAATACTTCTCCGCTTTTTGTATTTAACACAGAATTTCAAGGGTCTTGATATTTGTTAAATCTTTAGTAGTTGTAATCTTTTACCTTTTCAATATTACAATACATAAATATTGAAATGAACAATTTGAGAAATTTTTAGAGTGTATCATATCAATGAAACAATTTTTTTATATTCAACTATGTTAGAAAGTGAATATTACGAGTTTCCTTATTAGGAGCTCGTGAATGCTGTTTCATCATAATACCGATTGAAGATTCGAGTCAGTATTAAAGCGTTCAAAGGAAGTGACTTCTATAGAAAATTTCTTCCGGGAAATAAGAAGTGTTCTCGAGGACTTCTTTCTTCCAATACCAAGTATTTCCTTTTTCCCCCCTCCCCGCAATTTTTCTACGTAAACGAAGAAATAGAAATTCAGAATAAATTTCCATTTAAAAAATCAGTTCTTCCCGATTGAATCTTTAGTAACCTTGGAAATTTCTCGAATAAATTTTGACGAAATCCTGGATTCGCCCTCTTCAACAAAAAAAACAGATTTATCTAATTAGGTACATGAAAATTCTTGGTGACTAAATGACATACTAGTTAAATTGGCATCAGAGCAACCCTCCTTTCTACAGTTAAGTAAAGATGTTTGAGATCAGGAGAATGTTTATTTTATACACGATCTTCTATAGAATCCACAGAAAAAAAATATAATTAATCAACACCATAAAGGAAAAGTGTCGAAGTAGACCAGAACGTGTAAAAGCAATAGAAGAAGCATACAAACTTCATTGCAAGCGAAAATAAGACAAAAAACAAGAATATCAATTTCTCAATTGAGGCTTCGTTAAAAAGTTATTAAAAAATTAAATTAAAAAATTTCAAATTGTTCTGAAAAAATTATTTTTATTTGCAGGGGTCGATTACAATCATTTTTGTTGAATAGACATACCCTCGAATTCCTACGCACTTTCGAGAAAAAAATTCCTTACCGAAAATATAATGTCTGACCATACCGTTGATATGTTTCACTGAAATTTCATACGTATCTTTAAAACATCATAACTTCTGAACGGATTGGACGATTTTAATGTTTAAAAAAGCAAACTATGCGTATTTTGGTGGAGAATATGTAGAAATCGCAAAAATATTCGAAAAGTTGATCCTTGACCCCGCAAAATGAGAAGAACGCCATAGAAATGGTCCAATTTTCAAACAGCCACAACTCCTACAATTGTGAATATATTCCAATGAAACTTTTTTCTGAAGTAGAGCTCATGGGTACCTACAAAAAAGTGTTAGACAACTTTTCTGTAGGGTGTCAAACAAAATTACTAAAAATGAAAAAGGAATTTTTAAGAAAAATCGACGAGGGTTAGGTGTCTAAATTTTTCTGCGAAAAAAAAAATTTCAAATCGTTCTGGAAAAATTATTTTCGGTTGCGAGGGTCAATTACAGTCAGTTTTGGCCATTATATACACCCTCGAAATCCTATCCATTTTCGAGAAAAAAATTCAATACGTGCGGAACTTTAAACGTTAATAACTTTTTAACGAAGCTTCCATCAACAAATTGGTATTCTCGATTTTCGTCTTTTTTTGGCCTCTAGAATCTCCATATAAAATCTCTATATAAAATTATTCTCTTTATTTGTATTGTAATGAAACGTCAGAAAAAAATATATTTGTTTATGTATATCAATTTCATTACGTTAAAAAATAGTTTGTAGCAATACTAGAGTCGAAATTCTTTTACTGTGGGTTAAAATGGTCATCGTCATTTGCGTCTTTGCAAATTTGTCCAGTGTTTAAGGGTCGTCTAGCGAACGAAAGGACAACCTGGACGAAAGATCGACGAATGGTTAACGAGAATTCGAAACGCGCCAATCGGAATGTTCGCGGGAACTTAAACGTGGACGAGGTCGATCTGTGAACTCAGCCGCGAAGAGAAAATAGCAATTTGAAGTAGGCAGCCGCTTCGTGTTCCGACGGAGAGAGCTCCGCTCGAGAGTATTTGAATGCACCCTCGATGCGCCCAGCGAGCGAGCGTTTTTCGATTTAAAAAAGCGAGAACGAGCCGATAATTCAGAGGACTCGGTCACAAAAGGAGGTCTTTATTAAAAGAGGGCGGGAAACCGGCGTGCGTGCAATTAATCACTTTTTTCCGCTTTCAATCTCCCCCCTCGTCGATGCACGTCTATCGATATTCTTTAAAATTATGTGTACCATCCAGGTAGATTGGTTCCGCCGTCCTTAAAAGGCTCTTTGTCGCGAGGCTTTTTTGTAATCCTTGTCCTCGAATAATCTTTCTTCGCGTTATTTACCCGCGAGATAGAAATCTTGGTAATTTACGACGAGGAGAGGAACGTTTTTACTTCTCAAATTGTAAAAAGAGAAAGTAATCGTAATCGAGACAAATTTCGAAAAATATTTTAAAACACTGACTGTTAATGGCAAATAATTTTCTTGTATGTGCGCATGTACGTATAAACAGTTGAACGAATTTCAATAATACTTTATATTTATGTTCCATATTCCCACCTTGAGATCTGATTAAATTTTTAGTTGTACCACTCTGTGGATAATGATCGTTACCTCTTGTGGTTCTTCGGTTTCTCTAATAAATATTTGTGATTTATATAACTTCTTTAAATGTTAAATAAATCTCATAGGGAATTAAATAAACTTTTCTTCTGTCTTCATTGATAAAGAAAAAAATGCTTGCTTAGTTCTTCTGTACGAATTTAAGTGATCGGTAAGACTTTAATTTTCGAGGCTTAAACGTAGAACTATTACAGCAAAAGGTGTTTCATCATCGGCGGGACCTACATTCACAATGGACTCAGTACTGTAAAACAACAAGAAAAGTTCATTCAAACCTGTAACTTATGTGACCTAGTTTCTGAATTGTAGCTGTTTTTATGTTGCAATAACTTCCGTGAGCAGCTAAGTTTATCTCACTGATTTTTGTAGCAACAAACACTTCGTATATCTCATCACAACTTTAACGACTATTCTATGACTGTTACTTCAGTATATGTTTACAGATATTTCAGAACGTTCTCTGAATAAGGTTAGTGCATCATAACGTTTAATTATTTTATCAATGTAATTGAAAAGAAATCTAAATTTACTTTACCTCTTTCCTCGTAATTCAAAACTAATTTAAAACTTTTAAATTATCTTTGAAGTAATATAGACTTTCTTTGATTTCAGAACATTAAATTTTTTAAATTAAAAGTCCTCTAGTATCAATTCCAGTCTCATTCTAAAAATCAAATTAAAATATGTATTTTGCAATAATACAGAAATTCTTTTTTCGTCAATCTTGTTCTTTTATTATTACTTACATTTCTACAGTAATGTTCTTAAATTGAATAATTTAATGTAGAATATTTTTTGTATTTTGTATGTTTTGTATATTGAAAAGGAAACACAAACATTGGTCGTAATTATAATTACATCGCAGAATTGTTAAGAAGAACGTTAATAATTTAATCTACGTATTCCACTATCTACTTCTTTATACTTATATAATTTTAGAAACAGTAAATATTCACTAGTAATTAAATTTGTTACTGGATCTACATTAACTGGTTGAAGTCTTGAATTCAAAATTTACCGTATAGTTATTAATTTCATAGTTATTAATATATGCTGCCATTTCCGGTTATACATTACAATTGTATTATAATATCCGTCCTCGTATTAAAATCATGTTGCTTGTAAATAGCGTATATATTCGTTTATATTCTGTCCGTAATTTTTAAATATTACTTTTATAAGGTTTATTTTCATCCTTTTCCAATTTATAACCTTAACAGGTTTTTAATATGCAGGAAACATGAGATTTACCACGTGTTATTAGACATACAAACCAAATTCTATGCAAATGGCTATTTGTGCTCGTTAAATACGGTTATATTTGAGATAAAATTCTTTGTTAGGTTCTCGTAATTCCATGAATTTCTCATTCTATTTAATGCGTAGGGTGTCGTAGTCTTTTAGGACGAAATACCTCAGCTATGAAATAGTTTATTTCATTTTTTCGCGAATAAATATTAATTCTCTGATGCACACTGATTTTTTGAACTCGTTAAACTATCGTGGAAATGCAGCTCAACTTTCTACGTGTAATCTTTTTCAATTCCGAATTCACAAATCACATTCTTCGGCTGCGATTATGGTATTATAGAACGTGATCTTGGTTTAAGTATTCCATCCAGCGTGCGCTTTATCGCGGAAAGTGCTCAGCGTATGGTATACTCGAGCACTTGAAAATTATGGATGCCAATACAGTCGTGCGGTTCCAAGGAACGTCGTATATGAAAATCACACGGAAAACGTCGTTGCAAGGAGTGCTTGCTTTATATACAGAAAGTCGGCTGGATTTCAGAATGGCAGGGAAACGTACAGCTCGTTAAAGTTAAATGCTTCAAGGAGGGTGAGAAAGAAATAATAGTACGGTCCGTGGGTAGTTAAGATTAAACAATGTTACAAAGGGTCTCTTTAAAAAAAAATATTAATATAATTGGAAGGCTTACGAATCTCTTAAAACGCGACATACAATATTCTTGACGTTTCGTCCCAAAGATTTAGAGTTGCATCAAAATATTAGGAAGAATTTTATTTTTGTCAAAAGTCAGCCACGAGTTAGGGCATTTGTTTAAATATCACAATATTAATGCTTAAATCTTAACTGTTGTTCCGTAATATTTTCTGTGTTATTTTTTTCTGTATTATTCAGCCTTATTATCTTTTTTCTTTTAGGACTTTCATTAAGCTCTTGGGATACAAAGTCTGAAAAAATTTTCATGCAAAGATGAATAACTTTCATAACATTTTTACGTTTAGGTCTGTATACTAGCACGCTTTGTTGCTTTTGTCGTTTGACATTCTTCCAACTTGAGCCTCTTTCTTTTGACATTTTTCCATACGATCATGAAAGTGGTCCTAACTTCTTCTCCGAGAAGTCATTTATTATTCTTCACTCGTCTCCTCAACGTAGCAAATGTCTAAGACTTTGCATGCTGCATTCACACTCATTCCGCAAAAGGGTTTCTCTTACCCACAACCTTCTACATTTATTATATTTTCTTTTATATTCTGTAGGACTATGCAAAAAGTTATTATGCATATTTTCACAATGAGCCAACCATACCTGAAAAACTGAACCATCTTATTTCTTCGATAATGGTATAACCACACGGATATAAACATAATTATTATTAACAAATACTGTATTAGCCTATTGTGTTCAGAAGAAGTAATTATTTTTTGGTGAATGATAATTTTTATTTATGATTCGTGAATAAAATTTGCCCAGTCACGAATAAAACAAATTATGTAATAAATACTATATTAATCCACTTCATTCAGAAGAAGTACTTATTTTTTGATAAATGATAATTTTTGTTTATGATTCGTGAATAAAATTTGCCCAATCATGAATAAAAATGATCATTTACCAAAAAATAATTACTTCTTCTGAATGCAGTGGACTGATACAGTATTTATATTCGTGTGATTATATTTTTCGAAAAAGCAAGATGGCTCAGTTTTTCAGGAGATGATTGACCCATTATGAAAGTATGCATAATAACATTTTGCATAGTCGTACCGAATGTAAAAGGAAATATAATAAATGTAGAAGATCGTGGACTCTGGTTGGAGGTTTTTATTTGATGAACAATCGACTCGAACGAGCTTGGAATGAACAATTCGTGGAGCGACTCTTATTATATCGAAAATGACGGAAATATGCAATCTTCTTGTGCTCGGGGGATTGCAAATTCTTGTATAAATACGTCCCGACATGGCATAAAATCAACGCGCACCCATCGCTGTGCTCTACTTTCACGCCTTGAGGGTTTGCTCGAGGCGGAACCTTCGTGAAAATCTAAACTCCCACAACGCCGAACTTCCGGTTCAACTGTCGTTTGGAGTTGACTCCACGTGTGGGAGAACTTGATTAGCTTCGCGATAGTAACTTGGCGATAGCAAATGTCTCGCTGTAACCGTACACTTGTATCAGTGTTTAGTCATGAATGATCCTTACGCCTTGTCTAGGAATCTGGTGCTCTAGATGTTTACAGATTTAACATTTTCTAAAGAAACTATCAATTTCTTACTTTTGTGCCTCGATTACTCGCCCTTTCCATTTGCAAATTGGGTTCACTATCTCTTCAAAAAAACATTATGTTTAATTAGTTTTCAAGATTCGCAGCCAGTGTTGAATTTTAGAGGCGATTTTACTTCTATTCGATGGAAAGCTTTGTTTTTATAGGATAGTAAAGTGGCTGTTAGAATACATTTTAAAGCGAATAATATTATAATAGTTAAGGACACGATAGGTTAAAGAATAATAGATAATTAGGAGAATCTGATAAATACCAGAAATAATTTTGACAATGAGAAGACATTTACTGTGTCTTTTACTCTTCATCCGTAGAAACCTTAAATTTGAATTATTCTTGAAACCAATTGTCAAGCATTATAGAAAAAATTATAGTTTAAAGCACTAACGATTTCTTTCATTTATAGTATTTGTATAAAAATTTAATAAATGTATTATCTTCATCGTTAAAAAGTATTATTAATTGAAAACGAAGTAAAAGCTCGTTTAAAACATAAAACATAATACATTGCATCAAGAATTATTCACTTCGACATTTCCATTCGAACAAATACGCATCTTGTACAACTTTCGTCTTTCTTACAACGAAAGTTATAGAAACTCGTTTCCTCAAAAGTCAGATTAATTAAACATCGATTCAGCTACGTAAACTACCTTGTTAGTTTATTGTTTACTCTTGCTTGAAGCAACAATACTAACTTATTCATTAAATTCCGTTACTTCCTGTAAACTGAGTGTCAGAGGATACTGTCAAGGGAATGGTAATAGATAACGAAGAGATAAGTTTGCTTTCTTCTTACGTTACTTTCATAATTTTCCCCTAAAAGACGAAAGTTTGATTATACAAGACGTTTCAGTAACTCTTTTAATAGTACGTGAAAGTGCCTAAGGAGAAAAATTTGCTTGATTCGAAGGGACTTATATTAGGTCTGGGTTAGGCATTTATTAGGTACGGGCATTTTTTATATTAAATGAAATACCCCTGATTTTCCGTGATCAAAGTCATACGTCGTTGTATTTGTTTCAAATTTAGCTATTACTCCCGTTTAAAGAAATAATAATGATCTTGAAATCTTGAATATATATTAGTTGAACAATTTTTTCTCAGCCAACAGAAATCATAAGTATGATGTATTCAGTTATGAATCAATAATTCTGAAAATGTAATGGAAAGGTATAAATGGAAAGGAACTTAGGTATAAGTTGCGCGAATTCATAAATGACATCTTAATTAATTTTCTAACGAACGTAGTATGGCTCGTGGCGTGAATATACCTTTCACGTAATTTATAATCGTTAATTAGTTGCTGTCACGAAATCTGATCTATTTTGACGAACATGGACCAACACGAACATAAATTATAATTGATAGCGTTGATAGAGTGTCCCTGGAAATTATATAGAATTCAAGCCTCCTCGATTACTATCAGAAGATTGACGACAATGCAATTAAACTTTCCTACAATTTTTCTCTTGAACGTGGACCAACAGAAACGAACAACATTAATTTTGTAACACTCTGAGAAAGTAGTGCATTGAACTCATCGATAACGTACATGTCGTACAAAAGTTGAAGCAATTAATACATCTAACTCTACTTCTGTAACCGATATCTTGGAACTTCGTTTATCGAAATTTGCTTCAATTATTGGTAAAAGTTTAAGTATTAAAGTTAGTAGGAACACTCGGAATACACAGTTCTCTTCGTATTGTAAACACCACGATGCATTATAATTTCAGGACAAACTTCGTCTAAAAAAACGTCAGTTAATATTTTTCAAATTATTATATTAGGAACACTGATTTTAGTAAAACTAGTTGAATGCCTGAACGTAAATGTTTTCAAAACTTGAGGCGTTTTAGACTATTTTATAGTCGACAGTCGAGGATGAGTAAAATTCATATCTAATAAAAGATTAACAACCGCTTATCCGTTACTCGTCAAATATAAATATAAATTTAATTCATGGATTGACATATTTCATAACAGATAAAAATTTCACAGTTCGATCGAATAACTGTCACAGATAAATTATTAAACTTTGGTTTGACTGTTTATATTCGAATAAAATGCTGCCCCATTGCACGGATATCTATAAATCAAGATTTTTATTTCATTTTAATAATACGATATTTCGTCAAAACTTTATAGCATAATACTTTTTTAAATGTAAAGTCCCGTATTTTTCTATGCATTTTCACAAAAACAAAAAGATTCCATCGGGTACAATAGCCTCTGATTCACATTTGGACCTTCCATTTTCGGAATGAAGACATTAAGTAATTAAACTGTCCAAAACACAGAGAAATTTCAGCTGTCCACATCTGGTATCTTTGTATCTAGCAATCTACAATGTAATCAGTTTTAAGAGTTTATTTAACCTCGACCATGGTAACACAGAAAATTAGAAACATTGTGAGAACGAAACGTAACAGAGGAATCTGTTGACGAATATTGGAGCCATGCCCAATAAAGAATCCAGATCTTATAGTACCAAATACCACAGTTGGGTAAACATTATTTTAACGAATACAAATTTTTAGATTCGTTTGTAAACTAGCTTCAGTTTCTTTCATTCGTAAGTTATAATCCGTCTTTTTTTTTTTAATTTACATCAATGCAATTTATAAATAAATTTGATGGAATTATTCTTCTCATCCTAGATAGAAAATTCCTCGGTAGAAAAATAGATCTTTTTGTGGGGTAGAGCAAATGGAAAACCCATTCTTCCAACTCTCTTCAGCTCTCTAACAGTACTATTGCAAGCTTTCTCTAACAATAAGTCCATATCATCATTTAGAGTAACTCATCCGAGACCTGTGACTATATTCCCAACAGTCGTTCTACATTTAAAATTCCTTTCATGCCAATCAATTCCTTGGTTTGCAATATGTCCCCCCTTCCCTGGGAGTCGTGCTATGCCAAACGCTGGTTTCACACGGTTGAAAGCCATAATTAATACCGTGTAGTATCCGGGACTGGCTCATCCTATGTGTGTTGTAGGTTTTGGTAGAAACGCAGCATTACCTAGAACAGTGACGTTAGTGACGAGCATCCTCGGGGGGTGCGTGTTTACTTGACAGACGTATAATCCACGGTCCTCCCTTCGCACCCTGGCGATCGCCAGTCTCCAGTTGTTTGGGTATTGGAAGCTGACGCTGTACCTGGGATCGGAAATGTGAGTGGTATTACCCAGGGTTAAAAGGGATGCCCAGTCGGCGTTGCGGCGTAACCACATGACCTATAATTGTGATACACAGATTCTACAGTTGCATGCGATTCTGCATAACGATGCGTGTAGTTAGAATGTTTGGGAGGGTTCAATTAGTGTGCATTAAGAGACGTTAATTGCATCGCAACGCGCCGTTATACATTTAGGATGCCCGGTGTCAGTTGATACGCTTCTCCCTTGCTACCAGTCCTTTACACGCGCCTTGCGTTTTGACAGTTTATTACTGCTCTTGACTCATAACATTTTGAAATGTTTCTAATTCCAAGCTACAATTTCGGTTGCATTATTACAACGCGGTAGTTGCAAGGTTGCGTTAAAACAAAGACAGTATTTAAATATTAATACGCTTACTGTACTTCGAATCGAATATTCGCGATGTGTAAGTGCAGGTGGAGTTAATAGGTGTTTGTAATTGCTCAAAATAATTAGAGGTTTTTCTATTCGAATAGTCTTTCTCTTGTTTAAAGAATTTTTTTCGTTTTTCATGTAATAGTATCTCCGTTACCAGAACTCATAGAAACATCAAATTTTTAAATTCAGTTTCATGTACAGCACTTGGGATAAAACGAAATAAAATGAATATTTGATGCTACGTAACTTTGGATATTGTATATGAAATAAAAAATGTTCAATATTGTTCGATTCTACAACCTTTCAATGAATTTTTAAAAAAATCAAATTTACGGATGCCAAATTTTGTCGACTGGAAAATCACGTAATATTTGTAATACGTTTATGTTCCGTCCCTTTTGTTTTTCTACGCTCGCAAGTGCAGAAAAGTGCAAGTGTCTTCGTTACAATTATTATTGGTTTCCAATATTTTAGAATTTCTTTAGAATGTATTCGTTTATTATAATTTTCGAAATTTAGTTTAACATTCCATTAACTTCGTCTGTGTCAGTTTTGCTTAACAGTATTTTTTTTAGTAATTTCGTGTAGCTGAAAGAAAATGAACACTGTGTATATACACGTAGAGTGTTCTAATGGAAGTATGCTATTAGGACAGTAGAACGTTCACGCGAGAGAATGTTTAGATAATAGAATGTTCGTAAACGAGTACTCTGGTAAAGGAGAACATATTGTATTTAGTTTCTGCCATAAAATCTAATATTATTATTGGACTTTCGTCGATAGAAATCCTCTAGTTTCAGCAGTGTAGATACTTTTATAGACACGGATTAATCATACCTTCTTTCCAGCGAGCATCGCGACACGACAGTCGAGGAGAGCCGTTGCACCAAGATGCAGTGCCACGTTTTGAGACCCATTGATACCCTGACCTTCCGCATTTTCGAAATAGGGATCCCAATCCGTCACTCGATGGTGTCTCAATCGAGGAATTCGAAGAGGTGGCAGGTTAGCAATTATTTCCTCTGTAACAAATCGATGATCACATGATAGGCACACGTATCCCTATCTTAATCGTTTATATAGAATAATAATTACCAACTGCGTATAAAACTCAACCTTTGTTTCAATCGTATTATTAAAAACTTTTCTTCTTAAAGCAACCGTCTTCAGAATCTATTTTTATCTTCATATTTAATTACTTTGCTCTTATATCGTGTTTTTCAAAATCTCAATAGTAAAATATTAGTATGAGGATTTTTTAAATAATTTAGGATAGTTAGTGTAAATGGTTAAATTAGTAATTAGAATATAAGATTGTTCTGTAGAAATAATTTTTGATTCCTAGAATCAGGTAACTCAAAATGAATAAAAATAGTGCATTATCAAGATATTGGTACAGAAATGACATAGAAGTAAATAAAATATTTAATTAATTAAATAGTACCGTTCTATAAAATTCTCGTGAAGGACATCTAATTTCATACTGCGGATGCAATAAAGCATGTTTGTTTCTGAATTAAAGTGGGACTTGGTTTATCCGAACAGGACGCATTCTTCGTCGTTTAATTTGAATAAAGCTACCATAAATTTACTGCGTTACCCGTGCTCTGATTATATTGTATCTTCTTAATGATAGGAGAATTTCATCCTCCCCAAAGCGGGGCATAAAACGGGAATAAAATAAAACCCCGATTCTAATTCCTCTAAGGGTACAATTTCGCCAAGATTTTCCCGTAAGCTGCAGGCATCCGTCTTTCATGGCGGCGTTGTAATAGGATTCTCACGGACGCGTCAAGCTTGTATAGGGAAACGCTAAAAATGCGAGGAAGGCGTCGGACTAAATTGCTCTCCCATTCCATGAATCATTCCGTGATCGTTGATTTATCAGCCGGAGCACCGTTTGCTAACAATACTATTTGCCATGACGTAAATCACGAAAACACTTTGTCATACCATTATCAAAGGTATCCGTTTCAAACCACGAAGCTGGCCAAACACTTTTACTATAATATATTGGTCAAAACAAATTATTTCCTTATTTAAACAGTCTAGAAATTACACGACATCAGATACATCTCTCTTTCTTAACGACGATAAATTATTTTTCAGTTTAATTCGGTACGAATATTTTCATAGAAATAGTATATTATACAAAATATGCAGGCAATTTTAAAAATTCTTTCTATACTGCATTAGTAAAGTATGTATCATGTTATAAAATTGTTAGCAATCAAGTTTTGTCGCGTTGCGAATTAATGAGTTTGAATAAAAGTTTTTACACGTTTTGCGATCCAGTGATCGAACGATACTGCAAGTATATTTGCACGTCGTATGATTTCGGTTGTTTTTAAATAAATAAGAACAACTATTCCGGTCATCGCGTGGACCATTGTCGAGCCAATGCTCCGAGCAATATCCGCCGTGGCAGGAGAAGCGGAAAAGTAAAATTCTTGGAACGCTTGAAATTGTTCGTAGAAAGGTTCGATGAGATTTACTCGCAGACATGGAGAAGCATCACAGTTTGTGGTACCTAGAACGCGAAGAATTTATCGATACAGACACTAACCTTATCCGTCAATAGTATCGGTTTCACGCTGACACCGTCAGAAATTTTTATTTCAATTTATTAAACCTCAACGTTTCAGTTTATTTTAGCATCGTATATAATTCGCCTGTATTTTTATTCAATTAATATTTATATTCACGCTGTCTTAACTTAAACTTTTCGGTGTTATTGTTCGAGAAAATTTAACAGTCGCGTTTATTTCTCGAACTACTACAGTTTGGTAAAATATTTATTGGTTACATCAAATACGTATACGCTGGAAATGTACATACGTATTTAGTGTATCAAATTTAACGCAAATATGTACACCATTTGCGTTTGTTCGTGTTTAAGCACTTTCCTATACAAATATCATTAAATCTCGATATCCGATATTTGTGTATAGACAATATAATTCATCAACCAGAGCACCAAAAATTTAAATTTCTACGTATTATTCTGGTTAACGACATTATTAAATTATATTTTAATACGTTATATAAATTTTATATTTCTCTAAAAATTTCTGAACAAAAGACAGCGATTTTTCCTGTTAAAATTTTAACTTGGAACAGACAAACTGTCCTGATGATTATGTTCTCCTCAAATAGCACTGATTTATTTTTTCTCGCCAATATCACTAAATAAATCAGAATATTTGTCTACATTCATAAAACCAATTATTTCTATATTTATTTTACTCAATTCCTCGTCGTCTGTTGTGTCAAAACTAACTCTTGCACTACTGAAAACGTGAAACTCTATTTCCTGTATATAAGAAAAAAGTAACTTATTCGACATTCATCGAAAAATAACTCTGCCTCGTTCTTTGTTCGCTTATTGCTTTTTCGACGTACGCTATTTAAAAATAAATGGACTCGATATTTTTGTTTCACGTTTCGAGGAAATTTATTTATTTAAAGTTATTTGACTTTGTTTTTAAAACGTTGTGTACATTCTCCTGTAAAACTTTAAACGAATTTCCTATCAAACTCGCTTTGGAGCCTGTCAAGTTTCAATATTTTTTTTTATAAAATTCAACGCACATTCAGTCGGTAAGTTTATTTTCGGTCAGTTGTGTCATTTTAAAAATTTTTTTATTTTCCACGGCTTTATTGAATAACAAAGGAGCAAATGTTTACGTAAAATATTACTTTTTATTTTCAAATAGCGTCTCAGACTGGTCATAGTCAATATGATAAAATTTAATAAATAAGTTTGGGAACAGAAATCTATTAACTTAATTTCTTTTTACGTTCGTTTATAATTAATTCTAACGTTTGTTTGCGTGTATATTTAAAAAAAGGTCTAACTTAGTGGTCAAAATATGAAGGTTAAATATGAAACTACAAAATTAGTCTCAACGTACAGTACTGCTCGACATGAATGAATATGAATTATAAATCTCACATAAGTTAAATTTATTTGATATTTAAAACAGTAATTCCTGCTTTTAACTAAATTTATTTGAGTAACCAAAATACGTCTTTTATCTTACTCAAACGAACCTATCTGGCGACGTGTCTAGAAAGCAATTAAATTTATTTCGTAACTCGTTTGCTGTTAACATTTTGACCAGTTGGTAAATATTATAATAACGTGAAAAAATATTGAAAAATTACGGATTTCCAACTATAACTTTTTCAACTGTGCCTCTTTTCAATATAAATAGAGACACATATGCTCGTACTGTTTACGATATTCGTAAACACAAATTTTACTCGAACGTTTGATCGGTATGTCAAAGAAAAATGAAAATAACGCACATTTAACGTCTAACGTTTCAATAATCTGTTAATCAAATATTTTCACGATCCAATTTAACAGTAGACGCTCGCGTCGCTTCGGCTGATCGACTTTCTTGTTTCTTCAATCAGCAACGAGACACCTTTGTGACCGAGATCGAATCACCGGCGTCAAACGATCGATTTCGCTGACAGGCGTTGTCGCTGGAGGGTGGATTTGCTTCTTCGACTATTCAAACGCAATCGTTTTCCACTCGATGCGGCGCAACGTTCGACGCTAAAACGTGACAAAGCGCAGGAACGTCGAAATTCCGGAACAATCGGGTGTACGGTCTTGGAAAGATGAAAGAGTATCGAATTCAGCGACAATTTTCTTCCAGGAAAATGTATCGCGGGGTGAAAAAACAATGAACCGTTTAAAAGAGAAATCGCTGGGAGGAACAAGCATCGACGCAAAGTATAGTTCCGTATCGTAATTATCTAGTTCGATCTTTTTTTTTCTTTCAATTATTTAATGATACCCGTAATATTTTGCAACAACCGGCGCTCGTTTCGTGAATTCGAGCAAAGGAAGGTACACAAAGTAACCTGGAACCGGAGGGAAGAAATTGGAAAAAATTACAGAAGCTGGTGTAAGACTTTCGCCACTCAACCTTTCGACCTTTCGCGATAGAATTTTCGTGCGGATTTAATTTCGAATTATAATTATGCGTAGGTAAATGGGCGTAAGCAGTTGTGGGAATTAAAGGGAAGGAAACGAAATTCTGTCGTTTTTTAAGGCAGAACGTTCTGAAATATTTACCGCCATACATTTCAAAAAATAATTACTTATTTTATATTTGTTTGTGAAAAAGATAAAGTCTTTATGTGACTCAACATTGGCAAAACGGAGACTCTATCGTAATATTCGACTCGATCGTCTCTTATTCGTATGTTCAAGACGATGAGTTTGAGGTTCACCGATAAAGAAATGACCGAATAAAAGCATTGGAAGTTTGAAACAATATTATACATTACTATCTCGTTAATTAACATTCATGGCAGCGCTTCGGGATATTTTCGTCAAACTTCTTCCTCCGCTGCTGTACTCTGTGATATGCACGAGAAATATAACTTTGGTCGTGTCGTAAAATGTCAAAGCAACGAGGATTATGCAAATTAGCATAGTTGTACTGTACGCGATTTCACTTATAGTTTTCCATCCGTTACGAGCTGGGTAACATTTATGTTCCTTCGTGCTAAAACGTCTTCAGAAAGGATACAAAGAGTAGTGTATTTTCTAGCGGGAACAAAAGTTTGAAATACTTCTGAAAACGTCGGCCACGAAACGACACAACCCCATTTCGCTTCGCTAGAATCCGTCCAACGTTCTCGTTTGATGAATAGCTTTGATAAAAGTAGTCGTTTCTAAAAGTTTTGTTCTTTCGAATTGTAACTTTACGTCCTATCGATTATAATACATTGTTACACTCCATAGTTTATGTTTAGGGTTAGATTTTCTCATAAATTCGAGTTCTTCAAGGTAATGTAATATATTTACAATTTGATTTCGTATTTTTGTATTTTATAAATTAAATATCGACGTGACTTTATTGTTCAGTAAACAGTCTTCAATTTTTAATCAAGTTTCTGTTACTATTTCCTCTTGGTTGATTTTTAATCTTTATTAAAACGTCCTGATATTGAATTTCCTTGTGTCTTATGGAAATTAACAGACTCTAATTCCCATTATACCTATACAAAAGGAAATCCATGTAACAGTGACGGTTTTTTAAAAACTTTACATACGTACTAAAACTACAGAAATACGTGTTACATGAAACGAATATTCATAAGTTAATATACATCCTGATACAGGACCAGAACAGCTCGTTACCTTCTACGAACAGTTTTTCTGTCTAAATAGAAAATCTCGACATCGTATTTTTTCAAAAGTTATTTTTAGCGTATCTAATTGCTCTAGAGAATAATTGGTTCTTGATTGCTATCGTATAATAGGAAATATCGAAAATGTAAATATAAATAACAGATCTTTGTCTTTTTAATTCGTTCACGGAAATTTATTTTATAACATGCAAATGCTGATTGGACAGCTAATCAGAGTTTTTAACCGAACCGTTTTCGCGAATTCTTCGCTATGCGAATGTGCCACGACGCATTCTGCTTTAAAGTCGCGACATCATCTGGTTAACAAGAATCCGTAAAAACCAATTAAGTTTTTCTAAATCAGTTACCCACCACATTGGGGCACACGCTGTATTCTTCGAACCTGTCGCCCTGTGATTTCTTTCCTTTCCCGCGACTAAAAGAAGCCACGAAGGGAATGGAGCTAGAGGACGTTTTTGACATTCAAATTAACGTGGCGAACGTTTCGAAATAGCTGTTAGAAAATAAATTAGAAAAATGTCGCAACGCGTGGATTCGACGTTGGCTCGTACCCGTTTTACAATGTTTTTACACTTTAATAATATTAAAAATAAATTACTTGCATCACTCTCTGTACAGTATTATTCTGTAAAGTATCGATGATTGCAAATGAAGATAATAAAGACGGTAATCAAAAGAATTAGTAAAAAATCTTCCTAGTTATAAAATGATAAAGAGATTACAGGCTTTTGGTGTTCGGTAGCGCTCGAAGCTCATCGCTCGACAGAAATTTATTAATAAGAATCTCGTAATGGGAACAAACGTTTGCTCGAAAATAATTAGAAAATTTCATAAAAATCTCCATTCGCGATTATTGCTCATACGGTTCAGCGATCAACCGGGTCTTTCCTCAATCGCGATTAAATGTCGAGCGCCAAGCTTTCATCTCTATGGCCACTGGCGTCATGAAGAAACAGTAATTAAACTTTGTGAAAGTTGCTGAACACGTGAACGCTTTTTGATGCATTCGTTGTGCACAGCGAGATGGTCATTACATAACGAATACAGGGGTCATGAAACTCGATTGGATGCTGAATATACGTGCAACACTTTTCTCGCGATACGAAGATTGCCCATAAGTTTCTTCGTTTTCTCTGGCAACCGTTTTGTACGACTATTTCAATCGACAACGCTTCCTTTATTTACGCGAACGATACATGCACATCTTTTCAAAGGTCTTGAAATTTTCTTTCGCATGCTTGCATGGTTTTTGCTCGAAAGTACTTTTGCAAACGATAGAAATGGCGAGGAATTGATACATTTTTACGTAGCTAAAATTTTATTACGTAGGTCTTAAACTATCATCAAACATCTCGGAAGTTATAGTCTCTAAAATTACCGATAATAATGTTTTATCATCACTCTTGCGCTTAGCAAGAGTACTTGGTTTACTTTTATGATAGTAGAAGCATTCAATTACATTTCTGTGTCTTAGAAGAAGAAATTTTCTATCAACTGCTTCACTGCATCTTCTGTTTTTCCACTCCATTGCTTTCTATCGTCAAGCTTTACATCAAACGATATCGAAACCCGACTTCCTATACTCATAAACGTCCACCAATAATGAAGTATCTTTAGATTATCAAAGACTACACGATCGAAAATTACAACAAACTAAAATCTGGAGGAAAATTAAATCGAGATAGGCGACGCTCGAAGCACATCGAGACTTTATGTTAATACGTTAATCATAGTAGCTTAGAAAATGTAAGAATATATTCTTTTTATTTTAGACGCAGATATTTTCTTTTAATCTTTTTATAGGGTGTAATTATATTCTTCGACTATATTTAATTTGTAATATTGGATACGTATATAGATACACACATTTAGAGTTTGGTAGATTTGTCATTAAATCATACTGTAGCGACGACCTATTTCGTATCTAATTGGCTACTCAAAATAACTTCAGATCCGATGAAACTAACTCAAATATCATGTTCTCCTGATTCATGGACAGAACGGATGACGCCATCGATGGCGCCAGAGGTTCTCTTCTAGCTTTCTGCTAGTTTATTCTCCCCTGTTCGTTTCGAAACCTGTCGCTAACCTGTAATTCTACGAGTTGGATGATCGCGTCGTTATACATTCGTATTTTAAAGCAAAGAAACTTTTCCGTACAAGACAACATTACAACGGTAATCAACAACTTATCGAACATATCAGAAATTACGAATTTCAATGGACATACAATCTAGAGAGAATTTCTATATTTCGAAATAGTAGCTGACCAAATAGTCGATTTTCGAATTATTATAAGCATTATAAATTTAGAACGAATGTGACAGATTTCAGATCGAATCGTTTCATTTCCAATAATAAAATAATTTCTATATGATCTTTGCTCGAATTAAATTTTCATCAAAAAACAGTACAATTTTAGAATATTCTTTGTAATCAGTCACACAGGAATGAATGAAATAGGTGACACTGATCGACAAAATTTCTAATCGAGATAAAACTATTATTTCAATAAAATTTGGTCCATTTTTGGGAGGCTGTAAGGGGTGGTTTCTTAATGTCGAAAAATGAGCGTAATAGAAATGAGGCCATAGTTCTTGGGCTGGACCGACGACCATCTTTTCAAAGCTTCAATAAAATCGGTGTCTGATGGCTGGCGATTTTCCCATGTGAGTCAACACGTTACTTTTCGAACTCGTAACTGACTTTTTGTACGGAGCCTGTTGGGGTCAATCCCTGATCTTCCCGGCCATCGGAGTCTAGATATCCAATACTTTCTTACGTTCGCCTATACACCGCGACGAACGAAGGAGGTCCATTTTCGATGGAGAGAAAATTGTCCAGGTTCGTGAACAACTTCGTGACTACTAGAAAATTGAAAACCTATTCGACTAGCCCGACTTCTGTATTTGAATCATCGAGTCCCTCGATCGTAACGCGGGAATGGAGCGTAACAAACTTTTATGCCACGATTTAATGTGATTTTCAATTAGTCGAGCAGAGTTCTAAGCGTTCTGAATTGTCGAAGTTTTCAATCATTTTGAGTCGAACTGATAATTAATTAATAATTCGAATGACTTTATTTACGAGATAAAAATAGAATGTAATGTGAAGTCTGAAAACATTTGTACAGCCAAAGTTCTATTTTTATTTGTCGAACGAAGATTTAAAATAAGCATTAAAATATTTAATATTAACGCGCAAATATTTGTATATTTAATATTACTTTGATAACATGAGAAATTTTATTATTGATACTTTTCAATGGACATTCGAATTTTCTTCAAATTATTCTATATTTTGCTTGGCAAGACCCCTACAATTTATCTGAAAATTAGAATATCTTTATAATTTTAAAATGTCTTATTTGGAAACAGGAATTGATCGATTTCTGACGAAGAATGAAATCTATAAAGATTTATAAATTACTGACTTCTCTATATCTTCGAATATTTATTAATGTTTTGGAACTGGAATTTACATATTTGGAGCACCAAGCGTGCCAGTGATACTTTAATGATAATATTGCTAACATCGCGTGGAATATCTGCTACCCAAACGTTTCAAGAAATTTGAAATGGTTATAACCTGTAGCAAATAAGATCTTAAACAAAACTACCACATCACATTCTCTGTTTACTGAAAGTTAATTACTCTTCCTAGTTAGCTGTTAATTTCTTCAAACTTTCCGCGGAACCGAAGTCTCCCTCGTCGCCCAATGTACATAGTTGATTCTCGGTACTTCGAGTACGAAATTCTGTATTTATACTGTGACACAAACGTCTATGCTAATTATTCGTAATCATGGTCGAAATATTATTTACAATATCACACATATAACTTACTGCTATGTAGACTTTAAATATTTTTTATACGTTAATACAGGTACAGTTTATTTTTTCAAAATATCCTGCTTTCTTCTCGGTGATAGTTTTTAAAAAAAACCTTTGAAAATAATATATTATCGTTTAGTACTGATATGACACACCCATAGTTTTATACGACCGCGTGTTATTTATCCGATCATCTATTATTTAGACATGAACGTGGATATTTTTTCTCGCGAATCTCTGCCTGCCAAGCAAGGAATTTTGTCAATTTTAATTTCTTTTTTCTCGCAAAGATAGCGTCCCAGATATTTCATATAGATTAAAATTAAATTTCGATCGATCGTTTTAGCGAATAAAGCACGCAGTGCACAGAGGCACGTTTTTCTCGTCAGGCTACGTGCCAAAGCCTACCGGTACCGATATTTATCGATTTTCCAGCAGCAAAAATGTTGAAGCGTCGCGTAACAAAATACAATTTTAGAAACCTACGAGTGTACAGTTTCACTGAAAATCCATTTTTGGATCTGCTACGATGCAAAGAGCTCTGAATACAGCTGAGTTCGTTCCGTTTCCACCCTCAGCGGATGAACCACCGAGCCTCGTGCCTAATTGCCAACAACGTCGACGTATGCGATCGCAATCTCTTAATCTGCAATAGATATTTCTCTTCGAGAGAACGAGTTAACAGACCGCGACAACTGCCTCCGGGTTTTCCCGGCAATAAATCGCATTTCCGGTGACTACCAGATCGCAATTACAATTATCGGCTCTTTGTTCGCGTGCATTTTTCCCTTGGGCTCGATATCCCATGAGCGGCCGGCTTTGTTCCGTTCTCGGAGGAAATTACCCATCCGTTGTTGATTCGATTGTGCCAGGGTACTCGGGGTTAACGGAGTAGAGAACTAAATGTCTTCGGCAATGGGTGCACCCTTCACCCTCACGCTCTTCGCGAACCTTTCAGACCTCCACGCGGTACAGGAACTCGGTCGTTCAACCAAAGGATCCGTCGATCGGTATATTTCGTGTCTTTTACAAATTATAACAAAATCTTTATCAACGGTGCACGCGCCAACGACTTTCAACGCAACCTCCCCAACCGTTTCCTAATACAGGTTATTCTCGGGTTAAATACTCGAATTTCAGTTACAGTAAAATTCCGATTACTCAGCATACTCGAGACTCGGGGAATGCCAGAAAATCAAATATGTCGGATAATTGTACTATACCTACATACGAAGTGATAAAAACGAGGACCATAATCACAGACCAGGTATACGAGTAGACCTTACATTCGATGTATTTTTTCGGAACAATTCTCTAGGGCTCTAGAGCCCCAGTACCATTTTCGTGCCATTCGAAATATTACCAACAGGTTTCAGAAATGAACACAAGAGGAAGTGAGACAGAAAATGAAATTACAGAAACATTTCTGGTCACATATTATATTGTACTTTTGGCAAAGAATTTTTTTCTCGAAAGTGCGTAGGATTTCGACAGTATGTCTATTTACCAAAAATGATTGTAATTAATGCCCCTAGATAAAAATAATTTTTTTAGAACGATTTGAGAAAATTTTTTTTCGTTGCAAAATTTGTCTACATTAGTGAATTTCTTTCTCGAAACTGCGTAGAATTTCGATGGTATGTCTATTCACCAAAAATGATTGTAATTGACCCCCACAACCGAAAATAATTTTTTCAGAGTGATTTGAAACTTTTCAATTTCGCCGAAAAATTTGGGCACCTATCCCCTATCGATTTTTCTTAAAAATTCGTTTTTGATTTTTAGTAATTTTCTTTGGCGCCCTATAAAGAAGTTGTCTAATACTTATTTGTAGGTACCCATGAGCTCTACTTCCTCCCAAAATTTCAATCCAATATATTCACTATTCTAGAAGTTATAGCCGTTTGAAAATTGGACCATTTTTATGGGGTTTTTGTCACTTTACGGGGTTAAGAAACAACTTTTCGTATATTTTTTGAATGTTTACATATTCTGCACCAAAATACGCGTAGTTTGGATTTTGAAACATTAAAATCGTCCAATCCGTTAAGAAGTTATGACATTTTAAAGATTCGCATGAAATTTCAGGGAAACATATGAACGTATGGTCAGACAGTATATTTTCCGTAATGAATTTTTTTCTCTAAAGTGTGTAGGATTTCGGGGGTATGTCTATTCACCAAAAATGATTGTAATTGACCCCCTAAACCAAAAATAATTTTTCCAGAATGATATGAAATTTTTTAATTTCGTCGAAAAATTTGTCCCCCTACCCCTGTCGATTTTTCTTTAAAATTTGTTGCAAATATGCCGATTATTCGGACATTCCGGATGCCGGATTATCGAAACTCTAGTGTATAAATTTAGGATCTCGAAACAAAAACATATTTACCGTTCAAAGTTACATCATTGCCATTACGTTCTCCTATTTTTATCTTTGTCCAACATTATTCTTTCACGATTTTTCTATATTTATTCTTCAACTCGTCGCTCAAGCGTTTCGTTCTTGGTTGGACTTACGTCGGAAATCAAAGGGATTCAATCGAAATGTGATATTTATCCAAGGAACAAAGACATGGAAATCAAATTTTACTTCAAACATGAACATCAAGTAAGAAAACTATCTGCGAAAATTGTCCAAGTTATCTTGAAACGGGCTCGGATTCGGATTGAAAAGGTTTGTGTAAAAGAAGTTCTAACTTTTTAACGTATAAGATTATAGGAACGATATTTTATTTCATTTTTAACGTTAATGGTTTATTTTTGTTGTACTTTAAGTAAAACAGAATTGAGTTAGAGAAAACTGTGTATTATTTAACCTATAAGTATAACGATGTTTTGTCAATGGTAAGGTAGTTTGAATTACATTAATACTGCTAGTGAAATAAAAATGTATCTTCGTTTTAGTTGTTATTTCAGTCCAGTTTAAATCGAAATCCTCTTGTATCCTTTTCAATATTCCAGATCATACGAGTAAAAAACAAATACATTTGATCACAATCGCCATAAATCTAGTCACGGATTCCTCGCATCGTTCTGCAAACAAATTTCAATATGAGTCTCCTCGAATTAGGAATTATGTTTGTGCGAAAGCATCATATTTAGGAAGGTAAATTTAGTCGATTCTACATTTACCTTTCTACCATATTTTATAATTAGATTAAAGGAAACCGCACTGCAAACACATCCACAATATGAATTTAGGTAGACAAATGTACGCGATTGTGTATTTACCTTCTAATATTCGCTTGGCGATTATTTGAAATGATTTTTTAAAACTAAATCGAACAAAGTAACTTCCTCCAAGCGAGTACAAGATACCAAAAAGTTCTAGTAACTAAAACTTGTATTATGTTTTATATATTCTCCAAAATAATTTTTCTGTTTTCGTTCCATACTTGTTTTAATATACTGTTTATTTCAGAACCACCATTTATATTAATCTGTAACGTGGGTCTGAGTTATTTCCTTCATTAATCCGAATTTGAATTTTATTAAGGATTGCAATATTTCATACTTCGTTGAACTTCCTCTCTCACCCGTCACGACTATAATGAATTTAATAACTGACTGACTGTGCTGTACTTTAAATACGTTAAATATTTAATAAGAATACTACTATACTAAGCACACTGTCTCCAAATTTTGTCTTGAATAATCGTTAATGAAATTATCTCTTTAAAAGATATAATTAAATGGCTTTCAAATCGATCCTCTCAATCGTCTCAGACAGACACGAATTAATCTTGAATCACGAGACAATCTGTTCGAATTCCCGCGACACAATTCGGTGTCTAAGACGCGCGAATGTATACTGTGTTACTCCAGTTACTGTACCGTCAATAAAACGTAATACGTTGAAAGTGCAATCCCTGTCGCAAATGAAAGTTGATGGCTGCGCTTGTTTGTAGGTATGTAATTCGAATCTAATAAAGGCGAAAGAAATCAAGAATGACAGCGGTAATTAGTGCTCATTACATCTAACGCGACAACACGGAGAAGAATGTAACTTTTGCTCGAATCTAATTTCTAAAGTCTTTTGAAACGTTTGTAATTTTAATGCAGCAACGAAAGCACGATTAACGCTAACTATGAAAGGTATTTATATTTATTTTTTCCTATCTGAAATATGTCACACATATATCACGAAGAATATCATAATTTTCAGCTTCAAATATATTTCACTTCTCCCTTTTTGTATAAAATAATTTTTGTATTAGAGAATTATAATTTAAATTTCTATTATTCACAATATATTCTGTCAAAAAAAAAGATTTATCCTTCTAAAGTACTATTTTTAATTGCATCAATTTGATTTATTAATTTTATGTTTATATTATTGCTTTCTTTGAACTGAATTATATAAAAGAGTCAATCTTTTGAAGCAAAGTTGAAAATTTTGAATGAAAATTATTATATTCGAGTAAATAATGGAAGTAATGAAAACATTGCTTAAATAGAATACTCATAGACAAGATTTTTCAAAATAAAAATATATATTGTCACTTCGCGGTGGGAGTAATTAGAAAAATTTATTTTTACAACAAAAGAGGTCTCTCGGAATGTTTTAGAAAATAGAATGAACGCACGATATCGAGCAAACTAAAGAACGTATGAGAATGAAAGCAAGTAGGTGGCATTTATGAGAAGAGAAAGCTGTTTAGAAATTCTAATTCCCAAAGCTATTTCAATACTTAAGGGTAAGTCACGTAGATTTACGTTTGTCCTATCCGTCCTTTAAGTGTTAATAGGACTTAACGAACAATGCACCGAGTTCCATAATACTAAATGAGAATTAGAGTTCAAAATAATATAGTAAACTTCAGTACAGCGGGAGAAAGATTTCGTAAAGCTGAACCCGTAAATGCATGTTAATTCAGTTTAAGAAAGTTATCTTAATACGAAAGTGGTTCAAATATAAATGAGATTCATTTTTCTCTGCACTTTCTGAACAAATGTTTAGCCAGTTTTTTTTAAAGCTAGTTTTACAACATTTTTTTTCTGGACGAAATTGTTTCGTAAATATACAATAGTATGTCCTTGTTTTATCTTTAATGGTACAACTTGTATTATTTCCAGAATAAAAAGGATAGTACAATGTAGACAGTGAACAATAATTCCCCCCTTTATGAATTAAAAAGCTACAAGCCTTTATTTGTAAAACTAAAATAAAAGTTTAATTGGATATGGTTGATCTCAATGCTTGGTATAACATTCAATCCACCATTATAACTTTGGCAGAAGTATCTCATTTTTTTCTTTTTCCGTTCTCCTTCTTACTGCAACGAACAAGGCAGCTTCTACACGGAGACGGAAATTATGTTAAGTAAATACCTCTCGATCTACTTCACACAACAACAAATATTCCCTCAAAAATAAAATAATTATATTCTCGATATCATTGATATTTCTCGATACTCTCTTTTATTATATGCCTAAGGCAACATCCTTCTCTTTCCAACGTGTATTTTTAATGGTTTCAAATATCAAATCGAAGCAATATTTTGCATGATTAATCGAACATGGAAGCAGTGTAATTAATTAATGCTTGATACATATTTTTTTCAAAAAGAGTGACATTGATGAGTGTTCGAAACGTTTGAACAACAATGTACATTATTTAGGTTAACGGCTAGGGTAACTAAACCGGTAGCAAGAAGCGTATCAAATGCCCGCTGTGTAAGACACAGGCTTGTGTATTTTGGAGTCCAAAGTTTGAACGGTTCGCCATACTCGTGTGGAACACGGGATTCTATGTATCGAGGGGTTAGATTAAACCAATTGCGCGTCAATTCTCCTCCCTGCACATAATTTTTAAATTGTTACAATAATTCTTCGATCAAAGTTCATAATTTATTGCATTGATGCAGCGATATACAAGCATAAATAAAAACGAACGGATAGTCTCCACCGTTAATCGTCATTTTTATATACTTTGTATAGAACGAAAAGGGTATCGCAGTCGATATATAAGCTAGTTTAAATCTAAACCACCTTCATTAATTTTTCAATAAAATTCTAAATTTATTAAAACCGAAATGTCACGTATTATCGTAAACTGGTAAAAGGTTGATAACACTAATAATAGAGTCACCACTCCGCGATTAAATGACAAATCTTATTGGAAGAAGAAAACGTTCGGAACACTTATAAATTATTTAAGTATGGAATCAGGACGCCGGAATATCATGACGAAAATGTTCCCTTCATCGTAACGCTTCAATGACGCACGAAATATTCATCGCTGATTTCCTCGCGCGAATCGCAAGGTGGCCCGATCCGAAAGGGCATTAATTAAGCTTCGCGTGTCCTTTAGGCATTCGAAAACTCGTGTATAGAGAGTAAAAAGAGGAGCAAAGTCACTGCACGGATCTTTCATTAGCGCTAATGGGAAACGGCTGAACCCGCAGTGGAAAATCTCCCTCCTACGCGGCCCTTCTCTATCTCTTTTCGTCGGTCGATTTCGAGCCGAGATCGGGATTAAAATACTTCGTCGAAGTGGTTTATTATCGATCCGAGTTTTCCGCTGGATCGAACCGCGAGCATCGCGTTCCTCGAGCTTGTGGCTTATGGATCTTCGCGACGATAAACATTCAAGAAGATTTTGTACCCTGACATTGAAATCCATTCAGCAGCTTGGACATATTCGTGGTAACAAACGTACAGTCAATGAGTATAGTACACACACACATACGGACACATTAAAAGAAAGAAATTTCTTTTTAATAAACAAAAACTTACATTTTCGTTGAAAACCATCATCAAGATGATAACTAGACTGTGGATCTTTATGGAAATTCATAGTTTTATTAATAGAATCAACGAAATGGGAGCTTTGCAGAGGGTTGCTTCAACCCCTAAATATAACAATACATATTAAGTGCATTCTGTAGTTTTTTGAGAATTCAAATTTGCCATAAATGCACGAACATCCACAGTCTAGTAATAACTAATCACTTCCCCGTACCCCAGGGTTATTTCGCGCTAGTTCACGGTGATCGTAGTAAAATTCTCGATCTGACTTTTGACTACGATATCCAACCGCGTCCGAAAGATATAAACGACCTACTTCATAAATGCTAAGCATAATGCCTGGTGCAGTTTCAGAAGTGGCTCTGTCTCGAATACAAAAGGTTCAAGGACCCGTGTTTGTTACAGTGCTTTTCATTCTTTCGAGAGGCACAATAAACCCGGGGAAATTGTGTGATACCCCTTCAGACTCACCCCGTATTAGCGACTTGGAGTCCCCCTTAGTTTTCTTCCGTTGCGTTGACGTTCGTTGGAAAGAAAACGCGCCGACAGGGGAAACAACCTTTGTCCTCGCGCTTTTTTCCTTCGCCCCCCCCCCCCTCCCACTTCCTCACCACCACGCGAACGACACATTCAACGAGGTCAGTGCGCGCCTCGCAATCAGGGTCGTCGCAGAAGTTCCTCTTCGCATCGGCCACGTAATAAATGTACATCCGAGACATCATTTGTTTCCGCGCTCGTGTTGCCTTATGGCAAGAGGCGCGAGAGTTGCGCCCAAGATGAGGAACCATTCGTCTTGTCGGTCGTTTTTCATCGAGGAACTACCAACCTGTGCCTCTCCTCCGGGCGGAATGACGGGCTCCTTCGAACTTGTACCGCGAAAACGTCGTCGGACAAGAAGGAAATGCGCGAGAAAGCTGCAAGGGAGAGGATACGATGTGCTACCAACAAAACACCATCTCAGCGTCGATGTTTCTTCTTCTTGGCGGCTCAAGGAGCTTCCATCTTGGGTTTTGGTGTTTCTGATTTCGAAAAATCATTAGCAGATAGCAGGAGGAAAGAAACAGAAAGGAGAGGGGACATTGAATGGTCTGTCGAGGAGGATATACAGGGTGTTAGGCCACCCCTGGGAAAAATTTTATTAGGGGATTCTAGAGGCTAAAATAAGACGAAAATCAAGAATACCAATTTGTTGATGAAGGCTTTGTTAAACAGTTATTAACGCTTAAAGTTCCGATCGTACTGAATTTTTTTCTCGAAAATGCGCAAGATTTCAGGGGTATGTCTATTCATCAAAAATGATTGTAATTGAATTAATTAAAAATTTTTTTTTTCGTCGAAAAATTTAGGCACCTACCTTCTGTCGATTTTTCTTAAAAAATTCCTTTTTCATTTTTAGTAATTTTGTTTGACGCCCTACAGAAAAGTTGTCTAATACTTTTTTGTAGGCACCCATGAGCTTTACTTCAGAAAAAAGTTTCATTGAAATATATTCACAATTGTAGGAATTATGGCTGTTTAAAAATTGGACCATTGTTATGTGGTTTTTCTCATTTTACGGGGTCAAGGACCAACTTTTCGAATATTTTTGCAATTTGTACATATTCTCCATGAAAATACGCGTAGTTTGCTTTTTTGAACATTAAAATCGTCCAATCCGTTCAGAAGTTATGGTGTTTTAAAGATACGCATGAAATTTCAGTGAAACATATCAACGCTATGGTCAGACATTATATTTTCGGTAAGGAATTTTTTTCTCGAAACTGAGTAGGATTTCGGGGGTATGTCTATTGATCAAAAATGCTTGCAATTGACCCCTGCAACTAAAAATAATTTTTCCAAGACGATTCGAAAGTCTTTTTTTTCACCCAAAACTTTCAGCACTTACTCGAATTTTTTTCTCGAAAGTGGGTAGGATTTCAGGGGTATGTCTATTCATCAAAAATGATTGTAATTGACCCCCGTAAACGAAAATAATTTTTCCAGAACGATTTGAAATTTGTGAATTTAATTGTTAATTACTTTTTAACGAAGCCTCCATCAACAAATTGGTATTCTTGATTTTCATCTTATTTTGGCCTCTAGAATCCTCTATTAAAATTTTTCCCAGGGGTGGCCGAACACCCTGTATATAGGATAGTCAGCCGAGCGCTTGCGAGAGAGTCAAGAGCGTAGCCCTCTGGTGACGAATACGGGAGGTATCGCCACAAGTGAACACACGGTGTTCACGCTAACACATCAAAGAGAAAAGAGAAGAAAGATTTTTTAACATTGTGTTTATAAGAACTCATTGTTCAATATGACTTCCTTGTGCGCGAATATAAATTTCACTTCTACAGGTTACGTTTTCGACGCATACATAGTTCCTAAAAATATCAACCTCATATATTCAGTGCTTTAGCATTGTCACAATAGATTTTAAACCGAAATAAATTTTCGATTCAACGTTCTGGACTTATTATAATGCCTTATAAAGAGACATTATAAGCTTTCCAGACTAAGCCGCTGAAGCTGAGAGCTGTTCGTAGCTATTTACAGGGGTTTTAAAATCCTTTCCCGCCCCCTATTTCTTGCGTAACCAACACATACGCTGGCGAATGTTTCCCAAGCATGCATCTTAACCGCTTAACGGCCAAACATTTCGCACTCCTAACAACGTGAGAAAGCGCATGGGATGTTTACTAACCGGAGTGCAGGGTCCTGAATTTCGTCTTAAAGCCGAAAAGGTGCATTACAGTGTGTTTATTATTTACTCCTTCGTACTCGGGAAGAAGAAATATCTAACGACCAGACGTAACTCGTTTGAATTTTAATAAAAAAATATTAGAATACAAAAATTCTGCAATTTATCATCACTCTGGACAAAAATGTATCATAAATTTCAATTCGAAATATCTAATCATTTGCAGTGAGAATTAACGGATTAAAAACACAGCTTTGACATTTCCTCTTTGACACTTTATTTTACACGCCACTTAGATTCAGTTCTGATATTTGGTACTGTCTAGCCAAGTTTACTTCCGGAGAATACACATTGTTTTGGACTCTTAGTATCACGGTTGGGCATTCTAAAAATTAATTTCTATTTAAGTGATTATTTAAATAAAACGTAGGGCAATCCGTGGTACGAAATTGATTCTCGCGGTTCCTTAAACCTTTTATAAACGATCATGGATCGAAGGAACGTCGAAAATTATGAGGGGAATACTTTGTGGCGTCGCCTCCCATGCTCGCCACCAGAGGGGTCGCGCTCTCACAAGCGCTCGACCGACCCCTCGGTTGCTATATATGTAATACATTCCTTGACCGACTTCCCAATATCCCAGTCGTCTAAGGCAGGGCCTGCTAGGAAACCTTACTGATGAGTCCACTAGCAGACCCGAACGAAACACGCCCCCGCCTTTCCTTTTCTGTTCTCCTACGAATCTCACGAGTTTCCACACCGTAGTGAAGCAGCGCCACAACTTCACCAAGATAAGATTATGGAGTATGCGCAACGTCGTAACCTAACGACATAAATCAGTAGCTACATTAAGTATATAATTACGTATCTTGTCCCGGCGAACGCCAACTTTCGTACTTTCACTTTCCCCCAACGAACTTGCTTAATCAAGGGAGTATATCAAGTCCACACTCCCATATATTGTACGATAGAGAGTCCCAAGGAGTATGCTCACTTATTATCAGGCGTGAATCTTATGCTAGTTACGTTCTGAAACTCGAAGGTGTAGATATTACTATTATAGAAACGCTGAGGTCATATAGAGTACAATCGATAGATTATCATATTTATGATACGTTTTACCGTGTAAAAATTTATATAAAGAAAACAGTAAACATCAATTACAATTATAATGACGTCACAATGTTAAAGGATTTTACAATCCTTTAATTTAAAGGTGACAATCTAAAAGAATTTTTCTAAACTTTCATTTGTAATTTTTGTTATTTTTAATGTCGAAAACAAACTTGTTTACACCGTTTTGATAGAGACTTATTTACTGTTACCATTGATTTAAAATTAAGAATTAAGGAGCTTTCAAAGTTTTCAAAAGCAAAGATCGTTTTGTTTAGTACCCTTTGTTTGTTCACTTGTAATATTCACGAACTCAGATCATTATTAAAAGAACGAATTTATAGTTCGATGGTGGCAAATTTGAAAGCATAAAATTAAAATCGTGTCGTCACAACGAATTGGTACGTTAGAATTAGGTATGGTTGACATATTGTTAACCGGTCTGTGCCATTATTCCTTGATAATGAGTTTCACTCTTGAGAAAAGGTGTCTGTGGACAGGCAACACTGAGCTAATTTCAGCAAGGCGACATGTTTCTCGGTAACGACGAAACTTTGAACCTAATCCGTTCGGTAACCCTTAAACCGAAGCACGAGATTAAACCTCACGAGGGTTTAACCACCCTAGATATCGCTCATTCCCAAAAGATATTTTCTTGTTAATTATTACAACTTGATATTTTGCTAAACAAGATTCCATGTTAATCTGTAGCTTCGAACCATTCGAGCAACGCATGCATTATGGAATACTTATTTGAGACGCGTAATTAACTAAGTTTATATTCCATCGTACGTTAATCCTTTAAATAAAACAGATAATCTGATGCTTGTGATTGACAAATTTATAAATATTCCATAAATAGTGAACCTCTTCTGCGAATATATTTATACATTTTTAAATCAAATTTCAATTCATGTTTAATTCAGAGCCCAAGAATAACAATGATAATGAAAGAACGTTGTTCGTGATTTACGTTAAAGATAATACTCATAAAATCTAAAACAAATTTTCCAAAAAATGAATTGACTAAAGAATATAATTTTGAACCGATTAAAATAATTGTTACCAACAGTTACGATTAACACTACAATCGATATGGAATTGAAAAATGTAACGAAGCGAGAAAAATGGTGTGTAGAATACAATGGTAGAAGATTTGAATACCTGCTGAAATAAAATGCACGAACTTGATAACGTAAAAAAATCTTATAACGTGTATTACGTTTTCAGTGGTTATATCTCAATATTTTATTACGCGAGGTAATGAAAGAAATCAATTTCTATAAAAAAGCATCCGTTTTTCCATTTAAAAAAGCAACTGTATGCGTTTCATTAAAAGAAGAAATTATATTATCAAGTTTCCAACGTGGAATTCAAGATTTTCCTGTATTAATTCTGTCCAATAAATTAAAGTATTTTCTCTGGTTTGCAATATTCACTGAGCGAGGAATTATGGAAAAATATCATGTTCCTGTGACGCCACAGGTAATTCTTCAGTTTATATATTTTGCTTTGTCTGCAGCTTAATAAAATTTTTAAAATTGTATTTAATTTAACGAGACTCTGAACTTTTGACAATCGAAATTGGTTAAAAATATTCTTTATAATTCAGTGGTTAGTATCCAGGAATACATGAAAAGAATCGAACTTCGTACGTATAGAAAGTGGGTGCTTATTGGACAGTATTCATTATCGATATCGATTACGCGTAGTTACTGACGCATCGATGCAGGTGAACTATAGCCACATAGCGACTAAACGCCAAGCACACGTTCCCGATTGACATTTTCTCGATCTGTACAAATTAAAATACGTTCGGACACTTTTTCCAGGCGCTTCCTTTTTCAGAGCTGTCCAGGAAATCCGATACAACGCAACAAAGAGCAAAAATGCAAAACAAAAGTCTAAAAACTACGTGTGTCAGCGCTTTTTAAAATTGCAACGTTATTCTACAACAGCCAAAAGCAACAAAATTGAATAAATATATACATCATACGATTGTAAAACTATTCTTTATTTTTTAAGATTAAATTTATTTTTCTGCTATTTTTAGTTTTCACACAAAAGTAAAAATGATTTCTATCAAAATCATACGTGTTTTTGCAAAAACTGAGAGAGAATCCAAATTCATATCGAATTGCATTATATTAGGATAAACGTTGCTTTATTAAATTTTCTATATTATAATTTGTCAATCAGTTTAGTCGATAATATTGTGTAAAGTCTAAATCTGACATGATATGTGCGCATCAAACGTTAAATAAAAATTTAAATTTAAATAACAGAATAAAGATACTTTTGAAATTAAATAAAATCTAACTGGAAATTATTTAATACCTAGATTTCAAAATACGCGTAGAAAATAGTATAAATTATAATAGTCGGTATATTAATCGAATAGAAAATGAGACGCCCTTTGAAATGAAATTTGTTTCAAGTCGATGGCGTGTTTAGTTCCGGAGATATAAGGCTTCCCAGCATTTGTTTACTTTTCATTGATCCACGGGATGCTCGAGGAAATTCCAAGGAATACCACGAATTCTCGGAAATGTTACGCACTCGTAGAAAATAGCAAATTCTTGGAAATACTATGAGTTCCTGGTCACGATGTTGAGGTAGGTCAGCACGATGCACGCGAGAGAGAGAAATCCGAGCGTAAAACGAGGACAGAGATAGTGGAAATTGAAAAATTACCTCTTCATTTGAACTACGATATCTCCAAAACGAAAATTCGGATCTACATAAAACGAAAATCATTTTAAAAGGGAAACTTTGCAGCTTTTAACGATGACTCTAAAATTTGTGTAATTTCAATACGCGTTGATATACTGTTTATTGAAATATCACAAGTAGTAAATTATTCGAATAATTTAATTCATAACAATTCTATTAAATGTTTTTTCATGTGTACAATAGTTCAATAGTTTTTGGGAATTCATTAATTACTAAAGAAGTTAGTAAATAATACAACGCTTATTTTCCTGTTTTTTGATGACTTTAGAATAACTGAAGTAGAATGTTCCGTGCTAAGCCCAACAATATCACAAACTAGTTGTATTCTAAACTTGTCCTAAGTATGTCAGTATTCTTATAAAATGAAAGAATCAATTGATCCAATTTTAACGTGTAATAATTGTTTTATACTGTGGAAATACTTCCTGGACTAGCTGGCAGAAGGTTACGCTTTCTCACAAGTGCTCGACCAACTATTCGTATATATCCACTCCTCGACTGACCGATAAAAAAAATAAGGATTGAATATTTTTTATCCATCTGCTATTGTGCCTTTCATCGAAATTAGTTTTAAGTTATAAGTCCTCGTCAATCCAAGAAAGTTGAACGATATAAATTTACGAAGTGAGCTAATAAGCTTGGAAAACTCTCCTTCATCTTGTAAGATTAAATTGATTTTTCTGTTATTTTTAATTTCCATACAAAACCTCGTTTCTATAAAAATGATACGTGTTTGTAAAAACTGAGGGAGGCAGAGAAATTCTACTTTCGAATTTGTCTTCGCAAGGAATCCAAATTTGTCCTAGTTTCTAACGTCACCATTCGAAAACCTAATTTCAGCGAGTTTATTAATAATTCAACGTGTGCTACGCGTATCTATTAAGTGCTAAAAGTGACTTAAATACATTTGTTTCTGACCCAATTTAAACAATTCGATTTCAACACCATCGAGCGTGCGTGGCTGGCGCGTATGGATTTCTGAAATCAACGGAAACGAACGGCAATCGCGTTAAAATCAACGAGCTCAACTTTCAATCCACCGACCCAGCGACATGAAAAACGTTCTCGGTTTAACGTAGATTGATACGGCGTGCCGGTATTCAACGAATGGTTTTGTCTGTTGGTTAGTTGTCTCTGCCCTCGTTACGAGTCGATAGTTCAGCCGATTCCTACTATTCGTGCTCGTGTCCTCTGTTGTTTGTCTTGCTTCAGCATCGCGAATCAACAACTGAGACTACCTGTTCCCTCGGTTGCGATCGTGTTTCGCATAGCCGGCCCCACGAATCGATGGAACAGCTGTAGACATTGGGATTGCCGGTCATCCATCTGTATTGGGAGGATCGAATTCCGCGTTCTACGTCGACGCATCCTTTCCACAGCGATTATTTATGGCCGCCGTAAGTCTTCCTCGGGTATGTCGATGCTACGCTTTCACCGACAGCCGACCGAAAGTGACCGCATTCACTCTCCGTTCGTTCGTGAACGTCCCATTCCACTGTCCACAGTGTTCCCGGGTAACGAAGTATAACTCGACAACCTAGAAAAGGTCCCTGCGGTGGGAGAACAGTGATCACGCCCTTTTCTCCGCTTAACGTGCCATCGAACTCACAAAGGAAACCTGCAGCTAAATTTTAACCATTCAAAACGGATTTCCATCGGGAGACACACGATTTCCTATTCGGGGACGATACTTTATTTGGAACGATCGTGTAAATAATTCCTATTTATCAATGTAAAATCAATAGAAAATGTTTGAACTTCGCGTAAACTGATAGTTCACCATTTATCACACACCAACTCATTCGGGTTTAAAATGTTTGGTAATGTAACATTTAGGGAGTTGTGACTATAGTTTCCAAACTGGCCAGTAGAGGGCTACGCTCTCTCACAAGTGCTCGACCGATCACTTATTCGTATATATACAGATACAATATTTTCATTCAAAAGGGTAAAAAAATTGTCTTTGTAGAAGTATATAACATTTTAAAAATGTGTTACTAAAATGTTTACTTCTGAATTCGTTGAAAAAGTTATTAGTGGAAAGTAGTCTGTTCTCTAGTAGATCGTAGATCTGATTTCATTGGATTGAAATTTGCTATTTCGCTCTGCTTCGATATAACACTATATTCATCCGGTTTACATTCCGTTTTTGCTTTTAGTACGATAAATAAATTCGTAGAAGGCAAACAAAATGAATAAATAAAAAGGCGTTTGCGAATTCCAGCATCCGTCATCAACACGCCAGCGCTCCGGCGCAAATATTATTTCAGTCGGAGCAATTATTCGGGCAGCGCGAAAAAATATTTACAGAGAGAAACTGTGTAATCATGTAAAACGTATGCGACGACAAACTGTGGGCACGGCGATTGCTATCGCCTTTGATTTAGTAGGAAACTACACTAAGCTAGTGTATACGTCTGCCTGACCAACGACTGACTTTATCTACTGTTCATTTACTCGCAGTAGTTGCGTCCGCTGATGGCTCCAAGTGGTGCGAAATCGTTTCACAAGTATGATGTATCAAAGTAGACTGAATTGCCTTCGAGTGGCGGCGCAAGTGCACAATGACAATTACCCGTGAAACCGTAATTCGTCCAAGTCCTTTTCCTTTTAACGACGATCGATCCCGAATGGAACTAAATGCTAATTACCAAGCCAATGAAAACTGATTACTATTAGTTATGATAATTAATGCATTGAGCTACGCTTTATTAATTATGCCAAGCTATACGGTCCGATGAATACATAAAAGCTTCATGAATTTTGATCAATACAAGAAAATTCGTCTCGAAATAGTGAAATAACATTTCTTGAAAACGATATGAAATCTCGTACGCGAAACGGAACAAATTAATTAACGCACGAGGCCACAAAAGTTTTCGTGGAAAATTGAACGACAGTTCTTTTTGTTACATTTAACCAACAAAATGCAAAATTTCTTGAAGTAATTTTAAGGACGAAAGTATTTAATTGAATTTTTTAGTGTATATCTTCCATCGGTAGACTATAAAACATTAGTAACCATAAACGTAATACAAAAAATGAATGAATATTTTCTGTATATCATTGTGAACACAAAATCAATTCATGCCTCGTCAAAAAATTTACTTAACATCATTCTTTTACGATGAAGGTGTTAAGTGACTTTTGTGGAATACTTGAATTTATTTCAGTAAGATTAACAATTCCATCGAATGTTCAAGATTGCAAATAAAAATGTTTAAGATAAGTGAGTAGAGAATAAAATTCATTTTATTAACGATTAAAATTGTTAAAAATACGACGAGACGTCAAATTGAATGTGCATTGTATAACCATGTTCGCAACCGCTGTGGCGAACAGAGGTTGCACGAATACTTAGCAATCTAAAGAGTCTACGATGCTATAGCCACGGGCAAGTTGTAGCTGCGGCAATGACCATTGCATTGTGTCGTAGGGGGGCTCTCGACGCAAAAGTACGTCTCCTTCCGCCGCAGAGGCAGTAAAAACATCCGCTTCGTACATCGTGCACGAAAAAATAGCTTGGATTTTAATCGACTTCGATTGTACTTCTTGCATTCAGAAACATTCGCAACTTGAGCGTCGTCTTGAGACATTTTATCAGTTCGTAGAATTTTTTGTGAAAATCTTTCACCTTTGAATAATATATAATATATGATAAAATGAAAAAACATTGTGAAACAATTATTGACTAATAGCGGTGAGGTTTCTTGCTTCGTGATGAAACGAGTCATCGCCATGATGTTATCGACACAAGAAACAGGTACATTTAATCAAATTTAATTTGGAGATTAATAGAAACCAAACACAAATGCAACAGGCAATGAAGCACGTATCAGAAATTAGTTATATGTGAAGTTAATATACTTGTAGATATTGTTTGTATAGCTTTATTCCTTGTTTCGAGAGATAATAGTTTGTTTACTCGGAAAATAGATTGTTCAAACAGCTAATACAACGCTTAATCCGAACATAGCGAAAACAATATAAATAATTGAGAATTTACTGATGATTCAGAATTAATTAGGGTAATAGTGCACACAATCATCGTGTAAACTGAAAGGTTTGTTTAGGGCGGTGATTTTGATGTTTCGTGATTCGAAGAAAATGCATTTCATTGCACATTGTATCGTGAAAAATCTGTAATGTATCGACTTCCTGGCCGGAACTAGCCGAATTATCAATCACCATTGCCATCGATGAAAGGTGACATTAATCCTTGAAAGCCTGGAACGTATAGCTACGTCGCCCAAAGGGCTTTTAGATTTCTTTCCAGACTATGCCGACATTTTCTTCTATCGGCTTCGAAGTTCTTGGTAAACGTATAACTTCTTACACGCCTCGAGATTCGAAAGCCGATTTCCTTCAAATCGATTTGCACTTCGAGCTCGCGATCTGTTCGACCGATATCCGTGCTATGATGGAACTACTTGAAAAGTCCTATTCGTTGAAGTGTCTCTCATTGATTGAACTAACAAGCACAGGGTTTGTTCGATTATAGTGAACGTCCAACAAAGTAATTCTATTCGAAATAATAACGAGTTTTCTAAGTTCTTCAATTACGGAATAGTTGTTTTAAAATTAGAGGTCTTGGTGACATTTATTACGGAAGATTCTCGTAACTGAAAAATGTGATAATACTAGTTTAGTTGGATTTTAAAAACGAACTTTGAAGATGATATTAGTAATATAATATAATATATGTAAAATATACACTGCATTCTGATTGTTTTCGAGTATCTCTTTACAACGTTTTTAGGTATACAATTTACGTCAATAGTTTAGCCACATTTTTAAAAAATTCAAGACACTAATTTGTTAATTAATATCGTTATAACAGTGTGTCTTATTTCCGCAAATATATCAAATTATATTGTGTTTATAAAAATCGACGAACGTCAATTTCAATTTATAGTGGTACTATGACAACCTTTAAAAAATTTATCACAAGAGAGATTTGGTCATACGAATCATAAATTCTTCTGTTATTATTCATCGAATCATTATTTATTGCTTGCAGGCAGCAAAAAATTTTACGGTTTTAAAATTTATTGTTTGTATGTTTGGAAAGCGACTAGTAACGATATTTTAAAATATTTAAGAATATTACATTTTGTATAGTTCAGAAACAAAGTGTAACTGTTCTACATGTTCGATCAGAGTTCAGGCTGTCGCGACGGCCGTCGGAAACAATGTCTTACTAAAATTATCCGGCTGCTCTACTCACCGAATTTAACTTCTTCCGATAATATCTTCTTATTCCGTTTGTCAGGAAAATATTATGTCCAAACTTCTCAAACAATCCTTTCCGTATCCATATGTTTCCATTAATTTTATCACGAACATTAGAGGCCGTCACTCTCGACTTTGTTCGTAAAATATACAGAAAATTGTGTGAATTACTTAGTATCTTTAAAGGCACTCCTGAATTCTACGTGTGTATTCTAATTAAAAATCTGGTAATTGCAGAATTTCTCAAAGTTACTTTTAACGCGCACTGTGCTTTCGTTCCACTTGCTTTCTAATTTTCATAGCGCATTTTAAGCTTACTTATTCGATGTATTTTTAGTTTTGCCAACCGTCAACGTGGTCGTTTAAAGCGAAAGATTTCGCCGAAATTACACACCATCCAGTTTACGTGTTTAGCGTAATACAACGTATCGGCACAGTTATTTTTCCGTGGCTCTCGCGAAATTACATCGCATTACTGCAAGTGCCGCTTTGAAGAAATCCCTTCAGCGTGAAGCGGAATTGTACTTTCATGAGGACTTAAGAGGGGACTCCGGTGTAACAGGTTCAACAATCGATTTCTTTTGTCGCATAAATCAAAAGTACAATGTCTCGGGGATGTGTTTCGAGAATGACGTCGAATTAAGGTCGAAATTATTAAATTACAAACTATTCGGTGAGACCCGTTAAGGCTCGATAAATGGTCTGTGTACCAATTTCAGTATCAGTCTTCGTTTTTCAAAGACAAAATATGGATACATATAGAATTTCAACGAAAGTTTTAATGCAACCATTTGGCGTTTGATTTCAAAGCATTTTCATTGTGGTTTAAAAACTGTTGAGAACACCCGTTATCTGATCGTTGCAATATGCAACACAGATCATTATTCTATATTATAGACAATAGAAGCGATGAATATTGTGATCGAAGACCATTTTCTTTAGTTTTAAAATTACATAAAATTATCCATAACTAAACTGTAATACTAAAGGTGGTATTAAAAGGGCAATTAAAAGATGCAATATGCAGTATATACAAGTATATTAATAATTATACCTGACGATTAATTTGATTTCTAAACATTTCCAATTTATTTTCGCGTTGCAGTGTCTGGTCTGCATCACCAACGTTCAAAGGTAAAGTTTTTCAGTGTGCAATGACTTACGTTTCGTCGAGATAAATATGGAGAATGGGACCAACAAAGGAAAAGTGTTTGAATTACAAGAGTTTGAAAGATTGCTACTTGATACTGGATGAAAAAGGAAACGACAGCGAGAATTACAGGTTGAGCCTGGTACGAAGACTTAGTCGTGCGAAATGCTAGAAGAGGAAGAGGAGCTAGTTGACTTGAAGGGCCAATTTCTCGAAACAGGAGACCGGAACGACACTTTCGGAGAATTCGACCAAAGAGAAGAACGAGCACGATTTAATAAACGACACAAGCTCTATCCGAAACGAGCCTTTTAATGGCGGGAAATTTCTGTTTCCAAACGTCAATCAAAACGTTATTCACAGGGGAGAAAAAAGGTTCCATGGCGTAGCAGTTTTCCGCGCTTTGGATCAAATGACAAATCCCGGAACGTCCGAATACCATGAATAATTACGGAAATGACAATATAAATATGCATAGTCCACGCGGTATCAGGGTTCGTACACGCTAGACGAATGAGAACTGTCAGGGGCAAAGTTTTATTTTCCGGTAGGTATTCCCACGCCATGAACAGCCCCCCATTTAAATGTAGAAGTACGAAACTTTTGAAGGAGCCATAATATGCGGAACTCCGAAACAGAATCCACCTCTTTTGGCAGCGCTGCCACAGAAATTCCGACTTGCGCTTGTATAGAAACTTACGATTTCGTTGTGAGGGTTACATATTCTATTTCGTTTGTAAAACAAGTCAACGCAATGAGGTGCAATGAATGCGTAAAGAACCTGAATGGGGAACAGTGTACATGTGACTGAAATTACAAAATTTTATTTTAACGATTTTGCCAATGGATCACATAAATTTGAATCAACGAAGTAAACGTTTGCATCGTAATATAATATTGGTAATTACTTGTTTCGAAGTTATATAGATTTCTGTTTAATTTTTCGAGCAATGATGAAAAAAAGGTTACAATTATTGGGATGTGTCATGACGAATTTTGTTTCAAACAAAGTGTAGTTAAATCAGGAGAAAATAATTATTTCCGAAAAAATGCTAGCTAGTAGTTACACGAGCATCTTGCATTCAAATTTAAATTCATTTTCAATTAAATAAACATTTTATAATGCAGCTTTATCGCAGAGCAATCGTATAATCAATAGGAATTGCAGAAACTTCTTTTAGTATGTAACGTCAAAGTAAATTGCAAAATAAACATAGAAGATAACATAAATTGTAATAGTCGTTATATTCATTGGATAGAGGATGAAATGCCCTTTAAAATGAGCGTTCGAACAAGTCGATAGCTTTATTAGTTCCGGAGATATAGCAATTTTAGTTTCAAGTCGATGCGGTGGCTAGTTCCGGAGATACGAGGCTTCGAAGCGTTTGTTTACGTTTCATTGATATCAATGAACACGCGCGCGTGAAAATAGTAAACAGTGCGTAGTAAATTCTTGGAAATACTACGCCGGAATCTACTATGTACGTGACTCGGTCGCGAGTCACGTACGAGAAAGAGAGGTCCGGCGCGACGTGTCAGACGAAGACAGAGATAGTCAAATTAAGAAAAATTACCCCTTCACATAAATTACGATATCTCGAAAACGGAAAGTCGCATCGACAAAATCCAAAAACCATTTTGAAGGGGAGGTCTTGCCGCTTCCAGTGATGGCCCAATAATGAATAAAACACTAGTAGTTTCGGAACTGTACGCGTCTAAATTTTTAATACTTTTAATACGCGTTGTTAGACTGTTCTAAGACAGTGAAAACTGAAGATTCTTTTCTTTCATCTTTGCTATATATTTGTTACATATTTTTTTCAGAAAACAAATAATAAGAATAGAAGTGACTAGTGAAAAATTCATTGTACAAATGGCGTTAAAATAACATTGTATGTTAGAAATTGTAAGCGAAATTTTAAAAAGGTTCATTTGACCGGTAGGTTTAGCGTTAATGCTGGTCAGTCCCAATGTGTACACCATCGATTAAAGAATTTGCGATCATTGCTATCGAGAAATGATCTGGCCCGGAAAAGTCTCGGAGGTTTTCAGTCTGACGCCATTACGAGAGGTATTACAGCGCTTGAACTATTATCGAGCTTCGTCAAAGGATTTAACCCTCGGCACCGGGGAACGTACTCGTAAATGGGTCCAAGCGCGAACGCCCGTAATCCTGGAATGCGTTCATAAATAGGTGGATGAGGATGCCTTTTAACGGCTTTCCATAAAAAAAGAATATCGGAAAAGGGAGCATTCTTTCCGTCCTTTGGACGTAACTTTTACCGCGCTCTTGGACCGACGTCCTAATACTCTAGTGTCATTTTGTAATCACAATTGTTCCCGTTTGAAAGCTGCTGGAAAGATTTACGTTCAATGAGCCGTTATTTGATTAAAATGTGCTTCGAACCATATCGGAGGTCATTCGATACGGGATTATAATAGACTTTAGATTCTTAACCATTTGTTAAATACATGGATATTAATTTACACAAAATAAAATTACATTTATGGAGACGAATATCACTTTGATACTATTTCAATCAAAGGTAATAGTTTTTTTAAGAAAACAGTGTCTATATAAATATATTAGTTATATCTCAAAGAAATTTCTTAAATTTCCAAAATATGTCATTAACATGTCATGATCTTTTACTCTCGCAGTTGAAATTAATAATCGTGGAAAAACGAAGAATCGTAGCTGACTTATTATTTTTGCATAAATTAACTGCCATGTTACGCATCCTGACGTTTTATAATACATTACATTTTATGCCATAATTACAAATCTGTGACATTCCGCTTTATTGTATATCGAGTATCGATCACCGTCAAACGATTGTGTATTGATGATAACAAATTCTGTAATTACATCCGTTCAATACGCTATTAATATCATTCATTCCAACTAGATTATGTAACTATATTATATTATCTACTTCTTGGCTTGTACTTCGTATCATCTTGTTGTATCTATTTTTAATATAATTTTGATGTAAGTACTTCTGCAGAGAATACACTTATTTTATATTAATCCTTCTATATCAAAGAGCTGCTATATCAATAACAAATAAGTAATAAATTTCTTTGAAGATAAAATGTCATTTCATAGAGGAAACGGTGAGGCCATGTTGTGCAAAACGAGTTTCGTTGTATGCGACTGTCAATTGTACGTTATAAAGAAAGAAAGAATCGTTGAGTTTGAATTGTCTGTCAAATGAAAGATCTGAATTTGAACATCAGCCCAGTCGCCAATTCTTATTCTTCCACAATTTAGTCTTTAACTAAACAAAGCACCAAACAAAATGTTCGACATATTTCACGTCACGTTATTGATAGCACTTTTTTTTATAAAATAAACGATCGAATAGTAACCAATTATTATAATTTATTTGTATTATATTTAAATACACGTTGAAACATTTTGTTCAATTTTTAAAAACAGAATGACGCTTTATCTGAAAGTAAATTGTCCTGAAGCGAGCAGTGCGCGCAATGAATTCTTCAAAGGTAAATATTAACAGGAGCGTCAGAAGTCACGAAACGATTTTGGACGATTTTCGTACCGAATTAAAGTACGTTCAGGTCGGCTGGTATAACGAACGAGTTAATATCTGTACCTTGTTTGCAGATAAAACGGGAAATTTCAAGCGCAATCCAAAAGCGTCGCGTTTTAACGCGACACAGAAGCGACGATAACGAATAATACTATTTAAACAGTATCCTGGGTTCATCCACGCGGGAAAAATGTCCGTTTGTTGAAGGAACAAAAGGAAGAAGTATCTCTAAAACAGTGCACGCTCGTTTGAAACGATTTCACCGTTAAATGTTGGGCACACCGCGATTCATCTCGCATCGGGGAATTTCACTTGGCTAGCCGCAGCGACAACTTCCGGTCGACGAGGCACGCATCGTTCTGATAAATTCGGGCGTCGAAAGTGGCCTCGTAATGCCGATATATTTCGAACTCCCTGCAAACGAACGATCGATCTTGCAAAATGAACGCGCGTCTCGTAGATGAATATACACAAAACGATCCATACGCGTTGCGAATTTCTGGTACAAAAAATTCTACGATATTTAATAACTACAGTCGTATCGTGTAGGTACACAAACTATTCGCACATCAATCAATTATATACGTGTTCTTAAAGATTTCCAAAACAAATATCAATAGGAAGATATTGTTTACATCTGGGTTTGGCTACCAAGGATTTACATTTTTTTAAATCTTTGAACCAATTATTTAAACTTCAGAAACGTTACAGTCATGTAACGTGTCTAATCAAGCTACGAACCTAAAGAGTATTTATAATATATAGTATATTTAATATAAATAAACGTAAAATATTTTTTTAATCACTATGTAAAGCTGTTAGTTGATACAGTTTGACTTTTCGTACAAATATCAATTTTTTTATGAATGTACATTTAACTTTCTAATTCGTACTAATTTTTATTCTTCCTACAAACGCCCAGTGCCTATTATTTACTCGTGAATGGCATTCAACGGGTCGTCAGTTACGAGTTTACTTGCATTTGACAGTTAATGTATTAAAGAAACGTGATACCCTTACCCCTTCGTCCTTAATACAGGAGCGGAAAGTTTCTAAAGGTTGGTTGTGCAAACGACTTCATTCACCGTTGCTTCTCGATCGACTCGAAACAATCGGGTATATTGCTTGCGATACGACTCGAAGACTTGAAAGCAAGTCAATACGAACCGTTCGATGTCGACGCGACTATTCCAGGCGACTTCTTAACCGTAGGCTCGATGATCTCGAAACGCTCGAAGAGCGAACGTGCTTTATTACTTTCAGAACGTACAGAATGTCAGCAACTTTCCGAAATTGTTAGGAAACAATAGCAGGCGTCTTGGCGTTCTAATAGAATCTCCGCGAGCGATTCTATTGCATAAGAGCGAAACGAATTTCCGCAACAGCGTAGAAGCGTTGCTGTTAACTCGCAGAAAGTTCGCGAAGCTCTTTGTAAGATAAATAATAAATATTGATTTCAAACGCAGCAATAATTTTATTCAAAGATATATTAATTTTTCATAATAATCAAGACATTTTTTCTGGACCATGTTCCAAAATCCACAATCCAAATTGAACCAGTTTTGAACCGATGATATATTTAAGTCCCTGTCTCGTTAAAGTTATTTCAACTCCAAGATACTGAATATTTTCCAAGACTTCCGGCAAATGACGTTGTGGAATGCTTTGCACGTGTGCTGATTCATACGATAATGGAGCTCATATTATTAATGTTTGCTTCGAGGTTCGAGAATTTCACCTTCCCATTTCAGTACCAGACCCCGCCAACCGATGATATTCCATTGATTTTCGTTTTACCCAGACATATACGCGATCACTAATTCAATCCCCCGTACATTTTCTAAAATATAAGCGTGCTTTCACGTTTTTCTTCGAGAGCATTGATTTTCTCTGCTGTGTTCACTACATATGTATTTTTGATCCGTTAATTCCCTCGCGCTATCCATTCACTCATCGATTTTTCCGTTGCGCTACTTAATATAATTGCAGCCATAGATGCACCAGAAACGACCATCTCTTTCGCGAATTCAATAACTTTCATCGATGACCAATAGATGTTGAAGCAATGTAATATTTCAATTTTTTAAACTAAAGATTGACTGAAACTATTAAAATATTTATACTCGAACGAGTCAAGGAATCGAAATCAGTTTAGAAAATTAATTTATATTCGAGCGGATCTAATCTTTGAAGTACTCCGGAAAAAAGATCCGCGCTCTCAGCATTAACGTAATAACGAAACGTTTTGCTCTCCTTAACATTTGTCGCGGATTTAATTACGCGCGCCCAGTTAATTGCGAATGTCCGTCGCGTTCGTGTCGACGATCTAATCGACGGAGAAACGGATCAAAGTGCAACGTGATTTTCTTCTTTCGCCACGCGACTGGTCAATACCGAATTAATTGGAATCACTCGTCGAGTAGGTTGGCCGACATCTGGAGATCTGCAATTAAAATTTAGTCGATCGGGCACCGGGTGCATCGCTCTTTTCGAAATTCTTCCTCTTTCTATATCCCCAGCCGCGGTTATCGACCGTTTTCCGAATCATTTCGCTTTCCCTTTAACCTCCCGTTGTTTCGATAACGATCGTTAACGAGGAACGAGGCGACCGTAGCGGCGTTATCTTCGCCTGATAGAAGAATCTCCTTCTCGTTAGTTGCAATCGCACGCGATGCAACAGGGTGCAATCGTTGCTACGCTACGGATTTATTTAGCCAGCGAATAATTACTTGCCCCCTGGACTTGTCGAAAGAACCATTAGAAAGCAAAGGAGGCGATAGATTTTCTTTTTTTCGAACGAGACACTCTGAAAATGAAAAGTGAGTCGTTAATATTGATGTCTTATTAAATCGTGTATCACTGTTGCAGCATATTTTGCAATGACTTTTCAAATTTTCAAGTATTCTTTATTAACACGTTGATTGCTAGACCAAAGCAATTGGAAACTACAGGTAGCATATCCACAATTTCTCATAGAACTTATTTTTACAGCCTCGTTAAAATTCAAGAGTCATATCTAATCTTGAGAATTAATTTTTTTAGCTCCTCAGTAAAAATTTATTTCACTCACATATGACGTGGCAGTCAATATGTTGAAAAGAAGAGAATTTTTCAGATGTTTACATAATTCAAAATTAAATTATTGACTTTGAGCGAATTTTTTACTCGTCGAGTATAAAAGATTATTTATGGGAAACCTGTAGCCAAATTAAACGCAAATGCACGCATTAATAAACGAATTAAATTTACCAATAGAGGTGCTTGGACATGGAAATAAAAAACTACAACCTATGAGCCTATTTTTTGTAATGTTTCAAAAACAGGAAGAAAAATGTTCCGAGTTTGTCTTGCAAGAGCAACGACCGAAAATTTCGGTTGATTAGTAGAATCGCCAGAATGAAACTCGTTAAACGATACAATTTACTTTCATCGTCCGAATAAGTGGGTCATGCTTAATCAGCTTTCGTTCTCGTCCATCCGAATTTTCATCCCGGTAGCGTTACACGTAATGCTCGAAGGTAAAGTGATTAACCGTCGAATAAGAACGACGATGCTCGTATTCAGACGAGCACGATTTTGGAATAATTCATCGCGGCGAACGTTTCCGCTCGTCGAATTTCACACGATTGTTCCCAGTTTTATGCGACGTTTAATTTTCGTGGAAATGTCGTCGCTGACTCGTTTCGAACATGAGAAGTCCAGCGATTCCGATAATTATTTTTACTACTTTAATTACTGGGACGTTAAAAGAAATCTGTGGTTTGAAGTTCAACTATATCGTAATTAGAGACTTTCAAATTTTGGAAAAGATCTTTTATCGTAGACGTTTCAATATCTTTCGAACCCGTGTTCAATTAATGAAATCAGTTATCACTGAATTTATAAACTATTTACTATACAGGGTGTTCGGCCACCCCTGGGAAAAATTTTAATCGGGAATTCTAAAGACCAAAATAAGACGAAAATCAAGAATACCAATTTGTTGATGAAGGCTTTGTTAAACAGTTATTAACGTTTAAAGTTCCGACCGTACTGAATTCTTTTCTCGAAAATGCGCAAGATTTCGGGGGTATGTGTATTCACCAAAAATGATTATAATTGACCCCTGCAACCGAAAATAATTTTTTTAGAACGATTTGAAATTTTTTAATTTTGTCTAAAAATTTCACAACTTCTCGAATTTTTTTCTAGCAAGTGGGTAGGATTTCGGGGGTATGTCTATTCACCAAAAATGATTGCAATTAACCACCGCAACCGAAAATAATTTTTTTAGAATTAATTAAAAATTTTTTTTTTCGTCGAAAAATTTAAGCACCCCATGTTGATTTTTCTTAAAAATTCGTTTTTGATTTTTACTAATTTTGTTTGATGCCCTAGAGAAAAGTTGTCTAATACTTTTTTGTAGGTACCCATGAGCTCTACTTCAAAAAAAAGTTTCATTGAAATATATTCACAATTGTAGGAGTTATGACTGTTTGAAAATTGGACCATTTTTATGGGGTTTTTCTCATTTTGCGGGGTCAAGGACCAACTTTTCGAATATTTTTGTAATTTGTACATATTTTCCACCAAAATACGCGTAGTTTGCTTTTTTAAACATTAAAATCGTCCAATCCGTTCAGAAGTTATGACGTTTTAAAGATTCGCATGAAAATTTGGGCAGACATTTCTGGCCAGAAATTATATTTTCGGTAAGGAATTTTTTTCTCGAAACTGAGTAGGATTTCGGGGGTATGTCTGTTGACCAAAAATGCTTGCAATTGACACGTGCAACTAAAAATAATTTTTCCAAGACGATTCGAAAGTCTTTTTTTTCACCCAAAACTTTCAGCACTTACTCGAATTTTTTTCTCGAAAGTGGGTAGGATTTCGGAAGTATGTGTATTCACCAAAAATGATTATAATTGACCCCCGCAACCGAAAATAATTTTTCCAGAACGATTTGAAATTTTTGAATTTAATTGTTAAATTCAACAAATTGGTATTCTTGATTTTCGTCTTATTTTGGCCTCTAGAATCCTCTATTAAAATTTTTCCCAGGGGTGGCCGAACACCCTGTATACGATTGAAAGTCAATTTAGAAAACATAATTCGACGTTAGTAAAAACTAAGACCATTTTCTCACATTTAGTTATGCTAATATATTCTTAACGTTTTGTTTACGTTATTTTAATAGAAAACAGTGACTTGTGAAATATAAAATATTCCATGAATTATGGAATAAATCAGATAGCTTTAAAATTGTTTATATCAAGTAATATATGCGAACATAAAAGTTTGTTAACGTTGTTTCTTTTCTACCCAAGATTAATATTTAAGGCAAGAGCAAGTAACTGTCTGTGGTATAATAGCGCCGCAAAACAGCTCGCGATACCACGTATTATACTAAACACACAGTATCATAGCAATTTGCATTTTATCACAGGCGATGCAAAGCCAGTATTTATTTCTATTTTCTTTTTCTTTCTTCCTGCGATTCCTGATCTTCCCGATTAATTCCTCCTGAATTAAAATTTAATATTCTTCTTTACAATTTTAATCAAGAGACTCGGAAAATAAAGTATTCGGTAAATATTCCAATCATCGTTACGAAAATAAATCAGTTATTGACATCCGTATTCGTTTATTATATTGATTGACATTTCGTAGTTATAATCCACTTAAAGCTTCAGTTATAATACAAATAAAATTATTGAAAAAATTGCTTATCAATGATTAATATCCCACTTTAAATAAATTTTACCTTTCATTGGTGAAACTTTATTATATTATAAACGTAGTGAACGATACTATTTATAACCTATCATTGAACAAATAATCCACACCCCTGTTGATAGCGGATACAGATTTAGATCGTGTTATTTCAGTGTACCATACTTCTGGCAAAGTCAACCCAGAAAAGTTCGATTAGACTATTTCACGTTTAACCGTCACCGAAAAGTGATAAATGAAAAGACAACCAAACTGAATACACTATTTATGTACTCCACTTTCTTCGTAACCCCAACAAGACCGTGGAAACTTTTCTTAACGTCAAGTTAAAGCAACACGGTCGCCAGGCTTACTGTCTGACTTCTTTAGTGCGACAGAGTTTCTTGTTTCTTCTTTCTTTATTCGGTTTGCTCGTTCGACGCCTTGAGTGGATTTCGCACAAAATAAATATTGGATCTTTTGGTGGATAATGTTTTTAAAACGGAGAAACTAACGCTGGTGTTCGATTCTTTTATTAGCCATTCTCGATTATTAGTGTACCTCTACTTTATTCATTTAAGAGCACAAAATATCGAGACACACATCAAAGGAGACATTATATTGGTTTGTGTAATAAGTTCACGCAGTTTTCTTTTCACGAGATCTTTGTTTTGATAGATAATTTGTTCTGGCGTATTGTTAAATATTTTTTGGGATGGGGAAGGGGTTGTTCTGTTTCTTCTCAACAACGTACGATTAACAATTTTGAAATTAATTTTAATTTTAACTGAATTTAAAACAGGAATCAAATGTTAAATTGTTACTTTAAATGAACAGATCTTGAAATACTACAGTTTATAACACAATATAGAAAATTGTAACTTGCAATCAATAGATTCCACTGAGTTGTTAATAATGTCGGATAAATAATAATACTTGCAAGGAATGTCTAAAAATGGAATTTAATTATTGTGATATACCAAAGAAAATTTTCTTCCATCGCTTTTTAAAAGTATCATTATTTTATTTTAAACACACAATTATTGAATGAATTCCTTTACAACCGAGGCTATTTCAATTGCGAGAAATTGGTCGAGTGAGTTATTTGTCAACATTTGGACAACTTTAAGCCGCATGCATTCGTTATTTTGCGTTGTCTGTCTAGTTTTCCGTTTCGTCGACAACAACCATTAAGGCGCAGTCCGCGATGGAGTTCTACGCCGGAAGAAAAATGGTTGCTGAATTCTTCATTCAGAAAAAACTTTTCCACTTCCGAGTTTCGCGCGTTAAACCCTCGTTCCATACGGTAATTAACTTCTTCCAGCGTTTATTCTGATAGTATCCGAAGCGGTGAGTTATTGAAACGCTTGGTTTTCAGTTCAGTATAATAGGCTATACTTATGTGTACGGTACTAATTCGCGTCGCGCGAGCTTACGATGGTCCACTGCGTTATTATAGAAAGGTGAACAATGTTACGAATTCAAAATAAAAATGAAAATATAACGCAATTTTCCAAATGTAAATGTCCCGAAATTTTAATCCTCAAAAATAATGAATAATAAAAATCTGTTATGTTAAGATTCCTTAACACAGAGTAACATAAATTATATACTATTGTAAAGTATCGTGTCTCTCAAAAATTAACTGATGAATTTTTTGACAGCCGTTGAAATTTTAATCCTAAAATTTATTTAGTAGTGACGGAATATTTAATTTATATTTCATTTCTGAAATCATACAGATATTTATAATTCGAAATCCACATCCCAATTTGTAGGACGAATATAATGTAAAATAAATTTAATGTAAAATTAATTTTATGTAAAATTTAATTCTGTTTATGTGAGCCTGTTTCACATATTCATGTACTAATATATTCTAAAATTGTAGAATTCAAACATTCAATTTACAATATTACAATATATCAGTGCATAAATTACGTGTTAATTACTTGAACATTACCTGTTTACATTTTAGTTGTGTATTTACAATAAAAAGTTATTCAACGGACACTAAAAAATTGATCTTAAAACTCAGTTTGCCTATTTTACTCTTGAAACTTGTAAGAAGTTTCTTTACTCCTAATTCTGTTAGCATATTTGAAATTAATGGAGCAAGATAATACGATAAGTTATCCGAATTTAATCTACATAAATCGCAGAACTGAACAAGCAGACTTACTAAGATTTCAAGCGAAGAAACCGAAGAATATGTGAACATATGTTAGTTCTCACTGATTTCGAGGTGTAACAAAAGATGTTCCGCTGCTATAATACCCGAGGCAACACAACCTCGATATGCAACGTCTCAAGAACCCGAGGCTGGATGACGAGATTCACACTAAACACTTCTCACACACCTTGTTATGTATACTGAATATTCTGTTACATATGTAACCCACTTCAAGTATAAATTTCGAAGCTAAAAACGATAATATAATTTTATATAAACATGTCTCATTCGATCTTGCCACATTCTAGTAAGTTTTGTTCTGTAGTAAGAGTTTTGATAAACCAAGTTAATATATGTATATTGTTCAAACAAAAATCTATTTTATCATTGAAAGACACGAAATGTAGGGTTTAAGACATTTAACAAAATTAAACAACGCTTCTCTTCATTTTTAATTTCATGCATTTTCTTTTATCCCGACAAGTAATTTGCATGTCTGTAGTTCACATAGGTATTGAACTATAAAATTCCAGATAAAGGAAGTTTTTGAAGCGGCCTACATAACGACATCCGAATTTCACTGAAAATCCTGCAGTAGAGATTTTAAGGAAATACCAGTTGAGCCATAACGACGTATAGACAGAAGCTTTGCCTTTCGGCTTTCCTGTCGCAGCGAGAGAAGCGCATAAAATGTCTTTACAATTCGTCTCGCTGCCATCTTAACGTCCTCTCTTTTTCTCTGTCTCCCTGTATCTGTCTATCCACTTATCTCTAACTTTTCACGATGGAGCTTACCAATCTTATCCCGTACGCCACGTGATTTCTATCGATTTTGTTATTTTTTTTCACTTCCTGCTTCGCCCTTAACACGTTCGCTACGACATTCAAATTTATAAGCCGTATTATAAGCCACATTATCGTTCATACGATTCTACATAGTTTTTATTTTTTCAAATTATAATGCACTTTAATGCAATGGCTGATTCATTAAGTATTTTTATTTTATTTTGTTTTTGTCTATTTAAAAATTTGCTTATTAAAATTTTTACTTTCCGCGAACGTGTTAAAACTTTTCTTGAGAAACAGTTACGTAATAAACAAGATATCAGCATTGAATTAGCACTTGCGATATATTTCGTTGCAGATTAGCGATCTTATATAAAGAACGATAGTTATTTGACTGCTTTATGAGTTAAACATCGAAGTAAAATATATTTATTTATGCGTAACTTAATGAGGCCAGTTTCAATTTGATAATTTAATAGAGAAGGAGAAGCATATTATTAAAATGAATACTAATAGAACCAACGAACAGTGTGCTCAATCGATGCGTGGCCAGACTCAAAGAAAAGTTTTGACACGTTCATTACCTATCGATTATTCAATACAAACTTCAACGGAATTTTAACCTCTTTCCAGCGTTTCCAACCATTCATTTAATTCTACAATTTGCAGCCAAGATAAACTTGTTACCCAAACAAATTGAACGGTAGATCAGTGTTTCTCAACGTGTACAGTACAGCACAAGCATTTTTCACAAAAAGTATTAACAAAACATTCCAATAATATTTGAGATAAACTAATGTATGGTAGATATTATACAAAAAGAATGTTCGATCGAAATTCAGATTAATTTGCCAGTTCCTGTTAGGTTTAAAAAATGCAACAGAAAATTTCTGAGTTACTAGTAAAATTGAAAAAATAACTCATAGCTTTGGGAGAAAGAAAAATTGGTCTTTATGGGAGTTTCTATTTTTTGTTTACATGAATATGGTTTAATCTATATTGTGGAAATGTATTTATTGCGTTACTACATATTTAATTTTGTTACTATATGTTGTGTATTATTGTGTTTTAATATATATTTCCAACTAGTGTATATTTTCGTATGAAGTTACACATTGTAAATAAAAAATATAGTATACTATGGTGTTTACCAACTAATAGCTAACACGAGGAGAAATTACAAGTAGAAATTGAGAAACACTGTTTGAAATTCTCGCGACTGTGACACGATCAAGAAAAATATTATTGAAGTAAATAGTTCGGAGATCAGATAGTTTACTTTTTTCAAATTTCAAATAAATTGCTGAAAACGAATATCTTACAAATTGAAAAAAGATATCAGCTAATTTTGATCTTTCGTTTCTTTCCTGATTCTTCATTGTTAGAAAAAGTATTAGGTTCTTACATACGAAACGTCCTATTTTTAAAACAAACTTTCAGAGAGTACTTTCTTAATATCTTTTTTAATATTATATTTCATCATTCTATACATTTTCCCCAACTTGTTTTAACTTTCCTAATTCCATTTTCGTAAAAATATGGATTTCTGGAATTTATAAATCCTTGAAAAGCGTTTTTCACGGACTCTCGATTAAAAAACGTTTCTTCAAGAAGAAATACAAAATGTTTCAATCGATAAGAGTCAGTTGGTGATCATTTTCTTCGCGTAATATCAAATTGAAAACTCGACCTTATCACAGATTTCTGCCAAGCAGTGAAAATTGTCAAGAAATAAAGTGAAATTACTCATTATTATTAGGTCTAGAGCTATTACACATCAACACTTTTTTACTCAGAATTTAATATTCTTCCATATTTTGATATAAATACATTTCATTTAAAAAAATACAAAGTTGGCCTTCAAATCTCTGAAACGCCTTCATCTATAAAAAAAAAGACAAATGCACTGCAAAGTGTACCCCTTCAAACAGTTTCTATACAACATTTTTTTTAGCAACGCATACTTTGGAAGTTATAGAGGTGTACATGTAGTATAAACCAGCCTGTATAAAGGTGAAGCATCTAGCAAAAATAGATCGAGCCACGTGCTTGATGTGCCTGATAAAAATCTTCGTAAAACACGTTAATGATACAGAATCAGCTTTGGAACCTTATCAAGTATCGTTGAGAAGTAATAAAAAGAGGGGAGCAGAAGCTATTAGGCTCGTGATACTGGCACGTGGATACGTGTATTTAGTATCAACCGTGCCAGAGTACCTCGTTCCGTGGGAGTTATATCGTAAAATTCGTCTGCGAAACGAAAGTTTCGGTAGTCGTAGGTTCGAGCAGCCCCAGAGCAGGAAAGTTCGGCGTAACTTTCGCGCTAGACGAATCACCGGCACGTTCGGATCGGTTTCTGGGCTTAGCCGCACACACTGATCAACTCCGGCTCGGGTAATTAAACCAGCTCGGGCTCCTTACTCTTCGACTTCGAATCCCCACGCGTCGTTTATTATATTAAAACGGAATCGTAGATTTCTCGACGTGCCGCGCCAAATTGCACGGCCGGTCCCGTTATTCCACCGTAAAATACCGATGAACTTTCCCGATCCGTGAAAATTCATCCAATTCGTCTACTGGCAGAAGAGTGAACGAATTGAACTAATGCATTGGCAAGGAATGATAAATCGATCTCTGGATGCAAAGGATACAATTCTAAGGTTACCAAATATGAAGTAAGGTTGTTAAATTTTCATCACTTCTGACGTGTTCAAAGTGGAAAATTAAATATATATCGTGAATTTAAGTTTTCAATATTGCCACTAAGTTGTCTATTTCAAGTAGTTAGTAGTTTCGCTTCTTATGCCAGTGTGTATATTATTTTTATTTTATTTTTTATTTTATTGTATGGTATTTTAATTTATTGTATTATTTTACTGTTATCTTTGAATGTTATCAATAATTTCGTGAAATTGGGCGACAAATATTGTAGTAAAACGTCTATGGGTTCTTCGGGAAAGCTTGAGATTAATCACTCGATGTGTTCATCAAGTTCTAATATTGAGTGGAACTATTTGTTATAAAAAACGAGCATAAAAGCCTCGACTAAAAAATTATTCATTGAAAGTATATAGTGTGAACCTGTATTTATTTCATACAGAAATGTCAGTTATTTAAAATATAAAGTTTGTTATTAATATTAATAGAAATTAACACGTTAAACTAAACTATATTATATCGTTACTTATCTCAAATATGTATAATTATAATAAATAAAATAAAAAATGTTGAATAAAATGCATCTTTATATTATAAAATTATAGTAAATCCGATCTTAATAACCTATCATTATTTCGGTCACTGTATATGTGCTAGTAAAATGAAACTTGAAAAATAAAATATGAAAGCTTCCATTCGACAATGAACAGAAACTCAATCAGATGCGCGTAAAATTAACGGTTGCTGAATGTAACTCAGAGGAACCATTCACTGACGGAATTTATTTTTAAATTTCAGATAACATGTCCGAACAAATCCACACTATATACTTTATTTTTATTTCGATATTTTGTTTAAATTTATACAATACATTCCGTATAATTATTCTGATACTTTTATTAAGAATAAACTTCTTTTTTTGTTTTACTCGTGAACTACATATTTTGTTTTGCTGTCTAATACATTTTGAAGACCTAATCTCTTACATATTATATTCATATCTTTCATGTTTGGCATAGGAGTAAAATTTAATGTTATACAAAGTTAAGTTAAAAATGAAAGCCTTTTGTTTCCATCTGTAAATCCATTCGTAAATTAGAATTCATTAACGGAAACGTCAATATAATATGAATTTATATATATTTGCCTGTATATTTTTCGAAATGAAAATATGCAGGCGGTTGTTGCAATAACTCATGTTACGGGTCTATGAACATAATATTGTAGAAACATAAGAACATTCGTGTTCGTAGACTTTTCATAATTAATGCTTTTTTATTCTGTCAAGCGCCTGAATTTTACCCTGCACCGTTGTAGAGAAATTCTATCTCGCTAGCACTGAAACTTCATTGTGGAAAAAAGTCAAGATGCGTTATAAATACTGCCTTTTGGAACTTTTTTTTTAAACAAATGAACTTACATCAGTTTTGTAATAAACAGCTTATATAACTCCTCCTCACACATTTTCTACAAGTAAAATAGAAAACGTAATAAGTATGACACAATTGTTATTTTCTATTTTTTAACGGTCTGGACAGTTTTCCTGCTAAATGGAGCAAATAGTCAAATTCTACCTGTTTTAATATTTACGTAGACAAATAATACATTGGAATGCCAATACAATTTTATTCGAAACTTCTTTTCATTATACAATATAAACCAGCTCAAATATTGTAGCTAACGATTCGCAATTCATCTCGTATAACCTGTTCCGTAAATTAAAAATTTTCATTAAAGTCAATTATATGATTTCTGAAATTGTACCCACAACCGTTCCGAACTCTACGTATATTCGCACGTTCCTGTCTGTTTCTTTTTAGATTTCAATTTGTCGTGTGTTTATTAACGCCAGACTAGAATTGTTTCAGAACTCCGTAACTGCACGAAAACATTGTACACGATAAAATATCGCTCGAAACTTTTCTAATTTGCGTCGATAGTTCATAATGAGATCCGGGTGCGCAGTTAATTAAACTTACTTTCTGTCAGCTTAACTAGTGAAAATGCTCGAATTTTAAAGGGCTAAATAACAACGAGAAACTCGAAACATAATTAAAATGACACGACGGTTACTCTTTCATTTATTACTCTTATTTTTCGTGTAGCTGTCGCGTTGCTGCTTGCCTTTTAAAAAGGAATCGCGCGATTTACAATTGCAACCATACTCCTTACGGCGAGACAACGACTTTCGTGATTTGCACCGACACGCTGAACGTCAGAGAAACGATGCTGTGAAATGAATTTAAGTGGGGAAAAATAATTTTTGCTCGATAAGGGAAACAGCGAACCACTTCTTGATGGCAGAGTAATTAAACACGGCCGCTTCGACATCGACTTCTCGTGCTTGTCCCTCATTACTTCGGAATGTAGTCGTAACGGAACACAGTCAAGGCGGGGCATTAATTATACAAACGATCCTCGTATCACGCAGATTGCGAGGCAATTTTAAGTTGTAACAACGTCTGTAGAAAAAAACATTGTTCGATGATAACGTCTATTAGAAACTTTACACTACGTAAGCATGAAAATTCTTGTAAAAAGTTATTCATTACCGTTTTATACAAACAACTCAACAGATTTCCGCTCTACCGGTTCGTTAAATGCTTGAAACTTCATAGAACCATCATCACAACCGACTTTTTACGATTGATTTTTCTAAAAGGGAGACAAATGGTTCCATTTACGGGGAAGTGCAAGTGTTTTTATAAAAAAGCCGAGGCAAGGAAGAAAAATACACGTTATTCCACCATGTAATTTCATTCCGTATCGCTTCGTTCTTTTTCCAAGAAAACGAGAGGTACGTTACGTTCTCTACCTTTTATGAAGTAAGAATAATAATGAATAATAAATTCATCGATAACAGTTTGCACCGATTTGATTGTCAGTCTGGATAGAAACGAATGGGTTCAGTATGCGTACGTAAGTTGGACTTATACGTACGGAAAAGTTGTTTAGAACATTTTTGTACGTACCTATGAGCTCTACTTTAGAAAAAAGTTTCATTAAAATATATTGACTATTGTAAGGGTTATGGCCGTTTGAAAATTGGACCAGTTTTATGGGGTTTTTCTCACTTTACGGGGTCAAAGAATAACTTTTTCAATATTGTTAGAATTTCTACATATTCTTCACTAAAATACGCGTTGTTTGCCTTTTTAAACATTAAAATCCTTCAATTCGTTCAGAAGTTATAACGTTTTAAAGATTCGCATGGAATTTTGGAGTGACGTTACTGGCTTGAAATTATATTTTCGGTAAAGAATTTTTTTCTCGAAAATGGTTAGGATTTCAAGGATATGTCTATTGACCAAAAATGATTGTAATTTTCCCCCGCAACCAAAAATAATTTTTTTAGAGTGATTTGAAATTGTTTAATTTAATGTTTTAATAACTTTTTAACGATGCCTCAAGCAAGAAATTAATATTCTTGATTTTCGTCTTATTTTGGTCTCTAAAATCTCCTATTAAAATTTTTCCTAGGGGTGGCCGAACACCTTGTATATGGCTGACGTGACGGTCAAAGTGTTAAAGGACAGTATCCATGGCGTATGTCCGGACAGAACTTTTTATACTCGCAATAACAATTCGGTAGAACGTCACAGAAACTTTAGTTCTTAAAGTTTACAATAAATCACTTTCAAGCAAAAATATTTTCCACGATGCAAGTGTAGTACTTATCAACAGAAAAACAATTCTTTGCCATATATAAAAACATATTAAATAAATGGTAGAAACTTCGGACGGATTGCGTGTACCGGTTTGCTCGGAATAAGTTCACAAAAAATTGAGTATCTTCTGTGTAACCTTGTTCACCGATCGCACAAAACGAAGTCGATATCTAAAGCGTGCAAAATATTAAATTCCGGAAAAGTGTTGTAGGCGTCAGTAACCGCGTCAAGGAGTCGTTCGAGCCATCGTTGTCGCGTCGTCGCGTACCTCGAGACTGACGCGAGACAATCTGTCGACAAACCCGGGGAAGTCGCGTTGATAGATTCGCGTGCACGCTATGAAACGTACGCGTCGTACGCAGAACGTTGTGTCGAGCGTTATTGAAAACGACGTCGACGTGACATCGCCGCTCGTTTTTCACCGTAGCTCGATCCTTGGCGAGTGCACGCCAAAAATCAGCTGCCATGCTCGCGATGTCCGTGTCCGCCCCCCCCCCCTCCCCCGCGTACCTTTTGCACCCTTCGCCATGCGGGTCAACAGGGTCGAAATTGCTTCTATGACCGTCTATCCCGTTTTTGCTCGCCGCGCAACGATATAAACCGTACCTCGCGTCGACGCGTATTTCTGCTTACTCGGCCCTCCCATTTTTTCTCGATTAGTCGCTTCTCGTGCCTTCGCGTTTCAATTTTCGATTCGCGACCCCCGCGATACGAACGTTAATTCCTTTTCAAGGATCTGGCAATAAAATCCGGTTTGGTGCACGTTCCCCGGGGGAATTCGCGGCAATCGATGTCGTCATTCCGATTTCAAGCAGGATAACAACCGCTAAACGTAGAACGACGTTGACGAAAAGCTGTCCAAACACAATTTTCGATCGAGTCTATTCGGGAATTATTTGGGTACTTTGATTATTACAAAAAGCTGAGTGCAGATTAGAAAAGTATCGAATCGATTGTTTAATCGTTTCTATTATTCTATGAATACGACATTTTCGTAAATTATATCAACGCAAAAGTGAAATTTTATTTTAAATGAATCGTTACAAGCTTTTAATGTTTATTGAAACTAATGAAAAATGTTTAATCGATGCAGTTTGAAAAAAGAGATTATCTTTTTGAGTAACGTACGTTGTTTGTTCGTATACTGCTTAGATTTCTTGATCTGTTTATTATATGAAATATGGATATATAGAAAGTGTAAACTGTCTTTCGTAATGCATTAACAATACACGAGTAATTCTATATAATGTTCGATAATCCTGTTTTCCTACCTTAACTAATGAATAAATGTTGATACATAGGTTACATTATTTAACTAAATAACGTGGAAAGAATTTATTTCATACATTTTTATTCGTTTGAGTGAATGCTACAAGCTTGAAATATATGGAACCGCATTTAAAAAAGTGCTCTGCATAATTAACTGTCTGGACGTTCAAAAACGTCTATGCATGGTTAAATTTAATTTAATACTATAATTTAATTTAATGCTTTTTAAATTACCGTTGATTGCTGTGGTTTTTAAATTGTGTAAAGTAGGGAATTCGTGTGTCGTTGGAATATTTAATGCTCGAGCGTTGAAGCTTTAACGAAATAAGCACAATATTTATTCTATCCGAGATTGGCTAGTTTAGTTAGAAAAATGTTTACAGATGTAAGATGAAAGAGAGAACTGTGTTACTGAAACGCGAAAAATATAAATAAAAGAGCACTCGTTAAAATGAAACTAGACAAATAAAGCGTGCAAAGTAAAAACACAACCGAGTTTTATTTTTGGAGACATAAAAAACACATGTACCCATAACGTTTCCCTTTGAATTGCACGAGGTATTCCCTGCTACACAATTTAACGAAATCCTCGAAACAAGGTTCGAAATACTGTCGTCCATTTGTATACGTACCATTTGCGTATGATTGCGTATCAAAAAGATTGGCGATGCTTAGAATTAAGTAAAGAAAATAACTCCCGTTTCACTTGGAATCACAATTTAAGATAACACATTTTTCGATCGTTGAACTATTTGTAATTTCTTTCGGAATCAAGAACAACACATAGAAACTCATACAGTGTATCCATTTGAAAACTTTAAATTTAAAAAATTACTTGGTTTCAAGGGGGAGAAACAATTTTATTTATTGTTTTATTTGTTGAACACTTTCAAGGTTATTTGAAATATAAAATTGTGTTTCTAATTGGGAACCTATATTTTTATTTACAAATTCTTATTTTACGCATACAAAGAAACAAAGTTACCCGTCAAATAATCTTGAAAATGTTGAACAAATAAAAACTAAATAAAATAGTTATGTTGTTTTCGAGAACTTAGATTTTAAATTTTCAAACGACCACTCTGTACAGTGTAAATGTATAGAAATTAGCAAAGACGAAACAAATGTCAAATGTAATTCTTTGTAGCACGGCAAGACCCAACTTGTTACAAAGTTGTCAAAATCTCTTTAATAATAATCGATAATAAGCTTTGAAAATTAGTATTTGTCTAACGAAAGAAGAAACGAATAAAAGTTTAACGCTCTATGTTCTATAGTTCCTCGTTAAAAAATTTTTAATGACTTAAATATTGACCGAACAAGCAGGAATGTTTCTTCGAAAAAAAAAACTTAAGAACCACTGGGAGTTAAAAGTACCTGTTGTCTCGCGCGAAGTCACCTGTTCGCGCAACAAACTTTCAATCCGTACGACACTTTCGGTAATCCGGAGTACAGGTTCTCAGCAAAAAACGCAAATTACACAGTCATTTGGTGTCGCGCGCAAATGTCCCATTCAAACCATCCACGATTCCCTGTCAACGAGATACGACCGCAAGAGTAATGAGGGAGGGGGAGGAAACATGGCCGGCAAACATTAAATCCAACAATTCCCGCTGGACGTCTGTATAGTACTCACCTTGTAAGCGAGTGATGTTCCTCGTTACTTTATGGCCGTTAACGAGCTGCTCGCGCAGGTGAGTCTTCTCCCGATGACGCTGATAATTGCCGATAACGATCGTGGTCGTCACCAGCACCAGAAACAACTTCGGCCCCCAGGCCGGTCTCATCGACATCGTCCTCCGATTTTCGCATCCCCCGAAGCTTCTGATATTCACAGACGTTTGTTGAATTTATCGGGCCGCCAGCGGAGACCACGGATACGCGGCACCCTCGTGATTCTGGAATTCAAACAGCCGATGAATGTCCAAAGAGGGGTTTCCTGGCGCGAGACAGGTTCTGTATTCTGTCGAGACACGGTCCAAAACTAATGTCTGCGAACGGTTCTTCGAACGACACGTGAATTCTGATATTCTATGGGATTCGCCGATCGAGAAGGGAATGAAAGAGATACACCGATGGTCACATACGTGTTTCGTTCTGTGGGATAATATAGGGCTTTCCAATGAGAACGATAGGACTGTTGATTGTCACGGCGGCCATATTGGTGTTCGCTTGTTCGAGTCACGTGATCAACTGCACCAACTGCGAAACGCGACTCAAAACTAATGTCTTCGAATGATATTTCAATTCTGATATTCTATGGGATTCGCTGAGTGAGAAGGGAATGAATGAGATACAGCTATACTAATGTCATATACGCGTTTTGTTTTGTGAGATAATGTAGGGTTTTCTAATGAGAACGATAGGACTCTTGATTGTCACAGCCGCCATATTGGTATTCGTTTGTTCGAGTCACGTGATATTTGTATCGAGTAGTGATTTACAAGTTATTATGGAAAGATTCGTGGTTAAACAACGTATTGAAATTACAGAAAATTATCAAAATTAGATTAGAGAGATTATTCAAGTATTAGGTGGTCCCATAAGTTCGTGCCATTACATATTTTCAAGAGCAAAATTCATTCTACTCTAAATATTTTTTTCTTAAAATCAAAGCTGTCCTAAACTAGTTAATAACTGGAGACGAAAAATAAATTTCATACAACAATCTGCAGGCGTTTTGATGGGTAAAAAATTTGGAAATGTCAGTGGATTGAAAAACAGCGTCAAAGAACATTTTAACGAAAAATCAAAGTTTTATAAAAAAAAGGGGAAAGAATTGTCAAACGAGAAGAGATTTACTGATTGTTTTTGATTTTTGTAAAATTCCACGGTATATTTGAACTTATGGGGCGACCTAATACTTCAAAGATTTTTTAAGTAACATTTTTAAAGTAATTTGCATATTTTATACCAGCATCTCGTTCTACTTTCAAATATCGTAGAATTTGTATGCAATTCTACAAGCAATCTACCAAGTGGGGAATTACATAACGTTCAAGTTGTTGTTGTTGAGAAACTAAACAACAAGTTTGCATTTTGCATTTGGTTCTAAGTACTGGTAAATTAAGCAACTTCCTACCAGTATTATTATGTCCAACACTGTTCTTGCTAATGTCTTGTAGTATAATTTACATATGTACTATACTTGGTCATTGGTCTTTGGAAACTCGTAACAAGATAATTAAGTTTTGTTAAGAAAATGGCTTGCAGTAGAGATTAAAATTATTGACTGGTTATTAGGGTGCCTGACAATTAATCTCCTTCCAATTTAGGGCTTTCTAGTGAAAATTTGTATGATTGTGAGGTAAATATGTTCTTCGATTTAAAATATAATCAAAAATTGGAGTTTTAACATACTCCAGTAAAATGAATATAAAATTGTCCGAAAGGGTATAGCCGAATAAGGGGGTCAAATGTGCCCCCAAACCGAATTGAACGAACGATGGGTCATTCGATAGCTTATCCAAAAAAAACCATGTGTGCAAATTTTTAACTTGAAATCTCGACCGTGGGGGTAGTAATGGGGTGAAAACGAAAATCATGTTTTTGAGCAATTTCTCTTAACCTACTGAGTAAAAAAATGTAAAAAAATTCAGAGACACTTCGGGTACTGGGACACATATTTTGGAAGATTTTCAGATTTTTTGATCGAAGAACCAGGTAGTAAAAAATAAAAAACCGCAAAAAATGCCGAAAAATGCCAATTACGTATCGAAGGAGGCCCGGAACTACTTTTATACTTTTACAGTAAACACGTATTGCTATTACTATTATTCTCAATTTTTTTCAGATTTTTCATTTTGGTGCGCCGCAGTGAAAAAAAATAAAAACCGATTTTTTCCTCATTTTCTGCGTATTAGAGTAACTTACACGTTGAATTTTTATGCATTCTTCAATATACGAGTGTTTTGTACACTGTTTAATGTTTCTACACTAAGCAGAATTACATAACAATTGAAAGAAATAAAATAAACCAACCGTTGAGCGCAACATATCCTAAAAAATCAACGATGTTTTCAACAAGGTCGTTGGCGCAGCGTTAGAGTGTCCGACTGTGAAACCGCTGGAATTTTTTTTACCGTAGGTTCGAGTCTTTCTTTGGGACTTAGAATTTTTTTTTATTCGTTATTTTTTTTTCCAAATTCTAACTATATAACAATGGTTTATATTTATTTATAAATATTCTAAAGGCATTTTACAAATATTTTAACCTGAAATATTTATAAATATAATTTTGGAGCGTCTTTGCGTCCTTATTTTTTTTGTCAACCACGATTATTGTTTAACATCTCTTGAACTGAAATTAATGTGAAATGTTAGTTTTCAAATCTCTTACCTTTGACTATTGTGAATGGATTAGAACAGAAGATTCTATACTGGCTTACTATTACTTCTTCTCCCCCTTCGATCAAGCAGATCTTTCCTTTTTTTTCTCTTTCTTTGATAAATATGAATGTTTGCTACAGAGTAACTTGCTAAAGAGTGACTAATAACGAAAAATAATCTTACGAAAAAAACGATTCCTAATAACTACAATGTACCAGAAAACTGTGTCATAAACCGAATTCTCAAATCACTTTGGATTTTAACAGTATATTATATATTGCTATAGTTTAACAATATGTATCCTTAATTTTTTTGAAGTTATTTTTAAATGATGTGGAGATAAGAAAATCATCCTATGCAAAAATCGCTCCAAAATTATATTTATAGATATTTCAGGTTAAAATATTTGTAAAATGCCTTTAGAATATTTATAAATAAATATAAACCATTGTTATATAGTTAGAATTTGGAAAAAAAAATAACGAATAAAAAAAAATTCTAAGTCCCAAAGAAAGACTCGAACCTACGGTAAAAAAAATTCCAGCGGTTTCACAGTCGGACACTCTAACGCTGCGCCAACGACCTTGTTGAAAACATCGTTGATTTTTTAGGATATGTTGCGCTCAACGGTTGGTTTATTTTATTTCTTTCAATTGTTATGTAATTCTGCTTAGTGTAGAAACATTAAACAGTGTACAAAACACTCGTATATTGAAGAATGCATAAAAATTCAACGTGTAAGTTACTCTAATACGCAGAAAATGAGGAAAAAATCGGTTTTTATTTTTTTTCACTGCGGCGCACCAAAATGAAAAATCTGAAAAAAATTGAGAATAATAGTAATAGCAATACGTGTTTACTGTAAAAGTATAAAAGTAGTTCCGGGCCTCCTTCGATACGTAATTGGCATTTTTCGGCATTTTTTGCGGTTTTTTATTTTTTACTACCTGGTTCTTCGATCAAAAAATCTGAAAATCTTCCAAAATATGTGTCCCAGTACCCGAAGTGTCTCTGAATTTTTTTACATTTTTTTACTCAGTAGGTTAAGAGAAATTGCTCAAAAACATGATTTTCGTTTTCACCCCATTACTACCCCCACGGTCGAGATTTCAAGTTAAAAATTTGCACACATGGTTTTTTTTGGATAAGCTATCGAATGACCCATCGTTCGTTCAATTCGGTTTGGGGGCACATTTGACCCCCTTATTCGGCTATACCCTTTAATTGAAATTTGATGAATACACAGTAAATAATTTTTGCGTAACTGTTTTCAGATTAGCACTACATACACAAAATATATAAATATAAATATCATAATGGGTTTCCCAGAAAAATAAAATTATGCGAAATTTCGATAAAGAACGTAACGATAAACTGTTGTTTAAATATTTGCAATATTTTAGTTACATGATCGCATATTTAATTTTGAGAATCAATTATTAAATAATATTTGTTGAACCTGCATCATTTATCATAACATAGCCAATGTCTATATTTTATTTTATTTTCCTTTTTTCGCAAACCATAAATAAATTTGTTACATAAATAAATAAAATGAATAAAATGTTAAATGATTAAGAATGATTGACGTATGTATAGATTTAAACGATTATTTTCCATGGAAATATCATGCGAACAGAATGTTTAAAGAGAAAAATATTCAAAATGTACGGAACGAAATATCAATACCAGTATTCCTTCGTTAAAATTTATTTGTTTTCTCTATTTTTATAGTCTATACATTTCGTGTTTACTGCATCTGCATGCGAACCTGCGTTTTTTTCTTTTCTTAAACCCACTCGCGTACCTTTAATTTTTATTTCGCTCCACGTTGCTATTTATACTTTTATTACTATTTTTCTATTTCTGTGATTTTTTTTAGTACTGCACATACCTTTCTTTGTTACTTTCATAATACTTTTGCACTTGCAACTCTTGTACTATCGCTTTAATAGAGCCGGCGTTTCTGCTTACCATTGCACTTTCTGTATTGTAATTTAAAGTTCTTAAGGGATATTGCCTTAGAGCATACAATAAATGATTATGACTAGATATGTCTGAAATAAAGACTCTTACTCTGATTCATGAAATTTTTCTTTTTTACTTCAAATAGAAGAACACTAAATATCATAATTTTAAAAATTAAAATATGTTTTGTTTGTCAGAAATGTTGATATTTTAGAGTTTTTAAATTTATATTGTGAGACAAAGAAATTCCCAAAATAATCGTTAAATCAATTTCTTATTTCATTATATTTCATTGGAAAGAGAAGCGTGCTACATTCTAAACGCCATTAGCTTTATTGACACTCAGTTTGTTCCACTGTCGTGTAATTTTAAATATATTTTTCATGACGTTTATTACATATTGATATTGATTACTTCCATTTATATCGAGTTATTTGTAACAATTAACTCGGTATATTAATAATCTGCTGTTTTATGTCAAATATACTAAATGAGTCATACTTTAATTAAATTCCGAGTTAAAATTCAAATTACAGAATCGCTATTCAACAAACCACTACTTCATAATTCAAGTTGTTGTTTTAACTCGTATAGAATAGATTTATTTATTCACCTTTATGTTTCCACAATATATTTTTATGCAATTAAATGATGCAAATATACGTACGAACATGTAGAATAGCAAATTTGTATGGAAAATTGATATTCCGTGAAATAAGTTAATTACAATGTGTGCATAACACAAATTTAATTTTAAATTATTTTACAACATGAAAGAACGTTTGTTCTGTTTGTTCTGAAAATACGAACGATGATAAAAATCATGAAATTACGATTAATTATGAAACTGTACCCGTGACAATTTGTTGAATAGCATTTAAGGGATACAGAAAATTGTATTGTCCGTGCCGTCATAAATCCGATAATAACTTCGGTTCCAAACCCATCTGTATCTGATGGTGCGATCTATCGTTCGCTGTTGGCTGTTACAGTTGAATCTTTTATTCGCGAAAAATTTAAACTATCGAGAAAAAGTTTGTGAAAACGATGAATGGAAGCTAGTCGTCGAACGTGGAGCGCCGCTTTCACGCGACGTATCGGAATGGTGAATATTTAATTGAAAAACTTCCGCATCAGACGCAGATCGGTAGTTTTGGGAATGCAAACACAGACTTTATATGACCCAGCCTTACAGCTATTTCAAAACGAATAATCGATTAACCGATCCGACGAATAAACACACGCGAATGATACTCTTTGCTTTCTTACGCCCAATGAAAAGTTCGTACAGTGAAAAATCGCTACAGTACTTTGCAAGTAGAATTTTTACAATTATTTTCACATCGTTACGATCCGTAATTACTAAATTATTCCGATTGCATTCGTTAGTTTGCTCGATCTACGATATTCCGCCAATCGAAGGCCGAAACGTGCAATTATTTTCACACCATAACGATCCGTAGTTATTAAATTATTTCGATTGCATTCGTTAGTTTGCTCGTCCTACAATATTCTAAGCTGCTCAACGAAATAAATTATCCAGGAACGATTTTTAAACGATCGCACGCCGTTTTGACGCGACTTTGCAGCAGCAGCAAGTTTGTCAATGTTCCGCGGGCATAAAATCTGCTGATAGTCTTGTTTGGAAGGCAGTGATATCCAGAAGCTTCGAAAGAGCCCGAAGGAGCGAAAGGGAGATGTTTAGTAAGTGAGAGGAGGAGAAGGAGAAAGCCATTCTAACGGAGATGTGATCAAAGTGCGAATGCGCCATTGCATGTATCCTGCAGAGATACAAGTATCTACCGGTACACCGCACAGAATATTCGGCAGCTGGGCCAAGAATGATCTATTCAAGCAACCAGGTCGTCGGCGTATTTCTTTCATAGGAGCCTTCGAGTATCTCGAAAAATTGCTGGGGCTTCGTGGAACTCGGTCGAAGATCGACATGAAGAGCTCCCCGTTGCAACGAAGAAATAGCTATTTTCTTCCTCTACCGTGGGTACACTGTGATTTGTAATAAAGAAAAAGATACGCATAGAATTGATCTACACGGCATTTGTCACGGTACGAAATTACATTTGCAAGATTATTGAAGATCTAGCGACTTGGACGTTTGTTTATTTATTTTTTCCATACCTGAGTAAAAATTCAATTATGTTGAGATAATTGTGATAATAAGTAAGGCGGAGGTTATATCAAAATAAATGTATATTGTTGTACAATAATAATAATTGAATACGATCTTTGTTCATTTATATATTACGTATAAATAAAAGTATTGATTACTCAAGTAAATGTGAAACAAAAGAAAAAATATGTATGAAAAAGTTATTAGGAGAAAGTTTTCATGAAGATTTGATGTGCTCGTGAAAATCTACGAAGAAATTGAGAGTATTGGCGAAATAAAATATTTCAGATTGGATTTACCATTAGCATAATAGGGAAGATGGTAATTAAGTGTAAATATGTCTCCTATTTGGATTCTTAGGAAGAACCTAGATAAGAAACTACGTCCAGCAGACATGGATATATTTATTATTCTACCATAAATAACCGTGTACAAAAATATCAAATCAGATACATTGTAGTTCTGCAATGTTCATTGTACGTCACACAGGTAGTAAAAATATCACTCTATTCGTTGAAACTCACTTTGCGAAACGTGTGTTTCGAAAAGCGTGAAGCGACGTTTGGAACATTAAAAAGAGGGAATGAAAGTGGAAAACTGAATTTAGCGAAGTGCAGTCCAAATAAAACAAGACGACGACGCTGAAACGCGGTTTTCTTTGATGTTATTTGTCAATATTGAATGATTTCAAAAATAGCGTCAGATTCTTTGTAAAACGTGGTAAAGTGCAACTCACAAATTTTATTCTTCTTTCCCGAATGCTCCTTCAATATCCTGTATTTTTTAAAAATATGTAACATCCAGAGAAGAGTTTAAAAATATACGGTGATGCATTTTATAGTTATTTGCAAAATGTCAATATGAATAATAGTCACTAATAAGTTTCCATTACTGAACTGAGTGACAAATATCACTCCTTTGGAAATAATAAGGTGTCAATAATAAGGTAAACGTCGCATAAAGAGGAAGCCAATTAAAACTTACTGAACCGTGAAGAAAGAGAAGAAATAAAATCTACAATTCCAATTAGATAGAACTGTTTTCGAAACGAAGAGTTGGACAGTGCAAACATGTCCACGGGAAAAAATCAATACCGTCAATCTTATTGTAACAAATTCTATAAATTATAATACATTACTGAAAACTAATAATCTAACAATAGTCACTCGATTTAATTTCTTAATTTCCAGTAATTTCCAGTAATTTGTATTAATTTTTTAATTGATTAAAACCACTGTCTAATAATAAATACAGTTAAAATAAAAATAGTAAAATTCAAATCAACCAATAAGAATTTCTGTCTCTTGTAATTGTTATTTGTAACTAAATACATTTTACTCAAGAAAATAATTGTTATTCTATAACTCTACTTTACTTCAGTTATAACAGAGTTCCTGATTAAACCATGATTGATATCATTTTTTCAGTCTCTGAAATAAATATAAACTTTATTCTAAAAGCTGGATCGTCTGACTCGTTGACCTAAGTACAATAATTGAGGAAAAACGAAGGATCTGTCGGAACAACAACTTGCGTTTGATCGATAGATCGCAATCAACTGTGTTTAAAAGGCTCGTTATATTTTAACAACTTAACGCTTCGGAATTTCTTTCGACCATCACGCTGATCGTGATTGCTTTATTATCAACTGGAGAAAGAAATAAAAAGGCGATGAGTATGATCTGGCAACATAATTAGTCGCGCGAGAAGTGATTTCGCCGATATAGATTCAGTAACGCGGCATCGCGGTATACGAATTTCCAAGTTTCATCTATTCAATTAAACCTGCAAGCGCGGCTTCCTTTCCGAGTGGATCGATAGATTGAAAACTGAGCGAGAATAATGAGGCGAGCAACTGGTTAAAAGCTTAATAACGTACCTTATTTTAGAGGCGACAATTCCGCCTACGGCTACCTAGCAGAGCTGGGATTCAACACGTTCGACGAACGATTCGAATAACTCGAACTCAAAGTATCTTGTCGAACGTCACCCTCTTTCCCTCGTCTCACGTCAAATGATGCTACTTATCAAAGTAACAAGCGAACCGTCCCGAAGAGTGAATATCAACGATTCCTAGGAGGAGCACCATTATCATTCTACGTTTCGATGCTGAAGACTGTGAATCTGTTCGCTGGTTGAAAAGACCGTACGGCGAAGTAGAATTCGCAACTACAATTTCTCCTTACTTCTGGACAATTTCCTTCTTTCGTCTGACACAACGACGAACGACGAGCCCTTTCATAGTGTAGATCACTTTCAGTGATAACAAGGTGATTTTATGTTAACGTTTGACGACGTTCGTACGATGCACAGTTTGAGTATACTTCGTTAGTAGTTTATATTTCATTCATTATGAAGTGAGCGAAACTGGCTTCTTAATTGTGATTTCGTTTACAATTTCTAATGTACAGTGTTATTTTGGCGTCATTTAACTTCACGACTTTTCTTATAGCATTTGTACAATGAATTTTTCAGTTTTTGAGAGATCAATTTTCAGTACGTTAATGAAATATATTTTCCAGCTTTTACAGTATTCGCAAAATGATAAGAAACGTCGATTTACGTAAAAAGAACTGTAGAATGTCATTAACAAAACGGTATTAATGGAGGTTGTAGAGCATTGTGATACTAGAGAAGACAATATGAGCATAGAATAATAGATAAGTTTTATGCCATTCAACCGTTTCCTCTACCTCTCTATTCTATCGTCAACCGTACAAGAGCTGTGACCCGTGTGAATTGCGTGACTCGTACTGTACACGGTCTTTGAAAACAAACTGACAAAACAGCAATTGAACCTATCGATAAAGAATCTTCTTTCAAATGTGGAAGTTTCAAGAATTCTTGCGCTACAATAACTATTCTCCTGGGAGCAGAGTAACTTTCTCTATTCCGTCTCAGTTAGCATATTGTACAAATATTGTCTCAGAAATACAATACGTGCAAGGGATGAATACGCACGATTTAGAAAGAATTTCGACAAGCTTAAGAATCACGATCAAAAATTGTCAACACATTCCCGTTTGTGTAGCAAACATTTTTGATTGATAACGACGTTGCCGTCGGAAAGTTTCCAAGTGTCAACTTTTACATCTGACCCCTCGTTCCACGGATAATTTTATTTCTCGAGTTAATACGCCGAGGATCGACGAAACCGTAGGGACATAGTCCCTTTCCTTAGTTTGGTCCGTAGTTTGAAGTTTTCAGCCCGTGGTCGATTCGGTCAGCAGTTTGTCAGACGATTGACCATTCGACGAAATGTGGATATCGGAAGAACGCGAGGATAATGGGAAAGAGAGTAACAATCGAGCCGTCCTTTTCGCGCGAGGCTGATGCATCGGTGAATGAAATACCCATCGAGAAAGTTCGGGTAAACACGCGAACGATATTCTCGTCCTGCCTGGCTCTTTCGTGACGAAACGAATTAGTCTGATTCTACTGTTCGAATGACCAACGTTTGTGAATAAATTTTGTCCATCAATGAGGCAACTTAGAACCAGAGTTGGGCAAATTTTATGCATGACCAATCCATTCATTCTTTAACTAATCTCCGTTTTTTTACCATTATTTTTCATGGAATAATTCTGAAAATAATTGTGTTATTTTTAATATCACGTTATCGAGGAAAAATGATCAAACTTAGAAAATAATTTCAAGCCAACGTTTCAAACATTGCCTCTCGACACCTTTGGCAGAAATAATGTTAAACTGACATTCAGGCGAACGAAGACACAGGCAAAAGCTACTTAACGAGTGGATCTAAAATTTGCATTCGTTAGTCACGAACAAATATTTGTTCAACTCTGTTTAGAACGCTGTTGTTCTTCTTAATTTGAAACACAGGATTTATCGCGAGACCCTAAATATTTGGTGAAGCGTTAAGTCGCTGAGAAAATTTACTCTTGCGACTACGGACGACGTAGAACGCTTCTTCACGCGTTAAATACAAGACAAATATCTTAATTTTGATTGATTTCAATTTTTACTTGTCATACAAAATCGTCTACATCTTATTTAATTTAGTCTTTTTTCTGTTGCTATTGTTTCTTTTTTTACTCTCTGTAATTTAATTCGTTCCTTACTTCCTTTCATTTTCCTTAATTTTAATAATATGAAACGCTTTCTTCCTTATTTTTCGATTTTAAAATTCTAATAGGTACCTAAATTTTTCGGCGAAAAAAAATTTTTTCAAATCGTTCTGGGAAAATTATTTTTAGTTGTGAGGGCCAATTACAATCATTTTTGGTGAATAGGCATACTGCCGAATTCCTACGCATTTTCGAGAAAAAAATTCCTAAGCGAAAATATAATGTCTGACTATGCAGTGATATGTTTCACTGAAATTTCATGGGTATGTTTAAAAAATCATAACTTCTGGACGGACTGAGGGATTTTAATGATTCAAAATTCAAACAATACGTAGTAATGGAACTCTAGAGCCCCAGAAGAATGGGCCAAAAGAACACATTGGATATAAGGTCTATCTTACTTTAACGTTAATAACTTTTTAACGAAGCCTGAATCAATAAATTAATACTCTTGATTTTCGTCTTATTTTGGCCTCTAGAATCTCAAATTAAAATGTTTGCCAGGGGTGGCCGAACACCCTGTATACCTACGTGTGATATGTCACGTGAGATGATTCTACAAACACATACAAGTATAAGGTACACATTTACACACAAACACGTGATACAATACTATTGTCGCTTGACACGACATGACAGTTTATGAGACCCATTTGTTCCACTGTCCTGAAATACGTAAACAGTCACCCATAATTTGAAATACCGTAGCATAATCAGTTACGTTCTAACGTTTCCAACAGAAAATTGATAGAAACGAATCGATGAAATTAGTTGTAGATACAGCCGAAGACCTAAAACGTGTGTCGTTTGTGGAAACATAATCAAAACTAAACGCGAATATGTTACATTGAATTTGCACCAAAGTGTTATAGAAGAACATGAAGCAACTATAAAAATCGCATTTGCAATATGAAATATTACATAAAACAATTATCCTTTAATTTGCATATGGACTTTGTATATATTTTGATTTATTATATTCGCGTAAAGATCAATAGGCTAATTATAACTCTTTGATGAACCCGAAGTGCTATTTGTATATAGCTATTCTAAATATACATACGGATGAGTATTCATACTAAACAACATGCGTTAATGATGAATAATGGAAGTACACTTTCACCGAAGAATGTAAACCGAGAACATTAAAATACACACAAGTCAAATTAATAATGGTAAACATTAACTAATAAATGTATACATTTGCTGATCTTCCACTTTTATGAAAATATACTGAAGTTTCATAGATGTTTACTATAGGTGTTGTTCGTAGTAAAATGGTGAAGCAATGTTTCGCGTGCGAGATATTTCATAATATCGTCGAGTGAATTTTCGAATGACGTTTTTTTAAAACAAATTAATGAGTCGCGCTCCTGAAAATTAAAATCAAGAAATTCAGCATTGAATAGGGCGAGCACCGAATGCCAATAGCACAGTTCTTTTCCAATACTGGTTGCTAACAATAACTTTTAATTAACCGCGACTGCTTGTTTAACTGGGTCACGTCTCAGCGCATTCTGTACGCTTTGCACAATAGAGTGAAATATGGCCCACCACAATCAACGTTAATCTATAATCGTATCTTATTTATTAGCATTTTTCCACTTCTGCTTTCCGTGAAGAGTATCACGCTATTATCGAACGTCCATTTATACCTCGTGTCGGGCACTGAAAGCTAACGATTACTCTATAGTGAATTCATGAATGCCAATTTTATAATGTCAATAAATTACATGATATAAAAATTTCAATCGCGCATTTTTACATATGGACTGCGACTGATAATGGTAGTCCATTTAGGAACTGACTAAAAAATGCTGTAGAGTCTTTTATTAATTTTTTTTCTTTATTAGAGACGACAGACACAATTCCGTTAACGCGAATACGGATAGGTATAATTGTTCGATTCTTTAGTATATGATGAATGTGTATGATCAAATACATTAACTTTCGAGTAAATTAAAATAAATAATTACAATGAAGTTGTTTGAACGTTATATAATTTATAAATTTTTACTAGTATGTGCTTATGAATTAAAAATATTGTTTTTATCCTTTTAAAAAGGAATGTATAAATGGTGGTTCTGCGTATAAACATCTGCTGCTCTTGAAATTCGCCTCCGATCTACGTTAAATGAACATGCCAACCTCGAAGCGATATTCACTTTAAGAATCATTACTTTATCTCTTGTTCTGTTGAGACACACAGAGCTCTGAAGGCAGATATAAACACAAGTGAACACCCAACTTGTAAGATCCGTACCTATAACACCAAAATCTGTGAGATGCAACACGGATAATACACGACAACCTGAGATACGATAGGGACACCCATCATACACGTGAACACAATAGAGTCAATCATCTAGATGGACAGATTCGATATAGACAACTCCATAGACACGGAACGTAATAGGAACGATCTCAGACCAGTAGGGGCTGTTAAGGACAACATGGAACACCACACATGAACTCCAGAATTCATAAGGTGTTATATGAGCTAATCCAGGCATTAAAGTTTAATGAAGATACTTCTTGATTGGGTTCACGCTGAGAACAACAAAAGATAATATTTTACCCAAGACCGACATTCGTGTCCCACAATTTTCACATGTTTCTTAGAGATTTGGTGGCGGCTGGAAAATCACAATCTACTATTTAAGGAAAACACTACCTCTTTCAACAGCAATTGTAAATCTAGAAATTGCAAAATGGGACTCTGCTTTGAAGATGGTTCCTTCGAAGAAAGTAATTACTTCACGAGACGTCGCTAAGAAACTGATTGTTAATTATTATTAGGTGTTATATGATTTCAACTTTACATTCCAAGGCTGTCTTGAAAGAAGAATTCAACTTCAGATAGTTGTGCTTGAGAATCATCACAAACTTCGAACGATTAATACTTGTGCCAGCCTCTGAACGACTAGAATCACGTAAACCTTTGAACAACACAAACTATCCGATTATATGCATTTTCTTTGTTTTTCTCCGGAATCTCGTGTTTTTATATTACAAGATATATTCAAGATCTTGTACTGGAAGTAGGTTCAATGATCAGAATTCTTAAAAAATGTATTACAAAGTAACGATTAATAGCACCACTTAAAAGTAATATCTACTAGGTTCTACAATTATACTAGTTTCTATTCCTGTCACATTCCACGAATTTGTTTCCATCGATCCCTATCGAAATTCCATTTTCTAGAAGTTGTCTTTCACGCGTTCCATATTTTCAGAAATTATTCTTTCCGGTTTCCACGTATCAAGAAGTTATCTGTATTATGTTCCATGAGATCATCGTTGCTACTGTTTCCAACAGGTATACCATTATTCTTGTCGAGTTCTACGTTTGCGGGAATCTCGTTATCGAGTCACATGTTCTAACGGATTGCCTCTAATGGGGCCCACGTGTCCAGTTGTTGATGCATTCAGATCCGACGTGCTTCCAATTGTTCTTACCGGAACTTAAGCTTTATGAGATCCCTAGTCGTGTGCCGTGTCCCATCTACCGTGGAATTGTTGCTATCGGATTCTGCGATCTCTGTGTGGTCTATATTGTGCGTCGTGGAGTTGGGATTCTCTGTATCGGGTTGGATTGATTCCTTGTGTTAACGATCCATACCTGCGGGGTCGTTGCTTTCACGGTTCCACGGTTCAGATTTCATCGGAATATCGCTCCATAGCCTTGCGATAACCGATACTATGTCTCTTGATTCTTGCGCTGTCCGTTTTGCGTTTGTACTTCTACCAAATTCGGGAAATCCCTTGGTTGATATTCCTGACCATTGTCATTTGTCAAGTTCTACGAACGTAAGATAGAATTCTACTTAATGTGATTTTAGATCTATCTGTATTAGGTCGCACGATGATGGTTCATATAAAATACTGTAAGTTTTACGTATGTGCACAGTAATGATTCTTAAAATGAACATCGCTAAAAGGATTAATATAATATTTTTTCTGGAAAATCCATAAATATGTATTAGTAAAAATTTATAAATTATATAACATTGAAACAACTTTATTTTTATTTAGTCTGACGATACACGTATATTATTATTATATTATAAAATTACTGAATAATTTAACGTGGTATGTAGCATATTTTTAAGAATATCTTCCTATAGTTAATAAGCTGTTTGTTTTCACAAAACATTCACTGAGCTTTAAGGGGGATCCCGCAAGTTGGAAGGGATAGAAATGTTCAATTTACGAATCACGTCTGGGGTTCATTTTAAAAATCATTACCGTATAGAGTCTTATCTAATGTGAGTCTGGAACTGTCTGTATTAGTATTAGTATTTCTTATAGAAGTTAATTGCAATAATGGCGGAACGTCGAAACAACTTTAAATGTCGGTCTCGATGGTCGTCGATTAAAAACTTTCAGATACCTGACTTCATGACATTTGTAAGGGATCAACTTTATCATTATTCTAAGTACAAATAATTGAAGGAAAAGGGAGGATCAACCAAGAATTAGTGGTTGTAACCCGATACGCGGTGGTGTGCTTTCATCCTCTGCTGCGGGTTTTTAAAACCCCAGCGGCCGGCCGCTCGACTCGAGTGGTCTCGCGCGCCAAAGAAAAAATATTCCACCGGGGATAACTATACAGGGTGGTCTGGCACCGGTGGTACAACCGTGCATTCTTCGTGAAAAAATTAATCGAAGGTAAAGGGTAAAAATTTTTCGTACGACGTTTCGTTTTCGAGAAAATGGAGCTTGAAAATTTGTTGAGATCGTGTGTAAGTTTTTAATTGTTGGACTTCTCGTTATTTACTATCATTCTTCATATCAATTTGTATTATTACTTTCATTCTATAACGTTGTCAAATTATGTTGTATTTAAATTTGTTATCTAATAACTCACTCTATTTATTAGACGTTGAGAAATGTAACAAAATAAACAGTTTGAAGGAACATCGATTTTTCTTTATAATCTTTATTCAATTTGAGAATTGGTGAATTATTTATTACATGACAGATCTAGTTTGAAGAAGTAACTCTTGTCAGAAAGCTTTTCTTCTACCTTGTGCAGATAAAATCAAAAATAGCCAAATATTTATTAGGATTGATTTCTACCCCATTAAGTGAATTTCAAAATTTTGAAAATTTCCAATCACGTGCGCAAGTATTTCACAACGACAAAAATCGCGAAGAATAAACATTGATCCAACAAGGAGAATTTAAGCTCTGCCAGTACTCGGATAGAATTAATCTAATTACATTCGCCACGATTCGATTAGGTGTAATCACACGACAATTACCGTTTAATTCGACCTAACACGCTAATTTATTTCTATCGTTTTCGCGAAATCCCTTGGCTGCTGTTCCTGACCAATGTCACTCCTAAAGTTCTGCGAACAAAGTGTAGACTCCTGGCTGACTTGATTCTTAATTTAAAATGTAGGACGCGTAGCAAGGAGCCGATCTCGATGTAGTTGTTCCCCGTGGAGCGTCTTTGTGCATGCTTCCCTGAGTGGAGGCGCGGGACAATTAGAGAGCTTGGGTGGAAAAAGGGATTACAAGCAGAAACGGAACGAAAACGTGACGTGGAATTGGTAACAGGACAGCGATAGGTACTCCAAGATGACAGGAACGAAGAAACAAGGAATGCAAATGACCAAATTGGTATTTTAAACGGAGATTTTTAAACGAGTCGAGAAAGATAATAAGAAATATGGAAAACGAAGAAAAATTAATAAAAATGTGAAGAAACGAAGGGTAGTAAACAGTCAACAGATAGAAAAATAAATGTAATTATTTAAAGACATTAAATTGGTCGACTGGTGCATAAGTAATGTTTAATCTATGATAATATAGAACAAAAGTTACACATAGTGTAAAGTTTTTTCTAAATAGATGTTCTTAATGAAAGAAAATATGTTAAATCTGTTTATAAATTTAAGTGAACCTCACACCGCGTACGATTTAGTTTCAGTTCTTTTAAATGAAACATGCATCATACTATATACGCGAAGATGTCCAATTTAATGGTCGAAAACGTTTACAAATAATATTTATATTTGCTTGTATGGCCAAATTTGAATGTTTATTAAAAGATACGGAAAATCTGCACAATAGAGGATGTAGGAAGGACATAGTTAGAATGGTACGAAACGAGCAGAATGTCAATAGCGAAATCCGCTCGGTAAATATGAACAAAATCTAAGAAGATCGAAGAAAAAGTAGTGGAAGCGAAGGCAAGGAGTCGAGAGGATTGAAGTATGGAATTAGGTTACGGGATAGCCTCCATAAACGAACTTTTCGAGTTTCTATGGGATCCAGCTGTAACCGCTGGTGGCTGTAAAGCGGAAACCACGATTTCCTCGAGCGAACAATCGGGCGTCGCGCCGTTTTCATACTAAAATATGCGCACGGCTGGTTAGCATCGTTAGGTAGTTGGACTATTGTGTCCGAATAATAAAGTAAACGCATTTGCAATGCAGACTTTATCGTTCTTACATAAACGATCGGTGTGTGTCCTCTGAACGCATAGTAAACTTTCCTTCTGCACGTGTTGAGCAGCCATACTTCACGCTGGAAGTTTGACGCTACTATGAAACAAAATACCTTGTGACCGTTTATGATAATATTTTCTATACCCAAAGTTCGATGTGAAAACTCGTCTTAGAAATTTCTATCATCGAGCTTTGAATAGCAATAATTTTCCTTTCTTACTTTTTACTTCGATTATTAGAAATGGGTGAATAAAGAAAGATAACAAACTTACATTTAATATAAATTATAAAGTCGCTGAAGGGATCCTTGTGGAGTCGACAACCTTCTCTTTGTTGATAAAAATGAATGAATTATTTCTTAAATATATTTTTATACTAGCAGTCGAGATGCGTTATATGAAAATATGAAAATATAAAGGGGTAAGGCGCTAATCCGAAATCGTTCCACCGGTGGATCAAAATAACCTAAAGGTTAAATAGTTCGTGGAAGTTAAGGGGAAGGAAAGAAGTTTTGAAAGTTCTTGCGGTAACCAAATTTGTTACCTCATTATTCCTAGCTTGTCGAGTTACATTTTCCAAAACTTTTCCCAAATTAGTAACAGTCTTGACAGTTTTTGCCCGTGGAAATTGCTACAATATGCATAATGTGGGTCAATCTTTTTTTGTAGTTTAATAAGTAGATCAAAAATTCCATATTAAATTCAGTTATTGCATTATGTTAATTTTTAATCTTGAAAAACGTGTAATATTTACGGCAATTGTTTGTTCAAATAAGCTATAGAAAATAGAATGATATTTCAAGGACTAATTAGGTTAAAATGCATTATAGAAACACAAAGGATTACTGAATTATTTTTATCAACATTAAAAATATAATTAAAAATTAAAAGAAATTAAAGAATTCGAAAAAACAAAATGGTTCTCATAATATAGAAAAGGATCGATTATACTTAAAGTATACAAAATACCGAATTTCGAATAGCTGTAAGGATATACAATTTTAAACATCGGAATAACTTATTTGATTCGTAAAAATGATATTGCGTTTTTTTTTTCCTTTTCCATTTTTCTTTCAAGTTCTTGAGGGTTTGCAAGTATGAAGAAAGACGTAAGAATGCCAATGGAGATCTTTTTGCCCGCCTTCAAGGTTACTATATGGGGTATACGAGGACAATGGAAAGATGCTTTGCTGGCGATCTTAATTTGGGAAACTGCTCCGCAATACCATTGTCCCTGGGTGAAGTCTAGTGTCCTCGTCGGTTTACGACGCGGCAGTCGCTATTGAGAAGCAGGGAAAAGACTGTATGTTCACCAAGAGCCAAGAACGAACTCGAAATCCTTCGAGCCCCACTTAGAATTTCGATCTTTTCCTGCGCATAAATAACTAAACTGAAGAATACCTGGGCAAACGAGCATACAAATTATAAATCTCAAGCACGCCGAGGACGTGGCGGCTTTATCGTAAATCGAATTCATATCGTAACGCACGCAAAATGGTCTGCAAAAAATATCAGAAAATTCAATATCGCATTTTTTATCCACGGACTAATCGTTCTAACTTCGAATAAATATGGAAGTTTGATTCGCTTCCAAGAACAATCGTTTCGAATTTCAATACAGACTAAAACTTTCGGCAGCAAACAGATGGTGACGAATATACAGCGTGTTCATCTTAATGGTCTTCTTTTAAAAAAACTGTTTTTCTAATCAATTAATGTGTACTGTTAATAAGAGATGCAAATATATGTTTACATTCACCCCGAAAGCTTGGCTCTGAGTTACGTGTACATTTCATTAACGCGTAGGAAAATTATGTTCTCAATTACTGCGAATTTTTAAAATTTAATCAAGGTTGTTGAAAATCGTCCTTTCGTCAACTATAACGCTATAAAGTCAACAAATGCTATTTAAAATCGTCAACGTGACCGGTGCCTTTTATTGGATAAAAAGATTTTTCGAAATTTTTATTACTGCATTTTGTTCTCCTTAATGTATTCGTTAACGTTTATTGTAAACATGTTCTTGTCTGATTGGTGTAAATGCTTAAAAGATCGACACAAAACCGTTAGAGCGCACACCCTGTATAAAATAACCTATAATAATCGATATCAGTTGTCATGATGACCTAGTTGTAATATATACCACCGACAATATTAAAAATACCTTACATAACCGCTATAGCCATATACACGGCATAGTGCATAGTTCGCACAGTTTATACGTCACAACATTCGATGCTTCAGACATCTATGTTAAATTTCAATTTTTATCTCTTTGAGTGCTGAATACTCCTGGCTAAAATGCTCGTTAAAAACGAAATACTGTACGCCAGTATGAACTTTGATGAAACAGAACATTTAAATAATGTTTTCAATTTTGAAGATAGAAGAGAATATCAACAACATAATTTGTACAATTTTAAGAAACAAATATGATGTAAAATTCACTTTGATGTTTTTGTATGAAAATATTCATCCTACTCAGTTTTCAGCCGATACTGAGGTCAATTCAATAGTGCAAATCAAAACGACTTTTAAATGATTTTGAATGAAAATACCACAAAATTTTTTCCTGCATCGTATTTGTCGCCTGAAGTTACATAAACGATATCCTTGGTATCATTTTGTACTCTGAAAACCAAAGAAACAGAAAACATTCGAGAGGAACAGAATAGATAGAAGTTAAGTCAATTTGGTGGTCCAATTACTATAAAAGTTTAAACTTCCGGCGTATTCTAACGATCAATATCAGAAAAACTTCGATCTTCTGTTACAAAGTTCAGGTTAAAGAAACCACCACTGTTGCTAGGAGGTCCCCGGTAACTTCGAAACTAATCGTGTTTACCGAGAGTCCAAGAGTTTTAGAGAGGCGTTGCAGTCTGTGATTTCATCTTCAAAAATTAAAGGGAAAATTGAAATTTTCAACCCCGAAAAGGTTTAGAATCAGTAGCAGCGAGAAGTTGCTTGCCGACAGAAATTGAAAAACTTGCCAGGGAATGAGGTCTGTGTCGAGAGGAATTTTTTAAATGTCGAATAATGGCACGGAACGTTAAAAAAGCATGCTTATAATTTTCTCTCAGAGGCGACGGCGTATCCTTCACAATTACGAAGGAATCCTTTAATACACCATGCGCAATTGCTACGAATAAGCCGTAAAACGCTGGCTCCCTGAATTATTAAGAACCAGGACGCGGAACAAATATCCTCGCGCGACTCGTAACGAGATTCGCGAACATTATCTTCGAGCAACGCGATAAATTTCGTTCCTCGGTACGGCCGTCCGACGAAAACGCATGTAAATGCGAGCCAACGATGTATATGGGGTCATAGAGGTGTTATGGAACAGGCGATAAGAATGAAGGTACTCGAAACACCAAAGGATTTCGAAATAGAGTGTTTCAGCGTTAAATCTGCGAAGGCATCTTACATTAAATGTATAAATTTTATCCCCACTACTAGGGAGAGTAATGTAAAGCGCAAAATTTCTTTATTTTTCGTTTTTTACCTATACAAATTTGTTTAATAAATTCGTGACATTTTTTTGATTAAAATGACACCAAACTCGACGTAATTCGGATGATATTTATTGTGGCGACACCTCCCGTACTTGCCACCAGAGAACTACGCCTTTGTCTTTCTCACAAGCGCTCGACCGACGATCCTCGACTAAGTATCCAATATCCCGACGTTTAATTCACTAGCTGTTAGCATGTCTTATTGATGAGTCTTTATCATTCCTCGTTTATTTTCATGTACGTACGTAATAAACTCAAAATATTATATTTCACAATTTCTGGTAATAAATAACAAATACTAGTTCTTAATAAAATTTCAAAATAAGATTACATGGACTAGGTGTATGTTAAGATATTTTATTCTGGAATTCATTTATTTTATTCAGCAAAGTATAGCTGAAGTAAAGTTTACGTAAAGTGTGATTCAAAGATTGACGAAAAACAGTAACCATTTCTTTTTTCCTAGAACGTTCAGGGGAAAAAGAACATGTGTTTATTTCTCACACTGTGGTTGAAATGTAAACAGAAAGAAGAAGCGATATTGTCGAAAGATTGATTTGCAATGTAGAATTCGTTTCTGCGTCATGATGAATGTGTCTCTCCGTCTCTTGTTTTCTCTCTCTTTCTACGTTCGTCCGAGCGACCAAACACAAAAGACGTTGTCCCCTTTCGATAAACGTGCCTCTTTGGTTCCGAGCAAATTTAAGACGGAAACACTGTATTTTGGATTCGAGGACGTTGCGACATTGCGTTCCTGGAAATTTGTTTCGCAGCGATATTTATGACGAGGCTTGGTTCGCGGCGTCGCGACGCAAACGCAAATGGAATCGAGGCAAAAGGAGAGCTATTCTACGGCCTTGAAACGAAATGGCAAATGGGGTCATTAATGTGACGTTGCAAGTCGGGCATAATCAAACGAACAAACTCAAATTAATCCCTTGCCTTACCATTTAATTTCTAACCACGGTTGCCATGGACGCTAGGTTGCTCGTGTACCGCAATACGCTTAATCTCCCTTTGTCGATCGTCTGGAAGCCCATGGTACTTCAAAAACCATAAATCGAAATGTAATGGCTCGTGGTCGAATAACAAACGTTTCAGAGTTTTCAGTCTTGCACGAGTAAATTGATTTAACTCAAAGTTTTAGTTTTCTTCGGTATTGTAAATAGAAAATGCTTCTGAAAATCGTTCCAGCGTCCATATGTTGAATTTTTTTGATCTACTTCATAATCTAAAGAATGTCGTTATAGTGTGTCTTCTTTATACTTCTTTATTTTATCATTCCTATCGTTCTTTGTATAAGATCGCTAATGTGCAACCAAATATATCGCAAGTGTTGATTTAATGCTAATATATTATTTATTACATGACTGTTTCTGATCATTGAAAATTTTAATGACCTGCAAAAATGGACAAGTGAATCACGTCAAGCGTTGCAATTGTTCAAAAAATAAAAACTATATAGAATTGAATGCATGATAGTGTGGCTTATGAATTTGATAGCATTCATGTTAACATAACTTCTTCAACATTGATAGCACAAACGTGTTAACACTGTTGGAAAAGTCTATTAGAACCATAACGATGCAGGATCAAAATGTAGGAGATTGTTCAGCCGCGCTTTGTATTACGGACGTGTAATTTCTAGTATATACAGCGAATAGAAGTTTTGAAGTTTCAAACAAATGAAATTTTGCATGTGATCTTTTGACAGGTAACATTCACCAGGAATTACCGCACCTTTTGACACCGTAATGCTGGATCATTGTCTCGAACCACCCATTGTTAATTGTCCGAACTAAGTTAATTCCATGAAACTCATCCCCATAAAATCTCGGTTACATGGTCCCTGTAAGCGTCGCTATTATAGCGTCCTTAGAAGGCTACGTAACGAAAAGAGAGACATTATTCACCTGTATTATAAAGTACCATTAATGTAGCTACTATTGTCATTTTCCAGGCACGGTTAAGTATCAAATTAAAATCCGCAGAAACAGAGGATTCGCGATACAACAAACACAGAAAATAATTTGTGCAAAGGTAGTCCAAACGGAGATTATCATCGTTTCCAATCGAATAAAATGATACAGTAGATGGTCGATTTTTGATTATTTTTTCATTTTAAGGTTTTTTCCAATCCTAACCTTCGTACGCGTCACGTTAATAATAATAACGAATGTTGCCCAAGTCACTACAACCTATGAACTATAAGTCAAAACTGATTTTTGGACTAATTTAAAAAATAAACGATAGAAACATATGCAACGTATACAATTTTTAATCGTTTTAAAATAATTCTTCGACAATGTGTTATTGCGTACATTTCATTTCGATAGACCGTGAAGAAATAACAGGAGTTAAAGCGATTAAAACGCGCAATATTTTCTGGGACACACTAATACTATCCGACACTTTCACGCACGCATTTTTCACCTTCAATTTTATCGCACGACCGGTATTACTAATAATTTTATTTCCTCACTGCGCGTTGCGCGTTAAACGTACTGAACCAATCAGCTTAATCCGTCCTGTACGTTCGTTATAAGCGTTCGAGTAATCTTTCTATGAACTGGAAAATTGCGAAAGCTCGGAATTACGCGGATGGGTGAAAAAAATACTAAAATTGGAAATTGCTCGCCAAGACAAACGAACGTGGGATTTCGAAACAAGGCTAAGAGTAGAATTTATGCGCGTCTAGGGCTTAGGATGATCACGCGGTGGGATTCGCTCATAAAATCTGATGCTATTCGCGAGCGTAACGCGAGCTTTTTCTTAGTCGCGTTCTTTCCGGGCATCGTTAAGCCGCCACCGTACCGACGAGGATGCGAGCTGGTCGTTGCACAAAAGAGGATCGATCGACAGAGAGATGTCTCCGGGGTGAAACTCTCACGAGGTCTGACGGCGGTCCCTTCTGTCCCTTTCCTCGATGAAGGACGCTCATTGAGCGAGCCTTCCCAAAGGAACAGTACAGGATACGTACGCGAAAAAAACCGAGAAAAGATTCTTACTCCCTTTCGTGCACAACCAGTTTTAGTCTGCCATTTATTGGAATTATAGCAACTGCAGATTTACGAAATTTAGTAACTGCAACGTCCCATCGCGAGATGCTAATCTCTGGTTTGATGGAAAATTAAACTCTTCCAGAGGAAACGTTATTTATATTATGATATAATTTAAGTCACCGGATATTTTGCTTGTCCGTTTTGAAAAATGCAAATTAAAGTGCAGATGCAATTTTCTGCGCCGATTTTATTGTCTCGCTTTCTTACATTCAGTCATTTTAACTTTACTATAAATTTTATAACGATCGTATGAAATTAAAATAAATATGCAATGAGTAAAATTGTACGAGGAAGCAAATTTTAAAATCGAAGAAGTACTCGTGGACAATACTATAGAAAGATTGGAGTGGTATTAATGAAAAAATACTAAAAAATAATTGTTGATTAAATTCTATAATAAATAATTTTAACACAATAATTTTGAATAGTTCGCTAACATTTTGGTAAAAGCCATGACACAATACGAGTTACGTTTCTTTCACACTATACTTACACTATGCTTACACTATGCTATATTATCTGAATATTAAATACGTAAACAAATAGCTATATCAGTATGTTCTATTCTACGTTGAACGTTTCGATCCTTAATTTTGATCTCCCGGTTTCGATTCTTAATAGGTGAATATTCTAGAAAAGAGAAAAATTATACGATTTTGAAGAATACAGTAAAAGAATCTAATAGATCAAAGATCGAAATTAAACTGTATATGTATGACTGTTTACATATAAGTTATTCCAATACACAAGCGAATGTCATGTATTTTTTCAATACTATGTAATTCTATTATTTTTATGCTCCTTTGCCTCAATTTCCAAATTTTTATAAATAGCAGATTTCTAGTTTAATGTTATCAATCGTGTAAGCCTTTGAAGAAACTGGTCGATTCTGCGAAAAGGTGCAGAAAATTGCTGTTACAAACATTGTTTTATAAATTTTGGTAGAATTGAGAGAATATATTTCGCCACAGAAATATTTATTACGCGTTACGAACGGATTTGTAATAATTTAATTGAATGAATGTCAATACTGCGTCAATAGTGATAAAACAATGATACACGCTTCGATATGTATCAGTGTTGAATAAATATTATTAATGTCAAAAATTATTCCATGATTTCCGTGCAAATATTGAAACGAATTCCAAACAAATTATTATCTTATTGATGTTTAAAATATTTTATTTCGCAGACACCCCGCGAATCCACGAAATGTCGTTCCTACCCAGAGAAGTTGTTATTGGGGCGTAATTTTAATTTCGAACGAAGTATTTGCAATTTATTTCACGCCCGTTAAATTATTCATCGCCATTACAGCGTTTCTGCTTCGCTAATTCCTATTTTACGTATTCGTTGCTGTCGGTAATCCAACGGAGACTGATAAATATTTGTCGAAAAATATTTGCCTCGGCAAACGTGATTGGACGTCTTCAACGTACCCGCAGATTTACAACGAGTATCGTGCATCACTGTAGCGAAAATCTGTTTCACGGAAAACGGACGCGTAAAATCATATTTCTTCGTGAATTAAAATATTACTAATAGCGATATACAGTGTCACGTTCAAAAGCTTGAGTCACTATCATATATTCTACTCACCTACAATTTGTTTACTTGCAAATAAAATTAGTAATTATATCATCGTGAACTTTATATAGAATAGTTTGACATATAATCTGTGGAAACGTATAGAGACACCCAAAATATTAAAAGAAATTTAATATTCCTAATATCGACTAAATATCAGAATAAGGATGACATTGTCATCGAAAATTCATAAAAGTGTTTCTATTTTTTCTGTTACGATTATGTTAAAACGATCTCTAAAGTATAGTTAGATAAACATTTTCTTTCACTTTGGACGTGACTATATCATACCGATGTTTGTCCTTTAAAATTGAAAATACCATCGATATTAACTTGCTAGATTATTAATATAAATATTAATCAACTGAACTTTCTATATTAACTTGTTGAATTACAATAACATTTTAGTTAGCATTTATGGCATTTCGAAACCCTGCTACTCAATTAAAGAGAGTCTTTTCGTGTTTGTCCCCAAATGGTTAATCTAGTGTTATTAAAGTGGCTTATTCTAATATCGAGTGGGCAGATATTAATTTCACGTATGGACGAGCTAACAGGGATACCGTATGAGCTCGATCGGTGTATTGCCGGAGGGGGACCAATTATATGGCCTGCATGCTGTTACAACTTAACACAGAACTCATAAAAAAATCATACACATATACCGTCTTTAGATTTTTATTTGTTCGCGATAATAATACAATCAATGATCGAGAAATAAAATTCTGAATGCACAAGAAATTTTTGCACGTGTACCAGACGGAAAGAAATTATTTTAGACTTTCCACAAAGTTACCCCAAAAGTTACGTCGTTACAAAATAAAACCATGTTTGGAATTAACTCAAATATACCGTTGCGGTTATTAAAAATTTATTCGTAATCATGCTACGAACGAAGCACATGTTGTATAGTCCTGTACACTTCGTCGAATATAATCGTAAACTAAGTTTATTTATTTATTAAATTCATGGGCCTTGGAAGAAATCATTTATATCTTAACACGGTGGAACGCACTGCGGCACGAAAGAATGTGGAAAGAAAAAGATTGCAGGAGAAAATAAAATAAACGATGGTGCAGTAAATGTCAGGCGATAAAATGCAGTGGAAAGGGATATAGTAGTGTGAGGCTGTGGCACGGAGTTGCAAAAAAGTACTATCGCTACTGTCTTATTCCAACTTTATATCTCGCGCTCGAGCACTCGTAATGACGGCTCTTCTTTATCCCAAATGACTTTCTCTAGAGGCAAATAAATGTATAGCTATTCGGTTGATTGCAGAGTACTGCGTTAGATTGAAATAGTATCAGAAACTAATATTGCACTTCGTAAAAGAATTAAAGAATATTTTCACCGTGTTATATTTAAAAGTAAATTTCGAAGATTCTCTTTTAAAGTCGTACAGTTTTACTCATTTTGAATTTATCAAGTTTCTACTTTTATTAATCCTCAGTACGAATATCGCTTTAAAATCTATTTCTACAAATCCTCAAGAATTTCATAACTGAGAGAGAATTAAACTTCCATTTCGAAACCTTTGAAATAAATTAAAATTTCATTCCTGAATGTCAATATATTTGCATCTAAAGTAGTGTGAATTTTACAATAAAGAAGTTCTAGACTCCTGCTTCATTACGAAACGAAATTTTTCGTGTGTATATACTTCTCACGGAAACCCAGATAATGATGGTAAATACGCGACGATCCAAAAAGTATGCGATTCGACACGCGAATAGAAGTTTAGAAAATAATCGACGTACAAAAAGCTTGAGATCAAAGTTGAAGAAGAACAGTAGTACCTTTTTAAAGATGCAACTACCGAAGTTATTAAATCTGAATTATCATAAAAACGAAAATCGATGTCTCGTACTTCCTTACATTATTTTTTTAAACCCCTTTTCAACATTTAAATCGTTACAACCTTTATTTTTTCACAATTTGACCAGAGCTTACGACAGAATCAAATCATTTAAATGCAGATTGTTCCAGTAATCAGAGCACTGACTGAAAATTTATCAGCAAAGTAAAAACAGCGACTAATAGTCAGACGCGCCAGGCAAATGGCGTTTATTTGCATGCGATCTGATAAATTAAAAATTAAATACTGCTTACGTATATAAGAGTATAATATAAACCTTTTACTTTCAATTTAGTATTTTTTTCTAAAAAAGTTTCCCAGAAACATTAAAAGTTTCAAAGAGAATCGTATAACCAGATAGAAAGATCTAATCTGACGTGCTGTTCTCGTAACAACGTCGACTTGTTGGAACGTAAACCGGTTGTAAATTTTGGAAGCAAATGTCAGTAAGGAAGAATTAAAAATGCAGCACCGTCGCATTGTAACTGTAACGCGGTGAAAGCGGAACAATAGTTACCCTTTCCCTCCTCAACATACAAGCGAGTTCTTGCGTACACGAGAGTAGCTTTCCTGTTGATTGAGGTGCAAAGGAAATTCCAAAGACGTAATTTCTTTTTTAAATGTAACGTATAGTGTTTTATCTTCAGTGTAACAATGTTATCTACGACGAAAGAAAGGTTATTCGAATATGTCAATAATTTTTAACCGATGATCATTCTTTTGTTCATTTTGTTCAATTAACTTCTATTTCCAGTTTATAATTATGCTGGGTGAGTCTGGAGAAACAAAACGCCTAGAATTTGAACAGGACAGAATTAAAAAATTCTAGAATTTAAAAGATTATTTTCACAGAGTGATTTTTTCAGATATGTACAATTATCTTTATTTTATCTTGAGCTGAGATATGCAAGCGATGAAAGTATGTAGTGCAATTATAGAAGAACGCTAGAAACTTTGAAAACTCTTAAAAGGGTGACTCTGCGTATAAAAGATTGTATTCATCATGTTTGACCCTGGGACTCGTTTAAATTCCATTTATTTGGTACAGTCGCACATAGGACAAAATTTGACATGAATTTAATTCCCTTGTGGACATAATATTACATGCTATCGTTTCGCACAATAACATAATCAATATGGTCTCGATTGCACAGCGAAATTAATGGCCAAATAATGTATCCTTCTGTGATATTAATTAAGCAACAGATCGAATTGCATGTAACAATAACGGATATATCCCCAAGTAATATACCCCCTAATGTAAATATAATTACGAACCTCATCGTACAGAAATTTGCATAGAATAAATAGTCATGTATATGTACACATATTCATGTAAATGTATATACATATAGTATTCTAATAGACGTAGAGGAAAAAAGAACTGACGTGATCCAAGTGCATTACAAATTAGCTTTGGAAGATATATTATATTGTTCCCTGCAAATTGAGATACCATTATGTTTAACAAAATAAATATGGCTGCCTAAACAATGTAGACTTAGAAACATGTAAGACATCGTCTCGATATTGGTAAAAATGAATAGTTTTTCATTATATTGTAATTATTTCTGCTTTTTTTTATAACTTTTCCATCATATTTTTGCAACTCTCTGAAATCCATAAATATTCTACTAGAATTTTCGGCGCAGAAACTACCAAAAACTTGACCACTTTCTATTATCCTCTTTCTAGTATGAAATCTAGTATGAAATCGATTGTCTGATTTCACGAGTCGCGATGAGATGGATCATTTTCGTTTAGCGCCAGTGACAACATTGTTACGTAAATTATAGTTTTAAATATGCTCAACGGGGCTCTTGTTAAACCGGAATTTGAAACGAACGTGTCTGCGGTGATAATGTTCATGCTTGACCTGTAAGCTACGCGATTCGCTATTACGGTTCCAGCTTGCATTTCGCGACAACCGATGAATGTAAATGAGCGAATTTCTTTCCGTCGTTGTACAGTTGGACGCAATCTCGCGTAACGATAATGCGTTCCATCTTCGAAACGCTCGTTCCGCGTTGTTTATCGATATATCCATTTAATTGAATTTCGTGGACAGCCAGATAAACATTACTGTCGTTTAAGCACTATGGGCAACCGATTTGTGTTGCACGACGCAGTGCGTGTATTTTTGAACCTTTACGTTCACGTTCTTGCAAACGATGAATATCGATTTTTCTAGCCTTTAATGGACTCGCGTCGATTGGAGATAAAAACTGATAAAGTTCGCCAGAGTCACTAATGAGTTTCGAGTATCCAAAACGTGTTTAGTGACGGGGAATTGGTGAAAATTTTGCTTCGATAGGTTTGCTTTTCGTGAATTATTTTAATTCACGTCCTGCGAAGCACTGTTGTTAAAATTCAAAGAGCTATTAATTTACGAAAAACACAGGTAACGCCCGTTTATATGTATATATTTGAAAAAGAATTCGTCAGATATATTAATCTTCAACGTATGCACCTATAGTTTATTTACATTCTCTATATTTTGGAAAAATATGCAAAGTATGAAACTGTCTTTACCGAAACAAAAATAAATATTTTCAATTAACGTTAGTACAATGTTAATTAAATGTAAAAGTATAATTTCTGAAAAGCAATCTTCTGGCGAACTTTGCCATTACGTAATTAATTTCTTTATTATATGTGCATCTTATCCTAACGTATCTGGAATACGCGTAACTTCAGTGTTAATTTATTACTCCATTAAAAAAATAACTTTGGAAATTAATAATTAATATCTTCGCTAGTTCTACGTAGAACTAATTTTTCATTCACGCGGATGAATCGATCTGAAATTTTTTGTATAAACAATGATGCATTTATCGATCAAGTTAGTCGTCCTATTCTAGATATAAAAGTCTTTTAAAAATAAATTGCATCAAAAGTACTTTCATTTAAACTGTTAGAAAATGGAGAATTTGAATCTTGAAATGAAAAAATATTATTCAGTGTGAAATTATTAATTTAATCGGAATACACTTTCTACGGATAGAAACTTCCTAGAGAATCGAATTATTCTTTTTCTTCGTTTGTCGCGAATAATTCAAATTCAATTCATCCAGAATGTCTCTCCGGTGGCTCCATTTTCTGACACATGTACGAGCATATGTCGTCTTTATGCTCGATCTGCGATAGCTCGTAAAAATTCTCTTTCATCTTCCATTGGGACGTGTCTTCTCTATGCGTAAGTATCTACAATAAATCGGCGATATCGTCTCGTATCCAGCAGACTGCCGAACAAAGTAATAAAAATGGACATTTATGATTCATCCGTCCAGCGACGGACCATCGAAAATGTCAGTGCTCGAGCCACAGGACACGTTGCTACGATTTTAGGATGCATTTCGTGATACGTGCCCGGAGCACTGATTCTTCCGGTGACCGACTGCAACCATAGGGCAGAGGAGCTGTATGATCGCTCAACGTACGCTCAATGTACGAGTCGAGTGGATATTAACTGTTGCACACGATGACAGAGGCAACGGATTGGTTAAATTTCATTTCATTCCCTTAATATGCAGTTTCTTGCTGCACAAGTTTGTTAACACGTTGAGCAAACCTGTAAAATTTTCTGAGATCGAAACTTTGATTTTAGACAACTGCATAACCTAAAATTTATTTTAGTACTTATTTTAAATAAGTTTATTTTGGTATAATTGTAAAATTATACCAAAATTTAAAAGAAATCCAATCGTTAGACTGTCTAGTTACAATATACGATTGAACGTTAGCTATCAAGAAACCTCGTGTTCTTAAGATTTGAACTGAAGTTTCGTTTCAGAGCGCCTGAAGACAAATGTTGCCAAAATCCACAAGAACTTTTTGACCAACATACTATTTCCTTCAACATGTCAACTTGAGAATGAATTGTTTTAGTTCCATAGTGAAAAGTCGTGTCACTCAGATACGGGTAACGTGGGAGTCAAAGTGCTAAACATGTTAACACAACAAAGGCTATTGTTCTAGAAATTCATTAAGACTGAATCCTGATTTGTTTGGATCAGAAATTAACTTTCGTCTATTATTCCTACAACACTAACATGGGTACATCGTTCATTACTAACTTTAATAATGAAAACTTATAAATAATGCTATTGTTGGTTATTTATACACTTTGAAATTGGAGAGAATTAATTAAATGTATTTTTACTATATTATAATATGATCTTCATAAAATACCAGGAATGAAAAGATGACTTGAATGGTGCAAACACAAGTTTACAAATAGTCGACAAGTAGAAAATATTTAAAAAAAGGAGTCTATAGATGTCGGGTTTTTTAGAAACAGAAAGAGTAAGGAGAATATTTCAGAAAGTAAATGTTACAGGAAGACAAGACTATTTAATTGGAACAGATAGAAAAAGAAGTATTAAAGAATTCCATTTTATACTGTCAAAGAAATTAAAGAAAAGGTCTCTATAGAAATGAGTTTTGTTTACGTCAGTGTTTATAAATATTGGTGGTGATATAGTAAAATCTATTTAAATTTTATCCAAACTGAGTAGAAGACAATACATTTAATGAAAAGAGATAACACTATATCGTAATCAATATTTAAAGACAAAGTAAGTAGAAATAACGTGTCATGATCAGACACGTTGTAACCTTTTCCCAAACAAATTATTTTATTTAATATAAAAAACAGTTCAAATTAATATTATATTATATTATAACATCGGGAAATTTAATTATGAATGTTCCTATAAAATATTTAAAGTAATTTCAAAATGGAACATACGTAGCCAAGTTTATATTATCGAAATTTTAAATAAATCAGAGTATCGAAAAAAATATTATTCTATATTCTACCTTCCTTTTTTTATGTAGAATAACCATTAGTGCTCGAACTACAAGTTATTGTACACTCTGTATATGTGTTCTAGTAAAAAGTTATATTTAATACTTTGATTGACTAGTATGGGATCCTTCTATACTACCGAAATAGTTAGCATTGTTAGAAATAGAAAATATTGTTTTAGTGCGAGAATTCTATTACGACTATCTGGTATACAATATTTTTCGTTTTATTTTCCGGAGTACAAATAAAGTCTGTTGTTACTCATCCTCATAGGTTATTAAAGGCACGAATGTACGAGTCGATATCTGCGTTACTATCGATTCTATCGGAGATTTCTATGGTACACAGAAGTGTAAGAAATTAGTTTTCAACAAATCTGGTTATACACTGTCTTTCTTTAAAAGCAGCTGTTAGCAAAATATCCCAATTAACAACTTCTTTCAAGAATTTTTTAATGAATTTAATTTGTAAATTTCCTTGCAATCGTAAGATTTATTTTCCAATGACGTAGTAACAAATAGGCATGGAAATAGGAATATTTGTAACATGTATTACATTATTTTCTTATAATGTCTTTGTAATTAATCGTAAGTGTAGAGTTAATTATTATTCAATTTTGTGTCTTGGAGAAGTATACATGTGTGCATGTGTGTGATGTGAGGAATGCATGTCAGCAAATACCTTGGGAAAAACATGCATTTGAGGCTAGACCAAAGGGAACCGTCAAAGCGAATTTTTGAGAAATTGAATCACGTGGTGCCTTTTGTGTGGGCCACTCCACGCCAAATCAATTACTTTAGTCTATGGTATTAGAGACTTTGTTCAAATTGAAATATATTACAGTTTACGTAGACATGTGGAAGGGCCCTAAGTTAACATTTTGTTTTCGAAATCGTTTAAGATATACAAACTATCAAAGTTTAATCGCAAAGAATTCTTCAATCATTTTAAATTTATCGTTTTAGTCGTAAAGTAATTCTTACAGGTTAAAAAGATCTAAAATATTTTTACAAGACTTGAAATAAAATTTAAGTAATCACGTAATTAAGTATTCACTCTGTTATAGAACTGTTTGTGTATAGGAAGACAAACCAACGAAAGTTTATTTCGTATTTGACTCATCTTCGAAACCGAAAAAAATATTTCACTTTTTCCTTATTTCACAATTGTTTCTCAATACTTATGGCTCTATTAAATTCCACATTTTTTTTACAAATAATCGTAATTTTATTTACATCATAATTTGACTCGAATACAGAGTCGAAACGATAATATATGCCTGCTTGCGCGAAACGAAGCCAATCTCTTTATAAATTTCGATAGCAGAATGTTCGAAACACGAGTTTCCAGCGCTTCGTCGTTATCCTTGCAAACGCTAACTCCGGTAGACGCGTTGTCGAAGTTCGCCCCGAGGTCCCAGTTTCGCGGCCACGTGGTCGAGTTATCGCGTGCCTTCGAGCTCGATTAGACGTCGCGTGTGAAAAAAAAAATCGAGAATTCGCGACACGTGCGAACGAAACAATGCGGCAAACGGAAAGGAAACTGCGAACCAGCGCGCGCAGACGAATAAATGGCGAGGGTGAAAATTTTACAGACGCCACTCGTTGTTGCCAATCGTTCAGGGCCTCTGGCGAACCTTTGTTCGAGTTTAGCTTATCAGAGATTACTCTAAAAGGTCGACCCAGTCGATCCGGGTGTCATTTACGAAAAGACAAAGTGTACCCGGCCCGTATTTCCAGAAAGCGGCTTTCCGAAGGTGGCCAGCGAAACCTCGCGCCAACATTCACCAACGCCGGCACGTACCAGTTCGTAATCCAACGAATTTATAGTAGGGATCACTGGCTACACACCAGCCACAATGTGCCAGCCATTTTTACCTAGCAGAAAACGAAAAAGCGCGAACAGTTTCAGCTTCTTTTTACTTTTCGACTTAAAAAGGAGGCGAGCGTAAAGAAACTAGGAAAACATTTTTTTTTTCAACGGAACAACGCGTTTCGAGATCCCTCGATCGCGTTCTGAATAAAACAACAGTTTTTTTGATACGAGCAAAAGCTACTCGTTAAAGAAATTTATCTTTCAAAATGATAATTAGCAAAAAAATCAGTGTCTAAATTTTATGTTACATGTATACTTAATGAAGTGAAAAATTTGTTTACCTGTGAAACTTCTTCATTCTATTTTATTGTGTTTGTAATGTGTGCTTATTTAATTGAAATTCTTGAAGTAGTATCAAAAATACCTTTTTTGAGGTATAAGAAATATTAATTCAAAGAATAACCTTTCTATATTATCAAATGTTTCTATTTAAAATTATTATTTAAATTTGAACCGACTATTTCTCGCATGTACAAACTAGTAATCAACTACTACTAACCTAATAACATTAACGATTATACATATTTCTGTTTAAACACATCATTGGCGGAGCAATTGAATAAATAATTGCTTCAACTAATTATTTGAACCGTATATCGAGAAATACATATTTTAAATATTTATTTCATAATCCTAAAATCGTATAAATAATTGAAATGAAATTTTATTGGAATATACGTAGATCATTATTTTGAATTAGTTATTCTAATCCAGTAGAAGAAATAAACTGCACAAATATATTTCCTTTTCATTTCAAATACTATTTTGTTCCATTACCTGTTCAGAATAAGGATTTCACATTATATTCTATTTGAAAGCTTGATAAAATGATAAAAGAAAATGCAATAAAGTATTTTGGTACTATGATACGATACGATCATTACAAAATTTCGTTGTATTAAATAATGTTACTCAAAAAATTCCAGACATCGATTATTGAAAAATGTAAAATATACTGTAATTTATTTTATACGCGATAGTGACATGAATATTTTAACGACGGACATTGTTCCTAATATGATTGGAAGTGACCTCGTTTGAGGAAATGAAGGGATGAGATATTTCAACTTTAAACTTTTTATTAAGAGAAACTCGAAATATCCTACATACTTCTTCAATCCACTTACTATTGTTTGTCATTATTATATTTCATATAAAATGTTTTAAGAAAACGTGACAAGAGATTTTGAAGGATATTTTCTATTAAAAGGAAATAAAAGAACGTTAAAAATGCCGTAAAAAATATTTATGACTGGGTGGAAGATACGTTTTAAATCTAACAAACAGTGGAAGGATGGTTTTCCAAGTTTCAACGCCAAATTTTTTGCCTTCTCGATAAATCAAGTTCGACCAATACCGTTTTGCAGTTGAAAGAATAATAGAAAAGTTAACTAGTAATAGTTGCACTGTGCACGGACATTTACAAGAAATTGGAAAAATATCGAAGCCTCGAAAATGGATTCTACACAATCTATCAGTGGCGAATCGTATCCAGCGAATGAACATTTGTGCTTTATTGCGAGGGCGGCAAATCAACTGTTGGTTTTTCGATGAAATTGGTACTGGCGGTGAAAAATAAAATTTATGTAAAAACCCAAAACGTAAAAAAACAATGTTTAACACGATAGGCATCATTGTATTTTTAAATCACACTAGTTCGACAACTCATAGTATGTTAGAAATTTTTATTCTAGAATTAAAGTGTAATGAAGCAAAAAATAGATAAAGCGTTTCTTAAATACTCTGGTTAATTTTGTCTTTCTCGACGCCATTCGCCCTTTTAGTATGGTCTTATGAATCTGATATGTTTTAGGTTTGCAATAAATTTACTTGAAAGTTACATATAAGGCAATCGTAAATAGCTTCACGCCATGCGTACACGAACAATAAGTTTCATTTCGCCTTTCGTCCCAGACATTTTTCATGCGAATCCTCTACTGCCTCTACTGCTTTCTCTGTTCCATTGAGAAAAAACGTCGCTATTATCAGTAATACCGGCTCTCGGTATACCTCCATTTTTCTCGAACGTAACTGGGATCCCGAATGATTTTCCGCGGATTTCCTCCATTTTTTACATTGCCTTCTTTTTCCGTTGAACGATTATTAATAGCATTGGCATCGTTCCTCCTTTCGAACTACTTTGCTTGAAATTATACTATCAATTCTCCATCCACTAACTTGACAACTAGTTTTATTTGTAACATTCTATAGTAGGCTATTCGAATAAATCCAATATTTTACTCGTACTTGAAACAACGCTAATTACAGTAAATATACAAAAGCTTACACTTGTATTATTGTGATTTTAAAATATATTGTAAAGAATGAAGTTTTGAGTAACCTGTGCTTTATACATAATGTCGTTAAACAAAAATCTTAATTATTGCCTCATTTTATATCAGTGTCTGAAGCGTAATATCACTATAGACATAAACTAAAGTCATAATTCCGCGTATTTTTATTTTTTCGTTATTACTATCTGAACTATCCTAATTATTCTACCACTGTTCCGAATATTCGAATATCCAGATTACCCACATAATTAAAAAATACGGACCGTACGTTGAGCCCTAGTTTTCGTGCGGCTACGTAACCTCGTTTCACATTTATGCGAATACTATATCGTAACACACTTATTGGAATTTAATAAAATGTAATAAAATTTTCGTTCGAAGAACGTAACTCGAAACTTCAGTGGATAATTGCTTCATATTCCTTCCGCGAATTTTCGTATTACCGCGAATACGATATTCGGTATCTTTCTTTTTTACAAATTGGTTGCCGAATTATACGTTAAAACGTTGGTTAGTTACCTTCGCGCGAATAGAACGTCATTTGGAAGGAACCGTTAAAAAGCGAAACGAGTTGTTGCTTTATATTGAAACGAGTCTTCAAACTTTCTGCAATATCGCGTAAAACGAAATACACCCCGTGCAAGTCTAATTGCGTTGCAGTTCTACCCTGCTTGCACTCTGTTTCCATCATTTTCTTCCATCTATTCTATTCGATCTTTTATTCCTTGGAAAACTGTTTTATTCGCATATGTACATATATCAAAAGCACTTTCATCTTCTTAAGATATTATTTAGGTTATTATTGAGAATCGTTTTTTGAACATCTATAAAATATTTACAGTTACACTTTTACATAATTGCTAATTTTTCTTTTCTAATGTCAAAACTTTTTTTAAATTGTTATTGATAAGCAAGTTTAATATTATCATATTGAATAACTATTTCTCCACGGTGACAACGATTGCGTCGCTTCTGATCGTCCAAAATAATAGAACCAAATTTAGAATTCAATAGTAAAGTGCAATTTTCTATTTTCACTAAAACAATTTCTATTTTCTCGATTTCAAAACTCAAACAATTACAGATATCGACATAGTTCCAATAAGGACGATAGCAGAATGATTATTTTACATTCCTACGATATTTTTGAATTTGCACATGTTTTTTTATTGTACTTTTACATTATTTAATGACTTTATTTATAAAATAAAAACAAGCAAGGCTGTTTTACATGTATTCAGCATAAGAATTCGATCATGTTTTATATTATTGCGAAAACTGTTTGTAAAACTCCAGTGTCGAGTGGTGTCACTAATAGACATCGTGTAATGGTAAAGTCTTGGAAAATTTTCTCATTTCGAAGCGTCATATATCTCAACACTTTAGTTAATATGTATGCAAGTGCAGCACGTGTGCTATCCAAGAAATATGATGCAAGTTTAACGAGGAAATTTTTCTCGAACGTTGTGAACTACCTGCTGGTACATGGAATCGTTTATATGCATATAAATTCAAAAAAAAACGATCGTATATATGAGTAATAGAATACATTAAGTTCGAGAATATATACCGTATAAATTACATTAAAATAATTTAACTAAAGATAAAATCTAATACAATTAATATAAAATTAGATATACTACAATTTAGCGACATTTAACTTATTAATATGACTCCACTATAAATGTAAAAAATAGTAATACATTAATTTAATTTGAATATTCTCTATCGAGAGAGAGCCCACTTAAATCCAAGTTCCTCTACAAAATTGATATAATTCCTCATTTTTTAAATTAATTTATAGATTTTAGTCTGACCGTAGATGCTAACATTAAATAAATTTCTATTTAATTTTATTTCCAACTGAAATGTTCTTAATTTCTTAATCGTAAAATTTAATTATCTAAAATAAACAGGCAAAATTTTATTCAATTAAACGAGAACACTTATTTGATTGAACAGTTCGAAATTAACTCGTTCACTGGGACATATTTCATTCTATAATTCCAATTCTAATTTCCGTTCAATGAAGAACTTTTATAAGTGCATGAGAAAAGTTGTTCAAATACAACGAAAAATCAAAAAACCATAGAAACTTTTCTCGAAATCACGTCTTTCAGGACGGAAGAACCAAACGGTTAACTGATTTTGCAAAAATGAACGATTTGAAATTTAATGAACGCACGAAGAATATGTTTCTTTATCATTGAAATCGTGGGGTTAATAGAGATAACTAACGACAGTGATGGAGATAATACTAAATCAGAGGGAGAATCTCAAGGAGGCGTAAAGAGTCTTTAGCAAATTGTAATTTTCAGTGATGCACACCAAAAGTTTGAACATCATTGTGATCAAACGAGCGACTGTTCACTGTATAATTTTCATATCGCAAAGTGCCGTCGAAGTTTACGGGTTGTTCCCCACTCTGAACAATGGAACTTCGTGGACATGATCGCGTCAACGTGGTAACAGAAACTTGTAGCTAAACGCATTAATGTAAATTACTTGGAAAATTCTAACGCCCTTCCACTCTCTCGGGAATTATTATTTTGTTACACGTCTGGCTGCAGAAGTAGGCTAACAAAAATGGTCGTAACAGACGCATAAATTGTTTATGAATTCCATTCATTCTATAATTACTTCCAATAACTAAGTTTACTATTAATATGAAAGATTGATATATTCCTTTATAGAAAAAACAAAAATTTCTGATTTTATGGGAAAAGTTTTTTCTAATTGGAAAAGAAGATAGATTAAGACAGAAAATTGCAGAAGTTGGTTTAACAGCGCGAACATTTAAAAGCGTTTATTCGAAAAAAATTACCCTAAAACACAACGATTTACTAAAAAAAGAAAGAACGCCTCGCGCGTTCGGAAGCAACAATTTAGAACAGACGAACGCGCTAGTTGAATTGACAGCTGTCAACAAGTTTCCATGTCGCTTGGTCCCCTTACAGCGAACAATTTCGGAGTAACTGCTGTTTTATCCTTCACACAGATGGTAGTGACACGTTCCCAATACGGGCGAAAGTATTAATCGTTCCGGATCCGCGATCTTTTCCCAATTGAAATTATCAAAAATTCAATCTTGCAACGATCGACTCTTCGCGCCGCCATAAATCGCGTTGCAAGTTGCACAACTTCTCCACGCGAAAGAAATGAAACCAACTGTCAGTAGCTTTCCATAATGAAATGTGAAAAATGTGTATTTTTATGGGATTTTAAACGTCAAATTTAATAACGTGAAAATAAATCTGGAGAAACTATTCAAGAAACTTCTACTATTTTCTGCGTCAATGAATAAATATATCAACAATATATTTCAATTCTATAGTTTCATTTTCCTTGGAATTATTTGGAACAATTGAATCTCCACTTTTTCAAGACATATATTTTTAATATAAAAAATTCTGGATGTAGATAAAAATACTTGGAACGTTGAGTACTGAGAATATTTTTTTTATCAAATTATTAAATAATTAAATTTCTTGTTTAGAAATTCTCTTCTGCTCGATGCCTGGCTGATTTTCCTACAGCTGTGCAGGTCGTATTATATTTCTAGCACGTTTGTTCAACTTTCACTGATTTCACACTTGTTATACCGGAGGCTTTCAATGCATTCGTTATCGTTTTTGTGCATCCGTTATTCTATAGTGATGCAACGATAGTTCTACGTCAATTGTACAAGTGTGCATTTGCGAGAGAAAAAAATCTAGTCCTCACAACAAAAACATACGTTCCAAAGAAGAATTCCTTGATATAATTATATCAATATATGACGAATAACTAACGAAATTCATCGCAATGCATAATATTTGCTTTTTCTTAAAATATACATGGGAAAGCGATAATAAATTCTTTGAATGATTCTGAAATAACAAACATCGTTGGAAATCAAAAATAAATACAATATAAATTTATCAAAAGAGAATTATCCGATACAGTTTCATCCAAAATATATTTACTTGTTTAAAAATTCCTGATATAATTTTGATACAAAAATATTTATCTATCGCATTTTATTGAAGATAAATACCAGTTAATATGATTAAATTTGTACAAGAATGATAATAAATTTTCAAAGAGTTTTTAATAACATATGTGGAATCAGTGGAAATTAAACAAAAATAGGACAAACATCGATCTTCCAGATACATCGAAAGAGAATCAGCATCAGTAGTTACAGCTCAAAAGGGTTGTAAAATAATTAATTAATAATTTTAATAATTATACATAATAATTATTATAATTTCTCAGTACTCAATATTTTCAATTCAGAATTGTATCAATTCAAAATCACCCTATACAGGGTGTTCGGCCACCCCTGAGAAAAATCTTAATGGGAGATTCTAGAGGCCAAAACAAAACGAAAATCAAGAATACCAATTTGTTGATGGAGGCTTCGTTAAAAAGTTATTAACAATTAAATTCAAAAATTTCAAATCGTTCTGAAAAAATTATTTTCGGTTGCGGGAGTCAATTACAATCATTTTTTACGAATATACATACTTCCGAAATCCTACCCACTTTCGAGAAAAAAATTCGAGAAGGTCTGAAATTTTTCGACAAAATTAAAAAATTTCAAATCGTTTTAAAAAAATTATTTTCGGTTGCAAGGGTCAATTACAATCATTTTTGGTCATTACACATACCCCCGAAATCTTACTCAGTTTCGAGAAAAAAATTCCTTACCAAAAATATAATTTCTGGCCAGAAATGTCTGCCAGAATTTTCATGCGAATCTTTAAAACGTCATAACTTCTGAACGGATTGGACGATTTTAATGTTTAAAAAAGCAAACTACACGTATTTTGGTGGAGAATATGTACAAATCACAAAAACATTCGAAAAGTTGTTCCTTGTCCCCCGAAAATGAGAAAAACCTCCTAAAAATTGTCTAATTTTCAAACAGCCATAACTCCTACAATTGTGAATATATTTCAATGAAACTTTTTTTTGAAGTAGAGCTCATGGGTACCTACAAAAAAATATTAGACAACTTTTCTATACAGCGTCAAACAAAATTACTAAAAATCGAAAACGAATTTTTAAGGAAAATCGACAGGGGGTAGGTGCCTAAATTTTTCGGCGAAAAAAAAAAATTTTAAATCGTTCTAAAAAAATTAGTTTTAACTAGGAGGGTCAATTACAATCATTTTTGATGAATAGACATACCCTCGAATTCCTAACCAGTTTCGAGAAAAAAATTGGAGTAGGTTGACAAATTTTTCGACAAATTTAAAAAATTTCAAATCGTTCTGGAAAAATTATTTTCGGTTGCGGGAGTCAATTACAACCTTTTTTTGTGAATAGATATACCCCCGAAATCTTGCACATTTTTGAGAAAAAAATTCAATACGGGCGGAATTTTAAACGTTAATAACTTTTTAACGAAGCCTCCATCAATAAATTTGTATTCTTGATTTTCGTCTTATTTTGGCCTCTAGAATCCCCCATTAAAATGTTTCCCAGGGGTGGGCGAACACCCTGTATATTCATTGTTCATCACGCTCGCAGTAAACCACAACACCACAGAAATCAGTTTTTCCGTGTGAGCGTATCTCAATTTTCGACGCAACTCTATTATATTAACTTGTAATAGAGAGAATATGTGGTATCAGTGTACGATACATACATTTCTAAAGCCTCAGGCAAATTTACGTCTCGCTACACCAAACCACGTTTAACAATTGAGTTGAAAAATTCATATTTCTAATTTTCTGAGAAAAGGCATGGGACAAAATCGCGTAAATTGCATCGCAAGTTTTAGTTTCAATTTTGTTAATACATGGCTATGCTTGAACAGGTAATTAAAATTGCTTTCAAGAAATGTAAAATGTGAGTTTATTACATTGATATTTTAAAAGTTGTCCTTTTCCATAAATCAGAAAAAGAGAAACTATTTAATCATGAATTTCATAATAATAATTCAGCTAATTGTATATTGTGATTTCCATAGTCTTAATTTGGAACACTTTGACAATTTAAATACTTAATTTTATTGTTATAATTATCACTTTCTTAAAACGTTTGCTATCCAAAAATGTGTTTAAGTTACTTTACTCATACATCATTTCTTAACAGTTTTACACTGAAAACTCCTGATCAAACCCGTTTTTATCATGGAAAATTAAAATAAATGAAAGAAGTTCCATTTCATGTACGTTGCGCATAACACATGTACTACCATATTTTAACGATCTCCCAACAAATGGATAGGTCGTGCAGAATCTATTAGCTGGCCTGCTCGCTCTCTAGAATTAAATTCACCGGATTTTTATTTCCGAGTCCACTTGAAACAAATTATTTATTCAACACCTGTTGCCAGTCTTGAAACACTTCGTCAACGTATGCAACAAGGCTTCTAATGAATCTGACAAGCATTTAGAATTTTTACACACTTTTTTAAAATCATAAAAATAAATTTTAAACATTAATGTCTTACAGTTTTGTCGCAGTTAATGAATGGTATTTTGATGCGACTTTCGAATTTTAATAAGTAACAACGGTGCAACAAAAGATGTTCCCTGAAGTAAGCAACTATACACAAGTAAATAAAATTCCTTTTTTCTACCAACGATTTATATGGTTTTATAGAGTTATCTTATAACTTCAAATCGTTTATTTATTTCATATTGATTGTCACAGACTGTACGATCTTCTATCATTGTTTGTATACCCCCTGTCCATTATTAAAGTATGTACCACACGTTTTGAAACGCTCTGTGTATAATATCCGAAGGAAGATAGGTAGTCACTGGCGTTTCATCGCTTTGGCGCCTCTTCATCGATCCAGTTTTCGGTTGATTAAACGTCTCTGAAGTGGCTGCTAATCCGAGGCTTTCGATTACCCGCGAAACAGTATTCTAATTACCCCGACATGCTCTTTCATTCCCGCCAACGGACGGAATGCCGGGAGGGTTGCAGTTGACAATTGCGGCTAGCGACCCAACCCTCTCGCGTGTTATCTTTTCGTGCACGAATAGGTATTTAACGTTTGTTGTTTTCAATTAGATCGTCTGTCTGTCGCGTGTCGCGCCCGCCTCCCTTGTACAATCCCCGTCCCCCTCTCTCGTTCACCGACAGATTATACAGGCAATACGTCGTTACGCCTATAATTAATGAGTCCGAACGGAGTTAAACGACACCGTTGAATTTCAACCGGTCGTGATCTGAAATTTCTACGTCACCCTGTAATTATGCGCACATTCTTTGACGCGACATTTTTAAAAGTACGCCGAGCAAACATCGCGCTGACTACGGGCGGAATTTACGCGCTACATTAGATCGCCGAGTGCCGTACGCTTTGTGGAGAAGCGGATGATTAAAAGTTAGTGCGTCGAGTCCTCGTGTCTGCTAACTTCGTTTTCAAACGCCTGTTCGCAGGAACGAGGGTTTCTTACCGTCTAATTCGCGTTCAGACTCTTTTCGAAGGTTCGTTCTTAGTTCGACTGTCGAAATTGTGCGCAGGGTGTCACGCAATTCGGATCGTGACTTCTGTTTGGTTGATGATAGAGAAGAGTTAGAACAGTTTAGGAGAACGATAATAGAGTGATCCCTTTTGCTATATGTAAAATATTAGGAAATACTCAGTACTTTTTAAGATATAAATAACTAAGGTGGAACAATTATAAGTTTGTATAACCCCATCGATTCACAGGATAGTAAAAAATATTAATTCAGTTTATAAGTTCTGGTGTATTTTTTTATTTAATTAAAATTTGTACCAAGTAAGAGTTTATTAATGTTGCAATACAGAACCAATTAGGAGAATTGCCTTCACTAGGGTCTAATAGCGCTCACATACTATAGTGAATCTATGAGTGTGCATAATTGTCCTACCTTAATTATTTTCATTTAAAAAAAATATTGAATATCTATATCTAATATTTTGCATACACCAGAAAGGATCGTTCTACTATCATTCTGCAAAAGCACATTTTAAATCCAAGTTGAACAGTTCGTGACCTTCCCTTGCAAGTTACACTTTTTAAACGCAACTTTTTTCTTAGACAGATTGATTCTTCTAGACACGGTGCATAAAGGATAATCAGGAAAAACTGGTCGAACTATGAATCTTTTAGAAGACATTAAAAGGTATAAAAAATCAGAAATAAATCTTAACGAACGAATGTAACAAGGGTTTTATTTCTGAATCAAACTAAATAAAAGTAGTATACCGTTCTACTAGTACAAAAGACTTACTATTTCGAAATGTTCTATTGTGTAGGAACTGACCAGCAAGCGAACTTGAAAATTAAATTCCGTGAAAAGCAGATATTCGACGTTTCTATAGTACCGTGTTAGAAACTGTCAGATAAACTGACATTTGCGTTTTACTCCGTTATAATATGCCGATTCAGTATTTTAGCCAATAAGCGTCCATCGTGACTATTGTTAACTTGTCGCTGGCATAGATTTAGTAAAATCCAGAATTGTAATCCTTTCGAAAATTCCTACTTGCTATTCAGTGTAATACACGTAGCATAATGGCTGTCAGTCATTCGCAATAATATCAAATTGTAATATTAGAAATTGCATGTTCGAGAATAATTTCAATAGATGGGTTTAGAATGATTTAGTGACGATAAACTGATCGAAATCAAAGTATTAAAGTTTTTACTAATAAAGAATTATTATCTACGAATCTACTAGACACTTTGTAGTATTGTAATTTATATAAATCATAATCATATCGTGCATTTAAAACTTTGGATACGTAAAACATAAACGAAATATATTTGATATATTGATTTGAATATTTTAAAATCTCTGCATTCAAGTATATTTCTTTATTGTAGTGAATACAGGAATATGATTTTCAAAGTTATTTTATGAAATTTAATAACGGAATTCAAATTGAAAGGTGAAATAATCGTGAAATAAGATAGTATGTTAACTAAAATAGTATTTCAAACAATGTTACTCCAAATGTACCCGGGTTTGCTGTACGGAAAACATACGTGGTAACGGCTTTCATAACTAAGTTTAGTTAAATATGCATGAAGAGAAATTTTCGACGTTTTAACTATTTCTCAAAATTCTCGTCACGCATCGTTTGTCATATCCGACGCAATGAATTCTATAAATGTTGTTTCAGTTTCATAAAGTGTCAAGAATGTCTAGATGCTACGATTTTACATATTTTGTGCCTGCAACTAAAGACTATTTAAAATTTAAATTTCTAGACTGAACCCAAACTGGATTTTTCTTTACCGAAGAAAACTGTAATTTTGGGCTTGTAAGGAACTTTCATTTAAGGCCAAACTTCAACATCAGAGGCAAAATACAACATCCAGAGTCATAATATTCGTTTATGTTTGTACATGATGGTAATCGAGCAAAGTTGGGCAAATTTGATCTACGATCAAAGAAAACAAATTTTATATTCGTTCGTAAATTAACTTTTGTTTACTGTTCATTCGTAAATTCATTCATAAATTAGAATTCGTTGATGGATTTTTTAAACCGACATTTAGATGAGCGAAGCCGCGATCAAAAGCTAGTTTATATATGAATCTAAAATTTTTAATCACGAATAATGAATAAAAATTAATTAGCTTTTACCCGAGGCTTCGTTTGCCTGAGCGTCAATTTGAAAATCCATTAATGCATTCTAATTTACTAGTAAAACGTAAACGAAACTTAGTTTACAAACCAATTCGAAAATTTTATTTGTTACTGATAGCAAAGAGCGTTATACGAGAACTCTTATCACCAGATCGGACAGTCACACCTAATCATTGCAGCTAATAAATAAAAGGCTTCGCAACAACGCCAATCTGTATATTATCATAAAGAATCATTTTAGAGTTTCTATATTGTTACGTATAATTTTTATTTATTCAGAACGATGCAACACGATTCAGGAATATCGATGAAGTCCAAAATTGGGTTGATGAATTCATCGTTTCAAAATCAATAAATTCGTGGAATTAAATTATTGCTTCGAAAGTACAGAAGCCACAAATAATAACCAGAAATATTTTTATTAAAAAAATCTGTACCGTTCAATAGTTACCAACAAAGGGACACGATTAAAAAATTCGACGAAATTTTGCATACCTCCTAATATGTTTTGGTTTTCCGTGTGCTGTAATTAACTCTAAATTACTTCCATCTGTTAGACTACAGTATACAAATATTGATTTATATGTACCTAGTAAATGTATAACACCTGATGCAGGAGCTTTTGTATAGACTTCGCGTGATTCACTATGCATATGTCGACGCACTGCCAGTGCCTTGCGATATAATGAATTGTACATGCTGTGAGGTAACGAGACAGTGAGGTCCGTGAGACCATAATGAAGCACCAACGTGACATACTTCGATCAAAGTAAGGACAGTTACTGTCATTTGTATATGTACATACAACCTTATCGTCAGAATATATCATATTATTCGTGAATGAAATTTACGCGAAAATTAATCAAATAGGTCCACGTCGTCACAAATGTAAACCAGCTATTTGCAATAAACAGATTAAAATGATATGTTAATTTCATGCACGAAAGTATTACAAAGTAACGACAGTGAAAGGAACTAACGTTGTCGGATAAATTAGATTTATTTTACTTTTTAATTTTACCAGAAACCAAAATGTTACTTCTACAAAGATTACCTTTTGTTACATAAATACGACGACTACGCCAATATTATTTGCTTTATACGTTGTCCAGTAAATACACCAGCTTGCATCTGTTTCATGTCACAGAAGAATAATTCAATTTTGCGAAAACATCGGAAACATCCACGACATTAAAAAAAAAAACAAAAGTAAATACGCCTGTTTCTTCGTTAGTAATGTACACACGAGAGATTTTCATATTGTAGAGAAAATCGTGACTAAATTACATACAGAATAGAGTAGACTCCACTGGACCATGTTACAATTTTTAGTCGAAGTATCGAAGTGCTAGCCAAGATAAAACAAAAATACGAATAAAATATCGAAGACGCGAATAGTGGATTTTTTCCCCGATATTTGCGACGCGGTTCTCTTTTTTTTCGTCCACGCGCTAAGAGGAATGTGGTGCTCTTTTCACATGGCCGAAGGCGTATTGTTTTTCCGCGTTTTTTCGTTCCACCATCGAGTCGAGATTTCCATGCGAGCCTCTGTGAAGAAATCGCGCGTCTGCCGCAGCAATTTCAGTACGCTCGACGCCTGTAGCGACTATGCACGAAAGACTCTAGATAAATCCAGGATGCATTGATCTAACCTATATGCTTGGCACTGACCAAGAACTAGACTGTTCGCCTCTTTGATTTCCCCCACGTAATAAAAGATGTACCGAATCACTTCGCGCGCGCTCGCTGTCCGACACAGGAAAGTTTTAACTGAACTCTAACTTCCGCAAGCAATATTGCTTCGCGCGAATTTCTAGAAATTTCAATATACCACGGAATTACTGCACAAAGCGAGTGCATTTCAATTCTCTGATTGTTTCGGTTAACTTCCGACGTATCGTAATGAATTAAACGTATTTTGCTGCGAATTATTTGAATTTATAATCATTCGCGAAATTTCCTTCCATTCGTTGTATTTCTTATTCGATCAAATATATAAATCCTTCGAAACGTACTTGATACATAGTTTCAAACGCTATGTTTATTAGAAAAATAGCTAAACGTTGAGTGAAAAGTTGCGATAGTTTTAATACTTTGTGTATCATTTGTGTCGATAGTAAATTTTCTATAAATTTTGTACATTGTTCAGGACTAATTTCTTTCCATTTATTCGTTGTTTTACTATAATAAGGAAGAAGGAAATGCAATTCAATCGTCTTAAGTCAAAATTGAATTCTGAAAAATGTAATGGTTTAAGTCTGTTATACTTCGTTTGAAAATATGAATTTTTGTTTATAAAATTCATGAGTTACGGAATTTTTTTGTGGAATTTTAAGAGTGTTGCGGAATTATTAATCCTTTGCACGAGATTCAAGATAAATGTAATTTTTTTTAACGGGCAAATTATTTATATCTCCACGTATTAAGATATTTATTCCAATATCGTTTTGGGGGAAGAAATGTCAGCGATTTATCATTTAGAGTCACGGTTACGGAACAGAATTTCTAGACTCTCCACACAAAGAGGAACATCAAAGAAACGTTGTAGTAAATATGCAAGAGATCTTAGAAGATCATAGAGATCAGAACTTCTTAACACTTTGACGAGTACACATTTCCCGCAAAGACTGCTGCTTGCCGCCAGTAAGTTTCACGAAAGTTTCAATGCAATGGAAGCTTTTAACCTGTTTTCGAATATAAAATTTTTAAATTCAGCAGTTTATAAATATTTAAATATAATAAATATATAATATTTAAAAAAAGGGAACAAATTATGTACCTTTGTCATAGTTCTCGAAATAATCTTTTTGTTTATTAAGGAATTAAATATTTTTGTTATTAAAGAACCTGATAAGTATTCGTCGTAGAAATATTCGAAATAAATTCAGAGGAAATTTATCCAACACCATTTTTTACAAAAATATTCCATCAAACAAGAATATAAAATATTAATTTTCTTTATTTACGTAGCTCGATATCGCCGTAATTATCGAAAGTGGTTTCGGGATATATCTTCTCGTTAGCCGGAAAAACTTTCTCTACGAAATATTTTAGAATTGCGAATTTATATTAATTGAAAATTGTGATTAATATGTGTGAATTTTTCTTAATAAATTTCATACTGTTTCTGTAGATGCAGCGATGAATGATTTAAAATGAAATATTTAAGGTACTTATGAATTAACTAATCTTTGTGCATCACAGTGAAACATGATTTTTCGATTAGCGAGTATAAATATTTCAAATCATGTTTTACATTCCACATGAAATATCCAGTCAAAAATGTTTCCATCTGTACAAATAGACACTACCCTCAGAGTGGTACGTGATTCGATTGTATATTGGTTGGATGGTTCCAAAATGAACCACGCGACTGATGCGATAAAATAAAGATCTCTTTTAAAAGGCAAAAGTGCGATCATTTCATGGCAATCAAAGTATATTGAATCTGTTCGTCTGTATTTTGAGGATTAAATATTAATTTCAATAAAACTAGTCACCGAAACTCATATTACGAGTTTTCATCAGCAAAAGTTTAATATTACGTTTATAATAAAGAAATTTCAAACGCACAAATTAGTAATTAATGGAACGAGCAATATTTCTCTCAGCGGTTGGTTATACTTGAAGTTCCCTAGAAACGAAAAACGATCCCCGTTATGTATAAAGAATCCAACCTTTTCTCGTCTTTGTCGTTATTTTTAAACGCCATCGATGCATTTTAGCGTTAATGTAGCACGCGAAGATAGTCTTGTACCGGCGGGTAGAGATAGTTTATTGGCCGATCGACTTCCTGTGGATGATGAAAAGCTGGCTGGAAGTATCGCATGGTTATAAAAAAAAAAAAAAATCCTCCCAGAGATATATTTCCTGCTTTCGATGGGAATATGTCAAAATTTAACGCAATTTCGTAGCCGGAAATAATGTTTTGTTCACTTTTGTATTTCCAGGATGCATTACTTTCTATTCTCGTCGCATACTATTTGTGACACTATACATTTCGGAAACGAAAGAAAATTGTCAATACTTTACTTGATGGACAGGATTGCTCGTGTCACAGTATAAATATTATTAAACTTACAGTGCGGTAATGGGAACAAGTTCGCCAACTCACAATTAATTCCACAAAATATACATTAATGAGAACAACAATGATACAATTTAGTTTCCAATGCGTGTAAATCACAAAATTTGTCGTTCAGTATTTTTAACTCCAAAGAAAGCAATTGTCAGCACAGACTTAAATATACATTTTCTTTATTTTGATATAAAAAGCATGGAATTTTATTAAAATTTTGGGCATCGAAAACATGAATTTTTAATCATTCCTTTGATACGTATAATTCTACGTTTAGAATTCATCTCGTAATGTTGCATCGACGTGCATTAATAATTGGTTATGCAGTTACCAAAATATAGCCTATGGCACTTAGGCATTGTGAAATCGACGTTAAAGCGAGTAGCTGCCCATCAATAAACAGTATCAAAAGCGTTCATTATACGACCCCACGTGACAGATCAGTATCCGTTGATGTATGCATACAGGCCAACAGTAGATTAGGAGATGACCAAGGTAACGCCAGTCAAAGCCTGTACGATATATCGTTCGTATTTCGAAGTAAGTTACCCTACATAGCTGGTCTGAATTGATTGCATTTGATCGCTTTGATCAACTCCAAAGTGAGAAGACTGCCATTATCTTACCAATATATGCGTAATTTTTGGGAAACCATTTGCCATTCTAGCATATATTAACTGATATACGTTGATTAAAAAGAGAACAATTATTATAATGAAATATTTTGAACCTGATTTTATATCAATCTTTCAGAAGAGAATATGATTATTTTTACAAAGTAAGTACGAACTAATATGATTTGTATAATTATTTAATATAAGTGATAGAGAACATTCTAATTAAATATATGAATTGAATATTTTAACTAATAATAAGAATTTGTTATTATCATAGGTTGTATAAAAAAAAAACTCGTCAAGTATGTATTTCTCGAATGTCTTATCGTAATACTTTTTAGAAGGAAGTAAACGACCCCGCTACAAAAAGTGCATCTCCATTTTGCAAATGCATCGTTGCACCTACGTAGAAAACAAGGTCATAGTAAAATTTGATCATACGTCGAAATTCAAAACTTCCGTCTGTATCATATTTTCCTATTTATTGTCAACCAAAAAGAGACATAGCTCATTCCAGTTTCGTAATTTATTTTGCAAACTGAAAATTAATAATAAAACACAGACACACATTAAACTTCGAGTACGAAACTTTAAGTAAGTGTGCAATAAAACAACTTAATATGTAAAGTGACGTTCATGAAACTGAAGAGCTTGGACGAATTTTCATTCGAAACAACGTCAACATAATAATAAAAACTGAAACTATATTTCGGTTGAGCTTAATTAACCGTTGCATTTAAAATTGGACACCAGCTAGAGCAAAACGGAAGAACGATGTCATAAAATATTGGGTTTCTGGATCGATAAACTCGGAAAATATTAAAGACGAAATATAGAAAACGATTGCACCGAATTTTTTGTGTTTACGCTTGAAAATATTATTTTCAGTGTTTCGAAAGTCAAATTTGAAAAAAAGTTATAATTAATTAGATAACAAGAAAATATTCCTGCCATAAAATTCCTTTTCTAAATTAAAATCTTTTAATAGCTATTAGCTATTTCTAGCTTTTCGATCAACTTTTACATGTAAAATCAATTCCTATCCAGTTATATCGTCCAACTTGTCCTACCCTTTATATTTGATACCTTTGGAAATTCCACGAGCGAACAAATATGTGATAAAGGAAAGTTATTTATTAGAAAGAATACCTGACATTTAAAAATATTACTTATTTATGTAAACTATGACACCGATTAAGAGGTTTAGAAAGTGTCAATATTAAATATCGTTGCATTTAAGCTTTCTTTTGCAATTTAATTAAGCTCAATACTGGACTGCAATACATACTTAAATGTGTTTTACTGTACTTTCAATATTAAAGATTGCTGGTTTGATTCTTCGTTCGTTACATTTAGTCGAGTATCAAATCCTTGACTCGTTGAAACTTTCGTACTTAAATTAGTGAAAGTAAATATTCCCGAACACGTTTTCTCCTGACAGCCTTCGAACGAAATTAGCGTCGTTAATATTTCGATGCGTTCTAACAAAAGTCAATATCGGAACGCCACTTGTCGTTAACTTGCTTCGATGAATAATAGTTTCATCGATAAACTAATGTATCCAACAATTGAATTCCGTATCCGTATCGATTACCATTGTTCGATATTTGGTTTCGCGTACGTCAGACGAAATCGTCAGCATAGATTGTGCCATTGACGTTGACACGTTTGTCAAGCTCGACTCCATTCCTGGCGGTGTACAGCTTCGATGGGAATTGAACCGACGGCTTACGAGCTCCGTCCGATGTACTCAGTCGTTTACATGCAAGACTGAAATAAGATGGATCACCGGTCGTGTAAACCATTATTCGTCCGATATGGCGCGCGGAATCGATTAACGAAATAACGCGCCGTTCGCTGTCCCTTGCAACTTCTATTGTTTGGACTCGAGGCTTCCCTACATTTTTACTATTCTAGATGCAGCTTGCGACACATCGATGCACGAAGAGCGCTTCAAATCTCACAACGCTTACATGTTTGTAATTGAGCTCACCAAAAACGATCACTTCTTTTATTAGATTTTTTTCATGGTTACGTAACGATGTTTTGTTCGTTATAGTATAGTATCTCACCTTATTAATCTAATGATTTATTAATAGTACGATGTAATTTAGAAATTATGCCCCTGTTAGTGCGTGGAAATGTTTTGTAATATATTTCGTTTACTCATGAACCTGAACTGTGAAAGTGAACAGATTTTGCCACATTGGCGTTTGAATGAGTATGAATGGGATTGCAAGCGAGGCAACAATGAGACAGATGCTTAACTCCGCGGTCGTAAATTTGTCAGCGTCTTTTGTTCGGTCGACAGAGTCGTCCCTTGCCGATGATACTCTTTCTGCCCGAAACGGATATTTCGAGGACGACACTCGGCAACGGTAAACATTGCAATGTCAAACGAGACGAAGTGACCGAACAAAATAAGGTGAAAGAAGAGAAAAATGAAAATAGAAGCCAGACAGAGAATATAGAACAATCCCCATAAGTTTAACACCTTGACTGCCACGTCACTCATATATGGGTGACAGGATTTGGAACTAAAAAAATTAATTCTCAAGTTGAAACGACGAGGGAAATAAATTTGGATAAAATTGATGTACCGAGATAAATTTTTAGTCGTGTAGTTTGCAATGGTCTAAAATTAAAATTTTTGTCTTGCAGAATATTGTACTGTTTTGATCGGGCAGTGAATGTGTTAAACACGACAATATGCAACCGAGAGGTAGATGATTTTGCGTGAAAAAGTAAATAAAATATATGGATTAAAATTTTATCGTACGAGACTTTGTTTTTGAAAAAGTCAACGTTCTAAATTAATGGAGTACGCGTGGACATCAGCGTCAGTAGAAATAGTGAATAATAGTCGAACGTGCCAGGCAAATCGTATCCGATTAAACACGTAATCCCCAAATTATCGGATTCAATTATCTGGAAAACGAAACATTGAACGAAAAAACTTTATTCTGCGTTCTTGATTCACTTATTCGCGTAGAACCACCCCCTTCCAGTTTTCTATCAGAGTTGAATTCAATGTGATTTTCTAGTATTATTAACAGTTTGATAATATTGGTCTAGTCTAGTTTCTCGATTGGATTTTCACTTTTCATTTATTTTGAGGTTGCATTATCTACGTAAAGATAAAAATGAACACGTTAAAAGATGAATCAGTTTCGAGCCAGGAATAAAGAATTATATAAATAATTGCCCAACGAAAAAACGATATAGAATGAAAAGTTATTGCAGGAAATCAACAGCCCAAGAATAAGATCTATTTTATAATTTCACATTAGCCATTATAAATTTATATGGATATATATATACCTTTTCATTGGAAACGATTCTTTTTTCTATAATCTCAAAAGCGTGTATTAATGATGTGTTAACTATGAATAAAATACAACGTATAATTGTTTCTTAATAACTATCTTAAACTTTATCTACTTTGTCGACTTTAATAATAATGTAACTTCTTAAACTATCGTCTTTCACTCACTCTAGTAGCAATCTCTTTGAATCGACTTTCCTTTGAAATCCAAGTGGACGCACTAACATCGCGTGTTTAAGGTTCGACCAGTTCACTGCACGATCATTTTTCAGAACGTGACATTATATTCATCGACTTCCTTAAAAAGGATGCGAGGGAAAATAGGTGAAACAGTAATTACTGAATTATAATGGAATGTAGCAAAAAACTATCGATTCCATAACACATATAACACACATATATTAATTCTGTGAGTATAGTAAGTATGACGTTTTTGCTGCAAATAAAATTTCGTCGAAACAAAATAATTTAAATCCCAAATTCATTTACGTTCCCAGCTAGTGCGTTGGTATAAAAAGAATAAATAAAATATTTATCTTCTAAATGTATAATTGAAAGCACTGGCGTCATTACTTGAGCAAAGGTTAAAATCCTTAAAATACTCTTCTTAATCTTCTTACCATTCCAATACGTACAGGTACCAGAAATGTCAGATTACAGTAAATTAAACATACAGAAAGCTAGTCAAAATATAATAATTTAACTCCGACACTTTTGGCACTCCAAGCACTTTTTAATGGTGAAAAAATTAATGAACAAGCGAATAAAGAGAAAACAATTTAGAGAGAATTTTAAAAGAATATTTTAAAAGAATATTTTAAAATTCTTTTAGCAAAATGTGTTTCTGTCGCTAAATCCTGGAATTTGGAACACTTGGTATTGAAAATGACAAAGTATTTTCGAGTCGTAAACAATGAATAACAATCACATCTCATGATGGCATTACACATTAAGATTATCATGGTTGAATACGCATATGGGGGGGGGGGGATGAAGCACAAATAAGAAGCGTAGACCTATTCTCAGGGCGGTAACCTCGAGTCGGACAACGAGGCGTACAGGCGGTTCCGCGCGAGCGTTCAGCCTTTGTGAAAGGGACAATTAGCATTCTGCATACTGCAAAGCTGGTGGAGGCGCACCGTTGCGCTCGAGAACATTAGGAAAATGCCGAAAGGTCCGCGGCTAGTTACACCGTGCATACGATTTACTTGCTGGGAAAGCAGTGTCACTGTCAATCTCTGACCCCGTCTGTTTTTGGCTCTGCGTTTAAACGACGAGACCTGTTTGAAACTTCAGGAAAGAGAATTCCATTGCCCCGGTGGTGGTCTCGAGTACGTATTCTCGTTTGAAAAGTCAGGGAATCGATTTCTCATACGTAACACTTTTCCCCCTAAATACGTGTTATTCGAATACTGCAGTGGAATGTCGATTATCGGAAATATTACAGATACGAGCTAGCTTCGACAAATAAATATTTATATAATCTATGCATAGGGTTAATAGTAAAAAGGTCAAACGTATAAAGATCGGTTACAATTCGAATTGCAAATACACGTAACTACTGAAAAGAAAATTGATTTTTCCTGAAGTTAAAACGCTTTTAAACTAGGCAAGAATTTACGTTGTCTTTTCCAATAATCAATCTCCCCGATAATAGACTATTCTAAGATCAACATTTCGATTAATCAACGTTCTACCGTATATCGGAATTCGATGAAGTAACGAAGTTATAACGATTTGAATTGAGAAACGCGTACCAGTGGAAACGAGAAAAGAATCCATGCACGTGGGAGTTCGCTTAAAAGTTGTACTACGTGTAGACGGATGAATTAAAAAAAAAATAGCAACGATCACGTATACTTTGTACATAACATGATAATGAATATTATTTATAAAACACTTATTGATATTAATCGCGTAGAAACCATTAGTAGCGACGTTGATAAACGATTCGTGGTGTTAATTTGTAATGGTGTCGATAATTAAGGTAGTAAATAATTCAGCCTTTATACGCAGTGGGACATATAATACGGCTTCCCTTTGATAACGGAATTCAAACCATAGCTGGCGAAAATTTCAACGATTACCATGAACCTAATTGCTGCATCCCGTCCAGATTTTCTAAAGCTCTAATGGATCTCAACTTTTAACATAGGAATTTGCACTGATAATCAGAATATCTGGATTCAATGCTGCCTATGGAAAACGTTGCATCGATTATCGAACAGCCTGGACCGAGCTTACAATGGATTTTCATGGGCCATCGATAGACTGGCCACTCGTGACAACATACTCGTGTCTCACAATGACTTCCTTTTGCTCGCTTTATGAATACTAGCACAAAAAGCTTATTACTTACTATACTTTTATTGTTCTAGCCTCATCGGATGCGAAAGGACGACGAAACATCTTTTTCGAGTTCTGTTTAATTACTTCGATACGCGAACAGCGAGAAAATCTACCCATAACGCATTAAAAAGAAACAAATTGCGCAACATACAGCGAGCGAGTTAATCCAATCGCAATAAACACATTATGTGTCCCGTGTCAGAGTTTTGATTACTTTCGATACAGACCGTTATTCGAATTTTAAGCATTAATAAATATGGAAAACAGAGTAGAAACGTATTCATGTTTTCTGTATTTAATTAACTGACGAATTACTAAATTGTTTAAGAATATTACGCACATCGAAATCAAGTTATTTTGTGTTCAATATGAAATAAATGATTACTTAAAAGAGGTCTTCGAGAGAGAAGATACGAAGCTAAATCCTTGTAGGATGTTGGGAGACCACAAATCGGAAATGAAAAGAGTAATCATAAAAATCTACCCTTCGAGATATATAAGCGGAAGCCTTAATATAATATTTGATTTTTACATGCTCAGATACTTGAAGCAATTATCACAGCATATATTTTTAAATAATGATGTATATCTTCAAAACGATTAGAAATGGATACAAGTTCCAAGAAGCAAAATTAAATGGTATCAAACAATACGTAATCTAGAAAATGCAGTTTCACTTTTTTTAGATATAATTTTATCCGGACTAGTCAACGCAGTATTTCAATCTCTACAAAAATGTACTCAGATACTTATTCTCCAGACCTATTACTTTAAATGTTATTACAATTATAACTTTACTAAATTATTTCGGTGCATCTGTAAATTATATAGGACACATACTATAATAAATGTTCAAATAGAACCATTCTGATGACAACGTATTTTATGTTAAGAACTATAGAAACCGGAAACAATATAATTCTAGCCGAAAATATACATTGTACAACGGTCTCGTAAGAAGTGAATTAACATAAATTTAAACTTCCCGCATCAATCCAGTTCGAAACTTCTCCATGTCTGACTATGGAGGCTCTGCAGGATTTCCGATCTATCAATACTTTCAAACCCTTTCAGCACTTTCAAGACAAGGTATTCGAAGAACATAGGAGAGATCTTCCAAGAAAAGAGATCTTCTCAGAAAATAGTTCAGGAACCTTCCTGATTTACAATACTGAACAAACTGAATAAAACAGGGTTTGGTCAACCTTGGTTCGCAGATCGATTCTTTCAAAGATAATCGCAATTTGTTACTTCGATAATATAAATTATCTATCCACATTTCGTTGCATACGATAAGACAAACGTAGACCAAATAATCGTTCGCTTATTTGTGGATTTCTAAAAAGATATTATATTTAGAGAAGTATCTCGTTAAGTAAAGTAACACGTCGTCTTAGATTTGACATTTTTTGTTCCAGTTTCGATATTAACGACTTAATTATTGAGTTTGAGGAAGACTTTTAAACAAAAATTACCACTGTGAAATGACTGGTTGGACAAAAACTATTTCGCTCGAAAAAAGTACGTATCGTATTTATGCAAGACGAGTCCCATTGTCTCTTTGTTTCGATATCGGACTACTTAGATGGGAAGAGGCGGATTGAATCCAAGAGCAAAGACTTTGAACGTTGCATTTCCTCTGACAAGATCGCGCACGGTTTTTGACGGGTAGAACTGGTCGTTAAGGTAGTTTTCGAGTTTTTATTTAAGTTGGCGCGTGCTCACGTACCGCATCAACGTCCGCGTGGCTCATCCTTCCGCCGCTTTCTGAATGCATCCTGCTACCACACACGTCATAATTATCACGAGTTAAGACGTCCCGCGCATTTTTCCCCCAGACGCCGTTCAGGAAACTAATTAGCTACCGCATAACGAGCGTCGCGCGAACAAAAAGAAGTCTCGTAATTAGTCGACGCTCCCGACTCAACCTCGTATCGATCCTCCGAAATGTGCATGGTCACCGACGAATATTATGAAAAATCGTATGTAAACGACAGGCGACTAGAGGCTTAAAGTGTCGCGGATTAGAAAACTTTGGCTGCTCTGTCGGACACCGTGAATCTAACTTTTCCAGCTCGAGCGTTTGAAAATTGTAACCGTGAAACTGCTTCCGTACGATCACCCAATGGGATGGAATCCTCGAAAGCTGACTAAAAATGTTATTTTAAACTTCAAAATCCGATGTTAAAAATAGCGGAAAAATATTGTAATTCGTTAACGTATAATGTTAGACAGTTAGGTTTTTTAAATTGGTTGTATTGATGGGACGTCAAAAAATTGAATTTATTTTTAATCATAGAAAAACCAGATATTGAGAGTTATTGTAATTTATATGCACGATCACTAAATTTTAACGTCTAAATAAATAAACTTAATTTGCAATTGCTTCTCACTACCATTGAAATTTTAGTTTCAATTTAAGGGTCTATACGATCTATCTAGAATTAGGACAAAGAAACGCTGAATGCAAATCCGTCACTCGCGACTTATGCATTTCCCCACAGAAACTATGTATTGTACTTTATTCGCGAATAAAATAAGCCTATTATACCATATAATAGACAATAGTTTAAATGTAAACTGATATGTACTACTTTAGGTCAAGATTCTATCTTTGAATTTGGACCTTTCTTTGTTTGAGAAACGTGAGCATTTTAGTTTTACTAATTACGATATTTTTATTAACTCGGATAAAATGTAAATATTGTTTCTAATATTTTACCGCAAATAGTTTACATATAACATATTTAAGTATAAAAAAGATGTTTCAGCTGTATAACATCAACAAAATCCCTAAAATGTTCCTTCCTCTCAAAAGGATATCAGTTCAATATACCTAATATACAATTTACATGAAAAAATAAATAAAAAATATACAATGAAATTGTTTCATATGGTGTTCTGTTGCCGATAAAATTGTTTCTGAAAATTCTTGAAAAAATCATGCGATTGAGTACAACTTCGGAAACGTGTCTGACCATTATTAGTTATTTCTACTTACATCAATCTTGAACCTTGATTATGATTAAGTATTATCTAGTTTTCATTAACAGCGCTATCCTCTAACTAATTTTATCCAAGTTGAAATAAATAATAGCTTGGCAATGTTAATATTATACTTGTAAGCACCAACGTAAGTAGAAATAACGGATATTAGTCAGACGCTTTAGACGCATTCTTAATGGCACATTTACCTGATGAATTTTCAACGTCAGTTATATAAACAACAAATATAGAAAAACAAAGGTATTTTCGATTTATTTTCTGACATGAAATGATCGTATGATCGCTTTTACTGCCAGTTACCAATCGCTTTGTATCTACTAAATCCTTTTAAGTGGACATGGACAGTAACTGGGTTAAAGGGAATTCTATGTTTTATACAACTAAAAAAAATCAATTTTTTTCACACTATGTATTTTGAAAAATGCCTCGGTAAAGTTTTGGGCCGAAATTTGCACAGTTGTCAAAGTTATGGAAGTTCGGAATATGCGGTTTATTGCTACAAAAAGTAATTTGTAAACATACAAAAGTGATGTCTTACTTATTGAAAAGAAAATATGTATTTTCATTTCAGAAAATAATGCAATCGTTGGATACACATGCACAATACAAAAATAAGGTACTACAAATTGTAGTGCTTCTTGAGCCATTCAGTTTTTACCATTGATATATTTCTCTAACTGTATTGATAACAAAGTTCTGCTGTGAGATAGTTGCATGGGCCACCCTATATATCGGTTGAAGACGTTTCATGTATTTGGTCAATGAGAATCCAATTACTTTTGAAATTTATTTACTCGTACAATGACTTTTAGGTGCATTGTTATTTTTTCGGGATATTTAAAAGTGACCCACTTTGCAATTTCAAATTAGCGAGATTGATTTTACTGACCGTGTATACATAATTACTAGTTGTTGTCTAGTGTATAATTTATTATTTCCTCGATTCCAGTTTCACAATTAATTTAATTTTCACGACATATCTACTAAACTTCTGTGATTTTCCTTGCAAAATATGTATTCGAAGAAGTCTAAACTCAATTATTGAAATGTAGTATATTTCAATGAATTAATAAATATAGAAACTATCCATGTACTATTATAATCAGACATTTGGAGTTTTAAAAAGAAAAACTATTTAAATACATATATATTAAAATTTAAATTATATACAGGGTGTTCGGCCACGCCTGGGAAAAATTTTAATAGAGGATTCTAGAGGCCAAATAAGACGAAAATCAAGAATATCAATTTGTTGATGGAGGCTTCGTTAAAAAGTTATTAACAATTAAATTCAAAAATTTCAAATCGTTCTGGAAAAATTATTTTCAGTTGCGGGGGTTAATTACAATCATTTTTGGTGAATACACATACTTCCGAAATCCTACCTACTTTCGAGAACAACATTCGAGTAAGTACTGAAAGTTTTGGGTGAAAAAAAAGATTTTTGAATCGTCTTGGAAAAATTATTTTTAGTTGCAGGGGTCAATTGCAAGCATTTTTGGTCAACAGACATACCCCCGAAATCTTACTCAGTTTCGAGAAAAAAATTCCTTACCAAAAATATAATTTCTGGCCAGAAATGTCTGCCAGAATTTTCATGCGAATCTTTAAAACGTCATAACTTCTGAACGGATTGGACGATTTTAATGTTCAAAAAAGCAAACTACGCGTATTTTGGTGGGGAATATGTACAAATCGGAAAAATATTCGAAAAGTTGGTCCTTGACACCGCAAAATGAGAAAAACCACATAACAATGATCCCATTTTCAAACAGCCATAACTCCTACAATTATGAATATATTTCAATGAAACTTTTTTTTGAAGTAGAGCTCATGGGTACCTACAGAAAAGTATTAGACAACTTTTCTATAGGGCGTCGAACAAAATTACTAAAAATGAAAAATGAATTTTTAAGAAAAATCGACAGGGGGTAGGTGCCTAAATTTTTTGACGAAAAAAAAAATTTTTAATTACTTCTGAAAAAATTATTTTCGGTTCCGGGGGTCAATTACAATCATTTTTGGTGAATAGATATACCCCTGAAATCCTACCTACTTTCGAGAAAAAAATTCAGTACGATCGGAACTTTAAACGTTAATAACTGTTTAACGAAGCCTTCATCAACAAATTGGTATTCTTGATTTTCATCTTATTTTGGCCTCTAGAATCCCCCATTAAAATTTTTCCCAGGGTTGGCCGAACACCCTGTATACAATACCTCTAGGTAGAATTCAGATTCAATGATCATAATTAATGAAAGGATTAATTCACCGTTCATCATGATTCCATATAACATAAACTAATAATTAACTTCCATTACTATCATGAAATACAATTTACGAATGCAAATATTCTTTATAGCTCCTTCAGATACAATAGTTCTCATATCATCTCTATATGAGGACTCGAGAAAGAGTTTGAAAATTATCAATAAAAATAACAAAAAGATCATTACTCCTTTTCTACATAAATATTAATAATAGTCACATTAATGCAGTATTTGCAATACCTTGAATTATCTATCACTTGACATCTAATGTTATGAATTTTGATTGTTTATAATCTGGTATTTGAAGTTACCCCGATCGGAGTTGTTAGTATTAATACTGTTTGAAGTTTCCGATACTGATCACTGTCCTTTTGGTCGGTTGACCAATTGAAATTCTGTCGTCGATAACCAATGATCCATGACGTAATCATGCGTAGCCTAAATACATGATAACCACAGGCCGCACGTTGGTATCAGTACGTTATTAAACCTCTGATGCAGGCAACTGCAATGCTAGTAAAACTTTCAAATACTATTTTACGCATGAAAGTGTAACTCATTCTCCCGTCCAGTTTGTAAATTAGTAATGTTTCAGTATGTCAATTTAAACTATCAAATGTGAATCTTTTATTAGTAAAAGTCAATCCTAACAGTGTAAAGTACTGCTGATCGAAAATGCAATTTAATTTTAATTTGGAGAAGATAAAAATTCCCATTCTTGTAAATATCACTCTCAGTAAACATTTCTTAACCGTCAATTATATTTCACTTTTCATCGTAGTTTTACTATATGTAAATTTAATTTACTTTCGGTATAATGAAACTCAAAAGGTAATTATCCACAAAACATAATGTGTAAAATATTTTTAAATTACCGATATATACGATATTATATTACAGGTAGTAATAAGTACCTAATTTAAAGTTTTCACTATATGGACATTTGTTATTTAGAATAATGTTTGTAATAGAATTTTTGCTTCACTGTTTTACACAACTACGACCACAAGACTACCAAATCCTTCAATCTTTCAACGCTACTGTGACTGTTGAAACTTTGTAAATAGAACCGACAAGGTTTCCTCCATCATTAAAATGTCTCAACCATTCCCGCCCAAGGAACTGTGTCCAAAGAAAACTTCCAAAATTCCCAAGAAACTTGCAGAATAATAATCACCACGTAAACCGGCGTTAATAAATGATGAAAGAAGCTGACAACTTATATAGCACGAGTAAACTACGAAACTGCACATAAACAACACGATAACAAAAGAAAAGAAAAGATACACACAGAAATTATGAAATTTCATAAATCTTAACAAATGCAGCCATTTCTTGTAATAATTTTACTTGTTCGTAAAATTTTCATTATCACTCGCGAAAACTATTCGAGGTTAGATTTAATATTCTCGATTATATCTCCCCTTTACCCAATATTTATTTTCGCACTTTAATCATTTAGATAATAAGGACGATTAATAATAATATGGATCTGCGCACCTCTTGACACACTCTCGTGAAACTGTTAAATAATTTCGAGAAAAACTCGATTCGTTTCAGACTTACCGATAGAAATCTCAGGTTCCCGTCGTCAAGCCTCGTCACAGTGTTGTCGGGATGAGTCTTCTTCCGATAACACGATAACATAACTCACGACTCGTGCACCACGGTCGGCTGGCGACTGACTGCTTGCAGTTTGAAAGCTCGCAAGTCTTAGGAGCGACCTCTGCCACCACCACGTGCTTCCGCGGACAACAGCGCTGCGCACGGTGATCCTACGAAACCGCCATTGTCCTGGAAAACCTCCCTAAGCTTGGCTTTCCGAGTCGCAACACTCGATCCCGCTACGATATCGCGGCGATGATCAACGCACGCTGGAAACTCTAAATAAAAGGGAGGCTTTGTCATTTCAGTCGCGGTAATCCGTTTGTAGTTGCAACTTGCATTCATTGCCTGGCTCCAATAGGAATTCACAGGCGCTACGTGTTCGACTGCTTTTTTTCAGTTTGCCATCCTTTTGGTTCATTAAAATTTAAATTCTGTCGAAATATTGAACCTTCTCGCGCCTTACCGCGAGATTCTCGACTCCCCATCTCATCGTGATGCTCGGAAACCGTATATCAAGAGAATTGTAATTTGAGATTTTGTAATTTTCCGTATAAATATTATTCCGGAATGGTAGAAGGTGTCGGAGGAAACAATGTTGACGCTTTGAATACAGCGTCAGACTAACAATAAGCGAAGTAGAATAGTATGTGTACGTGTGTGTCTCGAAAGTCTGCGTAACATAAAATGTGCAGTGAGAAATGCTCAGATACAAATCAAAGTATATGAACCCACGTAAATTGAATTAAAATTTTTACGCAATGGATATATTTTCTTTAAAACATTTTAATCGTACATTACCAACAATAATAATTTAAATCTACTGGTTCCACCAAAAAATTTACTTTTATCCGGAGAATTCGTGGAAAAATAAATTCGGGGAAGTACTTCATTATACTGTACAAACTTCAAGATAAGGAGAGAAATTAATTTCTGTAATTATAAAATCAGCAAAAATTCCTTGCTAAAGATTTATTCTTTAAAATTTGTAGTATTAGATTGTTAAATTTGTAATTAAGAAGGATATATTAATCTTGATATAGCAGCACTTTAGTGAGCAGTAGACATTTGCATTTTTATATGGAAATTAGTATTCTGCAAACAAGGAAAAACCATCTGTGTAACTTGTATTAGGTCAAACATTCCTTACTCGTTCTACCACATTCCTTTAAATCCAGAGCTGGTCTTTATTTCTCTTTGGAATACCCATTGGCTGGTTTTCTAAGGTTTACTTAGGTCCTGAATAAATCTATTCCATTGGACACGTATGTGTAGAATCTCTTTGTTGTGCCAAGAACGACATTATTAATCGAATATTGTCGTGCGTGACTGGACTTCGTCGCGTTAGAAATTTTGCACTCTTGAATGCGTTTCTTATGGCGCTTTTCCCGAGTTTTATAGAAGGTATTATGAGACTGAAAATACGTTAGCACTTCATAAAACACAAAATTTTTTGCGTTTTATGTTTTCAAGTACAACGAAACTGTTCTTTGCTGATAGTTACCCTCGTCACTTATGAAAGACCATAATATATTTAAATATATTATATTTAATGTCAAATTTCCAAATTTAATTTACAATATCTACAAGTTTACTGTACGTGTCAGAGTAATTGAGATGTAGCATATTTCATAGCTAGTACTGATATCAAAAAAATTTTTGATACCGTGTAACTTAGACTTTAATAGTCTGCCTGGTGTATGCTCCACTTTTCATAACAACTTGTTTTCCCGTGATCCAGAGAAATTTCATATTATTTATGAACATACAACTGAATGCAAACTAATTCGACAGTAACAAACTTGTCAATTGTTGGCGCTGGGCTAACGAACCCTTTACATAATGCGCACATCGGTTAAGTGATAACTACATAAATTTCAGCGAGATAGCTGAATTAATCCTCTCGGAACAAAATCAATTTGGAAACTTTGCAGACATACTGTGTATTCTCTTGAGGTTCTTGGAAATGAGCCTGCGACGACTAATTGATAGAATGGTTCAACTCAGACTGGTGTGACCAGATGAAGAATTCGATTTTTAGAGAAAACACAAACTTCACAGTGAAACTATTTTATTATCATAATGTTTTTATATAGGATTTAGAAAAAATTTCTCACTCTAAATTCCCACTGCATTGTTTTTCTTTAATATTTCTCATTTTCTAGCGGCACTCAAACTCAGAAATATTTTTAATAATTGTTCAAAATAAAAGATACGTTGCTTATTAATTGTTCAACGAACGACACATCCTCTTTTTCAACTTTTAAAAGAGATTAAACACCACGACAAATTCCTCGCGATAGTTCCTTCTGTCTTTCATATATTTCCACGGGACAAATTAACGAACACGCGGTCGAATTGACGAAGATTGATCGCGAGCCGATAAATAAATTGTATCCACGGTCAGCATTATTCATTGGAATTCGCGGTTCCGTCCGCGTCCTTTCGAGCAAGGAGAATAGTCTTTATTGTCGTAGGACGAGCATTCTCTGTGAAAAACAAAAGCGAGATGACTTGTGCGGGCACACGTGCTCGTAAATCTCCGGCCTGTGACACGGCAGCGACCTTCCAATTACATTCGATGGATTAATCTCACGATCGAATCGCTGCCCGACGGTTTCGGGGCGTCGACCTACAACAAGGGGCCCCCGTTCGATCGTTTGTTTTATTCTTCCGCCTCTTTTCCGAGCACCGGTCTTTCTAATCATCCCCCGGTGCTTAGCGGCCGTTTTCCTCTCCCAGCTGTTGAGCATGTCCATTCGTTTAAAAACTCGTTTAAAGTCCCTCGCTCGATGCTCGAATTTCAAACAAGAGCGCATCCCCTCCTCCCCCTCCCTCTACGTTACCGGAATAATCTGTCGCGATTTTTATCCTCGCTTTTTACTCGCGTTGGGGCTCGCGTTGGATTTGTTTCGGATTGGATTTTTATTTATAACAAGAATCGCGTCGCACCGCCGTCGCTTTATTTCAACGATATTAGAAAGAACTCGCCCGCTCGATCGTTTTACGAGAAATTGAAATAATACCGTGGCTCGCTCTATTTATTGTTGCGCGCACCAACGAAAGCAGTTCGTTAAAAGCAGGAATGAAAAATCGACAGCCCCGACCTCGAAATTGACAACTAGAAAACGTTTAATTAGAATTCTTTTAAATGGATCCGGGTATTTATTAAATGGGATATGCAACACTTGGATTACTTGATTATTTTTAAAGGTAGGAAAGAAATTTTGTAGGGAACGTAACAATATTTTTTTTGAGTTCCAAATTTTTTATATGAAGAATAGTACTTGTTTAGTTATATTCTAATAGAGGTCTGTGAACGGAATAACATCACCGTTAAGGATAATCCATGATTACTAATGGACAATTCTAACGCAATGATTCATATCTACTTTGATAAATCAGATAACGAAACATTAAATTTTTCCTCAAATATTGATACGTAATAATTAATGAGACTTCATTAATATAGGATGAGCATCTTAGTATCCGTTAATAATCCTTAAATAGGAAGATTAAGTTTATTAGTATTCTGTGATCCACCAATGTTGTCATGTGAATATTGAAGTATAGTCGCGATCTAAATAGGACACGGTATTGTATATTTCATAACATAAATCATAGAGATTTATATTGCACTCGCCCCAACAATACTTCATACTTAGAGTATATAGGAAACCAAATAACAAAAGCGTAGTCTACCAGTTTTATATAGTAGCTTAACCTTTAGCTATTGCTATTTAACGTTTTAGTATTTTTCAATGTTCGAGAATAGTAACACTTATTACGAAAGATATTCTAAAATATTCACACTATCAATGTATAAAGTATCGGTCGTAAACAGACACATAGTGTTTACGTCCGTAAGCAAACTATATTTTGTTTTATCTTCGCGTATCATGACCTAAATGTGTCAGCGTTATTCGTCGCTATTGCATAATTTTATATTTGGATCGTTATTATTATACAATATTTTAGAAATTATATTATACAACTGACAATGTACATATATGTTTCATTTGGCACAAAAACCTTTCGCGAGTGTAAAGATTTTTAAAAATAAGATGGATTTTTAAAATTAATTTTCTATAATATTGATGCACATAAATTGGTAATTCCAACATGTTTAATTAGACGTGGAAAAATCATGGATTAATGGTACAGACATTCTTAAAATAAAATGGAAAGCATTTTTTAAAGCCTAATGTTTCGGAAGTGACATTTACAATAACAGAGTAATGTTTCGAAAAGTCTGTATAATAATAACGATGGAACTCGTCGAAGTTAAGTAGAAATAAAGTCCATAGAAGTGCATCTTTCGTGCTTGCGACTTTCCAAGTAGGTTTCCAGACACTATGTCTCGCAGATGCCTCGACACTTGAGACGGTCACCTATTACAAAACCGAACAATAGATTCATCTCGAACTCGACCCTAAACAACTTTGCATGCACTCTTTGCATATACAGTTTGTACCGCCGTTACTTGTTTCAGTATTACACTATATACAAATTCTGTTCCTCGAAATTCAACAACAAATATAATACATTTTTGTCTATCGAGCAATATTCTTACGAAATGTTTAAAAAACGAATATACTGCAAACAAGCTACTTATAGAATAGTAAAAATGTTTGCATATACTATTATCGATGATGGAAATTGTCTCCAGTTACGAAAAACCATTACTGACAACGGAAATTATTTTTGGTTACCGATAATCATTATGGAAGACAGGAATTTTACTTTGGTTACCGTTAACCTATATCAACGATGAAAATTTGTTTAGTTAAGAAAGAAGAAAGGAAGAAATTTGGGATGCACATAATGAAAACATTTATGACAGAAAAAAGACGCATTCAGTTAAAATTCCTGCAGAAAGAATGAGAAACGCCCGAGTTGAACTTGTTACAAAAGAATCGCAATGCTTTAAATTATTTGCATATTGCACTTGAACCGTTACATCAAACAAAAGAATTGTCATACAAAGGTTGCATGGATGATTCAACTTTTTCCTGTATGAATTTTTTGCATTTCTGCTTGGAAAAGAGACACAACTTGTCCTAGTTTTAAATTAATATTTAGAGACAAATATTACCAACTAACATCAGAATTAAAGAAAATAATTCATTGCAACTTGCACTACAGTGTACAATATTTAATGTTGTATGTTATTATATTGTACACTTATTCTATAATACATATATTGTTCATATAACATGCATAAGTGTCATACACTTTTTGCATATTTATCGTACATAAACCGTTTAAGTCTGCAATTATGGCGCATAAAAAATAATGTATATATTATATTAATGGAATTAAATTAACAGACAGCTAACTGGGACATGTTTTATGAAACTACGAAATTCACAGTTTGTAAGGAAATAATGAATCTAGTCTTACCATGTTTAAATTTTCCTTAATTAAATGTCCATCGTTAACACAGAATCCGCTCATTTGTATTTTATATATTCAATCTCCTTTTCTACGTAATTTGGTTTTATTAAGTCAGGCAAATTAAACTTTCATATTTTCTGAATAGAACCAAGTAAATGGAACGTTTCAAATAAAATAAAATTATCTGTAATATACGTCAGGCGCATGATGAATTGCAAAATGAGTGTGTTTCTTTCTATTAACGTGATCGGACAAGACATTGCAGGCAAATACAACTTCTTGTTTCGCGAACCGGATAGAAGCTTTTCTAGAAAAGCTTGTACCCTTCTTCGAGACTTTTAAATCTACTTTATCCAGAGTTGATAAAAGATTTATTCGTCCTCGTTGATCTCATAAATTCATGCAACTAGATCCTATTCCCTTCAACGATTACACTGTTTTAAATTTAGACTGTTTCCGAAATGAATTCTAAAAATTTATTTCATGAAATGTGTATCTCATTTTTAACCACATAAGTTGTATTACTTAAAGATTGTCACTATAATTGAATGCAATTTTCTAGTTAAATACTCAATGTAATTACATGCAAATTCGAATATCAATCCTTGTTGACCCGAAAAGTAATCAAAACCACGTGAACACAACAGTTTCAATTATAATATTATTCTAGATTAAAAGTCCAACTATCATAAATATAAAAATTTGATATATTTTCGCTAATTTTAATTTTGCTCACTTTGCGCTTTCAATACACAGTAGCCATCAATATAATACAATAAATATACGGCAGCGTATATTCAATTTTAATATAAAATGAGTGGGAATTAATTAAAACTTCAATTGGTTATTATTATAACTTATAATTTCGTTTGAAGAATATGGATTTGTTGTTACTAATTGAATCTACCTCATTCATTGCTTTAGATACTACATTTTCATTTAATTTTAAAATACGATACTCTATTTTAACATTCTCTCTTCATTTCACTTTGTGCATAGTTTCTGATTCGAAGCAACATTAGTACTTAAATAAGTAATTTAAAAATGACTATCTCGTACTTGCTAAAGCTATCGAAAACACAACAATGTCTGCGTGCAAATCGGAAACTGTCCTTACGTATTCTCGCGAAGCAAGCCCACGGAAAAGTTTCCTATCTCATAAAGTGGACTGCGAAACTTATCTATAGGATCCCCTTAATCGGTTTATCTTCATATCTGGATCCTGGGTATCGATCTTCAACAGTTCTTCGTTCTCTCGTTTATCTTCCTTACAGTTATGTTTGCATATGGCGACCGTTCACTGAACCTGCATAATATTGTGGGCGCAAGAGAATTCTCGAAAGAAGAAAAAAGAACATTCAGACGTTAAAAAAATTACTTACTCCAGTCAAGTTTGTCAGATTTTTTAATTTATCTACGAATTTTGTGACGACGTTGTAGTATTATATTGTTGGAAAATTTTACTGAATATGAATATTAATTTATAATTTTTGCACTTGTTTTCTGTTACGATATTTGACAAATATAGGTTATATCATATACGTTAATATCTTTGAAGAGGTTAAGGGTGATCAATGAGTTGCGACAGTCACTTTTTGAGAGTTCGAGAATTTAGTGCGCGTACTGAAGTAGATGTAGTATAAAACTAGTATCCAGGGAGATTTATACATGAAGTTTTATATCACAGAAGGCCAGAGAGTTTTACTGAGAGGCTTTAGAAAGGAATTGTTGCATTCGTATATATTCTATTATAAATACTGGCCAAATAATTAATAGTTGTTTTCTCAGAAACCAATGAAGATATTGTCTTCATTTTTCTTTTAAATTAAATAGTTTATTAGTTAATTCTGAATTGACCACTACTACCCTCTGTTTCGAATATTATCGAAAATTTATGATGACTACCTAGAGAGGCATATATGGTGAACAACGGTATATTCTATTAAAATATTTGTGCAAAATTCAATATCTCCCAATCGGTATTTTACCTTTTAAAATAGTTAATTTCTCTTTATAAAATGACAAGGGAAATATATTTGCACTCAGCTTTTATTAATATTGACACGAGTTGGCGTAAATACAATTTCTATTCCAATATACACGTAGAATTAACGTGTCGAAACACTCTGTTTCAATAATAAAAATGTTTATAAATTATCTACAGTTACGTATCGAAATAGTTATACAATATACCCGATGATTATATTAAATATGATTTTCCATGAACAGATAAATATAAAATTGTCCCAAATAATTCAATCATTTCCTTCCTTCTTCCTTCCATTTCAAAAAAAAGGTATACAGGGTGAAGAATAAAACTTATTTTATGTAAGTTAAACATTTTCTTTCGTTCCCTATCGTGACATCTAATACGTGTCCAATTCATAACAGTGGAATTTTACGCACAATATCACACGTTCGAATGCATTATGCGAGATGCAACGACAAAGATTTATGTTGCCATTTCTTTTCCAGCATCTTTTTCCATCTTTTTCGAAGCATATAAAACCCGACAGCAACTTCTATGAGAATCATGATTAATGATTATCCTCGCCTTAAGCTGTACGCAGACCCACGCATTCATGCACCTAAAGTCGATCCTTGGATTATCGGGAACGATTTCCGTTCTCCGCCCTTCGCCGATCTTGCTTATCGACGATAAAATAATGAATTTTGAATAATAGTCGGGATGCGCTTTACATCGAAACCATCCCGCTGACATTTATCGCTGAGATAAGCATAAAACAAGTTGCGTGTAATGAAGCCTCCTTTCAAACCCCAAAGGGTGAGGGCTCAATATTTTTCCAGACACGGATTTAAGAGCTTTTACGTCGCATGATATACCGTGTCACTATGATTCCGACGACAAATTTATTGGTCTGGAAATCGAAACACACCGAACTGAATAGAAAGAAATTTTCACGGACAGTTAATGTTACTGGGTTAAGGAAAGGAAATTTTATGTTTTAAACACAAATTAAATTTGTTTGTTAAACTTAAGGGCATGACGAAATATACAGGGTGTTCGGCCACCCCTGAGAAAAATTTTAATGGGAGATTGTAGAGGTCAAAATAAGATGAAAATCAAGAATAACATATACAAATAACTTTTCAACATGTAAATTGAACACGTGGATCATAATTTGATGATACCCTAGATAGAAGATACCATCGATCGTATAGGAAGAATTCTGAGGAAACAAAGCATTAAAATAGTTTTTGCAATATAAACCAGAATTGGACAACTCCTCGAGGATCCACGACTGTAGCCATTCTCATCAGGTATCTATGCAATACCTAAGCTCGTGGGGGAAAGTATACATTGGTGAAACTGGAAGGAGCGTGAGTATTCGACTAAAAGGATACGAGAGATGCACCAGATTGGACTACGTACAATCAGCCGTAACGGAACATCAAATTTCTACGGACCACAGAATACTATTTGACAGAACAAAGGTAATAGTCAAACCATAGGTTCCCAGAAAATACAGGGTATTTCTGGAAATAGTAACGCAGCCTAGCAACATTAGGAATACAGCCTATTATTTAAACTAGTTCAGCTTAACAATTATTTTTCTTGACAACCTAACAATTTGAACCAATCTTACGACGATTTTATTCTTTTTCTCTATACCATTTTGACTTGAATACTTCCTATCAGAGTTAACGTTTAGAAGAATTACTTATTTTGGATTCTAAGTGTTGAATGATTTACTTTAATGGATTGCAAGACTATGCGATATTTCCTATTAGAGTAGAGTCGAAGTTTTAAAACTCTACTTCAGAGAAAAGTATTTATAATTGGAAAGCAGGAAATGTTCATTTTTATTTGATCTACATATGTTATGGTTGTATGTATAATAACATATTACCCATCGAACGTTTGGGATCAATTGAATTCCTTATTCACGGCGCAGGTCAAAATTAACGTAATCGATCTGTAATTTATATTTTATTTATGTCTACTGTGATACTCGCAACAAAGTGTACTTTCTATAAAAAATATTATCTACTACTATTCTGAGTGAATTATACGTCTGAAATCTTCAACACTAATGTTTGCATTAGCTAACACATTGACTTCTAAACCAAAACATTGATTTTAGACAATCCTAAACTACGTAACTTAAAATTCATAAATCCTATTCAAATTTATTTCCTTTAACGTTTCAACTTTAGAATTAATTGTTTAAATTCTATAGTGAAAAGTCCTGTCGCCCATATATGGATGACGTAGCAGTCAAAGTGTTAAGGAAGCACATCGTTAGTGTTGCTGATTCCAAACTAGTCTCAAAGCGTTATCCTAAAATTGAGCGACAAGTTATTTTCTTCAGTGTTTTCGAAATATCTGTAAACTCGATAATTGGTATTTACTTCCAAATATAACATTAAGACATTTTGTACATAAGCAAAGCTATCCACGTTATCAGAGTGTCTGTGCTCGGGTCTCCCATCATTAGCAGAGTACACGTCTTCATTGAGCAATTAAGAAGACCGCCACGTAAGCTAACGTTCAGATCAAAGGGTGTTTGTAGATTTAAGCGGCGTAATTTTTGTTCCGCTAATTACTCGTGTTTCGTGCTAACCTGCACAGTAATTGCGCAAAGTACGCCCGCCACAACGTTTATCGAAGATGCGAAATTAAAGCAGCAGCGTGACGTGCCACGTAACTAATAACTCATGCTTGACCCTACCAGGCTTCCATTTGTCAACCGTGTTCAACGTGTCGCCGTTGCATTTCCATTGTCGCGGGTGCACGAAAAACTAGTATGACGTCAAATAACAAGGAAGCAAAAACTCTGACCCGATCATACGTTCAACCGTGCCACGTGTTCCTGCTAACGCGAATTCGCAAAATGTTGAACGTAAAAATGTAGGAAACAAAATTTTCGAAAATTCGTGGAAAATAGATACTCATTTTTATGGATGAAAATTACTATTATATGATATTAGTCTTAATGCCTTCTAACACTTAATGTCACTCTCTTCTTTTAAGTATAACACCTACTCTTTGTTATGTTTATTTTAATTACTGTATATTAAGTAAAATAATACGTGGTTAGTTGCAGAAAAATAGATGTCTGATTATTATAGTTGGATCGATATCTGGTCGTTTAAAGTTATTAAGTTACGCCCGCTAATTGATTAACTTATGACTCCATCTTTCGACCAGGTTGCATGGCGTGAAAGTAGAAGTCGTACCTTGCGTGATTTACAACTGAAAATACGATCTTGATTAGTTGATTTTAATCTGACTGGAGTGAAATTGTGTCTATAAGTTGGTACACGGTTACCTCGAGGCTAAGCGAATAATTACAATTCATTAATTTACATTTATTTACATATTCAGTTTAGGTGTTATGCAAAATGATTCAATCAGAGATTCCTAATTAACTAATTTACCTCCACGATTTGTAAAGATAAATATCGTACACGACATTTGTAATTATTTATTTCACATTTTGGAGTTGCCGTGTTCCAATAAAAAAAGAATAATACACGTCTCATTTGTCAAGAAAAAAATATACGTGTAATTTTTACAGCGTCGAAAGTGAGGAAACCTTACGTATTTATTTACATCGTGCTTCGTCATAGCATCGCGAAAACTTCCGTGCTGTATTCGGAAATTCGGCGTAACTTCAACGCGAACTCTGGTCGGGAAATTGCATAAGTCCCAGAACCAAGAATTCGCTATGTATCTCTATTCCTTGAACGTGCTGGAACTTTGGAACGATCTGCGTCGACGAGAAGCGTAAAGTCTCCTTCAAAATTTCATACTTAAGTCACGCAAGAATTCCAATAAAGAAGTACGTAAGTAAAATAACTCTTCTGACAAATATTCCCTTTGATATTTTCGTGGAAAGCAAAATCCATACCCAAAATGTTGATATCGGAGCGGTTATTTACAGCTTGTTGATAATTTTTCAACTACATTTTATTAAACTCGTTCGTTGTACGCAAAATACTAGATTCAACAAGCAATTTATTATTTAAAGGGAAATGTACTGAAATATGAATATTTTTTTATCTTTTTCTGTTCAATAATAAAAAATTGCTAGAATGACCAAGAAAAATTATTCTTCTTTAAATTACACTTTATATTTTTATTTGTATTATTTTGAATTTATAAATATTGCGATTTGTAAGTACGTATCATGTAATTCGTGATTAATTTGCATGATGTGTATTCTTGTTCATTAACTCTGTTAGATTCAATCAATTTATATTTATTGTATTCGTTATTTGTGGCAAATATCTTAATTAGGTACAACTACTTCGAACAAACTTTCATAAATTAAGAGGAAACTTGGAAACAAAGAGTATTCATAGCATTAAATTTCAATCGATGACAAGAAACGTTAATAGAACTAATTGCTCGAATATAACTGCTACAGAACTTAAGACTGCAATGAGAAATGTAAAAAATCGAGTAAAAAAGTGTTTAGAATGCAACTGTAGAAAGTTTGAATACCTGCTAGATCAAAGTAATTCAGTATTATAAAACATGAAATGATCAATACCTCGGTACTTTTATACGCAAAATGATATAGCGAATCGATTTATGCAAACAAATATGCATAAAACCCAGTGATATGATATTAACAGAAAATAGTTTTCAACGTGAAATTTAACGTTGTCGTGTAACAACTGCGTCTATTTTCGCTTAGCAAAAAGCTGCAGACTGTTCCAGATTTTGAAATCGCCCTATATATTAACGCTAAAGATAAACAAAGCAAAAATTTTCAACGACGTCAGTGTTCAAGTACTCTTTTCATGATCAACGGGTTCTCGTTAAGCAAGATAAATATTGTACGTTTCATACCAACCAAACTCGAGAACGTGAACTTTACTTTGAGAACTTTTTGCCAGCAAAGACAGAGTATTCCGCAAACGTTAATAGGAATTTCGAGCGGTTTTCGTAACTGTAAATGATATAAACCTTTAAGTTCATGAAGGACACTTCATCTCTTTGCCGTGTCTCTTTTATTCCAAATGATAGCTATAATTTGGTTCCACTTATGCCCACCGTGGCATCTTCTTTCGCGTCACGTTTTCATCTTGGCGATAATTTGAACGTTCGACTGTGCAAGTCATCCTAGAAATTCTAACCATATTTTTCTAGTTACGAAACGAAGGACGAGTTTAAATTCAAAACTGAATCTCGCAGCAGACGAAATCGCGATAGAGAATGAAATTCTGCTAGCTCCAAGAGAGCCGTTAGGAAAAAATATATATTTTAGTTAATATTGACGACGTCGAATCGTAGATCGAATTACTGGTTGAATCAATAGAAATTATACGACTACTGATCCAATCATCATAAATGGTACGGAAATAGTTTTACGATCGTTATTACTATCGAACTTAAGTTCGCGTCTATCGTGTAGAAATTACTAGTTCCTGTTCCCTTTATTAAACCTTTATTGTCCTATGAGCTTTCATCCGAAATTCACTGAATTTTCGATTACGTTTAATGTTTCATAGTAACGTGTACATACATTCCCATGTCTTGGCTCGAGTGTATCAGAGAAAGATAAAATAGACTTAATAATTATCTGCAAGTGATCTCTTTGCTTTTGATCGTAACCGAGATTTTGTATTTATTCTGGCAAAATTCTTGGAAAGAGAAACTCAATATGTAAGTGGAACACACGCTACTTTTACAAGGAATATTTATTTTATTAAGACTAGAAATATATTTCCCAAAATTAATTGTATCTTTGAAACATTCAAATTATATAATATGTAGTATGTTACAATTGTCTAATATTGTCAAAAATAACGCACAAAAATATTATTTGACCAAATATCGCACAGATACGTAAAAACTTTACGTATCATGCAATATTTTGAATAAATCATTGTAACTATTACACAGAGAAGTTGCCATATTTATATTTTCTATTTACTATTGCTCGAAGAATTGCTATTATATAATTTTAAATAGAAGTAAAACAACAGAATTTATTGAAAATTGTTAAGTATTTCATAAATATTTAACTGGCTAAACATTATGAGGAATAGTATTAAACACGTGTTAAAAAAAATTATTATTAACAAACTCTTAAGGATTTGAATAAGTTTACACCACATCTGAATAAAAGTTTTAGACTTTTTGAAACAATTCTTAAAAACGTAAGTAGCTTGTTTAAACCCTTTCGCGTTTTCCTATAAATCATGATTTTTGTCTTGGTGGTGGCTGGTTGGATAGATTGAGACCTGGAAATAAATGATTAAAAGCATATTTACTTATAAGAGTAGTTCGTATATACGTCTTGCAGAACCAAATCAACTTCACTTTCTACAAGTTATTCAATTTTAGCTAAATTTTAACAGCCGGTATTTAACATTATCAATTTTCAGTATTTTTGATTTAATGGATTTAATCAGTTTGGTTTCCGAGTGTCTCGTACATGTTTCTTCGCGAGAATGTGAAACACGATTTTGTTCATTATATAAATTTCGCGCTCATAAGTGGTTCATTACGTATGGTTTATTACACTTGCGTTAATGGCAACGAGCCCGCGCTTCATTTTAAACACCGGTGCTTGTAACCAAATCTTTCATTTTATGGACATTGTTACGTATGCATGTTCATAGTAATACTGTCAATAATACGTACAATTTCACGATTTGACGAGATTTATCGTATAATTAAATTCCTCGTATGAAGTGCAATTAATATAGATAAGAATGTAAATTATTTTACGCTTCCATAAGTAAAAAAATATTTACAAAACATATACATTTTTAACTTTAGAAATTAAGTTAGTTTTAGAAGCAATGGTCTGTGTTCAATGAAGCTATGAGTATTCTAAACTATACAATGCTGCAATTTGCAGTTTACATTGGTTAGGCAAATTCGAAACTTAGCTTGTGTTAGAAGTATATTATTCCGGAAACAAGTATAGGTGATTAAGCTCCAGTAAATTTCCAAAGTTAACTCATTAAATCCCAAATTATCAATATACTTAGAGTTCAGTTATGCTTTACTATCTCAAGAGTGTTTTCCTGCATGCTGATACCACGAATAGAAATGATATCAAGTTCAATATGCTTACGAGTCCGAGTCAATTTCAATAACTATGTTTCGTTTCGCAGTTTTCAATAATTATACTTAAAGTGTATTTAATCTATAAAAATAGGTATCGAACCTTGGAATGAGTACTTGCAAGTACTTCGGTATTATTCGAACCTTTTATAAGTACATTCGTATCTTCTAAATCAGAATTCTGTAACAGATTTTAAGTAAGATATAGTGCTTATAATTTTTATTCGCTGAATTTACAACTATTTAGAAATAATATTTTATTTAGACTACCTGGTTTTAACCTGTTTCTTTTTTTATCAGAATTTAATTATGCATACTTGCTTTTCAAAGTAATAGACTGAGAAGATCAGAGAATTTCTAATATAATATTAATGAAAGTTTCGATGTTATTCAATGAAGATTCGAGTATATTTGAAAGTACCGTTTGTTTTTACCAAAATATTTATAGAGGGTTCGATTCTACCTCACAGGAGTTCGAGTATGTTTGCAATATACTTGATTCTATACCTAATCATGAACTATAAGAATTCCGAAGAAATCAAAGAATCAACAGCAGCAGAAGTCAAAAGCACTACAACCATTTAATATCCACTAATAGTTTCAAAGCATACACGATGACACGGATATTTGAAACTTTAAATTCACCAGAGGCTTAAGTGTCCTCACAACCAGATCAGTAGAAATGATCGATCAAACATACGAATCTAGACCAGTAGAATTGTAATCTACGAGAGGAAATATTGTACCATGTATTATGGATTGCCAACCATGTTCCATAAATTCTATGGCTATTCCTATCTATTTGATAGAACTGGGATTTTTCTTATTAGATAAGTTTACAAAAATTTTGAAAGTTTATACTAGACACGGGAGTTTTAATAAAATTATTTAATATTAAATAAGAGGCACATTATATAGGGTGTCCAGCCACTCCTGAGAAAAATTTTAATGAGATTCTAGAGGCCAAAATAAGGCGACAATCAAGAATACCAATTTCTTGATTGAGGCTTCGTCGGAAAGCTATTAACAAAATAACGACGAAAGTGCGTAGGATTTCGGGGGTATGTCTATTCACCAAAAATTATTATAATTGAACCCTGCAATCGAAAATAATTTTTCTAGGACGATTTAAAATTTTTTTTTCGCTGAGAAATTTCAGCAGCTACCCCTTGTCGATTTTTCTTGAAAATTTGTTTTTCATTTTTAATAAATTTGTTTCACGCTCTACAGAAAAGTTGACTAACACTTGTTTGTAGGTACCGATGGGCTCTGCTTCAGAAAAAAATTTGAATGAGTTACCATTACTATTGTAGGAGTTATAGCTGCTTGAAAATTGGACCATTTTTATGGGGTTTCCTCCATTTTACGGGGTTAAGGCACAACTTTTCGAATATTCTTAGAATTTCTGCATATTCTTCACTAAAATACGCGTCGATTGCTTTTTTAAACATTAAAATCCTTCAATCCGTTCAGGAGTTATGATGTTTTAAATATACGAATTAAATTTCAGGGAAACATATCAATGTATGGTCAGACATTATATTATCAGTAATGAATTTTTTTCTCGAAACTGCGCAGGATTTCGGGGGTATGTCTATTCACCAAAAATAATTGTAATTGATCCCCGCAGCCATAAATATTTTTTCCAGAACGATTTGAAATTTTTTTTTCGCCGAAAAATTTTCCAGTCGGTATGGAACTTTTAACGTTAATAACTTTTTAATGAAGCCTCAATCAATAAATTGGTATTACTGGTTTTCGTCTTATTTTGGTCTCTAGAATCTCCTATTTAAATTTTTCCCAGAGGTGGCTGAACACACTGTATAACAACATTAGTAATGTAAAAATCTTTCTTTAATACTTTGGCAACTTTATAATGTCTATCTGAAGATGAAACGGAAACACTAGAAGAGCCAGAATTTGTTAAGCTTGTTTTATCTTTTTACATTGTTCTAATATTATAAAATAATTTTCTTATATTGCTTATTGTTATTTAATATTAAATAATCAAAATTAAAGAAAGATTACTTTTGATATAGTTATGGTCCTTGATTTGGAACAAAACTGAATGTTTAATCTTTCATGTCATATTCGGCTCTTAATATTTTGTTGGGCTGTGCTCAATCGATGTCAGAGTACAGTAATGATTCTTAAAATGAACTCCAGTCGTGATTCGTAAATTAAACATTTACAAAACGTCTGCTGTACGAGAAATGAATGTACCAACCCTGGAGCGATGTTCATTTTAAAAATCATTGCTGTAAATGAACGAAAGGAGTATCGAAGACAAATTTCCAAAGGTATTTTGATAGAAAGGAAGCAAACGTTACGGAATAATTAGAAAAGTAGGGGAAAGTGACGAGGAAAAAACGAAAAAGGATGGTTTTTGATTCAACAGGGATCCCCGTAGGAGGATCTAGGTTCGCCTGGTACACAACTCCTAGTGCTAGGCATTGTTTGCGGTCGATAGTTTCCCACCCGGCTGACGTATACACCGGGACATGGCAGTTGACAGTTTTTGCTTGATTAATTGTAACGCACGTCATCAGCCCACAGGAATAGTTTAGTCCTCGGTGACTGAGCTCGATGTCGTCCCCGTTGCGGCTTTTAACTACGTTCGTTGCATTACGTGCGAAGAAGAAAAATCGTTTGATTCGATACCGTCCGTGCATTCATGTTTAACATCGTCGCGATATTCCATCAGCAATGTTTCAATTTTCGTAGTTTATCTTCGTGGTAAAATATTTCATCTTCTCCGTTATCAGCGATACAACAGCTAAAAGATTATTTCTTTCTCTCAAGCCAAAAGAATCGACTTTGTTTTTTACATTTTTTGAAACTGTATAATGTTTAGCGAACACAAGTTAAATACTATAACGAAATTTGAAATTTGAAAGAGAAAATTACCTAAAATGAATTTAAACGCGTCTTTCTCGACATTATATTTTAGATAATGGCCTCCGGGTTATTTGATAATATAATTGATTAATTGAATAAATATTCCTTTAAAGTACAAACCAGAATCACGAAAATATTTATTACAGTTATCATGACAGCTCCGAAGTAATGCAAATGCAAACACAATTTATGTTCCGGCTTATAATTTCTGAAATATTAAGTGTTTTGTTAAACAGAAACTTATACTTCTTCGAAGTCGAATAGAAAGATTAATAAATAGCAAATTCTTATGCAAATTATTGTATTATGAGATTAAAATTTTTTTATTAATTCTCATACTTAGCTATTTTACTAACTTTGACGTTAAATTTTAATAAAATCTTTTCTAGCTGTACCTCGCCTCGTCCACTTACTCATTTACATACTTCTTGCTTTATTCGTTTTAACATCGTGTGGCTGTACTCTCACATGTTATATAATAAAACGTTAAATAAAATACAGCGAAAAATGTTTAATATTTCTAAACTCTAGTCGAGAGGAGCACTATTTCATTATGTACTTTCGAATATAGTAAAATTGATGGATATTTCTTGACTTTAACAAATATGATATTAATAAAATTATGTATACTACTTTTTACTTACTGATATTTTAATTATATATCGAAATTTATCCCTATAGTTATCTTATCAATAATCATTAGCAACGTTTCGAACTCGGTACAATACGATAAAAATTCTATTGAAATTGGTGGGTAGAATATTGATGGACCATTTTTCATGTTCAGCTTTTGCAATCGGATTAAACTTGGGATGAAAACACACTTCCTATTTTATTCTTTTAATATTTTCCATTAAATCGTCGGAAGCTTTTTGATGGTAGGTACTTGATCCAAAATGAAAAGCTGAGAAATTGTTTTAACGATGAACAAATTTGAAGAGGCAGTCCCAATTTTCGAAAGAATTCATTGAAATTCAATGTGGTGATTCATTTGGTGCGTTCCAAGTGTGGAGATTCAAGTGGACCGAGATTTAATATAACAAAAATAATCTTAAAATATGACGCACACTTCAATATAATATTAATGAATTGAATAAAACAAATTGTATTCATTTCGAAAGAAAGAATACTCCTCGTTCATGAGTACGGATTCATTTTATATTAATTGCAAAATGTAAGTTCGAATTGTCTAACTATAATTAACTTGTTTTAGTATAATTTTTCAATATAACATTATCGTTCCATTATATTCTGAAACTAAAGGACTGTGTTTTATTCTAATGTCAGATGTAGTTTATTTAAAAAGAAAATTCTTAGTCCATCCAAGTCCATTGAAAAGTTTTGTTTTAAAATTTTTTCTCCAATATATTATTATTTTATATTCATGGTTCGAAATTATTTAATATTCTAGTGTACGCGATTCTTGAAGGAATGGACTATTTCTGAAATAGTATTAACGTAATTAAATTATTCTAAGATTCACAGTTTTGTACAGGCAAATGACATTAGTACAGATTATTTTGCTCATAGTTGTTATCTAATATTACATAAATATTGAATAGCTTCCCATTTCAAAATATCATAGCCATGTTGTTGAATATTTAACTTTCCCCCCTTCAATCGACAAATCTCCAACTTCCTTTTTACAAATTCGGTTAATTATTCAATTCTTAAAATGCTTCGGAATTATTGTGGAATAAAAACGACAAAACGGGCGGACCAATATAACTTTTCGTGTAAATTTAAATAATTGAGTACTTTGTAGGACACTTGGAAGTGCATTTTTAAAGAATAATACTGCTGAAAAAGATACACCTGGTTGAACAACGAAATTTAACCTGTATTTTTTATGCAGCGTGTTCCGCCGAATTTGACAAACATAAATACCTCACTGGTCTTTCATGATAGAAAAAAAATGTCAAAAGAAGACATTTTTTATCTATCATACGAATAATTACTTTAATGGAATTTACTATAAATAACTTTGATATTATTCGAACAAAGACCCGTATTTCTTCGCCAATGCGTCTGTTCTTTTCACAACACTGATCTGATGAAGACTGACAATTTACACAAAAAGTTAACACGTTATCACCTTCAAATTTAATCACATCCAATAGTCGATAAAGATGAATTTTGATACAAGTATTCTGATTTATATTTGCAATGAGTATTGCATGTATAGAACGACATTTTTTCTATAAAACGAAATAACTCTGCATTCGCCAAGTGCATCGCTCGCAAACCTTCCGCCTTTCGAGGATTCAGCGAATGCGACGCATTGTACCACCGGAATGAAGGTTTTGTGTCGCTCGCTATCTCCTAACGAATTTATAAAAATGGAAAATAATAGCATTTCCGAGGAGATGCGTAAATGTCGCTGGCAAGCATGCTGCAAACTTATTGCCCGCATTAGATACGCGTGTCACCGGCACGCCTACTCGTCACGCCAAAATTGAAGCAAATCACGTTTTTGACATTCAACGATATTCCTGCTGCCGAATATATAACCCGGTATTTTAACGACTGGAGCCCGTTATTCCGTAAATAACGCATCATTGTATAAATTATACCTTGCTCTAACAGCTGTGCATCAAACTGGTACAGAATCAACTTCTCAACGCAAACGTATTCTACCACACTTACGCGATGAAAGTTTCGTAATAAAATTGTTGAATAACTAGTTTCGAATTGTGCAACAAACGTCAGGACAAATATGAATTATTGAAAGAAGAGAATATCGTGTAGATTAATGAAATAGGTTTCCTGTTGTACCCAAATTCTCACTACTTAAATAACTGTGGAATCGTTTGCTCAGGCGATTTCGTTGTCGAAAAAGAGATTCAATACCTTAGACTTCGTTATAATTTATTATTATTATATAGATATTATGGAATAGTACGATTCCAGAAATTTAAATTTGTATTTTTACATATTTTCTTGACTTTCTAGAAAGAGACATTCCAGCTATATCTATATCAATTTTAATAAGTAGCGCTCAAACACATCACAGAAACCTTACGACCACGAGACTAAATGGCTATTCCAAAAGTTGCAACGACCAATTTGATCGTTTGTCCGGCCTTAACGAAGTGAAAATTTCAATTTAACGTAAAAGTTGGCACGTTCGTAACCTTGACGTTATTTCTGTGTCAGCCCCCCGGCGGGAGCATCTATCACGGACGCGAGAGTTTCTGCAATTGTCTAATGGCCATTTGGCGAACGAAATCAAGCAACGGAAACAAAGAGGGTCGGGGAAAAAATTAACTAACACAGAGACGTCCTCGGCTGTGGCAGAACGCGGATCCATGCGCTATAACTTAGAGCAAAAGGCAGTAGTTAGCACCAGCAGTATTTCCCTGTCAGTCGCAGTGCCCCATATGGGTCGTACACCCCGACCACGTATAGGTGTGTGCTCGCCATAACCAACGAACGCACAAGTACGTGCGTCCGCACATGCGTCCTTATGGACATTGCGAGATACACAATATTTGTGACAATGAAAGGGACAACAACTGGTCGGGAAAGGGGAAACGGTATACCAACTAATTTTTCATTTGCCAGGAAGCTAAATAGGAAGATGCGGTTAAATCAATCTTTCGTGACGTGCTGCTTTCAAACGTTAGAGGAATGACCAACGCGACGATGTTGTCTGTGATATAGGGACTGCACGCGGTATTGAAATATTGATAAATATTTTGGGAACGTAATTCAACTCCTCTTTCCATGGTGCGTACGATGGGCAGCTAACGAAACAGTGTTTTGAAATTTTTATTATTACAGAATTTCTGCACTTGCGCATTAAAAACGTATCTTCTGAAACAACGTAAACAGTATAGCAACACGTAAATTCAAAATAAAGCTAATACGAAGGATACCTTGAATGTGATGTTAAAGTAATCATTGGTGCTCATAATTTCATATGTTAAAAATAATTGTACGATTGAAAAATTTAAAATTAATATTCTATTATCGAAAGTTTTCACTCCTTTCTTTTAGACATTTATGAGCAACAGTGAACTTCTAATCATCAAGAAAAAGAGAATCTTCCGTTAATAATCATATATACGACTCTAGAAAAGTTAAAATAAATATTAGAGACGTTCTGTAACAAAAAGTTTTAAAGCACTTCCAAATTAGCATATTTAATCTTAAAATAGGGAACAGACGACAGAGTTGTTACAAAGAAAAATATATATCCTGCACTTTATATATGTGTCAAAAGTGCGCCCAGGGAAATTCATTCTATATAGTAATAAACTGAAGCAATTTCGCGAGATGAATGAATGCCCTGCAACTGCCACAACTATTCTGATGACGTCCAAAAACGATTTTCGACCACAAAAGATTTCGCGGACCTCGTGTACTCTGGAGGAGGATAAGAGAGAAATTTCAACGACGAGTTTTATTGTTAAAAATTAAAGACAGTTGATTAAATTATTCTAACGGAACAGTGAAATAATTGAAAGTAATTATAATTTGTCATTCGTTTAATTAAATGAAAAAATTATAATAGTTGAATAATTGTGAAGAAAAAGTTTAAGAAATTTCTACGTTATTAGTTTCCATTCTTTTGCCACAAAAATATACGGACATATGGTGCTGAAAATGTTCGAGTATGATTGTTATTAAGTAATCTCCTAATAGCCACAACAAATCAATTCTCGTGGAAATTTAATACATTCTACCAAAATGTATGATCGGATTATGTATGTAAGTCATGCATTGTATTCCATTACCTCAAATTAGAGTAAACTTCCACTGACGTTTAATAGCATTTCAAATAATGAATGATTATGGGAGTTAGGTTAGATGAATCAACATCAAAGCAAAATGTGATCCAATTTGAAAAGCAGATCTACTGGGAAACGTAACACGATTTTGAAACTCAGAAATGAGCTACAAATACTGACTGTTTTTATCTTCTACATAAAAGGGAATTGATAAATTTTTAATATATTGTCCAGAAGCTGAGCTCAAATTAGAAATTAATTTCTCCATAAAATAAAACCTTTAAATTAGTATATATTTAATTGCGTAAGAATCAAATATAATTAGAAAACAAAACTTCTTGATTTGAAATACAGTTTTATTGAACTGAAATACCTATTGTAAGTTTTGTTTAGTTTGTACATGAAAATGCAGAAAATGATATTCTACTAATTGCAATTATATTTGAACATTGGGAAAATATAAATGAGAAGATTTATATAAATATTACGTAAGTACCGTAAACAAGAATACTATTTATGCAAGTTATCGTGTGACAACATTAATTGCCAAGAGTGAACAAAAATAGTTACAACGAACAATGATTCTATTTGCAGAAGCGAAAATTGGCACCCTAACGTCGTTACTCATCGTCGTTGATGAAAATGTCAATTGCCTCTCTCGTCGGACCATTCGTCGATGAATCCTCGACGGATGTAAAAGACAAAATGCTCGGATAGAACCGATCCGATAATTTATCCATCTGTCGTATTTCCATTGAAAAAACAATCTGCGTAATAAACGAGTTTTCCGTCGCAGAAAAATATAGGCGTGGCGCAGAATGAAAAAACCACGGGTTCGTTTCGACTTTTAAACCGAAAACTAAGCGGCACAAAGCGATCGCAATGTTCGACGAAACTGCATGTAGCAACCCTTCAATTTTGAAGTTGCTTTCAGTAACTTTTTCACCTTTTCCATGCAGTTTCATCTTTTGCGTTCAAACCGTCCGATTTATGAACTGGCTGCAGAAATATTCATGAATCCACATCGCTAGTTTAACATCCCATAACGTAAAACACTGTATAAAATTTTTTTTATCTAACTGTGGGAGTTTAATTGAAATTTTATTTCCTATGTAACGTGTGATACGACACGTGTTGGTTGAAATGTTATCGAGATTCTACGCGTTCTCGTATATTTAATTGTAATTATATGAGTGAAATAAGGCACTGATGAGTATAGTACAGTCATATACAGGGTGTTCGGCCACGCTGGGAAAAATTTTAATGGGAGATTCTAGAGGCCAAAATAAGACAAAAATCAAGAATAATAATTTGTTGATGGAGGCTTCGTTAAAAAGTTATTAACGTTTAAAGTTCCGCCCGTACTGAATTTTTTCTCGAAAGTGGGTAGGATTTCGGGGGTATATCTATTCATCAAAAATGATTGTAATTGACCCCCGCAACCGACAATAATTTTTCCAGGACGATTTGAAATTTTTTTTTCAACGAAAAATTTCAGCACCTACCCGCTGTCGATTTTTCTTAAAAATTCGTTTTTCATTTTTAGTAATTTTATTTGACGTCCAACAGAAAAATTGTCTGATACTTTTTTGTAGGTACCTATGAGCTCTACTTCAGAAAAAAGTTTTATTGAAATATATTATTAAAGAAATTATAAAATATCTTTCTATTTGTGTTTGAACTTTATCTGATCAGGAAAGAACTCTTGTTCTAAAACTGTCAGCAATATTTTATATTCTGTTGAAATATATCACAGAGTTGTAAGAAAAAATCCATTTATAAATTATAAAGACAGAAGGGAACGGTAGATATTTGATGAAATGTATTTAAATAACCCGATGGAATATTGGAAAAACGTCATGTTTTCGAATGCGAACAAATGTAATACATGTATTTGACTCGACTAGAAAAAGATTCGTTTAAAAGAAACCTAACACTGAGTTTTTAGTACTGTAAATCCCCTTATTAATCTATTATTTGCTTGGATAACGTTTTTGCAAAAAAGTAAGTGTACAAATACTTTTCTTAACTCTCAAACTTATACATATATAAATTATACAGTTCTTTGTAATATTAAATATTTTTTATTTATATATTATCTCCTATATACTACTCTATTAATGATAACAGTTTTTTAAATTTATTTTTACATAAATGTAAAGATTTTGTACTTGTGAAAAAATATTTTGTATTGAATGTAATGATAACTAATTATATAAATATGTTTTGGGATATTCATTGTATGAAGAAAAATTTTCATTTAATATTGAAAAATAACGAAAAATCGGTACGACAAAAAGATAGGACATTTTTTTAAAAGATGTAATATTTGTAGTAATATTACTTTAATACTTTATTAATCACCCTTTAGCTACTATAACTGCTAATAATCGGTTTAATAGTGATTTGAATAATTTTTAAATGAATTTTCGACGTAAAGATATTCAGTTTCGTTCGACGCAATTTTTCAATTCCAGACCGTCCAGGAATTACATTTACTGTTTTTGATGATTGTGTCCAACAATTTTCAATAATATTGAAGTCCGATGACCAGGTTGGCTACTGTAAAACTCGAGTATTTTGCTTTGTGAAGTATCGTTTCACACGCCTTGCCGTATAAACACTCAAATTATCCCGTTGAAAAATAAAGTTTGACGCAAAACTTTGAATGTTTGCTATAATTAACACGGCAGATAAAAACAAAGTAGTTCTTTACAATTAACAAAATCACATAGTGTGCTATCTTTTTGTCACGAAAGTGTTGGTGTACAAGTACTTTATCGACCCATTACGTTATTTAATAATTTTAAATATACGGCCAAAACGTTAAAAGGGTAAAAGCCTGTAAAGTTTCATGAGAATCAGTGTTGGGGGAGGAAGGATTCTTCGCGGTTGTTAATTGCTAGTCCTTTACTGCTTGACCTAAATCTTCATTCTTCCCCATTACTTTATTTATAACTGCATTTCCCCTCTTTTCTTCCTTCTTTCTTGCTTCTTTGAGCTCCACATCTCTTATTCTGCTATTGAATATTTTCTTCCCACCACTCTCTTTCTCTCTTCCTCTCAGTTTTGTATCTTCCTGTCCATTTCCTCAATCCATTCAGTTCTTCCTTCTAATTTTCATATTTCCTACTAGCTCCTGTTTCAATTGCGCTGCCGCCAGATGTCACCGCTATACGGGCCCCGAGACACGTATTTTTCCAACACTTCACTCTCTTGCTTCTCGTTTGCTTTCAGCTCAGTATTCGCTGCCATCGTGGCCATCTTTTCCGCCGCCTAACCTCCAAAACTTTCTTGTTATTCTCTTATTAGTTTTCCACTTTGTTCCTGCCACACGCTAACCGGAAGTCGAAGAAGCATGTTCGTTGCTAAACCCATTTTTCTAGTGGCAGAATACGCGATCGTTGGAATTTCGTCTTCATTCTGTGCGAATGATGCACGCGCATTTCACCGCCAACGTAAACAGTCCGAATTGAAAGTGAAAACACGCGGTGAACGCGAGACCAACGGGTCACTGCAATGAATCGCGGCCTAATTATGTTTTAAAGGCATTATCTTGCCGCTTTTCAGAACACATCCGTTCCGCGGGTTTACGCGCGGTCTAGCGCGACCGGGTACCGCGGATCCAGGCGGTGCAATTGGACTGCAACTGTTTGCGCAGCAGGCACCGACTCGTCGTTCGATTAATTAGATGCAAGAGCCTCGCCGAAAACATCATTTGCCTTGATAATTTGAGGCAGCCGCGTATTTATTCGATCGGCGTACGCGACCTCGCGCGGTCGAACGAATGGAAACAAATTCCCGACCGAAAGGGAGGACTATGGATTATCGATGGCGACGACAGTGACGATTGTCAATCAGACAGTTCTACAAAACGGAACGAACGTCATTTTTAAATGGACGCCAGTGGGGATGCTAATGAAGCCTGATTATTGAAATAAAAGGAACGTATACGTGTTGTTCAGTTTTATTCTGCACCGAAGCTATTCGACGGTCACAATACGGTCTTTGTTGAACCCGTTTCCGATTCTGTCAATGTTTCGTTCGTCGAGGGAGTGTAACGTCGAAATAGCGGAGCCTTTGTACCAACGGGGCACAACCTTTATCGTTACCGAGCCGAATGAAGTAAAATAATATTTTTTTTTTCCAGGCCAAAAAGAAATTTATTTCGAATATAGGTGCACGGATGAAAAAACATTGACAACGGTATGCTGTTATTGCAAACGCGTGATTAGTTAGAGCTTCCTACGGTTCAGACGCTGTTAGGTACATATGTGATATTGCATTTTTAAACATAATATAATATCAAAATTATCATTTAGTTTTACATCTGCTTAAAAATATACGAAAATACGCAAAATAATGATTTTTCTCCATTCCAGAATAAATATTAGTTACAGCAGAATTTTTTAAACAAGTAAAGTTTTGAAATGTACAGGGTGTTCTACCACCTCTGAGAAAAATTTTAATGGGAGATTCTAGAGGCCAAAATAAGACGAAAATCAAAAATATCAATTTCTTAACTGAGGTTTTATTAAAAAGTTATTAAAAACTTAAATTAAAAAATTTCAAATCAGTCTGAAAAAATTATTTTTGGTTGCAGGGCTCAATCACAATCATTTTTGGTGAATACACATACCCCTGAAATTCTACCCACTTTTGAGAAAAAAATTCGAGTAGGTATTGAAATTTTTAGACGAAATTAAAAAATTCCATATCATACTAAAATAATTATTTTTAGTTAGGGGAGTTAATTACAATAATTTTTTGTTAATACACATATCCCTGAATTCTTACGCATTTGAGAGAAAACAATTCCTTACCGGAAATCTAATGTGAAGCCAGAAATGCTTCCCTGAAATTTCATGCGAATCTTTAAAATGTCATAACTCCTGAACGGATTGAAGGATTTCAATGTTTAAAAAAGCAATCGACGCGTATTTTGGCGAAGAATATGTAGAAATTCTAAGAATATTCGAAAAGTTGTACCTTAACCCCGTAAAGCGAGAAAAACCCCATAAAAATGATCCAATTTTCAAACAGCCATAACTCCTACAATAGTAAAGGTATCTCATTGAAATTTTTTTCTGAAACAGAGCCCAGGGGTACCTACAAAACAGCATTAAACAACTTTTCTGTAGAGCGTCAAACAAATTTATTAAAAATGAAAAACTAATTTTTAAGAAATATAGACAAGGGGTAGGTGCCTAAATTTTTCGGCGGAAAAGAAAATTTCAAATCGTTCTGAAAAAATTATTTTCGATTGCAGAGGTCGATTACAATCATTTTTGGTGAATGGATCTACCCCCGAAATCCTACCCACTTTCTAGAAAAAAATTCAGTACGGGCGGAACTTTAAATGTTAATAACTTTTTAACGAAGCCTCCATCAACAAATTATTATTTTTTATTTTTGTCTTATTTTGGCCTCTAGAACCTCCCATTAAAATTTTTCCCAGGGTGGCCGAACACCCTGTATAACATGATAATTTTGCTTAAATGAATGCAACTGGTTTAATACTTAGAATTTGCACTATAGCTGCAAATATAATTCTTAAATAAATTTCTATGGCGATAAGAATCAAATATGAAACGAAAAATTGTTGGCTTTCTATCAGACATTACTTTAATGTAATCCATAAGGTACATACAACGAAGGTACTACCAAATAGAACATATTTTAAATATTTTAAATTAGACATAAAATATACAGTGTCCCAGCATCGGTGGTACAACTGAGAAGGGATGATTTTCGAGATAATTGAATTTGAAAATTTATCGTGTACGCGTGCGAGTGAGTATGATTTCTCTGACGCATCAGACCATTAATCATTGTTTCTACTTGCGTTGGTGACCAAACCGTATTCTATTGCACGCGTACTCGGTAAATATTCAAAATCGATTTTCACGAAAATAGCGCCCCGGAAGACAAAATTTTATTATTTATTGGCGATTGGCCAGTAAGGCGTTCAAGAATCAAATATAGCTGTATTCCACTTTCTTTGTTTCCTATTTGTCTTTACTGTTGCTCACTCGTTTTTATAGGCTACTCCTCAATTCAATCGTTTCTTATTCATTCCCTATATAGTCCTATTCACTTTTATTGTTTCTCAGTTGCTCGTACTGATTTGCATTCTCCTTTTCCCCAATAGAAACATAATCGAGCCCCGCTTTCAGGACTGAGAAAAGTATACATATAGGGAATATGATATCAATGCTGCTCGAGTTTTAAGCGTAACTCTTGTAAACATAAAGGAGAGAGATTTTCTGCTTTCCGATTGAATGTAGTTCTCAGAATCACTGTTCTTAAATGAAGAGGTCGTACCAAGGCTACAAATACTTTACGAGATCGACAAATTTTAACTTATAGCGCGTTACTCAAATATATTCCCAGGTGCATCGGATTCCCAAGAGAAGTTTGACGTCGATAGATCAGTTCGTGTGATAATAAGTTCTATGTCAAGGAATATCTATTCAATATCATGTTTGTGCCCAAAGACAAGGTATACAAGTAAACGTTACATCCAATGTATATTTTCGACTACATTTGGCTGGAGCTCTAGAACCCCATTATCATTTTGGCGTTACTCTCAACATTACAAACAAGACATAGAAAGCGATCATAGCGCTTGTTATAGTAGGAAATGAAATTACAGGAATTCTTTCATTTTTTAGCGGAATGAAACCTATACGACCAGAGTTGGACATCAATCGATTAATTTCATTGGAGTAATTAATCGATTAACAGATGAGATTGACAATTTAGCTGCGATGCGATTGAAACAGCTGTTCCAGGCTGCGGAGAATCAGAGCTGATGCAGCTAATTCAACTGCTTCCTGATTCCTGGACACTATGAAAAGCAAACGCGAAAAAGTAATCGCAACACTAAAAACAATCGCGATCAAATTCACATTATTTGCAACTTGCAACGCGATTAGTATTCGTATTTCGCAACGCTACTACAACCCGAGATTAATGTTTACACGCAACTCTACCCTGGAAAAGTATACGCAAAAAATATCGCTCTCAATTTTAAATTGAAATTATATAATTAATGCAAATTATTTGCAATTTTAACTCGACAAAGAAACGCTAATAATTCGTATCTTCGCAATGCTAATAGCAAACCGCTGTTAGTTATTCGCGACACTACTCTGAAAGAAAACGCGAAAAATATTCCTCGTTCGCAACTCTAACAATAATCATGATATATTCATACTAGTCGCAAAGCTATCCTAAGTGCAAGCACGATTAATATTCATATTTCGCGACACTAATAAAATCGCGTATCAAATAATGCGCAACGCTAATTTTACTAATGACTCCAGATGTACATCTGAAAAACTACAAATACTACTACTACAATTAGAGACGAATACAGTGACATTAGTAGTAACAAAGAATGACTCTCCATCCTCATCTGAAGATGAAGATGAAGAGCCATTTGTTGTAACCCACTCTTGCAACAGTTTGTCAGGGCTTCTTCAACTCACTGAGTCTTTTCTTTCTTCGGCGGTCCTGCCGAAACCTGAAACTTAATACTAGGCTCGAGATTCCGCGCAATACACAGCTCCGATAACGATTCTTGGAATCGTTGTCGGAACAAGTGCGGAGAAACTCGAGCGGGACGAGCGTTTCGATGATCCTACCGCGAACGAACGCGACCGCGAAGAGCGACTGTAAAGTCGCACGATTCCAAGAACCGAAAGTAAAACCAAAACAAACGGTACAATCCGTTTGGATCGGCTAACGTTTCGACTCTCCAAATTGAACTACAGGTATAGGACCTGTGACAGTCCTACCCTGACCCTACCTACTTAGATTTAACACAAACATACTAGAAGTTAAGTGACCTACCTACCTGACCCTATATTTAACAAATTGTAAAATCCATTCTCGCAAGCAAACACTCCACGGTTCTCACACAAAATGTTGGGGCGCGGCCTAAACTAGAGAGGATTCCCCGGGGTTCCTCCGACACCCGAACATTGCATACAACATTCACACTCTAAAGTACGTACCAATTTCCTGAAATCAACCGACGTAGGCTAGTGATCATTGCGTATTTATATTATATATATTACGTTATTTTTATCTAATAGAATTTTTGATAAAATATACTATTGTATAAAGGATAGTAATTGATTTTCATTCTATTGCTTAAAGTCAAGAAGCTAAGCATCGTTTATATTTTATTAAATATTTTGTAACATGACCTTCGTGTATGCAAAAACTATGTAAAGGAGGAAAAAGAAGTTTCATTGTAAATTATAATAAATTTTTTAAACGACGTAATTCCACAGCCTAACCACAAACACACACATGTGGAAATTGCGTCGCGCACGATACACTAGCGCAATGTCAGTTGCACACATATATATTATTAGAAATTCTTATAAACTAAATCATCGTGCCCATTGCCTTCACTCACGCAAGTAGCGCCTGGGCACTTGAGTGAGATTAGGCAATGAACACGGAAAGATATACTGAAAATCCTGATCTAGAAAAAATGGTTATTGTGAATAATAGTGTATAACGGACAAGTTTCTCTATTTCTTTTTATTTAATTTTAATATCAGAATTAATATTTAAAAGATGTTATTCTATAAAAAAAAAATATACTGACCAAAATTTAATTATATAAGAAAAAAGACTTCAATTGAGATTTAATAAAAAAGTAAACTAATTTAAAGATTTAAGATTAATCATTAAAGCAAATTAACCAGAATATGTAACCCTCGGACGATTCTGTCGTCAAAGCATATTTTGAAAATGTGAAAATAGTGTACAATGCATGTTACTTTGACTCTAGAATCTATCCGTCGCGAAATATCTTCTTGTGCATTTTAATAAAGAAGGAAAGACTATGGTATATTTGGTACAAAAATATCAAATTATAATGTGAATGAGACAATTAAAATAAGCAATTGAAAAGACAATCAATATTAAAAATTGTATTCGATAATCGTCATTGCAAAGTGAATGTAAGTATTGAACAATATAAAAGACAATCAGTATTCAATCTCTATTATAAACATTACTCTATCCTCTACTTTCAATCATAAATATTCTTATTCAGAATCATTTATCATATTATGACACTCGTCATATTAAAAATCGCGGCGCACAAGAAAACCCTATCCTGACCTAAAACATAATAGTGAATGTTACTACTCACGGGTATGATTCATACCCGCGGTCACTATATTCGCCAAAAATACTAAGTATACAACTGGTCACCCGTGTTGATTCGGATCTTTCATCCTTCAACATGTTTGGGGACCAGAGGAAACAAAATAGCATGCGACTCACCAATTGTAGAATGCAACCACCCGGACGACGATGTTGGTTAGTAAGAGTCATCAGCGAAGTCAGCAACAAAGTCAGCAGCGAAATCATCGACGAGGTTCTCTGGATCCACAAGTACGATGATGAGATGTCAGGATCCTTTAGAAAGAAGGAGTAAATGTTTTAACGGAAAGGTCTTTACCGTATTTGAAAACTTGATGTAGAAAAATTTGAATCGAACAATTTTTTTTAAGCGTATTCGGAACAAAATATGAAGGATACTTACATTTTTCGCATGTGGGCATCGCCAAATACTCTTTTCCGCATAGATGCACGTTTCCTGTCGAAACGTGTTCACAAACTCTCAAAGCACTATGACGTCGTGTCGGTTAGGTCTCCTTAGTTTGACCGTACTTGAGCGTAGTTGAGAGTCTCGTGTAGTATTTGTAATTACGGGCTCTAATAGAAATAAAACACACATTTGTTAACAAACACTTATTAATGTTGCATAAATGCAGCGATGGAGAATGAGGAATAGAATAGAAACGGTTAAAAATGAAAAACGCGTTTGACCGTAGTTGAGCGTCCCATGTGTTTGAATTGTAATTACGGGTTCTAACAGAAATAAAACACAAATTTGTCAATAGACACTTATTAATAGTGTATAAATGCATCGATGGAGGATGACGAAGAGGAAAGAAACGGTTAGAAATAAGAAATGCGTACCTAATTAGACGCGAAGCTGTCAACGTACTTATCGCACCACTTGTCAGACGAAGAATGACGAACAGGATCGGACGCGTCTACCGCGCGAGGAGTGGGGAGTGGGATGAGGGAGTCACGTAGTCCATTTCGATGCTCGGTATATATTTCCAAAGACAAAGTTAAACCTTATATCTGGAACAATTGAAAATAAATAAAGGAAATATATAAAATAAATATAATAAATGCAAAAAGATATCAGGCAAACAATTAATTAATGATTTATTATCTTTATACCCTTGTGACGTCACGATGAGAAGCAGCCAATCAGTGGCGCTGCTTGAACATCGAATATCGATCTGTTGTTCGATACGAAAATAACTAGATCGATTGAAATAGTTATAATCATAGGAACATATAATGTGTAAATATTAACTTTCAATTTAAATTGGTATCAGTTTCTCATATAAATGTTCCCTCTTTATATAGTATATTTACTAAAGTTATTTATTTTAATTCTCACCAAATTTACATAAAAATTTACCTTGATTCTGTGTCGATAACATTGGACTTGAGTTATGGTAAAAAGTCTAGTACCAGCACAGGCGAAATGTGAAAGAGATGTCACCAGTAACATCTTTTCGTAACACACGGTTTAAGGGCACATACAATGCGTAGTGTAGATGTGTGAAACTGTTTTTCGTGCTACACGGACAAAGAATTCGCGAGCGCTGCTCCAAGGTGAAGTCGAGCGGCCGGCGACAGAGTATAAACACAACCTAACCAAGCATTCGAAACACAACAAGCGTATCGGATTAACTCTAGATTACGAATGCTAGCAATGGTAAGAATAAAATTACTTTTACAAAATATTTTAGAATACACAAGAACCAGGTACAGAATAGTAATAGACTAAAATATTATTTAGTGGCAGCGAATGTTCTGCAATGCAAAATACAAACATCGTGAAAAATTAATGCTTTTGTGTACTCTCTAGATATTTTTCATGTGTTATTGTTGCATTCATTAAATTTATATCAAAAGCAGTGATTAAATCTCGCATTAAAAATTAATGTATTTCAATCGATCTAGTTACGTATCGCATAATATATCGATATTCGATGTTCAAGCAGAGCCACTGATTGGCTGCTTCTCATCGTGACGTCACAAGGGTATAAAGATAATAAATCATTAATTAATTGTTTCCCTGATATCTTTTTGTATTTATTACACTTATTTTATACATTTCCTTTATTTATATTCAGTTATTCGAGATATAAGGTTTAACTTTCCTTTGGAAATGTATACCGAGCATCGAGATGGACTACGTGACTCTCTCATCCCACTCCCCACTCCTCGCGCGGTAGACGCGTCCGATCCTGTTCGTCATTCTTCGTCTGGCAAGTGGTGCGATAAGTACGTTGACAGCTTCGCGTCTAATTAGGTACGCATTTCTTCTTTCTAACCGTTTCTTTCCTCTTCGTCATCCTCCATCGGTGCATTTATACACTACTAATAAGTGTCTATTAACAAATTTGTGTTTTATTTCTGTTAGAACCCGTAATTACAATTCAAACACATGGGACGCTCAACTACGGTCAAACGCGTTTTTCATTTTTAACCGTTTCTATTCTATTCCTCATTCTCCATCGCTGCATTTATGCAACATTAATAAGTGTCTGTTAACAAATGTATGTTTTCTTTCTATTAGAGCCCGTAATTACAAATACTACACGAGACTCTCAACTACGCTCAAGTACGGTCAAACTAAGGAGACTCAACCGACGCGACGTCATAGTGCTTTGAGAGTTTGTGAACACGTTTCGACAGGAAACGTGCATCTATGCGGAAAAGAGTATTTGGCGATGCCCACATGCGAAAAATGTAAGTATCCTTCATATTTTGTTTCGAATACGCTTAAAAAAAAATTGTTCGATTCAAATTTTTCTACATCAAGTTTTCAAATACGGTAAAGACCTTTCCGTTAAAACATTTACTCCTTCTTTCTAAAGGATCCTGACATCTCATCATCGTACTTGTGGATCCAGAGAACCTCGTCGATGATTTCGCTGCTGACTTTGTTGCTGACTTCGCTGATGACTCCTACTAACCAACATCGTCGTCCGGGTGGTTGCATTCTACAATTGGTGAGTCGCATGCTATTTGATTTCCTCTGGTCCCCAAACATGTTGAAGGATGAAAGATCCGAATCAACACGGGTGACCAGTTGTATACTTAGTATTTTTGACGAGTTTAGTGACCGCGGGTGTTTTCAATACTCGTGTGTAGTAACATCAATTGTTATATTTCTTTAATGTAGGCTAGGGTCTTCTTACACTCGCGTTTTTTAATTTTAAAAATAAATATTACATTATACTATTCTTATAAAATTTTTATATGAATATATAAAAACAATTTTTATATGAATATATAAAAACAATTTTTATAAAATATATGAAATATTTTTATTATCTTTGTATGAATTACATGATTGAATAGATTACAACATTGTACAATAATTCTCATAACATTAATGTAATTATTACATATTGATCGTTTACACAATTAACGTGCAAGATGACATTTCCGCGACTGGTCGATTTTTGACTCAGAGTAGCATATAATGCGTACCAGCTTCATTTTTTTTTAAATTTACTTTGATGACAGAATCGACCATAGATTGTTGATTTTTTTAAATAGTAATTTAAATTCAATTTATTTCAATAATATATTTAAATTTTTAAAGTACATTATCATAAAATCATAAGTAATGTCTTTTATTTCACATAATTAAATTATAAACATAATAATTTTCTTGAATAATAATATTTTTCAATTTCAATTAAAGTATTTTGTTCTTGATATATTTGATATAACAAGTTGAGTCACTTTGATTAAACATTAAATAGAATATACCGTTTAGCCATATTTAATTAACTACTTTTTCTAGCTAGGATTTTCAGACTAATCTTTCCGTGTTCATTGCCTAAGTTCATGCATATGCCCAGGTGCTATTTGTATGAGCGAAGGCAACGGGCACGATGACTTAGTTTATAACAATTCATAATAATTCATTTAATTGGCGACTGACATTGGTTAGTGAATCGTGCACGACGTACTTTCCACATGTGTGTATTGTGGTTAGGCTGTAGAAGTACGTCGTTTCAGAACTATTTATATTTGTAATTTACATAAATAATTTTCTCTCATTGAATTTTTATCAGTTATTTGGCAATTATAATATCATCAAATGCCTAATAGATTTTCAATCTCAATACTTTTCAATCACAGGGTGTTCGGCCACCCCTGGGAAAAATTTTAATAGGGGATTTTAGAGGCCAAAATAAGACGAAAATCAAGAATACCAATTTGTTGATGAAGGCTTCGTTAAAAAGTTATTAACAATTAAATTCAAAAATTTCAAATCGTTCTGGAAAAATTATTTTTGATTGCAGGGCTGAATTACACTCATTTTTGGTGAATACACATAACCCTGAAATCCTACCCATTTTCGATAAAAAAATTCGAATAGGAACTGAAATTTTTAGACGAAATTAAAAAATTTCAAATCATACTAAAAAAATTATATTTAATTACAGTGGGCAATTACAATCATTTTTTGTCGTTATACATACCCCCGAAATCCTACTCAGTTCCAAGAAAAAAATTCCTTACCAAAAATATAATTTCTGGCTAGAAATGTCTGCCCGAATTTTCATACGTATCTTTAAAACGTCATAACTTCTGAACGGATTGAACGATTTTAATGTTTAAAAAAGCAAACTACGCGTATTTTGATGGAGAATATGTACAAATCGCAAAAATATTCGAAAAGTTGGTCCTTGACCCCGCAAAATGAGAAAAATCCCATAAAAATAGTCCAATATTCAAACAGCCATAACTCCTACAATTGTGAATATATTTCAATGAAACTTTTTTCTGAAGTAGAGCTCATGGGTACCTACAAAAAAGTATTAGACAACTTTTCTGTAGTGCGTCAAACAAAATTACTAAAAATGAAAAAGGAATTTGTAAGAAAAATCGACAGGGGGTAGGTGCCTAAATTTTTCGGCGAAAAAAAAAAATTTTAAATCGTTCTAAAAAAATTAGTTTTAGCTAGGAGGGTCAATTACAATCATTTTTGATGAATAGACATAACCCCGAAATCCTACCCACTTTCGAGAAGAAAATTCGAGAAGGTGTGAAATTTTTCGATAAAATTAAAAAATTTCAAATCGTTCTGGCAAAATTATTTTCGGTTGCGGGGGTCAATTACTATAGTTTTTGGTGAATAGATCTACCCCTGAAATCCTACTTCCTTTTTAGAAAAAAAGTCAGTACGGGCGGAACTTTAAACGTTAATAACTTTTTAACGAAGCCTCCATCAATAAATTAGTATTCTTGATTTTCGTCTTATTTTGACCTCTAGAATCTCCCATTAAAATTTTTCCCCCAAATATATTTTATTAGAGACTATATTCTTTAAATTCAAACGTTCCACGTAAATATTTTCGTTTATAATAAAAACACGCAATGGACACTAGTCTTTGTCAGTCGATTTCAGGAAATGGTACGTACATTTAGAGTATGAATGAGGTTAGTTGTGTCCGGGTGTCGGAGGAACCCCGGGGAGTCCTCTCTAGTTTAGGTCGCGCCTGGACATTATGTATGAGAACCGTGGAGTGTATGTTTGCGAGAATGAGTTTTGAAATTTTTTAAATGTAGCGTTAGGTAGGTAGGTAACTTATTCTCTGGTGTGTGTGTTTAGACCTAAGTAGGTAGGGTCGGGACAGGACTGTCCACATTAGTCATTCGGGTAGGCACTTTTTCGCGTGGCAGTCCTGTACCTGTAGTTACGATTTCGAGAGGTGAAAAGTCAGCAGATTCAAACGGTTTCTACCGTTTGTTTTGGTGTTACTTTCCATTCTTGAAATCGCCGCGACTTTAAAGTCGCTCTTCGCGTTCGCGATCGCGATTAGGCCCCCTCGAAACGCTCGCCCCGCTCGAGTTACTCCACACGTGTTCCGATAACAATTCCCAGAATTGTTGGAGGTCCTCGTATTGCACGGAATGCTCGAGCCTAGTATTAAGTTTCAGACTTTGGCAGGACCGCCGAAGAAAAGAAAAGGCTCAAAGAGTCGAAGAGGCCCTGACAAACTGTCTTAAGAGTGGGCTGCAACGAATGGCTCTTCATTTTCATTTTCTGATGAGAATGGAAAGTCATTACCGTTACTACTTTGTCACTATAACTCGTCAGTAGTCTTGTAGTTAGTTTGCATTTTTGGCTGGCTCGAGTATGCATGTACTTTGTACATGATTGCACCATACATGCCAGCCATCAGGGCAACTCGCGGTTTAAATATAAATATTAACATGTTTACTGCCATTTCAAACTTGCATTAATTCTTTAATAATACTTTGAACGAACTCTAATATTTTCAATATAATTATAAAGTAACATATACATCATCGAATATATTTTTTTTTTCATGTTGTAATTTATTTAAATGTGGCAGTCAATGTGTTAGTAACTTTTTTCATCATACATTCATAGAGTTGCGAATATGTACAATAATCGCGTTTGCCTTTAGAGTTGCGAATTCCTACTGTTCGTGTTTCCTTTTCAGGGTAGTGTTGCGAATAATTATCATCCCGCGATTGTTTTTATGCAAACTTAAGTACCGGTAGTTTGCTTTAAAAATAGCGTTGCGAATTATTGATAAACGCGATTGCTTGTAGAGTTGCGAGTTACTATTTTTCGCGTTTGCTTTTCAGGGTAGTGTTGCGAACAATCACGATTCGCGTTGCTTTTTTACTCTTTTACACATATAATGGACAACAATCGCGTTTGCAATTTTCATATTATAAATTAGCGTTGCGATCTTGATTCATCGTGCGATTTTTTATTTAGCGTTGCGATGCTTTCAATGCCCATATTCAAACCCAACTGTAGTATTAGCAGTAGTTAATTTATTTTGTGGCCAGTACATGTACATTCACATGTAGTATTAACCCCTGATTCAAGTTAGAGTTGCGAATAATCTACAATATTCGCGTTTGCTCGTAGAGTTGCGACTAAATATTTATCGCGTTGATATGTCAGTGTTGCGCATAAACACGATTCGCGATTGTTTTTGTGCAAACCTAGGAACCGGGAGTTTGCTTTAAAAATAGCGTCGCGAATTATTAGTAAACGCGATTGCAATTAAAGTTGCGTATTACTATTTTTCGCGTTTGCTTTTCAGGGTAGCGTTGTGAATAATTACCATTCGCGATTGTTTTTATTTTTACAAGTCGCGTTTGGAATTTTTCTATTATAAATTAGCGTTGCGATTGATTTATCGCGTTGTTTGCCCCGTAGTTTTGCGATATTTAAAACGTCTAACTTCATCCCAACATGTGCCACTGTAGTTAATAGTAGTTTGCAGTAGATAGTTCATTTTGTGCATCTGTATTTGCATCAACCACGGAAGACACCGGCATCTGGTCCAGCATTTTTCGGCAAAACGCGATTTTTATTAGAGTTGCGATATAATATTTTCACTAAAGATAGAGTTGCGAAAAGTATATAATCGTCAAGTTTGCTCGTAGAGTTGCGAATTCTTATTTTTTCGCTGTTGCTTTTCAGGGTAGTGTTGCGAGTAATCACCATTCGCGGTTGCTTTTATTCTTATAAATCGCGTTTGGAATTTTTATATTATAAATTAGCGTTGAGATCATGATTTATCGCGTTTTTCATTAAGTAGTGTTGCGATTCAATGCCGAAAATTTGACACTGGCCACTGTGTCAAATCATCACGAAGAAGCTGTTATTCTACGAAGCCTCAAAAGGCACAACGTTATTATCTAAATTAGTGTTGCGTATTATTTAACATGGGTGCACGCGATGTAATTAATTAAGCAACCCTGTGTGGTTCATTTTTCGAACAATAAGCACCTCTCGCGACTTTTGAATTTTATAAATTAGTGTTGCTAAAGAAACATTGGTCCACTCACGGGTTGTTTTTTAAATTTATGAGCCGACGTTTACTCTAATCATGTGAAATATATCTTTCCTTTTTTGTATATTTGTCAATGGAAATACTACTCGAAAGGACTGTTGTATTCAGGGTGTTCGGCCATCCCCGGAAAAAATTTTAATGGGGGATTCTAGAGGCAAAAATAAGACGAAAATCTAGAATACCAATTTGTTGATGAAGGCTTCGTTAAACAGTTATTAACGTTTAAAGTTTCGACTGTACTGAATTTTTTTCTCGAAAATGCGCAAGATTTCGGGGGTATGTCTATTAACCAAAAATGATTGTAATTGACCCCCGCAACCGAAAATAATTTTTTCAGAATGATTTGAAACTTTTCATTTTCGCCGAAAAATTTAGGCACCTACCCCCTGTCGATTTTTCTTAAAAATTCCTTTTTCATTTTTAGTAATTTTGTTTGACGCCCTACAGAAAAGTTGTCTAATACTTTTTTGTAGGTATCCATGAGCTCTACTTCAGAAAAAAGTTTCATTGAAATATATTCACAATTGTAGGAGTTATGACTGTTTGAAAATTGAACCATTTTTATGGGGTTTTTCTCATTTTGCGGGGTCAAGGACCAACTTTTCGAATATTTTTGCGATTTGTACATATTCTCCATCAAAATACGCGTAGTTTGCTTTTTTAAACATTAAAATTGTCCAATCCGTTCAAAAGTTATGACGTTTTTAAAGATCCGCATGAAAATTCGGGCAGACATTTCTGGTCAGAAATTATATTTTCGGTAAGGAATTTTTTTCTCGAAACTGAGTAGGATTTCGAGGGTAGGTCTGTTGACCAAAAATGCTTGCAATTGACCCCTGCAATTAAAAATAATTTTTCCAAGACGATTCGAAAGTCTTCTTTTTCACCCAAAACTTTCAACACTTACTCGATAATTGGTTTTGACAACGAAATAGTAATGAGCGATTAATTTCACTAATCAACTAAGACTTACATCTGACGACTAAATTTTCAATTGCATCCATTAATCGATTGATTACTCTGATGAAATTAATTGCTTGAAACCCAACTCTGAACCGTTTAATTTTCATTCCGTTAAAAAATACTAGAATTTCTGTAATTTCATTTTCTGTCTCACTTCCTTTTTTCATTTTTAAATCTGTTGGTAACGTTGCGAGTGACACAGAAATGGTAATGGGGCTCTAGAGCCCCAGAGAAACGGGCCGAAAAAATACATTGGGTGAAAGGTCTACTCGTATACTTGGTCTGTGGTAACGTCTATTTGTATATCTCGTGTATGCTGGATACCTTACTTACCAGAGGTAGCTAATCTTTCGATGCTGCAGAACACTGCATTTCCAAAATCGCCAATGCAACTTTCCAAGCGTTGGTAATGTTTCATCACATAGAATTTCGTTCTTTTCTACTTAGGATACGCTTTTGAAAAATAAGCGCTCCATTTTCCTTAGGTTATCATGGATAGTACAGGTCGTTTCCTTTTATAATTCAAATAATAAAAAGGCAAACGATGCCACAAAACGTAGGATAGGTCAGGAATTAATGAACATTTCTATACCAAAGATCGTGGATCTTCTAGATTATAGAATTTTATTCTCATTTTCAATATCACATCCAATGTTACCAATTTAGAATGGAATAAGATTTCAGCGCTATTAACAGTCAAAATTAAAACTAAGTATGCCGAGTACCGCTTACTCATAAATGATCAAAATCTGAAGTGATCTAGATCTGATAGGAGTGTTAGGTCTGTAGATATTTTTTTATTTCCTTGAAATGTTTCCTTCAGTTGTTAAGATAGAATTGATTAACTTTGTACGCTGATAGGGTTAATATAATAAAACATGGTATACCCTACAATCTAACAATTTATAATTTTAATTTTTTCGCTAATTTTGTACTAAGTTCACTATGTGCTTTTGATCCCGATTCTGCTGGGACGCAATTTTTTGCTAAGCATACATGTTAAAGGAGTACGAAGAATATTGGTCACTGAACGAGGAAGTTCAGTGTCCAATATTCTTTAGTACTGGCAATGGGAAGTTTTAATTTTGAAAAGAAATAATTGAAACGAGTTAGAGACTACCAAAAGGTCACAAAGTAAACTGGTTCGATTAAAGAACAAATGTCTACTCTCGCAGTTCATAAAGAGGGCTGCACAAAATGATACGTGCCCTACGTCGCATGACTGGAAGGCAGGCTCGTATTCAACAGTTTCTTGTTGTATACACACGTTTGATGTTCTCTCAGTAGCATGCACAGATTTAATATAGTGAAATGACGTTCAAATATCTTTTAAAAAAATATTACAATCGGTGTAGCAGTTGTTTTTTGCATAAAAGAGAAACAAAAAGTTTCACGTGAAAAGGGAAAACAGACAGAAACTATTTAGTTAGAAAACAATTTTGTTCGGTACCATTATTAAAAAAGTTGTGACGAAACGAAATGAAATTTAATGTAAATGCACTTGCATTATAATTAATTTAATTCGGGGAGGTATAGTGATAATTGCTGCTGGATCAAGATCGAGAAAGGCGCGAAATAAAGTGATACGATTGTACAATGTGTAATAACTAGATTGCAGATGTTTATGCATTTAAGGGAGATTTTAATTCTCAAAAAGCGATAGAATGTACTTATGATGCAAAAATATAAGAAGTAATTAAAGTAAGATGCGAATTATTATATTTGATTCTCTCATTTCATTAATTCTATTAATAAATATATGAATTTATATAAAGATCCGCAGTCTAGTAATAACTTTCGTCGATATGGAGGACGTGATTCTTGACTTGAATTTGCTAACGTTACCGACATCGATGGTTGAGTAGAGCATAGTTCTCCGCCCTTAAACACAGGGTGCACTGCAAAACCAGCAATTTTTCACGAGGTCGTTACTTCAGTTCATGTGATAAACTACCGTTCAATTTCCGGGCAATCAGATACCTCGTCGATGCTAACGATACTGAATTCGGTCAATTTGATAGCATTGTCTTAACAGATGAGTGCCTGTAAAAATTGCGAGAATTTATCCGTTCGATAAAATGCAACTGTTCGATCGCAACCGGAAACTGAATATTCGCTATGCGTGCTTTAACGTCGACAATTAAGTAACTGATTTCCTAATTGTCCAAAATCCATAATTCGGAAAAGTTTCAATTATTTATTACGAAGCTTTCCATGGTTGTACTGGATATATACTTTAATTCATAATATTGAAAACCTTTTATTTTCACAATATCTTATATCAAATTTGCAAATACACAGTTTTGAGAAAATAACATTTAATTATACAATGGTACATACTATTTGGTACTATATTCATATCAAGTCAGAGTCAGAGTACAGACTAAGTATAAAAGATATGTCAATGGTTTCGTGTAGTTATCATCATTTTCAAAACAAGTAATTTATTTAGCTTCACTCTGTTTAATCTAAAATATCCCTCTACTGTTGCCTAAGCCAATATTTGTAAAATTATCTATCATTGGTTGCATTTATTTAGGTAATTTTTATTTTTAAAGGTTAGTTTGTTCGTGAAAATCAGTCTAATATAAAAATACTCTTGGTCAGGTCAAACACATGCTATAACAAGATTAGTTTACGATATCTCTGGGAATACTACGTGTTTATAATTGTTTGTAACCATTTATAAATCTTACAAATCTGATTCTAAATTGATACGACAAATGTCGCGTTTACCTGATGCGCTCTTGACTTTTTGTACCCGTAGAGAAGTTGATGCTTGTAGCTAATTGGATGATACTCGTCGCCGAGCACATGAATTGAATTTCATAATTGGTTAGTTCAAAGTTGAACCAATCTCGTAGTGACGCGTTGGGGGCAGAAGCGTGGTATCGCGGCAAGTAGAAGTGTTTCCACGGAGGATGCAGGAAAATTGTCCTACAGCGCTTGTTATTATAAATGTATTCAGAGTACGAGAGTATTCCGCACAAATGTTCAACAGTAGAAGGCAGGTCCATGTCCGCAGAAATAAGTAATTATCTGTTACGATGCAATGGATAATTAATATTCCATACTAGTTCAATTAATATTACAGACTAGTTCATTTGTAGAGGTATAGGATTAAAATCACATTTTAGCAATCGGTAGTCTATCGATTATGCTGTTTAATAAGACATTCAGCTCGGTTTCTAATTATTCCTCACGAATTAAACTTGTATTGAATCGATATTGTTCGCTAGAAATTAGAAGTTTAAGCATTTTCAAAATTGGGTAGGGAATCAAGGAGAAGTGGAATATGTGAGGCAGATAAACAAAAGGGAAATTCTAGTGAGGAGTTACGAAACAGAGACAGAATGTGTGTGAGAGAATGCAGGCAACGGTTTGGGGTAGTCTAGCGGAGCTTCCTAATTTATGGCCCATTAAACCCGTCGACTGGCGCAAAGACACTGTTGAATACAAACAGCGCGAGAAACGCAGTCTTTTCATTTTTAAGAAAACGCTTTCCTGAGTGCCGCCAAATGTGCCCATTCTAGTACAGAATTGCGACACAAAAGAATGCTTTAGCCACTTAGACAGGAACAAACAAATACTGAAAGAATTTTATTTATATTATTCTGAATTATCTGTTTAGCTACAGAAATTATTCAATCTCTTTCTGATAGACATTATCTGTCATTTCAATTTCTAGGACATAAATAAACTTTGTTCTTTCTCGTTCTCGTGTTATCAAAAGGCATATTCGGATGAATATCTCGGTCGCTATCAATTCTAACGAAAATTTGTATAGAATAAAAAAGTTTGAGCCATCAATTCGCAATGACTTTCGTTTCACATATTTCTTCTGTGAAACCAACGATAAGCGAGATATCATACATCTCGTGATTGCCACATCAATTTACGACACTCTCTTCTATAAAGATTTTACGATGTCTAAAGTTTTTGTTAAATAAAACACATTTACGGTCGACAGTCATCGGATAGGTAACTAATAATTGCATACATTTCTCATTATAGCCATTACACTAAAGAGCAGAAACAGTTATTGAGTATTCCTGGTTTCTAAAGTTTAGAGAATCCTTAATATTGATGCTTGTGATTCCGTGATTTTATACGCTTAACTGAATTACTTTCGTTATCTCTCTTTTATTCGAGACGAATTAGAGCGAAAATAGATTATTTCTCTCTCTTCTTTCTAAATTTTACGTGACCATTTTCGCGATGCATCGTCTTTAAATTAATTAGACTTTATACAAAAGTATAGGTTTTGAAAAAAAAAAGGAAACTGACTATGTCAAGTTATGAATGAACTTATTGTAGTAAAATTGCTCTTAATTAAAGTAATCATTAATCAATAATATTACGCCTCATTACGTATGTAATAAATACTACTTATAATTGTTGGAAATTATTGATAATTTTGATTGCAAATACGTAGCAGTCGTAATAAAAATTAATTTTACTTCCAACGAAAGTTATTCAGACTTGTGAACAATTTTCTTTAGAATTTATTCACGTATAGAAATTAAACCATCAAAATTCATTAAGTTATATCATTTCGACGTATCGGGTACAAACGTTTAATCAATTTTTCATTTAGCGATTCGTGTGGTCTTAATTATTTATGATGCGCAAAATTTTAGAAACAAATTTCGCGTAAGAGAGAATATCATCGAAGTATAAATTTAAAACAATCTAGTACAATTAACAGAAATTCTACATACGGCTGCCAATGCTTTTGTTTCAAATGATTAAACATTTCCAATCGAGTGCACGAATCCAATATAGTTTCGTGTCTCCATTAAATTTTGATTAAAATGCTCTTAGATTTCGTTTGAATCGGAATTAGTTTAGCATCAAATCGCACGTGGTATGTTCATGAGAACCGAAAATGAATCGTTACTCACACGTTAAATTTTATACTGTTTCGAGTCGCCTTCATGCTGTTTGCAGAGACATGGCATTCACGCGTATCTCGCACTCGTTTACCGAATTCCGGCTATCAATGTACCTACATTAGCGTTGATTTTCAGAAAAGCATCGCGATACAGTATCCTAGTTGAATGGTTTCATCGCTGTAACGCAATCGCGTAGGTATTATATCGTTGTTGGTGTAAAACGATAACGCTATAACATATAACGTTACTGTTGATATAATTTCTCTCGTGAGGGAATTTGATATTTTCACGAGATTTGATTAAATCGAGTTTAAGGGTATCGTACGTTAAAAGGCATAATTTCCATTGTTCTCAAAATATTGATGTAACGTATCAAAGTTTTTATTGATTTTATAATAACGACTCTTAACTAGAAACTCACGCCCGTCAAAGTAACAAATCCTTTAGATATTTATAAGACAGTTCAAGGATTGTAAGAATTTTAATATCAATTTTAAACTTTAGGGGTATGTTCTAATCGGAACAATGAAAAGACATTTTAGATATTGAATAGTCTAAAAATTATTTTGGGCAATAGTTTGAAATTTTGTATTGTTATTTATACACCTTACCGAGTTACATAAATTTTTTTGTTTAAAAATGTATGACGGACACAAGGATATAGACAGCTTGCAGAAGACTAAATAAAAAAAAACAAACACAAAAATTAAAGTAGGTGGCTGAACTTTTAGTTACATACATTAAATATTAGACACACTTGGTAGAAGTACATTCTGGTCAATTTTAAGTTATCTTATAAAATAGTGAATTTATGAATTATTATATAATATTTTTTAGATATAATAGGTATTCTTATATAATTAAAAAAGAACATCTTTGTCAATAAGTTTCTCGCTTCCTTTCATTGAAAACTGCAGTATGAATATAACTACATTAAATAAAGATTATTGCTTTGCTATTAAATATTAAATAATCTGTTGTTATATAATTTTAGTTTACAATCACATAGATAATCCTGGTGGCAAGATTCACTGTTTATTGCTTAGATATTAGAACGCTACTTTATAAACAGGCTTGACAAAAAATCATGTAGTTTAAGAAGTGTAAAATAAAAGTTATTGTAATTTAATATTTCTAACCAGACAGCATTATAATTTTTAAAGCATAAATACTTACATCCGTTAGCTTTATAATTACAGACATGGTCGGGTATAAACTCAAAGGATCTAAAAAGATCTAGCAAAATTTATATCGTAATTGAACATTATTCTCCTCTTTTGAAAACTTTCCTGACAGAGAAAAATGCATTTAAATTTCTCCTTTAAGAGAATGGATTAATGCTAAGTATGAAACTCTGACCAGAGGATTTATTTTGGTAAAATGTTCAAATATCCTCTTTCGTCGTTCTCGTTTCTTCGAGTTCCAGTAGAAGAATGTAAACACAGGATGTAAACGTGGTTTATAATCGTTGTTGACTCGCTTTGCTTTGAGGCCAGATGCTTAGTATACGAAATTTTATATGAAGATTATTTATACTTCTGAAAGAAATCGATATTACAAATGAAAGTATTTGCTTCATTCGAAGACGGTTATATACTGCAATTACATAATATATATGTACATACATACACACACAGAGTATATTATGGCGTTTCATGCTGCTTTATTAGTTTCTGTTATAACAGCATATCAAGTAATTATGTAATTAAGAATAATGTAAAATACGGAAAAGAAATTTAAGACCTTCAGAATGATACATCGTCCTTATAAATAAAATAAATTTAGCCAGTTAAAAAAGTTGTGTAAATATTATATTAGAAAAAGCAAAAGATGTATAGATCACCTTAGTAGCTCCGTTATGTTTACAAATTTTAATAAAATAGTCTATGAGTATATTTTGAAAATCACAAACTACAAGAAAATGTCAAAAAATTCTTACATGTTTATATGATTTAATGTAATAATTAATCGATAATATTTACTATATTATGTTTGTTTGCCTAGAATTTGGAGAATGAAATGAATGATTGGTACTATCTTTAAGATTTACTAGAAGAAATTATTAATTTATTTTAATCGGTAGAGTAAAAAAGATTTTGGGAAAAGATACAAAAAATTTGATAAAATAGTCGTACAAAATAATACAAAAATTTCGTACACTAAGCCCCTAACTTCAAAGCAGAACGTATCAATATCGTCTGTAAACCTTCGTCCGACATTTACGTCCTTCTACTGGGACTCGAAGAATCGAAAACGACGAAAGAGGATGTTTGAATATTTTATCAAGATAAACCCTCTAGTCTGGGCTCCAAATTTCCTCTTTTTAATGAAGTAGGATGCAGATGAAAGCATCGCAAAGGAATGGCTTGAAAATTCTTACTTCGCGATATCCTATCTTCAAAAGAAAAAAATTCTAACATATTTTCCTTTCGTAGGAAAATTGCCCCAAAGAACCCTGTGGAATTATGAAATAAATGTTTCTAGATCCTTTGAATTTATATGCGACCACATTTGCATTCATAAAGCCAATGGATGTAGCTATTTGCACTTTAAAAATTTTAATCTTTCCTGATGATTTTTCTGCATTAAGTTCTCAAGGAAACTTAAAAAATCCTCTATTTAAAAATATCGAATTTTTATGGCAGTTAAACTACAATAATTTTTATTTTACTCGTTTTAACCTTTTGATCGGTGATATTCCATTTTAGGTAATGTTTATTACCTTTTATTGATTATGTCATTTTATTATGTCGTAATATTTTCCAAATATAATATAATTTTTGTATCATTAAAGTACAATTTTTGATATTCACTGTTATCTTAAATGTTAAACGAAGGTATTTTAATTGTAAACAAAAATTTTTCGATTAAAATGTAACGGGTGATCCTGGATTATCATAAAGGTTGGCACAGACTAGCATAGTTTTGCGTCAGCAACATATCAAGCTTCATACAATTTAGAGTCAGTTGGATATGGAACGTCGAATAAACCAGTTGTAATCCAAGCATCGAGCCGATCGATTGCACTCTGAACTTCAAACGAGTAATTTAGGAGCATCCTCGCTTGGAAATCGAAAATTTGGGCAATTGCATTTAAACCGATCAGTTATTTGCACCTCAAATATACATCGACAATATGATATAAAATTGAAACGTGCCGTAAACTTGTTGGTATTCGGCTGAATTAGTTACATTGTATTAAATTGACGCGTAATACGAAATATAGAAATTTATTTGTCCGTGCATATTACAATAAAGTTGAAATTATTTTTTAACCATACAAATTTTAGCAAGCGATGTAGAGTCTCAGGCAACTTCGCTTTATTTATTATTTTGCAATTTTTTAATAATAATATTACTTACGAGTTTGACAAAGTTATTGAAAAAGTTTTGATTTTATCGTCGAATTCGAGGTGTAATACTGTACGTGAGTCATACACAAACGATAGTGTACTGTGTACTTAAAATCGTTCACCTATAACTGGGTAATATGTCTGCTTTATTTTAAAAAAATTATGAGAACAAAAAAATAGATGCAATAGTACAGACATACTTTATGAATGAATATACTACATTTATGTAGTCAGACGTTTCCTTCGATATAGAACTTATAAGTAGTAAGAAAGAACAATATTTATAACAAATTTATGAAGGTATGATATGTGTATATATGATACATACAGTGTAAAAAACCGTCAATAAGCTGTTGTTTGTAGGATATAAAAGTGCAAATTTAACAGTATATGTTACGTTATATCTTGTAAGTGTAGCTTGCACGGAATTAAAGAACGATTCAGTCGTTCATCGACCCAGTTGTACGTCATCCAGACGAGGGCGAACAATTTGTGGTGTTTTTAACAAAATCAATGCGGCTGAATCTTCGAAGGCTGGACAAGAGCCAGATTCTGATGTCGCCTCGAAAAGTACGGTGAATGTCGGTTCAACTCTTCACTCTGCAAATTTACCAGGCATTTTACACGTTCTTGGATAAAAAGCAGAGAAATCCGGCCAAACAGATCAGCAACCATTCTCGAATGGAAAAACAATGGTACAAACCAGAGACTCTGGGCAACGAACCGTACTAGGAATCTTTATCGATGCATCGGTTGGCAAACAACTTAGTTCCTGCACCTTTTCTCAGCGCACGATTCTTTTTTAAAGATTAGCATTTCATTAAAAGTAACTTCGGGCTTTTGTTTCGAAAATAGTTTTGGTAAAATTTTTTGAATGAAATTAAATCGGAACACTCGGATAAATTAATTACATGTTTTCGAGTATATTTAGCAAAACAGATAAATTATTGCATTCGCGACAAACGATGGATCAATATTTTTTAACATTAAAACGGGAATAAATATTCTGACCTGTATAATAATTCCTCCAATAATTGCCTCAAATACAATGGACAAATTAACAATAAAGTGTCGGAGAATCAAATAAAGAGGTTACAAAAATAAGACACGAGCGTTTTCTTATGTAAGGCTAATAACTCGCGATACAACTTACCCCTACGGTTTACGTATCGTCAGTTCGAAGTCAGGTTATAGCGTTATGGTCCCGTATCATCATATTCTTGTTACATCGGACGGTTTCCCGGTTGCCAGCATAACGAAATTACTTCCGAGAACAGAGTGCGTTCTTCCGATCCTCTTATAGCGGGAAGCATAAGAGTGACCAGGGGAATCTAATCATGGACCATTCCATTTTCCGACTGAAAGCAGGACGTATTCGGCAAAGACACATGTATAACGATATCGGAGAGGGTATCGTCTCTCCTTTGAGATCGCGATCGACAATCGCATTCGTACAGCCAGACTCGATCCCGGTCTCGTTCCCGGATGATCCCGCGACGAAGAAACAAAGAGACGCGATCGTATCTGTTGGAAAGCAAAGCGACAGAGTAAAAAGGCCACGAAAAAGAAGAATTGATAAGGGTTCCACGGAGGTAGAACGACGTTCTAGAGAGAGAGAAAAAGAGAGAGGGAGAGAGAGAAGCTGCGTAACTACACCGCGATATCGGGAACGAGATACCGAGGGTGGTTGCTCGTAGACCTTCGAAGCTTGAAGCGATATACAGAGATATCGACGCAACCTCAGGGGACGCCGGGGAGGCCAGTGTAGCTAATGGGTATGTCATTTCGCGAATCTACGAGAGCATAAAACCGAGAACTCTTTCAGTTGTATTCCAATTCCCGCGACGTCCCATTTGACCCCGCTATTCTTATCAAACGACTCTCTTTAGACCTAGCTTAGGACCTCGAATTTTCCAAGACCAGAGAACTTTCTGATGTATTCAAGAGTCGTATGACGTTCGTACACTTCTCCGATCCGATTTGATAACTTAGCAATTGCTCTGACGATAGTTTTACTTTTCAGAACCGTCGGTGTTACGTCTCTGGCGGGTCTGTGCCCGTAGAAATTTGTTATTGTTGTTGTTGAGGCGGGGAGAAAAAGAATTTGTAACACGGTAGACTTTTTGGTGTAATTAGACTTGTTCTGTAAGGTGACGTTCTTCTGGAACATTCCAAATTATAATAACCACGGTAATTGTGTAGATTTCGCGTTGCTGTTACTTCATATTCAGCAATTATAACGAACAAAGTCATAGTGCAATTCATATTGCAGTAGAACCTCGATTTAATTATTAGAACAGTATTGCAGAGTCATGTACTGTGCTTTTACGAGAAGTTGGGTAGCAGGATTATCCCCACTTTCGTCGTACAATGCATCATCGTTTCGTCCAATAGCGATAGCGGGATTGTCAAACTTTAAACTAGAGTGGGGATCTAGACACCAATCAGACCTGCATTCCTTTCACTAGCCAACTTCTCGCGGGCGCACAGTACGTATACTGCAATGTTTACGTTTTGCCTATGCTTTCCATTTTCCATTTTGAATCTAAAACTAGATTCAGTCCCTTTGTTCGCCCGAATGTCAGTTTAAAGTATTCATTTATAGATTCTAATTTACGAACGTCTTCGCATACGAAACATAGATGGCAGTTAGTTGACGAATGAATCTAAAATTTTCATTCGTTAATCGCGAATAAAATTTGTCCAACTCTGTCGTATTATCATCGACAGACAGATCTAGAATAATCAAGAGGAAAATAGTGAATCTGTCCGCTAAAGTAGCCAACGAATATGATACAAGAAAATCTATCGACACACTTTTATTTAAATGTTATAATATTTTCCCGATTCGGGTTTTAACCAGAGCGGCTTCCATGTTATAATTATTTAAACAGTGTACGAGGATTAAAGAATACGTTTCATTTTTTTTCCCACCGCCCGCGTCTTCGTCGAAGTTGAAACACCTTTCACGTTTTCGAGGTTCCCGGGCGTAGACCGCCGAACGGTGGGTCGAGCTGTAATTCAACCAAAGTTCCCCAATTAATCAGGCTCCCAATTAGTTGAAGTAACGAAGGACCGATGGTTATAGCGTTCACCGTGGAGACGAAAGAGAAACAGAGAGAGAGAGAGCGCGCGTTCACAAACGGGGGAGAAACCGAAATAGCTTGAAAGGAGAAGAAAGGGCGTGCATGGAGAGGTGGGGAGAGGAGGGCGAGAGAAAAGAGAGAAAAAGGAACATAGGAAATTGGAGAGTGGTACAGTGAGTCACGTCGAAGTCGATCGACAAACGGGTTGCCCGATTTCCCTCGAAATTACGTTTTGCGTCCCAATTCGACGCGCAACGGCGCGTAAGGGCTGAAGAAAAAGAAATGATGAGGGAGGCAGTTGGTTTCTTCACATCGACGGATTCACTTTAATGCGCGAAAAAATTGCTCGACGGTTGGCGCTCGCGTTGTCGATCGCTTTGGCGTACCCGCGTTTGATGGACGTTTCGATTGGTCAACGAAGCGGCGCGACATGTAGATCGGTTTCTCTAAATTGCTCGTTCGCGCTCGTCCGACTTTATTAGCAAAAACTGGACGATTCGCGAACGAACGCCAGGCATAGAAATATCGACGATTATTTTTGCGGTTAGTCGATCGTGGCGTGGATTGGCAGAGTGCCTTTGTCGAACTCTTGTGCTCAACCGTTGAATGAATTTTTGTTTGGTATTCCGAATCCTCGATAATAATGGGGAGTGATTTATTGCCGTTGGAGGCGGGGAAAATTAATCATTTCCATGGGAATAGAATTTATCGTGTCATTTAACGCAGACTCTCTCATACTTTGAATTCTCGATGAGCCCCTCAACGCGGAAAAATATTTCGCGGATTTTTCAGTGAAAAAATATTTGATATTTTCTTCGATGAATCGATTACATATTTTACGTACATAAATGAAACTATATTTTAAAATTAAATTAGACTCATTCTCCTTCAAAAGACTTATTTGTTTCGACCAATCTTGCCGTATAATTGTTGGTTTTAGAAGCAAGTCAACTGTATAGTACTTCCAATTAAGGTAAACAGTATTTTTCAACTTCTTCTAATCGAAAGATTTATTATATTATTTTAAACACATTATTTGCGCGAAGGTAAGGTGTATAATTTAAATTCTGATCGTGTGTACGTCGAAGTCATATCATTATCAGTGGAGAGCGAATATATAGGATCTGATTGGTTGTCCCTACACCACGAAAACGTTCACACAAATACTGTGCTGTAAGAGACGTGTAATACATTTATATTATCTGGTATCCATATCTTTCGATGCACATTCTGTACAGGTTCCTCTGAATGTCATTACTGTCCACGTCATCCGATGCTGAAATATACATAGAATACTCTGGAATATAAACAACTTCCTACGTGTATCTAGCAAATCCAAATCGAACTGAAAAGCAAACTAAATATTTCTTTCTATTAATAGATCGTTACAGCTCAAATATATTTTCTTATTGACACATTAATCATCAAAATTTAATAACTGTAGGAGTATACAGGGTGTTCGGCCATCCCTGGGAAAAATTTTAATGGGAGATTCTAGAGGCCAAAATAAGACGAAAATCAAGAATATCAATTTGTTGAATGAGGCTTCGTTAAAAAGTTATTAAAAAATTAAATTAAAAAATTTCAAATCATTCACGGAGAAATTATTTTCGGTTACGGGGGTCAATTACAAGCATTTTTGGTGAATAGACATACCACTGAAATCCTACGCACTTTCGAGAAAAAAATTCATTACTGAAAATATGTCTGACCATAACTGTCTGGTTACCCTGAAAAAAAAAATTTCAAATCGTTCTGACAAAATTATTTTCGGTTGCGGGGGTCAATTACAAGCTTTTTTGGTGGATAGACATACCCCCGAAATCCTAGGCACTTTCGAGAAAAAAATTCATTACTGAAAATATAATGTCTGACAATACATGACATTGTTCCCTTAAATTTCGTTTAAAACACTATAACTTCTGAACGCATTGGAGGATTTTAAAGTTTCAAAGTGAAAGAATATATAGAAATTCCAAAAATTTGAAAGGTTTCCAAAAAAATGAGAAAGGTTGGTTCTCAACTCCGAAAAGTGAGAAAAATTCCATAAATGTGGTCCAATTTTTGTATCATTTTCGATCACTTATTTCGGATTTGAAGGTGTTTCCCAGAATATTTGGAAGCCACTAACATACACAATACATTTTGTATACTTGTAACTAGACTTTCTTTCCCCTGCTTCTTTTAAAGGTAGGAACAAATAATTTTCGAGATCGACTCGTTTCAAGTAACAAACAGGATTTCTACTTTCTTAACATACTCGTGCGTGGCCCGTGCGCGTTCGCACATGAACGATCGCCCAAAGTTCCTATGCCGAATGCTTATCGGCGATCATTTTTATTACGTATCGAGTTATCTGCTTCTCTGCAGGCCACCGTGAGCCGCATACTAACTCGCGTTTCGTTTCGCGACGTCGGCAACGTCCGCCAGGAGAAAAATTTCTATCCGATAACGATGTACTTTGTAGATACCTAGAAGACCGAGCACGTATAGGGAACGGTTCTTTCAGTGGTCTCAGCGAATTTTGTGAAACACGAAAGATGGGTCGTGTATCGGTGATTGGGCAGACTCGATCAAAGCTAACCAATCGAGGATCGTTCACGGCGATTCCGACTGTGGCCGGAATAATTTCTTAACGTCTACGAGGGAACGTAATGGAAAAAAGATAATTCGATTCGCTGTAAATTAAATCCACAAAGTGAAATGTCAATAATGATTTTATAAATGAAAATTGAATAGAACCACATACGAGATATAAAATACCGCGGATCTGTGGAGTTTTATTACCACTTCAGTATGAAATTCAACGTAATCGGATTATCGGTCAAAATTTTAATTTTTGATTCATTAGAAATGAAAATTACTTCGACTTCATAGTGATATATGTAATAACGAAGATGAAAATTTCGCTTATTTCATTTGTTGAAATTTGTATTTGCAATAGCTCTGTTGTATGCAAGGTGTTATCAATGTACTCTCATACTTGAAGTAAAAACGTCATCAAGGCGGAGCAAGGTATTGATTAAACCAAAATATCGTAAGTTCAGTTTGCACTGATTTATTATAAAATCAGAAATTTGTCACAGCTCGTGTCTCGACTCGTAGTCGTCGAAGTTAGAAATTTGGAAAACATACCAGTGAATAAAACGACAAAACGCCGTGTAGGATTTGCCAATTCTATTCACCGAAGGTGTCTTAAATGTTTTCTCGGCGACGAAAGTTGATAAGAAAGCTTCGAGTAAAAAGAGCAGCGTTCGTCTCGGTCATTCCTTGCCAAGAAAGAGAATTCGGCTGTTCCGTGTAGGAGCTTTTGTTCTCTTCCAGAGCTTGACAATTATGATCGAACTACTATACGTTGGTGGTAGTTCGAAAGCAACAGAGTGTCAGTTAAGAATTCGACTACTTCGCGTAGGAACCTCTGTCCAACTAAACTGTGTGATTCTTTTTTTCCCATGTGACTTCTTTTGTGTTGTCTATAGTGTCTAGGAAGCGTGTCGTTCGTCGCTTGGTCAGTATTGGGTTTTTTTATTCTTAAGGTTTATCGTCTTTAAAATAAACGATTAAATATAATCTATAAAAAATAATGAAACAAAATTTTATTACAATAATAACGTTCAATTCATAATAAATTTCACTTTTATTAAATTTAAAAAATAAATGTAATAATTTATCAATAATATTGAAAGTATTTGTCTTAAAAAGGTTATTCGAATAATTGAAAGTGGTGAGTTTTCGCTATGTAATAGACGAGTAATATTTAACGCGTTTACATAGTTTCTGTGTAAAATAATAGATGAACGCTGTTTGCCAAATTAGAAATATTTCTATGGCCGACTATCGTTAAAGTAATTTTTAAACAGTTTAAAACTGTTGTACCATTAGGAAGGTAATGTCTGTCTACGAATCGTGTCTTTCATTTACCAAGCATTTTGTTTAAATTTCGATAACTTAAATAATCGTACAACGTTTGCACAATAATTTGAAACTTATCGATGCAATTGCGCGATTGGAATTTTGTTCCGAACAGAAGATTATTTATTGGCTACAGCTACGAACGTTTCGCGTTTACAGTAAATAAGCTATTCTACAGATGAAACGTACGGATTCATTATCTCGACGCCACTAACGTTCTACTTTTATCGAACAGAGGAAACAATTTTCTTCTACGGGGCAAGAACTTTTCCTTTAAGAATCTATTACCGTGCTATCAAAAGTTTTTCTCCCTTTTAAGCTGTTCGAGGCACAAAACGCCGTTGCCCGCACTGTGCCGTGGTAAGAACGTAACCAGTCGATAATTGGAGAAGCTTACCGAATGTCAGGATTCTACTAGGATGTATTTTTACTCGATTCCGACGGATGCAGTTGTCTAGCGTTTACAACGATCGTAATTATGTCTCTATTTGTTGAAACGCGCGTCCTCGCCTTTCCATTCGTTCACGCGTTAAATTTAAAACTTTGATACTCATACGTTTTAAAATAAAAGTAAAAGTAATTTTATCTTGCGTTTTCATAAATATCCTCTCGTAGAAATAATTAAATCGAACTAAAGTTCTACGTTGTGTTGGTAACACCAATTGGTTACTGCATCGATATAAAAAAGCATTCAAACTCAGAATGAATTTTCAAAATATTGAAAGGTCTTTGGTAGCAGAAATTGATCGATATTTAGTTTTGAGAACATCGCTTAATTATATATTGCAAAACAATTCATTGGAAAATATTCTGAAATCTGGACGAAATCGAAATAATAATATCCAACGAGGGAAATTTATTAAATGAAAGTTTCTATAGAAATATTTACATCTGTAATTATATTTATTAAATAAATGTTTATTCTTGAAAAATATACATGTATTTTCCATAAAATGAAGCGCGTGTTAATTATCAGTATTTGCTAATTCTCTATAGTAATTTCGATTCCATTTCTTGTAACCTCTTGTTCGAAATACTATTGAAGTCCACTATTGGCTTATTTGGAATTTGAGCAACAATTCAAATTGAAGTTTTACAAGCAAGAAAATTCATCGCTAAGAATTTTATCCATGGCAACAGAATTCGTTATTGTATAAGTTTTAATTCGCGCTTATGGGGGTGGTTGCCGAGAGGATTATATAATAATTTAAAAATTCACGGTGCGTATTTTATGCGAAAGCAGAATTAATACCCGCCTAAATGTATATTTCGTCGAGGTGTATATCGTGCGGGTATTTATAAAATTTAAAACTGCAAAGCTGCTTTAAAAAATCGCGATATTTGTCGATAGAATTTGTCAGGTTTCGAGTTCGATACATGCAATTAATTTTTTGGGATTTTCACATTAATTTCAACGACATCATAAGCCAGCCGACAGTTTATCATTTCACCGCCAGCACGTTTCCCTTTATAACCGTGAATTATAAACGAATTGTCGAGACACTGCCTGAAAATTGATACTCCACTATTCGCTTCGGCGGTAATAATTCTGTTCTCGTTTATCGTTACGGAAATTCTCGTTCGCGCAACTTGTACGTATATAAAATTTTCTCCCGCGCGTGTAACGAAGTTTCCAATATAATCACGTACCTAGGAAATCATAAACTCGTGTAATGCATAAAGTAGTTCAATTTCGCTTTGATATTTCGTACTTTTATAATCGGACATATAACGTTCGCACATAGTGTACTTAAAACTTGTAATTCACGAGTCTTTTGTTGAAGCATTGCTCGCATTACCATTATCGAACCACATTTGCGCGTTGTTAAAAAGTAATTAATCCCTCTTTAAAAATGCAAATTCATTAGCGTGTACTGTATACATACTTCCATATGCAGAGTATGTCACCAGAAACAGAATACTTGAATACATCTCCTGAATTTGAAAATGCAGAAAAATGTACAAAGCAGAATTTAGAATGGAACTACAAACTTCCACCGCTTGCGCGCTTAACCGTGCACTGCAATATAATCATGAATAGAGAGAGTAAAATTATGTATGCTATTTAAAAGATTGTTTCAGAATGATCAAGTGAAGTAACTTCACGCATTAAAGCTTCTAATATAATATAATAACTTCAAAACAACTATATAATATGTATCGTATAAAATTCAATTCGCGAATTTGGTATTAAAATTTCTGTTAATCATTCGTTGTAAATATAGAGTAAATCCTAATGGTCATAAAATTCATACATTGAATTTTCATTTTATTTCACAACATATCGTTTTAATATTCTTCAAACATAACGGATTTTTAGATCACGTCTCTTTCTTCCTTTTTCATGATGTTGAGTATATTTATACTTTTACGACCATTATTATTTGTAGAACTCGTTAAAAACCTTCGCTGATCACGCAGGATGCCTAAATGGTCTCTATTTCTGTTATTCTAGAAAAATGAAAATTAATTTTTCTAGTTCCTATGTAGAATTAGAATTCCCAGCTAGAAAACGGGGTGGTAATATGAGACATCATTACTTTTATGGAAAATAAGTTCTGAAATTGAGTTGAAGGGTTTGTTGAAAAGTTTCTATAACATACAAGTCTAAAATATGGCAAGACAATCGTTTATGCAGTTTTACAATAATTTTTTAATATAATTGACAAGACGAATATTGAATCCACAGCTTACACTTAGTATCTCCAAAAAACTTAGTCTTGCAAACTATACATGATCTTGCAAGCATCATACTGCACCATTTGATGTTGGTTGAAGCTGTACAGGCTTACTAATATCAAATATTTTATAATTATATTATAATTAAACGTACAATAACTTTGAAACTCAATTAATACCATGAAACTGCGATTATTGTAAAACTTACCTTCCTGCTTTTCTTTAAAGTCACAAAATAAATAACAGAAAATTGCTATTGAACACCTACGCGTAAAAACTTTCTGTTCAGAAACAATAATTAAACAATGGAATAGCGGTGAATAACGACGACTGATTAATACTTCGTTTTCATTCATTGCTATATACGTCAGTACTGCATATGGCTAAAAAATGTAGTGTCTCATATTTCTACCCTATCTCATAATCCTATCTTCTCTTTTACTAATTTTATTTCCCAACAAACCTGAATTCTGAAGATTATATAGTTTAAGAAAATGCAAGGAAAAGTCGATTTTTTTGATTCGAAATAATCAGACTGCCCCCTCAATGCAGATTCATATAGGTATCGAGACAGCGTGCTATGGAACGAGCGATCCCTTTTGTGCCAGAAATCCCAAACCTTCTCCTCATCCCTTATTCACCTGCAGTAGAGTGTAGCTTTCCATAGCCGCAAGGGTTGGCCTTTCGAAAATCCCTGCCGGAGGTCCGTAGACTCTGAAGAGAAACGTATGCTTATTACGTGCGCTGAAAACAAACAAAGTGGCACTGTTTTAAACCTCAGTTCTGCGATTTGGGGGAGACAATAGAAGGAACATCTGGAACCACGGAAGAACTGGTACAGTATCGTGAAATTTCACGTTACCGCGTACAAAGTATTGGCTCGAGAAAAATAATATTGACAGCTCCATTTCGCACAATTACAAATTACCTAGTACGGTATTTCTTGCAACACACGCTGCCAGGTGCAAACGATTTTTGCAATATAGACAATTTATACAGAAAGAATATACAGAATTTATTATACGAATCAACCCTCAATCAGTGGGCTCTGAGTTCATTCGACCCTAAAAATCGTTAATCGTATCTAATACTCTATCGCAGCAGTAATTAAGAGAAGAAAAACATTTCGAAATAAGAGAAAACCCCTCGAATCAATTTGCTTCAGGTTTCTGTAATTTTAAATCTGCCACTGGTTATTCATGACTTAATTAGTTCCAGTGGCATAATGTGGTTTCAAAATCTTTCCCCCGGAATAACGCAAAAATACGTGAATACTTTTTAAAACATGCCTCGCAGAAGTTAATTCCCGGGCTGACACGCGTCTTGAAGTTATGAAAAGTTACGTGGAAAAGTATATCCTGCTGTACACGTGGAAAGTCTGAGTTCTCGACTGTTTCTATTTTGTAGCTTCTTTTCCTTTCCCTTAGTTTTCGCGTGCAACTTGCCTTATGGGACGTTCTACGCGTCTATAGCGCGTTCTCTTGCATCCTTTTTTACTGGCCAAAACGTCCACGATGAAAATCGCCAAGATGTTTTAATATCATTTACTCGGAGTAAAAAATGAGTATACTTTTTCCCTTCGGTTAATTTAATCGGATTGAGAAGGCTAAATAAAAGAGGTGCATTAAAAAAAAAGCCATAAGAATTGTATGAGAATGAAAAAGAATTACTTACTGTTGAGTAAATAGCCAAAAAAGGAAATTTATAAGAATATTTTCCTTGAAACTTTAAACAGGTTTTCCTCGAAATCATGTTTCTCAAATTAGAACTGTAGATTACGACCAAGTATATCTTAATGAAATTTTACGGGCTTTTAAAGAGTACTTGTCATTAAGAGCTTATGTTCAAGTTTCCTTAAATTGGAATTCTAGCTGATTTTTTGCAAGCTATTGAAAAGGAAAAGCTGTGAAAAATGAATTTTTGCATAAAAATGTCATTATTTTGTTAGACACAATTTTTTCGTTATAAAAATGGGTTCGACCTCTAACTAATTTTACAATTACAGTCACTTGTAATAGCAACACAAAAGAAGCGAATATTTTACGAAATCATGAGAAGTTCCAGAATCGCGAAGGACTCTAAAATAAAAAAGTTCGTTCAAAGAATGTACAAGCGAATTAAGAAAATTCGTCAATAATGTACTCCTTTGCTTTATTTGAGCGAGAGAAGATTCTTGCAACATACGTGAAACAGTCCCGAATAAGAGGAATCCTCGATTCCACGTTCGTAATTTACGAACAGCAGGAAACATAGATAAAAACAACGAATCGAGAAATTATGCAGCAGAGGAAACAAAAGTACAGTTCGCTCGGTTGAAAATGCATTTGAAGTTAAATGAACCGAAATGTATCTGCAAATTTAACGGGACGGAGAATTCGTGTAATACTAATTGATTTAAATTCGGTCCTATAGATTCGTAGTTGAAATTCATATTTCACTGAAATTCTGATATTCATAATTTTAGGTTCTGTAATTTTTTAAAAGTCGGTTCATGAATAAATTACGAACTTGCTATCCGGTGGAAATTGTACGCGCGCGAGGTAAACTGCAAACAGCCATTACAGCCGCCTCAAATATTTATCGGTTCATACATTCTAATAAAAAATTGCAAGTAACAACGATATTACAGTGGGACATGCACGTTTTGGACGAAGAGAAATTCCGTGAGGGCTCGTTACATGAATCCCAATAATTTAATGCTTCTTGTCCATGCATGAAATCGAATTACACGGAGTTGCCTTTCGCTTGTCGTCCGCTGAATTCCTAATCCTCGAATATATTTCCAATTTTTTTACACGAAATTACTTTTTATTCACCTGTTTTATGTAGCCTTTATTATACAGATGTAGATGTACCATGAATGTGATCTAGAAGCAAACAAGCGTGTATCAGATGCAACAAAAATGCTAGTGGTAAAAGTTAACTTCGATTATAATGTGGATGCAATATATAAGTATTAAATTAAACGATGGATATGTATTAATTGTAACAGCACGTATGCACACTGGCTTTGAACAGTATCGTCACAATTCTGTTAATCAGTTTGTGCAACCTACCGTATTAAACCAATTAGAAGAAAAAATACGAGTACATCTTTATAGTAGTATAAAGAAGTTTATTTGAATCCAATGTTGATACTTGGTAATAGCTATCGAGCCCAGTTTTTATATAATAAATATTGACAGATGGCAATACATTTAATACTGTTAATATTACTTGCGTATTGTTCTGTATGAATAGTATAATCAACGAACTAGTCAATAGAAACGCGAAAGAAATAGCCAATTTTGCAACCACATACTATTTTATGAAGAAGACACTTTAAGTAATCTTTCAAGACAAGATTTGTGGCGGCACTTGCCACACTCGCCAACAGGGGGCTACGCGTAACGTGTACCTTTCTCACAAGTACTCGACTCGACTCTCCTTTCCTTTTCTTTCTTCCTGGTACTTTGTTCACTTCTTTCTACAATAGCAAGTCGCCACAAATTAAGTTAATTATTTTAAAGAATCAAAATCGCTGATATGTGAAATGTGAAACACTCAAATTAACGTGGATCGCAATAAATTCTCTTGAATTTTCATAAAAGATAATTTGAAGTATAATAAAAATTTTGGAAACAAATCAAACTTTTCCAAAAACTATAATCCAATAGTTTCTATCGAGTCGCTGATAACCAATTCGAGTAGTTAATAAGACTAAAGGATTACATAAACATAAAAATAAATACATTGTCTCATAGAAAAGATTTAAAACACGGAAATGATCAATAGAAGAGCTATTTGTAGCAGTGGTTCACCCATCAGTTATCGTGTTTCTTCCTTCGAACAAAAGTATCGTTATATCCGGCAACGAATGTAATTTCTCGAGCTCGGAAATAGATCGTCATGAAGCGAAGCGGTGCACAGACGCGGGCGAAACGGAAGCACGATCGGTTGGTTCGCCATCAGTGCGCGACAGTTTGCGACAGAATTTTTAAGATGCGAAAATCGCGGGTAGGAATATGTATCTTTGCCCCCCGGCGGCAAGCAAACGCGCGTGACGCGATGGAAAACAGCTGAATTCGGAATCAGATCACGTACAACAACGGGGACACCTCACGCGAATCGACCGTATCGCTATCTTTATGACTTCTCGAATTCTCAGCAAAAACAATCCCACCTCGAAGCTCTGAACGCGCCACCAGATTCTACCCCTTCCGCCCCGACGGTTATATTTCCATTCCAAACGTCACGGCGTCGATTAATTTGCGTCAATTTTGTGGATACGGTTTTCTCGAGGGTTAGAAACTTCACTACCTTTGTCCTAAATTCTTGAGAAATTAAGTGCAAATTATAAGTGATTATTTTAGTAAGAACAGAGATACGTTGCAAAAACTGATAATAAAGCACTCGAGCAGTGGAACTTTATTGTAATTCGATATTGTGCGATTTACAGATTTCTTTGTAATCCCTATTATATAAAGTTCCAAACAGTAAATCGTGAAAATTATTAAATTCTAGGTAGTATTTTCTTTCCAATTTTGTATACTTTATTATATATTTTCGTACAAATATTATTAATAGATTAGTGAGTTTCATTCGATAAAAATGAGACCAAACATGATTATAATACATTCTAAAATCTCTTCTTTAAAAAATTTTCAATTATGTATAATTCAAAATAGTTTAATGACACCTAAGTCACCTACATCGAATAGAGGAAAACAGTAGTAGGGATGACTTCGGTTTCATCTACGTGAGGTATAATTTTTTTTTTACGAGGGGTAGTTACTATATCTGGAATTTTATTAACTTTCACTATTTTTCATGATGTAATTTAGGATCGCTTGAAATACCATTTTTTTCTATTGTAATACATATTTTGGGTAAAAAAAGTCTCAGTTCTCTAAATATCAAGGCACTTACATACAATAGGAATTGAATTACTACATAAAATACAATATTTAGTACAGATAAATATACGATTACCGTGTAAAGGCGATGTAGAATTAGTCTACAGGATTAAGCTTTTCTTATTTCAAATTTTGCAGCATTTACTAATTCGAGAAATTAATAAATTTATGCAAAGCACCTCGAATGCAATTTCGTAGCTTCTTCATGAAAGAACTTAATCGTTACCTAGCATAATTACTTCGAACAAATGATAAGAATGTAGCGAAGAAGTTGGATTCAGTTGTGCGTAAATGTTTATATTCAATAGTTTGAGCCTCGAATATAATTTTACTTACGCTTTAAATGTGAATAGGTGAGTTTTAATGCTTGGTAGCTAATTACAAAGCAACATTTACGTCTTAAACTTTTGCTGGCTCTCCGGTTAAAATGACTGGATTTGTTTGTCGCCCTGAGACGTTCTAATTCTTCTGGTAATATAATGTATTAATTAAAATGCAAGTGACGGCTACTACCAGGTATTAAATTTCGTGCTTGGCAAACTGCTTGTAATAATGGGATTATGAGATACCTTTTCGTCGTCACAATTGCTGCATAATTATTCTGTTACAATTTCAAAGCGAGGCAATTTATGTCGCCTGCCCCGATAATTCCACGACTAATACTACAACAATGAAAAAATGGTGAAGCGTGAATATTTAATATTTTTGAAAATATTTTTAAACTTAGAAAACCATGAATCATATATCTGGGAAATACATAAATCTTCGTTGTTTTTTATTTGTGTTATTAATATTAAATGTGTAGAAAATGACCAATGTGAAAGTATTATTGTCGTCAAATTGTTACGTTAAAATTAGGATTAACAGGTTTTAACACAGAAAACTTCGACTCCAGAGCGCGGATACTGTCTTGAAGGCACCCGAGCATAATTCCCCTATAATTTCTGTGCAAAAGTTCAAAACGCTGTTCTCTTCCAATTTCGACGCGTTCTAGTTTTCATTTAGCACGCGGATTAAATTTCGTGCTTCATCTTAATAACAACTTTCCAAATTTCTTAGTTTTAGTCGCTTCATTAAGGAAGAACCTTAATGCGGAATATTTGCATTAGAATTCAGACGCTGTACAAGCAATCTAAATGCGCGAGAATAATTTATTGTCATTTCCTTCATTAGGGTATTACAGGAAAATGTTTGTTTAATTTCATCATAAGGGTACCTTTGTGGAACATTTAATTAATTTAATCAATTCAATGAAAAAGAACCATCGAATTCTACGTTTCATTGATTTTTAAAATTATTAAAAATATAATATAGTATAAAGAAAATTAAAATTTATTGATAATAGGAAATTAATGACATAATTGAGACGAGTATTCTGAAATAATATTTGTACATAAAAGTAACTAGAAAATAACTCCTGAATACGTAATAATTCGATGGAGCTATTTTCGAATAACAAGAAGAATGAATCATTCGTATGTGACGAAATTCATGACCTGCCGCCTACTCCAGTTTTACCATCCATAGTTGATTGTTTTTCTAATGGGAAAACGCGACCTCTGTTAAGTAAATACGATCGGTTTTTTCAAAGCTAACAACAGTCCTTCCAGCTGCTGACAATAAATTTCCACATCAATCGATCGATTGAACTCCAACAACTCAAAGTGGATTATTCTTTTCATATTTCTACAAAGAGAGACGCCCTCGATTTTGTTTGTAACGTAAATAGTTGTCCACCATTTAGCCAAAAATTGATGAATTCGGTTAAAGATAGAATGATTCGTTTTTCTTATACTTCAAACACGATTCTATTGAGATATTACTTATTCAGAGGATTACAGAACCATCCTCTTGGAAAGGATATGTTGACAGAGTTAGAAAATAGTCCAATGAATTTTTCGAATCGAAATCAAAGAATTTTTCAATAAAAGGTTTGAAGAATTAGTAGCCAGATAGTGAATCATTATAGAGGGTGTTTGGCCACCTCCGGTAAAAATTTTAATGGGAAATTCTAGAAGCCAAAATAAGAAGAAAATTAAGAATACCAATTTGTTGATGGAGGCTTCGTTAAATTATTAACGTTTAAAGTTCCGCCCGTACTAAATTTTTTTCTAAAAAGTGGGTAGGATTTTGGGGGTAGGTCTATTCACCAAAAATGATTGTAATTGACCCCTGTAACTAAATATAATTTTTTTAGTATGATTTGAAATTTTTTAATTTCGTCTAAAAATTTCAATACCTACCCCAATTTTTTTCTCGAAAGTTGGTTGGAAAAAATTTAATTTCAGTATATATTATTTTTGTGGAATAGAATATCTCAATATGTTAATCCATATGTATTATTTTTCATATTTGACTCTCAACGAAATACAAAGTTTATCAAACGGGCTTTATCAAATTATTGTACTCACAAGTCATTTCCAAGTTTATAAAGATTAAAATACTATTATTATCCGAGAAGTGTGCTAAATGTGTGAATAAATCCACTTAACTGAACGAGAACTCCAGTTAGTTGAATGAAAAGCTGAAAGTAGTAGGAATAATTAGTGGACTCCTGTTGTATGAACCTACCCGATTATATGAATTACTTGTCCTTTGTCAGATTCATTTAAATGAAGTGTTCCATTGTACATGAGGTACATTTTCACGTGCTACTATATTTCTCGTAACAGGCGGATGTTCGGGTAAACTGAGCTTAAAAAAATATATACAGTTTCAGCGTATAATTATTTTCTTAGTACATTGACAATCGATCGAGGAAATTTCAGGAATATTGTGGGAATTAATACAAATTTAAATTAAGTTGTATTATCACTTCGTGTTCATGAAAAATACGCGGTTGTCAAAGTATTAACATATAAACAAAAATGTTATACTCCTATTAATTTGGTAAATAAAATTACCTATGCTCGTATTAGTCCAAAATAATTTCTTACTAATACAAATCGACAGAAACAAATTACTGCTGGATCAAGAAACACATGAAAAATGAAAAATCAAACATTCTTGACGAAAAATATCGAAGGCTCGGTACCCATTAATACATGATGAGTGACGGGTCCAGATTAAATTGTCCGTCGTTCAGAATTTTGTCAAATAATATTAAAAACATTTCGAGCCGATATTGGTCGATATTGGCCGATATTGGCTGACAAAGGATGAAATTAATAATGTATGATGGCAATATCAATTACGCGGAATAGAATGAATCCAGTGACGGCCATATTCTGAAATATACTTTGTGCTTTAACCTTAACCTTTCCATATAACATATAGAACGGTGTCGACGTACACATGACAGTATTAGAGTATTTATTATTACTACAAAATTATTATATTTTTTTAATATCATTAAATTTGATGAAGATCAGACGTGATATTCTCCTTATTGCGCAATTTCCGTAAAAAAATCATGTGACTCGGCCATGTACTTACAAATGGCGATGAAAAGTTTCAAACGCTCGTTTTGAATAATTTTTATGTTGTAAAATTCTAAATATGCCCAAACTTTTTCGTGTTCATTACCAGAATATACCCTTAGAGAATTTCCTTGTATCGGGGATCCATAAATAAAATATTTTGTTTGAGCAAAAAAACCATAAAATTAAACGTCAAATTTTTGTCCCAATTATTATATTTAAAAAGACATTTTATGTATTTTTTCATATAATTTATTTTAATATTGATAACATCTTGGTAAACACAAATGTACCACAACCATTAATTGCAAAGGAAAAATATTAAGAGTCATAAAATTTTATACGAAAACAGCTTTCCTCTGAACTATGAAAGATTGAAAATATTAACTTGTCACTGGCAGCACTTTGAAGGAACAAAACGTATTTTATTTCAAACTTTTCATCTTATTTTTGTATTATATGTACGAGATGATAAGTCGTTAAATTGATTAATTTTTAAGAAATCGTGTTTACCGGTACAATAAATTTAAGAAAATAAGAAAATCACAAGTTTAAACGCTTACGTATTCGTCAATTCTTTAAATTGCGACGCACCATAGTAAAAATGTACTTGTGAAACCTCATACCCTAGAAATGAAGAAAATTCCTTAAATTACTGAGAGTTTCCTCGAGTCAAGAAAAGAGATTGTCGTGCGACAGATAGTCGATAGTGTGCCGTCGATATCTTCCATAATATGTCTTTCGCTGTGATTAGTAATTATAGCAAAAAGGTATAAAAACTCGTTATGCGACTCCCTACGAAATAAAACTCTTCAAAATTATGTGCAAAAGAATCCCGCTCGTAACGTTAATTCTCTTTAGAAGCCATGGAAGCAACGACCCGATAGATTCTCCATTGGTCGGTTTCGCGAGCGTACAGAGTTCGTGTATTTCATCGATAGCGTAAAGAAACAACAGACGAGAGAGACGGCAGGGAAAAGATGAAGATGCAGTTACGAAATAGAAAGACAAAGAGAGGAAGATAGCTGCACCGTTATCCAGCTGTGGCATGAGAAAAATAGCCCGTCTCGTAGTTTCACCCTCTCGTACCAAAAAATCCACGCCGAGCGATAAATCAGATCGCGTCGCGTCTAAAACCGATGGTGCAACTTTTGTCCAATAACGTGATACGTAAACGTCCATATACACGCGCCAACTAAACTCGTCTCGACCCAATATACGGGATTACCCAGCAAATGGAAAAAATAAAGTATATTCGTACGGCCTTTCATTATTGAGAAAAAACGAGTCACCTCATTGACAATTATTATATTTCATCGATAATCGCTTCACCGACAATTTTCACTTATCAAAGTCGACTTCTAGCACGTATGATTGCTATTTTTATTCAGCTATTGATAATACGTTTATGCACTTCAACCTCGTGATGAAGGATCTCTCCTAGCATATATAGTTTTCGAGGATATAGGACAAAATAGTAGTCTGTCAATCTTTGCAAGATCTGAGGATATATGGGACGTTGAATGTTTTAACGAAATTAAAGACCCCGAGAATATGTTTGAACTTTTCAACAAACCTTGTTTTTAGACAATTGAAAACTAGTTATACCTGGAACTTGGCGTAGAACTTATTTTTACAGCCTTGTTAAAATTCAAGTGTCCTATCTAGATTTATTTTCTTTAACATCTAATCTTGAGAATCAATTTTATTAGCTTCTTAGTGAAAAATCATGTCACCCACATGCGAATGAGGTGGCAGATAATGCGTTAAAATAAATTCTATTACTTCGTATTGTTTTGTTTGATCATTTCTTGAAATATAAAGTGCTGATTCAAGGTCTGAGAATACATAGGACTTGAACAATTTTAGTCAAGTAACTTGGGGAATGTCCTGAATTTCATGTACTTTAGGAATTTGCTAAAATATTCCACGTTCCAGATGTTGTCACATCTCTGAAGTTTCCCAAGTACTATCTATGTTATCATAAAGTTACGAAAATTGATAGACCTCATTGCCAGATTATTTTCTGAGATTGAAAGTATGAATGAAACGTAGTTTACCGTATAATTTTGTTCGTTTAAATTTTTACCACTAAACGCCTTATAATTCTATTTGATTCTGCATCAGTAACGCTGGTTGTCCAGAAATATTAAAAATTAAATTCTATATCGAAGCTTTGGAAATTCCTGACGAAGAAAACGTTTCGTTTAAAAAGTTTCACATTGTCGAAGAACAAAATTAAGTAAGGAACAATTATATATTAGTATTTACAGAGACTAAGTACAACAAGCACTTTGAGCTTAATAGTTCTAATCTTTCGTTAAAGTCAAGTGTTGAAAGCTGATAGAAATTAAAAGCCGTGATTAGCCAATCCGTGGTCGGAAAGAAAGTTACAGTCTATAGGGATGTTCGTCCCTTCTACAATATGTATTTAGCAGAAGACTAATGGGTTTCTGTAGAACTTTAGAGTTTAGCGGAGGACGAGAGGCTTTCAAGAAATTTCACGTGATTCAATTTTACAAAACGATATTTCGCATTAAAGTAGCTTTAATAGTTTCGTTTCGTGTAAAATAATTTTAATTTTCTGACTCTCTTTAGAATTTTCTTAATAAATACTTTAAAATTATATAAAGATGGATTTTATATTTCTGTACATAAAAGTAGAAAACCGGTGTGCTCGCATTTGTAATTAAAATATTCGCCACAAAAATACCAGTAATATTTATTACTTGCTATAATTTAATTTTCAAGCGAGTTTCGTAATTTCCTACGTGATAATACGATTTCCATAAATTGAAAGGGTGATATACTTCCGTACAGTATCTGTCATTGATAAAAAAAAAAAAAAAAAGAAAAAACGGGGGTACGTCGATGGCAAAGATAGCCGATGGAAAAATCGAGCCTGTAGGTATCCCCGTGAGACCAACTCGGATGTAAGAATACGTATAACGTTGAACGAGCCAGCTTTGGTACCCGACGTGGGTGGTATCGTTCATTTTCCGTATGTCGCTTGCTCTAAAAATTGTTGAAATTGAATGTTTGATTTGTTGCGGCACGAAATACACGCATGATATTCGAGTAACTTTCCATCGTTTAAACTCAGCCGTTCCATGGTTGAAACCGCACGTGTTATTAACACAATATTTAAAGAGGAAAGTACCAATTAGTATCCTGTCGATGGTTTTCTAAATTTTTATTTATCGATACCAGTCTTTGAAATGAAAACGACGGGGAACGAAACTACGAGAACCTTAATTAACGTTGCTCCAGGCTGATCTGTCGCGAAGCGACGCGGAGCATCATAGTACAAGTATCACGAAAATGTCTAGATATTCGAAAGAAATCAACAAAATTCAGAATATTATCGCGTGGTAATATACCCATTCGCACATGCCTGCGTTTGAAACAAATATTTCCAGCTTCTGCCCCAGTTATCTTTCACAGAGTAGGTTCTCCCCCGCTAACGCACACTTGATGGATTAAATTTTAATATTCGGTGTTGATGCAACAAATACACCGTCTCCGACCGAAGAAGGAAAAAAAAGAACAACGTCGCGCGGTATTATTGCGCTCGAGATTCACTTAATTAATTACTTCGCTGATTAAATTTTTTTTTACACCGTTACCCGGTACTTCCGCGTCGCGATAGTGTATTATGATTAAAGTCGTTTCAAGCGTTTAGATCGACCATACCCAGCGACGAACGAAAATGTTTTTGTTCCGGTTAAACTCACAGTGCCCAACGGAACTTTAAGCTTTCTTAGGAAACTGTTCTTAAGGGAAATCGCTACACGAGACGCCCAGGGAGAGTTGCTTAAGTAACTAAAGAAAATTCGCCGCCAGTGAAGGAAGCATTCCGTTGTAGTCAGAATTCGGCATAGTTAATCCCAAATAGGTAATTTTAAAAAGAGAAATTTTCTCAAGGAATTAAACGACTTTTGCGTGGCTACCTTCGTGGATCGCCACTTTCAGAAACGTCCTGCCGAACTGTTATTGCGAGTGTAAAAAGTTCTATCCGGCCATACGCCAAGGATATTATTCCTTAACACTTTGACTGCCATGTCAGCCATATATATCATCCATGTACCAAAATAATTAAATCTACCGAATTGTTATTGCGAGTGTAAAAAGTTCTGCCCTTTCCTAATTAAAATATACGTTGTTTGTATTTTCAAACATTAAAATCGTCCAATCCGGTCAGAAATTAGGATGTTTTAAACATACGTATCAAATTTCAGGGAAACATGTCAATGCATGGTCAGACATTATATTTTCGGTAAGGAATTTTTTTTCTCGAAAGTGCGTAGGATTTCGGGGATATGTTTATTCACCAAAAGTGATTGTAATTGATCCCCGCGACCGAAAATAATTTTTTCAGAATGATTTGAAATTTTTTAACTTCGCCGGAAAATTTTCCGCTCGGTATGGAACAAATTGGTATTTTTGATTTTCGTCTTACTTTGGCCTCTAGAATCTCCCATTCAAATTTCACCTAATTTAACCTAACCCAGATCTGTCTTTTAAGACCAATTTGGCAAGCATCATACCAAGTATCTTTTATTCCATCTAAATCTAAAAAAAACGTTGGGGAAAATATTTCTTATCTTAAGTCAATGTTCGAAACAATGTTCATTAACAAAACTTGCAAAAAATGTAGTATAATTATTTGATAGCCCTTCCTGGACTATACTTGACACAAAACTTTTTAAACTGTTCACTAATAATAGAATAACTTAAGCTGATCAAGTTACATGATTCACCTGGTATTAGTTAGAAAATTCCATATATTAGACGCCCAGGTACATCTACGTATTACCATTTTCTAGACAGAGTACTAAAAAGCCAATAGTAAGGATAATTAAATTAATTTAGTACTTAGGCTGTTATTGGATTTAACTTCCTAATGGCTATCGGAAAATTGCTCAGCTCCTCTGTTACAAAGTTCTGTGCCCCTGAAGTTATAAAACTGAATTTTTACCTGTTCATGGATTCTAGCTTCTTTCAAATATTAGGATACCTGGAACAATTGAATTTTTCCTTTACCCGCGATCTCTACTTTAGATTAGCCTTTCAACCAGCGGTTCTACATCGATTTGAAATCGTTTGATCCCGCTAAAATCCAGGTCACAGCTTGAATGATATTCAGTAATGTATGCGACACGTATTCCTCTACGAATTTCGTATGAATTCGTCGTTCGTCAGCTTCATCGAAGCATCCTCTGTGGCGAATAGGAAATGTTGAATTTTGAATAAAATCTGAAGTTTTACGCGAGCCAATACTTCCATATTTGTTTCCAATGACAATTGCTTTGCAAAGACCAAATAAGGTTTAACATTTTGTGTCGATAACACGGGATTTCTCTTTTTTAAACAAAATCCTTAGTTCTAAATCAAATGCTTTTTACAAACCATCTTTATGAATAATTTTCCCAAAAGCTCTGTCAGTCATAAATTATACAATAGTCATTATCATCGGTGATTCACACCGTCGACATACATATTTAAATACATATAAATATTTCAATTTCTCTCTGTATATTTAAGTCAGAAAAACGAACACGCTAAATAGTAGTTCTGTTAGAGATATCCTTTTGTTGATAGGCCCCACAATATCGATTGGATATTGAACATGTGAAATCATATTTCTCACGCGATTGCACAAGAAATATTACATTGATGCATAAATTTCCTATGAAATACAATTGGTCATTAAAGATATTAAGATGTTTCGTGAAATCTTTTTATTCAGCGTTTTTAAAATGTCTTACATCGTAATGGTAGATTCACAAAACCAACGAATATAAGTATTCGTGACTGAGGTTGGAGAACCAAAATTCTTTATGTCTCTAGCAAAGTTAGGATAAAGTGCAGCTTTTTGTACCACTAGTAGAGGGCAAGTGCTGACAACGGTAATTTTTTGCAATGAAAAATACGCTCGTTGCAGAAATCTCGCGTCTCCTTAATTTAAGTCCCCCACTGTACGCTAATTCTGACATGAAATTTTGATGTTAACGAAGTGGCATTTTAGCGAGGATTTTAAGATTTTCAACAATCCGTTGATGGTCTGCCAAGTGTGATATTTCGAATTTCATGTCTTATAAAACAAAATGGAAAGCATTTCGATGCGTTATTTCCATAATGGTGTCACACATACAAACCATTTATTCTTCTCCGCGAACAGCAGAGAAATTCTTCATAACTTCTGTAACGCTATTATTTTTATTACACTCATGAAAAACAGTTTTATATGCGATTTGCCAAATGTCCCGTTAACGCTTAAAAACCCAACGACGGAATTAAATTTCTTTATTTTACTATTCTCAGGCTATAATTCGGAAGTAGTAAAATATATACTTTGCGTTTTTACGACGGAGATCCTTCAAGGAGATCAGCGAAGCGAAACTGAATTAAAACTTATCCGCGATCTTAATGAAATAAATCAACTCGTGTTAGATAAAAACGACGAGAATTTTCGTTATTAATTTTCATACGGTGGTCTATGTTCGTACGCGTTATCATTTAGTTCGAGAACGTATGCCCAAAAATAGAATTAAACTAATTCGGTCAAATCAATACCGAACGTTCTATAATACCAAGAATATCGAGTAATAACATCCTTCTGGAAACCGATATTTGATCGTACTTTAACTAAAGTCAAATCGTTGGCCCATGTATTAAAATTTCCGCGAAACGCAGCGTCCTGCGCTTTAATTGAAATTGCTATTACCTTATGAATTTAGTAAATTATTATTCATTCTATTCTTTATTTATATTAGATGAATTTATTGTAGTTTAATACTACATCTTAAACTATAGTTAGTGTAATTTAATTTTATTATATTTTACTTAAATATAACAACTTTTCGCGAATAAAATAATGTACAGAATTTTTCTCCGTGCAATCAAAATGTAATTTCGTTCACTATTTATTATTCGTCTAAATATATCTGTAAAGCAGTAATACAAAGTACGTTTCACGTTTAAAGTTTCATCTTAAGTGTGAAATATGTTACCTGTGGTGGGTCTAGAAAAGCTCAAAGGTGTCTAACAAAAAATCGCGAAGGAAATTTGTGATTTTTATATGAAATTAAAAAAAAAAAACAGATACAAGTTACACAATCGATACTTGTTGAGGGTTAAATAACGTTCAGCCTCGAAAGTACTAGTCTGCTGGAGATAATTACTGACACGATGAAACATAAGGGGTTTTCATTAAAGTCGCGAGACCTTTGGAAATGATTCGCATCGGAAAGCCAATTTTCTTTGGGATGGAAAAGATGGCTTTCCCCCTCGCTTTTCGCCATTGCTCGTCGTCTTGGAACTTGTGCTTCGGTATTCACAAGGAATTCCTGCTGCTAGCTCCTGTCTTTTCGTCTAATGAGATCGAATCAGGCCAAGGCGTCTTCTTGCAGACCGATAGCTGGAATCGACTGGCTCTTCCTTAACTTCGTTACCCCTCGACGGACGCATATATCCGACGGATCGCGATCGTGACAAACTTCTTGATTATTCATCGTCCGCCCTCTGCGGGGAAAATGTATGGCACACGTTTATAGAAAGAGAAACGCGACCTAACGCGGAATTAACGACCGCTTCGAAACGTCGATACGTGACGCAAATCTAATCTGAGGAAAGAGGGGAAGGTTTCCTCCTTCACAGCCAGTGAGATGGATCGGAAGCGAAACGGGTACGGTGAAATTAGATTTTTAAATACCAGAGGATTTGTTTCCTAGAATATGGATCAAACTTTAAGGAGGATACAAGAAGCCTAGGAAATAAATTAAATAGGACATTCTGAAAGGAATCTCCGGATCCTGGAAATTATACAAGATTTTTCAGATTATATGTATATTAGAAAGTATAGAGTCCAGCAATGTCTTTAAGAAAATTGTGATATTCGTGATATCCACAAAGCGAATAAAGCAGAAATTTAATTTAGGAATGTAATTTTTATTTCGCGAAATTACGGGCTTCAGGAATATTTTTAGGGGAGAAGAGAAATTTGTGAAGTCTGGGAAATAAATAAAACAGAAAGTTCTAAAAGAAATCTGCAGATTCTTTAGATTGTAAAGAAATAAAAAGAACGTATGTGAGAGCATGTCGTTTTTATTCAAAATAATTCTGAACTCGAACAAATGGTTTAAGTAAGAAGATTTGTAATGTCTTGAAAGTGAACGAAGCAGAAATTTCTCAGAGAAATCTACGGAATATGGTAATTACGCGATAAGATATTTAAGAGTATGTAAAATTCTCAAGTGCAATTCTTGTTTTCCTTAAAAATATTACGGATGTAAAGCAAGATCTGTAAAGTTTGTAAAGTAAATGAAATAGAAAATCCAAGAGAGATCCCTTGATTCTGATATCGTATGATGTCGTATTTCGATCTTTAAAAATTGTGGAGAACAACAATGTTTTCAAGAAATTAAGGTATTTTTAAGAACTTGTAAAACTATAAAATATACGCTTTATTTTTAGAAATTATAGAGTTGAGAAATATTTTTAAGAAAGAAATAAAATTTCTGAAATTGTGAAAATATGCAAATGGAATAAAAAGTTCTAAAATGAATTTGTTGATTCTATAAAATATACAAAAAGGTTCTTAAGAATGTTCAAGATGGAGTACATCATTATTTTTAAGAAAGAAAGCGGACTCAAGAAATCTGGAAAGTAAATTGTAAATTAAAAGTCGTTTAAATCCGTGCACAAGTGTGTAGTACAATTTTTTTAATTAGAAGTTGTTGGGTTTAACAATATTTTTCTGGAAGGTTTATATATCCTTCAAGAATTCGTTAGCTAACATAAATTTTCTGGGAGCTGGAAAGTTGTTGTAAACTAAATAATGAGTTTTAATAGAGAATTTTAAGTTGCAAGACATTGAGTCATATTAAAAGCATTGAGTCATATTAAAAACTTGATACAAGTTTTTTACTCCTAAAGGGTATGAAACAATAGAAAATTGGAATAAACAAAAATTCTACCATCATTATTTAAAGTTTTATCTTTTTCCTGGAATTTAGGAAAAATAATGAAAACTTTATTTACATCCTAAATTACACTTCTAAGTATAAAAATAGACTGTTTATTTTATCGATCATTGTGATATCTAATTTTGTGTGACTATTTTGTCTCTTCATATGGAATTATTTCAGTATATCTTCTGTTTTCTATGATTTCTTTCCATGTGTGTTTATAGTACAGTTTTGTTTCTAAGTTTCCATTTTAGTACAAGTGTTATGCGTATTCCATTACCTCTGTTGCTGTATCTGTTAATTACTATTATTATCATTAATACTATTATAAAAATTTGAAAGAAGAATTTACACTATCGTTTCATCTTTCAAAATTGATTTTTTTTTCGCTGATCCGGCGAAAATCAGGTCACAGGAAAGATTACTGGGGCTAGTGCTGTAATAAGTCCGAAACGAGCAGAAAGAGAACCAAGGAGGAAAGGAATAAAAAATGAGGTGGATGGCGGGAGGATGGGAAAAAACAGTATCTCCGCGTTCGGGATTTTTAAATTACCTATCTTCCTGAGTAGCCAGCGCCTAGATAAAGAGGACAGCCTGAAACTCTCGTTAACGCATTAATCTCCCCAGACCCTCGCAGTCTCCAGTCATTTTTTGCCCATACACCACAATTTTGAGGCGCGGAAAAGAATGATTTTCGGGCACGTACGCGATCAGCTTGACGTTTCTTCGCACTCGGGAAAACTAATTGCCTCATAATAGCTTTAATAAATTCGACCCGTTTTATCGCGGCGTCGATCCTGGTCGGTCCTTGTTCCGGCGTTTACAAAGGAAAAGAAAAAGTAATTAGTGGCTCGAAGGGATGGTACGAAATAATTCGTCATGCGATACGTCGAAGCGTGTTTAGAAGTAATTTCCTAGCCACGATCGCAACCGTTGTTCGAACATTTTAATTAGACAGAACGGTCGATGCAGTCAAACTGGCAGGGTCAATATTTAAATAATCGATTCGTTTTTCGTGCTCAGGGATATTACACCTTTTGTCCAATTATGTTGTTCGGAAACTCTCGATTGGTCGAACGATCCAACTTTGGTTCGGAGACACAATAAAAACCTTCAGTATTTCGAACGTTCGATCATCGGATCGTTTTACTATTCGAAACGTTTTTTATCCAGGGTATATCTTCATAGATAATTTCTTTTTTTAGTCAAACAATTTTCCGTAATAGTAAGAATAACTTACTGCAAAAATTTAGTGTAAATAATAATGGTATCGAAATGATATAAATCGTTGATTGAATGACGAAGATTGCAGTCTATATTGGGAGGAAAGTTTGTAATTCAAAATCAAATTTTCAGGGACAAAACAAGCTCCTTTTATTCAACAACGAAATTTATATTAAATGCGAATAGAAATAAATAAGGAGAAAAAAATAAAAATAAATAAAAATAAAGTTTGTTCGAACCTTGCATAGTTAATTTTTAATTGACTGATTTTTTCTATGAATATTACTACATGGAACCGGCGCATTCGAAGGCTTCTGAATATTAACGTTACATCTGCAAATATACCAACATCGATAGGCGGGCACGAAGTATGACCGACAACATGGCGATGTAAATATTGATTATTATAGAATCATGTATTAGAAGTATTGTACCCCGAATAAAATATATAATATTTGAAATTAGTACGTAGTATTGGTTCCATATATTCCAATATAGAGCAATTTTAGCTTCGAAATTACGAAATTGGGACTGTCAGTTTATTTGAAAGCTGTGTAGGTAGAGATTTTTATTTAGAGTCGCAGTCTGATCTCGCACGTATTGTTTGACAGGGAAAATAAATGGGACATACCGACATTGAGCGAGACAGAGCAACAGCGAGCAAGTTTCGCATTACACGTGCTCGGTAACCGAAACTTCAAAGCGATGTCACACGCGTATTGATGTATGTATCAACCACTAATGGGAAATAAAAATTGTCATATTTTTCGTTCTATCTTTAGTAGAGTATTAACAATGCATTGGTGAGGTATTTTTAACTTAAATTCATTGAAACACGACCTCGATCTCATTATATGATTATTATTATCCTTTCGATTTAAAAATAATACCACGTAAGATTACGTTTCTCATCCTATTTTCATCAGTAAAGTGTTAAATTTCTTCGACGCATAATTTATGCACAACTCACATAAATTTTCAAATAATTACATTGACACGCATTACACAATAGGAGTTTAAACTTGTGGAGGGCTCCAATAATCCATTTAAGGGTTAAAAATGAATTACTCATCTTAAAACACGTATTATTGCAATGTTAACATTCACGCTGTAAGTTTGATTAACTCGATTTCTATTTTGATTGTCTCAAATTAAAAACTTAATTCATAAAATTTTTATCGACTATAATTCCATAATATTTATTCCTAAATACTGTAAACCATCCGACGTCAGGAGTCGGGGGAGCGCAAATACTCGTACGACTCTATCCGCCCAAGTACGCTCAACACAAATTTACCGGTGCCATCGCGAAGCATTCTGATTCGCGTGCAAAGCTATCCCTCTCCCTGTGATGTTTTCCTCCATCAATCGCAATCAACCGACTCCCCAGAGTCTCCTCAAAGATGTCCCGGGGAATTCGTTTCCTTTGGCTTCGATAACAATGCGAGACCCGGAGGTCCGGCAACGAGCCCGGATGCATCGATGCGAGAATATTCCCCGACCAAACGACTCACGTGTCACTCCGGTCGAAAAGAAAGAAAGGACGGCCAGATGGGGTGGAGGGTGAGAAAAGCCGTGACCCTTTCCATTTGCAAATTAAACGGCCACGTCCTTGATTTCAATCCGTGAAACCCAATCGCAGCTTTTCCATTGTAGCCCGACTTAAGCCCAGCAACTAGGCGTTTAATCTTAATCGATCTCTCAGGTTCTAGATATATATCTGCGTCCCTTTCTAGTTCCGCCAGGGTCTCATCCTTTTTCCCCGTACAACCTCTCCCCCATCTTGGCTTCCTTTCAGGAGGACCGTCTCGTTCCACTTCCTTTTCCGACACCTTCTTTCCCGATTTTCGTGCTTCGTCCTCTCTTCGTTCTCCATTACGTACCGCTTTATTCCTTTCTCTGTCTCCGTTCCTCTCGATGATCCCCTTAAAACTGGGCGTTCCGTTTTGCCGTCTTATCTTAATGGTGTGCCCCGGCAAACGAAAGTTTAGTTATTATCGCGGCCGTTGTCGCTCCGGTTCGCGAGCTGCTACCAAGGAGATCCCATGAAAATATGGCGGTTAGATAGAGGCAGAGGAAATTGCCGGTACGACGCGTACTCGATTCCGCGGCTACCGGCGATTCGAAAAGCCGATCGTCGTCGAGATTCGCCCGGGAAACAATCCGCGCTGAAAAGGAAAGTTGTATTGCACCGGCGACGACGAAGATCCCGGATAATAATGGAGTTCCTCCTCGGTTCTCTGAATTTTATCGAGTCACGACGATGCTCGGAGGGACTTGGTAACGTTACTCTGGGTCACGGCCGCGAGATTTAATCGTTTCCGTTTCACGTAATTTACCCGCGTTTCGCTGGCAAAATTGCGACGTGATCCGACGAAATTTTTACCGGAGATGTTGATGTATGACCGTACTTGTTGCGCTTTAATGGACGAGCGCTATATGAAAGTTTAACACAAGCGGCTGGGTTCGTAAGAGGGTCCTTTTTCTACCCTGTACCGTGTCAAGTTGACGTCGTGCCACGGTAGTAAATTCGTCGAGCCGTTGAACGTAGCTACGCGTGCCTCGAAAAATGAAATATTCATTCTTAATTCGCATAATTTATTTATGATTTTAAATATCGCGTATTTTAATGTTTCGACCTTACGGCGCTTTCGAATAGAAAGAGAGATTTTCATGGCACACTTGTTCACTAGATTATTAAAGTTGATCAATATTTCACGTTTCAAAAAATATTACGTATTTCGAAACTTTAATTTACTAAATGATAATTACAACAAGACATGCTGTCAAGTATGATGATCAATGATCTGCCATCGTTCTAAAAGCAATTGCATTCCTCTGCAACACTATATTTATTCTTCGTTATAAAATTAAACGTTTGTTTCTAATAACGCAATAAATGTCGAGAAGCTTTGATATTTTGAAAACACACAACAAATGCAAGATATATTTTCATAAACAACTTGAAAGGACATTTTCAACAATGCATTAATAACAGGAATTACTATTCTCTCTATTTATGATGTTATAAAAAGATGTTACAATTACAGTAACTCGTGTCTTGGATTAATTTTATTTAGTAACACGTCTGACATGTCTCTTATAACAGTTGTTTTATCAATTGTTTGTGAACATCTGCATTTATAAGTTTAAGCTATGTAAGCTGCATAAACTTTTCTTTTATACTCAGTTAATAGGACTATAGGTTATTTGAAATTAATAACGTAATTGCTAAATTATAAAAACAAAGTTGTAACGATGGTAATCATTTTATAAAGGATTCAAACTAGATTTTAACGATCGAATAAAATATTGTCACATTTTATTAAACTGTGAAGAATATTTTATTCAGTGTACTATAATTTAGTAACATGAAATAAATCCACAGTTATAATTAACAATATTTTTACAACCAACAACTTATTCATACCAATGAATTTAATGCTCTGATGAGTTAGAATTCATATTGCAATAAATACTTTCTCTACTGCTCAAGTTGAAATCCCGCTCGAGAGGGAAAAATCCACAATATAACGCGCGTGTGAAATAATATTCTAAAAATTGATTCCCACAGAGAAATTCAAAAACGGAATACATCAAAGACTAAAGAAGAAATAAATTTATTTTCTCGTCAACTTGACCGTTTACGAACTCACCCCAAAAACTTTGTAGAAAATTTATGAAATATTTCCAACCTAACGACATTCAATGAAAAACTAAACTTCTTCTATTATTCGATAATTTGTTTACGAATACAAAACTATAGGTTACGTTTCAAGCCCTATTAACTTGCAAGTGCGGAGAAGGCTTTAATCTAGGACAGACGTAGACGCGAAAGATTCTTAGACCCATTCAAATATGAAATCACGCCAAGGAACAAATACCACTTAATCCGAGTACATCCAAACGCAGCGTAACTCGGTGTATCTCTCCCTCGTTGCACAAATCCGTAATGCAACCTCGGCACGCATTACCTTAAAACATTCAACCGTGAATAACACTGTTCCCGGCATCATGCCTCCCTCGTTACGCAGATTCTCCCGAAACTTAAAGTAATAACCCAAGCCGCCTACGAGACCCGCTCAGGTACGGGCTAGCCGTAATTTCCACCGGAGTTTTACTTCGCGCGCTCCATTTCGCGCTTAACGCTGTAATTTCACTACATCCGAATGCACGTCCGTACGTTTCGCCCGTAGGTGCAAACATACCTCTTGTTTATCCGGCCATAGCTTTGCCATTACATCCGTTTACCCGGAACTTAACGCAGTAGCCTTAGTTACGTCTGAGAGCACATCCACGTGTATGCATACAAGTAGACAGAGTGGACTGTAAACTCTGGCGAAATCGGAGAGACAGTTATCCCTCTCAGCGACGCAAGACGAATGGCTAAAGTAGCTTCTTTGTGTACCGTTATACCATACAGAAATACGGGCTAGCTGCCCTTGAGATGGCGTCTGAATTGTTTCTGGATAAACAGGAAGACACGATGATTTAGTCTTATGAAACTGTAATCAACCTCTCGCTAACACGAGTTACTCTTGTCTGTCTGTTTTAGTTATATATTATTAAACTAAACGAAGTTGACGTGAAGTGACATTTCATTTACACTTTGTTTTTTTATTTTAACCCCTTGTCATACAATAACCATGTCCATTCTTCATATAAAACAAAAAGTTACAATCTGAAACGTGCTAATTTAAATTCAAATGAAATTTTGCAGAGAAAAGAAAGTCAATAAATAGTATTGTGTATCATCTAGCAATATAAGTGTTATTATCAAAATTTCCTTACGTACCATAATCTTTCGTACTTGACTTTTATTTAAGGTTCGAGGAGATTAAAACATTTTTTAGAGAAATTAGTTTACTTTCTGGTAGTTTCAGGTCTGGGTTAATGTCGAAATAGAAAGATGGAAAAGATGTCTCGTACAAATCATAACAAAAATCTGGATGCATCATTGCTCTACCTGAAACATCGTGCGATAACTCAATGTCAGTATTTTCTCGTAAACGGTGTATTTCGTACATATACGAGTGCATGAATTAGCAATTAATCGATAAAGAATAAATTATTTAATGTTAAAAAGAAATCCCCTAAATTTGAATGAATTTTATTACTGTGCCTAATGGAGCTCTTTGAATTTCATCCACTTGTATGTTTGTATATAATTCACACTGTTTTAGCAACTAAACGAGTCATTATTGGTCATAGTTTCGAAGTTTTCAACTGAAATCATTTGTGTTAATCCCTCTTTGTACTAGTTCTGAACTTCCGTCCTGATAAGAGTACCTGAAACCGAAAACTTCGTCGCCCTTTCGCTGTCACGACGCAATCCTGCTTCCTCGATAGTCGACCTACTTCTGGAACCTTTCGCGGACACTAACATAATTCCAAATCTGCACAATCTTACCGAAATTTCCAGGCGACTTACATGTCCTGCAAAGTCAACGTAGCTTGAAAGGAAACGCCCTTGGTTTCTGAGATTCAGCTGGTAACTCAGGAGGCAGGGAAGTCGACGAAAAGCATTCCAAATGCTTCTCGGCGGTAATGAGTTGTTCTTAATGAGTTGATATTTCCAGACATCTATTGATTGCGGTAACAGTAGGAACGTTTCATTACCGCGCCGTTTGTTGAAACCGTTTGCTTGTTTGTGCATGACTCATTGTTAGTCACACGTGAACGACCAATGTATTACGTACGCGAATCGCGAAATAGAAATTTCCTTTTCCGAGAAAATTAACCACGATCTTCGCGATCGCTCGTGTTAGCAATTTTAACAAAAACGAGATTTTTTATGCAAAAAAAAAGCTGAAAGGAGAATTCCAAATAAGTGGATTTAAGATTTATATTATAGACACAAATGATGTCTGTAAACGTTAATTTAAAATTTAAGATTTTTTAAGCAAGAAGTTATTAAACTATTTCATATAAATTCAGAAAAGCTAACATTGGAATTAAAAAATCTGTAATTGGCTGTTCTAAAAACTCGAAGGAACCTGAACGTTTGAAATTTAATTTTTGTAATTGAAATTAAATTAGTACTGTCGGTCTAAATAAAATTATTATGTGTTTAACGAAATAACATCGACGCTTCTGAAGTTTGCTTCCTTTTCTAAAACAGAAGACGTCCTGTCGCGGAGGACATCGAGATCGACGACTGCTTCGGAAAAACGATTAAAATTACAGGTTATTCGATGAAATAAGATAACAAGTTTCCCCGGACAAATACAACTATGAAACGCAAACGGGCAGAATTGCAAACTCTGGGCAAACGATTTGGAAAAACGGATCTCGATCGAGTTGGTAAAGTACACGTACAACGATCAAGGTTCTTGTTTCGCACACGTACTTCTACCATATTTTTCAAGGGTATTTTCACGATCCATCTCCGGCGCCCTTTGACAAGTACGTTGGAGCTCCTGTAACTTTTCGCGAGGGCATTGAGAAAGGTCGACAATTGCTTGCTGGCCCTTCGACACCTTTATTCGAACAGAAATTCGTTCGAATTTTCAGCGGAGAAGCATTAAACGAACCATGGCGATTAGAAGCGGAAGAACGGGTAATCGAGCGACATTTTACACACATCCAATTAATTCCAGTTCGGTGATCGCTTCTCTCGATCGTCCTGAGATTTATTACTGCAGAGAGAAAAAAAAATTGTTAAAAATCTTATTCCTCGAGTTGTTACAAAGTTACTTCGACCGTTTCTTGGAACTGTTGCCGCGGAGCAAACTTCAGGTTACAAACGAGTTAACGAAGCAAACTGTTGCTTTATCATTATAAAATTGTTTAATACCGAAGGCTTCTTAAAACGATACCAAATAGAAACACACTAGAATGATTTTAAGTTAAACGAATAAAGTGTAATGATAGAAGGATCTTCGACAAATGGATTTTTTTCCACCTCCAATTTCCTTTTCACAATTGGTATTTGCAATGGTGATCTTTGTATCACGAAATGTGTAAAATTGTCACTAGTGCATAAAAATTAAATTTTCATTTATGTATCTTTATTATATACTCTATAAATTAGACGTTCAGTAGAAATAGGGCGCGCAGCTTGAATACGAGATATTTAAAAATAATTAGAGATATAATTCCTGAATTATTTCAACCAATATTAATTCTTTAAGTAAATTAAGTATATTTTCTTCTTTCATAAAATTCCACAACAGAAAATATTTTGTAATAAATTTCGGCAGTGGCTACCGTTCCTAATGTTTCTAAATTCGTCAAAATAAAGTTTACGTCGACGCTAGTGCTGTTTTATGGTGAGAGGCTCACATTTGCATTACGATCGGTTACCGAGAAGCGGTTATTGGTCTCCGGCGAAAAAACCCAAAAGAAGCTTGCATTATTTATGAGAACCGACGTTTCAATCGCGGTCCCGAATCCGATCTCCTAGAAACTGAAGAGAAATACTTTTGCAGACCCTGACTTCCACGATAAGAGAGCCAACCTGATATCTCGACCGTTTCGCAGTTGAAACGCGACAGAGCGAAAATCGGCGGTGTCATGCTGCCACCCTCGCCGGCTAAGAAGCACGCGACACCCGGTGATTGGCACGGTTGCTTCGAAAAAGTCACCTACTTCAGCCCTGCCGAAAGAAAAGTACCAAAGACTAGGCCTGAACCACCGAATATAATGACTAGACCTAATCCCCTCGGAGGACCAGGATACGCAGACATTGGCATCAATCCCTTCCCCTCGTACTCTCACGAACCCTACGACCCGGAAATAAAAGTCAAAGGTAACGTTGTGCCACGTAATAGTTCAACAAGTTCGCGGAAAATACAAATTTTACTGAGCCGCAAAAATGGACAGGTGATTTATTCTTTAGCCATTAAAGTGCATAATAATTTAAAAAAATAAAAACTATATAGAATTGAATGTATGATAGTGTGGCTTATAAATTTGAATGTTATAGTATTCACGTTATTTTGCATCACAATGAAAATTAATGCTATTAAAGTTCCACTTTCCGTCTTGCAAAAGTCTATCAACGTATATTAAAGGTATTAAAACTTTAGACGCGTATAATTCCGACGCTACTAGAGCTTTATCCATTATTGAGCCACGATTAGAAGAGGTAAAGCTTCCCCTTTAAAATGGTTTTTGGTTTTTGTCGATCCGACTTTCCGTTTTCGAGATATCGTAATTTATGTAAAGAGGTATTTTTTAAATTCCACTATCCACGCTCCCGCCGCTTTAGAAACGTGTATTAACGCCTATTAAAAATTCTAAAAATTTAGACGCGTTCAGTTCCGAAACTACTAGTATTTTATTAATAATTGAACCACTGTTGGCGGCGGTGAACCTTCCCCTTTAAAGTGGCTTTTGAATTTTGTCGATCTGACTTCCCGTTTTGGAGATATCGCAATTTATGTAAATGGTAATTTTTCTTAATTCGACTATCGCTGTCTCCGTCTGGCGCGTCACGCCGGACCTCTTTGTCTCGTACGTGACTCGTGACCATCGTGGCCCAGTGACCTACTTACTACAAGTCACGTGCTGGTCAACGGCCTTGACAAGGCCGTAGTAAGCAAACGCTTCGGACCCTTATATCTCCGGAACTAGCCACCGCATCGACTTGAAACTGAAATCGCTATATCTCCGGAACTAATTGAGCTATCGACTCGTTCAAACGCTCATTTTAAAGGGCATTTCATCCTCTATCCAATCACTATACCAACTACTATAATTTTTGCTGTCTTCTATGTTTATTTTCACATTTATTTTGACGTTACATACCCAAAGTAGTTTCAGCACTTCCTATCGACTATATGATTGGTGTAAGATAAAATTAGATTATAAATTGTTTATTTAATTTAATATAAGCAGATTCAAATGAAATTACAACGTCAAAACCATACGATAAAGCCATATAATTATAAAGAAATATGTTTTTATGCTGCTAAGGAATAATTCCTTGAGAAAAATAATTCTGCACAGACTTAGTATGGAATACTCTTGTAAAGAGAAACCTGAAGCGCCGTATACTATAACAACAGTGCATGCTCGTATCCTGCTCTTCCCAGTTACGTTCTAATTTTTGTATTATCCGTGGCGCTCAATTTCATATTCCTTATTTTTTTGTTCATTACCCCTTTCTTGGGAATAGTAGACACGACAAATAATACTGCCGAGCAGAAAGGTAATATAAAGAGGGGTTGCATAGCGGAAGAAGATTGGAGTCTCGCTTTCCCTGTTCCCGTTTCCTTTTTCGGCAGAATTTTGTTTTCCAAGCCAGCGCAACTAATTACATTTTTGTCGTAAGGAAGGCAGGAAATGAAACCTCACTACACACGTACAGTTTTTTCCTTTCCACCTTTGCGCGTATTTTCAAACATCACCCGAGACTGATTTCAGGAAAACCAGAGGTAGACTTTAACAAGTGAAATTAACTTAAACCGTTTGCTTTTATTGGCTTAATTGTCATGGGATAAACGCGTTAATTAGACACTGTTTGCCGTGTAGCCTGGTACGTCGGAGAAAAATCTTGTCACAATTGAAGCGTCGCGTATAAATTTAATTGAACGTTCTATTATTCAGACTAAATTGAAAGGTATAGAAACGAGAGTAACAGCGATACAAAAGTAGTCTTCGTTCCGATTAAACTCACATTTAACAGATCAAACTACATAGTTACTGGCAACGCAGTAAGAACATAATAAAGTTGCGTTGAAAACGTTTAGGCACTGTTTCGATTTTACAAAAGTTGAATTCTTTAATGTCCTTTCTTATGCCTTCGTGACACTGCAATTATAACTATGCTCACGTTAAAATTATTTTTCGTCGCGATGTTTATAAAATATGCAGAATGTTGAAGACTGATTTCTCTTCGTACGAATAATAATTTCTGAGAAATCTTTTCCTCTACTTTTGCAAGTTCTATATGTTTCCAATACTCACAATTATTAGTATCCAAAGTAGCCAATTATTTTCTATGTTTGTATCTGAGAAAGCTTTGTTAATAATCTCTTTGTGTGCGCGACAGAGAAACCCGTGGGCCGATTTTTATACGCTAGCGCGCCCCTGGATTATTTCCCGCCGGATCCATACAAGGACGACGCTCCTGGACCCACTTATGTTCGACCAGTCGAGGTAAAACCAAAAATAATAGGATCTGGTCGAATTTACGTTCCATTCCCTAAAAAACCTGGCGGAAATCACTCCGGATGCTTCGACAAATTTCCGGAGTATTCAAGTGATCCTTACGAGAAGGATACGAAGAAGGAGAAGAAGGTAGAAGGTTGGTTTATTCTCGGTGGACCACGCCTGCGAACGAAATACACCAATAGCATCATAAATCAAGTTACCAGGATATCCTGCAACGCGACGAATTATATGGACTATCAACCACGAGTTTATTCTTTGCGCACGGTAAAATGCAAGAAATAAAAATTTCTGCATTTCGTGTATTTCATAAATTTTCTCGAACCTTTCCAAGACGATATTCTTTGTTACACAGTATTGGTGGAATAAATATTACACGTATTCCATAAATACTTTTTCTTCGTGTACACATAAGGTATATTCAAAGTGGCTGATCAAACTTTAGGAACACATTTTGAACGATTGATTCGCATGTAAAATTCGATTATAAATATTAACAGTTTCCTATTTCCATGGAAATGAGAATGGTAATTTTTCGTGTAAAATTGATGGTTATAAATGTCGACTTTTGATTATAATATTGGTATTTTGTGCGTTTAATTTAAAGTACCGAGTATCGAAGTAAACAATCTCCAATTTCTTGCTGTGTGCGAATTTTTACTTTGATTACTCTTTCGATAACTTTCGAAAAATTGACTTATTTTATTTTTACCATCCTCCTTTCTGAAACTACGTCAATCCAAACAAGAGCAACGCTGTCGCTATTTTTGTTTCCCCGTTGACACAGGAATTCAATGTTGCATGATCGCGTTAACAAGGACCCAGGATGCACTGTGATCGCACGACTTCAAGGGGTGAAAAAGTGGTCTTCGAACGCACGACAAATACAATGGTACCTGTCTACGCGCGGGACACGGCCCTTTCAAAGCGAATCACTCCGCCGCGCCCGAACTTACTAATGAAATTCTAACGAACGTTCCGTGGCGTGGAGTCCACTCCTGGCAGTCGCAATTAAACGTTCCTGGCAAACATCGCGTACCAGGACGACAGGGTCGTTGCGTCACTTAAAGGCTTGCCGTGCTGCTAAGGTCATTTGTATTTGACTGGCAGCAAGTAAGGCCGCGTAATTAACGGGATGTTTTGCTCGTCCGGGGAAAAACTGCTGATTTCCCAACCGACAAACGACCAAATCTCGGCTAGCAGCAACAACATCGTTAAAACGACGACAGAGCCTGGACTAAAAGTGAAACAAATTATTGTGATCCCTCAGGCGTGTATATAGAGTCACTTTCATAAGTTGCGAGAACTCTCACAGGGTACGTGTTTTTGCGAATTTCTTTAAGGGAATGGATTTTCACGGAGTCGCTTTAAAATTCTGCATAAAAAATGCGAACCGACGCTACAATTATAGGGAAAATATTTAAACACGTCGAGAGACAGGGTGAATCGCTCTAATAAACTCCGATACGCGCACGGTTTCCTTTGTACGAAACGTTAACTCGGTCGATTTCGTTCGGAATAACTAATTTGTAAAATTATTCGACGAACGATTAACTGTGGCGTCATTACAGTTGATAACTGTAATTGTAACTTTGCTCGATGGCTTCAAATAATTAATGAGCGCTAATTGATTCGAAGCTTCGTTAACTTGGGACCACTAGGAGCCACTCGGAGTTAAGCCGTCGCGTCTGCTGATTTGCTTTTGTGTGCCATCATGCACTCTCAGTCGCCAGTTAACAATGCTGCCGTAATAGGATCAGATTTCAGCGTCGAATTACAAATAAAAATTTTCTTATTCTATGTTATTTGCGTGTACGAATTTTATCGAACGATTCCTAAATTTTTCCTAATCAAGATGAGACTAAACACGGTATCGTTCGAAAGAAAAATAGGTGAACATTTAACCAAACGATACCGCGTTTAGTTTTATTTTCACTGAAAACATCTGAGGAACCAGTTGGTAAAATTCTCGCAAATGAATGGTACGAAACAAGAAAATTTTTAGTTTTAATTTTTCATTGCTGAAATCTGATTCTACGGGAGCAACATTGTAACGTACAAATTATTACGGAAACATTCAAGTCTCGAGGTAACTAGCGCTCATTAGGTATTTGGCGCTGTCGAATAAAGTTACAGTTACAATTATAATTACAGTCGAACACTGTAACGACGTCACAGATCATCATTTATCGAATAACCTCGGTTAACCTTATTCGACGGATAATGTTAACCAAGTTAACTCGAAACTTCAGATAACGGATAAAGTTAAAGTAAGTTTGGTGGGTTCATTGCTCCCAAAGGAACCCCGATGACTCACACGAGCTGATTTTGATGGAACTTTGCATAACGTTTATTAAATCTACCTATGAATTTAGAAGTAATTGGTTCCTGCTATTATGTTACTTAAAGGTTCTTGCAGTCGACAAAAGGTATGAAAACAATAATTGAAATGAAAGTTATATCGTTCTGGAAAGGAATTTTTTGTGAAAATTATATTTCTCAAACAATACTTAGAAATATAAATACTTTTAAAAAGAAAAATTCAATTTTAATGTTATTTTGCATGAGATTATTAAAATTAAGAGATGGTCGAGAACAAATATTTATTTTTATTATCCAATTGTAGTCTAAATTCAGTTGATATTATTTGCAAAATTATTTGCAATATTTCTCGTTTTTCTCTGTGCTAAAATGGCTCCATCTAATTTAATTTTAATTTTAATTTACTTACTGTCATAAATACATAATTTAATAAGTATTTTCTGTTCCTAATGTTTATTTTTATATGTTTAAGGAAGATTCCAAACTGGAGGATCGAAACTTTACAGAAACTTAATCAAGACTGTCAAATTTGTCATTCTCCACTGCCAACAGACATCTATTTTTTCATCTCGCTTTAACGAATGAACCCCAAAGCTCGAACCTCCGATTAAATCGTGCGATTCAGACACAGTTTACGCTGGTAACCGAATATTTCACCGAATCATTTATGGAAACGCTGTAACTCTTTTTAAGAGGACAAGGAGTAACGTCCTCGTATCGGAGCGCAATAAGCGTTTTCGCTCCGCCAGCCTCTTGAGAAATTTTCAAGTGGGAGTCTGCTGACAGACAAGAAATGGCGGCAGGTAGGTATGATTCCGCGAGATTTATTCCGTGGCTGAAGCCGGCCATTTCTCCGTGCCGTGTCGTTGCGCCGGTATTAAACATTCCAAGCATTGCGATACCTTCCACCACCTTTTCCCTCTGATACACACCCCTATTCGTGGCCGCGTAGCGCCTTGAACCAGGACCAGAGACATCCGCGCGATCTTCTACAGAGACTCAGACAAACAGACAAACACACACACATACACCCATACACACACGCAAGCGTGGAACTCTGCGAGTTCCGACTCTGAAAAAGAGGATCGGGGCCAGGAAAGGGAGAGGCGAAAGCAAAAAGGATCGAAAGATATGCGACTTCGACGAATCCAGTGAAATCTTCTGAGCAGTCTCGTTCAGCTGAGAAAACTCCATCACAGTAAACCGAGGAGATGCTTCGCGGAAACACCGTGTACGTAGATGCAAATCAGGAATGCATACATAACCTGTGTACATACATATGGACGTCTTTACGGTTCAGCAAGGCTAAATTCCCGATTGTTAATGTTTGATCACAAGGTACTCTTCCTACCTTTGTTTTCTTTCACGAGATGGTGTTTCAGAGAACCGTATTTATATATCTTCTATACGTACTAATATTTCCGCCAATTTAATTTCGATTTTTCTATCTAGCATAGAGAAATCTGTAGTAAAATATCTTTGACTCTTCAAATTTTAATTCGTAACATAATTCTTTGATCTACATAATTCAATTCAAAATTTAATGTAATTTTATAATTACTGTAAAATTTTATATTTATTATAATAATTTTTAAATTATTATATATTTCATAATTTTATATAGTTTCTGTACGTACTAGTATGGGCGTTAACTTGTTGCCTTAAGTTAAAATAAATTATGAAACATTTCTCATTGAACACTTACATAAATATCAAATGGTATTACAGGATACAACATTATATTTAAATGTTTCATATAAATAACAATATCAGTCTAAATAGAAATTCACGTACGAAATCAAATTGCAATTTCAAACCAAACGCACAAACTATATCTTTTTTTTTCGTTGGAAAAAATATTTTTCGTGGTTAAAACCAACCAATTTTGTAGTAAAAATTCGATACAACCATTTCAAATTTGGGGAAAAAAATTGGAAACGAACGTTTTAAAAAATCTGCCTCGACGTGCAATAGCGACCTGCCTACAGTTCAAGGAAATAAAAAATAAATAATTGGTATCCGCTAGCCTGTTAATATCATACGTCCCTTCGTTAGTCGCGTGGGTGACGCGTGTTATCCACTCATATATGTCTCTTCGTAGTTCTAAAGTGGTTCCAATTTGAAAATCCATCGCGTTCGGTTTCAGTATATTCCAAGCAGCATGCAAGAAAACATTTCGTGTTATTTTTTGTAAGTAAACGTGTTTAGTTTTATGACATTTACGTAAAAATTTCTTCAGAACAACTCAAAGGTTCGCGATGAAGGCAACTTAACACTAGAACTACCAAGGCAGTCAAAATGACCCATTCGTAATTTCTAATAAAACTTGTAAAAAATTTATTCGACAGAATTTTTGAAAATTTATCGTAATTTTCTATAAGAGAATGAATAAACACTTATTTCTAATACATTATACATTTCTTCGCATATCTACCGTTTTACTTTCTTTATTGCAAATAAATACACTGTATTTGTCGGTAGTTTTAGTGTTAAATGAAATATTAGTACTTCGCGTATTTTTTACGATTCCTAATTACGACGCAAAATCTGAACCGTAATTTCGTCTTATTTTCGTGCAGGGAATCACCGTGGAAAAGTTCGTTCACCCTGTAGCTAAATATCTTGAACGTTGCACGAACTGCCTGGTTATCGATTTACTAATAAAATATGAAAATAAAAGCGAACAACTGCCAGACGACAGCTTATTGGAAACGTTACAATCTGCAGTTTGTATTAAATATTGATCTGATTCCGACGGATACATATAGCTTGCAACCAGGTATCGTACAAGTAGCACGTACTCTGTGATTGGATGTATCATAATTCTAGGCCCACTGGGGTTACGTTTGTAGCGCCTGACGGCGGGAACGGTCGCTCTAACTACACGAAGACGCAATGATTATATAGTCACGTGCTTAGAATGTTCTGGACATGCTATCAACTCTAGCTCTGACCCGCGGTAGAACCGTAGTCCAAACACTACAATTGTATCGTCTATCCAGGATGCAGCACGAGTTGTCTGAACATAGTTGTGACCCTTGGATTTAAGTTCCGTGTAACGTATCGCGTAGCGTATCCACTCGTAACAAACACAGCGAATGAGGCTTGCAATAAACTAGAACTGCTTGTCGGTAAACATTTCGGTCACAGAATCGTGTCGCTGTTTCTTTAACACAATTTACCACCGACGCGAACGTATCAATATGGCCTAAATAAAGCGTTATAAGTTACTAATACAAATTTTTAAACATTGCATAATAGATGGAAAATTAACGATATTATGTTTGTAACTAATCAAAAGTCGTATTTCATGTCTAGCAATGATTGAGATAAGTGAATGGTAGTCATCCCTACTACTGAGAGGGGATTTACCTTGAAACACTATAGAAGCTCAACGTCGAGCGAGCCGCGTAGTGTAACCTGATTTGGGTTGGAATATCGGTGCATAATGTAAAGATGAAATTTTTTTATTTTTGTTTTTTCTTTAATGCAACTTTTACCAATGCCTTTGCGAGAGTTTCTCGATTAAAATAAGACCAAACACGATATAATTTGTTTTTAACTTATGTCTAATAGAGTGCAAGATCGTGTTAAATACGATTAAATATGCAAACATGATCCATTTTATACGTGTTTAGTCTTATTTTAATCAGAAAAACCTCATAAATACATTAGTAAAGGTCTCAATAACAAAAAAGAAAACATTGTGGTATTCTTATTTATTCTATGTTCGCTGTCCTTTTTTACTGTGAGCTAATCTTTTACGCGTAATATGTTCTATTGGAGGGACTGTTAGAAAGAAACAGGTATTAAGGTTAGTGAAATAACGAACGAACTTACAAAAGATGCTTTCATTTTGCTACCAAACGACCGAGCTTTAAAAATCTCGCCCGGTAACCTTCAAGGATACTGTAAATACAAATTCCTGAATTACTGGAACGGCGAATGGAAAAATTACGAAACCTCATTTGCGTTAAAACTAAATTTTAAATGGAGTCCCTTTTTGTTTCTTGGCGCGAATGAAAACTGTTTAGAACGTACAAAGGATACAACTACGTCAAAACGCTTTTCACCTTTTACTACGATGGGGTCAAATTATCGCCAGGCTGCGGATTTTAGGCGCGTACGACACATGCAAGTGTAGAAAGTATATGCTAAACGTAACGATACAAATGAAAATGTGACTTTGACCTAATTGTTCAATTTTTAGGCGATTTCGACTTATAGCTTGTAGAGTGTCTAACTCAAATTATACATTTCTAAAATTTTAAACTCTTGATTCTCATCAAACTGTTACTACGCAGCACAAATAATTTCACTATCGTTGCATGTCTACTTAACAGAAGTAAGTACTATACGATATTAAATCAAGTTTAGTTTTGTCTGTCTATTTGCAATAGCTTCAAGCAGGAAACTGCACTCTTGGACTTACTAAAAAAATGGAATACTAAGATTATTATATTCTACATAGTATGAAATATATTCTACATACGTTTTAAAAGTATTGTTATTGCCTTACTTTTAAGATGCATTGATTGTCTAAAAATTTGAACAATGGTTTAAACGATTACGTTCGATACGATTAAAGATTGAAACTACAGTTTGTATCGTATGTTGGATTGGGAATCCCTCGCTCGAGGACACAAAAGGATGGAACAAATTTTTCATGGACACGTAACGTTCGTAACAACGAGAGCTTAAATGTGCTCGCAAAGCACAGCCAAACGGATCGTCGGAACAAACGATATCCTTTTTGGTAAATCTTTCGATCGAGAATCCCGTGGGTTCGGTCAGCAGAAAATTTCATTCCCGTAAATTATAAAAGCATTTCACAGAGGGACGAACATAAACGCGGAAGACCAAAGAGATAATAATTCTACTTACAGCCGTTGTTCCGGCCGAACGAGTCCGAATCGCGAATTATTAACGTTAAAAAATGTCTTCAATAGGATTTAACGGATACCAGTTAACAAATAGTATTTTCATAATTAATGAACGCATAAAAAAAACCTGACATAAAATTTTTTGAGCTGTTTTTTTTGTAGCTGATTTTGAACTATAGACTATGGATCCATTTTAATCCGAATCTAAATTTCAATATCTCCTATATCTGTGTAAGGTTCCAGGTTGAAAGTCTACATTAATTTATTTGTAAATTCCTTTACTATTGTCGTTTATTTTTATAAGTTCATATACCTACTTACATTATTGTTATCTAGTGAAAACTAGAAATTTACGATTTTGAAATAAACAGCTCTATAGGTGAAAATAAACCCAGAGTTCGTTTGATGAGCTTTAAATAAACTTCTCGTGGTAAATGTTTACTTCAGTAGCTTTGTCCTAAATCTGTATATTTTTCTATGATTTTTCCAACAATAATTGTTTAAATAAAAGTTGTTCACAATCTCATCCTCTATAATGTACTCGAAAATCATCAGAATCGCTCCACGAATACTATAGTTTCTTAAAATTTTAAATCTTTTTTGTAAAAACAATGCAAAAGTGCATTACTTTTTCAACCTCCATATTTTCATTCATATTTCTTTTCAATACTGAAGTGTAGACTTTTGTGAAAATACCATACAAAAATACACAGATTTAGAGCAAAACCGCTAAAATAAACATTTACCCTTCTCGCAAAAATTGCCATATTTCATTCGCGTTGACCACTTGTTTACCAAACTCTGTTCCATGAAAAAAATGCTGGTCAACGTTATTTCTTTTGCCACTATAAACACTGATGTCGTCGATGCACAAATAATTTTTCGTGCGAATGGAACCTGCATCTTGTCGTAGAATATTTACGAAAGAAATTTGATTGGACGTGATCCAGCAACATTTATCTGAGCGAGTCAGTACACAAACTCTCCAGCTAGTAACAAAGTCGACAAAAAATCATGTTTTGAATATAGATGTAGGACAGTCGCATCCGGGGAGGAACGAAAACGTTGCCAAATATGCAACCGTCAAGAAGATTGCAAAATATAACAATGTTGCCTTGCCATGAATGTAAAATAGTTATTATGAGCGCGCCATGAAGATGTGCAAATTAGATGCACAACGATAATAAACACTGCTAATGTTGAGATATTATGATATTCAAATCCTGTATTAGTCAAATACGTTGATTAGAGATACAACGTAGACTTCACTGTAAATTATATCGCAGAATAATCTCCATTGGAGGTTGAAACAACGTTAAAATGAAATAAAAAAGATCAGACTTATATTTCATTGACAACTGTGTGTTCCTTGATACTGAATGGAGATTAAAATAACATTATAAGTTCTTTAATGCATGGATATTTCCAAATGAAAATCTATATTGTATTATTTTGGAATCCTATTCCAGGTAAAAATACCAACAGCATTATGGGGCTCGATTTATACAGTGGCTGAAATAATTATATGTTTAAAAGGATATTTCAGTTGATAGAAAATAAAGGAGCATCTACTAAATATTAAATTCTGTTTATTTTTGTGCGTTAGCATTACCTTCTCAAATATTTGTTCATTATTCAACGAAAATATATACAGGGTATTCGGCCACCTCTGGGAAAAATTTTAATGCGAGATTCTAGAGGCCAAAATAAGACGAAAATCAAGAATACCAATTTGTTGATGGTGGCTTCGTTAAGAAGTTATTAACGTTTAAAGTTCCGCCAATACTGAATTTTTTTCTCGAAAGTGGGTAAGATTTCGGGAGTATGTCTATTCACCGAAAATGATTGTAATTGACCCCCGCAACCGAAAATGTTTTTTCCAAAACGATTTGAAATTTTTTAATTTAATTGTTAATAACTTCTTAACGAAGTCACCATCAACAAATTGGTATTCTTGATTTTTGTCTTATTTTGACCTCTAGAATCTCCTATTAAAATTTTTCCCAGAGGTGGCCGAACACCCTGTATAAAGCGAAGATTTACTTCATACAGAAATAATATCAGTTATTTATAATATAAGCACATTAATATTAATAGGAGTTTATACGTTAAACTAAACTATATTATATTGTTAATTATCTTAAAAATGTATAATTATAGTAAATAAAATAAAAAATGTTGAATAAAATACACCTTTGTATTATAAAATTACAGTAAATCTGATGTTAATAAGATGAACCTATCATTATTTCGACCACTGGCCAGCAGAGGGTGACTCTCTCTCACAAGTACTCGATCAACCATCTGTTTCTATAAACATATACTAACCCAAAGCCTATTGAGGTTCTTCCTACAACAAAAAGCTGCCATAATATATACAATTGGCTAAAAAATTTTGCATTTTGCTCGTGGATATTCAATTTATGTTTAAGTAGATCCTAAACTCCACATGGGTGCAATCATGTGACGATTTTAACGAGAGTACCCAAAGGTATAATCGTCTTTGCTCGTTTTTCTATGCGCTGCCGCATTTGTTATTATCGATGACGGTTAACGACGTTATTCATTGCTCGAGTATGCAACGGGTCTTACAATTAAGGCCAATGAGATTAAGGCGGCGTTCTTCTTTCTGCGCCCGCGAGCTCTGCGCTAAATTGTCCCGTCCCCGTCGCTCAGGTTCGCGATGAAAAATAGCGCTTGAAACGAGACCGCCTGCCCCGGGATATCGGGAATAACGACGTCTTAAAATGTGTGCCTATTCTCGAGTTTTGGGAACCGAATGCCGAGTACGGTCTCCCTTTGAAAGAAGGATTTACCTTCGACCTCGTAAGATCGCATTCTTCGATCCTGAAAACGCTCAGAAGCCTTCGGAAATTAGGAAGAACGGTTGAGTTGTGAGTAATCGATCGTTGTTCCGAGAGGTTTGTGGGAAACACGGTATTCCAACAGAGCTATACACCAGACAACGTCTTGAAATTTCACTTGCTATAATTTTTGTGAGACACAACACTGTCGAATTAATTTCAACCTTACCATTAAACAGTTAGGGGTGTCTAATATGGCTTAACGAAAGTTAAATTGTGTTTAAAGTTAATTCGTATTTTTGTATCTAATTTGATTCAAGGTAAAAAAAAATTATTCGAGTTACATAGAGAATAAGGAATCTACAGATTTTTAATTGTAATCGAGAAAACATAACATGTGCAAAAATAGGGGAAAAATGTTGGTTGGCTCAATTTTATGCAAATAAATGAGGGAACAAAAATATTTGGTGATCAAAACGAATATAAATTCTAAGGTTAACAGGTATTAGTTGAATAAATTTATATTCATCAAGTATAAAAGTAATATTGTGAATTTTACCGTTATTACTTTAAAGGGCCATCTTTTTAATTCATTCGCATCAACAGCTATCCAAGAGACGGTCGGAGCAGTTAGATCCATTCATTTGCAGTCGTCTTTCAGACGGTCACAATATCATTAGTATTTCTTAATTATCTTTGCCTCATTACGAAGAAATGTTTGCATCCATCATATAGCACATTCTAGATAATGATCTACATGTCTTAATAACGTCTTTATTTATACAAGAATCATTAGTGACAGTATGGTATATTGTAGATATTCATTGCCAAAATTGAGATTAATTTGAAAAATGTAGTTTCTAGAAAAACGTCTTTAAAGTTTCATATGATAATAGAAGATATAATACTGTTGTCTTTATCTTCCGTCGATTTTATTAAAGTATCCACTTTATATTTCGAATTTTAACGTCCAAATAATGCCTTTTTCGATCCGGAAAATTGTAAAAATCCCTTAATTTTTCTAATGAAATTTTTAACGCATCGAAACAATTTTTACCCACGAAATTATGAAACGGTATATGGTAATTTACGTTTGGTGTTACACGAAGAAGAAGACTGCCGCGGCAGTACGTCAGAACAAAAACAGAAGGGATGCAAGACAAAGAAAAAGGCGAAACAGTGAGAAGGGTTGGCAGGCGGAAAACGTAAAAGGAAGAAAGGGCAATGAAGTCTAAAAGAAGGATAGTCGTAGAGGCGTCAAAGGAGAAAGGAAGCGAGAAGGTTGAGTAATTGGAGAAGAACTGTGAGAAAGATAAATATCGCATGACTACGTATAATGAATGGAAGTCTAGGAATGAAGACAAACGGAAAGATGGAGCTGTCAAACAATGCACAAAACAGGGAGCCTTGATTGGCTACCTTATGTAACAGCGGGTTTCAAACATTTTAGAAGACATCCCACTAAGAATGAGAAAGAAACATTTTTTCCCTTTCCAAAATAAGTATTAGGTTTTAAATGATACAAGGAAAATAAACTTTACCAATTGTTAACCAATATATTAAAATAAAGCTACGTTTAAGTTATCCAATTTTCTTTCGTGGCCTCCGCTTGAAAACACAGTGTTATAAACCATGCTTGTGCAGAGCGTCTAATAAACAATTAGAATTTCTGAAGAAGGCTTAAAAAATCAGAATGTTTACTTTGGTATTGCATCTGTTATACAAACAAGACAACGCAATGGTAATTTAGAAAAGAGTACTGAAAAAATGGAAATAATGTAAATGCAAAAGTGAAAAATTAAAATTATAATGCAATTGAACGAAAGAACGAAGAAATATTAAATTGGTAACAGGTAGGATGGAAAGGGGAGGAATAAAAGACATTGAAAACGAAAAGTGTAGAATGAAATAAAGAAGAAAACGAGTAAAAGCGAAAGAATAACAAGTGTAAAGGACAGTATGTGTTGTTTGCTAAAGAAATGAAAGATAGTAGGTGACAAGAACAATAAAGAAAACCGTAAACAAGATCAAGCTGATAGGGGGAGTAATAACGAACGGGAAACACCCGTGAAATGTGTGACACCGACTTTCCTGAAACTTCGTGGGGTTATAGCATAAGCGAAACAGGCAGTTGCTTATCGGCGAGGGTTGAACTTCGAAGGGTGTAACTTTGACAGCGTGGAAAAGACAAATAAACCTTAAAACAGATTTTTGCAAGGCATGATCAAATCTGAAATGGTTCACGAATGGGGGGAAAAATATAAATAACAAGCATGTTTAATAAACTTATGAATATTGGGTTTGATACTTTCTCGAGATTAATTTTAAAAGCTACTTTCGTCTATACCTCACCTTTGAACAATTATACGAGTACCAAAAGCATTAACATCCATTAGACGATAAATGTATTAAGTTATTGCTAAAATCATAAGTAGAGGATATTTTCAAAAATCGATCATAGTAATCAAAGGAAAATCTGTTATGTTTGAATTCGATTGTCGCGATCTTTATAATTACCGCGAGAAGTGTTGTTTTTTTTTTATGAAAGCGCTTTATAAAGTTGAGTGCGCAGCGGACTTTATCAATTGATAAAAAGAGAATGTTTGATTTTAACGCGCGAGTAAAGATTATTTTTATACCGATTATTTAGTAAAAATATTATAGCAACGATAAGAGGATGAAATAAATATGGAGACGGAATCTCGCGAGGTGTAAATCGCATCAGCGTTACAATAAAAGAGCGCGGGAAGAAGAAAAAAAGAAATGAGGTCGAAGGAAACATAGAAGGGGATGGAGAATGGAGATGGAAGGCTCAGAATTTGAAACGAAAGAAAAGGGCGGGCTACTGCAAGGTACGGCCGCATCCAACCGAGCTTTCAACGCGAAAGCTGCCGTAAAGCCAGCCGTTTCAACGAATGTTAGGAATATCAATCTCCGCGAGCTAAAACCAGCATACACATCGTAAGAATAGGTTGAATGCGGACCAGTGGGGGTTCTGAAGAGTATCGAATACTGCGAAATATCCCAGTTACTAGGTGAACTGAAAGCACACACGTGCCCCGATGTGTCTATACAAGATGTCTATTGGCTTGCGTTGAGAAACGTCTAGAACGTGTACTTCAATACTTATGTTCTGAGCGTTACATATCAATACGTCTCAAACATTCTTCAGCAGAAATTTATTTATAGATTTTTAAAACGCGTGTACGGGGGGGGGGCACTTCGCGCGTACACCATAACTCCTACTTCGATAATTCGAAATAACAGAAGAGACCATCGTTCGATATAAGTCTGCATGCGTAGACACTGGTGACACTAGAACTACCAAAGCAGTCAAAATGACCCATTCGCAGTTTATAATAAAACTTGTAAAAAATTTATTCGACAGAATTTTTGAAAATTTACCGTGATTTTCTATAAGAGAATGAATAAACACTTATTTCCAAAGAACGTATATATGGAAACGGAAGGTCGGTCGAGCACTTGCGAGAGAGACAAGAGCGTGGCCCTCTGGTGGCGAGTGCGGGAAGTATTGCAACAGTAGCAAAGTTTCTTCTCTTTGAACTGGTCTAGAATGTTCTTCTAGTAACAGACGGCACATTGTATTGGTCATTAGTGACACATCTTTAAAATTCGACACACAATAAGGTCGACGACCATAAAGGATTTAGTGGATATAGAAGAAAAGACGAGCAAATTGCATACATAAAAGATATTCAGGTATTTGTTTCGCTGGACGAGAAAGACGTTGCATCACGTAAAGTAAAAAGTATAGTGACTAATAAAATGTAAATTATACGTTTTGTTAAGTACGAAGGAGCGAAAAAGGAAGGGACTGAACGAGAAAGAAAACCAATTAAAACGCGTATTGTAACTGACACCCTAGAATAGTACGAATTAATTAAAGAAAAGAAAAATAAATTACGGAAATTAGCCGGAAGAAAAAGAGAGGAGAAGATCGAAGGATCCAGAAAGCAAAAAAAATGATTGGGTTTTGAAAACAGTAATTATTACATGGACAAAACAATTTTAAATGCTTAAAGCACAGCCTAGAATCAGACTTATTTTTTTATAATATTGATTGAAAAATGTTAAGTGTATCATTTTTATGATTTTCTTTTAATAAAAGTATTTACACGATCTTGCAATACCTGTGAACAAAGGTTGTTTCAGTTTAATCTTTATAAAATATCGTGGGAGGAAAGGTAATACATCGTATGTGTAAATTATAAGTAAAATATCCTGTTCAGAAAATAAAAAAACATTCGTAGCTAAAGCACTCTTCCCCAGTGAATTATACTGTATGATCGATACAAGACCACACACACAAGCTATAATACTATTTTCAATGTGTAAACACATATTGGACCGTGGTCGAATATACGTCGATCTGCGCAAGTTTCCTGTTTCCTGACTGTATACGGAATCATATTACTTTTCAGAGTCCGACCATATACCGGGTCATACTACTGGTCGACAGGTTCACCATGCGTTAGGTCATATTACTTATCCAATACTAAATTACATACCGTGAAATGCCTAACTGTGTCATTTTAAAATATTTTGCGTACTTGTACGAACGAAGTAATGCATTTCATGAACGAATCGATAGTTTATGGCCCTAGAAATAATATCCGACCACTATTAATAAGATATTTAAATTTTGTAATGAATTAAAAGCCGATATAAGATATAAAATAATTTACTTAATGAAGTAATAGATTTCAATATTAATATTCATAGATGGTAGCAGTAATTCTTTGAAACATAATTATAAATATGTGAGCCGATGACAACATTATAATTATCCATACTAAGTAAACAAATTATCGTTTTATAAATATTTTTCTAGTAATAAAAGATAAAAAAATAGTTTTAAAAAAAAGTTTCTTTGTAATTTAAAGATGTCTGCTCATATATTTGAAAAATTGACATTAACGATTTAAAGAATAAATACATAAATATCAGTTATTTTAAGACCTATTGTACGAGAATCATTCCTTAAAGAAACGAGTTAGAATTAATACAATATTATATATTCCAATATAGTACGCAAGTATAAAAATTATTTAAGTACAGAGATAATATTATGAAAGCGTCAGTGGTATCATACGCGCGGATAGACAATCAATATTTTCATATTAAAAAGTAACACCCCCTATTGATTACATTAAAAATGTAAAACCGTCGGTCGCAGCTTCTATAAAAAGAGATAGTACATTTAATCTTCGTTCGTTTTAACGCGGAAAATTGTATAACGACGTAGCCCTGAAAAATAGTGCTCTTAAAACGGAAGTAGATCCACCGATAAAAACTTAACGAAATTTTTGCTTAAATTAATCTCGAGCGTGAATTTTTTTTTAGGTTTCGACTAAAATTCCTGTGGCGATTTTAGTGGCTTGAACGCGTATTAATTACAGTTACTTTAGCAAAATGAAACGAACCGTCTATCGATTTTCGAAAGTAAATGTTACGCGAATTTCATTATTACGTTCAATTTTTGTAATACCTATCATCGAACTTATGAACTTTTCGTACATTTTTCATTACCGCTAACTAACTCTAAGCTTTCCTATATAGCACGGAATATTGCAGAAATATTTCAGGAATATTTTCATGCAAGATTAGAAATATTTGATGAAATATTTCTGAGGTATCGCTGCAACGCATCTATGCCCGCCACTATGGAAGCATTTCTGCGATATTGTAGACAATATTACTGAGATATTACGAATTGTTGCAGGAATAGATATTTCCCAAATATTCCAGAAATGTATTTCTATTTATATATTGACAATTTAGGTCTTACTCAATTAGTAAACTATTAATAAACTTGATCATCAGATTATTCAATTATCAGAGCAATATTGCTGAACTAGTAAGAAAGAAAAATGTGCATACCTAATGTGTACGTATACTCCAATGTTTATATTTTGGCTACGAAAAGAGGATAACATTTTGTGACAACGTTTTATTAAAAATTTTTCAAGCAAGAATTAAATTTAAATATTAACTAATACGCAAGGAAAGAATAAGATGGAATTATCAATTGAGTAAAGTAAAATAGTGCAAGTGTTACAAGCTCAGTCATCCTTACACAGACTGTACTCGAAATCTACGGATGCAATTAAAAACGAGTAATTGCCTGAATTTAAAACAAATTTCTGATATTTACTCGACGGTAAAAAGTACTGGAATGTGAGCAAGTTATTCAGTTAATGACGATTTAATTCGAACGTTATAGAAATAATTGCGTGTTCCGAATCCAGTCGAAACCAGGCGTTTAAACAAATTGTTTTACCGCACAGCGACGTGGAAGAGAGCGTGATTGGAATCAAGAGTTGAGGGATACAATTTTCGGATGCATATCGTCCAGGCCATACAATATCGTTATTGTCCCTCGGAGAATTATCCGATCGTTTTGTCAAGCCGGAGTGAAACATAATAAATAATGCCCGCAAAACTGCTGCAAACGACACTCACGGAAAATACGTTTAAATAATTTTCTTCCCCCAATTCTGCGAGGCTATAATAGCCTTCGAGCTCGTTTTTTTTGCTATTTTCTTTCGCGAATTACGAAAGCGATAAAGAAGAAGTTGAATATTGCTGTTGCAGTCTTTGTGCCTGGCTAGAGTTTAATGGAGAATTTCCGTGGAAAAATTGTTGATAAGAAAGTGGTGGTAAAAAGTTCCCCGCTGTCGGGCGTGGATGAATTAAAAGTATGAATTCCACGAAAGTGAAGTAACGCGGCAGAATTCTTCGTTAGCGGACCATTTATTATGTGTACTTCTAATACCAACCGCGACAAAGGACCGTTAAAAAGTCAGTTTACTACGTTAGAGCCGTAGCAAGCACGAAAGAGAATCGCGGGAGTTGGTAAGATTTTCGCGTAGCGCGTCCTGTCGTAGAATTTTCAGTTTTGTGTACGCTGTGCGTAGGATTTATCACGAAACGTCGCTCGGACGCAAATAAATTGAGAGAAAAAGATGATTGCGCACAGACAATGAATAATAAAGACATTTCGCTCGAAGTACAGCTGACAAATTGACTGTACCATTCTTTTACTTCTATTTCTTTGGGATCAATTTGCTGTCGCAGTTTGTAAGAGACAACCTTTCCCAGACAATTGCATTTATATCAAAGTGTCGTTTTCTAAGAAATATTACGTCAGATTACCTGGAACTCTAAGAGGAGGAAAAACGGAGGGAAAGATTCGCTGCATCTGGAGGACGCCCGACCATCGCATCGATATAAAATAAGATAAAATTTCTCATATGTAATTCGGTTAATTTTCATGAAGAAAAATGTATCATTAATGATTCCAAGTAAAAGAGAAAGTTACAATATTTTACAAAAATATTTCTTCCCGTTGATTTCAAAATATTATAGTCACCAATATCGAAAAATTGGCAATGAAATGAACATTTAAGAGTATCTACCAGTTTCCAGCAAAATGGTTGAACGAAATCAATGCGTTATATAATTTTCAGCATCCTATTCGTTCCACAGTGGAAGCCAATCACGCGCGATGATTAAGCCAAAAAAATTATTCATTGCAATGGATCCAGCTATTCTTTTGAATGACGTGTTCGTGTAGTGATAGTTTTACCTCGGATAAAAAAAATCTTTCAGTAGATTTAGAAATTTAAACGATTTAAATCTCTTTTCTGAATAACAACATAAATATTTTAATACCGCAATTTCTAATTATAGTGTGATACGTATATTTCGATATCTCCAAAACCTCCTGCTCCCTAACCGTTTTTCAACGACAATGAATTCAATTGTCTCGACACTGTTCTCGTCTTAAACGAGTTGTAGATTTACTCTACGTGTCCTCCCATTCGCTTCTCCCGTGTCTTCTAGCTGACAGTGATAAACCGAGTATGTCTCTTCTCTCAATACTATTTAGTTAAGTATGTATATACGTACATATGTCTTCCCTTCTACGTTATATAGCCGAAGCAATCTCTTTATATACATATCGAATCGTTTCACATAAAGGGGCAACACGAATGTAAATGGATAACGTGAGACGCCAGCATACATAAGTTATGTCACTAAATATTTTGAGGACTATTATTGACCCTAAGGTGGCGTTGCGTACACTGCCGTTCATAAATATTGGAACACTCGGCTGAAACATTGTTTAATCTTTGGATTATTTTAACTCCAAGGAAAGAAGTCGACCAATAATCTTACTGGGGTTATTATCAAAGTTGAACCTTCTACTTTTACATTCTCAAGTTGAATTTTACTCTAAAATATGTTTCGAATTCAAGAAGATACCGTCAAATGCAATCTATTCTCACGATATCAAAGAAAAGCTTCTTGCGCTCGCCAGCAGAGGGCTACGGTTCAACGTACCTTTCTCACAAGTACTTGACCGACCATTCAATGTTCCCTCTTCTTTCCTCCATATAGCAAACCGCCACACAAAAGTATTCACGTAGTAGAAGGACAGTAGACACGGCTACAATTAAATATTACATTACTTGTTATTTACATCAGAGACAAACGTCGTACACCGCGTGTTTCAGAACGTCTGCCGTAGAAGTTGTGAAATCGTTAGGGAGAGTAAGTCCTAGGAAGTCGTGTTTCCCCGGGTAACGTATTCCCCGTTCTAAGTCAGAGGCTAAAGTATGTCTTTACGCGTCTTGTTTAGCTTACTCTTTCGCGTTCCCAGCGGCAGTTTCCTTCGTTTGCTTTACGGATGCAATAGTCAACTCAGGGTTGCGGTTTGTTCCAATACCTCGCAAATACGCGGGCAAATATATGCTCTTTCTATCCGACGTGCACTGTTGCGAAGATACCATTCGCGCGTGTTTCGATTCGTTGACGCTGCACGGGGCAAAGAGAATACGAACGAGGCTCGAATAATTGAGGTTTTATAGGCGTTTACACGACCGTGGAACTTTTGAATAATCCCCTTTGAAGCGTTTCACGGTACGAAGTGTATCCACGGTACTTATTAAATGGCAACTGCAAGACCGATCATTCTCGGGGGGGGGGGGGGGGATGCTGGTCGAAAAATCATAAATTAGTTTGAAAGTTTGTACCCGATAACCGAAGAAGCATTACTGGCTCGGAATAACGAGAGTGCCGGCACGAAAGTAACAAGAGCTTCTACTTTGAAACGCCAACTGTTTGCTTACAGTTCGATGAAAGTTTCGTGAAAGAAGAAGGTACGTTTGCAAAGTTTCGCTCGGTAATCGATGCTATTAAAATGAATAAACTAATAAAAAACCAATAATTCCGAACTGCGATCGTAAAGTTCCAATCGATGGAAGTTAACACATAAATTAACGTTAATGAAAAGTATTAATGTAGAAACGACCTCGCAATACAGCTTAAACGATTCAAGTTCCTGTAGAAAACAATTTTTGAAAATATTTATAGAAAGTTTAAAATACTATTTTTGGCAAGATTTTATTTTTTCAAAACAATTAAAGAAAATTAATAAGCGAAATGTCTATGTCACAAATCCGCGTCTACTTAGGTCGAGTATTCTCGTGGGAAGTCATCAATGTGTAATTACTTATCGTTGGCGAACGTTCTCATTTCTTGTATCCTACATATATTTTGCTCGTTCATTCATTCGTTTTCGTTTACCTTTTGGTTGTACAAAGTAATGTGTGGCCATCTAATTTGTGGTCGTAACGTGTTGTAATACATGTATATATTTCTGTGTTACAGGTTATATAATGTATATACTTCTTTATCGAAATCCATTTGGAAAATTGCTTCTGTCACGGTAGATACGTGAGACGCTGTCGTGTCGATACGTAATTATGTACTCTTTAATTTAATTCAGCGGGAAAAGATGTTATAGAGTGACTCGAATTAATTATACTCGATTTTAGTTTCACGAAGTTTACAACGTAACGTATCTTAATGAAACTTTATTACATTATTTTATAATGCTACTCTAAACTTTTATCTGGAACTTCTTTTATCGAGTAATAGTGGGTGCAAATTTACGAAAGTTGTAAATAATTACTTTAAAAACTATTTATGAATTCAAAATCCATATCATTATTTCCATAGTCATAAACGATTTTTGTGTTTCGAGGGAGAAAGTATTATTCACCTTTCATTATTTAAACAATAATAATATAAAGCTCTTGTTTTATTTTCATGTATATTCTTATAGATGTGTCTGCCACTACGTGTAATAATAACAATACTGTTTGTTCGTGCAAATTTTTGTGGATATTCATGCATTTCTGAGAAATTGTAATTCTCAGAAAGCTACAGAATGAATTTAATATGCAAAATTACATATAAAAATTGCTGATGCATCCCTCTATAAAGCTTCCATTTCATTAATTCTATTAATAAAAATATGAATTTGTATAAAGATTCGCAGTCTAGTTATTAGTTTTACAATCTTAGTTATTTTGGAATTTGGATAAATTAGGAACCACTGTTCTACAACGAAGTGGGTTGCAACAAACAGGAAAGAATTTTGAACAACTAACAATGTATTTTGATTTAGCAATTTGCTATTGTGATTTCAATCATTTAACGTCTGATACAACCTGATGGTGGAATGCATTCTGCCTCGATATTTTCGAAACCGTGGATCGTGGCATATTGTAGTACCTGTCTGCGTTGCGAGTACTCAGATGTGAACCCATTGTTATCGTTCCTATAACTGTAGATCTTCAGATGGAACGATACGTTACGGCGTCGCTGTAAATATCTTTGTTACCAACGAATCACAGAATTCCAAACTAAACCATGATTTGAATACCGTCAATTTGGGTATCTTTCACGATGTAATCGTACTGTTGTACAACATCGCCAACATTCTCCCAACATCGATATCGTATTCATAATCTCGTCATATGCATAGTATATATCGATGCAATTTATTTTCTTACAAAGATAGTATATTTATAAAAACAGTAATAAATATCCGTTTAAAGATTCTTTTGCTATACAACAGAAAAGAACGTTACAAAATTACATTGAACCGCATTTTATATTTGTAAAAAAATATTTGGAAAACAAATTGGCAATCAATTTAAACTTCAAAAGTAATTCTTGATGCCCACGATCAATTACTTCTTTCAGCCCTTTCAGAATACTTAATATTAGTTTGTTAATAATACTATTATCTATCTCTGACCAAATTTAAACAACGCATCTTTAAATTATTATCTGGTATATTTCTGTCGAGGTAGTCCTATAAATGTTCGATGGGCTGAGCTTTGAATTTTCGATACAAAAATACGACAAAATACCGTCAAAAACTAATAACAGAAGGAAACTATAATAACACAGGGAAATTATATTTATTTCACCGTGAATATAATAAAGCTCGAGAAACAGCCAGTGTTGTATTTGTCGATATTCACGAACTCTCAAAACTCAGGACTCGTAAAGCCTCAGGAAACCTTAGAACTCGCTAGAACTTTGTGCCCCGCGAAACCCCTCAGATCGTCTTTATCGAGTATCACGAGTCTAACAATAAGCTTTCACAACCTCGTAGTTTTCATGTTAGCTTTTGTTCAGTATGAAATTGTCTCGATCGAGACCTTCAAACCCTGGATCGTTTCTTTCGAAATCGTTTCCAGGGATGTGTACCAGGAGATTAAAATTATCTTTGTAAGGTTCCGTAAGTGTCAGGTCTCAGGTCATCTGTACATAATGTTACAAAACTGACGTCTATTACATGGAGTATCACTGGATTAGGACTGTCCAACTAAATCTGACTCTTCATCTAATCAAACGGATCGTGCAAGTTGAGAAATGTTTGCATCGAGTCCCACAATGTCTGAATTGTTTGTACTAAGTTTTACATTTTCCAGTAATTATAAAAAATATTACACGTGTCTCGTGTATGACTCAAATATACATTTCGTAATTTAAATATTAATAAAATTGGAAATTAGAATTTCTGATAAAAGTTTACTTGCTTGAACAACGAATAAAAAGAAAAATTGAGAACTTATGGAACTCGTAGAACGAAATAAATAAAAATTCAATCGTTCGATCAAACGAGCACCACGAACAAATTGCGGTAAGTTGATATTATCGGTTATCTATTATTCGAATCAAATTTTGATCGCATTTGGCGTCCGGCCACCAAATATTTGAAAAGACATTTATCAGGTCTGCAGAATTCACGGCAAATTGCGCCTCGAGAGCATCATTTAGAATACGATCAATCCTACTCCACAGAGTGATAGTTTCTCGCTTAAACTTTCCATACGTAGCGTAGCTGAAAAACTGATTTAGTCTTTCAAGATTAATTTTTTTCTACTTAATGAATTTCTGAAGTTATTATTTCGGACTTTGATTTCGAACGAAACTCTCTAGAAACTCTATCGATGCAAACTTTAGGGAGTCCGACTATTTTGGAGAAAACAAAATCAATTTTCTCTGTATTTTCTTCTTAACAACATTAAGTTGCGAATATTACAATGGAATTCGACGCTAGAACTATCAATAATCATAGTGTAGTTATGTGTACCAAAGAAACTAAAAGGATAGATACGCGAAGAAATATATAATGCAATGGTAATACACTTTATTGAAATGATAATCAAGCCCATTGACATAATATTTCGAGAATATTTATAAATGTTTTCTCTGACTTAAAAAGGGAACAAAGTCTCAAATATCAGTGAATTTTTAGCTTACCAAACTACGCAAATCTGCTTGAACTTCACGTAGCTAGAAAACTGATTTCTTCAAGATAAACTTTTTTTTCTATTTAACGGATTCTTGTTTCGTGGACTACGATACGCGGAAACTTTTCGTTTAAATTCCAATGTTTATTTCGACGTAGCTACGATTTGCCAGCGTTGTCTAAACCGATGTACTCGTGTTGCGTACGAGAAAATGACTTAAGGCAGTCAGTTTCCTGTAGGTTCCTGGAAGATTTCCAATAGTCAGCTGTGCAAACCGGTTTCCACAACCTTGTTCTCTATATGTTATCTGCTTTATTGAATCACTAGCCACTGTTACTCCGACTTCTATCCCTGTGGGGCAATCTGCCATCCTTGCGTGGCTTTACTCTTATTTTTTTCCCCCCCCCTCTTCCTGCCGCAAACTTACCCCCGTTGAGTTGCGCATAAGGTGTACCTCGCTAACTCTCGATTTTACGACGTCAGTTCCGCGACCCTTATTTCAACCGCTAAATCCATTTCGATTTTCCTTTTGGCCATTCGAGTTTCCTGCATCGGTCGTCGAACACGTGGCCTGTCCGCATGGACCGAACCAATAAAATGTCTGCGTTCTGATCGAACTCGCGCTACACGGTACGTATCGATACGATGACTCGATTATAAATTAGTCTGCATATTCAAAGGAACATAAATTGCTATTCAAACCCCAATTATCCGGCTTTGTTTACTTCGTGCGCGGAATATCTGTGATTATGCCTTCTACGGTGTTCCACTCGTAGGAAAATCTCTGTAAACGTGTACAATGGACGAAGTTTCTATAATATTACTGTTTTTAATTAAAAAAGTATTTTTTTTTGGGTGGCGTGAGTAAACGAAGAGTAGGAAACGTAAAATCAATATTTCCGACGAAATGAACTTGCTTGTATTATAACGGAATTTCTATAAAAATATTACCGTTTTGAATTTAAAAATCTAAGTATTTTGTGGCGTGAGTAAATGACGATTAGAAAACGATTACCAAATAATAGAAAGCCAGAAGTCAATATTTCAAATGAAAAGAACTTACTTTTATTACAACGAAATTAAAACAGGTTTTATTAAATTGTTACACGAAGTGTAAAAAGTATAATATTAATAACTTATGTCTACTTTAATTCTTCGGTTCGTGCTAAATCGAGGAACTATTTTCCGATTAAAAAGTACTAGGCAAGGAGTGGCTCACAGTTCAGAAGGTTGAAACACTCTTTTTCGCGTCAACTTTAAACTTATCCTATATTTTCCGCTCGCTAACGTCCGTTTAAGTTTCTTGCTATATTTCTTATTCCCAAACGCAACTTTCTCTTCGTATTCTCTTCCGTCGAACGCGAGAATGAAGAACACCCCTATATTTAACGTCGCCTCGTAATTGAACTCGGTACGATAATATCGGAGACACATCGATCACCCGATTGTTTTGTATTTTTTTCGCAGTCCACCAAAGCAACGGAAGCTTTTCGGTATCAATAAAGATGCTAAACGTCGATAGGGGAAGAATCACGCCAGCAGACACCATGAGGAAAGAGATTCCGAACGAGCCACCGAATTGAATCTCGCTATAATCTTACGATCATGGCACACGTACACGTGGATAGAAAAAGAGAGGATCGCTTATATAAGGTAGGGGTTTTTGCAGTTTCGGTTTCATTGGCTCTCTGATTTACGCGTTATCGACTGAAAAAGAGAGGAATCGAGAGACCAATGTAGCGAGAGAAAGGGAGCTTAGAAAGGGTCCATGGCGAATCTACAAAACTATATAGTAGAAAGTGGATTTTATGGGGTACCACCTTATCGGATCACCCTTTCCTCCTAACTATTTGCTAATTAGCTTGATCAGGTCCATACATAAATGGTTCGGGATATTCCCGTAGCCAAGTAGCAAAGTTACTAGTTGCAACGTACCCAGGAATTAAGCATTTAATTCTTAATGGAGCTGTTTAAGACCGAGGCACGTTGTTTGCAGGTATCGTAACTTCTATTAACATATTCATTTGCAAAGGACACGAACGTTTCCGTTATTGTTGCGTTAATTCAATTACGCATTCTAATACAAATTGCTCTGCAAAATTTCTAAATAGTAACTGCTGGAAAGTGTAATCTTCGAAAACAAATTTTTTATGTTTAGCTTGAATTAATTGTTCGAAATAAAAATGTTATGACCGCGATAACCTGAACGTTTTCTTCAAAGACTCGAGAGCGACCCTTAAATCGCGGTGACAAACATTTTACATAGTTAAACATTAATCGTAACAGTATTATATGAAGATCTCATCGCAACAAGTGTTTTTTTTCGCAGACTATTGGGAAACACATTTGTCGAGATGAATCGAAGCTTTCACATATGCGAGGCGATTATCAATATGATTAGCATTTAAGTTTAGAACGAGAGTATCATAAATAGGAAACCGAAATTCGTTATCTGACAGATCAGATAACTCGAGCAGTAATTATATTAATTGCAGTATTGGTGTTTATATCATATGCGCTGGCCGATCGATTACTACCCAATTTGCTTCTCCTATCATCCCTCGCTATAATTTACTTAATATATGTCAATACGACAATTTTCTAGTTAATATCTCTACTGTCCATTTCCTTTGATTCGTCATAGGAACTAAAGTCGTTTAAAGTCAAAGTGTACGACATGAGTTTACCAAAATGTTAACTAACAATTCAAAATTTTCGTTTTATGGATAAATTAAATTAATGGTAAGATTCTATCAACAATTTTTTTTTTAAATTTCTTTTATTAATACGATTCCAATCTTTAATATTGTCCATCTTCTTCACTTTTAAATAAGTTTATCTTAAAAATTTGCTTCCACGTACAATTTTACTTATTACATATTTTTTTTAATTTCATACGACAATTATCAAATTTATATTCAAGTAGTAATTTGAAAATGACTAAGTGAAAGAAAGCGAGATAATAAAGTTGTAAATAAATTCCTCCAATAAAATATTGTAATATATGTATACGTATCTCATTTAATATTTGAAATTTCATTAAGAACTTGCATTTGTAATTTATTACCAGAAATTGCGTAATATTTGCAGTGTATTACATACGTAAATGTCGTCCGAATTATGTCGGGTTTAACGTTCCTTTAATAAAAGAAAATGTCACCAGTCAGTTAAGAAAATTTGTATTAGAAGAAAAACAGAAACTAAAGAAGTTTTAGACATTTAACGCGATAATACTGTGTCATGAGAGTATTCAACCAAGGAGAAGAAAGTTGAAATAAGGGTAAAAATGGCGATGTAAAGGGTAAAACTTGCTGTGACCGTTTGTTTACAGTATACGGTATAGTCCATCTGCCTGTTCGGATTTATTAGACCCTATAGAGGCTGCAACATGCACGGCCGCGTGTCGATTTTCCAGGTCGCGCTTATCAGGTCCTAAAAGTCCTAGATCACGTAGGCATAGGCGATAGCTCAAAACGAATTGCCGGGACAGTTGCATGTGCGTGATTTTTGGCTGAATGGCCGTTAGAACGTTTGGGAATTGCCCGCCAACATACCTGATCATGAATCAAGCGATGTAGGGTAAGCCTACCGCCGATCGAACAGCCTGATACTCCCGAGGTACACAACGCAATATGCCTCTGTTCTGCTACACATACTAATCCCTCGAAACGGACCTATTCACTCTATCTGGCACGGATGTTTCTTGTCTGCCATATCATTCTCTCGTGACTCTCTCTATCTCTCTTTCATTCCCCGTTTCAGCGACGCCGAGCCCTAAACTCGTTTAAATGCAATCAGAATTACGACGAGAACTGCTTTACGTCTTGATTCCATCCCTAACTTCGGTTCTTTTGTCTAACTGCACCTCTATTTCCTCCCAACGAACGAATGACAGAAATACTTCCATTCGTGACTCGTAAAAAGCGTGATCAGTAATAAATTTTCGAGTAATTGAGACATAAAGACAATTGGCATTCGTGCATCCCAGAACGAAATATTTCAGTATTGAGAATTCTCTGTTGTAAAAGTTTTTTCAAACTCTTCTTAACTCGCTGTAATTCCGATAGTTTTCAAATCACACATTTTCTACATTTTCAATGTTTGATTCAACACATTTACTGCTATATCGCCCGTGACAAATTGTTAGTTCTTGTTAGATCGTTAGGTATATAATGATTTCTAAATGTTTAAAAACAAAACGTTGACCATGTAGAAAATTTTATAGTTTTTAGCTTGACGGACATCGTGTTAAGCTTATTACCAATATGTGTTAATTGTGGTTTCGAAGCAATGGTCAATAAATAATTTGTTCGCAACAATTATTAGTTACAATTCCTCGCACCAAAATTGAAAATTACATGAATACGACAACATTCAAATTTATAAGCCACGTTATCATGCGTTCAATTCTATATAATTTTTATTTCTTAAAATTATTATGCAATTTAATGTAATGGCTAAAGGATAAATCACCTGTTCATTTTTCCAGCTTATTAAAATTTGTACTGTCCGCTAACGTGTTGAAATCTATCTTTTCATTTGCATTCTATCATCCTTGGTTAATGGTCCTATCGTATAAATCTTCTCAAAAGCCAAATATAATTTGGCTCGTAGAGGGTTAAGCAACGAAACAGATCAAGTTACCAGATACTAGACGTCGCTATTGAAAAACAATTGTCACTTACGATTGGTTCGGTTCAATGGGCGAATCGGAGTATGCGCTATGTGCGTGTGAGCATCTAGCGTTTCAGCAGGTGGCCCAATCGAACCGATTATCCTCACCTAAGTCTCGCCGTAAGGCACGCTTCGCGTCGGAGAGAATTGCGGATATGACGAGACAGTGACAGGGTTGTTAGAGAGTTAAGCAGAATACGTGGATCGATAAGGAATATCGAATGTGAGAGTTCAGAGTAGTGTACTCTGCTATACATAAACAGTCGATTACAAAAATATTCGGACATCGATGAAAATTAATTGTAATACTCAGGTGTTTACAAAATATATACCATGGACGAAATAAAAAGGTTGTTCTACGTTACAATATAGTTTATAAACAATAAAAACACAAAAGCTTTTCATTTACGATCATTCGATTTATTAAATAATAAAGCAAAAACAAAAAGCTACGCATTTCTGTGTCACAAAAATATTTGGAAGGTACAACCAAACAATTTAAAATATATATTTTTATTATTCGTTTGTTGAAATCGGAAAATTACTTACGCAGGTATACCAAGAATGAATTGTATTCCCTTTTATGTTTTGTTATTTAAACAATTGTGCATAATGAAGCATACATTTGTTATCTATAAACTATACCCTACAAAACCCAAAATATGTTTCTTTACTTATTGCATGTGTATTTCAAATACGAAGTCTAGAAGTAATATTTTTGTGATCGACTATAGTTGTATAATCTTAACATTTGAAGGATTTAGAAAGTGCAATTTGTAAAAAGTAGATTCTCCAGAGAAACTGAACTCCGCCTTAAATTGAGCCTTTCATTGGTATGGTTTTGAGATTAGATCACTTCAGTTGCACCTTGCATATTTATTCATGAAAGTTAAAAGAGAGATATTGACTTTGTTGCTCGAAATTGATTTCAGAAGGAAGAAAAGAATTCGTGTCCCGATGGCCGAAGATCAAATGCTAAAATTAAAACTCATCAATGCGTGAATCGGCCGAGCAAATTCGATCGATAGAGATTTAATTAAAACGCAGTCATTCGGTGTTTACCGTACTCGACTAGCACGGGACGTTTCAATACGAGCTCGGATATATGTATCATTATAGCCGGGCCTGGTCGAACGTAACGAGATACAGTCCGATATGTTCCATCTATTATATGTAGAGAAAGAAATATTGTATAGCTCTATGGGGTACGCGAAACTCCGGTTCCAATAACTCTGCTGGGAATTTCACGAATTAGTACGCTTAGAACACGGGAAACGTCACTTTTCGCTTCTTAGTTGCGGTCTTTTCAAATAATATCTTATCTGAACGAACGTGACAATGTTTGTTATCTTTCAGACACATTGAAAAATAGATTAGACAGTGGTCACACCATGTTTCATAAAAGCAAACTTGTGAATAACAAAATGTGGTCGTACATGGTAAATTGTTCGTGTTTCAAGGCAAATAATTTCTATAAGATAACGTTACTTGTGATAATTTCATTCACGGTTCAGAGATATTTTCTCTCTTTATACATTTGATCTGTTAAATTATTCTGAAGTTGTCAGAATTCTAAATCGAACTCAGAACGCCAGAAAGCGTTTCGTTTTTAAATAATTCATAAAAAATTGAATTATAAGAAAGTAGGTGAAAAATTAAAAAATAATAAAAAGTAAATATTCGTTTAAAAAAAAAAGAAGGGTAATGGAAATGTGGTGCTCAATATGGGAACGAAATCACCCAATTATAATTTATTATAATTGAGTCATCGATGACACAGAACCATTTTACACAGATGCCATAATACGATTCGGGGATGTAAAATCACCCCTCTAAAGTATGCGGATTTTTTTCTCGTGGAATATTTCCAGAATACTGAGAGATATCGGGAAAAAAGTTTCATCAAAAGTTGCATTTCCCTTTTATATCTTCAAAACAGCGCACAAATGATTATCGAAGAAAACAAGTAAAAAAAAAAAACAACAACAGCTTGAAAAGCATGGACTCCTCGATAATTATTTTCTCGAAGTTATATGGGCACTGCAAAAATGCAACTTTTGATGAAACTTTTCTCCGATATCCTTCGCCGTTGTGGAGATATAAATCTGCGTTTCTTTCGACTGATAATTTCACTCGCTCCAATTATATTACGGCAAACTGATTTCGCACAAACGAGAAACATACAAATTTGACGTTTCTGATTTAGTTGATTTACTTCGCGACTTATGATATTTTCAGCCGTACGTCGAAGATAACGATGTTTGCTTCGAGTCAGCAGTTGTAGGACGAGGTGGGGATAAATTCGGTGACGCTTCGAGAGGGAAGATTCGCTTCGAAATAAATGACTGTATCCGGAGTTGAAGTGAAATGTTTATCCCGGTAACGCTATCAAATGGTAACTCCAGCTGTGGATTTATTGCGATAGTGATGGTATGCGAAAGTATAAACCGTCAGGATAAAGAGAGATTAGTGTGGTGGCGCGTAGCCGCTTTAGGTTGTAGCCGCGGTTCGTAGTGGTGGAAGGCCAATCCTGAGTACGAGACCGAACTTGGCTAGGGTTCGCCTTAGGAGATAAGTGGTCCTTGTCGGGTTCCTATACTGGAACAGTACAAAGTTGTGCGGCCGGGTCATCCCCGTTGTTTCGCGCAAACTCAAACCATCGTCCCACTAAATCGCTTGCATACTCGTCGCCTTACTTATGTCAACTCTTCTTCTCTACATCTCTTTCATCGTCTTTTATTTCCGCGTCCTTACCTTTGCACATTCCGCAGGTACATCGACCATGCACCTGAAACTTCGTAAAGTTTGCGCACGGATTGTTCCGGCGATTAAAAATTGAACCGTGCGGAACGTTGCAAAGATCTAATTAAAATCATCCATATATGGAACTAGAAAAATTAATTCTCAAGTTGAGATGTTGAGGAAAATTTTGGATAAGGTTCACGAAATAACGATTTAAATAAAATTAACGTGTTTTTAAATTATAGACAAGTACAAGGTGCTCGGCCACCCCTAGGAAAAATTTTAATGGGAGATTCTAGAAACCAAAATAAGACAAAAATCAAGAATATCAATTTCTTGATTGAGGCTTCATTAAAAAGTTATTAAAAAATTTCAAATTATTCTGGAAAAATTATTTTTGTTTGCGGGGGTCAATTACAATCATTTTTTGTGAATAGACATACCCCCGAATTCCTACGCAGTTTCGAGAAAAAAATTCCTTACCGAAAATCTAATGTCTGACTATATATTGATATATTTCCCTGAAATTTCATGCGAATCTTTAAAATGTCATAACTCCTTAACGGATTGGACGATTTTAATGTTTCAAAATGCAAACAACGTGTATTTTGGTGAAGAATATGTAGGAATTCTAAAAATATTCGAAAAGTTGATCCTTAACCCCGAAAAATGAGAAAAACCCCATAAAAGTGGTCTAATCTTCAAACGGCCATAACTTCTACAATAGTGAATATATTTCAATGAAATTTTTGTGGGTAGTAGAGTTCATGGGTGCCTACAAGAAAATACTGAACAATTTTTTCGTAGCGCATCAAATAAATCTATTAAATCCATAAACAAATTTTTAAGAAAAATCGACAGGGTGCCTAAATTTTTCGGCGAAAAAAAAAATTTCAAATCATTCTGGAAAAATTATTTTCGATTATGGGGGTCAATTACAATCGGTTTTGGTGAGTAAACATACCCCCGAAATCCTACGCAGTTTCGAGAAAAAAATTCTTTACCGAAAATATACTGTATGGCCAGAAATGTTTGCTGCGTTATTTTTAACAAGTTCTTTGAGCGTTTTCGGTTTCATTTACGATAAGCTCTTTTACTTCCCTTATTTCCCTCGTGCAACCGTACACCTTCGTTCGCCAGAAAAGCCGCCGCTATTTCCTATGTTTCGTTGGTTTGCTTGTTCCCAGTGGTTTACTGTTATTTTCTCTCACTCAGAGCTGTCTTGATCTTTCCTGCTCTCTAAGTCTGTTGCGGCTATCTTCCATCCATCCATTCCTCTTCTCTCTTCCGTTGTCATTATACTTCCTGGTCTAAATGGACGGACACATTACGCTGGCTTACCTATCATCGTTTCTACCTGCGATACCCACGTTCCTGATACCGCTCGAAAACTGGCTCGTTTCCGTTCGTACGTCCATCCATGCCGTTTCGCAATTACCCAGCCGCTAATCCGCTGTCTCGTCGACCATAAACGACCGTTTAACTCGGATCGAATGCGCCATTGCCGCTAAGTGACTTTTCGGTGTGCTGGCTGCTCTTCCTGTCACGTTGCGGCCATGTTAACAATAATTGTTGCCCGTACGAAATATTGAAAATGAAACTGAAAAATTTGATGCTCGACGCGACGTTACCACTACTGGCTTTACTAAACGAGCATCTATAAGCGTATGTGTACAAACGAAATCGAATCAGAATGCTTGCTTCTAAACGTATCCGTCGAATCGATTTTAATTTTTTATAAGAATAAAAAATGAAAATTCTAGTCAGTGACGTATGACAAAAAACATGTTGAGTACTTTGCAGTGAAGTTTCTTGGACCTCCAGTAATCGTATAACAATCGTATTTTTGAAACTTACTCTTTCAAGCATTCAAACAAATAGAATTTGACGAAACCTTGTTGAATCCATCTCACTTGATGTTTGTGTAAAGTTTGAACCGCCTTGGCATTCAACTCAAAGATGCATAAATGCTGATAACGACAGAGTTCAGATTTAGGCCCCTTAATTTCTTATCAAGATAGGAAATAATAAAATAAATCAATTTTATTATATAATTTGCAGTCGTAAGTAAAATGAATTGGTAACCCACATTTATAGAACTTTTTCCCCCTAGAATGGATAGGAATACTCCTATTTACTCCAGTGTACCTCTAATCTATGATACAATATTCATTTTTTATTTAAAAGACTTTATCATAATCTCTAAACATTTTAGAACAGTATATCAATTTTTCGATGCTTCATCTCTAATAATGTTGACCATATATTCTACCATTTTCTTCTCAAATAACAATGATATTTCTGCGCTTGATACTGAAATTACGTCAAACGCAACATCAGTGTATTTTAAAAGTTCAAATCATTTGTGACTCTACTTTTGTAGTGAATCTCACACGAATGCCTTCCCAAGCGAATTATCGGAGCAAAGAGATACGCTGATTACCAAGCAGTGCGTATAATGAATAGCTCAAACAGCTTTTTCCGATTGTACATCAGAGAGTAATAAAGTTATTTAATTTGCACACAAGGTAAACAATTTGACCCTATTCGGTAATTCCTTAAAAAGTGTCAATTCGTAACAGTATCAGAGTTATTGAATTTGTGAGAGTCTTCCGGTATTTTTTAAACCTCGATTTCAAACAATTTTAGAGAATCAGATATAAATCTATGTCAATATAATCAATAATGTTTTCGAGAGTGGTTTTGAATGTCAGATATTATTTCGTTCAGCTTGTTATTAACTCAATATTTCCGGAATACTCGAGTGCACGGTATAGTGTGACGGGTACTTCAAACACATGCCTTCAATTGTTAAGACAACTGCAGTTGGATCTCTGTGAAAGATTCCACCTTCTTTGAATTTAAAAATTCTATATCTTCTAAGAGTAGTATATTCCAACATTGCAAAGTTACAGTTAATAATTCTATCATGATGCTTTATCAATAAAAGTATACAAGCTTTAGATTGATATAAACTTTCTTTTAATAACAATGCAATACAAAAAAAAAATTAGAAATTTAAGTAATCTATAAAGAAACTGACAGTAGAAGAATGACTGAATATAATGTGCATTATAATTGACAACGTTTATTATATTGCAATGAGATTGAATTATAAATAATTTTTAAACGATCCGGTATGTTATAAATCAACTGTTTGGTATATTTTACTTCTAAGGTACTTTATATTCGTGTCGTATTGAATTGCCACTCTTAAAAATATTCATAAGAAGCACATATTTTTCGTCAAAGGAAATGTAACCCGTCTAAAATTTGCAAACGACGTTTTATGAATACTTTTATAGTTTATTGTACTTTGTAATATTGGACGAATGACAGTACCTTTACCAACTTATTCATGTATTATGGAAGGAACGTCGCGTGGACTTCTTTGTACTTCGGTTGTTAAAACCGAGTTTTCGGAACGACTTATTTGACTATTCGTGTCACTTCCGTGCAAAGACTCCGTTTCCGATCGAAGACGCAACGAACCCATCGTGAAGTAGTCGATCGACTATGTCGCTTGCTGCATAAATTTTGAACTTTCTTAAAGGAAACACAGTACTTCCAGTGTTTATAAAATTTGTACCATCGGACTTGTAATAATTAAATTTATAATTGCAAGTCTAAGCTTTAATAAACAACTTCAAGGCAAACGGTCAATATTTTTCAGCTGTGGTGCTAAAATTTTCTAATGAAACATCCTGTACATAAATAATGATAGTTAAGCTTAACTATTTCGCATTACGTTTTCAATGAAATACGATTAACTTTTTCGATACGAGACAATCGGATCGTTTAGCGATCCCTGTGGCCAAGGTGTCAGTTGATCAATGCATTCGTTATGACCTTTGACGTTAATCGACCAATGTATAAATAGTTTATAATCGTCCAATATAATAGACACTCGTAACGAAATATGTAGGTGTCCATAAAATAAATACTACCATATCTTTTCTCAAAGACATCAAGTTTTAACGCGTAATAGCTGTTTATAATACGTAAAAAAATGTCACATTTCTTTATTTTGGAGAATAAAGTTAATATTTATATTATCTTCCATTCCTTAATACAAAACAAGCACGAACTTCGAGCATCGGGCGCAAGAAGTCAAGTTCCCAAAATGAAAGTCCACTTCATTTCCGGTGTCACGAAACGGCCTCAAGTAGCTGACCGTGCGTCTGACGCGGAGAAAATATATCGCTGCCTTTGATATACGGTATGAGAGAGCAACGCCTTCACCGATACTCTGGATAATAACGATAATCTCATTTAGGTAATTTCTTTTCTACTAACTAGTGATAACTGTACGCGCGGAGGATGTACGATTTTAATCTATTGATGCGAATTATTCGCAAATATACCCACGAAATTACTCAGATTGGAATCGATTGGTTCTGTAGAAATTATTTCTATAGATAGATGAGTAGAATATTTCAAGAAACATTACATTTTCGACCTAGAAAAAGAGCTCGATTTGAGTTGGTATGACCAATGTACTATTTTCGTTTCAACCGAATTATTTTTTATTAATAACCTGCATATATCATGTGCAGTTCTTTACTTCGGTTAAAAATAATTTTATTTTACATGTTAATACATGAGTAATTCTTCTGCGTTTCTTTAATTGTGTTTTCTAATCAGCAGAAGCCATTGTCATGCAATTATTAAACTGAACGTATATTCGAACGTAAAAGACCGGGAATACAAAAACACAAAAATATAAAATAATATAATTTCTTTTTCCTTTTTTTTCATAATATTAATAATCATACTACCCTTCGCTTTAAATGTGGCAAACACTCGTTTTCGCATGGTATTAACTAATTTTTCGGTCACGCCACTTATAATAATAGTGTACCGTTCTAGTAAAATCGGATTTCTCAATCCTGTTTTATTTTTAATATTCCGTTTTTGTGATTACTTTTTTATTTCGTAATCTTAGCTTTAATACCACAATCATTATCAATCATATTAACAAGTTTAGGAGCACCTATTTGTTTACGATGCCATTGTAATTTTCAACGCGTAGGATTTACATAAGTTCGCGTATATTAGTTAATCGAAGCGCACAATTCTAAACGATACATCGAAATCTTTCGTATCGATAATTCCTTAAACGTAATTAAAATTCAAATACTATGCTCTACGGTGACCTTTTCGACCGAATGTACGCGCGAAGTTTAAATTCGATCCGGACTGATTATCGCGTGACGCGTCGCGGTTGTTTCAGCGTCTCCGCGAAAACAGTACGTTCGAACTAAACTCAGATACCGACGTGCTCCTTGTTCACGATCCGCTTTAGACGCCGTGGAAACCGGGGAAAGCCAACACCTCGTTGATAGAACGAGACAATCGTAGAAAAACAGAGACACCGCGACGCCTCCAAGGTGTATACACAGATGCACACGCGTGCACGGGCGCGAAACTACATTATGATTTAATTAAAACCAAACCCCACGGTTGGCGCGCGCGAGCACGGTAACTCGAATACAACGACGGTGGATGGAGAGGGAGGTGATGTCGGGGGTGAACCTCGGCCTCGTTTTCATTTATAAAGCCGACCAAGGTTTGCGGATGCAGAATTGTCGACAAATTAGCGAACCTCTATCCCTTGTCGCGCCTCTCCGTCCCCCTCCTGTTTCCTGTCCGCGATCCACCCAGCGGCTCCGCGACTTGATAAACTTCTCAATTATCAGAATTAATTAAATTTGTTAGCCGATGTTACGCCGGTTTTGCCGTCACTCGTCCGCTAAGCGCTCGGATTAACGACGAAAAAAAAAACCACCGCCGGCCGGATGTAAAAACAAATATAAATTTCGGTAACGGTAATTCCGGCTAAGCGAGTCCGACCAGCCGCTGTACCATTGAATTACGAACAGCCGAACGCGGCCGGGGCTGTCTCTATGCGGACGATAGTCGCGGTAATTAAATGGCCGTGTCGTTTAACTCGCGGAAACCAGCAGCCATTCTAGTAGACCAGCGGTTTATAGGAAATGTTTTTTTTTCCGTACCAAGTCGAAAAAAAGTATGGGATTCTGAATTTAGAGAGCAGTTAATACTCGGTAAACTGTTTAACAAGACTCCTTTTTGCCCCCTTTGTCGTGGATAAGTGCCGATAAATAAAAACGAGTAGAATATTTTTTTTTTAAGCACTACATTCTATAAAAGTTTCATTAAAATCTGTTATACGTTTGGAAAATAATAAATTTCTGTCGATAAATTGGAAACCAGTGTTCGCATTGGCCAGCATTTTTCTCGCGAACGGTATGTATGCGAAAAAAACGAAGGAGGGAAAAGTTTTAATTCTCCTTCAGAATTCTCCGTCCATTTATTGCCTTACATGACAAAATCGATGGTTCACGCTTCGTTGTATGTTCTTTTGTGAGAACTGGTCACTAAAAAATTACTCTTCGACTGGTGCCGTGACATCGCAAAGGCACTAGAAAAGTAACTAAAAAACGTTCTATGAACAAAAATTCTGTTCGTCTTACTGTCGAATTATGAATGATTAAAGAAAATGTTAAAAATTGAGCTTTGTTTATGGATACGTAAGTGTCCGTGAAGGCGTTCAACTTATTAAACGATATTCGTGAATTGCAATGGCAGCGTGCACTGTGATAAAATACAATCATTTTTCATAATGTTCCTGCAATTTGAATAGAATTCGTTTGGCGATTATACGCCTATAAACGTTTCGCCGACGATAATAAACGAGACAAAGCTGGGAAAGACGTAGACAATACGCCGGAATTCGACGATGACAATAGCCGTCGGTTTAATGTTGGCGTTTATTCTTTGTAAAAAGTGGCTTGCATTTTGTCGGGTACTTTACTCAATTTTAACGCTCGACATTAATGCGCTATCGCGTTTTCAATGTGGACGCGCGCATGTCTCGATGCATATTCAGTTTTATAATGCATTACGAAACGCGATACGTGCTATCTGCAGATCTGTACAGGATGTAATATCATCGATGGTATATCAAATAACGAATAAAATAATTTTGACAATCGATTAATTAATTGATAATGTTTTAGCTTAACGTGTATATATTTTGAGATCAAACGTTGGTATCATTCAATTCTCTGTAACGACGATGAGGTTCAATTTTCGTAGGATTATCCTTTTCCAGCTAATCATTTATTGTACCGTTCAGAAATTTGTGATTAAATTCGGAATAATTATTTTACGTGTTACGATTGCGTCAGCAATTTTCGTTTAATAGGGGATGACCCAATGAAAAGTATTTTGGTTCATTTTTCACGTAAAATCTGATCAAATTAAATGTTCTTACTCTTTTGAAACGATCTGAAGGATAACTCGATTGTCTTGTAATGGAATGATATACCTTTTTGTTTGCATTTGATTAAAAAAAAAGTTTGTTCTTTTTCTACGTAGGATAAGAATCTGTAAATAGATATATAGGTTTCAAGGTTACCCTTCAAATTCCCTTAAAAGCGTTCAACAAATAAAAAATAAATTAAGTAGTTGCATATTCCCCTTGAAACTACGTAACTTTTGTATTAAACATTTTTGCCGAGAATGTATTGTTTTCGAGATATTTAGATTTAAAGATTTCAAATGAACACCCTCTACAGTAATGATTCTTAAAATGAACATCGCTTCGGGGTTGTTCATCTTTCGTGCAACGGAGGCGAAATTCAACACCATCAGACATTTATACACGATATTGTTGAGTTTTATAGTCGCCTTTATCTTTCGCAATCAACTTATCAGTTGGAAGGGATAGAAATGTACAACTTACGAATCACATTTGGGTTTCATTTTATCGTATCGTTTTTTAAACATCTCCAAGGGGGATTCCCCCAATTGGGAGGGATAGAAATGTTCATTTTGAGAATCATTACTGTATCGTCTCTGGTACTCCAACTCGTATCGTTTGTTAAACGTCTCTAAGGGGGATTCCCCCAATTGGGAAAGACAGAAACGTTCGATTTAGGAATCACGTGTACATTTTAAGAATCATTACCATACGTATTACTTTCGTCGACTGTAATCAACGCTAGAACAAAAGAGGTAAAATAGAAGCACATAGAGGTTTCTGAAATGACCTAATAAATCCATCCCTGGAGCGGTCTCGCATATTTCAGGCACCGCGTAGAGCGAGCAAAGCATCAAAGAACTAGGAAACATTTAATCTTTTCATCCGCTAATTACCAATCCCTTTCAGCGTAAACTTTTGTCAATAGAAGTAAAAAGCGCGAGCGGAAGGTCGCATTTAATAGCAAGAGATAAATCCACGAGCGGTCAGGGCGGACGTTAATGTCCCGACGGGGTTGTATTTTCCGTGCGAAACGGCCGCGTGTTCTCGGTGCATTTCCAATTATCATTATCTCCTCCTTCGTTTGGACGGCCACGACACCGGCCGAGGTAGAACGTCGCGCGTCGCTCGTCGTGGCGTACGTTTTGGCATCCCATTTGTTTAACTTTTTCGGTCGCTCGTATTTTACACGCGGCCGTGACGCGTTCCCCGGACCGAACCCTTCCTCTTCGAACCGCCGTCCTCCCACGGTCCACCCTCTGACGCCCGACATCGCGACTACTTTTTCCTCCTCTTGGACGAAAATTACAGTTTCCACGGAGTTTCGTCGTTAAGTACAGCCTGCACATCCGCGTTATAATGTCGGCGGCCTGTGTCCCCAACTGACGGAACTTACGGCTCCGGTAATACGTTTTCCATTACTACTGGACGAGGCTCGTGAAATGCTCGATTTAACTTCGACCCCTAACTAGAACGGTTACGAACAAAAAAGGATCGCGCTCCACCTACCCCGAAGCCACCTGACCGCAGGTTCTGGCTCTTTCACGTAGGCGAAATTGTGATTTTTTAATTACACCAACCCTGGAGAGATCAACAGAGGTACACGTAGGTTGGAATTCAAATAATAATAATTTAAAATATCATTAGAATTGTTAAATACAGCGAGTGTGATTTGAATTTACCGCCTGTCCGCGACGGAAGTATTCCGTGTTTTTCTTTTCTTTAAGTTGGCCTATGCGTTCTCGTACAAGCAGCAGTTGCGTTACATGGTTGAAAGAACAAAGGTTTCAGAAAGACAAGTTAGTTTTAGTTGCTTCGTAACAGTAATATAATAAGTAAACGCGTGTTAAACAACTCTTGCTTCCGCACTCACCAGCAGAGGACTACGGTTTCTCACAACTACTCAACCGACCCATTCCTATACAGTGTTCGGCGTCTATATATCAATAATTTAAAGGGCGATTCTAAAGGCCAAAATAAGACGAAAATCAAAAATAGTAATTTGTTAATTGAGGCTTCGTTTAAAAGTTATTAACATTTAAAAATCAGCCTGTAATAAGACGTTAATAAAGACGTTAAAACATCGACAGTAATTGACGTCAATTCGAGTATCAACGAAAATTTAAACTAATAAATGCCGAAATCGTATTAAAAAACGTAAATGTATAAGCATTGTTTTATTACATTTTGTGTACTGTGTTTGGTTGGCCAAGTTTTTTGAAGACCTCAAACATTTTCAACTCTTTTCGAGAATCCCGGGCATTTTCGACGCTTTTTGGAATCCCTATATGTTAAAAAATCCTGAAATTGTTCGGGATCATGTCCGGATTACAGAAAAAAAATTTCCGTCCCGTTTCGAGAATCTGGTTCCCGGAATTTTCGAATTTTGACACATTTCTAGTAGATTGTTACTGGCGTTGTTCCGACCACATAGAGCATTTGCAGTCAAGTTATAATAGTATCACTTCTCCACACTCAAAGGGTTAAGTTATTATAATACTATCGGATGAAGCAATCAGGTTTCTGTTAGTCAAACGGCTGACTTTCAGAGTACTCGAGCTTTAATCAGTTTCATGAGACATTGTGTTCGGATTGCATAATTCTAAGGTTCTAGCATATATTCAGGGTTATTGCACTACTGTTTTTCTGTTCAATGATGGAATGGTCTGTACAAAACAACGTGTCTTACTTTTAAGTGAACTTTGCTGAATGTTTCTTTTGTTGTATAAATGGTGTCAGTTTTTATCGATTCACACTGTTTTTTTGGTACATTCTATCCCATAAGTTTTCAATAGGATTCGATAGGCTATTGTAGAAGAAGTTCTGAAAAGTTTCTATAATAACATAACAGGAACACTTGAACGATCTGTATTTTGTGCTTCTTATATAACGTTTTAAATATAGTGAAATATTTATAGCAAGTGTACATAATCAGGTTAACACGTTGGCTCCTAATGAAGTTTGATCAGAAAATTGATTTTTCGATATTAAATACGGATAATTCTAGCGCTCGTTAATATTATAAGGAAACTATGATCCAGGAAATTATTAATAAAAAGTACACGTGTCTGAAAATGAGAAATCTCGTTTTCGATCATCGACGTGTATTTTCATGAAAACGAGATATTCTCTTTCCGCTTGCCAAGGAATTAATTGATTCGTTATACAAATTTAACGATTCCCATTTTCTCTATTGAATTTCTTCGTCAAATAGATTAATAAACGATACAAGTTCATAGACAAGAAGATTTTAAAGACTTGAATAAGCTATAGCTCTTTGTCAAAATTGACGATAGAAACAATTAATATAAAAAAAATTTAATTCCTTCGATAATACGAAAAAACCGATTACAAATTTCTGTATGCGTATGCATGTTGTTCTCTGTTTTGCTTTATATCTGAGGAATAGTTTACCAGAAAATCATTGAATTTGGAAAACTAACTTTTACATAGGTAGCATCGATATTGTCAAATTTTGGGGGAAAATAGTTTTAACAGTAAAGAATTAGTACTCACTGGACCAGAATTTTTTGTTCAAACGTTTTGGCTATTAAGAACAAGAAAATTTATTACGTGTTAAAGTAATGCTCGACCTTATCGATGCCAGAAAAGTTCTGCAGCAACGTTGCCAACCTTTTTCCGACTACAGATCATTCTTATTAACTGTTTAGTGCAATTGTAATACACCAAGTTAAATTCCTCGTCTGCGAAGTTTCACGAGTCCTTTCAATCTGCAACGCATAATGTTAGTGAAGAGTTACCAGTGCTCTTGAAACTGTCGCGTACCGGGACGAATCTGTAGACAAGCAAACTTATGCGCCAGGCGGATCAGGTATGTTTACGTGTTTTTGTCGTTAGAAGCTGCCAACATGCATAATATCAAGACAATTTCAAGATTGGATGAACTTATTTGGTATTATTTTTTTACATATAGCAAATAGGGAAACGTGATAACTTATGGAGAAAATTTGGAGTATAATCATCCCCGGAATTACGTTCTGAAGCTATCTATTTAAATCAAAGTTTACATAACTTCGAAATGACCAATGAAGTATTACTTCTATATTGTTTACACGCCAAAATTACGAAAGAACTATGTAATACGTCCAGAAGAAAGAAAAAAAATAATTATATATTATAAAAACCCTATTTGGAGACGGCCGTAAAGTAAATAGCCGAAGCAGCATATAAAAAGGGACACGTAATAATGAAATAAAGGTATTTTATTATTTGATAGACACTGATATGAATTTTATACGATCTTCTACTTTACTTCTTTTATTGTGAATTATACAGAAAGTATTTTTTCGATTATAAAGAATAGAATTACGTATAATCAAAGTATGTAAAATTCGTATTCGAAATTAATAAATTGATAATGTACATTCCTTTATATATTATTGTTGTGGCCTACTTAGAAGTTATTTTAGAAGAAATAACAAAATTTAGTATGTATGTTACCTGGTCGTATTCAGTTAGTTTATTCCGAGCGTTTGATACGCGTACCAAGCACTCAAATCGTATCAAACGTTCGGTGTGAATGATGGCGCATCGAACCAAAATAATACGCGTATTAAATGCCTTGCAGTACTGTAATCATTCATGTATTTTAACACTTATCTGGATTATGGTGACCGTCGCGGCTCTACGCAACTTTAAATCAATGATTCAATACACAGGATGTTTCCGGATTGGCGATACGATCCAAAAAGGGACGAATCTACGCGAAACGATAGGACGAAAATGAACGATTTCATTTCGTACGAAGTTTCGTTCCATTCTGAAACGCAGTAGTAAAAAGTTTATAAAATGAAAAATATTTGATTTACTTCTCATCTGGTTTAATATTTATTTCGATTTATATAAAGAGAAAAATGTGATTCACGGCAATAAATGGTTCACGTTGCATGAAAAATGGATTTTAAATTATATTCCCTTGAGCTTCGATTATCCGACTGTTCCCCGTTGAATCGATATGCTATGCTATAACTAGTTTTTATTGCGTTTGTATTCATAAACATTCAATCTCTGAGTCTTTGTCACTGTACTGATAAATAATATCGCGAACGAAAGCGCAGAGTCTCTTGGCTTTGTATCCGAGAACAAACAGTTCGATGAAAACTTTGATATTTCTGATACTGAGTGAAATTGAAAAATCGCGATGGAAGACTGATTCATGTTCTTCGGATATGTTTCATCCGGAAATAAAAAATAAATGTGAATGGTATACTGCACCACGTTACGATACAAAGAGTTGCAATCGTTCTTTCATCGGGACAAACAATTTAAGCTTTTATCCACATATTTCTATTATTTATAAATAATAGGATAATGAACCAGATAATGTTTATAAAACTTTCTAAAATCTGTTGCAGGAGTTAAAAAACCGAGGAATATTTATTGTTTACTATAACAGATACTCAAACTTCCTGTAGAATTATAACGCTGATATTCTTCTTTGATATCAAAGAATCGTACAAAAATATGCATCCCTCGGTTGATTAAATACCCCAGACATTTTAGGGACGTTAAACGTGCTCGAAACAAACGGTTCACGGCTGTGTATTTGTTAACGGAATCCATCCAACTCGTTGGAGGTCTTATATTTCCTTTCGGCGAATACAATTCTAACAATGCACGAAAGTATGGCGCGTTAATTCAAAGTCTCGGCAACTGTGTAATTCAAATTGCCGCAATACATCACGCCGGCGTGACGTTATCCCCGAAATAATATGCTCCTAGCACCTCTTACAGTGCTGTCTAAACACGAGCCTGTTCCTTTGTTCTCCCTTCTTCCGTCGGATTTAATTTGCCCTACGGTCCTTCAACGTTCAACAGCTCTCGGGAATTAAATCCGACCGATTTAATAATTTATCACATTCGCGCGCCGCGCCGTACGTCTTAGCTTTCGCCAAGTATCGTCTATACCTTGCATACGTTTCTGCTTTCACCCTTTTCCGACGATACTTCATAATCCATTTTAAATTATTCACCGTACGTCAATCTCTGAGAAATAAGATCAGATTTTTCTTTAAAGCGGAATTTTCTAGTCGTATTTCTCAAAAACAGAGTCGTAACAATTTAATTTCCTGATCGATTAAGTTATTCGTTGCATTTTAATTTAACGGTCTATTTATATGTCTATTTATGAAGGAGAAAATTCAACCGAATTTATTGAAATTTGTTATACATATTCTTAACGACCGTCACTGATTGACGTGCGATTTTGTTTAAATCAGTTCTTGAAATATTGATAAGATCATTTCAAACAATTCGTGAAAACGTTCGTTTGGGGCCCGTCAAGGTGGTTGTAACCCTTTAAAAACACGATACTAATATCTGCAAAACGGATATATAACACACAGCATTAAAAGAATATAGATAGCTGTCCTGCAATTGCATCTCACGTTTGATTTAGCTTATACGTCAAGCTGTCGGACATTGACCGACAGTGGATCAACATTTTCTATCTTCGTTTGTGATATCCATCTAGCTTACGCTAGAGAACGGTCTGGCAGTAGATAAGCAATTAAAATGTCACGTTTCTTGCCAGACCGACTGTTTCCGACTTCCACGTAATATATAACGTCCAGTAAGAAGTACTGTGCTTCCTCGAGAAGTTGTCTAGCGGGACGGCACAGGGGGCAGAGGAATGCTTCCCTTGCCCCACCTATTCCCACTTTCGTCGTCGTTTCGATCAACAGCGTCAAATTCTGAACTAGAGTGGGGACATATTCACCAATCAAACCCGCATTCTTCTCGCTAGCCAACTTCTCGTGGATACACAGTATGCACCTTGAATTATTATTTGGTCATTTCACGTTAGAGTACAAAACATCAGCATACGTTATATGATGCATAGAATATTTTAATACGATATTAAAATAAGTGATGATAATAAATACGACTCAGATTAATTTCGTAAGCTGCTGGGATACACAAAACTCCGAATAAAGCCTCAAATTGATACGATGGGCTATAGTCTTCCTTTAAAATATTCAGGACGATTACAAGAATATACGAAACATAAAGTATGTTATCGAGAACTCCAAACTCCATGTTTCCTTCCGCCTATTGCGAGCCCCTAATCGCCATAATAAACATGTATCTTTTTATAACACGACGAAAAACAATTTCCATAATGCCAGCGTAATCCAAAATCCAGAAGAATCGAGCCGCGAGCGTGTAGCATCAGCGTTCTCATTTCCATCGTTCCTCCTTTAATCGCATCGTCGCAAATAAAAGACGAACGACTCTGCAGTCGGCAGCTATTGCAACTTTAATCTCCTTTTGTGTTCCTCAGCTGTTGATCCTAGACACCATTCAATTATTCGTGCTCCCCCGTCCCCTTGTGCGGCTTAATTCCGTCGACGCAGCGAGTTTTTCCCGTAACTGTCGGCTAAGGGCCGAGGACGGAACAGGGAATCATCGTTCCAGGCAATCACGCTCCACGGACTTGTGTCGTCGTCTCGACGGGGACTGATCGTGGAACCGTGAAGGTGGAATTTTCTATCACCGTCAGTCATGTCTGCCTAAAGTCGCGTACACAAAGAACCGAGGCGACCAAAGACACGCGTGTCCTTTGGATCTCACAAACTGCACCGCAGAAAAGTGGTGGGGATATCTTAGATTTCGACGTCACGATGTTTCCAAAATGTAATATACGTAATATCGAATGCACTTGACCGAAATGCTGATAATCTTTGGAGTATTCTAACCACAAAGTAGAAATGAAACAATCGTCTTGGAGTTATTTTAAAAGTTTTTATTTGGAGATTCTGTCTAAAATAACGTTACACCTTATATAATTAAGCATTTTCAATTCGCATCTTCTTAATACGTTCAACATCCGGTTCTTATGCATTTTTTCCTCCTCATTTTTTAAACTTAATTTACACATTTTCCAAGGAACCGGTGGGGATGGTTCAGCGAATAATATTGAGGAAAAAAGTAGCGAACATTAACGAAGGTCTACTGTACTTAGGTGTCGCTAGAAACTGACGTCCCTATTAAACAAAATAGGCTGATTGTCAGTATATTGCAGGGAGAAAAAAGAATAATCTGGATTAAGGGTAACGTGGTTATACGAGTAAGTAGAATGTGTACAGCGACGAGTAATCTTGCCTTACGAAGATTGACTGTAATGTCTAACTGAAAACAACTCGCACGAAAAGTCTTTCTCTTCCTCCGCACAATACTTCCATAACAGTATTACGTACGAATATTTTTCACCGTTATTTTCTAGCGTTTTTCGTGGAGTTGGAACACTCATATTTAGACTAATAAGGAGAGTGCAAGACCCTTGGGTCACCAATTTAATAGAAACTTTGCATACTGGTATGGTCACTCTGTTTACGAAAATGTAGCATCGTAGCAACGGGTACTCAATATTTGTTTTTATATTTGCGAATAAAGTTTTTCTGAAACCGAATCACATGCACCATATCACACTTCTTACAAATCTCACGTATGAAGATTTAAAGACCTTGCAAAGTTCACCTCGTCTGTTCCAGGAATTGGCGGGGATGACTCGGCGAACAATATCGAGGGAAAAAGTAGCGAACATTAACGAGGGACTACTGTATTATGCTAAATGTACGGTCGTGAGCGCGAGAACACAGGCAAAACGTTAATGAGTTTAGGGGGGAAAGAAATATTCTGATCGTCTTAGGAAGAACTAGTCGAAATTACGCACGACTGGCGTCGAACAAGGGTGCTCGAGTAGGTGGCGAGTTCTACTCAAATAGGACCACGTATTCGCGTTGGGTGTGTTAGGATGCGGGAGCAAACAGAACGCCAGGCCGACAGCCTCGACCTTTTCGGTTTGCTCGTGGCTCGGTTTGTTTGCTCTCGCTGAGAGTTTCGCACTCTGCCGGGTAAATGTGATTCGGGCTATTCTTTTTCTCCCCTCCCCCTCCTGTCCCCCCATCTCCCGGAATTGCTGGCAGTCGTTTTCGAAACTTCCTCCACGTGTTTCTCTTTTCCATTCGCCCGTTGCCCCCTTCGACTCTCATTTCAAGTCTGACGCGTGATTCCCTCGGCTACGACAACCGACGTTTCGACTTCCGTTCGATTTCCTTCCGCTTTCCCATTTGTAGCTCCTTAAAGCGTGCCAGGACGCGTCCCAGGAACTTTCGGGGCTGTTTGACGGAAATATTTCGATACGGGGGCGCAGGACTGGAATAAATGTCGTTTGGTTGAAGTTTGCGCTTTGTTTCCTTCCGAGTACGTCGATGTTGACGATCGTTGTTTGACGATCGTGGAAGTACGCTCGAGTCGTTGAAGGATAAATATTGGGTTTCAATAGGTTGCCTGAAAACAAACTCCGAGGAAATCTTTCGTACCAAGTCGGAGCTAATTGACGTTTCAACAAATATCACTAGTATTACATCTTGCAATCTTACTATACCTGAAACATGATACCGAGAAAAATGGAAGAATTCTTTGTACTATCTAGTATTTTTGTATATATTAAGAAGCATTGTCATTTCTTGTGATTTCCAACAACAGACAACCAAGATGTCTTTGATTCTAGAAATGATAAACAATTTAAGAGATTCGTACTGGAGAAGGAAATATTTCAACAAACGATACACGGAAGCGAATACAATAGCAGAATCGTCTACGATACACTCAAAGGGAATAATTAAAACGCTTAAGGGAGTAAGAGCGATCTCAACAAAGGCATGTTTGCAGATAAGCGCGTTTTATAATATCTTCACAACAGTACAAGAACCTTTTGTTCAGTTCGTGTTCATGAAAAATGTTTAAAAGGCGTTTTTCTCTAAACGCGTCTTTGTTAAGTTCGTACTTGCTCCTCGAAACGCCTAAATTTTTCTCCATCGAATAAAAAGCTACACGAATATTATGTTGAAAAATTTGTGTCTCGCCGTTTCAGAATTTCTTCTTAGCTCTTGATCCCATTCCAAGTCTTTCCCTTATTCTTCTAGCGATTCGCATGCAACGAAAATATCCTAAAAAAAAACTCTTTTCGCGTCACGGTCCGCTTTCGTATACTTTTTAACCAGCGTTTCACGTGCACCGTTTTGCATAGCTTTCGCAAGTTTTCCTTAACGCGAACTGCGCTCGCTGTTTCCGCGCGCTCTCGTGAAATCGCTGTCGTGCCTCGCATTTTACAAACCTCGTTCGAAAAAGTTCGAGGTAACGAGAATTTCGACCGATCAGACGCAGAAACAGATTAGTTTCGAACGAAACCGCTACTTTGCCAACGCGTTCGTGGAATCTACTCAGACAGGTCGTTTTTCCCCCCAGAAAGAATATTTTCCAATAGCGTGGATGAAAGTTCATTGCCATTTTTCTTGCAATCACGGTTTTCAGGTTATACAAGGGCACTTAGATTTAGAGCCTTCACGATATGGAACAGTAATAGAAAATAAACTGACACGTCCACAGTAATGATTCTTAAAATGAACACATGATTCGTAAGTGGAACATTTCTTTCTAATTGGAAGGACTACCTAAATCATATCTCCGGAACTAATTATGCTACCGATTTGAAACAAAATTCATTTTTAAGAACGTTTTATCTCCTATCCGATAAAAATTAACAAATTTCGACGTAGTTTGTAAATTCTCTGTATGAAGTTAAAATACTAAGTATGCACATTTAGAGTAAAATTATTGAATATTTTTGTATAGATTTAAAAAATGCACGTTTTAAGAAAAAATATGCGATATAAAAGAGAAAGATATCTTACGAATAAACTTCAAAACACAACTTTCTATACATATAATGCAAAAATTAGAAATACGTTGTATACATAAAGGGTGGATAGGTTTAGCGTTAAGAATCATTACTGTAATAAACAGGAGGAATGGCAGAGCGTCCAACATGATTAATAAAAAATAAAAAAATAGTAGAAATAAAGCTAGAATAGCTTGCATAATTCGTAAAGCAAACAGTTTAACAAAATATTAACTGTAATAAGATACAGACTTGCGTGATTTTATGATATAGAAGAAAGCAAGGAATCGTTACAGTTAGTTTCTTAATAATTTAAAACTGTTCCTAACTAATTCCTCGATAAAAAGATATTTCGCGAAATGACCGCGAAATGTCCCGCGTTATCTGTTAAATAGATTAAAACCGCGAATGTTCAGAGGTACGCTGGACTCGAATGGCGGATACAGTAGTACGATATTCGTCATTTTAGATTTCTTAATCATCGTCATCGCCATCAGAAACAACGGGAACGGCGTTCGTTGCACTTTTCCGTTTTATTTCCGACGGCGAGGTCTAGCGTTCGTTTGTATCTGTCAGATGTTTTCATAATCGTTAAAAGTACATCGAGTCGCGCCGACTCTAGGGAAAGACAGGGGTATTCTTTTCATTTAATTCCCGACGCTCGCTAGCTGTTTAATGGATCCGCGGGTACGGCAGCTACGCGAGGGAACGTTGTCCATTAACAAAACTGTCGCGAGATTCGGGGCAACTTCCACCGTGACACATCGCCGTGATATTTCACCGGCGAATTAATTAATGAACGTAGTATTTTATCGCGAGCTCACGAGTCTTGACCCACTCGCAACTGGCGTCGTAATTTGTAAACCAGACGGGGCCATCGCGATAGACATCAAATGTAACAAGTTACGCGCCCGGCGCCGCGGAATCACTGCCAGCTCGCGCTGAAGTGAGAAGTCATTAGAAATCAGACGTCCCGCATCGTGATTTCCGACGAAAATTAACAACTTAACGATGGCGTCCTATTCAGCGTATCGTTACTGCGAAACTCTCGATTTTCCATTCGCCTCGTTACGGTAAACGTCGCGTACAGTAACGAACAAAATTTCACGTACGCGTGGCATTTTAATGTGAATAATATTTAACGCGTCGACTGTCAGATCGAAACCAAGATAAAACAAGACTTTGATTTGACAATTGCAAACTAGAAAACTTAAAATTTCACCGAAATTCGTGAATCCTATTTAAATTTATTTCCTTTGACATTTAAATTTAAGAATTAATTGTTTTCGTTCCATAGTTAAAAATCCTATTACTCATGCATGAATGACTGGGCAATCAAAGAGTTAATTCAATACTTGAGCGTAGAGCGTATTAATATAAAACATGCATTACGTACAATGCTCTGGAACTTCTATGAAAAATATTCAATTTTTATTATTTTGCAGCGCAACTGATTTTCGATTAACTATTGAATGTTTGCTGACTTAATATTTGCCTCTCTCGCCAATTTTATTTTTAAATATGTCCAGATATTTTCTATCGAGATTAAATTTTAAGTTTGAACAGATCAATCTGACATTTTGGAACAGGTTCCGTTTTGCTGTACCTTTTTCTATTGTATATGTGTTGTTGAAAATAAATTAGTGTAATTTATAATCTGTCTATGTATTAATATAATCTATTTTTTAACGAGAATACATAGATGTTAGACTAAGAAAAAATAGAAAAGTCTAATTATAATATCAATACGTTCATAATGGTGTAAATATTGACAATACAAAACAAGTTCGTAAAAGGTCTATTTATTATAATTAATGCAAGTATGTTTAATATGCTATCCTATTTAGTGTTTTCGATTTTCGATTTAATCTTCTTTGGTGCACTAGGTAGTGAACATAAATTTAAAATAACATAATAAAATAGTATGGTAGTATTAAACAGATCAGAAATTTGGTAACGTACAATTACTATCGGCCACGTTAAAGATGAGTAACGTTTTGACACTTTCGTGTCGCGCGCGTGACATTATGACATGCTGTTGTAAATCAGCTGTAAATCAACTTGACGCGGACGAGAGGAAACCGAAAATGAAACCAGAATTGTCCGCGACTAGACACCATCCTGTTCACACTGTCCAGAATCGAACCACCTGCTGCAGACATATACAATACATCAAGCTGGGAAGTTTAGAATTACCTACATATATATCCTTCTTACATTTCACATTGTTCCATTAAATTAATTCTATATCACGCAGTTTTGAGTTTAATATTTACCGATTGAAATGTTATATTCTCACTTTTCACAATAGGGAATAAAATCTCACAGAATTCATATAAACATTACTTTGTAGTCCCTATTATAATAAAATTAGACAGTTTCCCCAACATATGATACTGCATTAACGATCATCTAACTTGAAAGTTTCCTCTCGGGCTGTCATTTGTTCGATAATCGTTCGTGTCATACTTGTGATGGCAGAACACTGTTTTTAGGTTACTCTATCGAAGGATTGCTATGATGAAAAGGAAGAAACGACCGAAGTCTCAAGTGCCCGTCAAAGGGAAGAAGCAAATCGACGAAGATTCCTGGCGTGCAGCGTTAGAGGATATTTCGATCAATGACGATAATTGGTGGTGTATCACGACAATGATGGTCGAAACGGTCACCGAGCATTCAAAGTGCGTGTCTCTCTTCAACATTGCCGCCGAAGAGGGCACTCGAAAGGCCATTTACTCTCTCAGTTATCAGAAAATGCTGTCCGCCGTGAGGGTGTTGTCAAAGCATGACTTGAATAAGTGTCCGACAGTTCAGGGCGTTTGTCATTATGCGAGCAAGGTGTTGAGTGAGGACAAAGGCACGCTGCCAACCTGGCTGATAGCACGAATCATTAAGTTTTTGATATATCGAGCCAAGGAAGACACTATCGGCATAGTGAAGAGGCTAGCTGACCTGGAACGTGAAGTAGACGAAGAGTATCAGATTATGCAGACCGTAGCTGATTGGGGTAGGTGCTTGGTACACGTGAGGCTAATGAGATTACTGTTTTAATGGATTCAACTATAGCAGTTAAATTTAGGATATTACAAATGGATCCACTCGCTTGTCTATGTGTTTATCTTATGGTCACGTTAATATCTTGAAATATCCCTTATTTTCATTTACTAGGCGCACAAAAATACGATAAGACTAAAGTTTAAATATATTGAACTGTAGCAAAAGAATTTTTTTTTAGCATTTTTTAATGCGTAGTTGTTTTGTTACTGTTAACGTGCAAAGTAAATGATGCGATTGATATATCCAATAATAACCAAGAACCTAACAAGTGGAGGGGATTAGGTGGATTCCCCTCATCCCTTGAAATCATCTTTTCGTCTCTTAATAGTACATATTGTTTCTTAACACATTATAAATATTATAAGTACGCTGCGGATATTTATATGCTTTGTAGGAGGGTTTCTCAACCTCTAAATATAATAATTCTTATCTTATGTATTTCTCATATTTTTGCATGTTAAATACATTCTGCAGCTGTTTGAGAATTAAAATTTCCCATAAATGCACAAATATCCACAGTCTAATTATAAGAGTAAATTGAGAACTCGAAAATGACAGAACGTATTTTCCCTCTGCTAATTTCTAATATACAAACAACTGGTTAAAGAGATTTCAAAAATTTGTATGTTCTTGGTTGGTAATTATTATCATATAATGTGGCATGTTTTCCTACAATAATAAGACTATGAAATTTGTGTAGCCAGCACTTCGATTATCAATACTATATAGTATGAATTCGATAGGACAACCGAGGTCTAAGGGGTTCGACGCAGAAAAATTCAATAACAAAGCGAATACAAGACTGCGAAAATGCAACGAGGAGTGGCGGGATGCCATCTACGTGGACGACGCGCCATTGAATGGGCCGAATCTCTTCATAATTCTCTCTGGCTTTCACGATCCGGATCTGCCGGAGCATTTAATAAGTGCTGGGGTGCCATTGTCGTTCATACTTCCAATCAAACGATCGAACAAAGAGCTCGATCGCCTAGCGCAGTACGAAACGGCACGGAAAGAACCTTTAGAAATCCGTAGTCTACTTCATTTCGAAAGCTACGAGAGCAGTGGTTTTGACTTGTTCAAGTTCTGGTCGACGATCGAAACACGGGTAATGAATCCACAAGCGTATCCAGTTCTGTGCGACGTCGCGTTCGTCACTTTTCGTCCCCCAAAGTTGCCAAAGGTTTACGACGACGACGAATACGAGAGTCTTCTGAAGGACATGTATGACAGAGTGTCATATTTTCTATACGATCTCTACGATCTTCATCGACAGCATACTAATTATTTGAGAGCCATGAGGATAGAGGAGAATATCGTCGATCGTAGCGAGGAGAAGCATGACACTAACGCTTACGAGACTTTTTTGGACGCTGTACCTCAGGAATGCGTTTCCGTACCAGTGATAATGTTTGCTATGCTGGTGCAGATCGAGGCGAACGAGCAAGCCTCGAACGAGGAATCTGTTGATGAGAAAGGCGATGCAAATACCGTTCAGAGGGTAAGTTCTTAGTTTTCACGCGTTTATAGTTGGGACGTTTACAAGGCGTTCGACAACAGGTGTTTGGAAATTGAAGGGATAATTAATTGTCGAAAATAGCCTGTTTCAAACGTTCTGCCTTGTATAATTTATTTTTTCTTCATTATCCCAATCGCGTTACATTTTATTCGCAACGTTTTACCACCTTTAACAGACAAACGCAGTCGTGGAAACGAAACCTGAAAACACGAAGCAGTCGCTTGTTTCGTTCGTCGAGGAAAAATTAAAGGCTCTTAACGTGAAATTCGATCTCGATGAAGAACATAATGCCAACGAAAAGGAACCAACGGTAACCGACATTGAATTAATTCTCCGCGAAGATATTCTGAACGAAACCATCCGTCTTCTCGATGACTCTGCAAACTTTCACGTCCCGAGTAGATCCGACTTGATCGACAACATCCTGCTCGTCTTTTGGCATCCAAATATCACGAGTTTACATTCGAAGCACGAAATCTCGGAAACGAAGCTCGAAGAGTACTCTCGTCATATCGATAAAACTCGATGCTACTTCGACGTTAAGATGAGCAACGAAGAAGTCGGACACTATTTGCATATCCTAATGTTTGACAAGATGGTATTCGGGAAGTCTCGACGACAGGACGATACGTCGAAAGACACGAACGAAATAGGACCAGAGAACTCGATGAATTTCCAAAGTTCCTTACACTCGATGAAACTTAGCAAATCGGCACCCAGCCTGAGCTCGAAATTCGATCTGGAAATAAATTTTCACAGCGACGGTAACATTGATTACGGCAAATTTCTGCCAACGCTCGTCGATTGTTCTCCCCTGTTTGATCTGATAGATCCCAGAGAACTGTTAATACCAGGCTATTTGAAAGAGAATCTCTTCGACGCGAGATGCAAGAAAGGATTGAATCTCGACGAATTCGATGACGTTGAGCCGTTAACGAAATCCATTTTTCTTCAGTCCCTTCATCGGTGTCTCCTTTCGTTCGACAATTTGAAAATTCGGTATTTCGAGCCCACGGACTCCGTGTTGCTGTGCTTCGAAAACCAGTGGAAAGTTAATGGGGTGGACGAGGAGGAAAGAATTTCCAGCATTCGAACGCCTGTCCGACTTCGTGACTTTTGCGAATACGTCGTGGCCGAAGAAGAGGATTGGCTTAGACGGGAAGAAGAGATCTACAGATTGCAGACAAGCGAGTCGATGGGAAGATTGATGAAGAAGGTCGTGGAGATACACGACGAGACGTTGCTATTTCGCGACGAAGACTTCATTTTACCATGGTCTCTCAAAGCTGGAGACCTTCAGAACGACGGACTTGTTACGGGGGAAAGACATCTCGACGCGGGTGAGACGATGTAACTATATTCTGCAGTTGGCTGATAAAATTATTCACAACGCCATTAATATAGACACCCACTACGAGATACTTCGTTATTTTATTTTTCTTCTTCAAAACAACGCATATTCGTTTTTATTCTTCTCCAGCGGATCTGCTATCGATTATTTCTATGTAATTTCTACGTAGTCTAGTGGTTGGTTCAGAAATTTACCAAATGTTTTTTATCCTGGCAATAACTTGAAAAATAATTTTCGCGTCTTGACGATAAAATTGTTAGCAATTGCAGAGAAAATGAAATTCGAGATATTTTAACAGGATACTATACAGACGATAGTCGAGGACTCACATTCAATAAAGAGTGTAAAAGATTACGTGACATTTCATAGTTTAGAACCCTCCGTCGCTCTACTTTTACCTTAATACCATGTTCTTATTGCACATAAAATTTATTAAAGGATTTGAACGCCTATCGGAATTACATTGTTACCTTGCATTTCCTGTATTCCACGATTCGCAAAGTATCCAATACTATTCGATATTTATACGATATTAAATCTATGTGTTGAGAAAAATTCGTTTAAATTTTATTTACAATAGAAAATGTATTTATTCGTAAAAAAATTAACGATAGAAAAAATTTATTTCGAATTAAATATTGTGATTGAACGTGCAAAGAAGTATTGGGAAATTGCAAACAAAAGAGATTAACAGAGAATTTGGGTAATTCGAGGTAAAGCGAGTAGAATTTGATTTTTACCCGTAGGTACACATTCTCCTTCCACCGGCGAGGAGACAACGGAACGTTCAAAGAAGGGTAAAGAGAAAAAAAGAAAGGCTACGAAAAAGGGAAAACAAAAAGGGAAGAAGCCCGCTGTTGACGAGGAGTCTACCTCGACCGCAAAAAAGGGCCCATCTTTTCACGACGGTGAAACGGAGGTGACTTATGAGTTCATAGGCTATGACCTCGGCAAACAACGCGTACATGTAACCAATCGTAAGAAAACCTTCTTCTCGGACGATGGTACTCTGGTAAGGGTAGAGGTGGACGACTGGCTATACAAAAATAAGGATTTACGCATCACGGTTACCCTTCGAGGCTACAGTTTACGATTGTTCCACGGAATTGATGTTCCAGAGTCTTCTACGGCGTTTCATTTAACGAGTTCAAGGGGAATCATCCTTGCCTTCCAGAAACTCCTTAAGTCAGAAGGTAATGTTATTCAGCTCCGTTAAATTTCGAATGTTTGTTCGATTTAACAACACGATGTTCGTGGAAGCGAGCAACTCGCTCCTATTCGCGATTTATAATTTTTATTATTACAAGTAGTTTTGCTTCTTTTTTTATTTTAATAGACACTTTACATTCTTGTAACATCGAATTGGGTATTTTGTTAATTTATTTTTTTTTTATTTGGTTGAATAATAAAATCTATCTTTGTGTTTAAATTTATTTACAATCGTCAATGCTTCAGTGCATAGTGTCCAACGGTTCAAGTTAGATATTTGATATGTACGTATAAATACAATCGAAAAGTCGTGTATTCCAACAAGATTGGTTTTAGAGCCCACGCGAATCGAAAAACTTTTGGCCCTTTTAACTTATTGACTACGGACTCTGTACACCAATTTACATTCGAAATTTTGTTTAAATTCATTATTTTTAACCTATTTCGCCTTCTAGATGTTACATTTATAGTATATAGCAACCATAACGTTATCATTTGCCTGAAAACAATTTTTATTTAAACTACTGACACGCGTAACACAGGCGATACTGTATTTTTGTATTACGTACGTTATTTACGCGAGATAAATTGTAAAATAAAGAAGATTTATCGTATGCGTAAATAGAGATAAATGAAACACAAATACCGTTTTGTTTGATGCATAAAATATTATGATATAAGTAATCAAATAACGACTATGATTTGATAGCTGACTTTTTTCGACTTAATACAGTAGACAGAGTTTTACTTTTAGTCTTAAAAAATTTTTAGTCCTTTCAGTGGGTAGTGAACGTTCCTACAATTTTGAATTATTTTTCTCTAAAATTTTGCGCGTTTAGATACAACGAATTCTTTGAAGAACTATTGGTCGGACAGCAGTATCGAGTTTCGTGCTTCTTGGCCGACAGGATTATTGATAGAACCGATCATCGGCGACAGTAAAGAGAATCCGTTTTACATTCGTCAATCGTACATTCCAAAGGGTTGTAACAGCACCAACGAAGTCAGCGAAGTTTGTCGAAAGTTTCTGAGAAATGGAACCATTTTGAAGTACCTCGACAACGGCAAGATTATCGTTCTTCGCCCTAACGGAGATATCGTGACTTGCATAACTTTTGAGAAGCTTCGTATAAACGAAGACGAGAGGTCTGTCGAAGAAACTTACTTTGCGAAAGGTACTGTGATTCTTTAGAAATTTATTCTTAAACAAAGGGAGACGCTGAGTATTATTATCAAAGTAATCATAGTTTTAAAAAACATTTACGTATTTGTAAATAAATATGAGATCCTTTTAAGATTTCAAAATTATTTTTAGTTGTTCTTATATGAAGTAACAATGATCGAGAATTAGATTGTTTTATATTTTTCTTTTTTAAATTTTGTTGCAACTTTATCGGTAAATATGAACAAAGAAATATTCCGACGCGTTCCAACACGGGAAGTGAACAAAATGAATACGCTAAAGGGTTTCTTCGAAATAAAATTTCCGAATTCTCAAAGTCTAAGCACACGAGAAAAGATGCGATTGTTATTAAAAAAAATGCTGAAGGAACGTAATAGAAAGCAAAAATATTTGTAGATTGAAACGAACTCGTTAAATCTGTGTGGGTATGTGCGCGTTTCGTTTTCAAAGGCGACAGACCAAGCAGAGGATCGAAGCTTCCGTCTAAAAGTAAAAGGAAACCGACGAGGTCCTCGAAGTCTCAATTGCCTGGAGTGGTCGAGCAAAATCCTGGGCTCGCACAGCAGGATTCAACGACGGTGAATCAAGTGACCGTTAAATTTCGTTTTGACCGTGGCACCAGAATGATCTGATTAAATAAGTAAAGAATTTAGGTTTTCGAGAACTCTTAACACATCCACGTTTCCTCGTTTACACTCAATTTACTTTAAAATTATTTAAGCACTGTAAAAGGCAAAATTCCACTGGCTGTTTTTCGTTTTTTAAAAGAAGTCATAACTAATTTTAAAATTAATTCCATATTCTCTAAATTAAGGATATAACTTCTAAACGTTCATAAGTATTCTTCACGATGTTGTTCTTCATAGTATTCGAAGAGAATAGAATATAATTACAGAGTGTTTCAATTTCCATACGTTTAGTGTGATTATAGTAAGCACAGGTTGATTTTTGAATAAGCAAACATTTTCTTTCTTCTTAACTTATCGTGAAATAGTATATTTAATTAGAAACACAAATCAATTATTTTCATAGAACATAGCATTCGATTTTTTTCACCAATTTGTACACGACTGGCGATTGTTAATTTGTTATGATTGTTGGTTATGAAAAAGATCTCTATAGGAGAACACGATGATATTTTATGAAGACTTGTATTGTGTAATAAGGGAAAACTAAGGTTAGAAAACAAGTTAAAGAATCACTTCTAAAGGCGTTCATGTCGCCTGTCTTGTTAACTGTTGGGAGATTATAGTTCCAATGATAATCAGTATTCAGTGACTCGATGCAGTACTGCCTCTCTTCTTGAGATAAAATCAGGACCAGCAAATCTCTCGTAGAGAGGTTTGGTGAATGAGATACAACACCGTGATTGAGCGAGGTATAGTAATAGCGACCAAGTCCGGTGTATCCTATTATGGGTAGCTTGAAATTCGATCCCATGAAGCATCAAAGCAATACCGAATGTGCATTTGTATGTCAAAACGAATGAGAATTCAAGCATTTTACAATTTTTTATATGAATAGATGAATGATACCAAAATACGACCTTATTCAGCTTATTTTTAATTATGCTTTTTACGAATTCTACACTTTGCAAATCTAAACGATACGCAATAGAAAAATCTGTTTCTTTTTAACATAGCAGTTAATATAAAATGCTATCTTAAATGCATTGGCGGTGACAAAATTCAAGTAATAGTTACTTTAGTACACGTTTGTTAAAGGAATGCATGTTATTTTAGAACACTAAGAACTAAAGAATACAAACAAACATTTTAGTATACTATTCGTAAGAAACTTGTAAAAAGCCTATTAGTGGAGCATTCAATGGTCGATCCAAAAGTGTATGTACATATAGGAATAGATGTATGGTCGAGTACTTGTGAGAAAGCGTAGCCCTCTGCTGGCGAGTGCAAGAGTCTTGATGACTGGTATCACCAGACTTGGCAAACAAATTCCAAATTATACGTTCTACTATTATAACATGAAACATAATATGATGAATATGACGTGTTGACTTCTCCATGTAATTTACACACAAAATTGTACTAGCACTTGTTCTCCGCTTTCTGGCTGTTGGATTTATTCAATCCCATAAGATAAGATAAGCACAATGGCGAAACGGAGCTCTAGGTCGTTTGGTATTCCCCGCAAAGTTTATGATCCACTACTTGAATCGGCAATTACTTATGATTCAACTCAGTAGTACTGAAAATCCCAACGATAGTCGTACCGAGTTTCTATACGACCTATGTAAGTAAAGTCATGGAATAAATCGTATGAAAAGCCCACTGTTAGAAATACGTGTTCGCTTGGTGCGTATGAAATGTCGGATTTCACGAAGAAGAACTAAAGCTATTTATTTGTAGAAAACAAACTTTTATTAAATAAAACAATGGCCGTTCCCCCTTTAAAAAAGATGTCCGAATGTTTGAAGAACAGATAATCCGTATCTCGTAGTCCAAACCATTAAGCTTGAAAATTGTTTAGAATTGTGTATTCATGCATCAGTATTTATAGATAAATTTCGTATTCTAATATTTCTAACATCCACGCACGTTTCAATTTCCAACAAGAAAATAGAGCAATAGCGCTGATTCCAAACACGTACCAACATACCAACACAAACAAAAATTTACATTTCTTATATTTTTTATTATATCTTTCTAAGAGTAATATCAATCGAAAAGTATTTTATGCATTTATGATGTATGTTAATTACGTGTATTAATCTGCCAAACATACGTGGATAAATATTTCATAAATTAATATTTCATTTTGCATAAATGTATTCTGCTCACATTATGCATGTGTATTTATATTTGCATGCACCATAAATGCGTGAATTACCTATTCTAATAATATCTAACTCTATGCTAATGGGAACTGTTTTGGATCGTAATCAGTGTAGCACTGAAATGTATCTAAAATTTATATTATTTTAACATTTACGTCAAAAGTAGTTATTAATATGTTTAGATAAGGCCATGAACATGATATGTCCACTTTATCGTTGACAAATACTAAATCTTCGACATCAAAAGCTGGTTGCAACCCCACACAATTTGTCATCCTTCTCTGAATTTGATCATGGATCACAGATATTTAATATTCGGTCCAATATTCAGTTTAGTTTGCATAATTATTTATCTATTCCAACTAAAGCTGCGACATCTTCGTTTATATATTCTTTTTAATAAACTCGCACCTTTTTATCTTATTTTATACATTCACATGTAGCTGATTTTGTGAATTTTCATGTAACAGTCTTTTAATAGTCGAGACATGTACATATTTATTTAAATATTTCTCAATGTCATGTTCGGAATCAGAATTCTTATTTCATTTTTCATTTAATTTAATTTAATTGATCTTCTGTGAACAATTTAATTAATTTGATTAAAATTTTGTTCGTTCTCATGCTGACAAATAACTTACTCAGACTCCACTGTTATAATTCAGCTATTTATTATTATTTTGTTTATTACTGAACTTCAGAAATGTTTGCCATTAAAAAAAAAAGCGACACTCGATAACTTTAATATCAAACCAAATTGCATTTGAAAATCACTTTTAGACTTTTTTCGAACGTATGCTTTTTTTTAATTTGTTCGAAATATAGCCTATATCTAACCTGGGTCATCAGTTTTTTATCCGTTTGTCGAATCTCTTCGTGGTTTCATTTCTAGTCAGAGATGCAGCAGATCAATGCCGTTTATTCACAGTCATGTGTTTTTGTGTACCTTAATACTTCTGTGCTAGGAATGGAAACACGAAAAAATTTGACAGACGCAGACGGTTAAAAAACCGGTGGCCCCGGTTGATTTCGCTTCTATTTCGAATAATAAACTTTATAAAATACGTCTCTATATGTTGGCTACATTTCTTTTCTATTATTTTTATAAAATTGTCGTGTCCAATCATTTTTTAATAAATCGTTAATGTGTAGGTGTATGAATTGTAATCCACTCAGATCTTTTCGTAATGTCACAACCGATTGTGAAAAGTTCACCTCTGTCACGAGGTTGCAAAATGAAATATATTTCGGCAACATGGTGATTTACGAATGCAACATAAACGAAAGTTTAGAAATGGATCTAACAATTTTATTCGTTATTCGTGAATGGTATCTTTCTATTTAAATCAGAGCTAGAAAGTGTTCCGAAACATCTACGCGCCACTGTAGATTACGTTGTTTATTTATGAATTTACTTTTCCTACGACCTATCCAGCATGTCTTGTCCCCAGAATTACGACAGTAGTACGTCGATGACAGACACCACGGTCAGAGTGTCAGGATACACGGTACTGAATCACGATGGTAGACAGTACGAGGTGCTCGACGACTTGGTCGTAAGTGAACACCATCGATTACTCGTGAGGACAGCGTCGGACTACGAGGTCGACGAGAAATTCACGCGCCGAGCTGACGGTACCAACATGTTGCTGAATTCCAATGGAGAGCTGATTGTCGAATTCCCCGGTAAGTCTCGTGGTTTCTTCCGCTTAGTGAAACGAATTCCACATTCTATGCGCGATTTTATGTCGTTTCGAATGATCTAAGAGAAAACGGGGCAAACGTAAAATTTGAATAAAACATTCCGTACGTCCCAAAGACTCACAAAAGTACAATTAATCGATAGACAAGGAAGCTGTTTTTATTTGAATTTGAACGTCACTTGCTTGTGACCACAATAAGAAAATTGTTTTACTAGAACAAGATACCAAAAAATATTTAGAACTTTCGATGTGGCATGTTACAGAATATTATGTTGAATTGCTGCAGCAAGTCCGTCGGTTGAGTTTCTGCGGGGCCACAAAGAGAAAATTATATTAGCTTGCTACGTATGTTGTGTGCAGAATATAAAGAGAGGTTCGCTAGAAAGTACCTTCGTTACTTTAATTTTTATCTGGTATTCCAAAAACATCTTGAAAATATTCCACGCACTATATACAGTTCATGACACTGGCTACTGTTTTTATGATGTACTTTCCAATCATACATTCGAATAATTTTTAAAAATGTTCTGCACAGCGTTTTAAAAGATAAAATTCAGCTGAAAGTAATACTGACAAATATATTTTCAATGCGATTTTAAACGTAAAAGTTTCTTAAAACGGAATGAACTTGTACGAAGAAGTCGTCAAAAAAGCAATTCCTTACGAAAAAATAAGGTACAGAATAAATTTGTCCTTTTTAGAATAATTACGTAGATACTTGTAATAACTTTTGCACGAAAATTTACTCTTCCTTTGGTACATATTACAGTGATTTAACAAAATAGATCTTGCATTGAGTAATCTATAGAACTCTTCCAGCTATCTAATATTCGTTCCAAACAAATTTTTCAACGCGTTTTAAAACTTCTGTTAAACATTTCAACGACAATTTGCTATTGTCGAGTCTTTCGACGGTAAATATTTATTTTTCGCGTTATGGTAAAATTATGCAACGATTCACGCCTTGCGTCGCGTAAACTGTTTTCGCGTAACATATGCGAAAGCCAAGTTCATAAACTTTCATCTCAACTTTCCTCATCTCGGCGGTATTTTGTTTGCTCGTTGAAACAGTTTCTGCAAACATTCGAGAAACTCGCGCCAGGCGGAAGCTCGTCGATTGTACTCATCGTAATGATTCTTTTCCTTCAAATGTTCTGCTTGGCCAATCGGGGAAATTCACGATTTTAACGTAAGTCCATCGTTATTGAAATAATAATCAAATTATCGTAGTAGATGGACTTACTTGCGAGGTGTAATTATGAACTAACATGTATAAAAATATGACTAAAATGGATAAAGATGAATTTTTATTCACTTTGACACATTTGTAGCCTTCAGAAGTTTTTATAGTTCAAAATAATCGTTTTTACAGTTATTACTTAGTAATTTGAAATTTCGTATGAAATTAAAAGTGCTAATCAGAATCGTGACAAGGTAAGGGTAAAACAAGCACATTCGACTTGAGTTGGTTCTATCGTGATAAAATGGCGTTCTTAGTCAACTGGCCTATAAACGCTAGCTAGAGGGTTAAAATAAAGTATCAATTTTCTTTCAGCCTTGTTGTTTTATAGTCACACCTCGTATATCGATTATTATGCGTCTTTTTCCCATTGTATCGCTATTGTAAAACTCTTACGAGTCTATCGTCGGTCAGGTAAAGTTGATTCATTTTACGATGCCATCTAATACTCCCCATGGAAAGAAGGTTCTTCCGTCAGAAGAGTTTGCTCCATTTTCGATAATGTCGATTTTAATATAACTGCGGAAACCTTAAGTGCTTTTAAATTCATTACCCCTTGAACTGGTCGAGCAACTTCTAGAAAAGTAGTTATATGGTTGCCTGTAACGTACATTCATTTTAAATCAGAAGGAAAACCAGTAGAATGTTATACGGAAAATTTTCATTTTCATGAACCGATGGAAGTGTATTACCCTTGGACGTTCGTATTCGTGAATTTCAGTCACAGTTTTTACGAGTCAATTTAGGTTTTACTTATTATTCATTTCTGTACTACTTTCTAAGGTTGAATGATTTATTTCCATAAAAAAATTCCTATTCCTAATTTTATAAGCTGTGGTTGTTCGTTTGAGATATTTAGAACGATGTATATTTTAAGACTAATTCATGATATTCAAGATGTTCTTATACACATTGATGCCACTAAATTGAAAAAAAGACTCTGTTACACATGTTTCATATCATTCCAAACAAAAATTTCCAAGTTTAATGATTTGCAGTATGAGATACCACAGCATTCACAATGTTCATCAGATTAACCTTTTACACTTCTTCAAACATCTAGACATCTTTTTACAGGGAAAAAATTTGATGTAGGAGTGAGATGTACTATTGAGCTTCAGGAAACAGAGTTTTTAAGCTAAATACTGTTATATGTTTGCGTGTACCTTATTTTTATGCAATTATATAATTTGTCATGCCTTTAAGTTTAATAAAATTCTTTTCCTTGACCCAACACGTGCATGGATCCTCCCAATAAATGTATTATTTACTTATTAAATTATAAACAACCAAGGATGCTTTACTGATCACCTCGCAACCGATTCTACATACTTTATATTATATTTAGGAAATTTTGGTTAGCTATTTTGGTACCTTTGTTAAAAACATTTTGTCGCTCCTTTTGCACATTACAGACGGTACGCGTATCACAACCGGTTACGTGATAGAAAAGGAACCAGTGATGTGTGACTGGACCGAGGAAGAAATTCTACGATACTTTACATCCGCTGGAACAGAGGGAGAAGGGGAGGGATACGAGGGTGCATCACTTTCGAATCTTAAATTCCACGAGGAGGCTTCTTCGAGACAGTTCGCGGAATACGACGAGGACATCACCGGTATATTGATCGCGGACAGCTTTGTCTCTGTTCTGTTGACATGTCGCGCGGAGCACAAGAACTACGCCACGGTGTTTTATGATCAGTCAGCAGTTAGTTGCACTCTATCGATGCCCGAAGATCTTCGAGTCAGCATATCGAGAAGAGGTCATTACAAAGTTTCGATGGCGGACGGAGTTAATCTGAAGGTAATCGAAACCCACGAGATGAGATTCGTCTGAAAGCAGATATCTAATACCGGGGAATCCCAGGGTTTCGAATACTGAAACATACTTTAAATCGTAATTTCCGGATTCTCCGTAAGAAACTCCATTCAAAGTGACGTTTTACGGATAAAGTACTTCCTGACCGTGACAAACAAACATCAAACATCACTGTATTTTTACTAATGCGTAAGACACATTCGAATTAGCTGCATTTTGGTCTGTCTCTCGTAGAACGAAACAGTCACTTTTAATTAAGTGTGTTTTCTTAACGCAAACATTTCTACTTCAACTCCAATCTTTCCTTGCATCGTTCGAAACCTGTGTCACCATGGCCCTTGCATCACCAAATTTCCTTCATGCTCCGAAACACAATTTTCAGTACTTCGCTCCTACTCCAAAGACCTTTGAAAGTCAAAGAGACTTCTGTATGAGGGTTATTCAGTTTACAACCTGTAAACAGTTCGTTTCCGTGATGGTAAAATAAATATTCTTGGTAATTTTCATGGCATACCTCGTCGCTAGATTAATTACTGGCTGTACCAGTCAAAGAAGGCCGAGGTTTATGAATATTTCACGTCCCAGAGGATATTACGCATTTCGAAACCTTTCATTAAATGATGACCACAACGAGACATAATGTCAAGCACGATGATCAATGAACTGCCATCGTTTTAAAAGCAATTGTATTTCTTTGCAGTACTATATTGGTTCTTTCGATTCAAAAGAGAACAGTACGCAAACAATGATTTGTTTGTTTTTGCATAATGATAGCAAGAATATATATTATATACCCATTTAATTTATATAGTTAAATTACTATTAAATGGTTTCATATTCCTAAAAAAATTTATTTTTAATTAAATATTGTGTTTAACTATATTTAATTTTGAATAAATTGTAACAACAGAAACATAACTTTTAAACATTATGTTAACGTACTGTATTCAAGAAATGCCATTATTTTTTAGTAAAATATTAAGAAATCACAATGCACGTAATGCGCAGACAATTTTTTAGGGTACTCTATTTTTATATCACGAGTGCCTGATTTCTCCAATTGTAAAAGAACACAAAAGGAATAATAATCGTGGCTAAAATTCAGAATCGTCCCAACCGGACTGACCGTGGACGAAATGTGAATATGAAAGGAAATGAACAAGCACGTGTATCGAGAAGTGTCAGCGTTTTAAAAGGAACGAATTTCCACTAGATCGAAGAGCATGGTCTGTCATTCGAGGGCAACGTGTGCGCCACTTGCGGCAGCCAGTCAACGTCCACCTACAACTTCTTCGCTTTCGAGTCGCCAGCCGTCATATTCACCACCATCGACGTCTGCGGAAATATCTTCGAAGTCATGAACGACGGTACGACGCGTTATCGTCGGAAAAGGCAGCCGTCCGGACGTCGAGAATTCGGCTCGTATGTGGACGTTCGCGTATCAAATATAAAGGATGAAAGTTACGAGGGTGCACAGGACGAAGGGTTGGACGAAAACGAAAATTTCGAGCGTAAGCGTGGCTGCGATCACGAGAGGCTCCGCGTTGGTACGAGAACCAGTCAATACAAACTGTTTTCGATGAATCGGGATCTGACGGCTTACGAGTACCTTCATCGATCCGTGAGGAACCAGGCGGAGCTGGCAGCAGTCTTCGATAACGAGACGAGCGTGATTTTGTATCCAACTTCACGTCGACCGGAACTTCGTCGTCTGATTACATTTGAGGCAGCGAAACCTGAGTCACGATCAAAGGCCCTGCTATCGTTTCAGGTTAGATAATCGGGACAGCCGTTCCGGCGCTGCTCATTTCCTAAGTCCTGTCTTCTCATAAATGCATACTTCGGCAAAGTAGTCTTTGAGTTTAAGTCGCAGACAAAGAAACTTGCGGCGCCGCGATAGGAACTACCGGAAAGTCTGCTTTCTCCATTTACGGGGATGAGTTGGCCAAAAAAGTCAGAGGAACGCAACAGAGACGCGTCGTTCTTTGTTTCGGGGTCAACTTGCTTTGTGTAAAATTAGAGAGAACGTTTGCTCTCTAACGGTAATAATTAACCCCTTAAATCCGACTAAAATTAACTACACTTTTAGATTATTCCAAGGTAAAAGGAGTAAAAATGGGGTAACTTATTATTATCAACACTAACAGAATCGAAGAAATTCTATAATTTTAAGCTCTTCTAACTTTTCTTAAATTTTCTTACGTATTAATTTTCGTTCGAATGATAAATAATATCTAGCTCGTATCTATATAAAAATAAACTTCACTTACGGAGTATTTAATGAAAATTTTAAGCATAAATAACGCGGTGAATTTTTTGATTCTATACAATATCTTCTTTCAAATCGAAGCATATTGTTGGAATGGACTCTGTGTATAAACTTTTTGGTTAGAAATGTCTTTGAAAATACGTTCCCACGTTTCTCCTCCATTACAGCTGGCTTTATCGAGGGGAATGGGCAGATGACACATTATGATGAAGCCAACTTTAATGCAAGCAAAGCGTCGGAACGCTTTCCCCAAAGGATATGGTTCGCGTCAAAAAGCTTTATCAACTGTAGAAATCCAAACCATGAAAGTTTGACACACCTCATTAATTTAGAAGTACTTTATACATATTTAGTACAAGTCGGTTCCAATTTAAGTTTTAAGCAACCATGAACCCCTATAGTGGCTGATAAACAGAGGCGAAGATTTTTACAAGTATCGAGATTCGAGCAATTATCGAGGTGACTGATTCAATGAGGATTACCGTTGAACTCTTAACAGCGATCTGCTTTTGTTTTAAACATTGGAGACGCTATTCGTTGCTAATTGTCCATTTTATTCAGCTGTCGATACAATAGAACTGAATATGTAGAGATGTAAAGAATGAGGTTGCATTTAGCGAAATTCTTAGTTTGAGCATTCACCTGCACCAAATAATACATGTATAAGTGGAACGCGTTAATAATTAGTGCAGAAACATTCTGCTTTATTGTTACGCAAGACATCATAAAGAAGCTTACGTAAACAATAAATGTTACGTTTGGGTATTATATAAGAGACTAATTGAAAAATATTTTGTTTTTCACGTAACAATTTCTTTGCAAGATATGTATTTTAAGACGTAGTGAACAAATATTTCATTATTTTGTAACAAATGTAGTTTTTAATGCCTTGTATTGTACTTATAGAACAAATTTGCTAATGGTGTCGAAGTATTTCGACTCTACGTAGACTTAAAAAACGCAGTTGCTGGCTGTTAGTATTTTTTGTTGAATTGAATGATTCATTGCTTACAAAACGTTACTAGTTTTAGCTGCCGAGAAGTGACGCAGGTGAAAATATTTCACTTTCTGTCGAGCCTGTTCTTGTCCATCGAAACGCGCGGACCACCAACGTTTCAAATGAAATTCGAGGTGTACATTTAGATAAATATTCTCTTTATTTTCTATAACAGAAAAACTTAATGAAATCTTAACTTTTCGCGTGATTTCAACAATAACTAGGACACACAGCTTGAAACGCAATTTTTTATAATTTTGAAAGGCATGATCAAGCATTTTTCAGTCCGCAAACAAGGAAGAAGGAAAAGTTAATTTCTAGAAAACATAAAATACAAGCTTTATCATAGTAAAACATACAACAAAATTGCTTTCAGTCGCTTAACAAAATCAGTGAATAGTCGTATAAAATAATGAAATATTTTTTAGTACATCTTAATTTTAGTATTTACAACAGACAATCTTAGGTTTGTATTTTGTGTCGTTGTTTCGATTGTTTCTGTATATCGATCTACACCTTTTTCTCTCGTATTTTTTAACGAATAGAGTAAATGTTCTTTTACTATTGTTGTATTTATATTAGGAACGGAAACTGAGGCCAACAAATTTTGACAGAAGAGATATAATACGGAGTACCTACTCGATACCGTATGACTGGCTATTTCCATTCGGAAAAAATGGTGATGGAATTTGGGAGAATACTAATGATCTTCCGTTGATGACCGATGAAATGATTGTTCCAAAATTATTGAATGTACGCGTTTTATACAGCTTCAAAGAACCAAGTGGGAACGCAGTGATCGATATCCAACGAGCACTCGGACGCTATTGGATGTCCGTTAGTGAATTAATGCTCTTTTTACGAAACTATTGCCAGATGTTCCAATTAAATTACTAGGTCAGCTACCGTCTTTCTTTTGCATAATATGCAAAGTTATCACCGTTCGCATCGCTTAAGTTATTCAACTAATCTATATTATCTTCGTTCCGGAATGCTTCTTCCTTTTTTTAATCAAAATTATTGGAATGTCGTCGTATGATTAATAAAAAGTCTAAATAAAACTATACGAAGGTAAATCGACGATTTTAAAGGACGTACAATCTTATACATGCAAAGTATTTAGAAACTATGAAAAGAAACGATATTTTTCATTTCAAATTGTCGTTTCTTTTCACTCGCTGTGCTTCTTAATTTTTCTTCGGTTCTACGTTAATTCAAAATAAATTTTTATACTTATTTTGTAATAATCGTGTAAAGTACTATTAATTTAAAGACTCTTGTTTGATCTGTTCTTCGAAACGAAATTGCAATCGAAAATTCCAGTTACAAATTGCTTATGCAAACGCGACTAAATTTTGGTCTTTTGTTCTGTATCCTTTGTGATTGTCGATTACACTAGGTGCCAAATTTTAATCCTTTGCACTCAGCTGTTCCCTCTGGGGGGTCCGAATTTAAATACGATTTTCCCCAATACATAGGATTCGCGTGGGTTAAATATGTAGTTTATTTATATAGTTAAATTACTATCAATTAATTTTATATTCGCAAAAAAATTACTAAATAGAACAGATTTTAAATAAATTTCCTATTGTAAATGAATTTAAATACAGTGTATCTTAAATCAAACTAAAAATTCAGCAGAAAATTTAAAAAAAATATGTTTTCTTGGAGTTTTAACTATCTATTTTGTAAGAAAGTGCGCTCGAGTTGCTGGTAGGTAATCGAAGAAAAGTCTCCGAGTGCAAAGGGTTAAAGATGCCCGTCACTGGGGAAGTTCCTCGACTTAAAAAGTTCAATTGTCTTCAGTTGGTTACCGGTACGGTTAAACCATGCACCGCCGCGAACGGTGATGAAAAAGACGCGCGTACAGAGGCCAAGACACGGTACGAATACTTGGAGGACGATTTAAACGATTTGGCGTTCGGCATCAAAAAGACGATCGATGTAGCTACGTACAGAAGCGGATTTGAAAAGCAGTGGGAAGAACCGAGAGTGACGGCGCCACGAAAATCGATCAAATTCGACGAATTGCTCGAGCAGAAGGCTTCAAAGAGGGAAGAGCTCGAGTGGTACAAACGCTGCTTCAGGGAAAGATTCATTCTACCGTATTTCCAGAATATTGCCGGATCGTGTTTCCTTTGGGTACAGGATTGCGCGGAAAACACCCCAAAGATACCGTTGGTGAACCGATTGGCTGCTGAAAGCAGTGAAAGTCAAAAGATTCACTACTTCGACGACGATACGGACGCGTAAGGGCGTCAGAATCTAGATTTACTCAATTTTCTCGGAATTAATGTCCCCACAGAGTCGGTGAACCCTGTTACATACGAGAACATATTTGCAAACAGTGCAATATTTGCTTAATAAACGAATAAACATTTTATGATGTCTAAGCAACAACATTATATCTTTTCACAAAACGATTCTTAACCTATTGCCTATCACGGACCCGCTTTAAAGATTTTAATTATTACCTTATTATTTTAATTATCCTGGACAGAAAGAAACATTACTCTCACGTTTCGTAAACATTGCAGTTTCTTCAAAGGTCAAATGACACACTGATAATTGTGTGTCCTGTAGTTTAGGTCTATTTAAGGTATCTATGCTCATGTCATGGGCCATCGGTTTCCATTCACCGAGCTCATGCCATGGGTCACTGATCACCAATCACAGCTGCTTTAATTGTTCAGCCCAATTAACAACGACAATTAAAAGAGCTTCGATTGATGATCAGTGACACAAGCTCGGCGATCGTGATCAATGATCCATGATACGAGCCCGGGCACCTTAAATAAACTTAAACTACACGAAACACGTGTATGACATTTCCACCCTAAGAGTGACAGTTACAATGTTAGCGAAATGTTCAATTTATCATATTAATTTTAATTATATAAGTTATTATTGCATCTAATTTGCATCCTGAATACTAAAATCGTGTGGTAGGGAATATTAAAAACATACTTTTTACAAGTAAATGCATAATGAATTGTTGTTATGTAACAAACTATTATTTTAACTATTTTTATCTTTGTTTTGAATATTATGTTTCAGTTCCTTTTTCAATGGTTGCTTAATATTTTTTAAACTACATGCACCACTATAGAACGTCATCGAATCATCGATATATCGATACACGGAGGCACCAATAAACTGATACAACATATCAGCACATCAGTAATCCAATAATATCTGGATGCTCCGATACCCCAACATAGTGGTAATTATGCGTAAATATACATAACTATCTATCTCTCGATTACTGTCAATAACTATCGATGAACACCGAAAACTGTTAATAAACGTCGATAATTGATTTCTAATTGGAATTTGTAAACTTGATTAATACTTGCAGAAGGATTCCACTAACAGACACGATTATATTTATGGCCTGAGGATTTCGTCGACTGAAATTGTGAAGGCTGTAGAGATTTATATGAGGCGATCTAAAAAACAGATCGAAAAATTCATGGATATACAGGACGGGGTATTTAGAACAGGCCATTTGAATAACTTGTATAATAACACATAATTGAAGAAAAAAATTCTTTGACTATTTCTCCCTGTACTATCTAATCTGCATGGAAAATGAAAGACTCGAATCAAAGACTTATTTCTCGAAAAGGAATGCTATGTCATAGATTATTTTCTAAAGTTATTAACTATAATTGTATACATATCTGTGATAGGAAAGTAAAATCTATAAGAAGGTTCTCTATCGAAAGAATTTATGCAATTCCTTTAAAACTGTAGCGTCGCTTCCTGAACTCGCCACTAGAGGGCCACGCTTAACCCGTCTTTCCCGCAAGTACTCGACCGATCATTCAATGTCCCACTCCTTTTCTTTTCTTTCCTCCTGCTATCTCGCTCGCTTCTTTCTACGACTGCGATCCGTCATGAAACATATAGGAATCGCTACTAAACCGATGATATTTCATAGCTTGATTGAGAAAATCTCACATCTTCGGACGAAGTACACACAGTTTTATCGTTTCTTAGGTATTAAACTACTATCCTATTGACAAAAATTGTTCGGTTTCCGTGAATTTAAAAAAATCAACTTTCCAGCCACCTTTTCGCTGCAAATATTGATCGTCGCCTTCCGTGCGTGCATTCTTCTAAATTCTCCAACTTACGACCGTTTCGTCTCAAACACATGGCACACGTATCGTAACCGAAAGCCGTTTCGGGAGACAGTATATACCCCGTGTTGGGAACAGCAAGAAAACTGTGCTTCAAGTTTCGAAATTACCGAAGCACGTTTCGAAATAACGCGCGAGAATTTTCAATCAGTTTCGCTTCCCGCTAACGTACACCTCGTTTCCGATAAAGATAACAGCTCGTCCGACGAGCGTTGTCACGCATTAAAATGAATCACCGCGGCCAGGGTTATTCTGAAAAAGCCGCGCCACTCGAACTGCACATCGAATTATGCTAACTCTCTGCGTTACGACATCATCTAGCCCTCGCATTTAGCGCCTCCGGTTCTGGCTGCCAATATCGACGGGAACGTCGCGGACCGGAACACTTGTTTAATATAGGCGTTTCGCTAGGGAGATAGCGTCGTCGTTTAAAGCGCGGGCATTCTCGTCTCGCATGCACGTTTTTAGCAGCCGGTGATTTCGGGACGCGTGGCGGGAATACCGAGGACACGGAGTTAGAAAAGGCCAGCCAAAGCCGTAAAGGGGTAACAGCCGTCACAGTACCATATGCCTCGCACATTACTCGCGAAAGTAGGGAAGACTCGTAAAAGTATGGCACACGTTTTTATCCCTCTTACAGCTTCCTTGTCGGTGTTGTTACGATTCCGTCTTTTTCTTCGAGCTTTGTCCTAGACGAGTCGACGAGAGAAATCTGAGCCTACTTTTTTTTTCATTCCTTCAGTCGGCTTTCTTTCTTCTCAGAGATTTACTTTGGTACCGCTGAACTGTACTCGAAACTCGTCTCGTGTGTTTTCTACGAAACCTTCGTGCGAGGAAGGCTCTCCCGTTTCCGTGTCACATACGCTGCGTGTTGCACAAGACAACATTATAACGTAGTTCTAGTTTTATTGTATTGTGGGAAACGAGTGACGAACGAAAGTGGCTGCTTTTGTATAATTGTCACGCTACATGTATATTTTGGATGACCAGGGGTGTTCATACGTGTAAACTGTATCATTTCGTTCCGTTTAAAAACTTTCAAGCAATACCACTTTTCGGATTTGATGTTAAATAACACATGAGGAACTATCTTTTACTATGAGACTCAGTAAAAGCTCATTTATATGGATTAATTTGAATTATAATATACGAGGTGTTCGGTCACCTCTGGGAAAAATTTTAATGTGAGATTCTAGAGGTAAATATAAGACGAAAATCAAGAATACCAATTTTTGTTGATCGAGGCTTCGTTAAAAAGTTATTAACGTTTAAAGTTCCGTACTGACCGGAAAATTTTTGGGCGAAATTAAAAAATTTCAAATCATTCTGAAAAAATTATTTTTGGTTGCAGGGGTCAATAATAATCATTTTTGGTGAATAGACCTACTCCCGAAATCCTACCCACTTTCGAAAAAAAAATTCCTTACCGAAAATTTCATGTCTGACCATAGCGTTGATATGTTTCACTGAAATTTCATGCGTATCTTTAAAACATCATAACTTCTGAACAGATTGGACGATTTTCATGTTTAAAAAAGCAAACTACGCGTATTTTGGTAGAGAATATGTACAAATCGCAAAAATATTCGAAAAGTTGATCCTTAACCCTGCAAAATGTGAAAAACGCCATAAAAATGGTCCAATATTCAAACAGCTATAACTCCTACAATTGTGAATATATTTCAATGAAACTTTTTTGAGAAGCAGAACTCATGGGTACCTACAAAAAAGTATTGGACAACTTTTCTGTAGGGTGTCAAACAAAATTACTAAAAATGAAAAAGGAATTTTTAAGAAAAATCGACAGGGGGTAGGTGCCTAAATTTGTCGGCGAAAAAAAAAATTTCAAATCGTTCTAAAAAAATTATTTTTAGCTAAGGGGGTTAATTACAAACATTTTTGGTGAATAGACATACCCCCGAAATCCTACTCAGTTTCAAGAAAAAAATTCCTTACCGAAAATATAATTTCTGGCCAGAAATGTCTGCCCGAATTTTCATGCGAATCTTTAAAACGTCATAACTTCTGAACGGATTGGACGATTTTAATGTTTAAAAAAACAAACTACGCGTATTTTGATGGAGAATATGTAGAAATTCCAAAAATATTCGAAAAGTTGATCCTTGACCCCGCAAAATGAGAAAACCCCCATAAAAATGGTCCAATTTTCAAATAGCCATAACTCCTATAATAGTGAATATATTTCAATGAAACTTTTTTCTGAAGTAGAGCTCATGGGTACCTACAAAAAGGTATTAGACAACTTTTCTATAGGGTGTCAAACAAAATTACTAAAAATGAAAAAGTAATTTTTTAGAAAAATCGACAGGGGGTAGGTGCCTAAATTTTTCGATGGAAAAAAAAAATTTCAAATCGTTTTGGAAAAATTATTTTCGGTTGCGGGGGTCAATCACAATCATTTTTGGTGGATACACATACCACCGAAATCCTATCCACTTTCGAGAAAAAAATTCAAGTAGGTGCTGAAATTTTTCGGCGAAAAAAAATATTTCAAATCGTACTAAAAAAATTATTTTCAGTTACGGGAGTCCATTATAATCATTTTTGGTGAATAGGCATACCTCCGAAAACCTACGCTCTTTCGAGAAAAAAATTCTTGGAGATGGACAAATTTTATCAATAATTTTTAACAATAATTTTGTTAACAACTTTTTAACGAAACCTCAATCAAGAAATTGGTATTCTTTATTTTCGTTTTATTTTCATCATTCATATCACTGTGTATATAGTAACAATATTCTAAGAATATCTAAATATTACAATCACGATGCAAAATAAAAATTCATCGAAACCTTTGATTCATACAAATATCTTTATATCATGATTTCGATGAATTGCAATTTTTAACAATTTTCGTCGAACAGTAGCTAAAATAGTTATTAACAATATCCACTTGATAAATAATGTCTGTAACTGTGAGATATTTAGATGATCACCATTAGGTGAACTATACTATACTTGCAAATAAATAATTACTTTTTTTCAATAATTACGTCAAAATAATCAAACGGAATAACGAGTTAATGTTATTGATAATTCTAGCAGACACTGAATTAATAAAGTACTGATACTTATTGAAATCATTCTCACAGTATTAAAGTAAATACCACATTTTTAAATCCTATATTACCACCCATTAGCATTAATCAGTTTTCACTGGAAAAAATGACTAATCTAAAACGAGAAGTCCCGGCGGGGCTAGCAGCCGATAATGCGTTCCAATTTCGTCGCAATTTACAGCATTAAAGAGGTACACGCAATTTAATTATAAAACCCTTGCAGCCAATTAACTGAGTCGTCGATTAAACTCTCGCTGATGCTAGCACAAACTTCGTCGAACTCCATCTCTGATGATACTGCGCCCAAACTTCCACCAAGGAGTAGTTTATACGTTTACACCCAGGAAGATCGCAGCAGCGTATGAAGTGCCATTTAGACTTGTGCAATAATGCACAATCGCTACGATGTCATCAAACTTAGGCGTTTCTGCGTCCGCGACACTACATGCTTTCGGTTTAAACGATTTTCCGTTCCGTATTACCAGAAAGAAAGTGCAACTTGCGCCTTATGTGCACCGGCGATAGTATTAACAGTATCATAAATGTATAGGTCGCAGCTGACAAGAATGGATTTGAAAAAAGTAAATAATAATAGGTGGCACGTTCGTAGCAATTGTTAGACTATCAAACTTTTGGACGTAAATGCAAAGATTTTAAGCAGCAATAAGTCGTTTGAAATTTTCGGAAATTGCCATAGATTTAACCCAATAATTGTACCTAAGACAAAATATTTGCGATTCTCGGATCAAGCGATTAGGTGTAGATTTCTCGTTCGGGTAGACTAAGCTTTGCAACGCAAACAACACTTGATGTATTTCTGGTGTTCGTGGTACGTTTGACTTATGTTTGGGTCAGTGCTATTAATCCACGGGAACAGGTGTTTAATAGATAGTACATAGGTAACTGGACGCTTTACGGCAGAGGTCAGTAAGGTGTTCATTTATCTATATATTAAATAGGTTTGAATTCGATTGAACTTAGTTTTGACTATGGTTTGGTTTAAGTTTATATATGTAGCATAAATATATTAACTTGTAACAACACAAACTAACCCATTTAATCGATTGAATACACTATTTCAAATCAAACCCAGACGTGATCAAACATACCAAATTTCAAAATACTATCTGTAGTATTGAAAATATTTTTGTGTATATCTTTGGAACCAAGGTGAAATGGTAATAATTAAACTGCGAATGTTTATGCAAAAATATAAGAAATACTTAAAGGAAGATACGAATTATTACATTTAGGGGTTGAGACAACCCTCTAGAAAGCTCCCATTTCATTATTTCTATTAATAAAAATATGAATCCGCAGTCTAGTAATTGTATTATTAATATATTATTAATATGAATAGGAAGAAGTTATTCAGAATCGATAATATATTTCAAAGTAATGCTCGAACCTGTATTTTAAGAATTTAGCTTTTGTTGAATGTATTCTAACGTGGAACGTAGTCTACAGTTGATCGAAGAAACCTACTCGAATCTTTACGAGAAAGGAGCGTCAGTAAACTTAAATGACATGCACGTGATATGGTGGCAAACGTCGTAGTGATTTCAGTAATTAAATGACGAGGGAAGTTTTTAGTAGTTGTAGCGAACTATCGTCATTCTAATTCTCAAGAAAATCCTGTTAATCCCTGTCGTCCAGTTTACTCTGTCTCGAAAAGTCGAAAGTATTTTCACGGTGGACCGGAGCGAAATAATGAAATCCTGTGTGCGCGTTGACCTCGTGTCGTGTGATGCAGGTAGAGCAACGAAAGCGCAGCTGTGCTCGTTTTGCAAGTATACTTGTTCTGTAATTTACACGAAAAAAGAGTGGTCGGGTTTACTTTTGGCTCAATAGAACTGACAGAAGAATCGTCAGCGCGACGACGAATCAATGGAATACAATATACATTATTAAAATTAAGGGATCACCAATTTTAGATCGAAAAATTGTCGATTTTTGAACTGCTGTAATTTCATGAAAAATATCATACAGAGGTGTGCTTCTGCTCGTTTTAAAAGGCAAAGCTTCTACTTTTTTGACGTTGTTTTTATATTCGGAAACAAAATTAATCTGTACAAAAGAACTGAGATGAGTGATAGTGGTTAAATGACAATAGTTGAATGATTTATAGAAACTCAATATTCAAAAGACTTTTCGAGAAATGGCAACGCTCTCGTTAAAAATATATTTCTATTCTTCCTTGCTTTTCTATTGCATTTAACGTATAAAACCTTGAATGTTGCATTCAATATATTTTAATCCGGTTTTATTGTTAGAACCATAACAAGAGCGGAGCATGATGACGGAAATGCAATTCACGTGCCATAATTTATGAGAATTTTTCTTTTGTCAGTATTCTCATGGGAGTGTATCTCAAAGGGATATCTACTAACATTAATCAACATCGCGTTTTTAACGTCGCTTCTGGTTACAACCTTCAACCTTAATTGAACTTTAATAAACATCTTACGTTAATACATGCAGTACAATTGGAACTGGAAAAATAAAATTCTAATAAAATTAACATTGTAAAATTATAGCTTGGATGATCCAAATTTTCTAATATACGATACTGTACCAAAATGTACCAAAAAAACAAAATTTAAAAAGTTCTTTTTTGTATTGTGGCGGCGTTTTTCAGTAAAAGCAGAGATGAGCAATTGCATTTCTTTTCGGAATAATGCTCTCGCGGAAACGTTTTAAGGATTGCCTTTCTCATCCGGTAGGTGGTACCATGCGAAGTCGTTCAGGGACACGAAGTCGACTTTGTATTTCCGGTGGGCTCTGGTACCTCTTGAAAGATTTCACTCACGTATTTTTAACCTATATCATTTTCCCTTCCAAAACGTCATGTGACGTAGCACGATGGGGGAAAAAACTGGCTCGTTCAACGTTATACGTATTCTTCCATCCGAGTTGGTCTCACGGGGATACCTACAGGCTCGATTTTTCCATCGGTTATCTTTGCCATCGACGTACCCCCGTTTTTTCTTTTTCTTTTTTTTTGTCAATGACAGATACTGTACGGAAGTATATCACCCTTTCAATTTATGGAAATCGTATTATCACGTAGGAAATTACGAGACTCGCCTGAAAATTAAATTATAGCAAGTAATAAATATTACTGGTATTTTTGTGACGAATATTTTAATTACAAATGACAGCACACCGGTTTTCTACTTTTATGTACAGAAATATAAAATCCATCTTTATATAATTTTAAAGTATTTATTAAGAAAATTTTAAAGAGAATCAGAAAATTAAAATTATTTTACACGAAACGAAACTATTAAAGCTACTTTAATGCGAAGTATCGTTTTGTAAAATTGAATCACGTGAAATTTCTTGAAAGCCTCTCGTTCCTCGCTAAACTCTAAAGTTCCACGGGAACCCATTAGTCTTCTGCTAAATACATATTGTAGAAGGGACGAACATCCCTATACACTGTAACTTTCTTTCCGACCACGGATTGGTTAATCACGGTATTTAGTTTCTATCAGCTTTCAACACTTGACTTTAACGGAAGACTAGAACCATTAAACTCAAAGTGCTTGTTGTACTTAGTCTCTGTAAATACTGATATATAATTGTTCCTTACTTAATTTCGTTCTTCGACAATGTGAAACTTTTTAAACGAAACGTTTTCTTCGCCAGGAATTTCCAAAGCTTCGATATAGAATTTAATTTTTAATATTTCTGGACAACCAGCGTTATCGATGCAGAATCAAATAGAATTATAAGGCGTTTAGCGGTAAAAATTTAAACGAACAACGTTTCATTCATACTTTCAATCTCAGAAAATAATCTGGCAATGAGGTCTATCGATTTTCGTAACTTTGTGATAACATAGATAGTACTTGGGAAACTTCAGAGATGTGACAACATCTGGAACGTGGAATATTTTAGCAAATTCCTAGAGTACATGAAATTCAGAACATTCCCCAAGTTACTTGACTGAAATTGTTCAAGTCCTATGTATTCTCAGACCATGAGTCAGCATTTTATATTTCAAGAAATGATCAAACAAAACAATACAAAGTAATAGCATTTCTTTTAACGCATTATCTGCCATCTCACTCACATGTGAGTGATCGTGGATCCACGTGGACCGTAGATTAAGAACCACTGCTGTAGAAAACTAAATATCACGGTGCCATTCAATTTTTTCCATCTCTTATCAAATTCTAGATATCATTCGACCCAGTTCCGTGATTCACCCTGTATAGATAAAACACGAGAGCGAGAGACAAATTTCTAAATTGGTTTTTTGAATTTTCTCCTTTGCAATACTATTGTTATCACAGTTTGAACATAAAAGAGATACGCGATATGTGATTAATACGTTGCCAATAACAATTAAAATAGTGTAACATGAATACAAAATCAAATAACGTTTATTAAATATTTTTGCCTCTACATTGACATATGTATTGCAAACCGTTTCATCGGAGATACGTTGAAAAATATTTTGTCGATTTTGTCATTTGACGTCGACTGCGTGTACAACGTGAATTGAGTCTACATATGGTATCGATTTCAGACATGAATCAAAGGTAGAATAAAATAGAAAGAAAACAGTGAGTTACACTGCAATGTGATTCGGTAAAAAAATATCAAAGTCTGTATGGAATAACAAACTTAAAAGCGTATTATTTAAAATAAATTCATTTATGATTGCTGCACAACCAAACGTCAATAGTAATACTATTTAAATGAGTTTCACGAATTGGAGAAACAGTCGATATTATCATGTGCACAATAATTTAAATATTAATAGTTTTGAGAAGATTAACAATATCAGCCATCAATCTATATTCCTCTAAAATATGTATATTAATACGATAAAAAATTATAAAAATGTTATCCTTTCTGCCCATTCTGAAACTAAACTTAAAGATGGGAAAATATAATATTGGAACTTCTAAACGATTATTTCTGTCTAAATTTGCAAATCTTCGCGTAATTTCTTAGAAAATTTTTATAATATCGAATGATCTCTTCATCGTACGACTCTGTCTTTGTACGGGGTCAGACATTGTGGTTAACGCAACGGTTCTTTTCAAAATCTTACTGTCCTTTTCTATGGCTGCCACATACACCACAAATGTAAAAGTTGCTCCTGAAGTTTTACAAATATCCCAAGTTCTTTCGTTTCCAAAATATGCAATGTTGTATAACAAAACCTGATCTCTATTTATAATTCCACTTTAGATTGTCGTCTTAAAAAAAAGAATTATGGTCCCTTCTAATTTTATACCGACTATAACATACTTCAATGTCGTAAAAAGTCCGAGAGATCCGCTTCCTTTTTTGTACTAACAAGAGCGGTCGATTGTTGTTATTTGTACATCCATAAACCACAAATGCTGTAATTTTACCAAACATTACGCTGAGTGCTCGATTCGCGAAACAACGAAGTTATTGCCCGTAAACGCCACGATGCGACGGTGAAAAAAAAATTCTTGCCTGGCCCGTAATCAAAACCTCCACGCGTGGGCTCAGTATAAATGTTTTACGGCTCGTCTATCCTGTTCCGCTTGGACAAGAAATGGCTACGATGAAATTTCCACTGGTCGAACCTTCCGAATGCCAATGGAGAACAAACGACGTTGAAGAGCAAGCACACAAGGACAAACGCGATTTTCTAAAACATTTTACGAACTCTCAATACAGAGTGCATCACGGTGACAAACCGTACTCTATGTTTCGATAAATATAAAAGGAAATAGCACAATAAAATTGAATGGCGCAGGAAAATTCAAGTTCCTACGACCCCGTTCTTTCACATGCACAACAATCCACATACGAACTGCAATAAAAATTTCATTTGAAGCGGAGCTACGTGTGCGATATATAAATGTACGGATACTTCTCGTTAGTTTACGTATAGAAGTATTAAACCAGCTACCATGATAGACAGTTGTGTACTTTCTACAATAGCTAAAGAAGCATGCTACTATAAATTCACATTTATACCAAATGATACTTATCTCAACAGTAGATATGAGATTAATTGAAGCGTAGAACTAGGCTGAGTTCTAGTAAATAGACAGGCTAGACGACTCCATTAGTAAGTGCTTACTATTACAATGTCACCTCGAGATTAAATAATACTTACATTTGTGGTAGACCCACAATATACAAAATCTTCGTAGTTTAGAAATACGTTTTAAATATATTTGAAGGATTTATTAGTTACAGTTGTACTACAGAGAAATTATAAAGAAAATAATATATGTTGAAGGTCAGACTATATTAATGAATGCATAAAACGTATATTAAATTTTACATGAAGATGAGAACGTCAAAGTTTTGCAAAATAGTATTTATCAGAGATCAAGGATTGTTGGGAAAGACTTTCCATGTGACAATAAAATCTATCAACTTCTTCGCTATTATGTACATGAATCTTCGTTATGCAGACACTTCCCACGCTCGCCAATAGAGGGCTACACTCTCTCACAAGTACTCGACCGACAATCGACAACTATTCGAACATTACCAAATGCCCTCGTAAAGCAACTATTCTCTTATCGAAACGTAAGAATAGAAATTCCATAGTAGAAATGTACAACAGTAGAAATTAATTATTAAACGGATTTAATACGTACAGAAAGACATAAAAGACATCAAGGATACCTCACGCATAGGAAAGTAAATGCATTTATAGCATCATAACAAAAGTAAATCAATTCTAATACGTAGCAATTCGAAATTGCAAATGTACCCTAAAATTCTCGTAACCGGAACAGTGATATTTTCCGAACAAATCGGACAGTGGGGATTCTACTGTGCCCCTGTTTCGTCGTCCCGAAGCATGACGATTAAACTGTGTCGGCCAAATTCTCCCATATTTCAATCGAGCAGCTATCATGCTTTCGGACTCGCCGGGAAAACTAATCGCTGGAAAGATCGAGCAAACAACAAAGCTCCAATTTGAGATACGCGGGCATCCTAGTCGCCTACCTATGTTCTGCGAGTGGCACGCGTCCCAGGACCAATGGGAGAAGCCACAGAACTGCAGAATTATCGATGCCGCGGTGGCATTGCGGTGCTGTGTCCATTAATTCGACGTTAGCCTAAGGGGCTTTAAATAATTAATCCCGCGGCCCACCTGCCGCGATTAAACGATGCGATTAAACCGACCCATGGGTTTACTTGACCGAAGATCACCAAACCTCCGGGCCACTGACTTTCCCTTTGGAACTTCGTACCACCTGGGACGACCAATGAGCCGCGACTGATACTCGATTGAAATCGCTTGAAAAATTTGTTCGACTGTCATCGGAGCGAGTTTTCGTTACGGGGAGCAGCTGTCGTTCAAAGATATGCATCAAAATTTTCCAGATTTTTCCTCCAGTAACTAGTCTGAATCTTAAATTAAACATGGTAACTTTACATTCGGTACTTTCAATTTCACGATTAAATAATCTGAATTTAATTTAACCAGGGCATAACTGAAATTCGAGCGATTAAATACGTAATTTGTTGGACCATGATTCATCTGGATTTAATAGAATTAAAAATGGTATGTCAACTAGCAGACCTTGGTTCAACGTTTTATCGTTGCAAGCATGTCGAATTCATTTTGGCCTTAGGGTGAGTTCACACGTTGCTATCGCGTCGCAGGCCACATAGGTATTAATCGTTTCACGATGATCGATAATACTCTAATTTTTCTGTCAGGTTTCTGTTCAGGACTGTAATAATTCTATTACTGTGATCGTTTCGTATTACGTTTATATTCTAATTTGTAAAGAGACTTGACAAAATGTTTCTTATCGCGAAATTTATACATAAATATTTTATTTAATGAATATTTCGTGACAAAACTTTTCAGACCACTGTCCTTCTATTTAACATTTATTCTAAAATGTTTCTGTGGACCCGTAACAAGGTACGAAATGCCAAAATAAGACAATTTATATACTTACATACTTCATGCCTTGATAAATATTCAAATTAATTTGTAATTTATAATCTTTAAACTTCAAAGTTAAAGTCACCGCCTGAAATTTACTTTGAAACTTTTATTTTTCGTTTTACATTCAATTATTGGCGTTTTATAGATTTCCTGGTAATCGGCCAGGTTCTTAATTTAAGTAGGTATAATGATAGCCATTATCATCGCACGACATCGTGTAATGGATAGTACAATTCGCGTAGTAGTAATCGATATTGTGTAATACAACAATGCATGACACTGTGGTGGTAATGAACGTCGTGTAATACGTTACGTTAGCCATATTGCATAACACATCGAGGTGGTAATTAACTAGTTACTATTCATATGTGATGGAAACAAAATCGACGAGTGAAGGATAAGTGAAATTGCAACGAATTATGATGTTGCTAGTAATCGATGAAAAACGATCTCTACGTGGCATCGAATAATATGTGAAAGTAATGCTTCAAATTCAAATCAATTCTAACAACACTCTTCTTATAACTGTTCTTTTTCTTTTTTAAGTACGTATGTTTCTAGATAAATAATTGTATTCACCAGTATATATGGAAAGCAACAACGCGGAGAAAAGCATATTATCTAACTATTAATTTCAACAATTATATACATATAGGTGCTAGTATAAAAATTTGGTATTGCTTAATGACAAAATTTAAATAACATAGAAATGAAAAATATCACGATGAGATTTAACGTCGTAATACTCCACCAGGACAAATTAATTTCTCAATCACATTCATGTTACTCGAACTTTAATTAATTTCTACCCGCGTAATAGCCGCAAGCTACAATTAATATGCAGCCCGTGATGTTATGCGTCGTTTGAAATACAAACTAACAGTTTTCAAATTGCTTCATTCATTACTTTATCATACGTATTTAGTTCGAAACGGAGAGCAGTATTTTCGGGCGTGCAATGAATAATTAAATTGAACTACAATATTCAGTTACTGGCTGAAAATAAAATCAACTTCGCGTAAAAGTACTTCCGTAATTAAAGTTAGAGGCTAATAATACTAGAAATTATTTCGGGCAATTTCAAATTTAATCGTAGAATAATTTAATTTAACTTTGAATAATCAAATTTTAGATCTTTTCTCGCAGCTTTAATTGCTACTGCAATTATTTCGCGGTAAATCTTTAACCTGTTATGTACTCTGTTCTATGATTTAATGTAAAATATTTTTGTTAAAGACATAAACCTTGATTCCAACGCTTTAACAACTCCATTGCGTCTTTTCAGTAATAAAAAATTTATTGAAAAAGTGACGAAACATGTACATGACATTGTTACTTTAAAATAATTATTTTCTATTTTGTACCGTTCATTTTGTAATCTATTCTGCAACTTAGCTTCTAATAAAATGTCTTCCAGTACTTTTCTTCTTTCCGTATGCACTTGTATCTTTTTGATCGGACCATATATTTTTAGTAAAGAATTTTTTTCTCGAAAGTGCATAGGAATTCGGGGGTATGTCTATTAATAAAAAATGATTATAATTGACCCCTGCAACCAGAAATAATTTTTTTAAAACGATTTGAAATTTTTCAGTTGAACGTAATAACTCGATGCAAGTTCATGAAACACCGAAGAAAATGTAAATACTGTTCCAAGTGTGCTGTCATTTTGTCTGCGTCGGATTATGTGTTGCTCTTTCAATCAAGAGAACCTATTAAGGTGAAGTCAGTCTATGTTATGTTTACGTATTCGTAGACGTTATACATATAACTCCGAGTTTCCACGCTAGCATAATCCTAACGCGAGAAATTGAAGATAGCACGCTCGTGGTATCGTTTTGTTCGGGAGTGTACCTGGTGATGGACGAAATTCCCGGTGAGTTGTAAGTAAACGGTTCGAAGGAAACGAGAAGTCAACGACAAGGAAGCTTCCTGCGCACCTGGTAGAACCGATATGGGCGCTCGGGGGTGTCCCATTTGGGATGGTCGAAGTGTCAACCTGTTTATATACACGGTCCAGCGTTGCTATTGTTGGCAAATTGGCGGTGGATGGATCCGTCGACGATGACCGGGGTTTGATGAAGTAATGGACGTTCTCTGTCGACGTGTTGACCCGCGCCGATTATATACACCGTAATAGTACATACATGGGGGAGGGGAGGTAGCAGAGCATTGGCGGCATAGTGACTACCGATACGTGTACACACGGCTTTGTGCATGCATCCTTTACGTGCACGTTGTTCCATATGTGCGTGCATGCATGTGCATACAGACACCAGACGCGAAATCGACTGCTCTTACTGCAGTCTCAGCCTGCTTCGAATTCCAATCGAAAACTATTAAGTGCATTCTTTGATCTTTTGTCGAACGGAGCAACGCTTTGCGTAACTTCGAAATATATTTTATCCTTGATCGAGTGTCGTCTAAACTCGGGGGTGGCAACATACGGTACATATGTTACAAATGGTAGGCCAATTTACGATAGTGTAGCAATTGTAATGTTTTCTAGGAACTAGCTGTCCTTCTTAATTTGTAGTTTCTTTTCAAATACGTTTTTTAACGTTTTCTCATTCATTTTTTTTTTGGTTTAAGTAATATTTCAGTTTGTTCGAAAGAGTTTTATGACGCGACGATATTTGGGTTGTTTTTTGCAGTCTGCCGGTTCGTGACACAGTTTTAATAGCTTTGCAGTTTTTGCGATAATACGATTCGCAATAAACTAGAGCTGTCAGAGTGCTTGGAATATTCAAGCCAAGGCAAAACTCATTTTTCGAAATCAAGTCAAGTATTTGACTATGATTAATTGATTAATTATAGAGAGTTTGAGTTTCATTTATCGGTGACCATAATCAGATAGCAATATTTGGGATGTATAAAGACAAACATTGACCACAACACTTAAACACGGTATTGTTAAATTTGTGTACATATTTAAATATCCAAAATGTATGTCGTTTAATGCTGCTCTGCAATAAGGTTGCTAATTAAATTGAATTAATTTGTGTAGTGTAGGTAATTGAAGAATTATCGATTGTAGTTTCTAGTTTAATTAATTCTAATGTAATTAGTTCCGATCATAACATGGCAATAGTAACAATTCCAATTCAACCCGATTCGAAACTATAATTAAATGATGTTTGACATGCTGGCAACAATTCGATCGTACCCTATTCGTGTTTCAATTTTGTTGACTTCTTCGTGCGATTATTATTTATGATTTTGAGTAGATTGGAATAATTAATATTTTGTTAGTATTTTATTAACGTCTATAAATATTATTTTACGTTCGCGATTCGTCGTACGAAATAAACAATGTCCGTGTCTACGCTCCTTTTTTTAATCCACGGCACCGTGCAGTGATTCTACACGAGTGTGTAAGTTCGTAACTATTCTCGCGTAACACACTTTTCACAGTAACAAATTCGTTGTTTCGTACAATCCTCGCTTGGAACGCATTTATTTTCGTTGCAGAAGCTCGTTTCAGCGATTGCGCACACAGGCCATAGCTTCTCGTCGTCTCCTGTCAGTGCCACGGATTCACCGAATTTAATTAAACATCGCGAGATGTAATTTTCTAATTTAGTTGAAAACCACCTGTCTCGCTGCGCCCGCCCGCGATAATCGCTCACTTGGAACCTGACTTATACAATTAAATAATTAATACTGGTGTATTTCCGGCGCGAAAGTCGAACCAAGTAGCGCGCGAAATTATTAAATACATAGTATTCCATAAAACATGAGTGTAACTTCAAAAATAGTTTCAAACAATAAAAATAATCGAGTTACATTCATGCAAATATTGTTTTGTTCGAATTGAATAAAACTATTTATGGATCGTAAATGTGTTTAACACTTCGGCTGCCATTTTGGAACCGCAGCAATTAATTCTCAAGACAGAAATATTAAAAGAAATAAATTTGAATATGATTCATGAATTTTAGCGTGGATTTGAAAATAAATACTAAGATAAATTTTAATTTATATGTACAGTTTACACTTGCTCAAAATCAAAGTTTTGGTCTGGTACAAAATTTTACAATTTTTATTTGGCAGTCAACGTGTTAAAGATAATTAAGATTCAAAATCTATCGTGTTCGTGCGATAATTAAATTTGTAAATAACTTAGTAATCTCGGTGAACCGTTAATTATATTCTAATTATATTCGTTTTCAACCGTTCCTTGCAGTCCCCTTCGGACGCTAATTACATACAATATAGGATTATTTTACAAATATAAATATAAAACTAAAGAGAGGAACCTGTTGTATATTAAGTACATAAGATAAATTTATAATTTATATTTTGTTTTCGGATTCGTTTAGATTTAATATGCAAGGACAATCGATCAGATGCAATTGTTGTTACCTTAGGGACTAAATTACAACCATTTTCGAAATACTAAAGAACACAATTTGTTTACACGCTTCGTTACCACAATAATCAGTCAATCGAACTAGTGTTATTATAATTATAACCATAGGACACGAAGTTTGTTCGAATGAATCAAATATAAAATAATTTCACTGATATATTTTACAAAAATTAAATGAAATCCATGTTGGACTGTTGGTGTTCGCCCCTCGTAAGATTTAACCTGGACCCTCGACTGTTTAATTTGCACCGCAAGAATGACTAGAACCGTGCTGAAAGTTAAATGGCTGGTCCCAGCGAGAATCAGTTTCACAGAAAACGCACTCTTACCATTTCTACCTCCAGCTTTTTGTAAATTCAGACAGAGGAGCCGGAGTCACGATGATATATAGCCGACCACCGGCATGCGTCCAGAGATTCCAGGCGTGACACAGTAGCTTCGTGGCATCACGATGCGAATTATGACCGAATGGTAGTGTTGACTTTTTGTTTCTCCTGTACTACACAAAAAAAAAAGACAAAGAAACGCAGAGAAACAGAGGAGAGGAACAAAGTCCAAAAGGAAAATATGGAGCCAAAAATCCAGCGAGACTAAACAAAGACGAACATTGCATCTGTTAAGAAAAATTTTAACTTAGACAACTAATAATAATTGGATCGGTACACCCGTATTAAACACAAAACTGACGATTATGCGAGAATAAATTTGAGATAGAATTCTACGGTGGACATTTCAGAATGGAGTAATTATTAAAGTCGGACATGTTTTATAAAATACAAAATATTTACGCTGAAGATATATTTTAATTTTATGGAACGTTTCATGAACAGATTTTGGTAGAATTTGATAGTATAGCACATATTGTTTTTACGGTAGAAAAACTAGTCTTTGATTCAACATAACTGTAATTATTAATTAACTTAATTAACTTAAAAAAAAGTGAACACTATGATCGTATAATACCAACACGCGTATTCCTTCATACATTTTCATAAAGAATATCAAGGAATATCAACTGATAGTGAAAAAAAAACCTTACAAGAAAATTACTTCGTCTGTTGTAGATCGATCTCTTCTTCTATGTAATACAATAATGACATAAAATAGAATATTTCTTATGTAATCATCGTTTAATATTTACATGTGAATTCCACCCAATAATTTCATTTCTCTGTTTCGACAAGTTCCATCGTTATCATTTTCTTCGTGAAAAGTCAGTTCTCCTTTTGTTTCAGTTTCGAAACAAACTTCACTCTTGTTCGTTATCCTTTTTCCTATTTTTCGTACGAACCTTTCCGCTTGTTGCTTTCCCCGCATTTGTTTCTTTCTTATATACCCGTGCGAAGGATGTACTTCACGAAGTGTACTTCATTCTTTCTCACAGAAGTCGTAGTATACTTGAACATCGCGCTGCAAGAGATACAATACGCAATATTTCTCTTTTCTCTTTTTTCTCGTTGATCTTACTTTGTTCGAAATTAAAATTCCCCGAAAGCCAAGGTTATTACATAATTTCCCAACGTCTTTTTATAACTGAAATTATTCTTGTGTACGGATACTTTTTTTCACTTTACGTAATCGACGATGGTAATAGAATTTCCTTCGTTACGGTAACTTGTTTGAGAAACTATCGATTTCATTAGACGGTATTCCAACGCGAGAAAATAAAAAGTTTTAATTACTCTTTAGCGTGCGTCTCGGAAACTTACTCGATGTAATGTGGTCTACTACGGGGACTCAGGGGCTATATTTTGTTCGCGTTAAGTAGAACGGGGAACGAGTTGGGAATGGCTACGGACACTCAAGAAATTATGAAGAAGGGAACGCGAAGCAAATGGTTGCACCGACCCGAGCCGACCAACTTTGAAAAACATACTTCGGTCCTCCGCGTGTTTTGCATCGCGGTTTTTCGCGTCACGTTCGAGACAGCGTGTCTAATTAAGTGGCATTCCCCGGGTTTTAATCGCGTAATTTCCTCAACCCTCGCACAGTGGCTCTGGAAGATTAACTAGCTTTTCAGCAGTCGAATATGTTGTTACACGTTCCCACGGGTGAAAGTTATGAAAATTACCTTATCACCATTTAATCTCTCTATTAAACAGTCAGTCCTTGAGTTGTGTGTTCCCAGTGATTGCGTTTTTATTATTCCATTACATCTTTGTTTAAAATTTCATTCGATCCATGCAGTCGAAACGAGTAATGTGAAATGATCGTAGTTTCATCTGGTGAGCATTACGAAGAGATAAGAAGAGAATCAGTCAAATTTTAACTTAAACACTGAGCAACAAATGATATAGAGTGACGTCGTTGCAATCTGTATTTAAAATTAAAATTAAAAGAGGGTTAAGGAAGAATCCGAATAGAATTTATCTGATAACTAAAAAATATCAATAAATAAAAATCTCTGTGTGTTCTGGATATTTTACAAATACAGGTTTATGATCATAATAATTTATTTTAAACGCGAGTACACTAACTAGTAATTAAAAATACATGGTTCTATTCTACTAGCTCGTAACAAGCAAATAAAAACTTGAAACTTTAAATCTTTAATTCTAATACATTTTGCCTTTCACACGAACAAGTAGAAACAAGGGTAGAAGTAGAAATTGCAATGACGATTCAGTCAAAGGAACAGATACAAAGCAACAGGGGAAAATAGAATCGAAATTAAAGTTTGAAACAAATAAAAAAAAGTAGACATTTAGAATAAACGATATCGTAGTGCAAAACGAACAAACGGTATATGAAAGCGTTTGTGTGTAATCCCCTCTGGATCTACAAATCTATATAAATAAAATTGTAACTTTGCGATTGTAAAACTTTTAGGCGATTTCGATGTAAATATGTAGTTTATAGGGTATCTAAACCAAAATAAAAATTTGTCGAAGCTATTCGAATTGTGCGTCGATGGATTCTGGAAAGCATCCTGAAACCAACTTGTTTGCAAATGTTTTCGTATAAAAGTGGACATGATTTATTACACGAATACTACTAGACGATATAACTCGATGGATATTCATAATATGCACAAATGTCGTTCAGATAACGTATCTAGGATAATATAATATATTAGATTAGAGTCTCGATGAAATTTGAGTTTCGCGTGAAAATGAACTGTGAGATCTAAACTGCGCTGTAACTCGTTTATTAAAATTGTGGAAGTGGCGCGGAATCTATGTAGACTGGGACTGCAGTGTTCGTAATCCAGTTGAGATGTTTACAACGTGTTTTCGTCCTGGAATATGCGATTACACATATTTATATAAGTTAGAATGTCTGACTAACACGACGTCCTAGTGACACGCTAGAAGAAAAAGCATTTTTACACGTAACATCGTCAACATGGTAGTGTGACTCTTGGAAATTATTAGTGAATTATTTCGTTCTTTCCAAAATGAGAAAAATACTCGTATCACTTATTATTTCCTTTTATAGAAAAAAAATAGGAATGAACACTTATATCTAAATAATTTTAAATAAAGAATGGTCCAATTGTCTCGTAAGTAAGAGGTTGAAAATCCGAGTATCGACAATTTTTCCGTGAGAGTCTCGATGAAGACCCAAAGAGACATTTTACTCGAAACAAAATAACGTTTTGACGTATCACTGACATCGACGGAGATATTTTATCGCATCCAACTCTGAACGAAAAGTATAAACAATTTTTACAGCGTGCACATAAAATATGAGTATCGTTCGTTGCGCAGGGTGTATTGAAATAAAGTAGACGATCGTTTAGGTACTATGAATTTATTGTATTTACCTTCTCGAATCTTACAAATAGTGAACAGCGAATACCGACATTAAATGGATTTTCTATGTTTCTCCGTCGCTTTTCCGTTTTCTCTTCAAATGGTATCCTCCTACAACACATTTGCACCTTAACCGCGTTAATGACATTAATAGTACCAATAACTTACAGATGCTTATAGACATGTCTTTTTATTTACTTTATCGTTATCGTGAATACATTACTATGGATGATGAGACATGATTAGCGATGAACAAGTATATCGGGCCGAAGATTTTACACGAACAATCTTCGATTTTACATACAATGTACTCCGGTCCGCATCTACTCGATCGAAGATCGATACGTTTCTACAGGGTGATACAGAAAATGTGGGACGTTTGCTCAAGACAATATAATAAATTCATCGTGCCAATACGAATCGGAAAGTTCTCTATTACTTTTCGACCTACATACGTCTTCGTTACCAATATTTAAAGGCTCGACAGTTTACTGTAAATTTCAAGTCTTTATATCTTACCGATGAAGTCTGGAGAAATGATAAAGGACTTCTCGATTTATACACACACCATGAATTGAACCAGAAAAGTCCCACATTTTCGATAACATTGCAAGTTTTGAATACGAATGCAATTATATTTATCAAATAATAAATGTACCGATGAAACAAAATCTAAAAAATTAATCAAAGAAAGGAATAAAATAACAATAACTTATTTATATCCTTAATCTGAAAAGTGAATAGAGATCGAGCGATCTGGTTTTCGAAATTTCTTAAAATTAAAGATTTTTTTAGAAAAACTCGTATTTATTTATGAAACGCAAATATGAACTCTGTTCGATCTTCGATCGGTATGGCGCGTTGCGTGCGACTTAAATCGTCTAACTTCGGAATACTTTTTTTTTTCCTTTTACCTTTATTTTATTTTATTTTACTTTTTTATCAAACGCATTATGAATTACTCGTGTATTCGTACTCGTAGGATACGCGGGGACGCACACATACAAACGAACGTGCACACGCATGCACGCGAAAGAATTCTCACTCACAAATACCGCGGCGCAGTCGTCGGATATTACGAAACGCAGCCGTGAAAATCTCATCGTCCATGATGCTGGTTCAATCGAATGGAAATGGTGAATCGTTTGAGGATACAAGTGACGCGACATCGACTCAAGGAGGAGGGTATTTTTTTTTTCATTTTCTTTCACACAACTATTGAACCGTGCGTGATCGAGGAATTTGATTGAAGAATCGAATTCTCCTGTCGAATTTCAAGCACATTTAAGTATTAAGTATTGCCACGCAACATAGGACCGTGATAAAAAGAGAACGTATTTTAGTGTTTCGTAGATGTAAAGTTAGAACTTTTTTGTCTTCTATGGTTTCAAATTTGATCGAGAATAGTCAATTTTTATCGAAATAGGCGCAGAATTACTGAAGATAAATTTACTAGAAACTTTGATGCAAAATATTTTACCATGAACGATCAAAGAATTCTTGAAAATTTGATATCCTTGATAGAAAATGTATTACAAATGATATTCGAGTATTTTTTTTTTATTACATTTTATTTGCAAGTTATCTTAATTTTTATGAATGTATTTGAAAGTCGACAGAAAGTTTGTTCTTCTTATCGATAGAATGCCTAGTAAATGTACTGTGTTTATCGTATACTATATGATAATTATGTTATCATAGATGTCGTCAAATTGGGTTAACATTTCATTATGATGTAATTACATCTTCATGGTATATCGGATATCATCAAGTCATTGGTCAATCATTTGACAAACGTTTTTGTCAAATTTATCTTTATTTCATGGAAAATGTTATTAGTTATTGTTTGTCAGAAACATAAGTTTGAAGACTCAGACGTGTAAGTTGAAAATTAAAATTATCTCGTGACCTGTTATATTAATGTAAAAATATTATTCATTCGTTGGAATGAACAATTTTTTACTGACTTCTCGTTTATGTACTCACTGCTTGATAAAATATTAGAAGAAGAGTAGAAAAAAGAAAACTGAATATATAAGAGAAAAGAATATTTAAAAAGATTACATTAGAAGAATTAATAAAACTATAGAAATATGTTTAATAGAGGTACCTGTTAGGAAAGAAGAAAAACAAGGTATTAATTTCTGTCCCACTGTGTTCTAGTTGAGGCAAATTTAGTAATTTAAAAAATTTAAGAGATTTACACTTAGACTTTCTACGAAATTTTCATTTATCTGAAACAGGAATACGTTTTCGTTGCTTCTAGTCCAGTTTTTTCAATTTCAACTGTCGATAATTCGTATCAATATTATCACGACCGATAAAACTTGTTGAAAAAGTAATAATTTAGACAATTGCAATATAATTAAATGTTCTTGATTGTCGCTGGTATTGTTCACTAAAGATTCAATCGTGCATGTGATTTTAAATTCTGCTAATTCACGATCGTTTGAACTTTTACGGTTGAAATGACGGGAAAAAATTCAGAAACCTCGTTCGAACTAACGTACACATTCGGTTAAACAAACTCGAGGTGTCCACGCTGTAAATGTTCGAGCAAACATTGAAAAGTAAACGCGTGGCCAATTTTGACTTTTAAGGTACACATTAACGGGCGGTAGTTTCGAATTGCTGTTTGTAATTGATGTAAACGAATTTTTCTAAAAATGAAATTTGACGTGGTATTGTACGTAAACATTAAATGTTCAATTATACGTGATACGTTTAAATGGGAGTTAATTCCTTGCCCAAAAATAAATTGAAAATGAAGAGCAAAAGTTTCTCGTAGAAGGCGTTCTGTTCGAACTACTTAATTTCGAATATGCACGACATACGTGAGTGTTTGGTTTATTGTAACTAAGTTTAATGGACTTCGTTACAGATACCTATCATGTTGACACGTAGTATGCAAACTGGTACAGTTGAAATTCGATAAACGTTACCTCGACAAGAAACTCGTCCGTCGCATTGTGTTTACAAGTGCGGGGAGTGGTCATTTAAGAACGAGTGAATTTGAAAATTGAAGAGGCAGACATAGTAGAACTTCTATTATTGCAGGAAACCAAAATTAAAAATTGATTATTTGATTTAAAAAATTAATATTCGAAAATCTGATTCCTATTACTTTCACCATATTTATTCTGATAATTTTTGTAATTATAATGAAGAAGCTTGAAAAATATATTTCAATAGAAACATATTTATTCATATTTGCTTTTAATATTGTCAATTTTTTCAAAGATAACGTCTGATAATTTGTGCAATTTTGATAAATTCGTTATAGTAGGAAAAGGATAAAAGCCTATGGATAAGAAAATGCAAATACAATAATAAAACTTTTATATTGTTGGTTATTCATTTGAGAAACTTTTACGAACACATTCGCTAGACTTTTCTGATTAAAATGAGACGTAGTTTGGATCGGATTTATTTATTAAATTAGTAGAAGATCGGGTCATTATCATTTATCGAATAAGTAAGTTATATTTTATTTGGATAATTGTGATTGCTTTAATCGAGGTTCTAACGTAGTAAAAATCATATGAAAATATGCTCTATGAGTAACATTACTTCTTACTGTTTAACTGAAAAACGAAGCCTCGTACGAGGAAATTCTATCTCATTTAGATTTGCTCGTATTTTGGTTCAACCTGTATAATTTCCACAATAGATTTAATTTTCCATTTAATAGCATTGCTTTTAAATTTGCTCAATTTTGCTGATTGCAAAATTCGCAGAGAGCACAATGAAAGCTTTATGTTCACCAAGAACGAACGCTGGCTCCTGAAAGGGCTTTAAGCTAGCCGTGACCTGATTATAGTCGCACTGTGCATTAATGAATCACGGATAGGCATCGCGTTTGTAATTAACGAACCGTTTTACGTCAACAACGACGCCAGAAAATGCTAAATGATCTCGCCCTGCTGCGTTCACAGTCCGAATTCAGGTTACTGTTTTACGAATGTATTGGACAGAATAAACAGAGTTTGCTATTTCATTTTACAACCTGAAGTGCAAAGCGTACCATACAAATTTTAAATAACGAAATAAATGGAACGTTACAATTGATAGTTACGCAGACATACAAACCAACTGGTCTATGGAAATTAATTTCCAAGTTTGAAATAACATTTAGTTAGAAACATAAAATAAATAGTCTATTAATTTCGAGATTTCATTTAAAAATAAACACTTCACCAACGTGACAGAAAATATCTGATATATTTATAATTCAGATAAATGAAACAGAAAGTATAATAGATTGGAAAAGTAAAACAAATTAAAATAAAGGGCACGATCTACTAATATGGAAATTGAAATCAGATGCAATACTAAAAGTCAACAAATTAAAATACACCCTTTGACGAGTTAGAATTTTGAAACAAATGGTATTCAAGTTTAGAAATATATGCATAATATGTTAATATCAAATATTCAAAGAAAAGAGGATCCATTAGCAAATACATAATTAAAAATTTCGTACATAAAATATAGGCATTCCATTAATTCCAGAAACAATTAATGCATTTTTCGAGCTATTTAAACTGAAACTTTTAAGCTTCAAAAGCGAAAACTATTCGTGTCTTGGGTGAAATATTCTGATCAGGAAAAATGTTATTCAAAATCATCGACGTCTTTTTAAACGAGATCACATGTTTCCATTAACGCAGTAATATGAGCCATAGAGAACCAAATTCAATTATGTAGATACGTTGAAAAGGGGATATTACAAATGCGTGTGTTAAAGACAATACTCTGTATATTTTAACAATAAGAAAAAAAGAAAGTTTGCTTTCTTCTTAATTTTTATTGTAGCAAATCTCTTTAATGCACGAAGACTTGAACGAAATTTGCTGTCCATTCCATCTTGAGACTAGTTTCTCAAGAAGGGTTCTCGTAAGCTTTCCTCATCGTGGATACCATTGAGTGTTTACCATTAATTCGCAAATACGGCTTTTTGCGAATTTCAGCCGTCGACAGCGGTTCGCTCTTCGGGAAATGGAAATGGATGGCAATTCCGCGGAAGACGAGAACGCTGCGGGGAGAACAAGAAGAGTTGAAAGGAAGATGGGCGACCTAAAGTGGTAAACAAGACATCAAAGAAAAAGACGCGATACGGCGCAGGAGGAGGAACGAAAATACATAAAAGAAACAAAACAATATAGAAGTTTCAAGCCGTGAATAAAAAATTACTATCTCGATGTCGATAAATGCTCGAGAACAAGAGGAAAAGGAAGTTTAAAGAAACGGATTATAAAATATGAATAAATCTGCCACGGAGATCCATCGTGCATTATCTTAAATGAAAGGCTCGATACAATCCTTCGTTCGTATCCAAAACAAGTTGAAACATTTGTTTCATGAAACGAAGAATTGAATAATCTCAAGAGGGAATACCTATTGTTTTTGTTTTATGAAAAAATTATAAATAATTGCGTAAAACGATTGTAATTAAAAATTGCATTTCAGTATGAATAAAAATAACGCGAAAAAAATACTGCATAATTCTAACGCGTCGATTTTATGGAATGATAACAGATAAAGCATTGAAAAGTATTGACAACTATGTTGAAAGTTGAAAGTTGGTTAAAATTTTTCAAAAATTAACAGAAACAGACAATAAATTTAACGAACAATAATTTAAAACAAATTTTATCGAGTTATAGAACTTCCGTAGCCAATGTTTTCGTGTCTAAAATTTAGTCAATTTGAACGACAGATAATAAATATATTTCCCTTGCTTGTCTCATTAATTACAACTGTTTTACTGAAAACGTTTCAAGTATCGCTACCTTATTTACAAAATTAAGTATAAAAGGTTTAGGTTGTAAAACAGATTTATTCGCTGCTCCACGCCCTTCCATCTTGCTTGGTACACTTCTTAAGTTTTATCTGGGGGGCTAAAGACGTTAAACGACAAAATGTACTCGACCGATTGAAAGATTCTCGTTCGCACATAATATTCAGCGAGACCAAAACTTTCATTTCAGACCATCGTAAACCACGTAATTTTCGCAACCTCGTTAAAATTCACAAATCCTATTCAAATTTATTTCCCCGTCGACGTCTCGACACGCGAACTTTTCCAGTTTCACCCATACGCGATGTAGCAGTCAAAAGGTCGAATAAAAACTATCCTATCACAAAATCTGTAGTTATGAAAATGAACTAAATATCAAATTAGGCCACCCTAACCTCAGAAAATTACCTAAATATCCTCCTTGGACTTTGTCTCCCCTCAAAATTCGTAATGACTTCGAGATATACAAAAAGTCAGAAACCAACCCAGATATCTTTTTATCTCTAGCCAACGAGATTATTAGTAAGTGTGATGGCTACCTACATATATACAGGGTGTTCGGCCACCCCTGGGAAAAATTTCAATGGGGGATTCTAGAGGCTAAAATAAGACGAAAATCAAGAATACCAATTTGTTGATGAAGGCTTCGTTAAATAGTTATTAACGTTTAAAATTCCGACCGTATTGAATTTTTTTCTCGAAAATGCGCAAGATTTCGGGGGTATGTCTATTCACCAAAAATGATTGTAATTGACCCCTGTAACCGAAAATAATTTTTTCAGAAGTAATTAAAAATTTTTTTTTTCGTCGAAAAATTTAGGCACCTACCCCCGGTCGATTTTTCTTAAAAATTCCTTTTTCATTTTTAGTAATTTTGTTTGACGCCCTACAGAAAAGTTGTCTAATACTTTTTTGTAGGTACCTATGGGCTCTATTTCAGAACAAAGTTTCATTGAAATATATTCACAATTGTAGGAGTTATGACTGTTTGAAAATTGGACCATTTTTATTGGGTTTTTCTCAGTTTACGGGCTCAAGGATCAACTTTTCGAATATTCTTGCGATTTCTACATATTCTCCATCAAAATACGCGTAGTTCGCTTTTTTAAACATTAAAATCGTCCAATCCGTTCGGAAGTTATGATGTTTTAAAGATACGCATGAAATTTCAATGAAACATATCAACACTATGGTCAGACATGAAATTTTCGGTAAGGAATTTTTTTCTCGAAACTGAGTAGGATTTCGGGGGTATGTCTGTTGACCAAAAATGATTGTAATTGACTCCCGCAACCGAAAATAATTTTTCCAAAACGATTTGAAATTCTTTTTTTCCGTCGAAAAATTTCACACCTTCTCGAATTTTTTTCTAAAAAGTGGGTAGGATTTCAGGGGTATGTCTATACACTAAAAATGATTGTAATTGACCCCCGCAACCGAAAATAATTTTTCCAGAAAGATTTGAAATATTTTTTTTTCGTCGAAAAATTTAGGCATCTACCCCCTGTCGATTTTTCTTAAAAATTCCTTTTTCATTTTTAGTAATTTTGTTTGACACCCTACAGAAAAGTTGTCTAATACCTTTTTGTAGGTACCCATGAGCTCTACTTCAGAAAAAAGTATCATTGAAATATATTCACAATTGTAGGAGTTATGGCTGTTTGAAAATTGGACCATTTTTATGGGGGTTTTCTCATTTTGCGGGTTCGAGGACCAACTTTTCGAATATTTTTGCGATTTGTACATATTCTCTGCCAAAATACGCGTAGTTTGCTTTTTTAAACATTAAAATCGTCCAAACCGTTCAGAAGTTATGACGTTTTAAAGATTCGCATGAATCTTCTGGCCAGAAATGATATTTTCGGTAAGGAATTTTTTTCTCGAAACTGAGTAGGATTTCGGGGGTATGTATATTCACCAAAAATGATTGTAATTGACCTCCACAACCGAAAATAATTTTTCCAGAACGATTTGAAATTTTTGAATTTAATTGTTAATAACTTTTTAACGAAGCTTCCATCAACAAATTGGTATTCTTGATTTTCGTCTTATTTTGGCCTGTAGAATCCCCCATTAAAATTTTTCCCAGGGGTGGCCGAACACCCTGTATAGTAGAAACTAATACCGAAGCAGTCAAATACAATAAAGAAATAGTATTCATATGGATTCCATCACATGTTGGAATGCAAGGTAACGACACAGTTGATGCTACATCTAAGGAGGCGGCCACCAGTATAACAGCAGGAACCCAAAATCTTTTTACCATGGATGACCTTCTAAAAGAAATTAAAATGAAACTAAAAATGAAATGGGAAAAAGAATGGATATGTAAAGCTCCTTCTCATATTAAAAGATTTACTGTGAATTTTTTTGATGAATCTACTGAAGAAAGGAAATTAATGTCACCTAGAAGGGAACAAGTGATAATTACACGCATAAAGATCGGACATTCTAGAATGACTCACTCTTACTTATTGTCACGGGACTCTGCACCTATATGTGATAAGTGCTCTGAGAGAATGACAATTGAACACCTCATGATAAGCTGTTCCAAATACAACAGGACCCGTACGCAACATAGTTTGGAACCTGAGCTCGAAGACAACCTCGTCGGTCAAAAAATGCAAAACGTACTCTCATTTCTTAGAGAAACTGGACTTTTCAATAAATTATTATAAATACTGTTAATTGTGCCGATGTCGCTAATAACCAAGTTGTTGATACGACATTAAACCATTAAATAAAAAAAAAAACTACGCTGGGATTCACGAACGACAAAGGTGAGAAATTCGTTAGTAAATCTATCGTGGAGATTACGAGATGTAGCACTTATCGCGAAAGTAATGAAACTACGGAATCGATAAATCCGGAAGGAGCAGAGAGGAGGGCACAGATCGTACGGGAGAACAAAAGGCAACGGTAGCAAAACATAGAACAGAAACGAACGCGACAAAGGGAACAAAAGGACGGAGGAAAATTTCCTCTTGAAAAGCGCGGGAATTTGATTTCCTGGATGCCTCGGGATTCGAGTTCCGGGGCTGAAAAGTGTCCCAGACACGGTCCAGGTGATAATTAAATTTATCACGGGCATCGGTTACACGGATGTGGTTTTTGCGCAGCGGTTCCGCGTGCACGCGCGTACCGCGCTGAAATATTTTGCACCAGCCCACGCAATAATGCGCCTGTTAAATTATCGTATTATACAACCGTCGGGTGGCTACCCCGCGGCCAGGTCCCGCTGATTTACGCCGGACTACCCCTTCGTCATTGTCACGACCCGTTTAACTGTTCTGAATCGAATCTGTCGTCGATTTCCATTCCACGATCGATACTTACGCGGAAAATTCAATCACGTCCGCTAAATCGACCTGCACTTCCCACTGATCTTTGCGAAACAACATGGATTATTAATGGAAGCTGGTCAAATGAGCCATTTTCATAATTTCTAATAAAAATTGTTACAAATTTACCATTGTTTTCTATAGGAGAACTGACAGACATTTATTTCCATTGAATTATAATTTCTTCGAGTATCTGTCGTCTTAATTCCTTTGATGCAAATAAATACTTCGTAATTGTTGGTAGTTCTAGTGTTAGCTCCAAAACACTAAGTTCAAAGTAATATTAACGTTTCTTCGATTCGCTGTAATTTTTAAAAAATATCGCGAATGTTAACTTGACTGGACTTCTTTCCTCGAATCTTACAGATTACAAGTATATGCATATATAAATGATTTAAATAAATTAAAAGAGACGACATCATGAAAGAAATTGTAAAGGATTGACCCTTTGCACTTCTTTTTTATATTTTTAAATTACCAGTTTAAATATGAAATTATTGGCGACAAAATTGAAAAATAATTCGAAGTGCAAAGGGTTATTTAGCGAATAAAATGACGATGAGAATACAGAGTGAGACACGAGTGTGATTTTTTGGATATGAAAGCGTTTTAACGCATTGTAGTTGATCGATAGCGTTGATTACGTGATGTTGAACAATGGAACGGATTTAATAATGAAATTTTTTAATAGAAAGATTTATAATTTCCTGTACATTAGATTCGATAAACGTTGAATATGCACTTGTATAACGAAATAATTAACATCGACTTGATTATTTAGGTTACCGCCGAGAAAATATTAATAAATAAATATATAAAAAAATTTTAAATCGAGCGAAAGAAGATTCAAAAATATAGTTTTATGTACATCGCCCCAAGCGAGGTTTCTGCGTATAAATAGATCGCTAAAGGTAGGCGATGTTTGTAATTTTATTTTTCATCCGAGTTTTCGATATGTTTGAGTTAGTTTAGTCGTGCAAAAACAAAAAAAATATATTGTCAGAATACTTGTTTATCTATCTGTCCATTTGGCCGAATATTTGTTTCGCCACAGCTCGAAAACAAATCAATATATTTCGATAAAATTTTGTACACGCGTAGATATCTTCCAAATTTAGAATGAATGGTATGGTGACCATATTGCCCAAAGAAAAATAAAGAACAAATCCAGGATTAGTTAGCTTTTATATAACATCTCCAATTCTCTCTAGCGATACAATTTCATAGATTGCAGACCATTTAATTCGATAATTTTATATTGGATTAGATTTGAATTAGACAGATTCTAAGCAACAAGTAATGATAACGGATCTAATTTGAATTATTTTAATGGTATAAATGAGATTTCATAATTATACGTGTAACTTTTTAGTAAAATTTTCCAAACTACGACCTAGTAACTTTATTCTGTTCTGCCCTGAGTGTAAAATAGGACAAAACGGGCCAATTATTTAAAAAAAAAGTACAAAACCGAGTTTTATAGAACTAAATAAATCCAAAGGGCAGTTACTCGAAAAAAAGGATTGTCCTTTGAAATAAAGAATGGCTGATCACCGTAGGTAAAATCCTATTTTGTTTTTTAAGAAGATTTTTAGAGAACTCTGACCAACAACTGTATTAACATTTATTTTGATACCAATTTTTGTCAAGTAATTGTTAATCTTCATTATCTCTGCATTACTTAAAGACATACAATCGAATAATATGCAGGTTTTAAAACCTAATCTCAATTATTATTTGCTCCCTTTAATTCACCAAATTCTCAAATAGCTTTTTATCATAGGAGTTTTTATTTTATCATGCGTTGATGCTATGTTTTGTCCTCCCAATCAATTTTAGACAGGCCTTTGCCACTACCTAGCATTGAATACATTTTTTTATTATACTTGAAGAATCGTGTTGTGGTAGTAGCGTCCTTTGTTCATTTCCCAGAGCTATTTGTGCTCGGTTGGTTGATTGAAGCTTCGATGGAAATTCAACAAGCAAAGGGCCACGTTATGTAATCCAAAACGCAGACTGTAATTTTTCAGTAGCAGCATCCGTTTGTTATTTCAATTTCATTGTTCGATCGAAACAATTTGCGCGAGCAAAAGTTTTAGCAAACACGAGTACAACGAAAAATTAAAAAATATTTGTCTCGTTGTTTGGGCTGCTCGATCGGTCCTTTTTATTCGCAAAACGTTCGACACAATGAATGGCTATTATATCAAACTGAAAAGAACAGTCGCGCGGGTAGCTTGTTTCCTCTTCAATTGTCCAAAGAATTTTCCATTTTTTTGAAAAGAAGAATTCTTGTAATCAAATTGTAAATTGATTCAACTCTACTAGCAAATTACACGGAAATAAATTGTTAATTGTAATCAAAAGCCATTGAATGATAATTTTAATTTGATACCCATTTCACTGATTGGCAAACCAACGTTAAGTAACTTCAAGAATTTTGCAAATCTTTTTGCCAAGTCAAAAATTAATTGGCAAAATAAATGAAAAAGTGCAGACATCGTATTTTAGAGCTCGATGACAACTGTTTCGATATATCGTATCAGAATCCACATTATTTCAAGTTATGGTAAAATTTGCCCAAAATAATAATTTATTAGGGGATCCTCGATAGCTGCCACTCAAACTTATTTTGAAACAAATGGTATTCAAGTTTAGAAATATAATATGTACATAATACGTTAATTTCAAATATTCAAAGAAAAGATCCATTACCAAATACTTAATTAAAAGTTTTGAACAGAAAATGTAGGCATTCCATTAACTCAGAAACAACTAATGCATTTTCTGAGATATTTAAACTGAAACTAAATTTAAGCTTCAAAAGCGAAAACTATTCGTTTCTTGGGTCAAATATTCTGATGAATAATTTATTAGAGGATCTTCGAGAACTCTCACTCAAACTAATTTTGCTTCCCTACGAAAAAGAAACAAAAAGTGAAATCTGAATTGCTCAAAAAAACTAGCAAATCGTCGATACAAATATTACAACGCCTACAATCGCAAATTGCCTACAAAAAACCGGTTTATTATTATCGCTATAGCGACTATGGTCGCCAGTCGACGGGACATTAAACGTCCAGCAAATAGAGCGTCGCAAATAGAAATCGAGCGGGGTAAATAAAACGTTGCTAGTCGGCGATTAATCAAAAACGATCGTCGCTCGCAAAAATCCGTTCCTGGGTCAACGTGAAAGTTCTTTCCAGATTCACGATCGCCGCGGAAATTCATCAACGTATCCCGATTAGGTCGATGGGCCGTGATATCGGTGTGATTCGCGTTATCCTTTTCCGTTGAATGGGCAAAAAAAAAAAAGAGGGAAAAGAGAGAGGAGAGAAAAAAAAAAATCAAATCCACTCGCGGCAGAAAAACCGATTAACACCCACGATTGTACGTCATAGGGTAGCTGGACGTGAATTGGACAGACCGATCGCGTGTATCCGGCGTTTATGCAGACGCATTTGGCAAAGTCGCGGTGTCCAATGGAAAAATGATTGTCCCTGCCAACGGTCTGGTAATCAAAGTGCCAAATTTGTAGCGACGGCGCGAAGTGAAAGCAAATTTGCATACAGGCGCGCAATAAACACAGGGGCCAGGAAGTGATTCGATATTTTATGTGAGGTCATTGTCTGCACGGCTGACTGCTCCCGGCAATGCAGAAACGAGTACTTTATATCGGGTGATAATTTTCGTGTGACCCGTGCACGGCCATTATTCGACGTTCCAAGTTTGCAACAGCGTGCATCCAACGCCTTCGTTGTCCACGCTTAGCGACGATATCGAGTAATGCTGTTTCCTTTTCTAACGCGAATGTAAATGTATCGCGGATCGTTCGATGTTCTCTACCAATATTGTGAGAAATTTTATCGTGTCGACCACGTTATTCGATTAATTTGGTCCTTCGAGGGGATCTGATTTAGAGATTATCGGAATTAAAATGGAGAAAAATTCGAAAAATTGGCTGAGTCGTGAATTAATAAAATGCTACACAGTTGCAAAATTTAATGTCTTGTAGTTTCTCGATTTTTGCCTATTTATGAAGACTGAACCACGAATAAATTATTAAAACAATATTGGATTCGATACACAAAATGATAAAGTTTTAATTCATATGTATGGATGCTTGTCTTAAAACATTTACATTGTACCCCTAAAATTATGCAAATAGCTGCAATATTTAACAGGGGATATTCTTCAGTACTAAAAGTAACGTATGATTTTAGACATGATTTGGAATTAAATATATTTTTTTAGGATTGTGTATCCTTATTGCAGCAAAATGTTGATCGAGTAGCAATGACTAATTTACTACTGTTTCCACTATTTAACAACATTGATATGAGGTATCGTTCAATTAATAATAATAATAATAATAATCAACCCAGTAAATCGCTTAGAAAAGCCTGTTAAATTTACTGCGCTACAAAATGATAGGACACTAAAATTTTTCGTGTTTTTCTAAACCAATAATGCGTACATAAATTTTGTCTATAGATCGATCAAAATATGTCTTCTTTTATAATATGTGGAATTAATAATTACAGGAAAACAATACAAACAATGTCAGTTACTTCTTTACGTGCATCATTGATATTTGAGAAACATGAAAATTCCAGGAATGTTCTATTATTTTGTCGCGAAGATCATCGATACTGAAGTTGCAATACTGTTGTCAGACTTATATTTTAAGCCAGTGTCGCACGAGATACGGTTCCATTTTTCATACAAAACGCGTTGCTAAATCAGCAAATATAAATAGATGACATAATATACGGTTACTCCCACTCGTATTCGTACACTATAATGGCGATTCACTATAAGTGAAAAGAAACGAGTTTCTTATGAATTCTTTTCATTTATTTTTATCAAATTTGTTCATTATACTGTGTTATTTCTATTTACGAAATAATTCCCAATTACCAAACTCGATTATTATACTGTGTCATTTCTATTTACCAAATAGTTTTGTTTTGTTTCGTTTCCAATATTAACGAGCAAGTGCCCAATTACAGAATCGATAGAGAAGTATAATAGGAACAGTATACAATAATAATACAACGATATGCGGTGTTCCCAAGGGGTCACCCAATCCAAATACTGATCCCGCCCAACATTGTTTAACTTCGGTGATCAGGCGAGAACCTCTAACGAACAAGGTTTACTTTTATTTTATTCAAACACAAATCTTTGAATATCTCAACATATGAAAAAAGGGACTCGTATCAATTTAAAAAATAACGGCTAAATTTGTCAAAAGCAAACTATTTTTCATTTTTAACGAATTAGCATTGTAGTGTACAAATACGAGTGGGAGCAATTGCATTTTTATGGAGATACATTTAACAAACGTCCACATTTTTAAAAAGATTTAAGCCCAGCTGTTTCGTAAATCTCGACAATGATTACAGGAAAAAACGAGTTTCGAGTCAACATCGATTCATGTCACGTGACACGTAGGAGAATTTCATGGAAAATACACCAGAGGTGGGCGAACTTTACTCTCGAATAACAAATAAAAATGTTAGAACCGCTCGTAAACTAGCTTTCATAAAATTCGTAAATAGATTCTAATTTAAATCGATTCACGAATCGATCTAAAATTTCTATTTCTCAATTGCGAATAAAATTTGCCCGACTGGTGCGTTCAGAGTACAGCATGAGTGGCAGCAAATCATGCACGAAACGTACCTTAATGCGACACCGGCTTCACAGACCGAGGATCGTTTCCATTTAGACGGCAAAACATCCCAATGAACCTAATACTAATCTCGAAATTGGTTATTCCATCCGTTGATCAATATCGAAGTCTATTAATCTGGCATTCGTGCTTCGGTAAATTCCTTGATGACCATCTCCTGGAAGTCTCGTATAGATAGATTCGAAACTAGACATTATTAGAAATCGGTAAAGTTTCGTTGAATCGTCCGAATTTGGTTCTTGTTTCTCTTACGAAAATTCTCGAGGACAAATTATTCCTGTCCGATCCAGAGGAAACGTTTCAATGTTTCCATTGCTTCGTACTTGAAGTTATTATCGGATACATTTTCCGGCTCGATACTCTTTAACGAGGATTAAATCGGAACGTCCTACCGGTTCCAACGAAAATCGAGTGACGAATAACTTTCGTTAACTTCGTTTCTAGTCGCGATTTCCGGCTCGAAGCCTGCTCGATACGGGCAAACAATACTTGTATTCGGTGGTTGGAATCGATGGTCGCTTCAAAGGAGAAGTTCCCTGTTCGACCGAACGCGCCTCAATTACATCAACAACCGCGACGAAAGCTTTCTTTTTCTCGATGGCGCTCCACCTGAAAAGTGCTCCTCGACCCCGGGGTAAAAACGAACAGGAAAATCCGCGATTTCTGTTCACAGAAATCGATTGATATGTTAATCTGTTCGAAAGGAAGTTCGGTTGCGGCGTTGCTCGTTGGGGGGATCCCTCTCCTTTGCAAATTTATCCGCGGCGCGTTCGATGGACGTCGAACACGATATTTCGTGTGTTTCGTTCGGTGCCTGACTGACGGGCGCGTTACCCAACAATTCGACCGAATAAACAACAACGGGGAATAGCCCCGTTGCCCTCCTCCTGTTCGACGTTACGTGGAAACTTCTCGCGGCGTACGGGCAGTTTGCGCGAGGCAAAATGTGGATCCCGAGCTTTGAACGCGCGTCTACGGGATCGCGCTTGTAAACACGACCCGCGAGTGGTCTCTATAGAGGGGAAACTTCGTTGTTCGTCTTAGAGGAATTTCATGCTCCAGTCTGCTTCGACGTGCTTTGGAAAGGAAGGTACGGAAAAAAGAAGGGAGGGAAAGACGCGTGTCGATGACGTTCCGTCGATGGACAGGGATTCCAACGTGGAAAAGCCTCTTTTTCTGTCCCATTCGTTTCCGTCTGGAAAGGGGAAAACGTGTCGCCAATTTCGCCCCGTTTCCCGTAACCCGTCGTGGAATGGGTTCTTGTTTCCTGGTAAGTTCTCTGTTTTCGGTGAAAACGTCGGTTTCGTGTAAGGGGGGCGACGCTCGATCGTTGAAAAGTTCGCCGCGCGATAAATGGGCCCCGTCTAGCCGATCGTCTAGGTTCTTTCGTGATCTGCCCGCGATCGGTTCGGCCACGAGGATGAAGAAAGTTAGCACCATTCGAACTGCAGGCCCACGGAACAATCGAGTCATCACGGTCACCTCGAAAGCGACGAGAGTGTCGCGATGACGATGAGGACGAAGACTGATCTCAAGTCGCCGCTACCCCCGTGTTGCATGGCTGCTGGATTTTCACCTGGAACAACAAGGCGAGTAATTCATTATTGCTATTGAATAGTTTTAATTGTTCTTTATAATGTAGTGCTCCTTGAGTTTACTTGAAATTCGAACCTAGACAAAACTCATTTCTTTAGAATACTTGAAATTCAAACCAAGACAAAATTCTTTTTCTCAAACTAATTCAAGTATCTGATTATCTAAGTAGCTTGAATACTTGATTAAACTTGAGAAAATTCAATTGAAGATCAAGTACTTCAAATCAGACTAAAACAAAACTCATTTTTTTAAATAAATCAAGTATTTGATTATCTAAGTAGCTTGAATACTTAATCAAATTTCAGAAAATTCAATTGCGTTTTATCTTGGTTTAATTTCAAATACTTGAAATCAAAACTCATTTTCTCAAACTAAGTCAAGTATTGTAATATCAAGTACTTGAAATTCAATTGAATTTTCTCAAGTTTGATCAAGCATTCGAAATCAAATTAACACAAAACTCATTTTTTCAAACTAAGTCAAGTAACTGATCATCCAAGTAGCTTGAATACTTGATCAAACTTGAGAAAATTCAATTGAAGATCAAGTACTTGAAATCAAACTAAAATAAAACACATTTATTCAAAACAAATCAAGTATTTGTTTACCTAAGTAGCTTGAATACTTGATGAAATATGAGAAAATTCAATTGCAATTTTGTCTTAGTTTGATCAAGTATTCAAGCTACTTAGATAACCAATTACTTGACTTAGTTTGAATGAATGAGTTTTGTCTTGGTTTGATTTCAAGTACCTGAAATCAAAACACATTAATATTCAATTACTTTTGGCCTACAACATATTGGTCTTTCTGTCCACCGTTTTAGCTTCAAAATTCTCACAATAAGGAGCATTTCACACGTTAACTGAACAACGCGAGATATGTAAAAATGTTCCGAGTAAATATTGCTTACTATTAAACAGAATGTTCCATTTTAGCTAATGAATTTGACTAGTTCTACTTGCATTCCCGGTTGAATTCGAACCTAAAATATTTTTCATAAGTTTTGAATTTTCAATCGCGTGTAGTTTCACTCGCAGCCAATTGGGAGCCTTTGTCGTGCAGAGACATTCGAAGTTTCGATACACTATTTCGAGCACGTACTGTCCGCTAAAAATGGCTAGTATCCTGAAACGTTATTTCGAAATTAAACCCACTTACGTAGGTTGGCAGTTTCCGGAACTTTTAAAGCGGTCGCTTAAATTCGACGCTTTCAGCCCTGGAACTTTTAAATAGATTCTATTTCGAATATCGCTCGTATAAGCGCTTTTCCTCCCCGCTTCAATCGCAACGATTTATTCGAGAAACGGACACGAATTAAGAATTGCATAATAGACTTTGTTTCTTCTGTTACAACGTATCTATCTAATTAGTTTAGATAACTATATATTTTAAAATAGTGGATTCATATTCAAATTTCTTTACTTTTACACCTTTAACAGATAATATATTGAAAGAGAATTGGTCCAACTTTATAACAACCGCGTATAAATATAATTATTGTAAAAATTATAATTTTTTAATGAGATATTACTTTAACTATAATATAACTAAACTTTGACCAAATATTTGAATTTTTCCAATTTACAATATTCTCTTCAGATTCATTCGTCTCCTAAATTAAAAATTGCAGAGATATTTCGCTGTAATAACGTTTTTGTTAGTAACAGAAATTTATTACCGCGTCGCCTTTCCTGAAAATCGTAGGCACAGGTATTGTTTCACGTTCTTATCGTCAAATCTACCGTAGAACGCAATGTCCCGTGAAACTTCTATCTGAACGCTGGGGAATATTCCATAGAGTCTCGAGCATAAGCTTGATGCGGCAAGACGGAATCGTTTTCGTTGTCAATGGGATTGCTCCCATATAAAGTACGATAAGAACAACATTATTCAGAACTTACGGTCCCGTACTAAAACGAAGAATACGATCAAACGTTTTGTATCTGATTTATATTATTTAATAAAGCCATGCTCCGAATTGATCGTTCTACCTGAAATACTTGCTCGCCGGAATTCGAAACTGCCTCTTCGGTTGCATGTAATTAATATCATCGTTTGATGTACCTTTCCGCGCGTGAAACAAATTCGTTCGGGTGTTAAACCCCAGACCACGACCCATATGTAAAATTATAATCAAAATTTCATTTTCTATGCGAGGGGAGTTACGAAATTGAAGCGTTCAGCGAATTACAGGGGAATAAGTCGTCAATTTGCAAATGTAATATTTCGTCAAACGATTGAATATTTCATTCCTCTTCGTAATATTTTGTATTTTCTATATGGTACTTACAAGCGAGGGTTGTTTCTAGTTTTACGTTGCAACTTATTCTGACTTGTTCAAATTTTCTGCATTCGTATTAAGAGATGTTTGGCTGTTAGAAATTTGTTACATGCTGTGCAATAAGGTGGTTCTGACTTTTCGAGGATTAAATTAAATTAAGGCACGTCCTTCATTACGATTCTTTCTCTTCTAATTTTGGTACCGTCGTGAACTTGGTTGTAGAAGTTATGAGATGGATCGAGTGAATTAGATCTTTTCTATGAAGCACTGTATAATTTTCTATTTCATCCTTTCCAATTTATTTCGTTGATATGCAAAAAGATTTGCATTCTGCACGGTTAGTTATTTCCCCGAGGAGGGCAGTCGTCCCGGGCGAGAACGTCGGATTACAATTTTAGTTTACGCCCTCAGTGACCAATTACTATGTTTTCGTGTTTTGGTTTGTACCAAAATTTTCCAGCAATATAATTGCAATTTAATATATAATAAAATGCATCCAAGCAAGACTAAGTTTAAATTTTAACTACGACGAAAAGTGAGTTGACGAAAGGCTAATTACATCTTCAGGATTAATCATGTTGATTGTGTTTTGTTTCTAGTTCAATATTAACTGGCAATATTTAACCATTTTTTATACTTTTATTGTAAAGTACTTGTTCTTGTTAATTTTCTGAAGTTCGCAAGAACAAATTTATAATTAGCATTTAACATTTTTTAATATGCTTTTAATTTATAATCAATAACCAATGTACAGTTTTCTTTAGTTTATCTTACCACAGTTTCAAATATCGATTTTCTAAATAATTTCAAAACACATCGACTTTGACACATTGAACTATTTACGCGCGGATATCTATCAATTATACCATATTATATTATTTTAGGAAAGATGAAAAAAATCAAAAAATCTTGAGAAAAGCTACCATTAGTATTAAAAGAAAAAGGATAGAACTGTGGTCGAGAGAATCGAGCACAGATCAGCAATTAAGGAAATGATAGAAGAGTAGAGCAGAGGAGGAGAAGACTCGGAAACGATGAAGGGCGCAGAGAAAGGGATGAAAAAATATCGCGTAGCCCGGACTTAGGCCGGATTAATGTACGGTTCTTGATTTTTCGCTAATCCGTAATCTTCCTCTCCCGACTTAAGTGCTCTTAATTCAATGTTCCTATATAATTAAATGTAAGGCGACGGGAGTGAAATTAACGTCAAATATCGGGGCCAACTTGGCGCGAAATCTCGTTTGAAAACCTCTTGGAAATCACGGGCAAAAGTGTCGTCACGTTTCGTGGGGAAATCGGGACAAGCGAATTGGCATGCGCTGAATTTCGAAGATAAACATAGAAAGGAATAACGACGGCGTAAAAATGTCGAGCATCATTGAAATCGAACAAACAAACGCTTGAGTAAATGAGCAATAAATTAATTTTAATTATACTTTCGTTAATAGAAGGTCGTACGTGTTCATTCGTTTTATCAATAATAGCCAGTATTGTTACGCGTCTATCGACAGGTATTCGGAATTATGAAATTGCAGTCAGACTACCATATGGAGAAAACTATTATCGTATCGTGTTCCGTTATTGTCTACACGATCGAGGTACGTGGGTTAATGGTCAATTCAATGACCTATAAACCGGTTATAGTCTGAAATTAATTTCGATTGCCGGCATTTCGTCGCCATGAGTCTATTTTACCCCTTTTTAATACTCATCGGGTCATGGTATATGAAATAGAATAAACAAATATTAGCTTCACTATCTCGATTTAAATAAACGGTATCGTAGGATCTACTTTCTCATAGCATGTGACCCATTTTATTATTCTTGTAATTCGAAAATTGTTAGTGATTAACTGAACTGGTATAAAGTTTAATTAAACGATCAATCTTGTCTCAATTTCTTGGAGAGTCGAGACAGTTGACAATTAATACTTTTAAATTTGTAACAAAGAACTAGAATTTTAAACGGATCGTTCCGTTTAAAACGTCTCAAAAATCCAGGGTCCGCGAAATCTGGGACAAGATAATCCCGAGTTTTCGAACGAAACTCGAGTACCGACCGGGATCTCAATATTTTCGAGAATTTATTCGAGAACGTTGAATGCGAATCGTGAATTTCAAATTTAAACCGAAATTTTGTATATTCTGTTCGTGAATTTATATTTCGTATTCTACCAGTAAACTACTATTAAGTAATTTCGCTCGTAAGATTACTTTTCGGAGCACGTGAATATCATTAGAATGCATCTCGCGGTATAATGTAACAATGATTTTCTAAGGTAATGTCGGAAGAAAAGAATTACCATAAAATTGCCTAAACAGTGTTTCCTCTACGCAGCAAAGAAGATTATCGTGATATTCGTAAGCGTATTATTTAAAACAATTATAGAACTATATTTCTGGACTATTAAAAAGCAAAGAAGTTACTAAGGTTGGAAAGGGTATTAAATATAATACCTTTACCTTTACCTTTAGATAATTAATGAACAACAGATCCTCTTAATTATATCTTTCTTCAGTCATTACGTGCACAGTACTTAAAACCCTGATAAAGAAATTCGTCTTCTATTTTCATGAATTTGTGACGTGAAGTTACTTTGAACGGTTTAATAGAAGATAGTATAAGAAATAATTTAAAACAAGCTCGAAGTACATATAATTTTTAAATAAGTACAATAACTAAGTCAATTCAGTCATATAATAAATAATTCATGCGTTCAAATTCTTGATTTCCGAGAAAAGCATATGCACGTAATCGAATTGTTTTCTAATTTTACTTGTTCGTTCTCAAATCTTATACTCTCAATTCCTTCAATTAAAATACCACTTAGAAAATTTGAGTTTAAATAATTTATTCTATTCGGTAGCTATTTTCATTGCAAACGTTCGAATACTTCATTTCAATTAAATTCCACTTTGATTTGCCATTATATAGTAAAACGATTAACGAATATCGTCTACATTAGAATGTACAACGTTCCCGAAGAGGTCAAACGAGGGATAACTTGGCGAGAATAATTATAAACTAATCTTAATTCGATCGCCCGGGCGAAGTGCCTGTTATTCGAACTTCCCAGAAATTCGATCGCCAGAAGGCTTCAGAGAACCTCGGGGCTCTATTCGAACTTGGTGGATGAAGTATTTCACGCGACACACTTAAAGGCGGCCAGTTTTCAATATTCAATTAAACGCTGCCCGCGTTGGAAAAATTTACAACTTTGTTTACCGCACCCCCGACGCTGGCGGAAGCCGATTTTCAACGATTTAACCCCGGATCTTCGCCTCGTTAATTGGTTCCCCCGAGTTCCAGTGAAATAAGGCATCGAGAGGACGTCTCCGTTCGTCCGGAAAGGAATCGAACCTATTTTCCTAACTGCCATAGGAGAGAATCGATTCAGAGTTGTCCGTTCCGCGATTGCATCCCGGAAATGGAAGTTTCTTATGGAATCAGATTCGCCAATTAAAACGAAAGGGTCTCGATGACACCGCGATGAAATCGAACAGAACGATTAGATTAGTTTGGACGCTCGATCGCGAAGTTAATGGAAACGGTAGTTTTACTTACACTTAGACTGTATTTGCAAGTCGTAGCATGCGAGGTACACTCGCACACTCTTGGAAATCAATTCGAGTCCGTTTATAAATCAGAAATTTATAAAACTATGTGGAGGAAGTGAGACATTGAATGGTCGATCGAGTACTTGCGAGAGAGAAAGGTTGGGCGTAGCCCTCTACCGGCGAGCGCCGGGAACTGTCGTTAGAATTACACAGAACGTTCACGCAATATGTGCACCTCTATAACATCCAAAGTATGCGTTGCTCAAAAAAATTTTGCATAAGAAAGTTGCATGGTTTGAAGGGATACATTATATAGTGAATTGTTTTTTTTGATAGGTGAAGGTGTTTCGTAGATTTGAAGGTCAACATTGTTTTTCTAAATGGAATACTATATTTTTTATACCACAATATGGAATAATATCGAATTCTGAGTAAAAAAGTGTTGATTCATATTAGCCCTAAACCTAATAGTTAACGAGTGATTTCACTTTATATTCTTTGAGACTCGACATTATCAGTGATAATTATGTATTATAAGTATTTATAAATATAAAAATATCCCGAATAACTATATTTGCAATTATCTCCATGATTCTTCAATCGTTTCTGGCTTGCTATAGATTGTGATGTACGTTCATATTATTTCTTAATATGAAATTACTAGTTAGAATCATCTAAAGGAGCGATCCTATATTTTTATCTAGTTAAATACAGTGATCTTTTCCCCGAGCACGAGATATTTTTAAACCAATCCTCGCGTTCCACGTCTGCATTTTACAATCAGAGATACATTTCAAGTACCACTAAGACAATTGCTCGGGCGCTGTTCATCGCTCAACATTTATATTTGTTAACGAGTTCTTAACTGTAGATACTCTCCGACCGCATTTCAAGTTCGTACAAACCTCTTCGCGAGTTGTAGATCGTTATTACGAAGGCCCTTCTTACGGTTATTAATATTACGGTGAACTTGTTTGTACAGCTCTCGAGTAGTCGCATTATAACAAGATGGCATAAGCAGGGTGAGGGGTATAGCTGTTTCCATTGTGCATCTGTCAGTCGCAATTACAGCTCGAAAGATTTGAAATCTCTTCTCGTTCTTCAATAGCCGTTAAGGAATATTCAGAAACAAATATTACAATATACAGTGCCTGGAATAATTATAAACTTCTCCTATTTTCTTTCTTCAGTATTTTCAAGGAACAACCAACTATGTCAAGATACGTTCACGGTTGGATAATAACGTCTAAATTTTCAAAAATTGATGGAAAAGTTATTTCTTATTCATTCCAACGTCACGCTGATTTTTGTCAAATGAAAAATTCCTCGAAAGCTTCTAAACACTGAATATTAATTTTATGTGTTTCCAGGTTGTACTGTCGATTGTTTAATAACTCTATTTACAAGTTTACACAATCATGAGGCTACTTACTGGTCATCAAGTCTTATATGTTAAAATTAACACGTTTTTACACTCACGAGGTACTCGTAAAACAAATCTATTCTCTAACGAACAAATTTAAACAAAATTAAATAGTGCACGTTTCAAAAATTATTTTGAATTAAATCGTACGTCAAGGGGTTAAAGAATGGGGTGCATCAATGTGTTTGGGAATTAATTCGTTATCAGAATTTTCGCTATTTGACGTATATCGACGACGACAGCAAAGGATAAATATATTTTGTTTATACTTTCGTTCGTAAAAGATATTCACGTAAATTGAGCATTGACGAAAATTTCGTTCCAATAAATGGAGTTCCACTGTACGCGATAGGGCGTAGCAAAAGTCAGTTTGTACCGAGAGTACGTACATACAAAATAGCTGGGGTATATTCTAGACTTCGTATATAGGATCGCCAAAGCCCTGGTTGAAGTCCCTCGCCACACAATTGGCCTAACATAGCCTCGTCAGCCATGCGTAGTCCGCAGCTTATAGTATATTCGAGCCGCGTACTTTTATCCGCCACGTATCGCGTACTGTATACCTGCATCGCACCTTTTGGATATATTTTCATAAATAAACTCGTTGAGTTTACCTGGCGTGTTGCTGAATTAATGAATCCCGTAACCTCGTTCTACACTCGGAGCATCCTTATAATCTACAATTTTAGTCATATTGCTGTAAGATATATTGTATTAAACAAACAGAGATGTCTGCAAACGCATGACGATAAACGAACGCGAAAACAAAGGACGAATGTACAAAATGAGAACGAACAGAGGCGTTGTTTCAGAGTCTTTATTTGTCCCTATTTTATTTCTCTTTATTACCAAATAATCTGTTTTAATATCGAGCCAATCAAATTCTAAATAGATCTCGGCGAACTGAACAGAATGCGTAATTAAAAATATTTTCTCTGATATTTATTACGATTGCAAATAAAGCGTTGTTATTCTCGCCATGTTTATACTTCATCTATACTGTTTTCCACATTCTTCGTTATTTATTTAACCGTCGTGTTTTTGCAATTTTGTCGAAATTTTTCCACGTGATAAGATCTCCATTATGAATCGGAAAACAAACATGCCTGTAATACATTTTATTAGTGTAGTAGGACTATGAAAATAATAGTATTCGCGAAACGGTCGATTGCGAGTGTATTGACAGAGACACGCGTGAACGAGTAACCACTTGACTCGAAAATCCATTTGCTCCCAAATTACTCTATCCCAAACCAATTGTTCAGTCCTCAAATAAATTTAAAAAAAAACAGCACGTTCATTACGCGTACGTTTCAAATTCACGAAACAACTCAGAAGATTATAAATCCCTGTACGTAACACAAATTTGAACTCTTTTTGTATCCTAAACATTCCTGTAGGGTTTCTCATAATTTTTGACAAAATACACTTTAAGATATTTTTACCAATACTATCCTACCAAATAAATAGCACGAAATTATGGCGCGGGCTACAAACAGTAAGCGAGTTGACAAATATTCAGTCTTATATGTTTTGTAACATTCAGCAGATAACCCAGCCGAACAGAAACAGGAAGTCACTTATATACAAATATTCTTACTATTCGAAATATTATAGAAAGAAAGTTTGAGTTTACGATCATTCATAGCACTGTATACATATAGAAGCACATTATAATACGTTTCCTCTTCTCCAATATATTCTCTTCGTTGATGAAACAATTAGAATTATGCAGAGTGTCAAACAAGTTGGGACCAAACTTATACTACGAGTTACTGAGGTCAAATAGACGAAGAAAGTTTATATAAACTTATGTTCGAAAATGCTTTATAGAGTAGATATAAGTGTTCAAAGATTTATTTTCTTTGGGTGCATAGTTAAAGTAAACTTCGAAATAAACATAAAAGACAGCATAAAATATAGTAGTTGGTATAGTCATTGGATAGGGGATGAAATGCCCTTTAAAACGAGCGTTTGTACGAGTCGATAGCTCAATTAGTTCCGGAGATATAGCGATTTTAGTTTTAAGTCGATGCGGTGGCTAGTTCCGGAAGTAGAAGGGTCCGAAGCGTTTGTTTACTACGGCCTTGTCAAGGCCGTTGACCGCGCGCGCACATCGAAAGTAGGTCACTGGGCCACGATGGTCACGAGTCACGTACGAGACAAAGAGGTCCGGCGCGACGCGTCAGACGGAGACAGCGATAGTCGAATTAAGAAAAATTACCTTTTACATAAATTGCGATATCTCCAAAACGGGAAGTCGGATCGACAAAATTCAAAAACCACTTTAAAGAGGAAGGTTCACCGCCGCCAATAGTGGTTCAATTATTAATAAAATGCTAATAGTTTCGGAACTGCACGCATCTAAAGTTTTACTATTTTTAATACGCGTTAATATAGGCCTTTCTAAGGCGCCGAGCGAGATCGTGGTCGAATTAAGAAAATTACCTTTTACATAAATTGCGATATCTCGAAAACAGAAAGTCGGATCGCCAAAAACCAAAAACCATTTTAAAGGGGAGGCTTTACCGCCTCTAACGATGGCTCAATTATGTATAGAGCACTAGTAGTTTCGGAACTGCATGTGTGTAAAATTTTGACTAGTTTTAATACTGAAACTGAAGATTCTTTCCTTTCATATTTGGTATATATTTTTAATATTTACAATATTCAAATATTCGCAAGACAAACAATAAGAACAGAAGTAAATAATGAAAAAATTCATCGTACGTATACTATGTAAGAAAATTCGTAAAATGAAATGACATTAAAATATCATTCTACGTTAAAAATTCTAAATCAAATTTAAAAAGCGGTCATTTTACCGTCCCTGGGCAAGTTTAGCGTTAAACACGCGTGCGACGGTCAAACAACGGTGAGACACACGCAACGATTCAGCGTGGCGGGTAAACGCGTTAACAGATTCGCGCCGCGACAACGAGAACGCAAGTGCGGGGGATTTATAATAAATGCAATTAAAACATGGCCATTAAAAGGAAGACCGGTGGAAAATCTTGTATATTGGATAAAGTGGAGCGCCCCCGGCGGTCCCAGAAGTGGCACTTGAACTTGTTGAGCCAGCGAGGGCGCCTCGTCACACCCGGAAAATAATTTGCACAGTCAATATTACAAATTGCTGGGAATTAAATTCGCCGCCGCGCGGGACGTTAATAAAGAGGTCGCCCCTTAATAAAGACGATGATTCGCCCGTCGCGCGAATCAACTTGCGAAACTATCGCGTTGCTCCGCGGGACCAGAAATTTTATTTGCAATCGCGACGAGGAAATCCCCGCGGATTCTTCTACTGGCAATAAGAATTCCGGCTGCGTCGTCTGTGTCGCGCGGTTTCCGCTCGTTTTGCTTCCCGACGACACGCCGGGCAAGAGGAAACGGCCCGACGTTGAATTTAATGCGAAAATAATGATCTGGAATTGGCTGTATCCTCATTCCGTTGCGCCGCTGGCGACATTAATTGCGACGAATATCATTACTCGCTCGGGAAAAGTACCTAAGACTTCGTTTCCGTGATTGGGCCTCGTAAATGTTTTGGAGGGAGTCTAGTCTCGACGAGGGACGAGAAGAGTAAGGATTTTACGATCGAATCAATATTTTCCAGGAGAAATAAGGATGAAACGTTACATAAAGACGAGTTCATAAATGTTTCGTAAAGAAGTTGTAATAGAAATACGAATTGTTCTTACACGAAGTACTTTCCGATTAAATTTTTATAAAATTTTGCGCCGAGTATTCTATTGGTCCAACTTAGGAACTATACTGTATTTCGTTATTGTTACTTTTCCACTTTAATAAGAAATCTTCGTATCAAAAATTCATTGCTACGTTTTATTTTAATATAATGAACTGAAAATCACATTAACTTATTCCAGAGTCGTGAAGCCCTGATTTTGAATAAATAACAGTGGTAATAATACCAAGTATGCTTGTCAAATTAAAAATAATCAAAGAATTTTACGAATACAGAGACCTTTAAATCCCCTCTATTCCATACCTACAAGAAAATTTTGTTACAATACTATGTTTATTTCAAAACCATACCAGTTGTGTAAGCAATACTTTTTTCCATAATTTTTTGTTACATAAAATAACGAAAATATCGTGATGATACGTAACGAGTTAATTTGTAAATGTACTAAAAATGAAAATTTTACTGGATGAACTGTTATAAATCCGGTTTCAAAAATGTCAAAAAAATCCATTAAATTGAACTAGCGAACATTTGTGTTTCACTTATTAGTATTATTACGGTACAAGGTAAAAATAGGCTAACAATATTCTTTAATTGATGCACTTTTGATGTTTCAATCACGTTGTTGAACAAATTCATTTTGCAATTTTATCATATATCGTTGTTCATCCTATTTACTGTATAAATAATAACTAATAATAACTGTACCCATTTTGTGCAGGATGACGCGAATAGATTTCTATTTATGAATAGATAAGTATAGGATCAAATACAGTCCAGAAGCGTATAACGGTTAATTGTTAATTACCAATTATTAGCGGCATAATGCAAATATTTTCTGCATCAGCCGATGATATTTTATGCAAACGCATTATTCATAAATGGATTGATTATGCTTCTCCAAACTAAGTCTCTGTTCCAGTTCCTTATTAATACACGAATCAAAACGCTCTCGTTGGGTCGATTGTTTATAAGCGAAAGAGGATTATTTTGAGTTTCGAACGTTCGATATTATGGCACCGAGGAACAAAGGATTGTTTGATGAATCGTCTATTTAATTATAGAAACTTCGATCTGGTGTTCAGGAACAATGAAACTGAACATAATCACTATTTACAATGACACGAAGAATAATATATTTCGATAACAATTACGAAATATATGTTGATTGAAATTTATTTTCTGTGTTTGTACTTTCTTTATATCACTACAAAATGTTAAACTGTTGGTATAAGGGCAATTCAAATGCCATCGAGTTACTTTTTAAGCGTAGAAACCGGAATATTACGTTTGAAACGTTATTTCAGTATTTACCGTATTCGATTGGATATATTAACGGCTTTGCACTCTCGTCGGATCTAAATTTATGTTTCCGTTTCCATATTGAACTAGATAATATTATAGTTCCACCTTTTTCATTGATTAATATTACATATAGATATGTAAATATTTTAATACTGAAACGTGTATATGAATATTCACAAGATACTTATGCAACGATCTTCCTTTTCGTACAATAAGAACACCATCAGTTATAGTTAAATCAACTAAAAATCGTGCAAATCACTATTTTCGTGTTTTAAAATTGGAATATGTTACGAAGATAGTTTTTACGTGATACGTAAAAATTAGAATTAGATAAGATACTCGTTACAAAGAATTTTCGATTTAGTAAATAAATTTGTTTTGCAGAAAAAAACAATCGATTCGTACGAAATAGAACAAGGTACATTAGACACGTTATTGAAAGAACAATTAAAGAAGAATCAAATTAATGTTTGCGTGTACCTAGACAGTTAATTTTCATAGTATTGAGGATTCACGTACCTTTTTACCCTCTATCAGTACAAACGATTTATTCAATATTTTTACGTCGCTGACAGGGAATTTATGGACGGCTGGTTTACACTGTCATGGGACCAGGAAAACTGTTAAATCTGTCAGAAGTGTCAGTCGCACTCAAACGAAGATTTATTTACAAAGAAAGAGAAAAAAGTGATTAAATATAAATCTGTACAATTGAATTCTATAAACTTGACTGACATATTCCAATAAAAAAACAAACGATAACGTTTATAATTGAGAAGTATTAAAGTTGCTTTCAATAATTATTACGCAATGAATTGTTCGTAATTATATTAAGGTAAGAGAAAAACATTCGTTTACATTAAAATTATTATAAACCTGCATTTATAAGCTGACTTTAAACCTTGATTGCAAAACACGTACGTGCAGTCAGGGCTGGTACTATATTCAACTCTCTTATAACACGAGTTTGTTCTTATTCAGTAGTACAAAAAACAAAGAAGTTTTATAAGTAAATAAATTTTTTATTTTATTAAATATCCTCGTTAGATAAAATTTGATAAAAAAATGTTTCGTACAATAGTTCGTCCTTTGTTTTCGTAGAACAGGAATCTACAAATAAAAATATAACTATTCATTTAAAAAAACAAAGTTACCCTTCAAAGAACCTTCGAAACATTTAATAAATAAAAAATAAATAAATGGTTATATTTCCCCCTTAGAACAGAGTAACTTGTGTATTTAACATTTTTCCCGAGAGTGTGTTGTTTTCGAGATTTTTATATTGAAAATTTTCAAATGTATACCCTGTATAATAGTGCCTTGAAAATAGACTGAAGTTTGGGACCATTTTATTAAAATGTTGAATTTTTATTTACTTTATTTGTAAAATGAAACTTGACAAAAAGAAGTAAAAATTCCTTCATTTGACAGCATGCGGAAGCTGAGTCAGATAGGCGGAAATTGCGCGACCGTGCAAGCGCTCAGCATAAAGGGAGTTCATTTTTAAATTTCAGCTCAGATACGATAAGAAATCAATATTTTAATTTTAATATTCTCTTCATTCTTAGATTTTTGCATTATTTCAAATATTTATATTCGTTTTTACTTTTCATCGTCATTATTGCTATTCTAAAGATTTTTAAAATAATCGCGGCGTAAAGCAATACATTCATTATAGCTAGAGATTATTACCAATAAATATCAATAACAAATAATATCGAAAAAAACGATTTTGCATTGATTGATCTCTAGATTACTAAAGTGTCATGTAATAAAAAATTCATAAATGCTTTGTTAAGAAGTTATGACAAATATATGAAATGTGATGTTTCTTTGTTTACTAAACAAACAAATTTACTAAAATTTTGTTTAAAGAGAGTAACTGTTAGTTGAGGCACGAAAACATATTTTTAACGTAGAATACTGTGGATAACTTAAACATTTCTTTATCAGAGTTTAGTTTCTATCATTTATATTGGGCACTGAAGTATTCTTTCTTCGATGATAACATCTTGTTGACATAAAATTTTCAGCTATTGCTCATGTTCAGTAAATTGCAAAGAAACTTACAATATCGAATGCTTATGAAAGATTGATTTCATTTTATTATAAATTTTTTTTCTTATTCTAATATCCTGAATCTCAACCGAGGTTCACAGTTCATATTTTTGTTATAACTTCTTAACAAAGCATTTGTGGATATTTTATTATATAATTTAGTCTTAATCTTACTTGTAGAGCACACTGCTGTATAAATAGTTCGCAACAATCGAGCTCAAAATAAATCGTAATCCGTTCCATTGGCGTTATAAACTTACAATCTATGAATTCTCATAATCGGATAATACCTAACTTTGGGTACAACCCTTGTCAGATTTCGGAATCGAGACCCCCTGATGGTCCTACGCGACAATTCCCTCTGTCCAATTCGAATTCATCAAAGTGCCTAAGTTGCTCCCCTCTTCGTTGAGCCGGCTAATCCTCCTAAACATAGGAGAGTAAAGTTGAATGCCTCGAGCTCCGTGTGCTTCTCTCGACACACTCGACCGTCTAGGTCGGATGGTACCCTGGCAGCTGGTTGCACCGCAGGGACAAGGAGCAGCGATGCCACTAAAAAAAGGCGTATGCGAAATGAGCTGCCAAGCACCCTCAGGAGATTCCTTCTGTCTATTATACATGACTGCGTGCGCTGCTTCCGTTAACTGCGTCTCGCGAGGAGAGCTTTGCAAACTCCTCACGGTCGTCGTCGTCGTCGGCCAGAGCGTAGCGAAGCGACCGTGAGAGAGAATCAACGGGTCGGGGATGAAGGGTGGCTCCAACGGTGGATGGAACCGTGGCTCGAAAGGAGACCCCGCGAGCAGAGATAGAGAGGGACATCCTGGGTCCTCGAGAGCTTGCGGCTACGGTTATTAATGGGTTGGGCGTGACACCCCGCGAAATAACCCACCTAACCTCGCTTCTATGCCAGGACCAACCCAGCGACACACTCCATAATAGCTAGTCGCTTGTCTCCTCATAGGCGTTAACTGGGCCAAGAACTGCTCATTTTCGAGAACGAGGGACTTTACTCTCTCGCTCTATCATCCTTCCTTACTCGTCTTCGGCAGTCTCTACTCTTTTTCTTCCCCCCCTGTTCCTTTTTTCTTCCGCCGCTTACATCCACCTCTCGTTCTCTTTGGCTTTCATTACGTTTTTACTTCCACTTTTCTACCAACTTGCGAGAGAACCATCCTCCACTCTTCTCGCGAGGCCATTCCGCGTGCCCTCGGTCTTGACGCTCGACAATTATCTTTAAGGGGTTGTATAGGAGAGTCTGTATTCTTTGGGATGGATCTTATATAGCCCGCTTGTCGACGGTGAGCACGGATTACGCTGGGATTCTTGGTTTCATAAGGATTTTCGGGGTTGCTTTTGTTACACTCCATTTAAATAAAACGGTTCGTCGAGAAGAGAGGGTGGCTTAATTTGAGCGTGTCCGAATACGTGGGAGCCTGTCGATGGGGCGAATTCGGGTGCTGAGAATTTCAATGGTAAGATTTAACTTTTACAAGTAACGGACAATTACCAGGATGTTAATTTTTCCTCGTTCTTGTTAAAACTGGATTCACTGTGGTAGCTTGTTTTGTGAAGGAAAGGAGAGAAGACATTGAATAGTCGGTCGAGGAGTGCATATATACCAATAGGAGGCTAGTCGAGCGCTTGTGAGAGAGACAAGAGCGTAGCCCTCTGGTGGCGAGCGTAAGAAGTTCTCTTATTGCTGATAGTTAAATATCAAATCTTAGCTATTCATGTTTGACAGGAGAATATACTAGTTTAAAATAATGATTTTAATACATTAGCAATATTAACACTCAATGCGAATACATCATAAGTACGATATTATTTTTACTTAAATGTGATTTTCAATTAAAATTTCTACATTTTTGCTATGTTCGAATAGTTTATTATTATTGAATGTCAGTAAACATAAGGTACTTATACGTTGAGTAAACAAGTCGTTTAACCATACTTTTGACATGACAATTTTTTCTGAAATTTTGTGTAAACATTGTTAAAACGATCTTGCATAAGCAACGACGTCTATTTTTCTTTTTTAATTTAATATCAATCGTCCAATAAATATCTTAATTTTTACCTATTCTCAGAAAACATGTGGTACTTATACGTTGAATAAACAAATCATTTGACCATACTTTTGACACCAACATTTTCTTCTGAAATTTTGCGTAAATATTGTTAAAACGATCTTGCATAAGCAAGACTTCTATTTTCTTTTTTTAAATTTAATTTCAACTCCCATATAAACTTTGACTTTGACCAATTCTCAATAAACATAAAGTACTTATGCGTCGAATAAACAAATCGTTTGGCCACACTTTTGACACGAACATTATCTCCTGAAATTTTGTGTAAATACTGTTAAAACCATGTTGCACAAGCAATGGCGTCTATTTTTTTTCTTAAATTTAATATCAACCGTCAAATAAATATCTTAATTTCGACCAATTCTCAGTAAACATAAAGTACTTATGCGTGGAATAAATCATTTGACCATGCTTTCGACGTCAAGGAGTATTTTTCGCGTCTCGACAAAGGTCGCTAAAAATAACGGGTGTACAGTAAATTCGCGAAGCAGCGTCTCGTGGCGTTGAAATTAATTGTATCATAATCGGGGCAACGAGACGCGCGTGCCAGCGATGGGATCGCCAACACAGAAGTTGAAGCACTAATAATGGTCGCGAAACGATTTATTACAATGTTCCCGAGTGTCAGGGAAACTCATTCACGGAACGTGCCCGCGCGACCCTTATTACCCGTCCGCCCCTCTAGCTTTATTTCAACCTTAAAGTATTTCGTCGTCGAATTAGTTTGGGAAACGGCGGGGCAATCGACAACTTCTACGCCGGCTACGATAATTCCGCGGAAAGTTTTCAGCAATTGGGACAATAGAAAGAGATAAGGGGAGTCAGTGGAGGAGGGCGAGAAAGAGAGAAAGAAACGAGGGAGGATGGCGGAAGATTCGAGGAAGCTCTACGGGCAGATAGTGTCGAGTAACGTGCTTTGTCTCCGGCTAGGGTCACATTTAATTAATAACCACGACGTACCCCCGAGGGTAATGTATATTAATTATAAAAAAGAAAAAAGGAAGCCAGGGAAGGAAATATATGAAACGATCGCGTACTCTGTCGAGGGGAAATTAAAAGTACTCCTTCTCCTCGAATTGTCCGTGATCCTTATTGCCTTTGGGCACACCTGGAGCAAGTAATAAGATGCTCTAAATTATCCCTGTTGTCTAACGCGGGAAAATAATATTTAAACGGTACACACTGCCGCGTAATTAATTCTCGAGACGGTGTCTATTGAAATGCAGATTGTGGCATCGGATTCGTTCAAGAACAGACTATCCCGTTAATTTATATGGTAATTGATTTCTTCCTGTTATTAACGATATCAACTTCCCCGGTTGTCCATTAAAAATGCGCTGCGCGGATTTTCAGGCGAAAAATTTTACAGTAATTCCGTATGGAAGAATATAAATCTTCTTTAAATTGAAGCGGTTTGAAACGATGGATCAAAGTTTTCCCCCTTGAAAGGTGCTTTTAAAATTACGTTGAGACTTGTAATTATTAAACGGAATATTAAAACAGAGTTATGGAAGGAGGAAATGCAAGGTGAAGACGTTTCTTTTTGCACGAATATAGTCCTTGACTGCACTTTTCATCGAAACAAAGACTCTAATTATTAATGCAGTTTGTAGCAGATTTCCTCGTAAATCTAGATCCGTCTTAGATATTAAAAACTTTCATTCGGAATGTGTATTTTACTAAAACGTTAACATTTGCATCAACTCCTACATTTTAGGTGTATATTCGTTTTAATGCCATCATGGAATACGTGTATTTAAACAATTCCCAATTATAAATTTAATTTTCAAATATTGCTCGTTATGTTCCTTTGTATTTGCAACACGTGGTATTAATTGTTACATATAATAATATTCGGAATATTAATTAATATCAATTTCAAAGTAATCTTTAACAATAATAATTACTAGACCACGCGACGGAGACAAATTGCTGATTTCTTTCGTAAAATGTGTGGCGATTTTTGTTTAGTGTGTATAAAGAAAATTCAATCAAGACAGTAATGTATGGAAATTTAAACTATCGAAATGAACTACGTTTACGAGAAATTGAAAACAATTCTTCAATCAATGTCCCGAGTATGGATAGAAAATTGCTACATAGGAATGTGTAAAGTATGTGATAGTAGCAGTATTAACAAAAATCTATTTTGTCAGTTACGAAGTAAGATGACCGAAATGATTGGTGTTCCTATTGTTAGTTGCGGAAACAACTGAAAAAGCAATTTCCAGGTCTAAAAGGACGAGATGTGCGTTCTACCATGGCGTAAGCGACAGAAAGACAAACGTGTTCAGGTTCCGCCAAATCCATTTGTCTAGAATGGACAAAAAAGTTGTGCACAGAATGTCTTCACAACTGAATGTTATAATGCTATTTTTATATTGTTCTTTCTCTATTTGTTCAATGAATTCATAAGAACTTAAAGTAACTAAAGAATAAAAAAAATTTGTAAAATTTTGAGTATAGTAATTATGAATTAATATCTGTACGACGCAGCGACAGCCAAGCTCCGTCGAAATTTATTAAACAAAGCCCCAACTCGAGTGAAAATTAACAATGTACGGTACAATTGTTCATCGTTTGCAGATCTAATTTTTTTCCTTGGTTCAAGGATGCAGAATAATTCCTATCATTATTCGTGTATCTTTCACTTTCTTTATTCGGTGGTTCGTCATATTTATTTTGATTTTAACGAGAGATTTATATTATATATTATTTTCGTGCTTAAACCGGATTAAAATTAATGACCAGAACATTGTAATATAGGATATGAGCTTCTCTCTAATGTATCAAATTACGAAAGTAATCAGTCTAAATTATACAGCAAGGAAATAATTAAATTGAAAGTAAAGGAATAATGGCCCTGGGATTATATAATATTGAGATATGATCCCGTATATTATTAATTAGAAATCCTTTTTCAACGCAGTTCATAAAAAATAATTTCACCATGTAGGCGTGAAGTACATACGGCAGCCTACGAAATAAGTATTAAATTGTTGAAAATACAAAAATTGTGATGTATTTTTTAAAGAGGTTTTCTAGTGTGAAGTGCATTTGTTTAGACTTTCTTAGGGAATTTTTTGCGAATAAACTATAACACCTTCTGCAGTTAAATTTACAAAGTTTATTTCTACATGTTTCAGTGACATTTTAAAAATTTTTGGACGAAAAAAAGTTAAAATTGGAGGGACTGCATACTCTCAAACGTAGTGGTTTTTCAAAAAGGTCGTCTCATTAATTTGTACTTTTCAACGAGTAAAAGCTTCTTAATTTTATTTTGCATATACAGGATGTTCGGTCACCCCTAGGAAAAATTGTAATAGAGGATTCTAGAGGCCAAAATAATACGAAAATCAAGAATACTAATTTGTTGATGAAGGCTTCGTTAAAAAGTTATTAACAATTAAATTCAAAAATTTCAAATCATTCTGGAAAAATTATTTTTGGTTGCGGGGATCAATTACAATAATTATTGGTGAATAGACATACCCCCGAAATCCTATCCACTTTCGAGAAAAAAATTCGAGTAAGTGCTGAAAGTTTTGGGTGAAAAAAAAGACTTTTGAATCGTCTTGGAAAAATTATTTTTAGTTGCAGGGGTCAATTGCAAACATTTTTGGTCAATAGACATACCCTCGAAATCCTACTCAGTTTCGAGAAAAAAATTCATCACCGAAAATTTCATGTCTGACCATAGCGTCGATATGTTTCACTGAAATTTCATGCGAATCTTTAAAACGTCATAACTTCTGAACGGATTGGACGATTTTAATGTTTAAAAAAGCAAACTATGCGTATTTTAGTGGGCAATATGTACAAATTGCAAAAATATCCGAAAATTTGGTCTTTGATTCCGCAAAATGAGAAAAACCACATAAAAATGGTCCAATTTTCAAACAGCCATAACTCCTACAATTGTGAATATATTTCAATGAAACTTTTTTCTGAAGTAGAGCTCATGGGTACCTACAAAAAAGTATTAGACAACTTTTCTGTAGGGCGTCAAACAAAATTACTAAAAATGAAAAAGGAATTTTTAAGAAAAATCGACAGGGGGTAGGTGCCTAAATTTTTCGACGAAAAAAAAATATTTCAAATCTTTCTGAAAAAATTATTTTTAGTTGCAGGGATCAATTGCAAGCATTTTTGGTGAACAGACATACCCCCGAAATCCTACTCAGTTTTGAGAAAAAAATTCAGTACGGGCGGAACTTTAAACGTTAATAACTGTTTAACGAAGCCTTCATCAACAAATTGGTATTCTTGATTTTCGTCTTATTTTGGCCTCTAGAATCCCCCATTAAAATTTTTTCCAGGGGTGGCCGAACACCCTGTATATTTATTTATGTTTTACGAATGTTCACAATTTTTTTCAAGTGAAAATAATCAAAACTGACTGAAGTATACATCATACGATTTCGATTATTCTGCTTATCTGAAATGAAAAAATCGAGAGGATTCTTGACTAGTATGATTGTGATTATAATGTGAACCAAATTTATAAAAAAAAAGAATTTCCCTTACTGTTGTTTACCTCGTTAAACACGAGGAAAGGTCAAGGAAATTGGTATTCAAAATTTAAAGTATCGCCACTTTGTAAATTTTCACTATTTTCTTTTTCATTTCGGTTCTCACTATGATCACGATCACACTAATTAAGAATCTTTCTGATTTGCAATGAAACGTATCAACCAAAAGGCTACTTTTTTTTTAAAGGAATTTTCAATGACATATAATTCAGTCAGTCAAAAATAGTGAACATTCGTAAAACGTAAGTAAATATGTATACAAACTGTCGAAATTAAGAAAGTTATACATTTCCAAAAAAAATATGTTCCTAAAAAGATCAAAAAAATGAAACTCTAGACTAGAATACCCCTTTAAATTTCGATACCTTGATACATTTTGCAAAAGAAAATAGCGAAATATACAAAAGGTGTGAAAAATACGCGCGCCCAGAAACAATGAAGACGAAGATAAAATACAGAAACCGAGAAGGTAAAAGCACCCCATTTAGGACTGACTTTGTCCCCATATCGACCAACCGTTTCCCATTCGTAGGGTCGTAAAAAGCAGACGACGAAGGGGTCGGTACTGCGATGAATCGACTCCAAGTCAGCTTAACGTCCTCGAAGCTCCAACAGGATCGTCTCTGCCTCGATTCCGCTCGCCTCGCGTTAACGAGACCGTGCACACGCCAGTCGGTCCGAATTCGTTGCAAATTCCCCGGCAATCCTTAGCGATATTAAGCCCTCGAAAATTCTATCGTTAATGGCTCCCCTTCGATCCGTATAAACGCTCTTGAAATTCGAACGTCTGCGGTGATTTTATACGCACGACGGATCGACGCGAAACGACGATCTTCCCGAAAATGCGGGAACGGGGCGTCGAAGCGAGCAGCCCCGAAATTCCGTGGCACGATTTCCACCGTCAAAACGCTCCGGCGATTACGTTTGCCGAGGCGCGCGGCCACCACGGGATCGATCGTAATTCCCATCCTCGAGGCAGCATTTTCACGAAGAACGCGAGCGCGCGGTCACCGTAGGTGGACACACGTACGACACCAGGAACATTTGGCGGGCGTGCAGACCGGCTCCGCGCGCTCACGGAATTTCAGACCGTGGATCCAGGTGGCGTCGAACTGATTTCGAATGCGCGCCGCGACCAACCGACCACTTGTCAAGCAAATTCGCATTACTTCCAGCATTATGGTCGCCCTTGCAGTTACCTGCATACAACACCCGAGGTAATAACTCTCTCTTGCCTTACGCGTCTCGCATAACCCATCGTTCTAACCCAGCGTTCCTTGCTTCGAACGTTTCGAAGCGTCTTGAGTGCATCGTCTTCGAAGGACAGACGTATGGTCAGGCTTTGCTGCAAACTGTGGCGCAAAAACACATTAAATCTTCGATTACAGACGATTTTTACGCGAGCAAGACTCGCGCGCGGAACACTCTTTTACGCCTTCAGCAACACGCGCGTTGAACCGATCGTAGTCAGAAATAGTGATCGAACTATTGAAATTTTTAAGAACTATTCTATACTCTGCGTGTCTCTTTATTATTGTAATTTCCTTCTAGTTGATATACAGTTCGCGACACTTAGCATTTTTTCGATATTTTTATTTACTCAATTAATGTAGTCTATTCTTCTACAACTTGCTGTTGCAGAAAGAAGTGAACGAGAGTCAGTCGGGGAGTGTATATGCAATATATGAATAGATAGTCGAGTACTTGCGAGAGAGCGTAGCCCTCTGCTGGCGAGCGCGGAAACTGAATAATGGAATGTCTACTGTACTTTGTTAGTAGAAGTTTATCGGAGAAGTTGATAGACTTTATTGTCATATGGAAACTTGTGCCGCCACAGGCAATTATTTATTTACTACAGTATATTTAGTATATTCATGTTTTATAAAAGATACGAATGTGTTCGCTACAATACATAGTAAATAACACGGAAGAAAACAATATTTTAATAACGAATATGTTTTATTAATATTTCGCATGACTACCGTTTCTATTTGTTACTTGACACATGCGATTTGGTATTGATTTATACAGTACGTAAAGATAAGATTGTGGTATTTTTTTCTACTTTGTCTCAATAGCATACACAAGATTTTCTGGGCAAGGAAATTGTTGAGTATTTATGTAAATTTTTCTGGATAGATATCCCCAAACATTTTCAATGCTGTTCAAATCCGGTGATAATGGCGACCAATTTAAATAGTCTATTTCCTGATCCTTATACCAGTTCTTGATTAATTTGAAACCTCTATTTGAGAAACATTTAAATTGAAGTTGTTCGAACGTAAGACATAATTAATTTCTTAGCAAGATAAAATTCTTTGTACGCTTTACAACGATAATCTAATCTCCCTGGTCGATAAATTGAAAACGTGCAGAAAAATTTGATTGTATCTGTCTCCGATTATAGAAAAATTTCTTTTGAAAATTGACGAGGTACGCCCGTGGTAGCATCACGCTCCAATACGTGGGTGTTAACATCTGTCGAGGACGATTTGAAGTTTGACAATCGTAAGTACCGATGTTGTTAATGACAAAGGGCAGGCTGACAATGTGTGGTTTGGTTCGATATCAATGGACCTGTCAAGGAAGTGATGACGGTGTTGATGTCGAAAGACAATGTAATTAGCAAACTGCGAGGAGAATGTAGGGCATGGAAGCTTTGTGAGCAAATAATGGTTTAACGTATCTAGTTACGAATGCTTCTAACGTTTGCTTACAACGTGTAAGAGCAACGATCGGTAACCAGAAACGTAATTTCCCAGTATGCAACATTTTACGCTCCGCGTAACAGGAAACTGTGCACGATGATTCAGGAAGTAAAGATTTACTGAAGTCAAATATTTTGCTTAGTCAAGGTCGTTGAGAAGTAAATCCTATCACACTGCGTTGCTACTCTGCAACTGTTTTCCGCGTCTCTTTGCTTTGCCCTATTGTTTGCTTTAAAGGGGGAAATCACTAACCTGCAGGCACTTCGTTCCTATTTGAAACACGAAGGGAAACAGGATGTAAAATGTGACATCACTCACGGACTCGAGAATAACCCTAAGGGGCAGAAAGTTCGAGGTGGACATTAGCGAAGCTTGCGAGTGTCCGTTTGTAGCGTACGCGTAACATTCGAGAATAAACACACTTTTCTTACTTCGTGAGCGAAATTAACTCTGTTTGAATTACCGACGCGACGTCAATGTAACTTTACTTTAAACATTCTGTGTATTTAAAAAGTGTGAATACCGAGATGGATGCAATGTTTACAGTAAACATGGACTTTTCATCTCTATTTACCTTCGTCGCAAAATCTCCGGATTTACTTGTTTCATTCTCCAATTTATCCTCGCATTTTGATAATGCTCCAGTCATCGCGTTATGCCTAAATTTGTTCCATTTGAATTCTAATATTCCGAGGAAGAAAGGAATCTATTTACCGCGTCTGTGAGATTGCGAACCTGACTGTGACGTAAACTTAATAGCTCGGCACGCAAATTAGAATCCACATGGCGCAACAGCGTGCATTGTATTTTCAAAACTGATTTTCTTTGAACAGAAACGCCGTGTAAAAGCAACATTTTCAATTTTTAACGAACTTCATTCCTCGTACCACTCCTTGCAAACATTCCGTAAGCACTGTTTTCCGAAGAATCAGTGTGGAATTTTGGAACAATTCGATGCACGCGAGTGTTCTCGGACCGGACAATCAGTGGCTAATTCATCGTGTTCGTCGTAACAATAAACCTACAACAATCGATCAAATTTTTAAATTTTGTTTAGAATTTCTAACCCATATTATCGTTACAATATTATCTTAGCGCCATTTAATTTTACGATTTTCCTTATATGTAATACACGTGCAATGAATTTTTCAATATTCACTTTTATTCTTATTTTTGTTTCTTTTTTGAGAAAAATATATAGTCTGAACGATTTATATTTTTTGTAAGAACATATAAATAATACGAGCCCTATTCAATAAGTAATGGAACTTGTTTAATTACGAACAATATAAAATATTGGGCAATTAGAAGTCAATATTACCATGCAATATTCCTACAGGATAACGAAGAGTAATCCTACAATTTTAATTGCGTTTTTCAAAGCGGTAAATTTCCACGAAAACTATTTACTCGATTCGTTCAAATTTAAACTCCGTATTCACAATACTATTCTTCATCTTTGTACGTGTAGACATTCTGTCACTTTTCTCTGCACTGTTCTCGAAAGTTAAATCATCCAGTTCGCTATAAGCATCTTCTTTACACTTTCTTCAGACCACAATTACTTTGTAAAACAGAATTAAGCGTATTTCGTTAAACAAATATACACAGGTAAGCTGATTAAAACTTTCATCGAACGCTTACCACCCGTAAAGTTTCAACTCGATTGCGTTCCACCAGTGACTTCGTTACTCGCCAGGCTTTGTGCCCGCTAATGTCTATCAATGTTCCGCTCGCGAACAATTCGTAACGCGCTCGAACGGTAACCAATCGGTCCGAACGATGATCAGAATGACGCAATGCTCGGTGCTTGAAGTACGACGTTGCCCACGGTTATCTCCGTAGCTTCTATTCCGATTTTAGAAAATAAACGCGCGTTGAACACCTGTATCGAGAACGCATGTACAGCGAGGTCTCTTAATTCCCGCGGGATAACGGAAACCGATGAAAAATTTTCATCGCTATTTCGAATCACGATTATTTTTTTCCCCCCCACCCACCCACTGGCCCCCTGCCCTCTGTGGAAACCGGGCCACGCAAATTGTTTCGTCCCTCCGGGCTTTGTTGTTCCGTCTCGTCTCTCTTTCCCTCCGAAAAGTCGAAAGCTTCGCCGCGGATATGATCGAACTCCAACGTCGAGCCCGACTCATGATAATCCCTGGTAAATAATGCACGACGCCTCTGCCGCGGGACTTCCGATACTTCCGCCTGGTCCGAGCCGCGAAAAGCCGCCGTGAAAACTAGTTGAAGTCCTCGCTGAAACTTCAAAAGCCTCTTCCATCCGCGGATCTAAAGCCTGCGTTTAGCAGTACGTATCGATGTGCCCGCGCGCCCCATCGATTCGACTTATACGTGATTTTCGTCGGGATACGAAACTTCCCGGGGCTTACGTTCCTCCAAGGGCGGAGGACAAAGAAATACGAAGGAATCTGGAGCACCGTTCCCCTGAGGAGCCCGGAGACTGTATCTCCTTTTCGAGTATAAAGAATGCAACGCAAATAAAGACGAGATACTTTAAAGACAATTTAGTAATTGCACTGTACTGTAGCCAGGACATTTAGAAAAGCGAAACTAACAAATTATCAAACACATCACGATACGTTATTAGAGAAGATAGGGAAAAGTTTGGTATTTTTAATGCAGTGTAAAGAAGCACGTGTCAACGTTAACAGTTCGACTGACATCTATATATGGGCGACAAGATTTTTCACATTAATTTTCCAGTGAGACAAATTTTAATTCAGGAGTTCCCCTAGTACCGGACTTAAGTTTTTATGTATAATTTAGCAATATCAGAAATCAAAATGAAGCAACAAAACAAATAATATTATTGTAATAGTTAACTGAAACTTTGGTTTCACTCAGGCGTTTTTTTTATAATAAAAATTAAGAGGTATAGTAGTTTATAATTTGTACGATACATTAGCTTCCAATTAGTCCCAACTATTAACTGATTTTTTTAGCTGTGTAAGCGCGACTAGAACATGGCGAAACTTGATCAATGTTTATTCTATCCCTGCTATTGTTTATGTGAAATTTGTTCCAAGTCGATACCGTAGTTTGTTCTAGAGAAAAGTATTGTTTAAGAAAAAGTACTGGCTAGTGATCACGCAAACATCCTGTATTTAAATTCATTTTCAATTAAATAAACAATTTATGGTCCAGTTTTATCGTACACTAGTCGTACGATCAGTAGAAATTGCTGAAACTTCTTTGGGTATGTAGCGTCAAAGTAAACGTCAAAATAAACATGGAAGACTGCATAAATTTCAGTAGGTGATATAGTCATTGGATAGAGGATGAAATGCCCTTTAAAATGAGCGTTTGCACGAGTCGATAGCTCAATTAGTTCCGGAGATATAGCGATTTTAGTTTCAAGTCGATGCGGTGGCTAGTTCCGGAAATAGAAGGGTCCGAAACGTTTGTTTACTACGGCCTTGTCAAGGCCGTTGACCGCGCGCGCACATTGAAAGTAGGTCACTGGGCCACAATGATCACGAGTCACGTACGAGACAAAGAGGTCCGGCGCAACGCGTCAGACGGAGACAGCGATAGTCGAATTAAGAAAAATTACCATTTACATAAACTGCGATATCTCCAAAACGGGAAGTCGGATCGACAAAATTCAAAAACCACTTTAAAGGGGAAGGTTCACCGCCGCCAACAGTGGTTCAATTATTAATAAAATGCTAATAGTTTCGGAACTGCACGCATCTAAAGTTTTACTATTTTTAATACGCATTAATATAGGCCTTTCTAAGGCGCCGAGCGAGATCGTGGTCGAATTAAGAAAATTACCTTTTACATAAATTACGATATCTCGAAAACGGAAAGTCGGATCAACAAAAACCAAAAACCATTTTAAAGGGTAGGCTTTGTCGCCTCTAACAGTGACTCAATTATGGATAAAACTCTAGTAGCTTCGGAGTTGCATGCGTCTAAAGTTTAACTATTTTTAATTCTCTCTTTTCGTCTTTGCTATACATATATTTCCTATTTACATCGGAAGCTAACCAGAATTTGATACCAAATTTTGTCCGGTTTTTTTATAAAAAAATATAAATCTGTAGGCAAGACAGACTATATATTTTTCTTAGGAAGCAATCAATAAAAATAGAAGTGAATATTGTAAAATTTATTGTACGTATACTATAAGAAAAATCCAAAATTAAAACAATTCTCAAGCTGAAATGTTAAAGGAAATAAATTTGTACGGGATTCATGAATTTTTTAGTGTAGTTACGAAAATAATTACCAGGACAAACTTTAATTTATATAGCTTACAATTTTGGTCCGGCAGACAACGTGTTAAAATGTAACGTTTAAAATATAAACCTCAAAAGTATACCTACATTCAACATTGCTTTTGCTTATAATAAAACTTTAAAATAAAATTTCTCAAGATTAAAAATCCAACAACACGATTCGCGACGTGTTTTACTTAACGTACTTACTTAACTTAGGTTCCTTCTATCTCCTTAGTTTAGGCGTTTCTGTTCTTAGTATAATGTATGTAAAGCGAGATGAGATCGAAGGAACTTGGATTCCTTCTACCTTCGTAGTTTAGTAAGCTCCATTGTAAAAGGAAGATCAAAGGAACTTGGATTCCTTTTATCTATTCTCTCTTCGGGTTTCTGCTCGCAGCTACTTCCTCCTGGTGAGGCCTGATAATCGCAGAATTTTTCATCGCAGGCAACATCGAGCTAATCGGCTGAGAATTTAGAATTATTTCATGGAACTTTAAAAATTCTGCCTGTCTCCGACTTTCAAAAAAACCACTTATACAATATATATCTTCATTTATTGCTTGTTGTAATTTGCATTACAATATGTAACTATAATCTGTTCTATATTATCATATATCATTGATATCTGCCTAAAATTATTTCAGTTTATCGAATAAATCGTTGGCAATCGACGTATCTAAAAGTCTCGGAACGCCTAATTTTTATGTTACTATTTGTTCAATCGATTTTTCGAATTTTATACCAACGAATCGTCAACAATTGTCAAGTACAAATGTGTTCCCGTATGTTTAAACAACCAAACTCAGAATTTCACAAGAAAAATTGAATCGAAGGAGACAAGCAGCAACAATAGTCATCCTGTAAAGGCACAATCTAGCAAAAGGAAGCTGTTGAATTTTCTGACCGTCTCACGATGTTACAAAAATCATCTCCAGCGACGACTGTATATGTCTAGTTTCGTTTCAGTTATGGCGTCGCCTCCTATGCTCGCCACCAGAGGGATCGCGCTCTCACAAGCGCTCGACCAACCCCTCGGTTGCTACATATAGGGCAGGGCCTGCTAGAAAGCCTTACTGATGAGTCCACTAGCAGACTCCCTCCTTTCCTTTTCTGGTGTTTATTGCACAAAGTTTAGAAATCGAACTCATAGTGAACGGATCTCTGAGATATATCTTCACGCTTATAACAAAGACAAAATTCTACAGTTAAATATTGTCGTTTAAACTAAATCATACAACCCATAACAATTCCAATAGAAGCAATCAGCATTCGCTCGTACACCGCGTCAAACGTTCAACAAAGCGTAACGATCACACCCTGCCAAGAAGCACGCTGCGTCGAAGAAAGTAACGGAGCAAGATAAACGTACTCCTCTTTCGATGCACGAAGATTGGTCACCGCAAACGGAGACAAACGGCCACGTACGACGGAGAAATGGCTCGTAGGAGGGACCAGGTTACTCGCGTGTTTGACGTTTCGCGTGGACACAAAGCGTGATAGGTTACGCGGGGCGCACGGCGAGACGTTCGAGATCGAAGACGGTAGGGACGATGATGTAGACGAGATCGGGAAGAAACGGGAATGGGGAAGGATCGAAAGGAAACGGGGAAAGCAGTTGGGAATATCGCGGGAAAAGGGGAGTGGAGTCGGAACGGGGGGGGGACTCGAACGAAGAGGGAAATGGGTCGACCTGAATATCTCCGGCGAACTTTTCCATGAATACGCCATGCACTGGCACCGGTTGGAGTGGGACGAAGGCGTGGGCGGAGGAGCAGCGGCATACGAAACACTGCGGTTACCCCGAGGATCGGAAACCGGATGGGAAATGAGAAAGGATGGCTGACGAGGGCGAGGCGGACAAATGGAGGGGAGAATACATTTGAAACTTAGTTTGTGCAGAGCTTTCGTCCCGCAGCCCCCTGGAATCGGGGAACAAGGAATTCTGGGAACAGCCGTGGGAAGAAGGTGTGCACGCGTTACTTTTTAAGAGTACCTTGTTTCGAAAAGGTTCGCCTGTTCCACCTGTTACGCCCCGGTCGGGGACATCGTGTGTAAACACGAGGATGAATTAGGTCGGGGCTGAAGATCATGGCAACGGCGAGAAACGCGATTAACCCATTCGCAACCGCAGCGGCCGCGTGGTTTCTGGCCTCGAAACAGCGAGCAGGTGCGCGACGAACGAACGATCGCTACATTGTAACGTACGGGGAACCTATATATACACATTTCCGATATCGAATGATTTCGAAATTCCGGTGCATGCTGGTAAATTTATGAATTTTCGGTTGCACGTTCCTGAAATTCTATTATTCCTTTGGCATAGAAAGACCTCGTTCGAGCAGGGTAAAAAGGAAGTCATAAAATGTAGCGTTTATTTTGATAGGCGTATTGTTCTTTTGTTTAATGCACACTTGTTTCTAGCGTGGAGATAGGCTGAGTTTGTTATTGACAGTACAGAAATTTCCGTAACATTCGTTACAGTGGTAAACTGCAACAAGTGATTGACCCAAAGGTGAAATCTAAATCATAGAATTGATGAACCGCGACACTTATGGAATAGTTTTATTCTATCGAGACTGCAGAAGGTTAATAATACGAATGCTTGCTATTTACATCAGGTTTTGTTTAAATTTATTTATTAAGCTATGAAACTTGTTATTAGCAATATACAATGTGATTATTTTACGCACGGTTAGAAAAATTTTATAATTGTTTTACATGTAATTCTAAAGAAATTTGAAATGCATTTATCGTATACGGATGAAACCAAGTCGACAAAATTTATGTAACATGTCCTTTCTTTTGCAGTTGTATACAGTAGAGTTACAATCATTAGCAACAAGGTTATAAAAAATGTCTGAATAACAGGCATACTTGCCCCGATTATTCTTCGGTAAATGTTACAGATTATATTTCACACAAACAAAGAAATTACAGGCACATGCATCCAGCAGTCGATACTAAACAGTTGACGAATAAAGCGTAGGAATTTTATACATTTTACTTTTTATTACAAATTTGTATTACTACATTAGCTATGGTTGTATTTATAATAAATCAAAAAAGAATTTTTAAGAAAAATCGACACGGGATGCTGAAATTTTTCGATGAAATTAAAAAATTTCAAATCATTTTACAAAAATTATTTTTAGCTAAGGGGGTTAATTAAAATCATTTTTTGTCATTATACATACCCCCAAAATCCTATGCACTTTTGAGAAAAAAATTCCCTACCGAAAATATAATTTCAAGTCAGAAATGTTACTCTAAAATTTGACGCGTATCTTTAAAACGTCATAACTTTTGAACGGATTGAAGGATTTTAATGTTCCAAGCGGCAAATAACGTGTATTTTAGTCAAGAATATATAGAAATTCTAACAATATTGAAAAAGTTGTTCCTTAACCTCGCAAAATGAGAAAAACCCCATAAAAATGGTCCAACTTTCAAACAGCCATAACTCCTACAATTGTGAATATATTTCAATGAAACTTTTTTCTGAAGTAGCGCTCATGGGTACCTACAAAAAAGTATTAGAAAAATTTTCTGTAGGGCGTCAAACAAAATTACTAAAAATCAAAAACGAATTTTTAAGAAAAATCGACAGGGGGTAGCTGCCTAAATTTTTCGACGAAAAAAAAAAATTTCAAATCGTTCTAAAAAAATTATTTTAGATTGTGGGGGTCAATTACAATCATTTTTGGTCAATGGACATACCCTCGAATTCCTAACCATTTTCGAGAAAAAAATTCCTTACCGAAAATATAATGTCTGACCAAACATTGATATGTTTCCCTAAAATTTCATGCGTATGTTTAAAACATCATAACTTCTGAACGGATTGGAAGATTTTAATGTTTCAAACAGCAAATAACGCTTATTTTAGTCAAGAATATGTAGAAATTCTAACAATATTGAAAAAGTTATTCTTTGACCCCGTAAAGTGAGAAAACCCCCATAAAAATGGTCCAATATTCAAACAGCTATAACTGCTACAATAATGAATATATTTGAATGAAATTTTGGGGGGGGGGGGGAAGTAGAGCTCATGAGTACCTACAAGAAAGTATTAAACAACAAAACGAAAATCAATAATACCAGTTTGTTGAATTCACTCTAATAGGCACGTGACGTGATCTAAATCTTGCCCCAAACTTAACGAAATATTTTGTTTGTCAAATCATACGAATTTCCCACTACACTTCTAATCACACTATTTCCCAGATTCGTGAACTTCACTACTCAGTTTACTCCTGAATAACAAGATAAAGCCCTCCTAAACCGTGTCGTTAAAAAATGTTCCCGACGATAAGTTTCCAGCAAGTATTTCTGATACGACACGAGAGACAGGTTCCAACGATCCGGAAGTTGCTCAACGGTCGTAGCGAGTGCCTCTTCGGTCCAGTGTGCTTAATAACAGGCGGGGAGACTATTTTCTTGGAGTAGCTGCCGATCGAGGGCGTCGCCTGTTACGCGAACGTCTCGAGGGAAATGAAAATAGAGATGAAACGGGGGTCCGCGAATAGCAATCGAGCCAGCCGTCATCGGCAGGATCTTCATGACTGCGTCGCGTTCGCCTCCCCCGATTACTCATTCACGCTCGCGGCTTGGTTTCCGTAAACGGGACAGAAAGGTACGAACGAGGAACGAAACAGGCCGCGGAGCCACTGATAATAGACATCGGTGCCGTTGAAAAGCCATGGAAAATCAATTATCGACCGTGCAAAAGTCTGGAAAATTATATATCGATAGGCAGCGTACGTGAAGGGTGGCTGTGGCCCTTCGTTCCCCTTTGGGGGCACCGAAACACCGTTATCAGTGAGGAACAGAGCCTCCTGCATTCGCTATAACTTCAGACGTACGCTGGCTAGAGACTCGATAGATGACCCCATCGATAAGCTGCTAAGCGAGCCTGCTGTATATTACAGTTTGCGCTGCTCGAAACCTTATAACGGTTCGGTACGGATACTTGGATAGTTTACTGACACCGGCCACGTTTCGTAGTTTGGTTAATACGAGACTGTACGTGTAATAAAGTTTTCGTCGGTGGCAGGTTGCGCTAATGTTAACTTTGTCTACCGTACACAGTTTCCATTCGCGTTGAGAATATTAAAACCGGGATGTGATAAATTAATTCGATTCACCGTAGATAATTATTTTACTATATCGCGTTGTAGTGATATAATGCGGATACTTTGAAACAAACAGAGACAACCCTGAGGTGAAAGTTTTTGCAATTCCAAGAAGCGGTCGCCAGAATTGTGATATGCTACATTTGAAACTCCACGGGATCATCTTCAGGACTGATAAAGCACTTAGAGATACACGTTGGGATAGTGTAACTTGGTGTACTCAATTATGAGAGTTGTAGAATAAAGTAAGAATCATTAGAGGCTCGTCACAATTTATTGCAGATATTTATTTTACTATATTGCATTAAAGTATTCTAAAATATAATGTAGAAACTTTGAAACAAATAGAGACATCCCTCAGGTGAAAGTTTTTGGAACTCCAATGAGCAGTAATCAAAATTGTTTGACTCGATACAAATAGATCTAACAAGTGTGAATCTCCACATGACTGATAAAACACTTAGGAATACACTTTGGGTTAGTACAACCTGATAAATTCAATTATCAAAGTCATAGAATAAGGTAAGAATTATGGAAGGTCTATCATAATGAATAGGAAGAACCACGAAACACTTAGGGCTTGATAGAGTTATACATATATTAATTCTCATTGGTTTCTAGGGTTATTTACATGGGGTCCTCAGAATCTGATAGATCCCTCCATTATTACGAATCTGTCACTTGTCTCAGTTTGTTCCACCTAATGAATCGAATACTTCCGATGATTCTTTTTCTTCATGAGCTTTGTTTATCCGAGTCTCCCTTTTCCGGCGTTGCTTATCGGATCATACATTTTTTTGAAGTATATTGTCGCGTTCTACGATTTTACCATTCCTTCTGATAGGTTAATAAACATGGAAAATAGACCTGTCCAGGTGGTAATTCATTCGTGAAATGAACAAGACCAAAATAATCAGAACAAAACCCTATTGCAGATTTTTCACAACGCTACGTTCGAGTAAATTCGCTTCGAATACCCAAAGTCGACTCCTAAACAATTTTTCTGGATTTATTAAAATATTATTATTCCTTTAGGAGCTTCGATTTTTATGCGATATAAGAGTACAGAGTTTAGTGTATTCGTGGCATATATTATTACAGTACAATTTGTGATTTTAAGTCTTCTCTTGATGGAGTAACTTCATTCATTCCGAAACCTTATTTTGAAAATTTCACGTCCGGAAGTAATTAAAGAGTAACTCGAGAAACTAGGCTCGATCGATGATATAAAATTGCACCGCCACTTGCAAAATTATAGAATTTTCTACGATGCTTTTGTTGCTCGAACGGACACTTATCTTCTTCGCGCGGGCCACTACGGGTCTGAAGTTTAATATGACTAAGCGGAAAGAGGATAGGTGGCCCGTGTGGAAGATTGGACACAGTTCAGGGAAAACGCTGAGCAAGGAGAAGACGCAGAGAAGTAATAAATGGCGTGTCTAGTGTTTCGTTAAGGAAAACGTGCACTTCTGGCACCTAATGCTTTCAGAAAAATGAAATTATCCGACATAAATTGCGACTTATGCATCGTAAAGCAGACGTTCGATTGTCCCTGATAACGATGCTAATCGCTCGAGAATTTACGCACAGAATATTGCTGTCATTATTCGACGTTCGACAATTGCTCGTTCGAGCGTCGAATTTTCAATGCGACGCAAATATGCCCCCGCTGTAAATTCTCTTTCGTAGCTTGAAAATGACGATTAGAGGCGAGGATTTAACTACACGAAATGGTTGCTCTACCGAACAATGAAGTACACGGAAAATGTAAACGGCAATGGCAACCCAAAACACCGTCAGCATACAACACTCGAGTTAGTGTTGGAAATTAAGTCCTCGAGACATTTGTGAGCCCGCTGCGCAGCCTCTGCGAATTGAGACGCGGTAAACAAGTATCTGAAAACTCTGAATTACGATCCTCCAATTAGCGTGCTTGAAATATTTTCTTGAAAAGGCGGAACATTTTTAACGAAAAGTAGTTTCTCCTCGATGGAATAGTGATTTCTCTCCCAATATACCGTTTCTTGTCTGAATATTCGTTCATCTCTGATTTTACAATCAACCATCGATAAAACAGTTTCATTTTTAAAAAATAAAATATTAAGACTGAATAAGACTGAACTAATATTGCTGCTTTAAAGATTGTTACGAGTCAACATTAACGTAATATTCAGGCTATTAACCCTTTAGTAGTCAAAAGGTGGAAAACGTTGAATAAATTTAACTTTACGATACGATTAAAATTACTTCACTATTTTTTAAATTTTAAACCTCTAAAACTTCAAGTGTTGATTTGCATTTGTTTAATATTGCTTGAAAACACCAGCCAATATACGAAATTTTCTTCTTCCGTTATTTCGAAACATTCGTACGCCGTTGTGAAAAAAATGTACAAAATACTTTAGATCCATCCCCATTGACGTAAATTCTTTTAGTTAATCTACAGCTACCGCGACTACCAGTCAAGGGGTTGGAATTCCAGTGTTTAACAGTTTGCTTTCTACAATAAAATACCTCCGACACTCGGGCTGTTCCGCGTTGTTAAACTTTTGCGGTGATCCTAACCGACTTCCCTCGCGTTTCCTTGGGCGTTCGCGGTTTTGTTTCGGCCGAAGTTCACTCTCGAACTTAAAAAGGCACTGCTGGTTATTAAAACGTCACCGCGAATGAATTTTCAGGCTCGGTTGGACGCGTCGCGTAATTTTTCCATCGTTTGTTTCTGTTTCGCTAGCGGCCGCGACGAGATAGGACACCGAATGCAGGAATATGCGTGTCCGTTGTGCATAATTTTCAGTTACCTCGCATAATTCGCTTTGACGTGTGGTCAAAGCCCACCGTGAAAAATATATGGAGCCACTGGGCGTACCTAATGCAAAATGGCGGATCGTTTCAAACACTGAATAGGCGTTCTCGTTTCGATCTTAATTCCGAGCATTGTATGAATATAGATGAATTGCGTGATGTAATGGTGTCATTGACACGATTGGGTGATCTTCCGTGAATATAAAAATTTTCTCTAGCGATGTTAGCTGAAATTATTGACGGCGATTGATCTGAATTTGAGGTGCAGTCGATATTAACGTAGAAATATTCGCAACAAATTCTTACGAATTTTACGTTTCGTTTCACTTAATAAATTACCTCGTAGTTTGTTTCTATAAATTACAGGTTTTCGATGCTATTATAATATGTGTATAAACTGCTAATTTTGGAGTGAAGTCTGATAATTCGAGTTAATCCTGATTATGATAGAATTTTCGTAATACGAGACGAGACAGTTTCCATAGCAGAACATTTGGATAATAATAATTTGCATAGAGGTAGTTTTATTGTAATAGGTTCGCAAACGAAGTTAGAGATTAGTACGACTGAGCTCCTTTAAACGATAGAGGATCGCAGAAACGTGAAATTAAAGTACAAACGAGAAACGAATTTCGACAAAACTAAAAACAGTTTTTCCATACTGTATTATACAGGGTGTTCGACCACCACTGGGGAAAATTTTAATGAGAGATTCAAAAAGCCAAAATAAGACGAAAATCAAGAATATCAATTTGATGATTGAGGCTTCGTTAAAAAGTTATTAAAAGATTAAATTAAAAAATTTCAAATCATTCTGAAAAAATTATTTTCGATTGCGAGGGTCAATTATAATCATTCTTAAAAAAAATGTATAACCCAGAATAAAATTCAATACGGACGAAACTTTCAACGTTAATAACTTTTTAACGAAGCCTCCATCAATAAATTCGTATTCTTCATTTTCGTCTTATTTTGGCCTCTAGAATCACCCATTATTTTTTCATATTATCGACTACTCAAAGGTTGTTTATATGATTAAAATTGCATGGAAGGTGAGATTTCTAGATAAGTATAAAACATACGATTGAAAAATATTTCAAAATATTATATAAAAATTTTGTTGAGTCATATCCAATATCTGTACTAAATAAATTTAAAAAATGAGGTGTTTGGAGTAATTAAAGAAAAAATTTTCTCACGTAAACACTGTACAAAAGAAAAAGTCTGAACTCTTTTATTCGTTTCCTTAGAATTATAAATATTAATAAATAATATGCAAACGAAAGCAGTGGTGGGCCTGTTAAAAGTAACTGACGGTAGTGAGAAAACGTTGTTACGTACCATTTAACACGTGGACGGAGACCGTGGTGGCTGCCGCCACATCCGCCAGGGCGCAACTGTAGTTCCCGCTGTCCTTTTTATTCGCGTTCGCTATATAGAGTCTGGATGTCGCACCGCTGGCGCCCATGTCCGTCTTCACGCTGAAACAGAAAGCAGATGGTTCGTGTAGAACGGAACCCTACGGTCGGCGTCCGTGTCCGTTGTGTCCCTCGAACGGAAAGCAGACGTTCCGTCGCGGTGACTTCTTCCTGCCGGGTCCCGCAGGCTTTGCAGAATACGGAAGACGGCTGTGAAGGAGTTTACTCTGAACCGCCGGCAAAAAGTGAAGAGACGACGGTATGAGGAATGAGGAAGGAGGAAACGAAGAAAGAAGGTCGGTGAAAGACTTAGAGGGATGGAACGCGATGAAAAATGGCTCGTGAGAACACTGTTATTCCGTTCGAAGGACGCTGACCCATTCTCGCGCAAAATCAAACGTTAAAAAACGGTTGGTGACGAGCTTCAAGGATCAATTTTAAAATTTTGATGATAGACCATTGTAAACTACACAACCTAAAATTTGTTTTTGTAACTAAAGTTCAGACTCAACTTAAGAATTAATTTTTCTAGTTCTATATAAATCCTGTCGCCCATATATGAGTAGCAAAGTGTTAGTCTTAATGACACGTGGATGAATTTACGATCGATGGGAATAACGTTAACAAGGTTCTGTTCTCTATATGTTTGGTAAGGGGTTGCACCATGTTGGAGATTTAAAAAGTCGAAAATAATTGTTTTCACTATTGGTCTCATAGCAATACTTAAACGTGTGGAGACATCCTACTCGAACATTATCCAATATCATACAGCAGCTATTGACATTTGACAGTAACACTAGAAATTCCATAGTAGACATTAAAATTATTAGACGAATTTAATATGTCTAAAGAGACATTGTCGAATATAAAAATAGTACTGTGACGACGCTTTCCGCACTTGCTACCAGAGGGCTACGCTCTTGTCTCTCTCACAAGCACTCGACAAGCCTTCTATTAGTACAGCAAAGGCCTGCTAAGGCTGCCTTACTGGTGAAACCATTAGTACACACAGGACTAGCTTACATTTACAGCTCATTTGAAATTATAATTCATGATTTGTGAATAAAATTTGCCCCACTCTGATATGGCTCATAAATGCCAATTAACTAATCTCTGGGAATAGTCCAGTAGAACCACTCTGCTTTACGATTTATTGACAATGGAAACACAAAGCACTTGCATGGAAATAAATCGGTGAGAAACATGAACGAAGAATGTACTATAAGCAACCCAAGATTAAACAGAACCGGATACTCCAAGAATGAGCATATAAATCCCCATAAGTAGCTGAAAGATACAACTAAAGTCGCAGAAATGTTTAGAAAGAATATTAAAGCAACGCAAGAAAATTGCACTTGAAGCTTGAAGCACCCCCCAGGGCTGTTCTCCGTTCAGTCAAAGAATTGCACGTTTCTTCTCGGCGAATAGGAAGTGGAGGATAAGGAAAGTGTAAATCAAGTGGCACCCTCCGCGAGGCGTCTGGTCCTGACAGATCGACCGCTCTTCCAGACCTCCCTAACCTACGCAAAAGACGTGGAATAGAAGGTCGCGGGGCATATTACGCGTCCTTAAAACAGCGCCGGTACTCGCCTTACCCAACGTGAAACAATTTCATTCGATTTACGAGACGCGCCTCCTGGTAATGACGTAACCGAATTTATGAGTGTATCTCGTATGCCGACACAGAACCGTTTCGAGAATTCCTATCGAGCGCAGTTCGCGTCTTCGACGTTATTCGATTACAGAAGGGAATGGCAACCCTTCAACTTGCGATAGAATCAATTTCATTGCCAATAAAAAGTGCAGACGCTCTTTATTGAAAACGCGATCGTAAATTTTTTTTTTCTCGTAAATTAATGACGCTTCTGTGTTTTGGAGCACTATTCGACAAATAGTAGTATTCGTTTTAAAATACTTGCTATATTTATTCAGTAGCAATAGTTAGGGGTTAAGAATCAATATTGCAGAATAGAAGGTACTATTTATGGAATACAAAGCATCGAGATTTTAGATGTTTTTTATTTATTTAATGTCATTATTATGCAAATATACAGGGTGTTCGGCCACCCTGGGAAAAATTTTAATGGGAGATTCTAAACGCCAAAATAAGACAAAAATCAAGAATATCAATTTGTTGATTGAGGCTTTGTTAAAAAGTTATTAACATTTAAAGTTCCGACCGTACTGAATTTTTTTTTCGAAAATGCGCAAAATTTCGGGGGTATGTCTATTCACCAAAAATGATTGTAATTGACACCCGCAACCGAAAATAATTTTTCCAAAGCGATTTGAAATTTTTTTTTTCCGTCGAAAAATTTCATACCTTCTCGAATTTTTTTCTAGAAAGTGGGTAGGATTTCGGAGGTATGTTTATTTACCAAAAATGATTGTAATAGGCCCCCGCAACTGAAAATAATTTTTTCAGAACGATTTGAAATTTTTTTTTTTCGTCGAAAAATTTAGGCACCTACCCCCTATTGATTTTTCTTAAAAATTCCATTTTCATTTTTAGAAATTTTGTTTGACGCCCTACAGAAAAGTTGTCTAATACTTTTTTGTAGATACCCATGAGGTCTACTTCAGAAAAAAGTTTCATTGAAATATATTCACAATTGTAGGAGTTATGGCTGTTTGCAAATTGGACCATTTTTATGGGGTTTTTCTCATTTTGCTAGGTCAAGGAACAACTTTTCCAATATTTTTACGATTTATACATATTCTCCATCAAAATACACGTAGTTTGCTTTTTTAAACATTAAAATCGTCCAATCCGTTCAGAGGTTATGACGTTTTAAAGATTCGTATGAAAATTCGGACAGACATTTCTGGCCAGAAATTATATTTTCGGTAATGAATTTTTTTCTCGAAACTAAGTAGGATTTCGGGGGTATGTTTATTGACCAAAAATGATTGTAATTGACACCTGCAACTAAAAATAATTTTTCCAGAGTGATTTGAAACTTTTCATTTTCGCCGAAAAATTTAGGCACCTACCCCCTGTCGATTTTTCTTAAAAATTCCTTTTTCATTTTCAGTAATTTTGTTTGACGCCCTACAGAAAAGTTGTCCAATACTTTTTTGTAGCTACCCATGAGCTCTACTTCAGAAAAAAGTTTCATTGAAATATATTCACAATTGTAGGAGTTATGGCTGTTTGAAAGTTGGACCATTTTTATGGGGTTTTTCTCATTTTGCGCGGTCAAGGACCAACTTTTCGAATATTTTTGCAATTTGTACATATTCTCCATCAAAATACGCGTAGTTTGCTTTTTTAAACATTAAAATCGTCCAATCCGTTCAGAAGTTATGACATTTTAAACATTCGCATGAAATTTCAGTGAAACATATCGACGCTATGAAATAGCGTCAGACATGAAATTTTCGGTAATGAATTTTTTTCTCGAAACTGAGTAAGATTTCGGGGGTATGTCTGTTGACCAAAAATGCTTGTAATTGACCCCTGCAACCGAAAATAATTTTTCCAGAACGATTTGAAATTTTTGAATTTAATTGTCAATATCTTTTTAACTAAGCCTCCATCAACAAATTGGTATTCTTGATTTTCGTCTTATTTTGGCCTCTAGAATCCCCCATTAAAATTTTTCCCAGAGGTGGCCGAACACCCTGTATATTTGCGTAACACATTCGTGGGCAGTAAAAATTTTTATGAGCTGCAAAAATGGACAGGTGATTTACTTTTTAGCAATTACATTGAAGTGCTTAATAATTTCAAAAAATAAATTCATATAGAATTGAATGCAAGACAATGTGGAAAGATAAATTTCAATGTTATAGAATTCACGCCTCTCTCTTCCTAATATCTAACTTGAATGTTAGTTTCCATACAGTTAATACTGTATTAGGATTAGGAAGATCTCAGTATCGCATTCCTGGATCTTTTATTAACATATCAAAACGCTTGGACAGGGATCTGAATATCTCCGCTGTTGATCGAAAAATCCTACGATGTTAACAGATTCAACGACGATGCGATAGTACATTAAATTGTCAAACGTGTCACTTCGTTTTTCGTGTAATGAACAACCGTGATACAGATAAGGGTAAAATGAATCACGTTAACCCAAATTCCAAATCGAACACGATGTAAGCTTCGCATCGATTTATTCTCAACGATTCATTTCGAACAAATATTTAATTAAACTTTACCGAAACTCGATTCACAATGAAAAAGAATATTACGATTCGGCGGAAAGAGTAACGATATAACGAAATTAATCGAATCAGGAACAAATGACATTTTCCACGTTCCCGATAGCGCGTCGACGAATTCACGAACGACGAACGCAAGCTTTGTACAACGTTCGTTTGAACACGGACGTACTGTATAACTCCGAACTACACTCTGCGGTTGTATCGTTCTGTCGTTTGAAAAAAAAAGGAACAGAAGGCTTTAGACATCGGAACAGCGAAAGAATAGATCTGTTGAGCCCATGAACGAAGGCTGACTTTGTTCAACCAAGCTATTCAAGCCATCGCCAGATCCTTTCTCTAAAAGCCTATTATTTGAAGATGGTTACCATAAAAAAAAAAGAAAATACAGAGATAAGAGAATGGGCCATTTTTGAATCAACAGAAGAAGGGAGGATTCGATGAACAAATTCTAATTAATATCGTTTCTGTACACGAGCTAATTCGTTTTGTTATATGTGTCGGATGCAACGAGCAGGATAGCTAAAAGTGTTTGTATTTATTATTATTCTCTATTTTGTACATGTGGCTTTTGTATATATTCGTTGTGTCTTTGACACCAGTTGTCTCCTACCTATAATATTTTTTGCAATGTTTTCACGAATTAAAGGAACCTTTTATAAACATATTCAAACCAGTTTGTTCTTTAAATTAGCAACAAACTGCTTGGCACAAAAGTTAAAATATTCGTGTTCCTTGGAAAAATTAAGACTAAACTCGTCGCAAGCAAAACATAGAATAACCATTTGACAGAATTCTGCGGAATTGCACGTATCGTGAACTGCAAACAGTTATGTTACCGGACTCGCGTAAGTAGAACTCTGCAAAAGGGGGTTGGAAAGCAGAGAGGCGAGTCATTAAGCAGGAACTGCGCCGAGCCTCTTCTGGATATGAAGGTGGGTTTTAAAGGAACCGACTAAGGAGGTCGGAAAAACGAGCAGGGCAAAGATGCCGCAAAAGAGGAGGGTGATGGCGGCAGTCAAGGAGACGAGGTAGGGGGAGGTCGGGAAATGAGGCTGCCGCACATTCCACAGCGGCGGACTGGTTTAAGAGGTTAGGCCACCTTTGTGGTGAAAGAAATCTGAAAACTTGTTTTCTATAAAATGATAAACTTTCGAAAGTTGTATAAAACTGATCTCGTTGAAAAAATAGAAATAATGAATAATGCTACCTAGTATGCATCAGTCTAGAGATTCCTACCTGTGTTCTTAACACATTAACCCCCTGTCGATTTTTCTTAAAAATTGGTTTTTGATTTTTAGTAATTTTGGTTGACGTTCTACAGAAAAGTTGTCTACTACTTTTTTGTAGGTATCCATGAGGTCTACTTTAGAAAAAAGTTTCAGTGAAATATATTCACTATTGTTGCAGATATAGCTGTTTGAATATTGGACCATTTTTATGGGGGTTTTCTCACTTTACGGGGTCAAGGAACAACTTTTTCAATATTGTTAGAATTTCTACATATTCTTGACTAAAATACGCGTCGTTCGCTTTTTTAAACATTAAAATCGTCCAATCCGTTCAAAAGTTATGATGTTTTAAGGAATTTCAGTGAAACATATCAACGCTATGGTCAGACATTATATTTTCGGTAAGGAATTTTTTTCTCGAAAATGGTTAGGATTTCGAGGGTATGTCTATCGACAAAAAATAATAGTAAGTGAGCCCCGGAATCGAAAATAATTTTTCCAGAGTGATTAGAAACTTTTCAATTTCGCCGAAAAATTTAGGCACTTACCGCCTATCGATTTTTCTTAAAAATTCGTTTTCGATTTTTAGTAATTTTGTTTGACACCCTATAGAAAAGTTGTCTAATACTTTTTTGTAGGTATTCATGATCTCTACTTCAGAAATAAAGTTCAATGAAATACATTCACTATTATAGGAGTTACGGTCGTTTGAAAATTGCGTTTTGAGTTTGTCTATTTCTGTTCTTTCGCTTGATCACATCTTGTTCCATTGTTCTTTTACAATTTTTTCTTTGCGGTTTACGAAGTCCTTAAGAGGCATTTGGATTGGAGGATCAGTTAGATTAGGGCAGTTGCCGAAAGTTCCTTTCGATAGTGTTGTAAAAAATTCCAGTGCATCCCCTTTGTTTTGTTAGCGACTAGATGGCGCGAGACCTTAAGATTCGAATCGCTGGGATGCCTCCTGTGGCATCCTGTAACCCCCATTCGAACCCGCAACTACTTCCTCGCCTAGAACCGGTCGCGTAAAGAGTACCCGGGGCGAGGTCCTTTGAGAATAACGCATCGGGGGAACGTTCCCCCTCTGTGTCGCAAGGGAAACCGTTAGAGCGTTAAGAGCACTTGTTGCCACCCTGTTATCGTTACTCTTCTCGCTGTGCTACTTGCTCTTCCGTCTACCGGAAATCCAATCCCCATTCTAAGACCGTTTCGTTCGACTGCTGCACCCATGAAAGGGACAAAAGTTAAGTGGGTCGGGGTTCCACGACGAAGTTTCTTTCTTCATCTTGTTCTTGACCCTCGAAATCTGACGCGAAGTACGAGCAGTCAAACTGATCACTAGACTGTGGATCTTTATGCAAATTCATATTTTTATTGATAGAATAAATGAAACGAGAGCTTTGTAGAGGGTCGTCTCAACCCCCAGATATAATAATTCGTATTTTACTTTGAGTATTTCTTATAGTTTTGCATATTAAGTGCATTCTGCAGTTTTTTTTCAATTAAAATTTCCCATAAATGCGTGAACATCCGCAGTCAAACTAATCACCGAATCGAGAAACTGTGAGTTGCGTAAAAACAGTAACGAAATAAAAATTTTTGTCTCCGACACGAAATAATCCGTCGTTAAAAAAATCTCTCAATGCTTGGAACGATATCTCTTTTTATTAAATTGTGACTTTTATTAACACGTTGACTCTATGCCTGTTTTTCATTTATAAAAATGCATTCGACATTCAAATTTTAATCTTAGAAGCAGAAAGATTCGGTAGTTCGATGGTGTACTTGAAATTTTATAACATTCTTGAAATACTAATGTTATTTAAAAATTTATTACTAAGGATCACACACACATATATACACACGCAGTCATATACAAGTCAAAACAAGAACATATTGTTCGATGTTTTAATCAAGTCTTCGTGCAAGCAACAGTTAATCACAAAGCAGTCCTTAAATTCAAATGCATTGTATTTAATAAAATATAAAATCCATATCCATTCGTTCAGTTAAAATCAACAATGCATTACAAGTGTTCGAAAAAAAAATCGTGACAATCAACGTGTTAACAATATAGTCACTTGAATTAACTATCTTGTCGAACAACTAAAGTCCAAGATTAAATATACGAATCAGTTTTCATTACCGAAGAAACACAGGAAATATTAACGAGTGTGTCATCGAATTGCATAATTATTTACGAGTAACGGCGAACGTCGGAGGATATTCTACGTACAGTACGAGATTTAGTTGGACATTTTTCGAATTTTCTCGTGAATGTTGAAACGCGAGCGCATTTAAATCGATGCCGAAGAATGTTGAATTCATGCTGGCGAGTCGAATGTAGAATCCTTGCAATGCTCCTAGGGTCAAGAGGATAGAGCGAACTGCAGAAGCGACGTTCCTCCATGGTGTTTGTAAAAAGCTTCTCGTCTGATTCGGAGTTTAAGCTCTTTTGACGATGGGGTTTGGTACGCGGTGGAAATCCAAATGCGCCGCATTTTGATTTCTCAAACTGGGTTACTAAGTTCTAACTGGATTTCAGAATTTTTCTAGCGAAGGGACCGAGGTTTATTGTAAAATCGATTGTAATCAGCTTTACTTTCTTTCCGTTATAATTCCTGAAGCATATAATGAGAAAATTAAACGGAAAGCGTGAGCTACGTAATGAAATTCTCGAACTTTGAAATATCGAACCGTTTCTCTCGAGGTGTGCTAAATTTAACACACTGAATTCTGTGCGTTTTAAAACAATTTAGCTCGTGACTTCATGTTTTCCTACGTTTCGTTAAACGCGTGTAGTCATCTGTCTTCTAATGGAAAGATTGAAATCGGAATACAGTTTTACGTTGCACTGGTGAAATCAATCAGCTAATGCGTCGATTCAAGGAAATGATACATTTCAATTTGTGATGGTTGGTGACCATATAGGAACGATTGATGAATTATAATTGGTAAATCGCCTCATCTGCGGTTGGTAATTCATAACGCGTAATGTTGTGAATGAGCTCCCACGCGGTTAGCACGTAATCCACGCATTGTTGATAAGCAATTTGTGTGTCTAATCTCTATATTAAATATGTTGCTACGTTAAGCATCATTGAATATGTTTATTGCAACAATATGTCGACATCGTTTGCACGTTTTAAATTTTTCTTTGTTCGATAGATTTATAACAAAATTTAGTCAATTCCAAGATAGTAATAATAACAAATATATCAAATACGATCTCACGTTTCTTTAAAATTTTAAACAAGCGTCAAAAACTATTAAACTATTAAAAAATACCCGATGGGAAAGAAATTGGTATCAAAAAGTCAATTTACATTCATGTTATAATTTTTTGATTAGGGGGAACAAAGTTTTGATCGTTACAGTTTTTAAATACCACGCTGTGAAATTCGGAAAAAGAAAGGGGAACATTCGCGACACGCAATAATAGAGAAATTGAAACATATTTTTCTGGACCCACGATATCAAGAGAAACTAATATTGCAGAATGATGCAAGTCTAACTACTCACATTTTCCAATTTCATCGTTAACAGCGTGGCATTTTCCGAGTATTTTTGCAACACAAGTCAGCAGCAAACGTCGATTTTTATTATCAGAAAATATTGTCGCTCCTACGCGAACAAAATTGCCACAGAATATCGAGAAACTATATTTCCTACATAGTAATTCACGATTGTCATGAAACATGCTGTTAAACCCGAAAACATCTGAGTTTTTCCCTCGTTGATTTTAAAAAGTATCTCAAGTCACATATTTATATTAGTAAATATTTGTATATGTATAGTGGTTACGTGCATTCCAATTCAACATACAAATATTTAATATATACAGTTACTCCCACTTGAATGAAAAGGAATTTGATTCTTATGAATTCTTCCCATTTATTTTCACCAAATGCTGTTTTTATTATACTCTATTGCTAGTTTTTTTTCTGTTTTAACAGTATATAAATAATTTTTTCAGAATGATTTGAAATTTTTTTTTTTCGCTGAAAAATTTGCCCACATTCCTGAATTCTTTTCTCGAAAGTGCGTAAGATTTCGGGAGTATGTGTATTCACCAAAAATGGTTGTATTCAGAGATGCCAGAAAGGCACCGAAGGTGATCTCTCACACTATGTCAGATCACGCGTACGTGAGCTCGTGGAGTTTCGGAAATCCGACAAAGGCAAAATAACGCATGCCCTCTTTCTCGATTCTCCGAAGTTGCCCGAAGTAATTTCGGACCCCCTCGTGAGAGTCGAGAGAGAAAGGCTCACACTTCCCTTCTCGCTCTTGAACAACTAATATCCGATTTCCCGTCAACAGGTCTCCACTGGCCTCTGCTGATCGCTGCTGACCACTCCTGGAATTCCTGACAACGTATAACGATTACGACCGGCTACTGTTAGTCTCTCCCAACCTCTGCTGACTGTTGCTGACCACTCTTGGAATTTCTGACAACGTATAACGATTACTACTGACGTTTGCCAGCCTCCGCTGGCCTCTGCTGACCGCTGCTGACCACTCCTGTTACTTCTGACAACGTATAACGATTACGACTGGCTACTGTTAGCCTCTCCCAGCCTCTGCTGGCCTCTGCTGACCACCGCTTATATTTCTGACAACGTATAACGATTACTACTGACTTCTGCCTGCCTCCGCTCGACTCTGCTGACCACTACTGACCACTCCTGATACTTCTGACAACGTATAACGATTATAACTTGCTAATGCCTGCCCCTGCTGGACTCTGCTTGCCACTGCTTGCCACTGCTAGCCTCTGCTGACCACAGCTGACCACCCCTGATGCTTCCGACAACGTATAAAGATTACTACTTGTTACTGCTTGCCTCTGCTGGACTCTACTTGCCTCTGCATGCCTCTGCTAGCCTCTGTTGGCTTCTGCTGACTGCTGCTGACCACTGTTGACCACCGCTTATATTTCTGGCAACGTACAACGATTACTACTGGCTACTGCCAGCATCTCCCGACCTAAGCTGGCCTCTGCCAACATTTCCCGACGTCAGCTGACCATCGCTGACCACTGCTGACCGTTGCTGACAACTTGTGACATGATGTAATGTAATATAACATGTTTATATGTATTAAAGTTTTGTATAATGTAAATCTATGGCAATAAATGATATAATTTCAAAGAATTCTATGTATTCTCATCATTTTTTACCCCTCTTTCCCTCTCCAAATTTCCCAAATTAGAAATGACGTCATTTCTAAGAATTCCTGAAAATTCTCGGATCCCTGAAACTTACCGGCGTCCCTGAAACTTCTCGGAATCCCTGAAATTTCCAAGAAGTTTCAGGCAGCGGCTAAAATTCCGGCCTGAATTTTTCGGCAAAAATTACGTAATATTACGTAACATTATGTAATATTACGTAACATTACGTAATAGCTCTCTAAAATTTTTGCGAATTCCTGGAAATGACGTTATTACGTAATATTACGTAACATTATGTAATATTACGTAATATTACGTAATAGCTCTTTAAAATTTCTTCGGCCGAAATTTTTCGGCAAAAATTATGTAATGTTACGTAATATTACGTAATATTACGTAATAACGTCATTTCCAGGAATTCGCAAAAATTCCTGGTGGCGGGAAATTTGAAATCTTTCCGGAGAACTTGGAAAATTTTAAAAGATTCGGAGTGTCTTATAACTAAGGGAATGATTTCGATAGGAAAAGAAGGGTAAAAATGATAAGAACACATAGAATTCTTTGAAATTATATCATTTATTGCCATAGATTTACATTATACAACACTTTAATACACATAAACATATTATATTATATTACATCGTGTTACAATTTGTCAGCAACGGTCAGCAATGGTCAGCGATGGTCAGCGATGGTCAGCGATGGTCGACGGGACGTCGGGAGATGTTGGCAGAGGTCAGCAGAGGGTGACAGTAGCCAGTAGTAATCGTTGTACGTTGCCAGAAATATAAACGGTGGCCAGCAGTGGTCAGCAGCGGTCAGCAGAGGCCAGCTTAGGCCAGGGGACGCTGACAGAGGGTAACAGAGGAAGGCAGGAGTCGTAGTAATCGTTGTACGTTGCCAGAAATATAAGTGGTGGTCAGCAGAGGCCAGCAGTGGCAAGCAGAGATCACCAGGGGCGAATAGTAGCAAGTAGTAAGCGTTATATATTGTCAGAAGCATCAGAGGCGGTCAGCAGCGGTCAGTAGAGACGAGCAGAGGCATGCAGTGGCAAGGAGAGATCTGCAGGGGCGAACAGTAGCATGTAGTAATTGTTATACGATGTCAAAAGCATCAGTGGTGGTCAGCAGTGTTCAGCAGAGGCCAGCAAAGGCATGCACAGGCAAGCAGAAACCTGCAAAGGCAAGCAGAGACTTGTAGGGGCATGCAGTAGTAAGTATTAATCGTTATACATTATCAGAAATACCTGCAGTGGTCAGTAGCGTTCGGCAGAGGCCAGGAAAGTTCAGCAGAGACAAGCACACGCTGACAGAGATCAGCAAAGACCAACAGAGGTTAGCAGAAGTCAGTAGTAATCGTTATAGGTTGTCAGAAATATAAGCGATGGTCAGCAGAGTCCAGCAGAGGCAAGCAGTAATCAGGAGCAGTCAGTAACAGTCGCTGTATGGTGTCAAAAGTTGTCGGGAGTTCTGTACTTTTGTCAGCACTGGTCATCAGAGGTCATCAGAGGCAAATAGAAACCAGGAGTAATTTGCAGAGTTCAGTAATGAACTCTAGGAAAGGCAAGTAAAAATACTACGAGTATATACTACTATAGTAATATACTAGATCTACGGAACCAAAAATAATTTTTTCAGAATGATTTGAAATTTGTTAATTTAATTTTTTAATAACTTTGTAATGAAGCCTCAGTCGAGAAATTGATATTCTTGATGTTCGTCTTATTTTGGCCTCTAGAATCTCTCATTAAAATTTTTCCCAGTGGTCGAACACCCTGTATCAAATTACATCAAATTTTTATGAATCGTCGATGCTAGTTTAAAATTTCAGAAATCCTCTAAACCGACAAACATTGTTTATTTTCTATTAAATTACAAATTTCATCCCCGTAGATTTCAGAATATAATATAATAGTGGGATGTTTCATAAATCTAGATACATCAGTTTTCGTGGAAAATGCGAGGAACGGTGAATTTTTTAGTATCCTTTTAAATCCTTGGACCAGTTTCATACGTCACAGTGGCGTACGATTTCGGCTGGCACTCGAGTTTGCGGAAAGGCAAGATCAAAATGAGGTGCTCCGGCTTCGTTTGCAATTCAGGTCGACCGTTGTCGTTCCCCTTTGCTCGTGTGTCACGGCAGAACACGTGTGACGATAATTGCCCGCCGTACTTCGTGTAACAAAGCTCGTGACATCAATCCATACGATCCGGCTCGCCCTGGAATTCTCTCGATTGGCACCCAGGGAGAGATATCCGCGCCATTTACCATTCCGCGACTGTCCTTTCGCGGGCACAACACGTGTCCGCGTTCCGTGTAACCCGCCGCGCCGTTTCCACCCTCCCTCACTCCCCCCTCGCGAAGCTTTTTAATGCTTCGAGCGTGTTGGGAAAATTGTAAACTTTCCGCGAACGAGCGTCGATCAAACGGAAGGGAAAAACCGCGGCGCCGCCGTTCGGAGAGGTTTGCACGGAGACGTGGAATTCCATGCAAATGAGAATCGAGAAAAAGTTTGTTAAACGCCAACTTTCGGATACAAAATGGATTTCGGACAAGATACGGTAATTCCCGTTTTCTAGAGACGATTTTTCCACCCGTATTCCACCGAATGAATTATTCTTCCACCCCCTCCTGCTGTCACAATCTGCACAATCCGATCGTTATCCTGTCGCGAATCGAGTTTCATTTCGGAAATAAAAATTTTGATAGTTTCCGTTGTAATTTCACGATAGTATTATCAATGGATTGGCGACGTTTTTTTCGATGGAAACGAGTCCAAACCCTTATTCGAGCCGTTCACAGGACGAATCGATTAACTCAAAACAACAATCGAAGGAACGCGATGAACTAATGTACACTGTTTCTTAAAATTCCCTTTGCAATATAAATTCAAATAGACTTTGTGGAATGCGTAAATACGGATGCAGCTTCCATGTGGAAGTTAAGTATTATATATTTTTATCACAGATTTTTCATCAAAATGAATATTAACATTATAATACGATATAATACATTATTTTTTATCAATCCATCAGCAATATAAATGATGTCTGTTTCATCAGCTGTTTTTATAGTGATCACGTTTAACGAGAGGAATGAATTTTAGATCCATCGTGTCTCTCCTCTTTCCTCTTGCCACGGTTCTACCACTAGGACGTAATAAGGGCTGTTCTACATTTCTCAAACTTCTTGCTTCTTCAGCAGTTAGTATTCCGACTAATTTATTTTATTTTAATTCCGATAAGACGCCAGTAAAAAATTTACTGTCATCGTTAAGCACTTCCTACCGTGTTTGAATTACATTATTGATTATTTGGGAGATTTATTATAAATATAAAAAGTTACGACCGAACCAAGTGTTTTGATACTTAAATTTAAAATATTTCGAAAAGCGGAGCTGATCGATTTGTCCTGTGAACGGTTCGTTTGACCTTACTTGGCCTTGCTATTATTTCTCATTGCCGGAGAAATAAAATTGAAAAGATTTTATCCGCCAAGCTTCGCGTATGGGAATAAAAAAGTTTATAACGACCAGTGCATGTCTTCTTTCGAGAACTATGCCGGTCGTTATGAACTTTTTTATTTCAATATTTAAAGCGCGGTAGCTGAGAACCTTTTAATTTTGTTTTAATGGGTATAAACCGTAACTAGCCTCTGCGATAATACCACCGGATGGCATTCCCTGAATTTACTTTCTCGCGAGTTAATTAAGCAGGTGACTTCTACGTAAAAAGGCTTACCGATGAGTCCATTAATACTCTAGAACGCAACGTCTATTATTAAAAATTAAAATGTGCAACTTAAAACCCTATTAAAAAAATAGAAAGACAAGAAACAGAAATAGGGAATTTGTAAAAGAAGAATATGGAAATTAATTTCTTGGATTTCATTGTCCAGACATAAGGCACAGTTTACTTTTTTCTGCGATTTTAATTATTCCAGTAGACTCGTAATCCAGTATTTGCTTCAATATTTTATTTTTAGACTCCCCGTTTTCCGAGCGTCCACGTAACTTTGCCATTCTCGGTCACGTGGCCCCGTCCGTTGAACATAATTTATTTATACGGTAATATTAACGTTAATTTTAATTACTGATCGAATATTCTATGTACCGTGAGCATATATGTCAAATAAAATTTAAATTCACGCCAAGAGTATAGTTCGATTAAATTTGGGTAATAAACATTTCCACCGCACAATTCCTGGCGTACCGGACCGTTTAATTTTATCCTCGAGTGTAATTGACAAAATATGCGAGAAGGCTGCGTCGAACACCTCGAAATGCCACAGGGGCCCCCTCATATTTGCCCCGTATTTGTTTGAAATTGCAATTAATACGTATCGATTTCTAACGCAAGCTTTCGTGTTTCGGTAAACGGTTAAAATGATTGCGCGAACCATTAAATAGTATGATATTACACGAGGCTCGTCCAATTTTCATTAATGTTCGTCGCGATAGTTAATACGAAGGAATATGATTACTGTAAGTTTGGTAACAGTGGGTACAGCGTGCTGATAATATGGTTGGTACGAGTGGGCTGTCGCATTATTGGCTTTTCGTTAATTAGATCGAATAATCGTCGCACGTTGTATCGCTTTCACCGATAATCATTTCATCAATTAATATATGGTCAACGTTTTCGACAAGAGTAAATTTGCTCAGTATGTTTGCGTTTACCACGTGCCAGCGCAGAAAGATGCATAAAACGATTTAACAGCGATTATTTATTAAGGCAACCGTACCCACAGTATGCATACTAAATTACATCGATTCGCTTAACTACAGAAATAGCTGTCGACTGGAGCAGTATTACTGTTACGTAATCCGAATTAAGCAATATCAAGTTGGCTCTGATTCCAACTAGTCACGATTACATTCATATTTCTAAGGCATACTTTGTTGTATTTCAATAAACTTTCTGGTAATTTTAAAAATCATTGACGATGAATGAAATATCGTTTCATGAAATCAATTATACCGTCATTTAGCTTCTAATAAATTTGTTTACCAGTTTCGTTTTGTTTTTAATACCTCGTTCGATCGTACATGGATAACGAATATATTTCATTCGCAGTAATTTGTATATAATTGATCAATCAGAATATGAAAGAACTGTTATCTAGAGAATTAAATTCTCGATCATATTTTGTTTTACAATTTGGGAATTATGTTTCATATTTTGTCTCCGTTTCCATTTATTCTGATAAGTACTACGTACGTGTACAAAGTTTATACCATGAATTTTGGATTATTAACAGTATACAGCTGTAGCTTGCATTTGCATCGTAAATCATAAGTATATTAAATCACTTTATATATAACTCAGGTTCGATAAAGACGCATTATTATTAAAACTTTTCTCATTGATTGTAGAAACAAAATTTAAAGCACAAGGATCCTCGTAAACAGTAATCTTCATCTTCCACGTTTCTGTTTTCTTTGGTTCTTTTCTCTTTATTATCCGTTTATACATTTCAAGAAGAAATCATTAAATTAATACCTGCCACGAACCCGAATAGCTCGCTTTCTTGGAACCAAGAAATTGCACTTTTCAGCGTTTAATTTCGATCGTGAAAGGAGCGAAATAGCGAATGGAATACCTCTTTCGAATAAGTACAGGGAACACAATATATTTTTTAGGTGACATGACAAGCTAAAACTCGTTACGTGCACCGGAAATAATTACAACCTTGCGCGACGTCTGTCAAGGATCTCTTCCCTTTTACAACTTTTCTTTCGACCTTCTTCGATCCCGGCTACCCTTCAGTCGACCAAGCGATTCGCGAATTTTAACTAACGGTAAGACCTGATTCCGAGACTTGACGTAAAATTCGAGACAGCGGGGCCACGTGATTCGCCGCGGAGCCAAGTGCATTTTTAATAACATTCCCGCGTCAATCTTCTTCGTCCCGATTCCGGCATTCGACGTATCCACGCGCGCGGAAGCTAAAGCTTCCTCTGTTTTCTGTGTCCTCTTTCCACATCATCGCTTCATATTCCCAAGAATTTAATTTCGCGCGTTTTTCTCGGTCGGGTTGCGTCGTAGAAAATCAACGAATCGCCAGCTCGAATTTTCAATTTCGCAGGAAAATCCCACTAGCTGTCGACCGGATACCCGATATGCCAGTAACCTCTATGAGGGAAACCAATAGCTTTACTTTCGCCCTTTTCCCGGAGGGCCAAGAGACCTGGGTATCCGTTCAACCCTTCCCTAAATGCGCTTATTTTTCGTCTAATCGTGCATAGGTGCAGCGGCGAAATCACAGAGAACTTAACAATTAATTAATTACCGGAATTTGAACGAATCGCTAACATTCTGCAGACTCGATTAATCGTGGCTTTGATTTTGAAAATTTCCTGAAAAATATTCGAGATTGAACTTTATCGAATTATGTGTGAAGTAATGTATCTTCTAATGGAAGGCTTAAAATTTAGCAACCGAAAATTCTGAAAAAATTCAGAAACATGTATGCATTCGGGTAGAAGGTCCATGATTTTTTATTCGATACAACGAAAGAAATGAAGCTTAAATTATACTATATTAATAGTAGGGGTATCGAGATAATAATCGACAGAAAAAGTTTGCTTTAGGAGCTGTACCCCTTTGAATCGAAATACAGACTACATATTAATAATATCATATTTTCTCTTTTTTCGATAAAAGATTCGTAGTAGCAATCGTTCGACATTTCAACTTCAATGTGCCTGAATGTAATGCAATGTGTGAGTAGTGTTTAATAATCGACTAAGAGAAAAATGGAAACATTTCGTAAGTGTAATTGCCAAAGAAAACTAAGAAATTACCACTTGCAAGGAGATTTGAAATAAAAAGGGAAGCTCGATTGTAAAAATGATATTCTCAACTCCTATCGATGCAAATCGATCGAAGGTTAAATTTCTTGCGTTAAATGTGAAACCCATCGACGAAATTGCCATTAATTATGCCACTTGCGATTCCTTTGAACGCGATCTGATATAGGCGGACGTCATTGTGGTGCATATTCGGATCGATCTTAATGGCGGATCGCGTGTTATCTTCGCGACAAAATTACGGAGAACTTTGAGGCGATCCTACGAGACGGAATCTACTTTTCCACGAGCATAAGGCTCCGTCCAAGTTCTGATTCGCTCCAGTTATGAAAGTTCCCCCCTCGAAGTATTCAGCGATTGAATAAATCGTTGGGAACTGATCGCGTGGATTTCTATAGAGTACTGATGATATCGGACTCCTTTTGGCGAGTTAAATTATATCGCCCATATCAAATTCCTTTCGAAAGTTTAAATGTTCCAAGACTTAGGTGAGGAATCGTGATACACTTTGTTATATAGAAAAATATTGACGTATATCTAATAATAATTGATTAAAGGTCTGGCAATGTTGATTTCGATAGTCCAAACGAGCGTATCTGTGATTCATTAATCGTGCACGGGACTAAACAAACTGTAGCGAAGCTACTTTTGGGTTAAAAATCAAATTGAAGGAACATATTTTACTGCACACATGGAATTAAATTTTCCGTTGTTTTCCTAATCAATCCAAATTAGAGTTAAAATCACCGATACTGTCGGATACTTGTGGAAACAATACGCTAAACAATTCAACTCTAGTCAATGCGATCTTTTAAATCCTGCATAAATATCTGCTTTATTGCTTTGAATTTAATCCATCAAACTGGTCAATCATTCATCAACACCGAATACCAACCACTCGTTGTCTTAGAATATTCAACCGAATTAAAGTCTAATCAATTTAATCTTTCAAATCCAATATAAATTTCTGTTTCATTACTACGATTTTAATCTATCAAACTGGTCAACCACTCATCAACATCGAATACCAACCACTTCATGTCTTAGAATATTCAACTGAACTCAACTCTAATCAATTTAATCTTTTAAATCTAGTACAGATATCTACTTCATTGCTTTGAATTTAATCTATCAAACTGGTCAACCATTCATCAACATCGAATACCAACCACTCGTTGTCTTAGAATATTCAACTGAACTCAACTCTAATCAATTTAATCTTTTAAATCCAATATAAATTTCTCTTTCATTACTACGTTTCGAATCCATCAAACTAGTGAATCATCCATCGAGACACGAATACCACTATCTTACAATAGTTACCAGAAAAAAACTTGATACAAACCAACGAAATTAACGAGTAATCCATTAATTTCGAAACGTTTCGACGTACAATTTGCAACATTTAGTTTCATTTCGTAGCAAATTCGTTGCACGAAATTTCTATCCAAATAATAATTATACTCTGGTATTTGGTCGACCATTAGTTTCCTAAGTACGATGGGGAGACATTCTGGACGGTGTTCGTACGGCCACCGATAGATAAATGTCTCGTCGTTTAATGTCCGTATTTCGATCGATGCGGCTGCGGTTTCTCCGACGAAGAAAACGCTCGTATACCGAATTGTCAGTTTATCGCATACCGGACGATGCATTCCGGCTGTCTAACGATGCCCGAAACCGACCAACACGCTTTTTCTTCTTTTTGCAGCGCGAGGAATTTAATTCCACCGCGCTGCCCCAAAATTTACCCGCAATTCTCTCCAACACTTCGCGTTCCTCCCTACCCCGTCGTCCTCACCCTTCGTCGCGACTTCGCCCTTCTGCGGTTCCACCTCCTTCGCGTTCGAACCAGGAATTTTTTTTCCGCGCCGTTTACGGAGCCACAATGAATTTCGCTGCCGGCGGCCGAGGAGATTTAAAGGTGTTAGCTGCGTTTTGTTTCGCTGACCTCCTTTTTCCATTTTTTACTATTCACCGAGTTTCTGTCCGTTTGCTGGACAACCGAATGATACACGATAGCGTTGGACATATTTCACCAAAATAATAATTGACCACTGCTATTAAAACTCGAATAGAATTATTATTTTCCTAAAAATACCAAAAGACTTTCAGATAACTAGTTCACTCAAAAGTAATGAATAATCGTCATAATTTTTTTGGTATGTTTGAGCAGTAGTAGTTTGCTGGACAACCAAATGATACATGATAGTCTTGGACATATTTCACCAAAATAATAATTGACCACTGCTATTAAAACACAAATAGAATTATTATTTTCCTGAAAATACCAAAGAACTTTCAGATAACTATGTTTATCAGCATTTACGTTTCAAAATTCTTTCAGAACTAAAACAATCACAAGCTAAACTATCAAGAGAAATAAATTCGAATACGATTCATAAATTTTAAATAACTACTAACACGAATAGTAATTTATGTAATTTCCAATCGTTCAAAATCAAAGTTTTGGTCTCGAAAAAAATTTTACACGTTTCCTCCAACAGCCAAGTTAAGTAGAAATTGTTTCTAAATTCGAGTTTGAAAAAAATGTACTCCAGCTGACTCGCGCGATAACTTTGTAAACTTTGTTGGACAAAACAAAATAAAAGATAACGAGACAAAGCGTTGGTCAACGAGTCGACAAAAGTCAGAGAATGCAGTCGACGAGTACGCTCGAGATCAGACAGCGAAAATCGAGATAAGTCCATATTTTCCCAAATACTGAAACGAATGGTTTGCTTGAGAGAGATTGTAACTTTTCGTTCTTAATCAAAGGGACTAAATCGCTTAGAGAGATTTTCATTTTCTTTTAATTATAGGGACGACACAGAACCGCGATACTCTCTGAAGTATTGTGCAAGGGTGTGTTAAACAGAATTCATTGCACGATCGAACGTTCGGTGTTTGTTCTTTCTTCGACTCTGGATTCGAGGTAATAATTTCTCGTCCCTTCGATACTCTTCCGCGTAAGCAAACATTCTCGCGATGGCAACGAAACGGGGTTTGGCGAATCGATGAAAGCTAGGTAAATCTCGGACTCGAGAGATTTCCGCATTGGGGGGCGTTTCGTTCGAATTTTCGAGCCTGTTTGCGCGGCCAAGCCGTGTCGGCCACGATAACTTCTGCTCACGTATCGCGATAGTAAAAGAAAGAAAAGCGCTCGAATGGGAAACAGTTTTATCGGTTCGACCAGCAACGCGTACGAGTTAAATGAAACTACCCTCCGCGAACAATTAACGACTACTCGAAGGTAATAACAGTTAATGATCGATGCCGACGAAATTTTTAGTGCCAGCAGAGTTTGTAACTGGCGTCCTGGAATTTTCAGATTTCTTTTATTACACGAAGTTTTTTCCCTAACAACCTACGTTTAATATTTGTTCGACAATAAAGAGAAACAGAATTTAATTCGAAGCTACTGACGCTTCAATTTTAACCTTTTGGTGTTTGCGTAGCTCCGTTGAGTTCCCTTAAAAATAAATGAAATAACGTTATTTAAAAGAGAAATTTTTTCTTCCCTTGAAATTCTTCCTTCGAAGATGCATGAAAAATTCTTTATAATTAGACATCAAAATATTATAATGTGTGTAACTATACAGGGTGATCGGCCACCCTTGGGAAAAATTTTAATGGGAGATTCTGAAGGCCAAAATAAGATGAAAATCAAGAATACTAGTTTGTTGAGGGAGATTTCGTTAAAAAGTTATTAACGTTTAAAGTTCCGCCCGTACTGAATTTTTTTCTAGGAAATGAGTAGGATTTCGGTGATATGACTCTTCACCAAAAATGATTGTAATTGACCCCTACAGCCAAAAATATTTTTTTAGAACGATTTAAAATTTTTTTTTTCGTCGAAAAATTTAGGCACCTACTCCCCGTCGATTTTTCTTAAAATTTCGTTTTTGATTTTTAGTAATTTTATTTGACGCCCTACAGAAAAGTTGTGTAATACTTTTTTGTAGGTACTCATGAGCTCTATTTCAGAAAAAAGTTTCTTTGAAATATATTCACTATTGTAGGAGTTATGGCTGTTTGAAAATTGGAGCATGTTTATTGGGTTTTTCTCAGTTTACGGGGTCAAGGACCAACTTTTCGAATATTTTTGCAATTTGTGCATATTCTCCATCAAAATACGCGTAGTTTGCTTTTTTAAACATTAAAATCGTCCAATCCGTTCAGAAGTTATGACATTTTAAACATTCGCATGAAATTTCAGGGAAACATATCAACGATTGGTCAGACATTACATTTTCGGTAAGGAATTTTTTTCTTGAAAATGCGTAGGATTTCAGGGGTATGTGTAATGACCAAAAATGCTTATAATGGACCCCTGCAACCAAAAATAATTTTTCCAGAACGATTTGAAATTTTTGAATTTAATTGTTAATAACTTTTTAACGGAGCCTCCATCAACAAATTGGTATTCTTGATTTTCGTCTTATTTTGGCCTCTAGTATCCCCCATTAAAATTTTTCGCAGGGCTGGCCGAACACCCTGTATATAAAGAATTTGGAAATTGCACGAGTGTTTAATAGAAGATCAAAGAAGATTAGAAAGATATTTAAACGATATTTGCATTATTTTTGTTGTGTTCAGAATCTCCAGGAGTAATCCTTTTTATTTAATAATGAAAATAAAATACAAAATAAGTTGAATTCGTTTTAAAGATTAAAAGGTTGACGTTTTTTTTTTAAATTAACCCTCCCAGAAAGACTGTACGTGTATCATAGGAAAAGTGATAACAATGTGCGATTGATCTAAATACGTGGAAATAATCAAGCTTTCGAAATATAATTTCGTCCACTTTACCTCAAATTTAAACGTTGCTAGCGTTTTCATCCAGATTATTTACGAGTCGCTCTGTATACGAAGATATATCATAAGTGCACGCGGGGTAATTATAATATAATTCGAAATGCTACGTTGCTTGCAAAATATGCAACCATCCTGCAGCATTCGCAGTATTTCTAATTGTAATTCTCCGCACTTGAAGAATATACGCAGGTAGCTTAATGAACAAAGTGAAAAAAACAGGATCTACGACCCAGATACGAAGACCTTAAAAATGCAAATGGCAAGAGTATTTATTTTGAAGTTTCACCTCGTGTAGTCCAAACGAAATGAAAGAAAAAATTTTATTTACAAAAATGATCCGATATTTTATTGCACGCATTGAATTTTTAAATAATTATTAGAAGACTGTGACCGTCCATACCTTTCTCTAATTATTCGGTGAGAGTCTAGTCATGAAATTTGCGGACGTATTTCGCTGTTCTACATTCCAAAAACCAATGGTTTTATTCATGTTCATTAGACGCTTTTCCTCTGTTTTGAGCTACACGATATATTTGGAAATTCTGTGATACGAATTTCAACTCTGTATAATGGCGTTCCCTGTTTTATAACGAATGTTTAAACTAATTAGGTTATTATGTATTTTCCAGGAATGTTTAAACTTGTTCTTTTCCTTCTATTATGTTGAACGTAGATGACTCAACATCATTCAATGCATTCGTTATGATTCATATTTATTAAACCAACGATATATTAAGAATTTGTGTATTTTATAATTTTACATTATTCTGATAAATGCCCATTAAATAAAACTAGATACGTTTTCATAAACCATACAACTATTACTTAATTTTACAAAAATCAGAATTCTTATTAGATCACACTTTTTTGCATTTACAAATCCTTCAATGTTTATTCGCTATATTTTCTTCTACGATTAACATTTGAATTTTCTGTTTGCATTATACTGCACTGTTATCATTATTCTGCTCGAAATTGCATTGGAAATAAATTGATATTTGTATTCTGCAGGAAACTTCAACTAGATTTTTACAACAAAAACAAATAGTTGATTCTTGTCATTTAAAATGATTTGAATTTCTTTTCTCGTTACGAGCCTCATAAATGAAGATATAAAACTTATCAAACTTATCAAACTTATTTAAATGGTAAACAAAGAAATTGTGGTAATAAAAGTAGCTAAAAATTTCTCTGAATGGTCCTCAAGGAAATTGCTTAAACAATTAGATTTTCTAATTATTATTAAGCAACTTTTTGATTCCTATAAAGTAGATTGCTTAAGAAAACACTGTCCTCGATATTCCTCAGTAAAAACTCCACTCGAATAAAATTTCAAAACAATTTTTTAAAACAATGCACTCACGGAAACAGGAACTATTATGTTTGTTATCTACATAAATCGCCTTATACGTCGCGACGGATTGGTCAACGGGACTCGGTGGAAGAATCAGGAACGTCGTCGCGGTTCTTCGTTTCCTGGCTTAAAGAGAGTTGCGAACTTTCATTGTTAGTCTCTTCCCGCTGGCATCCGTTAACGTTTTCCTTTCGAACAGAAGTGACCGCGAAAGTTCTCAGCGACTCTGTCACGTAAAAGTTGCTGTTCCTGTTCCGACGTTTTCTTTAAAACCATTGTTCTCGGTAGGGAAAAAAGTTTCAGAACGATTCTCCCACAAAGCTCTCGATTTTAATCACCGGAGTCGACTGATATGGAAATTAATAGGATGTTGCGTACGAAATGGACGATTTCTTTTAAAGAGAATTAAAAGTATATCATAGATCTACGTTTTTAATCGAACTGAGGATGATCTAGGAATTATGAACTGTCGAGTACGCTCTTACATTCTTATTTAAACATTCAGAGATATAAACATTGAATTAAGTAATAGAGAAATATTTAAAAGAATGTTCTTAATAGTCCAGAACCTTCCAAAACATTTAGAAGATGCATTTTTTAAATTAACATCCAAGACAGGATAAAATGTTTTAATAAATTCTAAATAATTCAGATCCCCAAAGTGATGAGTAATTTCAATCGTGGTGTACGAAAAATTAAAACCGTAATCAAGTGAATTTCGTTAGAAATACCGATATGTAATAGATTCATAGATCCTGTATGTTCGATTTGTTTAAATTAAAACAATTCCCAACGTGTAGACGCAAGTGAAATGTGTTTAAACTGCGGCGTGGATTGGATGACAAGGTGAATGACAAGTGTTTAGAACAGTACGCAGGAGTGATCGAGTGGTTGTTTAGGATAACAGTTCGATTCCCACAGAAGCGTGTGTTTGAATGGATTCCAGGAATGTACGTTTCGAGTGTAAGAAGACACGTGTCACGACTGTGCAACGGTATGAAGAGTTCAATTTGATTAAAGAGCAATTTAGTTTGTTGAAGTCAGTCCCGTGAATCGAATTTTGTATCACAGTCGTGCAGGAAAATAAATAGTAAAAACAATGAATAAAAGTCAAGAATAAATAGTAAATCGGTATTCAGTACATTTTTAATCAATTGTTTAACGAAAGACCGTAATGATTGAGCTTGTAAAGATGAGTTACATTTATTTAAGGATTTACGAGGATTTTAAAACGAAGAAAAGAGAAAATAATTTTTATTATTAAGAATCAGTACGCCACAGAATGAACCTCAATGACAGTATTTCTACTTCCATAAATATGTTTTTTTTTAAATCAGTTATCATTGGTATTATTAAAAAAAATATTTAAAAATATAGTTTAAATTGTACCAAGAAAATGTGATTTTATTCTTGAATGTATCGATAAGAAACTTTACTGTAGATCGAATTTTGCCATCGTCAAACCATCCATCATCCGACAGTTAAACGTGCTTTGACGAGGGGAATCGATTTAATATAAATTATTAATCCATGCTTTCAGAGTGAATAAAATATTGGAAATTGATTTGTCCTCGATGGTGATGTACACTATGGTTACAACAAAGTGTGCGGGAACGAACGATATGCATAAAAATAAGGTTGAAACGCGCACACGCGCGCTACGCAAGTGCTGAAAATTGCTTCGAATTATACATATTTTAATGAACCGCATATTTCACGCCGTCAGCTGAATTCATTTCGTCGGCAGCGAAACGAACGTGAGTAAATATACGCTTTCCCGAGCCACCCGGCCGGCCCTTTTTAAATAATTAAACTTCGTTAACAGTACCCTGCGCTTACAGTAAATTCAGTGCAGTGTGTAAAAATATGAAGAAAACTGTGAGATATTTTTCGGTTCAGCCACGCAAGTCTCTTCGCCTACATGACTCGCCCATAGTGTATTAATCACAGTACAGGAAACCAATGGTTCGATTTTCGCGAGGCTCTAGTCAAATTAGCATTACTTTAACAGTATTTTATTATTTTGAAGACAATAATTATACAAACAAAACTATGTTTTATTTATTTTATAAGTTTACTGTATTAAGAGATTTATAGTATTTCTTACTAAAATAGTTTTAATTTCGTTTTTAGTTTATTCTTCTATTCGTACTTTTCGTACATTCTTAGAATCTCTACATATCTCTTCACGAAAGTACGCGTTGTTTGCATTTTGAAACATTAAAATCCTCCAATCCGCTCAGAAGTTATGAAGTTTTAAACGTATGCATGAAATTTCAGGGAAACATATCAATGTTTGGTCAGACATTATATATTTGGTAACGAATGCGTAGGATTTCGAGGGTATGTCTATTCACCAAAAATGATTATAACTGACCCCCTTAGATAAAAATAATTTTTTTAGAACGATTTGACAAAATTTTTTTTCGTTGAAAAATTTATCCACATTAGTGAATTTTTTTCTCGAAACTGCATAGAATTTCGATGGTATGTCTATTCACCAAAAATGATTGTAATTGACCCCCACAACCGAAAATAATTTTTCCAGAGTGATTTGAAACTTTTCAATTTTCCTGAAAAATTTGGACACCTACCCTCTGTCGATTTTTCTTAAACATTCGTTTTTGATTTTTAGTAATTTTGTTTGGCGTTCTATAAACAATTTGTCTAATACTTTTTTGTAGGTACCCATAAACTCTACTACAGGAAAAAGTTTCTTTGAAATATATTCACTATTGTAGGAGTTATGGCTGTTTGAAAATTGGACCATTTTTATTGGGTTTTTCTCAGTTTACGGGGTCAAGGATCAACTTTTCGAATATTTTTGCAATTTCCACATATTCTTCATCTAAATACGCGTCGTTTGCGCGTTTGAAAATTAAAATCGTCCAATCCGTTCAGAAGTTATGACATTTTAAACATACGCATGAAATTTCAGGGAAACATATCAACGTTTGGTCAGACATTATATTTTCGGTAAGGAATTTTTTTCTCGAAAATGGTTAGAATTTCGGGTGTATATGTAATGACAAAAAATGATTATAATTAACCTCCCTAGCTAAAAATAATTTTTCTAGAATGATATGAAATTTTTTAATTTCACCGAAAAATTTCAACACCTATTGGCCTTCCCGTACTCGCCAGCAGAGGGCTACGTTCTCTCACAAGCTCTCGACTAGTCACCTATTGGTACATATACACTCCTCGACCGATCATTCAATGTCTTAGTATTTACAGCAAGGCCTGTTAGGGTTATCTTACCGATGAATCCACTAGCAAACCCAGTTTTTCTAGAATCAGGTGTCATAAAAAACTATGAAAACATTCCAGGTTCCCTTATAATTGCACCGATTCATCGGATTCACATTCCTTCGACATTTGTTATCTCTTGTACAAACGAATAAGACAAAGAAGTCGATTTTCCGTCGTTCTTCGTTTCATTGAAACGGCTCTTTTCTTCCCGTTCCTGTTCCGGTACTGTATCTCAGCGAGTACAACGAAAGGACACAAATCTTTTCTCTCTTTTTCGAGTTTAGCGCCCGTCGAGCAGATTGCGTCCGACGTTGACTCGAGGATAGGAGCGAAGGAGGTGCGTATTACACGAAACCCTACGGGGGAATTCGCGGAGACCCTTCATCCGCTTGTCTCGCCGTGGAATTCTACGGATTATCCGGGATTTTTCTGGCACAATACTCGACGGCGAATCCTATCTTTCGCGATCGGAACGCGAAAGGATCGCGGCAGGTCCGAGGCCCCCTGCAGTTAGAGTTTAATTCCTCGAGTGTGCGTCATGAGAAATATAAATAAAAGGAGATGGATGAACGACGCGAGCCAACGAGGAAACGCGACAGCGAAGACATCGAGCCAGCTGGTGGGTGCTTAAAATTCTGGCGAAAAAAAATTACGAGATCCCTCATGCACGAGATATCTGGACGAAGCCCCGTACGTGATTTATGTGGGATCCATGAGATTTTATATTTCTGTCACAGTTGGAACGCGTTAAATCCTTCGGGCCAGAGCTCAGCACCATTTTCATGGCTCGTGTTATTTACAAACGGAACCATTTGTAATTTTGTCAATGGTGGTAGCCAACAGAACGAGCTAATTAAAAATAATTTAGTCAGTTACGATTATTTTCACTTGAAAAAAATTGTGGAAATTTGTAAAACATAAACATGTGTTTGGCCACCTTTGGGAAAAATTTTAATGAGAGATTTTAGCGGCCAAAATAAGATGAACATCAAGAATACCAATTTGTTGATTGAGGCTTCGTTCAAAAGTTACTAACAAAATTACTGTTAAAAAGTATTAATAAAATTTGTCCACCTAGACGAATTTTTTTCTCGAAAATGGGTAAGATTTAGGGGGTATGTCTATTGACCAAAAATGACCTTTTCTTCTAAAAAAAAATCCCGAAAAAGACCAAAATAATAAAACTCTAGACTAGAGTATGCCGTTAAAAAAATGTTATCAGCGTTTGAGAGAGATATCAATGAACCAAAGGACGTGGAAACAATTAAATAATAAAAGAAGCAGGATTAGTAGAACTCGCGTTATGGAACTTTCTCGGAGCAGGAGTCGTCGTCTTTCATCTTCGTTCCCTCCTTGTGCTCATTTTTGCGGGCGTGAGTAATGAAGTGGATGCGAATTGTTACGTAATTGTGCTTCTACGGGCCGGGTAATTAACTCCGCGGAGGAAGGGTGGTCGTGAATGTCCGCGGGGGCCAAATAGAACAGGAAGAAGCAGTGCATTAAATTCAAGCCCCCGAAAGAACGCGAGCCTCCTATTTCGCGCGCGATCGTATCGCTAGAACCGGTGTTGAATTCGGAAGTAATTGCTCGACCCTGAAAAGTTAAATTCTCGGAGGAACGAACGATAATGCAAAAGCCATTTCGCCAGTCAACTGAACGCACGAGTCAATTATGGACATTTACAGGGCTCCGATAATTCTTTACAGTCAACTGATAAGCTAGTATAATCGATTCCATTATAGTAAACTAGTGGCTCACAGTTCGATTCTAAATAAAATAATTTAATGTCAAATAATATATTTCGATTTTTAATGAGAAAGTTATTTAAGGTAAATGTATTTTCGCAGCCCACAAATATTCCCATTTCTGGGACAATACAGTCGCCATGAAACTTCGATTTTTCGTTGAAATTCAGTACTAATTTTTAGAACGTGATATTTTTTACTTTTGTACTCGCTGCACGAAATAAATTTTAATTGGATGGGACGGTATTTGTGAAACAGAGCGAATTAACCGAAACTGTTTGATAATATTTTGGAGTGATATTTTTATTAAATATCATTGCATATCGTTTAGTTTTATTTTTACACTGAGAATAACAATTATATCCTTTCTGACACATAAATTTGCGAATTTGTCTTTGATAGAATGAAAGGACTGATTTGGTCTACGATTGGGTATTGTGCATCTGCTGTACCAAACTGTTTGTGTACAATGCTCGGTTCCCTTAATGAGAGATTAACCAGTTTATCTTGTGTCAATATCTTGAATAATTAAATGAATTATAGCCGGAGGCTCCGGTAGATGTAGACGCATTTGATTTATTCGCGGCCCTCGTCATATTTCAGTCAAGTAGTCAGGTAGTCGTTGAACTAACAAATTCACTGTCAGATGGATAGATCAAGTTAGGATCTATTGCACAATCTGCTCGTCCATCTAAATCCGTTGGATTATTATTTCTGGGGCCATACGAGACATTTGTTTACTCAACGATAGTTATCAGTATTCGAATAATTCGACAACGTATTTGACAATTCTGCAATAACACCTGGAATATTTAAATATACACGAAAAAATTATAAAATGGTAATAACAGACTAAACTGTTTCTTTGTCAACATTCAAGATAAACGATGTTTTATCAATATTTTACAATAGAAATTTAAAGATACATATGGTTTACGTATTTCCTTTTAAAATTGAATTCCATTCTACGTTAAAAGTAATTCTTAAAAAGAAGTTCAAATTAACGCAATTTTCGAATTCTCAACGTTTGCACGAAATTTCACGTTCCGGATCGCAGCACAGATGCTTCCTATACGTTTGGCAAATAGTCGCTGATCACCTCTAAACGACGTGGAACCGTCTTGAAATTTTAAACAGCACTCAAGTCCTCGTACTTAATGTTTCGTTTATCTTCGTTCGTGCAACATTCGATTTCCGTTTTTCTTCGTTTTAGGTTTCTCTTAGTTATTCGTCCCGTCTTGTTCATTCTTTACGTCCCCTTCGACAACCGGTCCCATTCTTTCCTCTATTGACTCCCTCCTCTTCTTTACAAACATATGCAAAGCGTGGATCCCCGTCCCGAGAATTCCAGCGTTGGTTTCCTTATTGCGCGTAGTACGTTTCGTCGTTTAGATAACGCGCGAGGGAAATCGTGGATCGTGGATCGCGGTTAGAGGTGAAGTATGCTTCTATTTAAGGGGGGTAATCTGGTCCAGAGAGCGCAAATTTTGGCTTCCTCCCGCGTATTAATTTCCCACATATTTGCATACATTTCTGGTACACGTACGAATTCGCTCGAACGTTAACGATTGTTCATTTTCTAGTTGCTATTTACGACGTAAAACGACACCATTGCACCCTTCTGAATCGAAAAATACAATAAGACGGTGGTTCTTAATTTTCTTTTACGTTTGTCGATCTAATGGACCAAGTGACTCTATGCAATATTCTTCAAAATAAGGTTTTTTAGTTTCCATTCTAGTAAATTGTTAATTGTACGATCGACTTTGCACCTTTCTGAATCGTAAAATACAATAAGACGATGGTTCTTAATTTTCTTTTCCCATTTGTCGATCTAATGGAGCTCGTGACTCTATGCAATATTCTTCAAAATAAGGTTCTTTAGTTTCCATTCTAGTAAATTTTTAATTGTACGATCGATTTGAATTTTAACGTCATTGAGATAAAAATGACTGTTAAAAGAGTTCTATACTGTTTCCAAGTGTTTACAAAATTCATTTCTTAAGAAATATCGTAATTTTTCTGTACGAAACGTAGTGACAAGTTCAGGATACCAAATCGAAAGATTTATTTTAGTATAATGTATCGTAGCAATATTATAGCATTGAAGAAATAACGTTGAACTTTTCAAATATAATGTATGCAACGAAAATATTAAAAATTTCTACGTCAAATAAATCAAGCTGGCCAATCATTTTTTTGTGCACAATGAACCATTTATTGTCATAAAACACATTTCATTCTATGTACAAAATAATTATTTAACCAGACCAAAATTAAAGCAAATACATTTTTCATTTTCCTAATTTCGATTTTATAATTGCGTTCTAAATGTTCTGTTTACGTATCGAGAGGTTGAACCAATACTCAACGATAGCCTTGTCCATCCATTCTCTATGTTCTGCTTTCGTAGATACTTTTATTTAAAATATTATTTTAATTGATTTAAATAATAAACATCAAAAGTTTTTGACGTATTACTTCTTTCGTCATAGATTCCATTTTATATATTACACGGAGAAGAATTGCATAGCTGTTTACAAGGTAAAAAAAGAAAACTGGCTTTTCTAAAGTTCCAGACCAAACTATCCCCTTCAGAGAAACGACACAATAACGACCGACTCGGTTGTTGCCGACAAATTTAAAAGCGTTTACAGGAAAACGATTTTCGAAGCTGACGCAGCTGCCCCGTCGAACGAGCACGCTCCATCTGCTTCGAATCGTATTTTTGCCACGACTGTTTTCGCCTACTGTTCGGAAAAATAATGCTTCCAGGGTTAGAAACGCTATAGACTTCCAACGCAGTGCAGCCTAATTTAGTGTTTCGGTGCTCCGTAACGCGACAATAGATAGGCGGAGCCGTATAACGCTCGAAAGGAAAATATTTCCTGAAGAGGCAAACGCTTACCAACAAAATCTTCTTCTTACACAGCGCTGATTCTAATTCATTGCAGTAGTCGAACAGTCGTTTAAGAAATTTATCTTACATTTATTTCTTAAACGCCGTGTAAAAGAATACGCAAATATTTACTACTGTACGAGTTACGATCTTTGGTAAAAGTGGGAGACATTCAAGAGGCGTTTAAAAATTTTTTCTAGAGTTCAAGAGTTCTACAAAATAAAATAAAATTTAAGAAAATATATTCATTACTGTAAGAGTTACGATTTTTTGATAAATTCCGGGGACGTTCAAAAGGCGCTTAAAAATTTTTTGTACGGTTTCGATAGTTTCATAAAATAAAATAAAAAATATCCACTACTATACGAGTTCCGATTTTTTGTAAATTTTTTGTAAGAAGTGAGTTTTTGATAAAATTGGGAGACGTTCAAGGAACTTCCCCGTCCAATAATGTTAATAAATCATTTCTTTGAATTTTTCGTAATATTTTGAGAATATTTCCATTTTTAGCCACCCCAATCGACTTAAAAGTCACAAGTTTCTAAATATTTTTCTGAAATTTCGATAAAAGAGTTTTTTTAAAATTGTTCCCAGCGACGTGGAATTATGGATAAAACCAAACTGAGACTTTCGGTTGCGAGGAATCCGAACTTATTTCTTGAGGTTTCATTATCGAAGGATCGATACTATTTGAGGTCTCCACTTTATATATTCGGCGCCACTCGAAGCGTTTGCTTTAGATATTGGATACCACTTGAGATGTCAGCTTTGCACATTTAGCATTTCTCGAGGGCTCAGCTTTCGACATTGAGTTCCCACTCGAGGTTTCTGTTTTGTACATATGATACTACGTCGAATCGTTCATGGTGTGGCACTGCTTAAGGTCTGATCTTCGACGAAGCGACACTACTTAAAGACTTCGCACAATTGAGATTTCTGGTCTGCTCGGTCTATTTTCTATTTAATTATTTTCATATTGCCAAAAATACTCGTAGTGTTATTACTCGTTTCGTATGATTTTCGAACAATACAAAAATAAAGACAACTTTATAGAATCTAATTTACAACTATTTCTCAATAACGTGAACGATGGGAGTATTTTATTCCTATGTTTAGAATCTTAAAAATGTACACAATTGTAACGAAACATTACGAAATGCACAACTCTTTTATATTTCTTTGATGCAGAACAATTGACCAAATTCTAAATATTGCGAAGCTTGAAATGTCATGCATTACATCGCTCTTTGTAGTGAATCACGTAACATTTCCAAGTAGTGACTGGCTTGAATATCGCGAAACGGTACGCGATATTCAGAAAATTGCTTCAACAGGGAAATAATAGTTGCTATGAATTGCTTCTAGAAATTACATTTAGATTAAAAACTACCCTTATGTATAGTCTTGTTTATTTATCTGTTCAAGTTGTGTATTATCGCTACGATAAGTATCCAAAACAGTACATGTTTCGTTATCATCAATTATCTCCATTCAACACAAATTTAACTATAAACACAAAATTTGTTGAACATACATTTTGTGTTAACGATGATTTTAGTTTAGAAACAGTTTGTGTTTGGTTTTGAGTGGTTTGGTCTGACAGTTAATGTGTTAAATTTCCCCCAAGTCTCATATCACGAATTAAATTTATTCCAGCTTGATGTAAAATGCGTACAACGTAGAACGTACCATTTCAGAGGAGTATCAAAAGTTTTAATTAATCGTAGAGATTAATACACAATACTATTTTCTGCGTCGCGTTTTAATATTTTATTGCTTTTGTCGTTAAGCCGGATGAAAGTAACATTTCAGCGCCTAGTGTTATTACGTAACACGTTAGACGATCTTCTAGATCTTCTGTGGAGAACTCGCGCGGGGAAAAGCCTGATATACTTGTAAGAGGTTTAGAACCCCTTCTCACTCTTATGAAACGGAATTACGACGCTGATTTATCGAACGATTTCATAATTTCCGGACCGCTGAAAATAAAAAATACAAGTGTCAGACTAATTTCCATTCATACAGACCCTTTCGTTGCATTTGAACCCACAAGTCTTCCCAAACGACTGACGTAAAGCACTAGTAATACCTAACAAGTCAAACAAAAGCTAGAAAATTATCCTTCAATCTTCCTGACGAGTACAATATGCAAATTATTGGAGATAATGATAAAGACTCTGTTGGTTCCTAGGAACAAACATTAAAATCAACAATACTATTGCTCCACTGTGAAAAATCATTCGCGAATACCTCTCGCCAAGAAAACTGATCCTTCGAACTACACCTTATGCCAGAACGAGCGGAAAAATGCAGAATTAAAAAAAGAGACAGACATGATAGATTTTCTTAAAGAAACAAATATGTTCTCAAAAATATAACGTTCCAACATAAAAACGTCGCTAACAGAGATAGAAAAAAAATCATAATGTTCACGCTGACTCTGCAAACAGTAGACGTTCTGATAGCATCGGAAACGAGTCCGTAGCATTCGTGAGTTTCGATAGTCCGATCGAGAAGTTTGATAAGCGCGGTCGCAGAGTTTGAATGTTCAGTCAGCGGAATTTGAAACGAACATGATTACAAAAACAGATAGCTTATATGCCCTGGAGAAAACGAACGACTGTTCGCGAGTGGTAATTTTGTATACGCTACGTACGGTTATATGCAACGAGATTATAAGTGTAAGTAAATAATTAAAGTGTGTACTTCACCATTATTCGAACGTAATTTACTAATTTCGTCTGGAAATTATGTAGAAGATACAAATGCAAAAATATAGAAGATAAAAATACAAATTTTTACAAGTTTTGGATATTCGACAAACTACATACGATATAAGTATAATTTCTTTAACAGTCTTTTAATTTTTTAATAGCCTTCAGCAATAATTATTCCATTTTGTGATTTTATATATTGCTATGATATATCTTGATATACCCTTGAAGAGGGCCGACATGTGAAGGCAGAAACATCGACAGAAACATATAATAAATTTCAAACGTCATTTATTACCCGCATCAAGTTTGTCATAAAAGCTGAAATAATACCTGACATAATATCCTGAAATAAAAAAGAAGAATTGTCTGACTGTGGAGCAGGAAAAATCTCGAAATTCTTTGGTTTCTAACAAGATCATCACTCGAGTTTCCATGTCCAAAAATAACTATATTGAAAATAGTACACTCATTCTCTATCTAAACTTTATTGTCACTTCCACGATGATTTTTTTTAGATTTATTATAATCATCTTAAAGCTCTTTCGAAAATAAAACTAATAGGATAAGAATTGCTTCCTCGACTAAAATGATTCTTTATTAGTTGTCAATAACCATATACTAATATTATCGAGTTTACCTTACTTTTTTCTACTATGGTTCATTTTATGTTATCGATATTGGTTTTCAATAATTCAAACCTAAAGTTACGTTATTGGAACGTATAATAAAAAAGTTGAAAAATCGATACTATTATATTTAGTAATGTTGTTTTCCATCCTGCTATTATTATCCTTAACTTCAGTAACGAAAAACTATTTTTTGACGATTTCTTTTCCACACAAATTCGTATGATGACTTTTAATTCCAAGTTATGTCACAGAATAAAATTTCTAATCCACTAATAGTGGAATAGGTATCATTACTTTTGTGGTCCACTCTGTAGAAAATCGTGTAAACGAGGAATCTCCTACTTGTTACGGAAAATTAAAAACCGAAACTATTTCTTGACGATTTCTTTTCCACACAAATTCGTATGATGACTTTTAACCTCAAGTTATGTCACAGAATAAAATTTCTAACCCACTAATAGTGGAATAGGTATCATTACTTTTGTGCTCCACTTTGTAGAAAATGGTGTAAACAAGGAATCTCTTACTCGTTACGGAAAATTAAAAACCGAAACGACTAACGAACGACGTAAACGATATAGAGGCGACGAATGATGATGTTTCGTAAAAAGCACGCTGATTACTTTGCGATGGGGTTGCGTCTGGTCGAAGGGGTTGCCCCGGAACGAGAAAAGAAGTTCGGTTTTTGATGGTGTGGGTCAGGTGCGAGCCAATATGCGGCATCTGGCGTTACATGCTTCTAGCTTCGCATAACAAGCTTGCACCTTGCTGCGCGCTGATGGGAAAAGTTGCAGCCTGCAAGCACGGGATGTGTCGTCCTAGGCTGCGCATATCGTTCCTTCCTTCCTTTCTTCCATGCTTACAACCGTTCTCTACCCATTTTTCTGCTTTCCCCTTGGCGCATCCACGGCTACATAACGCGCTTATGGCACGTCCTACGACACGGGCAAACCTACCAAAGTCTTCTCCTTCTTGCCGAGGCATCTCATTTTTTTCTTCCACGGTGGGGGAAAAACGGCTCTGACTTTGCGTTGCAATTTGCGTTAAGGAGAACGAACCCCCTAGCTCGTCGTGCCTGGGAACCAAAAGAGCAAGGATCTACGAAAGAAAACGAGCAATCGAATATTTGTATCTCGCGATCCAAGGAATCGTTGGAAGATTTATGTGTCGGAATGAAACTTTTACGGATCGAGTTCTGATAGCTGATACTGGTCGAGACTTTCTTAAAAGTGTTCTGACGCTTAGTCGACGTTGCAGCTTTCTTTTTATATATTTATTTTATTCGTTAAATGTAATCGAAATGGGTCTAATGCTGCAAGGCTTCGTTAGTGTTAAATAGAGAGTGCACTCGAATATTTTTTTGCAGTATAATATTTACAGACGCCGACAAAATAGTTTTGAAAAATGGTTCAGATCAAAAGTATCTTAATAAATTTTTTTTTTTAGAGCCTGAAAAACTGCATCATGAACTGGTCCATTTAATTACATTTCCTAGATGCAACACTGCATAAAATTTATGGCACTTGTATCCACCTTTAACCGTTCTGAAAATGCTACTCGCGAAAATTGCGAAAACAAGTTCCTACTTATTTCGCGTCTGCATACTCATTGCACGATTTCTATGTCTGCGTTTGAATTGTGTGCATAGTATTAGCTAGTATACAGTCAGGAACACGGAAACTTGAACTTAGTATGTTGAAGTGTGTACGTGTCGAGAACGATGGAGGAAAACATAAATCGTAGATGTAGAATGGAGAAACAGCATATAAACGAGCAGAAAAAGACAGTGTACAACAAGAAATGCAAAGTAAATAAATGCATAAGATGCATTGGGTAAAGAAAATTGCTATTGACAATTTAGCTGTAGGTGTAACTATTTCTAAGACATGAAAATCACATCTTTCTTTAACGAATCGATATTTCTATTTATGGATCGACAAATCCTTGGGAAGAAAGAGAAATTTTGAATTTAACACTTTTTAAGAATGAAAATAATTTTTACTTTTTAGAGTTTAATGACTCAAAATAAATATTTGCTTTTTAAGAAATGCTAACCCCCGACATTTTCCTTTTCCCCGTAGATCCTTCGATCATTATACGATTCTTTAAAATAATATCAAAATGTTTCTATTAGAGTTTCTACTATTTTTCGTCGTACATTTACCAAAATGAGAGCGACGAAAGGACGATTGATCTCGAGTCAAGTGCTCAACTTCAGTTTCAGAGAAGCAGTCGAGAGGATAAAAGTCTCTGTACGACGGGGACAGTGATCTCTAGATAGCAATATACCATGAGCGAAATGCGTATTCATCTCCAGCATTTTATGACGTACAAGATTTGAAAAGGAAGCACGACAGCGACGGGTGTACAAAATATTTCTGCCGTTTACGAAGGGGCTCCCATATTATCCCACACTCGTGGAGAAATTGTTTGAACGTTTTTGACAAGGGAATGTCGGTCTAAACGATCAAAAGCACTCTGCCCTTTTCAGACCGACAAGGATAAAATTCGTACTATAGCGAGGGAAAGAACGAAATTTATCGGTTTACGAAATGTCTATAATTTTAAATACACAGAGATCAACGATTCATAGATATTTGAAAAAGATTGGGGCTCGAACCTTTTTTATCGGATGACAGAATAAGTATCGTTTAGCGTTTAATAACTGGGGATGAGAAATGGATTTTATACGGGAACCCTGATCGAAATCGTCGTTTGATTGGTAAAAGAGAGCTATCACCGCTATGCTTCAAATCAGGATCTCTCAATTTTATTATACCATCATCCTTTTCTCTATACATTAAGCAATATAATATGTATTTAAATTTAAATACTTCGAAGAACGAACCAGTTGATTATTCTGACGTATAGCATTTAGTTCATTAAGAAATTTCCATTTTCTTGGATTCGTTGTTTACTCTATTTCCCTAGAAATATGATTTTTATTTTGCATGGTACCATAAACATCGTTATAATTTGGAAACGAGGTTAAACAACTACTGATATGTTTCACGTGCCAGGACTCACCCTGTGCATTACTACAAGTTAACAACGATACTGAACAACGTGCAAAACTTTAACAGAGTCGTGACAGGTGCTCTATCTCCTTCTGCACCGTTAATAGCGCAGTCAATGTGACTCGTATACCTTCGTAAATCCTTTGTGTCGCTCAAGATACGAACTCTAGCGGATTATCTAACACCTGGATTAACCGTGTCCAGATTAACGAGGGTTTAGTGTACCTTGGAGATCTAGAAATCCAGTCGATTCAGAAATTGAGGAAGCTGGAGAGCATTATCTAGCATTTTTGGGACTCCAAACACCCACACTCAATAATATTGTACTTCTTTGATTGTTCTGAACCTCTAGTTACTGTGTCTCTAGGTTAACAAAATATCTATAGGTGTTTATAACGATCAACAAAATTGTTTATATTCAAAGAAATTAAGAGCAACGAAGAGACTGCAGTTGTTAGAATTTTATTTCACAGGTTCTGAAGGAGCTTCTATCGTCTTTAAAACATACTATTTTCATTACAAAATGTGAACTTAGTGTATTATTTAGTTACATGTAAAATTGTCAAACGAGAGTTTTAATACAAGGAGAATTCAAATCAAACATAGCATCGAGACAGTAGGTCTTATTTAGTAGAAAAATGTAAATCGAAATAGAGGATATTGGAATTTATGTAAAAGAAATATCACTTTTTGTCAACTAATCGTTACGAATATCACAGTAAGCAGAAGAATAATTTATTAATTGCATTAGTTTGATGCATCGATAATTTTTGAATGGCTTTCGCTGTTAGTATTGTTTTATATACTGCCTGTATAACCGCGGGGCATCGTAAACTAAGAACAACGAGGGTGGTCTCTTATAAACTTGTGAATTAGGCTTCCCCGTGCAAAGCCCTGCAAAGTTTTCATGCATGCAACGTCTAGCTCCAATATCGTACACAATTTAGAAGCCACCTTTTTCTTGTCGAACTTCCACCAGCTTAGAAGCTTTAATAAAAATTGGGCTCTTCGCTACGAAAACGCATCAAAACCGAGTTCTTTATAAAAGTTTTAAACAACTATCGAGCAAGGTTGCATATATAAAAATGAAAACACTAACGACAAGTCGTAACAACGAGTATCATTCTATTTACATTGTGCCTCGTATGTATATATTAAGTCCTTTTTAAAATCTATAACTGTCCAAGTTAAAGTCAATACATTGTTGAAAATCAGGGAAAATCTTTGCTTCGTAATCTTGCAAATTTTTTAAAATTCAATGTATACTCCATTAGCAGACTGTGAATCTTTATGCCAGTATAATATGTCAAATGTACAAAATAAATATAAGAAATAAGTAGAATACAATGTTACATATTTACAAAATATTAAATATATAATTTTGCTTACTATAGTTCAAATTACAATATAGTATAATTGTATTATCGATACTGTCTGTTGCAAATAGATGCATCTTTTCTGTTGAAACTATTTTGTATGCTGAAAATGAGCGTTCCACATTACACGACGTTAGCGTTGTATGTCTAAATTTGCATCAACGGTCTGCTGGAATTTCTTGTGGTTTAATATTGTCGCAAAATTTGCATTTCTGTTTAATATGGCTTCAACCTTCTGTGCAATTTTTATTCACAATCATCTGGTATATTCTTAAAATTTTCCACTATTGTACCTACTAAATTAGTAGATTTTGTTAGAGGTAAGTCCACAGATTCCAATTTTTCTTTATGACATCCGGTAGCACGTAGAAATGACTTTTAATAAACGTTAAATCTTGTTGCAAAGGCGTACATTGCAATGCTTCTTTCACTGATTTTATTGTCCATATTTCTTTTTCATGGAATGACACTGCTACGTTTTTTATCTTCTACAAATGAGTTATATAAAAGATGGCTGCTCCCAGCCAGTTTCCCCATTTTGTTATTATGAATTTTGGTGACAAAGGAATATCTTTTTATTTGTTTTTATAAGCCTCCAGTAGAGCTTTTAACAGCAGAAAATTGCTGACGAACTTCCTCAGCTATTCTGTGGAATACATGTATCATACAAGTAATAAAAAATGCATCATATTTGGATAAAATGCTTTCAAATACAAGAATTTTACTTTTTGTAAGTAATGGATACCGTAGACTTTTAGTTACTCAGATTAATAATTTCATATCGGACTAAAGAACCCCTTCACATACGATTTAATTCCAAATAATTTTTCAAACCTATACTATTTAATTTGATTTAAATTTGTTCGTACAAGGAATAGAAAAAGAATAGATTTGTTTTACGACTATAAACGTAAAAATGTCTCGATTTTAATTTATAAGACTCTATGACGAGTAGCCTCGTAATTGTGAAACTTGACATCAAGAACTTCTGACGTGTCAAACTCGTCATCGTATGGCAAAGGGATGAAGCCTAGTTATGCCAGAAATAAACACACGTTCATTTTAAGAATCATCACTGTACCGTATAAGTCACGTCCAGGTTCATAAATTCAAAGTTACGCTAAAAATTTTCCCGGCGGTGTAACTTTTCCGATTTCAACGACGTCGCGGAAGTAATAAACGCGTCGTAGTCGAGGGGAGGGAAACTGGTTTTTTTTCTTCCGCCACACCAATTAAATGGAAGAGCTTCGACGATCGCGCGGCATCAGTTTCATTCGGGAGTTCCGCGTCGGTATACATTTTTTTTCTTTCTTTTTTTTTTTGTAAATCGTGTCCCCCGAGTGTAATTCGCGGCACCGTCGTAATCGCGTATTCGGCGCGTTCGTCCTCATTCCGAAGTTTAGTCCGGTAAATCGCGGAGCCGTGTTGAAAGTTCGGTCGGGGCTCGCCGGTAATGGAGGCCGAAGCATAATTCCTGCAATGTTTCACGCGGTGCGGCCGACTGCATGCGCTCGCTGACGTTCCATGTCCGAGCGGTAACCCACTTTAATCTGCCATACCCGGTGCGTACACGCGAATACTATTTTCCCGCGTTTCTCCCCGGTTTCCGTCTCGTTCCGACTCTCTCGGTGTTTTCCCCGTTCACCGATTTTTCTCCATTTGCTGCTACACTCCACCCCTGCTCGGGTCTCTTCGGTAAAACAGCTGTTCTACGCGGCAAATTTTTAACGACCCGTTGACGGAGGCGAGACAATTTATACTTGTATTCCGGACATTGTCGTAAGATTATTTATAGACTGTCCGCGCAAGGTGTTAAAACAGTTCTGGATAGACGAACATTTCATTAGGAAAGATTATTAGATACCAGAAAAATCACGACTTACTTGCAATATAATTTTATTCAAGGAAAGTTGATTAAGAAGAGGGTATTCTACTGTACAACGCGTCTTTTTATATTCTCTTCGGTATTTCTTTTATAAAGAAATTATGAAATTATTATTCGTTCCGTATATTCAGGGTATTAGGCCAACACTGGGAACAATTTTAATGGGAGATTCCAGAGGCCAAAATAAGACGAATATTAAGAATATCAATTTCTTGGCTGAGGCTTCATTAAAAAGTTATTGAAAAATTAAATTAAAAAATTTCAAATCATTCTGGAAAAATTGTTTTCGGGTGCGGGGGTCAATTACAATCATTTTTGATGAATACACATACTTCCGAAATCCTACCCACTTTTGAGAAAAAAATTCGAGTAAATGCTGAAAGTTTTGGGTGAAAAAAAGACTTTCGAATCGTCTTGGAAAAATTATTTTTAGTTGCAGTGGTTAATTGTAAGCATTTTTGGTCAACAGACATACCCCCGAAATCCTACTCAGTTTTGAGAAAAAAATTCCTTACCGAAAATATAATTTCTGACTAGAAATGTCTGCCCGAATTTTCATGCGAATCTTTAAAACGTCATAACTTCTGAACGGATTGGATGATTTTAATGTTTAAAAAAGCAAACTACGCATATTTTGGAGGGCAATATGTACAAATCGCAAAAATATCCAAAAAGTTGGTCCTTGACCCCGCCAAATAAGAAAAACCCCATAAAAATGGTCCAATTTTCAAACAGCCATAACTCCCATAATAGTGAATATATTTCAATGAAACTTTTTTCTGAAGTAGAGCCCATGGGTACCTACAAAAAAGTATTAAACAACTTTTCTGTAGGACATCAAGCGGAATTACTAAAAATTAAAAACGAATTTTTAAGAAAAATCGATAGGGAGTAGGTGCCTAAATTTTTCGGTGAAATTAAAATATTTCAAATCACCCTGGAAAAAATATTTTCAGTTGCAGGGTTCGATTACAATCATTTTTGGTCAACAGACATACCACCGAAATTCTACGTACTTTCGAGAAAAAAATTCCTTACAGAAAATGTAATGTCTGACCATACATTGACATGTTTCCCTGAAATTTCTCGGCGAAAAAGAAATTTCAAATCGTTCTGGAAAAATTATTTTCGGTTGCGGGGGTCAATTACAATAATTTTTGTTGAACAGACCTACCCCTAAAATCCTACCCACTTTCGAGAAAAAAATTCAGTATGGACGGAACTTTAAATGTTAATAACTTTTTAACGAAGCCTCAATCAACAAATTGATATTCTTGATTTTCGTCTTATTTTGGCCTCTAGAATCTTTCATTGAAATTTTTCCCAGGAGTGATCGAACAGCCTGCATATTTATTACTCTTTCAGTAATATTCACAAATATTTACAACGAGAAATAGATTTTTCTTGTTGTTGAAAACACATACGACAAATGACGTTATTGTAGGAATTTCAACTATTTATCGACGTGATAAAATTTAAATGAAAACTCACGTAAAATAATAACTTCGTTTACACAGCACAGATAGAAAAGACATTAGGTATTACGTATTGAAAATCGGTGACAAAATTCAGATATACATATTTATCGAGATTGATGATTTACTGAATATTTGCACTTCCATGTAACACTGATCGTTTTGTGCGGATACTAATTAAGCTGTTTAGAAGGAAGGGGAAACGGAGAGAGAACTGTAACCGATAGGTGTGTCGTGGGAAGAAGAAAGGAAGCAGTATTGGTAATTAGTGAAAGGCAATCTGCCTTATTCGCCAATTTCAGCAGCTGTTAAGTGGAAAAGCGGGAAAGTTTGATAGCACGATACGTAAACACGATAGAAACTCGTGAAGTCGGATACGTTGTCTACTTAACATTTAAATGCTCTACAATAACAAAGAAATAAAATAGAAACATTTTACTAGGCTAGTTCATAAGTGTCACTTGGAAAAATAATGTCAAATGTTGGTCGAATGTTTTGTGCTAGAATGAATTCGTCGAAAGAGTAAATATTTTATGTTTGATTTTCGTAAAAAAGTCGAATATTAACAGTGCTGTAAATAATAGCACTGTAATTGGTAACGTGATGATATTTCACGAAACATCGATCTCTTAATCATTGTACGCCAATACTTTTCACGAAGGACGAACAGAAAATATACGTAGGTATTAATTTAATTCAATTTTTAATTTGAGATACAACTCGTTCCAATTGCGCGATGCAACGAGTAATTTAATTACAGATCTTACAATTACTCAAACTCTGAGCCACACTCCGGTAAGATTAGCGTTAAGAATTCGAAGTATTCCGGAAGTTCGACAGGAATCAGAGTTTCTGTACGATATTCTACGTCCTCTCAAAAGTTTCGTAAAGTTTGAAGTCTATGTACATATCTCGAGGAACTCAGAAATCCTAGAAATTATGGTTTGATGGCGTTGGAGGGCCTCTGTGACCTTCAGGATATTCTAAACTTCTAAACATCGTGAGATTCCTTAAACTCTCATAATTCTACGTATTCATCGAACCAGGTAGAATCCGAAAGATAAACAAAATTTAAACTTACCTGATACCTATGTATTCCTGTAATCTTCAGAAACTCCGATACTCTGCAAAGCTAGATGTCTCAGGAATATCTGAATACCTCTGGAATCTGTTACATCCACTAGGATATTAGAAATATTTAGGATCTGCTCATAGCTGGTACCAGGCATCCGAATTAGTTGAATTAGGATTCCAGAAATCGAGTTTTGTTAATCATAAGTCCAGATATAGAAGAACAATCAGAGTCAAATCACACAACGATCATTTCTTACAGAAGAGTGATGAGAAATATTTATAACTTTCATGGTAGATAGTAAAAGCAAAAACATATTCATAACTTTTTCGTTACATATTTACTAAGAAATCTACTCTGAAAATCATGAACCCCTTTTCTGTTGTTAAAAAATAAAATTGAGGCTGAGAGACTCCCTCTCTTTAATGTTATCTAAAACTCAACTTCTTACCATATAACCGTGAATCGAAATGTTTCGTTTCTCTGAGTTCAAATAAGGGTATTCGTGTCGCGATATAACCAACGAAGAGTAAAACAAAAAACGAATTTCAAGCTTCTTAATTTTTTTCCTACTCTCTGACACAATATAGATAATGTATTCATGAGCTATGTCAAACTGGTATCATTTTTTAGGATCCTCAAGATTTTATCGAATGATTTGTAGAGTGTTGTCACCAACAAATGCAAGTTGCGCTTGGTTTCTACGACCTGTCATCCAACATCGAATCTAATCAGCCCAGTACGGTGATAGGTTGGACAGTGTCTTCATTGGCGGCTATCGAGTCTATTAAGTTCTGGGTGATCGAGATCGTGTCATAGAATCCTATAGTGTCGGTATCGGATCTATTACGTCATGGGTGGACGTTTGACCCTACGTGGTACCGGAACACTCAGGGCAGACCAGCCTGCTGGTCGCTACAGGTTTGATTGCCGTCACCCAACCGACGTATCCGCCGCCCAACCGCTAAGTTAGCCAGTTACAAATTGGCGTTCACCGCGGGGTCCAGCATTATATAGGGTGTCCCAGTCCACAGCGAGAAAGAGATAATTCTACGCGCGAAGACAAAGAAAGGGCAGTGTCGTATTAACACGTTGATCGCCACGGTGGTCACCGGTGACCGACAGTTTGCACCTACAAGTTTCAATATCGTTTACAATAGAGGAACCTTGATACTTGTAAAATCGTAAATAACGCTACTTTAATTTGGAATGTTGTAAAATAACAATCTTACCATTGAATCTATGCTTCATGCTATTATTTGAACAAATGTTGAGGACACTTTTTTTTTAGTTCAACACGTTTGACTGTCTACAAATATTTCAATTCGATGGTGTAGTTGTTATTTTACAGCATTGAAACGACAGTAGCGTTATTTAGAATTGTACAAGTGTTAGTGTTTTTTCGTTGTAAACAATTCTACAATACAGTGTTTTAAAGTGCCGGTCACCAGTGACCACTATGGTAGTTAACATGCTAATAGGTAATTATTTATATTAGGATATCACCTTTGACTTTAATGATTTTTAAATGCATTGTAAAATGCGTCATTTTCAACAATTTTTTCCTATGTCAAAATTCTTTTTTTAGTACTACTGAAAAATAATTTTCCGTTTTGAGAGGAATGTTAAAATTTTCCCCTTTGTAGAATGGAATTCTTTTTTATGGATGCTATTTTAAGAGAAAAAAGTTTGACAATTGTGATTAAGTGTCTTTGACAAGTGAGTGAAAATTGATCGCTGCTATCTCTCTGGCTTTTGGATTCTATGCATCAGAAACGGAAATTATAATAGCAATTTCTTCGAATAACTGTATTTACGTTCGATATTTGTATTTACAAACATTTTAGAAGGTAACTGTCCTATCCTAAATTACCCAAATGATCCTAATCACGTACACAATCCTATCCTCAATTACGAAATGATCCTAATCACGTCCACAGTCGTAACCTTAATTACGAAATGATCCTAATCATATACACTGTCCTGTCATTAATTACGAAATGATCCTAATCATATAATAATATATACAATCCATGAACAACTCACTCTCGAATAACTGAAATCCGATCTCACGTCAATGGCATACGATTTGGAATCTCGAGCCGAGATTCTCGACTGTCCAGGCATTTTTATTTTCCGACCTATGTAGGCTCACATAAGCAAAGTACCATAATAAAAAAAAATTTTGCAAAATTTTTTTTACGAAAACACACGTTTTAGGACTGATCATACTCTAATTATTGAAAACAAAAAGAAATTTTTTTTTATTATTCCTATGTATGAGCGTACATATGTATATTATTTCAGATATCACTTTTGATATATCAGACAACGTATAACAATTACTACTGGCTACTATTTGTCTCTGCCTGCCTCTGCTGACCACTGCTGACCACTCCTGATACTTTCGACAACGTATAACGATTACTACTGGCCACTGCCAGCCTCTCCCAGCCTCTGCTTGTTGTTAGAAGTACCAGCAGTGGTCAGCAGTGGTCAGCAGTGGTCAGTAGTGGCCAACAGTGGTCAGTGGTGGCCAGCGGAGGCTGACAGAAGTCAGTAGTAATCGTTATATGTTGTCAGAAATATAAGTGGTGGTCAGCAGTGATCAGCAGTGGTCCCCTGATCTTTTTAGTATACGAGACATTGTCCTTTGTATTACAGGTAAAACAATTAAAACTGTACCACGCGTTACAAATTAAGAATTGCATACTTTTTACATATCCAACTAACGCGTTCAACGAGGCATGATAATTTAATTGTCACAAAACGCTACATTGCACTTATTCGAAACGTTAATATAATATTGCAGTGAAACATTATTATTTCCCAGGTGTTTAACAAAGGAATATGTGTCTGAATTATTTCTTCTAGAAAGGAGACATATACGAACAAAAACAGATGCTGTATTCGTGAGCTGGAATATTAAAAAGTTCACATCGTTATAATATAATTGTAACGATGTTTAAAGCATAAAAAAAGTGGAAGAGAAATTACAGAGAATAAAATTTCAGTTCTTTAGGATTTTCACGCAGGTTAATAATAAGAGTATTTCCGAATTTGTTATTTGCATTATTAATGGAATTTTTATTAGGTTCGTTATTTAATTAATTTCGTATTTATAAAATCTTCCAAGGAATTAGAAAACCTTATATAATTGTAACTTCTGTATAATTTATAATATAAGTATATATATAACATATTTATATCTTCTATGAAATAAATTTCTAACTCATAAATTACAATCTCATAATTCCGTTGCAGTAACCTTTCCGTACTAAATTATGATTTTTATATTCATCATTTATATCATGAAATCCTTTTTAACGAAACAAAACTGAGACTCGTTAATGCCAACGCTGAGCGTATAACTTGCGTAGTCCAAGTTTAATTATTATATTACAATGATAATTTTCTAGTTTTCTCCAGCTGCGTTAAATTGAAATTATGCCAGACTCTGTAGCCGCACGTGGGCGATAAATGATAGCGCGGGACAAAAGTAAACAGAAGTTGGTAACTTTTTCTAGGAACAATTTCTTCTCGCGAGTCTAATTAAGAAGAAATAGGAAGTGGAGGCGGACGGAAATAAAGGTAATGCCCGATATCTCGCGCTGTCGCGGGAACTCGTGCAGTGTCAATAAGAAAGTAATATTCCTTTCCGCGAAAGTTCGAAAGGCAAAAAACTTTGAAACGTTGATTAACGAAAGAACTCTTCAGTGTCGGACCGTGTTCTTCCCTATGTCAGTTCTCCGCCTCCTCCACCTTCTATCCGTCTGTCTGTCTAACGACACACAAGAAAGTAATTACGTTTGCCGTCCTGCATTCGTTATAACTTCGCATCTTACTTTCACGAGCCGGGATCTTTCTCGTTTCGTCGCGAGATCGCGGCCGAAATTCCATTTTCCACGGTGTCTACTGGCGCTGGGTATCTTCTAACGAAGAGCAAAACGACACCTTCCGCTCGAAAGTTAACGTTTCTGTTTCATATTCATCGCGGGTTAGAATTCTTTCCCATCGCTGGCAATTTTAATTACAATTTGATCGAAGAAACGGATCGTTAAAAATTAACTGGGAAACAATTACGAGAGAACTTCGAACCAACATAGGAAAAGACGACTGTACAGCCAAGGATAGAATTTAGGGAGAAATACCAAAATCAGTAACAGAAATAACTGTAACGACAGTGGTGCTCACCAGCAGAGGGCTACGCTCCACCTGACTTTCTCACAAGTGCTCGACTGACCATTTATTCCTATATATACGCTCCTCATCAGTGACAGATGAATAACTTTGAACGAAGAAAGAAGAAAATATCAGAAGTGAAGAAGCAAGCAAACTATAAAATAACAAAATCTGAAAACTAGAGTCAAGTTGTGTAAACACTTTACAGAGGTACATTGGTAGAAGCGGATTTGCAGCATGTCCGGAATGGAAGTGAAAATTGGATTAGACTGACGTTGTTCGTAATTTACATAAACTATAAAATTTATGACGCGCAGTACAACTCTGGTTACAACGCAACACACTCGAACAATCTCATTTATCCGGTAATTAAGACGTGAAATTTATGAAGCCCAACGAACTCTGCTGAGAAATACACGAAAATCTCTAGTTAAGCGTGCACCTTTACTAGTTCTATATTCGTAATTACACTGTGCAGTAAATTATTTAAACGACGTAATACTTGCTAAAAACATATGCATTCCGCACTGTGACAGAAAATTGAAACACTTTAGAGCTCGTTACTGGCTTTACCGTTAAACGCGATTAAACAATATCGTGATTTCGAACTCTATACCTTGTTTTCTATTTTCGTTGAGGATTTTCCTTTCTCGTATAAATTTAAAAAATTCATACAGGACAAAGGTTGACGATCATCATCATCGTTTTCTATAGAGGGAATATTAACTGTCGATAGAGAAACTAAAGACGAGAAATTTTGACAATTACAAATGTTAAACGCTCATCTAAGGTAATTTTCTTTAAAATGAATCATGGATCATTATAGAACCAGCCTTGTTTACTAACATTTAATTAATGAACGAATTTAATAAGTAATTCCTCGATAATGTTATTTCTAAATTTATTTGTTTAATTTAATGGATGCCTGTCCTGCGCAGAACGCTTAATCGATTTACCTGATTCCAGGAAGCTTTAATCATTAAGAGAATTCCAATTCGAGAAATGGCTGGCATCTGATAAATTTCAGGAAGTAGATCGTGAAAACTGAGCCCCTTATCTTTCCTCCACAGTGAGAGCCTCTTAACAACGTCGATCTTTTTTACAAGATATTACGGGGCCACTCTTTTGTGATTCTTTAAAAGCAAACTGTCAGACCACGGACATTGAAACTTGGGTCTTACGAATGTACTCGAGTAACGACTCTCGTCGTTAGCAGCACCATGACGGTTAACGGAGATAAGAATTATCGGGAAAAAGAGACTCAGCTACCCCTAAACAGAAACGATCACCCGAGTAATGCATCTCAGCAGAGGGACATAAACGAGAAAAATAAAATATTCCTTCCCCATAGCAATCTCCCACATTAAGATTGTTTAACGGTGTTTATTGCATTTAAATAAATGTTCGTCGAAATAATAATGCGTGTGCAATGGATAACGAATGGAACGAATACATCTACCAGGAATATTTTTAATCGTTTCATTGAAAAATTAAAATTATGATTCTCATTGATTCATCAAAGATTCTAAAATATTGTCGCAGACGAGGTATACGAGTAGATCTTTCACCCAATGTATTTTTCCCCCCATTTTTATGGCGTCTCGAAACCCCACTACCATTTTCGTGTCATTTACAACATTACCAACAGATTTAGAAATGAATTTCAATCCTTGCATAGTCAACTCACATGTATTTATGCACACACTACAGCTGTCAGCCCATCAATACTAATTCAGTGAATAATTTTTCAACTGACCGCCACCCATGAGAAGAGTCTGTGATATTACCTGGTACCAGCATGTGGTAACAAAGACGTGTTATTATCATTATCATTTTCGTTATTATAAAAATCTGGAGTAGTAGATGTCACGCACGTATGTTTTGTTTCCTTATAACAGAACTTCGTACTCTCGAAAGAGATGTCCTGTGTTACGTATATTCGATTTATTTAACTCGAAGACTGTTTATTTTTATAATTTAAGTGCGTGACGTCCTGATCGACTTTTTTTCTCGAAACAGGCACACTGTTCCAAGAGATCGAACGATCATCGTGACTTTCCGTCTGTGCAGCTTCTACGGCATATGAAGTAACACAGGTGTTCAGCTTCCCATAGTTTCCGCTCTAATGGCAGAGGTATTAAAGCTATTAATAATACGGACTAAGTGGAGCGTTTCTCTTCCAGCAATGGATGATCTATGTCTCCTGGTACCGAAGCTAGTTGGAGCTTTGGTTGCATTCGTGATATTATGATACGAACTGGTGTTATCTGTGTAAAAATATTTACTGTTTTTAATCTGGAAAGTAATTCAAGTCTTTTATTATTACCTATATTCTTGTAACATGGACAAATTTTCAAAGCGTTAAGGATTTCGTTCAACGCATTACGATCACTTTTTACAATACGCTTCTTCGTTAAATTATAAGATCTGTCGTTGCCATTTCACACCTTGAGAACTTTATTTTATACGCTGCTAACAATTTTCGCGATTTTCGTGTTCGAAAGATACTTTCCCACAATTTTCAGACGTCCAAAAAAAATGTGTGTATAAAACATTTATGCAGACAAACGTGGAAAAGAATGCTCGAGTAATTTATTAACTTAGGATTTGAAAATCTGAGATAGGCAAGATATATGCGAACTAACTTGTCTAGGTCAACGTAATTTCCATACAACCGTATGCAAAATAAAAACGTTCCGAAGAGACAAGTAAAGATCAGTACGAGATAGAATATACTTTTAGTCATTTTGTGTAATAAAATTTTACAATAATACTCATACTGGCGCAGACAAGTAATAGCAATGAAAGAAATTAAATTTGAGTTCAAGTGAAGACTCTTTCTGCCAACTTTATATTAATCTATAATAAAGGAATTATATGTATAGTCTTTACCTTCTATAGAGGGTGTTCGACCACACCTGGGAAAAATTTTAATAGAGGATTCTAGAGGCTAAAATCAGACGAAAATCAAGGATACCAAATTGTTGATGGAGGCTTCGTTAAAAAGTTTAATTAACAATTAAATTCAAAAATTTCAAATAGTTCTGAAAAAATTATTTTCGATTGCGGGGGTCAATTACAATCATTTTTGGTGAATACACATACTTCCAAAATCCTACCCACTTTTGAGAAAAGAATTCGAGTAAATGCTGAAAGTTTTGGGTGAAAAAAAAGACTTTCGATTCGTCTTGGAAAAATTATTTTTAGTTGCAGGGGTCAATTGCAAGCATTTTTGGTCAACAGACATACCCCCGAAATCCTACTCAGTTTTGAGAAAAAAATTCCTTACCGAAAATATAATTTCTGACCAGAAATGTCTGCCCGAATTTTCATGCGAATCTTTAAAACGTCATAACTTCTGAACGGATTGGACGATTTTAATGTTTAAAAAAGCAAACTACGCGTATTTTGATGGAGAATATGTATAAATCGTAAAAATATTGGAAAAGTTGGTCCTTGACCCCGTAAAATGAGAAAAACCCCATAAAAATGGTCCAATTTTCAAACAGCCATAACTCCTATAATTGTGAATATATTTCAATGAAACTTTTTTCTGAAGTAGAGCTCATGGGTACCTACAAAAAAGTATTAGACAACTTTTCTGTAGGGCGTCAAACAAAATTACTAAAAAGGAAAAGGAATTTTTAAAGAAAATCGACAGGGGGTAGGTGCCTGAATTTTTCGACGAAAAAAAAAGTTTTTAATTAATTCTGAAAAAATTATTTTCAGTTGCGGGGGTCAATTACAATCATTTTTGGTGAATACACATACTTCCAAAATCCTACCCACTTTCTAGAAAAAAATTCGAGAAGGTGTGAAATTTTTCGACGGAAAAAAAAAAATTTCAAATCGTTTTGGAAAAATTATTTTCGGTTGCAAGAGTCAATTACAATCATATTTGGTCAATAGACATACCACCGAAATCCGACGCACTTTCCAGAAATCCGTCTATCCTCCCCTGAAGGGTAGCAATTAATAAGACGAGCCCTATTCTTCGTAGTAAAACTACTGTAGGATTTAACAAAGAGAATTGTACTTGGAACAAATGTACAAATGATATAATTATACGAACTTTTTACACAAATTAATATCATATAAGAATCACAACCACTCGTTTTGTTCTCCCCGTTGTCTCGCTGTTCCTGGTTGCCCATTCCTTCTCATACAAAACATCTTCAATCTTTCTGCACATAAATTAACATTCAACGAAACTACAGTAAGGCGCAAATATTCAATAAAAATCTCCTGCAATATTAATTCGTTAAAATGGAAGAAACGCTCGCGAAAGGCAGCAGTGGGCTAAGGACAGAGACGCGTATCGCATTTTCATTCGCAGAGTTAAACCCTTCGCCAGAGAATGGTGGCGGCACGCGTCCACTCCCTCGCTGTCTCCCTGTGGATCGAAACACTTCAATTGTCGAATGTAATTCAGGAGACCTGTAGCCCTGCGGGGACTCGTCGTTTTCCATGACCACCGAGAATATATTAATGAGATTGCGTAATGCAATAAGCGGTAATAGCTGGCGGCGAAGACAAAGAGGGAACGATAGGACCAGGGGGGGGGGGGGTGAAAAGGTCGAGCCATTATTCGTTTACCCCGTAATCCCTCAGGGGACGTGACGACGTTTGTAAAGGGAGGAATGGTTTCCGAACATCCGTCACGTTGTCACCGCTTATTGCCGTGACACGCGACGAGCGACTTGTTTGCAGCTTTATTAAGGACACCCATGCACAGTGAATTACGCAAGTATTAGGGAACTAGTGTACACATAGATTTATTTCTTCATATCTTAATCGTTCGTAAAATCGATTTACTCTTTTTCCATCAGTCATTTATTTGGGTTATAAAATATATGAAGCTTTTTTAACAATTTTATAAATTAACTGGAAAGGTTAATTTTTTATTATTTTGAATATTATTACGTTAGAAAAATATTTGATCAGTCATACGTTTCTTGTAAATTATTTCTTTCAAGTATGCAGGGTGTTTGGCCACCCCTGGGGGGAAATTTAATGGCAGATTCTAGAGGTCAAAATAAGACGAAAATCAAGAATACTAATTTGTTCGTGGAGGCTTCGTTAAAAAGTTATTAACGTTTAAAGTTCCGCCCCGTACTGAATTTTTTTTCTAGAAAGTGGTCAGGAATTCGAGGGTATGTTTAATGACCAAAAATGATTGTAATTGGCCCCCGCAACTGAAAATAATTTTTCCAGAACGATTTGAAATTTCTTAATTTTGTCAAAAAATATCATACATTCTCAAATTTTTTTCTCGAAAGTGGGTAGGATTTCGGGGGTATGTCTGTTCACCAAAAATTATTGTAATTGACTCCAGGAACGGAAAATAATTTTTTCAGAACGATTTGAAATTTTTTTTTTTGCCGACAAATTTCAGGGAAACATGTCAATGTATGGTCAGACATTACATTTTCGGTAAGGAATTTTTTTCTCGAAAATGGTTAGGATTTCGAGGGTACGTCTATTGACCAAAAATGATTGTAATTGACCCTTGCAATCAATAATAATTTTTTTATAACGATTTGGAATATTTTAATTTAAGTTTTTAATAACTTTTTAATGAAGCTTCAGTCAAGAAATTGATATTCTTGATTTTCGTCTTATTTTAACCTCTACAATATCCCATTAAAATTTCTTCCAGGGGTGGCGGAACACTCTGTACAAACATTGCGAGTATATGATAGTACTGGAAGACGAATATTATAGAATACCTTTTCAGTTATTTACAATTAGAATATAATGTTCATAAAATTTGCTAAAAAAATGTATGTATTCTATAACTCTAATTTATCACGTGGAAAGGGAATAAATTTATATGTTCCTTTTCGTAATACCGAAGAAAACTTTCAAATTGGGCAAAGTCGTATAAAATATACAAATCTACTTCTGCATGACTGGGGATTCCAGAATTTACATTTTCAAATTTAATATTTTTGGAACAACTATACAGAGTAAGATTTATGTCAGTTTTACTACGAGCGCGTTAACTATTCCCGTTGCTTCTGGTACCAGAAGAAAGCGCAGGAGGAAATACTGAGGTGGATACGAAATTTCTTTTTTATATTGCGGCGGAATCGGAATGAACATTTTCGGGGCAAGTTCAACTGCACCGCGTGTCGTAAAGCTTCTATGATAAAATTTGGGTGTGAAACATGTTTACGATAGTCTACGAGAGATGGAGAACGCAGAGTGCAAAGTTGCAGTGTATACATTCTCCGTTCTAAAATAGAAAAACGAATTGGACAAACGTCGCAAAGGGGGAGAATTTCTCTAAGTTTCAATCATATTTATTTTTATTGTTTTACCAAAAAGAATTAATTCAAACGATTAATATTGTCTGTGGATTAATTCTTATATCTAGACTACTAATTTACGATATTTTCTTATTTTTAATCAAACCGAGACGATTGTTCAGCAATAACTTTTGTTCATAATGAATCCACAATATTTCTCATTCGAAACCATTAAAATCGCGTCGCTGACGGAGATATTTAGGTGGTCCACTTCAGTTTGGACAGCTCGTACAAATGTGAGCAATCCTCATCCCAGAACCCAAAATCTCATCTTCCAAGGGAACGCGCGAGAAAAGCACGAAACGAAGAAACGACGAGGCTTCGTTACAAAATGAATTATTCCGGAACTCAGGGATCAGAGAGCCCCGTCTCGCGACGGGGATGCAGCAATCCCATCTATGAGAGTTGAAAAAAACGATGCTGGTTCGTAATTCACAGAGAAGGGTGGGTTTCACGGCGAGGAGGGAGCATTCTACCTGCAACGATGTTTGTGCCTGGCGGAATGAATCGCCACGGAGGTCCAACAAAATTATACGGCGCGCCTCGGGGAACGCTTTGTACACGTATCCGATAAGGAACTACGTATTCCTTCTTTTCCAAGGATCGCAAGATAAATAGACGAAGCAAGGGAATGGCAAACGAGCCTTAATGGTCCCGAGTGCAGATCTTTGTTACACGTTATAGATATCTCCGTTGCGCTCGGCGAATTGCGAGACGTTCTCGCGTAAGATACATCGTCCAGGTTGTAGCCTCGACGGGCCATTAGACCAACACGTACGCCTACCGCTCTTTGCATTATTAGCGACTAAGTAGCGAGCGCAATCCAGGCGAATGCCTAATTTCGAAACGTTCTTGTTTCACACCTTGAACGAGGTCTACCTTTCACGAGCGCTCGATATTCCTTCCAGCCGCGTGTTTTTCTATAACGAACATCCTTTTGACAAATATTAATGCAATTGGCAAGTTTGTGAATGGTTAAAAAATATAACCTTCACAAGTCCTGAGAGCCGAGCGTATGTTCGTTTTGATCCAACGATTTAGGACCCTTAGGGATTTTTTTTTAGAAGGAAAGCATAAGCTTTTTAATTTCGATATTTCGTGTGGATATTTAGTTATATTTCACGAAGGTTCACGATTTTTTTCGAGTGAAAATAATCAAAACTGAGTGAATTGTACGTCATTGATCAAGGGTCCTTTAAAGAAGAGTTAAGAGAACCGATATTCAAAATTGAAGGTGCCCCCATTTTGTAAATTCTCACTATTTTCTTTTTCATTTTGGCTCACACTATAATCACGATCACACTAATTAAGAATCTTTCCGATTTTTTCATTTCAAGTAAGCGGAATGATCGGAATTATGTCAGCTAGTAGTTTTTTAAAGGAACCTTGTTCAAAAACATTTAATTTGGTCAGTTTTGATTATCTTTAAGAGAAAAGAATTGTGAGTATTTGAAAAATATAAATAAATATCTACACAAAATATCGAAATTAAGAAACTTATACTTTCCCTCTAAAAAAATCCCTAGAGACCAACAAAATGAAATTGAAATTTGCAAAAATGGACATAGAATAATTGAAAAACAAGTGGAAAGAAATATTGTTTAGTAGTAAATCCTAGATTATTATCTGAATGTACTTAGAATCAAATTTAAGTTACCAAGATTGCTTCAACACAGTAATTCCCATTGTAATTGTTCGGTTAATGCACAATAATTATACGGTTTAATGATTTACGATTATGATTGCATCAAAGTTACATGATAATTGTCGAGTTAATTACAATGTAATTGCGGTGTACATTCCTTGTTGAATTAATCATGGCGAATGCAATTCGATTACAATTTCATGAGCATTGCTTAGAGTACGAAATATAGGATTATCTCTGTAATTAGATAGCAAATTTTGATAGATCAACATTAGAAAAATTGCTTGTAAATTAATTTTAAGGCTTAACTTATTTTATTATGCGTCAGTGATAAGCCATTTTGATTGTAATTAAACCATCATTCTGTCAGGAAGTTACGTCAAAGTAGAAACTCTATGTAGACTGCCAGACTAGAACCCTACAATTTTTCTCTAAAACAAAACTTTGATTTTGTACAATTGTAAACGACATAACTTAAAATTTGATTTAATATTTAGTTTATAGTTTCACTAAAATTTATGACTCCTACTTAAATTTATTTCCTTCAACGTTTCAACTTGACAATTAATTATTTTAGTTCCATAGTGAGAAGCCCAAAATGTTAAATACCGGGATATTTGATAATCTATCGAGGCGTGTATATATCAAAACAGATGGTACGGTCGAGTGCTTGTGAGAAAGAAAGGTTTGATCGTGGCCCTCTGCTGGCGAGCGTGGGAACTGCCACAGTTTAAACCTTTGTCTCATTGCATTCGTCGCGTAGTCAATTTCAAATTAAAATATTTAATATGATATAAAAATATTTTGTTTGTTGTTCAAAGATATACACACGAGATTATGTGATAAGAACTAGTACAACTTTCTGGAAACGACGAATAATTATATATAATAGTTGGAATAAAATATTACATCTACCTATGATTTAGCCTAAGCCTGTTAATATTATTAACAATCTATAAGACCAATCTACCAAATAAAGTCGTTGCAAGCTCCAAAGAGCAAAGAATACATGTAGCGAAAGATAATTCAATTTCTATGTTTACCTAACCGACCCGTCTATATTTTTACAACTTAACCGCCACTAAACTTTGCCTCTCTAGATACACTTTGCACCGCATCTCCTCTTGGTCGTTCTTATTAATAGTCTTGTGTTGCCATAACGGTAAGTCCATAATCTTATTAAAAAGACCAAAGTAGTTCCTCCGCATCGCCGAGTAAATCCTCACTATCGTTGTAGAGGAGACTGACGTACTCGGATAAAAAAAAAAAGTATTTATCAGTGTTATATAATCAGGAAAGTTAATCTTCTGAGAATAATGATACTCTCCAATCGACCTACTTTCCTTTTTATCTTTCGCCGGCAGAAAGAGGCGGGTTAACGCGTATCTAATGAATCTCGTCTTCGTTTTATTTTCGGTCCTTCGTCCCTCTTTCTTTCGTGATTCTGTTCCCCTGCGCTCCCTCGAACAAACTAACCACTCTGGCTGCGTACTTCGTCTCTCGACTTTCTTAAACTCCCTTCCCTCTGGCTCCTCGTTTCATCCCTGTTTTAAGGTAAAGTAGCACTCACTTGCAGCGTCGATTACGTAACTACTATTCTCATAGCTTCGTTATAATGAAATACATAATCCATGCTCCCTCCCCGATCGTTCCAATCTGTACCCAGAGTTTAGCTTGCTTTCGCTACCCCTTACGTTCTTTGTACAAACCCATCCCTTTCCCTCACTTTGCATTTCTGCACTTGCACCTCACCGTCGACATCTTTGATCTTCTTCTGTGATCTCTCTGTTCCTCGAACTTCCGCCCTCCGCTGTACTTCGTTCTTTCCTCCTCGTGCTCCTTCTCGCATTTCCGTCGATCTTTCTTGCCGAGCCCCTCCGCCTTTGCTAGGTCCACGACAGCCACTTGATTCTCCAGTCCAACCTTTGTTTCTCTACCGCTTTCACGGCGAAGAGTACACTCCTCTGCTGGAGTTATGAAACTTTGAACCGAGTATCGCAGTAACCTCGAATTACTGCAGAGTTTGCTTAAAGCATATACAAATTCTTTTTACAGCCGCGGAAAGAACGACCGTCTCGAATTGCAAAGCATCGTTTCGCAGAGAGTTACCGGAGACCTGGGAACTTTATCGTCTGAGTCGAACACGATACGAGAATAAAAAATTAATTTACCTTTATTAAAGAGAGAGTCGATGTTAGACAATACGATTTGTCCGCTACCTAGAGTTTCGGTGCAATTTCAATCAATAAATTAATTATTTTTGTTTCACGAGCAACAATTAATCAGTGTATACTGAAGGGTAGATAGTATGCAAATCTAACTATACTAAATGGAAGTACAATTGGAAAACATATTGAAAAATTACCATACCGAGAATTGGTGTAAAGTTATGGACTTAATAATTATTATATTTTAAAATAAAGACTGTCTTCTAAAATAAATATCAAATATAAAGTAAAATTTGTTCATACCAGATTTTGAGATCGAGAAAATTAATCTTAAAACTTACTTGGAGATGTGTGCACTATTTAATAAAATTCTGAGTGTACGTTTATGTATATGTACATGAGAAATAAAAACTACATATACATCTTCAAGAAAGAAACGTACTTTGAAAGTAAACAACAGACCAACAATTTAAAAAGAAAAACCGCAAAATTAATAGATCTTTAATTTGAATGATTAAAGGATTACGTGGCAAATAATATCTTATGACAACACGTCAGTCACAAAAAATTTGTTAATGCAGTCAATAATTGGGTTCAGATACACGAGGGGATGAAAGTAGTAGAAGTGCATTAACGTGTCAGTCCATACGCTTTGAAATTTTTATATCAGTCCGAATAATTTTAAACTTCACACTTGGACGTATTGGCTGCTGACGACAAATTCGAAATTGCATTTGCGAAATTCGTAATGACTAATTCCATAGAGCGGATCATACATTTGAAAAAATTTTTTTAATTTCTATGGAAAATATCTGGGTGGTGCTTTGGTTGGTGATTCCAAATCTGAAGTTAGATTTTCGGAAGCAAAAAATATTTGACCCAGTAAAGTGGGCGAAAATTTAAAAACTTTTACGTTCTTACGAAGCTCAGTACAACGATCTATTAGAATACCATTTTCATTGTTTATTTTTTGTCAAAATGATACGAGTAAATGAATATATGCTTGTTATGTATAACAAATTATATCCTTATTTTAACATTGTGCACGATGGGTTTTAAAATTTTATTTAAAGATATAAAAATATAAATGAAATAGTATCCCTTATTTCAGTTTTATATATTAGTATTATTGTTAACTTATTTATTAGTCTAGAAGAGTCTTATCTATATGAGCCACTTAGATATCAAACTGGTCAACTCCATTTCTTCTAAATTTTTTTATTTCATTACTCAAACACGCAATTAGTGTTGAGTTTGACGAAGAACAGATGCCTTATTCGTTCGATATTGTCTATTGACCAAAAAATGATTGTAATTGACCCCTGCAACCGAAAATAATTTTTCCAGAACGATTTGGAATTTTTCAATTTCGCCGAAAAATTTCAGCACCTACCCCATGTAGATTTTTCTTAAAAATTCGTTTTTGATTTTTAGTAATTTTGTTTGATGTTGTCTAATAGAAAAGTTGTCTAATACTTTCTTATAGGTACCCATAAACTCTACTTCAGAAAAAAGTTTCACTTAAATATATTAACTATTCTGGGAGTTACGGTCGTTTGAAAATTGGACCACTTTTATGGGGTTTTTCTCACTTTACGGGGTCAAGGAACAACTTTTTCAATATTGTTAGAATTTCTACATATTCTACTCTAAAATACGCGTTATTTGCCGCTTGAAACATTAAAATCCTTCAATCCGTTCAGAAGTTATGACGTTTTAAACATACGCATGAAATTTCAGGGAAACATATCAACGTTTGGTCAGACATTACATTTTCGGTAAGGAATTTTTTTCTCGAAAATGGTTAGGATTTCGAGGGTACGTCTATTGACCAAAAATGGTTGTAATTGACTTCTGCAATCGAAAATAATTTTTCCAGGATGATTTGAAACTTTTCAATTTAATATTTTAATCATTTTTTTAACGAAGTCTCAATCAACAAATTGATATTCTTAATTTTCGTCTTACTTTGGCCTGAACACCTTGTATATGCTCCTTGACTGACTCACCATGATGAGTCACTAGTACTCTCCTTTGCTATTCTTTGCTCCTGCTATCTCGCTTGTTCCTTCCTACAACGAGCTTGACACAGTTCCAAAATCGCGGGACCAAAGATGGCCGATCCTTGCAAGTCTGCACCCCACTCTTTACGCGAGAGGTTGCAGAATACTACCAACAACTTTGCTCTACGTGCTACGTTCGGCAAAACGAAAAAGTGTAAAAAACGAGTGTTTATGGAATGGTAAAACCGTACATCGAACGGTGGAAGTCGAGTACAGAACAAAAGCCCCGGAATGTTTTGTGGGGATGGGGGGGGGGGGGGGGGGGGGGGGGGTTAAATTAGTAGCGAAAGTGGCGGGCTTGAAAGAGAGTCTACAAAGCGAGCCCGGTGTGTTGCACATACTGCGCTCGACGCTCTATGCAAATAGTTCGATAGGCGATCATCCATTAAATGCCATTTTCACCCTATCTCGACTCACAAAGGCTCTCGACATATTTCGCTTACACTACGGGTCCCCTGTGTTTCGCGTGCGTCTGGCTGAGCCCGCTGCGAAAATTCTGATACTGATCGTAATCCGTGGCAAGCGTGAATCTATTTCACGCTTGTAATAACGTTTGCGTGAAACGCGTGCGCAAACACAAAAGCGGCGGAGATAGGAAACCGCGACCTGTCCATTTTCGCGCGTTCAGTTCGCGACACGTAGTTAACACTAAATTAATTGCTACCGTTTATAACTAACCGCCGTTTCGAATGACGATTCTATAATGCCCGGGACGGATTTTATTTAAATCTTTCGTTACTCAAATTGTATAGAATTCTAAGAAAAATTTAATTTCAATAAACGGGAACTTCCGATTCTACCCACCTCGATGTGGCAAATTGTAAGGGGCCATTCTACTTTGTAGGCAAGAAAAATATGTTTCTTTATGATTTTTTTTTTGCGAGCTATTAAAGAGCGATTAATTCTAAATTTTGTGGATATATTTATTATATATTTAACTATATTTACGAATTTTTGCAACGCATAATATCAATTGATTACGCTGTTTTTGTTGATCAACGAACAACAGGTTTTACGAACGGCGCCCGACTGCGTAGGTGATATCTTGCGAACAAGTTATCCGAAATCCAAAACCCAAAGATATTCTTAATATAGATAAGAACTAGGATCTTTTCAAAGAAACGAAAAATGGCAAAATGGCAGCTATTTTACGAAAAAATACTGAATATTTTCATATATTCGGTTGCTTTTTTGTTGATAAAAGAAAAAGTATTGCATATATCGAAATTATCCTAGTTCATGATATAGAGAGACCAGTTCTAAAGATACTGTATAAATTTGATGGTGATATCTTGAATAGTTTTAAAGTTATCGTCTACGCAGTGCCGAAAAATGCAGTTTCGAGAAAAACAGCTTCAAAGTTTTACGTCCAGTTGTTATACCTGCACGTGGTACATTTCAGCAAGCTATAACTTCTTCAGTTTTCCGAATTTCAATTTAATATTTGATAGATATATTGTCGAAACTACATACTGAAAGAAAACGCAAAAAAATTCAATTTTTTAAATCCCACAAAGTAGAAAGGCCCCTTAAAGAAGAATGTAAATAATGAGGAATTAATAATATTTTAATGTTTGATCAGACGTGACTAGAATTTATAATTTTCGTTACTTCTGAGACGAGCGTATGTTACTTTAATTGTGTTTAAAAGCAATCAAGCTTCCACAAGTTTCGTTCTAGTTAGCCTAGAAAGCAATCGGCCGTCTATTAGGCAATAGAATCGGCTAGAGTCCAGAAAATACTCAGAGTTCAATTAATTTTGTGAATAGCTCGTATCGAGCATACACTCGAACTATTTAAATCATTATCCCCGACTGTTTGTTATTTTCTTGTTCGTTAAAATAAACACTCTAAAATCAATTAAGCCTTCAAATATTTGAAGTATCTCTCCGAGTAATTTAGGAACAGTTTGTCCAACGATCGAGTGATTTAAACAAGTTTTAAAATATAATAATTGCGCCCTGAAAGCTGATATATCTACGATAGCTTTTCCATAGCTTTATTTTGTGTTACAAAAACTAATACGGATGACTATTCGAGGCAACCGCTATTCCATTTGTGTATAAAAATTTATCACTGTGTACTTATATTTTCTTGTATCGGACAAATCGAGTAAAACATGTTTAATCACATCAAACACACAAGTTTAAATTGTCCATTCTTCCGAGGGATCCGATCGACTCCAAGGAAAGCAAAGAAAATAATTCTTAATTTTATACAAACGAATAAAAAACCTCGAAATAATTTCAGTTATCGAATGTTAAATACACGAAACGATCGTAGATTTACATTATAAACTCAGTATTCTTAGAAAGTACACTTACTTTCTGGATGGACTAAAATTATGCAAAGACGAAGATTAATCATAAGAAACTGCTGCTTCGTGCTATAGTCTCGTTGATAATTCAACGACACCACCGCGTGTATGGAACACGTCTGACAAAACAGCCAATGCGTCCAGAGAGATTGCATAGATAATTCAAAGTTCAACGTAGCGCAATATGTGTATATATATTTTTGTCCTACTTTCGTAAATTTGTATCCCGCGGATCCCAAGGTGACGTGTCTGGAATCAACGTAGCGAGCAAATGGTCGTTCGCTCGCACGTCGCATCGAATTCGAAAAAGTTCGTGGTCGAATGTACATACGCGCGGACGTAGCAATGGCCGAAGATTACGTTAGGGGCCCTTTCTATGCACCACCACGCGTACATTGTACGAGCCAGTACCACGATATTTGACTTTTCTTCTTTCCTTTTGCAACGACTGACCGACAAGCCTCGCCGACTTTAAATCGTCGTACGAGCTTGGATTACAGCTGTTTTCTATTCATCTATGGCGACGGTGTATCCAAGGGTACCGCAAGCTTTTCATAAATATTTAAATTTCCCTCCCTCGGTCATACGATTTTACGACACTTTTTTAAAGTTTCCGTTATCCAACAATTTCGACGACCGTATTTTTAATTTATGAAAGAAAATGTTAAAATTCCACGAACGTCATGCCGCGCCACGACGATCACATTTTATAATCGAGGCCAGAGATTTTAATGAAATTGGAATATGTTGATGAGATGAACTAGAAAGTATATTGAATTTGTATTATTACATTTAAAAAGTGACTATAGTAACCTCAATGACGGTATATCGTTAATTTTATTGCCTTCGTAACGTGTATTAATCGCCTTGTTCTGCTTTCTCCACTTTTATTTTTTAATTGGTGATATTCATTAAGGACTTTGAGAAAAATATCATCGAGTCGATTGTGTAATATAAATTTAAATAATTATTGCTTTTTTATTTTTCTGAGCCTGTAATCTATAAAAACAAAGTATCCAGAATACGCTTTAACTTTCAACAGGTTTCTGGAAACAATTTCGATCTTCCATTATACAGGGTGCTCGGCCACCCCTGGGAAAAATTTTAATGGGAGATTCTAGAGGTCAAAATAAGACGAAAATCAAGAATACTAATTTGTTGATGGAGATTTCGTTAAAAAGTTATTAACGTTTAAAGTTCCACCAATACTGAATTTTTTTCTCGAAAGTGGGTAAAATTTCGGGAGTATGTCTATTCACCAAAAATGATTGTAATTAACCCCCGCAACAGAAAATAATTTTTTCAGAATTAATAAAAATTTTTTTTTTTCGTCGAAAAATTTAAGCACCTGCCCCCTGTCGATTTTTCTTAAAAATTCCTTTTTCATTTTTAGTAATTTTATTTGACGCCCTACAGAAAAGTTGTCTAATACTTTTTTGTAGGTACCCATGGGCTCTACTTCAGAAAAAAGTTTCATTGAAATATATCCACTATTGTAGGAGTTATGGCTGTTTGAAAATTGGACCATTTTTATGGGGTTTTTCTCATTTTGCAGGGACAAGGACCAACTTTTCAAATATTTTTGCTATTTGTACATATTCTCCATCAAAATACGCGTAGTTTGCTTTTTTAAACATTAAAATCGTCCAATCCGTTCAGAAGTTATGATGTTTTAAAGATTCGCATGAAAATTCAGTGAAACATATCGATCGTATGGTCAGACATTACATTTTCGGTAAGGAATTTTTTCCTCGAAACTGGGTAGGATTTCGAGGGTATGTGTAATGACCAAAAATGATTGTACTTAACCCCCGCAATCGAAAATAATTTTTCCAAAACGATTTAAAATTTTTTAATTTTGTTAAAAAATTTCCCACCTCGAATTTTTTTCTCCAAACTGGGTAGGATTTCCGGGGTATATCTATTCATCAAAGATGACTATAATTGACCCATGCAATCGGAAATAATTTTTTTAGAACGATTTGAAATTTTTTAATTTAATTGTTAATAACTTTTTAACGAAGCCTCAATCAACAAATTGGTGTTCTTGATTTTCGTCTTATTTTGGCCTCCAGAATCTCCCATTAAAATTTTTCCCAGGGTTGGCCAAACACCCTATATAGATCGAAACATATTAAATAAAATAAAAAATCTGAACTTACAGAAACGACAAATTAATATTCAGAAAAACGAAGGACTCCGGCAATAGAGATTTATTAAATATTTAAATATGTATAGAATTTTACTTTGGATTCCCTCCAAATATAACGTACTCTATGTGCTTCCATGGAATGCAAAATATGATAACGATATTAATATTGTAATTTCCTCGCGCCGAAACCCATTTGGAATAGAAAGAAGGTTGCGCCGGCTGCAGAAATTTTTCTGATCGCATCTGTGACGAATTATTTCTCTTTTCCTTTTCGCAAGTACCGGTTCCGTTGTCATCCCGATGGAAGAGAATGACGTCAGCTTGGCCGACCAGATAAATTAGAATATTTCGAACGTGCCGCCAGCGAGCGAGAATAATAATTAGAGAACGACAGACTGTACTCGTACGTGTGAGAATAATTCCATCGCGAACGAACGTGTGAAAGTATAAAATTCGGTAAAAAAAAAATTCTACGCGAACGCGCTGCATTTGAAATTTGCGATTTTTTCTTTCCACGGTGGGTATACCTTCCAGACGTGCATATCTCAATTTAATGGACAATAGCTGCGAATATTAGTCAAATAAATGCCGTTACGAACTTCCTTCGAATTGAGGCGATAGAAATTTCTCGAACGCATAAAGAAATTTTCTCATCTTGATTTAACAACTTACTGTTTCCTTCATCTGAAGCAATTAGCTATTAAATATACGAATGAAGATCTATTTTAAGTCTGTGTATGAAAATTATGAGTAAATGCTTTAAATTTGCTAAATCTGACCAACCTTTTTACTTGTTGCAGTTATAAAATAAAAACTTTTATCAACAAACTTGATCTACGGTTAAATAAAGTTAAAAAGGATTGTTTTGATATGTTTCCATAATTTTTACAAATGATCGAGAATACAATCGTAACTCAGGAGGAAATTTTGGATGTAGAATTTACACATATACAAAATTACTTATTAAAATTAAAAGTCCATTTAATATTTCTCATCTACAAAAGATATTCGTTTGTGCAATAAATGAGTAATAAATTCTTTTCAACGATGTAAATCAAATAATTTAATTGTATTAGAAAAGGAAAATTTAATCTAATTGCAAAATATGTTCATTGAAATTTGTCTACTTCCTTTAGTGTGTAAATTCAGCTCTTTAAGTATTTTCATGTATTTTCGAAGCATCTTGCAATCGACTGAAACGTTTGGATTTTTTATAAATATCTTTACTGTACAAACTCAACCGACAATTTAACCTGCACAGTGTTATTCTTAAATCTTTAGCGTGTCGATTAAAAAAAATACACTCGAATCCATGCAGCACAGTCCGAGATAAAGCGATCGAAGATACAGTTGTGTCTCTGCGTGAGTATTTGAACGAGTGTGCTTGAGGATTAACTATCAGAGACGTCGAACGATGGACGGGGAAACGTAACAAAATCGTAACTGAACGATTAATACTCTATTGTACGCTGGTCACATGGATAAATAAAAGACAGAAGGGGTATACGAGTTACAAAAGGTTCAGAGACACGGGGTCTAAGTGACATAAATCCTCGGTTGTGTACAAGTTTGATAATAGATTAGATCCGCGGAACACCAGTTTCCAGGATATTCAGCAACGAATCTCGAGCAAATACGCGAATACGTCGGTTAACATGAAACCAATGTAACGGTGATTGGTCACCTAAAGTTTCGTCGGTAAGCGAGGAGAAACGCAGGTACGGTCTGTGACGAATTACCGGGCATCAAAACGGAATTAGTGGGTGATTCTGGCGATGGTGGCCGACGCGAACTGCAGTAACTAAATAATCCAGCGCGGTTTGTCCAAGCGTAGCGAGGAAAAAAGGCGCAGCCATTCGGAACGATCGTTGAATGCCTCTGTACCGTGCACGATAATTAACCTCAAATTTCGCGCTGCAATATAAAACTTTCGCGACAACGGGTTTGTAATGTCGGTCGTATAATTTTCTGGCAGCGGCGCGCCGGGCAAAGGGTACGAAAGCTGGCCTTTATGCAAAGAAAAAAAAAAAAAAAAAAAAAATATAACCGGTAGTCGATATAAAACACAAAAGTTACCGCCCACCCGTTTGCATTTTTCGCCCGGTCCTTTGTCGCTTCCAAATTTTTGCCCGCGAAAGGATCAAAGAAATCGGAAGGAATAAAAAGCGTCTCTGATGGCGTAAAACCACGGCGCGTACGAGTTTCGGTGGTCGTTTATGGACTGGCTCGATAAAAGAGTCGGGAATTAAATTGAAACGCCGAGAATACGGAGATTTAACAATTTTATTGAATTTAATAAAATATAATTGTTTGAACTGTCGATAGCGTTGAGAACATGATCTCGAAGGTTGATTTAAATTTCAATTGTGTTCTGAACGCTCTGGAAGGTCCAAACGAATTATAATATAGATACGAGACAAATATCGCTTTCAGGTTTCTTTGTTCAATGTATCACGATACTCAGCGTGACAATACAAAATTTATTTAAGGTCTTTGCGTGGCACTTGAAGCATTTATTCGATACGCTTAATATAGGGCTACGGTCTCTTGCAAGTGCTCGATGCCTGTTTCTATATATATCATCCTCCTCGACCATTGAATATCCCCGTTTAAGGCAATTCTTCCATACAGCAACGACAACGGTTATATTTGATAAAGAAGATAGAATAAATGCTCGAATTACCATGAAAAGTATCCTCGTTCTATTTTGTCTCTCATACAAACACCTTTGTCCGTCTCTGTCGAAGGAACAAAGTCGTTCCAGCACAGGAATTGAAATAAATATGCAGTACTAATCGATCACGTTAATCCCAATGCACGCGACGTGGAACGTGCTTCAAAGTACAATTCCTCTTTATTTAGCTTTCGACAAAGTTATAACACACGAAGAAACTCAAGAGCGCGTTATAAATAACCGGTAGAAACCGTGTTTCCTTCGTTCGACTAATCGTTCGTTCTCCCTTCTGGACTCACGGGACCAGCAGGAAATACACGGGGGTGGTAAACGTAGCATGCGAAGCTGAAATCCAAGAAGAAGGAATACAAAGCAGACCCGTGTTCCAAAACAATAAACTCTTCGGTCCGTTGTTTCCTGCCCTTTGATCCTGAATTCGCATACATACACGTCCCCAGCATCAGGAGTTCGATTGATTCGAGTCAGTCGAAGCCACAGGCGGTCTCGGGAGCGACGAAGAAGTATAGAGAAGAGGTTGCTTTGTTACCGTGCCACTGAAAGCGAAGGAAACACTTGGAGCCCTCCGAGTGAAGATCCGGTGCCCCCGGGAAGCAGGCTGCGCGATGGAAACCGGTATCACCTCATTAAAGCTGCATGAAAAGAGTCGAGGAGTGTGGCTTTGTTGCGCAACCATTCTGGACACCAGGCTCACCCACACAACGCCCTCATAGAAAGGTGAAACCGAGAGACGCCTCGAGGACGCCGTCTAAGATCCTGACCTCGTCAAAGATAGATCCATTTGGTACTATCGTACCTCTATCGCGGAATATTATTTACAAGATCTTCGATGGGGGCGAATAATTCGCACGATTAAATTCGAACGACGTCTCATTTTCTGACGAAGCCACTTTAACACTTTGACTGCCACGTGATGGAACTTTTAACGGTGGAATCCAAATTTATTCTCGAGTTGAAATGTTACAGAAAATAAATTTTAATGAGGTTACAAAAGTAACTACCGGAGCAACATTTAGCACTAAACCTACTAGTACTTATTGTATACCCATTCCTACCATAACCGGTCAAACTACCAGTCTTTCTTTTCCTCGTTGTGTTTTGATGTTTATTCGTAAGATATCCTTCTCAAAAAATTGTTTAATTTTCATCGGATAGAAGATGAAACGCCCTTGAAAACGAATTTTGTTCCAAGTCGATACCATAGTTGGTTCTAGGGAAAACAATTATTTAAGAAAAAGTACTGACTGGTAATCAAGCAAACATCCTGTATTTAAATTAGTTTTCAATTAAATAAAGAATTTGTGACCCAGTTTTATTGTACACTAGCCGTACGATCAGTAAGAATTGCTGAAACTTTTTTGGGTAAGTAGCGTCAAAGTAAACTTCAAAATAAACATGGAAGACAGCATAAATTTCAGTATGTGGTATATTCATTGGATAGAGGATGAAATGCCCTTTAAAACGAGCGTTTGTACGAGTCGATAGCGTTATTAGTTCCGGAGATATGATGATTTTAGTTTCAAGTCGATGCGGTGGCTAGTTTCGGAGATATAAGGGTCCGAAGCTTTGTTTACTACGGCCTTGTCAAGGCCGTTGACCGCGCGCGCACATTGAAAATAGGTCACTGGGTCACTCGGTCACGAGTCACGTACGAGACAAAGAGGTCCGGCGCGACGCGTCAGACGGAGACAGCGATAGTCGAATTAAGAAAAATTGCCATTTACATAAATTGCAATATCTCCAAAACGGGAAGTCGGATCGACAAAATTCAAAAACCATTTTAAAGGGGAAGGTTCACCGCCACCAACAGTGGTTCAATTATTAATAAAATACTAGTAGTTTCGGAACTGCACGCATCTAAAGTTTTACTATATTTAATATGCGTTAATAGGCCTTTCTAAGGCGCCAAGCGAGATCGTGGTCGAATTAAGAAAATTACCTTTTACATAAATTGCGATATCTCGAAAACGGAAAGTCGGATCGTCAAAAACCAAAAACCATTTTAAAGGGTAGGCCTTGCCGCTTCTAACAGTGGCTTAATTATGGATAAATCACGAGTAGTTTCAGAACTGCACGCGTCTAAAGTTTTTGTATTTTTAATACACGTCAACAGGCAAAATATAGCGGAAATTGAATAATTGCCACTTTACGTAAATTACGATTGTGAAATATTGTGAAATTGTGTACCACAATTTCTTAAAAGGGAGGGGTGATCGATGTTCAGTCATAATATTATTCTACTAAAAGCGACTTACCCCTGCCATGGATTTTGAATTTCTTACAATTTCTTCCGTTGGTATACTTCGACGATTGTAGTTAGTTAAACTGTATTTACCTGGAACAAATGATACAGTTGTTAGATACGTGTCAAATGTTGGATCGATAGTAATGAAATCGATTTAATCTTAAATTAATAGCAATTAAATAATCTTTTATTCCTATTCAAATAAAAAGTTTAAAGAAACGAACATTTAACAGAAATTAAGAAGTTTTATTCTTATTTAAAAAAGTTTCTTCGATACAAAACTGAGACCAGTAGAAATGTTTTTATTTTTTATTCCTTCATGCTATCCTCGTTTTTCCACTTTTAAACACTTATCTCTACTCGAGTATTCCGTGTGACGATCGAATGGGAGTAACAAAATATTTCCATCGTTAATAAATATATTTAAACAAACTCCTTAAATAAAATACAAATTCAATAATACAAGAAGAGAAATTCGTCACTTTTTCGAAATTTTAAGATCATAAATATGTTTTCAAACGAAACCATATATTCTTTTTCTACATTCTTATAGAGGAAGAAAAGACAAATCCAAAGATGTATCATATTGAATATAAATTCTAATTTCAGAAAATTCCACAATTAAATTAGATGCGTGAACACTTTCCATTATTCAATCGATTTCAAATTTTTCACAAATTATTCTTTCGCCAAATATCATAATTTTAGGGGGAGGGAGAAACGAAAGAAATCCAATAGTGGTCCACCACTGATATAATGGTGACTACTTGAGCGATTAAAATGATCGAAATGATATTAAATCGCTGCTTTTAAGCTATCAAAATTGCATGTACGTTCCGTTTTCGCGAATTTATTCTTATCCGCGGTCGAAATTGAGCTAGATTGGGATGCATTGGTAGAAATTCGAGCACCGATTCGTAACGCGTTAAATGAGCCTCGGCATAACACAGCGAAGGATTAAAGGGACCGAATCATGCATCGTTCTCCGGGGTCAGCATATCGAAATCGAGTCTAACTCGGATACGGATACGTCCATTGAAATCGACTGATTCGCCTCTGACGCAGTTAGTCGAGTGAATTTCAAATTCGTGGCTGCACGCAGCATGTTTATTGCGCGACGATACGAGATCCACGGCGCCGCGATACCGTGCGATTTTAAGATGCAACAACATCCAACGTAAGTACCGCGATTCATCTGTCGGATTTATTTTCCAAAAACGAACATTTCGCAGGACCGTTATTTGCGCAACGCGAGAGATTCACAAATATCATTCGAGTCTATATATCTGTCGCTGGGTAGTTTAAGCGTAGCATATGAAACATCTTGTGGATAATTAAAACAGAATTAATAACACACTTGTTCTTTTATTTAGACTTCTTAAAGGAAAAAAAGTTTCAAAATATCGTAAGCAATAATTTAATTTTACTTTAGGAGATCAGCTGAGAATATTGACTAATGAACTTACTTATGGTCGTTTGTAGACACCTGTAGCATCGAAATTATCGATTCTGCATAGGAATCATTTTTTTAAATTACACAAATCATTGTCTAGAATCATTTTCAGTGCTATATAGTAAACCACAGCAATTGTTGTCAATTACAGATTACAGTACATGAGTTGTTTACTAAAAAATAATAATCAGCTGGATCTATCAATCTAAAAATATTTGCTAATACTTTTACGTATCAATTCCAATAAGTATACGTTTCGTGTACCGCGTTTGTTACAAAATTTTTCTCATTAAGTTTTCAAAATTGGTAAACCCATTCTTAAGGCACCCTGTATAAAAGTAAGCGTAAATTTATTTTTCATTCGTCAGCTCCCCACTAAATCTTGTTCTATTTTCCAGTATTAAGGGCACTTAATTTAAGTCACTGCGTCCATTAATCTTTCTACGATTTTTATGCTTATTTTAATCGAGCAATAAATCAACCGTAAGAAATTCTTAACGATAAACGGTCTAATTGGAAAAGTAATATCTATAAAGTATCGATGAATGCGAAAACAATTCACGATACAGATAACCAGAAAATTTTATTACGCAATTTTTCCATGGACAACCTTTCTCGTACAGAACGCGGCTTTAAAAATGTTTTTCCATCTTTCAAAGTAAAAATGGAAGCAAATTAATAGCCCGCGACACTGACGTTCCAGAGAATTTACTATTCCAGCGAATAAATTACGAATTCTTTTCAGACGTAATTCTTTTCAGACTGCTGATTTAAACATAACATTTTCTGAAAACCGAAGACAAAAAAGATTTTGGAAACACATCGATATTTTAAAAGTTACGACGATTGTTTTTGATAGATGACGACACAAATGCTCAGGCGTGCTAAACAATTTCAACAGAAACAGCGCTTCGTTTACTTCGTTGGATCGTTTTTATACTCCAGCTTTCAAGTAGCTTTCGCATCTGCGTTTCAAAACGTGCAACGGACTGAGTCGCGTTTCAAAAACAAGAAAGATAAGTACATATTATGCAAAAACGTGCAATTAAAGAACAGACTCTCTCAGAAATAATTACCTTGATTCGTTAAGTTTTTATGCTTCGTTACGCACAGATTCGCGATGGAAGATGTAAATAGATACTTGAACTGCATAAATATTTTCCAAAGAAATACTCCTAAAGATCTTAAGAAAATGGTAGTTTTACTTGAATACACATTTACAAACTTTATTAAATGTTTCAATTTGATTTACTAGAAGTTGCAGTTTTGGACGAGATAATTTTTAAATGATCGAGAAATTTTGAAGAGTTTCATTATTATTATTATTAAGTATCTTGATCGAGCTCATTAATAAAGTGTATACAATTCTGTCATCATCATAAAAATTTTCGTGTCATTGAACAAAAAAGAAAATATCGAGTAATTGTTAAAATTATAGAATAATAGTTTTGTTTAAAGTAATGGCTCAAAACCATCGAAAAATTTTTGTTTGCACCTCCCTCTGGAAATAAAAATGCATGAAATATTTTCATAATCGTCGCAAAGGGAACTTTCTGACGGTTTAGAACCGACCAAAGTGCGAACTAACATTTATCAGACGATCGTCTCGAGACTCGTTTTCCAATTTCTTTTCGAAAGGAAATAATATCAGTAATCGAGACGAGTCCGTGAATTTTCCCATGGCTCCGTACGAAACTGGCGACGCGAACAAGAGTTATCCTTCGACAAACGATTTGCTTTAAATCCGTTCCGTAAACCGAATTAACGCGGGAGCCGCGCGACCGAAGAAAACGCGCGCGGCGCATGCCTCTGCAAAACGACAAATCGAATAAATTTGCAACTCGATGCACAAAGTAAGCAATGGAGCAGCACTTTCGGTGCATTAACGCTAGTTGCGATAAATTTATGGAGAAATTACACGCGCCCATAAACCAATTTTCCGTGCTGGAAGAGGCGAACACGGAGAATGCTATGCGGTATGTACGTGCGGTATCTCAACTCTGTAGGGATTTGTGGCTACCAGCGTGCAAACTTATCCTGGATGCACCATCGGTTACGATCGCGGATAAGAAACGTGGTGAATATTTTACACCGCCCCCCCCCCCCCACTTCGCCGTTAACGAACCTCAAGAATATTGCTACAACAACGGACTTACGTTAGGGTATGTACCTCGGTAATAAGATGATTTAAGAAACATAAAATATTGTCGTTTATCTTTTTACATACGCGTATGCAACACGTGGTTTCTGCGTTCGATTGGTTAAATTAAAACTAATATTATGCTTAAAAAAATATCAGTTTAATTAGACAGCACCAAGATGTCACAGTGATCGTTAATGTTCGCTGTGGACCTCCGTGACGGCTGAAAACAAAGGCAACGTTCAAGAATTTTTTGAGCTACGAAACTTTTTCTGATAAATGTTTAATGTTTTCGAAAGTACATTTGGAGAGGCCTCCAAAAATTTGTTAGAAAGTTGTGAGAGAAGAAATCATGCAATTTTCTTAAACTATAAGACCGTAGTTTCAGTCGCACGTACTGGATTTTTAAAAATTATTTATTACAAAATGGTGGAACTTTGAAGGAAAAATCTCAAAAAACTGTGAGATAACTAATTAACTCTTATTAGCTCTGTTCGTCGAATCACGCATTAATGAACTCCGTGGAAGCAAACGACGATTATTAAAAGTTCAGCGCCAACGTAAACGGCACAATGGAAACCTCCGTCAAGAATATTTTTCCCGGGAAGAAAACATCATACACTTCGTTTGAAACAAAGTTTATTCTTGCACAACGGCTGCTCGAAACTGATTCAGATGCCTGGTATTTTCCAAACCACCGATTTGCTTCTCAAATATTCAAAGCTCTTCCGGCGCACGTCATTTTCCTCCGCGATGTATTCATTCCGTCTCACAACACGAAACGAACGCCGTTTCGAATCGCGACGCATCGAAACAACGCGGACTAGTTTTACGTAGAATTCGAGCGAATAATGGATCGTTGATTGCGACGGCGTGATTCATCCTCGCGGAAAATACAAAACTCATCGTTTTCTGAATAATTTTCAGCACAATGAGCAATTCCCACCAAGTGCACGAAGACTGGAGAAGCTTCGTAAGTAATTAATATAGATTGGATTCGATGCTTTGGCTATCGAGCAATTTTCGTTGCTCGTACACGAATTATTACGAGCTTTAAATATTTAATCCCCCGTATCTCACCGCGACAGAAATTGAATTAAATGTGCAAAGCATTTTAGACAAACCGTCTATTAAAATGGAAAGAAAAGGTTTTTATAGCAAATCCGAAAAGCTTCAGTTGTCTAATTCGAATATGTTTCATCGAAGAGTGGTAATTTGAACTTTTGGTACTGATCGGAAATCGAGTTTTTTTAAACAGAACAGGGCCTATTTTATCGCATAATCGAATTCTACGCAGAAAAATATGAAAACTTTGCCTCTAAGAGTTTTTACGAAAGTACCTAAATTAAACACAAATCATTGTGTTTATCTGTTTTATTACATTTGCATTTTTATCAATTTATCTATTACTTGAAAAAAGTTCTGTACCTTCATTTGTCCTGATTCTGTCTTGCAATTCTAATTTCACACTGTAATTTAAATTTTAATGCGTATAATCAACATACGAAAGAAAACAAAAATGAACAAACTGACTGTCGTGTTTATTATTTGTTATTTACCTGAGCCGGGCAGTGTTAAACGAGTAAACTTTAATTTAATAAAAGTGATATTTACAGAACCTTCGTGGCATAGCACGCATACGCACAGATGGAAAATATTCACTCGTTTCTCATTTTCAAATTCGATGTTCTCCCCTTTTCTCGCGCACCCTGTCAATTGCAATGCAATACTGCTTCGCTGCTTGCTTCTGACACAAATAGCCTCTGTCTATTTTATTTTCAAATTAATTCTTCTATTTACGATAATGATTCTTAAAATGAACATCGCCCCGCAGTTGGCATGTTCATTTTTCGTACAATGGAAGCGAAATTCGATGCAGATGTTTATACGCAGTGATATCATCGAGCCTCATATTTTGACACATTATACGTGCATAAAGATCACAACAAAACCACCATTCATACATTCCTTTTTAAACGGATTAGAACAATATTTACAGAAAATCCACAAATATGTATTAGTACAAATTTGTAAGTTCCATAACATTGAAACAACTTCATTATAATTATTTATTTTAATTTAATGCACCTGATGATACACATTCGTCACGCACTATTATATTATTTAATTATTTAACGTGATATATCTTTCTAGATTAAATCAGCTGTGGTCTTTAAATGACAGTGAAATGCCTGAGCTCTAAGGAAGAGCCCCCAAGTTGGGAGAGACAGAAATGTTCAACTTGCGAATCACGTCTGGGGCTCATCTTAAGAATCATTACTGTACATCCAACGTTCGAAGAGATTCTCTTACGATAGTGATCACTGGTAAGTATAAAAATCGATTTCACGTTGGACTGATTTTAGTACTATTGGCGAGTGCTATAAACTCTAAAACCTTTAGAAATTCTTTTAAATGCCCTGTATATGTTACATTAAAAATCCAAAGAAAACGTTATGCGTTATACGTGTATTTTCGGTTTTGTGATATTTTTTCTTCCAAAGTGGGCTGAAACCAACCTCAACGTTATTAAATAAAAGAGATTTAATACATTTCCTTGGACGGTCGGAATTCTGAAGAAATTTCGCAGCAACGAAACGGCGATACCTTTCAGCCACGTGGCTGCGCCATCGTACCTTCCTCGCGTTGAAATGGAGGAGAGAGTTCCGGGACACTGGGCCATTCTTGCCCCTTAAAGAATGCCCCGCGGAAAGTTTGAATTATGGCCCATAAAAAGTTTGCAAGCCCGGACGATTAAGTCGTGGATAATATAGTGGTCGGGCGCGATGCAGACTTCGATGTACAGGGTGTATCCAAATCGAACGATCAAACTGTAACGGTGCATTCTGTAAATAACCGTAGGACGAAAATATTATACATAACTAATCGAACAATACTAATTCTTCGTTTAAAAATATCGTCGTAAGTAATGCAAGCTTCACGATGTCGAAACGTTAAATTGTCCAGCGACGATTTTTAAGGACTATTAAATTAAGAAAATATTTTCAAGGGAGAAAAATTCGTGCAACGAAAACTTTGAATGAGTTCCGTTAGTAACAAAAATTACGCGAACATAATCGATCTGTTCTCGTATTATAAAAGCACCGTGTTTCCTTTTGAAGATTTTGTCATAAATTTCGAACGAATATGTTTTGGGCTTGTGTTATTTGCACAATATTTCCATCTCGTTTCTATTCACAGAGGACGGTATCACGGTTTGAACGTTTAAATTGGAGACACCCAATATATGCAGCACACACCTGCTTGAATGTACGTAACGAGGCCTGTATAGGACGGGGCTATGGGTTCGTAAAGTGCTCTACTACGTTAGACCGGGCAACCTGGTATGGCAACTCACCTAAATTTCACGGCAGAGGTCTCTCTTGGGCTTTCCCGGGACAGGAAATCCTGGATCAAAAGAAATCCGAAACAGTTGAACTCCAAGTCCTTTGCTTGTCCATTAAATTACCGCGTGAGTTTGGTCCGTCGATTCCACGTTGGACGCAAAGCAAGAATCTTTTAGCGATTTTGAGAATCCTCTAACGAGAACGGCGAAACGTATATAATAGGCGAAGTCCAGGAAAACACGTAGAAATAAAAAACAAATATTAGACATCCACATAGTGGTCATCTTGTATATTCCTGTCGTCAAATCTATTTATTAGGTGTCTATTTCATGGAATTAGCACGAATATAAAAGAAGGAGAATAGTGGCTCTTCGAATTAACTATATTACTCTTACCACTTCAATCGTATGTTATTCGATTAATTTCTCAAATTATTTTCTGTTATTATACGGTCTAAGATACTTTTCAAATAATAAATATTGAATTTCTTATTCCAAGTCAACTAATGCTTCTATCTCATTTTTCTTAAATATTAAGCGATATGGAGTATTTAAATGACCTAGATTGAATTATAATTGAAAATTAATAATAACTGTCGGGAAATGTATTTGTATATATCGAGTTCTATAGTCGACGAAACGTAACGCATGAACGTCGAAGCGAGTTCGTAGAGTCGAGGGACATCGATAAAAAGAAAATATGATTTTCATGCACAGAAATGGACAAACGAATGGAACGGCAAAACTAATTTCGTCTCTGGTGTTACGCGAAACCTTCGAGATACGAAATTCGCATGATCGCATCAGTACAGCTAATCACACTAATGGCTAACTATATCCGGAACGTGCAATTACAATTCCAGATAAATGCGAGGAATTTATCTGGTATTTACGCGCCCCAACGGACGTTTAATTACAATATCCCTTAACCCTCGAGCTGGCACTGTTTGGTACACTGTGTATAACATACATATGTGTACCATCCACTATAGGATTACTTGAAACCTTTTCATTCGGATAATGGAATATTACGCAGACTTATTTTTAAATCTTAGAATTCAATAGTTGCCACTTTCGAGTGACAAAGTGATCTTTCTACCTGGTGTCTATATGTATACAGTTTCAGCAAATCAACTCCTACGGTCAGGAACGGAGTACTTTTGATTACCAACATTTCTAAGTTTTTTAGAAGCGTTGCAAACAATTACAAATAGTTCTGAGCTAATAGTTAATGTATGACAAAATTATTGGCATCGATCAATCCTCTTTCTTCCCAAAAGAAAGAAGCTTTCTTCGTAAAAGATTTTGGAAAACACATATTTCAGTAATATATATAAAATCACTTTGTTACACATTGTAAAGTAAATTTTCTTCTCATTAATTTATAGAACCTACCAGCAAAAATCCGTAGTACAAGTGTGCGAGATTCGATGGAACTATTTTCGAGTAGATATCTCTTGCAGGCGGATGGATGATGGTTTCGGAGTCAGGGCCGTGGACCACTGGCGTACGAGGAGGAAAGATGAGGTACAAAAGTATGGGACCGATATCACTAGCGGAATAGAAATCACAGTTTACTTCGAGTGGTCCGGTCAGCGGCGATACGACAACTGAGCTCAGTATCGAAGCGTTTCGGCTCGGTTCGATTCGAAACCGGGAGCAAAAAATTTGTCGCACGGTAAACACCGGTAACCGTCGAGACGGCAGTTTACTGGTCTAACCGTCTCGCGCGTCGCGTCCGTTATTGTCTTAATAATGGCGAATCCGAAACAACAAGGTAGCTGTCAATTTACTATTGTCAATGAATAAATAAACCATCCCGAGCGACCGTACATTTTAATATTAATTTAGAACAAACACCAGTCTAGAGCCAAGGATTTATTCGTTTAATTTCTACGCTATGTTTAACCTAACCTCTCGGCGCGAGAAGGCTTAAGAAGACACAAAACCTCAACCTGAAAAGGGACCGAGTCTATTTCATAAAACACGCCATAAAAGCCAGCTTTTATCGCCGCCCGAATAATTTCACCGCGAGAAGAAGAGCCCTAATCAGCTTTCCATGTTTCCCCACTCCGCGGAACGCGAGTAATCTCTTGCAACGTCAGTAATTCGCGAAGTTTCTCTACATTAAGGAAGAATCATCAAGGAACGAAGAAAACAGCGAAGTTTCACGGCCCGCGAGACGTTTGCGGATGCACAAAACGACAGGCGTGTCTGTTTTGATAACGCACCGAGCGATGCATTGTTTACGAACGGTATTAACGTCAGCTGCAACGTCCGCTCGCTGAGAACAATTAAGATACAAACGCACAGCCCGGGTATCTCTTGTCAGAATCCCGCCATTCCTGCGAAAATCATTCATTTCGCTGGTTCGCGCTAACCTCTCACGATCGTTTCTACATCGCGTAACTTCTGCTACGAGCAGAGAGCTTCCGTTTCGCGATTTTGATACGGGAATTCCAGTAGGCAACATATTGCATAATATCGCTGGCAAGCGTAATATGCAAGATAGAGTAACAATTTCTCCCCCTACCAAACATTTTTCGACCAAGAAAAATTCAGCGCGTGTATTCTACGCATAGAACCGCATTCCAAATGCGAGCACTACAATATTTCTTACCTGAATACGTCACACTGTACATGTCGCATAATGGATGTACAGAATTCTTCATTTTCGTAGCTCTTAAAATTCTTACTAGAATTATTCGTGATTATTCATAAATCAGTTTACGAAAACAGAAAGATCAAGAATATTAAATAAATTTCACTTTTTGGAGAATCTTGGTAACAAATTTCTCAGTTCTGCTTTTTGTCAATAAGACAATTCGTTCGACAACATTTACATCTTCGATCCAAGCTTTTGGCGTTTTATCATATCGTCAAAAACAAACGAGATACATGTGTTAATTATATCAGGGAGAAATAATCTTTGCTCACGCTTCAGAATCATGTGTTCTCTTTATATTAATTGATACAATCTGCTACGAACTCCACGACAATATAGATGATCCATAAGTTAGCCTAATATGTACGTTTTTCGATAATGTATGACGTATTTACGTTGTTACTTACGATCATATGTACATTCAGTTTGGTTACGTGGAAGCATTTTCACTGTTTATAAAAACACCATTGTAGTAGTGTCTGATGCTTCTAATCGAGGGAAAATTAGAGTCATAAAGGCAGGAGATACCGTACGTGATACAAGAAGGAGGAGAAAGTATATTTCAGTAAATATGTGATGAAATCGAGATATCGTGTATATATCTGTTTACTAGCCTATACACTTTGAATTTTACTCGCGCTAATTACCGGCGTGCTAATGAACTACTCAATGTTTATTGATTGGCTGACGCACTGCGGAGTTTTCGTATTTACACTGTCGTGTTTTTCTGCAAGATTGTTTTTCGGATTTCAGCGTCGGGAAATTGGTAAGTAAAATTGCTCGGAATAAAGAAGATATCAAACGTGTCTGGCTGTCACTCGTTACTTAGACTTGCGTTGGGTTTTTGTAAGATTTGATGGTGATATTATTTATTATTTATTCTATGACAAATGATTGAGATCACCAACGCAAGTAAATATGACGAATAATGAACCAGGCACGTTAACAGTGATGATCAATTTTCTCAAAAAGAAAATGTCAACAAAATTCTATTATATATTTTTGAGTCACTATTTCACGTAGTAGGACCGTATTGTCGTTTGTACCAACTGACTAAAATAGAAGGAGGAACACTAATGTTAAAGCTTGTTTATGTTTATTAATATACTTTTCTGGTTGTCTTTAAATACTTAAAAAATGAAGTAAGAATATATCGTGTATCGTAGAGTGTTTACTAAAGAAAAACTTGATGAGAAACTGGTTAATACACGAACACCTTGCGAGAAAAGCAGGAAAGAGGAATGGCTAAACGACATAGTGGTGGTAAACTCCCAGTGGCCTTGAGCGGCCAATTCATTTTCATCAAACTCTAATGACCTTCTCTATACTTAAGTGGCTTTTTCTTTAAAACTTCGTTCTAGTTGAAAGTAATGTTCTGTTTTCACGACCCAAGGCATATCTCTTCAATATTTGTTGCATTCAAAAAAATGTACGATTATTTATTAATAAGATTCAATTAATTCTTCTATTTTTGTTTGCAAATTTCGTATAGTGGTACCGTCTAATTGTCTTCGAATTTTTTCTCATAGATATTTTAAATATTATTGCAACGAAATGTATATTCACGTACTGTCGACGATTGCATGACATTAAATATTTTCTTTTAAAGAAAATCTTAAAATATTATAAATAATTAATATTATCACAGATTTTCCATTGTTATAGTACCGAAACAACGCCATAGTTTTCTCGTTTCTATTGTTTTATTTATTATGTAATTTTAAAACAATCCGACCCTCCATAGTTTTAATATTCATGGCTGCATAAATAACGTAACTGTCCTCAAAATTTGTATCGGTTCAATGGAATTTTACGCATCGTTGCAACCTTGCAAACAGAACAGAAGTTTTACAATTTCATAAATTAATACGTAACGTTGTTTTCGCGAGTAAACTTAAATTTCTTTACGAAAATTAATTTTGGTTTACGGTACGCGAAAATATAAAACTTAGCGACCGCCGTACGAAAATTCTCTTTCATCGAACGTCGATGGGACGGTGAGCAATCAACTGCTTCGTTTTTCATCGAAATTTTCATACCGAGTCCATTCCGTGCAGCTTCTCTTCGTTCCAGAAGCCGCGAAGTTTCTGAAACGAGTACGAGAAACTTCTAGCTTATTATCACCCTCGGAACTTCAATCTCCGTCGAGCGAAAGGCGAACAAAAAACGAAAAAATAAAAGGATAACACTTGTTATAATACTTTTCAACGGTCTGCGGGGTTGGAAAGTTTTATCGAACAGTGGCGACACGCATACCAGCGGGGAAATTCCTCGTCGCGAGCATAATTATCGAGTAAAGAAATATGGACCAAAAATCGATAGCAAAAAAAAAGTGATCGCTCAAAAAGTAGGCCAGTATTAGGGAACTCCCGTCACAAAACACGTAAAAGTTCAAATTTCAGTAAACAAACTCGTTGAAATACGTTTTGCAAAACTTGTGCTAACAGAATATTGCTAAATCGCGTTTCATTTTCATTTTCATTCACAGTGCAAGTTAGCGTAGAAATTAAATTAATAAATTCTTGGCTTTTGGCTCGTACTTGATCCAAGATTTTTTAATTTAGTACAAGTAAAGAAATATATTCCTTTATTATTTTTGCTTTCGATATGTTAATCGTTGTTTATCGTGTTTATTTTTTACAAAAATTCTGACAACCGAGGCCCCGATTTCCCACATTCATGGCTTTCATAGTTAACGGAACAGTTGTTTATTCATCGTTGAAAATACTCGATTTCGATTGTTTCAGCGACATAAATATTTTTAGAGCGATCGACTACGTCACGGAATTACGCACTCATTATTATTGCACTGCTTCGATAAATTTCCTACCATGTTGCATACTGGGCAATACTAATAAATATTTTAGGCATTATATTGTTGTCATTGTTGCAATTTACTCAGTGGAGCTTTGTCTTTATTGTTTTTAAACATTCAGATTATCATTCCCCGCGTAAAAAAGTATTTTCGATTCGTTTTCGACGCACTCTAAAAAGTTTGAACAACGACTGTACATAATTCATTAACCGCGACACGGTTTTTTGGCCGATAAGCGCGGTCATTAACATCGAATTAAAATGCAATAGAACACAGTCGACGTGATCGAAGTCAACGTTTTAATTAATCACGCTGACGGCGACAGGTGTATCGCGTGGACGCGGAATAACGCGGACCAACTTCGGTATTAATTACGTTTGGCGTTCGCTTCGCGATGTGGAAGATCACTTTTACGGCTCTTTCAGAATTTATCATTACAGTAAATATTAGTCGTTCCTCTAAATAAATTTCTATCGTCACAAACGGAGGTTCGTATCGAATGAAACAAATTTTATTAAAACGTGTAAACGATCAGCACACTGAAACGTGAAAGACGATTCACCTAAATGTGAGTTATTTCTAAAGTTACTAAAGGGAAGCTATAGTCCACCTATCAGAAAATTTAGTTATGAAGATTATAATTTATCTATCGAGTAAATTACCAGAAAATAAAAATTTAATCTGTTTGGTTTTTCTTCTTTTCCTTGCGTCAGTCAACAAGTGGAAATATTCATTATTTAGAAAGAACTTATTGCTAGTTTTAATCAAGTTCCATACAAGAGTGTGATGTAGGTTAATTAGTAAGATAGCGTATGGATACAATATACTATGTGGGGCATACAGCAGGAAGCACTTCAATAATTCTGTGAATATTGACATTAACGATAATTGGTTTGGTTAAATATTACATGGTTCGAAGATAACAACACAACGTACCATTGAAAGTGCGTTGCTAGTCGTAATTATTAATACTACATTCAGGCTTTAAATGGAAATCAAAGTTTGTTGCATGAAAAAAATTGTAGATAATATTTAAATAAATTTAATTATAGCGAGTACCTTACTTGCAGTAAACGTGCTCTTTGATTCAAAGTATTTACATAAGGTTAATTTGATGTACGAACTCCGCGTAAAAAATTTGTAAATTGTAAGTATATTTTAATAACCGAGGTTGGGATTTAAGATTTGAATAAGAGCATTTTAGCTACGTCCCATCCTATGAAATTAAGTACTTTCATATATCCATAAACCTATGCCCTCACATATGCGTGATAAAAATGTTAAAGATAATTAAAATAAACAAATTAACTAATTTTCATTTGTCCAGCGTTTAAATTAATAGCGTACGAAAGAGTATTTTTAGGTTTCATCGTTTCTAGCGATAATTTGATGTATAATTAGTTTCCATATTCCGCAATTAAGATACGAACGTAACGATAGAGGCATTATTTGCGTATTATAAAATAATGAGCGCTACTCAAAATAAACAAAAGAGGACAGGTTATTCCACAGGGAATTTCCGTAAAAGTAATTTTTTCTCCTCGTTTTTTGGGAAGATTGTACGAGGAAAGACTGCGTGCACGCAGTATTTCACTCTTCCTCCGAGGGATATAATTCTAAATTACCTCGTGACTTCCACCTTACGGTACTGGAGCAGGTGTATTTTTACGCACTCGTTCCATATAATAATAATTTAATCCAATATTTATGAGAAACCTTTAAAGGGAGACACGTTTAAAAGAAAATTGTTTAAATGTTGGAAATAATCTTCGACAGGCAATTATTCAGTTAAGTTAAGATCTTATACCTAGTTTTCAACTATACATGCTCTTGAAAGCAATATAGAAAGAAAAGAGCCAAAAGGAAACCTCCTTATTTGAAATAGTACTTGGAGTCAAGTCATTTAAGTAACAATCCTCGATGATACGATATGTTTAAATAACTAGTAATTCTGAGTCAACTAAAAAAGTTAAATAACACTCAAATATTCTAGGTGCACCAGGCGTCGACACACGAAACAATGTTAATTGTTGTTCCACGAATTAAGGAAGAGAAAATTAAAATTAAATTTTTATTCCAGGGAAAGAAATGCCATTAAAAGGAAAATAAAGGAAGGGAGAAGTAGATAGGTAAGAATGACGATGTAGAAGAAGCAACATTATCCAGGGGGAAGACGCACAAGAAAAAGGACGAATGGAGGAAAATAAAAGAAAGAGAAGAATTCATCTTGACGAGGTCTGAAGTGAAAAGAATAAAAGCTAATAATAAAGGAAGACCCATGTACTTGATGAAATGTCGGTTAAATATTGATTTCATTGTAAGTGTAAGGAAATAAGGGTAAAGAAGAAATGAGAAAAAGTAACTGATACAGTAATATTCAAGAAAATGTAAGAAATGTTAGATAATTAAGAACGATACAATTCAGTGGAGTAGGGAAATTGAAACTATTAAAATTGTTCAAAAATATTTACCATTAAATTTCTCGATAATAAATTAAAGCAATATTATGTACATGCGAACAATGTTCGTTTACATCGAATGAAACGATCAGTCTTTGAAGAAATTAATTTCAAAAACTTTTAGATTTGGAATTACGTCTGCAAATATGAATTCGCAATCTACGAAGGATGAATTATACGTACGCGTAAACTACTCTGCCACTACAAAATTGCTAATCTTCTAAGTGTAATGAAATGTATCACGGTGCGCAGCTATGCACGAAAATTCTAACTATTAAAATACGAGTGGTTGTATCAGCTTCCCTTGTGAATTTAATGTTACGCTGTAACCGGGCTGTATCCTGAATTTTGCATACGTTTCGCAGAAACTTACTGCTCTGGATGTGAGATACCAGGGAGTTCTACTCGTCCATAATTGCAGGAATTTAGCATGCACCATCTACTCCAGGTTCGTCCAAAATCTGGTATTCTAATCCGTTTAGGACACATAAATCGCTCTTTGGGAGCAAGGAGAATCTTAATTGAAACTACGACTCGATTTTCTTCGCCATTAACGAGTTGATTAAAAATGATCATTGAAAGATTGCGCTTAAACGCTGAATCTGAAATCGTGATTTCATTATTATTATACCATCGTACCTGACACCTTGATCTCCAACGCAAGTTACCGCGTGATTGGATATCGACAGTATATTATTAACGAAGCACTTTCAATGATAAAATATATTACCGCCTATTTATAAATAAATTGGTACGAAAATATTTTAATTAAAATTTTGATTAAAGATTAAATTTAAAAAGTTTCATCGTTAATTAACCCGTAAGTTCGATTCTGCTATCTTGATGACCTCGAAACAGAATAAAATATAGGGATCTCTCGATTACAATAATATGGAATCTTTCTCCATATATTATACGAACCCAAATAAACTACGAATCTTCTCTCGAGGTGTGTTATAACTTATAAGTATAATATATCACGATAAATACACTCTCTGAAACCACACACCACCCTGTTTACCTGCAAATTATGAAAGGAACAACACATGTTTCCAAACAAAATATGCAAAATGAAAGACATATTTTTAGAATCCTCTAGTCGCGAAATGTATTTTCGTTTCAGAAATTGCTTTATCAGTTTTCTATAAAAATATGCAATTGTTCAGGCTCACCGCCAAAAGTACGAAGGAACAATAACAACGCATAGGACAGTGTCGTCGAGCAAATTACGTATTGAAAGGACAACTGTGTGCAAGGAGCAGCCGCTTTAGGTCGACACGATTAATCTCGGTATCTAAGGTCTCCATTTTTTCTTCCGGTTTCTTGTTATGCTCGTCCATTAGGAGCGAACAAAAACGCGGCAGAGCAAATGAAGTTGCTGGCTTTGAAGTCTCGTTAAAACGGCTCTGGCTGTGGCACGGCGCCAGGTTTATCGCTCGTGATGGATGGTTTTCATACTTCCCCTTTGGAGTTCCTTCCTTTTTTTTTTTCTTTTTTTTTTTTTAATAACCGTTGGAAAAATAAAGAACAAGAGCGCAGAATGCGCGCTGCTAAATTACATATATTAAAACCCAGCATGGATATAACTTTCTACCCGGACGCCTCCACATTCGCGTTCGTTATGCCTCCGTTGGCCCTTTTAACAAAGAATTACTCTCGCGACGTATGGATTTTATACGTTCGCGCGATATCTCAATTATGCGTTATTAATTTATCGCGTCGACCGTTTTATCGTCGTTGAATCTTTCTCGTTTCTCGCCCGGTGAACAGAATTTTATAAAAATTTCCTGAATTGATAAACTATCGGCCCGACTGATGTATCGCACGCGTCTGCCTTGGAGTTTTTAGCATCGCGATTTATGTCTTCGCGAGCAATTCCCGCGCAATCGAGAATTTATCGATGCGATCGTTCGCACGGTTGCCTGCGTTATCATTATTATTTAAGTTGCGAACGTCGTGCTAAATACCAACTTGTCGTAGGTCCTCTGTGACAATTTACCATCAACAACACGCCAGAATGCTGGAATATTTATCTTACCAGTCGAATTATTATGCATCATTATGCACTTTCTAAAATGCTCATTATGCAATGGCGGAACGTTTGAATGCCTTTCTGAATAAAGCACACGTCCCATCAGCGAAAATGCTCGACATTTCCCCGAGATGGAAACTCTTGTGTTAATGCGAAAATTATTTCATAATTCTCAATTTTAATATGCAGTATATGGTGCACGAATAAACAAGAAACTGCTGCCACTGCGAGGACCTATGATGCATGCTTGTGTATGATGTTTCTCCTTTTTCTCGTTTATAAATTGTTTACATGATAATAATACTATTAATCGTTAACTTATGCGAAATTCTGACCAACGTACTCATATTTATTTTGAAAGTAAATGCAGAAAATACACTTGGAATTTAATGGACAACAAATTTCCAGTTCATTTTTCTGCACCTATTTTCTGGAGAACTTTCAAAATTTTGCAAAGCTACATTCCAGTGGAATCGTGATTCTTAGAGGGGTATGGTTACACTGTTAAGGTATAGTCGGTTCAGTAGTTGACGACGGTTCTTGTACTCGCCGTCAGAGGGCTACGTGCAACTTGTCTCTCTCACAAGTACTCGATTGTCCACCAGCAGACTCAGAAACGAAACCCGTGATATCTCGTTTTTTCGTTTCTTCCATACAACAAGTCGCCAACCACCTCGATTTAAACCAGTGAAGAGTCTTCAGGTATTACTTTGACCACTAATGAGCCAACATTTTCAAGATCAATGACCAAAGTACTATTATAGGTGAACCTTTAGTGTATCTAGAGTCCCTAGCTGGGATAGTTGAGGTGTCACAGGTAATCAGGTGGGCTGGGTGTGGCTAGGACCTTATAGAAGAACCGCTAAAACATTATCATGAATATTCAGTTTTACCACTGGAGTTTAACCCGGACCGTATCATTTAGTTACACTGCAGCTCTATCTTTTCTCCCGTCGCACAAATCTGCAGACACACGCGCCCTGCCTCTTGGATATAGTATCGCTTTGCTCTTCTGTAAGAGAGGAGGTAATTTATGCCGCCATTCGCAGTCGAGAAAATAGCCTCGAGCAACCACAATTTTCCTACCATATTCTTTACATTGTTACTCTACCTATCGTCGACAAAAACCATATTTTATGAAATGTTTGGGAACAAAAATCATCAACTTGAAAGATGTCCATTGATAATCGGTTGGGCGAGGGAATGAATTGGAATATTCGACACTGGTCGATGAAAAATGAAACAGTAGGAAACTAACACGATAAGAAGTGGTTTGACATTATAGAGAAATAATAATAATGGGCAAACGTTATTTACAAATAATGGATGAAAGTTTAAAATTCATATTCGTTATTCGTGAATAAAATTTACCTGATTTTCAAACTCAAATTTTTCTCTTTCAATCGATTATTATAACTCATTAAAGGAAACACTTCATTTACGATTTTAAAAAGTTGAATTTTTCTTGTACTTTTATAGCTTTAGAAATATTTTCTTAAAAATATTTAAAATTCGAAATCTTTTTTAAATGTGTATAAGCATTTAGACAATCGATTCTTCAGTAAAACACTCGAATTCGTTTCGTGTTAATGTAGCAAATGAAAATGCATTAATCTTTGCGAGGACCTCTGGCCACACATTATATTTGCAATACAAAATTTTTTTCTAAAAAATACGTAGGATTTCGGGGGTATGTGTATTCACCAAAAATGATTGTAATTGACCCCCGGAACTGGAAATAATTTTTTCAGAACGATTTGAAATTTTTTGAAATTTCAGGGAAAAATGTAATATATGGTCAGACATTATAATTTCGGTAAATAATTTTTTTCTCGGAAGTGCGTAGGATTTCGGGGGTATGTCTATTCACCAAATATGATTGTAATTGATCCCTGCAATTGAAAATATTTTTTCCAGGGCGATTTGAAATATTTTAATTTCACCGAAAAATTCTAGCACCTACTAGAATTTTTTTCTCAAAAGTGCGTAGGATTTCGGGGGTATGTCTATTGACCAAATATGATTGTAATCGACCTCTGCAGCTAAAAATAATTTTTCCATAATGATTGGAAATTGTTTAATTTCGCCGAAAAAATTTGTCCACCTTCTACTATAGTTATACAGAAACGTGAAACGCCAGCATAAAAACGACTCGGATCCGAAATGTAAAGGCGTTTAGGTTTACTTGTAGCTAAAATTGACGGCAATGGGATAGGGTGCAGAGCTCCACATGGAGTGGCGATCAAGACTGTTGCAGTTTTCGTCCACGATTGGAACAAAGGAACAAAAAGAGAAGGAGGCGGTGTAGAATCGGCGAGCAGGGGAGGTGGGGATAAATTGAGGCGTGGGTAGTGACGCTGGGGGGCCGAGTACCGTTTTAAGAGCTTTTAAGCTCGGCGTTAAGCCGGGATTTATTTCTGACCAGTTTACAACGGGAAAACAATTGACCCCCGAAACGTCTTCGGCCAGACTGCACGGAAGCGTCTACTTCAAGCAGACCCAGGGACCGACTCGTTCTCGCTGACTAACAGTTTCGGCGTAGGATGCCACTCGCAAAAGAAATAGTTTATTCGCGTTAAATGGACCCTTAGGGTGTCACTTTTATCTCGCGCTCTGGCAGTCGTTTAGCGACGGAATTATGCCCGCGCGTTTCTGACGCGACTACCGCCGTAGACTGGGTTGCTAAACGATGCATGAATTTCGCTTAATACTTTGTTGGCCTCTCGAAAAGGGCGCTTTGAAGTTTTCTTGCTGAAATATTCTCCTTTACACTTAGGATTAAGTGGCTGTCGAGGGACAAGAAATACACGGTTAATGTCGCGGACGTGTCTATCTTACGTCGCTCGAAAACAATGGTTTTATGCGCGAGTGGATGCTAAAAAATAATCAGAAATACCCTTTTTTTAACCTTTAATGAGATGACCATTTCATTTTATCATTCACGTTAATTGTATATTTTAAAAATAAGTTTCATACGTATCTTTCTCAGTTATATCTGTGTAATTATAATGTGCTTCTAATAAGATAAATTTTATTCAGTCTGAATTTCGACTCTGATTTCATAGTGTATGACTTGGAACAAAAAGCTTTGTTAATTTATATAATTTTACGAATATTGAAGTAAAATGTCAAAATTGTTCGTTAATTTATTGAGAAAGACCATATTTGACCAAATCTTCAACCTTTAATCGTATTCTCACAGAGAAACCTTGTTAGGAGGGTTTTAAAAATTAAGTCTGTAGTCTTTGCACCGTAACCCGAACCACTCTGAACTTTATATTATAATTGCGCTTTAAAACTTTCAATCTAAACGGAGTTGAATTATGCTCTTTTTGACGAAGAATTTCAACTTCGGAGTTTGTATTCTTTTAATTAAAACTCTTAGAACTTGCGTAAAAGTATTTTAATTAAACACTTACCGTAGACTTAGAAAGCAATTTGCAATTTAGAAAATTAGTTTAGTGGCGAAGGTTTATAATTATACCGTTCAGAAACAGTCTTCCCCGTTTCAATATTTTAGAACGATTTATTCATCAGCAGTATACGTTCTATTGAAACGGATATTAAACGAAGTAAAACGTTAACTAATTAACATAAAGGGTGTTTCGTATAGTTGGTATAATCAAACAGGTGGTGATTCTACATGCTGAAGCAAATCGAAAATGCAAAACAGAATTTGTTCGTGGGGGGCTTTGTTTTCGACTAAATTGAATTAAAAAATCTCTTAAGCGTATAATTTAGGATGATTTGTTAGTAATTTTTTCTATGTATAATGATGTTTGTTAACATCAACGATGGTATAGTATTAGTTATTTTGTCTAGGTCTTGCTTCTTTCCAATTAACTGCAAGTAGTAGAAACCAAGCAAGTAGTAATAGCGAGTAACGATCAGACACAGTCGTACAAAATTGTACACACATGGCTTATTTCATACTCTAGGTTTATTAACCCTTTGCACTCTAAGAAACAAGTTTTTTTTAACATTACACCACTAAATTTATAATCAATTCCATTTTTAGTAAATATGTTGACTAAAATAAAACGACGTGAATAGTATACTGATGAATACATAGGTTGAGATATTAAATAATAAGGGTGAAAGAATACGAGCAAGTAGCAATACCAAATGCAATTTTGTAACGTGACTAAAAATAAAAGAATGTACTTTCTCTCGCAAAAATGAATAAATACCTGTAATTTAAATTTTATATTTCCTAAATTCAATTCTTATTATCATGAAAGTTGAATGTCCTGAATACAATATTATCGACAATTTTACTGCTATTTAATATCTGACAATTCTACACAGGGTGTTCGGCCACGCCTGGGAAAAATTTTAATGGGGAATTCTAGAAGCCAAAATAAGACGAAAACCAAGAATACCAATTTGTTGATGAAGGCTCCGTTAAAAAGTTATTAACAATTAAATTCAAAAATTTCAAATCGTTCTGGAAAAATTATTTTTGGTTGCAGGAGTCAATTATAATCATTTTTGGTGAATACACATATCCCTGAAATCCTACCCACTTTCGAGAAAAAAATTCGAGTAAGTGCTGAAAGATTTAGGTGAAAAAAAAGATTTTCGAATCGTCTTGAAAAAATTATTTTTAGTTGCAGGGGTCAATTGCAAGCATTTTTAGTCAACAGACACACCCCTGAAATCCTACTCAGTTTCGAGAAAAAAATTCCTTACCGAAAATATAATTTCTGGCCAGAAATGTCTGCCCGAATTTTCATGCGAATCTTTAAAACGTCATAACTTCTGAACGGATTGGACGATTTTAATGTTTAAAAAAGCAAACTACGCGTATTTTGATGGAGAATATGTACAAATCGCAAAAATATTCGAAAAGTTGATCCTTGACCCCGCAAAATGAGAAAAACCCCATAAAAATGGTCCAATTTTCAAACAGCCATAACTCCTACAATTGTGAATATATTTCAATGAAACTTTTTTCTGAAGTAGAGCTCATGGGTACCTACAAAAAAGTATTAGACAACTTTTCCATAGGGCGTCAAACAAAATTACTGAAAATGAAAAAGGAATTTTTAAGGAAAATCGACAGGGTGCCTGAATTTTTCGACGAAAAAAAAAGTTTTTAATTAATTCTGAAAAAATTATTTTCAGTTGCGGGGGTCAATTACAATAATTTTTGGTCAATAGATATACTCCCGAAATCCTACCCACTTTCGAGAAAAAAATTCGAGAAGGTGTGAAATTTTTCGACAAAATTAAAAAATTTCAAATCGTTCTGAAAAAATTATTGTCGGTTGCGGGGGTCAAGTACAATAATTTTTTATGAATAGACCTACCCCCGAAATCTTACCCACATTCTAGAAAAAAATTCAGTACGGGTGGAACTTCAAACTTTAGTAACATTTTTACGAAATCTCCATCAACAAATTAGTATTCTTGATTTTCATCTTATTTTGGTCTCTAAAATCTCCCATTAAAATTTTTCTCAGAGATGGCCGAACACCTTGTATAACGTGTTTCTACGATTAAATTCAACAAACAGAAACATCAAACGTAAAGATATCGAAGCAAGTACTCGCGAGTAGCTACACATCGTCCATTCGAAACAAGCAAACGTAGAAATCCAGGAGACCGTGGAATAAACTCGGCGGATCCTTAACGTGGCTGAATCCGTCAAACATACTCGGGAGAAAAATACTTCACGGCAGAAGCTCTGTGCTCGTCATACGTAATTCCCTCTCGAGCGTTATTCCGTACTCGCGCGTTCGAGGATCAATAGATCCCGAAGACGTAGCAAAGTTTCCACTATTGCAGAAACCCTGGAAACGGTTTACGTTCCGCGAAGATAAATCGGGAAGTTCCCGTGTAAACGTAAACCTATTCACGGCGTAAACGCACCATAATCTCGCTGGTCGAGATATGACTACGGTTGAATTCTAACCGCGACACCTAATCTCGGAGCTCATACTTCCTTAATCTTCCAACACGCTGCACTCCGACTATGTAAATCCTAACTGCATTAAAACTTGCAGGCGTCGTGCAGCCACGGCAATAATCGTCCTTCTTAGTGCCAACGGACTTCGTCGATACAAAACTTTTATGTCGAGAGTCGTATTTTTCTTAAAAAAGCAAACAATAAGAATAGGAGTGACTATTGAACAATTTACTGTACGTATATTTTGAAAAAGGTCGTAAAGTTAAGCGTCACTGAAATAATATTGTATGCTAGAAATTCAAAAAGAAAATTATAAAAACAGTGGTAGGTTTAGTGTTAAGTTAGGGAAATATTTCGACGATTTTTTTTTAAATTGTATACATTTCCAAGTGACGGTTTAACATTTTCAAAAGAGTAATTTCTTTTCGGTATATTGTTGCTTGGGATTTTGAAAATATGCTCCTGAGAAGTTTTATTAAAATTGTTAAAACTATATATAAGCGTTTCAGTGGCGTAGGTGTACAGTAACGTAATTTTATCGTGGCACATGTAATCACAAATGTAAACTCTGGTTGCAAACCCGATGTCTCAACATTTGCAAACACTTAGAGTTCGACAGGACGACCATAAATCAAAAGACATCGCTCAACCGCCCTGACACGCTCTCTGCTTCCCCGTCAGCCATTTTCCATCCCTTTTCGTGTCCCACATATTTTTTCTTTTTCTTGACCTGCCTACAAGCACCTCTCGTTTCTCCAAACTCCTTTCTTACAGCTTTTATGAAATACCGAACCCTGAGTTCTAACACGCTCGATTTTTCCTGTGACTTTTCATTCCGTTACCGAAAAATTAAAACCAGTTCCCACGCAATTTTTCTCATGTAAACGATAATGTTAAAAACTCGGTATTTTCCAACTTTTCAGAATTTTTCGAACCCGTTGCATCTCTCAAATTCAAATTTGTTATAATTGATTGTACTGTTGCACGAGTTATATTAACAATAACAGCGTTAGTTGTATCGCTAAATTGCAAACTTTTAAACGAATTTCAAGCTGCTCGAGACCGTTTTACTCTCTAACTGAAGCCATGAAGTCGAAAGTCTGCATTTATAATACAAAACACTATGTTTTTATAAGGTTACCCAATTTCGTGGAAACTTCTGTGACCTACTAGATTATGTTTCCTTCATTTACTTTTAAAATGTCTAAATATATTTGCCATGTTTATAATAACCAAACTGTTGTACGTATTATTCAATATTTAAAAACATAGTAAACAATAATTAGTGGTTTTGAATGTCGAAAGATGATAAAAAGAATTTTATTTCACTATCTGGATTTAAGGATATATTAGAAGACAGACATCCGATTGTTTGGCTTTTAATATTTGAATATAATAAAAAGCTACACAATTTGTTATATGTATAAAAGGTACATAATGAAATGCCGAGAACAACAAATTGTTATCGCGTTTAATTTGTTATGAAAAAGGAATCTGATGAATTTTCTCCAGCCTCCTAGACCGGAACCTCCCTTCAAGAACAGTTTGGGGACTAGGAATACGACGATCAAAGTATTTTGTAAATATTTACCAGAGGCCCACAGACTCCGTGTCGAATTATGCTTTAACGGGAATAATTAATTCTAAGTGGTTCCACGTTGGACAGAGGCTTTCGCTTCTATCTGTTACGCGTCAATTTAATATCGCGTGTCTGTTCGTGTGGTGAATATCAAACTAATTTACCTTAATGACCGAATATCTACAAGACTGACGTTTAATTAAACTGTATCTAGCGCACGTGGTGAGGTACTCAGTTTGTAGTAGTTTAGCTATTGTACAAACGTGAAGAGAACTCGGTGTCTAAATGGTGGCTAGTGATCCAACTACAGTTTAACGATTGCGGGTGCAACGAACTCGACTGATTCCCTAAATGCGACTAGATTCTTCTATCATAAAAGTACCATCAAACGATGTTGAAGATCCAAATGTTACCATTGTTAGAGTCTGAAATGCAGCTGATTTGTAATCGATGTGAACTTACTGCTCTAACGAAACACGTGGAATAATTAACTTTTGATAATAATCTCTTTGCAATGAATAATACGTCTTGATACGAAAAATGAAATTATCTACGAGAAGCAACGGGAAATACTTTTAAACGAATCTGGAATATTTATCGATACACGTTTAAGTAAGTTGAAATTCTTGTGATATCGTAATTGTTAATTTCGATCATCGTCTGAATGCGTCTTTTTTTCGTTCGATTCTTCCTTTCGTTTTCTTCAGTTTTCTGTATTTAATTTCTCAAAGTGTAATGACACTTTGAAACAAGAGACCCTCAAGCAACTACCATTCTTTCTTTCGGACAGCGTAACCTTATCAGATAGTATTACATTCCACTTTGTTTAAGGATTCTTAATTTGAGCAGTCTCGTCCTTCAACCTATTTTCTTTCGACATAGTCCACCTTCCGCGCTTCATTTATTCTTTTCTGTTTTCTTTCCCTTTCGTTGCAATGCTCCTTTCTACAGTGTCGCTTGCTGTGTCATTATTACATTAATTAGGTTCTTCAATCGCGACGTTCCGACAGCGTACAGTTTTAAAACTAATTACATCGTCGATACTTCCACGTCGCTCTTCTTTACATAGGATACTTCTTTAAAACTGTATACATGGTAATCTATTGGTAACGGAGAAAGGAAATATACTGTAAAAATTTAATGAATCGAAGGAATTGATTCTGTGGGGATCCTGGAAACAGAGAATTTTACAAATTTTATGTAAGATCGGATACATAATGAAGTTAAAGACACTCTGAAATCTCTTAACTATTTTTACACAGACAGAAAATATTTGTTAGAGCAACTGGTAAGGGCATTGTGTCTCAAAATGATTCAAGTTTTTTTAAACTATATGAAAATTAAGTCACCAAACTTCGTCACTGATTTACAATGCAGTCTACTGTGTCCCATGAAAGATTATTTAATTAAGATGATATTTCATAATAGCGTTTTAGCTATACTTCGTCTATTACACATTTTCGTGTACAAACCATTCGTTTTTATTAGTCAATATATTTTCTTCGTAATCTTCAAATACATTTGCGTCAAAAAAAGTGTAAATTTATCGTATAAAATTCTGAAGAACAATACAAAGAAACCATGACTGGAATAATGTCTTTTCGAATAAATAAATTGCAAAAGTACAATAAATTTTTGTTGAGTAATGCTTCGTTTATGAGACAACTGAATTCGAAAATTTGTCGATCACTAGCGCAACTTGCACGTCTGACCATTACTTGCTATTTCTACTTGCCTGGCATCCAAGTCACACTGTGCCAAAGTCCATTTTCTCTTTTAGAAATTTATTCTAAAACGTTCCACTTGACAAATCCTTGTATCGAATATATACGATGAAATTAATCGAAAGCATGCATAAAGCAGTCATTGACAGCAAATACTACATATCAAAATTATTAATACAAAATAATACTGGTCACTCCATTGTTAGACAGACCTGAAGTACTTAATTGAAAGTATATTCCAGTTCTGAGCGAATTAATCGTAATAACAATAGGCTAAAAAGTCAGCAGAGAACTGGATAAAGTAATGAAATTCCGTTCGTATATCTTTCTTCATTAAACCGAAGCGAACGAAACGACCAATCGAGCGATCAACGTAAATCTCGCCCAACTCGGTCCATCAGCGACGCCATTTCTTCCTTTTTTTTTTCTTTTTTTTTATAACTAACTTTTCCATACGCGCCAGCGCTTGTTTGTCTCCGGGATGCATCGCGATCGTATAAATCTCTCAGACAGTGGCCGCCGGAAGAAACAACGCGTTTTATTCATTCGGCTAAGTAATGGCTGACGTTTCGAACTATATCCGCGATTTAACGAGTTTAGTTGGAAATATCAGTTACAATTTACGGAAGTTTTTTCTCGGCAGAACGTCGGATCGCGACGCTTCAATTTATAGCGCACCTGTTCCCACCTAGTAGTCGTCCGTCTAACTGCACCATAAATTCCATCTCTAGTTAAAGTTACGGATTTGTTACAAATCGAACACAGATTGCCGAGTTATGGCTTCGCCGTAAGAAATATTCCTTCCCCTTCGACGAAATGTATTCGTCATTCTTCCTCCTTAACTCTCCACCTGGGTATCACGAGATTTCCACAGCTAATACGAGATAGTTTTCGATCCATATATAGTCGTATACAATCGAGAAAAACAATTCGAAAATAAAGAATAAAATTTTTTCATTCGAGGCTTCGTTTACAAGAAAATAGACTTTGACAATTCGATGGAGCACGGCTTGGACATCGGTGCAAGTAGAGAAAGCGAGTATTGGACAGACACGCCAGGGAAATCGTATTCAAAAGCACGATAAATTTGTAAATTCATCTCGACAACAAAGCTTCGAATGAAAAAATTTTATTATTTATCTTCGATTTGTTTTTTCAGGGGCACTTCTTCCACATTTTAAATGTACAATTAAATAAGATTAAAAAGATAGAAAGTAGTATATACGACTAAAAAAATTTATTGAAAATTAGGAACCAAAAATTGTTGGGACCACACGGAAAATGCACAAAATTTGCTTGGTAATGAAACTGCTAAGGAGTCGAGCAAGTAGAAAAGGCGATTAATGGCCAGACGTGCTAGCAAAATCGTATTCGATGAATTTGTGAATTTAATTATCTCGATAATAAAGCTTCAAATGAGGAAATTTTATTCTTTATTTTGGAATTATTTTTTCATGTAGAATCATCCCCCTTTCAATATCACAACAGAACCATCGTTTGTACATTCCTTCTTAAAAGGATTAAAACAATATTTCTTTTCAGAAAATCTATAAATTAGTAAAAATTCATAAATTATATAGAATTAAAACAATTTTATTATAATTATCCATTTTAGTTTAGTTAGAATTTAATGCATCTGATGATACAAATTGATTGTATACTATTATATTATTAACTTAGAAATAATTTAACGTGGTAAATAGCATATTTTTAAGAATATCTTTTTATAGTAAATAAGTGTGGTCTTTAATAAGTATCATTTTTGGGATAAAGGCCAATATTATTGCGTTTCATCTTCAGTAGGGCTCATCAGTATGACTTATCGAGCAGATCGCATCTTAGATGCGACGTTATTACTTGCTTTGACAGTCTGTTCAAATTAATTATGTAGTAATTAAGTATCGAGTAATTGGAAACTATTCGAACGAGAAGCAGCATCCCGTTTAAGTTATAATCTGTCAGTTAAGACTTACTAATGAGTACTAGTAGATTCGAGATCGAACCTTGTAATGCTAATCTTTGTATCAAAAATGTTATTTACTAGAAAGAAAAGTTTTTTTAATGTACTGGTAATCTCAGAGTCGTCGATTTAGGATTATCCGTGATATGTTTTATAATTATGAATCGTTAGATATTGAAACTATATGTAGCTACTAAATATCCAGTTTTTGTATGCTATTATCTTAATTACTATTCCAATAATTACACAGATAATGTTAATGAAATGACAAGTCTCTCTAAATCAAGTATTTCGTTTTTAAAATAAAATTTTTTATTCTCATTGGTTGAATCCTACTTTTCTTTTCACGTAAGGCTATCCAATATCTTTTTTGTCTATTAATATTGCGAGTCAATTAGTTTACAGTGAATTGAGACATTTTCTACATAACTCGAATATACTCTAGTTTTTACACAATTAAAAATTAAACACCAAATTTAATTCGAAACACGAAGCTTGGTTTCAGTATTCACTATTTTCCCAAATCACACAATTTCCATATTCGGTGCTTGGAATTAAATATAATTTCACAAAACCTGAGTAATCGTTACTTGCGTAAAACTAGAAACATAATCGCATTTTTCTCTATATCGTAAACTTCCAATGAAATTATTCTAAACATTCTTGCAAAGTTTCGATGGAAACAACGCGCACCGGTTATTGTCAAATCATACGCGAGTATGTGCTGTTATTTCGTTGATATCACACTGGTGTCGATATGTTATACGCGCGGTAAACAGTATCGGCGCGTTGTCAATTCGACGTTGCCGTTCATTTGTTGTGTTGCTAAGTGTGCGATGGCCTTAATAATTATGGCAATCTCCTCGACGTCCATTCTACTTGACGTCCCCGCGATACTGACATATTTCGAGTTGCCCAGTTCGGTCTCCTCGTTTTCCTCGATATGGTGACATTGCAAAAGGGCACCAAACGTTGGACGATTCGTTTCTATTCGACATACGCGCGAGATAATAAACGTCGCCGTATGTAGGGATTCGTTCGAAGGATCGATACAGATATCGTAATCGATGATCCCTCTGCCCACGTCCTGTCACGAGCTCTGACATAGCTCTGTCATAGCTCGACCATCCACATAATACAGTGAAATAACGACAGGTTCGTCTCATTAACATCACATTTACTGTGGCTTTATAATACAAAGGTGCGTTTTATTCAACACTTTTTATTTTAATTATAATTATACGTTTTTGAGATAAGACGAGAATCAAGAATACCAATTTGTTGATGGAGGCTTAGTTAAAAAGATATTGACAATTAAATTCAAAAATTTCAAATCGTTCTGGAAAAATTATTTTCGGTTGCAGGGGTCAATTACAATCATTTTTGGTGAATACACATACCTTCGAAATCCTATCCACTTTCGAGAACAAAAATTGGGTAGGTGCCTAAATTTTTCGACGAAAAAAAAGACTTTCGAATCGTCTTGGAAAAATTATTTTTAGTTGCAGGGGTCAATTGCAAGCATTTTTGGTCAACAGACATACCCCCGAAATCCTACTCAATTTCGAGAAAAAAATTCATTACCGAAAATTTCATGTCTGACCATAGCGTTGATATGTTTCACTGAAATTTCATGCGTATCTTTAAAACATCATAACTTCTGAACGGATTGGACGATTTTAATGTTCAAAAAAGCAAACGACGCGTATTTTAGTGTAGAATATGTAGAAATTCTAAAAATATTCGAAAAGTTGTTCCTTGACATCGCAAAATGAGAAAACCCCCATAAAAATGACCCAATCTTCAAACAGCCATAACTTCTACAATAGTGAATATATTTTAATGAAACTTTTTTCTGAAGTAGAGCTCATGGGCACCTACAAAAAAGTATGATACAACTTTTCTGTAGGGCGTCAAACAAAATTACTAAAAATGAAAAAGGAATTTTTAAGAAAAATCGACGGAGGGTAGGTGCCTAAATTTTTCGACGAAAAAAAAATTTTTAATTAATTCTGAAAAAATTATTTTCGGTTGCGGGGGTCAATTACAATTATTTTTGGTGAATACAGTTACCCCCAAATTTCTACGCACTTTCGAGAAAAAAATTCAGTACGGGCGGAACTTTAAAACTTTTTAACGAAGCCTCTATTAACAAATTGGTATTCTTGATTTTCGTCTTATTTTGGCCATTAGAATCTGTATAATTTATATAAACTCCTATTAAGATTAATAACAAACTTTGTGTTGTAAATAACTTTATTTTTGTGTCAAATAAATATCTCTATATATTTTCAATAAATAATGAACAAATATTTGGGAAGGTAACGTTAATGCAGAAAAACAAACAGAACTTAATATTTAATAAATCCTTCTTTAGTTTGTATCGTCTGAAATATCCTTTTAGAGATCGATTCTATTAATTTATGTAAAGTTTCCAATTCGATTTCAGACCACGCTTGCTGGATGCTATTCTTCAGCTCTTTCGTGTTCAAATACTGTTTTATATTGGCATAAACCTGTGGGTTCGGTTCAGTGCTCCTTGAAAGCCAAGATGGAGTTTCAAAATAAAATAAATATGCAGGAAACAAATTTTGAAGATGAACTTATTTAACCAGTCAGCTGTATTAGTCAGGGACTCACCCCCTGTTATATGCGATGTTTAATAATAAATTGAACAATAGTATTGGAGATCACACGTAATGTTATTATTTTACACTAAAGGAATTATAATTTCACCAAAAAATATCGATTAATAAATTTCGAATAAGACGATACAAGTACATTCGACTCTATCACGAAATCGTTATAATTTCAAAACTTCTGGTTGTCCAATCACGCTAAAATTTGGCATGGGGGACGCGTCAAAAAAAAAATCTAAAAAGAAAAATGTTGACCCTTGTAGCTAAGGACCACTCTAGTGTTTAACACATTGCCAGCCACGTCACCCACATATGAGTGACACAGTGTTTCACTAAAGAACTAAAACAATTAATTCTAAAGATTAGATGTTAAAGAAAATAAACCTGGATAAGACTTCCGAATTTTAACGAGTCTGCAAAAATAAGTTGAATAGCAAATCACGGGTATGCTAGTTTTTAGTTGTCGAAAAACAAAGGTTTGTTTTCGTTGGCAATTCGAGGGGTTTGGTCTGGCAGTGAACGTGTTAATCCCGCGAATGAATAAATAAATAGATTCGCGCGATCGAACAGCCGCGACGCCTCTGGTGAACCGCGTTAATAGCAGAGTCGCGCAAACGGCGTAAAGATGGGGGGCGGACGGGCGAAGATGAGAAAAGGGGGTAACTGGTCGAGATTGGCCGACGATAGGGAAAAAGTCAACAAAATGGTAGGACCGGGGCAGAGAGAGCTTTGCCCGCGGAACCCTCGAGTCTGGAGTGCGGAAAAGGAAAGCTCGAAGAAGGACGGAACGGTCGAGAAACGGCGACGAGTGGCGCGGTAACGCGAAGGAACAGCTGGAAACTAATTAGCGCTCGCGCGGGCGACACTTCCCCGGCGGTGAAAAAAAGAGCGTCGAGTTGGCTGCCATCGGGGTTCTCAATGCCGCCGGGACAAGACGATGCTTCCGCTTAGCGAGAAAACGGGGGTTAAAACGAGACCACGGATCCCCGCTCGATCCCCGCGGATCCACGACCACTCGGTCGGTGCACAAGCCCCGACGACGAGATCAAAGAGTGACAAGGAGGCGGCGAACGACGGGGGGAAGGGTGGGTGGCGCGGTCTCTTTTCGCCGGTGGGTCCCGAATGGAAGGCGACGCGCGAACCTGATTCGAGGAAGCGGACGAAATAAGGGCCGGTCGTGGGAGGGGAGCGAAAGAGGGAAGTCCAGAGGTGCTCGAGAACGGAGCGGAGTTTGCGTAAGGGGGTTTAGGTAAATTGAAAATGAAATTAAATTCCCCTGGCACTGCTCGAGAGGATACACACGGTATAGGAAGTCGAGAGGAAAGATGTACTCGTTGCGTGTTTTCTTTCTTTCTTTCTACTTCCTCCTCCTCCCTTCCGCTTCGTCTCTCGTCGCTCCTGCGAGCCTCTTCTTCTCCTCTCTACGAGCACCGTCGCTCTTTACCTTTTTGGAATTCGTCTGCGAACGCGACTCGAGTGTCTGCACAACGATGGCTCTCGCCCATCTAAAACCGATCCCCGCCGCGGCGGTGTAAATGGCCGTGCGACGCCGAGCCGTGTTCTTTCTCGAACAAATATGCCACGGATGCACAGGGCGATCCTGGAAACTGGGACGAGCCGCTGGTCGTTTTTGTTCTTTGTTACTGAGAGGGTATTCCAACGTGAAAGGTGATTTTTTAAACTTTCTTGACGAAATTCTTTGTGAATGAACTGTGTAACGTTTTAGTGAGGTTTTGAAATTTTTTGGACGAAAGAATGTTAACCCTTTGCACTCGTATGTCGCTATTCTACATTTCATTATCACAAAGATCTCACAGATATCACTAAACGCTTTTAAACACCCGATTCGACCCTTTATGGGCGTATAATAGTATTTCTTTATACAGGGTGTTCGGCCACCCCTGGGAAAAATTTTAATAGGGGATTCTAGAGGCTAAAATAAGACGAAAATCAAGAATACTAATTTGTTGATGGAGGCTTTGTTAAAAAATTATTAACGTTTAAAGTTCCGCCCGTACTGAATTTTTTTCTCGAAAGTGCGTAGAAATTCGGGGGTATCTGTATTCACCAAAAATGATTGTAATTGACCCCCGCAACCGAAAATAATTTTTCCAAAACGATTTGAAATTTTTTTTTTCCGTCGAAAAATTTCACACATTCTCGAATTTTTTTCTAGAAAGTGGGTAAGATTTCGGGGGTATGTCAATTCACCAAAAATGATTGTAATTGACCCCCGCAACCGAAAATAATTTTTCCAGAACGATTTGAAATTTTTTTTCTCGTCGACAAATTTCAGGGAAACATGTCAATGTATGGCCAGACATTACATTTCCAGAAAGGAATTTTTTTCTCGAAAGTGCATAGGATTTCGATGGTATGTCTATTGACCAAAAATGATTGTAATTGACCCCTGCAGCCAATAATAATTTTTTTAGAACGATTTGAAAATTTTTTTTTTTCGTCGAAAAGTTTAGGCACCTACCCCCTGTCGATTTTTCTTAAAAATTCGTTTCTGGACAAGGACATTATTTAAAAAACTATTACATAATGTTTGCAATTAAAATTTCCACATTCTAAAAACAAGTTCACAATTTATAGTTAAATTATAAATCTGAATATCAATTCTATTTTGTTCTATGCGCATTTCTATATTATATACTACGTATCGTTTATCTATAAGCACAGTCCTCTACCTCGACTGTGAAATATCATATTTTCTCTTATACACTGATGAGTTTCTATCCGTATCATAAATAAATAAAAAAAAATGGGCTCTATTAGGCTGACAGAAGGGATCTACATAAAATAAAGAGTTGAAAATCAGTAGAATATCTATAGAATATCCACTCAGATGGTACGATTTTGTAGAGTATCATATTTTCTCTTGTACGCTGAGTTTTTATCCGTATCATAAATAAATAAAAAAAAATGGGCTCTATTAGGCTGACAGAAGGGATCTGCGTAAAATAACGGGTTGAATATCAATAGAATATCCACTTAGATGGTACGATTTTGACAACTTACCCTTACCTACGCGTCTGTGTACGCTTTTAGCCGATTGTGATAGAAAATACCGAGGAAATCGACATAATGTTATCGCAGCTGTACACTCGAGCGGCTTTAAATCGAGACACGAAGAACGACAGATGGAAATTGACGGGTACGTGTCTCCCGACGGAAGTATCCCTTTTCCGATATCGGCCGTGAATAGGGGTGGGGACGACTAGCTTTGATCGCGACAGGAAAAGGGAACGCGCGATCGGAACTGATGACACCGTCTTAAATTTCATTTCCTTCGTTCGTTGAACGATACTGTCGCCTTGTTTTCCTTTTTCCTGCCGCGCCACGGATAAGACGATCCTGGTAAGCTCATTACAGTCAGTAGTTGTGTAATAGCATGCTCCCTTCTAAATCCTGTTGCTCCGAAAATCGAGAACTCAAAATCGAAATTGGGCGAATAAAAGCGTAGCAACTGTAACAGGTTGCAAGTAGCCATAAATTTCATGGCTGGGATTTAAAAACTGAAATATTTGTTTCATACTGGAATCAGAATTGGACTCAGATTGTATCGAAATGAAAATTTCGAATAACGAGCGAATAAACAACGTTTCTTGAATAAAATAAATAGTTCAATTACGGTATAGAATATTTCGAAACGAATAGTTCGGAAGGAATATGTTCGTAATTGGTCACTTTTGAAAAGGAAAATTTTTATGCAACATATTTCAGATTAGAAAATAATATTTGTGTGACGACAATTGTATATACAAAGTATTATATACAAAAATTTTCGTTCAAAGTAACTGATCAGAATATGGTTCTGAAAGTCTGTGGAGCAACAGGAATATTTCTGGTGAAAATACTGTCTTAGGTGCACTTTAGGGCGGAAAAAAATAAGATTGCGACAGAAAGTGCGCGTGCAATCCTTCAAAGCACGTACATATGTGTAATAACTTCGTTAATTATTGTCGGACAAACTCCACACAGCAGTGCTGAGAAACTTGTTTGCTAACTAATCAGCAACTATCGCAAATTTAATAGACAAGTTACTTAAACAATTATGGAATTTTCATAGATTTAATTACCAAAACGAACAAAACTCTACACGTAGAAGGAACTTCTAAAACTCGTTGAAACGATAGTGGGCGTTATCTGATAGTGAAAATTGAGAGTTTCAAATAACAGCTATTAGGGAATTTCGGTTGTTAACTTTATTTCAATTTCGAAAGAGCAATTTTGAAAAGTTTCAACCTCGCAAATTTGATTCGTCGCCGCGATAGAACTTCCCAGCCAAGCAAGTCGTTAGGCTCTTATCCTCGTCATTCTACTGGTACCTCGATTACCAGTAAATAACCGTCCATTAGCAACGAAATGGCTTTTAGAAAAGAAAGAAAATTGTTTCGCGGAGCTGGGTAAAAACTGTTCAAAGGAGCACCTCGTGGATCGGATAAGAGCGTTTAAACATATGCTAATGGGAATTGTAATCGTCGCGAAGAAACGAGATTTGTCCCGGTGCGCCTGATAATTTATGAAAATAGATTCACGGAGATTGTTCAATAAATAACGACTACGGTTACGTGTCTCGTTCACGACGACGATTTTAATATTTGATTATATTTTTTGGGCTCAATGATCGAATCATAATTTGATTAATTATTTAATATATCAATGTTTCAATTTTGACGTAAGAATATGGCTAATTAAAGCATCGTTAAATATGAAAAATTATAAAAACGTATCTCAATTAGTAATTCATACTAAAATTCGATATTACCCTCAATTAAAGTGCTTTTAGTCGCAGAACTTTCATTAGTAATACTTTTTCTCCAACAAATCTTCGACGAATGAAATAATTATAGTTTTTAATAAGTACTTGCCTTGGTATACATAGCCTTTTAACGAAGAACTACTTCTGCAAAATACTAACACTCTCTTATAGGTTTTTTAATTCCCTCCAACGAAAGTGGGGAAACTGAATTTTGTCGGTCATTATCTTCGTGCACCCTAACATCTCCGTTCTCCATTACGGAATTCAAATTCTCTGGCACCCGTATCGTGGTATTTCCATCAAAAGCGATCCCACTTCTAACACTAATTGCACAAATCGTACACGCTTGACGTATATTAAATACGTGCTCCTTCCGACACGACGTAAAACGATAAAAATAACTTTGGTCGTACACCAACTACGCTGGTCGAGATTAGACTTTGGATTAAAAATTGTAATCTTAACAAAAATAAAAAGAATTCTGTATAGAATGACAGGATTAATAGAAAATTACACGTGAACTGCCACTGTCTTGGATCGATTTCTACGAAATTAGTTTTACCACTAAAGCTACCATAAGCAACCAAAATGATTCGTAATTCCTAATAAAAATTGTAAAAAATTTACTCGAATGGATTTTTTAACATTTATTTATTACTTCCATTGAATTATACGTTTCTTCGAGTATCTGTCGATTTAATTTCTTTGGTAAAAATAAATATACCGTAATTGTCGATGGTTCTAGTGTTATTCAGCGAACTGACAGTCTTGGATCGATTTCTACGAAATTATTTTTACCACTAGAGCTACCAGAAACGACCAAAATGATTCGTAATTCCTAATAAAAATTGTGAAAAATTTTCTCAAATAGATTTTTGAATATTTATTTATTATTTCCATTGAATTATACGTTTCTTCGAGTATCTGTCGATTTAATTTCTTTGGTAGAAATAAATATACCATATTTGTCGATGGTTCTAGTGTTATTCGGCGAAAGAATTTTCTTAAAATTATTTCAGAATTAGCCGCGCCAGAAAATTACCCGAGTTCCCCCTAACGGTGAATAGAATATTCTGAAATTTATCGCAAAAATAAAACGAATTCATGAATGATGTTTCGAGAGAAGGTACGTGTTTTCGGGGTGGCGAAGAGCTTGTAAAATTTTTTACGCCGCCGAGAATCACGCCGTGGCCGCAAGAATTCAAACGCTTCTCGCGCAAAGTTCCCCAGGCCACGTTACCTGGGACTCTGGGGACGCATTCGTAAGATTGCCGTTGAAAAGTTATAGGGTTACTCGTAAAATTCAGATTTCACGGCCGCGAAAGTAAATCACGCGCAACTACGCAACGTGACGTCGTAATGCTTCAAACTTCGACGTCGCGTATTGAATATTTATCGCCCGTACGGCCAGAAATAAATCACGGATCTATTTAAGATAAACGCCAGCTTATTTATGGAGTAGCTCTGTTACTCTCCTGTTACGGTAAAACGTCAACGTTTGGAATCCAGATTATCCAAATGCCGTCTACTCGAACTATCAGAACACAAATGGAACATATACAGGGTGTTCAGCCACCCCAGGGAAAAATTTTAATGTGAGATTCTAGAGGCCAAAATAAGAGGAAAATCAAGGATATCAATTTATTGATTGAGGCTTCGTTAAAAATTTATTAACAAAATTATTGTTAAAAATTATTAATCAAATTTGTCCACCTACACGAATTTTTTTTTGGAAAATGCGTAGGATTTTGGGGGTATGTGTATTCACCAAAAATGATTGTAATTGTCCCCTCTAGGTAAAAATAATTTTTTCAGAACAGTTTGAAATTTTTTTTTTCCACCGAAAAATTTAGGCACCTACCCCCTGTCGATTTCTCTTAAAAATTCGTTTTTGATTTTTAATAATTTTGTTTGACGCCCTACAGAAAAGTTGTTTAATACTTTTTTGTAGGTATCCCTGAGCTCTACTTAAGAAAAAAGTTTCATTGAAATATATTCACTATTGGAAGAGTTATGGCTGTTTGAAGATTGGACCATTTATATGGGGGTTTTCTTACTTTACGGGGTTAAGGAATAACTTTTCGAATATTGTTAGAATTTCTACAGATTGTCCACTAAAATACGCGTAGTTTGGTTTTTTAAACATTAAAATCGTCCAATCCGTTCAGGAGTTATAATGTTTTAAAGATACGCATGAAATTTCAGTGAAACATGTCAATGTTTGGTCAGACATCACATTACAGTCCGTAAATCATAACAATCAATATTATAACTACGAATGTAAACTTATTATATTTTGAGGTAGTTAAAAACAAATACATTAGCAAACAAAAGGAAACTAACAGATATATTATTTACGTATTACGTATTATTTTCTCTTGTTTCATACATTTGTTTAGTTTAATAGTAATAATAATTCAGTTACCCTTCGAAACGTTATCGAATTTTACTTATTCTGATTTACACCCAGCATATAAAACATTTAAATCAATTTTATAATTAATCGAAACATGATTGCAGTTCGGTAAATTCTATTTTGTTTAATTCTCAATCAGTTACAAACATTTCCGTCGACTGATAAAATATCGATGAAATCTATCTAGAAATTTGGAACGCTTTAAACTATCCTTTGTCTGGAAAACTTTTGCTAATATGCAAAGGTGCGTGAAAATGATATTACCCCGTAATTAATAAGACAACTACCAACTTTCGTAACAACGTAGCTATTTGATTAATCGCGAATTGTTGAGACACGGGATCGGTCATTAACTCACTGCGGGAATCGTCCATGTTTCAACGGAACTTCCGTTTAAATTTGGATCGCGTTTTCGCATTCAGAGCGAATTACTCAGTTTGTTTCCCATCGACGGTCTGTCAGGTTCACGCGCGTCGTATTAAGCACGCTGTACGCTATTAATTTCAACATTTTCCTCGACATTGTTCCGGCTCATTTCTCTTTAAGCTCATCCTGTATTCCAAACGAACGTAAAACTTTCATCGACACATCGACGTTACGATTTTTTAATCATTCTAAAGCACTCACGTTGGAAGCAAAATATGAACCTCCTTTCTCCAGGCGGTTTAAATTCAAATTTATTCAAAAATATTAACAGACAATAATATGCTTGTTTAACGTTCCCTTTGTGTCGAACATGTGCAAATTAAACAGTAGCAGATATTATTTCAGATTTATTTTTTTGTATGAGAATAGTAAATAAAATCATAATTATAATTATATTCGGGAATTTTTATTAATTCTTCACCCTTTAGGATCTTTTGGATCCACAACTACTAATGATTCAACTAAAAATGAATATACACAATTTTTAAAATCATATTTAAAAATTTATTAGAATTAGAAAACATATTTGTAATTTTATTTAACTATGAAACATGTTAATTGTAATTTATTTAAAATTAAGTCGTATCAATTTGTCTATAACTGTCTTGCATTTAAATAATAATTCTAAACTGCTAATTTATTATTACTGAAATTTGCACCACTTTCGTGAAAACTGATTTACACATAATGTTTTAATTTAAAGAAACAACGAAACCCAATTTACGATAAAAATAGCTGCTATTATCAAGTACTATTTATCAACACGGAGTCACATTAAAATCTAAGCTATCTCATTAGCAATATTCGAAAATTGCATTTTGGACCTTCTTCCATCAAATTGTTTTTACTCGATTAAAAATTTAATTTATTCGATCGTATTCAAACGTTCGATTTGCATTTCCAATATTTGCAATACCAAGGCACAAACATTGGACAGAGTATTGAATAATTTTTGTCATTTAAAGGGTACATTCTAGTGAAGCGATGTTAGGGGAATATGATGGATGCCCAATTATTTACGCTTCTCAACGCAAATTATGAAGTTTTGTTTCGAGTCGTGATTGGTGCATGCGGTCGAGTGTCGTCGTAATTGAAAGCAATCCCTTTTTGTCGGCGAACGCGAGCGTCATTCTGCACATACATGCTTAATTTGTCCAATTGTTGACGACGCAGCGCGGCGTTTAATTTGTCGAATTATTGACAAACCCTTTCTTTGAAAAAATCAAAACAAATCGGGTCTCTCTCGTACAAGGCAGAAGTTTCTTTTCATGCGGTTCTGGTCATTTGTCGCTGTCGATGTTGACATTCCCGGTTTGCAAAATTCATTTTTCCGTACACGTAACCTCATACGAATAAACAACTCAATATGCATTGTTATAAATATTGCTTCGATCGAAAATATGATTCTCGACGCTTTAAACAGAAAAATGCTGAACTCTGTATTAATTCAATTAATATGTACTTACACATTTTCACTTTGATGAAACGTATCAGAGTACTTGCATTAAACGCTCTTAACTTTGAATCTGACTCAAAATATTGTATAAGAAACTAAACAAAAAGATAAGAGTAATAGAAATAGGAAAGATGAAAACAAAGAGGACGTTCGAATGAAAAATAACAGTTTTTGCGAGTAATAAAAGGGCAGTCAGCAGCAAAATGATGCGTCGATCGTGACTGGACAATGATAACGTTTGCCAACCGGCCAAGTATTTTCCCGCGGCTGGAAAATTCTGGACGAAAAAAAATCTATATGTGGTAGCCGGAGATAAACGGAAAATACAAATAGGACGACACGCGGGTAGGAAAATTCGTTTAAAACCGTAAAAAGGACATGTTTGTTCTTCCAGTGCAGCCGGTTGGTAAACCAAGTAAATTACACACCCACCTATGTTTAACTGGAAACCAAAATTCGCTGAGCAACGATTAAACGTTTCCAGCTATTCGTTAATCACGTTTTTCGCAAAAATATTCAAACCTGCGTTTTTGCTTTCGGTCGAATAAATTTTCGTTCGGCTAGAAACTCAAATAAAACGAACGGTCGCCTGCTAAACGTTCTACGTACCTGAACATTAAAAACATGTACGCGAAGTTTGGAAAACTAACGAACAGTCGCGGGAATTAGCTTTCGGGGAAGGCTGGATGGAACAAATTAGAGTTTTCAAACGTATCGAAAGACCAGCTCTCTGTTAAATAACAGAAAAGTTCAAAAGGGAAAATCCTGTAATCCTTGTTACAGCCAATGAATACTGAATTTATATTTTTGTTAAAATAAATATTACTCTATATTAACGCTCGATAAAGCTTCCAAATCGAAATTCATAAAAATTGACTTAATATCGAAATACGCTTGCACAATATTAGTGATTCGAGAGTTTGAGTTCATTAAAATGATTTTGGAGTAAATGTAGAAAATAATTAGGAAAATTTTACGATATAATTTTAGAGGTTTTTTCAATTTCATCAAGGATGATTATTACCTCTATTATTCATGGCTAGTTTTTCTATATCTCGATAAAACTGGACGATGGAAAGTTGCAATCTTCGCTTGTAAAGCAAACGCCCGTAAGTCTTTGAATGAACATCCGTTAGGAAAAGACACGAAACTGCAATCGAAATGCAATCGAAAGCTCGTTAACACGAATATCCGCCGAAGTCGTAGACTGTAAATTCGTGTACTGGACAATTTAGACGCAGTAGTGGTGGGAGTATCCTGCTCGATTAGATTGCACGTACACTACGAATCATATCTATCCGTTTTATGGATATTCAATAGTTGGAAAGGTTTATGAGCTGTCAACGTACAGAACGAAAGGCTAAATCCAATTTTTATTGGCCCCGAGTCAACTTCCATTTAATTCAGACTCGTGCCTGGTTCGATTCATTTGCATTCAATTGCCAATAATAATACTGCATCACTCACGTTAGATTTATAATAGTTTGTGGCGGTAGAATCGATTAATCAAGTCTCTAGTTCCTCAAATGCTTCCTGAACTGTGAACATTTCTGTCACGATGATTAAACGTTCGATTTGTTATTCGTAAAAATCACTGACTTTTACAGAAATTTTAATTGCCTCAAGCATTTTTTTCAAATGCTATAATTTTTTTTGGAATAAATTATTATATATGCAAATCAGGACACAGTCTCCTCAATTTTTCACAGCAATCAATCCCTTAACGCTCGTATTTTTCGGGTTAATCAAGAATTAATTGCAATTTGTTGTATCTAACGTATAATTTGAAGGGAAACAAATATTATCATCCCTTAAACCGTTGGATTAAACAAATATCGAGCATGAACGTTAAGGGGTTAATCTTCATTCGCATCCAGTTTTATTTCAGAACAATATAACCTAATTAATTCATTCAAAAAGAGGTTGGAAAATTTTAACAATTTTCAACGATTATTTTCGATTATCCTTGCACGTATATTTCAATGACGACTACGATTTGCTTGTATTTTTGCGTGTGACCGTCGAAATGGTCGCCAAGGAAACCCAGCGTACCTTTTCTAAGCCGATACAGAGTCGATCGCTTAATATCTGTCATATTTCTTCGTGGCTGTGACTGCACGCACGGGCTGATGCTCGAAATAAAATCAATAAAACAGTGAATTAATGTCTACCGTCCTCCTATTCACTCAGGAATTCCTGCTGTCGGGTTTTCATTCATCGCCAGTGAAAAGTGGAGGGCTCCGGCGCGTAGAGAATCATTGGAAAAACGGTGTTACCGTGGAAATGAGCGGGCTCGAAAGTTACCGATCAATGTAATTTTTCGAAACTGTGTCACTGCATATCAGTTCTTTGAACGTGGAAATAGAACGGGGCTTTAAAGAACGTATATTCGGATAACGCGCGCGTTACCGTGGATCGTTAATGCGTCACACTCGTACGTAACACACATACTGTCGCGTAATTTGCGGGGAATGTTGCACCGAGAGATCAGTCGACGAGTGAAAAATTGAAATTAATGGTAATAGCTCGGATCGATATCTCGTATTTTACCTCAGACTTAACCTTTAGAATTTGTTGCCGCCGCGTCAAGGGTTTCCGCTGCAGTCGACAATGAACAGCGCCGTTTTTGAGGAAGTCACAATTTCTCACGGACTGCATGCAATTTCTAAAGGACTAGGTCTGGCCAGATTTCAGATTTCTCTGGAAACGGTCCCCGGTTAGACCACCCTCGACGACAATTCATGTATCGCAAATCCTCACGTGTTGACTACCAAGACTTAAGACAGTCACTGGGACAAAGAATTAGAAAAAGAATAGGGATAAACCCAGGGATTCTGCAACGTTCTGCAGACCTTGATTTCCAAGATGAAACAAACCAGAACTGTCCAAAATTCGGATTGGGTAGAACAAGGCCCAAGGAGGCACTAAGAGGGAGATCCAGAGTCTTCCTCTAGAACAGAACTTTGGACAAATATCAGAATTGCTTAGATTCTCGAACCAGTTGTACTCACCTCGAATTACTTGGATGTTCAGGAGAATTACTTGTATTCTAAAAGGACTTGGACATTTGAACTTTGTTTTGAAATTTGAAATTTGGACATCAGTAATAATATCACCTTACAAGCGATATTATCTTACAATCGTACCATTTCTTGTTTATTGTTAAACTTAAATATTTTTTGTCGTTATTATTGAATAAACTGTTGTTTTTGTGGATCAAGAAATTGTTTTGCTATATAATTAACTCCCCGAACCAACTACGGAGTTAACAGAATTTCTTCTGTAGATTGTATCTTTACAAATGGTAAAGTTGGATAAAAGAATTCACGCGAAGCACGCTGATTATAGAAAGTTAAATTAATTTTAAACGCATCGCTGAGCGTACGTTCTTTCGTAGAGGGACGTTCTAATTTTGAAACTCACGTGAATTACGTGCCTGTTGAGCGTTGAGAAATTCTACAAGACAGATGCAAGCTTTTCATGCAAACGCTCGGTCAATTCGCTTGAAAGCACGCTGTTCCTTAAAGCTTTTAAGTGTGGCCCATTCGCGAAATACTAAAGATCGCGGTATTCTCCCATGGGGTCGAAGGAAATTTCTATTTTGAATACGCGTTCACACGTAAGTGAACTTACCCCGTTTCCTGGTTTTCAAACTACGTACTTGAAAATAGATACACTGTTTCAAAGTAGATCGCGTTACCAGAGGTGTACACAAGTGGCACGTTCCCCGCTACAAACTTCCGCAACTTGAAAATCTTGTATTTAACGACATACACTGAATTGATTTTGACCTGATTTTAAACCGTATTCCTGTCACAAATGTCTTATCCATTGCTTCGAATCATATTAAAACGTAGAATTTCCTAAAACAGGCAATGGACATTTACTTACTGTAAATCGTTAGATAATTAAATGCCTTTGGTATTTTTCATGGATTTTTTTTTACCAAGCCTCTCAAATGTCCACGAAAACGAAATTTTATTTTTAGAGCCTCGTTAAAATTCAAAAGTCCTATCTAGAGTTATTTTCTTTAACACAAAATCATGTCACTCGTACATGGATGAAGTGGCCAATGTGTTAAAAAAATTTGTAAATGTCTTATAGTGAAACGTGATAACTTTAATTGGATTTATTTCTCAGGGTAGAAGAAATATACAGCTCAGAGAGTTGTAATTCCGCGCCAGGTAACATAATTCAACTTTACTCACCGTTCTAAAGATTCTATCTAACTTTCTCCTATCCTGTTTCGTTTAACTTGTTTTGATTTACTTGATTCCTGGAATAACTTTGAAGTTAGGTGTGAACGTAGACTTTGGTACCTTTGCGTATCGACGTAATAATTTCAAGAGATACACAAATCTAAATTGAATTACTTTATTTTAATAGAAACGTAATTGCTTCAGACGAAGTTACAAATAGATGTCATTATCGTATCCAGTGTGGAAATATTTTCCAGAGAATTTAATCGATAGAAATAACGATTAAGTAAATATTTATGAGAATAAGTTTCCCACAATATGGACGAGAGAACGACCATTTTCATTTTCTTTGTTGTTTTGTCGCGACACTGGGGAAGAAAACGCGAGACACTACCAAAACGTTGGGAGCTTCGTCTACTTCCCGAATCGAATTCAAAATTTCAATGGAGGGTTCGTCCGCTCACGCGGATAAAAGAATGCCGTCGTTCAAAGGGGCGTTGAATTCGATTTTCCAAGTTTGCCATTCCATTTGCTGGGTAGCTCTCGACTCTGCAAACAAAGTTGCAGCTTCCTGTATTATTTCTAACGTCGTTCGCCTTCCACGGAACAGACAAATCCATCACGAGCAAATGCATTCCACCCTATAACTTTCGTGATAATATTTCATTTATTGCTACAGATCGCTGATTTAGTGTAACAACTGTCACGACGGGTAAAGAAAACCCCTCTGTCATCGCTGGTAACGATATACGTCAACATCGATTTCTTAAAGTTACGATAATAACCAAATGTCGAGCGATGAATGACAGATGCGATATTTCATAGAACCTTTGAAACATCGACAAAGCTGAAAGAATAGATTAAGTGACAGAGGTATTGGCACCGTGACAAAAAAAGTTACGATATTGAGAATAATAACGCATAAATCCTGCTGAAACAAAAAAGGGAATTTATCTCTATAACGGGTAGGTAATCCTTTTATAAAACAAAGGACATAATAGCGACGAGCTTCGCGTTTACATCGATCGTTACGTGAAAAATGTGACAAATATGACATTCTAATAAAATTTTGTTGATACAAAAAGGTCCAGAGCTTTGTAAAATATATTTAATCGACACGAGTCCTAAAATTAATCGATGTAAAATCTATTTTTATATTTACGAGCTAAATCAGATACTAAAGCTAACACAGTCTTGGATTTTTCATTTTATTACCCTATTTACGCGGATGTGTCCATACGTTTCTCAGAAATTTTTCAAGACGTAAACCGGTAAAGCGTGACATTGCTAGCTAACGAAGCACCTTCGCGTCGCACGGCTATAAACGAAAAATCAAATTTCTGAAATTTGAATAGCTACATCCGTCGCCTAACGACCTCATCGTTACGCTACGACGAAAGCGTACTTTGACACTTGATTGGCGAAAAATTGCATGAATCTTGACTAGAAAAAAATTTATTTTAATTCCATGAACGTTTAATATATTCTCATAGATGAAATTAACCCTTAAGTGGACTCTCGATCTCAACCATTTTGCTTAATGTTGATTTTTACCAAATTGGTAAATGAAAATCAACTTTCCCTTAAAGGATTTAAAAAATAATGAACTAACGGAGGATTACATAAATTTTCAAATAATTACATTAACGTGTATTAAATAATTATTAGTTCGCGGAGGGCCACGTCAGCCCCAATAATCTACTTAAGGGTTAAAGGAAATTCATAAATTTTAGCACGGTTACGAAAATAAATACTACGACAAATAAGGTATGCAGTGTATAATGATCTAAAATGAAAATTTTGGACTTGAAAAAAATTTTAAATGTATAATATCTTTAGTTTTAACTGTCAATCAACGTATTAATACTTCTTATTAGTAATAGAGGCACGTGTGTCTGTTACAGAAACAAAATGATGGAATATTTTACGTAATTAAAGGAAGAAAATATGTATTTTGCACAGTTTATATATTGCATACCTTTCACCAGGGCTTGTCTGGAAAATTAATTAATTTATATTCAATATTAGTATGAGAGGAACGAGTGTCTCTTACAGTATAAAACAAAATGATGGAATATTTTATATAATTAAAACACGAAAATAGGAGATTCTAAAGGTCGAAATCAGATGAAAATCAAGAATAATAATTTAAAAATACATAGGATTTCGAGGGTATGTGTATAGATTCCTGCAAGCAAGAATAATTTTTTTAGAACGATTTGAAATTTTTTTTTTGTCAAATAATTTAGGCACCGACTCCCTAACGATTTCTCTTAAAAATTCGTTTCTCATTTTTAATAAATTTATTTGACGCTGTACGGAAATGTTGCTTAGTACTTTTTTGTAAGTATCCATGAGCTCTACTTCCATACTAAATTTGATAAAGATACGTTCACTATTGTAGAAGTTATGAACGTTTGAAGATTGGGTCATTTTTATGGGGGTTTTCTAACTTCACGGTGTTATGGAACAACTTTTCGAATATTCTTGGAATTTCTAAATATTCTTCACTAAAATACGCGTTGTTTGCCTTTTGAAACATTAAAATCCTTCAATCCGTTCAGGAGTTATGATGTTTTGAAAATACGCATGAAATTTCAGGGAAAAATGTCATGTATGGTCAGACATTACATTTTCGATAAGGAATTTTTTTCTCGAAAGTGTGTAAGATTTCGAGGGTATGTCTATTCACCAAAAATGATTGTAATTGACCACCGCAACCAAAAATAATTTTATCAGAAGTATTTAAAATTTTTCATCAACTAATCAACAAATTAGTATTCTTAATTTTCGTCTTAATTTGCTCTCTAGAATCTCCCATTAAAATTTTTCCCAGGTGTAGCCGGACACCCTTTATATTGTGTACCTTTTACCAGGGTCTGTTTAAAAAATTAACTAATTTACATTTAATATTAGTATCAGAAGAACGAGTATCTCTGAAAGTAGAGAAACGACAGAACATTTGATATAAGTAAAAGAAGAAAATATATATTTTGCACAGTTTATATATCGAATATCTTTCACCAGGTCCCGTCTAGGAAATCAACTAACCGACGAAACATTACGAACGATCCGCACGTCGCGAGTTAATCCATTAAGGGGTACTAAAATGCGTGCGTTATGCAATTAAGCGAAGTAAGTTGCAACGTTAAAATTAACGCAGATGCATCCAATAGGAAGACCTTCCTTAATCGACGAATAATAGTTGGTACCGAACAGTATTATATCATGCGTCGGTTACGTAATGCTCTAGAAACGGAGAAACCCTGGAAACTCAAGTAACCCGAAGCTGGAGTAATTCCAAACGTTTCAAATTTCATACGAGATGGTAATTGCCCGAAATCCGAGCGAGTCTCGTAAGCAAGTTCACCGCGACGAAATCCGAGCGAATAATAAATCTGTGGCTCGTCTTTTAATAAGCCGGCGCAGCAAGGGAGGGAGACGACAGAGGGATGAAACGGAGGAAAAAATAACGCCGTTCCACCCCCGTGCCAAAATCAGAGAAAACGGGGGGAATATTTGCGATACCGTCGAAAGCCACTTCGCGCGAAAATACTGCTAATTACATTGGATCGCCGCCAAAGCGTTCGGTCGTAGAAAATATTTTTGAATCGTTTTGCGTGGCTGGCCGCAGTATCGCCGCTATTGAAAATGCGCCGGTAATTCGCGACTGCGACCGTAAACCTCCGGGTCCCCTAACGTCTTTTCGGCCAGATAACCGGAATAGCTATGAGAAAAGACAGAGAGCACGCGATCTTCACCAAAATCTCGACGATTCGTCCCAAATAACTCAGTGATTTCGATAGAATTTAAAATCTAACGTTGTGAGAAATGTAATTCGCTATTTTATCGATCTCGAATTTATTTGAAAAATACAAGACACGCAACTGTTTACTTTCACCTGCGATGTAATAATTTTTACGTAAGAGGTGACTTTAATCTAGCACGTATTATGTTATGTCCTCTTTAAACAAACTCCTAACAAAAGATGATTTAAAGTTGCCTCAATTTTACACGAATTACATCGTATTACGATCTCATCGAAATCTTTGGCGTCGAAAGTGATGGATCATTCGTTTATTTCGAGTTTTCTGAGCACAATCATTCGATAAAATAATATCACTTTGGATCGTAAAGCAAAAAAATATAGTGGATAAATGTTTTGTACGGTTTAATCGACCTCTGTCTTTCTGTGATACTTCTTCCTCAACTGCATCGGTGCATGCAATTGCACTTTGCAAGTAAACCGATGCACTTGGGAGAAAGTCGTATCATAAAATAACAGAGGCCATTGAACCATAGAAAATTGTCCTCAATGACTGTTTTCTATTCTTAGAATACTGCTATAATCTGACTCAGTTGCCAGAATTTTTACGACGTTTTATTAATATTTTCTGTAGCTTAATCAAAGTAAAATTTTATGCGAACAGTTGATAAGACTAATAAGATCAACGTACAACAATTTATTTGAGACATTCATACGATCGAACAGCTAAATTTCCAATTTTAATTTTTGTATGAAATGCCTTGCTCTATATTTAAACGTTTGATATTTATTCGTTATAGCTGCCACCCGCAACAACGCCCGTGTTTTAGGCACTTAAATTCAATTTCCAACAAATTATACCATAAATTTTGCTGCGAATGTAAATGTGTACAAAGTATTACGCAGTTGACGTCTCCGACAAACATCCTCCTGACAGAAATTTTGCGACGTAGTACGACAAATATTTTAAATTGGTTTACTTTAGGGATACGTTTTAAATTTGATCGTGATCCCTTCAGCCGTTTTCTCGCGATACAATAGCAAACAGACAGACACGACAAACAAGGGAAACCATCAACTTAACGTAGACAAGACGTAAATAATTAGAAATAAAACATACGAGGAGAGGGTACGAATAGAATGAACGCTTTAAATGAAACAGATCCTTAAAAGGCATGAAATTACAGGGGAATCACTTCTGGTCAATCATTATATTTGCGGGAAATGATTTTTTTCCTCGACAGTGGTTAGAATTCCGAGGGTATGTCTAATGACCAAAAATGATTATAATTGACCCCTGCAACTGAAAATATTTTTTCCAGGGCGATTTGAAATATTTTAATTTCACCGAAAAATTCTAGCACCTACTAGAATTTTTTTCTCAAAAGTGCGTAGGATTTCGAGGGTATATGTATTCACCGAAAACGATTGTAATTAACCCCTGGAACCGAAAATATTTTTTTTAGAAGGATTTGAAATTTTCCTCTTTCGTCGAAAAATTTAGGCACCTACCCCCAACGATTTTTTTTAAAAATTCCTTTTTCATTTTTAGTAATTTTGTTTGACGCCCTACAGAAAAGTTGTCTAATACTTTTTCGTAGGTGCTCATGAGCTCTACTTCAGAAAAGAGTTTCATTAAAATATATTCACTATTGTAGGAGTTATGGCTGTTTGAAAATTGGATCATTTTTATGAGGGTTTTCTCATTTTGCGATGTCAAGGAACAACTTTTCGAATAGTTTTAGAATTTCTACATATTCTACACTAAAATATGCGTCGTTTGCTTTTTTGAACATTAAAATCGTCCAATCCATTCAGAAGTTATGACGTTTTAAAGATACGCATGAAAATTCGGGCAGACATTTCTGGCCAGAAATTATATTTTCGGTAAGGAATTGTTTTCTCGAAACTGAGTAGGAATTCAAGGGTATGTCTATTGACCAAAAATGATTGCAATTGACCCCTGCAACTAAAAATAATTTTTTTTAGAACGATTTGAAAATTTTAATTTCGCCTAAAAATTTCACACCTACTCGAATTTTTTTCTCGTAAGTGGTTAGGATTTCGGGGGTATGTCTATTCACAAGAAATGATTGTAATTAACCCCCGTAACCAAAAATAATTTTTCCAGCACGATTTAAAAATTTTTAATCGTCATGAAACTTTAAACGTAAATAACTTTTTAACAAAGCCTCAATCAACAAATTGGTATTCTTGACTTTCGTCTCATTTTAGTCTCTAAAATCTCCCATTAAAATTTTTCTCAGAGGTGGCCAAACACCCTGTATCCCTTCATGGGATTTATCGTCAGAAAAAGTTAAAATTACTTTTCTCTATTGAAATCACAAAATAGTTAAATCGATGATAAACAAAACGCACAGACAGTAACCTTCAGTTAACCATCATTTTCACATCAAGCTGATACATCAAACAGGAACATTTTTAAATGCTTTGCAACAACCACTCGCCCCTAATAATCCATAAAACTTGCATTCCTGCCAAGAGGCGGGTCAACGCTAACCACGAGAAAACGCATATTAATCGCATACTAAAGTGTAGATTAATCACGGATACCTACGCCGTAATTTCAGTACGATGACGCGTAAAGCGCGTGGAAACATCGAAATCAAACAACCCGTGGGCGTTGACGGTTGCTTGATATCCTGTTCATGCGAAACAATCTACGCTATCGATTTTGGCTGACCGCGTTTCCCGTTTCGGGGCGACAGAGACAGCAACAGGGTACTAGATGGGGTGAAATCACGTAGCTAGAAACGCACACACGCGCTCGCGGGACTGCAGGTTACCAACACGGAATCGGATAAATCCATTTTAATGGATTCGAGATATGCACGCGGCCTCGAGGCACGGGGGAGGGTGTGTGTATCTTCGCCACAAATTAAAGCAGCGAGGGTATTTTCTCCTGCCGCCTGTTGGTCACGCTGTTACGCGAGCGACAACTTAAATCACGCCCGCTCGGATCTCCCTGACGGCGTGAAATTCGTGAACTGCAGATTATAGCGTTGCAGCGGCGCCGATACAAGGGATGGCCGTTGTTTTTGTAGCCGGTGAAAGAGATCCTGATGAACGACGAGGGAATACAGAACGAACCGAGCCCGTTCGTTCCCCGCGATTTTGACGCTGACTCTCCCATCGACGGTGGAAATTTCGACAAAGGCTCGATAGCACGCGCGGCACGATCGTTCCCAGAGCCCAAGCTGAAACTGCTCGAGCGACGATAATTTTTTAAATTCGAAATTCGAAAAGGAACGCGTCTCGCTCGCGTGAAAACGCCAATTTATCGAACACCCTCGATATTTCCAGTTTCACGCAGGTTATAGAGCACGAAAAAGGTTTGTATATTTTTTTATATCGACGAGAAATGGTTTTAATGTAGGAACGTGATCGTTGCAAGTGAAACTAATTGGAATTTGTGTACCTCAATGAGTAACGTTAAGTTGCCTTTCTACTTTGTGGGGTTTAAAAAATTGAATTTTTCTTACATTTTCTTTCAGTATCTAGTCTCGAAAATATATCTACGAAATATTAAAGTGAAATTCAGAAAACTAACGAAGATATAGCCTGCTGAAATGTACCACGCGCAGGCATAATTGGACGTAAAACTTTAAGTTGCCTTTCTACTTTGTGGGGTTTAAAAAATTGAATTTTTCTTACATTTTCTTTCAGTATCTAGTCTCGAAAATATATCTACGAAATATTAAAGTGAAATTCAGAAAACTAACGAAGTTATAGCCTGCTGAAATGTACCACGCGCAGGTATAATATCTGGACGTGAAACTTTAAAGCTGTTTTTCTCGAACCTGCATTTTCCGGCAGCGCGTACACGATAACATGAAAATTCAAGATATCAACTTCAAATTTATACAGTATCTTTAGAACTGGTCTCTCTATGGCATGAACTAGGATAATTGCGATATATGCAATACTATTTCTTTCATTAACAAAAAAGCAATCGAATATATGAAAATACTCATCGTCACACTTTAAAGTACATTGCCACACATTTCTGTCGTCCACTTCTCGAATGTTTAAAGTTCCATGATCGTTACTGCTGCAAAATTTGGCTTCGTTCGCCCAACTTTGTTACGTACTTAGCACCGGGTGTTATTATTATGCTTTAGATGGTAGCTATTGCCTTGCGTACTCATTAACGGCGCCGCGAAGCCAGCGTTGAACTGGCAACAAGAAACAATTCCGCGGTAACAAGAGTTAACCGTAGAAATGCAAAGGAGAACGCATAAAAATTTCAATAAACACCGAACAATGAGAAATCGCCTCCGCTCCCCTGGCTCGTTGGAAACCTCTTAGAAAACGCAGAAACGAGAAACGCGTACGTATGTACTAACTAAGATGGATTTGAGTTCTGTTTTTTATTACAAACATTACTTTCCCTTCGAAAATACGAGATTGTTTTCTAAACGTAGAGACTCACCATTCCATAGAATAACGATTGCTTTAATATTTTATGCCTTCGTTCAATATTATGGAAATCGGAAGTAATCAATCAGAAAAGGAAGGAATGTTATTGATATAATTTTGAATTATTTCATAGATACAACTTACGCATTATACATTTAATTTCTTTTGTGAAATCGACCCTAAACAACGATAATACGTTAGCTGAATAAAATGAAAGTTTTAGGTGTTTTTGTTAAATTCTATAATATATGTAATTTTACTGCTTTCGTGTCAGTATTTGTGATAACAATACAATAGAATCTTGATTATTGCAGGAAATCAAGGCTGAAAATTCCTGCAATAATCAGGGTAGCCAAACCAATGGGAAGTTAGCCCGCACAGCGTATCCCTAAAATTTATGGCCCATGCTTAACGTCTCCAACACTTACTTGTTGCATTCCTTCGACTGTTGACACCATGCAATGAACCAGATTCTACAACAATATGCTTTCATTATCACAGCAAAACTTTAATCTCGAATTCTTAGCGACGAAATCAAACTGACATTACAGAAATATTTCTGGTCACAGATTATATTTTCGGTAAAACTATCCCCTGTCGATTTCTCTTAAAAATTCGTTTTTGATTTTTAATAATTTTGTTTGCCGCCCCACAGAAAAGTTGTCTAACACTTTTCTATAGGCACCCGTGATATCTATTTCAAAAAAAAGTTTCACTGAAATATATTCACTATTGTAGGAGTTACAGTCGTTTGAAAATTGGACCACTTTTATGGGGTTTTTCTTACTTTACGGGGTTAAGAAACAACTTTTCGAATGGTCTTGGAACTACTACATATTCTTCACAAAAATACGCGTTGTTTGCATTTTGAAAAATGAAAATCCTCCAATCCGTTCAGAAGTTATGACGTTTTAAAGATAAGCATGAAATTTCAGTGAAACATGTCAATGTATGGTCAGACATTACATTTTCGGTAATTAATTTTTTTCTTGAAAGTGCGTAGGAATTCGGGGATATGTATATTCACCAAAAGTGGTTGTAATCGACCCCTGAAACTAAAAATAATTTTTTCAGAACGATTTGAAATTTTTTTTCTCACCGAAAAATTTAGGCACTTATTCGAATTTTTTTCACGAGAATGCGTAGGATTTCAGGGGTAAGTGTATTCACCAAGAATGATTGTAATTGACCCCTGCAATCGAAAATAATTTTTCTGGGACGATTTGAGATTGTTGAATTTTATTGTTAATAACTTTTTAACGAAGCCTCCATCAACAAATTGGCATTCTTGATTTTCGTCTTATTTTGACCTCTAGAATCCCTTACTAAAATTTTTCCCAGAGGTGGTCGAACACCCTGTATAATCCGTAACATTTAAAATAATCGAAGTAAACATAATCGAAACTCTACCGTGACTCCAAAATCTTACAGACATTTCCTTATCGTATCCTTTTCTAAAATATTGATCCCCCCAACGTCATCGACGAAACGCCCTCGAGACTGTCCCAGAATATTCGTCGAAATTTACGTTTTCATCCGCTGGTCGGGCTCAGCGTTTTTATATTTGACCGACGCGCGGAGGCGCGCTCCTTCGACGGCCGAGAGTCGAAAGTTGGACGCTGGTACCGGAGAACTTCCGGTGCAGACGCCACTTACGCGCGACAAATTCCCGCGGTTATCTTTGTTTCGTAACAGAATCCCGACCGGGCGCGTAGACGCCGGCCCGCTGCAGGAAGTCGTAAAGAAGTCACCGTGTAAGTATCGTAAAAGTTCACGGAGGATGAGAAGTTTCGGCTACGCGGCCGTTGCACCTTCGCGCCTGTGATTTACTACGGTACCTTGCTCAATTTCACAGGACTGCGGCCGGCCAGATAATAAATTCATGCGCCGCGAAGAAAGCCGGATGGATTTGGTGCCGGTTACACAGTCGTTCCACGATCGCTGGAACAAGATCGACGCTCGCCAGACATGTCTGGATTTTATTCGACTCAGTCACCGGCAGATACCAGTTGTCGAGTCGATTCAGACACCGGCGAGGACATCTCCCTCCTCGGTAGCAATAAAACACTGTTTTGCAACGGCGATCTCATGAAATTTTTAAATGACTGTAAGATCGTCTATTCTTAATTTAATCTGTTACGGCGCGAAATAACAATATATTCTGTGTTGCAACATAATAGTAAATTCATAAAGTCAGCGGATGTAGAGTCAAACCTTTTATACAGTCCAGTTTCGCCTACAACCAAGTGCCATGAAGGCGGCTATTTAACTATTAAATTCATTCAAATCTGCATGGTCCTCCACATCTAGGCGTTCTATGACTTTACTACCTGCAATAACATCGAAAACCGGTGCCAGAAAATTTGTTAGCAATTGTTGACCAATCTAAGACCAATGCTGCCTCCCATGGCCTTGGGTACGACCATGGCGAGGTTAGCTTCTTGGGCAACCTTGGCCAAGACAGCAGATCAAAATTGACACTTAAACACGTAGAATAAATTGGTTGTTACAATATTCAGCTGTTGAGCATATCAAAAAGTTTCTTTCACCAAATTTAAATTACTTTGCTCAACCCCTCAACGGAATCTTTGAATTAAAAAATCTCAAAATGTTAGCCTCTGACGTGCAATTCCTAAAATTTGTAGAAACAACTTATTACTTCGATTGTTCAAAACGGAGACATATAATATTGTGTATTTTGCAATGTTCCAACAGTTCTCTTTTAAACCCCAAACAGTCAAAAACGTGTCACCGATAGAAATTTTCTCTATTCGTAGGTAATAATAGCATTGACATAAATAATAATAAGATGGAGAATCCAGTTAAATATCAGTTTGAGAATAAAAATACGATCGGAATCTATTTATACGAGGATTAATAAATATATTCGTTTCTACAATTATGTATAATCGAGTAATTATAACAGCGATTTCTGAGATTAGCATCAATTATTATCGACATGAATAATTCAACTAGAATCCCACCAAAATTGGAATTCTAATCAATGTTTGCAGTCCGATCGATAAGATTAAGCATCAATGATTTATTCCACGGATGAATTTTGTACGCGACGTCGTAAAATGCTATTTCAATCTCGCGGACTGCCTAGCAACGATTAAATTGTTCACAATGCGACGAACGTCTCGTGTAATATTTAAGTTATACCGTGATTTGTTTTTCCTACATAATGAGAACGTTCCGTTTAGGTTTACAGCATCTTAAAATATGTACTGCTGTTGCAGGCTGTTCCGCCATTTCCAGTATAAATAAAAATCTCGACGTGCATTGTAAGCAAATGCTTCGCGCAATGCTCGCCGTTCCCTCATTGTCTGTAATGAATTTATAATTCGTCGACCAAAACCATTGTTGAACCAAGAGCGGGCAGAAAGGATAAAAATGTACAATTACAGGTTGCTATTGGCAGCTTGTTCGTTACTGCTATGGACTAATTAAAATCTGAAATCGTACAATTACCCCTCAGCCTTTTGCGTTGCAATGTACTAAATTGAATTTAGTTTCACGAAAACGAAATACCCTGAAATTTTTTCGCGAACACAAAAAACTTAATTAAATTATTTCATAAACTCCTTGCTCGATCATCGATGGTAAAACATAACGTTAACGTTCGTTAGTCAGTGGAACTAGTGACAAAAATCTATATTTAGTAAAGAAACGTTCAATTGCAAATAATGATAGACTGCATTTAAAAATTGCATTTGCTTTGTTTGTTTTCTTCAATCTTTTGCCAAATCCTTTATAGGCGAATCTGGACCCATAATACCGACAATTTGAACTTAATAAGCTACTATACTGATGACATCAGATTTGGCAAACTCGATACTGGTAACCTCGGATTACCGGAATATCGACGAACCCAGGGGACTCGTGGGACTTGACACAAATAACCCCAGACCCCCACGACCCGACAAAGATAACCCTAAAATTGTAGAATTCTATATAGATAGCACAGGGGTTAGTAAATGTAGAATAGTAAACGATCAGAAAAATCACGACAGTCCCAATTGGTTCTAATTAATGACTCCTAATACAGTAGAATCGAATGTATGCACGATACACACTACTATTCAAACTTTTATTATTTAAATAATAACAAATATTTTTACTGTAGTCAAAATATATTTGACACGTGGCACGATCCATTAGATTTTCTGGCCTTCTTTATTTTTTCATTATAGACGTTATTAGTAACTAATTTTTAACTAATTGAATTATAAAAATTATTTCTCAGTGTGAGATTTTAAAGAAAGTAAATAGCCTTCGTCAATTTTTACGAGGTTGCAAATGTAAATATTAGAATTTATACTATTTTTAAAATTTTTGGCTTCGTAGAAAATTTCATTGGTTTAGTGTGATAGTTAACATATTAATAACGTTAGCATATCACATATCCATTTCTGTGATTGATATTTATATAATTTTACCTGAAATATTACACGATAAAAATTTCAGAAACGTGAATATTTTACTACCAAAAATTCCCTCATCAGAACAATTTTATCTCCCTATTAATACATTTAAGCTCGAGTTTCTGCTGTATTCCCAAGACGTCCGATTCCATCAAGTATTCGCCTATTCTCAAAATCCTCCGGACATACCAGATTTCTAGACATCAAAGTTTCACGAATCTGAGAAACTCTGGCTAATTGGTATCAACTTCCAAGACAATTCTCATAAATAATACGAATCTCTTAATTTTAATATTGGATTTTACGAGCATAAAGGTGCTACTTCCTGCATCTCTGATGACATATTTATGAAGGGTTCCGCAAATTCTGTATCGTCCGTAACAGGTTTCTTAAGTTTGAAACCGCCTCTGTGGAATTTTACAAATTTAGGTCGCTACTGGAAGTTCGTAGTAACTGATACAGAGTTTCATGTGTCAAACATCTATTTTATCGAATCCCCCATGGTCGACGTTCGGTAATATTGTTTCAGAAAAGTAGGGGACAACTTTCGAAAGACTTCACAGACCATCGGTCCGATGTTGTCTCTGTGAGGTTCTACGAAATCAAGTTCTTGTCTATCAGGAATCAATTGCTACTGATATCTACGTGAAAAATATAGTGATTTCACGTGATCGATATTCGATCGATATTGTCGGGCCCTACTAGCCCTGAGTACAGCACTGACGAACGGTGTACTCGCTAAATTCAATATGGCGCGTGTATATTGTTTAATAGTTTTCGACTTATGACTGTGTATCAATAATTGATCCGATCCAACCCCGTTCCTCGCTAAAAAACCTGACGATTCGATTCCAAGAATATTTGTCGAACCACTATGACTCAGAGTCACCTCTGAAATGCTCCACGATTTCGAAATTGTTAATAGATCTAACTATGAGTTCGAAATTGTCTCTATGGAGTTGTACGAATTCAGTATCGCACTTACCAAGAGTCGTGCCGTCATTGACATCCAATTTCACGAGCCAGATACCATCTTCTTAGAATGTCTGGGTGTTCAGAATCCTGTGTAACGCTTTATAGGGATTCAAAATCACCTTTAAAAGCTTCGCAGGCTCCGAGTCATGCGTCCTGGTTGTCACAAATCCGATGTCTTTCCCGCGAGTTTCTATGAATTCAAAATCCTATCTACTAGCAATGTATATCATCATTGATGTCAGGATTCCACGAGATTTTATCCTATATTTCTGATTCAACGTCGAGTGTATGTGTTTCTACTGCAAGAAGCACCATGAATTTTAGTCAACCATGTCGAATCGTACGAATCCAAGTCATTTATATCAGGTTTAGAGAAGCTCCATCAGGCCTAGGTTTAGATTATGGCGTTTTTGGTGTTTTGAAAAGCGAAAGAGGCCTGCTAGTGGGCTCACTATCCTGTTTTATCGATGGTAGGTCGAGTACTTGTGAGAGAGATAAGTTGCACGTAGCCCTCTGCTGGCGATTGTGGGAAGTATCACCACAAGATATCACCACTAGGTCCGAGATCGTTCACAATGTGTTTCACACAATTTCCACTAACTATTAAACGCGTCACATATATGTATTAAATGTAATTCCGTTTATCTCCAATACCTGAAGTATTTTTTACACCGAGTAATACAAATTATAAGCACCACAACGTTTATCAGCGCTCCATGCAGCCGACTGCAGTTATATGAACAGATCTACGACTAACTACAACCACTTTATGATTAATCGAAAGGTATCTATCGATGTCTAGGAACACTATAGTACCGCGAGAACAGCTACAGCCAGCCAGCGTAAACGCGTTCCTGTACAATTTTATTAGTTGCTCGCGAATTCACCTAACTCGAGCTTCGAGCTGCAGTTCTACTCTTCCCGTACGAAACATACGAAGTCACTGCAGCAATTTCGCAGCTAGATAACAGTGGTTCGACGAAAAAATTAGATCCCCGTTGGAGGGGCAGGCTCGACAACCCGCTAATGACGCAGCAATTTCAGCAGGGATTCTTTTTTTATTTAGAAGAGCGGAGGATGAAAAAAAAAAAATCCCGCACCGGCGGTATAGAATTTTTGAAATATAGGCCCCGTTCCAACGATGGAGCGAGGCATAGATACGCACGCGTCTTGCACATGCACGCCTACACGCATATACGTACACGTGGGTAGAGAAAAAAAAAATTGGAGAGCAGGGTTTCCTGTTGTTTCCGTGAAATATCTGCCGACGTGGCCTCGGCGTGTGCGGCCGATAAAACAAAATCCGATTAAATGCTTTGTTTTCGCCACTCTTTTTTCCCCTCCCCCTGGCCCGCGTTACGACGCAGATCGTGTCTGCGTCCTAATTGATTTGCCGAGTAATGGATCAACCAGGCCACACTGTCAGGCCGAACCGTCGAAAACTATCGTCGACCAATAATACGAAAGGCCGCGTGCCGGCGCGTCCCAATACGTGGCCGTTCGAACAATTTCACGTGTCGATACACGAAGAAATGATTGTGCCAACTCGTCGCGATCAACGGCCGTGTCTGCACAAGGACCAGGAACGATTCGTGGAATACCAATATAAATTTTATATAAATAGAACCGTCGAATGGTCGGTGAACAGACGAGCACGGGTAGCCTAAATGACTGGATGGATGAAAGCTCGACAAACGTCAGCTGTACGCGGTGTCGCCACACCGGCGGTTGCATTGTTTGTTGCACAAAAATTCGTACCATTTACGGTGCAACGAGCCAAGTGCACAAACTCCACCAGTTCGCTGAGTGTTATATGCAACTGTACTCGTTCCGATTCCGCGTTGCTACAGTTTTACCGAAACCGTGCCTCGACTGGGTACGTACAGACGCGCCGACAAGGAACACTCGTCGCGCGTTCGACGATTGTTATGGAACTTTCCTGATTCTCACGGGCCCCAGAAACGATAAATAAATATTATCTTATGCATGGTTATTTAAATTTAAGGAACGACAGAAATTCCCTCTGATGTTATTTTAAAAACTACTTGAAATATAAAGGAAGGTTTTTGGGCAAACGTGTCATTGCGTTTTGATGAAAAAAGCACGCGTTGAAGATTCGTATTTCTAAAATTGTGAATATTTTTATGAGAGAATTGGTTCACGAAACAAATAGCAACGCATAATATAATAAAATTATATTTTATAATTTAAACTTTTCGTCTAAATTTCGAACTTTCAGTCAGAAATTCCCTCTGATTATACGTTGAAAACTACTCTAAATATACAGGGTGTTCGTCCACCCCTGGGAAAAATTTTAATGCGAGATTCTAGAGGTAAAAGTAAGACAAAAATTAAGAATACTAATTTGTTGATGGAGGCTTCGTTAAAAAGTTATTAACGTTTAAAGTTCCGCCTGTGCTGAATTTTTTTCTAGAAAGGGAGTAGGATTTCGGGGGTAGGTCTATTTACCGAAAATGATTCTGATTGACCCTCGCAAAAGAAAATAATTTTTCCAAAAAGATTTGAAATTTTTTTTTTCCGTCGAAAAATTTCACACCTTCTCGAATTTTTTTCTCGAAACTGAGTAGGATTTCGTGGGTATGTCTCTTGACCAAAAACGATTATAATTGACCACTGCAACCGAAAATAATTTTTCCAGAAAGATTTGAAATATTTTTTTTTCGTCAAAAAATTTAGGCACCTACCCCCTATCGATTTTGCTTAAAAATTCCTTTTTCATTTTTAGTAATTTTGTTTGACGCCCTACAGAAAAGTTGTGTAATACTTTTTTGTAGGTACCCATGAGGTCTACTTCAAAAAAAAGTTTCATTGAAATATATTCACTATCGTAGGAGTTATGGCTGTTTGAAAATTGGACCATTTGTATGGGGTTTTTCTCATTTTAGGAGGTTAAGGAACAATTTTTTGAATATTTTCAGAATTTCTACATATTCTACACTAAAATACGCGTCGTTTGCTTTTTTAAACATTAAAATCGTCCAATCCATTCAGAAGTTATGATGTTTTAAAGATACGCATGAAATTTCAGTGAAACATATCGACGCTATGGTCAGACATGAAATTTTCGGTAATGAATTTTTTTCTCGAAACTGAGTAGGATTTCGGGGGTATCTCTATTCACCGAAAATTGTTGTAATTGCCCACTATAATTAAATATAATTTTTTTAGTATGATTTGAAATTTTTTAATTTCGTCTAAAAATTTCAGTACATACTCGAATTTTTTTCTCGAAAGTGGGTAGGATTTCAGGGGTATGTGTATTCACGAAAAATGATTGTAATTCAGCCTCGCAACCGAAAATAATTTCTCCAGAACGATTTGAAATTTTTGAATTTAATTGTTAATAACTTTATAACGAAGCCTCAATCAAAAAATTGATTTTCTTGATTTTCGTCTTGTTTTGACCTCTAGAATCCCCCATTAAAATTTTTCCCAGGGTTGGCCGAACACCCTGTATAAAGGAAGGCTTTTGGGCAAACGTGTCTTGTGTTTTAATGGAAAAATTTAAATCTTTTCGTCTAAATTTCGCATTTACAGTCAGAATTCTCGTTTAAACAGACAAGACCGTGTATGTTAGTTTTCATCATACTTCTGCAGATTTAGTGATAGGACTTTCGACTCGGTTTCCGTAAAATTTGCGATGATACAACGAACAATCATAAAATATAAGGTGTTCTTCCGGAACAGAAAACCTTCGAGCTCGCGCCGAATGTTTAATTCCAACAGTATTAGCGTTAATTGAATGAATCGTAAAACTAATATTGCAGGTGCGACGCGATTTTGATCGCATTAGCTCGTATATGCTCGAGGCATGCACTCACGGACTTGATCAACTTCCTAAAGGCCCAAGGTGAAGAGTAATAGAGAGAAAGGTGGTGAACCGTGTACGTCGAAGAGAAGATGGCTTGGGAGTAATGCAGCTCATAGCAGAGTCCCTAATCACGTTATGCTAGTTTCTAACTTCACCGATGGAGTTCAAGACACTACACCTACCTCCAATCTTTGCCGATTTGGGTGAACGCATAATTAACGCAAGTCGAGCGTACGAAATATTTTCATCGAAACTCGAAACGCGAATCTTACAAAACAAATTTCGATAATACGTTTGTCCTACCTTTCGGGACATGATGTTCGACGTATATGTGATTTTAAAAACCACAAAGCTCAAGATCATACTGTTATAGATCACTGAATTTATCTACGAATCCTTCCAGCCCAATAAACAAATAAATATTATACTTCACACTTTAAAATGCACTAAATAAAATTTAATAGAGAAAAAAATAATTTTATAAAGAATCGAAGACCACAATGTTAATGGGATTTCATATATTATGAAATGAAAGATAAATTTACAATCAAGCAACAACCTTCAAGATCATTTTAACCCCTTAACGTACGATTTAATGTAATTTTACAAACGTATACTATTTCATTTTGTTTAAATTTATTCGTACAAGGAACAGTCGCGAAAAAGAGTAGATTTGTGAATGCAAAAATGTCTTGAGTTTAATTAATAACACTTGACGAGTGAGTGGCCTCACGATTGTGAAACTTGACATAAAGAAAAAGTTCATTTTGTTTGCTTGTTCCTGATAAAATTTTGATTCTACCGTCGTTACTCGTTAAATAAATATGTGTTAAAATATTTGCATACATATTTGCCCCTACAAGTTATTGTAAGCAATTTATAAGCGTTCCAAACGAATCTGGTAGAAATTTTTCTAAACGAAGTAGAAGAAACGGAATCCTAGGAACGTCGCCTGGAAATTAATTTGTCGATCAGCGTACGTTTCGAGCTCAAGCCTCCCATAATTCGACGTAAAACTGCAACTACGGTATAAGCTTCGTTCGAACAGACACACTTTCTCTCGCCTCGCGTAATCGCGCACCGTTAATCGTGCAACAAGATTTTAATTAAGTCGGCCCTAACTTCATGGAATTAACGCATCGATAAAAGCAACGGCGCGAAGGCAATCTTGTTTAAAGTCGTGTAGTCTAGGTGAATAATTAAGGGGCGCGTAACGCGCTAGATTATAGAAACCGAGGCGGGAACATCTGGAATCAGGTAGATTAATATTCTCACGCGAGGCTGCGTGCCGTGTATTCCGAAAGGCGAACGACTCCGAACGACTTAAAGATACCGAAATATACCGAACAAACGGCTACAATTGCGTCGAATGATAGCAATTATTTATCTTACAATTTTTAGGAAACTAGAGTAACCGAAATTTCGATTAGTTTGTTCTAATCTTAACCCCTTAACGCTCATATTTTTCGGGTTAACCAAGAATGATCAGTTTTCTTTATTGGATTTATTTCTAAAAATGCGGTTTTCGTTAATTACAATTTGTTGTATCTAACGTATAATTTGAAGGAAAACAAATATTATCATCCCCTAAATCGTTTGATTAAACCAATATCGTTCTTCAAAGCAATCAGACTCGTTAGGGGGTTAAAGGGATAAAAACAATATTGATTGAAAAAGAATGTAAATAGAGTGATGCATTCTTCGACAAAGAATCCACCCGTGTAAACAGTTGAAAGAAATGCTTATTCCTGTGACAAATATAAACAAAGACACGGAATTATTTTTGCAAACTTGCGAAATCAATCGACATTTTACCCGGAAAAATCAACAAGAATTTTCAAACTTGATATTTTCGAAACCGGAGCCGCGAACAGAAAATCGTTATTCTACATTTTCGATTTACATTCTCATAAAGAATTCAGCCACACTTTGTATATTGCCAAAAATTGCTGCCAAGTACCATTCGATTGCAATCGTTCGGTATGTGTCAACGCACCATAATCTGAACGACGTAATCAGCAGGACGAAGGGCAGATCACAAACTGCGTAATAGGAGAGTCGAACGAGAGATGGCTCGATTGAACGTCATTTATTTACAAAGCTGCGTTTGACGCTCCCGGTTTATACGATCTCGGTAAAATGGCTCTCGGGGCCAATCAAAGCGTAATAAATTTCGCGCGCGCCAATCTATCACGCGCAAACGGCCACGTCATTTGAGAAACATTATGCAATTTGCGAAACTTTACGCCTTTAGAAATGGTCGACAACACGTCCGTCGCGGCCACGCGATTTGCATTACTAAGACTGCCTTTTGCCTTCTAATGCTGCGAGATTGACCTCGATTCCCGACTACGCAGCGAAATTTCCTCTATAAGTCGAGCAACTACCATCCGCAAACGAACGGTTTTCACGTTTCCGCAAATGTTTGTCTTCGATATTTCCTAATATTTGGATTTCTCGATTCTTGGGAAATTCCTTCGATTATTCGCAATTTCGAATCGCGCGTTCTGCGGTCTCCTTTCACTTCTATCGACAGGAAATGTGGCTAATGTTGGCTACGCGTTAACTTTGAAATAGTTTAAATAACAGTTCGACGGTTGAATCTCGTGTAAATATTTTTTATTTCTCGCCTGCGTTTGTAAAAGAAATGTAAACATCCAAGCGTTTTTTACACTGCGTTTGTATATACGAAACGGACACGCAGTGTCAGAACCAAAAATGGAAATCTAGATGAAGATTCCGAGTGACAAATAAAATATAAACGAAACGAATAAAAATTTCAGTGTCCCATCCAATGAACGGTAGACGAAAAAAAATTGCTTTACGTCGGTTTCGCTCGAATACTGCTCGGTTTTGTTTTTGATATTCTTTCCGTAATATTAAAGACAAATAGAAATCTGAAAAGTACGAAGCTTAATCGTGCCTCTTTCTCACCAATTCATTTCATTCTCCACATCAAGGTATTTAAAAATAAAATCCGTACTAAACTGTAACTTGCTGTATCTATTAACACTGCCAGAGTAAGACCATAAAATTGTTTATTTAACGCTATTTAATCGATATACCTAACATACTCAGAAGCTAGACAGTCAATTCAGAAGCCTACCAGACTTATTTAAAATAAAATTGGGAGACTTACAACGGAAGCGAAGACCATAGAAATTTAAAAATTTCTTCCACGGTACATCAGGATCTGCGGTTGGAAAATTACGAATAATGTTCGTAGCACCTGTTCGTGAGTGCATAAATTAATAATTGTTGTGCAGTGAAGATTACAATGTAAGTATAGAACGTAGCTAACCCAGGACCTGGACGTACAGCTGCCGATACGTGTCGGATAGTCGAAAATCAGGCCTCAATCGCGTCTCTTTTTCAGGAATTTATTGGAAACGCCGTATGTTTTATTCAGGGCTCCCTTCGTCCCTTGTCTCCATCGGCGTTGTCTCTCTCTTTCGGCCTCGACAACCGTGAATAGAGAACAATCCCGTGCATCACGTGTCGAGGCACAATAATCGAGCGCTTTCGGGGATGATTAAATTTTCAACAGCCCGCCTGACAGAATTCCCTTTCTCGGGAGAGAAAGAGAGAAAGAGAGAGAAAGAGAGCGGTATAGAGGACACGCTGCATTCATTACTGCGGTTCCCACTGATTTTTGCCCGTGCTCGTTCCAACCGAAATTCACGTTCAACGACGCTGAAGGGCGCATTAAACCCGCCTCCATCGGCTTCAGCCCCAAGCCATTGTTCTCCAAACGAGTTTGGCCGTGAAACAGTTTTATACTTGGACTTATAGACCGGTTGATCGTTCCCTGTATTTATGTACGCGAGAGTAGTAGCGTTTCTCGATAATGTGTTCGTAAAGTGGCTTCAAAACTTATTTTATTATACAGAGCGTCCGGCCAACCTTGGGAAAAATTTTAATGGGAGATTCTAGGGGCCAAAATAAGACGAAAATCAAGAATACCAATTTCTAGACTGAGGCTTCGTTAAAAAGTTATATTTAGGCTAAGTTAAAAATATGTAATCATTCTGGAAAAATTATTTTCGGTTGCAGGGATCAATTACAATAATTTTTGGTGAATACACATAACCCCGAAATCCTACGCATTATCAAGAAAAAAATTCATTACTGAAAATATACTGTCTGACCATAACTGTTTGTTACCCTGAAAATTGAAAACTTTCAAATCGTTCTGGAAAAATTATTTTTGGTTGCAGGGCTCAATTACCATCATTTCTAGTCATTGTACATACCGCCGAAATCCTACGCATTTTCGAGAAAAAAATTCATTACCAAAACTATAATTTCCGGCCAGAAATGTCTGCCCGAATTTTCATGCGAATCTTTAAAACGTCATAACTTCTGAACGGATTGGACGATTTTAATGTTTAAAAAAGCAAACTACGCGTATTTTGATGGAGAATATATACAAATCGCAAAAATATTCGAAAAGTTGGTCCTTGACCCCGCAAAATGAAAAAAACCCCATAAAAATGGTCCAATTTTCAAACGGCCATAACTCCTACAATAGTGAATATATTTCAATGAAACTTTTTTCTGAAGTAGAGCTCATGGGTACCTACAAAAAAGTATTACACAACTTTTCTGTAGGACGTCAAACAAAATTACTAAAAATGAAAAAGGAATTTTTAAGAAAAATCGACAGGGGGTAAGCTGTCTAAATTTTTCGACGAAAAAAAAAAAATTTCAAATCGTTCTGGAAAAATTATTGTCGGTTGCAGGGGTCAATTACAATCATTTTTGGTGAATAGACATACCACCGAAATCGTACCCACTTTCTAGAAAAAAATTCGAGAAGGTGTGAAATTTTTCGACAAAATTAAAAAGTTTCAAATCGTTCTGGAAAAATTATTTTCGGTTGCGGGGTCAAGTACAATCATTTTTGGTGAATAAACATACCCCCGAAATCCTATCCACATTCGAGAAAAAAATTTGGTACGGGCGGAAATTTAAACGTTAATAACTTTTTAACGAAGCCTCCATCACCAAATTAGCATTTTTGATTTTCATCTTATTTTGGCCTCTAGAATCTCCCATTGCAATTTTTCCCAGGGGTGGCCGAACACCCTGTATATTCTAAGCCTGGGTCCAAGGTACGTGAATTTTTGAAGTTTTTAGAAAAATTTTTACACGATTTAGGTTTCACAAGTTTCGATGATAATTTAAAAAGAAATTAGTAGAATTACAGAAACTCCAAGATTACATGTTTCAGTTGTCTAAGTCAGCAAATAGTCACTAACAGTTTCTGGTATCGATTTTGAAAACATAATTTGGAGAAAAATGCTTTTAATAATTGGTAGTAATAGAGATGGTAGCGTGACTATACATACGAGAACTGTGGCTACAATATTAACGGAATAAGTCTGTAAACTTTTGAGAAAGTAAAGATCTTGCTACAGTTCTGTAAAGTACTAAAAACGGTGTGTTCACGGAACAGGAAATTTTTAATTGTGAAATCGCGTTGCGTAATACTTGTAGGGCGCTATCACCGAAATAGAATTACACGAGTGCACCGTTGTTCAAACTTCAACTCAGATTAATGGCCGTTGGATGAAATTCACCTGCATGGGTAAATAATTTTATTTGAAAACACGACGCAATTTCGTGCTTAATAACTTTCCATAGATGGTTAATTGAAAAGTGTATTTCTAATTATGTCCGTCATGAAACTTTGCAATTAACAGTTTAATCACAATAATTACATCAAAATAGTGTCAGCGGTTGCTAATGGTGGTAGCGAACTGAATTTCAATATTAATTTAATAGAAACTTTCTTTTCTATTAAAATAAGGCAAATGTAATTTCGAGATTATCATAATTGTAAATGTCAATATGTTGAAATGGTAAAACCTTGATTGGACTTGTCCGGCAAGAGATATTTACTAAACAATATTATAATAAAGAGTGGACATAGAAAACCAGAAGAACAAAATGAGAGAATGTGTATATTAATTTTTTACAGAAGACGAATAATCACAAAAATTGTTTAAACAATGAGAATTAAGAGAAAATACCAATCAAAAATATAAAATATCTTATGCAAATAATCAAATAATTTTTGTAATTTTTCGCTTCTTTATTAAATCGAATAATTTTTGTAAAATTTGTTAACTAAGCTTCATAACCATTTTAAATAGATACGAGGAAATCCAACGTCTCGTTGCTTTTAACATCAAATAAACTTGAAAACAGTATTATTACTAAATTCCTATAATTAAACCATCACATACGTTTCAGTTCAGTTTAGTGAACAGTTTAATAAACTTTGTACACACTCTAATTCGTTCGCTTCTGTGTACAGCATCCGAAGTACAGTAACGTTGCTCCATTGAATTAGGTTGTGATTAAGATGGAGTGTACCCTATAGTAACGTTAAAAGCACTACCTTCGTCCTCATAGATATTGTAACGTCGACTCGACCGTATATTTTGCCCCTTCACTCGGAAATACAAAGCGGAGTTGTAAAATACACATCTGTGTTCTGTTACCCTAAGAACGTGGCCTTAATAATCTTAAAGTTTATTCTTAGCATAACATTGTATTTTATAAATTTTAATAAAGTTATATAATCCTTTATTAGAAGTTCTTATTACTTTCTGAAACATTTTAGAACAAACTTGAACCACACTTTAAGCGATGTTCGAAATTATGTAATAGTTTCAGAATCGATTCGCAAAGCCACATAAATTTTACTCAAATTATTTGACAATATTTATAACGACTTCTAACACGAACTTTTATACTCGTTAAACGGATCTTTTGTATAATTAAAAATTGACATCAGTGATTACAACGATATACAAAGTTGAAGACTAAAGAGTAAAGTTACTCTGGTTTGAGATTTCGTTGGTTCAAAATTCGTAAGCTCGAAGTACGATTAACAGTAAACCACTAGTGTACAATGAATTGTTAACGAACGAAACTAGCAGAATAAATTACAGATATATGAAAGAGTTTTATAGCTTACAGTTGACAAAAGTCTGTGACAAGGGACAGAATTTCTGCGTAAAATTATACAAGACTAGGGATTATGGGGATTAACCCTATACGAAGATGACTCTCTGAAGAATCTTCAGTGGATTTGCAACGCGTTATACGAAATCAGAGGATCAGAGGGTAGCACAAAAATCGAATACACAGAGGAATCGTATCAATCACCAGGTAAGAGGCTTTTGGGAAATCTGAGTATTATAATATTATACAAGTATGCTGTCTACCAGTAAATATGAAACAAAAATTTCTTTTTTCAAAGCAATTTAAATTAAAAATTAAACTGTATATTTAGTAGTGTTACAACGTTACGAAAATTTATTAATGTTTCACTGCAAAAGAACACGCAAAGTAAACAGCATTTCGAACGATCTGTGTCTCTGAAAGAGACAAAGTTCATAAAAAAATGTTCCGAAGCTGTGAATTGAACTGTAGTATTACTGTAATATTATTATTAAATATTGTCAGATATTTAATACAATAATGAAATTATTATCTAAATTATTTTAATTTTTCTCCTGTTCGAGTACTATCACGTATCGTTCATCGTATCCAATTGCAGAGAAGCGGGTATTATTGCTCTGTAACCTTTGCAGCTATGCACTTTGTACACGTGGACAAACTGCATAAATTGAATAAGCGGAGATTGAATTGGATAAACCAGCAACGCTGCTATACGTTACGATTGCGACTCATATTCGTTACATATGGACCATTATCTGCACGAGTGTTTAGTTTAAAGTTGTAATTTAGTTTTGCTCATGAATTCGTATTTAGGTTGGAACTGTAACTTAGTTTTACGCCCGATAGAAATTAGTCCCATGAACATAATTGTCTGTCCTTTCACAGTACTTGGAATTATATAAATATTTAGACGAGTTATCTACGTATTATCTTTCGAGTTTAACTGCTGCCTCCCACATACAGGGTGTTTGGCCACCCTTGGGAAAAATTTCAATGGGGGATTCTAGAGGCCAAAATAAGACGAAAATCAAGGATACTAATTTGTTCATTGAGGCTTCGTTAAAAAGTTATAGAAACATTTCCACACAGTATATTTTCGATAAAGAATTTTTTTCTCGAAAATGCGTAGGATTTCGAGGGTATGTGTATCCACCAAGAATGATTGAAATTGACCCTCGCAACCGAAAATAATTTTTTCAGAATGATTTGAAACTTTTCAATTTTCAGGGTAACAGACAGTTATGGTCAGACAGTATATTTTAAGTAATGAATTTTTTTCTCGAAAATGGTTAGGATTTCGAGGGTATGTCTATTGACCAAAAATGATTGCAATTGACCTCTGCAATCGAAAATAATTTTTTTAGAAGAATTAGAAATTTTTTAATTTAATTTTTTAATAACTCTTTAACGAAGCCTCCATCGACAAATTGGTATTCTTGATTTTCGTCTTATTTTGGCTTCTAGAATCCCCCATTAAAATTTTTCCCAGGGGTGTGAATAATACACACCCCTGTGAAAATCACAGTAGTGCGAATAATATTACGATACTACTTTATTTTGTGACGCTTTTTCAAAGTTGTGAGATTTTGTTTACGAAACTGCGCCGATTATTATTCTTATTCCTCGTATTTAATTTTCAACGAGTCTCTCGAGATACTACTTGCAGCAATAAAACACGTTCGCGTGTTCTGAAAAATGGTATTCCATAGCGAAAACTTTTTCAATTATACTGGATAAACGATCCAGACGAAAGTCATGTTACGTTGTCATTTCTTTTTAGTTTTAACTGTGTTACATTCCATCAAACAGAATTCAATCTTTCTAACTAATTGAACGGCACAGCTTCGAAGGTATACATGGACAAAGGACGCGCAGGTTTGACCAACAAGCGTAACGTTTCATATCAGAGAATCATTTGCACGACGGTCACAAGTTGGCGTTTTAAAAAATCCGCTTTTCGGATCTTTTATTTCACGAAATGTCAGTCAGAAAGCATGCATCTACAGTATCGTTTTCCAACCTTGGCTGGACAAAAACAAAAAACGATCTCCCTCCCCCCACCCAGTTCGTTGACTGGTGTATGTTCAAACACGGGGCTCGTAAAAACTTTTCGGACACACTGCGAATTTCCAAGCAACCGTATCTTTGACCGTACGCAACGAGAATTTTCATCTCCTTTATTGCAAAAGCGAAAATCGCAGGGAATGCGACCTGCCTTCGTTGGAATTAAAACACACGGTCACTCTTCGATGGAAATTCCATTTGTTAAAAAAATATTGTACATTAAAAATATATATGTTACGCTTCCCGACAAATTAATATACAATTCGTTGAATTTATTCGGCCCTTCGAGCGTTGTTTAAACAAAAACGTATAAGTCTGTATCCTTTTTAGATATTATTTTTTAGCGACAGAAATCGTTTGTTTATTCATGATTATTTACCTCATACATATTTAAAGTACCATCGGTGAACTGAATTAAAGATTTAAATTCATTTCATCGTGCATAATTTTTTTTCATCGAAACGTACGAAGCTGAAACGAAAAAAGGGGAATTGGTAAGCTGAAAAAAATTAATGAAAGCTTTTCGCTCTTCGGTTCGTATTATTTGCGATTACTTCCACTCGCGGGCACCGCGGCGGAGAAAATTAAAAAATCGAGAAATTCTCGCCACGCCATTACGTCGTGCGTCGTTAATGAAGTTTAAAATGAATGCACGCTTGATATTATTGATCATAGGCGGGTTAAAAGCGTATAGGGTCCAGCAAGTAAACTGCAAATTCGAACTCAAACGCTGAGAACGTTATAATCAAGTTACGCGCACACTGCGCAACCAATCAAACAAACAAGTTAATAAGGCGACGTTTCCATCGACGACAAATTGAAGAGAGCAGCGCGAGGTCCAAGAACAAACATTTCGAATTTAATATAATTCTACGTCGAGGAAACGTAATATTTGTTTGACAAAAATCGTTATCGATTTGCAAAGTACATTTTAAAAATGAATCTTCAACATGGATTTAATCAAATTCATCGTTTTACACGTAACGCGTATATCTGTAACAATTTCTATTATTTGATTTGTTCTAACGATTTTGTTTTCAATTAACTTTCAATTTCAACTATTCGAATCGCATTCAAACCTATATTTCATTCTGGTTTGAGCTTGACATATTAGATACGGAAACATCAAGAATATTTTAAGACTACTACGACGCGTCTAAATGAAACGAGTTCAACTGTAAAACTTGTTTACGACCTGTCATAAAAGCCCAAGTGGCTTTAAAATGTATCTGATGCCTTTAATGATCGACTTTCTCCAGAAAATGTCAATGTACATTTTAAAATCTTAGTAAGATCTTATTGAAGTATTATATATTGTCTTAGGTCACAATTCCGTTATTTATTTATAGAAATAAATGGTTCAAAGAGCACTACATCTTAATTTTTCTTTTTTAAGGCAACGATGCATCTGCAATTCACGGTTGCATAATTTTTATAATATGGAAATTCATATTTTACGTTGCACAGATCGATTTTTCTGTTCGCTTTACGTGAAAAATTATTACGAAACAATGTAATAAATAAAATATGGTGCGTTTACCAAATATAAAAGAAAAGTATAACGATATTTTTAGGCAAAAAAAAGGAAACGGAGCCTAAGTGATAAAATAAATACTTTCGAAGTTGACCAAAAAGAAAAGTGTATAATTTGTCACGTGAAATAAAAAAATGGGTATCTAAGATTAATTTTGAAAAATATGACTCGAGAATTTTTACGAGACGTATTGTGTAATAAGCACGACGCTCTTTTTATATTTTACAACCCCCGTAATAGTAGATATTAACGTTCCACTTTTGTAGAAATTTCACGTTTTTATAGCCGACGATTAAATTTTATAGTTGTTCTGTACGATTGCAGTGTTTCTGTTACACAGATTAATGTATAGTATATATAACATACAATATATTCTAGAGGCCAAAATAAGACGAAAATTAAGAATATCAATTTGTTGATTGAAACTTCGCTAAAAAGTTATTAAAAAATTTCTAATTGTTCTAAAAAAATTATTTTCGATTGCAGGGGTCAATTACAATCATTTTTGGTCAATAGACATACCCTCGAAATCCTAATCATTTTCGAGAAAAAAATTCATTACTTAAAATATAATGTCTGATCATAACAGTCTGTTACCCTGAAAATTGAAAAGTTTCAAATCATTCTGAAAAAATTATTTTCGGTTGCGGGGGTCAATTTCAATCATTCTTGGTGAATACACATACCTCCGAAATCCTACGTATTTTCGAGAAAAAAATTCTTTATCGAAAATCTAATGTGTGGAAATGTTTGTATAACTTTTAAACGAAGCCTCAATCATCAAATTAGTATCCTTGATTTTCGTCTTATTTTGACCTCTAGAATCTCCCATTAAAATATTTCCCAGGGGTGTATATGCACCTACACTAGGATATCTATTAATTTTACAGAGTTTATTTGCAGAAGAATTAAAATATAAATTATGTTATTATTATCTACTGTTAATCAATTGATCTATAAAATTATATTCTGTCTTCGAGCATGAATTGTATCAAACTACAAACACGTTTGCAAAATGGATCAAAGCTTCTGTACTAGATTGCACGCGAATTATTTATAGGATGTATAATTAATACTAGCAGTGCTTGAAATTTTACATTTCATTCGACAGCATTTTATAAAAGAAATGAATTCCAGCGAGACGAATAATTACGAGTTTTGCAGAGTAAAATTGTTTGTCAGTTGCGTATTTGTACGCGATCTGTTCAATCGATTTTATACCTACAGAATAATTCGTTTACATGATGAAATGAACCGTGATGTTACCGAGCATATCTGTAACATGTTTGTCCAATATTATGACCAGAATCCCACAATAACGTATGATGACAATGGTTGAACAAAAACAAATGAAATCGTACATAATATCTGCTTATATGTACCTTGCGACACAAATATATTGTTACAAACTATAAAGACAATAGTCTTAGAATTTCTACATATTCATGACTAAAATACGCGTTGTTTGCCTTTTGAAACATTAAAATCGTCCAATCCGTTTAGAAGTTATGATGTTTTAAACATACGTACGAAATTTCAGGGAAAAATGTCGTGTATGGTCAGACATTACATTTTCGGTAAGGAATTTTTTTCTCAAAAATGCATAGGATTTCAGGGGTATGTCTATTCACCAAAAATGATTATAATTAACCACCGCAACCAAAAATAATTATCTCAGAATGATTCAAAAATTTTCCTAATTTAATTTTTTAATAACTTTTTAACGAAGCCTCAATCAACAAATTAGTATTCTTAATTTCTGTCTTATTTTAGCCTCTAGTATCTCCCATTAAAATGTTTCTCAGGGGCGACCAAACTGAACATCGATAATATAATTCGAAAATGAACTTTATACACGCATGTTTAGCTCCACAAATACGTAACGATTTCTCCTAACGTCTTTCACACCGTGTATACAAAACAATTGTGACTTAACACAGTTGAAAAATGTTGATAATTCAGGTAGTTAATAATATGTCAAGTCGATGATAAAAGACGATTATTACCAGACACCGAAAAGTCGTGTTCAGGCAATATTGTCACATACGAAATTAGCTTCTGGAACGGTTCTATGGCGAACCTCGTCAACCCGTTTTTGTTGCTACTTCGACACGCTGAGAAGAAAGCCCTCGCGAAATGACAGCGGACGCATTAACGAGCGGTGGCCATAAATCGATTTAGCGTCGAATCACCGTGATCGAAAGGCAACCTCCCTCCTCCCCCGTTGGGCGAGAGTAACCGAACGATGCTATTTAAAATTCATGAATTCCGTCATATCTATAACCAATTAGGTCACACACGCCGGCGACTGGCGACCGCTGCCAGTTCAGAGAACTTTAATGAAAGCCTTTCAAAATTCACCGAACGTTCTATTCTTTATCGGAGCAATTAGAATTCCACATGCAGCCTGCATAAACTATCGACTGCCAGCCAGCGGAATTACTCGAGTGCCCGCAAACCATATACGAACGCGTAGTCAGATGTTCCGGTTCGCTCTAATTAAAAAGAAGAAACACGCCGCGGGTAGGGTAGAAAAACGCATAATCCCCCTCGAAACGCCATCGAAAACGGTCAGCGTTCCTGGTCAAACATATCGACGGTTCGCAGTGAAATAATCGTCTTTCGACACTCGAGCGACCATCGACGGAATAAAAAGCGTCCATGAACGATCATTGCAAAGTCTTTTCAAGGGAAACTGTGGCGGCTGAAAATAAAGTCAATTTTCAAGTATTTTTTTACCGTAGCTGTGAAACCTTATCTGATAAATGTTTAAATGTTTTCGAAAGTACGTTTCTTGAACTACTACTTCTAAAATGTTAATTATTATAATAGGACCCTGCGTGAGAGGCCTCCGAAAATTTGTTAGAAACGGACGGACGTGTGATATTTTACTGCAAGTTGTGAAACAAGAAATCATGCAATTTTCTTAAACTATAAGATAGTAGCTTCAGTTGCACGTATCGGATTTGTAAAAATAATTATTTATTATAAAACGATGGAACTTTGAAGGAAAAATCTCAAAAAACTGTGACAGAATCAATGTTTCTTTTAACACCAGGTCGGACGATAAAAACTTGATTAATTAGGATTGTGCGTAATGTTCATAAACTTTTTAAAAAAAGTCACGGAAAAATATTGAAAATATTAAAAGCAAATGATTTTTCCCTAATTAGTTATGGACTACAGGTGGCTATTAACTATAATTTATTCTTTTAACATAATACATTTTTGCACTTATTATATTGCAATGTGAATGCAGCTACTGTACTGTACGAAATTAATTAATTCGATAGAATTATTTATTTACTTTGCCTACAGGAAAGTTATTCAAACTATCCTGTGAAAACTTGAACTTATTTGTATTATCTCGACCTTGATTGTTCTTCAACCGGTATGAGATAAAAGCCACTTCGAGCTTCGTATAACAAACACTAATAACTATGCTCGCGAACCAACAGCTTTATTTAAAGTTTAACAAGAAATTCCGATTTCTAGTAGAATAAAAGCAGAACACCATGAAAGTAGCCCAACCTCAGAATGAAATTCATAACTCCTCAAGAAGTACAAGAGCTTGATATGAATTAACAAGATGGTTTTTAACCGAATTTGAAATTCCTCTTCTCGGCGATAAACAAAGCTGTTGCTCGTTATTTCTATTTATAATTCAGAATTACACAAAATAATTTTAAACTAAATGAAAAATATTGAAATTTGCAATAATGCAATTATTGAGTATTTAATACTGTATTGCTGGAATCTGAAGTTTTTATATTTAGAATATCATAATATCAAAGGCATCTACTTCCTTTTAAATTTCCAATAACTTTAATGCAATATACATTTATTTTATTATCTTGATTACTCAAATCTTCTTTCTCATATTCCAATAATATCGATTCATCATTTTCAAACTCGACAATTGCAGACTTTTCAACATTATACTTGCCTGGAAGCTCTTTCTGAAACTTCTTTTCCAATTCCAACACCGTTTCTTTTATTATTCTTTTCCAGATTTAATATTTGCGAGACAAATACAGACATTAAAGTATAAACCATCGTCGTTTCTATTCCAATGATTCGCGTAGTCAACATCCGGATAATCGGGGTTCCGATAAACGACGTTTCACTGTATAACGATTTCTCGCCCCGAGTCGCATTACTTCTAAAGGGATATCATCCTCTTTAGACTATTCCCATGGATCAAATGAAACTAGATTCCTCTGTGAGTGTAATCTCGACCACGTTTCCGATAATAATACCAATGTCCACGAAATTATATCCGACCCACCCGCGAGCGCGGAGAAATCAATTTCTATGCCATTAAATCGCATGTTAAGGGCTCACCTGATTCCTCCGCGAGTGGTGTCGTAATTCAGCGTCCGTGGTCCATGCCGCCACGTTACGTATCCGGTAGGCTGTGGTATATTGCTAACCACACACTTCAATTCTATCGTGCTACCTGCTTTGTAGAATTTGTCACCGGCTGTCGCGCCATGCTCGTCGACGATCTCCACTTTTGGCACTGAAACAAACATTAATCCCTTTCTATAAATACAGTTCACCGTCGAGGCACGCGAGAACCGAGAAATTCGGGCGAGATCGGGCGAGATCGGCTCAGGTCTCAACAATTTACATATTTCTGCTAGACTCTACAGAAAATTCGACTTTAATATTGTTGGACTTTTAGGAGAATTGATGCAGATCGATATATGGGTTGCTCTTAACAGTTTACGGTTCTCTGTGTTACAGGATTTGGGATATGTGGTTTTATGTACATTCTTAGCGAATATTCTATAAATATGTACCTAGTACTAATTAGCAGTCACAGATGATGCGTAAGAAGTAATATACTTAATTCCTCATTATTGACACCTTTAGATAGGTATCATATTTATACATACATACAACAAATATAAATTAAAATCCTTATATAGTTAATAAACAGAAATTATTGTAGAAGTTCACATAATCAAATAAGAACGTGTTATGCGTTCAGAAGTTATGGTGTTTTAAACATACGCATGAAATTTCAGGGGAAAATGTTATATATGGTCAGACATTATAGTTTCGGTAAATAATTTTTTTCTCGAAAGTGGATAGGATTTCGAGGGTACGTCTATTCACCAAAAATGACTGTAATTGACCCCTATAATTGAAAATAATTTTTCCAGAACGATTTGAAAATTTCTTTTTTCGCCGAAAAATTTCTGCACCTAACCCCTGTCGAATTTTATTAAGAATTCGTTTTTCATTTTTGATAAATTTGTTTGACGAGTTACGGAAAAATTGTTTAATACTTTTTTGTAGGTACCCATAGGCTATACTTCCTCCCAAAATTTCATTGAAATATATTCACTATTGTAGGAGTTATGGCTGTTTGAAAATTGGACCACTTTTATGTGGTTTTTCTATTTTTACGGGGTCAACGAACAACTTTTTCAATATTTTTAGAATTTCTACATATTCTCCATTAAAATACGCGTTATTTGCCTTTTTAAACATTAAAATCCTTCAATCCGTTCAGAAGTTATGACGTTTTAAAGATACGCACGAAATTTTGGAGTGACATTTCTGGCCAGGAATTATATTTTCAGTAAGGAATTTTTTTCTCGAAAGTGGATAGGATTTCGAGGGTATGTCTATTGACCAAAAATGATTGTAATTGACCCTCGCAACTAAAAATAATTTTTCCAGAATGATTACAAATTTTTTAATTTAATTTTTTAATAACTTCCGTACTTCTATTCATCATTTAACATTCCATTAAAAATAGATAAAGAATGTATAGCAGAGTCTCTATTATTCAAATATCGTTTAACTATGATTCCGTATTATACGACAATAATATTCAAAATGCATAAAATGTCAATTAAACTATCCCAAAACCAAAGCTTAAATTTAACCGTAAACTTTTCTAAACACAAGTTATTTGATAAGCTTTCAAATTTTAGATTATTTAATTTTCTGTTTTCAGTTACATTTTGTATCAACACTTTAGTTCCGTTAAAAAAGTTGAATTTTAACAGTTATTTTGTATTTAATTAATGAGGTCCGCGGGACACATTACGCGGAATAAAGTTCCCAGCGGAGATAGAATCGTTTTCTCCAAACATGAAAGTAAAAAGTAAAAAAATAACTGTCAGAGCTAATTTTAACAGTTTCATTCAAGGCCCCGCGCAAAACCTAAGCGACGCAAGTTCTCTGTAGACGTTTAATTGCTCGCGCCACAAAACGCTCCGAGCTGCTGGAGAGATATCCTGTAATATCTCATTCCTTCCCAGAGCATTACCGAATCCTGTTGCCGTCGACAACCGGGTCTTCCTAAGTCAGAAGAATAAGTACTTTCACATCGTTGCTCCAACTTCGCCGAGAGAATAAGTTGTTTCCCTAGTTATCGGTTCGTTTCGTATCCAGCCTCGCGCAAGAAACGTGCCGCGAACTGCTAACTGCGAGAGGAATTGCCGAAATTTCTCAGCGTCGGTACTGGGTTCGTTGGAAACGGACCGCGAAAAAATCCTTCTACCCTGCAGGCGTCGCGAGCAACTGTCGTGGGAACAATAAGTTTTCGACGCGTTCGCGAAGATGGATGCAAACGACGAAAAGAACAAATTCGTTAACCGTGAAACGTTCGAACGTCGTGTCTGGGTGGAAAGGGTATTGCCACGACGCGCTCTGGCCAAACGAGACTTCGAAATCGGGGGTGCTCGAGCATCTGTTGCGGTGCCCTGAACGGGCGATTTGCTTAATTACCCTCGTATAGCGCCGCGAAAATATCGCCACTCGATTCGACCCTGTCCGTAGTCGGTGTTACAGCGATCGTATTATGCTTCCGTTTCTTGGCCCTGCTACTTTTCTACGGAGAAGCAGAGAATTGTAATGGAGGAAACGGAATTGGAGACCTTCCGATCTTGTGTTGATAAAAGATAGAAATTAAGAGAGAAGAACCTTACACAAATTTGGAGCAACCAGTTTTCCGTCCAAGAAAATGCATATTTGTTTCATTCACCGTTGAAAGTAAAAGGCTTGTCTATTTGAAGTTTTTATAATTAACATGGTATTAAAACTTATTACAGTCTTAAATTTTTTGAGAACAGACAACGCATCGAAAAGCTACTTTCACTTAGTCCTGCTTTGTCTAAAATGGTTAATAGTGGAATAATCACATTTTGTAAGTAAGATGTACGGGTGGAGAAAAAATTGTGCAACTTTGAAAACGAATAACGAATGACGAATGAAATCGATGTCAGTGATTTATTCGTGACGTTTATCAACAATAAGATTTTTATTTATTTATTGTGAAATATTCCCTTCTATTTCTAAAAGTGTTCCCACTGCCAACTACGAATATACACGTATTTGATTTTATGCATGTAAAACAATTATTTCTGGCAAAATATGCGTACTTATCAAGAAATAGCAGAACTTAGATAAACAATCAGAGAATCACTCTCATCAGAAAATTACATAAAATGAACTGCTGTGACGATACTTCCCGCACTCGCCAGTAGAAGGCTACGCGCAACTTATCTCTCTCACAAGCACTCGACCGACTACCTCTTCCTATATATACATTTATACAGAAAATGATGTAATTATTATACAGTAATGCTGTGTCTATTCGTTCCTAAAAATCTGCAAATTATCTGTCCCGAAACACTGCAATTTCTCGACAACTTCTTGTGCATACGATGTAATACAAAATAAGAGATTAAAAATACTGGATAAAGAAAAGTTTGTGTTCTCAACAGTTATCGAACGCCAATATAAATCATTATCACTCCGTGGAAGTTGAACGACTCCTAGGGAGAAAAAGAAGTTCCTGTTTCTCTGGTCGGTGGACATATTTCCGGCCAGCTCCCACGGCAGATAAATACAGGTACTTTGCGGTATCGGATTTCTTCAATAGAGGCGGAATGTCTCGAACGATCTTCAGCGTTACCACGAGATACTCGAGCTGACCGGTAATCGACTTCGATCAACTGAGAAATAAACTGGATACGCCGTAATGAGTGCTTTGGATCCGAGAAACAGGCAATTCTCCGTGAGAAAATAATTTTAAACCACGAAACGAAATATCGTGTATCGATCTCTATTCATAAAATTGTCCTCTATATTTGAATAAATGAAAATAGCGAAGTGGAATATTTTCTTTCTTAACGCGTCGCCTGCCAGACCAAACCACTCAAACTGTCTACAATTTGTTATTGAATCTATTTGTACAGCCTCGTTAAAATTCAAGAGTTCTATCTAGATTTATTTTATTTAACATCTAACTTGAGAATTAATTTCTTTAAATCCTTAGTGATCTTGTATCGACCATCCATATGTATCAACAAAGTCGATTAAGATAATATTTTTAAACAAAGAATTCTTGGGGAATGTACTCTTTTATCTCGAATTTCGGAAATAAAATGGAGCCCGAAGAGTCTGATACTAACAACCGTAAAAGCATCGACACTGGTATAAAAACTCGTTGGTTTTCTATCCTCCCCGTTGCTTTACAACCTAATAACACAAGAAGCGCCGTTCAACGCGCTGTTGTATGAAAACAAATGGCTCGATCGTTCCATAAACGAACTCGACTTAATACCGCGGAAAACACAGGTAGAAAAGGCAACGATTTCGTAGATATCTTAAAAAGCAAGGGGACGTGACCGTCTTAACCACTGGCGCGAGATCAAACCTCCAGCAGAACGTGGCTCGTTTAACTGTCGATGCACGCGAGCATAATAGAACGGCCCATTTGAGTACAAAGTTATACCATGCCTCGATGGAGTCTGCTAGAAGCAACAGTCTGGAATTAATTTCCACGATAGTGGTGAACTGAGATTGGGGCAAGTCCGAGAAATAGGAGAAGCGACTGTACGCGATCGCGATCGAAAGACGAAACGAACAATCGCCAATTATTTTGTTCCTAATGCGAATAAGAATCGTCGATACTTGCAAGTCGTTATCTTCTATGGATTTCATTTAACCGAAATGTATTTTATATATTTCGTTCCTCGATTCGAGCTTGTACCTAAAAATGAAATCTTCTTAGCATATAATAATTTCCTTTTAAGTAGAAGATCTATTTATGCGAGAGCACGATGTTTAAAATATGTAAATCACTAATCTTGTGTATATAAATTAATGGCGAAAAGAAAAATGTATGACTGCACGAAGTTTTCATATAAATTATGCCTGTTTAAGATTGCTGTGAATATAATTCTTGGTAAAATGGAAGTGTTCTTATGCAAACTAAACATATGATACGTAGGAAGACCTTCGAAGGCACTATTATTATACAATAAGATACGAGAATGGTAGGATGTTAGAATGTCTAAGTAGGATACCATAACAGACAAGACGATGAACATTTTAGTGAAACACTTGAGTATATAGAAGTAATAATTCTTCCTCGATAGAATCTTACTAAAATGTAATGAGTTTTATGTATGCAGTTATCTCGATAAAATATTATCCGTTCTACTTATGTAATGAAAATATATCTTGAGTTCAATCTGCTTTAGTGTTAAGCTACGAGAACATCGCCATAAGATATTTTATTAAGGCGATAGGTGATTCGTAGAAGATGTAGTATCTTCTCAAGATATAAATAAGAATTTTTATATCATTAAATAATAACCCAGAACGACAATTTTTTTAGAATATTTAGTAAATACGTGGGATTGATCCATCACAGTAGTTTCAAAATGAAAGTATCATACAAAATCGAAGGCTATTTTCGATTTCAGTCATATCGATAAAGTGGACGATTATCTACAAATTAAATGAAATATAAATCGAGCAATAATTTTAGCTATTAAATATTTCTATTCCATAGAATTTAAAATGTATTATGCAGAGTACTATGTCGAATCGAATAAATAGAATTTTAGTTATACAGAACCGTAGCAATTTGATAGAAATGTCATTATAAGTTTGCTTATTGGGGTGAGTAGAGACATTAATTGCTTCAATCAAATAATTCATATCGATGCCTGATTTCACGCAAGCTCGTAATTTATATTAAATTTCAAAATACTGTACATGAATATTGATTTCAATCAATTTTCTATACGTATTGATTTCAACTGTACTGCTAAACTGTTATTATCTATGATTATTTATTCCCCGCTATCTATTTATGCTGAAAGAACTAAAAAATTGTTTTCATTTAATTACTTGTCATTTTCGTAAATGACAGACCACAATATTTGAGAGATAGTTAATATGAATTCTTTATTTTCCTAAACTAGGTATTTATATAAATTGATTTATAAACAAAGGTTTCGTTCCAGAGTGATGTCTGACCGAATTCAACTTTGCAAAAGCCATTTTTCTACGAACAGAGCACCTATATTATCAAGCTGTTAACTAAATCATTTTTAGAACTAAAATATTTTTATTTCTTGAACCATGCACTCCGTTTAATACAATTATATTGCTGTACTTTTATGAATTCTGAAGTTTAATTTTTGGGTCAATGAAACAATTAATATTCACGTTAAAATTATCACTGTTGTTGCTAATAAAATCGTCTTTGTAAATGGTATATCTTTTAAATAATACACTTCATGAGAAATTTTATATTTCAATCATCGAAAAACACGTTAAAACGAATTCGAAATATTTTTCATTTAGTTTTCTAATACCTTCTATTTAAGGTATTTTGTTCTACTCGGTTACGACATGTTATAGACGTGAACAGTCAGCAATACGTGCTGAATTCTGCTGATTGCAGGTACTTGACCACAATACCTTCGAGCAACGTCTGGATAAAATAGAATTTCCGAAAACGATAATAGCCCTCAGTCGAAGCACTACCTCCATTTTAATAAGATAAAGATATAATGCCGAAAGTATATCAGAACGAAGACATTACACTTACACGACTTGTTAGTCATGTACGCAATGGAACAGCAAAATTGAATAAAAGTAACTACTTAATAAACGTTGCTCGAAGTATTTTCATTTTATTTCATTTCCCTAAATTCTTTGGAAAGAATCAAAACAAAAAATATTTGCTTCAAAGTGTTAATATTTTAAATATGAAGTAAAGTTTTCTACTTTAGTAATAGTATTATACGCTCCAAAAAATTTATCTTTACACTTGGAACGGTAAACAAAAATATTTATTCACAGTTGATAAAACAGCTTTATTAAGAGTACACAATGAAAAATTCATAAACGAAACGAAAATAATACTGTTATTTTCAAAACTGCGATCTCAAAGGACCATAAATTATTTGGTTGATTGTGCCAGTGATATCTCCAATAAATGCCGTATCAAAAAATAAATGTGTACGCTCCATTATCGGAAAATATGAATATAAGTTCTCCCTTGAAATTTTATTTTGTTGTTGTAGGATTATATCTCAGTAATAAAACGTTCCAGAATAATCTTCGTAATTTTTGATATTCATTAATAATTTAATTCATAATTATTATATATATTAATTATTATAAATTATAAATTAATTTATAATAATATTAATTGATAAGATCAATACTTTCATTAAAGATAAACGATTTTACGTAAAACGTAGAAATATATAATGCAAGAACATGTATTAAAACTTATTGAACTCAAACACATATTGAATAAAAATTGACGTTAAAATTTATACCTGATAAACAGTTTCTTATGTTTCAAAAAAAAAAAAAACTAAAATAAAAGGAAATTAATAGCCAAAAAGTGGGGATCGTTTCTCCAATTTTGCCCCTTATCATTTTCAATTTTTCCAATGTTTCTTTAATTTTATTTTATTTTACGCGACCACAATTATTAACTTTTATTCGCAAAACCGTTTTTCGATCCGCGCGTCGGCAAGATAGTTTAATAAAAACAGACAAACATGTCGATTACGCGCGCTAGAAAATATTCGCTTTGTCGTTTCGTCGTACACGGTCGCCTCTGAAATTTTACACGATCGATTCTCGTTTCCTCGATCACTCACACGCAACACGCAGCATATACACGGCGGCACACGTGCAACGCCGTGGCATGAACGACGCAATTTCGCTGGAGAGCATTCGTCGCCGTTACACGGCTAATACGTCACACGCCGTTTACAAAATCGCGAGAGCTAATCAATACCTTTCCAGGAACGTGACAGCCCTAAATGGATTTCAGTTCACGGGACCAGAGGGAACCGGAGCACACAAATAGAGTGCATAGGTACGAAAAGTAGTTTGGCTTTTCCTATCCAGGGTAAACTTAATTGAAGTATCTGGTCAGGCTGGGCTACGAGAAGGAAACAGTCAGAGAGAGGGGAAAGAGGGGAGAGTGAATAAAGCCGAGAAATGGAACAGAAGAAGCGGTTCGATGGCTGTTGCGCCCGAAAAAGGGGGAAGACAGGCCAAGAACGGAAACGACAACTGCCGCAAGAAAGAACGCCCGGGTAGGAAGAAAAACGGAAGACCGTCGAGAACAAAGAATAACGAAGACAGCAAGAGTGGCAAACAATCGTGAAAGGACTCTGCCTCGTGGCGCCAGTTAATCAAAGCCTCGGCCGGCTCACCCCTGCCTTTGCCAGTGTCGGCCAAACAATGCCTCGCAGTAGCAAACTTTTAAAACGTCTATTCGGGAGAAACCCCATTTGCAACCAAATGAAGGCTTCCTACCCGGCGATTTCGTCTCTCTCCTTTCTGCTTCACGGCCAACGGACCGACGACCGTTTCTGCGTTGCAACCTGTTAACTATCAACCCGCTGTAACGCCCTGTCTTGTCCACGGTAATTATTTTTTTTTACTCCGAGGGACACTACGAATTTGTGAGACAGAGAAGAAAGATGGCACAAACAGGTGTGAATCGATTTCTGTCTTTGATAAGATAATATTTTTTAAGGAAAGAATTAAATGTTTAAACGTGAAAAATTGTGATTGTTGGGGGATGTAGCGACATGTCTACGGATTAAGGGCTGTTTGTATCAGTTGAAATCACACGAGTCTCAATCTCATCGATCCTCCATCCGGGATTATTAATTGTAAATTAATTATAAATGACCTCTACGAGTGTATGTTAGTTGACTAAAAATGAAAGGATAAGTATTTATTGTCTAACTTCAAAATTCTGACTGTTGGGGGATGTAGCGACATGTCTACAGATTAAGGGCTGTTTGTATCGATAAATAAATCAGTTGAAATCACAGGAGTCTCAATCTCTTCGATCCTCCATCTGAGATTATTAATTGTAAATTAATTATAAATTACCTTTATGATTGTATGTTAGTTGATCAAAAATGACAGGATTTGTTCTTTAACTTCACCACAGTATAAGGAGAAACCCTTTGAACTTTCATCCTTGCGATACTACCTCGTTAGTTAGCAAACATGCAAGTAAGTTCCCTGAGGAAATATTTGATTTTTTAAGGAAAGTAACTCGATTTATCTTCCAAAGAATTTAATGAGAAATTTTTTAAATTGATACAAATGGAAATTAGTGACTTTGTTTGTTTTATCAGTGATTTTGAAGTGTTTCTGGATTGTGATGTTCTCAGTTTAATGAAAGTCTCCTCGTCTGAATAATTACTGGTCATACTACTTGTTCGACTAAACTCATAATTGGTAATGTACGTTCAAATTTGTTTTTTGAAAGATACTTTAAACTGTCAAGATTGGAAGATTTCAAATCCAAATTTTCAGCATTTTCATAAATCTCGAACACCTCAAAGCGTGAATACTTTGACTAAAATGATATCACTGACATAAAATATTGAAAGAAATCTGTAAAATATTAACACACTTGACATTGCAGTTTATACCATTACATATTCTAACGTATAATTAAGGAAATATAGATAATTCTATAGAAGAAACATTTCCATTCGATTATAGTAAAGTATTTTAGTAAATAGATTCAGCTACTTAAGTATTTATGCATTTCTGAAACACGCCGTATATTACAGGTCCGACTAGAAATATACTCTGCCTACTCGTCTGACTAGTGGCGTACCAATTCCACTCGTTTCACTAGTGGCGTACCAACTCTACTCGTTTGACCAGGCGCGTATCATTTCCACTCGTCCGATTAAACAAGCATCGTATTAGTGTCGAACATTAGAAAACAATAGACCTGTCTGATCAGTGACTGTTTTATTTCACTAGACTGACTGCAACGTGTTCTATGCTACTGTTTAAATAATTCGCAGGTGTCGATCCGTATTACACGTGTCCATCAAGAATAATTTAACAACCATTGTGTCTATAAATAAATGAAAAAACGAAAAATGAAAGTGATTTTGAAAAACACTGTTACTGACGATACGATTGTACTTCGACAATTCTATTTCAGAACTGTATTACAGCAGAAATATTTACAACGTTGCAACAAAGTGTTCGAGCATCCTCTCCAATAAAACATTTATTTAAAACATCGTGCGTTCGATGGATACACTATTAGTAAACGTAACATCTAAATCAGAGAGATATTACTCATAGTATATTTCTATTGTACTCTTCTATTAAAAATGAATGATATTGCATCACACATTTTTAAACTGGATTTCGTCAAAAATTTTTACAACTTGAACAATCTCGACTCTAGACAAATCGCGATATTGAAAGAATTGGAGAGCTTGGAATACTTTTAGGTATTATACAACAGATAACAGATTGTGTTAATTTTAAATCGGTATCACGACTTTTTATCTACATAAAAAATGACAGCAATATATAAGATACTGGTAAAATTAATTAATTTAAATATAAAACACGAATGCACATTAAGAATTTAATAAACTCTATTTAATAGAGAACGTATTTCACAGTAAAGTTTGAAAATCCATGACGCGTAGCAACAAATACGACTGTTAGCTTATCCAAGCTCTACTATTATGGTACTTTTATCTAAAAACGTCGCTCTCGGACCATCTATTTATTCGAAATGCGGTAGGTCGATGCGACTTCATCGTGTCACACGCGTTTCATAACCGTTTCCTCGAACTTCTGCCGTCTACAAAGGAGAATAGTTCTGACGACCTCTCATCTCCCAACTTTCGTGGTTTCCTTTTGTTGAACAGGAACTTCCTCTTACTTCTCGGCCGAAATCATCGGGCAGAGAGGCTCGCGTAGGAGTTCGGGGTGGTCGGCATTTCTCAACAAAGTGTTTCTTTCTACTATTACGCAGTCGACGGGCAAACCAGCGACAGTCGAATAAGGAGAAACGAACGAACGAAGGAACTGAGGAAACTACGATCCAACCGGCACAATTTTTACTCTAATTTTTACTCGCGCCAAATTTCAAAAAATTTATTCAAATTTGGTCACCTTTTTCCAGAATTCATTATTCCAGAGCCTTTAAACGTTCATCCTAGAACAATGGTGCACATTCAAAACTACGGATCAACGCTAAGAGTAAAAAAGAAAATCTGCCAATTTCTGTAAAAGTCTGTCAACATATCAAGAACTATAATCCTAGGAAGGACAAAAATACTGAACAAAATATAATAAAAAGAAAAAATTAGCATATTAATTTACCAATAATATCAGTAAAATTTTAATATAGTTATAAAATACGTAAAATTACACGTTGTTATTAATTTGGTAAATTTATATGAAACATATTAAAATGTTAAAAATATCACTTTCAGTGGCCGCTAATAAATTTTAAACCCACGCTGCATTAAATAAACTCCTAAAATGAATACACGTAGAAATTTATAATTTATACGGTATTTTTCCCGAACTCGTTGAATATATTCGGATCTCTCTGCAATTTGTAATAACTACTTTTTTACATTTTGTTTAACTCATGTTTAAAATGTAAATAGTATAAACTAATGGGTATCATTCGATCAGTTAAAGGTTTACCGTATTTAAAAAAAAGCTAGTAGTAAGTCAAGTGTTTGTAACGACATTGTGATACTAAAATATTTATTTCTTTTTCACGGATGAAAACAATTTGATGTTGTCAAAAAACACTTCATACAAATTGAAATTTAAATATATCATTATGTTGATAATTGGAACAAATCGACGACTTAACTTTATACATAAGTAATTCATAAATTTAATAACCGATATCGCTAATTGGTCACGAATTCGTAGAATATTTCGTCGATGAATATCTTATTTTTGAGAGCCAGGAAGAGGTTGCACGAACAAGCCAGAAAGTTTAAAATCAGAAAAAAAATACGGGACAGAAAGGATGGATAACGACGAGCGAAACAAGAAGAGAACAATTGGATGGTGAGTAAGTGGAAAGGGACGTGTGGTCCTTATGAATTCATTACTACGCTTCGCGGGGCCATCGTAATTTCACAAACTTCACTTTCATGTAAATTCGTTATTCCAGTTACCGTTGCAATTATTGAAGATGAATTATGCGCTGAGAAGTTCTTCTCAATTTTCTGGTCGACGGGTGCTGAAAAATTACAAGAGTACAGACGTTGCTCGAGATTTTCGGAATCACGGCGAACTTTCCCAGGGCATAGTAACGAGGAAAACGTTATGGAACGCGTTATCTAGCGAAACTTTGCCTAGCGAAAACAGGAACCGTGGAAATTGCTTTCCGCGTTGGAAATTTTCGCCCAAGATATCTTCTACAGCTTAAATTGTCATTGATTTAGTACCGTTTGATACGAATAATTCTGATTCTGATATTAAGCGCATTAAGTCCAGCTGAATTTACGAGTATCTCGCAACTGACGTAACGTGTATCTATAAATAAATTAACCGTACCATCGTAGATTAAACACTTCATTTTTCAATTTTATCACCCTTCAACGTCTCTGCTGGTACCATATCACGATTATTCAATGTTTTGTTAAATGTATTTTAAGTGCAATTTTATAATTTAAATTCTATTTTTCACTTAACGAGTATCGAAAGCATAGTTGATTATCCTTTATTCAAAATTTCTATCCAGATTATAATTTCCTGTTTCTTCGGTATATTTTATCAAGCTACACACAAGCAGCTGGCTATCGCAAAAAATAATAGAAATGTCATCTAGAAATTTCTTTTGATATTCGTGAAACAGAGAAAACTGAATGGTTTTTTTTTTATAGAGATATCATCGATCTTTCCAACATTTCGCACTTTGAACATTTTCATTCAAAAACCGATTTCACCGTTTCACGTTCGGATTATCACGTTCCCGTTCAGTGTTTCACATTGCTCGTCACTCGCGTAACGAATCCGTGTCTGCGCGAACTAATTCACGCGTCTACTGGTTTAGAGTTGCAAACCTCCACGCGTAATTACAAGTACGTATTTCACGCGTGAAATTCTGACCGTGTGTAGACAGTACGTGTCTCAATTCGTATGATGCAACTGTCCACGCATTAGAAGAGACAAGGGGACGGCGAAATGCGCAAGGGTTCAACGAACTTGGGTTTAATTAAACCAATTAAACGAGGGAAGTTTTAACGCGACTGGTACGCTATTCAATGGACATTTAATTGGAACTGACACAAATGTGATTCGAAAAATTTACCACAGCTACTTAGCAAGGAACGGATATATTACCTTACGTGTCATATTTTATTTATTTAACGCCGTTATTACGTATGTAAATCATGTATACAAGTAGATAGAAGACTGTTGTTATTATCAAACTCCAAATTTGTTTTTGTCTTTCAATTACAAACGAATACTATTTCTCGACTATCTTTGTGTATTTCATTTTTCTATTGCGTTAAAAAATGGTCGATCTATATTTAGCTGCAACAGTGGAGATCCATTAAACCCTCGCGCGGGAAAAGAGAACAATACAGAGGTGCAAACGTTGTGTAGAAAAATGATATCTATCGTAAAACCAGGAGAACATCGATTGAAGGAATATCGCGCATATCGAATAAACGAAGCTTCACAGAGTCCTTGTTTCTTATTACTTCGTAAAAAAACTGTCGCGGAAACGTTAAACGTATTCGTAATAGAATTTATATTTAACATTTCTCGTAAATTTTTACATAAAAAATACAGATTATTAAAAATAAACATGAAAAAAATATACTGAGGATTTATGTGCTAATGACATTTTATGTATCGTTAAGTTACAAAATATATTTATTATGAAGCTATAAAATACATAAAGTATCATTACGTTTGACACGTGACTCAAAGTCAAATGATTTTAGAACAGATGACATTTTATGTATCACTACATTACAAAATATATTTATTATGAAGCTATAAAATACATAAAGTATCATTACCATATAAATTTAGTTGCAGATACCCAAATTTGACACGTGACTCGAAGTCAAATAAGTTTAGAGGTAATAAAATTCTTTGTATATTTAAAAGTTATTATAGAATAAAGCTGTATGGCACGATATTTCGTACGTAGCTGTAAATCTTCCTTGCTGTTGTACTTCGTAAAACTGTACCTGCAGGTGGAAAGTTAATCCGTCGTCAAAGAAGTCTTGCTGATGACAAAGCAACACAACAATGTAGAGGAATGTAAAGGGAAAGAGTCACGGAAATGCGGAAGCGCTTACACGGTACCGACAAACAGGAGATAGCTCGGTACACGAACAAAGGACAGAACACAGGAGAAGTCCGGAAGTTCGACGGGAAACAAGAACATATCAGGAATTCCTATCGAGCATCCGCAGACCGCAGCCAGCAACCAATTTCAAGTTTACGCGCACAACTTTTCCGTATCTCTTCCACGTATCTGCCTCTGACGTTCTACCTGTTTCGACTCTCTGGCGTGTGTAGTGTCTTCGATTCTATCTGTGGCGTGTCTCGTCTTGTGTGTGTGTGTGTGGGTGTTTTCTTGGAGCGTTAGTACTGTTTTAGGAAAATATCCTGCGGTGATATTTCCCGCATGGTTTCCATTCTTTGGATTTTCTAATTCCTAAAGGAGTTCATTCCGGTCAATTTTCATTCGACCATGCAAGATTCTGGTCTCCTTGGCTGGAAAGCATCCAACAAACACAGTCTTGTATCGATAAACACTAATCGGATATTGAGTTTTTCAACTATGTTAAAATTTCGAAAAATTACACATTAATAACCATAACAAGACTTGTTTGCAAACCAAAAATTAAAAAAAGATTCAGATATGTAGATCAGAAACTACGTAAATCAAAATTTGTTGCGGTACTTGTTTTTCAATCCACACTAAAATTCATGAATCCTGCTAAAATTTATTTCCTTTATCATTTCAGCTTGAAAATTAATTGTTTTAGTTCTAAAGTGAAAAGTCTTGTCATCCATATGTGGATGTACAAAAATTTTAGTAAAAGACTTCCTGCACTCGCCAGTAGAGGGATACGTTTTCTCGAAAGTACTCGATCGACCACCTACTTCAATATTCACGCACCTCGACCAATGTGTAATGGTATACTTAAACATAACAACTATACTACTTACAAAATTTCGTCTACACTGAAACCAGTATGCTAAGCAAATCGATAAAGTCAGCAAATCAGTTAGTCTTCATTCACATTTTGTTTACGAATTATGAACAACTCTTATAACTGTTATACAAGGGCGATTTATAATTCTATTCCAACATAATTGAGATGTTTTGGTTTCATTGAATTCTAATAAAGAAGAATCAATGAGAAGGTGATGAAATTTGGCTATGCAAACTTTAGCTCTCGAACACTATTGTCAGTATGAGCAGCACACGTTTGTAAACGCGGTTGCTTTTGAGCATATCTAATTTGTTGACTGTCTACTGACTCGTATATGGCTGGGGATAGACTTTACATAGTAAGTCCGTTGTGGACAGAGCTAATATTGCCCCGTCCGGTTAATCTGAAAACTTCTCTAGGACTAAAAGTGGCTAGTGATATACAAAGAGATTCTAGAAACTTAAACAAGCTGCAACTTATTTCTAAGCGTAGATACAAACAATACATAATAGTACTACGCATCGTATGAACTAACATCCTCTTAAAAAGTGCAAAATTGTCGAAGATACACGGCTCTGAACATAAAAGAAATGATTCATGCGATAAATTTCTAATTTAATTATTCAATAAACATAGTTGAAATAATTATAATTGTGAAGGATGTTAGTTCGTACGACTTGTAGTACTATTATGAACATAATGTCGTTCGATTTTTTATTCTAGATCATAGGAAAAAAATGCCAAACTGCAGATAAGAAATAACATTTATTATTTCACCCAAAGTCGATAAAACGTAACGAGAAAAAAAAACTTGTATCTTGAAACGTTAAAGAATATACAGGGTGTTCGGCCACACCCGGGAAAAATTTTAATGGGGGATTCTAGAGGCCGAAATAAGACGAAAATCAAGAATACCAATTTTTTGATGGAGGCTTTGTTACAAAGTTATTAACGTTTAAAGTTCCGACCGTACAGAACTTTTTTCTCGAAAATGCGCAAGATTTCGGGGGTATGTCTATTCATCAAAAATGATTGTCATTGACCCCTACATCTGACAATATTTTTTTCAGAACGATTTGAAATATTTTAATTTCGTCGAAAAATTTCACATCTTCTCGAATTTTTTTCTAGAAAGTGGATAGAATTTCGGGGGTATGTCTATTCACCAAAAATTATTGTAATTGACCCCCACAACCAAAAATAATTTTTGCAAAACGATTTGAAATTTTTTTTTCCGTCGAAAAATTTAGGCACCTACTCCCTGTCGATTTTTCTTAAAAATTCCTTTTTCATTTTTAGTAATTTTGTTTGACGCCCTACAGAAAAGTTGTCTAATACTTTTTTATAGATACCCATGAGCTCTACTTCAGAAAAAAGTTTCATTGAAATATATTCACTATTGTAGGAGTTATGGCCGTTTGAAAATTGGACCAGTTTTAGAGGGTTTTTCTTATTTTGCGGGGTCAAGGATCAACTTTTCGAATATTTTTGCGATTTGTACATATTCTCCACCAAAATACGCGTAGTTTGCTTTTTTAAACATTAAAATCGTCCAATCCGTTCAGAAGTTATGATGTTTTAAAGATACGCATGAAATTTCAGTGAAACATATCGACGCTATGGTCAGACATGAAATTTTCGGTAATGAATTTTTTTCTCGAAATTGAGTAGAATTTCGGGGGTATGTGTATTCACCAAAAATGATTGTAATTGACCCCCGTAACCGAAAATAATTTTTCCAGAACGATTTGAAATTGTTGAATTTAATTGCTAATAACTTTTTAACGAAGCCTCCATCAACAAATTAGCATTCTTGATTTTCGTCTTATTTTGGCCTCTAGAATGCCCTATTAAAATTTTTCCCAGGGGTGGCCGAACACCCTGTATATGGAAAATGGCGAGAAGTTTCAACGAATCCTTATGGAATAAAAAGATTGCCAAATATCACTTCTCGTTTTACCACTTTACATGAGTCTCCCCCCTTAAGAAAACAAAGCCTCCCATGAAAAATTGTTATTCCATATTTTAGACTTATTTTTTCATGTACAATCACCCTCTTTTCGCTTGTACCACCAGTTAACCGGTGGTTACTCCGACCATCTAGCCGACGTCTTGCCTTAAGAATGAGCAAGTGGTTGGGCCTACCCTAAGTGTTATATTGCATCGCGAGGGGACGCTCGAGGGTCTGCAACATCCACAAAATCCACAAAATCCGGAATTAATCGCTCTTCAATAGCCCGCAAAAAATCGCGAAAAAATGTATTCTTCTTGCCTACAAAGTAGAATGGCCCCTTAAGGGTTGAACATACTTAGCACCAATCACGAAGCGAAACATCAACGAAATAAAACGCAACTTCTCGCGTTGACCTGCGACCCCGTTTCCCCACGTACAATAACGCGAACGCGTCGACGTCGGGTTGATGTCGCCTGTGCATCGCGTTGTTAAATGTGCAACGGCCTTAACCCCCTTACGCGCGACTGTCTCTGAAAGCCTACTGCGAGCATCCCCGACTACCCGTGAACGTCGTACGTTTCCAAACGTTTCATCAAGCATGCTGATGCGACGAGCCACAAGGACTCTTTTTCCCCCCGTTGCGCCGGGATTCTTCGCTTAATTATATTCATCCGGCACGCCTAGCACGAAAGGAAACCAGAAGAACTTATTCTCGGAGGAACGAGGAAACACACGCACGGGTCGTGGAGCACGCGATGGTACAGCAATTAAAGCGACGTCTAAGCGAGCGAACGTCGTTTGTCCCGGAGAAAAAGAGAGAGAGAAAGAGATAGAAATAGACAGAGAAAGGAGTAAATTATGTACCAGTAACCAGAGGTAATCCTCGCGAAACCCGATGATTCGCCATCGTCAAACGCTCCCTACGGGGACACGAAACGCTCCACGACGCCAAGATTCCTCCCACACGCGCACCCACACACGCTCTGCGTTACACCGCCCCCACTCGCGGTTATTTGCCGCTCCGACGAGGGGCGATACAAAGTCGGAAAGCGTAATTCACCGCTGAAGAATCTTTACCCCGGTTAACCATTTGGCTCCGTGGCGCGGCAGCGTCTTGGCGCGTTGCTGAGGAAACTGCTTTATTAGGCGGCTCATAAAGGCAACGATAATTAAAGCAACTTACCCGGGGGAACGAACAGTTACGCCCGCGAGGGGAGGCGTTGCGCAAGTAGAACACACATTTCGCATATAATGAGGGAGAATATACTACAAAAAGCGATGACACCGTGTAATCTTGAATCGCGTAATTGCTAATTATGGCAACCTAGATATTTCGAACTCTTTGCCGCGCCGCGTGCAAATAATCCAGGTATACCGGTGGCTCGCCGTGCGTTACCGCAATATTCAACTTTTAACTAAAAACAGAAGTTTCGCGGAGAACGTGGTATTAAAAATAGAATCCATAGATTGCAAAAGAAACTGACTCCTCTGCGGATACTGCAGACTTGTTATCAGACTCCGATATTATGTAAGAAAACGAAAGAAAAGTAAAAACTGCAATTATACAATAATGGAAAAAATAATACAATGGAATATTAACCCCTTGACGTACGATTTAATTTCAAATAATTTGTCAAGCCTGTACTATTTAATTTTGTTTGTTCGTACAAGGAACGGCCACGAAAAAGAATAGATTTGTTTTATGAATACTTCGTAAATGTAAAAATATGTTGATTTTAATACATAAAACTTGATGACGAGTGAGTAGCCTTATGATTGTGAAACTTGACATCAAGAAGTTAATGAAAGTCAAAGAGTTAATGAAAACAAACTTTAAACATATTCCATATTAGGGTAACTAACCATATACTGAAACTGTGATAAGTATTTTTGTAATTAATATGTTTTATTGCAATTTTCAGGAGTTATATGTGAATAATATTAGAATCACTGTTACTTCTTTCATTCCCGTCTATTTCGGTATTCAGATAAAATACGTAAGTGTATTTTTTTTTGGAAATAATGTCATTGCCTGAACTATCACTTTCTATATACATATAGTTGTCCTCGATGATTTCACAATCACTAGGTATGTCTGATAAATCATCCAACGCTAAGAGTAAAAAAGAAAATCTGCCAATTTCTGTAAAAGACTGTTTAAACAGTAAGAATTACATATCAAGAACTATAATCTAACTAGGGAGGACAAAAATATTGTAGAAAATATAATTAAAAGAAAAAATTATAGTAGTTGATTTCATAAATGTAAAATTGTGATGTATTCGACTGTCAGAAAAACACTAATAAATATATGTTACAACGCGTACAATAAATGTAAAAATGCACGCTAAATAATACCGTTATCGGAGAAATTTATTAGAAAAACATACACTTGTCGTGAAACGAGAATACTCGTATCCCGTCGGTAACGTACATTTCAATAAAACGAGAATTCTAGTCTCTATTTTCATTTCTCGTACTAGATTTTCTTTGTGTAACCAACTGCGTTTTTGTAGTCGGAAGATATATCAGGGATCACACAATATATCAAACATTTACATTACAACATGGAAACGGAGTTTTACCGGAACGAAATGTACGCGAATGGATTGCAAAATTAAAAAATTGATACGTCTGCTCACTGCTCGGCCGAAAACCTTTTTTGAACGCACAAGAAAACTTGTAAAACAAGTACATTCAAAAGCAAAGAGATTATATTAAAAAATAATGTTGACTCCTTGAGTGAGAATGCAAATTCAACTTCAATAAAATACATTCGCCAAAATATTGAAAATATTTAGAAATCATATTTGGGAACAGATTGGGAAACTTAATAAAAATCGAGCTATGTTAGCTTCATTTATAATAAATGTCCCGTAATAAAACAGTCTAAGCTTGCTGTAAAATAAATCGAAATGCAAGGGGTTAATAACGATTTTCTATTTGTATTGCAATAAAATTTACAAGATTACCGTTAATTATCGACTCACCCTCCTATTTTAAATCCCTAATAATAACCCTAATTGTAAGTTACGTGTGCACTCGGAGCAGCGATATGCGGTTTGTTTCCCTTTACAATCACTCTTCTCCTTTTGATCAATTTTAGCCACGATAGAGCACACGATGCAATTTCGTTCGTAATTCCCCTGCAAGAGGGCTCGAGAAAGAACTCCAGGTAGTTAATAGTTCGCCAAACGTATGATAGAACGTTGTCGAACCTCGCAATGGGGAAGAATAAATTGTAACGGTAGGTAGACCAAAGTGAAAAGCCGCACTGAACGAATAACGCAGCTGACTGTAGTCGAATGGCGCAGCGTAAAGGTTAAACCAACATCTCGAACGGGGCAACGCAACCTCGATGAACTCTCTCGGCCTCTATGATAGACTCACCTCGCGACACATGCGCCGTTTCACGACACGAAACGTGGAATCAACTTCTGCTGGGTATAAGCGTGACGCACACGTGCGTTCCAATGATCCACGTGTGCCTGCAAGGTGAAGGAGGCACACGTGACACACCGTGCTTCTGGATACAAGAGTGTAGTCGAGCCCACGCACACGCGAGGACACTATGCATTGGGATCACGTTGGCGCCGTAGAAAGCATATGTCGCCGAGTCTCACGCCACCCGGGACTGAAAAACGCCACACACCCCACGGCCTCTTCAACCAGCCGCGTGTTTTACGACGCACGCTTCGCAACAAGAACGAACCAGGATCCTTAGCTCGCGCGTGACCGACCCTACTTAATCATTCTTTCGCTTCTCTGTGTTCCTCACCGATAAAGAACATTCGCCAACTGTCCCTACTACCCGATATTCGTGAAACTTTACAGAGGACAAGTATTTTTTTAGCTGCAAAATAATAAAATTATCCTTCGAAGTTTCAAGTTGTTTGCATCGTACGTATGGAGTGCTGTGTTTCGAAGAATATTCGATAATTTTACTTTAACCCTTAAGTGGACTCTCAATCTCAACTGAATTATTTTACTTAATGTTGATTTTTCCTTGCTTTCTTGTTTTCCTTTAAAAAATAATTGCATTAACATATATCAAATAATTATTGGTTCAAACTTGCGGAGGAACTTCACAAACTACGACAAAATTTTTCCTACATTAAGAACAATGGGAAAGATGGTACGTCTAAGACATTTGAAAATAATAAATCGATTGATCTGAAAGACATCTGACTCAGGAAAAACCCCAACAGTGATCTCACAAGTGTGTCTACTAGTTAAGAATCTTTCGAGAAAGAAGAAAGACTCTCACATAAGAATAACCATTTAAATATTCATTTTATAGTGTAACTACTTATCGTGAAAAATGATCTGAAGAATTTAACACGAGTCAGACTCGTCATTGAACAGAATCGTTTCGGTTTAAACGAACATCGTCCAAACCAATCATGCATCGTTCCGATCGCATAAACCAAGATTCTTAACTCGCGTTCGACTATGCCACCCCAAAATGTCATCTCCCTTCCGGTCCCCTCTATATCTTCCTCTTATTTGCCCTCGTTATTTCGCCTCTTCCTCAAACTGCCTCTTCCTCTTACTCAACCGAATGTTTTATATTCAATGCAAACGTTCTCAACGATCCATTAGCAGATTCTTTTCGGATGCATCGTATGGCTGTATGAGCTCCGGAAAGTGGGATAACTGCGGATTGAATGTGCACCGATAACCGCAAATCGTTCGAGTAAACGTTCTACCCGGATATATATGGGAACGCTGGAAGTTGCGAGCCAATGGCAATTGGGAGATTAAGTTTTTTACTCCGCTGAAGGATGGACGGTCGTGGAGTCGCGGTGGGTGTTGGGATCTCCAGGCAGAGTTCTTTGTCGGACTCTCGGGTCATCTTCTTTTATTAGAAATGTGGAGTCGACATAACGGGAAATCGTTGCTGCAGCGACAAGTACGTGGTTTGTGCGGCGAATCGAAGATGGAATTTAAGAACTGCCGCTCGGAGCGATATTCTTCCATACAGTTGCGAGTTTTTCTATGTTTATTGCGACGGAACATTCACCGCGAAAGATTTTTCGCAAAACGTACATCGCGGAATTAAATTTTTAATGTCATTATATTATGATTGCGTGAGATAATAAATAATTTCTGCCACGATAGAAAGGGAAAACTTGAAAATCGACAAAATTTGCCAAAAGATAAGACAATATACATACGTTATATAAAATATATAACATTGTTTTGATGAGTGTCCACGATTTTTGGTTGACTATTATGCTCTATTAACACGTTGACTGCCAGTCTAAAACCGTAAAACTGCATAACTTAAAACTTGTACTAGTTACTTTCGTGACATCAGTAAAATTTATTTTCTTTGACATTTCGACTTGTGAATTAATTGTTTTAAATCCACCGTTAAAAGTTCTGTCACCCACATATGGGTGACGTGGCAGTCAAAGTGTTAATATCGTAACAACTGCATCGTTTCGATTTTCAACGAAGTTTACTAATTACTTCAAAAAGAGTGTTTAAGACTTCTATAGAATTTTCCGTGGAAGGTCATCTACATTTATAAAAATCTGACACTATTAATTCGTTACCATACAATTGTACTGCAGAAGAATTTTAATTATCAAGCGAATGAATTATAATTTTGAACTTCAGGGATTCACGAGACGATAAAACTATCGAGGTCTCAAACCGAATCGAACTCATACAAACGACACGAAAGTCGTGGAATCGGTACCTCAGAATTTTTTTAGAAAATTATATTTTTCTATCCCACGTTTAATCAGATTCGTCACCCTTAGCCAGCAATCCAGACGCTAAGATCCTCGGTACCGGTTACCCAATGCAATCGAATCCAGACTCTCGATTCGCGATAAAGGAAGTCCAGAACGATACACAACGCGAGCTATATTTTTAATCCAGACCTGTCGAAACGTTCCAATTGAATCCGCGCGAAACGACATCGATGGCTAAAGAAAGAGGACGCAAGATATGTGCCCCAGTTGGATATTCGTTCGCGTTTTCGTTTCCAGCCGCAGGAAAGTTACGTGCACACGCATCGCGAGCGCGGCCATATCTGCGGAACAACTCCTACGCCGCGAGACGTGCCATGTGCGGCAAGAGCTTTTAATTAAAATATGGAGATCGACCCAGGCTGCAAAGCCAGCCATTGTGGCGACGAGTCGAGCTGCAATAATAACAGATAATATATCGTCCACGGAAAGCCGCTGTAACTGGCTCTTTCGAACAATGAATTCAAATCCGGGAATCGCCGCGGCGAACAATGACATCTTGAACCTTTACGTGTACTTTCGCGACTGACTACGCCGCCCGGAGATTTACTCTTCGACGCTTTCGCGGGAATTAATAATCTTCGCTTCCAGAACCGGTATTTTTATCCTTCGCGGGCGCGAACGTGATTAATCCGCTCGCGCTCAGGCTCCTTTCCATATTACTCGTCCAAAAGTTATCGAGTTCTTTGCTCTTTAGACAGAATGTTACGTTTAATTGATTTTGTTCCGAAAATTCTATGTATTGTTCCAGAGCGATGTTCATCCTAAGAATTATTACTGTAACGTTAATTCGGCGCGTGATAGTTTGGTTAGTTCGCGATATTAAAAATAAAACGTTGTTTCGTTTGTTCGTTACCGTACCACCGGAAATAACTGGATTAATCGGGATGAAACATTGGAATTGAACAGTTAATTCTCAAGATGGAATGTAAAAGGAAATTTTGAATAGAATTCATGAATTTTAACGTGGTTACGAAAAAAAGTACCAAGACAAATTTCAAACGTAGATTACGATCGTTTGAAATCATAGTTTCGATCTTAACAGTAAACGTGTTAAAATAACAACTATAAGGGTATTCGACCACCTCTGGGACAAATTTAAATGGGAGATTCTAGAGGCCAAAATAAGACGAAAATCAAGAATGCCAATTTGTTGATCGAAGCTTCGTTAAAAAGTTATTAATATCTAAAGTTTCACGCCGACTGGAAAATTTTTTGACGAAAAAAAAAATTTCAAATCGTTCTAAAAAAATTATTTTCGGTTGCGGAGGTCAATTACAATCAGTTTTGGGCATTACACATACCCCCGAAATCCTACGCACTTTCGAGAAAAAAATTCTTTTCCGAAAATATAATGTCTGACCATCGATATGTTTCACTGAATTTTCATGCAAATCTTTAAAACATCATAACTTCTGAACGGATTGGACGATTTTAATGTTTAAAAAAGCAAACTACGCGTATTTTGATGGAGAATATGTACAAATCGCAAAAATATTGGAAAAGTTGGTCCTTGACCCCGCAAAATGAGAAAAACCCCATAAAAATTGTCCAATTTTCAAACAGCCATAACTCCTACAATAGTGAATATATTTCAATGAAACTTTTTTCTGAAGTAGAGCTCATGGGTACCTACCAAAAAGTATTAGACAACTTTTCTGTAGGGTGCCAAACAAAATTACTAAAAATGAAAAAGTAATTTTTTAGAAAAATCGACAGGGAGTAGGTGCCTAAATTTTTCGACGGAAAAAAAATTTCAAATCGTTTTGCAAAAATTATTTTTGGTTGTGGGGGTCAATTACAATCATTTTTGGTGAATAGACATACCCTCAAAATCCTACCTACGTTCTAGAAAAAAATTCGAGAAGGTGTGAAATTTTTCGACGGAAAAAAAAAATTTCGAATCGTCTTGGAAAAATTATTTTTAGTTGCTGGGGTCAATTACAAACATTTTTGGTGAATAGACATACCCCCGAAATCCTGCGCATTTTCAAGAATAAAATTCAGTACGGATGAAACTTTAAACGTTAGTAACTTTTTAAGGAAGCCTCAATCAACAAATTGGTATTCTTGATTTTCGTCTTATTTTGGCCTCTAGAATCTCTCATTAAAATGTTTCCCAGGTTGTAGCCGAACACCCTGTATAACATATGATGTATAACATCTCGTGATGCATTTGTTCGTAAAAATCAGACAAATATACATGTATTCCATACGTCAAACAAAGTAAAAAGTTTGTTTGTTTATTTATTGCATATACGTGTCAGAATAAATACGTATTTGTTGATTTATTTGTTTGGCTATGTATGTATGCAGTTATATTTAAATGTAACATATGTGATTCAAAGTACACAAAATTTTACGTACAATTTCTATTGAAACCGATGTAAACAGTAAATTTTTATTTTTCCATTTGCTGTGCAATCTAATAATTCTTTAGTGAGATCACCCATTATGTGTTATTACGTAATCTTTCAATCTATCAAAGTATTTTCTGTCCGTAATCAATTACTTATTAGGATTTCTTCCTGTCTGTTGAGATAGTGCTACACTGACAGCGTGGTAGAACAATTATTTACCCATTATATCCATCAATTACGAGGTGTACAATAATACACTGTAATTAAATCCACGTAATAACTTTCACATTAACGACATTTTGGACATCATTCTTTCGTAAACTCTTTAAAGATTTATACAAAGTGCTTCTAGTTTTAAACGATAAAAGAAAAAGGGAAATATATAAGAAAACAACAAAGAGGAAAAAGAATTAGAAAATGACAAGAAAAATATAACAAATATATGCTTTATCCAATGTATAAAACTCTATTATGTAAATTATTAAAACGTTCAATAGCTCATTTTTAATTAAAACAGTCTTCCATAGTAATACAATTAATTATTACAAGAATTTACTATTGATTATAAGCAACGATAACGATAAAAACGTTTTTATTAAATATTTCCTAAACAATTACAATGTCGTTATAGGAAATTGGCTTTGACGATTTGAAACGTAAAACCAATGCAATTATACGTAGTATAGATGTTAACGTTTGTGAATTAACGCTAGAGAACATCACTTGTTTATATTAACTCTTCTTTGTTGAAATTCTTACGTTTTTGTTATTTTCTTAAAATTCCCTCCACAAAACAGTTTTGTCCCCCCTGTTAGGTGGAAGTTTCATTGTAAATATTTGTCCCTATGGATGTTCGATCTGCTGTTTACGCTTAAGAAATAATCGTATTAAACACAGGTTTAACGCGTTCTAACAACGGTGATCCAGTAAAGGGATAAAACAAAATCTTGACACAACATCGGATGCACTTTTTGTTCGTCTGTCTATTCCATGCACGAATAACCGCACATACCGTAGGGTGCACCCTCATTAGTCTACTCTGACTCGGTCTGGTTAACTGATTGGCTCACCAGTCATTATCTCCATTTCACGCTTCGCGAAATCCAGTGTATGGTATCCCCACGTTGAACAATAATAGCGACGGTACGTCGCAGATCGATAGAGTTAGGTATTGGTGACAATGAATAGGCTTAGTAGTTTTACCACGAAATGGTGGTGTGTACTCTGCGGTTGGAATTCAATTATAACCCTCCCAAAACTCCAAAATTTCCATTCATTTCGCCCTCCTGCAGAATATAGATATACGAGGGTTGATTGATAACCAAGGTCCCCAACAACGCCATTGTGTGAGTAACGGGGACATAAACAAACTCTAACCTGCATTTGATAACCTCGAATGTTTAGTTTAAATGTCCAAACACTTCAGTTTTCTGCATGAATATATAAACGAAGAATTAATCAATTCTCATCAAAAAAAAGAAACAGCGTATATATGCTTTTCGTACAAAATAAATAATTTCTTTTTCTTTTCGTTTTAATATTTTCTCTGATACTGGAGATTCTAATAAATATATAGAATCCATCTTCTAATTTATCTCAAATAATTCTTCCACTTTAAAATATATACCTTAATTACTAAGTACAGAATCGAAGACAATATTATCTTATACTATCACGATCTTCGAGATTAAATAAATATTTTATTCCGTTATTGCAAACTTGGTAGCGCATGAATTGTGCGCAAAAATTGTTTGTAAGTAAACAACGACTTCGACTAACTGCATTAAGGAATTTCTATTAAAAAATAATAGCGTTTGTTAACGTAAGAACAGGTTATATAAAAATTACAGTTCGTCAATATTCTCTATTTTATATTTGTGAACGCTCGAAAAATTATAATAGAAAATGATGAATAGTAAGTTGAAATAAACGATAAATTGCTTTATCGAGAAGTTAAAATAAAAGCGACTCGTTTCTCATACAATTCTAAGTAGAATTACTCTTTATATTCATACTATCTTTCGTTCGTTGTAATTAATATTAATTGCGCTCCTAATTACAATTCAACTACCATCGATACTTCTTTGTTCATCGGAGAAATCCTGCAATCTGTTTACCTTGAGATGAAAAGAAATCTTCCAAGATGCTGCCAGCGCTTCTTACGCTAGATACGGTACCGATGAAAGAGAACTGTAATTTTGTTTCAGAATTATTAAAACAATTGCTCGTAATTACCAGAGATCGGCCAGGTCAAGACGACGATTTGACAAAGGATTTACATCCCGCTATTTCGTCGAAGAAGGAACTCGAGAACGCCCCGCGATCCACCGTACAAATGTTTAAAGTGTTGGATTTCTTTCAATTTGCATTTCGTATTTTAATGTCGAGATGCATTGCAAAGATTTCCCCGTCTTAAGAATTGTATCGTTTAAAGAGTCTTGCAAGGAGAACTTTGTCTTAAATGCAAAAATGAATCTTCCGTTTCGATAATTAACCTTGCTCGATGAAGAACCGTTTGCATTTGAACATTTTTAGCCATCCTCTTTAATTATACTCGTATAAAAGGACCACTTCCTTTCGTCCGTTTATGAAAAGGAAGGCAAGAATCGCAATATAAAACAACTTCGAGCACGCCCCTATTAGGACCAACAAAAGTTCTCGCAAAATATATCCACTGGCACGCATAGTAATTTTTGAAGTCTATATTTATCTCAGTTCGTGAACAAAGAGAAGAAAAATATAAGTTACGGTGGCACGAGTTATTACAAGGTTCGAGTTTGGTTGAAATTTATTGCAGCAATTATTAAATATACTGCAGCGTAGCGAGAAACAAATCGCGATGCCATAATCCCGCAACATACAGTATAAAACAATTTCTTTTACGCGTCGTTTCTGCAATGATTTACCTTTATGGGTCCGGTATCGCGCATAAAATGAAAATCTATTAATTTTCGTTTCGTCTGACCATATAACGTTTTCACTTGTTGATTGGCCAATTTTTCGCAAAAGCCAAAGCTTTCGAAATTCCCTTGGGTAACGTCAGCTTTTACGTTTTAATTTCTTTGACATTAATTTCTTCAGAGCTTAATTTCATCGATAATACTGGGAGTTTTATACCTCACTCTTGCTGGTGTATTTAAAAAAAAAAAAATTCCTTATTTGTCGTTTCCTGCTAGCTAATGTATCAATATGTAGATGATGGCTTTCTCGGGAAACATTTTTATTGAATCGCTTTTGCTCTTTGCTGTACAGTAATGGTTCTTAAAATGAACACGTTCATCTTTCGTACAGCGGAGGCGAAATTCGACACCTTTCTTTCACGCTTCACTGGTTCCAAGGGGGAACTTATGAATCACGTGTTCATTTAAAGAATCATTGCTGTATATCTCGAAGACGAAGCCTCCGTTTGGTCTTTTGGACTTTTAAAGGACTTTTGGATTTTTCATCGCGTAACGAACTCGTATTTCTCGACTTGCCTCGTTTCGAAACGCTCTGTAGACCCACCAGGAGGCGAGAACACGCGCCCTGAGAAACTATTTAGTATAATCGACGCGAAACAGAGGCGTCTGGGAGATTCAAGAGCGAACACTGAACAGCTTTAACAGGCAGCCGAACAAAGAAGGGTCGCGGCGAAAATCGAATTTCCGTAAATGATATTCACGTGCCGAAGGGGGTGGCTGGCGTGTTTGCAGACGAGCCCAGATAGTGTCGAAGGAAGAACGTCAGCCGCGAAGGGACGCGAAAGTCTCTTCAGCCGCGTTGAATAGAGATTTCCAGGGCGTCGGGGATAAATCTCGCGAAAGATTAGCTAACCGCTTGTACAGACGAAGAAGAAACAAGAGAAAATTGGGAAAAATAAAGGGAACGGCGCCAAGTAAATGAAGGTGAAAGAAGGAAACGCTTTATGGCGGCCCGTATAAATTTCTTCTTCAAGAGAAGCCGACCGCCAGAATTTATCGAGCGTTTTCTGCAAGAACAACGCCGAACCGTTCCGTAGACGCAACGTTCTAAGGAGTCGGGAGAGCTTCGTTGCGATTAAAGTTGTCGCTTCGGGAAATTGGCCATTATGGCTTCCTCGATCTGATAAAAGGCTTAAATGGTCGGCTGTGAATAAAAGAGCGCGCGCCGCGTCCCAAATTGAACATGGCCATGTGTTGGGACGCTCTCGAGGCTGAGTTTATGGTTACCAACCCCCTCGAATGCATTATTTTTTAGGCGTCTTTGCAACGAACATTCGTTATCTTCATGTTAAAGAGGAATAATAATAACGTATTAAAAGCAATGAAATGTTATTAAATCGAGCACGATATGACGCAAGGTTTACAATAGATTTTTCTAGAAAATGTTTCCCAACATTTGATGGTCAGACGATTGGTTCTTTAAAGCCATATTCGGTTGCTATTGCAATATAAAATAGGTAGAGAATCGTAATGATTCTGTAGAATTTATAATTCGACATCACATTGTTAGTCACGTCAACAACTTTTCAAACAGAACTTGAATTTAAAAACACACGAGTATATTCTGCTTTTGAATATTTATCATCGTACACATTGTACTTCGAACTTTTCTAAACAGTTTTTTAAACTGTCTCGACACGTTTATTAGTAATTCAATCGATCGTATAATTTCCTTGTTCTTATTTAAAACTTCAACGACAACTTGAAAATAGAACGCGCAGGATTTTAGATGGATTCTACTGTGATCGAGTACGATGATCTGAAAAAGTAATTTAAATTATTTTTAACTTCTTTCACATATTTTCGTCTGGGTCACGTCTGAGTCAACTTTGGACGAGCTAAGTTTAGACTAGTTTCGGATTAAATAGTCTGGGTAATTTATGATGGATCAGCATATCAAAATTCTATTGTCATAACATTCGACAGGAATTATAGTGGTGGGGAGAAAGTAGTACAAAAGCTACTTAAGCTCTTGTTAGACCAAAGAAATTATTATTGTAATTAATCTACATAAACAATGAAATACATAACAGTATACGAAGGATATCAATAAATACAATATTATATTGTATTGTGGATACTCAAAATAGTCTGAGTTTAAAGAAGAAATTAGAAAATTGTAGAGTTCTAAATTATACACGTATAACGTGAACTTTCATTTTTCAAGGAAAATTTAATACGTGTCTAAATGTCGAATTGTAACATATACAGTTAACAAAATGACATAATTACTCTGTAAATTAACTAAAATGATGTCTCGTACGAAACATAACTGTAACCCACATTTTCACGGGTAACAAGATTGTAGGTTCCCTTAATGCAGAGAAAATTGCGTCCACGGAAGAGGGAACACAGATAGATAATTAACAACGTTGCAATGCCAAACACAGGAACAGTATGGAACACGTTCGAAGTTCAATTATTTTCAGTAAGTCGCTTAGGCGACGCTTTACTGACACGAAAATTTAATTACAAGCAACAGTGAGAATTCTTTCCAAAATAGTTTTAAATTCGTTTTCCACCGATTGTTAAGTAATATAATTACTGGAACATCAACGATTGTAATATTATTTAATAACAAGCAATGATAATATTATATTCCCCAAGACGAAGTTAACATCGTTTAATAAACTTGGATAGATTACACAGTTTAAGACTTTAAATCTAATTAAATACGCTAAGATTGTAATGACAATAAATAACTTCCAATTCGGTTCGGTGATTATAAGTCAAGTAATTAAAATATTGGTAATTAGAAGTCGAACGAGATTAATTTTCTATCTACCGACTGTAATTAATGTGTCGCAAACCTCCGTAACGTTAAATTTATTGCAATATGTATCAGGAAATTGTCTCTTGTTAACGCAACTTTCAGAGTGATGTAAAATGTCACTGGAAATTTATTTCAATGGTATTTTAATCGTAATATTACATTTTACATTATTTGCAACTGTTACCGTTTTAAATTTTATGCAAGTTGTACGAGTTTTCGGATTGTTGAAATTCAGAATGAATTTATAGATTAAACAGTTTTTTTTTGTTGTCTAAAGAACACCAAAATCGCCTATGGAAATACGTATACTTTTATTTGTACTTATTGAAATTATTGAATTTTGCTTAGAAAACGGTTTTCAAATATATTTAAAGATTAATAATGTAATTCTATTCTGTAGGATCCATCAGTAATTTCCCATCGTCGAAAATCTCCGTGAGAAAGTGAAGTTCGAGTAACTCTGCACTAATACGCCTATGTTCGGTACGCCCACAAAGCACAACTGTAGTTGGTCCGCCGGATGGCAGTTACGATTGCATTGTTTTCAGGCACGGTCATTCAAAGCTGACTGTCAAATCGGTCATACACTAATTGCTGTGGCGAAACGTATGTATTATCGAACCATTGACGCAAAACACAACTATGAAATTTGTTATCGTTCGCCTCACCATTACACTTTTTCTATTTATATATTATTTAACATCGAGAATGAAAATTTAATACAATTTGATCAGATAATAACTAACTGTGTCACTTTAACAGTGTAACAACTCCAAAAAATTAATTCAGACAAAAAAAAATGCTATTGAAACTTTTGCTTGTTAATAAGTGGTTAATTTACTTTTATTATTCGTAGTAGAAACTACTAATTGTTTTTGTATAAGATTAACCTTGTCATTAAGAGTATTGCAACGTTTCTACATATTTAATACATTTTTATACAATAATACATGGCAATTCCGAGGAGCTCTCTAGTAATTCTTATGGCGATACTTCCCGTACTCGCCACGAGAGGGCCACGTTCAACCTCTCTCTCTCGCAAGTGCTCGACCGACCATTCAATATCCTGGCGTTTAGATTCAGAACGAAACACAAATCAACACAATTTTTATCTTGCTCGTAATGTAAGGACTGACAGCAAATGATAAACAATGAGGCGAAATCGTTCCGTACGGACAATCACCGTCATAGACGTCGATCGTTTTCACGAAACAAAAAACTGTTCGCCGAAAACAAGTAAAATTTGCGAGACTCATAACGCAACTGATATCAAATCCTACGTTCCAATCGACAACAATGCCTTTAGTGTTGCTCTTAACTGAATCGTACGCGATAACCATCCATTGTTTATTGAGCCATTGTGAAAGACCGACAATGTGGAACAGCCGACATGTCCCGGGGGCGACTATGTATAAGCTGTGTGTCCAACCACTCAAGCAGATCAGTGATCCAAACGTCGAGCGATTGCCGATTTGAAGGAATAGGTAATGAAACGTAACCTGCACGACGATTATGCATAGTCGTTCGTTCGTCATGATCACGACGGCCGAAGTTCGGGTTCGTACAGTTTGCGTCAGACTTGGGAGTTCAAGTTTCAAACGGGAAGCAGACGATTTAGAAATTTAAGGAAAGCTAAACTCAACTGGTGACAGTAAAGACACAGTAAATTAACCACTTATTAACAAATAAATGTTCTAAAGAAACATTGTAAGGTACGATTTTTTAAAGACACCCAACATTGAACCGAGACATCGAAATAAACATTTTAATTTATATTTGCTTATCTCTGAAGACTAACAAAAAGTATAATTTCTCATGACAATATCAACTGCTTGATTTTGTAGGTGGATCGAGGTGGAAAATGAATAATTTCAGGGAGTTAAATATGTGTAAATATTTGCGTGATTTAAAAGAGCTGAAAAAGGCATTCAGTACTGTGTTATATTTCCGTACTTTCGCGGTACAGGAAGCTTGAGTTTTATATTCATACTATTCGTCGAGTTTGAATAATTGCGACGCGATTGCAATACCGCGCGAAAATGCTTTCTCCCGTTATAAAGACGCAACAAGTCGACTGCGCTAAGAATTTTTAGAGGCTCTATAAAAGCTGGCAAACCGAAATTTTTGAATCGATTGTGACTGTGAGCGGGAACGATTCTTTATTATGGTCCTCTTTGAAAATGAGAATCAAGGGAATGCCATCTGCTTAACAAGGTTCCAACAAGAAGAGAAAAGTTGGTTTATTCATGAAAAAGTAATAGCTATATTTTTTAAAGAAAGTAATACTAACTTCCTCCTATAACTGCATTTATTCACGAAGAAAACAGGTCAAGGAAAACTAATTTAAGTCTTGCGACATTTCCGTAACAATTCATCAACTGATACAATTTGTGTTGTAAAAGTAAGGATTTACGACGTTGAGTTATTCATCTTACAATATAGATGTAACTCCGAGAGACAAGTATCCGTTTACAAAAGTTTAATTCAACCTTCGGGGCTAAAAGTTTCAAGATATCGTGGATGTGAACTCGACCACATTAAATCATTTTGAAGACAGATATACTGAAAAATACATGACTTTTTATACTGTTAAAGACTCATTATTAGTTTGAAATATGTTGGACGCAATCTCTGGACACAATCCCCCTAAATTTTGATCTATGGGGACTCGTGAAAGACATATTTTATTCTAGAAACTGTGGCGACACTTTCCGCGCTCGCCAGCAGAGGGCTAGGCTCTCTCACAAGTACTCGACCGATTAATATTTCGATGGCGTCGATCGGCGTGCAGTCTAGCATATTTTTCCTTTGAGCTAGAATAAAAATTCAAACGACATTTTGTTCATATTACTACTACGCGTCGTATGAACTAAAATCCTTCTTAAAAAATGCAAAATTGTCGAAGATACACGGGTCTGAACACAAAAGAATGATTCTCGCAATAAATTTCTAATTTGATTAAAATGTAGTAGTAATAAATATGTAATGTTAATTAAAAAAATGTCGTTCGAGTGTTAATTCTAGATCAAAGGAAAAAAATGCTAGACTACACGCAACGAATAACATTTATTATTTCATCCAAAGTCCATAAAAACGTAACGAAAAAAAAAAGTATTTGTACCTTGAAACCTTAAAGAATATATATGGAAAGTGGCGAAAAGTTTCACGGAACCTTTATGCTACAAAAAAATTGTCAAATATCACTTCTAGTTTTACCATTTTACACGAGTCTTCCCCCTTAACCGAGAAGAGAAACAATATAACTTAATTGTTACCAATTTCTTTTGTCAATTCGGATTTGACCTTTGCGAGTTTACCCCGCTTGAATATTCAGACGAAACCGGTCGCGAAGAAACTAATTCATAAGTTTAAATTGTAAATGGAGCTCGGTAAGCGGTCCATTCTAACGGAATTATTCCCGAATAGTACAGCGTCGTCGGTATCGCGGTACACGAAAACGCGGCAGCACCGTCGCCCTTATTACGCGTCCAGTGGTTCTAAATCTTTAATCCGCGTCGACGGAAGGAGTAAATTCAACGCGCGGAAAACCTATAATATACCGTGGTTCCGGCGTATAAGTTAAATACATCCGTTAATAACGTGCAAACAGAAATTAACCGGGGAACTCGTTGCATGACTAATAATTCACTGTCGGTTCCGAACAGTCCTCAATTATAGGGGAGAGAGGAATAGGGGGGGGGGGGGGGGGGGAGCATAATGCCGACGGGAGATGCGAAATTCACGTTAACTGGGTACCCGCGTAACTTCATTTCCGCGTGAAATAGTCGTTTGCGCTATAGAACGGAACTTTGATCGCCGGTGAAACTGAATTCCGTCGTTCCCGCGTATGCTTCTTCAATCATCGCCGGTGATAACGGCGACGCACCAAGTACACAGCGGATTGTACGCCCACGCAACTCCGTCCGGCACGAATAATCGATACCCAATCGGTCGTATGTTGTGGTTCATGCCCGTACGAGACACCAGTTGGAATACAAATATCGGCATGCGTTTGCGTTCCAAGTATCAAACGATCGGATTTGATACAGTTCCTTGAGTCTTTAGTCTGAATTCTAAATCGGACGCATTTCCCACCGTTGGCAGCCCGTTCGCGCGATAAAAGGTTTCTCAACGCGGAGTTTATTACAATTTTTCTTCATTTTCGTTACACGTTCACCTCCCAACGCAGATGTGGCGGTTTGGTGTACCGGAGGAATGGTAAGTAAGATGGCGGGAGTTAAAAAAAGAATAGGAACGAAACGGTTGGTCGAGCGCTTGCGAGAAAGCCCCTCTGGTGGCGAGTATGGGAAATGTCGCCACACATAGAGCGATTCACAAAATTATTGGCAGATGCTAAAAATGATAGGAATGTCTTTTGTGTACTTTTTGTTTCGAAAACATGATATTTAGAGTATGAACTCACGATAGTATGAAAAAAAACAATGATATCATCGCTTGTAGTTATAAAAAAATGAAATGAAAATTATTGGCACAACTAACATATTCTGCGAGAAACAAGTTGATCAGCCTATTTTGATAGTCTTTTCTTTTCCTTACTCTAATCCAGGCTCGGTATAAGATGTTGCAACAGTCAGTTAACAATCCCAAAGTGAAGAATTAAAATCTAATAAAAAGAATACTTGTCTATACACGTTCTACAACGGTGAGAAAAGAAAAATAATGTAAAATAGAAATAAGAAATTTAGTAATTCGTCACTGGAAAATATAAATTATAACAAATCCATTGTGGTCTGAACAAAGTTTTATATTTTACGTTATGGTAAATCAGTCATTTGCTATTATAGAAAAAAGTGAGTAATATCAAAACTAACACTATTTGATACCTACATTTTTAATACAGTTCAGTATCGAATAAAACTTTATCAACTGGTATCGATGCAATATTATCCACAAATTAAACGAAACAGATGGAAATTGCTTATTGTTCTTCATTATACCAATGGCAATACTGATCTGTTGCACACGCAAACTGAATTATGCTTGCTACATGATTATAAACACCCTTCATTAAACGTGTAATTTTCAGCAAAACAAAACCAATACAATGTAAGCTTTCAACCAGTAACACCTATCGCCATATTAATATTTATATAAACCTCTTTTTCATTTGCTTCTTTCACTAGTACATGCTCTATACAGAGGACAAAATAAGACAAAAATCAAGAATATCAATTTTTTGATTGAGGCTTCGTTAAAAAGTTATTAAAAAATTAAATTAAAAAATTTCAAATCATTCTGGAAAAATTATTTTCGGGTGTGTGGGTTAATTACAACCATTTTTGGTGAACAAACATATCCCCGAAATCCTACCCACTTTCGAGAAAAAAATTCGAGAAGGTGTGAAGTTTTTCGACAACATTAAAAAATTTCAAATCGTTCTAAAAAAATTATTTTCGGTTGCAAGGGTTAGCTACAATCATTTTTGGTGAATAGACATACCCTCGAAATCCTACGCACTTTCGAGAAAAAAATTCCTAATCGAAAATGTAATTTATGGCCAGAAATGTTGCCTGAAAATTTCATGCGAATCTTTAAAACGTCATAACTTCTGAACGGATTGGACAATTTTAATGTTTAAAAAAGCAAACTACGCGTATTTTGATGGAGAATATGTACAAATAGCAAAAATATTCGAAAAGTTGGTCCTTGTCCCCGCAAAATGAGAAAACCCCCATAAAAATGATCCAATTTTCAAACAGCCATAACTCCTACAATTGTGAATATATTTCAATGAAACTTTTTTCTGAAGTAGAGCTCATGGATACCTACAAAAAAGTATTAGACAACTTTTCTGTAAGGCGTCAAACAAAATCACTAAAAATGGAAAAGGAATTTTTAAGAAAAATCGACAGGGGGTAGGTGCTGAAATTTTTCCACGAAAAGAAAAATTTTCAAATGGTTCTAAAAAAATTATTTTTAGTTGCGGGGGTCAATTACAATTATTTTTGGTCAATAGACATACCCCCGAAATCCTAACCACTTTCAAGAAAAAATTCAGTACAGTCGGAACTTTGAATGTTAATAACTGTTTAACGAAGCCTCCATCAACAAATTGGTATTCTTGATTTTCGTCTTATTTTGGCCTCTAGAATCCCCCATTAAAATTTTCCCCAGGGGTGGCCGAACACCCTGTATAATGAAATTAAATTTTTGAATTGAGTTTTATTAGTATACTACTTGCCTCGTTCTCGGATGGTTAAAGGGTAGTTTAAACTTATATATTTTATTTTTAATAAGTTTGTATTTAAGTAAACCAAATCTATTAAAATTCTTTAGTTTTTTCAATTTTTATTCTTTTGACAAACTTCCATTCCTACGGACCAAAGGTGCATCCCCGAATAAGAAAGAAATACATAATAATTTTCAATTGAAAACCTTGGCTAACTATGAACAAAAACTCCCTCAAGTTTCTTAACTGTATCATCGCGCACAATAATGCAATTCCACGCATTTATTACATACAGTAACGAACGAATCTCGACAGGTGCAACGTTTGTGATTTACTATGAATTGAGTGCACGAGAAAGGTAGACCAAAATAAACTTTTCAATTTAACGTATCGTTTCCTCGGTCAATATACATGGCTCTACTTCGTGGTTATTATTTCCTCAAAGTCTATACTTTGCCCGGTCTTGTTTATCATTTTGTAAACACAGACTTCAATAAAAGCCGCAGCAAAACCATCCCGTCTCGGTTCCACAAAATAAACTACCACCGCTATAATTTTAATAAGACAGATATGAATTTCATAGACCTTCCCTAAAATGCAGCGCGAATCTCACGGTCGTATAAACTCTCAGAATATTTTCTCCATTCGTTTGCATACACCATTCCCAGCTTCAAAGTTTTCATGCACTTTCTTGCCTCGGATGCATTACCCAAAAATGACTGCACGGAATTCCCCAAAGTGTTTACGAACGTCCTGAATCTTGTTTCATCCACGATTGAAAATTCTCTGTCCGTTGCAGCTGTTTCTTTTGTCGATTTTCGATTAAAAAGTTTTTAAAATACGTCTCAAGCGCCAACGGAACGTAGTATTTCTAAATCCTCGAACCCCTGGATAACCGTTATTAAAAATTGTCTCTCCGTTTCGTATCTATGATTTATCCACGATTTATCATAAAATAGAAACGATTCGAGTGGCTGATCTTAAACGACCCACGCTGCATATAAGTTTGCAGAAGCGTGCAATTTCGTCGCGGGGATGCGTTCCAAAGGCACTTGACGCCCGCCAGCGTAAAAGTGATTCGCAGGTTGAGCTAAATTGAATAGTATAATCTGGCTTTCCTGGCCCGACAGTTTAATAACTGTTGGCGCTTCGGATGCCAGTCCCGTGTAGTGAAAATTCTGACCACGTTATGGCAAGGAAGCGAAGACTGGTTGCTCGGAACGGAACCGGAAAGGCTGTTGACACTCGAGTGTCGTCCCCGTATTATACTTCGAAGTTTTCGGAGCTGACGTGGACGCGGTCGGATATTAGTTTCTGTCCAGGAAGTAGGTCGAGGAGCAAGACAATAATTTTTCTGGAATCCACTTCACGCGAGATTTACTTTGACAAGGTGACCCCCGTGAAATTGTACGTATCCCGACGAAGTGGATCACGTTGTTTCGCTACCGAGACGCGGTCAATGATTAATGGCCGCGAAAACTTTCCTGGCTTCCGTCTGATATTCTTAATACCATCAAGAAAGCTGCTTGCGCCAGGATAAATTTCGTCCTCGGTCTACCATATGTTCGACGTTCGATCCCTATCGGGCTGACAATTTCTTATGGAACGATTCTCGCGATAACTTAAGCCTGATAATTCTGAGTATTTTTCATCCAATCTTTAACGAAGTCACTTTCGACAAAAAAAAAAAAAGAAGCAATTACGTTTGATATTTTTATGGAAGTTCATGAGACACATTCGTCTAACTTCGACGCTTTCAATTCATTTGATCATACTCCATGTACAGGGCTTTCACTTGAGAACTTTAAATATAAATATCGCGGAAATAAATTTTCGAGGAAAATGTGAAATACAAAAGTTTGTTTCAAGGGGGAATCACTAAGAAACCTATATTTCTATTTACAGATTCTTATTCCACGCAATAAAGGAACAAACTTTTCTATGAAACATTTTTTCATCAAATTTTTCTTACGAGGATGTTTAATAAAATGACAAATTTGTTTACTTATGAAGCTTGTGTTATGTATAGTTATTACCCCCTTGAATCCTAGTAACTTTTGTGTTTAACATTTCTCAAATTTTTGTTTAAAGTTTTCAAATGAACACTATATGTATTGTACTTTTAAGACATATAATAATTTATTTGTAAAATAATCTTGATATGCAAAGAAACTGTCAGCAAATTTGAGAAATAATATTTCTAATATTTCGGGAATGTACAAAAAGTTTTTACGAATAAATATTATGATATATGTGAAACTATCTTAATTCGTTTTCTATGATATTAAAAACAAAGAAAATATGATATTTATACAGCACGAAGAAAAAGAGAGCTGCTGGTAACGTATAAAAATGTAAATTTAACAAAAAGAGAGCATAAAATATATGTATTATAAGTGATTGACATATTTGATTTGAAAAACACATGGTGGCAACAATATTTAAAAAGTACATTTGCAAAGCTAACACGTACTATCGATTAGTGATGGAATTAATATAATTCGTCAACCATATATGAGCCGGTTGTGAGTTGTCATCGATGCGTAATTAAACTAATACACTAATTGCAATTTCATTTAATCCTATCATCGAAGCGACAGCAATCGGCTTTCATGACGATCCACTGTACTGTAAACCTTGCCCAAATGACTACTGATACAATTCTATCATCATCTTTAAGAGTATAATGCAGCTGTCATGAAGCTTAAATCGATTACTTCGTAATAATTCAATTATTATAATTGATATCACCGAAAATACTTTCAGCACAATGCACCTAATATGGACGATTTTTTTTGTAATTGTTCTCGTAATTGTTGTTGCACTGATCGACAGTAAAAATAATATACATATAGGGAAAATTAAATAACATTTTTGCTTATGTGATTCCATAGTTGCCAATCGAATTTAATATCTTATAATAACCATGGTGTAACTTGTGTTTAGTCTTATTATTGCTCTAATATTTCATTAATCAATACAGCTGTAATGTACTAAAACTACGATCACAAATTAGTGAGTCTTATTTTTAATGAGATATTATCATACTAACGGAAACTAACCAAGTTTTGTTTCATCTTCTTTAAAAGTTGCAAATTACAATTCTATTAAAAGGAGCTATTAAAAATTTAATATTTCCCATCGAATACTAAAGTTTTACTGTCCATGATTGTCGTGAAAAAATAAATGGAGCGTTGGAAAATATGTATTGCATCAAATGGTGATTATGTAGAAAAATAAATATGCAAGTTTCAGGTACAATAATACACCAGTATTTCGAGATCAGTTTCATTAATTCCCCCTATCTCAAACGTATTTTATAGGATTACAGATCTCAGTTATCAATCGATAATTATTTGTCGAATACGAGACCTCGTTCAAAAGATATTCCCGACACAATTTCGATTTAATTCCGTGAAAGTAATCACTTAGTTATCCACGTCGTAGAAAATCTGTACAGCAGTCTTTTAGGATACGCATAGAGCTTTATATCAAAGCTTTCTAGTGAGGTGTAAACCTTGAGCCTGCGGATTAAACTGTAACAATGGGGAATCTCTATCCAGAGCAATGATTGGACGACGAGTCGTCAACCGTTGACCACCGAGCCTTCCGTGGATCTTAGGTAATAGAAACAGAAGGGACGTTAAAGGGCAATTACAATTTAATCGAGTGAGATTACAGTTTAAAGCGAGGGCTTTCCGTTCCAGTGCTATACAGGTTATCTCAGAAATACACGGCCATACTTCAAGCGATGGATCTACACACTAAAACAAGCAATAAATGCCACCTGATCATACGTTCGACGTACCCTATTCCACAAAATGCTGGAGTGCAAAGGATTAACACTGCCAAATAGTATTTTGAATGTATTTTTCGACATTACATTATACAGGGTGTTCAGCCACCGGAAAAAATTGTAATGGGAGATTCTAGAGGCCAAAATAGGACGAAAATCAAGAATACCAATTTGTTGATGGAGGCATCGTTACAAAGTTATTAACGTTTAAAGTTCCGCCACTACTGAATTTTTTTCTCGAAAATGCGCAAGATTTCGGGGATATGTCTATTCACCAAAAATAATTGTAATTGACCCCCGCAACCGAAAATAATTTTTCCAGAATGATTTGAAACTTTTTGAAATTTCAGGGGAATCGGAATGTCAGGGTCAGACATTATATTTTCAGTAAAGAATCTTTTTCTCCAAAGTGCGTTGGAATTCGAGGGTATGTCTATTTACCAAAAATGATTGTAATCGATCCCTGCAACTCAAAATAATTTTTTTAGAATGATTTGAAATTTTTTAATTTCTGCAGTTATTGTGCACTGCATTTGATTGTTAATGAACAGCAACGTCATTATCACTTATTACGTAAATTAACTGTGTGGAAATTTCTTAGATCTCTTGTTAGAGATCTTAATATTCTCCGTCCTATTATTACGTAATTTATCCAGTCTATCGATCCTAGTCTATCATCGTTGCCTCTTGAGCTATTCTCTGTGTTGTCGCTTCTGCGTTCCTAGCCTCATCAGTGCATTCCCTTCTCTCACACCCATCTCTTCGTTATACCGAGATTCTTGATCCAACCCACCTCCCCACGCGATCATTGCTCCAATTTGATTCACTCCTTGTCCTACTTATCAACCTTTGCTTCTTAACATATTCAAATCACTATCACCTATTCGGTAACTACTACGAACACAATTTTTGACGTTCACATTATACACAAAAATCCTATTTAGTGCTCGCACATTAGTGTTCCCGTAACGAAAGGCAATACGCCAAAATCTTGACTTATTCTACTTATTCGAGGTAGTACGATATAAATTAGAAAGTCAGCGTCCACGATAATTTGTTCCGGTCGTAACATTTAAGCGGGATCTTTGTATTAGGATCTAGTTTCCCGAGAGTGGTTCTTAGATAGGATGCAAAATCAAAATCATGTCCAAAACTCCGCTTAAAACGCTCCGGAAGGGTCATGTTTTGTGAAAGTGTACTCTGAGACATTCGAGACTCGTCGTCACTTTGGAACTAAAGGAATCGTCGAAAGCATTGCAAGAAATATTAGAATGTTCCATCAGTTCGAGCCGTTCGACATTCTCAAATTAACGAGGGTAAAATTTTAAACCAACATCGACAGTTTATAGAAATTTGAAACAAACTGTGCCAATGCTCGAATAATCTGAAAAGGATATAGCAAGATGTATTATGAAGTACATAACAATAACTTTCAAAATAATGAAGAAATCGCGTGTGTTTTATAGAGTAACTTCGATTTGTGAACATATTTCGTTCTCAATTTTTGTTTTCGATGGAATCTCACATATCAGCGCTTGGTAGGTTGTAAAAAAATAATTGAAGAGAAAGAATAAAACTAAACTCGTTCTCACATGCTTCGTTTACTCAAATAGAATCAAACAATATCGAGGGAAAAAATACTGCACCCGGTTATCGAACTCTGAATGAAAAATTGGCTATTAACGTAAGGGTTAAAACAATACTTTCTTATTGCAAGTTAATCCCTTCTGAAGAATTACATGTTGTGTAACATTTGCAAAAACTCTTTAAACGTTTGTATTAAAATAAAACAATAAAAATCGTACTAAACATTTCTATAATTCGAAACCTGGTGCAATAATCAAAGCGTTTATCTCAGTTGTCGCACTAAGAACGCTATAGTTGTGTCTTTTAGGGGATAATCAATGCTCCAGAATTGATCTCCACTTTTCAGACTTAGGGTTTCCCACAAGGGAAAGTTCTTAAGACTGATGTCCTCGTACGACTTTGCTACATCGTAGTTGCCAAACAGTCGTGCCCTCTGGTTTCGACACAATATCGAGAAGGACCTAATTGATGACACCCTCGACTGTCTAACGTTCTCAGCTCCTGAATCTTATGGTCACGAAACGGTCGTTCCAACCCATCAAAGATTTTCGTTCTCTCACACATCTTTGATACGGTTTCTTCGAGATGGCGGGAATAAAAGCGATTCGATAAAAAATATTTTCGATACTACGCATCATACTTCGAAGACTTGTGATAAGTTTGATTAGATATGGTATACAGAGCGTCTCAGATCACCCGTAGTTTTTGTTGTAATTCTAATTTTACAATTTAATTTAAATTCAAAAGAAAAAGAAACTTTTAATTTGAGGATGTAAATTCGTCGTTCGATTAAACTACTCTTCACTCTACTATTTTATTCTCCATTTACATTAATAAAAACACATTTTCGTAAAAACTGTTTAAGACACATCTTTCATATTTTTCTGTGTGGAATCCAAATTTATCGTCTCGAATAATATTCTACTTATTATAATGCTTAACATAAATATAAGAAAAAATACCCGTAGCTTCTTAGACTCGCCAGCAGAGGGCTACACTCTCTCGCCAGTACTCGACGTTCAATATCCCTCCAGCTATCTCGCTATCTCAACATTGCATACGTTCTTCGTTAATTACAAGAGAATTGCCCCAAACTGAGGGTTGAAACATCACAGTACAAGCAAGCTTGTATTCAAGATTAAATCTATTTGTCCGACTCATCTATAAATAAAAAATGATGCTTCTATTGAATTTCCTCGTACCCGAGTGCTCGTGAAATTCTTCGACCCTTCTCACGCACTTGAAGCGTAATTTATTACGCGTTACATATGTTTGGAACGAGCCCTATCTCTCGAGCTTTTCGCTCCTGTGGGGGGGGGGGGGGGGGGGAGGTGTAAATTTAAAATTATGCGGGTAATGCACAGTTTCTGCCTCGTACATACCAAGCGCCGCGGAAGAATGGCTGCCTGAACCAAAGGCGGAGACCCCGAGGCCCGACGATAATGGACTTTCCAGTGATAAAACGGCTTCATATTGAAACGGCTTACGTTGGCTAACACCGCGAGGAAACTATTACCGGCAGCTTGACAGGACTCGTAAGTTCGGGCCACGGAAACGCGTCACGACGATGTAATAATAATTTTCATCCCTGGGTAACAAGTCTGTCGGAGCCCCGTGTTTCGTTGGAAAATTCGCTGGCGAGGTTCGGATCTCCTTTTGCCCGCGACCGTGAGCATTAGCACGCCGCTGGGCCAATATGTAACACGATTTGCGCTTGCATACGCGAAAAAGTTGCCACGACGGTTCGAATGGAATTACAAAGAACCCGCCGATGCATACGCGACGAATGCTCTAAGAAACCGACGGAGGTCTCGAACCGTGGGAATGTTTTAGACTCGTTTCTTCAACTATTTTTATGCTGCATCAGACGTTTGGGCGCAGTCAATAACGAGGAGAGAGTCGTACGTGTCATCTAGGATCTTTGGATCAAATTCTTTTTTAATGTTTGGAAGGTAATCTTCGAGAGAGTTACAAAATATTTCGATAAAGAAGCCTCGGATTTTAAAATGAAAAAACGATTCCACTAATACGCAGGATGTCAGATTTGATACGATTTTAATGATATTTTGCAGGCTTGTAGATTCACGTGAGCAACAATCGTAACCGGAGTTATGGCCCCAAATGGCCAGTTATTAAGAAAATAAGTGCAAAGTTTGAAAAAATTGTTCAGTTAAATATACTTTAGTAATAAATTATACAAATCGATAGTTATCGTGGTATAGTAATCAGCGTAGAAAAGTAGTAATATTTTGTTCCTAGTTCCAATCCTACGATCCGTAGGATTTTTTGTTTTCCTTTTTCTTTTATTTTTGATATTAGAAAGGTTTAATAATTCCGAAAGTTTTTATTATGTTTTTCAAATTACTAACAGTAAACAGGCAAAAGTTAACAATATACGTAATTTGAGGTACGGGGAAATTATTTTTATTTTACACCTGCACACGAATTTGGATGAAACTCGTAATAAAAACGATGTAAACGTGAATACATACAGGGTGTTCGACCACCTCTGGGAAAAATTTTAATGGGGGATTCTAGAGGCCAAAATAAGACGAAAATCAAGAATATCAATTTGTTGATGAAGGCTTCGTTAAACAGTTATTAAAGTTTAAAGTTTCGACCGTACTGAATTTTTTTCTCGAAAATGCGCAAGATTTCAGAGGTATGTCTACTCCCAAAAATGATTGTAATTGCCCCCCGCAACCGAAAATAATTTTTTCAGAATTAATTAAAAATTTTTTTTTCGTCGAAAAATTTAGGCACCTACCCCCTGTCGATTTTTCTTAAAAATTGCTTCTTCATTTTTAGTAATTTTGTTTGACGTCCTACAGAAAAGTTGTCTAATACTTTTCTGTAGGTACCCATGAGCTCTATTTCAGAAAAAAGTTTCATTGAAATATATTCACAATTATAGGAGTTATAGCTGTTTGAAAATTGTACCATTTTTATGTAGTTTTTCTCATTTTGCGGAGTGAAGGAACAACTTTTTTAATATTTTTATAATTTCTACATATTCTACACTAAAATACGCGTAGTTTGCTTTTTTAAACATTAAAATCGTCGAATCCGTTCAGAAGTTATGACGTTTTAAAGATTCACATGAAATTTCAGTGGAACATATCACGCTATGGTCAGACATTAAATTTTCGGTAATGAATTTTTTTCTCGAAACTGAGTAGGATTTCGGGGCTATGTCTGTTGACCAAAAATGCTTGCAATTGACCCCTGCAACTAAAAATAATTTTTCCAAGACGATTCGAAAGTCTTTTTTTTCACCCAAAACTTTCAGCACTTACTCGAATTTTTTTCTCGAAAGTGGATAGGATTCGGAAATATGTGTATTCACCAAAAATGATTGTAATTGACCCCCGCAACCGAGAATAATTTTTCCAGAACGATTTGAAATTTTTGAATTTAATTGTTAATAACTTTTTAACGAAGCCTCCATCAACAAATTGGTATTCTTGATTTTCGACTTATTTTGACCTCTAGAATCCTCTATTTAAATTTTTCCCAGAGGTTATACACGCAACGAAAGTATAAGAAAAGTATACACACTTGAAGAAAATTGTATAAATTCTTTGGTAGCATTTGCTCAAAGCTGACGAATAGAAATTATTAGTCAAAGAATGTTTGAAGAAAGATACTCGTCCTTAATTTCATCGCAATATTTTACGGTGAAGTAACTTCTCTTGGACCGTACCTCGCTCGAGTAAACAGAGAGATGCGATTAAATCTCTATTTTTACGAAGACAGAATTTTCAACGATAAAGTAGTACTTTCGAACTACGGTGAATCCAATTTCTTTGAATCGTAGTGAAATGTCAGATACATGCATCTGTTTTTACGAAGAATACAACTACAGACAAAACGAACATTATTCGTTCTTCCAGAGTTTTTAGTGGAAACTCCTAATACAATTAACACGTTCACTGTCAGATCAAAACCGTGTAAAATTTTGATTTCAAACCATTGTAAGCTACATAACCGAAAAGTACTTACTTCTGTAACCTTGTTAAAATTCATAAATCCTATCCAAATTTATTTTTCTCAATGTCCTAACTTGAGAATTGATTTGTCTAGTGTCATAATAGTAAATCCTGTCACCCATATATGCCAGTGAAAGTGTTACTATTTAGAAACGGAAAAGATAATTTTAAAGGATATTCTTGAACAGAAGAGAAACGAATCGAGACGTTAAAAATTTACGATTCGGTGCATCGAATATTTTCTAATTATCATCGTGAATGATCGTAAAGTGTAAACGTAGGACGCGCGAACAAAGAGAATTTAACCCAGGTTATTAAGGGCTAATATGGTCGTACGGCCGCGCGGGAAAGAGAAAAAGAGAATGTAACTAACGATAAAGGTGGAAATATGCAGAAAGTCGGAATGGAATTTTAAAAAGTGCAGAAAGGCCAGGATGTCGTCGGCGTTAGGCGAGCAGAAACGCGCACGGTCGTAACGCTTCAAACGGAACACTGCGCCCGAAAGACAAACAGCTGCAGCTACTCGCGTAAAATGAAGCAAACGCGAGAGCGACGCTGTAATAAAATTTACCCGTTTACACTTTACGTTTGACGCGGGACATTGTAATGCGCGTCCCCTTTGACACGTGGAACTGACAAATTAAAAAGAATTATTCCGCTGTTTTGAGCAAGTTGCTCGACGAGAGAATAAAAGCGAAGACCGTGTCCGGCGTGATTCGCAGTTGACGAATGCGACCAGCAGTATCCAAGATCGTTTGACCATACAATAGCTTTACTAACGAGACAATTAACGCGTTCGCTATTACGCCATGCATATTACGTATGACATTAATTAAATGAATTCCGATCATCGTGGCGATACACGAAAATCCAACGACTGTTCGAGTGTAATCTTCGTTGAAATTTTTTGTCAGATAAAAGCAAACCGGATCGAAGATAGTGCTACAAAATTATTGGTACAAGTGTATATTTAAAATAGAAGCTGTCGAATGACAATATTTACTGTACAAAAAACTGAAATAAAAGTCTTTAATATATGCTTTTACGACCTTACAAAATGTTTGTTCCTCGTAAGAAGAATGTAAGATTTGTGACAACCGACGTTAGGAGGAAAAATTTGTGTTAATCACAGTTTGTGCGACACTACATATCACGATGGGAAATAAAATGACAGAAACTAATGCAAAAGCTAAAAAGATTGTAATTTCACGATCGAGGAATGGAAAATCTTGTCGAGAAATTGGCAAAATAGTAGGAAGAAACTTTAACACTGTGAAATTAAATAATATTAAAATGTAAAAACAGTAGAAAATAAGCATTGACATGACAGAAAAAAAATGACGAAAATCAAATTATTATATTTTACATTTTATTCTTATAAAAGTATTCTTAATGGATTGGCGAAGTTCTTTCAGTGAGAATGAGTTCAAACACGATCTGAAAGTCCGCGATTTGTTAAATTCAGACGTGTTTTATTTTACACATAGAGTGATGTTATAATAAGAATGGAATTGTTATTCATAATACATGAATTTATTTATGCTCGCTTGTACTTTGCTTGATTATTATTTAAAATGATAGTATTCCAAGAATTTTTCAGTTTACTACTAATCGTAAAAATTGAATGCACCTATCAGTACAGATTACTGTTCTTTTTTTTTAATATTATACAAATAACAGCCATATATCCCGATTGTATAACATTCTGTATTGCAACGTCGAAACAGAAATGATAAGAATTGTATTCGAATAACGAATGACGCATAAAACCAACAATTTTTCGATTGGATGGTCAATTTTTTATTTGTTCATTCTGCAATATTTCATCTGCAGTTCAGGCTGTAACTTTTATTCTGCGCGTAAATAAACGAAAAATCTACCTTATATTTGTTCGTGGCGACAGTTCCTGCACTCGTCAATAGTGGTTGCACTCTCTCACAAGTGCTCGAACGACCTCGTATACATATCCTCCTCGACCAACGTGTAATGATATACTTAATAAACACCATTGTTAGTTTTTATTTGCATCTGTGTGAAATCCGAATTTATCGTATCAAATAATATCCTATTTCTAATCGCTACCGAATGTAAATATACTATTAATATAAACACGAGAAAAATCAAGCAGAATACATGTGACAACACCTCCGGCGCTCGCCAACAGAGGGCTACGCTCTCTCACAAGTCCTCGATCGACCATACAATGCACCAATAAGCCGATTCTAATTTGAAAATACGTGTGTTTCATTCACCGTAGAAATACAGCATGCAAAACGCAAACGTGAAAACAGCTCGTTTGTTCTATTCCCCATAGAAACACCGCGTGAAAAAGATCGTCTAACTGGGGCCTAAGAACAGGGGAGAAAGTAAATGTGTGAACGCCAGACAAAGGTTGTGATAAAACTGTCGGAGGTTCCGACGTCCCATTGTCATAAGTCTAAACGCGCCCTCTCCTATGTTACGGAAAATAGCCGAGACCATTTGCGTCACTGTGAAGGACGAGGTGAAAAGAGGGATGAAGTTCGCCGGCTGGGAAATGCCCTTGACAAGTCAATTGACTTCGACTATTACTTTAGACTCTCTGGACACTAGCTGTAAAGCCTCTTTCAGACTTCTCGCGTCTCGGAGTTCAGTCGAGGATCAATCTTTTCGTTGAAAAAGCGGTACGCCTATACGGGAGCGTGCATACTCGATCGATTGCTCCTTGATTAGCGAACAATAGTCTTTTGCTACCTTCACCGGAGCTCCAGCAACTTTCGATGCAACGGAAGGTCGATGGTCTGGAAGAGGCCTTATATGGCATAGAGGGTAATCAGGCTGGATTCGGAAGGTACGGACAATGAGCAATTTTAGCCTCTTCCGCTGGAGTATCTGACACGCGGGACTCGGAACGAAAAGGAATTTAGTTGTCGTCGAAACGAGTCCTATAAAACCATCGATTCCACCGGAAACCGGAAACGTGGTTGACACTCGAACAGAAGTCAAGAGCGATCTTCTTTCCCCTCCGTGACCCGTCGTTCGATTAAGCACGGACTGCCCGGGCCGAAAAACGAACGCAAATATTGGCTATCAGCCGGGACCCGGGCTCGAAAGTGCGGCGATTTAATAGCGGTCGCCACGATTTGACTAACAAATACGGGAGACCGATTACACACCGGGACCTTCCGTATCGCGAAAATAATTAAGGAGCCGTGTTTCCAGCGTGGATTTGCATGAACCGTATCCCCGCGTCGCGCAAAGGTGTGTCACAGATTGTTTCGGACGTCCAGCATCCCGATATTTATGATCATTTATACCGGTGGTTGGTGCTTCGGTAATATCTCGTTCAATTAATTTTAAAGATTCAATTCAACTTGCTTGCGACTTAATTAAAAACACAGCTAGACAGTACTGGTATTATTGTAAAATAATATGCGTTTCTGATTTTAATTTTGCATTATAAAATCGTAATGTAGAACGATCACGGGAATTAAGTTCATCGAGCAAAAAGTGAGTTAGAATTTGAAGACTTCGAATTTGTCAGTTTACATAAAAATTATGCAAAGTTACGATGCATTTAAACGATTCCAGCATAGTAAAACTGTGATAATTTTGTTAGGATGGAGGGACGATTACTAGACAAATTTATATGTACTAAATTTCAGGCACCAAAAGCATATAGAGGGTGTTCGGCCACATCTGGGAATAATTTTAATAGGAGATTCTAGAGGCGAAAATAAGACGAAAATCAGGAATAATTTGTTGATCGAGGCATCGTTAAAAAGATATCTTGTGGGTGAGAACTTTTTATCGAAGCCTGAATCAACAAATTGGTATTCTTGATTTTCGTCTTATAAACGTATAAAGTGATAAAAACGAGGAATATAATCACAGATCTCTAGCCACATATTATATTTGCGGTAAAGAATTTTTTTCTCAAAAGTGCGTAGGATTTCGGGGGTATGTGTATTCCCCAAAAATGATTGTAATTGACCCCTGCAACTGCAAATAATTTTTCCAGAATGATTTGAAACTTTTTATTTTCGCCGAAAAATTTAGACACCTAACTCTTGTCAATCTTTCTTAAAAATTCGTTATTCATTTTTAATAATTTTGTTTGACGCCCCATAGAAATGTTGTCTAATACTTTTTTGTAGGCACCCATGAGCTCTACTTTAGAAAAACGTTTCATTGAAATATATTCACTATTGTAAAAGTTATAGTCGTTTGAAAATTGGACCACTTTTATGGGGTTTTTCTCACTTTACGGGGTTAAAGAGCAACTTTTCGAATATTTTTGGAATTCTTACATATTCTTCGCTAAAATACGCGTAGTTTGCTTTTTTAAACATTAAAATCGTCCAATCCGTTCAGAAGTTATGACGTTTTAAAGATTCGCATGAAATTTCAGTGAAACATATCAACGCTATGGTCAGACATTATATTTTCGGTTAGTAATTTTTTTCTCAAAAGTGCGTAGGATTTCGTCATTATGTCTATTCACCAAAAATGATTGTAATTGACCCCTACAACCAAAAATAATTTTTTCAGAATGATTTTAAATTTTTTAATTTCGACGAAAAATTTTTTCACCTTCTATTATAGTTATTCGGATAACCAGGTGCCAAATAATCGGAACACTAATGTACACAATAAACACTCTTGGGGTGCAAAGGAGTAATACTTTTCCAGTAGTCGGGACACGTAACTTTTCATTTAAACATTTCTCAAAGTCAGAAATTTACTCCACAGTAGCAAACCCAAAATCATTCTTAATTCTTCTAGGTTACTTCTCTTTTTCTTCCTTCCAGTTTTATTTTTTACTGGTCCGTGCATCGACTGTGGCCAATATTTTCACTATGTCGCGTAACATAACTACACATTGAAATAAGATAAGTAAATCTTTGTTATCAGTGGCATAACTACGACCAAGGGAAACGTTTTAGAGTCCATTGATCAAAAATTCATAAAAACATATGAAAATATTATTATTTTGTTTGCTTTCAACCCTGATATATCTCCAAAACAAACTATGAAACTGATGAAACCTTTCAGCTATAAATGAGTCAATTTCATATCACGAACCCTATTTAGTGCTCTTTTAGAATTTTCGTAAAGAAAAATGTGTAAAAATCTCGACTTCTGAGTAACTAAATATGTTTCACCTCCATAAATTAACAAAACTAAAGAAATACATAAATAAACTTCAAAAATTCGTCAATTTTTAAGTCATCGATACACTTTATTTATTCTAGTTCCGGCTATAGATTCATCCAAATATTTTCGATTCTTTTATATCAACTAAACAGAAAAGCAAGAATCACGATCGCTGCGAGACGACGACACGTAGCATCGAAAATTTTCAATTCTTCACGGACGAAAAATTGTTCAAACGCTACGGAAGCACGTTGAAATATATTTAACAAAATTTTATCACAAATATCTTATAATTTTTTGTACCAGAAAATAGCAAAACGAACCTCGCGTCGCGTTGGAACACCCCCTCGACACGCGTCCACGTTCGCGCGTAAAACTAGAAAAGCGAAACATCAATTTCTCTATCATAAATAGGTGCAGCAGGAAAGGTGCACGAAACAGTGAATTGCATCGTTTATAATGAAGGTCCGGCGACCGTCAGCTTCCTCTGGACAGTGCCATTTCGATGGCAATAATTTTTTTCTTTTTTTTCTCTGCATTAACAAGAGGGAAAAAGAGAGTAATTTTCGCCGGGTGCAGTGAGCGTCGCCCTCGTTCGGCGGATTTCATTTCAATTCCACGGCCATAAAGTCTCCTCGCAGGATCGTTGTCATTACTGTCACGGGTACGCTGTACATTTATACGTTGATTTGTTTCGAACATTCCAGTACCAGGCGTTTCATTGAAATTTCCGTCGACGCGAACGGGGTGGGAGGCGTTGGGATTTTTCCATTTCGCGTCGCGACGCGAGATACGAATCCCGTAAGCAGGCGAATAATAAAGGATCTGTCTACCACGGGCAGATCTCCGGGCGAAGGCTAGCCATCCGAGAATACTGATATATTCGATAACCAGGCTTTTGTGGCCCCTCCACGGTACGAGGATCCGTGTCGATGGTTGGCATGCTCGAGCTGGTCCGCCAACGTGTCGCGATGCCGGGCTTAAATATGCAAAGCATCAAGGATATTGCGGTACCGAGCGTGGCAACGTTTTTGTTCGCCAGACCGGTGAGAGAAGATATTTATAACGCGCCAAGATTTCGCGACGTCGAGAGACGCGGGCAAAACACTGCTCGAGAAGCGAGAAAAGAGAGCAACCAGGACCTGGGTTTCGGTGTAAAAGCTTCCAGACGCAAACGTAAACACGTATGGAAGAATCGTTGTTCGAACGCGTTTGTCTCAGCCAGCGTTGGAACTGAGACATTTTTTCCACGAACGTCGATACATTCACGGCGACATCGATACCCTTATACGCTCCGCAACAAAAAGATAGTAATTTTGATACTTTTCGTAAATGTAGTTGGTAGCAATTTTTATATTACATAGAGTGTTCGGTCAACTATGAGAACAATTTTAATGGGAGATTCTAGAGGCCAAAATAAGATGAAAATCAAGGATACAAATTTGTTGATTGGGCCTTCGTTGAAAAGTTATTAACGTTTAAAGTTCCATAATCAGCGGAAAATTTTTCTGCGAAATTAAAAAATTTCAAAACGTTCTGAAAAAATTATTTTTGGTTGCGAGGGTCAATTACAATCATTTTTTGTCATTACACATACCCCCGAAATCCTACGCATTTTTGAGAAAAAAATTCCTAATCGAAAATCTAATTTGAGGCCAGAAATGCTTCCCTGAAATTTCATGCGAATCTTTGAAACATCATAACTCCTGAACGGATTGGACGATTTTAATGTTTAAAAAGGCAAACGACGCGTATTTTAGTGTAGAATATATAGAAATTATAAAAATATTAAAAAAGTTGTTCCTTCACTCCGCAAAATGAGAAAAACCACATAAAAATGGTCCAATTTTCAAATTACCATAACTTCTACAATAGTGAATATATTTCAATGAAACTTTTTTCTGAAGTAGAGCTCATGGGTACCTACAAAAAAGTATTAGACAACTTTTCTGTAGAGCGGCAAACAAAATTATTAAAAATGAAAAACGAATTTTTAAGAGAAATCGACAGGAGGTAGGTGCCTAAATTTTTCGACGAAAAAAAAAAATTTCAAATCGTTCTAGAAAAATTATTTTTAGTTGCAGGGATCAATTACAATCATTTTTGGTGAATAGACATACCCTCGAATTCCTGCGCACTTTCGAGAAAAAAATTCAATACGAGCGGAACTTTAAATGTTAATAACTTTTTAACGAAGCCTCCATCGATAAATTCGTATTCTTGATTTTCGTCTTATTTTGGCCTCCAGAATCTCTCATTACAAATTTTCCCAGGGGTAGCTGAACACCCTATATATCACTCTTCGGTTAATAATATTCTAAAAAATGTATATTAGTGTATACATATGTCTTAACCGAGGAACTTTGACACGAGAAGTAAACGTTATTGTTGGTGTCGATGATGGAAGTGTTTAGGCTAAGATGAAATGCGTATCGATGAGCGAATATGTAGGTTTAGGCCAAAAAAACCCTAATAGGTTTCTTCAGAGTGGACCTTCGTTTTCGAGATATTTTAACAAGTATAAGAAGATGTAATTTCTTCTGTTTTTTGTACTTCACAATATGAAAGCTACAATTCTGATAAATTATTATTCCAATAAATTTGTTCGTATTCTGAGAACAATTAAAATATAATAACTTTGTAACGTCACCTCGTTTCTCTACTTTTCATTTAATTGAAGTTAATCGGTCTTTCTTTTTTGCGAGCATTGCACGTATAAACGAATTTAAATAAAAGTAAATATTATACATTAAATATTACTTGTAATTAAACAGCCAAAGAGTTAAAAGTATATAAGTAATATTCATACGCAAATTTGTTAAAAAACGTTACTCTTAATTCATTAAAGTTGTTTCATCAGCTTTCACCGACAGTGGGGCCATTTTTACAAAGACAAAATATTAGTATACGTGATTCTCTATCCTTCGAGAAGTTAGAAGTTACCACACTATGGTTTATTGCTCCACAGTGGAACGGAATTCCAAAAAGCCGTCCAAAATTACAAGTTCTCAGATTTGCATGAAAATTCGTGTATCTCGTAATCCAAAGAGCGTTACAAGCTGTTTCAAAACTTTCACTGTTATAAATGCAGTTGTTGTCGCGATAATTTATTGTACACGAGGGTGTTAATAACTTTTATTGCCCGAAACTTGAATGACAATATTTTTCAATACGAATTACAATTTTTATCTAGATCACTTCCGCTGAGATTACTAAGGATCTGACAATTAATTTAAAGTTTCGTTGGACTGACGGAACGCAACGAACGATGTAAGTTTCTTGAAGGAAATTGTAAAGGATAGAACCTACGTATAATAATGTAGCTTCTTTTATAAGTTTTATATAATAGAATGAAGCGTTGAACACGTGTCACATAATTCTAGTTTTACAAAGTTTCGCGGTAAGTAGTCCGAGACACAGTTTCACAGAAGAGTGTTTTAACTGTATCATCCCATAAAATACATCTGACTTTCCTTAGTCTTCAGTGTTCGCAGTCTTCATCTTAAGTGGATCTTCAGTTTTATGAAGACATACACATGACGCGTGTACGTTTATAACGGATGGCCAAGCATAAAAGTTTAGCCAAGAGCAAACCGTTTAAAGTAGAGTTTAAATAACTTGACGCGTGCGTTGCAAGGATGAAACTAGTCCTAATATGAAAACCATTTATACGAAACATTTCTCATAGTAGATTAAACTTTTATTTAAGTACTGGTGAATCTCAGTTTGTAGATTTTATTATTTTTATGCACTGATTACCTTTACGCATTATATTTTTAAATTTAGATTTCATAATTTAAAATTAGTCTGAGTAAAATAGTCTGAATAAAAATACTGTTTTGTTGTTTCAACAATGTAATTAAAGTTACTTTAAATTATTTATATTTAATCATTTATAAAGTTTTTATAATAATTATAACAATAAAATATGTTCTTTATATCGAGTGATTAATATGTAATTTTTAAAGTACAGAATTTGTATATTTAAAGTTATACATAAAACTACGTAAACTGTACAATACCGAATTTTAAAATGATAACTTTATAACTCTATTTTAGAATAAACTTTACACTACGTAATTAAAACTTTTTGTAATCTGTGCTTCAGGGTGAACGGCCAATTCACTTCTGACAGTTAATCGATACCGATGTTCATCGATCAACATCGTCTCCTTACTCTGGCTGCGAGCACCAGCAAGCCACGAAGTTATACACGGTGTTCGTAACGATATACACACACAAAATAAGTCGTTTGCACGAAATCTGTCTAACCTGCCCTTAAATTAACCGAACACGTAACAATTAATAAAACCTACCCGTTATTTGATCAAAAGTATAAAAGTATAAAAAGTAATTTTATCGTAAAAATACACATGTTATACTTTCGATAAAAATAGCTCTTCTTGCCTGAAAGCGTTAAATATTATAACCAACTACTAAAACGATTATAACGTAAAATTTCGCGAAAAGTACTCATTCGCCGTTGACCGTAATCAATTTCGTTTTAGTTCATTTAAGCCATTATGATGGCTCTCAAAATTTAGCAAAGGCGTAAATCGAATTAAATTTATGTTACTGTTAACTAACTAAAGAACGAAATATTTTTATCACTTTAAATATCCCTTATATTCGAGTTTAGCAACATACGTTCCGAAAACTAATCTTATACTTGACGTAAACTAATTTTCTACGCTGAAGGGGTTCCTTTGAAGGGTCGTCGGAATAGGTAGGCAACGCGAAAGAACCAATCAAACATTTTTCGCGCGGATTTCCGAGTTCGCAAACGCTACGCAACACACTGATACGTGGGAAATGCAAATATGATGTTTACTCGGTAAAACGCTGCAAGCGCGCATCAACGATAGAAGCATCGAAATTTTGTGACAGTTCAACTTCTAGAGTAGGAAACATTACCTCAAAAGCAATTTAGACCTAAAGAAAGCTATTCTAGACAAATTTTACCCCTAATCTCTTCTACTAAATTAGAGCATAGAATCAAAAACGTGTTAAAAATAATTGGAACTGTTGACAATTTTCAAGTAAATAAACAATTTATAATCAAATTTTATCGCATACTAGTCGTATAATGTCAATAGGAAGTGCTGAAACTTCTTCAAGTAGACAGCGTCAAAATAAATTGCAAAATAAACATAGAAGACAGCATAAAATATAGTAGTTGGTATAGTCATCGGATAGGGGATGAAATACCCTTTAAAATGAGCGTTCGAACGAGTCGATAGCTTTATTAGTTCCGGAGATATAACGATTTTAGTTTCAAGTCGATGCGATGGCTAGTTTCGGAGATATAAGGGTCCGTAGCTTTGTTTACTACGGCCTTGTCAAGGTCGTTGACCGGCACGTGACTCGTAGTAACTAGGTCAGTCGGCCACTCGGTCACGAGACACGTACGAGACAAAGAGGTCCGGCGCGACGCGTCAGACGAAGACAACGATAGTCGAAATAAGAAAAATTACCATTTACATAAATTGCGATATCTCCAAAACGGGAAGTCGGATCGTCAAAAACCAAAAACCATTTTAAAGAGGAAGCTTTGCCGCTGCCAACAATGGCGCAATAATGGATAAAGCACTAGTAGTTTCGAAACTGCACGCGTCTAAAGTTTCGGTATTTTTAATACGCGTTAATAGGCGTATTTACTATTCCATGCAAATTTTACTCTCAGTCTGTTTTACTAAATTAATGCATCGATGTAAAAATGTCTTAATAATATTCGTTCCATCCAATGTCTCGGGCATTTATTAAGAAAGCAATTGGAATTGTCGATAAGAAGTCCGTAGTAAACGAAACATCGAGGAACCTTCGAACCTACTCTTCATTTGTCACGCGTGAAACTTTCATCTGGCAAACAGGACACCGAGGGAACAGAGACAGAAATAAAATGGAGCAACGCGGGAAAGGGGGAACGGACGTTCGACGCGACGGAATGAAAAGGAAAATAAAATAAAGAAAAAAAAACTTTTCACCGACTTGCCAACAAAGAGCAAGTAAATCCTATTTACTTACACGAGCAGCGTCGCGACTCGGTTCGTTCATTCTTTCAAAGTTACGCGGGCAAATTCGAAAAAATCCATTCCAGAGACTCGGAGAGCGCGGACGTCGCGTTCGAAACCGCGTCTCCGAGGAAATTGCTACGCGCGAAAAGTCTCCGCGGACGATAAGGACATTTTGGAATGTGATTTAAGAGGCAGCCAGCGCGGCAACACTTCGCTGTCCCGGAACCAACCAAAGTTATCAAGGTTTCCCGTGTTATGATACCTCTGGCGTGGGGTCGACGCGGCTCCTTACATCTTTATCTTCATCGTGCGTAACACGTAACACGAGACTCGCTTCGTCCGAGCTCTTTATTTCCGCGAAACGTGTCGCCGAGTAATGGGATTCTCGCTCGACAACCGCGTTTCGTCCCCTTTGTCGGGAAAGTTTGCCACCTCGTTTGCGGTTACTTTGAACACTATTGTCTCTTGGTTACTTAAGCGTACGGGAATTCTGATCTCCGGGCTCCCTTCGCTGAAAATTAATAGGTCCTCGAGCAAACGTAGTCATGCGTGTTCAAACCGTGCCGTCTATCGTTCGCGAGGATCACTTTGTTCGAACTTAACCTTCCAGCATAACTGTTCCATTTTATCTTTCACTCTCTGATAAATGTCTTCACTGTACAAACGCATCCGACAATTTAACTAGTACAGTGTTATTCCCAAATCTTTGGCGTATCGATTAAAAAAAGACACTCGAATCCATGCAGTACAGTCTGAGATATAAGCGATTAAAGATGCAGTTGTGTCTCTACGAAAGTATTTGAGCGTGTGTGCTTGAATGTTTGTAGTCCATGCAATGATAGGGAATGCTGCATATGAAGTAGTGGTAAACTAAATTACTCAAAATATGCGATGTCTATGTAATTACTGTTACTACTGTACGTATCATTACGTTCACTTGTAACGCTACCGGCTGGTAGCCTGTGCCGGATTGATATATATATTTCGATGAATGCAACTTTTTTTAAAGAAGAAAAATTAAGTTCGATATATAGGAAAAAAGACTGAAAATTCTTTGAAGAGGGAACACTAGATACACGACAGATTTCGAAAAGTAATCGTACATTATACGATAAAATATTCATTCTCCACGAATATACTGAGTGTGAATATTGCTCAGATTTTGCTAGAATGTTTGTAAAATGTTGAATAACGATACTGTTATTAGGAATTAACTTCTATTTTAGATACTATGATTCGAGAACGCGTTGAGAAAATTCCTCGACTGATGGAAAACTGATCTAGGTTTAGCAGAAACCTGTTTCTTTCTTGATAACAGAAATAATATTCAACGGCGTTAGATTGAAACTGTCTATCAAATTTGATTGACTTTGAAAAGCTATCGAAAAACATTTAAACGTTTTTTTCGACGTCGAAAAAGTAGATGAAGAACACAGCGAACCTCCATATTTAACTATCGAAGGATTATCGAGAAAAACTGTCGACGTCCCCTTAACGGAAAACTAAATCGATTTATCGACTTTGAATAGTGACGCGACGTAGGCTAGCCACTGTATCGCGAAGGATCTAGTCCACGTTTCGTATGAACTGGACGGTCGCTCGGTATTTCCCCTTTGCTCTCGTCACATCCATTTCTCTTTTTACGACCGCCACGTCTCCTCCCAAGGACGTCGACAACCTGCCGCCACACAACCTGCCAACGTCTCTTTCTTTGACGATTCGCATTCTATTACGTAGCGATGGGTTCGAATCCAATACAAGCACCAGTTTCTGATCACTGAACTGTGGATCTTTATACAAATTAATATTTCGTATTAATAGAATTAACGAAACAGGAGCTTTCTAAAGGGTTGTCTCGAAGTAATTCGTATCTCATTTTAAATATTTCTTATATTTTTGCATATTAAGTGCATTGAGAGTTAAAGTTTGCCACGAATGCATGAACATCCGCAGTCTACTGATCATATAAGCAATTGCCACCATTTTTTCAATGTGAAAATGAAAGGATCAACCAAATGTGAAAGATTGTTTTATTAATCGAGTAAATCTATGCTTTATCCTTAAACACAAAAAGCTTTACTGAAGTACTTTTTAGTTTAAAAGCAACGTCGAGTAAAATATATATAAGCTCTTCTGAAATAGAAACTCCTCTCTTCTCACAGTTGTGAATTTTGTACTATTGATACGTTCAAAATTTCATTGCAACCTTCTTATCGAGATATCGCGATAAACAGACACACAAAAACGACAGAGGAAACTCGAGAATTTACGTCAAATTTTGCATACAAGGACAATTTTGAGTGGGGATATCAACCATAACAATTTTATCCATCCAAATTCATAGGCTGCCCGAAAAATAGGAGCCATGTTGGATCGATCATATTTTTTCCATTATTTTACATATGTAAAGTGTTCTGAAAGCAATATTTTGTCACCATTTGCAATTTAAACATCGTTTTGAATTTTTATAACCATTTACAGAATTTTTTACAAAATTCATCCTTCCGTTTTTTATATCAAATTCTTTATATTCGTTTTCAAACTGAAATTCTGTATCTTGAATCAAATTTTTACTTTGTTTTTTTTTTTGTACGTGAATTTTGATTTAAATTACATTCGAATTGTTTTTGTTATGCTTCCACTTTCATTTGAAATTCGGACGGGATATCACAAAGTACGAATTCATTCAATAATCTCACCACTAATTCGTTAGATTTACAAGACGAAGGAGCTGCTGCTATTTTTTGGGCACCCTTGAAATTAAGGTCGTTGAGATTGTTACCGTTGGTACCTTTTCTTAAAAATAGCATTTTATGCAAAATTAGATGTAAATCCAAGGGAGGCATGTCTCGAGGTTCCCTTATGAGTTTCATTTACATAAATTCTATAGCCATTTATGCAAAGGAACTGTTATTTATTCGTTTTCTTTCAACGTTTCGACTATCATTTGGGATTTCCTTCAGGGACAATCTTTTTTTTTGTTGAGCAACGAGAACTTATGAATAAAATGAATCACAGTCAGTTATGAGCTAGTACATATTGTAAGAATTGTTATTTATTTGATTATTAAAAGACAAAAAAATTCTAAACTAACATATTATAATACAACTCTTTTCTATATTTCTTATTCTTTTTAGTGATACATTGGCTACAAATTCTTTTAGTATTTTTCTTTATATTAAATAAACTATTTCTGGAGTGTGATATCGTGGATCCTCAATTTTGTTCTTTTTTTTTAATTAGACTTCATCTAGTGAGAGTTGTAAAAATATGTTTTGAAAATAAACTTGCATTGATTTATTTTTATTGATTCGAATATATTATAGAAGACTTTGGATCTTGTTCATACGAGATCATACATTTCTAGACAAATGTTAAGAAACTATAGATTTACACGATATAAGCGTACATAAAATTTCTAATAAATGGAAAGTGCACTGTGAAAAATGCAATATAATTTCTGCAACGTCGTTCAACTTCATACTCGCAATAAAGGTACGAAAATAACTCTTTTTAATAGATGTAACGTTTGTTATCTCAAATATAGTCAGTAAGGATTCCGAACTTTGAGCACTGACACAATATCTATTTGTTTTCTATGAATCCTTGATGTTAGCTTAAAATTTCAGAAATCCCTTGAACTGACACAGTATTTATTTATTTCAAATTTCTATGAATCCTTGATGTTAGTTTAAAATTTCATAAATCCCTCGAACTGACTGTTTGTTTTCTATTAAGGGGTAAGACCACTGTAAAAACCTGAAATAAAGCGTTTTTTTGCGTAAGAGGATAATAATATTCAAGAATGTTATTAACCATGTCGTTAAGTATCACGCAGTATAACTGACGCAAATTTGTATCTGGAAAGTAACAAAAAATTTTCTCTTAATCTACATGAGTATAGCTAGAGAAATACGTAGATCTTCGATAAGTCAATTTTAATATTATTTATCGACAAATGATTGCCCCATGTTTTGTACAAAATTGAACTTTCTACTTCAAATGCTCGCCAAACACAAAAAAATTAATGTCTCAAAAATCCCCTACGTATTTCTCTAGCTATACTCATGTAGATTAAGAGAAATCATAGTCATTTTGCACTATTTTTGAATAAATATTTTTTTTTTAACACTTAACGACATGGTTAATAACATTCTTGAATATTATTATCCTCTTACTTTTCCATCCATGAAAAAAAAAAATCGCAAAGAAACGCTTTATTTCAGGTTTTTACAGTGATCTTACCCCTTAAGGGAGTATTGCTGTCTAGGCTGTCATATCTTCGACCTTTTTTTGTGATTTTTTTTTAACGATAGGTAGGTTGTTCTGTAGTGACATTTTGCAGATATATTTATTCGTCTTATAGGTATGTACAGTATTATTTTCATCAAAAAATATTAAAAATTGCGAGAGTTATAGCTTCTCGTTTAAAAACACGCATTTAAACTGGCTTACATGATATTTCAAGATCTAGCAGACCGATCGACTTCAAATTTGGAGAGAATATTCAGCAGACACGCCTTTATAGCTGGAACTAGAGATTTAAAAAAATATTGAGTTTTACTATTTTTTTCGATACGCTAAAGACAAACGAACGATTAACAAATAGAAATTCGAAACTTGAAGCGTCGCCATTTCTTTATTTATCAGGATTTTTACTTCTCCCTGGTTCCTGCTATAACTACAACCTTCCTTATGAAGATACTTTAACCCCCTCTGTTTCAAATTATCTGGAATCCTGGAAGCTATTGGAGCACCTTTTCCAAAAGAGCCATTAAATAAGAAGTTACAATTCCCACGATTTTTAATATTTTTCCATGAAAAAAATATTGTACATGCTTAGAAGATGAATAAATATATTTACAAAGTCTCAGTACAAAACAGCCTACCTGTCGTTAGAAAAAAAATCACAAAAAGTGCCGTGAAATTGACAGTCTAGACAGCAATACCTCCTTAAATTACAAATTGTGTCCTCGTCGATTTCAGAGTATCGAACGACACGGAACTTAATGCTTGCTGCGCTCTTACCCGTCGCTACCGTTGCAAATTTGCCGTCTTCGAGCAAGGACGAACACAGGACACGCGGAGCCGATTTACAAGACGAGCAGGGTAATGGGTAACACGCTGGCTTCATAGCAGTCGATGCGCCCCTGCGGAATTGTAAACGAGCGTCGCAGTCTCGTCTTATGCATTTCATTTGTCGCTGCATACGACGCCACGGGTCTTTGTATTCGTTGCGGCGTGCAGGGAAACAAAACGCGAGTTAAGGAGAGGACGTGTGTAGAAAATGGTTGGAAATATTTTCGGAACCATTGCGAGAACGGAACACCGCGTTGAAACGAAATAATAACGAAACTAATAGTCGAGAAACGTACAAGCCTGGTATTCGAGAACGTCTCGAAATTGAACAATTTTTTTGTTCGCAGTCGATCTGAATGTATATTCGTCCTGTTCGTATCTAAAACACGCTTCTTATTAGATATCGTAAGCATATATTTTATTTCACTCCCACAGTGAACGGTGCTTCCTTATGTATTAATATAAATTAACCTCTTACAATGGAAAACTATTGATACGAAATGTATCAAGTGCTCCCATAAGTTCGTGCTATTACGTGTTTTCAAATTGGCGAGGATTAAGTACGTAAATTAGAAGGAAAAACAAAATTTGTTGTAATTGAAACATTTTTTCGTTTCTTTCTGAAAAACCAAAGCTTTTCTAAGCTACTTAATTATCGAAGATGAGAAATGAATTTTCTACAAAAATCTGCAGGCTTTTTAGTGGATAATTTGAAAATGTCAACGGACTGAAGTACAGCGTCGAACAACATTTTAATGAAAAATCAAAGTTTTATGCAAAAAAGAGGAAGCAATCGAACGAAAAGGGATTTACTTGAAGCTTTTGATTTTCGTAAAATTCCATGGTATGATTAAAATATTCAAGTTCTGGTACGAAACTCTGAATTTTAATAATTGTGAACAGTAACTAGATATCTACATGTCTCGTTAAAATTAATTGAGATAATTTAATATTAACCATAATAGTGCGTTAGAATAATTACATGAAATACCTTTTCTTCTGAATTGAAATATAATATTTAATCAAAGCTAAGTAATAATTTAAAGAAAAATGCAGAAATGTTTCTTTAAACGCTTCCAAAATTCACGCCCAAATATTCAATGCGACGTGAAACTGAATAAAATGAAATATATCATCGCTCTGGTCTTTGCTATAAATTCTATGACATAAACGATGGATATTGTACGGAACAAGCAGATGTTCGCAATGTAAAAAGAGTGAACTCTGAGACAGTATGGGTAAACGACGAACAAAATTGAGGGGTGAGAGAGAGAGAGAAAAATATAAAACGGAAGGTGCGACGGCATCGCCGACATTTTTGAAGTCACGCACGATCGTTAATCTAAATTCCAGTCCTCATTCTCTGCATTCGAGGGGAAAATACCAACGTCGGTACGATGAAAATGCATTCGACTTTGCGGCGAGGCGCATGCATCGCCCCGACAACGATCTGAAATGAACTGGATACGATTCATTGGCGAAGAGAGCCTATTCAGCCGCCTTATGCCAATAGATTGGCGATGAAAATTAACTGTATCCTCGGTTCGACTTTATTCAATTTATATTCTACCTTCTATCCGTGGTTGGAGACAATTTTGGAACACAAAATCGGGTACTCTAATAATCTTTTAATAAATATGCTCTTACTTGTATAATCAATTTTACTACCAAGTCTCCATACGTGGGTGACAAGACTTTTCACATTGAAACTAAAACAATTAATCAAGCTGAAATTTTAAAGGGAATAAATTTGAATGGGATTCGTGAATTTTATCGTGGTTACGAAATTGATTATTAAGACAAATTTTAATTTATGTAGTTTACCATTATCTAGAATCAAAGGTTTAGTCTGATCAAAAATTTTACAAACAATATTTCAAGTTTGTTATTATTTTAAATAGTTAAATCCTTACGATTTATTGTCAAGTAAACGTACGTATTTAAATCGTGTAATTCGTCACAGTAGTGTATGCAAAATTGTTATAAATAGACATACCCTAATTTGATTTTTATGAAATCTTCAAATATATTCTCAAATATGGTATCTAAGCATTTTAAATATTTTGGCGGGTGTAGCCCATCAAATCTTAGTTTGTTTTCATCAATAATGTGAGTGTTCACATAATTAACGAATAGTAAAAACTTCTTAAGAAGTTTTTTAACATTACAATTATATTTTCTCCTATTGAAATTCTGAATTCTACCTTGTATTGAACTACAACAAACCTAAGGGACCTACACAATTTCCAGATAAAATTCAATCGTCCAAACTCCATATACTTCGAGGAAAATACAGAAAACATTTCTTAGAAAAATTCTCAAAATTACAGTTACATTTTCTCCTATAGAAATTCTGAATTCTACCTTTTATTGAACTACAACAAACCTAAGGCCTCCTCAATTCCCAGATAAGATTCCAGATAAGAAGGAAGTACTTGAAGGAAATTTGTACAGGAAACGAATTTTGATGTCACATACGTTCGGAACAAAGTCGATGCCATCCACAATGTATGAATGAACGTATGTACGGTCAAGAGGCATCCAAAGTAACGGAATACTGGAAATCACTGTACATCGAGAGACCGAGGCAATGGAACTGCCGCTTCAAAGAACAAGTAACCTTAATGATTCCGAAGGTCACGTGTATCCCGAATAAGAGCTTACCTTTCGACGATGCCAAGTCTACCATCGAATATTACGAATTTCAAACGTAATCTGAAAGGGGTCTCTCAGCCGTGTGAACATATTTCGTCTGCTTATTAGCGATTCCGACTGTGTCAAGGAGCATTGATCCCAGTACGCTTCCAAGCTACATACGTGACGGACGGAAATTTTACGATACACGCAGGGCTTGAAATGGAAATCAGGAAGTACCGACGATAAATAATTCGCGTTGCGATTGAACGTGCGCCACTGTCCGACGCATTCAATTTCAGAAAACCGTGGAGGCGAAACGATCGTCCTGCATTTTCGACTAGACCGCGTTTCAGGCCTAAAACACACAGAATGCGCTTCCTCGATCCAGCCACGCCTTCTTTCGAACCGGAATTATGTCAACACCTGCGAGAGTTAGGTTAGCGGAAACCGAGGATGCTTGTTCAAAATCAATTCTGCACTACGTTGAAGTTTGCGCGAAATCGTGTCTGGGAAAGTGCCTCTTCAATTCTACTGGCGCGAAAAATCACTGTGAAAAATGATTCGTCGCTAAAGGCTGATCGTGGATTATAGAAACTTTTAGAAACAATGTCGTGCATTTTGTTCTGCATTCGATAGGTACACAGAATTTTCTACGAAACTAGGCGAGCAATTAAATTTTTCATTTTGATTATAATAAATAGTACTGAAATTATATTAAACGTAAGTCACGTTGTTCATTATAGAAACATGATTTAGATATTTATGGTTTGTTTCTAAAATCATCCTGTCTTATATGTAGCTTAATTATTTTTATTTTTTGTACTGTTTATTAGTACTAGATATTTATATATACTTTTATATCGTAATAAGTATTTGGTCATGTATAACTACGAAAATCCCTTCGTGTCTGACTATTCACGCGGCCACACTACTTGCACTCGTATGACCATATACGAAGATATACTACTTACGTATGAACTAGTTTTATAGCCTTTACAGGTGCCTACATATAGGTTAATGTCGCTTGCACATTTCTGCACTCTGACGAAACTATGCTACTAAAACAAAGTAGACGACATGCAAGTTTATATCTCTTGAAGTACGTTTACTAAAATACTGATCAATAATACTGCTATGCTCAAAGAGCTACGATGCAAGATTCATTTTCGGTTCTACGTATTAAAACTATAAAAAAGAGTGAATTTTACTGTTATATTCATAATCACCTTACTGTCTGAGTAAGTATAACACATTAGTTGAGTAATAAATCTAAATATATATACATTTTTTAAAGAAAACTATTTTTTTATAATTTGCAATGAAACAAATAAGGGAGATAAACTTATAAATAATTATTTGAATTGTAATTACAATTTTCTTTTCATTATAAATATAAATTCAAAATAAATATAACATTTCACCATGAAAATGATGTACGTTTCTATACAGTTGTTTCCTTAATTTTATTTTTATGATTAAACAAAATTCACACTTGTATTTTGAATTTTTAAGATTACTTTGTATACACTGACCTCATCAATGTCTATTTCTTGTTTCTAAAGAAATTTCTAACTCATCATCGAATGTTTACGGCTAAAGACCCTGTACTAACTATTTTTCTGTACCAAAAATTATTTGAAACATAACAAAATCTCACACGACTGTTTTATTACAATGAAACTAATTAAACCGTAAATATAATAGTAGAGTATTCAGAAACCATATCTATGTGAAAACATTCTATTATGCAAACAATTTATGAAATTTCGAAGCGTGTTGGTACGATAACTCCAAGCGTACGGAACCTGGCAGAAACTTTTAGTTTTGTTTGTTCCCGCCGGTCACGCTACACTAGGAAAATTTATCAGAGGAAACCAGACGCATTCCTCTATAATTATTAGCGTCAAAATATAATTTATTGCTACAACGAAGCCGGCTCAAGTATTTTATGCTTCTAGCTTTTTCTGGCTGGGATACCGAAAGTTCTGTAAAATTTCATAATTTCGTATTTGCATAGTTTCGGCCGTTCTCGTTAGACGATAACAAACCGCGCACACGCAAGTAACTGGATATCGATGTATTCCGTTACGTAAACACGATACTGATTCTTTGTATTGTTGCAGCGGCCGCGATATTAATTTAATATTTCCATCGCGAGCGCGACGGTGGCCGCGAAAATGTAGCAGAAAATTTCGTTCAAAAGCGCGAATTACTTTGAACCTCGAAACGCCAATAAATTGAACAGCGCGACGAAAACAATTCGATTGCAGCGGCGTGAACGCTCACCAGACTGAAAATACGTGTCGTTCAAGGGCCGTTGCAAATACGATCGAATCGCTTGCACGCTTCAAGCTCGTCACGCCCGCAATGCTCATCCGTTTCGCAAAAATCGCATTTCCTATTGACCGCAGCCCGGCCGCAATGCGCGCAATAATTCAATAAGCCGATACGGGACTGAAGGGTTTTAAATTTTCCGCGACACAAATCTTTTCAGCGAGTCAACTGTAGCGCGAAATAATTCTCGGTCACACGAACACGTGACTCGATAATTGCGTCCGTCCACGCAACCAACGGACGCACGCGTCGACGAACGATTTGTTATAAGGAATGTTCTCGACACGCCGATCGAACAGTCGATCAAACGGGCCATTAAAATAGTGAATTACTTTTGCATCGGATGCGTCGAGATTTATTTAAAAAATTGCTCCGATGTATTCGACGCGTTAAGAATAATGTAGAACATTGTTCTGTTTAAGAATTTTTTAATTTGGTAGAAATCTTGGGAAAAAATTTAATGGGAAATTCCAGAGGCCAAAATAAGTCGAAAATCAAGGATACTAATTTGTTGATTGAGGCTTCGTTAAAAAGTTATGGAAACATTTTCGACCACACAGTATATTTTCGGTAAAGAATTTTTTTCGCAAAAGTACGTAGAATTTCGGGGGTATGTGTATTCACCAAAAATGATTGTAATTGTCCCTTGCAACCAAAAATAATTTTTCTAGAATGATTTAAAAAAATTTTTGAAATTTCAGGGAAAAAATGCCATGTATGGTTAGACACTAGATTTTCGGTAAGGAAATTTTTTTCTGGAAAATGGTTAAGATTTCGAGGGTATGTCTATTGACCAAAAATGATTGTAATTGTCCCTTTCAACCAAAAATAATTTTTCCAGAATGATTTGAAACTTTTCATTTTCCTCGGAAAATTTAGGCATCTACCCCCTTGTCGACTTTTCTTAAAAATTCGTTTTTCATTTTTAATACTAATACTTTTTTGTAGGTACCTATAAGCTCTACTTCAGAAAAAAATTTCATTGAAATATATTCACTATTGTAGAAGTTATAGCAGTTTAAAAATTGGACCATTTTTATGTGGTTTTTCTAACTTTACGGCGTCAAGGAACAACTTTTTCATTATTGTTAGAATTTCTACATATTCTTCACTAAAATACGCGTTATTTGCCTTTTTAAACATTAAAATCCTTCAATCCGTTCAGAAGTTATGACGTTTTAAAGATACGCACGAAATTTTGGAGTAACATTTCTGGCCTGGAATTGTATTTTCGGTAATGAATTTTTTTCTCAAAAATGCGTAGGATTTCGGGGGTATGTGTAATACCAAAAAGTCATTGTAATTGATCCCTGCAACCGAAAATAATTTTTCCAGAATGATTTGAAATTTTTTAATTTAATTTTTTAATTTAATTTTTTAATAACTTTTTAACGAAACCTCCATTAAAATAATCTTATTTACATATCATTGATATATTAGTCATATTTATACGTTGCAAATTTAATTTCTGACGTAAAATAATTAATCAAAATAAATATTTCTCTGTAGATGTATTTTTAAATTCATTTAAACATAAACAAGTAGCGAACAAATAAAGTTCATTATTATTCATTGTTAGTATTACATATTGTACATCTTCGACAGTATCAAATGAATCTAAAGGATAATCATTATTTTTCGTAAGTTTTTATTTACAGTTATTAAAATGTGTGATCGTTAAAAACATAAAAACTTGAACCATTTTCACAATGACTCGAATGGTTCGTATTTATATTTCAGTACATATCATCTTTCCATTGGAAATTTTAATGAATTGTGAATTTATATGAGTCAACCCCAGTTGCCAATTCTCATTACCAATAACAAAAATTAAATTACAGACAATATTCCCATCCAAATTCCCTGTGACAATATTCATTAGCATTCTTGTGCATAATAAGCCATCGTCTACGTAACTGGTATTCATAGTAGCCGTGGCACTGAAAACTTTTCCTGTGTCCTAGACAGATATCTCCTTTTTGTTCATCGCCTTCGTTACGCAAGATGTGGAAATACAAATGCACGATAATTAAAAGATAAATTGAAAGCTGTTACGTCTCTATATTATAAAACGAATACAATATAGAGACGTAAGGCGATTTATTGAATATATTAATGGTATTAAAATCCAATATTTACTTAATCTTCTATTTTTTAATGGATGTAATCGATTTGCTTACGTAAATTAATTCCTTAAATCATGCTGAGTGCAAAAGTTATGCGATAAAACAAGGAAAACTGGATACGTATAATGTTTTAAATTTTATTTTCGAGACGCACGATGTCTAAAAATTCATTTTATGTTATTGATCTATATTTATATACCATTTCTTCCGATCGTTAGCCACAAAATACACAGACACGATTAGTATAGAAACACGTGGAACACCCTATGTAAAGGAGTACATAAATAAATTATAAACGCGTAAAGGACGAAGTGCAGGTAAAGTGCTGTTATTAAACCCAACCACAAATAGCTTCTAACGGCTGTGTCACTGCCCCATCATTTTCCTCGTTCCACTAGTTACATTGTTCAAATTTCATCTAACCAAACATGAAACCTGATTTCCTGTAATCCTGGAATTCTCGGAACAAATTCTAACTCGACCATCAAAAGCTTTGAATTTTCGAAGAGTATAATTTCAAACTCTAAATTGTAATAAGACATTCTCAAAGAAGAAATCTATAAATAAAGAACTCTGATATTTTTTGTTCGTCGTTATTTTTCTAAGTAATGAATTTTTAAACATATGTTGTTACGTGTATTGCATATCATTGTATAGTTAATAGTCTCAGCTATTCATACATCTTTAGCACATAGATTTATATGTTGTAATTTTGTAATTCACTTTATATTTATTTTGCAATCGAAACATTTACTGAAGCATTTAAAAATACAGAATTGAAATCGAGGTGGTTATACAATGATAAATAATTATGGTACTACTCAATGTCTTGCACTTGAGAGCACGTAAGCAACCCTTCGTAGGTAATTTTACAACTAAATTTCTGAACGTACACATGTACCTGTGCGAAGTTTCAAGCACACATGTTTCGCAAACATCAAGTGTATCAACTAAACATATACAAGATATAGAAATACAAATTTAACATGTTGATAGAACTGGTGAGATTCATCAAGAATTTTCATAAACATAAATCAGTGTTTTCTGAAGGCAGGCAAAAATCATGAAATAAAATTTTCCATGGTTTAATTACTTCTATCATATAACTTTCTCACAAGCGTATACTGTATACAATCAATTTATTTTTCAATGGATTTAGCTAACTTTTCGCATAAATATAAAAATTAATACTAAAACATAAAATGTATATACGCCACTTAGTTTTGACGAACGACTGAAAAACAATAATTAAGATAAACTACTCAAATTTGTGTAGTAAAATAATGTTTTGAGTTCAAGATACGTTTTTTACTACTGTAATATCTTTAAAAATTCAAATAACCCCATAAAAAAAAAATAGGCTTTACAAGTGCACTGATACTTGGAAAGAAGTTATTAAACCACACAAAATTTTTAAAATAAAAATGTAGGCCTGACTCGATTATTAGAATCACCACTTCTGATGTCAGTAAAGAGATGTTGTAATTGTATTTACGTATCCACAGAAGCAAATAATAGCAAAAAGACGCGTAGATTCTATAGAGTAGATAGACGGCGCGATACTGATTAGACCAGTATCAAATTGGTTCGTGCACAGCAGTATAACATCATAAACTTGCGGTCTGCAACTCGATACCATTGTACTGCCCGTAACGACTGACCGCCCTGGGATACCTAGACCCTTAAGTGCTAGCGTCCATCAGCCCTAGTTCGTCCCTAAACTATTAACACCCTACCTACAAGGCCGCCGCCGTCTTAGCTCCCCTACAGTTTTAATGAACTCGCCACACACCTACCAAGTACACATTAACTCTTCGTGTCGTTACGACGAACAAACCACCGTTAACTTTAGTATAACTTTGCGACCTTATGACGAGTAACACTTTATTTTGGAGGTACTTGATAACCCTATAATATTATCTGGTACTTGAGCAATCGTTTGAGAACATATTTGATTTCATAGGCGCGAGAAATTTAAATTTTTCTTACGACGAATATTTTATTTGAGAGGTGCTTGGTAACCGTATACAGAACTAGGTGAAATACTATTTTAAATGGCAAACAGTAAATAGATATTTTACTTCAGATCATGCATGTATTTTTGAAAATAAAATGTTTCATTTGTTGTAAAGAAATTTGTAAACTAATATTTCAAAGAGCATTTTATTTGAAAAATGTTGAAAATATTTGCAAACTCAAAGTATCACGAAATATAAATACACGAAACATTTTATGTTTCAAATTATCGAAATAAAATATTTTATTTACTATTAATATTCAAAATATTATATTATTTTAATTTTAAAGTATCTATTATTTAAAATAGTACTCGAGATAGTGTTTCCACGAATATTACCCAACTCTGACCGTATAATATTCTAGTTTATCTGGTATTCGAGCGATCCTTCGACAACACGAATATTTGATTTTACAGGAGCGGGAAATTTAAATTTCTTTTAACGTGTACACAATTATTACCGAGGGAACCTTACTTTTCGATGAGCCTTCTTACATCCGTGAACAAATTTTGGATCTCCCTGTACCGTAGCTTGATCTACACTGTATGTTCTACTGAAGAGGAAGACTCTTTTCATCCGTGACGCGCAATTGATCAAATTACCTGTCAAAACGCATGTAGCCGTGAAGGGATTCGCGTACAGGTTTTAAACAGGACTCTGACGAGGAAGACGATCATCCCCAATAGGAACATAAATTTCAGGGGCAATTTCACTCATACAGGTTACTCGAAGGGCGTTGCGGCCACCGAACCCACGTTCAGTAACAGCGTATCCGTCGTCTGAGCATTGTGCGCGAACGGATGGAATTATCAACCCCCAAAGGCTCGTAACTCCTCCGGATACCGTGTGTGGACTGTATCATTGTACAAGGTGCTACTACATCAACCTGTACAACTTCCATCGATGATACCGTTATGATTTAGGTGGTTTCGACCATAGTGGTAACGCCTACTTTATCGCGCAAGATTCCTTTCGCAGATCCATCGACTCCTTACAGCAAAGAAAATCGTTAGATTTTCTTTGCGGCAGCGAACGAACATTTTAAAGTGTCATATAAATGCTATCTTTCGTTAAACAGTATAGAACACTTAACCCCTTAACGCTCATATTTTTCGGGTTAACCAAGAATGATCAGTTTTCTTTATTGACGTAGAATTTGAAGAAAAATATTATCATCCCTTAAACCGTTAGATTAAACAAATATCGTTTTTCAAAGCAGTTAAACTCGGGCATGAACGTTAAGGAGTTAAGACGAAATATTAAAATGGAATACAAATTTTCTGTATTTGTAAATTCCCACTTAATGCATGGTCTTAAACTTTCATTCGTGAGAATATTTCCTTCGTTTTATATTGATTAATAAATTTATTACCAAAAATAATGTATTTATGCTTTTCGTACGAAATAAATTTCTTTCCTTTTTGCTACTGTTTACCTCGACGTAAGTGGTCGGTCAAGAATAAAAGTAGTTTCGACAAAACCGAATATCTATCTTCGAAAAATAAATTCTTCTTCCCCGAATGCCATAAAACGTTACGCTGGTGTTAAGAGTTAAACAAGAGTCCATAGCACTCTCACGTTTCTCTCGTACGTGAACCGAATACAAAGGTACCTAAAGTTCCTGATATATCGAGAAAACTTATAACACGACCACACACTACATTCTGAACTTTCTTTTGTGGCAAAATATATACGCAGACTGCTGTCCTCTTTTACGCACGAGAAGGTAATACTTGCTGAAAAGAACGTGTAAATTTTCATTCGCGTTCCTGATTTCTCGTATACAAAATTACATACTAATTTTTGAATCGAAATAATTGTGAATGTAAGTTCGATAATATAATATCATTTATATAAGAAATATCGAAATTATGAGTAACTTGTATGGGCGAACAGAAAGTGAAAATTGCACGAGTTAAATAGTTTAAAGATTATTAAAAATACATTATTTTTTTTATTTCAGTTATTGTAAATACGACTTGTTTTATCCAGGAGTTATACAGGGTGTTCGGCCAACCCTGGAAAAAATTTTAATGGAGGATTTTAGAAGCCAAAATAAGACGAAAATCAAGAATACCAATTTGTTGATGAAGGCTTTGTTAAAAAGTTATTAACGTTTAAAGTTCCGACCGTACAGAATTTTTTTCTCGAAAATACGCAAGATTTCGAGGGTATGTCTATTCACCAAAAATGCTTGCAATTGATCCCTGCAACTAAAAATAATTTTTCCAAGACGACTTGAAATTTTTTTTTTCCGTCGAAAAATTTCACACCTTCTCGAATTTTTTTCTAGAAAGTGGGTAGGATTTCGGAAGTATGTGTATTCACCAAAAATGACTGTAATTGACCCCCGCAACCGAAAATAATTTTTTCAGAATTAATTAAAAAGTTTTTTTTTCGTCGAAAAATTTAGGCACCTACCCCCTGTCGATTTTTCTTAAAAATTCCTTTTTCAATTTCAGTAATTTTGTTTGACGCCCTACAGAAAAGTTGTGTAATACTTTTTTATAGGTACCCATGAGCTCTACTTCAGAAACAAGTTTCATTAAAATATATTCACAATTGTAGGAGTTATGGCTGTTTGAAAATTGGACCATTTTTATGGGGTTTTTCTAATTTCACGGGGTCAAGGAACAACTTTTTCAATATTGTTAGAATTTCTAAATATTCTTCGCGAAAATACGCGTTGATTGCATTTTGAAACATTAAAATCGTCCAATCCGTTCAGAAGTTATGATGTTTTAAAGATTCGCATGAAATTTCAGGGAAACATGTCAATGTATGGTCAGACATTACATTTTCTGTAAGGAATTTTTTTCTAGAAAGTGGGTAGGATTTCAGGGGTATGTCTATTCACCAAAAATGATTGTAATTGACCCCCGTAACCGAAAATAATTTTTTCAGAATGATTCGAAATTTTTTTTTTTCGTCGAAAAATTTAGGCACCCCTGTCGATTTTTCTTAAAAATTACTTTTTCATTTTTAGTAATTTTGTTTGACACCCTACAGAAAAGTTGTCTAATACCTTTTTGTAGGTACCCATGAGCTCTACTTCAGAAAAAAGTTTCATTGAAATATATTCACAATTGTAGGAGTTATGGCTGTTTGAAAATTTGACCATTTTTATGGGGTTTTTCTCATTTTGCGGGGACAAGGACGAACTTTTCGAATATTTTTACGATTTGTACACATTCTCCATCAAAATACGCGTAGTTTGCTTTTTTAAACATTAAAATCGCCCAATCCGTTCAAAAGTTATGACGTTTTAAAGATTCGCATGAAAATTCGGGGAACCATTTCTGGCCAGAAATTATATTTTCGGTAAGGAATTTTTTTCTCAAAACCGAGTAAGATTTCGGGGGTATGTCTGTTGACCAAAAATGCTTGCAATTGACCCCTGCAACTAAAAATAATTTTTCCAATACGATTCGAAAGTCTTTTTTTTCACCTAAAACTTTCAGCACTTACTCAAATTTTTTTCTTGAAAGTGGGTAGGATTTCGGAAGTATGTGTATTCACCAAAAATGATTGTAATTAACCCCCGCAACCGAAAATAATTTTTCCAGAACGATTTGCTATTTTTGAATTTAATCGTTAATAACTTTTTAACGAAGCCTCCATCAACAAATTGGTATTCTTGATTTTCGTCCTATTTTGGCCTCTAGAATCCCCCATTAAAATTTTTCCCAGGGGTGGCCGAACACCCTGTATATTCACCAAGTAAGGATAATAATAGTAATGACTAGAAGCTCCCAGTTTGTTCAGTTTACTTTATCGAATCAATTCAATTTTTATTTATATTCCATCAGAATCGTGACACGAGTGCGCAATTAGAAATACCTGTCGCGTAACTATTAATGATGTTACTCTGCAGGAATATGCCGTTTCAGTTTCTCGGCTTAAAGGCGACATGCACTGTGTTCAAGTAACAGCGAAACTCAATCTACGCTGCTCTTGCTCAAAACAACAGCGTCTCGTACTTCCCGGTATGCAGCAAGGAAAGGCGTATACTTCGCGTGAAATGAATCCTTAAACAGATTAGAAGATACAAAGCAACAGCGATGCTGAAAAATATTCAAACCTGCGTCAAAAGGAGGAAGAAAACTCATAAATTTGTTACGTCTGCGATATTCGTCAAATTCCAATCACGATGGATTAAATTTAAGCGACACGTAATATGTACTACAAATCGATTTAATTAACGAAGCAAATGAAGAACTTTTAAATCACATCCGAGAACAATTTTAATATTCTTTAAAATGACCTGACAAAATTGCATTCAAGTAGTCAGTTATTTCTATTAAAATGAATTATTAGAGTGAAAAGATTTAAATTCTCAAAACGATTAGAAGTCAACATTTACCCAATACTCCGACACAGCGTAGAAATTCGTCTGTCCCGAATGAGGCTCGATAACATTAATTTGTAACAGAGAGACATAGGTATAATTCATTTCGCGTATTATATCGTTCGGTTAATTTCAAATCATTGATATAATTGGGATCATATTAGTAATAATTAATTGGCAATAATTAAACTGTTTGTTGGTCTACGAATGTCGAATGAAATGAACACATTTCAACGACCGACGACAATTTAATATTTTCGAAAGGAAATTATTAATTCGAAGGCTACATATGGTGAAAAAGTATAAAATGTAATAAAAATACTTATATGTTTGTATGTAAGATGTAATAATAATATGACTTAAAATACGAAAACAAAATTTATTTAGCTTAGAGCTTAAAATGTAACAGTTTGTTTCTTGTTTCGATCGTCTGTCTGATCCTTTGTTACAGATGCACAGTGTAACGAGTATATAGAGAAGAAAAATCAGTTTTTCGTTAAAATAATCTTATTTACATATCATTGATATGTTAGTCATATTTATACGTAGCAAATTTAATTTTTAATATAAAATAATTAATTAAAACAAATATTTTCCTGTACATATAATAAAAACCGAACAAACTGTTATTATTTTTAAATACATTAAAACATAAACAAGTAACAAACAAATAAAATTCATTATTATTCATTGTAAGAAAATCAAGAATATCAATTTCCTTGATTTTCGTCTTATTTTGGCCTCTAGAATCTCCTATTGAAATTTTTCCTAGGAGTGGCCTAACACTCTATGTATTATAAATCTTCATCACTATGAGATGAATCTAAAGAAGCTAGAAAATCAGTGTCTTCCAGAATTAAATATTTTAGCACACAGTTGACTTTCGAGTTTAAAAATAAAATTGCTGGTCAACGACACGAATCCCAAGTTATCTCTAGTTTAAGCGAGAATGGACACGCTGTTAATGTAGAACACGCGGATTGGTTAATTTACAAATATTTGTAGTTTGGACAGGGCTACGGTCGCTGCGTTTGATTGGTTAAATACGTACGTTCGATTTACAACACGGATTCACAAAGTCTATCCCGCGGGGCCAATTCGGTCCTTTTATCAGGTTTATCCGATACTCAAAATTAAATTAAAAATACATACCGTAATGCGTAATCGTTTCTGTAACTATAATCTAATTTACTTTGTTTACTATTTGTATTAAATTGTATAATTTATAAGATTTAATAAACACGACTTCCAAATTTTATCCACGTTGGATAACGCGCTCTTTTGAACCGACTGCCCTAGTCTCCTCCCTGAGAATCTGCCATCGTGACGAAGCAACTACCCACAATTTTTTTATTTATTTATTTATTACGCTGCAATCTCTATAGTATTATTAGCACAAGTTTACATAGAAATGAATAAACATATCAAGGGGGAAAAATATACATAAGGGGGGAAAAAATTATATAAATAAGTACATGAGACAGATAGTAAACCTAGATGCTACTTATACAACACATAGAGCAAAATTACATATAGAGATTGTGCTTCTTAACACTAGAACTACCGATAATTATAGTGTATTTATTTATACCAAAGAGATCGAAACGATAGATACGTGATGAAATGTATAATGCAATGAAAATGAATGTTTATTAATTCTGTTAGAGAAAATTACGATAAATTGTCAAAAATTCAGTAAATATTTTACAAGTTTCATTAGAAATTACAAATGTGTCATTTCGACTGCTTTGGTAGTTCTACTGTTAAGGAATTTAAATATAACCATCATAGAAGGTACAAGTGGTTGGAAAAGGAAAACGCTTACCGTGCCATTTAACTGGACGAAATCCAGGCCCAAACGATAGGCGTCAACGCGCGGTAAACAGACCAGACTGATACTAAACTGCTTTGTAACAGAGGTTATAAGAATCGTGACCGACTCTTGCGACACACCGATAGGAACTAAAACTCAATGACGATCGTGATTTGCTGTCCGGGAGCTCGTGATGTTTACGTTTGGGACGACTTTCTGTTCGGGCCAAAATCTTCGTCACGAGTCAGACTCGTTAAAGTACGGGGAGGGGTTAATCATGCCCGATCTGCGAGGATCATACAGAGGACATTGCCATATAATAACATTGGTACCTCTGGTGCAAGTGAGCTATTTGAAAGTGATTACAACGTAACCTGTAAGGCAAATAAAATTCCTAGGAAGGGCTTTACGAGTGAACCAAGGATTCGTAGAATCGCTATAAAAGCCTGAAAAGTATTTGGTGCCCTTATACAGGGTGTTCGACCACTTCTGGGAAAAATTTTACAAGATTCTAGAGGCCAAAATAAGACGAAAATCAAGAATACCAATTTGTTCATGGAGGCTTCGTTAAAAAATTATTAACAATTAAATTCAAAAATTTCAAATCGTTCTGGAAAAATTATTTTCGGTTGCGGGGGTCAATTACAATAATTTTTGGTGAATAGACATACCCCCGAAATCTTGCGCATTTTCGAGAAAAAAATTCAGTACGGTCGGAACTTTAAACGTTAATAACTGTTTAACGAAGCCTTCATCAACAAATTGGTATTCTTGATTTTCGTCTTATTTTGGCTTCTAGAATCCCCCATTAAAATTTTTCCCAGGGGTGGCCGAACACCCTGTATGTATCTTCTCTCTTTAGAATACTTGAAAGTAGTGAAAGAAAGGAACCTGGAAATGAAACGGAGGCTCGAGGCGAGAAGCTTCTTTCGCTAAATCGTCGACGTTCTCGTTACAAGGGATATCAGAAGTAGGTTTCAGTATTACGTAGAGGCTGGTTAACCGCAATGTCAACCGTAGAATCTACGTGAAAAGTGAACCGATGGAATCGAAGCTGGGTATTCCGTATCTGTTTTCCGTCGTGCGAGCCATCACGCGCGAGGCAACCCGGAGAAAAATGCTCGGGGATAAAATAAAGGTCGTAGGATAGAGAGAAGGGTGGCTTGACAGCATCCGCGAGGGACGCTCGATTTAACCCCGCTACGGTAAGGAAGAGGAATCGATGGCTCGCGCGCATCCGGGAGATAAATCCTCGATAACCAAGGGGACAACCTTGCTCGAGCCAATAAGGGGTTGGAAAATACGCTTCCGACTTTACCGAGTTAGCACGCCACCCTTTCAGCCCTTAACGTTTCAAAATCAAGATTTCATCTAATGCGGATTACGGCTCAATCTGATATCAAGCGCGCGCGCCCGTTTCACGAACGCCCAGCGTGGAAACAAAACCCCCTGCTCTTCGAGCGGAAAATTTTTAAGGAGAACGGAAACCGTTCCCTTGGTCCGTTGCCTTCGAAATTCGCGGAAAACGATTTCACCGGGTTTCGTGTTTCGCGCTCGGGCCAGAGATTTAGTAGGATTTCGCTGAAGGGGCGAATCCGAAAACGAGGAAGGCAAAAGGTGGTAAAAGGTAAACTGAATCTTTTAAAACGAACCTCGGGAAATGAATTCATGAGTGGATAGGGCTTTCTAACGCTTACCGGTTATACAAACGCGTCGAAATGCGAACGCGTTATTTTCGAATAGTTTATACGAAAGAAAATTCAAATCTCGAGCGAGATTAGACGGGATAAGAAACGATGTTATTTATCACTTAATGCTTTCGAAGTTCACTGTTTCTTTTAACGATCTACTTGAATAGGGGCCATCGTTCATTTCTTTTCGATAACTGCGCCTTGCTTCTTATGCAATAATATATTTCTTGATTCATACGTGTTTATTCGTTGCATTTGAACGTCAAGTAGAAAGAAAAATATGTTTTAAAGTAGCTCATCTAGTGGACACCGTGTGTATTGAGTTGTTGAATGTTGGACTGTATTTGTAACACACTGACTTGGACTGTTTCTTTCCCTTTTTTGTCTGTCTGGAGTCTCGCCACCAACCCCTTATCTTATTTTTATATTTTCTAATCCTCGCTGATTGGTCCTTACTAAATATTGGCGATTACCAATCAGAGAATTTGGATTAGTACATGCATCCCTTTTTCAATTTTTAAGGCGTTCGTTTGAGAAGTGTGTAGTGGTGTGTTTCGCGGGGATGATGGTAACTGTCGACGTTGGAAAATTCCTCCGGGTGCTGACCATCGTTACCGTTACAAACGCAGATCAAAGCCACCCTTCAGAAGTCCTTTATAACACGTTGAGGACAATCGAGGCCAAGAGAAGTGACTTTATAGCTATTGAAGCTACAAACTGCGCTATATTCTCGTTAGAACCGAATAAAATATAAATATATTTTATTACTAAACTAAATAAAATATATCAATGTAAATCGATTTAAAACCAAAGTTATATTTTATTACACAACCAAATAAAATATAAATATATTTTATTACCAAACTAAATACAATATATCAATGTAAATCAATTTAAAACCAAAAATATATTTTATTATTTAACGAAATACAATAGGGGTGGAAACTACGTATTTGTGAACGTGCCAACAGTACGTATTTAATATTCACAAGTGGAACAACATTAAAAGATCGTTTACCATCGCAAGAGGAAACAAGTAAGCGATATTGGAGATTTGTATTTTTCAAAAAATGATCGAAAGCACCGAAACACATTACTCTGTCCTTCTCTGTTTTGACACATAATATAATACCTTCATCTGTCGATGTGTTGTCGATATTTCGTGACCTAGTTACAGAATTTACTGCCAAAGACTACAAGTCTATCAATTTTCATACACTAAGGCAATATAAGATATACTGTGATTCTAAATTTTGAAAGTATTTCGTAAGGCTCAGTTCCGCACAATTATTACAAAAATTCAATCTTGCTTTCAGAAACAAAATTACTTTTTTATTTTTCGAAAGTACATATATTTAACCCTAATCGTACCACGATGTGACTCTGAGTCACTTATGAGAAACATATAGTTTAAATTCATTTATTTATCTGAACAAGCTATATACAAACGTAAAATATTATACACAGACCATATATTTTTTGATTTCGAATTTAAGGATTAAGTCCAAAGTTCAAATCTGACTCAGAGTCACATTGTGGTACGATTAGGGTTAAGAATGCACTGTTCAATTTTTAAAGAACAATTTCAACTATTGCTTAAGTAATGTTTTCAAAAATTTAGTACGTAATTTTAATATAAAACTCACTTTTCTCGAAAAGTAATTTCTTCATCTGGCGTAGATAAAATCTCAGCCACATGGCCGATTGCTCTCAAATTCTAACTCTCGTCGAGACCAGAATTATATTTTCATATTGAGTATACGTTTTCTATTAAAAAATATTTCACATTCAATGTTCACCATTTTGCTAATTTTCAAAATAAATAATTTATTTTGAAGCGAACGATAACAATAAACATACTAGTTAAGAATCTTACCAATTTTTTGATTTGAGGCCACTTTGAGAGCTCCAATCCCCCAATAAATTTGTGACTAAAATATAGTTAAATAAACTACAAAAAAAAAAATTAAAAAAATTCATTAAATTGAAAAATTAGAGTGGCTCCTTAAATCTCAGATATCGAGCATTAATTATAAATTTGTTTCTCCAATTTAAATTTAGTATCAAGCCACGCTGCTACACGCTTTTTACGAATAGTACATACGTGTGTTCGCGTTAATACCATTCGAACATTACTGAAATTCTAGGACAAACAAGGTGCGGATATCTCGCAGGAAAAGAGCTCGTAATTCTTAGGGCGCTGTGGAACTACTTCGTGGCACATTCGCCTAATGCAGCAGACATCTAAAATTAATCGTTCTATCGAGACAAAAGATCACGGTTTAATTACGCAGAACGGTTCTCTCGAAGTATGGCTTCGCTATGTTCGAGTGTCCGCTGCCGCACGCGAGGCTATTGTCCACAACGTTTAAAAGCAGACGCGTATCGACGCCGCTGCTCGGAAAGATTCTTATTTAGAACGCCATTGTTCGCAACGAACCAACATTATCCGAGGGTGTAGCAGTTTAAATTATTGAAAGCTGGAGAAACGAGTAACGCATTAATTCGGTTAAATCATTGAGAGCGCTCGAATGCAGACACGATCCTCGTCGCGAACAACAGAACGAATTTAAGGAGATTGTTAACGAAATGTGAACAAAATTGAAACAGAACACGCGAGAAAGATATTAGGTTGTTACAGATAAAATTACCGAATGCTTGGGGAAACTTCCTAACGCTATAATTTTAGTGAAAATATGAAACGTTTGGAACGTTGAGTGATAACTTGACGAAAGGTCCCTGCACCTTCATAATTATTTTATATTTTTTGTTGAGTTCATATGAACAATGTTTAAAAGGCGTTTTATTCGACACGCGCCACCATTGAGTTCTTTTTCGTATGATACAACATAATTATAAAGGTACAATAACTTTATGTTAAGTTCGCCTTTATGAAAAATGCTTGAAACACGTTTTCTTCTAATGTGCCTCTATTGAGTTCGTCCTCACATCTCCGAGTGCCTGGTATTATTTATTAAGGATGTGTAATATAAAAATTTTATCGTACGTAGGGGACTCGAGTAATTAATATTAATTTTCAAACATTTCCTAGTAGAAAATTCAATCCACTGAATTTCTTACTGAATGTTACGCGGAATTTGTTATTAAGCTCCACGAATTCATATTATTAAATACTTGATTGAACCGTTTGACGAACTACTGCGTATCTCTTCACTGAAACACGTGCAAACACACGTACGGGTAAATAAATTTCACATAATCTACAAAGCCACGTGTAGTTCAAAACTTGGGCTCTTCAACGCTACAGTAAATCCATCAAATTTCAAGTTATATCTCTCGATCGACTTCGAGTGCACAAAACTCATTCGATTACTCTGCATGAATCCAGCTAAACTAAGTGTGCATCGACATACACGAAATATCGGATAACATGCATATTTAATTATATGGCGTTTTTCGAAACTATAGATAAATAATCAAAGACGTTTTTGATTTTCAACTTCAACGCGTTTCTCTGTTATTTCTTGTAGACACATTTATCGTTGAATTTATTTTCTTGTTAATATAATTATTACTTGACTATTCAAGCACATCGTACGAAATATGCAACATGTCGAATGCGACTAATTAATATTTTATCGTATACCTAAATAATATATTAATTTAGTAATTATTGAAATTTCAGGAATATATAGGATGTTCGAAAAGATTGGGACCAAACTTGTGTATTACTGAGGTTACAATGCTTTATTGAAAAGATATAATGTTTTAAAGGTATTTATGATTTATTGTAGCTGTTATAAGATATATTCGATCGAGAATGTATTCGAAATACATTTAATATTATTTCCAATACAGATGGAATATTTGAAAGAGTTCGACGAATGAAAGCTTGCATTCTTGCAGAGGAAGGAATTTTCGTACGTTTCTTATAACTTCCACAATAAATATCTTTGAAATCTTATACCTTTTCAATTAAGCATTTTCACGCAGCGAAAACATTGTTACAAGTAGAGCATTTTAAAGCAGTAACGCGTAGTGTAAGCTTGGTCCCAATCTTTTTGGACATCCTGTACGTAAAACTAAGTTTGTGTGTCGTAAAGCCTACTCCAAGTTTCCCAGCGGAACGTAACTGCTTAATCAAGAAAGTACAAAATGCATGGGGTAAATTTACTGAATTCAAGAACATATAGTCGTAGCTAATAAAGTCTACGCAACATTCTCAAAGAGAGACGATTGTTTAATCAAGAAAGTGCAGAACATACTTTGGCCCAAGTTACTGAATTCAACAGCAAGCAGTGCTCTTATTGAAATCTTTCTTTAATTAGAAATAGTTTCAGTATTCAATATGGTATTCTATATAGTTCCATAACAAATAATCTACAAAAATCTTGCAGCAACAATATACTAGTCATAATATTTCAAGATCCTTTAAAAGAAGAGAACCAACCGTAGACAATAAAGCCTAAACAAATTTTTCGACTGAAAGTGATTATTTAATCAAGAAAGTACATAAACGTTTTGAATTCGAGAACAAACAGTTTTTTGATAAAAAGGAATGAAAGCTAGAGAGGAATGCTTAGATCAACAAGAAACTATTTCAGAGTTAAGTGGAATAATCCCCTACAGTGTTTGCTTGATCAAGAAAGTGCAAAAATATATCGAACAAGTTTATTGGATTTAAATTCTATGAGTTAGATATTAAAAAGCTGAAGAATATTTGCATTGGTCAGAAGAAATAGTTCTAATTTTACATTTAACGTTACAAAATTCACAAGCACCCTTGCAGTAACTACACTTTCCAATCATGCAAAATTAAGTTATCGTGTGTCGTGTATCCTATTGCGTACTATGTCATAGTCTATGATCTTCTCAAATTTGAGTAGCCAACCGACAGTAACCGGGCACTCGACATTACTGATACAGACACCTATTTGCAACTCAGAATGAATAAACCCCCATATTTGTAGCGTTTTCGATAATGTTATTATCGTTAGGAATGTTATCAAATAACAAGTGAAAAAGGATATTAAGTCCTTCAATTATTTTTATAACTCCAGTCGTAAACAGTGCTAATGTGTTGACAACATAAAGGATACAGTAAAACCGATTAAACGAGAATAACCCATTGCGAATAATTATGCAAAATTTACAAGAAACGTGAATATACAATGGTCCGAGACCCTTTTCGGATACGAGTAGCCAATAAACTGGGCTCATATTTCCGTAGGTTTCAGGAATACTGGAGATGGAAGTTTAACGATGGAAACGAAGCAAGTTCAATTTCCCATCGCGACGCATTTAGGGAAGAAGCTTTCTCGCGTTGTCCGCAATACTCCCGTTGCCAGGAGTTTTTTTAAAAGAAAGCTCTTCCCCGTCGTATCCAGAAGTGCATGTACATGTCAAGCCACGGAACGGGCAGCGAGCAAATACCTTACCGGATGTACGTGCTCGACGTCAAGACGGGGTCTTGATCCCCGGCTCGTTTCGTCTCTAAGTACGTGCATACGCACGCACGTGCTCGATGCATATGCATACACAGCTTCCCATCGCCCTCCGTATTCTCACACGACGATCCTTGCCAACGGCTGCTCCTGTAAAGCGATAACTCACTGCCACTTCAGGAACAGCCTTCACTTAGACCGGGTTGTCCCGCCTGTGCGCGAAATTCGACGATCGAGCTGCACCGTGCTGTGCCTTCGAAAGGATTCACGACCATTTCAATTTCGTTCTTTCTTCGTCGTCGTACAAAGAACAGAGAATTTTGATTAATTAAGCTGGGATCCACTTAACGTTCGAACCGTACCATTCTAGGTAAATTTATAAATTATCTCCTCTCGGTGTCATAAACCAATTCCTTAGCGCTTGATAGTATTGTGGCGACGCTTCCCGTACTAGCCGACAGAGGGCTACGCTCGATCTGTATCTCTCTCGCAAGTACTCGATCGACCACCTGGTGTATTGCACTGAATTTAATGAAATTTGGTACACACATTCTCGATAACATTGTCTATCGTTTGACGTGTCGTTTGTTTTCTTTTAAGTTCTCTGAACTGCTATAATTTTTTCAATTCTGTGAAATTCTAGAAAATCTTACGTCAGTCGATGAAGAATATTATTGAGAATATGTGTAGCAAATTTCATTAAATTCGGTTCAACGGTTTTTGAGTTATCACGTACACCAGTATACCGTATATGATTCGGGATAACGGCATAAACAAACATAGATATTTAAAAAAAAATTGTTTTCAAAAGCTCGAGAACGGATTTATACATGGCAAACAGGTCATTTTGGCTGAACACACATTTCTTCTAAACGATTCGTGAAAATACCGCACGTTTTGAGCCCATAAAGGTGATCATTAATAATTTTTTAATCGCCAGTTTTAACATGAATGCTGCATTTTTAAGCTTCTATTTTACTAACGATTCTTTAAAGAAGCTGAACTTTCTTGAAAGATTGCAGTTGTTTCGAAATAAGACTGGTAAAATAAAAATTAATTTCAATTTATATCGAACGCTATTAATGATTCAGTTTCTCTTCACAAATATTGTGACTTACGAGTTAGAGTAATTAAGAATACATTTTCAACTTGTTTTATTTCGTAATTATCGACATTGTAGCTTTGTTAACGTTAACCCTGTATAATTCATATCCAATATTTAAATTGAATCGAGAATTCAATGTTTATTTTCGGGTTGTAGTCATTTTTATGCTCCAGTAACGAACAAAATGAATATTCAGTCTGGAGTCGCAGTGACAGAGTTTCTCAATTTTTTAAATACTCTTAAAAAAAAATTCAGCTAATTTTAATTCCGAGCGCCAAGCAGTTTAAATCCGTAAAAAAATTGTATCTTAGAGAACTAATTGGCGTAATTGCCTGACGGCGTAACGTCAAGCATAAACCACTCGTGACATACATCTAATGGAACTTCCTTCAATAATGCAACTGATTACTCGAGAGATTGACATAAGCTTGATCAGTCAATCTCCTATTAAGGACAACAAGGAGCAATTGAACGTCGTATACAAACAATTTAGTAAAATTATGCTAACTCAGTTTTTGATTAAAAATGATCAGAGCACGAAAATAGTTGTAATTTGAGAAAAAGTTAAATAAAGTAGAGTAATTATTCAGAATCTTGGCTTTCTCACCGATTCGGATGATATTGAAATATGTTACAGGTATCAATATTCTAAAAAACTTTAGTTTACGAATATTTATACGAACTAATTTCGTTATTCTTATGTCTGTCTCTAAAGTAGATATGTTATGAAACATCTTTTATACAGGGTGTCCTGTCCCACGTAGAAAGTACAGTAGAGGTGGATTTCACATAATAAAATAAGAAAAATAATTAAAGAAACAAAACCTTGTTTTCAAGTTACAGTTTGTTTTCCGATGCAACAATCGTAAAGAACGTAATTAGATATTGGCTCACTGTTTTTCTGCAAAATTTGAAGGAGATCAGACATAATGAATTTATAAACAATATTACGTATTGTATTATGAATCGAATAGTTATTGTTCAGGCAATGTTCAGTGATGCAAGATATGCTTGTTGTGAATTAGGATACACAACTGTATACAATTCGGTATCCGATCGATGATGAGACGTATTCACGCCTGTATTGAAGCCAGAGATAATCACTACGTGCAATTTCTCTGATGGTAAATAGCTATTACGAAACAAAACAAGCTATAACTTGTAAAGAAGATCGCATCGAGCATATGTTTATATTAATTTTCTTTATATTTTAGCGTGCAGAATCTACTCCTGCTGTATTTCCGACATGGAATGGTACACTTTGTAGAAACAATGTTATCTGTTGATCGTTGGATCTCTACACAGTTATATTACTGAGCCAGGATCTTGCCTAGGGTTTATTTTGCTGCTGAAACGTACATCACAGAAGTCGACAGTGATCCCTTTATCACGTGATATCTTTGATGTCTATTCTCGAGAACTCCGAAAAGTAACCCTATCAGAAGTTGGAAAGGTCACTGAGTCTAGTCTGAGGCGTAAGACTTGTTATCTCTTTACTAACATCATCAATTTAATCTTTCACAGTGTTGCTGTCGTCACCAAACATAATTGTCGTGCAGTCAATTGATCAATAAGGAATCAAAATGCATTGAAGATGTTACTAATGTGTCTCAATACTTTTTAAGAAAGCAACACTTCGTTTTGTCTGTATATAAAAATGGTATATCACTTTAATCGATGTCTCGTGACTTATAGTTTCTTATTCTTCCGTTTTGAATTAGAATTGACGTGAACTCTATTATACTGAACTGAGTCTTAGTTACATGAAATGATTAAAATATTTTATGTTAACGTTACTTTTACTTTTATTACTGAACTATAACTACGGATTTCATCATTCTTGCTCCCCTACTGATTATTGATTCCACATTTCACGTAGAATCTAAAATCACTTTTTCTGAGTAAATTGATCTTCTAGAATATATCACGCCATCTTTCACTATTTTTTGTTTAAAAAATCCTCAGCTCCTCCTTTATCATCGTTTGACCTTTCTATCGTTACTCATGGAATTTTCTGCACACCGTCATATATTTTGGATTCTGTCGATAGCAATGTCGACAAGTTGAACTATAACAAATGTAGGTAACATCGAAAATGTATGAAAAGTATTCTCATGTTGAATTCAATCTTCCAACCCAAATCTAACTAACTTCAATTAAATTTGATTTTATCTCGGGCCTTGAATCAAGTGATTCTACCATCTAGAAACATAGTTTCATTTTCTGGAAAGAAAATGTATACATCGGTTCATAGATTTACTATTTTATGTCTTAATTGTTTATGCATAAAATCAACTTATTGTTTTCCCGTGTGGTAAGTCATTTAATTAGAATTATAAAATACATTTTCTTTTTTAATCTTACAAACATATTCTCATTGACAATAACTGAAAAGGTACGTTTCATTTTACAATTAACAGTGTTAATTTATTTTTATTCTATGTTTGTCAAGTGTCCGGTGTGTCTCATCTTGTGGACGAGAGTGTACCTAATGTTAATAAAATTGAAAACAAAAAATTTATATACGTTATAACTCTAATAAATGTCTTATCATATGTAAAAGGATTGATTTTATGCCTGAACAATTAATATCATAAATGCGAATATTTTCTTTACTGTATTAATTGTTACAAGAAACGGTCCAAATTACTATTATTCGCAGATCCTCTAGCCACCTAAAATAACGAAAATTCTTTTCCAACGCTGAAAACAGGCTTCACACTATCCGCGTGCCAATGTGTCGATGCGTCTAGACTCGAATATATTAAAAGGTACCGCAGCCTCGAAATAATTCGATCCATTTGGTATGGAAATAGGGCACTCGGGAAGACGAGCGACGAGAAGACGAACGAGGCGGGAGACGTTGCCCCGGGGGGAGGGTGAGGGACGTACGGATCAAGAACTGCAGGCGGATGCAGCGCCGACGGGCAGGAACACCGAGACGAGGCTGCTTCGGGAAAGAAAGCGAAATGGCGGCATTCCATCTTACATCGCGGAGACAATATTGCTTGAAGACACTTTAAAAGTTCGGTAATAGGAGCTGTCACCCTTTCACGACCTTCGTTCGCCGTACAATTCGGACTGTCCTTGCAGTTTCCCTCTTCCCCCTTCACCCCTCCCTGTGTTTCACCTCGTTTCTATCGCCCTATCCTTTGGCATTTCTCGTTCAACGCTGCAATTTCTCCTGAAACCTATTTCGTCCTCCTCCATCGGCTCGCTCCTACTCCTTCCTTCCTCTTTCTTCGACCTCGAATGCTCCGAGACTGCCAAATCGTTGGTCTAGTCAGCCCGGGGGCATGAATCTTAAAAATTGCCACCATGCAGCGCGTCCACCGAGGTTGGATAAATTTTCGCCGCAGGATGTTTCGGGTATATCCTCTTTTCCCTTCACCTGTTCTTTTGATTTCCTCGACCCATATTCTCTTCCACCTCTTTCTCCTCTATCCTTCCATCTTTTGCTTCAACTCCCCTTCAGTTCTTCGTTCTTGTCTTATTTTTCTATCAACTTCTCATTCTTCTTGAGCATTCAAACTTATTGCTTGTTTAATGGCAATAATGTTAATTCTTTACTGCACCAGGATTGTGTACATTGCTAGTAATATAATAGTGTCTTTATCGTACCAGGATTGTACATGAATGTGGAAGTTTCAGTGATTATGTACAATTACTAATGATTGTATACCTTTGCTTGTCTCATCAATGAATACTGATCTAAATAATGCTCATTTGTCTGTGAAGCATTCAATATTTTATCTATTAATAATTTTGTATTCTGTCGGCTTACTGTATGGAGGAAGTGAGTAAGCGAGAAGCTCAATAGTCAGTCGAGTACTTGTGAGAGAGATAAGAGCGTAGCCCTCTGCTGGCGAGTGCGGAAAGCATCGCCACATGTATATATTCTCCGGTATCTACTGTTCTTTACTAATTACATTCAGTGAATTTTTTTATATTTATTTCGTTTCGACAATCATGTAACTTTATGTACCTTTCGTGGCTTTCAAAGTTTAGCTTTTGGTGTTCGGAACAAGACTGTTTCTTTATCCGAGGTGCTTCGTTAAACTTAGAAACTGGTGTGGTTAATTCTATGTTAGAATGTAATATCTCACGTGCAATATGATTTTACTGTTTTCAGTCACCATGTCATCGTTCATTGAACTTATCATGTTTGTTAAGGTTATAATATCCTTATAATATCTCGACATTTATAATGCCTTACGATAACTATAATCTACAATGTAATCATACTCGAAAATCTTTAAATAATTATGTAATTATTCTGTAATTACAATTGCAATCTAATTAAATGTAATCGAAACACGGCAAGTGGAATCCAATTACGTTTTGCACAATACTGATATTTAACGGTCAAATACTTCCTATGACAAGTTCGAAGTTATCATACTATAATTTTAAGTGTTTGCGCTTGAAAGACACTTTTGTTAATTTTGAACCGTAGAATTGACATGTAGAAACTTTTTAGATTCTCAACTTGCCCCATATATTTTACATCATCTTCAACAATATACTGATAAAAAAGGTATATTCATTGCTCAATTTCAGCATGCGGTCACGATTTCCCGACGATGATCGATCACTCCTTTCACACGCCATTTCGAATACGTGCATAGTGAGCGGGCAGACACGCGGAAGAGGATTTCCTTCGAGGGGTTTAATATTGTGTCCGCGCGCCTCCATTCAACAGCAATTGCTCGACTTTATACACAGAACGCAGCGGAAATGTTATCAGGAAATATGCAGGCATAGTATGGTGCCTGGGATTAATGAAAAGAGTCTACGTAAATATGCGCCCGCAAGCTTCTTGTTTCGTAGAATTCATATTAAAGTTCGTTTTATCAGTTATTTATATTGCAGTTACTGCCAGGCCCGTTGCTTCATTTTGAAAGTTTTTAATAAGATCGTGCAGCATATGGTATAGATAGAAATAACCTCGTTACCTTACCTTGACACGCGTGAAAAAAAGGTACAAATTTAGTTTTTAAACAGAGTAAGTAATTTAGAGACGCGATCCGTTGATTGTTGTTTGTGATATCTTCTTCGTCTTATATAGAACACATAAAAAGGCCGATGTCAAACTTGTACTACGTGTTAATGGGGTAAAATATTAGGTTGTGTAATAAATTCGTTCGTGTTTCTTTTTAAGAATATTAAATAGTCTCTATTATCTTCACTATCTATCAGCTCATGAAACACTTCTTTATTTTCTGATGATTGTTCTTTCGTATTAGACATTGTTGGGAATACCAATCGATATAATCGAGGACAGAACTCAGTTACAGCCAGAACCTTTACAAGTGACACCCAGAACATTGACCAGTTACATCCAGAACAGTTACAGTTACACAAGAACAGTTACAAGTTACACAAAAGCAGTCACAAGATATATAAGAACATTTACAAGTTACAGAACAGAACACTTAGCAGTTAGAAGAGAACATTAAAAGTTACACAAGAGCAAGTTACAAGTTACAGTCAGAATATTCACAAGTTACAGAACAGAACATTGAAAGTTACCCAAGAGCAAGTTACAAGTTACACAAGAACATTGAAAAGTTACAGTTAGAACACTTGAGTGTAATAGAACAAACGTTGTACGGATTAGATGTCAAGAAATGTACGAACCATTTATATATGTATAATTGTTAACAGGAGTATATATATTTGTTAATAAATACAAGGTGTTTGTAAATAGTTATCGTACTTATCTATTTCCTAAATAACTTGGCTCCACGAATCTTGTGGAAGCGAACAGACATCGCAATGTTACGGAATAATTGCAAGTCGTTATAACGCGTTCAAATACCGATGATCTGAATTCGAACAGGGCTCAGAATACGACTCGACGTTCCAAGTTCACACAGAATACTGCTGAGAAACGCGTCCTCTGAGTCCTGCTCGTTTCGTTACTGCTCTAACGTAAACATTTGACCCAACAAACCTCGATGTTTTTCTTCGAGGTGTCTTAGAGAGCAAATTTTACGCTAATAAACAAACAAGAAATTAACATTTTCCCGAGAATCTATGAAAATCTGAAACGATATAGAGACGGCTATATTGATATTGTTTTCCATAATTTAGTGTATAACAAAATCTGTCTAAAAACAAGTCAATTTTTTAAACGCACTGTACGTTATGTTCTTCGAGCCAAACGACAAGTTTTCTCATTATCACTTTTTGATCTTGGCAAATTTGATTTGGCGAATGTTATGATCACGAATTCAATATAAAGTAATACCAATTTTATCGTCGAACGAGCAATCCTCTGACCGGAGATGAATAGCCAGAGGCGACCAGTCAGATAACGCGATTCCGAACGGCAAAAGTAGAAAAATCAACGAAGAAGATGGAGTTCCAGCAGCCGAGTCGAACCATAATTCGGTCCAGTCGGTTAAAAATGCAAGGTATCTTCGCGTTCCGCTCGGAACCGCCCGATCTGAATATCCGACTGAATTAAGACAGGCTCACGGTCCATTAAGTCAAACGAAAAGAGGCAGAAACTTTGCTGGTACTTCCTCGACGCTAGAAAAAGTGGACCGCGATCGAATTTATACGGGGACCCGCGCATACGGGCGCAAAAGAACTTGGAACAACAGCTTTGTTTTTTTTAAATTGCTGCGGTCGTGTGGGACTCCGTTGGTTTGAAAACAATTTACGGTTTATCGATCGGCTCGATGTCCCGTTAAAGAGAAATTTGTACTCGGAAATTGCAAATGCATGGCGGTTCGATTGAAATGCGTTTTATACGACCCGAAAAATAAAACGTGGTTTGGGTATAATTTAAAACATTTCAAGAGTTCTATCGACGAGTAATAAATTTAAAAAGAAAAAAAAACGTGCACTTAAAAATTATTAATCGAACCGTACCAATCGAATTCGAGTGATATCTAAAGGCCACAGAGAACCGCGTCACTTGTGTTTGAACGACGCTGGTATTTATCCGATTACGAACGATATTATTACAAATTACAGGCGGCGTGTAACAGGGCGTATAAAACGATAATAATTGTGGAAGTAATTATGAAAATCGATACAAACGAGCTTGTAGCTTCGTCTGTAATTATAAAATTTTCGAAATATTTCGACTTGCAATTAGACGAATGATTTGTGTATTTTGTAAATAAAAGTACACGTTTTTTAAATTTTTGTGTGTTTGATAATGATTGCAAACAACGATGCAAAATTTGTGTGGTTTTATCCATCCATTTGCAGAGTGAAATTCTCTAAATACAGAAGCTTTTAAGTATATGACATATAAATAAAATTCACTTTAGAATTATTTAAACACAATTACAAAAATTTATATAACACGGTATAAGAATGAAGAATGTTCTGATTCGACGAACCAAAAGTACGCTTACGTTTTAAATTCCCGTGATCGACTCCGGATTATGTACGTTATTCATCGAGGTATTATTGAAACTGTGTTGGTGCGACCATTGATTTTATTATAACAGTTTAGTCGATTTGGTAAAGCGGAAGCGAAAATTCATGCTACAAAGAGAAAAACATTCAGTTTAATAATCGCTCAATCGAACAAACAAAGAGAGTAATCTGAAAATTGCAAACAAAACGTCCTAATTGTTCGGGTCAAACGTTCTAAAGAGAATTCTATGATGTAAATTTTTAGAGGAAACGCCAATGTATTTCAAATGTAAAACAATGAGACGACAAAATAATTGAAAACGAAATATCGCTGCTACTTTTTCGGTTCGTTTCACGGCTGTCGACTCTATTTTTAATTACCCGTAAATATAAACAAGATTCATGGCAACTTTCCACAATAACCCATTTCATATTTTCGCAACAGCAGACAGAAAATCGGAGTTTCGTGACTAACAATACGAAATTGATTAATTATTTCCGTCCATAATTCTGTGATCGTGCATATATTAACGTGATTTCCCATATTTCATAATTTTGTCTTACAATCTCTGAGTACTAATTTTTCACTAGTAATGATCGACAATTGAATAATCATACTTAGCATGTGGTGCAAAATAACAAGAAAACAATTATGAAACAACGAACAATATTCTACAAATTTCAACTCGAATGAGTTTTCAAAATGAAAAGATACATAACATGTTTATGAATAGCAATGGAAGAAAACTTTGCAACTGTGACAATCTAACAAAGCACGATACCTATATGACTATTTAAAATTATCCATGCAAAGCATACATTGTCCGCCGCGTAATGCATTTGCAAATGACGTACAGGATGGTCAACAGGGAACTGACAGATTTCAATTGTTTATAACCTCGAGCTTAAATTATGTATGGACTCCATTTTTGAGAACTTGTCAGAATCAGCTTTAATATTTTTAGTCGTATGAGTTACATATACTCAGATTTCGTAACGAATTCGACGAAATCATTGACTGACCGCCATTTTTATTCGACCCAAACGCAAACAATATTCTTTTATGGACATATCTCAAAGAAAAAGTGTTTGCTAAATTGTTAAAAATAATATAATATAAGAAATCACGTAAACATTAAAATTTTGATATACGTAAGACATAGAACAAATAATTCGTACATGAGTGACACCCAAATTTTAATTTTCAGAAATTTCTAGTAAACAAATACTGACTTCAAACACAGTTTCATCATTGAAATTAGGTACATATTAGTCTGTAGCGTGCTTAGGGAATTTTTTTGTATAAAATGGATTTTTTATACGAACGCAATGTCTCTTTTGTTCGAAGTTTGAACGTTTTCGTCGCAATAGCGTCACGAGAGTGTCAATAGACCAGCAAAAAAAAATGGCAGCAACCATGCGCCTTGTTTTCATTCGATTTTGTTTTCACGGCTCATAAAAGCGACACCGAAAAGTAAACATCGAAGTAAGAAAAAAACAAAGCTTTGGATCGGTGAAAATAAAGCAACGTAATTTTCGTTGCGTGCTTTGTTACAAGTTTTTTTTTTTAAAAAAAAAGGATAAATTGCAGATCCATTTAGAAAGAATATTTGAAATTTGGAAAAACTAACAATATTGTTTGAAATGGATGAATGAAATAGTGACTTGACAATGGACGTATGTAGTAATATAATATGCAATTCCGTATACAAAAATTTGTAACTACTGAACAAATTCTATGGCACTAAATAAGAAAGAAATATTTATAAACATAAGCCATTTAAAGCTATATTATTAAGTTATAACACAAACACGGAATACGAGTGGAACAGTAACCAACTTGTCTCGAATATATCAGCAATATTTAAATTTAGTGTGTTTACGTAAGCTATGTTTATTATCTGAGATCGCCTAAGATTTTGAGGACAAGTCGATCGAGGAGTGTATAAAAATAGGTGATCGGTCGAGTGCTTGCGAAAGAGCGTAGCCATCTGCCGGCGAGTGCGGCAAGTGTCGTCACAATTCATTCTAAAACTAACTTTAGCCCACAGCTTTCATTTATAGATTATAATTTACGAATCTCTTTAGAAACGAAACATAAATGGAAGTTAGTTTACGAATGAATCTAAAATTTTTTTAGAATTTGTCCAACTCCACCGTGTAGGGAGATTTTCGCCGCTAATGACCGTACTACACAGTCGATACGATTGGAAACGAAACTATGCGAAAAGGAACTGATTATAGAAGCGTTACGCGGGGTGGTTCAACGAACAAATGCAAGCGTTTACTCGAGGTCGTGGAACGATGGAGTAACTAACTGTCGAACAGAAGGTCCAGGTACAATTTGAGAGCATCGATCACTCGTTATCTTTGTTCCGTGCTAGCGTTTGCCAGAACGAATCGCGAAGGATCGCGCGACGGGAGAAGCAGATTCCACCATTTGGTAAATCAGCAGGGCACGCTAAAAGCTTGGAATCCGTACACCGTGAAAAAGCGCTCTTTCGTCGCGGTACAATGCACCCAGGGCGCCGATGCCGGGTAAACAACGCATCCACAGAGCACGTCAATCGATTACTTCGCTCGCGTTATTTTCATCGAGATAGAAGGAAAACCGTATGCAAGCTACTCTCTAGCTCCAGCCAACCTTAAACCGATATAAATTTAAACAGCTCCTTATATATTTTTAAGCGTGATGGATTATTGGAAAACAAAAACGTATCTCCCTTAAAATTTCTTCCCTACAGAATGTTCGCATTACAGGCTAAAAAATGTAAAAAAATGTTAGAGTAGCGTACTTTTTAAAAAAACCAGTTTACTTTTTTTATGAAACTTTTGTATATATATTCTAGTTTGTTGTACAATTAACCCTTTGCACTTTGGGATCACCTCTTAAATATACATTAACTAAATTCTTCACGAACTAGTAATCCATTCGATGCATAAAGGATTGGAAAATGCTTTCGAGAGAAAGGAAGTGAACATAGAATTTTTAATATTGACTGGATGCGTTAATATTTTTGCTCGCCCAAATAATGTTTAGCAAAAATTCTCTTTTAATTATTTGTATATGATTTATTCTTCAATAATAAACTAAAATATATAAAACAAATGTTCATAAGAAAACGAGCGCTGTAGTTAAATTCTTTTTACGATCGTGAGTATCGATGTTCCAAAACTTAATGCAATAATTTTGTTTTCACAGTAACAAAAAGTTTCTTCTATCAGTCATATAATAACTTATTTTAATATTAAAGTATCCTATTTTACAAGAATTTTCATAAAATTTTAGTAAGCGACTATTCCTATAATTATTTCGATGTTTGGTGTACAGTTACCGAATGAATTTTATAAGTTCAGTTAACGTATTTATTGTTATAGTGACTAGTAATGCAATTAAAAAAAAAACACTAGATATAATTGCTGCATTTTCTGTTTCCCATAAACTTCCATACTTTTAGAATGGCATACGCTTTTGTTGCAAAAATACGTACAATATTAGGAAGCGAAAATACTTTTTGCTATTTCTTTTTCTCGCATTATTTCTTGACGAAGAAAGGAGACAGATGCAAGGGTGGATCGCGCCCGAGCAAGAAAACTGCAACAGAAAACCCGTAATACGAAGCGTCCCGTTTTCTCACAAGGGTATTGTAAATCGTCATCGCGAACATTTTTCCATTCGCCTCACCGAGAAACAACAGCGGAATTTTCGTTTTCCTAGACATTTACCAGCGTTCGAGTTTCCTCCCCTTTCCCCTACGACACGTGCAGAATATTAGGCCAAGTTCAGATGTATGCAACAGCGCTCACAGGCTCTGGAAAGCCAAAATCGCGTTCACGCGCTCGCTGTACGCGACCGAAACTCAAATTGAAACCCTCTGGAAAGGATCGAGTTTTACGAGAAGACGGGGATCAACAGACTTTCGAGGTTCGTCGATGCTACTCTGGGGAAACATTACGACCAAACGAGCGGATAGTTCCCATTGTCGAAATCATTGAAAGAAAGTATCCTTTGAGGCAATTTAATTCGAAAATGAATTAAAGCATGCGCAAATCTATGACAAAAAAATATAGAAAATTCTTGACCAGTCATTTATAATTTCTATCGACGATGAAAATATTTTTTCGGTTCCATTCGATCAGTCGACTTTATTGTTTCACGCTATGGTTTCTGTTCTATCACTGGCAATAGTACAACTTTCGTTTTAAATTACTATCGATCACGTAAACAGAATCACATTATGGAAAAGTAAAATAAAATGAATGACATTGATATAACTTCAAAATAAATTTCGCTCATTAATAATAATTATCGACAATTAAATAAAATTTCAATCACTTATAATCGTTATTTGTAACTGAAAATATTTTATTTTTATTTTGATTATAATGGTTAGCTGCTTTTTTATTCTCATAACTGCAAAGTTATTCGTGTTCTCACTACATCGACTGACTTAAATAAGTGATTCAAATAGGAGAATTTATTCTACATACGAATATGTAACAGTTGGACAGAAACCATCCTAATCGACGCGTATATTGCTGCCTACATTTTCAGTGAGGGGTACAATCTACTGTAGATCATGGGCGCTATGGGTATAGTTGGCCTCAATGCTTCTGACATTGTTCGAAACATCAACGAGGCCTGTATTTCCATTGTGGAATTCGCGCACAAAAATGCTACAAGAGTGGTTACAATAGCCAAACGATAAAAGAACTTTTTGCTGCTACGCGGAAAGAATAACAAAATGCCTTAATAGCTGATTACAAGTTTTCACCTTTATTGTAAAAATAATAGCTCTGAGAACTTTAAACGCGCCTTACTTAAAACCACATATACATTTGATTAAATCCCAATCAAACTCGAAAATATTTCTAATTACATTCTTTATCTGTTCGGAAACATTATTATCGTTTATTACATAGTTTTCAAGATATAAAACAAATACAATCTCCGTTTATAGATGAAGAGTAAACAAAAAAACTGAACTGATAAAGAATGCATCTGTAAAGAAGAATCTACTTTCAAATTTAAAATTCAAATTAATGGAGGGTAAGAATCTTCATCGACGTATCACATGTTCAAGAAAACACTACACCAGGTAAGACCGCCATTTTGAATAAAAGATCAACTTTCAGAAAAAAAAAGATATATTTGTACTCTGCGAATAATGTATATTCATGTACTGTAAGCACAAATTTTTTCAAGAGACAGTTTTGCTCCAATAAATGTGTCAAGAACCGTGAATATTTTATGCCTCGAACCTGGTGTGAACCAGATGTAAAGTAGTCTAGTGGGATCTGATAGACCCCAGTGGACAAATATTGCTTCATAACTAATAAATACATAGCATCTGCTACTTGTGCTTCTATATACCTTTCAAGTAATTCACTGTGCATGTGCATAGTTGCTGAAATTTTTCAACGTATGCACATTCAAACCTAACATCGACACGTACTCATCGATCGAATGAATCAATTTTCTCAGAGAAAGAATTTGTCGATCAATTAAATGTCAATTATTTTTTTTTGCAAAAAACATAAAAAGTGGTCAATATTGAATTTTGATGCCACTTTGAATATAGCAATCGTCGACGTGTAGATAATTTTCCATTCAAATACTGGAGTCATCGTGACATTGTTCATTCAATAATAAATTCTCTCAAAAAATGTATTTTTAACACGTTGATTGCCACGGTGGTCATCGGTGAAAGCCATTTCAAGCTTTCAAACTTTCTTTCGAACACTAGTAACGAATGATTTTTAATACTTATAACTTTCTAAATATTAGTTTTTTAAGAATGCTATAAAATTGCAAGTACACCATTGAACTACTGAATTTTATCTTTCGTGTATTCTTACGTAATACCTACTGCAAAAGGAAAAAACAACGGTTCTAACTATCACAATAAACGAACAATGAAGTTGACATAGGTAAATTGTGAAATTCATTAATTCAAATCACATTAAAATACCAGTGGTGTATCTCTTTGCTTATCGAATGATCTTCGTGCATGTCGCGTGATATTTTGTCGTGCAACCAGCGGACCAAGTATTGTACAATTTTTAGCTATTCTCTGAAGTTAACCGACCTTACGGCACACGGAAGACTAGAGTATCCGACTCGCGAGACTGGATCGCGATTTCATCGCTTGGCCATGTATACCGGTGTACAGGTGCATCCGCATTGCGCGTACCGATTGTTTCTACCGTGCACGTACGGATACTAGTGGCGTACAGCGTGCGCAACAATCAACATAGGAAACGTTACGTACGCAACATACGTCGAACACATCGGTACCAGAGCCGAGCGCATGGTACGTGTACGCGCTCATGCATTTATTTATGGAAGATCCCGGGAGTCACCGGGGCAGATGCAGTTATACGGCGAAATCGTGCCAGTTTGCAACGACAACGTGTATCGCTACGGGAGAACCGGATTTACATCCGCAACTTTCACAGTTTAACGACAAATATGCCCCGCTTACCTGCGTATATCTGCCCTTTTGCATTTATATTGCGCGCGCGCTATCGCGATTTTTGTACACATGCACGCGGGATTCAGGTCTGCAACCGTGTTGGCAGCCATTTGTATATATTATATGGGATTCTTGACAAAATTGCCAGGCATAAAGATCCGCTGGAACGGAAAAATAGCAATTTTGTTCTTTGCATTGTCTCGCTGCTCTCGCGATAACTTAAGCAGGTATTCTAGTCCAGAGTTTCATTTCTTTTTGGTCTTTCTGGGGATCTTCTTACAAAAAAAGGCTAAGTGTAAGTTAGCATACATACTTGTTTATGTTTCACGAATACTCGGAATTTTTTTCAGGCGAAAGTAACGAAAACTGACTCAATTGTATGTCGTTGGACAAGGTTCCTTTAAAAAAAAATAGTGACCGGCTGGCACGATTATCATTCTGCTTACCTGAAACAAAAAAATCAAAAGGATTCTTGATTAGTATGATCGTGATTTTGGTGTAAATTGAAGTGAAATAAAAATAGTGAAAATTTACAAAATTTTACTTTGAAGTTTAAATATCGGTCACTAAAAAGACCAAAAAAATGTGACATTCTTCAAGCGATTTATTTATTCATTGATAGATCAACCATCGTTGAAAATTTAATATTTCTTATTTACGATTTTTGAAGACGGAATTTGGAAACACGATGGAATATTTGGAAGCGATTCGCAAAGTGAGGGAAGATCGTAAAAAGGAAAATAAAATGAGAAAAAATCAAGGGAAAGAGCAAAGATACGGAGAATAATAGAATATTATAGGGAGATCCTAATTTCTGTGTATAAATCTAACCCTGAAACTTATGTCTGCAAGAGTTGGACGTCAATTGATTATTTTCATTGTACTAATGAATCGATTAACGGATGCGATTGAAAATTTGGTGATCATAAGTACATTAGTCGATTAATGGAATTATCGTGATTGGCAAGCGAATAGTGTTTAATCGGCCACGACGATTGACGATTAAAGTAATCGTCCATGCCGATTGACAGTACTGGTTCGTCGTTCTCGATAACTGACGATTGACGATTGAATGTATAATGCTCATCGTTGATCAAATTTATGGTTAATTTAAACGAAGAATATAACATTTTCATTCTATTCTAGTCATATTTAGCTTGTATATGTTCTCTAAAACTGAGAATGTATTCTAACAATAAAACTATAAAGTACATTCGTACATATGTGGTTCCTTGTTCAACATACACCCTCTATAGGACATTATAGCGGATAGAGAAATTGCAGGAGAAGAATTGGTTATATGGCTCTCCAGTGGCAAATGCCAGAAGTGTCGCTATAAGCTATACCATTTGTACCATTATTGAGAAAGGTACAATGCTTTAATATGTGTACTATTCTCAACAACTTGACAAACAATATTACCAAAATAAGATGAAAATAAAAAATAACGAAGTTATATTTGTGACTTTATATCTTCACGACACATAAATAAATAATAGGTAGTTTTCTTTAAAAAAAAAAAATTTCTCAATATTTATAATAATAATTTCAAAATTTCATTACAAAAGTTTATATTTGTACTCCTTAAACGTTACGTTAAAAAATTCCCAATACTTGTTTAAATAATCACATTGCCGATGGGAGTTCCTTTTCAACCTTAAAAGCATCATCAAGCTTCTTGCTACAAAATATCGAATCACTTATTTCTATATTCGACGCACGAAAATTGTTAAATTGTATCTACAAAAGTTTATATTTATATTCTTTGAACTTTACGTTTAAAATTTCCCAATAGATGTCCAAATAATCACATTGACAATGAGAGTTCCTTTTCAACCTTAAACGCATCATCAAGCTGCTTGCTATAAAATATCGAATCACTTATTTCCATATTGGACGCGCGTATCAGTTGCACGATCTTGATCGATTTAAGGAACTGGGGCACATCGGTTCCCGATGTCAAACGCGACTGCAAACCAAATGATTTACAACGGTAACAGACATTAACGCAAGATGAATTCGTTACCACGAGATGAACGGAGTCGCAGGAAAGGGACAAAGTAATTCAGCGACGACGTGGCTCGCGGACGCGAAATGCAATTGGGCTGTCTTGTTATTGTTAATTAACGGCCGCCACCAGAGGCGGTTGATTGATAATTCGATTGATCGCCGACGAACAGCAAAGGCCGGGCTTTCGAGGGCCGAGTTGACCTCGCCGTTTTCAAATTGCCGCAAACAGCTAGCGCTATGACCGGTCGTCATAATTGAGATCGCTCTAATGGATCGTTGCTGTTTGCAGCGCGGAATCGAGTGTTTGCGCGCATCGTGCCGCCTAACAAGATTATACGATAGCGACCGTTTGCAAATATGTCGCGGAATGTGAGCGCGACTCTTGATGATACACGACCGTAATTATGTCGGAGTAACAAGAAATCAGGGGATGCAGTTTGGCGCACGACGCCCTACGTTTCGAACTTTGAACTATGCACCCAGTCGATGATTAACTGTTCCAACCCGCTGCTCAGTCGATGTCTTCTTCTTTTTTACGTTGAAGAAAGAAAACATTGTAGACATTTTGCATTTCCGATTGCACGTTGTCTTAGTCAGCTTATCCGACTAATACGTTATTTCACCCACGTTTCTGATCGCGATTGGTCGATTCCGCTCCTTTGATTTACGTCTTCTACCACCGTTCTCGGCACGTACACACTTCGGGCGACGTACCGAGTTCAAGTCACTTTCCGTGTACCTGACTGTATACCAACTAATACTATGCATACAATTCAAATCCAGTCGCACAAATCACGCAATGGGTATGCAAACGTGAAATAAATGGAGACTTGCACGGAGATGTGTGTAACACGCAACTGAGACGAATTATGTCTTCGAAACGGTTAAAAATGTAATTCTACTTTTTTTAATTAAGGAAACTTATCGACGAGAAAAGAATTTCATTAGATTTCCTATAAAACGATATAATAATTTATTGTAATATTGCACTTTATGAAATGTTTTCTATATACTCAATCTCACCCACGTAGTTGTTCATTCGTTTCATGGACGCTATTGTTTTTATCCACATTATCTTTTAAGCCAACTCTTACACTACACCTTTCTCTAAATCTCCATTCACTCGTACCAACACAGAAATTACACAATCTCAATATAATTAATTTCAACATTCAATCTACCAATGATTTAGCTGATTTTCTTAGCCACCAGAGGGCTACGCTCTTGTCTCTCTCACAAGCACTCGACCACCAGCAACCCATCACAGAGATTCACCAATAAAAAATAAATCAAATTCTAAATATCTTTCATACTGTTTTCCAGCAACAATAACAAACACGAAATTTCATAGACGAGATGAACCCAGACTTCGAAGCAGCGCACATTGGACACACTATGTGCTCCAACCCCATCATCACCCAAGAGATCTTGATATCTCTCACTCCGTGCTCTAGAATTACCTTCCTATGTTCGGCATCGATACGTGATCTCAGGGATCGTTCGATATATAAGAGTGCTCGAAGACGATTCGTTTTAAAAGTTCACCCGACATCGTCTAACCCTAAATAAAAATCACCCCGCGAAACGATCCGGAAACACCCTCGAATCGCCACTTAAGATCCTAGAGGGATAAGTTTGGTCTTTGTCAATGAAGTTTCCGGGGTCCGTTCGGAGATTTTCAAAAGCCCACGGAAAGGTGAGAGATAAAGGAGATAAGGGTCGTTTCGATATTAGCTAGTCAGCGAACCGGCGGATGGAGCTCGATCGTCAGCCCCTGAGAAATTAGGAAGCCAGATGACAAAGGCAAGTTCGATGCGGAGCGCGTGGCCGCGATAATTATACACCCGTGTCCACGGAATACGATTAACTCCTGGTATTCCGATGGCGAGGCTTAATCCGCGTTATCATCCGGATTACGCGGCTCCGTAACCAGTCGGGCGTCCCGAATCCCCTAATCTGGCACGATCGAGTCGCGCGATCGCGGCGAATTGAAAGGCAGACCCCGGACGCGCGGCGAAACAAACAATAAAACGGTACAAGCGTGACGGGAAACGACACCGCGCGTCCGCGTTCCGCATAATTTCGAGGGAAACGCGCCGGAAACTGCAACAGTTGCGACCGCCGTCGCGGAAATCGACGATGTTTTTGGAACGTCTCGCGTGGAATTGGATGAACGCCGTCGAAGAAGCCGTTGTTCTTGGTGCCACCCTGACAATCTGTGAAATGGATGTTTTCTATCCGCGACAAAGTATCCGTATTAGTTTTGGGACACGGTCTAGTCCAGAACTTTGAGAAAATTGATTTCTTTCCTTCTTTTTCAATATCGTACGGGTTTTATTCGCGACTTGTGCTTCAAGTAATTTTATTTCTATTACCTTTATTGATTGGACCGTTCCCACACAATACATGGAGACTGTGGCGGTTTGGTGTGCCAGAGGAATGGTAAGCGAGATAGCAGGAGTTATAAAAGGAAAGGAGAGAGGAGCGTTTCGTTTTGGGTCTGCTAGAGGACTCGACAGTAAGGCAAGTAGAGGAGTGTATACATGTACAGGGGAAAAATTTTAATGGGAGACTCTAGAGGCCAAAATAAGACGAAAATCAAGAATATCAATGTCTAGATCGAGGTTTCGTTAAAAAGTTATTAACAATTAAATTCAAAAATTTCAAATCGTTCTGGAAAAATTATTCTCGGTTGCGGGGGTCAATTACAATCATTTTTTGTGAATACACATACCTCCGAAATCTTATCCACTTTCGAGAAAAAAAATCGGGTAGGTGCTGAAAGTTTTGGGTAAAAAAAAAGACTTTCGAATCGTCTTGGAAAAATTATTTTTAGTTGCAGGGGTCAATTGCAAGCATTTTTGGTCAATAAACATACCCCCGAAATCCTACTCAGTTTCGAGAAAAAAATTCCTTACCGAAAATATAATTTCTGGCCAGAAATGGTTCCCCGAATTTTCATGCGAATCTTTAAAACGTCATAACTTCTGAACGGATTGGACGATTTTAATGTTTAAAAAAGCAAACTACGCGTATTTTGGTGGAGAATATGTACAAATCGCAAAAATATTCGAAAAGCTGGTCCTTGACCCCGCAAAATGAGAAAAACCCCATAAAAATGGTCCAATTTTCAAACAGCCATAACTCCTACAATTGTGAATATATTTCAATGAAACTTTTTTCTGAAGTAGAGCTAATGGGTACCTACAAAAAAGTATTAGACAACTTTTCTGTAGGGCGTCAAACAAAATTACTAAAAATCAAAAACGAATTTTTAAGAAAAATCGATAGGGGGTAGGTGCTTAAATTTTTCAAGGAAAAAAAAAATTTTTAATTAATATCTAAAAAAATTATTTTCGGTTCCGGGGGACAATTGCAATCATTTTTGGTGAATACACATACCTCCGAAATCTTATCCACTTTCGAGAAAAAAAATCGGGTAGGTGCTGAAAGTTTTGGGTAAAAAAAAAGACTTTCAAATCTTCTTGGAAAAATTATTTTTAGTTGCAGGGGTCAATTGCAAGCATTTTTGGTCAACAGACATACCCCCGAAATCCTACTCAGTTTCGAGAAAAAAATTCATTACCGAAAATTTCATGTCTGATCATAGCGTTGATATGTTTCACTGAAATTTCATACATATCTTTAAAACATCATAACTTCTGAACGGATTGGACGATTTTAATGTTTAAAAAAGCAAGCTACGCGTATTTTGATGGAGAATATGTACAAATCGCAAAAATATTCGAAAATTTGGTCCTTGACCCCGTAAAATGAGAGAAACCACATAAAAATGGTCCAATATTCAAATAACCATAACTCTTACAAGAGTGAATATATTTCAATGAAACTTTTTTCTAAAGTAGAGCTCATAGATACCTACAAAAAAGTATTAGACAACTTTTCTATAGGGCGTCAAACAAAATTACTAAAAATGAAGAAGGAATTTTTAAGAAAAATCGACAGGGGGTAGCTGCTGAAATTTTTCGGCGAAAAAAAAAAATTTCAAATCGTTCTGGAAAAATTATTTTCTGTTGTGGGGGTCAATTACAATCGCTTTTGATGAATAGACATACCCCCGAATTCCTACCCACTTACGAAAAAAAAATTCGTGTAGGTGGACAAATTTTTCGACAAATTAAAATTCTAATGTGAGGCCAGAAATGGTTTCCCGAAATTTCATGCGTGTGTTTAAAAAATCATAACTTCTGGCCGGATTGAAGGATTTTAATAATTCAAAATTCAAATTTTGCGTATTAATGGAGCTCTAGAGGTCCAGAAAACTGGGTCGAGAAAATACATTGGATGTTTTTGATTCTCGGTGTAAATGTTGTCGCAGTAAGTGGTAAAAGCTCGCGTTTGCAGAGGTTTTGAATTGTTGTCAATTATTTTTCGGGGGGTTGTGAATTGTGCACGTCAAATCACGTCGCATCGAGCGCGAAAATTTATATTTTTGCTATGTGTGTAGTAAAATGTCAAAGGAATTATCGCGTTACGTACACTCTGTCAGGGGTATCGATCACCCTACGCACAAAATATGGTTACGGCTACACGAACAAATTGCCTACACACTGGTGCTGACGACGAAACAGCCGCAAACGTTCTCATGCATCATACGATGCAAATGAACGAACAGGTAAATTACACGTTTGAAATTGTCCCTTATTCGACCGGCTTAGCGTTGACTTCCGATATCGGTACAGAGTTACGTTACGTTGTATATGTTAACTCGTTCAATAATAATTGGACTACCTTCGTTACTTGGTCACATGTCTTTTCAAAAGCAAAAGCTGAAAGCAATTAATACAGAAATATATCTTTCTGATAATGAAATATAAATTAAGGTAGTAAAAGTTTCTAAATAGTTTCAGCAGCATCATACATGGTAAAAGCCGGAAAAAATTAAAATTATTTTATGGAAATTTAGTACATGTTACGTGTCTAGTGCATGCTCTACACAGAATTATCGAGCAAGTGTTCATATTTTGCTAGTCAATAAATTGATATCGTTCCTAAAAAAAAATGTCTCTAAAGGTACCACTTCGTATAGAAGCATATCATAAAATATTGAAAAATACTCCTCTGCTAGCAGAACCAATTTTTACCAGATGGGGTACGTGGATCGAGGGAGCATTATTTTATACCCAACATTTTGAGAACATTGTAAAGGTTAGTCGAGGTTTTTTTAAATGCTCGTAAATTGTAAAGTAAACTTATATAAATTTAAACAAAGTTACGTCGATATTTATTCTATTTTGTAAGTCGATAGATAGTTCTAAATTAAACAAAAAAAACAGATGCTGCTACTGACAATGACACCACTCAACAAATGCTCCAACAGACTAAAGTTTTGCAAAATTTGATATTTCCAAATGCTCGTTTACTTAGATCAGTCAATAGGAATATATATAAGCTGTATAAATGAATTACGAAACATCTCCGGCGATTGTGAGGAAAATATTAAAAAGAAAATAAGTGCTACTTGAGAAAGAGATACAGAATTCAAAGAATTAAAAATAATTCCACGTATTTTGAGCGGTGAGTTCGTGCAAGAATCAATACACATGCAACAACACAGTTAAGTAAATTTAAATATGCATCGATAATATTGTGTGATGTAGAGTGGTCATTTTCGACGTATAAATTAATGTTGACCTACAGATGCCGTCAAATTTAAACAAAATGATTGTAATTTACTGTAATTAGAATTACAATACACCAAAATAACTGTGAAACGTTTATGGATACTCGACACTGTACCTAACACTTACTGAATATTTGCATATTTTTCGTACAGAAATGTCATATGTTTTCCCTATGTTGATCGTGCATAAATACTCGCGGTCTAGTTATCGGATTAGTCCAGCGATACCAAGCTACACTTAAGATGACATATAAATCAAGTTAATGAGAAAATTATGCAGAGATTCGATGGCGCGTTTGAAAGCAGAATTGATAGAAAGATCGCGAATTTCAGAAAATAGGGAGTTGCAGTAATGAGATGATGAGCAGAGAATGAGGCCTGGAATTTAAAAGTGAAGTGGAGTGCAGTTAGAGGAGTGGTATGAAAGATTGGTACGGATAAGGTTAGCAAGGTATACAGAACCAGTGTTAAGAGTCTTATAGGAGCTGGAGCAAAGGTGGAAAATTCATCTCTGCTCTATGCTGAGCTAGCTACACTTGTCAAAGAGGAGAAAGATATAACATAAGGTGCTTACGTAGACACTTAACATCGAACCACAAACCTAACTCTAAAGAATATAAAGTACATTGAAAATTGAAAAGGAGTTTTAATTTAGGAAATAAATTGACTACGTTTATTTCAACGGTTGGTAAATGATAAACAGATGCTAGAAAGTAGTTAATTTGAGTTTGAACGTTCATTAAACAAAATACTTGATCAAGTGAAAACTAAAGGAGCCTAAGTGCTTCTAGGAATCAACAATTGTTAGGTTTTATTAACTGCTCGATTTGTTTCAGTAAATCCCAACGTCTCTTACAGAGAGTCCTTAGCACGCTTTCCTTGGAGAGTGGGTGTAACAAGGTAAATACAGCTGTCTTATACATGCTGGTGGACAGAATTTTGGCAACGAAACACATTTTCCACTAGGCTCTGAATCCCACAGTTGGCACGCAGGTCCCCAAGACCCGCTCGAGACTAATTTCTACCTTGCTCTTCGGAAACACGTGGACGTATAACATCTCTGTTTGCTACTGAGGACGACAGACGCGAAAACTTACTCTAAACAGTAAACCCCAAACCTTCCCTGCCAAGATCTGTTCCACTTCTGGTAAATAGTAGTTGCTCGCAGTACTAAGATCCTTTCGCGTAAAATGTAAGAAAAAGTCCATAACTGAGTCATAGATTCCTAGTACTAACCAAAATTACGTTTATACTTTAATTTTATCCCTTCATCGACAAATAAATATTAAACTGGGTAAGAAAATAAACAACGAGACTCGTTATTATCGAGAACTTGATATCACAATTGCAAATAACTCAACTAATGACAGTGCTGAAGACCTTACTGGTAAAAATGAAAGTTTGATTTTATGACTAACGTTGACTGAAGTTGATTTAGAGATTGACTCAACTTTTTGCAGATTTTGCCTTTCTGTGCACTGTTTATCGATCGAAAGAAGTATTTAAGTATATCTGTTTTGATACTTATTGTTTATTTGTTTCGTAGATATGTATAATAAATATGATTGCTAGAAGCACACGATATCATCTTATAATTTAACGTAAACTCTGTTTCTCGAACGTTAGTAACTTTTTAAATGTAATATTCATCGAATTTAGACAAGGTTGAAACAGTTGTTACTTATATTTTGTATTATTCTGAAAATCAGTAAGTTACTTTGAATCAAGTAGGGCCAAGAATTCACGTTGAAAAGTAGAGCAAGTAAGGACATTATCCTAATGATACAATGGGATTCCACGGAGTAACGAGCGATGTATCTCCTCCGTCTTCTCGACTGCACAGCGCCGCATTAGATTATGCCACGTAACACTGTGCAAACGACCATTCTGCCTGTTATCGCTGAGAATAAATTTATATTCCCGACTATTTGCAAGGGGATCGAATTTTGAGCGATCTCTGAATGAAATTTAACACGGTCAATATTCATATCGCGATTCGCGAAACACATACCATATTTACCTATAATGTTTTTATCTACAAATAATTTGAAAAATTGTTCTACACACTAAAACAGAATTTTTGTTTAAGGTTTTCCCACTTTTCGATTTATAAGAAAAGAATCATAATCAAGAAAACCTTCTAACAACACATGAAAACTAATTAATTTCTTAAATGAGTGCTCGTATCGCATGCATTCATATATTTTTTACTTAAATTCCTCCATATTTTTATCAGTACATATCATGACTTCATACAAAATTGTCTGTACAAAAACAAACACGATTATATAAACAGGAGCAAACATTACTGCTGTCTAAAATGTAAGAATATTAAAAATTATTTTTCTTCCACAAAGAATCGATTTTTTATGGTGATTCTGAAAAAATTGTTTTGGCTAAACCGTGTATATTAATTTTTATAAAACGAGACAGCACCCTCTGACTTGAGATTATAATAATATTTTCTTTTAAAAAGACATAGCCCTATATTAATATTAATATCGAATACATGCAATATAAATATCACATTCCAAGGAATTTGTCTTAAATTCTTTATAATTCAACTTTAACGATTAAATACAGAGACGATCAGCGAATTATTAATATTGCGTAAGCAGCTGATAATAAGGACGCGCAAAAGTATGTATATAAATATTTTACGTAAATTATATGCTTCCCACGAGTGAGGACAGGGCGTTGGAATTATTTCGTAACTGTAATAATTTTGTTACCGTGGAAATATGAATATAATGTCGCCGCAGGCCCCATTGGGAATAACTGTCAATTCGACCGTATCGAGATAATGGTATATTGTAATTCAATCGCTCGTTTTATTTATAACAGTCACTACTCGATTGTTTCTTCTACTGTTTTAAACAAATCGTTTCATTGCACGTCGTTGAAATAATAATACGCATTGCGGTATAATTTGGAATAAAATACTTCGCATTAAGCTTCTCGTAAATTCTGTTCATGTTCTTTTAATTGGTATTAACATGCATTATTTACTTTAATTATCCTTTTTGATAATTAATAAAACGGCTAAAAATAAATGAAAGAGTCGCGATGTAAAGTTGAATTTAACCAAATAATATAAACTCTGGATACAATTTTATGCAATTTTATGCATTGGTGTATCTAAAAAATATAAGCGCACTATTTTGAGTTTAATTTGTTCACGTGATATTTTTATTGATATCTAACCGATATAAAGGCACTGTTTTCCCCAGTTAAATGGGACACCATGTACTTTCATACTAACTTTCATTAACATCGAATATCAATAGAGAAAATAGTCATTGAAGATCATCCATTCAGCTGATAAATACCATTAGAAGAGGCGCCGGGTTAATAGAGATAACGTAATTAGGAGGTCAGAATAATTATCACGCATGTATTCTATAATGGAGTTTTGATAAGCGTAACATGTTCATTAGATCGGTGATGTCACGGATTTTGATACTGAAAGATTAATCTGTTTCCTCATTATCATGGCATCTAATTAGATTCTGACAGCGCACATGAATAACCAATATGAAACAATACATACAGAGTCATGTTTAATATTTCCAATGCTTCCTAAAGCGAAGTAGATTAATAATGCAGTAATATAGATAAGGCTCATTCACGCTATTGGTTAAAAAAAAATAGTAAATGATAAATATGTACAAGAATTATTAAATACTCTGGGAATATACTTTTAAAATAGCTTCAAAATAACCAAAATATAAGTTCTGTAACTTTCGTTACAATTTTTCCATGTATTCTCTTGACGATAACGAAGAGTCAAGTAAAAGGAGATTTTATTCATATACATATTTGCATTTTTAATACGTTAAAACCACTCTCCTACGTACGCTTAACATCTGAAATTTTTTCCAAAGTACTACAATTTTTCTCTCTTACCCCGGCTATTCTCCCGTAAGATGGTAATAGACAGACAGAATTTCATTTTATTTACGTAAATTTGCATTTTACATAAGTTAAAACCATTCTACCTTAAACGCCAGACATCAACAATTTTTGCTTCGATTCCTTCAAATTCACGATCGGAAAATTCAGAAGAATTTATCGTACCAAAAAGTATTCATCCGTAACGTTAGTTGTTCAAATTTTAAATTTAACGCACTGCTTATTAATTCCAGAACTAATTACTTTCATTATTTCGTAATTTTATTAAAAACGATAATACATCATTATTTTTCCATTCAAGTTGGTTAAAATATTCTACTAGGTATGGATGTTATAAACTTTCAAACAAAGGCTCATTTGCTCTGTTTAACAAATTTGTTTAATACATAAATAATCGTTTTTGCTTAACGAAGGCAATTACAAAGAGGATAAATATCAACGTCCCTACATTTTGCTCCTATTCGCGTTACATATGCAGTTTTAGAAAAATTACCATCAATTTCAAGTAGAAATAGCAATCAATGGTCAGACGCACCAAGCAAATTACGCATGTTCGACAAATTGTCTCACAAACGAGGCCCTTCTTTCTATTTACTGTTTATACGTTTTCGATTTACTTCTCTAACCAATTATCAGTATTTTAAAAATGAATTTTATTATTTCAGTTGAGGTGTTCTTCCTTTTCTCCTATGTTATAACCAATACATATATTGTTTACTTATTAGTATATCAGCCAGACATAATATTATGAATAGTATATCCACGTTGATATATTATTTAGATGCGTACGTCTTCTACCACGTAAATTTGAATTCGCGCCAATGTTTCAAACTTCAATGTATCCAATAAAGTAATTCACTAAGAGAATTGCATTTATGACTCGGTATCGTACAATCTGTCGATGGAGTTCACACTGGCGTACAGTATTCCGTCCCTAACGAGAACTTTGGAGTATTCAGCACTCGAAGGACTAACGTTCGTTTGAACCGTTAAATTTGAAATCTGACCCAATGTGCGTCGTTGCGCGAATCGCGGATGGAAAAGGGAAGAAAAACGTGTCGCGTTAGGGGGCTCGCAAGTTAGGCGAGAAGGGCCTCGCAATTAAAATCGCGAGTGGTTCGGTGCCGAATGTTTCGCGCGTTCCATCCGCGTTCTGACAGACGAACGATGTCAGTGATCTTTCGCCGGCACGATTGCGCGCGTTGAACTTGGAAAGTGCTTGTAACAGCGTTACCATTAACGCGGGCGGCCATTAAAACGGCAACCCTCGTCGCCGTGTTCGCGGTCCTTGCGATTTTCCCTCAGAATTCGGCTCGAGTTTCGGCGAGCCGTGTAAGCGAGCACGGCTACACGTGTGCTCGAACCGTGGAGCAGCCAAGAACACCGAAAACACCAGCAACTTCCGACTCTGCTTACTTCAACAGGGAACTTCGCCGCCCTCCTATCGCGTAACGCGCCGCCTCCGTTCGAAATTAAGTGCCCGATGAAGTTTATTGCCACGCTCGATTTGCAGCGCCCCTTTTTCTGCTCGTTCGAGCAATAACCGAACCACTCAAATGCCAAACTGATCGAGCCCGCTTTTTGAACATTTCGCAATTTCATTACACAACGACGTAATTAGTATTTAATTTATCGGAAAACATAACGTGATCTATTAATCTTATTTACTGTTACCAGAATCAGTACGATTAAGTTGGTTAACGACAGCTAAGTTTCGAGTTGAAACGTTCAACTTCCCGCGCTCGCCAACAGAGGGCTACGCTCTCTCACAAGCACTCGATCGACTACCTGTTTCTATATGTACATTGCTCCAATATCTCGATGTCTAAGGCAGTGCCTGTTAAGATTGCATATAAAACAACTAGGTGGATTATAATTGTAGGATTTGAAGAAGAGAATTATATTTATTTCTGAGTTCAATTCAAACAAAGTTGTTATGCGGAACAACTGAGATTTTCCATAGAAAGAAATTTTAATAGTTTTAACCCTTTCATTGAATAAAAACACGTTTTTAAAAGATTTTATGTGTCAATTCTTTTATAGTCTTAAGGTGAAAAATAATTCTCCATGTTTCCTTGTAAAATAGAATTAATGTAGGAAGCTTGGTATAACTACTAATAAGTGATAAAAAGAATCGTAAAACTTCATATGCTGTCTATGGAAACATGAATCCATAATGGTTCAAATCGAATTACAAAAATTGTCTGCTTTTGAAACGGAGAAACAGTTTTTAATAAAATATTTCATGTTTATAGCTTACAATAAAAATAGCTTTTAATGAAATGTATCGCAAGAAAAAAATGTTGCAACGTAGATGGAGCATGATTATCCGCGAATCTTTTAACAGAGGTTTAAATCTTCCTGGTGCAAATATTTTATTTGTATTTTCAATACGTTATTTATCTATTGTTACTAAACTATTTTAATGTTAAAAATGAGTGTAAACACATGTTCATAACTGCACGTAACGTAATTTTATTCTGCACGTTTGCGTACAATCGGGAGAAATTTATCGTTCGGACAGTGGACACATAAATTTGTTCTGCACCACGAACATTCGAAGAAAGATGGTCGTTTGCATTGATATTTATAGTTATGAATATCGGGTGCAGAGGAAGAAGTTAATTTCATGAACATTATGAAATATTTCTGTCTATAGTTCATTTGGAAGCAAACTACCCTAATCGAACTATCTAATCTCTGATCAATTTCCTAGTGTACGTATATGTATATACTCGTAGTTAAATATTGAGAATAAAATGTATTTTTATTAGATTACCGCGAGATATCAGGCTCCGACATTAGAAAAATAATGTAAAACAATTCTGTAACCGTTGAATGAAATTTTTAACTTGTCTATAAAAATAGACACCACATGATTCAAGTCTCGTTTTAGGTATATGTTATTGTACAATAAAGAATATATTTCACATAATATTTGATTAATATTATACATGAACAATAAAAAGACTTGAAACAAATATCGATTTCTAAAGATCTAGTTCTAAGATGTAACTTTTGTCTATAAACTTTTCTACTTTGTACAGTTTGCAAATTGTAACGATACAATAAAAAATTGCCTAATATTTTAGAGTCGATCCCCTTATAGTGAATTTTCCCAACAAAGTTACATCAATGTATGTATGCTCTATACATGTACATATAGTTTGAACAGTTTTTGAATTTCCGGGTTTTCGCCGCTGAAATAATCGCCTTTAAAAATCGTCTTCAAGATGAAAGAAGAGCACAGGTGCACGAAAGGAGAATTAGCATGAAACGCTGCTGTTGAAGGAAGAAAGAAAGCCGTAATTCCAGCGGTATTGCCTTAGCTCGTGATTTGCGCCCCCCCGGAGGGTGAAAAACTTGAGCCTCGCGCACGTATAGAAATCGTGGATGGAATTTTACGAGGGAAAGTAGTTTCGCCCGGTTGCATTCGAGCGTATCGGAAACGTTGGTTAAGAAGTCAATCGCGATAACTGGCCGGGGTAACTGCTTCAAGAAACAGCCCGACGAGACGAAGGAAATAGGAGAAACGATGGATGAAGGGGTATAGGAAACGAGCAGTCCACAGAGCAACCTTTTGTAAATAAACGCGACGGGTGACAGGAGACCACCAGCGACTCTGTAATAAAAGCTCGTAACGCTTGGTATTGGCAAGCCTTGATTTATTCCCGGCAACTGCACACGAAGCTTTGAAGCTTTCGCGAAGGGAATGCGAAAGAGAGAGCCCACCTTCCCTCCGCTTCGAAGACCAGTGCATACCACCCGTTAGAATTCCATGTCCTCCGACCTTGGATTTATAACCTGGAAGCCACGGGTCTTCCGAGCCCCTCTCTGGGCTCCCTCTTTGTAGAGCCTTCGCTCGTAGCGGGGACGCATTCGTTCCACCTGGCGGATTTAACCACTTGGCGGTTCAATAAAATTGCCAACTACGGTATAAAGCGATGTGTCTGCTTTTCGATGATCGAATTTGTCATTGTTAATTGCCAAAATCGTTTTCATTTTTACTATGTCATCCATATATGGGTGATAGGGCCTCTCGCTAAGGAACTGAGATTTTAAGGGGGTTTTTTGGTCTAGAATTCCTTTTTTTACAAGAAATACTTTTATACAATTATTATCTGATACTAACGCGTTGGCTGTTAGATCAAATTCATACAATTTTCTACAAGATTTTGCTTTCAGGTAATTGAACAAATCTAATCTAATTTTTACCTATTATTAAAACTTCATTGCTTTCCTTAAGAATATTCTAGTTTAGACTTTCATTTTTTAATCTTTTTAGGGATTTCTTTATAAAAAAGGCATGAGTTTCTTAATTTTGACATTTTGCGTACACATTTATTCATGTTTGTCAAATAATTTTGTCAAAAAATTTTACAATATCACTGAAATATATATAAATAAACCTTATAAATTTGACCGCAAAAGGTGCTCTAGTTTATTTGCAAAAAATTCCTCAATAAAGTCTAAAACAAATGCACTTCAAAATGGAAGACTCTCTTAATAATATATTAAAACCTTTTTTAAAAGCGAGTATGTTTAAAAATATGCAGTGACACTAATTTTCACTGTTTTTCGCCCAAAAAATTTTAAAATGTCACTGAAACATGTATAGACAAACCATGTAAATTTGATCGCAAAAGATGCTATAGTTTATTTGCAAAAAATTCCTCAAGAAAGTTTAAAAAATGCACTTCACGCTAGAATACACCTTTAAGCATATTACAAGAAATTCTTGGACAACACAAATTGTCACTCCGATTCGACGGTAACGAGATTAATTGTACAGCGTGAAAGAGAAATTTAAGGGTAAGGTAACAAGATTAACTTCAACCCGAGACGATCTAATTGCCTAAACACCGGAAGATAATCGATCAACGAGCTTGTTCCGGGCTGGTGCCGATTGCTTCATACCACGATAAGAAGGTCCGTGAGATCCGCCGCGTGGAATACCGACTCGAAGAAAGCTCTCTTCCATACTAATTTCGCGCGTACTTGTTTTTTCTTTCGAAAGGTAGCCTAGATCGATCGACCGTGCCACGGCCATTATTGAAACCCGATCAGAACGTGGCCAGTAAGAGAGACGAAGGGGTCGGTGCTCGTAAAGTTCGAGGAAACAAGGATGAGAGGAAGGTCCGTGGCCCCGGTAGCAGTTTACGCCCCCGAAAAACCTCCGTCCTCTCTCGCGGAATTTAAGTTCTTAACTATTTGAACGTCTGCCAGAAATAAAGCTCTCTGGCCACGGCTCTCGTGCGCCTCCCCACCCTCGAACCCTGACGCCAGGAATTATTTCGCAAGTTCGGGGAAGAAGCGAGTGCTGTTTTTTGTGTACCGGCTCGTTTCGTACGCTCGTTTTCCGCTAGTACAGAAACGCGATCCAGGACCAGCTCGTGCCGAACGTTCCGTGCAATCTATGTTCGCCGACTGCCATTTTTATCGTCGCTCGTGCCTTAACGTACGATCGCTCAGAGTCAAAATCGGTAGTAACCGTCATTTTAGAATTACCACAACATATATCTTGTTGTCTACCAACTCTATACAATACGTAAATAATTGTACACAGAGGGCGTGTTATTTTGTATATATTGTATATATTGTTTATTGTTCTGTGTTATTTTGCTCTTTTGGAAAAGTATGGAATGTCAAGTAAAGCAATATTAAGATACACGTATGAGTACAGAAATCAATTATTACTCAGATATTTTTTAAACTGAAGTCACATAACTATCGCCTACATTTTCTGTTGTTAAGGTCTGGGTTAGGTTTGGACTTTTAGTTTTTAACTAACGTTCTTCTGGAACATTCCAGGTTACAGTAGTAACAGTAATTGTGTAAATGTCAACATTTTCGAAAAATGATTTAATTCTATTAAATCAATAAACTTCTGTGTATGGAAAATCGAGAGGCGTATATGTAGGAATAGTTGATTGGTCGAGCACTTGAGAGAGAGCGTAGCCCTCTGCTGGCGAGCTCGGGAACTGTCACCAAAATTCAAACATAATACGTAGCATACGTACATTCGAGTTTTGTTTGTGATTGCACAAATTGAGTTTAGGAAATATATGAATAAAATTTAATATATAGAATGCACTCCAAAACGAGGATCAACCAACCGTGCGTGGCAGAGACCCTTATGCGGGCAACTTTATTTTGAATTTACCCTTACGTTTTTGTCCAGTATGATCGAGGTTCTTGGTACTTGGCCACAGTTCCGACGAGCTCGAGTTATGTTAAAGTGTTTCGTTTGAAATTAGTTACAGCACTTACGCGCCGCGATGTTTGGAGCCTGAAGTTACTTCGAAAGCGTCGGACATCAATTCGAAAAATTTGTGGTCAGTCACAACAGGACGCCAGTACGACGAGCCAAAAACCGTGTTTATTGCAGTTCTTTTATACTAGATTCTGAAAATATGCAACCAAACGCAGAAACGGTCCATATATTTTTGACTCGTCAGACTTTTTTTTTATTTTAACACAGTTTCAACCTGCAATGGAGATTATTTTGCATCGTTACGTACAGTAACGTCTACATTATATGATACAAAGGTTCCTTAGATCGATAGATTACATTCTTTTAGGACGGAATATACGTTATTACAATCCATCCGAGAACTAGACTTCACGACCTGTACCGGAGTCATTTGTGACTCACGCTGACATTTTACTAAAACTCAAGAAAAATTTTTCTTGAAGGATTGAAAGATTTTTTAAGAAAATCTTATTCAAAGTTTAAAGTATTCCTTTTTCGCTCTTTGAATGGTCCTTTCTACCTTTTGAATAATATCATAAACCCTCTGCTTCTGTAGTAGAACTCGTCTATTCTAGTTTTCTTATATTTTATGGCCGCCTTCGTCTCTTCTCTCGCTTGCCAGATTTAATGCTCGGCTGCTTGTCCTCGGCTTTTGTCTTTATAATCGGCATATATTTCAGCTTGTGGACCAATTCTGACTTCCATCGTTTCCATAATTTTTAGAAGAAGTAGGTATAACTTCATCGCGAAACGTCCGAGGAACCAGAAAAATTGCTACCAGGATGATTCTCCATACCTCACAGGAAATGTTTTTTATCGAATTATGAAAATATTTTATCGTAACTTTCGTTATTATTTCATTATTAATAATATGATTTGAACAACCAGTCACATCGTACATAAATTACAAGTATAATTGATATACGCGAGAATCGATAACGAGATGAATCGACTATCCAACTATATTATTTATAGTATCTATCTATGTAATTCGAATATAATTTACCATTGACAAAGATTTAGACTCATTACCTAATCCAGACCTAACTGCAGAATCATGTTAAATTAATAAATTAGAAAATTATGATATGGACTAGCAAATGAGACGAGTTATTGAACGATTTTGGTGGCTATAGATGTATGTATGTATAAACTTCCACGAACAAAATTTTCTCAAGATACGATTTAACGTATTTTTAAATTCTTTAAACTCAAATGTGATTCTCTGAAAGAATAGAAAATAAAAACAAGATATCTAACGAAAATAGAAATTGTAAATATATTTTGACGAATAAATAAGAAACTGTAATAAATCGTGCGGTCATTTGACAAGTTGAGGTCGCTATCGAAAATTTATATGAAGAACCTATCTCATGCAGTATACACTGGTCTATGTAAATCAAACATAGGCTGAATCTTCTTTGAATAATACATGACGAATAAAATCACCGTATAGAAATTTATTCGCAACATATCTATATTCGATTGAACAGTTGTTCAGGTATTATTCGTTCAACAGAAAGTATAATTTTATTTATGGAACAAATAATGGACAAAATACTGCTTATTTTTACTCCTGATTTAAGGTAATGTGCCTCATTTGTCTGACTGTAAGAGTCCTTTGTATTTATTTGTTGTTTATTACTGACACAATTTTGTAAAGTTCATTGCATTTAAATGGCTAAAGGGAATGCAATTAACCTTTATATATTTCAGGTTTGTATCCTTTATCACTGAAGTAACCATGGTAAATAAATTTATATTTTATATTTGACATATTAACATATAAATTTATCGAACAACTGTATTTGTAAGTTTATTTATCCTTCCGTGTACTGTCATAACGTTCTTCTGTTTGCTTATTAAATATCTGTTTATCTTAATTTATAAATATAAAAAGTAATTTGTTTGTATTTTGACAATGACGTCGAGCATGAAAGTGAAAACATTGAATAAATGTTTATCGAAATCATATGAATCGCGTATTTCAATTTGAGTAAAAGCACCTACTGAATTTATTAATCTTTTGCCTTCAGAAAAATGGTTAAACCAACCCCGAGAACTTCGCGTCAACAAAGGAACGTCGATTCAATTTTATCTGACAATGACAAGATTTATGTGAACGACATCGGAAGTGAATACGAAACAAACGATGAAAAGATGGATAACGATGATAGATGTGACTGTTACAACGTAGACGTAACAGCTATTCCAATGAAGTAGATTTTGACATGAAATGAACTTTAATGAATTTTTGTCAAGGGAGAGATCGCAACGTTAAACAGTCTGGGCGGGGTGATCGATGAAATATCGATCGTTGCACACGAGATATGTATCGTGATTAACGCGAAATAATAATTTAAAATGTGTTAAAATGAATTTAGTAATAAAAATAAAATAGATTTAAAATAGAATATATAACAAAAAATGTGTAAAAAAATGGAACTACCTCCTTATCGCAGCACACCCTTCAAGTCTAATTAAAAATATACAGAAATTAAACTCAAACAGGCAAGGATAGTGCCAAGATAATAAGAAATTAAATATCAACTTACATATAAGCTGTGAGGTAAAAGTTAATTGTTCAATTGCCTACTTATAATTGTTTTGAGTTATAATTCTATACACTCAAGAAGACCTAAACCAGAAGTCGAAACGTAAATCATGTTAAATGATAATACTTATTACAGATTATCTGCATTTCATTTAATTGTTCGCTAATGTATTCAAAACAAATATCGCGTAATTGTATCAACTCCAATAATTGGGACAATGATTAGAACATATAATATAGGCATTGATCGAAACGGTATATTTTGGCAAGCTTCTGTACACGTCAATCTAGTATGACAAAGAAATACCGTGTGATCATCTCTTGCTTCAATAAATATGGCAGTCCTTTGACGAGTAGATACCGAACAACGTGCAGTGAAAACGTTTTCTACTATAACAATAACCATACACCGTATGACCGTGCCCAGCCATAGCAAATGCACCAGTCTTTTGACAAGCACCTTTCAACGTGCAGTAAACGTTTTGTAATATAATTTTATCAAACACCATTGTGGTCGTGCCTTGCTACAATAAATCAGTCAGTCTTTTGACGAGGCACTGATCAACGTGCAATAAGAGCAAATCTTTCTATTCTGAATTTATATAGAAACTGTTCATATTTTATTTTTACAAAATAACTTACAAAAACTCTGTTCCACAGTACACTACAATGCAACGCATTACTATAATTATTCTACCATCATTCGTTTCGTTACTAACAAATTATCGTACATGAAAAATTATTTTCGGTTGCGAGGGTCAATTAAAATAATCTTTGGTCAACCCCCCCCCCCCCAGACATACCCTCGAGATACTACCCACTTTCGAGAAAAAAATTCAAATAGGTACTGAAATTTTTAGACGAAATTAAAAAATTTCAAATCACACTAAAAAAAATTATATTTAGTTACAGGGGTCAATTACAATCATTTTTGGTCAATACACATACCCTCGAAATCCTACGTACTTTCGAGAAAAAAATTCCTTACGGAAAATATAATGTCTGACCAAACATTGATATGTTTCCCTGAAATTTCAAAAATTATTTTAAATCGTTCTGGAAAAATTATGTTTAGTTGCAGGGGTCAATTATAATCATTTTTGATGAGTAGACATACCCCCGAAACCCTACGTACTTTCGAGAAAAAAATTCTTTACCGAAAATATACTGTATGGCCGGAAATGTTTCTATAATTTTTTAACGATGCTTCAATCAATAAATTAGTATCCCTGACTTTCATTTTATTTTAGCCTCTAGAATCTCCCATTCAAATTTTTTCCAAAGGTGGCCGAACACCCTGTATATACGCTCCCCGATCAACCGTTGAATGGAAACAAAAGCAACCATGTTAAATTAAAAAATCTGAAGATAATAGACTAAATTCAAACTTTGAACCGATCAATCTGATGTCCTGGTAATTAACCTTCCGACCTCGACAGTGAGATAGAGCAATACCTGTCTAATATAATACACAGAGACAGATTCTGGTTCCTAGGATCACGTTTCTTCCATCCATATAAACGTGTCTTACTTTCGTATGGGAAATTTCAGTTTGATTTACTCGTTGCCCCGACGCACGGAGCCATTCTCAAGAACGAACGGCCACCCAAAGAATTCGAAGATCCAGCGTATATTATATCTTTCTTTCGTCGTCAATCGAATCACGAGCACATTGAGAGTAGAAGCATCTATACTCGGGTAACTTCCTTGCCGCGAGTTCCTCGATGTATACGATGTATACGATCGAACGCGCGCGACAAGTGCGCCGTAAGGTCTCATAAAAGAAAGCTTTACCGTCGTTGTCGAAAATCAACAATAAAAATCTGAACAGAATGATACGGATAAACGTGTCCGTACAACGGAGGATGATAAATATCTGGTACCGCGCACACGTACAAAGAACACGGAGGGGACCGGTCGTTCGTTCCGCCATTTGAACACACGAAACGTCCCCGTTTATATCGCGAAGGAACAGGGGAATTTATGCCTGTCCCCGCACCTGGTATTTCGGACAAATATTTCATAACCATCGTACGAGTCTATCGCGTCGATCCCGGTTGAAAAATATCCTCGTGCCCCGGCGTGCTTATTGCTTCCACCTATCGCTTCTCCTCGGCTTTACTCGTTCCTTCACGATTCCAATACTCCCCGGACCCCCGTCACCGACATATTGATGTTTTCTTTTGTCGTAATGCGCATCGACGCCAGCGAAATCGAAATTTTCGACGGCGTAAAGACGCCGCGGATAGAAGCGGCCAAACGAATCGCGGCGAAAATCAATGCTCGAAACTGCTGCTTATCGGTGATAAATAATACAGTGCCGGACGAAATGGACCCTACAGGTTCGAGCAAAAATCTCAAGGAGCAATTTCGAACAATGGGACGAAGAATCAACCGTGTCGAACGAGCGAAGTTACAATCGAGAAGACGGAAAAACGAAGAAACGCTCGTCGTTTCTCTTGTAATTGGTTCAGTGAGCACCTATAATAGCGTTTCATTTATCTTATTTAATTATTTTTATGCGCATTTATAATGGTATCAAGAGAAGATACTGTTGCGAGGAGTTCAAATATCGCGCTTAATTCAAACGAATTATTATAATAGACGCCTCGTCTAGAGAATTCTTTTTTGCATGTTGGTATCGAGCTACGCTTGCGCAGATCGAGTGCGTAGTCGGAGTCGCGTGTGTTGAATATGTCGAAACCGAATACGTGTATTATATTCGTTTTGAAAATTATTTTTTAGGTAGCAATAAATTGTAAGAATTGGACTAAAAATGAAAATCCTAAAAGGAGAGTCGTGTACTCCGTAATAGAAAAGAAATAGAAACTCAACGCGCTAAGTATGAATTTGGTATACGTTCATCGGATTTTGTTACTGAATATGCTATGACTAAACCGACCATATTGGGCATACTAATATTGTATAATATTCTAATAAAAATATTAAAAAGGTGTAATCGTATGAATTTTATATTTTTTATGACGAATTTCACGAATTTATTAATATTGTAATATATTTGTATTTATTAATATTAATATTATAATATTTTCCATCGTAGCAGCCCTCTGATAAATCAGCAACAAAGGAAGGTAACGTAATATAAAATAAACATTAAAAAATGAAAGGTATTCGTATCTTTGTCTCTCCTATTTAAATGAATATTTATTTTGAATATCAAATTAAGGTGTTATCAATTACCTCTGGAACATTAATTATTCTTTACTCTTTTCACCGTAAGTTTAACCCTTAATAATTACCGTGGGTGAAAATTTACCCGAGAGAAATTTTGATGTATCGTTTTATTAATTAAATTTACTGTATTTAATTTTTCCACAAAGTGTTTTAAAGAGAAAATAATTTTCATTCTATTTTCATTAGCGTAACGGTTAAGGTTTAAACCTTTCAACTTTTAGATTCGAACATCTACCAATTTTTTTCGATAAAAAAAAAACAACTTGACAAACTTTTAAAATCGACGGTTTCGCGTTACGTGCGTTACCCTATACTATTTTAATGGTGCAACAATTAAAACACCGAGTCGTATCGTCGATTAGTTGCAATACCGTTCGCGTGTGCTCCCCAAACGACCTGTCGAAAATTTCCCCGGTCTTCAACAACCCTTCTGAAACCGCGTACCGATAAATACACGGAAACAATGAAACGGACCACGTCGGCGTATGAATTCCCGAGACGTGGGAACCGAACATTCGTGTCGCTCGATTTATCGTCTTTCTGGTTCCGGATTTCGGAATCGGAGGATTGGCAATAACGGCGGCACCGTAAAAATACTGCGAACAATACTGGAACGCAATCCGGTTGGCGTGTTTCCGTTGAAAGCGTAGAAACGTAACCGTTTCGTCAGTGACGCTGTTGCAACTGTTCGGTTCATCGAATTCATTTTCTCTCACAGTTACAGGACCAGTCTGATAATTTCAACCCTAAACCTCAGTTTTATCTATCCTTTTATTTGCGTGAGACAGTTTCATAAAAAATGACGATAATACAAATTTCCTTTAAATCTGCAGCACGACTAACTTGAAAATCGATATGTACGTATGTCGAATACGATTCGCTCTATACAGTCATCATTGTTTAAAATTCACTGTTTTTCTCATTCTACGCGCAGTTAGAAAATAATGCATCAAATATGTGGTTTGGAAAAATATTTTTAAAACTTTTTCATTCGTATCATATACTTTGTACTGTAATGGAATTTGTTGTTACTAAATAAGAACAAGAATCGATAACAAAATATTGGCACATTTCGTATAAGAGTAAATTAGAGTAAAATATTTAACAATAAATCCGTTGTTCAATATCTTATAGTCTTGTTGCTTTATTACTTCTATTAACCTTTTTGGCATTGATTCAATCAACTTTTTTATAGAATTTATGTTTATAGAATCCCATTCCGATTTCAGTCGGTCTTCTAAAATATTTTTATTAATTATGTTATATTTACGAATTTGTACAGCAATTTGATTCCAAATCATCTCAATTTGGTTGAGATCTGGTGATTACTGAGCTAACAGAAACTTTTTTTATCCATAAGCCTACTACTTATTTAAATACAAATCCCAAATTTTACAAATTTTAAATACAAATACAAATTTTATGATCGGAATTAAATATTTCAGAACATACAAATAAAGGTATAACTGTTCGATCGAATAAACGTCATGAATAAATTACTGTACGTTGGTCTTGTTTGGTTATCTGTTATTCAAATATAATTTTGCATATTGATTCTATAAAAAGTAACAGAGTTTAGTGCAAAGGGTGGAAAAAACACAGATCTGTTCTCAATGCCACAAAGACTTTATAACCAAATCGATCTAGTTATTTTATAGTCAGGTCTTAACACAAAAATAGTTATAGTAAAATTGAAAACTTAAACAGGGCACATTTTTATATGAATTTCGTTCATTGTTTTTACCAGTCTCGTGTCTATGAATGCGTACCACATCTTATGAAACACCTTGTATTTGCAAAACGAGTCTCGTCAAGATATCACCCTGATATGGGCGATAATTACGCCTTAATAGAATTAATGGTCGACTCGAGAGCCAATGAACTAAACCGAGCTCGACCGGCGATAAAACGTTAAACGAAATACGGCTCGTTCGATAGCTACAGGGTTCGTCAACGATCGACTTATCGATTTAAGTATCTAGAATTTTCTAACGACAGCTTATCAACATCATATTTTCGACTAAGGTGTTTTCCTTTTGTCACTTGAAATTTGTTTCCCAGATTCCGTAAACAATCCTAATCATAACAATTTCTATTTATATTATACAGTAATGACATCTCTAAAGTATTCCAACACACTAAATTTGTATTCTATGCCAACGATCTTAAGATTTATCAATGTGTCTATAATCAACAAAGCAAAACGTAATTTACAGTTTAAGCTCCATTTCTTTCGTTGCATCGAATAAAAAATTATGAAAAAAACCATGGACATTCTATCCAAAAGCGTACACGTTTCTGAATTTTCTCAAAATTTTTGGTCGCAAAACGGGATTTTAAAGTTTCAAGTGACCGCGTTTATATTTGTACAGTTTCTGAGTCTTGTTGTAGGCGTTAGTGTATAATTTTTGTAGATTTTTCGAAGCGTTGCAGCACAGTTAAAAAAATTAAACTGCCACGTGAATGGTCGTTCACGCGTGAGTCGCAAAGTTGAATGATTTATTTCGAGACGCCGTCTCGTAGTAAGAGAATTACCGCACCGACTCTTAGAATCTCGAGGTTACGAGACGCTTCGAGAAAAACTGACAGGGTTCTCGTAACAGTTTCCTTGGAGTTGAGAAGATTGGAAAACGTTGTGCGTCATGGCGTTGAAGTATGGGAAACGCGGAAAGTTGGCAACGAAATGGTTCATGTAACTTTCAGCGACACTTCTTACGAGAAGTCTGTAAAAAATCGGAAATTTCGCAAAAACACAAAACACTGATCCGGAATGGAAAACTACGTTGAGTAGATGCTTCTAAGAGGATATATACCATTTCCATCGTGAACAGAAGAGGCTTCTTCAAGAATTTATTCTAAAATACTTTCTACAAATTATATAAAAACTATTTGAAATTCTGATATTTTAAATTACTCATTCTTCGATTATACCAAATATTTAAATACTTATTGTTTGCCATTATTATTGAAAGTTCGAAGTGTGAAAAATCATTAATTTCATCGTGATATTAAGCAGTGTTATTTGCCCCGATCCCCTGCTGTAAGTTTTTATTCGTCTTAAATAATTTGACCTTCCAAATTGCATTTTCTCTATTAATATAATTACGTGTTATGTTAAGTTTTCAAAATAAACAAGAGTAATAAGAAATTAAACCGTCTAATACGTATAATTTAACCCGTGTCATGAAGTTAGAACCAAGTATTTTTGAATACACAAAGTTCAGAAATTTTTAAAATATTGTAATATTAAAATGGCTAGCAGAAGGGATACTATGTTTGCATATTGTTATTCAGGAAATTATCATTACATGTCAGATTATTATGTCAACAGTATATACAAAGATGTCTATAACAAATGGTCAAACTCTCGTAATATGTTGTACGAATTGTCAGAGCGAAACAAATGTCGTATAAACGTACGTGGATCCGGAAATGCTTCCCTTTCATGTTATAGCTCTTCAAAGTTCCGCGCTGGAGGAAACGTTCTTGCACGCTCCTCGAGTTTCAATAGCACATGACTCAAAGACCTTGTTCGTGGAAAACCGGTTGCCAATCTGCGAGATATCGGTGATCGTATTTTGGGCGCTTGCATTCGATTCAGAATGCTCCAGATATTGTCAAACTTGTCTGGTAATTCATGCAACCACGCTGCCGGATCAAAGCTGTCATACATCTCTGAAAGACGTCCACCTGTCGTACATTTAAACGATATGGTCGTACGAGAACCCGAAAATTTCGAATTTTTAGGAATAAAGTACTTCCTTCCCGCCACACGTTTCTCGTGGATTTATGAATACCAAACAATTTTTCAAATATTTAATCCATTTTTAATAAACTAAAAAGTGTATGACTTTTTAGATTTATATTACTTTTTGTTCTTCTATCAAAAGCTTAACAAATTTATGAGCTTACAATTGTAAAGGGAACGACGATTCGCCCTCGCCATTATGTTATCACTGTTTCACACCCCACATTACTCAAAGCATACCACAATTCTCTAGCGACTAATAAACGACCATCGTGAAGCAACATGACCAATTGGCAGGCAATCAGTCGTTGACATATTGCGTTGTAATAGTGTTGGTACAAACACAATGTAAAAGTTCGATGTACACTGGGAGCCATTGAATCTGTTGCGAGGTTACAATACGTGTATGACGCTAGGTTTTTGATTAATGGAATGACACTGAAAACGCCACCATTTCCTACCAATTGGGAGTCACAAATGGAAGATTTTACACTTTGCAATAGATTTAATGCTCCGTTTTTTTACTAATTCCCGTTAATTTTACTTATTATTAACTACCCCTTAATTTTACTAATTCCAGTTTCTTCTCTAAAAATTCGAAATTAAAATTTCTTTAGGACAGCAACGTAATATTTACTAAAAGTTTTGTTAGAAATATACACTGTTATGAAAACAGTCGTTCATATCTTATTGACTGCTTAAAAATTATAATGAAATTTTTATTCGTTTGTTAAACACAGATGTAAGAAGTGATCAAATAAAGGTGGTACATGTTGCAAAACCATTGGACAAAAGAAAACATGAGCATTTCTTCATTCTTAGGAAGCGTAAAATACACTATCAGAATAGGAATCACGTAAGTACTTCGAAGTTACTCTGTATATGTAGTTGCACTCGTAACAACATACAGTGAAGTTAACACTAAACCTACCGACACTTCATGTATACTTCATGTATACCCTCCATGACCATGAAATGTCTTTCTTTTCCTGTTTTACGAGGCAACGTACTCTGAATGTTTGCATTATATGTATAGAAAGTTGTGTTTCAAAGTTTCTTTGCAAGATATCTTTCTCTTTTATGTCCCATATTTTTTTTTAAAGCGTATATTTTACTTAGTGCTTCAAGCTCATAAAGAAAATTTACGAACTACGTTACAATATTTTAATTTTTATAAAACGCCCTTTAAAACGAATTTTGTTCCAACTCGATAACGTAGTTAATTCCAGAGAAAACAATTCTTTAAGAAAAAATATTGGCTAGTAATTACGTAAACTTCCTGTATTTAAATTCAATTTAATTTTCAATTAAATAAACAATTTATGATCCAGTTTTATCGTATATTAGTCGTACGATCAGTAGGAATTGCTGATACTTGTTTGAATATGTAACGTAAAAGTAAACTTCAAAATAAACATAGAAGATAGAAAAAATTATAGTGGGTGATATGATCATTAGATAGAGGATGAAATGCCCTTTAAAATGAGCGTTCGAACGAGTCGATAGCTTTATTAGTTCCGGAGATATAGCGATTTTAATTTCAAGTCGATGCGGTGGCTAGTTCCGGAAATAGAAGGATTCGAAGCGTTTGTTTACGTTTCATTGCTATCAATGAACTCGCGCGCGTGACGATAGTAAACAGTGCGTAGTAAATTCTTGGAAATACTACGCCCGAAACTAGGTCACGAGAGTCACGTCTCACGTGCGACAAGGAGGTTCGGCGCGACGCGCCAGACGGAGACAGAGATAAATTAAGAAAAATAGCCTTTTACATAAATTACGATATCTCGAAAACGGAAAGTCGGATCGACAAAAACCAAAAACCATTTTAAAGGGGAGGCTTTGCCGCTTCTAACAATGTCTCAATAATTAATAAAACACTAATAGTTGCGGAACTGCACGCGTCTAAACTTTAAGTATTTTTAATGCATGCTAATAGCCTTTTCTAAGGCGAAGAGCGGAATTTAAAAAATTACCTTTTACATAAATTACGATATCTCGAAAACGGAAAGTCGGATCGACAGAAACCAAAACCCATTTTAAAGAGGAAGGTTTACCGCTTCTAACGATGTCTCTGTTATGGATAAAACTCTAGTGATTTCGGAATTGCCCGCGTCTAAAGTTTTAGTATTTTTAATACGCGTTCTTAAGCTGTTTTAAGATAGTGAAAATTGAAGACTCTCTACTTTTATCTTTGCTATGTATTTCTTATTTGTATCGCAAATTAAGCAGAATTTGATACCAAATTTTGTCCGCTTTTTTACAAAAAAATAAAAATCGTTCAACTGATTAGATGACCGATCGTGGTAGGCAAGACAGACTATATATTTTTCACAAAAAACAAACAATAAGAATAGAAGTGAATATTGAAAAATTCATTGTACATATATTATAACGAAAGTCGTGATGTTAAGTGACGCTAAAATAACATTGTATGTTAGAAATTCTAAACGAAATTTTTAAAAGGATCATTTGATCAGTCGTAGTAGGTTTAATGTTAACTCTGTGACAACGATGACAGTTCCGTCGATCACTCAACTCGACGCTTACCTTTGCAATAAATACCAACCTGTCGTCAGAGTCCGCCATTAATCGACTAATTTATCCCACCTAGTTCAGCCTCAAAACTCGATTACTAGTGGATTGAATTAGTTGCATACGACGATTAATAATTATTAATTACCTGCGATTATCGTTCATTAAATCAAAGGTCAAACATAATTTTGAAATGTGATACAAACTATATTTGGCAACAAAAATTCTAGAGAACGTTAATTGAAAATTTCACTATTTTGAAATTGTTCAAAGTCGTCAAATAGAAAGTACTGACAATACACCGGTGTCGAGTAATCTATTTATCATACTACCCCATCATACGAGTCGTTCTCTGAACAAAAAATATAATTATAATGAAAACGAAATGACTGCAAGCCCTATGCACCATTAATGTACTGTCACCAACGAAAACTCACATTTGTGAAGCTTGGGGTTAAAATGAATGAACGTAAATATGCGTGTCACCCGCAGGTGAGACAGTGTAAAAATGATTAAAACGCAAGATAGGCAGGCGCGTGTTGCTCTTATCTGACTTACCACTTCTTAATATTCAATGTCCAGCTTACTATTACATAGTATCAAACGTCAGTCAAGTCACCCTAGAACTGTACCTTTGAAGAAATACCTTTTAAAGTAAATATTATCGCTTCGAATTTAAATCAGAGTTTCATCATGCAGCTACACGCAAAGCTTGACTTCATCTTCAAACTTCATCTTATTATTTTTAAGAAAAATTAAGTAGAATTCTCTGAATTAAGTAGAATGTACTGCGCCACATTTGCATATTTTCCAACCGAATCTCAGAGAATGGGAGTGGCATAAATCAAGTTTACCTCATTTTGAGAAATTAATGCTTAAAATGTAGTACTTAACAGAAAGACCAGGACTATGAAGTAACTCAATTTTCCAACTACCTCACGTACTCCATTCTCGTTCTCAAAAGCTGAACTGGAAGTATATTTGAGGGCTTAAATATGCAATTTATTATCTTTCGAAATCCTAAGTTCACTCGTTAATAATAATTTTGATAATAGCCGAAAGGTAATTTTAAAATGCACCTCCGACTTTCCATGATATGTGTCAGACTCGTCTAGCGTGTTCTACTTTTAAAATTAATCATCTATTAACAAATATAACAAAAACCACAACCATAAACCTAAAATAAATTTTGTCAAGCGATGCAATTCCAAACAACTTTAGAAACAACCATTATTATTTATCTAATACAAACCTAGTTTAAATGTAATTAATATATAACCCTATTTTAAACGTACGATACATAGTTTACTATCATCAAACGTCTCTGGATATGAACGCTGTCTCAAACGTTAATAATCGTTCCGTGGAAAATTTATGAGAAATTTTATTGAACGATTCAAACAGTAGGAGCGTTATACCGCACACAATGTGCTAAACAAAGGAAACTGCGACGAATGGTTACTGGGAAAAAGACGTAAAAAGAACAACAACCTCTTCTGTTGGTTGGACCACTTGAATCGAAACCCTCTGGCGTTCTTTGCGCATTCATTGCAAAAGCCATAGAGTAAAAGGCGTTGTTTTACGCACAAACTGTTGTTGAACTTGTACACACGTATCCGGAATACATTACGTTGTTCTCTTGAGAACGCGTATGCATTCGGATACGACAAAGTGAAATGGGTGCTTTTATGCAAACACGCATTCCCACTGAGCGCATCCTGGCTCGAGTTACCCGAAGTCGTACTTTTACGAAGAAGTTTTTCTCTCCGCGACCGAAATAAGCAAAGAAGTCACCGTTCGCTTAAAAAATGTATCTTCACGGAAACGCGTTAAGAGGCAAGTTTCGCGATTTGAAAATTATAAAACCTGATTCATTACGCGACGATACGTGCCGATCTGGTCCGCTGAAACTGCCCTATAGGGACACGAACCTCATAATAGCATCTCCCTTGACAGAGATCCGTATTATTCCAACGAGACCCAAGGGGGCCACATACCAGAATAATATGAAAAAATTCCTGTAAAACAGCTCTATCTGGTCATCAATGATTCCTTTAAATGTTTCGTTTATAAATGAGTTCCGGGAGTTGTTCGTATTTTAGGTGAAAAATTTCTAAAAAGAACGACTTGGAAAAATAAAAATAAATATAAAGATATGTTACTTCAAAGTACAGAACAGCGTTATATTCAAGAACATGGGACTATTACAAATAAAAAATCTGCATTATCGTATCGAGACTCTGAAAAATCTAAATAACAAACGATTTGGAGAGATACTTTATCGATCGATATCCAACGCAAGAAAAAAATATTTCTTTGTTCTGTCCAAAAAAAAAAAAGAGAAAGGAAGCTTGTAAACTATAATCGATATCCTACTGACTAGATTAACATAAAACTTGCATTCAAAAGTTTGAAATAATAATAAATTTATAACTTTCGTTGCTTTTCGAAGAGACTCGTGTGTTCGATCGTGGTGAGAATCATGCCAGAAAATAAGTGTATTTAGCGTTAAGACTGCAATGAGAAACAATTTCATATGTCAAGAATTCGAGCGGTTGACGGTAAGAGAACCGAGACGAAGAAGGAAGTGAAACGAGGTCGAGGAATATTAACCTCGACTACGAAGACGCGAAGTTTAATGGGCGACTTGCAGCGAGATATTACCCCTTTGTAGCAGTATTCAACCGATCGCGTATGAGCCGTTGGCACCGTAAACTGCCGGTTTACGACATACGTCGGTGGATCCCACACCGGTGACTCTTATACAGGGTGCAGCAAAAATATACTCACGCGACTAATGCACCCAGGAATTTCGAAAAAGGCAACCAAAGATTGATTTGGACGAACGTGTCACAATACTTTCCCATACTATACAAAATATTATTAGAAAAGACAGAGAAGAAAATTCAATATTAATTTATGAAATAAAACGTAACCAATAATATATTTTTAGTTTGCAATTTGTATTATCCTTACTTTTTAATTTAAATATCAAATACAATGAATAACAACAACGTTTCAGAATTGAGACGTGTTTTGGACTTATTGTTATACAGCATAATTATTTTAGTAATTTGTATTAAATTATTGGCATGATTCTATAGTTCACTCGAATGACAGAACTTCACAAGGGATGGTGGAATGATGTTACTTTAACAGGCGGAAATAATTTTAACTTCATTCGTTTAGAGATAAATTTACAACCTGCTATTAAATACGATAGAGAAAGTATCCTCGTTTAAAATTTGTTCCGCCCTTGTTACGTGTAACAAAATTTTAATGCTTAAGGAATGAATATTTTTAGCCAGAGTGGGGATGCAATTGCTACCGTGAACCCCCTCACCCTGGGTGAGCCATTGGTTCTCACAACTATCACAGAAGAATCGCATCTGGGTCGATGAAGACTTATAAAGATCGTCTTCTATTGTACTTTGATCGCATTTCAATTATCTTTTATCTCTTTGAATTCTATTCGACAAGAGGATAAGTCGTTGAAAAAGTACTGTTACACACTGCCGTACAAAAGTTTGAAGCACCTTATCGATCATTATAGAAATAAAACGTTTCTACGCACGCATAGTTATCTCATCGAAAATTGTTCCAATTAATATTAAAAAGACATCACTTGCGTATAATGTACACAAAAAATACACCAAAGATTTAGAAAAAATTTTGTAGGAAAGACGAAGATCGTTGATCATTTTGTCGAATATGTTTCTTTTGATTATATTTATTTTAACGTCGATAGCGTTTTGTAGACAAGTCACAGTAGCCTCCCTTCGTTAAGCAAAGTTAATATCAATAAATAGGTATTTACTTCTTTAAATTTAAATAGAATTTTAATTGAAATAGTGTACAAAATAAAAATTAATTTCTTTTAAAGATCGAAGAGTGGTACAAACTTTTAAGCGACCGTGTATATTTGGCATGCTCTATAATCATGGCGCCAAGTTTGTCTCTACTACAGATTATCTGCAGTTGATACAGATAGGAGTAGAATCAGAGAGTATCGGTTTTAAATTATCTATTCAGTAGAAATTATGTAATTTATACTATTTAAAACTTGTAACTCAGTTTCCTAATTTTAAAAAATTAATTTATTATTCTGTCTGATTAACTCGAGCATTTATTATGTATAGCGATTTGACAATGGCAGCCCCAAAAAACAATTAAATTCAAAAATAGTAAATCGTTCTGGAAAAATTATTTTCGGCTGCGGGGGTCAATTACAATCATTTTTGGTGAATACACATACTTCCGAAATCCTACCCACTTTCGAGAAAAAAATTCGAGTAGGTACTGAAATTTTTAGACGAAATTAAAAAATTTCAAATCATATTAAAAAAATTATATTTAGTTACAGGGAGCAATTACAATCGTTTTTGGTCAATAGACATACCCTCGAAATCCTAACCACTTTCTAGAAAAGAATTCGAGAAGGTGTGAAATTTTTCGACGGAAAAAAAAAATTTCAAATCGTTTTGGAAAAATTATTTTTGGTTGCGGGAGTCAATTACAATAATTTTCGGTGAATAGACGTACCCCCAAAATCCTGCGCATTTTCGAGAAAAAAATTCAGTACGGTCGGAACTTTAAACGTTAATAACTGTTTAACGAAGCCTTCATCAACAAATTGGTATTCTTGATTTTCGTCTTATTTTGACCTCTAGAATCCCCCATTAAAATTTTTCCCAGGGGTGGCCGAACACCCTGTATATAATATGATTATAATGAATAGAAACAATAAGTTAGTGTTTATTAAGGACATTTTCATGATTCGCTAAAAGCACAACAGGTACTAATAGAACATGAATTCATTGAAGTTTTCGATCCATTAATCAGATTTCGCAAAATCGTATTTGATCCGGTGTTGTACCATTCAAAGATCACAAGTTGCCAATCAGATTAATTGTTCCTCGTCAAACGGAACCGAACGTAACCGAACACCGCGAAAATTCAAATTGGGAAAATTCGATAGTCGAGACAAAGTACATTCGTACTACAAATTTGAATGTCCAATCATCAATATAGCGATCTATCGACACAAAATCTTCTTTCGTTTCAGCGATCGATCATTGTTTTACCAGTAATACCAACAATAGGTTTTGTTCGATTCACCAATATCAACGGTATTGGTAATAAATAAAATGATATACCTCTTAAAAGGACAACTCTGTTTCTTCAATTTTATCTTACGTCGTTCGCTTCAAAGAAAAACCCCGAACACCAATAACGCGAACACCCAATATATTATCAATCCACGGATAGGTTATTATACTTTTTGCTGGCAGACGCGACCATAAATCCGTCAATGTATCGGCAAATCCGTGCCGTATCGTCAAAATGAAAATGTGTGGCGTGTAAACCGATAAAGGGAAAGAAACAACGAGGGTGGAACGCGGAGGGCTCGCTGGACCAAAAGAGATGCAACGAGAAGACGGGGGAGTTCCAATTAAGGGGTGTACGTACGCCGAGACCAGAGTGCCACAAGGACATCGTTACAGCACCAAGATCACCATTATGCCGCGACAAGGATGACCCTAACGACGCGAGCCATCGTGATTTATGGTCTAGCGAAAATGCTCCGTGAAACGCGTGGATTATGTATCAACGAACCAACTTTCCCGAGATACTTCGCCGGGTCAGATTAAGAGAATAATGAGGCTGGTTTTTGTCACCGTCCCTTCGACGAGATTAACTCGGCGAGGGAGTAATATGCAACCGTTTACAAAGTCGAACACGCTTTTCATTATCCGCCTCAGTAATGATGGAACGAAAACGTGTTTTGTTACAACGAATAATTTTTAATCGTCATTCTCGTATCGTATCTGTCTCGTGAATGTTTCGGGATTATCGACACCAATTGATACCATTCAATTAGATCTCAAGACTCAAACGAAAGAGACAAACATTACAATTACAGCAATAGTTGCACGTTTTATTTTCTATCATTTTCCATTATTTTTTTTATAGTAAGTCAAGAACACAAATTTTTGTAAAATTTTACCACCAAATCGACTTTAAGGGAGACAAATAATTGGTAGGAATGTAAGAGACTGGTATTCAAGCCTGATAAATCAGAGAAATATACTATATGAAAAATAAAGTATAAGGTGATAATAAAATAAAGTAATGAGTATGATACTAGATTGGTCCCATGAATATCGCGTATGTTCTGACAAATCATTTCATTCCGTGTTCTCGAAATTATACGATTTTAACGAGTGACGTATAATTACATTAAACCAAGGGTGAGATTAAATCGACCAGAAATTTGTGGGTATTTTAGTCGCCGAATTTAGCGGCGTTTAAGAGACATATAATTTCGACGATATGGGTTAAACTTACACTGGTGCTATGAAAGCTTGTAATAATTAAGTCTGTGGACACTGGGAACGTTGTAACGTAGAATATAATGCTCCATGTGCTCTTATCTGCGAACGGTTTGTGAAGAGACATGGACCCTACGTGACTATCTATTCATGAGTATTATAACGTGAAGAATTAGATGTTTTCCGGTACATAAATTCCTCTTTCAAAATTTCATGGTTTGATACTGACAAATCCCGAACGCTACTATTCGCGAATTTGATGTCATTACTAAAATAAAAACAAATTTCTCAAAAAGAAATAGATAACTCATTTAGGAGAGACCGGGACAGCAATCTAATTTCACCTGTTTTGTAACAAATTCTACTCGTCGACCCAAAATATCAGAAATATCATCCTAGGAAAACGAAACAAAACATTACGTATGCCTAAGTTATAACCACCCATTAATTCTATTAATATTTAAGTACACGCGATATGTTTCTGAATAGTAAAAAATTTACTCTGCTTCTCTAAATAAAAGTTTTATTCGAACTTTCTTATTCATTTTTTTATTGGTTATACGTATTAGAATTTGTTGAAAAAGTTGCCCCGTATATGTAATAATTTTTGACAGAAAATTTAGGGTGCAACTTCAGAGAGTAATCTCAACCCTGAAACTTACTGTACTGTTTGTTTTGGCCGCGCAAACAAGCAAAGTTTCATCAGAATCGGACGAGGGCGCCACGCATACATTTCTTGCGAATACGACTTCGCTAACGAGTCTGTTCATTACTCATTGTTTCTACGTAGGTTTATGTTCGTCTACTTTAATGCTGTTATCTGTTTTTCGTTGATTTTACTGCCCCCCAACTATTTACAACTAATTACCCCACATAGTGCCATTAAAACTCACAAATAGTAAACACAAACGCGTTAACCTAGTCTAGCCTTCGAGTTTCCGATACGAATTCTCTCAAAAACGTTTTAGTTTCCTTGTATTTGTTCGCGAATAATAACACGTTGCACTTCCGTGTTACATTCCACGGGATAGATTGCATATTACGGTTCCATGGTAAACGATTTATGTTGATCCGTGAAAATGACCAACGTCACGCGACCACACACCAACGAGCTTCCATTATCCCCGCGCGAAAAACAGCGGAACCGATAATCACCATGGTCCCCGTCAAATTCTCGTTACGGTTGATTAGTAGAGACCTATCGCGCACTCTCTCACTTTGACCACTGTCCGTGCGGTCTGATTTATCGGTGGCACCGAAATAGTCAGATCAAAGAGCATATATGTATTCTAGGACGGCTGGCTAGAAATTGGAGCCACGATTGCACTTCGAGCCGTGACAACTGGATGCGGGCAAATATACGCGCGCACAAAGACACATTTACTCACCTGACACCGCCAGATGGACAGTTCTGATTAATGGAGGATGAGCACTGACTTGACACTCGTAAAGGCCGCCGTCTCGTTCGGTCGCCGAGCGCAAGAACAATCGCCAATCATTGGGCTTCTCAAAGGCCAGCGTGAACCTGGAGTCGCTCGCGTACGTGTCCAGGCCGATTGTGAGTAAATGGAGTTCTTCGCCGCGTCTGCGAACCCAGGACACCTGCAATCATACGTGTCAACCGTCAGAGAACAATCGAACACGTAGGTTCGAGCTTCTTCCCTTTGACGTGTCTCCGTAACCACACATTTTATCGTAACACTATTTATAATAATAACAGTACGTCTTTATTATGCGAAACTTGGGCAATTACGTACATAACCTCCTTCGGATTCACCTAACCATCGCTCGGCCTTAGTTCAACTGTTCTTTTACACTTGCTATAATAATAGAATAGATCGGCGATTCTTAACCTTCTTTCCACACACTCCATTTAATAGTCTCGATACACACGGATAAGTAATTATTCGAAAATATATTCAGACGCACGCGGTTAGAGAAAAGTAACGCGACGCACTACTCATTCTAGGTGCAGCGCGTGCGCAGAAGAGAAGAAGGAGACGCGTGGCAGGATTCTGCGCACGCAGAGAGTTCGTTCGCCATTATGAATTGCAACGTTACCAATGATTGTTGTTCTGCTTTCCTTCATTGAATTTATTGCGTATTTACTACACTAGGTGTTTCTTCTTTGGATAACGGGGCACAAATTAGATGATAACCTTTGAATATAAATTAACACAACCTGTTACTAGAGACCCCTCGGTGGTCGTTTCTGGTACTAATGGGATACGTGCCAAATTCGAATACTTAGTGCGTAAACAAAAATTTGTTTACTCATTTTCCACAAGTTTAATGGGGCTTATGGGCCCAGTCTATGTAATATTTCTCAAAATAACGTTCTTATATAATAATTAAATCAAGGTTTTTCGTAAAAAAAATATACCTCCCGCGGTAATTATGAAAACCACAACAATTTCTATAGACATATTCGTTATTACTTCCAAATAGCACTTTTATTTTTAATTTTTGAAATATATTAGTAAGTTTATGTACTCTTTATATTACATACAAATTTTCCTTACTACTTACATAATTCGAACTAATTACATGTATTAATATTGCTTATAATATTGTATATATATTTTGTCATTAGTTTATTAATTTTGTAAATGTACCAAAGAACGCTACGAGAAATTAATGTTATGTTTGTTCGCTGTAAAATTTTAAATTGTTGCTTACTATATACAAGCAATATAAAAATGTAACGTTTCCGACTTTTACAAACGCTTAAATAATTATTTTCAAAATTCCAATGGAACAAAATGTGTCTGCAAATGGTTACATGTGTAAGAATTTGTTCTTTTATAATTCGTCGACCCTGTCTCCGTTTGAACAAATTGTACTCTCGTCTGGTAGCTAGTAACTGCTATAGAGAAATTAGTATTTCAAAGTGGAGATGTGTAAGCATCCCCTGTATGAGAGATTTTCAAAGCGAATGGAGAATACTAAGAATGGATTTTTCTGGTCACGTATACATCGCGTAATGGCTGTTTCTTTTCTCTACGAGTCAAAAGAATCGTGATTACATCTACTCGATTCGCTTTCGAGAGACGGAAGGAAGAGTACAATGCAAGCAAAGCGAGCAGTACTCGGTACTTCACTCTGAGGAGTTAATTTGACTGCCCGATGAAAACAATGGACGGAATATACGCTTTGTCTCAGCAAATATGTGACTACACTTGACGCGATGAATGCACACAAAATTAACTAGTAAACAATGTGTACAGACTGCTGTCTTTGTTAATTCCACCTTCCCGTAGATCGTTCAAACTTCGATAACAGACTGATTACAGAGTATAGAATGTTTCAAGTCGATGAATATGTAACCAATCAGACAGACAACTGGGACCATTTTGGCTTTGTTTTACTACGAGATTCGGATTAAGTGAAATAGGAATTATCGAAACCTGTGCTATCGATTTGCACTATTGTAGAGTAAAACGTCGATTATACGAACGACCGATTATCGAAACACAAAACGTTGCATATGCTTATAGCATCGCGAGCCTCCAGTTAACGCTGATTGCCCTTTGAAACTTGTATCCATCATATTTAATTAAACCGTTCCTCTTTGTCACGTGATTTATTTTCAATCAATGTATTCATTCGGATCACTCAATTTGATCTCAGCGCTTTGTATACAATTAATACAAATAAAACTAACATATTTCAATTTTAATTACATTTGTCAGAGAATATAATGCATTCATTTTTGTTAATTTGGTTTCAGATGTATTTCTAACATTTTTAAAAAATAAATCATATTGAATTAACCCATTATCTAACCAATAAACACATTAATATTAATATTTGCCAAAAAATACTGCGAGTATATGACGTTACATAGAAACAAATCACGCGGTTATCAAAAGTTTGAAGAATTACGCTCCAATTTTCTAATTCAATGTCTAAGAAGCTGAATACGTAAATAGAAAAAGAACGCGTACGATAACTAGTAAATAGAAAGAGATTATAAAAAATTCCGAAGGAGTGTGGATGATATGTATCGACGCTTTTTAAGCAGGATATATCAAATGAAAGAGTATTCCAGAGAGATTCTATGACGGAGAGCTTTCTCCGGTGCCGCGTGGTGAATCAATCTCAGACACGGAGGCAAGTTATAGCAATGTAAATTTAATGTAAATCGGATGTCCTGTCCGCCTTGCTACGCGCTCCGTCGTAGCGTATTCGAATTCAAATATGATCTTCCTCATAGACGACGATGCACCTATCTTGATGTATGCATTACGAGATAATCACCTTCCAAGTTTGCAGTTCAAAGGGAGCAAGGCACCATGGACAGGGCAGCTCTATCCCTGACGCGGACAGAAAAACCCTGGAGAAATGAAAATTTCGTTGACGAAGACGCGGTATCGAGATACCCTAGATTCCATCTAAAAGTCTACCGTAAACAAACTCGATCTATTTTGCGCTACCTTTCACGGAACAACGTACAAAGAATTCGTGCTCTGGTTCATTGTGAAATGCGACGGGAAAAGATGGTCGACGTCGTCCATGATTGGGATAAGATTTTAATGATATAGAAGCCTGAGGATTCGTCACTTTAATCTTTAGCAAGTCTAGGTTAGCAAGTTCTCAAACTGTGTTCAACTTTGGATATGTTGTAATACTTTGTAGAACTCGGAGGAATTAAATTCTGCAATTTAGCACCAGCAAGTATTAACTTCACATTTTGATGTGTGAGATATACACACACAGAATGCGTTCCATTAATTCGTGCTGACACACACTCTTCAGGAGGAAGCTGAGCAAATTTACCGAATTCAATTTTTATTGACGGATTTTCTTGTTTGAGAAGTGAATAGTTCCCTTAAATTATTCAAAATTAAACGTTCTGAATATGCATTTTTAAACCGTCCCTCATAATAGAAATTAAATCTTTTTTCGCGGCCATGATTCTAATGACTTCCTCGAGTACTGGGAATTCCTAAATTCCCAATATTAATTTCAAATTAATTCTCATAGGGCCAACTTTAAATTGTTGTCATTTTTTTCAGATTTTGTTTCAAACATTTGCAAAAAAAGCAGTGAAAAACAATTTTTATTCAGTACTCTAATGTTTTCGCTACAGACAGCCAAAAGTGCATTCTAATCCGTTTGTTAATTCAGCAGCTATATTTATTTAAATAAAGATAGTACTCACTTTACACGTCTGTAATTTCAACAATTTACAAAATGTTGAAAAATCCTTTGTGACGCGTTTAAACAAAGGACAACAACGTATCCAAAGTCGAACATAATTTGAAAACTTACTCGAAAATGTATCCGATTTCGCGTGTAATTAGCATCACTCGAATGGAATACAGAAACAATAGTATTTATTCTGGTACACAGTAATATGGGTTTCGGTGTTACAAAGTTATCGATTATAGCTTCGCTGGAGCAATATCGGTAACAAAATGATACCGATAGAAAATCTGTAACCGCCTCTGGTAAATAGTTGACGCGTTCGCACTCCCAAGCGTCGAACTTGCGAAACAAATTCTGACACGGAAGATTGCGTTGTCGAAACGCCCGCGCAGGTTAAATTTCCGGCGTACACTTCAACGATTGTTGCCGCTTGATATTCCGGCGCGTTTGGACGTCAATCGAGACTGTTCCTTTCACGGGCAAGCAGCGCGGTATGAACTTTTCGCTTTGCCGTCGGGCGAGGGTCGCGAAACAGAACATCGCATTCCAATTAACAATTTCAGCCGGTGTTAATAGCTCGAACCGGGTCAGAGGGGCATAGAAATCGGTATAAACGTTGTATAGTCGGCGACACGAAGTTTCCTAAGATGTAATTATTCACTGCTGAGTCCTTTATAATAATGACAAACGACTAGTAGGACGTCGTTCATTCTGCCCTTTGTCCCGACGACTCTCGCTGCAGCCGCGCCTCGGAACGGCACTCTTACTGCAATCCCGCCACGCCTAACGATTCTTTAACTCCTTCGTATCAAAACTACGGGAACACCGACTACAAGTACCGTATTAAATTTACCGGTTGAATTTTCGCGAGACGTTCCCAACTCGCTATACGATTTTCAAGCTCGAATCTCCGCAGCTGGGTAGCGACAATAGCAGATTAATCCTTAAACGACTTATAATTTTGATGGAACTCCCGTATTTTTCAATTTAACCTCCGTCGTGGCGTTCGTTCTTTTCGTAAGACACGCTGTGACTTGAATAGGGAGAAAAGGTTCTTGGGAAAGGGAGGAGAAAAACACTATCGTCTTTATTAATAGTTGGAGTTACTCGTATTCGTAAACTGTAATGATGTTTCACAATAAATGGAAAGAAATTTGTTTCTTATGAATTCTTTCCACTTGTTTTTACCAAACGTTTATTACACTGTTTTACTTCTGTTTACGAAATAGTTTTCTTTTGTTTTTTGTTTCTTTTTTTAGTATTAACGAACAAGTAATGCTCAATTGCAATATAAATAATATATTCAGTCACAAACGTTTTTGATTATGTTATATTTGTTGTACCTATGTTCTTACAAATTTTCAACTTCCTAAAGTTATTAGTTCGACATTAATTGTCGCAGTGATCAGACGAAAATATCTATGTATTACGAGGCATAGAGTAAAGTAATAAAGTATTTGGGCGATTCATTTAGATTCAGATGCATGATCATATTTTGAATGATCCTATTCCAGATATATGGAATTATGGACAAGTATGAAAAATAAAAAAAAATCATGTATTGATCATTCTAAAATACAGATCCAAATCCAATCGAACACCTTTGAAACTATCTAAAACAAAACTTAAAGGTATGAAATAAAAAAATAAAAACGAAATATTTAAAATATTACATCGAAAGTGCCAGAGTATTAGTTCTGCAAAAATTCACAAACTTTTGAAACCCAAAAGGTTTCCAACCTGTCATCGATTCGAACAGATATGTTACAAAATGTTGATCCTTTCGTCTTGTGAAGTTACTGATCTAAAATTTTCTTTATTTATATTTATGTATTAATATCGTTCGAATAGCTTTGTCACGTTTAATTTTGTTTAATATCGAATGTATACGTCACACAGTGACCCAATTTTGAAAAAGAAAGTACCAACAAACTCCACAGGAAGCTAAAATGGACAGGAGCGACGTTTACGATTGTACGCGAAGCTCGTAACTACAAGCGCCACTTCTCCCAGACAATACGATAGTTTTGTATTCATTCGACGTACAATTTCCTTAATTGACGTCTTTTTACGATCATTGCAGAAACACAACAGCTCTAATAATCGAAAATGCAAGAGCCGAATACAGAAAACTCGTAGTCTTTATATTTTTCTGCTTTTAAACCAGTTAAATACTACTTATTTCTATCTTTAAATTATTTTCAAAAATATTTCCAATTTATAATAACTTGGAAATATATTACAAATAGAAAATTCAAACGTATGGGAAAAATTAAAATGTCATCTATAACTCGAGTAATCTCTCTCCGTGTCGGTGTATAGCCACGAAAGATGGATTGAAAAAATTATGTCCGCCGAGTATAAACATGACTTAGCTGTTACGTGTCCAATAAGGCATTAAAAGGTGTTATTACGTACATACGTCGCGTGCTCGATTAATATCGTGAGCTCCTATATTACGGTTTCTTTGTACTTCATGCACATAAGGACGAGAGGGTTAATCAATCAAAATTAATCAAACCGAGCACTGCGAGACCGCTTTGTGACTTCTTATTTAAAAATCTTGATAGTACTGGCTCTCGAAATAAATTATACAACGTACTCTGTAATTATATACCCACTTACATTGAGAATTGAAAGTCTCGTTCAAAGAAGTACGTTCTTACTTTTAATAAATGGTCATCAATGTAGATTCATTTTAAGAAAAGTACATTTAAACAGCAAGTAGATATATTTTCAACATCAAAATTATAGTATTTATATAATGTTGATGTAACATGTATGAAAATAAAAATTGCTACCACTTTTTAATTAATATTCAAAATTGAAAATGTTAAAAGTCATTCCAATTAAGACTTTTACAAATGAAATTAATCTAGCATGCGTCAAATTGACGTACTGAAATAGAATATACATTGTTCGAAATATTCAGAATATCGTCTATTAAAATTGCTTTATCACTTTAATGTTGCTCTAGATATTAAATATACTGTACACCTTTCATCCATGGCGTAGAATTAATTCTCTTAAATTGTACAGAAGCGTCGTCCTTTAATTATTCCCAGTGAACAATTTTCGCATTCCTTTATTATCCCATCTAAAGAGAATAGCTTTATCAATTAAAGTCACATTAGTCTTCCTTTTCATTGTAAAACACATTATATTCAGTTTGAATCTTGCTCTGATAATAAACGTTTTATTATTTCAACAGTGGAAACACAGTGCCTATAATTATTTACCTATTTCAGCAATACACATGCACATAAATATTACCGTGCTGAAAACAATGTCTACTGACCGTATTGCAATAGCTATGCTCGTTCATTATTTTAACAGTAAAGTACCTGTTTACTGTTTATGTTAAATTAAATCTTCCATGGTTTACATGAATATGTGAAATAGAATTTACGTTTCCATTTGCAGAGTGCCGTCGACGTTTAAATCTCGAAACTAATGACTCGAAAATGAACATCTCTTAAAACGAATCCAAAATCAAAATGAAATCAATTGAAATTAACATTTAATAAGAACATAATTAATTTTCAATTACAATAAATGTAAAAGAAACATTAATCCAAGCAGTCAGTTTATATTAGGAATAGATAAAAGTAATAATGAATCAATTTTTGAAATTATTAGTTTGGATTGAAAATCTATTGGAACTAATTGTTTTAGTCAATTTTATTTTACTATTTTTCTATCTTCGATCAAATTTTACTTCTTTCACAAACAAGCACATTTAAAAAAATACTTTTCTGGCTAACGCCCAACGTTTCATTTATTAATATAAACATAAAACAAAAGTAATCAATTTTGCTTCCCCTTTCCTTAACTTCTAAACGCAAAATTGTATATTCAAGTGATTTCGAAATCATTACTAATATCAAGTAAAATAATTCGAAATTATAAACGAACATATGAAATGTATGATTTGATACCCTTTATCTGGATAATATACTCGACTTGCTAAATCTGCCGTATTATCTTCATCCCAGGACAGATCTCTCTTCCATCCTGCAATAATTTCCTATTGAATTGTTTGCTATCTTCAGTGTGTAATCGTATCAGTTCCATCACTGCTATAGAAAGTTTCGACACGAGAAATCACTGGGCGAAGCGAAATAGGGACGTTGACACTAGACGCGAATGAAGGAAGGAACGGAGGAAGAAAAAGTTGGAGGGATCGCGCGTAGAGCTGCAACCCGTCGATAACAAGGCGTAATAATGTTTGCCTGTCGCTGCAGTATCCGAGATAAATCGCCGTCCGTCGAATCAGCAGTTTAAAATGCGAAATCGACGGAAAGCTGAACGTACTCTCGTGCTCGACAGACCGGGCAACGATCTGCTAAGGAGGATACAGATCCGATAAAACGCGACTCGTCGGGAAAATTGGAGCGAATCAATCGTATCGATCTTTGTCCGGTTATAACCAAGTCCAGTTATAACTGTCTCTGGAAATGAGCAGCATTCGCGCGTCTATTGACCGAGCACCAGGAAAAAGAGAAGGAATCGTTGATTTCGATACGCCGCGCTGGCCATCGAGTGATATTTTAGAAACTACGGAAATTAAAGGGAAACATCGAAAGCGCTACGAAACGAGATATTTTTAAAAGAAACTCCGCCCGCTGTGAAGTTTACGACTGAGACGATACTTCTGGTAATAAAATGACAATGCTCGTGTCTCGAGTGTCGCGAAATCTTAATTCATATCGAAGTTATTAAAACCAATTCGAATTTTCGAGGCACGTATGTTTCCAGACAAAATTATTGCGTAACGGTGCTAATAAAAATTAACACGACTGCCATGATCAAATTTGTGAAATTTTAAATTTTAAATTTTTTGTACATTCGTTTGTAACCGTAAGAAAACTGTGTAGGTCTTAATTGAAATGAAAATAATATCCTACCTTTAAAATAATATCTACTACCTTTAAATGCTAACCTCAATAACTAATAAAAACATGTAACTGCTGTTTTTAATTTATATAACAAAGAATGTTAAAACGGAAGTTTAATTCAAGCCGTGAAATTAAGATCGTGAGAGAAATACTGATAGAAAATACTTGTGAAAGTTAAGATCCCTGCTATAGTTATACGAATAGTATATTCTGTTCGCGTCCAACGTATGTAAAACTACGTCTGCGAACGACTGGGAATAAGCTCTTGGTCTCGCGAGATGATCGACCCATCGAATAGCGTTCAGAAAACTTTAATTAGCTCTCGGATCTTATTAACGAACTGCAGCGAAACTTCATTCTTGCCCCAAGAAAGCAATGGCGACTTGACGACACAACGATTGTCGTGACAGAAACGCGATAATGGATAAAAGAGGAGGATAATTAATTGAAAGGAAGCCATCGATACATAAAGATGCAAGAAAACGTTAATAGACGTAATAATATTAATATAATTATGGTTTCGGATTCTTTGATCAAACAGAGATAGTGGTAGGAATGTGAGATTTATTTCTGAACTTAGAGACTTAGAATAGTCAAAATAAAAAAATTTTGATGAATAAATTTAGAAAATTTCATGTAAAATAAATTATATGAGTATAAATAATGTGGACCTTACACAACCTATGAATTTTCCGCTTTTCCTAAATTTATTTTTGAATTGATTTCAACCATTTTAGTTATTTTTTATTTGTTAAACGCTTTCAAGGTTATTTGAGGTAACCCCACAAGGTTACCTTGTTTTTTAAAATGGAAACCTATATTTTTATTTACAGATTCCTATTTTACACAACAAAGGAACAAACTATTATATGAAACATATTTTTATCAAATTTCATTTTACGAAACTTCTTTCTATGACTGAATGCTGATGAATTGATAACAATTACACTTTTTCTCGTCGTTTCTCTATTAGATAAAATATGACAGTAGTCGCTTACATTTCCCAAACGTAAACGAAAGTTTGAAACTACAGATTTAGTACGTAGATAGAAGTTTTATTTGAAATTACAAGTGGGTCATTTTGACTACTTCGGTAGTTATAGTGTCTTGTAATATTTTTAATTTTTATTCTTGAAATTACTTACGAATGCGAGGCTCCTGCTTTAGATCGCGACGCAACTCGAAACTTCTGCCTGGAGGTGGTACACAAAACAACTGCTTCGACGAGGCGAGCAGTCATGGCTTCTGTCGACCAAGCATACCTACAGGCTATTGCCTACTAGAAGTGCTAACATGACCGCTCTCGGTAAGGACAGCCGCAACCAATATGTACACTGCATTCAATGAACGTTGCTCACTATTCCACTGTGTCTTGTTGATTTCAACGCTTCGAGGTAGAAAACACCACGCTCGAAAGGTCGATCCTATTCTGACTGTTTATCTGCCGTCGATTGAAGATTCACTGCCTGTCGAACGCCGCTACCCGCGAATTGGCGATAACTTTTGGTATTCCAACGTTGCCATTTGCGATCGTACTCAGGTACGGTGATGATTCGTAAGACTAGCCCCAAACGTGATTCGTACATTGAACACACCTATCCCTCCTAACTTAAAACCCAGCAAAACGTGAAAGACAATGCCTGTGAGAAGCCGGAGCTTATTAACTATAAAAAGATATTTTTTTTAATATTCACCACGTTAAATTATTGAATAAGTTAATAACATAGTAGTACATGATGAATGTACTATATCATCGGATGCATTAAATTCTGACTAAATTAAAATAATTACAATAAAGTTGTTTCAGTGTTGTATAAATTTTTACTAATACGTATTTATGAATTTTCCGAAAAGAAATATTGTTTTAACCCTTTTAAGAAGGACTATATCTATCTATGTATAATGAATATATTAAGAAGGAAGAATCGAAGGAAGAGATTTGTCGTAGAATGACACAAAAGTTTACTGATTTTAAATGGACAGAACAGACGAAAAATCATATAAACACTTGGTTCCTAGGACCTATGGCTACGCATACAGAAAGTGAAAATTTATACTTCGAAGTTTGATTTTTCTATCGAACTTACTTCGTATCGAATTCTACGATTACTATTATCGATAAGCCCTATCTACTTTGATCCCCTCCTACCAATTCACGAACTCCTCGTTCGTCCCCAAAGGAAGGACTTCCTGGGGACGAGAGCTGGGTACTGTAAGTCAACCGCAACTGCCAGAGGCTGTCCCGTGGCGTACCGCCTCCACACAAACCTAAAGCAGGAATACGCGAAAAGAAGATTCTCCTCTGTTTCTGGTGGGATTCGCGGGGAATGTTACATCAAACCGCTTCCAACTGTCACCACCATGACAGCCACCGTGCAGAATCCTCAACTCCGAAAGTTAACCAAATCAATCCGTGAAAAGCACCCGAAACGTGGTTATGTCTGTTTCGTCGCGAAGATAACTTGCTAGAGAGTTGTTAGCTGTGTCAAATTTGATAAATTTGTTGATGAAATTGTTTCTATATATGTATATCATTAATACAATTATTCCTAGTATTTTAATTTTAAACAATAAATCAGCCAATATATCAGTAATTTATTCCTCTATAATTCAAACATCAATTATATTAACTCGCTGGGGAAGTGATAAATTATTTATTATGAGTCAAATAAGCGTATCCTAATACTCATGATCGGTAGTGTGTATCATTATACCTGTTCTCGAAGGATTAGGTTTATGAAAGGGTAATGTGGTCCAAATTGTACTCCATTCAATCAAGGTATTCAAAATAGAGTTAAGAAGATTATTCCTATTCAAGACTCGAATCACCAAACTGAGAAATAATTTTAAGAGCAATTCTAAATTCTAGTACTCTAACAATTAAAGATAAGAAAAAATATATTGCTTGCGATCGTGCATGGTATTGAAAATGATTTCTGAAGACCCGTTTCGATAACCATAGACACAGAGATTCTACGACGTGGCACCGATGAATATTAAACTCGCACAATAGGAGAATTTATACATTCACGTCATATTCTACGTGGCATTTGAAATCTTAACGAGACCTCTCCGTTCTCTCAAATAATTGCGATCCCGCACAGACGAGCAATTACGAAAGCGTAAGCTGAAGACGCATGCGGTTGCCTGGGCACAGTATATATGCGTATCGGCGCGTGCAGCTTCCAGCCTGCTGCCATAAGCTGTAACCCGGTATCCACGCGTGGATATAATAGCTGAACGCTCATATCGTAACACTAAATAACTTAACCTGACGGCGGCGCTAAGAGAAACGAGAAATCGGGAAACGAAATCAGGTTTATTTCAAGTATTCGGTTATCGCGATAGCCAAACGATGATCCTATTGTTCGACTAATTGCTTATCATTATAATCTGTATTGAATGCAAAAACACATCGCTTATAATAGCGATCGTATACTTACACACTTACGTACACGTCATGTTTTATCACTAACTTCGTATTTTTATTATATCGTGTTTATAATTTATTTCTAAGAATTTTAAAACTTGATGTATGTATGTAGTATACATACAGGGTGTTCGGCCACCCCTGGGAAAAATTTTAATGGGGGATTCTAGGGGCCAAAATAAAACGAAAATCAAGAATACCAATTTGTTCATGAAGGCTTCGTTAAACAGTTATTAACGTTTAAAGTTCCGACTGTATTGAATTTTTTTCTCGAAAGTGCGTAGAATTTCGGGGGTATGTGTAATGACCAAAAATGATTGTAATTAGCCCCCGCAACCGAAAATAATTTTTTCAGTATTAATTAAACATTTTGTTTTTCGTCGAAAAATTTAGGCACCTACCCCCTATCGATTTTTCTTAAAAATTGCTTTTTCATTTTTAGTAATTTTGTTTGACGCCCTACAGAAAAGTTGTCTAATACTTTTTTGTAGGTATCCATGAGCTCTACTTCAGAAAAAAGTTTCATTGAAATATATTCACTATTGTAGGAGTTATGGCTGTTTAAAAATTGGACCATTTTTATGACGTTTTTCTAACTTTACGGGGTCAAGGAACAACTTTCCGAATATTTTTAGAATTTCTACATATTCTACACTAAAATACGCGGCGTTTGGCTTTTTGAACATTAAAATCGTCCAATCCGTTCAGAAGTTATGATGTTTTAAAGATTCGCATGAAAATTCAGTGAAACATATCGATGGTGTGGTCAGACATTATATTTTCGGAAAAGAATTTTTTTCTCGAAAGTGCGTAGGATTTCGGGGGTATGTGTAATGACCTAAAATGATAGTAATTGACTCCCACAACCGAAAATAATTTTTTTAGAACGATTTGAAAAATTTTTTTTTTGCCGAAAAATTTCAACACCTACTCGATTTTTTTTCTCGAAAGTGGGTGGGATTTCAGGGGTATGTCTATTTACCAAAAATGATTGTAATTGAACCTCGCAGCCGAAAATAATTTTTCCAGAACGATTTGAAATTTTTGAATTTAATTGTTAATAACTTTTTAACGAAGCCTCCATCAACAAATTGGTATTCTTGATTTTCGTCTTATTTTGGCCTCTAGAATCCCACATTAAAATTTTTCCCAGGGGTGGCCGAACAGCTTGTATACTAAGCAGTATATTTTTCTGTGAATGGTAATTATATTGAAACAATAAAAGAAAGTTTGTTTCTATCTGATAATATATGCAAATAGTATATATACATTGTGTTTTTACACTGATATATGTGTATTTACATTAATTTTTTCAATTGTATGCACTCCACGACCGACCATGTCAGATTAAATGTCAGGTCCAGGACGAAAGCTCTTTCCTTTACTTTCCTCCTACTTACTCGCTTTCATATTTCTTTGTACCATATGAAAACAGTGCTTAAGAACTCTGACACGTTGAAAGCTGTATGTACAACCACCGGATTCAATAGCCTGAATAGGTATAATACAACTGCACAAATAAGGGCAAGTGTCATAAACGATAGTATCAAACATCGGATACGTAAATCATAATTGCGATAATTTCCAAACTCAACCCAATAAAGTCTCACAATTGGATAATATCGAACCTAATAGGAGTAATCATAGACCTGTTGGAACTTATAGGAACAACCACCAGACATGAGAGATCCGGTAGGTACAATTCCTAAAGTCGTACGTCTCGATACGTACACCTGCCGATAATGTAACTCCTGATAAGGGAAGACCGATTGATCCACTGGAAGCGATAGCGACAGCTATCGTATTTCTAAAACCTGATAGAGGTAACTCCAGAACACATGGAAACTGACACGGCTAACCTTTACCACTCGACCTCCTGGGATGCTGTCCTACCTTCATCATCCTTGCGCAGGAGCCATGCTAATTATTGGAATTATGGTTTTATAATTTCAAAATGAAGATGACCTAATACTATTTAATTCTTTCATTTCTTAAGGAAGGTATATCTTGATTCGAGTATCAAAGAAGGTACTGATACAGTTCGCTCAGACTCTTATCTGATCCTTATATAAATATTCACTCTTGTTTAGAACATGAGTTCCATTTCCACTGACTAATTAATGTTTGCTTAGATTAATTTTTGCCCTAGATTAAATTTACTTCTCTGTATCGTTCCAATTTTAGCATATATACTGTCGAAGCAACTACTCATCAAACTATGACTCGGTTCAAATAATCCTAAATTCATTGTAAGGGCCTAGGGTTATCAGAAATCCTAGGAATCCTTAATTTCCTGATATGATCCCAAGAGCTTCGAGGATTTCTGGGTTGTCAAAATCCCTAGAGACTACCTAGCTATGTTTGGAGACCTCGGAATCATTTAGGTAACAATGGATATCGAGATCTCGGAAGCGTGGGCGTTCAAGGTTCTCATGAGTTATTCATATCATGTCTTACAATTTAAAGATTTTCCCCTACAGAATCACCAAGTTGAATGGTTGTACCTATAGGGTTACACAAGTTGAATGGTTGTTTTTATAAAATCCTATGGATTCAATCGTTACACGAGTTGTTTGGTCACCCTATGGTATGTTCGTGTGTACAATGGTTGTCCCTATAGCCCTAGGCACTTTATAATCCAAAGGGGACACGAAAGAAAATTGTTAATGTATTTTCTACGTACTGGGTCCAACCGTTTACAACAAACCTACTTCAATGAAAGGAAATTATACTACTACTCCTTTTCTGACACAAGCAAAAACAAATTGTTTTTTAAATTAAATTTAATATCAAATTTAATTCAAAACGAACATTCTCAGACTGACAAAGAAATTACATTATGAATAATATATAATATGAATAGAATATAGTTGTAAAAATATTCATGGTACGTATAGATACAAGAAGGAAAGAAAATGTTTTTTAATATAAAAATAAGAAGAAGAAAGGGAGCACCAAGTTAAATTAAATATTGTGAATTGTTGTTATGTTAAGAAATTGGTTCCCTACAAAGTGTATTTTTCTCGGCGTATTTTATGTAACTGAAGAGATCAATTACAGAAAACTTATATTTAAAATATTAGGACAGATACAAAATGGGACGTAGAAATTTAAAAATGTGGAGACGTAGCGGAATTCAAATAGAACTTAGTGTTTGCTGCGTCTGTGGTACGCGAAGACAAATTGGAATAAATTAGATATCTAAATAGAGTTTTCAGAAGGAAGGACTTTATGAACTGGGTAACAGAGATGAAAAATCTACCTTGATACGCTGCATCAGAGACTCTCTTTGGCAGAAGCAAATTAACGAAGTCGAAGCGCATTCAACCCTAAAAGGATCTAGGAACACGTAGCTGGAACTAAATACTCGAAAGTTTAAAAGCGTGATGGGTCATTTGGTAGAATCCTGCGACCCAGATTTTGGAAAAGGGACATCCTGCTGTAAAACGAAGTTCCCCCAAGATGATTTCTGCCAGCGAGGATTCGCGCGAGAAAAGTTATGCCCCGACCGTAGTTTACGTAGTAGGTTTGTGTGCTGTCGATCTCAGGGACAGTATAATTCTGCTATAAGCTAAGCCAGCTCGTGTCGTACCGACCTCGGTAAATTGTTTAACTTTACACCTTCTGCCGGGCAAATGCTCTCACCCAGCCAGCTCATATTCTATCCACGCGGTATGTTTTTCGCTTCGTCATCAAATTTTTCGTCCGTTCAGCTATCGACGCATCCAGATATCCAAACTAACAAAACCTTTGCTCGAAAATCAATCAAACCTCGCGACGACAATATTCGTGACTTCGTTAAACAAAACTACTTTAAATATTTGCTGACAAGATATTTCTGTTTTGACTTCAAAGGTCTTTTCAACGATTCATTTAAAGTTCTGCAGAAACTCGAAGTTTGGAGAAAGTAAAGTTTCGAGGCGAGTCAAATATTAAGAGATAATTGAGTTTCATTTTATACTGCACACCTGTCACTATTATATAATCCTCGTGATTCCTGTTTATAGTATATAAAACGGCTATTCAACGCGTCAGTTGTGTAATGAACGTTAAAAAAATATTGATCACAATCAGAGTTGTGTTCGTGTAAATAACAGTCAACGAAAATGTTGCACGAATTAATTGGGCGAAGAAGTATCGATCCCAAATTAATTATCATCGATAAAAAAACGTACTCGTCTGTTGCAGATAATTGCTCGCCACATTTTTACCTATACCACTCGAATATATTTTAAAGCAGAATTTTTAAAACATTATACAATATTGATCAATTTTAATAACGTAACCGAAACAGCGGTCAGACGTCGTATTGTCCCCGTTTGTTTTAAGTCCAGTATAATTACACGTAACATCTATTTCGTCCGAAAGGTCGCCTCCCAAGCAGTTCCCTCGATTCATCCGTAGAGATCAAATATTTCTGACCGCAGAAGCGGAAGGACGAGACAGTGTACGATTCCCTTTGGAACGGGGAAACGCGAAAAATCACTGCACTCGAACGAAGTGCACCCTTGTGCCTTGTACGACATCAATTGAGCGTAGAAAGAAACCAATGAAAGCCACGGAAAATGATAATAAATATTGGACGTTACTGGCCGTTTGCCGATGTTGCATTTATCGTACTTATACGTGTACAGGATCGATATGATTCTGCAGCCTCGCGATCGAGAAAAAGCAATAACCGTCGAAAATAATTTCTAATTTATAAGCGCGTGTTCGTTTGTTGCAATAAACTAAATAATATCACGCGGAATAATCAATTCTGAAATGTGTTTCAAAATGAAAATTAACGTGGAAATTATTTACGCGTGGTCGGATTCTTTAAAAATTTCACGAGAATCGACACGACAAAGATGCTAAATGGTTTTTGAACGGAGAAGATAACCTTCGCGTAATGAACCTATAAAATTCTAATCAATCCACGGGTCGAGTAACAGACTATTTTAAGATACTTCCACTTCTGCAAACTCTCAAGAAGATTAGGTTGGGCAACGAGGACATACGACAATCGCAATGTCGTACCATGAAATACGTTCCCGTTGGATTTTGAAGTATTTGCGAGCGTCGAAGAAATATAGTTGCCAAGATATGATAATTAGGGTAATTGCATAGAGCGAGCGTTGTTAATGGACTTATCCTCGATCGAATAGCTCACTAATGGAAGACGTACGTAGTCCGTTTCGAACGAGTGATACGTATGTTCATATAGTAGTGTAATCCCTGCTTTCAAGTCGCGAAATTATCCCTACCAATGGATTTATACAGCGCGAATGATCATAATCGTAGATCTCAGACGAAAACGATGAAATATGTAAACGAAATTAAATTTATCATTGCCAATAATAATAATAAATCTTTGTTATACTAAGATTATATAAAGTGTGAAATTTCATTCTCCACAGAAAGAAGAATTACGTATTTGTCGTTACACTTTCATAACTATTAGCAATCATAAATGTGCCATTTTTAGAAATGATTCGAATTACGTTATCCAATTAATTAAAGTTTTTTATTAAATTAATACACACAGAAGAAATATAAATTTCTTTTTTTAGAATGAATTTCTTTCGCGTATTACAAGTGGAAAAGAAATTTTATAGAATACTTCGTTTTTAATCTCTCACAAAAATCTAGAATATTCGCCACTCTTTTTCTTGTTTAATTAATTTTTATCGTGGATAGTTAACATTTTATATTGTTCATTTCTCTACACCCCTGACTAATATTTCCTTTTTTAAAGTAAAACTAAGTGTTACGTCTTGGTATTAATTTTGTAAAATTTTATTTTTTACTCTATTTCATTAATTTTCAATGTTTTTCACTTTTGCCTGCAATACAATATAATACTCTGTTAACGAAAATTAAGATAACTCCACTATGTGGTCGACTAAAAAATTGAGGAATTTTAAATAATTGGACATTTTCTTAGCTTAAATACACTTCAAAATTCTTGTCAAGTCAATGTACGATTATTTTCTCCAAAGTTACAGATTTCCTGTACTTTTTCTTATTAAAAATATCATTTTTATACGACAAAACGGTCGCGACGTAAACGTAAAAATTCATCTACTTTCATTCTACAAAGTAATCATACTTTTTGCAACGAGTCGTTCCAACATATTTTTTTTCATGAAATACAACTCATGACCTTTTCACATGTGGTAAAAACCTTTTATCCCTTATCAATGAAAAATATGAATCGACAATTTTGTGACTCACTCTTTGTGAAAGAGAAGTTTAAGTCAACATTTTGATGTTGTTTGATTGACATATATTTCGATGGATGCAACTTTTTTTAAAGGAGAAAAATTAAGTTTGATATAAGAAAAAAGACCGAAAGTTCTTCGAAGAAGGGATAACGAAGCTACACGATAGATTTCGAAAAGTAATCGATGAAGATGATGCGTATATTATATTAATATTTATTCCCCACAAATATACTGAGTTCGAATATCGCTCAAATTCGCTCTATTAATTTTATTAGTCCCTGTATCTCGTGTTTCGGTAGATCATACAGATCGATTGTGTATTGTGGTCGGCATCCAACAACGTAATTGAGACGGCGTAATAGGCGTGACTGTGCCGCACAAAAGCGTCTGTTAACATCAACGGGAATGTTATTATCGCGAGAGAATGACTTTCCTATGTTCGTCCGAGATTTCCCTCGAATCTTTCCCTCTGGAGGATCGGTATTTCACTTTGATTATTCTGCTGGTGCCAAGAACGCCGCGCGAGTGGTTCTCTCAGGGCATAAATATTGCGGCGGCAGTCGAACGAACAGCAAGGGGTTGCAACCTTTTTCCCCTTTTCTATTCGTTCTTTCTTTCTGTTTCTCTCTCTCTCTCTCTGGTGCGGTTCGCGCGGTCCAAGCACCGGTTCAAAAAGCAAAAGCGGTTCACTCGAGGGCTCTCGAAAGAAAAGATACGACTGAGACGGCGAAGGAAACGGCCTGAAGACGAGGGTGAAGTTGAAAGAGGGCCGCGTCATCGCGCTCCGCTTAAAGAGGATTCGGTATCTTTGTTTGCTGGCGGATTAATCTGAGCTCAAGGCCACTTTTACGCGGAGCCATCTCTGATCCTTCCTCATCCGCGCGGGGACCGTAGTCTTCTGCGAGTTTTTTTCTTCGTTTCATATCCCGGTCGCCGTTCCAGCGCTCCGTCCCGAAGGATTTCCGAGGGATTCATTCTTTCTTCGTAATAAATTCCTGCAGCGCGCCCCCGCGATATATGGTACAGGATTATTCGTTCAGGATGCAATCTTGCATTTCGGATTAACTCGACGTTTAACCGTGGTACTGTACACTACCGGCCGATAAGGTAAACTGTATATGTCAGTGATCCCTCGTTAATGTTCGCCAAGCTCAGGACCGCGACGCGAACGTTATCGAGGGACGTATACCGTTCAGGGAATTGCTAATTGTTATCTGCGTTAGGTTTCACTGTATCGCAGGCGAAAGTGAGAAACACTAAAAATTAGTGAAACGGAAAGAAACATTCGACACATGTTTATTCTACAGATTATAAAATTGTTTACGAATGTATTCGAACTCTTCCAATCTGCATCATAAACAAATAAAATATACACGTTAGGTTTACATTTTCAAAATAAGATTGTAAGTGAAGTCACAGTGGGGTCTCGAGAATGTATAAGTGAAGTTACAGAAAAATCTGACAACACATACAGACATAAACATACCGTTTTCGAACGCAAGTCTTGAATTGTTCAATGTTAATATCTAGATGGTCTGTCTTTGACATTAACAGAGAAACTTGTATGCAGTATATTATGACGCCAGATTATGAGTTGGATGGACGAAGAATGCCTTCGTTCCCACGCATGAACAACACTCGTTTGTTATTGGTTATAGCCTTAATATCGTGAGAACTAACATATAGTTATCGAACTTTAACAATTACTATGTACAGTGCTTACACCCACGCAAGTGTGAAATCTGGTTTGGTTCGCAAGGGCGGTGTTGCGTTACCTTTATCGTTAGAGTGATTTAACATGTTCTCTACCGACATTCAATTTGTTCAATCTGTTGCAAACCACTACGTTTCTAGTAATTTTATTTAACGCAGTGTATGTTTGCAATTATGTAAAAGTTAAATTTATTATATAGACGAAAATAATATTTCGAATGTAATGGTCTCACGTAACGATGATTAAAATAATCATTTAACCCACGCATAATATCAGGTTGTTTTCATAACTGAATTTAATTTAGTTTTTATTTTGTAAATAGAGTCGTAAAAAGGAGAAAATAAAATAAATCGCGATTTCAGTCGCCTTGTCCATCGATATTTATGAAGCGTCTATCGAAATAAAATATGTGTATTAAACCTTATCGGTCGTATGTCACCTCTGACGTACATCCTAATTTTACATATGAATCGTGTGTCACGTGCTACGTGACAAATATGAACAAGTTGAAATTTGCTGATTGCAGTATGTGTTCGCTTTCGCATTTAAATAGTTACGCTGCATATGCAAACACGTTCAGTAATATTATATTTCAGTTATTACTTCGCGTTTATTTTAATATTTTATTTCCAATACTGAATACAAAATTATAACAACAATGGGGCATAACAATGGTCATGATATCGAAGTTTATCAACATTTTGACAACAACAGTAGCGATATTATTCTGCTTAGAAAAAGGAAATTGAAAATTTATTTATTTATATGTTTGGAAATATTCACAAGCCTATAGACATTGTCGAAAAAATTCTTTTACTGATGAACAATAATGATAACGTCAAGTATGGATGTACTAAGCTCTTCAATTAAGGTTAAAATTAATTTATGTTATAGCTGTATTCATTACAGACAATTAGAAGTGTCTCATACAGTAGTACTTGCGATTTGTTGAATATTTTTACAGATTGTCAAGTAGATTAAAAGGCATTAAACATGTTATCGATCCTTTATTCAGAGTCCCTATGTAATACGTAGTTAATCGCCGTAAAATTGTTACTCTTAAAGCTTCTTGTAAATGTCGAGTTTTATTTCTACGTAAATAATGGCTAATGGAATGAAATATCTCACATATTATCCCTATTTGACCTCCGGAGTCAACCCTCCATATTTCCTCGAAATCCCCAAGTTACCGAAGAACGGCTGCACCGAACATTAAACTTAAGTGAACTCTTCATAATAACGTTCTCTATGACAGTTTAAACAATTAATACATATTTAATGTCTTCGAATAAACGCTTGTACCTCTTGTTACATATTTATGAAACGTGTCAACAAATCACCTCAAACTTAACCCAGACCTAACCCTCGACATCTCAACTTGAGAATTAATTTTTCTAGTTTCGTATAAACTCTGTCACCCAGAAAAGTAAAAGATAGACTAAAAATGACTCTTGTCTGACCAGAAATTTACATTTTTAAATCAGAAATGTATTCTCCTAAAATAATAATCCTCGAACTATACTCTGGTGCAAATATGATATACTCCTCGATATACGGATTTGCAAATAGTTCGTCGTGTCAAGTATCACTCGACAATCGAAGAGGATTCGATACAATCGCAACAAATAGGGATACACTCATCGGAAAGTATATGTATATTCCATTCGCGTTTTTACACTGGTACATCATATATTAGATAGTACAATATAAGCAATAACAGACTTGAATTGAGAAAGCAAAAATGAGGAAGACCAGTAATTAGAAAGTTCAATTGATACACTCCTTTCTTATACAAGAAGAGTCCTTAATAATACTTTAAAACTTTACAACAATTCTGCAGAACATTACTAAATTAAGTATTAAGTAATAAGATATCTAATTTTTCCAGTTAATATTTTAGTTTTAATAATTGATATTTCAATTATACAAAATTTTAAAAAATGCTTACTTTTATCTTTTACTGAATGAATAAAGAATGAAGAATAACTTGAAAAATCGTTACTGTCATCTGCGAAGAATCTATAAAATTGAGTTTACTTAAAAATAGCTTATATTTGTTAAGAACACTGTGATTTTTCACAGGTAAACAAACTCTAAAATCGCTCTACCATAAAATTAGAAAAACGTGGCATATCGAGTTTTGATATCTGATTACAAATATGCTTCCGGGTTGAATTTATGAAATTAATAAGAGAAAGTTAATGCAGGATGAAACTGTGATACCGTAAATTCCATCCACTTAGCGTGACACGGGACAGTTTCACTCGTCTCGTTTCGTATCGTCGCAATTCACTCGAGTGCAATTAGTGCAGTCCCGGCTTACTTGTTAAACTAATTGCACGTATATAAACTTGCAACGGCTGTTAGACGAGGGAACCGTCAAAAGTTGTCTTTCGTTGTTGTAAGTGGAAAAATAGCAACTTCGTCGACTACGACAGCCACGCTGTTTATATACACGACTGGTGATCATCAGTTCGTTCTTTTGTATCACATTTTTAATTGTTTCGTATCGTTTTAGTACGTTCAACATAATTTACAATTTTTATGTATTTCTTCTTCCTTATTTCTAAATTTAATTTACACGTTTTCGAGGAAGTTTTATCAGTCTTATATGCGAACATTTAACGAGCAGATTTACAACGTTTCCCTCGTCGATGCAGTTCCAGAAATTGGAAATGGCTCCGCGAATAATGTCGAGGGAAAAACATATATACATATTCCACTTCAATCTTTAAATATACACAAAACATTTCATAGCATATGATATCTACTTTAATAGTGGATAGGGAACAACAATGACATATGTTTGTATAAAAGTGTGCTCTATTTGTCCCTGTGATAGACATTTTTGTGCTCCAGTAACGTATAGATGCCTTTATAAAAAATTCTCGAAATTACCACATTCAGCCTGATTGCAAGCCGTTGTGTCGCAAAAGTTTTCAATCATGTAAAAATTCTAGGTGTTTGTCGGATTCATTAGGCATTCTGTCATGTCCTTTGACCAAATATTTCAACATTGACGATGGATGTTGAATGAACAATTGCTTGTAAGAAGCTCCAGTAATAAATATCCAGTGAATTAAAGTTTGGAGAGCAAACAGACCAGTTAATAGATCCTGCACCACCTATCGTTTGGAAATCGTTCGAGAACTGTCTGATTATTCGACTGAAATATGATGGTGCACTATTGTGTATGTACCGCACGTGACGTAAAACATCAAGTGGAACTTCTGCCAATATTTTATTCAATCGATTGCTGAAGAAATTGACATAAGATTGAATTATTAATCTCCCGTCGATAAAAACGGATCAAATCAGATTATTGGCATTTATTCTTGCCCATACATTTACACTGAATCGTTGATAGCGATTCAATCGAAGTATATGAAGTTTGTGCGAAAATTGGTTATTTCACTTTTTATGAATCCGACACTGTCGATAAACGATATAACGGATAAAAACAATGAAAATCTCTTTCGTTAAATGGTAAGAATAAAATATCTCGCAAAGCTCTTCACATTGTTATTTACAGTCCAACATTTTCCATTGCTGTTACTCTTTTGGCACTGATTCCATGACTTTCTTAAACGTAATTAAGGATTACTTTCTTCGAGATTAACAGCTCTGATCCTCGACATTCGTTTCTTAAACGAACCTGTGTTTGAGAGGCATTCTTATACTCTCTGAAACATTCTCTTGTCTGACAGACGTCTATTAGGGAAACGATACGCATATAGAAGACTTGCTTTTGCTGAATTACATTCAGCAGATCCATACATCAAACATGCTTGAATCGGGCCAGAAAAAGCTTCTAAACTTACCGGTGAATTTTTCGTGATATTTAACTATTGAAAGAAATGTTTCCAACGAACATTTCTTGTTATCAAAACCACGATCAAACATTGTAAAAATTTTGTTAGAATATGCAGATCAATTGGAGTATTGAACAAAAAAGGAATTCCTAAAATTTATTCTCCATAGTAAGATTTGAAAAACAAAATAAAAGCCTGAGAAATGAAAAAGGTCGACTAAGGAGGAGCAAAAGAAATATAGATATTACATTTAAAGAAAGCCTTATGTCATTGGGGGAAAATTGCCCAGTGAGATTGAGACTTTTCATGACATCCGATTCGAAGGTGGTTATTTCGAGGACTTTCCATAATGGTAAGCACACCTACACAATACCGTAGTTCAAAACTAATTATAACTTGGGAACAAGATGAAATAGAGGAGGCGTTTATAAGAACTTTATTGATTGTTTACGTATTCCCAATTCATCGTTGAAGCGAGCCAAACACGTTGCGATGCATAGACGTTAAAAAATGAAAATAAAACGTCCTGTGGGAGCTTCGTCGTCCGTTAATTCTTCCTAACCTGTCTGACCGACTTCGCCAACTTCCGGAATACACGACCCCGAGCTAGTCTAACGAGCCTCGGTGGCTCGCATCGATCGTTGCGCGCGGTGACGGTCGATCGAAACTCGGACAAATCGTCTAACGATAGATTAGAGAGTTCGGGGCATCGCATTACTACATTATTGATCGCCGCTAGGGAAACGGCTCTTTTGTTGCTGTTAACGAAGTTTCAAATCGAATCGGTTCCCGGCCTCTTAAGACAACTGACAGCCTGCCGCAGGAACTTTCGGAAACGCGGATGGTATATCTCTACGATGCACGTCGGCCGTCTGAAGGCTTCAGACCAGACTATAGACGCCTAAGAACTTTTCACACAGCGAATAATTAAGCGCTTCGAGGATCCTCGGAAGGAAAAACGCGTATTAAAAATAGTTAAACTTTAGACGCGTGCAGTTCCGAAACTACTAGTGTTTTGTTAATTATTGAGGCATTGTTAGAAGCGGCAAGGCCTCCCCTTTAAAATGGCTTTTGGTTTTTGTCGATCCGACTTTCCGTTTTCGAGATATCGTAATTTATGTAAAAGGTAATTTTTAAAATTCCGCTCTCCGCCTTAGAAAAGGCTATCAACCCGTATTAAAAATAGTTAAACTTTAGACGCATGCAGTTCCGAAACTATTAGTGTTTTGTTAATTATTGAGGCATTGTTAGAAGCGGCAAGGCCTCCCCTTTAAAATGGTTTTTGGTTTTTGTCGATCCGACTTTCCGTTCTCGAGATATCGTAATTTATGTAAAAGGGTATTTTTCTTAATTCGACTATCTCTGTCTCCGTCTGACGCGTCGCGTCGTACCTCCTTGTCGCACGTGAGTCGAGACAGTCGCGTGACGCGGAGCGTAGTATTTCCAAGAATTTACTACGCACTGTTTACTATCTACGCGCGCTTAATGACCTTGTGACGTCATCAATGAAAAGTCCGTAACTAGCCACCGCATCGACTTGAAACTAAAATCGCTATATCTCCGGAACTAATAAAGCTATCGACTCTCACAAACACTCATTTTAAAGGGCATTTCATCCTCTATCCGGTGAACATACAAACTATTAGTATTTATGCTTTCTTCTATGTTTATTTTCACATTTACTTTGACGTTATATACCTAAAAAGGTTTTAACGATTCCAATTGATTATACGACCGGCATGAGATAAAACTGAATCATAAATTGTTTATTTAGTTGAAAATTAATGTAAATTTGTATACAGGATGTCTGCGTAATTACTAGCCAGCATTTTCTCGTAAATGATTGACTTGAAATAAAATTCGTTTTTAAGGGCGTTTTATTAAATTTTCTGTATGAAGTTAAACTACTATATATGTGCATTTAGACGAAAATTATTGAATATTTTGGCACAATTTTGTAAAATGCACGCTTTAAGAAAAAATACGTGACATGAAAGGGGAAGATATCTTACGAGTAAATTTTAAACCAAAACTTTCTATACGTATAACGCAAAAATTAGAATTACGTTGCCTCGTAAAAGAGAAAAATAAAGTTTACGTACTACCATAAAGATATTTCGTGATGTAAAGTCTGTACAACCGAGATTATACGTTTATAGTAGGAGAATAAAACAAAATGAGTAATTTTATCCGAAATATGTATAATGTATATTGAAAATTATTTATGGTGTTTAATGTTAATACGATGGATGGGCTTAGTTTCGTCGAAGCCAACTTTGGTACACTGAAGTGGCCGACTATTTGCGAATGTTTCACCCCCGTATATATGTGAAAGAATCACCCCCTACCAGTGTTTACGTTCCTTCGACTCGAGCGACCGCTAACTCGAGCGACTAGCAGCTGTGTAAACAAAACCAGGCCAACCAAAATTCAAAGCGACCCTGCATCTACGCGAATCGATGCGATAGCCACTAATGCATTCTAAAATCTTTTGTACCTCTCGTTATATAGTGAAAGTATTATCAATGGATTGATGATGGCTTTCCGAATAAATTTCTTTTTTTTTACTATTTTTACTTTTTCCAGAATCTACATACAGTTACAAAAGCATCCACCCACCTTATAAATGTAACATATTTTACGTATTTAATTAATGTTATATTCAAAATTATAGATTATAATCTATATTAATATAATCTTTGATAAATATACTTTACATTATAATTCACTGAAATATGTTATACTCATAATGTAGGCGGATACTTTTATGAGTAACCATAAATAAAATTGTAACTTTGTCTATAATTGAAATTTTTAATTTATGTACATTTAGACGTATAATTTATAGCAGTAGACGACAACCTTTTCGGAACGTGGATCAACTTAAGAATACTTTGTTCCCTCCGTACTAAAGAGATTATTTATTGAAGTACGAATATAACGAAATAAACCAATAATTAATACAAGAGTCTTGATTCACTCGTTTTTCATTTTCTTTCTAAAATGGATTTTACGTTTTTTTTCAGTTTTCATATCTTTCTTATCGTTTGTCCCTTCTATTGGCTGAAGAACGCAAATATAAATCGTCCGTAATAGGCCGGCCGTAAATATAAATTTATGTCACTCCATTCTAGAAGTTTTATTTCTGATCCCGTCACTCGTATTGCTGCAAAAACCGAACACAAGTACCTACTATATCGGCGTTATTCTGCATTTGAGAATTTATGAGCTATCGTGAATAAAAACCGAATCACTGAATTGAAACTGTGGAAGATAGCTTGGAATGTAAAATCAGATTGATACCGAATGTTATAAATAACCTGTTGCTCAAATTCGTTCGATACTTAAACAATGATTACCTCGAGAACGAGTGGATCATGACACACAGTATACAGAGTGTACGGCCACCCCTGGGAAAAATTTTAATGGAAGCTGCCAGAAGCTTCCAGTTTTAAAAATTCGCATATCAGGATTTATTTTCGTTATTTTCAATCGTAAGTAAAGTTACACAAATTTATTTTGTCATCTCTATCATTATAAAGTATCTCAGTCTCAAGAACTATATTCCAAACATCAGCAATGCCGTAATCGCGAAGATTACAGTAAAATCTCAATTATCGGAGCACCGATTATCCAACCATTCGATTATCCAAACATCGATTAACGGAATATTCGGTTATCGGATCACCGATTAACGGGGCGTACAATTATCTGAACAGTAGTCTCGAACAAGAGCAGAGGGAAATATACACAATGTTTTCATTTCGCTCATGCTTTCTTTCTCTATTATCTTTCTCTGAATTATCACGTAATATTTATTGATCACACTTCCCGAGTAAAGACCATGGTTTTTAAATTAAGATGTCGGTGAAACGAAAAGGTAGTTATCATCGGAAACGGAATATGAAATAATATAAATTAAAACCTAGCGAAACCATAATTGTATTAACAGTTAATTATAGAATTCCCAAGAGAGTTGGCCGCAATATAAAATGCAGAAACGTGAAATGAAATACCACGCTAAAAATCAAGCAATAAAATTAAAACGACTACGTAGTTCGATGAAAAATTGAAAGAAAGTTCCAGCTTTAACGCTACACTTTTTTCTTAAATTCAATATTTAAAAATGAATCATCTTCGCAATAAAACGGAGTTATTCGATTATTCGAACAGCGTATGCCACGATTTTATCCAATGATTATGATTTTGTTTAATTAATATTGAGAAAATATTACGAACGTGAATAATATCAACTATCATTCGGAAATGTTTTTGTAATTATTGTTGGGAGATGTGTTAAGTGAACAACTATCCACATTTATTTACCACGTGGTCACTAGCAAGTTCATTATTGCAAAGTTATAGTAAATCCTTTCTTGCCTCTCGTTTCGACTTTAGTTCTATCTACAAAAAATTAAAATCTAATTAATAAGTAATAACTTGAAATTCGATTGTTTCGCTCTACTTTGTAAGATAATGCTCTTTTCTTAATGGAAGCAGCCTGAAAGTGGGTAGTCAGATTTATGGAGTCGCTAGGGCACCGTATACAATAGTATTTCACATCGAGCGAAGTCTCATTGGTCGACAAAGAAGCTTTGAATTTTGACCAGGAAACTAACACACCGTTAACAGAAAAACTTTAAAAAGTACCTGAAGTCTACGTTTGACACGTCAAAATATCGATACGAAGTAATTTGTCATTTTTGTCAAAGAAAAATTATGTAATAATTACAACGTATGTATGTATATTGTGCAATATCTTATCCACTTATGCAGTGATAATTTAATATGAATATTTGTTACGGACACATTTTTTAGAAGAACTACAATATTTTCTCAGACTTTATTAATTCTCATACTAATTGGCGCTTTCATAACGGTATTACGGCTGCCATAGTTCTATTACGTAATTCGCGTACTCTGTTTAATTACGTTAACCTGATTTTTCCTCTGCCGACTTGAGAACTTTAAATTATTAATTGTTTCAAGCGAACGACGAACTCCTCTCTGTAATTTAAAGTTTACCTGAGAACGAATTTACAGTTTATACTACGAAGAAGCACCGTCGAATCAACAACCTCGTTAATAATATTATCAGTGTTAATAAACGACGCACCAGGAAATGCTCGAGTTTCTTTGTGCAATCTTCGTGAAAAAAGTAAATCATTATAACTTGCAATTCTATTTAATATTAAAGGTACGCTGCGAAACAAATTTCTTCTCATTTTTAAATAACTTATTTCCACTTTGTAGTAATTAAAAATTATCGATATACTGGTGCTCAATAGACTCTATGCAAAATTATATCACATTTTTTAATTTTACAAACACTATAGCTCTCAAGATGTTTCTATTATTGGTCTTTGAAAGGATATGTACTAATACAGGGTGTTCGACCACCCCTGGGAAAAATTTTAATGGGAGATTCTAGAGGCCAAAATAAGGCGAAAATCAAGAATACCAATTTGTTGATTGAGGCTTCGTTGAAAAGTTATTAACGTTTAAAGTTCCGCCTGTAGAACGGCAACTTGAAAACAGCTGCGTACGCGCGATAGTGGCTTTCACTCAGAAAACTGTAAGGCTGTCGATACGTCAGTGAGTAGAATCTCTCATGCTGAGTGAGAACCACTATCACGCGCACGCGAACTTTAAACGTTAATAACTCCTTAAAGAAGCCTCAATCAACAAATTGGTATTCTTGATTTTCGTCTTATTTTGGCCTCTAGAATCTCCCATTAAAATTTTTCCCAGGGGTGGTCGAACACCCTATATTTTAGGAAAGAATTTTGTCTTGTTCTTATAGATATAGATATGGATAATGTTGTTCCGTTATAAAATTAAAAAGTGTAATAGAGTTTTGAGCATAAGCATCACTCGTGTGTCGCGTTTATTAAGCACCAGAGGGAATCAGCCTTTAGTAAGATTGAATTTCGTGAGACAATTCCCAAAGCGTCACAATCATTGCACGAGATTGGTGAATTCCACAACGATTTATCGACCATACCGCGAAATGCACGCTATAGAACGTTTGACGCCATTTCCAGCCGTGACGTTCTTTTTATTGCCGCGAGCGATACAGAACGTCGTTCCGCTGTAGGATAATACGAAACAGGAACAGCAGAGTGCTTTATGAAAGTCGCGTCCAAATTTATCGCGTCCTCTTAAATAGACTTATACGCGTGCAAAGATAAATTTTTCGCGAACGTGCGACGAGTATTCCTCATGCTAGAATTTTAAAAGTGGATTTTGGCCTCCCTGTCCAAAACAGTGTCTTAATATTCCGTGCAAACTAGTTCAAGATAAATACAAATCGTCCACTGGAAATAAATAAACTAGTTATTTTTACATCAGTTCCATCAATTTCTTTTAACTTTCTTTTATCAAAAATAAACCTCTCGGAACTTTACGAAATGCTTCGACGATTTTCTTTAATTTCATTTTTTTAAATTGATTCTGGGATATTCTATTGTTTAAATTATAATTTAGTAGTACTAGCACTATTAATAGTAACAATATTATCATGGAAAACTATTATGTTTGTCACTATTTTAAAATTAAGAAATCTTCATTGCTAAGCTCTAAATACTGGAATAACTTTCCTCAAACGCAATGTGGCGACACTTCCTGCGTCCGCCAGAAGAGGGCTACGCTCTCTCGCAAGCACTCGGTCGATCATTTAATCTGTGTTGCCACAATAAATATAATAATTTAGTAATTTGTAGTGGAATGAAACAACTTTGTCTTTCTTTTACAGTAGCTCTTTACAGATGAAACATAAACGGATTACTATAGTTATATATAACTTATAATTGGAAGCAACTTCATGAGCAAATTTAGTTCCAAGTTATACAGATTCGAGATTGTCAGTTTCGTAGTTAAAAATACGTCTAATGGTTTGGATCTAAATGTAAATATCTAACTTTAAGATGTTTGCAGATTGGCATGTTGCCAAAGTGGAACACACGGATCGGTTGTCTCTACTAAAAGGTCCCGGATTTGCAGCGACTTAGATCAGTGTACGTTTTGAACTTCGAATCGATGAAGTTTTTAATTAGTGGAAAAGTTCGATAGGTTAGAACAAAGCAATTATAGCCAGATGATGGAACACTTTAACAATAGGGCACAATCTAATCGATAAATTCCAAAATTTCGGGTGTTCCATAGAAATTCTTGTACCGTAAAATAAAAAATATGCAATACGATTCGAAAATTTTTAATTAATCCGCTTAATTCCTATTGGCGGATCAATGGATTCGCATTTCATATGCAAAAGCTGCCATGGCCATTGATTAAGAAAATTTCTGCGACAATAGTGTATGAATAAAAAACCAAATTCAAAAATAGTTACTACTTTCAGAATCTTTTTCAGAATTGTACGAACGTTGATATTACAAAATTAACAAATACTTCATATTGTCAAGTATGAGCTAGATTATTTTTGAATATATATTTCTTTCCTCGTTTCTTGTTCAGAAAAATACTAAAGGTTCTTTTTAGAAAACTATTTAGATCTATATAAATGTATATGTTCTATAGGTTTACGATTTAATTAAAAATTGTATTATTTGAAAACCATCATGTTCATCACTATTTCTCTTAAAAACTATTGGTACAAAAATAAAGAGAAGGTTTAGAAAAAGTAATTCAAAAATGATTCAATAAAATTGTGAAAGTTAAGTTGCTTGGCAGTAAAAACGAAGATAAAGGCTCGATCAAGAAACAAAGTATGAAACACAGATTAATGCTTGTATGGTACAGCCCTATAGATATAAAACCTAATTTCCAATCCGTAAATAGTTACATCCATTGATTTTATCTATCGCGCTGCAATAAATTCTCTTTATCGTTTCTGTGACCCAATCTCAAATGTTATACCAAATTGTTACTCGACCGAAATACTATTCTATTGTAAGTACCATAAAGCCATAACGCAAGAACATGCTGTCGTATTACTAGAGCTCAGTTGCTATAAAAAGGAAATATGGAGTGGAGAACGAGCACGAATATTTATCGAGTCAAGCTCGTTTAGTGGTCCCGTTTAGGTCACTTGACACAGTCTTTGAATCTGCACTATTACATTTTAATAGAGGCTTTAGGGCCCCATTGCCATAAGGGCACTAGCCAAAAAGCTTTACAATATTGCAGTTAGTATTACGAGCTAAACAATCACCGCTTACAAAGATGTCACCTGCATGATATAAAACCATAAAATGAAAAATTTTATTTTTCAAACAGTGCAGAGTTTTGGCTTTGTAATTTTACTTTTGCAAAGTGAGAGATTATTTTGTTCGTTTTCCGCCACCAAACGAAACAACTGACGCGAAACATTCTACAAATGAAATACAATTATATTTAATTGCCACTGTTATGCCCACATCAAGCTTTATTTGTGGAAAATTGTCAAAAACAGAAAAATATTGGATAGTAAAAACAACACGGATGTTAGTACGCCACGCAAACGGAGCGTTATATTTCTAAGTATTAAAATTTCTCATTTCGTAACGAGAGCAATTTACCGCAGCATAAAATTTCACAACAAATCAGAATTCATTTGTAATCGAAAATAGATTTACATAGATTTACAATCAAAGAAAATATTTGTGACATCTTCGCTACGAAAATTAGTTTTACACTAATAAATATGAAACAAAGAAATGCTGCATTATAGTTGCCAGGTAACTTTTAAATTTACTAGTCGAAAAGCGAAGATACATTGAACTAACAACGAATAATTTAATAAAATAATCAGACTAAAAGTACCAGATAATTTATGTCGTGTATGATGTCAGTGTATGTTTATATTACTTCTCGAATATTAAAAGTCTTGTACTTCAAAGAGCTCGACCATGATGAATCGTAAAAAGAATTTCTAAACAAAAATGTCGTACTTTTAATTAAACACATATGTAAATACGAACTTTAGAACACATTCATGACTTTCTTCAAAAGAGTACGTTTCGTTGAATCTCTGCGTCCTAAAAACAGCGAGATATGATGGGATATAATCGACAATCCTTGAACCTTGGAAAAAGGAGACGCAGAAGTTTATCAAAATGTTAATACGAGATAAAGTAACGCGACACATATTTTCTATATTAAAGTTGAAAGCGTCCTAGAAACTGATTGAAGCCTTGCTAAAATACTGAGAAAAATGTACCTCGTATTATATTACATTGGAATTACCTGCTTTTAAATTCAGTAAAAGAAAACAGTATTACAATTCGTCAGAGTCAACACTTTTTTATGTTTATAAAACTTAACTTCATTGAAAATCTACTGTAAAATTATTTTTTCCTAAAATACATGTTTCTTGAACTTCGTTATTTAAACTACTATGTATTTTCATTAAATATCGTTGTTGATAAAGATACCTATACAGGATTTCTTGAGCTTGATCGAGAATTTTGATAAATTTTGGAATTTAAACTACAATTTAAACATAGCTTTTTGTCAGACTTAATAATTGTTTTATGAGCAGTTTCATTCATAAAGATCATTGCATACTTTTCTAATTAAATTTATGTAAAATTTTATCAAAGTAATAAATTATAAAATTATATTTAAATTGTTATTTAACGCGTATGTTACGATTAGGCCTGAAAGTATTAAGACACATTAATTTCGATAACCAAGTTTTAAAATTAGACTCCATCGACTGTCTTCGATAATTAAACTTCGCGTAAAATAAGGATCAGAACCATAAAATGAAAGTTCAGTGGCTTTCGACCTATCTTTCGGTTACGTTTATCTCGATAAAGAGCATTTTTGCACGTGTTACACCGATAAAGGCTTTTCTAGTCAAATGGCCACAAAATTAAGAGGAAAATATTTGGCCACCACCGCGCACAATTTTCGTTGTGAACTTAGTAACGGGTTAGAGTGCCGACGGTCGGAGAAAAAGACTTGGCTGAAGGCGCTCTGCAAAGAGAAAAGTACAACGAGATTCTTCCTGGAAAATACTGGTAACGGCGCAAAGCTTTTAGTGCAAAGAAGCACGAGAAACTGAGTGGAAGGTAGACAATTCTAAACTGACAACGCGAGAATCAAATGCCATGAGATTAACTACGATCAACTATTTCGCCTGAATTGTTGTCGACTCTGGCAAACTTATATGACTACGACACTTCATCGATTCGTCTTACGTTATTAAAAGGGGCGATTAAATATCTGCAAACTTGAATAATTTTGATAAACTAATTTAATCGAAATACGTAAAGAGCCTTTCAAAGCGCATGGCAATTTTCTGTTTCACATATAAGTACGAAATTAATTAATCTAGTATACAGGGTGTTAATGGGAGATTCTAGAGACCAAAATAAGACGACAATCAAGAATATCAATTTCTTGATTGAGGCTTCGTTAAAAAGTTATAGAAACATTTCCGGCCACACAGTATATTTTCGGTAAAGAATTTTTTTCTCGAAAGTACGTAGGATTTCGAGGGTATATGTATTCACCAAAAGTGATTGCAATTGCCCCCCGCAACCAAAAATAATTTTTCCAGAATGATTGGAAATTTTTCTTTTCGCCGAAAAATTTAAGCACCCTACCCCTGTCGATTTTTTTTAAAAATACGTTTTTCATTTTTAATAAATTTGTTTGAGGCTGAACGAAAAAGTTGTCTAATACTTTTTTGTAGGTACCCATGAGTTCTACTTCAGAGAAAAGTTTCATTGAAATATATTCACTATTGTAGGAGTTATGGCTGTTTAAAAATTGGACCATTTTTATGACGTTTTTCTAACTTTACGGGGTCAAGGAACAACTTTCCGAATATTTTTAGAATTTCTACATATTCTACACTAAAATACGCGTCGTTTGCCTTTTTAAACATTAAAATCGTCCAATCCGTTCAGAAGTTATGATGTTTTAAAGATTCGCATGAAATTTCAGGGATACACATCAGTGCTATGGTCAGACATTATATTTTCGGTAAAGAATTTTTTTCTCGAAAGTGCGTTGGATTTCGGTGGTATGTGTAATGACCAAAAATGCTTGTAATTAACCCCTGCAACTAAATGTAATTTTTTTAGTATGATTTGAAATGTTTTAATTCCGTCTAAAAATTTCAGTATCTACTCGAATTTTTTTCTCGAACATGAGTAGGATTTCGGGGGTACGTCTATTCACCAAAAATGCTTGTAATTAACCCCTGCAACTAAATGTAATTTTTTTAGTATGATTTGAAATTTTTTAATTTAATTTTTTAATAACTTTTTAACGAAGCCTCAGTCAAGAAATTGATATTCTTAATTTTCGTCTTATTTTGGCCTCTAGAATCTCCAATTACAGTTTTTCCCAGGGATGGCCGAACACCCTGTATAGTATTAACTGATTTATTATGAAAACGATTGTGGTGAGAGATTTCACTAAAGACTTTTGGAATTTTAATAAGTATTTTTTCAAACTTCTATTCTTGAATTTAACCGAAGTAAAAAATTAAATAAACCACGGGCACGAGCCTCTAAATAAGCTCTAAACCGTTCTCTGTGCAATAAAAAATAGCACTTTGAAATCACACCATAGATAAAGCTCCGCCAGAAATCGTCCCTGTACTAATAGTTCGTAAAAATTTCAGACAGCACGGGCAATTCGGTCGAATTTTCTCATTAAACCATGCGAAACATATTACCCGAGTAATAGTTTTTCATAACGCGAGATCGTTTTGGATATGGCCTGAATAAACACGTGGTGAACCGACCCCAAAGTGTTGGACTGCCGTGTTATAAAACAAAAGACGCCATTGCAGTGCTAAAACATGGCTGTCATAAAAAGGAAATATGAAGCGCAGAACGACCACAAAGATTTATCGAAAGAGTCAGGCGTAATGGTCTGGTATGGGTCATTTGATACGAATCTACTCATCGCTAGCTACACCCTTACCGTAGAACCTATCGGTATCTAGACTAAATTACCAGTTTCACATAGTGGTAGAAAAAGTGAGAAAAATCTTTGATCGAGATCATTCGCTGTAATATAAATGCGACACTATGAAATATAACAGTGTCTCGGTAATATGATATCTCTTTGTAACAGAGTTACAGAGTTACAAAGAGATATCATCGCTACTTTTAACGATACAAGAAAATGGATACACGGTGCACGTTATTATGCAAAACATCTTTTGTTGACATTTTTTTTTATTTTAACGCGGTTCAAATATTCAATGGAGTTTATTCTGCGACGTAATTTACAGTACTGTCTACGTTATATGATACAAAGGTTTCCTTAATCGATAGATTACATTCATTTAGGAAGGAATATACGCTACTACAAACAATCGCTACAGATTTCTGAAGGAGAAATTCTAAACATTAATCGACAGTGAAAGGGAAAAACCCTGCTTCCTCAATTCATCAATTAGTTTGTTGCTTTGGATATCGAGTAAGGGGCATTGCTATAACACATGGTTTGTATCCTAATTAAATTCCACTAACACTAAAACTACCGCCAATTATGGCGTCTTTATAATATAATGGGAATAAATGTTTATTAATTGTCTTATAGGAAACCACGGTAAAATTTACAAAAATTCAGTCGAGTAAATTTTTTACAATTTCGATTAGAAATTATGAATTTCGATAAGTTCGATTGTTCTAGTGTTAAGGAACTTCATGAATCGAATAAATTTCGAGATTATTCGACCGACGCCGCTACTTTCTACGCTAGAGCTGAAAGAAACGTGCGTCGTTGCTCACGGAACATTTGGAAAAGAAGAAAAAAGAGAATTTACCTTAAAAGTATCCTGCAGGTTTTGTACTCTACAGTGCATATATACTTCAGCGCCAAGTTGCACGGTAATGTTGCTCTCTGGATCTTCGAAAAAGGGCCTGGGCTCGGGAGTGCCGCCAGTATCTGTCGCGAAACTTTCCACCTCGTATACCTGTAATCCGAAGGAAGAATACGTTACAGAGCAGAAATTTCTCTTTCTTTTTACCGTCGACGCCAATGTATAATGTCTGATTATTAAAAAATTCGTAATTCAGAAGTTAAGTTCCAAATTATGTTCGTTGTTTTATGGCCTTATTTAAATTGCATTTTATCGTGAATTTCTTGCCAAAAAATATTGATTTTAGTATATAATTTTTATTCAATCATTTAAAGATATGACAAATTATTCTCAATTCTACTAAGACACTATGAAAGGAATAATATACATATTATATTTTCAAAAATAGAAAGAAAAACATTTCTTAGTTACATGTAAAATATATCTGAACGAATAGGGAAATCAAAATTCAACAAACTTAATCAAATAAATTGCTATAAAAATTGAAATTGATAACTGTTATTCTTAAAGTATTTACATACTCTGTGTAACGTATGTTTTCTAAAATTCTCGAGGGAATGAGTAGGACAAAATCTGCGCGAATGCAGTTTTTAAATTAGAAAGTAGACTCAGTAATGAATAAAATAGAATAAATTAGTAACTTAGCTCTAACAGAACACTAATCATCGAACATGCCATGTACGAAGAAACTTTATTATTCAAATTTATTATACGAAAGTCACGTAAATGTACGAGAAATCTTTACAGTTTCCCAACCTTGCACTGTTATTGGGTGATAACTGCATTGTACGGCACGTCGAGAGAAACGGTGTGAAAACTGTGACAGTAGCTTTTTCAAAAAGACATTTTAACTGCTCGTTCCAATTATGCAGCCGACTTACCTCGGTAAAAGGCGAGCTGAGCTCATGCCAGAACGACTTCGGCAGGTTTTCCAGTCCAGGAAACGGCTTACCACCTGAAACAATTTAGAACGAGATTATACGTTAGTCTGTCTAAGTTTTATTACTTAAATACAACGACGTAATTAAACTTGACCGCAAATTTACTGCCATCCTCGTTACAATTAATGAACGATATGCTTAATTATCCGAATGACTGTATCCGTGGAAACTCGATTAATTGATCCGTGTTCCATTATTCGATCGCGCTATCTTCTGCTATTAGAACAATTCTGGTAAAACATAAACTCGTGAATTGCGGCGACACGAGCATCACTTCTATCTGTAAATTTTAATCGTCGTCCCTGTTTCAGTCATAATATTGCAATTTATAGAAAATATTCACCAAAAATGATTGCCATTGACCCCTGCAACTAAAAATAATTTTCCAAGAACGATTTGAAATTTTTTAATTTTGTCGAAAAATTTGTCCACCTACTCGAATTTTTTTCTCGAAAATGGGTAGGATTTCGGGGGTATGTCTATTTACCAAAAATGATTGTAATTGACCCCTGCAACTAAAAATAATTTTTTCAGGACGATTTGAAATTTTCTTTTTCAGGGTAACCAGACAGTTGTGGTCAGACATTATATTTTCAGTAATTAATTTTTTTCTCAAAAGTGCGTAGGATTTCGAGGGTATGTCTATCCACCAAAAATGATTGTGACTGACCCTCGCAACCGAAAATAATTTTTCCGTGAATGATTTGAAATTTTTTAATAACTTTTTAACGAAGCCTCAATCAATAAATTGATATTCTTGATTTTCGTCTTATTTTGGCCTCTAGAATTTCCGATTAAAATTTTCCCCAGGAGTGGCCAAATACTCTGTATACTAATACGACTCTCAGAAAGGTAAATTAAGTAGTGAGAAGTAAATTAAAAGTAGATATTCGACATATAACTTTGTCACTAGCATGGGAGCATATGGCGACAGTTCTCATACTTGCCAGCATCTAATGCTTTTCCCTTTCCTTTCTTTTCCTCCACCACATAATTTTCAGAGTCACTTTGTATTATTTATAATCAATAAGATTAAAGGGAGAAGACTTAAAGAAGGTTAAGCAGTTTTGCTCAACTTCTCTCGTATTGACGTTCTAAAGTTAAAAAGGTGTCGATATCTCTAAAAAAATTTCGATTTTTCAAGAAGATCGCCGAAACACAATCCGAAGCACAGTTTTCACAAAGATTGCTCGAACCTAAAGTCCTTAAAAGTATCGTCTACGTTATAATATTGAGTCAAACCTTTTATAGATGCCAGTTAACATCGTTCCACGAGGTAAACAGCTGAAACTCGGATACGATAAGGGAACGAAACGCGAACGAAATGGGACCCCGATGGCGGCGATAATAAAAGTTTCCGACGTCACCGCTATAAATCACCACGTTAAGCCGAGTCCAAATGCGAATCGTGGCTTTGTCTTATCCTCCTTTGATCCGAGAAACAAAACGTTACCGTGCCCCTAGTCCCGAAAGAAAGATTCCCGCGCAAACACCAACGACCACGTCGTTAGCGTAATAGACGCAGAAAATCGAATTACTATGAGAACGGTCGCGAAGTTGGAGAACGAGTACATCGCAGTGGGAAAAGTTTTTCACTTTCCTACGGGCAGAAGGAAACTCCTTCGGCTGTCGGCGGATAGAATGGCCTTATCAGCAGCTAGCACACGCGACTCCACGCCAGTTTCCAAGACGATACACATAAATGTATTCCCTTCGCAAGGTTACACGGTATTTCAGATACGAGAACAAAAGCAAACTTTCGCGATCGACGGAAATAAGCGCTTCGCCGTGACAAAAAGTTGCCGAAGGTATAAATAGAAATATGCCTGCATTCTGGGGAATTACGGCGCCTGCTACATCGGAATCCGTACATTCCGTACGAGAGGATAAAATACTCAAAATTCACCGTCTTTGTGATTTTAAGTCGAATTCTGCCTTCTTGAGTCGCGGCGTAAGTTTGTATTTCTTTCGCGCGTTTTCAAGGCAGAGGCAGAAAAGACACGTGTTCCGTAAAAGTAGAATAAATTGAATCAACTACTTTAACTACTTCTTTTTTGTTAATTGGTGTTACGTCCTTGCTAATGGGTTTCAAACTCAGTAACAAATGAAATATAAATTAAAGAAAAAAGGAAGAATGAAGGAAATCCTATTATCATTATTATTTTTATAATCTTTGGAAAGACTTGTACGTGCGAAACATGATATTAGAGTAAGACAATTATAATGTTAAGAATATTATTTAAGTAATTAAGTTGCTTTAATTTAAGACTCTATTGTTATCTGTTAGTTCTCTACCGTTTCATTATTCGTATTTTATTTGAGTCAACAATATTTCGATGTACAGTATATTTTTCTTCGTTAAGAGACTAGTGACGAATGTCCATCAATTCAATCGCCTCTAGTCTGCTCCTCGTGTCAGTTCGGTACATACTGAATGACACTAAGCTCGGATGTGTCCGCGCATATATCGATAGAAATCTTGCATAAATCCTGTACTGATCGCATGGAGCATTCGCTACAGGCAAAATTGAAATACACGCGTGCTCTTCCATTTGCATTCAGCTCGGAGAAATTTGCCCGATTGTTAATTTACTGCCGTGCATTAATGCATCCGTCTGCACGCAGGGCACCAGAAATTCTGTCCTCGTTCGAATAAAAAAAAAAAACATTAACGAGCACCGATTGGTGCGTTCGCTAATTGTTCAATATTAAAAAGTGAAAATCCGAAAGCGTGTTACAAACATTAAACAAAATCAATTCGACAACTGTGTTTAGAATTTGTAATTGGGATTCGTCGATTCGGTAATATTAATACGCTAATCTTGAAGCTAATAATTGAAATGTGTAATGAGTGATGTATCGTTTTAATTATACGTTCTTTACATGAAAATAACTCTATTCATTTACAATATATATTATTTACACATTCTGTCGCGGTACTTATTGTTATTAATATTCTGTGTATCGGTGAAAACTAATTTTCATATAACATACAACCACACTTTTGAAACTGGCTGACATAGTATCACAAGTTTAGTTAAGTCACTTTAACGTTTATTCTTTTATTTCCTAGTCTTGAGATACACTCCTTCAAAATGGAAAAAAATGTTAAAAAGATCGTGCATCAAAATGTAAGGGGATCATTGTAAGAAAGCTTTAATTGGTTATTCGATGGTCAACAATGGTTGGACTATGGTCAGATGGTCAACTATGAGGTTGACATCAAGGTCAGTGATCCAGTGAAGACCAAGGAAATGCCAAAAAATAGGAAAAACCGAAATAATTCTTCTGCAGACAACCTTAACCGTTAACTTTGATGTTGGCCTCGACTTTGAGTCTCCCCACTCCTTCATTGCGTCACATACGTTCACTGCGGAAGAATTCTTCAGTCTCGCCGCGACTTCGGGGGCCTACACGTGGCCATAAGTGAACCGCTGGGGATTCCTGACCGCTGCTGACCACTGGCGACCACTGGCGACCACTGGTGACCTCTGCTGACCAGTACTGACCACTGCTGACCAGAACTGACCACTGCTGACCAGAACTGACCGCTACTGACCAGAAGTGACCAGAACTGACCACTACAGAAATGCTACTTGTAACTATGTATCAACGAGTAGTAAGTCCACTCCACTCATTTACCATATATTATTAGTACAAAATTTATTTATTTGTTTTATTTGATTATTTGGCGTCAAATTTGTCTGTCCATTCGGTTTTATTTCATCATTATGAATGTTTCGTTTCTCTCTTCCTACTTATACATTACTTTTCGAATCGGTATGATTGGTTTGATATATATAATATTATGTGGCAATGGTAATGAAGTATCGTGTTGATTCATTATCATATTTGTTTCTAAAACATTTATTAAATTTTGCTGGTACTGATTAGAATGGGATTTTCGTTCTTGGATTATTGTTCAAATTTTCGTAAAATTTTGCTGTGATACTTTGTTGAATAGTCTGGTATTTTCATTTTGGAATTATCTGGGAAATTGTTCTCACAATTTTACTAGGCGTGTAGTAATTGGAATTTGACCTAATGAGAAATGTCTCGTTGCTCAAAATTTGTTGACTCTTTGGCTAAGTACATCGACATCATTGTTTGATTCATTCGAACTTTTCTTTTGACGTTGGTTGTGAAATTGTTTTGACGTTTTCGCAAAATTTAATATTAATGGAATCTGGCTTGAGAACTTTCTAATTTCTCGCTGCATTAAATTTGTTGACTCTAACTGGGTACACCGACATCATTTCTCGATTAATCAGAATTTTTATTTTGTCGTTATTTGTGAAATTCTTATGATATACATCTTTTAATTTATTACCATTTTGACTGTCTCATCATATGCCAATTTTGTACATCCTTTTAGGTATGAATATTTCTAAATTTCGTAGCTACCCCAACTTATAGATTCTCATCTACTCCACTCTTCGATACATCAGCGCAATAAATCCACTACTTAGTAATCAATGGATTACATGGTGTTCATTAAATTTTTTTTTTTATATATTACTAATGTATGTATCAATTTTTGTTCCAGCTTAAATTCAGATTAATCGCAGGGACATCGAAGGAAGACGCCACAACCGCCGAGGGACATTTAATTCTAAGTCGATTAGATTTAAGCTTCGTCGCAAATCTTAAAATTAACGTCGAAGGTTTCTTTATTGCACGTATCTCCGCGTCCTACCAAGCAATTATTCAATAAGTAGCTTCTCTCTCGCTCGTTCCCCCGTTCCTAGCTTCGATTACCACTGTTTCATCAATTGAAACATGTGATCGGCCGTGTATCTGGTCCGAAAGATCTAATCGCCTTCCCTTGGTAGCTCGATCGAGGGAAAATGGTACTTCGCTGGAAGGTGTGGAGCTTCCGTTTCCTGCGGAAACTCACACCTTCCAGCGGGAGTCGACCTTGTCTCAGGTACTCTCTCTTTGTCAGACAGCCTAAGTCGGGTCCTTCGGGCTCCCGGCGGGTTGCGTTGGAGAAATGGAGACCTCGATTCAGGGTTGCAGCATCCGTTCTCCTATTGAGATCGAGTTAGCAACGGCAGTAGGTTCGATCCTCGGATCCGCTGCACGGTTCAGCATCGCGTCGCGTCGCGTCTCTCACGATTTAGCTTCACCCTTTTTTAACGAAATAATTGCTTGGTACAACAAAATCAGAACATCCAAGGAACTTTGTTTCCTTCTATCGTCCGAATTTTAGTTTTAACTCGGCTAGACTTAAGCTTTGACGTTAATTTTAAGTTTCTACTGCACGCGTCTCCCAACATTGCCAAGCAATTATAAAACAAATAGCTTCTCTCAACTCCGTATCTCGTTTCTCGCTTCGATCACCGCTGTTCCATCGATTGAAACATGTGATCGGCCGTGCAGTTGGTCCGAAAGATCTAACCGCCTTCCCTTGGTAGCTCGATCGAAGGAAAATGGTACTTCGTTGGAAGGTGTGGAGTATCCGTTTTCTGCGGAAACGCATACCTTCCATTTCTCGGAGTATCCGTTTTCCTATCGAGATCGAGATATCAAGGGCAGTCGATTCGATCCAAAGATCCGCTGCACGGTTCAACATCGCGTCGCGTCGCGTCTCCCTTGATTTAGCTTCATCCCTCTTTCAAACAAAATAATTACTTGGCACAACTAAACTAGAAGATCGAAGGAACGTTTGCTTCCTTCTATCTCTCTAGTTTAGTCATCTAGCTTGTAAGAATGTAAAAGGGAGATCGATGGAACTTTGATTCCATCTATCTCTCTTCGGGTCTCCACTCGTAGCAACCTCCACGTGGTGAGACCTGGTAATCGGTGTTACCCACGATGGAAAAGTTCTTCTTCGTGGGTAACACCGAGCTAATGGCTGCGAATTTAAAATAGTTTCTTTAAACAAAATTATTTACCCCTCGACGTACCATTTAATTTCGAATAATTTTTCAAACGTATACTACTTACTTTTGTTTACGAGTTGTTTGCCACGAGAAAGAATAGATTTGCTTTAAGAATACCTCGTGAATGTAAAAATGTTCATTTAATATACAAGACTTGACATCAAGAATTGTAATAAGTCAGACACGTTATTGTACGACAAAGGGTTAATAATACTCTGTACACCATGTAAGGGAAGTAAGACTTTTCTACTTTTCTGAAGTTCAATTGATCACTTGTTTTTTCACCAAATCGTAAAAAAATGGAGGGACAACTGCCCCTGGCAATACTCATATTCTCCAAGGTTTCTATTATAGAAAACTGGCAGGTTCTAATTTCCGATTTTGACACGAATTGCTACAACTCGTCGGAGGAAGAGGCGAAGCTCAGCTCCGCAGTTTTAGAGAAAAAAAATGAGATTCTCGTACGAAAATGGAAAAATAGAAGAATAAAGATCGACGATATAGAATCAAATCCGTAAGTCACAATGCAAGAATCGGTCTTTACGCCGTTCTTGGCACTGTGTGTAGGATAGGAAGAAGTAATAAAGTCAGTAACCCCAGCGTCTTTCCCTTTGAGCCGAAACCGGGAAACTGAGCAATCTCGCCGGTTATAAAGGCCACGGCTGAAAGAGACATAGTCAACTGGCAGGGAAATAAAGTGAGGAAAATAGCATCCGAAAGACCACAAGGCCGCGCAATATCACTCCATCAAATTCGGCGATTCAAACGACATCGCGCTCGACGGAATCGTTCGCCTAGAAAGACTTAGAACACGAGTAGATCCTCTTTCATTTCCTCGAAGAAGATCCCCGGGACGACTTAACGGACGCACCTGAAAATTATTTTCTCAACTGATCGTTCTTAGCCGGCTACCTCTTTTTCTCTCGATTCCCAAGCGTATTCTTAGGTTTCACCCCCACCTCCCCCTGGACCGTGCCGATGCTTTGTCCCCTCCGGTTGATCTCCTTTACTCTCGTTCTAACTATTTCTTGAAGAACGACAGGATAATCCTCGAGAAATTTATCAGCAACGGCGAGAGAGTACCCCGTCGTCCTTTTTCAGCAGGACCAATCTCGCGAGGTGAATTCTCCCGCTGTAGCAGAGGCGCCCCGAGAAAAGGAACGCAGGGACTTGTAATATCTGCTAGGAAGATGGGGCACATAATCTCGCCCGGAAGGATAAACCTGGTTAGTGGACAAGATTTCGAAATACGTCCGAGCAAATGTCGCCGCGGAATTACTCCTCCGGTTCGAAATCGGCCCTCCGATGGAGAGGAAATTGTTCCATAGTTGGATCATACGAGGTGGCCACCAAGGTCCACTGGATAATATAATAACTCATAATCGAAGATAAAATCAATTCGGTTATTATTAACAAAAGTTTTTCATACAGTTACTCCCACTCGTATTCGTGCACTATAATGATGTTTCGCTGTAAATGAAATGAACCTTGTTTCCCGTGAATTCTTCCCATTTATTTTTACCAAATATTGTTCATTGCACTGTGTTACTTCTATTTACGAAGTAATTTTTTAAAAATATTAACAGGTGAGTAATGCCCAACTATAAAATCGATTGAGTGTACAAATCAACAATACACGTTGTGTTTTGAACAACTTCTTTTTCAGAATTTTATTGATAACAATTTGAATAGTGTGTGTGATACTAGCCTACGTAGAATGTATATCTTTAATACATTCGTTGACTCAGGGTCCCTATCTATGTATATGTTTGAATTTATCCTGCATTTTGTATGCCATGGATTTAATATCTCTTTACCTACATTTATCACAGAATGATGTTCACGATGAATTGGTAGTTTTAGACTATGGCCTGTGATACATTTAATTTTCCGGGAAAATTATAAAACACAGAGACCTATTTTTAGAAATTACTGTTTGTACATTCGTATTTCTATTTTCTATTTCATACTAAATGCAGTATATGTCCACGATGTTTTTAATCTTTCGTCCATTCATACCCACCCTCTCACAATCAGTCTTATCTTCTATGCATTGTTTTATAAGTTACAATACTCTTGTCTGCTTATAACTAGTTACTTTGGTAATATATTCGTACTAACGAATGGGAGTAACTGTTTCTGTTACTAGAAATTAACGCGTGGAAAATATCAAAATATTTTCCATTATATCAATTATCAGGGGTACCGGAACGTAAGTCGCATCGATCCGACGTTCGTCGATCAATTTAGTAGTATTATAGTTTGGCATGACTTTAAATTATTGAAATAACGAAGAGAATCGAAAGCTTACGTTTGAAGAGTCGGAATAAAACACGCGTAATATTTCAAACTGATTGACTTTACAATTTTCTCGAAAGAAAAAACTTAGAGAAATCCTGTCTTTTGGAATCGAAAGCTGAAAATCCCCTTAAATTTTTCCGTGAGCTGTCTTGTTATGTTTCCTCCTCCAATTGGGCGAAACGTAAAATTTATCAAAGGGAAGAATTTTCCCTGTCTCGTTCGTTCTCAGTTGACAAAATTATAGAAAATTCGTTTGAATGGAAGTTTGCTCTACTCCCGGCTGAATAAAAAAAAAAGACCATTACGTGAGAACTTCTCGAAAGAAAATATTCTTCCAGAGAGCAAAGAAACGACTGGTGGAATCTTCGTTAATATTTTACATGCAGTCTCTTGCGTAAAGAAAGAAGGGCCATCCTTTCCCTCGGACAGGAGATCTTTTAGAAAATTTATTTTAAGACGCGTCAAAGCTGTTGTTTCCATCGTTAAAAGAATAATCCTTGCTCCTTTGTTTTCAAGCAACAAACTTCTGTCTCTTGTACAATTACCAACAAAATAATGAATAAACTGCTACTCAGTGTTTTCTGCGTTTCCTTCTTCGAATATGCACGAAGAAGGCACTGTACTGTTCATTTTAGTACATTCGTGCGACTGAATTTATAAATAAATAAACACAAACTAGTATTAATCAAAGTATGACACATATTTTTTACAACAAAAATCAAAACAAGCAATTAGCTTCAGAAATGAAAAAAAAAGAAATACAGACTTTACTTTATCGCAATTATTAATAATTGTACTCAAAAATACACTTCAGGGCGGATAAAATTATATTCTTGTTTTCCTAAATATTTATTTTATTTCGGGGTATATTTCGTTTAAAACAGAGATTTTCAAAATTCGTGACGTCAAAGTAAATTGAGACGAACCTCTAAAAATGATTGTGGATGGCTATCTTTAATGTTTACAATTACTCGAATAAATATAGATCGAAATAAAAATAGCAAGGTTCCAAGCTCAATTATTCAGCATGATTTGCCTCATATACATATTCGTATAATACGATTATGAATGAAAGGAATATCTGCTTATATTTAATATTCGTTTTCATTTTAATTTTTATTTGAATTTATCATTTTTATTATCGAAAAGAGAGGTTTTCAAAATTTGTAACACTAAAATAAATTGAAACGAACCTATAAAAATAATTGTGGGAGGCTATCTTTAATGTTTGCAATTACTCGAATAAATATAGATCGAAATAAAAATAGCAAATTATTCAGTTATTCAGCATGGTTTGCCTCATATACGTATTCATATAATACGATTATGAATGAAAGGAATATCTGTTTATATTTAATATTCGTTTTCAATTTAATTTTGTTATTTCTTCACAGTATCGAGAAAAATTCTATATTTTAAGATTGTTATTGTCGAAACTACTCGCTGACATTGCTGGAAACAAACTTGCACTGCCAAATTCTCGATAATGGCCGAAAGTTCGCTAATCGTTAAAACCCGATAAATCATCAATGTTCTTCTTCGATTCAGGCATTTTGGTCGATAATGTAAGGGCTGTCTCGGATCGAAAACTACGGTGGGGTTCAACGCGGTGGTTTGTCGCTCAATACAGCGTCGAATTTATGGATCCTGTCCATAGCCGTGGGATTTATGGGAATCCAATGCCTTAATTGGAAAATTATAGGACAATGTCTGGGAACCGACCGTTCGGCCCGAAGTTCGTTATTCAGCGCGTATAATCTACCCCTCATCGGTAGCCGACTTTCACAGCCGTACCTCTGTATTTTCAGCCTCGATAAGAGAGTACGACACCCTCAGACAAAGATAATATAACGACCACTCGTGACTTTCATGAAAATAATGAAATTGCAGTTCAAACAAACCTTTATCGTTCAGTGACGAAGCGTGATTGTTTTAACGTCGCGTCGTCTCATTGTACGAGGATTGTTTGAAAAGTTCGCGGCCTCGTCCATTGCAGGTGATACTCATCAAGCCTTGTTTACTTATCTTGAAATGTCATTTGCTTCATATTTTATGTCGATAAGTCCCGCAGTTTGCCGAAGAAGTTAATTTAAAACAAATCTACTTCGCTGCCCATCGTGAAATGGAAAACATCGAACATTGTGACGTGATTAAATTTTACGCTGAGGCTTAACACCGACTTTAACAGAAACTTTAGTCAGATGATAAACAAATGGACGTTTATTAATTAAATTATCTATACAATTAAAGTTGAATTTATTTAAGACTCGAAAAAGTACGTTTTCGTATTTATAATCGTAAACCTTTCAAGTGACCCTCGTATATCCTTGTAGATAAATTAGAAATTTATTGCCAGTGACAAAGTTATATTTCGAATATCTCACTCCTGGGAAAATTTTAATGGGGGATTCTAGAGGCCAAAATAAGACGAAAATCAATTTGTTGATGAAGTCTTCGTTAAAGAGTTATTAACGTTTAAAGTTCCGACCCTACTGAATTTTTTTCTCGAAAATGCGCAAGATTTCGGGGGTATGTCTGTTCACCAAAAATGATTGTAATTGACCCCTGCAACCGAAAATAATTTTTCCAGAATGATTTGAAACTTTTCATTTTCGCCGAAAAATTTAAGCACCTACCCCTGTCGATTTTTCTTAAAAATTCCTTTTTCATTTTTAGTAATTTTGTTTGACACCCTACAGAAAAGTTGTCTAATATTTTTTTGTAGGTGCCCATGAGCTCTACTTCAGAAAACAGTTTCATTAAAATATATTCACAATTGTAGGAGTTATGGCTGTTTGAAAATTGGACCATTTTTATGGAATTTTTCTCATTTTGCGGGGTCAAGGACCAACTTTTCGAATATTTTTGCGATTTATACTTATTCTCCACCAAAATACGCGTAGTTTGCTTTTTTAAACATTAAAATCGTCCAATCCGTTCAGAAGTTATGATGTTTTAAAGATACGCATGAAATTTCAGTGAAACATATCAACGCTATAGTCAGACATGAAAGTTTCGGTAATGAATTTTTTTCTCGAAACTGAGTAGGATTTCGGAGGTATGTCTCGTGACCAAAAATGCTTGTAATTGACCCCTGCAATTAAAAATAATTTTTCCAAGACGATTCAAAAGTCTTTTTTTTCACCCAAAACTTTCAGCACTTACTCGAATTTGTTTCTCGAAAGTGAATAGGATTTCGGAAGTATGTGTATTCACCAAAAATGATTGTAATTGACCCCCGCAACCGAAAATAATTTTTCCAGAACGATTTGAAATTTTTGAATTTAATTGTTAATAACTTTTTAACGAATCCTCCATCGAGTTATTGGTATTCTTGATTTTCGTTTTATTTTGGCCTCTAAAATCCTCTATTAAAATTTTTCCCAGGGGTGGCCGAACACCCTGTATAGTATTCTAATAATTACGGAGGAAATAGTTATTTTGTTAATTTATAATATATTTTTATGGAGCTTCATGTTATCAGCTTTTATTTCATTTCACTAACGATTCGTTTACACAAAAATGACAGATATGATTGACACAAAATTGACGGAAATATTTGAAAAATCGGAAAGAATAAATTTTTCGACACGCGTCTATTAAACTTGTTATATTGATTTATTAATTCATACCTCTAGCGTTTTAACACACTGTACGCTGTTATTATCTATTAGTTACAGTTTGATACAGAGCTGGAGGGTAAACTAAATTCTGATGTAATCATAGTTGGTAGATAACAAACTGTACCATTAACTCGCTTGTATCAGACAGAAAAATGCAAAATATGCTCGTACAAATAAATCACACTGACAAATTGTTTCTCTTCTCTTTTTTGCGATAAGCAAGCAACATAATGTCATTGCTGCTTACTCCCTCTGTTTGCACGCCGTTTAAAAACAAATGGCTCGCTCTAGTGATAATTTCCGGCCAACGCACATGCATATAACGATGCAAACGAGTCAAGTAAGCTCGTTCGAAAAGCTTTTACTTTCCCGGGATCAAGATAACGATATCAAAATTTTCACGCTTCTACCAAAGGAATGAGTAATAAATTTGCAAAATTTGTCGCGTCTAACAATGCAATGCAATTACTTTTTTGTAACTGGAAACGTTTAATATTTACTGCACTGCTTTATAATGAAAAGAAGAATATTCATAAACTCTTTACGAGGATGCAGTAAATTTGTTTTGCAGTTTAATGTAAAATTTTTGTTACTTTAATGTAAAATCAAGAGGTATACGTACCTAGTGAACCGGCGACGTACAAAAAGTGCAGCTGGTGAACCAAAATGGAGGCCACCACGGCCGTAAGACGACACAGCATCGTAGCAGATCCTCAACTCATCTCTGTTTCGAAAGTTTGGGCACGGCACTTTTATTCTCCTTCTAATCTGAAATGTCAAAAATCACTAACTATAACATACAATCTCGATAAGTAATATTAATTTAAGAAAAAAATGGATTTAAATACAAAAATTTTAAATATAGAATCTTCGTAGTAAAAAATTCATTCTCCCCTATATTAGACTTTTTTCAAATTCACCGAGCCAATTCAGAAAAAAACTTGTTAACCTTATTGTAAACCATACTATTTGTGATTCTTATTTAATTCTTCCGTGCTGTATTATATGTACACTCTAATGGATATTACCCATAAATTATCGTTATCGTTAAAAGAGTGTCGAACTGCTTGGAGTGTCGCAGTCTACAGTATCCAAATTAATATCTGAAATTGAATCTTATCGTCTGGTAATTAAAGATAAAGCACTAGACGAGACGGATGCGGTCGTTAATTATACTCGGTTCCCTCACTGCACAATGTCAAACGATCCTACCAAGCCTACGGAAATCCCCCTGGACTTTGAAATAACACCTCCGGTTGCCTGGGGCTGACCCAATCGGGTTCACGAGACACAAAGCCTCCCTGGGCAGAGATCAATGCGTTACTCGACCGACCTGTGTATGTGTCCGAGAAAAAGGATCGTCATCCCTTTTGGTCCCGGATTAACAGTTTAACACACTCGGAACCTAGTCCTATCATGTGTCCCATTTCCTCACAAATATGCTCGCAATGAATTCGTAACGACCTCGTTTCGTCGAAAATTGATATTACAGTGGAACCTCTATTATCAAAACATCCACTACACGAATGTTTCACGGTATCCAAACACTATTATTCGAACGTTCTATCGTCCAAACCGAGCAGTTTCTTCCAAAATAATCGTCCTCTTATCGAAACGTTTTCCCTTATCGATAAAAACTAATTCTTCAGCAAAAGAATTCGAATCCTACGCCCCATTTGATCTTCGAGTTATAGATTTATATTGAAATAATTCTTTCGAAAGATGCGAATGGTTAAAAACCCAGTATCTGATGTCGAATCTTGTATTTTAATTTTGTGTATACTTCCCTGAAACAATTATGTTGCACGGAGAAATTCATCATCGATTTAATCAAATTATTAAAAAAGAATTAGCAAGATAGACGTTTGTATTAGATCGAAGAGCAACGATTTTTAACAGAGTAATTTCATTTCGAATTAATTCTTTATTTATATACGACGATAGATAGACTGTTATATTTTCGTAATTTCATTAGATTGACAGTATCATTACGACTTTGTATGATTTGTAATTCATGACAATGCAAGCTTCAGTTTCGATGACAAGAAGCATCTGTGTTATGTCTGGATTAGGATGGGAAGAGATTGTTTAATCCGTAATGAGCCACTCCGCGTTTCCTTACGTGATCTTTGAAATTCCAAAATTGATCTATGATAACACTTAGGTTTTTAATGGGTGCTTCGGAGTGAATTTCCCGCGAATTAAGACGTATGGTAAGAGGGGAAACTTTTTGCTGAAGAGATTTAGAACCGGCTGGGAGCAAAGAAGATTTATTGGGGTTCGATTTTAGACCGTGAGCGTGAGTCTACTTGTATATACGTTCCCAGTCGGGCAATGTCGGCGCTATCAAGATCAAGTATTTTAATTATTAACGTGTCGTGAGCGTGCGTAAAAATTTGTATAGAACCAGTAGAAAGCAATAATAACAGTCGGTTGTAACATATGGGTTTCGAAATTATTGATTTATGACCAGAATAAATGGTCAGTAAAGCAGCAAGAATTCACTTTTCAAGATCATCGAAACTGACGAGTTTGCATTTGACAATAAATAAGACGAGGTCTTGCAGATCCATAAATATTTTCGTTAACTTCGAAATATTTAAAAATTGTATATTTATGTATATTAATAAAAAATTGTGATTATCTTAGACGAATTTGTATCACTGTACTAAAAACTATTTCTAAAAGCGAACTACAGGTTTAGTGTTAACAGAGAAAGTCCACACGACTATGCTGCCACTATATTTAATACTTCAATACACGATTCTAAAGCTCAATCTTCTTTTGATCGGCGAACAAATACTCTCTTTTTTAAGCCGAATATTCTGTATTTCGACCCATCTGTCTATAGAACCTTGTTCCACTATCCCACGTTACAGATTTTTTGAATTTTTATCTATTTCGATCTACCCTACCTGTATTTAATCGTCACTTTCAATGGTTTATTCCAACTATAATTTATCGTGCAGTTAAATGTCGATTTTGTTTAGACAACACTTTGATATGGCTATCGTCATAACTTGTAATCACTTTGGATCACTCAATATTTTTTCTATTAATATCTGTATGATGCACACCTTTACACAATACTCCGTGTTTTTCCGTAATTTGTCTCTCAGTATATTCTTCTTCGTAGAGAATACAGATAGCAGTTCGATGTTCCAGAGTGAATTGCTTCCATTTTACCGTGCTAAATGGACTCGATGGATAGATAGACCAATTCTTGCTAGAAAATCGAATGGAAATGCTTGACTCTAAAAGTTGAAAAACTATTTTTTAAATGCTCGAAAACGAGAGACAAAATAATGAGAAATATACATATAATGGTCATATGAGATACTGTTTCGTTTAAAAAAGAAAAAAGGATAGGACAGTCATATAAAAAAAAACAAGACGAAATAAAGAATTTTTTAGAAATGTGCTTAAAAAATGAAAATATATAATAAGATTTTTTAACAAAGATCTATTAACAAAGAAATGTCATGTTTTATTGGAAACTATTACTGCTTCCAAACTTTTGTAACTTGTAAAATTCACATATACGTGACAGCGGCTGTCAAAGCGTTAAAAATCTTTCGAGTGGCTAAAACAAGGAATTGTGTGATTTATGATATAAAAGCCCTAAAAAGGCTTGCGTGGTGTTACAGTCGAAAAGATATAAAACGTGTAAATTGTTGAAAAACTTCACCAGAAACATAAAACACTCGACGTTAGAAAAATGAGTGCTCTGTTATCTGTAAATTACCTTCTTTGAACGAAATTCAATGCACTTCTACTGTACATTGAAATGACAACAGACAAGAAATAGGAAAACATTCAAAAAGTCATAAAGCTCGAGGTTCTTGATGGTAACAGTAAATCGAAAAAAGATTGCAACGAATCGATCCCTTTGTTTCCAGCTTCCTTTACGCTTGGTTTTCGTAAATCCATAACAGTGGGTCGAGCTTTCGCTCGATTTGCATCGAAAGATATTGAAAATATTTCCTTTGTCTGAACATCGATAATCTATTCTACTCAAACACGCCATACAAAGTTATTTAATAAATAAATGCACTTTCCAGTCAATATTTTTCTGTAACGTTAATCTACATTTTAACTGTAGAAAAAAATGAGAATTTATTGGCTATTGTTATTAGCGATAGAAAATTGAATACAAAGTGCATACATTTTTTTGAATTTATAGTAAAAAAAACTTAACTCTATACATTGTAAGTAAATACATTTTTCAAATTATAGGAAAATTACACTTTCGCCTCAGAAATTTTGTACATGTTACACCATACTTGACGTGAATTTTTTTAATTTGAAGAACACATATTTTATAATCGTTGTGATCAGTGTGATAATATAGGTTTTTTCTTTTGTTCGTGTGAAATAATATTCGATTATTATTTTATATTCCTGACCATCTACAACAGAAACATTATAGAACGACGAAATTCACAAACGTTCCAAAATTAAATTTGTAATACCACGAATCCAATTTCTACCAGTTGATTGCGAATTTTTCATGTAACTAACACAGTTTGGCCATTGTCATTGCCACTGTCACTGTAACCAACAATGCTTTTGAAAACATACCATACAAATTTGCACTTTATCGTTAGCTTAGTGCGTATAGCATGAACTCTACATGTATAAAAGTATATATTTTAGCCAGAATTTATCGCCATGACCTACAACGCCATTGAGACAAATGGAGCATCGAAGAGTGAACCACATCGAACGACAAATACATCTGTGGACTCAAAGGCCACAGCAAATCAGACGGACAGTCGAAGTTAAACAGAAGATTGTTACCATGAAATTCCGCGTGATTCAATTTGACCGGAAGTTCGACCGAAAACACGGTATACCATCAAGTTCCCGGTGCCGCCCTAATGAATCTAACGCCGACTCTTGAACGCCAACGCTCTCCCTTGCAACCGTTTCCATCGGTCGTCACCTTTAGCTCGATCAAACGATTCGTAGTTTCCGCCACTTCAGCTTGTAAGAAAAACTATTCGCGCGTTCAGTCGTGCAAGTAAATATTAGGACGCCCCAGAAAATATTGCGCAATTTGATCGCATTACATTTCGCTAGTAAAAAAAAGAGTAAAAACTCAAACCATCCATCGGAACGTAAACGTTTATTGATTCGTGCGAAATTCGCGGAGTCGATATAGCGAATAAAAAATTTATTTGCTAACGCGACGTTTGCTTAAGAATAACAAATACGAAACACAGAAATAAAAGAATTCCCAAGAGGCAAAAGCAGTTCACGTTTTACGTAAAATGCAAATAATTTTAACATTTTGATGTTCTGTTTCGAGTTCAAACATATTTAGAAATTTTCTTGTAGAAGGTAGAAAATTTAAAAATGTTTTCCGTGAAATAGTCGCGAGAACGATTCAAACGGAAATTGTATAAAAAGTATCGAATTTTTCCAACGACACTCGTAGTCGGATTAAAATCATTTGACCATTTAAAGCTACCAACAGCGAAAGATTATCCCTACCATAACGTTTTACGACTTTTCCTTCCATTCTCTTTGGGAAGAAGAATTTACAAGGGAAAAAGAAGAAAAGGTGACGTCGTTGAGGAGATATCGGTACGACCACTGGGCTTGTACGGGCAGAGATTAATAAAAATATTTGAACACTAGAATATACATAGATTTATTTCTTTATATCTTAATTTATTAGGGTTATAAAATGTATACATTCTTTAAAACTGTTTTTTTTTCTTGTAATTGATAATGACTGAAAAGGTACGTCATTACTGTGTTACAAAAATATTCACACACATTTAAAAAAACAATGATCGGAACATACTGGATAACAATATAAATCGACTTAATATTTTGTAGCATGATCTTTATTTATACCAAGAATGCTCTTCATTCATTTCTAAATTGATTAAATTTATATTCTGACGCCATGTTTCGATGTCACTATTTTATTAACAAAATCAGCGTCATCTTTCAATTATTAACTAAAATATTATGTTTTCTTTTGATAATAAATTTATTTGCATCATCGTATGGTTTATTGTAATGACTATATAGGAGGTCAGTCGAGTACTTGTGAGAAAGCGTAGCCCTCTATAGGCGAGTGCAGGAGGTATCACCGCGGAACGAATAATCTTCAGAAATGTGCAAGTATCCGAATATTTTTGTAACGCAATAATGACATGCCTTGTCAGTTACTGTTAATAAGAATATAATGTTTATAAAATTGTCACCGAAATTTATATATTTCACACCTGAAATAAATTTATTTTGTGCATACACAATTAAGATATAGAGAAATAAATATACTCTAGTTCTCTAGTGCATTGAATATTTTCGTTGCTCGCTGCACTTGCGTCAGTAACTTCCGATCGTAAATGAGAAACAAGATCGTGCGGGGGTAACACGCGAACGGGGAACGTAATCTGCTCGCGAACGAAGAACGGCATTCATTTTCATTACGAGCACGCGACGACGCCTTTTTAATCTCCGGGGATTAATCATTCAACGAGATCGCAACGAAAGGAGCTTAATGCTAGCTCCGGCTAGAAGGCTACAGTAAGTACGTCTTGCGTGATATATATGATATACTTTCTGGGATACGGTATGATTACGATATCGATCTTACCCGGATTGGTGGGTGCTGATCGAAGACAATTTATCAAACTTTTCATCGCGACTGAGAAGTCTTACGAATTACATCCTATCTATAATTTCTACAGTTCTTCAAATAATAGCCTTTCCTATACAGCTGAGACGAAGAAATTTATTTTAGGAGAAATCTAATAATAAATATTTTCCGTTACAATGTATTCATATCAGAAACAAAATGTATACAATTTTCGTATTAATATAATCTATGTTATTATACAGGGTATTCGGCCAACCCTGGGACAAATTTTAATAAGAGATTCTAGAGACTAAAATAAAACGAAAATCAAAAATGCCCATTTATTGATTGAGGCTTCGTTAAAAAGCTATTAACAAAATTATTAATAAAATTTGCCCACCTACACGAATTTTTTTCTCGAAAATGCTTGGGATTTCGGGGGTATGTGTGTTCACCAAAAATGATTGTAATTGACCCCCAAAACTGAAAATAATTTTTTCAAAACGATTTAAAATTTTTTTTTTTGCACGGACAAATTTAGACACCTACCCCCTGTCGATTTTCCTTAAAAATTCGTTTTTCATTTTTAGTACTTTTGTTTGATGCCCTATAGAAAAGTTGTCTAATACTTTTTTGTAGGTACCCATGAGCTCTACTTCAGAAAAAAGTTTCATTGAAATATATTCACTATTGTAAGAATTGTGGTTGTTTGACTATTGGACCACTTTTATGGGGTTTTTCTAATTTCACGGGGTCAAGGAACAACTTTTTCAATATTGTTAGAATTTCTACGTATTCTTCACGAAAATACGCGTTGATTGCATTTTGAAACATTAAAATCGTCCAATCCGTTCAGAAGTTATGATGTTTTAAAGATACGCATGAAATTTCAGTGAAACATGTCAATGGTATGGTCAGACATTCCATTTTTGGTAAGGAATTTTTTTCTCGAAAACGCGTAGGATTTCGGGTGTATATCTATTCACCAAAAATGATTGTAATTGACCCCCGCAATTGAAAATAATTTTTCCAGAACGATTTGAAATTTTTTAATTTAATTTTTTAATAACTTTTTAACGAAGCCTCAATCAACGAATTGATGTTCTTGATTTTCGTCTTATTTTGGCCTCTAGAATCTCCCAGAGGTGACCGAACACCCTGTATAAATTGTATGTTATGTACATCGTAATCTTAAGAACAACCTGACCAATTTAGGTAATACTTTAAAGACTGTTTTATACCCTCTAAGAATTTAGAGTCAATTCTCTCTTATATGTTTAAATAGTGGATTCACAAAACAGAAAATAAATGTTTGAAACGCTATAAAATTTAATGATCGAAACTGCGACGTAACGTTACATAATTGACCTAGATTCACTTTTTCACCATTTCCTTCGCAATTACCTGAAATAACCTAACGACATGATCGGCAGAGGATTGAGATGTAAAGTTTTAATTGCATCGACGTTTTCGTAGAAAATTTTTGTTGCGTGCACAACACAGCTTACGCTTCGTACTCTACGGCTAATAGTTCATTGTAGGCGATGATACAAGCTCGCAACATGCACACGATTGGAGCAGCGTGCAGCATGTACGTTACAACGTTAGACAATCAACACGCTATGGCTCTCAGACTACAGCTCGTAACCTGCCGTTTATTTTTTGCATGGTTCGACAATTACTGCCGTAAAAAATCTCATTACGTCATTATATTAATTGCGCCATTACTCGGGAAGAAGACGAACATTAACAGGAGGGTGGATTTTGTACGCACGCGAAGATTCTTTAATTATGCAAACGCGCCAGAATTTTTCCGTGAAACGTACAGTTTTGCATAGAAATTCAGGCACGTACACGGTAAATCACGCGAATGGAAGTAATTCGATAACTTCGTTAATATAGATTTTACGAAAGATTCATTAAAATACGTGTTACGTGACTCGAAATTGGTCGTATACAGTACCGTTTCATATTTTCACTGTTCTTTCGACATTTCAAGATCGAGTTTCCTTCGAATAGAAATCCTATGTTAAGGCTGAAACGAATTTAGACACTATTGACACTATTTCAAATTCATTCTCCTGTATCATTGAAGAAAATGTGACCTTTCCGGAATGTTCTCTAAAACTAAATTCAATTATTAGGTACGCGTAAGAAGAAAATAATTCTTTTCGAATTTTTAATTTCGATATATGACACATTGTTTATAATGTGTTCAAACAACGTATTCAAACTCATCTCGAAGATACAAGATTTTTGGACGATGAAACTGTATAATTTGCTATACAAGAATGGTTTAATCAGCTATAGCTTTATTTGTTAGCTAGCAAGCCACCACAAAATAAAAAATAATCACGATAATTTGAGAAGTTTAAAACCAAAATCCTCCTTAAAAAATGCAAAACTGTCGAAGATACAAAGAAGACAAAGAAATGATTTTGACAATAAATGTCTAATTTAATTATGCAATAAACATATAACATCCATTATAATAATGATAATAATAATAATAATTACGCGTCGTATGAACTAACATCCATTATAATAATTATTATTATTATAAAGGATGTTAGTTCGTACGACGCGTAGTACTATTGCAAACAAAATTTCGTTCGACCTTATACTCCAAATCAAAGGAAAAAATACCACACAGTCGACATAAGGAATAAAATTTATTATTTCATCCAAAGTCGATAAAACGTAACGAAAAAAATGATATTTGTATCTCGAAATATTAAAGAATACATGTGGAAAGTGGCGAAAAGTTTCATCGAACCATTATGCTGTAAAAAAATTTGTCAAACATGACACCCCGAAATGACACGTAAAGTAAAATGATCGGGGATGGCAAAAAATTGGACTTTTTCGCGTCTAAATCGCCGTTTCCGAATAACCGTGCATCGCTACATATTTCTCCTTTCGTGTCGTCAAAGTATGAACCGCGCAAGTCGCGCGATTCAGTTATTCAGCATTTCACGAGGAATACCTACCCTAATTCCTCGTGTGCGCAATGGTTTACACGGGGCTCCGTGCTACCAATGCAATTAATAACTTCCAGCTCGAGAGCACGGGGGCTAATAGCGGTTAGTTTGCATGGTCTACAGGGGTTTATTGAGCAAACATCGGTCGAAACTACAATTGCCAGGCTTCCGCCGCCAAAAATCGATCGATCCGCCGCCGGAAGACGACAGCTGGAAAACACCGGCTACAGAATTGATAAATTTCCAAACGTCGCCGATGGAACTTGAACCGTTTGTTTCACTTGGAAAGTTCGCGCTGCGACAAACAGGGGGATATTAATAGGCCAGAGGGACGGGAGAACGCCCCGTTGTGCTCGTCTGCGAAAATCGTTCGGACCAGGGACGACGGAAAGATCGATGATAATTAATTCGAGTGTACCGTTCAGCCGCACACCGGAACGAAATTGATTTCGGTTTTCAGCGAAATAACAATTCATTGGCATCGAGCCGCGCTACGAAGGACCTTTTCGAGTTATTTGCTGATAGTGATTGCTTGTTCTCGCGAAAATCTGAAAGCTCAAGGCACGACTAACTCTTAGACTAATCGTAACTTTCGGGAAGTCTACGGTTCTGAATTTAAGGACCCCGCCCCTGCACGCATGCTACAGGCAATATCTGCCTGCGAAGATATTACTATACTGACAGGGTGCCAAATTGACAATCTCCGACTTCGATGGAATTTTACACACGGAGAAAATACTTAATTAAAGTTTAATTTTTTATGAGCGGACACAAGGTCTGCATAAATATTTCATAATCAGACATAAATTAGAATCATTCTAGTCGATTAGATAGTTATGAAGTAGTACTTTTATTGGATACAGTAACACTTTTTATTCACTTGTAATTGTTCGTCAAACCCCAAAGTTTTTCTTCGTATTCGTTATTTTCCTCTATCTCGATTTCTAGATCAATTTCAACGAATTCTGAGTCTAATAGGCATAATTTCATTTTTTAGAGTTTCACGTGTTATGCAGTACCTAAAATTATAAGTACACAAACTAACAAAATCACGTTTTATTTTTATATATACAGAATATAAGGTTGTGACAACATACTGAGAAATAAATTTTTGTTAATGCCAATTAAGATACATTATAAGTCGTGCCACGTAAATAAAATAATTGATCCCCGATGTAACTACTCGAAATAGACAAAAAATTAATTCGAATAAATAAATTATTTTCAAGGTAATTCTATTTATTCGAGATAATTGATGGAACTTTCGTAAGTTCTTGAACGTTAATACGATTCTCGATCCATTCGGAATCTACCATGCGTCGAAAGCGTCATCTTTCACGGGGAAAATAATTCTGAAAATAGCGAGGCGAACTAATTTAAGAACTCTCGAAGTAAACTTTTCCTGCACCAAGCGGGAAGCTTATTTTCCGTTGTATTCATAATCATGCAAATTCTTCTCGTATTTAAAGGTTAAAGTTTTAAAACATTATCTCCGCGGCGGGAAGAAAAAGACTCTGGAATGTAGCGACACTTAATACAGATGTTCGCGCGATTTCGCAGCTGTTTAAAAGGAAGTTTACGAAGACATAAATACTTGATTAAGCACGGAAACTCGTAACCGCTTTGAGAAGAAGTTTACGAACACAGAATTGAGAAAAAGACGTAAGGGCCGTGTAGTTGCTCATTTACTTGTTCTTGCACCTACTGTAAAGCCAATTCAACGTTTACAAGACGAAATATTTAATTCCTCCGAGATATTGCAAGTCAATTTTCGTTTACTAGCGATACTGTGTACGGCATTAAATATTATAAATAACCAAACTCTTTTGCAGAATAGTCATCTAGCAATAGCTACGTAACCTTCTGTTTCAGTAAACTGATAATCTGTGGATGTTTATGCACGAAAAATATCCTAAATATGCAAACGACACCTACAATTTATGTCGTTCAAACAATTAAATAGATATCTGTTTTACGAATGACCACGGGGTGGGAATTTCAAGTATGGCGACACTTGTATTCACCAACAGAGAGCTACGCTCTCTCACAAGTACTCGATCGACCTTCTATTCCTATATACAGGCTGTTCGGCCACTCCTGGGAAAAATTTTAATGGGGGATTCTAGAGGCTAAAATAAGACGAAAATCAAGAATACCAATTTGTTGATGAAGGCTTCGTTAAACAGTTATTAACGTTTAAAGTTCCGACAGTACTAAATTTTTTTCTCGAAAATGCGCAAGATTTCCGGGGGGGTATGTCTATTCACCAAATATGATTGTAATTGACCCCCACAACCAAAAATAATTTTTCCAAAACGATTTGAAATTTCTTTTTTCCGGCGAAAAATTTCACACCTTCTCGAATTTTTTTCTCGAAACTCGGTAGGATTTCGGGGGTATGTGTGTTCACCAAAAATAATTGTAATTGACCCCCACAGCTAACAATATTTTTTTCAGAACGATTTGAAACTTTTCATTTTCGTCGAAAAACTTAGGCACCTACCCCTGTCAATTTTTCTTAAAAATTCCTTTTTCCATTTTAGTAATTTTGTTTGACGCCCTTCAGAAAAGTCGTCTAATACTTTTTTGTAGGTACCCATGAGCTCTACTTCAGAAAAAAGTTTCATTGAAATATATTCACAATTGTAGGAGTTATGGCTGTTTACAAATTTGACCATTTTTATGGGGGTTTTCTCATTTTGCGAGGTCAGGGACCAACTTTTCGAATATTTTTGCGATTTGTACATATTCTCCATCAAAATACACGTAGTTTGCTTTTTTAAACATTAAAATCGTCCAATCCGTTCAGAAGTTATGACGTTTTAAAGATTTACATGAAAATTCTGGCAGACATTTCTGGCCAGAGATTATATTTTCGGTAAGGAATTTTTTTCTCGAAATTGAGTAGGATTTCGGAGGTATGTGTAATGACCAAAAATGCTTGCAATTGACTCCTGCAACTAAAAATAATTTTTCCAAGACAATTCGAAAGTCTTTTTTTTCACCCAAAACTTTCAGCACTTACTCAAATTTTTTTCTCGAAAGTGGGTAGGATTTCGGAAGTATGTGTATTCACCAAAAATGATTGTAATTGACCCCTGCAACGGAAAATAATTTTCCCAGAACGATTTGAAATTTTTGAATTTAATTGTTAATAACTTTTTAACGAAGCCTCCATCAACAAATTGGTATTCAATGCTCTAGCGTCTAAGGCTTTCTAGGATTGTTTCACTATGCTGTACAACCCCCACAAATATAAAACCTCTGCAAGTGTTTCAAAATAAGTGCCTAGATTAATATTAAAGAGACATAGATATAAAAGAATAATTAATCTTCGTAAGGATGCTAAAATTTCAGCAATAGCAAAATATATAAGACAAGTAGCACAAAAGTTTTATATATTCTTGAATGATATATGTATAGCATGGAATAATGGCAATAAGATACTTGAAAATGTACTTAATATAAGATAAATAATATTTAGAATTAAACATAAATTACCTTATCAGAAGCTGTCAATATTTTACCAAAGTAACGTGAAACTAGTTAGAAGAAGACAAGAGTATTGTAACTTATAAAAAAATGTATAAAAAATAAGACTGAATGTGAATGTGTGGGTATGAATGGAAGAAAGATTCAGAATATCGTGGACTTATATTGGCTTTAGTATGAGCACTTGAAATGTGCAATGTAGGTTGCAAACAGCAATTTCTAAACACAGGTTTTCTAATTTTCTAAGTATAATTTTCCTGTGAAATCAAATATATCACAGACCATGGTCTAAAACTACCGATCCATCGTGAACATCATCCTGTGATAAATACAACACAAGGAATATTAAATTCATGGTATACAAAATGGAGGTGTTAAAGATTTCTACGTAGGCTAGGATCATACATGTAAGAGACTATGGTAATTGTTATTAATACAATTCTCCCTTCTCCTTTCCTTTTCTTTCCTCCTGCTATCTCACTTAGCACCACAGAAACCATAGGTTAAGAACTCTCGATGCTCCATAGAACATGCATCGACTAAAATTTATTCGAGCGGTTCCCTTTATTTAAATATTGGACGCGCCATACTAAAACCGAGCTGCATTTCGAGTTACCGACACCGCAATCGCCGCAGCAGCTACGCGAATCACGTTCCTTCCGCCTCTCATTTTCCCTGTCTTTATTTCTACCGGATAAGTTCACTGAATAGAAGGATCTTCACAAAAGACACGGAACCATAGAGACCAGCTTTTCTATCTCACTTTTGATCAGAACCGAAGAAGAATAAACCCTGATAACCGATACGCGAATACAAACGGACCTTTTAACCAATCCCTGGACCGTCGAAAGGTCAAAGATTAAGCAGCCCGCTGCAAACCGCGAAGCGCGAAGAACGTTGGGAACGGACTTGTTTGTTCTTCGTTCGACATTCGATTTTCATAAGTTTTAATCCCATTAAAAATACAGCGTCGTAAATAACGGCTGATTAGTTTTTAGCGTGCTCGCGAAAGCGCCCATTAAGGAAATGGAATTATGATACGGAAAAGTGGCGCACGAAATGCTACTGTTCGATATCAACGGAGTTTTAAACTGTTTGTTTACTCGAAAGGTAACGAAATCGATTTTTTACAGTTTATTAAGAACCGTAATCTTAAATGCATCAGAGATTGCTGGAGTGGGTTCCAAATATTAAAAGAAAACCAGACGTTGCAGAAATATTCAATTATTTGATTTGCTTTATATTGCGTTATCGCAAATCGTAACGTTTCATTAAACACAAAACTCGATAATTTGTCCTCTCGTTAAGGTTACAGAAGAATGAAATGTTTTCCGATATTAGTTTATATCCGTTCTTGAATTAATATAATGTTACTTTACGCAAATATTTCATTATATTATCCGATTCGCGACCGTTTCTCGTTTTGTTACACATATAATACATTTAACGAACCAGTTTCAGTTTCCGCGTGCACACCTAACTGTCAATATTTTCTCGAAATCGAGGATGCTCGTTCTTTTTCACATTGAAATCGTACCACATATTACACGTTGACATAAAAAAAAAAAAAACAAAGTAATAACTCGAACAGCAATATCGGACACGGAAACAAAGGGGTTTTCTTAATGCGACGTCGCGGTAAACGTGAATAGGCACAAAACGTTTGTCGGAGCTAGCGCGCGCGTTGAGAATGGTATTTATTCGCCTGTTTTTCCACCGCGAGCAACGCGCATCGAGCCTTTTTCAATTATCTGGCGCGGTGGACGATTTGATTTGAAAAATAACTGTATGCTCGAGGGAGGAAATGACGGGAACGCGAGGCCTCGCGAACGGTATTCACCGTTCCTGACAACATTCCACTTTTCAATTTCGATGCAATACACGTCGTTCGAACGCGATTCGATAAAAAATTCGCTGAGGGCCACTCTGACGAATATCTTTCGATATTTGGTAGCCGGACGTCTGGACTTTCGAAGCGACGTTCGCCTGTTTTCAGGAAAATACGAGACAATATTGTGTTACGCCTTTCAAGATTAACAGCTTTTTTCATGCAGAAACAAAGTAGTTCCCTATATAGATAATAGGAGGTTTTAAGCGTCGAAGAAATAAATTTTATCGAATATTTACGGTGATTTAAATATGAGACGGAAGAAGTAAAAAGTGTAATTACTTATGTAGGAATTAAAATTGACGCGCGTTATTATGTGGATATTAAATATTTCTTATATTAAGAACCAGGTCAGTTTCTGTCTTTGGGAAAAGTAATATATTTGAACGAGAAGGCTAAATACTCAAAATAATAGCTAAGATCCATATCATTTATAATGTAATTTAAATTACTTTAAATGCAGGTTTTATACACAGAAATTTTAGCTTGTCAAGCGTACCAATAACTGTGCAAAGTATTAAATTAATATCTTAATTACTTTTCCTACGATAAAATTCCACGAATGCCCTACTTTCTTCAGACCATGACATTAAGAGATCCTTTCTCAGGTCCAGATTGACCATAATATACAGCAATTCGAGCACTCCATTTACAATATTAATGGCGATAAACTAATTTCCGAGGTGCTGGAGTCCGCATCGGATTCACATACTTAATTTGTGCAACCACAACAGACGAATTTACTGCGCAGCTCGAGAGACAATCTAGCACAGTCACCGTCAAACTTACGAACGTACACATCTACGCGAATGCATACCGACACTTGTTGACCCTATTCCTAGATAGCGCCGTTTATGCATCCCCTTTTTGCCCGCAAACAACAGGGAAAAAGCATGCACTGCGGTCTATTCGACAAACGATCTTGCGGCGTCGCGTCGCGTCGGCCTGATCGATCGCCAATAGACGAATCGAAAACCGTTCGAGAGGAAAAACTAAATGCAGTCGTACACCTATGACGGCGGACATTCGTTTTCACGTACAGCAAAACGAAAACCTTCTCGTCCCGGGCTTGTTTCGTACGTTCCCTCGTCAATCCGTCGCGTTCCACTATATAAAGAGCGAACCACGTCTATTATTTTCCTTGTTAGCTGGTGAATCGAAATTTCATTTGTCGTGGATGACACAGTTTCAAAACACCTTCGATACGACGATATTGAATTTTTCATGCATCTTATTTTTATAAGCTTTAAAAATCGCATTCTTTGATCAATTTTAATGAAGCCATTGCATCAAAGTGCATGATAATTTAAAAAAATAAAAACTACATAAAATTGAACGCATGATAATGTGGCTTATAAATTTGGATATTATAGAATTCGTGTCATTTTGTATCACAATGAAAATCAATGCTAAGCACTCACGTCCGCGAATGTGTTAAAGGGGTCTTCTAGTGTGGAGTGTATTTCTTTAGAATTTTTTTACAAATAAACTTTAACACCTTTTCGAGTGAAATTTACAAGATTTATTAATATATGTTTCAGTGATGTTTAAAAAATTTTTGAACGAAAATAAGTGAAAATTCATGGCACTGCATATTTTCATACATAGTCGCTTTTAAAAAAAGATTGTCTCACGTTGTCCATGATTCCGGCCATTCGGTTTGTTCCAAATGGAAAAACGTGAAAGATTTTTAATCAATATAAGTTTGGCTATAGTCGTTAGCAAAAGGAAAGAAAAAAATCGATGATTAAAAAAATGGCAGCACTTTGAAGTTTAATTATCGTTTCTGTCGTGTTTTTTTTCGACGTCGGGGACCCAAAGTAATATAAAAGATAACAATTTTGGGTTCATTCTAGTACGAACTATAGTCGTATATGTTCTGAATGTACATCTAAAATTTTAAGCCAATTACTCAAGTAAATTTTGAGATATCATGGATACCGTTAGGGTAAACATAGTTTCAAGAAGAACTTTCTTTTTTGAGAATATGATCTATACCACACGCAAAAGATTCTATGAATCAACTCTCTGATAGCTTTAGATTTCGAATTGCCAGTAAATATTAATTTATTCATTTACAAACCCTACATAAAGGCCTGTAAAATTATTTTCTCCTTCCTCGAAGAATGTAAATTATAAATTTGTAAACTTCGTTATAGCTGCTTTTTCTCACTATTGTAAAGCACATAAACCTCTATGTATGGTTTCAAATGCTTAATAAAAAAAAGAAAATCGTGTTCCTTAATACAGGATGTTGATGGTTTAATCAAAATCAATGCAGCAAATTTTAAAGTTAACTCGAAAGAAAGAAACAATCAGACAGACATAAATTCCATTATTGGCTTAAACGATCTAATACGTCTGACCGAGGATTATACTACTTACTTCTCTTGCCCCAGTGCCGTCTTGACCAACTTAACTGTAACTCTCGCTACTTATTCTGTCTACAGAGTTTACTTGCTATTAGTTTTCCAAGATAATGTTCCAGTTTATCGATTCTGGTTAAACTTGTGTCGCGATACCGAAGGGAATCCCTAAGTTCAATACTTTCAAGGTTACGTTATGATACATAGCTGAATTCCTCTTACCACTTACAACGATATACAACGGATAAGAAATATATCCATTTTCGTATATTGATAATCTACGTAACTGGAAAGAGTGACTTTAAAAAGAAATTATATTCAAAATGATCGTCGTTTAAAATAATCTAAATAGCTCGTAATACATTTTCTACCTTTTCTCCGCCCTTGTAGCGTTACGATCGTGGAATCTCAGCTAACGATTTCAAACCGTAAAACTAAAATATAAATCCGGATAGATACCGTAACGGTCAAATGTTTACGAAAAAGAACGTTAAAAAGAAATTGACGTTATAAACATACGTTTGTACATTGTTCCTGTCTGTATGTTTTGTCAATTATCATCGATTCTACATTTCCCTTCGTTTCACTTCTCTGTACAACAACTATTTCCAATTCGTCGACCTTTTTTTTTAACCATTTTCTATTTCCCCCTCTGATGTCCCGTTTCACCTGATCACTGGATCACGCTATCGAATGGGCGGATAGCACATTAGTTACCGGTAACAAGCGCGCAGAACAACTACGTTACATCGTAGCCAGGGCATGTTCTACACAACCATAAAGTACGTGTCACACCGTACCGCCATGTAAGCCTCTCCCCCAACCCCATCCTCCACGTGGCCGCGGACCAATCGCGCGAGAACTCGTTTATTGTTCGTGAACAACGAACTCGAACAAATGTCGACTCGTACACCGTGTCCCTCCACTTTACGAACCACTTCTTCGCCGTTAATCGCGACGCAGACTCGTGGAAATTGCGTATGGCTGAAAGTACACCTCGTTGTCATTGTTTCCTGCCGCGATCATTCCCTGGACATTAACGCAATATCGCGAAATATTGTTGCTATTGTCGAGAGGAAATCGCGAGGAGTTTCTAACATCAAGTCTAAGGAATAAATTTGCAAAAGAATTGCAAAATTATTTTACAGAAATTAAGGGGATAACAATATGCAGTAGTAATTCTCCTTTGAGTAATAGTAATTCTTCAATAATTTTTTCAGGACGATTTGAAATTCTTCAATCTCGCCGAAAAATTACTCCACCTACTCGAAGTTTTTTCTCGAAAGTGCGTAGGATTTCGGAGGTATGTACATTTAACAAAAATGACTGTAATTGACCCCCGCAACCGAAAATAATTTTTTCAAAACGATTTAAAATTTTTTTTTCGCCGAAAAATTTAGGCACCTACCCCCTGTCGATTTCTCTTAAAAATTCATTTTTCATTGTTAGTAATTTTGATTGACGCCCTATAGAAAAGTTGTCTAATACTTTTTTGTAGGTATCCATGAGCTCTACTTCAGAGAAAAGTTTCATTTAAATATATTCACAATTGTAGGAGTTATGGCTGTTTGAAAATTGGACCATTTTTATGGGATTTTTCTCATTTTGCGGGGTCAAGGATCAACTTTCCGAATATTTTTATAATTGCTACATATTCTACACTAAAATACGCGGCGTTTGGCTTTTTGAACATTAAAATCGTCCAATCCGTTCAGAAGTTATGATGTTTTAAAGATTCGCATGAAATTTCAGGGATACACGTCAATGGTATGGTCAGATATTATATTTTCGGTAAGGAATTTTTTTCTCGAAAGTGCGTAGGATTTCGGAGGTATGTGTAATGACCAAAAATGCTTGTAATTGACCCCCGCAATTGAAAATAATTTTTCCAGAACGATTTGAAATTTTTTAATTTAATTTTTTAATAACTTTTTAACGAAGCCTCAATCAACGAATTGATGTTCTTGATTTTCGTCTTACTTTGGCCTCTAGAATCTCCCATTAAAATTGTTCCCAGTGGTGGCCGACACCCTGTATAGAAATCACTATGCCGAATTTCATGACTCTCTCATATAACAATTCTGAGATATAAAGCACAGCGGACCTTTTAATCGATATTGATCGAGTGTTAAAAAATAAAGGAAGAAAGAAACTCCTGTCGCTCACGTTAGAAACAGTCTATGTCTGTTCTGTTCATTCGATTCACTTGTACTACGATCTGAATACGCAACGGCTTAGCATCGACCGCAAACCAGAATGTGTTCAAAGTTTAAAGCTTCCTTAAACCCTGTACACCGAAACTCAGAAGTACGATATTCTGTGTTCTCTATCCCGATGAAGCAAATCCGCTGATTCCAATAAGTCAGATCACGACTTCGATACAACTTTCAAGTATAAAAAACAAAGTAGAATGTACCGATAAAAGACACCACAAAAAATATTTACGAATAAAAGCAACTAGGGACTTACGATTAAAAAGATTAAACATTTCTAAGACAAATATATTAATTATATATGTTTTTCAAAACTCTTTTGATTTCTTTAGTTGAAGAAATCAAAATCGTTAGAAGTTATTTTAATACTTGAAAGCGTTAACTATTTGTTTCCATTATCTGTTCATCTTTAATAGCAGCTGGTCGGTGTAAAATCTTTCGTCAGCTTCACTCATCATGCTTCCGTGATTTACGTGAAAATAAATCATTATAATCCCCACGCGTTTACGTGTAACCCTTAAACAAGATAAATGAAAACACAAATCTGCCTTGGAAAAAAGTTTTTACAGAGTATCGTACACCCCGCGCCAAAAGTTTCTGAACAATGGAGTCAAGTTACCGAAGAAACAGATATAACTCATCCTTGCTTGTTGTTATTTCTGAAACTTACATCAAAATAAAATATATACATTAATAGATCGTTGATAAGCTTTTGCAAATACATTTTGCATTTTCATTGTTCGTTTCGTGTACTTTCAGAATCAGTGTATCTGCTTTTATCATTATTAGAAATAAACCAATAACTCTATGATAAAACTAGATCCAGTATATATCATCTTGCACAACATCTGCAAACACAACGAAATAATTTAATAACTCTAAACTGTAATAACTTTTGAATTCCTAGGTTTAAGGCATAAGTACACGAATATTTTTTTGTAAAGAATTTAAAACTGTATCGAATAATCCAATCAAAATTATAGTTTCATTTGAACCATTCGACATCGTTTAATTTTGTCTCTTTTTGTCTATCTTCAGCTTTGAAGATATAATTTTTATACTGACTTCATCCTATTCAGTGCACAATCATCGCCATAGAATGAACTGCGTAGATTGCGTCGTCGTTGCAGCTGATAATGTTAAACTGCAGTACAACGGTACAACGATTGCTGGCGAAACAATCTCAACTAAACAACTGATTCATCGAATGGCTTGAAACGATGAAGTTGGGACAGAAACCAGATCGTTGCAAGTGTAGAGCAAATTAAATTAATCGTTCGACACTGTCACGCGGCTTTATTGTCGGCCTTTTACGAGTACAACCGGCAGAGGAACGCGAACAGCAGTCGTAAAGCTTAGCAACGTATATATAACTTACATTGCAACCGTTTCACTTGTTAAATTATCCCCGAGCACAATTTGCAGTAGTGTTTTTGCAACGGTTTCTCCTTGTAGCGACGAAATCATTGCGCGAGCTTTTTAATCCCCTTTAACGGCAGCGAAAGTACGCTTGGAAGAGAATTAAACCGACGCGACACAATAATGAGACACTAAAATGCTTCCCGGGGAAACAATGGACGATACTTTTGTAAAATACGACCGAGCACGCCGCCCGATTAATTCCATTATTTACGAAATCGTATTAACGCCGCTTCGATGTTCGCCATTATTGGAGCTCATATCTGCTCAGCGAACGATTTCTTGGTCTCTGAGTCGAGAATAAATTCGTGTAAATAGCCCAAGTTTAATACAAGGAAGGTGGATATTTTCGTCATTTGAAGAGAGAAGTGAAGAAAACAACTTCTTACTTTAGAACAGAAATAGTATTATGGTAGTTTGTAGCGGTTGTAAGAAGAAATAAGCGGGATAGTAGAAAGAAAAGGAAAAAGAAATGGAAACAATTCGTCCTGGACCTGCTGATAATCGGTATTAATAACTCCATCTGTAATCAGTGTTAATAACGTAAAAAAATGGTATCATTTAAGAAACAAGCAATAAAAGGAAGAAGTACATCGTCAAGAAATACTTCCCATTATAGGATTCATTTGTATCTATGCTTAGAAATGAGTTGCAGCTTGTTTAAGTTTCCAGAATCACTTTGTATATCACTAGCCATTTTTAGTCCTAGAGAAGTCTTCAGATTAACCCTAAGAGTAATATTAGCTCTGTACACAACAATCTTTCTACGTAAAGTCTCCAGCCATGTACGAGCTAGTGGATAGTCAACAAATTAGATATGCTCAAAAGCACCCGCGTTTACAAACGTGTGCTGCTCATACAGGTAATAATGTTCCAGACAGCTAAAGTTTGCATAACCGAACTTCATCATTTTCTCATTAATTCTTCTTCGTTAAAATAATGAAACCAAAACACCTCAATTATGTTGGAATCTTCAGGGACATGTATGATATTTTTAATGGAAAACCGAAACGATAAATTTATAAATCACTCTTGTACGACAATTGCGAGAGTTGTTTGTTGTTCAGGATTCGTAAACTAATCTTTATCGATTTACTATGTATACTAGTCTCAAAACACGAAATTTTTTAAGTAGCACAATGGTTATGTTTAAGTACACCATTATACGTAATATAAGACGGTATTTCTAACTCTCGAGAAGATAATTTCCAGATGTTTGGTCTGCCAGACCTAACCCAGACGCTCAAAACGATCACGCAAGAAATTTCGAACAATAGGCCCACTACAAGTCGGTTCTAAACACTGGACGGACACTTCGAAACATAAATCATCTACCACCTCCATTGCACACAGTTCTTGCACCATCCATAAGTTCTATTCAATAACAATCCCATATCAGTAGTTGCATTCTGCTTATCTAGTGGCATTCGTTAAAAAAACCATAGTGGTTTTGGTTTACCACTACTAACAATTAATTTTCGTCAAAATTTGGACATAGGAAAATTTCCAGATAAACGACTCCTTAATGCAGGGTTGGCGTATTTGATTTCTATAACGCTTCTAAGCTCCTCAACTCCCCGAAAAAAGTATTGAGAGATCCAATTAACAATCCTATAGCTATTTAGACTTAGCAAAACTCAACAAAACAAACACCGCGAAGATTGAAAGTACGATCGATGCACGATCGATTGCAGCAAGATGGCTGACGGTTGCACGCGCGTTATTTCTGGTTGAAATATATTTTTGATTATTTGTTATAAAGCGATTCGTAATTTAGCTACCGATTCCATATCCTGATCCAAACCTCGCCTCAGTGTAGTTCTGACAGTTAACAAAGCGCGATTCGTCGTGGCGGAAGCAAGAGTAAAATGTACCGAGCGTTTTACGTGCTGGTAGTCGATAATTTGATCCGGTAGACGACGTTGCAGCAGGAGGTCCTATGGTAGGATCGGTCGTGGAGGGTATCGTTGGAAAGCAGCATGTTGGCCCGTTAACGGTGGAGTCGTTAACGCGTACCTGGGCGTAACGTATGTTTTGCATTTAATGAAAATGTGTTCACGTGTGTCGGTGGAACGAACACGACGTATCCGACTCCGTTACCCCGTGTCGGCCATGCAAAACGAAAATCAAAATTTACCGCGCGTCGCTTTCGAACACCGACACTCACTAATCCGGTATTTGGCTTATTATCTCTCATTAACAGCGTAGGAAAAAGGAGAAGCCGCAGAGAGAAGCTTCTCCGGGAATCCACCGACTCTTTTTAACTGTCAAGTCCTCGGGGCAGGGGAGGAGGGGGCAGAGAGGGGGATGAAAGTTCCCTAAATTTTTTCGACGCGAGGAACTTTTTGGCGTCCATCACTTTTTTCCCCCATCCCAACGATGGAGAAGCGTTGACTCCCTTCCTTTTCCGTTTATTTTTTTTCTTCTTTAGTTTCTTGTACTATGTTATGATCGTACTTCTGCTCGAGACTCGCAACGAGATTCTATTTTTACGTGGGCGTGCAGAACGCGCGGTCGATAGTGCCAGTTTCTTATTTGCCACTTTGAAACGGCGTTAGGATGCACTTATGGGTTTTAAGTAATTGCCTCGGTTACGGAAACCTTCTTTCCACGGAACGTGATTTGTAAACAAAAGGATATTTAAGTAAATGCAACGATTTGCATAGAAATTTAACAAAATGTTCTTTTCACTTAGAGTATTTCGCTGTGGAGAAAGAAAAAGTTTTGGTAGTTTCTTTCTCGAGTATTGCACGTCCTCGAGGCATTAAAATAATATATACTGCTTCGTTAAATTTTTGTAATTATATTTTAAATTCGCGTTATTTCATTATGCAGTGTCAGATGGTTTTTAATAAATATCTTTTGAAACACGTTTTGCGCTTTAAAAAATGTCTTATTCATCAGGAAAACTAATGTTTTGAAAAGTTATATTCATACTATACTTTAGAAGAATAAACGTTTTCGCGTCCCCGCGGTTTCCAACTTTTGTAATTTTTTAAATTCTTTGAGCTTGCTCACACGCGGTTCAATAAACTATTATGTGGTTGAGTAAATCTTAAATCATACCGTTGAAGAGTGAAAATCACAAATATTAGAAATATTCGTCAACTCTTCCTTACCTATTGTAATATTCTTCTCATTTTATTTTGTGTAAGTTCACTTAGTAATTATGTTTCAAACACAAATTTTTGAAGAAGTAATTATTAAATACTAAGTGTAATTAGATTGTAGCAGGTTAAGCATTAAAATGTTTTTACTCTTACTATTTTTATTTGAAATCCTAAAACAAGTTGGATCATCTGGAAGGATTGAAACATCAATTCACTGGAAAAAGTGAATAGATGTCAACGAATTGCATAAAAGTATTGTCTCTTAGGATTATTTCTTGACGTTGGTCCCTTGGAAGACATTCTCGTAACGTTTGCAAGGAAAATTTAAATCCCGGTTCGTTTGCCAGACATGGACTTAGCTTATAAACAAAGGTTGACTTCTTGAAGTGTTGGCTTTCAAATTTATAGCTTTGGCGCTCCTTCTGAGGCGTCGAGGGTAACACGATCACCTTACTGCCATCTCTTCAGGGCACGCTTCTCAACGCCAAGGAAAGCGACTCGGGGAGTAAATCGATAAAACGTGCAGAAAAATGTTGTAACCCAGCTCCGCCCACGTAACGAAATTTAATAACATATGAGAGAGAAAAGTAATCATAAAACACCACTATATAAAGAGCGCAAATCATCTCGACTGTTTCACTTTCAAACTTTCATGCAAAGAATTTGTTATCCTCGTAACAACTCAACAAAGTATTTTGTACATTTCTTTTAGAGAAGTCAGTCGCTCAAAGTCAAATAAAAAGGCACCATTATAGTCAATATTAGGCTATAGTAACGCCACCCGTAATTTAAGAAAATTTGTATTCTGACCTAGACATAAGTTTTTCATATTCAATATTTTTTTAAATCTCTATAATTTCTGAACTGCACACCACCGATGGTAATTTTCACCCATTGAATTTAAACGTCAATGTCTAAAAAATTTATGGATTTAATATACTTCAATATTTTACGCACGTGCCACGTTTCACAAAAATCGGAAATTGTCGATTCGACGATGCTCCGTGTAAATGAAATGGAGAATGCGAGACATGTATTGCAGGCTTTGTTTGAACAAAATTTGCTAAAATTGAAAGTATTGTGACGTCACTTCCCGTACTCGCCAGCAGAGGGCTGCGCTTTTTCACAAGTACTCGACCACTTTCCTTTTCTTTCCTCCTGTTTAACACGTTAACACGTTAACTGCCAGACCAAAGCCCTGAAATTCTCCACAAACCCGAAACTTTGTTTTCAGACAATTGGAAACTAGCATACCCACAATTTTTCATAGAATTGATTTTCACAGCCTCGTCAAAATTCAAAAAATGATCTAGATTTATTTTCTTTAACATCTAATCTTGAGAATTACTCTTTTTAGAGTTTCTACAAGTCGCATTAGATTTACGAACAAAACAGAACAAAATCTCCCCTAACGTTCAAAATTCGGTAATAAACCAAGGGGAATCGAATAATCCTCGAACAGCGAGAAAGACACTCGAGGAAAATTAACGTGGAAAACCCGAGAATACGGAAGAGCCAGAGGGGAAAGGTGGAACAAGAAGAGCACGTGGACTAAACGAGCGATTACATTCGCGAGAGATGCATATAGAAGGGATCTATCTATATCTGTTGGACGTTCGGGCGGAATCTGACCTAACCGTCGTTGCAGGTGGAGGCCGCTGAAGATAGCTTAAATTCATTAGCCACCCCATTGAATCTGCAGCAGCGCAGAGGGAAGGCTCGTGCGTCGTTCGACCTGCTCTTAACGCCAGCAGAATTGTTAATCCTCCTCCCAACCGCCGCTTACCAAACGGGCATCGGTACTTACGTGCCCGCACACAAGGGACACACTCCACGTCGATGTGTTAACGAGCGCAATAACAATTATCGTTCCGGTTATGTCCACCATACTGTTCCCCTGCGGTGATTACTGATTGGTTCTGCGGTGAAAATATCGGAACGCTACGGTTATCTAGGTTTCTTGTCGTCCCTCCTCGCTCTCAATGACCTCCTAGCAAGGACGCGTGCACGCTCGATCTACGTACGTGGATCACTGTACGACTGTGAACACGGATACATCCTTTGTTAACACGCGACCGTGGACGCGTTACGTGGATTTCTGTACCGCTGTAACACGAACGCAAGCATGCGTTGTACAGAGCTCGATTGGCAATTGTAGGTTTCTCACGGGATTCGTGGGATGGCTCGTTCTCGCTCCGATACAATCAATTAAAAATGTTTCTATGCGTGTACCTCGGGTATCGCAGGAAGAACAAAAGATCGGTTCTGGAATGAATCGGCGATGCTAGCGGATCAGACGTTCTGTTAACCTTCGTAAAATCTACCATTAGGGAATATCCATTGATTTAACTAAAAATCTGTCTATCATTAGACAATTCATAGATTGTTTAATATCTAATGAAATCAAGAACAGTATAATTTCATCATTGATTTCTGGCCTTTCCATAAGAAAGGTTGCAGGGAACAAATGAGGAGAAAATATCGTCCCAATGTACAAACATCGTTTGAGGAAGGGTCGGTCGAGCGCTTGCGAGAGAGACAAAAGCGTGGCCCTCTGGTGGCGAGTACGGGAAGCGTCGCCACAATGTTATCGAAGTTGAAAACTTGAACTCTAAGGCCTCTCTAAAACATCTGGCATCGAACTTCTACAAGAATTAAAAAATTTTGTAAAAACCGTTTCTAATGTTGTAGGTGCACATGTGACGACAATAAGCATAATACGAAATATAACGAATGTTCGTGCGTGGTTGCATTTGCACTGAATACTTCTTATAAGGAAACGCTATAATTCTGTAGAAAAATTGTAAACGTATACTTATAAATATGTCCATTTTAATATAAAGATGGAAATCTGCTAAAGTTTTCTGATATCTAACAAACTTATACAAAAATGTTTTTTCCAAAACTTCAATTTTTTACAAGGATTCGATACCTGTCCATCCATATTGTAATTTGCTGCTCCTTAAAAGCTGCTTTCGCTGTAGCGGAATCGAGTTAATACTTTGAATTTTTCAATTTTTAGAAACATTTTACAAAGAAGCGACAGGGAGTTTTAAACCTCACTGTTGCAGGATTTGTTTACACGTGTCGTTGCCTACGCTCTGTACTCTTGTCCAAAGAGTGCTCATCCCAATCATAGGATTTTCTTGTTTGGTCGAAAAAATGGTTTTTGAAAAAAGAACAGAGTATTTTGTACTTCGATCAATTACAGTTAAAGTCAGGTAAAAAGGTAAAAAGGTAAAGTCATTTCCTGGAATAAATCTCTAATTTCAAAGCTCATTTATGTATGTTTATAAATCATCCATGAGATTTTAAATCCTTAATAAAAAAAATATCTTCTAAACTAATGATATTTCGAAAGAATATCTTCACAACTTTTTGTATGAAATAACGAGTTGCGTCCATTATTTTGTTAAAAAGATACGACTGCATTCAAGAAAACGTGTATAACCTTCATATAATTTCAACGTGTCCATCTAACAAAAAAAAAAACACTAATTACATTTGATTTAGTCCTTCCTGAAACCATTTATTTTGTTCGTGAATGTTTTTCTATACAGTGAGTATAATATAAAATACCAGCCCAGTGGAAGAAATGATTCTCAAGTATATTCGATGGACGCGACACGGGTCCCGTCGTGCCAAGGTTTGGCCATTGTTGTGCAATCGTTGAAATTAAACCAGCAATAAACCACACGAAGACACGTACCCAATTTATTTCGCGCACCACTCATGAATCACGATTTTTGCGCGAACGTTACTTTCTCGCGGTGTCGAGCACTATTCGTTCATTGAAAATTTAAATCGGCTTTCAACGAAGCTCGTAAATCGTCGCTACCGCGTCTTCTTATTACCCAAATCGTTATTTATTACGAGTGGCCACCGGTATCCCGTGTTACAAGTTCCCCGCCAAGTGATTCGCGAAACCAGGATATAATAGTTGGATCGAGTGAAATCCTAACGGATTGTGGGTCGACGTTCCTGAAACGCGAAGCCGTGTTCCACGGTTAACGTACTCGCCGAATGTAGGCCGACCTAACGCGCCGATAAACATTTACAATAATACGATGCATTCTGGCGCTATCTGGCGATAATATCTAGTTACGCCACGGGGATATGTTGGTTTCAACGGAATCGGGAGCATTTGTAATATTAATACTCCCTAATTAATTACTGTTCCAACGGTAACTTTCAATATGCAGCTCGAAGTTCAAGTTTGCACAGAGGATAAACCTGTTCGAGCAAAATTAATTCGATGTAACTTGTCGTGATGTAACGCAATTCTGAGCTCCGAGTTACGAGAAACGCGTAACAAAGGATAAATTCGCGAGCAGTCGGACGTCTCGCGTTCGCCGCTGTTTGCGACTCTCCCACGCTTGTTTTTTCACGTCCTACGTGGCGACAATGCAGGGTAAATTGATAGCGTATGCGCGAAAGTGTCCTAGATTTCAAACAAAACACAACTTATTCCTCGCCTTATACACTGTACACATTTGTAAGACTAGTATACGCAAACATTATGTATTTTTATATTAAGCTCATTTTTCAATATATAAAAATCTACAGTGAAATTCGCTGTGAAAAATATAAAATTCATCTGTTGACACCTTTCCAATATTTTTAATAGTTTGCAACATGTTAGAGTCACTTTTTATTGACGATAAAAAACTATAAAAGTGTTTCTCCTCTCATTTTTCTTTAATCACAATAGTTAGAACAATCGAACTGTTGTGTTATTTTACATGAAATTCTGATCGTTGATATTTGCAGTTTGTTTAATTTCTTTAATTTTGTTACAAGTTAATTTCTCGGTGAGTAGTAATAAATCGTATTGACGCTCAGTAGTCGGCCAAGAGCAATTTATACCGTAACAACAAGCGTTTGGAACGAAGCTGATGAAACCCAGCGAATGTTTCGTTTAATATATCGATAGGAAGTGAAGTGTGCATTGGAAACGAATCTGTGGTGTGCATTTGTATATTTAGGTTTGAAGAACTGAAGTACAAGAGATCAAAGCAAGCAATCAAAATCAGAAAGCAATTGCAGGAAAATTGTATAGCTGGGAATAGAGGGTCATAGAGTCCAGGTCAGAGAATTGTAGAGTGTAAAGCATTAAAATTATTAATAAATTGCTATAGTTACGGTTTATAGGTATTTAATATCGATTTCAGCAACTAATAATTGCAATAATTTGGGAGATGATTTTTAATACCTAAGTAATATGAATAACAAAGCAACGAAGGTACTGTAGTCGAGAAAAATTTTGAGGAATTTCATTTGCAGGAAAATACACGTTTCTGTCTGACTGTAGGTACGCGCATTCTACTGGCACCTTTGTGTATAAGTAGTACAAATCGATTAAAACCAACCAGCAAGTAGTAGAATCTCATTTTCGGTAGACATAGTGCTAGTAGTATGAACCTGAAATTAGTCAGACAGCTAGTAGTGAATGTAAATTCTAATATTCTATTCTGTTATAAATACAATTAACTATTCAATAGATTCCTTATAGTTATTTAATATCGATTTCAGCAACTAATAATTGCAATAATTTGGGAGATGATTTTGCATACCTAAGTAAAATGAACAACGAAGGTACTGTGGTCGAGAAATATTTTGAGAAAACTCATTTGCAGGGAAGTACACTTTTCAATACCCACCACATTCTCATTATTAGTTAAATATACTTTTTTAATGCGCTTATGTAATTATGTAAGTACGTGTATACTAACGACGTTAATAGAATTTCATCTAAACGGTTAAATGGATTTAAATGAAACTACTTTTGAGTGAGAGTGGACCGAAACGAGGAATTACATTTTATTTCGCTAATACGCGGTGCACGCTAATGGCACCAGTTGTAATTAGTGTTCCATATGTTTAGGAATAACACCCATTCGAAAAGCTGTAACTGAAATGAACGCACGGCCTGTGAAATGGAAAGTTTCGTTTATTGCTTTTTCACTAAAATGTTTAGCCGCAATTTAAAAGTCTGTTCCTTATACGCGCGAAACGAGCAGCAAATTAAAGTTGAGATACGTAAATACCGACCAATTCTATTATTCTGTGCATTAATTAAATTCCAGGCGCCCATTGTTTACGTACGTAATATTGAAAAATGCAAGAAAGTTGCACGCGTAACGAAAAAAAGAATGGCAAAATGGAAAACAGTTTTCGCACGTTTTTCGTTCCTATGATCGCGATGCAGTAACTTCGCGGTCGTTCACGTTTTTGTTTAGTTATTTAGTACGCATACGGTAAAATGAAAATCAAGAAAATAAACATGAAACGTCGTTTCATTGATATTTGGTAATGCAGGGTTGACCAAAAATCAAGAATCAGCAATGAAAATCGAAATTAGCATTTTTAAAAATTAAACAGAATCAAACGGAAGATAGATGAGAAGTTGCAATAGTTTGTGGCAGAATAATGGAAAGAGCGACGAAACTTACACGTTCCATTAACGGGAGTAGGTCGGATTCATATCTGGTTGTAACTGAGTCGTTACAGTGTAATGGACAGAAGAAAATAAATGAACTGGGAGTTCGGTAACAAAGTTTATTAAACTTCATAACTTAGATGTTCGGTGTGGCTAGTGCGATATTTCGGGATTGAATTTGAATTTACACGGAGGTTCGTTTTGGCACTGAGACTGAGATAGGACCGAACGAGCTCCGACTGCAATATTGCATTAAATTTTAAACGTTTTCGAGTACGAGTCGTAGTAACAGCACAGGACAAAGTTTAGGATATATCCGATGGAAAACCCGGATGCGGATGACATAATATTGATCTGTTTGAGTGACGTAAAGTCCAGTAATACTGTGTAGAATAGCGTGTATATGATACAACGACATAATTGGTAATTAAAATGGAATATTTGACGATGATAAATACACTACTGGCCAATATTATAAGTTTCTTTCCATTCTTATCTCGTTTATTGTGATAGAATTATTATTTTTTCCTTTGCAATATTACGTAAAAATGCACGAACGATAAATCTATGAAAAAGAATTTTACAATATTTACACGAAGAATGACTTATTAACCTTTTTATGAAAAATACTGTTTCCAGGATGGACAAAAGTATAAGTTCAATTCTAGAAGAATATTTATTTATAAAATAATTAAAATGAAAATTGTTTCCAATAATCAATGCTCCATTATGATTAATTAGTTGAAATATTCTCGTTTTTAAGCTGTTTAATGAGTTTTCCATCAAATTCTATGAAGCTTCTTCAATCTTCAAGTTTATTAGGATCTGAACTGATTGTTTATTTTATTTAAAGAAAACAAAAGAAACTAAATGTACGATAGATCATTTGTTTTGATCCATCGATTGACTTTTTGATTTCGTCTTAAAGGAATATTGGATAAATTCGCCACGATAGGATTCAAGTGTTTAATTAAAGTTAATATTTCTTAAATAATTAGACTAGATAAAATAAACTACCATATTAGTGACGATATTTATAAATACTAACAGAAGTAACGAGTAATGGACGATGAATCGTCCAAGCCATTTTTCTGGAAAGCAAAGCAACAGTATCAAAAAACATTATTTTGCGTTTCCTATCCATTTTCTCGCGCGAAATCGATACATCTTCGCTTACACCCACCAGTTACACGTCGTTTTACACAAGGATTAAGTATAATCAGAATATATGTGTGCGTAGGAGGCGGAGTGCGACTAAAAATACTGTTATGGAACATTATTTAATTAGGCAACAAAGTTAAGGGCTCCAGAGCTGCTTCATATTGAGCTATCCGAAATGAAATTGCCGTGCCACGGCACGTGTTAATTTACCGTAAGAGCAGGCGGTATAACGCGACAAGGATCGTTTAACATCCACTCGCGTCTCTTGGCCGCAACAAGTCGCAATATTCTAAAATAGTACACAGACATAGGACAATGCTCGAAAATGACCATTTCTGATACTACAGATTCGTTTACAACAGGCGTCTATGAATTTTAAGAAATCAGAACACAGTAAATATTTAATCCTACAAAAATTGATTTTGCAATATACAGGGTGTTCAGCCACCCCTGGGAAAAATTTTAATAGAGGATTCTAGAGGCCAAAATAAGACGAAAATCAAGAATACCAATGTGTTGATGGAGGCTTCGTTAAAAAGTTATTAACAATTATATTCAAAAATTTCAAATCGTTCTAAAAAAATTATTTTCGGTTGCAGGGGTCAATTACAATCATTTTTGGTGAATACACATACCCTTGAAATCCTATCCACTTTCGAGAAAAAAATTCGAGTAGGTACTGAAATTTTCAGACGAAATTAAAAAATTTCATATCATATTAAAAAAACTATATTTAGTTACAGGGAGCAATTACAATCGTTTTTGATCAATAGACATACCCTCGAAATCCTAACCACTTTCGAGAAAAAAATTCCTTACCAAAAATATCATTTCTGGCCAGAAATGTTACTCCGAAATTTCGTATGAATCTTTAAAACGTCGTAACTTCTAAACGGATGGGACGATTTTAATGTTTAAAAAAGCAAACTACGCGCATTTTAGTTTAGAATATGTATAAATCGTAAAAATATTCGAAAAGTTGGTCCTCGACCCCGCAAAATGAGAAAACCCCCATAAAAATGGTCCAATTTTCAAACAGCCATAACTCCTACAATTGTGAATATATTTTAATGAAACTTTTTTCTGAAGTAGAGCTCATGGGTACCTATAAAAAAGTATTACACAACTTTTCTGTAGGGCGTCAAACAAAATTACTAAAAATGAAAAAGGAATTTTTAAGAAAAATCGACAGGGGTAGGTGCCTAAATTTTTCGACGAAAATAAAAATTTTTATTTAATTCTGAAAAAATTATTTTCGGTTGCGGGGGTCAATTGCAATCATTTTTGGTGAATAGACATACCCCCGAAATCCTACTCACTTTTTAGAAAAAAATTCAGTACGGGCGGAACTTTAAACGTTAATAACTGTTTAACGAAACCTTCATCAACAAATTGATATTCTTGATTTTCGTCTTATTTTGGCCTCTAGAATCCTCCATTAAAATTTTTCCCAAGGGCGGCCGAACACCCTGTATACTATTTACGTAAGACTGTCAAGTAAGTGATCTCAAATATGAATATTATTCGAAAATTAATGTTATTTTTAACTTTAAATTGCACATGGTTAGTATAAACACAATGTTTATACATATTTGTAAGCATGTGTGCTATGCAAAAGAAATTATCGACAGTTATGTTTAGGAAAATTGTTGTTTCCCACACTACAAAAAATGTTTGACTTTTACTTATTTCGATTATTTCTGAAATTTTTAATAGAAAACGAGATAAGTTTTACTGTAAAAAAAAGTATTTAAATTACCCAAGTAACATGCACACATCGTTGTAGTAATAAATAAATTCTATGTAAAATTGACAGTATTTAACATTCTCATTAAGAAACGTGAATGGACTCATTACACAAACTAATAGAAATTATTTCACATCTATACAGGAAGTGTCCGTCTACATATAAATACGTAGAATCTCCACGCGTCGACTTTATTATTGTACATTCTTCAGGCGACACTGTTCCATCGATAGAAAAATACTTCCAAGAGTCGATACGCTCGCTGATCTTTAAATAGTGAAACGAAAATACCTCGAACGCGTATTGTCGACCGTACACGAGCAGGAAGAGTTACTCAGAGGACAATGAAAAAGAGAACTGGCTTAGCAGACTTGCTTTTTATGGATTTCGTGGATGATATCATAAAGCAGAATATCTATAAAAATTTTTGCAAGTACAACTTGGAGCGTGCATTGAACCACGATCGAAAATCGAGATGAAAAAGAGAAGAAGTTTAGGTCTTTTACGAATCGAAAGTTGACTTCGCTGAATAACGTCTAATGCGTCTAAATCAAAATCACTGCAATTTCCAAAATCTTTCTTTCTATCAAAGAAAATACTGTGATACGCGAATGAAAGAATACTGTTTTCATAGACAGAAAATAAACGATGATGTATACGATGAATTCACAATTAATATAAATTATAAAGTAATATAAACTAATAGTTTAGAAATTTATTCTACCTTTTATTTTAAGCAGAAAATTACGCTAATCTTTCTAGTAAATATTTAACTATGTGGAGCTCTGATCAGAGATTATAAACCTGGTTTTAAAAAAATAAAATAAGTAAATTATATGATTGACAAAATTCTGTTAATTAGATGTAAGTTTGTCCTATCGCAATTCTAACAAATGTTATTGCTATAGCTAGTTATAAATATTGTGTAAAGCAATTAACTAACCATAATACCTTCGTTTCTGTACACACATAGAAAAGTACATTTACTGCATTTGTGACTTATAGCAATTTTAAAAATGCACTTTACTCCCCTGACCCCCTGTGCCATTCCAACTGTCAACTTATCAGCTGTGAACAGTACACTTCATTCGTTCGAAAAAGAAGCTCCGTATGAAAAATGACCTATTCGTTAACACCATGTATAAACAATTGTGACAATGTTTTCTTACATCGATCAACTGCTGTATCGCTTATCTCACGAAGAAATAACTTGGGCTTAGAAAGCAAATTAATCTTCGGTACGAATACTATCTCTCGCAGCGAAATCCAGCGAATTCAAATTTTGCTCGGAGATACAAATGATAGCGACAGTTAGCAAATATCGTTAATTAAAGACCGCAATTGCAAGAACCGGGGGTAACCGGTAACGACAACAAAAGCTAGGAAAGGGGCGAGAACTGTTCGTTCAACGTGCCGTGAAAGAGAAGGAGGATGCAGCCACGGACACAGAACTACAGCTCCGAACTCCCTTAATGGAAGCTGCAGACGCGAATTCCACGATTTGCAATCGACTAACCATCGGAATGCTCTCTGGATCAAGAGACAGATAGCTATACGGATAAACCCTGGATACCTGAACGGTGCAGGTCATTGTGTGTATACGAGTACGATGGACTCGCTCTGACGTTGGTGAATCAGCTCGCAACATACTGAAACACCAGAGGGACTGGACGATCGCGACTATAATCAAAACAATTCCCTACGGATCCGTGAAATTCATCGACGCGAAACTTTTTACAATTTTGTTCAATTACGAAAACTCCTGCATGTATCCCAATAAGATAGTAATATTATCAATTCTGTTGATCGCGTCGAATAACTTCGAAGATCGTTTAATTGATTATTATAACATTTTGATCACTTTTACGAGACAAGGACCCCAAATGTACAAGTTCAGTTTCTATTATTGACGTATAAGTTGATACAGAAAGGGAGTTCCGATAGTATACTGGCAGTATCTCATTCAAAATATTATTTATTATTTGTAATTTTTTGTATGTTTAGTAATTATCATCTTGCATTTTGCACGATACATTAACATAATACAATTGCAAGAAAATTGATATATAACTTTATTTAACAAGAATCGAGAGATTATTTATCGAAGTATCGATAACTTACATAAAAAAAGAATCTTACACTTGAGTCACACTCTTCTAAATTATATAAAATTGAGCAAGATTAAATCGTGATTTTTATGAAGGAGGTAAGATGATTTTAATTCTTCGTACAAAATGCAGATCCAGAAAAGAAGGAACAAGAAGAACCAATTTCATTTCTACTCGAATAGATACTGCAGATGAAAACATCAAATCTTTCTGTCGCTGACATTTACACACTTTAGTTAATTCAGGCTCACGATTATTGGAAATGCATCTTGGATAATTAAAAATTATTCTTTAAGCGTAATAAAGTCAAATTTAATTTAGACTTGAAAGTATTATTTAAAAATTATTTAAGTAATAATGTTTAAATTAATCCTTAGAATATTTAGTTTTCGTTCTCACATGATAGAATATCAGAATTTATACTTACTACTAGCTAGTCTGGCTATAGGTAAGCATATTCTACTGGCACCTTTATGCGTAAGTAGTACAAGTCGATTAGGACCAACCAGCAAGTAGTACAATCACATTTTCGGTAGGCATAGTACTAGTAGTATGTACCTTAAATTAATCAGACAGCTAGTAGTGAGTATAAATTCTGATATTCTATTCTGTTATAAATACAACAAACTATTCAACAGATTCGTTACATAAATTAATTTTAAATAATGTTTTGAAATGTAAATTTAATTTAAATATATTATGCTTGAGAAATAATTTTTAGTTATTCAAAACTCCGTCGTTTAAGTCAACAGACAAGCATTTCCAGCTCGAAGCATTTTTGATGCGATATATTTATTTCCGAGCTACTCCTAATTTAAAAAATTTTAATTCCAGTTTGAAACTGAGAGAAATATACGTTCTGCCGTTGAATATTCAAATCACGTTCGCTTGGAATAACTAAAATTTATGTATATTATCGATAGGAAGTGCCTACATTTTCATTAGAGCATCTGTTTGAATGAGAATGAAATTGGTTCGTTCTACGCCTTCATTCGTGCAATAATGTTTTATAGATGTAATAAAATATAAATATAAACGTAAATAAATATATGTCAGAAAACCCGAAGAACTACCGAGGAACTTAAAACTTACGTAGAAAATATTATTAACGACCATCGTGTCGGCAACAATGGAGAAGACATTTCCAACAGTATTATATAAATTTACATTATTTATATTTTATAAATAGCGACAGAAACAATCAGTAATAAAATGACATGGCAAGAAAGTTTCAATCTATCTATGCAATCCGAATAAATGTTCAAAATCGATATTATCAAAAACGAAGCTTCATACGAAAAAACTTTCTACCAAATTGTTTATTTTTCAATACAAAATCATCTCCCTTCCTGTTGCACCACAAATTCCACTGCACCCTTTGTACCTATATCGTATTAACACGATTGTATCCAACTGGCTGGATGTTTTTATATAACGTCAACATATTTTATGATTTTTATAATATATAAATTATATTAAATTTTAAAAAATTTCTATTCATTGAATTTTCACGACATTCCATATAAATTGATTACGTAACATGCGTTACATCATCATAGTAATATGTATATCACTATTGTTCTCTGATTTCTTTTGATACACATTTGTGCACGTTAAGTAAACAATTTATAATGTCGTCAGAATGCAACGAATATAAATTTTTAAAAATTTAATATATTTAAGTCGCAAACTTCGAAAGAATGTTTCCAAATGTGTCAATTATTGAACACGACAATATAAACTCGTTGCTTATTTACCCTTTGTCGTGTTTTTGGTCCCTTTGTGTGGAAAGATAAATACTACGGTCGCCTACGCAGGAATCGACCACGGATATGCAACTACGGAGTTTCTGTCTAAACAAGCAGAGCCAATAAACGCGCCGTGCAGCACGGGCGCAGTGCAGTGCAACTATGCAAGTGCCGGTGCATTACCGGGCTCGTGTCATCACGCGTCTCCAGAAACGGGGTTGCATTAGGCATGTATGCGCGCCGATTCGGCTGGAACTTCGCAGCCGCCGTCAAGTTTCCGTTTCCTGAAGGACTCCGTATCCAAAACGCTTGATATTGAGTTTCGTCATAGTCACGCGTCTTCATGAGCCTATCCCTATATATACGGGGTGTCTACGAATCATACGACCGTGCACTTAAAAAGGAAAACCTACAGACTAAAATAATATACATATACAAAGTGCTCATTTGAAAACTTTGAAACATATCTTCGAAAAAAATGTTACACAGAAAAGTTAACCGGTTTCAAGGGGTAAACTATTTTAGATTTTTTATTCGTTAAATGCTTTTAAGGTTATTCGAAGGGTAATTTATAATTTTATTTTATGCAAAAAAAGAACAAACTTTTGTAGGAAATACTTTTTTACCAAATTTTATCTACAAGTATATTTATTGAAATGATAAATTTGTTTGCTCATGAAACTACTTTGTTTTTTTATGACCGAATGATGAAGGGTAAGCGAGAAATCACAAATGTCACTTCCAACAAGATGGAGCACCTCCAGACCGTACACTATCGGTCCGTCGATGGTTGGATAAGTTTCCAGGACAATGGACAGAGGATCTATTGAGTGACCGATCAAATCTTCTAATTCGATATCGCTAGATTTTTTTATGGGGGTATTTAGAACTTGAAATATTTGAAACAAGACATGAAAATATTGACGAATTAAAAAATTGAATAGTACAGGAATGCAAAAATATTCAAAAGGAAACAGATTGTATTATTGTTCAACAGAAAATGGAGAGCATTTTGAAAACATGTTTCGAAGATAGGAGCACTATTGTTTCAGAATTTTATTTATCTAGTAAAAAAAGCCACGTGAAAAAGTGTAATTGTTCCCAGTTTATTAGCATTCAGAAAAAAAAGTTTCACAAGTGAAAAAATTTTTTATTTTTGGGGAACAAAGATCTGCAAATAAAAAACCAAGATTAGCCCCTAAATAACTTTGAAAGTGTTCGAGTATAACCTTTCGTATTCAACATTCTTCCTGAAAATATGGTTCTCGAAATATTTAGGTTTAAAGTTTCCAAACGAACACCCTGTATAATAGGATTTCCCAATAAGATAGAATTTTCACTCGTCACAAGCGCCATGTTTGACATTTGTATTTGGTGGTGCTTTACGTCTGACATATTCGAGAGACCGCGAAACTCGACGCAAAAGCATTTCCGAATTCGTCGACTTAGAAGACTCATATACAGGGTGTTCGGCCATCCCTGGGAAAAATTTTAATGGGAGATTCTAGAGGCCAAAATAAGACGAAAATCAAGAATACTAATTTGTTGATGGAGGCTTCGTTAAAAAGTTATAGAAACATTTCCGGCCACACAATATATTTTCGGCAAAGAATTTTTTTTTCTTGAAAGTACGTATGATTTCGGGGGTATGTGTGTGTACCAAAAATGATTATAATTAATCCTTGCAACCAAAAATAATTTTTCCAGAACGATTTTAAATTTTTTAATTTTGTCGAAAAAATAGGCAACTACCCCCTGTCGATTTTTCTTGAAAATTCGTTATTCATTTTTAGTAATTTTGTTTGGCGCCCTATAGAAAAGTTGTCTAATACTTGTTTGTAGGTTCCCATGAGCTCTACTTTAGAAAAAAGTTTCATTGAAATATATTCACTATTGTAAGAGTTATGGCTGTTTGAATATTGGACTACTTTTATGGGGTTTTTCTCACTTTACGGGGTTAAAGAGAAATTTTTCGAATATTTTTGGAATGTCTATATATTCTTCACTAAAATACGCGTCGTTTGCATTTTTAAACATTAAAATCGTCCAATCCGTTCAGGAGTTATGGTGTTTTAAAGATATGCATGAAATTTCAGTGAAACATGTCAATGCATGGTCAGACATTACATTTTGGGTAATGAATTTTTTTCTCGAAACTGTGTAAGATTTCAGGGGTATGTCTATTGACCAAAAATGATTATAATTGACCCCTGTAACTAAATATAATTTTTTTAGTATGATTTGAAATTTTTTAATTTAATTTTTTAATAACTTTTTAACGAAGCCTCAGTCAAGAAATTGATATTCTTGATTTTCGTCTTATTTTGCCCTCTAGAATCTCCCATTAAAATTTTTCCTAAGGATGGTTGGACACCCTGTACATCATATTGATGCAGAAAAAAAATCATAAAACTCTGTAACCAATTTCCAACCGTATAGAAGCGTTATCTTTTAAAACTAGTCCATCCAGCTCCATTGTGAACGACAGACAATGAAACAACACAGATAAGTCTATCTTCCGGAAGGAACGCATCAATCGAACCGTCACGAACAAACTGTTCCTCGTGTCTCACAGATCGCAGTCTCTTAATTTCGTAGAAGAAAAATGTCCCGGCAATAGGGCCGTTACGACTCAAACGATACCATAAACCTTTCGCAGGAAAAATTCTCGTGGCTGGCACTGTCGCCCCGTCGAGGTTTTATTCGAAGCTTAAGGCCAATCTCGTAAGGTTCGCCGCTCTCATGATTCTTCATCCCGGAATGGCAGGACGGGATGAAGTTTCACTGGGCAGCGGGGTTTGACCTCGACGAACGGAACAGATCGGCCAGATGGACCGAGAAAACCGGAGCGTCTTTCGTGGCTGATCCAGGGTTAATGTATTCTATCTTCGAATTATGATCGTGCCGAGCGCGATTCATAAATCGAACGAATTACGTAATTTCGAGATGAGCCACTTTACCGTTTCTCGATACGATACGGACGCGAGGAAGTTATGGCAACGTTCCGAGCGGCCATAAAAAATACAGTCAACCACGAAAATATCTGGTCAGCAGTATATCTCACGAAATTGACGTTCGACAAATTTTGAAACTTTCGGAATATAATTATGGTACGACAATATCAGTATTTCGTACTTAAACGAAAATTACATTATTATATTTCATCGAGAATATTATTTCTTGAGAATTTTTTAATCGGTCGTGGTAGGCAAGACAGACTACATATTTTTCTCAGGAAACAAACAATAAGAATAGAAGTGGATATTATAAAATAAATGGAGCTAAAATAATATTGCATGTTAGAAATTCTAAATAAAAAGGGTCATTTGACCGATCACGGTAGGTTTTAGTGTCAACAAAGTTCTGTTTGAATCACGTTATTTTAGACATCGACAGTAAAATAATCTAAGCTGATCACGCTGCCTACTCTGTATACACAGTGGCCTGTAAGAATTAGGCAAAATGTTATCTATACTTGTCGGTGATCGGTGGAAATCTGGTCCCCTTTCCTCTTGGCGAATGTTTATTTTTCTCAATCGCTTTTCCACGCGAGTGTATATGCACAACGGTGTCGGTTAACTCTATTGACGATGCCCGGAGATGAGCCACGCAAAAAGCGTTTGATCGAGTCCCGTCAGAATGATATACAATGGAATTTCGCGGCACGCGAGTGTTCAGGCACATCATATATCAGGATCAAGCGCGAGTTTCCGTTTTCAGCTCGATGCGCTTCACCGGGTCGTTTCACTGTTTTTCTCGAGAAGATTAAATGATATTCGAAACCCCATCTTGAAGAGTAAATGATATTCCGTGGTCGGGTAAATCTATCCAAACGTTTTATTTTAAGATAGTGGAAAGCCAATGGAAAGACAAGACGTAGTTTCGGGTAAAATTGATAGTCTACAAGTGCAAGAAATACAAGAGGATGGCGTAGATCAAGAAGACTAGTCATATGACATAAATTATTAATTAATATTTCCGTTTTGCTTGAACTTCTTAAAATTAAAAATAGAATAATTCCTTGTGGAAGGTAGAACAATAGTAGCACTTTTTCTTAAATTGACGTTTCAGTTAACAATTTAAACGGTACTCCGTTTTCGAGAATATCAATTTTAAAATTACAACAAATTACTTTGTAAGTCTTCGTGAATTCTTCTACAAATGTTTATCGTATTTACATGCAACGTGTACCAAGTAATTACGAAGTACACGTTGTGTAAAAGCTCGATAGGTATCTATAGGAAAAGTAATTAAATTCTATTTTACTAAAACTGGCAGGTGCTTGAGTAACTTTAATATCGATTTATCTCGAAAACAGAGAACTCGTAAAAGAAACTTTTGCATTGCGTTTTTGCATTGCTCGTGCACGTAGAATTATCTCATATTTGGTTGCAGTACATATTGTGGAATATTCTGTGGAAATTTTAGAAATTACTCTGAGCCGGAAAAATAAAATATTCATGGTTTTTAGAAATTTATTGTAATGAAACTCCATACTCGGAAAGCTTTTCCTGGTAGTACATGAATATACATTACTTTTAGAGTACAAGTGTATTTTTTATTTATTTGTCAATTGATTTTTTATTCATAATGACTGTCTATCTATAGTGGTGTTTTCTCTTACGTGACATGGCAATGTAGCTGATCTCTATTTTCCATGAATTTAAAATTCAAATTAAAAATTATTATTCACGAATATACTCTTTATCTGTACGCGTAAGGTATATTTGACAAATTTAAAGATATAAAAATGCAGCAGTTAAAATTCGTGTTTCATTATCCACCTAAAACCAATGACTTTTTATATTTCATTTGTTTTATAACTTGAAAATTATGTAACTAATACAAAAAGTCATATATAAACAGGGGAACCATGTATGTAGAAATATACAGATTTTTACCTTTAATTTTATACGTTTACGTTAAAAAATATTATTATTTCAATAATTTTGATAACATGTTTGGATAAGTGTAAAACATTTATATTAAAAATTAAAGCGTTTAAATCTTTCAGTCATCGATGTATAAAAAATTAAAAACTTGCAAGGTTCTATTGTGTATGAATTATTTAAATAAATACGTTGTTATCCTCTCAATATTCACATTTCTTAGAATATCATAATTTCTCTTCGTGGTCAATAACATTTCCATTATAGAAACTAAATCCTCTTTCCCTGCTAAGTGCCGTGTATGCTTCGTGGCATATTAATGGATATCCTACGTACTTGGGATTTAGAAGGAACATTATCTGCTTAAATGTAGATATACATATACATGGCGTAGACGTAATTCGATTTATCAATTTATGCGAAAAAGATATTTTTCGATATTTTGGAACTTCCAATCTAACGTAACCTCTTCAACGTACCTGAATTTGACTCTTACATATATTTACATGATATTTTTAAATCAATAATTTTGTGATGTGTAATATAGAGGAGGTGATCCTAATTGGTCTTAGATTATTTTACTCTCAATGTTTAAAATAACGCGATTCAAGATGAACTTTGTTAAAACGGATGTCAATAGAAGTAAAACGGTATACAGCAATACCCGCATAACTGCAAGAAACACGGGATCGAAGTCTTGCAGTTATAAAAGCATAGTTAATTTTCAGTGTTGTTATTTGAAATTAAGATGAAAATTGTTTTATTTTATTGATAATGGAGCAGTTTCAGCAACCTGTGTTAGTAAGTAGATAATGCAACAACTCAATTTGTTCTAATAGTCATTATTCCAAATTTGGTAACAATCAATATTTAAGATCGAAAAGTGTATAGGCTTTCTCCTGAATATTGTAAGTAGATCTAATATGATGGAAGCAACAATAAGTATACTATTTATACAATACACTACAGACAATTCTTGTTACAATATGCCCTTCAAATAACCTTGAGTATAAAAGATCCAATACGAAAGCATAGGGAGAAAAATGTTTTACTCTTTTAATTTTGCTAGAAAAAGAAGTTTTCTACTTTAAAACTCGAATCGAGGTTGCAATCATCGAGCCACGTTCTCAATAAAAGGAATAATCGTAAAAACTTAAAGAACCAGCAGGAGGATTTTGATTGCTTAATATCTCGTACACTATCGAGTTTCCGAGTAGGAGTTAAATATTTTTCGATTTCCTATCCATACGAATTCTCATTAAAATCAATGCTAAAGCGTCATCGTCTTGTTAGATCACCTATTGAGTCTTTTCATGGGCTGAAACCTTGCCTTTTACCTCTCATTCTCGAGCTACACGATTTTCGACGAAACACGGATGGAAGAAGAGTGCGACCGGAAAAGAGCACAACTACGTATCGAAGGAGCAATCTCGATGGGGACAGTTATGCGTGCAGTATCCCGAGTTTCCTCTCTTCCAACTCGTTTCGAGTTTTGTTCGAAAAGGACCTCGATCCCCGAGTCCTGAAATCGGTGTACGTCGCGTGCTTGAAACTGTGAAACTTCACCCGTATTGCTGAACGAAAATCGTCGGGACTAGGACCGTCGCCAAGTGTTGTTAGCGAAACCGTTCACAGTAATAGGAACGTCGTGCTTTCAAGATAGAAAGCTTTAGAATTAAGAAATACTTTGCGGAACGAATACAATCGAATCACCTCAAAACTAAATCTCGCCAAAAATTATCTATACTTCGATAGAATTTTCATTATACAAACGTCCGTTGTTGCAGAACTCAACTTGCGTTAGGAAGACCTCACAAGTAAAACTGGGGGAGAAAGAAAATGATTAAACGTTTTCTCACGTGGATAAATACTTTTCGAAATTTAATTTTCAATCACGCTCTAGGTTTATATGTAAATAGTTAGACACATCTGTCTATGGTTTTTAATCTCAATGTTTCGCCCTTATTTTTAGCGTTTCTTTAAGAGTAACTGTGTATAAGAAAAATACAAACATTGTTTCCCATATGTGAGTACAAAAAATAAAAAATATAATGTAATTTAACATAAATCTCATATGAATGCAAACAAGGAATGAATAAAGAAAAAAGTTATTACAAAATATAAATTTTTGAATAACAAAAACCAATTAAGAATAAAAAATAAAAAAAAAAACAGTTACAAATATCTGTAAACTCCAAAATTCCAGCACACGAATAAAATCAAAGTAAAAACTATAAAAATTCAAAGATTGTCCACAACAAAAAATTATATGAGTGAGCCTAGATGTAAGATAAAAGTTATGTTAGTCAAAGGAACGGTAAAATAGTGGTAAGATAAAAAGCAAAAATAAAAAGTCAATTATCTTCTGAGTATAGGGAAAGATTATAAAGACGCCAAAGAATAAGAAAATAAAAATAATTGCGAGGGTTTATACTGGAGCCGTGAAACGAACCGTACCGACGGAAGTCACAGAAAATTATGTCATAAATGCTTTTGCCGTGAAAGGAAGCACAAGCGTGATATCATACATTCTATAGTTGTCGCTTCCGACAATCCCCCCTCTCTCCCGACAGGATTTTTGCGACGTTATATAGCTGATATTTTAAGTTGGTCTACTTTAGAGAAAGCTTCCAAATTTTATTAAGATACCACCGAGTTTTATTTGGAATCATTTAGTACTTACACCCGTCGAGTACAAATACGATGATAAATGTTAATTTTCTTACGAATTATATTTAAATTTTTTAGTAAAATAAAACTGTTCAGACTTAAGAACTCCTTACGTGACAAACATTCTCTACTTTATGTTTCACTTTCAGGACCCAGTCATGCACCTAACTGCCCTCGACTGTTTCACAACTTATTAAAAACACAGCACTTTTTACGATAAAATATTCCAAGAGAAGACGAAGAAGTAAAAAGTTCTGTAATAAGAACAGGAGGATTGCAAACTACAGAATTTTGAACTTTACCCCTGCCGGAAAATGTTCAACTTTTCTCGTTATTAAACAGCAGTAATGAATACATTACATTCGGTAGAAATTTCAAAATTTTTTGAGATAACAAAGGCCTATAACACTAATCGATGAATTTAAGCTTGCCAGTTTATGTTTCACTTTCCAACAAAGTACAGAACTAGATTTTTTATTATTACCGTTATAACAAGTTTATTAAATTATGTTGTACATGTCGTGTGATCAACAAACATTATTAACAGATGTAACATTAAAGGCCCAGAGAAGGAGGAATATTAAATGAAAAAATTGTGTTATTTATTTATAACTTGTATGCAAATATCTAGAATGTGTTTTTCGTATAAAATGTAAATTTTGTTCCATAGGTGGAAAGCAAAAGAAACGTTGAACTCATTCGATATTCCCTCTAATCCATTTCTACGTGTAACAGGTACAGTATCGATCTAGGAATACTCTTGACGATTAACAACGAGAGTGCAATTTAGTTAAGAGCCGTCATTCGCATACGCGTCTAAAATACAGCAAAAACTGAATGTCGAATATTCCGCCTCGGCAAAACGTTATTGAACGTTCATTCAACGAATATCTCAAATATCCGACCCATATTTCCATATGTATTATGTAAATCACTATGGCAAAATCTCATCCCTGCGTATATCGCGAATCTCCCATCATCTTCCAGCCAAGTACGAATTTGAAAGGTGACGCTTGATATCCGTATATTCATACATTACACCGACATTCCAGCATTTCCTACAGGAAAATCTATTAAACCAAAAAGTAGATAAATCCGTTGAAAGCTTTTGTATCCGATATCGAAGGAAAATGTTTCGTACTTTTCTACTTAGAAACTAAACTCCTAAAGCATATATAAATTTATGCTCAAGTTAAATGTACTTTAAATGATGCTTAATGAAAATTTTAATAAATCCTTAACTGAAAATTAAAGAGAATTCATTAATTCACGGCGTTCTGTACTCGAAGATTGGTAGTTAACTAGCTGCTTCAGAACCGTAAGTACTGACTCGTGGGCACGAAGAAAATGAAAACTTTTTAATTAATGAACACCAGTAGTGATGAGGATTAAAGGTATTTTAGCATCGGGGTACATTTACATTTGAAATTCATATATTAATAGTTACATCGTTGGATCTATCCCGCTACTAAATACCAGTCTAAAATTAACCATTCTGTGCCTAAAATATACGACAATACGGAATGTCCGAATAATCGTCATATTTACCCCTTCACAGCCGCAAGCATCCAGCAATGACGTCGATTTGAAACAGTTGTATTTTATATTAACGAACTGTATTACTACATTACCCATGGTTGTTTTTATTAAGAATCAAAAACGAATTTTTAAGAAGAACCGACAGGTGGTAGGTGCAGACATTTTTCAACGAAAATAAAAAATTTCAAATCAATCGGAAAAAATTATTTTCTGTTGCAGGGGTCAATTACAATCATTTTTGGTCATTAGACATACCCCCGAAATGCTACTCCCTTTCGAGAAAATAATTCCTTACCGAAAATATAACGTGTTGCCAGAAATGTTTCTGTAATTTCATTTTCTGTCTCACTTCCTCTTGTGTTTATTTCTATAACCTGCAATACAGCAATCCGCCATAATGTAATAAAAATAAATCTATATTTACAAGAAAAGATCTATTTCACATCACTTTTGTCGCAACCATCTACAAATTATAATCACGGGTAACTCGGTTGTTCGAAATAAGCCAATTTCTAACTGCAAGTTTGTCACAAAATTATAATGCCGTTTGGGTACGAGCAATCCAATTTGTTATCGATGGTACGTCTTTGATATTCATAACGAGATAGTTTTGTCCGGAGAAGCTTAATTTAAATTCGATGCTAGGAAAAAGCCAGAAAGTCGGTTAAGACGTTGTCGGTGGTACGTGGCTGAAACTCGTTAAGGATGACAAGTGGTTGTGTCGGTGGAAAATAAGAGGCCAGGCACGGAAGGCAGCTGGGGATGATAGTTCACGGGAACCCAACCGATCTCCCTACGGGATCGTTGTGTTCCACTATGCTACGCGGCGATCGCTGTTCCGCATGAAACAGAATAACGAAAATGAGTCGGGGAACCGATGAGCAGCGTTCGAGGAAAGGGGATAAAAGCAACCGTCGGTGAAGAATATTCGAAAGATGAGATGGGCTGGGCGAATGTCGTTAATATTAATAAATGAGATTCCGTTGCGAAATTCAAGTTTCGTGATTACACGATAATTACCGTACCGTATATCGAGCCTGTCTACGTCGAGAGGTTTAACTCGATCTAGATAGATCCTTCATTATATCAAAGTTTAATTTCCTCTTAAGAATAACTATAGTGCGGCGGATATTTAAAACTAATCACCTACACACGACTCAACAGCTTAGCGTAGACTTAGCGTAGAGAGAGGAAGTTATGAAGTAGCGCGTCAACCACAGAATGTACGATATTACGCTTACAATTCCTTTCCAAAGTTCTTGAATATTAAATTTATAAACTATTTTGTTCTGTGGAAATTGTTGATAAGATTAATAATAATCGAGATATCGACCGGAACGTTCCTGCTTTTAACATCTCACGAGGCTAAGTAACAGCCCTATTTATTTATAGTCCATAAAATAAAAGGAGGAACTTTAATTAACATAATTGAAAAGAAAAATTACGATTGTAAATATGTTAAATTTATACTGAATATTAAAAATGTATCTCTCAGCGGCTGTTAATGACTTAAAAAAAAATAAGCCAGTTGATTCTTCGTGTATTCTTATTTCCAAACGCAAAACTCGTAACTCCAACATCGACATTCTCATTTATTCGCTTTCAGCGCGATACATTTCTCCAACGACGCCAAAAACCGATTACGAATTTTCTCAATTCACCGCACGGGGATTCGTAATTTAGTACTTTTTTTCTCGTCTAAACGGATGAGAAATGGAGAACGGAAGGAAGGCCGGTCAGTTAGAGTAACGGAAGATAACGTCGGTCGGACCGTGAGGGAAAGTGAGACGGAACACCTACGCGCGGGTGGAATGAAGAAAGGGAGAGAGAAATAGAGAGAGGTGAAAGGATGCACCGGGTCTGCTACAGATTAGAGATATTTATGGTCCAGTAAATCAGATACTGTCTCTTCTTTTCCGTACATCCACGGCGACGTTGATTCATCAATATAAACTTTTTCCCGGGTCAGTGTTCGCGATATAGAGACCGCTCATAAGCGCAAAGAGAGATCCGAGAGGGGAAAAACCGACCTTCGTATCGAACGAAACGTCGATCGTAATGCACCAGCTGGCAAATTGCACCGAGCCGCTTCCGGCCTGCATTTGACGTATCGTTTGGATTTCGACGTTGCACGAACGCCTTGATAAAAACTTACGACATAGCCGGTGTTAAGTACTACTTCGAGCCACTCTTAAATTTCACGCAGTTTAAACCACCCCCGATGTATCCTGAAAGTATTCCTATTACGGACCTAACGGCATTGTGTTTTTTATCGCTTAGAATCACCGTGGATTTCAATGAGTCTGCTCCGATTTAACTCGACATTCTAATTGGAATTTAATGAGGTATTCTAGCGTGAATCTTTGAAAAAATCGATTTCTTCTTTTTATGTTTTCTTAAAGAATATAATTTGAAAAATATATCTGCGAGCCTTAAACATCAACTCCTAAAATTAACAAAGTTATGATTGTTTAAAAGACGCGATGGTCAACGTCTTTCTTATAGGGATACAAAACTTTAAAAGCATTTTCTCGTAACTGTGTTTACCAGAACGATGTCCAAGATCTACTTGACCAATTGGCTTAAAATTTTACAACTTTTTTTTTAAATTTGTCATCATCAGATTTCTTTTCTTATAAAGAATTTCAAATAGAAATAACAGATCAGCCTAAAAATATTCTGCTAGTAACAAGTAGTGAACTCTAGTGAACTTCTGTTATTTGTACGAAATGTCACTAATAGAGATGGAATCAGTAAACCCCAGTTATTGGAACGCACTGGTTACATAAATTGCACACCTATTTATAAACCAAACCCTAAAATTAAGTCTATTTCTCTGAAATGTCAAGTCTCAGCTCTTCTCTGAAGCCTGTGTTCTAGATCACCCGCGTAAGAAATAGAGTTAATAATAAGACATTATTTTCAGAAGCAGATATATTTGCATCTTCAAAGTCGAACAACTATCCCCAATTTTTCAGCGTTAGACCTTTATACGTCCCTTTCAATTAACGTTTTCCACAATAACGTAACTTTATATATGTATATTTAATTTCCACGTTTAGTCTATGTCTGTTTTGCAATGGTGCACTTCTGGGCAAATAAACTGTTTCTTTCATTTGTTCGACCAAACACGCGAACAAAAAACCAGTTTTTTAATCCGTGTACCGTGTTAACCAACTATTATATTCAATTTTAGTTAGGAACCTACAGTTTGCAACTGTTTGGCTTCTAATCGTTGATTAGTGCCCGACGTAGCAATTTTACTGTTCAAGCAAGAAGTGTTTAGTATTCAAACAAGAACTTCCATTAGGGTAATTTGTATCGTGGAAATTTCTAATAAGCAAGAAATTATATAAGGTTGATAGTTGCACTGAGTAATTAGCAACTTCTACGGCTATCCTAACAAACGGTTAAATTAATGCATATAGGGTGTCTCAGAAATACACGTACCTCAGGATTTGAATCCACAGACTAATATAAATAAACAATTTACATACAGGATGTTCCACATATATCCGAGCAGACAACAAAATATCTTTTTACATCTTTTAGCGTGTAGATTCACATCTTTCATCAAAGAATATTTCAGTAATTACTTTGCTCAACATTTAATGGTCAGATGTTAGAAATTTCATTTAAAGCACTTGCAAGCAGATTTATGGCTTGAATAATAAATAGTTCTACCTGGTACTATTTCCTCCTAGGCACGAATTTTTTCCCATTACAATTAAGCCATAAACCTGGGACGGCAAAGGTAGCCGCTACAACTGTCGCGCGCCGTGGCCATAAAGGGACACCAAAAAAAAATCCTATTCACCAGAGCCAGCTTATGTCAACTTTTATGGTGTTGCTGCAAAGGGAAGAACTTATTTTTCAAATTTATAGCGATGTAAATTGTGAAAAAGATTTTTCAAGCTGTCCTTTAATTTATATTTAAAAACGTTGAAATTGACGTTTATGGTCATAGAAATTGCACTGTTTTACATAAAACTTTGCTCCTTCAAAAAAACACTCACACAAAAGTTAGGTGTATGAGATACGCGATATCGAGATAGAGATTTTCGTAATCAAGTCACGAACAAGCAACATTCAACGTGTTAATATCTCGGTAAAAGAGAGCAAACTGATAAAAAAAACTAATAATTGTACAGTACGCCTTCCTTAATACCACACGACTTTTGCTTAATACATTTTTTCGTACAATAAATAGTTTGGTAGTAATTTCAAGTGGTCCAGTTAGGTGACACTGTATATCGATCGACTAATGTAATGCACGCGAGAACGATGCAAAATTAAAATTATGATGGAGCGTGTATGTTAACTTAGTTTCGCGGTACATCGCTTCGGTGTAAAGGTAAATGTAGTAAATCAGAAAACTGGATTAAAGTTGGATCTTTTATGACCTCCTATAACTTTTAAATTACAGTATTTTACGCACTCCTACTTGTTTCAAATCGGATTCCCGTCATTTTTTACGTTTCACGAAACTATCAAGTTCAAAAAGCTTCTAGAAAATTACGGTACATTTTAGTCACTTAATGTCCCTTGGCGTGGTTCATATTTTAATTTTACTCGTTTCTTGAATTTGTTAAGTTTGGAGTAATGGATCTCTTTCCCCTTTCCAACAATTACAGAATTGACATTTCATAGTGAGTAAGTATCAAATTTGGAGAGACTGAAAATTTCCATTATTTAATGCCACATGCGAACTTTTATAAAAATATTACTAAGATGAAAGTTATTCCACCAATCAATTAATCGAACGTATGGATCATAATTTATTACAATCTTTTTATCATATACAGGGTGTTCGGCCACCCCTGGGAAAAATTTTAATGAGAGATTCTAGAGGTCGAAATAAGACGAAAATCAAGAATACTAATTTGTTGATGGAGGCTTCGTTAAAAAGTTATTAACGTTTAAAGTTCCGCCCGTACTGAATTTTTTTCTAAAAAGTGAGTAGGATTTCGACGGTATGTCTATTAACCAAAAATGATTGTAATTGACCCCGGCAACCGAAAATAATTTTTTCAGAATTAATTAAAAATTTTTTTTTTTCGTCGAAAAATTTAGGCACCTACCCCCTGTCGATTTTTCTTAAAAATTCGTTTTTGATTTTTAGTAATTTTGTTTGACGCCCTACAGAAAAGTTGTCTAATACTTTTTTGTAGGTACCCATGAGCTCTACTTCAGAAAAAAGTTTCATTGAAATATATTCACAATTGTAGGAGTTATGGCTGTTTGAAAATTGAACCATTTTTATGAGGTTTTTCTCATTTTGCGGGGTCAAGGGCCAACTTTTCGAATATTTTTGCTATTTGTACATATTCTCCACCAAAATACGCATAATTTGCTTTTTTAAACATTAAAATCGTTCAATCCGTTCGGAAGTTATGACCTTTTAAATATTCGCATGAAAATTCGGGCAGACATTTCTGGCCAGAAATTATATTATCGGTAAGGAATTTTTTTCTCGAAACTGAGTAGGATTTCGGGGGTATGTCTATTTACCAAAAATGATTGTAATTGACCCTCCTAGCTAAAACTAATTTTTTTAGAACGATTTGAAATTTTTTTTTTCGCCGAAAAATTTAGGCACCTACCCCTGTCGATTTTTCTCAAAAATTCGGTTTTGATTTTTAGGAATTTTATTTGACGCTCTACAGAAAAGTTGTCTAATACTTTTTTGTAGGTACCCATGAGCTCTACTTCAGAAAAAAGTTTCATTGAAATATATTCACTATTGTAGGAGTTATGGCTGTTTGAAAATTGGACCATTTTTATGGGGTTTTTCTCATTTTGCGGGGTCAAGGGCCAACTTTTCGAATATTTTTGCTATTTGTACATATTCTCCACCAAAATACGCATAATTTGCTTTTTTAAACATTAAAATCGTTCAATCCGTTCGGAAGTTATGACCTTTTAAATATTCGCATGAAAATTCGGGCAGACATTTCTGGCCAGAAATGATATTTTTGGTAAGGAATTTTTTTCTCGAAAGTGATTAGGATTTCGAGGGTATGTCTATTGACCAAAAACGATTGTAATTGCTCCCTGTAACTAAATATAGTTTTTTTTAATATGATATGAAATTTTTTAATTTCGTCTGAAAATTTCAGTACCTACTCGAATTTTTTTCTCGAAAGTAGATAGGATTTCAAGGGTATGTGTATTCACCAAAAATGATTGTAATTGACCCCCACAACTGAAAATAATTTTTCCAGAACAATTTGAAATTTTCGAATTTAATTATTAATAACTTTTTAACGAAGCCTGCATCAACAAATTGATACACTTGATTTTCGTCTTATTCTGGCCTTTAGAATCCCCCATTAAAATTTTTCCCAGGGGTGGCTGAACACCCTGTATAAATCTAAAATACAACCAGACAGTTTCGAAATGATTAATTAAAAAACAGCCCAAAATTAAAATCTTTCTCGTTTCTAGAGTCGCATTTAATTGAATATATCCTATTAAATGTCATAACCTAGTATTTATTTATAAGTTTAATAAATTTGCAATTAAATGTAAAATCTATAATAGGCATAATTGTAAAATTCAATCGCATTTTCGTTAAGAATTCCTTACTGGTAAAATTATAAGATAAATTAGATTAAATTAATGGACAAACTATTTCTGAAGTATAATAGCATAGCTCATAAATCACCTATGACCTCTCGTGTCACTGTCAATCGTTCTAGCGTCTAAAGATTAAATTGCAATGGTTTGAAGCATCGTAGTCATTAGTCGTAACTCGATTGAAACTGTGGGACGACACTTCTCGCACTCACCAGCAGAGGGCTACGTTCTCTCACAAGTACTCGATCAACCTATTCCTAAATATACCAGACTCAAAACAAAACACGTAATTAGAATCCGAAAAAAATGAGAATATAAAAATGTTTAATTTGTCAAAACCATACACGACGAATCTAAATGTACGGCGATAAATCGTCGTGATTCGTTTATATATGTTTTGCAAACGAGAAATCCTTCTTGAAGTTAATTGGGTATGTTGATTGAAAATCAATGTGCTGCTTTGTTAAACGTGAGATAACACAGTGTTAACGACCCCTCTGGGTGAATCAATTTATCCAATCATTTGACACACATCGGTCAATGAAATTCGTTGCAAGCTACACGATGGACGAAAGTAATTAATTAAAACTGGAAGGACGTGTGAAACTGATACGTTTCACGCCGTACTATTCGGTAGAAATCAAAAAAATTGTTTCAAGTTCATGAGAATCACATTCAATTACTCAACTGTGTGGTTTTTGATAGTGAATTTAAGTTGTATAATCTGGAGGAGTAGTGTATAAATAATAGGTTGGCTTTAAATTTATCTAAATAAATTTATCTATTCACTTGTTTCAATATGAAATTAACCACACCACATTATATTCTGTTACTAATAATCTCACTTTTTCACATAATCTTTCGTTCGAAAAACTCATGATCAACATTACTAGTGTCACATTTAAGACTTTGAACTTTCTAAACAGAACTTCTAAAAGCACTTTACGGTGAGCATAACTGAGTCAATCGTCTAATTATTAGCGTAAACAAATACTGTGAAATGGTTGATTTCTTTAGCTCTCCATCCGTCTTTAGAAATAATCCATTCTATTTGTACCAAAGGGTACTTCCTTTATCCGTAAATAAACGAGTAATTAAAAATGTGGTTTTAACGTTTTATAGCTACAAAATGTTCAACATCACAATCAGCAGAAAAGCGACGATTATTTTTAAATTGGTACGACGAAGGTTCGAAAAAAATATTATTATACGCTATCGAATAAGCGAGTAGATAATACGATTCCGGACCAGAGCAAAACTATTTTTATCGAAATTTATAGAGCGTAACTGAAAAGTCTACGTTCCTATTTTACCCGTATCGTCAGATACGAGAGTCTACTACGTGAGTTTAACTGACCCGTGCCATCAAGTATGAAAATCCACGAAAAAAAGCCACCGCAGTGAATGTGTTAACGACGAAAAAATTCCCGGGGCCGGTAAGCGGCGTGGAACGAGGAAGCAAAATGAGAACGGGAGGTAGTAGGTCGTGATAACCGCGCTGAAATTTAACGTCGTTTTCTTTTTCCCCTCCGACATTATTTTCGCCAATCCCTGTCTTACCGAACGCCCCCGCCTGTGTCGCGCTCGCTTTTTACCCCGTAAATTTCTGTTTTGTAGATAAATTCCATAGCGTCACGCCGCTATCACGTTCCCTTTTTTTTTTTCCTTTTCCCGTTTTATTCGCGATACGAGCGCCGAAAAACCGCGAGGGGCGGGAAAAACTCGTCGACGAGGAAACGACGTCGGAGGGACGAGGAACGATGACGAGGGGCACAGACAGCGGAACAACGCTAAGAGGATGGGTGGAACAGAACGATGCACTTATTATGTAAAGAGAACACCGCTTTTTCCACCGACCGTTTCCATTCGCTTTATTTCCCATTCAAAACCTCTTGGAATTAATATTGCATTACGGGGGGACCCGAGAATCGCGCGATAGCCAAGAACGTCCGCGTTGTCATCCTTGAAATTCTCGAAGCAAAGACAAATAAGGGAAAGACGTATATCGTTGCCCATTCTCGCGATACTGTGACACCGCATTCGTAATAATTAATATCCCCATTTGTTCCCATCGCGAACTGTAACCGAAGTCTGGGTCCGGGAATAAGTTTCTTGCTGGATATAACCATTCCTTCTTCAGCTTTTCGAAGATCAATTATTGCACGGGAAACATTCAGTTATCGCAATTTACTGGACAAATGTGCTGCACCGCGTGTTAAAACGTTACACGATAGTTGCGACAATTCAAAGTTGTATGTAAGTTTATTAAAATGTTTTCAAAATGAATTCGACTTAAACTGAATTGGAGATTAAGAGGTCACTGCTCTGTGGAAGTTGCGAAATTTAGCAATTTTCATGAATTTCTTTTAAACGAATGCTACGTCTAACGGCGTGATTCTTTTTTGTAGTTTATTTAACTATATTTTAATCGTACATTTATATTTTTTATACAGTTTTAAATAATTGCTTTTTTTGGGGATACTTCCTTCCTAACATGAAAATATAACTCGTAACACAATTAGACAAAATTGTTTTCTCGTGAAAATAATCAATCCAGAATATAAATGAAAATATTACCTATACGTATGTATTTGTTTCAATTAAAGCGTATCTCTGCTTGTACTCGTGAGTTTAAGTATTGACAGTGGCGTAATGTATTTTCCATCAATTTCACAATCTTGCACAATTCTCAATTTCCGTCGAGTTATTACATTGATGCGGTATAATGGAACTTTACAGAGACCAATTTCTCGATCGTCACTTTCCAGATAGACGAGTGACACAAAGAATAAGACACAGAGAATATAAATATTCACATTTCCGCTATTACCACTTCTCCCACTCGTAATAAAAAGTATTACTGTTATCGGTGCAAAAATTTTTGTTTACATTTTAATGGGCAGTACCAATTAACGAGGATTCATAATAATCCGCTTCTTCTGTAGCTGAAAATTTGAAATGGAAACTCATTAATCGTGTATATGATATAGAATCATGAATATACACCGTGAACTCTTGTTACCGAATCAGTCATCGAACGTTTTGAACTTTACGTAATGTTAAAATCCACGTTATGATTTGGTATTTAAATTTGATATAAACACGAAAATAGGAATGATGAAAGAAGATAAAGGATAGTATAGAATTTAAAGAAGATAATTATATTTGGAACAATTAACAAAAACTGTAATTACACAAGTGAATAATTTAAATTACACTGGACACAAAATCTCAAACGCAAACTATTAATTAACAACACGAATTAATATTATCATTTTCGATGAAATCGATCTTAAAAATTGATCAGCCATACGTGCCATTGAGAACAACTCGGTTAACGTGTCGGTTTGTTAATTATTACTTTTGCTTGGTGTAAATAACGACCGATAATAATATGACATCGTTTGTTTCGCGTTAGTCTACTATCTTTAAACAAGTTACATTTTATTGAAACACGTAATTCCATCGAAAATGTTTACACAGCCCAACGCGAGTAGAAATAACGAGTAACAAACAGACACGTTAGCCAAAACCGTGCTGAATCGCGTAACCGATGAATATTCAAGATTAATTATCCCAAAACCGAAGTCACGTACGAGAAAATTTCACTCCACATTTACCGTTTGGTTCCACAAAAATATTCAATCCCGTTTTCGTTATACAGACAAAAATGAAACTTTATATAAAAAAAAATCACTTATTTTTTCGTGTAACTTCACCCATTTTCAAACTGAAGCATTAGTTTGGGGATACCTTATGCATGTTCTATGCAACTGTGTCGACACTTCCCATACTTGAGATACGATTGCTATGTATTAAATTCAAACACATAACACCTTTACAATTATATGAATTGTAAAGAATTCTCGAGAGTGAGTACCTTGAAATATTCTGATGCTATTACATAAATTATGAGACGATAATGAGCGTGAGAAATACAGTTAGTACACTTCGGTCACTTAATACGTTCGCGGTTAAAACACGACTGGAAAGATGGCCGCGATCGGCAGGCCCAACCATACGCGCGCATGTCAATCATGAGCAGATGCCCAATTTCGGTCTTTAGCGCATCTTTCTTTGAGCTGATGATCGCGGGCCAAATTTCAATTATTTCTCAAAAAGATCTTTTTTGTGTTAGCAGTTAATATATGCAAATACAATATATATTGTCTTTTATACTGATATATGTGTATTTACAATAATTTTCCGCCATCTTTCGCATACACTTCTCGACCGACCATTGAATGTCAGACCCAGGACAAAACGCTCTCCTCTTCTTCCCTTTTCTTTCCTCCTGCTATCTTACCCCACACAGCAAGCTGATACGCGAAAAACGTAACCATACTCCGCAGTTTAAAGAGAATCTCAAATGAACAGAGGGTCCCGATCAGGCACAGTTGGATAAATAAGTGGACAGAAATCGATAGTTAAGCACGCGTGTTATTCATTTGCGGTCTTGCCGCAGAACTGGCCGACTTTAATGTGGCATGCGCACGGTTGAAATTTAATCTGTAAACTCTGACCTCAAAGCGATCGGCAGATACCCCAATGAGAATGCTCGTCGGTCGTTCGTAAAAACGATATTACGTTGCGGTTTGAATAAATACACTCGCTTCAGAGCTCTCTTTGAAGCACGCCAATTGACAATAATAGGCTGACCGTATCGTCGAAACGAAGGGAACAGAGGGCGAGAAACGGAAGAAATTTTGACACGCCGTGCGGTCGAAATCGATAGATTCGTTCGTCGAACATCGAACATCGAACATCGGGGGCTCCTGCATTTCGCTGTCGATCGGTGGACCTTGTAAAGCACGTGGCGTGAGACTAACACGATTGCGTGGGACGCAGGAGAAGGGATCGATGCCTGAGCCTGAGGATCAAACGAGCCTGATGACGATATAGCTTATCGCAAAGAGCTCTTCCGCGTTACCCAATTTTCGCGTCTCTTATCGTAGACTCGCATTAGCGACACCCTTCAATCGTGTCAGGGTGCTGGGATCAAAACTTTAGATTTTTCGATACGGTCACTGCTTTCGTATAAAATCGTAATATAAAAGAATCGAGAATAAAGCATGAGATTGTTGAATAATTGGAAACTGAATATAATACAGTGTTTATATATATTCTTTCTAACTGGTATTATAGTAATATAATATACGTTTACAAATAAAAATTGTGTTTCTCATTTTTTTCTCAACGTATTTTCTTTTTTATATATTAATACTTCACGAGCAACTAAAGATAGAAATCCTCTGGAAGATACGAGTCGACATTTTTAATTCATTTGGAGAAAAAACGTTCCTGAAACTACAACAGCATTTTTCTCATAACTACGTATTTTTTTTTTTATAGATATTCTTTATCGGCTGACGTAGCATTTTTTCGATAGTTTTAGTTTTATCTGACGCATGGTTTTTTATAAACATAAAGCAATTTTCTTGCAAAAAAATTAAATTCTTACTTGAAAATGTCGTCATTTTGTTATTTTTCAATAAAACAACTTAGTTTTCACTCCATTGGTGAAATATTATTTCAGAACGTTGTTCATCAAAAATCAATACATCGTCCAACCGTACCCGCTATGGTATATTCTAGACAACTATATCCGATTTTGAAGAAAAACTAGTAAAAACATTTGTATGGACTATTCATGCATGCATTTGCCTTTATTGAAACAGTTTTATTACAAAACAAGTTTTTTTGGACACTTTGAAACGAATTCCTAAAAATACAGTATTTCATAACACACGAAGGAAGTATCACTTTAAATATGTACACAAAGCATCATGTTGAATCTTTAATCGTTCCCGGATTTAAATTATTTAAATTCAGTCGATTCAAGGTAGCATAGAAACACTTAACTGCTGTGTAGGATTAAAAAAATTAAAAGAGAGGATTACCTAAAATGGCAAGCATTCATTCAATTAAGTTAATGAGTTATTAACGAAATACCGAATGCTTCAATAATCAAAACTGGTCTTTTATTTTATCCATGAAAACATACTAGATACTAAATTATGATACTTATTTTGAAATATATTACTGAGTATACAAGTTGATACAAGGAGAGTTGAATAAGAATTTATTTAAGAGATTATTTTGAAGAAAAGTATTATTGAATCCTGATACTATCCTAAATACTTACATATGCTCAAAACATCGTTGTTTTAGTACTGTCAATAATTCTATTGGCTCGAAAATCCCAAAAAATGATCTTTTTACTTAGATTAAATAGAGATTTGTGAAAACGTTTAAAACAGCTGATGTATAGTGTGCAAATAACCACTCACGAACAGTTATATAATTCAATTATTAATGCACCAAATGAAATTCATTCCAACAACATATTATTCTGTGCCCAAAATTCACTGATTCGTCGCTTCGATGCTTGTATTTCAGCTCAGAGAACACATTTGGACCAATTTATTTTAACAAATAAATAGTAAACTTGTGATTTTCTTATGATAATACATTGCGATTAAATAAATACCAACTAAAGTAATATTTAACTACAACTTTACCTTAAACGCGACTATTTTTAAACTGAAAACAAAGTAAAATCCTCTATACGTAACCGTCTTTTAACGCCTTAATTCTTTGTTTGATACAATATGAATGCAATACGCATCTTGCATTGAAAACGCAAGATATTTCATACTGTATGTTTATTTTACTCCAACAGATGTTTAACTTTCCGAGTACTGTGCCAAAGTCGCTTTTGACTCGTCACTTTCTTCGAGACAGACGCTATTGCGACGGAGATAATTGTGTGCGTGTATACCCACGCCTTGTGTTTACAAATAAAATAAACAGACAGAAAAAAGAAAAAAAAAATGAGGCTTGTTTACTTGTTTATGAACGTTTCCAAGTGGCCTCACTCTTCTACAACGTTCTATCAAAGGAAAACGTCAATGTTTTCGAGAAATGCAATAGAAAATATACTTGAAGATTTTTACTACGCTAATTCACAGGAGCATAAGAAATTAAACAATAACTCTGTTTAATTTGATCGTAAATCGTCGTAGTTTTAGCTTTACGTTTCTGCTCATCGTTTCTCTGTAATTTACAACGTAAAATGTATCCAATAACGGGTGACGTCGATATCGTTTAGATTTTCCAGTTGCGATTTCCAATTTCCGTGTAGCAATGGGCACGATCGCTTGTTACAAATGCGAGCCGGAAACGCGGCGTACGAGTGCGCGCAACAATCGAGAAGTTTCGGTAGCAAACGTTGGCGGGAAATAACTTGACATTTTCCTCGTAAATTCCCACTGATATCTCGAGTGAGAAGTCGATCTCACGGTACCATATGTAAGGACACGTAGCGCAATTACACATCACTCCTTAGAAAACCGTGTCACGTCACCGGGGGGGGGATGTTGAATGTACCAACGTTACATCTACGTGATTCGCAACCTGTAATTTCACACGCGTTTACAGACAGTAACGTATCCGGCGTTAGGATAATGTAGCGGAACCTCGTATAAATTTACGTGGCCGAATAACGCCGCGTATCAGTAGCTCCATGGGAAAATCAAGTATCAGTTAATACCTTCCGCGAGGATTTACAGTGAAACCGCTATTTTACGAACTAACACGAAACCAATGTTCTAATTGAATCGAATAGAAAGGCTGTTCGAAAAAAAAATTTCTAGACAATGGGTGTTGGAAGCCTGACGAGAGTTCATTAAATTATGTCGTGACAAAATAATATATTTAGCGTGTCGTGTGTTGTATATACAGTAATCCCTCGCTAAAGTTCGCTGGCTAGGTTCTGCGACGCGAACGTTATCAAGGGTGGTACTGTTTCGGTAACTGACGGCTGTTATCTCTGATCGACATGAACGCATTGCAGGCAAACGTGAGACACACTAGGAACGTGTGAAATAGAGAAAAATGTGTAACGTTTGTTTATACTACAGGCTTTAAAATCATTCACAAGTATGTAGTTTTTTTATACATTGCATGATTTTCGTCTTGTAGTTCAAGTTTAAAACAGAAAGGCTGATTCATCAATAACCTTGCACCTTATGATACGTTCATTTTTTAATTGCTTTGCATCTTTCTAGTGCGTTGAAGTCTGGTTAGTCTTATACAATAAACACTCTACTCTATTTTGTTGATTTCTGAAAGTTTACCGTAGTTTTTTGTAAGAGAATGAACAAACATTTATTTCCATTGCATTATACATTTCTTCAAGTATCTGTCAAATGTAATTGTCGATAGTTCTAGTGTTAAAGCACAATAACGGTTTATCTATTAAACCTATTGCTTCTCAAAATAATTAGGTAGTATGTTCCCAGTATCGTTTTGCTTGAGAAATTTTTGCATAGACCTCTGATTATTTTAATTCTATAATCTAAAGACACTGTATCAGCAAAGAAACGATAACTCTAATAATGTTACGATACTTCCCACAGTCGCCTGCAGAGGACTACGCGCTCTCACAAGTACTCGACCACCTATTCTTATACAGATATGTATATGTATATTCCTCGACTGACCATTCAATATCCCAGCGTCTAAGCAGACCCAGAACGAAATATTCACCTTTCCTTTTTCTTTTTCTTTACTTTTGCTATCTTGCTTACTCAAACGACTAAAAGTCAGATCATTCTGGTATCGAATCCACTTACACAGATAGGATTATTCGCTTAAGCCTATTCTAGCTAAATATTTACCATCTCCTCGGAGAATACTACGTTTTCTGGTACGAAGATGCAAAGGTTCATTGGTCAGAGAACGGTTTAAGGTTAAAAATACTACTACGTTCCCGGTAATACGCTGGTACAAGTTCCGCTGAAAGATAGACTCCGTCTCCGCGATCTTTTCGTCCCGGGTCGTCGTTTGATCTCGCGGCAGAGAATTTTTATGTAAATTTAATGGGCTCGCCGTCGTTATGGACTCACACTTTATACGCCTCAAAGAAGAGCGTAATGCGATCACGAACCATGGAAATCTGGGCAAAGTTTTACGCAGTTTATTATGCAAAGTAGCATTTATTATTCAACGAGATATAACAAGTAACAAGCTTACCCTCGTGCTTAAGCTTCTCTCAATCGAGCGTAAACCCTTATTCTTGTTATTACGTTAAACACGCAATTATCCTCGTATCGACGTTGTTTGGAAATGGCACGGCGCAAAAATAAAACACTTTCGCGCGTAAAGCGCGAAGAATAATGGATGAGCTTTTAAACTGATGCTGTTTTCATGGTGCAAAATGAACCTTATTATTGAACCAGACATTCAGGATTTCATTCGGAGAGAAAGGACATTCAAACGAGTGTAAAGTTTTAGGATCCGGACGACGCGAGGAATTCCGAAAACAATGAGAAACTTGAAGAAACTAGACGCGTTTCCGTAGAAAGTTTAGATCGCTAAAGTAGATCTTGAAATAAAATTAATTAACACTGTTGTTGCATACCGATGTAAAAATAGGATGAATTTATTCGCGTATCTATTGAATCTCGTTTATTTGAAAATTTGTGGGACGAAGGTCGTACTTTTCATTGTACTGTGTCCAAAATTTACTTCTGTTATCACAAGTTTCATAAACACGTATAGTAACAAATATAAAAATCTATCGATTAAACATCTTACAGCATCTAATAACATAGATTATACTCCATAACTTTTTCATAAATAAACTATCTATTTACTATCTATTAACTGTCTTTATATAATTTGACCTTCACTCTTCATTGTTATACCTTCTGAGACACCATTTTCCATTATATCAACGTATATTTAATTTTCATCTCTAACCTACCATTTATTTGAATATTATATATTATTCGTATTACTTGGAAATGGTCATAAAGTTTAATAGCTAAAACTTAATAACAATCTTTAGACACACCATTTCGACAATTATTCTCCATACGTACAAAAACAAAAAAAGAGAAATATATTTTACTTTACATTTTCCACGTATCATTTTAATCATCTGTTTTTGGACTCAAAAATTGTCTTTCTTTTCCTTTGGACGTATGATCCGTAAAATTTGGAAACCACTGCAATACGGGGATAAATATATCGTGGAGCGATACGCGATCCACTACGCGAAAGTTTACAATTTTTCCCCTCCCTCTCGCCATTTCGCCAGCAAACTAAACCCTCAGTCAGAGGATTAATGAACAAGTTAGTGCTCCCACTATAAGTAGTTGGCTCAAGCTACAAGAGAGGCGCTCGAGTTAAGTAAGGTTCTGCCCCTCCCACAGCCACTTCCGGCACTAACGTTGCTTCCGACCACGCCAGACCGTATTAGCTGTCCGCAGTCAAACGATTTCAGCGTTTATCGCCGGATTTCTAACTGCATCGATGATACGGTTCCCGTTCGTTTCAAACCTACGTTCGAACGCACAACAATATAATGCATCGAACATGGACGAAATGATCATTTGACCTTTTGAGCGCCAAATAAAGTGCATAACAACCGGTAATCACAGATTATATTTTGAAAAGGATTCGATACAAGATACGGGATGAAAGCAACGGAATCTATTCGCGATGTCGCGAAACCCACCAACCATAATGGGATATCGTATTTAATTTCCAATCGGTATACATGTATAATGGGAAATTTAAGTCAGGTAATTAACACAATAATATCGATCATTTGTCAGGTTTCTGTTGAGCTTATTACTCCGTAGTACCGAGAATATAAGTTCGGATCGATTGTAAAAAATGTCAGAAGTGTATTTCCAAAATATTTTGTGTCTGTTACATTCTACGTACCTTGGACCACCTTTTTACATAGTTTCTACCATTGTTTTAGAATGAATTTTAGAATCATGCTGAAACGAAAGCCAAGGAACATTTTCAGATGCAAGAACACATGAAAATCGAGGATGATCAATTTATTCCCAACCGAGTTGATAATGTTTTGAGTCGTGTTTTGAATAGCATTACACAATTTTTTTTTAGACGTGCTACTTATTGAGCCTGTAAACAAATATTTAACTAATAAAATCCCGTGTTCCAAAAGATGAAGAACAGACTGCATTTCAGAAATACACTCGATTGTCTTGAACGTGTTGAAAACGCAAAACTTTTCGTAAATTACGTAATTCAGTATTATATTGCATATAATGACAACTATTTTAGAAAACATTACATGCCTATTGCAATTAACGTTTCACAATTTGGCTAAAATCTTCTACGCCAATTTTTGTTATTACCAAACCAAGTTGCGAGATGCAATCACATTGGAATTAGACGATACTCGTGCACGACACAAATACACCCGGATGTTAATTCCTCCATGAAACGAAATTCCCTCCAGTAATGAAACGATGCAACAGAAACGTCGGTAGTATGCGACAGTCTATCTTGCTGAAATTACAGCTAAGTTAATACCGCCACGGGAGAATTTATCTCGACACTTACGAGTAGTTGTCGAAATGTCCTCGGATAACACGACTTTATTTACGAGTTAATTGATCGGGATGATATCTAGTTTGGTTACGTTTACGAACAATCTTGTTGATAACGAATTGTAGTCGAAGAACGTAACGATCAAACTCGTACCGCTCCTTGTTTCACGGTCGATAAAATAAACCTAATCCATCCTTTCTCGCGAACCCCTATACAGGGTGAGTCACTCAATTGTGACAGATTATTATAAAATAAAAAATATTATTATATTATATGGGACAGAAAAATTATAAAAAATAGTTTTCATAAATGCAACGATGCGCTAGAAAAATCAAGATGCATCTTTTTTTTATGGAATTTTAATTTATAAGATATTTCACAAGTCGTTTACTTATCCTTTGGATTGTACGTACTTCATACATCGTTTCTTAATGTTTTTCACAACAGAATTAAGCTGCTCACTGTTTATGTTAGAACAATGTAATATTATTCTTCTGTTAGATTACAGAAACAAATGATCGTGAATGTAGTTTATCTTTGAAGCAACTCAATAAAAAAAGGCCTAAAGAATTCAGATGGTGCTGTACCGTGTGTTTCAAACTATATCTCACGAAATATTTCATTTTTGAACATGGTGCACTAATGGTTCTTTATGCAGAATGACCTGGGGAATCGATTTGAGTAAATAAAGACATGCAATTTCATTTTAGAAAGTACACACACTCCACAATATTTTTCCAACTGTAACCCAATTCGAGATGTAGCCCGTCCCAATTGCGTGATTCACCCTGTATATCGCTTTCTTTGCGGCGAGTCCTTCTGAAACATCATAGCCTGCCAGCTATAAGTAACCAGAGAGCAACATAAACTTTACAAGGATGTTCTGTTCACGCCATACGAAAAAGGATATTCTCCATTTCTAACTGCGTGAATGCTTCAATTTATTGTCAGTATCAAATGTGGTGGCGAGTGTTTCTCGTAGTTTCGTTCGATATTTCAAATTGTTTGGGGGTACACTGAGAAAAAGGAATAAAACTTGTATGGTACTCTAAATTCTTTTCAATTAAAACAAACATACCACAAAAATGATATTCGTAATCTAAATATACGAAAATGGTTATCGAATCTAACAGTGACCATTTTGAAGAATAAAATTATATAGATTAAAAGATATATTGTTCCGTTATTACGTCTTTGAAAAAAATCGAGAACGTTCTACGAGACAGAATCGTTTGGATCGAAAATACACGAGCGTACATATAAGAGACGAATTTTCAAAATCGATTTCCTAGAAAACGGAGCAATTTTGTTCGCCAATTTCGATTTATTTTTAGACAAAGAATCGCCCGATTCCAGTTTATACCGCGAATTTTGTTCCATCTTGTATTTGAGAAGACTTGAGTTTCTTCCTTCCAGAGAGAAAATTCAGTTTCAGAGACGGAGGATAAAGAGTACTACTATGACTGTGTGAAGAATTGGATGATGCAATGTTCAATAAGATCACATAGCATTGGGGTACGTTTGTCTGGAGATCTTCCATCAGTTTGACATAAAGTTCGAAGGAAAACTATATGGTTGTATTTTCTTATTCAAAACACGATTTTGCTTCATCCTATACATTTTTTATTTCATCGCTATTACTCTTCTGGATTTTTCAGTATAATAAATATTGTTTTTAGTTTCAGTAACGCTAACTATATTTAACTCCTTCGTTATTATACATGAAAATTAAAATCCAGTGTGGAATTTTAAATACATAATGTCACGTTACATTATAATATTTAAATATACAAAGCCTCCTTAGCTCTACGTTTGAAACTATAAATATTGTTTGACTTTTTTAAAAATGAACACCGAATAATACCGTTTTCTTTTTGAAAATAAATTTTCATTCGTAAAGACTATTTCTTTCGGTTTGCATATTGTCAAGCATGGAATCGCCCCATTCCAGTCGCCCTAAAGTTATTTTCGCGTTACGTAGCAAACTTCTATATCACTTTTCTCTCGAGGAATCACATGGTTCGTAGAGATTACGCGCTTAACAATCGCTCAACTTCTTTCCAAGATGAATCGCTACCGTAAACATAATTGCTCGGAAGAACTACTACCATTACTCCAATATCGCTCGCGTTATAACAACGAACGGTGCCAATTGTTCGACTTGAGGAAGCGATAAAATCCAAACCGTCAAAATTAATCACCCGCCGTACATCATCCAGGAAGTTCCAACAATCGCCAACCAGGCTCCTGTTATGCCATGGTTGGCTGCCTGCTCGTCGAAATAAAATCATGTTACGTGCGAGCTAATAGTGTGTCAGAGGGAAGGAAGACAACGATAGAGACATAAAACCGGACATTATCGACGTTAAGGGTTCAAATGGAATTCTAACAAAACGGGGTTTACGATGACTTCTTCGCTATTTTTAAGTATAGGGAATTTTGGAGACACTTGCAACAAACAGTTACTAGATGGTTAATATTATTAAAAAATTCATTCTGTCATTAGAAACGTGAGCTTCCAGCACTCGCCAACAGAGGGCTACGCTCTCTCACAAGTACTCGACCTGGGTGAGGCACGAATGGTCTGACAAATAAATGTTTCGTAACGAAGTTAATCTGTGTTTAACCAACAAGAAATTGCAATTACTTAAATTTAAAAACTGATTTTCCATAAAAAATTAGGGTTACTGTTATATTTTTAAATGAAACTAGGTATGTCTAACTCGATAGTATTGTAGCTACTACAACTACCTACTACACTGTGACCTTCAGATGACATTGAAAGAAAAATTGCCTTGAATCGATTGCCACAATATTTTAATTTATTCAGCAAATTTATCGACGAATCGTGAAAAACATTCAATATAACTTAAAATTCCACATTTCTTGCACTTTGCTCTTTTAAATTAACTATAAAAACCTGTGTTAAATGAAAATTTTGTGACAAACACCTATGAAGTGTAATTAGTATGAAAATGGTGCTACAGTTTTGCACCGATTGTATTATGTCTTTCGACTTTATCGAAGTTCATTATTTACTTCTTCACGTTATACAATTTCTTTCTCTGAATTTGTCTTTTAGATTATAAAAATCTTCAAAATGTCAGTGTCGGTATACTTATACTCTGCAGCGTAGCAGTTTGTTTTTCCAATCAATTGAGTGGTCCCTCGAGTGGTTTCGACGCACAGCACACCTACGAAAGGTTAGAAACTGCATCGCGCCACGGACGAGAATCATCGTCGAATTACCAAGTCGTGGTCGCTTCTCGTTTCTGTGTCCGGGCGAACAAAAAGATTCGAACGTCGGGAAGACACAGCAAGGACGAGGAAAAAAAAAAAGAAGAAACGTATTCGAGTATCGTAAAGTGGCGATTACCTTCGCCGAAATACCTCGCCGAGGCAATTTCCACGGCGCGCAATCCGCGATCTAAAAGCAAGGGAGTTTCAATCGTCGAAGCGGTGATGCGGTGCAAGTTTCTCATTGACCCAAATTCTTTTTCAGCCGGTATCCATTCTGTTCCCTGTTGCTCCGACCCCCCACGACCGCTACACGCATTCCAATACGTGCACACGTTCCGCCTTAACTGTGGTTCTGCTCGCGGGAATGTCGATGAAAATGTTGGAAATTTCTAAGATATTACCTTTCGCCCCGCAGAACCGACAAGCTAAGTGAATTCCGAATTCCGCGGTGATAAATATGTTGACGCGCGAAAATCGATAGACCCCGTTCGACTGGTTTTAATATGTTCGCTTACACCGGGAACCTCTAGCGCGTCGAAGTGCCGTCCTACTTGCGGCACCCTGAAAAAGTAGTTGCCATTGGAGGTCGAGCGAACAAGTTGCAGTTGAAAAGCTTTCCTTCGCGTCTCTTTCATACCGAGAGACCCGAGAATAGCGGTAAAACCGACCAGGGGTTTCGTTCCACGGGCGAAAATACATCCAAAATGTCCTATTCAATTTTTCCGTCGATTTTAGAAATGCGTCTTGCAACGTGATTAATGGAAAATACGATCCAATAATGTTGCAAATCACAGAGGTTAGAACAAATTTTCCATTACTTTTTACTGTAGCTTCAAAATATATTTGTCAATATCAGCGATTTTCATTCTTAGTAAACAAATATTTTTTAAAATCAGATTCTCTCCGACAGAAGAACAAAATCGCAGCCAAAATATACTAACGTGCTCTGTGTTATAAGTTTCAACGACAATAAATAGATTTACGATAAATTTAAAATACGTTTGTATCGATATATCGTTAAGTATCGAAAAAGTATCGAAAACTTATCGATACGTAACGTATCGTATAACGTAAGTAGAAACAATGATCAATGGTCGGGCATATTTTCAAAATCGTACCAATTGTCCGCGTACCCGATAAACTTTTAAAATCAAATTTTTCGAAAACAAACCCTCGTGTGAATACACTGTATTCTACACTTTTAACTCATATTTGCACAAATATTCCACATTTTCGATTTATTTCTATACTTATGATCACTCGTGTTTCGATTGCACGGCGATTGGCGGTGTCTAATTCTCGAATAATTTATTAATAAAGCATCCCTACTTTACTTTATTTTGTTTAACACAGTTCGTTGCTCGACATTTCTACCGTGCTTGTATTTATAAAAGAGAAGATAGCATTACTAATGGTCATGAACCCCAAACGCAAGTAGAAATAACGAGCATTGGTCAGACGCACGAGCGAAATTATACCAGACAAATTTTCAAAATTAAAATCTCGTATGAAAATATCGTATTTCTTATTTTCAATCTGTTTCTACACAAATATAGTACATTATTTTTGCATAAATATTCCACATTTTCCATTTACTTCTACGAGAATAATCACTCGCATTTTGGTAATACTACGATTCTTTCATCTTGTGCTTCGATAAACTATAATTTAGACATCTTTACTCTATTTTGAAAAATGTATTCTAATTACCAAAAGCGTTATTCTTATGTCTGACCATTACTACACATTTCTACTTGCATTCATATTTGTGAATAATTCTTTAATTCAAATACATTTATTAAACCTCAAATAACTTGAAGCACAAATAAATATAGTTTTCAGCCAAAGAAAAGAATTCAAAGCCAAAATGGTTAAATAAACATTGATTCGTACATCATTCAGTATTTACATGACATATTATTGCGTCACAAATCCTTCGTCTGGCAGATGCATTTGTCAGCACTCGAGAAAATGTTATCTTAAGAATGAAAAACAATTGCGTGCCAAGAGACAGTTCAAATTCGACAGTTTCTTTACGCCAGTCGACGGATCACAAGGACCATAAATTAGGAGGCTCCACCCAACCACCCTGAAATCTTTCCTACTTTCTTTAGAATACTACCATCTCTTCCCGTGACTTCTCATTTGCATTTCACTTTCCTTGACCTGCCATCTTACATGTACCTCCACTTTTTACATAATCCCTTCTTACAGCTTCTCTGAATAACCAATTTCGCGCTAACTACATCCAATTCTTCCCTTGTAACTCCGATTTCACCACCTACCAAAACATTGGTTTTAGCATTTAACAAGGAACCACCGTCAGATTGTCACCGACACCCAAATACATTACTATTTTATACCTTACGCTCGTTTATACAGTCAAAAACAGATATAATATTATTTTACTAAATTTTATAAGCGATAATACTTCCTCTGTATAATTTTGTTACACAGAGTTTAAAACTCGCGTTAAATCACCAATAACAATCTCTAAACGACAATCACTAATTTGTTTCTTTTATTATACATTTATCACTTGTTTTTATTTTTATTAAAGGAACTATTTAAAGCATAAAATTTCAGATTATTTAAACAACATATTTATAATTACTTATATTATAATTGTATTTATAAGTACTTATAATATCATATAATTCATATTAATAAATTCAATTCTGCAGGTTTGAAACGAATATTTTGAAAGCATTAAATATAATATTCCGGTATGACAATAATAAATTGGTAAGAATACCAACGACATCCCCACACAACAATTCCCAAAGCAGTTAACAATATTATTCCATCAATTATAGGAACTGAAAACGAGGAAATCCGAATCATAAACGTACCACGAAATTTCCTGGCAATATCGACGGGTAACATTTATCGCGCGAAAATTGTCGTTCGCCGAATTACACCGCATCAACGTCACTTCATAAGACGCGCAATATTATAAGACCTCGAAACTTAAATTAGCCGACAAGGGCCACTGCAGATCCGGCGAAGCTGATTAAAATTTTTAATTAACGATATTAATGGTTTATCAGGTAATGAGCTACCGGCGTGAACACTCGAGAGCTCATGCCAATGTATGGATCAGAGCGCCACGATTTATTCAATTACTTGTAATTAGCAGCTGCACAGCCTCGCGAAGGCATTGATTGAATTAAATTGCAGAGCAATTTCAAAAACGGCTCCATCGTCAAGAAACCAGAACCCGGAAAATGAATTCAGTATTCCCCCTTTGCTCCAATTAGTCGCGCAATTCTGATCGTTTAGAGAAGTCCTTTTCGATCATTTCGCGTTCTCTTTAATCCCGATAATGTCCATTCGATACGCTACACCGAATATTCGATGTTAGATCGATAAACAATAATTGACTTTTTGAAACAGCTTACATTTTTTTATTTGAATTTTGTTATCAGCGATATCGATATAATCGATATAATGAATATACATATACCGAAAAACTGCTATCAATAACTTTACCTTTCCTACGTATGTATATAGGAGCATATCATTCGAGATAAATTGCATACAACCGGAAAATCTACAGTCACAGTGTTTCAATTTTTCAATGCAAAACGAGTTAATAAGCAAGATCAAATTTACTTTTGTTTTGATGGTACAAAAGAGTTGAAAAATTATATCCTTTACTGTACTGCTGAATACACTTTGTATAATTCTCTGCTGGTGCATTGTCCAGAAACTCTTTGACAGTCCAATATTACCAAATTCAAATTAGAGACCAAGTCGAATTAATTTAGTAATAAATATTACATTACTGTCAAACACTGTGCCAATCGATTAACAAAGTACAGTAATTCTTAATTTAATAGGCACTCAATAACTAATTTAAAAAAGGAAACCTTAATTTTCTCTGCATAAAAGGTACAACAAATATTGTTATCAAATAAAAAGTAAATGAAGCTCACTCCAAATGCGTGATGCAACCAATGTACAAAATAACATCGTAATAAATGCCCAAGTTTCAAGTTAAATTCAGTCTACGCACACGAGTGAATTTCTTCAGACATCAAACGAAAAATAAAAGTTTGTATGAACGTTTTTCAAGAATTCCAGGGAGCCAATGTCCATCAAATGGTTATTTTAATTTTTCCTAAAGAAATAAAGTAATTGTTCCTGAAAGATCTTCAGAAGAAACCTGAGCAACGCGCCATGGAAATTCGCTGCGATAGCGAGGTACACGTATTATTACTTTATTACTATCTCACCTGCCTCCCTTTTCCTACGGTACACATTCTCGGTCGTTCCTTCGTTCTTCCTATGTAAATGCAGTGTGATTAGCAATTAGCTGTAACAAGCTGGCATCCTTCCTCATACATATCTGATGATACACGTAGATGCTTATTCGGCATATTGCGAATTTTAAATGATTCTAACTTCACTGAAATCACCACGAAATCTCAAGAAACGTGACGAATAATACACACAGACGTCACGATTACTATGAATTGCGAGTTGAAAAATTAGTGGGAGTTTTAGTACCAGGATATGAGTAGATACACGACTGTTAAGGAAAAAATCTGATTTTCTTTAGCAGACGTTAGTAAATGGAATTAAAATTATATCATTGTATTATATTAATTATATTAAAATGTGATCGCTAAACAGTTTTGACAGACTTCGAACAAATTAAAAATATGAGAACGTTTGAATAAAAACTGTCGAAATATTTTACAGCATGCGTGTTGATTGCAAAAAATGTTATATTCTCTCATCGACTGTTTACTTGTGTTTTTCTTCCATTTTTATGAATACACACAGAACACTCAAAGTGAAACACAACACGTTATTTTTCGATCATCTTGTACTCGATCACGTATTCAATTATTACCTAACAATATATTTAAATGTAACTTTCATTCTAATTAAATATTGAAACTATTCCATGGTTGGTTAAATTGACAATTTTATTAAACAATGAAAAAGTAATATTTTTCATTACGATTATCCAAACATCGCGTAACAATTTTCTACATTTTGTCGAATTAATATTATTTCCAATGTAGTTTTAATGATCGAAAATAAAATGAAAAACAATATACGTGTAACGTTGATAACAATGTTATAATTTTGCTTCTAAAAGCACGAGAATTTATACAATACAAATTGCAGAATTTGGTGAACAAAATATTCGATACGTGAATTAATAATAATGCCAGAATTAATAGCCTTGTGTTTCCAAAACTCGTATATAGTTTCTGTTTTTCTAGTAAAAAACAATTTTCTTTTATTATACAAAATTTGATTTTCTTGGTTTATCTAAAATCATGCGTACCAATAATTATGGAAGAAAACAACACATTGAAGTCTGCAGTCTTTCACGGTTCACAGTATTCATGGTGTGGGGTCAACGTTTTCTGTACTCACTACTAGAGGGCTACGCGCTTGCCTTTCTCGCAAGCGCTCGACTGTATAGCTTCAACTGCTCAATATTCAGGCGTCTAAAGCAGTGTCTGCTGAGATGCCTTACTGATAAGTCCAGTAGCAGGACAGGAACAGAAACATTCTCGTCTCCTTCCCCTTTCTATCTCTCTTTACAGCCCCCACAATGGTAATATTTAGATATTCGCGAAACAGAAACAAAGTGGGATGTTACAAAATGAATGAAAAAAAGAAAATTGACGAAGAAATCGTATCTTCGAGGATCACGAAACAGAACTGAACGTTATAAATTTGATAATTCTCTCATTAGGAGGAACGCGACGCGCGAGAACCGATACGTCCCGGGAGAAAGCGCATTCGATCCCTAAACATCCGAAGAAGGGTGGCCTTAATCACGACGGAGTAGGTTTTCCAATAATGAAATATCGAAGACGGAGGAGCAAAAGGAGATCGTCAACGAGATAGATTCTCTGATAATGAAATATCAGAGTGGGAGAATCCCCGGTAAAACGTAAAAGGGGGAACGCAGAGAGAGAACTCGAGTGGCGCAATTCGGTTTCTTCTCGGTTCGTACTGTGCCCACGGTATTCATCCGAGTTCGTTAACTACGAGCAACCTCCCTCCCCCTCCGAATCGAGCGTCGCTTAGCAGGAAAGCTTGCTTCCGCGCGGACCGGCAGCAATTAGGGCAAGCGGTTAATTACGTCGTTAATGAATGGGCCGATCAACGACGACCAAAAGAGGACGGAACAGCCGAGTACAAAGAGTCGGGGAAACAGAGGGATAGGATTGTGTTTTATGTTGGCGTGGAACGACGTGACGTCACGACAGCCCGCGGTGTGTGTATAGCTGCCAATAGCGATGGTAACGACCGTAACGGCGCGATGCCGTCGACGACAACGACAGCGGCACCGACAATGATGGCTAAATTAATCGCAGCCTCGCGGTCCATCGGGGAACAGTGATTCTGACGTGAGCTGATGTGACGTGACGAATCGTTCCGTGGCAAGCTCGTCCTCGAGTGCGTCCATCGATGGAAACGAATTGCCCCCGCGTGCTTTCGTAATTTAGACCGATAGCCGAGCATGTCGATCGCCACGACGAATTCTTTCCTAAACGAAACTGGATAGCGTAACAGACTCTGTCGCATTATAGTCTGCAGAATGCACCATGTAACGTACGCCGACTCGCGTAGAGAATTCTGAGAACATTCTGTTTCTTCCCTTTTACAGAATCGCTGCTTTCTATCGATAAAAAATGTTATTGAATTTAAAATACGATTTAAAAATTATACTGCTGTATGTAGTTTTATAGATCTGTACACGCCAATAGATTTCTAATCCTTCTACCCAATCTAGAAAAACTTACAATTAATAGGATATTTACTACTTTTGTAAATTGAAATTTACAACATAATTTTCTGATCTGCGTAATAATTATGAAATTCTATTCTTTCATTGTTCACGTTAGGTTTGGTACGAGTGCAATAAAGGGTAAAAAATATGATAAATGAATAGCATGTTGCCTCCATATTGGAAGTAGCTACACCGAATCATGGTTAACTCATTGCAATTAACTTGCAACGTAATAATACTGTTGCATAACATAACGCAATGATAATATAAACAAAGTATAGCAACATGTGCTTTGTTTACAATTCGCGATGCAATTCTGCTTAACAGTACATGAGTATCGTGCAGTTTGTAATTATCACACAGTTCGTGAGCATTGTTTGGTTCGTATGGATTTTCTAGGTAGAAAATATTGAAAAAAGTATAATTTAATTTATAATTTAAATAAATGCTTGGAAAAAGTGACGAATAACGTCAATAACTTAGAAAAGAAGCATTTACAAATTTATAAACTTTGATTGCTTGCTGCAGGAACGTCCTATAAAAAAGAAAGAACTCTTTTACTTATATCCGACTTAATATCTAGATTCTAATGATTCATGAACTCTTCATTGTCATTTCAAATCGTTTTCAGTTACGATTACGTAGAAATAAGACGTTTTACGGTCCATTTCGCAGTCAAATTCGCGCTAATTACATCGCAGGATCACCCATTAGTTTTAGTATTAATTTATATCAAACTGCATCGGATTAATGGTCGATTTGATCTCCGTTTTACGTTTCTGTCAACGAGACGGTAAAGGAAGTATTAAATTTCTCAAAGTTGAATTGCTTTACCCGAGTACAATGAACTAAAATGAAAAATGAGATTAAATCATTTCTCTTTTTATATCGAAACAGTCCAATAACGAAAATACTACACTCTGTTTCGATCGGACTCTTAATCGAAAATTAACGAGAACTCGTAAAACATTTCTCTTTTACTTCTTACATTTTAACGTGTCATGTCCCAAAGTGTTCGCGTTATATCACGTCTAATTTAATTACTACCTTCCAAAAGTTAATGCGGACATTCTAATGTCGAATGGTACGACCCAATTTTCGGTACGAATCTCATCCAATTTCAGATAAAAATCCTATTAGGATTATGAAACGGCATTCACTCTAACATTTTTATCTCTTCCCGTTCATTGTAAGTATCACAGTCGATTAATAGCGTTTAATATTAGTTGATTAAGTTCTTCAAATCGCTTAATTCAAAATCCCAATTTAATCTCCAAAACCATTCAGGGGCGTGACACCCTAATTATTTTAAACAGTGTAGTTTAATTAACCCTCGCCTGGAGAAAGCTGAGTCTTTTTTGACCTAAATATAAATTTGCTCGTTGAGCCAGTTCAAGCATCTAACATTAACGATATTTACGCGAGAACGATAGAGGGTCGTGATAGTGTGCCGTAGGATCTCATTTTCTAAAGATAGCAGTGTTCCGCGTTACACACGGAAAGAATGTGTTCTCATTTATCTAACGAGCATACATTCTATCAAAATATAAAAAATATTACTTTATCGGTAATTTAAGAAAGTTTCGGTTCAGGATCATGTTCAGAAATACAAAAATTAAATTTGCAAACACTCATCGTTGAATTGTATACAATTTAATAATTATTGTTTGTTTCTAGATTTAATTTTAGTATTTCCAAACATAATCGACTCTTAAACTTAAATTTGTCGCTCGAAATAAAGAAACATAATAGGAATTGATGCCTAAATTCTTAAAAAAATTTTAATAATTTAATAAAATTTTTTCGTACGAATCTTTGTTTTGAAGAAAAACGACTTTGAAAATATTAAATATTACAGAGTACTAATACAACTGAAACCACATGAAAGATACTGCAATCAGAATTCCATCGACAATGCACACATCGTTAGATTAGGTATTACGCTTTACATGAATTGCTTTACAAAAGGTTGTCTAGAGTGAATATAACAAAAAACATGACTGAAGTTGTACCAGTACTCCGCAATATTTAAATTAAAATATCTTTAATGGTAAAGGTTTCTCGGTACAACTAGCTTTATACTTTTTCACAGAGAATGATAAGGATGCGCTCTCTCACAAGTACTTGACCACCTGACTGATGAGTTCCCCTCTCCTTTCCTTTCCTTTACTCTTGTAGAAATATAATATATACAGTTAAAAATATACATAAAGTTGGATGCACAGTTTCTTCTTGAAATCTTCGTAAAATCGACTTTTTATTGTGAATTAAAAAGAGCCTGTATCCAAAACACAATCCGTCTTCCAATGGTTAAGGAAAGAATTATTCTACTCCTTTTCTTGCACATTGTTCCACCAAATCCTTTCGCTACATGCTTCCGAGCAATTAAAGGACAAAAACGCTAATCCCATTAACGTCGCTAAACAATAAGCTTTACCTGCCTTACCATCTCCCTATTTCCCAACCCCACTATCGTATTTGTTTGTTCCGGGGGTGGGGGTGGAAGTCGTCTTGAAAAGAAGCCATTGTGCCCGTTGCGCCGCGTGTCTCGGCGAAACAAAGGTTTCGCCTCTACGATATAGTTTCTCAAACCCAGTCGCGGAAGAAGGTGAAAAGCGAGGAAAAATAAAATGGGGAAACAGCCGAATTCCGAGTCCCAGAGACCCATTAACGCGCCGCGGAAGAAACTTTCAGCGCGAATAGTGCAAATTATCCTCGAAACGCCCACAGCCACTCGCTCGATTCTCGCACTTTTGTCGTTTCCCACCTCCTTTCGCCTCGTTTCAAACGCCCCGAACCCATCCCGTCGCGACTTTCCTCAACCTCTTCGATTCGCGTTCCCTCTTCGTGTGCTCTTTCGCCCGTTGCTTCTCCCCCCTCCCTCCCTCCCCCCCCGTAGATCCTTTAATCGTTCTCTCGAAAGCCCGAACGACCTCGCGGCCGAAACGAGTTAATCCGTTCGCATTAACGCAACCAACGGACGCGTGAAATCCGTTTAACCGAGGTCAAAGCTCGAACGGTGAAACGGAGAAACTCGTATTCGACGTTCGCCCCCCCCCCCCCTCCACCCAGTCGTCGTTGTTCGATCAATTTTTCAACCCTGGTCAAACAGAGTCCGTCTGGTTTTGAAGCACGAAATTTGCACGGTAAGTCCGCGAGAATGAAAGTGACAGTTCCGCGCAGGCGGAACCAGGAGAAATATCGCGTCGGTATAACGAGCAGCTTTCAGTTCGACAGAAATACGATAATAGATCCGTGATCGTAAGCGTCTATAAATTTCATTTCCCGATGACAAATTTGATCATCGTGCCTCGGGATTAATGCAAAATTTTACTTTATGCGAGAGGCCTTTGAATTAAATCGAACGAACCCTTTCTCCCGCGTCCGGTTTAATTTAGTAGATTGAAATTCATGCGCTTTAAAACAGAGTAGGGAGCAATTTTAACCATTATTTCACGGTTTCCTACGCGTATACCGGGAACGTCAAACGCACGAACCGATTTATTCGATTCTGCGGCTCGCTGTGCAATTCTTTTTTTTTACTATAAAGTATCAAACTAATTTGATACTTTAAAGAAAACTGTTTCTGTTACATTATGCCCCCTTTTATACCAAACCTTTACTAAAACATTTTCTTAATAACCTTCGTCGAACTTCCAAATAAACCGGACACCCAGTATAGGGGGAAAAGGCGTTCAGAATTCTGTAAAATGGAATCAAGGCAGCTCATTTTCTAAATAATTAACCAAACAAAGCAAACACGTGTAGAAGCTTGATACAAGTTGACGGTTCGCTAAGAGATCCAAAGAGCTTTATTGCTCGATTAATTTAATCGTTCCACAAAGAAATTGTTCTCCGGATAAAGAGTCTTTAAGAGAGAGGAAAACACAGAGATGAAAGACTGGTCGATTAAATATGCGGAACGCGGGTATGAAATATGCAAAACACGCGCCGTTTAAACAGTTGAATGGACGTCAAGAATCGTAGCGCAACCAGGTTTAAACGTTTGACTTGTAAGAACCAGTGGAATACAACGTTTCTATAGAATTTTCGCGCAAACGAGGTGTTATTGCTATGTTACTTAATCCTACGTGTACGGTGCTTTAATCGTAATAACACGAAGCATTATTTCGCCTTCGTCAGGATCCATGGGATTATTATAAACGACACAAAATGACTGACGGTGATTTCAAATGCGCGAGCAAATTTTAATTTCGGTCAGATTAATCCTACGTTATCCTGTTATGTTTTCTGCTAAATGTATGCAGCATTCACGGTATTCCATTACGAAATGTCGCGTTAACAGAATTTCGCGATTAAGAACATTTGAATGTTATACAGGATGTTCGGCCACCTCTGGGAAAAATTTGAATGAGAGATTCTAAAGGCCAAAATAAGACGAAAATCGAGAACGCCAATTTGTTGATTGAAGTTTCCTTAAAAAGTTGTTAACGTTTAAAGTTCCACGGACCGGAAAATTTTTCGGCGAAATTAAAAAATTTCAAATCATTCTGGAAAAATTATTTTCGGCTGTGGAGGTTAATTACAACCATTTTTGGTGAATAGACATAATCCCGAAATCCTACCCACTTTCGAGAAAAAAATTCCTTACCGAAAATATAATGTCTGACCATACACGACATTTTTCCCTGAAATTTCATGCGTATGTTTAAAACATCATAACTTCTGAACGGATTGGACGATTTTAATTTTTCAAAATGCAAACAACGTGTATTTTGGCGAAGAATATGTAGAAATTCTAAGAATATTCGAAAAGTTATTCCTTAACCCCGTAAAGTTAAGACAAGAACTTACAGTTGCTTAAATTTGAGAACATATTGGTTTTCGACAAAAAAATTAATCGTGTCTGTGTACGATTCAAATTGTTCATTTTATCATTACTAGATATACCAATTTATTTTGTAATATTATTCCTGCAAGCGTCAATTTCGAAACGTTAATACGAATATCAAGTGAGCAGCAATTAAATTTATATTTAGGAAACTGCGTTAAAAGTTCCTCTGACGTTCAATTATTTCCACGCTCGCATCTTCGCGGAAACGATTTCCGGCACAAGATGGAAACTACGTTCACACCCCTCCTATCTTCCAGATCTTATTTCTCGGCCCTGACATCTGTTCCCCAAATTGAAGAAACTTCTACAAGAGAGACGTTTCGAAGGTTTAAATGCCGTAAAGAAGACTGTAAATCGAGACGTCAAGGTAACGCCTCCGGAGTTTCATAAGAAAAAGTGAAAAAAGGGATAAAGTTTTCCCCGTTTGAAAAATATCCGCTGACCTAAATGTTGATCACGGTACAAAAAGGAACGTGTTAGTTTCAAACGTTCCTTCGCGGATTCTCAGATTATTGCAGCAATGTAATAATACTTTGTATAAAAATAAAGAAATAATTCGGATCGACAGTTCTTTGTAAAGAGCATGGAACAGGATGTTTAAAGTGATTTTCACGTTCCTTTAGTGGAATTTTTAATTATTTTGATTAAAACTTTGCTATACGACGGGTGATTTTAATGATATAGAATTCCTTCAACATGTGTATACTAAAAATATGAATTTTACACACTTCTAAAACGAGAATAATCCTTTCCAGTCGGCAATTTGTTAATATTTTCATATTCATACTATATTTTTAATCATTTTAAAGATAAGCTCGGAAGTCTCGTGTAGTAGTAATTTTCACTGTGAGCCTAATTTCTATTACAAAGCAGACGAAATACCGAGAAAAAGAGCATTTATCATTTTGATTCCATGGAAAAAGGCGAGGAGTAAAGATCTCATCGAATGGCGTCCATTTACCACGTGACGGTAACTCGTGCCCCCCTTCTACCCTTTTTTCCGCGAGAAATCCCATAAATTATTTGCCCGAGCCTGGAAACTGAGCGGTCGACCCGATCAGCCATAACCCCACTTTATACTAATTCCAAGAGCGTCCGATAGTTCGGCAACAAATGGAATTAGATCGAGAGCGCAAGTTTCTCTATTCGATCGAGAGCAAAAACAAGAATGGACGAGAGTCGCTTCTTTGCTGGTCCTTTGTCTTCGACTGGTCGATCATCCCTCCGTGCTTCACCCTTTTTCCCCCATTGTGTTTTTGTCCCGGCCAGATTAATCCTTTCAGTCTTCGGTTCGTCTTTAGATAAGTAACCGGTAAAACCACTTCCAGTATCATCCCGTAAAAATCTGTCCACTTGTACTTCCGTCGTTGGAGTCCTGGTAGACTGTCTGCCACGCTAGTTTGTGGCCGAATAAATTGTTTCACAATTTATCCAGCGCTTTCGTATCGCTGAATTTCCTTCCCTGACTCAGCCTCTATTTTACACAGTATTTCCTTTCGCTGGATGCATTTAGCAAATAATAACGATCGAGAATAATGGAAAAGCTATTTCTTAATTTTAAGCTTCGTACCGAAGTGAAAATACCTATTATGATCTAACAAATGGCTTAGAAATATGAACAGAATTAAATTGTATTGTAACGAGTCAATTGAATACAACGTTTCCGTGTTTGTGTTTTTATCCTCTTCGGTAGAATGTAGTATAATTCAATTTCGACGAGAATACAGAAAATATAAAGGAATGTTCATCGTGAAAAGATGATTACTTAAAGTAAGAAAAGGTAGATGTACAATGAATTATTAAACGAAATACAACATTCACGTTGTCGTCGGTGATCAAATTATACGGAATATCATTAAAGGCTGTAGAATATATATACGAACAAATTCTACTCGTGTTGGAGTTTCCAAATATTATTTGTGGCATGGTACAAGTTTTTCGTTAATCTTTTCGACTTTCAATTAATTAGAATCAGTTGAAGTAAATAATACAGTAGTCAACGTCAGTAGAAATAACGAGTAATAGTCAAACATAGGGCATGTAAACGATAATAGTTCTACTTGTATTGGTCTTTGTAAATATTGTTTATGGCATGGAACATGTTTTTCGCTGATATTATCGTCTTTCAACTAATTAGAACCAGTTGAAGTAAATAATACCGTAGACAACATCAGTGCTCACACTCAACGCAAGTAGAAATAACGAATAATTGTCAGACACGCTAGACGAGTCTTCCCCAGCGCGTTTGTACTAGATGAATATTCAATGACAATTATCTCGAAAACAAAAGACTTGTACAATAAAACTCTATTCTGTATTTTTGGTACATTTTCTCATGTACAATGACCACATTGCTGCTTGTGCCAGCAATATAATTTGCATATATAGTGTCTGTGATATAACTAAGACAAGTCGTATATCTTGTTTCGTTAAAGATGAAACAAAAATAGTGGAGCAAAGAATTAAATTACATAATAAGGTCAGTGTCCCCATAACTTGATTTTCTCCATAAGTAGTTTTTGTTTAAATAAAGAAGTCGTTTAACACTATAAAGAAATGAGCAACAACTGCATCTTTACACTTATGGAAGAGTGAATGTTATAGAAAGACCGAATTTTCTATATTAATTAATTTGTTCTTTTGCCATTTCTATTTTATCCTCGACAAAGCAATCGTCCTGATTAAGTGATATACGTTGTATGATACAAGTACTTATAAAAATATTGTATAGTATAAGAAAAATAATGTCAATAAAGGTGGATCTAGAAAACTACAATTTCCAAGTTACAAGGAAAAATCTTATTTCGCGACAGCAGGTGTTCGAAGTATCGTTCGCCCATTTCGATGCATGCCTTGTCATGTTTTCTCATTGAGGTTCGCACATGCTCAAGGATTTTAGGTATTTCCTTTACTTCTCGACAAGAGAAGCTGGAATACCAATTGCTACCAAAGAAAACTTTAAATAACCATTCAATAATTCATGCCTTGTAACTCGAAACTATCGAATTCTAAGACCAAGTTTACAATAACTTTTCGTTTATTTTGATTATTTTGAACACTCTATGAATTCTTGGACGTATACGTACTTTAACAACAAAACTTCAACAACAAGAGATACTTTGAACTTCTGCTACAATGAAAACAAAGTTTTCGTTATAAGTAGGAAACTGATTTCTAGCCTGTATTTCCTATCATTTGTTTACATCTTCTGATCAATATACCCAAAGTTTGAACCAAAAGCTATTAGGATCGAATGCTATTATCGTCAAAGGGATATTAAAAAATATGTACCTATGATCACACACATTACACATTAAATTCACAATTTTTAAATAATATGGTATTCGAAAATGAGTAAAAAGTTCCATTGAACACTTCAAAAAATATTCTTTAAACATTTTAATCGAGATACGCGTTAATCCTTCCCGCGTCACTTTAATTAGAAGCTCACTATCGTATCGGCGCTGATTACGTACGCGAGTTCGATGTTTCTTATCTCGCGGATAACAATATTCGTCGATATTTGTGTTTTGACGAATCGACGGTGGAAAATGGGCAAAATTTTTATTCCCCAAAGCGTCAATGGTGACCCGGCGGAGCATTTTTTACAGGAAAAATATACAAGGGCGCAATCGATGCTCGTAAATATTACTTTAACGTCAAAGTAATGGACGACGCGTATAAAAACCAGCCATTTTACGTGGCAAGTGACAAATTTTCAGGGGCCATCGAATAATCGGTCGATTGTTATCCGTAATTTCAGTTGCCACAAGCACCGTTGTATGGAGATTTTTTTAAAGCGACGATCCTCTGCGCTTTTCACAGGCCATATCGTTGATCGCGCGACGCACGAGTGGATCAGTTAAACTATTATCACTACGTCAACGGTTTCGCATTTTATATTTCGAATCAATTTCGTATCGCTCGTATAAAAGCAAAAGCGAGATGATATTGATGGAAACGCGCAATCAACGGCCAGCAAATTCCGACAGCTGTGCGTGCTGCATCAAATTCTTCGCTGTTCGAAACTTCGATACACGCACGTGCAGCTGTTATTTAAACGGGGTTTTGAATAATGTAACAGGCAAACAAGAGTCACACGATTAAATCTATTAACATCGTAATAGGTGTAAATGTATTCGGAGAAATTTGCTTTTTGTATGTAATTCAAACGGTAACATTGTTGGAAACACATTGGTAAACAATAGCGAGTGAAATAATTATTAAGTTCACCGGAACGTTCTATCCATTTTCACTCCATTTTCCATTATTTTAAATTAAGAGTGTCTTTTTTTTACCATCAAGATGAGAAGAAATCATTAACATCAATGAAAGTTATATTATAAATTAAATATTAATAAACAGTTTAAAACTGTGTTACTTTCTTTTACCTTAAAAATGGCCAGAATTTTTCGGTAAACTTAATAATTAAACTATGTTTAATAAAGCGAGACAGGTTGCGGTAAGGACTAGGAAATTGACGAAAGATTTCACTGAAAAAGTGACCAATTTAATCTTAATCGACTACAAAGGAATGCATCGAGAATAAGATTTTCTTTTGTTCCATTTGATATTCGTTTAAAGAGTATAGAATTAATGAGGGCAATTAGTAACCAGATAATATTCAAGTTCTTTTGGTATTCGAGCAACCCTTTTATCTGTTAGTAACAAAATCGATGTTCTTACATTTAATATAGACTCCAACTTAGACGTATAAACAATGAAATCAAACAGTACTCTACAATGAACAACTAATTTCTAGATGCAAAAATTGATGTACTTGTCAATAAATCAGATTTTACCAATAGTGTTTAAAGAGATATAGTTTTGTTCTACTTTCTTACAGATTCATTCGTAGAGACAGCAGATAAAGCAATTATTTTCAAATACTTATGAAACATTTCCGCAATGAATATTAAATCAAACTCGCGTCACGAGAAATCACTCGACTGAAAGTACTTAGAGAACTTTTTACCACTATTACCACTTGATTTTAATCGACGGCACTGAATCGGAGTCGACAATCGATTATTCAAATTACATGCTCAATTTGAATGTTAAAACGTAGAAATAAGTTACAGAGATCTGCGAGCGTAAAAAAGTAGAAGTGGACTTGACGTTATCGTTGCCTTTTTATTCGATGATAACTGGTCGGACATTAAATGGATAAGACCGATTAAATTATATTTCGTGAACTATAATTAATTTTTACTGTTCGTTACAATTTTCTTCGTAAATTATTGGAAAAATAAGTTACTTAAGGTAATGAATTTCTTGTCAAATTTTTAAATATCTTAGATATATAATTTAACAATTTTTCCCCATGCCCAGATGTGTCTTGAAAGCTCTGAGAAATATAAATTTTTTCAAATGACACTTGATACACACTTGATGTTGAATATTTAATTCTTTATGGGTCAAATAGAACTCAACTCGGAACTTGATACTGAAAATAAGATGTAAAAATGTCTTTTTTGTAAATAGAAATATTTTTCATTTACACACAACGTAATAATCTTTACCTTAAACTTTCAAGCGTATCCAAACAATTGGAAACACTAACTTAATATTGAAACCAGTGGTTAAAGTATTCTATAATAATATAATACTAATTCCAACCCCTTTCTCTGCACAGAATTAACCAACGACAATCGACAATCGTAAAATTCATTCATTCAAATCTACGGAAACCATTGCTTTTTAAATTAAAAGTTAAGAGACATATGCAAACACTACTATGGCACTTTCCAACGAACAGATTTAACTGTTTTCGCATACAAAGGGAACGTAAGCTACTTTCATGAAGAGCTGATTTTATTCTAAGGGGGACAAAAGATTGGAAATACTGTGAAATCCCCATTATCCGAACCAGTAGGAAGATACACCTGTTCGGGTAAAGAAATTTTCAAATAATAGAACACTCACTTTTCTGACTCTTTTATATTCGATGTAGAATAATAAAAATAATAATTATAGAAATGAAATAATAACATAAACAAAAAATTCTCTTAAAAATTTAGGAATCTCAGATACTTTTGACTTCAAAGTTCCAAAAGTTTTTTTCAAAATAATTATTCTTATACGTCAAACTATAAAACCCCTTTTCTAGTACCATGAATGGAAAATTCTTAATAAAAGCACGTTCTAGAATATGCAATTTATATCACTTCTTCAATGTATAATAGATGTACCATGTAAATTGACGTAATTCCTGTTCATACCTTAAACTTTTAATTCGTGCAATGTAATTTGATTTGTGGACATATTTTTGAATTTCTACTTGTTTCTTTTTCTTTTATTTATCTTTAGTGGATTCATAATTCTTTTCACATCTAGAACTTATACGTATACACTAAGCATGCAATTTAAACAATTTTTTTAAATTATCAATCAAGAATTCCATTATGTAAGTAGATTTTCAATATTCCTCTGTTACTATACATTCACTTTGAATTATGAATCTTTTACCTCAAATCACATGTGTTTTACTGTACTTTCAATGTTACATTGTAATCGAAAGGTTCTCACATTCAGGTTTAATTAAATTTCCCGCGAGAGCAAGCATTTCGAATTTGTTTCTACCTTTATGAACTGATGTTTCGATAAGAAAGATGCTTTATAATAATAGAGGGATCGGGTGGTTGAACATTCGGATAATGGAAATTCGTATAATGGAGATTCTACTGTATAGGGGACCATTAATTTTCCATACACGAAGAGTCTATTGCGTCTGAGCCTCGATTACGAATGAACAGGAACGATGAAAAGTGAAATAGTATGACGCGAGAGCTTATATCGCAAACTACTGAAAAATGCAAGCGAAAAACACGACTGAAACGCAGAGAAATGAAAGCTTCGCTTCACTTTGTCCACGGCTGCTGGAAAGAGGTCTGGCACATTAAACATTGAAGAGTCGTTAAACATTAACCCTGGTGTCCCGTTCACGCGATGGCGATACGTTGATCCGTGTTCTCCACGCACAACGTTCCAGTTTAACGTACGTTTTAATCTTTGTCGCGAAGTTTAATGGAACGTACGTACCCACGGTATTCTGTTACGCGGTCCGTTTCGCGGAAAACATAATAAAGATGCCCGTAACCCAATCGTCGGAAAATTTTTTTCAACGTCCCGCGTGCATCGAGGGTAGGTAAAGCATAGTTGAAAAAAAGGATTACGTTCTAATTTGTTTTACGTTCCCGGCCGTTACATTAAATGGGCACGGCGGTCCCGGCAAAAGAGGCAGGTGTTAAACGATCCATTAACTAGTCGAGGGTAATTGTGTTTTAAGCACGGTCTAGATAGCGCGTTATTTAGAACAGAGACTTAATACAAATCCGATCATTTTATGACCAGCGGCAAAATTGATCGAGTTTCTACTTAAAACAACGTTAAAGTACCATGATCCCTGGTTGATAGAACTTTATAAAAATGCCATACAATCAGAACATTTTTGGCTCTTCTTAATATTGGCCAAATATTTCGTGCAGATTTGGACAGATGCTTAATTTCAAATCTTAAAAGCATATAATTTGATAGCTAACATTTAATTGTATATTGTCACCAAAAAAGTTTGGAGATTGGATTTTTTTTTTATAATTTTGACATAATCAAACGAACATCCAAACAGAGCATTTGCGACGTGTTTGCAAACCTGTACTTTATGTATTAGGTCGTCCCATATGTTCGTGTCGAGTTTTGTATTACAACTTGAAGAAATATTTTAAACATATAGTGGAATTTCATGAAAAACAGTAAACCTCTTTGCGTTTGACAACACCCTCTCTTCTTCTTCTTTTTTATTACAATATAGTTCGAATGTAGTTTATTAAAACGTTAATATTTTTAAATTGTTTACCCACTAATAAGCCTAGAAATTGTATTTTATTTCTTATAAGTTTCTGTTTTACTATGTGCTAACAAAAATATTCGTACAACCAGGTTCAAGCAACATCTATTTGTTTCAAATTTCTATGAATTCTTATTGTTAGTAGGTTCAACATTTCAGAAATCCTATGAAAAATTTTGTTTGTTTTCTATTAAATTACAAATTTTATCCTCGTCAATATCATCACGAACTTATAAAAGGACCTAATGAAATGTATGAAGATAGAGCCACCAAAAAATGAATCAAAAGTAATTTTTTAAACATTTTTATTTTATTTAAGATACGCCCCCTGTAAAATCCCCTCAATGGACAGAACTTCGATTCCTAAGAGATCATTAAATAGCACTTTAGCTTTTTATGCGAATTATGAAGCTATCTGAAAGATGGGAATAGAACGTAAAATTTGTTATTGAATGACGATGTTTCCTACCACAAAATAATTGCCTATTTGCACGTTTAGAGCCATACGAACTCTTTGGCCATCTCCATACTTTACGGTCTAATAATACGGAGTAGTATTTTTCATGCAAAGTTCAATATTGATCTATAGATTAAACTCGTCGGTGAGGCTTATCTAACAGAACCTGGCTTATACGCTAGTTTGGATCGATCCAATGATACACACTTCAATACGTTCCGATTCCCAAGTATTGCGTTGACCCATCAAACAGATATCGCAATAAGCTGTCATTAATATTAGTTTCAAACATGAACTATTATTGATCCCTAAATAAAAGATCGACGTAACTAGTTCAGCCAAGTTATGATTATTTTAATAACTTTGAATATACAGGCTAAATAACTCAACAATTATTTCTTACACGAAAAAATAAATTAAAATTGCATGTTTTTTAGAGTGATATATAATATTGTAATCTATTTCATGTTAAATTGCTTTTTTATCAAGATACGAAGGTCACTTTTAATTTTTTAAATTGAATAGTGAGTTTTTCCTGAATTTAAATAAAGCACTACATTCTACATAAAAAAATATTATACCAAATAAGGTATAAAATAAATAGTTGCTGAGATACTAGAGATACATTTTCATATCGTATTTCTCGCTATTACCGTACACCGTAAAAGTAAGACCTTTTTCATGTACGACTCTACATTTACTAAGCTTATTCTTAGATGATTGATGACATCATTTCTAAGGCAAGATAATTTATTTTTACTACCATCTCAGTACTATTTATTTTAGACCTTATTTGATATAATACTTTCTTACGTAGAATTTAATGGTAAATCTAAATTCAGGAGAAATAATTAACCATTCTATTTAAAAAATTGAAAGTGTCATTCATATCTTGATGAAAAAACAAAGTAACATAAAACTGATTTCAATATTATATATTCCCCTGAAAATGATGTAAATTTTATCTGAAACATTTTTTCATACAACAAATGTTGAGTTATTTGAAGTCGAATCTTCTTTATCATTTTCTATGCAGTGTATTCGTGGAAATTTCTTTTTTCAAAGATGAATCCCATCATTTTGCGCGATTTCTCTGTTTCGAATTAAATGCCTTTCGATCTTAAACGCATTTATCTTCAAAATTTGCTTGCCCGTGCAATCTTACTTATTCCATATTTATTTTGATTTTATGAGTGCATTATAAAATTTATAGCAAAGTAATGGCTTAAAACGAATAAATGTAACAAGATAAGATCGCTTTAGAAAATTGTATTCGTAGAAACTTCGAAGTGTAGTTTCACCTTGTCGTCGCTAAAAAAAAACAACATATTCATCATTCTATCTCGTGTATAAAAATTTGTCCACTAAAGAACTACTATTAAAATCGTGTTCGCTGCGTTTGATCTGAATTCTCATAATACTGTTCAAACGACTAATCTTGTAGCGTTCAATGGAGAATTTGTTAGATACTTATCGATGAGTTAACCAGCCAATATAAAAAACAATTGTGTTACACTTTTATTGAAAGAACAACCAATTACTTATTTTTATTAAATCAAAAATTGAATCTTGTTTAGAACCGGACACGCATAAAGCAGAAAAATAAGCAACATTTCGCTTCTGTTTGATATTTATTTGGCCAGTTTCAGCGCTAAGTGGCCTGACGTCACATTTGTTGCTTTATTTATGGACGGGCATAAATATCCCGCGAACCCGTAACGCGGCGAGACTTCTACAATTTCCTCGTTATTACACCGCAGCTGGTGCGTGCTGAATCAATTTATTCCGCGTCGTGATCCCGCTCGAGTAACACAAACGAGAAATCAGTTCTGCTCCTGTACCCTGGATCTTCGAAGGCGTGAAAGTTATGTTAGCAAGGCAGCCATGATCTTTCAAACTTAAACTCAGCTTTAAACTTTCATCAAGATGCTACCACCCGGGCTCGTCTTTATTTCTGTCGTCTGTCTCTCTGTTGCGCGTCGAATCAGCGACCCTAATTTGACGCTGGAATCGCACGGCTCTTGCGACGAGGTTGAGAGCTTAATGGAAAGCCTCCTATAAAGCGTCTCCGACGATCGAATTCGCAATGGAGCTGTTCGCCAAACCGACAGCGAAATTTCAAGGTTAAAAGGATGAATTTTAATACAAACGTCGTTCACAAAAAAAAAAATTACATTTTCTAAGGGGACCTTCCGATCTAGAATACTAAAATGAGACGTTTCTTCATGAATCTTTTTCTTCGACTCTATCGATGATTTCCTTTCCGTAAAATGAGAAAGACAGAAATTTATACAATCACGGAAATTGAGGAATCGAAGTAACTTGTCTATAGTCTACAAGGTGCAACGAAGTGTGTGGTTGGATTGGAGTAGTTTTCTAGATTGGTTCGAGAATCACTTTAAGCCTTCTGTAAAAGATTACCAATTAAGAACTGGTGCAGTTGGAAAAGTTCTTCTGCGCCTGAGTAGTTGCAGCAGTCACGTTTTGTTGGCCGATAAATTGAGAGATGAATGTTTTGAAATTATCTACCCTCCCCCAAAAATCATCCATAGTACAGCTTATGAGCCAAGGTACCATAACAAAAAAACTCTGTTTTCGACATAGAGTAAAAAAAAAACTTTCCTATATTCTGGTACTACACTAAATATATTAGATATACAGGGTGTTCAGCCACGCCTGAAAAAAATTTTACTGGGGGATTTTAGAGGCCAAAATAAGACGAAAATCAAGGATACTAATTTGTTCATTGAGGCTTCGTTAAAAAGTTATAGAAATATTTCCGGCCATAGAGTATATTTTCAGTAATGAATTTTTTTCTCGAAAGTACATAGGATTTCGGGGATATGTGTATTCACCAAATATGATTGTAATTGACCCCTGCAACCGAAAATAATTTTTTCATAACGATTTGAAAATTTTTTTTTTCGCCGAAAAAATAGGCACCCTACCCCCTGTCGATTTTTCTCAAAAATTCGTTTTTGATTTTTAGGAATTTTGTTTGACGCTCTACAGAAAAGTTGTCTAATACTTTTTTGTAGGTACCCATGAGCTCTACTTCAGAAAAAAGTTTCATTGAAATATATTCACTATTGTAGGAGTTATGGCTGTTTGAAAATTGGACCATTTTTATGGGGTTTTTCTCATTTCGCGGGGTCAAGAACCAACTTTTCGAATATTTTTGCGATTTGTACATATTCTCCATCAAAATACACGTAGTTTGCTTTTTTAAACATTAAAATCGTCCAATCCGTTCAAAAGTTATGACGTTTTAAAGATTCGCATGAAAATTCGTGCTGACATTTCTGGCCAGAAATTATATTTTCGGTGAGGAATTTTTTTCTCGAAACTGAGTAGGATTTCGAGGGTACGTGTATTGACCAAAAATGATTGCAATTAACCCCTGCAACTAAATATAGTTTTTTTAATATGATATGAAATTTTTTAATTTCGTCTGAAAATTTCAGTACCTATTCGAATTTTTTTCTCGAAAGTGGATAGGATTTCAAGGGTATGTGTATTCACCAAAAATGATTGTAATGGACCCCCGCAACCGAAAATAATTTTTCCGTAAGTGATTTGAAATTTTTTAATAACTTTTTAACGAAACCTCAATCAACAAATTGATATTCTTGATTTTCGTCTTATTTGGGCCTCTGGAATCTCCCATTTAAATTTTTCCCAGGGGTTGGCCGAACACCCTGTATATTGACACTACGTAAATGAAAAAAATATCAAAAATCCCTACGTCTTTTAGAAATCAAATTCATTTATGAACGAGAAATATATAAAGCGAAAATGAACACGTAAATGGTTCAAAATTATCATCAATTGTGAAAATGTAATTAATGAAGAAGAAGTTGAAGATTGATTATCATCTCGCGATATGCAAAGGAGGAACAATTTGATAAGGAAACAGACGAGTAAAAAGAAAAAGAAAAAGAGAAAAAGAAAGAAAAATGGGGTTCTTCAACTCAATTTCAAGAAGGTGTTGCCAGAGCACTTGACCTTATTACAAACATAATGATCTTTCTGTGCAATCGTACGCAAAAGTTTTGAAAGACTTATTTAATCAAGAAAGAAAAGAAAACTAAATTATGTCACAGATTAGTTTATCAAATCGTCTATAAAAGATCACTGTTCTTTCAAATTCATTTCTCTGCTCCAACCGTAATTTTTACAAAGTCCATCTTTATAAAATTAAACCAAGGCACGAAACAAACATCTTCAGAACTAAATATCTGGAAAATAAATCGTAAAGGAATTTTTAAAGGAATTTTAAATTTTCCAACGGCTCCAATCCTATTTTCCATGGTGAATTAAAAGTGCGCAAACTTTTTCACTATTTGCGTAAATCAGACGCCGTCCAGTTCGAAACTTTCAATTTTTTTGTACGAAGCAGCTGTTCCCGTCTATTGCAAGAAACGGGCACTAGCGAAAATCGCATTATTTACTCGTCAAGCTTGTCTTCCGATTAAAAAATTAAAAGAAACATCGAGTAACAATTAAAAATCACGATGTTCTTTTACTTATATACAAAGAAAAACCTTAAAAAGTATAAAATTTACTCAAATCTAAACATAATCTTAAAATTCTTAAACTCGTTTGAAACACCAGTATTAGAACGTACTCAAACAATAATACAAGAAAAGCATTCGGAATATCACAAAATAAAGTTTGTATCGTTTCTAATTTACAAGAATCGTTTTCGTAAAATTCGTTTCCTAGTTTTACGACCCAGTGACTGTTCGAAGAACACGAAGAAACTTCGAATCGTTCGAGACAGGGTTCAAGATTTAGTCACGGTTGCAATTCAAAGTTCTTCCCTCCCACGAATGAATGAAACTGCAGTAACAATTCGGCAAACGGATAGATAACAAATTCCTAAACACTGGTAAAAGTCACGTCCATATCGTAAACCTGAAGTCGAGAAACGGTACCTCGCTCTCGATTGTTTTTTCGCTCCGCCCACTCGTAGTCGAGCAACCGGAAAAAAGAAAACACTCGGAAATTCCTCGAACCAGACTTCCCTCGATAGGTGGCCAAGACACGGTACCGAGCCACGGTCAACTAACGCGACACTACTGCACGTCGCTGCTTTCCCTCACGTCCGGATCTACAAATAAAAAAGAAACGAAACGCAGCGGCAACGAGAGAAATTTCCAACGACGCAAAAACTCGCTACGAGAGGAAATATTATAAGACCGTGTCCGTGAAACATGGAAACGCTCGCGTGTCTTTCATTTGCTCCGGGGTTTCGTGATACGAAGTTGTGAAGGCTTTTCCTCAAAGGAAAACTGAAAAACGTAGACGATAACCGAAAAGTCAAGAGATTCTGAAACTAGACGCGCATTAAACGTGGATAGGTACACCGATTCTATTCCCTTTGCTCCGGTCTGGACTGCACGCGAACCCTTTCGAGGAAAATGCAGAGAGAGTAGGCGCTTTTTGTTAGAGCTTCTCGTCTACGAGCGCTTATAAATGTCGACAATATCCAGGAATCCTAACAACGTTGAAAGAGAAAAAATCTGAAGTAGATTGCAACGCGTTAGAGGCTGCTCCTTCGCTTCCTGATCCAGCTTCGATAGAGAGAGGAGCAAAGAGAGAGAAAAGGAGAGGGAACGTTCGAGGAATCGTCGAGAGGCGAATTCTTGATGAAAGAAAATAATAGAAAAGACGCAATGGAAATGAGAAATCCTGCAGACCCTGTATATCCAACAGATCTATCGACGAAGGTTACTGCGATCGGGAAACGAGCAAACTGGAACGAAGGGACTTAAGGTACGACCCAAGGAAGCTATTTCCAAAGAAGCACGTAAGTAGCGAAGGAAAGAGAGGAACTAAAAAGGATGGTGCGATTAATCGATAAGGCGATATCCGTTACGGAAACCCTGGATAATCGTCTAATTTTTAAATCGTGAATTATTGCATCCCCGGAAATGATTATCGAGAGATATATATAGGTACTTTTACCACTCGTTAATATATTTCTTTAGCAATGTATTATGAACCATATTTTTTTCGTTGAAATATTTTTCTACTACTTTCCTCATCGTTTTAATATAGAATAGAAAGACATTCTTAAGAAACTGACGAAAATATTTTGTATTTTAATAGTTTCCAATTTTTAATTATACTATGTTGGATTCTTTAACATTGTCTTTCACTCTAGTATACGATTCATGTTAGGTAAGTCTAAACATTTTCAATAACATTGAGATTAGAAGAGCGTAGGGGCCATTTGAGAATACTTCCCGCACTCGCCAACAGAGGGCTACGCTCTTGTCTCTCTCACAAGTACTCGACCATCGACCTATTCCTATATAACGTTTCGACCGACCACTGCTTACACGTTTCTTCCATACAGCAAGAACCGCCCACATTGCCAATTGTATCGAAAGTAATTATAGTTAGATGCATACAAAATACCTACATACTCGAACTATGAACGTTCGTTGGAAAAGGCTAAGTCTGGCATTGGTACACGAGACGGAGAAAAAGAAGAGAATACAAGAGGGTTAGAGGGATGAGAAAGAAACATGGGAGAGGAAAGAGAGACAGAGAGTGTGAGAGTAAAAGGAAAAGAGACAAATAAGACCGAGAAAGGCAGAGAGAACAGTTGAAACAGGAAGCTGTGGAGAAAGTGGAGCCAAGGGAGCCAGAGAATCTCCAGCACGAGGTGCAAGTTAGATACGTACGTACGTAACACACCTATGGCGTATATCCTCGCCATTGTATCACTCCATTAAACATTCACTGCAGTGCACTATAAACCATGATATAATCTCGCAATGCGGTAAGCACTGCTGAGTTAAACGAACACAGACTCGCTGCGTACCACGATACAGGAGAGAGAGAGAGAGAGAAACTAAAACCGCGTCCTAAACGGGCAACAGCGTCTGGGAAAAGTAATTCAACGACCGATCTCCGGCTTTTCCAATGTTTATTATCCTTATTTGTTTGCTAGGATTTCTCACTCTATCTTGCGAAATATAGTCCAGCGTTTTAAGGGTGCTCTATCTCCCCCTCTTAAAAAATCCATATAACAGAATTCCTTAAATCATTTTTTTAATCTCTAACGTCGACGAACTTCGAACTCCACGCATTTATTTCTCATACTTTGTAACGAGACTTCCGGAACCTTTAGTATCGAGTCGAAATCTATAAAATACTATTTTTATTGTTTTTAAACCGCAGTATTAGTGTTAGAAGAATTTTCTATTCTTTTCAACAAACATTTATCAAGATGTACTATATGGAAACCGTGTTACAGGAGAACTGTCGTAATTTATGCGTCGTGTTATGTATATTGAAATCGTGATTTAAGAATACCGCGTTCTAAGAGGGTTGACTTTATACAATTCAGCATTTAAAATCGATTTAAAAATCTTCTAATAAGAAAAATCTCAGACAAGACCCTCAGTAATTCTTTTTCTTCATAGATTCTTAGTGACATTTACCTTCCCCTCAGTACAATGCAAATGTTCATTCGGTGAATAAAATTTGTCACTGACAATCCTCTCAAGAATCTAAAATCTTTTGCAAACATTTAACTTCTCTTCTATACGTACGATCTAAAACGAATACAACCTTCGAGAGCTCTCTCAAATTTAAACTATTAACTCCATACATGTACCTTACAATTAATGGCAACTGTAATACTGTTTCTTTCTCTTATCAATTTACACAGAATGGAATATTTTAATCAAACTTTGTTAGTATTAATTTTAACAAAGATTTACGAGAACAAAATGGAGGATGAAAATACAGCTACCAAAGACAATTCAAACACGGCACCGGAGAATTAATTAACAGTTTAAATCTAAACGAGATACGGTTGTTTCTGGTTTTGCCAGATAATAAGTAACAGTCTACATTATAGAACTGGCGGTATGTCTTTACGTTCTTGTTTAACGTTCCGCAATGTCTTCCATTGTTTCGTTTCAAAGATGGAAATTGTGAACGCGAATGCAAAGCTGCGTACAACCAGAAATTATTAAAATTGCCCAGATATGCGAACTTCGAAGTCAGATGTCTGTTTAATCAGTCAAATTCGTACTATTGTGCTTAGCAGAATAGACATTTGTTTTGAAATGTTTCAACATGATTGTTACGTACAAAGCATCGTTATCTGATTCTGAAGCTTTATTTCGCTAAAGAATAATTATAATTAACAATTTCAATGCATCGTTATTAAAGAGAAAAAAAATTGAACGGAAAATGCATTCATGAAATCCACAATGCCTTGACGCGAGATCTGTTATGTTTTTACAAACGAAACAAAAGTTACACGAACAATTATATTAACAATGAAATCGTACATAAGAGAACAAAAATCGGATAAACGAAATTAAATAGTTCGAGCTACGCGTATCCGCTTCATTAAGTAAAATATATCCTAATTTTACGGAAACGGTAAAGGATCCGACATGCTACTTTATCCGACGGGCACGATCTTGAATAGTTTGAAATTTATAGTTCCGTTTCGTAGCATGCATTTCCTCACGGGCCACAGGATTCACCTTTCTGCAAAATTTACAGGCGAACTTGCAAGCTTTAGCTATAAAATATTTAATTAGTTGTCTTAATGACTCGCTATCTTCCTTTTATTCCGCGTTGCCAAACTTTAATAGGGCACCGCTGAGCAATTTCTATACGTAGACGAATTTTCGTATTACGCGTTTTATCCGAAACGCATCGAATATATGAATAATAAGATAGTACGAGCATACTCGTCTAACAATAATAAAACTTTACAAAACCACAAGGAAATTAAACGTTTCCATAAAACTTATCGAAAGTATGATTGATAACTGAATCCATTCGAACGCGTGCACACTTCAACTCCCGATCCGAAACATTTTCACTGGAACAAAGTTTTACAATATTTATACACATTTCAGTGGTATCGAATTCACGTTCAATACAATAACGCGAAAAGCATTGAAGAACATGAATAAATACTGTCACGTACAGGAATAATATAATAATTTACCTATAAACCGACGTTTGTCCGTGACATGCGTAATTTCAGAGTGAAAAGAACACAATTCGTCCGTAGACGCGTTGACACTTTATCGCGAAATTTGTTCGCGAACGTCCGGTATTTATGCTCGCGATCGCGTCGTTACTATTAAACCTGTTGAAAACGCGTCGCAACACGCAATGTCCGATTAAAACGAATCGTCGCGCGTTACGTGCAAATTCGTCGAAATTTTCGCGAAAAAAGGGGTAAAAAAAAGAGAGTGTCAGGGAGGGTTGGACCGATCCGGAATCGTTTTCCCGATTAAACCGAATTTGGTATAGCTGGGACGCGCTTCCATACCGAACGAAATGATCATAAACACTTAGTTACGCGCGTGTATGTACGATCGCTAAGCCGATTCAGTAAAATAATAAGCACCCTCGACAGCCAAGTGTCGAAACGACACGGAAACAAATTGAGAGAAAAATTGTACGGGAATTGAAATTAAACGCTCGCGACGTACAAAACGGCGGGATCAAATTTTGTTAGAGGAAATACTCATCGAATGGAACGGATAATCCGTGTATACTTTTATCGAAAGTTACTTTCTAGATTTACATTGTCAATGGTCCCAGCAAATGGATCACGAATATAGAACAAAAGCGCAAAGAGAACGACCGTGTCGTTAAAGGAATTTTTTAGATAACAGAACATTTATCCAACATTGATCATTTTATTCAAAAATAAAGATATATTTCGCGAACTAATGTCGTTTATTTTGTATGCCTCTATTCAAAATTACGCAGCTCTTATCGACTCGCTTTTCCCTGTTATTTAAATTGTGAATCTATTAAAGTATTATGTTTCTAATGGACCGCCCCGGGAAAAAAATTCTTACGATTAATGAAACCTTGTGTACGATACACTGGATTCAGTTTACATCAAACTTTTATCCAAAATAATTTCTTCCGAACGCAAAGGACAAAGACTTGAAATTGTAGAAGAATATTTGTTTCGACCATCCCTGTAGGTAGGTAGAATCTTTATGGTCGGTATAATTCACTGGACTTTGAACATCGATTAAATATAGGATGAGGCATCTAAAACAGGTCATCTGAATAACTCGCTTACTTTTCGCAATAAAAAAAAAAAGTGTCGAACCAAAGTAGCTCAGTTTCAAGGGGGCCATGATCCGTGCCTTGAAATAATTTTTTTTTCGTTGTACATAATCTGAAATGACCTGGAATGACCTTAAATTGTATGTAATTTTACTCGTTTTAAATTGCTCTACCTAAAAGTTCCTTTTAAAAACAAATTTTTTTGTAGAAACTGACCAACTATGCTTACTTCTTATTCTAAAACAAAAGCGAATTATTTAGATGATCTGTTTCGAACTATTATAATATGACTATGCGATATAACTCTTGAGTTGCTGAATTAAAACAATCAGACGCGACGAGGCTTTTTATCAAAGTTGACACGTTACATTTTTACTTCCTATTACATTTTCTTTGGTAACAATCAAAGGTCGCGTGAAATATACGCAGTTTTCGTCCCCGGCCTTTGTTTCCTTGCGAAACGCGACGTACAAGAGAGACTTCAAAAGAGGCCGTTGGAAAGCTTCGTGTTCGCGTTTTTCTTTTCGGACGGCTTTGCGGCGTTGCTTCAAAGCGAATCTGTCCGTGACTCTCTTCAACGAGACGCGGCACTTTAATTCAAGCGATCTTCATTAATTCGAATGGTACATCGTTCATCCTTCTTTCGTTTCGACCCTCCTCGGTTTACTGTTTCTACGAATCACATAGCCTCCTCCCGCATAATTTCCTTTTTATTAGCCACACTTTACGAGAAGCGAGCGTTATTTTTACCGGAGTCGCTGCCACCTTCGTTCCCTCGTCACCCTACAACGGTGATCACACTCTCGCTCGTTAGCGTCGAGAATTCAATCGACTCTGCTTAAACGGCATCGATGCCTGCTGCTCGTCAGTTATTTATAACCTTATTTACGTCTACGTTTTACAACCGCGATATTGATGCCTAAGTGCAAAAACAATGACACCGACGCATAATAAACGTACCAGTAATCGGTCATGTAAGAGAACATTATCATAGAAATTTATATACCTTGTTTAATTATTATAGAATAATCGCAGTTCTCTTCTTTTACGACTCACAAAGTTACTGAATGTGCATTTTATAGTTGTACTATATTATATACAGGGTGTTCGGCCACTCCTGGGAAAAATTTTAATGGGGGATTCTAGAGGCCAAAATAAGACGAAAATCAAGAATACCAATTTGTTGATGAAGGCTTCGTTAAAAAGTTTTTAACGTTTCAAGTTCCGCCCGTACTGAATTTTTTTCTAGAAAGCGGGTAGGATTTCGGAGATAGGTCTATTCATCCAAAATTATTGTAATTGACCACTGCAACTAAAAATAATTTTTCCAAAACGATTTGAAATTTTTTTTTTTGGCGAAAAATTTAACACCTCGAATTTTTTTCTCGAAAGTGGGTAGGATTTCGGAAGTATGTGTATTCATAAAAAATGATTGTAATTGACCCCCGCAACCGAAAATAATTTTTCCAGAACGATTTGAAATTTTAAAATTTAATTGTTAATAACTTTTTAACGAAGCCTCCACCAACAAATTGGTATTCTTGATTTTCGTCTTATTTTGGCCACTAGAATCCTCTATTAAAATTTTTCCCAGGGGTGGCCGAACACCCTGTATATATAATACTCTATACATTATATATAGAGAGAGAACATTATCATATAAATTTATATACCATGTTTAATTATTATAGAATAATTGCAGTTTTGTAGAATAACATACGGACTTTTCTTTTATATCTCACAAAATTACTGGATGTGAGCTTTTTAGTTGTATTGAAAACCCCGAAATGATTCAGTATTTGTATATTTTTTTATTCAACAATTGGCCTCTTTTAATTGTCCAACGTTGTAATTGTCATAATTAGGCACACGAAAAATACACCGATCACGACTATTTATAGTCCAGTAACACGTACTGAAAATATTAAAAATTTAAACGCGTGCAGTTCCGAAACTATTAGTGTTTTATTAATTATTGAGGCATTGTTAGAAGCGGCAAAGCCTCCACTTTAAAATGGTTATTGGTTTTTGTCGATCCGACTTACCGTTTTCGAGATATCGTAATTTATGTAAAAGGTAATTTTTAAAATTCCGCTCTCCGCCTTAGAAAAGGCTATTAGCATGCATTAAAAATACTAAAAGTTTAGACGCGTACAGTTCCGAAACTATTAGTGTTTTATTAATTATTGAGGCATTGTTAGAAGCGGCAAAGCCTCCCCTTTAAAATGGTTTTTGGTTTTTGTCGATCCGACTTTCCGTTTTCGAGATATCGTAATTTATGTAAAAGGGTATTTTTCTTAATTTGACTATCTCTGTCTCCGTCTGACGCGTCGCGTCGTACCTCCTTGTCGCGCGTGAGTCGAGACAGTCGCGTGACGCGAAGCGTAGTATTTCCAAGAATTTACTACGCACTGTTTACTATCTACGCGCGCGGGGGATGAATGAACTCGCGCGAGCACAAGAAAAACGTAAACAATCCCTATCTCCGGAACTAGCCATCGCATCGACTTGAAACTAAAATCGCTATATCTCTGGAACTAATAAAGCTATCGACTTGTTCGAACGCTCATTTTAAAGGGCATTTCATCCTCTATCTAATGATCATATCACCTAATTTTATAATTTTTTCTATCTTCTATGTTTATTTTGAAGTTTACTTTGACGCTACATATTCAAAGAAGTTTCAGCAATTCCTACTGATCGTACGACTAGTATACGATAAAACTGGATCATAAATTCTTTATTTAATTGAAAATTAATTTAAATTTAAATACAGGATGTTTGCGTAATTATTATGCCAGCATTTTTTCGTAAATAATTGTTTTCTCCGGAATTAACTATGGTATCGACTTGAAACAAAATTCGTTTGAAGCCCTTCATATTCTATCCAATTACTATATCAATTATTAGAATTTATGCTATCTTCTATGTTTATTTTCTTATTTATTTTCTTATTTATAAATTTATTTTCTTACTACTGCTCCAGTTCAATCTGTATTTACGAACTTTGTTAGTTACAGACAATAGTCATAAGAGATTATCAACATAAATCGTATCTTCGAATTTAACGTATTCCACTTAATTTCAAGTATTCGATACCAGCGTTAACAAAGAAATTTCAGACAATGACAAAGAGCTGTTTGCAATCCTTACGATTGCGATTCTCCTATGAAATGATCGTCCAACGAAGCTGTTACAGAAAGATACGAAGATGGAATGCTCACACGATACGTTACGCGAAGCGAGACGGGTGATTAATTAAGGTTTGCACCGGTAAGATCGGAACGACACGCGATTGTGCGCAAGAACGCCAACGTAACACTGATTGGAATTTAGTATAGACTAGCTGAGACCGGTAACGCTCCCGTTTCTCCAATTAAGCTGGCCAAATGTAAATCAGACCAGGAGAAATCCAGCAGTCTGTCGGCAGAATTCACCCGCGGAAGGAACATGGCACCATGAATTCGTTGCCGAGGAAATTGTTAACCCCACGAAGATCCTTAAGGGTAAAGTTTGATCGCGTTTCCGCGCAGAATTTTGTCGCTGTAAATTCACAGACGAGCACGCGTTTTTCCAGCACGATGTTCGTCCGTGCCGCGTAACGATTGTTCACGTGCGAATACACAATTTTCAAATTCGTTATTAACGAAATAAAGTTGCGAATTGATTTTAATTTTCGCAAAATTTCCATGCACCGAGTAATCTAAAATATGTATTCGTCGTTCCGGTGGAAAATACGCGGATAATTCGTCTATTTTATAAATACGGTTCCGCCAAAAACATGAACACGTTTCAAACAGAATTATTTACTGATACGAGAGCAGCAATTCGATGTTTATAATTAATTTCAGAAGCAAAGCATCACGAGCACTTTAAGTCGTATGGAAATTAATTTCATACCAAACCTCACAGTAATTACAGCGAGTAATCAACATTTCGGAGAATCGTACAAGTTGAAATCAGTCGTCTACCCACATATTCAAATATTAAAACACGAGATTTAAATTATACGATTACGTCGACGCTCGTGCTGCGCGTATAAAGTAGCGCAGTAAATTCAAAAGAGGAAAACTGCTAAATGAGATGATTTAAAATAACATTCGATCTCGTTAAACGCTGAAAATGTTCGATAATCGTAAATTTATTGCTACGAAGATTGATTGAACGAGAAAAAAATTTGATATAACATTTTTTAATAAATAATAACATAATAACATATTTTTATCCGGAGCTTCAGTTTCTAGAAAATCGATTTTAGAGTTTGTTTAACTTTGTGAACAATTCAGTAGTTGTCCATTCTTCTACCACTATTGTTTCCATCCGAAATAGTGTTTACAAACATTATTAAGACAGTACAAAGTGTTTTTACTGATAATTAATTTTTTATTCCTCATTACTACTTTCTGTTGGAATACTGCAATACAATACTACAAGAATTGTTGAAAATATCCTCCTCTTTGCTGTATATACAAGTTTGCTCGACGAATTAATAATATTTAAGTAAACTATGACGTCTATTATAAACGGAACATCTCCATCATTGTTAATGTTTGCAAACACTGTTTCGGACAGAAATAACGGCGGTAGAAGAATAAACGACAACTAAATCGTTCACAATGGTGAACAAACTACGAGGCCGATTTTCTCCAAACGAAGCCCCGGATAAAAAATATGTTATACCATACTTTTATTTTATTTTTTTACACAGAATCACTCCTTGCTCGATTATACTACGAATTCCAGTCCACCCTATATAATACGGTCACGAAAGTACATACTTTCCTCGCTAACGCTTTATCTTGCTAGGTTTCAGAGTACGTGACAGTCGTATCTTTAAAGTGATGAATCGCGTCTCGGCTCTGTACCATTTTACGTACATTCTTTTCTGCCCGCGTAGACGTGTCGCCTCAAAGCCGTTTAATTAAACGTCCTATTCAAGTTGGCTGCAAAATTACATTTAAACGCAAGGTACGTTGAAAAATTCAGCTCGGACATATTTGCTTCGTACGAATTTTAACGTTTTAAAAGCTGTCACGCATTTTCTGCGTCGCATAATCGATGTGATCATTAGTACATGAATGTCCAATACTTAAGTTTTTCATCACACCTCAATCAGAATTAGACTAATCAAGAATCCTTTTGATTCTTTTATTTTGGATAAGCAGAATGGAAACTTCTTCAATGACATATTCAATCAGTTTTGATTATTTTCACTTGAAAAAAATTGCTAACATTCGTAAAACAGAACTAAATATCTATGCAAAATGTCGGAATTAAGAAACTTATACTTTTCTTGTAAAAATAATCCTTAAAAAGACCAAAAAAATAAAACTCTAGACTAAAATGCCCCCTTAATGTTTGAAATAGAAATTTCTTGGTACATTTCTAATTCCTAGAGTTGAGTCTTCTTTGACACGTACATTTTTGACAAGAATACAAAAACTATGTATTTTCGAGTTGATTCATTGAATAACTAAGAGATGATTTTATACCAAACAAAAGAAGCTAAAAGGAACATACATTACTCGTTCCAAAATTAGATAGGTAAATGTTACTGAAGATAGTCCAAACCTAGGACTTAAATTCTTTTAATCCTATCATTCGTCAAATTATAGATATATTAATAAACGAATATAAAAATAATGTGAAAACGTATGGTGTACACGAAAGATAGAACCATAAAAATTGCAGTTTTTTAAATGGGTGTAACTTCGTTACAACACATCCTTTTTCAATGACAGTTCACAAACATCATGAAGCTTTTAGTTGGGCACCGTCTTAAACGAAATTGTCTACAGCACAACAAGTAGGAGGTTCAAACTTTAATTTAGTTTATGTCACAACAACTTTGAATGAATTTTAACACAGTTACGAAACCAAGAAGTTCGACAAATTTTCAGCAGTATCGAGGCGATGTAATAAATTATTCTTGCGTTGTATCCTGATTCGTATTCCGTGTTCTTTTTATGCAACAACAAAGTTGTAAGTGGCCAATTCGCCGCTCGTATTCTTCGCTGAGGCATAGTCCCCTCAACCAATCTTTCCCTGGCCACTTTACGATGATTTACTGGATCTCGAGAAACGCAACAAAGCGACGCACGTGCAAAGGCACGTGAAAGCGATATGACGCGAGAACCATGAAGATATTCAACTGGTTTCGCTTCCGACCCATCGCGTCGTCACTGCCAAAAGAACGCAAACACCTTCCTCGTCATTTCTTCCACATACGGATTTTTTTACACCTCACTGGCGTGTCTCGTAACTCGGCGAGATCGAGATTCGCTGTTTTATCGGTTCCTCGTTTCCTCGTACGATAGAAAAGGGGGACGCTTCCGATCGAATGAAGAAAGACAGAGGATCCGAATGGGAGTAGCCGCGAGGACGCTTTCAATCCAAAGGAAAAATCCACGGGATTCTTATCTGCGGCGCAACCTTCCGACATAGTCGCACACGATCGAACTTCCTGACTTTCTTTGCGGTAAGTCGCGAAAGATGTAATGATCCCCGGAATTCCAATGAAAACGTTCGTGATTTTCTGGTAAGTCCGACGAGTCACCGAGCAAGCTAAGCCTTGTCGCGCAAAAATTCGTCCAAAATTGTGCGATCACAGACTACTTTGTTTCTAACGTCAACCGCGAATTTGCTATTTAATATCTATAATGTTGTACGATTATCTATCAAAAAGGTAGTCGTTTTAAGGGGGTATTATATTAGGAATAGAAAAGTATAGTCATTTGAGAAAATGAAGTTGACTTTGAAATCTTTAAAATTACTCCTCCTATGAAAAAATTGTTACTGTCACGTTACAGCCCCCTTCGAGTTATACAAGTTTTGTCAATAAAGTTTTACTGTATCTAAAAAAATAACGGAGATACTCTAGGCGATCAAAGTTATTGCCCCACCTTGTATATGTATACCTGGATATTTGTTAAGGGAGTATCCTAGTGTAGAGTTTCATATTTTTGGTCTATTTGAGAATTTTTTTACAGAAAAAAATTTTAAAATTTTATTTTTATTTTACGAATATTTAAATTTTCATTTTGATTCACACCACGATCACAATAATACTAATCAAGAATCCTTTCGATTTTTTCATTTCAGATTAGCAGAATGATTGGAATCGTGTCAACCAGTAAGACACATTTTTTAACCACATATAGAATTAGACATTCAATGAAGATAGTTTTAAGAACATTTAAGACCCCTCAATAACGATTAAAAATGTGTATAAAGTTTAACGTCGTCGTATCTTTTACCGTTAATACTTCCTGAACTACTGACCTGATTTTAATATTGTTTTTTACCAACAAGATTAAACATATATCAAGGAAGGTTTTACGTTATGGATCTTCGCATCTTTATGGGACTGTATGAGTGAAAAAGATAATAATACTATAAATTTCACGTTTTCAGCACCAAACCACGATCGCGCTTCTTCTATTTCGTATAAAGAAATGCCAGCAGGCGTAATTACGCTTCATCCTTTTGTTCTCGGTGCTCGTGAATAGCCTTTGTGATTTAATATTGAAAGTGTATCTTTTAACATAAAAGCTTTCAATTAATTTCGCTAGATGTGTCGCAATGTTTTGACAATTTAGTTTATAATATATTAAAAGTCATTCAATCGCCCAGGTTTATGGCTCGAACGACCAACAGTTTTTCGTTTATATTTCATAGACGCGAATTTTTCTAAACAGTGATTGCAATTATCGTTTTCGATATTTTTAGGTTTGTTTAATAATACCAAATCCAGAAAATAGATTTCCAAAAGTTTCTATTGACAGCTAAACATATTTCAATAGAACATATATTAATAACAATGGTTCATATAGAAGAGGTACAATTGACTAAAACCACGAATACGCCTCTAAAATTTTCACTCCCGAAGCATAACCGTATTTTCAACAAATTTTTTTCGCACACGACCGGTCGAAACGGTAAAATTCATTATTATTAAAATTGATCAAAGATCAAAGACACGATTGTGCTTTCACAATGGTAATTCCACGTGCAAAAATAAGTCAAGAATGCGGAATAAAATTTCGTTTCAATTTAAAAGCGCGACTGAATAGGATTTTGCTGGCGCGTCCGACCAATACTCAGTATTTCTACTTGTGTCGATATTCAAGTACATAGTACTCTACTGCACGCGTAACCGATGAATCTTCAAAGTCGATTGTGAAATATATTGGCAATTTATCTTCTGTATTTTGAGTATTATTAGATTAAATTCGCAATTTCATCAATATCGATCGTAGACAGTCCTCGAGTATCTCGATCCACATTTAAATAATACGTCTGTCGATAGCGTTAACACGAATTAGATTTTTTAGTTTCTAACAATCAAAAAACGAAATTGAATATTCACGACGTGACCAGTCTTATTACACACAAATTTTTAACGCGAAGATACAAATTTCCACCCCACTAACGTTCGATCTTCCCTACGAGGAGAATAATAAATTTGAAGTACGTGTTTTCGCTAAGCCTGATAAAAAATGTCCTCCAAATACCCAAAATTTAAACCGTGACTAAAATATTCTAGTAATAGACAAAAGTCTCTGTTAACGCTGTAGCAACATGAAAGCTACAAATACCCAAAGCCTAATACTACAGGACGCTTTATTGTCCAAGTACCGTAATATTCGAGGTATTATTATGTCAGAGAGTTTCGGGAGAAAACCAATGGGTATAGAGCTTTCAAAGTAGCCTTATCGCGAGTAGTTTGAAACGATAGCAGTTCCATTAAGTAGACGTTCCATTCCTCCGCACTTTACAACCATTGCTTTCGCTTATATACAGATACACTAGAATTTCTCCAAGGTGCATCTATCGTGCAATATGAGCCGCGCAAGCTACGCTCGCGAATGCACAATTTCTGCTGCGCTATCTCAGATGGCAGCCCCGTCGAAATGTAAAACACAGTCGACGATGGGAGCAAAACATCTCGGGAATTACGTCGCGTTAGAAACTTATCTCAAATTGTTCGCCAAACGACGAAAAACTCGAACTCGAAATCTGTGTTGGTAAAGATTCTGATCGAAAACCAAGTAGATAAATCATAAATAAAAAATTCTAATAAACGTTAACTGACAAAATTTTTACTATCGAGACGGAACCACATTAAACTGACAATTTTAAAATAGACTTCGAAGCTATTAAAATAAACTCCGAAGAGAATGCAGAAACGTATTGAACTTTCTATTCCAATCAGCGCTACCGGGAACTTATTTTCGAAATTTATACTATTCTATTATCGTTCCAAGAAATCGTATACCTTCGACGAATTCTATTTGCGTAATTACGAGCAAGTCTAGTAACTAACTTCGTCTTCTCATCAGATTCGTTTCCATTTCGAGCACGAATGTATGCACGCAGCAACGACCGCGTCTTGTTTAATATTTCATTATTTTATTGTACGCTGCAGAATTATTATCCCGTTATTGGAACAGAGCCAAAACTAAATGAATCTTACTCCGAAGTAGAGTGGACTCCATGGATTACTCTAGTTAACGACATCGTTTAGAAAATAAATATAGAAACAATATAGCTGCGTATTATTGCCGACATTGTACAACTTGTTCGACCGAAGTCCTTGTAGTAAATTACGGTAAATCAACTACAAAGCTGTGTGGATTTCTGCATTAGATGCAACAATACGGTGCGCTCAAGAGCCGTAAATCTCGATCTAATGAACGTGTAATTCGTGGATGTTTTTGTTGGCGATCGGTACGAACGAATAAATTGAAGTCAACGTTAACACGACCATTTATGTTAATTGCAGCCACTTCATCGACGACATGAATAACGGTTTCCGTGTTCCACTTGCGCACCTGTGCCCGTAATCGGCGATAGAACAGACGCTACAACGAAAAAGGAATCTCATCGAAGAACGACAATGCACCGCCATTAGAGATAATTTATCATTTAAAAGTGGCTTGGTTTTTGTCTAGCACCCTTGACGACCTACGACAACCTCGAAATTAACTTTCTTATGCAGAGACCTCTTGACCTGTTTTCATCCTACGTGACATGGTACTTCCTAGCTGGGCAAGCTTGGCTTTCTCGCGTCACGGATACGCACACTCTCCACATTCAAGTGTATACGTTTATCTCGTCAACGTGATTAACGAAAGTGGGCCGACCTAGTCGCTCCATAAGCTAAAGGAAGAATATGGGATACAACGCAACTGAAATCGTAGCACGCGCGAAAACAAGCTGACAAACAAGCTGAATATTGAAAGTAACCATTTATTCCGACGAATAAATAAGGGAGTGTTTTAGCAGCCAATTTCGATAATGTATGCAAAATAGAGACCTAATTATTTGGTGTGCGACATTTCTGATGTTAGAAAAATATTATTTATGTTTGTATTCCAATAATTCTTACGAACTTAATCTGATTTATTTGAAACATTTATTTTATTCCGAATCGTTGAAGAGTTCTAAGATAAAATTAAATTTGATTCGGTATGTAGGATTTAAAAACATAACTAAGGTAAACGACAGTATCCTAACTTGTTACAAGTGATTAGAAATAATGGAAAATGTACTGATTTACTAAATGGAAAGTAATTGAAATTAATATTGAACGTCGAAGAAAATATAAGTATATTATTTTTGTTCTTTCGAATTTATTCGAAATATGTACTATATGTTCTATATGTATGTTCTACTGTATATAGAAAGAAACAGTAAGAATCGAAGCTATTTTTCTATTTTTTATCTTCCACTTTCTATCGCCACTACTTTTCCTTTTAAATAAGCAATTGTTGCTATATCGACACTGTATTGTTCTTTACGATCGATTTTTATTATATACGAAAAGAATCGTACAACTTTACAATCGAAAGGTCGTAATAACGAATCGAATCAGTTCTTTACATTTACTTTAAAAGAAACTGATCGAGTCTATTTGGACGAAGGGACGTAAGAAACGTGGATTAAGTTCGAAACGAGATACGCCATTATTCCCGCGAAAGTGTATTAGCTTTGCCAATGATAACGGATCGTACCGATATAGTCCGCGAAGTTGGAAACTTAAGACACATTTTAGGCTTCGACGAAGCCCTTCTATTATCAACCACAAAAGCGAATTATCCCGCGTTATCAACGTGCATCGACGCTATCGTACGATCTCGATGACGCTGCCCGCAACATCATCGATGATTTAACCCCTTGACGTACGATCTAATTTCAAATAATTTGTCAAGCCTGTACTATTTAATTTTGTTTGCTCGTACAAGGAATGGTCACGAAAAAGAATAGATTTGTTTTACGAATACCTCGTAAATGTAAAAATGTGGTGATTTTAATATATAAGACTCGATGACGAATGAATAGCCTCAGGATTGTAAAATTTGACATCAAGAACTTGTGACGAGTCGGACTCGTCGTTGTACGGCAAGGGGTTAATTACAAGAGATTTAAGAAGGATTCCCCCTAATACCTTACGATTATAAGCATCCGGTATATGCGTACACGTACGGACAAGAATTACACGCATGATTACAGGTCTAACGCGGCACGTCGAAATATGCTGGCATTATCGGGAAATATGTAAATCAGCATTATCGAATCGCGGAGGAGGCGCTAATAAATGTACCGTGCCGCGCGAAGCAACATTAATTTATTGTACGATTATTGTTATCGATGTACTCACCTTTCTGTGCCCGTTGTCGATTCACGCTCTCCTCTATCTATCGCTTCGTGTTATCGTCGCTTTCCTTTCTCGCAGCTTCTCGTCGCGAAAGGGCGATCCAATCGTCTCCGGAAGGATTACGTTGGCTTCCTTTCACGGACAACCCATATCCAGGCGAAAAAGTTTCTCTTTAAGGTAACACGTTCGCGTAACCACGATCGCTCGCGTTCTCTCTCATTTTCCTTGCTCTCCAAGTTTACCGAAACGTGCACGGTACTCGTGCACCCTTGTTACCTCTCCGTTTGTTCTCTTCGCCGGGAATCTCTCTCTATCCGCGATCGAGAGGTCGTCAGTCGTTGACACGAACCGTAAAGCACTGTTCTCACTGCACAACCGAACGTCTAACAACCGCTGCGGCAGTTTCGAGGATTCGGAACGATGAGTAGCGGGCACTCGCGTCGCGCTCCTCGCGTTCCCTAACGATGCCAACGTTAACTGCTCCTCGTTAAGCCCCCAACACGATGACACGATGACGACACCTGGAAACATCACGTTCTGAAGCACTCGGCCGCGCTTAACCCGATCGTGAATAATCGCGGTGACTGCGATTGGATTTGTTAGCCAACCCGTTCCGCTTCGCTAACTCACAATTTCGCGCGCGTCAATCAGCGAAACTCGATCTCGCGCCGTAGATGCCCCCCCGTATCGACAGCCGATCTCGATGGAATAATTTCACTGGCGAATACGACTTGTCGTCCGGGAAAAAAAAAAGAAAACACGGCGCCGACGATTCGCGAGCCTTTTTCGCCTCGATTAGACGACCGTCTTTTCTTTCAAAACTCTTTAAATGGCTAATGTGTTTTATTATGCACCCGTTGCCGTAAACTTTATTCAGAATTCAATTTTAATCGATTTTTAAACTTCGAAGATGCTAAACTTAACTTTCGATTAAAGTACGAGCTTTTTGAAAACGAGTCAAAGCTTTATATTCAACAAATGCATCTTAATTGCACATTTATTGGTAAATGGAAAGTTCTATTTACTATTGTTTTTCATTTTTGTTGAAAAAATAAAATTTGTAAAGAAACGGTATACGCAAGCCTTTTTCGCCTCGATTAGACGACCCTTTATCGTTCCTTCTCTGTGAAATATTTTTTGCAAATTAAAATTTTTTAAATTTAGCGTGTTTTATTACGCGCCCTTGCCGTCAACTTTAGTCAGAATTTTAATCGATTTTTAAACTTCGGAAATACTAAGCTTAGCTTTCGATTGAACTACGAGCTGTTTGAAAACGAATCAGTGATTTTTTCATTTGTTCCCGAACCTTAGTTTTCCTTCGTAATACAAATTTTCGTAGTAAAGTGCCATGTGTTTTTCTGTACCATAAAATATCATCGTGTTTTCCTATGACAATTATTTGCATAACCAACATTATCGATATGTTATTTATGTCCAGAAAACGTCAAATAACATTGTCCGTTTAGTTGTCGAATATTTTGATTTCTACACACGTACCACAGCCATTATTCAACAGCGTTGCAAACGGAGACGGACGATACTTTATTCGAATAACAGACGGCCGATAAAACCAACTTGCAGCAACGTATTCGTGGCGTTGATTTGATCGAAACATATTTTTATTCGTTAATCGAGAAATATTTCGTTCGACAATTGAAACTCCAATTGTTCTTCTACGAGCAACACAACGAATAATTGTCTAGCTTTTACTCGGTGTTCAAAATTTTGCACCCACGTAAAAATTTTTTCCCATCTCTGGGTTAAAAAGCGAATAGCTGTTTTATTCACCGTAAAATCGCAGCGAGAAAAACGCTCGTTCAACCGAAGCTCTGCTACGAAAGTCGAAAGTGTATCGCGTCGAAACGTGGTCAAAATACAATCAATTTATCAATATTCCGAACACGAGTATGATTAATTACAAAAAAAAAGTAATACATTGCGCGTAAAAAGTAACGTAAAAGAATCGTCAATAACGCTTACATCTCGATAATCACTGTTATACTTCGTTTCATCTCTGGCAGAGTATTTTCCCCCGATGTAACGGAATTTATTTCTTCCTCTTTGCTAGTCATTTCCCTAGACTAATTAAAAGGTGCCTTTGATTCTTTGAGGAGTAACGCGACTTCCGAGGAAAAGCTATTTCTCGTACTGCGCGAAAGGAGACAAACTATAATATTTATGAAAGGTCTGATGAAATAAAGAGCATATGTAACAAATCCTCGTTTGTCCTTAAAGTTTAAAGTTGTTTCTGACTTCTTAAAATCTTTTAGATATTTGCGATGCGATGGCAAATGTATAGCCAGAGAAATCATAAATAAATACATCTTTTAAATATAGTTTAAGTATAAGGTTTCTCGACCATACAACCTGCAACAAGTTGCAACTAAACTTTTCAGGGCTTCGAACCGAAACTGTTAGAGAACTTCCTGTTTTAAAAAACATAGAGGAAATACGTGGTAAAATTTGGGTATTCGTTTCGCATTGTTTGTAGAGTTAAACAGGAATTAATGTAAGATATTAATTAAATTATACGATAAATATAAAAGAACGGTGTAATATAGAAAAATGTTTATTTATGTGTGAATTTCTTAAAAATTTTAATAACGATAAATGAATGCATTTGAACGTATAGAATTTTTATTAGTATAACTGTAACATAAGACAGTACATTAAAGGCTTCAATTTACTTGGTAGCAATATTCATTATTAGATAACTTTGTTTTTCCGTGTACTTTCGTCGTGTTTCCTTGACAGTAAATTACCTTACAGTCTAAGTTCAAAACTCTGGAAAACTTAGCTGCAACGAGTTGCAGCTCTTACAGTTTAGAGACCTTATTATGCTCATGGGCTATTCCCACGAGATAGCCAAACTATATATAAAAGATTATTCGCAGTTTCATCAGCCTGGTTTTGTTCATAAAGTACTCGTCCATGGACCTGCCGTCGTATCACAGTTCTCGGATCTATTAATCGATTAGTTGAGGAACCTCAGGAAACCAAAAACAAAGACGTGAAAAGTTTTCGCTGAAACTTTCTTCGGTAAACTTCAAAAATACAAATATCTGTTAGCTACTCGTGTTCTTTATTTGATCGAAACCTATCGTAAATAATTTTACGTCCCTTTCCGCGCAGTATGAAAAATAATTATTCCTCGGAAGTCATGTTGCTATTCCAAGAGCCAAATATATCGTTTAATCAAACTGAAGAAACGAATAACAAAAAATAAGATTATTACGATATTAGCGTTATTAACACTCATTTTATATTATTTTATATCCGTACTACTTTTGTCAATAATTATGTTCCCGTTACCATTGTTTGAATTTTGACCACGTTTCGGGAAGTCTGTCCACTGCGTGATGGCGAAATAATTATCTGTCCGTTGTCGCATGAACGAACCGTCGAGTATGTTGTATCTGACGTGGAAATAATTATCGGTGAATTTAAAACACGTGAAGTAGATGGCCATGAACAAAACGAATCATCGTATGATAATTTTAAAGTGGCGTTTACAGGGCGTAACAAAAATATTTGTCATGGTTTTCATGAACGGGAAAGATTTTAAAATTTATTTTGAATTTTACAATGTTAAACTTTTCTTGTCTGTTTTAAAGAAATTACGAGAAGTGATTCAAATAGCCTTCGTTCTAGGATTACGTTGTAAAGTAAAAATAAGTTACAAAACAGTCAATTGTTTGAAAGCTAGAAAACAAAAATTACTCTGATAGTCTTCATACATAGGAACAGTGTTTTTTTTACTCGTAAAAATTTTACTTTACTCAATACTTTACTCGTACAAATGCAAATTTACTATCAGCATGCTTTGAGATATTTTTATATTTTAATGAGAGATTCTAGAGGCCAAAATAAGACGAAAATCAAGAATACTAATTTGTTGATTGAGGCTTCGTTAAAAAGTTATAGAAACATTTCCGGCCACGCAGTATATTTTCGGTAATGAATTTTTTCTCGAAAGTGCGTAGGATTTCGGGGGTATGTGTATTCATCAAAAATGATTGTAATTGACCCTCTCAACCAAAAATAATTATTCCAGAATGATTTGAAACTTTTCAATTTTGCCGAAAAATTTCAACAGCTACTCCCTGTCGATTTTTCTTAAAAATTCGTTTTTCATTTTTAATACATTTGTTTGACGTCCTACAGAAATTTTGTTTAGTACTGTTTTGTAGGTATCCATGAGCTCTACTTTCATACTAAATTTCATTAAGATACGTTTACTATTGTAGAAGTTATGGACGTTTGAAGATTGGGCGATTTTTATGGGGTTTTTCTAATTTCACGGGGTCAAGGAACAACTTTTTCAATATTGTTAGAATTTCTAAATATTCTTCGCGAAAATACGCGTTGATTGCATTTTGAAACATTAAAATCGTCCAATCCGTTCAGAAGTTATGATGTTTTAAAGATTCGCATGAAATTTCAGTGAAACATATCAATGGTATGGTCAGGCATTCCATTTTTGGTAAGGAATTTTTTTCTCGAAAACGCGTAGGATTTCGGGTGTATGTCTATTCACCAAAAATGATTGTAATTGACCCCTGCAACTAAAAATAATTTTTCCAGAATGATTTGAAACTTTTCAATTTCGCCGAAAGATTTAAATACCTATTCGAATTTTTTCTCGAAAGTGCGTAGGATTTCGGGGTTATGTCTATTCACCAAAAATGATTTTAATTGACCCCCGCAACCGAAAATAATTTTTCCGTGAATAACTTGAAATTTTTTAATTTAATTTTTTAATAACTTTTTAACGAAACCTCAATCAACAAATTGATATTCTTGATTTTCATCTTATTTTGGCCTCGAGAATCTCCCATTAAAATTTTTCTCAGGAATGGCCGAACACCCTATATGTACTACATGTATAATAGATCAGAGATCCACAGTATATGGCCGGCAGGCAGCAAGCGACCCTCCGATTGATTTAAAGCGGCCAGCAGTCAGATTCTAATGAAACAGAGAATTCTGTTACCTTTGGCATAAATAAGGTTGTATCACCGGGTATTCATCAATTTTCGAATGATACTACACACAGTAATAAAACTGTTTACTCTAGCAAGAATGTGATACTCGTCTTTGATATAGAGTATAAATGTATCTGTTTAATCATTCACGTTTTTAATTCAGACATAAAAAATTTAATTTGTCAATTTGTAGTATGGTTTCTAAAGCAGTCTCTGGCATTGTAGATTCCATTTATAAATAAAAAAAAGAGAAAAAATGGTTTCAAACACAGACAGTTTTAAGAAGAGCGAACCGTACACGATTTATTGAATTTGGAACTAAATTTATATTTAATCGCGGATTCAACAAATATAATACAAACAATACTAAACGTTCTTCCGTAAAAGAACGATACAATTTCTACGTTTCTTTACGAATTATCGTCGAGCGAACGTGTTCTCCGACGAAGTGCATCGGAAGAATCAGTATCGCGATCGGAAAACTTGTTAATGCTATGACACATGACATCGAGCTCACAGAAACCGGGGCTTACGAACGAATAAAAGAGTTATTCACAAATTCTTGAATCTTCTCGGACACCGTGCACGGATATAGCAGAATCTTCGAAACGCCGTGAGATTACGGGAAAATCTTACGCGGATCATATAAATTTCGCGAAACCCCCACGGTTTCGTTGTCGGATTACAAATAGGTGCGGCTAAATGCGCGCGGCACGTGTCGATGTAATCTTCGTAACGCTCGAAACGAAATACAGTGGATTTAATGCCGCGAATTGATATCGACATAAACGGGAATAATAATTATCTTGCGTTAAGAGAATAAATATCACCGAACTAGGTATTAAAGAAAAATAATTCAATCGTGATTGTACAACGATCAAAACGAAACTTTAAAATATGTAACACGAAATATATCCCGTTTTACGAATCTTTTGTTTTGGAGATACTGACACGTTTCAATTAGATATTATAATAATAATAATAAAGGATTTATGATAAAGGCATCTGACACTGTTTTTAAACGTAACTTCGATATTGTGCGAATGTATTGAACTCTTTTTAAATCAATATTTTGGAATTTGGAATGCATTATATAATTTCACGCGTGTGTTTTATTTACTTAATCGTGACCAAGAATAAGACGAAATGTAAAAAATGCTAATGCTAGAAACATCAGTGATTAAGAATTAAAGACGAATGACTTTGTACTCTGTGCTTTGTATAAGTGCATAATATGTAAATGTTTTACGGATACATCAATGAACGTATCGCGAAGGAAGCAGACGAGATACCAGAATTTAGCCATGTTTCATTGATTGCAAGAGCTATAACGTCAAAGTTGTATCGAGATAATAGATCAGCCAAATTGGTAACATATGTTATAAATGGAACATGTACTGTAGTAAAGTGTATGAATTTCGTCTCCAGAGTATACGTAAACTGCACACCTGCAGATGTTGACGCAGTGTCCTATAAAATTAATGTGTCTGCGATATCGATAGGAAAGTCACAATTAACAAGGGACGTAAACGATAATGTCTAACCTTGTTCCTATTTCACACAGTGAATTGTAGAAATTATATCTTGGGTAAAAGATCGTTATTGAAAAGCAAAGGCTGGCCATTATTGTGAAAAAAATCTGTCGTAGTCAGTTCAGTTCGGTAATTATAAACAATTTCATCGAAAATGTAGAATACGCTATTCGTGCGAAATTTCGTTTAAAAAAACATCGATTTTAAACATTCATCGGATTCGCGTGCAACATGAGTATTGTTATTATTGTTGTTATCTGTTTTCCGTCGGTTTTACTTTTAAAGTTATCTTTTAACTAACTAGAATCATTTAAAACGAACAACATCACGCTACAGCCAATGTTTACAAACATCAACACGTGGAAATAATGAGTAATGGATAGACGCGTTAGTCAAATTCTAATTAATCGCATATGTTACCAGCGAATTTTTAAAATCGATTCACTAGAAAACGAAGCCTCGCGAAAAAATATATTCTTCATTTTCGATTTGTTGCACTTTATTCTTCGATAATCATCCACTAGCAGACATTAACCAAGAATCACGGGGAAACGCAGAGACGAACGTTATAATCGACGTCTCGTGATTAGATTCTGTGTAGTTAGAGTTGTGTAAGGAACATCAATATGTACAGAAATACGATATGTTTAATTTAGACGCGATACGATAGTAGCACTTAGATTCTTGTTGGATAAATTGAATAGTCCAGTAATAGTATCAAACGAGATAATAAACAAGCGCAGTATCTATTTAACTAGAAAAAATAATTAATTTGTTTCTAATACAGCGATCAAAATAATCCTCTAAAATTCTATTCGTAGATTGAAAATCCATACGTGAATTCGGCAAAACTTACTTTTAAATTAAAACTTATACAGGACAGAAGTACCGTAGCGTTCCCTTCAATATTTCCAGCCGAAAATTATATTTAGTACAGCGAAGTGTCATTATAAAAGCGTCGTATTTAAACGGTGATTACGTGCAATCGAACGCGTAAAAGCTTCTCTTGACAGAAACGGGAAATTCCAAAAATGTTGCAAGATATAACACGAATGTTTGATATATTTTTTGTTTTCTTTCGGGGACACGAATAATTCAGTTTGTCTCTTTACGGGAACTGATATTCCACTCTCAATCAGAAGCAAAGTTTTGAAAGAAACATTCAGAAAATTATTATCTCAGCATATAATTACGAAGAAAATTCCATTTAACTACGTGTTACGAAATATAACACGTTAAAAGATATGGAGTTGGAATTAATATCTATATTTAAATTTTTAAAGTATCATAGTCATCATCAATCACAGTCAAAGTACAGACGAAAGCTATTTTTATGCCTAACTTTACATCACTACTGAACAAAAAACTACCGTAAAAGATACAAAAAATGTGGCATTCAAAAGCATAGATCAACAAACTATGACCCGCGAAATAAGAATAATTTTTGAAACGAATTGTATAGTGGAATCGTGAAACTGCTGTTTCAGTATCCATAGGACAGAGTTAATGTGACGCAATTTTGCAAATCCGTTTTCGTATCGTCGTTGCCACATTTACATGGATTAGTTTCAATATCTGACGCTATCTATCTACATGAAAAGACATTTTCAAATCTCGTAACAAATCGAATTTATCCGATGAACATTCAATCAATTTAAACGTCAACGAACGTTAACTTTGAACTTCAATAAAGAGGAAATATGTTTCATGGATGGAGTTCTGTTTGTTTACATTGATATTCCGTGTGCTGCTAGTACGAAAATTGCATCAATTGTATTACGCCCTTTTCAGAAAAAGTTTGCCAAGCCCTGTTTCAAAGTTCGTAGCGTTTCTCAATAGATGAAAACATTAACATAATTTAAAGTTTAAATACACGTATAAAGTTACGATATCTACGTACAGTATTTAAAAATATCTTCTCAAACTTTAATTAGAAAACAGTAAGTGAGTTTAAGTAACTCTTATTCGTAAAATAATGTGCAAAAATTTAAAGAAATACATCCGAGCGCAAATGAGATACGTACATTGTACGAGGAACTATTAACATAAATATTCTTCGTGGACGATTTTTTCAATTTACAGTGGCAATTTCTACCTTGTAATAACAGCTGATATCTATCAAATAAAGTTGTCAGTGAACAATAATCCACACTACACTGCGAGAGAGATTGCAAATATGTTAGAGACTCGAAGAAAATTTCTAAAAAAAAAATATGATTGCATTACTTGTTACAATATTTGGATACAGCATGATCTAACGAACAAGAATTGAGTGCATTCCAACTATCTCCTTGATTCGTTGCTTAATCGCAAAGGAAACGATCAATCGTTTAAATAATACTTTTCAAAACTTGGGACTGACAAAATTCTAAAGCAAGTTAGATAAGATAACACCAGAGACTGGTTTATATTCGAAGAAAATCATGTTTTGTATCTGGAGGAATTGCAAGAGATACGAATTGAATTTATTACGAACTACTTTCAAATAAAGTTCGAAAGATTAAACGCAGTAATTAAATAGAAACGACCTGAATTATCCAATAGAAAAAGTGCCGTGTTTCAGCGGGATAACACAAGACTGCAAGCTATGATTGGGTACTATTGCACTACCACCAATTTCTACACAAAACTTCTTTTAGGATCAACACTTCGATACAGCGAAAATTTAAAAAATTAGAACAGTTCTCCGGCGAAAAGAGAAAAAAATTTCTCAAGAATGGAATCACGAAACTACCCAGCAGCTGACGGAAAGTTATTAAAAGTCACTTTTGGAGTTCTATTAAAATCGTTTCGGATGATCCGATAAAACGGGACAGGAAAATAGGGACCACCTATTTGAAGTCAATAGTCGAAAATCCACGGTAGCCTCAACGAATTCTGCACGGATGACGACCATTTGACGATTTCGTTCCGAAAAAGAACAGCGAACAAAAATGCGAATCGCACGGTTCGAGGTATTCGGTGCATTCTCACTATCCCTTTTAATCGCGAGCCGGCGTTAGTAGATAAAGCAACGTGTAATTTGTCGCAATTGGTATTATTCGGTGTTTCCCGGTTTTTCGGTTCCGCGTTCCCGAATCCCCTTTGTTTCCCCGGTTTCAGCCCATTTTCCCCGACACGTTTTTTCCCCTATCTCTCTCTATTTTGCCTGGCTATTTCCCCGCGCGTTGGAAAAGCTCGAATCAGGTAACACTGCGGAGAACCGGACTGGGTGTGCCCTCGTTTTGCGGCGACCGGCACGGAGTTTATAATCGGCGGTAACAACACGGAACATCGGGAAAACTGTCTCGCGGAGTTGCAACGATAATTCGCGACGATAACGAAGGAAATGCACGATTTCCTTGGGCCGTCGAGGGGAAATCACGACGTCGGAAGGCTAACCGTGGCGAACACGAACAGAGAATTTATAATTACACCCTTCTGGACGATAATGGAACTCTAAATACCTCTTCTGGCTACTTCGTCGTTAAATTAAGTCGGCAGAGTCTTTTCGTTAACAGACATTTTTCCTACGATCGATCGAACCGTGAAAACTTACACTCGTGTGGACCTCTTCCACGAACTCGGTACAATTACGACACTTGGGAGCTTCGTTAGCCGCGCGAACAATAACAACGCGCAAATGTATGGTTCCCGCACTTTCGTCACAGACTCCCGAACCGTATCGTCCCGTGTCGTTTAATACACGCGGCTACATTCACCAAAATTTCTTTCGATGCGTTACAAATCGCAAATCCTCGATAACAGGTTGGTATCGAGGGGTTGGAGGGATCGACTCGCGATCGAGATGTTTTATCGCTGACGCACGATCGACACCTCTCGCGCTGCTCGTCACATGTCGTCGCCGAAATCGAAGCACTTCGTTCCCGAACGGGCCTGTTCTGTCGATAAATCACTGCTCCCGGCACTCTGTCAGAACTTTCCAGGCGACGATCGCGCGATCCACGCGCGCTCCCAGCGTTCTCGCGAAACTTTTTCTTTTTTTTTTGTCGGTTTGCTGTTCGCCACTGAAAATTTTCCGATCGAACGATTTTCGAGTTACATCCGCGGACGGCGAACGCGCGTTCCTCCTTCGACGCGGAAACGCGAACGAACGCGGGGAAAAGGAGGAATCGAACGGACGAGAAACGGGACACGCGTGAAACGAACCGAACGATCGTGTCCGATCGTGGCCGAATTAGCGCGCGAACACGTAAATTTCGGTACGATCGGACCGCGCGGAGGAACTTTTTCGCAGACACGGTTCGCTCGCCGGCTGCTCGTTAGGACTTCGCCTATGGACTGGCGGGCGCCGCGGCAAAAGCTACGGCGCAACACACCGACGCATCTACCCCCTTAGAACCCCTTGGCCCCTTTGTCGCACAGACACCCAACCAATACCAACGAACGCCTCGCGTTCTCTACGCTTTCCAGCTTTCCTTTCGCGCCCCCTGTGAAACGTGCGCCCGCAGATGGGCACCCAATGCACCCTCCCGTCGATCAGAATGACGATCCGTCTTTTACGCTCGCCGTGAACCTCTATCTTTTATTGGCATTCCGGGCTCCGTTGATCGAGGGAAAATTGTCCCGAGTAATTTCTCTAATTACGAGGTCACTCGTAAACAATGCGATTTTTTCCACAGAATCGCGCCGTTTCAACGCCAAGCTGCGTTCCATGCGACGCACAGGGGAGTATTCGGGACGAAAAGCTGGCCTAAATACTTTAAGATGTAAAATTTTCAGTGTCTGAGCTAATGGAATACACGAACAACATTGTATCGGTATTATTTTTTAGATTTTTGTACTCATGAAGCTTTGTTTTGCATCGAAACTAAACACTTTTCTAGTGCTATTATAATTTTCCTCTTCATCCGTTTCTGAAATATCGCTTGGTTATTAGTATCGCTTATGTGTGACGGATATGTTATATTCACTTGTTCTTTACAGACACTTTTTAGGTAAGTATACATTACATTCTCATTGGATTTAGAGCACAATGATTATCAGTCAAACTATTCGATTAGAAATTGAAAACATTTTTCGACTCTAGCTTTTAGAATCACATTTAATAAATGTTTAAAGTGAAAATGTTTCTGTTCAGACAAATGTAATAATATAATATCCATCTCCTGATCATGCGTGTAAAAGACGAACAGTCAGAGAAATGGACGAGAATCGGTTCTAGAAAAACAAGTAGTATCAGCGCGTTTATGGTCAGACAAGTAGAATACGACAATCAATAATCACAACTTTTATAAAACTTTCATTTCATTAAAATTGAAGGATATTAGTAACAAAAATAAACTCGTATAATATTTAAATGTCTATTTTTCTATCTGCAATAATTCTCGTAATATCATCAGAGGGGTGAAACTATAAAGGGTATTTTTATCCCATAAACTTACATTACCGCAAGTAAAAAACACTATGTCCGTTATATTAGCTGTTTTACAAACCGGTAAAGTATTATAAAACATAGCATCGATCACATTGTAAACATTTTTAATTAGGGAGTATTTAAATAAAATAAATAAAAAATATTACATCGCTAGAATTTTATAATATTCTGAAATTATAATAGAATAGTAATTATTACTTGTAGTCTTAATTATCTACAACTGTCAATTATACTTATTCGTTTTATAATATTGTAATGTTATTCTTATTTCTAAAGAATCAGGTTTCTAATTTTGACAAAATTCATTGTTCGATATATGTTAATTAAACAACTTAACGGGTATCAAGTACTCTTTTAACAATCTACATATTTATGAACTCAAATTAATTCCATAGTTATATAAAACTGATTAAATAACGAATTTCCTGGAAGCAGTACTAGAATCTCATTATATTCGTATAGAATCAGAATTATCCTATGAAATTATTGCATAGAGAAACTTAAAGGTGAGTGTAGTTAATCGCAAAAATGGGAAGCTGTAACTAGAATTGAAACTCGATCAGAACTCTCGTAGAGGTTAACATCGTTTCAAGCCCTGAAAACTGGAAGGAGGCTGATATATTGAAGGATGACGAAAGAGGGCAAAGTGTAGATTTGAGCTTGCTAAGTATAGTGATCGATCAAAGTGTCGACTCGCGACAGTGATTGTAAAGATCACTTAATATTAATAATCGTATTGCAGATATGTGTACAAGAGACAAATTGAACTCTATTTTTCTTCCAATAAAACGATTAAACAATACCATTAATGCTATTAACACGATTTTTGCAAAATAAATTCAAATAATATTGTGAAAAAAGATTGTAAAATAACGGACAAACTTTCTTCAAATTCCAATTTGTATAAAATTTTGAGAGAATATCGATAGTATTGTAAAAGTAATTTATGACGTTTGTCTAATTTCACGCGACGCTTTAAATTTCTCGATGGCTTAGTAGTCAATACTTTAAAACTGTGCATGCTCTGATTGAACGCTCTTGGCGTGATGTGATCCAACGATCGGATGCTTTTTCTGCGCGAACAAACGACACCAATTATCCATCGGAATTGAAGGACTCACCGTGTTCTCAAGAAAACCTGTTCGATAGACTTTCGCAATTTGTTTGCTCTTTCTGCGAACGAAGGTAAATTATGTCGATTCAATTAGAGCGTGTAACAACGAAGCGTTTAACGTCAAGTAACGCGAAAATTATTGATTATCGATTAACTTCATAGATAAGACGAGACGCCTTGCTCGTGTTAGGTTTAACATATTATCGCTTACACTTTAAGTATATAAATACGATTACACAAATCAATTAAACGTAGTATGCATTTCATTAAATATTTACAAGTCATAAAACTATTTTATTTAACCATTTTATAAATCCAATTTCCGATGTTTTATACGTACACTAAATGGAACAATTTATTAACAATTTCATAAACGGGAAGAATTGAAATCAATTCAAACAGAAACGTTATACGCTAAAACAATAGTTCTCGAACTACGAGACTCGAAGAGTTTCAATCCACTACACAGAGTTAAACTACAAAATTGAAACGGTGATTCTTCTTTCGAAATAGAAATCACCATTGAAAAGCGGCACCGATTAAAGATTAAAGTTACACAGAAGTTTCCACTAAAGGAAAAATGAATTTGCAATGATTTTCCGTAAGCAATGAACGTTCCATACGTGTCGTCAGATCCAAAAGTTAGTACTCGAACCTACATCTCGTCGATAAGCGACTAGGATGGATTCGAGTTTACTTGAATTTCCAATCCGAACTTGAAACGTTTCTTCGACCACAAAGTTTTCGGCAGCCACCGCAAAGAGCTACCCAAGTAATATGCAACGTACGATCGCATATTACTCGAATAGCAAGCTAATCATACCTCATTCTAAACCTGTCTCCGTACGCGTAATATACCTGCTAACAACTGTAACCAAAAATACTCCGGCGACATTTGCGGATTTAACGTCATGCGGGACATGACCACGATTGTCTTCGTACGATTACAATTTTCACGCCACTAATTATGTATTTGCATACTATTATACCTTGCGTGTGCATAAGGTATTCGAACAATAATAACCTACTCTTTATTTCAAATTAATAAAATAAATTTCACTCAATTTTGTCTTTATTAGACATGATATTGGAAAAATTTATTCAAGTGTTTTATGTAAATTCTCTTTAAGATTGAGAACATATTTTTCGAATCTTTAAAAATAAAGGATATTTACTAGAAAAATGAGAAAACAGAATACAATTTTAACACGAAAATTTAACTATTGAATTCAAACATAAAATACGAAATGTCTCGTTAAATATTGCGTTTTTAGTGCTTTCTATGCTTTAACAATTTTTATACACAAAATGGATACGTAAGAAAGACATACTCCAATTAAGAATTAACGTACTGTTGCATCGAGCAAGAAAATTATATCATGAAAAATTAACTGTGGATGAAAGATTTAACTTTTTCCACTATGAATTTTTTGTATCTTTGCTTAGGAAAGAGCGACAGTTTGTCCTAGTTTCTACTATCGTGCTGTATACAGAAGAAGTTACCTTAAATTACTTATAAAGTGTTGTATGAAGAAGTTTGAAACAAAAGTCATATGGTATCAAGGGGGACGTATAGTAGTTTTTGTTGTCTTGCTTTTTTACCGATATCAAATACCAGAGACACCTTTGTGTTTTTAAAATGGATCGAGTTAATATTTCCGTAATAATTATATATTTATATCGGCTGTAATTTCAAGTTTCTCAAACAATCACATATGCCTATGGCGTCTTTTCAACTTTACCATGTGGTGCTCGCGGAACGTTAAAGCTGCTTCGTTTCTCTTGCGACAACTCGCCACCTAATTACAGACACGTAGTCCAATTAGGAACACGAGAGTCTACCATTAATGAAACTGTCATACGCGAAAAGTTTGCGGAAATTACAATCCTCGTTGACTGAAACGTACGATTAAGGTATACGCCGCCATAGGGCAGAATTTATGGGAATAATGAAAAGAACGAAAGGCACGAGGTCAAAAGTTATTCTGGTTTAGAATGAAGCACACCATTTCTCATAACGGCTTCCACGTAGCCATTTAACTTTCCTAAAAGATTCTGCCTTTACGGAATAACTTGACGCGTCTTTATGACTGAGCCACTCAATATTACTGGTATTTTTCATGTCCCATCCCTAAGAAATTAATGTTCAACATTCATTAAAGGCGAAATGTTCTATCGAAAACAAAAAACAAGTATTTCCTTAAAACATTTCATCTTATGTACGGTGCTCGCAATGAGTAGTAAAATTTATTCACAAATAATTCTGAGTTTAAAATTAAATCAAAAACATTGAACAAACTTATTTCATCTGAAACATTACTCTATAGAAAATTGAGTTGAAAATTTATTTGAAGAAATTTGATTTGCTCAAATTCGGTGTAACAAAGAAGCATAAAATGATTCCTGAAATTTAGATTTATAAATATTACACCCACTTAAGAAAGCAAAAACCACTTGATGTATTTTAAAAATTCCGCATTTTTGGTCATTTATTTCCAACGACATTTTTCAATAAAGTCGAAGACGTGTATGAATAGTAAGTATATATTACTGGTAGGATTGTTCGTGTTTTTCTGCTAAAATTATCTTATTGTAACGACAGATTTTGTAGACAGAATTTGTCCACAATTTTACCCGTATTTCCAAATTTCATTCCACAACACGCTAATGAATTCTATAATATATACTATAATTTCTTCATGCGGAATTTCAATGAAATTTCTATTCTGTGAGTTGATTGCATTCGGTCAACTATTTAATTTCCTTCCATCCCCTAATGTAATAGAAGTTACGTTAAAACAATATCAAATTTGTTATTATCTAGTTTGGTATGAAGTTTACGGAATTTATAAGCTTATCTGTTGAATTATTTTTAATTACGAGAAATGCACTCAAGGAATCACTAAATATAATTGCACAGGTCAAATTTATACGATACGAATGTGAAGCAAAATCCACGATATGAAAGCATAGGTGCTTCATAGTTGCCGAAACAAACACACAATGCAATACAAGTAGCCTTTATCGTTCGCGGTTCTCGGAAACAGAAAATTTAAACGCGTGCACCGCTAATTTGAAATGATCGGACAAAGGGCACATCGATAATTTACAAGATGTACAAAGTCGTAACTGAGGCAATTATGATCACGATAAGCGACAGAGCATGCTGCTCAAAGCATAGAAACGAAAAGGACACTTATCAAAACGTGAGTGAACCAGCGAGACCGAAGTAATAGATATTGTACCTGCAAGAGTGGTCATGAATTCCCATAGGAAATTAAAGTTAAGTGTCAAAGAGAAGCATTCAGGGAAAGGACAGACCAAACGATATCGCAGTCGGAATCCTCGTTTTTATTTTCACGCCTGATACACGATTTTCTGCGCACGTTCTTTTGAAAATCTGATCCGAAAATAACGTTCGTGACAAAAATTTAGAATAACTATTTTCGATACTTATTAACCATAACGAAACAGGTTTCATTTTTTGTATTTTTAGATATTAGATGCAATTTTCACATTGATCGACGATTTAAATGAATAATATTACCAACATCGTAACAGTATCAGTCAATGCTGAATCATGGGTAATCGTACAAATGAATTTATATACTACTTTTTTCAACTACGTATACAAGAAGGCTACAAGCGACTCCATATATGAAGATGTGGCGACACCACCCCCACTCGCCATTAGAGGGACGCTCAACCTGTACCTCTCTCGCAAGTACTCGACCAACCATCTATTTCAATACAGGATGTTCGGCCACCCCTGGGAAAAATTTTAATGGGGGATTCCAGAGGCCAAAACAAGACGAAAATCAAGAATACCAATTTGTTGATGGAGGCTTCGTTCAAAAGTTATTAACAATTATATTCAAAAATTTCAAATCGTTCTGGAAAAATTATTTTCATTTGCGGGGCTGAATTACAATCACTTTTGGTCGATAGACATACCCCTGAAATCCTACCCACTTTCGAGAAAAAAATTCAAGTAGGTACTGAAATTTTTAGACGAAATTAAAAAATTTCAAATCATACTAAAAAAATTATAATTAGTTACAGTAGGCAATTACAATCATTTTTGGTCATTATACATACCCCCGAAATCCTACTCAGTTTCGAGAAAAAAATTCCTTACCGAAAATATAATTTCTGGCCAGAAATGTCTGCCTGAATTTTCATGCGAATCTTTAAAACGTCATAACTTCTGAACGGATTGGACGATTTTAATGCTTAAAAAAGCAAACTACGCGTATTTTGCTGGAGAATATGTACAAATCGCAAAAATATTCGAAAAGTTGGTCCTTGACCCCGCAAAATGAGAAAAACCCCATAAAAATGGTCCAATTTTCAAACAGCCATAACTCCTACAATTGTGAATATATTTCAATGAAACTTTTTTCTGAAGTAGAGCTCATGGGTACCTACAAAAAAGTATTAGACAACTTTTCTATAGGGCGTCAATCAAAATTACTAACAATGAAAAACGAATTTTTAAGAGAAATCGACAGGGGGTATTGTGCCTATTTTTTCGGCGAAAAAAAAAAATTTCAAATCGTTCTGAAAAAATTATTTTTGGTTGCAGGCCTCAATCACAATCATTTTTGGTCGATAGACATACCCCTGAAATCCTACCCACTTTCGAGAAAAAAATTCAGTATGGGCGGAACTTTAAACGTTAATAACTTTTTAACGAAGTCTTTGTTACTGAGAGGGTATTCCAACGTGAAAGGCGATTTTTTAAACTTTTTTGACGAAATTCTGTGAATGAACTGTATAACATGTTTTAGTGAGGTTTTGAAATTTTTTGGACGAAAGAAAATTAACCCTTTGCACTCGTATGTCGCTACGTAGTTGCTATTCTACATTTCATTATCACAAAGATCTCACAGATATCACTAAACGCTTTTAATCACCCGATTTGTCCCTTTATGGGCGTATAATAGCATTTCTTTATACAGGGTGTTCGGCCATCCCTGGGAAAAAATTTTAATGGAAGATTCTAGAGGCCAAAACAAGACGATTGAGACTTCTTTAAAAAGTTATAGAAACCACACAGTATATTTTCGGTAAAGAATTTTTTTCTCGAAAGTGCGTAGGATTTGGAGGGTATGTCTATTCACTGAAAATGATTGTAATTGACACCCCTGAAATGAAAAACGAAGGGTGAGCCATGAAATGGAGAAGAAAAGTCGAGGAAGAAGTGTCAAACAATATCGAATGATCTTAAAGAAATGATAAAAATGGATGGCACGAGTTCCGGGCGAAGGGGATGAAAAGGACGACGTCGAATCACGGCGACAAGCAGATGCGGCTGCGGAGTGAACTGCAACCACAATGAGCAGTCGTGTGTTCGTCGTTCCTGGGCACATAACCTGAACGGCCGGTAGGTAGATCGTTGGAAACGACAAAGGGCTGGGAGGGAGAGAACGGTAGAAAAGCAGAGAAACTAGGCAGGCGCGTTACGGGCTCATAGGGCGCGTACCCTGTTTAATTAGCGAACAAATTAAACGTCGGGACAGCCACATCCGACATGGCCACGTAATTAGAGGTATTATAAATTAATTATAACGCCGTGGCGCAGCCAGTTTTGTGGGATTCAATCTCGGAATGGGCTCGGCATTGCATGCCAAATGAATGCCAAACAACTTATGGCAGCGTCTCGACCTCCTTTTATGCACCATTGATCCTTCTCCTTTTCTTCCGGTTGTTCTTACGTTTCTCTGATTTCTCTCCCCCTACCTCTGACGTCTTCTGACGCTCGCCCTATCTATACAGAAGAATCGACGGTTGATTCGATTACGTCACCGAGCACGCGTAGAATATCAAACCGGACGAGTCGGGTGGACAATACGATAGCCGAGTTGTCATGCACTTCCGTGATACGTCGGTTCTACTCTGTACGAGAAGTTATGTGTCTAGTGATCGAGATACAGGGAAGTGCATTTGAGCAACGGGGAGTCGCATTTTATTTCGCTGATATGCGGAATATGCTAATGACGCCGATCGTAATTTACTTATTCGTTTATCTAGTTCGTATAACGAAAAAATTATTATAAAAGGTAGAGGGAAAATAATACGTCGAGAAAGTGACAAGTAGAAAATATTTAATTTTTAATTTTCGAACAAGAAAACTAACTTCTCAACATTTTCGAACAGCAATCTTATTGTAACGAGTATAACGACATTTTTGGGGATCAACTACAGCCATCACTCGTATCGAAAGGGTTAATAGTGCTATGGCAACACTTTTTGCACTCGCCAGCAGGGGGATACACTCTCTCGCAAGTACTCGACCGTCCACCCATTCCTATGGGAAGACAGGCATTATATATTCGTATAGGCAGAATCTGCTAAGATTGCCTTACTGATGAGTCCACTAGCAAAAACGGTTCTAGATTTTGTTGCCCCATTTATACAAGTATTTTACGAAACACTAAATAAACAATTTACTCTCAAAAGTAACGGGTATCAAACAAAAAATAATTAAGCCACACGAGGATAATCCGAAACTGGTAACGAAGAAGTACATGAAGGTACTTCCATGTGAATTAATGAGATTGATATTTGCATGTTTTCTTAGTGATAAAATTATGTTGGCTCTTAAAACTTTCCAGCCGAAAAACAGTTAGGGAGCTTTTATCGAGTTGAAACGCTTACGAAAATCGCTGGCGGCAAGCCACAGTCTTCGCGTGAAACGTGCGGCCATCAAAGTGTTAACTTCTCTGGCACCTAACTGCCCTGGAGAAACAGAGAAAGGGGCCATCCCCATCCTTCGAAAAATCTGCACGACTCAAGGCCCATATTTGCAAACTAAACCCACCGCGTCCCAACAATTCCTCAAACTCTCTCCGATACGCTCGGACCGAACGAACGAATGAACCTATCGTCCACATACAAATTATTGTCTAAAATACGCTGACTTTACTGCACGATGCACTATGTTTTCGTGGTGTAACACACACTAATAGGAGACGGAATGCATTCAAAAACTTCGACAGTCTTTTACGAGAAAAGGGTTTATTTCTGACATACCGTGGTATTGCGATAAAATATTTTTTTTAATTTTCAATAATATTAAAATCAAGACAAAAATATTCACCGATCCAGATATATTAATCGTACATTTTTTTAAACCCTGTACCTTTTTTCAGTACGAGTGCTTGAAAGAGCTTTCATAATTTCACTTTTCAATGAATGCCATGCGTATCAGACGATTCCGAAACCCGATCGGATAATCGTATTCGTTTCAAGACACTGGAATCGCATCGGCTGGATTCTCCCAAGGGATATCACGAATTACAGGGCAGAATTTAGAAATCTCAGTCACAGAATAGAAACCGATTAAACGAAACCGACTAGCTGCACCTGTTGATATTTCACTCGCTTTACAAATACATTCCCGTCGAATTTACGCTTCTCCAGTCAGCTTCATAAAACGAGAAACATTTAAAAATACATTCAACTCTGCCACATTTATGTTTAATAAGATAATTTTTGAACAGTAAACATATAGAAAATGTAATACAGTATGGCAGAGCTTCAGAAAATAACAAATTAAAGACTGTAGTACTTCACGATGTTTTAAAATATCTTTTATAGAAATAGAATTTATATTAAAACGCATTCTATTGATAGAAAATTTATTGTAATAAAAAACAAGATGATCCACGGTAATTTTGATGTTGCAAATTTCATATATCAGAATATCTTTTATATTTAATAGGTACGAGTGAATAAATTTCGTGTGAGTCTAATTCTTGAAAAGATCGTGAACTTTCATTTTTTATTCCAGTCGTCTTATCTTCAGTCTTATAAGAAGTTATATTGTTTGGCATTAAACTTTCTATATAATATGAAAATAGCTTATAATAATTTTAATTTGGTGTCATATGGAATTCATATTAGATAATTGATAAGAAATTATATACAGGGTGTTCGGCCAACCCTGGAAACTTTTAATGGGGGATTCTAGAGGCCAAAATAGGACGAAAATCAAGAATACCAATTTGTTGATGCAGGCTTCGTTAAACAGTTATTAAAGTTTAAAGTTCCGACCGTACTGAATTTTTTTCTCGAAAATGCGCAAGATTTCGGGGGTATGTCTATTCACCAAAAATGATTGTAATTGACCCCCGCAACCGACAATAATTTTTTCAGAATTAATTAAAAATTTTTTTTTTCGTCGAAAAATTTAGGCACCTACCCCCTGTCGATTTTTCTTAAAAACTCCTTTTTCATTTTTAGTAATTTTGTTTGACGCCCTACAGAAAAGTTGACTAATACTTTTTTGTAGGTACTCATGAGCTCTACTTCAGAAAAAAGTTTCATTGAAATATATTCACAATTGTAGGAGTTATGGCTGTTTAAAAATTGGATCATTTTTATGGGGTTTTTCTCATTTTGCGGGGTTAAAGACCAATGTTTCGAATATTTTTATAATTTCTACATATTCTCCATCAAAATACGCGTAGTTTGCTTTTTTAAACATTAAAATCGTCCAATCCGTTCAGAAGTTATGATGTTTTAAAGATACGCATGAAGTTTCAGTGAAACATATCAACGCTATGGTCAGACATGAAATTTTCGGTAATGAATTTTTTTCTCGAAACTGAGTAGGATTTCAGGGGTATATCTATTGACCAAAAATGCTTGCAATTGACCCCTGCAACTAAAAATAATTTTTCCAAGACGATTCGAAAGTCTTTTTTTTCACCCAAAACTTTCAGCACTTACTCGAATTTTTTTCGCGCAAGTGGATAGGATTTCGGAAATATGTGTATTCACCAAAAATGATTGTAATTAACCCCCGCAACCCAAAATAATTTTTCCAGAACGATTTTAAATTTTTGAATTTAATTGTTAATAACTGTTTAACGAAGCCTCCATCAACATATTGGTATTCTTGATTTTCGTCTTATTTTGGACTCTAGAATCATCTATTAAAATTTTTCCCAGGGGTGGCCGAACACCCTGTATACGTCAAACATAACATATAATGTTCATATCCTTTAATGATTTGAAAATTATGATATCACAAAATTTATAGGTATGTTGTAGATCAACAGAAGTCCTAATAAACATAGTTTCTGATATACAGTTGGATTAAATTATTGGATTGCATACTTCATAATAGATGTTCAAAGTGGCCTCCATTTGCCACACACCGCACACGCATCAGTACACTACATCATACGATTGTTGCATGCGTTCCAATACTATCGGCTGATTTCTAATTGTACTGCATGCATTGTCCACATAATTCTGACTAATTTCTACCGAAGTAAAATATAGTATGAATTTTAAGTGCCACTATACAGAGAAATTAGTTGGCTTTTAAGGCCTGGTATCTAATTTAGACGTTGTATAATATTTATGTTGCTTGAAAAGCAGTCGAACAACGTCACTCTATGTTATCGACATATTTTAAATTCCTCCCATTTTTTCGGAGTTTTCAAGGCTTTCACAGTTATTATTATCGAAATGCAAAGGTATTAAAAGACACATTTTGGTCGAAATAAGTACGTGTACGACTGCTGTGGAAATAGTATTACAAAATATTATAAAAATACAAATTTGCAAAATTTATTTCAAAAAGTTACTGGTAGTCGATTTTCACAGATTTGCCCCCCACCCCCTTTAAGGGTATTCTAGTCTAGAGTTTCATTCTTTTGGTCCTTTTAGGGATCTTTTTCCCAAAAGGATATAAGTTCCTTAATTTCGACATTTTGCATACATATTTATTTATATTCTACGAATATTCACCATTTTTTTCAAGCGAAAATAATGAAAACTGACTTAATTACAAGGTTCCTTCTAAAAAGAAGTGAAAAAAAAAATTAAAAGAGTTCTTGATATCCTTGACATATACCTTTTTTGTAAAAAGAATGAAACTCTAGACTACAATACCTTCTTAATACCAAAAAGGACTGTATAAATCGACGGTCGAAACGTTTATACGAGTTTCTAACTAGGCTCGATTATGCTATAATCAGCAATATTGTTTTAGAATAGGCTTCTATTGCACGGACGAAATACGAGTTTCAGCAAAAATAAACAGCATCAAGAACGCTGAGTGTAACGAGAAAATCAAATAACTCGGGACCATCGGGCGAATCGTCCCGCGATTAAAGATTAATCACAGCCAATTAGTACGACATGCACGGACAGACTGCGTCGGCGTATCGCTTCCAGCGACGCCTCTAGTTCCTCCGTCATTAAACTAATTGATCTCTCGCTGCAAAGCAAATGCCATTGGTAATCGAACGAATCATTCGGCACGATGAGAACCGGTGATAACTGGGAATTACGTAGCTTTCGTCGGGTCCACGAGAAAATCAGTGATCCGACCGCGTTTGTCGTTGGCACGCGTGCTGCTGGGTCTTCGTCTCTTCGCTCCCATACGTCCGCGATTACGTCTGTTGTCATAAACAGCGAGCGTAATGTAGCACGGGGATCCGGTGAATTCTCCCGAAACTAACGCGCGAGCAAAATGTGCCCAGGTCGTACCCCTCTCCCTCTCGCCGTACCCCTTTATGCGGCCACGGGCACACGCACGTGTATGCAACATACAGACCATCCACGCATCCGAGGTTCAACGGGACCCAATTGCATCGAAACTCGTCCGTGACAGTAGTCGGTATATTCGCTCTTGTTACAGATTCATTCGCCGCGGCGTTCCAAGTTCGACCAATTTAGCAAGTTCCGTGGCACGGAGGACTCGACCATCGCCGCGGAAGCAATAAGGAGTAACTTCGTACTTCCCACGACGAGAGTCGAACCGGACCATTGGGCGGCGAATCGATTTCGGGGAAACTTCGCCGGATGATTGCCGATGTCATTGGCACAACCAGAATCCAGTGTCGAGCAATATCGACTAACTTGACTTTTTAACGCCCTGATATTCGCAGGAAGCGAATAAGCGAGACATCAGGAGGCAAGAAACGAAAAAGAGAGAAGAATATTACGTCCTGGGCCTGACATTGCACCGGTCGGTCGAGTACTTGCGAGAGAGCGTAGCCCTCTGCTGGCGGGCACGGAAAGTGTCGCCTCGCAGTTTCAATCGAGTTACGACTAATGATCACGATACTTCGAATTATTGCAATTTAATCTTTAGACGGTCGATCGATTAACAGCGACACGAGAGAGGTCATGGGTGATTTATGAGCCACGCTACTATAGTTCAGATATAGGTTGTCCATGATCTACCTTTAAAATAGCGCGAACGTATTTTTTCATTCCTGCCTTTACGTTACTTAACACACCTAGCAACAAAATTTGAATACACTTTGTTTTTTAATTATCATATATTCTATCTATCTGCTGGGCTTATAAAAAATAAACCAAGATGCAACGTTTGCGATAATTAAAGGCAAATAGCGTAAAAATCTTTGCGTTTTAAACGTTCCTTCGACGAGCATCGCTATTGTCGAGACTATACGGAATAATTACATACACTGCACTTACAATTTGTAAACCGCGACGGCTTTGGCGCGAATACCACGAGCGCGGCCCTCGGTGTTAGCCAAGCACCGATTCGTTCACGAACACTAACCTATCCTGTGGCTTCCGGTATTAGCTGTACACTGCCGCTCAAAACTTTCTAGCACCGTTGAATCTATAAAATGTGACAAAAACTGTACCAATTATTTGTACATTTAACAGTAATTAATTCAATATAAATGATTTACAGAAAAACAAAAATATCTTTCTCCTCGTTTGGGAACAAACTTGAATGCATCCAACTGCTGCGTAAAAATTAAACAACGATAACATTCAACTTATAAAATATACGCGTATAGGAAGATAACAGTATCAAAAAGTGCTCTCGAAATAAAAAAGATAAGTTTGGTAGCAAGTTTGATGCACGGCATCGGTACGGCAGTGGACCACGGACACGTTATCTCAAACTATATGCAATAGAACGCAGCGAGCATTCCCATGGGAAATACAGATAGTAACACACAACATGTAGAACATATTAAACTGTACCGTATACGAAACTGATTATGAATGCAATATCATACATTAAACTACTCATCAATGAAATTACACCTGTATGTTGATTCATCAACCAATCGATCCCTTCTTACGCATAAAGTGACAAATGTTTTTCCTGTTTGTTCAACTCTCGAACTTCGATCAGACCCATATTATACGCGAATTAACTTTTACAGAAATAACTTGGTAACATTATAAATTTTTTATTGAAGTTTGAATCGCTATATGACAATTACCAAGAGAAATTAATTATTTGAAATCTGTCAGTTAAGAGACATCATCATTTGATATGCAACGAGCTAATATTAAAAAACACGAGAGTTAACGGACTACTTATAATGTTAGTCCATAATGAAGTGCTCAGAACGACTAAACAAATAAAAACTGACTAAAGTCGACCATGTATAGGCGTAATAGAAATACACGAATACCCGTGTACTATAGATTACGCAAATTAAAGTTCCGATTTATTTATTACACGCGTACACGTGTATTCAAATACAGATAAAATGGAGATTTCTAGTTAAGAAATGAAAATATACATCTAATCACTTATGATTGACTGAACGAAACACTGTAAGCAAATTTTCGGCACACGTGGCACCCTCGCAAGCAAAATGTCGAAGTTTGTAGCCGAATAATCTTCTTTACCACGAAATGATGCCACGAAAAGTAATAGTTGAGGAATATATTTAATATAAATATATTACTACACATAATAACACGAAAAGTATATCAATTGATAATAAAAAAAACAATAGTAAATAGAGCTACATTTTTGGATGTTTTGAGGTTTCAAGTAGAAATCAATCGTATGCTTTGAAATAATATGTGAAATAATACGTTTTAACCCAAACCGCATTATAGTTGTTCATTTGTACAACCACAGACGAGATATACGAGTAGACTTTTCACCGAATGTATTTTTTCGGGCCATTTTTCTAGGGCTCTAGAGCCCCATTACCATTTTCGTGTCACTCGCAACGTTACCAACAGATTTAGAAATAAACACAAGATAAAGTGAAACAGAAAATGAAATTACAGAAATTTTAGTATTTTTTTTAACAGAATGAAAACTATACGGTCCAGAATTGAGCATCAATCGATTAATTTCATTGGAATAACCAATCAATTAAGATTATTTAAAGATTTCAAAATTATTAAAATATGTAAGGATGTACCACCTCATTGATAAGTACACCGCAAATCCTTTATTTTTTATTTTAAATTGTAATACATCGTTTATTTAAAAAATAACTCGGCAAAAACGTATTTGTGACACGAAATCAGTGTTATCAGGGGCGAAGATCGTATGTGAAACTACGAGAAGAACGCAGCCATTAGCTCATATTATTTGCTATGTAATTAATAATTATATTAATTACATAGTAAATAATATGACCCAGGTCTCACCGCGAGGAGGTTGCTGCGTAAGGAGACCCACCCCAACCTCGCCCCAACCACCCTTCCTTTGGCGAGGAATTCGAATACCTATCTAAGAGAGAAGCTATCGAAAAGTTAGAAATGAACTACAAAGGGAGAGTTCTTAAAAGAACTGCCCAATCAAGAGATGAAAAACCTAACAAAATGTTGATACATGTGAGATAATCCACCACATGTTTTCTAGAAACGAAATTGGAATGTGCAACTGCACATACGAACTTTGACTGATGAAGAGATCGAAAACCTAACAAAATGTTGATACATGTGAGATAATCCATCACACGCTTTCTAGAAACGAAATTGGAGTGTGCAACTGCACGTACGTAATGCATCCTTAATATTAAGTTCGTTCTTAAAATATACACTCGTAGCTCGGTAGTATTTATTAAGGTGCCGTAAAACGCATGTTTATCTTATAATTTATATACATTTGTACTTATATTCTAACGCAATTTGTAGAAACGAAGAAATATGGGGAAATATTTTCTTCTTGGTGTCTTCATCAATCCCACGATGTTTTTCTAAAACATACACTCATATACAATAAATATAACCGATATTAAACAAAGAAATATGACAAGATTTTTCTTCTTGGTATCTTCATTAATCCCACGATGTTTTTCTAAAACATACACTCATATTCAATCAATATAACTCATATAAAATAAAGAAATATGAAAAGACATTGTCTTCTTGGTGCATTTGTGAATCCCACGTTGCTTTCCTGAAACATAAACTCAGACAATAAATAAAATTGTATGAAATATTTCTCTAAGACCGATCAAGTTCGAGCCCATTTGCTATTTCCAATTTCATTCTCCAATGATTATATATCCTGTAAGAAGAACTTGTTCAAAGGATTAGTAGCTGAAATGAAAGTGTATTAATGGACACAGAAAAAAATAATTATGTAGCATCAAGATAGACTCGTGGTCATCGATCATAGTAAAACTAATATTATAAAGTTAATATTTGAACTAAACCTTCCACGGGCAAAAATTGATATTAAAAAATTTAAAAACATAAATATTACGTAACTAAAATTGAATGAAAAGTTAAATTCGTCTGAGTGTTAAGATAAATACGAAATAGATCGAAAATTTTATTCATTTGTTACCGTAGATTTTATTTTTCGTTTCGTTTATCAAATAAAAAATTCTTCAAGACGTATACATTGCAATAATTATATTTTACTGCATTTAAAAATCTAAATTAGGTTAATACAGAAAAAGCAATAACGAACGAAAATGTCGATTCTACGCGGAAATAAACTCTCAATATGAAATGTCGAATTGCAATTTGCATACCCTTTTGATGCAAGCATTCTATTTTCCATCAATTAAAACAACGATCGCGAACAAACTTTGATTTATGCAAAGAATACAGAATATTTATAAAAAAATTCACTATTTACAAATAACATTTGGGTTGAAAAGGTTATTATATCCCGCAAAAATCATCAACTCTAATAATGAATAATTAGTGATATAAATAAATATATTGGAATCATGAATTTAATCTACGACACGATTAATCATAATATGGCATTTTTAAATGAATCACAAATCTGTGATAAAAATACATTCATTAAAATTACAGGTTTTAACACGTTCTGAAAAAGGAAATAATTGGTCTATTTACAATAGTACTTTCAAGCAGTATTTTCATTGACAAATATATAAAAAAAAGGATATATTTCACATAGTTAGGGTAAATTTTCCACTCATAAATTCAAAAAACAACCCGTGAGTGGATTTCTCTTGCAACTCTAATTTATAAAATAAAAAAGCATACGCGAGTGGTGCTTATTATTCGTAAAATGAACCCCACAGGGTTATTATTAATTAAATCGCGTGCACCCATATTAAATCATGCGCAACACTAATTTTAATAATGATGTTAAGCCATTCAAGGCTTTGTTGAATCCCAGCTGCGTCGTGATGACCCTGGAGCAGTGCCTCTGGCCAGCTTTTAGGCATTGGATCGCAACTCTAATTAATAAAAAACGCGACAAGTCAAGATCGCAACGCTAATTTATAATATAAAAATTCAAAACGCGATTTATAACAATAAAAGCAACCGCGAATGATGATTATTCGCAACTCTACCCTGAAAAGTATACGCGAAAAATAGTAATTCGCAACGCTAAGTACAAACCGATCAGTGCATTCGCAACACTATTTTTAAATAACAATAAAAGCAATCGCGTATGGAATTCGCAACGTTACCCTGGAAAGGAAACGCGAGAAATAGGAATTCGCAACTCTACAAGCAAACGCGATTATTGTATATTCACAACTCTATCTTTAATGGAAATACATTTATGTTTCGCAACGCTAATGCAAATCGCGTTGCCCAAAAATGCTGGATCGGGTGCTGGCGTCTTCGGTTGTAGCTACAAACATACATGCATGAAATAAACTAACTACTTCAAGCTACTTCAAACTACAATAGAGTGGCACATATGAGGATGAAGTTAGACGTTTTAAATATCGCAACACTACGGGGCAAACAACGCGATTAATCATCAATCGCAACGCTAATTTATAATAGAAAAATTCCAAACGCGACTTGTAACAATAAAAGCAATCGCGAATGGTAATTATTCGCAACACTACCCTGAAAAGCAAACGCGAAAAATAGTAATTCGCAACTCTAATTCGCAATCGCGTTTATTAATAATTCGCAACGCTATTTTTAAAGCAAACATTCGGTACCTAGGTTTGCATAAAACCAATCGCGAATCGTGTCAAGTCACAACACTACCCTGAAAAGGAAACGCGAAAAACAGTAATTCGCAACTCTATAAGCAAACGCGATTATTGAATATTCGCAACTCTATGTGCATCATAACCGCGAATTGCCCTGATGGCTGGCATGTATGGTGCAATCATGTACCAAATACATGCATACGTGAGCCAGCCAACAGAATACGGAGGAGGAATGGCTGGCATGTATGGTGCAATCATGTACAAAGTACATGCATACGTGAGCCAGAAAAACAAATTAACTACAACTACAGACGAGTTAAGTGACAAAGTAGTAACAGGAATGACTTTCCATCCTCATCCGTGGATGAAGATGAAAAGCCATTTGTTGTAGCCCACTCTTGAAACAATTTGTTAGGGCCTCTTCAGCTCATATAGAGCCTTTTCTTTCTTCGGCGGTCCTGCCGAAGCCTGAAACTTACTTAAGACTGGGCTCGAGATTTTGTGCAATACATAGTCTTCCAACAATGTACGAATTGTTGGTCGAGCATACGTGGTGAATCTCGAGCGGGACGAGCGTTTCGTAAGGGACCTAATCACGACCGCGAGCGCGAGAGAGCGACTTTAAGAGTCGCGCGATTCGTGAAGTCAAAAATATAGCTAAAACAAACAGCATACACCGTTTGAATCAGCAAGATTTCTACTCTCGAAATCGTAACTACAGGAACAGAACTGCCACGCGAAAACGCGCCTACCCGAATGTCTAATGTGGACAGTCCTGCCCTGACCCTACCTACTTAGATTAAGCACACATACCAGAGAGAAAGTTACCTACCTACCTAACCCTATATTTAAAAAATTGCAAAACTCAATCAAACAAACAAACACTCCACGATTCTCATACATAATGTCCGGGCGCGACCTAAACTAGAGAGGACTCCCCGGGGTTCCTCCGACACCCGGACACAACTAACCTCATTCATACTCTAAATGTACGTACCATTTCCTGAAATCGACTGACAAAGACTAGTGACCATTGCGTATTTATATTATAGATAATATTTCAGTATAATATAAAATCTTTATATAATTTAATACAATACAAAGTCATTGATCAAGTATATTGTATTTATTACTTTATTGTATGAATCACTAGAACTATCGTGTATGGAAATGAATACATAAACAGCAAAATCAATAATTAATTTAATAAATTAGTAAATAATAATTGAATGTTGCAATTAATACAAGTATAGAGAATTGTAATGAATTGTTTAAACGACGTATTTCCACAACCTAACCACAACACACACATGCGGACAGTACGTCGCGCACGATTCACTAACCAATGCCAGTCGTCGATTCATTATTAAAAATTGTTATAATCTAAGTCATCGTGCCCGTTGCCTTCGCTCATACAAATAGCACCTGGGCATGTGCATGAACTTGGACAACGAACACGGAAAAATTAGTCTGAAAATCCTAACTAGAAAAACTGGTTAATAGCTAAACGGTATTTCGTATTTAATTATTAGTTAAAATGACTCGACTTGTTATATGTAATATATCAATAATAAAATACGTTAATATTGAAAAATACTATTATTCAAAAAAACTGTTATGATTGAAATTTAATTACTTAAAATGAAAGACTTTAATTAAGATTTCATGATAAAATAGTTTACTTTAAAAATTTAAATGAATTCATTAAATTGTTATTCAAAATATTCAATTATCCTTGGTCGATTCTGTCGCCAAAGTAAATTTTTTAAAAGAGCAAACTAGTATAAAATGCACGTTACTTTGACTCGAAAATCGACCTGTCGCGAAATACCTTCTTGCACGTTAAATACATCATACGATGTATTAATTAAATAAACGATTAATAATTTATATTAATGTTGTAAATATTATTGTATAATGTCATATTATCATTCATATTCTACTCGATCATGTGATAAATATAATGTTTCTCACATTATATTAATTCATTTTCTATTCAATCATACAATTCATACAAAGTTAATAAAAATATTTCATATATTTTATAAAAATTGTATTATATATATTTGTAAAAATTTTATAATAATCATAATGTGTAATATTTATTTATGGGATTAAGAAACGCGAGTGCAAGAAGACCCTAAAACCTGCTCTAAAAAATATAACAGTTGATGTTACTACTCACGGGTATTTTTCATACCCGTGGTCGCTTAACTCGTCAAAAATAGCAAGTATACAACTGGTCACCCGTGTTGATTCGGATCTTTCATCCTACAACATGATTGGGGACCAGAGGAACAAAAGTCACATGCGACTCACTAATGATGACTGGAAGTTCTTGAAGTCCTCCATCAGTCAGCATGGCCCTGTTGGTTAGGTTCAAAATCAGGTCCAGATACTGTAAGAAAAATGCAAGAAAATTAGAATTTATTGTTAAAATTACAAAGATTTTTAGTTAACAAATTCGAAAGTATAAATTTATACTTACGTTGTTCGCTCGTGGTCCACCGCCCGACACCCCCCGGGTACTGCTGCTGGTTTCCAGAATGAGGCCCAGGGACTGTAAGAAAACTGTAAAAAAAACAATTAGAATCTATTCTTAAAACTGTAGAGATTTTTAATTAAACATTTGAAAGTATAAATTTGTACTTACATTGTTCGCTCGTGGAGCAACGCCCAATAGTCCTCTTCAGTGATGCACCGACTCTAATTCCGATAACGAGGAGTTTAAATTTCAAATTGAAAAGAATAATTAATTTGATTAGAAAGTATTAAATTACATTACCGCGACCGAAGATTCATATCGACGAGCAAATGATTCTATCATCGCGATTCAGAAAACAAGAAGAGCCACGATGCTCTGGAAGTAATTTAATATGGCGTAAGAAACACTGCTTCTATTCTCGCGTTTGCCTGACACCGTAAACGACAACGTGCTTGGGGTCACTTTGCCCCGAGAAACAAACTTGTTGCTACGCACAATCACTGAATCTACCGGCCGCATTGCGCGCAGCCAACAAATTTCCTGGAAAAAAGAGCTGAAAAGAAAGGGACAGGATAGAAGAAATACAAGCACACCTGTTCTTTGCCTACTGGTTTTCTTTTTTCTTCTTACTAGAGTTCGTCAACAGAAATACTGCTTTACTTAGTACTACTGTATATACATATAGTTTGCCACGTAAAAGTTCAATGCCACGAATCTCAATCAATGAGAATTTCAACGATAAAATATCATCTACGAAAATAATTACGTACAAGTAATTATTCAATTTATAAATATTATATCGCCAAGTTTCATAGTTAGAGCTGTAAGCATGATTATGTTCACTTTATCGAACGTTAGAATATCTCGTAATTTTTAAAAATATTCCGAAATTTGCAAGAATTAAAGTTCATTGGTTATTTATGCTTAAATAGCATATTCCAACTCCGTAGTTACTATATTTTCTGAAGCTTGCATTGAAATATATATGGAAATTGCAATTACAACAATTCATAAAGAAAGAGATATAAACAATCAATTAAATAAATATAACTTGGAAATATTCAATCGCGATCAGAATACAGTTAAATGGAAACTATTCCAATTTATCGTTGATATCTACCGACGCCATTTCTGTATACTTCGATATACATATATCGAAATGGATAAAAAGTTTCTTAACGATTTTCATATTTTATCTTAACAATGGCCGATTAGAAAATTATAATCATGCTTGCAACGAATGATTTAATAAAAAAATAAAAATATATAAATATTAATATGCCCGTTAATTTTTGTTATAATTGTTTAAACGTTACCAATATTCCCTCCAAAATTTGTCGACTCGTCTGCCATCTGTTATGGTGTCGTTTACGCGCCAATAAAACTTTCCATGGCGTCGAATTTCAATCAGGGACTGCAACAGAAATAAAATACAAATTAAATGATAATTAAACAATAATTGATAATAATGAGGAAAAGGTTAGAAATTCGTACTTCGTTGGTCGCGAAACGTCGACACGTCTTATTATTTCTTGTATTTCGAAAAGGAATTTCTTGATTTCGAATTCCAATAAGAGACTGTAACAGAAACGAAATAAAGATCCATTAAAGTACATGAACGATTATTATAATTAAGTAATGATTAAATCGAAACCGTATTGCAAGAGATCGTAATTGAAACGTGAGTAGTAATAATGGAAAAATCAACAAGTTAGAATTACGCACCTTGGTCGCGAAACGCCGATACGTCTTGACACGTCTTACTAGGTTAATTTTCAAAGTACGAATGATGGCAATTCGGCTGTGCCCGGTAACGCTCGCGAATTAAGTGGCGGGGTGGGGGAAGGCCCGATGTCTCACGAAGCTTGTATTATGAACCCGAGGGCTGCCTCAAGTAGAAACCGCGAATACAAGAAAAAAGAACGAAGACTTATTAGAACATAAATACCTTGACTATAATTAAGAATAACTCACACTTTTGTCGATTTATAATAGCAGATGACAAGACTCTTGAATTTGCTAACATTATTCACTTCGATGATTACATGGAAATTATTCACAACTATAACTAGTCAAAGAAGCGTGAATAATTCGTACTTCTCAGCTCATATGCATTTACACACACTAATCTGTTTGCCTCTCACACTAATTCAGTTAGTTTCACAACTGACCGCCATCCATGGGAAGAGGACGTTAAAATCATCTCTCAATTTTTAGGTCGGTATGGCAGTGAGATTGGACCATGAAAGTCCATAAGGTGTAAAATCTACTCGTATACCTCGTCTGTGATAATATATATCAATTATTATTCATCTTCTTAAGTTCAATGTTTAACATTTGAAAATAAGAAAGTAACAAATAAAATTTAAAGATTAACATTTCATATTTTGTATTCATTTAATTTTAAAGTTTATTTATTGTTAATTTATTATCAAATTATTGTAAATTAATTGATGTACATAAATATATGAACATTACTGATCTAGTTCAAAATAAATAATAATTTTTTTAATATTTTTTTCAAATTTAGAACAATTTATTAGAATTATATTTTGTAGAAATATTATTGATAAATATTTTTGTAATTTCAACCAATTGTATCAAATAAATAAAATTTTTAAAAAGCCATATTAAAATTTAGCAAATCGAAATTAAATGTAAACATATAAATTTATGTGAACAATACTTATATGTTATATAACAATATTATATTTGTATTATTTCAAATTTAAGACGATTTATTGGAATTATATTTTGTAGAAGTATTATTGAGAAGTATTTTTATAATTTCAAGCAACTGTAACAAATTAATATAATTTTTAGAAAGCAATATTAAAATTTAGTAAATTGAAATTTATGTGAACAATGTTTATATGTTTAAACGTTGAAAAACAACCATATTATATGTTACTATACAAATTGAAGGTTACGGTAGAAAAAGCGTCAAAATACTTTACATTGTCTAAAATATAATAAACTTTAATATATCACTTGTGTAATAAAGACAGCAATAAAAATGTAATAAATAAAAAGTGATACCAGTATTGTAAAATATAAAAAACACGTCGTCAACCCATTATAAAAACACTTTTATGGTTATGTTATGAACATATTTCAAGATATTTTTTCGTTTTAAAATATGAATTCACGATACGACTTTAATAATAAATCTAACTTTGAATATCAATACGATAATAAACAAAAGAAAGAGACCTATAAAAAATATGATAGAGGATGTAAAAACTATGATTTTAGCAAATACAAGCATGAATTGAACAAAATATTTTCAGGAAATATAAATGTAGTACAAGATATTGAAGATTTTTGGAAATTCGTCAGTAAATATGAGGCTGTACAAAAAAAATTAAAAACTTCTGATACTTTACCTGATTTTTCTTTAAATACCATTGGTGTGCCAAAAGTATATCACAAATTACATTGCATAAATTTTAAACTAAGTTTTAATTTCAATGATTTGTTTGCACGTGTTCCACCTACTGAAGCTTTAACAAAAGAGCAATTATTAAAATTTCAAAACATAATTGTTTTGTACTTAGACTTCAAACAGAAAGAAAAATTTGCAAAATTAAAAAAGCTTAGAGAATCCCAAGTAAATTTGCCAGTTAATCAGTATAAACATAAGATTATTGAAGCAGTAGAAAAAGAACGAGTAGTCATTATAGCTGGTGACACTGGTTGTGGAAAATCTACTCAAGTGCCTCAATATTTATATAAAGCAGGCTTTCAAAAAATTGGTTAGTATAACAATTATTTTATGTTTGAAATAAAGAATATCCTGTAATAAAAACATTTATTTATAAAGATTTATTTTTGTAAATTGATGTCTTTTCAGAAATATTAGTTGTTTCGTTAACAAATAATTTTTTTACAGCATGTACGCAACCTAGGAGAATAGCATGTATATCTTTGGCTAAGCGTGTTGCTTTTGAGACACTGACAGAAAATCATAATGATGTTGGTTATCAAATTCGCTTTGAGAAACAAAGAAATCAAGAAACTAGAATTACCTTTATAACTGAAGGTTTACTGTTAAGACAGGTAAAAATAAAAACGTAATAAATTGATAATATTTCAGATTGTATATTATCCATTATACTTTTTGCATAGTTATCTGGTGAATCTGAACTATTGCCTTATGATGTGGTTGTTTTGGATGAAGTACATGAACGTCATTTACATGGAGATTTCCTTCTTGGCATTATGAAGTGTGTCATTAATCAAAGAAATGATTTAAAATTAGTACTTATGTCTGCCACTATTAACATTGAACTTTTTAGTAATTACTTTGCAAAAGAAGACGTTAAAGTAATACAGGTATATTTATATTTATTTACAACTGACAACTATTTTTGAGAAACCCTTGTAATAATGAATAATCAGCATAATTTGTTTATATGTACAGGTTCCTGGAAGACTGTATCCAATTCAATTATTATATAGACCAGTTACTATAGAAGATATTCGATATAAAAATGATAGATTCAATCCAAGTCCTTACATTCAAATAATGCAATTAATTGATAAAAAATATCCAGGCAAAAGATATTATTTAATTCATTAAATTTAATTTTCAATCATACCATACTAACAATGTATTTCTTTTAGTGGATGAAAAAGGCGATTTACTAATATTTTTAAGTGGTATGAGTGAAATTACGGCAGTTGTAGATGCGGCAAAAGAGTATAGTCAGAAAAAAAATAACTGGATCGTTCTACCACTTCATAGCACTTTATCCATTAGTGAGCAAGATAAAGTAAAATTTTTTAAACATACTTTTGTTTCAAAAAGCATACATTTGCAATTAAACAATTTACATTTATTCTCTTCTTAAAGGTATTTGATTATGCTCCTGATGGAGTGAGAAAGTGTATTGTATCTACTAATATTGCTGAAACTTCTATTACTATTGATGGAATCAGATTTGTTGCTGATAGTGGGAAAGTAAAGGAAATGAGTTATGACCCATCATGCAAAATGCAACGACTTAAAGAATTTTGGATTAGTAAAGCTAGTGCAGAGCAACGGAAAGGAAGAGCTGGTAGAACTGGACCTGGTGTGTGCTATAGGTATTGTAATAAATTATACATGTTTCGTAATATTTTTATAATTTGATGTAATAGAAATTTGAAACAATAAATACTACTGAACAGATTGTACTCAGAAGAAGAATACAAGGCTTTAGAAAAGTATTCAATGCCAGAATTACAACGTGTGCCTTTAGATTCTTTACTATTACAAATGATAGCAATGGGGTTACCAGATACGCGAAAATTTCCATTCATAGAACCACCACCAGCAGAAAGTATAGAAAACTCTATATTATCTTTAAAAGATCATGTTAGTAAATTTTCATTAAATTTTATTAAATATAGAATAAAGTAATAATTGAAATATACTTTTTGTGTTTCAGGGTGCGCTTACAAACAATGAAAAAATAACTTGCATTGGAAAAACACTTGCACGTCTACCTGTTGATATAACAATAGGGAAAATGTTAATAATGGGCTCAATTTTTCATCAAGTAGAACCAGTATTATCACTAGCTGCTGCTTTAAGCATACAAACACCATTTACAAATAGAGCATACAGAGATTCGGAGTGTGAGGTAATAGAAAATAACTTACAAATAAATTAAATTCTTCTAATTTCGTTTTTCAACGTATTGATTTAATACTATAAAGACATCCAGAAAGAAGTTGGAATCTGACCATGGTGATCCAATAACGTTACTAAACGCATTTAAAGAATGGTTAGAAATAAAACAACAAAGTTCACAAGAATCTAGAGGTAGTGGAAGTAGTAGTAGAAAATGGTGCAAAAGAAGAGGTCTAGAAGAACAAAGATTTTACGAAATGATAAAATTAAGAACTCAATTTAAAGACTTACTTCAGGTTAATGAATATCTACTTAACGTTAATTCGTTAGATTAATCGGAATACTTGATTATTCAACACTGCTATTTGTAATTTATAGGATTGCAGTTTATTAAGATGTTTTCCAGAACCAGATTCTTCTATGACTAGTGCAGAACGTGCTATAAGACATGGAGAATTAAAACTCCTGAAATCTTTAAAAAGAACCTATAAACAAAGTGGCCCCAGGAAACGAAAACAATTAAAGTTAGAATCGTTTGATATACAGTTAGAAGATAACGATCATGATGATGGCGAAATTGACATAAAAGATATTGAATTTCGAATGAGAAATGATCCAAATCAAGTTCAAAGTCTATTGACAGCAGCCACTGCATGTAGTTATAAAGACTTGACAATGTTAAAAATAATATTATGCAGTGGTTTATATCCACAATTTGCGTGTGCTGATGAATTTAATTATTGTAAGGTAATATAATTTTACACATATAGTAACATTATTATTCACCAATATATAATGTAAAATTTTATAGTCATCAAGTGAGCAATTATTTCATACAAAAGCAAAACCATATATTGCTTTACATCCAACGAGTTTCTTTGGAAATCATCCTCAAGTATTACAACTAGAAGAAGCTGATATTGTATCAATACCAGGATTCAAAAGTAAAACTCCTGTTAGTTCAAAACATACTATATTAGCATATTTGTAAGTTTTTCAACGATATCTTAAAAACATAATTAATTTTTCAATTAATTGATTATACATATATTGTCTTCATTTTAATTACCAGATCTCTTTTGGAAACAACAAAACCTTACTTAGTGAATACGCTTAGAATGCCTGCTGCACAAACGTTACTTTTATTTTCACGTGAAATTGATACGAACAGTACATTTTTAATGTAAGTATAAATTATACATTTTATATTTAATTTTTAAAATAAATTATATAGAGAACGAAGCACAAATTAATTCCCACGATTTTTCAGTCCCTTTCGATGGTTTGACAAAAAAATGTTTCTTATCGAAGTTAATCAATCGATCGATTAATCGACGTCGAGACGAGTTCAACAACCTTTACGACGACGTTTACGTTTAAATGCAAGGCCTTGATATTATGTATCGCAGAATAATTTCAAATATTAATTTTTTATCGAAAATGAATTTATTTTTAAATTTAAGCAACTGCAATTTCTTGTCAATTAAATACTAATTAACTTTGATTCGAAGGCCTTAGATTTAAACGTAAAGTCGTCGTAAAGGTCGTTGAACTCGTCTCGACATCGATTAATCGATCGACTGATTAACTTCGATAGAAAACATTTTTTTGTTAGACCATTGAAAGGAACTGAAAAATCGTGGGGACTAATTTATGTCTCACTCTGTATATTTACTTGTGTAAATATTCTTTTTTATATTTTGTAGAATAGTATGCGATTCGTGGTTAGCATTAGAATTTCCTGTACCTGACAGTGGTCAAACTTTATTGATAAAAGCTACCAAATTACGAAATAAATGGGATTTTTTATTAAATCAACAATTACAAGGTATACAGTATTAAATATAACATATTTAAGAATTATAATTTGTTACTTCGTCTTTTTTAAAGCATAATTTTTAATATAATTTAAAAAAAAAAATACATTAATATAGTACATTAAATGTCACAAATACTATACAGAGTCCAATACCGGTCATGATGAGAGACAAGATTTTAATGAAATAGAACAAACACTTACTCAGGAACTAATTGAATACATGCACACCACAATTCCATATACATTAAAGCGACTTTTACCTGCTGATCTTAAAAACATGTATGTGGGATGCGAAGAAAATAATACATCCATAAATCCAAACCCTTTTCAACCTGATTTCACAGTAATCCCTAATTCAACTAAAGGAGGGGTTCGTGTAACAAACATAATTACATATAACTGGTAAATTATTAATGATTATATTTCTAATATAATTATGATTATATTATATTTCTAATATAATCATAATGTAAATCAAGATATAAGAATTACGATTTCTTCTTTTCAGTTTGAGAGAAACAGAATGGAGCGATAAACTTTCTATAGAAATGTCGGAAACGGAATGGCATTGTCAAAATTGTAATATGCAAGCAATTCTTACTAGTATAGAAAAATTACAGCATCAAGAATCTTGTATGCACCAACATACAAAGGAAACTGAAAGACATCCTGAAAATATAAAACGTAAACCTAATACACAAGTATACGAATGTTTTGATTGTGCACAAACATTATACCTGACACCAATTGAGATACTTAAGCATAAAAAATCACATGTTAAATAATCTCTTTTATACCACATATAGTTTCGATTAAAAATTTTTATATAAGAAATGTATTTTATACTTTAATTTGATTTAAATACATGTACATTTTTTCACTTTATCTTCATTAGTCTATTACACAATTCATATTAAATTATATTCTTTATTGCAGAACAACATAGTATTATATAAATTTAATATTTGAATATATATTTATTATACAGTGATAGATTTACAATTATCACAATTTTATTTAGTTATTATGACATAAAATCTATACAATACATATATAAATTACGTCCAAGGTAAAAAGTTTGGAAACATAAAACAACCTAAAACTACATATCCTAGAAAGTATGATAATATAAGCTTATCCTTCAAAACATATCTCTTTGGAATTAGAAAAAATAATCTCCATTTAGTAAACATAGTTTCTCCATTTTCATTTATCATGTTATTATTATGTGTGTTAGACATGGTTAAAGCACAATACCAATATATTAATGGACTTGCTGAGCTTATTAAACGCGTGCTTACTTGAATATGTACGAAAAGAATACAAAATACAGTCAAAAATAAACCATGAAGAATGAACACTAACATTTCAGATGGATATTTATTTGTTGTAACAAGCTCTTTATTGTCAGTACTTTTAACAAACCCCAATGTACAAAAATATTTTCTGTGCTCAAGAAAGTATTCTTTTATACATGTAATCATAATAACCAATATTGGAAATGCTAGAATAAAATTTGGTATCTGTTTCAATTCATAGTAATTGAGAAAGCCTACATTCCAGTACTTCGTTTGTATATATGAGTATGCAATTGGAATTTTAGCATGACACCATTCTATGTTATTACTACCTGGTAATACTAAATTATTAATTTTACTGTGACTATTAATATGTTTTGGAATAAATATCTGATTAGAATGAGGAATACAAAATGTAATGTAATTATATATGTGTAACAACATAAAAGGAGCTATTGATATAATTAACGTATTACACATTAACAAAATACTTTTTAAAGTAGTTTTTCTAAACAAAAACTGACCTAATGTTTTCAATGAAAAATTATTATACTTTGTTGTAAAACTATGGCATAATTCTTTTAATCCAAAATATATAGGAAAGCCAATGTTAACTATACCATTTGATCTTGTAAGAATAGATAAACCTATTGGAAAAGATACATATAGATCATATTTAATAGATCTTAATATACTGTAATATGTTAAGTAAGTAAACAAAGATTCTGAATAAATAGCAGAAAAAAATATAGTAGCTGGATTTATGCAATAAAGTATTGCTGCTTTATAAACTAGATTTTTCTTTTTTAGTACTATCGTACTTAAATCATAAAATATAATAGCAGATTTTACAAAACATATAGTATTAATTAATATGGCTGCTATAATTATAGAGCTGTGAGTATTTAACATAAAGAATACTTTTCTTATAAAAATAGCAATAATTCGAATTAACATGGGGTATAATGGATAGAATGCCAAAGTATTTTCATACGTATAACCATATTTGGCAATATGTATAAAGTATTCACCATCCCAGCGTGTAAGACCACCAAAGAAAAATGTAACTATATTATCATATAATGAAACTTTTTCGCGACTATCGATAGGACTTTTAAATGCATCTGCATGATGATCAGGGCATACAAAATTAAATATAAACTGTAAAACTAAAACTGTTATTCTACTAAATATCGCAAACCAAAAAATCTTTTTTCGTGGTTCATTCATTATTATACAATTACTATATTATATTACATAAAAATATGTGCATTTAATACTTAATTGTATTATACTTATTCTTTACCAGACTTTACTTAATAACAGCTTTAAATTATTAAGATACATGCTTGATTATTCAATAATAAATGTGATTCAGTCTTCTCCATTTCCTGTGCCTCTTATCAAGCAAAGATAGAGATATTATGTTAAATATAATGAGTGGTTCTTTTCCTGCCCACAGTTCTTATTTTAGAAGCGTGTAAAACTAGAACAAATATTTAAATCACAGTACATTAATGAATTTTTCAAATATCACCTGTCATTATTGAGATAAAATATGCACGCTTCATTTTATTTAATTGTTATTTACTGTTGCTTCCCATTATTCTACTGCAATTCTACACTTTCTAATAATTCAGTAAATTTAACATGTAAGTATGGATTTCAGCATCTTAATATTATCTCATGTTATTGTGCATTATATAATATTATAAATAAAATAGTGTTAATATAACACATTGTTTACATAACTTACAACTTTAAAATATCTGATTTAAAGATATTAAAAAGCCAAGTAACATTGAAATTGTGAAGGATAAGCAGAGGTTGTTGGATTGATTATTAACTGGATCTTGGGAAAACAATAATGTTTATGAGTATAAAGTAAAAGCAACAGAATATCCTGGATATGATGGATGGTATAATAATATTGGTCGACCAGAATTGGGAGCAATTGATACTCCTTTATTAAGAAGATGGCCAGCAGCTTATGAAGATGGTGTATATAAGCCTTCAGGTTCTAATAGGCCAGAACCATTAGAGCTAAGTGATAAACTTCTCAGTGGTAATATTGGATCTCAATCCAGAACAGAACAATGATTCTTTAGTAAGTAAAATTTTATTTGAAAGACAAATAACAGATTTATATTTTCATACCACAAACTTTCTTAGCAAAATCTACAATATGATGATCTTTAGGTGTACATTCATATTCAATATTTTCTGCATATGGCATAGGTACATCAATACCTGTGCAACGAACAGCTGGTGCATCAAGTTGAAAAAATATTGGATTTTCCATTACTGTAGCCACTATTTCAGAACCCACTCCACAAATAGGCCATCCCAATTCTACAGTCATTAATCTATGAGTTTTTGTAACTGACTTAAAAATTGTCTCCCAATCTAATGGTCTAAGAGAACGTAAATTAATAACTTCTGCTTCTATTCCCTCTCCTGCTAGAATTTCAGCTGCTTGCATTGTATAGAGAGTAGCTTGACCATGTGAGGTTAAAGTAATATGTTTACCCGATTTTTCAATTTTAGCTTTACCAATAGGTATCACAAAATCTTTATCCATAACTTCATCCGATACAGAAAATTCCACATTATAAAGTAATTCACTTTCTAAAAGTACAACTGGATCAGGATCTCTGACAGCAGCTTTTAAAGATCCTCTGTAATCTTCACAGGTTGTAGGTGACATAACTTTTAAACCAGGCACGCTCATATACCATGCAGCAAAACACTGAGAATGTTGTGCAGCTAAACCTTTAGCATTACCATTTGGACCACGAAACACAATGGGTACACCATATTTTCCTGCACTCATATATAAATTCTTAGCTGCACCATTTATTATACGATCTATAGCTTGCATTGAAAAATTAAATGTCATAAATTCACATATTGGTTTTAAACCACCAAGTGCTGCTCCAATAGCTAGACCACAAAATCCTGCTTCTGTTATGGGTGTATCGATTAATCTTTTATCTCCATATTTTTTCCAGAGCCCTCTTGTTATTTTATATGCACCATCATACTGTGCAACTTCTTCCCCCAAAATAAATACTTTTTCATCTCGTGCTAATTCTTCATCGAGAGCTGAATTTAATGCATCTCTTACACTCATTTTTGTAATAGATCTATAGAATTTCCTTTGAGAAATATGTGATATATTTGATAATATTTTAATTCTTAAAGAGTATAAAGAGTGCATTGTGAACAATTAATAAAGTAAAGTAAAGTATGGTGCAATTATGTTTTAGAATTAGGAAATCCAAGAGGGAATGAAAATCCGTTTCTTCTCACTTTTGGTATAATTTGGTTTAGATGGCATAATCATATAGCAAGATACATAAAACGCCAGTGTCCTGATTGTTCAAGTGAAAAAGTTTACAATGAAACTCGAAAATGGGTAATAGCAACACAACAACACATTGTTACTAATGAATGGTTACCTGAATGGTTAGGAAAAGAACTTCCTAAATACAATGGTAATGTATTTATAAAGATTCCGTAATTTATACAATTTATAAAAGATACATTATCTTTATCAAATTTTGTACCAATTTAAATTTAATTACTTTTTAAAAGGTTACAATCCAAACATCGATCCCCAAATAGAACAATTTTTTCAAGCAACAGCTTTTCGATTTGGTCACACTTTGGTTCCACCAGGTACTACTCAAATGATTTTGTTAATTTAATTATAAATAATATAAACATTATACATATCATAATGAATATAAACAATTACATATTATATATATTATTAAATATATAGTTATTTTTCCATGGCCTACTTTAAAAATTTGTTTTTTTTTCATATGAGAATTTGTTAACTTTTAACAAATAAGAACACTACTTACTAGTAATTTACATTCTAAACCACTTTTTCGATAATTAGAAAAAAATAAAAAGGATTATACTATATAGATTAGATATACAGGGTGTTCGGCCACTCATGGGAAAAATTTTAATGGGGGATTCTACACGTCAAAATAAGGCGAAAATCAAGAATACCAATTTGTTGATGAAGGCTTCGTTAAACAGTTATTAACGTTTAAAGTTCCGACCGTACTGAATTTTTTTCTCGAAAATGCGCAAGATTTCAGGGGTATGACTATTCACCAAAAATGATTGTAATTGACCCCTGCAACTAAAAATAATTTTTTCAAAACGTTTTGAAAATTTTTTTTTTTCGCCGAAAAAATAGGCAATTAGTTTTTCATTTTTGATAATTTTATTTGACGCCCTACAGAAAAGTTGTCCAATACTTTTTCGTAGGTACCCATGAGCTCTACTTCAGAAAAAAGTTTCATTGAAATATATTCACAATTGTAGGAGTTATGGCTGTTTGAAAATTGGACCATTTTTATGGGGTTTTTCTCATTTTGCGGGGTCAAGGACCAACTTTTCGAATATTTTTGCGATTTGTACATATTCTCCACCAAAATACGCGTAGTTTGCTTTTTTAAGCATTAAAATCGTCCAATCCGTTCAGAAGTTATGACGTTTTAAAGATTCGCATGAAAATTCAGGCAGACATTTCTGGCCAGAAATTATATTTTCGGTAAGGAATTTTTTTCTCGAAACTGAGTAGGATTTCGGGGGTATGTCTATTGACTAAAAATGCTTGCAATTGACCCCTGCATCTAAAAATAATTTTTCCAAGACGATTCGAAAGTCTTTTTTTTCACCCAAAACTTTCAGCACTTACTCGAATTTTTTCGTCGAAAATGTGTATGTAGTACTAATTGTTTTCTTGTAGGTAGAGTGGTGAAGGTCAATCTAATTTTCTTGTAGGTAGATCTGATAGTCAATATAATTTTCTTAAATGGAATGCTACATAAAAATATAGCATTCTATTTAAGAAAATTATATTGACCTTCAGATCTCCTCAACCACTCCACTCACAAGAAAGCAATTAGTACTACATAATGTAGCCTGCCAAACAACTTTTGTACAAATAATTTTATTCTTTGTTTACTGGTTTAACTGCAGTGACACATTTTGGACGGCCCAATTTTGAACAGTTTTTCTTATCTATTCAGAAATTACATCCAATAGTGAGTAACATCATTACATTTATCTTTACTTCAAACACTAAATAAAATATCATTTTTATTTGTTATTAATACCAATTCTTTCATTCCAGATTAATAGAATTGGTGTCTTTAGCTGTGGTGGACCATCTATGATACAAGCTATAGATGAAGCTTGTAAATCTATTACTCTAAAAGAAAGACTTAATGTTTTGTTCCAACATTACTTTAAGAGTTTTTAAAATTTTAGTAAATTACTATACATTATCCTCATATAGTAATTATAATTTTATTAATCCTCTATAGACAAACATGTTGAGTATGAATGTTAAAAAAATGCAAAGAAATAATGTGCATCAGAAAGTAATTTTGTAAAGAATATGTTTGTAAAGAATTTTTCGAATATATCCAAAAAAGTAAAAGTATCTTGTTTGGTATATTAACACAACCCTGCAAAGGATTAATGTATAACATATAACCTGATGTAAATTAAGATATATGTATAAATATATTTTGAAATAAGATTTATATTTATTATGGATTACCAATTATATTCAAGACCAGTATATGTATGTATTGAAAACTACATTAAAATTTGTAGTTATAATCTAATTTTATAACCTCAATCTAATACTTCTATAAAATTGTCGCACGTATCTTTAAATTCTTGATTATTTAATTGTAAATCACGTGTTTCTTATAATAACAGATTTAAACTTATAAAACTATAAAATATAAAAAATTATTTTTTATGAATAAAACGATGCATACCTACAATGCTCCAGTAATAAAAGCACTCGTTACCATAATTAAATAATTTGTTTAATCTTTTTTGGTTTACACTATATAAATTAAGAAACTAAAAAATACTTCAATTAGTTGAAATTAACTTTTGTATGTCGAAGAATATGTTTACAGCAGATATGTATAGATAGAACTACATAAAATTTGATAAGAAGAGATATTATTCGAAAACTATCCACTTTCGCAGTACTTCACACCTATGCCCGATCGCATGTATGTGAACTCATAGAGAGTTGGGATTGGAATGGGAAAGCAAATTAATACTCGCCCTCTTTTTCTATTCTCCGAAGCTACCCGAAATAAGCGCGAATGAACTTCAAACTTCCTCGAGAGAGACAAAAGACAACGATTGACATTTACTTTCTTTCTCAACTCACCAAAAATATCTGAAGTGGTTGATGGTTTTCGAGGAGTAGAAAAAGAAAGCAAATGTGAGCCTTTCTTTCTCGCTTTTGCATTGATACCCGTTCGAATTATTAACAAACGACAACATTTACAAAAAACAAAATAACACTTATTATGATGTATTATTACCTTATCTAAACTATTTATTAATTAATAATTTTCAGACGAAAAGTATGACATTTTCATCTTATTTTTAACTATAGAATGTACATATAGAATATGCTAGCAATTCTTTTTCAGCCCCTTTAATTCACTATAATTTCATCCCATTCTCATTTTCGATAAAAAAAAAAGCGAGAAACTGCCATTTAAAAACACATCCCAGCTGTCTTGTTAAGTTTTTTCACCGAACTCGAGCTATGATCTTTTAACGAATAATTACTGTATCAAAAGGCAATATAACATAACTCTATTGTAGTAATAAAAATATACATGATGTGATTACATATATGTACATATGTACATATATAGGGTTAAATAACATAATTCCTATTTAGTCACTAAAATAGATGAAAACGTACAAAATGGATAAGGTTATGTTTATTTCAAACGTTATCCATTTACACAAATTATTAAAAGTGAATCATGAAATTATAAAATACCCAACTAACTTATTCCATACACGTAAGTGTTTTAGAAATCATATGCGGTATTAATTTTAAAATAAGAGAAGGTTTATAAAAGAGTACAAAATTTATAAAATTCTAAACATTCATGTTTTGTGTCTTAGAAAAAAATCAATTAATATTTAACCCAAAAAGTCAACAAGAATATCTCTTTAGTATGTTTTTTAAACAAATAGATATTTTTAGGAACTGTTTGCATATATAGATTCATTGTTGAAAATCACTCATTTTACACTTTTTTCCTACATCTAATAATTTCTGAGATATTAAGCCAAATACTATTTTCATCATTCCTTGAAGATATTTTAACATGGATAATAATCAATAAAAGAAAATATGTATTGAATATTTTTGGTTACTCTATAATTTTGCAAAACTTCACCAAAGTTGCACAATATATTTTCAAGTAGTTGCCTTGTAAGTAACAAATTAATCTTTTTTATAGAATTTCAAATACTATGTGCAAAGGAAACCAATACAACAGAGAGTTCAAGAATGCGTGAATTCAGAAAAAAATTAAGAGAACGTACACCTATAGGTACATTACTATACAATAAAGAAGTATCTATTGTCAAATTATTTAAATATTATTAATAAAATAACATAATTTTACATGACAGAAAAAGTGGAAGAATTAGAAGAAGGAAAACATCCTTATCAAGAAAAAGAACCATTGAAACCATTTCCAAATAATGTCAATCCAGAAACAGGTGAAATAGGAGGACCACGAGGACCAGAACCAACTCGATATGGTGATTGGGAAAGAAAAGGTCGAGTAACAGATTTTTAAATATGTTTAGGAAGAAATGTGTAATATAGTTATTAATGTAGACTGTAAACTGTAAATAAAGTATAGAGTAATATTTGAATAATTTAGAAATGTAAAGAATGTAAAGAATATTATTTAAAAATTTTGTTTAAATTAAAACAAAATAATAAAAGTTCTTGTGTTAAAACATTTTGTACAATTTGAGAAGTAATTCTTACTTTCTTGTATATATTGTTTTTATAGATATGTATGTGAACATAATAGTTAATAAGTATAGAAATTAAATTATATTTAAAAATAAAAAAAGTGAAATTAATGATTTGATCTATTTTTATTTGTATTTTGTTAAACATATAACAAAAGAATTAATACTTTGTAAACCTTCAATCTTTTTCTTAGCCATCTCAATAGGATATACAAATAAAAGTATTTATAAATTAGAGCTGACATTGTGTTAATGTCAACATGTTTAGTTGTCTCAATAAAATTTCTATAAAACCGTTAATGTATAGAACTAGACAATTTGCAGCAAGTATGTAGCATATAAATCTTATAAGTATATATATGTATAAACCTTAGTTTATAAAATTATTATTTTGACATATTAACATAGAATATTTTTTCATAATTAATCAGATACAAAAGGTGAAAAGGAAGAATCTGCAAGAATGAAACAATTTCATAAAAAACTGAAATTGCAACCAGTACCAAGTAAACAAAACATTTTACATTTAATCATAAACTAATAATTAAAATAAATTTTGATATACTTTATAATCATGCAAATTATGAAGTATAATCATTATTAAGAAAATTAAATAATAGGAGTTCCCCCAAAAGAACGTTTTGTGGATTTGGTATTAGTGGAAACTGATCCAAACAGTGGGGAATTAATAACAGATAGCGAAAAAGATCCAACAAAGTGGGGAGATTGGCAAAACGGTGGACGAGTGAGCGATTTCTAAATCTGAAACTACATTATTCCATAATTTTCATTTGAAGATCTAAATGTATATCCAAAGTACAAGTAAAATAACAGTCTAAGTTCATTGTAAGTTGTAATTCGTATTCATTAAAAAAATAATAGCATTAATTTTGTCTAGTTTTTATGAACTTATAAAACCTTCACTCCATCATATTGAACTGTTAATGCTAGATAAAATAATTAGTCATATTACCTTACTGGTAATTCGTAAATATATTTAAAGTAGAAATAGAAAAATGAATATAGAAAGAAACAAATATAATTGAAGTAAACAAAAATAATTACTTAGATTAATTAATTAAAAGTTCTATTACAAATTTCTATATAATAATTATATGTAACACACTGAATTAAATTTTTTATCTCATGAATCAACACAGAAAAATTATGAATAAATCAAATTCAATCAATTTCTTTGCATATTTGGCAATTTTTTATATTAAGTCAATTAATGATACTTAAAAATGAAAACTGTTTTTTATTTTCAAATAAATTGGTAATTAAATGCAATTATTTATTATAGAGTAGATCACGAAAATAGATATTATTAATTTAAATAATGACTTTATTCCCGTATAAACAATTTATCATATTATCTCTATTCGTGTAACATGTTTTTAAAAACAAATATTTGTTATAGTGAAAATTACAGTTTGTAAAAAAATTTTCTTCCGAATTTTACATGGTAAAAATTATTTTCGTATACGGACAGTTAATCTACAGGTGATCAATCATTTAAGAAATAAACTTACGTGCTAAAATAAGATGAAAATGAAGAACGATAAAGTTGCATTTTAGGGCTTCTTACTTTCCGACCTATAAATAAGGTTTGTATTAGTAATAAGCATCAAAAACTAAAAAAAATTTTTACTAATTAAAATTTAATTATAAAACATACTGATCATGTTTTATTTATTAAAATAAAGTTTTGAATGCATACATATACGCGCATTCAATAGAATCTCCTATTAAAATAGTATTAAAGTCTGTATCCTATTAAAGTCTAGAATCTTCTATTAAAATGTTTCCCCGAGGTGGCTGGACACCCTTTATAATATACCACATTACTTGCAAACACTGTCCCAGTCGCTAGATATCAACCCCATTGAACACTTGGGTAAAAATAAAAATAAATATTCGCAAATCACCGCCTAAAAAGCGTGAAGAATTGAAGCAACAATTTATATACGAGTGCGGTAGGTGGATGAACACTTATGCAGCGGAATGTGTATGTATATTTTTTAACACGATTCCATCTACAGTTAAACAGATTTCAATGAATCATTACATTTAAGTTTTATGTGAATAAAATCGTCCCATGGTCAATGATGGTTATTTCTTGTAATTTTTTGATTTCCTCAACACATATTTGTTATTTGTAAATATCAAAAAAATGTTTTAAATAAATCTTGAATTAAATTTTATATAAAAAAGTTAAATAAACAACTTCTCAGTTTTCTCTAATAAAGGCAAAATCAAATGAAATCTTCAAAAAATTACCTATAAATAAATTTTTATATTTTTAATGAAATAAGATGAAAATTAAATTTATTCATAAGAAATATTAATTTAATAAGCTTTATTTAATTGTATAAAAATTTTGTAAAAAGTTGAATGAAAATATTACTATATTAAAAATGCAATGTGACATGGAAATAGCAGTCACAGATACAATAATGTTGTTTACGTCAGATTATTTTCTAAAATGCATTGCTTTATATTTACATTACAATTTCATATTACAGTATGAATACAAGAATTTTCAAGTCATACTTTTATAATGCGCGATACACAAAATACAAAATTTTTTTTATGAAAATTTAAAACTAAAAATAGCGAATTATGTACAAAATGGCGATTCTTACGTTGTAACATTTTAGTTCTACTCCTAACAGATCCATAGGCGATGTATCGAAAATAATGCTAATTGCATTTTCAAAATTAATTTTTCACTAAACTTATTCTTTTGTGTAAATACTCTACAGATCTGAAAATCTTCTAATAATAAAATCACTTTCCTTGTTATTTCAAATTACATATCAGAAATGACTAAAAAGTGAATTACAATTAAATTAAGTTTGACGTACTAATTAGAATTGTAAAATGAAAAGGAAATAATCTAAAATTATAAATACACTGATATTTGAATAATTCTCAGTCTTTCATCTAGGATCGACGGACCTGAAAATTGTAGTTTTAAGGTAGCATCGAATATTAAATATTATAGATCTTAACAAGTTATAAACTATAAAGTTTTATTGATGGCCAAAACATCTCGCATCATCATATTCCTGAGTGTCCATAAGGCGTTTACCACGTTTCCATGATTGCCTACACCGTTACCAAGCCATTCGGCAGGTAATTTTGTTACATCAGGAATTTGTGTATTATCAGGATTGGCGTTCATCTGTTTATCCCAATTTGATATGTACCGGTTTTCTACGTTTAGAGCCTCAATATACCTAAGAAAAAGGTATGAATAATATATTTAAATATGCATTAATAATAATTGTTGTAAAAATAGTAACAATGATAATTGTACCGTAAGTAAGCATCTGAATGTAATACACGACTTGGTCTTGGAGGAACTGCAACAAACATTGGTTCCGGTTGTTTAGTGGTAGGTATGCTACTTGTTTGTGTCGCAGCTGCCGATGTTTCTGTAACAAAAGCATTTATTTGTAATTACACAAATATTATACGTTTGTTCTAAATACTAATTTGAAATTATTAAAAATTAATTACCAGTTTCCATTGGCGGTAATATCGTTGGACCTTTTGATGCCATATAATTTCTGCAATAAAAAATACAATGAAAATAAAATATAAATTTATAAATTGAGAAATACATTTTGATAATATAACAACTTTTGATAGCATACTTGCTTCTTTCTGTAGGAGGTATTATACGTCCATTTGACTTAAGGATATGTACTTCTTTAACGTGCCTTGCTAATCTTTGTACACTTGGAAATGGAGGTACAGATTTCTTTGTACGACCACATCCGCGCCATTGACATTGATATTCTACATCTATTAAAAAATAAGTTTCAGGACTTCAAAACTTCATTTATCTCTAATAGTATTGAAATAACTCAATAAACTTACCACTAGCAGCGTTAGCAAAAGACGATTGTACATGTCCATTTTGTTCAGCGATACAATGATCGATACAATCAGTCATATCTTCAAATTGCCAGTCACAATTGTCCCAACAACATTCATATACTACATCTTGTAAAGAATTTGTACCCACTGAAACGGATGTTCCTTTAAGCTGTCCACCATCCTCGTTCATCTTAATTGCTCTTTCTTCCCAAGCTTGTTTTTCTCCTGCCGGCAATTTTCTCCACTGGAATGGAAAAAATATTCATTTTTGCAATATTTTGATATTCTTTAAAAACCAGTTTTTCAAACCTTTTTCATGATTGAAGATAAGAAAATGGTCAAACAAACTGTTTTCTATCATGGCTACTTTCCGTAATAGTTTACGTAATTAATTTGTAATATATATTAGAATAAAAATAAATGTTAAAAATATATGATGAATGAATTATATACTTACAAAATACATAGTAAGCATACGTAATATGCATAGTATTTCAATATTTACATTATTTTATAATTCACATATAATAATTTGTGTTTAAACGATAATTTTTATTGTTGACAACAATAACATTTTGGAGTTGATGGTAAAAACGTGGATAGTAGCCTCGAGAAGAATGTAACACACACGCTTGAAGAAAAGATGAAGCATGCAGAATGATGTACACTCTTGATGATTTTTCACAATAGAAGTCGGTAAGTTTTTTTTTTACAACAATAAATTTTTTAAATTTGATCTGCATACTTTACTTCTTCACTAGATTCTTATAGTAAACTAAAAATCAACAGTAAAAAATAAATAAATACCTCATTGCCAACAATTCTGCTAATCTCCCCAAAGGATGATTCAGGATTGTTTTGTGTAATCTGCGTTCGCATTTTACTCGAATATAAAATATAGCCCGTAACTAATTTCTTACCCGCCGTTTTCTAAACAGAGGAAAACACAAATTATAATGTCACTGTCTCATTAACGAGTCTTGATATTATACCTTCAAAGGTAAAACATCTAATTGTCGTTCTATAATGTTAGGTAACAAAGTTTAAACGGTGCAAAAACAAAAAGTATGCTGGCATATTTCTCTAAACAAAAACAAAATGAAATAAATAAAATGCAATACGTGATCAAGTTGTAAGTAAATAATGTCACGATAATGCCTACCTTCTTAGTCGACACAGGAGTTTGAGTATTGGAGAGCACCGGTTGAGCTTCTGCAGATCCAACGGACGGTGGACCACCAGCGTCCATGCTGTCCTCCCCAACTCCTACTCCCACTCCCACTCCTAATCCTACTCCCATGCCTAGTACATCGGGTTCCAGCTTCGGTAACAATGGTGAGGCTTCCTATACCATTTATGTTATGTTACGTTCAATATCCATCACCGAATGTGATATCATGAATATTTTTTGAATTGTTTGTATCAATATAACAATCTTGTTTAATGCTATTAACTACATAAATTATCCTTGATCAAAGATATTACAAACTGCAGTATTCGTGAGTTTACTGTTAAAGGAAATAAATTTAATTTCATTATGAATCATCGCGATGCAGTGCATATTATTTACAGTTTATTCTTTGATGCTAATATAATATTATAATATTCTAATGCTTGATTTTTATTCCTCAGAAATATTCTAAAAATCTGTATACTTAGATATTAGTACTGTATGCATTACATTTAAAGCAAAATGTATTAATTTTTACATTATTTGGGTTAGAGTGACATGGAAGCGACTTTTTGGTGGTATTCTATATGTATATATATATGCAAGTATATATATACATATGTATTAGCGATAAACCCAACAGGTGCTCTGAATTTAAAACCTTGAAAAATAATTGCTAGTCCTATATAAATATGTAGAAAAAACGTAATTCCATAAAATACACATACACGTATATAAACAAAACACAAACTAAGTAGAAAGAAACAATGAATATGCCGGCATAAAATGAGAAACATGCTCAGATACAAAGTGACATAAGAACTTCATCACACGCAAATCATATTCATATGTCAAACAAAATGTATGATTCTAATTTAGTCTGATAACACTTTGTAAGACAAGTAATTATGAGCTTGCGTATGACTTTAAGGGAACATGCATTCTTGGTGTATTGTTGTCAAGAACATAAGAAATTTATAGATAGAAATTACCATTTCAAACTGAGTTGAACTAGGGGTAACAGACTTGACTTGATTTTGCGAATGTGCCACATCGGCTGGTACCTACAACACACACATCACATGCAAAGCAATAATATTCCGTTAGTTGCATAACAAAATAATAGGCTACTACTTATTGTTATTGAAATGCTGCATGTAACGTTAGTATTAATGCTTAAAATGTATACATACCTTAGCAGGATTAATTGGCCTCCGAAAGAAATAAATTTCGTCTTCAGTTACTGTTGTGCTATGATTGAATTTTTTTAAACCTTCTTGCCCAAGTTTTTTCATAAGGCTTTTACTTTCATCATATAATGATTCACAAATATAAATATCATCCTCCGGAACTTCTGTGGGTCGACCTATATACATATATACATTTTTTAGAAATATTATAAGACATAATCATTAATTATATATACTTTTCACTTTTGTATTATGTTTTATACTTACTGCAAATATACTCTCCAAAATCAAGAACAGCACATTTCCCAACAATAGCCACGATAGGATGAGTACCATCAACAGTTGATAAAAAAAGTTCTTGTTTATAAAATAACTTATTGGGAGCATGTGGGATTTCTGCAGGCATCAACAACCATGGGCCTTTGAAGTAACATTTTCCACTAAAAAATTAATTGCTTTTAATAAATACATAAATCATATGCAATTTATACTGAAATATATAACTTACTCTTTGGTCGACCAAATAGCATCAACTTGTGCAATTTGTTGTCTACCTCCATCTGTTGCTACGTAAACAAAATCTCCAGTTTTTACAGCACCCGTGCATGTACTATATTGTTCATAGTACGTATTCTCTGTATCACTTGAATTATATAGTATCACATTCTACAAAGTAAGATATGTTAAATAAAAACTCTTTTTACAAATTATGTACTTTATAACTATGAAACATGATATGAATATTATAAATATGACTTACAGGTCTTTCCTTTTCTGTTAATTTTTCTCCTTCTTCTAACTCCGCGATTTCTTCTTTATGTTTCTCTAGTCTTTCCTTGTACACTGATATTACTCGTTTTGGTTCTAACGGTTTGTCTCTTGGAATTAATTTTAAATGATCTGGATCAAAATTCCAGACTTTGATTTTTTTAAACGCTCTTGCTCTCGTAGAATATCGTGATTCACATACATAAACATCTTTTTCTAGAAAAGTTTCTGGTTGCATTCTAAAATAATCCTTAACACTTAACACACTACATCTGCCAGCTACTTTGGCTAGAGGTACAGCTATATGAGCATCACTTTTAAATAATTCTTTGTCGAGGAATTTTCTAGAAGCTACATGATAAGTTTCACTTGGTCTATAAAATAAATTGCCATATAACATCTGCTGTCCCTCTGCATTTGTCCACAAACGTTCTATAAGAACAACACTATACTCCATGCCTCGTTCTGAAGGTTCTACATATGCAAAATCACCAGCTCTATATACTTCTTGATTAAAACTCATTGGAGTACTATTGTCGATATTACTTCCCTCAGTATTAGTATTTGTTTCTGAATCCTAAACAAACCAAGAATACCAAAATAAATAAAATTATTTTCCCTTATAAACAGCTCTTATAACATAAAATACTACATGCATACTTTTGTCTCATTTCCATCACAACTTTCCTCTTCATTAGGTAATGTTAATTCTTGTTGTTGCTTTAGACGTTTAAGTTCTGCAACTTGAGTAGATAGATCGAGGAGAGTATAATTAAGTGCTGGTGAATGTAATAAATCTCCACCACGAGTTACTTCATCGCGAGTTCGGAGGAAAAATGCCTGAAGTTCTACACTATCTTCAAAAGGTTGTGAATCTGTACGTGACAGCCTTCTAGCTCTTTCTAAACATGTAAATACATCTTCTTGGAACCTATCTAGTCGCTTGTAAACTCCACGGTCTAACCTTCTTTTAATTAAATCTAATGATAATCCTCGTATCCTGTTATTTAAAATAAAATAAATTATCCTAATTTAAAAAATAAAAAAATATAATTCGTAAATAAAAAGTATAATTGGGTGTTATTTAATTTGAATTAAAGATAACATACTTCTTTCCATCAACAATATCATGCTCTGGAAGTTCAGCCATAGAATCTGAATAACACCTTCCTTCTTCATCTTGGTGATTATAAAGAGCAGTAAAAATTGTTGCTAATATTTCTTGAACTGCAGCAGACACATCTGGCACACTTTCTTCATCTTCACTTAATTGTAACTTTGTTTGAAGAACTAATCGTTGTAAAATTAACGCATCCTGAAACATCATGTAAACTAATTGTAAATTGAATTCAAAATGCAGTAATGCTAATAATTCTTTCTTTACATTTATATGTTAATGAAAAACATTATTGAAAGAAACAAGATTGAACAATATTCTGAAAAAATTAAGTATTTGTTTACTTCTGTTTCATTCTTCTTGCATTTTTTTGATAAGCGTTGATCTACTTCATGATCTCTCAATAAACGAATAAAACAAGGCCGAACTTTTAATGTTTTTTGTGAAAAAAAAATATTTTCTTGTTTATTATTATATCCTTGTTCAGACATTCTGAATAACAGCACAGACACGTAAAAAATGTATAGTCACAACATTTATAATAACTACCCAGGTAACTTTTCATATATTCAATTTATGATTATTAGTTTGATAGAATCACATATTCACACCGATTGTATTAATATATTAATACATGTATAAAAATCATTCGTTGTGCCATAAAAGTCTTATATAGAACCATACGAAGCACAAAGTTACGACGGAAGCTAACTTCACGTAACCTCAAAAATTATAACCGTAAACAGATCGGACTTTCCATGTTTTAGCGCGAAATTTCAATTGAACTTCCGGCTTACGTACTGTTCTCTTACGAGTTGTAATTATTTCATAATTTTATATAATATTTTCTAAATCAAGTTACAAACATAATAATTATGCTTTTCAATATATCTTATACCTTCCAATTAAGCGGTTATTGCTTATTATAAATAATTAATTCTTTCTTTTAATTCAGAATTACAAGTAATAATTATTATAATTTTTCATTTTTAAATAAACAATGTCTTTTTTTTCAAAATTATTCTACCGCTAAATAATAATTGTTAGAAATCTCATTTTATTTTAATCAGGTGTTAACAATCTACATATGTGTGCACTAATGTACAAACCTTGTATATTTGTGAATCAGGTTCATTGTACTTGCAAGCATTATCAAACATTAATATAAAATCCGATACAAGATCGTCTAAATTGTCATATCCATTATTTTTTAATGTTGAAGCTATTTTCTCCATGTTCATTGGTTGTTTAATGACTTCATAATAATCAGGGTACTCATTCTTATTTGGTAATTTCATAAAAATTAAAGATAGCTGTCTTCCTTTCGTGTCATGATAATCTTTTATAATATCGTACATAGTTTTCAATTTTTGTAAGTGCACTGGTACAGTTTTTTTGGGTCTCCTATATTATGTAAAAATATATATCACGTACACACCTTTTTTTTATCATAATAAATACAACTTCCTGATAATAAATCTATGAACATAATTCTCTTTTGTAATTTTGTATATAATAAAATATTACATACCCAACATTTCTAGTTGGCGTAGACCCACTCGATTTTGAAGATTTACCTGAATCTGTCAAAGGACCTAATTCTTTTACTTTGTCCATTAAAATTCTTTCTAAAGTATTTGCATCTTCATATATTAAAGAACCTTCTTCATTGTACTGGCGACAATTGTTAAACATTAACTAAAAATAAAGAAATAGTAAATCGATGCAATACAAAACACAATAAGAAATCACATAAAATAAAATAGAAAATAAATTTGCAATTAAAAACATCTAATATATATACCTTAAAATCTTGTATTAATTCGCTTTCACTTTGATATTTCTCTCCTTTAATATTAGATTCAATAGCTAACATGTCAATGGGTTCTGCTATTACTTGATAATAATCTGGATACAATTTTTTAGAAGGTTTTTCCATAAACATTAACATCGGTTGTCGTCCATCTTCACACTATGATATAATGATATCCTTTGTATTAATAAGTTTCAGTTTTAATAATTCATATTGGAATTACTTACAACGTATTCTATGACACATTTAACTAATGAATACAATCTTTTCTTCAATGGTGCATTGTCTTTATATTTTCCACGAGTCAACAAACTCGTAGCACGTTTCATAAAATTATGAGCCTTATGAGAATTATTTTCAAATTCGCTATCTGAATCTGAATCCTATGAACATAACAAATATAAAGCTGATATTAAATTTATTTGGGGTATTTACAAAATTTATATTAATTATCCGACCTAATAGGGATGGGATTTCGTCGCATAATCGAAGTGGTCAGAAAATAGGAGAATTTTTTTAGTGTAGCATTATACATAAATTGTAAGTTTTTTTTTTAAGATAAATGGTACAAAAGAGAAGAGGCGATTTATAGAAACAAAAAGAGAAGTACTTCAGATTTTGTTAAATGTGAGGTGGTATTTTTTTGGTATGTAGATAGCTTTTATCAAATCGAATAAGAATTATTCAAATAAATAAAAGCATAATATCACTTTCCACTTGAAAAAAGCTAGGGGTCTTTCTTTTTTCTCCTAACAATCGCCTCAATAGAATATGTTACTCGTGAAAAGATTGGTCTATCCTCTTGGATTATTTAATGAATTAATAAATAATAATAATAATAAAAATATAAAGTTGATATTTTCATTGGTTTTTGAGAAATCAGCTTCTAACACTTTATTTGGACCACATGGTATGTTATGTAATGTAGATTTAGGTAATAAATCTTGTGAGTGTTTGTTGAATTGTTAAGAGAAGTGTGACTAGGAATAAGAGAATGATGCAGCTCATTAATGTTTTAGAAACTTCAGGAGATCAGATAATCAAGGATTCGTTGTGCATGTAGTTAGAAAGTTAAATATTTGATAAAAAATAGCTTCACTGATAAAGAATGCATTGTCATTATAGTATCGTGTTAAATGTTTCAATATAGTCAAATTTGTTATAGTACAATATGACATCTAAAATCTACAAGAACAATATATCCTCACCTCAATAATCTGTTATTTACCTGATCAAATTCTAAGAGCTCTTGTACTTTCTCTTGCATTATCTTTTGTAGTTTTACAGCACACTAAAATAGTACAACACAGACGAATGACAAAAATAAAGTACATGAAATTTTTAAACCTATGAATGTTTATTACCTTATATAGTCTAGATGTATGAATATTATATTTCTTTGCATTCTCAAACATAATATTCATGTCCCCGGCTACTTCACTAACAGTACCATATTCTCCTTTCTGCAAAAATTATAAATTAAATAAAAATAACTTATATTACAGAGCGTAAAACATTTTTATTTCTATTAATTACCTTTATCTTTGTACGAATTTGTAATAAAGAAATAGGATTTTTAATCATTTTGTAATAATCAGGATATAACCTTTTCGATGGCAATTTCCAAAAATATTCACTCATTCTAACTCCTGTATAAAGGAAAAGAAGTTTAGTAATACTATTATAAAATATTTAATAAAGTATTTAATAATATAATATGACAAACAAACACTTTGCAATACCTTGATTATTAGGTGTTGTTCGGATAGTTTGAAATAGCTGCCACTGGTGATTGTCAGCCTCTTCAGTCTCTGCAGACTCTTCCTCTTCATCATCACTTTCTTCATCTTCATCTGGTAATGCTGCAGTCTGGGCTATCAAGGATTGTGCCATTGTACGACTTCCTCTTTTACTTCGTGTTGATGGTGCAGTTGTTGCAATTTTTGGAACACTACTACTTAATCCAGTGTCCTGTTTTTTTGCCGCTGCAGTAATAATCTTTTTCAAAAGTTTCGCATCTTTATAAATTTGAGAACCAGGTTCATTAAATTGACAAGCATTACGACACATTAGCATCAAATCTTTTTCCATATCAGCAACACAACTGTAGGCTGCTTCTTGAATTTTCCTTGCAACTGTTTTTAGATCTACTGGCGTTTCAATTACATCATAATATTCTGGATATAACTGAAAATGTAATATTGATCGAGTGATACATTTGTTTAAAAAGATGATATATAATATTTTGCTAATAAGAATTTATCGAACTTTTTTAGATGGCTTAAGTTGAAACATTGTATGCAACGGTCTATTGTTGTCAGCTGGATCTGTTGCTGTCATAACTGCTGCAAATAAGTCTTCAAAAAGTTGTATTGTTTCTTCATCAGGATTTGTTGAACTTTCAGATGTATCTTCTGCGTCGTCTTGTTTTGCTGCTGCTTTTCGAGCCTATATAATTAAAATGGTATTGATATTTTCCTAATATTACATTATACATAAAAAAATATGTGTTGAACTTACCAATCGTGCTACTTTTAGTATAAGCTTTCCTTTAGGTTCTGCATCTTCATATTCTTCCATAATACGATTTTTTGTATTTATACATAACTCCCAGAGCTCAGTCGCATCTTTATACTCAGGAGACGTACGCTATTTTTACAAAATAATTTTAGTAGCTTGTATATAGACTTGCAACACACATATATGTTTAATATGTTTATTACTTGAAAATTAAAATATATTACCATATAAAAAGCTTTTGCATTATTAACCATGAGTTGAATGTCAGCAGATAAATCATCCATATCTCTATATTCATCAGTTTTCAACTTCTGTTGAACCTTTAATAGGTCTATAGGATTTGTTACAACTTCATAATAACCAGGTTCTTGTCTACGTTTAGGGACACGTATAAATGCATCGCATAATAGTGTTCCATCTTCCTTTTTTTGATTGCGTAGAACATCATATAATTGTTGGCATAGATCACTCTATACATATCAAATCAAATAATTATTGTACTTTGATTGTTAATTATTGAAATTTTCACATGTATTGTTTTATAATAATTTGAAACAACTTACAGGATCTAATTTTTTTCTTCTCTTTGTTGGTTCAGGTGGTATATCGTCACCGTCATCTTCTGTACCCCGGCTTGCAACAGAAGACGTTCTACGGCGCTTGTTCATCTTGAATAATCTTAAAAAATATGAATGATAAATATATAGTAAAATCCAAATAACACCAATTTCCTCTATCAATACGGGATTACTATAACATAATTTCACATCTAAGTCATAGTGTCAGTGCAAAGACTGTACACAAAAGACCCTTTTAACTACATGTTATATCTGATTAATACAATATAACTACATCACTTAGAATACACAAAACTAGATCGTAAATGAAAATCTTATGAAATGAATTTTATACACAATATATCCATTTACTAAATATGTTACTTCACAAAGAAATTCCTTTGCGTACGTATTAGGTATGAAAGTACTCGAGATACACAACTGCAGTTAAGAAAATTTCGCCGCCATGATATGTCGCCACTGTGCTTCAAAATGTAGAAATGCATAATGTTTCAATTTTTCAATGTAACATTGCAGTAAAGTATACTGCGAGTCAAAATTTGAAACAAAAATTGCAACACGTCTTACGCATAAACATCTGACGAAACGATCGAAGAGTACTGCCGAAATTTACAATAAATTTTCGCCTAACTAAAATTTGCCGCCATATCAAAATCTCACTGCATCTTTAAATTCAATTCATCTACTAGTACTATTATTTTTCTCTGTAGACACTCATGTTACCGTTTTCTGGTACTCTCACCTGTCGTCAATATTTGTATAAAAAGCTTTTCATTAATGTACAACATGTGAAACGAAAGTGTTATAAATGTTGTACGCTTTTCATCTACAACGCACGATGACACACGACTTGGCTAACGCCATGCTGTAAGCAATAAGCAACCGCGGGTTTATAATCGCACGACCTGTGCGATCCTATGGACAGAAATAGTGACTACTTCATATGCTTTTCATGTATAGATTCACTCCATCGATAAAATCAATTTCAAATATTTCATATGATCATCGCACCATACAAGAAGTACATTCATATGTATAGAAATTCTAAAAATTAATAGTAAAATACAAAAAAAATCGACATATTGAAATTTACAATCATTACCAATAGCACTTCGATAAACTTCATATATAAAATGAAAATGATCAATAAATAAACAACACGAATATACTAACAATTAATTTAACCTCTTAAAAAAACTTGTATTATTATACTTATATATATATATGAAAAATGTATTATGTAAAAAATGTGTTCTTGTGTTTTACAACATTTAGAAGGAAATACATCAATGCACAATAAATTGGTAATAAAGTGGTCATAATTAAACAACAAGATGACATCGTACACAGCACGTGCTATGATTTAAATTTTGAAAGAAATATTTTCTGGATGAATTACATCTTCAGATTTTTTTCTTTAGTAACTATTTGATCTACACAAAGAAGCCGATCACAATGAGAAAAAATATTTGACAAGAAATTTAACAAATAATACAAGAAATAAATATGTAAAAATATTAGAAAAAGTTTAGCTAAAAAAACACGCATTTATACAGCAATTGGAGATGACCATTTAATCGATGTTATATTCCACATATAATTAAAAATATTGAAGAAACCATTGGTAAAAAAATATATATTTATATTGTTTTATTTAAAAATTATTTAACAACAAAATACTAAGTACTTTACAGATACACTTTACAAATCGCGGTTGGAAAAATGCATTAGATGTCCTGTTCCATACCTCATTGTCGATTGGATACTTGTGAAATGTAAATGCATTGACTGCTACCGCCAACTACTGTCAACATTGTCACCTAGAGGTACTGATCGTACTATCTCGTATGAGCCACAGCCATTTTACTTTACATTGGATCGGTATCTGTAAGGACAGTAAGTTTTTATACGTTATATTATTTCATTAATTCTATGCATCAGCAGTAAGTATTAATATATTCATTAGACAGTTAAATATTAACCCTAATTAATCTATATATTTTTTATAAGTGTCTGTATTTTAAATATTTTTTATGAAGTACATTCTGTTAGGTAACCACTAAATGTACTCTGCAATTACTACGTAACATTATCTAAAAATTAAATATTTTCATGAAACAAAATAAATATATTAAATGTTCAACAATTGAACCCATTTTTTTAATTATATGAAGAGTTACACATATTCATGGATTTTAATTAAAGTTTCAATCTTTTTTCATTTCAAGCATAATTTTGTATTAATTTGTAATAAAATTCATTTTAGTAAATTAAATCGTATAAAATTTGTATACAAGCATACAAATCATTAACTCAATGTCTTGTATTATAAATATATGAAATTTATGGATTAACTTTACTGTAATACTTTATTATTTTTATTTACACAACATTTCTATAAGATAGAAAATTAGACAGTATATTTAAATTTGTATATTATTTCAGTACACAATGACCAGTAAGTTGTTCCTTCCATACTTACGTCAAAATATTCCAATTTACACACGTGGAATGTCAGCTGGTGTAGCAATTCCAGATAAAATTGGTAATAGGGATATAGTAGGCTGTGGATATAATGGAGAGGCATCTTATATGGATAGGCTTGACTTTCCTATGCCTGCAATTCGTTTCAAAGCTAACACTCCAGATGTCATGGTAAAATAATTCTAATAAATTTATGTTATATCTCATAAAGTATTAATTGTTCTTATAAACAAGCATAAATCTAATACCTTTTGGTTCTATACTTGCTTATATTTGAGGTCAGTGCAAATACTTTGTTGCAGTTCCTTTGTGTGTGTAATTAATCAAATTTCCCTTTAAGAAATCAATTCTTTACATGTAATCATATTATATAGTTATTACAGTTATAACATTTGATTAAAATTACTTTAATACAATGAAGTTTATTATCTTGATATTACTCTTGCATAGGCATTAAGGGAAAAGGAGAAAGGAGATTGGAAGAAATTATCAATCGAAGAAAAGAAAACAATATATCGTAATAGTTTTCGTCAGACACTTGCTGAAATACAAGCCCCAACAGGTGAATGGAAAGGAGAAGTTGGTGTAACACTTATGGGTGTGGCCCTCAGTATTTGGATACTCATGTTTCTTAAAATCTATGGTATTTCAATTTTATTACAGATTTTAAAAATGTATTTTCTGTATTAATCATTTATGTTTAAATTTTATTAAGATATAGTGAATGTTAGTAATATTAACATATTTAACTTGGATGTACAAGGTATTCAAAAAAACGTGGTACAATCGGCAGGAGAGTAATTCCTCACATAAAACTTAGTGAAAAATATAAAATAAAATTTTATAATACAGAGCTTTATTTTCAAGAAAGTCGAGTTTGAAAATTCATTAGGTACACATGCACTTACACACAGTCTACTTCATTTGCCTAGCCTGGCTTACAACCTCCACTGCTGCTTTTATTTATAAACAATGTCGAAGGTTCTAGACTTAAAGTTGTCTTATTTCATTATGGTCAAGGTCAAGTATATTAATCGTGAATACACGGATATGATCCATGCATTAGGAGCTTTCAATGGTTCCAATGGTAATGCTTTGGCTGCAGTTGATTAATATAACTTATTATTTGTTAATATTATATCATATCGCGATTGATATTATTTATAAGTACAAAAGCAGCAGTGCGAACAAACGAAGTAGAGTGTGTGTAGTGCACGCGTACCTAACGAATTTTCAAACTCGATTTTGTTGGAAATGAAGTAAACAAATGAAATAAAAAAAATTTTATACTATACTTTTGGCTCAGTTTTATGTAAGGAATCACTCTCTTACAAGTTATACCACGATTCTTCGAATATCCTGTATACTAAAAAACAATACATACAAATTTAAAATAGCAAATTGAAAGCTTAAAATTTAAAGTTAAACTAGAAAATTGACAAATAAAATAGAGCAAGAATTTTTAAGAACATACAATATTACATATAATACAAATTATTTCAAATTTTACAGCATATCCACCATTACCAGTAACATTTGATGAGGAACACAGACTTGCTCAAATGGAACGTATGAAATTACTTGATGTCAATCCTATCACAGGAATCAGTTCTGAACAATAAATTTAAGTAATTTTGTTCAAAATATAGTATAAAATAATATATTATATGGTAACACTTATTTAATCCAAATTTTCTGTATGCATTTAATGAAAAATCGAATAAATTAAGTGCTGCTATTAAAATCAATAAGTTTTTATTCATAACATGTATACACTAAGTAAATTGAAAATAAAAATAATAAATATTACGTGATATAAGGTGTTTCGTTCCATCAACTCGGGTTTTTCCGCTCTTTTATATTACCAGATACGGTATCGTGACTTCGTCGCAAAATTCCTCGAATATTCCTCATCTGGCAAATTTCGTTGTAAAATAATCGAGCACTTTGTCAAAACGAAAGCGCTAGGCCCGAGTTGACCAGCGAAAGGCTATATTGTTCCGCGGGTGGTACGCGACATCGTTTCGATCGCGACTCAAATCGACTTATCGGTGATCTCAAATAGTCACATTCTTAAACTAGTCATTCAATATTAGTTTGGTGAGTGACGACTAAAGGATACGCATACCACGAAGGTTATTGGGCCTTACAACCCCAAGAGAATTAAAAAGATAGTTCGCGCGGAGAATTTTGCCTGTAACCGACGCGACGGTAAGTTTCAAAGGAGTTACTTTTTAAAGAATATTTCATCTTTAAAATCATTTTATAAAATAAATATATACAAATATTGCTTTTTTTTTTAACTTCATTTCTTTTCAGTTTATCTGAAACTTTGTCGTTGAAATTTATTTTATTAATTTTTTATTGAATTTTTGTAAATTCTTATGATAAATATGGCTATATGTTTATTTTACTTATTGAATACTAAACATATATAGGATGTTCATCGTAATGATCATCACAACTTTTCTGGCATTAACATTAATTTGATAAAAAAAATTTCGAACGAAAGCTATTCAGTATTTTTATAGCAATAAATTGCAGTAGTAAACATTTCGAAGAAAATTTTTATTTACTGAAAAAGTGAAATCACTTTGATTTTTTACAGTATTTTTGTCTATAAAGTAAACGTGTGAACATATAAATCTCCATAAGTACGGATCCAAATGGTGCACCAAATTTATCCATCTATCTAGCATTAATTTTCTTCATTCTATCTACTGGTATGGAAACTGGTATGGAAAATTCCTGTACAATTTAAACTCGATCGGATAACGGACAAACGTGCTTCAGGCACGCCTTTCTTTTAGTCGATCGAGTTAATATTTTACAAAAATTATTTTCCCATACATTGGAACAATTCTAGGGGTAAAACTAAAAAATTCAGGAGACAAATTTCAATTATCTGTAATTTCGATATACCCTGATACACATGGTCGAACACGATTGGGTGGTCTTAAAGAAATAGTTGCAAGGTCTGTTGAAATCGAGTACGCCATTCGTTCAGTTAGTTATAGGAAGATCGTGTCCATACAATAAATACGAGAAAGAAAATTAATAATAAGTAGGTAGATAAATTCGGTACACTATTTAGAGCAGCAGAGAACTTGCACATATAAAGTATTGCATGTTAAGACTTGCATAACACATTTTCTTTCCCGTTATCTGATTAAACAAATTTTCATTGGAATGATTTTGGGGGTTTCTTTAAAAAATGTAGAAAAAAATGTCGATTATCTGTATCTGAAGATCACCTTAGTATATGTATTATAATTAGCAGTCTATTACTTAGTAGACTAAAATGTTAAACTTTAAATATAATTATGTTATAATACAATACTATCAAAATAATGACAATGACACAAAGAAACCTGTTATCACTGTTTATTAAATTTTCAGTACTTACACATTTTTCAGTGGGTTTTGAAGATAGACAAGCATACATCGCAAATATTTAATAAAATTTTACGAAACTTTGATCCCAATTAAAAAATTTGTAATAATTTTTGTAGACTAGTTAGTTGTAATAATAACAACCATAATAATTACATAGCTTTGAGAATGTAAGATCCACATTTTAGTGTTTACAGAGCCATACATAGATCCATATATAGACACATTATACATATGTATATGTGTTGTAACAAGCAATTGACATTCTAATTCTAAAATTGAATCACAGCTTATAATGTTATTCATGAACAACGTTTCACTCAATAATATACAGAATACTGCAAAAATATTATACACCTTGAAGGAAATTAAATACTAGTAGTATTGTTATCTCTGCACTCCAATTTAATAGGAGACACTGCCTGAATATATATTACAACTTGAATTAACACAAAATGCAATCCGGACAAAGATTCTTAATTGATAAACATTCGTTATAATAGACGCAGTTATGTCTTCTCCTAAATCTGAAGAACAAAAATTGATTTGTTGAGAAACGGAATGTAATGTTCAATAACTTAGATACAAGATAATTTAACAGTACAACATTTGGAGTTCTCAGTGATATCAAGGCCTTTCTACGTATTGTCATATACAAAATTTTTGAAATATTGCTCAATTTTTAAAAAGTAATACAGAATATTACTATAATAAACATGTTTAAATGCAATATCTGATTCGTGCATTAAATTCATTTTACATTCGATCATGACATATGTATGCTTACTATTATTTGATAATATAAAAATAATGTATCATTATTCAGGGGAGACTAAAATTTACAAACTAGTTTTACGAAATCAGCAATTCTGTATAAAAAGTAAAGTATTATTATGCACAATTATGACTTTAAAGAACACAGTGTAAAAATCTAAAGTGTATTATTTTTTTCAGCAATGAGTTAGTATTTTCAAAAATATTTTTATTCAAAATTTGTTGATTACCAGCACACGAACTTATAATTTTATTAAAATCCGAAAAATATACCAAAACATTTTCACAATACTGGACTTACATATTACAGAAAAAATATATAATTCTCACATAGGCATAGAAATATCCATGTCTTAAAATGATAAAATTATTGTAATAAACCACTATTTTAGGTACGTACAAAATAAGAAAATTCAGTAGGTAACTCTTAGACTTATTTTTCTATGTTCGATAATGTATATTACAATATTTACAATAGGTAAGTCCCAATATCACCAATTTTTCTGTCACCCCTTTGTTATAAGAATATAATTCCATATAGAAAACTAAGTCTTTATCATCATTATTAGAGCTTGTTTTACAGCTTCATGAAATCTTTAAGAAAACTGCACTGTAAATAATCTTTGTATATATCGTTCGTATTATATAAATGTATTACAATGAGTTTATCATGGTTATGAACACAATTACTATTCAAAGATAGCAATAAGCTTGTAACTTTGTAAACAATAATCAATAAAATATTACACATTTTTTAATGTTGTTTGTAACATGTGCAGTAATGCAAAGACGAAGTAAAACTAAACCAATCTATATTACAATTCTGTACGTCTTTGGTATGTAAACTTTCGTACAGAACACAAAAATGTTTCTGGTGAAATGAAGAACTTAACTATATTTGGGGCATTTCCTTGTCCCTATGAGAAAAAAAAAACACAGTTTATCAACTCTTCACTGTTATAGACACTGAGCCCCTTTGTATGCTAAAGTGGAAAGGATAATTTAGTTGTGCGATGAAAGTTAATCAATGTCTTTTCACCACACAGTTATGATATTGAGCTCGCTACTTAAATGACAAACAAAGTCCAACATTATTTTGCACGTTTCATCACCGTACACAATCTCCGGTACCACGAGGTGCAATGCACTGTTTTTTTCGTTTTACGGTTTGTGGTCTCGAACTTGGACTGTGACTATTATTACTACTTCCATTACTATAAAGAGAATGTTTTGCTTTACTCTGTCCAGTTATATTATTATTTATTCCACGATGATAATTTCCTCTGGAACTGTGATAGTGATTACCTATGATAAATGAATATATGTTATTTTGACTGCTTAGAAGAAAGTATAACAAATATGACTATATAATTTTATTAAAAGTAATATATCTATTAGATTACATTTAAACCATAATGATTTTGTTATATTAAAATTATAAAAATAACTGGGATATTTCAAGACTATTAAATATTTAAATGCGTTATTCTCTCTATGTTAAAAACTAATTTGCATATTTAAATATTTAAAATAATCATACCATGAGCAGTTCCTTTATATGGTTTCCTGGATTGCGATTGATGATGAGTATGTTGATTATTATATACATGTCTTTCTTTATTCCTATCTTCACCTTTTCCACCAGTGTTAGGAGAATTACCACGACTACATTCAGAATCCTTTTAACATAAAAAAGTACACATTACAATATATATCGATATATAAAATGTGTTAAAATCTGTTAAAAATATAATTAATTTATAATAATTGTTGTTTTATACATAAATAAACTATGATTTAGTACCGTGTCACTAGCTGGAGCAGAAAGCGTTGATGCATCAGATCCAGTTGAACTTGACAATGAATCTACTTCATTCAAAGGTAATGGGAATGTTTCCTTAATCCACTTACGATATTCTATCACTTCATCTGTCACTCGAATTATTCTCCCTAGTATACTAAATACAATACGTTTTTAAAAAATACATGTAAAATAGTACTATAAAATATGTAAACAACTTTCATATATACAAATAATCTCACCTTACTTTATTTGCATCATTAACTAAAATATTTAAAGGACTAACTGCTTGTGAAAGGACATAATAAGCCCAATCAAATGCATCTTTTACATAAAGTGCACCATAACTACTACGACCAATATCATTTCCAGGCGTAAGTGGATCTTCTATACACAATAGAGAAGGTCGATGGCCATCTATCATATCTCGTTGTACCTAAATCATATAACATATATTATCTTTATTGTGCATTAACGTAATTATATATATGCATTATAAATAACATTAATAGCATTTTCTTTATTGTTCATATAACAAGCATAAAACAGTGAAGATACTGTATATTTTAGTTCTCTGAATTAAGATTATTTAATACATACATAATTCACAAATTAGAGAAGTATCTATACAGAATATTATATGTGTATACTATACTATATTGAACATACACTTTTTATCAAATAATGTTTAAAATACTTCATGTACTAGTATTAACTGTGCAGCTTTTATAAAATCAATTTAATTTACCTCTTCCTTCGATATGTAAGTACCACCATCTTTTACACGAATTCCTGTTTTAACATAATTAAATTTCCTACCATATAATTCCAAAAATTCTATTAATAACACCCCAAGATTAGCATTTGAACAATAAGCATTTTGCCTGGGATGTAACTGAAATAAAAATTTTTCTATATGATAGGAGAATCAATCTTTCATAAAGTGAATTATGAATTACTTAATTTTATAGAATATAAGTTTAGCATTACATTTTTCATTTTATCACAATAAAATAAATATATTTCTAATACAAGTACTGTATATTTGAAAGAAACTTATTAATCACATACTTGTAAAAAACTGATAGTCATAAGTATTAAACTGTACGAGGAGATTCCACCAGTAAAAACTTCATTCAGGTCTCTTTGTAACAAGAATTGCTTTAATACCATAACTAGCTTCTCCAGCACTGGATACCGTTTCTTAAAAGAATTGATCAAGTCTACAGATTTAACACCATTATTCATATTAAAACTGATGTCTACTTTAATTTCAGTTTCTTTATCAGTCAACTTGACAATGGGAACACTAGCTTTGTCCAAAACTTTAATAGATGATGGTTCAGCAATATTTTGATCCAACAAAGCACGTTCCAAAGTACGTAATGGAAGATTCATCCACATTCCTATTACTACTAAATCTATATCACTGAAAGACAAAACAAAATCTAAGAATCAATTGTATCAATGACACTTAAAAGTGTATATAAAATATTAATTACATTAATTTTATGACAGTAAAAGAAGAATTAATATTATTTCAATAATGTAATAAACGATTTTCAATAAATATTAATAACATAAATATTTTCACAATTTAATACATGTAATAATTAAACTGATTTATAAAATACTATATATTTTGTATGTGAACACATTACTAAATACATTCTATTTCAAATATGTACAATGATACGTACCTTGTAGGTAAATATAAACCAGTGCGAAAGCTGCCAAATACTTCAACCTTAGAATCTGGCCAGAGATCATATATTACTTGTTCTATCCTTTTGACAACACGCATTCGTAAGCTATGTTCTTCATTAGAGGGACACATATAAGCAAAAAAATCTTCAATTTCTTCATGTAATCTACACATTAAAAAAAAGAAACCAATTATTAATCAACTTTTTATTCATACTACATATATCATTTAACAATGATAAAAATCATTTATTTTCATTGCTTTGATTTAAAATGAAATGATTATAATAATTATTATTTTTTATTGTCATATATTATTTATTGTTAAATTTGATTATGTTGCAAATAATTATTTTTAGAAAATATATAATTTTATTACCATAATTATTTGCAACATATGCTAATAACATTTATAATGCAAAAAATATACAAATTTAAATATTCTTATTTTTCATATTGGTAACTGTAAAATTTTTACAATTCATTGATAGTATATGATAACATAAATATTGTTTGAAAAAGTATGATAATCCTAATTTATAGTCACATATGAATTTTAATATGTTAATAATTTGTAACAAGTTATGTCACAACATAACTTGTGATATAAACATAAAACTGCACATTAGTAGAAAGAAATGGTATCATATTTATATTATTCAAAATACTAAAAAGAATACAAATATCTTATAATTTATTACACGTTTACTTATTAAAAATAAGATTTTAATAAGAAATATGAAAACTTTATTTATTATACAGAAAATAGTAAATATAAAAAAAATTAATTATTGATATAAAATTGTAAATAAATATACAAAACACATATTAAGAATGAAATAAAATAAGTTAATGTAAGAATTTAAAAATATGCATAACTAATATAAAACTAACATAGTAATTGATATTTTTTTTTTTTAAATAAGTTATATTCATATATATTCATATAGTACTTGTGAAACTTGCAAAATAAAATATCTAATATTAAATTTGTTAAAAATATAAAATATCAAAAAGATATTTTTGCATTAAACATTATTTGTACAAAAATATATAACATTTTTTCAAACAATTTAGTATTTTCCAATTCTGAATAATATCAAATATTGTCAATATAAACATAAATAGTCGAATTATATAAACATCCACGTGCGCTACAAACTTATATTAGCAGACATTAAAATTGTATTAGAACAATTTTACGTAAATTTAAAATATCTAATTATCATATGCACTTGAGATAAATAATATTTCTTGTATTTTGAAAATGAAAATAAGTTCTTATTCGTAACAACGTCAATTGCAAAGTTACCATTCTGATATAGCCTATTTGTAAACGAGCATGCAAAATACATAACCTTAACCATGCCCATATGGACGAATCATTCATAGTATAATAGCCTAATTTCCAAAGGACAAATAATAAATCATCAATCGAAAATAATATTCACCCAATAACTCCTTTCGAATAATGTTTATTCGGTATACGCCACGGACAGCCGCCGTATTCGCCAACTAAGGCATCGTAATTGTAGTTCATGCCGTAGGTACTAGCACGATTATCACCTTTCCTACGCGACGGATTATAATAGCTATTGCAAGTGTTATGTTGCATGCGGTCGCCCGTACGAGAATTAAGAGAATCCAATGCTATGAAATCTTGCTGAAGCTTCACACCTATCACATTCGAAGACGAGTCGTTCTTCAGCGTTAAAATATCAAGACCTTTCTCAGCTTCCCAAATGTGTAACCAAAAATCCTTAGCGGGGCCGAACTGCTCCGGTTGATACCAACCGATAGTCGGATCCATTAAATAGTTCTCGATTCCGTATCTCACGATTAATGGTCTTTGCGCACTACACTACAATTTCAATCTTAATTCAACTTTAATTGAAAAATTGTCTGATTTATTGTAACCTGCGAACACTATGAAATTCATACATTCGATCAATGAATAACAGCATTTTAGAAGGAACTTCGTGCATCGTTGTTAAGTATAGTATGACAACACCTACAGGACTTATCCGCCAGAGGGCTACAAACAGTAGTCGATTCTCGTTAGTTCTTAAATAATATAATCCTTTCAAATATTAGAATACTGCAAAACATAAAATAAAATCACTTGAGTAATATAATTAAGACCATTAAAGGGTTACCAATGTAACTTGTATTAATACCGGTAACTATATCAACAATATGTATCAAAATATCATAATTATTTCAAATAAAAATCTTCCAATATTTAATAAACAAAATTTATATCACATTAGCATATCATCTCATATATTTTTTTCCATACATCCATTGGGCAAATAGTCACTATTTCATGAAATTAAATATTCGAATATTTTTATATTAATTGTACAAAACCTAGTAACTTAGTAACATTAGGTTTGCTGTGGTTGAAGAAAAATGAAATATTTTTATTCTCATATTATGAATGAAATTAATGGACAATTGTGCTTATTCATAAATATACTTTGGAAAACTCAAAATATATAGAATATAATAACAAAAGTAATATGTAATTTTAAATTTACATGTATCGAATTTTTCATCCAGATATTTATCAGATAAACTGTCTACTCTTCGACGTGATGTCGCGAGTTTCCTACTTCACGCAAGTGACAACGTGATTTCTTAACTAAAATAGTTAGCAATTAAAAAGATGTAAAGGACGTTGTCACTGGCAATGAACAAGAATGTTTTATCGAAAGTCCTAAGCTAATTTAGTCTTCCATATCATTTATAAATGCGCTATACTAATTGTTACATAATTTTATTAACAAACCTATACGCTGTGATTAACTAATTAGTAAAGTTATTACCGGTGAGTATATTTGTTAATATTAATGAAGCTAAGACTAGCATTTTTTTACTTAAATATGTTTAATAAGTAAATTACTTCCACAATGCGTTATCATATTAGTTAGTCATATTTTTGTTATTGTTTTCTGTTAAGAATCTGTTTTAACAAAATATTTATTTAATTTTTATTTGTCTAAAATTATTACAGTAATGTATTTAAATAACATACAATCATTGTTTTGACTTATAACCTTACTTACTGTTACTATCATTTTTGCATATAACTATGTCTTTCAAAAATTCAAACAGTTTAATCTCTTTCTTTTTCAGACATGTCAGAACATGTTGAATTACAACATTTAGTTGATAGTGACATTGAAAGTAATATGACAATAAAACAGAAACGATTTTCGGTTCTAATGTGTAAATCATGTCCTTATCTTGGTTTAATACTGGCAACGTTATCATCATTGTTTTTCTCATTATGCAGCGTCATTGTGAAGAGTTTAGTAGAGGTTAATCCAATGGAATTGGCAGCATTTCGTTTTGTGGGTGTATTGTTACCTGCAATACCAATTGTGATATATAAAGGAGAACATCCTTTTCCAAAGGGACGTAGACTAATGTTAATATTAAGAAGTTTTGTAGGGACCACTGGCCTTATGCTAAGTTTTTATGCATTCAGGTATATGCCATTAGCCGATGCATCTGTTGTAGTTTTTTCTGTTCCTGTATTTGTAGCTATATTTGCAAGAATCTTCTTAAAGGAGCCTTGTGGAATATTTAATGTTATTACAGTTTGTTTAACATTGATTGGTGTAGTTCTGATAACACGTCCACCACTTATTTTTGGACATACCATAAAGTCTCTTTCTGATGGACATGTGAAAACAGAACATGCAGATTTGTGGGGTGCTGTAGCAGCTTTCTCAGCAACACTATTTGGTGCAAATGTGTATGTTTTATTAAGAGCTTTGAAAGGCCTCCATTTTTCAGTAATAATGACAAATTTTGGATCATTTGCCTTAATTCAGACAATAACTATATCTTGGGCCATAGGTGCACTTTGCTTACCTCGGTGTGGAACTGATAGACTCTTAGTCGTAGCACTTGCTCTTTTTAGCTTTGGGGGTCAAATATTATTAACATTGGCTTTACAGATGGAACAAGCAGGACCAGTTGCAATAGCAAGATCAGCAGACATAGTCTTTGCATTTTTCTGGCAAGTTTTATTTTTTAATGAAATACCAAACCGTTATTCAGTAGGAGGAGCAATTTTAGTCACAAGTTCAGTTTTATTAACAGGATTAAGAAAATGGGCACTTTCATTACCAGAAACATCTAGCATTAAAAAATCTTTAGGTATTTTGGTGATGTAGACTATGATTCATAAAAGACAAATTTTAAGAATTTATTATACTTTTTTGTAATACTAAAGATTTTGTTTTCATAATTGATTTTATTCTATAAAATTTGTTTGTGTGGGGGTAAACAATTTAGTCTGCAGTGAATTTTGTTTATTAATATATCAATTATAATACAATAAAATGAAATTCTTTTAATACTTCATATATTCAGAAGTAATCTTTTTCATGTAGACAAAAATGAACTTAAATTATTTAAATTGTTTCAACATATTTATACAAATAACTATATGGCATGTTTAATACATATAAATACATTTTCAAAATTTTACAAAGTTATATTGCTTTAAAATTGCAATAACAAATGCATTAATATACATATATCACAGATTCATATAATGAATATTACTAGTCATTGTAGAACAATATAAAAAGAGATCAAAATAGATACATTTTTAGCTAATCTTCGTCTCCTCTTTGTTTAAATTATTCTAATTTAATAAATATGGAGCTATAATGAAGTATAAAAGTAAATGATGTAAAATATCACTGGTTATGTACAACTAACACTTAGTAAAAATAAATAAAATTTAAATCTCTATTAAAAGATATTTCACAGAATAAAAATATCATTACAAAAATATTTATTAAATAATAAAGTCATTCTTATGCTATTGCAATAAAATATGGGATTTATACTTTTTAATGTAAGTTACACAAATTTAGAAAAGGTATCTACTCATATATTCATACTCATTGATAAGATTTCTGAGAAAATATATGTACAGTTGCTTTTATTAGAATAATTATACCCTTGTAATGTTCTGTTTTATACAATGATCTTACCATATTTTATAGTACTACATAATACATTTTTTACATCATAACAAGGATATTTGTAATTATGTTCAAAAACATAAATTTGTATATTGTTTCTTGACAAATTGTTATATTCATATTTCCCTAATGGTCTACTTATTGTTACTATAAAATCTAGTCTAAAATTCAGTATTAAATATTTTGCGGAAATATTTTAATGTATAATTAATATATAGAAGTTCATTATTAACTTCAAACGTTATACATAATTATTTTTAAATACGTTTTACAGAATGCACAAAATAACGAAGCACTTTCTTATATGTATTTTCCTATAAGATTAATTTTGTTATATCCATAAATGTTTGTTTTATTTAATTTTGTATGCATGTACATATTAATACAATAACTTGAATAATATAAGACCCTAAATCTGCACAAATTTTGATGAACTTTATAAACTTATTAAAAATAAAATTTATTAATAATATTGATTTGTGAATCGATTATTTTATTGTCGTTATTATTAATATTATTAAGGTGTCTATTTTAAGCCTTTAATTACAGAATTAAATAATAGAATCTAAATTTCAAAGCTATATTACATATTATAGTAGTCCAAAAAGTGTTTCATTATTTTATGTGAACTGTTTGCAAACTTAGAACAAAATGTACTGAGTCAGTGTTACTTAAATTTAAAACATTATGAAAAAGTTTCTTCAACAACGAATAAATAGTGTAACATTCAAATTTTATTTATAAGTGTACATATAAATAAATATAGAAATTATTTGTATTCATAACTTATTATTGTATGTAGTAAACATTACACATGATAAACTTTGTATTAAAATTGTATTGATTCTTTTCACCATCAAATGTATGTAACAGTAATTGGTTTAAGAAACACTACCTCAACTTGATAAAAATTGTTTGAAAAAATGTTAATTTTGGATTTTAAACATTTTATAGAGATGTACGAACATAATAATAAAATCAGCTATGTATTTATACATGCGATTTTAATGTGCGTATTTACAATTGTAAACAAAATGTATATATGTGCACTTTAAATACAAGTCGTAATTTCTTAGTAACCTTGATTCTAATCAGTAGCTTGCATGAAATTAATGTTTATCATTAATAAAAATGTCAAAATGTATTTTTTACACAATATTTATGGAAATTACCATAAAATAATGAGATGGACATAATATAATAATAATAATAATAGGAAAAATCTAAATGTCTTCTATCAATTATGATTTTCATAAAATTTAAACATAGTAATAAAAAGAATTATAGTTGCTCTCATTAAAAAAACATGAGTGTGGTTTTAATAATCTGTTGTAGGGAGATTTCGGGAAAATTCAGGAATAAACTTTTGTTAGCTGTATTTTGGTTTGGTTGTATGTAGGACTCAATTATTCTTTGTTAACTCCAAACGGCTAACAACGAATTAATTGACATACATGCGGATTCAACACTCTAATATTCAGGCGTCCGATTTATTTCAACCGTACTCTCCCGAATATATTAATAACGAAGAGTCCACTCGTATTTCCCATGTTTGAAACAAGGCCCATTTATTTCTAGCGTCCTCTCTTATTAAATTGGAGAAAGCAGACGACCCCCTTCGGGGTTTGTGACAGCGTGGCTCAGTGTGGCCAGATTTGGATGTTGGCATAATTGAAGGCATCGACGACGACGCTAGTAACGACGAATTTCCTTAGCGTTTACCTGAGTGGTGGGAAAAGCCGATATATCCTACCGCCTACCGTACGAGTCACATCTTACGTGTGATCAGCGCTTCACGCAACTTCGGAAGATCGATAAAGAACGTAAATGGGAGCCTTTCCTTCTTGCTCTTGAACAGCTGCCGTTCTCGCATCAATGGAATACAATTTCGAATCTCGATTGCCCAGGCATTTTTACGTTTCGAGCTACATAGGCATATACATATGTATATGTATTGAAGCTTTGTATAATGTAAATCTATGATAATAAATGACATAATTTTAAAGAATTCTATGTGTTCTCATCATTTTTACCTTTCTTTTCCTCTCCCTATTATTTCCTTAGCTATAAGATACATGCCACCTCTTCACAAGGCCGCCAGCATATTAAAAATGTTCCGGGCACTTTGGAAATCCAGATGGTAAAATGCCCAAGTTTATCGTGGAATAGTTCGTTATTTTCAACGCTAGATGGCGCTTATTTAACGACCTCAGGCCCCCTGGTGTTAAAACGCCCAAGTTTGTCGTGGAATAGTTCGTATCCTCCACGCTAGATGGATTTCTTGACAAACTTGGGCGTTTTAGCACCAGAGGGCCTGAGGTCGGTAAATAAGCGCCATCTAGCGTTGAAGGCAACGAACTATTCCACGACAAACTTGGGCGTTTTAACACCAGAGGGCCTGAGGTCGATAAATAAGCGCCATCTAGCGTTGAAGGCAACGAACTATTCCACGACAAACTTGGACGTTTTAGCACCAGAGGGTTTGAGGTCGAAAAATAAGCGCCATCTATCGTTGAAAATAACGAACTATTCAACGCAAATTTGGGCGGCTCTCCGATTCCCACGAGGCGGTCCGAAATTATTTCGGGTAGCTTCGGAGAATCGAGAAAGAGAGCTTGTGTCAGTTTGCCTTTGTCGACTTCCCGAAACTCCACATTGACCACATGGTTGAAAGGTGATTCGCAAAAGAATGTATTAAGTTTAGTTGAATATTTAAATCTTCATTTATTATATAAAAATGTCGGTGCCGGATAAAGTGTTGATGCGAAAAATTAAAAAACGTGAAAAAAGGAAACTTGAAATATTAAAAAAACGGGAAATACAAGTACAAGATGGTAACTGTATGTTTAGAATGTGATTAACTGTTTCTTGTATTTTATCTTATTTTTCAATGAAGTTATTAATTTGAATTATTATTACTTTGTATAGTAACGAAAGATGAAACTGCAATTGAGGATTCAGAACATAATATTACGAAAAATAGTGAAGAATTATCAAATGCATCTGAACAACATTGGATAGAAGATGAACCATTAAAAAGTAAGTCGGAACAATTGTTTATTTGTGCTATGAATATAGAGTGAGTCAAGGAAGTCTTCATAAACTAAAAATATATTTTATTATCTTTGAAAGTAATATACTGAGTATTAATATGACACAAATAAAATATCTGTAACGATTAATTAACAGAGAAATATAATGTAAATATGAACTTAATCAAAACTTGTGTTCGTAAAGTGTTTCTAGAGTTCCTAAATCATGTGCTTTTACCATGTTACAGACAAGAAAAGAAAAATGAATAATGATAAGAAATTAAAAGTAGATGATACATCAATAAATGAACATCCTATATCAAAAGAACATAATGTTGATAATGTAGCTGTAAATTGTAAGTGCAGTAGTAGAATATAAGTAGAATAATACATTATTGTGTTAAATAATATTGTACATATGTTCAATTAAACTTACTTTGTAGTACCTGGATCAGAAGTAGGATTACATGTAACAAATGATACAAGTTTCAAAGTATTAGAGGATACAGTATGTGAAAATACATTAAAAGCAATAAAAGATATGGGTTTTGAAAACATGACAGAGATACAAGCAAAATCTATTCCACCGTTATTACAAGGCAGAGACTTGGTGGGATCTGCAAAAACAGGATCTGGGAAAACTTTAGCATTCTTGATACCAGCCATTGAACTAATATATAAACTAAAATTTATGCCCCGTAATGGTATGTAATTAATATAGATAAAACACTTTTAATTTATATTATAACATTTTTATTTATAGGCACAGGTTGTATTATTATATCTCCAACACGAGAATTGTCCATGCAAACATTTGGAGTTTTAAAGGAATTGATGAAATATCATTTTCATACCTATGGTTTACTAATGGGTGGTGCTAACAGACAGACAGAAGCTCAAAAACTTGCAAAAGGAATTAATATTATTGTAACTACACCTGGTAGATTATTAGATCATTTGCAAAATACTCCAGACTTTTTGTACAAAAATCTTCAGTGTCTCATTATTGATGAAGCTGATCGTATTTTAGATATAGGGTTTGAAGAAGAAATTAAGCAAATTATTAATATCTTGCCAAGTTAGTGCATCTTCTAAATTTCAAATACATATAACAAAACAATTAATAAAAGGCAGTATCAATCTAAATTGTAACGTAATGTACTATATTTACAGAAAAGAGGCAAACAATGTTATTTAGTGCAACACAAACAAAAAAAACAGAAATGTTAACGACTTTAGCTTTAAAAAAAGAACCAGTTTATGTTGGCGTTGATGATGACAAAGAAAAAGCAACAGTAGAAGGTTTAGAACAGGGTTATGTAGTTAGCCCTAGTGAGAAGAGATTCCTACTTCTATTTACCTTTTTAAAAAAGAATAGGAAGAAAAAAGTTATGGTTTTCTTCAGTTCTTGCATGTCGGTTAAATATCACCATGAACTTTTGAACTACATTGATTTACCAGTATTAAGTATTCATGTATGATTATATAATATAAAACGTATATGGTTGGTAATAAAACATGTAGGTGTATATTAAATTTTTTAATTAAACAACAGGGAAAACAAAAACAAACAAAAAGAACAACAACATTTTTTCAATTTTGTAACGCTTCGTCTGGTACACTACTCTGCACCGATGTAGCTGCACGAGGTCTTGACATACCAGCTGTTGATTGGATTGTGCAATATGATCCACCAGATGATCCTAAGGTAAATTGTCAGTACTATATCGCCATTTAAAAAACTGCATAAATTAAAAAACTAAATAATATTTTAGGAATATATTCATCGCGTTGGTAGAACAGCTCGAGGGGAAGGTAGCAGTGGTCATGCCTTATTAATTTTAAGACCAGAAGAACTTGGTTTCCTTCGTTACCTTAAACAAGCTAGAGTACCAGTAAACGAATTTGATTTTTCATGGAATAAGATTGCTGATATTCAATTGCAGGTGAATTTTTAATTGTTATTCTTTTAAACTAAAAATTTATACAATTTATGGGACAACTAATAGGGATACTATCTGTATTTTTGAGGACTGTTTTGAGGTTCGACGAGATTTTTTGCTCATTTGATTATTATATTAGTCACGGGGAATAAAACTGCAGTTAGAAGTAACATAAAGCAGCTACGAAAAATTAAAAAAATTAAAAATTCTGTTTACATTGTTTCCAATGATACACAACAGATTTCTATATTTTTAGCTTGAAAAGTTGATTTCGAAAAACTACTTTTTAAATATGTCGGCGAAAGAAGCATTTAAAGCATACGTAAGGGCATATGATTCTCACCATTTGAAACAAATTTTCGACATTGAAACTTTGGACTTGGCAAAAGTTGCGAAATCTTTTGGATTCGTCGTACCACCAGCCATGGATCTGAGTATCCTTTTTAGAATTATATATATTAGAAGTCTAATACTATATTACTTTTTGTTGTTTAATTTTAACCCTTAAGTGAACTCTTAATCTTTATCTTAATATATTTTTATAGCTTTATTAATTATTAAGCTTTCAAGAATTTTATTTCTCATAATTTATATTATTCAGCTTTCCCACAATATTTCCTTAACAATCTTTTATCGTAGAAGTGGGACTAAGCAAAAATTCACGACCACGAAAAAGATTAGGCGGAGGTGGTTATGGATATTTCAAAAGTATGAACAATCCAAATTCGGAGAAACAACCGCAGCGCAGAATGATATTTCAACAAAAGAAAAAACATCAAAAGGACAATCGACAATTTGTTAGATAATTGTATTTGAAAATGTTTAATAAATACATCAATTGTGCACTATGCATATAAAAAGTTGTTCAAAATACTATCCTTCATAATATATTTCATAATCATCGAAATCGGAAGTGACTCGGTACATCAACAAGTTTATCCGTAAAATTAAAATGGTCAAATGTAGATTGAAGCATTTTAAAAAAATTTTAAACAAAAATAGAATAGAATAGAAAAACTGAAGTTTAATAAATGGTGATGAATTTTACGAAAACATACCCAGTCGATAAAATCATGATACGTAAAGTTTTTAAACAGATGTGAAATATCAAAGTCAAACATTGAGGTGAACTAATAGAAATCGTATTAAGCGAACAGCATACTTGATATGCAATCAAGATATTCTATATTTTATTACTTTTATCGTATGTCACATTATTTAAAAAATATGTATATACCGTTTATTAAAATGATTAAATGTGATGATTTATGGCAAATATAATATTTTGTAACAATACTAAAGCAACTTATATACATAATGTTTTCCTTCAACATATTTTCTTATCGCTTGAACAAATGAAATATTTAAGATGCTCAAATTAGCTAGAACACCCTGAATGCTTTCGTGATTTTATCTATGCCTTTATTTGAAACATATTTCTTATTTTTATTGTCTATAATGTTGTTAAAAAACAGAAAACTCATACCATTGAAAAATACATAACAGTATAAATGAAAATAGAAATCTATTATTTACTTTGAAAGTGATACACCATATTCCTACAAAACGACTCTTTTGTACATAATTATATTTATTCGTGCATTTATACAATTCTGAACTCTATCTATTATCGTGTATTAATATAAAATTAGATTGTATAAATGTATTTTACTGATGCTTAATGTAAGCGACATCATTATTCTTTCATAAGCGAAGAAAATGACCGAAAAAAGAAATCGATATCGAGCATCGTACGTAAAAAGTACAATAGCGTATTGAATTACATTTTAATGCTAACGTTAATGTCCACTCGAGCATCTTGGGGCTCTCAATGTCTGAATAAACACATTTACTCTAGTAATAATCGGTGTACACAGTAACAATATACATTGAGATAAAAAAGTAAATACAAATTCCAACATATCTTGATCATTATATCTTATTTATTAGATGCAGAGAAATATCGATATTTTCCAATAGTTCAAATTCTACGAAATTTCAAAGAAATCTTTACATTAATTCTTAATAATACAAAAGAATTATTATGATTTTATGTATTGTTAAAAATACTTAAACAAAAGACATGAAATTACAATTTCTCAAGAATTTAATTAGAAAATTAAATAAATTTTCAAGCCGTGACTCCGTTATCGATGCATTTAAAAAAAAAAATGTCAAAGGGGAAAGATAAATGGCTCGAAGAGCGCTACATTGGTAGGATCTCGGTTCTTTTTTAAAAATTGCATAATTTTTTAAAGTATGCATATTTTTGGTTGCACATATCGATTCCTCTTTTCATTCTAGGTAAGAAATTATTTGGCACAGTGGCAAAAAAATGATTAGTTCTTAAGATATTTTCAAAAAATGTTTACATCGAGGAAGAATGTTACTACCTCACGTAGCACATTGTGGAAAGTCAGGAAAGAATTTAGGGAAAGCATGAAAACAAAATCACTGTTATTGAACAACCGTGAATATGTTAGTTATTGACATAAAGGATAAACATTCGTATAATGAGTGGGAGTAACTGTATTTGAGCAAAGGGGTGTAGGAAAGCGAAAGAGGAAGATGAGGGAGAAGTACGCTTGCGCACGAGATCGCGTGGTTGTTTTCAAGCAGTTACTTGTGTGCTTTCGTCCACATTCCCCTACCCCATGAAAATCCTCGCATCCCCTACACAAACTACACATACATGCACGTACGTATATACGTGTATATATGTATATACATATAAATATATATATATCTGAAGATACCTTCGATACTGTCTCACTTCTCATCGTTACCCTCGTATCGCGCGACTCGTACAATTTTCAAGATTGCACTTCGTCGAGAAAGTAATTTCATCAGCTTGTTGGAAGCCCTTTGATCTTGGTCTCTAGCATAAGGTAAGTTTGTCAATTTCGTTAAATTTAGTTTAAATTTTGCGGTCATGAGATTTACGTAATTTCATAATCTGCACCGTGTTATGTGGTTTTCGTTCGTAAAATTGTGATTATTTAAGAAATATGCGATGCTCGAAAAGTACAAATTTAAAGGATAAGCGAACGTGTGTTCTTCCGCCCGGTAATTTGCAATTTATTTTCATTTCTAAACATAGTCTATTTTGGAATAAAAAAACCACGCGTAATTGTGAAACTATTCTAACTCGAGATACAAATATTTTCGTAAAATAACATTTTTAAAACTATAGAGAGCGTGTATTAATTGAAATCTTTTTATTGGTATGTTTAAATCTCTTAAATCCGTTTCTCAATCGCTCTTAAACACGATTACAAATTATGCTTATAGTTGATAAAGTTCAACGATTAACAGTGAGAATTAAATAATTTAATTTAAAGTAGCGCGATAAATATGTTACCGATATTTTTAAATACATTTTATTACAACCGAAAGAAATATGCGAACTGTTACCGATTAATAGAGCATAGGCGTGGAACAAGATGTAAAATGAAATCCATATTATTATTAGGTCTATACCGTTGTCTTTTAGTTATGTTAGAAATATAATTACAAATATATTACTGCGTTACAGCAGATTACACTTATCGTGTACAAATGTAGAAAAATAGAGATCTAAAGTTCTTCGACGGTTAATCAACGATTGGAGAAGCGAAAAATTTTTGTTTTTGCCTTTTCTCAGGTATAATCTTCGAGTTGTAATTACTGGTTTATGTATAATAAAGTTCGTACCAGTAAATAGTTACAAAAATGTTTTTTTATTTCTGGTTTATTTATTTCGATAAATTAAAGTTCAAATAGTTACTTGATACCAATAGGATTAAAAATAAATAATACAGATATACCGCTTCAAAATCTATTGAAATTAAATTTTTTTATCATCGATAAGTAGTTTAATTGTTTCGATACGTGATCAAATCCTTCGTAAACTCTTGTTTTTAAATCATTAATGTATATTTGAGAATTGAAATTGATAATTGAAAATTGTAATACAATAGCGTTTAAATTTTGAACACCGTGAATATGTTCTATGAAACTCATTGCCGAACAATATGAAAACTACTCAGCCGTCCCTTATTGTTAAATACCTGCCGCGTTACATACACAATAGAAACAGAATCCAGTGCACTGAATTGCTTTAATATGTAACTTTACTCTGTTCGATACGAATCTATTTCTACACAAATTGTATCGCGTTGAAAAGCTTGTGCTAATTTTACAAAAGTATTCACTTTCTTTCGCATACGAACTCATTTACTCAAATTTACAGCATCAAAGGCAATGCACAAGGTAATTTATATTTAACAAAGAATATTTTTTTCAATTTTTCAAAACAAGTTTTGCTTAGATATCGATATACCAAAATATCAGTGATAAATAACAATAATAGAATGCAGTTTTGTTTGATATTGGGTAATTTAAATATTTAAACAATATTTTTTTTAAAGGCAACTTAACATTATTTTCGCCCTCTCGTAAACAATTTATAAGCAAAATTAAAATAAAAGATTGATGCCACCATTGTAGCCATTATAAAACAGCCTCAAATGCATAAATAGTATTTATAATTTATAAATAAATAAATGGAATTGTTGGTCCTACGCTATAAAGTTTAATTACATTATCTAAATAATTGCACATTATTGTATGAACTAATATAATTTGACAAATCATGATTATACTGTGTTCTTCGTGAGAAACTAAGAAGTTGGTCGAAAAGTGTTCAAACTTGCAAAACGAGAGACTCGACATTCCCGGTAAAAATAAAGGGCAATTACATGAACACATTCGATAACATCCATATGTTGACTCGATATTAAATTTGCAGAATGATTAATCTGCTTTCCTTGGGTAAATGAGTTACTGATCGATAGATTGTAACATGGGGTTGTCACAACTTAAAGCGAATAATACGAGGACACTCGTTTAAAATTTATTTTAAATACAGGAAACGTTAATAAAGGACGAACAGTTGACTCTTGTTTATTTCAACAAACTGTTAACGATCTCAAAGTAAGTTTCGTCGCGTTATTATTAAGATACAGCCTGGTCCATGCACACAGAGTCATCGAAAATTAAATTTATCGCATTCACTTTACCAAACACAATTCTGGTGGTCATGTAAATGATATTGTATTTCATCTATAATGTTATTAAATGTGCATCAAAATGTTCAAGTATTTAAGTATTTACTGTATAAAAACCAATAGTATCGTACGACTATTTACTTAAATAGTTATGCATACTTAATTAAAATTAATCAGACACGTTTTAATAGTAATTGATCACGAATTTAATATATCATTTTATTTTCAGAAAACGTTAATAAGATGTGGAGTAAACTCTATGTAAAATCTATGTTGCTATTCGTTATCATTGGCTTTGCTGTCGGTGTTGAAAGATACAAAGACTATGGAGGTATTTATATAATTATCAATTAATCTGCGAATAAATAAAACAATTTTTAAATAATTGAAACAACATCCTCCCATTGTTTACGTGTGTTCTGTATCAGTGACACGTAAACCGTGGACCGTGTTTGCACACGTAATGTTATTATTTTACTCTAAAGGAATTATAATTTCACCAAAAAATATCGGTTAATAAATTTAGAATAACACGATACAAATACACGCTAAAATTTGGCATAAGTGATTTCTTCGTCAAGTGTCACAATCTATGGGGGGTGCGTAAAAAAAAAACTAAAAAAAAAAATTTTGACCCTTGTAGCTAAGGACCACCATAGTCAACAAGTTGACGATATTTAGGTTTCATGTAACTCGCTTATGTAAAAATTAGTTGCAATTAAACTTTTATTTTTTAATTGTTTCGTTTATTCGTGTATGATCTTTACAGATGAAATACCGGAAAAAATACCAGAAGAGAATATCCAAGAGCTTTACAAATTTCTAATGCATCGTAGTACTTTCGACGATACTGTATTTGGCAAGGTTCCTTTCGAACATTTAATGATCCGCAAATCACAACGATCGCCTTCTTTACGCTTACGTTTCGGGCGTTCGAATTCGAATTTACCTGTAAGTACAAATTTCCTCCTCCTGAATTTAATACTTTTGTAAAGATCGCATACTTTCTTATATCAGGTCACCCCATAAATAATATTCTCTGTTTATCTTGCTTTAAATAAACACTTAAAACGCATCTCGACAATGTGCTTACAGAAACTTGTTCTTATATCTTTTAAAAAATGCTTTCTCAGCGTTTACAAGCGCGTTCGAAGCAATTAAATCGATATTTTTCGATTACATCGATTACATTTGATATTAATCGAATACATCGGTAATTGGTTCTCATTTTATTTTCGTCTGTAGAATTACCTCCTCGAACAATGACTAATGGTAGCCGAACACTATATAATTACATTTACACCAGTACAATAATAAAATCTGATCTATTAATAATAGTAAACCATTATCATTGAAAAACGTAATAGTAACACATTTACAAATAACTTTTAAATAATTTGTGTTTTTCAGATGGAAAGATTCTTTGGATATATGAACGGTATTGCATCATCAAGATTCAACGACAATTAAACGAAAATGAGTAGTTCGATTTTCCGCAATCTCTTTTACTACGCGTATGAAAAGAATTCAAGTATAACAATTGTCCTTAAATAAAATTTCCATTGTCAATGGTTCCTAACCTATTGTCTTTTCCTCAAAAGAAACCACATTTTCAAATTTTTCACCTAAAAAAACTTATTTTGAAGCCGAAAGATGAATATTCTTTCGTTTTAAATATTAATTTTTCAAAACGTTTAGTGTGGGTACAACTCACAAGCGAAAGTTTTAAGTAGCAAAATATAATCCGGTACAGATCCCAATGTATTCCCAACATCGAATAAAATTCTCAGACTTTGCATAGCCTACTTTGGTACCTACCACCCGAAACATGATAAATTTGACAACACTGTCATTAGTCCTATAAATACCTAATATACGAATATATGTTTATGTTTATGTACTTTTTGTATTATGAATGTAAAAATAGTTACACATATACATATATATTCATTATATGTAATTTAAACTTAAGCTGTTTTAATTGTGCAAAAGTGCAATTTTCAGTTTTTGTTCCGTATTTTATTTAAGTACATCGTTTTTTTCCTCGTAAAATTGATAAAATTGTTTTATTTTCAATTCACAAATATAATGTTTAATTTAAAAATATGTTACCGTTATTACGAGTTCTTCATCTAGAAAGTTTCTGGGGTACATACCGTGGAGTCAATTACAATATTCACAATCCTCTTGCCAAAAGGTGGTATCCAAATCCAAATCCACATCCTGCGTGGCCAGATCTGGCATAATTGAGTGCATCGACGTCGACATTAGTAACGACGAACATATCTTACCGCATGAGCCACATGTTACGCTGGGTCAGCACCTCATGTAACTTCGGGAATTCGATAAAGAACGTGAATGGGAATCTTTCCTTCTTGCTCTTGAACAGCCGAAGTCCGTCTTCACGGCACACAATTTCGATTCTCGATGGCCCAGCATTTCATAGGCTATGTATAGGCACATACATATAAGCCAAGAATTATTATTTGAAATAATGGAATACTTAGCAAATAAATCGTTTGAAAATAGTTTTCACTGTCTTATTTGATAAACTATTTTCAAACGATCTATTTGCCAAGTATTCTATTATTTCAAATAATAATTCTTTAATTTCATAATAAGGAATGTTCATTTAATATTTAATTAAATTTGTATCAATTATATAGGATGTTCAAGTTTTATTCCGGAGTTATTCCGTAACAGAGGTGTTCAGTCTCTGAGTTGTTCAGTTCAAAGTTCAAAGTTCAGTCTTCAAAGAAACCAGGGTTGTCCCTTGGCCGCTGCTCGTGAAACATCTTCTTGACCATCTTCGGAAATCTTGATTGAATGGAAATCTTCAATTAAATTCTTCATCTGGCATCACGGTCCGTCTTACTTCGTGGTTAAGGGATAACTCCCGCGAGCGCCCCAGGGGGCTCCTCTAGTGATTAAAAAGGACGGACCAGGGAGAGTGACCCAGATGAAATTTGTCAACTTTGATAGACGAATTGTCCATCAAAAGAAATTAAAGAATCATTATTTGAAATAATGGAATACTTATAGATATATAATAGAATTTCTACATATTCTCCACTAAAATACGTGTTATTTGTCTCTGGAAACATTAAAATCCTTCAATTCGTTCAAAAGTTATAATATTTTAAACATACGCATGAAATTTCAAGCGAACATTTCTGTATGTTTAAAACATTATAACTTTTGAACGGATTGGAGGATTTTAATGTTTCCAGAGACAAATAACGCGTATTTTAGTGAAGAATATGTGGAAATTGTAAGAATATTCGGAAAATTGGTGCGCGCGAAGAGGCTCGGTATTCTTGCAACTTTGTTAAACTTTCGATCAAGCGGAGCCTAACTGGCTGCTGATTGGCTGAATGGCTGCAACCCATAATCCCCTCCCGGTATAAAGTTGGCTACTGCTGACCAACTCCTCAGTACCCTTGGAGCCGCCAGGGGTACTCTGACGCGTGTTGGTTTCAAAGAACTTTCCTTTGGGTTCTTTGCCCAATTTAATTTCATTCATATTACTTCGTTGGGGTGATATTATTCCATTTATTCTGTTCTTTCAGTAATACTTCGTTGGGATGATATTTTTCCACTCATTCCAATCTTGGTTTTATACTTCGTTGGGTTGCTCGATCCATTATTTTTCATATTTAGTTTTTTTTTTCCATGTTATATTTATGTTTTTTTATTTTTCCTAGGTATTTGGTGCATTTATATTTTCTTGTACAAATATTAATTGTTACTTGAGTTTTTGTTTAGATCAATTCCGAGGGTCCTACTGGAAAACGCCAGATTCATCCGCCAATCGAGGGGTCCAGCATAGATGCGATAGTATGTAAGTGCGGTTAGATTTAAGATATTAAGATTAACGTCGAACATTTCTTTGATTGAATTAATTTAAATTAATTCTAAATTTCCTTTTTAACTTGATTAGTTCGAGCCTCGACGTTAATTTTCGGTCTCTTAGTTTATGCGCAAATTGCCAATTAATTATTCAATTTACTAGATTCTCGTTTTCAGTCATTCCCTCGTTTCCGGCTTCGGTCACAGTTGTTTCATTGAAGGAAACATGTGATCGGCCGTGTGGCTAATCCGAAAGATCAAATCGTCTTCTCTTGTTGGCTGGATTCATGGAGAATGGTACTCCACTTGAAGGTGTGGAGTATCCGTTTCCTGCGGAAACGCATACCTTCCGGTTGGAAGTCCTTGTCACAGGTACTCTCTCTATGTTAGACATCCTGAGTCGGGTCCTTTGGCTCCCGGCGGGTTGCAGTGGAGAAATGGAGACCAGTTTCAGGGGCGTGTATCCGTTCTCCTGTAGAAATCGAGTCATCAAGCGGAGTCAATTCGATCCCAAGATCTGTTGCACGGTTCAGCATCGCGTCTTGTCGCGTCTCCCACACTTTAGATTCATCCCTCTTTTAAAATCCATTTTTTAAACAAAATAATTATTTGGCATGATTCTATCTCTTTCTCTTCTATTTCTCTCTCTCTTTCCTATATTAGTTTCTAGGTCTGTAAAGGGGAGATCGATGAAACTTTGATTTGATAGATTCGATAGATTCCATCTATCTCCCTTCGGGTCTCCACTCGCAGCAACCTCCTCGTGGTGAGACCTGGTAATCGGTGTTATCCACAATGAAGAACTTCTTCATCATGGGTAACACCGAGCTAATGGCTGCGAATTTAAAACAATATAAATTTGATTTTTAATAAATTTGACGCTGTATGGAAATGTTGTCTAATACTTTTTTGTAGGTATCCATGAGCTCTACTTCCAGAAAAAATTTCAATGAGATACGTTCACTATTGTAGAAGTTATGATGGTTTGAAAATTGATAATTTTTCTGAAGGTTTTGTCACTTTACAGGGTTAAGGAACAATTTTTCGAATATTCTTAGTATTTCTACATATTCTTCACCAAAATACACGTTGTTTGCATTTTGAAACATTAAAATCCTCCAATCCGTTCAGGAGTTATAATGTTTTAAACATACAGAAATGTTCGTTTGAAATTTCATGCGTATGTTTAAAACATTATACAGGGTGTTCGGCCACCCCTGGGAAAAATTTTAATGAGAGATTCTAGAGGTCAAAATAAGACGAAAATTAAGAATACTAATTTGTTGATGGAGATTTCGTTAAAAAGTTATTAACGTTTAAATTTCCGCTCGTACTGAATTTTTTCTAGAAAGTGGGTAGGATTTCGGGGGTAGTTCTATTCACCGAAAATTATTGTAATTGACCCCCGCAACTGAAAATAATTTTTTTAGAACGATTTGAAAATTTTTTTTTTTCGTCGAAAAATTTAGGCACCTACCCCCTTGTCGATTTTTCTTAAAAATTACTTTTTCATTTTTAGGAATTTTGTTTTACCCCCTAGAGAAAAGTTGTTTAATACTTTTTTGTAGGTACCCATGAGCTCTACTTCAGAAAAAAGTTTCATTGAAATATATCCACAATTATAGAAGTTATGACTGTTTGAATATTGGACCATTTTTATGGGGTTTTTCTCATTTTGCGGTGTCAAGGACCAACTTTTCGAATATTTTTGCGATTTGTACATATTCTCCACCAAAATACGCGGCGTTTGGCTTTTTGAACATTAAAATCGTCCAATCCGTTCAGAAGTTATGGTGTTTTAAAGATTCGCATGAAATTTACGGGAAGCATTTTTGGCCTGAAATTATATTTTCGGTAAGGAATTTTTTTCTCGACAATGGTTAGGATTTCGGGGGTATGTCTAATCACCAAAAATGATGGTAATTGACCCCTGCAATCGACTATAATTTTTTTAGAACGATTTAAAACTTTTTAATTTTGTTGAAAAATTTCACACCTTCTCGAATTTTTTTCTCCAAACTGGGTAGGATTTCGGGGATATGTGTATTCATAAAAAATGATTGTTATTGACTCCCGCAACCAAAAATAATTTTTCCAAAACGATTTGAAATTTTTTAATTTAATTGTTAATAACTTTTTAACGAAGCCTTCATCAACAAATTGGTATTCTTGATTTTCGTCTTATTTTAGTCTCTAGAATCTCCCCTTAAAATTTTTCCCAGAGGTGGCCGATCACCCTGTATGCGATCTGGTATCCAGTGCTTCATTTGTGTAGGTAATAAAACTAGTTTTAACATAAAATAAATTTTTTTTATTCATCTTCATACAGAAATTACGAAATTCAGTAAATTTTCAGTATATTTTCTCAAACAATTAATTCAAACTTCAATGATTTACTGGCCCAAGTAAGTATTACACTTTACCATATATGTAAATACATATATTTGTGTGTATTGTATGTATATAGCTAGGTACTTTGTAGGGGTAATAATATAATACTGTAACTACTGGCATCTTCATGTTTGTAATGTTTCAATAAATTTACTAAGCTCATCATACATATAAGTTACATACATACTGAACTTTCAACATCTACAATCACTGAATTCTTTTTCTTCTTCAGAAATCAGCCAATGCATTTTTAGTCAACATTTCTGAAAATATGAGAAAACCATTAATATTTAGGGTGGAATTTACCTATAAGGAGGATCAGTTTTTGTGGTATATGCAGAAAAAAAAAGTGATTCTTTATGAAAAAATGAATTACAGAAACAGAAAACTTGTTGAATCTACATGCAAATAACTGAAAGTCACAAGGAGAAATCTCAAAGATCTGGATGGAGATGTTAAAGATCGGGATCGGGAAGAATTCGAGATCACACAATTCGTCACTTTTTAGCATTGATGATTATGTGACACTTAGCGTGTAGTGGCGGTACTACCTAGTGATTTTAAAAACGAGACACCAAGTATAATTATTGTATATACATTAAGTGAGCATATATTAATTGCCGCTAGCGATATCGATAAGCACAATTCCGACACTGCAGAGTTGAAACAAACGAGCAATGGGCGCCATGGCGCCAAGCCAAGTTATTGCGCACTCGCTTTCAATGGATATTTTCTCAGCTTGTGCGAATTGAAAACCGTTTCACATAAATGTAACTAATACAAAATTAAGATCAACTTATATAACAAACATATTCAATGACAAAATATAAAAGTATAAATGTTATTTACAAATCAACAAGATACCATTCCCTTGTTTAGTAAGAGTGGTTAAGGAAAAAGCTAATTAAAATCAAACTTATACTGTCCTAACAAAGAATTAAGCGATTAAATGTTAATTATAGTTAGCATACAATTAGGCATTGTTTTCTTCCTTTCGTTAACCTAATTAAAAAAAGAAAGAACAACACAATCAACTTATATTATTACGAAACATTTACAAAGCAAAACAATAAATAACATTATATTGTGGATGTTAAATGCATGAAAATTATAAAATATCTTCGTAAGAATCTGTTCCACTACGTATAGTACATGCATCTTCATCTTGAGGAACTTCTATATCTACATACATAATACGAAGCGTATTCGTAAATCCTGAGCCTTGTTTCCATCCAGTGACAACTACGACTGGATCTCCAGCTTTAACGAAACCACGATCTTTGCCGAAGTTCAATCCAAACTGAACACGTACATCAACATCTTTCACCCAATCAGACAATGGCGCACCTGCAAATAATAATTACCTGTACATGGTAATTTCGCGTATTTTTCGCACATAGTAAAAATACTTGTCACTAGGTGAATACTTTTTCCATATATTTATCTCTCGTAATAATATTCATTACCTTCATAAAATAATGGTAAAATCCCACGGTAAAGATGTGCTTGTCTTGCAACTTGATGGAATCTAGTTACCGCAATAATCGGACAGCGAGGTCTATATTTAGCAATTAAATGTGCAGAGCGACCAGAGGTCGTAATTACTATAATAGCACTAGCTAAACATTTCATAGATTCTGCTACAGCAGCAATTGCGACAGTATGCGTGGCATCAATTGGCGGCACAGCTTTGCTTGAAAGATCATGGAATATCTGTGTTTGCCAAATGGCTGCTTCTGCTTCCTTACAGATATTAGCCATTGTACGCACACATTCCAAAGGATAATCTCCCTTAGCAGTTTCACCTGAACATTTTACAATTGTTATATAAATAATGCTATTTAATCTTTTAGATAAAAAATTCATAGTCCGAAAATATAAATATTTTTGTTTCGTACGAAATTTCTTCTGCAACTTGTTATATACTTAAAATACAGGAACACATACGTGCAATATAATATCAGTACCTGATAACATAACACAGTCTGCACCGTCGAGAATAGCGTTTGCTACATCTGATGTTTCGGCTCGAGTTGCCCGTGGCTTTTTCACCATAGATTCAAGCATCTGTGTAGCACAGATCACAGGTTTGCCAACTTTATTACATCCAGAAATCATACATTTCTGTGCCAAGAACACTTTTTCTGGTGGTATTTCAATACCAAGATCACCACGAGCCACCATAATACCATCGGAAGCATCAATAATTTCATTGAGATTTGTCATGCCTTGCTGATTTTCAATTTTTGATATTACTTTAATATTCTTGCCCTTCTCGCCAAGAATTGCCCGAATTTCACTCAAAGCAGCAGCATTTCTGATAAACGAAGCGAAAATCATATCTACTTCTTGGTCAACTCCAAATTGTAGATCAGATTTATCTTTCTCAGAAACAGCTGGTAGATCTACTGGTACACCAGGCAAATTAACACCTTTGCGAGAACCTAGCATACCGCCATTTTCGACCGTCGTTGTAATTCCATCAGGAGCTAACGAATATAAAGATTAAAAATTAGATAAATTTAGTATAAAAATATTAATAACAATAATAATAACAACAAGCTCTCTACGCGATCTTTCACTCTGCCATCCCTGCATGTACGTTCTTCAGTCTCCGAAGAGTTTACAATATATGGTTTCATAAAATTGGCCGCCGCCGTCGATGTAATACGCGGTTCCTGACCATCCTCTATTCTATAACTTCATATCGGTTATTTTTCTATATTTTTAAAATTTTATATGGACCAAAAAGTTTCGCTTACAATTTCGATCTAAGGTCGAACTGTGTTTTCTTAATTACAATAAGGTCGCCTTCATTATACGGCATAGCCTCTCTACATTTTTTATTGTAACCATGTCGATTTTCCTCTTGTATTTTTATTAAATTCTCTTGGACGATTAAAAAATTGTATGTAATACAAATTTATTATCTACCCCATTAATTACTGCACTTGTTACCACTTATATTACACCAGTTTTTTTAAATAAACCAAACATCGACATCAGCTGATTTATTTTGCTGTTTTAATTTATAGAGAATATAAAAATATTTATAATACATACAGACTGCAGTAACGATGAGAGAAATTAAACCATCATCAACGAAGACACGGTTCCCAACCTTCAGCACTTTGGAAATGTTTTCGTAATCCACAAAAACTGCGTTGACGTTACCTTTTTCCAAGAGCGATTTGTCAGTAGACAATTTGAAACTCTGACCTTTGACTAATTCAACTTCAGCTGATCCGCCCTAGTAAAATAACAAGCCTTTAAATATTACATTTATCTTAGTAAAAAAGAAATATTAAAATATACGTATAAGAACTCGGTTTTAATGCATCGCCATGTCAACAGAATAATTTCCAATAATTTATTTCACCAATTTTACCTTGTTAGACTTCAAGATAAAAAAAACTTGTGCAAGACATTATAACAAGCAACGCGTTAATACAAATTATTTTTCAAACGAATCCTATCTTTTGTTACCTACCCCTTCTAAAAGTCCAGTACGAATTTCAGGACCCTTAGTGTCGAGAGCAATCGCCACAGGAACGTTAATTTTGGAACGAGCGGTGAGATTTTTCTGCGCTTGTCTTACGTTAGCGATTGTCTCGGCGTGATACTCGTGCGATCCATGAGAGAAGTTCAATCGTGCAATATTCATACCCGTTTCAATCATCTTTTCAAGGGTTTCAACCGATCTCGAAGCCGGTCCGATTGTGCAAATTATCCCCGAAAGTCGAACGAAAGACGCACGATTTTCGATATCCAGAGCACACATGTGGTCTAACTGACTTTGAGCATACATAGCCAGGGTGTTCGGCTTTCCAGACATCTACAAAACACATAATAATCATGTAAAATTTGTATACAAACTATTTTAATTCTTTAGAACAATCATTAACACGATGACTGCCATACCACTTTTCCACGTTTTAACAAGTTCTCGACATTTGTTCAAATCAGTGTGAAACATAGAAATACTTGATAATTCAATGGTGTATTAGTTTTTTTTCGACATCACCAGTGATCACCATGGCAGTCAACATGTTAAGCAAACTAATCTGAAAGCGTCTTGATATTGATGTGTAATTCAACCGAAAAAAATATACAGGATGTTCGACCACCTCTGGGAAAAATTTTAATGGGAGATTCTTGAGGCCAAAATAAGACGAAAATCAAGAATATCAATTTCTTAATTGAGGCTTCGTCAAAAAGTAATTAAAAAATTAAATTATAAAATTTCAATCATTCTAAAAAAATTATTTTTGGTTGCAGGGGTCAATTACAATCATTTTTTGTGAATAGATATACCCCCGAATTCCTATCCACTTTCGAGAAAAAATTCTTTACCGAAAATATACTATGTGGCCAGAAATGTTTCTCCGAAATTTCATGCATCTGTTCAAAACATGATAACTTCCGGACGGATTGAAGGATTTTAATGATTCAAAATTCAAACAATGCGTATTATTGGAGCTCTAGAGCCCTAGAAAAATAGGCCGAAAAAATATGTTGGATGTAAGGTCTACTTGTGTACCTCGTCTGTGGTGAGAACTATTATCGCGCGCACGCAGCATTCTACAGGCGTAACTTTAAATGTTAATAACTTTTAACGAAGCCTCAATCAACAAATTGATATTCGTGATTTTCGTCTTATTTTGGTCTCTAGAATTTCCCATTAAAATTTTTCTTAGAGGTGGCCGAACACCCTATATATGAAAAAATTAATAAGCAAGTACTAAAAGTCTATAAAAAGTCAAATCTACACAAATATAGAGCTAAACTATTATAAAAAAATCATCTATACTTAAGCAAAATCAATTACATTGTCAAGGTCACGTACTACCAGCAATTAACTCTGGTTCATCTCAACCTTCTGTTTGAAAGATAAAACATGCAAAAAAACTCACATGCATTCTCTCCTGAACAGAATAACGAGTTGAAATGGTAACTAGCACGCTTACCTGATATGATTTAGAGTCAGACACGTGACCTTGACAGGAAAATGCTATATTAATTTTAGTTTCACTGTACGTGAATCTTTAAATCCAGGCTTATAAGAATGTGAGATCAGCATTCTCTGCTGTATTTAAACATACAGGGTGTTCGTTTGGAAAGTTACAGTAGAAATATTTTGAAAACAGTATTCAATACAAACGTTTCTCAGTTTCAAGGGAGAAATACAGCTATTTGTTAAATGTTTTTAAAATTATTTGATGGTTGAACTTTACAGAAAAGGAAAAACTTTTATGTGTTACTTTCCATAACTTTGATCCATTATCTTTCTAAAAATGGTATGAATGCATTGTTGGGATTCAGCAAACTAAATTGAAACTAAACATAACATTAATCAGGCTACCTTTAATTCGCCTAATATATGTAATATTAATACAATGACTGCTCATAATTAAAATGTTTCATGATTCAATAATTTAATTATTATTTTTTGTTATACATTAAATTAAAATTACATTTCCGGTTCAAATTGGTAAAGAGAGTTTTAGAATATTCCAGTGGATTGGTAGAATTCTAAAAAAATACAACATCAAAAACTGTATCAATATTTTATATACACTGCTGTTTATAAGTATTAGACACTTGGTCGAAATGTTGTTAACCTTTGGATTGTTATAACTCCATTAAAAGAAGTTGTTCAATCATTTTTCTGAAGTTACTTTCAAGGTTGAACCTTTTACTTTCACAATCCTAAGTTGAATTTCCTTGATGATTTTTTTACACCAGGGAGCAAATGGGAAAACAAAGATAATTTTATTGAAAAAAATGTTTCAAATTCAAACAGCCTTCAAAAATTTTTTAATTTTATACACTTTACAACATCAGTACAACATTTTTGTTTTGGTGTTGCATTAATAAGCGAGCAATGACCTTAAATCAATATTTCTTGGATAGACAATTTCTTAGATACAATTAAAAATCTGTAGATTTCAATAGTTCTAATCTTTTTTATATGAACTACATATTAATGAAAACTACTTATATAAATACACTCTAATACAAATGTTATTTTGTCATATTTTGTGAATACTAATAATCACTATTTACAAACATGTGGTATGATCACAGCAATTTGAAACCATTTTTAAAATTGCATTAACAATTTATACTAAAAACAACTCAAACTTCATAAAAACATAACAGCAAGCGAAATAATATCATTGCAAACTAATATACACGTTGCAGTACTGCTTCTCTTCTTGCAATCCAATTGAGATCAGATTTTACAAAGAAATGTTTGGGCAACAAATGGGTTTTAATAACACAGCTGTTGACCACTTGAGTCAAGAGTTGCTTGAATAGAAAAAACATAAAGAGCAGTGGGTGCAAACTGCTGCTAATGTAGATTGATGCAAGAAGCGAGGCTGTGCTGTATAATTAATTGGTGAGGTAAAATACCTTATCGTCTGCTGTAATCCAGACCATTTTTGCAGGCTGCGCAAATAAATAGGAGACAGGAATTAGTGACAATACTGTTTTGACGACACCTTGTCTACATCTGACTGCATTTGTTGGTGCACATGGTGCACACTGCTTATTGGGTAAACAATGCAAATTTCGCAACGAACAGAAGTAGAAAGGGAAATTGAATACGTCCGACGAATGTACTAGATGATGGCGATGCCAATACATACAGCAAGTGTACCAAAATTTAAGAGTCTGCATTCTATTTCAAATTATTTATTGAAATAAAACAGACCGAGCAGATCCATTTAAATAGCATTTAAATTTCGTTGATTTATGCGCAACACTAAAAAATGTATGATAGTTACGAAATTGATTACTATACGTTAATTTATCCCTCCGGCAGGCGCCCTTTTCATTGTAAAACGAGCGCCTTTTTTTGTACTCTGTACACGCGGCGTTGATATTATGAAATTCTTATTTTTTAGCCAAATAGATAGAAAACCCTTCAAACGAGGAACAGAAAAAGATTCGAAATCGATCCGATCACGGGGAAAAACATTTTTGGAGAAGGACTAAGATGCGAAATTAAGTTGTGTACTCTGTACACGGGCGTGCCCGCTGGAGGGTTAAATTAATTTTAGCCAGATAAGAATTGTGACGAGCACATCATTTGTATCGTTACATTGTCTCAAACTCCTATTTTGATGAAATTACGAGAGCTAGTTCTCAAAAAAATAATTAATATGTTCTTTTTTTTATCTGCAATCGTCCATATTAAAGGGGTTAGGAAAACAGCCCCTAAAGATGAAATTTCTTGCACGCGTACAAAACGATGCTTTCCATTGTTTCAGTGCCAATGAGTCTAATGCAAAACGCAGTCGCATATAGGAAATTCCATCTTTTAAAGTTCAGGGTCGAAAACATATTTTAGGACAAAAATTTTCTTTTTTTAAACATACATTTTCGAGTATGAAATTCAACGATAAATAAAATCCCACTTTTAGAAACATAGGATTTATATGACATATTGCTTTCGACTAATTCAGATCGTAAGACCTTCGGTCAAATGCAAATGGGGTAAGAACCCTGTAGGATTTTTAAGTGTTTGAAACAGAAGATTTCTTTGTGTAAAGTATGTGGTAGTTCTGGAAAGAGCTAATGACTAATTAACATTGCAGTTTTCCCTCAGCTTTTTAAGAAACCTGTGGATATTTTTAAGAATTTTAATTGATTTCTACAGTCAAGATGAGGAAAGTGTAAGGCAAACTACCCTACTCCATTTACAACAGTATTCAGAAATGTATAAATATATGCGATTTTTGTGTTGTATACTATCTCTGTTGCATCAGTCACTCTGTTACGGTCAGAGGTCGTGACCGAAACAATGACCGCAATTCTCGACTGGCTACATATCTCTCAATAACTTCCAAATTTCTAAAACGTTTTAACTGTAACCCTAACCGAAATAACCGAAAATTTGAGAGGAGTATTAAGAGGTTGAAACCCTCAAATTCGACCCTTCCGAAACGACGGGAAGATACGTTGTTTCTGTCAATCACATTGTCATGCTAGTCCCAAATGGCGTCAATATAGAGAAAAGATTTTGTTTTTTATAGCCTAAATTATGTATTATTTACTTAAATACTTTACTTAATACTTTATGTATTAATTATCACAATGAATCAATGGAAAACAAGAAATATCATGAAAGTAGAAACAAAGTAAACACGGGTAACTTTTCGTAGTATGAAACTTCGAATATGATTTTACGCTCATATTAAGACTACGTTGAATATTTGCCTATAATTTTGGTAATAAAGCATTTACAAGCAAACTTCATATAACTTTTTAAATGCCTCGTACCATACGTGCGTCCATGACGCCACGTCAATATTTTTGCTCTCTAGTGTAGGTACTATCCGTCGATGAGAAGTTGGCGAACTACCCCCAAATTAAACAGCACAGAGAACGGGGGAGAAATTCGCTCGCACCGCCTAATCCCTTCCAGAAAGATACACTTCATAGCCACACGCATATTAGTATGTAATTATAAGTATTACAGATTTCTCCTTATTACGAGTGACGATCTCGCACCTAATGCGAGTTAATATCCTAAACCTACGTCTACGCCATTGTCGTTTGTTATTACTTTGTCTTACTCTATTCCGATACATTATGTTTGCGTGATTCGTCACGTGATAGGATTGTAAATGTGATCGACTCATAAGGGGAGGTCACGACCTGTCAACCTCGGATTTGGATCAAATTTGGCAGAGTTGTAGGGGTTGATGTCCAAACATAATCTGTGAAACATTAGATGTTTATGACTAGCCATTTTTGAAAAAAATGGCTTTAAAGTTCAAAATTTCGAAGTCGTCGGATCGAATACGTTTTTTTTTTTTAAATTTTAGGTCTTGGCGAGAAGAACACAAAAGTCACATAAGGAACATAAACATCTAATATTTCACATATTTCAATAGTGACAATACAACAGTCAATTCCAGTACTAGCCATGTTGAACAAGAAACAGTAAATCTGCCAAAGTCTGATTTTTCATTTGATAGAAAGACTATACAGCATTTGTGTGTCTTTGTCTATTCAATGAAAAATCAGACTCTTTCTCTCGCTGTTTTACTGTCCATCTACAGCCAATTTGGCTGGCTCACCATCTTCTCATCATTAAATAGTACATATAATACATCAATAAAATAATTTAAATGTTCTAATTAATATATAAATATCATCTGACATTTTTTTTGTATAATATGAATATGAGTGATTATAGTTAAATATCCAATGCTGATAAGAACAATATGTATTATTAATATAGATAGTAAAATAAAAAACAAAATAAAATTATAGAATGCAATCTATTTAAAACAGTTCAAATCTTCTAGATACATTACACACAATGATATTCAGAAGCTTGATAGCTAGATAACTTGCATTTAATGTTACTATATATTGCTTAAAATTTGTATAAATAACATAAAACTACATTTTTGGTAAAATTTTAATAGAACTAAGAAATTGTTCTATAACAAATTATGTGCATCTAAATTATATAAAATATCTATACATATATTATGCATGGTATAGTTCCAATAGAAATGAAAATATTGAAATGTATTTTAGAAGATGAATAATAAATCCAAGTAAAATAAAATTTTGTAACACACTGATCATTAATTATAATCGAGTTATGATAATCTAAAGACAATATATTTGGTTTATGTGTATTTTAAAGAAAAATTAGGATTCAAAAGGAAAACAATTTCTTGTATGAGATTCTATTAGATATATGTATAAGTGAATATTATTTAAGGAATGTCTATATTTTAATGAGAATAAACTGTATTAATTGTTTATCGCTAAATGAAAAGTACTATCATACTAAAAATTATAAATAAGAGAAAAACAAGTATTGTTCAACAGAGAATGTAAATTATAATTCTTGAAACATAAAGAAAATGAGGGTTGTGCATATACTAATAGTTGTCAATAAAGAATGTTCAATTAAGTTTTAGGTTAACATTGGTTAGTTAAAATTTCAAGATCTCTATTTTATTTTGTTATATATTTTCATACTAATGAAGATTTTACAGTATAATTTAAAGAAAATAAATATTTTTAAACATTATTATTTTCTCCTTATAGCCTTTATTATTAACCATTTTTATTTTCTTAAGATGTAGAATCATTTCTAAGATGTTCAAAATATTATAGACTATTAATACATAACATTTTAATATCAACTGTTTAACTTTCATTAAAAATGCGTAAGATGACAAAAAGAAAAATTAAATTATTTGATAGGATCAAATCGAATTGAATAAAATTCGTAGAAAATAATTATTTCCACATACTATTGAAATGTAAACGAAACAAATAAAAAATAAAGTAGAAAAATCTGGTTTTAAACGTAATACTAAACTTTTGGTAGCATTTGCAAGCAAATGTAGTAGTTCAAGGTTAAACTTATCTTCATTAAATATTCAGTAAATGTTAAATATGAATATATATATATACATACATCCATAAAAATATTCACAATTTCATACTGTAAAATTATACATAATAAAAGTTAAATAAAAACAGTAACAATTAAGAAAGTACATAGAAATGAAAAATTCTGAACACATGATAAATACCAATGATGAAGGACATTTTAAACAGTATAAGTCCTTACAATTACGGTTATTAACACAAATTAAAAGGTAAAAACTATGTAATCTATATATATTATTTACCTTGTCAAATTGTTTAAACCAAGCACAAGTTTAATAAAACGGAAATTAGTGAGCTATTCGGAAATTGGTCAAAAACCACGTTCTCTACTCCACTGCTAGTAGGAAACTGATGTTTTAAGGACACGAAAGGTCACTTCTTCCGAGTGTTATTTATCTTTTGGTTGATTTTCAATGCAAGAAACATGTTCGACACTTGAGAACATATAATCGATAGTTAATCTCATCTTTATGAAAGTTGTATAGCTGTATGTAGATTTTTATGTAATCTATGTATAATAATTCGTAATTTGATTAGTTAGCAACTTTTATTAAACATGTTACCGTTACTACAGTCCGTTCAACTTAAAGATACAGTGGGTATAAACAGTAGTGCCACTATTTGAATAGTTGGTCCACTTCACGACGTGAAATCCACGTCGGCTCCATTAATTTCGCGTCTTCGATATAGCCATGTTGGCTGTAATTGCGGAAATAGTACTAACTATAAAGGCTCGATACGAAACACTAATTTTATGGGATAAGATTTGACTAAGAAACTAATAGTGGCATATTTTTAAAGGAATTATAAATTCTATTGTACATTTGAAGTTTTTTATTGTTTTGAACGGGAACTATTTGATTATCTTGTTTCTTTGATATTGAAAGTATGTACCCTAAAATACTTCAGTATTGCCTAAAACTACTTTTTGACATTCACACCTCATCCTGTATGTTCTGGAATAATATTTTTTGTACTTAATAATTTTTATACAAATATGTATTTTCATACATTATATGTGGATAGGATTACTATTTATTTATTCCATGTACAATACTTAATGAAAATTATTCTTTTGTATTTATTGATTTCAAATTGATTGCATCAATTTTGTGATCTGGTTTTATAAATCGTTTCACTTTAGCTTTGTCTCGTGTTCTGGAATAAAAATTTGTATTAATTAAATGTATAGTTATATACATAAAATTTGTGTAATTATGATTTATCTATATTATATTAGTCATACAAAAATTATAAATACTAAAATTACATTTTGTAATTTAGTAAATATTTACATATAGTTAATGACCCAAAAAGAACAATAAAAATTACTATTATACTTACAATTTAATACTAGAAGGAGCAACAATATTCCTTTGTTGAAGAGACTTGAACCTGTCTTTCAATAAATTGCCAACTGGATTAGAATTTCGTAATTTTCCAGTTAATTCTTCTGTTAATTTGAAAACAGGTTCTAATGGTTCAAATTTAACTTTACTAAGAGTTTTAGTACCCATTGCTTTCAGTGCTTTTTTTTTTAACCTCTTTACTTTAGCAATCTTTGCTTTTCTTTCTTCAGCAATCAATTGTCTGTCTAATAATTTTAATTTATAAATGTCAGAGATTTTTTTCTTCTCCACTTTCTCTCTGAGCATCTTTTGAGCTAACTTCTTTTGTTCCTTTTGTTTACGCCTTTGTACATGTGTCTTTTTCAGGTTTTGGACTGGTGGATTTATAGATTTTACTTCTAAATCATCATTTTCGATAGAATCTTCAGTTTCTTCAGGTTTGAGACCTTCTGATAATTCTTTTATTAAGTTCTTATGTTTTTCTTCAGGTGAAACCTGAAACAAAATGATTTAATAAATAATATAACAGCACATTTAATTTTTAATATGTTTATGTTTATAGATTAAAGAAGGTGAATTGTATAAAACCAGAACTTAAAATATGCTGAACATTGCAACATGATAAATATTTTATGATTTATCTTGGTTCTCAATCAGAACTTTTAAGTTGCATTGTTTCTGAATTTAAAAAAAGTAGATATGATTTAAAAGTACCTTTGGTAATTTTGAAATTCAGAAAACTGTCAACATTTCTCATATTACAAAAAAAAAAAAAAAAAAAAAAAAAATATTTTAGATTATAAATAAGTCATTATACAAATATAAAAACAAAGTACCTTTTTAAACATCTTTGTAGTAACTCTTTCCAAATGTTTTTCTTCTTTCATTAATTTCATTTCTTCCTCTGCAATTTTTTGCAGTAAGTTTTGATGATCTTCAAACGAAGGATTGTATGATGTTCCTGGATGTGGTGCCTCAATTATTGGTATTGCAGAATGTTTCTTATGCAACGAAGTAGGCAATTTCTTCTTCTTCATCCCAAAATGAGACAGTATATGTTTTATGGTAGTCGAAGACAACCAATTGGTGTCAATTTCATTTCCAAATTTTTCTTTCCACACATCTTTGTTAAACTCACCTCTTTTCGGTTTGTTTAATTTTCGTATTTCTGCGATTCTCCTATTTTTTAAACGTAATTTTTCTTTCAATTTTAAAATTCCTTGGGATTTTTCAATAGCTTCTTTCCGTAAAAGAAGAGCATTTTTTCTTTCATTTTTCGTTTTTACACGATTTCTTTTTACTATTGGATCCGGAACTAACGTATGAGGTTTTAAAATATTGAAACATCGTGGTTCTTTCAACCGTAATAATTCACGTCGTGATTTTTTTGAAAGAATTTCAGGTTTTGTAGAAATTTCGAATAAATCAGAATCTTTACGAGTAGAAAAAGAACCTAATCTCTCTTCTAATCGAGAATTCTCCAAGAATTTGTCAACATCTCTGATATCCACATGTTTACGCCATGATATCTTCTTCTTTTTAGACACTTTTCGTTTTTTGGTCTTACTTTCGACCATTTTCCTTTAATTAGTAATACAATATCACTTACACTACTTTTACGTTTTTGAGAATTTAAATTGTACAAAGTTTGTAGTGACACATTAGGAGGTTATCTCTAGACACGTGCATGCATTTAAGTAGTGCTTCGCTGACTTGAAGTTCCGCGGGACGGCAAAGGCTGTGTGGCTAGATCGGGTATAATTGAATGCATCGAAATCGACAATAGTAACGACGAACTTCCTTAGCGTCTACGGAGTGGTGGGGAAAGCCGACATATCTTACCGCACGAGCCACATGTTACGCCAGGTGAGCACTTCATGCATCTTCGAGAAATCGATAAAGGACGTGAACGGGAGCCTTTCCTTCTTGCTCTTGAACAGCTGAAGTTCGTCCTCGCGTCAATGGCATACAATTTTGAATCTCGACTGCCCAGGCATTTTTACGTTTCGAGCTATATGTATAGGCACATACATATAAGCAAAGTCCATAATAAATGAAAAATTGACACGTAAACACACGTTTTAAGACCGCTGTGGTTGAGTCGTCGTTGCATAGCAAAGTGAGATGATGACAATGTCTGGTATGACCTTACACATCGCGTTCAGGGGGAATTTGGTATCTTTTTCCCCCAGGATGGGCTTAGTTCACATCTGCGGTTTCCAGAGTCACCCTATAGTGCTCGAGGTAGGGTATAAAATGATATGCTTAATAAAATTTTAAGTAGTTTATCTAACAACTCTTTATTTGAAAAAATCACAGTTATTGTCAGTTCATGACGCATATGTTACGTGAAATATTTAATATACCTGATCATTTTTATAACTATTTAATATAGCCTTTATATAGCTAAGTTAACTTAACAAAAAACAGACAATGGTAATTACAATTTTTGTTTTAGTTAAAGTCATTGAATTCACAGATTAATGTATAGGATAATCAATAAAGTTCAATTTTACAATTATAACAATTAAGTATTAGTCGTTTTAACTCTGATTTCAATTGTTAAAATTTGTTTGTACAAAGCAGGTTTTACCTCTAATAATAGTTATCACACGATTATTTTGTTTAATAACTTATTATTTGATTTTAGCCCTCAAATGATATTTAAGATATTTCATTAAATATGTTACTTAAAGAATTGTAACTATGAATTATGTTTTATCTTTATAACTAATATAAAGAAATTTCTTTTATGTATGATAAAAGATTTCATCTTTAATAAATACAAAAAATTTGTATTTATACAACTGTATCTGAATAAATATTTCAAGATTTTTGTAAATCAAATTTTCTAAAAAATTTACATAAAAAATAAATAACTTGAATTATTTATTATTTCAAACTTATAACTTAATCTTATAAATTTTACTTAATTATGAGTGTAATTTATTTATTAAAAATTTATATTGTTCAGTGATAATTTTAACCCTAATTAAGTCCAGGCCCATGCAGTTCAATAAAACTTTCCAAAGAACGTGGTACTCGTTCGCAATAAGGTAAGTTGTATGTCTTTACGGCTTTTGCAGCCATACATTTCAATGACAATTTTGTCCGAGTCCGCAATATTAATTCTGCCTCACCTACGTGTATAAAGCAACATAAATTAATAATATAAAATGTTCAATGGCAAAACTAGTTTTAGATATTAAAAATAAATCATTATTTTAATCATATATAATTCTTTATTTTGTTAATATTTAGAGCATCTTAAATTCATTTAAGTAGTGTACCTGTAGTGGCAGCAAAATATGGAGTTTTTCCTCGACTATTTACAGTGTCCATATGTGCTCCAGCTTCCGTAAGTTCCATAATAATGGAATAAAGCGTTGCAAAATCACTGCAAGAAAGTGTATTTATATGACTTGTTGAAAAGTATCGCTTATGTTTTTCCTTAAAATATAAAAATTTAACTAATATGTACATTTTTCGGAATCTAACTACCGTATTATACGGAGAATACCTGTATTATCAAATTTGAACTGTTTTAGAAAAATAATTTATTAGTTAATTATACCTAACTGATTTTCTGCAACTAACAATCACATGTAATGGTGTATTTCTTTTATTGTCCATAGCATTTACATCAGCCCCACAACGCACAAGTAATTTTGCCGTTTCGGCACAAGGAAATCTGTAAAGTAATTATTTAAAAAATCATTAACTGTAAAGCTCTGTCTACCGAAAACCTCCGTCCGTTTTTGAACAGAAACACAATGTAACATTGGATAAGAATTCATTTGTAATTATTTTACAATATAATTTCCCTTATTATTTATAACTTTCTGTCATCTAGATACATTTTTGATCTCATATATGCATGAAGTTGTTAATTTTTAGATGTTGGGAATTAATTTATGACCTCCGTGTTTTTTGACAGTTAACGAACTTTTTTGCTTGTAGAAGATTGGAAGAAATCAAGAAAAGATTGAGACACATTATTTCATACATGAGTCTAATTCTCTCTATCTCCCTCCATTCTCCTGATCGATGTAATTTTAGTAAACTACTAATTGTCTGCTTTTAATTAAGAAAAAAAATAAAACAGAAAAAAAACAAAAGAAAATTCTGATCATAAAACGAACAGAAGTTTCTGGCAGATCTAATAATTAACTTCAAAAATTTTGTATGTAAACTGACTTGCAGGCGTCATTAATGTGGAAGTCATCAACAGGAGTCTCATAATTCACAGCAAGATGTAGTAATGTCTGTCCATCCCTCAAACTTAATTGTAAGACACAGAGTTTATGAACTAGTCGATATGCTTTATCTTTATCTTCTTCCGTATATCTACTTTCATTCACTGTTAGACGTTTCGTTAATATTGCTAATATATAAAGTGTACTTGTAATGTTTGATTCCATCTCCTTCTGCATTTTTTAATTTTCAAAGAAAGCATTAATTAATGTTTAATTTGTCCAATTAAAATTTAATTGCAAACAAAGATTGAAAGGCTAAAATATTGGGTTGCTCGTAAAGTAATTTCGTTTTCTCCCATGAGTGTAGTTTTATTTTTAACTTCATTGTGAATCATATTGCCATATATTTTAACAGCTAAGATTGCAAGATTTATTTATGTAAAATTTTGTTCTGTATTGGACCAAAATGATCAATATATAATTAAATATAATATTTATATACTACAAAAAAATTGTTGTTTATTTTCATGGAAAAAAAAAATCGTAATTACTATCCGAAAAATCCAATAATTATATCAATATTAATGAAATTTTTGTTTAAACTTACAATATGTTGGTCAATATCTTCTTTAGAAACAGGTTTATTGATTTCAGATTTATTACGACTAAGTTCAGTTACACAAGCTTCCAAAACACTCAAAACTTGAGAAAAATCGAAATCCACTCCAACGTGTATCATTTGTGAAAATACCTAAAACAACATTTAAATAAAAGAAAAGTAGACACGAGAAACATATAATATATTAAAGAATATTCCATAAAAATATTATTTAATGTATATTTCTAAACAATACCTGTGCAAACCTAAGGAGATCCTTTACAACTGATACTTTATTTAACTGTTTTAGATTCAAAGCATGAAGCCACAAATCTATACTTCTGTCAAACCTAGCATAGTCTGCAAATACTGCCCCTCTGAATACTATATGATGTGGTAATTCTGGATTATGCTGCCCTAATGTTAAAATTTAATCTATATATAGATAATGTACAATACAAACAAAAACTATACTATTTTCTATACTTATTGTTTGTTTCACTACTTATAAGAATAGAATAGAAACCTAGAATTCTCTCCCTAATAGCCAATGATTCCATATTAATAGCATTCTGATTGTTCTTAATACTTTTCAGCTTTTCTAATGTCTCACATTCTTTCCAATTATCATATGCCTTCACCGATTCACCTAATTTTTTATGAATAATGTTTTCAGGATCCATAAACCTGTAGCATCCAGAAAATTATCCGGCTAACTCTCCAAATAAAATATTAGTTTTTATTTGATGATGCAATATATAAGGTAGATCATTTAAATGGTAGTAACTAAACATTTCTGTTGCTTATGAATACATGAAAAAATTGTTTAAGATAAAATAAAACCAGTAAAGGGGCAAACAATATAATAATATATAATTATGCTCAGTAAGTCTTTGTTCCAGCTTTGCATAATAGGTATAGAGTGAGGAGTTCTTCTACTCTCAAACAGAATAGGAAAATAGGAAATGGAATCTGAAACGTACCATCGCATCGGGTAATGGCTGAGTTATCCGCGCGAATTATCTTTTAAATTCTCCTGGGGTTGTAAGGTCCAGTAACCGTCGTAGTGCGCGTGTCCCTTGGCCGTCGCTCGCCAAACTAATATTGAGTGACTAGTTCAATTTAAGTCGCGACCGAAATGATGTCGCTATATATGATTCTATTTGAAAAATCATTGATGACTTTAACATATTAAAAAAATAATCATAGAGAAATTTTTTTCTGTTGCTGTTTACCCCTTTAAACAATTTAATTTTATCTTGAAGTTTTCTTATAGATCCATAAGCAATGGAAATATAGAAGTGTTCCCATTTAAAAAATTTATTCTATATACATACCTAAGCTCCATGGCTTTCCAGAAATATTTATATGCTTTTGTCAAAGAATAATTTCCTTTATAGACATTATTAGCATAAGAAGCACCAAGAAGTTCATATGCTTCGATCGTTTCTTCTTTAGATACTCCTGCGCATTGTATCAACCATTCAACAACTATGGCTCTAATACGCTCGGCTGCAACTATTAATGGTGTCATTTTCCTAACATCCTTTGTCATTTTCGCTCCATATGATAATAATTCAGATACTATAATAGTATGTCCACATTCAGCAGCCAAGTGTAATGCTGTAACACCACAATTTGCCTTTCCATTTGGATCTGCGCCTTTTTCTAAAAGATACGTTACCTGTTTTGATATAAAATATAATAAAAATTGCTGAGATTAATTATATTACTTTAACAATAAAAATAATTGAAATTTTAATTATACTTACTACATCTGAATGACCTTTATATGAAGCTATCATTAGACACGTATTATTACAATGATTTGAAATATTTATATTTGCATTATGTTCTGTTAAATATTTAACTATATCTAACCGTCCATCGAAACAAGCTGCTCTCAAAGGCGTAGAATGACTTTTGGTCAGATGATTGACATCTGCGCCTGCTTTTACTAAAGTTTTTACAACTGGCAAATGGCCTGCACCAGCTGCACACCAAAGAGCGCTTGCCTTTTCGATAACGCATCCGTCAAATTTAACTGTTCCTTCTAGTTCTAAGTCAGGTTTAAATTTATCAAGCAATATTTTAACCACTCTATCATGACCATATCGTGCAGCTATTATTAAAGGTGTACATTGCTGTCCATCTTCTTCCAATACTCTTTTATTAATCACATAATTAACTTGTTCCAAAGGTTTATTACTGAGAAGATCATAAAGCACAATAGCCATACCATCTTTGGCAGCATAATAAACGCGTGTTACCAATGATTCTGACATTTCTATTATATCTTCATTCGAATTGACAGTTTCCATTTCGTTAAATGTTTTTTGTGTATCACAAATGTCGTATAAAAACACTTTCACCGTGAACTTCTTCTGATGAAATTTGGCAATGTTATTCTAACCACAAATTCTCCATTTTACGCTTCGCATTTCAGACAAAGTTCTAAAAGTTATTTTAAGACCATACGAAAACATATCGATATTCTTGCATAAAAATAACATTTAACCTCATTTACCCTTGTTTTGTGAGTGTTGTTACAATCATTGCTATTTTTGTAGATGGTCGTTATAGTTATTTTCTGTTGTGCTGTCGCGAAAACGTAGCTTTAGGATCACGTGATAATGGCATTTATATGAAAGTGAAATTCGAAAAACAGACAATACCACTACATACAGTCGACTCTATTACTAGCCACGCTGAACAAAAAACAGTAAAACCGCCAGAGTCTGAGTTTTCATTTGATAGAAAAACTACGCAGCATTTGTACATCTCTATCTAGTGCAAAATTGGACTCTCTTAGCCTTACTGCTTCTTGTCGAGCATGGTTTTTACTAGACTCTAGTAACTAGTGTCGCCTATGACATTATATACTTGAATGTTTAAACCTTCGGTGGCAGACACAAGGCATAATTAAATAGATTTTTGTCGTTAAATACATTCAAGATTGATATATTACCACAGAACTATCCCCAGTAATTACCATGTTACCAGTATTGCCAGACCGTGCAGTGCACGGTGTGCATCCCTTCCATCTTCGCATACTAATGCCTAATTGCGTGTACGTGAGCTTGTAGAGGAATAGAGGTTTCAGAGGGTCGAGAAAAACAGATTGACAAGCGTTTAAAATTTTGTTGTAGTGGAATTTCAGATTCCTTAAAACTTCTTTCAGTTGTTACTAGGTAATATGGCTACATCGACTATTAGAAAGACCGAAGTTTTCTCTCGAATACTGTATGCATTTCCAATTTTAAATGAAAAGGTTTGTTTAATATAAATTAACTTTAAAAATGTCTAATTTTACAAATGTTTTTGGAATCTGATAAAAATTTATCGATTTTTAAGAAATGTATATAGAACAATATTTAAGTATGGAAGTTAGTACATTAAGAAGTAGTTAAAGGGTTTAAAACATTTACTCTCATATTATTATTGTAATCAGATAACTTAATATATCTTTCTTTTTTAGCTTCAAAATGATTGCACAGACGAAGAATTTATGAAAATAATCAATGAAATCAAGGCATTAAATTTAACACATTTAGTTGAGGATATGGTTATTTATCATATAGAGGAATACATTCGGCAAAGTGTAGCTCCTATGTTTTGGAAAAAATTTATGACTACTGTAAATGGACAACAAGGTTTTGAACATTTTAAATGTGCAGTAGATGGATTATACACACAAGTAACAGGATTTGTACCATTATTAAAAAAATTAGAATATCTTACACAACATGAACCAGCTCAATATACGACAGAAGAAAATACTATATTCAGTCAATTTAAACTGATCGTACGATCTACATTATTAAGTCAATTGCCACTCCATTATGAGCATGTACTAAAGCAGTTTTATAAAATTGCATTCAATGTATTCTGTTGTACAGATAATGCTACACATGGTAATTGATATACAGATTTGATTCTTGTATTGAATTCTTTTGATTTTACCCATGTGATTCTTATTAGTATAGTTTTTTTTTCAATCACTTTGTGCATTACCTTATTATTTTAATACATAAAAAAGGCTACAGAGATATAATATCTGTTTTGTAGGAACTACTGTCAGTGATTCTCTTCAATGTGTAGGCTGCTTACAGAAAATAGAAAAATGTTGTTGTCAAATGATAGTAATTATGTTCCATGAAACGAATAGAAAATTGATTGAATTGGAACTATTAGAAAGACTAGTGGGTAATGTTCTCACATCCCTGATTCATATACATATAAAAAATCATGTGAATCAATCATGTGATAAAACATTTGATGTATCACAATTAGAATCATTGGAAAATGTAAGATTTTATTATACACATTGTACTATATGAATTGTGTTTATATTGTGAATTGTATTTATACTAACTTTTTGTTAAAAATTGTCATTAATTATAATATTTGTTTTTACAGTGGCTTGAAACAGTTGTTATGAGTTGGTTAATAAGAGTATATTCTGGTGGTTTTTCAAAGATTGTATCTTTAAGTAATCAAACTCGTAATACTATAGATAACTTTAAGCAAAAATTATCTTACTTTTTATACGAAACGTACACAAGATTTAGGATTGAACAACTCTTTGATATTATAATAGGTATTCTTTTACATATTAAACACACAATTTACATGATTTCATAATATTTATATTCATAGTTGTACAATGTGTAATAGTTTTTCGTATGCTTAGAGTATCCTGATTCTCAACCAGCAATAGATGATTTACGTGTCTGTTTGCAACGAACTGACTTGCGAAAAGTTTTAGTAGAAAGTCTACAGGAAGCCTTAAAGACAAGATTATTGCATCCAGGCGTGAATACACCTGATATATTAACTGCTTACATTGCAGCTATAAAGGCATTAAGACAGTTGGATTCTACAGGAGTTCTTCTTGAAACAATAACAGAACCTATCAAGTAATTACTATTACTATTGTAATAATACGATCACATTCTTTTAAAGTTTTTTTTATATAACATACTTTTTTAAATATTTTTTTTGAAATTACTAAGTTAACTTAAAAGTCAATTACAGTAGTGCTCACTTAAATGACCATGCTCGGGATTGGCCGCGGTCACTTATGTGGGCATGGTTACTTCTTAGAATTCAACGGAGATAAGGAAAGAGGATAAGTCGAGTGAGATACAATAGCTGGCACCTGAAACCATATACAATGTATCGATAACGACCGGCGTTAAGTTACGCTCGACACACTCGATGTTCGAAGTCGCTTGGTTTCTAAGAATTGGCGAGGATAACCGCGGACAATTAAGTGGGCACTACTGTACTTTTGATTTAACATTATCAACTGATTTTAAATTTTCATTATATTTTTTTACAATTTGTTTATGAATTTCGTTTTATTTAGAGTTTATTTGAGGACTAGAGAAGATACGGTACGTTGTGTTGTGAGTGATCTACTGGATGATTCGCCAAGTGATCTAGCAGATGAATTAGTTAAAGGTGAATCTTTACAATTAGATGATTGTTCTGGCGACGAAGAAAATGAAAATTGGGATAAATGGATGCCTGATCCTGTTGATGCTGATCCTGGTATATTCAAATATGATATAAATAGCATATTATAGATTTCATGTTATAAATCTTAATGTGTTTCTTTTTTTCAGCAAAATCAGCACAACGTAGAATGTCAGATATAATCTCAATGTTAGTAAACATATATGGAAGTCAGGATTTATTTGTAAACGAATATCGCACGCTATTAGCAGATAGATTACTGTCTCAATTAAATTATCATACAGAGCGAGAAATTCGTTATTTGGAATTATTGAAAAGACGTTTTGGAGAAAATCAGCTTCATTATTGTGAAGTTATGTTGAAAGATATATATGATTCTAAGAGAATAGATGGACACATACAATCTAATACTAGTTGTACTTTAGAGAAAGAGCAGTTCCGTATATCTGCTTTAATATTATCAGCACAGTTTTGGCCACCGTTCAAAGAAAATTGGAAATTGGAATTACCTAAATTTGTGCAAAATCAGTTACACAAATACGTAAAAGCATTTGAAACTTTGAAAGGAAATAGGACACTTTGTTGGAAACCTCATCTTGGGAACGTTACATTAGAGATTGAATTAAAGGACAGGACATTAGATATAAATGTGACACCAATACATGCTACAATAATCTTACATTTTCAGGATAAAAGTAAGAAATTTTATTACTATCAGAAATTTTCAGTTTATATAGTGTAGTAAATGTAACCTACATTTTCTAATATACACAAGAGAAGCATAATGAGACAAAATCAAGTATAGTATGACTATTGAAAAAAAAAGAAAAATTGTAAAATTATAGAGAGCTGGAAAGGGAGAGGGATATCTTTTTCTTTTAAAGAGAACCATGTATAAATACAAGTGATTCGTTTGCTAGTGTACTCAAAGGCCATCCCGCAGGTAGGGGTGTTTTGTTCCTACGCGACAAGTTGACGGCTGCCGCAGTGAAGACGTTGGGTGTACATATATGTATGAGCTGTAAAGTTTCAATTTGAGATTTTACAGTTTACACGTATACGCATACAAATGTCTTCACTGCAGTAACTATTAGCTTATCGTGTAAGGACACAGGACTTCTGCTGCGATCTTTAGGCAGCGGCACAGCCTTTGAGTACATTAGCGAGTGAATCATTCTGTATAATGTTCGAATGCGAAAAATGTTGGGTAACAAACGGTTGCTTTTATCTTAGTAATACAGATTTAGTTTTTAAATGATTTTTGCAGAAGAGTGGACTTTGGAAGAACTTGCAGAAGTAATGCATGTTCCTGCAACTGTGCTTCGAAGAAAAATAACTTTCTGGGTTATGCAAGGTCTTCTAAAAGAAAATTCTAATGATATTTTTACATTACAAGAAGAAAGCACAACAAAAAATAGATCTCTATCAGATATTGTAGAAGAAGAAGAAATTGAAAGTGCAATGGCATCAGCAAGCGATCAAAGGGAAGAGGAATTACAAGTGTTTTGGTCCTATATTGTTGGAATGTTGACTAATTTAGACTCAATGCCTCTGGAAAGAATCCATCAAATGCTAAAAATGTTTGCATCACAAGGTTCAGGAGCAATGGAATGTGGTTTACCTGAATTGAGACAATTTCTTGATAGAAAAGTTAGAGAACATCAGCTACTATTTTCAGGTGGTTTATACCGTTTACCAAAATCATAAAGTTGTAATATATTTTCTATTGTTGTATATTCTACTGTAAAGTATCATGTTATATCTTTCCTATTTTTTACTGGCTATTTTCTATTTTTTCTTCCTTTGTAATCTGTCAATGCTTAAAATATTTTTAATCATTAAAACGAGAATTGTATTATAGAGTATCCTAGATTTCAACAGTCAAATTTTGTCAGCATATTCTTTGGTCTAAATAAGAAAAAAAATGTTATGTAAACATATATTGTTTAGAGCTTTATTCAAAAGTTGATACAAATATGAAATAGTAATACTGCAATACAGTGTGAGAATTATTATTTACACTTATTTTATCTTCATTTAAGCAAGTAAACATTTACACTATCTGAAATTATAAAAACTTAACAATATTTTTATAAATTTTTCAAAATTGATTAACATTCCATCACAATTCCAACAATTTACTAATAGTATTAACAAAAATATAACTTAGTTAGAGATTATCTCATTTACATTTAGTCTATCTTTCTATAAGTTGTTGGTATATTCCAGTAAAATACATTATAGCTAATGATTTATATGAAATTGATGGTAAATGCAAGTACCTAAAACCAACGATCGTTGGTATGTTAATATTATTTATGTTTTGTAACATAGAGTGTAAATATATATATATACAATATATTTGGTTAACTTGTCGATTTCAATGGTGTTAAAATATTGTTGTTAGGGGCGTCATTTTAAGCAACTTTTACCTTGCATGTTATAATAGGTCGATCTCAGTTTGTGAGATATTAATGAAATATTTTTAAAATCATTATAGCGGTTTCTATTTATACGTGTGTGTACGTGGCAATTTGTCACGTACACACGTGTTATATGGACATATACAGGGTGTTCGGTCACCTCGGGCCAAAATTTTAATGGAAGATTCTAGAAGCCAAAATAAGATGAAAATCAAGAATACCAATTTGTTGATTGAGATTTCGTTAAAAAGTTATTAACGTTTAAAGTTCCGTCTATAAAACGACAATCTGCGAACAGCTGCGTGCGCGCGATAGTGGTTCTTATTCAGCATGAGAAACTCTACTTACTGACGCATCGACAGCCTTACACGCTTTACAGGCGGAACTTTAAACGTTAATAACTTTTTAACGAAGTCTCAATTAACAAATTACTATTCTTGATGTTCGTCTTATTTTGGTCTTTAGAGTCTTCCATTAAAATATTTCCCAGAGGTGATCGAACACCTTACATATCGAAAGAAAACAAACGAAGGTAAAATTTAGCATTTAGGATCTTCTCTCCCTCCCCTCTCTCCAAATTTCATCTCGATCGGCAACCATTAGACTATAAATTTTGAAAACATTATCTTTAGTGATGAAACTTATTTTTGATTAAACGGTTTTGTAAACAAGCAAAATTGTCGGCTTTTGGATAAACACAATTCGTAAAAGATTTAACAGGGTCTTTTGCATTCCAAAAGTCACTATTCGATGTGAATTTTGATATAGCCAAATTATTGGGTCTTGCTTTTTCAAAATGAGGAAGGAGTTACACCACAGACAAGGTATAGTGTAAATTTGTTTGATATAGGTGTGATATTTGTTTTGAGTACCTTTTATTTGACATTTCGTAAAACTTGCTCGGGTTTCTTTTGCTCTTGGATGTTGATTTTTCGTGGAACAATTCACTTTGCTCTGGAGGTGGAAGTGGTTGTTGAAAGTAATTGTTATAACTTGGTGACTGGTAGAAAGCCATGGTGGATCTACCGGTAGGTAAGTTGTGGGTGAGATAGGGCTCACCCCAACTTGAGAGTAAGATGCACTTTATATTAAGTAGTTTCACGATTTGAGTACACTTCCAATAAAGATATACAAGAAAACACTTTGAGGTTAGGGTAAGTGTGTTCATCGTGCAGTACACAAATGTTACCTCGCGGAGAGAAATATGGTAACACCTTTTGCACTCGCCAACAGAGGGATAAGTTCAACTTTTATCTGTCTCACAAATTCTCAACCAGCCGTTTATTCACTTTTCGACAGATTATTAAATGCCACAGTGTTTAAAACCGGACCTGCTAGGGCTGCCTTCAGTCGCAAACTGATGGATGATGAGTCCTATTTAACAGGCGCAGCCGCACCGCGCAGGACGAAAACGCTCTCCCCTCTCCTCTTTCTGCTCCCTGTTCCTCTCTTCCCCCACGTCCCTTTCTAACAAAGGGTCGCGGGTCAAGTTCTCGATTACCTGCCCCCACTCATTAATTTCTGGGTAATTTTGAAATATGTTATAGAGAATTAAAGTTTTGAACAAATTTCTGTTTTTGTTTGGCTTTAATTTCCAAGATGTTAACAAAATTCTTTTCATACTAGGTACATTAAATTCTGCCTATACATACGTGTCCGTGGCAGTGAACGCATCAAGGATACTACCCCGTACCTGTTATTTCACATACATTATCGCTACGTTACGATGGTCTGTATCTTTTACTTTTGTACAACTGGTAAATAACTAGTAAATATTTGAAGGGTAAACCTAATGATCAAGTTTAATTTTTTGTCACGTATTGTTCAAGTTGATGTAGCGTCGTACTCGACGAGAGAAAAAAACTAGCCCAATCTTAAACCATTTAATGAAGACTAAAGTATTATACTAACTTGTTAAAATCCTGTAATTAGTATTATTAAATGTATTAGTATAATAGTTAAACTATTAAGTAAAATAGGTTTTGGGGCATTCTTAATATAATTATATCATAAAATACAATTTACATAGATAAAATAAAAGTTACCTGTTTTTCAATAATAAAAAGATATAGAAGCGTTTGTTGAAAATATAAGTTACACACATTATTAAATATACACAAATGAGTATGACAAAAAGTTTTTATTATTACATCTACATATGGCAAATTTAAAGAATCAACAAAACATTCGTTTTATATCTAATGTTATATTCACTGATAAATAAATCAATCTAACATATAACCATTCTCATCCATGTAGACATATTTCGTATGTAATATAGTAACTAATATTATAAGTAGTGATTTTGCAACAGAAACAGGTAAAAATAGTTTTTACATTAATCAAATTGCTCGTTGTTTATAACGATACAATTTGTAGTACTATTTCGTTAATAGACCTTTGTACCCTACACATTTCACAAATGAATATTTTTTATAAGAACTTATCTCAATTTATAAGATTGAAAATATTCAATAAACGGTTGAAATTTATTACTTTACAAGTAAATTGCACCATAATATTACATAACAAAATTTCCAGATTACAGTATAGTAAAACATAGAATAACATCTCTTTGTTAAGAAAAATGGAGATTCTTTTTAGTCACATAACAAATTAATATATTTAAAAGAAACTTAAATAATTGCAATACCTAATTAGTACATTTGAATATTTTGATTTCTTTACCTTTCATTTCGTTTTATTGTCAATATCAAATTTACGAGTACTGTAAATTCACAGTAATTCATGCAATATTTATTGCCTTTATATATTTCTTTAAAATTACATATTCATTGAATTTGTTCTAATATAGCTTATAATTAAATTTTATATCTAACAATTCATATCTTTATATTACGTTATGTTTCAATGTATTTTAATATTGCAATCTATTAGTATTCAATTATTGTGATCGAATTTTACTGTTTCACTTAAAATTAAACAGTCACGATAAAAAATATTTGACAAATTGTTCTTCTTTTATGAGTTGAACTAGACTTAGCACTAATTTTACTTCCAAGTACAAAACATCAAGATGAAAACAAATTTTGATTTTATATTGCACCTATTACAAGTAAACATGTTATTTTCTTAATTATACAAAATACATTATATTATTTAAATTTCTTATCTCATTTTTACCCACTTCTCCTCTTTATTCCGTTGTTCTGTTAACAATATAAGTACTATATAATTAATTTGACACATCACAGACAAAAGTTTGTTTTACAGTCTGTGATTAGCAACATTAAATATGAAAATTTGTTTTGATTGTGTAGTATGATCTTAAGATTTCCCCTACATATTGGCTCTGCGGTAGGTGTGATACAACAGAGAAATGAGATTCTTTAGTTAAAGATAAATTAAGTTGAAAATTAAATTGATTAAAAATAATAATGTTGTTAGTTACATAGAAACCTAGTTGAGTACGTAATAAGATAAGTATAGTTCTGTCAAGTGTGAGTGAGATCTGTGAGCAGCCGCGTTTAGAGGCGTAAAATGTGGGCAGATACTGTAACTAAATTTGGGATGACAGAGTCGAGTAAATTTTATTTTCAAATAACGAATAAACTTTTGATTTATTCGTAACTTAATCTTGTGACTTTACTTGCTGGATAACATTTAAAATAAATTCGTTAACCAATTCTAATTTACGAATGCATTGATGGATGGAAACGTAAATAAAAATTAGTTTGTGAATAAATCTAAAATTTTGTATTCGCTGTTCGAAAATAAAAATTTGTCTAATTCTGTGGGATGGATAACTGAAGTTTTTCACGAGCCAGAACGCTTATTTCATTTACGCGCCGTCGTCGAGTCGCATCTACGATGCTAATTAATATCACAGTAAAATGTGACGGATGGTGAGCAACCGCAAGACTGGGACTTTTATATCAAACTTCACTCTTGCTTGGCTGAATTATACCTTTGCGATTTATGACTACGACACAATTTTCTACAAACACATATTCCATTAAAACAGGCATTATTAATGATCAATACACACATATGTATGAGCATTTAGCTTATTTTGATTAATATGGAATAAGCATACTTCTGTCACCTACTCACATTTATATAGAAACCAGAAATTAAATGTAACATTTTTATACTTATTATTACAACTATACATTAACAATAATTCAAAGAAATTCGAAAAAAAAATAAAAAAATACAGTTCCCTGAATATAATAAGGAATTTCTTACTTCTCTTATGTTTTTATAGAGTAGACGTCAATGTTTGCAATGACTCCAGAAAATATAAATAGTCAATAATACACAGAAAATATTAAACATTTGATTAGATTGCTAGATAGAGTAAGGCTTTGCGGACACTGAGTATATAAAATGTATAAAATTTAATTGGATAGTTAGTACATAACAAAATAATAATTAAAAAAACTGTAAGACTATCTGTGAGAATATATAATATTATAAGTTGTTCTAACTCGATCTAAAGACCATGTGATATATTAAGCGCATTAAGAAATTCGATATACTGTACATTGTTGGAAAGAGCGATAACACCGAGCTCCATCCAATCCCAACTTTGACGCATGTGTAACCACCACCATTCGGCCCTTAGACATACTAGTATTAGGTTGTAAACTAAATTTCAGCACTATGACGCATAACGCTGTTCTTTTGGAAGCTGTTTAAATGATGAAGTTGTCGATGATGCCTCTCACCATGGATTTTGTTCATTTTTAAATATGTTACAAAGAACGATATTTTTAACAACTTTTTCCTTTTTCAATAATAAACGGTCGGTTTTAGTTTCCGAGATATTTGCAAATGGCGGAGAAGATGGATGCACAAACATAAAATTTTAGTTCCAGGAATTAAATAGTTTCCAAGATATCAATATCATCAAGATATCATAGATTGATATCAAGATATTAATAAACGTAGCGGTCATCACTGCGACGTCTTTGTGGAAACGGAAGATAAGCTGTGATCGTCCAGTGATGCAACAACTACCAGTAACAGTTATTTACAAATATCTAAAAAACTAAAGTCGATCGCCAATTTTTTCAAAGGAAAAAATTAGAATATCTTGCTAAGGGTAGTTTGATGTGCCATATACGCATTATGTTTAGGAAATGGAGCTTTCACGAGTGGAAATTCGGTAATTGTTATACTACGACTCTTTAAAAGGTGTAAAGGCTGAAAAATAGTCATGAATATTAACGATATTTATGGATTTATCATCATTAGCAGGTGTGCAACGTTTGAATGCTATTCGAGATTCAGGTGTGCAAATTTAACGATCGATAATCATTAATAGTATATCAGAACGTGATCTGTTGATCTGTTGATCGGATGATCGAAGTCTAAAGCAGTCCCTTCTCAGAATTTTTGTCATCCAAGGACCGAGAGCTAAGTATCGTCGTGGTATCCATCTCTTCGAAAAACGGTCGAATTAGTCTCTCCGAGAAGCGGTCGAATTGGGTGAAGAATAAATCGATTAAGATGTTTTTAAGTCCATTTGTCTTTTTCTTTTACTTTATCACTGATTCGTCACTTATTCAAAATAGTGTTGAAATTTAGTTTACCATGTAATATATCTGAGTTTAGTAATAAATAATGACCGAATATGTGTGTATGCAGAGGTGTGACTAATCCATTAAAGCCAATTCTTTCGTTCGTCTTTTCAGTTCTGCAAACCACGTGTATTCGAAATTTATGCAAATGTATGAAAATTCTAACTTTTAATAATTTAAATACTAATTTTAAATAATAATAAAAACTATTCAAAGTCATTTTACTTTTCACTTGAGAATTTCTCATTTTCTGATTATATCACACCTTATGAAACATTCTGTATAGAAATGTGACCCTGGAAAAAAGCCAAAAATCTTTTATTTTAACAATAAATAAGTTAATATTCTAATGTTAAAACATGAACTGTTCCTTCATTATGATGGGAACATTACATGAACGGTTTTATAAGAAATCAATGATTTTTAGACACAGTATAATAAAAAATAAGAACTGAATAAATTCTGTACTTATAAAGAAACAGTCTTACATTTGAGAGGAAAGTTAATAATAAATTATATTGACATTTTGTTAATTCTACAGTTGAGAAAGGATAATTTTAATATAGTTCGCTTCAAAATACGAGATCCTTTAAAATCATCATTCATTTACATTAAAAATTCAAAGCATTTTAACTCTTACCATGATCTTGTACGCAGATATCTGATTTAATTTAAAAAAATTTTCTTTTCGCGTGTAATGATGTGATACCACGTTAAGTCAGACAGTTATCTGTCGAATGTACGAAACGCCATCAGAATTGCTACGAGTGCTAATGAAACGAATATAATAATTTAATCGAGATTACGAAATTTTTAAAACACGGAGAGGATACAGGATGGATAAACTTGACAAACAGGGCTGGTGATGCGAACGACGAAGGTGGTCATCTGGTTGGTGAATCGATCGAACGCGGATGTTGTTCCAGAGTCCAGGTGTTAGCACGGGGCGAGTGGATTCCATTGTTAGCACTCCAAGCCTATAGGCCATGGGCAACCAATGTTAAATAGAAAGAAAAGAAAAACAGTTTGTTAGTAATTTAATTATGATTGATTCATGTTAACATTAAGTCTCTGAACAGTTCAATAGTCGAAAGAAATGTAGTTAGTGGGAAGCAATGCCTTGGCTTAAAAATCCAATTACTTTTAACTACATGAAACATTATTTATCTGCAATGATTGTCTGCCACAGCGTTTCTCAAAGTCTGTTCCACGGAACACCACATCTTCGCGAAGTAACAATTATTATTTCAACGATATAGGAAATTTATATTAATAATATATTGAATATGTGTATTAAGTAAATTTATAAAATTTGTTTAAGTTTTAAATTCTAATACAGTTCTTTAGAGGACTTCGAAGATAGGAAAGTTTGAGAACCGCTGAGTCTAACATATAGTTTTTGCTAATCTTTGCGTTTAAGTAAGGACTAAAATCAGAAAGAATAACTATAATAAATAGTAGTAAACAAGCAACTGCTTCACACTCTTGATGGTCAATATTAGTGTTTAAGCATTTAATTCATATACAACATTATGTAACAAAACATTATCAGAGAATTGCATTTCACTAAAATGAAATTTATACTTCGTTATTTGTCGGCTATTGCTTATAGTTATTAACCCTCTAACTGCTGAACAATTTGTCAATTTTATAGCATGAATTGAAATTTTACAATCCCCATAAATTATTTAGTAATTACTACGTAACTTTTTGTACAATAATTGATAATTATATTATGTTTGAAAGATTTAACAAAAAAAAAAAGAAAACGCTATAAATACATTAAATTTATATTTATAAAATATTGTACTTTAAAGTTTGATAGTTTTCGTATGGTACAACTCTTATTACTTATTAGAGGGTTAAACTATTTTGTTTTAAGTTTCACAAAATTATGTACCCTCCCCGCGCATAGGATAGTTAAGGTGATAAATCGATTAAATTATATGAAATTCTAGAACGATTGAAAGGTATAAATATAAAAAAAGCAGATTTAGAATAGTGATAATAAGAGGACTTTAAAGTAGCTCTTTATTTCGTAAGAAGTTATATCAATTTTATAGGCAGCTTGGGTGTGCACCTGCCACCATATAGCAGCATTAATATTGTTTATATGTATAATATTAAACACATAATAATGGCAACATTATTACTGTGAATCATTTTAATTTTAACAACTGATATTCTATTAGCAAGCAAGTGCCCAAGGGTCTACAAATTACACATACGGCATATAAGGTAAATGTAAGTGGTATAAACTTTAAAAAAAGCAAACTATTTCAATGTTGAACATATATTATACAAATATGGTTAATGTAATTACCTAGTCAAGTACATATAAAAGGGGATCTTGGAGAGTATTGTATATGTAAGAAGTATCTATCTATAGATACTTAATAAGTAACTATTAACATTTATGTTTTGTTTTCTGTTAAAATCATTAACTATCAACTTTTATATTATACGATTGAATATTTTACACAATTCTACAATAAACATGCGTTCTGTATATCGATTCAGTTTTATTATATTACATGTAAAAGCATGTCACTTGCGTTTCTCATATAATTTAATGATGAAATATTATAAAATTATAGTGACAAAAATACAATTCAATTTTTTTTTTCAATCTCTTTATCGAAGTTAATTCTATTTCTTTAAAAATCGTAAAATTTACTGATTCAGTGTATTAAATATATTCAAATCTTCATGTGTTTATATAATTTTAATCGTAAATAACAAAAAGCTTGCTGCTTAAAGTCACCCTTAGTTTTAATTCACAATTTCCTTGTTTTTTGAATTAAGTTAGTGTCAACTTGGCCATGTGGAGCATTTTTGTTAGTTTTATAAAGACAATGCTTAGTTATACGATAAGTGTAATAGGTAAAATTACATCTATAACGAAGGTGCCACTATAAATTATGTGTGGTAGTTGTTAGTAGTGATACATAAAGGAGGATAGGATGCAATTTTAGGATTGAATTGTAACTTCAATTTTATATGAAGTTGATTTCGAGTTATTGGAAAAAGTGGACGAACAAAAATTGCTGAAAATTGTCTACAGCAAACAGGAATATGGGACTCATCTTTTGGACTAATGATGGAATTAGTCGATTAATTTCTCTTGCCATATTGAAGTACACCACAACTGAATTATAACATACATGTGAAATTTCAGATACTTTCAAAATTACATATTTCTAGTTATGTAAATGTATCCTGGATTCATATGGAAGACTGACACCCGAAATTTAAAGGAAATATTTCCAATTTTTGTAATAATAAACAGATGTATAGAATATTGCTTTATAATTTGAACCTTCGCATCGTATCGTAATACCACTCCTGTTACCTTCATTAAAAATAAAAAAAACTACTTTTTCTATACTTGGTATATACATTTATTTAAAATACGCGTACATCACGCACGCGTGCACACATATACACGCACAAATAGGCAAATTAAATAAAATGTAAATAAGTGTTCCACAGGCACAAGTTGCCAATATAATCGAGTTATACATATGTTTACATACGTTGGAGGTAGACATATGCATGGAAATATCAAATTACCTTATAATATACTTATTTAGAAAATAGTATATTATTGTTACTTTGTTTAAAATATATCTTTTGTTTTTTTTCCATTTCCCTTTTCTGCACATCATTAACTTATTTACAGCATAAATTAATTTCTTCGATTATTCAAGAATGACAATAGTATTTGTACTTTACCATTAAACTAATAATTACTCGTAATTAAAAAATTCTATTTCCCAATACATCTAATAAGTTAAAGTTTATATAAAAATGGGTAGGTGCGCACCCATACCTTACTTCCATTGTAAATTACTTTCTTGCATGTTGATGCAAGAATTAACAAAGGGAACTATATGTATATACATACATGGTTATAATACAGTGTATTCTTTACACCTACTTGCGGGGAGTTAATGCAATACTGAAATTCCAAAGTATTGTGTTTATGTAGATGACATATATAAATAATATACGTATCAAAACATTTCATTGTTTATGAATTTAACAAAATCAATTATTTACGTAGTTTTTAATTTAAAAAGACTGATTATATATCAAATGTTTCTTTCTCGTTTTATACAATTATTAAATAGTGAATGATTATTTAATAATTTAATAGCAAGTAAATATAGAATACCTTAAATATTAAAAAGAAATACATTTAATATCGATTTCATATTTTATATTATACCATACTACAAAACGAATAATATTTATAACAGAGTTGATACGATTATGGCGCCTAAAAATATGGCAGATTTATGTTGAACTTTTTTTAAATTTTAACCAAGAAATTCAATTACTATCATCATCTTTTATACTTATATATGTATAATAGACAGAACAAAGTATCATGGATTAATCTATTTACTCTTTTTTTACGAACATTTTACAATCACTTCCGTTAGTTCTCGAACTGATCCCTATTTAAAATTCATGAGGTGAAATGGACCAAAGAATTCGAAAAACGGTCATACATTTAAAAAGGGGATTAAAAAAATGTCCTATAGAAAAATGGCAACAGACTGACGTTGATTATTGAAGAGAAATTAATTCTAACATTTCAATACGCATACAACATGTTGTGCAACAAAATGGATATTCCACAAAATATTTATCCTCAAATAAAGACTGTTAGTTTTATTCTATAAGGTTAATTTCCATAGTGTTTGGATATTTTTGTGTATTTTTATCTTTCCTACTATTTAAGTAATCGTATACAACAAATAGAATGTTTTTGCATTTTTCTTAACTAGAAACTATACCGAGATGTAGCATAATACATCTGTTTTGTTCATTGTATGTATAGTTAAGATACACAGAATAAGGTCAAAACTATACTGATGTCCGAATATTTGCATGACCGACTGTGTATGTTACCATAAAAGTAGAAGATCAGTGAATGTTTATCTTTATTAATTTAACTAGTGAACGTGTGTACATAATATTTTCAATTCATATTTGCTAATAAAAGTATAGTTTCGTTACTCGTTGTTAGAGAATGTTTGTTTTATTTTCTCGTAAAAAGAAATTGGTCAACTCGGACTATTATATACTAAAATAAAGGGATGTGTTAGTATAATTCTGTTAACCAATCATTAAATGTATTATAATAAATAATTTTCAAAACGTGCTAAATTCTTAAAAATGTACTTTCCATTGCTTGTCGATAATTATTGTTTCGTTTGGTTTTGTCTGGTTTGGATGAGTTATGTTAATGAAACAAGAAATATAGTTCGTTCAGTAACAATTAAAAAACTTGGAACTTTGAAACTTGCCACAAAATGAACAAAATATTATGTGATTCTCATTACACAATAAATATAAAAAACACTTTCACTGAACTCAATTAGTAAGGGGGACAAACACTAGTAAATATAAATGTTTTATAAAAAAATAAGAATTTTAAACAACATTCAATGACGAGACAAATATAGATATGCAATTACAAGTAATCGTATATAATCACTGTAACTTCCACATTCACGGTGACATATACATATGTATATATATATATATACATTAGTATCTTTCCCATTTTATAACATTTTAAGGTAAACGTATTATTTCAAAGATTCCAATAACATGGATGGGTATAATGATCAGGAATTTTGTAATAAATAAAAGGTAACCGAATGCACCAAGAAACTATCAAAATTTAAATAAAAGTGGATAAGGCGGAGAAGATAACGTATATATAAGAAGAATATTAAAAAACAAATATTTGTATCTTAATTTATGACCAATTAACGGATTAATTAATCCATCTCGAACTTATGACTTGAACATATTACTTTGTAGCAGTATAATTAAAATATGTAAAGATCCAGGCACTGCCATGTGAGAGTTAATATAACCATTCTATCGTGTAATTATATTATAATTTATAAATATATATTTACATTTGATAATTTAAATTTCCACATAAATCTATACGACTTAAATGTAGATGCCAAAAAGGAAAATCGATTTTTACTAAATATTAAATTGACGCAGTGTCAGGTAAAACAAAAGTAAGTTTTAATTAATTTCAACAATTTTCCTCGAACTTAACAACTTTTAATTTTACTATATTACAATTTTATAATATAAGTTTAAAATTCATCCTTTTTTTTATTGCATACCATGTGAATATATGTAAATGGAAAATATTAGGGGCGAGCAGGTACCCGAAAATATGGGTCGTGTCGAATATTCGGGACTCGAAACTCTGCTCTAAACTTTTAAGTCTGGAAGCATCTTCCTACATACCATGTAATCAAATATAAAAATTCATAAAAAAAGCATGTGAGAAATTGTATTATTTTACATTAAAGTGTAGAAAGCATAATTTTTCATTTTCTGGTATTAATTTATTTTGTGTGGCTGTAACACTGTAACCAGCGTTGAAATAGTATCGGGAACCAACCGTGTAACATTACACTTCTATACAATCAAAGAAGCATAGCTAATGAGTCTACAGATTTATCCAATTCTGTCTCACTAAGGTTCGATAAATAAACTTGCACCAAGTGATATGCAACCCGAAAATACTAACTGAAATTTTTAGTCATTTAAAAAAGTATGGTTCTTCTACTTTCATTTAAAATAAAACAATTTTTCACACATTGCTTTTTTCCCCGTATGGATTCTTATATTTGATTATACGACAATAATGAAAACGCTCTTCCATAGTAAAAAATTTCAGGTCGGTGAGAAAAATGTTGTTTCAAGTAGAATTTTGGTATTCGAAAATTTGAGACCTGCCCGACCCAATCCGACTCGAGCCCTAGAAAATATCTATAAAATAATTGTACTAGCTGTTGTCCATTTATTTTTATGATTTGACCTTTGACATGATCCTATAGATAAATCTTTCAACGAGTTCATTGGAAACTTAGAACGAAATACTACTTTAAAGAAATGAAAAGTTTCCAAAAAGTTTCCACTTCGATACCCCATTTTTTTCAGTATGTTATATATTTTATGATAACGTACTATTTAACAAAAATATTAACAATTGCGTAAAGTAGATGCTTGAAGAATAACAATTTTTAAAGTTCGAGGAAAATTAAAGTGTACGATGAAAAAGAAATTTTTTTCTGTAAATACTGTGTGTGTGAGCTGCATGTGAAGAAACATGTGTATACGAATAATGTAATATATCGTAACAAAATATTCATCTAAAAATAAAAAAATTTAACGTGTGTGAGAACTAACCTCTTCGCGGAGGCGCGTACAGTATTGTGATCGCGCTCTCCGAATTCACGACAAAGCACCAGCCCTTTGATAAGGGTGCTCGCGAATCTGACCCAGGTGCCTACGCTGTTTCGCAGCGGCTGCTGCACCTGTCCCCAACATACAAATGTGTATAATTCATCTGCATCCACATGTATTAATAATTTTCCAGTCCTCGGCAAGTCAGTTAAGTATCGCTATAAACAATAATAGCGAATTAAAATTTTACTGAGGCCGCGATCGAAACCTAAATTGGTACCTTTTTTCATTACGCGTCTTTCTACACGATTCTGTACATTTCTACTTGGGCACTATTTCTCTTACGCATGTACCAGCATTCAAATAACAATTATAATTAAATAAAGTTTAGCTACTTCGAACGTTAACTCGAGTTCAATTAATTAGTTTTCTTTTTTACCAGTTTACTTTCGATCGTGTCTCTCACACTTGGAATAATGGGAGAGTAAGTTTTACAAAAAAGAAAAAAAAAACTAAAAGTGAAAGGCTTTATGTACATACACAAATGGTTGTATAGAAATTTGATATAAAAAAAATGTATTAATATAAAATTAATACAAAAAATATGCTAATATAAAAGTATTTTGGGTGTTCGTGTTATTGTCTATTATCTTTCTTATCAGAACGATATAAGATAAAAAAACAGATGAAAAGACACTATTTTTTTATAAGAAATACAATAAATCAATTGTCAAAATTTACGATAAATGTTCAATTATAAATGTTTCAAATTTTTTTTAACGAAGAGTCATAGTAACTTTTAACAACATATGACATAGTAACGTTCGTACAGAGTAAAAAGCAAAACTTTTTACATTTCTCTTCAAATTTTAGTTTTAACATATACCGACTTCTGTTTTATTGTTTCATTATAATGTGATATTGTTAAATTTGTCTTTACAGTTATTTTTGTATAATATAAAAATACTTGTAACTCTTGATTAAAAAAAAAATATTGCACACATTTATAATTTGAAAATTATTGGAAATTTTGTTAAAAAAATAGTGAACTTTTTTTCTCTTTCATATCTTTTTTACGACATTCGTTTACAAGAAATAGGTAATAATAATACGAACACTTCGTATGTGATTTGTCTAGGCTGCATAAATTAATACTTATGAAAAATACTATAAGCCATTATTCTGTAATCTAAATTACAATAAAACCTTGTTCCAAAATTAGGCAGTAATCATTTTGGTTGTTTTATATTTTGTGAAATATCTCTCGAATGTTTACAAGATGTGAGCACGCATAATGTAGTAGGAATTTATATTCCTTTTACATAGACTTAAATGTTGAACATTTTGTTAAATAAATTTTAAAGCCATGGAACAATCGAACATACAAAAATCAAGAAATGCTAAGTGTATGTTACATTCCACAAAAAATACGTTCGTATAATACAATTTTTCTCAATATTCTTGCACTTTTAAGGAAACACGAGTATTTTGTACCTTGCATTTATTTCATGCTACTGTTTATTTTAATTTTGTGAATTTTTAAGCATACTAATTTTCAAACTAATTTTAGTCATTGTCAATCATAGAATTATTAATATATTTGCGTGTATGCATACATAAGACTTGGAGCTAGATGTTTTCTATAACAAATATCGAATTTTTTACCAATTTCATTTTATTTGCAAATAAATGCCATAGATATTAATTCAATTTATATACACATGCATACGATGTGGTAAAAATCGCACTATAAGCAAGGGCTAGGCGATCCCCTATATAAAAATAGAACGACAATTAAAAATGAAATTGTTCTTCGCACAACTTGTACTGTAAAAAAAAAAACGAATTTGTAATTCTGTTGATATGTTAATAGTGTTTCATACGATTACTGTATACATTCGCAAGGAGATCTTTGATCTTTCAAGGATTTCGATCTTTGAAGAGGTATATTTCGAATGACGACATTCTGTAGAATATTTTGTTATAATGCATCTTTTTACTTTTTATGTATAAGGAAGAAAAATATTGTAATTGAGATAAATTTTTCAATAATTTTTTGGATAAACATTTTAAGATTCTGATACTACTCATAGTGTACTTTACTAAAAAAGAAAATTTTGTTTCGATACGATTGCATCGAAACGGCTGTATGGATTACAATGAAGCTTTATATTTAACTGCTATATTTTCATCTCAAATTGCTATAAATATATAACACAATGAATGGTAGGCAATGGAAATGTTTATAAATAATTTTCAGATAATGATATTAGAATACAGCTTCTACTTCTACTTTCAAAATGTTTCATATATCAAAATTCGTTGCGTTTCGTAATAAAATGCAAATTAACAAACAAAATACAGTTGGTTCTTATTTATTATTATGAATTAATTTTTGTTTCTAGATTGGAAAACAGGCACATTGTCTTATGTAATTAACACTTATCGAACATTATACATTTATATAAATCATGAGTATTCGCAATTCGTTGCTTAGTATACTTGTCGTTTTGTTTCTGAACATCAATATAACACAGAATGATAAAATAATTATAAGACTACAATTAAATAATTACAGATTAATATAAACTAATTTGCATGATCTGCATCATTTTCTATACAATACTTTTGATAGGATACCCTTAATAACCTTAACTACATACTTACAATATATTATGTAACAGTATTATTTTCATTTCTACAGGGCGTTAAAGTATGTTACTTTGTACACCGACTTCTATTACTTACGATATAGCACTGATAAGAATCCTAATAAAAAATAATTATTGCGATGAAAGAAACTGTATTATACTAGTTCAAAATTTGTTTCACGGGGTAGGATAAAAATAACATTCCAAACGATATCTCCGGCTTATGACAGAAAATTAAAAGAAACATTACTAATACATATTGATAAACGTATCTGAATCGAGGTCTATATTTCAGTCTGTTACTACTCAATATAAAAAAAAATGCTTAAAATGCAGATATTGATGTGTGTTTAAATATTTATAAACATATTTTAGAATTACAAAATATTTTTTTTTCAACACATTTTAAAAGATATATACCTTTCTGTTTTTTTTTCTTTTAAAGATACAAATTGCGTGTATGTACCATCGAAGTAGTTTTAGAATTGTAATAACTTTTTATTTAGTACTTTTAAATACTAATACATGTAATCAACTTTTTAAACAGAACCCTTTATAGCTTAGTCCTATTTAATAAAAATTGTTCAATTACTCAATTCTTCAAAATACCAAATTAATTTTTGGTTCCTTTTACAAATGAAATAATAATTGTTTATGTATACCTCTTTAGAAATATATTTCAGTCGTTATGATTAACAACTTGGACAATCAAATAGAAAGTCACTTTTACATATTAAAAATAATTTGAAAAAAACCCAAGATATATTAAGTATAATACATTTTCTACTGAGATTTATTTTTCGAACTGTATTAGTACTAATTACTTTATCCTGAAAAATTCAAATGGTTATTTGTGTAGACTGTAGAGAGCTATTTGATGAATTTCAATATAAATTTATGATAAGTTTATTTAATTTTAAAAGCAAACAATTGAAAAACAAAATTTTCGGTCAAATGTTCAATACTGAATTATTATATTTCTAACAATATAATGTAACTCCATCGTTACGATAGAGTCGGTCGAAAAGCGGAAAGATCGTACGGGTCGCCAGCACGTGTAATTCAGTAAACACAAGTAAGTTTGATTTTGTTCTCTAGTTTGTAATTTATATTATGAAGAGAATTGAGAAAAAGTTTAAATTGTACAAATTGTTTTTAAAAGCAATTGCGTTTACAATAAACACAAGAAGTCAATGCTGTGCATTTCATCGAAGACACAATCTATGTTGTTCGTTTGACTGGATTGTCTATTAACGAGTATATTCGTAAATAATATGCCAGGGAGAATGAAAGAGATAAAAGATCTACGAAGACAGGAAAAATTAATCAAGATCAGATTGGAGAATAGAGAGGGAAAAAGAAATATTATGAAAGAAGTTACTCAGGTACACGAATATATGAATTGACGATAATTGAATCTGAAAAGAGAGAAAGGTCAAAACAAAGCCGGAGATCATAATGAAGCAGCAATAAAAAAAGAAAGGAAAAAATGTTTAGAATAAGGTATCAGAAGCAGAGTTGGTCATTATTTGAATTGTTTTGAGTAGATGTTTATCTCGGACGATTTTTCGAATAGATTCTATTTAATTAAATATTTTATACGTAGAATAATTATTCGTTATTTGAACAATTCTGTATTCGGATAAATTTTTATTCGAAAATAAAATGCTTATGCTTGATTATTATATGTTATCCGTCGTCCGAATAAAATTTTGCCCAACTCTAATCAAATGATATTATTGAATGGAAAATGGAAGATAAAGAATAAAAAAGTAAATTGTTTAAAAGAGGAGGAAAAAGACTTATGCTACATTTTTTTTTCTATATCTGAAAATTACAGAAATATTGTAAGTGAACAGAGTTTGAACTCCATCCTGTATATCAAAGCAAGTCTAATGAAAAATTCCATGGCTATTAGGTATCTTGACCTTTTAATAATCTATAGTGCGAAAACGAGTAACAGTGCTGATTTATAATATTGTTAAACAATATCGATAGATGTTAACTAATAGTTACTATCGTTTTATTTTTTGTGTGAACATTCAAACACCTTGGTATGTTTGGATTTTTTGCTGTATAACTTGGTTATTTTTATATGAAACATGATCAAAATTATATGCTTGTAAACATGAGCCTACGTTTAATATCAATCAATGTAGCATTAACTTTCACGTTGACTCTCATACGGAGATAATTAAAAGATAAAGTGAATTCGCATTCTGTTACTAGTGCTCAAGATGTTCAACATCGTATTCGTTTAGAAATATTGAAGATTAAAAAAAAGAGACATAATAAAAATGTTAAGTAACGTAAAGAAAAAAATGAAAAAATGTTTAGACTGCAACGGAAGACTATTTGAACTATTGTTGTATCGTAAGTATCGCATGACATCTGTAAAGTATACCAAAATAGTCTAGTACTTTTTAAAATGGTTTAAACTATTAGGTTCAGGGCATAAGTACTTTAATACCTTTTTATAATGATTAAAAGGCTGCATCGAATAGTGCGATCAAAATTATAGGGTTCCATTTAAAAAAAGGATGTAGTTGCAGATTTTAGATGCATCAATGCATAAAAATGAATAAAATCGCATTCAATTTATGCATCGTTCGATGTCGTTTACTTTTGCTTCGCGACAGCTTTTTCTAATTGCGTGGTATACCCCGTATACAATCAAAATTTCAATGCATTTCCCATGATGGCGTTACTAAGATCTTTTGCACAAACCATCTATTATTTGTTTACATAATATATTTACTTTGTAATAAAGTAACTATTGTCAAATATATTCCTTTATACATATTATAAATATGTAATAATAAGATACTATTGGCAACATTAATCCAAATATATATAAAGAAAAGTCTTATCTATTTAAAAAATGTACACATATACGGATTGTAATAGCATTACAATACAAACTGCCACAACGCTAAAAATATTGGTAATTTGTATGAGAACTGATATAATGATCCATTTTTACATTATACCATTAATAGTACTGATTTAAACTATATATGACAACTAAAAGAACATGAATAGAGAAAATAAAAATGTATGAAAATATTTGTCTTTTATTTACAAAATCATTGCTACGGTGTATAAAAAAAAAAAAATACCGTTTCTACATTTAAATATATTCATAATAAAATTCTTTTTTCTCTAAGACAAAGTTATTTACAAAATATTTTTTCACATATCTAATAAATGAGAAAAAAGTTCGGTATATTGTACCTTAATTTCATTTTCTCATGTTTTAAATAATTCAATTTTAATTTACGCACATCAGTCTTTAATTTAACTTCAATTTACTGGATATCCTAACAACATGAGTCCAACTCTATATGTAAATTATGTATTGTATTATTATACAGGATGTTCGGCATCTATATGTCAAAAATTTAAGGGCTGATTCTAGGAGCCAAAATAAGACGAACGTCAAGAATAGTAATTTATTAATTGAGACTTCGTTTAAAAGTTATTAACATTTAAAGATCCGCCTGTAGAACGGCAATCTACAAACAGCTGCGTGCATGCGATAGTGAGTTTCACTCAGCAGACCTTTAAATGATAAAAATTTTTAAACGAAGTCTCAATTAAGAAATTACTATTCTTGATTTTTGTTTCATTTTGTCCTCTAGAATTACCTCTCAAATTTTTGACATATAAATGCCGAACACCCTCTGTACTATAATATTTGACAGCTTATAGTCGATACGAGTATATGTTTTTATAGAATTTATAAAATCCACTATTTAAAATAATGAATAGAAAAATGACAAATAATTAAAACTAATTAAAAATATGAAAATTATTTGGATACAACTGAGAAATATTCTGTTTTCTTTTTACAGTAGTAAGAAATTAATCTTTGCCTAAAAGTACGCAGTTTGGGATTCCGAGCATAGAAAAGTCAAATAAAAAATGTAGATGTGCATACATATAAATCATACTAAACTTTCGTTAAGAAACCGATATTCAGTAAGATTTTGTATAAGTATATTAAGTATTCATTTAATTCTACTTACCAATAATGTAAAAATTTAATAAATAGATATGACATCGTGATACAACTATAACAAGTAATCTTACTTTTTGTTTAAAAAATTTTTATGTCCCAAATCTGAAGCAATGTCGGAAATATATTATATTCTGTAAAAAAAAAACTTAAAATATTTAACAATTGAAAATGAGAAAATGTCTCGCAACAATTAAATTGGTAATCAAACATATTTAAAATATGACACTGATTGAACAATTTTTGTGAAATTCGTATGTAATGTAAGCACTTTTTATCTTCAAAATAAAATCATTATAAAAGTTAAGTATACTGAATAATTAAAAGATATTTTTTATAATCGTGAATGAATATAGACTATTAAAGATTATACGTTCAATTTCATTATGTTTATAGAAATGAAATTATTTTCATATAGAAATAATTGTCCGTTCATAATAGCTCTAATTATATGTACTTATTTATAAAATATTAATATACAGGTATTCAATAATATTAATGAGACAATGTGTCAAATATATCTGTACATTTAAAGTAATTTATCAGTAAAACTTAGATGAAGCCTTACTGATGAGTCCAACTAGTAGATCCAGGACGAAACGCAAAACGGATTGGAGACATAGATGTGTTTCCAAAAACTGCAAAAGGATTTTGGATACATATTTACGTTCCCAATAATGCTCCATAAAATCATAATTCTTTTCATATATTATTCTCTAGGAATAATTGATTTTCTGTTTTATCGTTTATCCTAGTAATTTTTGTATTTGTTGCAATGATCGTATTATTTTAATTGGCCATATTTACCGATATCCTTTCAAATAGCAAACATATACTGTAATGAAATAAATGCACACAATAACGCAATTAGAAGTTCACTAAAATCTACCGAAACAATTTGAAAATAATGTTCTCTGCTTATGAATAATAACGGTGTTTTTAATACTTGTTCTCACGAGAAACTGACTTACTTCAGTTCATAATTTTTACCCTGTATACATACTTATTAAAGATTACGACAATAAATAATGTATGATTTGTTTAATTACTTCATAAATATATGAATATATTAATGCACCAAAGAATCGGACATGTAATAACACATGTACATTCCTCTTTTCGTTCTCTAAAATACAGTAAGTGAAATACAAAGTATGCATGTCATAAAATGTGGCATGTTCGAAAAATGAAAAATGTTTTTTTACGCTTAAAAATATAGCTGTGTACATAAATATGTACTATGACTTCTAGAAGTATTTTTGTTTTGTAACAGATGATATTGCCAAACGATTTAAAGTTATAGAAAGCAACGGCAATTACTTTGTATTAAGTATTTAGTTTACTTTTTTTTTTTAAAATAAACGTAAACTTTTATGGAAAAATTTAGATTATTCATTTCTACACCTAATAATTACCAATAAATAACATTAACATTTTTTAAAATAAATATTTAACGTCACATAGACATCTAGGTCTTTAGCGACAGGTTCCTGTAGTAGGTTTAGAGTTTATGGTATAGACTTGTGTTTACTAGGTATTTAATCGTCATTTTATGTGATTTTGTGTGGTCAGAACGTAATTTGTGATAATCTTGTATTTCTTCCTTTGTCGTTCAAAATTGTCTCCATTCGCATAGGACAAGGATGCATAACTGTCCTTGTCTTTGCGTAATGCATTGTTTATTAGCGTTTCTAGCTTCATGAGTGTCTTGCGGCCGAACTTTACCGTAATGAAACTTTTCTAAAGTTCAATCAGCTATGATCGCTTCATTTTTATCTGCGATTCTAAGTATTTTTATTTAAAATGTTTAATGTGATGTTAGCAACATTTCATTTTTCAAACACACCATACTTATTGAACACACATTTGATCTATACTTTGTACAATAAATGGTAACGAATGTACGTATAAGATTTACGATAGAATAAATGATTTATCATTTTTATATGTGTATATGTGTATATGTGTATAGTAAAAGTTTGATATATTCTCGAAAAGTGGGACCCTAAGTCAGGCACTTATGGAGTTGATGGATCAATTCTAATTATAGAAACAGTCCGAAAAGTACAACGAGTAAAAGGGAAGGAGGTCCTTCTCGGCTGCCGAACTTTGTGATATATCAAGGGGAATCTTCCCTCAGTAGTGGGGATGAACACCGGGCATTTAGGCTGTAGATCAGTTCGGGCATATATCAAATCTTTACTGTATATACATATATAATATCTGCAATGTACGGATCTATAACTGGTAATGGCCACATTGTTGTTTGAATTAAACGGAACATGGTAAAGTTTAATGCCTTTCTGTATAAATACCGACCCGAGCTAACATAAATATACTAAGCATATGCTTCTACAACGTTTGGTACTTTTATCTATCAAGAATTGCTTGTTTTTAAATTATAGGATTTTTCCTGTTCGCATTGTATATATTACATTATATAACTCTATTACTTATTATTAATTTGTTATTTCAGAAATGTGTATTGTATCATTAACGCTCGATTATAATTAATATTAAATAATTATCAAAATTGATACGACTAGTAAATGACTGATTTGATTCTGTCAATATAGGCATTAAATGTCATAATAAAAGTAGTATCAACTAATATTATTACCTGAACAATAACTGAGTTATGTTAACTTCTACTAATTGATAATTGCCAAAATTGTAATTTTCCTATTAATCAGTATTATGCTTTTGCAGTTTCTAATGATAATTTGGTGTGATAATGATAATAATGATGGTGGCAACGAAAGGTAATATAATAATAGCAATAAAAATCATAATGATTAACATTATGATGAACGTAATAAGAAAAACAATAATAATAATATTAATAATAATAATAATAATAATATTGATAATAATAAAATAACAACCAATTACACATGCGACGAAACGACTGGTAATATTAATTATCATTATAGTACACAGATAAACAAAAAAATATACGTATGTATGTATTTTTTTGTTTAATTGCGGAGAACATTCCTTTTCATATCACCCCAATCCCAAAGAATCGAATGAGGAAAGAGTATTTTTATATCAGTGGCTTGAATAATATTAAACACAGAATGTGTCATGCACTTTTTTCATGAGAATTATTTTTTGTATCTTTAGAATTTCAACTTTTAATGTCTTGAAAGTCGCTGTGAAGCACTGACAAAAAAAATGACATTCCATTTAAAAAAACAAAGATGATACTTTGAGTATTTTCCTCACGCCTTCATCTAAAATGAAAATATTTTTATCGTTAGATGTCCACTTGAAAATTAAATAACATTTATACTAAGAAGCATGTTCTTGAAATTTTACATTTTTACATTAATTATTTATTTCTATAAAATTTCTATGTATCTTCTAGTAACAAATATTTTAAATTATAAAGTTAAGTAGTACACCCTATACGTACGAAGCATTTCGTAATACATGGGACCCACTTCAGAGATGGCTTAGCATTTAAAAAAAAAAACAAGATCAATTCAAATTCATAAACATGCATCCTATTTATCTTTGTTTCTAAATTATAACATGTTCTGTGTTGCAATTACTCCTTCAACAAACCATACTAGTACAACTAATTCAATTCGTCTGTTTACAAGCAATGATCAAAATCTTACATACGATCTTACCGACAATTGCGTAAACACTATTCCATAACATTCTACGAGTTATTTTAGTTCGTTCTATATAAAAACATTACGCGACGAATAGCTCTCCCGAATTTGATATACGAGCTTGTCGAAATGTGAATAAAATCTTTTGGATCATATTGATTGTTTGCAAAACGTTCGTTAACAATCCTGAAGTATTCAAACAGAGAATTGAAAATAGATTCCAGAAAATTGTAATAAAATATTTGTTAGTGTGAGATGCAAAAGGTAGTCAATTTGAACTAGCTATAACTGAAAAGTAAGGTAAAATAGGACATATATTTCTATGAACACATTATTTTCAAATGCTAAATTCATTCCTGCGGTGGGTCTCGTAATTACGACGCACCCGTGTAACTTTATAATTATTTTTTTTTTAAGTAAATGGAATTCAATTTATGATATATTTCTACATAATCATCAGCAACACTTGTTTTCAAACGAAGAGCCGTATTTGCTCAATATCATCTAAGTTACTAATTCAGTGTGCCATATATGTATATATTGTATGTATATACATATAATATGTATGTATGTATGTATGTATGTATGTATGCATATAAATGCACTTTTTTCTAAAAAAAAAAAAAAATACGGTTTTGGACAAAGGAGATTCTCCACAAAGAAACGTTTCTCCAAATATCAGAAAACGCAGATACATTTCTTATCATTTGTCTCTTTCTCTCTCTTTTTCTCACACATTCTGGGTTTTCTAGTTTATTTGTGCTGAAAGAACGAGGGAGATCAAAAAGCAGAAATAAAGGTAAAGAAAAATACTCATGGAGAACGATCTTGCAACTAAGATCAGCGAGCAAACAACCCACCAGAATGATCAGCAGTGGTGTATTCCGTGAGGAGTGGCGAGGCTGCCAAGGCTGCATAATTGGCGTAGTCGGCATATGGCGTATAGATTAACCCATGTGGATCACCGGCAGAAAGAAGAGATCCTGGTGGACCTGAGCCGTTCAAAAGAGATGCTGCGGTCGTTGGTACAGATATCCGTGGCGAGAGTATTAGTGGTGCTCCCAATGGAGCGCTGGGTGTTCTCATGGGTGCAGCTAACCCTGGAAGAAGTCGCTGCGTCTCTGCTGCAGCTGCTGCAACGCGTCTCCATTCTTCGTCGCAAGCTGAAATGTCAAATGCTACACTGACTCTAAACTATGTTCAGTTAAGATCCTCTAGGATGTTTAGCTACTATCGAAACAAATAATTGTAGAAACATTAGAAAAGGAAGTTTCACGTGCGTTTTAACAGACTAAAAAAAAGAATAGAAAAAATAATGATTTCGACTTCATTGTGCTACGGGCTATAGTGTACATGTACTGAAGGTACACGCTCAATTTGAATGAAATTGGTTAAGTAGATCTTGAGATGTCATAGCAGCCAGTTCAGAAAAGATAGTTGTGAGCATTGCATTTGAAGAATGCATTTAAACAGAAGGGTCAGACCAGGTTCAACCAGGTATAGCTCGACTGAACAACACGTATAGTATCTTCGTTTTATTTTAAGTGTTAGGTGATATGCTTTTGCACATATATTTCTAAGACTATATCGTTTATGAAAATGCAAGAACAAAAAATCGAATTTTTTGGCGGTTTAAACTAAAAAACCCCCTTAAGAGATAAACTCAGCGCGGATGAACTTTTCTAAAGTATTCTATTATACAACAGAACGACTGTTAAGAAGTGTACCTGTAGCTGCAGCAACTTTCGTATTGGAATCCCGATAGGTACCATTTATAATAGCGAGCTCCATTAATTGTCGTTTTTTTAGCTCATCCTCTCCATCAGCCTGCTAACAACCAACATGATTCATAAGAAATGTATTCATATTAACTTGGGAAATTATACAATATTTAAATATAAATAGGTCTGTATCGTTTACCTATTTTCTAAACATTATCACTTTCATATTATATATTTTTTTTCGTTGTACAAAGCGCGATATGTTTATTTAAAATTGAATTACAAGAAATATTCTGAATGAAGTATTACAATTTCAATAATAATTGAAGAGGCTTTGTAGAAAACAATCTAAGTGTCAAGAATCTAATTTTTCACGAGGAAAACAAATCATTGCTGACTATTTTATAAACAAAATTTAATTTATTTTTATAGGAACATATTACTAAGACTGTAACATCCTAAACAGATTACAAACTTTTTTATTTCTTATACTGATAACATATAAATCTGTGAAAAAAAAAATTGTATTTATGGAAAAGCCTATAAGTGCCGCTTACAATTATGGGATTACAATTTGAAAAAAATTGTCCTCTGAATACAAAATTATTGTAATTTAATTAGAAATATACAACTTTAATAAAAAGTTTTATACTCCGTATAATTTCTTTTTAAATTGTTTATATATCTCCCATAACAATTTATCTAACTATTATTAGTTTATCTAACAGTATTATACCCGGGTACTCTAGTTACTAAACAAGCGTATAAATATATTTCAAGCTTTAATACTTGAAATTATTTTCACGTAAATTTATTCTACAAACATAAATCAACGTAAAATTGTCCAAAGAATTGAGAGAGAGCAGTTTTGCAATATTTTTAGAAGAATATACAATATTTTTTAACGTAATGTAAAAATAACCCATATATCCCAATATCCCCCCAGTGGGAACCCAGTTGCCAACATAACAGTTGAACATTAATTAGTTAATTCGTACATTGTTGAATGTACATTTATTTTCTTACTCTAAATTGCATATGTCATGCAAGGTATACGACAATAGATGTCCAAAACTTGGTTCGATCCCTGATTGCAAAAGTTGGATAGAAACATTTTGAACGATGGAAGGTTGCGATTTACGAAAGTTTTGCGAAAATTAAAAAGTTAGTGCCTTTTCCAGAATTCATAAATAAGGAAATAATTTTTTAGTCCATGTTTCTCTTTCATGTTTTGTTCATGAACAAAACATCTAAAATTAGGACAACAACCTAAGACGAATCGTTGTATGGCATTAAACCTTATTTTGCCATCATTCCATAATGTTTTGGACACCTGTTGTTAAACACACTGTATAATAATCAAATAATAATTCTAAGCATAAAAGAATTTTTAAGTCTAAAAATTATTTGTATCGAGAAATAAACGATGATTATCGAATAAAAATAATTTTGAAAAAAGAATTAAACGCGACAAAAAAATATCGAGTTTCAAATATGAATCCAACACACCGTAATTTAGAAAGAATACTAGATTTTGTTCGAGCGTAGCGTAATAATAAGCTTTAAGCCAAGTTATAAAATTATTATTTATTGTAGTTAATAACAGGAACTTTCTCACCACGGGAACAAGGAGTTTCTTGACTTCTTCTACAGCTCTGGCAAGTTTCAACGTGGCACGATTTTCTGTGTCCTCAACTGTCAATAATACATGAAGTTCGTCTGTCAGATGTTCCCAGTTTGGCTTACCGCGGTTTAACTCTTCCTAATAAAGAAATTAGCGAGAATATGTATTATGTTATAATATCAAATTCTCCATCAAATAATCTTACAACTAATACAACAAACGTCTCTTATACAGGGTGTTCGGCCACCCCCTGGGAAAAATTTTAAGGCTTTTAAATTTTATTTTAATTTTAAATTTTGAGGCTTCGTTAAAAAGTTATTAACAATTAAATTAAAAAATTTCAAATCGTTCTGGAAAAATTATTTTCGGTTGCGGGGGTCAATTACAATCATTTTTGGTGAATAGATATACCCCTGAAATCCTACCCACTTCCTAGAAAAAAATTCGAGAATGTGTGAAATTTTTCGACGAAAAAAAAAATTTTTAATTAATTCTGAAAAAATTATTTTCGGTTGCGGGGGTCAATTACAATCATTTTTGGTGAATGGATATACCCCCGAAATCTTGCGCATTTTCGAGAAAAAAATTCAGTACGGTCGGAACTTTAAACGTTAAAAACTGTTTAACGAAGCCTTCATCAACAAATTGGTATTCTTGATTTTCGTCTTATTTTGGCCTCTAGAATCCCCCATTAAAATTTCTCCCAGGGGTGGCCAAACACCCTGTATACATACATATCTATATCAATATCAATATACAGTAGTGCCCGCTTAAGTGTCCAATCTCGGGACCGGCCGCGGACATTTATGCGGGGAGGTGAATTCTATGAATTTAATAGCGGGTACACCCCTCAATTTACTTTGATTTTATTTTACGCGGTCAGATGTATACTATATGTACATACATATATATTTTCCTATAAATTTAAAAATTTACAGTTTTATACAGTTAGTATTGTGAGATCAGTTGGTGGAACGCGTGACGCAGAAAGAAACTTTGTTGCGGTAGGACCGTACAAGGCATATTGCCTACGACATTGTATTTCTAAAACTTTTTCTAGCTTTTATTTCCAATACTTTTTCTTTTATACTGACAGATTCAATTTACACGATTTTTATTCGCGTAAATCGAATCCACGTGGAACGGATATTCGCATAAATTGAGGGACGGGTGTAGAATAGTGAAATACAATATACAAAGTATCGGTAACGATTGGCATCAAGTTACGCTCGACACGCTCGATGCTCGAAACCGTTCGACTTTCAAAAATGGGGGGGAGGGGAGTAAAAAGCGCCAATGCGGGCACTGTTTTTTGAATTTTCGAATTACCGCGCATCCCTTGTTAGTTTAAAGAGAGCATTTTTTATTTGAAGCGTACTGCAGCAAAGGGATTAATCGGTATGTTTATCGTCAAAGTTTTTAAAAATAGTAAAGAATATTATTATATACGTAAACATACAAATAAATTTAAATGTTGGGTATAGTAATTGTTCTTATACATATATATATATATATATATATATATATGTATGTTTATACTATATACTTACGATATAATTTTCTTTCATTCATCATATGCAGCTTGAAAAACAAAGAATTTTACTGAAGCAAGTAAGTACAAACTTTTCTATATACAACATTGTTTTGTATTACTTTTAATATATATAATACGTGAAAGTTCCGAACTTCAAGTTGTAATAATGTTCAGGTTTACGTACAATTATGAATGAGTCAGTTGTAAATGGACAATGAGTTGTAAATGAACAACGCACAGACTAAAATTACATTTTATATAGAATTAAATACTTAAAATGCAAGAAGAAAATAAAACAACATATACTAATTCTATGAAAAAATAATTATTGAATACGCATATATTTAAAGTAGGGTAGGTGTAAATAAGTAGAATTTATAAGTAAATAAGAAAGAGAGAAGAAAGAATTTCAAATAATAATTTTGTTCTCTTGAGGAAAGGCCATAAAACGAGATAGAATAAACAATAAAATGGACTCTACAGTGGCCTCTAAAGTAGGAAGTTAAAAGAGAAACATAAATAAAGACAAGGACAAGAGGAAGTATCTAAGGATACTACAAGGATAATACAAGAAAATACGTATAAAAAATGAAGCAAAGGAAAAGACAAAGTGATAAAAAAGCAGGTAAAGATGAAGAATTTGAGACGAGAAAAAAAAAATTGAGATAAAAATAGTAAAATGAGGAAAAAAAGGAGAGAAATCTGCTAATATATTATACACCATAAAAGTAACAAAAATGTTGTAATAAAAACGAATGTTAAAATCCATTTGTATTTCAGATACAATTAGTTTAAACAATTACTTTACTACAAATGTTTACAGGAATAGGATTTCATTTCCTTAAAAAGCTGATAGGTACACTGATATTACGTGAAAATATATAAAAAATTATTGACAAGGGTTCTCCACATTCATTCTAATTCAAATTAAATTCGAAACTTCATAAATAATTTATACTACAATTTAAAGTTGCGTTAAAGACTATGTGCTTGTGACATTGTTAGATAGTCGATAAAGTAAAACTCAATTAAAATACATATTGAAATCTATACTGACGTTTATTAGAAATATTTGTTTGTGTTAGAACAATTTATGCACAAGGAAGTCATTTATGTATAGTATATTATTAATATCATACAGTACATAAATAAATAATTAAGTAATAAAAGCGGTTTACCTTTTTCTTGTCCCTCATAGAACCTTTCCCCCGGACCATTATTTTACAACCCGTTTCTTGCTCCAGTTGTTTAGCCGTCATTCCACGTGGCCCAAGAATTCTTCCAACAAAGTTGAACTGTAAAATAAGAAAGTTAGAAAATTATTTTTTGAAATATTATAAAAACACACATTATGTTTCCTAGATTGTATTGGATAATGCAAACTTGAATGAAACTCACGTCACTTTCGACGTTTTATAAAAGTCAATAAACTATGCAAACTTTACTTTAAACGTGTCAAGTTCTGATTTTTAATAAATAACAATAATGATAATATCAAGTAAGCTTGTAAAATTAATATCTTCCTTGAGTACGGCTTTTACTTTTATCGAGCTTAATAGGTATCTTATGTTTGATCTACTTTTCTAAGCAAAATTGATCTACAAATCTTGTTGACAATCACGTTTTATTAAAATATGAAAACAAATATTAGCAATTCCGTTTACAAAATTCAACGCAATCTTCGTATCTCGATAAAAAAAAAAAAAAAAAAACAGAATATAAAAAGAGTGACTACTGTATCGTATATCTCCCTAAGAATCATGCAAGTTTTCTTTGAAATATTTTTTTATGTAGCAAATACCTTTAGTAGCCCGTACTTTGTAAATTATTTCAAGTTTATGTATATAAAAGCAATTACAGAAACTTACATCTGGATGTTCTTTAACGGGTACGTAAACTTTCTCTGTTAGTGTGGTGATTTCGCCATCTGGTTCTGGCAAAACCAGTGGTTCCTTTTTGACACCACTGATTTGGAATAGACTCGCCCGTACTTTTGCAATTTCTAAAACAGAAAATGAACATGGGAATATAATATCTGCAGTATCTTTAAGTATTGTTTAGAAATAGAAGAAGACTAATTATGTAAAATAATTAAATGTATTAAATGAATAAAAAATTGTGTTCTAATAAAACAAGTTTTAAAGTACGTAATGTGTTGGAGGCATTAGCGTATAGCGATTCATCATCATATACATGTATAAAACTTTTTTGGTTGGGTAACTCATGAACCTATCACCCTCGGTTACTTATACAACTTGTTCCGAGTCAACATTCCTATCAAGTATTGGGGATAACCATGCGACAAATACTGAACAAATTTTTGCGTCACTTATTTATGATTCATTATATTACGAAATATTCTTTGAATTTATAACAAGTACACGGCGAATAAAATGAAACGATTAAATTAATAGTGTCATCATTAATCTACACAGGGTCACTATAAATATATATATTGCTTAAAATAATTATTAATCGGTAGGAGATACGAGAAAAACGTAACAAGATTTTCTTTACTATTTTTCATGTAGAATCTAAAATAGTGCAAAAAATAAAACTACTTTACGATTCTTCCAAGTCATGTTATTATTAACGCGTTGACTGCCACGGTGGTCATCGATGATCGGTGATTCAAGTTTACAACGTTTTTTTCAAAACACTTACACCGAATGAGCCCTAATACGATAACTACCTAATTATCTTTCAAATAATGTAATTGGAAATGCTGTAGAATAACAAGTACATATACTAGTTAACTACTGGGTATTTTAATTTGTCACACTATAATTTGAAGAAATAAAATCGGTTAATGGGCAATAATTGGGGCATCAATAATTCGGTAAAACGTTAAACAAAATCAATAGGACTACTTATGCCTTACATTAATTGGAATCGCCGTTTAATAAACAGTCATTATATTTGGATTTATGTTTTAAAAACATACGGTGAATAAATATTTTATATTAGCGCAAATTGTCGAAAGATTACGTATACAGAACTTTCTTTTATTTGGAAACCAGGTCAAATAAGACAAGTATTTATAGAAACTTATTTTATTGCTTTTCAGTTCGAAATTCATCCCTGAAGTGTGTCCCACATATTACGAGACATCGAAGCGCATCGTATTTATACTTGGTTTATATATATGATTGCATTTCTTTTCTGATAAATATGCGTGGTGCCATTATTAAAGATAATCGGCCAGTTATTATAAAAATCCTCAAACAAGGCAAAACTAAACCGATATTCAAAGTTTGTAATTGATATAAAATGATTTGTTACGTCACGTTAGAATAAATGTCTATATAAGCGTAGGCAGTAATGTTGGAATAGTGTTAGTATTAGTATAGTTGCAGCGTTTTATGACATCACCGCTGTCGTAATTAGTCAGACAACGATCCATGACACAGATCACATACTTGAAAGCGAAGATCATGTTCCAAGAAAATATACAGTTAAATTGTGAAGATTATTTACTGGTAATTATATTTGTATTTTGCATCGTTTTTAAAAATTACAGAATTCGATTCGCTTGGAAACAAGTAAAAATATTACGAAATATTATGATGGCCGCTGGACGAACCGAACAGAAGCATTAGGAAAATGAACTTGTAATCGAATATACCGAGACGATATTCGATCATGGAAAATTCTGGAAACTTGCCGACAACAAATACTTGTTACCAAAATGTCAGTAATTTTCTAAAGGAGTGAGAAAACAGGCTTGAGGTTATTTCGAACAGAAACATTTAAAATAGATCTAATGGGTTTATTTTCACGTGCTAGATGACTGCATAATAGGTGGAACAAATACATATATACCGTGGTAATCGAGGCACACTCGACTAAATAATCCTCAAAGTGTATCATGACTTTGTGTGTCCACAGGGTCCACAAATTCTTCGAGGGAGTCGAACATACTCCCTTCTCTATCTGGGCAAACTCTTCGCTGCTACAGTTACTGGACAAAGTATTTATACACCGCGATACGTTCAGTTTAAACAATAATTATTTTAGTTATAGAAGGTTAATTGGTTACGAAACGAACATAGGATGATGGGAAATTAACTCAGCTTTCAGATAGTATGAATTTTATTCTGACCTAATATTGTTCGAATTCACTGAAAACTCACGAGACAAAAAAACGTTACTTCTAAACAAGGCAATACGAGGCATATATGTTTATACGAGTTATTTTCTTATTTTAATGTGCTGATTTCGCGTTTGAAGTTACGCCCCCATATACAACACCCTGTGTACTTCTATCCAATAACTTGTGTGTATTACATTGCTACCTTACTAACTACATTCGAGCAAATCCTTCATGGCATTGCTAGTTTCGTAATATAATTCAAACGAATGAGGAAACATTAAGTATGGATCTTCTTTGTCATTCTGAAGTACAGTGGTTGTCAGGGAAGTGTTCCAGAACTAGCGTTAGCATTAGGAAAACAAAGTTACAAGTTTTCACGTGGTAAAGCATAAACTTCGAGAATTTTTTAAACAGAAATTTCGCCGAAAAGCTACATTTTTATGCGACATAATAACGAAAGAAAAACAGCTAAATGTTTGTCTGTAAGGGAAAACCAAATTAATATATGAAACGTGACAGGGAATACAAGTATTTTGGAGAGAAATCATAATTCATAATATAAAAAATAGCAATCATTAATGGGAATAAAAAATAAAATAAATCCAGATAAACAATATTTATTCCGGTTTGGCACAACGCGTACACACCCAGATTACATCTTCGTAGTCGAACCTCTTAAGCAATTCAAAACTTATTTTCATGCAATGAGTCACGAGGATATATTTATAAAGTGGTGCCTAAGAAATTATAACTTCTAACATCCATTTTATACTTACATAAATACAACATTAAAAATAGCAAGGAAAGAAACTGGCCACACACTTATTACCAAATTATAGTAATATGGAAAAACTGCAATTGCCCGTCTGTTCGTTATAATCGTGTTATTAAAATATAGCGCTGGCGAAAAATATAAAGCGGTACCGCACATAAACTTGATCTCAAATTTTGAGCAATGTTTCCAGAGGATTTGTCAGCAAAATTTTCGGTTAGAAATCCATTTGCTGTTGAAATCACGCTGTTATCAGAGTTTGCAAGAAAAAGAGCTGATCAAGCTGTTCTGCGATGGCAATCTCGGCACAAGAACTGAAGAAAATGGTCGAAGGACAATGGTCGATGAAACTGAATATTAAGCTGTATTTAGATGAAGCTAATTTAAATGAAATTTACAAAAATTATATTTGGTTGAATAAACATACTCCTAGCATTAAAGTGTATGCTTATATACATTATGTTTTTTTTCAATAACTACTTTCAGTATATATATGTATATATAGATTTTTTGTTCGTTAAACGTTTTATTTTTATATTGATATTAACAAGGGCGGAGACAGAATTTTGTCCAGGAAAGGGTAAAAACGCTAGACTAAAATTTAGTTACTTTTTATTTATTTTGTAATATAATGTACAATACTTAAACAATAATCGACATAGTATTGAATATACTTGTATTTCCATTAATTTTTTAAGCTACAATTATATCACACCTTTCGATCTTTTATTTCCACAAAAAATTAAATTGAAAATTTATTAAGTATCTAGAAGAGGGGCTAGTTCCCCATTTGCCCTATTGCCCTGGCCACGTCCTCGTTAAATTAATTTCCATTTTCATATCTATTAATTTATTTTGGTTTCTATTTAAACAATATCTTCAATTGTAAAGAATTCAATATTTAAAACTAGTTGACGTTATTGGTAAAAACATATACAGGGTGTTTGATTACCGTTAGTCATCGTTCGAGGGAGTGATTCTACCAGACGAAAATAAAACTAACATCAAGAATGACGATATTCCGGTCGATGGTTCGTCTTAAAAACAATTAAAGATCCGCCTGAATCACGGCAATTTGCGAACAGCCACGTGCGCGAGGTAGCTCACTTCATGGTGCGTCCTCCATGGTAATTCCTTGCTCGAGTCGAACCTCGGCGTTATCTACGATGTGCATCAATAGACGGCTTTATTTACGCATGACAGTGTGAATTATAGCTGGCCAATTCCTGGAATAAACCTCTCCGCTTAAATGTCCGCGTCCGGTCCCGATCGTTGGACATTTAAGCAGACACTACTGTATTATCTCTATTAATGTAGAGATACAATTAGAAATCAATCTTATTAGACGATGATCGTAACAAAATACGAGATTTTTATTTGCTTTGGTTACGTGAGAAATATTTCAAATAATAGCAGAGCAAACTACATATGCCAAACAAAATAGTAAAAAGCAACTTGGTAGGTAACGTGTTAAACAAACAGTTAAATTCGGTAGTGATTCCATTAGAGTGTAGTGTGGTATGCTGTAGGTACATTTTATCAAATCGATGGTTCCATAAATCTGATAATTGAGAATATGTCAATAACAGAACATAATATTCTCAAAAATTCCAATGATACAATGCAAACGATATAAACAAGTAGTTGGACGTATAATCGTTACAAATTTTCGAATGTCCTATTCAAAGTTTAAATTTGAATTCAACAGACAATGTGTGGGCATATTTAAAAATTAAATTGGCAAAGGAGTATAATGCTTCTGCATTTTCATTAACTGATATGCGGTAAAGAATGCAAGAACTCTGGTATAGTATTACACAATACATACTGTGAAACTTTAGTATCAAGTATGTCAAACTGTGTTCGAATCATTATTGAAAAGCTCAAGGACTAAATATTAAACCTGTAAAAACTGAACAGTGGTTGAAAATTAGTTGCGGTGCAAAACTGATTTCACGGAGAAAATTTGTATTAAGCAAACTGATGATAGTAACATAGGAATTTAATAATTTTCATAGAAAGCCATAACATTGTATATGATACTACGTATTTTATATACAAGGTGTGTCGTTCGAATCGATTCCTTCGAATCACCGTTAAATATCATACTCCTAATTGTATAACGTGAACTTGACGAAAACCCAAGTTAAAACTGTAAATGTTGAACCTGCTTCGTCATAATTTACAGCAAATCTGACCGACTAAAACCGAGTATAGTATAAGAATATTGATATAATGACCCAAGCGTACGTACATGTGTACGAGTACACATCCAACTCAAGGCAAGCAGAAAGAATGATAAAGAGCAGAATGAAGAGTGGCTGCTTGGAGACAGAGACGGTAGAGAATTCCTTTCACCCTACTTACTTTTCGAAGCTTGAAGCGAGAGCCTCGAATCCGAGGAAGATAATCTGTGCGCGTGCGCGTGCACGTGCCTGTGTACATCGAACGGGTGGGGGTGGGAGAGTATAAAGAAAGAGAGTAAAAAAATGCTTGAGTATGAAAGAGACGATAATCGTGGGAATGGAACGAGAGGAGAGTCGAAGTCGAAACGAGTAAGAAAATTTTAAGGATGAAAACCGTAGGCGATAGAAAAATCGGAAGAAATAAATACGTTGGACGGTATTTTAAGAAAAAGGATAAAAAGATCGAACTTGTATAAGTGTGTAAGCAAACGAACTAGTGAAGAAACGAGCGTATAAGAGAACAAGGGAAGAGAAAGAGAGATAGATAATGACGAGAATGGAACGAAGCTGAAGTGGCACGAGCCCGCCCGTTGGTAGATGCCGTGTGGTATGAAGCGAACTGCAGGTCAATCCGGTCATCGGCCCCTATGAGCTCCCAAGGGCCACCGCTAAGGGTTCCATGACATTTTTCGTTTCTTTAACATTTCGATTCTTTTATAGTTTTCTTTACTAACAGGTTCACTGTACCACCATTTTTCCCTATCTACTAACATCAAATTTTGTCAACAATTTAACGTCATACATGCACTATACGCAGGAACCATCGTACCAACTTTTAGCATTTTCTGACAGACCACTTTTTACATACATATCAAGACGAAATAATATAATATTTACGAGAATACCATACATGGCAATATTTCTCGACATTCTTTTAAATTCCAACGTAATAAAAATATTCAATAGTCCCATATCGATTACTTGTTACTTCGCAGTATTCCTAATGTCAGTGACATTGTTTGACAACCTTTAAGGTTCGTTTATTGTAAGCGTTTTGAAGACACGTGTTGTAGGTTTTAAACGCCCGTCACCAGTGACCGCCATGCCAGTCAACGTGTTAATTCTAAGTTTTTAAAAAATTACTTTCGTGAAACTAAACGCGGGACCAACACTTGGTTAAACTTCTATTTGGTTTTAAAATTGCATAAAACCTGATACACGTCACCGTAATTATTTAACTCGTTTCCAGCGTTGTTAAATTATGGATAATCACGATAAAATGTAATATTAAGATTTTAATTCATATACGCTTTCCCTGCCATATTGTTTCGTACGTGGACATACACGTGACAGTACAATCCACGCATAGTAAAAATACTCGAGTGTTTTCTCATTTATTGGTGTCTGTTTGACACTGATTTAATATCGTACAATGTTTTACGTCCAAAGGACGTGTAGTTTGATATAAAAATAACGCGCAGACACAGAAAATTGTTAAGTAAAAATTGTAGAAATCATGGAAATACGTTCAATATGGATCATTGATAATTTAAAACATCGATGAGTAACGTTCATGTATAAATGTGAACATTAACAGATAGCTGAGGAATCTATATATAGCAACCTTGCAGGATACCTTGTATATGCGTACGTGCGAACATTACATAGTGCTCCCCGCGCATAGACAAAAACGACGACAGTGTCGACCAAGGCGAAGACAAAAGTGGGGACGCGTAAGGCATTACCTTATTTAGAAACAGAGAAACGTCTTTGCTAGTGAAACGTTCACTACGAAGGAATTCAAACCATTTGAAAGAACAATTTTTGTTTTCAGTACAAAGAAAGGGACACCAAGAAGTAAAAAACTTTATACAACGAAACGAAAAAGAAGAAGTATTACGAAATTCTACATCTAAGAAAATTACATTAATATTCTCGGACAAATACGATACTGAACGAGAAATATTGAAAAAGACTTTCAATGTCTACAGTGAAACAAAATAATCTCGATATACTTTTTAAATAACAAAATTACTCCTGAAGATTGTAGAGAATTCTTCAACAAGATGCCATATGCAAAATCAAAAGATGACGTAGTTCTAGCAAACAAAGAACATTACGGAAGGTGAATAATGATTTATTATTCGAATGCTTCGTAATTTGTAAATTACATTTCCTCCTTTCCTTTATAAAAGTATAAAAATATGTTAGAAATGGGTAAGGTTACTATTGTTACATTACATTACTCTTATTAAACTTTTTTAAATAAAATAATTTCTACTTGTTATTTACTCTTTTAATAAATATAATATTAGTTAAATTGAGAATATTTTTAGATATCATTCATTTTACTTTTTGTTAGATCTATCTTATATTATTGATTAAATAACTTAAGTTATGGTTGTATTATATATACAAGATAATAATATAATTATTCAATTTTTAAGTCTCACTTGAACCTGTCTTTTCTTAGAGATATTGAAAGTGGAGATAAAATATCTGTATTGTAAACCATTAATATACAGGGTGTAATAAAACAGGTATTCAATATTTATACAAGTTCGGAAATTCTTTCTTTCCTAGGTACAAACACTTTAACAAAATTACTGTTATTAATTTCCTCATAATGGACTGCCGAGCACGTTTAGACAATTTCTTAAGTATTTCCAAGGTCTTGAAATATCGCCATACATGAACTTCCAAAGTATTTAAATACGGAGAATGCACAGGTCAAGCAATTAAGCTTCTATTAGTTAGTGTAACTAATAGTAAGACACTCTTGAACAGTGTGACAAAAATGTACTGTATCTCAATCATGCATGAATTAATATCTAATTGCATATTTACTGTGAAATATGCAATATACGCCAATTTCATTATCAACTCGATAAACAATTCTCGATTATATTATAATCAGCTACATTGTTTCTAATTGAAAAAAGGAAAAATTTCTGGATCTATGATTATATGATTTCCTTTCATCATGAATTAGTTTAACCACGTATCTGAAATATTTGAAATACGGTATTTCATTTACAACTTATACAAGATATCTCATTAAATCTGTTACAAGACGATATATCCATTACCGTTAATGATACGCAGGAATGCTTAAGGAACAATTTGTTTGGTTCGAAAAGACGATACGTATTGTAGTGAAAATCATCTATTTTTTCAAGTTCCTATTTTTCGAGATTTCAAGGTCATCAATATTTTTTTAAATAAAATTCCATATTTTTATTATTATATGATAATAGCCGAGGCTAAGATAAATCCAACGAGGTATAATATTATGATTTGCACGTGACCTTGAATACGAAAAATTAATATTTTGGGAATATATACATATATATTCCGTAATATATATGTATAATATACATTACTTGAGAAAAAAATGATTCTCACCACAATATTTGCTTTTTCGAACCAAACATATTGTTCCTTAAGCATTCCTACATTCACTAACGGTAATGGAGATACCGAGACACCCTGTATATTTAGGGCAAGACGAAAAATGAAACGTTTTCGCGGCAAGAGAAAGCGAGATGCTCCTTACCAGTTTGCATTTGCAAGTTAGAGATGTAACCAATTAAAATTTCGAAACCTGACTTCTGACGTGTGCTGTTTAAACTCCGGATGCATTCAAATTAATGTATTTACGTAAATATTTCAATTTTCATCGTAAAATAAAATTAGTATTACCACTAACGAAAAATTTGAAAGCAACTACTTTTAAACAAATTAATACATTTACATACAATGTATATTTAACACGTTTATGTATATTTTACCACATTAACTATATTTGTGATGCGCCAACTTTTATAATAAAGGCACATATTTGTGACAACAACAGGTATCTATTTTATATCCATATAAATAAATGAAGTGTAATCTCTCGACTATTCTCACATTATGTGAAATACTGTATTAAAAATATTTCGTTGGCCTATTAAATATATCATTCGTAGATAATTGAAAGCATGCACTACATTAAATAAGACTGCTACAAATATAGTGTGATCTGTGATGGTCGATTTTCCAACTGAACGGTGGTTACGAACGTGTTAATGTAATAGTAGTTATTGTTTAACCAAGGTAATAATTTATAAATAAAGTACAGGAGTGACGATGCCAATAATTTCAAATAATTTAACGAGTTAAACTTCGTGCACTTATACAATAATCATAAGAAATTATCGTTTAGACCCCCCCCTCTCCCCCTCTCGTGCTACAAGATCGACCTGATTTACTACTGTTTTAGTGCACTTTCTAAAGTAGACGTTTTGAACGGGAAATTCTCTACAAATCTGTCGCTTTAAATCAACATTTTAGCTTATCAATAGTTATGTATTGATTCATTAAATCAGAATGAAACATATAACACTGAATAAAGTAATTTACAGAAACACTTTTCTGCGTAATAAGTATACTTACTTCATTGAGCGCACAAGCCGTTCAATGTCACATCTTAGATGATTGGACATTTCTATAATTTTTGTAAATATTCGATACTATCCAAAGTTCCATAAATTATAAAAATTATTCATTTTTCTTGTTATACGTAAGTATATTGAAATTTAAAATAGAATCCGTGAATTATATTAATATTATCTTAAGAATATTCTTATGCGTACATTTAATGAATTATTCTGCGGAAAGCAGTTTTTCGTTATTGAAATAATTAGAAGCGCATACAGTAAAAGAACTTTTCTTTTATAAAATTATATGAAGTATTCATTATACGATGTATTGTTGTAGTGCACCGCTAATGTAATTTTAGACGTTCAATTTGCTATACTATTCGTTATCACGGACTTACTACAGAAGGTTGTTATCAAACGATTACGATCTTATATATTGTTGACATTAAGCGCGTGGTAACACTTGAAAACGTTGCATTATGAAATAGTTATCAAATCAGATAAACCTTATTTAACTTTAAATTACTGTTCCACTTAAAGTTTCAAGTGCCTAGAAAATCTTGTGATACAGAAGCAACAAAGATAAATTTAATTTCAATATTAAGCTTGTACTATTCTTAATAAAAAATATTGTTCGCTAAAATAGTTATAACTTGCTTTAATGAATATGTGAAATTGATCTCTTTAGACATTAGGGTAATACATTTGTATTACTCCATGAAATTTGTGTAAACGTATATTAAATTCGCGCTATTTTACCATAAAGACTAATACTAGATGGCCCAACATACTGTTTCGTGTTTTAATATATTTACTTCGAAACTTTAAAACTTGGTTAAATTGTTTTTCTTTTTCTTGTAAAGAAAAATTGTTCTATTCTACTGTTGTCTTGAATTTGATTTTTCTATTTAAGGGTTAATACACTAACCGATGCAGCTGATTATTTCTTACAAAAAAAAACGTATAAAGCTGATGGCGAGCTGTTAGTGGAAAAAGCGAGATAGCAAGAGGTAAAAGAAATGGAAAAAAGAGGGGAGCGTTTCGTCCTGGGCCTGCTAGTGGACTCATCAGTAAGGCAACCCTAGCAGGCCCTGCCTTAGACGCCGGGACATTGAATGGTCGATCGAGGAGTATATATATAGGAATAGACAGTAGGTCAAGTACTTGTGAGAGAGGTAAAGGTTGAGCGTATCCCTCTGTTGGCGAGTGCGGAAGGCGTCGCTACATACCCCCCGCCAGTGTTAACAATATTGGAGCAAGTTCTTTCTGCCTCGTGAATGTTTCGTATTGTGCTTATACTCGGTGACGATCGGTAATCGTTTCTGACTGAAATTTCACCGTTAGCCATAGGAAATTAGTTATTTGCTTCGTCATGCGGCGAGCGCATTGCTCGAGTCGTGTGCTGCTGTCGTGTCGAGTCGTATACTACTGTCCTAGAGTGGTCTAGTGCTCCCACTTATGAAGTGCGTGCGTGTGGGGTTGCTATTGCTATAAATCCTGCCGATTTAATTACCCCTGGAGACAATGGCTGTGACAGCTAGTTTAGGTCAGGATAAGCATCCTTATGAATAAAGGCCACCTTAGGAGAGGGATTACTAAATCTGGCAATACGATTATTAGACGTTGTTCCTGTCGCTCTATGTTCTCATGTTGTACTCATTGAAAGGTTTTTGGTGTTAATTTGTTGATCACGTCGGGATCATCAATTTCTGGCGAAAACCGTTATGGAAAAAAGCAAGATAGCAAAAGGGAAACAAAAAGGAAAGAAGATGGGAGCGTTTCGTCCTGGGTCTGCTAGTGGACTCATCAGTAAGGCAACTCTAGCAGGCCCTGCCTTAGACGCCGGGATATTTGATGGTTGATCGAGAGGTGTATACAGGGTGTTCCGTAGCATGAGGAACCCATTTCAGAGATAGATTCTATGTAAGAAAATAATACATATATATCCATGGTGTTCGGATAATAATCATAAAATGATTGTAATTGACCCCCACAACCGAAAATAATTTTTTCAGAAGGATTTGGATCTTTTCAATTTCGCCGAAAAATTTTCCGGTCGGTATGAAACTTTAAACGTTAATAATTTTTTAACGAAGTCTCGATCAAGAAATTGATATTCTTGATTTTCGTCTTATTTTTGTCTCTAAAATCTCTCATTAAAATTTTTCTCAGGGGTGGTCGAACACCCTGTTTATATTTATATTGTTTTCTTGCGTAGAATCTATCTCTGAAGTGGGTCCCACATGCGACGGGTCACCCTGTATATAGGAATAGGCAGTAGGTCACGTACTTGTGAGAGAGGTTGAGCGTATCCCTCTGTTGACGAGTGCGGGAGGTGTCGCCACAAAGCAATTTATCTCGAAAGATCATTAGTTTAGAAGATATTTTAATTTAAATATTGTAGAGTGGTGTGGTACGGATGCCCGCTGCCCTCAAATGAGATATGGTGATAGTGACTTTGACGAGTTGTATTTTCGAGCGATTTAAATAAACATAACATAGTTGTTTTTTCGTCATTGTCCTTTATCGTTTTATACCAAAACAAAATAGTTCACTGTCAATTCGAAAATATAACTAGATACAGATATATAAGTATACTAAATACCACTTTACAATATTAAATTATTTTCCAAACTAATCATTTTTCAAAATAAATAGCTGAATACTTTTTGAAGGAAATAACCAGCTGCACGTATGTCATCTTCTGATGCCCCCCCCCCCTCAAAATCATTTAATTTTCGCCTAAACCTTTCTTTTTATACAGCAACTAGTTTACGAGTACATAATTTACATTTATATTTAGATTAAAATCGAATACCCTGTATATTAATCGATTATGGACGAGTATATAGCGTATACGAAGAAGAGACTTGGAAATTCAACTTTTTCTCATCGCGACAGGTTTCGAACGACTGAAAGAGAAGCAACAAGTTTTAGTATGACACACTCCCTGCAAAATTCGTGACTCACAATCAGAAATCTATAATGACGTACATAGGCGGATCTAGAATTATCGGAGCCAGACATTAAATGATCAAAGGCCTCTTCCTATTCTGAAATGTTTCATGTAATACGAGTCCCTTAATTCAGTAGTACTGTAAATCGATAATTACATATTAACAATACATTTCTTGTGGAAGTAGAAAGTATTAAAAATGTTTGTTTTTGAACTTATTGTTACGTTCGTCTATAAATATATTAAAGAGCAAAACTGAAAACATGTATGAAATTTTAACATAAATAATAATCAGTTTTGCACCACAAAATTTTAATTATAAATTTTCAATAAACTGTCGCGTTTCTGTAGACATAATATTTGGTCCACGAGCTTTTCATTTAAATATTTTTGTTCAGTTTTAACGTAATACTATACCACTGTTCCTATATCCTTTGTTATGTATCTATTATTGATACGATAAACAAGTAATGTACTTGGTCAATTTAAATACCAAAACATTTTCTAACGTGTTCAAGTATTAGGTTTGAACAGATCATTTTAAGATTTTAAATGGTTCAACACGCAATCGATTCTTCACACTGTTCGCAGTATGTTTCATGCCATTATCATGTTGGGACGTGATAGCACATTCCTATACCGACATATTCATAATTGTTTTTTACAAGTTTATGTTTCCTGTGGTGTCTCTAGTAAACTTCGGGATAATTGTCACTTTGCTCATCTACATATAAACCACCACGTGTTGCTTGGTCCACGGTCGGGCCCAGACTGCTTCCGTTCCACGCCTATGCGACGCATGCGCTCGATATGAGGACGCCACCAACCAGTACATACACTACTTTTCCAAAATGTCTTCGTACGCGTATTGGGTCATTAAACCGTCAATTTGATAAAATGAACACACGTCATACATCATAATGGAACCATCACCGAATTTAACTATGCGTTTAATATCATGCAGCTAAGGAAAATCAACTTTTATTTTCAACCACCATCAGAGTATATCCGACGTAGATCGATGTATTTTACTTTCATCGGACCAAACTATATTTTCTGATTCGGCGATATTTCAGCTTGTATATCTTTTCTAAAAATTAAACGAATCTTGATAATCTTGCAGGAACAATATTTAGATCGAGAAATGGGAAATGTTTGTTCCGATGGCCAAGCAATATTCCAGCTGGCCTCAATTCCGTGTCACGCATTATGCAGCGGTATTTTTAAGAGAAAAGACCGAGCTGTTTAGTCTGGCTTGGGAATTTGCCCGATTCGAATCTCATTGAAAACCTGAGGGGTATGTATAAGGACAGACTACTTAAAATTGATTGCACCGCTAAGAAAAAAATGACAGAAGCAAATAACAGAAAATTGTCACAAGTTAATTGATTCCATATCGAAACGGGTGGAAAAATTCATTTTCCATACAAAACTGCTTTCGTGACGAGCGAAATATTTTTCTAATGTAACAACTCGTGATCACATTAATTTGCACAGTACTATACAATAATTACACCGAAAAATCTGTTGTGGTATTAATATGCTTGAAAAATTTATTAAATTTTAAAATGTACCGAAAACAAAATTATCAACCCTAGATCCGGAGTCGAATAATTCGACGAATTGTGATATCAAATTTTAAAAAGCCGCCCACCGACTATAAACATTTCCGTAATTTTGTTGTAAAAGAAAAGAAAATACCAGATTTGTGGAAACGAAGAGCTTCGATGTTTAATATACGAATCGTTAAATACTGTTTGATGTAACGTTAATAAATTTAAAACATCCCCTAATATGCGTTATTTCATGCGTCCATTTTAATGATTAAGCGCAACGACCTAGTAGCTGAAGAAAACTAGACCTCGTGTCTGTCCAAGTTTTCGCTAGACAGTTTCGAAAGGACGTGCTTGACAACGAGTTCTATTCACGCCACTAGGTCACTGAGAAAACTTGCTACGTCGTGTTCGAAATAGATCTCTCGGGCACAATTGCAATACGTTTAAACCATCATGGATGATGCACTACGAAGGGCAACATTTGTGCGCATTTGTGTCAGACTGTACAACCAATGCTCACTTTTCCTTATTTTCCACCAATCTTTTTCTTTTCCCGTTAAATGCTTCTCATTCCTTTTCGCGAGAGCGTGCAATAAACCGTACACATACTATCAACCAGTAACGGATCTGAATTTATCGAGGCCCCAAGCCAATTACTTTGCCGGCCTTTTCTTTTTTAGTACGTTTTACGAAAGACGTATGTTGTTATTATTACGAAAATATATTTACTCTCCTATTATTCGCTCTGTGAAATGTTCAAACATTTTGATACTGAATCAGAAAATCGATCATGAAAATACAATACGTCTCACGAATATTACCCACCCCAATATCTTTGTTAATTCAAACAATACGCGAAAATGTTACTTACAAAAGTTGTAACGTTTAAAAAAATACATATTACGATAATAATGTTGTTTCTTTTCTTGCAGGCAGAAGCACAGAGGAGATCTAGAGGTCAAGTTTTCTTTTTATGGAATAATCAATATTTTATGCTCGATTTCGATAAAACAACGAATTGTCTTAAAACTTACTGTTTTTCAGGTATTAATATTATCCATCTTACTACTTTTATTATGAAATATGTTAGAAGATGTCTCCTATCTTTTATAAGAAACATGTTAAATAATGAAAGTTAAATAATGAAAAAAACGACAAGTGTTTGAATAATTATACCTTTGTTGGTACTTTTATACTCAGAATTCGTTATTATATTGAAATTGTACATGAAAAATTAATGATTTAAAAATATTCCTAAGAAAAAATTATCTATGAGAACATTTAATTATTTACAAAAGTTAACGTACAAACTTAACTTAGAACAGGAAAGAAATAATTGAAAAATTGGAAGTTTACTAAATAACTTTTATTTATAAAAGTTTACTGTTTCGTTCGAGTCCTGCTATAAGATTATCATTTCTCAATTTGAATATTTAAAAAATCACAGAAATTAAAAAACAATTTATTAATCTTGCAGCGACTGGAGTAACGTAATTGATACGATAATATCGTTTCATAAAAAAGCATATATTTATATTTATCGCGAAGTTGCACTTTAAAAGTTAATACACGTTTACTTTTGTTGGAAATTTTCGATCAATTTATACATTTCGAATTTTTAACAGCCCAAGTTTAGACTAAATCGGGTACGGTACAGAAACCTAAAATACAAATTTGTATTTTGAATATTAAATAACAAAGTATCATTTTAAATTGACGAAACAAAGATAAAATTCTGTATATCAACAGGACTATGTGCGTAGGAATGCGAAAGGCCCGACAGCTTTCGTAAAACCGGTTTTCGTCGTAAACGTCATTTGACACATTTCTTGTGAAACACTATAGACGACTCGAATATACATACGTATGCTAGGAGTAACATTATTTTTAAACAAATAAGTTTCAACGATTTTCATCGGCTTAAACGATCAATATATATGCATATCCATTGTTATTATATTATACTGCGCATCCGGTTGTTTGTTTGAACGTTGAAAATTTGAAAATTAGCACACTGATTTTGATTCTCATCCAAGGATTAAATATTCATCGTATCGTTTGCGTGTTCAGAGTGTAAAATAACGACGAAAATATTATAAAAAGTGCAGGCTTCTGTGCAGCGAACGTGTTGTTGACGCGAGCCGCGTCTCGAGATCGGTTTAATTCTCATTGGTGATATTTTTACATTTCTACCAGATATTTGTAGAACATTTCGAGGTTCATACCACCGCGCTTCTTCGTCAGGTGACCGAGTAAATGCAGCAAAAAATGATACTATAAATTTCACGTTTCTGCGCAGCATGCCATAACGTAAATTTACCACTCGCTTCTAGAGGCCGAGAGCGACAGACTCTTCAGAAAATGAGACGCAGCATTTTGTTACTCATGCTTGTAAGTATAGAACGAAATGTGCACATCGTACGAGCTTACTTTCAACGGTGGCTTTTCGAAGATGCCCGTTCTATATATCCTCTATCGCGTCGTTGCAAATTAAATGGTATTTTTTTCACAATTCAGATTTACTGCCTTCCCAACTTCGCTTCCATTTTACAGACGGTGTCTGTGTTCGTTTTATTTGAGAACTACATCTTTCACGCGTTAATAAATATGCATCGTTTCGTTAAAGCAACTAGAAATCATTAATACTGTTTATCGTAAATGATCAGACGTTGGTTTAAAAAGTTTTGGTCCGGCGATATACAGGGTGTTCGACCACCCCTGGGAAAAATTTTAATAGGAGATTTTAGAGGCCAAAATAAAACGAAAATCAAGGATACTAATTTGTTGATTGAGGCTTCGTTAAAAAGTTATAGAAACATTTCCGGCCACACAGTATATTTTCGGTAACGAATTTTTTTCTCGAAAGTACGTAGGATTTCGGGGATATGTGTGTTCACCAAAAATGATTGTAATTGACCCCCACAACCGAAAATAATTTTTTCAGAATTAATTAAAAATTTTTTTTTTGGTCGAAAAATTTAGGCACCTACCCCCTATCGATTTTGCTTAAAAATTCGTTTTTCATTTTTAGTAATTTTATTTGATGCCCTATAGAAAAGTTGTCTAATACTTTTTTGTAGGTATCCATGAGCTCTACTTCAGAAAAAAGTTTCATTGAAATATATTCACTATTGTAGGAGTTATGACCGTTTGAAAATTGGATCACTTTTATGGGGTTTTTCTCATTTTTCGGGGGCAAGGAACAACTTTTCCAATATTATTAGAATTTTTACATATTCTTCACGAAAATACGCGTTATTTGCTTTTTTAAACATTAAAATCCTTCAATTTGTTCAGAAGTTATGACGTTTTAAAGATACGCATGAAATTTTGGAGTGACATTTTTCGACTGAAATTATATTTTCGGTAAGGAATTTTTTTCTCGAAAATGGTTAGGATTTCGAGGGTATGAGTATTGACCAAAAATGATTGTAATTCATCTCTGCAATCAAAAATAATATTTTCAGAATGATTTAGAATTTTCTTTTTTCGCCGAAAAAATTAAGCACCTACTCCAATTTTTTTCTCGAAAGTGCGTAGGATTTTGGGGTTATGTCTATTCACCAAAAATGATTTGAATTGACCCCCGTAACCGAAAATAATTTTTCCAGAGCGATGTGAAATTTTTTAAAAACTTTTTAACGAAGCTTCAATAAACAAATTGATACTGCTGACTTTCGTCTTATTTTGGCCTCTAGAATCTTCCGTTAAAATTTTTCCTAAGAGTTGCCTAACACTCTGTATAGACCTTGAAAATAATCGACGACGCGATCAACAAACCTATTTCGGTATAAATTTATTATTGTTCGTGAGAAGTAGGGAAAATTAAAGAAAGATACGTATGTACAAGCATGTGCAAGGATTGAATACGTGGCATTCTCGCATCTACTCGAATAACTTTTGAGACACTGCACAATGTATTATTACAAACAATAATAAATTTATATTGAAAGCTAATGATATTAGGTAGTTATAAGCTTGTCAATTAATATCTTAATAAGTGTTGGTTATAAGTCACAGAATCTAACCCAGACCGAGCACTTTTAACTCGGAATTCTATTCGGTTTCGAACGGTGGAATAACAATTTGAGCATTAAATTTCAAAAATCGAAGATGAACTTGATATCTCTGTAGACTGAAATATGTATGGAGGAAAAAGGATAATAGCAAAGTATGAGGAGTGCCCTGCTTTTCCTAACACACATGCAATTTGACACGAACCAACATGAGGATCTCAAGCCACGAGTTGCGAGAGCGCTGATTTCTTTTACTTTCTTCGCTGCTAGATTTCGACGTTCAGTCTTACCAATTACCAAAGTATCGATGTACTTTGACTTATCACGCGTACACTATTGCAAGCATTAAACGTCATCAATATTTCCACTATTCTAACTTGGTGAAAACAACTCGTAATTATTTTCCTGGGATCGTTTTAAAAAGTTCAGCCCTCCATTTTTTACATCCCGCGGTTAAATTTCCGTGAAGATTCATTCACGCTGGAAACCTTTAAATCTTTAAATTTATTCTTTTAGTTGCATAAAGAGTATTTTAAACTTTTCGTAGCCGCTTGAATTTGAAATTTCTCGTTCGTTTCCTGGTGTAAACGGATCTTGGAGGAAATTCGACTTGGGGATGTGAATTTAAATGACCCATAACTACAAAATAACTTACAAATTAACCCAAAAATATTGTTATGCAATTTCTTTTCACAAAGTTACAATAATTCGAAGGTTGACAACGCTTTGGCTAAGTGTCCTAATATTTATCACCTGGCAGAATTTTGTTCGCGCTCTCCGCGTGTTACAATTATGACAAATTGCTCCGTAAATGGATACGTTGCGCATGATCCACCGACCGAATACTTGGCGTAATGTTTATTACTGTTCATAATATTTGTACATAAGGTATACAAAAGCAAGAAAACATTACTGTGCTCCGTGGCAACACAGAAACAGTATTGTATTGCTACCGACGCGAGGCGACGCGACGCCGCGACGGTCAATACTACGAACACCGTCTCGTCGGCATACTTTTATCATCGTTAACCTTTGTCGATCTCGAATGACCTTAATGTTGTACCTTGTTGTACTTGTTTTAAGAATTGCTATCAGGAGATAAATAGAAAAATATAGGGTGTGATCGATACGAAAAAAAACACAAGCTCCTACAATCGCTTTTCTCTCTTGAATTTCAAATGCACAATCAAGTTAAGTTTTAAAGTTATTGTTATTCTAATATACATGAAATTTTGTGGATAGTGACTTGCTCTTCAATTGGAATCTTTACGATAACGAGTAAATAAAAGCGGAATGGCGACGCAGAGTAAATGTAACTTTATATAAAACTTTTTGGAATTGTTTTTCTGTGTACTTGTTATTTTACAACATTCTTAACGACATTATCATTATTTACAATGTTACAAGTACCTACATATTAAGAATCTTCCATTGTAAAATTTTGTACCAGTGACTACCATGCCAGTCAACATGTTAATAAAATAAAATAACATTCTATGTAAAATGGAAGTGGTTAATTTAAATAAAAACGTTGAATATTATACGTATGTGGATATGATTCGAAAAGTTAAGACAATTCCACTTCCCTGAAGAAACATCTATTAAATTATATTATAGAGTTATTCTTCTTGCTTCTCAGTTAATCTCCATTTTGGCGCGCTCACGACTGCTTACGGTCCCAAACCAAACGACAGGAGCAAGCAAGCGTGAGCACTTACAATCTAAACGGAACACACCCATAATATTCTCTAAAAAAAATGACTTTCATACATTGTAAGTGACTTCATTCGAACAAAAGTTGTTATTCACATCTACGTTGTTACAATTTTTAACCGAAAAACGTTTTCTTTTATCCACACTGTTCCAAAAATGTTTAATGTGCTAATTGTTATTTGTCCACCCTGTATATATTATCAGGAAATCCTCACTACAAACGTTAAACTGATCAAGAAATTCGATGTACGCGTGCTTGAACCATACCCACATGACAGAATTGTGTGCAATATGATAAGACAGAGATAGAAATGTTATTGACGTAAGACGAATACGAAAAATTCATGCTTTTCTTTACTTGCAATTTGATTACTTTCGTGTGTACTTATGTTCTATAATATATTTAAGTTTTCGATTGTTTACTCCAATTTTTAAATAATTTAACGTAGACACAAAATAGTTGCATTGCTATATACTTAATATATATTCGCTTTTCAAAGATAAATTATTAAATATCGATTGAAATGAAACCAAAACTACCGAGTTTACAAACGAATCTTTTATGATTGTTACATGGTTTACTCAATTTTGTTTAATGCTAAGTTATATTTTTCTTTTGTCGATGTCCTGTTAAACGAAAAAGAAAGGACAGATTCGACGAGGTTTTATAGTGTAACCTTGAGAACATCGAGTGGATTAAAGTGGACATATGAAATAATAAATTGCACAAAACTAAGAAAATAACGTCCTTTCTTATTTATATGTTCAAAAAAAAAAAAAAAAAAATCTCTTTAACATACCAGTTATCTGACATGGAGACGTCTCAAGGTCACGTTATAATACAACTTTTTTATATAACAGAGTATGAACAAAATATAACATTCCGTTTAGAAAGTTAACCGTTAAATGTTCGTTAAAAAAAAAATTAATAAAAACATCGCGTTTATTACATTGGATTTTACACTGAAAACAGAATAAGTTTTCCTAATATTATTATTTTCTAGAATCACTGATTTAAATACTTTTTCGATTGACACTTATTTTCGTACACCCGGTATACCAAATGACTACAGTTGTTTATCCGTTATTAAATCCGTGGTATCTAGCAAGCGTAAATGTAAACGTGTGTAAGAATATTGTAAAAACCAACAGTTTACAAAATATTGTTCACAATTGTCTGCACTATGAACGTAAAAATAATATTTAAGAAAAATCACAAAGAAACGGAGTACGAGTTTCAGAGGCTGTATCGCAAGCTGTGCATTTTTCTTCGTCACTGTTCTTAAACACTTGGTTCACTTTAGTTTCACTGACAATCTCCCCACCATTTCGTTCTATATCTTGTTTCCTCTGTGGTATGCGATGATTCTGGGCCGGGCTGGCCAAGCAAGCTACTTCGACTTATGACAAGACGAATCGATCGATCGGAAAAGTGAAAAATTACGTGAAATTTGTAATTTATTTTTGTAAATTGAACGGGTTCGTCGCGTTAAATTTCCTTCTGTTTCTCGTAAGTTCGGTGTAGAAAAATTGAAAAAATAAAAGGAAGGTAAGAAAAGCAGACCGGGACGCGCAACACGTGACACGCGATCGAGATACGATGTTTGCAAGCAGTCCGTTGCCGATTATGGCAAACTATGAGGTAACGAGAACTGGTCTCATAGCACGGGCAGCAGCGTTCTTGGACGTTGTGCACTTTTTCGCTTGCGCGGCTACAGTAGCGAAATTCGTAAGATCGCAGAAACTATGGCGATGATTCCGTGTGCACATAGATGGATCGAGCTCAAAGTATGTATCGCTATAGGCGTAAATCATGCAAACGAAACTAAGGCGTGTCGCATATGAAACGATGCATTATCGAAGGTACAGAAGATATTAGTGGATTAATGGTTGCTTACCTTCGTCTAGTAGGCGCTCTACATGTATAAAGACATTAGGGAAAGCAGCTAACTGCTTTCTGTCTTTTAGTAACTGTGACAGATAGTCCGCTATACTCTGCGTCGTCGTGTTAGTATTATCACACATCGCAGTTACTTGATTACTCCTATGGCGGCCGCGCGAAAATAGAAAAGATGTACAAAAAAAAAGGTACTGCAAATAGAGGGAAACGAAAAGAAAAAGAGAACGTTAAACGCGTATATGATTAAGAAAGACGACGTTGCGATTAAGATCTAAAACAACGATGGTTTCTTTCACGTTTAGTTTTGCACAACGTTAACGTAGATATTTCTGGTTATTCACTATTGGTATCACTTTGCTTTATTTTGTTCGCACAATTAATATTGTCGTAATTAATATAACTCGATGTTCGTACGACGCGCCTCCTCACTCGTGGTTTCTCTCTGGCGCGCTCCTCGCATACGTCGCCACGATTGCGTTACGTTTTTAGAAATAGCGGAGTCAGTATACTATGTGTGAAGAGAAGGAGGGGGCGGAAAAGAAGGATACGGAAAAGGGGGGAGAGACGTAGGAGCGACAGAAACAGAAAGGAATAGCTAGGGTGAGGAGGAGGAAGAGGAGGAGGAAGAGGAGGAGGAGGAGGAGGAGGAGGATGGGGAGAGGAAGAGAGAAGGGGAAAAGAGAAAGAGAGAGGAAAGACGAAGGAAAAGGAAAAACAAATAGAGAGAGGGTAAAGGCTGAAGAATTAGACAACTGAAAGAAAAAAAGAGAGTACAGCCTCTCTCACGAGTTGGACTCTGTTAAGGTTAAAAGTTAGATTGTAGATCGCGAAATTAAAAACAAACACACGCTACGGGATTCTCGGCTCTACTGCACCATCCGGGTATGTGCCGCGACAAGTACCCGTAGATTTCTGCGTCCGAACGCATGCGCAGCATTCAGTTTGCGCATGCGCTTCCCGCATATTGGTTCTTGCATGCCTCCGCGGCGCGTTTCTACCGCCCACTACCATATACGGCCTCTGCGTACGCGCGAATACTGAGGTACACGCCATACCATCGTCGCACACAAGTTGGATAATTCAGGGACGCACTCATCTGGTAGCGTACCCTACATCTTACGAATTTCGTGATTCATAAATCGGTAGCCATTTCGTAAAACTCTATTTAATAAGAGAATATCACGGAACATGTTTAACCGCATCTCTCACCGATGCATAAAAACCCACAACATTACAAGATCTTAATCGATCTATAACCAACGAGTCGTTATCCTTTATCCTATTATTTACGTGGTCATCATGAAAAATCTTTGAAGTGGTTTTATTCATGGGTTCAGTTATATATCGAAATCAATTTCTTTCTGTTTTATCAGACTATGCATTTATTCCGAATTTAATAAAATTACCCGACTAAGTACTCACAGACGCCAAAGCTTTAAATAAACCCTAAACTAAATATAGATTTCAACATTAACTCGATATTTTTAAGTCGGTTGAAACTTATTTTCTGAATACAGGTTACACGTACGAAAGATCGATGTAAATTAATAATGCGGTTTTCAATGACTATACATACAATTATATATGTATAAAGGGTGTGGCACAATTCATGTTCCGCGCTATACATATAACACTACATAGTTCCTCGTGTAAAAAAAGTAGTAAATAAACGATACATCTTTTTTTTTCATCCACGATTCGATGCGTTTAAACAGTTTTTACGAAAATTGATAATTAACTAATCTTTTATTCACTGTAGTCCACTGAAGATTGTTATACTTCCTCAATGCTTATTCATAAACATGAGGTGTGTACTATGCTCTATCTTGATAATGTATTTATGAATGATTCCAAACATTCACAAGCCTTGTACAATTGTATTTTTTAAGTGGAAACGTTATACATTGTATGAATTTTTTTATAGGTGGAGGGGCTTTGAAGATTTAGAGGTTAACTTTGCCTTATAAATAGTTGCTATATTTCTATACCAAACTAATTAACGAGTACTTTCGCTTTGTTTCTTGGAAATGAACTTCACATAATATCAAAGTGGAAATAAAACGTTTAAAAAATAAATTGAATATATATCACTACTTTTTTACTCGATACTCCACATTCTTCCATATTTTTGTACAAGAAATACAGCATTCCATTTTTTAAAAAACGCAGTTGACCTTCAAGTTTCCGAAATGACTTCACGTCTAAAAAATACATGCAGTACATAATGTGCCCTCTCAAATCATGTAACTTTTGTATAAAAAGTTTTTTCGTGCTACTAACAATTTAGAAGTTATTTTAATGTAATCATATAAAACGTATTATAACGCAGAATAATCTTAAGAAGAATTGAAATTACTTAAATTTTTTAAAAATGAAGAAATAAGATTATTTTAAAAAATAAAAAAGCAACTACTTAAAAATCATTATTAATCATTTGCACTTGGGGAGATCTTAAAAATACGATTGGCTAGCAACTTTAATACACTGTTGTGTGTTGCTTCTGTAAATACTTGTATGTAAATGCGGATGTAAAGTTGGTGAGAAGGTAGGTAACTAAAAACAAATTATTCGTGCATGCTTATTTTATGTAAAAAAGCTAGGAAAAATTTACGAGAAGAAAAAAGCGTCAAGATTTTCCTCGGTAAAATAAGAAATTTTTATAAAAATGGCATTGATAATTAATTATTAAATCGTTTATAGGAAGTTATAAAACGCAAAGGTTCGTATGTCGATGAATAAATACATTTTACAACAAAAAATGTTTTTTTAATTATTCACACAGAAACGGTAAAACCTTTTCTTGGTATCTGATATTTTCGATACATAAACGAAACACTTTTACTCGACATTTTGTATTTTTACGTGAAAATACCGATGATTAACATTTGTTTTCGGTCTTCGAAGCAGCACTCCTTAAATTGTTGACCCCGTATATAAATTTGTACATTATATATTTCTAATATATTGTAATATATTTACTAACGTTCATTTATTGGAAAATCAAAAACTCTACAAGTATATAGTAAACTATGAAGACGTTAATCGAACACAACGATCGGTTCTAGAGACTGTCGCCTTAATGTTCTCCCACGAGCGCTACCTTTGCGCTACACAACGCGCCTACACACGTACATTGGTTAATGTAAAATAGCGTTTACGTCATGCAACATGTGCCATACATGGTCCTACTGAGAAATAACGTAGGTGTCGCACGTTATAAAGTGTTTCCCTTATTTCGTTCGACCAATCGATATATGCTTTCATTATAGTTTTTACATCTTGCAAGAAAAATGAGAAATATGTAAAAAATATTTACAATAATCATTTTCCGTCATAATGTTAAAACAATATTCATTAACTTTAATAATGAAATGGAAATCCAATGTTCAATGTTTTCAATCTTTTACTGCTTCGAAACGTTCACACTTTCTACAATTATTTTTGCATCGACTAGTGTTTTACTAAATTTAATAACGTGTATTAATGCGTACATTTTCCTATTTCGTAAAATAACGTGTAACTGCATATTGCGCCACATTGAAAGTGTTCGCGTTTTCTACAAGATGGTGTTGGTGTAGATCAATGAAAACATTAATGACTCCATTTTTATGTTACCTACATTTATTAATAAATTAGTATTCTGATCTGTTGTTAACAGTAGACTGTCCTTCATACTCAATAAATTTTCAATTTCACGGTATGTTAAACCTTTTCCTCTATGAAATATAATTAATTGACGTTTATCAAAATTAGTATTTCTTCCTCTATGTCCCATTATTAAGAATTGATGTTTACACTTTCGTGCCAAACTCACGGGTAACTAAAACATTATACGGTATGTACAAAATTCTAACATACTTGGCAATAAGAAGGTTTATATATACAAATCCAAGGTATCCAAATACTTTTGTCACGCAATAATTGAACATGACTTATATATAGGATGTTCAGCCATCATTAGTTATTAAGACAAAAATCAAGAATGACAATAATCCGACAGAGGCTTTGTCTTACAGTTATTAACAATTAAAGATGCGCCTGAATCACGGCAATTTTCGTGCAGCCGTGTGCACGTGATAGCTCACTTCATGGTGTGTCCAGTGACGGCGGATGCACGATACATTTACCAGGCGTACTTACCGACGTATCCAACAGCATTATTTTCTTACCCCAATTTATATTGAACCTGCTCAGAAGGGCATATCAAAACCCGCTCGATGAGATTTTCAAATAGAGAGGGTGAATGCCACTTCCAATAAACAATTTTTTTCTAAAAAATCACATATACACCGCGATTATGTTATTCGTGAATGACTGTATGTACAAGCACCGCGATTGTTCCGCCCACGAGGGTTATTTAAACCATTCCTATTCACTGACAAGAGAAGTTAGTAATTTATACAAAACAACATTTAATTAGCAAAAATATAAATGATTGGAATTGAAATATCGATACTATAGGTATCACGACCGTCTACTATAATCCAAGTCCTTAACGAAAAGTTTCACATTAATAAAGCTTTTAGTTTACTTGTTTCATGAATTTTCCACGTCGTGACTTGGTTCTGGGGGATGCCATTCGTGTTTTCTTGATATAATACCACAGTTGGATACAATTATTGTTTTAATCGGTTTTCCTGTCTTTGTCCCGAATTCTTCGATCTAAAGATTATAAAAATGACATTACTGCCTAATAAATATCGACAAAATGATTGTTTATAGCGGGCTTTCAAATAAGAACGATAGAACTTTGAATTCAAATAAAATAAAAGGTACAAAAGATAATTCTGATGTCCAACATTTTATTTTTATGTACACTCATTGACATAATCCATCAAATGCATTAGCATTTAACTTAAATAAAAATTTATGTTTATATAATAACAAAAACAAAGTGGAATGTATTTGTATACCTTGTAAATATTTGAAAGGCCCGAAATAACTTTCCCAAAGACTACGTATTTTCCATCCATCGTCTCCAGTCGTCTAAATGTCAGATTAAATTTTGAATCGTTTTTATTTTCATCGTCGTTACACATAGACAAAATTCCGGGACCAAAATGAAGCAAATTATAATTCTCATTTTCGAATGAAGTATCAAATACTGAAGCTCCTCCACTACCATTAAACTTTGTAACGTCTCCACCTTGACACCAATAACCCGTAACAATACGATGAAACGGTGTATTTCTATTGAATAATAAATAATTTAAATATTATCCTTCGGTATTTATGACTTTTTATTTCAGTGATGCAGTTAAAATATTCTAACGCATTTATCTGTTCAGTATAACCACGATAGTTGTAGAGAAATGTTTTGTGCAATTATTAAGATAAATTATCGAATAAGAAAATGTCGAACTTCAGTTACGTAGGACACCCTGTATTGTATAAATGTGAAAAGAGACGTAAGTCTTTGTAACTTTAATTAGAAGAGAGAAATAATAAATACATACATATAACAATTTTGGAAATAATAATTTTTATCTTCAATCGTATCATTCATTGAATTTAAAAGTAAAGTAGGATTTCTGAAATCGATGTACTTGTATGACAAACCATTTCCTGTTCCACGACATAGTTCCGCGAAATTTGCACACGTTTGTGGTACAACATCATCGTAAAGTTCAAATTGAATAATTCCTAACTTTTGTCTGTCGCCGCGGATTTCAATTTCGAAAAAACATTTAGTTCGAATAGATGGTTTCAATTCTTTCATCAATGATAAATCTTTAACCATGCAATGATCTTTATTTGTGTGAGATACAATTTGCGACTCAAATTCTTGTGGAAAACTGAAAATTCAAGACAAGTTATTTTTAACAATTATTATTAAAAAATTATCGATGCAATTAAAATGATATACTTAACATGTATAACATCTTAATTTATTTATTTTTACGTTTTATTCTTATCGCTTAATTTTTATCTTATTAAGTTATTTTTGTTTTCTACACAATACATTAAACAATTTAAACTACTTTAATCAAATAATAAAAATGCGTGCTCGCATTCAGGACCTGAATGGAATTATTTTAAAATATTATATATGAAATTTTCGAAAAATTATAAATTGATAATTTGCCTTCTAGTAATCATTGCTTTCATTTGCAGTTTTTTCCAACTTTTTATAAATTCTGCGGTAGAGTATGTGCTACTAGCCTCGCGAATTCTTTTTAGTAAAATTTTATTTGATCTTATAATTTCGTTATTTACTGTTTCTTGATCTTCTAAATCTGATGTATATTTAATACGTGGCATCCAACAGTCAACAACACCCTGTTATGTAAATAGGACGAAGTCAAAATTACTTTTTAATAATTATAAAGCGAAAACTACTTACTTTCGTACGAGTAATTACACTCATTCTTTTTAACATTTCCATGTTTTCTTTGTCTATCTCTCTGATTCGATCCGCATCGATAGTTAAATTGCGTTTTTTATAATAGCAGTTAACTTCAAACTTTGGAGGTTTATTATCGACTACAGCTACAATTTTATCAATTCTTCGTTTATATCTTTTATAAGTTTTCTCGTCCATAGTTTTTGTAATTGATTTTCCTTTTTTTTTTACAAACTATAACTTAATATAATTTATAATTAAATTCACTGAATTATAAATCATATTTCATTATACTGACATAAGTAATTCAAGTTTTCTAAGGATACGATAACTTTACTTTAATATCGATGTATTATTATATAATATATTGTAACGAAGATAGCACCTGTGTGCAATAACAATGAAAAATAATAGTTTTCGATGAAAACGTATCAATATTTTTTTTCTTACTCAACAAATTCTAAAAGAGGTTACAGTTTACATTAATTACATGATTATAATTTACTTACTATTTGTATTTTGCTATTTTACTATTTGTAATTTGCATTTTATACGTAATTCATACTTAAATAATTTTTTTTTTAGTTACTCATTTTTAAAAAATATTTTTCCATCATATTACACGTATGATAAGTGCTGTCATTAAATATAAAAATTCGAGATCATTTGTAGATGGCCGCGATTCGATGAATTATTTGTAATAACTAAGCATATTGTCGATATTGAATATACAGGGTGTTCGGCCAACCCTGGGAAAAATTTTAATAGGGGATTCTAGAGGCCAAAATAAGACGAAAATCAAGAATACCAATTTGTTGATGAAGGCTTCGTTAAACAGTTATTAACGTTTAAAGTTCCGACCGTACTGAATTTTTTTCTCGAAAATGCGTAAGATTTCGGGGGTATGTCTATTGACCAAAAATGATTGTAATTGACCCCCGCAACCGAAAATAATTTTTTCAGAAGTAATTAAAAATTTTTTTTTTCGTCGAAAAATTTCACACATTCTCGAATTTTTTTCTAGAAAGTGGGTAGGATTTCAGGGGTATATCTATTCACCAAAAATGATTGTAATTGACCCCCGGAACCGAAAATAATTTTTTCAGAAGTAATTAAAAATTTTTTTTTTCGTCAAAAAATTTAGGCACCTACCCCCTGTCGATTTTTCTTAAACATTCCTTTTTCACTTTTACTAATTTTGTTTGACGCCCTACAGAAAAGTTGTCTAATACTTTTTTGTAGGTACCCATAAGCTCTACTTCAGAAAAAAGTTTCATTGAAATATATTCACAATTGTAGGAGTTATGGCTGTTTAAAAATTGGACCATTTTTATGGGGTTTTTCTCATTTTGCGAGGTCAAGGACCAACTTTTCGAATATTTTTGCGATTTGTACATATTCTCCACCAAAATACGCGTAGTTTGCTTTTTTAAACATTAAAATCGTCCAATTCGTTCAGAAGTTATGACGTTTTAAAGATTCGCATGAAAATTCGGGCAGACATTTCTGGCCAGAAATTATATTTTCGGTAAGGAATTTTTTTCTCGAAACTGAGTAGGATTTCGGGGGTATATCTATTCACCAAAAATGCTTGCAATTGACCCCTGCAACTAAAAATAATTTTTCCAAGACGATTCGAAAGTCTTTTTTTTCACCCAAAACTTTCAGCACTTACACGAATTTTTTTCTCGAAAGTGGGTAGGATTTCGGAAATATGTGTATTTACCAAAAATCATTGTAATTGACCCCCGCAACCGAAAATAATTTTTCCAGAACGATTTGAAATTTTTGAATTTAATTGTTAATAACTTTTTAACGAAGCCTCCATCAATAAATTGGTATTCTTGTTTTTCGTCTTATTTTGGCCTCTAGAATCCTCTATTAAAATTTTTCCCAGGGGTGGCCGAACACCCTGCATGTATAGGGTATCCCGTGATTTTTCTGTCAAACTGTGAAAGCTAAATTCAAAGGTTAAAAGGAGAAAAAATTGTACACATATATAGTTTGCAAATAAATTTTGTTTTAGAGTTAGAAATAAATAGATATTGTATGAATAAAATAAGTAACGTATTTTCCATCATAGCACATACACTGATATACGAGTTTTAAGTTAAGACAAGAGAAAGTACAAGGAGATTCATTTAACTACAGACGAGGTTTAGCCCAGTTTAGCGAGCTGTATTCCCATCGAACTGAAGCAATTAATTATTTCGGAATGTTTTTTCTCCAATTTTCGATACTGGGCAACTACTAGTACTGTGCTCTACAGCTTATAGTTACGAATAATCATGTTAGGTTGCTTTCATAAAGTGTTATCTACCAAGTAGAAGATTTAGTAATGATCTTACTAATTAGTTAAAGATTTTTATTCCCTTTCTAAAACGAATACAATTATTTCAACTATAACGAAAATAACATAAAAATGGCTACTGTTCCAAATTCCACGAAAGACGACGCACAAATTAAATCACAAGGTTAGATTTTCTTTTTATGATCCATTTGTAGAAACTTTTTTGTCTTTGATATAACTTCTAAATATTGCACAAAATTAAGCTTATTTTTATTATATTTGAAATTTTTATATATTTAATGTCTATAACATTGTATTAATTTTACTTTGGTACATCAAATTTAATATTCACTGTGCAACATGACAGTAGAAATATTTGTTAATATTGTTTAGAGTAACATTGTTATTTTTGTTTTTATCATTGAATATTAATGCGTTATAATTAATATTTAAGATAAACAAATGATGCAATGTATGGGACGTACACAAGGTGATGGAATGGAGAATGTAGTGATTGAGAAAACAGAGACCAAAGGAATGAAATGTCGTCTTGGAGAGACGCTTATTTATCATCCAACGAATTTAAAACAATTAAGTTCCATTCCTCCGGTTACTCCAAATGGTCCAATAATAAATTTAATACCAAAACATGTTACTAGCGTAAAAGATGAGAAACACATTTTAAATTCATTGAAATCAAAAGAACCAAAATTTGTTCCCTATGAGCCATATAAAGCTGCAGTTAATCCAATTATTCCATATAATAAGAAAGGTAAAAAATCACAAAAGTGTAATTTAAACATGAACGTGACTGTTTCTCAAATTGCTGCAATGAAAATTCATGAAACAAAAGTACCACCAAACGATACTATGAATACAGTCGAAGATAACTGTATGGAGAGTGAATGGTTAAAAGAAAAGAAAATGTATGATGCAGAAATACAAAAACTTAAAGAAGAAAACAGTCAACTTGAAAATCAGTTGAAATTTCAAGCACAGGTACTAATATATTTCTTTATATATCTAATAAGTTGGCTTAGATTAAGTTATGCCTATATATATTTTTGTAGTTGCAAAAACTTTGTCCATAAAAAATTTATAATTATTTTTAAATTGATGAATATGACTCAAATTATTGTTTATTACATAGTCACATTGCACATTAAATTTCTTACCTACTATGTTGTAGTCTATCTTTTTGCCTTCAATATATTTTTAAGACACATCAACTCCCTAGTTATTAACAAACTATTTTACTTTTGAACATTAAGCTACTTTGTTTTAAAACTTTGACATGGTTGCTTATTTTTTTTTTTTTTTTTTTTTTTTGTGAAATTGTTTTGTACCTGCAATTCAAACTTGAAGAGATTGCAATGGTTACTGTATTTTAGGCAGTAATAAAATTTAGGTTTTGTTTAATTAATTCATTTTAATTAGATATACTTTACTTTGACTCTTACTTTCTCTTGACATATTTGGTAATATTACATGCACATTGTACATATATTTATTTATACTATACATACATACATTTATTTATTATTCAATGAGAAAAGTAAATATGTAAAAGCGAAGAAAAGTAATAAAATTGCAAAAATGCAATATATATGTGCGTGCGTGCGCGCGCGCGTGTGTATATATATATACGTATATTGTGCATTGTTTAAACAGGTTAATGGAGAATTGAAGAATTTATTAGTAGCTGCTGTAGGAGAAGATCTTGAAACAAAGGTTCATTTATTAACCAAAGATAAATTGCAACTTGCTAGAGCACTTTTAAATTCAGCTCAACATCTTTCAACTCACCAAGAACAAACTGAATGGTTGGCTGGTCAGTGTGAAGTTTGGAGAAGTAAATTCTTAGCCAGTAGGTAAATGAAAGACACTCAATATGCCTAAACATATACAATTAATGATTATATATTTGTCATACATAGCATGAGGTCCTAAACTTTTGTAAGATTTTAAAAATATTTGCATGTATGTATTCGAAGACATATTAAAATTTTTCCTAATTTTTAGAAGTTACAAGCATAAAATTCAGAGACTTTAGATAATTTAATCAATATTATAATTATGTATCATATACTTGATTTTATATCCTATTAATTAGCATTTTCTTCGTAATTTTTACATACACTGCTGTTCGTAAGTATGATTTGTTAAGTGTCTTAGACTTTAATCTCTAAGGTTTATGTGGGTACAACAATGTTTAAAATTTATAGCTTGTTTGAATTTGAAACATTTTTTAGAATTACCACAGTGCCCACTTAAGTGAGCGCACTTTTGCCCACTTAAATGTCCGCGGTTATCCCCACCAATTCTTAGAAACCAAGCGGTTTCGAACATCGAGTGTGTTGAGCGTAACTTGACGCCGGTCGTTATCGATACATTGTATGTATGGTTTCGGGTGCCAGCAATTGTATCTTACTCTCATTTATCCTCTTTCCTTATCTTCGTTGAATTCTGAGAAGTAACCATGCCCACTTAAATGACCGCGGACACTTAAGTGGGCACTACTGTATATCATCTTCGTTTTCTCACTCACTTTCTAGTGTAAAAGAATCTCCAAGGAAATTCAACTTAAGAATGTGAAAATAGAAGATTCAACTTTTAGTATAAGTCCAGGAAGATTATTGGACGACTTCTTTTCTTGGAGTTATAATAATCAATAATCCAAAGATTAACAAAATTTCAGCAAAATGTACTCATATCTATGAGCAGCAGTGTATATTTTATTAATGACACTATAGTAAATTACAACTTACTGTTATGATAGCTTAATGGTCGAAGAACTTGCAAAATGGAAAGCAGCTCTTTGTCAAAGGACAATGGATCTTCAGGAAGCAATAAAAAGGCTTTTAGAGGATCGTAATCACGTTCGTGACATATCACTTAAGACATATAGGTATCTTAGTGCATTAAAGCGTGTATCTAGTTGTAAAAAATGCAAATTCACAAACTTTTTATTTCATAAGCGTTAAGATTCTATACATCTTTTGAATAAGTGAAAAATACATGAAAACATTTTTTCACTTTAGGACACTTAGTATCCTTCGTGAAAATTTTGATCCTGTTGGAGCTGCCTCCTATACAAGGCACGAATTGCCAAGTACATCTATTATAGATTTAGCACAAGGCTGCTGTCAACTCGCAGAAATTTTGAAAGTTCAACTTTTAAGTGGTGTAGAAAATATCAATTTACAAAGAGAGATTAATATAATCGGTCTAGACATGAAAACAGTTGCTGAAAAGACTGCAGAGAAAGTATGTTTCTACTTTCTGTAATTTTAATGATTTCTATGATCTATATTAATTTTACTGTTGGCTTCTTAGTTTCGAACTTATATTTCTTTTGTTTATGTGCAGGTACTCATGAGTTCGAAATTGCTCATGTCTGGAAGACAAGATGTAGCTTGCAATGCAGTGATGGGAGCAGCAGTAGCAATCGGTGGCCAAATATTTCTTCCGCGATGTGATTCAAACATAACTTGTTGCTCTCATTGTCGCGGTGAAACTAAACAAATTTAATATTTTTTTTGCAATATATCCCTTTAACTTACGAAAACAATTCTTACATATTTCCGTATCCTTTCTAAAGTATATTTAACAATTTTAAATGTACTACATTATTTTTATATTTAGAATTATTGATTTATCGGTATGAATGTTATTAACTGACAATAAAAAGTACACACATAATACTAATATAAATATGTATATATTATTTGAAAAATTATTCAGTGTTCTCAAAAATTGTTAACGTAATCCTATTGTAACTAAATAGTAGTTAATACTATTATAATAATAATATAAGTTTGTTATACACATATATTTTTCATGCTTTTACTTATTTATTTGTAGAATATAATTATCTTTTTCAAGTAACATTTATTTAGAAATAATAAATTAAACACTAAAACAATACATTGTTTTACTACTATAAACAATCAATTATACCTGAGTTGAATTTACGAAATGTATATATAATATTTACGAAATGATTAACCAATCAAAATAAAATTGATTTAACTGTTTCGTTTTAGCATTGTTGTAGCCACATTAATTTTGTTATTCACATAACAGAATATAGCAGCAGTTTGTTATGGTCGCGGTTACATTTTTGCGTACACTTTTATTTCTGTAGGGATTTCTTATTTGTCCGATACAATGAATTTTATCAAAGTGGCATTAGTTGGAAACCGGATGTGATATTATTTTTCCTTGATACGAAGCATACTTGTTTTTGTATACATTGGAAAAATGCGAGTGAGATAAAATTAAGAATAACTGATAAGCGATAAAAACTAATCAAATACATTTAATATTGCAAGGAGGAAGGGGAAAAAAAGGAAAAGAAAGAAAATATCTCTCGGCAAAGCATGCACGAGCTTTTATCACCATATGAACTGCCGCTCGAGAAAATCGACTGAGCAGTGCCGTAGCTATACGTAATCGACGCTGATAGCAAAGAGTAGGTACAACAATAAAAGCTATCATTCTTTGCTTAGAGAGAGACGCCATGATAAACCAGTTTAAACGTCCATTCGGCAATTATCGGCAAACTTCGGTAATAATCGGCAAACTGCGGTAAAATTTCAATGGCTAAGCACACATTTATTTTGTATCTCTACAATTTCTGTTTGTAGTGTTCAATAATTAATGCTGTCACGATTATTTTTTCTTTTCTGTAAATAAGTGCGAATCGTCGAATATTCTGGAAATGTTTTCGGCATGCTCGTTTCGCAAGCAGAACATGATCCAGAATAAAAAGGAAAAAAATTACACGTTCGTTACCAATTTCTCACTATAAAACGCGATAGAGGTAAAAAATGACGTGGGATTGTTTTTCTGGACATGATAATGGCCCATTGTTCAAACACATGAAATTATGAACAAATATGATCATTAACTACGAATGTTATATTCACGCGGAAGATATTTTAAAAATTTAATTATATCAATTTCTTAATAATATAAGATAATAATAATTGTAAGATTATCAAGACTGTTTTATTAAAAATTTACCTACTATCTAATTGTATGTTTTTACATAAAGGAAAGAAAGCCCGCACAGAAATTGATTCGCTTTGTTTTATATAATTTTGTACGCAACATTTTTTAACGTACACTGCAATATATATTTGCAAATAGGAAAAGTGCATCGAATAAAATTCATTAAATTTAAATTTCTTTCTAGCCTTGTAGATTAAAGAACGTAAAATGACGGGATATGTAATTTAATTATTGAATAAAAATGGATTTGTTTTGTGGGGGTTTAGTGTTCAATTCACTGAGCCGCGAAAATTCACGTTTAGTCCAGCCTGAGAGCCCGTAGGTGTAACATGTCAGTTTTTATCAGCGCCGTTTTTAGACGAATGCGTACGGTTTGAAGCGAAGTAATCCCGGGTATTTTTACGCTCGTGTACCGACCATCAGTCTTTCTCGGTATTCCGCCTTTAAATCTTCAAAAAAGCTGTTGCTACAAAGAATACACAAACGTCGAAGGCAGTGCGCGCGCAAAACGCAGGCTTTTTCTATCTACCGACTCGTTATGTTCTTTGCTCCGTATAACGAAGATCGATGATTCAAAGGATCGTTTGATACCGCGTGTTCTATTTTCGAAAAAAATAGTAAATATTTCAAAATCGTACCACGTGATCTATAAACCGAAAAGTGCATTCCCGACGGACCGTTCACGATTCCCAGTGTCGTTTTTATTCTGTTCAAGTGATACATGTTTCTATTAACGAGATATGAGCCGTTTAAACGTTCAACGTTCGCGGAATATATCGTCTCCATAACCATTTATTATCCATATAATATATCGATATCGAATATTATATATTTATGATCGTCGAATGGCAATTCGTATGGTAGATAGTGTGAAATTTACTTTCCGAGAAGAAGAAAATTTCTGTTAAGTTGGTGAGAAGGAGAAGACACTAGACAGAGTTATTTATGTGATCTATTTTCACGCAAGTTGTGTTACCTTACTGGCCTAAAAATATCTGTGAAATTTGATTAGGCACAGCTTGATGCTGCGGTATTACCTATTCGAATATTTATATCTATTCGAAAGTGATAAATTCGGTAAATTTTTCGATTAAAAATTCCTGTTATTCGATAACATTGTACACGATGTAATTATAATAATATTCCATTAAATGCATTTTCCATATTGCTTTGCTAAACGATCGACGAAACAAATTTTTATATCATAATTTTATATCTCTATAAATTAAAAGTCTTCTGTAAATAATTTTCATGGTGACAGTGAAACGATGAACAATGTATAATAACGTTTTTTAAAAGAACATAACGGTTGTAAGAGAATACTACTACTGCGACTAAGTATTACAATATTAGTTACAGTTATACAAATATAATAGTAGCGTTTAATTATAAAAAGTGACAATAATTTGAGAATTGTTTCATTCGATATTACAAAGCAAGAGTTTTAATAGATAAATATAGAATTAAAATCTTTTTTTTTTTCTTAATTAAAAAAATCCTCTTTCGCTTGATCGAGTAAGAGTGATTAATGATAGATATTTGAAGTATTTTTATTTGATTGACTTGACTTAAATGGAAAATATAGTGTTCAATTAAAAAATTGAACTGAAAATTAAATTTTCAAGATATCTTTGTGAAACAAAAATGTGTTTATTCGGAATATATTATGGAATTGCAGATTTCGATTTGTGCTTAATTAAAGTGGTTTAATATTTTATATTATTTATGCAGTTATAAGATTCATTAAATTATTAAATTGTTGGGAGTATTTGATTAAAATTTGAGTTCAATAGAAAACAAATATTATTTAGACTTTGTATGTGGTAGTTCATGGTGAACAATAAAATTCCTTGAAATCATATTAAAGACTACAAGAGATATTATTAACTCAGAATTTGTGTGTAATATACCGTAATGGACAATAAGACGGCTAACTCGTTTTTAAAAAAAGTTGAACAACACGCAAGAAAAATACATTCGTCGTCACCGGAGGATAATGGAGAGAATTGTTCGTTTGAATCAAATTGTACACCGATTGAAGTTAAAGAGGAAATAATAACCGATGAAATCCAGGTACAATATGTTTTTTCTTTCATAATATTGTTTTTAATGTATTATACAATGATTAAGAATTTAACTAAACATCGTGGATCAAAATGAGGCACTCGAAGATGCTGGAAATATTATTATAAATATAGAAATACCATAATAAACATACAAAATAAAACGTAAACTAAGAATAAACATAATAAGTTGAATGGATAAAATAATAAATTCACATACATGTGACAGTGGCTGATGACGGTTGATTGGCAAAGTCACGTATTCATGACAATGGCCGTCAAAGAATTAAGATTCTAATTCGCTTTCTAAAGAACTCCGAAAAAATACACGTTTCTCTAAAGGCTGAGTTCAAATATACTTCAGATTAAAAACAGACACACTTCTTATCTGTATCTTTTTCGCCTCGTTTTCTTTATCATAAGAAATCAAATCCACTCTACAATTGTTTGAATTATAATCTAAGCATTCAGTAGAGGTTGTGTAAAAATCCTGTGTCTTGTCTATCAAGGGAGGATTCTACATCTCTTGATCTGTGAAGATCCATTATAAAACGTTACCACGAAATTGACCTTTAATGACTTTTTCAAGGTCAAATTTTTGTACGATCGCATCGTATTCTATTTATCGAGAGAAAGAAACTTTCAAAACGAACATGATAAAAAAAGTTTTACTATTATTTGAACCGATCTCTTAGTCGCGTAATATAATTGCAGTATTAATCTGTATTAATAAACAATCATATAATAACATAAATTACGTGTTTTAATTAATTATCCAAATATATTGTAATCAGAACACCTTTCTATCGAAACGTTCTGTTACCTAAATAGAATAGTACGATCTCTATTTGGACAATCGGGAATTCGCATAGTAGAATGTTCGTATACTATAGTATTTAGATAATTGGTGTTTAGATAAGGGAGATTCTATCGCATTAGAGTATTTATTGAATGTTGATAAATTTTGATATAATAATAAATTATGTTATATATTATCGTAGGAATATGCAGCGACTACGATGAGCGAACTATTGGGTTGGTATGGTTATGACAAAGTAGACAGTGGTTGTACGAGAAGTTTAAACTTGGATCATTTTACATCCACACTTGATACAAGAAGTAGTCAAATGGTTAAAATGGACGAGAACTTTATTCTAAACAAGCAAGCACCAAAGTCTCCGTTGCTAAATGCAACCAATTCGCCTTTTGATGTATCAAAATTACCACTACCACATTCTGTGAGCAGTTTAAATACTGTGGACAGGCAACTGATATCACCCCCACTACCAATGAAAAAAGTATCGCTTGATTCTACATCTACAATTCCTTATAAAAATTATTCAGGTTCTATTTGCTCAGGTAAGTTATAGAAAAACATATTATTATTTTTATGCATATACTGGTTTTGCATTACAAATCGTACTAGTTATTATGAAAGTGACCTAAATCATACATTTCTCGTTTTAATTTCTTTTAATTCTTTCAATAGAGAATATATCTTGTTCCTGGTGTGGTCGAATTACCCAAATATGTAAATCAGGAAGGACTAATTCTCTTTCCTATAACATGATAAATACTTTGGGACATTTTTGTAGTGAAGCTTGTTTTGCTGCTGGAAGAGCAGTTTTTAAACAAGCAAAAACATGTGATTGGTGTAGACACATAAGAAATTCAGGTAGTCATGTTGATTTTCAGGTATGTAAATAGAATTCAAAGTACACAAACTTACGAAACTTTCGAAACAATAGAGATATCGGTATAAACAGAAAAACCTTAAAGAAATATTTTATTGTAAAACGCGTATTTTTAGAGCCTTACATATATTTATTATAAACTAAAATTATATAACATGCAATGTGTTCTTTTAGGATGATGAAAGTCAACTTCAATTTTGTAGCGATAAATGTTTGAATCAGTATAAAATGAATATTTTTTGCCATGAAACACAGACTCATTTAATGCTTCAAGGATTAAACAATGTTTCTTGCCATGATACAGAAAAGGGTAATTTAATAACACCAGAACTTTGGTTTCGAAGTTGTCAGTCACCTCTAAATAGTTCTACAGAGAATACGTTTATAGAGGATGAACATGTGACCTCTAATTTATCATCACCTTCCCATGACAAAGGAAAGGAAAAAAATCAAAATGAGATTGAGAAATCATTAGAATCTAATCGAAAAGCAATAAGAAAAAGAGATTCATTTTGCATTCGAATATGTACCAAAGTCAAAAATAATAATAAAAAAAAAATAAATTTCCATACTGATATTAATAAAAATGATGTTAAAGAAGACATTAAAGAACCAACGTTGGTAACCGAAGAAAACAAATTCGATCGTTTCGTAAATAATCAAAATCATTGCAAAATTAATTGTACAGAAAAAACTGTTCTGAACTGTAAGGAACTTGAAAAAGATCACAGATTGATGGATGTTGTAAATCATGATTCGTACGATCATCGACACAATAATATATTTTTAGAAAAGAACATACATGTAAAAAATATAAAGGATTTGCTAAAAGAAAAAGAACATGATCTATCGGAAAACGTATTAAGATCACCAAGTTGGTTTGCAACTTCAACTGCACCTGTGATGCAATGTGAAACTCCATCTGCAGCTAAATCCTTTACAGATGAAACTATTCAAATAGAATACAAAAAACAAACTAATGCGTCCTTAAAAGCATCATCGCCTGTACAACTCGATCAAGCTGAATCTTCTATCCATACATTGTCTGCAACTCTTTTACCTCCGGTTACAGTCCTTGTACCATATCCTATACCTGTACCTATTCCTGTACCTATTCCTATTCCTATTCCTATACCAACTCCAATTCTTAGTAAGTTAATGACTGGCGAACAAGAAGTTAAAGATGCAAAATGTAAGAGTTTGAAATGCAACAATTCGATAAAAAATAAGTGTTCCGTGTCTTGTGAATCGCAGTTGTGTATAAATACAAACGTATCAATGACAGAAACCTCGCAGCACGCAACTGCAGCAAAACTATCTTTTTCATTGTCGCCTTCTAATACTAAGAATGAAAACAATGACAATCAACGTTTACTAAAATACAATACAAAACCTCCAAGAAAAAGAAAACGTTCAAATGAAACTAAGCTTCAGTTGAAAAGAAAAAATAAATTTATACCTGCTTAAAAAAGACAGTTTTTTACCTTAGGAAACATTCTTTTTTATTGCATACGAACAAAGATTATCACAAAGAGATGACTTGTTAGCTAGGCACCTACAAACTAAACGGAGCAAGGGCCTAGGAGAGAAGGTCTTCGCGCCGCCTTACTCCCACTACTGAGGCCCGCTCTGACGTTACGCTGCATAGTAGTAAGGTCTCCACAACCACGAGAGATACATTTTTGTTCCATTCATAGCTAGTACGGTTACGCCAATGTCCCTCAGTCTTGTCCTATTCTACTCTGTCGCTATACGTTTTGTTCGTGTCCTTTGTCACGCGATGGAATTGTAGTTGTGAACGACTCAGCCAATAATGACAATACGTGTGAAACCAGGCGTCGCTATTACGCTACGGCCAATCGGCGTGCCTAGCCATCAAGTCCTCTCTCTATAGTAGATTCCACTCCATAAACTAGTGTGAAATGCATATTTGAAGTTTCAACACCATCTCTATGTTTTTTTCAAATCTCTACAATTGTTGATAGTATTTTAAAAGTATCAGACATTCTCTGAACCGATAAATTTCGTTTTTCTCTTTAAGTTACGAATTTTATCCTTGTCAGTCTAAGAAAAACAAACGTTTCTTACTGAAAATCGTAGCGATGTATGTTCTCACAAGACTATGCTTTTGAGTTAAAAACTCACCTTTTTTGTTACTTTTTTCGGTAATATATTCAGTGTTATATTAACGTGTCGCGTGTGCATCTGTCTCAAAGTTTCGAGGAAGACTGTTTGCTCCGAGAAGAGTTCTAGTTGACCGGCAACCGTTGCCGTTCAAATGGTTCAAATAGTCCGTCTCTAGCATTGTCGATGACAAGAGTGATCCGTGCTGTCTACCCCGATCATAAAAATTAAATAAATTTACTCGGTGTTCCACGATTATCGAAGGCGCGGCAACAACCTCAATTTTGTATTTTCTTCTATTTACATCGCTATGATTCCTAGTAAGAAACAATCCTGTCTACATGTAAAACCCCTTAGTTGGATTAGATCTCCTCTTCTATACAATATTTGTATAACACAGTATCACCAATGTTCCTATTTCTGCTGACAGAGGCAGAATCTAAAAAGGCAGTAAAACATTGTAAAACATTGGCCAGCAATAATATAAACTTAATATTATTCAATTTATACAAGTTATGTTCAGATCACATAAATTTTATAACGTCTGAAAAGAAATTCAGTTATCTAGTAAATAAATTTTTGTTGTACAAAAAATACTACATGTAATAATTCTATAATTGAGATATAGGATTATAAAGAAGATATAGTACCATAGAAGAATATACTAAAAATGAAAGTAATAAAAATACTAAATCATTTCTAGGTATGCATAAAGACATATTCGTTCTGCAAACCAAACAAAAGATATTTCATAAATGCTACACTGACTGAAAAATCTAAAACCATTGAAATCATAGAGTAATACTTTCATCTGCTGATTGATGATAAAAAAGTACTATGTATAGAGTAAAAGTGTAGCTTTTTCGTGTCCACTTCATTATGTCAATTATGTTTTATGACAAATTTATAGATATTTGGCGATTTATGTATTTTGAGGATTCCATTATTATTATAAAAAACATGTATGCAATGCACATTAACTATGCAAGAACCAATATTCTATGTATATTTTGTAAAAAACTACAATAAATATTGTTTATTTATACTTTATAAATCTATTTCTTTTTATTTGTATTCACGCCACATATTGGATATTACAAACTATATTCGTATATTATTTTTGAAGTAATGTTTCCTGTTTTCTTAAGCATTAGTGATATTAAAAATATTAAAGAATTGAAACAAAATTAATACCCAACGAACTTATTTTTAAATGAATATGTTCGAAAGTAAACATTTAAGTCTAAATGGATCCTGGCGAGATCGCCCGTATCGTCGCTAGAACCAGAGGTGGATTTAGGTATATACTGAGTAGGCTATAGTCTAGGACGGCAGTTTTGGGGAAAAATTTGTTAAATAATAAATAGTAAATATTAAAAAATTATAAAAAATACTTTCGGATCTAACATTTTAAGTTTGTATGGTCCTCCTCCAGTTACCCTTTCCCTTCATTGTGGGATAGATAAATCCGCCTCTAGCTAGAACTAGTTGTTCGAGAGTTAATTATCAAGTTTAAAGTCGAAAATATAAATATGAATATATAAAACAATATTAGCAATTCATACAAGAGTATGATGACATATTAATGACAAACTAATAACCTAATAACATTCGTGTATATAGGTGTAGTCTAACCTTTAAGCTGGTACTCTTTTAGGGTTTAAATCATACATACGACGCATACGTTTCTTCAATTCTTGTGGAAATTTGTCATAACATTTTTTACAGGCCGGTTTCAAATCAAATTCAAAGAACTTGGTCTTTTGATTCATTTTTTGATCACAAAATGCACATGCAAAGTGATGAACACACCATGCTTTGTTTAGAGCTGTAAAAACTGAAAAATATAAAATACATAGTACACAAACAACTAATATTTCCTTTCAATTTGACAAAAAATACATAAAAAAGGATTACATCGTACAATGTTTTCAATTTAAAAGATTTATAGTAAAATTAATTATCTTTGCATAAAGGACACGACAATATAACATCTAAGAACTTGAAAATTTTACTTAACTATATATTAATTTTTGAAGTTATTATAAAAAAATTAATTTCTTGAATGTAATAAAATAAACTAATTTACCAAATTTAAATAATAATAACGCATAATAAACGTACCATCGCCAGAAATTACTTGGTTGCATACAAAACAAAGATTTCCAAAGAGTTGATGGTAATGAATCTCGCAATAAGCTAAACCTTTTTTTTCATAATGCCGATGACCTAAAAATGGTTTTTCACATTTTGCACAAACAAAGTGCTCAACATGCCAGTGTTTACCCAAAGCAGTTACTACACGTTCTTCTATAGGACGTCGACATGCTCCACAAATAGGAATTCCCATTTTATCATGACATCTCAAACAATATAACTCATTCTAAAAACATTAAATACCAAACATAATATATAAAAGTAAAATTTTGAATCTTCAGAATACACTACTAGATCAATACCATTTCATTGGCAGCATATCCTGGCCTAGAATTCACTTCTCTAGCATCAGAATTGAGTTCTACACCACAAGCAGAACAATTAAAATGATATGGATGATAAAGTTCTCCACGAAAACGTAGGGGTTTGTCATCGATTACTCCACTACAAAACGTACACAACATATAAAGTTATAGATCAAACTTTTTTAGAAAAAATTATAATTTTGTTACATAAATGAATTATAAATTTTACTGTAGAAAAAAAATAAAAACACATACTGGCACTGGTGACAAATATATTTTCCAAGTGCTCCAGCTTTCACACGTGCATTGCAGGTATGACATAAAGCTCTACCCTGACATTTAATAAATCCTGCATCAGCCAATTCTCCATTACATTCTTCGCAACGGAAACAACTTGGATGCCAATTGGCATTCATTGCTTTTATTACACGACCAATAACAAATTCTCCTATATATGAGAAAGTTTAAATTTCATATCCATAGAATCAAATATAAACAATATCACAATGTTTATTATAATTTTAAAATATAATACCAAATTTAGTTAAATAGAAAGTGATTTACCACATTTTTCACAGCAAGGAGCAAACAATACATGAAAATCATGCTCACAATATTTATACCCCTCAAATTCATAAAATATTCCATCTGGAAATGGACGAAAACATTGTGCACATCTAATAAAATAAGAGGTCAAGACAATTATTTATGTTGAGGTAATTTTAATTGTTTGTAGTCAAGCTTAATGTTTCATAATTAAACTGAATTTAATTCATAAAATATTTTGTATAAAAGTAAATATATCAAGTACTAATAATTAAATATTCTCACACGAAACATTGAGGATGCCATAACTCTCCATGTGAATTAACAATTTTTTCATGAGCTACAAAACCTTCCTTACATCGAGAACAAAACATATGATCCAAAGACATTTCTGTAACACTTTGGTAAAGTTTAAATTGTTAATAATAACATCTAATCATAAAAACAATCTATAATACATACCAAATGTTTGGTAACAGTTGATAAATAATATTAAATAATACAATAAATTTTTGTCTTATCATTTTAACATTTATTAAATTAATATGTATTTGAATTTTAATTATTTCTAAATCTGTCACAGTTCCATGTAAGTAGTATTTGCATTTGAATTTTGTAAACAAGTAGTATGTATAATTTTACTGAAGCACAATTATAAGAAGAAAAAGTAAATGAATTACAAAAGTGGTAACTATAAATAAATTTTAATCTGGGATTAACACAAGTTAATAAAGTACATTTATTAATTAATCTTTTAATATTTAGATAATAAATAGTTCATGCTATATTATTATATTTCTGAAACTAAATAATTATTTAAATTCTGATATATTGTGATCCTCAATAATTTCAAATTGTTTATTTTTTTTGCAATAAATAAATTTATCAGGATCATTTATTATATCATATTTATGCCAATGATGCATTCAAACTAAAGTTTAAATATCTATATATTAACGGATTTAAAATTATATACCTGTAAATTAATTTTCGACGACAGAAGAGATATCCTATAACAGTATGTTTCACAAAAGAAATAATTGTGCTTACCCTGGCATTCTTTTAATAAGGTAGAATTAATTAAATCTCACGAGCTTTGTCCGTGTTTTGTTATTCTTTCAAAAGAATATATAGAATAAATATTTAAATATTTATCTTCATTCATTAAAGATTATTTAAAAAAGAGAACTTTTCTCTTTATAAATTAATACTGTTATTCATCATTAACATGGTATTTCCACTTTATTTTTTCAAATTATATTTTGTATGTAAAATGCACACATTGGACACAAAATACGGTTTTGCGACAAACTCAAGATGATTCGCTGTAAACTAAAAATAAAAATTACGTCACCAAATAATGCACCGCCTTTTCCACAATATATGCTTTATTTAACTACACCGTCCAATCAGATGATAGAAATTCAGAATTGCCTTTTGCGAAGCGTTAACCTCGAACAAAGAAAAGTACTAAATATTCAATATGCAATATTTTTACATTTACATAAACATTTTAATATTATTACACTTTGATTAATTTCACTAATAGTATAATATGAATTTGCAAATAACAATTTGTTACTTCGTAAATTTCTTAATAAGTTAAAAATATTTTTTCAAAGTAGGCGATTATAGAATTTGTTACACTCGATAATGTTATTGCTGCTGAGTGTAAACATATGAACTGGTTTATATGCATATTAATTATCGACCTTTGAAAATTCTGAATCAATCTCTGAGAACCTAATGATAGTACAAGTGTGTTATTTTTTTGTCCAGGAGCGTACATATGTAATATAAAAACTTTTGATTAGGTTACTGATTTTAGTAGCATCTTGCTGAAACAAAACTTCTAGTTAAGTGCCACTTTTTTTCGTTCTGTTAAATAGTTTGCTAAAAAGAGATGTTAAAAAGTACGGAAAAATATCAGCATATGATATTTCTTTGAAGTTAGGTATATGTCTTTATGCATTATACGTTGGTACGGTTAGAAAATTAAAGTTTTTCAATTGATCTAGTTACTTATGAACAGTGTTACTAGACGGCAGATCAGTGCTCAATGAAAACTGCTTAAATGTTAACAAAACAAAGATCGGTGTACAAAAGAAACTGCCCTTCCATTTATGTACAGTTTCTGTGATGTACAGTTATGTGAGTCTTTTCTTCTTGCTCTTGAAACAGCTGAAATCTGACTACGTTAACCAGCATACGTTTTCGAGTTTCGACTGATCAAACACTTTTACTTTCTGATCTATTTACCACTAGAACTAACCATTTGCGTTGTATAATTAACACAATTTTGTACGTACAGTAATGATTCTTAAATTAAACATTGCTCCGAAGTTGGTATGTTCATTTGTCCTCTTTATTTAGTAATTATAATAAACGTTGACTCAATAAAATTCGTAAAAATAACAAAGTTATAGCCATTTAGAGGGAAGAGTACGCAGCGGTTAATGACACCAGAAATTTTAAGTGCGTTTTTCGTGAAACCATATTTGCAAAATTGACTGACATAATGTCACAAATTCAAATTGATTAATGGATTTGAAATTTATAGAAACATGCCTTTATAGCCGGAACTAGGGATATTAAGATGTAATGTGTTATTCTATTCTTTTTCAATCTCAAAGACGAAAAAAACGTGGAAATTGAGATATTAAATTTTTTTAGTTCAACCTGTAATTGTATGCCCATTAAGTAGAACACATTTTGATTCCTTCGTTTGAGATGAGCAGAATAGTCGCTATGATGTCAGCTATATGAATCTGTTTTTCGAAATAGTCTATACATATCATCATCGAACTCCTATATTTTTTACTATTTTGTACTAAAAGAATATATGTGTATCCTCAAAAGATAAATGACAAAGTGAGCAAAATATTTGGAGAGGTAGTTTCTTTTGGGCACCGACTTGTCGCCTGATAATACTAGATTGGCTTTTTCAATCCCTCCAGACCCTCTATAATCAACATACATGTATTTACGCATGACTACAGCTGCTGCCTATAAATGCTAATTCAGTGAATAGTCTCTGAACTGACCACCATCCATGAGAAGAGGCCGCTAAAATCACCACCAATTTTCAGGTCGGTATGGTAGTCAGATTGAGCCACGAAAGACCATAAGGAGAAAACACAGACGAGGTATGCCACTAGACCTTTCAACTAATGTATTTGTTCGGCCCATTTCTCTGGGGCCCTAGAGCCCCCCTATCATTTTGGCGTCGCTCTCAACATTACCAATAGGCTACAGAAAGCAACCATAGCGCCTCTTATGGTAGGAAATGAAATTACAAGAATTTTTTGTTTCCCAACGGAATGAAAGAAGATAGGTTGCAGAGACTCACAGCTGACTCCTGGACCCTACCCAGAATATCAAACGCGAAAAAATATTCACAACACTAAAGACAAGTGCGATCAAATTCATATTACTTGCAACTTGCAACGCGATTAATATTCGTATTTTGTAACACTTCTGCAATTTGAGATTAATGTTTATACGTAACTCTATACTGGAAAAGCAAACGCGAAAATTTTCATTATTCGCAACCCTAAAGTTAACTATAAAATTAATTATAACATTAATGCAAACTGCGATTTATCCCAAAATACTGATTGTAGTAATATAAGTACCATCTGAAAAACTACAACTACTACAACTACTACACTACTACAACTACTACAACTACAGACAAATACAGTGACAAAGTAGTAACAGAGAATGATTTTCCATCCTCATCCGAAGATGACGATGAAGAGCCATTTGTTGTAGCCCGCTCTTGAAACAATTTGTCAGGGCCTCTTCGACTCCGCAGAGTCTTTTCTCTCTTCGGCGGTCCAGCCAAAACCTGAAACTTAATACTAAGCTCAAGGTTCCGTGCAATACCCAGTCCTCAAACAATGCTACGAATTATTATAGGAACAGGTGTGGACAACCTCGAGCGGGACGAGCGTTTCGGAGAATCTACCGCGGGTGACCACGACCGCGAAGTGTGACTGTAAAGTCACGCGATTCCAAAAATCGAAACTAAAACCAAAACAAACTGTACAATCAGCTTGCATCGGCTAATGTTTCGACTCTCCAAATCGAACTACAGGAATAGGTCTGCCACAGAAATAAAATCTGTAACAGCTCCATCCTGACCCTACCTACTTACAACTAACACACATACCAGAAAGTTAAGTTACCTACCTACCTAACGCTATATTTAAAAAATTCCAAAACTCATTCTCGCAAGCAAACACTCCACGGTTCTCACGCATAATGTCCGGGCGCAAGAGCCTAAACTAGAGAGGATTCCCCGGGGTTCCTCCGACACCCGAACATTGTAACAACATTCATACTCTAAGGTACGTACCAATTTCCTGAAATCGGCTGACAAAAACTAACGACCATTGCGTGGTTTTATTATATGTATATATAAGCATTTAAACAGAACATTTTAATATTGTCATTAATAAAATATAATATGTTTAAAATTGAGAAGTTAATCTATTAAGCATTCTATAATATTACAGTTGTGTATGCAATATCAACTATTGGCAAATAAATGGTAAGTAGAAATTTTATATTATTATTATAATTGATGAGAATCTAGTATTAAAAAATTCTAAACTACAAAATAATGAAGTTTTAAAACGACGCACTTCCACAGCCTAACCACACACACATGTGAAAAGTACGTCGTGCACGATACACTAGCATTGTCAGCCGCCCATATATAGATTATTGTTATAAATCTAAGTCATCGTGCCCATTGCCTTCGCTCACCCAAGTAGCACCTGGGCACTTGAGTGAGATTAGGCAATGAACACGGAAAAATGATCTGAAAATCCTGAACTAGAAAAATGATTACTGTGAATACTAACGAATAACGAAATAGTAAATATTATTAGTAATGAAAATTATTCTAATTAAAATTAAATTATTTAAAAGAAAATACTTTAGTCAAGACTTTACGATAAAATAATTTATTTTGAAAATTGAAGATAAATTATAAAAGCAAACTAATTAAAAATTCAACCCTCGGGCAATTCTGTCATCAAAGCATATTTTTTAAAGATGAGTGTAGTATAATATATAATGCATGATTCAAGAATTTATCCGTCGCGAAATATTTTCTTGTGCATAAATTGAAACATATTTTTCAATACGTATGTTGATACAAAGTTATTACTATGGAGCATTTATTTGTCTAATTAGAAATCGCGGAGCACAAGAAAACCCTAGCCTACGCTAAAAAAAATATAACAGTACATGTTACTACTCACGGGTATGATTCATACCCGTGGTCACTGCATTCGTCAAAAATTTGCACGTATACAACTGGTCACCCGCGTCGATTCGGACCTTTTTGTCCTACGACGTGATTGGGGACCAGAGGAATAAAAATTGGCATGCAACTCACCAATTGTAGAATGCAAGCACCCGCACGACGATGTTGACTAGTAGGAGTCATCAGCGAAGTCATTCAAGATGTTCCTGGATCCGTAAGTAGATACGTTGATGGGATGTTAGGATTCTGTAAAAAGAAACAGCAAATAACACCCTATCTCTTAAATTGTAGAGATTTTAATTTTAATAAAAAAATGACTGCTAATATTGAAAATGTAATGTAGCAACATTTCAAAGAAACAATTTTTTTCTAAACGTGCTCGGAATAAAGTACGAAGATACTTACATTTTTTGCTCGTAGGCATCGCCAAATACTCCTGCTCAGTGACGCACTGACTCTATTATCGCGATTCATGAAGCAAAGAGAGCCCCGGTGCTCTGACTAAAATTCACGAGAGCTCAATATACACTGACTCGAACTTCGCGTGTCTCTAAAATCGAAACGATAATTTACTAGAAGCCACTGTGCTTCGAAAAACAAGAAACTTTAAACGATGCAAACACTGAATTTACTAACCGCATTGCGCGCGGTCATCAAAATTTCTAAAAGAAAAAATGAAAATTTGGGATTAGAAATAAAAAATAATTTAATAAACACACGGATCTGTCTATCTATCGATTCAGTATTAAATTTCATTGATAAAAACACAAAAATTGGTAAACATATGTAGGTATATACTCACTTGTTATAATGAAGTTGCGTTTACCATTGCTGAATTTCGTCTCTTCTCGATTTACGATTTCCAAGCATCAATGGCGTCCATCCATTTCATGCCGGTAGCGTCCCTTCCAGCCGAATTGCAGCAAAGTCTGTAACACAAATAGAACAAAAATTACGATCCGATACGTTAAAATAAATGCATCCACACCTTAATTAAAGATCGACTGAACTCGAAATATGATCTATGAATTGATAATTTCGTTTGCAGACATCATAATTGACGTCGATTAGACATGTACGAAAATGCACGAAACTGACTCGACTTTTTTCGCGATTCCGGCAGAATATCTAATAGATACGTATTAATATTACATGAAAGCATCAACAAAGATTAACAGAGAGTACTACGAACGATTTTGGGCATTTAGATGACAATAATTAAAAATTACGTACCTAATTAAACGCGAAACTGTCAACGCACTTATCACCCCACTTTCCAGACGAAGACTGACGAACAGGATCGGACACGTCTACCGCGCGAGGAGTGGGGAGTGGGGTGAGGGAGTCACGTACCCCATCTCGATTCTTGATGTATACTTCGAAGGAAAGATTAAGCTTTATATTTCGAATAACATTGAGGATATACATATTTAGGATTTGTGGCTGTGAAATTAATATAAAAAGATATCAGAGAAATAATTAATTACTTAATGATGTATTATCGTTATATTCTTATGACGTCATAATGCAGGCTTCTCATTGGCTCTGCTTGAACATCGATACATTCGATAAATTCGATAGTGTCTCTTAAAAATGACATATCGATTTATTATACTATTCATAGGTAATTAAGTCAATCGCAATATCTACTTAATAAAATGTAAATATATTAATCTTTTATCGAAAAATTAATCAATACTTTTCATGTAAATTTTGTAATTGATGTATGGAATACGAAAAAACATTAATATTCACAATGTTTAACTAAATGACTGTTCTAATCTATTACTCGTCTGTACCTATTTCTTGTGTATTGTAAAATATTTCTAAAAAGTAATTTTTTTCCTACCATTGCTAGCATTCGTAAGCCAGGAAACTCGATCTGTCCGTGTTTATATCGTTGCTCGCCGGCCTCTCGACTTCACCTTGGAACTGGGCTCGCTCATGATTTCTTGGTCGCGTGGCACGGGAAACTGTGTTTTTTACACGTCCACACGATGCATTGTCTGTGTCGTTAATCCGTGTGTTACGAAAAAATTATTGCTGCTGACATCTGCCTGCACAACAGATTACCCACTGGTATCGTCACAGAATCACGACAGGCTTTTATGTAGATCTAGTGAAAATTGAGACAAATAACTTTAAAAAATATACTATACACAAAAGGAACATTCATATAAGAAACTGATTGAAATTTAGGTTGAAAATTAATATTAATACATTATATGTTTCTATGATTAGAATTAATATATTTGAATCGATCTAGTAACTTGTGCATCCAATAACAGGTCGATATTCAATGTTCAAGTAGAGCCAATGAGCGGCTTGCATTCTGGCGTCACAAGAATATAACGTCAATTAAGTAATTAATTGTTTGTTTGGTATCTTTTTGTCTCTATTTTATTTATTTTTTGTATCTACTTCATTTATTTTCAGTTATTCGAAATATAAAGCTTAATCTTTCCTTCGAAGTATACATCAAGAATCGAGATGGGGTACGTGACTCCCTCACCCCACTCCCCACTCCTCGCGCGGTAGACGTGTCCGATCCTGTTCGTCAGTCTTCGTCTGGAAAGTGGGGTGATAAGTGCGTTGACAGTTTCGCGTTTAATTAGGTACGTAATTTTTAATTATTGTCATCTAAATGCCCAAAATCGTTCGTAGTACTCTCTGTTAATCTTTGTTGATGCTTTCATGTAATATTAATACGTATCTATTAGATATTCTGCCGGAATCGCGAAAAAAGTCGAGTCAGTTTCGTGCATTTTCGTACATGTCTAATCGACGTCAATTATGATGTCTGCAAACGAAATTATCAATTCATAGATCATATTTCGAGTTCAGTCGATCTTTAATTAAGGTGTGGATGCATTTATTTTAACGTATCGGATCGTAATTTTTGTTCTATTTGTGTTACAGACTTTGCTGCAATTCGGCTGGAAGGGACGCTACCGGCATGAAATGGATGGACGCCATTGATGCTTGGAAATCGTAAATCGAGAAGAGACGAAATTCAGCAATGGTAAACGCAACTTCATTATAACAAGTGAGTATATACCTACATATGTTTACCAATTTTTGTGTTTTTATCAATGAAATTTAATACTGAATCGATAGATAGACAGATCCGTGTGTTTATTAAATTATTTTTTATTTCTAATCCCAAATTTTCATTTTTTCTTTTAGAAATTTTGATGACCGCGCGCAATGCGGTTAGTAAATTCAGTGTTTGCATCGTTTAAAGTTTCTTGTTTTTCGAAGCACAGTGGCTTCTAGTAAATTATCGTTTCGATTTTAGAGACACGCGAAGTTCGAGTCAGTGTATATTGAGCTCTCGTGAATTTTAGTCAGAGCACCGGGGCTCTCTTTGCTTCATGAATCGCGATAGTAGAGTCAGTGCGTCACTGAGCAGGAGTATTTGGCGGTGCCTACGAGCAAAAAATGTAAGTATCTTCGTACTTTATTCCGAGCACGTTTAGAAAAAAATTGTTTCTTTGAAATGTTGCTACATTACATTTTCAATATTAGCAGTCATTTTTTTATTAAAATTAAAATCTCTACAATTTAAGAGATAGGGTGTTATTTGCTGTTTCTTTTTACAGGATCCTAACATCCCATCAACGTATCTACTTATGGATCCAGGAACATCTTGAATGACTTCGCTGATGACTCCTATTAGTCAACATCGTCGTGCGGGTGCTTGCATTCTACAATTGGTGAGTTGCATGCCAATTTTTATTCCTCTGGTCCCCAATCACGTCGTAGGACAAAAAGGTCCGAATCGACGCGGGTGACCAGTTGTATACGTGCAATTTTTGACAAATGCAGTGACCACGGGTATGAATCATACCCGTGAGTAGTAACATGTACTGTTATATTTTTTTTAGCGTAGGCTAGAGTTTTCTTGTGCTCTGCGATTTCTAATTAAACAAATAAATGCTCCATAGTAATAACTTTGTGTCAACATACGTATTGAAAAATATGTTTCAATTTATGCACAAGAAAATATTTCGCGACGGATAAATTCTTGAATCATGCATTATATATTATACTACACTCATCTTTAAAAAATATGCTTTGATGACAGAATTGCCCGAGGGTTGAATATTTTAATTAGTTTGCTTTTATAATTTATCTTCAATTTTCAAAATAAATTATTTTATCGTAAAGTCTTGACTAAAGTATTTTCTTTTAAATAATTCAATTTTAATTAGAATAATTTTCATTACTAATAATATTTACTATTTCGTTATTCGTTAGTATTCACTGTAATCATTTTTCTAGTTCAGGATTTTCAGGTCATTTTTCCGTGGTCATTGCCTAATCTCACTCAAGTGCCCAGGTGCTACTTGGGTGAGCGAAGGTAATGGGCACGATGATTTAGTTTATAAAAATGTCTAATAATATATATGTGCGACTGACATTGCGCTAGTGTATCGTGCGCGACGGAATTTACACATGTGTGTGTGTGTGTTTGTGGTTAGGCTGTGTAATTGCGTCGTTTTAAAAGTTCATAATAATTTACAATAAAAATTCTATTTCACCATTTACAAATTTTTTTCATACACAAAGATCATAGTTTGAAATATTAAATCAAATATATACGGCAATTAGATTCTTGATCTTAAATAACAGAATAAAAGTCGATTGCGATCATTTATACAATAACATATTTTATCAAAAACTCTACTAGATGGAAACAACGTAATACATATAATATAAATACGCAATGGCCACTTGGCTTTGTCAGTTGATTTCAGGAAATTGGTACGTACCTTAGAGTATGAATGTTGTTACAATGTTCGGGTGTCGGAGGAACCCCGGGGAATCCTCTCTAGTTTAGGCTCTTGCGCCCGGACATTATGCGTGAGAACCGTGGAGTGTTTGCTTGCGAGAATGAGTTTTGGAATTTTTTAAATATAGCGTTAGGTAGGTAGGTAACTTAACTTTCTGGTATGTGTGTTAGTTGTAAGTAGGTAGGGTCAGGATAGAGCTGTTACAGATTTTATTTCTGTGGCAGACCTATTCCTGTAGTTCGACTTGGAGAGTCGAAACATTAGCCGATGCAAGCTGATTGTACAGTTTGTTTTGGTTTTAGTTTCGATTTTTGGAATCGCGTGACTTTACAGTCACACTTCGCGGTCGTGGTCGCCCGCGATAGGTTCTCCGAAACGCTCGTCCCGCTCGAGGTTGTCCACACCTGTTCCGATAATAATTCGTAGCATTGTTTGAGGACTGAGTATTGCACGGAACCTTGAGCTTAGTATTAAGTTTCAGGTTTTGGCTGGACCGCCGAAGAGAGAAAAGACTCTGCGGAGTCGAAGAGGCCCTGACAAATTGTTTCAAGAGCGGGCTACAACAAATGGCTCTTCGTCTTCATCTTCGGATGAGGATGGAAAGTCATTCTCTGTTACTACTTTGTCACTGTATTTGTCTGTAGTTGTAGTAGTTGTAGTAGTGTAGTAGTTGTAGTTTTTCAGATGGTACTTGTATTACAACAATCAGTATTTTGGGGTAAATCGCAGTTTGCATTAATGTTATAATTAATTTTATAGTTAACTTCAGGGTTGCGAATAATGAAAATTTTCGCGTTTGCTTTTCCAGTATAGAGTTACGTATAAACATTAATCTCAAATTGCAGAAGTGTTACAAAATACGAATATTATTAATCGCGTTGCAAGTTGCAAGTAATATGAATTTGATCGCACTTGTCTTTAAGTTGTGAATATTTTTTCGCGTTTGATATTCTGGGTAGGGTCCAGGAGTCAGCTGTGAGACTCCGCAACCTGTGTCTTCTTTCACTCCGTTGGGAAACAAAAAAATTCTTGTAGTTTCATTTCCTACCATAAGAAGCGCTATGGTTGTTTTCTCTAGCCTGTTGGTAATGTTGTGAGCGACGCCAAAATGATAAGGGGGCTCTAGAGTCTCAGAAAAATGGGCCGAAAAAACACATTGGTTGAAAGGTCTACTCGTATATCGTTTGTGATACAACGTCTATTCTATAACTCGTTTATGGTCTGCGGCCTAATTTCTTTGACAGCTATCGGTACGGAAGAATCTCGACGTTACCGTCGCTTAACGGTCACAGAAGTTCAGAGCAGGTATACCAAATCCGCAGAAGATGGCTGGCTCGAAGTGCCGCGAAGGGCGCCTTCAGCGTGCTGGAATTGAATGGGAGTATAACCGAACAACGGTTTGGCGACAGGGCAGCAAGCCGGCCGGCACTTCGCGTACCGTCGTCGCGTCGTGCGGACGTTTGCCGTACGTTCACGCGGGCATTTTTCTTTCATAACATAGGTGACAGTATGAAATCCCCAAACAGAACACCACGCGAGAACTCGTACCGAACGGTTTAAGAGGCGTCGCGTTTCAAGTTAAGTGAAATTTGCGCCGGTCGTCCCGAGAATGTGACTCGATGCGATCGAGACATCGACCACAAAGTGAAGAACACCGTTGCCGTGTGTTGGAAGTGCAGTGCCTCCGGTAGAAAATTTCTCGATGGTTTCCGTAAAAATGGAGTCGCCAGATTTCCTGGTGGAATATTCGTGCGCGATCGAGAGTAATTCGCCGTTCGTCGTAATCGTCAGCGCGAACGATCTTTCATCGGTTGGCGCGATATGGTGACGATAGACCGGTGTGTCCCGTGCCCCAAAACCGTTCGAAGTTCGCGCGTACATCCTTCGGTTGAGTGTTATGTGTGAAGGTGTTGGTCCCCATACCGTGAAATCATGCCGTTTGTGCTCCGAAAAGTGGAACCGCGCTACTTGCGCCGCGGACACGTGCCAGCGGGATCAGCGCCACAGGGTTGGCCGGTGGGCGCCGAATTGGAGGCGGTGGCGAACGGCGCGTTTACCACGTCCCTCAAGCAACTCGCGTCCCTGCTCACCACTGCCGAGGACATATTCGCGGACCTAACGGCCGATCTGACCGCGGTCGCTGATCGAAGCAGCCGTCTGCGCTCGAGAATCGACAAAGTCGAGGAACGTCTCGCCACCATCGACCCCAAGAAAGTGCCAGTCCGTAAGTACCATACGTGTGTTCACCTTCGCTGGCGCATTTCCGGTCGCTTCTTATCGATGCAACGCCGGACAAGCGAACCGTTGTCAAAGACAGACAACACGCCTGTGCACGGGTATCACCAACCACGGTATTTGCATAACAGATACTCGGAATACGAAGAACCGCTCGCGAAATCGATCCCTGGAAACACATCGAACAATTACTGTTAGTTTGAGATTCATTCAGCCGCGAGAGGCTCATTCATCCTAAGTGATATGGGAGGCTTGATTCGAACCAGCGACGAGTGTTGTTTTTGGTACGCTACGAGAATAGGAACTCTTTGATGTTAAGTTCGGGGTGCAATTCGCGTGGGACCGTTTCGAGAGTAAGGGATTATTGTCGTCAAATAACAGATTTGGTTTTACTTTGGAATCGGACGTTTGGTAAACATTTTCGTTCGCTGCAGTTACGTTTCTCATTTTTGTCAGTACGAATCGAATACTGTAGATTCTTCAATTATGCCATGTACTGCATTCTGACGTCTGGCCAAATATCTAGGTCTGTAAACTTTTACACTTCGTGTTTGTCGTTCGTGTCTGGTGATATTGGAAAAATCGGTCCACAGAATTTTTCTGACGGTGTCACGGTTCACGGACACGGATGTTGTCTTAGGACGGAACGAAAGTTGAATAAAATATGTATACCTCGTGTTATAGTGAACGTGGTAAAATTTTTAGGGTAAACATTGTTCGCAATGAACGTTATTTCTTTCGAAGGTCTGTGCGGAAGATAAAATTTTAGTCGTATAATAAATGGAAAACACGTTGTTCAATTCGTTCAACGTGAAATACGATGTGTAATTCAACGTGTAACTCCAATTTAAATTTTATTTAAAATGGTGCACGTTACAATTTCTCGTACGAGTTGTACGACGAATTATTATAAAAGCCAATTAACGGTTTCCATTTGAGTGAAATCGTAACGCGTATGACACCTTTTAAATTTTACACATAGGAAATTGTATACTACCTTTTATTTGATATTCGAAATTTTTATTCGGATTTTTCTCTATCTCTGGGTCCGTATATAATAAATATTCATTAAATAAAAAAGTTCGTTGTTAATAGCAGACTCGTTTTGATCGGAAACAATTTTTAATGAATATAAATATTCATAATAGTGCAACAAATGGTTCAAATTGATGTAAATCTTATTTTATGTAGTAGCGTACAAATGTTATACAAAACAATTTTTTAAATAAGAGAATATTTTTGGCAATCTAGTTTTTATTAGATTCTTGCAACAAACAAGAACAGCATAAAGTTAATCAAAAATTGAAATTTAGTATATAATTTGTTGTAAACGATATAGAAAGATTCAAAGAATTAAAAGAATATATAACTTGAGAAACAAGATGAAATAAACCTGTGCGTTAGTGGAAAAATAAAATTAATTCGCAATCTTAGTGTTTCCTAATGTTAATATTAACACGATTTAATAAATGTTTAGTTTTCATTGCACAAAGTTTGGAATAATATAAGTACAAGGTTAACGGTCGTTTACTCCGAAAGGGATCTCGCGAGGGTAAAGTGAGCAAAGGGAGCGAAGTGCACAGCTGAAGTACTATTACCAACCTAACCTTAGGTGTCTAACCCGAGCTCGTAAATAGAAAAATTTGTTACGCGCAGTTAAAATAAAAATAGAATCTATTTGAGAGTGTATACTCTGTCATTTGATCGAGAGTCTAGTAACGAAATAATTCACAGTAAAATTATTTGTTCGTTGGACCAAACTGTTGCAAATATCTGCGAATAATATCCGATCCAATAATATAAATTATTATTAAAACTAGAATGAGCAATTTTTAATTTGTTTCATCCAACACTCCAAAATTTTATGTTACTAAGATCTCGAATCCATATATTTATATTTTCAAAGTGTGTTTTCATCTTTTTATCAATGTCAATTATTATGAAAAGCAATGCGGCCAATAAGAAATACGTTTATAAGAACTGTCAGATACAATTTCTCTTTTAATTTATACCTCATCCTCAATGTTTATCGTTGTCTTGTAGTTTAATCTTTTATAGAAGTTAATAACAAGATAACGGGAAACCTATCGAATAAAAATCTTTTTGATTTTTTTGATTCAGTCAACTTTGAAAGCTGCAATCACCTACGCCAGTGTTTAAACACATGTTTACTGTGGGCGTAATAAAAACATGAAAAGTGAATAAAAATTATTGAAAAATTTATTTTCTATTTCCAAAGGATAGTTAAGTAAATTGCGAAAATAAATTATAGCGTTAGATGTAACATTTAGTTAAAAGAAAATTAACAAAGATGTTTAAATTTTGCAACGTACACATGAAACTGCCTCCTTAATGTAATATATAATATAATAATCGACTATAGTATATGAGGAGGCGAGAGTCCCGTTTACCCCTGGCTGCGTCCTTGACCAGTGTAAAACCACGTCGATTCGTACGTGCATCGTTGTTCGGTGCAGGATTAAAATATTTAATTCGAGTCTGCTCCAAGTATCGCCGCGCGTACATGTACCGAGCCAGAGTGGAATAACTTAATCGAAACTAAACCGTGTAGCCAGCCGTTGCGTCAACCCCGTGGAAAGTTCAAGCGTTGGTGCAGCGCGTCTTTATTATCTCGGTTAAATGGTAGCTTAGCGTTGCCCTGGGGCACCACCGGTGTGCACCGAAAGTGCAAAGCCTAGTTCTCGGCACCTAGTCGCTAAACAGCCAAGGATATCTGTCCACCGTTCAGCGCGAGCAAATCGTAGGCTCCCCTTCGCCTTCGCCTTCGCATTAGCATTCCATTCGCCGGGACCAGCGAGCGAATGCATCAGCGGTGTTACGTCGATCGCTGGAGCTTCCTCGGTAATCCTTTCCTTCTACCTGACCGGAGAAATCGTAAAAGACGTTGCTGATTTCACGGGCCAGGCGGGCCAACTTCGGTAAAAGAGTCGAGCGAGCGGAGGCGAAGAGAAGTTAGAGGCAAACGGAGACAGAGAAAGAGAGAGGGGGAGTGAGAGTGATGGAGAAGGGAAGGGGATGTATCGTGGAGACCCACATTACGGGGAAAACGCTCCGGGTTACCTGGCGTGTACCGTGGGAAACGGATCTCTCGATGCCGAAAGCGAGTTTCACCTGAGGACGAAGGATTAGTCGGCTGCTCACGGCGCAATCTTACAAAGAGTCCCTTGTTCTCGTCCCGCGCGATTCGGGATAAGACGAACGAGCTTCCGTCGGGCGACATTAACGACACTCTTTACTCCGATGGTTGGTGGAATGTTTAATTATCAGAAAAGTCAGGTGGTGCGTTAATTAATTGTCAGAAATTCGCTTCCCCGGAGGAATTTCTTCGTTGCATCGATAGATCAATGGCGTTTCGTTCGATACTATCGAATTTTAAATGGAAGTTAAATGTACTTTTGTACGTTTACGAATTTTATCCTCGTCAGTCTAAAGGTTATCGAACAGTGATTACTTTGAAACATCGAAGCCACTGTTTCCAAAGAACCATTATTTCTAAACTACCAAAACCGCTCGAACTTTCTGGTAGAAGTTGATTTACGAACGAATCTAAAATTTTTATTCGTTATTTGGTAATAAAATTTTCCCAACCCCGGTCTCCGATAGATCTTTCGGCGACTTATGGATCCCAAGAACCACGCAGTTCCGTTCCGCCACATTTCGAGCGTGTCCCGACCTCGAAATACGATCCACGCGTACCCCCTTGCTTCTTTTCCCGCTTCCGCGTCGGCGGAACTGCGTTTTTCCCCTCCTGTACGTTGCCTCCCCTAGTCTGACCTTTATTTCTCGCTCGGTCATGGTGGAAGTCCGAACACCCTCGACCGCGAAGTATTACCATGTTACCGTTCGAGCATATCAGCCGCGTATTACCATGCACGACTGTATCCAGTAATAGCCGGCGGCGTTTCTGCTCGCTGTTGCACGACGGAACGGGCCGCGGGTCGAGGTAGACAGCGTAAAAAGCATCCTACGGCTTCCATCGGCAAACAGCTGAGGCTTCTTCTCTGCGATCGGGGGCCCTAACCCCGCGGAATCGCTCGACTCAGGTCCCACAGGTCTCTCCAGACCGTGCCTTTTCGAATGATTGTTCGCGAAGACAGCTGACATTGTCAGGTATACAGTTCCTGGAACGAAACTGACAATCTACTTAAGGGGACCAGGCAGTCAAAAAATCGATTTTTTTAAAATCGAAAGTAATGCTATTCAGAAATTAAATGCCAAAGTTTCATGACGTCCTCTTCTCATGGATGACGGTCAGTTGAGAAACTATTCACTGAATTAGTATTGATGGGTAGACAGCTGTAGCTGTGGATATAATACATGTGATTTGACTATGGAAGGGATTGTAATTCATTTCTAAATCTGTTGATAACATTACGAGTGACACGAAAATGGTGATGGTTTTCGAGACCCTAGAAGAATGGGCCGAAAAAATACATTTTCAAAGCAGTTTCGATCAAAGCGGTTTCACATGTGCCTCCTTTAAGATAACGAAGAGTGGAAAAATTAATATTTACGTAAATTCATTGGACCCTTTCATTATTGCGTCGTAATGTTAAACAAAGCTAAGTTTTAGAAAACTAAGCTAGCTATTCAGAAATTAAATGGGCTATTTTCATAATTTTGATTGTTGTTAATGTTTAAATAGATTCAATGCAAAGCAGGGGTTATTCCGAGTATTTTGTCGTTTGATACATTCAATCACTGTAAAATAAAAATAATTTGTATCAAGTGCTCGCTACATGGTTGTTTGACAACGTTCTGCAATAAAAAAATTTGTATTCGTATACAATTTAAGCTACCAGACTATCGTGTAAAAGGCAAATTATTTATACCTAATCGTTTTTTTTAATAAAGCCTTCTAAAAAGTCTCAATCTGACTGCGTGGTCCCCTTAAGAGTTTGCACCGGTGCAGAAAGTAAACAAAACTCCGTACGTTTTGCAATCGAACGAAGCATTTTATTCTGATTTTTAGCATTCAAATTTGTATGGTTCTCCTGCTCTTATTGTTTCCTTTCGTTAGAGAGTGGCAAACGTTTAAATCCGCCTTTGAGTAGATTGAAAAGATACTTACGAGTTCTTAGAACTACGGTGAGTTTGTGTCCAGCTGAGGTGTGAGTCGAGCGCAGTCGGAAGTATGGAGAGCCACCTGTTGGTAGCTATTTCACACGTTTTAGAATCTGTTCGAGAGTTTATACAGGGTGTTCACACAACAAAATGAGAGAGAAAAAAAGTTTTATAGTTTCTTATGATCACATACACACACACATGCTTGTTGTATCTTAATTCTTAAATCGTTTATGTCCATGGGAGGTATATCGTAAACAAACCTCACGAATGAACTCGTCTTGACACCTTCGTTTCTCGCAAAAATAATGTAAACATGTAAAATTGTTATACAATGTCCTATCGATCATAAAAAACCATACAATTTTTTCCTCTTTCATTTTTTTGGTTTATTCGATGCTTTATTAACGTTTGTTTAAAAATGTTAAAAAATGGAGTAGTATTCCTCTTGCTGCAAGGTCTTCGATTTTACATTTTATTGTTATTTCATCGATTCGAGAGCCGAAATCCGTAAAAGATAAATGAAAATGTTCGTGTGCGACGGCCCTTACTTTTCACAGCGACTTTCAAGAGCAATTCTTTAGCAGACGCTTTATACGCACAAGCATTCCCGCGTGTTCGTACGCGTGCATAGCACGGGAAAATTGCGCATTCGCAGGAATACTTAAACTCGAATTAACGTGGACCGCCGGCGAAGAATACGAATATTTCCGACCACAAATAACGTCGTCAGCAACCGAACGTGGACGCAACACAAACATCAAGGAACGTGTGGTAAATATTTATTGAACGGCAGCAAAGTCCCTACGCGGGTCTCGTGTATCTCGCTAGATCGAAATTACGACGTCGCGGTTTATCGAGATTTAATTAACTGTTCGCATCTCGGTGCAATTATCGTGTGTTTAAGGCACGCCGCTTTACACCTTACGTTGCATCAAAATTCAACCGAGAATGATACGGATAATCTTCGGTCAAACCGCGCCGCGACACGGTATTTAATTAAAACGACCATTTCGCCGCTTGTAAACGCGAAGAGGAAAGCTATGCACCGCAAAGATCCCTTCGTCCACTGCGTAAACCATCCACGGATCTACACGGACGATCGAAGCTCTACGTAAGGCGCGTCCCACCCGCTTAGATAAGCATATCGGGATACGATTTTGCTCGCCTCGCTCGACGGAAAATATCTCCGCACGAATTAAACACGATCACTGCGATTGCTTTTTTTCGTGGACTTACGTATTTCGTAGTATTATTTTAATTATATTTTATTTATAACAAGTAACGAGAAAACAATTAGCTGTATGAAGCGTGTTACATTACGTTACAGACTGATCTATAATCAGTAAGTGATCCAGCAGGTGGCGATCGATTACCTGCTCTACTTTATCGACACGGTTGAAAATATTCATGCAATGAAATAAACTATCAACTTTGATAGAATTTACCAAAAAAATAAAATTAATCGTTCGGTCCATTTGTTATTTATGCGAAAGATATTAAATTTAGCGTGTATAAAATGTGAAGGCATTTATTATAATTATTTTACGGCTAAAAGAGAATAGAAAATATTAAAATAATACAAAATTTAGAAATACAGTACAGACATATAGATATAAAATATCGACATACATTATATCTTCTTCTGGATTTTATTCCTTCTTATACACTGGATTTTGAGTAAACTAACAAAAGTATTGAACTTAAATTACGCCACTACTTCGATAAAGTAATAAATGTATCCCTTAATTTCGATCTTTTCGCGATCAAAGAATCGAATACCTTCGTGGTGATTGCTTGGGAAATGCACGTGTGGATCAGGGGCTTGGCGAGGTTGACGTAAGAAGAAATTAAACGCCACGCTTGGATGAAACGGAAATAGAAAGTTCCTGAGAAACTAGTGCGGTATATCGTGAATGTGGAAGTTGTTTGACAGACTTCATTCAGCATTTCACGCAATGCACTTTACGTGTAAACGTGCATTGAACCGTTGCAAAGCGCTCGATCATGCCCAAAGGGTAAACGTAGGGAACGCTGGTAGCCCTTGAGTGGTACCGACTAGCGTGTATGTGACATTGCAACAAGGATATCTCGTAATTACGTATCCGTTATGTTTGCGTTATACAGTTTCAGGCGGTTCTGTGACGATAATATGATCATGTTCTGCGTAGATGAATGCGTTATGCGTAACAAGGTGCCCTTCTGTGACGGCATCGGTGCTCTTGAAGGAGTTTGTCGGATGGAAAATTCTACAAACTGAGTGTTTAACACTAGAACTACCGACAAAGTGTATTTATTTGTACCAAAGAAATTACAACGATAAATATAACATATAATGATGAAACTAAAATAAATAGGCTTAGGCCAGATGAAAGAAAATGGATCTGGAAAAGAGAAAATGAAAAATTACTTATTCGCTCTACAGTCAAATTTGGAGAATAAAATCCATGGAATAAATGGAACTATGTAAACATTTTAAACATTTGCTTGGCGAGAAATAAAAAAAATTGAAACCAAGTATGAGGAACGTTATCTTTCAGTATGATCACGATTCCAAATGTACTGTATGTATTATCCAATCATCTAGAATCATTTTTGAATGCCATCGAAAATCTTTGGTAACGATTAAAAAAATTTACTGATTAAAAAAAGAAGGAACACTTTAAAGTCATTGATGATGAGAAAGTATACTAAAAAAATGGGATGAAAGTCTTGAACAATGCAAGAAGTCGTATAAAAAAAAATTGTTTTCATCTATAAAATTTACTTGTAAAAAAATTGGTTGCACGTGAAAAAATTAACTCCTCCGGAACATTTAATTTAATAAAAGAGACGCAGTTGATATCTTCGTTGGTTTCTTAGAAAACAGTTTGTAGCAATTTATTTAGAGCACATGGTATTATAACAATTTTTATCGTTGACTCGAATAGCGAAACACGTTTCAAATATTTTTCTATCTAATTTTAATCCCCCTAAGAAGTTTCGCTAAAATTGGCGTGTAACGCTTCGTGCGGCTTCCTTCTCAGATTTACCGAGTGCACCGCGAGACAAATATTTCATCGAATGGCAGCCTACATAAGATTATGCGCCGCGTGGAACGGGGCAATGAGATGCAACACGAAATGACGAGAAAGTCGGTTGCAAACAATAAGTAATAGCTGTCGCGTAAATACTACTAGTGCGCAGATTAGTTTCGCTGTCCCCATAACACCCATCCGCGACGTTTAACGTGTCTGAGCGGTGCTTTCGACCCGACGAATGATAATTATGGCTTATTCAGGTCTGTCGCCGAGTCGAGAGCACTTCTCGGTCTTAAGACAAATCCGTGCTTTTTGAACTCGCGATTTTGCCAAAGTCGTCTGTCTAGTCACGACAAAGAGGAAATCGTTGCTTCAATCGCGTCTGAATATCGCAAATGGTGAACTCGTTGATCACTTTGTGCCTAGAAATCTTGCAGAGGGAGTATTTTAATTACAGACATTGGACGGTAGAAGTGATTAGTATGCTCGTACTGCAAATCATTTCCTAAGACATGGGCAACTTGAGGTAACACGATAAAGAGGAAGTTTAATTTTCGATTAAAAGAAGTTTTGATCGAAAAATGTAATCGCGTTATTTAATTTATATTTTTATTATAAACGTTTGCTCTTTCGAAAACAGTTGGATCTATCGATCTACCTTAAAGCTTATGATAGCCAAAATTCCTTCCTTTCTGTCGTTCCAAGACCAATCAGCATCGATATGAACTATTCTTCGAAACATGGACGCTGTTTATATTTTCGATAAACTGTTTATTTCACGCGTCTCTTATTTGAACCGATTGTATCACTACACGCGAGAACTACTGAAATAACGAACATGAATGTCAAGTTTAGAGTGTACAAAATTTAACGTTCTCATTACTGTCACGTAGCTGAATATATATGATCGAAGCTTTTGGCACGTTTTCAAATGTACCGAGTACCTTGCATTTCGTAACTCAGTGAAAAAAGGCGAAAGTCTGTTGACAGAGAACCTACTAAATTTTGCTACTCTCGTTGGTACTTAAGATTTCATGCTATTTAGTGATTTCGTGGTAGACAAGTTATAACAAGGAGAAATTATTGGAGAGTAAATATAAAAACGGAATTATTGTGCACAGAATTTTTTTTTCCGGGGGAAAAAAAAGAAAAATTTCGATATAATCTTGCGTATCAAGGAATGTAACTTCATTTATTTTTATCTTAGAAATTGTTGAATAGCTACATGTAATCTATTACACTATCATTCTACACAGAGAATTATCAAATAAATATTCCGGTGGAAAATAGGGTAAAAAGTATGCAGAGTATTCAAAATTAATCTAGAATTTTTATATCAGTAAAACCTAAAAATTCCAGGAACAACAAATAAATTTCACGTAAAAAGTCAGGTTGTCTCCTTCTCTGTGCTACAGGATAATTTGTATTCTCGATTATCCATGCATTAAATTCGAAGTTGGAAAATTCGTGCCCTTCGCTCGTCAAAACCAAAAAGGCCATGTCTCCCATGAAGTCAATAACTAGAATACTCCTCTCTATCTTAAAAAATGAACGAGTTGTCCAGGTTTTCTATCAATTAAACCCGCTCGAATCGTCGAGGTGCCTGTCGTCCGTTCGTGCAAACGAAGTAGGGACTCGTAAAATTTTATCGACGAGAGCCGTACGTTCGAACAACGACGATATTTTCTCTAACGGGCACTTGAGTATAATGAAACGTTCCGTCCACCCTCCTCGTAACACAATCGTCTATGCCTAAGAGGTTGGTTGCTCGATTCGGGTATTCGAAAAGTCAGCCGGTCGATGAGTCGAGCCGAAACCCTTGAACCATACGAACAATACGAGTCCAGAGAACAATCGAATGAAACGCGATGACTAATGCCCGATGTCCACTTGAAAGTTTTACTCTTGAGAGTCGGAATTGAGAATGAGGCCTCTTTCGGGCGGGATCACACGAGCGAATATAGTTCTTGCATTATGTAGCAATGAAATAAACATCACGAAAAAATTGTTACACATTGGTGTTGTTGGCTATACATACAGGGTGTTCAGCCACTTCTGGGAAAAATTTGAATGGGAGATTCCAGAGGCCAAAATAAGACGAAAATCAAGAATACCAATTTGTTGATTGAGGCTCCGTTAAAAAGTTATTAATGTTTAAATTCCATAACGACCGAAAAATTTTTCGGCGAAATTAAAAAATTTCAAATTGTCCTGAAAAAATTATTTTCGGTTAAGAGGGTCAATTACAATCATTTTTGGTGAATAGACATACTCCCGAAATCCTACGCATTTTCGAGAAAAAAATTCTTGTAGTTGGACAAATTTTATTAATAATTTTTAACACTAATTTTGTTAATATCTTTTTAACGAAGCGTTAATCAACAAATTGGTATTCTTGATTTTGATCTTATTTTGGCCTCTAGAATCTCTTATTAAAATTTTTCCCAGGGGTGGCTGGACACCCTGTATATTATTCGAATACAATTTTGTCCATCCGTGTTCTGAACGATGCCTTTGTTTCGTTAAAAGGGTGCATCTTTGTGTGCTGTTTCGATTCATCAGCAAAGACAAGTCGGCGAGCACAGCGTTAGCGTCAAGGTACTAAGCGAATTATCGCGATTAGCGCGCGAAACTGGGAGAGAAGGGAACGCTACCGTTTACCGTTTGCGTAGTCAACGTTGCATTTCACATGCAACTTATCAGGAATTTCTTCCTTAGAGCGTAGGCAGCTGGCTTCATGCATAAAAGCTATAAACAAGTTTAAAAATAAATGGAGAAAGAATCGGTGTTTCGAATAAACGTTGAATTCTTCATCGAGCATCGAAAGCTGATAAGTGAATGCAATTTGTATAAAACATAAAATGTAACTAAAAGTTTAAAATGCACAAATACTGTGCAAAATAATTGTAAACAATAATAGATATAATTTCGATCTTGATGAGATTATAACTGCTTATTTTAGATCCGAATTGACACTATTCTTTTATGCAGAATCTAATGCTTTATCGAAATTTGGAAAGAAATAGATCTTCCATTTAAAGAACAAGGTGATGTTCATATACAGTGTGTTCGGCCACCCCTGGGAAAAATTTTAATAGAGGATTCTAGAGGTCAAAATAAGACGAAAATTAAGAATACCAACTTGTTGATGGAGGCTTCGTTAAAAAGTTAGTAACAATTAAATTCAAAAATAGTAAATCGTACTGGAAAAATTATTTTCGGTTGCGGGGGTCAATTACAATCATTTTTGGTGAATACACATACTTCCGAAATCCTACCCACTTTTGAGAAAAAAATTCGAGTAAGTGCTGAAAGTTTTGGATAAAAAAAAAGACTTTCGAATCGTCTTGGAAAAATTATTTTTAGTTGCAGGGGTCAATTGCAAGCATTTTTGGTGAATAGATATACCCCCGAAATCCTACTCAGTTTCGAGAAAAAAATTCCTTACCGAAAATATAATTTCTGGCCAGAAATGTCTGCCCGAATTTTCATGCGAATCTTTAAAACGTCATAACTTCTGAACGGATTGGACAATTTTAATGTTTAAAAAAGCAAACTACGCGTATTTTGATGGAGAATATGTACGAATCGCAAAAATATTCGAAAAGTTGGTCCCTGACCTCGCAAAATAAGAAAAACCCTATAAAAATGGTCCAATTTTCAAACAGCCGTAACTCTTACAATAGTGAATATATTTCAATGAAACTTTTTTCTGAAGTAGAGCTCATGGGTACCTACAAAAAGGTATTAGACAACTTTTCTGTAGGGTGTCAAACAAAATTACTAAAAATGAAAAAGGAATTTTTAAGAAAAATCGACAGGGGGTAGGTGCCTAAAGTTTTCGACGAAAAAAAAAATCTTTAATTAATTCTGAAAAAATTATTTTCGGTTGCGGGGGTCAATTACAATCATTTTTGGTGAATAGATATACCCCCGAAATCCTACCCACTTTCGAGAAAAAAATTCGAGAAGGTGTGAAATTTTTCGACGGAAAAAAAAATTTCAAATGGTTTTGGAAAAATTATTTTCGGTTTCGGGGGTCAATTACAATCATTTTTGGTGAATAGATATACCCCCGAAATCTTTCGCATTTTCGAGAAAAAAATTCAGTACGGTCGGAACTTTAAACGTTAATAACTGTTTAACGAAGCCTTCATCAACAAATTGGTATTCTTGATTTTCGTCTTATTTTGGCCTCTAGAATCCTCCATTAAAATTTTTCCCAGGGGTGGCCTAACACCCTGTATAAATAAAGAAGCAAAATAACAAAAATTGGTCCAGGTACTGTATTTTCCTCAGGAAGTTATCAACTGTAACTGTATGTTCGTAACAAAACGAATACAAACAATGTAACCTTTAGATGATGAACTCAAAGAAAAAGATCTGTGTTGAAAAAGTTCAATATTACAGGATTTAGTCTGAAATATTAATGGATTCACGAGAACATAAATTAGAAATTATTTTTTTCTAAAGTTAAAATAAAATTCGTGCAATAGGGGATTAAATGTAATAATTCATCTTTGTTGCTTCGTATACAACTTAACAGGAATTTTTACGGAACAGCGTAGATATTATTTGGTTATTACTAATAAAAGCGATGAGTAGGTTCGATGATCGATGGAAAAAGAGTGGCGTTCCGATTGGAAAATCGTTTAAATTCTTCAGGTTGGCAAGAACTTCGTTGGTGAACAGATCATCGCCCCTTCCGGTGTAGTAAAACTTCGATAGTGAAATGAATTAGAGCGCATAAATGTATTCTGTCGCAATTTATGCGATTTCGGAATCGGTTCGCGTTCGTTCTTTCCAAACATCAGAAAAACTTAAAGGCACGCCGGTTGTCCTTTCATGGAAGCGCACTTCGCATTACATACTTCCTGTTGTATAATAGATCTTGTAACGTAACAGTAAAAGTATCATGCATTATACATGAGTAAGCACTTACAATGATTACCTGAAGTAAATCGTAAATTGTTTTAAGGAGCCTTCCACGTTTGAGCGAAAAAAGGATTCCTCGAAGATTTTTGGAAAAAATCTACAAATCCGATTAATTTGATATTTTGCAGATATATTCCTCGTTTTTCTTAAAAATATACAACGGAAATAATTAGTAAAATTATTCTCTATTTTGCCTGTGTAAAATATTGAAAATTGCCGATCGGGTTGAAGTATAAACGCAGGTTTTATAGGTAGAAATTTGATTCTCTATAAAGCATAGTTAATTTCAAAATTTCTAGGAGTCTGTGATTGAATTTCAATTCGTTCGAATTTTTTACAACAGTACTTTATTTTTTACAAACGTAAAATAAAAGTATTGATTTGTAAGGTTAAGTTATTTTGTGCAATTCTTATATTTAAGTCGTTAAATGCATATTAGAAAAATTAATAAAAATAACTTCATAAAACGGAGTAAGAAATGAATATAATAAATGTATAAACACGCATCTTGTGCATATATTCTTTACAATATTTCAAGTGTAACGACTATGAATGATAATTTGTTGTACTATTAGGCAATTAGGTAGACAATTAGATTGTTGATGTTTATATATATATCTATTTTGATCGTGAGTGCAATGATAATCAAATTTTATACCCTTATCTGCAACAAATCATGTAAATATAAAGTATACATAACATTATTTTTGATAATAATAATCTATTAAAACCTTGAAAGAAACTCTCAAGAACAGGAAATATGGGAAATGAAATAGAAAAATTGACAAAATAATATAGACAACAGAATGGAGTAGACATTAAATGTTAATAATTTCATTAAATAAATATCTTTCAAAGTATGCATTACTCAAAAAAGTTCCATTCCATGATTTGAAGGGGTATACTGTGTAGTGCATTTGTTTTTTTTATAGGTGAAATCGTTTCGGAGATTTGAAGGTAAACTTTGTTTTTTTAAATGGAATATTATATTTTTTATATCAAAATATGGGACAATATCAAATTCTGAGTAAAAAAGTGTTGATCTGTATTATTTCTAAACCTATAGCTAACGAGTAATAATAATTATTTCTTGAAAGTTTTCGCTATTCCGCAGAAATCTGTGATAAGGTTGATTAACTCCAATTTGATATTATTTTCAATAAACAAAGTGAAATTACTCTTACTTATTACACTTCTTACAATCGTAGGGAGTAATCAGCTTTTCTGTTTCAAACTCGAATTACAATACGAAAATCAATTTAGCGATATACATAATACGATCTATGTAGATTTGTAGATTGCAGAAAGGCGTTAATCGAAGATTAATCTCGAGGAAAGCCACTGTTCCGAACAACTGCTCAATTATACGCGTATTCTCTAAATCATTTTCGAGCAACTTTTAAAAGTTTCGCGTTCTCGTGACCAGCGTCCCGGCGCTCGAACGTCCGCGGCTGGTTCCGAGTATACTGAGAAATCGGTTCATTGTGCGGGATTGACATTGTTTTACGATCGAGGTGCACAATAACTTACGTGTGCGCGAACGCGAGTCTACAGGCTGACGGGGAACATCTAAAGGGTCTCGAGTTCGTTATGGAGCAACTTTCGGAGGAGGGGAAGAAACGATCGGACCGTACTCTTCGACCTTATCGAGGCATCCTCGATTACCATTACCTATAAGGCGAAACACAATATCTCGTTTATCGGGCATCTATGCTCCTCGTGGCCTTGCTCGCGTACCCCGCCTTTGTTGTAGGCTCTCTCGCGGCGGTCCAATTAGATCCATTCGCTGATCGATTTATCGTCTTTCGTGAATTTTCTTCGGTAACGATCGTCTCATTGTGCAGTGTACATTCCGCGATCGCACAGAAAATTTCTGCAATTTTCATTTCTCACGAGTGCCACGACCTCTATGCCCGAACGACGATATGGTATCTTATAGTGATCGTTCACGTATGACTGATCGTGACGTTTGTTCAGTTCAAGTTTCTCGACTTGTACTAAATCGATCGAATTTTGTTGATCTTATTTAACGAGAAAAAAGCAATCGTTTTTTTAAAACGATTATTTTAAGTTTCGGTGGACCACCTATGTGGTCCAATGATTATATAATGTATGAAAATTGAAATAGTCAAGTGAATCTAATATACAATGCTACGAGTTTGCTTTTTAATTAATAGAGATTCAATCTGACAGAAACGTCTCAACAATAAGTTCGAGTTCTCTCTCGAGTGTTTATTAAGAGTGAAAATTTTTAACGAATAATTGTAGAAAAATGATGAAGCTTTTAATAATTATGTTATATCGAAGAGGATTCAAATTGAGGTCGAAACTGTTACATTAACCCTTAAAATGCCATTTTTCTTTTTTAAATTTTGAGCTTCTTTTAGAGTGAAATCAAGGGACAAAAGAATATTGCACAAAATGTTTTATATTGAAAGAACTCGAATAAATCTAAAATATGCACGTACAAAATAACATTCCTTGAAAGCCACGTGAAAAAATTACAGAAATGTGTAATATGGCTTGAAACATTGTTTGTGCAATGCCAGTTAGTCTTCTCGACACACTACAGATATTACTTTTAACTTTCTTGGAAGAGATAAGATCGTTACAAAAGGTCTAAGAAATTGACGCTTTGTTTGCTTTTCGATTTGTTCTTGAGCGAGCTGTGTCAATAGAGTTTGTCTCCTGTATAATATTGACAAACGCATATTGCGTTCGATTCTATCGTCGCGTAGCGTTCAACTTTGTCTGGCCTACCCTAGTTTGACCAACGCCACGCTTACAAATGATAAGAGTAGTCTTGTAACTCTCGCTGGTGGTGGTGGTGCGATACTTGGAACTTCTAATAATTGAACGAAACGATTCTCGATGACTGCAAGGGCAAAAAACCTCTTACATCTAATTGACGATCTGTGTAATGAGCTTTAATGGGTTCATGCCACCTCTACGTCCTCCGCATCAACTCCCCCCTTACGACCCTTAGCAGCGTGAATACGTTTGAAGGCTTCACTGTTCTTTTGGAGCAGCAAACAATCGCTTCTCTAGAACCTTAGCTGCAGGAAAAGGTAAACAGATTTTACTTGATAACTTTTTAACCAAAAAGACAACGGTCGTATTCCACAGTTGGGTAAAAACTGTTCAGAATTTCACTGCATGTCATAAGTATCTGCTATTTTATTATTATTATTATTCAATTAGAACTTTGAAATGCTACGATGCGGTATAAATTTCAAAATAATCGTCGACAATAATAATATCAACTTTTCTACGAACTCTGCGTCAGTCTAAATTCGGTATTCTTCACTGAAAGTTTCTAAACCTTAATTTTAACTTATTACCGCTTTTATTATTTCAAAACTCTTTAAATTCAATAGTATGTTTTGAGTCTGGCTGATATTGGTTCAATTTCACGTCGATCTAAGTCACAAAGTTACAAATTCAAATGTCAGTCAACCACTTCATTTTTGAAATAAGCTTAGTAATTTTTCGGAATGTAAGAGAAGTATTCGAGCATTTGTAAAGAAGAAAATCCTATTCCAAAATAATTGATTAATAAGATTAGTAAATAAAAAAACTTGGCAAGTTGAAGAAATCAAAAAATCAAAATACATATAATGAAAATTATATAATATATAATAAGAAAAATACATATAATGAAGGAAAGAAGAGTCTAACTCTGAATTAAATTCATCTAACGTGAAAACTGCTAAGGCGTTCGATATTAAAGAATCTCCACTAGTGACGTTTACAATATTATTACGCAAAATTAAACTGTTTATTTTACTTTATTTTACCGCCGTGTGATGCAACTATTGTACGCCAAATCACGTGACATGATGTGGCACTGTACGAGAATTAAACGGCTGTTTACATGTTCAATGTAGCATTTAACATGTAACACGTGGTCTCTTTGACCTCACAGCATAGAATATCAAGTACTGTAGAAAACTCGATTTCAGACAAGCGAAGTCGATAGCTTACTAAAACGTAATAACGTATTTATTTAGTTATTTGAACAAACTTGTTTGCGTATTTTCGATAAAACAATTAAGGATTACAATTTGGATAATTGTAATAGATATACTTTGATTTTTCTTTCTCGATATTTTTACAATTGACTCATATTTTATGTTACTTTGATTCAATTTTTCAACTTAAACATTTTCTTTTAATTACACTTACAAAAAAGCCAACTAATTTCATAAAGATAACAGAACATTTTTCTAGAATAGAACTCATGGGTATTCAGAAGTTTAACTTTGTGTATTTGCATGTTCCTGTAGAAATTATATTTCCATACGATTTTTATCAACGCGCTGGTATTCGGATCTATCAACTTAAATACCCACAAGTTATCCCCACCGTTTCTTAGGGTCAATTGATGCATTACGATCCGCATCAATAGACGGCTTTATTTACGTATCACAGTGTAAACCATAACTGGTCAATTCCTGAAACAAACCTCTTATTTAAACGAACACCACTGTCTGCAAACTGTTTATTTTACCTACTATGCGAAAGAAGTTGGATTACATATGCTCCATTGGTTTTCGAGAGATGGAAGCAGGAATCGTTGCTTTCACGGTACGATCAGTGCTGGATACTTTACTTTGAACAGTTTAGTGCTTCGAATTAAATTTAATCTATCGATATAATGCAGGTTACCGGTGTACGCCGATAACGCGATCGTTCCCAGAACCTTTAGTTAGTCGACACTCCAAGTTCTTACGATTAATCTTTCGTCCGTGCACTTAATCTTTGCCTGTTTGCTCTCCGCATGCGCGTAAAGACGTAAAAGCTTAGACCCGCCACGAGTCGCGTCCGGCGAGCTTCCATCGCACTTCCATCGCACTTGCACGTACTAGGGCGTAACGTTTCGCCGCGATTTATCTTCGCCGAGCTAGTTGATGCATCGTAAACAGGAATGTTTGAGTAACGGGGTCATTACTCCGGCGGGATAATCGAGCGATAACGTAGCGTCTACGAAGTAGCAATCTGTCGTGAATATGCTACGACCGGGGCAAATGCTTCGCCGACAAGGGATCCATGCAACCCCTTTCCGCTCCGTTTTAACCCAGTTTTGCAAAATTACGCTTCATGTTGATATGTTGAAACATTAGATATAGTAGCTCGATAATTTCAGAGATAAAGTCTATGGTTAAAGGCAACAGTTGTTTCCTTCGCTGGCGAACGTAGGAAGGGATTCACTGCTGTCTGTATAAATTTTCCTTTTATTTTGTGTGTTAAATTCTGAAGTTGAATAAATAAGCATTTGTAATGATTACTTTCATTTGTTTACGTCCAAATGCGAGGCCTTGGTGTTACGTATCGCCGAATAATTTCAAATATTGTTGCAATCGATTCATGGCAATTTTTCTTTCACAGTGTAGCAGGTCGTTCAATTCGTCGCCTACAATACTATGAACTTAAAAATACCTAGTTCCATTTAAAAATATAACAGTGACCTTAATGTTTTTATCGGAAATCAGTTTCTGTTTAAATTTAAGCAACTGTAATTTCTTGGTCGGTTAAATACCAATTAACGGTTCGATAGGAAACATTTTTTTGTCAGATCATCGAAAGGGGCTGAAAAATCGTGGGGACTGGTTCGTGCCTCAGCCTGTACATGTATATCCTACTTATGAGTTAATTACTTATCTCTAAAATTATGGAGTTCTTGCACGTAGCAGAGGATACTCGTAACGCTGTAAAAGTAGGTTAAAATCGAAGAGGGAGAACTCGTTTTGTAAATCGTCGGAAAGGACAGTTCTTGCGGAATTGGCCACCCGAGGTAAAGTTACAGAGTTCCTGGAGGACTTGGCTCTCTAGGAACGGTCAAGGGTCGCGACAGGGCTTTGGCAGACCGGCAGAGCCAAGTAATAGCGCTTAATAATAGGCTCGCGAGATGAGGGCAGGTGCGCGAGTTGCCGTGATTAATTAACCAATGATAGGGTTTCTTGGTTTCACGGCGCGCCAGTCGCTCTGCTTCGTAACTGGCTCCTCTAGGAACTGACTGATGGACACACTGCTCGCGGATGGAAACGATAGCGCGTTGTGTTTGCGAGAAATATGCGTGAAACCGTTACGGATGCGTTCTTGGATAGGCCAGGAACACCGTAGATGAATAATTACGATATCGTTTCGTAACAGATAAACTCGTTTAGGAATTCTTAAGCGACGCTCTGGGATTGGGGTTGAGCGGCGAGCCTGGAAACCGGTGCATGCGAATCGTGAAAGTTACGCTTGTGCCAACCGCGGTCTCGCGTGAAACGAGACTGTATCGCAGTTGGAAAATTTCCCTCTGACAGTTAATCGATGACTTTGGTAAAACTGTGCGTCGGGGCTGAACACCATCGAGATAATTAACCCGTTAAACGAATAACCAAATAATTTCTGATTGTGTGAATTTGAATTATATACCGTCGAGTAAATATGTAGGCCGGTTGGTTGTTTATTATCGCAGTGGAGAACCGTGGAACTTTGAGCCGGTGCTGGACACCGTTGAGATAATTAACCTGTCAAGTAAATGACCAAACGATTCCTGTTTGTATAAATTTTAAATATATTCTGTTGATTAAATATGTAGGTCGGTTGGTTTATTACAATCTCCCGAGAAAAGGGACCGTATCAAACTTGAAAAATTTTGGTCGGGCAGAAAGTTAAGGTCAAAGAGTTCCTGTTTGACTTTGGAAATGGGACTCTTTAGTACGTATTTGGAAAATTTTGGTCAGACCGGAAACTAGATTTGGTAGAATTATTTGTTGGTACTCATTTTTTAATTTTTCATTTCGAACGAATACAACGACGCCAATCGTGAAAGTGATTTACAATACCATGGTGCAGGAAAGGATTATTTAAATAATAACAAGGATGGTGTACAAATTTAGTTGAATTATTTTTAAACATGGCCAAATATGTATGTGCAATCTCAAGATTATTCATCTATAATTTTAATACATATTTTACACCAAAGATCGCTGTAAAAACGATATCTATTAATAGGAATACTTTCTTAATCGCAATTTTTCAATATCTATCATTACTGTTTCTCATAGAATGTAATATTTTTACATGCATTACGCGTCATGTTCGTCTTGTGTGGCCGGTGAGATATGGAAAGAGAAATGCAAGTGAGAAAATCAAGGAAAAGGACACTAAGTATCGGGAAAAAGCAGACACGGTTTCAGGGTGGTCGAACGGCGCCTCTTGATTTACGATCGTCGTAGCCTGTCGACTGTCGAACTTGAAGTACTTGTAGCTTGACTGGTTTGGAGATATAATTTTATTTTCGTTAATTGTTCTTTTGAATTTCACATACAACCATTTCCGTTTCTTTAACGGCAATTTTTAAACGTATAGAATTATATCCGAGCAACATCAATGTTCATTCTTTATTCAAATAATTATTTACTACCAAACACTAACGTATATACACATGTTTACACAATATTCTCGTGAGTAATTATTAATATCATTATTAATAGCAAATAAAAGATGTTTTATCTGTTATTAATAATTATTTACTTGAATAAAAACGGGTAAATATTGCGAGATTTTGAAACTCGAAATACTGAAAATCTAGAATACTTATTTCTTTTATTTTTGTTTATTTGGAGCATCTATTTTGTCAAGAATTTTTACCACCTATTTTGTAAGGTATTTATACAAATTATTATTTACCAGAGTTTCCAGAATTTCAAATTACAAAGTAAAACTTTTGAATTTCAAATACTTGAAATTTTCAAGTTCCAAAGAATTTTAAATTTCCAAGATTTCGAGATTTTCGTAATGCTCTTAAATAATAAAATGTTAAATTGAAACATATTCCATCGTCAAAATATTTTTGTTATTCACACTATATTTATCTTAATTATTCGATACTACACCGAATGTTTTTGCTCGTTCTTTCCTTGATTTTTGTTTACGCATCGTTCAAATCCGAGTTGGTTGTACACGAGAAAACACGGAAACGTGCTCGGAACGGTTGAAGCGTGGCTTTTATACAGGCACCCAGGTGAGACTGCAGTGGTGCATCACCATCTGCCATGGAAAATATGCGAAGCTCGTCAAAGTGTACCGTAAATCATGCACCTTTACGTAAAAATTGTCGACCTGTCGAGATATTTTTCCGGAAATACTACGACAGCTTCAGTTAACGGAATGAATTTCAATTAGTTTCCATTCTTCGTCTAGTACGAATGTTTGACATTTTGCCATCTTCGCTCGCGTAGAAAAATCGTAACGAAAAGTTTGATCTGAATATCAAGAATTCTGTTGCTTGTAAATAATATTGGAGCTACGCCTCAAGTTAATAGCTCGTATAATCATTTTAATAAACATTTTTCAACCCACGGTTTGGATCCTTTTTAGAAATTACTTTAAAATTAAAGACCATGAAAGGTTAAATTGTTCCCTACGTAGAAGCGTAAATGAAATAAATGCGAATCGAAGCATTTATGTTTCATGTCCAAACGGAATTTGGTGTTTACAAAACCTTGACCATGTGTCTATTCCTGGCACAGAAATTTACCCTCGAGTGTGGAGCGACGAGTGCTTCTGAGGATCACGGGCGTCATTCATAATCGAGCAGCGTAGATATTTTTCGACCCTCTTATTCTCGAAAGGAGAAGTGCTATCGCTGAAAATATCCAGCAATCATCGAGAGGCATCTGTTTCCCTTGTACGCGCACATGGTGGAGGAGCCATAGAAATAAGAAGCAGCGACGAAAATGGCTGCGCGAGAAACTATGCTCGCAACGCTGAGAAAAGGAATAAAAATAACATATGATTAAAAACGGGATCGCTCTTTGTCTGGGAATGTTTGTCATTCTTTTACGTCCTATACTGGGCCAGAATATATTTGTAGCACGCCAAAAATAATTTACTGTTTTCGGCCGTAGCACGTAGAAAAATATTCAAGGAGTATTTTCACTCCATAGTTCAAATCTTTCCCGCTTAAACTGTGATAAATTACCAAAACCAAATTTTTAATTACGATCGTGACTGTTATCCTTATTTACAAGTATTGAAACTTGTAGATATTGTTCCCAATTGAGTGCAATTGTTCGAGAATATTTTATACCGGGAAAATAGTACATTTTTAATAATTTCTGATTGATACCTTTCCAAAATTAAAGAAAATATGAGGTTATCGAAAATTGTATATAAAAAGATTAGTAGAAACTTCTAGCTAAGTATTATTCCAGTACAAAAATAGTTACAACTCGGAAACAAGTTAAAATAAAGTATCAGTTCGCACGAAGTTCTTTAATCGTTTTTATGTGCTTGACACTATTTTATTTTATATACGTATAATATAAAACATTAATCAATTTCTATTATCTTTCTTGAATCTCGTACTTTAATATATCGAGTCACTGTAACCCGAAGGGGTAGAAACGTGTATCTACCGTAACTAACGGAAACTGCGCAGGGGTTAATCCTTCTTTGTAGCCAAGAGTGGAAACTTTCTTCGAATTTCTAAGCAAACGACCGTAAACTCTCGATTAATGCGGAAACGAAAAGTTCCCATTCGAAGCACGCGCCTGCCTACGTCAAGCCGGCTAAAATTAAACGAAAGTTTCCCTTCGTTTCGCATCTTTCTCCCTTCGTCGGAACCCCCGTGCTCCGTTCGAGCCAGCTGGCTGCCGGAAGTGGGTCCGAGAAGACGAAGAGAGAAAGAAATCGCGTCCGGGAGAATAAAGGAAACACTTTGGAGGGTGAAAACTCGAAGACACGGCAACCATGGACCGTTGCACCGAACGTGGCCTACTTTTATTTTCGTTAGTGTCATTATTATTTCCGAACAAGGCCCCCTTATGGTTTCCACGACGAGATTCATGGGGGGCTTGCCCTTCGTCCGCAGGAATCCGATAAAAACATGCATTCCGGGCTGGCGCACCGGATGTTTTGTGCACGGTTCAGGAATCATGATTTTGTTGATCGACACGCATGGGAAACTGTTTCATAATTGGAGAGAGGTGAGCTAGCTTTTGGATTCGAAATTCCCGCACCTTCCATTCTACCAAGTTTTTATGTATCACGAATTGGCTATCGAACTCTTTTTTTTATTTATTTAGGTAAACAGAGTTTCGTTCGAGGAATAGTTATTGCGAAAAATTAATAGAATTTTCATTCATACGTCGTTGTATTGATTTCCGTAATGAATTTTTGTTTCGCCGAATAAATATTCGTGCGCTTCAAATTATTTGAAGTTAATGAATTTTTTTGATTGTAGTTATTTTCATTTATACCGAATGGTATAACTACTGCTCGAAATTTGTATTGGTATAATTTAGTTTCAACTTAAAGTATCAACTTATCCTATAATATAACGTATTTAATGCGTTTAATCGGATTATAAATTACCATTTCCATTTCACTGTATCTCGAGTACAAAGCTTTGAATCATTGTTTGGTTCGATGAAACAATTATTTTCAGTTCAGACTCTTCTATTCTTATTTTTAAACGTTGTCTATATAAATCGATTCATTTTACCTTCAATGAAATATAGATTATAGACATGGAAAGATTTATTTTGCATGCGCCATTCTTTGCTTCTCCTCCTATCTGTATTATAATTTGTTTAACCCGTTATGTACGAGTGTTCTATTTATAAAAGACTCAGAAAGCTTGGTGCTACTAAAATTTATTTTAGTGTCAAGTGATTTTATAGGTACTAAATATCAATTTGAAAAGAAAATACGTTGCTAACACAGATTTATGCCTAAATCCGAAGTCTGGTCTGCTTTTGTAATCAGTATGGTATCGACTTTCAAATCGTTTGTACAAGGTATATTTCTGTTTGCGAATTTTATTTCTCATATACGTATAAAGCAATATATTCACCGTGAATGAACACTGATCGTTTGATTAACGATTCTAACTATGGTATTATTGTAGTAAATCGACAAGTAGAAAAGAAACAAAATTTTACTGTTATGACATTAATGTGGAACTATGTATCTATATCGTGTTTCCAGTCAAATATATCATAAGTCGTTATAAAAAAGGTACGCGTAAAACATGTCTATTCAGGTTCTTATCGTAAATGGGAGCAATTTAAGATATAAAAAAATACGCATTTTTTAAACCATTTTTCCTAATTTGATTTCACTACTGAAGATTTATTTCCTATAATTTAAATCATTTAAAGAACTATAATAAGTTTATACGCAAATTTAACTTGCGTAAGAAATTATTGACTGTGCGTTACAAGGTCTTAGCTGAAAAAGGAAGAATGAAACGAAGTCTGCATTTCTTTTATGGTTTGAGACAATGCTGCGGAAAAACAGGCTCACAAAGAGAAGAACGACATCTCCATAGGGAGTCCTGTAAAAATGACTTTAGCCTTCGAATACCATTGAACCTGTTCAGCCAGATCGAATTGCACTGTCTGTAGTACGAGTCTGGTTATTTTCAGAAGAAACATTCACTTTTAAACGTTTAATTAATTTAATTAAATGAAAACCTTTAACTTATTTAAAAAGAAACATTTTCATTTTTAATGTCATCTGAAAGCGTTTGTCAAGATGAGTTCATTCGTGTACTATATAATAAAATTCGAGGTCATAGAAAATCAGGAATAAAAGAAAAATTTTTAATATTTCATAACATTTTATTTACGAATTTTTTGATACGACTTGATCTACAGATATAAATGATTTAAAAACTAAGGAAGTTTTTGAACATAAGGAAGTCATATTAAACATCTTTTGTAATCTTATTAATAAAGAGTTCTTATAAACACAATGTTACGAAATATTCAAAATCTTTTTATGATAAGGTCATCGCATAGTACATGAATGAACTTGTCTTGACAAACGCTTTCAGATGACCTAAAAAAATGTAACGCTCCATTTAAAAAATAGTGTGCCACCTTCCAGAAATTGTAAAACCTTCTTCCATTTTCTTCTAATGAGAATAGTTTTCGTAAAATCGCTGGCTAGCAATAGCGTGAATACCCTGTATACTTACGATTAGCAAAGGTTGATGCTATCAAATCATCGCGAATAAACGGAGACTCATCCTCGATACTTGTTTCGACGTGGAAAACGTCCTTCCTCCAGCTGGCTTTCAAAGTCCTGTTACGTTCAGACCTATTTATAATATTTCACGAACACATCACGAACTTGTCAGTGACTAAAACATAAATTACCGTGTCACACGTTTTTTCGATCCGAGGAACGGGAGGAAGAGGCTGCAGGTGATCGCGTCAGTTCGGGGCACGAACTGTAGGAACACGTTATAGCAGATGTAAATATATGTATATGTGTACCACGTACATTTCTACGTAGCCCGAGTTATCAGCCGTTTCCCTCGACCAACGGACCAAGAGCACCTGCTGCCAGGTAACACGTTGGAATAGAGTCAACGTACGATGCTCAACCACGCGAAACCACTTTCAACGTTGCATTCCTAACAGCATGCACACGTGCTTTTTCCCCTTAAGCGGTGTTGTCCACTGTAACTTTGACGTTTTATCATCGAAATGTTGTCGGGCTCGAGGAACACGTTACCGTTACGATAATCTAACGAATTTATCTATCGACGTGTAAACAGAAAAATAGAAATAGTCAGATGTCGAATGTCAATACCGGAATCAATTAGAAACCATTTTGAACATTGGTATCATCGGAATAACAATTTAATGTTAATGCTAAACATTTTTTAATATTTCCTTTTTCGAAAACTACGTTGTGCTTTAATTTTATTCACGGATAACAAATATAAATTTTAGATCGTAAACCTACTTCCGTTTACGTTTAATTCGTGAATTCATTCGTAAATTAGGACCCATCAATGGATTTTTAAATTGAAATCCAGTATAAAATAATATATTTGTTACTCGTGAATAAAATTTGCCCAACTCTATCGTCATTATACTTCTATAACAGTATTATTCCATTGATACATCTAGTCAGGGCGATGGAGTTGAGGAAGCATCGTTCGATATTGTAGTATACGCTATGTGTACAAGAAACTATATGTAATAGTGCGGGTGGATCGGAGTTCAGACTGGTAATTTGTGTCGAAGGAAAGGTGGATCGATTGTGTACTAGTTTGTTGAAATTGTCAATGGAGATATGCGAGTAATTAAATCGAAGATGTATGTTGGTGAAAGGTTCAAACGTGACTAAAAAGGTGATTGTAATTATTGGGAATTAGGTTCTCAATACCGATTTCAAAGATTTTGAAATATATTATCGTGGGCATTTTGAACATTTTCAATACTGGATATCATATTCCGAAGGTTTGAGATAAGTTTAAGTTCGTATCAATATTATTAAGTTATTCTATCTAACTAAAGTGCATTCGTAATCTAAATTTAACTGAAGTTGTATCAAATGGTATCTCCGACGATATATTTGAAAGTCATTGAAATCGACGTTGAAGATCCTATTTCTAATAATTACCATTAAATGAGTTTATCCTTTTTCTCGTCTCAATATTAATCTGGTATACGTTTGACTACATACAATTGACGAAGAAGAATTTCTTCGAAAGATCGAAATACCAATGTTTAGGATTTCGCAAGGATAAGGCATGATTGGTAGGGAAAGTTTCCATGGTTAGTCTTGTTGATTGTTATAGGATTTTCCAAAAGACACGGAAACTCGGAGGTCTGTAACTATACGTAGTAAATTTCAGGGATTGACATACCCGCAAGCCGTCCAAAAACGGCAATTTATGACTATACCTGCCGAAGTTCAGAACAACTCGCGTTTTATGTGTTTTTCTTCAAATTTATAGATCTTTTAAAATTTACGATGTTTTGCAATTGTCGAAAGTAAAGATAGCAAATGTCAAGCCATAATCTTTGATAATAAAGAATATACATAGTAGACGAGTAATAACATTGTTGACAAGAAATTTATTTGCGAGCACACATTTCATACATTATAACGTAATAACGTGTTCATTATGAAAAAGCATATCGATTAATCATTATTAAATTTTCTCATAATAAGTAATCCAACAAGTCGTTGATACTTATTATGATTAATGGTAATAGTTGTTAATGTGTATTTATATTTTCAAGTATAGATATTTATAATATTTAATAAAAGGAAACAAATACGTACAGGGAAAAAACGATTACAGATTGCATGTTTTTCTAACTCATTATTAATCGATGATATTTGCAAAACAATAAAAAGATAGGCACATCGGCAATACAGAATATGACGAGCTTTTTACTCCAAACACGCGAATCCTATATTTTCTTGTCACGCACGATGCTTTTCCATATTTCATTCCGTTCCCATTTTATTCAGATACCACATACGTATATCGTGACCGAGTCCAATAATGTTTTTTCCTTTAATTTGAATTATTCTACTTTGAAAGACAAATGGTTTGTTACGATCACATCTCATGTTATTAGTTTTAATACATCCACCTTTGTTTCTAATAATTTAATTTAATAAATTAAGTGTCTCCATTACTAGTCGGACCACCATTAGCGACCTCTTATCTATTATGTTTTGTTTAAAGCAATAATAGAAAGAATATGTTCTACAAAAGCTGTTATTTGTTATTTTTTTTGGTAGTACATTTATTTCTAAGCAAATTATAAGTCGAAGGACTTACACTCCTCGTCAACCTCAAATTAATATATTCTACTTTTCTACAATAAGAACCTCTATTTAATGAAATTACGTGCATTTATTTTGGGCAATTATTTATTTAGTATAGACATGTTTTATGTTTTATAGAAGAAGATATATTTGTATAAACATTTTTTTGAACTGGATGACTAAATCTTTAAATTAATGACCCGAAAGACTATGCACTCTTCTCGCGAGTCGAAGGTAATATCGAAAAAATACTATTGCGTTTAATCAAACGTCGCGAACCGTGCTCGAGCAAGCGCAGGAGCCCCGCAGTAGACCGAGGGTGGGTAAAGGGTAGTTTAAAGGGTCGAAAGAGCGAGAGTGAGAGTGAGAGGTATCAGGAGGGGCAGGTTTGATCACGCGACGACGACGACGAAGACCCAAGGTTATTGACATCTCCTCTGTGTTGTGTTCGTAGTACACACCGTACTGTCTCTCTTCTCGTCCCTTGTGCTCGCCGCTGTCCGTGTTTCGCTCGCCTCGAACCGTGGCCTCGACGATCGAAAAAAAAGTCGTAGCTTTCGCACGAAGTCTTGGAGATTGCGAGACGACCCAAGATTCCGTGCTTCTCGCGATGAAGTGCAGCCAGGAAAGAAGCCTTTCCACCGCGAGCACGCTGCTTTACTTGGCTACCTTGGGCCCTTTAATTACGCGGCCACTAATTGGCAATTTATTCATCGGTACCGAGAAGGTATTACGACCCCCCTCTCTGCGTTGCGTCATGTGCCATGGCGTACCGCGAGCGAAATATCGGCGTTACTCAGAACTCGCGGACAAATAATTGATGTTCCAGTAATACGTTTCCGCGTGTTTTACATTGGTCGTTTCAATTTCTTCTGCGGCTCAATCAACGGTGTTTCTTTCTTCGTTCATTTCACTGCATTCTTCTGGATAGGCATAACTCCGTAAATTGCAGCCGCTCCGAGACACGGATAATTTTAGGCGCGATTTCGTAGGCTGGACGATATTATATTTTAAAAAGATTTGAAAAACTTTCTCGAAAAGAATTCGAAACAACTGCTTTAAATAGCTGTTGGTTAACGACAAGTATATGGTGGGGGTTCGTAACGTAAAAAGGGAGAAAAGATTGTTCGTAGTACAAGAAACAAGTCTTTAAGTTTCATCAAATAAATTAAGACAATGCTTGCCTATCGAATAATAACATTTATAATAAGAAGTATTTCTTGCAATTTAGGAAACGAAAAATAATAAGCAGTACACACTGGTGGTTTAGCTTCTTATTCTGTCTTTCCTCGACAACCGTCAGAGAAATGTCATTAGTGGCTCCACGGTTAATGACATTTTCTTCGTACATAAATCACAGCGAGCATAGCTGAAAAGAATACCTAGTACCGCTTATGCAAACAAAATTTCAAATAGAAACCTGCAGTTTATTGTACCGTACAAAGCTTTCTTATTAAAGTAAATTTAGCTATAGAATGCTTTTTAAATGCTCGTCGTAGCTACATAAAAAAATCTTTGTACTTAACTATTACCTTGAGATAATGAACACCTTGCTCTGCTATAAATCAAAACACAAACATTCATAAATCCGTTAACGTTCTTCCATAGTTTAATCACAGACTAGGTATACGAGTAGACCTATCACCTTATGGACTTTTGCGGCCGAATCTGACTGCCATACCGACCTGAAAATTCGGAGGTGATTTTAGCGGCCTCTTCTCATGGATGACGATCAGTTGAAAAACTATTCACTGAATTAGCATTGATGGGTAGACAGCTGTAGTGTGTGCGTAAATACATGTGAGTTGACTATGGAAGGGATTCAAATTTATTTTTAAATCTGAGGGTAACGTTGCGAATGACACAAAAATGATAATGGGGTTTCGAGACCCTATAAAAATGGGCCGAAAAAATACATTGAATGAAAGATTTACTCGCATACCTCGTCTGTGACAATACTCTAGAATCTTTGATGAATCAATGAGAATCAAAACTAATCTAGTGAAGAAGCTCTATATTTATGATGACCTATGCAAAGCGGATCGCAGCCAATTTGCTAATATTATTTAGTTTTTAATTAATAATTGCATTACCCGTAGCTAAGAGTAATAAGGATTATTAATTAAATGCTAAATAATATTACCCAGGTCTCACCACGTGGAGGTTGCTGCGAGTGGAGACCCAAAGGGAGATAGATGGAATTCAAGTTCCATCGATCTCCCTTTCGCAATTTTACAATCTGAATGACTAAACTAAGAAGATAGAAGGAAGCCAAGCCTCTTCGATCTTCTAGTTTAGTTATGTCAAGTAATTGTTTGGTTTAAAGAGGAGTGAAGCTAAATCGTGAAAGACGCGACGCGACGCGATGCTGAACCGTACAGTGGATCTTTGGGATCGAACCTACTGCACTTGCTAACTCGATCTCTATAGAAAAATGGATGCTGCATCCCTGAATCGAGGTCTCCATTTCTCCAACGCAACCCGCCGGGAGCCCGAAGGACCCGACTTGGGTTGTCTGACAAAGAGAGAGTACCTGAGACAGGAACGACTTCCGCTGGAAGGTGTGCGTTTCCGCAGAATACGGAAACTCCACACCTTCCAGCGAAGAAACATTTTCCTTCAATCGAGCTACCAAGAGAAGGTGGTTAGATCTTTCGGACCAACTGGACGGCCGATCACATGTTTCGTTCGTCGAAACAGCGGTGATCGAAGCGAGAAACGAGAGAACGAATCGAGTGAAGCTACTTGTTAAATAATTACTTGACATACGGAGACGCGTACAATGGTCGTCGATGCTTAAGTCTAGTTTAGTTGTGCCAAGTAATTATTTGGTTTAAAGAGGAGTGAAGCTAAGTCGTGAGAGACGCGACGCGACGCGATGCTGAACCGTACAGCGGATCTTTGGGATCGAACCTACTGCACTTGCTAACTCGATCTCTATAGAAAAATGGATGCTGCATCCCTGAATCGAGGTCTCCATTTCTCCAACGCAACTCGCCGGGAGCCCGAAGGACCCGACTTGGGTTGTCTGACAAAGAGAGAGTACCTGAGACAGGAACGACTTCCGCTGGAAGGTATGCGTTTCCGCAGAATACGGAAACTCCACACCTTCCAGCGAAGAAACATTTTCCTTCAATCGAGCTACCAAGAGAAGGCTGTTAGATCTTTCGGACCAACTGGACGGCCGATCACATGTTTCGTTCGTCGAAACAGCGGTGATCGAAGCGAGAAACGAGAGAACGAATCGAGTGAAACTACTTGTTAAATAATTACTTGGCATACGGAGACGCGTACAATGGTCGTCGATGCTTAAGTCTAGTTTAGTTGTGCCAAGTAATTATTTGGTTTTAAGAGGAGTGAAGCTAAGTCGTGAGAGACGCGACGCGACGCGATGCTGAACCGTACAGTGGATCTTTGGGATCGAACCTACTGCACTTGCTAACTCGATTTCTATAGAAAAATGAATGCTGCATCCCTGAATCGAGGTCTCCATTTCTCCAACGCAACCCGCCGGGAGCCCGAAGGACCCGACTTAGGCTGTCTGACAAAGAGAGAGTACCTGAGACAGGAACGACTTCCGCTGGAAGGTGTGCGTTTCCGCAGAATACGGAAACTCCACACCTTCCAGCGAAGAAACATTTTCCTTCAATCGAGCTACCAAGAGAAGGCGGTTAGATCTTTCGGACCAACTGGACGGCCGATCACATGTTTCGTTCGTCGAAACAGCGGTGATCGAAGCGAGAAACGAGAGAACGAATCGAGTGAAGCTACTTGTTAAATAATTACTTGGCATACGGAGACGCGTACAATGGTCGTCGAAGCTTAAGTCTAGTTTAATTGTACCAAGCAATTGTTTTGTTTAAAAAGAGGGGTGAAGCTAAATTCTGGGAGACGCGACGCGACGCGATGCTGAACCGTGCAGCAGATCTTCGGATCGAATCGACACTGCCCTCGGTAGATTGATTTCTATTTCTAGAAATCGATCTATCATTGGCAGGCAACTAGATCTTTCGGACAAACTGGGCGGCCGATCACATGTTTCGTTCTACGAAACAGCGGTGATCGAAGCGAGAAACGAGGGAACGAATGAACGAGAAGCTAGTTGATAAACAATTGCGTGGCACATACGTGGATACACTAGAGACTTAAAATTAACGTCGAAATTTGAGCTAGCAGATTCGGAACTAAAATTCAGAAGATAGGAGAAAACGAGACTCCTATTTTCTAAATTAGTGGTACCAAGCAATTATCTCTTTTAAGAAGGGATGAAGCTAAATCGTGGGATACGCGACGCGACGCGATGCTAAACCATGCAGCAGATCTTAGGATCGAATCTACTGCCCTTGATATCTCGAGCTACCAAGGGAAGGCGATTATATCTTTTGGACCAACTACATGGCCGATCACTTGCTTTCTACATTAAAGCAGTGGTGATCGAAACGGGAAACGAGAGGACGAGAGAAAGTGAAGCTACTTGGTCAATAATTACTTGGTAGGGCGCGGCAACACGGACAATAGATAAATCTTCGACGTTAATTTTAATATTCGCGACGAAGCTTAAGACTAATGTACTTGGAATTAAAGGTCCCTCGGCGGATGAATCCCTCTGTGGTTGAATCCCTTGGTAGTTGAATCCCTCGATGATTGAATCCCTCGATGGTTGAATCCCTCGATGGTTGAATCCCTCGGCGGTTGAATCCCTCGGCGGATGAATCCCTCTGTGGTTGAATCCCTTGGTAGTTGAATCCCTCGATGATTGAATCCCTCGATGGTTGAATCCCTCGATGGTTGAATCCCTCGGCGGTTGAATCCCTCGGCGGATGAATCCCTCTGTGGTTGAATCCCTTGGTAGTTGAATCCCTCGATGATTGAATTCCTCGGCGGTTGAATCCCTCGGCGGTTGTAGCGTCCTCCCTCGATGTCCTTGGAATTGATCTACAATAGATCTGACCTGAAACAAAAACTGCTACTTGTGTTAGTATCATTAAAGAACACTTAATAAAGACCAATGTAGAGGAGTAATTTGTTGCGCTGATGTATCGGAGAATGTAATGGAGCAGATAAAAATCTATAAGTTGGACAACCTACGAAATTTAGAAACACTCATACCTAAAGAATTAAATGATGTATGTTAGTATGGGTCTTATTCTATTAGCAGTGTACTTAGCAAAATGTCCTAAGAATATTACAAATAAAGACAAAATAAAAATTGTAATTAGTTAATAAACGATGCTGATGTACCTAGCTGGAGTCAATGAATTGTACGAATTGAGAATATTTTTATCGAGTCAGAATCGGAAGAAAATGAACGAAACGTCGAAACCACATCACAAATAACATCAAAGTGAAAATTATAATTAATAAACTGACGATACTGATAATCGGAAGAAAATGAACGAAACGCCGAAACCACATCACAAATAACATCAAAGTAAAAATTATAATTAATCAACTGACGATATTGATAATCGGAAGAAAATGAACGAAACGTCGAAACCACATCACAAATAACATCAAAGTAAAAATTATAATTAATCAACTGATGATACTGATGTACGCAGGAAAGAGTCAAACGATTGTACGAAATAACAAAAAGTGAAAGCAGTATTTTATCATACACCGTCTTTCAACATCAGTTCTTGTTAGAGACAGACATGAATTCCAGAAACAACCGAAAGATAGAAATAGTAAATGACCACATATACTTAAGATACCACTAGGATTGTCAAAATTAATAATGGAAGAACAAAAATGACCAACAATTCAAGAGAATATCGATAAGGGGAAACATCCATAGAAACGAAACAGAAACTAGTAAATCAAACAAAATCAATATTTCCATCAAACGGTACTCGGAAACATACAAGTAAATTTGGCATCAATAAAATAAGAGAGGGGGAAAATTTGTGCAGAGCTCACCACTGACCAGCAAGTAGTCGCAATTGATCATCACAAGCTCACCATTGGTCAAGTGGCCAGTAGTGGTCAGTATTGGTCAACTGGTCAGCACTGGTCAGTAGTGGTCAGTTCTGGTCACTAGTGGTCCCACCTGGTCTCCACTGGTCAGCCTAGGATGATCCCGGGATACCCACCGAGCCAGGAAGTCCGCCACCCTTGGACCCCCCCGCGAGAATGAGACATGTAAGTCTCCGCATGAGCCTTTAATATAGTGGCGGAGGAGTGGGGAGAGCACAGTGAGTGTCAGCCATCTCAACCCGTCCGGTGGACAAATTATTTCGCGAAAAATTATTATTTACGCATACTGATGAGCCCTTTCATTATTTATATACCACATATTGTTAAGAATTGTTTAAACTATTGCGTTGGAATGTTAAATAATGCTAAATTTGATTTATAATTGTTTAATTCACACCATCGTCGAGTACGTAGTAAAAAATTCGAGTAAGTGCTGAAAGTTTTGGGTGAAAAAAAGGCTTTCGAATCGTCTTGGAAAAATTATTTTTAGTTGCAGGGGTCAATTGCAAGCATTTTTGGTCAACAGACATACCCCCGAAATCCTACCCACTTTCGAGAAAAAAATTCCTTACCGAAAATATAATTTCTGGCCAGAAATGTCTGCCCGAATTTTCATGCGAATCTTTAAAACGTCATAACTTCTGAACGGATTGGACGATTTTAATGTTTAAAAAAGCAAACTACGCGTATTTTGGTGGAGAATATGTACAAATCGCAAAAATATTCGAAAAGTTGATCGCTGACCTCGCAAAATGAGAAAAACCGCATAAAAATGGTCCAATTTTCAAACAGTCATAACTCCTACAATTGTGAATATATTTCAATGAAACTTTTTTCTGAAGTAGAGCTCATGGGTAACTACAGAAAAGTATTAGACAACTTTTCTGTAGGGCGTCAAACAAAATTACTAAAAATGAAAAAGGAATTTTTAAGAAAAATCGACAGGGGGTAGGTGCCTAAATTTCTCGGCGAAAACAAAAATTAAATAAAAATTAAATTAATTAGCTCACGTACACGCAATTGGGCATAGTGTGCGAAAGTGGAATGAGGAGTTCCTGGGGCCCCCGATGCTCGGCCTAATAACATTGATTTCGGGTCGCAAATACGTTTTTGCCGGGTTATTTTTTAAATAAATGATGTATTACAATTTAAAATAAAAAATAGAGGATTTGCGGTGTACGTATCAATGAGATACATCCTTAGGTATTTTAATAATCTTGAAATTTTTAAATAACCTCAATCGATTGATTACTCCAATGAAATTAATCGATTAATGTCCAATTATGGACCGTACAGCTTTCGTTTCGTTAAAAAATAATAAAATTTCTGTAATTTAATTTTCTGTCTCACTTCCTGTTGTGTTCATTTCTAAATCTGTTGGTAACATTGCGAGTGACACGGAAATGGTAATGGGGCTCTAGAGCCCCAGAGAATCGGGCTGAAAAAATACATTAGGTGATAGGTCTACTCGTATACCTCGTCGGTGGTTTAATGAAACGTTTCAGAGATATTCTACGTCACGAACATGCATTACGTAAGTTAATCCTGCGGACCACGTGCATTGCTTGTTACGCGCTAATAAATCCGATCAATCTACCTTCGTCGTAGTACTGTGTTTCCGTTTACGCAAATTCACTTATCTCTTTTCATACCGCGAACGTAGGTCAACATTGAACGACAATCTGGCCTCAAAGGTTCGAATAGGGTTTGAACGAACACAAGGTGTCACAGGGGAGTACATTGTCCGCGAACGATGAAAGCGATCGAACGCCACGAGGGAATGAGACTTTAATTCACCATAAATGAAGTGTCTTTCTCCTCGACAATACGGTTACACGGATCGCTGTGAACGCGTTCCCGACTGTTTCCACCCCTCCGCGCGTTCGAACACGGGGTGCATAATACGCATCCAGGCATAATTACCACGCATGTCGACCCACATTCGTTTCGTTCCACTTTCCAAGAGTCAGGGATACTCGTCTGCATACGCGTGTTCTGAGTAGAACTCGGGTCGAGACGCATTCCCTTTACGATTCAGTCTCGCTCCAGCTACATGTGATTATGTGACGAGCCTATGGAATTCTATGTCATTGTCTCGCGTCTCTATTTACATTGTTTGCAGTTGCAGGATATGCTTGTTAGTTGTTTCATTGCATATTGATCGTTTCAGGTACACGTATATCATTAACACTAAACCTACCGACACTTGACGCGTGCCCATTCCTATCATAACTGGTCTTTAAAAAAATATACATACGTTTCATAACGTAGAATGTAGATAATACCGTATTCGATAGCGAAATAAATTCTTTTATTTAGAAATTAATAATGTATATTTTATTCTGTGTCATAAATGATATCGGAGTAGCAAACTCCCTAAGTGGAACTGAAAATTCTCTTTTATGTTTGCTGCACAGAGGGTGTTCACTCTATTACGAGCCAGCGATCGTTTCGAAAACTATTCTAATTACAAGAAGATGAAAGAGAAACAAATTTTATGGTTTCTTATGACTAACAGAACAGTTTATATAAATTTTGCATATTTACATTATTTTTCGAGAAACGAAGGTGGCTCTCAATTTTTTAAACGGAGTGTTCATTTGACCGGTCGTAGTAGCTTTAGTGTTAAACGATACGATTTGGAAACCTTGCAGCAAGAGATGCAACTCCGTTTTTACCAGTTTCGAATAAACTAAAGTAAAATTAAATTGCTAAACATTAACGAACACAATACTAATTGAAACTGCATAGTTCTATTCAAACAAATGCCTGTTGCACCAAATAATAAATTATATATACAAAATGTAGTTTTTATCGCGGGGTAGTTTTGCTTGGAAAGAATCTGTAGCTTGTCTCAGCTTTTAGGCAAAGTGTTCGTCGAGAAATCTTTGACAAGTTGGCTCCAATCTGTTATAAAATATCCGTAAAATGCGTCGCGCGATCTAAAACGAAATTTCGTATTCCGCAACCTGACGCCAGCCCGCGCAAAGCGAATGTCGTTATTTGGATGTGCAAAAGCAGTCGTGCAAGTGCCGTGCCGTACACCCAAGGTATTTCTACGTGACTGAAATTTCGTCCGCGCGAGTTAACCCTCTTTTGCGGGGTTCCGGCTCGGTATTCTCGATGAGCCGCAACCCTTGTCGCAGAACTCGTCGAACCATAACTTTTTACTTTTTCGAGCACACATGCTGCTTGGCAACGTAGGGAGATCTTCGAAGTGTGATTATCGTCGATTGTTATTCGGCTCTGTACGATGGAACGAACTGTCACGTGTCCGTTCTCACGGATCGTCGCATCTGGCATTTGTAGCAATTCACGCGTTAGCGGGAGGGATGGTGTCAAAATGTATTATATCTTTGGTTATATGAGTATCGAATAACAATTATTTAGAAACTCTTTGTAAATTATAAATTAAAAAATCGAGGATAAAGTGATAAATTTAATTCCGGAGTTGACGTATCGAATGAAAGGTGCACAAAATAAATTGATGTTTTGTCTAAAGTCGAGGAAATTTTAGTTTCATATATTTTCTCATTAAATTACCTTTGCCTGACATTTTTGGAATGTTTAATGGGGAAAATGGAACATTGTTTGCATAGTGTTCGGAATGATGTATATAATTATCAGCAGTTGTTCATCAAAATGTTATTATATGTATAACACGTTATAATCACCGATGAAAGGTATCATTATCGTTGAAACTCCTCTAAAAGTGATTCAGCTACAAATTGCCACGCACAAAATTCGCTCTGCGTATATGCACCACTTCAGAACGAGGATTCTGTTCACGATGAACCTTGCGCCATGCGGTACACCACATGTCGGAGCCCTTTAAAGTGCCCAGCTATGGATCGAGTGATATCTAAACTGATGGTTACCACGCATCGATATCAATATCGTTGTATGCCACGGCACCGGCTGCGATCCGCTGCACGTGCAATTTTCATTTTGAGCCGTGGGGTGGATCAACCCCTTTTACGAGCACGGTGTACTTTACTTTTGCCACTCTGAGAGATATTCCGCATTATATAGGTCAAATCAGGGACGAAAAACATTTTATTCGAATAATAAGTATTCCATTAAGGGTGTATTTTAGCGTGAAATGCGTTTTTTTAAACTTTTTTCAGAAATTTTTTGGTAATAGACATTCTCAGACGAAGGAGGATATAAGTAAAATATTTTATACCTTTTATCGAAGAAATTTTATTACAAATCAATGCTTTTTGTTTTGGAAAAAATACAACGAATAAAAACTTTGTTTAGTAATTTCTTTGTTTTGTACGCGTAGAAAATTTGCTTTAGGTTCTAGATTTTTTAAAATAAAATACAAACTCTTACGTTCTCCGAAGCAAAGTTCCACGAGTAATTAATTATGTTAACGCTTTTTTTCAAGGTATAATTATGTTAACTGTCGAGACAAACGCGGTGCAAGTGCTGCAAAGTGCAATGACTCTCGCTACATTTACTACGACCATGTGAAGGAACACATGCCGGGGACGTGCACCCTTAATTATTGTACAACTATCGAGCACATCCACGGACAATGGAGTCTCGAAACAGCATAAAGGCGGGTTCGACACAACGGCCCTTGACGGATGTTCGATCGTGCATCCTGTGAAAAAAAAGTCACATTATCAGGATGTAGCGTGGAACGGATACGTGCATTATACGGGCTCGTATAAATGTATCGCACTTGAGCATAATGCGAAATCGTTCAGGTAACGAAACGTGAACAGATGTTGGATAGTTCTTTGAAGCGCTGTCTTTGAAACGTCGATCGTATTGTTGACCGAAAATGATGTGGTTTTGGAGCGAGTGCGCGCTAGCATAAAAGGGACTTAAATTGCGAGTGAATGGACGCGAAATTATGTCGGGTGTTTTTGTTTCACCCAAACGCCAATCGCCCGTCTCGTCTTTTTTGTTTGCACTTCGCGTCAATAAACCTCCATATACGGATACAATCGAAGGAAAACGTTTATCGAATAAAGTTTTTATTTTTACAATCTGGTTCGTTAAAAATTTTTGTTTATTTTTTATCACAAAGAAGCCTCTCCAACGAATCGAATGTATCGTATTTTACCCTTAAAACGTCATGACTTCGTCCCTTTACGATTTGTTTCCTTGTCATCTGCGCTAAAGTCTTAATAAATTTGTATTAATTTTTCATTTATTTAAAAAATTTTTCTACGTATACAGGGTGTCCGGCCATCCCTGGGTAAAATTTGATACAAAACTGTAAGGTTGTCGATACGTCAGTAAGTGCAGTTTCTCATGTTGAGTAAGAACGACTACTACAGACGGAACTTTAAACATTAATAACTTTTTAACGAAGCCTCAATCAACAAATAAGTATCCTTGATTTTCGTCTTATTTCGACTTCTAGAATTTCCCATTAAAATTTTTTCCAGGGGTGGGCGAACACTCTCTATATCGGTACTTCGTAACTATGGAACGATTAAAATGGCACGCATTTAAAGTACGAGACTTTTCTTGGAACACCCTGTAGTACGAAAAGATTCCAAAGCGTTGTTTCTGTTTCACATTCCTAATCGTCTTATCGCAAAGGGGAACGAGCGAACATTCGAGCTACCCGATTATGTTTGAAATGTATGGTCATTTAATCGGAGGGGATTACTTTAGTCGATGATTAGGCGAGCACTTTGCCGACATCTTCTGCTACTCCGAGCGTGGATAAAGTTTCTGCTAGCTAGAGTCGCGAATCAGGCGAGCATGCAAAACGTAATCCACCGAGACTGGATGTTACGTGTATCGTAAAATATCTTATATCGTATTAAATGTGTCAGCAAATTCATCTGGCGTATAGAGAAGCAGTATATTACTGCCGTTCGGTGCTATCGAACTTGCGGATTTTTAAGTGTCGGATAATAATATCACGAAGAGATGCTGCAAGTGCTTTCGTATCTACTAACTGTATAGGCGTTAACAGTTAGAGAAACGACTCGAGCCTCGAACCGTACTGTAAATCACGATTCTTCGCGTTTACTTAATCTTCCTCTAATTTTGCTTCTTTAAGTTATCGAGATCTTATTTAGTCGTTTCATAAATCGAAACGTGTATAATAGTAATTTGTAGTCTTGTAAGACGTATGAAAAAGAATTTTAATGTTAAGTAATTGTATTTGTAATACGTAGAAGGAGGAAACAGTAGTTTCCTGTTGCATGATGCTTGTATCATAATGTGCAACGAAGCGCGTTTACATTAACAGGACTCTTTATCTCGAATTGCAAATTTAAGAGTTATGAATTATACATTAAAGAATTCATAATTACGTAGCGTATCTTTGTAGGAAGGCCTATACCTGTGGGAGCAAAGTTACTGTTTTCAAATATTATTTATTTATAAACAAACAATAACGTTGTGTTTCGAAGAAAATGTGAAGGGAAGTGGAAAGAACTCCCCGATCTCTTTAATCTGTCCTCAAATTTTTATTTCTCGGGTTATAAAGATGGAAAGTATTTTTAAAAAATTGTTTTTAACTTGTCTATTGGTCAATAATGTGAATGCATCGGTTATAAATTCATAGAGAGTTGAACGAAATGTTTAATCAAAGAAAAGCTTCGTTTCATTGCGTTGAAAAATTATCTTTCGTTATGAATGCGACAAACGAAATTCAGCTCTTTACGTGGGATGAAATTATTGTAAAAATTGGGTGAAGCTGCAGATGGTACGTGTCCAGAACGATTATGCGCCTTATTGGTTCGATCGTATCCGGTAGAGGGAGAAAGCTCTAGCTTAAACATGCCAGGCGAATGACAGGAAACCCCTTGTACATTTTTATATGCGACGCATGGTCTGTAGAAATTGTCCGTTTAAAACATTCAAACGATAGTTTGTATTTTTACTACAAATACGGCACCGCAGCCAGTTCATAAATCTGGATTGTTGAAAGTAGAGATTAAGCAAAGTTTAAGAGGATCACAAATGATTAGCTTAATCGGACTGCGGCGCGAGGGTGCACCCCTTTTTAGTTCGACCTCGTGCAGATTCCTTTTAATATTGCTGGCAGTTAGTTACGATTATCAAGTTCATATTTGCATTTCAAAAGGGAACCAACGGACAAGCGATCGTTAAAACAGAAAACAAATTATTTTACGTAATGTTTCACCGTTTAATTATTTTTAAACAATTTATTCTTATTCGTATTTAAAATTTCTACGACGACGTGCTATAAATTTTCCTTCTTTAGAGTCTTCATTTATTTGTATGAGTACGTAACAAGCATTTTTGTGAATTTGCTCAAAGTAGACCAAATCAAAAAAACTTCGACATGACGAGATACATAATCCAAAAAATATAGATTTGTTCATCCGTTAATCGTTAAATAAATATTAAAGGTAACATGACGTACACCACTTTTAAGATTAAATGTATTGCATATTTATCAAATTTGCTGCTTACTCTCGTTTAATGCGTCGATCTATAAAATTCGATATAAATTTTGGAAATTTATCATATGGTACTTTCAATAGGAATTATACCCTAAGTCGTATGGATTAAGGTGATAAATAGTTGAAACAGTAGTCTCTCAATATGACGTGACACTGCATAAGGCAACATTTAATGATGTGTTTGCATTTACACGGAGCTCAGAAGCTGGCTTATCGTGCGAACTTTGTGTATAACTATCCGTAAACAGGAAAATTATACTAGGACGTGCCCTAGATTAATTTTGATGATAGGGCGTTAATGGCGGTCACGTGTACGCGTGCTGGGGTTCGCATCCTCTGTGTTCATTATGTTATATCTGTGTATCATCGCAAGAGTGGTAGTGACTAATTCAAAATGGAGCGAACGTTAATATTACAATATTTTAAACGATTTCCTACCAGTAATTTGTTTTATTTATGATTTCTTATCTTTGTGTAAAAAATGGACGAGTTAAAGTAACTAATTACCAAACACGTAAGTTTTATAACTTTAAAGTTGTTTGAAAAGCGTATTTTCCAAATGTATTTATTACTTTATTTATCTTTACTTCTTAGTTATACCTGTTTCGATTAGTGAATTACCGTTGCTATTACTTACCAAGTTCAGGAAACTTAGTTTTTTGAGAATATAGAGTTTAGAAATAAAAGCCCTCGAGTAAATGTACAAATTGCAAAGTGAAAAAATGCTTTCTGGTAGTAACAACAATGAAAGTACCAATTTGACTTAAACAATAAGAAGCTAATCAAACATCAAACTTTTTTTTCTATTAAAAATGCTTAACTATTTTCATGATATTTTGAAGTATTTAACTAAATAAACAGCTTTGTGAATAACGAATACAAACTTTATAATAATTCGTAAACTAACTTGTACGTACGTTTATAAATTAGAATCAATGAATATTTTAATCCAATGTTTAAACGAGTCGTAACACTTTTATTCCTTATTCGAAATTGAAATTTGCCCAACTCTGGTAGTGTTCGAATAACGGTATCGCAAATCAATGAACAAGTAACATAAACAAACGGTTGAGCAGGTCGTATGTTACTGTCGTCGACGACACGCAAAGAATGCATATTTCGTGCGAGAAAAGGTCGTCTTGGGAGGGTAATTTAATCCTGATAAGAACAAAAACGAGTACTTGAATCTCTCAAAGGAAACGCACAGCGTTCCATTTGAGCGAAGAATCGTAATATTTTACTGTCCCGGTTGGTATGCATGTAATTAAGACCCTCTGAGAACGCGCATGGTTAGCGGAGGACTGGTGGGTGGCTGTGTAACAGTTCGCCGAGCAACAATTTTGGCATCCAATAATTAGCCCCCAGCATCATGGCGGTAACCGAAACTACTTTTTGTCGATACCACCGATCGGTTTCGTATTTCTGCACATAGGAAGCTTTACAACGGCTTCCCTTTCCGGGATCGACGTGCATCTGCCCGCCTCCGTTCTCCATTCCATTCCCATAATACAATAACCGTTGACAGCGCGTTTCGTTGAATGACCGTTAAAGGAGTAGATGGGAGTTTTCCAAGCAAAGGAAACTGGTCACCCTCGGTTCGGATTAACGTTTTACGACCATTCAACTCTTTTCCTTTTTGATATCGCAGATATTTATTAGATTACCATATTTTATACACAGCGAGAAAAGGAAATATTCATTTCATGCAACTCGTTGAATGCCCCAATGCTTACCTTGGTCGTAAATTATAGGATTGAGGTTGAGTTTTCCAACAGCCTTTTTAGCTATACCTCTCCATACTTACATACACGTTTTAGTTAGATTTTATTTTTATACTAATGCATGAGTAATAAGTCGTTTATAATGATAATACATAATTTATAGCATAGTAGAAATATTAAATATTGATTAATTTATATTATATATTTATATATCACGTGCTTTCAATATTAACTTTTATTATCTAGGAGATGAGATCGTGGAAATTTTTTTGTAATAATATTAATCGAAAATGCATTTGAAATTGGAGGTATACTTTTAGTGTTGTTAAAGAGAGTTAAAATATTATATATTATTTAACAGCGTACGTACAGAATATACATATATAGGAAATATGGTCTATGTAAATGTGAATCTACGCTTATCGTATCGTACTATTTACATGCAAATGTTGCGCATCAACATTTGCAGATCTTGTTTGTGTTCGAAGAACAAAACCTCAGGTTACCAACGAATAAAGAACTTAACGATACGTTTTGTTGCGGAGTTACAGATGCATCTGTTTGGGGTACACCCTGAAAATTGAAGAGTTTTCGATCGAAGTTGGAGGGTTACTCGACCCTTTCAGACCTAAGGGTAACATATGCGTACACGATTAGTCGAAGTCAATAATTATGTGATAATATTTTCTCTACATTTAGGATTTGTTAAAAATTAAAAAAAAAAGTTCAGATTCGGATGTTCTTTATTTACACATTTGGCCCTATAACACCGGTAAAAAAAAAAAAGTTAAACTCGATCGAAATTTGTATTTAAATTCTAGATTCGAAAGATTTAAGAAACGATCGAAGGCTAATGAAAGTCAACATTTTTACGACGCACGAAAACCAATTAATTTCTTCAGTGCCGTGTTATCGATGAACAGGTTGCCATATACGCGGACGCATAAGAGGTTAAATGCGGCAGGTATCTTGGTTACAAGGCACGTACAGCCTCTCGTAGGCTCCCACAGTTCTTGTATCCTGCATCTCCGTGCATCCTTTTCCTTACGTATTCCACGCCAAGTCCGGGAATTCGTCTTGAAACAAACTACGCTTGAGTTCTTCGAGGTGGATGAACGAGCACCACTGTGCACTACGTCGTCTACTCAGACCACTCGAGTCAAATTGGATCAGTTCGTCCGATTAGCGGTCTGAGAATACAATTCTAGCGACGACCCGTTATTGCATGCTCATTAGACACTTTTACTTCGACTGCATTACTTACAAAAAAGAAAGCCACAAGTCCATGCAATTTGAAAATGAAGTTACACGACAGAGTTTGAATATAAAATTCTTTTATCAATTTAGATATATTTTTCAGTCGTGTACACTGTTTGAAGGAAGTAACGAGCAATCGTACGAAGAAACACTTTTGCTTGTGTTACCCTGCTGTAACGAAAGATGGCTATTTACTTGAAATTCTGGAGTTTCGGTGCCTTGTGTTAACAATTTTTAAATCGCGATTCCTAATATTGACAGTTTCGTCTGGTCACGCAATGCGATAAGAACGATTCGTGAGTCATGAAACTAACACCGACAAGTAGTGGTTCTAGTCATCCGATACCACCGGGTCGTAGAACTCGAGAGCAAAGAGATCGTGGGAGCGAATATTCATCGTCCCGGGATTTGTTGATATCGACTCACGTAGCTGATGAATCGCCGGAGTGATACTCACCAGTCGAGGGTTGTTGGTGCACACTCAGGGAACCGAAGGCTCGTCAGTATTGGAATTTAATCCTCTATACGTTCCGAGATATTTGGTGTTAAATTCAAATAATGATATCTTCGATCTTGCATGGATCGACGATATTTTTACAAAATTTGGACGACAGTGGATAAATTTATAAACGAAACGTACACGGAAGTTAGATTACGAGTGACTTAAAAATTCGAGAATAAAATTTGGCTAACTCTGTTCGCGGATACCCGGATATCTGAACAGTTGGAATAGAAATATGGATAATTAGGCTCTGGTAAAGAACAAATATTCGATGCTGAAAGTTCTTTCGCTTAATAATGCTAACAGTTTCACAAAGAACGTCGAGAACCTGTCGAACTGTTTTTTCGTAAAATACCTCGGAAACTGGTCCCGCGAAGCTACGAGCCGATACCTTATAAAACAGGTACACGTCACGTCAGAGCGAGATGCTTCAGGTTCAGTAGCCTTTAAGAGTTCAAGCCAAGGATCATAACAAAACCTGCAATTTTAATTGCAACGAGAAGACTCGTTTCCTACAGAGTTACCAAGGGAATAGTAACGGCTGCGATAGGCACGTTAACAGTTCCTAGAAATGCCTGCGTACGAGTCATTAATTTAACAATGAATTCACTCTTGGTTCATTGAATTCGGAGTTACGACGAAGTATATATAATGAAATGTCTCCTTGATGTCGAAAGAGTACAAAAACGACGGCTTTTCTTTACCGTTAGACGAGTACACGATTGTTACAATTTTTGTTACGTATCTGCGCTATTTCTCAGACCAGAATATAATTAGAAAATATACTCTGTCAACGTCTGGTTGCCTTAAATTTGATCCGATTACCTTTTTGAACGAGATACACATCCTTGGATACGTTCGTGCGATTTTAAATGCAATCTGAATCTCAAGCTTAAACACCGCTAACGAATGTTTTATTTTCAGAATGTGCTCAGTGCAACATTAGAGCGCGATAAGTGAATTCATTCGAGCTATAGGTTATAGCTACAGGTTGGGTTTATGCGCGCTTGTCAAACCTGATTTTCTGAATTCATGGATAATTAAATGTATACGACTGCATCGTCAATCGCGAATTACCATATTCGAATAAATTAGTTGATCTTGTATTTACTTTAACTAAGAATTAAGCGCATCGTTGTAAGTGCAGTCTGATTCGAAATCGTTTCGTTCTATCTTATAATTCCTTCTAGAATTTATGCAACGCTGAAATGTTAACGATCATAGATATATGTGTATAAAATTTTCATGAAATCTTATAACGAAAATAGACGTTTTCGGTGATCCTTTGTTATCGTAACATTAATTGTATCAATCTTACATTTCAAAGACGCGAATCCTCGAAATTATTTTAATTTTTGTTCATTACACATTGCAAGTTCAATTGTTTTCGTATATGAAAGCAAAATTCGTTGAACGTACTTTTATTGGTATTCCAATAATGTTTTGTTTTTTGATTTTTTGTGGGCCACTGTACGGACGAAACAGAATGAAGCTTCATACATTAACGATAGTTTGTAATTACAACGTTTTATTTGATCTCTTGTTTATATAAGCCGAAGAAAGCTATTTGCAACGAGTACCCCTAACAAGGACAGAGTGTGTAGACAGGCGGTGGATACATAATTTACACCACGTCGTTAGATGGGCCTATTGAGTTTATTTTAAGTAAGGAAGAGCGGTTGTTGTCTCAGCACGAGCTGCGCACGAGATTCCCTGTTCTTTCTCGTTCCCGTGTTCTTCTGGACTTTCCCTTTTAACCGCAGACCATAGTTTACGTTTGAACCTTAATGGCGTGTCGGAGAGAGGTTGCATCAAAAGGTTTTGCCAGGATGCGTTTTATGACCCTTGAAACTCCACACAACGGGATGACATCCGGAGCTCGCGTCGACAAATTGCTCTAGGCATTCTTTTTAGACGAGAGCTGACAGTAAAATTGGTTTCATTCGTAACTTTAACGCGCGCGCGTCGATAGATCGATGCTCGGAAGTTTTACTTTCGAATTGAACAGAGTGTAGGCGTTCCGCAGAATGGAGTTCACAGCCTTGTTCGCTGAAAGTTGCTTAACGCGTGGTGGTCACCGGTGGCCGACGCTTCGATTACCAACCCTCTATCTCAAACTTCGTTCAAAAACGTAAGAAAACGACCCTTATAAAGTTCACGGAAGATATTTTACGCGTTAGGATTTCTGCATGATGCTTTTCTGCTCCATATTTTTGCAGATTCGACCGCTTATTATTTACTTTGTACGTTAATTCGTTCGTAAACATACAGGGTGTTCGGCCATCCCTGGAAAAAATTTTAATGGGAGATTCTAGGAGCTAAAATAAGACGAAACTCAAGAATACCAATTTGTTGATTGAGGCTTTGTTAAAAAGTTATTAACGTTTAAAGTTCCGCCTGTAGAACGGCAGTGTCCAAATATTTATGCACGGTAGCATATATGATTGTTCAATACTATTAGAAAATAATTCTCTTAAAAAACAAACCATTTATGCGTTAACGCAAACCCACATGAAATCTAAAAACACCAAATTATAACATCCCACGTCCTTTACAGAGTACATGAAGCACCGTTTGGTGAACCTTAGCAAAAGGTGTGATCTTACGAGTGCTCGTACGCTAATTTTTTTCCATAAATTTCGCGCTGAGATTTTCCCCGTTAGCGTTAATTGTTCCGGGCAATTAGCGATCGAGCAAAAGCAACGGTTATCGGTACTCGTGAAAAACATATTAAGCAATTAGAGGAATATCTTGCGGCTGTGGATCGGCGTTACGGTATCTGTAAGCGCTCGCGCGACGTACACGAAAGCAAAATCCACCGTGATGACCCCGCAAAATGTTCGCACGATTAATTTTCGCGCTGAGCATGTGCACTCGCCGACGTACACATCCAGTGCAAATTGGTTTCCCGGTGAATGGAGGACGAGAACGATGATTGCTGTTCGAAGTGCCAGTCCTGGGCACGGATACCGCCACGAACGCGCCGCTGTGCGTGAAAGTATGCTCCGCGCCGCCGTCAGATTTCAACGTGTAAACAGCGATTCGTAGGTAAACGCAGTTCAACGTCGAGCGAATAATTGCACGTTCCTTATCCTTGGCATTTGTGTACTTTTTGCGGATAACTTTGGACCGAGTACACTGTCCAGTATTTTTCGAGAAGCATGCTACTTCGTAGAATGGAACGTCAGATTGTTTTTTAAACATACATACGTCGTCTTCGATAGCAAACTTGACGCCTTTTCAGCGAAGGTCGTAGGTACTTAAGAGGGGAAACCACTGCGACGGATTGAAAAAATCGGTTACCCAATTCTTAAAACAAACATCGATAGCATTCAGAAAAACACGTTTTTCGGTCAATTTGTCAATTACCTCTAGGAAAAATTGTAATGGGAGATTCTAGAGACCAAAATAAGACGAAAATCAAGAATATCAATTTCTTGACTGAGGCTTCGTTAGTAAGGTAGTAAGTTATTAAAAAATTTAATTAGAAAATTTTAAATCATTCTAAAAATAAATTCTGTTTCTCTAAAGAATATACCAGGAACGTTAAATAGAACATGTTTGTACGAACCTGTTTCATAGCTTTTGTACCCGGAGGTTTTGCTTACGAAATGGTGCCAGAGTATTACGATATATCCCGTATGTTCCACCAAGGTCTGATTTGAATAATTTGTTGTTCGTTCGATGTCCTTGATACGATCGAATATATCGTTGCTCTTATAAGACTTGCCATTAGAATGAGAACGATTTTCAAAAAAATTTCTTCCAAGTCACCAACTGGCTTCATAGTAACAATTCATTTCTGTACAAGGAATGTCTTACACTGTTCTTGCAACTGTTCTCTGTGCGTTAAAGTTCATAACAAGCACAAGAGATATAAAACGATAAGACAAAGATGTTTAAAAAGCAATTAACGTACTACCGAGGGAACGTAAATAAACTCGAGATCTAAATCGTAGCTTTATTGTACTCGCGAACAAGGGTAAAATTATAAAATCTTGCAATATGTTTTTCACAAGATTTGCATGGAGTTGCACAAACCAGAGTCGTAAAGATGGGATACTAACACGCAGAAGTTAGTTAAAGTTCGTCCGAGCCAGGGATCCAAGCACACATACACGAAGACAAAGCCATAAGCGAGCAGTTTCAGACGGAGCAGTCGTAAAAATGTTTCGCAATTCGTTGATACAGCCTCAAAGCGGAAAGTCTAGAAACCCGACTGTTGTCGTAAATGCCATCCGTATATGGATTCTCGTCTGCGCCATTCTTAGCTGGCACATACGCGGGTCCAAGTGACATTCTAGAAGTCGTTTCCATCGGAATCCCCTCCGGTCTCGGTCGTGTATAAATTTTACGTAATCGTCGTTTCTTCGGTGGTTTTCAAGAGTTTCTGATTTGGCCGCAACGCTTTAACGAGGCATCGATTAACCGTCGTTTCGAAAGCAGCTGCATCGTTAAGACCATGTCGCGTAAAAGATTATGGTTTTAGTTGGCAGGTTGAACACGATCCCTAGATAATTCGAGAACGACGAGTCGCGTCTTTCGATCGAGCGAAGTTCATTCGCTTCCATCGTGATGTTTTATCGTAAAAAGTGGCGAGTTTGACGCCTACAGTGGCTAACGAAAGTATTCGAACGCTTGGACCTACAACTTTTAGCAGATGAAACATGTATGTTAAACTAAAGTCTTTGATACAATATGGTATCTATAGCAAGGAGAAGATTTCAGGATTGTGTTAGTAAAATTAGAGGACAATTCAATAATATGTAGAATATTTACATCATATTATACATAATACATTAGTATTTTGTTGCATCACCTTTAGCGTTGATAATTTTTCTGAGTCAACGTTCCATGCCATGCACTACTTTTTTTTTTGACCCTATACTACCAATGGAATTCCATATTTCGATTAATTTTTCTCTTAACATCTGTTTTGATGTAATTTGGTATTGATTAAGTCTTTTTCCAATTTCTGCCCACAAATGTTCAATTGTGGTGGAGTCGATAGTATGGTTAGTTCCGTTGATATAAGGATTCGAAGTGTTTGTTTACTTTTCATTGTTGCCGTCGCGAGGTCATTGATTTAAGGCACACATTTAATGTCCCAAAGATCGTAAATCTAAGCTTTTGAATACTTTCGTTAGCTACTGTACCGTTGAAATGTTGTTCGAGGAACGAGAAATCTGCAACGCGATCGAGAACTTGCTTGTATTTCGCGACGCGCATCGGACAAAAAGTTTCATCGGCCAAGAGTTTCGCTAACATTCGATCGGGGGTAACGGGGTGAAAAAGCCTCGTAGATCCGTTTTGCGGAACGACAACAATGCGGCTGGACGGAGTGCTCGTCCTGCTCGGCCATAAACATCGCATCTGCCATCCGGTTTTATCTTTCTACGCTCTTTTTAATCCGATCCCCTAACAGGGGCGGAGAGGAGCAGCAGACGGGACCAAACCCCTGATTGCAGAGCACTGAATGGTCAGCTGCCTCCGGTCCATCCTATGCAAAATCGTTGCGCACGTTATGGTCCTCTCGAAGAAGGGTTGAAGTGGATTCAGGGGTTGGCCCCTCGTTTGCGTTAATTACATTTGTGCCATGTTTTTCGTGTATCCGAGTATGCAGATTCGCGGTACTTTTGTCTGGCAGCTGTATGAAATAAGGCAATTTAATTCGATGGACGATCGATCGTACGGGTGAACTTCGATTCGACAGGTGGATTAAGTTGGACGGTTTTCTCTTTCTGGCAATTTGTCGTTGTAACATCTTTCATCCATCAACGCGTATGGGGACGCGAAGCACCGTCGTGTTCCCTTCGCGTTTTAAAATCGACGATGCTAACGAATGGTACGTATTCGTGACAAAAATGGAGTAAGCGTTGGATACAGCTGTCTATAACGAGGTACTTCTTGCAACGGCTCGCACGTAATCGACAACAAACGATCGTACTGCCTTTTATCCGACGCGAGTACTCGATCCTTTATTGGCCCTCGGTGGGCCGACAAAGCAAAAACCGATTATAATCGCAATTTATCGCTACAAGCGATGCCTATCGTGATTGGATCTGCCTGGCGTAGTTTTCCACGTCCAAATACCGCCTCGAAAATTCCTTTTAAATTATGACGCATCGGCGGAATTCTCGTTACAAGGGGCCCAATGTACTCACGGTGCGCCGTAGGCTCGCGGGCTCGTAATAAATTCTCCGCAACGGCGTCGCAATCGGCCGATTCATGCGCGCAGAAACGCAAGCCTCGCGAATACGCTCCGCGAGCAGTCCTCCTCATCTTCGTTCTATCGTTTCTACGTTAAGTACTACGTGGTACCTCGCTAATATTCGTTATTCTTTTTCAGCGATATCGTTGACACAATGAACGAACAACAGTTTGATGGGTCTCTTTCGTCAAGGCTGTAGTCGTGTGTTATTTTTGTATGGCCACTTCTTAATCTGGACATTATAGTTTTTTCTTTATCGGTGATGAGACTGGTGTTTACTGCCATGAAGTCTCGCGTGTTGTTGTGTATGTTGGTTGTTTTTGTTGTTTTCCATTTTGTATTCCATTCTTCTTTTATCGAGTGCTTTATGCGATTTATAAGGTCTTAGATAGGAATTGGAGTATGTTCTCTATTGTACCGTTAAAGGTTAATTGGATGAAACAAATTTTCGAGAAAAAGAAATACGTAAAATCTGTTGGTGGTCTCTTCTTGGTCGCTTCAGGAAAAAGTCGTCACTCTGTCCTCGTGTTTTCCTGTTTCCCCGGCTACGCGTGCCAATTTCTTGTTCCGTTGCTCAGCCAGTTTCTCGCGAAAGAATCGCGATGGTGGCCACCTTGCCTTCTCGCGGGAGCAGCCGGTGGCTGGCAGGCGGCAGCAAAAGGCACAAAGATGCTCCGAATAAGGGAATCGCCACGCGAGACAAGTGCGCGACTGGAGAACCTCCGGGATGACCGATGAACCTGGGTTCACCGACCTGCCCGAGGGGAAGGAAACCTCGGAACCATTACTAATTGCCGAGAGCAAATATCGGTGCCAAGTGCGCATTGCCGTTTTATGCGCAACCAATATTCCCGCGGCTTGTACGCCAAGGAATGGCGTAAGGTGCACGTAAAGGTTACAATTTTTATCATCGTTACTGTCTATATGTATATTTTATCTTCGTTGCTTCCATGGTCGTAGGTAAAAACGCGACCATGCCGTAGTTCCGACAAAACAGATTTAGTAATAAGAAAAATTTTGTCAAAAAATTTTAATTCGACGCAGATTTTTATAGTTAATTTACTATAAGCTTGGATGATTCCATAAAGTTACATTGAATTTTTTACGCGATTCGTTGATATATAGAAAAGAATAAGAAAGGAGGACCTACATAGAAATTATTCCCTCCTATTGAGAAACAAATTATTTAAGCGGGAAGCAATACAAAATATTCGACAAAACTTGATAGCAAAGTAAGATGAATTGCTTAAAGAAATGTACATCCATAATTCGAAACACGTAACCTACCACAGTTCTTGGAATTATCTCGTATTCTACTCTAACACTGTTGTCTGACACCGACATTTTTTTGTTAGAAGTTCAATACGATGAAACCTAACTGTTCCTTGACCTGAAATTTTTCCACATTTTATGAATATTCAAATATTAACTCTACATGGTTTTGTCATTAAGTAAACATAATTTCATTAAAAAGGATTTAACTTACGAGTCTAATTCAATGTCGATGCGACTCTAACCTTAAACAAGAAAAAACAATTTTATTAATTCACATAGATCGTCGTAAATATCAGAGAAAGTATCTTCATATATTTTTGTATCTTTGGTAACCTTCGTTGCAAACTATTTCCGTATAATGAGTTTATTTGAATTCAGACTTTTGGTCAACTTGCTTAAATTTAACACGGTGAGCTATCAATTGTTTCTATAGATTATAATTATATAAAATTGTAGACCAAAGTGATGCACACGTGTATGATAAGGAATGAGCATACAAGATAAAACTACAACCTGAACAAATATAATAAGTTGAATGGACACGATCAAACTAGTGTTTATTATAAAAATTCTATAAAGTTGTTAGTTCTTATAATTATAATCTTTTGCTTACTAGAAATAATTTTTTTTATATTAAGTACATTTCAGAAGTAAAAATTTGTGCGTTCACCTAAGAAGTTTTATGTCAGTTTTTCGCTTATTGAAATGCAAAATTCGAACGCAGACCTATTTGTAGGAAGAATACAAGCTCTATAAGTTGAAAATCTCGAATGTACAGTATTCTAAGTATTCCTACGACCCTGAGAATCCGTGACTCTACTAATTTGTCAAGAAACAAAAGATCCAAGAAAGGAGTCTCTGCTGTACGAAGTTTCTAGAATGCAGTTCTCGTTAACGAGTCGAGAATGCCCGCTAATGAATCCACACGTAACTTCAATTCGTTTGTTTGCACACTTTTGCTCCGTAGTCCGGGTGATGTATGTTAGCTCAGTTAATGAACTTTCGTTTTCCGGACACAAGTCGCCTTGATCATGTTTGATGGTACATACAATATGTGTATGGGAATACGAGAAGTAGGTGATTTCATGTTTCATGCAAAAATAAATTGATAGAATATGTGTAATTCAATAAATTTCGCTATAAATGTCTGTCGTGTCTATACAAAATGTATGGTAGTAATAATGTATAACCGACAGCATTAGTTTCTTCTAACTGACTTCGTACATACATACGTTCTGCGTATAAATTGTACGATAGAAACATACTGAGAAACCCATCAGTTTGAAATTTATTAATTCGCATGAAAACATTCGTTCTATATCTTTGATTCTTTCTTGCAAATAGAAATATTTGTTTCTTGGTTCTCAGTTTTAGGTTCTCTTTTTAATTTTTAGTATATATTAGCATTGTCTTATATTTTTCTGTTCGATCAAACGGATTGCCAAGTATGCTACGTCGACATGTGTGTACAAAACGGTATAGAATTAGGGTAAAATATAATTATAATTAATATTTTGTAAAATTTCTGAATCATTTAATTAAAAAAAAAGTAAGGTTCATATCTTTATCGAATTCTATGAAAGTACGCATAAGGAGGATGTTTAATACTAACCAAAATAAAAACTAGGAATATGAGACCATTCTTTTTCGTTTTAGAATACTCGTAAATCTTTTCCCTTTAGTGCGTCTTACCGTACAATGACGAGTCTGACTCATAAGTTTTTTTCATTAGGTTACACAATGACGAGCTTTACTCGTCGTGAATATCTAGTTGATGTACTAAAATCCACACATTTTCACATTCTGGTTCGTTATAGATACAACATATCCGTTCTTTTTGTGATCATTACGTACGTGAACATATTAAAAAGAATTAGATAATATGCATTTGGAAAATTACTGATAATTAATTTGTACGATAAAGAGCTAACGTACTTCGAAGTCATTAAAATCGGTAAGCTCACTGCTATCAACAAAAATATGAAGTTATTAGTAATAACTTATTAATAATCTGAAGTTATTAGTATAACTTATTAGTAATAACTTCATATTTTTTATCGAATTCATTGTCATCATAATCACAACGAACATCTAATTTCCACAAGTTGTGCGTACTGGCTTAAATAATAAAATATAAAAATAATAAAATAATACAAATATTAAGCTATAATGAGACAAGCGTTACAACGAAGAAGTTTATCGTCGACTGTAAACCGTGACGCGTAATGTACTAAAAAACACTGTTGCATTTTAAGTATTAATGATTTTAAAAAGCACAAAATGAAAATTCGCTAAACTACAGACAGAATGAAAAAGCATTTTGCAATGCCTTTAATTATACGAACAATTTACGGGATTTCGTGGCAGTCGAGCGGAATCGCGTTAAACGTTTTACGCGTCGCTAATTGTCGTGGAACTGCAAGTATAATATTTCCCCGTGAAAATGGCCATGGATGAAAATTGTGGTAAAAAAAGTGTACACGGGAAGCTCACGTGCTCTACCAACCTTGTAAAACGCGTGGAATGCACGCTATATTAAAACAACTAAAACAAAAGAGACTCAAGGTGTGTTTCTAAACCGTGAATACGTTAACGTATAATTTCGTCGTAAAATATTTTGATCGGTATTACCTTCTTTTTTTATATTCTTTATATTCCTAATTGAAATTTACACAAACCGTACAGTATAGTAAATATTTAGAAATTGTAAAAATTTCATTGAGAGTACATATCCAAGTTAGAAAGACACATTGTAGATCACAAAAGTATTCGAATTGTACATTTAATATTAGTTGATAGCAATATTAATTAAACTAAACAAACGTTTAGTGTAAAGTTGACGCATCTTTTGCTGTTATTACAGCCCTAAGACAGTTTTCCATAGAAAATACTGACTTTGAAATACTTGTGTCTGTAGACTGCCATACTTCAAGAAACAATCCTCTGTTTCAATTCATCGTTCGATGTAATCATTGTATTTCTTAATTTTCTTTCCATCTTGTTTCATAGGTGTTCAATTTAGGGTCGAGGTCAGGACTTTGGGGTGAATGTGGCAATGTGTGTGGAGTATCGTACATACACTAATCATTCTTGAACAATTTTTCTAGAAGTATTAATTTACTAGTAGACCTAATTTACTTACACAGTTTTTTTAATTTTGTACATACGAAGCAAGAAACTACTGATATTTTTTCCCTCGATCCTTAATGTGAAACAAGGGAGCATTCATGATACCGCTTTCATTCATACAAACGCAATATATGTATGTATCGATAAATGTGAATGGAATCGTGATGTCTATCCCAAACAGTGATTCAAAACTAAACGAATAAGTACTAATAAGACTTTGAGAAGAAATTTCTGTGCATAATTATCCTATATTCGTTTTTAGACTTCTTAGAAAATTAACGAAAAAAAGATACAGAGTCGTTAGTAATTTGAAGTTTTGAACGAGGCTTTAATCTTTGATCGTAGAAATATGTGTTCTGGAAAAAATGTATTCCGTTGCGTGTAATACATCGAGTAATTGAATTTCATTTTCTGTAAATTCCGTATATCTTATGGTTTCAAGGTCACCTTGATTTCTCCAAATGAAACGACGCGTAGACGGAATGCGAATTTTTTGGCTTTAATTACACCGACACTAATTACAAAATAATGTCGTGCTTAAATAATATCCTATATTTGTTGATAATTTCGAAATAGATGCAGGAAAATTGAGAAATTTGAAATATAGCAATGTCCGGGTTCGAGTATTTCGAAAAATGTCATCGTACTGTATTAATTTTATCTTTATATTGAAAAATCTTGTCAAGATATCTCATGTTTGATAATATCTAATATTTATTTAGGGCTGTGTTTACAAACATAATAATTTACCTTTCTAAACAAAAGTGATCTACATGTTGCCAATCACATTTTATTGAAATCTGAAAATAAATATTAGGAATTCACATTTTGACACATTTTGACACAGTAAATACTTAACAAATGATTTGATATCGTCACGTAACGAGAGCCACCCTCTGTATAGGAATACAATATCTTGGATATGCATGAATTATACTTAAAGTTTAAAAGATTGAACGTAGTTTATTACATGTGGTATCCTATTAATCCCGTAATTTAAGATGGAGAATAGAATTTTCATACTAAATATATAATAGATATAAATATACTCGTTTCGTTAAAAAATGCTTGAAGCGTAAGGTGCGAAATTATCACTTTATCAAAACGTGGATGTGCGTCTAACGTGATTCTCAGTCGTTGGTAATCTCACTGAGTATGTTATCGTGAAACGGTACAAGTTTGACAAAAGTACAGACATTACGTTCATGGGAATGACCGTTTCACAATGATTACAGTTTTTCCCGTTGCTGGTTTTACCTTGATCCTGATTATCGGGTAATTTATAAGCCGTATACATTTTTCGAATGAAAGGGCGGCTACCGGTAGCTTATCGATTTCAAGAACCGATTTGTTCGAAAGCAGGCCTCGAGCTGTGAGAATTCTTACACCGGGAACCCTTTCAGGGTTCAAAGAAGTGGGCGAACCAGTCCGCTTTGAAACGATGGCCGAGGACCTCGATACTGCCAGTAAACCGTGTGCAGTTAGTTGTGTATGTCCATGGTCATGCACATCCATTGAACAAAATTGCTCGGTTGCGCTTTAGAAATCCGATTCTAATTTAGGTATCGTGACTTCGAACAGCTCGATGCGTTTCTCGAGAATGCGTGTTCCGTTGTTGAATTTTTCTGTACGTGTACCAAACACGGTCCGAGGTGACGCTATTAACATTACTTACAAATGCGGAGAGCACTACAATTTTATAGTTTGTTTGAAAATGATAAAAATGAGGAGGGGGGAGAAGAATTTAACAAAACGAAAACTCTAAAGTATATAAAACTCAATGATATTTCTACGTTTTTCGTAATATTAACACTAAAACTACCAAAGCAGTCAAAATGACCCATTCGTAATTTCTAACAAAAATTGTAACAAATTTACTCGATTGAATTTTTGAAAATTTACTGTAATTTTCTGTAAGAGAATGTATAAACACTTATTTCCATTCTATTATGGTACAAATAAATAGTTCTAGTGTTAAAACCAAAAATTGAAAACATTGTTTGCGAGTTTTCATATTGTAATGCAAAACAATAAACGAAAATTTTTTCTTGAAATTGTATTTTAGGCTGCCAAGAAATATAATATATACGACGTGGTTTATATAATGCAAATAAATATAATTTCTTGAAAGTTTTACGGATCCGCGTGAAACAGCCAAATCACTCGGAACATTTTATGGGCACGTCCTATAATGCTAACTATGAATAGAATTCCTGATTGAAATACAGACCTTATGGTCGATACCAGAATTCGACGAAACACGCAGTCGTCGTAGTTCCTCGCCTTGAACAAAGTCCCACTTTGAACAATTTATACCAACCTTCGGAAACTACCAATTATAACGTGTTATTTTAGAAATTATTAGGCTGTATCTGTTTGCCAAGCGCAAACGAAGAATATCGATGGAAGAAGAATTTGAATAGGTTAATTGAAATTATAGTATTCTAATGAAATTCTATTTCACAAGTGAAACAATTCCAAACATAAAATGTATTGTATGCAACAGAAAAATTTAACGTTTTATCGAATGAAAAATAAAATTGTTTAATTGTGTGAATAAAATTGTCTGGTAATAATGTCAAGTTTAAACTTTTATGGTTTGGATAAAAACACACTTGTAATATTGACTTCTTCGATAGTTCAAAATGTTTTGCCATTCAAATGATTTTGCAGTTATTCGAATATTTGAATAATCATAGGTTGTTAGTTAAATAAAACTAAATATCTGAATGCATGACACTACGGTCAATTTCTTTTCTACGGTAAATATTTTAAAATTGTATAATTTTTCTCGAATTAAATATCATTTTATTTAACGTTTTTATAGAATATTTTGCTATGAATGATAAGTATTCCCAACGTACCATATTTATATTGCCTCTGTTCCTCTGTATATTATATAATTCTATATAGTATAATAAAGATGTTACCATTATTATTATACTTTTTATAAATTTTCTTAATTATATAATACAACACGAACAGGTCGTTTCTAATTTCTATAGTCGGGACAAAATTAACTGATCCATCAAGGCTGTACTCCTCACTGTAGATCACGCCAAGTACAAATTACTTTCCTGTCATGAAAAGATGAAGGGTAAAGCGACCGATTAGTCGATCACAATGGTGGGAACAATCGTGGCTTTGAGCAGCCAATTAATTTTGCTCGGATCGTTTTCATCCCTAGGCGGGAAATCTGTTTTTAATTCAAGAAGAAAAATAAAACGAATGAAAAACTCGGCGTTGCAAGACATCGATTTGCAAACGGAAACATATTCCGGATTCCTACAAAACCTACAGAATTAATTTTACGCAACGAATATTGGCATTCCGTGTTCCTGCAACGATCGTAATCGAATATTGCAGAATTTCAATAAACGATAAATCGTGAAAATGTAATAAACTTAAAACTTATTAAAGGGAATTTCGATGTTGGTGATTCGATCGCCTTTCGTGCGTCGATTGCCACCTGCACTGGCCGATCAATTTCCGAAATACATGACCGAGCACCTTGAAATATTTCGCCCCGGGGACATTCGGGAATAAGTAGCAAGTCGAATACCTCTTTTCATGCAAATTGCACACGCAACCGTCGACGCGGGTAAGAAAAATTATTTGGTTCGTCTCATTCTTCGCAGAGTCCAATCCCTTGAAACCGAAAATACACTCCTGGCGTTTCGCCAAAGCGAAGGCGCGCGCACACGGTGACGCTCGTACTTCTTATTTTTCTCGTTTACAAGAACTTTCTAATTTCCTTTATAGACCCTTTGAAGAAGATTCCTCGAATGTAATTTGACCGTTCTTTTGGCTCTTTTTTCCTGTAACTGCACCAGAAAATAATATACGATTTCGAATATTACGTACGGTTACAAAAACATTCGTTGTCAGGATCTATGAAGATTTCTACTTACGAAAGTAATACATTAGGTCGTCCTATAACTTCGTACTGTTCGATATTCTGAAATTGACGAGGATAAAATTTGTAATTCAATAGAATACAAACAAAATTTGTCAGTTCAGGGAATTTCTGAAATATACTAACATCAACAATTATCAACCTATCCAGAAACTCGATACTAATAAGATCATACGTCTTAGAACAGGACAATTTGTTATGGAAAATAACATTGAAATAAGAAATCGTTATTTAAAAATGCATTGTTTTGAATTCGATTAGAAATAAATAACTATGTTAATAACAAACTAATATCAGGTGTCGTGGATATCAACCTTCTTTTTGTAATCGCGTTTACGTTTGTATTTCTCATATTAAATTGATTTACTTTCCACAAGTAGTGATTATCGTTTCGATAAAATCTTGTATTACCATTTATATGTGTTTATAGTTATATGTATTATAGTGATATGTATTACCATTTATCGAATTATATTATTTTTATACAAATTATTCATCGAGCAGTGCCAATTTCCGCAATGAGTAAATGTTTGGAAGTCTGCCTTTTAAGAGCGTATCTCATCATATAAACAGCTTTTTGCTTTAAAATTTAAACTTATCGTTTGGTAATTCGTAGTAGAGCTGGGATTTTTTCGGCATCGAAAGGTCGTCGAGGAATGCGTAACTATTGAAACGAAAGCCAGCCACTAACGGCCGTGTAGGAATACCAGAGCCAATGTAAGGATCGTAAAGGTACGAACCCTTGGTTCGTTCCAAGTTCGAGGAAAACGGGACACTTTAATGATCTTCTGTAACATTGGAATCTCGTTCTGCTTCGAATTTCTTCCTTTATCTCTTCGTCTTTTAACTGCGATCGGAAGAAGTTGCGTGGACTCGCAACAGTAATACGAGCAACGATGGTTATATTTCTCAGAAACCATCGAATCTCGTTAATTGAATATCGATTTTATCAGTACTTTTAAATTCTTAATAAACATACAGGAAAACTAACAAAACATTATGTCTTATTTCTCGACAATTTTTATTATATTAGGTTGTCCCATATGTTCGTGCCAAGTTTCGTACTGCACCTCAAAGCAATATTTCATACATATCATGGGCTTTGATGAAAAATAGTAAATTTTATCACCTCTCAATGGTTCAAAATATACAAGGCGAGTCTTATAATATGACGACTTCAAATATCTCATAAATTATTTGTTGTACGAAAAAATGTTTCAGATAAATGTTGCACGGTTTATATGAGGAGACACGATACTGTAATCGATTTTACGTTATTTTGCTTCTTTGTCAAGGCATGGAGAGAGTTTGAGAGCATTGGGTGCTACGAAAGAAACCGGGTACGTTAGTAATATTATTGTGCATTGAATAATGGTCAGATTTGCGAAGGATTCGACGCGTTAGCGCGAAAGTAATACTGGCGCGGGGCCAATTGCTAAAATGTTACAGCCAATTTCGAAGAGAGATGGTGGAAAAAAAAAGTAAACCGGTTACAAAAGAGCGAGGTGACGCGACGGGTTCATCGCCACTGGAGCTGATCCAAATACTTTCGACTTTTCGGGAAGACGATTTTTATCGGAACTTACGTGTACGGTTGCCATGAAAAAGATAAATGATTACGCCCGCGACTCTGCCACCGTGTAATTGAGTTCTTTTTTTTTTGTTTCAGGTATGTATCTCCCTTTCCTTTCGTCTGTATCTTGGCGGCGATTCAAGGTAACGAGCGCTTCTACTTACTTTGTTTTAACGCCGATTTTTCAGTAAAAGCAGTTTTATCCTCCATTTCGAAAGGTTAATAATGATTTCACGACAAATAATTAATCTAGAGTTTAAGACTATACTCGTGATGTTGTTCACGTTGAAGTATAATCTCATACGTTCAATGAAATTTAAGGATTCTTTAAATCTTAAGTTTCATTAAGTTACTTAACTCGGTAGAAAATATTCTATGTATATTATCTTCGCTTATGTTCTATGTGTTAATCCAACTTCGATTTAATCGATGAGTCAGTTGCAAAATTGACAATTGTACTTTCACAATTGTGTGTACATAAGTACAGTTAAAATGAAATTTTCATTTTATTTGAAAAGATAAATTTCTTCTTTCTTTCTTTCTTAGCATTTCTCTTCAAACACCTCCAATTCTCTCTCTTCAATTTAACGAAATGTAACTATTACAACGTACAATAAAAAAATAGTTTTTTTGGATCTTAATGCTCTACAAAATAAATTACTGTACCTGTTTGAATGGAATGCTTGTTTCAAACGAAATTACACCGAACAATACAAATAATAGCTATACGAGTCTCTTTGTTACAGCTCCAATACTTTATTGCCGTACTATAACGAATCTCACTCATCATCAAGACTTACATTAAATATATATTAAAATCAACACATTTTTACATTCACGAGGTATTCGTGAAACAAATCTATTTTTTTTCGTGGTCATTCCTTGTACGAACAAATATAAACAAAATTAAATAGTATACATTTAAAAAATGAATTGGAACTAAATCGTACGTCAAGGGGTTAAGAATAACGTAATCGTTTCGAACAATGTATTCAAGTAATGCATGTCTAATCTTTACAAATTGTTTAAATGTGTTCCGTGAGTGTTCTTCTCTAGCGTCGAATTATTATTAGCTTAAATTTCTTTGATTACCCCAAATTAAATACACGATTCAGTCATTACGAATCCCCGAAATGATAAAAATGAAGGTTGTCCGCGTGGAAATGAAAACTAATGGTTCATGTGGGTCGAAAATCCACCTCCGTTAATAGCCCGATTTTACTAAATACCTCTAATTCGAGCAGACGCCTTGCGCCAGCATCCCCTAATAACGTTAGTCATCATAAATTTATTTCCTGCCTCCGGTTAACGCGCACACACGACATTGGTGCAGCTTGTTGGACGGTTATGCGAGGTCTTTGTAACATCGTGGCCAACATCGACCACCAACGTTGCAACAAGAAAATACGGGGAACGCTCAAAGTCAGCAGGAACGACGGCGAAAGAATCGCAAATTACACGAATCGTTAGCGAATCGTGTTTCCCTCGCGCGGAAACTATAACCCTTTCACTATCCTCGAGCAACGTAGGAAAAAGTTAGCTGCAAGCAAAGATTAAGGGGAGACTGGAGGGCTACAGCTCTGACCTTCTTCCTTCAAGAGACTTCCATTTTTCAAATACTAAAATAATTTTCTACAAATATTAAGTCGTTCCATATGTTCATGCTTAGATTTTCACTACGACTTGAATATTTCGAACCATGGAATTTTATGAAAAACAGTAAACCCGTTCTCGTTTGACAACTCCCTCCCCCACCTTTGGTAAAGTCATCATATCGTCGCTAGTGTAAATTTTATACTTTGAGCTTTGATACAATGTCCGTTTCAAGTTTCTATGAATTGTTGATGTTGGTTTGTTTAAATTGTCATTTTGTTTGTTTTCTACTAAATTACAAATTTTTATCATGATTAATTTGAGAATGTCGTACAGCACGAACTTATAGTATAACTAAACGTATGCACATTGTTTCCTATTTTATTAGTTCTTTTTATCTAAATTATTAATGCAGAAGAGAAAATATATCAAGATAATACGCGTAAATGAAGAAAAAAAAAAAAGTTTGGGTAATTGGAGTAATATACAGAAGAATGGGAGCAACTAAACTAAATTAGAGAAATCATATCTTGGAAGACTAAACTGTGATTATGTATGAAATTCAGTCTATAATTAAAGCGTGTTAAAATATAGCTGTGTCGAGCTTTAATATTACTCGTTAATTGAACGTATCGCTTATTAATTATTAAAGATACTACTGAACAAGTTTGTAGGATATTCAAATTGATATTTGTGCTCATGTTACGGGACAAAATAGATTAACTGTTGATCCCGAAATGATACAGTGGACATAGTGGTAATCAATCATGTATATTGTATCTTCACACGTGATAATCAGTTTTGGCCCGAATACCTGACCATGAGTCTCACGCGTGGTTGTAGGGCAAAGGGTTAAGAAAAAAATTCGTCTAATAAAGGGTTAAGCGCCCAGAAAGAAATAAGTATCCTGTTTCTATCGATAGAAAAGTTCTAAAAGAGACTTTCGAGCAGCACTTAGGGATTTCCGATGATCGTGAGCCGGCGTTGAACCATTCGACCTCTCGAACGTAGTCTAACGGCCGACCTGGAAACAGTGTACCGTTCGAGGGGATGAAAAAACGCAGATGTGCTGATTGAGGGATCATGTCCCGTCACGTCGAGCGTGCCGTGTCGTCGAGACTATCCTGGCGGGCCGTTGGTTCGCCGATCGCGCAATCGTACGATCTGCTTTCGAGAGGAGCCGCCGAACGCCACTCTCATTAGCAATTCATTAGCGGCGGGTTCTAACGCGTTAACAGCGAAATCCATTAAACGAATTGTAGTCCCGGAGTTCGACCTCGCCGCGGGTGTATCGAGAAGCGTCGAGATCCGCCGGTAGATTATCGGTATTTATGTAACACCTTCGCGGACTCATTGCGGACAAGTCGGACAAAGGGGCAAGGTGAAGAAAGAACCTTGCCCCTTGCTTGTATCCGTTCCGCAAACTAAGCTATAGTTCGAGAAACGTACGCCCACGCGGCGGACGAACACGGACCGATCCTCTCGCTGCTTTCGACAGATTTGGATACGGCCGAGAAATGGAAAGCAGTTGTTCCCTCGACCTAATTGCCTGTCTGAGCGTTTCGCTCGCGTCTTCCCTACCCGGTCGTTTACCCTTTTACTTTTCTGAGACACGCAACTCGAGCGTACCCTTGAACGGCACCCTCGACGGCCGTTTATCCGCAATGCAAACTGCTACGAACGGCGAGCCTATCTTTATTGACATCGCCGTGCATCGATACTCTGCCCGAAATTAGCCGATTCGAGAGTGGCAGCGCAACTTGCACGCTCCATCGAGGAGAAATTATTATTATTATCATTCATTTGTTAACGGGAAGAAAAAAATCCTTTAGTATAAAAGATATAATATGTAAGGGACAACAAATGTGGATTATACGTATAGTAGATATGTGTAATGTATGGCCAGAAATTTCCTTGAAATTTCATGCGTATACAGTGAGGAGCAAAATTGAACACACATACGACATTTTAACAAAAGTAATTTTTTATTCATTATTTGCATGTAGAATAGAAAAGAAACAAAATACTTAGTATTATTTACAATCTTCTGGCTTTTAAAAAGAAATTTAACATTTGTGATATCATTATTATTTCGCTTCGTACAATTTTTAACCTTGATAATTGCTTCAATGCGAAAAAAAAAATTTCAAATCGTCCTGGAAAAATTATTTTCGGTTACGGGGGTCGATTACAATCATTTTTGGTGAATAGACATACCCTCGAAATCCTAACCAGTTTCGAAAAAAAAATTCCTTACCGAAAATATAATTTCAGGCCAGAAATGCTTCTCGTAAATTTCATGCGAATCTTTAAAACGTCATAACTTCCGAACGGATTGGACGATTTTAATGTTTAAAAAAGCAAACTACGCGTATTTTGGTAGAGAATATGTACAAATCGCAAAAATATTCGAAAAGTTGGTCCTTAACCCCGTAAAGTTAGAAAAACCCCATAAAAATGCTCCAATTTTCAAACAGCCATAACTCCTACAATTGTGAATATATTTCAATGAAACTTTTTTCTGAAGTAGAGCTCATGGATACCTACAAAAAAGTATTAGACAATTTTTCTGTAGGGCGTCAAACAAAATTACTAAAAGTGAAAAAGGAATTTTTAAGAAAAATCGACAGGGGGTAGGTGCCTAAATTTTTCGACGGAAAAAAGAATTTTCAAGTCGTTCTGAAAAAAATATTTTTGGCTGCAAGGGTCAGTTACAATCATTTTTGGTGAATAGACACACACACGAAATCCTACCCATTTTCGAGAAAAAAATTCGAGTAGGTGCCCAAATTTTTCGACAAAATTAAAAAATTTCAAATCGTTCTAAAAAAATTATTTTCGGTTACGGGGGTCAATTACAATCATTTTTGGTCAATAGACATACCTTCAAAATCCTACGTGCTTTCGAGAAAAAAATTCAGTACGGGCGGAATTTTAAACGTTAATAACTTTTTAACGAAGCCTCCATCAACAAATTAGTATTCTTGATTTCCGTCTTATTTTTGCCTCTAGAATCTCCCATTAAAATTTTTCCCAAGGGTGACCGAACACCCTGTATATTTTTGTCTCCGTATTATAGAGTCCCGTGTAGTATTTCGAGTTTGGTAGTGACTGCGTCCGACAGTGGCACCCTTGCAGTTATATTTAAGCCCTGGCACCCTACACACTCAAGTCAAACCATATCGCGGTACCTGGACGGGTGCTGCTGGTAAATGTCCCGAGCTTTGTCTTCGGAACCATCAGCAGTCTAAATGCGGCCGAATGCTTGCGCTCGCTTATAGCGTGACGGTGTCAAGGGCCGCTTAATATAGGTAAGCTCGAGTTCGATGCACCTTTTGCGTACACGCGCGTAAACGCAGTCTGCATTCAGGTATTTAGGAGATTCTGTAGACGTGTATGAAAATTCTTCATTCAGAATGCAGAAAAGTAACATTAAATTTTGTCTGTCGTCACGGACGAACAATCCCTCGAAGAACATTCCAACGAATATTGTGGCGTGTTTGCGAGGGTAGTCGCGTCGCAAAATTTTTTTTGGAATAAGGGGTTGTGAAAATCGATAATTGATAAACCGTTACTTTTGTAGTGAAAAAATATATAACGAAAGTTACTGCAAATTAAAGGAAACTTCTTTTTTCTATAGAAATTTTCGATAACATAGATAGGAATCGAGATAAACGAAACTCAGTTATTCTATTTGTTTTTTTTATTCCTATCGTGGGGAAACGGCTATTGTAATGAAACTTAAAGCGTAGATACAGCTCGACATAAAATGTAAACTGTATGATATTTCAAACTTTTTGACTGGGAAGGAAAATTGTAGGCGTTGTCAATCATAAAATCTACGAAATCTCGTATGCTGTATTTTTAACAGCAAAAGCACACGTCACAAGGGTTGCAGAAAATTAAATTTAGAGGCATTCGTTGTACAGAAATTTTTGATATGCTGAATAGCAAGCTAGAATTCAATAAGCGATAGAAAAAAATTGTTAAAGAAGAAATTGAATGATACAGTAATGTCTACTTTTCTATTATTTAGTGGCGGTTTCCTAAAAAATTTATGACTTTCTCAGTAATCTCATTCTTTTATAATTCGTTGAACGTTCTTTAATTATGTATTAACTCTAGTTTCTTTTGCAATTTGACGTCCTGTAAGAACTGAATTGGAAGCCACCCTTGAAAAGTTTTTGCTCTTGGTCGTCGACCAGAGTACTTTCTCATATATTATTCTTCATTTTCTAAGTAATTACAGCGATTTCATTTTTCTTTCATATTGATAATTACTTTGATCTTACTGTTACTTAATTTCTTTCAACCTGATAATATTTGACAAATAATATTGCAAATAGAATTACTTGAAGTATTTATTACAGCCCCCTTGTTTCGCTGACAAATTACAACTATTTTATAATATTATCACGGAAACCTGTGTTTTCATTTATAGTTTCGAAATTTCATTATTAAGAAATTCGTGGAACCGTATAAAGTACGTCTATGCAAAGTGAATAAAAAAATTTAGAGTGGAAGAAGAACATTTTTGGTGGAATGCATTTTTATTCCAGTATGTCTTCTATAATTTTGTCACGGAGTGTATAATTTCTCTTATGAATGAATGTTTAATAACTATGTATTGTAACTAATCTTCGCATATTATACGTATGATTGCACTCCATAAAACTATTTCTTAAATAGTATAGTATTACTGTTTTATAGAAAAGATACACAGAATAACGCGTTGAACTGTTTGGCAACCTAACGTTATTCTTGGGAAAGATGGATATATCAATTCCACCGCGATTATGTCGTTCAAGACGTGCAATAAATTGCGTGTCGTGAAGCGAATTTAAACTTTCGCGGTGTCGTGTGAAAAATTGCGGTGCAGCTAGCAAGATCGAGTGAAATATAATTCAGATCTCTGTTGCGACAGTATAATGCAGAAAAATCGTAGATTTCCGTAGGTTCGAACGATTTTCTATTCGTAAAATGGTGACGTTACTACTGAAATTTATAGCATTTATATTCGTTGAACAATAAATGCATTAATTATATACTGAAACAAATATTCGTGCATAAGACATAATCTTTAAATATGTAATAAAAATTTTGTCTCTTCTGCCACAGTAATTGAATATTTATGTTGGATTTTGTATCAACGATGCTGCAACAATTTTCTATTTTTAAAGTTTAACGTAAGTTTTCGCTTTTATCGACGAGAAACAAAAAGGAGTTCTTTATATTAATTTTTATATAAATTAAGAATGACTAAAAACGGAATGAAACAACTATAGAAGAGTTTTAATTTTAACTTCCAGAGACAACAATAAATAAATGTAACTCGTCGTAAATCGTACATTTCTGTGGTATTTTAATGAATGCATATTGATCAGAACAGTGCATGACTTCCATACTTTTTGATGCAACCTTGATTTAAACGAACATTTTTCCGTTTAATGAGACAGTCGAAATGAAAATTCGTTTGTAAATTATTATCGTAGAATCGTTATCGGTGTTCGAGACGTTCAACGGATTGGAGTAAAATTGATACATCCCCACAATTTCACAGTTCGACTACGATAGCATTTATCAAGTTTGATATAAACCCGAAAAATCATCAAAATTTTAATGTAAACTTGTTTGCTTTTGATTTTGCAATTATTATCAATAATTGTTCTTTATCTGTAACTGTGTTTAAAAATGAATAGACTTTCACTTTCAAAATTAGTAAAAAAGAATTAAGAAAGGCTTGATTTTAATTCGTAATATCCAGATTTTTAAAAGCACATAAACTGCCATGTTTTTGTTATAACTCGTGCAGTGTTCCATGCGAGGGTTAAATCACATTATAATTAAAACATTTATATTCTATTCGTGGCGTGTGTGTGTTTTTATAATGCACATTCTCTTCTGAAATATTAAAATACATCACCTACTCACTTCGTCCATTTAGCCGAGCGTTATTTCGTTGGATTCGTTATGAGTACGACTTTGCAGCTGAAATTTCTATGTAATGTAACGTGACCCGTGGATGTCTTCGATGTTATCACTTTATAATTCATGACGGTTAGTGTGCCGGCAGGAGACTGAATTTCGTCGTGCTTACGATTTACGGTTGCACGTACAAGTAGACCTGAAAGTATCAAGGTGTCGGAACGTTGAATATATTCTTATTCTTCGTAGCCTAAGAGTCATCTCTCATGGAATGGTACATTCAAAGCACAACTTTCTCTGCGTGTTTATCCCTATACACCTAGTGCCTAACTACCGTGGGAGTGCTGGTTACTTTCTTAACTTGGACTCGCTTTTAATGGCATTACAAATTTGTAAATAGACGTTTGCTAGTTAATAAAATATGTAGCAGAAATAGTAACGCAGTCTTTCGTTTTTCACAACATAGAGACAATTTATTTTCTGGTTGCAGATTTTTCTAACAAAAAAGTTTATTGTGAAAAGAAATTCCTTAGTTGGAGTCTTAGGTTACCTAGACAATATATTGTAATCTGAAAACAAGATTTTATTTGTAATTCTTAGCATTATTAATACGTATATTTTCAAATATATTACAATATATTATACTTACAGAATTACCTAACTTCTTGACGAGAACCTAAATAGCAAAGTCAAGACGTAGAAAACCTAGAATTGCTGTAATTTTGTCCTGGCAAGTCTAAATAAAATAACAAACGATTCCATTTCTGTTGTGCTAAATTTTAAAAATAATTTTGTTCTACAATAAAATTTTCGTCGTTCTTTGTGGAACAGGTAGTTTTTGGAATTTTAATGTTTGTCTCGACCTGTGCTTCGACTACCCGAAAGTTACAGGCAACCTGGGTAATCTTATTTGATAAGAAACTTCCGTAACCCGACACGGACCGATCCCTCCTCTCGTCTCCAAATATGTCTTGGATACCTGAAAACTTAAGCTAACGGGAACCTGTGCTAAATTAGCACCTTTCTGTTAAAAGATAAGTCGAATAGCTTCGAAGGGCGAACAAGAGATAGAATTTTTTTCCAGAAATTATTTTTCTTTAGCATATTAAAGATACTTAATATTTTTGAAGCAGGTACACGTGACTTTATTTCTTGCCTAGATTTGGAAAATTATTCAAAATAAATTCAAATGCTTAAAATACATATATTTTAATTCTGTTCTTAAATAATAATAAATAAAACAAAATGAATTTATATCGAAGAACGTCTTTAATCAAAACTTGACCAATTAATATATTCAAGTAATTTATAAAATCTATGTAGAAATATTTATTGGAGCCGAAAGATAATAAATGTGCACTGCGATGTTTAACGAACACAGAATGATAACGAGTAAAAATAATTTCGATTTGTTTAATAGAAAAATTACAATCTTTGAAAGGGTAACAAAAAAATGGTCCAAAAACGACAGCTTTCCTTTACGGTCCTCGTCTCTGACGGCAAAGGCGTTAATGTTCTCGTCTCAACGGACCACCTTGTATGCAAATCTCTTACCGGTTGTTCTTTTTCGCTATTAGAATACAATATGTGTTCTCCGTTCGCGTTTGCCAAGTTCAGAGATGAATTCTGGATCTGTAACGTTACGCTTGGTAATTCACTTCGCTCGATATTGGAGATTTTCAGTCGGTAAGGCAAGGCTTTCGACGTATTTAGTTACATTAAATAGAAATATAAAGGCTTAATACAAATTGTCAATGCAATCAGTGTGCGCCGAGGAAACCTGTTATTTCTGTTGAAGATACGAGGAGACAGCGAAGGCTTCGCAGGGTCCGTAAGCGATACGAGAGAAGGAAACCGAGACTTTGCTTGTGTAAGCTTGAATAAACCTTGAGACAACCGACCGAAACCCTTCTCTCCTTTTCGCTTCTCTTTCTTCTCAGCGTCTCGTTCCCAACAGTCTTCCTTAATTTGTCCGAGACTCTTCAAGTCAAACTCTGACCGGGCATGTGTTCTCGATGTCATTTTCTACCTACGCGAAATTGCAAAATGGAATAGGAGAAATTCATCAAACGACAAATAGGTTGCTGTAATAAACTAATTCTGCCTTCCTTTTAGGCGAGAACAAGATGAAGAGGAACGTAGCGTCGCATACATATGAAACTAAATATTATAATATAGCTAGGAACAGGCTGAATGCTTACCGAATAATTATTCTATTATTTACGAGCCCTTCAAATTTTCGATTCACAATTTACTAGAGTTACTTTTCGAAAGTATAAAATTGATTTCCGTGTTCATTTTTTTATTCTAAAGTCTAAAATGTAGAATCTCGTTTATCTAATTGATCCAATGTGCCAGACTTTGAGTCATTTGTATTCCAGTAAAAACTTTATTACAGCACGAACAGAATAATACTAATTTCACGGTAAAAAAATCTACGAGTAACCTGTATAGTTTCTTCGTAATATATTTACCGAGAAAACAGTACTTTCTGATCTTTTTAATTAGCAATTTAAAATTACTAGTAGTTTCTTCGATTCTCTAATACTTAATTTTACATACTGTTTCTTCTAATTTTTTTAATTTCTTTGTAACATAAAATAATGACGCGAAGGAAGTAACGGAGTATTACGTAAAGCAGACTTCGTAAAATGTTTTTGTTTATCGTTTGGTTCGATATCGATATGGATTGAAACGTTGGAGCACATAGTACGCCAGGACAGGGCTAATTCAACTTTCAGCATTTTATCTTAAATTCGCGATTCAGGCTTGCCGACGGTTAATTGGGTGAAAGCGATGCGAACGACCGGACGGCAGAATTAATTAAGCGATTAAGTTAGGTAGCTCGCGAGGTCTTGTTAAGAGGTTAAGTTTCGAAATTGGGGACAACCAAGCCGAGGTCAGAGTTCGTAGCTCGAAAGTGACATGTAACTATATGTTGAACACCCACGTACGACGTTGTAATTTAAGACACGAAAAGCGTTCGGTGGATGTTGCAACATCTATAATTCAGGATCGTTAGGGGAGAAAAATTAGCACAAGGACGTGGTGATTTATCGACATTTATCCGCAGAATTGATTCACGAACGAACACGAGCGATCTCTATGCTCGAACGTGAATTTATTTTGATCGCGAGAACTTCACGAAACCTCACGATGCATCACAAATCCTTCATAAATTATGAAAATATGAGAGCAAAAATTCAGAAAATTATGGAACTCTGGGAATATGTAAATCACAAGTAGACAATACGTAAATTATGTTGCTGTCTGAATTTACTCTAAAGGGTGAAATCAACCACTGAAAATTCAGCTATTTTTCGTTTTTAGTTTGTAACTGACAAACTATAAGAGATAGGAAGAAGTGGCTGTAACGTATAATATTTACGATTTTTATATTTGATGAAATTATTATTGGGATATATAAAAGTGACAATTTGGAACGTCGTCTTTCCTATTTCCCACTTATTATCGAGATAAACTGAATCGCTTTTCGTACAAAGAAGCCCCTTTCTTCCGAAGGAACGCACCCCCTTCGACACCAGATATTTTCTTTAGCCAAGTCGTATGGTTTCCTGCACCTACTCCGACCCCCTGTAACGGTGAAACAATCACTCCAATTGACTCTCACTTTTCAACATATGCGGCTGTTTACTTTTGCGCCTGGTAGAAAAACTAACAGAAACCTTAATTTCTTTTTTTTTGCACAGCTACGATAGACTAGGGTGAAACGTTATGTATTCTAGGTGCAAACATTTTATAACGAAAGGGTTAAATCTCATTATATTCATACAATTCGCATAAAATTCTATACCCTTTCAAATACTATCTGACGCAGCGATATTTAGGGGCATCAAGTTCTTTCTCCAATGAATGATGTTATTTGTACTTCACAAACGAAGAAGAATCGCATACACAGACCTACAGTTGATAAAATTTTATTCGAAATGAAAATAAGGAATCATTATTAGAAATAACACATTTTTTAATTTATGTAATGATATCTGAAAATAAACGAAATAATTGATTCGCTTGGAATAACAGACACTTTAGGTAATGCAATTATTTCTTAATCTTTTATTTAAAATCAAACACCGATGAAAAAATAATGGCGAAGACAGTTTTACTTACACTTTCTACGAAATTTGGAATGCAAATTGTTTAAAGTATTTTTTAGTATATTGTTTTTACTTTTCAAATCAGTTAAATCAGCTTAATAGATTAAATTAAGTACACCGTAAATTCAATTACGAATTGTTGGCTATTTAGTATCGATAATATAGCGCGATAATCCACGAAGAGCAAAGTTGTCTTAAACTTTTGTCCGCAACTGTATCTTGCATCGCAAGGCTTCTTGACGAAGTAGTCGTGGATGAAAGATAACCCGTTTGAATAAAATGTTCATCGAATATAGAAAGTTCCACTGTCATTGCGAAACGAAAGGTTGATACGTTGAACGTAGTGTTTTCGTTATTTGGTCTATTCTCGGCTAGGATTCGTAGGCGTTTTGCACCTACCTGGAATACACCTACAACGACGAAGACGGATGTGGGTGAAAGACAAAGTAGATAATAGCATAGTGATCGTTATTTCCGGCACGCTAGCGGCGAGCTGAACTTTTATACGATCGAGTTTTCGTACACGGTTTGGTTGTGCATCAACGGAAACGGTGTTTGTCACGGAACCAACAACTTCCTTCCGCGATTTGTTTCACTTTTGTAACAAAACAAACCATTTCTCTGAAAGCAAGCGCGTACGATTGTTCGAAATTACGACGGGAATATTTATAGATCTCTTGTTTAGTCTTGAAGATTCGTAGAATACGATGGACGTAAACAGTTTATTCAAATTCAAAGTACCTACGCGAAGTAGAACGAAAAGGATACGCTCGATTGCACAGGACGACGAAAACTAATTTTTGAAAACGAACTGAAAAGAGTAGATTTTTTGCAAATTTTTGGACTGTGAAATCGAATATGATAGCTGTTTTCTTTGTAGCAATTTTTTTTATTACGCAGGGAAAATGCAGTTAATGACAAAAAGAAAATAAAAATTTTTAAGGAATGAAAAAAGTTTCGTTCTTACGTTAAAATGATACAAAATAAATGAACTGGTAAAGTAATTTTCAATGTTTCTGTACAATAGCTTACGATTTAAGAGCAGAGAAATTAAAGTAATATTTGCCCATTTATGTATATATTAATATATATTTGTATCACATGTTGAATTAACATCATTTTGTAAATTCGAAACGATTCGAAGCATCCCAAATCCCATGGCATTTACGTACAAATAAAACCTAAACTTTGTACTATGTATCCGCTATTTGAAATAATGTTCATTACAAAATAGAGGTACGTAATTTGTAAATTTTCAGAAACAAAATAGCCCTTTGTCTCTTTGTTTCTAAAAGAGAACGGTGAAGTTGGAATATTTGTCGGAACGCGTTGTCAGTTTTTAATTAAACGCAGCGGATCTATGGAATTGTTCGTGTGGTTTTGATGTTTCATGTTTTCGAAACGAACACGCGTTTTATGGGATGTACGATCGCTTCGATATTTTTTAAATTTTGGCAACGGTTTGTATCGATTTTTTACATGTTGCCAACGCAGATGCATGTACGCCAGGTTGCGGCAAATACGCGACGTCAGAGAAAAGAGAGAGGAAAGGAATGAAAAGGAAATGTTTTGTGTGAGTTTCTGCATGTAGAAACGAAAAATGTGTTACTAATAGAAAGTTGTTGACCTCTAACGATCATAATAATTCAATGATAACCAAGGAACGAAGAAAATTTTGTTCATCAAAAGAGTTAGTTATTACGATTTCCAGTACTTTGTTATCTTTTGGTCCAAAATATAATCACACGATTAAATCGTGCCAAAATTTTGTCTATTAGCAGCTTTTTTCACTTGTTTAAATGAGAGCAATGACTTGTCTAGCTCATACAATTATCTCGTCCGTTTCATCCATTTTTAATTTAAATTATTTCATATTCATATGTTTTAAACATTTGAAATTAATTTTTCAGTTATTTTTGGAGATCTCGTAAACTCAAAATATCAGTTTCGATAACACTGTGTTTAAAATTTAAAATATACTCTTTTTGTATTTTCAGAATAATTTTGGGTATTTACTATAAGTCTGTACAGACATAGACTTAACATTTCTTTACTTTTCTCCGTTGCACAAGACGTTATGGGACGTCGAAAGATGTTAACGCAATTACGCAACGGAACTATTCGCGAGTGGCTTCGAAATGACTGAACCAGAAAGAAAAGAGTCTGTTAACGCATAAGCAACGATTGGCAACTTCTTCCACTCTCGGGCAAAAGTTCAGCGAAGCGAATTGAAGGTACGCAGGACCATGTAGGAATTGCCATGTGTGGGCAAACAGGCCCCAGGCTCCATCTACCCACGTACCCGTCATATCTGTAGACGAGCACAATCGAGTGTCTTGTACACACCTATTCCAGAACGCGTCCACGTGTACCTGTACGTACGAACTGCAGTAACCTATGAATGATATTATGCCTCGCGGTTGCTTCACACCCGGGTAGATCTCATCGTATTATCGTCACCTTCTGAAAACCGGACTGAAGTAGCGGTGACCCGTCGTCTCCCTCGAGATCCAAGATTGGGTAATACACGTTGAAACCCTTCCTTTCGAGGATCTCGAAGAGTTATTCCGAATACCTTCGTACCAAAGTACCGTACTCGAAATTTCATTACGAAAATACTTGACAAATTCTACACCTCCTGGATCGTAAACTTTCACACTAAGGTGGTCTTTTCTGATGCAGAAAACAATTATTCGGACGATCTTATGGGGACCAGGCAGTCAGATTGAGCCTTTTGTTTTGAAAATTGCGTGATTGTTTTCCAATAGTGAACGAATTTTATTCTTTTATATTAGTCCTGGAAAAGCTAGTTTCGGTCAAAATAATTGTTGAGTTTGTACAGATATATCCAAGTTTCAATTTCTTGCACTTTTAAACACATTTTTAAAATGTTTCGTGTGCCAATTTTCGTACAATTTCAAGATCAAAATCCTTTATGTTTTCTGGTAAAACATCTGCTTCGATGGAGGTTCGTAAAGATTAAAATCGAATCGCAAAAATTGATGTCTGCTTTTGAAACGAAGAAATAGCTTTCAGTAAAATATTTCGTGTTTAATGTTTCAATTGGTTCTAAAATTTCAGAAAATACTACAATTATAAAAATGATAGAAGTAATGTAATGTAAATTTGTTGATCAAGTTTTGATCTATACTAAAAGGTAACTTTAGTCTACTATTAAAAGCCATGAATTATGTATAAAAAATCTACCCCTATATTTCGTTTCACCCTAACGTGCACTGTACCGTGTAATTAACGAAGACTTTTAAATTGCATTGTTTCTTGGTTTAAATGTTCCGACTCCTTTGGCGTAATGTCTGATCTGATCCAGATGACACATCGTTAACTCCTTTCAATGTTATATTCCTTTTACGTTCAGAATATGTTCGAATTGCGTCACTTATGTATCCAGCATACGAGGATCGTTTATGAAAAAACTATAGTCGATGAGATATTTGCGGCACCGTTACATAGGAATGGTGTGGCGACCACGTGGTATGGCATACGACATATATCATGTTACATTAACTCACTCGATGACAGACAGCGTGACACGGGAAATACTCTCCCATGTCTTGGCAGAGTTAGAAAGGGTTGACAGTGAAATTGCTTCAAAAATATTAGATCTGTCGGAAGCTTTCGGCTCCTTTCAACCATATTTTTCCTCACCGCTTCGCGCAGTTCCCGTTAAAAGGAATTGGAATCGATGGACGTGCTCTGAAATGGCTCAATATAACGTTTCGAACGCTTTCGTATTTTTCACCCCATAATAACCAATATAAAGACTGAAATGAAAATTTTTCACGTACTATGAATAAATTTCCATTCGTGAATATGCAAAACTAAATTATACTCGAAGCATTAGTTTCCGAAACACCATGTGAAATCTGTTTTCAACAGCTATCTTTTTTTTGAAAACTAATAATTCAGTTTGTTATTAAATACGAAATAGTGACGATGTATCTTACTATGCAAACAAAGCAATTTCTATATTTTAAGTACGGTAGAGCCTCGATTGTTCAAACTAATCATCTTTTGTATTTGTTTTAGAGACTTCCTTTGTAATAAACAAACTTCTATAAAGTTTTTGTTGAAATTAATTGGTGTACGAATACTTTTTATCGCATCAGGTGTAAGTGGTATTTGTCAAATAAAACTGAATTTACATTTTTTAACAAATAAAACTTTAACGATTACGAGTAAAAACCACGTTGCAAATTTTAAAAATATAATAGCGTCGCGTGTGAATAACGATACATATTTATACATATCAAGATCGATCCAGTAGATTCGGGAAGTCTACATTTTGCGATACCACTTTGTGAAAATGTTCATATATTATGGAAGAAACAACGAAACCTCCAATTGTGATAATGTTTTTTCTTTGTCGGTTATTTTTTCTTTATCCGTGAGATTTTACCTACGTACGATACTCGTAAACCACGAACGGAACGTTGTAAATAGAAGAAAAAAGATCATCTTTGTGTACACTACTACCTACGGTCGTGTCTCGAAGGCAAAGAAAGCTTATCGCGGAGCTACAAATGCAATAACGCACCTTTCGCGTTATCGATTGATTGCGAGATAGTGGTCGACTATTGAAAAGTAAACCTCGATAAGAAAGTTTGTAGAAGGTATTTCATTGATGACAGGGATACCTGAAAACTTGAATTTTTTCCAGTCAATGGTAAGTTAGCTTTTCTGCTTTATCAGGAAAAAATGAACCGTCTGCTGCATCGAACTTGGTATTTTTTGTTTAATACGCTGACCAAAACAATTAGAATTAAATGTTAAATTGCATATCCGAATAGCTTTGAAAGCCACTTACTTTACAGAGTGGCTCGTTAGAAACAAATAACCTGATTATCTCGTTCGCTGATAACTCTTTGTTATTCTAATTGAATAATAAGTGGTTCGGCGTTATTACATGCCCCGATAAAAAGATAATATGTTTAGTTTTTACAAAGTACTCGATTAGACACATTCTACAAAAGAAGATTAAGGAGTTGAATAATGTTTAATTTAAATGTTGAATAATTTCATAAGGAGAATAAAGAGTGAATGTAATTTTTTCCAAATTTAAGGCAATGAATATATGCTTTATATATAAATATCTTTTTTTAAATAGTACTAGAGACTTTTTCGAAAAAATTATATATTAAAAATAGTAGTATTTGAACGAAGAAATCATACTGAAGAACGTCTACCAGCATTTTTCTTATAATTTTACTGCTTCACTGTTATTAAAAATTTATATTTCTGCGTAGAAAATAACATATAAATTCGCTATTAAACTATCGAAGCTTTTGATTATTATATAGTAATATAATTTATCTATAAAACCATATGCCTTGAAAACTTTATTGTATCTTTAACAGCGAAGAGAGATAATGACTCGTTTAATTTGCTTAAAAATGATTGTAAATACAATGCATTATATTATTTAAGTTCAACATTTCTTTCGTTGGTGATCGTCTTTAATCCATTCTACATTTACCAAGGTTTACAAAACTCGATTAATTGGTGCTAGATACAATATGATATTAGAAAATTTGTACTAAGTTTAATGGAATGGAAAGTAATGGAGCTATAAATGTAAGTACATAAAATGTGAAAGAATGTTACGACTATCGTATATTTCTGCTTCAACATACTCGAAGTAAAATATAGATGAAAGCGATGGTGTAGAAACTTCGATAGGGATGCAGTATACATATTTTACAAAGAGTTCTGTGTTTAATCTATCGTAGAATAAAAGCAAAAGTTACTTATTGTCTTTTAAACAAACATTGGAATGATATCTGAATTATTATGTATGAATTACTCTATTTTTAATTTTTTCCATTATACAAGCATCAAAATTATAGTGTCACGCCTATACATTTCGAATTAGAATTACTTATATGTATATTATATGTATAAAAGCTGCCTATTTTGTAACTATACTCATCGGGTCAGTGATTACCAGTAAACAGACACGACTTTCTACTTTTGTTCCACAAATAATACTGAATCTCATAAAGGAAATCGGTTTAAGCAACTGCACCGGAAAATGACATTACGGGACACGATTTACATGTACAATAGAAGCTCTGAAATTACAATGACCCCATGCAAGTAATTAAAGGTTAATACTGTTTCTAATTATTAATACAGTTACATGTACATAATTGCAAATGTTATTAAACTCTTGTTAACCATGAGCTTAAATCATCATAATTCAAATTGATCGTTTGCTTCAACGAAGTGTTCTACGCTAAAACTTTAAACAAAATTGATTTTTTTTCCATTTTTTGACAGAATACATAAGTTTTATTACTCGAATTTGTTAGAAATGGGCGGACGTGTAATTTTTCATTGCAAGTTGTAAAACAAGAAATCATGCAATTTTCTTAAACTATAAGACATAGTTTCTATATATATATATATATATAAAATTATATACAATATAATTATAATTATATATATATAAAATCAATATTTCTTTTAATACCACGTCGAAACTAATTATTCAATCAAAAATTCCGTATGTGCAACTGACGAGAATAGTATTAGGAACCACCATACAAAATTTTAAATAAATCGGATGAAAATTGATTCAGTTATTGAGCCGTCCAGATTGAATAATGTAGTTTTGAGAAAAACGTGTTTAAAGTTTTCCACCAAATTATCTATGAAATAACGTTGGAATGTTTAAACTTTTTAAAGGGCATCCACTTCAGGACCCTAACATGTATCCTCTGTAGAAAGATCATCGTCATCTCCTTCAGCATCCGACTGGGGTCCAATTTTAATATCGAGGACCTTTATCATTTGTAATAATTCTGAATAGCCATCATTAAATTGGATTAAAGCTAAATAAGTTGCCAGTTAGGCCACTTTAGTCGTGTATTGGTAGATTTCATTCACACCACTTATCGCTCTAGACTAAATACTTTTGATTCATATAGTTGTCTCGATCGAAACATTTCCTATTCATAATGAAACCTTTACCACAGCAGAAATAATAAAAGAATTTCAAACGAATGTCCCGAAGTAAAGTTCTACATCTACTACATCTTCTGTAACTTTGTCATTTTTGCGTATTTTACTTTAATATTTTAGGGTGTCATTCTTAAACCTCCAAACATTGAAAAGAGATAAAAAAAATTTTCAATCTGTCATAGTGGGTTCTCCCCTTAATGCGTTAGATGTGCGTCGGTTACATTTCATTTTACAGGTAAGGAAACTTAATCTGACGGGAAGCTGAATTTCCTTACCGCCTATTGTCGTCCGCGTCTTTACGTGACGTGACCAGTTTATGCAAATAAGAAAAAGTTTGACTTCATGCACCGAACCGACCTTGCAGGGGAATGCCTATCATTAATTCGCAGCTATGGCGCGATTTACAAGGCTGGGCATGATTTGCAGCGTAAATACACGCAGACACAGATCAAACCGGCGGACAGACACGTGGGGAAAGATCGAAAGAGAGACAAGGCAAGATACAGCACGGTAGAAATGTACCGTATGCGCCGAGCTATGTCAGTCTGTCGTGTCTTATATGATTCATTGTAATTGTCAACGTTCCTGTTTATCTGACCACTGCGTCCACCGCGTTGCAACTTGTCTAACGACACATGCTTCGTCTTCAACTGTCGATACATCGATGAAGAATTTGTTGGAGAAGGCTCCATAGGTATCGATTTCGTAATGAAGTACTGAAACGTTTCGAACGACAGGTGTTCTGTTAGTACATCATGTTTTTGTTGGGAACATGTGTAACGATATGGCTATCATAAAAAAGAATAAAGCAAAAATTTTATGTTTGAATCATCTACAGGAATATTACGAATTTAAATACGCTCAGTTATTATTCAAAAAATTTCAAACAAATTTTTATCTAGAATCGAGTAATCATTATTTGTCATTCGAAATAGTCGCCTATTACGCGTGAAGTTATTTTTTTTTTAATTATTTTGTCAAACAACGTTTCGTTCACAAGCTTCAATGCACGAGAAAAGAAATGAAACGCTACTTTAAATTTTGCTAAACATTATATTAATAAAGGCAAATTCGTTTCCGAATACAGTATTAGTTTTCGACGAAAGTAAATACAATATCTTTAGCAACGGTGGACATAAAACTATGTGCAGAGAGCAAACTACAAGAAAAATTGAATTTTCTTTTTCTCGTGAAACCGTCTGGATCTTCTTGATATAAAATTCGATATCGGATCGCTCTTTATCGTTACCCATTGTTTGCTCTAAGACGACGATTGTCATAAATTGGAATGCATTGAAAAGTAAATATATTTAATAACGCGCAGTACATCAGAAGTCTGCTGTCAGGCACTTTGAATATCCTGTCAGAGCAATTGGTCCTAATCTCATTTGAGTTTAACGACTAAGTGTCCTCGGCTTTTATCCCTTTGTCTGCCGTGCAGACAAGTGGCAATCACGGGCGCCAGAACTTTATTCGGCATGATCGATCGACGGATCAGGCAATGAAACCGTTACTGCGCACGGTGTCATACAAAATGACTCCGTGAATAGTTGCTTTGATTGGACGAAGGATCGCGAGAATCAGTTCGAGAAAACAGAATAGTTACGAAGGAAGAGAGTATTTTATTTATAAAGTGAACTGTTATTAAGTATGCTTGATAATATTCGACGCTCAAATAGCCAGATGACATCACACTTGTTGCAAAACTCGTAATAATCTCAATTTTGATACCAAGACGGTGCATGTTTCGTCCTGCTCCAAAATGTTATTTAGCAAATCTAGATAATTTTTGTGTTTTTCGACTCAACGTTTCGAAGGCCTCTTCAAGACTGTCTCACGTATAGGGTATTCCGCCAACTCTGGGAAAAATTTTAATGGAAGATTCTAGAGGCTAAAATAAAACGAAAATCAAGAACACCAATTGTTTGATAAATAGGCAGAAATTCGATAATCCAAATTTTCCTTGTAACTACCCTTCCGAACAAGATAGAGGGTTAAAACTTGGCACAGTATGTTTGATTCTGATGCTCTATCGATTACCCTATCGAAGGGCACATTTGACCCCCTTATACGGCTATACTCTTTGTGCCTTCGATTTTTAGTCAATTCGTTACCCAATTCTTGTAATGGTTCCATCCAAGAAGACAGTTACATAATAAAAGTGTTATATTTCAGTTAGCCCCGTAAGAAGACAGTTGATAGAAGTGTTATATTTCAGTAACGTTTACCTAAATTAGTCGAGTTAGCGCTAGCAACAGAGCGTGTCGTGTAAATAGCGTCGGGCTCGCGTGCCTCAAATTGTTGATCTGTGTAACGCGGATCTGACTCTCGCAGCAAATGCGAAAACATGTAAATCGTGCGAGCAGAGTTCGCAGAGTGCCGCGTGCCGTATCTTTGTCGAATGCTGGCAGCCATCGGTCGATCGATTGGTTGGGAACCGATAAAATCGTGACTGGAAACAGTTCCGAAGTTTTATGGTGCCGACGTACATTTCGTGATAAACCGTTGTTCATCGGGCTCTGCCCACCTCATTTGCCGACTCTGTTTCTAAATGTTTCGCTCGGCGTGGCACGGTACGATCAAAAACAATACAAAGGTGTAAATCACGTCCGGGGAGATTCACGAACGCGTATTGGAAAGCGATGCTACAAATAGCGTCGCGTTAGAATTATAGCGTCGAAAGAACAATAACATATCGGGTTATCGAAAAAGGCACAGTATTTATTTACATTTAAATGCATAATAAAATAATCAACTATTCGATCAATAAAATTATTGTAATTTATTGCTGAAATAACAGAGACCTCAATTTTTAAAATACTTTAACACGTTGAAAATCTTGGAGCTTGAAGAAATATACACAACCTGTTTTATTCGTTAAAATAAACACCTTCGATATTATAAATATTATGGAATATATATAATATGTTTCATTTTGATGTATGTGTTTGAAAAAATATGAAGTTGTGATATTACGTAGAGAAAGAAACATTTGTTTACTGAGAAATTGTTTTCCAAAATGTGACCTTTCTTTTTCAGTAGAAAGATGATTGTTTAGGTCGACGAACTTTGATAGGGGGTTTGATACACCCTTATAAGCAGACTATCAACGAGAGTAATAGAAAAGCGTGTAATACATTTTTAATGCTCCATAAATTAGTACCAGTTCCATTGAAACAAAAAATTTCGCTCCTGGGATGTTTGTGAGATCGTAAATAGTAGTCGTCTGCGTGGGAGTAGATATATAGGGTATCCCACTCGAAAGAGTTCTCGTAATTATATCCTTCGGTTGCCACGATATGAACAAATATTTCAGAGATAATTTGCATTTTCAACCGTTATAATAATACGAACTTCAGAATTAAAAATTAATTGTCATCCATTTACATTAAACGATGGACAAACATTCTAAATATCTGCAGTCTACTAAAAGACGAATATTGTCTGCGTTCACAAATTACCTTTCACTGTTATTGAAATGTATAAATGCGAAAAAGAATAATGGATATTACGTGTTTAATTTCGGATTCAGAGTCATGTTGCAATGACTGTAAACATATATTAATATCGCGATGTGAAGAAAAAGTGTTTGTATTTACGCGTACATGGATATAAATGATCTTAAATTTTTTTAGAAAAATAACATCTGAAGGAAAGATTTTCTTCCAAGCGTATTCACTTTTCGACACATTTTTTTTTTCACTCGTTAGTGGCAGGTAATTAGGTGGCTCGTGTCGATCGAAACAAGCTGTATAATAGTAATTTGATTCACGCGCCCGTTCGAATCAGTTTCGTACTAAAATGAGATAGTGGTGTTCGGCCCGAAACCTGTTTGACGACTTCGAAACTTTTATCTCGGTTAGCGTACGTTTTGTCGCTCCGCGGAGAGATTTTTTTCCTCGGCGAGGGAATGAACGGAACGGAAAAGTTACTACGTGGCGTAACGAGATGCTCGTAAATTATGAATTATTCAATGATTCATGACCCAAGATGGAAGAGACGATGCAGCTGTTGACAAGTTCACGTGAACAACGTGTTCTTTGCGTCGACCGTGATCGTGAGAACGGTGTTAAAGCTCGCCGAACGAATACACGTTTCCTTAATTAGCGCTGCTTGCGACCAGGAATCGGACTCTGAAGATTAACCGAACGATATTTCGTGGATCGTAAGCTTCTGCACGATTTAAAACGTAGCACGTTTAATTGAGCATTCAAGTTATTGCGAACAAACAAAGTAACCTTCGACTCGAAAAGTTCATTTCAATTTCGCCGAAAAATTTGTTCACTTTCTTGAATTTTTTCTCGAAAATGCGTAAGATTTCGGGGGTACGTCTATTCACCAAAAATAATTGTAATTGACCCCCGAAACAGAAAATAATTTTTTCAGAACGATTTAAAATTTTTTTTTCGCCGCAAAATTTAGGCACCAACCCCCTGTCGATTTTTCTTAAAAATTCGTTTTTCATTTTTAATAAATTTGTTTGACGTCCTACGGAAATGTTGTCTAATACTTTTTTGTTGGTATCCATGATCTTTACTTCAGAAATAAAGTTCAATAAAATACATTCACTATTGTAGGAGTTATGATCCTTTGAAAATTGCGTTTCTTTTAATTTCTTCCATAGTCAACTCACATGTATTTACCCACAGACTACACCTGTCTGCCCATCGATACTAATTCAGTGAATAGTTTTAGAACTGACCGCCATTCATGAGAAGAATACACTAAAATCACCTCCGAATTTTCCGTTCGGTAGTCAGATAGGGCCACGAAAGTCCATAAGGTGAAAGGTCTACTCGTATACCTCGTCTGTGCTATTATCACGTTGGAATAAAAAAACATATGCGTAGTAAAAACTAGAAGTAACCCTCGGGGAAGTTTCATCGCGTGTCATCCGTAGGCAACTTTCTAATCCGACAGTGACGAAGGATAAACGTTTTTGTGCCAGCACGTGACAGATTGAACGTTAACATTGGTCCAACGTACAGATTTGTTTCGTAATGTCCTGCCTTAAGATGCATATCCGTTCGCACGCGAGCGACCTAATTTTCTGCTTCCGAAAAGCAGCGAGTTCCCGCGGCGGCGAGATAAGGATTTCCTTTTTCTCGCGGCAGTTTCTTGGCTCGCGTTCACGACGAGATGGAAAGCATGAAAACTGACGCGCGGGTCGTCATGAACTAGGGGAACGCATCGAACGAATCCGTTGGTTATAAATGCTTGTCTAACGAAGCATTCTGTAACCGCGCGGCGATACGTCTTTAGCCGTCCTCAGCGCGGACGAAAGCTGCTTAAGCCGTCAAAGAGACATTTTCCTCGAACTGCTCGTTAATCGTGATGGTCTTAAGGTACCAAGAGCGAATCCCCCTCGAATGCAATCCCCCTAACTGAATACACGATACCATATGCACTATACTCGGTTGCATCGAGGGTCAGTGTACTGTGTGGGCTGGAGCTAAAAGTCACGACATACGTACACACTGGCATAATACGTCGAAGATTGTATTTCATCGGAAAAAGGAGAGTTAAGAAGGACGCTGGTATATGCGACTAACGTTCTCCGTCGTGGAATGTCGTCTGCGGCGTCGGTTTCTCACTCTAGCCGCACGAGAAGTATATAGGTACCGTAATTCTTGAACATTGTTGGAACAGGACTCGAATTTGAACTGTGTCATTTCCCCGCCAGCGTCGTCAAGATGCGAAAAACTCTTCTGCTCGACTATGATGCACGGTGGAGTATTTCGGGGGGGTCAAAGTTGGCGAAAATACGACTTTTCAAATCTTGCGTGAGATGTAAAACTTTTGTTGTTGCGAGCTAATGAACATATATGAACAATATTGAACAATATTGTACCAGTATTATTTTCTTGATTTTTGTACTCATGAAACTTTGTTTTGCATTGAACAGGTAGGAACACTATGTTTGCATGGAAGAGGGTCGACGTACAGTGGGTCACAAAATTATTCGCTCAGTCGATAATGCGACAAAGATGAATGAAATAATAAGATGACGAAGATTCTTTTAAAGCTTTTTTGTTTGGATATGCACAATTTATAGATCAATGTAACAAAATCGTAAAATAAACTTTAAAAGTTTCGATTTATAATTGCAGAAAAACGAGTTATAACGAATTTTTACGCTTTTTCACGTCACAAAAATATTCGCTCACGCTACGAACCAACTAAAACGAATGCATGAATGGGAAATGAGTCCCGTTGCCGAGACACGTTATGCTATCGGCACATAATTCCAACGTCGTCAACAATGGTTACGCTCTTGGGCACACGCATGCATATGCAACTCGTTACGCGAACAGAACCAAGGAAGAAGGAGGTACTCTCCAGCTTTTATCTTCAATTAACCGAAGTCTAAACAGAGTTAATAGTACAATGCACTTCCTGCTGATCGGCTGTTGCTGTCGGTTGTTGCAATCAACGGCGTTGCGACTTCAAAGGGATTTCTTTGTTGTTTTCCTTTTTGCACCGCGACCGAATGATAATTTGTCGCCGGCATTAATTACTCTCCCGATCGTACGCGCTTCCTACGGCTCACCCTCGAACAGTTGTTAATCTTTACCGCGATTTACAGCCAATTTCTCGCAAGATACATTATTTCGTTATCGGGAAACCGCTGGCTGGAGACGATTCGAATTATTACATTTCGCGAGAGCTGGTGACAGAGTCAGGCTAATTTCACGAATAACGAATAAAAAGTTTAGATTCCTCTGAAATTTACAAATGGAACGTAAACGGAAGTTAGTTTACGAATTAATCGAAAAATTTTGTTCGATGTTCGCGAATAAAATTTGCCCAAGTCTGGGTTAGTGGGCCAGGAATCAAATTTGTTATTTAGAGAAAAATGATCAAGGTTGGACCGTCAATTTATTTTGACAATTAGATGCTGCGACAAAGTAGTGTTTTCAATATAATTCGATTTATAAATTAGTAATTACATGTTTCTTGTTTCTAAGTTGAAACACTTTCCACCGAACGTTTAATAGAATTAAATTATCTACTTCAATTTTTATTGGCAATCGAAATGGTTGAAATGTTCTTCCGAATTTTCTTTTCATTTTTGAGAATAGTTGAAAAATAATTCCTGTAAAATATTAGCTTGATCGAACGGTGGAAAAACGTGCTTTATAAGCCTTAAAGTTTGACACGTAAACCTGTAGAACACGTTTTCCCGTTATTTGATCGAGCTGATATTTTACAAGAATTATTTTATTGTGCATTGGAATTAATTTAGAGGCAGGGAATGAACGAAAAATATTCCGAAAAAAATACGTATATTCGTGGCATGAAAATTGAATTGTATTTTTAAATAAATTAATAAAAATTGCTCTTAGTGTCAATAATAAGAACGTTATTTTTTTACTAAATATCGTTTATATTTATATATTTCATTCTTTGAAGAAAATATTCTTTTAAAAAAATATGTTTAATTAGTGAACACCAAGATGTCCTAGTAATTGGATTCAAGCTGTTCTAGTTATAATTATTTATTTTTGTGTTATAGCTTGGCAAATAAATAAAAGTCATGCAACCTTGTAGCATTAGTTCAGTTTATTAATAAATATCAAGCGTCCGTTCAGACAGCTATCTTACTACTGCGTTTAAAAAAATTTAAGAATCAATCTTCGACTCTAAGATCGTGCTTTCTACCGTTGGTATAATTATAATACGTTACATATTTTTCATACAAATGAGCAATCGCGTAAGTAGAATAAAACGTTACAGCGACGACGTGTTCCTACGGAAAATTAATTCCACTGAAACACACTGGTATACAAGTCTTTGCAGATAACGCGACGTACAAGAAACAAGGAGTGTCAATTTCGATATCGAGCACTCATTCCTTTTACGTCGTGAATATATCAGTTAAGAAAACTAGTTCGTTATCGTTGACAGTAGCATCTCGACAATTTGTGCTCCGCGAATTCCAGCGCAGATTAAAAACCGTTAAGTCGTTCGTTGCACGCAATCATATTCTATCATCCAAGGACGATTATTTACCTTTTGTCATTTGCATAAAGAATGCGTCGTGTATTTATCTATAATGAAAATCGTATTCTACCGTCGATGGCGATCGTTAAAATCATCGGGGATCCTAGGACTCTGCGTACACGTTAATTAAGAGTCGACGATTTCGCGTTTAATAAGCTACGACGAAGGACGATCCTTACGAACTTGTCTCGACCCATTCTTTTTCTTCATTTTTCGCCAATGCACAACGCATTTCTCAACCAAGCGCTCCATTGTGATGTTATCGGTCGATCTTGGATTTCCAGTCATGTCAACCCGCCGAGCCAGACAATCTGATAGAACCTTATTGTCTCGGCCGTCCTCGCTTCGTATGGTTACAAGGTTTGGCTCTTTTAGGTCGCAATAAAACCAGATAGAGGGTAATCAAGACTTATGATGTAGGTAGGGCCACGAAAATCGTAGAGATATCGAAAATTCTAATACAGTGACTCGTAGCCATCTGGGTTACTCCAAATTATTATCAACGGGAATAGGGTATCGGGTGCTATGATAAACGAATACGCGTGTTTTCAAAAAGTAAAATGAAATTTATTTAGCGGAAGACGTTTCTTTAAAACCACATTTTATTTATTCGTATAAAAATTGTATACTTTCATAAAAGATCCCAGTATATGCAATAGATGAACGCACAAATAGCTTCTAGCATTCATTAGTTTTATATTTAGGAACTTTCAAAATTTCGTAACAGACTCGAAATAGTGTATGCACGAATGAGATCATATTTCGATTAATAAATAACATTTTCGATAAAACTGTACAACGATCGCATAATGTCATTAAGAAGTTAGGCATTGCATTTCCAATAACGTAATGGCTTCGTATTTGATACAACTTCTGCGGTGTCAAAGCAATAAATTCCAAAGTTGTTTGGTATCGTTTTGCCTGCAAAAAATCAAATAAAGCATGGAGTACTTGCAGACATGCCAGATTTTTTGCGAAGCTATAAGTCACTGTTCCTACGGTAGCGATATTCTGCCAAGTAACCGTACTCCCTGCTTACTTTGACGGATGTTGATCCTGACAGGTGCTGATAGTTTCTTTAGATAGCCAGAAAATCTGCCAGCTTTACTGAAACGATACCGCGCTCTGTTAAAACGAAGCTGAATTTACGTCGTGAGGGGGGAGGAGGGGGGTTAAGAGTTACAAAATGCATGTCAGAATTTTGACAGTCCTTCATCGATAATAAGCGTAAAATTTATGCAAGACAAAATGTGCCGAATGAAATCTTCAACTGGATTTTCCACTGATAGCAACATACTTTATAATATATACGTATCAAATTTTTTAATAATCATGCGTTTTACAGCTTACTCGAACGTTGGAATTTTTCTATTAATATTAGGACTTCAGTTAAATATTTTCGAATATATGTTCTTTAATAGTTCATAGTGGAAGAATTTACTATACCGTACGTTTTGTGTAAATGTCAATTAAGAATACGTCATCGTTCGAATACTTTCGCGAACAGCTGACAATCCATTTTTCTCGCCGACTCTACGATCCGAGAAACGATCGAGATTCCATCGAGATGGATCGCCTGGTGGCAAGGTCAGGAAAAAACTAAGGACGAGCGTTCGTTTTGCTTAGAAGGGGGTCAGGTGAAACGTCTGGTCGGACCTCGGTGGACGTTGGTTGGCCCGGTGTTCTATAACGATGGAAATTCATCGAGACAGCGTCATATGCTGATGAATGGCAACGAACGGCGATTCTCGAGAGCGCGGTGGGGCCACACGGTTTTCGTTCTGCTCGTTTTTCGTGGTCCCCGGGCCTTGCAGGACCTGTACGGGGACTGGTCCGCGATCTACCGTAACCGCATTCCTCCTTACCTCACCTTGCCCCTCGCACATCCCTTCCTTACCGCGGTTGAGCAGCTTCAGGTAACTCCGTCTTTCTCTCTCCCTCGTTACGCCGCCTTCCTTTTCATCCATTCTGGGCCCCCCTCTCCTCCATCCCTCCTCTTTTTCGCCAAACCACTCTTCTCGTCGCTTTTATTCAACCGTTCGCGACGTTACCTCTCTCCCTCCTCGTCGGTACCTCGCTCAACACGCTGGCCCTCTTCCTTCCTCCTGGCGGCTTCTCTTTTTTCAACGCACGCTCCGAACAAAAGGGCTCGAATCCTGAAACGTACTCGTTGAGAAAATTCCCTTCGAGGCCCACACAGACTTGTTTCACCCGCAATTACACGGAGTCCCGAACCTGCGCGACCCGCTGTTTACCTGGTCGCGAGCAACCAGGAATCGCGATACGTCCGTTAGGGTGCACGCATTGCTATTCGTCACCGAGCTAGTTACGTCGAGTGTTCTGTACACGCTCCGAGCACTTGATTCCTAACAAGATCGTTGTGTATATAACGGCATAGCAACTGGTACGGAACGTCCTGGAGGTGTATCCGATGAAAATAGTACACGTGTTTATCGTAAACATTAGTATATCTTCGAAGTATCCGAATCGAGGCTTTCCTTTGTTCTCTTGTCCCTCGTAATAAAGTCATGTACAATTACGCGTTATGAAAGTATCCACGGTAGAATAACAGGATAAGAAATTTAATGGGAGGAAACAAAATTATTATTCTGTAGATTAGCACTTGATGATTATTCACACAAAAAGTAAAAAATAACGATAACGTACTATACGATCTTCATTGCGACTGTAGGTGTATATAGTTTTGGTATACGAAATTTAATAAAATGTCAGTGAAATTACATCCTATTAACACGTTGGCTGTCAGACCAAACCCTTCAAATTAAAAGGAAAATTAAATTTTGTTTTTAGACGATTGGAATTTGTCATGGAACTTATTTTTAGAAACTCGTTAAAATTCAAGGGACCCACCTAGCTTTATTTTCTTTGACATCTGATCTTGAGAATTAATTTTTTTAACTCCTCGGTGAAAAATCGTGTCACCCATATGTGGGTAAGATGGCAGACAATGTGTTAAAGAGAACGAAATTGAGGGCAAAAGAGACACGTGTTATTTTAAAACTTTAAAGAATAAGAGAAATTAAGCATGTATTGTTTCAAAACAACATACTTAAATAATAAACAAAAAAATAAATAATTTCCAGTTCTGCAATGGAAAATCCGTTGTCACCTAATTTGCGTTACGTTCAGTAATTAATACTAGTTTTGTAACACGCAAGGCGTTTATAGCCGACTTTTATGTAACATTTTTTTATATATTTCTATTCGTGGAATATAGTGGAATATAGTGGAAGACGTACTCGTATAAAATATACATTTTGTGATTTATTTACCACTGCATGGAAATTCACGCGATTCTATTTACAAAATTTCGTAATTAGTTCTGTACGGAGATAGAGGTTGGATCGTAAGAAGTTACTCAAGCGTATGCTCACCGATCATTTACGCAAGGTGATTTATAAGCGGTGCGTACTATAAGTAATATTGCTAATTGCTGCTTTGCGGCGGTGCCGACTCTATGATTAACCAGCTAGTTTAGACGCCACCAGTAGAATATATGCAAATGTCTGATCGTTTAGCCCGATTACTTCCGACAACTTACGAGAATAAGTCGGCTGCGTTTACGTCAGGAGGGAAGCATAGGCGCATTTTAACGAGACTCGTACAAAATCGTGGAATGATTTCTTCTAGAGGTACGTCAAAGCAATATATGGTTTGAAATAATAAGAGCACAGTGATTATATTAGTTTTCTTTCGTCGTCGATAATTATAAATATTACTTTTACGCAACTATGAAAAGACAAAAAATGAACACGTTTCACATGCGTGACATTGACGAGTGTTAATATAGTGGTGTTTGCCACATGATTATAGTGTCTCAAATACGAAATACAGTTAAGTTAATTCAATTATTGTTTTTGAAGGTGCCATACGTGGTGCTAGGAATGTTCCTCTATTGTTTACATATTTAAAAATACAATTCAATCTTCCCAGCTACATATCTCGTGTAATTTGTCCTAAAATGAATCCAATAAAGTGAGAAACGAGTGACTACCAAACCATTATTTTGTCGAATGATTTTTTAAATTTATTTCGAATAATTTTTTTTTAGTCTGGATTTATTTTTTCAAATCTAATCGCAACAAGATTGTCTTTCCTTTATTTTTTATTGTTCCCTAATTTAGTACCCTAATTTCTTAAAGAAATACATTTGTTAACTGTTCTAACACCTCCGACTTCCATGCTCGACATTTTCATCTCCTAAATCCTTATTTTTCACCGCAACGTCATGAATCGTTGGCATTTAATTTCTCAGCAATATTACTTTCGAAAATAAACAAAAAACTCGATTTTCCGACTGACCCCCTTATAGGAATACGTTCGTAATACAGAAACTGTCAACAAAATTCTCATCCGAAGAAGTAACGATTTTAATTAAATGTTAAAAGTCTCAGTGGTGTTGCTTCGCAATCTAGTCGAGAAGCAGTCGGTCAGCCCGTGTACGAAAACTTTTGATCGGTAGTGTACTTACCGGTGATGCCACCTGCACTGTTCTACATCTCTCGGTGTCCAAGGAACAGCGGCGGCACGTACCGCGGTTTCTATGCGTTTCTGTCAATTTAAGTCTTCTCGCATGCATTTGTCCGCGGATACGATTACTTTTCCAGCCGTCGTTGTACCAGATAGTATCTCCGTTTTCGCATCAACAACACAGATCGTTGCGCGCGGCGAGCCGACAGCGTTTGCACGCTAGGTCGTTCTCACTGATCGGAATCATACCTGAGCGCGATGCAACGTGTTTCGCGCCAGGTAAGGAAGACTCGATTTCACGGCGCGAACGATACCAGTTAGACCCGTAAATTTCTGCGTTCACGGAGCCGAGCCGCAACCGTGAATTACGTGCTTTCTGATATCTTGGTTTGAGCGATTTGAGTCGAGGCCAGCCTCGCAGCCAGTGAGCTGTCTGTCGGCCTCTGTGAAGGTCCGCGCGAGCGGCCCTTCGGGCCACTTTGCATAGCCAAAGCTCATCGGCTACGGCGGACCTCCCACAGCCCGACCGGCTCTTCACCATCGGAAATCTGCTCTGTGCTCCTCCCTGCGCCTCCCGCGTTTCTCCTTTTCCTCTTCGTTCGCTGCCTCCTTTCCTCTCGCTCTCTCGATTCGTCGATCAACGATTGCGCTCTTGTAATCCACCGAGGACCATTACACAAGTGCCCCGAACGGCTTGCGATCCTGTTCAAATATTTTTTTAAGCGAAATACAATACCGCGCGGAACGACACCACGCTTTACATACAGTTGCGGACAAAATCAAGCGGACAGGTAGCGGAAATAGGTGTGAATTAAATTTAAGGGGCCATTCTACTTTGTAGGCAAGAAAAAAAGATGTAATTAGTCATATATTCTATTTGTAACGTCGCTTAAAGTAATTTTTCTACTTTTCTCGAAGCTCACTGAACACCACAACAAGCTTTAAACAAAAATTTCAAACAAAAATTGCCTCTTAGCAAGAAGTGAGATAAAGTGTTACTCTATCTTTTTAATATCCATCGTGAAACAACGTTTTCTTTTGTACACGAAATTGAAAACATGGCATTGGATTATTGCTTATTTCGACACCAATTGCAATTAACCCGTGCAACTCGCTGGAACAGATTACGCGAATTCACAAAAAGCAATCGTGTCAAACGTTCAACTAGGAACGTATTATTCTGTTGCCGGTTCGAGCAATGGCTACTCGCGTCCTTAACTATCACCAGCAGATATATCTACCGGTATTTCCAGTCATATTTCTATTCTCATGACCGAACAACCTGTGCAGCCGACCTTGACTCGTAACACGCTCTCTTCTGGCGTCTGTAAAAAATACTATCGTCCAGCCCTCTTTTGCTAACAGCCGTGACGTGCTTAATGCCTTTCCTCGCGCATTTATCGAGGCAAGTGTCTAGAGAGTCTAGACTTTATACTGTACTCCAAAGTATACAGGATCCTTTCGACGTATACGATACTGAATCATTGGACGCCTATATGAGGTGACTAAAAAACGGAGTCGTTAAACTTGCAGGCGCATTTTACGTCTCGCAAGGTAAGTTTACGACCGGAACGTGTGTTTTTTAGATGTTGCACAATGAAAAATGTGGGGAACGATGAATATAACAAATCTTTAACTTGCACGAATTTGTAGATACGTGGCCAGAACCAAAATTTGATTTTTTTGTGAAAAAATAACTGATAAACGTCATGAAATAGTCGTGCAATAGTCTTCGACTGCCAGATGTACGTAGACAGTTGTATTTTAATTCATCGTTAATCAGCTTGTAATAGTTACGAGATTTTTTTTTAAATACCAAGAATGTGTCATTTTAATCAAATCAATCACTGATAAACGGTGCTGCTAGTTTATTTTATTTTAAACTATTTAGGGAATCTTTTGGACAGGATACATGTCGATCTTCTTTAATTTTAATCGATCTCAAATTTGTCCAGTACAATTCATTTATGGCAGTTTATCTAAATAGATTTCATTACGCGCGCGAAGCAAATTGAGCCTTGAAAATATTGGTCCATGGTCATCGAATGTTACAAATATATACTGTTTACTGAACGGATGATTGAATCGAGTCGGACTGGTTCCGAGCCCAATACATATCTCGCTCTGAACACACTCTCGTCACTGTGGGTTTATACAGTGTGGCGTAAATGCCCGAAGCAGTACGATATTACCCGACTTTGCCGTGAAGAGCCGTTAAGAGCAATCTTAATTCACTGAAATCGTTCGGGAGCCACTTACCGTATACAAACATATTGATAATGATCAATGAAACTTGTTCTTGCATTCCAATTGCTTCGCATACATCGTATAAATGCCAATTGACCAAGTAATCATGTTAATCCGCTTACGCCACTGAAACTTTCCAAATGTCAAATTTAATTCTTGTAAACATCGAGGGTAACGAATACTGGAAAATAAAATCGAACAGAATACCGATCTTGTTACGTGAATTGAAAACGTGTAATAACACAGTGGAGTGTACAATAAAAATTATATTGTATTATTTCTATTTTTTCATGTACAAAATTATATTGTATTATTTATATTTTTGCACTCATTACTAATTACTTAACTCGAATTTTTAAATTAAAAATAATTTCGTTTCTATACTTTGTTCGAATATGGTCATGTTTGGAATCATTTTTATTGTTAAAACCTCATCTGCCTGTTGATATTATTTTCGTGACAACATCGTGGAAAATACAAATTTTTTATTTTTTATAAACGTTTGTTACATACGGTTTCTCGGTCTTTCAATTTGCCACACGTTAAATCGAAACGTTACATCAGGTTACATCTGACCTTACGTGAAATTATAGTCGACCCGACTAATTGTAAGTTCGGGAGAGCAGAGTGGAGGAAGAGTGGGGATGAAAGCGTTGCAATAACTCGGGGAACATAAAGTTGCAATAAACCGGGGAGTACTGCACGAGTCACACCGAGTTGCGTTGAAATAGTTTATCAGATAAATTTAACACGCAATGTGCGACGAAGAAGCATGTTTCCACGGTGGCCGTCACGTTTAGCGGGCATACGAGCCCAACAAACGATTCCAACCGAAATCTGTATACCCTTGGATTAATTCGTGACGCAAGGGAGAGATTCAATGCAGCGCGTTCGTGAAAAGGGAGAATAGCCCTATCGCGTGCTGAAACAATACCGATTAACCCTTTGCGTTATTGTGCGGAACAAAAGATGAACAACAGGAAGGAAGAACAAGGAGTTAACGATAATAGGCTTGGTCTACGGTGACAACGAAGGAACACGCGCCATTGTTGTAAAGCACGACTCGTCGTCCAAAAAGAGTCAGCAATTAAACGCATAACGAAACTAATTGCGACAGGACGGTGTTTACACCGTTCGACAAACGATATGGGCGCATATTGTTTTATGACAATAATCTCCCACGAGTGCATTGGTCGCACGGAAGCAACAAAGGAATGAATCACGTCTCGCGAAATTCAATTCTGGAAACGTTTCATGACGTGATTTGTAGTTTGTTTTATCGGACTTGGTATCGTGCGTTATTAAAAACGGTTTACATGTTTGTATTTAACTAAAATTGCAAATTGCACGTTACATTTTGTACTTTAATACACAAGGTGAGGCACGAATTAGCCACGATTTTTCAGCCCCTCTCGATAGTTTGACAAAGAAATGTTTCTTATCGATGTTAATCGGTATTTAATCAACAAGAAATTGCAGTTGCTTAAATTTAAAAACAAATTGATTTTCGATAAAAAATTAAGGTCACTCATATTTTTAAGTGGAACTACGTATTTTTAACATTATAGTATTGTAGGCGACGTTGAGATGAATTCAACGACCTACTACACTATGATCTTCAGATGACTTTAAAATTCAAGATGATTTTTAAATTTAAACAACTGCAATTTCTTGTCGGTTAAATACTGGTTAACTTCGATAGGAAACTTTTTTTGTCAAATCATCGGAGGGGGCTGAAAAATCGTGGGGCTAGGTCGTTCCTCACCCTGTATAGTTTAGAAAGTTTTTGTATGATTATTAAAAAGCTGTGTACGTAGTCGCCTAGTCTAGTATTTAGTTTGAGGTGTATCACCGCATTGAAGCAACCGGAAACATCGAATTAAACATGACACTAAAGGAAATGGAACATGAGTTATGCTTTTTTGATATAATTGCTACGCCCGAGAATGAGCTACGATGACCGTTGATGATTAAAACAGAACGAAGGAACGAAGAACGTTGACTTTGTTTTTCGTTCTAAATTTTATTTTATTAATGTCTCAGAGTTTATTTCGGGTCGTCGTTGGTATTCTGGTAGTCCAGATTTGTTTTCGCTTGATTACAAACTCCGGTCGGACCTGGTGGAAATGGCTGCAAGTTTCCTTACAAAAAGTTGAATAGCGTGTAAGATAGTTTTTATTTGGAAACGGAGCTATCGAGTGAAAACTAGGTTTTAAAGAGAAATATGCGGAAATTGATATGTATCTATCCCAACAGAGTTTGAAGAACTTTCATGGAATGTGTAGAAAGTGACTGCTTTAAATAATACCATCGTTTTTGTTCTGCAATTAACTGTGCAAATAAATTTTGGTTAAGGGGGGAAACCAATGGGAAACCACTTCTCGAAAGTGGGTAGGATTTCGGGAGTATGTCTATTGACCAAAAATGATTGTAATTGACCCCCGCAACCGAAAATAATTTTTCTAGAATGATTTGAAATTTTTTCTTTTCGTCGAAAAATTTAGGCACCTACCCCCTGTCGATTTTTCTTAAAAATTCCTTTTTCACTTTTAGTAATTTTGTTTGATGCCCTACAGAAAAGTTGTCTAATACTTTTTTGTAGGTACCCATGAGCTCTACTTCAGAAAAAAGTTTTATTAAAATATATTCATAATTGTAGGAGTTATGGCTGTTTGAAAATTGGACCATTTTTGTGGGGTTTTTCTTATTTTGCGGAGTCAAGGACCAACTTTTCGAATATTTTTGCTATTTTTACATATTCTACACCAAAATACGCGTAGTTTGCTTTTTTAAACATTAAAATCGTCCAATCCGTTCAGAAGTTATAACGTTTTAAAGGTACACATGAAATTTTGGAGTGACATTTCTGGCCTCATATTAGATTTTCGGTATGGAATTTTTTTCTCGAAAATGGTTAAGATTTCGAGGGTATGTCTATTCACAAAAAATGATTGTAATCGACCCCTGCAACTAAAAATAATTTTTTTAGAACGATTTGGAATACATGAAATTTCAGGGGAATCATTCATTCATGATCAGACATTATATTTTGAGTAACGAACTTTTTTCTTGAAATTGGGTAGGATTTCTGCGGTATGTGTATTCACCAAAAATAATTATAATTGACCCCCGCAACCAAAAATAATTTTTTGAGAATGATTTGAAATTTTTAAATTTAATTTTATAATACCTTTTTAACGAAGCCTTAGTCAAGAAATTGATATTCTTGATTTTCGTCTTATTTTGGCCTCCAGAATCTCCCATTAAAATTTTTTCCAAGGGTGGCTGAAAACCCTGTATAAAACTTAATTGCATAATAGTTATACTATTTTGATTTTCAATCCGTACCTACTTTCCCTACTTGTACATTTAATTTTACTCGTAACAAAAGTTATGACTAAATAAGTACAATGTCAATATTTAGTGTTTGTTATTTACAATGTTGCAGCGGAATCGGATATTTGTACGTTCGCGGCAAGGACAGAACATTTCCACATCGTTAACAAACCATCAACGGCATTATTTACGTCGAACACCAGACCGAAGGCCCTGAGGGAATTATACGAGGCCGCTGCCATAGTCGCTGTCAGAAGTTTGGATAGTCTGAGAAGGGATGGCAGTTCCATGGATATGTTCCTCTGCACGCCGGTCCTTGGCAAGAGAAGGCGGGACCAGAGTCTCGACATCGAATCCAGAATCGTGAGTATATTCCCCCGTATGTGAAAGTGCAACCACGTCCCAGGAGATACGAATTATCAGATTAACGATTCGTTCTCTGCGATAATTGTTTCATACTTATGATCGAAATCGTGAATTCTCGTTCCGCTACAAAACACTGGCGTATCTCGTAGAAAATTGCAATCGTTCTAGGATTAGTTCTTTAAATTAGAGCGTATCTGAAAATTAGTAAATTTTTCTTTTCTATTTTAAGTTAATATCCACGATTTTAATGCTTGTAATTCACGCATATAACGTTTGTTTCATTTCGATCAGACTTTTTTTTTTTAATAAAAAAATTTAGTAAATTATATTAGGTTAATTATTCTGAAATTTAATTATAAGAATCTTTATCTGTCGTACTGTTGGAACAGAAGATTTATTTTCATAAATAAATAATGCATCGTTCTTTGTCATATTCATTAGGTCTGATAGAACATGTACAATTAGTAATTCAAAATTAAACGTACCATTGTTAGAATCTGTGTTCATCCAGAACTTCATCGATTCTCTTTATAACTAATTAATAATTGTTACAATATTATTAATCAAGCAAGTTATATTAGATTGTCCCATATATTCGTGTCGAGTTTGGTACTACTACTTAAAGCAGTATTTTAAATATATAATGGAATTTGATGAGAAACAGTAAACCCCTTCTCAGCATATAATAAAACCTATTTGTTTCAAATTTATATGAATTGTTAATGTTGGTATGTTTAAAATTTCGTAAATCCCTTGAACTGACAAATTGTTGTTTGTTTTCTACTAAATTACAAATTTTATTCCTGGTCAATTTCAAAATGTCGAACGGTACGAATTTATGGGACGACTTAATAATTACATTCCAGTCGCTTAGGTATTTCTCGAGTCGATTTATTGTTGAACTATAAACGTGTTAGAAAGTACACCTCATCGTTACAAAAGTGCAAAGTTCATTCGATAATTCTAGAGAATAATATTCATTGCAACGTACTATTACTTGGAAATTCTAATTCGTAGGTAGTAGGTGGAAGTATTGCATATCTTTGTTTCTGTCTAATTTTCATCGTATCGTAACAATGTGTGCGTTGACCAACATGTAGGTGACAATTAACAGCAACAAAATAAGTGACGAATAATCGGAAAAAAGATATAAGGTCGATCGAGGTTTTGAATGCTGAGTCTTTCGAAATTTATATCAGAATACAATAGTTCACTTGTGCGAATGGTAGTCACAAGTTAGCGATGAATGATTAGATTTAGCTAAACCAAGTTTCGTATCTATAGGATTTGGTACACAATCTCATCGGTATGGCCGAGCTACGATAGGATTGCTCCGCATAAACAGGTTCAATGGGAGATGTCATGGGAAGTCATGTACATTAAAATCTACATGGTGGTCCCTGTCGACCACGTGAACTGCTCTATAGCGATACGTATCGTTGGGTTGCATTGTCGTTTCGTTAATGCACCGGCTTGTTAATAATGCACGATCCACTGTTTCTGACTCATACGATCCGTAGTGATTTGCTCTTGTTAAGAACGATTATCGAGCGTCGTATCTTTCTTCTTATTCTTTTCCATTTACTTCTCGAACAACGTCATTGCCAGTCGCGCGTATCGTATATAGAATTTTAATCTTTGTCGAAAATAGAAAATTTTTCAGATCATTGCGTGGGATTCAACTTCTTTAACACGTTGACTGGCAAAACCAAAGCAGTAAAATTTTGTACAACTCCAAAACTTTAACATTAGACAATTGTAAATTACATGACTTAAAATTTGTCTTAGTACTTATAAGAAATATATAACTTCCTTTTTGTAAAGAAATCCCTAAAAAGACCAAAAGAATGGAACTCTAAACGAGATCCAGCCGAACGAAACTACGGGCAAGTTAACGGACGAATCTAAAGTTTTTGTTTATTATTCGGAAATCAACTTTGGCCACTTGCCCAAGTCAGAATTTCACTCTGAATATGGCAGCGCCAGTGAGCCGTAAATACACTGCATGCCATAACTATGAAACCACTTAAAAATTTTCAAGTTTTATATGTTGCTGTTAAAATAATGAAAAGCAAAGTGTACCATATTTGAAATTGGGTTATGAAACGATATTCTGCCAAATAAGGATAAATTGTATCCACTAGAAAAAGAGAGAATTACAGAAAGCTGATTTATTCTTGTTTCATAATCGTAAAACCGGAATAACCGGATATTCTTATTAAACAAATTAAACAAATATTGCACTGTGAATGCAATTGAATTAAGTTATAATAATAATTTAGTAACGCGTGGAAACTCCCTTATTTTCAAGAATTTCAATCAGATTTTGTCTCTGATAAATACATTTTTGTTATTGTTTCGTGAATCAATGTATTCATATTATGTATAGATAATAAATGAACATGTCGAAAAGTTTTTCCTTCGAATCAATTTGTTTAGTAGTTATCACGCATTTGTACCACACCAACCATGCTGTGCCAATACTTATGTTCAGCATTGTATAGAAAATTGAAAATTTCAGGGTGGTTTCATAATTACGTCACGCAGCGTAGAGTTCGTCGTTCGCTTGTAATCGCAAAGTTTTTCATATTTTCGTTTCGTTATTACGTTGGACGATCGTATAGACCGTTTCCTCAATTTTTTCTCGCATCGGGTGGCACAAGTTCCAGACGATTTCACGACATCGAATTGGAATTCGTTTCCGTTGGCTTGTCAAGCGCTTAAATCACTACTCGTAGCTACGGAGCCATAAACTCGCTACTCGTATTACAATTCTCCAGCCGGGCATTCACGGCAACAGCTATTAACAATTGGCCATTATCGAAAGTCAATCAACCCTCGTCGTTTCAAGGATTTCCCAGCCAGTGTTCAGACGATCCCTTCTTTGTGCTCCGTTTCGTGGTTCCCGAACCGCGCGCCAGGAAGCGTTTCCCGATGATATTGACAAGCAGACATGAGACAGGATGGATCCTCCGATGTGCGTCGAAGGGAAAAGGAAATTAGAATTGACTTGAGCCTTGGTTGGCAACGTCGGAATTCTTCCCATAACGTTGCGAGTTTCTCTGGGATTCATAAGAACCTCCGTAGCTGAAGCTCAACGAACGCGAATCAGCCAACGCTCTGCCTTTCGTTCCTCTTTTCTTCCGTCTCTGTATGTGGTTTCTCTCTCTTCATCTTCTCCTCGCTTCCTTATACTGAGCGTCCTTTAATTCAGCACGGATTAAATTCCACGGCACAATCAAACCCAGATATAGAATATGTGATTCGTGTACGCGAAACGCGTCGATTCGCCGGCTAACCGCTTCTATTCGCCCGTTCTTACGCTGAATCGTGATTCAATGTAGATGAGGTAGCGGTTGCATGAACGCTCGAAACCCTTGTCGGTTCTTTTCCGCTGGTAGAAACCTCGAGGCGGTTAAAAAGAAGAAAGAATTTTGTCGCGCGACGCGTGCGGTGATTCCTTTCTTCGGCGGATAAAGCATCGTGCAAATAGAAGATAAAGGTGACCCAGATGCTTCCCTCCGTGAATATCGAAGGAATTGGTTTATTATCGGAGATAAAACCCCGGGGCAAAGAAATAATCGAGAACGGAGAACCGACCTTGATCGGTCCTTGATACTTTGAACGCGGGGCTTATTAAGCGCGCGAAGTTTTATCGATGCCTCCGGTCGCTACGTTGCAGAGATTTATCGACCACCCGATAGACGCATCCATCGAGCACAGACGATGCAAGCAGGTTGCCAGTCAGTTACACATTTCTTCATAGCGAAGAAACTCCTGCGGCGATAGTCCTACCGCCTTTCCCTCTATTTTGCAGACTACCTGCTCCATTCGGTCCAAAAGATCGAAGGTTGACCAGCCTGACGTTGCTGTTTCGCGGAAGGTAATCCGACTTTGAAAAGAACAATGGTAGAAACTGGTCAATTTTGGACCCGAAGGGCAACATTCTTATAGGATATAACAGCAACGAGCAGAAGTATAAACACAAAATGGTAGCGAACGTGTAAAAAGTATTCGTACAGTGATTAATTACAACTAAAATGCTGAATAACAATGTTGATTACAGAATATTTTTTAAACGTACATGTTACATGTATTTTCCATAGTCTGTGGAACAACAAATCAAATAAACAAAAAAAATATTAAAACTATTTTTATGTTATGAACATAAGTATACGATTTGCAACTTTTTCGTTATAAACTAGGGGAAAGATCCTAATAGATTTAAATTGCAGCGTAATTTATTTTCTATGATTCCCGGTTGTATTTTGTATAATTTGTGAATTCCTGTTGAGATATTACAAGGATACGGTACAAAATATCATTGTTGTAATTCAAAATTTTATTTACGATCAAGAAAATGAATAATAGAAACATTCGAAAAAGTAACGAGTAAAGATAAAAAAGAAAATTCATTGGGCATATTGCTTACTTTGGAAAAATTTCTTTGAAGACAAAACATTATTTAATCTTTGCAAGCCGAACCGAGTTCTTAATACATTTTGTATAACGTTTTCGATCGAGTTTTCAACTCTCTTTGTCTAAAAGAATTTTATAAAATGAGTATATGTATAATTTAAAACGAACAAAGAATAACAAAAGATCAAAACAGATTCTCAATTTATCTAATAACCAAAAATATGAAAGAGAGCATTTGGTTGATGGTTAATGAGTCTAAAACACTGCAGATCTGAAAACGTGTTTTAACTGTATTTTCATTAATACCGGTTTCGTCCTAGTAGACGTACATTTACAGTATTGTTGCGTGTTTAGGAAGTAGTAATGCTTGTACATGACGGGAAATCTAATAAAACTAGAAGCACATGGAACGGTCATTTATTAGAAGCAGCACCTGGTCGATCTAACACGATGAGTCATGTGATAACGCAAAGTTCTGTCTTCTTTTTCTCTTCCATCTATCGGAAACGAATCAACTCCCTTTCATAGTAAAGACAGGCTGACTTTCATATATTTCGTGATAAATTAGTCTAAACGACGTCTGGGATAGTTTATTGCTGGAGAAGTCATTTAGAAAACGCATTTAAACTGAAACTAAATTGATATATTTATAAGGTGTACATCGATGTGATAATGAGACTTCGATACTTTTCATGTAAATCAAGACTAAAATTTCGAGTTACTTTAAGATTGTCCTGAGACCAAAAAAAGTTTAAAAATCTCGAGTATTTTGAAAATGTTAAATAATCAAAAATTCTCGGCAGTTTTAACAAATATATGGTTATACAAATATACTTACTTATTTAATCTGTTATAGATCAGTTTGTAAGTTTCGAACTGTCATGAAATTTTTTTTATGAACTTAATCCAGATGGATAAATCAATTCCTTCGAACGAACAACGGGCTAGCTCACACGTAGCGACGATTATGAATCTTAATATAGTCCATCCATTTTCACCTTGTTTGTAACGAGTGCACCGGGTAGAAAGGGACCAGTCTGTAATATAATCCGTTCCGTATTCTGTGCGTGAAACCCGCTTGGTCACGAGGTGACATCCGACAATGGTGTGCCCACGCAGGGCCGTAGTGCGTAAAACACGTCGGTCGCTTTTCGCCGCAGCGTCAAGTTTCGTTGAAACAGAAGCAATGTAGCAGTACCATGCCCCCTTATAATACCGTTCCCAACTAGAATCAAAGAAGCAAAGGCGGCTATTTTAATTTCACGTAAAATTCGTCGTTACAGCCGGCCGCTATCGAAGATCTGCGAAGATGGACGTCCACGGAGGCGCTGGGGGACGTTACTGTACCACCGGATTGCATGTCCAGGATCCTCGGAGATACAACGGACGACGACGCCGTCGATCACAAACTTCCCAGCCCCGAGGAGCAGGTTCAAGCCATCGCTCTCAAGTAAGTAGGAAATTTATACTACCGTAAAAATATTTAATAAGAGACAGTAAACTTTTATCGATCAGCCGGATAGGAAATTTCGTACGCGATACGTACGATACGAAACGCTGGTTTTGTTAACGAGTTAAATGACGATGAGCGTCTTAAACTCACATAGACCCTTATTTTTTTTAGGAAAAGTAATATAAATGAAACATTTCGTGACAAAGTTTGTCCCATTACTTTATGTTTCGCATATTTTTACGTAAGTCTGCTAAAGAAACGAGCAACAGCTTCGATCACGACGATAAAGGAGCCAAAATTGAAACGAACTTGTAATATTGACCAGCAGTACTATTGCTGTACTTGTTATATGCAACTGCAACTTTATTTAGATTGTTTTTAACCATGTAAAATAACTTCTTCTTGAATAATTTTATTTACCATAAATCTTATTTATCGTTTCTGTAATATTTTATTACTTTTTTAATAATGGATAATTGGGCAAGTAAAACTCTTGATGAAACGTTTCCAATAAATCATATTTATTTTCATAATTATCATTCTAATAGTACTATCGCGCTTTAATCAAGATAAGGCAAAATCGTTTAATTCGATTACTTCGTAGTAACTGATTAGAAACATAATCTAGCAAATATGTGAAACTGATAAAAGGTTGATAGAAATGGAGCTTTCGACGTGTCATTCGAGTTCGAGCGATATGACAGTAAAATACATTAAGAGTCCGTTCCACGTATATTTTAACAGTGATTTTATCGTTGTACATTTCGTACGATTTTACCTGTTTCGAGTTGTCGTCGGTCGAGACGCGTTGTAAGAGAAATATGATTTGTGTCGCAGATTCCCCGCAGAAATTGTGGCGGTGGATGTCAGCGGAAAAGGATTCCAGAGAATGACCATGAGAAGAAGATCTCTGCTGTCTGGTCCGGAAAATCAAGAAACATCTGTGAAAAGACGGTCGCGACCTCGCAGGCCTAGGGGAAAGAGACGAAATACGATCGCTGGTACCGATCAGAAGGAAATTCGTCAGGCTATCGGAGGGTAAGTTTCATCAAATAACATTATATAACACGTTATTGCATAAGTCTGCGTTTTTTCTGTTCAAGTAAACTTTATTCAAACAAAATGTATTCTAAAATACCGATCACTCGCAGAATGGCCATCTTCTCGTACGATTTCTTGTACTTTGTCGATACACTTGTCACAAAAATTATTTTAATTCCGAAAACAATTCTAGTGCTGGTTTCAGTAAGTCCAACTCGGAAGTTTCCGTTTCGCAAGAAATTGTTTTTACTTCGGTACAACCAGAAATTTTATCGATACTCGTAGCAACCTATATATTATATTCTTCTTTATTTTTACTTTAATTATTAACCAAAAAATGCCAATTATTTTAGTCGAGCTGATAGACGTCTTGTACTTCAGACTAGAACGATGTTCAAAATTTCTATATGTTGTTGTTATTGTTATTGGTACTATTATAATTACCGACGAGAGAAACCTTACGAAACACGTAATGGAAGGTACAAATACAAAAGAATAATAAAAACGTAAAGTAAGACACTATGTACAAAATCAAAACACGGAACAAGAGAAATAAACAGTAGCAATCTTGGGTGTAAAGCATGCAGGAAATACCGATCGAATTAACGCGTTGAGTTGCGGAAACGATCGATAGCGTCGTGATAATTAGTAAGTATACTCATACGATTAATAAAATTAAAATTACCGTTAAACGTGTGCAATGGTTTTGAATACAGTAAGGCATGTTGTCTTAGATATGCGTATAAAATATAGTGGATCGACCGAGGACCGATCTCAAGGCGCGCGTTGCCACTTTTATTTTCAGGGAAGCGATCGGCGAAGAAGCGGAGGAAACGATGTCGGCCATTGCGTCGAGGACCCAACGATCGGCGAGCACGGACATCCTTGGCTCGTCGAAGAAGGAGTCGCCGACAGAGAAGAAGTCCCATTTCAACACGTTGAAGGCGTGGGGTATGTCGAGACTGAAGCTGATCAGTCCGAAGTCCGCGCAACAGCAGCAGCAACAGCATCAGCAAGACCAACAGGAATCGTCCGCTTCGGCTACAGAGAGGTCAGAGCAGGATCAAGGTCAGTCGAGATCACCGGAAGAAACAAATATTTACGAAACGGTAACAACCAGGCGCAGGAAGGACAAGTCTCACGAAAGGAAGCCTAGCTCGTCGAGCTCGAGCGGAAAGAGCACCTCGAGCATACCGGTGTCTGTTCCGAGCACGGAAAGACAACCGAGCGTGAAATTGCGCGAAAGCGCGGCCCAAAGAAGAGAAAGACGAAAGGGAAGCAGTCGCGACGACCCACCGCACTCGAGCTCTGGAAACTGGAGTGCATCATCCGAAAGTGGAAGGGCGAGTATTGGAAGCGAAACGACCACCACCACGCATCAACCAAGGTATGCCTGTCGGAGGTTCGAAGATTATCACTTTAACGCTATCTAACGGAAACCGGATACCTTCGTACGATTATTTAACACGCATTGCCGTTCAAAAGCTTGAAACCACCCCTCGATCGGTGTAGAAATGTAACTATTTTATTCGCATATTAATCTCTTGACGTACGATTTAATTCGAAATCATTTTTCAAACATATAGGGTGAGTTCCCCTAGTACCGGACAATTGAGGATTTTTTTAAATAATTACAAAAATATAATGTCGTTTTTATATTCTATACTGTTTTATTTATAATTTAACAATATTAGAGATCAATATACAGCAACAAAACAAAAACTACTTTCTTCGCATATTAACCCCTTTATGTACGATTTAATTCGATTTTTCAAACGTATAGGATGAGTTACCCTAGTATTGGACACTTGAGGTTTTTTTTTAAGTAATTAAGAAAATATAATGTTGTTTTTATATTCTATACTGTTTTATTTATAATTTAGCAATAATATTATTATAATAGTTAACTGAAACTTTGGTTAACCCTTAAGTGGACTCTCAATCTTAGTTTAGTTGTTGGGCCCAGATGAATTCATAAATCTCTCTCTTCTTCCTTATTAAACACAAATGACAACTTGAACGTTTTATCCACTTTTCGTATGGTTCTGTTGGTGGACCACGAATTCGAAAGTGTTCCAAACTTTTGAGTGACAATACGTATACGATTACTGATATATTCTAACAAATGACCTTATTCACTTTTCGTAAGGAATTGGCCGAACTCGTATTGTCTTCTATTTTTGTAGGTTTGTGGATCTGGGTGGTACAACCGGAAAGGAATGGATTCCTCATTCAAATATTACTCTGCAATGTAGAGAAAGCTTGTTTTCGTTCCAGGTTTCCTTTTGGAAGAAATCGATTTTGAAGATTTGTTGGACGTACGCGTAGATTTGTGATTCGTCTAACGATCAACGAATCTTACGAGTCAGCATAAACTTTCATCAATTCGCGTTCACGTTTATATAACATTGACAAAGTAACGACCAGCTTTTGCATTACATTAACGAAGTCGTGTGTGCTAAAAATAAAATCATACGTAGTTTAAAGAAAAAGTTATGCATGATTTCGAACAAGTAAAATGACAGAGAGAATATTACCCAGCAATTCTCGAATCGATATATGTAATTGTAAAGCATTAACAAAAATATTAAGTTAAAGATCTGTTTAGTCAATGCTCAGGTGTACCCATAACCAACTAATCTTTAAAACCGATTTTTTGCTTATTTTGAGATAAAGAATAATTTCCTTTTGTACCACGAATTATGGAACAACTCGCTTGCACGAGTCGCTATAATGTAGTATTATTCTTCAACTAAGCCACGGGGGTGGAGGAAAAAGAATCTAAGTGAAACTTTTGAACAGACGCAGAGACAAGCGATCGAATCTAGGAAAAGAATAAAAAATTACTTGTCTGACTTCTGTTCAAATGTGATTTATGTATTTTATATGTATTGTACATTATAATTATAACTCTCAAACGTATAATGTTAATTTATGAAAAGTCTAGATAATGTATAAAATAATAAATTTTGAAGTAAGTCACCCGAATGATACTCCTAATTCTCAGCCTAACTATTAAAAGACCTACGGAGTGCTAACCAATTGTTCCTGGGTAAACGATAATTGCTTGTTACAAATTATATTGTACTTTAAAACTTTAAAAAATTTATTAAAACACTTCTATAATATGACTAAGATTCTTTAGAATTAATGAGGCTGCAGATCGTAATTATTACTCTTCGTAAACTTCGTAGTGTCGTAACCCTTAATTGCCACGTGTCTGTATGTTTTATATTTTACGAGTTTGGTGCGATGATATAATGTGATCGATTAATGCGCAATGAATGTGCTGTAAAGATTTGCTATTAGCCTCTAAAGTTTAGATCAATTTCTTGCTACTTTCTTAAGATTTGCTTGGGACGTATGTATTGTGCTCAAATCGTAAGTTGTCGAGTATCCATAAATTCGATTCTTAGATTCTTAGCGATTACATTGGCTCCATGTTTCTTTTTAGCGATTTTTTTCATGCAATATACTTGCAGATATGACAATGTTCAGATAATTTCGTTCATCGGCAACTTATGATTTCTGCATAGTACATAAATACATTAACCCTTAAAAGACGGGCTTCAGCTTGGGCAGGTTAAAACTCTTTTGTTTTCAATTATATAATACTTTCTGTTTCTAAAACTATTTGAGATCAAACGTCTTAACAAACAGAATTATTTAATTAATAATCGGTTCTTTATAGAGTACTTTTTATTGATTTTATACTTTTTCTTTTATTATGATCAGGGATTTTTAATAATTTAAAGAAACTCTCTATACTTGAAAAAACATATTTCGTATAAGTTTGAGGTCCCCGTAAATGCTAGGCTTATGGTAAATGGTCTGGCCTGGGTCCATTTATGGTAACGCTTCATTTTTATGTACTATGAATAATTGAACGTATGCTTTTTTATCTTTGTTTATATTTGATGATACGTCTCTGATAATTGTAACTTCTCGAACAAAGATGATCAAAGACACTGTATTCAGATTTTAGCAGATTTTAACATCTCTTAAAAATTGCGTGCTAGCATGACCAATACTACAACGTGTCTTTCGATGCAAGCGTTTCCATAACGGAACCATCGTCGTTTAAGGGTTAATAGCCTGCTTGGTTCTAAGGATCAAGGCTTATGCGTTTAAAATTCGTTGTAAAACTTTTATTTTTTCCATACTTTCTAACGATGAAAAACTGTTTATACGTAGATCCACAACGACAGCATCGATCGGCACATCGTCAACTTCTTTGAGTCACATGCGACGATTTAAAGGACGAGATACCTCAGCCTCATCCTCGGTGACGTCAGAGGGTACATTAACTCCAGATATCATACAAGATATTGCTGTGGTGCCCTTCTCCGACGACGGTGAAACATCGTCCGTGTATTCTTGCGACACGGAAGGGTATTACACCTCATTCCACGTGGACTCCGGTCTGAAAACTTTAAGGGAAGAGGATCCAGTCCCTCAAAGTCCCTTGACAAGGTCTAATGACATCAGCTCCGATCCTACCTCACCGATTGTCGAAAACGAGTACGAACTGTTTGGAAGGGGTTCCACTTCTACGACAACAAGTTCCGCGGGCACAGTTTGTACCGCGTTAATGGCGCCTCCACCACCGGAAAGAAAGTCTAGCCTTACCGTTGTTGCTATGGTAAGAATTAAAAATAGTTAAACTTTATGCCTATTAAAAATAGTTAAACTTTAGACACGTGCACTTCCGAAACTACTAGTGTTTTATTAATTATTGAGGCATTGTTAGAAGCGGCAGAGCCTCCCCTTTAAAATGGTTTTTGGTTTTTGTCGATCCGACTTTCCGTTTTCGAGATATCGTAATTTATGTAAAAGGTAATTTTTAAAATTCCGCTCGTCGCCTTAGAAAAGGCTATTAGCATGCATTAAAAATACTGAAAGTTTAGACGCGTGCAATTCCGAAACTACTAGTATTTTATTAATTATTGAGGCATTGTTAGAAGCGGCAAAGCCTTCCCTTTAAAGTGGTTTTTGGTTTTTGTCGATCCGACTTTCCGTTTTCGAGATATCGTAATTTATGTAAAAGGTAATTTTTTAAATTCCGCTCTCCGCTTTAGAAAAGGCTATTAACACGCATTAAAAATACTGAAAGTTTAGATGCGTGTAGTTCCGAAACTATTGGTGTTTTATTAATTATTGAGGCATTGTTAGAAGCGGCAAAGCCTTCCCTTTAAAATGGTTTTTGGTTTTTGTCGATCGGAATTTCCGTTTTCGAGATATCGTAATTTATATAAAAGGGCATTTTTCTTAATTTGACTATCTCTGTCTCCGTCTGACGCGTCGCGCCGGACCTCTCTTTCTCGTACGTGACTCGCGACCAAGTCACGTAGTAGTTACCGGCGCGTAGTATTTCCAAGAATTTACTACGCACTGTTTACTATCTACGCGCGCGGGGGATGAATGAACTCGCGCGAGCGCAACAAAAACGTAAACAAACTCTATCTCCGTAACTAGCCATCGCATCGACTTGAAACTAAAATCGCTATATCTCCGAAACTAATTGAGCTATCGGCTTGTACAAACGCTCATTTTAAAGGGCATTTCATCCTCTATCCAATGACTATACCAGCTACTATAATTTTTGCTGTTTTCTATGTTTATTTTCACATTTACTTTGACGCTACATACCCAAAGAAGTATCTTAGACGCTACATACCTAAAGAAGAAATAATAAAAAGTTTCAAATGAATGTTCCGAAGTAAAGAGCAGTTAGTTTCAAGCATTACTCATGTTCTACGTCTACTAATTTTTCTGTAACTTTGTCATTTTTGCGAATTTTACTTTAATATTTTAGGGGATTATTCTTAAAACCCGAAACATTGAAAAGAGAAATTCGATGTTTTCAATCCATCACAGTGGTTTCCCCCTTAAACGAAACTCGTCTGATCGATAGGTTCACGGACAAAACCAAAATGGTGGCGAATCTCCGGACAGCGGACACAATACCTCATCCTCGCCCGTGGAATCGGCCTCGAGTCCAGCCTGTACAGGACGTTCGTGCTCGGAATTCGAGTACTCCGAGTCCAGTGATCTCGAAGGCTGCGAGAGAATCGAGAGAATTCGCTCAAAAACGGCGATCAATACTAGTCGTATACCGTCCATGTGCGTGATCACGCCACCGGGTTCGGACGACGAGCACGCGAAGGAAACGGATCAAATAAAGAAGACGAACGAGACGAGAAAGTCCGATCTTCAAACCGGAGGCGCGGTCCTCATGTCCGCCACCGTCGGAACATCCAAGATGGAGGTGATCAACGGGCAAGATAAAAATCTGTACGCCACCGTTCAGGTGTTACCGTCCCCGATAAACGATAGATCCACGGTTGGGCAGCAATCGTCCAAGATCAGTCCGCTTAGCGGAGTTCTGGGCAAGCTTCGCGGCGTGCTTCCAGGTAGGAAGCACGTGACGAAGAGTGCGGTTCCGGACGAAGTAACCGCAGACTCCGGCGACTATGTCACTATAGCCGACGTGAGAAACAACAACGATAAACGTCAGGATTCCGGTTCGTCGTCGAGCACCGCTCCAGTTCGATCTACGACCACCTACGCGAATTCAGATATTTTCAAGAAAGACGCCGAGTATGTTAGTTTAAGCGAATTACCAAAAAAGCCAGACTCTTCTTTAGAGAGGAAACGACAGGGCGCCAGAGTCACGCTGGACTCGGAGGGCAAAGTCGTCTACTCGTCCGACAGTTTGAAAAGAAGAAAAGGGGCGCACACTACGTTCAACCCAGGTACGTTTCACTGTTCGTTTAATATTAATTTGTGTTCGATTACAAATGATAATAATATCTAACAATTTCGTTCGTTGATACTTTATAGCAGTGTTTCTTAGACTGTGATCGTGGACCCCTGACGGTCCGCCAGCTCTCGAACGAAAAATAGAGGCATATTATAGCGGAATTAGAAAAATGCTTCTCGCAGTAAGGCCTTAACATTTTTTATTCAATTCTGCACCGCATGGTCGTGCAAACAGCCTGCTCTTTATTAGCCTTGTTTAAATACAGGAAGACTGAACGTGGAACCTGAACCGATATTATTATTTTCTTATTGTTTCGTTTCTGAATATCCATTTTATCACATTTTCCATTCTGCTTCCGTTGAAAGTATTAAAATACAGCACAGTTTATTTGATTTTTATCTGAAAGTCAAGTGATTAATTTATTATTACAGAGTTCACTAGATTTGATAGCTTTAGCAAATAATGTATAAGAAATTTACCGGTGAGATTAAATAAGAATTTTTAATTTACATTCAGTTTTTGTAATGATAGTTTTACAATATGTTTAAAACATAATAATTTAATTTTACTCTAGTGGCTTACGTGTTTTCCGTTGTCGAGGGTGTCCGCGAAAAGGCGAAGTTTGAGAAACACTGTTTTATAGTTTAAGACCCACAATAATCTTATTAACGCATGCCAACCTGGTCATGTAAAATTATGCATTTTGTAAATAGTTAGACGATTGCCAATCACATAAAACAGAAGATATGACAAGCGTATATCAAACGATTCAAGATACTCCAGGAACTTCGAAAAAGGAAATTTTATTTCTAACGATAATAAAATCTGAACAAAAAAAAATGAAGAAACACCTTGTTTCTCCCTTAAACTTTTCTCGTATAAATGTCAAATTCCACAGCGAATTTAACGATTCTTTTTATCAGATTTCCAAACTGTCACATTGTGCAATAGAGGGTTGAAGTGATACAGTATTATAAGAAAATCAAACATTTTACATTTTCTTTTTCTTTCGATGTTCTCGATGTTATGCTATCTTTCGATACTCATTTCGTAGAGAGACAATCAACGAATAACGCGATTTGTTTGATCCCAGAGTGACATATCCTCCTCTTTTATGTGATTGGTAGATATTGTAAAGTTCCAAAAAAAGAGAAGCCCTAAAAGGAATGCAGCATGAAACCCTAACGTCGCTTTCATGACGCCTTTAAACGAGGCTTATGGGCGCATCATCTTGTCTCACAGGCACTTGCTCATTCTTAATAGGCAACTATTAAGTCAGCGTCCGGCAGTCTTTCACATTGTCACTTTAATCAGACCCACGGATGGTACCAAAAGTTCTTCTTGGAACATAATAATACCAACTTGTTCACGAACTAGATTAAACGATAACTACTGTTAATGTGGATACCATTTCTAGAAATTAAAATCACGAAGAAAATTATAAAGAAATCATGAAAAAGAATTATTAAGAATCTTCTACTCTAACGAAAAAAGATACCAGTTGTTCTTTATTAATTATAATCATATTAATGCTTGAAATTCATTCATAACAACGTGTCGAGTATATTGGGTTATTTTGCATTATAAATTCGTAATAAAATCGCATATGACAATATTACTACGTTACTTTTATTAAAGTGGTATTCCTACTGTACGAAATAAATATTTGTTATAATTTTAAAAAGACTGGTAAAGAATTGAAAAAGTTCTGATATCTCCAAGTAACATAAATTTTTTTGATACAAAAATTGATCGTATATCGTCGATAACAGTAGTATAAATAAAAGATTTTTTAAACGTGTTATACTGGTGTCCTCCCTCGATGCGTTTTTAACGATTCGTAGCTGCAGTATATTTACCCGTTTATTACATAAATATTGTTACAATATCGAGAAGAATTTTTGAAAACAATGAACTCTGACAGAATAGAGTAATGTAAATTACCGACATAGTATAATGAAAAGTGAAGTAAATGTTCATTATGCATGCATGAAATCTGAAGAGTAAAATGCAATTATAAATTGAGTTAGTTGTCGTTCATTATTAATTAGCGTTTATTATTCATTATTAATAGACTTGATTTTATAAAGAAACATTGACAAAGTTTCATATTCGAATTAGAGTGTTATACAGTGACCGAAATAATTTGATTTACTATTTTATTCAACATTTTTTATTTTATATTCTATAATTATACATTTTTGAGATAAGTAACAATGTAATATAGTTTAGTTGAACCTATAAACTCCTATTAATAATAATAATAAACTTTGTGTTATAACATTTCTGTACGAAATAAATATAGGTTCTCTCTATATATTCTCAATAAATGATGAACAAGTATTTGATAAGGTAACAAACGAATAACTCCAATATACAAAGACAAACAAAACTTAATATTTAGTAGATCCTTCTTTATTTTGTATCGCCTGATATATTCTTTTAGGCATCGGCTATGATTTTTTACAAATTTTTGAAAAGTTGCATTTTAATTTTTAGGCTGTTCTGACTCAACTCGAGTGGTGCAGCATTGTTAGGGCATATATTTGCGGAACTGTGTCAACTACCGTCATATATCTTCAAGAATGTTCATAGAGATAGGAGCAGAAAACATACGACTGCGAATAGTAAACCAATAATTATTTCGGTCGCTGTATGTTTCGTCTAGCGAATTAGTAGTCACTAAGAATTTAGTCTTCTCATGCAACACAGTAAATGTGTTTTGTATATTAACATTAGTACAGGCGTGTAGGAGATGCAATTTTTACAAATTGTATTATATAATGCGTGAATTCGCGTCAGCGGTGGTTTAATTTATTATGTTCTTTATTATTATTATTGTCTTTAAACGAGCTATTCTTTAATCGTATTACCAACAGCAATACGGTGTAAATGCGTGGGCAGAGATAATTGGCGATATTGTAATCGGACCCGATTTCCTCAATGGGAGATTAATTAAGGTCAAACTTAAATCAATTTCTTGAGTAATCAATTGCATGAGTTATTGGAGGAAGTTCCATTAGATGTTATACGTCGCATGCGGTTTATGCATGACTGTGCACCGCCACATTTCAGCCGAGTAACCCAGACAGTTCTTGAATGAATGATTTTCTGATAGGTGGATAGGTCGTACACAACATATTTCCTGTTCGTTCTTCGGATTTAAATATGTCGAATTTGTATTTTTGAGGCCATTTATAAAAGTTTGTTCGTTAAACGCTCGTTGTCGTTAGGCATGCAAAAAGGTAGCCAGCAAATATAATAAATGTCTGGTTCGTTTGAAAGGTTGAGAATTTCTACGATTCGACGTGTACAGTCCTGTATTTTTTTATAACTCGAGAACAAGATCAGAGTACACATTTATTTGAACACTTTTCATTGTTTACGTGCTTCCAAATAGACCACTTGTGTTTCTCCCAGACGTTACGATGCATATTGTGTAAAATTTTAAGTGAGTAGTCTGGATCAGAGGACAGGAATATAGTCTTCTTTCTTTGCATATTAATGGATAAAAATATTCAATCCGGAAACGCTACAGAATTTTTTTAACAATTACATTCATCTCGATGACGTCAAAATTGAACATGGATCCACAATTCTTGCCCGTCTGATACAAATTTTATCGAAGATCATGCTAATGGTAAACTCGTTGATTTTAAAACCAAAAATTTGCTAGAATTGAAGCTAAAAAAGTCTCGGAGGATTTTGATGTTTCTTCTAAACTTATTTTCATTTTGTAAAACAAAGTTATGCAAGTTTCAATCAGCTTGATAAGGGCTAAGGCTACTATGTTGTGGAATACCTGATAGGACCCAGTTGTGTGCTTGAAGGTTAACTTTGCATTCTTTCACGATACACCTAAAATATGCTCGTATCGAGAGAGGCAAATAAAACGTACTATCTTTTTTAACACATATCGAAGGCGTACATTTAAAAATTATTTAAAGGTGGTAAGCAGGTTAAAAACCACTGCTGTGGGGCAGTTGGTTTACAGGTGGTCGCCGATCGACTGCCCAGGGGAAGTGATTATTTCCAACTAACGTGTGTTCTCTGTACGTTGTAATTCAGGTCCGTTCGTGAGAGAAGGGGCGTCCCCGAGCCCATCGCCGTTGCTGCACCGCGCGATTCCGAACGTCCGAGCGGTCGCGAAGACCAACGACACGGTCGACGGGCCAAGCAAATCAACGCCACCCACTTCGCCTCAATTAGGCAAGTTGATCATCAGAGCGGCGAGGAGTCCCGATCGAGCGGCCAGCCCAGATTACGTTCGAACGCCGTCGACCGTGGTGGGTCCCACGAGTCCCACGACTCCGCATCGACAAGTTCGCGGGGCGTACGTCAACGTGCAAGACGACGAAGGTAAGACGGCTTCTGGTACGAGCTCTGACGAACGTGATTGCACTGGCTACGTCGGTAGATTAGAAGCACCATTTACATTTACGACCAATTCTCGCCCGAGCGACGAGGCGAGCGCAACTCCGATCGCCAACGGAAGTCCATTGGTTTCGGGCAAAAGCACGTGTCGAACTACCGCTGGAACATTGGCACTGGCGCCGAGTAACAAAGTCCGGGATTCTAACAAATCCAACCTCTGCCCTAACAAAACGTACGTAGATAGGTTAACGGATGCAACCGCTTGCGACGAGAACCACCCTCCGGAGCTTGGTAACGTTAGCCTCGACGGGCAGAGGGACCATCGAATTGTAAATAAAATAGACGCATCGACGACAGACTTTAAATCCAACTTACGACTCGACTTCGAGAAGTCGGCTCTGTGTCCAAAAAGTTTCAGGCAAACCGGCAACACGCCGAAATTGAGTAGGAAATTGCTTGTGTCGGATCTCGATACGCCCAGTTTTTGTAGGAAAATTACGAGGCTGGATTATCAGTCCGTCGATATCAAGGATAACGATAGTCACGCGAAAAGCGCGGATAAATCGTTGCTAGCCGTGTCCACGATCGACGGTCCTAACGCAAATGATACAGATGCCTCAGACGTTTCCGAGACGTGTCCTGATAATAGTTCTGCGAAGAAATCTGACGCGTTGAGAGGCGATAGGGTCGACCGTAAAGTAAAACGAAGCGAGAGTTATCGAATGGCGAACAGTCCGATAATGTTTATCAAAAAGTTCTCCAGCAATACAGACAAATCGTCCAAGATATGTAGAACGCCATCGGAAGAATTGCAGGAAGAATTGTTAAAGGAGAGAATCAATTATCCCGAGACAATTTCTAGTCCGGAACCTCGAATCGATAGCAACGTGAATTTCGACATGAATGTAACGATTTCTATTCCTATCGCGACGGTTCCAAAGAGTCCTCGACCTAGGGCTACGGATATAGAGCTTGCCAGAGTGCTCAAATATTCCGGAAACGATACAGAAATTTGGTGATCGATAAAAGGATCATCGAAAGGTGCTTTCGACAGAATATTATAATACCTTAGCGTACTTAACTCGCAAAAGTATTTGTTTTAAACGGAAAATGAAAAAATTTTCTAAATTCTGAATGCGTTTGCTTGCTCCCTTTGTATAACGTATGCCTGCAAAAACAGCAGAAACATCTTACCATAGTTCGTTTCCACGATTTTGTAAGTACGTCATGAGGTAGTAAATAATAAAAGTATTTGTAATAAAATGATAGTTAATTTGTCTTACGAAATGCACATAAATGATACCATCGTGAATTTATATTCGAAGTAATGTCAATTCCTATGAAAAGAAAGAATCTTTAAGAAAAGCTTTTCATTTACAGGATTAACCATAAATTTCTTTTTATTTTAAAAATTACAGACGGAAACATAGTAGATATTAACAGTAACAACTTGAAACGGAAACTGTAAAAAAGAAGTGTAACAAGTAAAATGAAAACAAAATATTGTACGACTAGTCAGATAGAATTATAGGTCTAACTTTTTTATCGATGCATTCGAACATTTGGTTCCTATTAATTACCAACGCTTTTATAAAAATATTACATATTTATGAACGTTCGATAACGTTTAATTTCTTTTCCAATTGTAGTCTCGTTCTTTAGAAACACTAAACTAGAACACTTGATTCGTAGGCGTAGTATCAGCGCTTGGAAAGCTCTTATGCCAGGTGTCTTAGCAACGATGGCCATTACTTTTTCATGATTAATGGTCACGACTCAATTTCTTTGATACATACAGTGAGTGTAAAAACTATTCGTACAGTGACTAATTACGACTAAAATGCTGAATAATAATGTTTATCGAATAATATTTTTTAAACAAACAGGTTACATATATTCTCCAAAGTCTGCAGTACAACAATATCAAATAAATATTTATATAAATATCAGGAAAACGTAACACGTTTGTTTAAAGAATATTGTTTAATAAATATTATTATTCAGCATTTTAGTCGTAATTAATCATTGTACAAATACTTTTTACATCCGCTGTATATATGTGCCTCGTATCTAGGGTTGAATGCAGGCGTATGATTATTAATGTTACAATTGATTTGTGACGCTATAGACTTATGTTCTGTTTTACGTTTCTAAAATCGGTCATTCGGATAAACGGTTGTTCTACTGTACTCCAAAAAGTGTCTGATGGAGTGACCTAGTTGTAAAGTGCACTCCGATCTGATCGTTAAGAAGTTTCAGAGTCTTTATCGCCATTGCTTGCGATTCTCCATTTCCGCTTGTCAATCATGCCGAAGTCAACACTTTAAATCATCCCCGCGTGTGCCTTTCGATATTATGTCATCACCGAGAAAAGATCAAATTGACCTCTAAGTTTGCGATGCACATTTCTCTTGCTGTCATTCGAGCAGAATAACGTTAAACGTTCACTTTGTTAATTGCTATTTTAAACTAAAGAGTTTCAGTAAAGTTCAATAAACGTTTAACATTATTTATGCAATTTTATATCTGAATGTAACCAGAGGAAAGTTTTGGAAACATATTATTAAAGTTCTATTTAAACTTATTTCCGACATTAAGGAATTGTTTCAAATTTTATTTATCTTGGATAGTTTAATTTAGATGCAATGAACTGATTTAGTATGTTCTATATGAATTAATTTCTTTCAAATTTTCCAGATTATACAATTTTGTATTATTTGCATTTTAGCTGGCACAAAGACAAATTCGCCAAATATCCATTAAATATCGTGTCTGACCATAAGTTTGTTCTTATTTTTGGGGAATTTTGAAACAATGGAAATGAAACACATTTTACGCGTATTAAAAAGTCAAACTTTACACACGTACAGTTCCGAAACTACTCCTGTTTTCTCCATAATTGAGCCACTGTTAGAAACGACAAGGTCTCCAAGAAGAGTTTATTAACCTCATGACGTCAACAATGGAATGTAAATAAACGCTTCGAACCCTTATATCTCCGGAACTACCCATGCGATCGACACGAAACAAAAATCGTTATATCTCCGGAACTAATTGCGCTATCAACTTGAAAAGAATTTCATTTTAAAGGGTTCTTCATCCTCTATTCGACGAATATATCAACTATTATTATTTACACTGTCTTCTATGTTTATTTTAAAATCTGCTTTGAATCTTGCAATTCCTATCAAAACTGGATTATAATTGTTTATTTAATTGAAAATGTATTTAAATTTCAGTCAAGAAATTGATATTCTTGATTTTCATCTTATTTTGATCTCTAGAATCTCCCATTAAAATTTTTTTCAAGGGTGGTCGAACACTTTGTATAATCCAAATACGAACGAACTTCTAAACTGACCCGACAAAAACCTCGTAAGTTGTCAATGATCAACTCTGTCGAGAAAAGTTTCCCCTGGACGAAAACTGAAAAATTCATTTTTTCTCCGTGACTTTCTAAGCAGTTTCGTTGCTCGAACGTCTCTATGTCTCCTTTCTGTTCTTTACTTCGACGAGCAGTTACGTAAAACGTGCGCACGATAATTGTCGAAGGCGAAACGTAAGAGCAGAAAATAGATCGATCGGCGGGAGATCTCATCAAGGACCAATACGACACGATCGAGAGAAAAAAGGGGACAGATGTAGGAGTTATCGACGGATCGGTGTCCGTTATGTAAAAGAAGAGTCGTAACAACGGGGAGAGTGTCATTGCATGAAATTAATGAGGGCAAACGACAAACGATCCGTTCGACGGTCACGATAACGAGATCGAACAATGTTTTTCCGCGTTAACGATAGGAGAAACATACTAGTCACGTTTTCCATATCAATCGATCCGTTCGATTTCGCCCAGCTGCACGAAGCGCCGCAAACCCCCGTACACGCAATGTTACGGGACGATAAATGCAAATCCACTGGTCACTCCGTATACAGCGCGGAATATTTTAGAGTTCAATAGTTTCATCGATAACTCTGACAAAGCAATCCCAACGAGGCATGCCTTTCGCAAGGTTAATAGATAACCGTGGTGTTCCCACTAGTTTCTTTGTTTTTAACGCACTATGGATTTTACTTCTCTTTTTCGTCTATCGTCCACCGATTACACACCACCGAGACGATTAAAAATGTATCTTCCCTTCGTCGCGTGCAGATTCTTCTTTCATTTTCGACTCGCGAAGTCGTCGAGAACGCGAAAACTGCGTATGTTTTTCAAGATAATTGGAAATCCGCTCCTTCGGTTCTCCAAATCAATTTGTCACGCGATTCTTATCCATCGTTAACCTCTTTTAAACGGGGGAATCAAGTAGAAACCGAATCGTGCAAATTCGAAGCGTAAAAATTTCCATGACAAAAATAGTCATCGTTGGAGTTATCGTGAATTATTTCGTCACACCTGGTTGGCAGGTTAAGACGACCTCATCGACCGAATTGCGGTGAAAGTTGTTCGTTTATTTACCGCGAACCTTCAATCTGACGCAACAGCCCTGTTTGTTCGTTGAGAATGTTATTTAAGTTGTTATCCTTTGTAACCTGGCGCCGATCGACGAGGAAGAACGATCGCCAGACGAGAGTAAATAGGAAATCTTTAACGAACGGAATGTAATAATGTTGGGAGCGGGGAGGAGCTGGAAAACTCCAGGGAGCCCCCAATGAAGCCTCACTTTGTTAGCCCTTATCAGCATCATTAGCCGCTGGCTCAATAACTAACGGAATTGCATCAGACGCGATGTTTATCCCGGCCGATAATTCCAAATCCAGATAAACAAAATTCCCTCCTACTTCGCTGAGGATTGAAATACTTTCGAGCGAATGCTGCAGCCCTCAGTTCGTTTCGATCTGTTCACGTTTACGGTTTAAAGTCGCGAATACTAGCTTCGAAACCCCCTCGATTTCACCCCTTTTGAAGTCTTTTGTCGAATTGGTCGCTCGGTAGAACCAGGCTGACGCAACTTTACGAATCTATTGCTCGATTCTACCACCGAGGAATCTAAAGATCGGTCCTCGCGTGCCGCAAATATTTCGATTTCGAATAAGCCTCCGTTAAGCCTGTCGTACGGTTTATCAATGACCGGTCGATTCTTGCTCTTCCAATGCCGTGGATACTTGCACTCACGTCGGAAAGTTGTTAGGTCTTCACGCGTGAACGGGTTCGGTGGTCTGGAGAAAACGAATTCGCATTTTTAGTAGGGGGCAATGATAAGCCGGTATCAGTCCACCAGCGAAGAGGAAAACTTGTCGCTAGACAGACGGTCGCCAGTCTCGATACGCGCGTACATTCGGTTGTAAAACGAGTGTGGGTATTCGCGATTTGACAACTGAAACTGGCTGCAGTTGCGTACCAACATGCTGGCAAGGCATCTTCTTTTTATAGCGACGAGACGACACAGTAAGTCAAGGGAATACTTTTCTTTTAAGAACGTCAGTGAACGCTTTCTTATGTTCACTTTCTAACAACGATTTCCTTCTGGTTTACACAATTGCATTTTTCTGTTACGAATCGGTGCGAGGCACTTAATGTTACAAGGATCAGCCGGGTCCTAAATGACCCGAAAATTTTGTTCTCTGACTTTGTTTTTGACAAATTTGTTACACGACAATTTACTTGGATGGACTGAACTTCTTTTTTTAAATGTGAAAAATATGAGAGAACAGTATGTAGAAAATATTCTCAACAGAAGACTTTGTTGTTGTTCATGAGAGAATATTTAATTCGAACATCATTTTACGCCCTCGTGAACATTTTTATTTATTTCGATAAACTTGTACATCGATAATTATTTTTATTTTCAAGTTCTAAAATAAACATACGCTAGGGTCAAAGTTTGAGTCCCCTATTTATTTGATTAATGAAAGATATATGCAAAAGTTGTACGACTTGCAGAGTGGCATTATACAGCGTATAAATTTATTTCCTAGGTGAAGATTCGAAGGTTCAATTTGTTTTTTCATATATGAAATGTTGATGAATTCCTAGTAAAAATATATTAAATTTATTTTGAACCTAATAATTTCTCGACAATTTGTTTCGCGTAACGCCAAATTGAATACTCAATATCATCAAAGATTTCACTAAAACAGTGTTTATCGACACAAATAATATTACCTCATTACGTCCGTAATTCAGTATCGAAGATATCAAAGCAAAACTGTGTCAAACTGTAATCTTTAATTTTTATGTATTTAATTAAATTTCGTTTAAATATTCGAGAAACGGAGCACAAATATCTCATTAATTATTAGGTTTAGGATTATTCATCCATAATGCTACATTTTTATTTCAAATTCGATACACTTTCAAATTTTTGCACAAAAAATATGACATTCCGATTACGAAATCGAAATTTACCTTTATATCCCCAAAACGATGCAACTTTAATTTACAAATTAGTAATTTAAAAATTATTCTAGGTGAGCATGTTAAATGCCTCGCACTGTATCTTGCATGATTAATTTTTACAACGCTGCGATTAGCAAGGGCGGTTAGCATATATTTTACAATTTTATTCGTTTTTAAATTTACATCGCTTTGTGTTGCATTTTTACACAGAAAAATATGGTTGGTGCGTAGTGACGCGATAAAGTCAAGTTGAAGTAAGACTGTTTTGATATTCAGAAGGTAATAATTCTTTGTTTAGTGTCGTCATTTCCAAATTATCACTGATATCCAGTAAACGCAGATACGTATGTAAATATCCCGTTATTTTTCTGTCGCATTTTTATCTTTTATTTTGATGTTTTATTTGCCATTATTCATTGTTTCCAATATTTTTTTGATTACACCTCACGTAGAGGTTAAAGATTTGAATTATCTATTACTCATTCTCTTACTTATGCATGTTTTTTCTCCTTTTTTTTTCTCCTATTCAGGCAATTTTACAGCCGATGTCTGTATCCCTTTTAATCATAATTAAACTATTTATTTGATCTTTATAATGTTATATGCATTTTGTGCATTTCTTTCTATAGAAAGAAAATAATTATAATTATTGATTTCATTACAGTAAAAATTGTATAATTGGAATTTGGAAACAAGAATTGGTTGGGAAAATTAGAACACCCTGTATAGATAGAACCCTAGCTTGGGGCCTTTCAATCCGTTACCCCCATCAATTTCAATTGTTTTATTTAATTGTTTTTTCGTCCGTTTTACGAGTTTAGAGCAATTGTTCAAGTAACTTATTAAACATACTAGACTATTACAATTCATACCTACAAGTGACAATATTTACCCTGTATTCAAGTAACTTTAATCATCTACTTATTTAGTGCTAGTCACCCATCAATTCGTGGGGTCAACGAACCCAGACAATAATGATACGATACGTCGACGAGATTGAATTCCATCCTCTAAAGAAGATTAATACATTTATATTTGTCGTTGTATCTTTGCGACAGTATTACACTGAACCTAAATATACAGGGTGTTCGGCCACCCCTGGGAAAAATTTTAATGAGGGATTCTACAGGTCAAAATAAGACGAAAATCAAGAATGCAATTTGTCGATTAAAGCTTCGTTAAAAGGCTATTAACGTTTAAAGTTCCGCCTGTAGAACGGCAATCTGGGAACAGCTGCGTGCAGGCGATAGTTGTTCTCACTCAGCATGAGAAACTCTACTTAGTGACGTATCGACAGTCTTACAGTTTTCTGAGTGAGAACCACTATCACGCGTACGCAGCTGTTCGCAGATGGCCGTTCTACAGGCGGAACTTTAAACGTTAATAACTTTTTAACAAAGCCTCAATCGACAAATTTCTATTCTTGATTTTCGTCTTATTTTGGCCTCTAGAATCTCCTATTAAAATTTTTCCGAAGAGTGACCGAACACCCTGTATGATAGTACATGATTAATAGTTTTCGAGATATTTAACATTAAAGTTTTGTCAACATTCTGTTATCTACAATCAAATTATAAAATTTCTTTATCAATACAGTATTCAATGAACTATGCCTTGTAAACAGTAGTTTTGAAAGAAATGTTTAGATTTGCTTTACAAATATATTACCGTCGTATTTGTAAAATATGTTTGCTTTCAGTTATATCTACGGATATATGTGTATTGTGCAATATTTATAACGTATACATAACTGTAAACTCAGACCTTTGTACATGCGTCATTATTATGAGTAATATTTCCTAATTTAGTGAATTAATCGAAACGACAGTGTTAATTTAATGCAATTCTGACAAAATTAATTTTATAACGTGAGTGGAAGAAATAAGATATTATATAATAATATAAATATAAATTTCTAATCTGTAAAATAGAGTTGTATTATAAATAAATGCTCACACAAATTATGATGTTAAATATCTAGAAAATTATTAACCATGTATCCTTAGGTTCGGAATTTCAAGTGCGTATCATCTCGATCGATCACTATCGATCTCGATTTAAATATTAAACATGACAATTCGTTTTTAAATGGGTAGTTTTGTAACTGAGATAATAATAGTGCAATATAAAATGTTACATGAATGTCGTATAACAGAACCAGAAAAAAAAACATTAGTACAGTGATCAAATATTTTTGTTGATATTTTTTCAATTTATGAACGTTGAATTTATTTTCTTTATTATTGCTTTGAACAGTATATTTGTTTCAAATTGTTGCACATGTCGGTAAAATAAATAGTTTCCCAACTTCGTTAAAATAAAATTACAGCAAATAAGGTGTAATATTTATTAAATTTAATGGAACGACTGTGCAGGAATTTTCCGTCGTTGTTTCTGCTACTCGTTAACTATAATCAAGCAGAATATTGCCAATCTCACGTTACGACATATTTCAATTCATACCGAGTGTCGCCATGTTATTATAAATAACCATGAGTTAAATAACTTCCAATCAATGATTCGTTGAATGTTTACCAAGTCGGTTTTTTTATCATGTATATCTACTTTTAAAAAATAGAATTTTTTATATTTCTCATTTATTTTTTCGTTTTCCCTGCTTTATACATTCTTTTATTAACCGTATGAAATACAAACTCTTTTATAACAGAATAACCCAACGTAGATATTTGGGAATAATTTTTATAAATTATTTTTGGCATATTTCTATGATTCATTAGTTCTAAGCTTATATAATTATAAAATTTACAAAAAAGTCATCTTCAGTTAAGATAATATTTGTCCAATTTTTCTATCAATGCAAACGAATGAACAAGTCACTAGTTATTAGAAGAAATGTTTACAGTTATGTTTTCAAATAAATAATAGTGTCACAACGAATATACTACTCCTTTAAGTGGCAATAAATTTTACAATAGCAGTACAATATTGAAAAATATTAATAAATCAAATTAAGTCTTGTTTACTTGCATTAATTTTGTACCGTGTGTATTTTATATTTACTTGACATTAATTTTCACTGCTTCAAAAAGTGTCGAAGGTTATAAAACGTTGACACACTCTATCTGTCCTTTTATCGTTTAAAAGATTTTCATTAATTGAATTAAATTTGACACTGTACCCGAAGATAAAATTTAAATTCGTTTCGACTGCTTCGAATTTATTTTTTCTTATCTAAGCATCGAATTTTTATTTATTTTACAGTGCGTTACGATTTTTGCATTTGTTATGATAATTTTACGAGAAATATGCGTAACATAACAATAATTGTTTATGGTTTCTTAACATACATTAACATTTGGACAGCAAAAATAATATCATTTCTGTGTCTTTAAATTCCAAGTTTTGTAATCGAGAGTGCACGCAAAATTGATGTTTACTTTTGTAATCAAAGATAAAAATTAATTTTTAGTCAGAATACCATAACGCAGGTGACAAATGGTATGCTTAAAGCGTAATTTTGTTACTCGCCTAATTTGTAATCAATAATGAATACTTTTCGTGTTACGACACAAAAGATAACATAGGTCACATATTATAACTTATAACAGCGGTAGTACTAATCATGTAATACATTTCTTTAGCTCGATAACCCATTCGTTTATTTATCTATCATAAATGCCGTTATTTGTGTTAACAGAAAATATAATTTTTTAAAAGTAAATCCAGAAGGACTTTCGTTTTTTTGGACAATCAATATTTCATATAATAGGTTTTCTTCAAATTAGTAGTTTTTTTAATCGATATTCTACAGTACTTCTGTTTAAAGAAAAAGGGAGCATCGGTGACCCTGCAAATTCTGGATAGACGTAACCATTTTTGTAATTTTCTGCTGGAAATCAATTTTTCTGTCATCGTAAATGAATCCTGCTAATTAGGTTCTTTAGGTCAGATATGTCATATAATGTATTTCTGGGACTCTGCAGCGTCCCAAAAAAGTTTTGAAATTTCCTTTCCGTATAATATGAAACATAGTTTTCGACGACGGTGCTGTAACAAGAGAAAAGGAATTGTGGCGATAACACTATCGGCTGTTTGTGACACCACATAAAACTTCGAAGTAAACGTAATTCATAATGGTATCATCGTATATTCTTAGTAATCATCCTAGCAGGCATATCGTTATAGCCATTGAAAAAGTGGAGCAACATGGCATGAAACTGAACAAAAGGAACACAATTGTCCGATTTCATCAACGAAAATGTATATACCGTTTCGAAAGAATATTTATTTTCCGTTTTCAACCTTTGAAATGCAATTAATGCGGGTACTATGATACACGAGCGATTACAACGAATTGCAATAATAATATTTATAACTTAGGAAGCAATTCTTAATCGTAAAATGCGTCGAACAAAAACAGTGAACAACATTTCACTATTACTGCAAAGTGATTTGTATGCATTTTACATGGTAAAAATGTTAGCAATTATTTCGAAGCTCAGAATGTTTATACCTAACCCATTAAGTACCAGTGTCTTATTTAGAGGATATTTAGAAAATTCATTGCATTTCGTGAGATTTTTCGAGCATAAAATTGAAATCTAAATATAGTACACTATAATTTTTTTGTAAGTCTTTTTATTATACAATATTCTAAACAAAAAAAAATATATATATTCAATAATAATTTACTTGACTTTTCTAGTCTGGAATGTTTTCAGATTCTTGTTGATAAAAACTAATTCTACCTTGCGTTATTACGATTGTATGTCTTGATATTATTCGGTGTGCCAATTTTCTACTTATGGTACACGCGTGAAATTATTTCTCTTACTAAACGAAGTATTTTTAAATTCGATACATAATGGGTTAAGTTTTGAATCACTGTAATAATTGTTTCGAAACGAACGTTCCGTCCAATCGTGTAAATAATTAATATATTAAAGTAATTTTGACAAGAAATTGCCGATGTAAATAGAAAAATTGATCCATTGATCCATTCAGCCGTGTAATTGGTATCAATTGTCACTTTAATTTCTTTAGAATCGTAAGCGTTACTGAGCCACAGCAATTGAAAAGTTACTGTTAAAATAATGTTTCGTCACCGGTTTGGAAGATTTAGAAACGCGATGGGAAAACAAAGGAGACAAATCGAGCGGAATATATCGTTACAGGACATTGCCCATTCTCGGAAATCAATCGCGAACAAAAGTCGATTACAGAGTATTCCTGTACGTCATACGCGTACTTAGGAACAATATATTACACACAGTCGAAAGCGTAAAGATGAGAGAATTGGTCAGATACTCGGTTAAACATGATTTCATTTACGACATATGAGTAATTGGCCTCTTCTTTTATCATTTTCTGTTTCGTTGTTGATCGAAGCAGCAGAAGACATTGGCACTGCACGTTGGATCCAATAACAACAATAATAATAAAATGCAAAATTTTCGATGAACCGTTAGAAAAGAGGATCGTCTGTAAAACATAAAATTGTATAACGTTTGCCACAATGTTGTGACTTGTCCCATTAAATTAAATTTAGTTTTAACTGTTTTTCACACGGTGTTTGTCTCGCGATTATGGTCGTGTCGCAAAAACTATCACCTTTGTAATTTAGCTGTATCAAGGTGTAACGTTTCTGTTAATATTCGTAACTATCTTCTCTTCTCTCTTTCTCTTTTTTTGTCACGCGACTTGCACCGCTACCGTTCGCCGTGAATTATAATAACGCCGATAAATTATAAATAAAAGAACGATCGACCATAGGTATTGGCATGTGGTGAAAACATAAGTGTGCCTAAAAAACTTGCCGTATCGCATGTTAGTTCGATGCGTACTCAGCCCTCGTTGTAAGTAGCGTTTAACACTAACATGAACTAACTTCGAACACTTTGTCATAGCAATCGGTCTCTCGCCTATTACAGAGTCGCGTCTGCGTCATTTACCAATCGAAGGTCTATTTGAAATTGCTAAGTCCGTGTTTGAAACACGGTTGCTCAACGCTAAATTCACAGAACTAAACATTAATTAATTCTAGTAAATTTGACACAAGAAAAAACTGTATTTTAACGTGACCGTCGACACGATGAGTTTCGATAAAAATATGTGTGCGATCGATGTCCGTAAATCTAGCGTCGAAGGTTCCCGTTTTCAATTAACTTACACCGTGACGATTCCTTAATTATTCACGTCTCAGTGATCATTCGTAGACGCGTAATTTAGCGGATCGAATCAAGCAACATCCCTTCGAGCTTCACTTTTTTCATATTTCTTTCGCTGCAGCAAGAATTAATCAGCTTGCGACTAATATCTAGAGACCTACTTACAACCTGGGTAGAGGAGCATGCAGCACTTTGTACCGTATATGTACATACGTATATATGTGTTACTGTATAAGGCTCATCTTTTACTCGTGTGCACTGTATTTTTATAAATGTGTATATTTCTTTTTTTTGTATCTGGTTAATAACGAACAGCGCATCTTGCCACTTGAATGTACATACCGACTAAACGATGTCGTTAAACGTTACGAGGAATGTATGTGAATAGATGTCATGTTTAATGAAAACTACAGCTGCATTTTATTATTTGTTCTTCACTTTTTCGTTTTACAGTGGCTCGCGAAAGTATCTAAACACATCTAGACACATGTAATCGTTACAAAACATTTATTAGAAATACGAGGTGTACTAAAGGCTATAAAATTATTCTAATTCATAATTAATATTATACATTACTATCTCATAGGTTCCCTCGTTACTAATTACAAGTCATAAACAACTGTGTACTAATATATCTGTCACATTTTGTGGAATTCCCGATTTCTGTCGTTTCTTTTTATAAAAATTCCTTTGAAATTTATATTTAGAGTCGTTTTAGAAATGTTAAATAGTCAAAATCGTACTCGTAAATGCTCCGATTAATATCAAGGCGTTGGGGTGGTGTTTCTACACTTTCTTATCACTTTTGTTTCAAAATATGTAAATATCTGTACTCGACTAAAGTTTCTTTAAACTTCCTGTCTCCCTTACCGTCATGTAAACGCCTTTATTTTATACTCGTGCATGGATTTTAAATGTTTATTTTTTTATTATATATGCTATAACCAAAATTACGTCCAGTTTGATTCGTCGATAAATATTATCTTATATTAAAATAATTTATACAAAAAAGTTGTCGTGGGACATGTTCCATAGAAATTGTTAGTAATTATAGCTGCAAGTTTTTGAACGAAAGTGTTTAGATGCATTTATATTTTACATGCAACAGTTTTTCTTCCTCTGGATGTTATCTTTTTTAATCAGTTTGAGTGAACTATTTTAATAATAATATAATTTTTTCTTTTCCACCCATTTGGAAACGAGTCCCCCTAGGTCACCCTAGGGTTAAACATGTCTGTTCACATACATCTACGACCTTTATACAGCTCGTATTTACAATAAATGTTTCTTAATTGGTGTACACTTTGTCGAATTGTCTTCAAAAACATTTCACCTTGTTAATATTTCTTTTACGAGTGTTCGAATACTTTCGTAAGACATTGAGTGCCGTCCACCCTTTACTGTAAATACTAACTATTGTTCACCTCCCATCCATTCCATACACGTACCGTTCGTTTTGTGTCTTCTTTTTCAATTCACCTTTCGTTTCGTTATTTGTATTCGTGCACATTAGCTTGTGTACACATGCGTACTAGTTTTATAGAACAAAATTGCACTTGACGCGCGTGTGGCATCCCTCGCTAGTAGCTCACGTACATACATGTCGTAGTACCATAGTTCATGGCCGGTGAGTACATTTTGTTTTCAACTTCATCAGAGAGACACGAGAGTCCGATATAGAAACGTTCGCTGTCATTTTAATTTTTTTTTTTCTTTTAGAAATTGTTTACGATCTGTGTATAATTTACGAAAGGTACGTTCCATATCGGACTCGAGTGACGCATTGTTGCACTGTAGTTTTCTCACGTTTTTATTGCATGCTTGCGTTTGCAATGTCTTCGTATCGTGCTTGCTTTGCTTTCGTTTCGCTAACAGCAGCGCTATTAAAAATTAATTTGACGGTTACGTACGTAGAATGTTCGAAAAAGTATTTATTTAATTTAAACGTTACATGCTTTCACGACCTTAGAAACTCAATGTTCGTACAAGAATATACGAGACAAATAACAAACAACATAGTAATTCGTTTGCTGTACTAAATCTGTTGGTGATATTTTTCAATAACAATTGCTCGTACGTATTTGTAATATATCGATGTAACGTATAGTAACAATATTAAACAGAGTCGAATGTCTAACAAATAGGAAAATTTATTTTACCTTCGTAGCTTAAAAGCAATCTTCTTAGAGCCTGTAAAACTTTTTAAATTAATTGTTAGATAATCGAACGTAAGGGAGAAAAAAGTTCGACGTTGCAACGTCAAATGCAAATACGGGTAATTATTTGTCTTTCTGTTTCAGACAATACTTTGGTGGCGATAGACTCGGTGCCACCTCATGGAATAGTCCAACCACCGCCGTATATTTCGCCACCGAATCCCGAGGAATGTCAGAAGGATCATAAGATCCAAGAGATTCTAAAGAATTCTCAAACAAGCCAAAAAATTCAAACGCAGTGTGACAATCAACAGAACTATGGACGACAAGGTCCCCAGCCTCAACAAATTTACGTTCACGACACTCGACGGCACTTTTACAACAATAATAACAAATTCTTCGAGCAGAATCAATTGCCAGGTTACAACGAATACCAGCATGGCTGTGACCAACGTCAAATCGTGCACATGCACAACGCGAGGAACCAGCAATACTACTCGCCAGGAAAGGATGTCAATCAACAGTTTTACACGTTGCCATCCAGAAGACCGCAAAGGGACGTCGAACCGCCTCGTAGTGTCACACCAGACATTACCAGAGGTCTGGGACGCGGTTCCTTGAGCACGATGCACATGCTTGCGAGGCATGGTCAAAAAACGATGGTAGAGCAGGATTCCAATCGATTTGGCTCTCAGGTAGAGCTAAACAAACGAAACGCAGAGAATTTCGAAATACAGGACCGCCTAATGCAAAGTCATCAGCAGCCACCAATTGTGGATGTCAGAAACAGGTAGGCACAAGAAACATTAAAGAAAATATAAAAGGGAAAAGAATTGAGAAAGTAAGTGTTATAGGAGCAATAGTATTGATAACACAATTGTGGTTATAGAACTTTGATAAAAATCGTATCTTATGAGACACGTTACACTGATTCATCCGATTTGAGGTGATCTTATTTGTTATATTAGCGCCATGTGTTGTTGAAATTTTTAGTCAAATTATATTATTGCACATCGAGAACCAAGCTATTTCTATATTTAACAGTTTGCTATATACGGTGGGTGTAAAAAGTATTTGTACAGCGACTAATTATGACTAAAGTGCTGAATAATAATGTTTATTGAATAATATTTTTTAAACAAGCATGTTACATATATTCTCCAAAGTCTGTAGAACAATTTCAAATAAACAAAAAAAATATTTATATTCTTTATATAAATATAAAAAAAAAATGAACAAAATGACAGAAATGAACGCGTAATAAGTATTCGTACAGTTCTGTTGTCATTATCAAGTGTACAATTAACAAATAATTGTAAAATTAATATCTAGTTCCAGCCATCTGACATTTATTTTATCAAATTTTTAAAACATATACATGATGTTCGGCCACTTATTCCATTACACTTATTGTCATTATTATTCAGCATTTTAGTCGTAATTAGTCACTGCGCGAATACTTTATACACCCCCTGTATCCCTTTATCACCGGTTATCCTCTTTGAAAAGACAAAGAAAAATTGTCTGAAAATTGTTAAAAGAATTTCATTCTAAAATGTTTCCCTTTGTTCATCTAGATTCGCAACACCATTAGGCCTAACAGCGTTGGGATATCGATTTTTCGCGTCCTCGCCTGTTCGTGATCCCGTTATGAAGTCTTCTAGTGCTGATGCTTTAAAGCACAATCCAATTTCCCCGATCGGGCACAGCTATGGCAATAGTTTCAAGTCGTCCACGCCGGTCGGACGTAGTATGCCAACTGTTGCCGAACGTTTGGCTCTGACTGCTGCCAGCAACTGCTCGTCGCCGATGCCGAACTCTGGAAGAAGCACGCCCGTACAAACTTCCTCGGGCAGAAGTACACCGACGAATTTGATTCTCTCCCCGACAAAAAGCACGATGTCTAACGAGGAGCTGTTCGCCGCTATTCACAAATCAAAGAAAAGACTGAATATCAAGGATGACGGGGAAAACCTGTCTCCGTACGGATCGACGAACTCGTTGGTGAAGATGCCGCCTGGGAACAGACACAGTTGGAGCTCGGAGTCGCAGAAACCTCCGGTGGTACGTTACCGATTTTTTTCGATCGCGTCTCTGTCAGAAAACTACGAGGGTCGTTCGATAAGTCCTTAGAAAATCCAAGACCTGGCGCTCGTAGCATTGAAAATGGTTTGTTTTTAATAAGCACCATGACTCGCTAGACAACTGTCAAAGTCTCGGTTATATCCATCGCATGGTTTCATTTTCATTGTCGATCGAAGTGAGAAACTTCACCGGATTTGGCCCCTCAGTGACTTTTTTTTATTTCGAAACTTGAAAAAGTGGCTTAGCGGACAACGAGGAGGTCACCGCTCTAATAGATGCCTATTTTGAGGACCTTACGAAATCTTACTTTTTAGATGGCTTGAAAAAGTTGAAGAAACGCTTGGAAAAGTGTATAGAGCTAAAAGGAGATTATGTTGAAAAATAACAAAAAAATCTACCTAAAATAATTTGTTTCTCTATCTTTTTCTAAGGACTTACCGAACGGGTCGTTCGAGGATACGAGGGTCTTGTATCATGCCACGATTATTTTCTGTTTCAGGTAACACAGAACGCACAATCGTCACCGGCTACGTCACGATTGGACTTCAAACGTTTGCTGCTCCAACAGAGCGTGAAAACGGGACCCACCAGGCTGTCCGCGGCAGAGCAATTGAAACTGTCGCGACAACAGTCGCAGCAGCAACAATCGTCGCCGACTATCCAGCAAACGACGCCCTTGGCCAAAGTTCTGAGCCCTCGATCGGTGTGGAGGTTTCAAACGCCACGCACGGACGTCTTGTCGTCCACGATCATCGAGGACACGGCGGCCGAGGAGAAGGCCATGAAACCGTCGCCAGAAAATTCTTCTCCCGTTTCGAGACTGAACGCGAGGAGGCAATTGGACCTCTGCAGCGATCTACCGAAACATTTGGAAACAATGGCCTCCGATTGCAACAACAGGCTATCGTTGGGCAAGGTGGACGTTTCTGACTCGATGTACGCCAACGAGATTCAGAGGCAAGAGTCCAGCGTAGGGAATTGCATCGTCGCGACTGTCGGTGACAATCGTTTGGTCTCCAACTTGCAAACGAGTGTTTCTCGATCCGCGTCGCCCGTTAAAACCGTTTCGGATCCGCAAAACAGTACGGCGATCCAGTATTCGCCCAACTGTACGCAACTGACGCTTTCGTGTCAGCAAGCGATAAGCGCTTTCGAGTCGAGGAGGATCAGCAATCAACTGGCTAGAGCGCAATTCTTGGCTGGCACGACCGCGACATCGAACCAAGGCCACAATACTTACGTTAGACAGATACTGAGAGCAAGATCCGAGTCGCCACAGAGCGTCGCGACGCAAAATGTCAGCCGTAGTCCTAGCGCCCCTACGCTGGAGACTGCTTTATGATCGCAGCGCGCGTTATCGGTGACGAAACGCGAGACTTTGAGGACCAGAATGGACGAGCTTCTCCGACACATACGTTTTTGGAGAACGTAACGGGAAATTGAATAGTTTCCATAGTTGTTGAACGTTTCCAATATACAGGGTTGTCCCATTTAAGTTGAGATTGTAAAAAATCACGATAACGTGTGATTTAAAAAGAAAACAAACTAACACGTGTCCTTTAGTGTTTAGGGTAGTCAAATGGCACTACTAGTTTTTTAATGCGTAGGCATTTTCAAAATTATTTCAAGGTTGTCTTTCCTTATCACAAACACATATCTTTTTATTTCAGAATCATATTCTATGCAAAAGAATGCACAACTTTTAAGTAAGTTCAATATTTCTTAAGACGTTCAGCTGATTTTTCATGTTTGTGTTAAGGATAATTTTGTTTTTCTATTAAAGTGGCAATGTTACCTTCTTCCGGAAGGTTTTTTATTTCATTCAAGAACATCGTAATAAAAGCTCGAAATTTTTACCCTCAACTTCTAGATATATTAATTCCTTTAATAAAAGACTCATAAACAGATAATAGAGTTCTCCTCGTACCGCAAAGCATACAAATTAATAGCTTCCTCAATGCTTCGTTCTGATTCACCATAAAGAAGAATCGTTTCTATTTTTTCTGCAACTGTTCCAAATATTCCATTGCACTCGTAAACTAAATTGACGATATAGTATCTCTAAACTATGACTAAAAAATCAACCCCAAACTTATCCTGTTCTGATAGTACATTGTCAGATACATTTGTAAACACAATTATAATAGCTATGTTTATCTCTGTTCTGGATCTTAAGATACTAATAATACTGAACTTATAATATAATATTAAAAAATATTGAACTTATAAAAAAATGTTTCAAACAAAAGTTGTGCATTTTTTTTTACGTGGAATATGATTCTGAAATAAAAAATATGGATTTATGATAAAAAAAAGACAAGATGACCTTGAAATAACCTTAAAAACGTCCACGCATTAAAAAACTAGTAGTAGAAGGGCATGTTTAAGTTTGTTTTTTTTTAAATCACATATCTTCGAGATTGTTTAGAATCTCAACGTAAATGGAACACCCTGTATATCGCTTTGATAAATTTCGTCCTTCTGATTCTTGACGCGTCGTATTCGACGGTGAGAGTAATTTTCTAGAAAGCAGGTGTACGCTCGGAGAAAATAAATTAAAGAGTCTAGAAATAGTTGGATACCTGTGAATTTATAAATCTAAGTCGTTTCAGTCGAAATTCTATCGTCGAATCGTAATCGATTATTACACCAAGAGGACAATAATTTGTTACGTCATGCGAGTTCATGATAGAAATTAGTATTACACAGTATTGGATTACTTTTTTTCAGGTAAAAGTAACGAGGCAAGGCAAAGAAAGTCGAGCAGTCGCATAGAATTTAAAGCAACAAATACGATCGACTTGCGTCGTCGGAATTTATTTAAAATCGCGACGTTTTGTATAGCTCAAACCGAAGATTTTCATAACGTGCGTACTTGTGTTCGTTCGTTAAAAGCAACAATTTTTAATGCAAATAATCTCTTCCTGAATTTGAAGAGGAATATACAGGGTGTTCGACCACCCCTGGGAAAAATTTTAATAGAGGTTTCTAGAGGTCAAAATAAGACGAAAATCAAGAATACCAATTTGTTGATGGAGGCTTCGTTAAAAAGTTATTAACAATTAAATTCAAAAATTTCAAATCGTTCTGGAAAAATTATTTTTAGTTGCAGGGGTCAATTGCAATCATTTTTGATGAATACACATACCCCTGAAATCCTATCCAATTTCGAGAAAAAAATTCGAGTAAGTGCTGAAAGTTTTGGGTGAAAAAAAAGACTTTCGAATCGTCTTGGAAAAATTATTTTTAGTTGCAGGGGTCAATTGCAAACATTTTTGGTGAATAGACATACCCCCAAATCCTACTCAGTTTCGAGAAAAAAATTCCTTAACGAAAATATAATTTCTGGCCACAAATGCCTGCCCGAATTTTCATGCGAATCTTTAAAACGTCATAACTTCCGAACGGATTGGACGATTTTAATGTTTAAAAAAGCAAACTACGTGTATTTTGATGGAGAATATGTACAAATCGCAAAAATATTAAAAAAGTTGGTCCTTAACCCCGCAAAATGAGAAAAACCTCATAAAAATGGTCCAAGTTTTAAACAGCCATAACTCCTACAATTGTGAATATATTTCAATGAAACTTTTTTCTGGAGTAGAGCTCATGGGTACCTACAAAAAAGTATTAGACAACTTTTCTGTAGGGCGTCAAACAAAATTACTAAAAGTGGAAAAGGAATTTTTAAGAAAAATCGACAGGGGTAGGGTGCCTAAATTTTTCGACGAAAATGAAAAGTTTCAAGTCATTCTGGAAAAATTATTTTTGGTTACAGAGGTCATTTACAAGCATTTTTGGTGAATAGACATACCCCCGAAATCCTACCCACTTTCTAGAAAAAAATTCGAGAATGTGTAAAATTTTTCTACGGAAAAAAAAAATTTCAAATCGTTTTGAAAAAATTATTTTCTGTTGCAGGGGTTAATTACAATCATTTTTTGTGAATAGACATACCCCCGAAATCTTGCGCATTTTCGAGAAAAAAATGCAGTACGGTCGGAACTTTAAACGTTAATAACTGTTTAACGAAGCCTTCATCAACAAATTGGTATTCTTGATTTTCGTCTTATTTTGGCTTCTAGAATCCCCCATTAAAAGTTTTCCCAGGGGTGGCCGAACACCCTGTATATTTGATGCTTTAGCGACTGTAACGAGAGAGATTTAACGCAAAACCAAGGAGAAATCGCTAAGTTATGATGCAACATAATGACTAGTGTAACCATTTGAACAAAAACTGATCAATATTTAAAAACAATAATATTTATTCATGACATTCAGACGCTTTAACGTTATAACGCGTCGACGATCGTTGTTGAAACGTTCATTTTCTTTTTAATGAACAACACGTACTACGAGTCTTATTATTTCTTGAAGGAGAGTGTGTCACTAAAAGCTCATAATTACTGGTTCCTTAATGAAATTTACTCTTAAGATGCTGATTTGGCCCCCCCAAATATTATAAAAGCAAACAGAATCACGTTTCTAAAAGCATACAGCAGAACTCTGTAAATAGCACACAATGTAATTACGAATGCATTCTGCTTAAAATTAAATCGCTTGCTTGTCTAGTCGGGGTAGTTTAATATCCACAATTTCGAATTTCTTCAAAGTCCATTACTCGAGATTACGTGATAAGCGCGTAATATTGTATTATTGTGAGTCGGCGTATAATGAAATTTAAGCTTTACGATTACTGGGTGGTGAATAGTAATATATTCGAAGAAGACTAATGCGTAGAGTAATAACAGAGTTGCCTTAATTAAATTATTTTAAGTTATACCGCGATGGTCGGTCGTGTATTCGCAAGTTAATTGCGTTATGGCGTATGCGCAGATGTAATGAGAAAATTACAGATGATAATATTACAATTTTAAGCTGAAAATGTTTTGTACTTTATTCAAAATAAAAAGAAACATTCATTGAAACGTGTATTTTTGTGAAAGCTTGCTTCTCCTCTAAGATCCCTTTGACGATAGCAAAAAATATTAGTCGAAAACATTTGTTTGTAAGTGACAAATATTTCAAGAAACGACTTTGTCTCAGAATCATATTCTTTTAGATTTCAAGGTCATTCACACTTTTTTTTTGCAAGACTACATATTCTTATCATCGTGAAAATAATATTAAATACGAAAGCATTTCGATTCATATTCTCAAGATGGTAATATCTCTGACCTAATAAGCAATATATGTATATCTATTAAAACAATATGCTTTTAACCTACATTGTAACTTTATCTTCAGTTCTATGATATTTGTCCGATTCGAGGCATAAAAAAAATCAATTTTCGAAGCAACATACAAAAATAAGGCATTTTTATATCGTTTGTGAATTTTTTAAATCCAATTTTCAAGTCCTTTGTCTCCAATTCTATTTATCCGGTTGGAAATTTCTGTGTGCTACGTAGATACGTATGTAAGTGAAAACATACGCATCTATTTAATTTATTCTTTAAAAAGAATAAATCCAAATTATGCTCATAAGTTTTTTTTCTCAACACCGTATAATTTTTATATAAAACATATTTTTGTAGAACACATACTCATGGTGGGATTCAATGGTGACGCGTTATATGATTTGTTCTGTGCATCGCATAAATTTTGCATCGAAAAGCAGGACGATAAAAATTATTAAACGTAGTAAGTTTTACAAAAGCTTTCACTCTTTTGGCACTGATAGATAAGTATATGCTACTTGAGACGATTAATAGAAGATTCGTTCGAAAAATTAAATTCCCGGTGAAGTGGAACTAATTTATACAAGTATATTGATAAATAGTGTTACATTATCGCTAGTTAATGATAATGGGTCATTGTAGATAAACTAAATATGACGGATTACGATGTTGTATACATTTTTATTTCTTTTCATGCAAGATAAATGAATGGAAATTTTTCTTTCTGTATTCTATCAATGTTATCGCTTCTTATTGCAACAACATGTGGCTCTCTCTTTTTACGCATTACAAGAAAACGATCTACGTACGATACTTATGGTCTTTTCTCTGAGAATTAGAAAAATGTTACTTAAACTCTAATTTATCTTTCAAGTATTGCGTTGACGATCTTTTCGAAATCATTATGTGTCGTTATGTTAAAGAACGACGCATATTTATTTTTCGTATTTAACACTGATTGCGTTATTATTTTTGTATTGAAACAAATTCAAAGTTATAAAACGAGAGAAAAAGAAAGGCAAAAATGATGAGAACACATAGAATTCTTTGAAGTTATATCATTTATTGCCATAGATTTACATTATACAAAGTTTTAATACATATAAATATATTATACTATATTATATCATGTCAGAAGTTGTCAGCAGTGGCATGCAGAGGCTAGTAGAGACCAGCAGAGACACATGGTCTCTTTCTCCATTCTCCGAACCACCTCGTGGAAGTCGAGAGAGCCGCACAAGTTTGCGTGGAATAGTTCATTATTTTCAACAATAGATGGCGCTTATTTTGTACCTCAAACCCTCTGGTGCTAAAACGCCCAAGTTTGTCGTGGAATAGTTCGTTACCTGCAACGCTAGGTGGCGCTTATTTATCGACCTCAGGCCCCCTGGTGCTAAAACTCCCAAGTTTGTCGTGAAATCCATCTAGCGTGGACGATAAGAACTATTCCACGACAAACTTGGGCGTTTTAACACCAGAGGGTTTGTGGTCGATAAATAAGCACCATCTAGCGTTGAAAGTAACGAACTATTCCACGACAAACTTGGTCGTTTTAGCACCAGAGTGTTTAGCACACTGGCTCCATTTGACATCACGTTTATAAGTTTCTGTGTTTGTTGTTTCATTTCGTTAAAATGAAAATAAAAAGGAATTTAAATGCTGTGAGAATTCCAGCGTTTAAAAAAGTTATAAAAGTGAAACGTAGCTTGCCAGATACACAAGAGGAATCAACTGTTTCCAAAGCATTAGAAAATGTTAAAAAAATTTTGAAGGTTAGATATCGTATGCGAATATACCTATTTGCTTCTTTGTTTTATTAAGTAATATAATGCGAGTACAAAATATATTTACTTTTATAGAAGAAAACTCCGGAGACGATCAAACCTGTTATAAATTTAAAACCAACTATAGTACGCAAGACAAAAAGAATAAGAAGAAATGAAATAAATCGGAGGAAAAAAAATCCGAGAGGTATAGTGTACATAGGTCATATACCTCATGGTTTTTATGAAGATGAAATTAAAAGTTATTTCGAACAGTTTGGACAAGTAACAAGAGTGCGTGTTGCTCGATCAAAAAAGGTAAGTATATTTCCAAAATATGAGATAATTAAACGTATATATACAATATACACAATATGGAATTTTTTAGAATGGTCGTAGCCGCGGTTATGGTTATGTTGAATTTGTATTTCCCGAAGTGGCAAAAATAGCTGCTGAAACAATGAATAACTATCTTATGTGCAGTAGATTATTAAAAGGTGATAAAACTCTCATATATTATATGTAATACATAGAATTTTTTAGGATTAATACTGAACATATATTTTAATTAATTCTGTTTCAAATGTATTGATTTTATTTAGCTACATACATCCCACCCGAGGAACAACATCTAGGCTTTTTTCATGGAAGACCTTGGTCACAAAGTATGTACCCGAAACTAATAAATAGAGAAAAGACAAATGGATTAAGGAATGCAGACATTGAGAACAGTGAACATGCAAGTTTTATGCAAAAAACAATGCATAGATTAAGTGCTCTGGAAAAGATTCTAGAAGAAAAAGGTCATAGTATAAAATTTTTACCAGTAGGCGATAATTAAAAATAACAAGTATAAAAATAGGTTTGATATCAGTGTATTTTCTAAGCAAGACAAAATAGAAAATGTGTCGGATTAAGTTTTACCGAAACTCGTTCTTTGTATAAGATATTTTAGATTAAAGTAATTTGTCACGAAATTTCAAGCTTTGTCTTTTCATTCCCTGAGCCACCTTTCATCCGCTTCCACTTCATTCGTCTATTTTGAAACCACACCTTAACCTAAAAAATGAATTTAACAGGTTAAAAAACTTTTAGGGGGTTAGGTTATAGAGACGAGCTAAGACGAACTAAATTTGGGGCTTTTTTATACTCCAACCTATAACGAAGGTAGTTTATGTTATTGCATATGTTGTACAATAAACCAGAATAATTAATAAATAATATATGTATTAGCAAAATTATCCTTTAAATCAATTTGTTCAATAGTTATTAACACTCTATAGCATTTAATAATATAAAGCTCATTGTATAAGTGGTATAATAATTTACCTGGCGCTCCGTTATATCTAATGCAACTGCTATTTCGTAACGACGTAATAGCGTGAGGTAATTGCTGTGTGCGAATTCGTACTCAAGATGTCGAATTTGTTGTTCCGTAAACGCTGTTCTTTCTTTCCGAGGTTTATCGCGTACTGATCTTCTTGTCTCTGTAATATAGATGTTGCAAGTTTCATATTCGTCATGTTTAATATGCGTTTTACTAAATTAATAAAGATAAATTATTATCTTATATTGTATAGCATGTTACATTAAAGCATTATTTATACAGAGTGCTCGGCCACCACTGGGAAAAATTTTAATGGGAGATTCTAGAGGCCAAAATAAGACGAAAATCAAGAATACCAATTTGTTGATGGAGACTTCGTTAAAAAGTTATTAACAATTAAATTAAAAAATTTCAAATCGTTCTGGAAAAATTATTTTCGGTTGCGGGGGTCAATTACAATCATTTTTTGTGAATAGACATACCCCTGAAATCCTACCCACTTTCTAGAAAAAAATTCGAGAAGGTGCTGAAATTTTTCGACGAAAAAAAAATTTTTCAAATCATTCTAAAAAAATTATTTTCGGTTGTGTGAGTCAATTACAATCATTTTTTGTCATTACACATAACCCCGAAATTCTACGCACTTTCGAGAAAAAAATTCCTTATCGAAAATCTAATTAGGTGCTTAAATTTTTCGACGAAAAAATAAAATTTCAAATTGTTCTGGAAAAATTATTTTCGGTTGCGGGGGTCAATTATAATAATTTTTGGTGAATAGACCTACCCTCGAAATCTTACCCAGTTCCTAGAAAAAAATTCAGTACGGTCGGAACTTTAAACGTTAATAACTTTTTAACGAAGCCTCCATCAACAAATTAGTATTCTTGATTTTCATCTTATTTTGGCTTCTAGAATCTCCCATTAAAATTTTTCCCAAGGGTGGCCGGACACCCTGTATATAATTTTAGAAAAATGAATTTTTGATTTTATTCTATATTAAGATAAACGTTATAAATTATATGGGAAGAATGTGCATTTCCGCTTTTTGGTATCTGTGCATTTATTGAAATGTTTTACACAAAGTACCTTCTTCGAGAAAAAATTTTTTAAAGCGCATATTGCGCGCTTATGAGGCGACGTGTTGATAATTAATTTATACTAGTCTCGTTTATGCCTTTGCCATCGACAATGTGGCTGTAATAAAGCCAACCTAGTCTAAATATTTATCTATTATGAAACTGTATCATTCTTTGCATTCTATTGCGCAATGAGTGATATAAATACTCCATATAAGATTGTCATAAACTATTTTGCAATTGTATTCATTAAATCCAACGTTATTTTCTTCTCAGTTTTGTTTAAACGAGTACGACCACCTATTTTAAAACATTATTATATTATTATACGTTATTACTATTATTATTAAACGTAATTAAAACGTTAACAACAGTCTGAGCATAACTCGAGCTGGATTTTTCAACAGAAAATTCAATATGTATTCTTTCCAATGTGGACCCGGTATAAGGTGAACATTTTTTTAAATCATTTATATAATAATCCGGTAGATAATTCTGGAGTCTAAGTTAGTATAAACATTGGCCCGATCGTTCGTTATGGAAATTCTATCACTTTCTCAGTAGTAATAGATTAATTGTTATGTATACATAATCATGTATCTATTTACTAATAATCTGAGCACTCATGACCAATTTACCATTTATAGTATAGTGTTGTAATTAGGAAAGTGAAATTCTTGCACGTGATCCTAATTCGATGGCCAGAAACTGTATTAAAAAGGTTCCATTATGAAGAAAGGATAGACGGGAAATAAAATTGACTAAAATGCGATCATTATTTACGTGTCAGGCATTAGAAAAATCTCGAATGAAATTTCGTCGTTCTTCATTTTGAAGAATTCTGTAGACAGAATGTTAACGAAAATGCGGGCCTATTTCAGGATTGATCGTCGTTATAATATAATTAAATATGTCAGTTTATCATGCTGCAATCTGAGGATTCATTATAAAGATACAAGCAATTAGAGTTTTTAGGCTGAAGCACGTCATCGACATATGTTTCTGTATGAGAGTGCACGTATGTATGACCGCACGTTCAGCTGACTCAGATATAAATAACGCGTAATAGTCACACTAGTAAACTATAACTGCTTGCTTTTATATAGGCTAACTTACGTAACACTGGACACTGAAATATTTCTTAAACTGTTACGATTATGTTAAAAAATGTTTCGGTGTAATTAGTTACATCGAAAAAGGTTTCAAATAAAATTTGGATAGTTTCAATGGAAACATAATTTGAATGACAAGTTCTAAACAGGGATTGAATAATATCGATTTCGGTTCTCAAAACAGTTACAAAGAACCGAAATAGTGTTATAACTGTATGTTTTCTTTAAAATATATTTTTATTTCTTTTCTTTACGTTCATTACAACTCTCTATTCGATTTGTAGCGTCCGTTTCGTTGTGAAGTTTATCATCAAAAAATTTAAAAAGCGTCGATTTTTAGTTCTCTTATAAAATTTATAAATGTATATAAATTTGGAAATTCTAACGTTGTTAATTTATAAACAATTTTATAGACGTACCATTATCTTCATATGTTTCAATTGATTTGTCTCTATTGTTGTTATTATCAGTACTTTCTTTAGATGTGATACTCTTTTAGTAACATTGCTTTTTAAAAATATTCTATAAGTATTCGAAATGTCCTATATTTTTGTTCAGTACTGTAACTACATATTATCTTTCCCGATCTGGCCGACTGTTTTTGAGCTTTAACACTCTGTAGAATCGCGAGGCTATGATAGCGCTTCAACAAGCCTAAACTTTTTGCGGCAAAGTGGCGGTTAGATGAAAATCATCTCATATTTGACGCATCATTGCCATTTGCACTAGTGTTGGGATAATAAACGTGCCGCTCATATAATGTAAGTCGCCAGCATCTTAGAATCGTATACAGTGATACAAAACGTGGCTCGATTAGCGGCAAGGCTCTTCGTTTTACTTCCGTGTTGCTATTTTATTCGTAAATAGTAGCTAACGTCGATCGAATAAGATCTGATTTTAGTTATACGACAAAATTAAAATGTGACATAAAAGAAACAAATGCCTATCAAAGTTTATAGATTGCGTTTGTTTTAATTGGTTTGTAGCGTCAGCGAGTAATTTTTTTTTCATTATTTGAAAGCCTCAGATAAGGTTTATATACATAGAAAGTAGGTAGGATTTTTGGGGTAGGTCTATTCACCAAAAATTATTGCAATTGACCCCCGCAACCGAAAATAATTTTTTGAGGATGATTTGAAATTGTTTAATTTAATTTTTGAATAACTTTTTAACGAAGCCTCAATCAACAAATTAGTATCCTTGATTTTCGACTTATTTTGGCCTCTAGAATATTTAGTCTGGTCGTAAAAAAACAGCACTGGTTAATAAGACAGGAAAGTGTTCAATTTTTGACGTACCTGAGGGGTTAATTTGTTAATAAATACATGGTTACTGTAACTTTTGAATTTATCTTACCAAATTCTTTCGATGCAGAGCGAGTTTCTTTCATAGGCGAAGCGATGCTCGTTGTAGTCTGGAAATTTAGTCTCGAACGATGGTCTACTTCATTTTCATCGTTTTGTACCGTGTTCTGACAATATGGAACCTCCCACGTATGGAATGTCGTTGTGGTGATTTGACGATCTTGAGTCTTTTCACAATTACAATCACCAGATTCGTCCATCAAGTTTAAACAATCCTTTTTACTCGACTGTTTAATTACTCCGTGTTCATTAATGTTGACATTTCGGTGAGAATAATGCCCCGTTCTTATTGCAAGAAAGAGAACGTATACGATTTTATTATAATATTACTATTTGACAAGAAAATACTACGTATCATACTACTGTAATTATTTAACTAGTAGTGCATAATTATAATAATGTTGTATTTAATATTTATGTAACATTTCATAACGCTGTTATAATAAATTAGCAAGAGATAAAAACGAGTTGTAACTTTACAAAGGAGAATATTTTAGCATTTTTTTTGCAAATGGTAACTATATTGAAAAACGAAAGAGGACAAAGTATTATCGTTTTTTATAACCAACGTAATAGTATTTATCAACTTTTTATATTTGTAATAATTTTTGTTGGAGATAGAAGTTAGCAGCCATTATATATTTCCGAGATCTTGCACAATCATTATTACTTTATTACTAGACCCTCGGTAAAACAACGTTTCTCCAATACTTGAGAAGTATAATTTTCAATCGACGATTCAAAAGTTGAAATATTTTTATACCTGTAGGTTCGATTATTTTCGTTTGTGTCAGGAGGTTCAAGTTGTACGTTGTAAGGTGGAGTGAAATTAGTTTCGTTCGTGGCATGAGCCGATGTTGATATATTACAAAGATTTGATAAGTTATTCCATAGCCACCTGTGATTCCAGGAAGACTCTATATTTCCAGAGAAACAAGAACTCTGAAAATTCATCTGAAAATAAGGTAATGTTGGCGACACTGAAGGCAATTCGAAGACATTTTCACAAAATCGTTGATCACTCGTTGAAGCTAAATCTTCGGGCCAATTCATTCTATCTAGAACGAAAGAAATTTTACGTCATTCTAGTTCGTTGTAAAGAAATTATGAAATAAATCATGGCTGTGGTATTAATAAATTCGTATTCAATTATTAAGGAAAAAAGTATTATATTATTAGCAATGCAAAATGAATGAAGTACTAGTTACATTCTATGAACCGTATATATACAAGGTGAACCACGTAACTTAATCAGTTTAATTTATTTTACATTGCTAAATAAAATTACAAGTTCAACTAATTTTTGGCATTTTCTGTAATTTACGATTAAAACTATTTATTTTCTGTTTACAGGATTACATAAAAATATATGAAAAATAATACTGCGAAATATATTTTTTTATTATTTACATCATGTACTAAATTGTTATGATTATTAAGAAAAATGTTTTAAATCTCTCCCGTAACTATGTTATACTGGACAAAAATCATTTTCAACTGTTCACTTAAAATATAATATATACATTAAATTAAGCTAATCAAATTATGTGGTTCACATTGTATATGGTGTCCATGTTATTAGTCATTATTAGTTAGAATATTTCCTGTGACTGACGTATTGTCTACACAAAAAAGGAAAATATTTTTAATTTAAATAATGTAAGTCACTCTGCTTGCTCAAAATAAACTGAAAATTTCGGAATATCTATGCAAATTACAGTAACACTTATAAAAGATAATAAAACTATTGTCTATTTCCATTTATGTATACACCTCTGACTTATAACAAAAATACACTAAACCCTAGTAATAATAATGTTCCATAACTCATTATTATGGCTAAAGTTTTTACAGAAAATTATGAACATTATTATGCAACGCACGGAAATTTTATTAAAAAAAGAAACGACAACATTACTAAAAACATGTCTGAATTCTTACCTTATTCGAAATCAACGGTAGACCCAGTTGTAAAAAATATAAAAAACTTGAAAACTGATATATGCGATGTTAGAAAACTTAGAATATCTTTAGAAGAATTATATGAAATTCTAAAGAATATTACGGCGAAGTACAGAAGAGACTGAAGTATCGTTTCACTGTTTTGTTTTTAACAACCGAACGAAGAATTTATTGAATTAGAGGAAAATCTACGATGGAATTACTGTAATATCGCGTGCTAGTTGTGAGTCGTGTAAGCACTAACTCTGAAATGTCAAATGAGTATGTATTCATAAGAGCACTGCGATAGGCTGATGGCAGTCAGGGTAGATGCGACCGAAGAACAGGCGAGTGTGGGAGTTGAACTGAAACGTCACATAAATTTTTCTCTTAAATTCATGTACGATCTAACTCGCTCAACCAAACTTCGTCATCTTAATTACGTATATTTTTATTTGCCCCAAGGCAATAAAATATAGGTAATGATGATTACATTAAGAAATTTTAATATCTAAATGTATTGAACATTATAAAAAATCAATTCAGAAAATATTCTAAGTAAAAATATATTTCAATCAACTAAATTACTTTTAAGATAGTTCACTAGTTACCATTCGTGGCTACTGTAAGTCAATTTTAAGACTTAATATTAGTTAAAATTGATATATGTTTGTACATATAAGGTGATCGTTTCTATGCTATGATTTTTGTGCTTGATTAGATTGTAAGAGTAAATAATTGTATTAAGTGAAATTTAAAAATTAGTTGTACCCTAATAAGTTACACATCATAGATATACCAATCCTTAAAAATTTAAAGAATTTAATTTTCTAGAAATAAATTATACCATAATAGTACTTTACATTGCTAAGTAATACCATAAAAATAAATAATAATATTCAAAAGTAGTTTCGGTAGTTTATTGTTGTGACGGACGGAGATATGTAATATTTAAATATTCGATTATATTAATAAAAATATTTGTAAGAAATCCCCGAAATATAAGAAGCTTACTATTTGGACTCGTTATCACCAGGTAAACCTCGCTATTTTATAATGATGCTAATTTTACCAATTTTATTATTTATTGTCGATTTTGTTGTTAGAGTGGATCGATAAATTATATTATTTTTGAAAACCTTCTTGACAATGTTATGCGATAAGATTTGAGCTGAGGGTTTTTTAAAATTTTGAGTATTATAAACAATTATAAGTAAAACTTAGCATTGTTTAACATTCCAACGCAATAGTTTAAACAATTCTTAACAATATGTGGTATATGAATAATGAAAGAGCCTATCAGTAAGCGTAAATAATAATTTTTCGTGAAATAATTTGTCCACCGGACGGGTTAAGATGGCTGACACACGCTGTGCTCTCCCCACTCCTCCGTCACTACATTCAAGGCTCATGTGGAGACATGTATGTCTCACTCTCTCGGGGGAGTCCGAGGGTGGTGGACCTCCTGGCTTGGTGGGTATCCCGGGATCATCCTAGGCTGACCAGTGGCGACCAGGGGGGACCAGGACTGACCAGTGCTGACCAGTGCTGACCACTACTGACCAGTGGTGAGCATACGATGACCAATAGTGACCAGTTGCTGACCAGTGGTAAATCTTGCTTAAATATCCCCTCTCTCTCATATTTTTCTGATTTGAAGCTTGCTCGTTCATTTTTGACTACCGTTTGATGAAAAATTGGGTTTGTTGAATTTATCGGTTTTTGTTTCGTTACTACGGATGTTTCCACCATTTTGACATACAATGAGATATTCTATCAACTGGTTCTTCTATTATTTCGGCAATTGTTGCGTCACGTTGACCATATAAGACTCTGAAAGAAAATGATTCTCTATGGGGTATTTCCTTCGATCGTTTACTGTTTCTGTTTCCAATTCTTTCCTGAACTCGTATCTGTCTTTGTCGATTAATCTGAATTTTTATCTCGATTTTGTTTGCGAAATTGCTTTGTCGATTTCACTACTTATGGTATTAGTTGAATCTGACTTGGCAAGATATTCCTCATTTCGTAGAATATTTTTACTGGTCAGCTAAGTTCACCAGCATCGTCTATCAATTGTGAAATTGTTCTGTCGTTTGGGCTGAGCGTATTTAATATATTTCGACTGACATTGTTTAATTTATTAATATTTTCACTTCCTTATTAGGTGTAAATTTTGTACATTTCTTTAGGTAGATCTACCCATCGAGAAACATTTATTCTGTGTAGGAATATTTCAGAATTTCTTAGCTTGTTCGATACATCAGCTGAACAAATTATTTCTCCACCTGTCGAATCACAGATCGATTGATTAGGGTTTATTAAATATTCCTTAATATGATACTAATACAAGTATTAGTTTTTGTTTCAGCTCAGATCTATTACAGATCGATTCTAAGGACATTGAGGGAAGACGCCACAACCGCCGAGGGATTCATTCGCTGAAGGAGTCATCCGCCGAGGGACATATAATTCCATGTACATTAGACTTAAGCTTCGTCGCGAATTTTAAAATTAACGTCGAAGATTTCTTTATTATACGTATTTTCGCGCTCTACCAAGCAATTATAAAACAAGTAGCTTCTTCTCTCGTTATCTCGTTTCTTGCTTCGATCACCACTGTTTCATCGATTGAAACATGTGATCGGCCGTGTGGCTGGTCCGAAAGATCTAATCGCCTTCCCTTGGTAAGCTTGATTGAGGGAAAACGGCACTTCGTTGGAAGGTGTGGAGTTTCCGTATTCTGCGGAAACGCATACCTTCCAGCGGAAGTCGACACCGTTTCAGGTACTCTCTCTTTGTCAGACAGCCTAAGTCGGGTCCTTCGGGCTCCCGGCGGGTTGCGTTGGAGAAATGGAGACCTCGATTCGGAGTTGCAGTTATCTGTTTTCTTGTTGAGATCGAGTTAGCAAGGGCAGTAGGTTCGATCCTCGAATCCGCTGCACGGTTCAGCGTCGCGTCGCGCCGCGTATCCCACGATTTAGCTTCATCCCTCTTTTTAACCACATAATTGCTTGGTACAACTAACATCCAAGGAACTTTGTTTCCTTCTATCGTCTGATTTTTAGATTCAACTTGACTAGACTTGAGCTTCGACGTTAATTTTAAGTCTCTAGTGTATCCGCGTATGTGCCACGCAATTGTTTACCAACTAGCTTCTCGTTCATTCGTTCCCCCGTTTCTTGCTTCGATCACCGCTGTTTCGTAGAACGAAACATGTGATCGGCCGTCCAGTTTGTCCGAAAGATCTAGTTGCCTGCCAATGATAGATCGATTTCTAGAAATAGAAATCAATCTACCAAGGGCAGTGTCGATTCGATCCGAAGATCTGCTGCACGGTTCAGCATCGCGTCGCGTCGCGTCTCCCAGAATTTAGCTTCACCCCTCTTTTTAAACAAAACAATTGCTTGGTACAATTAAACTAGACTTAAGCTTCGACGACCATTGTACGCGTCTCCGTATGCCAAGTAATTATTTAACAAGTAGCTTCACTCGATTCGTTCTCTCGTTTCTCGCTTCGATCACCGCTGTTTCGACGAACGAAACATGTGATCGGCCGTCCAGTTGGTCCGAAAGATCTAACCGCCTTCTCTTGGTAGCTCGATTGAAGGAAAATGTTTCTTCGCTGGAAGGTGTGGAGTTTCCGTATTCTGCGGAAACGCACACCTTCCAGCGGAAGTCGTTCCTGTCTCAGGTACTCTCTCTTTGTCAGACAGCCTAAGTCGGGTCCTTCGGGCTCCCGGCGGGTTGCGTTGGAGAAATGGAGACCTCGATTCAGGGATGCAGCATTCATTTTTCTATAGAAATCGAGTTAGCAAGTGCAGTAGGTTCGATCCCAAAGATCCGCTGTACGGTTCAGCATCGCGTCGCGTCGCGTCTCCAACAATTTAGCTTCACCCCTTTTTAAACGGAATAATTACTTGGTACAACTAAACTAGAAGATCGAAGGAACATTGCTTCCTTCTATCTCTCTAGTTTGGTAATCTAGCTTGTAAGAGTGTAAAAGGGAGATGGATGGAACTTGGATTCCATCCATCTCTCTTCGGGTCTCCACTCGCAGCAACCTCCACGTGGTGAGACCTGGGTAATATTATTTACCGTTTAATTAATAATCGTATCACTCTTAGCTGGGTAATGCAATTATTAATTAAAAACTAAATAATATTAGCAAATTGGCTGCGATCCGCCTTGCATAGATCATCATGAATATAGAGCTTCTTCGCTAGGTTAGTTTTGATTCTCATTGATTCATCAAAGATTCTAGAGTATTGTCAGAGACGAGATATACGAGTAGATCTTTCACCCAATGTATTTTTTCGACCTATTTTTATGGGGTCTTGAAACCCCATTACCATTTTCGTGTCATTTGCAACGTTATCAACAGATTTAGAAATGAATTTCAATCCCTTCGCCATAGTCAACTCACATGTATTTACGCAACACTACAGCTGTTTACCTATCAATACTTATTCAGTGAATAGTTTCTCAACTGAGCGCCATCCATGAAAAGAGGCCGCTAAAATGGCCTCCGAATTTTCAGGTCGGTATGGCAGCCAGATTGGACCACGAAAGTCCATAAGGTGAAAGGTCTACTCGTATACCTCGTCTGTAGTATTATCGACTGCATCGACTCCTCGACTTTATTTTCGAAAATTTGTTATGTGTTGCATCATAGGAACACTTGGTTCCTCTTACATCCGGTATAATTGTTTATATAGAGTTGTTTTTCTTACCGGACCCCTGGACCTGTAAATGTCGTTTAGAAGAATCCATGCTTCGTTAGAGATCGTTGCTCTCTTCACCTGGCTTAACTGATTTTTCGAAATACTCAAGAGTATTAAAGCCAACGCTTTCGCGTCTCTTTTAGTCCACAGTGCGTTGTTCACCTCCGTTCTCACTTTGTTTCCATCGGCGTAGTCCTACAAGTCATTAACAATGAGCACACTCGTCATGGTAAATCGCCACGTTTCATAATTTTCGTCTGTTAGTTTTTCTATGTTACGTATGCCACTCGCGGCGGTCATTATTTCTTAATTTTTATTATTGTACAGAGTGCAAGTACTTATCGCGTAAGACTTTGGCCTGTAATATATATATATATATATATTCTTATTCTAATTGTATCACTAGCGCTCGTTACACATGGCTACAGACACTGTTATTGTCTTACGATTAAACGGTATTGTCCACCCTCTCGAACACAAAATGCAAGAAATAGTAGTACACCGATCTAGAAAGGAAATGGTTCTGATTGACTGACGGTTGACTTCTTGCACCAGCATGTAAAACACGACATTGTACATTAAAAACACATATAAATTTCACATCGCACAAGCCCACACAGTCCACCATTTCAAACACTCACGAAGACGTGCAAAAGCATTGCACCCGAGTGTTCAACAGTGTCTCTAAAAATAATAATTTATACTTAAAATCGATGAGACTATAATTGCAAAGACAGTTCTACTTCAGTTTTCTTGCTACAAATGGAATACAAAATAACTTGTTCTTTATATAAATTCTTAGTTTATAGGTAGATCGCCTGCATACCAATTTATGCACTTTTTTTTCTCAGAATATGCTTCGCTTTACAATGCATATTCAGGGGCTTTACGATCATTTATTATTAGACGTGGGCCACTCATTTCTCGCGATTATCAATAATTCAACCGAGAAAGGTTTTAATTGCCATAACGAGTACCTTTGACATGATAGAGTATGGAAGAAATTGTTGGAAGAAACGGTGAACCAACGTAGAGAGACGTTTAAAGGGTGGAATGTTCTTCAGTAATTGTCGAACATTTAGATAGTACTGTACGACATTCTGTCTTAACAAATCTATGTACGATAACGTTATAACAGGCGAATAAAATGAGAAATAATAATTAAATTACGAGAATAAATACCTTCGGACAAAATTATAAGACACCCCATTCAACTATTACTAATTATATATAAACGTACGTACTTAATAAAAAAGAAGAATGTGTTCTTAGAATATCACCTCGATATAAACAAGTAAAAAGTGTAAAAACATTATTCGGTAACAAGGTGTTTTGAAATTTATGTAGGACAGAATTATACTACACTGCTGTTAATCTATCTCAAAAAGTTATTGTGTCAAATTATATTTACACGTATTGACTTTGACATATTTCGTTAAAGTGATTTTATTAATACAAAGCAGGAGGATTAAATGAAAATGGAAACATAGAAACTCTGTAATTGAAAGCAAAAGGAGAAAATCTCAGATTTCATTCAAGGTGAAAAGAAGTCGGTGCATTATATGAAATTTCTTACATGATCCTAAAAATAATTTAAAAAAGAATAGATTAAAGAGTTCTTCCTTCGTGAAACGTGAGAGTGGTTTTTGCAATGTGCGTCAAATTTGGCTATACTAATTGTGACAAAATGTGGTTGAAACGTTACAGTAAAGACTGTAAAAAGAGCCATTTAACGGGCAAATCGTTTGCTATTAAACCATGTTTAACTGGAGTACACAAGTAATGTCGATTGCAATTTACTCTTAGGCATCTCGAGTGGAAAAAAGTAGCGAAAAGTACTTTATACGGATAAGAAAGAAATGAATTTTGATGGCCCTGATAGCTGGAAGTAATATTTGAACAATTTTTGAAAACAAAAGAGAATTTTAAGTCGTCATCGGTGTAGTAGGAATTTTGTAATGTTACAAACAGACGTTTAATCTTGTATTGCGTACAACAGAAAGAAGTGAAATGAAGTTTATTGAGGATCAAATGAAAATTATTAGTCGTTTGAAAATAATTCAAAAACAAATTCAGAACAATGGTAGTGGCCATGATTGCTATGGCTGGAAAAGATTTTATATATCAAGTTCAGATTGGTCAGTATGGTCTTCAGACTTTAATACTATAGAAAATGCTTAGGGGCAACTCATAATTAGTAGAAATGTATAAGAAAGGTGTAAAACAATACAATAATATTAATAAGATAAAAGAAGGAAATTTACGTGTTCGGACAGACTTGGATAAAACTTACATACTAATATTATACACAAGTTTGTCTCATCGAATGATCGAGGTAATGCTAAATAAAGACGGGTCTGCTCATTATTAACATAAAATATTACGATAGTTTTGTTTAAGTATTTGTTTTACAACTGAAATTGTACTATTTTATAAATAATAAGCAAACATAATAGACAATTGTCTGCACCAGAAATTACAGTCGAAATTAATGAAAACAGTATACAACGGTAAAGAAACGATTATTAACATAAAAAAAAAAAAAGGAAAAATTGTACGTTATTTTCACATTGTAAAACTGACAATGAATATACGCGAATATGCTCACTATACAGGGTGTTCACTATACATATGCATGTGCATCTTAATATAATTTTGTATCGTTCATTTCTTAATCGAATTTTCTAAAGAATTTTAGCTTAGATGGCATTCTACCTAACATCATAGATGAACGTGTTTAAATGTCATTTTACATTATGTACCTGAAACTTGCGCTAATATTTATTATATATTTTGAAATATTTACAGTATCGCAACAGTCATCTGTCTCCCTTTAGCGGAAATTATACCTACGTTAAATGCAGTTAAGCGGACCACCTTGAATTACAAACTCATCGTTTGCTTTTACTCTTATTTCTAATTTCTCTTCGAACGGTATAATCAACTTAAATACTTCATGATTGAAATTTTTGGAAGAAGCAACAATGGACTTTGAAAACTTAAATCGTTTAAATGGCTTAGTAAATACACTCTCAGCGAATATGCTACCTCTAACGAACAAGAAAATAAACATGCCTATTTATCTACGAGTCTATTCGATCATAGTTTGGACGATAGAATTGATATATTTGACTATTTGCATTCTCGGTCTTTTGCACGTACCTAAAGAGAGGGCATTACAAGACAGTACAGTGAATATAGTAGTCACTTTAGAGGTTTTTCTGATGATTATTTATTTAAGTAATCGCAAAACTATGTTACGGAGATTTATCGAGAAGATGAACAATACTTTTGCCATAGGCAACGAGACACTGAAATTTATTACAATCCAGACACTGAAACCGTTGGAGAAACCGCTAAAAGTGTATACGATCGCTAGCATTGGTACAGTTATTATATGGACAGCGTTACCGCTCGTCCAAATATTTAACAAAAATGAATTCTATTACGTGGACTATCGAATACCAGCCGTTTTATCGAAGGAACCATATTCAGTAAATATTTTTATCGGTGGTGTTGTTCTCGAGTGTTTCGGCGCCCTGTTCGCGATCGCTCGAAAAGTCAGCTTGGACCTTTACACTATGCACTTGATTCTTTTAATGACGGCGCAATACAAATATTTAAGGTTTCAATTTCAGGCAATACTTCAAAGCAAACTCGAAAGTTTAAAAGGTTCGAATAACGATGCTGCTCAAAGAAATGTTTCGTGCAAGGGTAAAAATTCGATTAAACAAGAATTGAGACTGCTGACGTACCACCATGGAATAGTCGTCGAGTTAGTATGGGACTTGTAGTTGATGCAAATACTTAATATTATACTATAATAATTCAATTTTTGAAAATAGAGCATCTTAAGAAATCTTAAAAACAAACACATTAAATTATGGATTTTTTAGAGTTTGCACTTTTAAAACTAATCATAAACTATTAATGGGTGTGGACAGTATAGGTTTGGGCATGCACGCTCTTTTTTAAATATGAGTATTTAAAAAAGTGAGTGTATATGCTCCTCTTTTAAAATAAACTTTTTAACATTCAATGTATCTACGCACTTAAAATTGAGAGTAAACATTCAAAAATGGGGTAAGAGACTACTGTATACAAAGTAATTATATCTTTCTTTTATTAAAAACATACCAAAACGAGAATAATGTAACTAGCCCTAAAGGCTATCTCTCACAGTCGTATTCGTACATACAACATTAAACATGTTTGGATTAGAAAATTCAATGAATTAATATTTCGTTTGAAAACTCTTCGTTCGTCACGATTACTTAACAACTTTTTATTTAGGTTTCAGACTCTGATTTCTATCCTATTTTCTATTTTATACCGTTTTATTATATGTATATTGTATCATAGATCGGCTTTTATTAACAATATTACTAATTTTGCGAAAACTTTTTCCATTTTGAAATGACTAATAATTTTTACAGTTCGACCGAGGTTTCTAATTCCTTTCCGACCCATTTTGCTTAATAACGTGACCATTCTTTCAAATGAAAGAATAACAATCAACTGTTTTTTTGTTTTATGTAGAATGTACGGGGAATTCCGGTATAGCGAACAAAAATTCCTAGAATATATGTGCATATATTTATTATAGGATGGCCGTTATATTGAAGAGATTACTTTCTCCAAATGTTGGAATTCTATACATAGATAACATTTTTCGACTCTGCTTTTTAAGTTTTATGATTATAACGGTATACCACGTATTGTAACTTTGCAATTTAAAACTTGGTCTCGAAACGAGCTGGTTTCGTTTGTTCACGGAATGTTATTTTTTTCAGATAAATTCGGTACATTTTGAAAAATGTTTAGTTGCATTATACGCAGTCGGTGCGGTGATACAACTTTATATATTGTGTTTTTGTATTCAACAATTACTTGAGGCGGTAAGGATTTCCACGTGATACTGGAAAAACTTTAGTGTCTTGAAAAGTACATCCTTCCAAAAAGTCACGCACGATAATAAATGTAACGATAATAAATATAATAAATTTGTATATTATATGATAGACGATAGAGTACAACGAAATGTGTGACAATGAATTTTGGTATTCTGTCATAGAAATGGAAAATTTAAATAAATCTTAGGTAACATGTGATTAAAAGGTACTGCAAAGGAATGATATGATAGGAATGCAATCAGAAAATACTTTTCTCATTTATTTGAATATTTATAAATCTACTAACGCACGACATTATTTATGGGAATTTCAGGGTGACGCAGTCAAAATGTTATTTCAGTTTTAGGCCCCTATTTTTAAGAAAAAACAATATGCATTTGTACTTTGAGTCGAACTATGCAATTATTTCCTTATAAATGGATTCTTCTCAACATTCATCATATAAAAAATATGAGATATTTCATATTTAATGTCTGTGTCGAATGAATCAATTTAGAATTCATTTAGAATTTGTAAATTATGCCAGATCACGCTTATCTCACTATTAACCCTTTTCACTCGTATGTCGCCATATAGTCGCCATGCCACATTTTACTATTATACATATATTTACATTAGTATTGCATTCTAAGGTCCCTTGTTACAATGTTTTCTTTTAGAGTCTGCTTAAATGTGTGCGTATATAAAGAAAGTTTATAATTCTTGGATTCAGTTAAATATAGCGTTTCGTGTAAAATAAATATTTGAGAAGGATCCATTTCTTTTCGAATTTTTATCCGCTTTAACGCGATGGATATTCATCCAACATTTCTGCATTGTCTGATCGAATTGGTCATTCTTCTCTAACTTTACACTTTTCTGAGTATGATTATTGCCTCTCATCTTGTTTTTAAATTCTATTCATTTAATTTACAATTTTTATGTAGAAAAGTATTTAGTGATCACACTTTTACACTTTTTTTGTACCTTTTAATATCATGTAAAGAAACTTTTGTATGCCAAACTGTATTAAAAAGTTCTATGAATTTTACTAACGGTTGAAACTTTCGACTTCTCTTTAATTAAATTAGAGTACGACAATCATGGATGATGCATTCCATGCCAAATGGTATGTTCATGGTGTGCCCTTAGAACGCGTAGTTGCAATCATGACGTTGGCTAGTAAACTAGAATGCAGATTATCGATCTTCCGAAGTATCGATTTGACACTACCATCTTTTATGTCGGTAAGGCTTTATTCGATTCAACGGTTATGTAATATTATTATACTATATGCTTATATATAATTTTTTAGATCTTAAATCAAGCGTATTCTGTATGTTTATTATTTTTAAAATCAAGACAAAATTAGGACGCATTCTTTCGTGTGTAACATATGATAAACTACAATGAAATGTAATTAAATTTGACGTTGCAATGTTTCACTTTAACTAAATATACCAACACATGTTGCTATAATGTACAGATTATTATATTATTTATTTAAAAGAAATGACCTCGCAGATTTTAACAAACACAATGGAAATTGTTAAAAGTAGTAAATATAAAATCTGAAAGAATAAAAAATGGTATATGAACAATAAAAAAAATGGAACAAAATATTCATATTTTCTTGTGTCATATGTCTTTTTTTACCATTAAACTTTAACTATTTCGGAATCATATTTTACGTAAAAGAATGCACAACTTTTGTTTGAAACATTTGGTAATTATTTACTTTAGGGAGACCTCAACTCCGTTTTTGATGAAGTGGTAATAGTGGTAATAAAAAGATAAAATTTATTTTTGATTCAAGAATCTCTTATTCATCAAACATACATCTGACAGTGTATTTTATATTAGGGACTTGCTCAAGTAAGAACATAAATTAATTATTTAATCGATTTTACTTTACTGTTTTCTTTTTTTAAATTCAACACTTGTAATTCTCTGATAGATATAATCCTCTCATGTTTCAACTTATTACATACCTTAAACTACATAGAGAAACATTTTGTACTTATAATAATATTACATAGTAAACACACTAAAATATTAAAAAAAAAAAAAAACAGATTCTCAGGTTTGTACTTTGGAATTAAAAACATCTTACCTTTCTCATAATGTTGCGATTTTGAAGTCATAGAGCAGATTCGTATGTCTATTTTAACATTTGTTACTCTTTGTTCTTTAAGAAAAATTGCATCAACCCAATTTATTAATTCGTTCTGCTAAGATTTTAAAGCAGCGTTAGATTTCTTTATAATTTTGTGTCTTTTATAGATGCTCTCTTCAGAAGAATCCAGCTGAGCAAGTAAAATAAAAAAAAAGAATATCGCAGAAACTAGACTCGTTTGAAATAATAATAATTCGCGAACACGTAAATCGCAGCGTTGGAAGAAATAGAATCAATAAATACGTTCTCACCTACGTTATGTGAATGTATAAATAGAGTTTCTAATAAGCTTCAGAGACTCCGCTAATATCATATACACTTTGAAAAGAACCTATAAATCATGGATATGTGCTATAACATAGTGTCACACTTCAAACGACAAAGCATTTCTATCAACTGTCACGATCCTATCGAATAGTTCCAGTGCAAGTTTCTCCTTTTCATTGCCTCGGGCAATTTACTTAAAACAATCCACTACTGTAACACATTAATCACGGTACTGTGCGCTCGGTATTATACACGCGATGAATATTTACCAATATACACGTATGCAAGTATGAAAACTAGGTAATCATGTACTTTAATAACGCCATCGTCGATTTTAATGGTCCAAAAGTATGTCAAAGAAGGTTGTGACATCGAGTGTTCCGAGAACATAATCGCCGCTCTCTTTTAGTCGTTTTCAACATGTAATTATTAGAAATCATTTATCGTTCTGGAAACAAATTCCATAATAGTTTGGATTGATTTCGTTCCGTTTGAAAGCTCTTAACGACGAATAAACAATTTTAATTATTTCCTTCTCTGTGTTTCTTACTTGCCAAGGCGTGTATTCGTAATACAGTAATGTCTTTCACGTTGACATACATTCTGTTTTTCAGGTTCAAAGTTATTCCCAACGATTCTTGAAACTGTTCTCTCGAATATAATATGTTCGTCACGTGATCTGTAGTCATCGAAACAGAATAATACAAATTTTATATATTTTTTTTTATCGTTGTAAAACTGCTTTAATCAAATGTTAAAATATTTTAAGTTATTATTTTACACATTCTTTCTCAATATAAATATAGTTTTGCGAGCTTCACCTACCTCAACCGAGCCTCAACCCGAAAGAAAATACTTTGCAACTAAGATTTGTAATAATCAATATTTCGAAAACTCACGGCAAACGACTCTTTGCTCCAGAACATTTAACGTCCTTCTTCCTTTAACATACTTTTCACGATCGTTGAAATCGACGATGATATCGTCAAAGTACATAATTATCAAAAAGTATACTCGCGTTTGTTGCCAATTAGCACTGGTTGTTTCATGGACAAAATTTAATAGTTCCTATTTAAAGGATACGCAAAGAATTTGGCTCGTTTATAGATATTATCCGGCTTATGTAAAAATTGCAAAACACAAGCTTTTTTTCTTTTTAAATTCTATTCTGTTTCAGTGCTCTGATACATTTGCTACATAATACGACCCCAGCAACGGTGCTATAACCAGACCTGGGTAAAAATATGCTCGTCAGATAGTAAATAGGTTGTTTTGTTTTTTATGAAATTTTAAGTATTCTCGAATGTTTCAACGTTAAAAAGGAAATATTTTTATTCGACACTTTGAAAGTGTAAATTAAAATGAAACAACTTTGCGTTATTGTTTGGCCGTTAAAATGAAAATATTTTATTTTGTAAGTTTACATGTTATATGTTTGAAAAGCTACTTTATTCGCATTCACTATTTAAAATAGTATTTCAAATACCGTTGCGTCGATTTTACCCAGCTCAGGCTGTAACGAACCGAAGTGCGTTTGACAGTCACTATTTGAAATTTGATCTATCGATTGTTTCATTAGATTGTTTGCCGCGGTAAAGAGAATCGATCTACGGGGTCGACGTACTGTGTGAAGTTGTCGCCAATAGCTGTCCGGCAAATTATTTTGATTTTCACATTTTGAGTATTTCTCGTCTTAAAATCTCTTTTTTTTACCATTTCGTAACGAGTAAAGCTATGACCATTTATAATAATCTTCATTTTTTACCCATTTCCTCTGCCTTCGACTATTGGCCCACGGCAAGCACAGTGTTTTTTTTTACGCTTATAAAATTGCCTGCATCCCAGTCCCATGTTTTTATTCTATACTTCAAAATCGCCATTCTTTCGTCCCCATAATAATATCGTGAAAAATAATATGTACGTTCCGCAAGATGATCGCTCGCGTTACTAAAATCCCGAATCGAACGAAAAAAAACCATTTTCGATTCGTTAATTCCTTTTGTTCGGCTAGATTTTGTAACACGACAACGGTAAGGTTAGGATCGCACCAGGCATTTTTTTTTTGTCGCAACTGTTTGCAAAATAAATGCAACGCTAAATGCAACTCGACGCAATCTTGCGGAAGCGTTTACTATCGCAGAATAATTAATTGCCGATTATTCGATCGGTATCTCTTTTATTTTAGAATCAAACAGGTTCCAATGTTTGCCTAATGAGGTCGTTTAGCGACTACAACGAATCGATTCGATTTATTCTGATTCACGTTACCAGGTTTTCTCGACTGCCAACAATATTTATTGTATACTTTAAATATCTCATTTTTTTTCTCTCTCGAAATCTATACTGTCAAACGTTCGGTAGTTTGTGTATTATTCTTGTAATTTTGTTTTGTAATATATGACTACTTTGTGCCGCGTGTCAACAAACGGATAAATAAATCTTCCATAACGTTGCATCGCCGTCACAATATTCGTGTTGCCGCGCGATCGTTCACGTTCAAACGCACGCCTTGGAGCGATCCCAAGTCCTTGAACGGTACTTCTCGTACCAACAACATATAAAACATGAACGTGATTGCCTGGTTTGAATTACGAAGAATGAACGTGATACGCATTGTCGCATATTATAATATATCGTATTATTTACGACCAGTCCGGCGATTCGTTTACCCTTCCATCGAATCTTCTAAACAGTGACAACGATTACGGTTAAAATTCATATTGTTAATGTGTCGATTTCGTAATATGTCACTGCCAGAGAGCTCCCGACGACAATGATACGTTACAATCGGGTTACATGTATTATATCTGCGGTTACGACGCATATAATTTCGATAAAATCGAATCTCAGTTTAAAACTCGGGAATCATTCAGCGCGGTACTTCATTATTCACGATAAGAATACGTATATACAATTAATCAGCATAATTGGTTTATGTCAGTCATTGTTGAGCAGGACGTTATACTGATCCGACATTGTGCTATACTCAGGCACGTCCACGGGTGGAGCTCCTTACGCGTTTCGTTCCGTTTTCACGCGTCGATTATAATTATCGAATAAACGAATCAACAAAGTCGCGCGCCCTGTTAGGTATTTCGCGCGATACAACGAAAGACGAATACGCTAATTATCGCTAAGACGTTCGCATCGGGCAAAATTCTTATCTATGATACAAATTTTGAACAACAAATAGAAGATAAACAAACGTTTCAAACGTTAACGATCGTAGAATGAAATATTTCAGCAACAAACAGTTCGATCGAATAAACATCACGAATATATTACTACACGTTGGTCTTATTGGTTGTTCGTTAAAAATTTTGCCCATTTCTGGCTGGCGCGTGGGACAGAAATAGAGAAAAGTGCCTAAAGCTCTGGAGCATAAGTTTGGACATGCCTGTGCTATACGAACGAATCTGAGAATGAGCAAAATCAAAGGCGTGCGTATACAGCGTAAAAGTGATGGTAAAATTAGCACAACATTTTCACGCAATAGTTGCACTATTACACGCTTGATCGTTTTTTTTTTTTCTTTCGCTTGGTGTTGTTTTTTTGTCAATCGCCTCTTCGATTAAATCTTTACGATCGAACTAGCAACGAATCGGGTGGTAAATTAACAACAAAAATATAACTTCGAAAGAATCGCTCGGCAATTGTTTCTATAATTATGCGCGAAACGAAAGCTAATATGCTCGGGAACCTCCGCGAGAAACTTTTTTTCGCGTGGAAGAGGGGGAAGGGGGGGGGGGGGGGGAAAGGAACGAAATAGATCCTCGTATAGATCCGTCGTAAAAAAAGACACGCTTGATGGAAGATCTCGCTTCGATGTGTGGAGTTGGCGGGGTTTGGTAACCGATACAATAAACAAAGCACGCATGGATAAATTAAAATTTGTTTCCTTCTCTTCCTCCTCATACTTTTTTTTGCTCCTCGATAGTTGCAACTTACTTTTTTTAAAATTTTTCTATTTTTTTCTTCCCCCCAAGGGTATCGACAACGCTTGCAAATACACTTGTTCGGAAATAAAGTTCTATACTCTGTGTCAGTGAATCGCTCTCGTTCGATCCACTTGTTCAGTCCATTTTTTTTTCTTCCAACTTATATACTTCACATTGAACAATATCCTCAGTCTCGACTGATCAGTGAGCAATACGAGAGATCCAGGCTTAAACGAGACCTCGAAAAGTCCAAGAGAGAGTAACATGAGTTCTTTTTTTTTTTGGCTCGCGTGATGCTACTGCTCGATCGAAAATTAATCTCTACATGTACCTTTCGTGATAATGAGGTTCATAATATTGGCTAATCGTACACTCGAGATCGTCGTTTACGATCTTTGTTCGATTCCGTTCCCGATTTTTTCTTTTCTTTTTTTCTTTTTTGTTTCTTTTCACATCAAGTCAATGTTAATCTTTTAAATGGAAAAGTGCTTTAACATTAACTTGTTGTACCGTAGACTGAGGATTTTTTATACAGAGGAATCATTGTTGCATTAACGTTTTACTTGTTAATTATATTAAGTATATTATTTATAAATTTATTCGCATGTAGTTCGTTAACAGGCCGTGGCTATACAGGGCCCACTACATTGATTTTCATCCAGTGGCGCGCGGTCTTCCAAATATGTTAATGGGTGTGTATGAATGTGTGTGTATGTAATATGTACGTGCTCACATATAAGAGTTTATATCTTATACCATTTTCGTCGTATTTTTTTTTTTCATTTTGTATTTGTTTTTTTATATATATATTCGTCAACTACTTCCTACCGTACCGAGCGTTGTTGTTTCGTTGCGCTTTCCTTGGTCTTTGTGATGATCGAACTTCAAGCACGGATTATTGAGAAAGTCTTACGTCGAAGCTGCACGTTGTTTTCGTTAAACAAGCGTACAGTATTTGAACGAACCATGCTCCCCGTATCGATGAATATGCGACGTCGACGTTATACGATTCGATGTTTCACACCCTTTTAATTATCGACAATGATGCATTATTCTATAAACAAAAAATTAATTTTTCAAATACTCGTTACTGTTGTTCGTATGCAACCGTGGTGGCCATGGCTTACGAGCTTCTATGGCGTGGTTCTTGAAGTTCAAAAATCACTTTTTCATTAAGTAAGCAATATTACGTTATACTACTTCGACAAAATGTCCGATAGAAAATCTGATGAAATTGTTTTCTCATCGGTAGATAAAATATCAATTTTTTACCTACTTGGATGTTCAAGCTCTTTGAAGTTACAGTGGGTGGATGTAGTTTTCGAAACTTGTCACCTTGGCCATCTCTGGTACATTAAATACGAAGAATGAGTTTCTTTATTCGATAATTATACTATTAATTTAATAAATACTTACTCCAATGACATCGATGTTAATATTCTAAGAGAAAATATAATTTTACCTTGTTTGATGCACGAAGCAATTTAAAGAGAACAAGAAACAATTTTTTCTAACGTGATGTAATTAGATAAAGTCAATAATTTAAAAAAATTAAAGTATGTTAATAATTGGTATATGATGTACCAAACAAAATTGATTTTTATAATCTGGTATAGAAATCACAAAAATACTTATTAGATCAAATGTAAATACATAGAAACGTATATTTCTGAATTATTGTTCTCCGTTAAATGTTTCTAGTATGTTACGGAAAGTTGTCTGTTCCCTTTTGTTTTCGGCGCCATGAAAATAGAACGCGCCACCGATCACACTGGTCAATAAATTGCAAGCAATAATTCGTATTCTTCATGATTAAGCTATCTTCCTATTTATGTCTTTATAATGAGATCGAAAATAACACGCAAAAAATTATTTGACTTTGGTTTGAGAAACACGAAACATGATTCATTTAATTCAAGTAGATTAAAATATAAAACACATTTTAGTTCCAACAATAGTTTGCTTGAATTGCGGATCAGACAAAAGGCTATCGAATATAAAACGTAAAAATCGACAAAAAGGTTCGTTTTATAGTTATTACAAAATTTTCATTTTTAGTTGGTGTTTTAGAAGAACTAGAGCCCAATATCTTGATTTAACTGGAATTAATTGCTTAGAGGAATAATACGTACGTTGCCATTGACCAGTGTTATCGATTTCGAAAGATTACCGGATACAAGGAGCAAAGTTCGCTCAAGACGAGCGATAAGACCTCAAAGTTAGATTCGCCTTGGAGCGATGTCGCGCGTTTCCATCTTGGCGTTTCGATCCGTATCGGCAAACTTTGTTTATTTATGCGAGTCGATATGTTCCTCCTTTTGGAAAAGATAGTTGGACCAGTAGCCAAGATTGAACAGGATAAACGTGAGCGGGAAAGCGATGCGCGAGAAGAAATCGATTCTCGCGCTACCTTTCGCTCGACAGGTGAACCATCTGCGTGGTAACAGACCCAAACAGCACCTCTCGGTACGCGAGAACGGTAATCGTTGAAAATTACGAAAATCATTGGTGGATATTATTGGAACGGTCGTCGCAGGGGGCGAGGGTGTCGCTCTGCGCGAGGTTGCGGGTGATGGTGACGGCGGTGGCGAGGGCGATGGCGATGATTTCGCTGAGCTTCTATGAGAGTGGCGTGCGCTTCTCGGCGAACACCGACCGTTACCCTCGGTGTTGTGCAATGATGAAAAAGACGCTGATCGCGGCTGACCTAGGTGCGGTTGGTACCGCTGATGTCGATGACGTTGCGACGGTAACGGTTGATGCTGCTGCGGCTGCTGCTGCTGTTGCTGCTGCTGCTGCTGCTGCTGCTGCAGCTCGTTGTGTTGATGATAGTGATGATCGTGTCTATAATGATAGTGTTGATGACGAGGGCGTGAACGATGTGATCTGGTGTGGTAATGATGGGGATGGCCGCGTGCCACGTTCCTTGATCCGAGCGCTTCCTCATCCACATTTACTCGTTCTCCTCTTCCTTCCGAATCAGGTACGCGGACCAGTACGCGAGATTGAAGAACGCGAAGACGATGGGGAAGAAGATCCGTGAGATGACATCGATGCGCTTGGACCTCGTCGGGAACTTGGACAGCCACGACCTGCAGCAGTTTTTTTTTCGTGGTTGCATATGTAATTCGCAGTGCTGCATCCTATCCATCGACATGGTATCCTCCGGCTGTCGGACCAGAGGTTTCTGAAAAAATGAGTACGATAGTGATCTGTTAGACGCGCGATCGTACCTTTCTTCTGTTACTCTTTCGTTGTTTGTAGAAGAGAAAAAAGGAGATCGTTTCTTAAGATTATGGCACAGTGACTCACAGATCTGATCGCACGCTCTGGGATACCGACTTTGGTTTCTTTGAATTCGAAAAGTCTGTATCCTGTACTAAGGAGGCATATAGTACACCTAAAAGTGTCAAAAGGCGGTCCAATGTTTTCCACTAAAGAGCAATTCGATGGCTCGTTTGTTAGAAAATTTTTAGAAATATGGTATTGTTTTCAGCGTAGTAGCTTGTAGTACCAGGTGTATCTTCCACGATATTGGACTAAAATAAAAAAACGTGAGGAAAGCAGTAAGAGGAAGAACTTAGGAATATCTGTTATAGCTTGTTGTCGAACAATACAGCGTAAGCGTCCATCGATATTCCTTGAAAAGTAAGATCTAGAAAAACAGACGTTAGAACCGATAAGAAGATATACCACGCATTTGAGGCGAATAGATTTAAAATCGCAGTTGACTCATGCAGAAATTTTCCCAAAATCTTAATAAGCGAATAAGTGTCAAAGTTGTTCAATGTCGTTCAAATGAATTTTCGAATAAAATAGACGTGTTAAAATTGATTTCGCAAAAACTCGTTTGAATTGAACAAGACAACAGTGGCCAAAAGCGATATTTACAGATGAATTTAAGTATACGTCGTGTCGGAAAAGAGTATCGGCGAAATTGCAACGCGGGGGAATTTTTGTGTAACAGCTTTAAAAGTATCTTATGTTTATGAATTTTTTTTTATATTATTCTTAATATGGATTAAACTTTTGTTGAGATTGTAAGGAGACAATTTTATGACAAGTCTTTTTATTATTTATTAATTTTGTTAACCTTTTCGATGATGTAATACCTGTTTGCATTTTTTGTAATACCTTTCACACTCATTGGATCGATATGACAACGAAATGAACAATTTTCTTAGAATTAGGTAGTTTACGCTGGTATCGAACCTGTTTTTAAGACGAAAAAAAATGCAAAACAAGTTAATTTTATATCGATTGAAAGATATATTATGAATAAAAACTAAAATTTATATTTTACATTCAGTTCCTGGGGAAGAATATGTATAACGAATAAAATTAGCTGTGTTTGAAATTGATCGGTGAATTACTTTTTCAGTTCTCTTAGACACCGATTTAAAGATTGTGGTTTTGAGAAAAACGTGTTCAAAGTTTATAATGAAGTTTCAAAATACACTTACTAGATACCAGTTTACACTTTGATACGTCTTATAAAATATCTTGTAACTCTGTTATTTTTGCAAATTATACTTAAAAATCTTGGCTGCTTATTCTTGAAATTTTCTACATTTGGTTTTTGGTAAAAACGAAAAACTAATATTGTAATCCTATTACACGAGAATTCCCCGTTAAGTCAATAATAAAACGAGGCGATGGATTTGTTATTGTGTGGGCTGAAATGTCGATAAACAGTATTGGCCCGATTCACCATATGCAGGGAATTATGGATCAATTTGTCTATTTAAATATTGCGTGGGAAGTATTGCTGTTATATGCAGAAACCTGTATGTCAAATGATTGAATCTGCCAGAAAATTAATAACCCAAAGTATATTACACGCGTTGTCAATACATTTTTGTCAGAAAAAAAATATTAATATACTAAAATGTCCGGCAGAGTCTTTCGACCTTATCTTCATCGAAATGTTGTTAATAGACGTGGAAAAACATAGACAACAGCAAGAACCAATAAATATAGAAGAATTGAACAACTTTGTGTAAGAAGCATGGAAGTCAGTAACAATAGAAAAGTTTAGAAGATTAATTGACTCTATGCCGTAGAGATTGTCGATGTGTTACGGCAAAAAGGATTAGCAACCAAATATTAAAAATAAGAATAATATACGTAAGAATACTAATAAAAATAAATAAGATTTAAATGTCCACTACAAAAATCACTACTTTATATAAAGTATAAAAACATAATTTGAAATCTTGCAATAAATGAAAACTTTTTCGTTAGATAATAGGAGAAGATAATTTAGTTTTGGTAACTATGCTCTGTATCTTAAATAAACATACAATGAACAAAAAAATTGTTTCATGCAATGTTATAATATAGTTTCTAGTTTATAAAAATGCAAGTAGTTTATATCTATTATACATGCTATTTCTTTTAAGGAGGTATTCTACTCTTTTCTTCTAATTTTTTAGTGGTTCTTTGGAATTCGTTGGGGGAAACGGTAAAATATTTTCCTATGAGAACAGATATATTTAGATCTATATTTGAATAATTCAATTTCAAAGTTACTCAGTATAGACAGTTATTAACATTGTATAACGAATTGTTAACAAAAGTGATAGTAAGATTAGTAAGTAGATTACTTAAAAAAAAATTAATTAAAAAGGCAATTATTGTTTCTTATTTTATTCGTTACTTGTTATGGAATGAATTTCAAAAGTATGCCTATGTATAGATTTTATGTTCGATTGCAAGCTTATAAACTAATAGAAGAGTATAATATCTCGAAGAATGTAACATTATCTATATACAAGCAGCTTTTTGACGGTGTATAAATATTATATAAGGGATGGGTCAAGAATGATCCGGTGCCGAGGGTTAAAATATAGAAGTATTTACCTTTGTTTAAGGTATTAAATCATTAATTTTGAACTTAATTGATTTTTGACAAAACGCTGAAGTTATTACAGAACAAAATTTACTGTTTTGCGATAACTGAAAAGAAAAAAAAATATTTCTATAAGAAAATTGCGCAATACAGAGTAGAATAATTAGTAAAACATTTAAAGTATATTGGTTCAACTGGTTTCGAAATATTCCAAATGTTGATTTTAAAAACATGTTTCTGAGAAAATCGATTTCGATGTTTTATGTGACTTACTACATCGCATCAAAACGAATAATTATAAACGAATAATCGATGAACAAATTATCAACGAAACGTACTAGATTTTTTTTTGTTACCTGATTCCGGGTTTCTAATGCCAAACATAGTAAAGGGCTTAGTATTTATGGTACTCACTAGCCGCTACCTGAATGAATACAATATGACTTCGATTTACAGTTTTTAGAGGACATTGGTACAATATCAATATATTACAAAACAAACGAAAACAAACGATTTTTTAATCCTCCTAGGTGTATATGCCCCCTTACGTATGCGTCTAAATTAACCTCTTCGGACCTGGAATTTAGATGCAGCCTTCGGTCAAGTTTTACTAATCCATAATTTTTTAAAAGTATGTATACAATATATTAGAATAAATCATTGCATAACTTTAAAAGTATATACGTATACATAACACACATGTGCGAACATATATACTGCATTACAAAATCATTGACTTTAAAATATCATGCATACATGTTATTATCGGGTATGAAAAGGATAATAAATATTAGATACAAAATTCGAAATATTTAACTAGGCATCGAAACAATTAAAACTTTGTCCACAGTAATCGTTTATCAAAGATTCAAGGAAAAATGTATCTTCACAAACTTTTAACATAGAAATAGATAAATAGTGTATGCAAGTATATAAACCCTTTGACTGCGACGCATTTTAATCCCGAACCATCGCTTTTAGGTATTCACGTGACAATCGGTAATCAAATTGAACTGAAAACATCAAAATAGTTGTCGATATCCAGTTGTTTAATTGATTACTATGAAACATGGGGCAAAAACCCTAACACTATACCAGTTCAATAAAATAGTGAATGTCTTATAGTAAAAAATTTATTGGTCTTATATAGGATGGGTCACTACATAATTGCCGTCTACATTTACGTCATTCTGGTATTACGTCATTATATTCCTATCATAACCGGTCAAATGATCAGTCTTTATTTTTCTCTTTTACGAGGCAACGTACTTCTAATTTGTCCATTATATGCTTAGAAAGTTGTATTTTGATGGTTATTCGTAAGATATCCTTCTCTTTTATGTTAACAAATTTTTTAATTTTCATCAGATAGAAGATAAAACGCCCTTGAAAACGAATTTTGTTCCAAGTCGATACCGTAGTTAGTTCTAGAGAAAACAATTATTTACGAAAAAATACTGACTAGTAATTACGCAAACATCCTGTATTTAAATTTAAATTAATTTTCAATTCAATAAACAATTTATGGTCCAGTTTGATCGTACCCAAGTCGTACGATTAGTAGGAATTGTTGAAACTTCTTTGGGTATGTAGCGTCAAAATAAATTTCAAAATAAACATAGAAGATAGCAAAAATTATGGTTGGTGATATGGTCATTAGGTAGAGGATGAAATGCCCTTTAAAATGAGCGTTCGTACGAGTAGATAGCGTAATTAGTTCCGGAGATATAGCGATTTTAGTTTCAAGTCGATGCGGTGGCTAGTTCCGAAGATATAAGGCTTTGAGCGTTTGGCACGTTTCATTGATATCAATGAACTCGCGCGCGTGACAATAGTAAACAGTGCGTAGTAAATTCTTGGAAATACTACGCTTCCGCGTCACGTGACTGTCTCGACTCACGCGCGACAAGGAGGTACGACGCGACGCGTCAGACGGAGACAGAGATAGTCAAATTAAGAAAAATACCCCTTTACGTAAATTGCGATATCTCGAAAACGGAAAGTCGGATCGACAAAAACCAAAAACCATTTTAAAGGGGAGACTTTGCCGCTTCTAACAATGCCTCAATAATTAAAAAAACACTAGTAGTTTCGGAACTGCATGCGTCTAAACTTTCAGTATTTTTAATGCATGCTAATAGCCTTTCCTACGGCGAAGAGCGGAATTTTAAAAATTACCTTTTACATAAATTACGATATCTCGAAAACGAAAAGTCCGATCGACAAAAACCAAAAACCATTTTAAAAGGGAGACTTTGCCGCTTCTAACAATGCCTCAATAATTAATAAAACACTAGTAGTTTCGGAACTGCACGCGTCTAAACTTTCAGTATTTTTAATACGCGTTAATAGCCTTTTCTAAGGCGGAGAGCGGAATTTAAAAAATTACCTTTTACATAAATTACGATATCTCGAAAACGGAAAGTCGGATCAACAAAAACCAAAAACCATTTTAAAGGGGAGGCTTCGCCGCTTCTAACAATGCCTTAATAATTAATATAACACTAGTAGTTTCGGAACTGCACATGTCTAAAGTTTAACTATTTTTAATACGTGTTGTAAGATTGTTCTAAGGCAGTGGAAACTGAAAAAAGTGTCGTGTACAAGAAAATTAGTATCATCAGAATGTGCCTCTTTCGAAATCAATCAACTTCATCTGAAACATGTTTCGCTAGACGTAATAATAATGACGCAAATCTAGATAACAATATGAGGTGACCCACCCTATATATACACCTATATGTATATGTACACCTTTTGCCAAAGGGTTAATAGAGTAATAAATATGATTATATTAAATATTGTTGTCAAATTTGTCCGTCCAACATACAAAAAAGACTACAGTGCGCTGTATAACTATAGCACCATGTTTATTTTCAAATATTTTTTCAAATCACGTGGAAATAAAAAATTGCTTCAACACAAAAAACGATCCAAAATTATTTGTATACATGTTTAAGATTAAAATATTTTTTAAATATTTTTAGAACATTTGTACGTAAATATAAATCATTGTTATATAGTTAGCACTTGGAAACAAAAATAATGAATAAAAAAAAAAGTGTTTAGTCCAATAGACAGACCCAAACCTACGCTATGGTCAAAAAACTTCGACATTTTTCGGCATTTTTTGCGAATTTTTTTTTTTATAACACGGTTCTTCGATCTGAAACTCTAAAAAAATTCCAAATTGGCACAAATTGTTTTCTTTGATTTATCGCACGTTCAATTTGATTTGGGGGCACTTTTAACCCCCTTATTCGATTATACCCTTCCTCTTATTTCATTTCTAACAGCGGAAGCTCGGGAGTTTTTCCTCCCAGGAGTTTTTCCTTTGCAAGATTATGAATTATAACAAATAAAAAGTTTTTATGTATCTATTTAATGGTTCGAAACATATAAAAGTATGGGCGCTACCATAGTTATGCAATGCACTGTATATGATATTGACGACCAAATATATTATTTTTTTCCAAGTGATCTGTAAATCACTGTATGTTTTGAAAATACATGCATAATCTTGAAGGGTAATACAATTTTAATAAATAAGAATATGCAATTTTATTCTTTGCAGCATTATTAGATAATCATCGACAAATCTTGATTATTTAATTGTTTAAATATACTTTAAGACGTATAAAAAATATTAATCACCGAGAAGATTAGAAAAAGTAGAAGAAGCACTGCTATTTAAACTTTTAAGGTTCTATACAAAAATTGATCATACACCATCAAAAGAAATACATTTAACGTGTAAAGCTGATTGCGGTGCAATTTATAATGAAAACGTTAGGTACTTTTGGTAAAATTTTTTGAACTTGCACATACATAGATGCATTACAACTTGACTTTTAATGTTTACAGAGGGAATCTGTACATATTACGATAGCATTCTAAGGGCAATATCAAAAAATGTCTTTTATGCATTTGCGTTTTCACAGTTTCAAAAATCATGCAACGTGTAATATTGGTAGTGCTTAAATTAGCTACACGCACATCCAGCTTTGATCAACGATAATTTAAAAAGTTAGGCATATGAAAACATCAGGAACTCATTTTAGGTGCATGAAAAGTCTAATGAGTTCATGAGCATTCATTATAAACAGTTACTAACTAATAAAAATTTTATTCAGTTATACGTCTTGCAGGTAAACTCTTAATAATTATAATAATAGCATTGTACTTTTATGCTCTTACAGCTGTTTTTTTTTTTTAATTAAAAAAAAAAATCTACGATATCACTAAAGACTCTTAGTAGTTACGTAATATAAAACACATTCATTGCAACAACATATCATTAGAGTGTGCGATAATCTTCTATTACCATCAAACTATATACGTAATAAATTTATAGATTTGTTTATTATTCACTGAATGCTGAAAGTCATATTACTGAATATGTAAATTAAATATAAATTACTGGATTTTATAAAGGATTATTTACCTGTAGAGAATGTTGAAGTGGTCCATCATATTCGGTCTAGCAGTTTACAATAATAAAAATAAAATAATAGAATGAATGTACGTTATAATAGCCATATTCAAATTTTTTGCAATTATGTATTTTAGGCGATTATTCGAGAATATGTAATGCTCGTTTCGCGATTAAATGACACTGTATTTGATCAAATGCTCGGATATTGTTATACGGTACGGAAGAATTACTAAATAAATTCAAAGCAAGCTTGAAACTGAAAAACTTGATCACTCTTACTTTTGTCTGACCGTCGTATACGATAGAAACGATCAAAATACATTGCTTTTATCACTGACCAAAGATGAATGCTGCCAGAAGATAATGAACATTGAGCTGATATAATATTGTGGGGCACTGACCATAGGGAAATTCGACGTATGATCTGGTTCGACTTGATCGGAGGATGGATCGATCGATGATGATTGTTCCGTTTCAGACGGTGGATATTTTTTCTCCATATTATCACTATGCATGTCGCTTCGCGATGCATAATTTACTAGAGCAAATTCGAGTAGAGCGCCGAATACGAAAGTCAAGCATACGCCTGTCCAAATATCAATAGCCTTTGTATAAGAGACTGGTGGCAGTGAGGCATTTATTCCTGACGTCTGTGTGGCCATCGTCAACAGTGTTGTTACGCCTATTGTGAAAATTCATTCGTGTAACTTTAATATAATTGAGTGTGTGTGTGAGGTGATGCAATATGTATCGCTAAAATACGTTCAATGTCCCCTGAACAACACGTGGGCCAGGATCAGAATTATCCAAGGGGTATTCTAGTGTGAATGTTTGAAAACATTTATTTCTTTTTTGAATTTTTTCAGAGCATATAATTTACAAAATATATCTGCAAAACCTTATACCTGAACTACTAAAACTATCATGGATAATTGTCATAAAGTTGTCGTGGATTGTTATAGAGATACAAAACTTTAAATGTGTTTTTCCTGAAACTATGTTCACCAGAACGGTGTCCATGATATCTAAAAATTTACTTGACGAATTAGTTTAAAATTTTAGGTGTATATTCAATATACAGAGTGTTCGGCCACACCTGGGAATAATTTTTAAATATCACTAAAATATGTATATATAAATCTAGTTTTTACTGGAAAATTAATTATAATTTATTTGCCAACAATTCCTCAAGCAAGTTTAAAACGCGCACTTCACACTAAAATACCTCCTTCAAATACCCGATTATTCGAGTAGCACGAAACTCGAATCGAACCGAGAATTCAAAAAAATCAAACAGTTCGAAAGGACCGAGTGTCTCAAAAGAATCAAGCATTTTGATGAAGAATTAACTATGAAAATATCTTAAGTTAATAATACTGCAATTCAATAATTACTAAACTTCAAAATTAATCTACTATTATCTCATACGTGGCAGTGTGCTCTTCGTTTCATACATATTATGTGGATAAGAAAGGAACGATTAAATGTTAAAACAAATAATAAGTCGTGAATATTTCATACGTATATAAATGTAATAAGTTCTTTTCGGTTAGTGTAAAAGATAGTTACCTAACGAAACTCGAGCTGGTACAGCACTCTGATCGAGCCAGAATGATACCCAGGATACGATGACGAGCATACAGCAAGGAATGTAAATTTGAATAAGGTAGTAACTGAATTCTCTCTTGAAGAGCAGATCCACCTTCAGACAGCTGTACTCTCCTGCAAGTGAATTTTATTGTTTGTCATTGACCGTTTGTAAAATGCAAATGTACGTAATTGTAATTTACCGACCAGTATTAGTTTTGCTATTACAATAATCAGTAAGAAATTTCTCCAATGTGAACCGAGGTAGGTGTAGGTTTTTAACAACTTGGACCGGATCTCCTTCCTTCCACAGGAATACTAAATCGGCGGTTGTCCAACCATCTGAAAAACAATATCGTGAGTTATTCATCGAACGTGTACAGAAATTCTATAGCGAACAACGTTCCATAATTAGATAGACTCTTTTAAACGTCGATAATATATGTAATACTTACAACTTGCCATACGCAATGAACAAACTTGTCGATCCAAAGGGTACAATTGTAAATTCATTGGGCATGATAACGTCAAGGATATCCTACAATGTAAAGAACAAATCCAATTTGTACGAATTCGCAGGACGTGTTTCTGCAATTTCTTTATTTAAGTTCTATCAAAAACTATTCCTATTTTAAAAATTTTGTATTGTTTACCGTATACTGTATAGAACGGAACCATTTGGGTAAATACGAATGTATACATTCGGCATAATAATATTGTGAAAATGGCCTTCTTTCTCGTTCGAAAAGAACAAATCTGGCATCCAAACACGACTCGCATCCGTTAACGTTAAATATTTCAGACGACCTATAACGATACATACAAACCATGTAATAAAATGTTATAGCGTGTTGTGCATATTTTAATGAAGCAAAATGTATCGTAAATTAGAAGATTTACTATTTTAAATTGAGTAAATTTCGAAACTTTGAGCATTGAGTTTTACGCGAGAAAAAATATAAATTTTATCAAATATTATAACACATATAAAATGGTTATTACTAGTTATAATTACCATCAAGATCATTAAACTGTAATCGATCATCTAGCCATTGTTCCCGGAATGTTAATTGTACAGAATATTCCTGCAGGCGAAAAGAAAGAAGAATAATTTAGTCAAGTGACTATATTTGTATGATACTAAGGTAAATAGCAAATTATTTAGGCTCGGAATGATTATTTAGAATCTCTATGAGAGTAATTTAATATAAGTTTGTTAATTTCTGAAACAATACAGCAAAAATAAAAAGGGCAATCGTAGTTACATTATATCAGACATTAGAAAGTAAAACCATTAAATATTAAGATACTTCTTGCAGCGATTTATGACAACCGTGAAACAAATTTCATCAAAGAAATTCTAATATCCTCTTTCTTATGTCTAATGTAAAATCTCTACATTCGTCTCTAATTTTTCAATCTATGTTAAATCATTAAGGCTAGAAATTAACGCGGGTAAGAAACAAATTATTTATGCATACTTAATACCCTGTTTTAAGGAGAAGGAGAAAATTAGTGGATAAACAAAATTTTGTTTATTGACTGTATCAAAACTTTGTTGACACTTCTTTTGGATACATACAATAAACTTTTTAAAAAGATAAATCCAAACATATGCTGTACATTATTTTCATTATTGGAGCGAGAAAAAGGCAAACTTTCTTTGAACTTGATTTACTTACTTTTAATACGTGCAACGTTATCAAAATTACTTTGTCAGCAATTTCGGTTACTTTGAGTGCTTCTTTACTGACTCGATTAACGTTATTACGAATATGTTTCGTATGAATTTTTCATTTTTTTAAAATCAGACCTAACACTTTAATCCAGGCCCGACCTAATTTCGACCCTCGATAAAAAATACGTCGAAGTGGCATCGAAGAAAATATATCCACGCAAATTAATTCGTTACAATGATTTGAAAAATTTGTTTTAGTTTATGTTTATACCATCGCAAATTTTTGGTTATAGAAAGTGGGCTGCGAGGAGAGATAAGCAAATTTATAATTCCTTCATGGTAAAATATTTTATTCAAAACAGTTGTTTACCTTTTATTCGGCATTCGAAATTTGTATTTCAAATTTATATAAATAATTTACAAGTAATTTAAAACATTCACAGATTGGTACAATAAATACGCTAAAGGCCTAAAGATATTGGAGTTTATATTGACAGATACATTTCATTTTTCAGTTATTTTGAATATTGCAACAAGCAAGTAATCACTAAAATTGTGAATATTCGAATTTTTTTTCGAATCAGAAGTTTTGAAAATGTATAAGAATAGTAAGCTGATTCCAGATACGTGAATCGAGTCAGTAATCGCATTATATAACACAAAGTCACCGAATAGTTTTCGAAAAATTTTTAAGAATAATTTTAATCGTATATAGATCGTGTAAACGATCTCGGGGGACTGAGATACAGCTTTACGTGCACAATCGAACGTAATAGGCCACAGGCCAGACGAAACAACGAAAGACAAAGAATGAGGTGAAAAGAAAAGTTTGCTAGGAAGATGCTTTTGTAACCTTTCGATGATTTTGCAATAATGTATTGGGTATCCTACCTCTTCAATTCTGACATATCTTATTCTATTATCCGTGCAAATTAACGATGAAGCGATGTATTGTAACAAGTGATTGTCTCGAGATCGAATCCGACGAATTGTTTCAACCAAGGTTGTATTATAAGTTTGATGCAAGGAAAAACGCGACAAATGACTGAAAAATCGGCATCAGAGTATTCGAAAGAATAATTTTGTTGCTTATTCTTTGAATATATTACAAACGGTTCGACCACTAATGCAGATGATCCGTATTAGCAACATAAATAGATCATTCCACGCGAAATCGAACACATTTTGGAGTAAGTTTTCAAATTAAGTTCAACTTTGGATATGTTACAATCCTTCGAGATATTTAAACATATCTCAAAGGGTTTTTCGAAATTTTGTTAATTGTTCAAGTTACAGACGCGTAAAGTTTTTTCAAAAAACTGTAGCTGCTGAGTTAAAAGATGTATTAGATTGCGTTTTTGGCTGCTTGTAGCGAAGACTTTAGAATACAAAATAAAAATTGCACCCATTAAAAAGAAGTTGTTTTCTATAATTTTTTTTTTGCAATTATTTGAAACGAATGCTCTGCTTTCGAAATATTTAAAAATCTGAAAAAAATAACAACATAGCCCCATTTGCCCTTTTGACAATTTAAAATTGGCCCTATGAAAATTAATTTCAGAGAACTGTTGCACGCTACAAGCGTCGAGGCGGCCATAACTATCGTTGTTTTAGAGGCTATGCGATCACGATATCACTGTAGTAGTTCCTAAATTCCCAATATTATTATAAATATTAACTATACTGAACCCTACAGTGATCGCATAGCCTCTAAAACAATGATAGCTATAGCCGTCTCGTCGCTTGTAACGTGCAACAGTTCGCTGAAATTAATTTTCATAGGGCCAATTTTAAATTGTCCATGTTTTTGCAAAGATGTCCCTCAAGAGGATAAACGGGGCTATATTGTTATTTTTTATCAGATTTTTAAATATTTCCCCGGTACAGAAGCAGAGCGTTCGTTTCAAATAATTGCAAAAAAAAAAAAAAATGATAAAAAACAACTTTTTAATCGGTACAATTTTTATTTTGTACTGTAATATCTTTACTACAGGCAGCCAAAAACGCAATGTAATCCACTTGTTAGTTCAACAACTATGGTTTTTCGAAAAAACGATAATACTCAACTTTACACATCTGTAACTTCAACAATTAATTTCGAGAAGCCCTTTGAGATATGTTTAAATATCTCTAAAGACTGCAACATATCCAAAGTTGAACTCAATTTGAAAACTTACTCCAAAACGTGTCCGACTTCGAGTGAAATGATGGTATGTTTCTATTCTACCTGTTAACATATGGTTATTTGGATTACAGAAGTATACATTTGAATAATATTTCTATACATAAACAATAGCATAAATTTGATTGTATTTGTATCTATTCTGCTTATAACCAGCCACTTGCCGCAGCTAAGGGTTTTTGTTTACCTTCATCGTTACGTTGGACGGACAATAGTAATTTTTTTTAATGTCATAAGATATCTCATTCGGCCCTTTAACGCTCCTAAAGTACTCGTAAGTTCAAATCGATGCGTGTCCAATTAATCAAACACGTCGATTCGATTGCATTTTCTTCTCGCGATTTAAAAATATTAATCAATTAGGCTGTGCACGTTCATAGAAAATGGCTACTACTTTAGTAAACACCTACGCGAATAAGAGACAGAAGACCAATAAGTTAAGGATTCTTTCTTTCTGTTAGAAGAATACCGAGAGCCCAAAAAGATTGGGGGGCGAGAGGATTAGCCGTGGAACGTTTTAGAGGCTTTTTCAAGTAAAGAGTACTTTGCACGGCGAAAGGTCGCGGTTATATATATTTTTTTTTTTTCTTGACCAAGGGAGCGTTAAAAAATCAAGGCCATGTGGATATCTTGCTGAAATGAAAAGTCTTGTTGCAAAGAACGGTTGAGAATGTAAGTAATGAATGTTCGGTATATATATCTGTATACACTGCGAAAGGCAATGTAAGAGTTCATGCAAAAAGCAACATCGAAACTAACTACGTCAGTACAAAAATAGTTGGAACTAACAGAACTATAGTTCTATAGTGATAAAATATATGTATATATATACGTATATATACATATATGTATATGTATGTACATAGCAGTAGACAACTAGCATGCATGTTGGCTCACAGTTCTATTTTCCCAGCCTGGCTGGACTTGTCCACATCGACGACATCCAGTTTGTTTTCTATTTGGGAGGGGGGGTTAAGGCAAGTGCTTCCATATCTTTTTTTTGTTTTTTTTTTTTTTTAATAACTTATCGATCGTCATCTCTGATGACTCATCCTTTATTCTTGGCAGGGTACAGCTTCGACAAGTTTAACCGGAATGTCAAAACCTAGCCGATCCTCTTATCTCGATTTTGTTCGGTTTGGTTTGTTTTTAAATATCGTATTAGTTATATCGTTTTGTCGACCAGTTCCTGGTTGTAAAGACTTATGATTGTCCGCAAGAGTTTCTGAAAATTGAGCAACATGTCGCAAAGGAGGTAGTTCCCTGAAACCTCCTGATGATGGTTTCTTTTTTTTTTTCGTTTTTGTTTAAATTAGTTTGTTTAGAGACTTCTCACTGAGATTGTAGAGCGTATGCGTATTTTTGTTTGTTGCATAAATACAATCACTCTTTCTACGATCATCTCCAAATTCAGTTTGGAATACTGAATTGTACAATACAGCAAATAAAATGTGGTAAAAAATATTTGTCATCCATTATACATTTTTTTTCAAAAGACTGTAAAAAAAGTATTTTGGGTAAGAAATAGTTTCTACTGTAAAAGAAATACATTGAAACGCTGGAAAATATTTTTCGAAGAAACGTGTGTTCAATTATACAGATGTGTTTCATAAGACTCAATAATTTCAGAAAACGAGACATTTCTAGATCAAAAGCTAGGAACAAATTTTAGCAACCGATAATAAAAACATACAAGAAACCGTCGATATTTATGAAACTCCTGTTTAAATTCTTCTGATGTTTCTTCGTGATGGTTTTCATTCATAACTATTCGCGAGAAAAACGAGATTTCTCGATTTATCGATCATGTGATTTTGTTTGAATTTAAAAAAATGAATTGATATTAAATAGTCGACTAATAAAATTAAAAATTTTTCAAAATTATTTGCTATTGTATCCAGATATGTTTTAATTTCAAATATTTGACCGTTGAATTCGTAATTGAATCAAAATTCAAGAAAAAATGTCTGGAACACTAATATTATTTTCATACTAAAAGAATGTTAGTTTTTGTTCTTCTGTATAGTCCACCTTTTCTTTAAACTGTATTACAGTAGTTTCTATTATGTATAAAAGGTAAACAAACGATTATATAGTATCTTAAAATCTAGTTCATAGATGATGCTTAATTATTCAAAATCTTCGATCGACTTAACGTGAAGTGATGTCTTGTCACTTCATTCAGTCCATTCACTTTCACTTTTATGAATACATTACACTTAAGTAGTATAAGTCAGCTAATAATCAGCCTCTACTGTAAAGATCGCATTTTTAGCACATAAGTGATTTTATTAAATCCATTAAAGTTTTCATGTTTAATTCATTTTCAATTTCGAGGTTTAATTATTAATAATTAAACCATTTTTAACAATTACAGTTTAGCTTTAATATTGTCAAATATATCTTTACTTGAAAGTCATTATTCAGCACATATTCAATAATTCTGTATAAATATTGGCTTACTGTTGAAAAATGTTATCGAATATGTTAGTTCAATATTTCACAGTAATAGTAATTAAATATTACGCATTATTATGAATAAAAAAAAAATTGATCACCGTTTGAATATGAAAAATTAACTCGATACGAAGAAATTTCTTATTTAGAAATTCTACTGTTAATGTTGTTAGTATATCATCTTCGTAAAATAGTCTTTGGCAAGCTTTTTTCTGATATTTTCAATTGTATCTTTCTTGTCCTTTATGCAAGACAAAATAGTAATATACATATAATAGAGTTTTTATGGAAATTATGAAAGGAATATAAACTAATTATAATTTATACATTTACGTAGAGAAAAATTAATAGATAATTGAAACAATGCAATTGTAAACATCATAAATGAAGCTTGTATTGCCAAGCTGAAGTTTAATATTTTTTCTTTTTAACGCAAGCAATTATTCTCATCACTATTTTTGCAGTGAATAATTAAAAACAATACTGAGTGGAATTTTTTTACAAATGTTAGATAATACAACACGTCATCTCGAACAGTACAGTAATTCCCGTTTTCAAATGATACTTTTTATACTAAATTCGAATAACGGACTAATTTCCCTCCCCTCTGTTTATGTTTAATAAACGCGAGCGACCTGTCGACATGTGCGGCCTTTTCCTTAATGAAAATAATAATTTAAGTACCATACATTTTATTTTCATGAGTGTTTAATAAATTGGCAAAGTTTTCTCAGTAAAAATAAGTCCAAACACAATCTTGTTCGGGTTAGTTTTAATTATACGATGTTAAAAGTTTTTGAAAAGTAATTCGGGTAACTTACAATTATAAACAGTACGAATGGAATTGTGTTTGTATCTATTTTTACCGGAAAAATCTCGCGAATCTATGGATAATAGTTTCATAAATATATATATATATTGAAAAATATAAAAGCTTTTATTTTGTATTGGTAGTTGGCACATTGACGCGCGTTACGCATCGCTTTGAAGCTACGGCCACCGTAATGCATGAATCACAAGCTGTTGTTTTATCTCGCTTACTCTTGGTATATTCCATTCGTTTTCTTTGTTGGCCAGTGCACGCGACGCTCAACCTCGGCTTGAGACAAAAATCGCTACCTACCCCGCTTTCAAGTAAAACTGGCGCTTCGGACTTTATCACTTGAAAGCGGGAATTACTGTATACCTTCCTACATAGTGATTTCGCTATCATAGACTGGAAGACGTCTGTCGTAGCCGCTAAAGTAAATGAGCGTGTATGTGGCGTGTGTTTATATGTGTGTGCGACAAGAACTGAAATAGAAGAGAAAAATGTGGTACTAAGATTAAAAGTAAAGGAAGAACATCGTCTTACTGAAATAAACGGTACGTACCATGTCGTCCTTTTAAACGTCAAGGAAAACCATACGAAATGTTCCTGCATGGAAAAAGTGATATTTTCTATACATAATTACGGTCAAGCTTTCAACGACGAGCTAAGCATATTTGCATGATTTTCCTTTTCGAATTAATTTCGTCATAAACAATTATCCACGTATCGTTAGACTGCCTTCTTCGTTTCTCAATACAAAAATGTAAATGTTTCAAAGTAAACGCTAGAAAGAAATACCTCGAACAGTTCTTTGATATAAATTGCACATCGAAAGTTGTCGTATCTTGTCGTTCAAAGGAGTCTTTATCCCAGACATTTACCAAGTAGCGTGAATTAACGTATAATCAGACCGTGTTACGATGATCGCGTGTTTACTATTAAAGATGTGTGCAAATTAAAATAAATCATTATCTCGAGGATAACATTTTCAAGTCCCTAAAATCGCTTCTCTACGCAAATAGAAAGAGAATCCCTCTTCCGGTGGTATCAATGATTAGTCGGTCCGTAATCTTATTAGGTTGAGAAAAGAAGTTCCATGTTCCAGATGCGTATCCATGTTTTACGATAATAACTCCAGACAAAGATGTCTTAACCCTTATCGGACGTCAGCGTTTAGGACCTTGTAATCTTGAAACGAAAAGACATTTTGTTGCACGAAAATATACATTTTAACATTTTCCATTGCAATTTAAATATCTAAGCTTTTATTGTTTACTTATACGTTGTCAATGTGTGATGTGTTTTAAAACACTCTCCAACATGGAGGAATGGTTTCCTTTCGCACGTTGTACAAAAGAACACAGTTGTTTTTCTTCCCCTAAATAACTTACGATTGTAACATACCAAACAATCATTACATCCGCCTTACGAATCAGGTATCAAGATATGTAATTTATCGTTTGATCTTCGATATCTGAAGTCGATGTCCACTATGGTGAAAAATGTTACGTAGGAGGTGACATACGTTCGTTTAAGGGTTAAGATAACTCCTCATAGTCATCGGAATTCGAACCTTTTTGCTCGACCCAATGAGATTTACGATCCCCGAGAAACACAGATCCTTTTTATCGTTCCTGAAGGAATCTTATGATATAGTCACACATCTGCGGAGACCTGTCATGATCCTCAAATACGTTGGCCTAGGTGATTTGCCTGATGGTTCAATGAAATTCGGTACTCTCTACGACTGGATGCGATGCAATGATAAATGGACGACAGCGATACAGAGATAGACAGACAGATCGATGGTAGAGAGAGGTGGAGAAAAAGTAGATGATTTGGACGTAGACAGAAAAGAAAGAGATCGATGAATCGAGAGGGAACAGGACGGGTCAGAATGGTTAGGATATACATACATATGTAGCATGCAGTTATAAAAAAAGAAACAAATATGCATGATCCGTGATACGTTCGATCACTATTATTTTCTGTTATCTGAAATATATAGAATATTGTTAACGGCAGCTGGTTCACCACTGAAAAAGGTGTCGCGCGAAAGATCACTGTTTCATCATGCTCTGCGATACGACGTTAGAGAAGCGAGGGCGAAAGATTGAATCACGTTTTGAAAAGACCACCGTCGACGGCACGTCTTGGACGCATGATGAAGTCGATTTTATCATCGTCACCTTTAGACTCAACCACGTGTTTGCAATGCTATGCCAACAACCGTGGAAGTTTACGGACCGGATAGAGACGCGAGACGTTATCGAGATTTCCCTTCGGAGTCGAAAGTCGTGCGATCCATACGCTGTTTTAGGATTCATGCGCGTCGATCTGATCAATCGACGATAACGCAATGAAACCGTCGACTAAACCTTGTCTATACTTCGAATGGGTGATGAAATCTACCTTAGGCGATTCCTCATGCAAAAATACATCGAAAATGTAGAATATAATTTTTTGATACGATCCTTTGTTTTCGATAAAATCGAGCTTGAACAAGTTTGGGGCACGCGAACGATTCGGTATGACTTGGCGGGCGCGTCTGGTCGTTATTCGTTGTTTCTATTTGTTTCAGTGTTTGTAAATGTTGATAGTGGTGTGATATCTGTTTCCCGTCTGACTGGTAAAAATCAACTAAAGCAAACGACACCGTTAATGAATACATGTACCAACACAAGCAGACAAAATTAACAATGATCAGACATATTAGTACCGTTGCACAAACAAAGAAGATCGTCAATTATTATGAAACTTGATACGCAGATAGAATATGGAAACATATTGAATTTTAAATATCAATAGAAATAGAAATAACAACTAATAGTCAGGCACGTTAGTTAAGCGATAATCAAAAGCCCATGTACTCCAAAAATGTTCAACATCGATTTTCTCGCAAGCGAAGCCTTGTATTAAGAAATTTTATTTAACATTTTTGATTTACTTTTATGCGAAGAATCATTTGCTATTCAATTATACTACTACTCTCGATATGTTAAATATAAACACGTAACTGTAACAGTAGTAGTGAACACGTTCACCAAAAATATAATAATTTATTCGCAAATAAAAGTAGATATTTTGCATTATTGCACGATCACTGGTTGTCAATTTCTCTCTAGCCCATTTACTTTATCGAAGTTAGATGATTGATTAATTTTAACCCGAATCTCCTCACGCAAAAGCACAAGCGACACGCGACATAATAGAATATAATAGTATATACAGGGTGTTCGGCCACCCCTGGGAAAAATTTTAATGGGAGATTCCAGAGGTCAAAATAAGACGAAAATCAAGAATATTAATTTGTTGATGGAGGCTTCGTTAAAAAGTTATTAACGTTTAAAATTCCGCACGTACTGAATTTTTTTCCAGAAAGTGAGTAGGATTTCGAGAGTAGGTCTATTCACCAAAAATTATTGTAATTGACCCTCGCAACCGAAAATAATTTTTTCAGAATTAATTAAAAATTTTTTTTTTCGTCGAAAAATTTAGGCACCTACCCCCTGTCGATTTTTCTTAAAAATTCCTTTTTCATTTTTAGTCATTTTGTTTGACGCCCTACAGAAAAGTTGTCTAATACTTTTTTGTAGGTACCGATGAGCACTACTTCAGAAAAGAGTTTCATTGAAATATATTCACAATTGTAGGAGTTATGGCTGTTTGAAAATTGGACCATTTTTATGGGGTTTCTCTCATTTTGCGGGGTCAAGGACCAACTTTTCGAATATTTTTACGATTTGTACATATTCTCCATCAAAATACGCGTAGTTTGCTTTTTTAAACATTAAAATCGTCCAATCCGTTCAGAAGTTATGACGTTTTAAAGATTCGCATGAAAATTCGGGCAGACATTTCTGCCCAGAAAATATATTTTCAGTAAAGAATTTTTTTCTCGAAAATTCGTAGAATTTCGGGGGTATGTATAATGACCAAAAATGATTGTAATTGACCCTTGTAACTAAATATAATTTTTTTAGTATGATTTGAAATTTTTTAATTTCGTCTAAAAATTTCAGTACCTACTCGAATTTTTTTGTCAAAAGTGGGTAGGAATTCAGGGGTATGTGTATTCACCAAAAATGATTATAATTCAGCCCTACAACCAAAAATAATTTTTCCAGAACGATTTGAAATTTTTAAATTTAATTGTTAATAACTTTTTAACGAAGCCTCCATCAACAAATTGGTATTCTTGATTTTCGTCTTATTTTGGCCTCTAGAATCCCCCATTAAAATTTTTCCCAGGGGTGGCCGAACACCCTGTATATACAGGATGATTTTAAAAAATGGATAAAAGAGGTATAGTTGACGTAGACCTAAATGTTGTGCATAAATAATAATTATAAGTGATTTAATATTTATAACGCTGCATTATGATTAAATTAGAAAGCAATCTTGTGAATACAATTTCACAAACAGAAATACAAAAACTATGAGGGAGTCTGAAGTAACTCTATTTCTTTAAGTACTGTGCGAGTTTGATCCTGTTGTTAGATCAACCTGTACATGTTACGAACATCACTAGAATTGGAATAAGACAATCGTTTAAAAATTTGTAATTCATATATTTAGTCCAATACAATAAAATGTATGTTTGGATTGAATATTTTATGTAAACTGACTGAAATAGTATGATTCATGACAAACTGATTCCAAATGATCGTTCTGTATAAACTCTGGTAGTTGCGTGAAAAAGACAAATTAAGACGAAAACAGAGTATGATGGAAAAGTAAGACTTCGACTTCCGACTTTCGACTTCGACAGCCCGTGTATAAATCTTGACTATTATTAACTATTAGTGCCATGGAGAAAAAGAAATACTATTAGTATCATGAAAGGCGCGAAATGAAATATCGAAAGAGTTTCTTTTCAAAATAATACAGCCCATTCAAAAATATCGAAAGCGTTTTATGAAGCTACAAACGACGAGTGAAACATTTTTTTATTAAAAACAAATGAACTTTGAATAGTGCATAGTTTCACGATTATAGGATTTATTCAAAGTTAAAGTATTTGCACGCAAAATATCATTGTTCAAACCTACTATTCAAAAAGGTCGAAACAATTATTATTAGTAATTCTGAAGTATTATTTTTATTTCATAGGTCTCTCGTTTCTTGTTTCTGTGCAAAATGAGTCACGTAACATTTTCGTCTCAGAATACAGTAACTATTCGTCAAAAATTCGAATTTTTACTTGAATAAAAATTCTGGGATTTCATCAATTTCATCAATAATGAAAATTAACAGTATTATTAATTCATGACAGAATTATCAATGGATTGGCGAGGTTTTCTCGGTACTACATAAAGAATGTAATGGAACTTCGTTGGTAGATGGGGAACCAAAAATATTTGCACCATAAGAGATAAAAATTATTCTAAATAACAAAAAATGTTTGATAAAAGTGGTAAGAAGGTGAAGTCGATTCTTTCACTGACTGCACCGTACAGATATCCAACTGCATTTGGATATCGACTGTTTCTCTGGGCGTGTATTATTCGTGTATGCATATTCGACTAGCAGAAAGATTGCGTGTCACTGGTAAAACGCGGTTCGATCGCTGACACTTATGATCAAACAAACGTTGGAACAAGAAAGCATCCACGGGTCGAGTCTATGCATCCGTTTGATTATCCGTCGCGCCTCTTTTCTTTTCCGTTCTCTAGGCAACGATATTCCAACAAGGCACATAGACGTGGTTGCAACGCACAGTCAATCGAACGTTCGAACAATCAACGTAACATAACAGAGAGACATATGCCGATTATGTAGAATAGTAACATGACAGTCAACGACATCGAGAAAATCAACGAGGTGCGACTGATAGCACACATCCACTGTTCAGCGCGGCGTAATGGAGAATGTACACATTTATACGTATGCACGCGAAGCGTTTCGCGTACGTATATACAGGGTGTCCCACTTAACTCGAGCATCTCGAATGACTCTGTTACTTTTGACGTCGGATGAGGAAAATGTTTGGTTCGAAGGGGCGAATGTTACGATCGAAACTTTGTTCCCAAGGTTACCGTTTTTTCAGATTTCACAGTCATCGACATTTCTTAAAACGGGATTCTATACATAAACATATACATACGTATATTTATCGTAGCAAATTATAGTTGATATTACAACGAATACAATAATATACAATGTAAATCACGTAACTCGATCAGCTTAATTTATTTTATTACTAGTGGACTGTTCAAAAAGTTTTTTGTTAAGTATATTATGGTCCAGGGAAAGCTTTCAAACGATTATACTAAATTTTTTTTGCAAGCTGTCTTTTTGTTCAAACTTTTGTTAATGAACATTACTTGGAATATTCCTTGAATTAGGATAAGAAATACTTTCCTTAACGTTTTTTTGCAGCTCTGAAAAATAGATGTAAAAAAGTATAGGTTTCGAGAAAGACTCTAACACGATCTTAAAAACTTAGGTGAGAATGCAGTTAGCAAAAAATTTAATATAATCGTTTTAAAGCTCCTTTGAAATGGTCCATTACTAATATAATAAATTAAGCTACTCAAGTTGCGTGGTTCACCTTGTATAGTAGGAAAATGTGATCGTCGAACGATCTCAAGTACGAAAAATAAAAGAGAAACATATTGGTTTACACATTTATCCGTCCTCGATTATTTTCGTCAATGCTCAAGAATTTTTAAGAATTACTTAACGTAGTATTTGAGCAATAAACCTAGTTTCCTAGTTCGATTCAGAATCTTATTGGAATCAGAGCGACTTGACAATTGACAGAGGTTATACCGTTTTTGCAGAAGAATAGTACTTAAGCAATCGATGAATTCAAATAAAGACTCCCTACGGTTTTAAGAGTATTCAAGAGTATTCTATTTACAGACGGAGGTATACATTTGTTTACAGTCGTACTACGACGCAACGCGTGTACATTGCACATGGTTTTCGAGTCGCGTTAATAAAAGAAAGACGCAAGTTTTAATCTCTGTCTAATAGTGTAAACGACTTGGTTCAATGTTTCGTTACACAGACAATTTCCCTCGTTAAAAATTCGAATTAAAAGGAAACGAAACGCTAGTAACCAAGACAGAAGTTTCGAAATCAAAGATGGTTGTTCCAAAAGTGATTAATAGTAATACGTCTTTGTTATACAAAATGTATATGCATAAAGAAATTAGAATTACATAGAAAGAACGAATAAAAAGCATGAGTATATATTAGGTATAGATATGAGATATAACTATGTGCTGTTATTAATTTAACCTTAAGAGTGTAGAAAAGAATGAATTATCTTGTCAATTCTACGATTTTAGAATCAAACGAGCTAAACACTCTGAAAAGTTGCTCTTTTGACTGAAGAAACAAACGATCCTTAGATAAGTTATTGATAAGTTAAACGTCATTCTGCTATTCCTAAGCCAAGTATGTATACCTATAGTAATTATACGGAATGAGTTAAGAATATTCGAAATTCTCGAAGAAATTGGATTTCCCGAAAGAGTCGAGGTCTCGAAAATTTCAAAAATCCGGCTACCGAAACCACGACTGTATTCATTAAAATGAATATACATAAATGGTTAGTAGGTTCTCGAGATTTTCGGAAATAGAATTCGCTTTAGTTTGTACCGTTCGAAGATTATTCCGTTCAATGATTCTTATAGTTCAACGATTTCTTGCAAATTCTAAACTACTTCCGTTTAAGAGATTATTAAGTACTTTCACGAGTTGGTAAATTGGTCTAGAAATGGGGGTCCGATTGATTACGATAGAGAATTCCTACCATCTTTTCCACGCATCTTTTATATTAGCCGATTTTGTCACCACTATACATGGAAATATGTTAACTTATCGATTCTTACTATTGCGTGGCGAGATGTTGGCACACTGCCTACAAACTAAACGATGCAAGGTACAAAGGGAATCATTCCATAAGCTCCACTGTTTAGGTTCTCGGCTTTTTTAGGAACTCGGTGCATAATCGACTTGCCCAATAATAACCCAGAACCTAAGAAGCGAAGGATTCACTCTTGCCTCTTGCGTCATTTAGGTAGCGTGTCATCATCTCGTCCCCCAATAGTACTTACATAACAGCCTAGTGTGGGTGGTGACTCGATTGACAAAGCGGTGTTTGCTGTCTTTTATGGTTAGACCGCCTCAAAGATGAATTCATGCCCACCTAGTCACGTACAGGTGTAGTGAACCGAGAGGTCAAGAACGCAGGTAGTTGGGCCGAAAGTACCATTAGACAATGGAGTAATTAAAGGTGTAAGCAGTTTACGATACGCTTATTTTTATTCACGGGCGATAAGACTCTAGAAGTATAGAAATTCCATGCCAATAAAGCAACCTTTGCAAAATTAGATGGTTGAAAACACGAATAAAATTAATACATACCGGGTGACTATAAACTGAGGTTTAGGAATTCAAACAATTATATTAACGTCATACATTTCATCTGTTCCACATTTCAATGCAAGGATAGAATGAAACGATAAACTTTTGTTCACAAAAGTTATTTAGTACACTATTAACTTTTAAATTATTTCTTTTCATTTTAAGATAAGTTTACACATTAACACTTTGATTCTGTTATAAAAGTATAATTTTAACAGTTATTCGATTAATAAAAATTTTGGAAATATTTTAAGATCTATACAAGTATCTGGAGATACTTATATTTTTTAACAAATATCTCAAGATGAATATAAAATTTTAAATTGTATTGTAAGAAATAGAAAAAATCTCGGAAGAGGTAACCTTGAAAAAATATTTTCCCCAATCACAACATTTGTCCTTTCTCCCCATCTGACGCTTCCTCGTACCATCAAAAATAACAGAAATATTTAAGGCGCCCACATCGAATGGGACACCTTGCATATATACACACGTAATACAAATACAAAGTACAGACAAGTGCAAGTCTTACGGCATCATATACACGTGACGTTAATAGATATACATAATGTGTGGATATACAGATCGTATATAGGCCTTGTTGATGATTACTTATATTGCACTCACCATCTTATAATCAATTATTTTGCTGATAGAGCGGAATAAGATGTTGACCTTCACAATTACCGGGCCATCTAATACGTCGACCGAAACAGAACAAAACAAATCGATTAATTAAATCAGTTACCGTGCACCGAGATTTGCGTGGTTCTTATTTTTTTTATTTTTTTTTTTTTTGTTTGTTTGCAATTTCTTTTTTTCACTTTTAAACCAGGATTCGGAGGGGCTATGAGTGAAAAGGGTACGAGGCTCGGGATCGTGAACGGGAGTTGCATTCCTAGGTGCGAACTTATGAGAAAAAGTGTCACCGAATGGTCCTGCCTGATTTACTGGTTCGTCGATTTCGCAAAAGCTACGCGGTTTTTTCGTTTACACGATAAACCCATTCAACGACGTCACGCTTCTCTGAAAACAAGCAACGAGTGAAGTTGGAGGGGATCTATAATAGATAGTAGTGACTATAGATAGTGGAGATTTACTGCGTAAATGGGGTTCCCGATCATTGGAGGAGTTTTCAATGTTCCGCTAACATTTATTGTTTTCCCGCAATAATCGAGATAATACGGTATTATAGGGAGAAAGAAAGATCATCAGTCCTGAGTTAAGGGGAACGTGGATAGTGACGAGCAATTTTTGCTTGGTGACAAACCTTACCAATGCAAAAATTCGTCTATACCTTGTCCAACGAGATCAGACAGCAAACTGATAATTCTATCCTTATTCATCGACTGTTAATATCGACGTTCGATCCGTTTCATCGCTTGAGCGTTTATTTATGCTTGCTGTCTCATCTCGTTGAATAATGTATATGCTTGTTCAACCCATTGGATGTCCGAGTCTATTTTTCCGAGAGAAAGAGTAGGGTCTGTGAAAGAGGAACAATTCATTTTGTGAAAATAAATGAGGTGCACTGAGAAACTACACGTGTTTCATTGTTTTCTGATCGGTTTGAAACGAGAGAAGGACCAAAACTGTATGTGTTTGATTTTAATGTTGATGATAAAATTGATGTGTTTGTCTTTTATCTATATTCCTAAAATTTTCGTATAATAGTACCTAACATTTTGCACATAGCAACTGAGATATGTAATTTAGATTCCATCAAAAGTAGATTACAATTAAAGGTAAACAATGTTCTTCTTTTCCTTATACGTTTCTCAATACATCTACGAAGCTATTGCTTTAATAAAAATGTATATATACAAATCATAGAACTTTTAGACACAAAAAGGCCATTATTTTATAGTATCTTAAAACGAATAGACGATGTTCAAAATGGGCATATACAATTAAGTATACAGCGAAGAAATAAAGTCGCACGCCATATTTTAAAGTATCACGTTCACTTTTTTTTAACATGACAAAAAAAGAATTAAAATTCATTTAAATGGAAACTGATAAAAGAAGAAACGAATGAGTTGTTTTTTGTACGATGGAAGCAAACTATCGAAGTAAACGAAATATCGAAGAAATCTTTTAAGACTTCTTTCAGGACAGATCATTTTTTTCTTCCATCTATAATACTAGGAGGCATTAATGTCTGCCGTTTAAATAGAACATAAACTAGACGTATTTCCCTCTCCTTATCGATAAATTTCTAATTATAACGCAACTAAAATAGAGTGACAATGTATCTTCAACATTTCGAAGCATCTATTCGTCTGTTCAAAATAAAAGCAGAGTGGATGTAAACAAATTTTGTTCAATTTAAAACTATTCGTTCTAAATGTAAATTAAATCAATTTAATCTAGTGATATAATAAATGTTTTTATAAAAACAATCGCAAAAGTGAGAGTTCTCGCACGATATTAAAAAAAGCAAAAAACAAATGATGGCGAATTTAGTGATCAACGTACAATAAAATTTATTCTTTCGTTTGTCTGTTGTGTTTTTTCGTGTTTCGACTCCCTCTTCAACCAATATTAATCGCATCCTTGGCTAAATCTATATTTGGCCACGACACGCCAAGGAGGTTCTGATTACGCGAGTATCTGTTCATTTACATTCACTTTGTCTACATTTTAAACGAATAAATAATTCTGTAAACTCCATCTACGTTTCAGTCGTATTGCAATTAGAATCTTGTCGAGAAAGAGAAGAGAATACGTCCGGGTTGCTGTGTTTCCTTCAAACGACAGACATTAATGATTTCCAGTGTACGCGAACATCCAAGTTAGGGAACCTTCCACGGAACACAATGGAATACGGTGTTTCGACATGAGGCGAATCGAATTACTAAGTAAATGGCGAGTAATCGACTATTATGCAGGGACTTAAGGCTACTCACAATGTGCTCATTCCTTGAATTCATGCATCACGTGACATACGACTTTTCAAGCTTTTGTTAGATTCGACGCATCCTGACGACCATGTAAAACTAAACCGATTCGTCAGGTTACGATAAAAAATATTCCCTTCGTTTTTCGAATCTTCTCCTATAAAATATGCGTTTCAATATGATAAAGAAACTTCATAAATATCAAATAAGAAATAAAACTTGCATCGCTTGAATTTAAACAGTATAGCTTCAAACAGTACGTTATGTTTGAAGGTAAGATCAGTTCCATAAAGTATTCGTGTTCTCGATGTCTATAAAAGAAATTTGCTGGAATTAAGTAATAGGTTATTTAAACAAAATTTTAGTAAAATTTGATACTTAATAATGAAAATATATTACTTTCTACCTACTGATTTTGCATACTGTCAACTAATCTTAACGTAGTATTTGATTCTATACTATTACAAATTTCAACAATTTTCTCTTGCAACGTTTATTTATTAGAAACTTTGCTTATAAATTTTCAATTTCATTTACATTCGAACTCTGTTGAGGTTTAGCTAAAGAACGAAAAACGTTATAAGCTGTTCATGAAATAAAACCAGCCATATATTTCGAGATATTGTCGATTGTTGATTGCTTAGTAATAAATCATATTCTATTATACTAGTAATAACAGATCGAATATAAAATTTACATCTGCATACTATTTTTTCTACATCTGTATATTTAAAGGCATTACTTGAACAAAGTTTCAAGTTAGGATAGAATTATTGGACTCATTCGACTGATTGTGAATTGTAAAAGTCGTTTTCAATACGACACGATAAAGTAAACAAAATTCACTCTAATAGTAACAATGCATTTTTGTTATTAGTCGTTCAATTTTTTTGTCGAAATGAAACATTTACAACGACAGATTTATTTTAAAACCCCAGACCCATCGCATAATTTCGACAAAATTCTTGTATAAACATTGAAAATACGAATACTTATGAAACTGGTTAGAAATATATCGTTGCAAACAATGTTTGAAAGAATATTGCCAAAGTTGTAGAGATTCGTGAGTTTTATTTTATTCCTAACGTTTTAAAAATCTTTCTATCTTTCCAGAATACACATTTTCTAGAGGAAGATTCCGAGAGTACAATGATATTTTTTATTTTAGGGTCATGTATCGCTTTATTTTCAACGACTGGCGTATCGATGGCCCTTTCGACGTGTTTTCTCTGTAAAATTGATACGTTTAAATTTTCTCGAACATTTTGAAAAAGCTGCGAACAAGCGAAAAGATCGAACGATGATTTTTAATGGTTTTTTAATAAGATGATCGATACGTTCGTGCTTGTTGTTCGTCGAATATGTTTCATCCCCTCTAAGTTACTCTGTTATAGTCTTCGTGACAAAACATTCGTCTCAACTCGTGAATTTACAAGTGACTATCTTATGGTATAACAGCGGTCGAGGATTCTTCTTGAAACACTGATCCGTAAACCGAAAGCTCTGCAATGAATATATGTATCCGAGTCAGTCTCATCATTATTCATGTATAGGATATTCCAGGGAAATGTGGTTTCTATAAAGAAACTGACTGGGCTCGAAAAAATTGAGCAAAAAGGCCCTACGAACATGCTATCGAAAATGTATTCTTAACAAGATAAATGCTAGGAAAATTATGCTTATACAGATTGTACATGAAAATGGTATTTCAATAAAATTGTCTCCTATCAGACTTTTATTTTAGAGGTACAAGGAAGCAATCATGAGATTGTTTATAACTTTAGAGCATGTATTCTTTAAAAAAGACGTTCGAAGCTGACTTCATCATGGAGTTAAGTGAGATATAATAATTCTTATTTACTTAAGTTCCTAATGTACAAATTACAAATTCGCAGTCACCAATTATGGGTTTTTAACTAGCTAGGTGAACAATTACAAAACTAGGAACAGTGTATTCCAAATGGGGTTAAGTTGATAGATCGTATTGGTACTGTTACGACGACAAAGATAATTAAAGGATATTTTTTAGTTTTAGTTATTATTTTAATGTTATGGAAACGTAATCTTTTATTGTTCCGTTATGATAAAAGATAAGCTTCGATTTCATCGAGTACATACGTAACTATTAAATCTAAATAAAGCAATTGTCGATCGTTGATCGTTGATCCGAAAGTAAAGTATGAAGGTGAAAATGCAATGTAATTTACTTTCTTGATTTTAAAAACAGACACTGAAATTATGTCACATTTTGAAGTATTGGGTTACGTAATATTTTTTAACCCAAAGAATTCGCAAATGTTCAATTTATATTTTTATGCAAAAGCGTTGCTTGATAATAATAAAATACGTCCAACTATAATACCAAAGTAATGATGTATAATAGTAATATATCAACATCTGCGAAGAGGGACGTTTTAAGAAAGAATTGGAGCACATGAAGAATTCCATATTGAAGATAGAACATACAATGGACGAAACGCAGCGGTTAGAATAGAAAAACACAAACACGCATAAAGACAACAGAATCTTCGATTTCCTTTCTTATATAGGGAGCACAGCTGACCGTATTAGCAGTATTTTAAAAACGGAGAATATTAAAATGGTCTCCACAATGCAAACTAAGATTGGATTCGTTTTATCAAAAAAATTATTTCATAGACAAGACATTTTTAACATTGCAATTATAAACAATAAAAAAACTAGCTGACTTTTGTTTAAAATGTTTTTCCTCAGATTATTGGAAGCGTTCGAAAAATTACAGTTACATACGTGTACGTGAGACACCCTAAATAGATTTATGAATATAATATTCTTTAGTAGCAACACAGCAACAGTAAAAAATAAATGACATTTTCCCAGAAAATACAGAGAAACGTTGGAAATTATTAAACATCCTATCAACATCAACACGAGTTATCAATTGAACCACGTCTGAAACATACTCCTTCTAATTGTTTAATTGTTCGGTCGAACAATTAACAGGATTACTGCTAAATCTGTTTCATAAAACTTTCCTTGGGCACAGCTCTAATTATTTTCACGTTTTAACAACAAACTTTGATGGCATTTATCTTGTTATGTATAAGAATACAAAAAGGTTTTTGGCTACTATGATTATATGTCCTTTTTGACCCTATTTTAGCCCCACGGCCACCTCGAGGAGACCATCATTTTCTAGGATATCTTATATGTATAGTTTGTGGCATGATTTGTGACGCAATGAAAAAAAAAAAAACGATACCTTATAATAGAAACTGTTATCGGTAAAATTTTTATTTGTTTTTCTTTACAAGGACTAATTTAAAGATTGTACTATCGACCACACCCTACCCTGTTTATCTTTCAACAAATTTGAGTCATATAAACACAATTTGTTATATTTAATTTATATTTCTGCTACAATTAGAAGAACAATAATTATTGTAAGATGTTATTATCATTATTCTAATGTATTATCTGTCTATATCTGGTTTAAATGTTTTGATTACGATATTTGAAATTAATAGTAATAAAAATGGCATACTTTATGCATTTCATCGGAAAACCTTCGAGTATTCTTTAAAAAAATAATGTGTTGTCGTTTTAATGCACTTTTTTAGGTATCAATTTTTGTCTAGTTTTGCTGAATAATTGATAGAATTTTGTAAACTGATTCATAATAAAGTAATTGAGAAATGCAAACATTATCAAGGAGGATTTATTTTTCATAAGTCTAATTATTTCGTGATCTTTGAACGTTTAAAGATAAGACGACTTTGTACTTTTGCAAAGGAAACTGTAACACTATAATTTGTAATTTATTTCAGGTGAAACGAATGATAGGAAATGATTCGTTCTCTGCAGGACATCACGACAAATAGGAAATATTGCATTTCCTTTGTTGGTATAAAACTCAAATATATTCTGCAATAATGTTCTTGATTCCTTCGTAATAAAAATTACCAATATAAAGTTTATTTTTTTACTCCTATACAGGCATGAAAGATACTCATCACTTTCATATCTTTCCTTAATTAAATTTATATTAATTAATCTTTATTTATTATTAATTTCAAAATTTCACTTATTTATTAAACTTATTACAGAAATCTTTTCCACTTTTACACGTGCTGCTTGATAAAATGAATCAACATACAACTTACTATTTGTTAATATTATTGGCAACTTATAAATGAAAATATCCACTAAAATTCTGAATAAATATGTATAATTAAGTTCTTGAATAATATAACGCGTCAATATAGTCTTAAGATCGATAAGTGTCATGGGTCAATATTAATTTCGATTCTTCTTAATTTCAAATAAAATAATTCGTCTCTAAAAAAGGTTAATTTTGATTTCACTTTGTCTTTTATCATGTTTCTGTCTTTTTCTATACTTTTTAAAAATAGCCTGCATCGAACAATCGAAAAGATTAAGTTTGCTTTTGATACCAACAACGGAAATATAGTATTATCCATTTGATCTTTTCTCGTGTGACAAAGAAAAAAATAACAAGAAAAGAAGAATATTAATTTTTAGGAATTTCATTATATTGTTCGCTCGAAAGTCGTATAACATTGTCATGAATTTTACGAAACACACTGTATAATAATGAAAAGTTAATCCAAGTTACTAATACAAAATCTAACATTCTACTTAATCGGCTACTAAAACTTCTACAGAGTTCTGAAAATAATATTTCGGTATAACTTTTTAATGAAAATCCGTTGCCTTAACATGCTGGCTCAGCTACCTCGCAAAAGAATACAATTAACTACTGAATCGAAGTTTAATGATAAGAAAAAACCGAGCTGTTGGTAATGGGTGATTGATTTAAACTTTACATGAGTATTTGGATAATAGAAAACGTGGCGTGCTGGTAAAAAGGATGAAGAATGAGATGAAGATGATCGTTTTATATTTTATCAGCTTCCAGACGGTGATAGCGAACAATTCTTGCCTCGTCGTCTCCGTTGCTCGTTGTGTGCAGACTTCAAAGATAGCAAAGAAGGATCCACTGAGATAGGCTGTGATCGTATAAAATTTCATTATTTGAAAAAACACTGAAAAAGTTTGACAAAGGACGGAGAAGAGTAAATGTTTCTAAGCGAATTAATTTTAAACAGTTGATCGATATTCAGCGCATATATCCTCGAAAATTGATGTCGAAGCACGAGGAAGAGAGCGCAAAATAAAATACTCCATCTTCCAGACTCGTCTGACGAATCGATGTTGAAGCCGAAGTAGTAAAACCTTACCATTTTCAATAATAATTTACTCGTTGTAACAAGAGTCGTATTACAATCCCTTTTCACTGGGCAACTTATCGTAACTGCAACCGTCATTTCATATTTTACAGACGCCATTTGACAGTAGAAAAAGTTGATACTTTCGATCACGATGAACCAGTAGGCGTTCCTTTTGTTTTATTATTATTTTTTTTTAACGATTTAAGATTGTACACACATCTGTACAACATGCTATTCATGCCCCGTTAACATTTAATCCCTTACTGCACAATTTCTTCGTAGCACGAAGAACGAAAAGCGTTTAAATATCGCTGAAAGTAAATATGCACTCCTTGCTGCTATGTTGCTACAGTAAACTTGATTTAGATACAAATAAGGATAAATGTTTGATTTCCTTCTATAATGAAAAAGAATTTAAATGATAAAATACTCATTTATGTATTTCTCCGTTTGTGTTGTTCTCCATAAATGTTTCAGATCGTTCAGAGAGATAATTTGGTTTCAAACATTGTCCAGTTATTAGCCATCGGTCGATCAAAAACTAATTACTTCTTTGCACTTTGGAAGTTTCGAATCTGGACTTCGATGCACTTTACGGCCGTTGCGAATGCTAATTAATCGTGGAAACACTTTTGAACTCGTCAACGTGAATTTCATTGTTTTCAGAGACCCGCGGACTGAGATTTTCAACTGAAATTACGGTGAACCAAAACGATGGTTGTCGAGAATGGAAATAAAAAGAAAAGAAAAGCTAGTCTCTCTACACAGACATATCGGGAACGCATGCGAGAAATAAAAGAGAAATGACTCACCGGTTCAATGCATCTCGCACTGATGAAACTTAAATATGTCAGGGGTACTTTAAATAAGTGCCCTGCTAGCCGCTACGGTTTGAAGAAGACGAGAATCGAGCAAAAGCTACAAAAATGTCTATCGAGGTAGACACGGTTATCGTAAAGCAAATAAGTGTATTCTTTCCGATCGTAACGGCTGAAAGTGAAAATTAAAAAAGCGATATAAGCCAGCTTAGATAATTTGCAATTGCAAAAGTACCTACTGAAGAATACGAAGATATTGTAATTTTAAATAATGTACCTTTCTCGAACATTTAGCACTTTCTGAAACACTAGCGTTCACCAGCTTTGCAGGCCAACGTGCACTGCGTTGGTCACGTGAAATTGACAAATCACCCTATAATAAAAAATGCCACTTACTCCTGGTACCTTCCTCCACAAGATGCGTATTTTTTAAAAATATTGTCGAAAACAACGATCGAAAAAAAAAAATTACAATTTTAAACAATGGAGACTGTTGACACTCCGTAAATCTTATAATTTTCAAATGCTTCCAAAGTAGATCGAAATTTTTAAAGTTACACATTTCAAGGAGGAAAGTTTAAGAAATGGAGTGATACTTTTTATTATAAGATGATTTATCTTTTCAATGAGATGTACGTTAATTGATTGAACATTTAACACATTCAACGATTTGATTCAAATTTTATTTAACCAGATACAGTAACTCCCGTTTTTGAACGACAATTTTCACAGCAAATTTAAATAATGGAATTTATTGTTTACCCCCCCTCATTGTTTACGTTTTCACCAGGGATTGAAAACAGTTATAATATCGGTTTCAGTTCTTGAAACAATTATGAAAACCGAGAAAATGTTATAACTGTTATGGATATATCGGTTCTAGCTTCTATACATATAATAGATACACTGTAATAAAAATTAAGGTTTTTGTTATTGCTGTCGAACTGTTGACGCTCGACATAAAATGCGAAAAACATATTAGTACGTGTTCCGTATACAGTGAATTAATATTTTCATAAATTTAATAAAAATTAAGAACCGTATTGAAATTTATATAATATACTTACAAACACTGTATCGAAAAATAACAGTTAAAAAACCGATATAATATCGATTTTGAAGAATCGTAACCGAAATCGATATTGGCTAGAACTGATATATTTGTAATGGTTATAACATTTTTTCGGTTTTCATAACTGTTTCAATTCAGAACCTAGGTTCTAAGAAGTTATTTTGGGAATCGTTTTAACCACTGGTTTTTGCTAATGAAAATTAAAACTTTTATATTTTTCATTTTATATGCATGAAAGTATTATCGATGGATGGCGATGTTTTCACTGATTTCTGATTTATTAAGATTCTTTGAAAATGATCGGAATAATAAAAAATAAAAAGTAGTCCGAACGAGATCGTGTTTGGACTCATTTTTATTAAGACCACTTCCCTGATGTATTGATTATAATTTCATAATGATATGAAAAAATATGTAAAAATGTTCATTTTGCATTAGTAGTTAATTCGCAGACACGAGTGAAACATTATTTTTAAGGGACGATCACGGAGACCATGTAATGCAAGACTCGCTCGCTGATTATCTTACACATTATCGTTGTATACCACTCATGTTTCTTGTCGAATGGCACACGTGACATTCTACATTACGTTAAAGATCGCTACCTATCCCGCTTTCAAGTGAACTGGTAGTTTCGATTGTCACTTGAAAACGGGAATTACTGTACACCGTATGCTATGCTGGCTAGTTTTAGAATCACTAATAGAATTATAGTTTATCATTTAAATAAACGACTCTTGAAAGTCAAACTACTTAGACAAACCTCCGAGTGACCTAACCCTCTGCGATCCTATGTCGAGTCTGACTCAACTTTCGTTCCAGCCAGTCCTGCTTCTCATTCCATCGAAACTGCTTCAACATGAGAATTTATGACAACTCATGCATATTCTAGAGTTCACGATTATATTTCCCTACAATAGTGTAATTATGCATACTATTATCGAGAAATATTGTACGTTTTTATACGACGCGACATGAATTTAATAAAATAAATTCGACTTGTGTTTATATCGTACATCAATCATTTGATTGAATAATATTGATTATAATAATATACCATAATAGAAATACTGTTGATTTGACAGACCAATACAAATCGACGTAATTTTTGTAACAAATTTATGCATTTTATATAGGTAGGCATTGTAATATGTGAAGCATTATAAAACAATGAAGGAAAATAAACATACGCCCTATTTGGTCTTGTTTCGAAACTAATCATTTTATAAATTCATAAATTTGTAAGCAAACCACTTATTTATATTATTTCTAAATTTCTAATTAGATTAGAATTTTACTTCAAATATAAATCGAAGAAAAGTGAATGTTCTATTATTCTATTAATTCTGTTTCCCTATTAGATCGGATAATGGAGGTTCTACTGTATTTATTTTATATGTGCAATTCTTCAATTAAGTCACCAATGACAATTCAGTACAAATCTGTGGGCTAGGATAATTGACGATAATGTAATCAGACCTGTTTGCCTTGATGATAGATTAATTGACCAATATTGAGTAATCAATTGCATGAGTTATTGCAGAAAGTTCCATTAGAGATTGTATATCATAATAATAAAACATTTATTCATTCATACACCATTTCCAGTCTTCAAATACTTTGATCATGTGTATGACAAGATTCCCAACGAATCCTACAAATACCTGGAATATTTCAAACATTGATAAACTTTATAAGATGACGACTTTAGGTTTGCAATTGGGTTTAACAATTATAAGACGACCATTTCGAGAAATTTCTGTAAAGGTAAGCAACTGCATACCACTGGAGTACAAAAATGGCTACAACTGCGGAACAAGGTCAAATAGGGTGCACTTTTATATAAACTTTCCCATTGTTTTTGTGACCCCAATTCATCGATCAAGTGGAATCCCACGCGTTACGGTACACCCTGTATAAACAGTGTGCATCCGCGCGAAATATCAAAGCTGCGAATAATAAAAAATATCAACAAAACTTTTGTTGAAAGTAACAGGTGATATTACTAGCACATCAAAAGGGTTAACTAACTTCATTTAATTAACAATAACGATTAAATAGGAAATTGCAGAAAACCATTACAACTAAGAGCAATGAAAGTAATAGTTTTACACGAAAAAAATTTATTTATACTTTACATAAAGCTTTCATTCGTAATTCGAAATACAGGGTGTTCGGCCACCCCTAGGAAAAATTATAATGGGGAATTCTAAAGGAGAAAATAAGACGAAAATCAAGAATACGAATTTGTTGATGAAGGCTTCGTTAAACAGTTATTAACGTTTAAAGTTCCGACCGTACTGAATTTTTTTCTCGAAAATGCGCAAAAATGATTGTAATTGACCCCCACAATCGAAAATAATTTTTCTAGAATGATTTGAAACTTTTCATTTTCGTCGAAAAATTTAGGCACCTACCTGTCGATTTTTCTCAAAAATTCCTTTTTCATTTTTAGTAATTTTGTTTGACGCCCTACAGAAAAGTTATCTAATACTTTTTTGTAGGTACCCATGAGCTCAACTTCGGAAAAAAGTTTCATTGAAATATATTCACAATTGTAGGAGTTATGGCTGTTTGAAAATTTGACCATTTTTATGGGGTTTTTCTCATTTTGCGGGGTCAAGGACCAACTTTTCGAATATTTTTGCGATTTGTACATATTCTCCATCAAAATACGCGTAGTTTGCTTTTTTAAACATTAAAATCGTCCAATCCGTTCAGAAGTTATGATGTTTTAAAAATACGCATGAAATTTCAGTGAAACATATCAACGCTATGGTCAGACATGAAATTTTCGGTAATGAATTTTTTTCTCGAAACTGAGTAGTTTTTCGGGGGTATATCTGTTGACCAAAAATGCTTGCAATTGACCCCTGCAACTAAAAATAATTTTTCCAAGACGATTCGAAAGTCTTTTTTTTCACCCAAAACTTTCAGCACTTACTCGAATTTTTTTCTCGAAAGTGAATAGGATTTCGGTAGTATGTGTATTCACCAAAAATGATTGTAATTAACCCCCGCAACCGAAAATAATTTTTCCAGAACGATTTGAAATTTTTGAATTTAATTATTAATAACTTTTTAACGAAGCCTCCATACACAAATTGGTATTCTTGATTTTCGTCTTATTTTGGCCTCTAGAATCCTCCATTAAAAGTTTTCCCAGGGGTGGCCGAACACCCTGTATATATATAAGTTTACATTTAGATGAATTTTACAATAGAACTACATTGATAAATATTATTGTAATTATTAAAATTCACGTAAACATTATGATTTATTGGTTCGATTACATTTATCGAACCTCAAATAATTTGAAACGAGAGAAAAATAGTTTTTTTAATTAAAGAAAAAAATTCTGGTCCAAAGAAGTTAATTTCGATCTACCATTAAAAACGTAGCTATAATTGTTTACGTCAGTCTCTTTCAACCTATGGCCCGCGAATGTGTTACGTGTAGTAGGAACCCGCAAACTCTTAGAAAAAAAGGGCATTCTACAGAGTGATTCTAGAAACTGGGTCAAGATGTAGCTCTTTTTTAAGCGAAGATACAAAAAATTGCTACAGGAAAAAGTTGAATCCCGCAATAGGGACTATGTTTTTACGATATAATTTTTAAATTGTATAGCAATTACACTCGTACAATTACTTTTAATATTAATGTCTATTTCATCGATTGGAAGTATACTATCTTATGGAAATTTTTTTAAAAACATAGTGTATTTGCAATTTTTTTATTTTAATAAAAAGAATGTTTCCTGTAATATTTTATACTGTTTAAAAACGTCCGTTAAAAAGTCTTTAAAAAAGTCTTTCAAAAAGTTTAGGAAACACTGCTGTATGTTATGCAATCATGTTTAAATGATTTTATGTCATGTTTGAGGGTAGTTTTTAATAACTACATCTTAATTACATTTTGCCTCTTGTGCATTTACGTACTTCGTGTTTCGTTCGTTTTTATATCGTGTTTTTCTACCCTTATAATTTGCGTAATACAAACGTTACAGAAAATAAAATAAATGTTTACATGCTTGACATTTTACTTGAAGCGTTTCTAATACGAAACCTTGAGAGAAATAAAATATATCTGGGCCTATATTTACATGGTTTTTTTTAATTAATAAAATAAGTGGAATTTTTAAAGTTTAAATCTTTAATTAAGAAACACCTTTTATATAAAAACCCTGACCTGTATGTTAAAAAATTGTTCTGAAAGGTACTGTATTACATTTTTTTGTATATTAATACTTTCTTAAATGAAAATACATTATTATGAATATGTGGTTAAAATACTATATAAAAAATTTTTCTTTGTTTTGTGGTCCTAAATCCAAATTTCACATAATATCTTGGATGCATTACTGCGTCCACCTTGAAGTCCAGACTTAAACCCTATCGAACTTTTGTTGGAAAATGTCGACAAAAGTCTTAGAAACATCACTATAATATTTAAAGATTATTTAAAACACACTACGAAATTTCGAGAATCCCACCCCTAGAAATTATAAATATTAAGTTGTGTAGTAAGTTTGCATTTGCTTTTATATAGTTTTATACAATTATAACAAAGCGATTTTATACAATTCTCAGACTTTTCAATTGATAAGCAACTTGAAAATATAAACGTGTTAAAGAACAGCACTGAATGAAGAAACGAAGAAGTTTTATAATGACAATACAGGGAATGCGGCCACCCCTGGGAAAAATTTTAATAGAGGATTCTAGAGGCCAAAATAAGACGAAAATCAAGAATACCAATTTGTTGATAGAGGCTTCGTTAAAAAGTTATTAACAATTAAATTCAAAAATAGCAAATCGTTCTGGAAAAATTATTTTCGGTTGCGGGGGTTAATTACAATCATTTTTGGTAAATACACATACTTCCGAAATCCTATCCACTTTCGAGAAAAAAATTCGAGTAAGTACTGAAAGTTTTGGGTGAAAAGAAAGACTTTCGAATAGCTTTGGAAAAATTATTTTTAGTTGCAGGGGTCAATTTCAAGCATTTTTGGTCATTATACATACCCCCGAAATCTTACTCAGTTTCGAGAAAAAAATTCCTTATCGAAAATATAATTTCTGGCTAGAAATGTCTGCCCGAATTTTCATGCGAATCTTTAAAACGTCATAACTTCTGAACGGATTGGACGATTTTAATGTTTAAAAAAGCAAACTACGCGTATTTTGATGGAGAATATGTACAAATCGCAAAAATATTCGAAAAGTTGGTCCTTGACCCCGCAAAATGAGAAAAACCCCATAAAAATGGTCAAATTTTCAAACAGCCATAACTCCTACAATTGTGAATATATTTCAATGAAACTTTTTTCCGAAGTTGAGCTCATGGGTACCTACAAAAAAGTATTAGATAACTTTTCTGTAGGGCGTCAAACAAAATTACTAAAAATGAAAAAGGAATTTTTGAGAAAAATCGACAGGGGGTAGGTGCCTAAATTTTTCGACGAAAATGAAAAGTTTCAAATCATTCTAGAAATATTATTTTCGATTGTGGGGGTCAATTACAATCATTTTTGCGCATTTTCGAAAAAAAAATTCAGTACGGTCGGAACTTTAAACGTTAATAACTGTTTAACGAAGCCTTCATCAACAAATTGGTATTCTTGATTTTCGTCTTATTTTGGCCTCTAGAATTCCACATTAAAATTTTTCCCAAGGGTGGCCGAACACCCTGTATAATGGCTTTGCCAAAGAAAGGGGGGAACGTTGTACAGCGAGAAGGGGTTCACTGTTTTTCATAAAATTCCATAGTATGCTTGAAATATTGACAGAATATTGAATTTATAGAATAACACAGTATTTCTTCGATATCATTGAGCGATTTTTCAATATACAAAATAAACAAAAATTAGACGAAGCAAGGTCTGATAAATATAGTGGTTAGGATAAAACATCCCAACTAAGCAGCGATATTTTTTGTTCCATCGTTAAACATAATAATATACGGGGTCGTAAATTATCGTAGTAGAAAACAACTTTTTTGTTTGTATGGTCGCTTTCATCAAGTTATCCAGTTGTGAACAGTCTCTTCCGCTATTAGTCGTACGGTTATGCGGTGAAAGTTTATAATAAAGTATTAAAGTAACCCCGTCGATGCGAACGGATTTATTGCAATACCTAATAGAAATAGACATATTAAAGTTTCGATGATCAGTAAATGAACAAAGAAATTCCTTAAAACGAGTAGAATTCAAATAATAGATTGTTCGATCACATTATTCCTTCCTTATGTCCGCCATTGGATGCGATTAGTAAATTGGTAAGCAGCACGGAAAATCGTTTCCAAGTAGTTATTGCGTTTAAATACGAATCAACAAAATATTAACACGTATTTGAATACATTTATTACGGCCTGCGTATACTTCGTAATAAAAAATATTCTGTAATTTGTATAAATTTGTTGTTTAATCTTTTCGCAACTTTTTGTGTGTTCGTTTAATAGATATGTATCTGTCGATGATTTAAAAATTTTCTACACAGCAAAGCTTTGTCTGCTCTGCAGTTCGACGTCTTTTATTACTCACCGTAGGTGAAAGTGGCTAAATGTGTGTGGAGTAGCTGGAACGAAACGCTGACAATAACCCGGACCGCAAAGGGCTAAAGATGGGGCGTACCGCTCGATATTCAGAAAGAAACTGTGCGCACGTCCAAAGAAAGAACGTAGACGTTATTTAGAAACATACCAACAACAAGACCGCCATTGCCAACGTCGTTGATCAGAAATGAAACTACCTACGGTTATTCATAATTCGTAACAAAGTAAACAGTGCATCGATACAATATGCATAATTGAGAATGCTCTTTCCGCGGTACTGATAGACCGAATATAGCAGCACGGAAGAAACATACCGTAATAGAATTTTATTATGCAATAAGGGATTAAAGAAATAAATTAGCGGCTGAGTCTGTAAATACATTTCTCTGTGCATGTTTGCGCGTCTGTGAGTGTGCATGTTTGTATGTGCGGTAAATAATAAAGGAGATAAAACGAACAAGAATCGGAATACAGTGTAAAGTATCTTTGTAGGTGTGATTGCGTCAGCCACGAGGCGAAAAACCTTTGATCACCTTAATGGTTCACATGTAAACGTAGTAAAAGTATGGTAAAAAACGACAAATTCCATTAAATCATCTACGACACAATAGCGTGAGGCGACAGTATGTGGTGTGGTTTTACGATTACGCCCAGCACGACGTTCTGGGATTCTTTGTTTTAACGAACACAAGTTACAGTAATTCACATTCGCAAGCGACAAAATTCAATACCAGACAATTTACAATTTACTCGAAATAGAGTGTGGATAGCGTGTTTCGTCGCGAACCAATGGCTAACGATGACCAATGAAAAGATAAAAACGATGGAGATGATTCCGTTACTGGACTACGGGGTAAAAGTTGTCACTCGCAAGAGGGAATTATTGTACTGCGACGCAGTAACGACGGTTAGGTGAAATTTTTGCACATTATTCGCATTCTATAAAGATTATTCTAGTAGAGATATGTAATTTTTCTCTTCCTTTTCGATCGTAAACGAAACAGAGACGTCGTGCTGTTCGTAACATCCAAGTTTCTTCTTAGGCATACAAAACATATGCTTGCTTAATATAACATACGGTAGTAGTGGAATTAAAAAAGTTATGATAGTGGGCCTTAAATACGCACGAGAGCCTGTTACAAAAGGGAAAAACAACACAAAGAGGTAAAGAGAAAATTTGTACGTGTGTGTGTTCTTCTGTATATCGTGAGACAAAGAACAGCATTATAGGATACTATAGTAGCGAATTAACAATAAACATGTACGTATATATAATACATTAATTAATGTGTATGTATTATTATACAACCAGATAGTATATGATATCCATTGCGCGTCTAGCTACTAATCTTGGATACTATTCCATAATTTCTTTGATGTTCTAGAACTAAACGTTCAATGTCTATCATACTATTCGAGTCCGTACCGAATGCTCCGGCAAGCTTTTGATAATTTTTCGTTTTCAGAGGGTCTTGCGAAACGAAAACGTATAATGTACCGAGCGATCAAATATATTCGTGGATATTTCTAATTCTAAAATCGACAATACAGTTTGCAACGTCTTCCAAAGCTAAACACACTAATGATGTCAATAATCTATTTTATAATATTTCTGAATCTACGTTGAATTTGTTTGTTAGAGAGTCTACTTTTGGAAAACACATGAATATTTTTGAGGATCACTTGTGTCACAGAACAATTTTCCGTTTAACACGTTGCTTTTCTCGTGTACTTTTTCTTTCTGGGAAACTATAGTTAACGGATTGCATTTGCTGGTCTAAACGATTACATACTCTGTATTTATAATACATACAGATTGTACAATGACGAATACTCAGTATGTGTAGGCGTGTGTCTGTGATTTCGGGGCATTATATTTTTAACTTACCATAGTAACGTCATCTATTTTTGAGATACTTCGAACAAATATGTTGACGCGGACAACCGCGGGCCCATCTAACATAGCAAACAGAATAAATAAAATTAATCAATCGTTGAGTAATATGAAACGTATCGAGAGGTGTGTAATGAAAAGAAAGAAACGCTTCTCGAGTTACACTTCTGATAACTGACAATAGGGAAAAACGTTTTGGATACAATTAAAAGTCCTGGCGACGGAATAAAAATCGTCCTTGCGATTACAATTTTTATCTTTCGGAATAGCAATCGCGTTCGTGCGGCCGCACGTTTCTCTTGCGATTCATGGTTGATCTTCGGAAATTCGTGGCTGAAAACCGATAAGAAACGATAAAGCAATTTTCAGGGAGCAAAACATTCGATGCACAAAACGCTCGAAAATAAATGCAGGGTTACTCACGCAATTCGGATTAGTTGTATCTTCCAGGGATCGAAAGAAATAGTTAATTCCTATTTCTAAATCTTATATTTTTATTATTTTGTTCTTTCTCACTATCAAATGATAAACTCGATGAAAAATGTTTATTACTTTCTGGTTTTTACGAGCAGGAGCGATACGCGTGAAACGTTAAGAAGGATTTCTATGTGAAATGTGACACGTTTGCGAGTAACGTTTTGGAGTTTGCTTAAATTCAAATACCTTGTAGTTTTTAATGATATTTCAACCTAAGATTTTTAAAAATTTTAAAAATTGTTAATGTTATAGACATATGAATAATAGTGCCAACTATTTTTCAATAAATTATAACTGAAAACTGATCTGCTTAAACGGAAAACCGGATTACCAAATAGAATTTATTTCGGATTAAAACAATAACATTTTAATACATAACTACAAATGAATGAAATTATTTTACTGAATTTTTCGAGTGTAGTATGTCTCCTTTTCCTTGGTATAAGATGATCCTTAAATCGCGGATCTATTAACATAAAGTACATGTATACTATATCGTCTTACACAATTAGATCGAAACATTCCTGCAAGTAAAATAACGTATTTCATTTAATACAATTTTTGTCACTTTTTTTTGTAATTAGTGATTAAGATAAATAATAGAAATTACTTTTAGTACGTTACGAACACTATTAGTAATATCAGAAACAGTGTTTATAACGCATTAAAAGTAATTTTTATTATTTATCTCAATCACTAAATTATAAAAAAAGAAGTGACAAGAATTGTATTAAATGGAATACGTAATTTTACTTTCAAGAACGCTTCGATCATATACTGAAAGATGATACAGTACACATGAATTCTATACTGATAGATCCGCGATTTAAAAATCACCTTATACCCCGGGGAAGGAAATATATACTCGATTGACACCCTACAGAAAAGTTGTCTAATACTTTTTTACAGGCATCCATGAGTTCTACTTCACAAATAAATTTCAACGAGATATCTTCTCTATTATAGCAATTATGGTCGTTTGAAAATTGGATCACTTTTATGGGGTTTTTCTCACTTTACGGGGTTGAGAAACAACTTTCTGAATATTTTTAGAATTTCTACATATTCTCCATCAAATACGCGTTGTTTGCATTTTGAAACATTAAAATCCTCCAATCCATTCAGAAGTTATGATGTTTCAAAGATACACATGAAATTTCAGTAGAACGTCTAACCGATGGTCAGACATGACATTTTTGGTATAGAATTTTTTTCTTGAAACTGCGTGGGATTTCGGGGGTATGTCTATTCACCAAAAATGCTTGTACTTAACCTCTGCAACCAAAAATAATTTTCCCAGAATGATTTGAAATTTTTCAATTTCGCCGAAAAATAAACTATTAAAATACTTTTGTTTTAAACCGAAATAATTTGTATTTCGAAGCATTTCGTGTGGGTATCCAATAGGTCATTACATCCTATTGCTAGTTCATAGATATAATTTATTGAAAAAAAGATAGCACTACGTTTTAAATATTTGTTTAATCAAAAATTTTCTACACTTTTAAAAATCCGTCCAATTTGAGCAAAATCTGAAACGTGACTCCAATAAATGTACGACTTCACGTGGCATGATCTTAAGATGTATTAACGAACTTTCCATCACAAAGTAACATGATCTTCAGGTATATATTATAATACCTTAAATTTAAATAACCCATCGTTGTTATGAATGTATAATCGCAGTAGTCAAACTGAAATATGAATGAAACTTAGTGGCTTCATTTTGTATTAGCAATTTATTAATCGTTAAAAATTAAACCACGACATTTCAATGTTTTTCGTTTCTCATTTCATGTCTAACAAATTAATGAACTGTTAATAATAAATTGAACCATTAAATTTCGTTCATATTGTGGTTTAAATATGACCACATGATAAATAAAGCTGTACTAATTATACGGATGAAAAGGGATAGAAATTATAAGAATTTAAGTTAGAAAATTTTGAAATTATACGGAAAAATTAGATAAATTTTAATTTTCACCTTTATGTTTAGTACAGTGTTATTACTATATGATTATGTTTAAATTTAAGATATCATAATTTTTATTTGAAAAATACCATATTACTTTATAAACGAAACATCGTTAATATAACTTAACGTTTCACTCGTATCCTTTTTACTCTTGAAAACCAAAATATAATAAAACATCTTCTATATATTTCTGTAATACTATTGAAATTTACATTTTTTATGAAAAAAAATCTAATTTTGTAGCATTTTTGTCAAACAAATTTTTTATCACGAGAAACTTTTTTAAAAATTGTTCTTGTAGATTAGATATTTTAGAATTTCTATAATAAAAATTCCAGGAGAACATTTGAGAACTTTTATTAGAAAAAGTTTAATGAAACGTATAAAACTACTTTACCGTATGTGTACTACATAGGTAATATTATTAATATATATTATAATGTATAATACATTTCATTTTAAATATTATGCTTATATTCAGTAAATAAATCACTGAATAGTACACAATAGTGCTCAATTTGAAAACTTTGTTTCTTATCGATGCACATTTTTCATAAACTATTCAAACTAAACTGTATATTTTCAAATCAATTTTTATTTATCTATTCTCAACGGAACTTAAAATGTGAGGCTTTTTTCGAAAGAAAATTTTATTTCAACTCTTTAAATAAAATCCATTAAAAAAGTTCAATGGCTGTTTCGATCCCTGGTATTTTCTGTTTGGTTGAAGGTAAAAACTGACGAAGGAAAAAATTGAAAGCTGTAAAAAGATTTTAATTTCTGCATAATTTTTCCATCAATGCAACGATAAAATTTTGAATTTCTTTCAGGAACTTGAATTCTTAAAATGTCAGAAAATAAATATTTCATGAGAAATTCTAAATTATTTCAATCGTTATTTACGTTTAAACAATTTATACTAATTGATTTCATCAAGTCATACTAACAAATGATATACATTTCTTTTTTTAATGATTATGTTGAAAAATTTTGCCTTTCTTTATAAGAGCACCTCGTGATATATGTATTTAATATTTTCACATTTTACCTTATTATGTGCACATATACGCAAAATTATTCCGAAGAATCTGAAAAGTACAGAGCTTCGCTTAACAAATGCATTGTTGCAGTTACAAGAAAAGTGAGCCTACAGAAATACAAAACTTTTTACTTTTCTTCTTTTCGCTCTCGTTAGTACTTTTTGTTTACAGCCATACAGAATGAAACACAAAGCTCGTTACGTTAAGTTCGCTTGTGCTCGAGAACTTCTCGTTTCTTAAATGCACCACAATTTAAAACACATCGAATCAGGATAAATACATCGAACATGTAAAGAGAAAGTCCAATGTCACAAAAGTACGCTAAGAAAAATAGTTTAAATTACAGTATAACTTACGCACAACTGTGGCTCTGTTTCGGTTCTTTCTTATTTGCTTTTAAAATGTTGTAACAATGAAACTCTCTTTCCCTCGAACTGAGAACGACTTTGGGAACAAATAAGTCGAACTAATACTTAAAAAGCAAACTAGTGAAACAGTATACATCGATACCAAAAGCGAATCGAAACGAAAGGTACGTACTAAACAGCAAAATGAAACACGAAAGAAGAAAAAAAAAAACGATAGAATCATAATCGTTACTTGGTAGACAACATATATGTTAAATGTCTAAGAACTTTTAAGCATTGTTTCGCACGTATACGGGTTCTCAAGACGTCTGGCCATAAAAAATGAAGCAGCAACATAATTACCGTGATCAATCTCAACGTGAAGTGGATACACAGCATAAATGGGTAAAAACATAATCGGTTTACTTTCGTCGCGGGAAACCTTCGTATATATTGAACAAGCATACGTGTAATGTGTTCCTTTATCGGCTCGTTAACTTTCCTCTAATGCAAATACTTTCGCGTGTAATTAACGGAGAACAACGATTTATGCGTGGTTTAACGTTAATTGCCCCGCAGGACTGCTAGAAAAATTTTATAGGTTTATTCGATCTTTTCAAATATTAATGAATCGACGATATAATTAGGAAACCGTTGGCATTTCCATAGTTAAATCGCAAGGCGCTTTGCTTTTTAACAAAATTTACTTTAATTACGTATTACTCGTAGACCGAACGAGCCAGGCGTATCGTCCTGAGCCATACAGAGTGTCTGGGTAACATTCCGCCCTACATGAACCAGGACAAGACGTCGGACACGTTGCTCCTGTCGACAGTGTTACCTATCGACCATCCTCGTGTATGCAACGAACGGATATCGTCTACTTTCCAGTACAGAAAATAAGGAAAACTTCGTTTCGTATTGTGCCGCGTTTCGAGGCAAACGTATAGCCGCCACGATCTCCGATGAATAAAATTCAATTAACGCGAATTGACGTATTCGAATTGTCTCGCAGCTCGACGTCGATAAAACGAAGCGAAAATAAAGCTTTATTGTCATACAGGGTGTCGCAAACTTTTAGGGCTCGTAGTTCTCATCTAAACGGGTAAAAAGGTCTTGACAAACGTATGTTCTGAAAGTAATATCGTCTTTCGTGTTGTCGCACCTTTTGTCTCTCAGTAATCTGTGTCTTTTATGTTATCCCAATTTCTGTATTTCCGATTGCTACTAGTTCCGATCGTTATCCGGAGACAACAGTAACGAAAAGAAAGTGGTAAAAATAGGCCGATTTTTGACCATTCTAACAACGAAAAATTTTATCAGGGTATGATTCTATATCTTTTGAAGAATATGAAATATTGAGATTATTAACTTTCCCAGTAGTTAAAGTTTTCCTGTCATGCTGTTCAGTAAGATCATTGATTCGTTATTGAATATACAGGATGTCCAAAAAGGTTGGGGCCAAACTTGTACTACGTGTTACTGAGGTCAAATAGATGAAAAAAGTTCATATAAACTTCTATTTGAAAGTACTTTATTGAGAAGACATAAGCTTTTAAAAAGATTTATGATTCATTGTGGCAGCTATAACAAATGTTTGATCGGGAATGTATTCAAAATGCATTTACTATTACATAGTTTCAATACAGATGGAATATTTAAAAAAATTCAACAATCACTAATTCGACAAATGGAAGCATGCATTCTTGAAAAGTGAGGAATTTTCAAACATTTCTTATTAACTTCCATAATAAATCACAAATGTCTTTAAAAGCTTATATTTTTTCAATAAAGCATTTTCGGACATAACTTTATATAAACTTTTTTTTATCTATTTGACCTTAGTAATACGTATTATAAGTTTGGTCTCAACCTTTTCTAACACCCTGTATAATACATTGCCGCTCATTAGTATTAGGACACTTGGTCGGTATGTTGTTAATCTTTGGAATATTACTTTATCTACTTTCACATCCTTAAGTTTTTCCTCAAAGATTCATTTACACTAAGAAGCGAATAAAGAAATAAAATAGGTGTCACTTTTCCAAATCCTTAAATTTTCTAAAGTTTTGTAAGCTGTTTGAATTTAAAACATTTTTTAAAGTAAAATCATATTCATTTTTTCACTCACTTTTTACTGTAAAAGCATTTCCAAGGAAATTTAATTTAGGAATATGGAAATAGAAGGTTCGATCTTTATAATAACTCCAGGAAAATTATTGGACGACTTCTTTTCTTAGAGTTAAAATAATCCCAATATTAACAACGTTTCGTCCAAATGACCTAATAATTATAAGTCTCGATAAAATTATATACGAACATATCTCGAAAACTAGGGGGAAGAGATAGAATTATAATAGTATGATGACTAAGAAAACACTCCGTGTTTCATGTCACGTGGATGAGAATCCCGGAATTAATGTTAGAAGAATGGCAACAGACGTCGACATCAGTGTTTTTCCAATGGTAGGACAATTCCTCGCGAACATCAACTATACTAGAATCATTTCCAACGACTGTGACCCCAGGCTGATCCTGATTATCCAGCAAGGGTGACGTTTTGCCAATGAGTTTTCACACAATGTGCTGAAGATGTGTTCTTTGTGGCTAACATTTTATTTACCGTTGACTTTGGATTTACCAGCGATGGCATTATGAACTTTTCATCTCTGAATTTTCATGGATGTATCCTAGATAATAGATTCTAGATAATAGAATCGTTAATTTTTCTAAGAAGATAAGTGCAACTTGATACTAACAGGATGTTTTTTGATGTCCGTCTATGTTTGCTAAAATATGGTAAAATCAGTCCTACTAAAAGTATGTATGCTTTGTATGTATGAAATGGGAAAAAATTACACAGATTTTCTATTTCTGTTTAAAATTTTTACAATTTCTATTAAATTTAAATTTTCTTCCTTTAAGATAGTTTTGTTTTCTATTTCATGAATCAAAAAGCCTTCTATGCTTTATTAAGTAGTAGATCCTTAAGAGTTTTTTACTTGTTTAGGCGAGTACTATGAGCCAGAAAAATTTGTACTTTCCTTGGATACCCTGTATATTTTCTGCTTTCGATGTTCTACGTTCGATTTATTTAAAAAAAATTTTTAAAAACGTATTAACCCGATTACACTCGACGAACATGCGAATGCATTCAAACGAAAGAATCTCTTACGTTTGCAAAAGATCGATGTGTAAATTCTTATTACGACTGAACCTGGTAAGCTTAAAATACAGCAAAAGTACAGTTCGTGGAAAGTTGTCTACACGACATTCATCATTGTAAACGTAAAAAGTTAATGATCCACGATATTTTCATCGTTGAACACGGCATACCTTACGACGTAACGTATTTATAAGAGAGAATTCGTTAACAATAATCCTTCTCTGATTAATCGCCGCGTTATCAACATAGAGGATCAAAAATATTTAACGATTCTCTGTTAATAATTCGTTCTAGAGCTATTTGTTGAACTTAAAAAATAGAAAGCACTGTTTCGCCTCGTTGTGCGAATATTTATGTATTACGTAGCACTTTGTTTTCGGCCACGCGTGCCAGGTATATTTTTGTCATTGCTTTCTCGTGACCTTCATTCATAAAGTAACTTATATTCATAATTAATTCTGAAATTTTAACGGGTGAGAACCATTCAACTCGAATGGCTCCAAGGATGGTACGCATCGATTGCATTTGCGCTTTGTCCTCCTCTCCAGTTGCACGAGAAGAAGATATATGCTTCTTGTAACTCACCCTTTCGAAGATGCAACTGTTGTAAAATGCATGCAGAAAAATTCTAAGCGCTGCAACTGCGTTGACTTTCAATTACCTTTCGGCACATCTACTTTCGGCCACAAACTACGCAAATGCGTCCGACGTCGCCTAACGGATACGCTGCTCGGAACTTGACATTAACCACCCCATCATTAAGAAAAAAAAAAAAAAATGAAAAATACTGTACACGGACTCGTGACTTTTGACAATATATGGTACGTTTATAAAATTCCTGTATACTTGTATCATCTCACACATTGAAAGAACGGAACAAGTAAAACTGGATAATTCTTTTTTGTACGTGTCGACGTGAACGAGCATACTAATCATCAAGCACTATGAGGAACTCTACCAGATCGGGGAGCAAAATTGGACGAAACCTATGAAATCAACTGCCAATAATTCTCTCTTCTCGCATTTTATTTTTTTTCCATTTTCATACCCTATCCCTCCCTTTCTTTGTCTCACTTTTTCCTTTGTTTTCTTCGTCCCTCTGCAACATCTGTGCTCTTCTATGTAGCGGTATATAAACGTGTATGTACATATGTGAACATAGAAACTATAATGCCACATGCCTATATCTATGCTAGAATGCTAGTTGTTGTGTGAGTTTAGTCTAAATTAAGGAGAGTCATGTATACATAGATGAAAAAATAACTGGATGTCTGGTAGTGTGACAAACGGGATTCAACAAAGTAGACGAATCGATGGGGCGGACAGACTTTGATAGAGTCTACAACAGGGTCTATGGTGAATATTGCGCAACACAGTATTCCCAGATCAAAGGATGCGTTTCGCACAAAGGATACTCGGAGCTAGACTCATGCTAGAAGATCGTTCTTTCTAACGTAATTAAAGCAAGTCAAAACAGAATCCATTACAACATGCATTAGAGCATCGAATAGACTTCTTGCAATTAATTGTGTCGAAAGTCAGATTTGCATGAGTCTAATCTAAGGTCGGCACTGACGTAAATCTCGTACATTGGATTCTTGTTTTCATTCATAGTAATTCCCGCTTTCAAGTAACAATTCTTTACGATGGCTCAACGTTCTGTAATATATTTTATCGACTTTGGCTCGCGATAAAAATTGCTACGTAATTTGTTTTCGAGCGAATCAGGCGGCCCTGATTTTGTCACGTGTAAGTGGGAGCTGCTGTATCATGGAACAAATTGTAAACGTGTGCACGATTTTCTGCCAGGCCGGTGCCATATGTGCAAAATTTTCCAATTGAGTCTGGTACTAACGACGAAACGGATGGTGTTGATATATAATAATAAATGTAACGGAGAAGGGACACGATGCTAGCCTGCTGCCATTGCTGTTGTTGCCGTTCTCGTTGGTGCTGAGGCCGTCATTTTGTTTCTGTTTTTTGGTTCGTTACCGAGGCTCTAAACCTACTTGCGCCTACGTTATCTTGCAAGCAACAGAAAAATAAGGAAAAAGTACCCGCCAAGAGAGAAATGACATTGCACCGCGTTAAAGATTCTTGGACTGGTTTATGTATACTTACCATCTTGATGTCACTAATTGTCGCAATGCTTCGCACAAACAGGTTTACCCGGACAATGGCCGGCCCATCTAAGGGCAAAAACAATAGAGCCCCCTTTTAGTCAGTCAATCTTTGTCGTGTATTACAATACTCTACTTGATTTGTTTCTTTCATTTTATAGAATTTTCTTGAGTTTTTCATTTGTGTGTGTATATGTATGTATGTGTGTATGTGTATGTGTATGTATGTTTTTTTTATTTTGGTTTTGATTTCTTACGGTTCGATCGAGCAGCCGTGTCAGGATTGTTCGGGTAATCGTTCGAGAACAAACAGAGATTGGAGACAAAAAACATTAGATTAATTCGTTACCAAAATTCGAAGCGATTACGTCTCGTGGCTTATAATCGTTTTCATCAAAGGACATCGACGAATTCGTTCTCCCGGTTTGGAGGATCGACTTGAACCGTCAATCGCTGGCAAATGGTCAATTGATTACGAAAGGTACTTTATGGGCATTTGATAACATATAGTGGTAACATATATATATCGGATAGTGGAAAAATACATGGTGTAGGTCTACCACAAAAATAGAACGTCTAAAAGTAAATTCGGAAGCTAAAGGCAAAGTGCTGTGACGGATTGTTTTAACCGAGATCATACGTGACATATAGATCAAGTGTAAAATTAGGTTCTCACATTAAGAAACACATATTTGCGAAATATAGCTAATATTAGTGGAGTTGGACAATGCAATTATTCTTTTCTTCCTGCAACTGTATAAACATACACATACAGAGTGAGTGGTTCAAAATGAATAAAAAGTGTGTTATATACATTTTTTGTACTAGGTTTCGTTTTTGATAAAATTAAGTTTGAAGATTCTTGGGGCACACGTTCGACTCGAGAAATATGCCCGATTATTACTCGTTATTTTTACTCGCGTTGATGTTTGTAAATATGGGGATACGACGTTGTCTGATTTAACTGTTTCTAATTAATTAAAAGAAAATAGCATCGTGACACCGTTAATATTTATAAACACCAACGCAAGTCGAACTGACGAGTTATGATCTAACACATTTGCAAAATCTCGCATTTACTTCAAAAATGTTCGAATTCGATTTTCGCAAGAACGAAGGTTTGTATAAAAAAAATTTATTGTACATTTTTAATTTATTTTCATTACAAATAAATCTAAAATGTAACATATAATTTGTTGATAAGAGCTTTTATTCACAAGATTAACTTTGGAAATTCTTCGCGAACATGTCTGACCAATACTTGCTATTTCTACTTGTATTTATCGACACTGATGGTGATTCCTTGCTGCGTGTTTTCCGTCAGTCTTATACCCTTGTAACTACTTAAAAGCAATCGAAATAGAAAGTATTACGCCATATTTACAAACACAAACGCAAGTAGAAATGGTGGATATTGGACAAACGTGTCCCGGTTGCATTAGCTATCACCACTGAATATAACAAAATAAATACAATAACTCAAGCAGAAAATATTAATATCAAATGAATAACAAAAGAAACTGAATGTAGAATAATAGAAACACTATTGAAAATTGTAAAAATTCACGAACATACAAATACGTGAAGATTAAATTAGAATAAACATTCTAATACTCATAAAACACTTAATATAACTAACGAATATATACCATTGAGACATTTATTTGTGATAAAAAAAATTCATATAAATGAAAAGAGAAGAACAAATCTCTAAATTAGAACAAAACTAAATAGGTTTAAAGTTAATCGTTTGATTGCTTAATGCCTTTCCATTGCAATCTACAATGAATTTAACCGGATATAAATATTACGCTCGTATAAACAAATTTCACTTCGATTTAATATTTTCCCAAGGAATCATCGCCAATGAGAGAGTTTAAGTGGGTTCTATCACTATTTACGTCCAACCCTATATAACTTTATATCGATCGTCTTGGGTGTGATTTAAAATTGAAGCAGGTCTTCTATTACACACGAAATAACTACTACTTCCACTTTTTGATTAAAAATCATGTCTTTGAAGTTGTTGCAAATTAGTATGACCCGGGCAAAATATACGAGCTTGTTCTCCGATAATTAAGAGAAAGAACAACATAGCAACGGTATGTCTGAAAATGTTAAAAATTTCGTGTAACGACTCCGACGTCAAGCTCCAGGCGGTACGAAGTCGACTGTAATTATCGACGATACATACTTTCTCTGACCTGTCGAACAATAGGAATTCGTGGTCCAATTTTCCGAGATGTTCAATGCCATTGTACAATTTTCATCGTACAGTGAGAGTATCAGGCAGGTGTGTGAGATGGAAAGTATACTTGGTGTACATAGTCGAAACTAGGTAAAATTAATTCATAACGATCGCTCTTGACGAATCAATACCAAAACGGTAAAATTGAATTAATATTTAGGCAATTCATTCTTTTTGTATTTTGACGTTAATAAACCGATAGCGAATAGATTTCGACGCAGGAACCGATGAACAAACATAGAGTAACATTAAAATATTATCGAAAAGCAACGTAATATCGTTGTCGGTGTTGTTAAAAATTTTCGATCATTAACAGAAATTTTTGTTCATTTAAAGTAAATAATATGTCGGCTCAATGTTTTAGCAACATTTTTATTGTCACTGTGATATATTTATAATAATAATGAAAACCGTATCTAATATTATCGAAAATATTGATTGAAATTGAATTATTAAACTAATTGAGGTATGTAAAATATAACAGAAACCGTCAGCGACATATGCGTTAAATACAAGTAGTATAAGTCTTGCCTGAGTCAGACGCGTTCCCAGACAATTTCTCTCAAATCATGGTGATCGATCAAATGTGATTTCCGTTTTCACGAAAACAATGAAACGCTATAATTTTAGAAATGCAAACTCTATTAATACTAATATACCATAAAAAATTACATCGATACCTGCATCGAAAGACTTAATATTAATGACACGTACGACGCAAACTTTCAAGAAAATTAATATTTTATGGCCCGGTATGTCGATGCTAAACTTATTAGACAAAGATTCATAACGAAGCTTGAAAATTTTAATTTTGAAATAAAATAAGCGTTTTCTAAGAAATACTTCAACGTTTGATATTTCGATCAAAAATTTAACTACACCAGTGTGTATGAAATTTCATGTACGATTATTTAATGCAGAGTAGCCTAAATATATAACCGAATTGCACAATTGCACGTGTATGTTTGTACAAATAAAGAAATACGATGAATTTTATTCATACCTCCCATTATAATGCAAAAAGAAAACCTTCGCTTCCAATCGAAATTATACTATCACCTATTTCTCAGCAAGATAGCATCCTCTCTTACACCTATCCACCCCATTTTAACAACGCCCTCGGTAACAATTTTTCATCGTATTAATTAATAAGTCCCTTGCATCGATCTCGTAGACTGAACCATATTTTCGAAAAAAATATTCACAATTATTTTTATTTTCGTGAACATCGTGTCACAGAAACGCCTTATAAAGGGTCTCATAAAAGATAAACAAAAAAAATCATTCGCGGATTAATTAATTCAAAGTACTTTCCGCTGTGCAGTCCAACATACAGCAATTTCTGGCGCGAAAAATTAGTCGAAAAAATGAGATAAAATTTTTTAATACGAGCCTTCAATTTCGAGGGAATGTAGTCTGAACATTCTTGAGGCGCCCGTGTCTAACCACGTTAGTTCTACTTCCATTGGTGTTTGTGAACATTCAAAAACAGATAATACTTCTCCATCATATTTACAAACACTAAATATTATGCAAGTAGAAACGACGATTAACGGTCGCTTCAAGAATTTTTAAATACGATCTTCTCAAAGACAAAACCTCGCATGAAAAAGTTTTATTCCACATTTCGTATTTATTTGTTTACAAGAAATTACCCTCTATATTTGGCTGTAAAACCAGTATTCGCTCATCGTGTATTCGATAAGACGTGTTACGATCATCTAAAAGATCTTACTTACGAGAAATGGAAAGACACTTTTATACCAATTAACGATGCCCGAACAATTTCATCTTACCCATCTATCGTAGAAGTTTTCTGAATGTGTCCACATACAGACGAACGCGCTTGTATGTTTATGTAAGAGCCAGTATCCGTGTACGTATATGTGGATGGTACGTGTATATCTGTTCGTTTCAGGAACAAATCGTGCCGTCACTTTGCCAACCGTTTGCTGCCACGAAATGACAGCGCAACGTGCCAGCCGGTAGTTGATCATCGTTATCATGACGCTTCATCGAACAACGTGCTGCTTGAAAACGCGTTTTACTTTATATTCGCTGTAAATTCAACGTGACTGCAATTTAACGGCACTTTGCCAACAAACTGCTACCACGAACACTTTCTTCTTTGTAACGCACGTCTATCGAGCCACTTTACGTGCTGTGTTAAAATTATTCGTCATTGGGCGTGAAACGTGACCCCCAAAAACACGTGTGTCCTCGATGCGCGTGCGTCATTTCTCCATTCTTGTTCAGTTTTAATTAGTAATTACCGTTAATAATTTTGTAAATCAACGGACTTGACGTGGAAGAAACAATTGTAAGTATACGGAATCCCGACGACGTAAATTTCCGAATTCGATTCGCTAGATCCTTTATAGTGCGATACAAGTATTTTCTGGTCATATACGGAGTGATTCTAGAAACTGGACAAACTGTAAAGTCTTAAAAAATACAACAAATTCGTAGAGGAAAAAGTTAGATACCCCGTGCAGAGACATTTTCTGGACGATTTAATTTTTTCGTTCGATGGAACGGTGCAAACGCAATACGCTCTTACGCTTTCAAGTAGAACTATATATTCTTTTACATAAATCGATTCTTTTCATCGTTCTGCATAGAAATTATTAAATCGTAAACATTAAAAACACAATACTTTACGAGATATTTCATATTTTATGTTAAGGTATTACTCTACCCCAGCACAATGTCCAAACGTTTAAATATTTTATTATTTGTTTCCTTACATTTTTAAGTTTGTGTAACACAATTAGTTTTAATTGTAACTTTAGTATTGTTGATTCAAATAGAAAACTGCGCCTTGTCTTTCAAAATGACCCCAAAAGTAAGAATTGGCTGAGTTAGATGTAAAAGTCTGTACAGTATTATATATATACATATCGATGCAGTATTTTGGCCATTTTTATTGCATCTCACAAAACTGACTGTTATATATGTTTCAAACTGATTCAATCTAACTCAGTTAATAAGCAATCAAAAACTTTTGAAAGCAAGAACACTCAAGACACGAATCTATCACAAACTGAATGAAATGTGTTTACCTGACACCGGTAACCATGGTCATCAGTACTGGCTGACCTAGTTTAGTGAAAGCAATTTCAACATGAAGATTGAGCTGTCGAATACAAACATAAAATATAAAATATTTCGTAAAGTATAAAATTTTCAATGATCATGATTTAACACTTTAATATACGAAATGTTGAGAAGAATCGATTTAAACAAGTACAAAAAATACATAGTCCAATTTAAAGAAACATGGTATTTTCTGCTTCCATTATTGCATCAAAGTAAAAAATTATATCATGAAAGGCCTTCGCATAGGATATTAAACATTTCCTTCTACGAGTCTTTTGTATCAAACAAAAAGCTACGGCTCGTCCAAGTTTCTAGAATCACCCTATGTATGCAGATATAAAAAAAGGAAAAGAACGAAATCGAAATCATCCTTAATTAACGAAATGAAGATCAGGTCGTAGATTGCCAGAATTATCCGATGGTAAATATCACAATTCCTGTTCAGGACAATTAATTTGGTAAACGACACAAACAAACGCTAATCGTTTCCGTAAAAAGCATTAGCATTCGTAATTTTTGGTTTACGGACGCTTACTACCTATTTCTTAACTAGATTTATCTGAAAATAATATTATTAGTTAAGCTCGTTCATCGCGACGAAGGACAATGTAGTAAATAATTTTAATCTTAAAACGGAGCAAAGAGTTTAAAACAAAAAAGGCTATCTTTAATATTGATGTTCACTTTAGAGTTGACGAATCATAATAAGATTGCAACGTACTATGGAATATTTAATCACGATTAAAATATACATTAATCGTACGACCGATAAATAAACCATTGAATTAGAATGTTAGCATATATTAAAATATCAGAGCGTACAGTTATCGTTATAATTTTCCTTAAATCTAAACGCAAAATGCAGCTTTTATCAGCAGCATGGCTAACAAGTGTATTATCTTTATACGGTGTATTCAGCTTATTCAGGCTTCGTTATTTCATTTATCGTACCCGACTATTCACAATATGTTGGTATAATTGGTCGATTTGGTAAGGAAGTCTGGAAGGAACAATGGACGTAAAATAGTTAATATCAGTATATTCACCTGTTTCATTTTCTCCGCTGGGCCGGATACGTGCGTCGTACCGTCCTGGTCCTAGGATGTCGTCTAACACTTCCTTCTCCTTCAACCGGAAGCTGTCCCCTACCTTTGACTGCGTACATCTACAATCAAAAGTATACGGCACTGTACAAAATTGTAATCTTCGACATATTGGAATACTGTCTTCTTCAATGTAAGAGTATAAAGGAATTTATTGAAAAAGTTATTATACAGGGTGTTCGGCCACCCCTGGGAAAAATTTTAATGGGAGATTCTAGAGGCCAAAATAAGACGAAAATCAAACATACTAATTTGTTGATTGAGGCCTCGTTAAAAAGTTACAGAAACATTTCCGGCCACACAGTATATTTTCGGTAAAGAAAATAATTTTTCCGTGAATGATTTGAAATTTTGAACCCTGTATATTCATTTAACAAAAATAATAATATTTAATGAATAAAATTTTGTAGTGATTAAAAAATATTATTTAAATTAAATTAATTTAATGAAAGTAGTTCAAAAGAATTTATATCGTTATAATTTAAATGAATAAACTAAAGGTAAAAATAATAGTGGTATAACGAGCACTTGAAACAACATTCACCGATAAGATACGTGGCGGTACACAATTACTAATACTTCTAAACTTACGGAGCCATATATAAATAAATAAACAGAAAGAACACTAAAACACTGGATTACTACTCCTCTAGTCTTAAACGTCAAAATTACTGTAAAGGTTACTTTTAAACCAAAAATTTCTTAGACTACATTCCACTCTTTAATGGTTTCCCAGTTTTACCCGAATAACTGAAACTGTGAAGATCCGATTTCGTTTTTGTTATATGAAGACTACTGTATTGTATTAAAGCATTGAATAGATATCGAAATATGTTATCGTATTAGTAAGCTGTACTTGTTGCTATTTCCTATAATAGCGATACAACTCAAACATCAAGTACCATTGAGACCTCAATAAAATCACAATGTAGCTAGTCCATTATTAAATTTGCAGATTATTCGAGCAACTTCAAATAAATTCTTGATTTAGATAATCATTCGAATATTTGTAATTATTTATCGCGTATTATATTTATGTAATTTTTCATTTTTAGAAACAATCCTTTAATTTTTTATCATTTTTTTAAAAACTATTTTTCTAAATGACTGTAAAGTTACAAATGAAATGTAATAGAAATAAAACTACAATTAAATAATTACTTTTCTAAATGCAAAATTATTTTTGTTAGGTATTATTTTATAATTATTATTTTTATTGTTATAGTACTCTTTAAATTTGTTTTTTCTCCTTAAATATAACAAATTTAACCTTTTTTAACCTTAAAAAGATTATCAATCTCAAACGTAAATGAGTTGATGATATTTAAACATATCTCAGTCCCATTACTATACTCGTTTATTTAATATTTCCTGTTGGTCTACCCTACATATAAAAATATTTAGGAATATTACTATCAGTTTCTTTTACTTAGGAATTAGACTTAAAATATACTAAAATATATGTGAAAAAGAATGTGCACCTTAATTGATGTAGCAGGACTGTTAGTAACAGTAGCAACTTCAATACTCCAGGCCACATCGTGGTAGCCTGTAATGCAGAAACAAACATTCAATTAATAATAAATTCACCTTTTTAGCAAATCTTTTCAATGAATGAAAAGTGAAAAGTGGCTGAATTATCTGAAGTTATACGGAATTCTCCCCCTTTAATAAAATTTAACAATATTAACTTTAATTTATAAAAAAAATAGTTTATATTTCACTAATACTTCCATAAAAAACTTCAATTAAAAGACTCTTGATTATGCTACCTTTATACAGTCAAAATACTGCAACCATTTAAACTTAATTCATTGAGCAAAGCAGACTGTGAATTACATGTAAATGAAAAAGACAATAAATAATTCCTTTAATATAAATATATAATAATTAATACATTACACACAATTATTTACTAATTTTATGCCAATTTATATAAATTTTACGACATACACGTCTTGGCAAGCGTGTCTGACCATTAATCGTCCTTTCTACTTGTGTGTGTATTTGTAAACATGACGGTATAGTATTATCTGATTTGGCTAGTAACTACATAGTTAGCAGATGGTAACGTCGTCAGAAAATAGATAATATCGTAACACCATTAATACCGTCAAATATGAACACCAGTAGAAATAACGAGTAATGGACAGACGTGTTAGGCAGTCGTAATCATACGCCCGTCTTTAATTCTTCTCAAAAATAGAACTCCGTGTAGAAAAAGTATATTGCACACATTTTATTTACTTCTCCATAGGAAATCGTCGTATTTACAATTATAGAGGTGTGCAATTGTACAAATGTACCACCTTCCTTACCCACCTTTTATTTCTGGCTCGCGATTGATCATATACAGCGTGTTCAGCGGAAACGCTAATAATACAGCGGCTAACAAGTAACCCGTCAGCTTCTTTTTAACAAGTTTGCTCAGTACCAACGTGTCATCACGTGTGGTAATAATTTTTCTAGTAGACTATAAGGTGAAAATCAATGTCACACTGATTACCATCAACACAAAATGTGTAATATTCATAGTGTACCAAAGTGGTAATAAAAACCCACGGGGAATGATTCTACGCGCCAAAATTAATTGAAAATGTACAATAAAACTCACTCATACGTGACTTCGTGTTCGAGAAAGTCGATTTTGAAAATTCTTGGAACACGCGTGCAATTTACAAGGAACGTGTCTGACTATATTTGTCATTAATTCTACTTGTGTTTGGCATTTGCAAATACGATGGTACACTATTATCTGATTTAACTAGTTCTGACAAATTAGAAGATGGTCAGATCGACATAAAGTAGATAATATCGTAATAAAGTTAATGTTTACAAACACTAATATAAATGGGGATAACGAGTAACACACGGATGCATTAGTCAAATCGCACATATGTGTTCACAAACGTTTAAATTCGTTTTTGTTTTTTGGAACACAAAGTATTATATAAAAAAATTTTATTCTGCATTTTTTATTCATTTTTATATGAAAAATCATCACCTTTTCCTACGAAAATCCTACGCGTGAATTACAAATAATTTTATAACAGCAGCTTTTATGAACTCGCACCAACCTTCGTTCTGCCACTGTGGAATTAGAATTGAACGAGTCGGTGGAAAATAGAAACGGCGAAGTTTTGTCTATTTGAAATAAAGCCAACATGTACGCATACATATGCAAATATTTATAACGCGCAAACTTTAATTGTCTGCTCATAAACAACCACGAAATATAGCAAATAATGTCGCGTTTAAATAGTGAGTCTTTGGAAAAGTTATTTCATTTTTTAATTCAAAAAGGTATTCCAATCTGACACTTTGGACAATTACCGCTGTAATTCCTTTTTGATTTTCATTTTCTTGTAATCTAAGATCTTAAATATATACTGTTTAAATTTCTTATTGAAATTCGTAAAAATAACATTGCTATAAGTGTTGTGTGGGCAACGTTTATTGGAAGTGACAAGCCCAAGACTTTTTAAACTTTATTGAAAGCAAAATTATATGGTGAACAAATCAGTGTTACGAAAAAGTAATGCAAAGAGTACATTGAAAAAACAGGAAATCAGAAAAAATTCTACTGTGGACATTAGCTAGTAGATATTGTTGTTATACATGCATTGTTCTCGCAATTTTTAACTTTCTTCTCTTTCTTCTAACTTTTCTTCTAACTCTATTTTTAAATTTAAGTGAATGATTTATATGGACGGAAAATAAGTTAACGATATTATAACATTTACTTTTTTTAAACAACTACTGTTAAATCTAATGTTATATTTCCTATCATAATTAATTTTTAATCTTTCGTTAAAGGATCCTTCTCCCTTTCGAGGGTTAACTGAAAAAATACTCCTATTATTACAAAATTTAAAGTATAATATATAGCTTTTAACAAATTTAAAGAAAAGTATAAAAGCAGGTTCAAAAATAGTTGTTTATAAAAGATTAAAGATTATGATATTGTTAACTTATTTTCCATCCATAGAAATCGTTTAGTTAAATTCAAAAATTTAATTTAAATTTATAAATTATTATATGTATATATTATAAACTTTTAAATGCGAGTTTAACATTAAAGTTTTAAAAAGTGTGAACCGTTTGTTAAAATGAATAATACACATAACAACTGTGATTGTTGTTTTTCTCCTAGACATATTTTATCAATTTTCAACGAATAGAGTCATTCTTCGCGATGCATTAACTTACTTATCGACACCATTGATACTTTCACATTTTTTTCATTTCATAGCACTATCTTCTTCTTAAGCTTATTTATTTCACTTTCGAAAATAATTACAAATTACAGAGAAGATTACAAGATTTAATTTCATGAAATGTTTGCCATAGTTTTGTAGAGAACAAAAGAAACAGTATTACAAACGGTTTGTACAAATATGATACGCTTTTGATATATAATCTTAATTTCAAAGGGTAATTAAAATTAAATAGGGCCATATGTATTTCTTTGTATAAAGAAAAATTTAGTAAATCATTTTAATTAGTATGTAAATGCATACATAATTGAGTTTTATACTGGAATTAAGTTTTCTTTGTGCAGCGTCAAATATAGAGCAGTACCTTTGCGTATAATTATGCGCCAAATAAATTCAACTAGAAAGTGAACTTTTCAAAGGAAACAGACAAATAAAAACTGTTATTATCAGAATTTCCAGATTTCAGATATGCCTGAAAATATGTTGACCTATTCTACTTACCATGTTATAATTAGCGTGCGCGCACGGTTCGCGTGTAACATTCAGTCCTTTTATTTATCGATGTTAATTTTCGTCAAGTTAAAGCGCCGGATACTTATCAGAGACGAATTATTACTTACGCGCGCGAATGATTATCAATTGGGACACAATGTCGAAATATTCGTAACGAAAAGAGAAATTCATTCGATTCCTCGGAGAGCGTGCACGCCGTACAAACAGTGGAAATTGACTTTGTAATTATTCAAACGAAATGGCTTGACTTCGATAGCTATGGCGCGCTGGTTCTCGAAGGAGAGGAACACGTACGTGCATATTTAAGTGCGTGAAGTGACTTTTTATTCAAACGAACAAGTCTACAAGTATTCTTAATTGAAACATCTATTAAGATTCTAATTTAACGAGGAGTATGTATCATTAAAAGGAACTTCACGTTTCACGTGATCAAAAAATTGATTTTTTGGTTGCATTTTCTTATAACTTGATCTTAAAAACGTTTTGGCAGAATTTTAGTTTAAAGCATTCAAAATACGATAAATATTTTTGAACGTAACATGCATGGTGCACTTTTAATTCGTTGGATTTATTTATCTTTTTTTTAATTATTCTATTATTTTGCTGAACGCAAAGATATTAAAAATTGCGAATTAAATAAAGAATCTACCTAAAAAAATTCAATGTATAAATTATTCTGACATACGAAACGACGAAAAAATTGAATTTTAATTGCTTTAACTGCGGCCCACCAAATTAATAAATCTGAAAAAAATTGGGATTAATAGTAACAATAATGTAGACCTTCTGAAAAAATATCATTATCGATATGTGATTGCTTCAATAGAAAATCAGTATTTTTACACATATTTATTTTTTACAACTTGGATTTTTAAGAAAAAATCTTTAAAAATTCTATAAAATCTGTCTCGGTAAACTAAAATTCCTCTGAGTTTTTCCAAATTTTTCTTTTAAATAATTCTTTTTATAAACCATCGAAAGACTCATCGTAAATTGAATTTGATTTAGGGGTACTTTTTACCCTCTTAATCGGCTATATCCTTTCAAAGACATTTTCCTTTGAACCACGTTTTCCAAACTTACGAAAGCGATATATCAAAAACTAATAAAGCTTCAGACCTGAAATTATAAGAGCTGGTATAAAACGTACTCGCTCATTCATAATATCAGAATTATAACGTTATTTGCATACATTGTTAATAATTTTAAAAAAGAACGAAATTTGTTTACTTTTTTTGTTTTAAAATGGCGTCGATTTGTATTTTTCCTCTAGTTAATTTTTAGACTCGCTAATTTGACAACTATTCCCTTCAAAGCTATTTATGTGTATTAACGAGGGAAAATTTTTAAATATTCTTCAATAGTCAATAAATATGTGTGAAATATTTTAAAACAATCGGTTGAACAGTTTATTCGTACACCCATTATCTACATTCTTGAAATCAAATTTAATTCTATCACAACATTTCTATGTCAACAACTGTCTTACAATTTTTCATACCAGGGTAAGTACAGTTTAATGTTTGTGTTTATTAAAATTTATCTTTCAATCCATATCCAATTATTAGTATAATAATATAAAGTCAAATATAATTTATGTTAATTCTTCTAAAATGAATTAATCAATGGCAGACAAATCTGTCGGGCTAAATTAGTTTCATAATTTATTTTGTAATAATGTATGCTTTTAAACGTTTACAAAAATTAAATACGGAATCGTTCGCGAAAGCTAAAAAGTGTACACCAGGTATTCTTTTCTTAATATGTGCATCTATAATAATATTATTATTTGAGCACAAGCATATTCGAGTCACCGACTGTTAAGGACATTATTTGAATTTAAATAAAAAAGACGTCGGTCGAAGATGCATTCGAGTATTGGATCAAACGACGCAGTATTTCGCGTTGGTTTATTTCACTTACGAGCAAAACGGTTTTACTTAATTACACGGATCGTGCGAGACTGCTAACAGCGTCGACAGGGCGCGAAACGGCGAATGATTGCCGCGTCCGGATAGTCGCGCGAATTAGGTCAGTGTTGGTATATACATGCGAAACGTGTTTGTATTTCTACTCCTCGAGAGTACTCGAGCAAAGAGCGAACAAATTTCTTTATCAAACAATTCCTCGATGTACAAACGTGTTTTTAAGTAATTGCTTTCCCGTTAGCGCCTACCCATCGCTGTCTGACGTTAATTTTAATCAAGCGAAATACAGCTGGATTTACACATCGATATATGCAAGGCGTCACGCAATATGTAGTACTAGCGAACAGAGAGCGACTCTACGCGAAGAAATACAAAAAAAAATGTGAAATAAAGCATTTCCCTACGTGATATGATTTTCGTGAAAATCATATTTGAATATTACTAGGGCACGTGTGTAAATGCGTCTGATCATTACCGATTATTTCTACTTGCACTAATCTCTGTAAATATCGATGGTGAAATTAACTAATTTAATCGTTTCGAACCAGTCGGAGAATAGTAAAATCGACAAGAAGCAGACAATACCACGAACAATGTTTACAAGCGCGTACATACACCCCGAACATTTTCAAAATCGATTATCTCCAAAACGAAGCGTCGCGTTTAAAAATGTTACTACACATTTTCAATATACTTTTACGCCAAGAATCACCCCTGTTAATACAATTTGTAGGTCATCCTATACACAGAGTATTACATTATCTCCGTTACACGTCATTTTTTTAAAGAACTGTTGCAGATATTCGTTTCTGAATCACAAAAATGGGGACGAAAAGTGTGCAATTGTAACATTTTTATAAACAGCCCTTTCCTTGAGGTGTTTTTAATAACAACGAAAATATGAAAAATTACAGAATGCTTAAACGTTGTTTGGCTCTCGGTGAATAAATAAATTGACATATAAAGGCAGGACCGATAATTAAATTGTCTCGGTAAAGTTAATAAATTTCAATAAAAATATACATTTTGTCAAACTTGTCAGGTGCTATGTATATATGTACAAGAAACACGCATACATCTTCCTGAGAAAATATAAACGGCATCTTTCGGTTCCCATGATGCCCCAAGAGGATGTGACAACATCGAAACTATAAATCGCGTTGTGCTCCGTGAGCTCAGGCTCGTTCGAGATCCTACCGTTTGGTAATTTTCGCGACAATCTCGAACATAGTTGTTCTTTGATATCGATAGGTTGGGTGTATCCTTTCGAGTTGCGTCAACGAATTAACTCGCGACGGTCCGGTGGATAAATCAAACGGATATATCGCAACAACTGGGTAACCAACTTTCATGCGGAAGACGAGGGATCCATATCTCTCGTTACACACGATCCCCACCACAGGCTCCATCTCATTTCGTCGGGTCTGTCATCTCTACCCGCATCCCCGTTATCCTTGCCGTTCCATTTGTCGACCTGTACGCCGACTTTGTTACTCGGCCAAACGAAGGAACTTTGCCGATTTTACTATCGATTCCTTTTTCGTCGTACCGTTTCGTTAGCCGCGACGAATCAGCCACCAAATTCGAACATTTCACGCCACCCGTGGGCCGCGTCTGATAGTGAAACTCGATTAACACCGTTTAACGGCCCGCGATTGGCTGTTAATACCGATTCCGTTCCGTGAATCAATTCTGCGTTTCGAGTGCACGTACGTGGGTGGTGGCCATCGGAATCATCGATGCGCGTAATGGCTTTCAAAATCACGGGGCTGCCTCGGGATTAATTGAAGCTGAACGGACCAGCGAACGAGTAAACAGTTAAGTATCGTTACCTGGAGAAGCTGATAATCCTAGGCAATGAGGATTCCGTGATGCGATGATAGTGGCATAGCGCTCTCCGGTACGACACTGGAGCTGTACTCGACTCGTGATATGTCCTGCCTCGGAAGATTCGTCTCCTGGACTGCCACCGTTCAGAAACCTACATTCACTCACACCTACTACCTGGTTGCTGGCACGCTATTGATCCTTGCCCAGACACCCGCCGACCCACGCAGACGCTCAGCGTTGCCGCGTCGCTTTAGCAACATGACGTCATTCCGCTACCCCGAAACTTCCCCGCCTAGACTAGCTACCGTGCTTCGTCCTTTTCTTCCTTCGTTTCGTACGGTTGCCACCAGTCGCGGGCCGCCCCGACACTCCTACCGTGTCCCACATACCACTCGATTTACCTTTTGCTTACAAATACATAATTCCTCGCTTCGAGATCGAAAATCGAGACCGTCAGTTTCCTTCGACCGAGGGGTCGGCGGAGAAGTTCTCGAACGGGCCGCTCGAGGACAGTGAATAGTATACAACACCAAAAATGATAGGAATAAATCAACGAGCGAGTGGCCGAAACTTGGAAAAGCAGTACCGAATGCGTATCGTCAACATTAATGCAAATTCAAGTTTCGTATATTTTTCATTGTATCTTTACAATAATTCATCGATTGACAAAAATAACCTTAATCGCGATCTCGTTTGGACTATTTTTAATCGTAATTTATTTAAATCGTTTCTAAAAAAAACCTTTCTACTTAAATTTACCACTGATTTGATTGAAAGTAGCTTGAATAAAATCGCGTTCAAACTAATTTTCATCTAGAAAACCTTACCGATCCATCGATAATTCTCTTACGACGATACATTTAGAAATCTAAAAGTTTTTAGTTTGCATTTGTAACTACCAGACCGATACGTGTGCGGCATCGCATTGAACCTCAGCTAACAAGGTTTTAATTCCATAGCTGCCGGTCAATCGAGAGCCGAATAAACATAAACAGAGATAGAGATATAGAGAGTCCTGAAGAGGTTAATCCTTTGTTAAAATTTCATCTTTAAGCAAAGAATTACTGTATTACTGTAGAATCCCTGTACATTCATGCAATACCACAATGAAATTTACTAGAAATAAATTTAGTCACGAATTCCAGGCAAGCTCAGGTACCCTGGGCGATAATCGTGTTTTCTCAGCCGAGACTGCTATAATTCTCATTTGAGAAATACATTAATGACCATTGGATTCGATTCTTAATAATCTCGTGTAAAATCAATTTCTTCCCCGATATTCTACCAATTAGTAAAAATGCTAAAATAATACTATAATCTTGGTGTATATTTATTTTTATTAAAAATTTGTACAGGAACTACTGTAGCGTATATAATTATGCAATATATTGTTCTGCATTACACACGTAAAATATAAATACAAATTTAATTTTTATAAATAATTCTTAAAAAATTAAATTCATTGTAATAAATCGCAAAATTATTTATAGAAATACCGAATTGGACACGATACAATGCATTCAGAAGTGTTGTAGGTGAAGTATACTTGTTTAACGCAATTGTACAAGAATTCAACAAAAATTTAAATAAAAAAAAATGGTACAGACTTGCGTAAGTATCATAACTTTATAATTAATATTAAATATACAATGGCAATATAATACAATTATGAACATATTGTATGCAGTACTACTTATTTTACAATTTGAATTAAATGCAGAACCAATGAAATAAAAATGTTTCTTAATAATATTAATAATAATCATAATATTTATTAACAGCTAACATTATTATAAAAAAAATCATTACATCTGACTTCTTACTTCCGTCATTTTATTTGGCTCTCTGAAATGTTGATTTCCTTTCAATTTTTCTCGATCACTTCTCGTAGTAAAGTGTATAGGTTTAAGCAAGTTTTCTTCTAAAGAAAGCTACAAAAAAAAGAAAAGAATTATACATCGATTGAAGTTTAGTTATCAATTAAAAATTTTGTTTAAATAACTTACGTGAGTTGTAAGACGTTCCTCTTGTTTAAGTTGTAAAATTAACTGCAGCAGATCTAACGCTTCTTTCGATTTGTCGGTTTTTATATCGTCTTCGAGTTCATAGATCTAGCATATGAAAAAGAAAGAGAATATTATTTAGAATTTTTTGAAAATAATACATATTTCCTATTTTTGACTGCACTATAAAGTGTAAGACTTCATTAAAATCATGGAATGACATCAGAAATGTTCCTTGTCAGTGACATCCTTTTATAACATATTACAAGGTGTGCGAGAACCCGAAAACATCGGAGACCCGATGGTCGGGACGAATCGGGTCGGGTCGGGTTGGGTCGAGTCGATTCGGGTCGAGCTCCCGAATATTTCCAGACTCCCGAAAGAATCGGGTTTCTCGAAAATTTTTGAGACTCTTGAAAAGAATTCGTGATGGACAACATTCTTTCAATTTCTTCTGCCAGTTTTCGTGAAATTATTGGAAACACGGATTCTAAGAATCAAGTGACCTAATGTAAACAAACGTGTGACTGCATGTTTAGTACATACTTGAGCATTGTGTACGCTGTTCATCGGGTTCTCGAAATATTCGGAAATCCCGATTCTTTCGGAAATCTCGATTATTTCGAGAATCCCGACTTTTTCGAGAATCTCGAAACTTTCAGGTACCTGTCCCGATCTCGAAAAAATTTCGTGTCCCCGACCCGACCCGATATTTCGGGTTCTCGCACATCCCTAACTATATACTACTGTATATAAACACCAAATGGATTTATTAAACAAAAAATAAAACTCAATGTAATTTTACTTACCACATCAGAAAAAAATGTTAGTTTACGATTACTGTAATCCGTTTCCAATACGTGTCTAATAATAGGAATTATTTGTACATATTTTTTTAAACGTATGTATGCTAGTATTTTAAGACATCTGCAATCGATGAAGTTTTGTTTGTCTAATGTAGACAGTATTTCCAATGCCATCTGAGGTGAATTTTGTTGCAATGCTAAAGCTGCGAGTAATGAAGTACTTCTAGGTGAAGGACGAAATCCCATTGCCTTCACCATCTTCCAATATTTTATAGCATCTTCTAATGCTTCAGGAGTATTCTAATAAAATAATTATGTGTGAATGTAATTAATATATTAATTTACATGGATAAAAGTATGTAGATCAATAATTCTCAAATTAATGTCCATGGATTCCTGAAGGTAATGCATACTGGTAAGGACATGCAAACTTCCAGAAAAAAGTATAGGTACATTATAACAAAATTATAAACATGTTTCCTATAGTAAAACCTTAAAATTTTGAGTAAAATTTTGCATCACATAATCATGTAAACAAGCTTGTTTTTTATTAATTTTATTAAACTCTAAATATAGGAAGATCAACTAGAAAATTGAATTCTGTTTTTGTTAAAAATAATAAAAGACAACTGAAATTTTTCATTTTTAATAAAATACTTTTTTTTTGAAATCAAATAATAAGGATTTCTTAGTATTATTCAATAAAAAATATTAATTTATGATAAAATAGTACAAAATAAATCATAAAAAGATGCATATCAGTCTACAAAATTTTGTCAGATTTTTTTTAGATCTTGCTATAGAGCATGACAAACGATAAATTTCAATTTAAAAATATGGAACCACTTAAATTGTATAAAAACTTTGAATACGTAAATATTCTTGCATATAAAACAGTTTAAAAATATATTTAAAAAATAATAATGTAATTCAACTTTAGAGGGTATATCAAATGTTTTTCTATACCAACAAAATCCATAGAAAAGAAAAATTTGAAAAACGTAGAGTAAGAAAATTCATACCTGTTTATAACAAGAAACCATCGCTATAACCAAACAAAACCTTAATAAACCATGATGATCATCAGAATTTAAAAGTTTCTCATATATATTTTTTACATCCTGGTACATTTTATTATTATATAACAAAGTCATCAAAATTTGGTAAGATGTTTTCTGAGTAAAAAAACCTTCCAAAGCAGGATTATTAAATGTAGTTAATGCAGCCACTGGTTCGTTTAAATAATAAAACATTCGCATTACTATTGGCCCAAAAGTATAAGTACCAAACTTCATTGTTTGATCACATTGAACATATTTCTCTATCATTTTATTTATTATCTCTGTTTCAGACTTTTGTGCTAAATGTAACATAGCTTTTAGATCTTCTGTGAATATCACTCCACTCTCTTTAGTACAAACATCTTCCATTTTAGTGCGAAATGTATCCTCTATTGATACAAATTGATTATGAAAAAGAAATCTTGTGTGTTCATATGCAGTCACACCTAAAGATTTTTCCGAATATATAAATCGGGTCCCTACCAACAAAAAAGGATAAATACTTTTTATTTGTTTGCGTAAATTTAGAAAATGCAAACACATATTAAATCATTAATTATTGTTATATACAATTATACTAAACCGATACAATATTTCTTTCATGCTATTATGATTTAACTATTATATAGAATTAAATTTACAACTAATAATTTTAGGTTAGAAAGATTACATACCACTTAAAACCTGAGTTTTACTGAATATATTGTTTATCAAACCTATATTCGGTTTGTAAAGTTTTCTTATGCTCATTGCCATGATTTTATGAATAAATTAACGTTATACCTTATATGAATTTTAATTGTACAACGCTACACCCAAAGTCGATCCTCACACTTCTACGAATATTTACGTAAAAGAATGATCTCCGTTTCGACGGAAGACGCTACAGGATAAGCCTAGCACGTGGTTTCCGGTTTTAAATACAACGATGATAAAAATAACAACTAAATTTTGTTTAATCTATTTTTATCAAATTCATTTGGCTTCATAATTTAATTCAGTAATTATTTTCATAATATTTTAAATAAAAAAATACATTTATAACGTCCTATATTTATTTTAAAACGTATAATTGTTTTGCAAATATCATAATTTTTAATATTAAAACAGTTTTAGTTTTTCCTAGAAAACTATTTACTAACTCGTGTTTGTAAAGAAATTTACAAAAACTGTGTGTATAATGTGTTTTAATTAAACTTACAATAAATGTACGTTATAAACGTTACGGAAGTTTTATAAATACAGTAAAATTAAAATAATACTCCAACTGTAAAATGTTTAATATCAAATTTCATAGATGATATTCATACAATATGTAAGAATTGATACGTTTTACTATTTTTCTTAACATTTAAGGATAAAACATTAGAGATATATTTTATTTTTAATTATTCAAATTTTCCAAATTTTACATTAACCATAGTTTTTATTTTCTGCAAATCTATATTTATAAATTAAAAAAATATGAATTATTAATTACTCTACAAGTTTTCTTAAGAGAACAGAGTTCTAATTTGTAGGATGAAAAAATAACTTGTTTTCACGTTTATATGATTTGGAAACAAATTATCAGATAAAATTTTAATTTCGTATTAAAATTTATTAATATTTAAACTATTTTAAACTATAAATATGTATAAAAACAATTAAACAAAACTAAAAACTATTATAAAAAGTACTAAGTGGTAATATTGAAGCAGCGATAGGTGACCAATGTTGATGAAAATAACAATGAAATCACTCATAACAGGTAACAAAAAATCATTCATTATCTGTATGAATATTACTATCGTTATTAATAAAATTATTTGGAAAAATAAAAAAATGAGAAAATGATAGCCTCTGAATGAAAAAATTTTTAATTTATATTTTGAACATGCATGTAAACTTTCAAGGAAACTGCATGGCTGCTTTCTAAGATTTTGTCAATACTAAGTCAAGAAAAGTCAATTTGAAGAAAACAGTTTTAAAGAATTAAAAATTGTATTTTTTTACTTTTGTAGTGCTTTTTTTTAATAAAGCTATGACTTATTTAAATCTTTGAATATCACGTTTTAAAAACATACTTTTAAGATCTCATAATTTAAAAAAATGTAGATAATAAGAAAGTTGACTTTTCATCTGATCAAATTAGAACTCAGCCTTAAGTAAAATATACAGTAAGGTAACAGATACTATATGAAATTAATTGAAACAATATTAGAAATGATTTGTTTCATGATGAATATAAAGAATGAGTAGTTAACAACTTCAATTATTTATAAAATATCAAGTAGATTAAAGAGCAAAATACCACTAATATGTATTTATAAGCAATCTATTTAGTCTTGTTATATTAATTAATTTTAATTACTGTTTAGCTTATACAACTGTTTGTCTTTTCGTTTAATTTGATACTTATTTGAAAGAACAACATTGCGTAATGTAGAATGGAGGAATCTTTTATTGATAGATTCTTTTGGTTTTATCCATCCACTGGGACCCATTATCTCGGCTCTTTTTGCTCCAAGCTTTGCTTCTTCTAATAAAGCTTCAACTGCAAGTCTAAACATAAAATTATTAGTGTTATATTAGCGAGACAAATTGCACTGAAAGCACATTGAAAATTCAATAGTCAAGATAAATTAAATAATTACTATTCTATTACAAAAGTTTCTTGTATCTTGATATCATAAATAAAAATGACAAACTATAATAGATTTACCTATTTAAAGTTTCATCATCCATTGTATCAAACTTTTAATAAATTTTAAAATTGTTATATTTGGAATACAAATTTTTTCATTGGTTAAAATACTGAGTTATTGTAAAACATCCTTCTTCGTTAAATGTAACTAATCCTAAACACAAGTAATAAATATGGTTACATGCAGGAAAGATGTAACGTTTTTCAATAACATTGACGATGTTTAGGAAGTAAGGAAATCGATACTATGCAAATTACCTATTCTAAGGTTAGAATTATATTTAGATTTTGTATATGTTCACTGACATAAATAACAAATATTACTAATAAATATTTGAGGTTAATTCGATATCGTCGTAACTACATATGTACGTGTACGTGTAGTTATAAGTTACCGTACGAGCATTTGCACTTGCGTCCTTATTTAAGTAGGCCATTAGTTACATAGTTCCCAATCGAATTTAAACATTTTGCATTCATAAATATTAAAAATCTATCACTATTAACCATTAAAAATCTCTGAAATCATTGTTAAATGTATGAATGAGAGTATTATTTTACGTATGTTTACTTTGTGGTTATACATAAAATAAAAGTATCAGTTGTAAAAATTAAAAAATATATTAGTCTTTCAGTAATTTTCAGACTCCTCTATTTCAGGATAATGGAAGATCGAGAATTGATTACATTACAAAATTTAAAAGCAAATTTAGTTAAGAAAGCACGTGATTTAAATGAAAAATTAAAAAAGCAACAAGTAGATGACAAGCGTATTACTTTAAAGTTGTATTATATTTGTTTTTTTATTTATGTCTAAGTAATTTTTATATAATCATATGTAATGTAGAAACATATCATTTATTACTTTCGTTATAGAATATCAAATCCTGCAAACAATAACTTTAATAACATAGAAAAAAATTTGTTTGGGCAACATAAACAATCTATATGTGAGATTACTCGTCAAGTTACTGGTATAACATTTAAGGATATAAAGAAAAAATGGTTAGGCGAAAACATTTATCAGTACAAAACATATTTAGTAACAACAAGCCTCAAATTGTTCCTTGATTTGACAGTAAAATTGGAGGTATCTATAAAAACTGAAGTACAATTGGCTATATACAATAAAAGTATGTTATCCTTTTATCTCATTTCAGGGGGGAAAAGAATTTGAAATTTATGACATAACATGTCATTTTTTGGATGTAGATAAATGTTACTTATTGGAGGTCACACAGTGGGTACAAAACATCAGTAGAATGAAAAATTTCTCACTTTTTATGTCTGGTATATTAGAATTTTTATAAATTTATTTATGCAGTAAATGTAAGATCTCATTGAATATTTATTCTTTAGCACTTTCGCAATATAATCAGGAAGGTATATTACGAACAAACATATTAAATGAATCAGATGTTACGAAATTTGCAAGTTTTGAAGATTGTAATAATGGAAATGGTGGAATTTTAGTGAATATACATTCAATTAAAAATGTGCAACAAATTTATTTGTACTTACAATGGTTACTAGTATTTGTAGAACATACTTGGCAGATTGAACACTATTTTCTTATACAGCCAACAGAAATAGGTAATAAGTATAGCAATGGTAACATTTTATGTGTTACATTTTGGTTTCCTATTGTTTCCAGGAGACGCATTTACTAATGAAAACCAGAACTTATTAAATGACTTTCAGAAAGTAGGCCTTGAGAAAGCAAGAGTTACAGATTTTTGGAACAAAATGTATCATGCTATTGATCAGTATGAAAATAAAAATTTAACTGACTTAAATAAAGAATAATGTTCATTGTGGAAACAACAAAAATATCAAATTTACTCAATGTATTATTATTTTTAAATTCAATTACTTAAAAATGAAGTATGTAAAAACACATTCATAGCCATAAAAAGAAATCAATAAAGATTTATTTTATACTGCCTACTTACTTATGTTTTCATTAATATATCTGCGCAATTTGTAGATATAGAGATACGTATCCACTTGTCATAATTGTGAGAAAAATATTGTTTATTTAGAATTACGTATTTTTAACGTCTAAGAACGAGACAATTGCAATATCACAGATTATGTTTAGAAGCATAAAATTTAAAAACAGCACATGTTAATTTTATACTAGTTCCTTTGAAAACATACCAAAATATATTTTACAGTAATTAATTATGTAAAAAATTTTTTTTGTTACGTAGACTTTTATACATAAATAAGAATCAGGAAAGTACAACTCCCCAGTGGCGCAATCGGTTAGCGCACGGTACTTATAAGACAGTATAACTGTGAGCAATGCCGGGGTTGTGAGTTCGAGCCTCACCTGGGGAATATTTTTTTTTTATTTTTTCGTACGAATATTTCGACCACTAATTCGAGATTATTAGCAAACATATAGTAATAGAGTGCATGAAATTAAAATGATTGAAATATATATAAATAAAAACTGTATGTAATTTAAAAGGAAGTAGATAAAACTTTAACATTACATTCAAGTAATGCATTTTATACCTTCTTATTCCATTATAATATACAATTACTTTTTATTAATGTAGTATTAAGTCAATTTATTTTATAACAACTTTATTTAAACATACATATTATTTACAAGCTGAATGTGAAATAAAAAGGTAAAGGAATGAAAGTATTAGCCTGCAGATTTTGCTTGTAAAACATTATTTGCAGCAGTTTTTTCAGCATCTCTCCGATTTCTCCATGCAGTCATATATGTCCTAGGATGTATTGGAAGGAAACCAGCAAGACCTAAAAGCTCAGCAACTGGTTTTGATATGTTTACACCTTTTCCCATCCAATATTGTATACGTTCAAAATTCAGAGCAATTAATTTTTCATTATATTTGTTTGGCATAGGATCATAACTGCCTAATTGCTCTGTTGGAGGTTTACGTTGCAGAAGTTTCGTCTAAATAAAAATCATTTAATATTTGATTTACATACATTATTCTATTAAAGCCATTTAAGGAGTCTTATTATAATCATAGTAACATTAGTAATATTGATTCTGGTTATTAGAATACAACAAATTTCTCATGATCTTTATCTATTACAAAACGATGTAATAATTAAGATAAATAAAAAAATAAATGAGTAGTTCAGTTGTATGCATAGGTAAACAATACTGTCATTCTTAGGTAGGATAGTTTTTTGAAAATTTGATAAATAATACGATTATCTTTACAGCTACTGAGCATCTGAAAAATAAAAACTTACGCCCATTACAACAATGTGAAAGAATGGTCTGTTTGAACACCCATAACGAACAAATCGTATCGATTGTGAGAACTTCGATTTAGTACCTATTCCAGAAGATGGATGTAATGGTAATCGTGGCATTTTTTCAAATCTCGAATTATTTTTTCACTTCTAAATTGAGGTTATGTTTGTTCCACAAATTCTTCGTTTGAGAAATGTTAATAGATATCACCATTTATTAAAATGATTTAATTATAGTGCATTCTACACATTTTCTATAAATCGTAAAAATATGTCTAACATACAGTTTTATTAACCGGCTTAATCAGTTTGTTATACTAAAAATATTAGTTTAATTCAGTGATACTAGATGGACTATATTTTTCGAGCATGCGTGTTAAAAATTGTACCAGGAAAGTGCCCTCGTGAAGTGAAAATGGGTACCTAAAACGACACTATGTTTGGCTGCTTTCGAAAATTATTTCAAAATTATTGAAAATTGAAGAATTGATTTAATATAAATTTTGTGCATCATGGAACTTTAAATGTCAAGAACAAATAATAATGTCTGTTTGAAAATTTGATTTCATTATTTCAATAGTAAAAATAGTGTTAGGTACACTCAATGGGAGTACATGAGTTTAACGTAGATAATTTACACGGAATGAGTGCCAACGTAAGTCGAGTAGATTGAGTAACTTGTAATCTCTTATATGTCACTAAACAATCCCTTAATATGTATGAATTTCTTAAATATAATATCGTGACAAGAAGGCAGTAATCAAATGTATGAATTCTAAGATTGAAATACCGAAAACCTCATTGTGGGGGCAAACTTTCAAGGTTACCGCGTACACGAAGAGGTATTATACGGAGAGAGCGGGTCTAGAGGGTTGCACGCCAGGTACGATCGATTTCGAGCACCGGACCGTGGGTTTATAACGCGGCAATAATTATTCACTAGAATAACAATAAAACGATGCAGGTGTTGATAAATAAGGTACGACATTCATTACAATAAAGCGACTTTTATAACCTTAATTTCTTTCTAACACCTTAATGAAGGTATGAATACTGTTAGTAGATGTAGTTACAAAATAGCGTATCCGTATCATAAACCCTGGCTTACAGAAGACCTTCTCAGAAATCTTAACAATAACATAATTACATAAACGATTTCTTTTTCTATTTTTCATATCGATAATTATTAAAAAATCTGTTTGGTCTTGACATTTGAACGTGGAAAAGAAAAGAGCTGCTTTAATTAATAACTTTAAATTTGGAATAACTTTAATTTGTCATGAAAATCTTTGAATTCTAATATTTTGTTTTATTGTGCACAATATTTTTTCCTTATTTTTGTACGTAAAATTACTCCCTAATCGGTTGTACTACGATTTTCCACCCGCCTTATACATGTATGTATAAAGAGTAGACTCTTATGGCAAACTGTATGTATATTTTAACGCCATCTAGTAAGGACTAAAGAAACAATTATTTTGCGCTCATGCCTTATTACATATGATTTTGTATCACTTCCAAATAATGTACTAAACCATTTTGAAACAAATTTGGGTACTTTTTCAAACATAAAATTAAAAGAGTGCTATAACATATATGTATGTGTATTTTATGCTGCTCTTTTGTGTGTTAATAATAAACATGTTAATAATAAGAAAGTATGTGTATCTGCATTACACTTTTATAGGAAAAATTATTAACTCCATAGAAAACATCAATTCCTCGAATAGTAACTCATGGGTCAAAAATTACATACTTTATAAAGTTGCGCATGCGCGGTACGTGATTGTCTATGGCCGCTTCCAGTGTTTTGCCGTGTGAAGGCTCCAGGGCCTCGAGGCTCGTTGTCAGTTTGTCACGCAGTGGCGTGCTGTGTGTTTCGATGTGTTCGCTGTTACGAGCCCTCTCGTTGCATTAACGTTCTCTCTTACAGTAAAATTGAATTAATGAAGAAAACTTAACGAATTCCATGAATACAACACACAATTTCGCGTACAAAGAAACTTCTATTCGTTGATGTCGGCATGCACGACGATACATTCGTGGAAAATAAGTGAACATTGCGAGAATAACAGGGCTCGCAAAACCGTTTCGCATCACAGTTATCGGTCAACGACGTTGTTCTTTAAAGTTTTCGCGGAATGCACGAGATCGAGCAGTTTTCTTTCGCCGTTATTTAATTATCAGATCGGACGTCTGAAAAGGTTTTAACTTTGACTCGGGTTGGAAAAACGGATTTTTTTTTGTGAACGAATACGAACAGATTCTTTAACGAAGAATCATGGGTGATGTTCCGAAAGTGGAATTCGCTCTTGGTAGCGAAGTGTCACTGGAGCACTTCTTCAAAAGCAGCTTCGCGCGTTCTTTCGTGACCAATTGCCGTGATGCGAAGTCGCTGGATTACGAGCTTCTTGACAACACCATCGCCGAGGAAACGGAAACTAACGGAAACGCCAACAACAATTTCTTCTCCCTTGTAAATTTTGGAAGCATGACAACAACCCCGGACAATCGTGTTTCCGTTAAGGACAACACGAAACTTTGGCAAACGAACGAGGTAAATACATTTTGCTTAATGGCGAACATACTCCAAAATGTAAATTGCACCAATTCTGCATACATTTAACATCAAGGTACACATTTTTTCGGCGGTGTTATTTTTCTGTATCCAATTTTCTGGTATCGAACGAACGGCATAACATAATTTTCTGCTAGTATTGAATCATATATTTTTCAAGAATCAATGAACTGCATACAATTTCTAGTTGGTATATTTTAGTATAATTTTCAGTAACTCGTTCTTTCTTTAAATCTATAATATTAAAAAATTCGAATTTCTGTAATTGTTGGAAGTTTAATTTTTAAAAGGTCAAACCACAGAGTTAGGATCAAACAATTGCAATTTCAAAATTGGTATTTCATTAAAATATAGAATTTCTTAAATCTTGTTTTCTACGGGATTTTTTCCTCGTTAGTTTAAAAACACGTCGTCGATACTTTTAAATAAAAAACTAATACGAGAGAAAACAACAAAGAAGAATTACGATTCAGTGAAACCTTTTTTTTTGTATTTTGTTCTCTGGGTTTAGCGTTGCATCAAGTACACGGTTATTAGCAACGTAATCGTTACATTATAGTAATTGATTCGTAATTTTGGTTTCGTTGGTGAATTTGAGAAAGTTCAGTATTTTATCGTTATTAAAATTAATCTTTAGTGTATTCCCTAGTTTATGTTTTTTGTAAAAAGTAAAAAGGAGTGTGTTCGTGGCCTATTATAATTGTTGATACATTCAGTGGTACATGTTTCGTTTTTGTTTTTTACAGACGGTCCAATCTTCCACGGACGTTAATGAATTGGAGAAACTTCGAAAAGTAAGTCCAGTTTGATTAATAATTTTTGACAGGATGATTTTAGATTCGTAAGTAAATATACGTGCCCGTCGTTTAATGGAGATTCCATAGATATTTCACATTGTATGTACGGTATTCAGAAATGGGAACTGATTAACCGGGATTTAAATAAGCAGGTCCCTGGTCTCGGTTGACGCATGCGTATTAAACCTCTTGGGATTAGCGCTGCGATTCGACAGCATTGCGACCACGTTTTTCTGATTCGCAGACCAACTCCGACAATGGGCTTCGCACCATAGTCCCGTTTGAATTGTTTCTGGGAAACAATTTGAAATCGTGAAGTGTTGGTCGGCCTGAAGCGAAAAATAATATCACGATACAGAGTCGGGCAACGTTTTATTCGAATAATAGATAACCAATAAGATCAATGTATCACAATTTATTCTGGAGGTTCGTTCGATCGAATAGTTAAATTTTTATTTGATTCTTGTGAAATATTTTATTTTATAATTTAAATTTTTACTATCATTTAACGAGCAGTTTATCTTTTGTTTGTTATTCGAAATTCTTATCTAAATGAGAATTTTGTCGAAGTTTGCCGCACTAACACTGAAAATAACCGTCCCGCTGGCTTCTCGAACATTTCGCGACCGAGCGGCAGTTAGGCTAGTTCAGTTATTTTGACACTTCTCTGTTGCACCCGTTGTCCGAATTTTCCAAGAAACTCCGAAACGTCCGGCTATTATCGTCGTTATCCCTCATCTGGCTTGCGTAATCTTAGAAATTTCGTTGACCCACGTCGATGGTGGTAAAAACTGTTTCTGCTCTGAAATTCCATTCGGATACAGTGTGTCATGGAAGTAAATATCATAAACTTTGAGAGTTTATTTTGCTTATTTTGAATGTAACAAAACGTCACAGAGTCCTATGTCTATAACCATTTTATTTCTGATTTATAGGGTTTGAAGAAAATATTCGTACACAATTTTTCTGCGAATGGTTTGAATTTTTTTAATTTAATTTTTTAATAACTTTTTAACGAAGCCTCAATCAAGAACATTATGAGTGTTATTACAGTCAAAAGGACAAATGAATGATTTAATATTTATAATTTTTGGAATAACATCACCGACATTAGGAATATATTGAATATTTTTATTTGTCGCGTTATAATTTGAAAAATAGTCGAGGATCAAATTAGACAGGGAAAATTGCCTTGATAGTCAACGCGATAAATAATAATAATAATTGATGAAACGTTTAGTTGTTCTGTTTTACATCAGATAATGTGTAGCTAAAGATTTTTTGAAATTTGCAGTCATGAAACAACTTTTATTTGACATTGCGACTGTTAGTCTTCTTTTAACTAAAACCAATAGTCTAAAAATATATCGAACGGTATATAAAAAATTGGGACTTACATAGATACGTAATCAGTAATTTCTAGGTTATGCAATCCGTATAATAACTGTTTATTGCGCAGGGTTGGGCAAGTTTTATTCACGATTAACGAATCAAAACATTAGATTCATTCGTAAACTGACTTCCGTTTACGTTCCATTCAGACGAGCAAAACTGCAAGCAAAAGCTAATTTGTGATTTAACGAATTAAACATTTTTATTTGTTATTCGTGCATAAAATTTGCCCAACTCTAGTACCGTGTATACGTATTAAACAAAATTATAATCAAATTCGATTTTTCAAAGACTCGATTGGCAGATGATGTGTCTACCATTTTTTAATTCATAGTTTTGTTAAAAACCACATAGTGGTGGGTTGAATGTATTGAACAGGACTCACATATCGATCTAAAACGCTGCAATTAATAAATTATTTTTAATAAGTTTAAATTATTTATTTTCAACTCGAATAAGAAGATTTTTCGAATTCTTATCTCATTCATGATATCATTTTGTTGATTTTTTATTATTAAAATAAATAACTATAACAGTATATTTGATTTATCATGTCGTATTAGGTCGGTGTAACTAAGTTTGATTAATAATTATCATTAGTTTCTGCGTTGTCTCTTTGGAAGTACGTTTAGATAAAGCATTCACATATTGAGCTCTGAAAACAGGTAATAAGAACGAAAAATAAGGACATGGCCATAACGAAATTTTTTTATTCGATTATTTCAGGGTTACAATGCGCGAGCGTCGAGCTCGGTGATTTCAACGCCTGGCGCTTTGTAACTCCGTTGAAGTTTCCCAAATAATTTTACACAGATTTTTCAAGTGGATAAAACAGTCGTTCATATTGAAAATTGTTCACCATTCTTACTGTACACTGGTTTTTATGAAACAGACTATACATCTAAACAAGACACTGTTATAGTAAATATAGAAACACTTTTACTTTATTGCTTATCACACAAAACTGAAAAATACAAAATTTCATGAATTAATAACATAACTACAACGTTCATGAATACATAGGGTCAGTTGCCTTAATATATGCCCTAGATACATGTTATTTTTTTTTCTATTATTTCGATGATACAATATTTATCTTTTGTTGAGCTGTTTTTAGATTATGTGAAAAATTTTCTATTGTATTTATGTTTGGAGAGAGTGTGAATCAATGTAAAACAGATGTTTTTGTTTTTCAAATAGGCCAAAACAAGTTCTACGTTGCAAGTAGATGCATCATCTTGTTAGGAAATAAATCCAGACCCGAAAATGCATTTTATTAATTTACTCTCTCATTAGATTAGGTAATTTTTGTTGTTATATTTAGTTCAGCTCGAATTTTTTCTCGCATGTGAATACAGTTTTTTGTTACTTTCTCTTTCAGTGAACTTATTGCTTGACGAATGCTAAATGTTCTTACTTGTGTCATCTCAATACTTTTCTGTGTTTGTACACGACAAACACTTGTCACATTTGCTCTAACACCTGCCTTCTAGATAATTAACTTCGTTTTGTAACTTGAATGTTGAAGGCCATACATAAAACAACTCATTTTAAATGGGCTGATAGGATCGATAGGCTTTCATTGTTCTTCTTTTTGTCATAGTACTATAAATTTTGCATTATTTTTCGACTTCTAGTTACTATTTAAACATTTTTTAAAACAGACAAATTTTAATTTCGTAATTCAAGAATCCGTTCTATTTCAGGTTTACTTTACTTTTTTTCACGTCTCATATTTACAAATTCCTATCATGACGAAATACGGTACAATTTATAATGTGTAAATAAAGTTTGCTATCGTTTTATTCAGCTACACACGAGAGATAGCGATCTGTATATTCTGAGACCGTAATATCATTCGTGATAATTAAAAAAATTACACCTCTTAACTTAATTGGAAAATTAAAGAAATATATCTGTAAGAATGTGTGAATTTTATGTCATTTTCAAGCGATTTTTGCACATTTCGCACCATTGCATAGATTTCTGTGATTAATAAAATTGTTTGAGTGTATAATACTGAAGGTTCTACTGCAGTTTTGTGGTTCAAGAGTATAGCAAATGAAAATTTTGAATATAGAAAGATATGGATACCTTACATGTTTTTTTCTATTAAAGATTGTAGAATCTTCAGTCTTGTTCAAGTCAATTTATATGATCTTTTCATAGGTTCGACTCAGTATTAAAAGTCTTCTTCGGTACAATAAATAGGAAACGTTTTCGAAGAAAATTAAGTAACATTACTTTTACACTAAAGAGGAAAATATAATGAAGGATTGTAAAAAAAATGACAATATAATAGAACCTTGGATATTGTAAGAAAATGAGTTTGAAAATTCTTGCAATAATCAAAATAACAAATCCAATGAGAAGTAGGTCCAACTTGTTGCTTAGCACCCAATCGAGGTACTATTTTATCATGAAGTATTCGACTTGCTGTTATTCGATAATAACTTTCTTGTATATCACAATAACGTTAAAAAAAAAATGATTCTGAACGACTCGAATCATTCGTAAAGAAATAAAAGAAATGTTCAAAAATTAGTACGAGAGGCACATTGATAAAAATGAGTTTTTCTGACATCTAGATGTTCAAATGTTCTTGCTCTACTTTCGAGTCCAAGAATTGAAACAGTATCGCAATGAACATTCTATGGGATGTTTTATTTCATTAGGGATCAAAGAGTTAAGAGGGCTTGTTAGAAAAAATATGAAAAATCACTGTTCTACCGTATTCTGCTTTAAGAACAAAAACGACGAATGATTTTGTGTACGGAGTCACTGCAGCAGGTGTATTCGTTTAAGCAAACGTTCATTGGGTAGGTTTTGTTGAGCGGAAGTTTGCTCGAGCCCCTTCCATAATTATCAGTTGAGAGATACCACTCGCTGCCAGCTTTGTGTGTTTTGTCTGCGCTTTCATACATACGTATGTACGAATGTACACGTTGCTCGTTCGCATTGAAGCTACCGGTGGTGACCTGAACGCGTGATGTCTTTTTTCATTGTGACGCTGCCATCCTGCTTTTTTTCGATGCGTCGTGACCAACAGGATGTTGGTGCATACATGTACACCGACCAAAATTACACGCTCACTTCCTCTTCTCGTGAAATCTCTTTTTAAACCCGTTGCACAAAGGCGCGTTATGACCGAAAGTTCTTGCAATTTTTGACTGGGAATCCAAGATGTTTCGTCAACAGATGTTCTTGCCTACTTCCGAAGTTCAGTGAACAAAGGAGATCGAAATACAAGGAGTCAGAGGTGTCCAAATACCTACTTGAAAATACAAGCCGAGTTAAGCTTACCTTGGATTGTTTAAATCAAACTTGATCATGTATTCTTACTTAATTATAGCATTTTATTTGAATAATATGTTACGCTTGGATAAGATTTGGATCAGCTTAGATAAAGTCAAGAATAATCATGAAATAACTTAAGGTAGTTTAATGTTTGAGAGATTAAAGAAAAATTTATTTTAAATTTTAAATTTCTTTGAATTCAGAATAACTTTTGTAATTAACACATAAGTTTTTAATTTATTAGATTATAGTTATACTCACATTTTATATAAACAGTCAAGTTCAAACATTTGAACAGATTGAATTTTCTCAAGCGTGATCAAATATTAAAGCTACTTGGAATAACTAATAATTTGACTTGGGTTTGAAAGAACGAATTTTGTCTTTGTTTGAATTTTGAAATATTTGTTCCACGTTTGTTTCAAATATCTGTTCCTATTATACAAGAATTTTTATTTCTAGTTCTAATAAAGTCTATTTAACCGAAGTTTATATTTTCAAGAACATTTGTTTGTCTGTTTTCAATTAATCTGTTTTACTTTCAATTTAAACTGACTAAATGGAACGCAGTAAAAACCGTTTGTAACTATTATTTCGATTTTCGAAATATTTTGTTGTAACTGCAGAAACTGCTGAGGAAATAAATTGAATGGTATAAAACGGTTTAACTGCCTCCCTCATTTTTTGCTAATTTAAGTGCAATTGCACTCTCTCTTTAAGTGAAATTTTTCTGAATTCTTCTCCGAACATTTCGGGTTCTTAAAGCATCATGAAATGAATGCATGTTTCAAGAGCTGTTTCGAATTCTTCAATGAAGCAGATATAATTTACGTTTGAACAGTTTACAGCAAGTGGTTTCTTTAAGTTACAGTAACGAATGGAAACAAGTACATTTTATCTTTGAAATGACTATACAGGGTGTTCGGCCACCCCTGGGAAAAATTTTAATGGGGGATTCTAGAAGCCAAAATAAGTCGAAAATCAAGAATACCAATTTGTTGATGGAGGCTTCGTTAAAAAGTTATTAACAATTAAATTCAAAAATTTCAAATCGTTCTGGAAAAATTATTTTCGGTTGCTGGGGTCAATTACAATTATTTTTGGTGAATACACATATTTCCGAAATCCTACCCATTTTCGAGAAAAAAATTCGAGTAAGTGTTGAAAGTTTTGGATGAAAAAAAGACTTTCGAATCGTCTTGGAAAAATTATTTTTAGTTGCAGGGGTCAATTGCAGGCATTTTTGGTCAACAAACATACCACCGAAATCCTTCTCAGTTTCGAGAAAAAAATTCCTTACCGAAAATATAATTTCTGGCCAGAAATGTCTGCCCGAATTTTCATGCGAATCTTTAAAACGTCATAACTTCTGAACCGATTGGACGATTTTAATGTTTAAAAAAGCAAACTACGCATATTTTGGTGGAGAATATGTACAAATCGCAAAAATATTCGAAAAGTTGGTCCTTAACTCCGCAAAATGAGAAAAACCCGATAAAAATGGTCCAATTTTCAAACAGCCATAACTCCTACAATTGTGAATATATTTCAATGAAACTTTTTTCTGAAGTAGAGCTCATGGCTACCTACAAAAAAGTATTAGACAACTTTTCTGTACAGCGTCAAACAAAATTACTAAAAATAAAAAACGAATTTTTAAGAAAAATCGACAGGGGGGGTAGGTGCCTAAATTTTTCGACGAAATTGAAAAGTTTCAAATCGTTCTGAAAAAATTATTTTCGTTTGCAGGGGTCAATTGCAATCATTTTTGGTGAATAGACATACCCCCAAAATCTTGTGCATTTTCGAGAAAAAAATTCACTACGGTCGGAACTTTAAACGTTAATAACTATTTAACAAAGCCTTCATCAACAAATTGGTATTCTTGCTTTTCGTCTTATTTTGATCTCTAGAATCCCCCATTAAAATTTTTCCCAGAGGTGGGCGAACACCCTGTATAGAATAAATGTTATTCTCGCTCGATATATGTATTTGTAGAAAGTTAACATTTCCCAGGTCACATTTCGTGGGTTCAGTCCATAAAGTAACTCATTTTCCTTTCTAGTTCGTATATTCTATCGGCGATCATTGTTCGCACTTTTACCTGAAATATGATTATATTTGTATTGCTTTTATGGCTGTACCTCTGTTCAGAACAAAAGATACCAATAAACCAAAGAAAATGACTCGAATGGTTTCATTGTCCACTAAGCTTTGCATGCTTTTAATTTTGTAGAGGAAATAGACTATATTTGAAATATCAATTTGTTTAAAATGAATATCACAGGGAAATTAATAAACTTTTATATTTTAAACTCTTAGTAATGATGAGAAAAAAGTTATCTAAAACTTTGATCTAATTGAAAAATGATATAAAGTAACGAGTTTGTTAATTTGCTAAAACAAATAGATAAAATTACTTTCTCTTATGATCTAATCAGGCACAAGAAAAATAGTATTGGAACAATTATTTTAGATAAATATTGATTGTATCTAAATCTTGAATTTTCATGTCACAATTTGAATTCTCGAAATACGTAAACGAATAGATTAAATAATTTACTCTAAAGTTTTGACGTATATTAATCAAAATGTAACTATTGAATAGTTCCTGAAAAACTGTAACAAACTGTCACAAATTTCATTGGTTAACAAGTCGTTCGTCTCTATTATTTACGACGTCATAAATTATATAAATTAGTGACTTTTTAGATATTTCAGTTATTCAAAATACCAACAGTAGTCTAAAGATGCTACTCTTCCTGAATAAACAAAATGCATTAAACAGAAAAACAGTATATTTTGAATATGATTTTTTACATAATTTGAACAATGGTCAATGGTTCACACATCATTTATTTATACGAACATAAAGCAGACAATCGTCTTTGTCACACATACGAGACGTTGGTCTCTCACGAGAATCGGCACGACACAAATTCCTGATAATTCCTTCATTTTTGAGGTTGATGGACATTTAGGAAACAATAGACAATCATAAGTGATATACATATGCGACGAAATGTCATAAAATTGTTCGATTGGTACGGTCTGACCATCCGACTGTCAAACGATACCTGCGAAAGTAAAAAGAATGGGTTTCTGAAAGTACGTAGATTCCCACCATAAAGCTAACAATGAGGTAGCGGTAAAGCCATAACAACTGCGTTAAATGTATCTTCGTCGTTGGGTCGAACGACGGGTTAAGTAAATCTAACTCTTCTGTCTGAAACGTATTAAGGAACTGGACAAATTAATGGCGAAAAGACGAAACCGAGTGTCCAAAGCGTCGCATTAAATCCGAAGGAAGTAGCTGTAGCTTCAGAGGACATGGCAGAAGTACCGGAAAGGTTTGATTGATGGTTTGTTCATTAACGAGTAGCGTGGATAGATGCGACAGCTGGAAAGGTTACCTAGTTGTCTACGGCTCTGGAATAATGATCATCCTGGAGGACGAGTTGCAACGAAATTATAATGTACGCGACAACGATACACGCTCTGCCCTACACCGGTTCATTACAAAATGCGTCGTTACGTGCGTGTACGCGCGATTATAGACGATCCTTGTTCCTTTCTCATCGTGTGCAACCCAACTACGCTTTCGCCTCGCTACAATCGATGTTCCTGCTGAGAAAATTCCCGTAATCCACGCGACTCCGGCTTCCTGGCGGAGCGGTCTAATGTTAAACATATGTAGGTGAAACTGGTCGAAAATAACACGGCGCTCCGTTCACGGACGATTCGTCGGACTCGGGAAATTGTTGAAACGCCGATCGATATCGCGAAACACCACGGTGGTCTTTATTTATTTTCACGTAGGAATTTTCTTGCTCTCACCCGTTGGAATAGCAATGCTCGATTTATCGAACTTTTATTAATATTTACTACGCACGATAACGCGACAAACACATTTTGTAAACAAGCATATCAGGTCATCCTATAAGTTCGTGCTGTGCTTTTTATTAGAACTTATTCTTAAGCTCATTTTTTAACATATAATTTAAACAAATGTATTTTTTAGCAATTTGTCTGTACAGTGAAATTCGCCATACAAAATATAAAATTCATCCGTTTACACTATTCCAATATTTTTAATAGTTTGCAACATGTCGGAGTAAATAGGTTTTACAGTCCCTACTTTGAGGGCAGATTTCACCCCTTTAACATAGATAATAAAAAAAGATTAAGGGTCAGATACTTTTGGTCGTTCTGCCAGTGTGTAAATTTCATCGAAGAATCGCATTTTCATAATATAAAAGCATCAAAATCATTGTTGATGTCACCTCGTTTAACGCAGCTTTCAGAGTCGTGAAGTTTTGATTTTTACTAAATAACAATAATAATATAAATACTGTGTGACATTGTAAAATTAACGACATTAACGAATGAAGTACAAATACAATAACACAAAAAATTCGATAAAAGTCGTTGCACTGGAATGCGAAATAACAAAATTCAGATTCGGGTCAAAATAGACTTGAAGTCAGCCATTCGGTCGCTAAGATGGTCTGCTATCCGAGGGTTAATCGTTTGCTATGTGTCGTGTAATAATATCTCCAATGCTATACGAGTTTAGTAAAACAGTAAATGCGTTGTAGCGAAAATAATTTATTGACCGTATATATACATCTTACGCAGTCAAAGGGTTAATGCTAGCTTCCGACAATTAATATTCGGTGGTGGTTGTTTCTCGAGTAATGGTTCTGGCCCGTTAATACAAATAAAAGAACATAATCATAGACTACCATTTGTCGACGAAAAAATGTTATCAGAATAGTTATTTCAAGATGACAATGATTCGAAGCTTTCGTATAAATTAATTAAGATATCATCTGCAGAACAAAATTTTAACAAGGCAATATATCACGTTTATAAACCTACAGAATCGGACAAAATTATGACAACTAATTCATAATATTTTGTGAATGATGAATTTCTGTAACACTTTCGTATAGGTTTTATGAATATCAATTATTTTGCCGTAGGACTACACAAGAATTATTTGAAAATAATTGAAGGCAGTCCAGGTACTCGTATACACATTAAAAAAAACAAGAGTGAAAACTTACATAAACATTTTGCTTGAACTAACTGTATGCAATTTAAAATTAAAGACAACATTAAGAAATGTAAGAGGACCTAGATAAAAATTAAATGAAAACTTCAATTTTTAGTCAAACAAACGTATATTCGAATGTACTTCTTTGAACAGTTATATACATATAATACTAACGTCCGATTGTTTCGAGACCCAAGTTGAGAGACGGGTGAGTGAAATTCGATCATTGGTAATTCTTCGATGCACTTGACTTTGTATACATTAAAGACGAAAGTGAGAGTTACAGTTAACACGATTAGTTCTTGTGAGTGGATAAGTTCCTAACAAGTTTTCAGACAATACTGTACATCGAGCGTAAGAAGATTTATCCACACTGTGCTCACACGCTTGATGGGGAACACCGTAATAGCTTCAAAAGGATCGATTTCTCTTTTTTTTTTCAAGTTTTTGAAGGATTTTACAACACCCGCTATAAGTTTAGTGAATATTATTTTATTTTCTTAAGGCATATTAGTAAATTTTGTCGCAAATATAATGTGATTGCAAAACGAAATGTAATGCAGATTAGCTTCATAGTTATTTTATCATTATATGATAAATGGGAAACTTTTTTTCATCAGAATAACGTAAATATCAACAAAAATTGTGACAACTTGGGCAAAATTGTAATGGGAGATTCTAGAGACCAAAATAGAACAAAAATTAAGAATACCAATTTGTTGATGGAGGCTTCGGTAAAAAGTTATTAACGTTTAAAGTTCCGCTCGTACTGAGTTTTTTTCTCGAGAATGCGCAAGATTTTGGGGGTATGTCTATTCACCAAAAATGATTGCAATTGACCCCCGCAACCGAAAATAATTTTTTTAGAACGATTTGAAACTTTTCAATTTCGTCGAAAAATTTAGGCACCACCCCCTTGTCGATTTTCCTTAAAAATTCGTTTTTCATTTTTAGTAATTTTGTTTGACACCCTACAGAAAAGTTGTCTAATACTTTTTTGTAGGTACCCATGAGCTCTACTTCAGAAAAAAGTTTCATAGAAATATATTCACAATTATAGGAATTATGGCTGTTTGAAGATTGGACCATTTTTATGGGGTTTTTCTAATTTTGCGGGGTCAAGGACCAACTTTTCGAATATTTTTGCGATTTGTACATATTCTCCACTAAAATACGCGTAGTTTGCTTTTTTAAACATTAAAATCGTCCAATCCGTTCAGGAGTTATGACGTTTTAAAGATTTGCATGAAATTTCGGGCAGACATTTCTGGCCAGAAATTATATTTTCGGTAAGGAATTTTTTTCTCGAAACTGAGTAGAATTTCGGGAGTATGTCTGTTGACCAAAAATGCCTGCAATTGACCCCTGCAACTAAAAATAATTTTTCCAGAATGATTTGAAATTTTTTAATTTAATTTTTTAATAATTTTTTAACGAAGCCTCAGTCAAGAAATTGATATTCTTGAATTTCGTCTTATTTTGGCCCCTAGAATCCCCCATTAAAATTTTTCCCAAGTGTGGTCGAACACCCTATATAGTACCGATAGGTAGAGTTTAGAGAAACAAATCACAGGTGTTTTAAATCTTAAAACGTGAAAGGTTAAAAAAATGAAAAAATCGACTTTTTAAAACAGATTTTTTAGAATAGAAGAGCCGTTTCTTCTCAACGATTCGAAGATAGTTTTATTTTGTACTGCGTTGTTTGTCTATGCGCATATCTCTTTGCTAGCGGTTAGATAAAAAATGAGATTAGATATTAAACGCGCGACGAAACGAAGAGCCATAAGAATGAGGTGAATTCAGAGGTCGTTTTCCCACGCTTCCCGTCGAAGCCGGGGCTGATCCCATGCTTTTCTCCATTTACATTTGTCTGGTGAAAAAAGGCGACTGGAATTTCGCGCCGCCCGCGATACTAATTCCTCCATCCGTGCACCTTTCGCCATCGCGCCATTATGATACCGGCTTGAAACACTGCCCACGTACCTTTCACAATTTATACAGGGTAGCCTGTTTTAAAACAAATGAACAATCGACCCGTTAGGATCCTGGCTGTTCGAGCAGCCGTCTCGGCTCGATCTCGTTTGAGCATCGGGATGCAGATTTAATCTAAATTGCGCAACCTGACTAGAAGAAAGTTCCTCTCGCTGCGCTCAGACTTCTTTTGGCCGTTTCAACGCGTTCCATGCTGGTTATTGATGAACCGTGGATCGTTATATCGTCGATCATTTCTCGCAATGATATTTTAACTACTATGGAGCCTCTCGAACGCTCTAAAAAAGAACAAGAAATAACGGGATTTCCAACGAGAACGACGATACTTTGAATTGAAATAAAACAAAAACAACGAAAGATCGTTGTATTAAAGAAAATAGAAAGGAAGAATAACTTTTCTATATTATTAGAAGTATCTAATAATATCAAGACATTTGTACGAGAAACAATGTAAACAGTTGTACTGTCAATTTCTATAAACATTTCTTTTTAGTTAAAAATCATAATAACGTGTAAGAGAATTCTAGAATATTCTAGGAACCTGAAAAATCAAGTAAATTGTTCCCGAGTATATTTTTATTTGCATCTTATTTTCATATAAAAGACATGATAATCACAGTAATTTCGATACCAGTAAAATATGTTCTTCAACACTGCTGTTTAATGGGTTACGTGTAACGTGGTCGGACGTTTGCATAATTTCATTAGATTCTACGGGTTCGATGCTTTTGTAAATGTTCTGTCATTGAAACACCTTACTTTTTTTCTTGTGCCAGATTCGATGCAAATAATATTCTTGCACGTCGATGGCGTACTTTACAATCTGATATTCAATATTAAGATCATTGGACCGTGGAAGTTCTTGCCGTATGATATTACATACAGTTGTGCAGATGTATCTGTATGACTTCGAACTGTAACTAAGCTTCGCGAGCGATCTCATCCTCGTGAGATCAGGAAATCCATCAAGGAAGCTCGAGCTTTACAAATTACGCCAGCCACCTCGAATACAGTCGCATGTTCCATAGAACGTCAAACTGGTTGAAAATTTTTTACAGATATTTCACATCTTCGTAGTAAATCTGAATTATTATTTTCACTGGAACAATAACTAGTTCGACTTTGCTAAGCTGTAACATTTTTATTAAACAAACATACAGTGTGGGACAAAATGATAAGGCACTTTGCATATTTGTATGTTTCACACAGTTAAAAGAAAGAAAATCTTGTTACACGCTTTGTATATTAAATGTCTATTATAAAGTAAACACATCTCATGTTTGCATGATGTACAACGAGGAGGTTAAAGAGAAAAATGTAAAATGAAACTAATTAGTTGGATAAAACGATAGGTTACATGGAATGATCTTGTTTCTCAAACTATGGGTCAGTATGTATTACGAAGTTTTATTCAAATTTAAGACGAATTATTTAAAATATCATAATATTATATTACAAACGTTTGTATTTCAATGTAAATGCTTTTTTTTTAAGACGTAGACTATATTTCTAGTGTTAATGGTGATACAGAAGCGAATAAATATTAGCCATATGACCAGGATGAGAATGAAAGGATCGAATGGAAATCGAGAATTTAAGAAATCGATACACGCGGAATAACATTACGAAATGTTAACAGAATTTCGTGACTGGAACATTAAAGTCTTCTTTTTCCCTTTGTGTCGCGATTTCGCCACTAACGAATTTACAACATCACAAAAAAGATAGAAAAGAGGCCGTGGAATCTAATTTTGTCCCTAGTTCGGCCTTGAGCATCTTCTACATCCCTAGCATTCCACGATCCAGCTTCTTCGAAAGTCGCGCGATTCGTGGTCTCTTTTACGTTTGTTTCTTCTTCGGAACAAGTCCGTTTCAATTGCAGTTTTGCGTCTTTCCTGTCCGCTTTTCCATTCCATTCCTCGTTTCTGCGCACTTCGATTTGTCGGTTTCGATTTGTTCGACGCGGAGGACAAAGAGAAGGAAGCCCTTCATTTTCACAATTACAAATTAACCAAAGTATCAACACATTCCTGGCGCGTGGGTCGCCTCGTTCCGGATTTTTCGTTCGGGTCGTTTGATATTTTTAAAACGCAACTGGTATCGCGAGGCACCCCAAAATATTTTAATACAGTAGAATCTGTATTATGCGAACGTTCGACCATCCAATCGTTCTACTATTTGAACAGAGTATGTGCTGATAAAATATCTCTGTTCATATCGAAACATTCTTCCATAATACTAAAACTTAATTATTACATAGTGTAAATTATAATGGCACCAAAACGATATAATAATAATTCATACGTTGAAAAATAAAAATATCTTGATGTGGGAAAGACAATTAATGAACAATTCGCCATTCTTATTTGAAGAGTTACAAATTAAACAACATTGATAGCTTTTTAAATACTTTGGTATTTCAAATAACCAACAGTATTTCAAATCAGGTCTCGCCATATTTTATTTGAAATAGATTATTTCAAATACTTTACTGTTTTTCTTATCATAAATAATAATTATATATTACGATTTATACAGAAAACTATTTTAACTTATTTTAATTATTGCATTTAAATAAAATAACAGATAATTTTACCTAAGAATTATTTATTTAATTCTAATTGAAATCAGTAAAGTTTAATAAGAATTCTTGAATTAATCATTTGAAAGTCTCTTTTGTATTCGTCACTCAATAATGTGTTCTGAACTTGTATTCCTGCACGAGACAATATATGGAAACCTACATTGTTAACGCAATTGACATCATAGAATTAAAGAGCATTTGAGAACGTATTTGACTAAATATTTGATGAAATAATAAATAAAATAGAAAATTATTTTATTTTAAATTAACTAACCTATGGTTATGTAAAATAATTTATTTGTAGAATACTCGGGTCTGTTTCAAATGTGTTGCGCTTCCTATATTTTTAAATGCAACATATGGAAAATAAACGTCAGTGTTAAAAAGGTATTAATTCGACGTTTAATGGGTTATATCGGAGTCGTGGAATTTAAATACCGTGCAAATGGAGGTTTCAGGTATGTTCGCGAGGATATGGAATTACGTTTCGTCCGTAGAAATCGACGTTGGACGGCTGAGCTCGCTGTATCGTTTCGCGTTTTATTGAACGTGTATCAATGAAAATGTATAAGCTGCGGTCGATAGAAGGTTTTTACGCGCGCGATGCTAGAAACTATCGTCGATGCATCCGAGGAAAGTTCGCCGGCTGCAATTTCCTTCGGTCGACCAGACGAACGTATTTTCTGCACCACTGAATCTCTCCTTCTCTCTTTCCATGAGCAATTCTACGTTTCACGATCCTTCCGTTCTCGAAAGAAATGTTTTGGACCTGAGGCCGCGTTTCAGCCTGAAGCTAAAAAGGGAAGAAGTGCATCGAATTTCCATGAAACGAAACCCCGTAGGCGTTTGCCGGATGATCGTCCCGAGGCATCTTCCAGCTAAATGCCATAGAACAGAAAAAGGCTCGTTTAAAATCCAAAACCAAATTGCTAGCTACGCGCCAGGGATGGGAAAAAATTTTATTCGAACGATAGACAGATGTAATCATTGACACTAGCGTTGGAACTATGATCTCCCAACAGTTGGCAAAAGAGGCGACATGAACGCCTCTAGCAGTGATTTTTTTATTTCCTTCCTAACTTTAGTCTTCGTCCTTCTTACTTGATACAAGTCTTCGTAGTAAAGTACCATGTGTTTTTCTTTACCATAAAATATAATCGTGTTCTCGTATGGAGATCGTTTACATAACCATCAACTAGAACTACTAACAATTAATGGATAATCTATTTTTACCAGACCAAGCAAAATGACTGGTTATTTACAGAATACATTATGCAAGGGAAATAGACCTTTATACATACTTTTAAAAATTGCATCGTGTTAAAAAATATGTACACATTTATACTGCTTACACATTTTTTTTATTTAAAAATGATAAATTTATTATTAGTGGAAACAGTTCTTACAAACGGAGATAAACTTTTTGCATGTATATATTTTTGCATCTGTCGCGCCACACCTTTTGGAAAACACTCTCCTAAACTGTTAAAATCAAATTGCATCAAATTCTTAATTTAATAATATTGTTTTGCACCTGGATGGCCAATTTCACTAGGTGGTCAGTTTCAGTAGGACATAGTTTCGAACTAGGATGTGAAAGGATAATATAAACGAAACAAAATTACTTCTGCTGATATTACATATGTATCACGTAAATTAAGACTCAAATATGTTTGTTTATATATGTGTCCATTTATAATAAAAATTTCGTGGAAAATCTTAAACGTAGCAGATAATTACAACTTTCTGTCTTAAAATGTGGAATCTCATCGGAATACATGAATTGAAATTATGCGAATAAATATTATTTTTAATAAATTGATAGCTGAACTATTTTGCTTGGAACAGATTATATATAAAGATAATTGTTACGTGGATAAGAGCTTGAAAATTATTTTTAAATTTCTCGTAAAACGTATATTTAGCTAATAATTAGTTGAACTTTTTCTGGCCCCGTGAGATTCTCTTTAATTTACTCTCGTTTGTCATAAAAATCACGAAGTTGCATCGTATCGTGCGAACATTTTTCCTTTTTTAGATTAATTGTTTTACGCAAATTTAACGAAACAATAATACGACATTGTATTCTCCTTCTACTTTCTTTTAGCAATTCTCGATGCACTCCGATCGGTTTGTTACCGTTAATTAACTGATTAGCGGTAACAAACGAGTAGCACCGTAATTGCCCGCAGCGACTGAGATCGTGTTTGTGCACGAAACAGATAAGATGCGGGACTGCAGTGTCACTGAAAAATCATTCTCACGGTTTACATCCGGCATTCTTTGTCGTCATTGTCTAATAACGCTGTCGCTCGATTTTCGCACTGTTTACTGCATATCCGTTACTTTGGTCTCCTCCAGCTTTGCTTTTTCGACTGTCCTATATAACGAAATAGAGTTTTATTTTATATACAGAGTGACCCGGAATTCGTAGTACAACCGAGCAAGGGTTGATTTTACAAGGGTTTATTTTTAAAAAATTTGGTGTAACATTTTTTTATCCGGGACTCCGGTTTCGAGAAAATCGACTTTAATGTTTGTTCATCTTTTTCAACAATTTAGTTGTCCATTTTTCTACCGTACAGGATAGTGTTTACAAACATTAACAATGATGGAGACGTTCAGTTTACTACATACGACATATTAACTTCAAATTTTAAATTCATATTAGTACATCTAGTGATATCTTTTAGTCGCTAAATAATGACAGAAGTTCAAGGAGCATCGAATCCGACATTTCATATGTAACAGTTTAATAGTATTGTCTGTTGTTCTTCTTGAAATCTCTTATTTTTGGTTTGCCAAGAACGCAGTTCTCACCGAAATTCTAAGCTAGTCGAGTAGTTCCTCTATGAAAAAACGCTCGTCATGAAAAAGAAAGTGCGACTGGAAAGTGTTATCATTAATTACAGTGTTAAATTCATCGATCGTGACAAAGTAGCGATTTGTGATTCATCGTTCCTGTAATCAATATTCAACGTGCGCGTTGTCGCTACATCTTATTGTGCGCGGAAATTACATTTTACGCGAGTATTATTTTAATGTGGAAATGCGACGATTTGATGCTCGACGAGTGTGATTCGTTGCGTGTGCGCGGTACGTGAGCGTGCACATTAATCCGTACGTTTAAAAAGCTTTATTGTTCATTTAAAGTTCTTTCCTTTCGATATTTCCGTCAAAATTATATTCGAATTACGCGATCCATTTTCGTTCGCGAGAATTCAAATGCTCGCATTAATGTACACGTATTAACTTTTCGAACAGAGCATTCTTCTACATTTTGGTATGATAGAGCAATCATATTAACGATGTTATGGAGCATTTTTTGTTTTGTTTTTATAATTTATTTTATTTTGTTAAGCTTTCTTAACGAGTGAGTTACACCACTGTGAGTTACATTTTTAATATTGATATGGCGATGAATAGTAGCATACAGGGTGTTCGGCCAACTTTGAGAAAATTTTAATGGGACTGTAATTGACCCCCGCGATCAAAAATAATTTTTTCAGAATGATTTGAAATTCGTTAATTTCGCTGAAAAATTTCACACCTACTCGAATTTTTTTCTCAAAACTGCGTAGGATTTTGAGGGTATGTCTGTTGACCAAAAATGATTGTAATTGACCCCTGCAACCAAAAATAATTTTTTCCGAACGATTTGAAATTTTTTTTTTTCGTCGAAAAATTTAGTACATACCTCCTGTCGATTTTTCTTAATTTTACCTAATTTGTAGATCTAATAGTATCGATACTTACAAGAAGAGGTCTCGAGGCCTGACGCTCACTTTTTGATGAGGTTTTGCTCAATGATAGGTAATAAGCTACTGAATCGAATGGTACCCGGTTTTGGGCGTAGACGATTTATACAGAAATAAAATTACGTGCACCAGTAGCCAGTGTGGTGTGATTAATAAGGTATTAAAAATATGAAATCCGATAATTGGAGGTTACTTGATCGGCAAACCATCGCTTGTCCATCCCTCATGGGCCAGTTCTCCCTAAACTGTAAGTCCAACCCATCATGGGTGCGTACAGGAGTAGTTGGCCGCGATGTTCAGGGCGCAGGTATCTGGGCCTAAGGTACCCCTGAAAAACTAATTAAAGTGTGCGCGTCGCTTAATTACTTTATTACATGCCAATTTCTATTGTCGAGTGAGCCAGTAAGATGGTAAAGTTGGACGTGGTTGTCAGATGACCAAATTTCGTGTAATTAAGTGATTTAGATGGTCTTAAGCCCTCGTATTATTAACACTTGAAAAATAAAGAACGTGTATTCAGGGAATCCTACAATAAACAATGTTTGGAATTCCAAACAATATGTTTAAAAAGGAAGTGTACGTGAGCATGTAATTTGGGTGGGCCTGATGGCTTCGAGCATTATTAGCACAATTTAAGGAATGAAAGAAAGGCTGACTTAAAAAAAAAAGGTTTAAAGTGAAGTGTGATGTTGGAATAAAATGTTAAAAAATTATTTATTGCTCTTTATAACATTAATAGAAGATGACAAGGTCATTTTCCAGCTGGATAGTGCTTCTATCCGTAGAATTTCCTCTACGAAAAAGTAGTTTTAATAGTTTGGGATATTCTTGCGAGAAAGCCAGCAATTGATAATATTATTGAACTTAAAACAGAAGTAGTATCCGCTTGGGCAGATATCCTAAACGAAATTTAATTAACCTAATTGGCAATGTTTCTGACTGGCAAAAGTATAAAGGAAAATTCACTAGATATCCACTAAATGGAAAGTAATGAAAATTAATATTGAGTTTATACTTTTTACAACCTATGATACAATTTTAAGAAATAATTTATTTTCTCATTTTTATTTTGTATCGTAGTATGAAAACACCCAAGGAACATTGTGATAAATGTAGAAATATGGTTGAGTTTATAATTATTCATTGCACTGTGTATGCTAGTTCGATGTGAGCGATCGTAGAACCGAGTTGATTGGAGATTTCTGGGTTTCTAAGAAAAGTTTGACATAGATCTACTTAAAAACTTAATAGAGAGCTATCATTGATTGTTTCGATTGATATTCATTTACTCAGTATTATTTTGCATTTTGATATAACAAGAAAATCGTATTAATGAACTTGTGAGTTTTTCACGACGATTTGCTTGGGAATATTAGACGATATAGGTACTTAGTAAACATTACACGAAATATTGCACGATTAAGTATCCAGTAAAATAACTGTTAGTAATCTGCTTGTTAGATGCAAAAAACATAGAATAACATAAACGTTATGCATAATATTTATAATATGCTGCCCCGAGCGACTTAAGTTGGCCAATTTTTCTCTCCATGAAATTTATTAAACGTGTGGTGCGGTAAACATTTACAATTTAGATGCAAACATTTTCGAACATACGCTACATTATTCCGCGCATTGGTGCAACAGAGTAGTCGTATTAACGATCAAACGATTCACAGTCCGTGCAAAACAGTCCCGATAAAAGTCTTCAAGGCGTTGCTTCTGAAATTCGCGGTAAATTACGATGCGCATATTTGTTTTAATAATTTTACGCAGATAGGATCGCGAATGCATGAAATCGTTGTCCGTTTATCGAGAAAAACATTGCGACGGCTGCTTTGAATAGGCAGCAGGAGCGGAAACGGAAAGAGAGCATAGCGAAAGGGAGGAGAAGAAAATGACAGAAAAGGGGACGGTACAGGGAGGGAGGGGGGAGAAAGAATAATTTCAGTATTCCAACAAGACGAGCTCCGGATCTTCCTAGCGAAACATCGTCTGCGCGTTAGCTCGTGGGGACCTCTCTGTCCGTTTGACTGGAATGCACCAAAAATAAATTCGGCGGCGGACTGCCATTTTGGAATCACCCCTTAATGCATTTGTCTCCCCACCTCCGGGCGCCTTCTTCTTTTATAACTTCATTCTGTCACATATTTCGTGTATCGTATCATGTTTCCGATTTCACCGGCCGGATGTGCACCTGTGTCTTTTAACGCGTCGAGCGCCGAGCGAGTTTTTCATGCCTTTCCGTTCCGGCCAAATGCTGTTAGAAACGTGCTGAGTCATCCTTAACGTTTGTTCAAATTATTGTGTGAAGACCAGAAACAGTTTCGACGCGATCGGTTGCAACGAGTATTACAGAGTTGGCCAAATTTTATTCGCGAATAACGAATATAAATTTTAAATTGATACGCAAACTAACTTCTACGTACGTTTCATTCATAAATTAGAACCTATTAACGAATCATTGGAACCAATATTTTATCGAGGAATGTTGCGGGCAAAAATTCGTTCACGTGTGAATCTAATATTTTTATTCGTTATTCGAGAGAAAAATTTGTCCACTCTGTTAGGGGATCAACAAATTTTGGTGAAACAGACGTAATCAATAACACCAATGTGTAGCAATTTCTGTATCCGTAACGTTTATTTAATCGAACAGTTAAATTTTTTGTTTGTTCTTCCAAATGAAACGTTTTATTCTATGATCAAAATTTTTATTTTTATTTAACGAGCACGGATTTACAGTTATTTATTTTTTATTTATTCGGAAAAATTCTGTGCTTTTATTTTATTTATTAAAAAGCTTGAAGATCGCTGCGTTGCATAAACATAAAGAGTGGGAGTACGATTTCGTTACATGTAATTGATGAAAAAATTATGACTCGAAAGCTGGTATTAATGTATTAAAATCTAATCGTAGTTTGTAATATATATTAGTAAATCTAATTTTTCATTTGCATCGAGAACTGCTTTCAACACGATTCTTTGCATACATTCATATTCAGTACAATTATGATAATTATGATACATTTTGATAATAATCTTCATTTTGCCTTCGTGTTTGAATCTTCGCGGTATGTCCGTGCTATGTGTAGTAGTGTGTATTTAATAAAAAAAACACGCGAGAGACAATTGAAAAAGAGAGTTGGACTTACTATACAAATAATGATATCATAAATATGTTTTTCTAAATGTGTATGGATGCGTTTTATAAATTACGTCAGTGTTATTAACTCCAGTAATTTCGATCCCGAACTAACGAGAGGAAAATTCTTAACGTAAATATATATCGTTACAATGTTGTCAGAGATTTATTATCTTCGTGCACTAATACATTAATATAAGGTAGTACTTGTTCTTGAAGAAATTACTTGCGCAATTTCGTATTTAGAAATTATTACAGGAAAATGTTGTGGTCTAATGCTTTTGCATGCCTCTGTACACATCGTGATCTAGGTATAAACCCTACTATTGAAATTAGGCTCATAGTAAGCATTGTTTGTCTTATTTAACAAGGAAGTGATGTATAAAATGGCATAAACGGACATAATTAAATTTTATTTTGTACTAAACTATGCTTTAGATCCTTCTCGATATTGTAAATGTACTCAACGGATGAAAATTTCTAATAAAAATAAACAATTACATACGTGTATAGTACTCAATACGAAATGGGTAAAAATATGAAAAAGTAGAAAGAACTGAAAAGAATTTAAAACAGTAGCTTCCAAATTTTTTGCAACATACCTTTTAAAAATAAGAAGAAAATTTCTGCACCTGAAATAAGTGGTATGTTTGAACATTAGTATTCGATGTACATATTTGTATTGCCTAAATTAATGTTCCAGTTATCTACATTTTTCTACATTAATAATTTTCTTTTGACCTCCTTTTGGATTGCGAAAACAATAGAATCGATACGTTTACACCAATAAACATTATTCATAATTCGTAATTATAACTTTAATTGTGAAGTTTTTACGTAATTTCAACTCTGATGTATGTATAGTTTATAGATTATCTAGTTTGAATTAACAGTTTTTAAACAGAATTCTTTTCATAAAAAATGTTTCATTTTTTCATGTCTAAACATGTCCTCGACATTAGTTCAAATTCTAGCGTGAAACATAGATATGTTCGATAATTCAATGGTGTACCTGTTATTTTACAGCATTTTTAACTAAAGTAATTTCACCAGTATTAAAGTTTTTCCATTGCAAACAACATTGCAACACATTGTGAGTTTAAAGTACCTACTAGTGACCACAATGGCAGTCAAAGTGTTAATAACGGTGCATGCGTTTCATAAAACATTTTAGAAAAGGAAAGGCCTCACAGAGTAATTAGCTTCAGGCTCCGACAATTCTAGATCCGCCACTGATGATACAGACCTTTAACCGAAGCGCGGTAGGCGTTCTCTCAGAACTGAATCGAAGACCTTGCAGCCGCAGAGATGCATCTCCATTTTTAACAGTTGTGAATAAACTAAAAAACAAACTGTTCCTACACATTATAGCTTTACTAAACATTAACAAACATAACAGTAATTAAAAAGCACATATCCCCCACGTAATAACCAGTGGTTATTGAGTTAACAGGTTTTTATTTGTACCTTTGGTATATTTTTAAAAATCTTAAACATACAAAAAACGCTTGCTTCCTTCTAAACACAATTTATTGATTCATCGTTGCTTTTCAAATATGGGAAACATATGTTGGAAGTTTATATAAACATTAAAAAAATGACATCATTCTTGTGCTTACGTGTCATTATATAATATTAAAATTTGCAATAACTCGTCCATTTTGTATCGAATTTGCATGAAACTTGCATCAAACGATTCATATTTTTTTACATACGTATCTTACACATTACTAAAAAATGGTCAAAAATGGATTTCTCTTGTTGCAAGGGCTTCGGTTGTAATAAATCGATCTAAGAATATATGTATACCAATTAAAAAGAAACATGTCGCTTGAGAAGGACGACGAATGTACTTTCTTTTTATACGTGTAATGTTAAACAAATGATTTCGATATTTTTCGCCGGAATGATGACGTAATCCCTTAAACAACGTTTTGTGTATGGTTTCTTCGCGCTGACCTCCACGGGTTTCCTACAGTATCGAGCCGCATAAGGGAATTTGTACGGAAAGCTGAAATTTTTAGTAGGGTCCCAAGCGGATGGGGTTCCGCATGGTCGCTCAGCTTGAACCGTCCACCGGCTGAATACTATCATGACGTCACTCGCTACGGTCACTGCCTGAATTATTCAGTATTCCTTCGTTTCTACTTGTACACACCGGCTGGCTCTTTGTACTAATGGTCGTCACCATACAGATACAGTACCGTTCATAATTATTCGAACGACGGTGCGTATTTTACAGCACAGAACAAAACGATAGCGCGACCCGACCGATTATTTATTCATGAAACACCAAACTAATTATCGAGTAATCGGTAATCGTCCTACTAAATCTCGATTATCGAGCAATCAGATTTAAAATGATTATAGTAAAGCTCCAGATTTAGTGAACTTCTACTGGAGTTTTATTATCCGAAGTTAGAGAAATTCGTTTTAAAGAAAAACTATCATTTTCCAACAACTTTATGGTTATTGCTAAATGCAATGTAGGTTTACGCATTGGAAAGTTGTTTCGTACGAAAGCAAATTAAATCTAATTTTATGTAATATTTAAACAGTGTAAAATCTATGTTATATCGTAGAATAAAATAACGAGAAAGTGTCTAAAAGAACTTACATACATCCATAAATAATGAACTACGCTCACGTGCGAATTTTTTCTTTATTTTGAAAACATCCTTTTACGATTGATTTTCGGAGAAGGTAAATTACATCACTTAAATCTAATGTTGTTCTGATTTTTAGACGAAGATGTAAATTTCGTTATAGTGTAACTTGGAATAACTTACAAATTGTTAATTAATGTCTAATCAGGGAATGAATCTATGATTCTTGCGCTCCGTCATTATCTTTTCACGCGTATGTCGCAGCTTCTAGTAAAGACAGCAGTTATTTTACATTTTATGACTACAAGTTACTTATTATCAATTACAGATTACAAATATAGTTGCCTTCTATTCAGTTTAAGTAATGAAATGGAAAGTAATCGATAAAATTGAATCAGTGCGTTCAATGGCAAAAAAATAAAATGGAGGGCAGTAGCAGTTATATTTTAAAACAGAAACATGTGTAAAGTAAGCAAGTGCCTCAAAACATATACGGGAAAAATTAGTAGAGCGAATGTCTAGAATAATGTAAATCTAAATAGCTAAGTTAATCACCGTAACGAGTACAAAGAAAAACACTAATGAAATGTGTAATACATTATAATTGTAAATGAATATTTAGTTATATTTTTATATTATATCTATTATTATTTTTTTAAATTCTCTGATTTTATATTAAAATCATCCGTCTTTCTATTAATATACTATTCCTTGTCTCGTACAAAGTAGAAAAGGGCCGTGTCCTATTAAAAAAAAAAGGAAACCAAAATACAGAGAATCTTATTCAAAAAATATGATTGTACTATATTCAGTTTTTAATATTTCGACAGTAATTTTTATTTTATTCTATCACTGTTGATGAATTCATAATTTTATGAATCCATAATTAAACATACTATATTTACGTTGCTGTAAATATTACATATTATAATCAAATAATTTTACAATAAACAATTAGCTTTTAAATTAATAGAATCTCTTAATTGCAGTTTCCATTTAATTAAAAGAAGCTTCTCAATATCTAATGCATATTGTGTGAAATCTGACATGTATTTTTCTTTGCTCCCAAGAAATTCATATTTTAACACTAGTAATACTATCGTGCAAAGGTTTACTACTGTTGATCCCCACTGATTTCGACATAATCTTTTATAAATAACAGCACTTTTCTAACTACTCACTCTTCTAATATTTGGCACATTTAGTCCATCTTAATAGATCTGGTAGATACCAGCCAGTCACGACGTAATCTCTTGTAAACGCAATAATATTGTTAGTCACGCAGAACCCATTGCCCTACCTCTTCTCCAATTCTTTCTGCAAATCTTTCAGCACATTATTCAGCATAGACTTTTGTACAACCTCAATAACAATCAATTTTGACTCATTCGATTTTTGAGAAGAATGTTCAATAAAAAGTGGAATATCAACAAATGGGGAAAAACAATCTGGTCAGATAAAAGTTAAATAAATCAATTTTCATTGGATGGACGTCTACAATGTTTGAGAAAAAAAACTACATTTTTTTCACTGCGTTAAACAAACAATTAAATTCGATGGTGGTTCCATTATGGTGTAGCGGTATATTACATCCTATAACGTAGATTCATTTGTCTAATTGATGGTTTAATGAACCAATACGTATATAAAGACAATTTAGCAAAAATCTTGTGGGAAACAATATTATGCTAGTAAATATATTGTGGAAATTGTGAAAAATTGGTTATACTTTCCATCATTAAAAATTTTGGAATGGACTATTCGAAACTCAAATTTGAGCCCAATAGAAAATGTCTAGACATATTTAAAAACGAAATTGGCAAGTAAGTGTAACGTTACTCCAACATCATTAATTTGCATGCAGGAACAATGACATGGGCCAAAAATTTAAGCAGGACCTTCAAAAAATGTTTCTCAAGGAGCCACAAATATCCTTACCATTTTTCTGAAAATTGTTAACAACGAATCCAACCATGTTAACACGATAGTGATCGAACTCGCCTAATTGTAAGCCTCATGTTTCATCTTCTTTTCGTTTTCGAAAAAGTTGATTCCACGAGGAAAATTTGATGGAATTTAATATTTTCCATAGAAAGTCCAAAACATTATATATGATATGCAGACACACCTTGAATTTATGTACTAATTGGTTTCAGGGTCGAGGTAAACATAACGTACACGTGTATATCTTGTGTTAAATTAAGAGACAGATTTTCTTTTTTTTAGTAAATGCGATTAGGGAAGTAATGTTTAGTCTGCAATTATAATTATAAAATATACAAAGTGAAGCACGTGAACACGAATTTAGTTGTTCGAAGAAACGTCTATCGTGTCGTGACTAGGAACGACGTAAGTGCAAAACGACGTAAATCGAGAAAACGTAAGTCAGGATATGACTCTATCCCGTATCTTATATTTTTACGTTCTATACTCAGACATTATATAAAATATTATTCTCGTAAAAATGTTATGTATACGTTCAATTCTGCTGTTTACTGTATCTGTTTGCCATTTTTATAACGACGATAGCTGAACGCGGAGACCGATTCGAACGATGAACGCACGATTCTTTCGACATCTCGCGTCCTGACTTCGTTATCAACCATGGCCCATCGCCGGATATCTCGCAACTCGTACCGTATTTTTCCCGTCATTGTATGGAAATGTCAGAAACCTCGTGTTTCTTCGGAGTTCTTTATGCCCGTCTTTACGACGAACACCGAAAAGAAAAAGGAAAAATGCAAATGTTCATCGCGAGGGGGGACCCATCGTTCGAAGGTGTGCATTGTATGATTCCTACGCTCTTAGAAAAGGTTCGATTAGCAACTCGTATAACTGTTCAGTGTATAATTGTTTGTTCGATAATGGTCTCGTGATTGGAATAGGTAAACTTCGTGACTGTTTGTGAAGCTTCGTTCTGTACCTTTTATCACAATTCTATTAAAACGAATAATACGCTACCTTGAGAAGTTCAATAACTTTTCACGCTACTCGTATTATGCAAATTATGAGTTTAATAAGAATCCATAAATGTTTAACACGTTGAGTGTGGAGTAAATTTTTTATAGCTTTTTATTTGCGCTAAACGTTCTTAAAGCGTTCTGGGATACCCTCAACGTTTCTTCAAATTATTATATCAATATTATAAATATTAATATTTCAATGGTGTGCTTGTTATTTAGAGTATTTTCAATGATATTAATGTTATTAAAAAATTTTTAAGTATTACGGTTTATTTATGGTAAACGTTCTAAAAAAGCAGCATGTCACAGTATCGGTCATCGGTGACCGACATGGCACTCAACGTATTAATGTATGCTTTACTCGAAGTAAAGAAATACTGAAAGCTATTTATATTATCTAAAGTAAAAGCTTTTTAAATAATTCATGGATATTAAGTATATACTGCTTCTTCCATTCCTGATATTTAGCTTAACTCTAGGTACAATATTTTTCTTAATTATGTATACTTTCTATGGAAACTTCTTCAATATAGAGGTTCGTCAGAATCTTTGGAAGTTACTTATATTGTGCAAATTAAAAGTTTAATAAATATCTATAGATGTTAAGTATACATTACTCCTTACATCTTTGATGTTTAATCTATTTTTAGATATATTATCTCTTAATTATCTTTAAATTCTAGTCAAATTCTATTAGAAGAGATAAGATTCATGCTATGTAAACTAAGAGTGCACAAAACCCATAGAGAGAAAGTATATACTACTTCCATCATTATTAATGTTTAGTTAATTCTTAGATACATTATCTCTTAAGATTGTGTATCATCCCAGGCCAGCTCAGGAATATATGAGGACCCTTTCCAGCAATTCAAATATTTTCCTTTCATACAATCAGTTTTATATTTTGTTATTTGCAAAAGCTGTATTATACGCAAGTAAACTCTGAATTAAAGAACAAAAATCATACTTTCCATGAGAACTTTCTCTTCGAGTAATGTAGAAATTTCAAACTCTCAGTATACAATAATAATATACAACAGATCTACAATAGCGTTAATATAGTTGAATTATTTAACAAAGAAATCTAAGACTAAACTTATTATTCTTTACATACAATTTCTCTCAAAAAAAATTCCCATAAACAGCTTAAAAAATATAGATAGCCTATTAATAGACAAACACAAATATGAAGAATACAACAACCCTATGTACGAGATAAATAGTACAAAATTAAAACCCGTAGACTGTACATGATACGATCGACTGCCTCAAAATGAGGGTTCATCAATAATTTTGTAGCCTGGTAATATTATACGAGCTCAAATTTCATAACAATCTACATGTATTAAGTTTTCACTATTTATTTAATTTCCGAGTTCTAGTCCATTTTTAGATACAATATTTCTTAACCACTTCGAGTACTGTAAAAGTCATCGAGTTCTTCAAAACACTCATATTTTAAGAATTGCTCATACAATGCAAGTAATATAGTGTAAAATATATACTGTGCCGTTTTATTCCCAACATTCGGTTCAAAAATTCGCTACTGATGCTACAGTATTAAGAATTACTTTCGTTTCAACAATTTGATTCACTTTCAATTTTTTAATTATTCTCAAAAGCACAGAAGTTTTCTTTCTCTTTTCAATTCGATAATATGAAATGTAATGCTAGAAAATGGCGGCTGGCGAAAGAACTATTCAACGATATAAAGTATTATTTTCAGTGAGACCCGTTGCTATTGGAAAAGCAGTGTTTGTTGTACAATAAAATAAGTATACGCTCTGCTAACGTCGGTTTTGTGTTCACTCCACCGTGTGAAAATCTCCTACGCAAGGTGAAACCCTGTATGAACGCGTGCATACATTGCGCTTCTTTCTTCCACAAAAATAATTATTACATTCAGGAAAGTTGTTCGGAAGTAGCATACTTTTCGTGGTAACAGTAAATACATTAGGAATCGTAATAACAAAATTTGTTTTACTTTCGGCAGTTTTTGAAACGATAACGTCGATCTAGAAGAGTAATTGATAGCCGGTTGAACAAATTATTTGCACGAACACTAACGACATTTCGACCATAAGTATCGTAGCCTTTACCGAATCAAACTTAAATAATAAATTTTAACGTATTAACACGAATGATAAAAGAGAACAGTGGGGAAAATGAGAAAAATTACAACTACTTACGAAATTTTTATTATAAATTATTTTTGAATTCTAAATTGTTCCCTATGATTTATGTTTTTACGCTACGATGTATCATTGACGGTAGATCTGAAATATATTAGACGTTAGAATTAAGATTTGCAGTTTTTTAAAATGTTCTTGCTTATCGATGTTTTTGTTGTTGTGTTGCAGCAATGCAAATCGCTAATAGAAGAGAACCGAAGATTACAGACCGCCTTAACATCGAATCAAGTGCCTCACGTACAAGTAATCGACAGTGTTTTCCTTCAGACGCAGATTGAAACTTTGCAATGGCAACTAAAACAGGTTTGTATGTAATCGCGAATAACGATCGTTTAACTTACTTGACTTACAAGGGGAAACTGGCAATGCCCTCGACCAGATTACCTTGTTCCGATTATTTAATCCTCTTCGTTCCACGCCGAAAAGTGCTGAGATAACGCTTTATCTCTGTGTTTGTTCATGCGATGTACGAATTTTACGGGAAATTAAGCACGTAACAAATTGTTCTTATTCAAAAGTGAGTCGATCATACCGAACAAAATTTTTGACTAAAAATAAATTTTGTAAGACCACTTTTAACCCACTTAAATCTACCGTCCTATATTCGGTACAGTTCGTTAAAAAAAATTTACCGAAAAATCTAAATATTTAAATATGAATATTAAACTGATATTGAAAATATTTGTTTCCTTTACTAATACCTTGTTCTTTAATAATCTTATTCAATATATACATAATATATACATAATCAATATATACATAATGGTCGACAGTTTATGCTTTATTTGTTTATAGAGATATAAAATAAATAATCATTGCTGACATACAATTGTTAAGTTTACGCTATTTCTTTCATGTTTAATTTTGAGGTAAGTTATCTAAGAAGAACACAGTTATTTATGAGAAACTACTTTAATGATTATAATTCACAAGGATAAGTGAGATTCATTGCTAATATTCTACCTTGAAACGCTTAGATAATTATCTCAGAAATTCTGATTGAATATATCAATGTATATGTTCACTTTTTCTTGTGAATTGTAATTAATTTAATTACTATACTAGTTACTTAACCTAACGTTTATGAAGTAGATCCATTCATTACAGAGGCGAAAACGTTTATTTATTATTGTTTCTAAAGATTGCCCAACAAATTAAATTTTCTAACAAACAAGCACAAGACTACATTACGCCTACACTTAATAATCAAATAATTGTTGGATGTCAGACGTGGGCAAAATTTGTATCTAAATAAAAATGTCGAATAATGAATAAAAGATAAACAACAGTCAGAAATTTAAATAATAAAATGAAATGTTTCACAGCGAACAGATGAACATTTAATTGTTCCATTGAATAAACGTCAGAAATACAATCCTATACGTTGATTTTATTAGTTATTAATTATACGAATAAAATTTTGCCCAACACTGTTCAGAGCGACGATCACTCCGTTGCAAAATACAATATGGTTCCGCCTGGTTGGTCGGACGAGACGCTTGAAACATTAACGTGTTCTGACACTTCAGTCATTCGAAGGCCTGTATGATTTTTTTTTCTTTTAACTGCAGAATACTTTCACTATCTTTAGCGTAAACTACTTCTTTAATGTGACTAATATGAAGTGGAATGAGATCCGGCTTATACCGTTCGATCAAAACTTAGATCAGGTACACGCGAACTTTTTTAATCTCTAAAATCGATTTTGTCAAAAACAATGTCTCCTAATTAAAAGTTTTCTTTTAAATATCCTGGTATGTGATACAGTGTGTGTCATAAATATACCAACCTCTCAAACAATGTCGAGTAAAATTTTATTTAAATGGTAGAACTAACTTATAACAATTTGTTCGTTATATTTATTCGAGCGAACAGTTGAATTTGTATTTGTTATTTATTATTTAAAATTTATATCTTTATAAGTTTTGGGTAAAGGATTGTATTAAAACTGTAGTAATTATAGAAAAAAACAAACTAATGGCCATTCGTTAGTTCGTCTACATGTACTGTAACATTTGGTTAGTCTAATCAAACATGTTAATATTTATATGCATTGTGGCTAACAATGTGACAAATTTATCATTTCAAAACATTCAAATGTATTATAACATTTTCGTAGAATCCAAATAAAGTGGAAAAGTTGTTACGTGATTTCATCGCTACCATTTCTCTTCGAATGTATTTTTGTTTGACGAATGATGCAAGTTCAAAATTACAAAAAATGAGTTTATTGTAGAAATAAAATATTAAGAATACTTGTTTTATTTACTAGTTTAACTTGCGTATATTTTTTTTTATGTTAATAAAAGATTAGTCGATTTTACATCGTAAGTTAAGTGAGTGCAAAAGTATCTTAAACAGTGATTAAGTACCGGTTTTGGACATATGCCATTATTCTGTGCAACAAATGGACTTATACTACCGTTACATTCAACTAAAGGAACATTATACGCGATAAACCTTTTACTATTTAGGAAATCTAGGAAAATCATCCATATCTATATTCAGGGGGTATTCTAGTATAGAGTTTTATTTTTTTGGTTTTTTAAAGGATTTTTTTATAAAAAATATACAAGTTTCTTAATTTCGACATTTTGCATACATATTTATTTATGATTTACGAATGTTCACAATTTTTTTCAAATAAAAATAATGAAAACGTACATGTATAAATGTATATGTTGTATGAAAAGTGTTCTAAATTAAATGTACTATCAATAAAAGAGCATATGTATCGCCATATATTTAATATGCGTTTTAATATTTATTTTAAAATATCACGGGAAGGTAGATGCAAGAAATGTGATGAATATAAAAGTAAACTAGATTTATCTTGATTATGAAATTATAAAACAACTTAAAGATGAACGTGTCGAGTTGCATTTATAAAAAGGATGTAGAAATAACGAATAATGTTTATGTATGTAGCATCGATTTACAGAAAGCATTTCCGTATCCAATAACCGTTTCTAATGCATATTATAAAAAATATATGTATCGTTAAAATCTTGGTATTCATAGTAATATAGGATTCTTTCATGTTTGGAACGAAACTATAGCATCAAAGGAATCAAACACATCAAATTGTTGCTGATAATGATAAAATTAATGTCATCTCTGTTAAAATTAGTTCAATGGTTATGGTAGCATAATGACAAAAGTTATAAAACAAAATTGATATTTCAACAAGACATTTATGAAATAAAAAGAAATGAATTCCTTTTAACTGAACAGTTAGAACGATTAATAACGAAGCGAAAGAGAAATATAGAAACACATACTGTACATTGGTTTGATAAAATTATATAATTTATACGGATATTAATCTTGACGCAGACAATTGTAGCAGACAAATGTAATTTAAAAACATATTACAGAAGAATGTATCGTATCCATGTTTGGTTTCTGTAACTAAAAAGGACATTCTAGACTTGCTAAAATATATTCTCCCGATTCATCGTGCATTTTTTCAAGCATTAGAGACCAGTGCGTTTGTAGAAAGTGATGACGAATGCAGCAACGAATGAGTTTCTTTATATAATATATTATATTAAATGAGATACTCAAAGCCTTTTTCTTTATTTCTATATTTAATAACATAATATTACGCTGTTCTTAATAGAAAATGTTGACTTTTTGTCCTATAGTGCTTTGAAAATAATATTCGTACAAATTATGATTAGCAATACGTCAATTGACACGTGGCAAAAGTCATTTTTTTTTAAAGGAAGCCATATTACAATTCAGTGATATTCTATTTACTTATAGTACTTAAATTTGAATTCACTCTTTGTAGCTTTTTTGTAGAATTGTTTGGCTCTAAATTAAAATTTCAATTTGATAATGCATAGAAAGTTCGTTTCATTCAGTCACAGAGACATTGATTTTTAGATGTTTTGTAAATACGTAGTACGTGCAGATTAATTTAAAAAAGGGATACATATAGTTTTCAAAAAACCAACGAACATAAATCTATTATTTGTTACTCTTCTATCTTAAATTTCGTTTATTTATTCCAATTCAATAAATGAATTCAAGTAAAATTTTATTCATACCGTCGAATATTGCAAATAGCGAATAACTATAACATCTAATTTTAGCCGTTTATGATAAAATTATTTCAGGTACGCAAAAGAAATTTTTTTCTTGTTATCATGATGGGAAGAACTTGTCAATATTAATGCAAACTATATTACAGATTAAATATTAATAAGCAATATAAAAATGTATTATTTTCTTTTACGTAACACTTTCAGGTCGAACGATGTCATAACACATCACGTCTTGTGGGCTTCAGAGTCCTTTAAGAAATATCCCTGCCTAAAAAGCGACCCAAACTTTTTAGTAGACCTAATATTACTTTGATTTACTCTAAATTATTCGAATAACGCCCCATTCTGTCATCTAGTGATCATAAAATTTATAAAATTATAGTTTATATGCATACAAAACCTGAATCACGACGTCTATTTCAACAACACTGAATCAAGAATCGTGATAATAATTGCTAAATTAGAAATAATATCGTGTTGACGTTCATTTTCACGTAACATTTAATAATTTAGAAATATGGATGTAAATTTTGCTTTACGATTTGTTTTCTTGTCAAAATTCCAGATAGAGGCAAACAGGCACATGTATCGTTCCTTAATGGAACAAGTGGTGCGTTTCTTGGATCGAGCCCGTAAAAGCTTGGATATTCTTCACGACAAGAATAATCTTAAGGACAAAGGTTCGACTGGACGTGTTCCTCGCAGTCGAAGTGTACACGCTGTACACGCGGACTCGTCGCCACATCGTGGCATCTCGGCGTCGTCATCCTCCTCTTCGGATTCCTCTCGTTTCACGAGGGCGAAATCCATCACCCAAATCTCACCGTGCAACACCGGCTTTCGCGAATTCACTTGGTCCGTTCTGCGTAGGAACGATCCTGTACACTGTACGCCACCGCGTAACAAATCTCAGGATCTCAATAAGACGTACGAAGGTGTTTATAGAAAACCCAAACAAGTGGAGTTGGATCTGAACGATGTACCGCCAGAGAAACTGTCCCAGGAAGCGTTTAGGTATGTGAACGTTAATTTGAATCCTATTTAGTCTATTCGTGCCAGCCAGCAGTATTAAAATCTCATAAATCAATTGTTACAGTTTAATGAGAACCGTTCAGTCATTGTTAGCGATGAGGGAGCCTGATCTGGCCAGAATCTCGTCGATTGAAAATAACAACTCCTCTCCTTCGCCAGAAGATCACCACCGCCACAATAACCATCATAACGAGATATCACTCTCGTTACAGAACGATAGTTTTGTAAACTCTACCACCTTACAGGAGACTACTAGTTATACCAGACGTCCCAGCAGCGATCGCGGGAACGAATCAAGTAGTACGGACAACGATAGCAGTACTTGTTTCTTGAAATCGTTAAATGTCGTCGAGGTTGATCGAAATTTGCAAAATCTTCTTCCGGGTGTTAGGAGATCCATCGATGCAACCTCGCTAAATTCGGGAAGCAGTAAAACCACCGAAGAAGAAGACGGTCTTCCAACAAATAATTTTTTAAATGTTTCATTACGAGAACTTGACGGTATGTTCATGTTCACGCCAACTTCTACGCCAAATAAGTGCAACAGGAAAATTGAAAAAAAGACTAAGGAAAGATCATCGAAATCGAAACCAGCAGCTAGTGTCAGCAGCGTCGAGGATGAAAGTGGGTTTTCTTCTATGTGTTCGTTTCAAGAAATTGGTTTACCTAGTGCTCTACCAATTTCACCTATCAGAGGTTGTCATACAGAAGTTGGTCTACCCGAAGTACCTTTAGAAAAAGCAAGACATCGCAGATGGTCTTCGACTCCAGCCGAAATTCAAGCTCTCTTTAAACAGCATCGAAATAGCTTCTCTACTTCTCAGACTACGGCTGAATCTCTCAGCGTTTGGGTTTAAGTGGTTATGCGACTGTGTAAACTGATTTCAAAAGAAAAGTAGGTCTGAAGAATGTATTTGATGAAACTTAAAGAATGAATTGACTGAATGATGAACGCACTCGAGAAATCGTATAATGCAATTTTTTGTACATATTTCTTTCAAATTACTATGCATTAATTTTGCATTTTGCTTTCTGTGAAAAATATTTAGAAAAAGAGTTAACGTAACCGATGCATGATTTATTTTAAAAGATTTGCTTTCGTACTCCTACAGGAATTTTATTAACAATAAAAATTAATAAATTTGTTCAAAACCTTATTAGGAAAGTGATATATATGCGAGTGTAGCAAGTGGTTTATCTATTAAAAAAGAAATACATGATTCGTGTTAGCTAGGTGCGAAACATTTGTAAAGTTTGTATTAAGCATTTATATTTACAAGAATCACAAATACTATTAAATTATGCTAATTCCAAAAGTACAATATGATATTAAGCGTATTACAAGAATGTTGACATCATTATTAAAAAAAGATTTCTTTTCATTTAAGCGAAGGATCGATATGCAGATATTTTCAACGAAACATTTTCTGTTCTTGTGTTACTCAAAAATATTTTTAACTAGAATAATTTGCAGGCATTAAAAATTAATTTTAATGTTTAAGACTTTGTGTTCAATTTATATTTGCTAGTTTTGACATGTTATTAATTTATCATAAAGTGTAATTTGCTTTAATTTTCATAGATTTGTACATAACGAATGACTTATAAAATATTCAGTATACAGTAAACGAGAGATTTCTTAATCAAAAATAAAATTACTTTTGCTCCGATAATGATTAATCATATGGTTATGAGTATCATAACCAAGTTTATTTAATCTGTTATGCGTTTATAGGCAAACACGTATCTCAAACCAAGTTTTATACACACAAAGTTAGACAAAACAATTTTAGTCCATTATATTACGTTTTTGCGTTGTTTACATTGGTTATCATGTATTTCCTAACCATTATTTTAGGTTCTGGTAACAAATCAGACGAAAAATAACCAATCCTAAAACCCTTTAAGACACGTTGTACAAATAATTCTAAAGGAATTGGCAAGAAAACGATCGTTTAATTTAAACAAAAGCTTGAACGACATTTTCATGTTGATTTGCGTGTTACGTTAAATCCGAGAAAAACTAGCAGTAAATGAATGAAATGAAAAATGATAAACAAATCAACCTTTCTATGGTTCGTGCCCTCAAAGGTCCGTAGTTCATTCCGAAACGTTATCGTCGAGCAAGAATAATGTAACATAAAGAAAGACTAAAGAAACGTGATCGTAGATTTCACGAGAATCGCTGATCGTGGTAAAGAAGTGACGACGATGGATGCCACGTCTAGGGGGGAGGGAGGAGGGTGAATGAATGCGCGCGCATTGCGATAAGGCAAAAGTAAAGACAGTATTCGTTATCAGTACGGCAGGCGTCGTTCACTTGTCGCGAGTCGGTCCAGTGGGTAGCCAGGAGATTGCGCCACCAGCCGAGCCACTTTTAGATTGATTTTCAAGAGCACCGTGCACAGGGTAGCGCTCCGCGTTTATTTTAACGTGGCCAGAGTGTTCGAACGGGCCGCGACCGTCTCGGGTGATAGTAGAAACAGCGTGACGAGGTGAGAGGTTCGGGTGCGGGCGCCTTTTCTCTCTGCCGGTCTGGAAGAACGTCATTCAATTGTGTCCCACGGGAGGCACATCGTTCCCATCGTCGCGCTCGCTGTTATTACACGTTATCCGCGTGTGCCGTTTCTGCTCCACGTATACACTTGCAGTCGCGTGCACGCATATAAGCCCATCTATATACCTATCGCTCGCTCTCTCGTGCGGTGTTTCGTGTGTACGAACGGAGTGTGTGCGTGTGTACCCTCGGAACGTGCGGCTTCGTGGCGCAGTGCGTGAAATGAGTGACAAGGACCGTTCCTCTCCCATCCTCGTTGAAAACAGCCTCAAGTCGTTACTCGATCAACCTAGTATCTTTCCATTGATTGGTAAGTATCGATACGATTCTCACTACTTTACGACGCGCGAATATCTTTAGAATGCTTTTCTTGACGCGGGCTCGATATACTGCCCCCTCTCCCCTCACTTTATCGTCTTCTAGAACGCGAATTCTTGCATTTCTTCAAAATTCGCGCAAATACTACTTCAGCGCTGACTGGCGGCAGTCGAACGAATACAAAACACGTTTTTTTCTGCGCGTTTGCATTGACTTTGATCGTGGTCACCCGATATTTTCTTTGGAGCACGAGTGTTCTTTCGACGTGACGTTGGAATTTTCCTTAGATTGTCTTAATTATTCTTGTCGTTGGTTGACGGAGACTGTGAAGAGATAAGCGAGGAGAATGAACGTTTGTCGAAACAATGTATAAATGCTGTTAAAAATAAAAAAAAACATAGTGCTGTAAGCACGCATTTGTGTTCATTGGTTGCGCCGGCGCTCGGTCCTCGGTCTCTCGATTAACCTCGTTTGGACCCCGTGGTGCACCACGTGATGTTACCAACCTAACCTCACTTTCACTTACTCAACCTGTATCTATACACTCGGTTCAGTTCGGCTCAATACGGCTGCTTCACGAAGCGGTATACTAACCTTTCCGATTTGACCATGGAACGAGCGCTATTAATGCCATGTGATAGACTTACGTGGAAATTGGCAATTTCGAGTCAGAGCGATTAACGTGTATATCGAAGACCGATTATTTTTACGATCATTTCCTTCTATATATCATTACCATTTTTTCGAATATCGTTGGAACGAATTCTATTTAATAAATCATTACCGACTGTTTCGGTAATCTTCATGAAATATGTAAGTACGTGTTTTTTCGTTCATCAAGAAGATAGAGTGGGAGGAGAGATGTAAATGGTGGAAAAGTGAAGTATAACGTTCGTTGCGTAGTATTTATTTAGTTTAATACTCGACAATGATATCTGAAACGATGCTCGTCGTTTTACGTCAGTGGACTTACAAGCACTGGACTCGAATAGATTGTCCAATCGTTATATTTTTCTAACAATTGGAACTGCAACGAGCGAATATCTCCGATTTGTAAAATGTATCCCAAGTTCTTCCGTTACTTTGATTCGAAGCGTATTCGTTGTAGAATGTCAATCACGATACAAAGTCCGTTCTCGTCGTGTCGCGGAATAATAATTTGACTTTCTTGCCGTGCTGCATTATCTGTGGAACAAGGTTCGAGTCCACTTCAGGTAATTGTGTTTTGCGCAATCGCGACATTCGCTCGATTCAAGTTTGTCTATTAGTAAAGCAAAAAGGTACACGTGGTCGGTGATAAAAAAGAAAAAAAAAAAGAGAAACTGAAAATCTCGCCAACGTTAATTGTTTCGGAAGCGTTACGCTAATAATTTAAAACGTAGAGATGGAAAATTAAGGACAGTTCCCTGACTCAACGTAATGGCTTACTTCCCATTCAACTTTGCAACCAGTTTCATATGCTGTTCGTGACGAAATAGGTTTCATTGTAAGGTGACATCGAACGATTATAGCGAGTCGTTTTCTCCATAAAGATTACAATAGTCTAGTTGTTTCCCGGTATTTCTATTAAACCGTGTTGACGTTACAAAATTAATTTGTAGACACAAGTTCTTTTAATAGCGCAGGCTGATTAAAAAATAATTGAACACTATCAATTGGACATGTCAAAAGTCAAAATGGTTAACTTTTCTTTTTATAGTCGCAAGAAAAATTTTAAATGTATCATCAATTTTCATTATTTTTTATATCGTAGTTTTAAGCCTTTTGACTATGATACCCGTGATAATTAATTATTTAATAACTATATGTATTTTGGAGTAAGTTAATCTAAAAATCGTGAAAGTTTTTTTATATAACATTTGAGTGTTTTCGTATGAAACGTGTAGTTATTGAATAATACATTTATGCAAGTGTTTAAGTTTTTTTTAAACATTCTGTGTAATTGCTGGTGTTCATTAGTGCATGCAGTATTTGTTATACATTTAAACAACATATTTAGTAAATCTAAGATTTGAAGATAATCGAACGAGCAGGTCTTTCGTAAAAATGAATCATCAATTTTTAGTCTAATCTTTTTAGTTGCGTACTTTAATCGAATACTCTATGTTTATTTTGCAACGATATTATTTTGATTGGAGATATTTCGTGTCGTAAATGAGATAGATTATTATCGTCGAAAGTCGGGATTTACTGTCATTATCAATATTTTGATGCTTCAGATACTGTTTTGCGATTCTTAAAATTATTCTTTTACAGGATTTTTGTGACAGTATCGAAATTTCTAGATATCTGTATTAACTGTTACTCATAGTCAAAGTAATTATTTACTGTCTTTTAATGCCACCAAAAATCGTGTCTTTATTCTTTGAGATAAGCAAAATTCTTATCTAGATAAAAATACTTAATAACGAGTCGAAAATAAAGAAGTTCTTATTCATTACTTGTTACATCGAAATAAAAAAAATTGAATCGTGAAATAAAATGTTTCACAACGAGTAAAGAAAAATTTAACCGTTTGACCGAATAAACGTCACGAATAATTTGTTATACGTTGATTTTACTGGTTATCTATGATTCGAATTACATTCTATTCTGTTTGGCATGAAAATCAACTTTAGATGTGTGAAAATGTCTCATTGAAGAAAATCGCGATAAAAAAAAAATTGTGAATAAACTATTTAGAATAAGCTTATTAAGAGCCACTAGATAAAGTGTTCCCCTAACGACATTACAAACTTCGCCCTATTCAGTTTATCGCGGAAGACGATTTAGCTCGGCTTAGCCAGTTAAAAGGTCAACGAATGATTAAAAATTGTGGCGGCTGGTAATTTTGTGGCGAGCTGACGATGCTGTAAAACTCCATACATATAATGTCGGTCATAATTAGTCAAACCATAGCACTATTATTGTGGCCTCACTTTAAATGTGCAAGTGTTATTCAATTTAACAACTTTATACTCGAAAGATAAACGTGTCTTCTAGTTCTTCGCGACGCGGAACAATATTAATTAGGGTAAACTTATTGATTTCTATTACTGTGAATTTTATTGCTGAAATCAACACGTTATGATAATAGATATGGCTATAGTAAATATTAGAACATAATTAGAAACAACAACATTTTTTCTTTTTAATTATATTCTTTTATCTGAGCCTTCGGTAACATGAATATTATTATTCATAATTTCAGGTAAAAGTTTCGTAATATCAAATGTTGCTAACTGGATGATTCCAGTTACGATAATAGATATGGCTATAATAAATATTAGAACATAATTAGAAATAACATTTTTTCTTTTTAATTATATTCTTTTATCTGAGCTTTTGGTAACGTGAATATTATTATACATAACTTCAGGTAAAAGTTTCGTAATATCAAATGTTTCTAATTAAAATTAAGGACTATTATTAATGTAAAATTCAAAATTTGTGTGTTTGTGGTTATCCTATTCCACTTATTAGTTTTGTCCAATTCATTTAAAACTTTGGTTAGTTACTCTTTACGTTACGACGGAAAGTATGGTGTAAAATATATTAGCTATTATTATATTGAATAATATAAAACCAGCAATCTTAAACTTGTGATTAGCGATCTCGATGATAAATGCAAAGTTTGCAGTAAAATAGTTCCTATTCCTGGCGTTAGATAGCGTCATCAAATTCTGTATATCGACACTGTAGATATCTATTCACATTCGAAATTTTGTATATTTGTGATTTTTCTATAACTCCTACTATTTGGATTCAATCCAGATCAAATTTGGATCAGTTGCTCTGCACGTTCTGACGGAAAATATAGTCTGTTTAATTTTGTATTTTTAAAAAGTAAAGTAAATATTTTGCAAAAAGGAATTGATATGAGTAAAAAAAGAAAAAAAGATCTTGGGTGACTCATTCAGTATATCTATGAAGTCTTTGCATTCAAAAGTTTCCTTTTAAATGTTTACTTTGAAAACTTAAATCAACGTAAAATTCTCCATACCTAGTATGAGGATCTAGTGCGATTTGGCGATATTTCAACTAAATCATGAAAAATTAAATAAACGAAATACGGAAAAGGGTAATTGGTTATTGATACAAGGGTTAAGTAGGTGCGCAATTCGTAATTGGTGTACCGTGACGAGAATATAGGCGTGCCGCGACTCAATTAGCAATGAATTAATGAAAAGACCTTATTTGCAAAGGTTTCCATCACTTCGAGATATTGCAAAGAATATTTTTATGCTATTTGCATAATAATGCCCCTACATGTTTGTGTAAACAAATGTTTTCATCATTGGTAATCGTAACAAATGTAAAACGATCATCTTTAAAAACATTAAATCGAAAATTGCAAGTTGCTGTTTGATGTTTCTTCCGACATAAAAGATTTACATTAAAAAAAGAATCGTTAATATTTCAGTAAAATTTTAATTCTAATATAATGCAAATTATTACAAAATTTTTTTATAACATTAAAATTATATTTACTATTTAAAAAATGCGCTGTGTAAGTGTTAATCTTTTTAAAGTAGAATACACTATTTGCTGCTGCTTGATACAGATTGTAATTTAATTAAATTATACAAAATTAAGTCAATTATAGAAGAAGGATTATATTCAATGGCGGATAAAAAAGTGGGATAAAAAATCTATTATCTGAATTGTAATCCCTTCAAGAGATTTCTTTATTTGTTGAAAAACTTTGACTAATATATTTGTGTTTATACTTATCCAGTTATTAGAGTCAGTTATCCGTGTTTTTGAAACCGTCAATTAATCTCGATAATTGAAGTTGTATTATTGCCCATTCAAGAGAAAGATGAAGCGCAGGTAAACAAAACCACGTGGCACCGAAAGTGCAGTATTGGCAGTAGGTTCGCTCCTGAATATATATATAGAGACAATCGAATGCATAATTTATCATTAATGTATGAAAATTGCAATATTGTTCGTTTCTTTAGAAGATTCTAAGTTGCGACAAACAATTGGCAAGTTTCTCGCTAGTGTTCGGTCAACCCTAGGAAAAATTTTCATAGAAGATTCTAGAGGCCAAAATTAGACGAAAATTAAGAATACAAATTTGTTGATCGAAGCATCGTTAAAAAGTTATTAACGTTTAAAGTTCCGCCTCATATTATATTCTTGGGAAAAAATTTTTTTCTCGAAAATGGTTAGGATTTCGAGGGTATGTCTATTGACCAAAAATGATTGTAATTGAGCCCCGCAACCGAAAATAATTTTTCCAGAAAGATTTGAAATTTTTTTCTGTCGTCGAAAAATTTAGGCACCTACCCCCTGTCGATTTTCATTAAAAATTCGTTTTTGATTTTTAGTAATTTTGTTTGGCGCCCTACAGAAAAGTTGTCTAATACTTTTTTGTAGGTACCCATGAGCTCTACTTCAGAAAAAAGTTTCATTGAAATATATTCACAATTGTAGGAGTTATGGCTGTTTGGAAATTGGACCATTTTTATGGGGTTTTTCTCATTTTGCGGGGTCAAGGACCACCTTTTCGAATATTTTTGCGATTTGTACATATTCTCCATCAAAATACGCGTAGTTTGCTTTTTTAAACATGAAAATCGTCCAATCCGTTCAGAAGTTATAATGTTTTAAAGATTCACATGAAAATTCGGGCAGACATTTCTGGCCAGAAATTATATTTTTGGTAAGGAATTTTTTTCTCGAAACTGAGTAGGATTTCGGGGGTATGTCTATTCACCGAAAATGATTGTAATTGATCCTCGCAGCCGAAAATAATTTTTCCACAACGATTTGGAATTTTCTAATTTTGTCGAAACTCTACTTACTGACGTATCGACAGCCTTACAGTTTTGTGAATGAGAATCACTATCGTGTGTACGCAGCTGTTTGCAGATTACTGTTCGACAGACAGAACTTTATACGTTAATAACTTTTTAACGAAGCCTCGATCAACAAATTGGTATTCTCGATTTTCGTCTTATAGAATTTCGCCTTTAGAATCGCCCTTTAAAATTTTTCCCAGGGGTGACCAAACACCCTGCATATGTATAGAAATAGGTGGTTAGTCAAGTACTTGTGAGAGAGCAGTTAGTTCGAGCGAAAACCGTCCTTGTTTGATCAGCAACAACGTTTAGACAAAGGGTTGAATATAATTATTTCACGCTCGCAAAAAAAACAGATTGTTCAGCATACTTTGGTTGATTAAATTTAAGTGATAAATAATCCTTATACATACTTTTGGAAGTTATCGCTTCATTTATATGAAATATATTACAGTAAATTCGATTTTCATTACCCCAGTAGGAAACTACAAGTCCAAGAGTATAAGTGTCATGGACCTGTTGAAACGAAATATAAAAAATATAAAAACCCGGTTGAATCTCTTTTTGGAGCCATTTGGGCAGTTCTTGACTGGAACGACCTATGGTGTTCTATCTAAATCCTAATGACCGATCGAAACAGCGATCTCTCTACTAGCTGTAACTCTCTCTACTAGCGAATATCGAGGCCTCAGAGTGGGTCGATCCTCTTCTTCGAGAAATGTCATTTGGGCGGTCTTCAACTTGAGCGGCTGCTTATGGTCTCTTTTTTTTTTTTGTGAGGCCTAGCGGACGTTCGGAGCGGCGAGGCCGCTCGCCTCTGGCCTGGCGGTGGCCTCCAACCGAGAGTACCGCTCTTCTGGCAACTGGCCAGAGCTTATGCCAGGTTTCAACATACCGGTCGACATGGATATTTTCGGGTTTGCGGCGAAACGGACAAGCTCTGCCTTCTCTTTCCTCGCTTCTGACCTCGCCGCGCGACCGGACGCCACCATCCCCTGTGTCTCTCGATCTTAAATCCCATCGACGATCGCCGTACTCTCGCTTTTCCGTCGGATTTACTCGCGTACGAGCCTCCATTTTATTGATTCACGAACCCCGCTAGCCAATTGCCCATCGTACCTCGCGAGCATCGGGGTTTCTTAATTGTTTCTCGCGGCGCGGCGTGTGAGAAGTGGATTCGAAGTGCCGCCACAGTGGTTCGAATCGAGAAATCGAGTGACATTTTTGTATAACTTTGCAACCGTAAAAGATACATCGGTATGAAATTTGAACCGATCGATGTTGAGATGTGAAGTTCAATTTCTCGATTCGGACCACTGTGTGCCGTGGCGAAAATTTGAAACGCGGTACAAGAGCAGGATACGCTGTGTTTCGATACGAACAATGGGTAGAAAACGAGCAATTTTTGATCTTCCTACGAACGTATACTCGCAAGGAACATCGCGTAATCGTAACACGACAATTTTTTTATGAAACTTAGCAAGCAGATAGGTCATTGACGAATGTTAAACGCGTATGCTTTTTTTGTTGGCTGATATTCGTATTCAAGAAGCAAAGACAAACGAGTCGTGGATGGAATATTACACAGGGTGATCGATAACAGGTGGGTAATTTTTTAGGGGGTGATTTTACGTGCCGAAATTAAACGAGAATTAAACGAGGATTCCGTGTTGTCCAGTCTATAAGCAAATTATATCGTACCCAAAATAGATTGGACGAAGCATTTTTACGAGAAAATCCGTTTTAAGGCTCTTTGATCGGCGTTTTGACTGTTCAACAAATGTATTTTTTTCACGTATGCGTGTACAATTAACTGGACAGTTTTTTTAGTTCAGTTTGTGTATCACAAATTTCTGTAGAATTGTATTAAACGTTGTCGGTGATTAGATTTGTCACCATATTCAGAAACCCTGGATTTGTTAACAACAAATAAAAAATATACAAATATGTGATTACTTTATTTAGGATTTAAATTAAATTTGCATTATTACGTGGGTCGTTGGTGTGTTTGTACCACGGTTAGCTAAAGTGTACGACAAATTTTTGGAAACTATATAGGGCGAATTAATGAAAATTATTATCTAAAATAACTCATTAATTAGTGGTTATATATATAAAAAAACGTTTTCAATGAATTTTATTGTACTCGGAGGGACTTATTGGTTAGATTTAATTTAATTTTTTTATATTTAATATTTTCTGAAATATCAAGGTGATCTTGAGATATTTCAATGTCAACACCACTATCTTTATTCGGTGTTGTAATAGATAAAAAGATGAATTCAGTGACCTTATGATAAGATGATTTTGAATTGTTGAAGAGTGTTTCGCAAAATTAACTATTGTAGTTTCTGAGTTAGTATTCTGAATAAAAGCATTAACAGTGACATAATTTGTTTCATTTTGAGGTACAGGGTCAATTCGATGGTACCTTATTTAGTTTGTTGAATCTACCTTTTTATCGACTACAACACAACGTTTAAAAATAAGGCATTGATCTTGAATCCCAGTAATGGGATACAGAATATTTGACGTAAGTCGAAGAAAAGACATAAGGCTAGATAAATATAACACAACTGGGAAAAGTTGTATTTCTAAAGTGGTTAGAGATACACAAAATGTCAGAAGATAAAAATAAATGACATCGAATGATGCACAAACTGAATGTAACTTTATTCATTTTTATTCATTGATGTATCTAAAAACTGTCCTTTTTTTAAATGGAACTTCATAATTTTGATCGCGCTATTTGATATATTCTTTTAATCTTTATGAAAAAGTATCAAGATACTTATGTCCTTTTAATAGTTTAGGAGTTATACCATTTTAAAGTATACTGATCTATTTTGGTGTATTTTATAGATGCTATACGATACTCACGGTACAGCAAATGTTCAAATGGTATTTTATTACAGTCTAAACATTTTTTCATTCTTTTCTTTACGTTATATAATACTTCTGTTATGTCCCTGTTTAGAATTTTTAGTATTTCTAAATGAATACGATGTTGAATATTTTAAACACTAGTAACAGGATGCTAATACACATTATCGTTTAATTGTCTCCGTCAGAGATTCAACGTGAAAGTTGATCCTAATTTGATTGATATTAGACATAGATGCGTGTTTAGTAATTATGTCATAAAGTCATAAGGATTCTTTTTCTTTACGTTGTAGAAACTTTCACTTTGTTTACGCCTGCGCGAACTAATCGTTGTGTAGATTATTTCCTAAAGACGTTTCGGTATTCTAGGCGCTAATATAATACCGCTACGTCGACGAACAACCGTGTGGTTAGCCTCAAAATGAGCTTCTTAATTAACTCCAGAGTATGCTGATAGGATTATTCAAATACTATTCAGAACAGGAAATGTATGCTGCCTGATCCCAACATCCGGCCCTAAAGGGTTAACGTGAACGTGTCAATTGAATTTCCTCGCGATCTCCTTCATTTCTCGATCTGTCCTCGTCGTTCATCTTCTCGTTCAACCTTAGCCCCAAGTAGGATGTGAAGAAATGGTCGAATCTTGCATCGGTCCGGAACCTAAAATATTAACTAGATGAGAGAAAGGTCATTTTTCAGAGTCCAAATATGTATAAATTCATTAGATGAATTTGAATTTAAATAAAATGAAAACTACGAAAGATGATCTGGTGCTCGTTCTTTTATTTTGCATTTGATGACATTGTACTTACGTAGAGTACATATCGTTTAAATCACTACCACGATTGCGTTTAGTCGAACAAATACGGTGAACCCAATTTTCGACGACTCTGGTAGATAAATCAGTTTCACAACACGTTGTGGTTTGTTGGGATAAACAAGAGACTTTTAAGTTTTAAAAGTCTAATGGCGACAAGTTGCAAGATCTTGGTCTTCGGTCTGAATACAGGCAGTTGTCGTGTCATAGAATTTCTCGATCCTTAAAAAATTTTAGGCGTTTGTCAGACACATTAGCAGTTTTGTTGTATATGTTGACGCATTTGTTTTTAAGTAACCCCAGAAATAAAAATTCGGTGAATTTAATTATACGAAAAGAAGTTGTTTTACATATTTACATATTGGGAAAACTTGTTCCAGTTACTCGAGCAACAAATAGTTTCAGTAATCCGGGGAGAAATTTTTCTAGTTATCCAGAGAAATACCGTAGCTTTCGAAGAAGCGAATACTCACCAATCGGTGTCTAGGCGTGTGTCGTAAACGTTCAACGATCAAAACTATACTGATTCGCTTGTCACGTCGAACAAATGAACCACTCGATGTAGGTTCACGCGAAGTTCAACGAACTGGAGCATCGCAGGTGCAGAACACCTAACCAGAAAGTAACAGAAACGTCCGCTTTCAGTGGCTGCTTTCTATTTGTTAGCATCTTCAAGGTATGGTAATGAGTAACAAGTTACACCGAGGCAAGTCTTATCTGGTCATAAGTTGCTTACTCATTATTGCGCCGGTTTAAATAATTTACGGTCCCAGCAGAGGGGCACGTGGACGTTTCTCGGAGCGCTGCTCGCCTATATTTACGATCCTGTAATAGGTATTCCGCCGATAAGATAGTGGCAGTGATGTAGAGCTGTACTGATTAGAAATGAAAACGTGCCTCTGTGAGCAGCGATAAGTTGTCAATATCCGATGACAGAAATCTCGATGTTGAATTTCAAGTTTGGATTTCCCGACGAATTTTCAGTTTTACGTGGACAAAATTAGAAGATACCCCGAAAATCGTTGGTTTTGGTATTCGATATTATAGTTGTATCGAAACACATTTCGTGGAAGCAAAATTGTTAATAACATCTTCATAAATTTGGTGAGAAATAATAACAAATTCCTAATTTAATTATAAGACTTAAAAAAAAAGAAAAGACTACAAAATTTCAGAAAATTTTCTCTTTGCTTGGATGTAAAAGTTAAATTTGATGCACACCTTAAAACAGCTCTTTTATCTCTTGATTCGAGGAATGATTGTTTTCCTGATTTCTTCCTTTTTCGTAAGAATTACACATCTAATTATTTTCATTTTTAATGAAAACTCCTTTTGCTCTTCTTTGAAGGATTTTTATTCTTTCCTCTTCAGTTAAAGATTAGCCACGTGGCACGCTGATAGTTTTAATGTTTTTCTATTTTATATTAATGAAACCACTCTAATGGAGAATTTATAGTACGAAACACACGAATATATCTAGATGCAATGATTGTCTGTAGTTGGCTAACATTGGCGCCTTATAATTTTGTTCACTATTGTATATTATCGATGATTAAGTATTAGAACACTTGGTCAAAACGTTGTTAATGTATAGATTATGTATATGTATAGATGGAGGTTTTACTGTAATATAATTTGTTTAATTTGTCGAAAAGCTGTGCAACTTGTTTACAGTTCATCGTCTCGTAGACATGTCTTACTTTTGTGCCTTTTTACGCGTACGTGTGTGTGTATAGTTTGAACAGACAGTCAAGTTAATGTAATTGGACGAATCGTACAAGTGTGCGATGACACGAAGCCTTTACGTCGTGCCTCAAAATATGGCTTCCGTGTCACGGTTCTTGCGAGCGCGATGGAACATTGTAAAGATTGAAAGTTTTTGAACCTCCGGTCCCATATTTCCGAAGAATATCTCCTAACATTTGAATGCATAGAAATCAATTATTAGAACAAGACAATTGATATCCGCTATTGCAAATATAACAAACACCACACTCAACATGCGTGCGTAACTGCACTAATTTAGAAGTGTGTTCTGATCTGTGTCAACATTTTTGAAACTCCCCCCCACCCAATCACTGAACAGTTTTATTCTCGCAATATTTTTTTGGAAACTCTAACATTCTTTCGTGAATATTCTTTTACGTAATTAAGCGTAAATTAATTTACGAATTAATCTAAAATTTTTATTCGTTATTCAATTTTGCCACCAATACCAGTTTTCTGTTAACGAGTAGGAATTTTGAAAGATTGTCTTTCAGGAATATGCCACTGGACACATGGCAAAAAGTGTTGGAACAAAACTTGTTAAGTTTTAACAAAATGTTTTAACAAAAATGTTAAGTTACTAGAGAAATTTTGTCACGTTATCTTACTCTGTAGATATTATCCCATTCGATCGTCATTTATTTTTAAAATGTTAACATAATGGAAAATAGTATTGCACAACATTTTAATGAAAAATTAGAGAACTTTTATAGCGAAGGTATAATGGTTTGAAAAAAATGGGAAACGAACAAAAAGGTGATTATGGTTTTTTTATGAAATTCAATGATATGGGTGTAATGTTGCTTCTAGTAGAAAATTTGACGCGTACTTGTAGGGTAACTTAATATTTTCAATATCTACGAATAATCGTCTCCAGTACGAGGCTTTCGAATAGGAAACAAAACGAGTGAGCTTTCGTTCGGTATGCGTGCACATCACGAACGAAGTCAGCGGGAATAATATTCGATTTGGAGCGGCGCCAACTGTAAAAAGCAGATTTCGACTAAGTGCACCGGTGCTGTTTCACCTGCATTCGAGTTAACATGCGAAATACGCGAAGGCACGTGACGTGCCTCGGCCTGTGCATCACGTGCGTGTGCGTAATTCCGAATATTTCTATTTCGCGTTATCCGCGGGGCGAGATAAACCGGCGCGTGATCGCGAGTCCGTTCGTCTCTATCGTATTTTTGGATACAATTGTCCACGTGATGCAACCGTAAAAGTTCGAAAATCCTTGAAGATAACAATATTTACAAACGCTAATTCGATGGGAAAGCATATTACATATCTTGACATAATCGTAAGATCGCCTTAGTTAAATTAAAAGTTTTTAAGTAAATTGTTGCGATTTGAATTCATTTTCAGGCCATAAATGGATAATCTTATTACTAATCTTTATATAAATGTTAATGTTTAAACTTCACGACGGTGTAGATATTTAAAAGTTTCAAACTGGAAAATAAATAGCTACTTTCTTAATGAACTGGAACATTCAGAATTAATTTTCAGATTAGAAATCGAGAATGATATTAGTTGATCGTAATGCAATTTTGAATGATCGACATTCTAGAAAATGTCAATATTTATACTATTTTAAATGTATTATACAATATATATAATTACATGTTGAGGAATAAGTTGTTATAGTTTAAATTAATTTTTATGCTATAAATCGATAATAGAATTAATCAAACAAGATGTAATAGTGAATATGTATTTGAAATTTTCAGAGATATTAATATTTACAAATTTCAAGCTGTAAAATATCAAATAGCACTTTGTATAGTGAATTGTAATATTCAGAATTAACTTTGGGTTTATAAAATGATAATGTTGTTAATTAATTACGGTGCAATAGCGAATGTTTGAAATACCCAGAGATATTCATATTTACAAGTTTCCAACTGCACTATAGTAAATTGTAATTTTCATAATGAATTGTAAAATTTAGAATTAATTTCGAGGTTTAAGGTCGATGATGTCATTAGTTGGTCGTCATTTTATTTTCGATTTGCTCAATCTTGAAGATAACAATATTAATTACCTGCTTTAGATACTCAATGATCACGTAGTCAAAATAAATGTTTCGGAGTAAATTGTTGCGAATTGAATTAATTTTTACGTAGAAATCGATCATGTTGACCGTTATAAAATCGTAAATGTCTGAGATCTATCAAGATAACAATATTTACAAGTTGTCAACTGCATAGGTTGGGGGTATGTATCTATCTGTTGGCGATTGTAGCAGGTGTCGTCGCAAATTAAACATTAAAATTTTGTATAAACATTATTTTTCATTAAATACAGATATGAGATTTTCCTCTTTTATTGGTTTTGAAGTTCCAGCTATTTCATTTTCACATTGCTTCCACGTTGTTTGCAGTTTAGCCTCTTTAGTTTTAAATTCCTTCAATGAATCGTTTACTTGTAGACATTTCTTTTTCTATTTCAGATCCTTTTTTTTCTTATTTTCTAATGTCTCCATTTTTTCAAGTTTTTCTTCTTGTTTCCTACGTTACGAATGCAGTATTATGGACGCCACCACCGAATTTGTGTCACAGTAATGAGCCCATTCTCCATTCGAGTGTACCTACTGCTAAGGGCTTAATTTTGTTATTAAAAACATAAAAAAAACTCTCTTTCTATACATTTGCACCATAAAGGAGGTATTTAAATAGTAAAAGAAATCTTTTCCTAATCAGTTTTAAACAGCATGATGGACGTAGCATTATTTAAGGAAGCTCTTTGGTAATCCTGTGGTAGTCAGAAAAGGAAACCAATTATCTATTTTACATCTTTCATAAAGGTTCTTTTTTCTAACATACGAAAAATATGGGAGTGGTTCAACAATTTGTTCTGAAACGTATCTTTTTCTATTACACTCGCTACCTTTTTCTATCTTTAAACCGATTTTATTACAATGACAATAACTATCGAAACTCTTAACACTCTCGAATGTATAAAAACATTCACTTTCAACAGTTTTAAGGTTCGAATCGTATTCGAAACGATTGGAATCTTCTTAGTTTCGAAAACTTTGAACCGTTTCAAAGGTTTGAACAGTCCATAACTGATGGTATATCCTCGAGGCGAAACGCGAGCGTTGATTGCAACCGGGACACATTGGATACGACCATGCGTGTAATGCACTTTGCGCGCGGATGCAAGAGTCGCATTCGCGTCCTTGTGTGTTTTAACAATGACATCGACTGCAAAGAGATAGCGACCAGTTTCCCGGCGAGCTGCCCGAACACGTTCGTAAATCACTCTTCGTCTCACAATACCGTGTTAATGTAACGTGCTTGCTTAGCAAGCAGTTTTATCCTGATTCTCGAGTAATTATGCAGACGACGATTCCATTCGAAACTGAATTATTGGTACACGGTACCGTTCGTTATTTACATGCCGCGTATCGTTTATCAAGTCTCTGTCATTATCAACAGTCAGACGGCGGATGTTTGAACGCCGGAATTGGGTCATTTCTGACCCACACTTATACAAGCACGTTAGGCATCAGAAGATCAAAAGCAGATTTTTATCTATTAACATATATGTACAGGCATTTCTCGTACAACATGATAGTTTTAAATAAAATTATATTTTATTTAAAATAAGGTAACAAATAATCATTTGAAATAATCAGATTATTTTGAATACTTTATTATTTTTACTTCATGCATAATATAGGAAATTGACTTGATTTTTTATTTAGTTTAAATAAATATTTCAATTACTTTATCTAAATAAAATAACGAATAATTTGACATAAGAATTGTTGAATTAATTGGACTATACATAGCTTAGTTTACGAGTGTGTTTTTATTATATTAATTTAATTTAACCACCAGTATTTGTTTGCATTCTTTCAATGCTTATCGATGATAGTCAATACATGAATCTAAGATTATCGTCGTTTATATTGATGTTTTTTATCATATAGGAGTTTCTTATCATACGTTTTTCTATTAATATGATAGATCAAAGTGTCGTTGTTTTCGTTTTGGATGAAACTCTCTTCTTCCATGTAAATAAACATAGAGTGTGTGAGATATTAGCGAGTTTGATACGAGATTTTGTTTATTTTTTATCAGTGGTCTCTAATTAATTTTGAAATAAATAACATTCAATGGACGGTCGAGGAATGTATATGTATATACGAATAGGTGATCAGTCAAGCACTTGTGAGAGAGGCACAAGTTGTGCATATCCCTCTACTGGTGAGCGCGGAAAGTATCGCTACGGTAGATTTTCAATCACGGGAAATATTAAAAAATATAATTTGAAGATAAAACGGGTTGAAAGTTTCTTATTATTTTCATTAACTAAACAAATACGAAAGACACAAAGAATTTGAACATAGGATTTTGCATTCATATTTTTTAAATTGTATTCTTAAAAAGAATATAAAAAGAAATCAACTATTTTAAGGGTTTACAGTATAATAAATACAGTAGAATATCTTCTTAATTCAACTGAGCTAATTAAAAGAGTTACAGTTTGATTACCATTCTTCTTCAATCTCCAATATTTAGTTCTCCTGAATTGTACAGAAATATGATTCTCCGCTTCGTGTAGTACAGGGTTGAATTTTGCCAAACTTTTACCAGTTTGTTTTGCGATTTTCTGTCACACGTATCGGTCAACGAATAAATCAGTTTCTGTTATAGTTCTTTACTTCGTGATTAGTAGTTTGTTGTCGAATATTTCTGGCTGCGACGGTGCTAGTCTATCCGCCGAGCTGCCTAGGTGAAATAGTCACGCGTTACAACTACACGTGTGCGTGAACAAACGCATCATTAGCAAGACTATCATTAGCCAACAAGGCCGTGAGCAGGGCCGTCGTCGTTGACTAACGGCCACGAGTTTACAACAGGAATCGACTCATCTTCTTCCATCCAATTCGACAAAATTTTTATTTCCGTTCTCAAAAGTTACCAAGTCGCCCAAAAGAAGTTCATTAACCTTGCATTCATCGCGCGAGTAATAGTAACGTATTTAATCGCGTGGGAGATAATTGTTGCCAATTCTTTAAGTGCCATGAGGTGTTTGTAGCAAACAATGTAAATGAGAAATTTGGTAAGTTTTTGTAGAAAACAATGTGAATTACCGTTGTAGCCAATGCGTTACTTGAGATACAATTAAATAAATTCTTGCAATACCTCCTAATAGAAAATGAAAATATCATATTCAAGAAATATATTTTTTATATTTTTATATTCTTAAGTAATTGTCGAACAAACAAGTTTGGCACATATAGACTTTTCTACAAACATACTTCTTTTTACAAATTGATGTCATTACTAATGCAAGAAATACAAAAATTTTGTAATGTGTTTAGGTTATTACAAACTTAGTGACGTGTAACGTTAAACAAAATTGAATTTTGTTAATAATTTAAAATCAGCAATGTTTTATCTTCCTCCCGAAAAAAGTAGATTCTTGGCACTTTCATTGTTTTCTACAAACTCTTCAATTTTTTAGTTTTTTTAACACATATTTTGATGAAAATGTAGCTAGAGTAGTCTTTTTAGTAAGATACAATCATAAAATAAATCATATAAATCTGTAGTTTCGAGCAATCTGAAATACTTGGCATAAATTAATTTTCACTATCATTTTTGATAAATTAATGAAAGAAAACAATGAAATATTGACAGAGTTGATGGTTTAGGTCAGGAGTGACGAACTGGCGACTTGCGAGCCAGTTGTGACTCTTCCTCTTACTTTTTTAAATAGGAAACTCGAGCAAATTAATAGCCGAAACTATTCGAGTATAATTTTCTTCGAATTTTCGAAGTCGTAAAAGTATCTTCGCCGATGAACCGTGAACAAAGAATATTCGAAAAAATTATACAAGGTTTCAGATCTGCGAAACAGTTAATTGCGCGTACCAACATTTATTACATCGAATAGGAAACGAGTTTCGATGCAAAACGTGTTCAACAGGAAAATGGATTTAAATGGATTCAAGCAAACAGTCTGAAACGTGTTTTACCAGCTGTACCACTTTTCCTTTTTCTCCCGTCAATCTTTATGCTTTGGATAGATCCATCGATGAGTCTCTCTTGTAGGATTTTTCTTGTTTCTCTTTGCTACATCTCGAGGCGGAGGATCCTTTGCAGGTACACTTTGTGGATTTTCTCTTACTAAGTGGCTGCTGCTTCTCTTGGGTTGGGTTTACTGATATATTTGCGAGGTTTTTTTTTGATTAAAATATGACCAAAGACGATATAACTTGGATCATATTTGTGTATTTAACGAGTGATAATATCTTATACTGTATTAGAAGTAAGTTAAAAACAAATTATATCGTGCTTGGTCTTATTTTAGTCTTTAGTTTATTGATTAAAATATAACCAAACACGATATAACTTGGATCATATTTGTGTATTTAACGAGTGACAATATCTTATTCTGTATTAGAAGTAAGTTAAAAACAAATTATATCGTGCTTGGTCTTATTTTAGTCGGAAAACTCGCACGAATATATTGATAAAAAATTCATTAAAAAATAAAAACAAAAATAAAAAAATTTCATCTTTCTACTATGTACTATTGTCTTACTGATATTCGAGCTCAGATCAGATTACATTTCGCGGTCCACTCGACGTTGAATTTCGTTGGTATGTCAAGGGGAGTCCCCTTTAAGTAGTAGCGACGATTATCGTTCACTTATCCAATCGAAAATGACTCGCAGTTATCCAAGCATTGCTGTTTACCTGGATCGTTACCAGAGTACACGAGCTGTTTTTGCAGCATCCTCTGATGACGATTACGACTTTGATTTCTATACAGGATGTCGGCACAGTAAAGGAAGGTGGTAGAAAATGGTTAAATTTCGGGGTAGTTTTGACCAAGATTTTGATAAGACCTCATTACATACTATATTTTTTTCTGGGCACTTTAGAATAGAGTTATATTCTAATTTAAATCTTTTCTTTAAAGTGAACTATGCTTGCTGATTGCTGTATTCGGTGCATCAAGTATAGTAAATCGTGATGGGAAGACAATCGAAACGTCTACATAATAAACAATTAAAAATTGTTGAATTTCTGATTTTCTATTGGCTTGAACTATTTTTTTAGTTCCATGTTTTCTTTTATTTTTCTAATAGATCATTTGGACGCCTGATAAATTATTTCACGGGTCATTGAACGAGCAATTGCGAATCTATTTACTTGTGATAATTTTGGAAACAAGATACGACGCATAGTGGAACGTTGCCATAATCTTTGCGTGTAATATAATTATCTTTTGGTATACGTATCTTTTTAGATCACGTTTGAACTCAAAAATTCAAAATGATTAAGTATTTTGGATTATCATAGTGGATAGATGAATATTGTATGGATAAATTTGAAGATAGAATTTAAGCCCGACCATCATCACGATCATAATTGGAGAAAACACATTAGAATTAGGATTTTAGAAAATTTCACAAACTACGTACGTTAATGTTTATACAGGGTGTTCGGCCATCACTGGGAAAAATTTTAATGGGGGATTCTAGAGGTCAAAATAAGACGAAAATCAAGAATACCAATTTGTTGATGAAGGCTTCGTTAAAAAGTTATTAATGTTTAAAGTTCCACCCATACTGAATTTTTTTCTCGAAAATGCGCAAGATTTTGGGGGTATGTCTATTCACCAAAAATGATTCCAATTGACCCCAGCAACGGGAAATAATTTTTCCAGAACGATTTGAGATTTTTTTCTGTCGTCGAAAAATTTAGGCACCTACCCCCTGTCGATTTTTCTTAAAAATTCGTTTTTGATTTTTAGTAATTTTGTTTGACGCCCTACAGAAAAGTTGTCTAATACTTTTCTGTAGGTACCCATGAGCTCTACTTCAGAAAAAAGTTTCATTGAAATATATTCACAATTGTAGGAGTTATGGCTGTTTGAAAATTGGACCATTTTTATGGGGTTTTTCTCATTTTGCGGGGTCAAGGACCAACTTTTCGAATATTTTTGCGATTTGTACATATTCTCCACCAAAATACGCGTAGTTTGCTTTTTTAAACATTAAAATCGTCCAATCCGTTCAGAAGTTATGACGTTTTAAAGATACATATAAAATTTTGGAGTGATATTTCTGGCCTGAAATTATATTTTTGGTAAGGAATTTTTTTATTGAAACTGAGTAGGATTTCGGGCATATGTCTGTTGACCAAAAATGTTTGCAATTGACCCCTACAACTAAAAACAATTTTTCCAAGACGATTCGAAAGTCTTTATTTTCACCCAAAACTTTCAGCACCTATCCGATTTTTTTCTCGAAAGTGGATAGGATTTTGGAGGTATGTGTATTCACCAAAAATGATTGTAATTGACCCACGCAACCGAAAAAAATTTTTCCAGAACGATTTCAAATTTTTGAATTTAATTGTTAGTAACTTTTTAACGAAGCCTCCATCAACAAATTGTGAAACAGATTATTGTAAAAATTCGAGATATAACATTGTAAAAATCCATCCACAGAATATTGCAAAGGTCCTCGACGTGGACTAAATCAATCGCGCTTTACTAAATTATTTTATTAAACAACGAGCATTTTATACTTCGTCGTGAGCCAACCATTTCAACGTTGTCGCGACGCACACGACAAAAATTGTTGGATGATTTCGCGAGAAACGTCGAATTAACAAATTTATCACGATCGTGTATATCTGATCGAATCGTCGGAATGACGTTTGGGAACACGAATTCGTAAAATTTTCGTGAGATTTTAGGTGAAACGAGGAGCGGTCTCCGCGAGATGATTGTCGATTGCTCGAACAATTTTCTCCCGCGTTGTTTCCATTCGGAATCCAATGAAAACAAAATTCATCGTGTCGCGGGCTTTATAACTGGCGACGGTCCAGCGAAAAAAATAAAGGGATTTCGATCTATTTCTTTCCGGTTCGCGTCTACTTTCCTCCCCTTGTTCGGATCGGTCTCTCTCTCGGTCTTTCGGCCCACCAAAGCAGAAATAAAACGGCACCGAATAGCGCCAGGAGAGTACGATAGACCTTTAAACGGTGACGTCACCGAAGCTGTTTTCTCATGCCTTCGTAAATATAGTACTCTTCCGCCTGTTTGACTTGCAAATTGAGTACGCAATTAGAGAACTGCTCGAAAAATTGCCGTTCGAATTATCGGTGGGGCACGGCAGAAGCGAAACCGGACAAAATGTGTGGCGAATGTTTTGTCGCGTTCGAACGACAGTTTCGAAAGAAAAACACCAATACTCGTCTACCTGGAATTGTTACAGTTTTCTTGGTACTTCGAAGTTTATTGCTTGGACAACTATATTGTATATTGTTTGATTGCAGCGAATATAGCGAGCATAATATAATATTCTAATCATACAGTGTTTTAAATAATGCAATAAATAACTTATTGTGTTAACATAACACTAAAGTTGAGAGATTACTTTAATAATTGTAACTTTTACTTATATTGTCACTCTTGCAATTAAAATATATATAAATGTTAACTAATATAATACATAACAGTATTATAAATTAATAAGAAGGTAGTTTTTGCATAACTTAAACAAATTGCATTTAATGTTGTTACTTATTCTTTTTGTAAATTCTTACTATTATTTATGAAAAATATAAAATAAAATATTAAGAAACTCGTTAAGAAATAACTTGAACGTCATAAATATATTTTATCAAACGTGGCAAACATAGTTTGTGGTGTTCTGAAATGTCCAATAATTTTATCGGGGATAGCGAGCAAGAAAATGAAACCACTTCTTCACTCATTCTTCATTCTTATAAATATAGCGCAGTAGAATTAATACTCCAGCAAATTAGCGAAACAATGATATCGAACGATGTTGCAATCGACAGAAAACTAAAAAATAATTGCTTTCGAGTCTTCGCAGGTTCGTGTATATAGTATACACTTCGAAGTGTTTGGCAATTAGAGAGCTGCTCGAAACATTGCCGTTCGAGTTATCGAGAAGGAAACGACAGAACCGAAACAGAATAAACTGTGTCAGAAAGTTTACGAACGTACAAATGCCAACTTTGTAAGTAAAAACTGTTGCGTGAAGGTTTACTATGTTGAATACGATTAACAAAAAATGCAAGTATAACAATACCTTCGAATAATAAAATAAGATATTGCAAAGGTTCGTTTCTTGTTAGTTTCGACGAGATCGTGTCGATGCTTAAGAAGGAATTCAATTTTCATTGTTGAGAAACTTCTTAAAGATTTGTCGTTTTTAGGTGGAAAGTTATGCTTTCCGCTCGTTCAATTGTCATTGGGAGATTCTAGAGACGACAATCAAGAATATCAATTTCTTGATTGACGCTTAGTTAAAAAGTCATTAAAAAATTAAATTAAAAAATTTCAAATCGTTCTAAAAAAATTATTTTTGGTTGCAGAGGTCAATTACAATCATTTTTTGTCAATATCCATACCCCCGAAATCCTATTCACTTTCGAGAAAAAAATTCATTGCTGAAAATATAATGTCTGACCATGACTGTCTGGTTACCCCGAAAAAAAAAATTTCAAATCGTTCTGGAAAAATTATTTTCAGTTGCGGGGGTCAATTACAATAATTTTTGGTGAATAGACATACCTTCGAAATCCTATGCACTTTCGAGAAAAAAATTCGAGAAGGTATGAAATTTTTGGACAAAATTAAAAAATCTCAAATCGTTCTGAAAAAATTATTTTCAGTTGCGGGGGTCAATTACAGTAATTTTTGGTCAATAGACATACCTTCGAAATCCTATGCACTTTCGAGAAAAAAATTCAGTATGAGCGGAATATTAAACGTTACTAACTTTTTAACAAAGCCTCAATCAACAAATTGGTATTCTTGATTTTCGTCTTATTTTGGCCTCTAAAATTTCCCATTAAAATTTTTCCCAGGGGTGGCTGAACACACTGTATAATGATATTTATGAAATCAATAAAAGGGGTACACCTAAAGTTTGAAACCAATAAAATATGGCAATAAGTTACTAATGCTTAGTAATGCATGAGAATCGATCAAAGCACCGTGTTTAATCTGTGGTTGAGGCTCGTTCGATTTTGTTAGATTGCACGAAGTGTGTCGACTAAGACTACTCGATGTATCACCCCTAATTTCAGGGGACTAAACGAGACGAATTGGGTTTAATGGTTTATTTCGGAACTCAACAAAAATGTATATTATTTAAACTTCTATGGTAATATTATCGATAATCCTTGTTCCAAAAAATTGATTTACTTTAAAGGTGTCTTCTACTATGAATCTTTGAGAGAATCTATTATTAATATATTTTATTATAATTACTGATTGTAATTATATTATATCTTACAGTAATTGTTCATACATATATGTATTCGTGTAATGTTCCGATAAGATTCCAGCGTATTTATGTAGAAAAAGCTTGCCGTGTCTACTTAAAAAATGTCTGTTTCACTGAATAAGAAAATAAGCAGAGATGCGTGATGTATTTAAAGATTTTTCATAGGATAAAGCGTACACGCTTTATTATCTAACGTATGCAAATTTTATGCCATAAATAGGTATTTACTGCGAAGAGAACAGGTATTCAGAGAAAATACGTTGCAGGTTATTAAAGGAGATTAGGTATGTACGGAGGAAGCGTGCGTCGATTACTCGTACAAAGATAAATGCTTAAAAACGGTTCGCGAATTTGTTGATTTTTTATAACGTCGGTTTATGCGATCATAATCGGAAATTAAATTATTTTAATCAGGGAAGAAGCATGGAGTCAATTTATAAGTTCCAAGCCCTTTGAACAAAGCAATCGCATTACGTTTATCGTGATATAAAAAAAATGTTTACTGCAGCGTTTTTTTTTTGTTCGACGATTAGAGATGCGTATGGTCTATGATTCAAAAACGTTTTCACGACATTTGCTTCCGTCGTGATGATAAAACGTATGTATAAGTTATTAATCCAATACTAAGTTCATTCTTAGTTGAATTATTGGGGTTTTAAATCGAAGAAATTTAATCGTTAGATAGGTACGTTTGTGTTTCGAGTGAAATTCTGGTCGATGTAAAGATTATCTAAAAAATCTAACGCGCAACAGTGGAAAGAAATGTAATAAATTGTGATAAGAAGCTTCTTGTAACGTTAGTGAGATCTCCTGCAGAGAGCAGCACAAACAGAGTCAGACTCTACTGGCATCTGGCACGGGTTCATGGAATTTCGTGGCACCATCGCGAACTTACCATCGTTATTACGTACGTATATTTAATAACGAAATAATATAAAAACGTGTGAATATGTTTTTACGATAAGATATTCAACAATTCGATCTATATTTCAAGAAGAACACTTTACGATCACTTGTATCTTGCAAATACAAACGATATTGATAACTATCAAAACAAATAAGACGACGCTACGTTTCTTCGATTCGTTTATTCTATCGTTAGAATTTGAAATATTTTTAATAGTCGTAAAATTATATCGACGATCTATAATGTGTTCTGACTCAATTTAACGATCACATCGAAACAATGGAAAATTTTCAAACATCTTACTTATTAAGTTTACGCGTGCTGCATAAGTGTGAGAAGTATAATTGTTGAAAAGAAAATAAGAAGGAAGTAAGCGTGAAGGTCGAACGAAACGTGGAAATGTCGCGGATTCAAGCTTTTCTTTGGAACTGTTTTACATAAATAATATATTTAAATATTCCTATACCGAATTTTCGTCGTACGTCGATGTATTAAAATAAATTTAATAAACATTTTATGAAACGAAACATTATCGGGACACGTTCTATCGGCTCTTTTTTCTTTTTGTGCACGGTATTGTTTGTGAAATACCGCGAAACGAAAAGCTTTGTGAATGCACAAGGACGTGCACCGGACACGATGCATTCATCCATGCTAGATCCGTGTACAGAGTTGTTTATTGTTGGCTGGCTAACACGAGTTCCTGCATAAACTGATTGTCCAAATGATTCTAAATTGCCCAGCTTCATCGCAGGAATTGCCGTATTAAGTTTAATGGATATTATAGATGTTTAAGGTATTTTCGATGAAACACGAATCAATTCGAAGGATCACTGTAATGTTATCGCCGCCATTAAATACGGCGTCGTTGCAGCGACGTAGAAAGTAATTACAATTAATTACGCCTCGATTGACAACGACACGAGCGTTCAACCCTGGGTCATTTATGACCCACGCTCCTTCAGAAACAATCCGAACAAATTATACGTTATTTTACCAGTAGCAAATTGTTAATAAAAGTAACACCAAAACACATTAATCGAAAATAAATTGACGCGCAAAACAGAAAGTTTCCTGTATTGTGGTTCATTTTAGTTTACGTTTGTAATGCGTGCTTGAAGTGTACATTGTTTTACGTTCGAATCTTTTAACGAGAAACTTTTTTCGGTACAGTGAAGATACTGGAAATTATAAGACATTGAGAGGCAGGTTACTCCGTACCTAAAAAATTGCATTTCGGCCAATTATTTATTTACCGTCAGTCGCCAGGGATCGATCGATATGGCGCGTTCAACGTGTTAAATCCTCGCGCAACGACGGGACTTTCCCTTTTGTTCTGAAATCTGCGACACGTACGGTAACCGTCGAATTTGTTATTACGCTCGAGACGCATATTCGGAGCAGCGGTTTGTCGATGATTCGTCCACGTAGGCGTTATTAATTTGAAAGGATGAATCCGAGGCGGCCCGGAGGATCGAACCGTGCCGAGCGAAAGTGATCGCATAAATGGCGGGAACAGAGAACGTGGCTTAACGAATGTGGAGAGATCGGTGAACCGGAAGCGAAAGGCGCGCAGCTTTACGATTCGTTTGGTACGAGGTATACGCGTAAGATAGTCAGTCTTGTGGCCTTTAACTAGGGAGGGGAGGAGGGACATTCAGGTAAAAATCAACTACAGTAAAACCTGCATTATAGGAACAAATAGGGAGATAATAGAGTAAAAGATCCAACTACTGTCATCCTAAGCTGTTTTATCGAAAATATTATGAAAAAATCTAACATAGAATTGTAAGTTCCGTGAATATAATAAAAGATGGCAGCACTTCACTTCTTTCCTTTCTTTCTTTCTTTTCTTTTTGTAGCATAGTGGAATTTCTATATGAACCCGACGAAAGTCAAATAGTTTACTGATTATATCCCTGCTAGTTGCGACTTTTCATTCAAATAATTAGAGTTCTCCTCAGATAAGTGAATTTAATTGTACATTTAGCACATTCCTCGGTTCATAGTAATATTTCAATTTTTATGATCGTAGAAATGTCCAGTAAGGACAGTAATTACATAAAGCTTGGTGAATGAATGTGAACAAAGTAGACAATTTTATTTGATAATACTTCTCGAAGGGTACCTGTGTGTTCAGCCACCCCTGGGAAAAATTTTAATGGGAGATTCTAGGGGTAAAATAAGATGAAAATCAAGAATATCAATTTCTTGACTGAGGCTTCTTTAAAAAGTTATTAAAAAATTAAATTAAAAAATTTCAAATGATTCTGAAAAAATTATTTTTGATCGCGGGGGTCAATTACAATCATTTTTGGTCAATACACATACCCCCGAAATCCTATTCATTTTCGAGAAAAAAATTCATTACTGAAAATATAATGTCTGAGCATAACTGTCTGATTACCCTGAAAAAAAAAATTTTAAATCGTTCTGAAAAAATTATTTTTAGTCGCAGGGGTAAATTACAATCATTTTCGGTGAATAGACATACCCCCGAAATCCTACTCATTTTCGAGAAAAAAATTCCTAAACGAAAATATAATGTATGGCCAGAAATGTACCCCGGAAATTTCATGTGTATGTTTAAAATATCATAACTCTTGAACGGATTGAAGAATATTAATTCTAATCCTAATATTTTAAGCGTCTATTTTCCTATAAATTTTATAACGCTAATACGAAATTAAAATAAACGTGCAATAAAGAAAATTATTCGACGAAGCAAATTTTAAAAATAAACGCGTTTAAGATCGATGGACTCGTGAAGAATATTATAGAACGGTTGAAATTAATGAAAAAAATTGCTAAAAATCAATTGTCGATAGAATTCTATCGTTAATCAGGATCGTTTTCAAACGAGGTCAATACACTCATAAAACGAAAATTTTGAATCGTTCGCTAACATTTTGATAAAATTACGTTTCCTTTCTAATGAAACGAATAAATAAGTGTTTCATTTTATAATTTACATCGCTCCACAGTGTTAATTTGTTTTTATTCTACGTTCGTCAAGCGTTCGGTGACTTATGGATGTGAGTGTACGCGCATTATGTTTACCTTGACTCGTGTCTTTTCGTGAGTTCTCATCGGCCATTCTAGAACCAATTAGTACGCAAATTCGGGGCACAATTGCATCGAGTCGAGCTTGAGAAATCGTCGTGCAAGGAATCGTGACGCGTACGGGCCCTGTTATTTTCTGATATTTGCGATAGATCGTTCGGAATAAATCACAGCGGGAGAGTGACTCAGATGTAACACTTAGAAAACTCGATTGAATGAGATGCCTAGGGCTTACGCAACGACGACGACATCGGCACATCGTGAGTTGCAACGACGACGTTTGCAATCCGCAAGGCCATGCCTCCAGAATTTACTAGCTACTGTGTTACCCGTCGGGTAAAAAGTTTCGTACAGACAGTAGGTGGTTCGATCATTTAAGGTGATGGTGCAAATCAAGATAGAAAATTGCCAGATTGTTACGAGCGAACAACGTGATAAAATACACGGTACGTCTACGACTGTTTTAGGACTATAGGATCATGAAATATTAAACTGTCAAGAAAATAATTTTATTCCATTTTCGCCTTAAAACTTGCTCTGTTTCTGAATCTACGCAACTAGTAGCGCGACCAATAGAGTTTCTGAATTCTTTTATAAAAATTAATAGAATATGTACTGTGGTGTACACAACAAATTTTATGATAAACAATTTTTATTGTCACTTACAAGGAATGTGGGATGGTACTACTCCACCATCGTTGTTACTGTAACAAAACCAATTGTTCAAGAATCGAAAATCATATTAGGCTTTGAGGGTAGCAAGGGGAAACTTGATGAAGTCATGTTTAGAGAGAAAAGCATTTTAAACATTTTCCATGATGGCAAAATAAAATTTCTGTTATTAAAAGTAAAAGTAGTTACTAATCCATAGAAGTAAAATAACACACAAGAATCTTTTGTTAAGTATGCTCTTATTGAAAATGTTTAAAACGCATTTCTCACTTATCATGTATTTATCGAGTTCGTTCTTATTATCCTCAACATATTTCCTTGTAGTTGTTTCTGTAATTGTTTACTTTTTAATAAGAAAGATATATTTTATTATATAATTTTAGTCATGATACGGCAGAATAAATATTTTCACTTAAATTTTTAAATAGTATTACCTATTACAGTATTCTATTTAATTTTAAAATACAACCACAAATACAAACGTGAACTAATTTAAGACTCACTACTCTACTAATTTAAGACTCACTACTCACTACTCAAGACTCTACTTATAGATATTAAATTACATTATTTTTGTATCTCGAATTTGTGGGCTTAAGTTAGGTGAGGTATTTTGTGTGCAAGGTGTCTCAGAGTAAACGATCCTTTAAATAACGCTTAGACTTTTGGTTTTGTCAGATGAAATTTTTTTTTCATGGAATAAAGACGATACTTTTATTTTTGTCTGTTTGAAAATTATTTCGTGGTCCACTTGATTTCTTTATACATATATAAGTTTTTGTTCGTGTTTCGTTAAATAAAGAGAAAATAAATTCATCGGTGTAGGTACAGTAACGTTCATGGTCATCTGTGATCAGAATTGAAACACTGAATTAGCATCTTCTTTACACGTACTAAAAAGGACGATTATGATGTCAGAGTTTCTATGAAGATGATGCTCGTTGGATAGGCACATGTTTCATTTCTAATCGTGTGATTATGGTCTTCATTGTGTCATATATCGTTGAATTGTTTTTTTATCGAACGAAGTATCAACAAAAAAGTATAGCACGCCATTTAAATAAATCCAATTAACATTGAAGTAACTTTCAAGGAGTAAAAATAAAATACTTTTCCCCTTGTGAGATGAAAAATATTGTCCATATATTGTTATTTCATAAAATCAATAGTTTAGACGTTATTTAAAGCGTAAGTCCAAATTTTCTTTTTCCAAGAAACATACTTCTATCAAAATATTGGTAAACGTTAACAGGTACTTTTATATTATTTTTTTGTGATTTCTGCGTATGCAAATTTATTGTGTAATCAGTCTTATATTTGCTTTTGTTAATCAAATAAAATAATGTTGTCATTGACCGCGATTGCTGTTACACCGTTTTCAAAATAAACATATTTACAATTCCATTTAACAGCTGTGATACTAGTTACTAATCTGTAGGAATATAGGAAGGTCTTGATTGTTTAAATTTAAATAGTTTGTAATCAAAATTAGCTTTAACTCACTATTTCTCAATATTGGACTTACATCACTCTAAAAATAAACGGTTCATATACTGGGTGAATCTAATAATTTTATAGCAAATAATTATTAATATCGTGATTAGGTTAAGAAAACATTGGTTTACATGATAACAATTCGCTTATTTCACATCGTATATTTTCTTTTAAATTTTAACATTTAAATTGCTTATCATAGTGACGATCAGTAGCACGATAATAGCGATAAAAAAAAAGGTGAAAACGATATGTAGTTTTTTTATTTACACAATGAAACATTTGTGGATGATGAATAACAATTTTATCTATAATTTCAAAATACGCGTAGAAAGTAATATTATTACATTTTCGATGTAATTCGTGGGTAAGAGAATGTATTAAATTATTTCATTTTTTTTACAGTTTTTTTTTACAGTTGGTATATGTACGAAACCCTGATAAAACAGTATTTTCATTATTTAAATTATTAATTAGAAGAAATTAACGATACTGCTTTTGCAAATTTATTTTTGTGGTACTACGTAGTCATATATAGTCCTATTATGGCATAAGTTATTCTTAAAAGATAAAATTCCTTAAGTTTTCAATGGTTGGTATATTTATAACACACTGAGTACCTAAAGTTTCATAATTTTGTGAATTGTCGGCTTGTGTATTTTTTTTGTTTGTAAATAAACTGTAATTTTTGTATGCTGTATAAGTTTTGTGCGATTTGAAGTAACAAATTGTACCAAAGAATGGAATACAGTAATGGCTGGTATTTTTTTTATAGGAGTATTTCTATTCATCCCATTTTACAGTATCTACGTTGTCTGTTTGCTATAATGGTAGACAACACGTCGAGTTCCGCATTCATGGAGTACGATTGAATGTAATATACAGGTTGCGTAATAGTTGTGGCATATACAGCAGGTTTATCAATCGTTGTGGCGTAAACAACACCACGAACACTGATTGGTTACCGAGTCCGGAGCCTAGGTGGGTGATGCCGATATTTTGCAGCTGTTCTACAATAGAATAATTAAACGCTCCTGTTGTTTTCTCTTTTGTCTTGGATAATTTATTTCATTCGTTTCAAGTTCATGTTTCGAGACTTCATCTCCAAGCTGAATCGTTATAACATTATTGTGATCCTTTGTTATCCAAATGTTCTGACATTCGAATCTCGTATTATGTAAATAGAACTTTGTATCCTTTTCGTTAGCGAAACATTGTTCTAAGAAAGTGAAAACTGCTTTCGATTGTAACAGTTTAGCATGCAATCTATAGTGTATATGTTCAGGAAAATTACAGTTACTAGATTTTAAATTTTTTTCTGTCGCGGAAAAATTTAGACACCTACCCCCTATCGATTTTTCTTAAAAATTCGTTTTTTATTTTTAATAAATTTGTTTGACGCTGTACGGAAAAGTTGTTTAGTACTTTTTCGTAGGTATCCATGAACTCTACTTTCTCCTAAAATTTCATTGAAATATATTCACTATTGTAGAAGTTATGGCTGTTTGAAAACTGGACCATTTTTATGGGGTTTTTCACATTTTACGGGGTTAAGGAGCAAGTTTCCAAATATTTTTGGAATTTTTACATATTCTACACCAAAATACGCGTTGTTTGCTTTTTTAAACATTAAAATCCTCCAATCCGTTCAGAAGTTATGACATTTTAAAGATTCGCATGAAATTTCCGGGGTACATTTCTGGCCATACATTATATTTTCGTTTAGGAATTTTTTTCTCGAAATTGGGTAGGAATTCCGAGGTATGTGTATTCACCAAAAATTATTGTAATTCACCCTTGTAACTAAAAATAATTTTTTCAGAACGATTTGAAATTTTTTTTTTTCAGGGTAACCAGACAGTTATGGTCATACATTATATTTTCAGTAATGAATTTTTTTCTCGAAAGTGAGTAGGATTTCGGGGTTATGTCTATTCACCAAAAATGATCGTAATTGACTCCTGTAACTAAATATAATTTTTTCAGTATGATTTGAAATTTTTTAATTTCGTCTAAAAATTTCAGTACCTACTCGAATTTTTTTCTCGAAAGTAGACAGGATTTTAAGGGTTTGTGTATTCATCAAAAATTATTGTAATTGAGCCCTGCAACTAAAAATAATTTTTTCAAAATGATTTGAAATTTTTTAATATTTTTGTGATGAAGCCTCAGTCAAGAAATTGGTATTCTTGATTTTCGTCTTATTTTGGCCTTCAGAATCTCCCATTAAAATTTTTTCCAGGGGTGGTCGAACACCCTGTATATGAGTCTGCTCGGTTATCAGAATTAGTTGTTCCCCGTTCGTATAAATGGAGTTCGACCGCAGTTCGAATAATGGAGGTTCTAACTTGTCGCTATTCGTATTTTCGCTTCTCGGTGTTGTATCGTCGCGATCATCGTGTGCTCGTCCAGCTGCGGCACGCACGGAGAAGCTCAATTAAATTGATCTCGGTAGTGTACCATTTTATTACGGCATTGTAAGGAACAATTGTTTTCTCACGTGTCTGAAAAACTGATTGCCAGTGATGTCACGTCCGGAGACCGACCTTCGTCGCTAGCACGTCCGGTACCGAGTCTTTCCTACGTAGATTCAGAAAAATGAGAAAATCACGACGCCGCGAACCGTTCGAGGAATTTTTATGCTTTCCTTTAGTCAACCATTCCAACGTCGAACTGTTTCGATGTACGCGACGTTCATCCTAACGGTACCCACGATTTTCTAGTAATTTGTGATCATTCGATAACCGAACGTTGTCACGTATTAAATATAGAAATTAATTTGGTGCCATTTTAAAAGAAACCTTTGTTTAAAGGAAAATGAAACACACTTCAACCTTTGAAATATTCATTATTATTTTCTATGATTCTGGCCCATCTTTCGGGTAGAATTAAATATATAAATTAATTTGGTGCCATTTTAAAAGAAACATTTATTTAAAGGAAAATGAAACACACTCAATCTTTGAAATATTCTTTATGAATTTCTACGATACCATCTTTCGGGTATCCGACAAATACTATTTAAAAAAAGATGATTACTTTGGGTCGATGTCATTGTTTTTAAGCGTCTATTAATAATATATTAAAATGTAAATTAATTTGAGGCCATTTTAAAAGAAACTAAATTTATATTTACAGAAAAATAAAATATACTTCAACCTTTGAAATATTCGTTATTATTTTCTGTAATTTTGTTTCGTTTTTCGTGTATTCAACGAATACTGTTCAAAAATGGTGGAGGCTTTGAATCGATTATGTTTACTCGAAAACTGGACAGAAATTTATTCAAATATTTATTCGAATACATTTTTGTCTAAACGTTTTTTGAATATATTTTTATTTCAATAAATCTTCGTTGAAATGTTTGTTCAAATAAAAATTGTATTCGAGTAACGCTTAGTCGGTTTTAGAGCTTCAAAATTACAGTGGTTCTGTCATGTGTGGTTTCTGCGAACGATATACTAAAGAGTGACGGGAGAACGAGGGTTTCGAGTTAAAATTTTTAACCGATATATCAAACGTTTCTCTAACCCGCTTCATTAATTGGCATAGATTCTATAAATGCTGCGCGTTCATCCTATGCACCGTGGTATTTAACGGGAATGGAAAAGTGCCTTGTGAATGCCGCAAGGACGCTGGACACGATGCGCATTACAATGCTACCTAATGCACGTGGTACTTTCCCACGTGATTAGTCACGGACTTACCGTGAACGAAACAAAATGTATTAACAAAAAACCCGACGATGATGAAATTTTCGTGTGATCGTTGAATTTACAAAAGTTTTATCCATTAGCGAATATTGAACGTACAATTTCTGGGAACAAAATTGTTGGACACTATAATTTCTAACTGTCATCTTTCTAAAAAATATTTTCTTTTCATACGAACTAACTAATGGAACGTGCACAACTAATAAAAAAGTACAATAATGCACTTTTTGTCGCTCCAATTTTAAGAAACGTTGAGTAAAATCCGAAGTTACAAAATAGAGTCCCGATATGCAAGATGGAAAAATGTTTTTTTATTCTCAGTATAATTATTGAAATTTTCAAAGTAACTAAAACTATATTTATTTGTTCTAATTTTACTCGACGTGTCAACCTTTATTTTGAGGTCCATTTCAAGAATACAATTTTTTTAGGTTACACGAATACGTGTCTTACCGATGTGTACATTCATATTAAGTTATAACAGAATTATAAACAGTAATCTAAGAAAATTTTACTCCTGAAGAAGTTCAGAGAAAAAGGGCCATCGAGTAATGTTATAACTTAACAAATGTATTTTGTTAAATATGACAAATGTAGTTCATGACACTTTGGAAAGTTCAACAATTAAATATTCTTAATCGACAATATTAAAGGGAGCAAAGAAAAAATTGAACTCTTATTAGAATGTCTTTTTTAGTAGTTAAAGCATGATCAGGTTTTAAGACGTATATTTTCTATAAAATAATTCGCTCGAAATTATTTTTGATCAGTATACCTTCCTTGTAAGTCGAACACAATTTTGTATCTCTTCGTTTTTGTTTTGTTTTGCTACTTAAAATCAACCCCAAAAATTAAACAGCCTGTATAAGATAACGCATTCGTCTCTTCTTCATTAAGGATAGAAAAGTTATTTTTATTTTTAGTGCGTATTTATGATACGGAGGAAAAATATAGCTGTAGCATTAACATTTCTATGTTAATCATTAAATGTAATACGATCGTCAGAACTGTCCAACTGTTAACAACACGCAATCATTTAACATTACAAACGTGTTTGATCGACGTTTTAGAAGCACCGTGCCATTAAAACTAGACGAACGTTACCTTCAAGGTCGCACATGCCGTCGATTATTCGTTCGAAACTTTGACAGCAGCAATTCGGTGATTTCTAGTCGCATATTTAACAAAGTGTAATACTCAAGAATCTTTTACTGCTCTTCTAAAATTTTATTTAACGACATCATTCATCAAATAGCAAGACGATCGAAAGAACACGTACGCACACGTATATAGATCACATATAGCGATAGAAAACGATCGGGACAATTGGTTGATCGCGATAAACGATTAGGCCACATACAGATGTGCATGATTTAAAGATGGTAACAGTTTTATGGACTGCAAGAGGTGTTGTTCACTTTTCATTTTTGAGGCTAGAAAACTTGCAACAATGGATTCTATATATAAAAATACAGGAACCATAATCTACATCGCAATGATCGAACAAGGAAACCATTACTTTCTTGCGATAGTCGAAATAATCGAAAAATGTTTTGTCCAAATTTTATCTTTTTGTTCGCAGAATAAAAAATTATAGGTTTCAAGAACACAAAGTTTACACTCAAATAACTTTTAAAACATTCGGTGAATCAGAAATAAATAGTACAGGTTTCTTGCCCCATTGAATCCTATAGGAATTTTTGTTGGAAACATTTTTTTTTTAAAAAGCTTTGTTTTCGAGATATTTCGTTATCTAAGTTAACGTGGGACACCCTGTATATATTTTTAGAAGAGGATGATTCTATATATAAAGGATTTACTATACTATATATTCTTAGAATAGGTATTTCCCCTTATACGTATATCTGTTTAAATTTTATTATATGTATATGTATATATACGTATAATGTACAATATATTATATATAATATAATATAGCTTCAAAGAGCTCATTTTCTTCGATTAATTGCCGCAAAATTAAATTATATTAATTTAAACTAAGATAACAATTTTAATACCTGATAATATCATGATTTTTGATAAACTTTTGATTACAAGAATCAATATGAAACAGGGATTTAAATAAATTTATTACCGACGTCTTGTAATACTTACCGATATACACATATAAATGCTTATTCCACAATTTATTGCAATAAGACGCCATCCAACATTATTTTTTTTTGTAAGAACAGCGTTTCTTTGAATCTTTTCTCCACCTTTTATTTATTTTTTCGAAACCGATGCATAAGGAACTAAACAACTAAAACTAACAAAATAGGTTAGGGCCTTGGTAGATGGCAGTCATGCGTGCGTGACACGTTCTTTTGTCCCAAGTAGATACTGTCAGTAATAATACGGACAAACATAAAAATATTGTCCACGTTGCTGTCGTCGTCAATTATTATAAGCAGACAATAAATGTCGCTTCTTTTATTCGCTGGATTATTAAAATGATTCTTACATACATTATTTTATTTTTCATAATAGATACTAGTTAAATAGTATTACAAAATTGTCATGTTGAAATCTTGTAGCCTGCTTTGTAACTAAAACTTCCACAAATTAAATAGCTTATGTACTTTTCGTCGACATATAAAGAACAACTAAACAGAGTTAACTCTGGATTGGATAAAAATAGTAGAAGTTATAGAAAACTCACAAACATACAGATTTTTAATTGTATATTAATATTTGTTCGCTCTTTGTTATAAGTATTTTGAACATTTTAATTTGTATATGTTACTATTACATCAATTATTTGTTTTAATCGAATTATTTTTCACAGTCAATGTATGTTGTCAATGTATCGCTTTGCGAAATTCGTTGTACGAATACAGAAATTATGTTAGATTTTCTTTTTTTTTTTATTGAGGTTACGTCAACTTGAAAGGTCATCAGCAACTACATTTACTATTTACATTTATGCATATAACTTAAAAAATTATTAAATATGATCTAGTAGATTAATATGCTTAAAAAATTTTACTACGTTAGAACATGACTCTTCATCACGTTGGATTTATCAATGTTCAGAAAATATCGAACAACCGAAAATGTTGAATAATTGAGAATAAATATATTACTTAATTTGTATCTATGTACGGTCTTATTTACTCAAATAGAAACGGTGGTCATACTTGTTTGTAAACATGTAAGAATAATATAAATAACGAAGTGTTAATTTGTAGATATATACCTGAGACTTTTGACACCGATATATTATATTAATACGTTTAGAAACGAGTGTGAAAATCGTTTCTGTTCGAATAAATAAGATCGTCTCTCGGTAATGTGAGAAGGGACACTGCAAGTGTTAATAATGGTACTGTTAGGGGTACTGGAAATTATTGAGACATCTACCATAAGAATTAAAATAGAATAAGTTCATGGTATGTTGACAAAGTATAAATGGGATATAAAGACTGGAACAGAGATTTTGAGGGGTGGTTGGACGGTGAGGGGCTGGTGTATAAATGAGATACGATGTCTGGATCTTGAATGCTCGAAAATATCTCGAGCAGAGGATGGTTCGATATCGCGAACGGGACTTCCACGTGTTGGATTCACGTGGCGGGACACGTGAGCAGCGGCACCGGATGAAAATCGTATCGAAGGGTGGTGGCGGTGGTGGCTCGATGGGGTGGAGGCCGGGGAACTATTGAACACAAAGCATGTAAAAACGGAACTACCTGCTTATTGGTCGTCTTGGGAGGACTCTTGCGTAACGTGACTATAATAGTCCGATGTTGAATGAAAACGTTGCTGAAAATATAAAAAAAGCACCGCTCTTAACGCTTTCGTGTTTTGAGCCTGATAAATTTAACACATTGAATTCCTCTCGTCTCACAACAGAATGGAAAGCGTTGTTACTACCCTGTTATTTCACGTTTTCCTTTATTTTGCACCCGCGTACTAATTACGTTAAGGGTCTATTCAGTTTTTTTGAGTCAATGGATCAATGTTTTTTTACACTTTTTTAAAGCATACGTTTCTTTACGTACACGTACTCGAGTCCATTCGTACATGAATGGAAAATAATTAAAGTAAACGCAAGAAGGATATATGAAAAGTCGTTAATATTTTTTTTAAATGGATTTATATATTTTTTAATACACCATACACACTGAAAAGTATTCAATCACTCATCGGATAATTTAACTTGCATTTTTAATTATATCTGTTCTTGGTTTTCACAATAAATACACATCATATACTCTGTACAATTTGTTGATGGAGGCTTCGTTAAAAAGTTATTAACGTTTAAAGTTCCGCCCGTACTGAATCTTTTTTCTCGAAAGTGGGTAGGATTTCGTGGGTATGTCTATTCACCAAAAATTATTATAATTGACTCCTGCAACCAAAAATAATTTTTCCAGAACAATTTGAAATTTTTTTTTTTCAGGGTACCCAGACAGTTATGGTCAGACATTATATTTTCAGTAATGAATTTTTTTCTCGAAAGTGAGTAGGATTCCGAGGGTATGTGTATTGATCAAAAATGATTGTAATTGACCCCTGCAACCAAAAATAATTTTTTCAGAACGATTTGAAATTTTTTAATTTAATTTTTTAATAATTTTTTAACGAAGCCTCAATCAAGAAATTGATATTCTTGATTTTCGTGTTATTTTTGCCTCTAGAATCTCCCATTAAAATTTTTCCCAGGAGTGGCCGAACACCCTGTATAAATGTTTATGGATCTGAATTTATTTCTTCAAGTTGCGTCATTTATTGTAGGAGTATTTTGACAGTTTCTAAAAATGCTCCTAATAGTTTAAATTTGTTTTCCATAGTCACTCAAAAGAATCATTGTAGGTACGGCCCTGAACTGTTGGCATTCTATATTCAAGGGTACTGTCTCTTCGCTTCTTAGGTACAGTTTTTACGAGTTTACTGTATTTGCCCCACAATACTATACTCACTGCAATAAAAACGTAATAGGTATTGAGTAACGGTATTATCGTGTTTGCGATTGCGTAAAGGTTGAAATCTGTGCTCGGTTGCTATCTATACATCGAGAGTTATTTCGATATTCGATTAATCTTTCTAGTGTTTGTATGTTGATACACAGGATGTTCCATGCAACTGGGAAAAGGTTTTATTTTTAAAACGGTTACAAGTAAATTGAAGTGTCGTAAAGTAAAATTAAACGGTATCGAATGGTGCGCAATTTGGATATAATTTTATGCATTGTTATGCATTGGTGTATCTATAAAATGCAATTTCATCTTTTTAAAAAATCCAACTGTTTAATTTTGATTGAACTGTTCAATGCACTTTCTAATCTCTGCGACGAAGTACTAAACTATGTAGTATATTTGAGGGTGTCCTGGTTACTACTTTAAATATGATACAAAGTAATATGAAAGGAGCAAAGTATTTTATCTAAAAGACAAAGCTTTTTTTTAAGGTCACATTCTTTGAAATGTTAAGGTCATCGATTTTTTTTAAGCGGGGTTACAGATTTTTGTCATTATAGCTGATATCAAGAGAAGCATTTCAACGTGATCTTCAAATGTCTTCGAGTACGAAAAATCCTCTACTTGAGTACCGTAAGTATCTATTGTTTTTGACGATACAATTTTAATAAGACAATTTTCATCATCGAATTACTCGAAAAAAACATATATCATATCGCTAGACCATGATTCTGAGAAGACAACTTTTAATACTTTATTTTGGACCACATGATAGATTGAAAATTAATTTTCATTGTTATTTTGAGTATATGAAATAACAGGTTATCGATAAGTAATATCAAAATCGATATTCCACAGTTATAAATATCTGTTATTCCATTATTGCCATAAATTTATCACCCTCACATACGATGACTCTTTTATCGCTAATCTTTCTGTCTCGTTCTTAGTTCTGTTCACTCTTTTCGTTCATACTATTACATAGTACATCAGAAAAACAACAAAGATAAGTATTCATCATTATTCATGGATTAATGTTACTCAGAATTTAATCAGATCTTTATCTGAGAATATAGAAGTTACGTATAAATTTTTACGAAATCACATTTAGCCGTTTAGACGTAATCACAACACTTCGCATATTCAACAAACAAATTTTGTATAATACTTTCAAAATTTGTTTCGATTACAAGATTTCTCCTGTTTTTAGGGTGGAAAGTGAAAAAGAAGAAAAATTCAATTGTTAGATTTCATTTAAACTTACAATTAATCAGGAATACTAGGTTCGTACAATACTTTCTTTGGCATTTTGCAAATTCATTTTAAGTTTATTTCTCTCGGTTCAGGGCTTTTTCTACTTTTTTCTACGACGACGTCGCTACGGTTTTCGGCGTAATATTGTCGATGTTCGTCGCGATGAGCATAATTTTACGCTTCCTTGCCAATCGCTATGTCCATGGTCATCGTTATTTGTAAAATTGCCTCAAAAATCTTCGTCGAGATGCAGGAAGCAAAAAAGTCACAGTTTTAATTATTCAAAAGCCATGATTTATGTTTCAAAGCGAATTGTCTGATCATTGAATTTAAACTCTTATTGTTTTCTTGGGAGAATCCTTCGTTAATGGATTTATAATTGCTGTTTCCACCTTTAACTTCAGACGAGGAGTATGTGTAAAATTTGTAAGAGTTCAAACTCCTTTAGCTTTGCAATATTTGCATGGGTGTGTTTTTATAGTAAGAAATTAAATCATCACGATGTATTAAAAAAATATCTCATTTTTGAGCGTCTCTTTTCAAACATTTTTTTCGATCCAAATATTTTAATAAAAACAGAGATACGTATGACTAGTATATACATTTTTAATTTTATTTAAACAAAAGCTATCGACAGTATATTGTAGCATCTATGGTTGGACGAAGTATCTTAAATTAAAATTTGAGCAATGGAATATTACATAAGTTATCTACAGTTGATTAAAAATTAACAAAATTATGACACTGAAGGAAAAACGCCCTTTATTCACGTACAAGTCAAATAAAACTTAAAATATCGTAAAAATGTATTCGTTATTCGAAATTTTTATTTAGATAAGAATTATATCCGTGTCTGGTATATCATAATTCTCTTAATGGAGTTTTCTAATTTCATTTTCCTTATATCTTTCTTCTGAAAATTGTTCTTTAATGTATAATTGTTGAATTTATTTTACCTTTTCCTTTCATAAAATGCGTACAATTTGTTCGTTATATTCAACTTGACCTATAATTCGAGTAACGATGTATAATTATTTGGCAATTAGAGCAATAGAAGTAAATCCAGTGAAATTTTACGCGCGCATACAACATTCTTATTAAATGTAAATTTTACAATATAATTTACACGTAATAACATATATTCCATTTCTTGTACTGTTTTCTCCACAACTGTAAAAAATTTCAACTTTCACATATTTAAAAATTCTGTTGTATTTTTACGTTGGTTTCATTAAAAAAGACCGTTTCCCGTCATTTAAAAGCAATTACCTTAATTATTAACGTATAAAAAGAAAAAATCAAACGCAATCGTTGGATACGTGACGTTCCCGTGCTACATAATCGGTTTCTGTTCGAAAATATTATTCTACAATATACATTTATAAAAAAAAAAAACAATAATTTCGCATCGACAAATTTCTGACTGTACTTCCGTAAAATAATGACAGCTTCTCGGTATGTTGACCGTAGTGAAAACATACAAACCATTTGTTGGTAATTAACTCATCCCCTTTCGATTCGGACGATTTCGCGGACACAATTGGTCTGACAAGCTATAGGATATCTACAGAACTTGGTCAGCCTTCCGTGTTTAAATTGTACCAGAGCGGAGAGGTTTATTATATATTTTAACGTTCTCGCACGATTCTCGCCAGTCAATCGCAGCCGGGTCGAGACATTGACGAACATCCAATGCACACCTTGTATTGTCCGCCTGGCCGACGTCCATATTTAAATCGCGGTTGGTGTCCTAGCTTCGGTTCAATGAGATTATTCTGTGGGCCACGTTCGGCAAGTACGAGAGGCTGCGTTCGTTGTGTCTTTTTTTTTTTTACTGTTCCCTTTTCCTTTCGTCGAGATGACGGTGCGCCAGGTTCAGGGGTGGGCGACAGATGGGGTAGATGGGCGAGAGCCATTGCCTGGCATTCGGCAGATAAAGGTCTTGTATAGATCGATTAAAATATAAATTGCGTTCGTGGACCGCATGGTTTCACCCTTCACGGATGAGGTCATCCTTCTACATTTGCGTCCGGCTCTCAAGTGCGACTTCCGTTCAGGATAAACGTCACTTCGGAATCGATGTTCTATTCGAGGATGGGGTTGCACGGTGCATCAGATTCTATTCTCAGTTCACGATGAGAGGGTAGCGCGTACTCTGCATGGTGTCCAAGTCTCATCCATAAATGCAAATTGCGAAAAACACACCGTACAGTGACTCACAGATACAACAAATTTGCTAACTGAATATTGACACCATTAACTACTTTTTTCAAGTTCCTTACAAGAGTTGCAAACGTCAAGACAAATCAAAGATCAAATTTTTTTTCTTTGTCTTCCTGTTTCCCTGTTGCATTTACCGATTTCAACATATCAGTTTTTTCTCCTACTTTAGTTGCACGGAGCCATCATGTTGGCAATAAATCTACATGGTGTCCAAGTCTAATCCATAAATGCAAATTGCGAAAAACACAGTGTGCAGTGACTCACAAATACAACAAATTTGCTAACTGAATATTGACACTATTAACTACTTTTTTCAAGTTCCTTACAAGAGTTGCAAACGTCAACTCAAGTCAAAGTTCAATTTCCTTTTCCTCGTCATCTTGCCTCGCATTTCCCGATTTCGACGTGTCAGTTTTTTCTCCTACTTTAGTTGCACGGAGCCATCATGTTGGCAATAAATCTACATGGTGTCCAAGTCTCATCCATAAATGCAAATTGCGAAAAACACACCGTACAGTGACTCACAGATACAACAAATTTGCTAACTGAATATTGACACTATTAACTACTTTTTTCAAATTCCTTACAAGAGTTGCAAACGTCAACTCAAGTCAAAGTTCAATTTCCTTTTCCTCGTCATCTTGCCTCGCATTTCCCGATTTCGACGTGTCAGTTTTTTCTCCTACTTTAGTTGCACGGAGCCATCATATTGGCAATAAATCTGCGACTAAGCCAAAAGTAGAATCAACAATATGATATGTTCCGATATTTAAGGTAGAAGATTAAATTGAATTTAAATATTACAAAACACCAAATATGAATTTGAAACTACGGTCAGAAGGCTGACATTTTTGAGAGTAGATTCAAAACAATCCATATTCTTTATTTTTAACTACTTCGTAAACTTCTAAAGGTTCACCAAAATGGTGGAATATTTTAACGGGATATTCCTTATCGGACATCCGTCGATATCAATGAATTAATCGAGAGTTTTCACGCAACGCTAACGACTTTTTACCGTTACGATACGAGATGTGACTTTGGTCGTCGTGAAAGCTAAAAATTAGCATTTTTACAACCCGATATCACCCAGTGTCGCGATATCAAATTGCGTGAAAACGTTTAAGACACAACTGTCTCGACGTAACAGTAACAAATGTCATTACTTTTAATGTCACGTGAAAACGCGCCTTAACAGCCGTGTAATTCGTTATCGTAGGATGCAATTGAATTTAGAGAAATCAAAGGCAGAAGGTGGCGATGTTTACGACCGTATAGCAGGCAGCGGTTAAGACAAGGATGTTTTATTAATGATACATCTAAGATTAACCAGGATAAATGAAGTACCGCATTAAATAGACGGTGATAGTGTGCGAAAGACAACGATGACTGCGTAACGTGTCCGGCCACAATATACATCGTAGGTTCGTATACGTACGTCGGCCCCAGTCCCAATGATCCGTGCATGAGATTACTTTGATATACGACAGTTTATCGTCGAACACGTTAGGTTGTCGCAGGTCAGGTCAATTCAGTTCAACGTACTCCTTGCACCGTCCGTGTGTCCTCGGTTTCCGTCTTCGAAACTTTGTTGCTTCGGCGATTCTTTCTTATCGCGGCGGAACGAACAAATTTTCACGAATTTACGTTCTTTTCTCAGAATTAATTACACGTGTCACCTTCGGCTTAAACTTCTTCATGGGCGACTACCTGCACTTTAGCCTTTGGACGAGCAATAATCATGCACAACGATTGGCTGAAAGAGACTTCAAGGAGCTAACGGAATAGCAGTTCCTGTTTACGTCTATCGGTTGATAGTTTTATCGTAAAATTCTCTAGTGTATTTTGCTGAATTAATTCTTTTTAGTACGGTCACTTTAAGTTGCATAGTAATGTCCTTCAGATTTGATCAAGACCTGGCTACGGGATTGATGAAAATGAGTAGACGCATGTTCTTGTTTACGTTAACTTGTTTCACAAAATTTTCAGGTGTATTCTACAGGTCAGAATTAGCGACAGATGTTTAATAAACGTACGTTTTAAAGTCATTAGTTTTTTTTTAGATACGATTACTTTAAGTTGATCAAGGTCTAATTTTCGTAACATACTTCGTGTGATTTTGTGATTAAGTGCAAAGTGTTTTTTTTTTTATAATCATCGGATTTCACGTCGACACGAGTTAAGTTTATCAACAAAGAATGTATATCATGAAGTAGATCCCTCACACGAAAATCGTTTCCTCGCACTTTTCGTCATACTAATATGAATATCGAAAAGACATTACTGCACATTGAGGTCTTCTACGTCCTCTATTGGTTTGAATTATTTTATTATTCAGAATTCAGCTTATATTTTGTTATTACGTTTACATATCGGTACCAAGAGTTTTTTTTACAGAATGATGTCGATCGAATAAAATAAGTAATTTTTTATTTACTTATGAAAAGAATTTTGCTGGAGTCATCAAAGACCCCAGCGTGTTTTCTTATCTTAAAGCTTAGTTGGAGCTTGAAATTAACTTAAAATATTATCAGCTTTTTATTTACATCCAAAAGCAATAAAAAATACGCGTGCACGCAATACGATAGTTCAAAGATTACAAGTCTAATACTTTGGTAATAGAATATACTGGGATCTCGGTCGATGGAGGAAAACAGGGCTGAAAATTCCTCTGCAATTAATAGGATTCATGCAGTTATCGAGGTAACCAATCCAATATGAAGGAGTCTCAGTTACACAATGTATACCCAAGCATGGCTCATGCTTGACCTCTCGTATAATCTTCAATCTCTAAGCAACGAACTGTTTTTGTCTCATTGGAAGACTTCTACTTCCAATTTCACTGGTTGCTGAGCTTAAATACGTGTGATTTTATTCGAGTTGTAGATAACTAATAACATCAACCTATTATACATTATACAAATTATTTTCGTTATTACGAAACGTAGGGAAAAATGACGAGGTATTTGAATGGTTTCGAAGCGTGCATCTGATGGTAACAGAGAATCGTCCTGCCATAAAAGGTCATTTTAATGATTTTCTCAAGACCTTTAACAATTTTTTGCACATTAACGTACAAACTGGTCAGATAACTGTCGCAAAACCGATTCACAGAGACGATAATGCCAGATAATCTCAATTTCTTCGATAATGTATTATTTACCGACGAATCAACATTTAGCAATAATGGAGGATTAAATCAGCAGAACATTCATTACTGGAATACTGTTAACCCACTTTGACTTCGAACTATCGACCACCAGGATCGTTGGAATGTTAACGTATAGTGTGGTATTTTAAAAAATAAAATTATCGGTCCATTTTTCACTGACAGCACTTTCAATGATCAAGAATACAAGGGATTCCTAACAGATAAATTGTTAGAATTATTGGAAGATGTTTCATGTCAAGATAGAATTGTAATTATCAACATAACAGATGCCCAGTTCATAATGCCAGAAAAAGATATAGTACAAATATTATCTGGCCAATTCGATTGCTAGGTTTGTCATCGTTAGATTACTTCTTATGGGGAGCTTTAAAATCTATTGTTTATTGATATGAAAGAATTTGAAATGCGTGTCATACTCTGAACCGTGGAAATGTCATAGAAAATGCATTCTCTTATAAGCACTTGCAACAAAATAAAGAAAGTTACAGCATTTTTTTTAATCTTCAAATTTCAACTCATTTTTTGCATTGTCAAGATCATCTCAAGGTTATTTAGTTCACTGAGCTCGTCTTGATGTAAACGATAGCATCCCACTATAAAGAACAAACGTTAAGGACTTTGAAAAAATATTAAAATGACCTTTTATGGTAGAACGATTCCGTTTCCATCAGATGCACGCTTCGAAACCATTTAAATACCACTTCGTAATTTGTTCCTACCTTTCGTAATGACGGAAATAACTTAGATGTTCAATTTAAGTGAACCACCCTATACGTGTATCTGTTACACGAATCACATTCAGTTGTTGTCTTCTTTAATTTATGGTTGTAGCATTAAATTTCAATTTTGTTCGAATTTCTTTGAAACGACATTTATGTTCTCGTATAAAAAGATTTTTAGGTAATCGTTTCAATGGGAATTATTGAAAATAACATTGTGGGTGTAAAGCTTTTAGCAAATCAAGGGTTAATTATCAAATACTTGTCTAATCTGCGTGCTCTTGTTCTCTATCTTTGAAACATTCTTGGTTCAATGATTCTTTTCTATAGTTTCTGTATTCGATTTAACGTTCGTATAATTTTATAAGCATATTATATCTGGCTAAAACCGAAATCAAATTAAATTCGACCAAGCAAGCTTTTGTGTTTGTAATTATTGAGCGTTCCTTACACTTCGCGAAATAAGGTCGTCCATTCATCCATGCATTTCTAGTAAATTGGACATCGTTGAACGCGAACAATCGAACGCCCCATTAAAACGGTTGTCTTCACCCCCTCGAGTCCGAGTATCAATTAGTCGATGATTAATTTCGGAATGTATTATTCATCGCGGAAGACGAGACGTGACACGCTAATTAAAGTCTGAAATCCACGGCTCGTGTCTTTAACGAGGGAAGAAGATCGATTCCAAAATATTCTTATCGACGCCATCGACTGATTTTTATCAGTAAGGTTGTATTTGCATTAGGTAACTTTTGATCGAACCTCGTCGTTCGACATTTTATTGTTCGATGCGACTCGTGCAATGTGTAAAACAGTTTCACCCGTATCGTCACAAATTGCAATCAGTTTGTTATATCAGTCGATAAACTTTACAAAAATTAAACAGCAGGAAACATGGTCGATGGGTTAAAAAGTGGATAGAGACGACCTATACTTGAAACATCACCCACTATACATTTTGTGGGGGATAAAGAAATGTACAGAAATGTTCTGAGAATATCGACTGTCTAATGTATTGATTAATAAAATTAAACTGTTAATTTTGAAACAAATTACTCTAATAGTTATCTAACTATCTGCTCGCTAGAGACAGTTTTAATTCACTTGTTATTTTTTATAGAATTTCAAAATCAATTATATCGAAATTTTTGTCTCGTGTATTGCAGCTGATTTATAAAGTACTATAGGACTGCAATACTGCAATCAACTTAGATGTAACAGTACGTGGAAACAAAAGATTAAAAGGTACTATTGTTGTCGTTTAATAATATAATATCTACGCCTTTCAGATGGATTGACAGTACGTCAATTGAAATAAATTGAAGCTCATACCTTTGATTATACAAAAACATAGACTTGAAGAGTCTATAGACTCAAATTCGATCAAATTATCAAAAATTCTACGGTTAATGTACCTCTCAACGTACACCACTTTCGAAATCATAACAAAAAAACATTCTGACATCGTTTGTTTTTTAACAGTATTAGATCGGAATTTATAAAGAGTTAATTGTCTAAATTAATTACAGTCTTTTCTAGAATTTTTACGGTTAATTTGTTTTCGTGTGTACCGTATTTCTGTCTCCATGGCTTCTTCAGACATTTTGCCAACGATTAAATTAAATTTGAAATAGTATTAGTTCCATGAAATAGTTATTTATGTAAAGTAGTAGATATCTGTATATCACTTACAATTCGACAGATATATTGTTTTCTCTTGTAATAACTGATAAACCGATGTTTAATTTATACACCAAATCGTAATTAATATCACGTAATTGGACTGTAGAAGCATCGATAACAATTTTTATTATTTTCTTCGTTAAACATGCTTTAAATTAACGTAGAAAAAATCACGGGAATATTTATTAGTATTTTTGTCTAAAGCTCAAATCAATGTTGGTACCGTGACACTAAATATAAGTTGCATAAATCAAATTGAAAACACAAATTTTCGTTGAAACTTTCTGCAACAAATTGGAAAATTCGGTAAAAACGAATCTAGGGTACAAAAAATTTATAAAACATAAATTTCATTTTTTTGTTTAGTTCAGTTAATTGCTGGCCACTCTGTACGCCGTATAAATTGACCAGTGAGCGTAGTTCCTATTTCCACCTAGAAAATAACATCGATTCGTAAATACTTTTAGCATCGTTTGATTTATACGGATCGAATCTAACCAGATATCAGCGATTCCGCGATCGAGCGGTCGGCTTACCACGGCGTAAGAATACGTTAATCCGTTCGTCGCAGGCGGTTCGAATTTCATACGTCAACCGGTAACTGAAATAAACAAGAACGTTCAGCGAGCGCGTCTCCTAACGGGGTGTAAGCATACACGTGACCAAGGAACGTGCCTCCTGGTGCACGTGGACTCGAGCACATCCCCCGGCATCGCCCTCCGCTCACTCGTCGAGCCTCGTGCTTTCAACCCTCTTTCGCTCGAGGCAGAGGAGAGGAACTTGTTCCTCTCAGTCATCCTCGAGCCTCTTCAGGCTCTACGCGCGCGACATCCTTCGTCGATTATTCGTACGTGGAATACGCGAATTTTCTGATCTTTCTCTTTAAGGAACGTAAGAGTGACAAAGAAAGGAGGGGAATGTTGCACTTATTATGTTTATTCGAACGTTCCACCTGTACATACCTACGCACCATACACGCACGTACACGAACAGACGCGCGCGCGCGTGCACGCACCTACACTTAGACACACGACGCATAAATTCACACACACGCGTAGAGACCCAGAGCTGCGGGTTTGCCGAGGCTATACGTGTCGCGCTTATTGGATCCCAGTAGGTTTCGTTGATTTCCGAAATCGTTTTTTGCCGTCGGTGCTGAGCTTTCCTTTGCCCAGCGTCTCCTCGAGATTTCTTTATCAGATAAGTAGTGGATATATACGGTTGTGAAAGGTAGTACTCCAAGAAGGTGCGAGGATATCCGATCGTCATGTGTCGCCGGCTGTTCTGTGATATAGAATATTGTGCTCCTATTTTTCTTCTTGTTTTTCCAGTGTTCGGTGGTTGATGAACAACGTCCCGACGAATCCGATTCTTGCGAGTAATTAGAGCGACCCTCGCGATAACGGGAACGCAATTTTCCTCGAAAATGTTGGCGCCGTTTGAATCCGATTTCGATCGAAATCGTCACGTTGCATTCTCAAGGTATAGTTTCTCGATTCCTTTCTGAAAGCTTGACTCGCGTGTCGTGTTCGTCTCTGGGGAACACGTTTCGAAGACGTAATGTCCTACTGTCGGACAGAATACCGTAATATGACGTTTTCTCGTACGCACCGAGGATTCAGAATCCATCGGTGCTCCTTTACCCTTGCTTCCTACGAACTGCTCTTAAACTTGCACTCGAAACTGCTCGCTGGTCGCCCCGGAATTCTCTAAACACCGTTTCACATGCGAAAACACGCGCAAGAAATACTCCATATGTACACTTTTCAGGGCAAAACACTAAAAGATGATCTCACCTGCTTCGACTCCTAGCTCAGACCGTTAAAAGAAACAAAGTCCGAGTGTTTCGCTATCAGGGTTCCACGATATTCCTCGTAGATGAAATCCCTTAAAAGTTCACCGAAGAATTCCGAGGGATGTTTTGGATTATGGACAGTTTACTATCAGTGAAACAGTTGTTGTGAAGAGAAAATTGCGAACGAAGAACAAAGCGGAAACGATCGAAGGGCCGGTAAAACTGGCATCGAAAAGTGATCACTGCGCGTGGTTTCGAATGGGGAGCGAGGAAGGAGGAGATGGGATGGCAAATGTGAACGCCGCCGATTCTTGGCAGCAATATTACACCTGGTCCGCCCCGTATTCTCACCAGCATCCCCATTCACACCCCCAACCAACGTCCCATCCGAATACACATTCCCAATCTCAGTATCACCATCCGAATTATCTGAATCAGTACCAGGCGGGTCAGTATCAACAGCAACCTCAGACAACCTCCACAGCGAACGCTTCCGGTCGCTATTCGACCTCCCAGCAATATCAACCGCAGCTGCAACCCGCCCAGACGCCATCCTTGCATCAACAGCAACAATTTCACCCTGTTAAGGATCAGAACGCGCCGAGAAGAGCCGCTCCTTACGACCGACCAGGTATCCAATCCAGATTTTTCTATGGCTTTCAGTGCTGGATATGTGCTCTAAGATGTTTCCGTATAGTGGATGTCTACAGTGTCTTCTGGATGTTTGCCCGACTCTGATAGTGAAAATAGTTACCAACGAAGTTTAGTCGAAATAATACTCTTGTTATATGTACTCAAGTTTTATTTATTATATATCCTTGTGGCACGTAAATTGTTTAGCGAATAATTAAAATTAATATTTACGTTTCCGTATGGATAAGCAGAGCTTGAACGAATCTATCGATCGTCGAGGAATGAAAATAAGTGGACGCATAATAAAATACGTAATGAGTTTAAAATTAATATTTAGCGTTTCCCCCCTTTGCTTGAATTATTCGTTGCGAACGTCGTGGAATACTGCTTATTAGATTTTCGATAGAATCTTTGTTATTATTTTCAGATTCTGGCTACGAACTTTTGAAACTTTCGAGCTTGTTATTCTGTTTTTTGTTTTCAGTGGGACTTTCGCGTTTAAAATGTTTAAGTTATCGATTTGGGTTCGGAGCACCCACCATATTTTCACCGAAGTAACTCCACACAATAATTGAACAGACACTGAGTTCGTGCTTCGTAAGAAGATGAAATCTAAGGGCAATATATTTCTCAAGTGCCTCTATAGAGATAGCTTAAGCCTATGGTTCGCCAAGAGGGCTCTTTTCAAAAATATCAGAAGCAGTATCTAAACCTTGCGATTTGGCAATAACCATTGTACAAAGGCTGAATTCTATTCTTCCTATACCATGGGTGTTATTCTACCTCTTTTGATTGCGTACAAATTTTTTAACACGTTTGCTATCTATGACTCGTATACGGGTCATAGCACAGCAGAAAGCTATTAGTGGATGATCTATGTTTATCTTACTGTTTATATGAACTCTGTATTACGTAAACATTTCTTCTTAGTCTCTATAAGAAATGGAAAGTTTCTTGAATGAAATGGAAAATGGAAAGTTTCTCGAATAAAGAAATGGCTGAGATGTACTCAGTAATAATATTTTTAAAGTAAATAATATTCTTTTTCGTTGTCATATTCTCTATCCCTGCTCTTGCTCGTGTTTTCTTTTCAAATTCGAATTATGTGCCTCTCGATTTCTTTTTACACTTTGTCTCTCTTCATATTCTGTTCTAGTAGTAACGTTAAAAATGCTAATCGACGATCAATATTTCATTCAAAAGGATGAGACTGAAGGTTAAGAGAAAGAAGAAGTACTCACTTGCGCGAGGAATATTTGTATCACAATTTTAACGCACTAAGAAGCTACTACTTTACGACGTCGAAAAGTCATTTTCTTCAATATATTTATTTATCGAGTAACTGTATTGTTACTTCAATTATAGTATTGTATCATATATTCAAAATTTGCGATAATGGGTACGACAGATCTTAAATTATTTACTATTGACCCCGGTTTCCCCTACTCTGATCATGAATAGAAACCGTCGAGGAAGATTATAGAAGGACGATTTAATATTTGCTTCTTTTGGTACCATTCAAGGTATCGATTACCGTAATCGGCCGATTCTCCGGCTCTTCTTCTAGGTTTATTTGGCCAACGTTAGAAGAGTAACCGGTACCAAGAGATTTAACATGAAAGAAACGCGATCCTCGGGGGTATAGTCGGGGCAACGTATAAACGATAGGATGGGATTTTAATCTGGATGATATATACGGTATTCGCGAAAGAAGCTGAACTGGCCGACGATATTAATTCTTCCACAAGGATCGACCCATTTGGTGATTGACGTCGCGTGACGATCGGCTAAGCCGTTTATGTAATTCCGCGTAGAATCCTCCAGGGTTGTGATCAGAATAATAGGTATCCGGAAGCCAAGGACAAGATTGGGTAGAGCGCGCTGAATCGTCGAAAAGAAAAAGTTCATAATAGGTTTTTGCAATTTCGCTGTTCCCGATATTGTTTAAAAATTTCAGACTGATTTTTACGAAAGCTACCTCTGCAAAAGAATTTTTGTCCCCGCAACTTCCATGTGCTTTTTATTAATAGAAATTCGACAAAAATTAAAAATTTCTTCCGAAATAAACATTTCAATAATTAAAAGAACAATTTAGTTTCTGTTTCGAACGCAAGTACCGGGATTCTTTGCTGTTAATTTAAAACTTTGAACCGCTGTAATAAATAAAACACAAATTGTGTCGTTTCTGGTAGCCTGTATACTAATAGGAAGAAACTTAGTTGGAATTTAGTCCCAATTTTTTTATTTAGAGCTGGATTTCTTATTAAATCCTTTGCCCCGAAAGAGTCCCTCGGGTGGTTCGATTTAGGCAATATTACTCTATAGTATTTCGAAACTCTGCTATTGTTTCCCGACGAGAAGCCACCGAAGCAATTTCGAAAGGGTTTAGGTCGTCGCGAGGCGTCGTAGTGACGGTATGACGAGGAAAGACGCGCGATTTTTCTAGGAAATGGCATTTGCGTAACGGCGAACACAATCTACGGGGGCCGCTTACGTATCGCGAAAACAAAAATGTCGACGAAAACGACGATCGACCGAAGTAAATCTACCCTGTCTGGGAAACGCGTCGCGAAGGGATGAAGTCCGGGACGAGTACGAAGTCCCGACGCAACCGTCGGTGAAACGAACGCTGAATTATTCATGGGGAATCTGTTGCTTTTATTCGGCCGATAGCGGTGTCGTTTGTACCTCGAATTTATTCAAGGAAGAACCGTGGAAATGACCGGCGAAAATTGCGACACGCGCGACTTCAATTATCTATGGCAGCCATGTTGAACTGACTTCAGCTCGCGGAACAATTTCCATTTTGCTACTACGTCGCAACGGGTGTACAGTTATTTAATTAACGCTTGTTAATATTGTGTGAAAAGGTGTGCTTAACAACAGATAGTCGTTCGATCATTTGATTAATCAATCGACGCACAGTAGGGTTGTTTCGACTTCCAAACACTGTTATTGTCGAACAGCTTAGGACGCGTTGTTTATTCCTTTCAAATATTAATAATACGAGGGTTTAAGACCTTCCAAATTACTTAATAGCACAGAATGCAAGATTCAAAGGATTAGATTTTCAAGAACTTGTACGAATTGAACCGTTAATACACCTTGGAAAAATTTTAATGGGACATTCTAGAGCCCAAAATAAGACGGAAATCAAGAATATCAATTTCTTGACTGAGGCTTCATTAAAAAGTTACTAAAAAATTAAATTAAAAAATTTCAAATCATTCTAAAAAATTATTTTCGGTTTCGGGGGTCAATTACAATCACTTTTGGTGAATACACATGCCCCTGAAATCCTACCCACTTTCGAGAAAAAAATTCGAGTAGGTACTGAAATTTTTAGACGAAATTAAAAAATTAGATCTTATAAATCTTCTACTCTTCGTCTGCATTCAGTTGAAACAGTATGATCAAAGGCAACACAGCGTAATATTTGATATTAATCAAAAACTAAAATTGTCTAACGATTTAACACTAGATTCTCGTTTCCTATTTCTATCGAGACCCATCGTATTGATAAATTGCTAAGAAATAATATTTATAATTTCTGTAACTTTAAGTATGAATTCTAGCGTTAAACACTCAACCTTTCTGTTCAAGTTGAAGTTGAACACGGCGTTTGAAACGTTTTATTATCAAAAAACGTTGATCGAAATTATGTTTGTTATTTCGCTAACACTTTACTGTTCTCTCAATTTCAATCTTGATGCAACATTAACAATTTACTACTCCTCCTAATTACATTTTTTTAAATTTTGCTTGTCAGAAACAAGTTAGGATTGTTCGTGGAAAGTAAACGTGTTCTTCGAAATAGCGTATCTCGTAATTTGAAAAGAAGACGACTGTTTTCGCGACCGAATGCTGTTACGAAAACGTATCGGTCCGTGCGTGCTGTTATTTTTCTTCCATGGAAATTCACGATAATCCCGACGCTGAAATAAACAGCGACGTCCATCATCCGGAGTGGCGGTACATGAAAACCGTATCTAATCGTTCGCCATTTCCATGAGCGGTACTGTCTTCCACTGGCCTGTCCTTTCTCGCTTATAATTTCATAGTCCTCTTTTATTCAAATCGAAACGTGGCCAGTCTTTTCCTCCACGCGGGACTCGCGAATTTGTTCCAGTTACTTCAACGATAATATTCACTTTGTGCAATGAATTTTGATGCGTTCATTTTTCTGCAACAACAAGGTTGTCAAAATGTTCGAGAGAAAGCTGAGAAATTCAATAAATCAATTTATTGATGTAATGACCTTTTCGGCACTGATCTATATCAAATTTTCTTGCTTTTATAACTAAATTTTTAACAATAAAAGTTATGTTAATATAAAAGTGTATCTAAGCACTTTTATTGGTAATCCAAGCAGTGACAATTATGGCGCCTCGTTATAAATCTGCTTGAGATCTAAGACGAAACGCCGTAATCGTCGTTGATTTACTTTTATATTAATATAGCTTTAACCAATAAAGAGCAAATGAATTAAAATTATTTCGATCATCGTTATACTAAATTTCATAGTTTTCTGATAAATCCACTCTGAAGTACATTTGTCCAAAAAAGAGTATCGTTTTCGTAGACAATTTGAGGAGTACAGTTTGGCAGTCAACGTGTTAAAGAAATAAAGTTGTCCTGGAAATATTTTAGAAACAAGAGAGAATATGAAGATCACGTTCGTTGCTTTGGTTTCTCGGGGAAAAATTGTCCCTCTATCTTTATCTCGTGAAATCGGTTCGGACGTTATTTGAAACGGTACTCGCGAGACTTCCTGTATCATATCGTTACAATATAACACTGTGTACATTCTTCTAGCTTACAGTCGTAAGATTTGCACGTAACGAGGATACGAAGCACGAAGAACTTGGAACACGAGAGGCTCGAACGTTGAAACCTTGAACGACGAAATGGAAAATTCCCGTGGCGGCGGAAGTCGTTCGATTTCGCAGGACACGCGACCCGCGGCATGTAATATTCCACGAAATTCGTCGAGAAATAGCGGAAGGTCTCTTAAACGCGTCTCTCGAGAGCCTCGTGCCAATTAGTCCCAGCGTTATTAATCGCGACAGGATCCAAGCGATCTACGATCTTCCAAAGATCCCCCATGCTTCCCGTTTGGTCGTTTCCGCGAAGAATGCAACGCGCAACGATCGATCGAGGATCCTGAGACGCGTTTCTAGCGCTCAAGGACGCTGGCGTTCCGTCTCGTTGCCGAGGATAATGCAACGTTCCAGGATAAACTTGGTGGTTAGTGTTTATTCCTAAGCAGGCGATCGCAGGACGCCGCTCGGCGAATAATCGATTTCCTCCTCGTTCTCCTCGTCTCTTATCCACCGGTTCGCATCATCCACCTCCATCCTCGAGTTTCGTTCGCGTTCGTCCGTCCCACTCGACTCCTTCCTGCGAGTTTCCACCTCTTTTCCCGCGTTCAAACCGAACCGCCGCGATCATTTTCTCTCCGTAACGCTTACCTCTCGATCAAGGATCCGCTCGAAGGCGAGGCTAATATTCCCTTTCGAATGCTTCCGAGCTACGACAAATTGAGACCAGCTGACCCTTCCGTAGCGAAGAATGCGAACGTACAGTTGCGGAAAAAATTCAGTGAACAGGTAGGGGGAAATAGGTACAAATTAAATTTAATCAAAATAGTACAACTATATTATGCGTTTAAGTTTTATACAAGGTGTTCGACCACACCTGGGAAAAATTTTAATGGGAGATTCTGAAGGCCAAAATAAGACAAAAATGAAGAATGCCAATTTGTTGATTGAGGGATTGTTAAAAAGTTATTAACGTTTAAAGTTCCGTCTAACATTGTATTTTCGGTAAAGAATTTTTTTCTCGAAAATGCGGAGGATTTTGAGGGTATGTCTATCCACCAAAAATGATTGTAATTGACCCCTGCAACTAAAAGTAATTTTTTCAGAACGATTTGAAATTTTTTTTTTTTCAGGGTAACCAGACAGTCATGGTCAGACATTGTATTTTCAGTAAAGAATTTTTTTTCTCAGAAATGCGTAGGATTTCGGGGCTATGTGTATTCACCAAAAGTGATTGTAATTGGTCTCTGCAACCGAAAATAATTTTTCCAGAATGATTTGAAACTAATTTTTTTCGCCGAAAAATTTAGGCACCTACCCCCTGTCGATTTTGCTTAAAAATTCGTTTTCGATTTTTAGTAATTTTATTTGATGCCCTATAGAAAAGTTGTCTAATACTTTTTTGAAGGTACTCATGAGCTCTACTTCAGAAAAAAGTTTCATTGAAATATATTCACTATTGTAGGAGTTATGGCCGTTTGAAAATTGGACTAGTTTTAGGCGGTTTTCTCACCTTACGGGTTTAAGGAGCAACTTTTTGTTAATTTTTAGAATTTCTACATATTCTCTACCAAAATACGCGTTGTTTTTCATTTTGAAACATTAAAATCCTCCATTCCGTTCAGAAGTTATAATATTTTAAAGACTTGCATGAAATTTCAGTAGAATATTTCTGGTCAGACATTAGTGCACAGGTCGAAATAGGCAAAGATTATTCATAGATTCGAAAAAACCGGGTTGTTTAAAAATATTTTTAAGGGTTTGGGTCAGACCTGAGTTGGGTTACCGTGTAATTACTTCAAGGAAATGGTAAAACAGTACAGTTTCGTAGGAATTCGCTTTTACGGTATAATGAACGCTAATTTATCTGTCGATGGTTCTTTCTTCGGACCTCGGGAGCCACACAAATCGTCGATTATAAAAGTTCGGACGCGATCGAAAGACCGTTCTTCCTTTCGAAACTATCCTCGATGTATTTCGTATATTGTCGACCAGTTCGAAGAAGAATGAACGATTCGAGGTACGAGATGTGGTGAGTCATCGTGCAAAATCCACCGGAAGATCTGCTCGGCCCACACGCGCTGGCATGGCTTGCATGTGCAAGCAGATGCACGCACTGATGCGCAGCATCGCGGGCCACAGCTTACTACGAGGATCAGAGCCACGACTCTTAATCCAAAATTTTCTTCGTCAGTTAAAGTTACACCTTTTAATCGAACCACATTGAAGATTGCAACCTTACTCGCGGTTCGAACAATTATCCGTTTAACCAGTTAACTGCATTCGACGCGTGTACACGTCAATCTGAGGCTCAATTGCGGTGCAAAATAAAAAATTACCATTCTACTATAAAAACTTGAAATTTTAATAAGATAAAAATAAATAAAAGTAATAAAAATGTCATCTAGTGGTGTATTTCGTCGACAACGCATTTAGATCATCAATCAGTTCACCAGTAATGTTTTCATTGATCCAGCGACAATTTATACTTATCGATGTCGACATTTAATGCGTATTATGATCGTTACTTTTATTTAACTATTGATAATATGTCTATGTACGTCAATAGTTCAATAAAATTGGCCATTTGTATTACAGACTTAATATTTCAATAATTTATTCTCAACTATCACTATGAATTTACAATGTGAATGCAAGTGAGTTAAAATCCATCGAAATATCAAAGACTATTATTTAGGATACTAAATAAAACTAACATCGTATAGCTATACAGGGTGTTCGGCGATTTTTCAAATCGTTCTAAAAAAATTATTTCCGATTGCAAGGGTCGATTATAATCATTTTTGATGAATAGATATACCCCGGAAATCCTACCCAGTTTGGAGAAAAAAATTCGAGAAGGTGTGAAATTTTTCAACAAAATTAAAAAATTTTAAATCGTTCTAAAAAAATTATTTTTTATTGCAGGGACCAATTATAATAATTTTTGGTCAATAGACATACCCACGAAATCCTACCCACTTTCGAGAAAAAAATTCCTTACCGAAAATATAATTTCTGGCCAGAAATGGTTCTTCGAAATTTCATGCATATCTTTAAAACACCATAACTTCTGGACGGATTGGACGATTTTAATGTTTAAAAAAGCAAACGCCGCGTATTTTAGTGTAGAATATGTAGAAATTCTAAAAATATTCGAAAAGTTGGTCCTTGACCCGGCAAAATGAGAAAAACCCCATAAATATGGTCCAATTTTCAAACAGCCACAACTCCTACAATTGTGAATATATTTCAATGAAATTTTGGGAGGAAGTAGAGTTCATGGATACCTACAAAAAAGTACTAAACAATTTTTCCGTACAGCGTCAAACAAAATTACTAAAAATCAAAAACAAATTTTTAAGGAAAATCGACAGGGGGGGGGTGGTGCCTAAATTTTTCGGCGAAAAAAAAAAATTTCAAATCGTTCTGGAAAAATTATTTTCGTTTGCGGGAGTCAATTATAATCATTTTCGGTGAATAGACATACCCCCGAAATCTTACCCACTTTCGAGAAAAAAATTCAGTATTGGCAGAACTTTAAACGTTAATAACTTCTTAACGAAGCCACCATCAACAAATTGGTATTCTTGATTTTCGTCTTATTTTGGCCTCTAGAATCTCCCATTAAAATTTTTCCCAGGGTTGGCCGAACACCCTGTATACAAAGAATACTTTCATAAAACCTCGATAAACTTACAAAACAAATCGCTCGTATAGAAATTTCAAATTGTGAAATCGACGAATCATTAACTTCAAACTTACAGATTTAACTATTTATATTTTTTCAGCTTTATAAAAAAAAGTATCGTCAAGTGGTTGCTCCTACGTATAATAACTATAATGGGTACATGTTAGTCTTGACGTAAATTAACGTACACATTTGCAAAATATTGTTGTTATTAAGTGAAACAACTTTTACGTATTAATACGATTAATAATAATTGTTGAATAGCCAGAAATATGTCTTTCTTTCTTTTTTTTGCGCTTTGTAGCCAAATACGTGTGCACTTGAAACGTTAATTTGAAATCTGTACACGTTTTTTTAGCGTCAGAAGTTACTCGATTGAAAAATCGTATGTTATTAACGAATTAGTAATTGTATAAGTGCATAAATTGAAGCATCGACAGATAATATTGGCCGTCTTTAAGGTCATACTGTGTTCAATTACAGTGGACATGTTTAACAGGTTTTTTCGCGAGTAAATGATAGCAGTGTCCTTGAACGTTTAAACGAACAACCGTAGTTGCTTATAGGAACCTGGTTATAAGGGTGGAAGCATACGATAACTCATATTCACGATTAACTCGAAACCGCTGCTAGTTAGCGTTGCAACACACCGGCATAATTGCATCCTGACAGTGAATAGATTTACACTTGTGCTCGGGGATAGGAGCTTCTGCCAATATCATTCACTCTAATCAACCGATTATACGCGTTATTCGTTCCGTGACTTCTTGAAACGATGGCCCGTGACGGTAGCAGTTTTGTTTCGTTTATTCGTCTTACCTTCCAATCGTGACCAACGCAAACTGTTCCGGATAAATATTTCATTTGCATTCAAGTAACAGTGAAGTATAATTATGAGTGTAGATTTTTTAATTGCCTTTGTAACAGTGTCTTTTTATTCGGATTCCATCCAACCGGATTGCGGGTCGGTTATCAGAAAGAAGGAAAATAGTTGAGAAGAACATCTATTACCGTTCTGCTACATTTGCAAACATCGGAAAACGTCTTGGTAAGAGAAATGACTTTGCAATTATGCCGTTAGATCAGATCTGCGAGTTTCAGGTTTCGAGTAGTTAATTACATTGGCGATATTTTGAACTTTAAGTTGATTGGAATATCGAAATATCGTGGACTCTTCAAACAGGAGCTCTTACATCTCTGGACAACTTGAAACTATTGAAGACTTCCGAGAAAAAAATTCTTCACTGACAATACAATGTCTGACCATGAATGAATGATTCCTCTAAAAGTTTATGCGTTTGTTTAAAAAATTCCTCAAACCTAAAATTTTATAGTTCTTGATATCCCAAACTGTGGGCTGTTAACCTTTCAAATCCAAAATTCTTGATCCTTTGAATTTGGATTCTTGACCTTGGAGCATTTAAATGAACTTTTGAGATTCGTAATTCTGTAATGTAATCCTAAACCAGTGACCTTAAAAATGCACAAACTCATGATCCCGTGGACACCAGAATAGACTCGATTCAACGTAGTTCGCTTCGACCACGTTATAAACTGTTGTGAAATCGTTGGAAATTTACAAAATCGGGGGAGAAATGAAAGGATAGACATTGATGGTAAAGAAAGGTGGCAACTCGGGCGTCCAAGAGTCGCATAACATTACGTTCGTGTGTGGCGCGTCACGGCACGGTGCAACGAATCGCGTTCGTCGGTGGTAAGGGCGAGGTAAAACAAAGCCTAATAAAGGGAGGAGGACAGAGGAGAGAAGAGCAACGGCGAACAAAGAAGGGTCTTCTTCGCGAAGACAGTTCGCTCGGTCGTGGCTCGGTCCTAAGCGTGGCTGTACGAGCCTCCCACTTGCGCATTATGCGAGGAGATACTCTATCTGCTGCGAGAGAAACGTTTTCCCGTTCCTTTCTGCGGCGCATGCCTGATCCCTGACCTCTGGAACTGTGATCTCGGCCCAAAGACCCTCCCTACTTTGCCATACCGGGCCCACGCGCCGTCGACACGGCCTTCTGCTCTTGCTCTCTTTCATATTCCTCGAATGGTTTCGATTCTGCTCGTGATATTAACCCTTTCGTTACGAATTTATTAAAAAGTCACGAGGCAAAATGTTTAAATATGTTTTCGTGCACATCGAATGACCGTATAGCAGGGTGGAACGTATTTTATAATTTTGGAATTTTGCTTGGAAAAATAACCTACGCAAAATCTGAAATTGTTTTTCCCCATTAAAGTGTATTGCTATCATGCATTCTAGTACCTCTTTGAATTCGTCTTTTTACACTTTATAAGGATTTAGAAACAAAATTTAGAATTTTTTGTTTCTTATAAGTCGCAGTTATAACATTTCTAAAATTTATTGCGGAAAAATTTATACTTTTCCGCGTTATATTTACTTCGTTAATTGGTACAAGTTTTGCCTGTAATATTTTTTTATATGTTTGTAAATAACGAAGATATTCAAGTGATTCCGTGTTTACGTCTTTGAAAGTACTGTTATATGTGACGATTCAAAGGAGCTTGTATTAATTATTTAGTATTATGTAATATTAACGCAAGTTTCTTTGAATCATCAGGTGTAACAGTGCTTTCAAGACTTTGAATACTATTTTGCAAACGTTTACATAATCTATTTTGTACGCATAAATTAATTGTAATATTAAATAATTAGGAAATTGTAATCTTGATATACGCCTAAATTATTTCACTGAAAAGTAGTATTTAAGTTACTACTACTAATAATAATACTAATATAATAATTATAATAGTATAAAAACGGAATTACTTAAATATCTTCGTTATTTATAAATGTTATAGGTAAAACTTGTACTATTTAACAAAGTAAATATAATGCGAAAAAGTATATTTTTTTCTCGCAATAATTTTTGAAATTTTAGAATCGCGACTTATAAAACACAAAAAATTCCAAATTTTATTTCTATATCCTTATAATGCTATACATTGATTGAATAACACTATGATAGATTTATAGTTACATCAACTACGATTTGGCGACATTTTCATTACATCGTGCTATTGCATGTAAAAACCAAAAATTTATCATGTTTAACATTGTTTTTCTACCTCCAGTAGCTTTTGAAATTTTACTATTGTCGAAATTTTCGATTATTGTTTCCATTTTTTGATTATGCAAGGTCTACTTAAGGTTGGTAATACTTTGTAACACCTTGTTTGCTTTCTAATTTTTTTATACGCAATCAACAAAATCGACGTTTTAAGCGAGACGAATGTATTTGTTTAATCCATAATTATTCATAATTTTATCAGCTAAATGTATGCTGAAGCAGCGTCTTAAAACATGTATCGATGCAAAGGAATTTGAAACCATTTTATCAGAATATTATTCATTTTGGGACGAATATGTATTTCGTTCGATGACTGGTAACAATTGTGTGAAAACTATACTATATTTGCGTAACAATATTCTTGATCAATTTGTAACAATTTAACTTATAGATAAAATCAGAGTTTGAAAAATCAGAGAGTCGACAGTGTAGTTTATAATGAGATATTACAATTTTTCTCAATACCATCCAATGGAGACGTGTTTACATTTATAAAAAGGCGAGTCCCACATTTTTCCAGTAATACCATTTTTGTACAGACATAATTTATTTATCACGCCACCACGCCAGCAGTACTAGAAAATAATAATCGTCCATGTTTAGACATTGATATCAAATCACTAGGAATTAATTAAACCGGTTGCGTATAATGTACAGTGTGTAGTGAAATTATATGTTACAATTAAAGAATGTAAAATTGATCTTCACCTAGAAAGTAAGGTCAAATTTTTTTTTTATTTCATCGTATTCTACTCGTGGCGAGGATAAGAAGTCTCGAAGTACATAATTATAAGTTGTAACTCAATCGTTTTCTTAAAAAATGACGAAGTAGAAATAATTCTTTAACAGACTTTAAATAGTTATTTGCGTAAAAAACTTCCTTGGCAATTTTAATGATTTCAATGCATATTGTTAGGGACATATTCCTCGGTGTTTTAATACAAAAAATGTCGACAGCGCTTAATTGTCATTGTTAATGTAAATCTATTAGAATCGATGTTCAAGGCTACCAGGAGCACTCAAACAAAAGGTATAAAAAATAAAAATATACGTTCAACCTAGACCAACCTACTTTTCTTTTAAATCGCGTAATCGCAATTTATTTTGAACTTTGAATCGTTCGTTTTTATTTATCATTCTTAATTTTGGACAATTTCAACAAACTTTTGAATAGCTTAATAGCATACAAAGTTCTGCGTGACTCTGCAGATTATTGTATTTGAATGAATAGTAATTATCTATTATTTTGCTTGTTCATAAATTCCAATAGATTTGCAACAACCTTTTGAAAATTAAGCGCGAAAGAAACACTCAGGAACTCCACAACATACATTTAAATCGCCCAGGAAGCCCCTAATGTGAACAAATATCTAAAGTCTGTCCAAGAATTATTTAAATTTTAATAGCGATCTGTGATTCCTAGCGACGAATAGAATACGATGAAACGAAACGATTGACCTTCGTTTCTTAGGTCAAGGTTTTTGAACACCTGTCCAAAGATGGAGAATCCCGGCGTATTATAATTTCTTTGCACCCTCTACAACAACGAAGAGTACAAACGGTGAACGCATCTCTGCCTTCCCTTTCTTTGATCTTTCATCTTCTCTAGCTTTTTACATCTACCAATTAGCTATTTTAATTACAGTGACGAAATTGTTCTCATACGGCTCTCCTTCTTTCGCTCTTTGTATATCTATCTGCCACTCTGTCTCCCACTTTATCTCTCACTTTCATGCCATGACGTTCACGCAATACTGTACTTGTGTCGTTTTCAGGTGACCCCATGATAACATCCTCTCTGAAGGGTAAGTGACAAACGACAGCTCATTCTGTTTCTTTATTTTTTTTTCGTCTTTTATTCTCCCTATTTTATTTTACTTTATGTTTTCACTTATTTATTTGGTTCTGCATCCGTTCCCCAAAACGAACGATCCACACCAGAATCATAGTTCTCTCGGACTTCTTCTGGAACGAGGACAATGGTGGGACCTGTCTCTCATTTGCATGCGGTTTTTTTTTTCTCTCCTCAGTTTTTCATTCACGCTTTACACCTTTTTCACACACGTAGGAATTAGAAGAAAGAGACCGAGGCGTTCTGACGCGAATCGAATACTTCGATTTGATTGATTAATTTCGCCGCGGCGATAACGCCGTCAAAATCTTGTTCGCGTCAGAACGACATCGACGTATCTTCGAGCATTTAAGATGACGTAGGTAGAACCAGCTTTAGCACACGTTTAGTTTGCAATAGAATATTAAACAGTCAGGTTTAGATAAGACAATCTTGTCCCGAGCGTAGTTCAATAGTGAATTACAAGCGATACGATGAACACGTGTTTACGAAGCAAACTTACAGCTTCGCGGCGGTCGTTTTGATCTTATCAGATTAAAACGCGAGCATCGGTGTTTTTTCTCTTTTCTAAACGTTATTCGAGAAAATATTTAGGAGCAAAGCGAAGAGGATGATATTCGAACATACGAAACCGAAGTGCCTCGTTTTCTATAAACTATGTTGGTTGGTTTTATGGGAAGTGACTAAACATGGAAATCGTATCAATGAAATTGGTTTTGTATGATTGTGATTAACTCATGTGGTAACTGTTTGGATGATGTAACAAGTGGCTGATAACATTCTGATATGATGGAAAGTTTGATCGTAACCAATAATGTGTACGAATTTAGACGAATTTCAGAAATTGTTCTAGAAACGAGCAGACACTACTGCAAGATTTCGTGTCAAAACGATTGGCAAATATGCTTTTGGGAACCTCTAAATTATCGAATAAATATAAAAAGATTTTATCGCTTCGTAAGTTAAAAGGGTTAAAAAGTGAGTAACAAAATGGGACCAATGTGCTTATAATGCTGTTTCAGTATTTGTTCTAACGATTATGGGTACAGAAACTCCTTGTTGTTACTCGGAATTTTTACCTCGATAAAAGTAAAAAAAGGAATGGCCAACACCACTGTTTATGTTTATTCGTTTATGTGAATCGAAACGTTCGATTCCTGAAATAAAATAGTGACTTTTATTGAAGATTTCCTGCAATTAAATAGTGATTAACAAAATGAAATCAGAACACTCGTAATACTAAAATGTCTATTTCAATAATAGTAAGTGCATCAATTTTTCGTTCAAAATTTAGTTTTGACATTAATCTTACCCGAATTTATGACCTATATCGAGGAGTTTCTGTAGTTAAAGATTAACAAAATTAAATCAGTCCAATATTATTCTAATGTTTATTCTAATAATCGTAAATACAGAAATTCCTCGTTAAAACTCACGATGTCTACCTTGATAAAAATTGCTGAAACATTTCTACCATTCATGTGCTTTGATCCGTGTAAATGAAAAAGGTAAACACCTGGAATTACATTGCCGACCATGTTCATTAAAAATTACTGAGTGGATACAATTTTGTATATATTATCAAGAAGTTTCTATAGTTAAATAGTAATCAAAAAAAGAAATCCTTAGAATATTATTTTAATTATCGTTCTAACAATCTGTACATGAATTCCTCCTTTACTATCTTTACACACCTATTTAAATGATAACGATAAATTTCTGGAATAAAATAGTCTACCATATTCTGAGACTTTTATCAAGGATTTCTGCAATTAAAGAGCAATTAACAAAATGAACAAGTACGCTTATAATATTAATGTATTTTAACAATATAATTACAGAAATTCTTCGTTAAAAGTCTAAATGTTCATCTCGATGAATATTTTGGAATTTAGAGGCTGAAAATTCTGTAGACGTACCATAATTGTTTGCTCGTAAAGAGTAACTAACAAAATAAGACTAATATAATACTATTCCAGTGTTTATTACAACAATGACGAGTACAAGAACTCGTTAAGAGTCCATATTTTTACCTCGATAAAAGTTCCGTAATGAACTCCGCGGCTTCTTATATTTATCTGGCTGTCTGAATAAAAATGGTCAATTCTTATAATAAAATAACCGATAATTGTTTAGTTTAACACTACCTTGAATAATTTTCTCCTCTAAAACAATTAGCGGTCGCCTTAAGTTTACGAGATATCTGTTCAGTTTTAAATGTCGTGTTACGTACTTTGCTTTGTTAATATTTTACGATTCATAATTTTTGTAAATTAGATTAAAATGTGGCTAATTATAGAACTAGCTTAACTTTTGAACAAATTCTTTTTTCACACGTTAACCAAACTGCAATGTTATTCGCTCGTTACATATTCGCGGATAGAAACAAACATAACAAAACCTAAACATAATTCATAAAAATTAATACTAATCGCACGATGTTAAAACTAAAAAAAAGAAAGAAACGAGCTATACTAAATAACTACCATGATAGTTTTTAGCAAATATTTCGTAAATTAAAAGCGATTTCCAGTCGTTCTAGAGAAAAAAAGTTGTTTAAAATGGCTCCCTCGACAACATGAGGCATTTTTCCTTGATCTAAATAATTACTAAATGACTTGCCATACTCGTCAAAAGTCAATGCAGCCTCGGTTTTGTGGCTTTTATCAAAGTGTTTCCGTGCAGCTTGCAGGTGTTACAGATAATACGAAAAACAATAGGAAAACTGTGCTTCTTTCTGTCAAGAATTTTACACTATCGAGAAAATTCCCTTTTTATATCATTGGCGTTAGAACGATTCGGATTTTCAAAGAATCTGCGATCTCGTAATTTTCGCAATCATGTTTGCCAGCATTCTTGCGCACTCCTCTCGGTTTTCCGTTTCAACACGAGCGCAGTTTCCGCGGAGCGGATGCAAACGGGATTGGCTGCTCGTGGCTGGACAAAAGGCCATTTAATATGTGCATTAATTCAACGCATTTCATCGTCAATAATTTATAAGTCGCGAGGCTATTAATTACGCATCTCGTACGCCAAGAAGCTGCGGCTGTTGCTTGTACACCGCTATAGTAACGTTGCATGAACCTCTCCTTTCCAATTTCTGTTGACTGTCAGTGATTCTCAACACATTTTTCCTAATCGAAATCATTGCAGTACTTCCTAGCTTCGTCGCGAAATACAAGGGTTTCGTGAAAAGCGATACAGTATTGCCTGTAAAGTTGTCAGTGGGTCAGGAACCGTGCTGTGACAATCAGACAGGTAGGTGAAATTTGATCGCCGTTATCCTTGGAATCACGACTCAGACGAAAATCGTGACAACTCGGCAGATTGTACTGTATAGAAATTTTAATAAATCGGAGACGGTAATTAATAAAAGAACACTTTGGGTCCACTTGTAAATAAGGAATTTACAAATACGATAAAGTAAAAATTCAATCAGAAACCTTGCATTAGAATACGAAATAACGAAATTCAGATTCGAGTCAAAATGGACCCAGAATTTGCTATTCTATTTCTATTTATCTTAAAAACGCGACCACATCACTCGCGATCCTGAATACTTTGTGTTCAAAGGTTCGTTACAGTCGCAGCAGTACTCTTTTAACATATTTGTGGAATTTCCTTTATTATCTAGCATAATTAATTTTGTTTTGGAAATTCTAAAAGACAATATTATTACGCAACTACTTTAAAAATTAGCTTTTTGCAAAGTGTACGTAGATAATTGTAAGTTTATTGGCAGATAAACCAGGCATACATTTAGGGACTTGATTGTAATGAAGGAAAGAAAATTCGGAAATCAATTCATCAGAGATTAACAGTGAAATAAAAGGATGAGTTCTACGATAAAACTGACAAAGTACGACATTCGTCGACAAACTAAACAAAAAAAGAAGAATTGAATTCGCTGAGGAATATATGATTAAATATCAAAACTTTTATGGTGATATTTTATTTTCGAACGAAAGCAAATTTTCGATATTTTAGTGAGATGATCTGATTAAAGCGTGGATAAGAGCGAACTCTGAATAGGAGGCTAGCAATCTTCAAAGAACGCTAAAACACGAAGGCGGTAGAATTATTATGCGAGGTATTGCGTCATACCTGGCGTAGAAGTGTTGGTGTTTATCGATGAGACAATGGACACAACCTTATACTTAAATATGTTGGAAAAAAATGACAAACGAGTGCAGAATCATTGAGCATGCAATATAATTTGTATTTCCAACAGGTTTATAAGCATACAGCCCACGTATGTAGTTCGCGAACGAATATCTTAAAATATTCCTTACAATTTGAAAATTTTATCAAAAACGCCGCATTAAAATGTGCGGATTAAATTGGAGAATTTCTTGTTTTTTGGAAAAATAAATGTGAAAAATAAACTTAAATTTAATCATGGATCAAAAATACGACTAATTTTTGTGATTTTAATATGATTTTATATTGTAAATAAAAGTTTGAATTCATAAAAAGTTAAACATAAATCTTGACTAAACAGAATCTATTTTCGTTTTATGATCGTCTCATAATTCTTACAGAAAAATGTATTTTTATATGTACATTTTTAACTCTCCAGTTTACTATTGTTCGAAAGTGTTCAACTTTGGGAAAACGTAAAAGTGGCATTATGATAAACTTGGACCATATGATGGACGGTGCGAAATCCAACTTCAAAGTTACCATGTTGCAGCAAAATTTCTTCTTTATGCTTTCGAACTCTTCTCAATCCTTGCTTTAAAATAAAGAGTTGGTGACCTGGTTGAGGACGCAAAGTTCGAAGTTCTGTCGCGACGACATCAAGAAACATGTCCATAGTTGATAGAAGTACGCAGCGAATGGTGATGATTCTGTGAAAAAGTCGATATATCGCACGTAGGAGTTTGTATCGATGACTGTTATCCTGTATCGTGCATTAACTGAAGAACTTCTAGGGTCTAGACTAATCTCACGAATTTCAAAATTAAACCACTTTGTCCAAATAAAAGGTTGGACGCTGTTATTTTAGAAACCAATGAAGATATCAACTTCATTTCTTTTTAGATTAACTCTTTGTCTTGTAATAACGAGTCAGAGTCGTGATACAAATAGTAGATGGAAAATGGCAAAAATGAGTCGCATTCATAGTGAAACTAATTTCAATATTAGTGCTTAATATTTGGTACTTTTTAAAAGAACGAATTTTTAAAACTTTCTTCTAATTTCGTTGGCTTCTGGCAGATTGACAACGGTAAATTTATCTAAAAACATTACAATTTGCCTTTAAAAATTTGTTGAGTCTCCATATTTTTGAAAATAAAAGATGATATAATTTTTCTGTCATTTAATAGGTTTTATCAAACTGAATAACATTTACTTAAACTATTTTTTTCTATGCACACAAATATCTTCAAAAGTGTTGATGATATCGGAAAATGTTTGAAACAAAAATTAAATGGTTTTGAGGGTTGTTTAATCTGCTGTAATTTTTTCTTTCATAAGTGAATGCATAGAGGACATATGAAGGTTATTTATGCTTTTCTTCAATGGAATTTTTTTAATGGAAACCCTTACAAAAAGGCTCAATCCGACTGCCTGGTCTCCTTAAACTTATACACTTAGGACATAGTGTTTTCTGAAAAGCCATACGTAATTTAAATTTGATGTGAAAACCCCGGGAAACCTAATTCTGAAGAGTCAAATTGGGCAGAAATCGTTCTAGCTTTAGTTTAGCGTTTTTTTAGTCACCTTAAAGCGTTCTTGGCGCGTATATGCGTATATTTAGGAATCACGTATATGCATCTTGATCTCCTAGCAGCTCGAATGGCATGGATTACGCGCTAAAACGTCGTCCAGGTTGCGCGAATCGATCTCCTGGTGTGTTTCTTGGCTCTCGATCTGTGGAGCATGTCTCAGCGACGGTACCAGATATTCTCGTTTCACCGACAACATCACCGCTCTTGCATTTTATCTGGCATGATGTGGCAATGCCGTGTTATGGTCTAACTCTCGGCTGACGTTATGGAAGGATAATCCCATGCGGTCGACGCTTGGTTTCAAATTTCGCGCGGAGACCATAATCTCGTCGAGGGAACGCGAGAGGAAACCTGGACAGCCGGCTACCCGCCTCTTGGTAAACTCGGTTACTTGCAGAAAAATTGCGGGAACTCTTAAGAAAATTAACGAGATACAAGCAGAGATTAGGACCACCGGCGGGAAAAGTCTGTGTTTCTTTCATTGGCAGGTGACGATAGTTTTGAAAAATTTCTGGACCATGTAAAAATTCGTAAACAGACTGTGTGAGTGATATTTTGTTCATAATTGCATAAAAATGTATGACATTTTGGTTGTGCTTGCTGTTACAACACAGGCATTTATAGCATAATTTCTTATTAATTACACACACATAGAAATACAAATTTAATTTGCAAGAAATTATGTAACAAAAGGTGTTTATTATAAGAGCAAGAACAAGCAAAATTTCATACATTTTCATACAAGTATATACAGAGTGTGGCACGAATTAGTCCCCACGATTCTTCAGCCCCTTTCGATGGTCTGACAAGAAATTGCTTTTCAATCAAAAATTATGGTCACTGTTATATTTTTAAATGGAACTAGGCATTTTTAACTTCATAGTACTATAGACGATATCAAAACGAATTCAACGATATTTAAGGTATTTAATTCCGGCGATTGAAGGTTCATTTGAAAAATAATTAAAAGTATTTGAAATGTTGTCATGGTACATCTCGAAAAAGATGATTTCGCGTCTCAATAATAGAAACTACATGAGTTTTGCACGGAACATATCCGAGGACTGTCGACGTTTCAGAAACTCCGCGATACACGTCGAAACTTTGAAATATTCTTTGACGAGCCTTGTCTGTTCCTGACATTACTGAATTTCTGTTTACTTCTGGGTGCAGAGGTCGAGCATAAATTCGAAGCTTCCAAAGTCAGCTTTCTTATGAATTTCTTTGAACGTGGACCTCCAACTTTCCGCAGACAAAGAAAATTTATACACCCACGGCTGATAAGGGTTGCGTCAATTCTTAGGATCTCTTGGATTCTTTTTCTCTGACGAGAGAGGCACTCAGCCTGACATCCTTTCGATTTTAACGTACTCTTACACAATGACGGAATACCGGTTGCTAGGTGAAAAATATTAGGAGTAACAATTTGATAATTGTAGAGGTACAAGTACTTAAAGTAACATCATTGCTATGTAAAGGGTTGTATTCTAACATTTAGGACCCACTTCGACGAATCGAAGACACGTTGTTTATGCTCAAATTACGATTATCGGAAAGCAGACCTAAAAATATTAACGAATTAAACCAACAGAAGAAATATGGCAGTTATTTTCAATCTACAAGTGCAAAATGTTGGGACTTTCTTTGCCTGATAAATTAGCCGAAATGTCATTAAACAATGGCTGTGATTATTATTATTAGATATTGAAACGATGTGTTCGTTTATTTTTGAAATACTTATTTATTTAAAAGTAACTGTTCTTATTTTTCTTTGGTCGATACATTGTTCAATAATAAAAATTGCTGAATTTCCATAAACATTACCTATATAATAAATGGGAAGATTTATATAAAATAAAATGTTTCGATGCTAGTAAATGCGTGTTTGTAACAAAATAAAAGGGGAAAAATTAGGTTTAGTTATAATTTAAAATCAGTAATAGACAAAATCGGGCTTAGAATTTTTCAGAAGCGAAGGAGAAAATTATGTCCTATCTAAAGGGTCATTTTACGTATCGAATTCAGCAAATGGCGACGAGGAAACGACAGACAGGATCTCAATTCCAGTTTGATCGTCAAATTGTTTAGAAATCTCGATTCAACCTTCGAGTCTTAGGAAAGAATCGCCCGGAGCTGAATGCGTTCCTCATCTGCGCAGCGATAACCGATGAAACGATCAAGCGCGACGCGTAACGAGAATGCACGCGCATATCAGTACGCTGTTATTATCGTTATTATTATTTTTTAATGTAATTATATGGCTGCGCTAACGAGCCGCCCTGTCGGTACGATGGTAAACCGTTTAAATAATAGGGCGCGAGACGAACGCGTCGCGTAGTCACGTCTGCACGATTGTCAGCCTGAAAAGACGTGTTTGCAGTGAAAACCGGTCATTAGATTCCTATAAATGCATTATATCGTCAACATCTCGCATCGCAACGTCGTCTTTTGCAAATGCTTCTGGCGTCTTTCAGCGTGTTCAGTCCTCGCGAAATCAATCTGATCTTAGTGGATGCTGTTCGTTAAACGACCACGTTGTGTCGATTGCCCTCGCAATGGTAATCTGTTTGTTTGATTCGAGTAAACGTCTGATTTGGTGCTGACACGGTGTCAGGTAAATTGACACCGAGTTAGCCTCGATGAATTCATGAATTCAGGAATTCAATTTTCCAGTCTTGCGTCGATCTTTGGGGGATGTTTATTCGTTTGTTCGTCAACTATTTATTGCTTATTTTTGTGGCCACAAGCAGCAGACTGAAAGAGTCCTAAATATAGCTGTTTTAAACTGTTACTTATCGGTCTTGATTGAAAGAGTTACAATGTTCCCGCGTTGAATGTACAAATTTTATCCCCGCTACTAGGGGAATCCCTCTTGGAGTCAATGAAACGATGCTCGGCCGCCAAATAATGCAACGTGATCCTGTGTCGAATATCCACGCGAGACAGTACTAAGAAAGAAGCAAAACCTCTCAGCGATTTGAAATTTTTCAATTTTGTTGAAAAATTTGTCCACCTACTCCAATTTTTTTCTCGAAAATGGTTAGGATTTCGGGGGTATGTCTATTCACCAAAAATGATTGTAATTGACCCGTGCAACTGGAAATAATTTTTTCAGAACGATTTGAAATTTTCTAATTTTGTCGAAAAATTTAACGCGTTCTAGAATTTTTTTCTCAAAAGTGAGTAGGATTTCGAGGGTATGTGTAATGACCAAAAATGATTATAATTGACCCTCGCAACTGAAAATAATTTTTTTAGAACGATTAAAAATTTTTTTTTTTCCTCGGGAAATTAACCCCCTGTCGATTTTTCTTCAAAGTTCGTTTTTTATTTTTAATAAATTTGTTTGACGTTGTACAGAAATGTTGTCTAATACTTTTTTGTAGGTACCAATGGGCTCTGCATTAGAAAAAAATTTCAACGAGATACCTTTACTATTGTAGGAGTTATGGCAGTTTGCAAATTGGACCAGTTTTAGAGGGTTTTTCTCACTTTACGATGTCAAGGAGCAACTTTTCGAATATTTTTAGAATTTCTACATATTCTCCATCAAAATATGCGTAGTTTGCTTTTTTAAACATTAAAATCGTCCAATCCGTTCAGAAGTTATGATGTTTTAAAGATTCGAATGAAAATTCGGGCAGACATTTCTGGCCAGAAATTATATTTTCGGTAAGGAATTTTTTTCTCGAAACTGAGTAGGATTTCGGGGGTATGTCTGTTGACCAAAAATGCTTGCAATTGACCCCTGCAACTAAAAATAATTTTTCCAAGACGATTCGAAAGTCTTTTTTTTCACCTAAAACTTTCAGCACTTACTCGAATTTTTTTCTCGAAAGTGGGTAGGATTTCGGGGGTATGTCTATTTACCAAGAATGATTGTAATTGACCCTTTTAACCGAAAATAATTTTTCCAGAACGATTTGAAATTTTTGAATTTAATTGTTAATAACTTTTTAACGAAGCCCCAATCAAGAAATTGATATTCTTGATTTTCGTCTTATTTTGGTCTCTAGAATCTTCCATTAAAATTTTTCCCAGGGGTGGCCGAACACCCTGTATAATCAAGAACAGAACTCAGTTACAGTCAGAACCTTTACAAGTGACACCCAGAACAGAACCAAGTTACAATCAGAACACTTAACAGTTACACAAGAACATTTACAGTTACACCAGAACATTTACAAGTTACGAGCAGAACTCAGATAGTATACGAGACTGTAATAGAACATGATTAGTACGGATTAGATGTCAGAAATCTACGAACCATTTATATATGTACAATTGTTAACACGTGTATATATGTGTTAATAAATTTAAGGTGTTTGTAAATAGTTATTGGACTTATCTATTTACTAAATGACTCGGCTCCACGAATCTTGTGGGAGCCAACACATGGAAAGCTCGAAATTTTCGACGATACGAGTCGACCGTAGTTCATAATTTCGAAGCGCGACTCTTATCGTTGCTATCTTTCGCGTATATCGAGTCAGTTGACTCGGTCGCTTGTCTCGATCGCGATAACGGGGAACAATCGCGGTTAGGAATTCATTCGTTTGTCATATAATTGGCATACTTCAGCGCGATCGAAAGCCAACTAGCGGGGAAACACGTTGCTGGCCCATTTTTGCGACAGGAAAGGTCGAGAAAAGGGACCTCATTAGCGCGCGTGTCGCGGACGTGCGTCGAAGAGAAACAATCAATTAATTTTTCCACGTAATCGTGGCCACGTAATGGCCAGTCTCGTTACGCACCCGAGGTAAACTCGTTAGCTCGAGTTCGAGAGGCTTATAATTATAATCAATCACACCGGCTAGACCAAGAGGAGAGATCGCGTCGTCGTCGCGGGAAGGACAGCGAGGATGAATAAATTTATTACGTAACCGTTAGCCCACTTATCGCGCGACGAAGCGCTGAAAATATTTTTCGTGCCCGATTGCGCAATTGGATCGATAGCGAGAAATGGTAATTGCGTGCCCGCTGTCCGTCGCATCGTTAAAAAGAACGTTAACAATAAACGTTGTCCGCTTCTCCCTGGTTGGTTATGATTATTGAAAACAGATACGGGGGATCAATTATCGACAGGCGGTGGCTATCCACCTACGATGTTATATGAACCGCATAACGAGCTGCAACCCTCGTACAAGGTTGGACGTGTTCGATAAGATCACGAGTAAATCGAGAAAATGAGAGTGGAAATACGTAGGCGATCGCGGTGGGTGGTAGATCTTGAAATTTTTATTCAGAGTATTAGAAGGTTAAGAATCGTACTGTTTAAGAAACACTGTCTTTTAGGCGTGTAAAAATAGATGGCGATTTTCAACGTAAATTACGTTAAAAGTCGGTACGTTTACAGCCTTGTATTGAGAAAATGATTATTCTGGCGTATAGATCTCGAAAAAGGGAACAAAAAAGTATTATACACTTTTTTTCTGAGATGAATATTTATAGTTGAAAACATGATTCACTTTTGTTGCATCGAACGATTGATGCAGCATGACCAGCAACTGGGATATTGTAATTTCTTAACATAAAACATGAAATATTTTGATATGAAACAGGTCGAACAATGTATGTTTCTATTTACAAACTAAGTGTAAGAACATATTGCACCTCTTTATTTAAACTATTATATTAAAAAGAAAAATTTTATTAAAGGATAGCTTTCATTGGGGGATTATCAATTCGTTATACCTTTACCTACAAAAGGGTTACACCTTATTCCAGTTTGTACAATTATCCAATATAATTTTGTTTTTGAGACAAATGGGATGAAAGTTAATATTTTCAAGTTTTTATATCAAGAAAGTAATACTACTAGCTTATAGATCTTGATAAAGGAGACAAAAAGGCCATATTATTTTCTTCTAAAATGAATATTCACAGTTGACAATAATTCTTTGTTTGGAACGTCAGATGATATCGAGTGCACAGAAATGGCAAAATGGCGCCACGTTGGTCACCGATCAAAACCGTATTTATATATTGCATTTTGAACTATAAATATTTTTTACAGAAAAAAATATTGGTACTCATTTGTACTCCTTTTGCGGAGATTCATGTACCAATATTATTACTTTATCTATATAAGAACTTTAAATTTAGTAAACGACTATTGTAGAATATAAGATATAAATTCATAAAAAGAAACAAATTTCCACTTTTGTTGCCTTTTTTAGTTAGTTTATGGAAGAGCGAGTAATCGCAACGGCTTGATTTTATTTTTTGATTTTAACCATTTTTGTTAACAGCTGATCAAAAATCAAAAGACACCAGAAGCATGTTTATTGAATACAAAGAAAAGAGCAATTACTTGTAGCGTTTATGTTTCATTGAAAGGTCGCCGGACAGTGACAAAAATCGAATTTAATATCCCAAGGAAAAGAGAATGTGATATTTAAAAGAGAGAATTGGGTTAAGAAGTTTACTTCCTCCTAAGGAAGTTAAAAGACGACACACAAAAAGGTGGATTTCTTCTTAACGAGTTTAAAATAAGATACGCGAAAATATCAAGTGAAAGTAGGCTGTTTGTGGAATTCATGTTGACAGAAATTGCTTTCGTTGAAAGCTTCGAATATCTGGTGCAAACAACAACTATTTATTAATAGGTAGCATCGATTTTGGGAGACTAACATTCTTTGTCGTTTCTCTTCAGAAATGATTTCAAATAACTTCAATTTCAACCTAGTCTGAACGATGATTCATACGTGATTATTAATCCGATTACAGATTATCAAAGAATATTTATTTTATCGATTGTGCAGTCCTTTTTAGATTCTCTTCGGAGAAATGAGTACATTTACATTAAAGTCTAAAATAATAAATATATGACGTGTAATTAGTTAAATTAGAAGAAACATGACGAAAATTTCAAGGTTCTATTTTTTGAATTTATTGTCAAATCCAAACAGGATTTCGAACAGATATGCGAATAGGTTATAGTCTCCATGAACATAGTGGAAGCCTACAGTAAATGTATTTAAATTTTTGTACGACCTTAAAACAAACTGTAAACTTGAACAAAAATGAAGACAATATATCTGAATTTTAATATAATTGCAACAAAATGTAGACAACGTAAGTGTTCCTGAATTTTATGAGTATGCACAGTGTATCATACGCGATCTACAATACATTCGACCGTTTGATCGTTGTTCGCATTTTGCTAACGTTTCGTTAGGCGAACTAGCGACATATGCTCGGCAGGTCGTTTTGCCGGCGATGATCTTTAATTGTCAGGTGTCGGTAAAACACACAGGCTTGTTTTGTATCTGTAACATAAATGTTTCCCGACACTTGCAGCATCTGGTCGTCAGCTGTGGAACTGCCAAACAGAAATGGTCGCGAAGGAAAGTCGTATTCTTTGTCAACGAAATGTAACATCATCTAGAAGGAGGCAGATCGATTAGATTCAAAAATATATACCTAAAGTTAACGTTTTCCTTCGAAAATTATTATTTATTTGCAACGATATGCCGACTGCTCCTCACCAAATTAAATTAATCAATTTGATACGTCGGTATCGAATTTATACACACAGTATTCACACTTATGTTATACCTCTGCTGAGATTTCATCGTCAATGACAGTTGTATGAAAATATTCTAGTTTTGCACACGATAAGAAATAAAGTACCGTCGAATCTCAGCATAGCAAAAACATTAAAACGCGAAACGTACTTTTAAACTAAAATTTTGTTTAAAGAGGGCAACTGCTAATCGAGGCACGAAAAAATAGTTTTTACGTAGAATTATGCGGTCGACTTAAACGTTTCTTTATCAGAGTTTAGTTTCTATCATTTATCTTGGATCCCGAAGTGATCTTCCTTCGATGATAACTTTTTGTTGTCATAAAATTTTCAACTATCGTTCAAGTTTATGGTCAGTAAATCGCAAGGAAACTCACTTGCAAAAGATTGATTTCATTTTGTTATAAATTTCTTTTACTTTAATGTCCTGAATCTCAATGGAGTTTCGCGGTTCATATTTTTGTTATAAGTTCCTAACAAAGCATTTATTTGGTTTTACTTGTAGAACACACTGCTGAAGTGTGTACGGAAAAATGCGGAACACTCTGAATGTCTAACTACAAGTAGAACTTGTTTAAAAATTGCACAATTACAGAAGTTACACTTTTATTTGTAAAGATTCTGTGTAGTAAAAACAAAATACCTCTTCTCGGTCTTCGAGGTGGTATTTTCTCTCGATGGGTCGTGGAGTATGTCATCGGATTAGTCTGGTCGCTACGAAGCGAGATTCGCGGCAGTAGAATTGTCCGTTCAGGACCGGGCCAGACGTGAAAACGACGACTTTCGGTGGGTCACTTTCTCCTTCTAGTGAAATGCGCCCAGCTGTTTCCCCTACCCGCGATTCCGGAATTGGTTTGCTGACTTCGGTCGTCCCATTTATCCCTCGCTTTCCTCCTCGGAAGGGCCTCCCTAAAATTTTCGTTAAGTCGGTCACGAAAAGCGGAACGCACCGAAATGGAACCGCTTTCTTTCGACTACCCGTTAGACTAGTTCCACGGTACTTTTACCCGAGTTAGACAGTTTCGATGAATACACGAATACATAAATATTAATATTTGCTGTAACCGCAGTATACGAGTTTGAGCTTGTGCAAATAAATTATTTAAATCCTTTTCCGTAATAAATGGAAAGGATTTTTAATCGCATACACTGTGTGACATTAACGAAATTATGCATATTTAGTTATGTACTTTTCAAATAAAGCGAACACCACGCCATTTGCAACCTTGCAATCAAGTTACAAAGGCGGGAAATCTAAATTATGAAAAATGGGCCATTTCATTTGCATTTTTATACAATAACATTAAATACTGACAATTTTATATAGAACTTGCTTCATCAATGATATACGTGCCATTTTGTTCTATGATTTTTTGCCATTCTTTGGGCAATTTAAATATTTCTTTGCGATAAAAGTCATCGCTTTGTTTATCAACAAAATCTCGATACGAGTCTTTCTTTGGTGTTTTGAACGATTTTCATTTTTTAGTGACAAAAAATCATTTAATTTTTGCACAACATAGAATAAGACACGATAAGGGTCTTCGAAAAGACGACAAAATTGGGCAAACGAACACAAAGTGTCATTATTTTATAACAAAGTTCTCGTTTAGCCTCTTTATTTTCTTCGTCTTTCCCCTATAGACTATCATCTTTTCAAACATTCAAGTAACTTTTTAACTGGAAGGGCAATTCATGAGAATTATTATAGAAACAAAAAACTACATTTGACGAGTGTATTGCTTCTCACGTACGCAATTTCTTCCGAAATAGCATTGGTAAAGAAGAGATGTATCGAAGTCTATGAAGATTATTATAACATTAAGTTTGCAAAATAACAGTTTAAATTAAATGTTCAAAAACGATCGTTTCATTTATAACAGTACTATATAAATTCGTAGATTTGAGATCTTGTTTAATGGTCAGAACGATTTAACGACGAGGTAACTTGTGGTATCGCGCAGAAACTTTTTTCTACAATGGGTAGATTCGACGAACGAAGCATAATTCGTATCCTCGAGGTTATCGATTATGAAATACCGAAACCGTGCCGTAGTAAATCAGTTGACCGATTTGCCGCTTCTTTCTCTCGAGTCTGGCTCATGATGCAGGGAGTGAAAGGAAGCTGCACGATCAACAGGTTGTCTCGATTCCCATTTCATGCACCATCGTTAGACTGTAGCAACAGCTTAACCTTTACCCGGGAAACGAAAGCGTCTTCGCTGGCATCGAGATCTCCGTGAATGGTGGCAAAAGCAAACGCCTCGTCAACTTTTAGCAACGTGTTACAGTTAACACGCATCGAATTTATCGAACTTACACTGTCGTTTGAAAGTTTGATCGTGCCTATTTAAAATTGTTGTTAGTCCCTTAAGGGAGTATTGCTGTCTAGGCTGTCATTTCTGCCTTTTTTTGTGATTTTTTTTTTAACGACAGGTAGCTTGTTTTGTAGTGACATTTTGCAAATATATTTATTTGTCTTATAGGTATGTACAGTATTTTTTTCATCAAAAAATATTAAACATTGCGAGAGTTATAGCTTCTTGTGTAAAAAAACGCATTTAAACTTGCTTACGTGATATTTCAAGATCTAGCAAACCGATTTACTTCAAATTTGGAGAGAATATTCAGCAGACATGCCTTTATAGCTGGAACCAGAGATTTAAAAAAATATTGAATTTTACTATTTTTTTTTGATACGCTAAAGACAAAAGAACGATTAACAAATAGAAATTTGAAACTTGAAGCGTTGCCATTTCTTTATTTATCAGGATTTTAACTTCTCCCTAGTTCCTGCTATAACTACAACCTTCCTTATGAAGATACTTTAACCCCCTCTGTTTCAAATTATCTGGAATCCTGGAAGCCATTGGAGCATCTTTTCCAAAAGAGCCATTAAATAAGAAGTTATAATTTCCACGATTTTTAATATTTTTCAATGAAAAAAATATTGTGCACGCTTATAAGATGAATAAATATATCTACAAAGTCTCAGTACAAAACAGCCTATCTATCATTAAAAAAAACTCACAAAAAGGGCCGTGAAATTGACAGTCTAGACAGCAATACCTCCTTAAGAAGAGTATGATGAAGCACGGAGCAGATAAAACAAAAGAAAATACAGTGAAACCTTGTTTATGCGAATCGATCGGGAGACAGCAGAGTTCTTAATATATGTAAGGAGATTTACAAGGTTGTGGAATAAGTCCTTCTCCTCTTAGGACTTAAAGTGTTGAAATACACGGATTTAGAGTGTTTGAGGTGTGTGGTTTTAGAAGAACTTGTTTTTTTAACTTTGTTTCCATTTCTATTGGTTGTCACTAACCATCAGTCCCTTCTTATTAAATTGTATCGGCAATTATCAATCAGCGAACTTGGTAAACATCTCTCCCCCAGTTCTTAACCCCTTAACGCTCATATTTTTCGGGTTAACCAAGAATGATCAGTTTTCTTTATTGGATTTGTTTCTAAAAATGCGGTCTTTGTTAATTACAATGTTGTATCTAACGTATAATTTGAAGGAAAACAAATATTATCATCCCTTAAACCGTTAGATTAAACAAATATCGTTTTTCAAAGCAGTTAAACTCGGGCATGAACGTTAAGGGGTTAAGGCGTTCGTTAGCACCAACAAAGATTATTATTACGTTTATTACTAAGAACTGAGTATTCTGAAATGAATTTAGTACGCAAATAAAAGAAAAATACATGTCAGTGACCTGCACAGAACGCAAAACACACGGATAACTGACACTACGTTCGACCTCTGTTTGAGTAATAGAAACTCGTCCAGAAATGAATAGAAATCATAACAGAGATTCTGCCTCGAGTAGTTTAGATAATAAAGGTTGTCTATATAGAAATAAATAATTCGTACATAAGCGTGCTACAGGCAAAGGCTGTTTATCGATCTAACCTCAAAGTTATTACACGGAACTAACAACCATAAACAAGCAAAGTGATACGAAAAGGAACGAGTAAAGAGAGAAAGCTTGCACAAACTGTTGACGAATAAAAGAACTGATTGCATGTATGGAAAAATAATTACTCGATGGTACCTCTCACTTACGACTAAATGCAGTATTTGACAATGACGATCTTCGAAGAAGATCGTGTATGAACGCATCGTCTGCAAGTTGGCTAAAGAGAAAAGTGCCACGAAAAGGGCGGTGGTAAGTTCTGCGTGTGCAAAGGGGAACAAAAAGGTAGATGAGGGGAAAAAGATGTAAAAGAGGAGGAGGAAGGAGGACAACGTAGGAAGAGAAAGAAATCCTTCCGTGACCCGCGCGAAGCTGCTGGCTCCTCGTGGTTTCCGCGTTCGCAAAACAGGCATCGTGTTCACGCTACGGGACCGGTTCACCGGTGATTCAGAGCTTTATGCCTCTTCCACCAGAATTAACGTGGCTATCTGCCCTCCTCCGTTGCTTTTTTCCCCTTTCTCCGTACGGCCAACGAGGGAACGACGGAGAGAAAGGTCGTCGGTGCAAATGAAAACGAAACGGGAACTCTTCCAAGTCCGCAACCGGCGGCCTCTTCTCAAAGTACCGCAAAGAATATTTGGACCGTGCACGAAACTTCTCTAAGAACTTGACGATTTATAATAAATGACTTTAAGACCTCGTTTAAACTTCTGCAGCATTTTCATTTTTCGCGAACCTTCCATTTAACCGGTTCTCTCGATTTTATACAATTCACGATTTCAAACATCGATTTTCTCGGTGTCTTTGTTATAAAGAGCGCCCCCAAATTCACGCAAGATTTGTATTTTGTGGCATTTGTGCGGTAATGTGTTGGCAATGAAAAAAAACGAGTGTGACAGGTAACGGTTCAGGGTTATTAAAAATAGAGCGCTACATGAGAGAATAACGTGACTTCATTGTTGAGAAATATTTAAAAAATAATGAGTTATTTCCTCCACGTTCTTCCATATTTATGCATAACGATCACTCGTTCAATGCCAGTAACAGATTTGTAGCAAAAATATTTGTTTGAACATCGAAGATTGTCGGATCAAACGATTCATCGTACATGCTTGTTAGTCCACACGATTTAAATGATAAGGATTGTATAAAACATTTTGAAATTCTGATGAAATTAACAGATAAAACACATGTTTTATGACATAGAGTTTGGAAATACGGTTACTGTGCAGTATAATCCCAGTTTTAGGAACGATAGGAAGGTATCAGTCATGAAAGTCACATATTGATAGTGATAAATTTGAAATATTTAAGAAAATATGCTATAAATATTGTGACGAAGTATATTTGTGTAACTATAAAAACTTGTAAAAAAATATGAATAATATGACGTATAACATGACAAACATGCACATGTTAGTATCATAAATACACACAGTCACACGCAAAATCTGTATAAATCGAGGTTACTAATATATAGATGATGGTATAAATAATATTAAAAAAATGTTATTTACATCTCTGAGAGTAAAGTCTGAATTCTATTTTGTAACATTTTGAAATTTTTTGCTTGTTAAGCTAATTAATCTTCGCGATTGTAACTATGATGCAACAATCTTTTAATCTATTTCTTGTCATATATTGAGCATATAGCTCGTCAGAGAGAGGCAAGAATGCATCACCTTCACTGGCACTGACACCGGTACCACGCTCAAAATTTCATAATCGTGTGTACCTAATTATGGCCATGGTGTACCTAAAAATTTAACATAGTTGATACAATTAAAAATTAATAGAGACGAATACGGCACAATATTTTTTAGTATCTCGTAAAGTATTGGAAAAAAATATCGTTAAATGTTAAATCAAATACAGAAAAAGTTTATTTAATACCGACATAATATTAACGTATGAAATAAAACGTAGACAATAATATAATTTCATTTTCCTATATTAATCACATTTAAAAATCTTTTACGACTGTTTAATTGGTAATTTTCATATGTATAGTACAAAGATGATCAATTTAATGTTCAAGATAACACTTCTTTGTTCGCTTGCTTGTACGACCAAGTTTGAATATTTATTAAAATATAGAAACACGCAAAACTATTACTTTCTTCATTCTATAAATTTCCTATGATATTTAAATTCATTGTTGCTCATTTAATCAAACATGATTCCCTATTTCGTAATTAGAATCGGATAACGATCTTCTTTAAACCAAAATCATTAAAAGCTAGTTTGAAATTGAATCTAAAAACCGTATTCGTTATTTGTAAATAAAATTCTCCTAGCCGTGACGGAAACCATAAGCAATCGTTAAAATATCCTCGGGACCATAATCTCGGATCTAACGAAGTTAATTCTCACCAGTGGCTAGCGATGAAAATAGATCGTACCACTTTCTATCTCCAATGTTCATTTGGAGCGTCGTATAACGTCGTGTAATTGGATATTATTGTTGCTTCGAATTGAAAATAAAAAAAAAGAAAAGAGACGTTCTACATCTCGACGTGAACGATCGTTTAAGAGTCTTAGAAGAAGCGTTGCTATCGAACGATCGACGCATACAGAAGGCAGCAGATCAACGTAGTTAGAACCTTTCTTCAGGAACAACGAGGAACTCTCTCTCTGCGCCCCACTCGGACCACTATGAAACGATCCTCCGCCCCCCTCCCGACGCTCGACGTCGTGGCATTTCGCCACTTTCGATTTTACCCGGCGAACACAGCCGGTTCGTTACCGTTAATTTCATGGATCGGTCACGATCGAACCACGCACCAGGAAGTGGGTCGATCTGACGTAGAAAACGGGGACAGGCTGCGTGCGGAGGTTCTCTCGATCTAACGTCAACCGCGCGTTCCAATTTCTTTTTCACTTTGATACGTTACTGTCTCCTTCCATGAACGATCCATAGAAAGAGAAAACTTTTGCTTGTAGTCATCGTTGTCGTAATTTATAACCAGGCTGCGGACACGTATGCATTTATGGGAAATTTAAATTTTTAAGGATCTATATAGTGCACTTAATACGGAACAATGTAAGATATACTTAAAGCAAGATACGAATAATTATATTTTGGGGTTGAGACAACCCTCTACATGTCCTCGTTTCATTGATTTTATTGATGAAATATACTTCTGTTGTCCTATTATCCTGGGTTTACTTTCTTTAATGCTTATGGTACGGAATAAAGGAGCATTGGAACTCGAGGACTGTCGCAGGGGTTAGTCAGTGATTGCAAAGAGCTTGTGCTAGTAATATCGAGTCTTCCTTGGGAATAGCAAATAAAAGTTATAAATAAAACATTTCCTAACGATGATAGAATGTACTTAAACCATGGGGGTCCACATGTAATACTCAGACATTGAATATCAATAATTATACCTTGTTTGATTCGTTCATATTTTAGAGATCGAACTTTCGCTTTACGTTATAAATTATTATATAGAAAATAAAAATATTCTAGGTGTTCTCATAATTTATAACAATAGTACAAATTGTATTCTACGCTTCTCAATGATTATGCCTTGTTTGACCTGTTTATATTTATTGAATTTAACCTTTATTTTACGTGTAAATTATCATTTAAGAAGAATGGATCGGTGAAAGTAGAAGGCTGAAAAGATAAACTTTAAATTTTCATAATTTCTAACAATAACACAAACTTTTGTACCGGTGCACTTAAATTAATTTGAAAGATTTTGAAAGATTATATCGTGCACTTAAAGGTTAATCGAAATCTCCATTGATCGCCATAAGTTAATTTTTCAAAACAAAGAGTACTTCTCGGAACGAAAGATAACTGCGTGATCCTTGAATCGATCAGTTTAAGTAGATTAGGGCAGTGTGGTTCTTTACAAGGTTCGAGAAATATACTTCAACTTTTTACTCTAAATGTACGTCGCCTACAAGTTCTCTCGTATCTATATTATATCCTCTATTTAGTTTCATTTGAATTATATAAATGTACATAGAGGAAATATACATAGAGAAAAATTATCAAAGAATACTGTATTAACAGTGGTTCGCTATTTGGTATCAAACCTCTGCAATTTTAAACTTTAAAATCTACATTAATCTTTTCGGGTCTAAAAATAATACATGTCTAGCGGTGTATTTATTTAATACATAATTATTCATAATTTCATCGGCAAAATATATGCTGAACCAGAATCTTGAATGTGCATTTCGTTCGATGATTGGTAATAATTGTAATTTGTAATAATTTGACTTATAGATGAAATCAGAGTTCGAGAAACCAGAAAGTTGACAGCGTAATCCATAATGAGATATTATAATTTTTCCAGTAATATATCTTTTTGTATTAGAAAACAATAATCGTCCGTGTTTAGACACTGATATCAAATCATTAGGGATTAATAAGATCTGTTAAAGAAAATTACTGTAAAATTGACCTTTACCTAAACAGGAATTTTTTTTTTTATTTCATGGCATTCTACTCGTGGCGAGGATAAGAAGTCTCGAAGTAATTATAAGTCGTAACTCAACCGTTTTCTTAATAAATGACAAAGTTGAAATAATTCTTTAACAGGCTTTAGATAGTTATTTACATAAGAGGTTTCCTCACCCATTTCAGTGATTTTGATGCATATTGTAATGTACTGGTAATGTTTTACAAAATGTTTTTTTGTTCTCTGATTCTTTATAGGCAATAAAAACACGTTAGATATGCGGTTATACCTTACTTTCCCTTATACTTATTTTACGCTGTATATTTATAATTTTACTGCCTCGAAAAATGATTAATTAGAGAAAGTACGTCAAAGTCATGCTTAAAATTAATATCCGAGAAGGTTAAGCCAGACGTGAAGAACCTTTTGACATTATAAAATATGTAAAATATTTTTCAGATATTATTGTCTTAATCAAATATATCTACATATTTTATTTTCATAAAAGCATCGTCGCATGCCACTTCAATTGTAAACTGTTTATACAAAGTAAATGTGTTTGGTTTGTTTGCTGCTCTATTGTAAGTGCATTCATTTGAAAGATAAATTAAAGTATCTTTTAAAAGAAATTCAAAACCAGTCAATTTGACTAATGTAAACTTTCACGATTTTAAAATAATTATAATCTATTAAAAGTCACCAAAAATTAGACAAGGTAACCACCTCTGGGAAAAATTTTAATTGGAGATTTTAGAGACCAAAATAAGACGAAAATCAAGATACCAATTCGTTGATTGAGGCTTTGTTAAAAAGTTATTAACGTTTAAAGTTTCATCACAACCAGAAAACTTTTCGGTGAAATTAAAAAATTTCAAATCTGTTTGAAAAAATTATTTTTGGTTGCGGGGGTCAATTACAATCATTTTTGGTGAATAGATATACTCCCGGGATTCTACGCACTTTCGAGAAAAAAATTCCTTACTGAAAATATAATGTCTGACCATGAACGAATGATTCCCCTAAAATTTCATGCGTTCGGTTAAAACATCATAACTCCTGAACGGATTGGAGGATTTTAATGTTTCAAAATGCAAACAACGCGTATTTTGGTGAAGAATATGTAGAAATTCCAAGAATGTTCGAAAAGTTGTTCCTTAACCCCGTAAAGTGAGAAAAACCCCATAAAACTGGTCCAATTTTCAAACGACCATAACTCCCACAATAGTGAATATATTTCAATGAAACTTTTTTCTAAAGTAGAGCTCATGGATACTTACAAAAAAGTACTAAACAACATTTCCGTACAGTGTCAAACAAATTTATTAAAAAACAAAAACGAATTTTTAAGAAAAATTGACAGGCAGTAGGTGCCTAAATTTTTCGGCGGAAATGTAAAGTTTCAAATCATTCAGGAAAAATTATTTTTGGTTGCGGGGGTCAATTATAATTATCTTTCGTGAATAGACGTACCCCCGAAATCCTAAATACTCTCGAGAAAAAAATTCATGTATTCTTGATTTTTTCCCAGGGATGGTCGAACACCCTGTATACTGAAATAACTTGACTTCGATGTAATAAAACGTGGTATGGCATACGTATTTCGCCTAATTATACTTTACATGCACAAAGAAACCAGAAATAAAATATTTTGTCTTATGTAAAACACTATTCTAAAACTTGGTTCTTTGTATCTTACTATTTAACGAAGAAACATCGCGTCGCGTGCTTACACGACTTCCCGACGCTGTATATCAGTCTGCCGGCACTAAAAGAAGATAATTTTACTAAATTCAAGCATAGAAGTTAATAGATAAGTTATCGTTATGCCTTGCTTTATGTTACAATTACGAAATATACGAAAAAACCACACCGAACGCCTGGAAAGGTCGCGTGCGGCCTTCGGGGCAGCAGGTTCCTCATCCTTGGACTTCGACGTTCGAACGCGTGAAACGCAGTTCTCCGGCGCGCTTCGAACGCGGGTGAAGCTCTCGGGCAGTCAGGGGTTTCCCCGTCCCCGAACGCGGAAGCTCTTTTGCATCTGCGAAATCGTCGTTGATTGGTCCGTGACGAAAGCGGTGCGCGCGTTCCTCGCGACGAAGGAAAAGCGCGCGGAGCTCCCGCGGCGTAGGAGCGTTAAAAACTGTGGAAAGTGCACGGGGGTGTTACGCGAGGAAAGTATCCGTGTAGTCGGAAAGAAAGAGGGAGAGATATGTATGCATAGAGATCGAGGTGGAACGGAGAAAGACTAAGGTCTGGCGTAGGAAGCGCAGAAGTGATAGAATCTTGTAGATACGTTGCGCGCGCGAACACTCGAAAGAGGGGATCCCTGGACGCCGGGTGGGAGGTGGGGGCGGGTAAAAGCGGATGTTTGGCGAAGGCGAGAGAGACCGAGTGTCGCGGCGGTGGAGGGAGCCCGTACATGCGTGCAAGTATCTATGGAGGAGAAACGATGGGTGGAACGGGGGCGAGGGGGAGGGCCACCGCGATGGAGCGACAGAGAGTGAGGGAAGAGAGCGAGACGTAATCCTCGAGTGGAACGGAGTCGACGTTCGCGGCTACTCAGTGTCTTTCCGGACGCCGCAGGTTCGAGGCACGCACAGCTTTTTCCCCTCTCTTTCCCTCTCTTTTTTCCGTCTGCTTGCCTCTATTGGTGTCTCCCTCCCCCGTCTAACGAAACCCCTCGGCTCCCCTCTCCTCGTCAACCCCTTGGAGCGTCTTTCTCTCGGACTCCCCTATCCCTCCCGGCTGTTTCCCTTTCTGCCCTTCCTCGTGCTGTCTCATCTGGTCGGAACCCGGTCCCAGGACGACGTCGAGGCGCGTCATCGTCTCTCCCCCACCGTTAGGAACGCGACCAGGGAGCCAATAGGAGCACCGCTTCCGGCAACGGTGACGGCCCAATGGGCGAACACCGACGACGGATAGACGCTGACGGTCGCTGATTTTGACAGTCGACACACGACGACGGCACCGTGTTGCTCTTCTTCCGTGTGGGCGCCTCTTGGCTCTCCCTCCTGTTGCCAGGACGCATCGAACGACTCGGGATTCACCGCGGGGAGGACGCGCGCGTCCACGTCCTGTGCTACCACGGTGTGTTGTTGCTTTCGTGCGGTGCCGCTTCGCGGATCACGCAGAGGACAGGGACTCTCCGTGAACGAGTTTCGTACAGTGACAGTTCGCGTACGTGGTCGCGAGGGAGGAAGGGAGAGAGGGGAAAGGAGGAGGGTCCGGTTCGCGATCCGTCAGTCGCGCCGCGGAGGGTAGTTGGATCTCGACCACGTGGCTCTGCACCGAAACCAGAATTACTTTCAGGAACAATTCGACGGCGGCCCGCGACGTGGAACGAGTCCGTTCGGATTCATGCAAATTCTAATTCAAGGATTCTTCGCGACTCGGTGGGACCGTGTTTCGTATGTCGAAGCTACCAACGTTCTCCGTCGATCCTCTTTCGTTCTCTCCCTCTCTTTCCGGTGACTCTCGCGTCGCGCACAAGTGTCCGTCCAGTGACAACGCAAAAAGGACTGCGCGAATGACGACCGGCGCTCGAATCGGATAAAATTACGCGCAGATGCGGAGGCAAATAAACGCCGGTAACCGCTGGGCCTCGGTGGCGTAGCCTGTCGTTTACCATCTGTGACGATTACGTATTCGCGTAGAAAGACGTTCGACGAGAGGCCCGGCGATCGACGTGAGAAAAGGGACTTAAATGCGCGCGTGAAAGAAACTGATGAGCTGCGCTATGGAGTACCAGCAATTGGCACCACCGTCGGTACCAGTCACGCTGCACCCGGCGCATCATCAGCAGCAGCATCAGCAACCGGTGCAGCAGACTCCCCATCCGCACATCGTGGTCGCGCCTGCGCTCCAACAACAACCCCAACAACCACCGCCGCCCCCGTTACCGCCCACCTCGCACGGCCATCAGGTGCACGCACCACTTCCGCCTATTCACGACGACAGCACGAGCTCGCGTTGGAGTCAGTATCAGCATCTCTGGAGGCAGCACCACGTCTACGTAAATGGTAGGAATTTTTCTTCGTGACGTATCCTAAGAATAGGTCCGATGACGAGTAGAATACACTTTCGAGGAAATTGTGCGTCTTTGTAAATGGTAAGACGTTCTGAGACACGTGTTAAGAATAAGCGTCGTATTTGGATAATGGGAATGTACTTCAGAGACAGTCTTGAGTGTTTACGATGGGAAGTTTATTTTCAGACGTATGCTAAGAACGAATCTGGTAACGAGCAGAATCTACTTTCAAGGAAACGTTTGTATAAATGGTAAACCGTTTTATTTGAGACGCGTATTAAGAATAGGTGAATCAGGGTGTGCTATAGTGCAGTGTTTCTTAACCTGTGATTCAGGGACCCCAAGGAGGCCATAGGTAGATTTTTATAGGGAATTATTAACTATTAATTTTTATTAATATTGAAATTGTTATCAAACAATTTCTGTGTTTTGAAACGACGATTAGACTATTATAAATCTGTCGAGTCTTGAACCAAGTAATTACTACCGAAAGTGATACCACATGCGAGTAAAGATACCAAGATGTAGTTAAAATGAAAAATATTACATGATACGTAAATCTTTTTCTATTTAATATGAATTCTTATACTCTGATTTGAAAAACGAATTTAACTAATATTTTCGAAACATCGTTCGAAGAAAGAGATCCATGAATTTCATCCAAGTGTTGATGAGGGGTTCGTGAAAAAAAAACTTAAAAACCATTGCTATAGAGGTAATCTCGAATGTCTAGAATCGATAGGTGACTTTAGAATCTAAATATCTGCATTATTTATAGATATCTATCTAAATATCTGCATTGCTTCTAAAGCAATCTGCTTTAGAAGCAATCTCGTATCTCTGTAAACAATAGGAATTTTTCTTAAAGACGTGCGTTAAAAATAGAGTTGATCTATGCGGACGAGCAGAATCTACTTTAGTAAGATAGTTTCTTAGCAGGTATCGGTGAATCTACTTTAGAAGTAGTCGCGTGTCTCTATAAACGATAGAAAGCTTTCTTTGTCGCGTGTATTAAAGGAGTCTATCACTGAACTGTTGAATGATTAGAATCTGCTTTAAAGGCAATCCTCGAGACTCTGAAAAGGATGAGAAATTTTCTTTGAAACGAACGTTGATCTTCCATAATATTAATTATATTTAAATTCTGGGAAAAATTGTACAAGATCATTTATAAACAGACAGTGGGGCGTAAGCTGAAACCAAAATATTTAATCCTTCATGGTAGACAATTATTTTATAATATATACAGACAAGATGACAGAATATTGGATAAACCTAGAACAAACGTAGATAAAATTTGTCTATTTTATAATTATTTGGTACCAAAACATTTGGTTTATATGAGTATTATGGCCACTACGTGTAGCTTTAATATCTTATAAACGTAATAAATTATAAGGTTTAATAAACTCAGCTTTCTAACTGTACCCGTCCTGGCGTGAGAAACCATTAAAATTCAGATCAACTCAGAAATCATTAGAATTCAGATCGAAACATTAAAATTATATTTCATACAAGGTGTTCTTATCATACATTGTTCATTAATAATTATTAATCAAACGACGTAAAGGTTTTGACCACTTTGAATGTCTTCTTCGAATGTGTAAACTGTTTTAAGAAACATCTTTAATTAAGAGAAGAAATTCTGTTTCTTTAAAATGTATTAATAATTTACTCATTGCAATTGAGCAATACAGTTTGACATAATATTAAAACAAAATAAAATACGTAAATATTAGTGTGCAACGTGACATCGGAGCACGTGCTTGCTCCGCTCTTATTAATTTTGTTGCACGATTACACATTTGCCTTCGGTATTTTTAATCAGGAAAACAAGGAATGACGAACAGTCGTTCGTAAAAACAATCGCTCGTCTGCGTCGAGTCTAAGGTGCAACATTTTCGATCGAATATTACAGCAAAAGTCATACATTGAACATTTCAAAATTGAAAATTAATCTGCAACTATCTATACAATTTGTACGTCATACTATTATATAGATAATGTATTTATAAATTGATGACCCGGGGGGTTATACTGGATTACAAATAGGTATCTCTAGTCCACGTGGATGTTTAATATCTACTATAAATACAGTGATAAATAAAATTTACTTTAGAAGTAGTCTCGATGTTCTGTAAACAATAAGAATTTTTCTTTGACACGTTCGTAAAGGATAGGTGTCATTTAACAATTATTAGGTATTATCGTAAACATTTAGCGAACAAAAATAGCTAACGTATCGCTAGTGGTTTTGAATGATTGTATATTGTTTGGAACGTTTGTCCACTCGCCTGTATTGGTAGAAACTAACTCAGGCGGCATCGTGTTTGAAATAGCAAGTGCTTTTTGTATTAATGTATTAGCAGTTTGTGCGTTGACCTTTCAAACGCAAAACAGAGTTAATATGCCTTGGCATACTTTCTATTAAAAGTTGACGATAGTCTGGCGAAATTTAATTCCATTGTTCTTGAACTCTGGAATACAGTTGAACAATCGACGATGACGGAGAATCAAACGCACCGTGCATACGCATTTTCCGTAATGTTTTCAAATTTTCAATGAGATTCGGATCGGTTACTATAAAATAGAAAATTACTAAACATTCGCACGACTTTGAATACTTTCGACAGTATACTCGAGATCTCGATCGTGTTCGAAAAAGTTATTTTAGTATTTTTAATAAATTACACAAAATTTGACGCAATTTTGTTAAATTTTATTATATCTTGTATCAAGTTATACCAAGTGAGGTATATTTTCTATAGTTTATAGTAGACTGCGCTTCGTAATATCTTTATACGTATACTGGTTTATAACACTTTCTATACGGTGCAATGAACTGATTCCAGCCAATGTCTTACTTCCCCGCAACATAATTGATCCACCTCCATATTTAACAACTTGCTTCACATGTCGTTGATTAAGAGATTCGCCTTTACAAATTCATTCACGAGCTTTAATGTTTTTCATTAAATAGACATTATTTTTCTTCTTGACAACACTCTAATTGACGCTTTCAATGATCCTTTGAACAGTCCAGTTACTTATTTCTATTTTTATAACACGTTTTCATAATTAAGTAGCTATGGTTGCTGGCGTTTATTCGTTAATTATGTTGTCTTGATGCTTGGTTAAATATATCATAGAATTTTTCTTTTGTTTTGATACTTAAGGCTTTCCTTCTACTAAGGAAACATCATTTATGTTTGATACTTATATTGGACTCTTAATTAGGTTATTGAATATAATGGGGTAATCTGTAATCGTATTGTGAAAGAAAATGATTCTTTTTATTCGTTCTATTTCTGTTTCTTTTAGACATTCGTTAAAAATAAGTGTCTTCTTCGTGAAAATAATTTTTCCCATTTTGCTCTCCTTACAAAAACAGTTCATCTTTGAATACTCGATTATTTGAGAACTCTGTTGAAATCCACTTCAGACCAGAGTCGTATCTCTCTGTAAACGGTAAAAAATTTTCTTTTAGACGTGTGTTTAGAATAGATGCTGGCTAATGTTAATGATGCAACTGTGTTTTAGTAGCAGTCGCACGACGCCTGTAAATTATATGAATTTTTCTTCAAAACATGATATAAAAACAGGTGTCTTTGAGCTACACCGATGTTGAAAATCTATTTCAGAGATGAACTCGTGCTTTGATTATAGAAAGTAGAACTCCACTTATTTGAACAGGTGCAGACAACTAGATGGTTCGTACAATAAGAGTCCACCTCACTATCTATTCTACTAGTCTTCATTAGTTCGTATACCTAATAAGAGCTCGGTAACATGACCAGTAAACTAGCTATCGACTATCTCTGGTCTGCAATGATTATCAGAATCTACATCAGAGATAATCGTGTACCTTTGTAAACGATAAAAAAATTGTTTGCAACGTACTTTAAGGGGGTATTCTCAATCGAGGACATCGATAATTGGTGATTTTTAAAATAAAGAATTTTAAACAGCAAGAATTAAAAAATTTTTCTTATTAGTCATTTTTCCAAATAACGCAGTATACTTTTCACGCAATAATCTCTATTATTACTTAAGTTATCGCATGTTTCCTGCAATCTATTATTTTGAACAGCCGTTGTGGTGTCTCGAAAATAGATCGATGGACATATAATAAAAGAAAAACTGTATTTTAATGAAATCGTCGACATAACAGGTTTCGATAAAAATATGTGCAATTAATATCCATAAATCTAGTGTTAGGGATAGCTGTGTCTGATGCACGCAGATAATGAAAATCTTCTTTAGAGAAAATGTTGAGTCCATGCAAATGGAAGGAAGTCTTCTTCGAGACGCACATTAAGGATGATGGGAATTTACTATGGAGGCACTCTCGGGCCTCTGTAAATTATAGGAAGTGTCCTTTAAGATCTGCGTTAAATATAGGTATCTTTTTTCCACGTGGATGTTGAGAATATACCTTAGAGACAGTCTCGTTTCTTTGTAAACGATAGGCAACTTTCTTTACAATAAACTATACGTGTGTTTGATTAATGTAGATGATATAAATCCATTTTAGAAACAGTCTAGTAAATTGTAAGAAGTTTCAAAAGCAGTCAGCCCACCACAACTTAGTTCAAACTATATTTATAGCAAAAGAAAAACTGAATGAACGAAATAAATGAATAAAATTTAAGTTACAAACATTTCTAAATTTTTTTGAGAAAGAGACCTCTTTAATTTTTAAATGTAATATCTCTAAATAGCCTGAAAGTTGCTAACTGCTCGTATCAAACAAAAATCTCAGAGTGCAAAGGGTTAAACACAGGTTCTAAAAGTGTGTATTTTTCGATCCTTGCTTTTTAGCATCGAGGAAACGAACGTTTTTGTTTTGCAGATATACACATTGTAAAAGAGTTTATTGTTTGAATCTATGTAGCATTAAGAAAATGAGCTACTTGTTTTAATTTCTGCACTTTAGTCTGTATTAAAAATAGATGTCTATTTGTCGAATTATAATCAATAATCATTTAGAATTGTGATAATATCGTAGATTTATAAATAATAGAGATGTTTGTTTACCATCTGAAGTTGTGACAGTTTCAATTTAACCCCATACGTCGATTTTAGACACGAAATTTTCAGTTCTAATAGATAATAATAATAATGACACTAAACAAACCTATAGAAATAAACGATAACAATAAACAAAGAATCTAATCAGTGTCTTCGTACTCAAATTCGTTTGGTTAGAATGCCCGCCGTTTGAGGGTGAAACTGACTATGATTCGAAGAATTTTTTAGTATTGAGAAAGAGAACTTTTTATGTTCATGCCTTAAGGGTTTAATGTTTTAATTTATGTTAAGAACAGATGTCTATTTTTTTTATATTGACGATGATGTCTTACTTTGAAGGTAACGTTGCAACCAAGGATAGCAATTTTCCTTTTCAGATATAAGTTAAGAATAGGTCTGTCCTCTAATATGCATTGATGATGATCATTTACTTCGGAAACAGCATCTTGTTCACATATGTACGTAACAGGTATTTGTCTGACATCTGCGGTTAGTCGTGATAGAAACCAGTTTCTAGAGTAATCTGTTTCTTTCAATCTGTAGTCTAACGTAAATTGACGATACTCTATGGCGTAAAGAATAAACAGCGTTTAGTTTTAATTGTCACAAGCCTAGTTTTCTACTTTTTGTATTCTCTGATCCATGTCTTCGACGAGGATCTATTTTTCAGCTTGCACCTGATCGAAAATTTTGTTTCTCAACTGCAATTCTGATGTTTCAACTTTGTATAAAGCATTGTATTCTTTAGATCTAGATTCTATTATAGACTAAAGATATTTTTTAGTATTTTTTATATTTAAAGAAGATTTATTGAAAATATACTAACAATACAAAATAAATTGATATTTACGAATATATCAAAATTCAATTTTTTAATTCTTATTGTACTACATATAAATTTATCATGTGAAATACTCATTGGATGCAAAAATATTAGTATAATAATGATATAATACAGTAATTAATATTGAACTTAGCAGGCACGAAGTATGATTTTGACTAAAATTGAGGTTTAAAGGTCACCATATTGTTTTTATTAAATGTACCTGCACACTTTCTTTATTCGTGTAACGAAGATATAATAGGTTAATTAATAATAAATTTAACAGTCGCGAAGTACGATAAATCCGCGCCATTAGGCATGGAACTTTGTTTCTCGAAAATGACCAGGAAAATTGGCGGGAAAGCGAGAGAAGGATGAGATCTCGCGTTGAAACGAGTGAGCAGTCGCGAAATAGAAACGCCCACCTGTTGCTTACATCAGGCTGCCTACATTTTATTCACAACTATATCGCATCGTGATCTAACGATCGACTTAGATCATACTCCGCTTGGGACTTTCTCCGTGACTTTTTCCTTTCGACTTCTTTCCACCGTGGATTATTATCTCATTGAATTATTATTTTACTAGAAACGTATTAAACGTTTCGCCTACTACTTCTATTAAAACAATGAAATCAAAATATTACACAAAATTTATCGTGCTTTCAAATAACGAATAGAAATTTTTAATTCATTTACAGTCGGAGACAAAAGTAAGTGGTCAGATAGTGGAAATAGTTGTCGATGAAAGTTAATCAAAATAGTACTATTGTTACAAAAATAACGAAAGTGCAAGCAAACAAAATAAAAGAACATTTAATTTCGTGTGGTTTCGACTATCCTTGAAACAAAAATGGCATGAGCTTATGGGGCAACTCGATAGAACGTAAAAGAGGATATCGAACCTTTCAAGTGTGGTGTATCTATTCGCATGTAAATAATATAAATTTAATCGTTGAATAAAATCGTGCAAAAATAATATTAGAAAAAACGATAAAACTTTCGGATCGCCAAAGTGAGTTGTTTAGACTTGTTGGGGCAATTAGAGCGACGAGAATAGAAAATAGTTGAGAACTCCTGGGTTAAAACTTAATTGATGGTGCCTGTGTCTACGTATGTATTAGTAACTGTCAAATGACGCGAACTATAGCTCATATTAGAGTGAGTCGTCCGTAAGTGTCGCAAAAATCTGTTCCACGACTGTCGCGTAGTTATCCCTACCATTTCTTGAAACCTTGGCGTTATCTGCGACACGCGATAGTCGATGCCTGGTTACCAATGAGTTACCGAAGTAGAAAAGTAAAAGTTTTATGTCATTCACACTCACAGTTCCCTACTGACCGTTTTTCAGCTGATTTCACTATTTCGCACTTTCTTCCGTAACGTAAACATACAGTGAGTGTTAGTCGAAATCGTATACCTTAACACGTGGAAGAATTTTGCTTATGAATTACTTTTCCTATGTTGTGCAGGATAAAGCAATCTATACACGAATTTATTTATCTAGCATAGAATAATTACTAAATTAACACTCCATTTGTGATAGAAAATGCAAACACATTTAAAAGTAACAATTCAGTAAACTTTCTTTTATTTACAAATTGACAGTCTTTTGTTCTTTAGTTGAAAATCAAGTGAAAGCAAATTAAACGAAAAGAGTTGCAAATGTAGAGTTGCTGAACTTGATTGGAGCAGGATAGAATATTATATAATTAAACGATACAACGAATGTAATCATGTATCAAACAAATTAAAAACAAGATCTAACACTATTATTGTGGATTATTAAAATTATCAAAAGCAGTCCACGGATTAGTGCATCAAAGTGGAAAAATTGATTCTACGGTTAAATTAGAAAAAATTTCAACGTAATATCTGATAACAATGTGATATGATGAACACAAATTGTCACCCAATGAGCATAATAACAGTACTTGATAAGCCATCGAGAGCTTTTCGTGGGGAAAAATAGGTGATTTCTCTATCATCATCTAAAAGAAATGTTTCCATACCTTTCATATTTATTTACCCAAGAAAGGAAAACGTGTAACTATGTATAAGGCAATGGAATTATTTAGAACAGAATTCTAAGCAGAATCTTGAGATCACGGAAGTAACGGATGACTAATTTTCATTGAACGAATAAGGCACCAAAAAGCTTCTTTTATTCCTTTCACGGAATTTGTGTAAGAATTTTGTCTATCCCTGGCGATCAGTAACTTCTCAATTAGCAACGCTTGGGTACTTTTTTTTTTTTATAATTCTATCGTCGATTTTTCTAATCTACGCGACATCGTAAAAAAATTGTACGGACGTTGGTCAATATTTTGATTCCTACGAAGCTCTAGTATTATTTATGCCTTTATTTATTCCACGTCGAGCTGGCCCGCGTTCTCTGTCGCAGAATGTTATTTATTGCCCGCAGTCCGAGTTAACGGGTTTGAACATGGAGCGTGAATGAATCATACGCGTCCGTATGCGAACGTGTGAATTCACCTATGCACCTATCCTACTTGCGACGGAATCGACTCAAGGCTATTAACATTTGCATCCTCCCACGTCTTCCACTCGGTATCTCTCTCTTTCTCCTTTCAGACCATGTCTTCGCGATCCCGATTGTTCTTTTACTCTTTTGTTGAAAAGAGAAACGACTGACGGAAAAATACATACGTTCTTCGCGAACCGCGAAAAGAAGAAGCAGAATAGCAGTTAAGAACGAAGAATGTTAACCGTTTGAGTATGTAGCGTCTTTGAAGAGTAGATCAGGCAGTATCGAAATTATCGATGTGAAAATAACAAAATCCTCGGTAATATGCGCATGGTATGTTAGAAAGGTTTGTTTAATTTCTCGCTAAAAGAACGTTTGATAGGACAATTATTCTTTTTCGTGATATTGGTGCACTTATCCCTGATAACCGTGTCGATTGTCAATCATATCGGTTTTATAGGTGAAGTATCAGTGAACCAAATAACTCGGTGATTTTTCTGCATTGCAATTTATATTAAATTTTGTGTAAAATGTAAAACAATGTCCTCTAACTTTATGGAATTGTTAGGGAAGGTTTTTAACGATTATTATATGTATAAACAAGTGAACGAGAATGAACCAGTAAGTCAACTATAAATGTCAGAATTGGGAAATCAGTGACAGATTTAAATGTGAAGAAAGTGATTAGTTAACGAATCATTACCGAGGAAGTTGCTGACGAAATTGAAATCTTCTACAGTTCCTATTTTCTATTCCCAAGAATAATGGAAACCATGAAAGGGTAACGGTTGTGGAAAAAGTAAAACAAAAATTACAAAGCGAATGACAAAAATGTTTTTTAAATTGGAAGAAGCGTTGAGCATATAACATCAAACGGGGATTATTTTTAAAAAAACAATATAAATTTGAACGAGTAAATAAAATTTTTATTCAAATAAACCAGAACTGCAAACTGTACGCAACAGAAAGGAAGAAAGTGCTAAAAGAATTTAATTTATTTACTTCCATAAATAGTTTATCTACTGAACGAATAAAAGCGAATCCGTTGGTGGTCCGAGCAATGGAAAAAGATAAACATCGAGGTCGATAATTGCATATAACTAAACTTCTCGAAATGGAAAAATTTTAAATACATTTCTCGAATCGTTTGAAGCACAAATTAATTTTCTCATCCCCGATATTCGATTTCAGTATCAAGTTATGGTAGTTACGAGATCGGTTCGTAAGGTATTTGGTATTTGGTTCGATGCTGTAAATTTTTCAAGAGGCTAGAGACTTCTGAGCACGCGATGCTTCATCATATTTCGAGGCCTATTAAACGCGAGCGAGAGAGACGCGTGCTGCTTCCCGCAGTACATAGTTAGCGCGTTAAAAATAACAGAGGACTGAATGCTCTCTTAGCCTGTCATTGCCAATTGCATGAACGTCATTTTCGCAACGGCTTTCACGCGGTTGGACTTTCCTAAATTCCCAGATTCTTGCCCCCTAATTCGTGGAAACTTGGCGAAATTTTCGAAAGGTCCCCGTACGGTCGCGTAATTTAAAATATTAAACATGAAAATATTGGAATTAACGCTGGAAGGACCGAACGGAACAAAATGATCCATTGGTAACTTTGCAAATGCATATTTTCGATACTAATAATTATTATGGTCTGTAACCAAGTTTGCATGCCAAAAATTCACTTTATTTATCGACTTTCTAATGTACTGGGCAGTTTTTAATAGAATAATTTGTGGAATTTTCACTTTTGTACATTGGATACCAAATGCTTTGTGTCTGATTCATATTTCGTCAGATTTAATAGTACATATACTAAATTAGCGTAACTATACGAAACTTGTGTAATAATAAAATAAAAATAGTTCCAGTAAACATTATTCAGTTTGATAAGAGCTATCTAAATAACATAAGAAAATTATACCGCCTTCTATTTAGAATAATTTTAGGGGAACCACTTTTTTCTTGTAACAGTCGTTCCAAAAAAATTAGCTACCTGAATCGTTAAATTTTAGGGGGGAAAATAATGTGAATATCTTCATTGATTTCTGAGATAACAATTTGTAACACTTTCTTTAAACTATACGGTTTACTATTATATGTCTCGAACACTACAAATTCCTCTGTAGACTTTTGGTACGAATCTCATAGAGCAGAAATTCTGAAAGTAAAGTACGTCCTACCTATTATTCTCGAGCCCCTAATTAGTGGTACGAACTCGGTGGATGGAATATATAATTACTTTCTTCGATTTTGAACGCATTTATCTTTGAAATTTCGTCGAACAATTTTACTTGTTGCATATACATATATTAGGCTGGGAGAAAAGAAATTCATTATTTTTCACTTAGATGGCTGTAGTGATATATATCTCGTAAAGTATTGAACAAATTGAGACTTGTGGTATTTTACAGTTTTTTTGTTGGTCGATTCGATTGTGAGTTACATGGTGTAAAAGATGGAAGTTAACAAAGAAAAAATTCGGTATATTTTACAATTTTGCTTTGATGTGAATGGTGTTTATGGCCCCGACACTGTCACATCCAATATTGAAAATTTCGATAAAATCATGGAAATAATCGAAGTAGACCGACGTGTCAGCAGTCGTAGCACCGTTCAGGAGCTAAAGATCGACCACAAAACAGTTTTAAACCGTTTGCATAAAGCTGGATTCAAAAGGCTCGATGTTTGGGTGCCACACGAATCGATGGCAAACCAATGGCAACAAATTATAAAACAAAACGGTACATATTTCGCCCAAGTCGGGCAATCCGAACCATGTTAAATAAAGTCTTGAAATAAACGTGAAAATAATGGATTTCTTTTTCCCCCATCTAATATTTTAATCTCATACTAGAATTATAAAATTTATAATAAAGTAGTAACTTAAAATGACTTCGGGAAATTGTAATTTGTACCTTAATTTGCATTTTCCAAAACGGACGAGCAAAACGTCCAGTGAATTATGGACAGTAGTGCAACTATAGGGTCGCGGACCATAGGATAAGAAACGCTAGTATAGAGGATCGAAACCAGTTGCTTCTTACTTCTTAAATTTCAAATAACGTTTGCTGGACTGTCGTCCCGCGACTCCGGAGAGTAAGAACGTTCATCGATCCTCGTTCCTCGTCGTTTAGCTAGTCGCTTAGCGCGACAGAGGCTCGAACGTCGCTCTTCTAAACGCTGAGCGACCTCGTGAGCTCGTTGCAACTGTGCTCGGGCGTGCTCGTCGAATTGTCGTCGAACACAATGGATCAAAGCACTTCGAGGGGCACAATGCTAGGGATGGGCGGACCAACCCGTCCTGCACTTTGACGTTGTCAACAATGACGAAACCGGGGATCGTGTCATTCCCCGAAATATCCACTTTTTTAATCGGAAGCCCGATGATGTTACGTAATTACTCTTTCGCGGTACTTTTCGCGCTGGAAAAATATGATTTTACACCAGAAGGACCTGGGATTCCATCAAAGCCTACGATTTTTAATAGAGATCCTCCTTTCACGTACGTTTAAATACACGTCTACGTTTCGTATTAGAGACACGTGTATCCGTGAATTATTTCATGTACATTTATGTACACATGTAGTTATTCACGTGTCCGTAATCCTGGATCCGTAAATTAATAACAATATTCTGAATATTACATAAATTAAGATAAATTTATTCATGTGGAATACTACACGTGTATATAAACATACGTGAAATAATTCACGAGTGCACGTATGTACCCAATACATATTAAAACCGCAATCTTTAGTAACAATGGGAAGAATTTTAACATACTCTCATGGAAAAATTCCTCAATTACAGCAAATTTTAACGTATTCTATCATTAATTGTTTTTAATATGTTTTCTCACATAATAGACGATATTGATACGATTTAAAATCAGATGATGCTATCACTTTTTATTAATCGAACGACTCCAGTAATAGTTTCAGTATCTTCATTGTGGAACAATAGTTCATGTTGAACTTTGATTTTGATATTGGATCGAAGTAGTTTTTAATCTAATAATATTATTATATATAATAGTATATGTAAAAAAATACATTCCTTCATTATGTTTCTTTTCGATATATTATATGATTCATGGAATATCTATATTGACTGTGTTTTGACATTTTTAGTTATATCTGATAACTTTCTACTATTTTTGTATGATTTGCAGAAATACAAACATCTTAACGTCTTCGATGTTATACCAAATACTATAAATAGTATTTATAAATTTATAAGGCATCGTTCCAAAACGATGGAACAAGTTGAAACATATAAATTCCTTTTCAAGATTTAAACAGTTAATGGTCACCGATCTAATATGCAAGTCAGAATACACGAGTAAATTTATTTCTATGTAATAAAACGACATCGAACTTCTTCATTTATATTGGCTCGAGGAACTGACCGTGAAAAGAGTTCCAACAATTTTGTTAACACTCTATACAGAGAGAAAGTGTGTTTAATAATAAATACTAGCGTTTGAAAAAATATCATTTGATTAATGATTAACGATTATGATTACCGTGTAATCGAACCAGCGATTAATAAGTGATCGGTAATCATGATTAATGACTAACACATATAATCAAAGCGTATGTTATTACTCGATCAATTCACTACTCATTAATTATGAAATGATTGTAATATATTTTGTATTACAATTGTATTGGTAATTTAAATAATGAGACGTCAACGACGATAATCAACATTGTTGTGAAAAATATATACTCATTCGCTACGGAATGGACGAATGAATCAATTATAACCTGAAAATTAATAAATTATGAAAATTACACGCAGTTGGATACATTTCCAAATAATAAATAAAAAGTTTAGATTCATTCTTAAGCTAGTCTTTGCTAGTATTTTTATTCGCTTGAATGTCGAGTTAGAAAAATCTAATTTGCAAATGAATTTACGAATGAAACTGAAACGAATCTAAAAGTTTTATTCGTTAATTGGAAATAAAATTTTAATATTCTTTTAGGGGATTGCCTTCCAAAAAATTTGACTGACACTATTTACACTCAATTTCATTTTGCTGGAACATATCTTAGAGTGGATATGTGTCAATTTAATGAAACTACTCACACTAATTACGAAGTGACTCCTCATGATATTCAATCATGGACTTCTCCATGAAATTTTATATTTAGGGGGTTAGGTAACTCTAGCGGTTTGGAAAACAAGGCAATTTTTTAAGCTACAACGAAGAAAAAGTAAACAGTCAATTATCCTGAGACTTTGCACTGTATTTAGGTATAACAAATATTGAAAAAAACCCTTGTTCCCATGCCATGTTCCCGAGCCACTTCATTTTTTGATGCCTAACTGGTGTGTAGGATTATGGTAAAATGGTTGTTGTCTACAACAAAAACCGAAATATTCCATTAACTATGATAAAAGTCCTTACCATCGACGATGAGACATTTCAATTAGTATAAAAATGAACAGTATGGCAGATATTTGAAACCTAGAATCAAATTTTATCGAAAATCGAGTTTTTATTACTAATATTTTGCAGAATTATTAGACAATTTTTTAAAAAACGGATCGTCAGTGCTTAATAAATATAATAGTAAAGATAACTGTAAATTTTCAAAGCAATTGATTAATTAAAACTGGAGTAATTCTGCACACCGTTTTGTTGAGGCTCTAAATTTTCAGCAAAAACATTGTTCCGACACTGGGACCTTCCGCATAATGATTTTAAGGCCTCAAACTATTATTTAAGCCAAAAAAACAAAATATCGAATTTTTCAAAATTTTAGTTACCTAACCCCTTAATAAATCATCGCGTTGGACAATAGAAATTTCATAGATCCTGGAAGCAGTTCGACGAAAACGTTTGTATTTTACGTTCTCGCGGTACTCGTTCCATAAATAAAGTTCTGCGACATTTCCGTGACCATCGTGATTATTGAATCACGTTTCGTACGGACGTCGGAACTCACGAAGCTCGTTGGTACGTTTTTGTTCTCTTGTCGGTAGGTATTTTTGTCTGCTCGATTCTTTGGCATATTCTTTTTTTCGAGTCTACGATGCTGGCCAATATTACAAGCTCGTTTCATTTTTAACTCGTTTACTGTTACGATTCGAGCTATTTTCTTTTGCAAAATTCCGTAAAAATGGACGAAAGAAAAAGTATCCATTCGCGGTTAACGAATGGAAATCGATGCACTCTCGATGATTGGAAATTATTCGTCTTTTACGAACACCACTGAAAAAGCTCGCGCTTCCAGGATGAAAATTGGGCTACAGCGTGCGGAAGAATGAACTTATTTGGCGTTATTTATTTCGCAATAACAAGTCTGTTGGGAAACTAACGGATCGCTTGTAACATGTTTTGATGGCAACTTCAGGTGCGAGGAAAGAGCACAGTCGAGCGCGTCGCTAGAAATTAATATCGAGAATGCCGACAGCTCTATGACGCAAAGTGGAGGCCGACCTGCGACCTCGATTCATGAAAGATATCGTTCGCGTTGCCCGATCTGAAGCTTCGCAGAATCGCAGATCGTTTTCTATGACCTGGGGACTTGTTGTTGATAAAAACCGTAATCGAATCGCTTCTGAACGATCGACCATCGAACACTCTGTTTAGCTTTAAGTTAAAGAGGAAGAAGATTATTATCTTTTACATTATTCTTTTTACAGTGAAGCATTATGGCGAATCTAGAAAAACCGATAAAGTTATAGGACGTTAAACCGAACTTCTTACGTACTCCGATCCTTAAAGCCGTCCTCCTTGAAATAGCGTTTTTCAAGGTTGGGCTGACGTAATATCTCGGGGAAGAAATGGTCAAATTCGTTTGAAATTTTACACGCGTATAAAACAAACGTCTCGCTACGAGTCGCCCACAAAGTCACAAAATTTTATATAGTAACTGAATTTTTCTTTAGAATGTTTCTTTTTTTTTAATTTAATATACAGGTTCAAAATTAATCCGAGTTCTTTGTCTCTGATGCCTTCTGCAATTACATGTAACTCCAACCATATCGGTTCGTGCTTGAAAAAAATTCGTGTGTTTTATGAAACTAAGATACGGATGTACAAAATTAACATACTGAATATTTTTCTGTGAAATGAATCTAAAAAATCTTCAAATCTTTACGACTGAGAATTTTCTGAATCTTGGGCCACGTTCCTGCGTGTTTATTTATTTATTTAACGGCTATATCGAATAAATCAACGATATACATGTCAAGTAAACATTGGTATGATAAAATAAAGAGATGCAACCGAGGTGCTGTTTCTGAACTTAACCTTATCCTAGTTTATAGATATGACATCATTCTTTTATGAGAATGGTTCTCATCAAAGACACAAAACAAACTATGTGTAATGCTTTCAGTGGTCACGGAATAACGGAAGCTGTTACTTGAATTAAAAAACGAATTCGACGTATTCCACGAGTAGAAATCGGAACAAAATTTTATACGAACAGAGGTTGAAAAATTCTTTGTTAGAAAGTTATAACGAAAAGGCAATATGCAATTTTCTAACGGTGTTCGTTTTGACTGTGTCCGTTGTTGTTGCTCAATATATCCCAAAAATCATGCAACTTTTCAATTAACAAAAGAGAATTCAGCAGATCTGTCGCTGCAGCGCAGAAATATACAATGTGGATAGATGATATTTTGGACGTTCCGATCAGAGAACGTGAAAATATGTTTGCGAACGTTTATTTCTGCTCTCGCTGAAATTAGATTAGATTTTTCTCTGGCTCTCTGTTTCGTGACCTAGATTCATTCCCCTGATCGGTATTTTGACCCCTGTTAATGCATGGTGTCCCATAAACTTCGAAGGATCAAGGATCGTCAAGGAATAATTTACAAACGTCCATTTTATGACTTTTCATAACATAATTGTCATATATGTATATCAGTATTGCATATGTCTCAAAACCTTAGTCTCTCATATTTCTACCATATCTCATAATCTTACCTTTTCTATCGTACAGAAAAAAATCATATCGAATGACATTCGGTGAATAATGAAAAACGGTTTTAGAAATTAACATTTATGATTTAAATCGTTCGTTTTGAAAAAGTGATTAAATCTTACGATGCTGTAGGCGAAAATTATAAAAATTCTTGCGTGTATGCTGTAGGGGTTGTCGAACGTCAAACAATTTTTATAATTAGACAAATGTTTCGAATTTCACCCTTTTTAAAAGCTTTAATTTAGTTCCTGTTGCGATAGTTTTGCACGAATTGAAATTTGACTTTTCAGTAATATTCAAACGGTGCAATAAATTTGTCAGTACTGTATAAAAATAACTAAACACACTGTCTTTGTTTTTTAAACTGTCATTCGGGTGTACAAACGTCTTGTAACTCGTACTTGTATTTTGGTATTTGTTGGAAATACTATAAAAAAAAAACAATAGAAAACCTGAAACGACCAATGTAAAATAAACGTTATTGTGCCTGTGGAAGTATAAAGAATTCATCCAGATTCATTATATGTTTAAAACAACGGTCGGCGTCCTAACAACCGTCAAAGCGAGGCATGATCGCTAGTGAACGCTGTCGTTATGCGAATGTCGCTCTGCAGATCTCAGAGAATAAAGATCGTTCTTAAAATACGGTGTTTTCATTAAATATCCCATAATATCCAATAGTATTGATAATGTCCAGCAAATAAATCTGGCAATTTGAGCATTGTAAAAAAATGTAGCAAACTCTTTATTTTATATAAATTAACGAAAACGAATAGTGTTGGAAATTCCAACATTTATTAACGGACCTCATTTAGTGAATATTAGTTAAATTACTTAATTATCAATTTAGCGTACACCTTATTTAGTTAAATAGCAGTTTAAATTACTTAATCAACAATTTGGCAACCTTTTAGGTGGAGGATTATTTAAAGTATTTTTAAATTTAATTAATGTTATGCCTTAGTTCACGTTTTTAAACGTGAATTGGAGGATATATTCGAATAATTTTGTGATCGAGATACAGTAAAACCTCAATTTAGTGGACTAATTAGGGGAGCAGGGGTTCGTTATATGGCGACACTTCCTGTATTCGTCCACCATCTCGGGTTTCTATTATATGTACATTCCTCGACTGACTTCCTAATATCTCAGTCTAAAGCAGGGCCAGCTAGGAAGCCTTATTGATGAGTCCACTAGCAGGCCCGGACGAAACGCACCCCCTTCTTTCCTTTTCCGTCCTCCTACGAGATTCTCACGAGTTTTCCACACCGCAGCGAAGCAGCGCCATCAGTATCTTATGGTACAATGCAAATTGCCGTACCATAAAGCCGTAAAAGAACCATCTTTCTGGACCATACCTGCCCCTTGGGACCGCGGACACCTACCTATGCACCACTCTCAGTGGGATTTCGAATGTTTGAGGACTAGCCCACGAGAGATGAGCAGGGGTTTGATTGACGACACCGAATCTCCACCATATTTTGGAATATGTATAAAATCACGGGGCATGAGATTTTAGAATTAGAACACTATCAGAACACGATAAGAACAAGTAAGAACATTAAAATTTAAACTGTTAACACATGTACATATTGTAAATAGTATTGGATTTCTATTTACTAAATAAAACGGCTCCACGAACATAGTGGGAGCCTACAAATAGCAATCGATCGGATCGTTCGCTTGGACGGTTCACTTTTCAGAGCAACCGAGTCCCCAGCGTGTCGCAGCGAGTTAACATTTCCCGAAGACCGTGGCACATTGACCGTCACCCGACCTTCTCGAAGGCCGCGCTTTAATCCCCCGGCCTAAACGAAGCCGTAAGAAATCACTCTATCTCCCGACCATACTCCCATCTACTCGCGTTACGTGCTTTCGTTTGAGGTGCACGTGTTCATTCGCGAGACTATAACGAACGAAAGGCTCGGCGCATACGCGTCGGTTTCAACGCGGCATTAAAGCTTTGCGTTTCAGGGTCACGCTTTCGCTCGCGCGAACCTAGGCCGAATTTTAAACGAGATCGTCTTATGGCAAGCTGAACGCTTCTGTCCTTTCTTTTTCACTTTCCCGGCCGTATGCTTATTTATTTATTTAAACGGGACGGAAATTTCTTCGGTACGCGACACAGAACGAATAAATGAAGACATGGACAAAATTAACTGGATAAACACAACGAACAACAAAATGTGAATTTAATTTGACGAATAATCCAGATACGTAGACTCAAACTGCGCGACGCGCCATATACTTAAGAACATTTAATCAAATTGCATATTTTTGAATGGGAGATTCTAGAGGCCAAAATAAGACGATAATCAAGATTACCAATTTGTTGATTGAGGCTTCGTTAAAAAGTTATTAACGTTTAAAGCTCCACACCGACCGGAAGGTTTTTCGACGAAAAGAAAACTTTTCAAATCGTTCTAAAAAAATTATTTTCAGTTACGGGGGTCAATTACAATCATTTTTAATCAATACACATACCCCCGAAATCCTACGCATTTTCGAGAAAAAAATTCAGGAAGGTGGACAAGTTTTATTAATATTTTTTAAGAATAATTTTGTTAATAACTTTTTAACGAAGCCTGAATCAGCAAATTGGTATTCTTGATTTTCGTCTACAAAGTAAGAATTTATATAAACTTGCAATTAAGAATATTTTTTAAAATCGTCAGTTTCTGATCAAAATATATTAATTAAAACATGGAAACAGGACGTGAGACGCGAAACGGTGACAAATTGTACGCATCGCTCGTAATCCACGCTATTCGGTTATTCGTATTTCCTGTTATATTCAGTGTACCGGATTATCGGACTCTACCGTATAACGATCATGATTGTGTGCGACCAATGGCGATCGCGCATGTTCGTACGCGTGTACTTTTGTGTCGGTACACGTGCGTCCTGACAGAACGCAACCAACAATTATTGCACATAGAAGAAAGAGAGGGGATAACGCGACAAGCATATAGCTTGATTTATTCCTAGTTTCATACTAACGTAGCGTGTGTATGCTATCGTTCGAAAGATTATGCACGACGAGGACAAAATTTTAAAATACAGCAGAATGTCGATTATCTGATTTATTGAGTAGTAACTAGTGATAGGATTTAACACAACTCGAATCGATTAGAATTCATACATATGGCGAAAAATTCAAATCAATTCGAACATGATTTGAATCTTCACAGTCTTAGAAACTTCGAACCATTTCAAAACTGAGATTCGAACAGCCCACCATTAGTTGTAACATAAACAAGTTCGATTATACTCGATACTTTCGTTTTACTCATTAACAAAGTACGAAATTACATTTGATCCATAATATGATCTTTATTATTATTTGCAACAGTCTTTCATTTTGAAGACAATGGATATTGTCATCATAATTATCATCAAAATGGAAGTCTTAAATTTTATTTTATGTACATTATTTCTTTGAATGACATTTATTTGTTACTCGAAGATATGAATTCTTGATGTCATTTCTTGTTATCCCCAAAATCTTGCATTACAAAATATTTAAAAATTATACCTTCTGATTAATTTATGCGAATTTCCATTGATAATTAAAGGTAAATTCTGCATATGTAGCACTAAATAATTTAAAAGGAACGACTCGATACAGTTTTGTAGACTGAATATTATACACAAAAGTGAGGCCCACGAAGGTTCTAGGATAGAATTATAATATTCAGATTTAAACAAAGTATTATGAATAAATTGAGTGGGTAGCAAGAGCCACTGAAACAATATATTATAATGCACGTGCAAGCATATGATTTTATATTCATGGCGTTACGTGGGCGTGATTCGTTCCTTCCCATAATTGTTCTTTTCGATAATAGATTTTCTTCTAATCGACATTTCCGGTAATGGACGTTCTACTGTATGCTAATTTTTATAATTCATGGTAAACGCTGTTAGAACACGGACAGGATAGGAGCAAATTATAGAGATAATTCCAATATTTAACGTTTTGTCTCTATTTTGATATCCTCTTCAGAAATTTCATAGATTTATGAAGCTGTAAGAAATGAAGGAAATTGTAAGCCTAATTTGACTCCGTACGGAAATGTTGTCTAATACTTTTTCGTAGGTATCCATGAGCTCTACTTCCATACTAAATTTCATTGAGATACCTTTATCATTGTAGAAGTTATGGACGTTTGAAGATTGGGCCATTTTTATGGGGTTTTTTTAATTTCACGGGGTCAAGGAACAACTTTTCGAACATTCTTGGAATTTCCACATATTCTTCACCAAAATACGCGTTGTTTGCATTTTGAAACATTAAAATCCTCCAATCCGTTCAAGAGTTATGATTTTTTAAACATACGCATGAAATTTCAGGGGAATCATTCATTCATGATCAGACATTGTATTTTCGGTAAAGAATTTTTTTCTCGAAAGTGCGTAGAATTTCGAGGGTATGTCTATTCACCAAAAATGATTCTAATTTACCCGTGCAACCAAAAATAATTTTTTTGAACGATTTGAAATTTTCGAATTTTGCCGAAAAATTTCCGAATGTTTTAAACGACACTATGTTTTGTATTTATGTATTCTTTCTTGTAAACGAGTTTATTCCATTTTTAAATACTTTTAATTTTAACTAGTACATAATTTAGTGAACGTATAGAAAATCGAACAATTTTTCTATTTTTTATAACAATACAGATTTGCTTGTATTTAACTCACTGTATTTGATGTATTTGATCACCAAAATTTCCATATTTTCTTTCGATTATTATTTCATTACCGTTCCATTATTCTCACAGTTATTTCATTTTATTTATTATCGATAATCTTTTCCCTACCTTTTTCAGAGTGTTGCCATTTTTCAGATCAGTAATAATGTTCTTTTTCCATTCGATCATATTCGCTTCCTGTTGATTGCTATTATATTTCAGCATATATTATGATGATCTTTGCCCTTTTTTATCACTCTTTTCAGTGCATATCATTCGGCTAATGACATATTGACTAACAATAAGGCAGTAGCTCTCGTCGTCTGCACTACCTTCTTATCTATAAATCTTAGGAAAACTTATTTGATATGTTATATTTGATGAAATACGTCAGAAAGAATTCCCAAGATAGAAAGATAACCTTAAAGTTTTTAAATGTTAAAATGCCCTCTTTTTACAAAATCAAATTCAATGACTTGCAAGAGAGTGACCTTGAACATTGATTTCTCCTTCTTCTAATTACTATTCAAGTACAAAAATGATAATACATGTTCTAACGTGTAGATTACGTCAAGGCCACGTTGTTACGTGCCATTGAACTCATTTTTTTCACCTACTTCACAGTATTCAATAAAATACACGATACCATTAAAAAACATTCAAAGTCACCACGATATTTCGGAAAATATGGGACACAAAGTCAGTGAAATTTCATTTAGGTAATGAATTATAAATAAAATCGTATTTACGTAAACTCATTGTCAGCTATGAAATTTAGCACAATAGTAAAAAAAGGAATTGCGTGTTAATTAATTGATATTACCAAAACAGACCTTTTATAACGCGATAAAATTTGTCGAAAATTCCACTCTGTTTTTAAGTATACGGAATCTAATATCCTTTTAGCATGCTATGAGCGATTTTGCGAACTATTATGCACACATTCAAAATGGCAATTTTTTGCAATCCCTCGTGCACGTTAATTTTCAGCTTGAAAAATATTATATTCTACTATTTATTTTATTTGTATTATTATTAATAGTATTATTACTACTATTATTATTACAGTAGTTTCTTGATTATCTGGCCTAATTAGGACGAGGGTTGATCGCATAATCGAGAGGATCGGAACATCGAAAGATTTTCGTTTACCTTAGAAGTTATAAATATATTGCAATTGTTCTTTAAACGATAATATAATTATTGATACATAAATATGTATAATATATCGTATATGGATATCCACTTTTAAGGCATAGGATTATAGATTATGCACATTTAAATAAAAAATTTCGTGAACATCTGCTGGATTATTATGGAAAGCTTGAATAGTTGTAACATAATGAATTAATTAATATTTTAGAAACTTCAGGTCGGTTAATCAAAGATCCACTGTATTATTATTAATATATTTTCTATTTATTTCTCTCGTATTGTCATAAGTCACTGGGCACTAATTGCTGTGGCACAGACTATTGTCAAGTACATATCACGCAGTAGTTTCTATGAAGTCTATTGTGCCAAGAAACGTCTTGACATGTGACGTGTGTCCGATATAGCGTGTCTTTGCATTTATTCAGTTAAGTATAGCGTGGTCAACATCTTTAATTGTTTAACTATCGTTTGTAGAATAATGCCAGTTGACTTTCATGACACAACAGAAATTGTTAAATATATAGACAGTAACGATACTTTTAATTGTACCCTTTTCTCGAATCGATGCATTTCCTTATTGGTACAAATAAAAATTGTACAAGTAAATAAGAGGATAACCATATACTGATTTTAAAAAAGCAGTCCACCGATTGACAGGCTGAAGGCCGTTCTGGTTATGCGAAAGGAAAAAATCAATTATTCAGGAAGAAGGCAGTGGCGGTCTAAACTAAACAAAATCGAATACCTTGAAATTCGAGGAAATAGCGACATTTTAAATTCAAACGATAAAAGCATGTCTTTTTAAGGCACTCGACTTATCGTGTCAACCAGTTCCAAAATTATTTTGAAGAAAGTAAAATTTTTCACCGGATCAAAAATTTAATTTTACACAATCGCAAACTGCACGACTCAAAAAATTTGTCTAAATACTTATTCTTGTTCTTATTCTTTAACATTTTAATTTGAGAATCAATTGTTTTAGTTCCGTAGTGAAAACTGCTGTCACCTATATGTATATGGATGACGTGGCAGTCAAAAATTTAAATAAAAAAAATGTTTACTTCCGATTTTCGTTTACCCTACAAAATAGACAACCCTGGTGCGTTTATTCTCATAGATCGTTGTATTTGTTTTGATATCAGCTGTTACGCGATAATCTTAAAAATATATAATACCGTTTGAGGATATATCGATGACCTTGAAATGTTGAAAATATGACCTTGAGAGAAAATCGAACGAAACCGTACGATGCATTGCTAGTTGTAGGTGCGCTCAAACGTTTGGATGTTGTGTTTCTCGACGCGTTACGAGCAAAGCTCGTACAATAGGAGGGAGAGAGAAAAGGAGAGTGTTGTATGTATAAACAGTGTTGGAGCACGCATGCATCCACGTGCTCGGGACGCTGAGGGAAGCCGTTCCGCGAAATTGGATTTTGCTCGAGCGTATCGATCGTTGGAAAATGATTACTCAAGAGATTTTATGCTATTTTTCTTTTTCGTGTATGTGCCCCCTCCTTCCCTCCCCCCTTCTCTACATCTTCACGGACGCCGTTCTAGCGCTTCCTCGCGTGAGTCACGACGAATCAGTTCTTTCATTGGCACCTCGACGGGCATCCTTCGCCCAGACGTTCCGCGACCAAGGACGCCATTAATCGTTTGATTTGATAAAGGGTTAATTACTCCTTCAGTGGTATAAACTATAATAACTCCGACTACAGGACATTTACGATCACTTCTATTTATTACCCTTGAGAAGAGAAACAATAGTTACCATTAATGACGATAATTCTATGTTTCTAATCCTTTACGCTTCGGTCTCTTCTAAGGAGTAGAACTGTTCGAGTATTTGTTACTTAAAGATATTTCCCACTAGCAACAAAAACGAAGAACGAAATGAAAAATATTGCTTTGTAATAGCAAAAGTGATGAGTGATTCAAGTGACAATCACAGTGGGTCAGTTTACTCGAACTTAGACGTGCACTTAGGTCAAGATATATTTAAAAATCGGTAGAAATATTCAAAATGATTGGTATTTTAGAAATCTACAATTCCTTTTATTTTACTTGGTGTAAAACAAATATTTCTGTATATTCTATTATACGTATAAAATATTTGTATTCTATTCGAATCCAAAAGAATTTCGTATTTTACTAGAATACATGAAATATTTTATTGATTTTACTCGAATAAAGCACGGGAACATCTACACGTTTTACAATCAAACAAAATAGTTAGAGATTTTAATCTAGTAAACAAAAATTTCTATGGATTCTACTTAGATTACGAACCAGAGAAATAGTTCTACGTATTGTAATCGTATACAAAAGAATTGTATATATTCTACTCAGCCGTAATTAAAACTTTCTACGTGTTCTGTATTCAAGAATAACATGGTAGTTTGAAAGTCATTTATGCTTAGGCTATTAAAAATGTTACAATGAACGTATGAAGTGGAGATACGTACTCATGTATTTAGATAAAACGATTGGGACACAAGACGTGAAAGAATTTTATAGCCACTAATACATAATTTATTGTTGACCGACTATATGCGAACGATCATAAATTTCCAAGTTTTGATTTTACGATTATGAATTACTATACTACTTTTTAATGAATAAAACCACTATGAAAGCGATGTGATCATTATTAAACAATGTTACGATATGTAGAAAACTTGAGTATGTACAGTTCCCTTATTGTTTTGATTATTAATATTTTATTCGTAACGTGAAATTAAATTTTTTTACAAGAAATTGCATCATTAGGCTATATCTGACAAAGACTAATTTTATTTATAACGAATTGTATTTATTTTTTAATATTTGCACAGTTTTTAGAGAGAAATATGTGTATTGGAACAATGAGGAAACAAGATTTACTTTGCAGAATTACATCGTGGAAATAGTACTGAAAATAATTGCTGATTTTAGAAATAAAGTAGAGGAAATCTTAAAGGAATAATTGAATATTAATTAGACGCAAGAGCAAAATTTTCTTACTAAAGATATGCTAAATTTTAAAATTACTAATATTCTTAATTTCTTCTTTTCACTCAGTTCTTATTAATTAATGCGTACAAATTTGGTACAATAAAGACGTATTATTATTAATTATATAAAACTTGTATTCCCTATAAAATATTATTGGTTTACTGATCCTTACTTTTGAATTTTCAATTTCGATTACAACTTTATTTATATGAAGCATTAGAATACCTATGTTTCTTAGTATGTTGCATGGTATTGATATGTATTTTTTTCTGTTATTTTTCAGGTAAGCAGCACACATACTGAAATAATCCAGTTTAAGTTGCATGTAGAATTACTCGGACATATGTAAGTAAAATTTTAAAAACTTTGAAAAACATATAGTTTATAAAAATGTTATTATTTTATCTATTTATTACCATTAATTATGTACGTGGCTTGATGAATTTAAATATTTATTTCTATGTGTAAATAAACATATAAACTCTTATTTCACTCGTGATTTTTAATAAATTAATATACATTGATTTCGACAAAAAATCTACTCATCCTTTCCTATAGATGATGTTTATTAAACGTAATCACCTTCTATTTTAACTTCACGCGCGTAATATAATTTAATACTTGACATTTAACTCATTCTGTAGAAAAAGTGTGAATATTGGCTGTATTTTGCTGTCTGTTATTAATTCATATTTCTTTCAAGAAAATGGGAAGACTGTCTAACCCAACAATTTCATTAGAGTTTCAAGTACATATTTTGGTAACTTGAAAGCAATCACTAAAATTGTAATGTAATATTCAGTATAAAATTGGATAATCACCCGGTTATCTGAATAACTGTAATAGAAGGTGCCTAAATTTTTCGACGAAAAGAAAAAATTTCAAATCGTTCTAGAAAAATTATTTTTGGTTGCAGGGGTCAATTACAATCATTTTTGGTCAATACACATACCCTCGAAATCCTAACCATTTTCGAGAAAAAAATTCTATACCGAAAATATAATTTCAGGCCAGAAATGTCACTCGAAAATTTGTTGCGTATCTTTAAAACGTCATAACTTCTGAACGGATTGGACGATTTTAATATTTAAAAAAGCAAACTACGCGTATTTTGATGGAGAATATGTACAAATCGCAAAAATATTCGAAAAGTTGTTCCTTGACCCTGCAAAATGAGAAAAACCCCATAAAAATGGTCTAGTTTTCAAACAACCATAACTCCTACAATTGTGAATATATTTCAATGAAACTTTTTTCTGAAGTAGAGTTCATGGGTACCTACAAAAAAGTATTAGACAACTTTTTTGTAGGGCTTCAAACAAAATTACTAAAAATCAAAAACAAATTTTTAATGAAACTCGACAGGGGGTAGGTGCCTAAATTTTTCGGCGAAAAAAATATTTCAAATCGTTCTAAAAAAAATTATTTTTGATTACGGGGGTCAATTACAATCATTTTTGTAACATGTCGACAACGTTACAGTTTTCTAAGTGAGACCCAGCTAAATGTTATTAACTTTTTAACGAGGCCTCAATCAACAAATTGCTATTCTTGATATTCGTCTTATTTTGGCCTTTAGAATCTCCCATGAAAATTTTTCCCAGGTGTGACCGAACACCCTGTGTAAACGCTTGGCTTCGGATTCTAATTTTCGAGCGTATATTCAACTTTGACTGTATCGAGTATTAACAGATCGGTAGAAGATCCGTGATTCGATGGATTGTGTTATTGCCGGTGACTTTGATAGAAACACCGTGACATAAATAGGCAGCCGTGTTATCAAACGACCCGACTTGTACGATAACGTCGACCGCCTCCTGGACCTCGACGATAAACTTTTCGCTCGCTTCTAATACTATCGGGAACGAAGACTTTTACTCGTTTTGATTAAAATTTGTTTGCCGGAAGGGAACCAGGGTTCGACCCGCTGCGTCAAAACATTAATTTCACTGTGGGGCGGTGACGTCGTCAACTTGACGGCTGTAAACGTATTTTCAGCACTATGTCGAATAAGCGACGACTCAAGAATAGAATAAAAGGACAAGCGAACTTAAAAACGTCTTAATCGACGTGTTCCCCACTCGATTCGATCACTTTTCCTAAATTTCTTCGAAGAAATAGATACCAATGGCGATACCAAGTTCGGTCCTTGGATGAGAAATATTTTGAAAGCGTGAGTGTCATTGTTTTTTTTTTTTAAATTTTTTAAATTATTGCCTTACAGCATACTGGAAATGTCTAAATAGTATGCAGAATGGTTCCGTGCTTCCTGGCCCATTTCTTATTTATTTATATATTTATACTTTTTACTTATACATTTGCTATATATTTACTTATACATTTCTTATCTTGCTTACAAGGAAACCCCGGTGACTTTATTTTCAATTTACTTTTTCGTGTAGAATCACCTTCTACTAGATAGGATAGTATTATTATACGTTATCCGATCTAATATGGAGACAGAATTTTTCGAATAATAGAACACTCATTTTTCTTACATCGATCATTTATCATGTTTGAGGTAAAACAGTTTTAATGCTAGTGATCGTAGTAAACCTTTTCGATGTCATAATATTTTTGTTCTTCAATGTATACGTTACCATTATAACATATTGGTGTTATTATCACTTGTACTAAAATGTAATAATTTTTTTTTAATATTAGGAAAGAATATTTCGATAAGGACAGAGATATTTTATAAACACATACTGTGTTCGAATACATGCATGGTATAACGATTGAATGGTTGAAATTTTTAATAGTTTAATAATTTAATTTAATAGTTTCCATGAAGGAAAGAAAGGGTAAAAACCTTAAAACGTAATATAAGTATAACTCTCATAATTAACATATATGTTTTTAACTTATTACATTATACTAATTCTCACATTTTGTATAAACAATCAGGTTGTTCAAACATTTGAACAGATTCAATTTTATCAACTTTGATCAAATATTTAAATTACTTGGATTGTTTCGGTCGCGAAGTACTATGCCCATTTGCTGTAAAAGCAATATATAGTAATAAATATGGAACAGAAGTGTAAAAATTATTCAATAATACACACGTGTATTATTCATCAGGAATATTTATCGATCTACGATATACAATATAATCTTGACAGATCCAGTAATGGAAGACATTAAGAAGTACCTTTTACAAACTAATAATTGTAATTAACAAAATGTGCTTATGATATAATAGTAATGGTAGACATCATCGTTTCTGTATCCAATTGTATTTCTCAAAATATTCTATTTATTTCTTATCCAATAATTTTTGTCGAATTCGTACTAAAAACGAAACGTTTTACGGAGTTTCGAATTTATCGAACGCACCCGATGTCATTTGTTTGATCAGCTGTTGATTATAAAACATATTTTTCGTATATCCGTGCTGTCTTTTGGCGAATCTTTCCTTGGCACGAGGCACGAACAATTTCTTTAATCGTAAAAAAACACAACAAAATAGCCGATAACGAGTGATTATACTCGCGTTATTTCTTGAAATTTAAATTTGGAACTGTTTACGATGATGTTTACCAAAGCAATGAGCGCGACCCCTGAGTAGAATTTAACAATCCCACGACAGGGGGTGCGCGAATAAAGGTTTTTGATCATCTTTACCAACTGTCGTAATATAATTTTCTTGTATGATTTTCAATCATTTATTTCGAACGCAGAAATTGTCTTTCTTTCATATAAATCCAATACAGTATCTTCTAGTTTTCAGATTTGCACAAATAAATTTTAAAATCAATTTAAACATTTCCACTCAGAGTGCAAGTTTTCTACAGCATTATCGTCGGAAATGTTACCAAGGAAATTATATAAACTAAAAAGAAGAACATGTTTACAAATATTATAACGAAACCAATGGTATAAACATTAATTATGGATGAAAAAAATGGATTGCATGAGTAAAGATGTTTGAACATTTTTCGTTATAACGAAATATACAAATTAAAGTTTTGATTTTATATTAAGCCGGTTGATTTATAATTGTGTAGTATGATAACTTAAGAACGGTATTAATCGTACAAAATAATAACTATCTTTCGTTCGAGCATTTATAAAATCAGATATTTGACATTCGAAACGGTAAACGGTTGTCCATCGACAAAAAATTATTTAATAACAATTAAGTAAATTTTCGTACGTAATTAATGTCAAGGTCCCCTCGATTACGTAATCTGTAATCTCGACGCAGCGTTGACGATAAATGGTTTTTTGCTTCATGGGATTATCAATTCCAGCTAATAACGCTTAATAGCACACTTGGCGCAGTAATTAAATCAGTTATTTTAAAAGCTGCATGTATATGATTATACAGATGGAATTGTACTCGAGATTAATCACAAAGTGTTCCATAGAGTACAAAGGCATAGCAAAAGCGAAACGAGACGTAACAGTTAAGAAATAAAAAAAGTACCTAGTCACTTGAATTTTCTTCCCCAAAGTTGCTTATTTTAAAAAGTGAATAAACATTTGATAAATGTGAAAAATAATAGAGCTTACCGATACCACTTATCAAAATACAGTTCTAGTTATGATTTAAAAAATTGCACCACTCGTTGAAAACTTTATTTTAGATAAGAATATGCAGAGAATATAGTGATATTTTTTTCTATAAAATTTTATACCACTCACCTTTCGTCTATTGTTTATTTTATTATCTTCGTCGTCACATTTTACTCTACTCAATTTCACCGGAAGTCATCGTTTTTTAAACGTTTACACGATATTTAGAATCGAACGATACGTATGAAGTGGCAATAACAATAACGATTTCAGTTCTATTTTTATATATTTCCATCGTTGTCGTAGTCTTTCTGATGTTTTTGAACGGCAATGTACATACGTCGTGCGTTATCGGTTTGCGTCGAGTTTATCGCGTTAAAAACTAGCATTTACTTATTAAAATAACATTGACCCGGTAAGGAAAGAGTTCACTATCGAAACGCTGTCGGCCATGAGCGAAATAACGCATATTTTCACTTTGCTTTCCAAACGTGTTTGCACAAACTGATCAGGTTCCTTATGTCACGTGATAGAAAGTAGGCCCGATATTAGTTTCTAATTTTCGGATATTTGGATCTTGAGAATAACTTATGAATTGTATAAATACGATACATTGCAGGGAGAAAGAATGATTAATCGCATATTGAGAAGAAAGTATCATTATGAGTGAAAGGAATAACGACAATGTTGATTAATTTTTATTCGTTGTCAGACTAAAACATCTGTGCCAATACGATTGGCAATTTCTTCTAGGATTAATCCTTCTTTCTCTCTGAAATTCATTTGTAAAATATTTTTGTGTATGTATATGTAACAGAAAGAGAGGGAAGTAGGGTAAAATCGCATATCTACCATGTTTTCATCTATCTACCAAACAGATAGCAAACAAGATTTTATAAAGCATTACCAGCCTTAAGTAGACCTCGCATAATCAGCAAATGAGATTTCTGTTTCATGTTTGGTTATTATGGAAAATAAGATGTTTCGACAATAGTGAAATTTCTTACCCCATCAAGAATTATATTTGATAATTCATTGATAATTGAATTATAAAGTAATATTTTTTACCCCATACTCAGGTATTAAAAATAAATATGATTCATGAATTTAAATGGATATGAATGTGATTTATAAACATGATTCATGAACAAAAGAAACTGAGTGGTTCTCCACGTTATAAGTTATAAACAAGGCTCAAATCATCGACATAATATTTTTGTATATTTTTTATGAAATAAGAATTTTTTAATTTGATGCTTTTTTTTAAAAAATAACAATCAGTACAGTAGTTTTTCGAGTTTTTCGACTGATTTCTCGTTTCAGTAATAAAATAAAGCTTTAAAAAATTTGAAATATTCAGCTACCAAAGTGTAATATTATTATTTGATCATGAATAACCTTCAAGAACCGTGAATTTGTCGTTTCTTGAACAGAATGTTTTCTATGATGTATAATTTTTGCAATAATGTTAAGACATTTTACCGATAATTATCATTTGAATCGAAAAGATTTGCGCGCAACCTAATTCAAAGATTATAATTTCAGTTTTTTGATAGTTGAATATATCAGACTCTATTTGCTTTAGAATAAATGCACCTTAATACTTTTATTCTCAGAATTCATTACGATATTGAATTCTGTCATAAAAAACTGGTCATTCCATTTATGAAAACGAAGTTTACCTTGAAATCTCCTCTACGTTACATCCTACAAAGTAACCATTCTTGTTGTATCTATTGTTGCAAAACTAAATGACATAAGTCGCGTGTTTTCATTTTTTAAATATTCTCGATTTAAAGTGTCGAACATCAATTTCTTTTATTATCAATATTTCCTTATTTCTTTATTATGATACGATATTCCTCTAATTTTGAATAACGTTTTATGTTAGTTTAACAACAATTTATTATAAATGATGTGATGCAGTATTTGATAATCGAGACAGAAAAAATTGGTCTATTTCATATTTTTTTATAAAGATTATTTTTTTTTTGGAGCTTAAGGTACAACAAATATGAAAGCAACTAAAAAAGTATTTTTTGTCAGCTAGAATACATTTCTGTTCAATTTTTAAAAACGTTTGAGAATAAAAATATTTATCTTTACGTATGTTGCTCTCGTTAGGGGAGAAATAATGCAGTAATCTTCCTGTTCTTTGAAATTTATAAAACCTCTTTGCTGTTTGAATTTTATTGTATGTACAACTTTTTATCAGCCACGGTAAACGGAAAGAAAGCTTGGAAAGGATCCACATTGCGGAAATCCAGGTAAATTATTAACGTTACTTTCCCTTCGCTCCGTTTGCCGTTGAGGGCTGAATTATTAGATCGATATCGTTGTAAATTTTTCTATATAAATAAATAAAATTCATGAGACGCGTAGAGCAGCGTCCCGCAAGGAAATCTGGCTGCCTGAAGACACCGTAACGCGGGTTACGTGTAAAAGTAAATTCCGAGTGCAATGTCCTCCGACAATTTCACTTTCCACACGACGAAAGGAAAGAAACTGTAGATACTTCTCATGCGCTCGCATGAACCGCAGTCCCACTTGGCTGATCGTAGAAACCGAGTCCACATAATGAGTACGTTTGCACAGCATTCATTCTCGATACGATTACAAATTTTTATTTATCTCATTTATATCAAAGCGATTCAAAATTATTCGTTTACTTTAATCAATTTAATAGATTGATTCGAGGGAAATAATTGTTTTTATTACAATATTAAGGCGTTTAATCATCTTGTCATCTTTCTTCGTGAACTCTTCTTATGGTTGCTGTTAGCTTGTAACAGTAATGGTACGCTAATTGTTTATTTATATTTAGTTTGATGTACAGAGTATTGGAAACATTAAGGAATTATGTCATACGGTAGAATAGGACGAAAATTAAAGGTGACGAAATTTCGTTTGGAGACTATCGGAGTTCTCGACTCGTAAGCAAGCTGTTATAACGAAGAAAAACTTGAAAACATTTCCTTTACGCGAAATCTTGTTTTATAATATTCTGATCACGTTTCGTTTATTAAAGAAATGTATATATTTTGTGAAAGTCTATACTTATATATGTTAACATGATTGCATTTTAATGGTTGAGTGAATGCCAATGAAACTTTATATTTAAGATTTATATTCTTTACAGGCAAGATTTATATGGCAATGTTTAGATTTTGAATAAAATTAGTCCATGTAGTTATTTTTTTTTCAATAGTCGTTATCTGTTATATACATTTATTGATGTTGCAGCTTCGATTACTAACTAGTTATTTATATAAAATAATCTAAACTGGAATATTTCTCGAACAAATAGAAGAAGAATATTTCTTGAAGAAATTGTCTAATGAATCAATTAAAAATCAACTTGGAAATTTAAGTTCGAACGTTAGAAGTTAACTGAATCATACCATACACAATTTAAAATACGTTACCAGTGTGTAATCTAGTCCAAAAGGAAAAGAAATAAGTACAACAGCTTGTTTGATCTCAAACTAAGTATAAATGTCAGGTTCTCTGTTATTCATGTTTGACATCCAAGAACCAGGTTCAGATTAGTATCATGTAAATACATTACTTTGCAAAACTATTTTGTTGTATATATACATAAAAATAAAAAGAAATTCAAAAATTTTCTTACCTTTCTTGCAAAGTATAACATGCATAAATGTTTTAAAATTTTCTTTAAAAACAATTTTTTTTTTTAAATAAATGTGCAAACAATGAGTTCGAGGATACCCCTCCCCCTCACCTTACTTAGGTTTTAGCGTGACTGGCTCGGAACTATTTCTAAGGTTAAAAAATATAACTTGTCTGATTATGGGACCATGTAGCTCCCATTGAGAATCACTGCGTTAGAAGACTCTTCAGTAAGTTGTTTTAAATTTCTGCCACTAGATTGCTAATGTCAAGATCGTTGTCTCGCCGTTAACCCATTTATGTCTTGCGTTCTATATATAGTCCGCCTTTAAAAGATATTCATAGAAAATTTTCTTCCATGGACGACACAATACCACGTTTGTGCTTACATGCAGCGAATCTTTTTTGATAAAGAATTCAGGATTACTTATGATCCAATGGTAATAGTATCAAGCTTTTAGTTCGTACACGAATGGTTTTAATTTGATTTTAATTTTCGAAAATTATGTATTGATCTATATTGCAATGATCCATGTCATTGAAATTTTAATTTACGATTTACCAGTAATCTTAATTAATTTTACGATATTCCAATAATAAATTATGATAATAATATAATAGTAAATAGTATTATTTTATCATCATTTTCTATTATAATAGGTACTTTTACAAGCAAATTTATAAATCGATCTTTATCAAAGAGTTACTAAATTCAGATTATTTGAACAATTATTCAAATATTAATTTTCACAATTATAGCATTTTCTTTACTAAAAAGGAGTACTAATGTGCAATAGCAGACTCAGGAAGAAATGCAATATTTTTGCTCTTGGGTATTGTAGGGGGAAAGATTAGTTTTGGACTAAGGTGAATCTGTCATGAATAAATAGAATGTGGATAGTGTAGCACAGTAGTTCTCAACCTGTGACCCACGGATCCAAAGGGAGTCGTAGATTTATTGCGCATAAATGTTAAATACTTATTTTCGTTGCATTATGTCTAAAATTAAACTAAAATAAATCTTTCAATTCAGTGTCCTAAACTCGTCAAAATATATTTCTAATGTATCGTTGACACGATTAAAAATACGATCTGTTTCGAGAAATATGTAGTAAATTAGTCATTCAACATCGATGTTACCTACCGTCTTTTTTTTTTTGTTTAACATGCTTCACGCTATATTATGTTTCGCACAGCTTCACGCTATCTTGAAATACCAACTAACAATTAGCAGAGCATCTAACAGTCGGCAATGACACGCACCATCGATTCATGATCTAAATCCTAACATTAATATGATCATTAACGACGGATTGTTCAATAATTCCTGACTAATTACGTACATCCGCGGCGCATTTTTATTTAACACTAATTGACCTGGATAGTCGTATTATCGTTGGTAAACGTTGAATAATTACTTCTTACGAAGACTTATTTTGTAGCCATTCTATCGATCTGTTACCATCAAGAAAATTGAAAGAAAATTTATCTTTCTACAATTGTTGTAAATGAAAACATAGTTCTGTATTAATGAAACATCGTCGAAACTAAATCAAATATATTTCATTGTGCTCAAAACGACCATTGCTTTATGTTGTTTTATATACAAAAATTTTAATGGGGGATTCTAGAGACCAAAATAAGACGAAAATCAAGAATACCAATTTGTTGATGAAGGCTTCGTTAAACAGTTATTAACGTTTTAAGTTTCGACCGTACTGAATTTTTTTCTCGAAAATGCGCAAGATTTCGGGGGTATGTCTATTGACCAAAAATGATTGTAATTGACCCCCGCAACTAAAAATAATTTTTTTAGAACCATTTGAAAATTTTTCTTTTCGTCGAAAAATTTCAGCACCTACCCCCTGTCGATTTTTCTTAAAAATTCCTTTTCCATTTTTAGTGATTTTGTTTGACGCCTTACAGAAAAGTTGTCTAATACTTTTTTGTAGATACCCATGAGCTCTACTTCAGAAAAAAGTTTCACTGAAATATATTCACAATTGTAAGAGTTATGGCTATTTGAAGATTGGACCATTTTTATGGGGGTTTTCTCATTTTTCGGGGTCAAGGACCAACTTTTCGAATATTTTTGCGATTTGTACATATTCCCCACCAAAATACGCATAGTTTGCTTTTTTAAACATTAAAATCGTCCAATCCGTTCAGAAGTTATGACGTTTTAAAGATTTGCATGAAAATTCGGGTGGACATTTCTGGCCAGAAATTATATTTTCGGTAAAGAATTTTTTTCTCGAAACTGAGTAGGATTTCGGGGGTATGTCTGTTGACCAAAAATGCTTGCAATTGACCCCTGCAACTAAAAATAATTTTTCCAAGACGATTCGAAATTTTTGAATTTAATTGTTAATAACTGTTTAACGAAGCCTCCATCAACAAATTGGTATTCTTCATTTTCGTCTTATTTTGGCCTCTAGAATCCTCTATTAAAATTTTTCCCAGTGGTGGCCGAACACCCTGTATACTACGAGGAACGAATCAGTACATTTATGGTAAAATTTTATACTATAATATTATTAATACCGAGTACGTTAGTATTTTTTATATCATTTGAATAGAAATATCCATGACTTCAACGGAGTACGTAAATCTTCTGAATCGATTAAATTGATTAATGCACATTGTCGTGTTTTCCTTGGTAGAAGCATGTAAATCAGAATAGATATACAGTGTTCCATTTCAATTTGGACGGCGGAGTATCTCGGAAGATAAACTTTATCGTAAAATATATTTTAACGAATTTTAAAAAAATGAGTTAACCATGGTGAATGACCTTGACCTGACGTTAATACAAGGTCAGCATTAAATGTCCACATCTAAAGCCTACAACTGTTGTATAAAACATCTTTTTCGATAAAGTTTACTTCATTCATTTTTAACATTCAATTATATTATTATCTTCGAATTTTACTGCCTTTACAAATTCCCTATATCTTTTTATGGCCAGCTATTTTTCATATAAATCAATGTTCAAACATCTAAGTATCAATAATTTTGGTTGTACATATAATTTTAAGTTGTACAAATCGCAATTTATCAAACGTAGATCCATTTTTCTATTTTGTTTCCAAGTTTTCCGAAGGATGTTTGAAATTTGTTAAATATTGATTTATATTTATTATATTCTATGATATAAATAGATGATTAAATGTCTGATATCATAAAAAATAACAAAGTAATCCTAAAAAGTAAATGATCACTTTGTTCAGCTGTGACGCAGTCGAAAGAAAATTAATCTAAATTTAAATTTAATTGAAACAAAACTCAATATCGTATGTGAAGAAGTTCGACAAAATTGCAACCAACTGAAGTAAACAATAAATTGAATAGTACGTCGATGCCAAAAGTGTCTCAACAAAGGCGAGCGTCACTTTGGAATGGAAACATAGGTATATTCAACAGTGTTTGCACCACAACTCATATTTTTGTCATAACTTCTTAACAAAACATCTATGATTTTTTTGTTATATAACACTTTAGTCTTATTTTTACTTGTAGAACATACTGCTGACATGTGTACGGAAAAATGCGGAACACCCTGTATATCAACGTGATACAAAAGTGTGGACAATACTAACAATAAGTGATATTGATCAACTAATTGATTCTTTAAAAATTCTATAGTTAAAAGTAGTATAATTAATTGATTACACTCCTCTTCGAGGCTGTACGTTATTCATGCAAGCAAAGTGACCATTTAAGAGACTACCTTCTGATGGTAATCCAATTTATAATATTAATTAACACGTTCAATGCTTCGATCAACCGATTCGAAGTCCTTAGAATCACGTGTAACTATCATAGACTTTGCTCGATGAGCATCATCTTTTTTTCAATAATGATCTTTAGCATTTCCTCAGACGTTGAACTATTCGAAGAAACATATTCGAAAGGTTTATAGAAACAGATGAATCGTAATTACTGTAATTCTTTAATTTACCTTTTTCTTCCCCTACATTCATATATTTTTATGCAACTTTTAATAGGTAATTAATTAGCTTACGCACATAGACGTACATGTACATTTATAATCTATTTATTATAATCTGTTTAAGAATGATAAAAACTTGCACGATCGTGAAACTTACTCTAGTTTAATTAATTGCATTTAAATTCTGGAAGATTAATAATTTCTTTACAAAAGTGTAATAATACCAAGGTGTCCTATTTTAATACGTTTAATTTTATTCAATTCAACGTACGTCTCAGATATATATCCATCTGTGCATTATAATGGGTCATGTTGGTATAATGGTATAGTGAAAGTGGGTTTCATTATCAGGAATTCGTATGTCGTCAAAGTGTTGAATGAATATTATTGTAAAATTCATGAAATTTTTTCACACGGCACTATAGGTTAAAAATTTGATTTATTATTTCATTCGACGTGTACATTTTTTTTTTAATTTGATAAATTATTATATGTTTATTAAAGAAATCAAATTTGTTCGTTTATAGCAACGGTAAAAGTATATTGTCTAATATATAGAGACACATGTATTTTCAATTTTAAACGACGGCTTTAGTGTTATTTTTAATTAATATTAAAATCTAGCATTTCGAAACACATTCCAAATTCAGTTTTGAATCTAATTGTGTAAATCTTCTAAAGAAAAAGTGATTTACGTTCTTAAAACAATTAATAACAACGATACAAGTTGTATATCTCGTCGACATACGAATTGGCACGTGATGCATGATATTGTATCAAGAATATCAGGGGAAAAAGACTATAAATCAGATAAATTAAGTGAATAAGGCAGAATTTGATATTTACAAAACGTAGTATCTATTTATCTTCTCTAAAGTCCATTTGTGACATCTACAAATTTTCCATTTCCTACATATATTATTTAGAAATATTGCATAGCGATGTTCGTAGAAAAATAAACATCTACTCACATACTGTACAACTGTTTTTTCTACGACATAAGGAATTATAATTTCGCTAAAAAAATATCAGTCGACAACTTTGGTATAAGATGGTACAAGTGCATCCAACTTCAACGCGAAATTATAAAAATGTCAAGAATGTTACTTAAATGTTAGAAATTGAAAAACTTCTTTTCACAAAGTGTCGCAATCTAGGGAGGGGGTGCGTTAGAAAGTAATCGAAAGTCGAAAAATAAAGACCACCCTACCCAAGATCCGTCCAATATTGGCAGATCGAGCACCGTTCGATCCAGCTACGATCCACGGATCGTGATCTTCGTTATCGTACGAGAGACCAGCAGGTTGCTCGGCCGCGTTTCTTTTTTCCACGTCTTCGTCATAATCGTTTTATGTGTGCACCTTTAACGTCCGCCGCGGTAAAACCAGTTACGGTTTCTTACGTTACAGGAAGTTTTCGCTCGCGCGATTTTTCCGACGTGGCGTTTTTATTTCGCTTTTTGTCGCTCGATCGTACGCGCGCGCTTTCTGGAAAGCGAAATACGGTCGGGCCGCAAAAATTATAGCCGAGCGCGAACTTTCTCGCGACATTCGCTTATGTAAGGAGCGGTAGGCGATCGTAATTTGTAACGTTACACGATTCCCGTTGCGATGGGAGGGCAATTGTGCCAGTAATTACCAAGGTGGCCTAACTAGGAATGTCATCCAGTTAACAATCTGTGATCCTTCTGAAACGTGAATCGAGCACAACGGATAGAAGCATCGTAAAATTGTGGAAGTTAATTTCTTTATCGACTGATATTTGAATAGGTATCTAAATTTTTCAGCGAAATTGAAAAATTTCAAATCGTTTTAAAAAAATTAGTTTTAATTGTAGAGAACAATGACAATCATTTTTGGTGAATAGACATACCCTCGAAATCCTACCCAATTTCGAGAAAAAAATTCGTATAGGTTCTGAAATTTTTCAGCGAAAATGAAAAGTTTCAAATGATTCTGGAAAAATTATTTTCGATTGCAGGGGTCAATTACAATCATTTTTGGTGGATAGACATACCCCCGAAATCCTACGCATTTTCGAGAAAAAAATTCTTTACCGAAAATATAATGTCTGACCATGACTGTCTGGTTACCCTGACGAAAAAAAAATTTCAAATCGTTCTGGAAAAATTATTTTCGGTTGCGGAGGTCAATTATAATCATTTTTGGTGGATAGACATACCCCCGAAATTCCACGCATTTTCGAGAAAAAAATTCTTTAACGAAAATATACTGTGTAGCTGAAAATGTTTTTATAACTTTTTAACGAAGCCTCAATCAACAAATTAGTATCCTTGATTTTCGTCTTATTTTGGTCCCTAAAATCTCCCATTAAAATTTTTCCAATTTATTGACCGAACACCCTGTATAATTTGGAGTATCTTTACCATATTTTAAACAAGTCCATTTCTTACAAAACATGAGTCCACTTTTTACCTTGATCAGATCTTGAAAAAGATTGAAGGTAATTTATTATTAATTTAATAATGTATTTTCCCCTTTCCTTGCGATTTGTAATTCCTCACCGCAACCTTTTCTATTTGCATTATTTTCTTACATCCAGAGTTATCGTCCACTCAGATTCTATAAACTCGATCAGAACCCTTTCAAGTACTTCCAAAACAAATTACAAGAAAGCTACACCAAACTGGCTGCAAATAACAAACATATAATCTTCGACGTGCAACATTGTACTTTTACAACAGAATACAGCGAAGGGTTAAATTTTTAAACGAAGAAGGATACCCCAAGGTCTAATTTCTCGGAAGAAATAAATAACTTGAACCTGTAGAAGAACTTCCGAGCGTAACGTGACATTTAATCTCGCATGACGAGTCTCATCCTGATGGCTATCGGACGTGTGCAGAAAAATACAACGATTGGAGTCGCCTAATCAGGAACTAGTTTCCGCGAGCCTAACTATAAATCAACGATACGTTCTTGACTGCCGAGTGATATTCACACCGTGCACAATAACACAGTTTATCATCGAAATCAACATGATTTTCATTGCCATTGTTGTCAAATCCATGATTTTATCTATTCCGATAAATGCTTTGAATTCAATAGGCAAACGGATCCCAGAGAACTGAAAGGAGAACGGAAAAGTAACTTCTTTCGATCGTTTATTGTTCCTACGATTATTATTTAACTACGTCTTCCTGGAGAGAAGAAACTGTATGATCTTTACCTTCTCACGGAACACTGTTGGGGTTTTCACTCAATCATTTCATACCTGAAGTCACAGAAATTTTAAACGTTATCTTCGTTATCTTTCATGTTGAATTTTATTGTGGTAATAATACGGATACGTGTCCTGATTAAAAAAAGAACGTATTTTAATGGACTCGTACAAATGTAATCGTGTAAAGAGACTAATTTCCAAATACTTTGTATTGAATTTTAAGCCTTTATAGTATAATGGACCACGAGAAACGTTTAACTGATTTTGAAAAGGGTCAGGTTATTGGTTTAAAGGATATGAGTCTTTCGAACCGAAAAATTGCAATAAAACTTCAAAGATCTTGGAATGGTATCGTTAATTTCATGAAATTAGGCGACAAATATGTTAGTGAAAAATCCACGGGTCCTTTAAGAACAAGTCACTGACCTTTATTAGGGTAAAAATTCCAATTTTTAATTAAAAAAACATAAAAGTAATGGAGTTATATCCTAATAAAGTTCGGGTAGAGGTGTCAAACTTTAAACATGATTTTCTCAAAAGTATGTTTTAAAGATCGGTATCAGAAATATTTCAGAGATTAATGAACCTATGATTATGAAAATACGATTCGACCATTAGTATTTTCACGATGATTACTTTCAATTGCAATTATTTTTATAAAAATATCGTTCTCGAAGATTTCCAGTACTTATTTATTTAGTTAAGTTCGCGGTCCTGTGTGATCGTCGGCGAAACAAATTTGAAATTTTGCTCGAGTGTTTTTATCGTAATTCTATGATATGTTTTCGGTGGTTTTCGAGTGTTACGAAGGCGTTATCGTTTTGCGAACAACTTGAATTTGGGTCGCGGTTGAATTTCTCCTTTCGGAGAAGAAAAGAAACGAGAAAAAACGCGTTTGGGTGGGAGCAAAGCAGAAAAAGGGCGCCGAAAAGAGAAAGGAGAATCGCTTTTGTACACACAGACACACTGACTCGTGCACGACACTCGAGCACTTTTATATTTAGGCTCGTGTAAAAAAATATGACCGCGCACAACACACGATCCTGCGCACGTCCTCGTTATTTCGGTGAAAGTGAAAGTTGCGTGGCGTACAACTTCCTAGTCCGATCGCGTATGTTTGTGGATGGAAAAATGCATGAAACAACGAACGTTCTCGCGTACACATACATATCACATAGTAGCCGAGTTAATTTGAAACGAAAACGAGAAACGACTGTTTGACATAATATTTCAGTCTTTTAAAAAGTGAGATCAATTTCCCCGACTTTATTTAGAGCCCGTGAGAATACAATTCGATCACAGGTATTTGATTTTCAATCAATTAGACATGTATAATATTGTAACATCGGTAGAAAATTTGAAAAAAAATTTCTCTTTGCAATTAAAAAAATCTAGAAATTACTAGAAGCTATAATATAGCTTATGTTTAAATTTAAATAAAAATGTAACATAGTGTAATGCTGATTTGGTATAGTAATCCAGGTCGTATTACAATTTATCGAAAATAAAATACTGTGCAAGTAGTATTTAAAACAGGATTTTTATAATAATAATCATAATTTTTATAAAAATCATTTTAATTTATTTTTACGAACCATTAATCTGCCATAATACGTCTTCCTGAGACACTTTATAATATTATAAAAAAAATAGTGGAAAAGAATATTTATTTCGAGGTTGTTATAGTTTTCCAAACTTAAGTTAAGCGAAACTTGGAAGTAATATAAATCTAAGAATTAAAATATAATTTTAAGAATTCATACATTAAAAGTAAAACAAACGAAAGTTGAATATTTTGGTAACACAAAACAACACAAGGGACATCCCCTGTTTATTTCAACCAAAATATTGTTATATAGAAATCGTATTATAGGAGTGTACAGTCTAACTTGTCGCGTATTTTTCAGATATAGTTTACAATATTCATCGATTCTAAGAGGCACAAAATATGCACAGATTTGAAAATGTGAACGACGGTGCTACTTTATTCGATAATTGTATAAATTGTAGCCATGAGGTAGAGTGGGAACGAAGGGGTTAACAGACGAACCACGCTCGGTAGCTTCGCTTTCTTTTGCGACACTTGGACCAGAGATGCCAGAAAGGCACCGAAGGTGCTCTCTCACACTATGTCAGATCACGCGTACGTGAGCTCGTGGAGTTTCGGAAACCCGACAAAGGCAAAATGACGCATGCCCTCTTTCTTGATTATTCCGAAGCTGCCCGAAGTAATTTCGGACCGCTTCGTGGGAGTCGAGAGAGAAAGGCTCACATTTGCCTTCTCGCTCTTAACAACTGAAATCCGACCTCCCGTCTACGGCATACGATTTGGAATCTCGACTGCCCAGGTATTTTTACTTGCCTTTCCTAGAGTTCATTACTGAACTCTGCAAATTACTCCTGGTTTCTATTTGCCTCTGATGACCTCTGATGACCAGTGCTGACAAAAGTACAGAACTCCCGACAAACTTTTGACACCATACAGCGACTGTTACTGACTGCTCCTGATTACTGCTTGCCTCAGCTGGACTCTGCTGACCATCGCTTATATTTCTGACAACCTATAACGATTACTACTGACTTCTGCTAACCTCTGTTGGTCTTTGCTGATCTCTGTCAGCGTGTGCTTGTCTCTGCTGAACTTTCCTCGCCTCTGCCGAACGCTACTGACCACTGCAAGTATTTCTGATAATGTGTAACGATTAATACTTACTACTGCATGCTCCTACAAGTCTCTGCTTGCCTTTGCAGGTTTCTACTTGCCTGTGCATGCCTTTGCTGGCCTCTGCTCAACACTCCTGACCACCCCTGATGCTTCTGACATCGTATAACAATTACTACATCTTACTGTTCGCCCCTGCTGATCTCTGCTTGCCACTGCATGCCTCTGTTCATCTCTGCTGACCGCTGCTGACCACCTCTGATGCTTCTGACAACATATAACGCTTACTACTTGCTACTATTCGCCCCTGGTGATCTCTGCCTGCCACTGCTGGCCTCTGCTGACCACCACTTATATTTCTGGCAACGTACAACGATTACTACGGCTCCTGCCTTCCTCTGTTAACCTCTGCCAGCGTCCCCTGCCTAAGCTGGCCTCTGCTGACCGCTGCTGACCACTGCTGACCACTGCTGACCACCGTTTATATTTCTGGCAACGTACAACGATTACTACTGGCTACTGCCACCCTCTGCTGACCTCTGCCAATATCTCCCGACGTCAGCTGACCATCGCTGACCACTGCTGACCGTTGCTGACAAATTGTGACACGATGTAATATAATATAATATATTTATATGTATTAAAGTGTTGTATAATGTAAATGTATGGCAATAAATGATATAATTTCAAAGAATTCTATGTGTTCTCATAATTTTAACCCTTCTTTTCCCATCGAAATCTTTCCCTTAGTTATAAGACACTCCGAATCTTTTAAAATTTTCCAAGTTCCCCGGAAAGATTTCAAATTTCCCGCCGCCAGGAATTTTTGCGAATTCCTGGAAATGACGTCATTTCTAAGAATTCCTGAAAATTCTCGGATCCCTGAAACTTACCGGTGGCCCTGAAACTTCTCGGAATCCCTGAAATTTCCAAGAAGCTTCAGGCAACAGCAAAAATACCGGCCTGAATTTTTCGGCAAAAATTTTAAAGAGCTGTTACGTAATATTACGTAATATTACATAATGTTACGTAATATTACGTAATTTTGCCGAAAAATTTCGGTCACGAAAAATTTTCAAGAGCTATTACGTAATGTTGCGTAACATTACATAATGTTACGTAATATTACGTAATAGCTCTTTAAATTTTGCCGAAAAATTCAGGCCGAAATTTTAGCCGCTGCCTGAAACTTCTTGGCAATTTCAGGGATTCCGAGAAGTTTCAGGGACGCCGGTAAGTTTCAGGGTTCCGAGAATTTTCAGGAATTCTTAGAAATGACGTAATTTCCAGGAATTCGCAGAAATTCCTGGCGGCGGGAAATTTGGAGAGGGAAAGAGGGGTAAAAAATGATGAGAATACATAGAATTCTTTGAAATTATATCATTTATTGCCATAGATTTACATTATACAAAACTTTAATACATATAAACATATTATATTATATTACATCATGTCACAAGTTATCAGCAACGGTCAGCAGTGGTCAGCGATGGTCAGCTGACGTCAGGAGATGTTGGCAGAGGCCAGCTTAGGTCGGGAGATGCTGGCAGAGGTCAGTAGAGGCTGGCAGTAGCCAGTAGTAATCGTTGTACGTTGCTAGAAATATAAGCGGTGGTCAGCAGTGGTCAGCAGTGGCAAGCAGAGATCACCAGGGGCGAATAGTAGCAAGTAGTAAGCGTTATATATTGTCAGAAGCATCAGAGGTGGTCAGCTGTGGTCAGCAGAGTCTAGCAGTGGCAAGCAGTGGCAAGCAGTGGCAAGCATAGTCCAGCAGGGGCAGGCACTAGCAAGTTGTAATCGTTATACGTTGTCAGAAGTATCAGGAGTGGTCAGTAGCGGTCAGCAGAGTCTAGCGGATGCAGGCAAAAGTCAGTAGTAATCGTTATACGTTGTCAGAAATTCCAGGAGTGGTCAGCAGCGATCAGCAGAGGCTGAGAGAGACTAACAGTAGCCAGTCGTAATCGTTACACGTTGTCAGAAATTCCAGGAGTGGTCAGCAGCGGTCAGCAGAGGCCAGTGGAGACCTGTTGACGGGAGGTCGGATATTAGTTGTTCAAGAGCGAGAAGGGAAGTGTGAGCCTTTCTCTCTCGACTCCCACGAGGCGGTCCGAAATTACTTCGGGCAGCTTCGGAATAATCGAGAAAGAGGGCACGTGACAGTTTGCCTTTGTCGACTTTCCGAAACTCTACGAGCTCACGTACGCGTGATCTGGTATGTGTGAGTAGGGCACCGGGTGCTGATTCTGGCATCTCTGACTTGGTGGCGGCGTTGTTCTCGGAACGCTTCGCTGAAAGTTCAGATGGAACTGGAATGCGGCCTTGACACGACATAAGGAATAATAAAAGATGTCAGAATGAGCGTAGATGCGCGACACAAGCGTGTCGCCGGCTAGCAACTGTGAGGAATTAATTTTAGATTAAACAACCGGTGGGTGCCTCACTAGGTCAACTTCATTCGAGTCAATGAGCGCCGCAATGGCCGTCTTTCTGCGAGTGCCATCGCTCAGATCACCGTGTTCCTCTTCGTCTTGTGAGGAACGAATGCCACGCGTTCCTCGTTTACGCTGATTTTTGCGGCCGTGCATTTCGATCGTCGCGGGAACGCTACGCAAAGATTTACGTCAGCGTCCGCCGCGGAATTCCATCCAAGTGAAATTTCTTCCGGAGTATTTGTAACGAACACGGAACCGTGGTTTATCGTAAAACTGCTGGCGCTAGCGCGACGTCATGCGTGGAACGGAATTTCTAACCGTATTTATAATTTATAGCATTACTAATTCCTATAAAAAACATTTTTAATATAATTTTCACAATTTTATTGTGGTTATTTTGGTAATCTTCCAAACACTTTTCTCTTATTTATGCATCTCATGTATGTATTGTATAGTGAAAGTAAATTCAAAATTTTGAATAGAACTGATGTATGAATAGGAATTTTCTAAAATATGCATGCCAATGTTATTTTTGTTCTGGATCAATTTGCATTATGCTTGTGACAAGCCAAGAGCGTAAAATTATTTTCCCACAGTAAAAATATTTCAAAGTTTATTTTTCACGTCATATTAACATGGGAAGAACCATTTCAACAAAAATAAGTAAAAGAATGCATTTATTGATAGATTGCATAAATACACTAATATAAAAATTTGTTATCCTATGTAACAATATTTAATTTTTTCTTATAATAAATATTTCCTTATTTTTGTTTAAGAAAATTGCCTTTCAGAGCTATGATATTTTCGGAGCTGAATTGCTACGATAACAAGGTTTTGAGGTTTCAATATTTTCTGTTTCTCTCTTAATTTCGAACTTCACGAACGTTAAAATTTAGGTCTATTTAGTTTTATAGTAGATAGTTTTTAATTCTACGGTTCGTTAAAATCTAGGAAGAAAAATTTACTAGAGATTTATCTATCATTGTTTGAATGATTTCACACTCGTTGCTTTTTAGCAACGATACAAATTCGCCTACCTGACTCTCAGATTAGTACAACTCGGCCCCAAATCGCTTTCAACCTGAGAGGCAATATCGTAATTCAATGACAAACACACATAGAAGCTTTTTCACTCATTTTCCAGCAGCGATACAAATTCACCTACCTGTCTCTCAGATTGCTACAACTTTTCAATCCGAAAGACAACATTGTACTTCAGCGACCGACACGCGTAGAAGTTTTCCTACGATCGTAATAAAGTCACAAGCTCATAATTTATTTATGCATTGATTATTATGCAAAACATACTCCCTCAAAACAAACCTCGTAATTAACAAGTTAATTATTTTATGACGTAACTGTTCACAAATGCGTTCGTTTCAACGTTGTATACCGCCTTAGATCCTTTGGATCACTATCCTTCGTTATTACGTGTTAGGTTAGTAATAAAACTTTTATCAATTTACTTAAGGACGTAGAACAAGAGCTGCGTTATAGGTCGTGTTCGTTATACTTTTTTTTCTCGGGTTTCCGCGCGTGGAACACGCTGGCGAATTTAATGGCGCCAGTTTCGAGTCACCCTGTACCAATAAAATCGATCAAACGGTGAAACAAGCGTGTGTGGACAGTGGACGATTGGTAATCGTTGGGAATTATTGCCTCGGGCTGTTGCATTGGCTTTGCACGAAATTACGAAGCGCGCGTTTCCCGCGGATACCTGTTCTCCGCGTTAATAAAATAACAAAGTTTACAGCATCGTCGATTATCGCACGGAACGGGCCTTGTTCAACGTATTGGCTCATTAACAAATTCCATAACGATCTTTTATCCCGCTTTTTGCTCGGTCCTCTATCATAACTAACACGTGCACACGCGTGGACGTGGATAGGCAAGATGTGTCGAGACAACGCCGTGCAGGACTGACATTTGGATGGCCTCCTTTCTCCGCGCGGCACGTGGGTTCGTACTTTTCGGCGTGCAGCGAGAAAGTTGTTAGACATACAGAGTGATCCAAAAATACCTGGCCAACAGGTACAGTAGAGCCTCGGTTATCCGAGGTAACGTGCAGTCAGACTCCTTTGAACGATACGAAAGAATGGGTGTTCACGAATCGCGGAGTATACTCGTGAGAAACCATTTTGATAATGTCATATTACACGTACGTTTAAATTTAATTATATAATTGCTTAATTTAGTCGAAGTTTATTAACCCTTTGCACTGGAAAAATTCATTTTAATAAAAGCGACTAGCTGCTCCGATGTAATTTTGTGGAATTAAATTTGGCTTTGTTAAAGAAAAATTTATTCATGGTTATAATTTGAAATTTGTTCGTTTGCTTCGTTAATTTAGTTTATTTTTATGAGTAAAATATGAATTGAGTCGTGTTCGTATTATGTATGTCGCCATTGCGGCGCCATTGGAGTGCAATAGGTTAAATTTTCGAACAAAGTTATAGATTTGGGGTTAATTTCATATCTTTTTTGCTGTTACGTTTCATAAATGTGTTGGGAAGGAGAAAGTTAGATAAGTAAGACTCTACTGTACGATAAATGTTGAGTATATGCCCCGAAAATTGAGACCACAGGCGTTTATGGAGTAGATCAGTTCGAACTTATATCCAACGATCTATAAGGTGGTACGACATATGCAAGCTGACTCATTTAACCCTAATCACATTGAAGTGCGATTTGGTATACAAGGGTACTCGACTGCCTTAAATATCTAATTTGTTTTCTAATGATAGAATAAAGTATCGAGGGAAAATATTAATAGCTTGATGTTCAATAGATAGTAAGTAAATAAGAAGAAAATACATATGTACAATAATAACAAATGATAAAAAATACAAGACAAAGTAAATAATCAATGAATCTCGCAATTTACCTATTTTTCGGAATAATCTTTTGCTATAATGCGCTTGTTCCATCGATTTACTAGTTTTTTTTTATCAACAATAAAGAATTCTTTATCTTGAAGTTTGAGCCAGTTTTATACATTTCTATTTCAATTCTTCGTTGCATAATATTTAACCCCAACTAATGACTCTTTCAAGGGATCAAATAAAAATAAATCTGATGGTAGAAAATCTGAAATATGAAGTAAATATGGCAGGACCTTCTAACATAATTTTCGAATGGTCTTAATGGCATTAATTTGGCAGTGGGTAAGCATCATCTCAAAGGAAAAACGCTTATTCTATATAAGTCTTGCCACTTTTTCAGTAACCTAGGCTTCATTTTATTTTTAAGCATGTTTCTATAGTGTTTACTATTGATAGTTTGTCTTGTTGCCAACGATGAATCTACTTATCTGTATCTGTAGAGATTCGTTCGAAAACATCCATCATGAAGTTGATTTCGACCTCGAATTCAAGATCACATTTTTTTCATTTCTATGTTCTACTTAAACACAGGATAAGAAACTCTGAAGAAATCGTATGTAATGAAGTAATCGTTTCCTCGGAAAAGATTATTAATATTCAAGCCAATTAAATTGCACAAGCACGAACATTTCGTTCAATAAAACACGATGTAGGAGATAATATTCAGTAAAAAGTCTATTCTCCTATCAAGCATGACGCACAACTAAGACTTGCATTATTTTCTTAGACGAATTATAGTATTTATTTTACCATAGCTGTAACTAAATTGAATTTTAGCGCATGGAATGCACATCACAGATGTATTTTCGTAAAAAGCTTTTCGCTCATTTAAAGCCGCGTAACCTACTTTGCAGCTAATAATTCCGCAAAATAAGTATCATATACTTTCTGTTGAAACGTATAGAGTAATTAAACAAAATTTCATTTGCGTTGGACAAAAATATTAGGAGTTCTAAAGAAATCACAAACATACAGAATTTGAATTTTATATTAATAATAATAAGTAAAGAAAGATAAAACCATCCTAATGGAAGTAAACTGTACATTTTAAAGATTACAGTAGAATGTTTATAGGCGGTCTCTATACTTGCACGCGAACCTCGTTTGTTGCATTACAGAGACAAGTAAATGGTCACTTAGTAACCAGAAGTAATAGAGTATTACACGTACATATTGTGTAAGTAACGCTCATTGGATTGGTTACCTCGATAATTGCACGTTTCTCTACAAATATGTTTAGATAGAAATCCTATTATATCGTAATTTGTTATATTTTAGAACAAGCCTGAAATCGTAACAAATGCTAAAGCAACTCGCTGTAAACATACACTTATTTTGTCGACAACCAAGAACTGGCAATCTAAATTTATTTGTATACTTAACGATACGTTCAATTTGTAATTCTTATGAGTGTCTAACATTGACATTGCATTATAATAGTAAAATGTTTCTAATAATACATGAATTTTAAAGTGCACATAAATTTAGTATTGTACATACTAATGATCCGATTATATTAGTGTATAACAAATATTCGAGTATTTAGGCTTGCGAATATTTGACAATATAAATTCATTTAAATTGTATAATGCATATGTAATTATTTTGTGACGATTTCTTGTTCCGTCAATTAATAAACGACGTGAAAGAGCTTTTTTAAATTATACTTTCGAAAGGAACGATGTTGTTGGAAAAATAAGCCATTGACAACATAAAAACATTATAAATTAAAATAATACATACCTTATAAGGTATCGATGATATTTTAGCCATTTATATTCTACGAATATCCCTTACTATTTGACACTTCTAGGTCGTGTAACATGTGTGTGTGTGTGTGTGTGTGTGACACATGAATCAGGAAAAATGGGGGAATCACGTCCCACCTACAAACAACTGCGTAAGATCTAATTGGCGGAAACTTGAATACTCTACTGGGAAAGAACACGCAGTTTCTTCTAAACTTATTATCCTTTTGTGGCATAGAATGCGTAGCTACGATAAAAAAATATTGAGCTTGAATCTTTTGGTGAAAATAATTTTTGTGACTTTTATTGTCTGTAAGTTACATTATTGCCGTACTTTCAAAAAACAAAACACGTTCTTTGCAGTAATAACAAATTAAATTTCCTCCCCTTCTTATAAGGAACTCAGTAAATGTTATTGTATATAGAAATGATATAATTTTATTCGTTTCCAAAAAACTTGAATATGTAATCGGGAATAGTAATATTTCGAAAATAAGAACAATTTACGAACAAGATATTTATCAAGTTTAATAGAATTGCTATTTCTAAATTTTTTCCAAGCAAATGATGAAACTTTAAAATTGTCTATTAAGTAATATTTATGAAAATAAATATAAAGTTAATGAAAACGAAACTTACAAATGAAATAAACTATATAATTAATAACATATCGATGTAAACAATCTATACATTTTCATTTAACGTATAATATTTTTACTCGTTAATAAAGTGTAAATTATTATTTTGGAAAGGGGTTCAATAAACTCGGAACGAATAAGTACTAATTAGTTATTCGGATAATTATTTATCTATAATAAGAATAATTCTAAAGTTCTAAAGACTCACTGTCGACGAAAATTTCTATATTCTCAAGATTATTCTTTATTTATCGATAAAATGCAGCATTTGTCTTTATTTGTCGACTGTGGATTTATGTTTGATCTGCTTCTTAGGTATTTGTTTATATTTTCTCTCAGTTCTCGCAGAACAGACAACAGAGTATAGAATTTGGATTTCATTAAAGTTCGTATTCCTTAACGAAGTTTTTCTTCGGTATTAATCAGTAATAAATCGAAGGTAAATGCGTGACAGCTGCGCGTAGATGTGTTTTCGTCGCTTCTTCGGCGTACCGTGAGACCAATCGTCGATAATTACCTTCCACCGAAGATTCGCCTCTTGTCTGACCTTACATTCAGAGGGGTGTATAATTTACTACGACGATAATTGACAATTACTGCTGTTTCTTTTTACTTGGAGGATCGACTGTCGAATCGGCGATTTTAATTGATACGCTTTACCCTCGACGGGACACTTATAATTGGACGTGTTTTAAAGAAATAACGAAGATATGCCAATTATTTTCGTCCGCATTACGCCACCCGATTTATCATTTATTGTGTCACATAAAGCGTGAAACATGTAGAAGACTAGATATGTATTTCTATCACATAAAGGACAGGAAGATTGCCTTACTGACTGTGGAAAATAGGATCGCCGAGTCTGTCACAAATGCGTTATTATTTTAGTATAACCAAAATATATTTTGACTTAGTTTCTAAACGATTAAATAATTATATACGCATAGTAATAGTTGATTACTCCTTTCCTCGTGAGATAGCCGTATGTATAATGAATTTACTCGCTAGCAATCACATTTTACTAGAAAAAATATGAAAAATGGCATAAGTGAAAATGATCAATAGTATAATAATATATTCTTACTTTAAAAACATTTACTTTTCTACTTTCTTTAGCAGTTATATAATGTATAGAAATTATGAAACATAATAATCACATTACCAGTGTTCCATTTGTATTAAATAATAAAATATCTTATCTGTTGGGAACAAAAACGCAAATACTATGAACAGTAATATAATATTACATAAGAAATGTGAGTGCACACAGAAAATACATATAAACTGTACACACAAGCATCTTTATTGAAAAATCAACTGTCTGCATCAATATTTAAAAATATGATACCGTGTGGATAGTTTGATTCAAATTTCCTCTACCAATGTCTGTTGGCAAATATTTTGTTTGCTCGAGGCCACTTTCCGATTTTTCGACACATTCGTCGGAAACTACTTTCTTTTTTTTACGCTACGTTTCAGTATTTGCGGGACAAACGTATAACGAGAATATTAATTAACCGAATGTATTCTTTTGCATTTAGAAATTAGTAAATAAATGTCGAAGGGACTTTCGTTTTTTAGTAAAGGAAAACAACTCGTTCTCTGTATATCATGTTTAAAAGTTTCAACTATCACAAAAGATTTTGCAATAAACACAAAATCAGTATGTAGTATAAAAATGAATAAAAAATCAAAGTTAGAAGTGAAAGAAAATCTTAGATAAAACAAAGACATAAGAAAACATGGACTAAAATCAAAACTCTGTAAAAATGAATTTCGAGTTAATAATATTCGTTGCTATTATTAGTCAAATAATAAAACCCCCTCTAAATAATATAATGATACTATTCGATGTTCTTGGACGGCCAAAACATTTGACTTTAGTAATTGCGTATTACGAAAAAATTAGATTTTTATTCTGGCCAACGGTACTTTTATTTGTTAGATTTAATAGCACTATACTGACTTTCGAGTCAAATTAAAAAATTTCAAATCATTCTGGAAAAATTATTTTTGGTGGTAGAGGTTAATTATAATCATTTTCAGTCAATACACATACCTCCGAAATCCTACTCAATTTCGAGAAAAAAATTCTTTACCGAAAACACAATGTCTGGCCATGAATGAATGATTCTCCTGAAATTTCATGCGTATGTTTAACAAATCGTAACTCCTGAACGGATTGGGGGATTTTAATGTTTCAAAATGCAAACAATGCGAAAATTTAATTCCAATAAATGAATTTTACCGTATGTACAAGATAATATTCATTAATCAACAAATATTAACTGCGTTTTAAGTTAAATTTTAATAGTTTCAAAATAAAGTAGACCAGATAAATATGTACCGTGAGAAATAAGTATAATGTGATCCAATATAACATAAGAAATATCGAAAATATATACATTCCTTTCTTTTTCAGTTCGTAAAAATTTGCAAATTTTTGAGTGTTTGCAATAACGCAGCTGTCGGTTAAAAGATTATGTATATTATGCGTAATGATTAAATATACACAATCTTTTAATCAATGGCTAATAACTGGTGTTATTTTTAACATTATGTGATTATAAATTTTAATTTTAATTAACATTAAATTAAAACTGTTAAGAATCACGCAGACAAGCGTATCAGTGGAATTTTGAAAATTCGTATTTCACTCGTTTGAAATCGAAAGGCTACGTAAATCGTCGAGACACGCCCCATAAAGGCTAATTAACGGGAAACAGGAAAACACCTCGTTCGTAAATACACGGCGAAAAGAGAATAACGAAGAAACCAGTCTCGTGTTTCGTGAAACAAAACCATACAGGGTTTGATTTATCACCATGCGCAAAAGAATAAAACGAGAACTTCCTTAACACGCGTGGCAGGCGACCAGACTTCCTGCATAATATCGAGATCGAGTTTCGATTCGATTCTTTTCCACTGGCTGCCGACTCTCGAATACTCCTGCAGACAGTTCGAACGATTTTCTTCGTTGTCATTATTTATTACGCGCCACTGGGAAAGTTGACTGGCTGACTGGGCAACCCGCGTGAAATTTTTACGAATCTCCCACTACTTTCCATTTCTCGGGTCGTTCGATATTTTTTTAATTATTTTATAGCGAATAATTCGATATTTAAATCGAAGTGGTCGAGTTATATCACCGCTTACGCGGAAAAACTGAAATTTTTTAATCGACGCGAAACCAAAAGAATTCATTCGCTGTCTAAAGTTGAATAACAAGGAACACGTTCAAATGTCATTTTACTGAAGTACGTAGTAACGGAACAGTAAATCGATACAACGTTTAAGAAGATCGTATTCATTTTTAAAATAATAATAACAATAACAAGTAATAATAATAATTACTATACACGCAATGATACTTTAAAAACAAACAAAAAAAGTTCTCGTTGGTATCGTTATTGTTTACCATCATGATTGTAATTATGTTAAAACACGATGATGCACGTACGTATTTTTGCTTCAAGAAGATTAGTATGCTGTGTTCAACGTTGATGCAATATAATTCTCTTTTACGCGTACCACTCCGTGTTTACAGACACTTTAAAGTTACAGATAGATGGTGTGTGCTCGGTAAACGAAATTAAAGAGAATATTTATAAGCGTAAAGCGCGACAATTTTATTTTTACATAATAGCGAAACATCGCATTCCTCGTCGAGCGAAGTATTATTTGCACCTCGTAAATCTGCAGGTTAACTTTATTTTCCTAGATAAAATCATATATTTTCTAATGTATAAATCGATTAAATCATTTATGAAAAGAAATCATTAATTTTGAGGATATTTTAATTTTAGTATTAAACGATAGTACTCACATTTGAAGCAGTCGATGTCTTCTAAACTAACGACTTTTTGTTACAAGTGGTTCTGTACTTTTGTATAGGGAATGACATTTAAGAAAACAAAGTTGATTTTCACAAAGGAAAAATTAATTTACGTTAGATTATGTTCACCCTGAAACCATTTGTCTTTTGTTTGAAATATTTTTTAGTATCATTGATAATTTCGAAGATTGTCGACTGATTTAAATAGGACACCTTGTATATTGTCCCTTTTATGCCAGAACAATAAATACACGGTTCGACACTTTTTTGGAACACGTTTACAAATCATTAAAACGACATAATCAGTTTTGCACCAGGATTAAATGGACACCGTGTGCGTAGTTATTCGATACAAAACTTGTAATTAAAAAAACCCAATAAAAGATTAGCAGTACTATTCCTGTTGAACATAAATTTTATAAACTGACAGCGTATCGTTTCGTTGAAACATCAAGATGATAGTGATTAATGCAAAATAATAGACGGATATAAAGTGTTTATTGCACGCTGGCGTTTCTATCTCACAGTGTAACCACGTTTTTGTCACAGTTTCGTGCGTATACGCTGTAATTGCTATGATTGATGCGTAATGAAGCAAATTACATGTGTCTAAATAGCACGGGCGAAACGAACGTGCATTAATGTAATTTCTTGTCAGTTTGCAGAAACCGGATAAACACTATTTCGCGAAGACGTGATGCGGCATTTCAATATCGATTTGATTCGATATGCAGCACAATTCAAGGAAACCGCATCTCCTGAGCCATAATAATGTTGTTTGAGTAAAAGGAAATACGCAAATGGCGAAACTCTCTCGATTACGTTATACGTTCCATTCATTTCACGCTTCATCGTTACTTTTGCAAATTTCCTTTATTCGTAAAAAAAATGGCGTTCCGCGAACGTTCAACTTTCAATCTCGGTACATATATCTATTTTAGCATTGAGTTTATTTTTCGAGCAAATCAGAATTTCCAACAGAGTTGTTTTTTTAAACAATTCTTTGATTTTTTCTCGTGGAAATTATTCGTAAAATGACTTGAAAATAATAAAAGGGGTCCTTTACACATATCCAATAGATTGTCGAAGTTATTTCACGAGTCTTGATACAAAGAATTTCAGTATAAATTGTGATTGATTAAAATGAAAAAGAAGTGAAGAAATTTTAAGAATAGTCTTATTGAAATAATTGCCAAAAATTGTTCAGTTTTCAAAGTTGTTCTTCTCGATAACGAAAGGTGCTACGAAATAATTTTATTCCACATTTTCGACTTAATTTTGTATATAAAAATTGCTCACTACCCCTGAAAGTATGACGTATCAGGTTTTGCAATCTGATCGCAGATCTATTAACGTGGATATTGGACTTTATAGACTGTTTGATCCAGACAAGCTAAAGACACTTGTTCACCCTGAAGGAATATTCTTCTAAACGGAGAAGGGAGTGAATCGTTTTAGGGTGTAAATCAGCATGATGCAAAGGCAGGAACTGCATTTCGTGTCGGTGATGTTACCCGGCAGGAAGAAGCCACAGGTTGTTGCAGTCTGTCTGTGTCAGCGGTCGTCGAGAGAGAGAGAGAAAGAAGTAGGAAGGGAACGAAAGCGCGACGGGAGAGCTGGGGGACGAGAGAAAGGCACGAAAAAAGGTCGGAGGAAATGGCAAAGAACCGTCGACACTTCCGCGATCTAAAGCGATCTTAGGCGTTTCCCAGTCGCGTGACCGATCTTTCCCCTCGCGTGGCCAGACAACGCGTGCTTCCCGTATCGTGTCTTACGTCATTGATTCACTTTTGCGTAGCAGTGTTTGGTTTCGCCCGAGAAAGTTCTCCAACTGCTTTCGCGGTGTTTCCTTTGACATCGCCGCCTGGGCATACCAATCAGAAATACGTGTTTTTTCACATTACGATATTGGAGCCTCTGGGAAAATTTCGATTATCTCGACATCTTTTCAACGCAATGGAAAATCTCTTTTTTCTTTCGTACTTCGAATTTACAGTGACACCTGCTTAACACTTTGACTGCCATCTCACTCATATATGGATGACAGGATTTACCATTATGATGCTAGAAAAATTAATTCTCAAGTTAAGACGTCGGGGGAAATAAATTTAGACAGAATTTGTGAATTTTAATAAGCTTATAAAAACAAATCGTGAAACAAATTTTAGGTGATCTAGTTTGAAGTTATCTAAAATCAAAATTTTACTTTTGCAGAATATTATACGATTTTGATTTGGCAGTGAGCGTGTTAACAAGAGAATCTTCGAATTTCTTTCAATTTTATGCCAAAGTACCTACTTTCACATATGTATCTTCTACTCATCTATGTAAATAATTTAGTTTATATATTTTCTTCATAAATAAATAAAAAATCTGTTCTAGCATAACACTTGTACATAACTTATTTTATGTAAATTTCAGATTGTACTACAAAATTCGTTAAAATTAATTAATCACGTGTACAATTAATAGTTGATTGCATCCCCTAAAAGTAAATTATGAGACGAATGAAAAACAGGTGTGTGTATGGATGACTTACTCTACTTGTGCACAAAGTTTCATTTTTTTCTGAACTTCGAGATTACAAAATTTCCTTTGTATACTATATCGCAGTTTCTACTTCTAACTAACGCATAATTATTGGAGTAGACCCTTGCTATAGTTTGAATGGTCGAAACCGCATCGCGAATTATGACGAAGGCGATACCGTTCCGGGAATTACCAGCTGTTATCGTTAATCGGCCTGCTCGCATCACAGATTATGATAATTAAAAAATTAACTTGGCCATGGAATCTCCACCACTACTCCACCTACATAAAAAACTATTATTACAACATAATGAATCTTTTTGTACTAAACAACTTTTCTATGAACAATTTTTTATAGTTTGAATCGTTTATGAATTATTTCACTGTTCTCACTTAAATCTATTATCTTGTATATCTACATCTCTTTAATACTATTTTAATTAAAGATAATTGTTTATAAAAAAAAGTATGTTTTTGAAAATATATTATCTACGATGTACGTTGCACAAATAATAAGATTTTATTTAATTTTTTCTTCGTTATGAAAGATAGAAAAAATGCTTTTTAGGAAAAACTCCAAAAATTTTTAGAACTTTTATAAATAACAAATACACAAGATGTTTTGACATAAGTAAGGAACGCAGAAAAAAAGTTTAAAATATACTTTAAAAAAATAAAAGAAAAAATCTAGTTTCCCAAATTTCTAGACCAGATTACTCCTGAAATCTTAAAGTTTCACATACGAATAAAAGTGCATAGCATATCATGGACATACACACCTGCATATAACTTTCTTAATTTTGTAAGTCTAGCGATATCCATCGATAAAAATATTTTCGAGGACATATATTTATTTTTAGAAAACGAAATAAAAAAGATGTCGATTTTTCAAGGGTTTTAGACTAGAATACCCCTTCAAGCTCGCGATTCTAATTGGTCGGTAACAGGTTTCGAAAGGCACGCGTGTGTCCTTCGACACCTCTGTCTCGTCCTTGACAATGGAACGTGTAAACGCTCAGATCCAACGTAACGCGCGGCAGTCCTTTTAGTTTATCCTGAATCGTTACATTCTATGTAACTTCGATCATCCGCGCAATTATTCCGCGACTTTCAATCGTTACGTAACACCGCGAGCAGATTTGCATGAGGTGTTCTCTCCGTTGGAGTGGTTTCGCAAGGATGAGCAACATCGTCCTTGAGCAAGTCCTGGATCCGATGGCATACCGATCAAATTGGCCAAATTGGTCCTCCCAGCAAACGCTTCCTCAATAATAAATGAAAGGCTGCGAATTATCTCACGGACACAGTGACGTTCTGTTGTCTCCAGTTGCGCGGAATCAAAAGAATTCAGATCCTGATTGCAAATTCGTTCGCGGGGTTGTCTACACGATTTGACATTTTTCTAGAAATATTCTCACCGGTCTATAATTATACAAAGTCAAATTTTTCACTTGTATTCGTGTCGACACGAGATAGGCTAAATTCTTATTTAGATAAATGTTTAAAATAGTGATTAAAAGATAAAGAAGCGTTTATCCGTTACTCGTTAAATAAAAATAACAAATTTTAATCATAGAATAAAATATACGAGCTAATAAAAGTTTAATTGCTCGTCATAAATAAATTAACGTCTCTGTTTTCCATCTATCCCATCTCCTAATGTTACTCATATGGAAAACATACACTCTGCTAAAGATATTGCCAAGTAAAAGTTGAAAAATTTGCTTTATTTTTGTTTAGTAATTCTGTGTCTTCTTAATTGAAATTAACAAGTATAGTTTCTAAAAAAAAACTTATGGCGTTATTATGGCGTTTTGTACTAGATTTGTTAGAAGACTAAATAAGAATCTAAATTGATTAATATGTTTACATACAAGCTGATATTCTAATTATTATTTCAACATAATAATGTAAGCCATATTTTCTGTTTTAGGTAAGTCATCGTCAACACCAGTCCAAGTATTGACCATCACAGATACTTTCGTAGATTTTACGGTAACGTTTTCAAACTGATTTTTAAGTTGAATTATTTAGATTTACATACGTCTAATTAATGTGCATGCAATGATTACTTTCAGCCATAACGTTTTTCAATTATTATTCATTAGTTTTTAGTTACATATTTTATACTTAGACTAAGGATATTAACATTAAAACTCTCAAATTATTATATATTTATATTGTTATTATTATATATTTTATTATAATTATATTTATATATTTTTAGCAATCTAGTCATCCTAACCACAAAACTAATCACGTTTAGTTTAATAATGTGTATCGACTCTAACCACCCCATTTTCTAGATGCTATATTTAGAACAAGTTCAAAATTCATAGGTTTTCTATGGTCCACAATATTTATATTCATGCAATTTATTTCACATGAAATTCTTTAAATTTATTCATAAAAAATTTTAAATTTTAACTATTCTTGGAGTGTCTAGGTTAAAGCATTCCTACCACTTCTTGTATCGCAAGATAGTTGAGAATAAAGAGGCTCTTTGAGTATTTTTTTAACATTTGGATCTTATATTCTTAAACTATATACTTGATGAGATTTCAATCAATTTTTCCAGAATTTGTTGTATATTCAAAATATAGAAAAATGGCACCTGAAAGATCCCAGTTTCACGTACATACAATAGTTCAAAAGGACAGTTTCTCATCTCAGAATGAAATATAAAGTTTCGAAAATCATTCGACCGTTTAAACGCAATCGTCTAAATAGATATACACATTAAAAGAAAAATTAATTGTTTCATAAACGAAACGTTACCAAGGATCTTAAAATTTGTTTTCCAGTATTTGTCTCGATCGTAATTTCTTTTACCCCATATAAAAAAGTAAATTGTTCTTTCTACTCTTTTTCTTTCGACGGAGTTAAAAAAAAATCCATGTCGTCTTGGACCCCCATAAAGACATAGCGCGCCACTGCACGATCTATACTGTTTCACAACGAATGGCAGATTCCGCGAATTTTCCGCGCGTTATAGTCGAGACTGCGAAAAGAACGTTTCCGCGCAAAAAGCCTCGGGGTCGTTTCCACGATTCTTCGACTAGTCTCGCAAAAATTGCTGGCAAAACGCCCACGTGGTATCTAATGACACGCTGGCCGCGCTGTCCAGGAATAACGTCGGAAGTCGGGGACGATGTTCCGCTAACGATAAACTCACTACGAGCGGCGTTTATCGCGTTTGTCGAAGCAATTACGCGAATCGACCCGAGAAAGAGAAAGTCCGCGGAGAGGAAAAGCCGATCAAAAGGAATCTAATCGCGCCAGAGGTGTACGTGTTCCGTGCATTGTGCGCAATCGCACGCGCATTTACGCAGCACGACAAGAAAGTAATGGGACTGAGAGGAACATAAAGAAACGATGCGCATAAGATAATGGCTGCGAGCTTACGATAGTCGGCGATACGCTAGATACCCGTGTATGCGTGAATAAATCTGTATTGTACGGATGGGTGAGAGTTGTCGCGCGTACAAATGCGAGATACAGTCGAGACGCTGTCTACGCCATTGGTTCTAGGCTATAATTCTGCGCTCGGTTCTGTAGAGTGTCTCGAATTAAGTACTGTTTGGTACGACGCGTAAACTACGGATTTCTTAAGGTAACGTCAATAGGGAAATTCAATCTTCGTTTTAATCTTGCAGAAGAGAGTTTCTAAGATCGGTTTGAACGGTCATATTCGAAGTTCGAGTCTTCGGCACTGTGAACGAAAATGAAATATAAACGACAGAAAATAACAGCTTGCAAGGGAAATCTCGGATTTACCGATTGCAGAGCGATAGATCCAGATCAACAATAAGCGTAACCATAATGATAGTAGATGGTCAATCAATTTTGAGGAAAGTATGTATGAAAGTTCGGGAATGAAATTATTTCAAATTGTACTGATAGATATCTGGTTTTGCATTGGTGAGAGGCTGTCTTGTTTACAATATTTAGAGAAATAATTAACGTACCGTTTTGCGTTTGATATATTTGTTTTTTTGTTGCTGACTGCGTCTGCTGTTGCGCGCTCCTTGCTGTGCTGTTGTGTGCATATCCTCGAGCGTGTTTTTTTACCAAATTCATGCAATTATATTATTATATCTACAAAAGTGCTGTTCATTTATTATACCGTGGTATTTCCCTGCACCTGACTTCCCGGAACAAAACCCCAACAAGTACAATAAATATCGTATAAAATAGTTGTACTACTTGACAGTAATATTTAAAAAAAAAATTCCCGTGGCGAAATTTAAATATGGGCCAGAAAGTTTGTAGACATATAGTGTAATCGTTTCGCCAAACTTTAATACATACTTTTTTTACGATTATAATTGGTTACGCTTATTGTAGATATGGATCTATCACACTATCAAATTTCATTAAATTCAATAAGGGTCACATTTGAAATTTCCCTTGATAGACAGTCACTAAAACGTAATTAACCTAATTATTCCGTATAATGTCAATATTAATTTTAGTATTAAATAATTACAGTCAATAGTAAATCCAGAGTAGATGAAAGAAATCGATAAACAAAGGCCGTGGACAGTGTTAAATAACAAAGTAATTGGACTTCATTTTATTGGCGAATCATTAAATAGAGAAAAAAGCAGAATTTTTATCGGGTGATTTGGATAAAATGGTAAGAAATTATATCAAATGGTCGTGGGATTATATTGGACTAATATTTCTACTACTATATAGGAAAATGTCCATTTCGTTAGATTCGAATAACGGATCCACAGTTTGGCTAGCACGTTCATCGTATCTGACCCCATTAGACTTTTTTCTTTGGGAGAAAGTAAAAGAAGTTCGTCAACAATAACTTATCATTCCAAAGAACACGATGCATCATACAATTATAGTTTGTATTGTTATCTATCACCAAAACAATCTGTGATTGTTCATTTCAAAAAATGTGACTACATTGCTTTGAGTATTTATTACATACACAGTCATTTTTGTTGGCTTATTACATTTTTTATGTTCAAGGTCATTTAAAGGTCATGACCCAGAAACTGTTGAATATATTTTTCCATCCATCACAAAGTACAATACAAAAGAACATAGGTTTTCTTAGTAAAAAATATTAACGTTGTTTTACTTTGCATTTACTCGGTTAAACTTTACTTTGCTTTTATCAATGATCATTGCAAAAGAAATCAAATAAATCGATATGTTTGCAATTGATTCGTTTCATGTGTTCAGTCAATAGAGAAAAACTTCTTCGCATCAAAAATGTATATTAAACTTAGTGGATTTATGTTATTAGCAGACTTTCTAATAAAAGTTGGACCTTATTAATGAGTGAGAGTTAATTTGTAGAAGTCGTATTGCTGTTCAATCGCTTAAATTTTTATTTCTTATTATTTCTAATTCATTACTACACTGCTGAAGATTGAAAGGAATGATTGCAATCAATACGATGAATAAGATAATTCTTGATAGGATGACTTAACAAAGCAGAATAATCAATCAAACTACATAATTACTGGCACTCGTCAGAAAGTAATTAATGAATTAGTAGAGTGGTTCTTAAAATAATTGTTGAATCCATCTATACTATGTTCAACTTAAGGGAAGACTTCGTGTGAACAAAATCACGTGACTTTAGGTTTAAAAATAGTGAATAACAAATGCAGATTGAAAATTGTTAAAGAAAAATTCGAAACAGAAAAATAATAGCAATGGCTGTTTAGCGGAGATTTAATAAAATATTATGATCTAACCATCGATGTGTGCCACCTATAAAGTTAACAATTTTAATATTGTTCTAAAATTTGGACAAAGTGTAAGAGTATTGAAAATATAATTGCGTTCATTTATGAAAACGTAGTATTGGTTTCTGATGAAAAATTATTCAACATAGAATAAGTAAGTGCAACTTAATAATCGTTCACTTAAAAGTTTAGCCATTTTTTGTCGATAAAATGTGCAAATCAAAATGTATGAAAAGGTTAAATGTAATTATAACAAAAATCTATGAAGAGAACGATGAAAGATTTTCATATAATTGTTTAGAAGGGGGGACCATATATAAATACTGATGTTTCTACTTTGAATAACTAAGCAATCCCTACAATTATTTAGGCCAAACTACTAATACGTGGTGTGCTACTAAAAGAACTTTACTTCTGAGAGACGAGACGTTGAAAACAAATTTTGTATGTAATAAAAATTTATAATGTAATAATATGTTTTGAATGTTTTGGAAAAATCAACAATACCTATCTCTTTATTAACAACAAAGGTAAACTACACAACTTAAAAGTTGTCCTAGTAGTTACTTTCGTAACCTCATTAAAATTTATGAAGCCTATTAAAATTTATTTTCTTTAACATTTCAATTTGAGAATTAATTGTTTTAGTTTCACTGTTAAAAGTTCCGGCACCCATATATGGGTGACGTTAAAGTGTTAAAAGACTCCTCTTATAAAACATAAATCGTCCAAAATTAAAATACATAAGAATTCGTTCCATATAGGATTTCCAAAGAATTCTCATATATTTATGTTTCTGAAAAAGACTCAACGTTAAAATTATGCTTGTAACGATCGAATTATAAATACGTAAAAAAGGTTTTCGTACCAACGAGCATAAAAACATACGATTTAAAAAACACACCCGGGAAAAAGAAATGAAAGAATATTCTTTCTACTGCAAATTTCTGCGAAAAAAAAGACTCGTGCTTAAGCGGTTAAACCAATATTCAGCCATAACGGTTTCACCCCGGAGCCAGGACACAATACGAACGAGGTCCGTGGTATAGAACTCGAAGAGACGTGGCTTGGCCTGGCAGCGAGTGAAAGTTGCTCAAACCACTTTCCCCTCGGGCGAACGAGCGAACGATCGCGCAGCCGACTTCCGGGCTGCGATCCCGCCGCAAATGCCGGAGATCTACCGCCCCGAATCGATCGATCTGCTCGAAAAATCTCCGTTCCGCGAAACTTTGCCCCGCTGCCAATAAATTCTGCCCGCGTGTCCTTCGACAGATCGCACTTTCTCGCCGATATCGTGCTTTTTTACTTTCGGGATTCTTCGGCTCCGCCGAACTCTCGCTTTCCAAATCGATTGGTATTTATTGCCAATGCGATTGGATTCGTACACCTACGCCACCGTCCATATTGTCACTAGACAGACGTTGCTCGCTCGACATTGAAAGCGAAAAGAAAGACACTGACACGGTTTTGTGAAGCGATCTTGTTATCTTATCTACGTTGTGTTTACTTATGTGAAATTATTAGTTCTCTAGAACTCGTCAAATTGCAGTAGAACTAGAAGAGCGTTTTACTATTCGAACTTTATAATATCCTATCAAGGTCTTGCACAGAATGATTATAGTAAGTGGGTTAGATTATAGCTCTGTTCTAAATAAAGATAGAGAAACACCATTGAGGTAAATGTATATTTTTTTTGACATTTTTCTCGAATGCATCGGTGAACAAAGTGTACACTTTCTTTCGAATGGAACTATTTGATTTGTCTTTCATAAATTTACTTTTTGAATCATTCTATGTACATATAAGAAATATCAAAAACTTACTACTTTATGAGATATTTGATATCTTTCAGTAAATAATTACAATGAAGGAATTAAGATAAATTGTCCAAATTTGGTGTTGACAACTAAACAGTAGAATGAAAAGATATTATAAATCAATTTCTATTTTCTAATTTGGCAGAATATAAATTTTCGTAACCCATTCATTTTACAATTTATGTAATTTCATGACAACTCGTTCTTATTTGTCATTTGCCAAGTATCCAGTAATATACGGACTCGAGTATACATAAATTAATAGTACCAAGGTCCTCGGTCATTTATTGACCTATATGTATCATAATTTTTCTATTAATAACTGCTTTTTTTGCAATAAATAATCCTTTGAAGTCACTAATCGCATACAGTTTCTCCTTTTTCTCCTTTTTTTCGTTTCATTGATTAGTAGCGTCAAACAATTCGACAAATTGAAGAATTTCGTATTCGTTTAGTGGCGTTGTTGAGGACCTTAGTTATTAGTCGACCCTCGAAAGGAGAATCAAAAACCCGTGCTCCAAGCGCGTCGAATCAAGAACTCATGCGTGATCCTTCGAACCTGTTGATCCGGAAGGAATTTCGACGCCCGCACAAGCGATGTCTCCGCACGCGAGCGCGCACGCACGCGTTAAACAGAGAAGTTACGCGACGACGACATTTCCGACAGCTCCATTATCTCCAGTAAAATCACACATCCTTGTGTGAAACGATCTATAAAATCGCGCGCATCGTCTTCCACGCGTCAACTTATCTCTCGGTGACGCCGTCAATACGTAGAGGAAGCGCAACATATTTAAAATACTAGTTAGTTTAAAGTGAATAAAAAATTAACTGAAAAGGTGGGAACAAATAAAATTACATAATATCACAGGGAAACTAATAAACTTTTTAATTTCAAACTATCAGTATTAACGAAAAACAAAAGTATCTGAAATTTTGATTTGACTGAAAAATGACACAAAGTAACGATTTGGCTGTAGTGTGTGGATAATTTTGAATAGTGGTATTTCAATTTACCTTCGTGCTATAAAATTAATAAAACAAGTAAAAATTAAAATTATTTTTTCTTGTGATCTAATTAGAAGCAAAAGTTACAGCATAAGAACAATCATCTTTGTTAAACGTCAATTCTATGTCTTAAAAGTTATTATTTGCAATGATCATAGATGATATTTTCTGTAGTTTCTTGTAGCTATGACGTTATCATGTACTGCCAAGATAGATATTTCTATTTATATGTAACTACACACATGAGAAAATAAAAATATTTATATTCTATTTACTATTTCATATTTACTATTTTTCCACAGCCCTGAATCAGATCAAAAGGCCATGATTCGCCATGCAATAGGACTCTCGACCGATTTGTAAATATGTTACTTAAAAATGTTCTTGCTATTTGAAGATAATAAAACAGAAACTGTCATACATGACCTACAAGTTTTGATTAATATTCAGAGACACATCATGCAGTAATTCCTGAAGATTGTCTCGTAAAAAATCAAGACAAATAGTCCCAATTAAGGGGGAATTCTCATATAACAGATCCAAAAAATCGATTTTTCAAAAATAAGCTTTAAAATTTTAAAAGTCGAATGATAGTATAGTGATCCTTTTTGATGTATGTAAAATATTAGGTGCAGATACTCAATAGTTTTTAAGATATAAATAATTGAAGTTTCATACCTTGATATGCAAGGTGTGTCGCGACATAAACTTCGTACTTCAAAATTGCGGTGGTAAAGTGGTATAAACGATGAACCAGTAAACGCGAGGTTATCAGATCGAGTCTCATCAAACATAAACAAATTTTTTTCGTTCTCCAATATTTCTTACTCGCTAGTAGGAGAATGTACTACATGACTATGGGTGATAACTATCGTATATGTCATTAAAAACATTAAAATGATAATTGGTAAAATGATTTTTTGGTATAATTTTGTGTATCAAGGTATGTAACTTTAATTATTTATATCTTAATAACCGTTAGGTATCTACACGTAATATTTTACATACATCAAAAGAATGTTGATCTTGCTCTTGTTCCCATATAGCAATGATAATATTTTACAATTAAATTTGTTTTAATTATAAGGATAATTTTGTTTAATTTATAAGGATATCATACACCATTGAATGTGTGATTATAAGTATAAAAAGAAGATATATATATCTCACTAAACTACCATTAACTCATTGTCAACTTTTTGTCCATTGTAAGACTTCTCATGTAATACTTGGAGTTTTAATTCATCTGCTCGCTAATTTTGTTATTAATTATTTCAAAGACGGCTCGATACGTGAGAAAAAAAGACGAGACATAAAATCCAGGTGAATTCGATCATCGTCGCACTTACTTTTTGGACTGATTTTTAACGAATTTGTCCATCGTTTTTCGGGGAACCGATGACATTTTTTGTTGTTTGGAAAATACTCTGAAAGACGCCAAAAACGGACATCTTTAACATTCTACTTTTCATTCGTTGTTCGATCGTGATAATTGTCCGCGTTCAGTTTCGATTTGTATGATGCGCGCGGCTCGATCGTTCGACCGAGAGTGAGTGTTCACGTCTGGGTGCGCGGCCGCGTTCGCCAAGAAATCAGATTGCGGATGAAAGAGAAATCCGGCGTGTCCCGTGGAGGGAGCGGCGCGCATGGTTCATTAAAATCAAGAAAGCCCTGCCGCCGGTCGTACGGCGAAGAGGGAGTGGAAAGAAAGAAGGAAGCGAGGCCAGACCCGAGACAGGAAGACAAGCGAACGCGACTTTTCGTCTTTCCTCTCTTTCCCTTTCTGTTTCTCCGCCCCCGTGTGGCCAGCTTGTCGTTTCTTTTTCCTCCTTCCCACGGAAACGGAGTCGTTGCGTGCCTGAAACCCTCGCTCGTCGTAACGCACAAACACCGTTTCAGGTTATCAGGAAGCGAAAAAAGCAACCAAGCAACGCGTGGATTCTGCCCGGTACCGAATAAAAAGCCAAAAAAGTGAAATTTCTCTGGCCCTATTTGCACGTATATTGTTTCGTCACGGTCGTTCCTTTTCTACGTACCCCTCGCCATTTTTTAATCTCTTTGCTTTTTACCGATTCTGGCTAAACGATTTTCGAGGCCTCGAATTACCAAAAGTTATCTGTATTCTTTTTAATATTGTAGTACATGCACTCCTTGTGAAGCGATGAACCCACGTACTCTTGCTTTTTGTTTATTGTAAAGTTAGAAAACCCCCCTAAAAGTGGTCCAATTTTTAAACGTCCATAACTCCTACAATAGTGAATACATGTCAATGAAACTTTTTTCTGAAGTAGAGCTCATGGGTGTCTACAAAAAAGTATTAGACAACTTTTCTATAGGGCGTCAAACAAAATTACTAAAAAGCAAAAACGAATTTTTAAGAAAAATCGATAAGGGAGTAGATGCCTAAATTTTTCGGCAAAAAAAAAATTTCGAATCGTTCTAAAAAAATTATTTTTAGCTAGTGGGGTCAATTACAATCATTTTTGGTGAATAGACACACCCCCGAAATCCTACGTACTTTCGAGAAAAAAATTCGAGTAGGTGGCCTTTGTCGACAAAATTAAAAAATTTCAAATCGTTCTGGAAAAATTATTTTTGGTAGCAGGGGTCAATTACAATCATTTTTGGTGAATATACATACCCCCGAAATCCTACGCACTTTCGAGAAAAAAATTCTTTATCGAAAATATACTGTGTGGTAGAAAAAAATTCTTTATCGAAAATATACAGGATTTGAACACCCTGTATATTCATACAATATGCAAAACCTTAGATTTGTACGACAAAGCAAGTATTAAATTGTTTAAAATTTATTTTAATTTTAATCCATTCGGCATCGGTGTTTCGCTAAAATGAATTGTTTTTCAATACAATTTGGTTTTATTGCGTGCTTATGGTGCAGAAGTATCGGTATTTTTATAGATAATACCAATAATCAAAATCGGGATAATTAGTGTAGGAATTTGACTGCTGGTTCAACCGAGGAAAGATAACACAAAAGTTGAAACGTCTAGTGATTTTAAATTAAATAAAACAATGTATTTTATTTAATACACTTTATTATATTGTTTTCTGTGGTAGATATCATGCAGAACTAGAGATAAGTATACAGGTGCAAAGGCGAAGTACAGCTATTTCAGTTAGTTACTTGACCTAGAATACAGTAAGCGAGTGAAGCAAGAAGGTTAACCTCTTTGAAGATACTGACACATACCTATGCATTTAGTTTTTAAGTTACATAAAATAATGCAACATGGAAGCCACAACTATAATTACAAATATATATTTGTAATTATATTTTTCATCGATATAACACAGAATCTTCAGAAAAAAATTATGTCACGACTTAAAATATCAATTCAAATTTTTATTTAACTGAAAAAAATACTTCATCTTTAAGGAGGTTAAGAATAGAGGTTGAAGAAATTGATTAAATTTGTATAGTTAAATAATCGTAGTAACGCCTTTGTTCTACTAGAATTGCATAGAATATGAAGTATAAATAATAAAGTAAATAAAATAATTTAAAAAAAAGTTAAATGGTGTAACATTGTCTCCTATTACTACTAAAATGTTTGTTTCAACCTTAAATTTAATTTAAATTCTTCACAAATAAACTGTTGAAACGATTCTAAGGCTAAGGCGAAATAAACATTGTCGAGAAAGTAAGGATTAATAACTTTCTGTTTCAACGTTAATCAGGTTTGGCAAGTAAAAATAAAATAGAAATTAAACATAATAAATTCGTGCTATATAATTTAACACAAGTCTGGTTTCTCTTTAACATATATAGACTTCTTAATATTTGATACAACCCAGTTCCATCAAATCTGTTATGAAATAATTTAACAATTTTTAATAAATGGCAACTTCCAAAATTCATAATTATTTTTTATTCGTCTCGTAGATATTGCAAACGGGTTTAATTCGATTTTATATTTACGCGATGCTGTAACGTTAGAAAACGCATTCCTGTTTTGGCAAATGAAATTCAAAACATGAAGAGTAAATATATGCTCGAAGTTAAATGTCACTATCGTTTCAATGATTACAAAAATCATGTATCCGGTGTTCTCGTAAATTACTTCAAAATACGCCATAAATCTAACTTTCTCCATACGAAATGTTTATCAATGACAATTTCATCTTGATAGAGATAACTTAAAAGAAGCAATAACATTCCTTCGGTTGTTCCGCGATCTCTGTCAATTTGAAGTATTCTAATCTTTTACATCTAGTTACATTCAAATTGGATCTTTATTTTATCGAATATTTGTTTCTTTGTTTGGAGAAGAAGGGGGGGGGGCAATAGTAGAAAGCCAGATGACATTTTCGGAGTTAAAGAAATAATTTGTTTGAGAAACTAAGTAAAAATATACATGTCTGTAAACGCTGAAGATAGTGTTTGTCAAAGTAAAACGTTGCTCTCTTTTTATGTTGCCTTTATCGGAGTGAAATTCTCATTGATAAGCATTTTGTATGGGGAAAGTTGAGTCCGTAGAATTCTAAAAAGTAATTTACGAAGACAGCAAACGTAGATTTCCGGTGCCTTGGAAACATAAATTTTATGTGTTTGAATATTGATGACTAAAATTGATATTTTCTACAATATCAGGATTTAGTATCACTCTTTAATAAAATCCAATACAGGGGAATGGAATATTCTATCTATTCTATCGATCGAAATAAATAATTCATTGTAATACAGAAGAGTTAAAAAATCCTTTCTTGTTTATATTGATAGCAAACTATTCGATTATATAACAAAGTAATTTATTTATTTCAACGTTTTGGCACTAGGTGTGTTTATCATACTCCAAGTTATTTCAATTTAGTCGATTTAAATAGTGGAACAAAAAAATAACAGAAATATATATAAAACAAAAAAATAAAGAAAATAGAAAAATGAAACATAAAAACATCTTAAGATTTAGAAGTCATAAATTGATGGAGTTCTCTGTGTCGTTATTTTTTTTGAAAGTTTGTTATACCATGTTTTTCTGTAGTAAAATATGTATCTGTTCTTGTAGTTTTCAATGGAAAACAAATATTTATCGTTAACAACTTTAAAAGAACTGTTTTCATGAAACAGGTAATTTAGAATTTGAATAATACAAATAATTGCTTTCATGAAAACAATTATTTTTTTAGATAAGTTTCTATAAGATAAATAGAACTAGCATACTATGTACATAAGTATATAGATACAAATTTTATTTAAATATCTATTTAATTATCTGTTCACAGTTGCTGTGGTTATTTTCATGCTAAAATATGTAAAATAATTCAAAGACTATAGGTACCGGGGACTTACTTAATTTTAACGAATAAAATATTCCTGATAGATATTTTTAACAGTGTTCTATTTAGAGGACGTTAAGAAAAACGTGTTGCATGCATTCCAATTTATTTAATAAGTTGATTGCTGTGGTGGTCACTGGTGACCGACACATTAAACTTGCAACATGTTGCAATGTTGTTTATAATGGAAAAATTCTGATACCTGAATGCTATGAAATAACAGGTACACTTTTTAATTATTTACTGCATGATAATCATTGACATATTATCAAATATTTCCTAACAAGAAATGTATATAAACACGAAATATTAAGACAAAATTAATACACTACTTTCTTGAATTATATACGATATAAACTACAATATTAATAATGCATACTTATCGATGCATAGAAAGAAAGAAATAAACCTCAAAAATAATTCAAATTTATGTATACGTATATTGCGAAGAAAGGCGTTTTTCTAGTTAATTTCAGAATAAAACATTATGTTATTATAAAAAGAACATTCAATTTAGTCGAATTAAACAAACTTTTACGAATTGCTCTAATAGCCAGAAAAGGATTTGCTCGTTAATTCCGATCCAAAAAATTGTAAATATTCGAGCAAAGAAAGTGAATTGTCGATTTTGGGAAAACAATGATTCGGTGTCCATTGGGTTAAATAACGACCTCGACTGATTCTCTTTCGTTCGTACCGCTATTTGTTCCCGTTTCCTCGTGGATCGCGGTGTGTACCGTTTCGGTGTATCAGGAAATGTGTGTCTCGTTCGGCGCGCTTGTGTGCGCGAGGGAAAGTTTTCGTTCTTACCAAATTCTTTTTCCCCGGTCACCTCCCCTCCTTCTTCTTCTTGCCCCACCGTTCCGTTCTCCTCTGGACATCGCCGAAGAGAAACTTGAATCACCCGGTTTATACGGCGCGTTTATGATTTCTAGCGGATCGCCCGTTCGGCTCGAGAAGTAAAAATACAAAAAGATTAAGCCAGCCAGAATAATCGAGTCATGTTAATTGCGAATAGTTCGCCGCGACCGCGACACGAGCGTCGACGTCTAAACGCTAGAGAAAAGGGGACAGACTTTGGAACGATAAACTCGCTATGGTCTGGCGAGCATTTTACGAGTACCCTTTGAAATATTCCCGCCGTAACACGGGTAGAACGTTTATCGCCAGCCGGAGAAAGCTCGAAAGCCGTATGACAACGAAGCCAGCGGGTTGCTTCGTATTTCGAATTGATTCGTTGCGTTTAAAAGTAAAAGGGGCGAGAAAAGTATAAACTTGTGTTCCTTAAATCGTCCCCTAGGTAACGCGTATGCCATTCGAAACGATACTGTCTCGCAATATTTAAAAACAAATAGTCAAGATCTAACGTTGAATACATAATGATACGTGAAAAATAATTTACGAATTATAGCTTGGAGATTTCAACGTTATTTTGAACACCTAATAGAATGCAGCTCCCCTATGTTCCCAATGTCATCTCAGTTTTTAAAAATATTAGTCTTATAAAAAACAGTTTAAATAAATACTGACATTTTTTCAAAGAAGTATAATAACTCTAATCGTAAATTCGTGATATTTTCTGATTACTCGAGTTACCTTTTCCTAAATCATCCTACTCTCAACACAAAAGCTAATCCCTATATTTTTGAAATAGGTATGGAACAAACTTTACGATCATCGTAAAAATAATCCTTACATAAACAGAATCGAATTTTATTGGATTACCTCCTCGCATAGGAATTTATGGTAACGAAGTAACTGGTAACTTTGCTAAGAGTACCTCCGATGTAGATTTTAGACTTGACGTAAAGATTCCTTTTATGAATCTTAGAAAAGATTGTAAAAGAACAGTTTCGATTAATACTAATGATTTCATGGTCGAGCAGGACTCGTACAAGGGTAAAAATTTGTTTACTTCCATGATTAAACGACGAAGTTGATTACTACTATTAATAAAATTAGGTCCGAGCATTATAGGCTTTGCGTTCTCTCTAGCTAAAATTAACGTTGTAGATAATCCTAAATGCTCCTGCGGTTGAGAAAGTCAAGATATTGACCACATTCTAAGGGAATGCCCTTTATATGAAAAACACAGACATGAATTTACTAATCGTCTTAAAATGTGTAACGTTTGTTCTTTAGACCAAATGTTAGAATCTGTTACCATATACAGGGTGTTCGACTATCCCTGGGAAAAATTTTAATGGGAGATTCTAATGACCAAAATAAGATGAAGATTAAGAATATCAATTTTTTGACAGAGGCTTCGTTAAAAAGTTATTAAAAAATTAAATTAAAAAATTTTAAATCATTCTGAAAAAATTATTTTCGGTTGTGGGGGTCAATTACAATCATTTTTGGTCAATAGACATACCCTCGAAATCCTAACCATTTTCGAGAAAAAAATTCGGGTAGGTGCTGAAATTTTTCGACGAAAAAAAAATTTTTCGAATCGTTCTAAAAAAATTATTTTTGGTTGTAAGGGTCAATTACAATCATTTTTGGTGAACGCATGTACCCCCGAAATCTTACGCATTTTCAAGAAAAAAATTCCTTACCGAAAATATCATTTCTGGCCAGAAATGTCTGCCCGAATTTTCATGCGAATCTTTAAAACGTCATAACTTCTGAACGGATTGGACGATTTTAATGTTTAAAAAAGCAAACTACGCGTATTTTGGTGGAGAATATGTACAAATTGCAAAAATATTCGAAATGTTGGTCCTTGACCCCGCAAAATGAGAAAACCCCCATAAAAATGGTCCAATTTTCAAACAGCCATAACTCCTACAATTGTGAATATATTTCAATGAAACTTTTTTCTGAATTAGAGCTGGGTACCTACAAAAAAAGTATAAGATAATTTTTCTGTAGGGCGTCAAACAAAATTACTAAAAATGAAAAACGAATTTTTAAGAAAAATCGACAGGGGATTGGTGCCTAAATTTTTCAACGAAAAAATAAAATTCTAAATCGTTTTGAAAAAATTATTTTCGATTGCAGGGGTCAATTACAATCATTTTTGGTGAATAGACATACCCCCGAAATCCTACTCAGTTTCGAGAAAAAAATTCTTTTCCGAAAATATAATATCAGGCGGAACTTTAAACATCAATAACTTTTTAACGATGCTTCAATCAACAAATTTGTATTCTTGATTTTCGTCTTATTTGGGCCTCTAGAATCTCCCATTAAAATTTTTTCCAGGGGTGGCCGAACACCCTGTATAGTCATACTTAAAACAATGTGGACTCAAAGTATAGTTATTTATTGTTTTATCATTGCACTGTATTCTAAACGTATTAGCGAATGGTATATAATATTCCAGACGTATGCCAAATGTAGGAATTAACATTCTGTAAGAAACTGTATGTATTTTGTTTCGGAGAGTAACCTATTTTCGAGGTTGAAACTACTTTAAAAAGAAAAAGAAATGGTGCTCTAGTTCTTCAAATTAAAACGAAATCTGGAAGTCTTTCTACATTTAAAAAAATACAGATTTTATGAAAGGAAGGTTTATGTATTATATTGTAATACAAATTATTTCAATTAATATAGTCTCCATTATTATTTACGACGGTTTTACAATTGGCTATTCCTGTCAGAATAAAATTCTTAAAATCACATATTTATTCTATAATACGTTACAACTTAATAATGCAATAATATTGTTCGTTGTAACACGGTACATTGTCTTATGTTACATAACTGAGAATGTTCTAACATCTTATGGAACTACTCTACAGAGGAGTGACTAACGACTTCGTAATGAAGTCGAGTACGAGTTTATTTCAAATGAACTCCGTTCGTTTATTCATTAAATTTCATCGGCTAATCCGTCTGCAAAGATTAACTTCTAGTCATTTCGCCGTGACCAGTTTCTTGTCGGCCGCGAAGTTCGTGCGTGATAACGAAAGCGAAGCATAAACGCAACCAGGCGTGAATTATTTCATGTGGACAGGTTTACGGTGTGGGGCTTGGAAAAACCCATCGACCAACAGGTCGCTACTCTTCCTTGGCAAGTCTACTTCCGTGGGTGATTGACGAGCTACCAAGACTCGCCTTTTCACATTCAAACGAGCGAGTACCCTGTAGCGATTTTAAGACAACGTGTTCTGCCGTGCAAAAAACATCTACCCTGCTTAATCATCGATGTTAAACACAATTCTCACGAGGATAAATGATACAAGAGTTCAGAAATAAGAGTCGACACTGACAAGGTCGCAAAGTTGTTTGCACTTCATCAATTTTGGTTTTAAACGATCGATACCTTATGAAAGAAAACACATAAAAATTAATAAAGCAGATACCTGCGTGATTCAGCTGTGATCACTTATACTTATATATCTCTAGGAAAAATTTTAACGAGAGATCCTGGAGGTCAAAATAAGAGGAAAATCAAGAATACTAATTTGTTGATTAAGGCTTCGTTAAAAAGTTATTGTGTGTGAGAACCAGTAGAACCGACCTGCCCCAACCTATCGCGCGCACGCAGCCTTACTAACAGTTGCAGACCTAGAAGAGCTCAAAGAGGTTGGGTACTAATAATAAGTCAAGAAAAAATTTCGAGATCTTGAAAATCCCACCCCTAGAAATTATAAATTGAAATTGAGATATTAAAGTCTAAAATCTCAATAATAGCTTGACCAATTTCCTCTAAGTTTTATACACATGTAAAGAATCTCATGATAAAAATAAATATTGACTTTACATGATTACTATTTCGAACGATAACTACACTCGTATTGATTTCTTTGATTACTTTGATTTCTTTATTTCAAATAAATGCAACGTTGTGGATCGTGGCAGCCATTCAAACCGATAGACTGTGGAAAACGTGCAATAACTTGAGTAATATTAAAGATAATTGTATGAAAATTACACTGTGTTATGTTGAAAAATGACTGAATATATAAGACAATTTTTAAAACATTTGGTCTATAATTATAAACATCACCTAAAATTAATGCTTCCAGGTCAAAATACTTCCTTAATTCGTCGAATGCCTATAGGCGTTTAATGCACATATTTGATCAACTATAGTTAGTCGTCTGAAATCACGAAAAGGTGGTAAACTATTATTAATTTTATCAACAACAACACTAGTCTACACCTTACGTACAAATGGGTATGAAAAAAAGTGTGGCGATTATGCTAGATTGATTCTAAACTCTCGATTTGTCGTTCATATTTGAGAAGATAACAATCATAAACACTGAGTAGCAATAAAAGTAAGCAACATGTATTATCTTGAAATAAAATCTGAACATTATTATTATTGTTATGTCTTTATTATGCAAATTAGAAGAAAGTGCAAAGACGAGGTACTGCCGATGGCTATTTCGAAACCTAATCTCAATGTTTAAGGCGTAATAGTAGCGTGTCCACTCATCACAACTTTAACATGATTCTGAAAACTGCTTCGAGTAAAAGTTTAATAAGGAAGAAAGTTTTACAAAGTGGAAAATTCCTTTTGACGAATGGAGAAATAACTTCTTCCACTTTTATATTTAATTTTTGAGATCTCATTCCAATCAGAAAACTGTCACAAATATGTTGATGGAGTTCGAAATGAAATGAAAAATGAAGAACAAAAATAAAGATAAATTTCGTTGTTGATTTAATATACAGAGTGTCTTGTTCAAGTGAGTATAACAGGATATCTAGGAAAGGGTTGCAGTTATTAAAAAAATGTTCGTACAAAAGTTGTTTGGTAGGACGAACTACATCATGTAGTACTAATTGTTTTCTCGTGGGCGGAATGGTGGAGATCCGAAGGTCAATCTAATTTTCTTAAATGGGATATTTTTTCTTCAGAAAGTAACAGTAGGCACTGAGACAATTATAAGATCGGTCGAGTGCTTGCGAGAGGGACGGTCCCTCTGGCGGCGAGTACGGGAAGCGACGGACCCCGCACTACGAACGAATAGAAATGGTTTTCTTTGTTCGTTGCTCAAACTAGGAGTCTGAACGTCGCAGAAATCGATTCTTCGAGGTTGCCGATGAATGCTTCGAGTTTCAGAAAGAGGAAATCGGTGACTATGATATCGAATCTCGCGTGATTCGATGCGGAACGAACGACACGTGTGGCTCGGCTCGATGTTCCTGCAGGAGTGCAGGCTGCGGACGTTTCGTTGCACGCTCGTGTGCATCCGAGCGGGATAGGAAACGATTTCCAGGAGGTCTGGAGGCTATCAGAGGAGCGGCCAAGGACGCATTCGTGGCTCGCTGCGTTTCAACCCGTTACGCGCGAGTTCGTAATTTATAATCGCAACATTCGCGACGCGACTAACGATACCATCAAGTTTGATACGCGCGAATATAAATCGATCTGATACTCAAGTATCGTTTCGCTGGAATCGAGTGACTCGTAAAAACACAGGGCCCTTATAATAGAACGCGGGACGAATCATGCAAATTCTCCGTACAAAAAGAACTCGAAATGTAATTTACAAAGACTAAAACTTTGACTCCTTTGTTAACTAATAATTTAAATGCAAGCTTGTTTTGATAGAATAAAAATAATGTTAGTAAATAAGGGGTTTCTCAATGAATATTTTAATAATGTTTCAACCTTTCGATTTACACTTCATGTAAAAGCAGTTTTACAGTATCAATTTTCTTTTTCAAAATTGTATATACTTGGTAATTATGGCTATTACGCCGTAGAGGTACTTAAAAAGTCTGAAACGCTATTAAAATTTGTCTTGCAAAGGCCAGTATGTACGAAAATTAGTTTTATTTTTTATCAGCTGCAAATAAGCTCATAAAATTTATATTAACTTATCAAAATTTCGGTAAATTATTTATTTTATTGCGTCAAGGTAAACACTAATTCTGTTCGAAATATTTTGAAGGAAAGGTCTTGAAGATCATAACTATATTTGCCAGGAGCACAGTTGCCAAATTGACTACGCTTTTGGTATCTTTTGCCATCGTTTTCTGTCGCAAAAGCGACTATAAAGTCGACGGGAAACGTGTCGATTGTGTATGTAGATACCTATTACCTTAATTGCTGGTCGCATATGTCCTTGCGGCACACCTGTATACACCTGTATTAAGCCGCTCGAACGAACGAACAGCACGTTTTGTGGTCGAAGCTTTATAAAAACGCCAATCTATCGCGCATTTCGCAGAATGAAAACTGACACGGCTATATAAACGCAGAACTGGAATAACTTGTAATCTGAAGTGCTTGAAATCGAAAAGAAACGCGTTCTTTTATCCAACCCTGATGATCTATGAATTACCTTCATTTGCAATTTTCTTTATGTAAATAATTCAAACATTTGCATTAGATAAGTATTGGATTCGATAGAAAATTGGCTTTTATTAACAGGAACGTGATTGATTGTGCTTTGCTTTAATGTCACAATGCACATTTTTTTGCATTTTACAGCAATTCAAAAAAAAAATTTCCAAAAAAGGAAAGGTGAAGGTAGCGTTTCGTCTTGGGCCTGACATTCGATGACAGGTTACGAAACATATGTATGTGCATGTAGGATTAGGTGATCAGTCGGGCACTTGTGAGAGAGCATAGCCCTCTGCCGGCGAGTGCGGAAAGTGTCGCCACATTACTTTTAACTTTTCCATTATTTTTAGTTTCAACAAATTTTTATTCACATATGCACGATTGAAAATGTATGTAAGATGTATATGTACCTAATTGTACTAATTTCATAAAGATACATAACCTAATAGTTAATATTTAACCCTTCGAGTTTTTACTTATTGTTAGATTTCTGAGTTAGGCAATGATCGCGAAAAATTTTATTAATTTGTTACGTCACACGAAATTTTTCAAACTTAATGTTTTTATTAACATTCCTAAATGCTTGGACAGTACAATTCGCCTTAGGAATGCAAAGATTTAATGCATCCCTCTAAAAACAGTATCCAGAATTGTAAAAATACAGCTACTAATAATTGAAATAAAAGTGTGTTACCAATGGATAAATTAACAGAATACGTCTGTGTGTTTTGTTTTAAACAAAATACACGTTGGTTAAGTTAAAATAAAGTTCGTTCCAATTCTGTTCGTTCGTAAACGAGGAGCATGAACGAGGTGGTGGACATTCTAGCAACAACATAGCCTCGTTGTAAACCGACTGAACGATACCGACAATAAGGTCGCTAAAAACTAGAGATAGTACCGTGTACGCGCGCGTCGAAAAACTGGTCGAAATATACAACGTATATGGTGGAATTCTTCGTCGTGTTTTCGCGAATGTTGTTTCAGTGATAAGATGCAATTGATGTATGCGTTGGAGAAGGTATTAGAGAGCTGTTATCACGAAAAACAGTTGAAACTATTTCAGAAAGTCTGTACTGTTTAAATTTGTCGAGCAGTGTGAACGTTTCGGTATAATTAATAGTTGAGAATGAAATGTAAAAAAATTTTTACGTTCCGATTCTTAATGTAATCCTTTAGGTCTATACTTTATAACTCTTCGTTCAGTTTAGAAGATAGTATACTTTTATTGCTTTAATAATATTATACTTGCAGTACCATCCCCCACAATATTATTATTAGAAATACATATTAACATACAAGAGTTCTGATTAAATTTTTGTATTATTGCATTTGTAAATTCTTTATTTATTAATGTCGTTCTGCAAGCTTGCTATTATTGGTGTTTATTAGAAACCAAAATTTTACGATTCTGAAAGAAATAGTTTGCATGGGTCCAAATAGACCCAGATGGTCCAAATGGCTCCCTAAACCAACTCTGAACGAACTAGCCGAAAATCCAGAATAAGTTTTCGAAGTCAATTTTTGTGGGTATCGAGGTTCGCGCAGAAGTAGCTCGAAACGGACTATCCTGTATCGTAATCGTTTTCCTTTTCCACTGTGCAATCATCTAGCGAGCGTGTCGGTAATTAGAGAAGACCACGCTAATTGGAGCGTACTCGAAAAGAGAAAGCATTTTAAAGAACACACGCAGGAGCACGTACTTCCGGCAGCCCGAGGATCTCGGGATCCTCGTTTGCAAACTTTTGCTCGGACATTACATAAGTCTGTTAGGCTTTTCCGCGAACTCCAAAAGTGAAATTTTTCTGTTCATACTTTCCTCGATCTTCTTGCTTGTGTTTCGAATCGCTCCAAACCTTTCTATTATTATCGTTATCGCTATAATTACACAGAATGTCCCACCTAACTTGAATACCTTAAGTAAAAAAAATAGTTTGGGAAAGAGAAACAGTATGATAAAGAATCAATTTTCTGGAGGATAATATTTTGAAGATTTATTGTACTGTTGACCTTCAACTGATTTTAAACTACAACGTTCACGTATTAATTTACGTGTTTCGGTAAAAATGTCTACATATTTTGTGTCAGAAAATATTCAAAATAATGTCTCTGTTCTCAATAATGTTTCAAATTCATGGCTATACGTCTTCAAATATAATAAAATTAACCGTAACTGTTTTGAACATATTCTGAAATAAAATAGGGACATGTATGTGCTACTATACGCAAACATCAATGATGTATCTATGATTCTTCTATCGTAAACTACATTGCAACACGTTGTAAATTCAAAGTGCCAGTCAAGTAAAGTTGATAAAATTTTTTCGAAATTAAAATCGGGAATGTTTAGTAACTAGAGTTCTGAACTTCGTAGTAAAATTCGATGGAACGAGTTACGTTGTTCTCATTCATCTTACGACGGTAGTATTTGGTTTCGTAAATCTAGCTATGTAGCTATATGATTGCGGATCAGACCGAAATGATTAAGAGTCGGAAGAAACTAATCCGAAGTATCAGATACCCGCGAAAATGTTCACTTTCTCTGAAATGAATAATACGTACGTCGCGCTGCGCATTCCCAGTGATCTTTATACTAGTTTTAAGCATGAAACGAGAGAAACGAACATTCAATAAAGCGTAATTTGTGGGCTGGCAAAGTGTTATTGGCAGTCTTGATCGTAAAATTGCGTCCGCTCGTCGGACAATAAGTACAGCGCAATTATCGAGCCACGAGGTTAATAGATTTTTAAGGTAACGTGGTTTACGAACCGTTCGTCAAGGAAGATGACAGTGGCTTACCGCGCGTGTAAATCATCGGGACACCGACGACGACGCGAGATTTACAGATCATAAGTCAGAACCTTTTTTTTTCTCGTTTGGTTCTTCTTTTACGTCGACCCGTGGAAAAATAGCGGTTAGCTGAGCGCGATAAAACATCGAGTTGTCAATTGAAATATCTATTCCCTCTGACGTCATCACTAACTCGCGATACCGTTCGTTAATTATTCGAACGAGTGTCGGTAAAGACATGCATTCTAACAGGTTGCTGCACAAGTTCTGTTCATTAGTAAACATACAAATGCAATAAAACTTTTAACTTGTTAACTGTGAAGGACGAGATAACTTGTCATTTGTAGTCGACTATATCGCGAGATTTTCTCGTTTCTTTGTTTACCATATTCCTCGTATTTCTATGTTTAATTTTATTATTTTGCTGCTTCTATTAGTATATATTATGTCACATTCGAATCTGTCACAAGATAGATAATGATTGATTTTTACTGCGAAATTACCCAATGTACATACGGGTTAGAAATTTCTTACAAATTACCCCTATTTTCATAGTTTTATAAAGCGAAATTATTCTCAAAAACGAGTGAAATGGTTTCAAAATGGCAAAACGGCTTTCGAATAATTTCTGAATAGCGTGATCAGTAATTGTGTAAGCTAAGTGCAATGGTTATATTTTTAAATGGTTTTTTATCTTTATGGGCGCTCATTAAGATTGGAAATGCATATTCGTTAAGCGTTTAAATAAACAATCCTTGCAATTGTATTACTTTGTTACTTTTTAGAATACTCAAATATTAATTGTCTCGCTTTTATTCACGCATTTCCTAAAAATTCAACAAATATTTACAAGATTTGTCATCTAAATGTACATTACATAATTTATATGTTATGCCCAACGATGGATTTAAAGATCTGTAAGTGTAAGTGTAAACTACAATATTATTATCATCGAGGAAATAATTACGATATATTTCAAACGTACTTGTTCCTATTAAGTGAAAAAGAATCCCTCGATTATGTGACCAACCCTTGTTCCATTAGGTTGAATAATCGAGGAATCATTGTATAAAATTTGTAATATTCGTTACATGTATGGTACTTATTATTATTCAGAATTCAGGTAGGATTTAGTAGTTTGTTCCTATAGGGTTGGACTTATAAATTTGATCGCTAGTTAGACCTTGATCACGGACTTCAGTTTCACTTCGTATTGAATCAATCGTCCGAAATAGCCGAGTATCGGACTACCAAGGCTACAGGAAACCATCTCCAAACAGATGTGATTGTTTATTCACAGCTAGCGAAGTGGTATGGCTCCGTTATTGTTTCTTATTTCTGTAATGTTTTTTTTCTTTTTAAACTCATGTACACAATACACCTGTCAATCTCTATCGATTGTTACTCGTTTACAAACTAGGACAATATTACAGAAATTAAAAGGTAAAGAAAACGTTTTTTATCATTTATGTTATTTGCAACTTAAATTTCTGTTGTAATATTTGAAAAGAGATAGGGATTCTCTAGTCACAAACGTTTTATTACTTTTTTTATAATATCGATTGGAATTTATTTAAACGAAATGCTATTATTACGACCTTTTGCTTCATTTTATTAAAGTTCCATACATGTAGAGTATTATGTTAAAAGGAGTTTTGGCATTTGAATAATTAACAGAGTTACAGCACTAAATGTGCTTCTAAAACGTCTTAATATTACCTATAGAACTAGTGTTAGACAAGCACTTTCCCGTTTATTTTTAAAATATACTTTGATAGGCTACATAAGAAGTAACTGTGAAAATAATAAACTTTCATTGCATGGTTTGTGTTGAAAGAAGAGCGTTTAGACTACGGGGAGAAACTATATACGCATTTTTCTCGAAACCATGTTTTCTGACGTGGCACGCAACAAACCTTTGAAATTGTTCATCCTCTTAACTTCAGATTTATTTACTTCTTAATATCGAAGATTGCTTGAAATTACTAAATTTAAAGCTGAGATTTTTCAACGAGAAAGAAAAATTTTTTTCATCACAAGGTTGTCATTTCCTTGCTTTTTAAAATAATCAAAAAATCATACGTTGCAAATCTTTTGCAATTCTGCAATTTCCTATTTTTAACTAACATAACATATATGAAAATAAAGTTAAAATGTTGCTTATGAATTTAAGAAATCAGTGTTTTAAATACATTGAGAGTTATTTTAATCTTCATATTTCTTTATCCCTCCAAACGAAGGGCGCGCGTTCCTTTTAAATAATTCTTTCTCAGTTAGAAAATTCATATTTTTGCGTCTTTATTTTTGAAGAATCAAGATGAAAGAATTACTGGCAGAGCACTAACGCCAAGTGACATCATGAATCGAATCGACGCGTGAAAATTATGAAAGTGTAACGTTAACGTTGGTAAAAGAGGTACGAACAAAATATTCGCGATTAAAAGTTACGACAAAAATCCGCAGAGGGTAATTGATATGTAACGCAGATAAACTGGTAAATGAACGGAAATCATGGTTGTTCATTAATAAAAGCATTTTCAATTCCCTTTCACTGGCTAATCTCGAATCAGCCGGTAGGTTTTTCCACGGGTGCACAATGCTCGCGATACGGGAACGCAACTGCGTGAGACTGTTAATGGTAATTGTATTCGGCGACTCGAAATATTGCCTATCAAGTTGAAATTTCACCGACGAGCGAAATTAGAAACGTTGCTCGCGATTTCGCGCGAATTTCTTGAGGTTAACGGCCTAAGACGAAGAGAAGAAGAAAAAAAGAAATGTAAATAAAATTCCTCAACGTTTAGACCGTTCAGAGTTACAGTAACATATGTATACAGGGTGTTCGGCCACCCCTGGGAAAAATTTTAATGGGAGATTCTAGAGGCCAAAATAAGACGAAAATCAAGAATACTAATTTGTTGATGGAGGCTTCGTTAAAAAATTATTAACGTTTAAAGTTCCGCCAGTATTGAATTTTTTCCTAAAAAATGGGTAGGATTTCGAGGGTAGGTCTATTCACCAAAAATTATTGTAATTGACCCCCGGAACCGAAAATAATTTTTCTAGAACGATTTGAAATTTTTTTTTTCGTCGAAAAATTTCACACCTTTTCGAATTTTTTTCTAGAAAGTGGGTAGGATTTCGGGGGTAGGTCTATTCACAAAAAATTATTGTAATTGACCCTTGCAACCAAAAATAATTTTTTTAGAACGATTTGAAAATTTTTTAAGTTAATTTTTTAATAACTTTTTAATGAAGCCTCAATCAACAAATTGATATTCTTGATTTTCTTGATTTTGGCCTCTAGAATCTCTCGTAGCAAAGTTGAGCAAATTTCATTCACGAATAAAAACTTTTCATTCGTAATGTACTGTTTGCTCGGCGGAATGTCGGTTTAAAAGATTTGTCAAAAGTATCGAATTCACGAATGCGACCAAAACGGAGATTAGTTTTGGAACGAGTTAAAAATTTGTATCCGTTATCCGTGAATAAAATTTGCCTAGATTCGGTGAAACTTCGTCCGAATAGACACTCCGCGACGATGAATCTTTACAACACTCGAATCGAACATGAACCGTGCGTGTGTAATCGCGTCGGAGAAGAAAAATCATCTCGTCGTCGTGTCTTTTTCTGTTTCAACGTCGTGTGCCTACCGCGAGACGACGAACGACGAATCGTTTCGATTTTTCTGTCGTTTCTGCGGCGGTTGTGACTCACTCAAGCCAGGTAAAACGCTCGCGTGTTGTCGATTACGTAAAGAAATATCTCCTGGGGGAGGGGGGGATCGTAATATGACAAAGAGAAGAGGAGAGGAGAGGGCTGGACAGGGAACATAGTAATTAGAGACACGGTCTCGGTGCAACGAAAGAGCAGAGCTGAGAACTGGTTCTACCGTTAACGGAAATCGTCTCCGGCCAGATTCAGAACCAGCTACCCCGCAACAAATGCCCTTTACGGTGCTTCCGGTTTTGTAACGCGGCCTCAGCGACCAGGAACTCGGTCAACTCAATCGGAGACCAGCGTTCGTGATCGATTCCCGGTCGAGCTATCTTTCAAAAACTGTCCACGAACGATGGTTCTTCTATACGCAGTACCCATTTCTAAGAGATTTTTCAATACTTTAATAGTATTAGTAAATTAATAATTTCCATCGGATAAAAGATAAAACGCTCTTGAAAACAAATTTTTTTTCAAGTCGATACCGTAGTTAATTCCAGAGAAAACAATTATTTACGAAAGAATGGCATAATAATTATGCGAACACCCTGTATACAAATTTAAATTAATTTTCAATTAAATAAACAATTTATGATCCAGTTTTATCGCACACCAGTCGTATAATCAATAAAAATTGTTAAAACATTTTTAGGTATATAACGTCAAAGTAAATTTCAAAATAAGCATAGAAGATAGTAAAAATTATAGTAGCTGGTATAGTCATTGAATAGAGGATGAAATGCCCTTTAAAACGAGCGTTTGTACGAGTCGATAGCTTTATTAGTTCCGGAGATATGGCGATTTTAGTTTCAAGTCGATGCGGTGGCTAGTTACGGAGATATAAGGGTCCGAAGTGTTTGTTTACTACGGCCTTGCCAAGGTCGTTGATCGCACGTGATCGTAGTAAATAGTAAACGTGACGTCACTCGGTCACTCGGTCAGTGGGTCAACGTGCGAGAAGGAGGTCCGACGCGTTAGACGAGGACAGAGATAGTCAAATTAAAAAAAATTACCATTTACATAAATTGCGATATCTCGAAAACGGAAAGTCGGATCGACAAAAACCAAAAACCATTTTAAAGGGGAAGGTTCACCGCTTCTAACGATGGCTCATTTATGCAAAAAGCATAAGTAGTTTCAGAACAACGCGCGCCTAAACTTTTAGTATTTTTAATACGCGTTAGTAAGCTCTTGTACGTCGGAGACAGAGAGATAGCGGAAATTGAAAAATTATCCCTTTACATAAATTACGATATCTCGAAAACGAAAAGTCGGATCGACATAAACCAAAAGCCATTTTAAAGGGGAAGGTTTACCTCTTCCAATGATAACTCAATAATGCATATAACACTAATAGTTTCAGAACCGCACGCGTCTAAAGTTTTAGTAATTTTAATACGCGTTGTTAGACTGTTTTAAGACAGTGGAAATTGAAGATTCTCTCCTTTCGTCTTTGCTATACATATATTTCCTATTTACATCGGACGCTAACCAGAATTTGGTACCCAATTTTGTCCAGTTTTGTACGAAAAAATATAAATCATTCAACCGATTAGATGACCATGGTAGGCAAGACGGACTACATATTTTTTTCAGAAAATAAACAACAAGAATAGAAGTGAATATTCAAAAATTCATTGCACGTATACTATAAGAAAAGTCGTGAAGTTACATGGCGCTAAAATAACATTGTGTGGTAGAAATTCTAGACAAAATTCCAAAAACAAAATAAGACTGTCACCCGTCTAGAAGACTCAGCACTCTTTATCTTATCTCACGAAGCCTAAACAATCTCCAAATCATTTCCAATTCGTTGATGCATTATATAAACAAACTAGAGATAATTCCAAAAGACCTACATATTCCGCAAAACGGAATATGGTCAAACATAGCAAAATCGAAGTCACGTAGATCGTAAGAAGAGATGTAAAAACGATCTATCCTAACATTCATTCATTTCATTCTGTCCCATTCATTTATTCGTCAAGAATCAGTCGGTTCAGTGTCAAGTATTCATTCGTCAAAGTTCAGTCGTCGAGTCATAGAAGATCCATCTACTAAGAAGAAGTCTACGATAGAAGATCATTAATCCATCGAGGACGAGAAAATGTCTCCTCGGAAGAGGGAACCAGCAGGACGAGTAACCATTTCCTAGGAGTAATAGAAGAAGAAATGGTTTTATTCGGAATCAGACTATACAATTATAATAAAAAAATTTCATCATAGGACTGAAAACTAAGAAATAATTCTTTTAGAATATCATAATCGCGTTATACCCTTTTTCGTTAGCCTCCTGTGATATCTAGAAACACTTAGAATTCATCAGAATTAGAATTACAGATAATTTTAGTTTTATTATTTTTATTTCATAGATAGTTTTAGTTTTCTTTTAAATTTCATTTATATTTAGTTTTCTTATGTTTATTAATTTTACCTTTGCTGAATACTATGATTTAGTTTAATAAATAACTTGATTTCTTTAAGAATAAAAGTGCATTACTATTGACCCCGAGTTACGATCGCCCTAGGGTAAGGGACGGTTGCAACACTTACTCTGTCTTCCATTATTTACTAATAACTTGAATATTACTTGGCATACATTAAAGTAACCGTGAGCGAATACTATCAGATAATTAGGTAACATTTTCTAATACTTTTTTAGTTATTGTGTTCCAAATTCAAAGTATTACTATTGATCCCGGTCTCCCCTATACCTAGATCTACTATCCATCACGGAATTCTTATTATTTGTTAGATCATCGGAATACCCTATTCCGCGTCCAGGTTAAGATCTAGTTAGACTCCTGAGGTTTTTCTCAGCTTTCACCCACGTCTTTTTAATGGTTCTCAGTTATCGGTTCGGTCGATCAGATTTTTTTTTGTTAATCTTGTCGTTTCCCTAGCTATCGTTACTCCTCTCCATTTTCCGCTTCGCTTCTCCTCCGATTTCACACTCAGGCTCTCCTTCGTTCGTTTCTGTTCCCTCTCTTCAGACCGTCCACCGCCTCTTCCCCGTGTTCCAGTCGGCGATGCCGCCACGCAACATGAGATTAGTTCCGCAGAGCTGGCGACGGCGAGTAGCCTTGAACCAAATTGCGGGTTGTCGTTGTTTAGTTGTTTAGCTGGCGTGCGCGGAGAAACCCGGCGTATTCCGTATGGCTGCCGGACTTTTAGAACGTCCGTCCTGGAACGCATTCGCTTTTCATCGAGAGCGTTAGGAGATTTTCCGTCAAGAGACTCTCGCTTCTTCGGCTCGTTGCTCATCAGACACTGGTATTATATTAATTTTTAAAAATACTAGTTCTGGTTCTACTACACCATTATCGGGATGTTCAATCGCCCAGATGATCAACGATGATGGAGGTTCTACTGTATTAGAAATAAAATAAGCGCATCGAACCGTGAACAACTGGGCCATTTTGAAACATTTTTACTTTTTAAAAATCGCAATATAATGATCAAAGTTACTTTTATGTCTAAAGAATCTATTAAATAGTTCTCCACCTACGGAAACTATTGTGTATTATAATATAATACATGTATAAACATACATTATTTATAATATTCTTTTTCTCGACCACCCGATAGTTTCATTGACTCTATTTGTCGTACAATAAATGACAGTAAATGATGTTTTCTCTGTAGACCACGAGTATTAGAATGAACTTAGCTAATTATGACCATTCAAACCTGGAATACCCTGTATAGATTTGAAAGAACAGGTCAACTGATAGAGATATAGCCACTCGAATGATTGCAAAAATTTGCAAGGAGAACGTGGGACATGCAATTGTTTGGAGAATGATGCTGATGGACAGCTGTATCCGTACCACACGCAAAGGGTGCAAGGACTTGGTCGTAGCAACTCTCTCCATGAGTGACCTTCTGCACATGGTTGCTTCTTATTTGTGTTTTTAATCAGAATCAGAATAATCAAAACTTCTACGTTCGACATTATTTATCGACAACGCTCGATTTACCAAACACAGTGTTTGTAAATATTATTATAAATAGTCGAAATACTGCTGCGTGAATCGCGAACTTAGCATTGTCAATGTTTTATGCTTCCAATATATATGTAATGATTTACAAATCAATTAAAAAAGAAAGTTATAAGATTTGAATCCAAAACCTCGAGTGTATAAACTCCCAGTTTCTACCATCTGCAGTACGGTCACTTTGATGAGGAAAAATCTGCTAAAGATTAATACTTATAAAAGAAAGTAACTTCAACTATATTTTGCACATAGCAGGACATATAATCTATCAGTCTGCAAAACTAGATTAACACATTGTCAACTCCTAATGCTTTACTACAATTTTCTGTAGGACCGACAATTTTAGTCATATACATAGAATTATTTTAAAAGGCGTGTAATAAAACAGCGTTTATTTTTTTTAATGAATGCATATTGAAATGAAACATTTTTAATTTGGATATACAGCCAGTTGCGAAAGTCTTCGTGCACTTCATAAAAAAAGCATTTAAAATAAGAATAAACATTAACTTTGAATAACATCATGGGATAATATTAACTATCGTATAACAAAATTTATTATTTTACAGAAATATTTTAACAAATTTCTTAAACTACAAGTTGTATTAATATTTTGTTAGGCTGCATTTTGTTTCTAAAACAGTTTTTAATCTTTTGGCATAGAACACACTACATGAATAGTATTTTTTTCTCTAAAACATTAAGGCTTTGTTTATTTATTACATTACGTTTTCTATATTCCTCTCTAAATACTCCCACACGTGCTTTATAGTATTTAAATTGGGAAACTGAGATGGCGAATAAAGAAAATAAAATTCTTATCGTATGTTTGGGATTTTAATTTTGTTGCAAAATCCAGTTGTTTCCAACTGTAATTTTTCTGCATCATTTTAATATAAATACTACTCATGCTGTCGTTGATTCCTAAACCATGACAAAACCACCCCCATGTGTCATAGTATAATGTTGCTTTAATCGAAATGCTTTGACGCTCTTTCTCCATACAATATGGAGAATAGAACTCTAACAGGATCGATAATGTTCGAAAGGAAAAAGAAATACCGTTATCTGTAAAACAATCACGAAACGAGTAATTTCGTTTCCGGTCGAAACATACGTCTTACTAAAACAATAACTCTCGTTACCAGTCGCTAATGCGTTAAAATCGAAAATTCCAGTCCTTTGGAGCGTAAAATACGTGTTAAGATTATTCGAGCGCCATTTATTGAACCACTCTGTACATTGTTAGTATTCACCGTCCCTTGCATCCACTTTATCTCGCAATATTGATGCTCCGAGCGGCCAGAAAATTTACCATACGTTCTCGTTCGGCCTTAGAATACGCGATGACATGCTCCCTCCCGTCCCGTGCGCCGCTTTGCACCTTTTTCTTCCACGGTGTTGAAAGCCGCGGCCATCAGAGATTGCTTCGTGGAAGAAAAGAAAAAAAGGAGCCGCGCTGACCGTCGCTGGCCTTGGAGATGTTCCTCCAAAAATAGTGAGCCAACCCGACATCGATACGACCACCTCGACTCTTCTCTCTTTCCTCTCATTTCGCCGCGTTCCTTCCGCGTTTTTTGTTCCTCGAAAACCACGTTAATTGTTCGCGATGGGCCGTGATCGTGCCATTTTGAACGGACGTTGTTCGATCTACGTTTATCCTTGAACGTTCCGCGGTTCGATTTTCGCACGCGTCTCGATCCAAGGCGTCAAGTAGCATGATCGTTCCTACGCTAGATTATCATCCCTGGCAACGTAAGAAAACGCATGAGAACCAATAGCGCATCAGAAGAACGAATATGCACCACCTTCGTCGAGATATCAAATCGTATAAGTAGAAATACGCTTAGTTTAGTCGAATTAGACTCTTTAATGGAAAATAAGTTCTAATTAAAAAGAAATGATACGAGTCATCGATCCACTGTAACGAGATAATAGTAGCATTTTGTCTACAAAACCCCTTAGATCTCGGAAATGAATAATCAGAGGTGAAATTTAGAAAAGGAATAATACTAGATAACCGATATTGAAACTGGAAGAATAAGCTATGCAACAGTGGAAGTTTTATCTAAATTGGTTTAGTAGTTCTCCAATGTATCGTGTATAAATGTAATCTAAACGAACTAATTTGCACAATAGTGTAGATAATAAATAAAATGTCATTAGTAGATACATTTACTTAAAAACCCTATAGTTACTTAAACAAGATATAAATCATATTTCAATAGGAGTAGGGTAAGAAAAGATGACTGTAAAATGCCAGAGAGAATTGGTATAATATTTTGATTTACGTAAAATGTAATAGGTATTCAAGAAGATGAACAAATTTCTACAACGGAATTTTTGTTTACATAAATATAAAATAATCGAATAGGGGTTTTCTCGTGGATCTGGGATTCCCCTAAACGAAACGCATACGAGATTGAAATTAATAGATTTATCTCACTGTATCACAACGTGGGACAATTTTTAATATTTTGAGGCCACAATTGTTTATTTAATGTACCCATTTATATTATACTGTTTTAGAATTTTGATGATTATTATACTAGGGAAGAGGTTATCAAAGTCTTTGAAGTATTGAAGACGTAATTCAGAAACACTGATCTACCCGATTAGTAGTCTAAGTGTTAAATCTAACTATTATTTAAAATTTTTATAACACAAAACGAACGAAGGAACTGATCTAGTTCTTTCCTTGCACTGCGAAAAAGTGTGTGAATTTTATATCACAATTTGCTTCCATAAAATTTATCGACACTCTATTTTAGAAAACATTATCGCTGATACTTTGTTGGTAATAAATATGAAATTTGTATGGTTTCCAGGGAAACAAGGCAAGGATGGACCGGAAGAGAAGAAGGACGCTGATGGAGAGCTCTGGGGCAACGTGGAAGCGCAAGCCGCCTTCCTCGGCCCAAATCTTTGGGACAAAACTCTGCCCTATGATGCCGACCTGAAGGTATTGAACCATGTATGTACAAAAACGCGAACACGGTAAGCCCATAAACCCGGCTGAATATGAATCCCAATCGCGTGGATCTAAAATATAAACCAGACAATTGATAAACAACTAAAGAAGAACGTTCATCGTGATTTCTATTAACGACAATTAGTCAAGAAATCATTTTTGGACGCCCACTTTTCTTCTTTGCCGCAGACCAAAAACGGTAGCTTCGATTGAACTTTCACAAAACTAAAATGTTGTTAATTCTGTTTTATTTCCGTCGAATCAGGCATTTTTTAGGTACATAGGTTCTAAACGTCGAACGTTTTGTATAGGACAAATTTTATAATATTGTAATAATACGACGCGTACGAAAAATTAGAATCGCGACCAGTTGAAACAATCTGAATGCCTGTTTGTGAATTCTTGTATCAGGAGTGTACGGTTGAACAAACTGGACGCCTAAGTGTAAAGTCTGGCAGAGTAAAAATCATACAGTTTATTGTAGTATTTGGAATCATTTATCTGCACGAGTATCAATTAGTTACCAAAATGTACCTAACCAAAATATATTCATTGTGTTTCCAGAAATCTGTTTCCAAAAAAAGTTATTTTCTGATTATACTCAAAATCCTTCCTACAATATAAATTAAAACTAAGTTCGATGACTAATATTAAAAATTATAAAGTTCTTGATCTACTCTTCTCTTAAAGTAGAAGAAAGTATCTACTTTTCAGTAAAGTAGATATCCTTTAAATATCGAATCTCCGTTAAGTTTAGATGAATTTTATTTTTCTATTTGATACGAGTGATATACGTCTGGAGAAAATATATTGATAAACATTTGTGTCGTGTGTATTTAAATGATTCACAGTAAAACAAAATATTTAGAAATGATATAAAAAATTATGTCCGTTCCTAAATGATTCAATGCAAAGGGAATGAGGTCTAGAAAATAGAGGATTCATTAAAATAATTTTTTCAGGATTAGAAGAATAAATTTTAAAAGGTTATAAAAATAAAGCTATCCCAGCAAACCTTAAATTAACGAAACATTGGTTTCTGATTGATTATTCTTTAATTCTGATGGATTATTCTTAGTTGATATCGTTAAGTCATGAAGAAATTAGTCTTTCATTGAATTTTAAGCGACTGTTATGTAATAACCGAAAAAATATTTTATTGTATTAATAAAAGTTTAATTTATACTAAATTCTATTGTTTTCATATATGTATTATTTTAGTAGTTTATCATATTTTATTCTGTAATTAAAAGAAACACAATCCATCCTACTTTCTGTTTCCCTTTTGTCACGTTCGTCATAATTAATAATATTAATGCAAATTAATTTTAATTTATTTGCCCATCACCTATTTGACCTACGTTAATAAGAATGCATAGCCACGTCCATGAGTTGCAAGAGCAATGACAATTATGTCGTTTCATTCTACACTTGCCACAATCATAATATTAATATTTTTTTAAAATTCATTATTTACATCTTTTTTGTATACAGGGTGTTCGGCCACCCCTGGAAACAATTTTAATGGGAGATTCTAGAGGCCAAAATAAGACGAAAATCAAGGATATTAATTTGTTGATTGAGGCTTCGTTAAAAAGTTATAGTAACATTTCAGATCACACAGTATATTTTCGGTAAAGAATTTTTTTCTCAAAAATGCGTAGGATTTCGAGGGTATGTCTATTCACAAAAAATCATTGTAATCGACCTCTTCAAACGAAAATAATTTTTCCAAAACGATTTGAAATTTTTTAATTTTGTTGAAAAATTTACACCTTCTCGAATTTTTTTCTCGAAAGTGGGTAGGATTTCGACGGTATGTCTATTCACAAAAAATCATTGTAATCGACCTCTTCAAACGAAAATAATTTTTCCAGAACGATTTGAAATTTTTTAATTTTGTTGAAAAATTCACACCTTCTCGAATTTTGTTCTCGAAAATGGGTAGGATTTCGAGGGTATGTCTATTCACAAAAAATCATTGTAATCGACCTCTTCAAACGAAAATAATTTTTCCAGAACGATTTGAAATTTTTTAATTTTGTTGAAAAATTTACACCTTCTCGAATTTTTTTCTCGAAAGTGGGTAGGATTTCGACGGTATGTCTATTCACAAAAAATCATTGTAATCGACCTCTTCAAACGAAAATAATTTTTCCAGAACGATTTGACATTTTTTAATTTTGTTGAAAAATTCACACCTTCTCGAATTTTTTTCTCGAAAGTGGGTAGGATTTCGACGGTATGTCTATTCACAAAAAATCATTGTAATCGACCTCTTCAAACGAAAATAATTTTTCCAGAACGATTTGAAATTTTTTAATTTTGTTGAAAAATTCACACCTTCTCGAATTTTGTTCTCGAAAATGGGTAGGATTTCGAGGGTATGTCTATTCACAAAAAATCATTGTAATCGACCTCTTCAAACGAAAATAATTTTTCCAGAACGATTTGAAATTTTTTAATTTTGTTGAAAAATTTACACCTTCTCGAATTTTTTTCTCGAAAGTGGGTAGGATTTCGACGGTATGTCTATTCACAAAAAATCATTGTAATCGACCTCTTCAAACGAAAATAATTTTTCCAGAACGATTTGACATTTTTTAATTTTGTTGAAAAATTCACACCTTCTCGAATTTTGTTCTCGAAAATGGGTAGGATTTCGAGGGTATGTCTATTCACAAAAAATCATTGTAATCGACCCCTTCAAACGAAAATAATTTTTCCAGAATGATTTGAAATTTTTTAATTTTGTTGAAAAATTTACACCTTCTCGAATTTTGTTCTCGAAAATGGGTAGGATTTCGAGGGTATGTCTATTCACAAAAAATCATTGTAATCGACCTCTTCAAACGAAAATAATTTTTCCAGAACGATTTGAAATTTTTTAATTTTGTTGAAAAATTTACACCTTCTCGAATTTTTTTCTCGAAAGTGGGTAGGATTTCGACGGTATGTCTATTCACAAAAAATCATTGTAATCAACCTCTTCAAACGAAAATAATTTGTCCAGAATGATTTGAAATTTTTTTTTCGTCGAAAAATTTAGACACCTACCCTTGTCGATTTTTCTTAAAAATTCGTTTTTGCTTTTTAGTCATTTTGTTTGACGCCCTATAGAAAATTTGTCTAATACTTTTTTGTAGGTACCTGTGAGCTTTACTTCAGAAAAAAGTTTCATTGAAATATATTCACTATTGTAGGAGTTATTGTCGTTTGAATATTGGACCATTTTTATGGGGTTTTTATCACTTTAAGGGGTTGGGGAATAACTTTCCGAATATTTTTAGAATTTCTACATATTCTCCATCAAAATACGCGTCGTTTGCTTTTTTAAACATTAAAATCGTCCAATCCGTTCAAAAGTTATGACATTTTAAAGATACGCATGAAAATTCGGACAGACATTTCTGGCCAGAAATGATATTTTCGGTAAGGAATTTTTTTCTCGAAAATCCGTAGGATTTCGGGCGTATGTGTAATGACCAAAAATGATTGTAATTAGCCCCCGCAACCGAAAATAATTTTTCTAGATCGATTTGAAATTTTTTAACTTAATTTTTTAATAACTTTTTAACGAAGCCTCAATCAAGAAATTGATACTCTTGATTTTCGTCTTATTTTGGCCTCCAGAATCTTCCATTAAAATTTTTCCCAGGGGTGTTCGAACACCCTGTATATCTCATAGTATGAATATGATATGAATGTGATTGACATACACCGCCATACTAGTTGAGTGTAAATAATAAACAAAACTCCATCAGTAACTTTCAATTTCTTTAACACGTACAAAAGCTTTGATCAAAAATTGTGTTTCATGGTCAAGATGAAACTAATCGTGAAAGAAGTCGTCAAAGGAACTTGTATAAAGTTGACGTACCAGTGTTTAAATAAAAAAAAGTCTGAGATCTCTACAAACGCATTCCTCTAAAGTTCTGAGTTTAATAAGGTTTTAAAATTCAGACCAATCGTAAAAGGATCACGGTTGAAGACAAACGAACTTCAAAAATGCTTGGGAGCCCCGAAGGATAAGCGACGCGACGGTCGCTTTACGTCGATCACCGAAACCGAAATAGGAACCAAGATGAAATGATGGTTCTCTGTTACAGTACGTGGATCTCGACGAGTTTCTCTCCGAGAACGGCATTCCTGTGGATGGTGCAGCTGGTGGCGGACAGGGCACGATGCAGAGCGGGCAACTGCACAAGATCAACAATACCGAAGCACCAGGACACCAGGGACCAGCCGGTCTTCACTTGGAACCGGTCACCAAACGTGAGAGATCACCCTCGCCGAGCGAATGTTGCTCCCCCGACACGATGAACCCTCCCTCGCCCGCGGATTCCAGTGAGTATATATTACTTTAATTTCACCCTATTCCGTCCAGTATTCCCAAAATCGATGATATCGGGAAATATACTATCACGCTACCACTCCCAATTAAAGTTCATTTAAGGTAACGTTCGCTACTTTTTCCCTCGATATTATTCGCGGTGCCATTCCCACCAATTCTTGGAACTGCATCGACAAGGTGAACGTTATAAGCCTGGTCATTAATTGTTCATACGTAAGACTTGATACTTCTTCGAAAATGTGTAAATTAAGTTTATAAATAAGGAAGAAGAAATACCTGAGAACTGGATATTGAACGTGCTAAAAAGATGCGAAACAATTATAAGGTGTAACGTTATTAACAAATCAACCTTCACTGTTTTGAAGTTAAGCTATCAGAATTATGCAATTTGTAAAGAAAAACTATATATACAGGGTGAGTCACCTAACGTTTACACCTGTATTATCTTTGTTATTTTTAAAGATACGTCAAATGTCTTGAGGACAGAATTGAATGGTACAATGGGCCTCACACGATGCCAAAAATATTTTTATTTCTATGTAATTTTTTTAAGTAGAATCACCCTTTTTGAAACACCTACAATGATAGTTCAACAATTGTACTCTTGAAAAATGTCTAGCTGAATTCTAATCTGTAAGATTGTACTGTTAGTTTAGCATCTTGCCAACTTAACTGGCTCGCTTGTGGTCAGTAAAGCCTCGTACTTCAGAAGAAAATACGCAACGTCAACTTCAATATTAAATATCTCCTAAATTATTGACCGAGGCAATAATATTTGTTGTAGTTTGCGTGGTCTGAATGAAGTTCGCACGACGTAATATCTCGCGAGACACAAGGGATCTCATCGTAATCGCGGAATCGACCACGTGCAACGACTATGATCATTCGAAGTTTTCGCGTCATCGTATTGAATTAGACTAACATCGACATTGTCGATTGATTATTCCTTCTCCGCGCGACAGATTCCGAGGACTCGTCACGAATACAATATGGCTTTCTTGTAGCGCTCTCGATGGCCTCATCGGGGCGAGATTTCGATCCACGTACCCGAGCCTTCTCCGACGAGGAGCTCAAACCACAACCGATGATCAAGAAATCACGGAAACAGGTGAGTTTAATCTCGTCTCGTATTCTTACATGGGCCATTCCACGCTAAACCGATCGCTCGATGTCAGGAATTTTGATGTTATTAAAATATCTTCTAGTTTGTATAAAATTAGGATTGGAGGTAAAATTTAATTCTCGTAATACCAAAGGAAAATGGTACTTTGTGTCCACCATGTTACTATTTTGATCATTCCCGCTAAAATAATTACTCAAATGTCCTGAAAAAATTAGATATTCTCTAAGAGTATCTTTTTATGTAATACAAGAATCTAAATATTGTTTCATAGAATTTTAAAGAAAGTTAAAAATGGACGAGAATGTTGTCATGCGTAATGGTGTAAATACGTAAAGAAATGTTATGTTATGTTAAATTCATTTGTGAAGAATTTTTATAAAAATTGATCAAAACTGCAAACTTTGACAACTTGTATGAGTATTAGAAAAATGGAAACTAAACGCTCCATAATTTCAATATCATCAAAATTCTTAAGATCGAGGTATCATTGAAGAGATCGATTTATCGTGGATTGGTCCATACTCGCTCGTCGTACGATCGAAAAGAGGCTGGTTACTTTCGTAACAAGATTAGTTAAAAGTACATGGTATCCAAAAATAAAGCAATAAACCTGTGAAGCAATTTTCCATGAATATAAATAAATAGAAAAGTTACAAAGTGTCCATCGTAATGAACACCATAATTTTTTAAACGCTTATGATAACCTGAAAAATTTATCATCAAACATTAATCAGCACTCAGTTAGCAACAAAATTAAATATTAAGAATTGTTAAACACATTTTCTTTAATAAAAATTCAGGGTCATTTCAATTTTTTTAAATAGCACTGTATAACTTCTCCTGCCTGGTGTAAATGACATCTAGACAAATTCAACGATATCGAATAAATTTTTGAAAAATTGCAAATACATATTTTTTATTTTTTACCTTATTTACCCGTTAATTATCTTTCTCATTCTTTCTCATATTAAAATTTGAACAAACGTGGATGACATCCCTAAACATAGAAAATAGGCGCGATAGTCAACGTGTCACGAAGGAATTTTATTAGATTTAAGAATAACAACTCTGTTTTTTAATCAAAGAAAAAGTATTTCTAGAATTTTCAAAAATTTTACTTCGTTGCTAATTAAAAGCTGATTAATTTTTATTTATAAAATTTTGGTGTCATATTATTGGACATATTACAATGTATATTATACAATTAACAAAAAACAATGTTAATACCCTGTATGAACATAGGTGAGAAATATTTCTCGGAAAATCAATAATTTGACAATACTTTTAAAATATTATATAATATATAATATCTATTTAAAAAATCGTAGACTATTTTGGCAGTTTGATCGTGTAATTCTACCATGTATAAAATGAATTTTCGATCGCACGAAATTTCGTGAATATTAAGCTCAGAATGTTGAGCTCGGGCATGTTTTGAATCTGATCTAGAACTTCTAATCTAATTTTTAGTCTTATCTCATTTCTGATCTAAGTTCTAATTACCTTCCGTTTCCTATGACCCACTGCCGTGGCCACAGTTTGTTCCGGATGACCTGAAGGATGACAAATACTGGGCGCGTCGTAGGAAGAATAACATGGCAGCGAAACGATCACGGGACGCACGGCGCATGAAGGAGAACCAGATCGCTCTCAGGGCCGGCTTCCTCGAGAAAGAAGTAAATCTTCCCACGCCTCTTAAATTATCGAACACATTAGAACAAAACTCTAGATCGTTTCATCCTATCATCGAAGCTACGCGATCACGGCGAAAAAATGCTTTCTATGCTGAAGAATCACTTTTGACGTAAAATGATTTTTATTTTAACTTTACTACACCGATTAATCAACGATAACGCATACGTATAATATTTCTAATCAAAAGAGCATAATCATTTTTAAAAACTTTCATCAATTAGAAGAAAATTGACTCCTGAGAAGATTTCCTTGTACTCTGTTCTAAATAAGCCACCCTATAAAGGTTAATAAAAATAAGGAATTCTGGGAAAAATTCTGGAAGTATCAATATAATGAAAAATAATTTAAAACCATTAAAAATATCGATATTTTATTCCGTAAAATGATTACATTCTACTATCAATATGTATCAATTGTGATTCGAAAGCTATAACGTGATTTATAAACAATCAAAAATAAATTCTATTTATTAACACGTTAAACGCCATGACACTAGACTTTCCGTTTAAGCGGCGTTAATATCTGCAAGCCAACAGTGTTAAATTTACAAAATAATATTAAAAAATATATTTATATTGTTTCAATAAATTTTATTAAATTATTTTAAATGGAAATAAGGTCTCCTGCTCGAAAATGAAACAGAATTAGCTCGGCGTGTAACGTGTTATTTAAGAACGGTCCTGTAGTATGATCTTTTTCACAAGCTAAATACATAGTATAATAAGTATACATTGTATTGTTTACAAAGGTGGTAGAGGTACTCGAACGAAACAGAAAATGTTCTATGGCACCACGTCCGATCTGCCTTCATTTTGCTTCTTTCTACAGTTTAGCTCTTATAAACATTAAATGTGTACGATTTTTGTACAAGAGAACATAACTTGGGTATACAGATGAAGTTTCACCCTAAAGTAGCTGTAGTAGTTAATTGCTTACCATGACCCAGTAGCCGAAAGAGTAGCAATCCTTCACAGAATCGAAATCTATTATAATCATTTGTTAGACGTTCTGAGAAAAATTAACGGAATAACTAAACATCTGGTTTAGCGTTTGCTTTTACAAACAGCTTTTCTTTCGTTACACTTGATTACTCTGCGAACGACCTCTTCCCTGCTGTTACTAAAAACTCAAGGATACTCTAAACAGATACCGTTATTTCGAACAGCTTAAATCTTCAGGAACCTTGTTTCAACGTATTTATCTCACCGATGCCAATAATATGATGAATTACGAAATTATAATATTTACAAATAGTGTAATTCTATTAATTTATAACGAATTACAATGCTATTAAATTTAAGTTGTTATTGCAAAACGAAGGCAGATCAGAGACGATGTCACAGGATATTTTTTGTTTCGTTCGAGTTCCTCTACTAACTCTTTCAAGAATAAAGCGTATAATTGTTTCACTCTGTATAATTCGTGTTAAAAACGAACGGACCAAAATTCATTCTATTCCAATTCGATCAAATCGTGTTCATTGTTTCACATTGTAACATAGTAAAATATCACCAAATTGAAACGTGACTTGTACATTTTTCAGAACATGGGCCTACGGCAGGAGTTGGACCGGTTAAAGAACGAGAACATGCTGCTGCGCGACGAGCTGAGCAAATACACGGACGTCTAACAGCGCGGCGGCGAAGCAAGGCAACAGCTCGTCCCGGTGTTAAAAAAGACGCAGAAACGAGCGTTTGTTTCGTCGGCTCCTCCCACAGTTATAGTCGCAGCACTTAGGTATCGCCAGTCCGGAAGAGAAAGAAGGAAAAACGGAGCGCGCCGAATCACAAGACCATCCTCGACAATTGAACAGAGCCCACTTTCCTAGGGGATCCCGAAAATATCCTTCTAGAAGTTCTGCTATTCATCGATTCTCTCTCTCTCACACACAGACACATTCTTCTTTTACTCCTCATCCCGCCCATCCTCTCGAGAAGAAAATCTTTCCATATCCACCTCCCCCCTTCTTCCATCCCCCCTCCCAAAGTGTACATAGTTATATGTATAGTTAGATTATATGTATACGTGCATACATACACGGCCGTGTGTATGTCCTGTCTGTAAGTGTGAGTCTATGCGCGTGTGTACAACCGCCTGTACACCTGCGTCCACGTGCACACGTGTATGTCTCTGTGATTATATACGAAGGATATCGTTTGCTACACAGTATCCACATGTTATATATATATATGTGTGTATATATATACATACATATATTACGCATGTACGTATGTACATAGAAGCCTACGCGTATACACGCGAGGCCGCAGACGTGGATGTCAGTGTGCGTGCCAGAACGATGTACCATGGTACCAGTGTTCTTCGTGAGACTATTAAGGGGCTTTTTTCATCGATAATATTAATAAGGAGACGGACAGATAAGCGTGTCTGTTTTTCACTATTGGAGGTAGAAAGGATACAGTGTGATCTACCCAAGACGGGTGTCTCAAACGTACCAAGCACTGGCACGCACACGCAAAACGGCTCGTAAGCCGGGCTGGAGCTGATTAGAGTAATAAGCGAAAACTGTATGAACATAAGCACAGACAGGCGCGAGCGTAAACGATCGCCTCGTTGGAAAAAGCGGCCGCTTAGCCACGCGCTGGCTCTCGAGCTTCTGTTTGTTTCTTGTACAATATGGCCCCGCATCAGATCGTGGATAGATTCTTAGTCTAACGTTTCCTTAGTTAACGCTTCCTCGACCTTCCTCGTTCTTCCTCCAGTCTAGTTCCCCGTTCAAAGGATTCCTGGGGTGACACCTATACAAAGGATTTCTAGACGGTACCTATACAGATCTCACAGCGGCCTATACAAGGGATTTATAGAGTGACCTGTACGGATCTCTACAGTGGTCTCTAAAATAACAGAATATAGAGGATCTCTAGAGTGATCCATAGAAGGGATCTCTGGAGAGACTCGTAGAGGGGACCTATGGTGTTCTGTATACAGAGGACCTGTAGAATGTTCTATACAGGAGATCTTTATGGATACCTAAACAGGAATCTCTACAACAATCTCTAGAATTATTCATATAGAAGATGTCTGAGCGATCTATACAGGAAATCTCTAACATAACCTATACAAGAGATCCTTACAGTGGCCTATGCAGAGTATCTCTAGAATTACCTATACAGGGGATTTTTAGGGTACCTATATACACGGGATCTCCAAGGTGACCTATACAGTGCGTTTAGAAGATTTTTTAACGACCTTACGACGTCACAGTGAATCAACTACAGTAACGAGCATTATTTTACCATGACGTGGTTCTGTAATCGACATGCACACTTTGAAGGATAATCTAACATTTTGTAGACCGATAAAGGAATTACCAGTTCTTTGATTACATAAGACACTCGTTCCCTGATTTGGTTTCTGAAATAGTGTAAATTATTATTCAGTCGTCCTTGTACAGACATAACGTTGTAAACGCAGAAAGATGTAAAAGGCACAGAAATTGCGGTAAAGGATTCATTCTAGTCGAATTGTACCATTTTGTCGCACGAGATTGTTTCTTCGGAAGATAGTTGGAGATAGGGAAACAAAAAAATGCACCCAATACTGAAGGAAGATAGAGGAGGGTAGAGCGTCCGAATCGGCGGTTTATAAAAACTAAATTACGAACGAAGAATACTTGGGAGAACGACGCTTTCTTGCGCACGGACTAGGTCCTAGTTCTCTAAGAAACGTTAATTACTGTAGCGTATCCCACGTGGTGATGGTACACAAGTGATTCTAGTTGTTTTTATCGTAAGGTAGATCAAGTGCTTCTTTTTTCCATACATAACATTTTATCTTTTCTTTATGTTCATTTCGGCGCTCGATTGTATGCTATTCAATCGCTCGAAGCAGCTCGAGTGCGGGGAAAGCGTTGCGACGCGTCTCTTATTATCGTTTTGTCGCGCTTCGATAGTCGATAGATCGTCGAACAATGGATATTTAATCTTTTCTTTTGTAAATACTTTAAGGTGAATCGTACTATTAATTTTCTTGCAATTCAAGGTATCGTTGTATAATGTTTGTTGCTAGTTTAATAGCATAAGATTTGTAAAACTTGAAAATTATTAGAGAACAATTTAAATTTGTTCTACGAAAATGCAAATTTTTTAACGAGGACAAAGTGCTTTTTTTAAATAAATTAAACCGTAACCTCCATTGTTGAAGGTATCACGACGATAGGATTATACAACAATTGCAAAAATTATACACCAAGAGGGCTACCTTTAGGCAACATTAAATGTATCTCTATTCGTAGCTGCTTCCTCGTGTCTCATGAAATTGAATATATCATTACAAGTGAAAAAAAATCATGAGCGAAGCTCACTCATGCGCCTTTCATGGATAATACATGCGACTAATATTTTACATACTGTTGATGCGTTAAATAAGCGATTCTGCTCGTTGCAACGCTCAGTGACAATAATCGAGTATAATTATACATATATATACATATATGTTTTTTAGCACTTTTTGCGACATAAAATCGACACTGAGAGAACGTTCCCAATAGGAGAGTCTTTTACATTATGCTTGTTACCAATTGTTTATATTATTGATTATTATCTTACAAGTTTATTCGGTTGCTTGATCTGTAACTCCACGAATTCTCGAAGAGCTTCTACTATTATATCGTATTTAATACGTTATATATGTATATACATACACATATATATGTATATTTGTAGATAAACACAAAGAAATTAATTTTGTAGGAAGCCTTGTCAATTTGTTTTTATATAAAAATCATTCTAGTTGAAAAAGTATCGTATCGTTCAACCGAGACTTAGCATTTGTCCAAATCCAACAAGTGTCCATACTACTTTCTTTATTTTTGTGACTATGCGTCAGGGAGCTCTGTAGAATCAATTATGTTTTACATTTATAAATTTTAGTCGGATATAAATCCGTGTTACTATCGCGTCGACGTTATGGACATTGTTTTACACATTGTTATTGTATACATATATGTTCTATTTTTTTTTCTGCCAAGATTTTATGCATGTTGTATAATGTGAAATTTTTGTAGTTGATAGTGTACGCGGGCGGATCTCGTGTCGCAGTCAAATCACGTGAATGATTTTTAAGTTCAGCCCAACAGATTCGATTTCTAAAAGCGACTTGAGAATTCGTTCGAACGTATACCATTACTTGGCCGCGAAAGAATGAAAGGCGGAAGTAATAATTGTTATCTGTGCGTAACCAACAGTCGAACAGCCGTGCGTATGAATTTGATTCATGAATGTTGCAAAATAGCGCATTGTAAACCCCGCGTGTAGTACGTGACAAAAAAAGTGAGATTATGTGAGCCCGACTAACGAAAACAACACAATATCAGGAGCATCGCGCGACATTGACGATATCGGCTCTCATCGTTCAAATTTAATTGTTACGCGACAAACACGCCGTTTTTTTATGTCATGCAGCCTAACTAAAATATTAAGAGAACTCATCGAATCATAAAAAAAATTATATCAATGGGCTATTTAAGCGCGTCCGGTCCACGGTCGGGCGTACAACGGACAGAAATTTCCCCACACAAACGAGAAAGAAACCTTTTGTATCTCTGCGTCGTAAACCTCGAGCGTATAGAAATTGCAAAAGAAAAACAGAAAACAAGAAAAAAAAAAAATATAGCAGGCATTCTGATTGTTTCTCGATTGCTGCGATAGCTGACAAACAGTCGTCCGATTTGTAAAACCGAGAGAAAAAGAGACACTCGTTCACGTTTCTCGAAGATCGATATTTCTAAGTACCTTCTAGTACAAGTTGCTATTAATTAAATACGTCGTAGCTTTCTAAGTGGCCGGTCTTGGATGTTGGTACGATTTAATAATGCGACAAACGAAAAGCGCAATAGCATGGTCGATGATACAAATAAAAGTACACGTGCGCGCGCGCGCGCGCGTACACACAGTCCGAGATTAGTAAACCCATTATGGAAATCGTAGAGAATTAGAAACATGGTAGACGTAACCGACAGCTTTGCTCCAGTTAGAATTAACGACGATGATAAAAGCGAGGGAAAATTAGAAGAAAAAAAAAATACAAAAAAAGAAAAGGAAGAGTTAGATGACGTCGCCGCGTCCGTAATGACACGCCATCCGATCCATTGAAACGAAAAACATTGAAACGAACACGTGAGAATTAAAATACGACCACCAACGTCAAAGTGTATCACATTTCGAGAAATATATGTATTTGTTATTGTTTTCATTGATTTATGTTGTTGTACCTGATCCTGGATCCCTTGAATATCTTGAGCTTTAAGAAATCGGTTGCAATCGTTTGCATTTTGTTTCCGTAATTTTATCATAGTTGTTTTGTGCGTCAGTATTACTGTCACGTTTCCTTTTTGGTATTTCAGAATTTTAATTCAACAAATTGAAGAACTAACAGCCGTAAAGAATTTTTTCTCGAAAGTGCGTAGGATTTCAGGGGTATGTCTATTCATCAAAAATCATTGTAATCGAACCCTTCAAACGAAAATAATTTTTTCAGAACGATTTGAAATTTTTTTCTGTCGTCGAAAAATTTAGGCACCTAATCCCTGCCAATTTTTCTTAAAACTACGGTTTTTATTTTTAGTAATTTTGTTTGACGCCCTACAGAAAAATTGTCTAATTCTTTTTTGTAGGTACCCATGAGCTCTACTTTAGAAAAAAGTTTCATTGAAATGTATTTACTACTTTCGTTCGAGAGGATGCCACCTTACGAGGAACTAGAAGGATTGCCCCTTTGTGATATTCGCAATGCGAGAGAAATCTGTCTTTTTGCCCGTAAAACGCGATTTCGCGATGGTAATGCTACTAATCATTAGTTCGTGCGATACGAAATCTTGACAAATATTAAAATAATTTTTTACGAGAATACCAATCACTGCATGTAAACTCCATACAGTGTACCTTACTCGACGATGGTGTGAATTAAACAATTATAAATAAAACTTGGCATTGTTTAACATTCCTACGCAATAGTTTGAACAATTCTTAACAATATGTGGTATATGAATAATGAAAGAGCTCATCAGTATGCGTAAATAATAATTTTTCGCGAAATAATTTGTCCACCGGACGGCAACCAACTTCAATCACAAATTTGCATAACAGAATTCAAGAACAGTGGGAACAAATATCTCCAGATTATTGTAAAAAGTTAATAGAAAATATGCCAAAGAGAATCAGTGCAGTTTTGCAAGCTAAAGGGTTATGGACGAAATATTAAAAATGAATAATATATTAAATATTGTCAAATATTGGACGTGATGCAAAACTGAGTCAATCTATTGTTCGTATTATTCATAAACAACAAGATGTTAATTACTGAAAGACTTTCTTATATTATTTCTAACTGTGATAAAAATAATTATAATGTTTATTTTTTGTTATTCTTTTATATTCCTAGTAATAAATAATGATTTATGCAAAACTTGTGGTCACTTATGCTCCTTACTGTATGTCTTATTGTATCGATTATCCGCGATGTCCGATTAACATTTATTTTTTTATTTCCTAGTCTTGAGATACACTCCTTCAAAATGGAACAAAATGTTAAAAAGATCGTGCATTAAATTTTAAGAGGATCCTTCTAAGAAAGCTTTAATCTTCGACTTGGTCGTGGTTTTAATGGGTCGTTGGTTATTCGCTAGTCAACAACGATTAGGTAATGGTCATCGATGGTCAACGGTGAGGCTGACATCAAGATCAAAGGTCCAGGAATCCAAAAGGTAGGGCCAACCGAAATAGTTGTTCGGTAGACCAAACTTTCTTTAACTGTCAACTTGGTCTCCGACTCCCCACTCTTCCACCTTAGGAAGAGGTATAAAGGATCACTGCTAGCGTACTCCCTCAGTACCCCTGGGTCTCCCAGGGGGATCGGGTCTCGCGAATTAGTGAACTGGGCTGACCAATACTGACCAATGGTGACCACTGATGACCAATAATGACCAATACTGACCAATGCTGACCACTGATGACCAGGACTGACCAATGCTGACCAATGCCGGGCCGTAGTGAGTAACAGTCAGAATCAGTGAGTTAAATATGATTTTTATTCCTCCGGCCCCCATGTCCTAACCGACATGGGTGACTGGTTGTATACGTGTTCTCTTTGGCAAGTGTAATGACCGCGTGAGTAGTAACACATGTATATTGTTTTATCTTCGGATCTCTTGCTTAAAATTCGAATCTTCTTGCATACCGCGATTTTTGAGATGACAAATGTCATAGTAGATTCAATTATTTGAAATTTGACACTCATTTTAAAATGAATATATAACGAGTACATACATCAGTTTCTCTCATCCGCTCGTTCTCTGGTTCTCGCTTTCCGAGATTACGTCTCGACTGAAAGGACCAGAGAGTTTTGCTCGATCACCTCTGTTTAATGGAATGAAACACGTGATCACCTGTGTAGTAGGTCTGATAACTCTAACCGCTTCAACCCCGGTGCAGCTTGGTTCAGCTTAAGTGGGGCCTTGGCGGAGGGATTATTCTCCTCTTTATCCGGAAAAGAGCATAACCGACGTCGAGAGGTCTTGATTCAGGTCCTTTCTCAGTACTAAGTCGGGTCCTTTTGTAATCGTGTGTTCTCTAGGACCCGGCGGTGTACGTAGAGAAGTAGAGTGACCAGTTTCAACCGTGACTTGCTTTTCTGATAATCAAGGCCGGGGGGGATCAATTTGATACCCACACTCACTGCACACTATGAGCACGCGTCGCGTCGCGTCGCGTTTTATTTAAACGTGCAATGGTTTTGCACGCCGCGATTTTTAGTATGACAAATATCGTACCGTCGATCAAAAGTAGAGTCATGATTCTAATATCTTTTACTTGTAATTATATTCATCTTGAAATTAGTGTCAAATTTGTAGTTTCCGATTGTTCTTTATATTTTTCAGTAATTAAATTCACTTTCATGATTGATTTGACGACTTTGGGTATCTTCGATATCGAAGATAACCAAAGTCTTTCTTTACTTATTAAAATATATCATTAGATTTACGTGCAAGAAGATATTTCGCGACAAATACATTGTAGAATCAAAGTAACATATATTATGTACTATTTTCACTTTGTCACTGCACTTGCCTGTAGTTGTAGTATCTGTAGGTTTACGAATGTCAAATTTTTGTTTGTTCTATTTCTAATCTATTAAATTTCTGTTACAGAGCATATTCCTATGGAAGTTGTAGGTTTACAGAAGTAAGAATTAAGAATTGTTACAATTTCGTTTCATATTGTTTTGTTTGTGTTTCAGGAAATCATCGTGGGATAAACAGAAAATACATCAGAAACATCAAGGAAGTACATATTTTAATGTATTTTGTTAAATAATCAGATAGGTAGGATGTATATTAATTTAGATTTATAGTTAGGCAGGAGTTTCGTTGTCTGTATTAACTATTGTATTAGGCAGGCTATATTTTGTTGTTTTGTTGATGGGCATTTATAGGTAAATTCTTTCTCAGAGAACTCTTTTGTTGGTTGTTTCCTTCGTTGGTTGCATTTCCATTTATTGCTTCTTCGACCAACGTTATCTATATTAATTATTATGTCAGGCAGGGTTCTATTTGAATACAAACTCTCGTTTTGGTTCAAATACTCTCTTCGTTGGTTGTGCACCTTTCATTGGTTGCACTTTCGTTTGTTGCTTCCTCGACCAACGATCGTTGGTCACAGAAGCTCTTTATTAATGGAGGGTGGATGGGATTCGGTTAGGGTGGGTCTCCATTCGCAGCAACCTCCACGTGGTGAGACCTGGGTAATATTATTTAGCGTTTAATTAATAATCGTATCATTCTTAGCTGGGTAATACAATTATTAATTAAAAACTAAATAATATTAGCAAATTGGCTGCGATTCGCCTTGCATAGGTCATCATAAATATAGAGCTTCTTCATTAGGTTAGTTTTGATCCTCATTGATTCATGAAAGATTCAAGTGTATTGTCACAGACGAGGTATACGAGTAGATCTTTCACCCAATGTATTTTTTCGTCCCTTTTTTATGGGGTCTCGAAACCCTATTACCATTTTCGTGTCATTCGCAACGCTACCAACAGTAACACTTGGAATATACTGTATACTCGCCTGTGAATGCATTAGTACCAACAATGTTTGTAAATATCTTAAAAACTAAGACCGAGAAGCAATTATTATTTAAATAAACGTTGTTCACAATTTCGTCCTCTACATATAACATACTCAAAAATCATCGAGATTGCTCCAAGTATACTACAGTTTCTTTTTGTCAAAAAATGCACAAGCGCATTACTTTTACACTCTTTCCTAATTAATATTTTTTTTCAATGCTGAAATATAGTCTTTTATGAACAAAATAGACAGACTTAAAACAAAGCCACTAAATATATTTACCTTAACTTTACATAGTTTATGTCATATTTTAATTCCATTAAAATCCCTAACATTGAACTGAAAAGTGATTGTTTTGGTGTTGAATGACTCAATAACGCTTGACTTAAGGATTGCAGTGAAACGATTCCGTTTGATTTATTATTAACGCGAAGCTTTCCATTCGTCATATGTACTGATGACCCAACGATTCAGTAAAATCATTGTGTCACTAAACGCGACAAGGGATATTACTACGCAATACCGTTGAAAATGTTGCAACAAACAATAAAATATTAATGGAGAGAAATTTTAATTGCAGTGCGTACGGATTTTCTATTTCTTACGTATCGACGCTAGATGGCTATAGCATTTGTCGGTTCGTGACAATCGTTTCATATGTAGTATTCGTTTTGTGTTGAAAGAAGGAGGCGTTTCGAAGGAGCTGAATCTATTTTCATAATCACGAATAAATAACAATTGTATCTCGATTGTCGACAGCAATTGTCATAGTAGTAGAGTGTATATTAGTCTGCAATTATAGGTACAAAGAAGGTTTTACATCTTGACAAATGCCGAATACATCCTCTATAGCTCATTTACCATTAAAGGTAAATATTATCGAAATACTTATGCGTCTTTCGTCTTTTGTCTTTTGGTAATCGACATTTTTACTGTGCGAAAATTATTCTGTCAGTCTTTCAAAATGTTATTCGATGCATGTTATTATTGTTATTCTTTCCTTTTACATTTTTACCGCTTTTGCCTCGCACGTCTGCATATACTGCGCCCAATTATGAAAACAGTTGTCAGATAATCTCAGTCTCATTCTATTGACGTAGTATATATTTCATTTGAAATAAGATACAATTATGTAAGGGTATATGGCAATGAAACAATTCCATAACTTGCTTGACAAGTTTCTTATATTATCGAAGTGGGTTATACATTACCGTAATTATATTTTCGGGAAACCACGTCCCAGAACACAATACACTGACTTTGTACTTTGTGATCATGTTTCATGATCCCTTCGAAATTTTTCAGGTGATATTTGCAATTCATTTAGTGCTAATAACATGGTAAGAATAAATTTTATACTTTATTATGTATTAATCTATAATGTACTACTACTTAATAATAGAGTACTATATTCAAATATTGTCTATAGTACTTAATTATTAAAAAATCAATTTTTAGGGGTATTCAGGGGGATTGGTGTCCAAAATCAGTAATATTTTACAATTTTTTATTCTTTATCTGCTTATTATGGGCTATTCACCATATAGAATCAGACGAACCATTGCAATTCGTAAGTAGCTGACATTAGTTTGCTCTGTGATATTTTATTGAAATCTATATATAATATTGTTGATCGTTTTAGGCCTTTTTCATAAATGTAATTTCCATATTTTTCGACATAATAACATTATCAGTTTACTTTCCAACAAAATGTAAGTTAGCACTGATTTCAAAGTTAAGTTCAGAGTAATCTAAATGCGTGGAATTACATTACTCTGATTAACCTCCCAATGCAGAAAATGTATTTATCTGATCGCACAAACTTACAGATTCGTCTGAGAAGTTTAGCGCAGGGATTATGATTATAAACATGATTGTCCGTATCATCACAAGCGTATATCTTGTACGAATAGGTCAAGCAAGAGGTGGATGTTTAGCAACAATGTTTGCTTCAAGATCAGCGATGGGTCAGTAACACATTGGATTCAGTTCCTTGTTTTATAGGCCTGCATTGCTTCCGCAAAGTTTTTGTTCTAAGTAGGTACAGTAGACTTGTTGTAAAATACGTGCAACATACGTTAATTTGAACAATTTGCATGAGTAACTGTTATGTTTGAATTAGTTTAAAGCTTGCTAGTGTGTTTGTAAGCATTTTGTGTGCAAGTATTGTGATGCATGTGTTGTGACGTTATCTTGTATATACAACTTATGAAGCCAAGGAGCTGGAAACATATGTTTACCAATCGTTTTTTTATTTTAGACTTTGGTCGAGAAGATTACGAAGACATATCCCACCCGATTCCACAAAATTCTGACTTTGCTGGAATTTAAAAATATAACATATTTTCAAAATTCCACGTATCGAAAATCACGCGATATTGTGTTACATCTATGTTAGCTCATAAGATGTTCGTTTACACATAGTTTTGGATATTCAGATCTATTTTTTAGAATCGAAATTCCATAATTAAGAGTTCTTAACAACGATAATACTCAGTATGAATGGGCGAGTGAAAAAGCCAAAAAAAGGTGTTTATTTTTGTCAAAGGAATCGTTTTTTTTCATTTTGTACCAGAGCAGTAACAAGAAGCATCGAAACACGGCCTGCTGTGTCAGCTATCGTTATCTGTCCATAAGTTTATGACAAATTGTATGATAATAACACACAAAGAAATATTGTATTATTGTAAAAATTATATCTTAGTTATACATTTCATACATCGAACTAACGGAAATTTATTCTGTATGACTGTTTGTATTTATAACTTGTGAATAAAAATCTTAACAACAGCAGAATGACGAGACTTCAATTTCTAACATTATTATTTAAGGTGTTCGAGCGTAAATTGTCCCGAACGTTCCTGTGATTAATAACGATCGAACGGAACACGGGCCCCCCTAAGGCCGGGGGCACACGAGCGTCTAAACGACGTCTGTTTTTATACCCTTTCTCGTCTTGCAATTGAAAAGACATAAGAACGCTGATCTTATCTGTCTTCGTTGTTTTCAATTGCAAGACAAGGAAGAACATAGAAACACACGTCGCGTCGACGTCGTGTACCCCGGTCTAAGATGGTGAAAATTGAACGAGTAAGTTTTCTTCCGTGACAAAATTAATAAAATGCTTTACAGCTTTAAAGAACATAAGCTTATAGTACACGTTTACAGTATACATTCTTTGAAATGTTTATAAATAATGAGAATATGTTAGAAAAATTAAAAATATAAAACTTACATATAATGTCTCCTGGAAATATGTTCAGCCGTTTAGGTGCAATCCTGTTCACAGACGTACATACGTATTTAGGGATCTGGACATTACGTTTCGGTCCTGGTCTGGTCACGCGTTGCTCGCATGCAGCTGTTTATATTTCCTTTGCTTCCTTTTATAGGTCGAAAAGCGAAAAAAATGGTGAATTCAAAAAACCTGATGTATAATCCACATCACACTATTCAGATACTTCATCTGTGCACTTAATATTCAAAATGTCAAATTTTTGTTTTACGTTCGTAGAATATTTGAATTTTCGAAGTGTTCCAATACAGACAAATTTTATAAGTATGTAGTCTTAGTTGGACTAGGCTAGTTCAAACACGTATCGTAATTGATTCGAGCGGCGAATCGCTACTTACTATTAAACGGTTTAGCGTATAAAAATGTGTCTGGATCAGTACAATCGAACTTTCGTAATTACGAGAAATAGACAAACAACGCCATCGTGCGGCACTGGACAGTATTATCAAAAATACGTTGAGATTTTACTAGAAATTGAGGAACTAAATAAAACAAAGTGTATTTGGGTTAGGAAAGGAACAAGTAGAAGAAATTTATTGGAAGCTTCAGGTAGTCTTTTGAAAGTTCTAGAATTAAGATAGTACAAAATACTTCAGTATGCTCAGAATGTTGAAAAATTCTTTTAATTTATTGTCGAACAAAAATAAGGCACGAATTCAATGCAATGACATTTTTAATATTAATAAACTTAACCAAAGAAATAAGTTGATAGGTTTAGTTAGCTACATACTAGTGAATGGTGGGGAATGATTACTCGACCACAGTGTTACCAGACAGCAGATCAGTGTCATGAGGAAACTGCACCTCCACTTACATACACTAATGCACAGTCACATGTACGTGTGCTCTGGCGCTTCAGCAGCTTCGGGGAGTCGAGAAAGAAGGCGAATGTTAACCTTTCCATCTTGCATTTGAAACAGCTGGAATTTCCAAGCATTTCTGATTTATGTAAGTACATATAAGGAAAGTATAATGAAAAAAAAATTTACAAATTTCGCAAATTGTTTTTACGGTAATACACGTATTAAGACCCCCTGATTAGATTTGTACTATTGAAAAGAAAGACATTTTTTTACTGTGTCTATGTACGTGTGTACGTATGTATGTTATTAACATGATTGCGTCTAAATGACTAAGTGAATTTCAATGAAATCTCACATTTAAGAACAATGTTCTCATTTTGAAGTTTGATTCAAGTTTGCGTATATTCAGTCCATGGATAATGATGATAACCTTCTGTAATTTTTTAACCTTAGGAAGAATTAAGTTTTATATAAAAACATAAAATAACCTTTTTCTTTGTTTTCTCTGGAAAAGAAAAAATTAAACGAAATCTTATACATTGCATACCTGCATAACCATAATAATTAAAAACATATCACAAATATTTTAGAATAATGTTGTGCAAAGCGGTCTCAGTCACAGAACTAATTAAGAAATAAATATTTAGAAATTGTGAATAAGTAAAATTGATTAAAATGAAAATGGTACAATACAATATATTGTGTATATAATGAAGTATATAATACATTTTAATGTTTTACGGTACGTTTTACGATAACCATACCGATTTCCAAAAAAGAGTCGAATGTTTTACGTTTTAATAGAATTAAAAAATTGTAAAAGAATTATAAATTCATCTTAGACCAGGAAAATCCAACGAAATGGATTTCGAGTAAATTTAACTATTTGAGTAACTTGTTTTATTCAATTACTAGACTTGTCTAAATCTGTTTTCAGTTAAAGTAAGAAAGAGTAAGATTCAAAGCAGCCGCGTAGCGATGGTGGCGCGATTCGTTGGGGGCAGATGGCGCCACTCTTGGACTATAAGAGCCGCGTCGGTGAGGCGGCGTGGTTCAGTAGTGTGCGTGACCGTTCCGGGAGGAGGGTGGCTCCACGCGCGGCCGCACCGCGAAACCGTGCCCACTCGTCTCAACCACGGACATCCACTCGTTTTCTCGTCTCGTGAAAACATGGCGGCCAGCGACGATGAGCCGATGCATCTCTACGAGGTCTTTCAAAACTGCTTCAATAAGATCGCCAACAAGCAGCCCGGTGAGTGCCGTCAGCCATGAAACAGTCCCTTCCCCGAGCCAGGGTCACCTAAATCTTGTGCTGTGCGTGCGCGTCGTGTGAAAAATAGAGCGACACAGAGTGTCTCTTGTGTCTAGTGCTACTCGTTGCAAAGAAGCACCGTGCATTAAATCACGCGAGCATCGCTCTGGTGTGTTCCCTGTGTCAACAAGTACCTACTGCAAGGGTTAAGCGGAGATCTGGGTGTTGTGCGTCGGTCGATCGAGCCCTCGATTTTCTCGAGAATCGCGCCGGACGTATCTCTCGACCAACTCGGTCCGTTTGTGTTTTGGTTTGCTTGTCAGTGCTTTGGACAGTGCTGCCCCGTCGTAGTGAACTAACCCCCGGGAGAGATATGTTCTTCCTTGGGCTTCTTGCATCCCGTATACGTTCTTTCTTTCTCGGTCGCTTGAGTTTTGTCCGACTGGCGTACTCGGCGTTGAAAAATATCGACGACATAACCTAAACACACACCAGAGACGACTCGTTGCTGTCATGTGCAACAGCGTCCGGTTGACTGTTCTGACGTGCCCGCGACGGCTGATACCGAGAAAAAGTCTCTGCTCGGTTATTATACATTGTCACGTATGTTCTGTGGTCCGTGAATCTCGCGAGATTCCGAGTTAAAAGTTGGTTCGCGATTGGGCGTGCTCCGATCGCTGCGTACCACGTGTCTTCACGACGCCGCTGGAGGAATCGTTAGAGGTTAATCGCTCGAACGTAATTCAGATCATAAATCCGAGTCTTTTTCTCGGCGGATAGCTTCGGGAGATTTGGAGGGAAGGGACTGCTGTGCTTTTTTTCTTTATTTTTATTCTTTTCATACACCTGCTCGATTAAGAGGGGGAGAGAAAGAAAGAGAGAGAAATTGCTCTCCGTGGAGCGATGCGCCGTAACCGCTGCGTGTCGTAGAACCGTACCGAAAGTGGTTCTCAATTTCTCACAACCCCCGGGCACGTCAATTTCGGCACGTGTCTGCTTGTTTCTCGCTCGAGTAAATTACCGATGCTTATGTATACGTTAACCGCGGTCAAATATTCTTATCTGTTTTCAAAAAACGATGTTATCTAGCGATGTGCGACACTGTTGAGTTTTAATTTATCTTCGATAAGCTTTTGCCAATATTGTTCGCCGTGATACAGCGAAATTATTTGATATTATAGTCGAGGAGGTAATTCTAGTGTCGGTTGTTCATACAACCGTGCTGTTTGCAAAACGATGGAGTCGTTCGGTTCAAACTGAATCTCGTCTCGGTCAAGCAAAATTATTTTTTATTTCTTCATGTTCATAGTACAGTTGTCTTTCGAAGTACGCAGGTTTGATTGTACACAGTTTTTTTACGACTTTCGTAGTCGCCGCGTTTTCCGTGGTTGCGGTTCTTTCGCCATTACAAATTACGATTTTTTACAACTTTTTTTACGATATAGATTCCTTAATGATACATTCATTAAAATTAAAACAAAATGTGGAAGAAGGATTAGAGATGTGACAAACTACAATTACCATATATTTTCATAAAATGTAATAAATACACATATGATTTTCTTGTAATCTGTATTGTATTATGGTGGGAGGAAATAGGGATGGTCTCAGAATTACGTGGATTTTCAGTTACGCGGTACGTGGGTGTCCCGAACCCCTGCGTATTTCGTGGAACAACTGTAGTTTCAATTATTTTCTTATCACACAAATACGCATACGAAGATAAATTAGTAAAGGATTTTATTAATTTAATTACATTAACGTTCAACTTTCTAAGCTTCAAAGTGTTTTTTATAAACCATTTAGTGTTTTTAAAGTGTTTTCAAAGTGTTTTTAAACGGTTTAAGTGTATATACACAATTGTTTTTGAACGTGAAAATTATTTTTCTAATATTCTTGTTATTATGGATTCTAGAAGGTAAACAAAGTATATGTAATATATTATATTCATTATTTTTAATTTGGGATGTGGAAGTATAAAATTGACGTATTGAGCTTCATTTATGTTTATTAACGTGATAATGTTGAATACATGAATTATAAAATATAGGCATGATTCGACTTTCAGTTGGTACAATAGAATACCCATAATCATTTGGAAGTTGGATCCAAGTGTCTTTTGTTACATCTAAGATAGTATGGATACATTTTCTTGCATCAATCATTACATGCAATAATAAGCAATTATAGTAAGATTCGATAAAATAAATATTAGTGAAATTAGGGTCAATTAAGGTTTTTGATACTCGGGTCGGATTTATAGATATTTTTAATCGAAACCACGTTATTTTTAAAAAATATCACTGACAATATCTTCAACAAAATATTTGAATATTTTAATTCCATTAAGAAAACAACTTCATTTTTGAACGGCATTTTAAATTTTATTAATTTCAGAAAAATATCGTCGCTTAGAATATCTTAGTATTAATATAGAAACAAGATATGTTTATTTATAAATATTAGCTTCCTTTAAAACTAATATAATTATAGACATTCTTTTATATAAAAATTGCAAAATCGTAAACATTTCAAGATCTATTTACAAAAAAATTTATCTTCAAATTGCAATATTAAAAATCACTGCGATTTTTTGCTAAGATATGAGGTCCATTTTGTTAAAAGTTATATTTACTTGAAACTATAGTTTTTATAAAATCTAGTTTATTTTAAACATATTAAAGTTATCTAAAAATCTCAAAAAAAAGAGAAAACAACAGTAAGATTTCAGAAACGATTTAGTTCATTGGGGAAACATTAGTAAATAGAAAATAATATTTATTTTAGTATGTAAAAAAAGAAGGTCCTTCCCTTTCTTTAATCTATGCTTGAACAAATACACTCGTAACCTAATGTAATTTATATTATAATAACAAATTTGGAGAGGTTAGAGAAGAGAGGCATTGAATGCCAAATATAAAATTTTAGTTTCGGGAATTTAATAATTTTCGAGATACTAAAAAATTTCTTGGAAAATATTTAATTCCCAAAACTAAAATTGTATATTTGGTATTTATTCCCCCCATCCCAAATTTCATGTCGATCGGTCATAGGTAGGTGCCATTCGGAAGAATATTCCAAATACATTATTATTTCATAGTATTTCAATTATATCAATTATTATTAATCACTGACACTTGTACGCAGATGCACAAATTTCACGTATTAGATCGATGCATATGTGATGAAAGATTTTGTAGAAAAACTTCTTTTAGTTTGTTATGAACGTGTTTAATCAAAATTATTGTTTGATAGTTCGATGGTATACTTGTTATTTTGCAGTATTCCAAATGTATATACTATTCAGAAATTTACAAATATTCAAATTCACTTGTTATAAGCGTTTTAGAGGCATATTGTAAGTTTAAAATGCTGATCGCCAATAACTCCCGTGGCAATAAACGTATTAAATTTTGTGCTTTAAAAAGTTGGAGAAATACTTGTCTTTGTATCGTCAAGTAAAAAGATTAGGCTTATTCGGATTTCATCGGGCCAATAAATTCTTCCACATTGGATCGTGTTATGTTTAATATTGATGGTTGCGCGTGTCTTGTATTTAATCGGCGATTAGATACACGATTCGTGTCGAGTTTTACGCGATGTTTGGGGAGATCCGTGGCAAATTCGAAAATACATGTCCGTTTGTTTGAGATCGATCGTCGCCTTACTCATTTATATTCCGATGTTTGAACGGCACGTATCAGGTTCGTTAAGCGTCAATTGTTCCGTCGAGGCAGTCGCCAATTGCCAACAATCCGATTAATTCTTCGCTCGTTTCGGCCGGTTAATTTGAACGATTGCCACTTTCAGTGGAAACACTGTACTGTACGCAGTCTATTGTACGCGGCGATGGGCAAACTATATCACGAAAAGCTGCCAATGTAGTTTAAAAACTTTCCCGGTATTAGTTTTAAACGTATCAGAGTTCCTCGTTATTAATAGACGACGTTTTAAACAAAAGAAAATTTTATTTCTCTTTTTATTCCCATAAATTTTATGCCACCTGTACCCCACACGTAGAAGTTACCATACCAAAAATATAATTCTTTGACGAAATACTACTAAGTATGACAAAATTCAGAGCACAATATATATACACGTAAAATATGTCAATATCTTCCTATTCCCTTATCGAATTTTATCACAAATTCAATGTCATCAATTTTCATTATACAGAGTGTTCGATTTTAAATCTATAAATGTGAATTACTTGTGAACTACCTTTTGTATAAAAAATGGTTCAGTCAGGATTTACATAAGTGGTTTCAGGGGAGACATAATCTAGCGTAATTAGTTATTCTGCTACGTTTTCTTAAATGGAATATAGAATTTTTAATGCGTCGATGATTGCAGATCGTTATTTTGCAGATTGTAAAGTGGTATCTGTCTGCATTTATATTTTTGTAATGTTTAAAAATTAAACAATACGATAATCGCGGCATGTAACACAATCGGGGAAGAAATTTTCCAGAAATTCATCAATAGCTTGTCAGATCAAATTCTTCGATTCGTAACAAAAAAAGGGAGTCCTACAGATTATCAAAATCATTTACAATATATTTCTGTCGATACGATGCTATAGCTGTACAGCCATAAAGAAGTCATTCATTCATGTATATATTTTTATATCGATAGGAAACTTCAATAAAATTTATCTAATGTTCATTATTTAGCATATCCTTTTAGCTCGTATAATTGAGGTTTTTGCATTTCTATTTAAGGGAGAGTTAAGGGGAAAAGGGAAGATGAGGGGAAGGAGGAGGAGTTAAAAGAGTAGAAAGGAGGGAAATAACTGAAACTGAAATAGAAAATTCAGAAAGAAAACGAAGAATGGTGTTATTACAGAGCTGATAGAGCTGGTATCGCACTCAAATAAAAATATAGGAAGTAGGAAATTTCTATTTAAAAATTCAAAATATTTAAAAATGCAATATTTCCTCCTTGATTCGAAGTTCACGAACAGGACTCCCTCTTCTCCCCTCTGGCGCATCACTGCCAGGGGGTATTCGGAATAACTAGCTCTCTCATCGTAATCTGAGTCGTAAAGGAACGGGTATAGGAGTCCTGACAAACTCTAGTTGTAAGTTGGCGTAAGGAAGTTTTCTCTTGGGTTATTCTCACTGTTGAAGTATAATACAACTCCTCCAGAGACGTGACTCTTTACCCCGTGATATTGCTAGGATCGTTTTCGTTCATTTTCACCATCAACTGATTTAGAAGTTCAGAAAATTTATCCGTTATGACACTTGGCCCTATTCATTAATTATAAAAATCGATTAAGTGTTAAGTCATCCCTTCTTAAATAACCTTCAAATATTTCACATACGTGAAAATAAATGATAATTATTAAACAACGTGCTTTGAGGAATTATTTGTGTCCCGAAGCTCGTCGAAACTCGAAAAGTTTGGAGTTTCGAAAACTGGTTCTCAGTTTCCCTTTTTAAAAGTTGTGGCCTGATTACAGGTGAGCGATTTTTAAAAACACGATCGTTCGGTTGTTCTTATTTTACGAATTTAAAACAAGGAAGATAGATATATGAATGTGTATTATTCCAACGCTCGTGTGTCCCCAGCCTGCCTAAATCTTCGTTGCAGTTTAAGCACGAAAATTTTTTGAAATATTTATGCATCAGTTTATACAAATTTATCAATTTTTTCAAGTGACATATCACTTCCGTTGAGAATCGCTGATTTATACAAATTTATTCATTTCCATTTTGGATATATTAAAAATACGTATTTCATGAAATTTGTTCGCTTTTGTATTTATTTAAATTATACTTCATTTCAATAGATTTTCATTAAATTTTAGATTTTTTAAAAACTTCCAGGATTAATTGATTAGAAACAAAGTGCAACAATATGTGGCAGGAGATAACAAAAAATTATGTGAATTTGGTTGAGAGATTCTGTCACAATTACTTTGTTCTACAAATATTGCATCATTCGATTATTACTTTTAGTGGGTAACGAATTTGAAAATATCAATGAATTAAAAACAGTATTGAATAACATTTTAATGGAAAATCAAAGAAGTTTTATAGCGATGGTATAACAGCTTTGTCGATAAAATGGGCGGGAGTTATTGAACGAGAAAGGGATTTATGGTTTTTCATAAAATTCAATGGTATGTTTGAAATATTGCTTTAAATTCTAGTACCAAATTCGGCACGAACTTATGGAACGACCTAATATAAATGAAGCAATAATTTACAAAAATATGTTTCACCATTATGTATAGTTTAAAATTAGTTATCATATAATATCTTTTAAAACATTCTCTAACGTGCAGCTCAGGCTTTCTTTCGCATGTTTAATGAATGTAACTCTTTTTCTTTAGATTTTACGGTTGTAATAAACTGGGCAATCTATATGTTTTTCTTGGGACGACGTTCTTTGCTTGAACTAATAGTGTAATATAAACACGATTCGATCTAGTCTTATCTTAATCATATTACAGTTGCCCCTCGAAGTACGTGGTTTCCTCACTTTTGAAGTCATTGAAAAGTTCTAAGTTCCTTAAGAAAAAAAAAAAAAAATTGGGACGATTTTACACAAGAAAAAACATGCAAATATTCATCTTTTTTTTACCATACTCTATTTCGTTAAAAGAATTTATTTTCAATCTAAAAACAATTACAAGTTTCAATCAATTTTACAACGAAAATAACCATATACCGTTTTTCTCCAAATATTTTAGAAGGTGTGAACACCTGTACCAATACCATAACATAATGGACGCTGCCACTGTGAAAGTTCCTTTATCCACACACTAGTGCAAACAAAGCTGACCAAAAAATAGAAAGATCTATTAAATCGAAATCACGTAGGAGTAGAATTGAATGTCCTAAACTTGACACCTGCGCAACAAAGTGATTATAGCTCTGTTACTTTTACGAATTTTAATAAAATCATTTAGGTGCATATTTTTGACACTCAAAGTTATGACAAAACTGCCAGATTAGAATACTTCTTCAACGCTTTCACAGTCACTTTAAATTCGCGTGTGAGTTTTCTGGACGTCGCATAGATATGTATAGTTCAACGAAACGATTTAATACATTCAATTATATTACTTCATGTGTACTCAATGTCTGGTGATATAATTTTAATATTTTCATATATAAATTATAAAGTTGATATCTCAAGTCGGACGTAACCCATAATAGTTTAGTTTGTAAATTGTAGAAATCCTCCGATTATGCAGGATATCTCAGGAATTATAGTACTCTACGGAGAGGAATGATTTTTTCATGAAATAGAAAATATAGAATAAAATATTTTTTATGGCCTTTCGTTATCGAGGAAAACATCTCTGAAAATGTATAATTGTTGATTCTCCAAAAATTTAACTACGATAACTTACTGTCGACCAGAGGCTATATTTTATACTGTATTAGGTACCGAAAAAATTTCGTGCGGTTTTCTATCAGAGTTGAATTCGCTGCAATTTTCTACTATGATTTATGAAGAACAGTGTGACAATACTAGTATCAATGGAAGGTTTAGACTGTTTAGTGTCTCAATTGATTTCCCATTTTTTATTTATTTCGATGTTGCCTCCTCTATACAAAGATAAAGATGGCGAGCGAAAACAATAAAAATGCGTTTCTTTTTGTTTCATGAGTTTAAACTTGGTAATTCAGCCAACAGCCGCAGCAAGACCAACTTGTAGTGTTTGCGAGGACGATTCAGTGAATGAAAGGATAGCACAGAAATGATTCAAAACGATTTAAAAAAAAAAAAGTAACGAAACGTTAGAAGACGAGTAATTTTCAAGGCGTCGATTCGTCATCAGGGATGAAGAATTATGTGAATAAACTTCTGACGGATAGAGGATATCGGATGGAAAGTTTTACCGCATCTTCCCTGTAGTTCAAATCTTAACTTATTTTTCGCAAAAGAGTCTCAAAACTTTCACATTACTGGAATGTACAAGCTTGTATAATAGAACTTTGAAAATAGGTTGTAGCATTAAGCAATGACTATTTTGTCGAATAAAATTATATTGCAAAAAAATTGTGATTGTTTGAAGTTTGTAGTGTTAATCCGTACGAACCTTTTCCGATACCTAATATATGTGTTATTACTGCACTTTTACGATCAAATAAATTAGAGAAAAGAAAATATTATCGAATTGTACAGAGTGAGTGAATATTTTTAAAACTAGCGGTGATACAAAAAAAGTTATTAGGCAAAATTGAAGTATTCGAGGAGTTGCATATTTTGGATTAATTTGATTAAACAAAGGGAACTACATATTTTCCTCACATTCTGTCGAATTAAATGATCATAGTCACTTAAAGTCAATAAAGGTCGTAGATATAAAAAATATCTTTTCTAATTCCATCTTGTACTGATATTTGTTTGCTAGGGTAAAATATCCAGTTATTGTCATCTGAACGACCGGTTTTATTGCTCAGTAATTAAAAAAGTACTTACCAAAAGATATAATGATACCATTCACGCGTTTTTTCATTACAAAAATTCGAGAGCTATAGTAGTTTATAATTTGTACGATAGCTTCTAATTAGACGCAACAATCAACTGATTTTTTTAGCTGCGTACGCGCGACTAGAACATGGTGAAACTTGATCATTGTTTATTCTATTCCTACTATTGTTTATGCGAAATAACGCACAGCATAGCGTTTCATACTTCAGGGAAACTCCCCCTACTTGATCTCCAAAGTTGCAATGTCTTCGAAGGCCTCGAAAAAACTGCGTACTTGAAAACCACTTTACTTCGAGGGACAATTGCAATCGAATTGTATATAGATTTTGTTTGTTCTAATTGAACGAATCCACCAGCACGCGTGTCAGCGTTCATCGTTAAATCTCTCAAGGGTCAGGGCGCGATCGTTCAAGCACAAGGGTATTCTAAAAATACGAACTAACCGTGACGCTCGCGTTCTCCAGAAATATTTTCTTCCTTTCGAATGCGTTCCCCGTCCTGTACCGCGAAGGTTCTCGGTGATCAAAGACAGTCTTTTTTTAATTCTTTAAACCCTTTCCGCGACATCGTTAGGAAAACGATCACGGAAACCACGCGCAACGCTCGCGAAAACAGCGCTGATCCCAATGGCCGATCCGATCTAAAATTATCAGTTGGGTGACTCACGAGTAAATCTACCTGAAGCGGAGTGAGTTTGTTTCGGGAAACCTTGGCGCGGTAAAACATTGCGTAAATAGTTCCACGACCGCCGCATTAATTATCTCCTGTCGATCGACGAAATTATACGTGACGCGGACAAAAACGATGGGTGAAAAAAGTTGATTCATGAATCGAACACGGTGTTATCGCTCGTTGGCTGCGAAAAACAGCGAAGCAAACGATCGATAAAAATTTCTCTGCACGTTGTTCTCTTTCTCGAAACGGTGTTTCTCTGTGTTCCAACGAATTTGTCCAAGAATTCTTCCAAAGTTGTTCATTTAACCCTGCGCAGTGTACGAGGATCATTTGAAAAGTCTGCGGCTTGAAAATGAAAACATACTATTTTGAGTTTTAAATTGCATTTGTATTTTAATATCTTTTAACTTCTGAAGCTCTTATACTATCACAAAAATCCATTTCTTGAAGGTCTTCCGAATAACTCTTTACGGTATCTATCATCCCTTGATGAAAATCGTCGACCATTGAGAAATGTTTTCATTTTTGGGCACAGGTGAAAGTCTCAGGGTGCCAAATCTGACAAATAAGCCACTTGTAAAAAATGATCTTTTTGTGTATTAGCCTGGTCTTTTTTGTGAATTGCATCATTCAATCTGACTTTTAGGGAAGATAGTCAGTCGGTAGTATTCCTTTAAAATCCCCAGAAATCCAAAGCCATGACTTTTCTGACGGATAAAACTGTGAAAAATATGTGAAACTTGTGATCTCGAGGAAAATGTTTTTTCGCCTTCGAAATAAACATTTCTGAATAATTAAAAAAATCATTGTTCGTTCATAGAATCTTGTATCTTCATAAACAGGAGGGCCAAATTTTCCATTGTGTAAAATTTGAACTAAATCGGTGACCCAATATATATCCTATTTCGACTATTTGGGAATGTTAATTTGTTGTATTAACTTTAATCTGATAACTTTGGTTCTCACTCAAGATGGGCAACGGATCAGAATCTCAGCGCTGGACACGATGTCAGTTCGATTGCCGAACAGTGGCGAATGAGTTTTGCGACTTCCAGGTATCGGTAGAGATTACCTTTTCGATTCGATCTGACCCCGGACCGCCATTTCTGAAACTCTCTCGTTCCCCGGAGCGAGAGTTTAACCGAACAACCATAAACGAGCTCTCAGACACAACACTCTCGTGGCTTAGCTCTCCTTCTCTCCTTCTCCCTCGATCACTTCGGCCCGTAATTCCGTCTTTCTCCCTCTTACTGCCTTCTCCCTTTCTGGAAGAATTATCGAGGGAGTGTCACCGTGATGCACCTGCCTCTTGCTCTCTCTCTTTCTCTCTTACACTCTCTATTTTTTCTTACTCCCACTATACATCCCTCTCTTCCTGTGGCCCTCTCACTCGTTTCGTTTCTTAGTTGTACACGCGCCTCGCACACGACTTCGGAATCGCAATGGCTCCGCGTATGGAAATTCGCTTCGAATCCGATAGATGGATCAGTGGATTCATTAAATGTGGTAGTGGTACAACTATAACCGGTGGATTTTTAATTAGACAATTTTTGACGAGGGAAGGGGGAAATATCTAACATAAAACAGAAAGCAGGAACAGGCAAGAAAGGTTGAGAACTGATGCTTTGAACATTATAACTATTAATTGTAATAATAGAGACACGGTAAAAACAAATTTCAATGAACTGAAGAATAGACGCCAAAATAAGACGAAAATCAAGAATACCAATTTGTTGATTTAGGCTTCGTTAAAAAGTTATTAACAAAATTATTGTTAAACATTTATTATTAATAAAATTTGTCCGCCTAGACGAATTTTTTTCTCGAAAGTGCCTAGGATTTCGAGGGTGTGTCTATTCACCAAAAATGATTGTAGTTGACCCCTGCAACTGAAAATAATTTTTCTAGAATGATTTGAAACTTTTAAATTTCGCCGAATAATTTAGGCACTTACTCGAATTTTTTTCTCGAAAATGCGTAGAATTTCGGGGGTATGTCTATTCACCAAAAATTAGTCTATTTGATCCCTCCAGTCGAAAATAATTTTTTCAGAATTAATTAAAAATTTTTTTTTTCGTCGAAAAATTTAGGCACCTACCCCCTTGTCGATTTTCCTTAAAAATTCGTTTTTCATTTTTAATAAATTTGTTTAACGCTGTACAGAAAAGTTGTCTAATACTTTTTTGTAGGTACCCATAAGCCTTACTTTAGAAAAAAGTTTCATTGAAATATATTCACTATTGTAAGAGTTATGGCTGTTTGAAAATTGAACCATTTTTATGTGGTTTTTCTCATTTTGCGAGGTCAAGGAGCAACTTTTCGAATATTTTTGGAATTTATACATATTCTCCATCAAAATACGCGTAGTTTGCTTTTTTAAACATTAAAATCGTCCAATCCGTTCAGGAGTTATGACGTTTTAAAGATTCGCATGAAAATTTGGGCAAACATTTCTGGCCTCAAATTAGATTTTCGGTAAGGAATTTTTTTCTCGAAAATGCGTAGGATTTCGGGGGTACGTGTAATGACCAAAAATGATTGTAATCGACCCCTGCAACCAAAAATAATTTTTCTAGAACGATTTGAAATTTTTTAATTTTGTCGAAAAATTGTCTACCGACTCAAATTTGTTTTTCGAATGTGCGTAGGATTTCAGGGATACATTTATTAACCAAAAATGATTGTAATCGACTCCTGCAATCGAAAATAATTTTTCCAGAAAGATTTGAAATTTTGTAATTTAATTTTTTAATAATTTTTTAACGAAGCCTCAATCAAGAAATTGATATTCTTGACTTTAGTCTTATCTTGGCCTCTAGAATCTTCCATTAAAATTTTTCCCAGGGGTGGCCGAATACTCTGCATAGTCCAACTAATTTTTACATCCAATAGGGTTTCGATTCGTTTCACATAAACAAGATACGTTCTTGGGGTTTGGGGTCCGCCGTGCATCGATGCGTTTCATCGAGCACGCAGCGTAGAATCCGATTTTCTCTTACATAGGTCGAATTTTTGCAGCATTCGAGATGTTCAACAGCTCGTTAGCGAGTCCCTCGAAAGCCGTATTTATCGGTCGGTCGGTCTTACATTTCCTCGGAGCTTGTGCCGAGCGAACGTCTCCCGGAAGTCAGGTTCTCCTCTGTAAGTAAATCAGGGAGGCGTTTCCCGTTGGCCGGCTATGAGACTTTTCGATTCTCTCTCCTTAGGAAAGGCCAAGTCCAAAGTGCGTCGCTCACGCACACGGCCGCACACAGATCAAGGATGAGCGTAATCTACATTTACAGCAGGGGCCCGATGAGCATCTGCTTCTGCCACCCCTCGCGGCCTCGGCCCCTCGTCCCTCGACGCCCAAGCCACGAATCCCTTTCTCCTCCGGCGAGCATCGTCCTCCCACCGTGCATGCTCTCCCGATCGCGATCGTTCGTCCTCGTCCGTCGCGTGGCTCTGCACGTTGCTCTCCTCTCTTTTCCCCCTGTATGCGCATACCGAATGCGCGTACGAACGCCGGTGTCGATAGGTCACGCCGAAGATCTCTCGACGCGCGTTCGTTATCTCCCGAAGCCTTTATTATTTGCGGTATCGCGGCGAAAAAATTTGTAATCGTTCCGACTTTTCAATTCCCGGTAATTTTTTCAATCGGACATGGCCTATTGCGTCGCTGAAACAGGCGAATCCACGTTTTGCGTTCTCAGCAAAATCCGCGTCGGTGTTGTTTTGGCGACTCGGTCGCGAGCGACCGATCCTTTTTGCCGCTACCGGGAACAAAAATGCGTCCGATAAAATGTTCAACGAGTTGACTCACGAAGCGCGGAAACGTTCCTCGACGTCGTTGTTAGTTCGCGTACGATCTGCCGGGGCTATGATTTATGGATATGATTTTTCTCGAGTGCAACGATGCGAGCGCGATACGCAGTTGCGCTTTTTTTTTATCTTCGAATCGAACTGGTGCCATGTTTTGTACCGTTACGAAACTTAGGGTGATTTAGAGCAGCGGTTCTTAACATTTTGTCTACCATAAATACCCTTTTAAATAATTTTTTATAAGTTCTTTTAAATAAGTTCTGTTCAAGTTTTATTTGTTCATACTCTCTAGAATTCTTAGAATATTACCGTTGAATTTCTGTCTGTTCGAAGACTGTTTTGATTTCATTTTTCATATCTGTTCTGTTCCATATTTCGTATTTTGCTTTCTCTTATCAAATTTCTGATCTTGTAGTGTGCCATTCACACATTGATTTACAAACCATAATCGTAATATCATGTGATGTTCTGTTTGAAGAGTGTTCCTTGATTTTTGCTATTCTCTTTATAGTGAATATATTGTACTACTCCTTTAATGTTGATATCTATATTATTAAATGCTTTTTGTATAGTATTGCCAATTTCATTTAAGGGGGTATTCTATTATAGTATGAAATACGTCCTCACTTTCTGAAGGAATTTTTTGCAAATAAACTGTGACACCTTTTGCAGTCGAATTTACAAGGTTTATTTATACATGTTTTAGTGTAATCTAAAAATTTTTTAGGCGAAAGGAAATTACAATTGGCTGCACCACATACTCTTATACATAGTCACTTTTTTTAAAAAAGGCGTTTCACGGTGTCCATGATTCTGGCCACTCTGTCTTCTTTAATATCAAGGTCCTACAGAAAGATAAAAAATTAAAATTTAGGGTTGATTTTAGTACGAACTATGATCATAAATGTACTGAATGTGCACCTAAAATATTCAAGTAGATTTTAAAATGTCATGGGCATCGTTCTGGTAAACACTTTTAAAATTTTGCATCCCTATAACGTTGCCGTTGGCCATCACGTTCCTTACATAGCCATAACTTCGTTAATTTTACGGTCCCATCGAAGTCCACGAGAAAACTCCTTTCTGACAAGTACGTTTGTACGTTTAGTTCGGTCCAGAGTTGGCATACTTTTTGGCGGAACGCGTAAAAAACTATTCTAGAGATTTACTTTCGCAAATTAGAGTACGGTAGCGTCTAGGTGGTCGAGAGCAGACATAGCGAACGTAAAGGGTTTTGTGAAGTTCGCGAAACGGGCGAGTGCATGCTGCGACTCGAATTCCTGACTAATGCAAGTCCCTCGTTACCGAACGTGCGCCGCTATTCGCCGCGCTCCCGTTATGGTCGATATGAATTTGCCACAGCATGAAACACCGTCGCCCTGAAACTCTCTTCTCTCTTTCTCTCTCCGTCTCTCTCGTTGCAAGCTGCGTTGTGCGGCTCCGAAGCCGCGACGGCAACGTCGTCGTGTCTCCGCTCCTTTCTGCATTTCTCTCTCGCGGCAGTGCCAAGCCAACTGGTCTCGGTAAATTCGCGATGCTCCGCGGGGAAGAGCAAAAGTCCATTAGCCGGCGCGAGAACTGGGTTACTGAAAGGGGCCTGGACCGATAAAAAAAGATTCTCGATGATTCCGTATCTGCCGCGCATTCTGCACCTTTCCCCGGTCGATGCAGCTCGATTCTGCGAGATCTCGCGAGAGATACTCGACTTTAGGAACACGGACTAAGGGTGCTAGTTGCCCCAATAACTGCTACCGTGAGCGTGTCTGCGTATCATTATTATTCTTTTCGTTTTTTAAATCCGACTGTATTTGAAATCAATCTACCTTTGACAGATTATAGCGAATGTAAGCGTAGACTTTTTTTTAACCCTTTAATAGTCGTAACTGTATTTTCTACATTTTTTTATATTCCCTTTTTATATTTAAAAATAAAATTGTACCAAAAGAATCTTAAACATCAAGAAATTGAAGCTACTTCAATGAGGGATATTTTATGTTTTCAAAAATGCAAACGAGAATTCTGTTCGCGTTTTTCACTGTAGAAGATAATTTACAATGGATTATAAATGAAGTAAATTATTATTCATTAAATACGTATGATTGCATTTTGAGAATAAACTTCAACATATGATATTGATATTTTATATTTGCTGTTTAAATGTCATGTAGAAATACGTAGTAGAATATGCAGAACAACCCAATCTATTTAGCATGTTTTCGTTTATTAATATGTTTCTGTACATCGTTTAAATAAAATATGGAAAATGGTTGTATGCATTGGTATTAATTTTCAAAGTGCAATGACACGTATTTAGTAAATATTGTAATAAATGTTGCAAGCAAGTATTATTCTTATATTATAGACACTCACACGTAGGTTACATCTATCGAAATGCATTTCTGACAGACAGTGCTGTTATTCCATAGCATTTAGATTAGTCATGTTTTGAATAGATGTGTTAGAAGGTTTGAGTTGCTCTATCGTGCGATTGGTGATAGCATGCCACGAAGAAAGAGTATGAACTGAGCCACATGTCGTTCAAGCGACTGAATATCAAAGAGAAATCGTTTTAAAAGTGAACTTCAGTTTCCGTTCGCTTTTAATATCAAATTGGGAAAATAATTATACTGCAAAGGATGAAATAAGAGAACACATATCGAATGGAGACAGGTAGCAAGCTATAGTTAATGTGTATACCAGCACAGGAGAAAGAGTCGCGAAATTTAGATTTATGATGGACAGGAACAGTTAGGCCAGATTCATACCTACTGCATAGGAGTTGAATCAACAGAGTATAACTGCAAGTTAGAGTGGCGTAGTTCGCGAAGGCAGGTAGATGCATTGGATGAGAGTGTTATAAATTAGATAGCAAAGATGAAACACTTAACGTTGCTCAGATATTCAGACACCTGTAGAAAAGAAGAAATATGCTATCCCCTTCAAGGATACTAACACATACATATACATTTATTTTTCATGTTATTTTAAATAATACAATGTGGAAGTAATCGCTAAAATGTGAATAAATATCTGTAACTATGTTTTATAATGTTTTATCGCAAACATATCGAAAGATTAATAGTTGCCATGCATGAACATCAATTTGCATTATTGTTTATTTCGAACAAAATAATTTTTATTTATTTTGAAGAAAAAGAAAGTCGAATTTATTGTCCCGATCTATTGATTTTTGTGGCACTCTTGATTTATTTATTATTTAAATTTTTTTTTATTTTATGAATTTCTATTACGTATAATACTATCTAACATCTTTTCTTCAAATTGAAAAAACCCACCGATTTAAGATTTTATACAATTTCGACGTTTTCATCCACACTCCACAATAAAAAGAGATGACAGTGTTTAATGAGAATAACAAAATATTTTAACACACCTCGGTACATTTATTACCAAAACAGTTCTTTAGAAGTTTTTTAAAATAGCAATTACGATTGCATGAGGAAAATATTCTGTAGTATTTCTAATTAAAGAACTGTTATCCGAAAGTTTATAAATATTGGTGTTTGTTTATTGCAAGTTCGTAGTGTCAGTCACCGGTGACCAGCATGGCATTCAGCGTGCCAAACGCGTATCGTTCGAAACAAGGCAATTCCCCTCGACGATGTTTCTATTTATTCAAGAGGCAGTTTTCGAATTGTACCGAACACATTGGGCTTGCAGGAGCTTTTTACGAGCATTGCAATCGACGTTGATCGTTACGTTTCTCATCCAGACATTGTCGTGAATAAATCTCTTCGATTGGTCCGCGCGTAACAAAATACATATAGAGATCTGATGACCGTAGACGCGCGTTTCCGTTGCTCAGGAATGCCCCTGCTCGGGTTCGTATGGCGTCCTCCGGAAAGACGAGCATCCATCATCGTCCTAGAGAGTCTCTTAGCAGTTTGACTGAAAGCACCACCCTACGAAGTACCATATTCTGGTATCCCCTTGTTGCATTGGCGTAGGTAGCGACGTTCTCAACTTCCTTCTCCTACAACTGACTTTTGGCGTTTCGAAGAAAAATTCTTCAACTTTTACTCTCCAATCTTTCAGTACGTCAGCTGCCCTTATTTGTAATCATAAATATGATTTAAGTGTTAGGGAGATCAGAGTCCGGGCGTTTTTGTTTCTTGAATAACGAATGAAAATATTAGATTCGCTCGTAAACTAGCTCCTGTCTATGGTTTTGCATGTCTAAATATTGGTTTAAAAAATTCGTTAATATATTCTAATTTACCAATGAATTTATGAATGAAACGTAGATAAAAGTTAGTTTACAAATGAAATTTTCCCAAGTCTGAAAGAGATGATAAGATGATAAGTCACATGCATCCATGTCCTTGTGTTAGTATAAAGATAATCAATTGGTATACTTAATTAATACTATGTAAAATGAATGCAAAGTTTTCTAGGGATACGAGCTAAAAACAGAATTGATTTAAAGTTTGTTTCCATGTCAGGTTATTTCAGAGTAATTTAAATAATTCACTTGTAAATTTCAATAAATACATTATAAAGGAAAACCTTCAGAATTTTTGTTTGCCGAATGTATTACTTGATAAGTTGCTGAGTGTACTATACTTGAGCTATAGTGGGCAACGTGCCAAATGGCACACTTTATTAAACAGAAACGACGTGACGTTTCGACCAGTTGTTTTCGGTTCTCTTTAGGAATACAAACTCTTGCAAAACAAAAAACAATTATTTAGGAAAAAGATAACTAAGTATGAAAAAATAATGAGTAAGGAAACAATAATGAACGGATCAAAACAAACGACAGGGGTGAAAGATGAAATGTAAAAAAGATGCAAACCGTAAGTGTATTATACATAAATAATAAAGTCAACGTAATCGTAAAATTACGAAAATTTCATATCAAAAAAGGTTGGGAAACACTGTATTAGTGGTTGACGCAATGATACGCTTGTGATATCATTTTGAAGTTTCAGCCAAAATGATCATGTAATGCGTGACTTTCTCTTTGTTCCTTTCATTCTCGGTGTACCTCATTTAGTCTTCTTCGAGCAACCAATTTGAGTTCAATCCAGATGCGAGGTATAATTCATTACGTACCCCATTTTTAAAACTGACTGTTGTGACTGCTATGATAGTTATAATTAAATTGAACGAAAGTTCATATTAAAAAACATTAAAAGGAGTTACAAATAACGTAGAGAAACAACGAGACAGTCGAGTTCCCAAAAGTCCTCCTGGAATTAACTTCGATGATCGAGTAAGAATCGTATTTCTAATTTAAGTGATGTTAACACGTGGTCTTCAGACATGGTTATATACGCATAATCGTCCCTGTCACACAAATGGACTTCACAAACAATTATCCTTGTTTATGCGGTCTACAAGCTCAAGGCTTACAGTTTGTGTTACGAAACTTCAGATATTTCAGTTAGGCGGTATTCTGGTCTAAGCATTGCAGGGAAATATGCAGAGTGTCCCAGAAAAAGATGGTTTCCTTAAGACAGATGGTTGGGGAGGTAAAATGAAGTAAAACAAGTCCTATAAACACGATGTCGAAAACGTGTACTTAACAAGATACATAAATGTTATCAGAGTGTAACATAATTATGGCTGATAGATTTATTGAAGACGCAGATGCGACTCAATGTTTACGTTTACGTTAGCGAAGAACCTTTTCTATAGGGCACGTATGTGTTAGAATTAGATCTGTTTCATTAAACGTATTTAGAACCGAACGTTACAATTTTGGATATGCGCCTAATCGTGTAATATCAAACTACGAATTAAATTTTGTACGCAAAAGAATGATGGCTAGTTTGTGGATTTATTGCTTTGCCTGTTGATAGTATTTTTATTAAATTTTATATTGTTTTTTCATACGCCTTAACACTTAACGGACGAATTCTTGAATGAGATAAAGGTAATTTTCACACAATTATATACACTCGTACGTCATTTGATAAAATATAGGAGATGTAAAACTTCAAATTATTTTAAATGACGGTAGTAAGAAGTTTTTTATTTATACCAAATATTTTTATTCTTTTAATAATATCAGTTTGTGGTTTTAAATGTATGTAGATAAATAGGGAAACACCCATCTACATGTAAGGAGTATTATTTTCATCTGAAGTGAAATCTTGTGCAGGAACTTTACGAAATGTATGTAGAGAATTACAACTGGCTACTTTTGCTAGACTAGTATTTTGGTTCAGAATGAAGTCAAAAACTAATTTCTTTTCGATGTCCTGTACATATTGTACGTAAAGTATTGGAATAACAGGGAGTAAATACAACATTAAGTGCATCAGTACAAGTGACAAACTGTTTTGAGGGAAATTTTCTTATCTTGTCCAAGGCACTGCCTATGGCAAAATACATTCCGCAATAAAGATAGATGCAAGTCTATCGATACTAATGCTTTTGGCCATGACCAGTTTTCGGCAATACAGCTTGTCCTTCATTTATTTTGGAACCGTCTCGATTGTAGTGTGACCTTTATGTAGGGTTTTCACGGTATAATTGAAATTTTGTTTGACGTTGGAGGAATTTCTGATTACATAGACTGAATATTACATTCAGCTGTTGTAAGCAAAGAGGGATATTTCTGCGCGCAACAACTATAGAAACGTACCGCAAAGAAAATGGCACAGGATGAACCGAGATATTGGACCCTGAAGCGGTACGAATAATTGTCACCTGTACCAGTACGTGGAATCTATGAAAAGTTGGCCGGTTCGACGGACTAACGCGCGTGCAAGCATATTCATGCAGTACAAGTGTACGCTGCTGGTGGGTCTGTGCCGACCTGCACCACGTTTGGAATAGACATCTGGCCAGATTTCGTGAAGTCTGGCCACGTGTACACCTATATGTATATACACGTACACAGCTGGCGTATAGAGACTCGTACACGCGACACCGGTGCTCGAACGAACGTGCATTCGGTTCCTGGCGCCGGCCGAAAAGGGGGCTCTGATTTTTTGGCAGGTGCCACTGTCCTGGCGCAGCGTCACCTTCCTACGTTCAATGGCCCGCCCAAACGCAAAGGATTCCGCAAAAGTCTCGATTCTAATTGGACACGAAAATCTCTTGGGTCAACCTCGACCATCGAACTTTGCCGTTCGTTATCGAATTTGACGATGAATTGCTCCTGCCGTACCTTCCTCTTCCAGTCTTTGTAGACGTAAGGAAGTATTCCGGTCCAGACGTGTCATTTTTAGGCTCTTTTTTTATTTTTAAGAAAATCGTAGACCGCTTTTCTTTTTTATTGAGTTTTAAAGTCACATCGACTGCTTGGTTATTAGCGACTGGACTATTTATACTATTTTGGACAGAAATTTGGATTCTCGTAGAAAGGTTGTTTAGTTTGCCCTTGTGAATTTGTCTTTTGATAGGTTCGATCTCATAGAGATTGCGTTGTGTTGTATTTCGGACAGTGGAGAAGTAGGTGCTTTCTAGTAATTGTTGTGTTACAGTCAGAACAAGTGGGCGACGATTTCTTGAATAGTCTATCCTTATTCTGAAGATTCCTACGTTTCTTATTCTTGATAGAGGTGTCCAAGTACTTGAAAATACAAACCGAGTCAAGTACCTTGGTTTGTTGAAATTAAATCAAGTTGTAGTTTTCATAATTACCGCAGGAGGACTGTATCATTTACTAAAAAAAGAGTATTTGATTCTGACGTGTTTCGCATTTTTCCGTACACACTTCAGCAGTATGTTCTACAAGTAAAATTGAAACTAAAATGTTATATAACAAAAAATTCATAAATGCTTCGTTAAGAAATTATAACAAAACTATGAACCGTGAAACTCGGTTGAGATTAACATTAAAGTAAGAAAAAAAATGTATAATAAAGTAAAATCAGTCTTTTGCAAGCATTGCTGAACATAAACTTGAACAATAGTTCAAGATTTTATGAAGGATTTTAAAAAATACTTGAGCATCCAAGATAAATGATAGAAACTAAAGATAACTCTGGTTAAGAAATGTTTAAGTTATCCACATAATTCTACGTTAAAAATAGCAGTTGCTCTCTTTAAAAAAAAGTTTAGTAAAAAAAAATATATTTCATCTTATTGTCACAACTTCTTAACAAAGCATGTATGAATTTTTTGTTATATAACACTTTAGTCTTATTTTCACACACACTGTTGGAAGTGTGTACGGAAAAATGCGGAACACCCTGTATATTTTTGAAACAGCCTGTATATCAATGGCTTCGGCGTTTCGAGCGTTATTACCGTGCATAAGTCCATTAAAAAGTAAGCGTTACAGTCGAGTTTGACTGTTTATGAGCCACGCGAGAACGATTGCCGGTGAAACGTGGAGGCAAAAATGGCGGCGGGGCTCTCACCTGTTGAACGTAGCCCCGAGGCGATCCACAAGATTCGCTCTCCTGCCTCGAACCTCCGTGCTGCCGGTGGTCCTCCCGTACAGCGGCGATGGGTTCGCCGTGAACCTGTGAATGAAAACGCGCGTTAACTTGTTCGCGCAAAAGGGACAGGGAGGAGGGAGGAGGCGGTGAGGCGGTGAGGCCGCGGGAAACCAGAGCACGTGCATGCCACGTGCCACCGGTCGCACGGCCGCATGGCCGCACGGGCGCGTGCGCCCGCTCACGCACGCACTCACTCACCTTCGCCACTTTTTTGGACGCGATTTTACGCGCTGCTCTCGTCAGTTTTCACCGTTCGCAGAATCACCGTCCGCTCGACCTGTTCGCTTTTATTCCGCTCGCTCTGACCAAATTTCGCGTATCATCCTTAACGCGTCAAGGTCCATCTATATTGCACGGAAAGCAGAGATCTCGATTTTACTTGCATCTTATTTCACCTGCACGTATGTAAATAATACACAGTGTGTCTCTGTCCAGTGGAGTATCTTAAAAATTGTTGTCGATCGACCTGTTCGCTTTTATTCCGCCCGCTCTGACCAAATTTCGCGTATCATCCTTAACGCGTCAAGGTCCATCTATATTGCACGGAAAGCAGAGATCTCGATTTTACTTGCATCTTATTTCACCTGCACGTATGTAAATAATACACAGTGTGTGTCTCCGTCCAGTAGAATATCTTCAAAATTGTTGTCGATACTGCAAAAATGTTTCACGCGAGAATCGATGCAAATAGTTTGTTTATGTGAAGGTCAATAATATTTTTCAATTCACTATTCAACGCAGGTCACCATTTCTTGTGGAAAAGTATTTAGTCACTTATGACGAAAATCCATTAGTTTAAAAGATTTTAAATGTAAACGTTGTGTACTGTATTATTAAAATATTATTCAAAAATAATGTTCTACTTTGTATGGCATTCGATACTTTTTAATGCATTAATCGATTCAATTCTTCATTCCCAACAAAGAAGTACTGTATTAATTATGGTGAAAAGCCATTAGTTTAAAAAATATTTCAACTTAATAATTTAAAAGCTCCTACATTTATGTTGAAATATCTTCTAAACTAGTTATTTTTCTAGTTACTAGTTACATCGAATGGTTATTTGAAAATATATGATTTCAGTTTTAATAAATACATTAATAACCTTCACAAAAGAAATAATTCTAGTAGATTATGCACCCCCCAAAACCATTTAATTTTTATCTGAAACATTTTCCGATGTAATTAACAGTTTTGAAAATATTTGAATGGACAAAATTCGTGAAACACGCTGTATATGCATATTTTTGGATTTGTCTAATTTTTAATACACGTGTATTGAGATTTGTGTACTTGAATACACGTATGTACATATATGTACCCGTGTATTTCAGTAAACGCTTAAATATGTATGTACTATACATATAAGCATATTTTATTTCGTGTGATTATTTTATGTAGAAGAACGTTTCCAAAGGAGGATATTAAAAAATAGTCGAATTTTGTATTGCTCCGAAACAAGTATTGATAAGACATCAGTTTTTAGGGCAAAAAGATGTACAAATCCATTAGCATTTATCGCAAATTCGATGGGAAAGTTATTTAAAAAGCGATTTAAGTGGAAATTGCATGAAGCAAGCAAGAAATTAAAAAAATTCAACGTTATTTTATCGATGAAAGTTGATTTTTAGATAAAAAAGACTCGTAAAAGTGTTGTAGTGTTATAGATTGAGTAGTGCTATCTTAAATGTAGTTTAGGCGAAGTCTTATTATTATTTATTGATCGTGATTTTTCTAAAAATTCACATAATCTAATGAAACGCTAATATTTATCCTATTTATAACTATCTCCTTAAAGTGAAAAAGAATTGTTATTCATCAAGCTTTATTAAGTTGTTCGATATTTCTACAGATGTTGATATTCAAAATTTAACTAATTATGCAATTTTAAAATAGGAAAACTAATTAGTTCGAGGGTTATGTGTTGGTTTTAAAGTCTGAACCATATAAAATTTTTTTATTTAAGCGACATCTCGTAGTGTGCAAAATCGCATAAACCAAACGAAAATAATATTCTAACGATGCATGTAATCATTTATTAAATTCAAAGTACATGTAAAAAAGTTTTCAAAGATATAATAGCTTCCTTTGTTTCTGTAATGTTTGTGCTTTAAAATGGTCTCCTACACATTTGATAAATTGTTTACCATTTGAAGTACATTCAGGAGTTCCTCTTCTTTAATTTTAATTCATCGAGTAATGGGTAAATAATTATTTATCTTGTATTCATTATTCGAAATTTTTATCTAAATAAGAATTTTATCCATTTTTATCGTGAAACTTAAGCTACACTCAATTAAGTTTACGAAATAACATGCTTGTGTTACTAGAATACAGACAAGAACATTTTTCAAATTAGACAAATATTTTTGTGTTATTAGTATAAGCATTTGTCACCATTCTGTTTTAAGACTTACTATTTTGTAATTTCGCGATTGTGTTTGAAATGAACAGCATGAGACAGTTTTCTAGACTGTATATTCTAGACGTTTGTAGACCAAAGTATATCACACGTGGATGTAAGAATATAATTATAAGGAACTACGGATGTAGAAATACCACACTGAATATACAACATTAGACTCGATCTCGAGGAAATTAAATAAGTTTAATAAATGATAACATTGTAATCGAAATAGTGAAATGACATATACGTAACAGCAGCAGGTAACGGCTGGTTGGTGAAATCACATACACGTGACAGTGGCCGTCAAAATGTTAAGTAGGTATACGTCCAACTTCGCAGTCGCGAGATAAATGCAGGGATAATTTCTCGTTCGGAACATCGAGAGCCCGGAAAGTTAGTTACCCAGGCCCGATACGCCTAAAATTTCGCGAACCACTTGCGCATCTACCGCCAGTCTCCGCTCGGAACACCGAGTTGGACTCCATCCAAAGGAGACGAGAGCAAAACGTGTACCGGTAAAAGATACCCAGGACAGATAATCCATTTCAAGAACATTCTGGATCGTTCTCGTTTCTCTGCTCGAAATGTTCGTATCAGGAGTTAGAGAAGCGCGGAATTGACGAAAGGGGAATCGATATCGGATATTCGGAGGTGGAAGTTGAGAGCTACTGGAGCCCCCGTGGTCTGCGCCACTGTCCTCCGGTGGGCCCCTTCTAGGGTAACACGAAGGGGGGCACTGACAGCGACAGCTGCCGCTGCTGTTGCGTCCCCCTCTTCCCTTGCCCCGCCACGACCCACCGCTCGGAGCTCAGTCCCTTTTGCTGAACGCGCAGCCCTCTCGGTCCCGCGTGGCCCCTTGGCACCATGGCATCCCCACCCCGGGCCCCATGGTCGCGTGGCAGCCAACCGTCTCCTCCACAAAATACACCTTCGCTGTTCCGTTTACTCCCGAACGCCGCAACGGACGATCTCCCCCCTTTGAACCCTCCCCTTCCCACCACTCCCTTTCTCCCTTGATTCTCGTGGCTTCTTTCTCCGGGCCAGCGCGAACCCGACGTTCATCGTGAATTTTTCCTGTACAGTATATACTTGGAAGTCATGTAAAGCTAATGAAAATGTTAATCTTACGATTTATAATTCAGGTAATACAATGTATATAATGAAGGTGCATCACGAACATTACTTTCAAACGTTTTTGACCAAGTTTGTTGGTCCCCTTCATAAAGGAAATTACATCTTTCACGTCTAAATTACATGCAGTCGTGCGTTAAAGTCACGTCCAGTAAATGTTTTTGATCAATTTTGTTAGTCCCCTTGATAAAGCATATCATGATTTTTACATCTAAATTACAAACGATAGTGTCTCAAAGGCACGCCGAACACATTATATTTAAACATTTTTTACTAAGCTTGTTGGTCTTTTTCAAACAGAATATTATAGCTATTAAATCTAAATTATAGACAAATGTGTGCTTAAGTCGCGTAAAACACGTTATATTTAAACGTTTTTAACCATGTTTTTTGGTTCTCTTCAGAAGAGAAATTGTCATTTTTGTAAAATTATTACTTGAAATTAAAATACTGCGACTTTCAAAATCTCTATTTTCATTTATAATTACAGGTGTAAAACTCACTATCACTCAAATATTAAATAAAAAATATAATTAATCGTTCTATTACGATTGCTTTTATTTTCTATGTAGCTTATATAATCTAAAAACAGCATATTTTATCATGTTTATAAGAGCAAGATAACTATTATGGTAGGTTTTTATCTTTGTTCTATCGTTAACTCTTACACTTTTAGACTTTTTAGTCTCGATAGTTTTCCTCATACTCTCTACAATCATCAGCAATATCACTGTTTGCAGATATAAAATCATCCAAGCTGCTAGAGATTATTTCTTTCTTTGTCCCGTCTCTTTTTCCTAGTTCTTTTTCGACTTTTTTACAAGGACATATCTCCAAACTTTTTATACGCTTCTGTTGACCTCTTTAAATCGTCGTCTGCCGTCTGATTCTTTCCCTCTGCTTTTGTTCACGTGCCCGAGCGATGTCAGTAACTCACATATTTAATTCATTGTTCGTTTTTAGCCTTTTTCTCCCCATAAATAATCACAGATCTTCGTACGGAAATATTTTTTTTCTTCGCGGCATTTAATAGCATTTTGTAATGCGACTTCTGTCCAACTGCCACGAATTCCAACCAAATGTATCAACTACATACGAAATAACCAATTTTGTAGAGAAATTTGAAACTTCTCCATACGTCGTTGTAAATTAAATTTTCGACGCATTCCATCGACATTCCACGCATTTCTGCCAAGGAGACACAAGTGCATTTATTATATTGTTATACAAATCTGGTTTTCTGGGCGCGATAAAGTCCTCGAAGCGTTTTTGTTTGGTGTTTCACCCTCCAATAGTTTCTCCTTCAAGAAGTGATCCGAATGTTTGAGTAAGTGTTAAACAATTGGTGACGAATCCGGTGAAGAGAGTGGATGTAGAATATATGTGTATGTGTGTATAAGATTTTCGAGTGAACATGTTGAATTATATTTTATAAAACATCAAAAGACTCATACTCGAGCCGATTTATTTCTTGGACCGATAGCTATTTTGGAGAACTATCATATTGATCGATTAATACAGGTTACTTGATGCATAATTCGTATTTCTTAACAATATTTGTTCGTATTTATGGTTTCACCTGATTTTCGAAAGGAATAATGAACAATGTCAGCTGCAGACCATCAGATGGCCACTAAAACCTTTCTTGGGTGGAGAATAATTCGGCATGTATCTCGGTGCTTCAGGAGTATTAAACCATTATGTCGATCTCAGTCGATTGTCGTACAGGATCCATTATTCGTCGTAGTTTATAATTCGATGCAAAGATGGATTATTTTTGTTTCGTGCAAGAAGGGAAAAACATACCTCAAATCGATGAACTTGCGTTTATTCGATATATCCTAGGGGACCTGTTTATCCATCTTCTTCATTTTCCTAATTGATTGTGAATATCTGAAAATTGTTGAATAGTGCAGATCTAGTTTACTCATTTTTTAACTCACGGTACACTCTTTAACTCATCGTTATCGATCTTCTTGTTAATCATGAAATTTAAGCTTTTTAACATTAGTACGAAGTTCATGGGTCCCTTTCTTAAAATGATGTTTTAAGACATTAGTTAAATCGATGTTTTTGGCGAATACTCTGCAAACATGCTCCACTAAGTAGCCGTTTGCAAATTTTATTTTCTCAACTACGTCTTAGTAACTTTGCCAATACCTGATAGTACTTCTGTCAACATTTCAAAGTTTGCAAAGACAGCTTAGGCAAGAATATTTGTAATTCTTCGGTTCAAGACATAATAGTGACTTGGACCATTGAAAGATTGATTATAGTCTAATAGCTATCGCCATTTCAAAGTATTGCAAGCGCAAAATTTTATAAAAATATTATTTTTAAACATAATATATATACAGGGTGTTCGTGTCGTGACTAACCAGCATTTTTTTTCATAAATAGTGAGTATATTGAAAAAATGAATGAAAGAAAAGTTTTCTTGTCTTTTATTATTAGCATTATAATAAATATGAAAGTGTACGTCAAGACAAATTCAACTATGTGATACACTATGATTTTCAAGATTATACCATGTCAGGAATGAAAGAAATATGTAAGTTCGAATATTTCGAACCATTAAATGGAGCTAGCGCAGTTTACCAGTCAATAGTTGAATTTGGTTCGATGTATACTTTCACATAATAAGAAGAAATATGTAGCATACAATTTGAACAATTCAAGTAATACAACAAAATACAACAAACTTTTCTTTTGTACGTTTTTTCAATATAACCACCATTTACAAAAGTAATGATGAAATGAACACCCTGCATAACAGTACGCTTGTGTAACTATAGGAAAAGTTTGTTGAAGTCAATGGAAATTACCACGATTAGTAAAATATATAAGTTCGTAAAGTAGGAGTTAAAACTAGAAGTTAAAGGACGATATTTTCATTTGCAACAACCTAATAAAACTGATGTGCATTTCGAAACCAGCGAAAGTATAGGTAAAAGATCCGTGAACATCCCATCTATAGGGGTTATTTAGTCCGTCTAGATTGTTGAAATTGGCCACTGTACAACGCCGTTTGAGAGCAGGCCCCGGTGTTCTTTTCACCCGGGGAATTTTTATGCGCCTGCTACCTTTCCGTTCCAGAAAGTAACGGTTTCGGAATGTTTGCTCCTCTCTTTCACGCGCCAGCCTCTCTGGTCGTCGAGAACGTGCCGCCTGGACAGTTCCGGACTTATCAAACTCGAGTATTTCAATGGTGTTCGGGTACCATGCGTCTCGTCGGTTGCAAGTTCCAAAAATGGTCAAAATCGTCATCTGTGTAGATACAAATTTTTAATAACGTACAAAAGAAATCAGTTTATTATCCGTTATTCGTTAAACAGGGATAAAAGTTTCAATTATGGATTATGGAAATTATTAACTTTCTAAAATATTCATATTACTTACATATCGTTATCTACTGTCAGCGTTTCATTTAATATTTAATTTTGAAAAATTTATCCATAATAAATGTAATAACGAAGTCTTTTTACGTGCGTGTACCTTAAAATGATATAAAATGCGGTACCAGAATTCCATCTACGGGATGAAATTTGAAAATTCGAATTAGACTAAAAATATTATAAGCGATCGTTAGTTCGCGAGGAAAATTGTTCTTGTCAGTTCTACAATTCCTTCGATAGAGTCATTGGTACAGAAACAAACGACTGTCAGTTATTCTTCTCGCATCTCTATTGATTACACGACCTCTGTACTCCTTTTATTTGTTCACACTGGAAACATTTGAAAGAGTTTGACGAATAGAAGAACTTTCGAACACCTGATGTAACCTATGTAATATGTAGCCACTATTGTAACCGTATAGAGGTCAAGTCATGTAAACTATAACTGACAATCATTTCTACGTCAGCCATTTGTCTAATGAGTTATGGAATCGATAAGAATAGTCCTGTTGATGAAATATTCTATATTCTAAGTCCCTTATACAGTACTCGCTTTCGTACACCCGACTAGAATTTCTTTATATTTTAAATTTAAAATTAGTTTTGTTTAATAGATTGTATTTTCTCACGTTTTATTTCCCATGCTCGCTTTTTTCTGTAAAATGTGTTTATTAACGAAGACAAATGAAAATCAATTTCAATTGACGATTGGTGGGACTTCTCTCATCACAACATGCGTACCAATGTTGAAAATATTTAAAAACGATATAATATAATAACAAATATTGCGGTATTCATTATTAATCTGTTTTAGTTCATCTATTAGTAAGTTTGCTACATGACTCAAGAAGATAATTTCTATTTGCCTGATCTTCAGTGAATTTAATTGGGATCTTTACAATTCTTGATGGAATGATTCTCGCTATTTGTGCAGTGCTATGTGCAATACTGTTACCTTTTATTTCACGATTAAGATATGTGGCTTTTTCATATTGTTCCTGCAATTCTACGAAGGTTTCATCTAATACGATTTGTAGAGTTTTTATTATTGTCTGGTTAAGTTTCTTCGTCTTTCTAGAGATTTATTATACTAACGGTTTAAAGAGTGGTGTGTAAAAAGGAGTAATAAGAAGAGAAAAGAGAGGGGAGCATTTCGTCCTGGGTCTGCTAGTGGACTCATCAGTAAGGCAATCCTAGCAGGCCCTGCCTTAGACGCCGGGATATTGGATGGTCAGTTGAGGAGCGTACATACAATAGAAACCCGAGATGGTGGCGAATACGGGAAGTGTCGCCATATAACGAACCCCTCCTCCCCTAATTAGTCCACTAAATTGAGGTTTTACTGTATCTCGATCACAAAATTATTCGAATTTCTCCAATTCACGTTTGAAAACGTGAACTAAGGCATAACATTAATTAAATTTAAAAATACTTTAAATATCTTAAATATTTATCCTATTAAAAATGTTAACTTACAAATCTAATTTTGCAACTCCAAAAAACGTTTCGACACACAATTTTTCTAATAAAAAATGATAAAGTGTTAGCGATTTAATTTTTGCAATAATGTTAATACAGACTGTATTGTGTTTAACAATGTATAGTTTGAATTTAAGGGACTTTTGATTTCGTATAGATGTTATTTTACGAATATCTGGATTTAACAAACACCAAGCCTTCTCCCTTTGTTTTTTCAATTAGTTCGCTAAATCGGGGGTTTTACAGTGTTTCCCTCATAAAATCATTCGTACGTGACCATCCCTGGTCATAATGGTTGCTTGAAAAGCGAAGAAGTAAGAAGTCACGTGACAACTTCGATCTCTTCGTTCGCGTCGAGCTCCGTGGGACTCATGGATCCGATACACGTATAATGCCCTGCGGTTTCGGGTCCGACGAACCCCGCCAGTGTCGAACAAGGTGGGACATTATATCTGAAAGCGTAGTGCACACGCTCTTCCGATTATTCCCAGTCCGCTGGTTCCACTGTGCCCTTGCTGGAACAACCTTTCGAAACCCTGGCCCTGGAGACGGCTCGATGCCTCTGTCTAACGGGTGGAAAAGCATCCTCGTGATAAAGTTCGAATCCCTCCCGCGACTATTCCGAGACCATGTCTGGGCATTATTCAAATAAATTATTTGTAAAAGTAATCGTTAGAATAATATATTATTTTATTGAAATAACTATGCATTAGTTAATTTCAGCAGTCAAATAATTTTTCACGCGATGTTTTGTTATTTGAATTTAACATAAAATAATTGTTTGTTTTATTTATTATCTGATCAAATATTTATTCTAATATTATCTCAAATACTTGAAAAATTTGGTATTCAATTGTTTCATCCGAAAAAATTGAATTTAAAATTTATTACTTTCATTTTAATTTATTGCTTTACAAGTACTGTTGGAAATGTCTTCGTTGCTGCATACATAACTGTACACGACGAATTAAAAATGACTGAACGGATTGTAACGTATTTTTATTTTTCAGCTTTACCTCCACAAAACGAGTAACATGTCAACATACTCTCAATTAAAATATTTCGCCATAACTTGATAATTTACAACAAACGAAACGAAACGGACTATTTGACTATTTAACTATTTCCTATAGTTAAATAGTCAAATATATGATCAGAAACAACCGGTAATAGAATACACGATAAATAAATCGTATTGCGTTGTTGGAGATACTACAAACCGATTTTTTCGAAAACGAAGCCTCGAATGAAAATATTATACATCATATTTTTTCCTTATTTTTGTTTACATACAATCACTCCGTAGTTAGTTGTATTACGATTCTCCATCCACCCTGTATATTCTGTCGCCACGAATATTTTGCATCAGTCTGTGAAGGAGTTGGACAAATTTTATTCACGAATAACGAATAAAAATTTTGGATCGATTCGTAAATGAGCTTCTATGTACGTTTCATTCATAAATTAATTTATAAATCAGAATCTATTAACGAGTTTTTTAAATCACTATTCCGACGAGCAAGAGCTAGTTTACGAGCGTATCTGACATTTTTATTCGTCATTGAAAAATAAAATTTGCCTAATTTTGGTCCACGTTATAAAACATTGGAAGACGTTTCCTAGCGAAAAAAATCCCATTTGAGTTTCATTCGATCCCAAGTACAGATCGGATCGAGGGGGCAGTCGTGAGTTCGGTTGAGCACCAGTGGCTACCTGAGTTCTTTTTCACATTTTTTTCCTCTTTCTCCTGGTCCTCTATTCTTCCTCCCTCTGCAGAGGTGTGCGTAACCCCCTCTACCGTTGGAGTCGAGGGCCCCAAGGGTGGCAAACCTTCCCTTCCCCCGTTTCTTTCTCTATTCTCTGCTGGCTGCGAACTTCTTTTTCTCTCCCCCTCTTCTGTCTCTGACCCCTCCGCTCTGGTTCTTACCTGCGAGAGCCTGGAACACCCTTTTGGGTCGCGTGGCACCGTGCACCGGCACACACGCGAATTCTCCCATAGAAATGGCTCGTCGGGGTGCGTGGGCCCGACACGGTGGCAGTCCACGTATCGGGTGTCCCGCAAATACAGGGGAAAAAGTTGTCACGAGGATAAACCGATAACCCCGTGGAGCTGTTTTCCCGTTTCCACGCGCGGATCCTTTTACCATTTTGTAGCTGGAAGACGGATACGTTTCTTTTCTGCTCCCTGTCAGCTACCTTCGGCCTCTGTTCGGACACCGAGCAACTGTTAAAATTTATCTGCGGGCATAAGGAGAAAAAAAAAAGAAATAATGCTGGCTATCCGTCGAGGAAGATAATCGAATTAAGCCTTTCCAGGGCGCGCAGGTGTTCCATTATTTCTTTGGCCGTTTTACAAGCCAGGGCCTTTGTCGTGTCTCGCGCCCTCCCTTCCCTCGTGCCTCCTGGATTTTTCTTGACATTCGTTTACATTCGGCTCGGTTTAATCGCGATCTCGACAGGTGGTGATGCGTTAGAAATTCGATCGACGGCCGGATAATTCGGGCATGAATTACTTTTTCGCTTAATCTCGGCCTTGCTCTGTCCGACTTGTCCTCGCTGGGTAACTCGATCGAAATTTTCATCAAATCCCCGGGCTCTACGCGCGAGCATAGTGGGAACGAAAAGGATCCCTCTAAGTTTCACGATCGCTGGCCCAGCGAGGTACCCACGCGGATCGGGCGTCCGATCGTTTTTCGAAAAAGGGGAAAAAATCGTCCAGGCAAGGTGAACACATAGGAATCCCGGGTCAAAGTCCAGACGACCGGTCACCCAATACTGGCCCGCATTAAAGACGTCCCATCGAGCGTGTAATCGTCTATTTTAACGCAGCCTCTCGGTTGCACCCGAATTTTCAAAATTCAGATGCCCACCCATAGTGAAACCATGCGTTTCTGACGTTTCGTTGATACGTCCAATGCAGAGGCCTGTTTTGTAGACCTTCGTACTCGATAACAAGGGTTAGTTGCACTTACAAGAAAGCAGAGCCATAAAATACTATTTTAACGAGTAAATACTTAATATTTTATTTTACATCCTACATATAGTGTTGAAAATAAAATATTTTTTTGGAAACATGTTTTAAAATGATACAGTAGAGTCATATTTACCCCGACTCTTCTTTGGTATATATTATGGATTACATTTCATCAAAGTAATAAAAGTAACAAAAAGACTTAAATCTATATTTGCCTTAGTAAATTGTTGCCTCGTCCAAATCTTGGGTATTCCATTTATTAATTTCTTAAAATATTCTGCATTTAGCCCAAAGATTGAAAACCCAAAAACGTTTCAAAACAACAAAAATATAGATACAATCCTGAATGGTTCTATAAGATTCTATTCCCTGAAAAACACGTTAAAATTCTACAAAATACAGAATTGTTCAGAAATGAAATTTAAAAAAAATATGCAATAAATTTTGTTAACAGACGGTTATTTTCCATTTGATAACAAAAGAATATCGTGTTTGATAGAAAGACATGACTGCTTCCAAACTTCTAAACGGTAGTGCACAAATAACTTGGGGATTTAATTTGATAAAGAAGCATAAGCATCGGTGGGCATGATTTGGTTTCTTATATTCCATGCTAAAATTATGTCTTGAAGAGAGGAATTACTGTAATATCGAACGATAAGTCAGTAGCGCTGATCATTCGTCAGCCCGACGTAAACAGGGAAAATGAAAACTCTTTCGGTCGTTTTTTTTCCAGAACCGCGAAATGCAGATACGATCGCGCACTTCTGTTCCACCGAGCCCATTTTATTTTTTATGCCGGCTCTTGTTTTTCAACGGTTCGCGTTTCCACGCGCTTTTTTTACGAGATCGTCCACGCTGAAAGTGTCTGGCATTTTCGCAGCGCGTAATATTCGACGATATTTTTCCCCTTTTTTCCGCGTCGCTGCAGCGAATCCGCGGAACGGTGTCGGCGCGGTATAATCGATTCACGGAATCCCGTTTCTGCCGATTGATTTCGTGAATCTCGCGCTTCGAAATTCATTGTGAATTCAGGCTGCGAGAGAGGGCAATTTTTAAAAAATAGAAATTGTATAATGTCTCGCGTTTTAATGGAATCTCGACCATATTGTCGATATATGACTTTGATTAATACTCGAAGCTGATGTTTTGCTATTATAGGTACAAAATAAATCCAGAAATCAAGGCTTGGGTTCAGATGTTCTTTTATGTTTAATTAAAGTATTAAATCAATTATAACACACATAAGACATTCTAATGGATTGAATATTTAATCCGTTAATATATTGATAAAAACCTATTGGAAAAGTTGTGCAGGATATCGAATATAAATTATTGTTGAATTGTGATAAACCATCCACAGACGAGCCGTCACTCGTCTATTTGCCTCAAATAACGAATGAAGTGTTATTTCAATGAATTTGGTTCGAAGAACGCTATTTATTAACGAACAAAGTATAATTCTTCACTCAATTAAAAAATTAAATTAAAAAATTTTAAATCATTCTAAAAAAATTATTTTCGATTACAAGGGTCAATAACAATCATTTTTTGTCAATAGACATACCCTCGAATTCCTAACCATTTTCGAGAAAAAAATTCCTTACCGAAAATATAATTTCAGGCCAGAAATCTCACTCTAAAATTTCAAGCGAATCTTTAAAACATCATAACTTCTGAACGGATTGGACGATTTTAATGTTTAAAAAAGCAAACTACGCGTATTTTGATGGAGAATATGTACAAATCGCAAAAATATTCGAAAAGTTGGTCCTTGACCTCGCAAAATGAGAAAAACCCCATAAAAATGGTCCAATTTTCAAACAGCCATAACTTATACAATTGTGAATATATTTCAATGAAACTTTTTTCTGAAGTAGAGCTCATGGGTACCTACAACAAAGTATTAGACAACTTTTCTGTAGATCGTCAAACAAAATTACTGAAAATGAAAAAGGAATTTTTAAGAAAAATCGACAGGGGGTAGGTGCCTAAATTTTTCGGCGAAAAAAAGAAATTTCGAATCGTTCTAAAAAAAATATTTTCGATTGCAGGGGTCAATTACAATCATTTTTGGTGAATAGACATACCCCCGAATTCCTTACCATTTTCGAGAAAAAAATTCAGTACGGGTGGAACTTTAAACATTAATAACTTTTTAACGAAGCCTCCATCAACAAATTGGTATTCTTGATTTTCGTCCTATTTTAGCCTCTAGAATCTCACATTACAATTTTTCCCAGGGGTGGCCAAACAGCCTGTATACGGAGTTCACAAATAGAAGATTCTATTAACAAATCAAAACTTTGCCCATCCCTCGTGGTTTTTTTTTTTAAACTAATTAGATGTGCTTAATGGCTTTAGGGTATGTAAATTCCTTTTGTAAAATAAGGTACATCGCCAGATGACCAAATCAAGTAATGTTGAACTAAATGATGTGTCCTATAATATAAATTGTTGGAATTCCCAACACTTATTCCTCTTGTCAAAGCCACGTGGCATTTTCAGGTCAGCAGATCTGGCTCGTAAAATTTGTAGAATCGTATCGAGAGGCTCGAGTCGTAACAAACTGAACAAACAAGTAAATAAAGTAGAAATTTGGATGTACTCTGTGCTCGGTATGAGATAACTACACCGCGTAGAGGGAAAATAATTTTCGGAAATTCTAATTCGATGGTGTCCCCGCTGATATACGACGCCGAGTGGGGCTGACCACCAAATCGCGGTCATGTCTTGCGCGCTGAAAATCGCCGTACGCAGCGCGCTCCGCGCGCGGTTTTCGAGGTTGTGTCGCGCGTTTCGCGAGCTGTAATGCCGAATTGATGCCGGCCGAAATCCGTGTAGATGGTATCGTGGCGGCCAGCGACCGGCTGTAACGCGTAATTCGCCACCGGTGGTCGATTTCCCTCCTTCTCGACCCATATTCCACCGCTTCCGCGCGAAAGAACGCTCGCGCGACGACGTTCTTTCGCTACGAAAACTCTCTTATTGACCTTTTCCAAGCCTTTTTAACATTTTTCCTCTTACCCGGTTCTCGCGAATGCGGAAAGTAAATCGAAGGACCCGGTGTAATAACCGGGTATCTCCAGTTTTCTCAATGTTATAAGGCATTGAAAAGAAAAGAAGCTTCTTTTTCATAGTAGGGTCAATTGCCCTGATATGGAAAACTTATTTTATGCACATGCTTCGTTTATTTGTAGAACTTATATAAAAATTTACGTATTATGGACTTATAGGGACTTGTATGCTCTTTCGACTGGGTAAAATCAAAGTTAAAGTATAATAAAGATTTAGGAAATATTTATTATTTTTACTGAGATTCTTATTTTCGATATTAGGCTCATAGTGTTTGTAATATAGAACAGCATAATATATCGAATTTACTCTTCTAGAAAGAGAAAATATGATATAAAGAATAAGTGACGCACAAATTTCAATGTTTTAAAAAAATTCATTCAAGGGCGTGTTCCATTTTTAACCCCTTGACGTACGATTTAATTTTAAATAATTTGTCGAACGTATACTATTTAATATTGTTTAAATTTGTTTGTACAAGGAATGGCCACGAAAAAGAATAGATTCGTTTCATGAATACCTCGTAAATGTAAAAATATGTTGATTTCAATATACGAGACTCGATGGCGAGTGAGTAGCCTCATAATTGTTAAACTTGACATTAAGAACTTGTGTCAGACTCGTCATTATACGGAAAGGGGTTAACACGTGCGAAAATTTCCATAGAAATTTGAAAATACAGTACTGAGAATTTACATGGGAATTAATTTAAAAACTCTTGCATGTGCAAGAAATGGAACTCGCCCCAATAAACGCGCATAAAATTATTCAAATACGCTTATTTATTTTTATATTTAAATTTAAAACCAACAAAGAAAAATAGAAACAAGACTCGAAGGAAGAATTTATAGCTTTTTGTAAGAGATTGTATTAATACCTAAAAAAGTTTGGCCATCTCTGGCTGACACGTTGCGGACGGTGTCTCCGGTGGTTGCGCGAACACATTTGCTTCGTAAGTCGAACGTGGCCAGGCGGTTTCGGAATCTCGCGGAGCATGTGTTCGCGGCAATTCTTCATCGAGCACTGTTCAATAGAGGTGACGGCGGCAGGAGCCAACGTGGAAGACGAACTAGTCGTGACATGAAGCCGGCCCGGTGCTCAACACTACGTCATAATGGTCTAGCTGGCTTGCACCGGCCCTGAGGATGACACGATGGACCATGGTTTCGCTTGTCCTTTGATGCATGATATTGCAGACTCGGCGTTGCACGCTTCGGCAAACATGTCACGAGCAAGCCGAAACTGTTAGGATTCATAGTTATCTCGGCCGATCGTGTCGTAGTCGGACACTCGCCCTATCGTCCACGCACGGCTATATCCGTCCACCGTAATATGATATACTCCTTCTATAGTGGCCTTTTCCCGGCCAGTTATCGGCCAGCTGGACTTTCTGCTCTCGCCACTTTGATAAGCGGAACCGCTCGACGGAGCTATTCTTCTCAAAGCCGGCAGGTGAATTATACGAAATAATTAACACTAGCGGGTTCTTCCAAAGTGGGACGCTCGACACTCGGAACGGGCGTCCTGCAATTCGAATGGAACGCGAGAAAACATTTGTTACGCATCGGGTTGACCAAAAAATTATTTTGGTTTTTAAAAAAAGATTCAAACGCGAACTTTAAATTTGAATAAGAGTCCATTATCTAAAGACGAGTATTAGTCGCCAGATAGAGATAATGAAAAGGAAAATATTTTAAATAGATACAGGGTGTTCGGCCATGCTTGAGAAAAATTTTAATGGGAGATTCTAGAGGCTAAAATAAGACGAAAATCAAGAATATTAATTTGTTGATTGAGGCTTCGTTAAAATGTTATCAAAAGATTAAATTAAAAAATTTCACATCATTCTGGAAAAATTATTTTCAGTAGCGGGAGTCGATTGCAATCATTTTTGGTGAATAGACATATCCCCGAAATCCTACGCATTTTTGAAAAAAAAATACGAGTAGGTGGATAAATTTTTTGACAAAATTGAAAACTTTCGAATCGTTCTGGAAAAATTATTTTTAGTTGCAAGGGTTCGTTACAATCATTTTTGGTCAACACACATACCCTCGAAATCCTACACACTTTCGAGAAAAAAATTCCTTACCGAAAATCTAACCTGAGGACAATAAATGCTTCCCTGAAATTGTATGTGTATCTTTAAAACGTCATAACTTCTGAACGGATTGGAGGATTTTAATGATTCAAATGCTTATAAAAAGTAAAATTTTTTTCATGTACGGGGTTTTCTAGTAGAAGTATTAGAAAACCACAAAAAATAATCTAGTGCTCGTTATTTTATTTTGATGTCCATTCAATGATATTATACATGCAGTACAGTATCATTTGTTGGAGTGTATATAATAAACACAATTTTCGATGACTGACGCATAAATCAGATTGTATCTTACCAATAACACGAATGATGTTTGCTTTGAAATCGTCAACAGATCGTGGTTTGTTGGAACAAGCGAGAGACTTAACATTACCCAATAAGAAAAAGTCTGATGGCGTCAAGTCGTAAGATCTTGGTGGCCAGTTGACAGCTGCATTTCTCGAAATAATCTTATCATCGAACTTCGATGTCAATAAAGTGATAGTTTCGGCGGAAGTGTGGCATCTGGTACCATCTTGTTAAAACTAAATCTCAGACAAATCGAAACCACATAATTCACGCAAAAAAAAAGGTGAAATTATCGGACGATAATGCTTATCATTAATCATTGCAATTACCCCTTCATTTTGAAAAAAAGAAGGGCCGATGACTCCACCAGGAACAAAATCATAACGCAGAGTGACTTTATATGGGTACCAAGGTTACTCGATTATTGGCCCTCAAATTTGACAATTTTGACTATTGACAAAGCCATCTATCCAAAAGTAAACATCATCTTTTTTGGCAAAATCAGGATCGTAGTACGATCAACAAACTCACGGTGCATACGATGGCTTCAATTCCTAAGTTAATTGAATTTTGTAAGGAAGATATAAGTCTTTTTCAAATTTATCCACTAAATGACGAAATGTTTTTCGAATTGAACAGAGAATTTTGATAATAAATAAAACAATTTCAACGCATCGCGACTGTGCAACAAATAAGAAATATTCTGAAAATTTAAAGTTCTGTCACTCTTATCGGCGAACCCTAGAATCAGTTATTATATCGAAGGGAAGAAATTGATCGTCGTTCGAAGGGTTGGGAACGCAATAACAGGCCGCGACAATAAAATATCGTCGAATTAAAGTTAATCCGAATTCTTCCACGGCGGTTTTCGAAACCAGTAAATCCAGCCGATCCTCATAAATTCTTGGCACGACGCGCGCACGTAGATTCGCGCTCTCGTCTTTCTCTGCATGCCACGTAGGTATACGGGGTGGGCATTAATAACAGATGAAGCCCCGACTGCGGCAACCACGTAATGTTTATCTCGTTGTTTATTCCGCGTGCGTGGCAGCCGCAACGCGGGAAAACGCGCACAGCGCCGTGCGGATTCTTAGCGCGATCGCAGTTTTGATTTATAAAGACGCCTCGCGAATTTATGCCCGACATTAATTTTGCATCGACTCGCTGGCGTGTATGCATGCCGAAGGATCGTCTTCTTCCGCTTCCCCGTTTGACGGGGGCCGTTATCTACAATAATATAATTTTAAACCTTTAACAAGTTAACCTCCCGTTTCCCATCGTAACTCAAATCGTGATTCGGCGTGTCGATAATTTTGTTAATTTTTATATTTATTGATATAAACACGGTAAAAATTATTTCATGTTAGGTCACATTATTGATCGTATCAAACATTACGCCTATCGTTTAAAATATTGTTCTAATAAATACTACGTTCAATATGTTTTGTATTTTCTTTGTAGCAATTAATGTAACACTTCGAGGTATACATGGATAACTTTTCCAAAAATTTATAATCAGAGATCACAGTTTGATTAAATAAAATTTTAACGTTCCTGCTAGAAATTCGAGATTTTAACCACTTTTTATACCTACGCGTTACATTTCTAATTTCAATTTTACTGATCCGTTTAGCAGAATTAATAAATTTTTTAAATATTAGGTTTCTATCATTCAACTATTTTAAACAAACTAAATACTACATTTTTATTGTATCTTTAAATATTATTAACGATCGATCGAATAAAAGTGAACGTTAAATAATTAAAGCGTAATTATTTAGTACAAGGGTCAATCGTTCGAAACGATTGTGTTTCGACATTTACATGTTAGCGACTGACAACTTTTGTATAAAAGTTCGTTCTATCTGACTTTGTTTTCATGTTAATGACGTTTTAATACGTTGGAGTCTGACGTGTTAATATAACTACACTAATTTTATCTATTATTCACGCTCAAGGCTTCACGCGTCATGTACGATTTTATTGATTATTTATAATCAATTCTACTGTTCTCCGTGAATCATTTTAATCCGTTATATGGAAGACATTAATACGTACGCGTTGAATCTGTTCAATAATTCTTGCTACGAAAGGTAAAAACTGTAGGTCATATACATAATTAGCGAATATTTGTTTCATCTCTTTCGTTTATTATTTTTGCGCGTAGAATGACTTTGTTTTTACCAACTTTCTACAGTAAACAAAGTTATCTCAGGGATTAAGAGAAGCATTGCATTTTTATCCAGTTATGTCAAGTTGCAGTTTTATTTGTTAATCGCGAAGAATTTCGTTTCAACGTTCTTTCTTTGTTTGTTTCAGAGAAGTCGGGTTTCCAATCGCCGTATGGCCCCACGATGGACAACGGAATGGTAAGTGCATTTCTAACATTTGCCACGTTAGGGGTTTCATTAGTCAGAAAAAGAGATGTGCAGAAATTTATTCGACGAATAATAACTATGTTTAATAATTTATTTGTAACGTTTAGGACTAGATGAAAATTTTGCCCATTTTTTCAAAATGAACGTTGATAAAACGAGCAAATTCTAGCACTAAAAATCTTTTAACAAATACTTCAAGTTTCTATATTTAATTTTATATCCTTTTATCGTAATTACGGTATTGTAGCAGTGAACTGATGCGGTCAGACAGTGAATCAAAATAATGGGCAACGATTCCCAGATATTATTTACGACCTCAAACAATGCGTTCCTGTTATTGAATTTTTGGTGACACAATAGCCTCTCAACCTTCCTCCAAAAATGTTTAATGGAGTCTAAATCAGATGATTGCGCTGGCGAAGTCAAATACTAAATGTTGTTATAGCCGAATCACGTTTAATCTGTTTTTATATTAATTTCGTATAACATGCGATAAGATTGCAGTTGCAGGTAACTCATGATATTGAATTCTTCGAAAATTAACTTTTATCTAAATCCTCTTAATTCTTCGACTGTCATGTCGCCCATACCGACGACTGGATTTTCCACTATGGAACTGGAAAAATTAATTCTCCAGTTCAGATGTCGGGGAGAATAAATATGTGCATAGTTTACAATGGTTTAAAATCAAAATTTTGTACGGTTTTGATCTGGCACTAAATGTGTTAATATGATCTTCAGTTTTAGTTTGCGCACAGTTAGTATAAGCACAATGTTTATTTTTTTAAAAAAGTATATTTCCCCGATTGGTTGACAAATGTGTTGAGATTTTTTTTCTTTATGCATTAGCGCATAGATGAACAGGAAGTGAGTTCAGAATTTGTCTCCCTTCCGTTCGACCGACTCGAAACTCAAGATAAAGCGGGATTACGCAAGAAACAGGAGCGTAATAATTATTGCAGCCGTAGAGGCAAATTTATCCGAGAAAAAGTTACTCCCTTTCTTCCTACTTCCTGTTTCGCGCCCTGAGCCGCCCGCTAGATAATCCGAAAACTTTATTGCGGGCGATATTTTTGGAGAGCGGTTCTCATTGTGCTTAAAATTTTCTTGCGAGGAGGTGAACACGCGTAAATTTATAGTAATTAACTGGTATACGCTTTTATAATTTTTACGAAGGTGTGTATTGATTTCTTTCAAACGCTTCAGCAAATGTTCATCAAGCTTCTATAATAGAGCATAACTCTGAAATCGCATACTTGATATTTTGAAATTCGATGTAATCCTATTGTCACTATAATTGTGGTTTTAAAGCAATATTTTGAATGTCTTGCTAGGGTACAGTTGAAAATTTGTGTTTATTCTAATTTATCTTTCAATTTACGTGGCATTATTAGACAACACAGTTATTCACACTGTAGAATGTTTTTTTACATACAAACTCTTTATATAAAACGTCTTTCTCGTTTTCTTGCGGCATTTGCACAGGTTGAAGTGTATTGTCGTCTTTCTATTTTCTTTTGGCTTATAAGTTATATCTTTCGACAAATATTTGTCAACCAGTGTTGGATTTAATTACATGAGTAGCTAATTTTTTCAAAAATGTCTTCCTAACAATAGATTTTATTAACGATGGGTTCCATAAGTTATGTTTTATATTTCAAATTACGTAGGCATTAGCCATTAGCTTAAGAAGCTCTTTTACACGAATATTCGTTTACTAATTTGTCAAGAATATAAACTCCACAATTGGTTTCGTTGTAAATTTCAATAGTTTCTGATAAAATTGCATGGTCGTGATGCGTCGATGATAATAAAATAATACATCTTCCGTTCTTTGGCGTGTATGATACTGGTGTTAAATTTTTAGTGAATAAAAACTCCGATGACATGACATCTATTTTTGATCTGTAATAAACTTCTTGGTAAATTCTCATGATTCTTACGTATAGTTTCAAATATAATTATTTTTTGTTTGAGCAAGTCATTTGTTAAATCAATACTTCTAAAATAGTTATCGGTTGCGGTGTTACTTAAACTTAAAATAAAGATAAGGAATAAATGAAAAATAACTGTAAAAAACTGTATCATGAGAACGGGCTGTAAGGGTTTCGAAGAGCCTCAGTTTGCCCACCAATGGTATATACCTTATAACTGACTCGTAAAACCGGGATTTCATGTCTCTAATTTCATTAAATATGAAAATAGCCTCGTGAAACGTCGATAAAACCACGTTCGTTTAAAAATCTCGTGATTCTGGAAAGCTCGTTCGTTCCGATGGCACGTAATTAGACGTTCCACGGGGACGAAATCGTCGCGACTTCCTCGCGAATTACCAACGATACTTCTCCGCGGGAGAGCGAATTAATCTCAGCCGCCCGCGGCGATTCGCGTGCGTTCTTTCCTCTCGGAAATAAGAATTACCTAATTTCGCGAAGGTTGAGCGTCGTCAAGCTGGCCGGTTTTAATATCATTTACGCCTCGCGCTCTCGTTCGCGACGAAGCATTTATACGGCCGTGTACGTGTGCCCCCGCACACTACGAATACGTACATACTAATATATACATTATATGGAACAAAGGACCACCGTCGGAGGGGTTGCAGGGGGGTTAAGCGGTCTCGGATGAAAAGTTATCCCGTGGCGCGGATAAAGTCCCTCGCATTTTCTTCTACCACGGTGTGTGTCGACCATCCATTTCTTCCGCGCGACCTCCGTGACGATCGCTAATTAGCCGAGTCGGCGAGAAGACTGCCGAAACGAAACGATTCCACGCGATGAAACTCGTTAAGAGGGTTTTCCTTGTGCGTTGGCTTGAAAAATGAGCAATATTTAGACTATTTTTTGTTTTTTATGCGAGACTTCTATAATCAGGAATTATCAAACTAAAACTTTTTGTGCTGATTAATACACTCGTCATTGCGTGAATTTTGGTCGTATAATTTATTATAATAATAAATGAATTATCAACGACGGACTGTGAATGCAGAAATACGTAAAATTGGGAAAATTTTATTCACGAATAACGAATACAAAAGATTCATTTGTAAACTAGCTCTTGCACGTTGCTTCGCTTGCCTGAATATCGATTTGAAACATTCGTCGATAGACTCTAGTTTGCAAATGGATATTTCCAATAAAACGTAAAGGAGAGTTAGTTTACGAATAAATTAACTTTGTAATAAAAATCGGTGGAGCATCGATGTCACGATCGGATGGAATTATTTCCACGATTCGTAATTAATAAAGCGTTGTTTACTCTCGATTCTATGCGAGACGTTATCGAAACGCACGTCGAATTTATGAAATGCGTAATAGAAAGGCGACCTTGTGCCCTCATTTAACGCGCCTATTGCTGCACTTTTAATTGTTGCATCTCGACGACCTTTATCGGTGACCGTCGACGTTTTGCAGTAACCTCGGTCGAGAACTGGCGAATCGTAGCTCGAATCCTTCGAGGAGTTTTCTACTTGTTCTTTAATGGAATGATTTTCTTTGTCGGCGTTATTCGAAAACTGTTTGCATATGAGCGGTTAGTAAGACTTCTAGGAAGAGGCGTTGATAGTAGAGACTTTTTTACGTCGTCGGAGAGCAATATCTAATCGGTAGTCGTTAAACCATAACTGATAAGAAGTATTGATTTCGATGGGTGATTTATTGGACTCGCCTTCTATACTCTTCTTCGCATTGGTTCCTTCGTTCGTACGTGTCTTCTGACAGTCTCTATGTAAAATTCCAATTGTAAGCGTGTTACGTATTATTTAAATCATTTTGCGTCATCTTTGTAACTTTTAAAATGTTAGATAATTGGAATGCAGATGTATAATTAATTGGCAATTAGAGCAATTACGGTAATAGAAAATTTATTTCAACGTTTCAACCGTGTGGATGCGGTTTGCTTCAGGAACCGCTTCAGAAACATTGCAATAAATTTTCTATAGATGTAATTACTCTAATGGCCAATTAATTACACACCTCTCTTCTAATCATTTACGCAAATAATGGAGCAAAAATCTACGCACAATTTGCGTTATCAATTAATTTTTTTTAGATTTGGTTTCAGGACTCCGTGACAGTGAATTGAGCTTACAAATGAGAAATTTTGCGAACGAAAAATGCTTCTATTATCAAAGGAAACGATTATTTGTAACTATTAATCCTTTCATTTTCAAATTATTAAAATGTCATAGGAAAGAATATCGAAATAATCGATTATCAAAGTACATACATAGTTTTATATATTGAAAACGTTTGAAGCTTTCTTTGTATTATTTTTATTTCAAACATGTATAATAATTTGCATTAAAAAATTCTTTAACGCGATGAACAGCCTTTTTTACCATTTGCAAGTTGCAATCTTAAAGTAAATAATACAATTCTAAAAATAAATATATTTTCTTGATGAAATCTGTAATTCTTGTGTCATCGTGGGTCATCAACTAGGATATAATAATTTTTAAAGTGGCACACTTTCGTGTAAGTTATTCATTTTAACGATCTTGGATCAATTTTACATTAGCAGAACATTTAATTTTTGACACAGTTTGCATCGCGATGGAAAAATATTTTTTAATATGGTCAAACGCTAACATTTAAGTATCTCGAACCGGGAAATATATGACTTAATCAATTATCATAATAGCCGGTACAAATAATGCTTTACGATTATTCGTGAAACATATTTGCCTTTCGTGCTTTGCAGCTACCGACGAGAATATTTTCACAAATCTGTTAAGTGATTCTGTGTGGAGAGGGGGGAGACCTGTTCCGCGTTTCAGTATAAGATATCTGAACACTTTAATACAATGACCTTGGGTTCAGTCTGTACACTTGTCGAATAACCGATATAAACTGATCGTTTTGCAGACGTATGGCGGAGCAGCATACGGTCCGACGGCGGGAGGGCCAGGCGGGGGGCCAGGTGGGGGCGGCGGCGGGGGTGGCGGAGGCGTAGAGGGCGCCACCTACCCCCCGGATTCTCCGTACTTCCCGTTCGGAACCCGGGGTGTACCGCCCTCCGGGACACCCACTCCCGCTGCCAACCCTGCAGCACCCACCGGCACCAACGGAGCACGGTTACCAAACTCCACAGCTGGTTAGTTTATTCTTAACCCCTTTGTCGTCGGTCGGGAGTCCGTCAAAGTTGAAGTGTCTCGTTCGATTGTTTCAGGTGCGGCAGCCGTGAAGAGGAAAAAGGATGTAAGTACCTTTTGCTCCTTAAAGGGTGGTCGGTTAGAATAGATCAATGATTCTTAACCTGTGCTCCACGAACCCTTAGGGAATCATAGATTTCTGGGGATCCGCGAATATTTGTAGGGAACCATTGAATATTTATTTTAATATGTTTTCTCAGATTTATTGAAAGAGATTTTACCAAACATATTGGTAGAAAATATCATGTAACTCCACTATTTTCACTTAAATCTTTCTTCGATATTATGTCTCGCATGGATGGAGGGAGGCAGAGTATATCTCCTCTAAAAAAATTAGTCCAAACCTTAGTTATTTCTGATTTTGAACTAAAACTTGGTTTCAATGTTATGTGTTATTTTTATACGTGGTATTTTGTCGCGCTACTTAATTTTCAACTAGCAAAAGTGTATTTTACAAAAATTCCATAAAACAATAAAATTTCAGCCGTTTATATCGATTAACCAAAATTAAATGTCAGTCATATTTAAAATAATTAAAAATTTATATTTTTTGATAATCTCGTTTCTCGAAAAGCTTGCTTGAGTTTACGTGATAACTGCCTTCCGACGAAATAAAAATTAGTTGTTACCGAATGATCGTTTTCGAAAGAAGGTTGAGAATAATTGTTATTTTGTGAAATTCGGGAATAATCATTGATCGTTTGGTTTTTGATTTAGCAGGCCCTGGACGGAGCGGACGGCGAGGTCGTAACAACGCAGCACTGGGTGAGTGACTCAAAAATATTTAATAAGCGCATGCCAGTCTGCGGGAAACGCGTTCCCCATTCGATAATGGCTCGAATGCATCGAGACCATGTGAGTTCAGCGGCGCGATTGGTAAACGCCACCGACGGAAAAACGATAGAATTAGGTTGCCTCGTAAATTACACTGCTCTTTTTTTTTCTTCTTCGTTCCTCGAAGTACGAAGAAGACGCTCCGATGATCTCAGAGACCGCTCACGATCGTAATCTTTATGAGCTGAGTTACGATGGATAATGATTTTACCAAGAGACCAGCGTCGGATAAAACTTCAGGATCTCGAGTCGTTTTCTCATGAACGTAATCCACGCTGGTCGCACGCCTCTCATTTTTCATCCAACGAAATTATCCCCACGTTCTTTACTTCTCGATAGGCGATATGTATTTAATCCTGAAAGTACTGAGCCACGAAAGACCAACGAATGGATGGTTTTTTCGAACTCGTGCAATTCCTACACGTTTATTCTGAAAATAATTGTGCTTTAAGAAAAGAAATTTATTACATTTAAGAGTGTCACATTTCGTAGAAAAGATGGTAAAATTTTCTTTTATTTAGAGTAATTGTTAAAAAGCGAAGAAATATACAGGGTGTTCGACCACTCCTGGGAAAAATTTTAATGGGTGATTCTAGAGGCCAAAATAAGACGAAAATCAAGAATACCAATTTGTTGATGAAAGCTTCGTTAAACAGTTATTAACGTTTAAAGTTCCGACCGTACTGAATTTTTTTCTCGAAAATGCGCAAGATTTCGGGGGTATGTCTATTGACCAAAAATGATTGTAATTGACCCCCGCAACCGAAAATAATTTTTCCAGAACTATTTGAAATTTTTGAATTTAATTGTTAATAACTTTTTAACGATGCCTCATTTCGTCATATTCGTCGGTTTTACTGTAATTAAATTATAACGTTTTAATTTTCACTAAATAACAATAATGATGGGAGGCATATAAACTGATTAAAATAAATAACAATAAAAAAATAATAAATTTACAAATACAATAATTAAGAAATTTAACCAAGAAGCTTATGTAGGAATACGAAACATCAGTATTTAAATTCAGGTCAAAATAGAGGTTGCCGTGCAAGGGTTAATATTTAGTGTAATGCTCGTTTGTTAATTCCGTCTTTTGCAAAGTCTTATTAGTTTTTAACAGAGTTAAACATAAAAAGTTCTAATAAAATGAGTTTCAAGGTTTTGCCAAGGGTCGCGTGTTCGAGTTAAGTAAAAGATCCGATTGCAAATGATCGAGAATACCCGATTTAAATAAACCATGTTCGGAAATGTGACATGCGTACAGCGCGTGAAAGAGTTGGCTCTCGGTAAATAGGATATAATATCGATCGATAGAAGAACGTTAAATATTTGTCGTCCGCGTTCGTGATTCTCTTTCGAGTGGCAAAGGAAGAGAGGCGAACACAAACTGCCTCTTGATGATCAAACACGCTCGCGCACCTGTTTAAATTTCTCTTTCCGTGCATCTCGTTTAACTGATTTATCGAAGGAAGCTATGTCTCATCCGAGATTTCGCCAGCGTTACGGTTGTTTTTGCCAACAACAGTTCTTTTTAGTCGTGTCTATGTATCAAAAATTTGTAGAAAGCAAAAAGGTTTTCAGGGCAGTCGTTTCCAAACTATGTTAGTCAAAATTAGACTTCGATGTTAAAACTGAAATCTGACTTTTATGTAGGAAATTTAATTTTTGGACTCTGATCTCATCGTGTTCTGATATCATACAGTCATTTTCTCTGAAATCAAAGGATGCAGTTCTGTGAAACTTTAATTAATTTTTCTCAAACTGCAACTTTCATCCCTATTATAAATGATTTGTTATAACTGTATGTTCGAGAGTTATTCTTTTCTGCGATCATAATCGTAATGACAAAAATTTCAAATTCTATTTGGAAAACTGTACAATAAATCGTACTGAAATTTAACATCCACATATACTGATTTTTAAATTTAATTTTTAACAAATTATGTTATAATGATTTTCCTATAAATACAAGTATAAGTCAAGTATCGTACATTTTATAATTTACGTCTTTGATAATACAAAAATGGTCGTTTAAAAATCCTAGCATCGGAACTCCGTCCAGGTTTTGTAGACTTCCCTTTTTATCGACTAAAATGCCTGTTGTGCTGAAAAGTCTGAGTATATAGTTGATGGCGGTTCTGAAGATTGAAAGTCGAAAGTTTCTTTAAGTTTGGATACTTTATGCCATCCTTCCAGTACTTGAAGATATTAGCAAAAGGCGGATGTAATGACTCTTGTAGGTAGTTATGAATCTCTTCTTCGGGAGTCTGGCAGGAGTTTTGGTTTTCGTTGGTGGAAGTTGACGTCATCAATTATGAATAAAAATCTCACATACTATGAATTTTTTGCTCTGTAAACATATCCTGACGCTTAAGATTGCATCTTATAAAAGTCAATTTTTCTTTACCTCAATTTTGTACGATTCAAGCTTTAAATTGAGACCAAAATCACTGTTCTTATTTACGCGTTATTTGGTTGCTGTCTACATATACATGAGTTTAAATAACTATCATAAAATTCGTATAATTAAAAACGAATATTAGTGAAATTTTATCAACTAGGCAGTTCTGTTTACATTTGAAGTGGAAAAAGTAGCTTACTCCATTTTCTGATATACACGTAATAGAATAATGATGGTTTAATCAAAATCGATTCAGTCGATTTTAAGTCAAACAATCAAACAGATGGCCAGTGAAGAATTTATAATTTGGTTTAGATACATTGCAAACTATACGTTTAAATGAAAATTGTATAAAAATTGTATAATTACAGACAAAATTACAATTTTATTTTTATAGAGAAGTCGAAGTTTATGATTTCGTTTCTCTGGACCTTTTTTCGATCGTTGCTTTCGAGACGCGTCGTTCCTCGTCGATAAACTACCACTTCCGTGATTACCGGGCAAACAAGGGTAAATATGTCGAAGGGGGTTTGTGAAAAGGGTCGTGGGCGGTGTTTTCGCACTCTCCCTCGATGTCGATTGCGTCCAATCGGTGAAAGATGATCCCCACGATGCGGTGAAAAATTTACGCGTCGATGATCCTTTGATTGATTTATTTATTTATTTATTCAGCATACGCTTACACTGCCTACGTACACTTCTGTACGTGAGTCATCGGAAACATAATAAATACAGAATAAGAACGAATCGAAGTTATATAATTACGAATGTATTTACGACAATTAGCCCCTTATTGTATAAAAAAAACATTAACATGTTCATTAGCTACGAAATGATTTGATACTTAATTTTTTTCATAGATAAATATTCAGTTCTCTAATGCATACTGATTTGTATTTTTCTTCCGTACGCTTATTATCTACTATTTACTCGTAAGTGACGACCGTTGATAAATCGTTAGCTACGAGTTAACTCATAGTTGGCAGTCAATATGTTAATTAATATTAATTGAAAATGTGTAAGGTTATTCTTCTCTTATATTATACCGAGAACGGTTCGATTTCACATCATGTAATTTTTGCTCACATGTTTACTCATATTAATATTCAGATAAAGTGTGGTTTTATACTCTTAATTTGCCTAATTTAATTTAAATACACCTCTGCTTAACAAACTGTTTGCCCCCAAAAGTGGCTACTGTTAAAAGCCCTATTATTGTACAAAAACACGTTACAAAGTAACATAACACTGGGAATTTTTCTTATCGACGGTCAACACGTTCAAAATAAAATCATTTCGAAGCAATGCGTGGAATGACTCTTGTAAACATTAACTTTTTATCATATTTATTTTTGTGCACTGTATAAAATGATTAAATAATAAATTAAGAAAATCGTATTACACATTTAGAAAGAAACATGCTTCTGTATTCTCGTTGGACGATGGTCCATTGATCGCACTCGTGAAACCTTTTTTGTCATTTCTCCAGTGAAAGTTTCGATAATGTCGCGTATAATTTATCAAGCAACCGCGTTGCCCAAAATTACGCGAATGTATTCGGAAAGATTCAGGGCCATCGGGTGATTAAAAATAACTGGCACACGCGTTTCACCGTTGTCATGGAAATTGATTCGATAAGGCCCTCGGGGCGAAAGAGATCGATAAGATTATGACGATTCCATGTTTTCATTTTCGATGACACGCATGACACAATCAGTTACGCGAACGCCGCCGGTTATCGTCGCCTTTAATCATGCTCGATAATTCCTGAGCCGAATGTCGTCCTTCGTCGGAAAAATTTTTTAATTAAATCGCCACGAAATACTCGCAAATGATTTAATCTGTCGACAATCTTCGATCGAGCAATTTGAATTGGATCAGGTTAACAAATTGGAAAATCAGTGCATCGTTCGTCGCTGGTATTGCGTTATCTCGACGGTTGTATTATTATTTAGAGCAGTGTTTAAATTTTATTCACGAACTGGTTTTTATCCGTGACTTCGACCTCGTTGAATCTTCTTATGCACGAATGAAGTGTGTAAATAAAACTTAATTGCAATTCGCCTAGCGAAAATATGTACAGGAACAAATAGTTTTTAAATTCAATTTACAACAAATTATATTATGAATGCTTTTGCTATGAAAATGAGTATAAACGAGATATGTTACATTTTGTAGTTGGTATCTCTCACAACCCTTATCGTGACAAGAATTTTGCGACGTTTTCAGGGTGAGTCACGCAACTTGTTCACCCCGAATCACTTCCAAATAAAAATACTAGGAAGACAAATCGGACAATTTCTGTCTTTAATGCAAGCATATATTTAATGTTTTGGCCCCATTTTAGCGATAAATCTAATAAAGAGTTATTGGAATAAAATTGTCAAGACAAAGAATAAAATGGGTGCCACTCGTGAATACCCAATAGAAATTCATTGGAACGAAAACTTCTAGCAATAGATTTTTATTCGAATCAATATTCTTTAGCGTTAGGGGTAAAGTTGATATTATTCATAAAGGTATTCCTTTTTATTCAGGTAATTCTTTTGCAACTAGGATTTCCAAAACAATCCTTTTATATACCTGTTACGCATATATGTATAGAATGTATGAATTTTCAAACGTGTACAATTTTTTTGTGCTCTTGTTGAAAGCAAAGAATGTTTCTTAAGCTTCTGGTAATATGCGAGGCAATGTCAACTCTGTCGGCGCAAGAATGTGACTGGTACTCGGAAAAATCGCCCGACAATAATGGGTAATGGAGCCAAAACAATAATAAATAAACGTGGAGAGTCACGGCCGAATAAATCCTCGATTATCCCACGGTGCAGATCGTCGTTAATCCAAGCGATATGGCGTGTTGTGCGGACCCTTGGCCATAGCTGCGTAAGCCATGCTAATAATTTATTCAGCGCGCAGGACTACGCGATTACGTTTCTATTAGGATATGAGCGTTCTAGTGTCCTCGAGGGTGCTGTAACCGTATTCCCGCCGCCTCCACCGGGAGTTTCACTTATCGTTACCATCGTCCCTCCGAAACACACTGTCCCTTTTTTTTTTTAGAGGTCTCTCGACCGTGTCCGATAACGTCCTGCCACCGTAAGAAAACACAGAACCCTACTTCTTTTACCAAAATATAAATACCGCGAGCGACGATGGGAATAGGATTTTCGTTCGAGCGAAAAAAAAAGCTTCCAGGGCGAAGCAATTGAAATTACCACCCTTATTATTGTCTGCAGAGGGAGCTTAATCAAATAACAGTCGCATGGTGGAAATCGTTCCGAGGGAAGATCCTAAAAGATCCTAAAGATCCCGAGGCGACCCTAATTTTACTTCTAACAAGATCCTGTCGCGCTGAATTTAATTATTCTGCAGCGGAGATGCTGTTAACGATTATCTATAACTTATTGATAGATATCGGTAGTATCGTTAGGATATCGATAAAATTAATAAAATTGAATGAAATAATAAATTCATCGCTCGAATCTATTTATTTATAGACGAACTCACTATCGAAAGTATGTTTGTTAATTACGCAATTTGTTCCCAAACCTACGGCGGAAGAAATTTGAGAATACTGAAAAAGTTATTTTTATAAGGGAATAAATAAATTCAAATTAATTCAAAATTTTAACCTTTCCTCGTATGTATCGCTTAAGACTCGTGTACCATAAGTGGTACGCTAACCATATTTTGTTAAATCCTGTCCTAAACGATTCTCTGCTCGTTATACACAACAGTACGTGGATCGAATACTTATGGTACTTTATCTACCTACAAAGTTTCATTGAAATCCGAGTGTTGCACTTGGTGCGGTTCCTTTGGCAGCGTTCGGTCGTTCCACGTTTCCCTTGGCGATCGTTAAAAACGAAAAAGTTCCACGGTTCGTTATCTGGCGGGGTTTTTCACACGACGTCGTTGCATAGTTCGTTTCGGTTAAGATCTCGTATCCCCCATATCTTTCTAAAGCATGTTTGCGCATTGAAGGGGTCATGGGTATCGGAAGACCATATGGTGTCGCGTGCTACGGTCGCCAGACCGTGGAGCCCTTCCAGTTCACTTCCACGGCTCGCGCTATGGCTGCTTGAATGGCTTCTCGCTAATTCGTGGCCCCGAGGAATTTTGTGGCCGCGTCGAAGAAACGAAGGATCCAGGCTCCCGTGTAAGTGGCACGCATTTACACGGATCACTGGACGGCCCTTCTCGAGCTGGACCACCGACAACTTTTGATGGACGCACTGTCCGTGTGGTCCGATGCTCGTCCAAGCCGCAGGCTACGCCGGAAATGACACCATTGCTTTTTAACCCTTCTGTAGGCAACCGGGTACTCACCCATTTGTAACTTTTATAACAATTTTTTATGATTGCGTACAAATATTATAATATCGTTCCAGATACCCATTCTTTAGATATTTTTACGTGCATTGATTTACGTACATACAGGGTGTTCGACCACCCCTGGGAAAAATTTTAATGGGAGATTCTAGAGACCAAAATAAGACGAAAATCAAGGATACTAATTTCTTTCTAAAGTAAAGATAAATGCTTTGTTAAGAAGTTATGAAAAAAATATGAAATGTTTCTTTATCCACTAAATAAACAAATTTATTAAAATTTTGTTTAAAGAAAGAAGTATTTTTAACGTAGAATTATGTGGATAACTTAAACATTTCTTTATTTTATAGTGATACTATTAAGTATTAGAAATGTAAATACATTATAAATTCGTAATTAAATAAGAATCATATTTCTTACGATAGAATAAGGAAAGTAACTTATTTAAATCCCTTCCTGGTCTGTCTAGGGTTAATCGTGGACCGATATACGCAGATATCGAAGTATGATGCATTTATCGTTGCATCGGTCTGTTGAACGTTGATTGACTTAAGGCGAGTTTACGATGCCCAGGGTCGCAGGTGTTTTCTCGAAGAAATTAAATCCTGGCCACTTTTGGGGTTTCGCTTTTAATTGCGTCGTAACATCCTCCGCCTGGCCACGGAAGGTTTACAGCAGGAGGATCATTAAGGTCGTTCCATAAGATCAAAGCATCGTTCCACGCGAACATTTCATTCCGAAAATTTCGGATTTCTTCACCTGTCCGCGTCGTTGCGTTCCTTAGACGGATCAGTCGCGTAGTTCGATCTTGTTTCGTGACGTGGTCAATCGCGCGTATAGAATTAATGGGCCGTCCGGCGGTTTTTTACCCGTTTCGAATGTCGTCAAACAAAGTAACAGCTTTACGAGCGATTTTCAATATTCATTTGTCGGCTTTGACGTTTATCGACCGCATAATTCGCGAGCCAGCCAAGTGTTACGCACCGAGAAAGTCTCGGGAACAGTTTCTCGGTCGTTTCTACTCAGACCTGGATTAAGGAGGGGGGTTGCAGCCTCAAGCTTCACGCTTTAAAAGGCTCTTTTCTTAAATAATAAAATAAAGTTTTGCAAATACATTTTATTTTTAATACAGATTATTTTTAATTTGCTAATGTTTCTTCAACGATTTCGTTTTCTTAATCTAATGGAAATTATTTTATTTGACGTTTAAGCAAGTGAACCAGTGTTTACTTGTTGCTCGAACGTAAAATAAGTCAATTTTGATTAATACAAATAGTGGATCTGGATTTCGAGCCAAGACATCGGATGTATTAATAATAAACTCAGTTTTACTTGCTTTTCAAACACCGAATAAGTCAACTTTCATTCGACATACAATGTCGAACAAAAGTATTGGCACAGGCTGTGTTTTATGATGCAATCGTGTGGGAATCTTGTTTCAGAATACTAACAATTATATGATTAATAATAATAGAAATGTATACGTATGTAGCATAGTCCATTGAGGAACTATTCTAATGTGAACCTATCAACAAATCGATTTCCTTTTTTTGTACTTACAAAACCTTATTCCTAAACTCCTAAAATTAACTAAGTAATGGCTGTTTAAATTTCGTGATGGCCAACCTCATTGTTATAGGAACACAAAATTTTAACAGCGTTTTTCTCGAAACTATATCCTTAAAATTTTCGATGCACATTCAGTGGATTTGGCCACTTTACCAAATACATATCCGCGTAGAACTCTCTTGCATCGATCGAAATCGAAATCGAAATGGAAATCGTTTGCACACGTCGATCTTTCGGGACCGGTTCTATTTAGACGCGAGATCGAGCGAGGGCCGTCTTTTGACGAAAATATGTCGAGAATTTTGCGTAATTTATGACCGTCGCCTTCTCGAACCGCGCTATTATTGGACACGCACCGGGTGACGTAACGGACACGCGTGCGACTCGGAGAAATCGGGGGATTTTTCGCGCTCACGCGCACGCGTACGCTCGTAAACCGAGGTGTCGAAGCGGCTATTACGCGCGCGTAAGTGCACTCCTCGATTCTGCCCCTTATCTTTGTTGGCAAAGTGGTTGCTTGTCGAAGAAGCACGTTACGTTTAATCCCTTGGGGCCCCCTTCATCCCCCCTAACGATTTCACGTTATTGTCACGCGACTCACCGCCATTGTGTTTGTTCTCGGTTTCCGAACTTTAGTAGCCCGCCGGAGCAGTAAATTCGCGTATCGTTTCGTTGGCAGTTTTCTTCCCAAACGGACGATAAATCCACCCCCGCCCGTGTTCCTCTTCGTTTCCCGGCGAATGCGTTGCGTTTGTCCCCCTCCATGTCTGACGTTTAAAATATTCACGAGACATCGATGTCCACACAGATTTCTGAATCACTTCCCTACGGACGGAGATTTTTGCATTCTCCAATCGAGATTTTTCTGTGCACGGACTCTCGAATCGCCCTATGCGCCAACAAAATGTGGTTCTGTTTATCATTTCTGGTTAACACTTTATGGAAAAATGATTGGAGTGTATTTACAAAGTAATCAAACTTAAATTATTAGCTACGTAATATCATAAAGCTCTTAATAAACGGAAAAATTGTAAGAAGCATCAACCATATGTTGTATTTATATCGTACTCTTAGGTGAAGTAAAACTGCAAGTAACGAATACTGTCAGAAATTAAATTTGGAAATCTTTTAGCTGAGATATTAAACCGGGATTTCTCCATTAATAGGATTTCAACACACTCGTTTACCGTTGCGTAGGTATATAGCAAAATTGTATACAAGTAAAGTTAATGCACACAAAATATAAAAAATTTGTCGTCTTAGAAAAATTTTCCATAAAATTAATAATAACTGAGGTATCGATCGAGCCTTTCCAATTTTTATATGTGTCCTCTAACAAGGTTCAAATTATATATTCGCTAATCGTTGTTTAGTAATAGAATTGAGAAATCCAAGATTTATTTCAAAGGTTCTTGGAACGAAATTAACTAAACATTACAAAGACATTAGCTTTGTCAGTACAAAGAAGATTGCAGACCATCATTGATGCTTGAAGATGGCCTAAAAAATATTAATATAAAATGAAGTTTAGTTTATCATTAACTTATACTTTTTTTTGTAAAAAAAATCCTTAAAGAAATGAAAAGAATGAAACCACCCTAAGTCTTGTAGGTCCGCGACAAGAAGAATGTATTTATAGGAGGGTTCGTGATGGTCAAAGGGTTAAGAACCTATCTGAATAGAAAACGTTTACGAAACAGTTTACGTTTCGATTTCGGTCGATGCGAGAGAGTTTGCTCGAAGTCTATGTACCATGCACAACAATCGCGAATTTGGACGAAATTACGAAACTCTGGAGGATGAAAAAGCGAACCGGAGTCCGAATAAAAGGTGCGACGAGGCGAAATAGCCCGCGCAAACGAAGAACGGGCCAAAGTAGCACAAATGGGATCGGCGCGGGGAGGAAAGAGGTGGCGAGTGCAAGCCAAAGAGGCATTGGCTCGTGTACTGCCAGCAACAGGTGCTCGTCAAACAGCGTTCAACGTCTCCGGTAAGAGCCGTCTCTTTTTCGCTCTTGCGCTGACCTTCCTCCTTTTTCCTTTTGTTCTCTCTCCGCCTCGCACGCGATTCCTGGTAATTGATTCGTCCACGAGACAGCCCGCCAACGAGCGAGCTGTTCATCGACCGATCACGACCGTCAGATTCGAGAAACGCGACAATTGGAAATCCTTCGATACGTTTTTACGCGGGTAAAACACGACGATGTAAATTTATTTCGCTTACAATTTTTCAGATATCCGTGAGACTCGTGCATGTAACACAGAGATTTCGAAAATAGGACCCAAAAGAAAATATGCGCTTGCAATCGACTATACTTGAGCAAAGTGATGTCTTGGAAATTGGCTGGTTACTGTCCCCATCAGTTCTTGGAACTAGTTTCCCGCTTCTCTCGGAGTATATTTTTACAAAAGAGACACGCAGGATTTACTAGAAGATTTATCTTCCTTCGACTTTTGGCTAGTTTCTAGTTCCATACTAAATTTCATTGAGATACGTTCACTATTGTAGAAGTTATGGACGTTTGAAGATTGGGCCATTTTGATGAGGTTTTTCCCACTTTACGGTGTCAAGGAACAACTTTTCCAATATTGTTAAAATTTCTACATATTCTTCGCTAAAATACGCGTTGTTTGCATTTCGAAATATTAAAATCGTCCAATCCGTTCAGGCGTTATGACTTTTTAAACATACGCATAAAATTTAAGGGGATTACGCATGATATTTCATATGTGGTCAGACATTGTATTTTCAGTAAAGAATTTTTTTCTCGAAAATGCGTAGGATTTTGGGAGTACGTGTAATGACCAAAAATGATTGTAATCGACCCCTGCAATTGGAAATAATTTTTTTAGAACGATTTGAAAAATTGTAATTTCTCCGAAAAATTTGTCCACCTACTCGAATTTTTTTCTCGAAAGTAGGTAGGATTTCGGGGGTATGTCTATTCACCAAAAATGATTGTAATTGACCCCTGCAATCGAAAATAATTTTTTCAGAACGATTTGAAATTTTTTTTTTTTCGTCGAAAAATTTAGGCACCCTTGTCAATTTTTCTTAAAAATTCGTTTTCGATTTTCAGTAATTTTGTTTGACGCCTTACAGAAAAGTTGTATAATACTTTTTTGTAGGTACCTATGAGCTCTACTTCAGAAAAAAGTTTCATTGAAATATATTCACAATTGTAGGTGTTATGGCGGTTTGAAAATTGGACCATTTTTATGGGGTTTTTCTCATTTTGCGGTATCAAGGACCAACTTTTCGAATATTTTTGCGATTTGTACATATTCTCCATCAAAATACGCGTAGTTTGCTTTTTTAAACATTAAAATCGTCCAATCCGTTTAGGAGTTATGACGTTTTAAAGATTCCCATGAAAATTCGGGCAAACATTTCTGGCCTCAAATTAGATTTTCAGAAAGGAATTTTTTTCTCGAAACTGAGTAGGATTTCAGGGGTACGTGTAATGACCAAAAATGATTGTAATCGACCCCTGCAACCAAAAATAATTTTTCTAGAACGATTTGAAATTTTTTAATTTTGTCGAAAAATTGTCCACCTACTCGAATTTTTTTCTCGAAAGTGCGTAGGATTTCGGGGATATGTCTATTCACCAAAAATGATTGCAATTGACCCCCCTAGCTAAAAATAATTTTTTTCAGAACGATTTAAAATTTTTTTTTTCATCTGATCTTCTAAATCTGATTTTCTTAAAAATTCCTTTTTTGATTTTTAATTTTGTTTCACGTTTCAAAATGTAACATCAGGCACTAAGGCAAATCCAAAAATTGTAACAATAATAAATGGGCTACAAATTCAACAATTTCTGCCCCGCTAAATAATGTTATTGGACCAGTTCCCCTTAAGGGGTTGAATAGAACTAAATAAATTCATTCCGCGTCCAAGATGATTTCGCTTGCGTACGAAAGAATCTTGCGACTTCCCCGACACAGACGGACACGTGGGTCCCGAAGGGTTTCGTGACTTTCTCGATCAACACGGTGGCCCGGACGAGGACCGCAGAAAACGGTAAACACCGACGGGAAAGCTGTAGGTGAAGCAGCCATAGAATTATCGCGCGGGTCTTGTCGTATTTATCCCCCTTCCTTTTCTTTACCTTTCCCGTCGATCTTTCGTCTCTTTCCCGCTCTGGTGACCGTCTCTGGCGGGCCGGCGTGCAAACACAGTGTACAGAGTACACAGCACGGCACGGCACGGCGCGGCACGGCGCGGCACGGGTTTATGGAGTGAGTTGTCGACTTACAACGGGTAAACCACCACCCGTCGGTGTCGCGGACCGCGGGGAAACCAGTGGTCGTGTCGGCGGGGTGGCGGGTCGAGACGCGGGAAGGGTTTGTATCGGCGTGGATAAACCGACCAGAGGGAGGGGGGGGGGGGATAGATATGATCTATACACATATTTTCTGGCTTCGAACGATACGGTAGAACCGCGCGCTCGCCCATTGTTGTTCGGCCTGGCACTTTAATTTGTTACATCGAGCGTCGTTAAGCCGCGTAATTGAAACCAAAGAACGATTTTAAGTTCGACTTCTTGTCAAGCGTGATCTCAAGAATGACATTCCCGTTGTTTCTGGGATCCGCGTATACTTGCCCCCTCTCGAACGATTAAAAAAATTAAGCTTTCGATCGTACTGTAGGGTTCGAGAAATTGTATACAGAGTATAGGGGAAGGTACCCCAGTGCCAACTCGGGTTTTTTTATCGTAACTTGGGCTAGAGTTGGTAAAATTCAATTTAAAAAATAGTAATTTATACCGTAAATGGCATTTAATACAAGAAGGTTTGTTTTTGGAAATTTTATTGTAAGAAATAGTAATTTGCAAAAGAAAAATGTAATTATTGTACTTACTACTTATTTGGTTAATAGTGTTAAGAAACGTTAATAAAATATATTTATACGTTAGTGTAGTACAGTGTTATTTAAAATTTATTTTTCCAACCGTCTTTGGTACTGCACCCAATTTTCATCGAACGATTCTTCGTACGTAATGTATTCAGTGATTTCTTCATCACTCAAGGACTTCTTTATAATATTTGTTAACCTCTTTTGTTTTCTTAATTTGTCCTTAATTGTCTTTTATATTTTTCCTTCTCATTTTCTGTGATTTCTCATTTCCTTCAGGCTTCTCTAGATTTCTTTCAATTTTTCTTGTTTTATCTAAGGGGGTGTATTCTAGTATAAACTTTTGAAAAAATCGATTTTTTCTTTTTTGCATTTTCTTAATTCGTATAGTTTGGAAAATATATCTGTAAAGCCTTTGAATTTTTTAAATTAACGAAATAATGGCTGTTTAAAGGACGCGATGGTCAAAACGTCATTGTTATAGAGATTTTTAAGTGTTTTTCTTGAAACTATGTTTACCAGAACGATTGATGTTAGATGTTTGTTGAGATTGATGTTGACGTTAGATTCATGGCTGTCGTTTCAGTGGAGGGTTTTTGCAGTTAATTAATTTCGGTAGTGAATCGGGCTCTATCGTCCCTGTTTCAGATTACAGTCGATCCGCATTCGGCTGGGTGTGGAAGACACAGGAACATATACATATATCTGGCGTGCGATCGGCCGAAAATGCACGCGTGAGCGATAGTTTACGGTCATTATGGGATTATCGCTATAAATTATTGGGTGTATTGCAATTGCGCCTATCGGTATGTCGATAGTATTAATTGGGTCGTCGAGATTATTACCGGGAATGTATCAATAATAATTACCAGTGTACCAGGAATAGAGCTTGGATTTCCCTGGAAATTGTAATCGCGAACTTTTGCTTGTTCTCGGTAACCGTGCGCTTTGCGAATTCGTCGAAGCATGGAAAAACAACTCACGAATATATTTTCACGATTCTGTAGTTACTGGTTAATACTCGAAAGGTGAGAAACACTTCTGAAAATTACGGTAACCGAAATAGTTATGCCGTTTATTATGAAAATGATTTTAGTCATTTTATTACAAAATATTTTTCCATCGTAATGCAAACTGTATTAAAAGTTAAATGTTCTGCTAATATGAAATTTATCCAAAATCATTTGAACAGTCGAATTACATATGCCACTTTAAAAGTTAATAGTTCATTAAGAAAATTATTTTTAGAATTGTATTATTTATTTTGTGATAGCAACTTTATAATTAATTATAATTAATATACAACTATAATTTTCATATACTTTGTATTAAATTTTAGATTAGGTTAAACTTTTATAGTATAATGAGCTGTAGAAAATGTTGAATTCATTTCGAAAACAGTCAAATTATTGTTTTAAAGGATACAAGATTTTCAAAGCGAGAAATTGCAAATAAACGTCAACGATTCTTGAATTTTATTAATTACTTCGTGAATTTAGGCGAAAAATATAGCAGTAAAAATTATTGATCCTTCAGGAAAGTTTTTCAAGAGAGAGTAAGGAAAAATCTTTCAAGACACTCAAAGAAATACAGTCGGTGCAAGTCAAATAAAAACTAAATTAAGTTTGGCAGTATCTACTCGACGTGTTCAACAAGTTTTAAACTCTAGCGAAACTCTTTGTTATAAAAAGCGTGCAAAAAAGCCTCCTCTAACGAAACTTCGTAAAGTAGAACGGTTAAAATTTGCTAAAGGTCACGTGTCATGGGTTGAAAAATGTAGAACAGTAATTTTCCTTCGTGAAAAATAATTCAGCAGAAGCAGCATACAGCTAGCATTAGAGTGTAAGCATTCCTTTAACAAAATCAACTCGTGTTAGCTTGTAATTAGTTTAGTTATATCTTTGGTTACAATTTTTGTGAATATTCCATGTCGAATTCATGTAGTTAGTTACCTTCCGATTTTCCTTTTCATTAATTCTAAACATCGAAACAATAATTGTATAAATTTTTGTCATTTTTAAAATCGTCCTCGCACGTTTCGTTTCTTAAATTGTTTACCTTGCATCACATACACACGTCGTATCGCGTCTGCTGTCGAAACGAGACTGATTTTTTTAATATTAAAATCGAATAGAATAAATTATTCGATAATAAAAAAAGATTGCATGGAAAAAGGGAACGAGACGTTTCATCTTTTTTACAAACGAAACTAAAAATTAGAATATATATTTTCCTATTAACAGCAATTATTAACATTTAAGTATTGCTACTTTTAATTATCGAAATGTTGTTTTTTCGAAACCAGGTTCTTGTATTCGCGTCCTTCTCGAAGCTAACGCCTCAATTTTAGCCAGCGACGTGTTGCTTGCACGGCAAGATGTAAGAAATTCGTTAGCCAAGTGAACGGGTCAATTATTTCGTTACGCGTCCGAGCTCCTATGTTTAACCAGGCTCCGACGAAAGGAAAGACACCGATAATTACACGGTCGAGATGACGCGATGCGTCCCACGAAGGGTTGAAAACCGGCCCATACGGCGGATCCCATGGATGGTTGAGTTCTCCATGGCGTGTGGAGAGCATTCAACGATCGTCCGGATGTCGGACGTGTACGAGATTAATCTATTACCTTCGACCAGCGCGAAATTTCGAGTGGACGGTATTTGTTCGCCCCACGGGCCGTAGGTCACGTGGCTCGCCGGGGGTTTTCTACTCGAGTGGCTGCTTCACGTGTACGCCGCGATCGTTTTCATGGGGGATTGACGATCGCGGTGAGAACTGCATGGCAATTAACATATTAATCGGCCTAAATAGATTCATCTCACTGCTCCGGCCAATAGAACCGTCAAGCGATTCAAATGTCTGCTGGTCGAACAAACGACAGACCACAATGACCTTTCGGTTCGTCGGTGTTGCTCTTGATACTCACATAGCGATCGAAAATCTCAAAAAGCTGGTCGAACGTATGTTTCCTTTCGCCTAGATTTCTCAATAGGTTTTAAATCATGTTTCGAAGCCTCAAAGAAAGACGTTAGCATAAAAAAAAGTGGTAATTTTGTTTTACTGTGTCGTGAAAGTGACGAGTCTAATGTAATTTTTTAATTGCTTCACGTTGGGAGGGAGTGATCAGTGTAATAGTCTAAATTAAGGTTGGGACTATTGATTATCGATACTTTATTGATACTTGATACGTTGGCTACGATGACCATTTTTCATTGTCCTTGACGTTTGATCGAATTATAGTGTAAATAGTAAAAATATTTAATAATTCAATAGTGTATCGTAGAATTACTTTAAGTTGAGTTCTGAGAAGTAGGCCATTTTTCTGAAATTATCACTGCTGTTTTTAAATTTGGCGTCAAAAATAATATTGTTAATTATTGACCAATTTATATTCTTAATGTCACGTTAAATATTTTTTAAAGTATCGTTGTTAATAAGATCTCAGTTTTAATAGTAATATAGATTTGTCTATAGACGTTCGACTATAACGAATCTATCACCATACCAAAACTATTTGTTGCAGAAAATAGACAATGGCAACCATTTATATGTATACAGTACACCGACTTCTATGAGGCTTTGATACCATTAATCATAAACTTCTGATTAGGAAGTTGAATGCCTTGGGCTTGCCTGATTGTTCATTTATGTTTGTAATAACTCACTCTTTGTCAAATATAGCGGTCATTTATTCAAACCGGTATATGTTATATTTGGCTTATATCGCAAGACTCCTATTTACGTCCAGTTTTATTTAATCTCTTTATTAACGACATCTTCGATGTCTTCTTAAAGACTAAAAATTTATATTTTAAGCCAACAGTTGAAAAACCTTTAACAGAGTGGATCTAATTTTAGAAAGATCTATTTAATCTTAATGAATGGAATAAGCATAACATGTTACTATTTAATATCTTCAAATGTCATACCATTATTAATTAAATTTGTATACTTCCTTGATGACACTGAGCTTGATAAACTAGAAAAAGTACATGATCTTGAAGTCGTCTTTACTTTTACATAAAGAATACTGTGTTTAAAGTCTCAAGGGCTTTAACAACGTGTCCAAGTTCTTGAAAATTCAAATTGAAAAACACATTTGAAAATCATCGAAATCGATGAGGTACCCCCTATCCCGAATAATTAGTGAGTAATTGCTGTATACAGGGTGTCCCGTAGCATATGGGACCCACTTCAGGACTTGATTCTACACATGAAAACAATAAAAAAAGTTCATATAAAAATACGTCCTATTCGACCTGGTTTTCGTAGGTATCCATTTAAAATCCATTGTATACAAAGTGCCTATTAATAATGTTGCAATGCTACGCCAAGACAAAAAAGTGCGTATGTGCCAGGAAAGCCATGGAAGCCCTTACTCTTACCCTTATTCCATACATAACCCTATACCGTATACTTCATGAGTCAATAAAAAATTTACAATTTTTAATTGAAAACCTCTGTTCTCTATGAAAATTATTTCTCGCGTGAATGTTGATACACCCTTTAGAAAACGTGTGTTCGAAAGTAAAATTCGTGGAGAAGTTCGAGTCCTACCTTGGAGCGGTTTTACGCGTGCAGCTTTTGCGCGAAGATAACGGACGCGATAAACATTCGCGTTTCCCTCCGTTTCGCCACGCGTGCGTGCACCGGAGTTGCATAGACGATTGCATAAGGCAAGCCGGGGCTCCCGGGAATCCGATGGGAGTCTCTCCCCTCGAATTCGAGCCGCGAGGGTAACGCTCGTGGATCCTCGCGTGCGCCAACACGTGAAACGAGTCGCGTGTGCGGCGATCCGCTGCGCGTGTGTTTGAACAGGGTTGCCTCGAGTGGGCCCGGGCATCGTCGTTCTCAGCTTTCGTTTCGGTTTCTCCGTCGCGCTGATCGCTTTGCCCACTTAATTGCTGGCACATCAAGGGCGTATCATCGGCGTCCTCCAATTATTTGCAGATAGAACGCCTATTCCTGGCGCCCGAATACTCTCCATTAGTGTGGTCCTTATTTTTCGACTTTCGATTACTCTTTAACGCACCGCCCTCCCCCCTGATTGTGACACTTGGTAAAAAAAAGGTTTGTGCAAAATTTTAGAGAGATTAGACAACAGGAATACGCGCGACATTTAAATTAAAGTTTTGAAATGTTTATGATGTCACATTCGAGTTGGATGCACTTGTACCATCTTATATCAAAGTTGTCGATTGATATTTTTTAGTGAAATTATAATTTCAAACAAATTTTGACCCCTGCAGCTAACGGCCACTCTACTCTCAATCCAAGCAAGAATAGAATTTCAACGATTTTAACCCTTTACCTTGCAATATGGAGCACGTGGTTTATATTACAGACTAAACACGACGTCGAGCGTTGCTTTGCGTAGCAATGCTCACTGTACCTGGGCCAGTGGCCTATAACCACTTGATCCGAAAGTCACGAACATTTCTTATCAACCCCTTGACCGCTCGAATACCAAGAGGTTATGGCTCAGAATTACTAACCCTCTACATTATAGATCATCGAGGAAAGATACTCAAATGACAGCATCTTGACACTAAGTATATTTGATCGTAAGGACGTTTCCTCTTGAGTCTTTCTCTCTAAATTGAGTCTATTTTTCATCAGGCCACTCACCCAATGAAAATCGTACAAATCCTATTGTAGGAAGTACTGGCTGGCTACAATAATTGATCTAATAAAATGATTGATCTATAGATTGATACGTACTTATTACCCAAGCCAAAAATACAAAATTAAACATTAAAATTAAAAATTTCTAAGGTTCTTAGGTTAGTTCAAAAGACGATTGTGCAAAGTTTCATAAAACTCATTTCTTGCGAGAGGAAGCATTAACAGTGCTATTAGGATAGACGATTCAATGTCAGCCATTTATAATTTAAAATTTTTTTCTATATACTTAGATCATAATAGATACGTTGCATAATTTGTAATAGATATAATGTCCATCCAAAAATTGTTAGAATCAATCGTCGAGGGCCTCCAAGTTCCTGGATGAGGAAGACGTTCGCTAAATTCCTCTCTCGTTACTCTCTCCGTCTCTGTGGATACGTGGTGCAAATTCCAAACCTATGTATCTATAATTCCCTAAAATTACATATGTACACAGGGTCGCGCGTATGTGTTTGTTCTACGTACGCAGCAGTGTTTGCACGATGCGTACGACCTAGTCGAGGGTACGGGATGATACGAGCTAAATCGAGCACCACCCAAGTGTGCTTCATTTGTGGCGTACCGGTCTGTGAAATTCGGGGGATGCCTTTATGCCATCCCCTCGCATCGTCGTTTCATCCCCCTCCAGCGACGATTTGTCGAATACCGGGCGTTGTAACGCAAACGAACGCTGTACGAAAACTGGAGCTGGATTTTCTCATCGAAATTCTGGGAATAATTTATTTCGTTCGCCTCGACCCTCGGTTAGGTCACTTAGTATCACTATAACTTGCAACTATTTCAATCGTTTCGTTTCTGATTACTAGGTAGTGACGTTACTCTCAGTTTCCTGTACACTTTCAGCATAATTTACAATGGTGGACATAAATATTTACTCAATACGAACTTTTATTTATCGAATCGAAAATATCAAAATTAAATGTCGTTTACAAACGTCTGGGTAACAGGTTATTTATCCTTATTATTCGCGACATCGCAAATTAGGTAACGTTAGCAGTTTTTTAGATACTTTGATTATTATCGGTACTCCAAATACGCTGTGCTTCCCAAATAAAATAACTTGCCCTTGAAGAGGTTAATTTCAATTTTTTTTCTTCACAATAAACGATTCAAAAATTTCGTGAAGGGCTTCGCAAAATAGGGGCGGACGGGAATAAAGGTAGACGAGGGTAGACGAGCGGCGATCCTCTTTTTTCTTGGGCTTGCTCATCGGCGTCGTTATAATTCCGTGAAAAATGCAGACTGGCAGCTCCAGCGGGGCGTAAAACCAACAACTCAAGGGCGGAAAAGTACAGGTCGTTTCGAAAATCGAGTCTCGTGGACGTGGCTGGCCTTCGAAAAGGAAGAGTAGCTTTGCGAGAGCGACGAGGAAACACTGAGCGGCCGAAAAGTCGTGCGCGATCGTGTGTTGAAACACCCCTTTAGAGTAAATAACCCCGTACGCGGCAGGCTCAAATTATCTGGCCCGCTGTGCACTTGGAACCGTGACCTTAAAATCTTTTCGAGGTGTTTGACGAACTCGATACTTCCCTAACTTCGCAATATTTTTGAACCTCTTACCGGTCTGCGTCCTGGCATTCGATCAGTGTTAGCCGCTATTCAGAACAAATTTTATTTCAACCCCTTAACTCTCAGATATTATTCAAACGTACAGTTTGAAATGCATAAAGTCGCATCCTGTGAATGTCGTGACATATTTTATGCATTTCTAGCAGTGCACGAGTATTTTACATATCTTTATTTAAGTGCTTTAGCCAGAATTTAGAAAATTATGTAAAAGAATCTTTTGTGTAAAGTGTTTTATATACAGGGTGTTCGGCCAACTCTGGGAAAAATTTTAATGGGGGATACTAGAGGCTAAATTAAGACGAAAATCAAGAATACCAATTTATTGATGGAGGCATCGTTAAAAAGTTATTAACAATTAAATTCAAAAATTTCAAATCGTTCTGGAAAAATTATTTTCGGTTTCGGGGGTCAATTACAATCATTTTTGGTGAATAGACGTATCCCCGAAATCCTACCCACTTTCTAGAAAAAAATTCGAGAAGGTGTGAAATTTTTCGACGGAAAAAAAAAATTTCAAATCGTTTTGAAAAAATTATTTTCAGTTGCGAGGGTCGATTACAATAATTTTTGGTCATTACACATACCCCCGAAATCCTACTCAGTTTCGAGGAAAAAATTCCTTACCGAAAATATACTGTGTAGAAATATTTCTATAATTTTTTAACGAAGCCTTAATCAACAAATTAATATCCTTGATTTTCGTCTTATTTTGGCTTCTAGAATCTCCCATTAAAATTTTTCCCAGGGATGGCCGAACATCCTTTACATGATCTCGCAATAAATTTGAAAAAAAGGAACTTTAATTAATAAAAATTGATACTTATAATACATCAAGAAATAGGTAACTTTAGTTATTTATATCATTAAACGTATTAAGGTAACACACATACCATTGGAGACCTGAATGCTGTTATTTGACTAAAGCTCGATTCGGACAATTTGGGTTCTTCCCTTGTCAGCCTCGTCCAAAAGCCGCTCGTAAGCATAATTTGTATACATGGTAATTATCTCAAATACCACACGGGATAATTAACAAGTATATCGAACTGCAGCCACTTTTCTTAATTAATTCGTATTTCCCGCTGAGAAGGGACGTTCGGATGGATGGAGACGCATTTCGTCAGACTTGTTCGACGAATGCTGCGCCGCGGCAAAGTCGTTAAATTAATTCACCAGCGGTACAACCAAAGGGCCCCGCGGAACGGTAATCGTCCAAGTGTTTCGGACTTGATCATCCACCTTCGAAGGAATCTTTTTTATTTTTATAGTTCGTTCCCGCGGATGGTTAACGCGTGCGTCGATTTATGGTGATTGCGGTCGGGCCTCGAAGTTCGCTTGGACTCGAAAAACGTTCACGATTTATACGTCGCGTTCGAGATCGACCCACGACGAATCTTCCAGAGTCCTTTTTTTCCGTGTATTTCTAACCGTAGCCCGCCTCTCGGGATCTTCGAAAACTATCGAGGGCGTACAGCGGAGCTGATTAGAATTTTATCATCGCAAAAGAGGAGAGAAAAAAGACAGGAAAGAGGTCTCGAAGGGTGGCATATGGCGCGACTCCTCGGGCTTTTGAAGTTTTCGGGGATGAAAGAGGCCGCCATTCTCGAGTTTACTTGACTCTTCTCCCTCCTGAGGATCCGCCAAACCCCCTTGCGTCCCTTTCGCCGTCCGTTCCTCCTCGAAGGCGAGTCGTTACTCACGAAACGAGTTACTATCCCTCGTTCTGTCGTTCCAAGTGGCCCGACTCGTCTCACCGACTCTCGAAACGACTACCGGCCACTGGAAGACGTTGGCCAAACATCCGTGTGAATCCTGCAGTTAGGCTAACTCGCCGCGAGTGTATTTTCTGGCCGGCCTGGAAAAGTTTACGGGCGAACCTTCCCTAACAGAGCATCATTCGAGTGGCCCAAGTTGCGTTTAAACGGCCGTGAAACTTCGCGAGAGTTTCCTAGTAAAAACCGAACATTCAACCCTTAAGTCGTTTTTACGCCTGAAACGCGTGTTCCGCGCCGCGAACCTTTAAACCCAACTTCCGGCTGAATAATGTTTATTGACAGTTACACTTCGAACCACCCCAAGCGACGCTGTTGAAAAATTATTACAGATTCAGTAGCTTTGTACACGCCATAATTTTACGCTGTCTTCTCATTCTAAACATATAATTTAACATTCGTTCATTCGTCCTTCCGCCTAAATAATATAAACGCGATTAACTCGTTCATTGAGCTCGTTCGTTGAAAGCACAATCTGCACGTACTTTCGGTTCTAATAGTGTTTTGTATTCTTTATTGTACGACCTACAAAATTTAAACTATCAACGCTAGAACTACCGTCAATTATAGTGTATTTGTACCAAAGAAATTAATACGATAGATACACGAAGAAATAAGTGTTTATTCGTTCTCTTACAGAAAATTACGATTTTTCAAAAATTCAGTCGAGTAAATTTCTTACAAATTTTATTAGAAATTACGAATGGGTCATTTTGACTGCTTTGATAGTTTTAGTTTCTTCAATTGTTGATAATGTATTTGATTAGAAAATGGTAACTGTTTGAAACGAAATTATGTTATTTTCATAATAAAATCGTTTCTTTTTTTTTATATTATTACAAACTTGGAAGCAAAATCAACGAGTACGCTGAGTTTCTAAGAATATCCTGTGCAATTTTTACGTGTCCATTGCATTCGAAAATCGTATTTCGAGAAAATCGCGTTTAAAGTTTCACGTACAGTTTTCCCCCTATGTGAGCAATTCATTTTTTGTTGTACCTTTAGTTGTTTATTCTGGCGCCATATAAGGTACCCTCAACAGCGGGAGCAGCTTCGCGGAATTGTGTGTTTCGTTTTCTGCGAGCTATTCTTCCTTCGTGCCCTGCATCATGCGTTTAAACCTTTACTGCGCGAACTCGCTCCTCGCCTTTATCCTCGCAGTTTGTATCACGATTACTGACGATTTTTATATTTGTTGCAATAATTACGACAGAAAGCCCACTGGATAATCAAATTTAGTCCAACAATTTGACAATCAAAATTGATCGAATAGCTTCGATCATCTTCCGAAGGAAACGGGTTGTGTTTATATTTACTCGATGTTCCTTTAGCTTTAGTCACAATAGCACGATATTTTACTAAACAGTGCACATAATATTTCAGGCTATAATTGACGAACTGACTTAAAATTTTAAACACATATTTAGAAAAATAGCAGCTTCGGCGTGACTGACGATTTTTTTGGTAACATTGTTTGTTCGCGAAATATAAACAAAAACAGCAAAGAAAGGCTCGGTCACGTCATAATAAAAAATTTGTTTTTTTATTTCTGCAAAGTCACGGTAACTCGAATAAATACAAATATTTTTTTATTTAATTTTAAATGTATATTTATTAAGATTTCTATTAATAAGGGCCCCAAAAATAAATAGAATCGTATTAGTAAATTTATCATAATTAATTTCCAAAGTTTGCGCTATGTTTGATGGATTTAACGTTCAGTCCACTGTCAATAGATTATTTTGCGACGTCCAGACAGAGCAATTCGCTGAAACCTAAGAAACGGGTGTAATAAATAATCGAGTACCATTTTGACTAATGCACAGTCGAGGAAAGCTGTTCCTATGGATTCTTTCGCGTCTCTTCCCCTACGGAAAATTTAAGGGTCCCATTTCGTGGAGTGGTTTCCTCCTCTAGAACTAATAGAAATTTCGGGGTTCGGTACCTTCGTATTCCGGGTAATGTACCCTAAGTACAGCCATATAAGATAACAGTAAGTAGGGTGAACCAGGATGGATAACACCATCCTCGACGCTACGTAGCTTCAGTCACCGCGGGGTACGCGTGTATCCAACTTCCTTGGTAATTTACTACGATCGACCTGCGCTGCTCGTACGACCTTTTATCTTCGTCTATTCCCCCCTTCGCGGCGGGGAGCAATGTTTCTTTCAACTACTAAACATTTTACTTTTCGTTGCCAATTTGCAGGCCCGTTTAACATGTCCGCGACTTCCGTATCTGTTGTTTTATCACATCGAGCTATAAGTAATGAAAGAAACATCTTTCTGCGTACCGCTTCAATGCGGCTACGTCACTTATACAATGATTCAATCTAGCTGAATACTAACTCAGTGGTTAACTCAGTGGTTACACGTAGATATTGTTATACAATACATTATTGGTTATCTCTGTGAGATTAATACTAAAAGAACGAGGTACTGTAGCTATCTGAAAGAATCTTCTGGGTCATTTTGACCCAGATGTATGTTTTTGTTACTTGTTTTTCTCTAAATTTTTCTATGTGTTTATTATAATTGAACCTTGGTAATTCGACTTTCAAGAGAAGAGACAAAATCGAATTATAGTGATTTCTCCTTAACGAAGTTTCAACTAAACGAGGTTCGATAGAGAAACATTCGAATTATGTATGGATAATTTATGCGAGGATATTTCGAATTTTAAGAAGCTGCAACCGGTTGTTTTATTTCTAGTGGAAATAAATAGTAAGTAAATTTCTTAGTGGAATGTATCAGATTCTATATGCTTTTAATTTCATTTGTCACATGACAAATAAACGGTCACAAATTTATTTAATTCTTTATAATCCAGCGTAACTTTGAAGTTACGTATCTATTATTTATATTCTTGAAATCTAATTTAATCCTGTTCTCAATATGTATCAATTGTGGTGTTAAAGCAATTAGAATACAACAATTATTCTACAGTGTCTCACATTAGAGTGGGTACAGTGGAAAATTTGTGTTCCTTGAAGTTTACCTTTCAATTTGTATCTCGTAATCATAGAAACTTAAATTCAATGAATCATTACATATCGTATAATAATTCAGAAGCAAAACATAATTCGTATCACAGAAGTTTAAATTTAATGAATCGTTACATATGTATTCATTTATAGCTACGAGTATCTAAAGAATTATTCGTCCAAAACGATAAAAGTATGCTGACCACAGCTCGCAAAAGATGAAAAAAAAGAACGTATAAAAGAAATACAAAACAAACAAAAGAGACACTTCGGTGACCATAAAATTTTGAATTCATTGATGAATAATAACATTGATCCTCGTAGCGATTCCGAGTGAAATAATTTGGGTATATCGTGTGAGAAAGAGGGAAACAGAGTGAGTTTGTTTCTTAATACCATGAGAATTGATTTCTCGAGTTCAATTTAATCCTCGCGGGGTAAACAACGTTCTCAGGTCGCCGTTGATCCGCGTTATTTCGTAACTGCGCGGAAGTTTGGCCCATCGACAGCGGTCCGTGATCGAGCACGATACTGCTGACGAAGGAAAATCGGAGGACCGATCAATTCCGGGGACAATATTTTGCAGCAGTTTGATATTTCTCATGAGTATCGACTATAGTTCGGGTACGGCGCCGCGCACTATAGCCGGGATGGGTAGACTAAACGGCGGAGGTTGGTACTAAATCTCACCCTAAAGCATCCCTACCGAGCCACCCCTAACTACGCTACTAGTGCTCCTGCCACCCCTCGTTCAGTGTCTCGCATTGGCGTAGCCCTCGCCAAGAAGAACTGCTTTCCCAGCATCTCTGCCCTGGCACCGGATACGATCATCCTTTGGCTTTCGGCTGGACGGAGCTCGTTGGTCGAAAGATTAAATAATGATAATAATACGGCTTCCTTACGCGGCATCGTACGGCAAAAGTAGTAAAAAAAACGAATATAGGGTGAATACAGTCGTTAATCAGCGATTTACACTTTTTCTAAAGAAAAGGTTTCAAGAAAGATTGTTTAGATAATAAAGTGTAGGATTTAACAAAGAGAATTGTATTTGAAACAAATGTACAGACGATATAATTCTGTAAACCACTTTGAAAGCACACAATCTTTTTACACAAATGAATTATTAGCAACACAAATTAATATCGTATAAGAATATCGTTGTCTTGCTATCCCTGGTTACCCATTCCTTCTCGAACAAAACACTTTCAACCCTTTTGCACATAAATTAACATTCGACAAAACTACAGCGCAAATATTCAATACAAATCTCCTACGAAAGTATATATTTCAGTGGCTTGGATAGTTTAGCTCCGAACACAAATACATTTTATTGCGATCCACGTGTTATAAATGTATAAATAAATGTCACCGCGTATAGTGCTTATCGAAACTGAACTTCCCACTATGTTCTGTACGGCTATCCCCGCCAATTCCTAGAATTGCTTCGAGCCAGGAAGTCTCAGAGAATCGTTGATTTGCTTAATGTTTATTCGTTGTGTGAATAGACATAGTACACGTTGTTCAAATAAGTCAGCTATAAAGTAACGATTTTGCTTCGTTGCTTTCCTTAAAATTGTTTCCTGACCTTCTACAATGCACTACGTACTATTTCCAAGGATTTAAAAAAAGACATGCAATTGTAACTGTCCTTCGATAAGGCGACAAACAAATAGAAGGGCAACATCTAATAGTTTCCCATGTTATTTGGGTTTTATGCAATATAAATTTTGCATTGTTGGCCATAATGCACACGAATATTATCGTTTATTAACTGGAAAATAAACTGGAAATTCAGCAAATTTGGCGTTATCATAATAGAAAAAATACTAGGACAATTTTGCAAGAGGCAAGATGAAACTTAAGAAACGATATATTTTCGTCCTATTTTGAGGTCTGAAGTCATTGGTACTCGGGGGTTTTTTTTTGAGGATATATATCTACATTTAGATTATCTGTACACACTTATCGATAAAAAATTATACATTACAGAAAAGCAGCAGCTAGCTTAGATTAAATATATACACAATGCTTCTGTAGAAAGTTGAAAACAACCATTAGCGCGGAGATGCTTGGTTGAAAAAGAAAAGTGTTAATCATGTAAAGGGGGAAAGAAAAAATTTAATGAACGTAGTTTAGCAATCATTTCACTTCTGCCAATGATCAAACCGTGGACATTGCCAGATAATATGATCAGGCTCTTGTTCAGGATAGCCGCCACTGCACTTGGGATCGGAAGCAAGGTTGATATTATAAAGAGATTACTAGCATAAAGTTCAAGTTATTTCGATGAACATTGCATAGAAATCCCCGCGAACTCAGATTATTAAAAGGGGTGTGTGAAAACAGGAGAAGATTTATCGCAATACCAAAATCTTTGGGGGTCAACTATCGAAAATGTTTCGATTCGTCGTGTCTCGTAATTTCCTCTCGAATGATTCGAAACGTCGGGCATTTTTCGAGCCAGAGAGGCGGGGAAACCTCCTTAATTTCGCGTCGTAACAACTAAGAGAGTCGCGAGCTTAATCCCGACGGAGTTACTCGGTCCGATGAAAATCCTCTGGCGAGCAGAACGATCGATAAGACACGCGGTAGCTCGTGGAGCCGATAAAGGGAGGTAAAAGAAAATAGAATGGCGCATAGCGAGCAAACGAGAGACACGTCTCTCTCGATACGGTCGGTGGCTTTCGTCTCCTTTTTAGGACACCCGCTCCGTTCGCGTATCAGGGCACATACGTACACCGGTGTTATGCGTTTCTCTCCGTCTCTTTCAGCGCGGCGCAAACGAGGATCTAGGAATCGACGTGCCGGGATACATCGTGCGCTCCGCAGATCGAGATTCGTTAGGTCGATCTATATTTGGACGCAATCGATCGGGACGCGGGCGCAGAGTGGGGGGGAGGAGGAGAGAATACACCGCTAGAACAGCCTCGATTAAGGCTAATCGGGATTAATCTCGCGGATCTCACAATGAGAGACCGCTGGGCTGGTTCTTCTGCGTCTCTGACCGGCTGGGAGCGAGCGAATTAAAAAGAATTAATTAGAGAGATTAGATATACGGGGGCCCCCGCTAACGACGAGCTATCCGGCACCGCGGGGAGTCACGCAGTGATTCTTTCCGCGTCGGTCACCTACTCGGTGCATAAATCTATCGAAAATTGACCCTTCGTTAGTGGCTTAATTAACAGGATAAGTAACGATGGAACGCGGAACGCAACCGCTGCAGACTGGCCGAGATTTATTTCCTCGTTCGGTGGACTCCTGACGCGCGAGGTCTGCGGAAAGTCGAATCCCTTGCCGATTCTGTTTTAATTAAGCTCTCAAAACGGAATTTTTTTGTTTGTCCTTGCACGTTCGATTATTAGGAGTTCGAATTTAGGACAATTAAGCGATCGGGTTTGTTTTCGTTCGAAAGTTTGCAGTTCACGCGGTCTCTTTTGCTTGTACGTGGTTTGAAAATAAAAACGAAACGGAACCGAAATAAAACGGAGATCATAGTGCACGTACGAATGAATTTAAGACCCTCGATGTAAAAAGTAAAAGTAAAAGAACTATTTGTTCGTCTCTCGTTTGTGTTACATATTACAATTATTGTTATTAACAGAGTTCTCATAAATTAGATTTACGGGTATCGATTGCACATATTCTTGTTAAAACTCTTTAAAATGTTGTTTTTATTTTAATTAGAATATATACATTTATTTTACATAGATTCTCAACACTAACGATTGCCATTGACAACATGGTAAACAAAACATTATCTAATATTGTATAAGCATTGCTATGTAAAATTATGTAGTAATTGACGAACAACAGATATACTTTCTAAAAGAAATAGTAGCATCGAAATTGCGTAAAAAGTTTTCCACGTTATTTGGATTTCATAGACATGTGTGTTTATACGTGTTGAAAGATGATGAGATATGAATATTGTCGTTTTTTAAATGGAAGATAAATTAGAAATTGTGTAACTTTATCTAGTGTTGTCATGATAGACCAAATGTTAGAACGATACAATACATGTAGCAAAATTTAATAGATGACCATTAGTTTCTTTACATAATATGCTCGACGTAATAATCGTATTCTGAAAAGGAAAACAAATAACTGCCGTGTATCATAGATTCCCAAGCATATACATCTTTCCACAGAATTAGCAATCGGAAGTATGCTAATCAAACCAGCTACAATATTCGACATTTTATATGAGCATGACGAGATGTAAATAAAAAGAAAGGAAGCTATATTTGCCAACGATTAATTTATAAAACACAAGAATTGCATTTCATTAAAAGTAAATGGTTTTAATAAAAAATTTGATATTCTGTATTACTTATCGATAACACTTTCCTATGATACTATTTATAATAGATCTAACTATAGCTTTCGTTATATGGGTACTCGGGTCCCTCGGTTATTCAACAAGCGCGTAATTATATTTGAAGTCCTTGTATCCAACGCAATTTTGGGATATTACGACAAGAACGCTACCCTGATTCCTGGTTATCGACGTAAGGGTTAAATATGGAATTTGAAACCAGTCGAATCGATGAGTTTCATAAATTCAGTGTTGTAAATCTTAAATATCCTTCATAAAATCCGACGTGTCGTATACGCAAAGTAAATATAATTATGACGAATATAATCTATTAGAAAAGAGGAGGTTATGGGAGTGGCTAAATGGGCCCCCGAGTCGGTACTTGGCCCAGATGGGTGAAAAAAGTTTGAGAAACACTGGTTTCGTGTACACAAAAGCCCAGTACTCTCGAGTACACTTCCGTGACTCGCAAGAAAGGTCAGATTAAGCCGTCTCCTTGCCCTAGAGCAATATCCCGTTTTCTATCGAGCTTACGCCAGTGGCGTCGCACCCCAAACCATCTCTATATACCCCGTCGCCCTGCAGTTAATGTGTTCCAGGGTGGAACCCTGGGCTCCCCTCCTCTCAGACCGCCCCCAATTTCAGCCCTCTTTCCACATCCACCCTTACCGTTTCTACCCCCTCTGAAACCCACCCAACTCAGGATCTCGGGTTCGCCTCAACGAGACAATATTTCTCTTTCTCTCTCTCTCTCTTTCTCTCTCGCCATCTAGCGTCGTCTCGTTTTCTCTTATCGTTTCTACGCTCGTATTCCGGACTCTCTTTCGCCCTCTCGCTTTCTCCCGGCGTACGGTCGCTCTTTGTTTTAGAAATTAGAAGCGGATTACCGAATCCCCTTTTCAGCTGCGCTGTTATTAACTATTACCTTTTAGCCATTCACCCTCGCGCGCTCGAACGAGTTGTACCAGGAAATTAAATCACTTTTATGGAACTCCGTATTCGCGGCGATTCTTTCTGCCATCGTTCCACCTCCCTCCTCGGTGACGTAATAGGAACGGCTTGGACGAATTTTTCGGGCTATAGTATTGCCGTTTCGGTCATCGTAGTCTAATCTACGGAAGCTCGGTTTCAGCAAATACAAAGTATAAACGAAATAGTTTTGAGGATCTTTTTCTTTTATTATGCGTTACATCAGCAAACAGAAATTAAGTTTCTTTAAGTCAAGTTGATGACTTGGAACCCTCACGGAGTCGAAATATGCCATAACGAGAGAAAATCTCCTGAATTTTGTTTAAAGTTGATCGATCAAAGTGTCTTTCAGTCTTCTGGGACCCTGTTCCTTGACACGTTGTTGGACGAGAAGATTTATCTAGGAATTTAACTTGAAATGATATTTATCATTATCTTGTATATTCCGTGCTAATATTACAATTCACCGATACGTGGGGAAAAACAGTATTTTTCTGTATGACATCGTGAGACGTGAAAAATTTTTTATTATAATTTAGAATATTTTGTAAGTTAGAATCGTCTGCAAAAATGTTTCGTTTCAGTGTGCGAAGAAAATTAAAGTGGAAGATTGAATTGAAATTATATTGAAATCGAACGAAGTATTTTTCCACTTGGTCGCTGAATAAACATACATACATATATGGTCCAATTGACCGTTCATTGCACTTGTACGGCAAATTTTACGGCAGCGCCATACTTTCATTTCGTTCGATCATCTTATACCGCTAGTTGTACGAGATACTGGTGCACGTTAAGATTTTCGTTAAAAAAAAATTGTATCAACGATCGACATCGTACGACAGATAGTGACGTGTGCAACTAATTTCTTATATGGCTCCGCAGGTTCTACAGAAACTCGTTAAAATTGTCATTGTGACTTGTACTATATTTCGTACGAGAAATCGTAACGTGTATGGGCCATTTCAGGTCCGTTTTTATTAATCTTTTTGTTCATTTTAACCGTATCTTATTGCAATATTTGCGGTACACATCGTGCAGTCGACGTCAGTTTCAAAACTTTTTTTTACTTCATTAGCAGTTTTATTTGCAGTTTATGTCTCTTTAAAAATTCGATAACAATCACACCTTGTCAGTTTTATGTTGCCGCTTGTATAGCGGTTTTTACCGTATTTTTAACGAATTTCTTAACAAATATTGCACACGGCTATTAGACGTAACAATTCTTTGGATTTAAGTCGTTGATTGTACAATGGCTTTTTCTATACTTTTCACGCATTTTTAATAAACTTTGTGTGCAATTGATTCATTTATCAATCGTTTGGCTATCTTTCGAATAAAGAAGAAACCTACATTGTTCAATTTTCTCAATTCAAGAACTGTTTCAATTTTGAAAGAAATCGGGCAATGGATAAGGATGGCTGTGGTTTTTTGCTTTTCCGATAAATAGAGCGTTCCACTTAACTTAAATACCTTGAATATCTCAGATCTTGAGCCGAGGATATATATATATTATTTGTAAATTTCTTGAATATTTGTTATTTGTAAAGGTTCTAAAACATTCTTGATATAAATCTAAGAGAGAATTAAATTTTGTGTAAAAAACCTATACAGGCAATGGTACTCATTTAAATATTGCTTTTAATAATTTTATATGGTCTTGACAAAATACTGCAAAATTGCCTTAATTCTCCATTATTTAAACACTTTTACATCGACTCACGCTTTATGAGAAAGAAATATATGCAAATAATTTTGAAATAAATGAGCTGCAATCATAATTAAACGCTTCTTGCGCAATTGAGGCTATCCGGGTACCTATATAAGACAAATTATATTTAACACTTTCACTGTCACGTTACCTATATATGGGTGACACAAATTTTCACTGTGAAATTAAAGAAATGAATTCTCGAGATATTAAGGGAAATTTTAGTTATTTGCAATTGTTCAAAATCAAAGTTTCAGTCTCGTAAAAAATTGTACGATTTTGGTCTAGCAATCAATGTGTCAAACAAAATTATAATTGAAAAATTTAGAAAGAAATAATACTGAACACTAAATTACTGACACTATTTATCGATATAAAGAGTACAAATTATAGTTATTAAATAACCACACAACTAAAAAACCATATTTCACATAAGCTTGATATTTGCCTACATAAGGGTTAAATTAGGTAAAAATTAGGTCTTATTCGTCAAATATTTAACAGTCTCATACAATATTTTTGAATATATTATAGAAAACGTTGGAAAATTTATAAAGAAATGATACTGAACACAAAATTATTGCCACTATTCATCGATATAAAGAGTACAAATTATAATTATTAAATAACCACACAACTAAAAAACCATATTGCACATAAGCTTGATATTTGCCTACATAAGTTTTAATATAGTAAAAATGAAGTCTTATTCGTCAGATATTTAACAGTTTCATACAATATTTTTAAATATATTATAGAAAACGTATCTCGAATAGCTTTTTCCTTTGCAAAGAACGCAAGTCAATTTTAGTTTTTATTATAATATTATGTCTCTATAAATTTTTGTTTTGCATTATATAAACGATAATCTTTAATTGAAATAGTGTTAAAGTAACGCGTCGGACAGCATCGTGACGCGTTCGTCCGGTAATTTAAAATGGTGCTAATTACTTTCAGATGGCCGACAGCTACACTGTTCGATCCTAGCAGGCCCCCACGGTGGTAGGCCCATATTCCCAGTAGAATTCGGTCCCCGGAAACCGTCGACGCTTCATCCCGGTCGCATTTTATCATATAATTTCGATCTCGAGCAATTTTCGCGTTATCTAATGACTGACCTTAATTATATCAGCGAGACGCTTCGGCTCGTAATGGCACGAGGCACGGAGTTCCGTCTTCTTGCGAGCGAGACTTTTTGCCCTGTCCTCGCGAGAACGCTCGACAAGGAACATCAGCCGACAACGACCGCGGTCTTATGATTTTTTTTCCTGCTCGAACGGGGCACCATACGACAACGACAACGACAACGACGACGACGACGACGACGACGACGACGAAGGAGAAGAGGCGTCCGGGTCGACGACTCTCCACCTTTCTTTCTCGTCTCCGCTTCTTCCTCTCGTCGTTCACCTCCTACTCTTGTCTTCTCCTCTTCCTTGTACTTTCGATGTCTTCGCGCGAGCCGACCGGACAGAACGCAGAGAGCTGATGATCGCGAGGAGCCGCAGTTTACACAGTTGGCCAGGCGAGGTTACCTAATTATTTGTTGCCCGTTGCCAGTGACGAAACGTTTCCCGCTGCCAGGTTATATGTCGCATCTTTTTTTTTCCTTTCGATAGTTGCTCCCTCGTAGATACGTGGCATAACTTCAAGATTACTCGTAAAATTCTTTCGAAGGATTCGTTACCAAAAAGTGAATCGGTAATCGTTTTGTTCGCTTTTGTTTTTCGAGAAACGAAAGAAGAGTCTTGCAAGCGTTTCTGTTCTCGTTTGACTCTATTATATAGTGATTCAGGATTATTAATTTTTTGCGAAAATATAATCACATACAATTTTGTTTGCAATTAGTGTTTGGTATGATCGTCGTTTTTAACAAACAGGTGCTCGATGGAATTTAAGTCAGGAAGTTCGAGTGCCCATTCGTGAAATTCGAACCAGGGTTTGAGAACAGTTATGGTAGCGGTTTTGGTTCTTGAAATGGTTGTAAAAACCGAAATAATTTTAAAACAGTTATTAATTGGGTGCAAGCAGTATTGTTCTTCGGTTGTGAGGATATCTACAAAACTGTGAAGAAATAATTTTCGATAAAGTTTCATACGAAGTTAATGGTATAAAGAAAAAATTGACTATATTTCAGCCCTACCATAAGTAAAAAGTACCCAGTATTTGTAAAATTAAAGTCAGTATCAAATTTAATTCAAAACCCAAACGTTTTGACCCTTTTGTCAGACAAACAAAAAAATAATATATATTTACTATTTTTCCAACCGTATTGGAAAAATACAAATAAAATGGTATTTAAAAAACAGTAATTTTCATTTTATAAAATTTTTTATTACATTTTCAAAAGCGTAATGGGCCACGAAGTTGTAAAACGCGAGTTATGCATCGCTGCTTTGATCAATACGTGTTATATAAAAAAATGTATCGTTGTAAAAGGACCTGATAATTTCTGTTAGCCAACCATGTGTCCGATATTTGAGGCTAGAGCAAACGGACAAAGGGAACATGTAGGTAGGTAGTCTGTATTTTTCCCCCAGTGGTACGCATTTATGCCTCGGGGGCGCTGATTTTTCCTAGGAACAAGGTGCTTCGAAATGATATTCGGGTACACCATATGCCAGTGATCTGAAGGTAGTCTAGTGGTGCGACAAGTACCTTTCGAGATTTACAGCGGCCATATTAATGCCCAGCAAGTGCACCGCGAGAGTCCAGGGAATCTTCGTGCAGCCCTCGGGCCGCCATGTATTATTTTCTAGCGTACACTTTAACTCTAAACTAATTTCTCCTCCGGAAGTATACTCGCGAACGCGATGTTTTTTTCATCGGTAAATTGGATAAACCTAGATTATTTCAATTTCATTCGTTTCTATATTCTTATAGCTTCAAAAATAAATATCTCTCGATGGAAGCGTTTGCTAGTTCCAGAGAAAAAATTCGTTTCTTTTACGATTCCACGTTGGTGTCTCAAGTTCGAGCATTTAACCCAGGAACAAACTGTATATATCGAATTTTCGGTATATCTGGTATATCTTACAGCAGTCCAGCTGCAACTTATCAACCGAATTAACGGAATGGGAATTACGCAACGATATATTGTAACGTTGTTGTATTTATCTTGAAACTTGTCGAATTTTCTGGCTGTCGTTAACACGACGCTTGAGACTCTCCAACCTGCGTTCCGGCAGTGCTTGGATCTGATACGGAGTAAAACATGTATCTCGATCAAGATAAAGCTGTACTTAGGGAAAATACGTTCCGATAGGATTCTTATACGTACAGTTAAGCTGATCCGCCAGAGTTGTCTAGGCACGCTAATTAAATTTGTGAAATACAGTAGAACCGCCATTACTTATCGTACGATTTCGTTACAAGTAATGTTTCAAATATGTACGTTAGAAGAAATAAGAAATCTATCATTGCTGTTGGTTCCAGATTGTGGTTAAATAAATCTTCTTGATTGTATTAAACATATAATATTTTATACAGTGTTCACAAATTGTTTTTGGCACGTCTTTTCTATGTAACGCTCTAACATGGACTTTTATATCTTCTTGTAATAATTTACTCTTTACTAAATCAGCGGTTAAATTCGTATTTAAACTATCGAGAGTCATGCCATAAACCAGCTAAAAGAATAACTGCTAATAATTTATCTTCTACTGGATTACCTAGGTTTTTTAACGTTGTTGTGTCTCTTTATTACTAGTTCAGTAGAAGCAGTCTCATTATTTGAACATTCGAGGATCGACTTTAATTGTTAAAAAATAAAATTCATCTCCATACGATGATTATGTATGTCCGTGATTATGAAAGTAGTCCAAGTTAAAATTATATCGATTTATTTGACTATATCATGTAAGAATTTTTGCAAAATAGTAATAAATAGAATTGATAATGAAGTTGATCGTTATTGGGTTAAACGAAATTCAGATCACGTTTATTTCGATAATTATCCAAGTCATTTATTTCTCGATAAATGTGTCATTCGCGAAGAAGTGCATAATTATTTTCCAATTATGTCATTAAATAGTAGTTCGGGTACATAAATTTTTCAATAATTTTAATGACGAGTTATACAGATAAATTATGACGAAATTTAATTACTGTTACCAAGAAATGAAAAATTGTTCATATTTTTTATACAGTTGTCTCTCCACTTTCTCAAAAAACTCTTGTTGAGATTGTTTGCTTTAACGAATACTTTCGGTCTTTTTTGCTGCGTCGGATATCCGCCACTTGGATCGATAGACTTCATCGTGATTTCTATTATTTATGAATGTCATAGTCTCTCGAGCTATAGTCACTCCCATAGTTTTTAACGCAGCTAAAATCGTATTAATGATGGATGTCTTTCTCAATAGGGCAATTATTCGAAAGAAAGGCATACGTACTAAAACTGTATTTTAAGATATTTATTGATAATAATCGACATTGCAAAAATTTTATTTTTTAGAACAAAACGACGCAAAGAAAAATAATCATTTTACTTTTAGTTAAAAAGGTAATTACAGTGATCTCTTGCTAATATTCGCAATTTTTTCCCTCGTTATTATTCGCAGAATCATTCTCATCAATTCCTAGAATTGATAGAATATCACAAATAATCATATTTAAACATTTCTTTAATATTATATTAGAATTGTTTAGTTTCTTCTTTCTAACGAAATAAATCGTGGGAAAGCACCCTCCCTGCCCTCAACAAAAATTAGCCCAAATTATGTCTATTTTTTATTTTAAATTACACATAGCTTTAATTGAGATATCTTAGCTTGTAATAATTACGTCGTGTGATATTTATTTTATCCTGCAGTATTTTCTCACGGTACCCTTGCATTTATTTTGGCCAAGTCCAACGGAAGAGTCCCGTGTTTTAGTACTTCCTACACGATTGCAATTGAAGCAGCATCACCGTAGCCAACAAATTGAATAATTTCGTTAATTGCCTCGAAATGTGTTGCATAAAACGCAGCTGCTTTTAACTAAGTATCCTGTCTAGTTAACGATAGTTCAAATGGTAATGGAACATTCTCTGATCTCGATAACATTCTACTCGAACGACTCTTTGACTAAAAAGCAACTTATATCCGCGATGAATATGATAACTTTTATGTAGTCTTCGTTGGATCGAAGTCAAAATATTACAGTCATTAAAAATAGGTACTATTACTCTAGATACTGGAGCGAATTATGAATAATGCAAAATGTAAACAATCGTAGAAACAACATTTAATGCCAAAGTAATTTTCCTTATTAAAAAGTCAACATACCATATTTTTCCATAAAACTGCTTCTACGACGAATAAAATATTTTTCTAACGTAATAACCTGTGTTCACGTTAACTCGTAGAAACAAAGTTTAATGCCAAAGTAATTTTCCTATTGAACTGGATTTGAACTCCATAGGGTACATAAAATGAATTGCACCACTAAGAAAAGAATAATTAAAAGTAAAAAATTCATCGATGTCAAAGGACATATTCCTTATTGAAAAGTCAACATACCATATTTTTCCATAAAACTACTTCTATAACGAATAAAATATTTTTCTAACGCAATAACCTGTGTTCACATTAATTCGTACAATACCGTAAATGTACTTCGGGTGGCTATTCCGAAGGATAACCTCGGATGGGCCCAGGTACGCGACAGTCCCTCCCTAACTGTACATCGCTGGTGTCCCATTGTACGCTCGGTTCATTTTCGCTGAAACCCAGGAGTACCTGTCGCTTTTAAGTATTTTACTACCAGTACCAGCCAGCGGCATAGAACGTTTCTTTACACCTGACGACCGGCGTCTTCGCAAGGCACAGGCATCTAGTTTGACTTCGTAGTTTATTGCCCCTTTGGGGCCTATCCTTTTGTCACCGATTTACTGTTCTACCGTCGAATCTCCACGATTTGGCGCATTGTCTCTCTAATTTAAAAAATGTTCGGGACATTAGAGGCTCGTCGTATCCGTCGAGACTCCCGAAGGATGTACCTGTGCCCCGGATGCACCTATCTCGAGGCCATCGACGATCGATCTGTTCCCGGCTGTTCGTTCCTCGGGTTCGAAACACGGATCGAGCGTCTCCAATGGAAAGGTCTTCGGCAACGATTGATGTCAACTCGTTCCGTCGTTGCTCCGACGGACTCGAAACGGAATACATACTACGTACAGTGATTCACATTATTGATCGCGCGTTTCTCGAATATGCACATTTCCATTATTAGAACAAAGAAGGGCGTAAGAAGTGTGGACGAAACAATATTTCGTGATGCGTGCGCCGTCGTAGGAAGCTTTCGAGTACGAACGACGTATTATTTGATAAAATTTTAAATTCCCTAGAAAGCCCCCCTGAAAGGGCGAAGAACATTTTTTTTTTTACAATTATTATTCATCGCAGAAGTCGCGAGTAAACGTATTTCTGACTTCTCTGGTGAAACTCAGTCGCGTTTGCGTGTTGTAAATTTGTGTGCAACGAGTAAGTTTTAAAATTTAATTTTCAACAAATTATAGCAGGAACACACACATGGAGTTTTAACATAAATAATATTTTATTCGATGTCTTCTTATGAAAAACATTAAATTCTTATTACTATCGTCATTTTGCTTAATATAGATTATCTTCGTGGAACAAGTTTTGAACTTTTGACTTGATATTTGATCCACGAACCTTTAATAATGATTGAAATATGCTTCGGCTTACATGATAGATCATTATATATCGCTAAGAATAATAAAAATTATTTTTTCTGCTAAAACGTTTAGTTACAAACGGTTATAAGCGATCGAAATTTATTTCAGCACCTCATAATAGTTACATTATGATTATCAATAATATGAACCAGAAGTTATATCATATAAATTACAACGTCGACTCCAACCAAGTAAAAGATTCGATCGTAAATAATGTTTTTATTGAAGTCTGCTCTATATTTCACGATTATTAACCTTAAATTAAATAACAAGCAACTTTCTCTTAACGGTCTTTTTCATGCATATTTTTAAGATAAGTGTTATTTTTGGTCCCTCGTTACAACAGTAAACGAATTAAGAAATTTCAATCGTGTCTACGATAAACTCGTTCCATCCAGTGTATACAAAATCGAACGATCTTCCTGTCGAGGAATGAGAACAGGGATCAAATTTCGTACACCTGTCTGTTATAGTGTCACGGTCCGATCCCCAGCTAGCCACTGATACTTTGGAGGAATTCACTGTGTCTTGAGGAAACTTTTTCTTTCGCGACGTCCGGCTAGTCATATCCGGATTTCGGTTCGGGAAAACTGGAACTCTCGTTCGTTTGCCAAGTGGGTTAGATTGGGTCAGGTGAGGTTAGGTAATTTTATACCTTCGGCCAGTCGCGTGGGTACGACACTAAAATTACTCACGAATTTCCAACTAACGAGCACTACCTTTGGCGCCACGGAGGTATCTCGTTTGTCTCCCGCGACAGATTTTCCGAAACCGCGGCATCGTCGCGGGGGCCTTCCGCCGCGAGTAAATAAAGCAAAATAATAATATATTTTCACTCAACGAATCGTTTGGTGACGCTTCAGCGCGGGGTTGATCGTTATGCTGCACATTGTGAAACAATCAAGAAAAAATCAAAATACAAAAGACGCGGAATTCATTTTTTAAAAATTAGACTGATCCTTTGACTGCCACATTCTCTAACTCAGAACCAACGCTTTGATGCGTTCGTGTGACAGAATTACATGTTAACTCTTAACTGGTATCGTGGAGTGCCTTGACATCACGACTAAAATTTATTTATTTATTTACAAAAACTCATAAAAATGCAACTGGGGCATTTCCATGACAAAAACCATAAATGAAATGCATATCAGTGTATTCACGATTGGAAAATTGAAAAAATTTAGTATTAAACATTATTAGCTCAGCAAAAATCAATGACAATATCAACTACTTCAGCAAGTAAACATTAGAGTTTATGTACGCACGTATAGATATTCATACTCCTTATCATTTTGTATTATTAGTTATAACTCCTTAATAAAACGTTTAAGAGCATATACAGGGTGTTCGGCCACTCCTGGAAAAAATTTTAATGGGAGATTCTAGAGGCCAAAATAAGACGAAAATCAAGAATACTAATTTGTTGATGGAGGCTACGTTAAAACGTTATTAACGTTTAAAGTTCCACCCGTACTGAATTTTTTTCTAGAAAGTGGGTAGGATTATGGGGGTAGGTCTATTCACCAAAAATTATTGTAATTGACCCCCGCAACCGAAAATAATTTTTTCAGAACGATTAAAAATTTTTTTTTTCCTCGGGAAATTAGGCACCTATTCCCTGTCGATTTCTCATAAAAATTCGTTTTTGATTTTTAGTAATTTCATTTGACGCCTTACAGAAAAGTTGTCTAATACTTTTTTGTAGGTACCCATGAGCTCTACTTCAGAAAAAAGTTTCATTGAAATATATTCACAATTGTAGGAGTTATGGCTGTTTGAAAATTGGACCATTTTTATGGGGGTTTTCTCATTTTGCGGGGTCAAGGACCAACTTTTCGAATATTTTTGCGATTTGTACATATTCTCCATCAAAATACGCGTAGTTTGCTTTTTTAAACATTAAAATCGTCCAATCCGTTCAGAAGTTATGACGTTTTAAAGATTCGTATAAAATTTCAGGGAAGTATTTCTGGTCTCACATTAGATTTTCGGTAAAGAATTTTTTTCTCGAAAATCCGTAGAATTTCGGGGATATGTGTAATGACCAAAAATGCTTGTAATTGACCCCTGTAACTAAATATAATTTTTTCAGTATGATTTGAAATTTTTTAACATTTTTTTAATGAAGCCTCAGTCAGGAAATTGATATTCTTAATTTTCGTCTTATTTTGGCCTCTAGAATCTCCCATTAAAATTTTTCCCACGCGTGGCCGGACACCCTATATATTCATATAACATTTTTGTCTTACGTTTGCTTATAGAATACACTGGCAAAGTTATGCCAAAAAAAAAAAAAAACTGAAAAATAGGGAAAATAGTTTTGGTTGACGAACGATCTTCAGGAACGAATCAAGTTCGTGAACCGTGGTTCGACTGGTACTTCTTCGACCCATCGGGAAGCAAACTAAAAATACTTGTCCTTAAAGGGTTGATTCGTGTCCCACCCAGTGGCGAATCTTGCCTCGAAACAATTTTTGTCTCCCGAAGAAACGGGGCTTTCGCGTGCACAGCGCACGAGAAGACGCGCTCTCCGTCTCTGTCCGTCTCTCCTTCTCTCGCCTCTCTTTCCGACTCAACAAGTGGACCGATGTTTTCAGTACGGCGCACAGCCGACGAATAGCCGGAGATCCACCCACACTCGTAGTTCTGCTCGTCTCGTTGATACACGAGAAGAGCGTGGGCAAAAACGCTGGCCCTTCGCGCTAGGGGTTGCTTCCTGTGAGCCGTGCACGAGAGACGCGGCGAGAGGAAAGAGGCAAAGCCAAAACGCTGCAGGCCTGACGACGGTCGGTTTGGTTGGGGAGAAGAGGATACGTGCTCTCTTCGGGACCGAGAGAGAGGCCCGTTTTTAGCGATGGCTTTGAAACACTATCGATCGGAAAATCAAAACGAAACGGTTCGTTTCTACGGTAAAAGTTGGACGTATGCCCGAAAATTGGGACCCCAAGCGAGGCATTTATAGCGGAGATGGATCGATTCTGATTATAGAAATGGACAGCGAGTAAAAGAGAATCTCTCGTCAGTGGTGGGGATGAGCACCACACATTTACACCGTAGATCAATTCGAGCATATATTCAACGTTCACTGTAACAGGTTTTTCAATAAGAGAAATAGAACTTTGAATTTAAATAAAATGAATACTACAAAGGATAACCTGATACATTCGATGACATTATACATGAAATATCATGTAAATGAGAATCACGATTGTATTTGGTGAAGTAAATAGGACCACCCCAATTCTCGATGATTCTGACGCATAAATCGTCAAAAAATCACGCACGTTTGCTTTGAAATCGGCAACAGTTCGGCAACAAACATAGTGGCTATGATAATTCAATGTTCTATTACCTCTATGTAGGAACCCTTATTATTTAACCTTTATGTTAATAACCGAATAGGAGAGATAGGGGCTAAACGTTTCGATTTTACGAAGATTCTTGCACGACAGTTTCAGCGGCTTAACGCATAACTTTAATAGAAGCGGAACCCCTTTTCGTTTTTCGTTAATATGTTCGCATCTTAAAATACAAGCAGAACTATTTACATATTTGCGTTGAAGCAAGTGGGGCAAATTGTTACGGTAACAACATGCTCCGAGTTTCAGTAACAACTAACTCTTATCAGCACACGTAGCGATTCGTGACAATATTCTGCTTTCACATAAACAGTAATGTTTTTAAATGTCATTTGATCAACAAGAGCTAAACTGATAGCGGCGTTAAATAATTGAAATATACCGATATGAATAATATACTGAATATATTTGACTAACTGTATTACACAAATTATTTCAAGAATGGATATAACTTTTTAGAAGATCGACTCCTTTCGTTCGTAATGGGATCTTTTGATAATTAACCTGCATCTAAAAATTTATCATATGTAAAATTCTCTTTTAATTCATTGAATTATTACGTATGTATTAAGGAAATCAATTTTTCTTGATTTGTGGCTATAGGTTTGTACGACCCAAACGATAAAAGTATCTTATCAGATATATTCACAAATAGGAAAGTGAAGTATAAGAACCAAAGATTGATTCGTCCGTACATGACAGAGTTCATGCATATAGCCAAAAGATAAATAAAAAAAAGAGCGACGAAACGTTCGTCTTTAAAAGTCATGGTTTTCTTGACAAAAAATTCCTAAAGATGACACTAAAAATACCCCCTTGAGAACCACTGGATCCTAAAAAGCAGCTTGTTCGAAAACTCGGAAGAAAGAGATTTCGAGCTTCCATCGCTAGCCGCGCGCCTGCCGCGAGTAGTGGGGACGCGACGGTGAAAGTGGTGGGGGCTGGAATCGTCGGTAGGGGAGGGGTGGGGCGGCCGCCTCCCCTTAGGAAGCGTCAGTCTCGTCGCGTACCCCGTATAGGAAGGAGCTTACGTGGATCTCGTCCGCCTGTTTCCACGCTCATCGTCGCTAGCCTCCTTCCGATCGATCTCGTCGTTTACTTCCACGTTCTCCTCGCGTTCCTTCGACGGTGGAACGACAAATTCTGGTGACCGGTAGAGTGCGTCGAGTGCTCGCGTGGACCGAAAGTGCGACGCGTGTATCGTGGACTGAATGTTCTGCTGGCCGGGCGTTGCGAGCGTTTCTCGCATCGAGGCGTAGTTTACTGGTGCGTTGTGGTTCGCTCGATCCTCGGGTACCCGCGATCGTTGCTAAACAGGTGTTCGAGAAGCGATCGGAAAGCAGCTCCGCGTGGAGAATGGTGCGGGGACGCGCGGGTGAATCGTAGTGCGGCTACGCGATGCGTCCTCGTGGCACGCGGCGGCGTCGATGACTTGAGCCCTCTGTTGCCTTCGAAAACGTGCGCGACCCTAGTCCCCGATGACTCTGTTTCCGTGATATATCCATCCCGGTGCTCCATAAACTGGTCAGTGCGTGGTGTTCGCAGCCGTGAGCTCTTTGTTTTTTTTTCTGTTCATCGACCCCCTCTGTTTCTGATATGCTCTGGGAAATTGGTCGTACGTGACGCGAGGTGTTCTACAGAGTGGAATTCGTACGAAGCTTCCCGCTACCGATAGCGCGCTGCTTCGACGCGAGTGCAGATTATTGTCAAGTTCTGACGGACGATGAGAGCGATAAGTACGGAACGACCCGCGATCGTTGTCCAGATTTGATAGCGAACGCGACCATCGGGGTTAGGCGACACGTTGCCCGCGGCCGGTACTCGTAGCCGCGAAATGCAGTCGAACACGATACTGCGCGACATCGTCAGCACGGAGAAGCTGATGGGAAACAACAACAATCTGAACAACAACGGCTCCCCGGGTACGGACATAATGTTCCAGATGGAGGATGACGGGCTGACGCAGCTGGGTAGCGTCTTTCAATCAGCCTATCAGTCGATCGTTGGCGGTGGTGCGCAGGTAAGAGGAAAATCATGGAGACGATCGTTAGATTTTCATTCGTACCTGCGAGGACGATCTCGTTCTTGATGAAACTTTTACTCGCGAACGAGGTTTCTACCTCGGGGTTATTGGCTCGCCCTCTTGGAACGATAGACCGGATACGCCAGTTGGAAACGAATTCCTTTCAATCTAGGAGGGTTTTCACGGTGCACAGGATTTCCTCGTAAATCCGATTGTGCGTCGATTGAAAATAGGAGCAAGTTTACGATATTATCTGTGCATTCGACGGGGCGTGCGGAGCACGCCATCGGTCCACTGACGTCAGGATTACGTCACGAGCATGGCCGACGTCACGTGGGCGGGCACGTCGGTCATTCTTTTTTGTTTTACCGAACAACCCGCGTTGGTTGTTGCAGAATTTTCGAATCTTGATCAACTACAAAAATTACAAGCGATTCTAAACAATTACTTTTCACCCCTAAATTGTTATTTTCTCTCTTCTCTTTTCTAGAAAACTCTGCTTCTGAAAGTTCTTTCGAAGAATACATAGAATTAGTTTACGCGAGATAGACGAGACCTGTCTTTTATTGTTGGAATCGAGGGTAGATTTTAATAGCAGGATTTTTAGTTGCATTTCAGTTCTTACATATGTCATATATCAGTTTTGTTTATATTTTTTCGCATGTATTGGAATTTGTGATTTTCGATGAACAATTTATTTACCACGTTCTTTGCGTGTGATTTATTCTTCATATTTTCTCAAAAGCACGATTATCCAATTTCCATCAGATTTTAACAACAAAATTTTTCCATGTATCTTAACTTTTAGTTTTCGAACTGTAAAGAAGTATTATCGAGACAGATTTTGATAAAAAAATTTTTTTTACAAATCATATTTTAAGACATTTGAGCTGTACGCCTGTTGCAAATATTTACAAGCAGTTTATTATACAAATAGGTTGATTTTATTGGTTATCTATTATTCGCATAAAATTTTGAAACAGTAATTGTGACAAAAAAAGCAAGTTCCAAGACCTCTTGATTACATTTCGACTGTCAAAAAAACATTTTATTTCTGAATTTGCATGCATACGTATTATGTATTTTGGGATGTTCGTCTGTCAACTCGGTTACGTATTAACAGTTGAATAGACTTCAATGAAACGTTATATTTAGGTTCTACATTCTTGTCTCGAGATCTGGTTAGATTTTTAGTAAATTGTATCCGTGGATAACGATTCAATTGTAGTTTTTGTTTTTTCTAGTATATATTCGTCACTTGTAACGTTCATTCTATCTTTTCTAATACAGAAAAAATTAAATGAAATGCTAATTACATAATTAAACACATAATTGTAATACACAATTATTGTTGTAATTAATATAACCATGAAACTATTTAAATAATTATTATCTTTTACTAATATATTGGAACCGCTGATCTCTAATGCACAGTTTATATTTGTTGTTCTTGGAACGCGGGACGTTCTTCCTAGTACTCTAAAAACATGGTTCCCTCGTTTTAAAGTTTTAACTAGCAAAGTTATTAACTATTAGTAAAACATAGATCCATATAACACATTTATTCTTCGCAACTCTGCAGGAGCATGATTTCTAATAGCAGGTTAGATTTTGACAATCGAAATTTACTCATACCTAGCCTCTTAAACACGTATGTGACCTAATTTCATTGTATTTTTCACATGTACATTCAAACTACTCGTTTTTTATGCACAATTTATGTCTTTTATTCGTGATATGTCAGTTATTCTTTACAATTTTTAGAAGTAGCATCCTCCAATGCAGGTTAGGTTTTAACAAAAGAATTTTTACCCCCGTCTTGATCACATATTTACGTGTTCTAATTTCAGTTTTATTTCTTACACATATCGTAACTGTACGTCTTCGATGCAAAATTTATTAACACCGTTCGTGGTGTGTTATTTACTTCACGCAATTTTCCAAGGGTATGATACTCCAATTTTAGGGGTAGGTTTTGACAAGAGTTTGAACCATCTTCTTGCTTATTCATGTACCACGATATTATTTTCATTTTTGGTGAATTTGCTAAACTCTGTTTCCACCAATGCGTAACAGAGACGTTTAGTAATTATAATCAGGCGTTAAGAAATATCAGAAACGCTAGGGAACGTCTATTTCGACTCGTATGGCAGCAGTGACTCATCGTCATCCCTGCATTGTTTCGTTAAATGGAATTTCTATCTAATTTAAATGCGGCTTAGCCAGAAATAATGCGATTATGCGTTAGCTTATTCTGTTTGTTAATCTCCTTTGCACACCATTGTCACCCTGACGGCGAGAGAGACGGGGAGATAGGAAGAGAGAGGCCACTGTGTGTTCCGTGTAGTCCCGCTTTGCCGTTTTGCACGGCACTGTACATTACTTCAGTACAGTCCGCGCTAGATCCTCTCTGGCTTATGGACTGGTAGCAGCGGTTCTCCTTTTCCGGGGTTGGGACTTTAATTTCTACTTAATCGCGCCTACGGAAGTTTCCCGTCGTTCGATAAATCTTCTCAACGTTTCGTGGCGCGTTTCGTATCGCGACTACAGTTGGTCGCAAAAGTATTTAGACACCAATATTGCAAGTTTCAAAATAAATCTTTATTCAACATTTATGTTAACACGTTTATTTCCATGGTGATCATCGATGATCAACACTTTAAACTTATATCGTCTTGTAAAATTATTTATAGTAATTAATAAATTTTATGGAATATTGCTAGTTTCGAAGTAAATGTTTATTCAAAATTCATATTAACATATTTATTTCCATGGTGGTCATCGATGATCGACACTTCAATATCGTCTTGTAAAATTATTTACAGTAATTAATAAATTCTATGGAATATTGCTAGTTTCGAAGTAAATGTTTATTCAAAATTCATGTTAACACATTTATTTCCATGGTGGTCATCGATGATCGACACTTCAAACTGATATCGTCTTGTAAAAGTATTTACAGAAATTAATATAATCTATTTGTAATAATCTATAAGGAATTGATTTAAAAAATTTAATAGTTATTTTTTTTAGTGCCATTTTATTTGTAACACATTTTGCCAAGGATCTTTCTGTATAAGAATTTGGATTGTCGTTTGGTGGAAAATTAATATTCAGAAGTGTTGTTTCAAGCATTGCTTTGAAATTATCTTAAACAGTTCGATGACTCAATTTTGTACGATCCTCTTCAGTAACATAAACATATGATTCATGTAAATCATATAATTATTTACATTAAGTAACAGAATGGAAAATAGCTTTTGTTTTTTATTTTAAAAAACTATTTAAATCTTTTTAAGTTTTGTTATTGTGTTTTAATTTTCGTTTACTATGTTGTCTTTTGTATTATTTAATAAAGGTTGAAACATCGATTGAATAATTAGAGTTGAACAATTTAAAAAAATATGTAAATCAAATTATAGTCACCGGGCGATATAATTTTTTCGTTCTCCAAGTGTTTAATAAAATGTTGAATTGTTTGGGCGTGAGAACAGCTTTATTGAAAAGTGTATAATATAAAAGCTGAGCGTTTAATTGGATGCAAAAAAGAACGATATACATATTACTTCATCAATTACATAAATTTTAAATGAATATGGACTATTTTATTTCATTTATGGATTTTATTTCATTTTGTTTTCGTAACGTGCTTGTTTGATAAATTATTTAATATGAATATTTTTCATATTTATTTATACACAATATAACATAACGAACATCATTTTTGTTATAAATCGTTACAAATGCTGACAAATACATACAGTTTCCGTTTGAATATAATTTTAAATATTCATACTGAAAAAGGACTGTATTCATCAACCAAAACATACCGTCAGTATTATATATTTTTCAATAAAATTGTTCCCAACAAGAATAAAACACAAACAACTGTAAAAAGAAGTTTCTTTTGTTTGTGATTTAAAATAATCACACTTTTCCACTCTTCATCTTTTCTAGATACGAAAGCAAAACGTTACTCTTTTTTCTTTTTAATATATATTGTCAGATTCTCTAAAAAAAACATTTGCTAATATTTTAGATTTTGATAAAATAAAGTTTCTAAGAACTCCGGATTTCGAGAGTTTTCGCAAAAGTTTCGAATTCGATTTTGATTTTCGACCCGTCTCTACTATTTACAAAGATTCCAAAAGCATTGTTTTGAAATGTCGAATGTAGTACAAATTCGAAGTGAATCGACGAGATTTATTGATGTTGTGAATGTTTGATACTTTTGTGATGTAACCCAATTTCACGTCATTTTCTCGTCGTTTTTTTATCGTCAGAGGAAATTTGTCTTCTGGTATCGATTGTTGCGAAAGCGTTTCCGTTCTTCGATCCCTTTTTCGCTTCTTCGAGACTCGAGACCCGACTTATTAAGCGCAACAAAAGCCTCGCAATTACAAAAGACGAACGTCACGACACGAGACAACACGTTACAGTAGCAGAGTCCCTGTGGCGTCAGATCGACAGCTGTCAGGCCATTATTCGAAAAGCTACTGGTGCAGCTTCCTTGAATTGGCAATTGCAAGAAAAACACCGATTGCTCAATGATACTACACGTTCTTTGATCGGAAATCCTAAAAAAATTGTTCAGAAGCGTGCCTTCTAACTTTGAAATCCAAGTATTATCGACAAGAAGTGACAGATACAAGAAGGGGGTTTGTACCCCCCTACCCAAACTGAATTTTAGTTGCTTCAAGCGATTTCTTTATTCCTTGATAAACGTTGAACGGAGTCGTCGTAGTTTTAATATTTTTTTTTCTATTCATAATGTATTATCCATCTAAATGAAACGAATTTAAAAACGAAACGTTCGGTTACAAAAGTCGCGCAGAAATAGTACCGAAACAAACGAGAAGAATTCATGAACCACCCAAGTAACGCTTCAATTACGTGAAATGTCGTCCTCTTCGGAATAATTAAAAATAATAGTAACATAAAGTAAAAACGAATAATACATATAACAGAACAATAAAAGAACGTAGTATATTACAAACTAGAAACCGTAAAATAATAAGAAAAATATGTAAGCAGCCGTGTAAAAATTTACATAGTTTACTATATGAATAAACGAGCTCGGGCAAATCACAAGTTGATTTGCATACAAATTTGCATATTACGGAGAGGAAAGAGGATAAGACAAGAAAGTCGTCCAACGGTAAAATGACAACTGTAGTTTTGAATTATATGCATAGTCCTGCGACAGAAAAATGTCCAAAGGAAGATGTTTACGGTGACCAGTAAAAATACACGTTCAGAAATAAATTGTGTACCAGAACTATCTATTGATTATATTATTTTGTCAAGAACGTAAGGTACCTTTCGAAGAAAATTAGTATAATATACAATTTATATTACATGTTCAGTCACATGTGAATGGACATCTATAATACAAAGTATTAATTCAAAATTTAATTTCGAAGATTAAATATGGTTTTATATCACTTTGTAGATTCAACGTGAAATTATAAAAGTATTTTTAATCTTTCAGAAGTTTGATTTGGAATTAAGTATAATCATCTCGTAGTTATTAGAGCGCAAGAGGGAAAACAGAAATTTGTTTATGTTAAAAAAAAAATAATAAAAATAGCGTAAAGTCGGTATGAGTCTAGATTATCGTGTATTATCAATTTTGACACTTGATTTTCGTTGGTTTTATCATTTTGTACAGTTTAACATTTTCGATAGTAAATATTTTTTCTTATAAAGAAAAATTGATTGCAATGAATTGCATCCTTAGAAATTCCGCGTTCGAATTTTTCTCTTGAAATGACTCGAAACGTTCGAAGTCGTAAATCTCGATAGTCTTCATAGTTTCGAATTTAAACGATTTTTTAAGTCTTGACAAATTTTGAGAGTGTGAAATAATCTTTAATGTCAATCGTATCTTGTATAGATTGCGATTTTTATTCAATTTTGTTGGCATCGGTGCGTTTTGCTAGAATTTATTTAAATTTTTAGTTTAATATCTTTTGAACGTTACTCATCGCAATTCCATAATAATTATTCTTTTGATGAAGCGATCCATTCTTCTACTAGTTAGCGTTGTGGTTCGGAGCAACGACTTCAGAATCCATTCTCACGCGAACATTTGTTTTCTGGCATTCCCAGTAGGTTAATGCTTGTATTATTGAAACGAGATAAGAACATTATTAGTTTGCTACGTTTCATAATAGAATTTTAAAGTCATTTCAGGAGAGATCATTTCCTGCAATGGCTATTTAAAAATACAATACGTTGTAAACTGCTCACTTATAATTTTGCATTAAAATTATGTTTTGGAATAATTTGAAATTGAAAATACGTGATAATTAAAGTTTTGTTTGCGTTAAAATAAAAAGTTGAAGAATTCGTAAAATATTATTGTACTTGGATAATTTTTATAGAGTTACAGAAACGAGTTGAGACGTAATTTTGGCAGAATTTCTTCGATCCTTCTACAAAATTCTAGTTGAACGATAGATAACTAATAAAACACATAGTTATAGAGATTTACTCCCAACGTTTATTTTGTCGAACAGTCACTGAGACAAAAATTCAGTTTATAAATTATCGAGCAAACAATGGATTAAAAGTTGCTTATTATTCATTATTCGAAATTTGTATCTGTATACCTTTGTCCATCTCCGCTCTAAGGTTACACACGTACTCGTGTATCAATATTTATAAAGTCTGATTTATTCAAAATTACATTTCAAATTGTAGCTTATTATCAATGTTTGTCTATGACCTATTATATAATTTTTCCCGAAGCTAAAAATAATTCCGTTTTTAAAAGATTAATTGTCTTCGTTATCTCGAAACATATTAGTTACAATAATCGGTAGCTCGTTGTGTTTGTAAAGGTCTTTGACGCAAAGCTCTTGAATTCTCAGATCCCGAAAATTTGTAATTTTGCTTATTCACGAATTCATTTAAACGGGAATGTGTTTGCTCGTAATTAACTTCTTTAAAAAAGAAGGATCACCCTTAACAAGCTTTAAGAGACAATTAGTGCTACCTGAATTTTACAAGGAAACCTGTGATAGTATTCTCCGAAGTGACCGATCGATCCTTAATTCAAGTCTTCTAAAATTTCATTCGAACGATAAATGACAAATAAAACCAACTTGCAGCGGTCTATTTGTGACATTTATTCCATTAGACAGATAGTTTTATTCGGCCATTGTGGAATATTTTATATTCCCGTAATTGAAACTTGAATTTTTACTCTACAAGGAACGAATACAAGATTGTTTTATTTTATTCGATACTCGAAACTTTTATCTAAATAAAAATGTTACCCATTTCATCAAATCGACTTCACGAATGTCCCCACTTATTATTAATATCATTTTTACTTTAAATTTGTCATTTGAATGATCACCACTGTACATAGTCAAATTACTCTTTAATTTTATCAACACAATCTCTGGACTTACTACAACACATACAATATTGTTTTAAACACTTCGGTTTAATAGTGCATATTCGATCCGCTAAAACATCATGAATTTAAGCGTTGGAATACTTTCATCGATCGCTGTAGCGAGACAGCCTCAATTTGTTCGAGGAACATTTTGTATTTGGCAGTTGATACGCCGTAGATGCGTTCTTTTTTTCTTTTTATCTTCCACCGATCTCGATTTCGAGCGTCTGGCGAAACCAGTTTTTGATCGAGTCGTAAGACCAGTCACTTCCGGTCCGCGTTCCTCCCTCTCTCTCGGCTCGTATCCGGTACGGTACCCGCAACGTTCGAAACACCCTGCCACGGTGCACTGGAGTGGAGCTTTTTTTCGGGCTTTGTCGGGCGTAAAATCTTGGCCGAGTCATCGGAGGAGGAGGCCGCGTAAAAATACGACAAAAAGCGCGGTACGCGTTCGTTATGAGAGCGTTATCTCTCTTTGGGTCGAACTTAATTAGCCGAGAGGGCGCTCGCGAGCCCGTTCATTTTTCCCCTGAAAGCGACGTCGCAATTAAACGTTTAAATTAGCCGGCGGGTTGGTAAGTGGCCCGGCGAGGAATATCGTTTCGCAACTCCGGTTCGACAGTTTGTGGAAATCCGATCGCAATTCGCACCGTATAAGGTTCATCTGGAAACCATCGATCGCGGAAGCGTTTACAACTTTTCGATCCTTTTTTTTTTCATACCTCTGTACGGGACAACATTTGATTATTAACTCTGACGAGTACGGTCGTACGTATACAATTAATTTACCGCAGGAATGAATTTGTTGCACTCGGGCAAAATGACTTACTATGCTTTAAGTAATAGTTAGTATTGTACAAATAGAACGAATAATAGAGTGATAATTAAAAAATTATTAACGCTTGCACGTAAGTTTTAGAATAATATAGTATCTAATTTGTTTTTTATTTTTAATAAATTTATTTTACGCTCTACAGAAAAGTTGTCTAATACTTTTTCGTAGGTACTCATGAGCTCTGTTTCAGAAAAAAATTTCAATGAGATACCTTTACTATTGTAGGAGTTATGGTCGTTTGAAAATTGGACCAGTTTTAGGGGGGTTTTTCTCATTTTACGGTGTTAAGAAACAACTTTTCGAATAGTTTTGGTATTTCTATATATTCTTCGCCAAAATACGCGTCGATTGCGTTTTTAAACATTAAAATCGTCCAATCCGTTCAGAAGTTATGACATTTTAAAGATTCGCATGAAATTTCAGGGAAGTATTTCTGGTCTCACATTAGATTTTCGGTAAAGAATTTTTTTCTCGAAAATCCGTAGGATTTCAGGGGTATGTGTAATGACCAAAAATGCTTGTAATTGACCCCTGTAACTAAACATAATTTTTTCAGTATGATTTGAAATTTTTTAATTTCGTCTAAAAATTTCAGTACCTACACGAATTTTTTTCTCGAAAGTGAGTAAGATTTCAAGGATTTGTGTATTCACCAAAAATTATTGTAATTGAGCCCCGCAGCCAAAAATAATTTTTTCAGAATGATTTGAAATTTTTTAATATTTTCTTAATGAAGCCTCAGTCGAGAAATTGATATTCTTGATTTTCGTCTTATTTTGGTTTCTAGAATCTCCCATTAAAATTTTTCCCAGGGGTGGCTAAACACCCTGCATATACCATTATATAATAATTATGAAAAGCATGCAGTCAAACATAAATATGCAATAAAAACTTGGGAATACTACCAAACAAAGCTCACTCTTCAATCGTGTGCACTTTCGAAGAAAATTTACTCGTCAAAGTGTATACATTAAACGGATGGATTTTTACTCTATATTGATTTTTGGGAAATTAACGTTTGTACTCCATTCCCGCCATTTCTTTAGATTAGGAACACAAGTTCTCTCAGACAGTGGAAAACGTAATGTTACGAAATAAATAAAGTAAATATTAAAATCACGGCTATAAAAGTGTTTAATAAAGAAGTTACAGATCTTTTCTTTTTTGCTGTTACGTTCTATAGACGTCTTGTCTTAAATATCTCTACCGAAAAGTTCAAAGCACCTCGGATAATGGATACTCTGTTGTACTGAAAAACAGATTCGCGAGACATCCACTTCGTGGCGTCGTACGAACGATATTGTGTCCCGGAATCCGTAGTTGGATGCAGTTAACGTAATTGGTTTATCGCGTCTATTCGTAGCGCCTTTCCAGCTTGTCGCTAAGAACCTCACGCGTTGACGCGACGTGAAATCCTCATTTAACAATCTAAGAAAAAGGTTAATCTCGTTTGTAAAAAAAATGACACGCGTTTCTCTCGTTGGATCGTCGTACGTATCCGTGGGTACGCAGCGAAAGAGTAAAAAAAGACGGAGAGGAACAGAATGGGAGAAACGAGAAAGCGAAAGTGGTGGCCGATGACGGTGGTCCCGGTGCGTGCCAGTGCAGCGGTTCGGTTGAGACGAAAATTCGAGACGATCGTCCGGTAGATCGAGAAAGCTGTCGAATGGGATTGTTTTACGAGCGATCCTCCGCGTTCGATCGTCGCCCGGAAGGATCGACGCCGTTCGATTACCAGAAGATCGACGTAATTGCGTCCGAAAACGGGGGACTGAATGAAACCGATAGGCCCCGTTACGTCTCCTCGTTTCACCTGTCCATCGACTCGGTCGACGACAAATTTCGCTTCGAAACCAGAAATTTATGCAAATCGTGGCGCACGCGACGGTTCACTTTTCTCGGGGCTTCTCGATCATTTCGACGATCGTGTTTAATTTTGTTTTTCGATGTTTAGACACGAAGGAATTATGGTCGTTCTTCCATTCGAACGTCGAACAAATGATCTCTTTATGGTCACCTGCACGTCGTAATAATTGTAGATAAATTTGACTAATTCGTTGTTCGAGCGCTGAATATTATTGCAGGAATTCGTTTGGACAGTGCTGAACATCGTTTCTGTTTCACATTGAAAAATGTCGAATCGAAAGCATTTGTTTTCTCAAAACGTGAGAATACAAAAAAGAAAGTTGTTAAACGATCGCTCTTCTCTTTGAAGAATGAAAAATGTTTTTCATGCAGAAACCTAGTGCACGTCGTGAAAATAATTTTTCCAGAACGATTTGAAATTTTTTAATTTTGTCGAAAAATTTAGGCACCCCCTGTCGATTTTTCTTAAAACTTCGTTTTCAATTTTTAATAAATTTGTTTGACGCGCTACGGAAAAATTGGTTAGTACTTTTTTGTAGGTACCGATGAGCTCTACGTTCAGACTAAATTTCATTGAAATATATTCCCTACTATAGGAGTTATGGATGTTTGAAAATTGGACTATTTTTATAGTGTTTTTCTCACTTTCCGAAATTAAGGAACAACTTTTCGAATATTCTTGGAATTTCTATATATTCTTCACCAAAATACGTGTTGTTTGCATTTTGAAACTTTAAAATTCTCCAGTCCATTCAGAAGTTACGATGTTTTAACACTTCAGGGGAATCATTCATTCATGGTCAGACATTATATTTTCAATAAAGAATTTTTTTCTCGAAAGTGAGTAGGATTTCGAGGGTATGTCTATTCACCAAAAATTTTTTCAGAATGGTTTCAAATTTTTTAATTTAATTTTTTAATGACTTTTTAACGAAGCCTCAATCAAGAAATTGATATTCTTGGTTTTCGTCGTATATCAAATTAAAATTTTAGTTACCTTCACAACTTATAGTAGTATATTCATATACGCATACTACTATATGTATTAAAAAATTACTGCATTTTCGTAATTCCTATAAACAAAAAACGTTTGAAATGATACATGTAAGCAATTTATGTAGAAGAAAAGAACGAGTCGACAATTTGTGGATCGATTTTGTCAGAATCGCGGAACTGAGAAACGGTTAAATTAGTACGTAAACACTTTTTGACTCGTCAGGATCGGGAATATCGAGTTTTAATCGGCCTCTGTCCGTTTTTATTCCACGATGCCGGCGTGTACGATTCGACGAAGATGATGAATATGGAAGCAGATCTTGAGTTGGGAGCCACTGGCGGCGCGAGGGCTAGGTTAAAAGCAGCAATGAATAGAATTGATATAAATGGGACGGCGACCTGGCTCCGGTCTCGAAGCTGATTGTTTTTTCTTTCCCCTATCGTCGAATTGGCCGACAAGTGCCACTTTATTACCGCGATCGGCTCGTTTTCGAGCGTTCGGGGTTCCGAACGACGCGGCGAGAAAAACCGCGCTTTCGCGTAGCTTTCGACGTAGCTAACGTGATCGGAAGCTCGAAAACCGCGAACGACCGATGAATTTCCCTACGTAATTATCAGCGTCTGTGTGCGCGTTGAGGTCGGTTCGTCGGCTATTTTTGAACCTCGAATCAATTCCGCGCGGACGGAATCGAACGGAAAACGATATTAGATCGTCCCCGCGGTCGAGTTAGAAGCCAGAAGTCAAAGGGAGCCCGAATCTCCCGCGGCACGGTGTTCCGGTTGATCGTCGCTGCTCGTCTCGTAATCTATGGTCGGGATTAGCATTAGTACTTAGGCACGTATGTGTAACCCGTATGATCACGCTTGTAGCTACACGTCTCGGCACACGTACGTGGCTCGACCGTACGCGCACGTACGCGCGCTAAAGTCCACTCCACAATTTGCGCCCGACATATACACACGCGTAAATAGATACTCCGCCGTGGAATATATATTCGCTAGACCCGTACGTGCGCGCGAGCGCACACGTACACGAGCGTAATTAGACACACGCACAGGAACACTGACGCACGCGAGCTCGCTCGCATACCAGCCATTCGCGTGACAACAGTGTATCCCTACGCCTGGAGCTCTACTAATAGCGGTATCCTGGGATGCAACGCGCGCCGACTGATATATCCATTCCCCGTAACCATTATCCCCTTGGTTCTGTTTGCACGGATACGTACCTACGAGACACGCGTACCTCGAATGCACGCGCGCACGTGCTGTTGGTGCTCGACGAACCTCCTATCCCGTGGATTATGAGACTTCTCGACCCGACGCAACGCCACGGAACTTCGTAGGCGAAGGACACCGATCCTGAGAAGGAATGTCCTTTCTATGGGTTGGCGTTTCTACCCCAACTGATCTGATTCACCTGTATGATAGCGACCCAAGCAGGATTCCGCGCGCTAATTTTTTCAAGGGTCAAATACTACAACTCCTGGCAGAAAGTTTCCGATCGTACGCATTGATACAAATTTTACGAAAAACTACCACGTTTTATGATTATAAAATGTTATACAGGTGTTCACACCTGGGGAAAATTTTAATGGGAGATTCTAGGGACCAAAATAAGACGAAAATCAAGAATAACAATTTGTTGATCGAGGATTCGTTAAAAAGTTATTAACGTGTAAAGTTCGTAACGTGTACAAATTTAGGCACCTCTACACCCTGTCGATTTTTCTTAACAATTCGTTTTTCATTTTTAATAGATTTATTTGACGCGTTACGGAAAAGTTGTATAATACTTTTTTGTAGGTACCCTTGGGCTCTGCTTCAGAAAAAAATATCAATGAGATACCTTTACTATTGTAAAAGTTATGGTCGTTTGAAAATTGGACCAGTTTTAGGGGGTTTTTCTCACTTTACGATGTTAAGGAACAACTTTTTGAATAGTTTTTGAAAAGAAACAGTCGTGACCAGGTAGTCGTAGTATTTCCAAGAATTTATTATGCACCTTATATCATGTATGCACACGAGGTCATTCACCTCGCGTCAATGAACGTAAACAAACGCTTCGGACCCTTATATCTCCGGAACTAATTACGCTATCGACTCGTACGCGCTCATTTTAAAGGCCATTTCATCCTCTACCTAATTATTATATCACCTACTATAATTTTTTCTATCTTCTATGTTTATTTTGAAATTTACTTTGATGGTACATACCCAATGAATTTTGATTGTTTTTTTATTCCTACTTATCGTACGACTAGTGTACGATAAAGCTGAGTTATAAATTGTTCATTTAATTGAAAATGAATTTAAATCTGTATACAGGGTGTTTGCATACTTACTGTCATTTTTTCGTAAATAATTGTTTTCTCCGGAATTAACTACGCTATCGACTTGAAACAAAATTTGTTTTCAAGGGCGTTTTATCTTCCATTCGATGATAAATAAAAAATTTTTTAACATAGAAAAGAAGAATATCTTACGAATAATCTTAGAAGTACGTTGCCTCGTAAGGAATGGGTATACATGAAGTGCCAGTAGGGTTAAAGTTTTGTAAGGAACATCATGATTCGACGAGGTATAAAATAAAATATATATAACATTATAATATTTAGTTTTCACACTGGAAACACATTTTTTACAGACAATTCAATTGATTATGAACAAAGTTAGCACATAAAATCTGGTTCAAACAACGTAAAATCAAGAAATTACGCGATAAAATAACGTGCATCTCGAAAGATGATCCTTTCAATTATTTGGAGTAGTACGCGAGCATTTCATTTGGACCGCGAGTAGCCGAAGTAATTGATAAATAAATGGAAATTACATTTAGCAGTTCTTCGTGCAAAGTGGCGTCCCGGTTCAACTGGTGCCAGATTAGCAGGAGACTTCGCAGTTTCGGTGGACTCTCCGGGTAGCCGCCCGATTGGTCGTCCCGGAATAATCCTCCGCGTAATCCCTTCCACGGCGCAATTTAATTAAGCGGAAATTAATAAAGTGACAGCGTGAAAATTCCAACGGAAAATCACGTCGCCTCTACTCGTTCTAATTGCCCCGTCTACTCACGCTCACCTGTGTTTGGCCTCGTACACGTATCGCCCGACAAGATATATACCCATATCCGTCTATATGGGTTTCGGTGTGTGGGTTTGTACAGCCCCGCACACCAATGGACGAGCCTTGACAGGAATGTATGATACGTACATAAACGGCTACACCAGCGCCGCCCTCTATGTATACACGTGTGCTCGGGAGCCACTGTATAGACACCATATATACGTTCGATTATTAGTGTGTCACACACGCTTGATTTGGTAGCGGGCTTATAACGGCCGCCATAGTGCCGAGAGGCGCCAGCTGGATGTGTTTCGGAACGCCACCCCCTTTCGCCCCCTTACCTCGGGCGTACGCTGTCTCGCTCTCGTGTATCGTGCACACCGATGACGGTGACATTGATGATGACGGGGACAACGATATCATTGACCGCGAATCCTTATTCTCTTCCAAAGGGTTTTTCACTCGGAGGTGTCCAACCACGTGAAAGTGCAAGCAGAGTCATTCTTAGCTTGGATCGTTCAAATCGAATCAAGTATTATTCAAATAATTCAAATAAACTTGATTCACTATATATTCTTACTTAATTATAGTATTATCTTTCAATAGAGAAATTCAGGAATAATCATGGTAATTTTAGAAATTAAAAAAAAAGTTATCCATTTAAGTAACCCGGGGTGGTTTGATATTTGAATAGTTTTCTGTAGTTTGCGTAAAGGAAAGAAAGGGTAGAAAGCTTAATACGTAATATAAACATGATTCTTCTAATTAATATATATGTTTTTACTTATTACTTGATAAGTGAGAAAGAATTTTCTCGTATAATAAAATACTTGACTTGATTTTAAAATGAATTTTTTCTTGGTTTGAATTTTGAGTACTTCGACAGCTTTATTTTCACTGACGAGGGAAGGATAGAAATTGTCTGACTTGGATTTTAATGTGCTTTTGCAGAATGATAGAGTGATGTAAAATATTGGGTGTAGATACTCAACAGTTTTTAAAACATGAATAATTGTTTATTGTGTGCTCATGACGTCGGAATTTTTTGTGTTTTAGCGAGCAAGAAACATTGATAAACGAAAATGATGTATTGCATTTGACAAGACTCGATCTGTATCTTTTCCAACGAGACAAAGTAGCAGACGGATAGTTCTGTCTTTATTCGTTGACTGTTAATATTGACGTTTATCACTTGGGTATTTCCTATTGTTTGCTGTTTCGTCATGTTGGACAATCTATAGTGACCACTTCACCGCCATTATCTTGAAGCACGAAATTTATATCACGATACACTTTAATTATTTATATCTTAAAAACTGTATCTACGTCTAATATTTTACACACTATGGTGGCTATGTCGTCACCTCCCATGCTCGCCAACAGAGGGGTCACGTTCTCACAAGAATACCAATTTGTTGATGGAGGCTTCGTTAAAAAGTTATTAACAATTAAATTCAAAAATTTCAAATCGTTCTGGAAAAATTATTTTCGGTTGCGAGGAACAATTACAATCATTTTTGGTCATTACACATACCCCCGAAATCCTACGCACTTTCGAGAAAAAAATTCGAATAAGTGCTGAAAGTTTTGGGTGAAAAAAAGACTTTCAAATCGTCTTGGAAAAATTATTTTTAGTTGCAGGGGTCAATTGCAAGCATTTTTGGTCAACAGACATACACCCGAAATCCTACTCAGTTTCGAGAAAAAAATTCCTAGACGAAAATATAATCTATGGCCAGAAATGTATCTCGGAAATTTCATGCAAACCTTTAAAACATCATAACTCCTGAACGGATTGGACGATTTTAATGTTTAAAAAAGCAAACTACGCGTATTTTGGTGGAGAATATGTACAAATCGCAAAAATATTCGAAAAGTTGGTCCTTGTCCCCGCAAAATAAGAAAACCCCCATAAAAATGGTCCAATTTTCAAACAGCCATAACTCCTATAATTGTGGATATATTTCAATGAAACTTTTTTCTGAAGTAGAGCTCATGGGTACCTATAAAAAAGTGTTAAACAACTTTTTTGTAGGGCGTCAAACAAAATTACTAAAAATCAAAAACGAATTTCCAAGAAAAATCGACAGGGGGGTAGCTGCTAAAATTTTTCGGCGAAATTGAAAAGTTTCAAATCATTCTGGAAAAATTATTTTCGGTTGCGGGGGTCAATTACAATCATTTTTGGTGAATAGACATACCCCCGAAATCTTGCGCATTTTCGAGAAAAAAATTCAGTACGGTCGGAACTTTAAACGTTAATAACTGTTTAATAAAGCCTTCATCAAGAAATTGGTATTCTTGATTTTCATCTTATTTTGGCTTCTAGAATCCCCCATTGAAATTTTTCCCAGGGGTGGCCGAGCACTCTGTGTACACTCCTCGACCGACGTATTTTCGTTATAACAGCGAACAGCAACTTAAGACCAAGTTAAGTTTAGTACTATAAAACAGATAAAATTAAATATCAACACAATAAGAATATGAATTGAATTTTTGTTGCTCTTCCTAATATTACTCCATCCTTCTTGTATACAATTCGTAAGTTTCTGATTGTTTTGTTTTTAAGTCTAAAATGGCTATAGCAATATTTCAACACTACGTTTATTTAGAAGTTGTCTAACTCTGCGAGACGTATATTATGGATCGTTGTCGGCTTGTAAATTTTCTGTTTAATTATTTACAAATGAGAGAAGTGCTTCATTTAACATGAATCCTGTGTATAGGCCCAACATTTTGTTACACCATTGCTCTCCCACGCGTGTATTGGTTCTCCTGAACATGTTATCGTTTATTACACAGTTTGAAGAAAATTTTTCATTAGCTCATTTAACGTACATTTGTTCATCCGAGACCGTTTTATTAAATTTACACTTAGCAGTGAAAATAACTTTCTATCTTCTTCTTTTATGTCAATCGGAAATAAGCGGTTTCTTGTAAATTAAATTCATTCAATTTTCTTTGGACTGTTCTGACACTAATTTCACTGTAAATTTCGACTTCAGAATCATGTCGAACTGGTTGTTTTTTTATTGAAAAGCTGAACTATTAAGAACTGTGGTTGGTTAATGCATTGTTTCGTGTTGGTCACAAGTATGAAAGGACCTTCTGAAATCATGGGGCTCCAATATGAGAGTCTCTTACCCCTGAAGATGCAAAACGTTTGGGAAACGTTGGGGAGTTGCTAAACTTGGACGCGGAATCCATCCGGGAGCCATCAATATACATATATACACGAGGGTTTATTGATAGCTAAAGTCTCCAATAACGCCATTGTGCGAGTAATGGGGATGTAAACAAATTTTAACCTGCATTCGATAACCTCGAGTGTCGAGTCTGACCGTATAAACTTTGAGTTTCTTGTGTAGCATCGTTGCATAACACATTTATTATGACTTCGATTTCTGAATTGCCTACCAAGCAACTATTTTTGATAGAATTTTTAACGCTGAATGCGGTATTGAAAATAGATGTGTCCAAGTACTTGAAAGTATAAGATTACAGACAACAATTAAGAATTTCAGGAGGCAAAGTTTTTAGTTTTTTTTTCGACATGAAGATGTCAAGGAGGTTTCAAGATCATTGTTTTAAGTGCAGGTTATATTAAACAAAAGTCGTAAACTTCCTAAATATAATTACATCTTAACAATCGCATCATATATTCGCTATTGTAATCCGTAAAATAGCTTCAGATCAATCAGAATGTACTTCTTTAATGCGTAATTAATAATTCGGCTGACCACTGCATAACGAGGCAAACCATCTAAATACAACATAGTACGAATTTATATTGTCATTATTATTATAAACGGGACAGGTAATGTAAATACAACAAAGTGCATTGCTCATACACGCGAGTGCAATGATATCATCCCCGTTGTTATTATGAACGGAACGAGCCTTTTAAATTAAATAGAATAATAATACGGTGTACAGAAAAATATGTAAGTATGAGAAATTTATTTATTTCGTTAATATGGATTAAAGAAAAATAGGTGAACGGTGATAGCGTCTGGTACTGATAAATACTGATCCTGTGAAGGAGTTTTCGAGTTGTAAAAGATGGTTTATCAGATTTAGACAGGATTGAATTGCTTAGTGTCGTAAGGCATGGCGGGACTGCTAGTTCGGTTCGCAAAGCTGTTGAGAAACATCGCGAGAAATTAAAAAAAATATTTGAAGATGGCGGCTTTCTTCCACGGTATTCAATTGCAACGAGAGTGGTCGTTTTTTTGTAATGTTGCCGCGTCGTTGTCTGTCGGCGCGACATTGTAAGGCAACGCGATATGGTAAGCGACGCGTTGACTTCATCAAAGACTACCGATACCTTTGTAATTATGCCGCATTCTGGAATGTTTCGAACCTTCGAGAAGGTGTCGGTGTTCCATTTAAGAAGACACGAGACAAGGGACCAGACAGACTCGATCTAGACGTCAGAGCCGCAACATCGAAATATATTTATTATCGTTAGCCTGTGGCCATCGTTTTATTTTATTTCTTCCCCGAATTTTCCCCCGAGTTATGCTCTACATTTTAGAAAAAATTGTCATTTAGAATATATTCACGTTAGGAAAGAGGAATCAACCACGACAGACCATGATAAACTTTTAATATGCGTCACTTTTTTTTATTTAATGATTTGATTCATTCGCAGTTCACTATTTTAAAAGTTTATTTGCAGCCTTTAATAAATAAATATCACTATTTATCACGATATAAACGTTTTTCGTAACAATTAAAAATATCCGTCGAAACATTTAGAAATAGTTTGAAACAATCATAAGTGAGATATTGTAGATAGAAGTATTTAAAATAATACTTCTATTGAGGAAATAGTGACTTTATACTATATAAAAGCATATTTATTTTTTACATGTAAAGAGTATGAATTTTTACACTAGAAATAACTCAATAAATGCCATAATTATTACAATATACATATATATTGTAATTCTTTACTGTAATAATATTTATTGAACTCTAAATAACTCGAAACAATTCTGAAATTGAAAGGTTAATAATTTACATTTAAATGAATATTTACACTTGAAATAAATGGATGAATGTAATTATACATTATCAATAAATGTCCTCGTAGTTATTAAAATTCATGTATATATTATAAGTTTTTAATTAGATGAATCTATCAAACTGGAAATAACTGTAGAGACCGAAAACAATTTTTTTTAACACCCGAAGGGTTTAACTGTAAATTAGGTCTATAGTGTTTTGTTCATTGAAATTAATGAATATGAATATTTCATTCATCTTTAATTTATATGTAAATGAACTTGTATGCCAAAAATAAATTAATGTCATTGTAATTATCGAAATGAATTGAGGCGCTTGAATAACATTTTGTTTACCCAGAGGATATTAATCTTTTCACGCGACGATTACGCGTCATTAAACGCGACTTTTTCGTCGATCGGAAGTGTCAGGGAACAATGGTTATTAGTGTCGATATTGGTCGAGGCGTGTACGAGCGAATTACCAACGCGTTGCTTGTGGGCGTCGCCCGTATGCGACAGAATACACCAACAGAGAGTCTGATGGTCGATTATGTCCAGAAGCGTTTGTGTGCGCGTCTGTTGCGCTGTACAAAGGAATACAGGCGCGAGCCGATCTGTAATTACATGCTTTCAAACGGGAAGATCTACACACTGCTAACGGTATCGTTCTCCTTCTGTTTCAGGTGAGTTAACAGCTCCTGTAGCTTGTCGATTGAGCCGCGTTAGAGACATCTTTGGTGAGTGAGCTACTCCGTTTATCCCTTCCGTTCCTCGCAGACCCAAGAACTTGAATCGTTAAGGGAATAGTCTGCTCCGCAAAGCACAAATCAAATATTTCTTCCCACATTCATTTTACGAAAAACGTTACACCTATTTAGTTCATGTTTCGCGTATATGTTTGTGCATACATCAAGTATTTGTACGAATACTTTTATATTTGTGCACACATCAAGTATTTATATAAATATTTTTATATTTGTGCATAGATTAAGTATTTGTATAAATACTTTTATATTTGTGTATACATCAAGCATTTGCTCAAATATTTTCTAAAGTTAGTGGTCGTTAGATCTCCAGTTATTATGTTCTTGTTTAATGGAATTATCTTGTTTTTAAATGAATGAATTCCATGAGTCATTCTGTCCATACAAAGCAAAGTAGTCGGAAACTTAGTACTTATAGTATTATATAATTTTCCTTAAAAATAATAGCTTCTATCGATAATTGAAAAGAAAAAATTAAGATCAATTGTTCAAATTTGAATAAGGTAACGATTGCGTACTTTATTTTGAGAATCTCGGCAAATGCGGGAGTTTTTAAATTTTCGGTAGTAATCCCTAAAAAATTTCCTGTTCCCGATTCGGCCTGATATTTCGGGTTCTAGCACACCCCTAATATTATGTACATATGTCGCCGTAGCGACGCCCCAGTGAAGGAGAGCAAAGGTTTAAGGCTATAGAAGATTGTAACTTGGTTTAATCGGCTATGCGGGATAATTTTTTATACAATTTGTCAATACATATTCTCAATATCCGTAACTTAAAGATAACGCTTAAAACATGCTGCATTTATCTAACCAATGAACAATTTTTGGTACATCATAATTACTGTTAGCAGAAAGCATTATTCACGAATGACAAAAGTTACTATTTACGTATTATTTTGTATAAATTTTATTTAACACGTTCACTGCCAGATCAAAAATCTAATATTCTATATGACTAAAATTTCTTTCGATACTCATTTTTGGAACCTTGATAAAATTCACGAATCCAATCCAAATTTATTTCCCTCAACATCTCAACTTGGTAATTAATATTTCTAGTTCCATATAAATGCTGTCACCTGTGTGTGGGTGACGTGGCAGTCAAAGTGTTAAAGGAGGACTTTTCATAAAAGCTTATTAAGATTTTCCTAGTTCTGAACCAGACCATCTCCCCTTAAGATATTTTCGATGACTGAGGAGTACTCCCCAGAGCTTTCTAATTTTCTGCTCGGACAAAGAATACGCGCAACGCGAACGTGACTTGAGAGATCTGCTTAACGAGAAACCGAGAGGGAAGCAGCTTGTTGGAAAAAATGAGGGACGGTGTTGGGTCCCAACGGAGGAAACATGGCGACTTTCGGGGCCATATGGCGTTTACGGATACCCAAGCACCGTAAACTTCCACGGGCATAACCTGACCTTCCCCTTGCTCTCTTTCTCCCTCGCCCAGCTCGAACAGGAGCCTTAATCAACAACCGTCAGACCCTTAAAGATCGACGAATGGTCTCGTTTCGATGCCGTGAAATGAAACTCTCGTGCCAGAACGTCGTTCGGTTACTGGTTGTATCTACGTTCCGAATTCGATCCTCGTATTTAAAATAATTGCGTTTGTTCGTTCTTCGTCGAACCCCCTAACCTGACCTACGAACATTTTAACTCGATTGTAATACACATTTGAGTATATTGAACCATAGTGCTATCATAATTTTGTTTCCAATTTAAAAATAATAAATATTTTCAACATTTTCTTATGTCGTGTCGTTATGACAGCGAACAGGAACTTAAGGCCAAGTTAAGTTTAGTACTATAAAACAGATATAATTATGTATCAACACAATAAGAATATGAATTGAATTTTTGTTGCTCTCAAAATGATCGTAATTGACCCTCACAACTAAAAATAATTTTTGTAGAACGATTTGAAATTTTTCCAGAATGATTTAAAATTTGTTTTTTTCGCCGAAAAATTTAGTCGATTTTTCTTAAAAATTCGTTTTGCATTTTTAATTACTTTGGTTGACGCTGTATGGAAAAGTTGTCTAATACTTTTTTGTAGGTACCCATGAGCTCTACTTCAGAAAAAGTTTCATTTAAATATATTCACAATTGTAGGAGTTATGGCTGTTTGAAAATTGGACCATTTTTATGGGGTTTTTCTCCATTTGCGGGGTCAAGGGCCATCTTTTCGAATATTTTTGCGATTTGTACATATTCTCCATTAAAATACGCGTAGTTTGCTTTTTTAAACATTAAAATCGTCCAATCCGTTCAGAAGTTATGACATTTTAAAGATTCGCATGAAATTTCGGGGAAGCATTTCTGGCCTCACATTAGATTTTCGGTAAAGAATTTTTTTCTCGAAAGTGCGTAGGATTTCGGGGGTATGTATAATGACCAAAAATGATCGTAATTGACCCCTGTAACTAAATATAATTTTTTTAGTATGATTCAAAATTTTTTATTTTCGTCTAAAATTTCAGTATCCACTCGAATTTTTTTCTGGAAAGTGGATAGGATTTCGGGAGTATGTGTATTCACCAAAAATGATTCTAATTGACCTCCGTAACCAAAAATAATTCTTTCAGAATGATTACAAATTTTTTAATAACTTTTTAACGAAGCCTCAGTCAAGAAATTAATATTCTTGATTTTCGTCTTATTTTGGCCTCTAAAATCTCTCATTAAAATTTTTCCCAGGTGTGGCCGAACACCCCGTATATAAAGTTTATGTGCAACGGAGAATACAGAAAAACGCGGTCACACGGTTATAAAGACTCGCCATCTGGTGGGAGAAAAGGAACATAAAACAAAAGAAAGCAAACCTCGTGTTAAAAACAAAAAATATATATATAATATAGAGAAATAAAATGTACTGTTTAACACAGAAATAGTTGGAACACGATCGTCTTTGAATTTAATTTAATCGGGAGAACATCACCTCTCCATTTATGGTATTCTCGCGAAGGTACGACGACGAAGATAAAAATATTAATTTTCCCAAGTGGGTAAAGTCTGGCTGTTCGAGTTGAGCTGGTGATTTCTTTTCAGTTATCGGTGAACAAATTGTTTCACGTTCGTGGCTCGAGTATCGATGCACGTGGTATATAACACGTAACACTGATACGCGTACGCTTAGACACGGACGCGTCCTCGCCAGGGAGGCGGACCTCACGTTCGACTCTAGGGATCGATCTACATAACGGTAGCTCTCATAATCGCGCGAAACGTGTATAGTGGCGCGCGTGCATATGTCCGTCGCGAATGGTGCGAGCCAGTTTAGGCGTCTCGGGGGATGGATCGTGCTTAGATTAGGTCGGTTCGCGCCAGCTACGATTCCGTCGAGATCTCACGGCAGATCGTGCCTACATCGGTGCCTGCCTCTAGATTTCAACGTTCTTACGACCCACCGCGTGCCTTTTCATCTCTGGCTGCTCGATCTTCGCACTTTTCAACGCGCGGTCTACCGTGCAATTTGTTTCTCCACGCAACGCTCGGGCACCTCCGCGCGCTTTTGCAATCCAATTACACGCAACGCTCTCAGAGAGCACGTTGTTCTACGCGTTTCGCCTTACCTGGAGCGAATTCGATGTCCCTTCGCGACACGCGATCCACCGGAGCGCCGTTTCCATAGCGTGGCGGCGAATTACTAATTTTCAATTCGAAAACTGCAACGTTGGCGATCAAGGTAGAGCAGAGTTTCCGTAGAGCGATACGCGTAGCGATAAATAGGTAGGGGTTGGTAACTTATCAACGACGTTGGCCACACTGGGGCCTTGAGGTTAATAAGGGAACCATGGCAAAGAGTTACCATCTTTCACAAGTTCTTAATGTCGAGTTTGTTAAGTTTAAATTTGATTTTTATCATTTTAGACGACAAGCAAATTACTTTGTTACTGTTATTATAAATGCAATTTTTCTCTATTGAACCTCGATTTTATTCAAAACTTCATTAAGACGAAATTTGTATAATTTAAAGATTTTCTCCTCCCTTTGAGATTCGAATTACCAAGGTTCGACTATCTACAATATCATAAAAAATTTATAACCTTAATCCTCTGGGGACTGGCACGTTTACCTTGTATCTCGAATGTAATGTCTGGGATTAAAAAATAGTACACTTTTCGGTACGTTTGTCGTGTAGTTTTGAAACATCCTGTACATTTTTATTCTCGAACAGGTTGATCACCTGCAAACCCAGCTAACCCAGACCTAACCCTTTATAAATCCGAATTTTGCTCTATTATTTTATTCAAAACTTCATTAAGACGAAATTTGTATAATTTAAAGATTTTCTCCTCCCCTTGAGATTCGAATTACCAAGGTTCGACTATCTACAATATCATAAAAAATTTATAACCTTAATCCTCTGGGGACTGGCACGTTTATTTTGTATCTCGAAGACAATGTCTGGGATTAAAAAATAGTACACCTTTCGGTACGTTTGTCGTGTAGTTTTGAAACATCCTGTACATTTTTATTCTCGAACAGGTTGATCACCTGCAAACCCAGCTAACCCAGACCTAACCCTTTATAAATTCGAATTTTGCTCTATTATTTTATTCAAAACTTCATTAAGACGAAATTTCTATAATGTAAAGATTTTCTCCTCCCCTTGAGATTCGAATTACCAAGGTTCGACTATCTACAATATCATAAAAAATTTATAACCTTAATCCTCTGGGGATTGGCACGTTTATTTTGTATCTCGAAGACAATGCCTGGGATTAAAAAATAGTACACCTTTCGGTACGTTTGTCGTACAGTTTTGAAACATCCTGTACATTTTTATTCTCGGACGGGTTATCGTTGCACGCAAGATTGCACGCAAGATTGCACGCTCGTTTTCTATCAAACTTTGATTGGACACTATGAAATCGCCGGCTGAATAATTGAGAACCCCCGCGGACGTACGTAGCGCGTCGTATCAGGTTCGGGATTAGGGTTGCCCCGAGCCAGTTCCGATTTCCGTGGAGATCTCACGGTAGATGGTGCCTACCTCGGTGCCTGCCCCCAGATTATATCCCGCTGATCCTCCGACGAGTTCGTGTCCCTGCGTGGTGTTCTTGCTATTGTTGTTCGAACCTCTGCCCCCTCCCCCCCTTCGTTCCCTTCTCGGTTGCATTTAGTTCGAGTTGAAACTTTTCCCGATTTCTCGCACCCCTGGAAGTCACGAAGCAAATTTCAGTTTCGAAGATAACCACGCTTCAATTTCGTTCTTTTATATTCGTTCTCGCCATATCTTCGATCTTCCTCCAGTTTCTCTCGACTGTACTTTTTTCTTTTTCATCTCGGAGCCTGTCATTTATGATTTATCGTGTTTAAAAATGTTCGCCGAGAAATCGGCTTTCCAGTCTTCTTCGGGAAATATAATCGTTATTCTGTATAATCTGTCACTTTGAGGTCACGTTAAGCTTTTGTAGAAGCATTTTTAATTTGAATCGCTGTTACGTTTTCTCTTTTAAACATTTTTAATGGCCCGCAGGTACGAAAAGATATTTCTTCCGCTTGAAGTAAGTGGTAGGTTTAAAAAAAGAAATATTCTCCAACAGTTGTTAAGCTTAAATGATTAATATATTAGTATAAACAAATGTTTAAGTTATCCACATTTTTCTTTTGTTGCCTTTGGATCGTGAAACGCATCCTATCTCCTGAAGGGTCGCGTCCCCCTACTTTGGGAAACAGGCTTAATTCTTCGTGGTCAGACATTTGAAAGACGATCAAAATTTATTATAATTTTAAATACAAGTAATAAAAAAAAAACAATTTTAGTGTGGAGTTATCGTAAGTTTTTGGAATAGAAATTATCAGATTGATATGTATTAGTCAAAATTCCACCACAGGTTTCTAGTTTATATTCATTTCTTTCGTTTTTCTGAAAATCAGCTTTTTTTAATAATATAACTTTAAAGTTAGCAAATATTTCTTATTATTCCTATTTTTCTATTATTTTCTTTATTATTTACATACATTATATAATTCAAAATATTACGCAGCAGTGAAACTTTCATAATAAATACATTTCGTTTTTTTTTTCTTCAATTAAATAATTTAATTTTCATTCGACATAAAATAATATAAAAATTATTAAGCAGAATTAATGTTAACAGTGTTAATGGTCGTTCATAAGCTTGTTTTTAACGATTTATATACTTTTAGGGTTGTTGTAATATTTGATAGTAACTGAATACGAGATAAGGTTAGAAGTGTATTTATGGGTACATAGTACCCGACTAGCGATCTACGCCTATCCAATAATACAATCTTTACGGCCACAGAGCAGTCTTCGATGATCGATAGATCGCAGGTGAGGATGTTATCCCCTCTCTTCTTTGTAGACATACACGCAACAAAGTGAAATATACTTTTCAATCGCCGTTTTCGAACACTGCGCGACCGTACGAATAACGATCTCGATACTCGAAGGTGTACGCGGCTATAGCAAGCGTCGGAAAAAGGGGTATTTATAGCAACCGTTAATAATTTCGTAGTAGAAAGTATCGTGTTTGATCGAGAGCACGGAACGCACAACAGGTTCGATCGGGCAGACCACGTCCTCGTGAAATCGAGGCCCGAAAAGTCGCGGCTTCTTGGATGTATGGTCGCTCGATCGCGAAAATTGCTCTATCGATGACGATTACCAGCTACTCGGAAATTCCACATGTTACCCGAGCCGGCAAAGCATCGTCTATAAGTTAATTCGAATCGATCAAGCTCGGTCGCGGCGAAGGTACACGTGTCTCTTTTAATTTGCCATTGAAAGGGGACCTCTCCTGTCGCGAAGACTTATTTTCTCGAAAGCCTCGCCGCGTGTAATCACTCGAATCGACTTTGCGTCGCGGTTCCATCGCCGGCGCGGAGCCAACGGTTTCGAGAAAAGAAATGGAAAATGAAGAAAGATCGCTCGGACGGTGGTAATTTTCCTGCAATAGAGCCGTCGTTTATCTGAGACCGTTTTCCGTATTAATCCCGCTGTTATCGATTATGTTACGCAGCGACGCCATCGTACGCTGTTAAACGGCAACGCGATACCATTCGACGCATCGTTTGTTAACGAAACGTTGAACCTCGACCTCGAATCGCGAAACTGGGAACTGCGTGTGGAAAATTGTAGCAAGTATACGAACCGACTGGAAATTACGTCGGTGTTTCTGGACAAAAAGATGTTCCTCCGATGGTTTGCTACCTGTTTGGTTTCATCAACGTTTACAGTGAGATTCCACGTAAAAGCTTGTATTATAAGAAAAGAATTAAACTTTTTATTCGATCTTCGGTAAATTGGGAAAAATTTAATTTAATTCGAGATTTTGGTTCGAGTCGTTTTCGCGGGAGTGATCAATTTTATTTTACAAAAGTGAATATATTTACTACTAATATATTTGAAAGAAACTCACCAACTAATCATGCACATGTATGACAATAATTAATCATTCCAACGTATTTTACTCGTATTACCTTTTTATTCGAGTTTGCTAATGGGAATGGCTTCAAAATATTTCACTCTGTTGGTGAGTTTCTACCATTTGATCTTATTTATTTAGGGTCAAAAAAGACCCGATCACCTTATGTTCAACTGTTTTTATAGATTTTTAATACAAGGTGGTCCATAGAGTACTGACAGAGTAGTGACACTTTATTCGGGATATGAAATAAGGACACACAGAATCATCGCGTAACCAATGACTAATGAAGACTTTATTCGTGACAAAGGTGTACATTGAATATAAGTTTCGATGTCTTTCTTCGTTTCTTTGACACGTGACGTGACGCAGCCAAAGAAACGAAGTAACGAATCGTTGAATGTCAATAAATTTCAATAGTTTATAGTCTCAGACTGACATTATGTACGAGCTCCATTTTTCAGAATTTATTAGAATCAGCTTCAGTGTTTTCCTTGTCTCTTAGTTGTGTTTTGTTTTAGCTGAAGATTAAATTTTGACTGTCGCATTTCTATTATTTCAATTTATAAATCATAAAAATTTTTTCCCTCGACATCTCAACTTGAGAATTAATTTTTCTAGTTCGTAGAGTCAAGACATTCATGTTAAACATCTCAAATGAATTTATAGCACAATAAATGAAAATGAAGATTATTCAGAATTTACGTTCTGTCCACTTAATTTTGTCCACGGCTGTATGGGTGACGTGACAGGTCAAAGTGTTAAAAAGGGTTAAGGTCTTTTTGTTTTAGACGATCCGGTTTGAGCGTTTTGCAGGTCGAATTCTTTTGGCGTGGAACAATTTCGATGCTCCTGGTGGCGTCGGATTCGTTCTCACGCGGCGTTATTTACGCGACAAGTCTCGTATTTTAATTCGGGTACCGTGGTGACCGGTCCTGAAATTCGATCCGAAATTACGAGGACGGTCCCGGCGAGTTCCGGGACAGCAGAAACACGATAGTACTCCCGTTGGTCCCATGGAATTACGGTGTTTCGACGGTCAGGAATGATGGTTTCGCTGCGCCAATGGGTGGGTCATTTCCTGAGTGTCGGGGTTCTTGCTCTCCCCCTCTATGTCTGCTTTCTTCTCTCGCTCTGTCTTACTTTCTTTCGCCCGTTGTTTCTTATCCTTGTTCTTTTCTCCCCTCCTTGGCTGCACTTAAGCGTGGCTAGCTTCTTCCACTCCCCGCGGTTCGTTCCTTCCACGGAGAAGGAAAATTACAGATGTTGGAAAAAAAAAAGAGAAACTCGGGAAGGGAAAAAATGTGACCCTCGTTCGCGGCGGAAGAAAAAGTCCTCGCTCCCGATGATGTACACGGTCTAGACCAGTGGTTTCCAAACTTTTTCGAATGCAACCCCCTAAAAAGAGAATTTCTTAGCTTGAAATTTATTAACGATTAATTTTCATAGGTTTAATTTACTTCACACGTTGAATGGTACGGTGGCCACCAGTGACCGGTATTTTAAACTTACGATGTATTGTAAAATTGTATATAACACGGTTGTTATTAGAAATGCTGTAACAAAACAGATATTAAATAGTCGAATATTTCAATTTTTTCGTCGGTAATTATAGGAAATTATTTAATGAGAAAGGACCCCGATACTTGTAAAGTTGTATACGATGCTGCTATTATTAGAAATGCTATGAAAGAACGGAATTAAATTTGATATTAATATTTATTTCATAAACATCGAGTCTGTTTTGCTCGTGCAAAAACTGAAATATAATCAAAGTGTTTATTCAACTCTTACAAAAGATAATTCGAAGCACTCGAAAGTATCGCAACTTCGACAGCCTTTTAAACAAATTGAAATTAAAATTAATTCAATCGGTGCGGCTATAAAACTAATTTAAAAAAGGAAGAAATTTTCTTTACTCTTAATCTTAACACTAGAACTACCGACAATTATAATGTATTTATTTTTACCGAAGAAATTAAAACGATAGATACGCGAAGAAATGTATAATGCAATGAAAATAAGTGTTTATTCGTATTTTTATAGAAAATTACGGTAAATTTTCAGAAATCCAGTCGAGTAAATTTTGTACAATTTTTATTACAAATTACAAATGAGTCATTTTGATCGCTTTGCTAGTTTCTAGTGTTAATTACAGATATCTAAACGGATTCCTCTTCCCTCCTCCGCCTCCGCAAACCCACGAGATTAACGTAATAAGCACGAGATATGGAGAACATTACAAACGCGTTCCAAGGTTCGATGCGTCGATTTTCTTTACACAGGTGTGCCTAATCTGAACTTCTTTTCAACTATCGACGATTGAATTGTGCAATCGTGGTGATAGCCATGCTTGGACGAGAGTTCCCGTCGTTATTAAGTAGTTACTTTGAAGAAAGCCTATTAAGATCGAACATACTCTACAAACGTTTGTGTTTATATGTATAATGTTCCTAATTATATAAGATTTTATAATCGCGACGGATACAGAAAGAAAGTGAAATCCACAAATCGAATTATGTATTTCCTCGTAATTTACATTTTACACAAGAAATCGAATAGATCAACTTTCTCGATTCCGTTTAATTATTTTATATTAAGTAGCAAGTGAATTAAAACTGTGCCCAGTGGCCAGATATCAGAGTGTTTGTAATTTTATCATCGTTAAATTTATCAACCGATATTCTTAGAACATTCTTGTACATTTTCTTATCCTCCGAAACAAGTTTTCTCAATATTTTGGACGATGCTCTAACCGCAGATTGTCTCTTATTCATTTTTTAATCCATCAACGTCGTTTTCTACTATTTAATTTTTGTATAACTGCATTTATTAACTAATATAACAAATTAATTGTAATACACGTGAACTTGTTTCACACGCTACACGAGCTATATCGAACAACAATATGTCGAATAACGAGGCTACAGTGCAAAATTGTACGATTTAGGGTCGATCAACTAGGTTGTTTGATCAAAAAGTGCCAAATATAGAGGCGGCTATACGAGATCGATCAAGTCGATCAACATCGACTCAAATTATAGTAAAAGTTGGATACAGTGTATGTTGGATATATGCCCGAATTGATCTACAGCGCAAATGGCCAGTGTTCATCTCCATCGCTGAGGGGAGATTCCCTTTGACGTAGGACCTCTTTATTCCCTGTCCTTTTCTATTTTCGACATTCGTCTCGGACTGTTTCTAAAATTAGACTCGATCCATCTACCGCATAAATGCTCGGCTTGGGGTCCCAATTTTCGGGCATATACATTCAACTTTGACTATATTTGCCATGTCACCGTCGCTTCGAAAAATAATGCAATGAAATTTGGACGGAATAGGTTGAAATCCATTAGTAGAATTACAGCAGTTGGTAGATTTACGAGTTTCCTCTAAACTTGTGGGAATTTTTACCGTCCTCTGACGTAAATTACGCCTTCTCGTTATCGTTCTCGCATCTTCAGGTTCGACCACGTCGGGGGACCCGTGGAAAATCTATCCCGTTGATCTTTCCCCGGTTTCGCGGAGATTCGAAGCCTGTGATTTAGGTCTTGGAAGGTCCCTAATCCCAAAGACCCTCGTCTCTTTGCACAACATCGTTATTGCTGTTCCGTGTGTAAAACAATGAAATTAGCGCCGTTTGAAAACCGGTCGCGAGCTTTTAAAACCCATAATCCTAGCGAGTAGAGACCTGCCAGAGGATAGTACGCTACTTGCCTGAGCCCAATCACCACCCGTGGTTTCTTTCTTCGATACATATTCACCCTCTACCTGTTCGGGGAATCTTCAGGCTTCGAAGCACCCGAAAATCGATGGACGAATCGGTATTATAGAATTCATGGTCGTGGTTTTGATGTTTCGCAACGTCGCATCGTTTATTTCGATGTAACGATTAAGATAAAGCGTACCCATAACTGGTCAGCTTAAGAATCCAAGGCAGCATTTTTTATTTAAACAAATTTTTTACCGCATTATTTTTGCATTTATAGTAAAATAAATTAAAATTTCAAAATACATTCGTATCATTACATAGCCAATGATATAAGCGACTTTCTCCTTAACACACTTATACGATGTGCACATTGCACTTGCACTGTTTTACCAAACAAAAAAATGTCTTATCGATAAATAAGTCTTATGGATAGATGGTAGAGTAGAAATACTCTAAATAATAAATTTGTATCGTTTGACTTCCAGGTAAAACTGTATCATAATTCAAATTACGTATTATATACCAAAAAAAAATCATTTAACCCGACTACAAGTTGCGCTTAAATCCCAGGCCCAGAAAGGGTTAGGATGTTAGGTTAGCTGATTCGTGGTGCGCGTATCTATGACACGCGTGATTGTAGGAATCGCGTACGGTTTACCATTTTCTTTTTCTTTCCTTCGATGCGAAGAAGATTCGTGCGGACGCGCGCCGCACGATGCAGGGCAGATAGTGCGCATGTCGCGTGCATTCACACGCACTCGCAGTTAACGGCGCTGACGCATGCGCGTACGTCGCCTCGTAGCAGCTGTCCGCCAGGTGCGTGGCCCGCTCGACCAATCAGGGCCCTCCCCTTGACCAGAGGGGTGCTCAACCTTCGGTGCCCTCGATTACCTGCGCCCTTTCTCGTGGGTTGTAACCTGCAACCGTCTCGATTCTTGTTTTCAGAATACATACGTGTCCTCCCTCGCGAAATATTTTATTTTCGTTCGTAAAGGATTGCATTTTATCTCCGACACGCGAAGCAGCACGATTTATCAATTACCTTTACCCCGTCGTTGCATCTCGAAACCCAAATATCTTAATACGTGTCTCTTAAATAACTGTCGTTTCTTGCGAAATATTCGCCTTTCTTGCTTCGTAACTACATAACAGTCTTCGATATTTCGTTTCTGAAATGTCATATAACGCGCTTGAAAAAAGAAAAGAGTTATAATAATTATTTACGTTTACTAACCAATAAAAATAGTATGCGAACTCTCGGCGTTTTATTTGCCTCGTCTTTCTCGTTTAACGAGCGTTGTTGGAATATAACGACGAAAGCTCTTAAAAGTTTTGGATTTATTGTTATTCGTGTCGTTTGTAATTTTAGGAATGTATCCTCCGTTAAACTTTTATACTGTGTGATTATACTTCGCACTTGATTCGTGAATATGAATTATTGTACAGTTTAACAATACTGGAAGTTCGAATTCAGAATCGATCAAACGAAACGAAATTCATGATTCTCGCATAACGGGAACGATATTTATTATCATCGTACCTTTTTACAAATTCGCATAGTGTTATCGTTATTTATTGAAAACCAGAACCTCGCGATTCTGGATAAACAATTTGTATAGGTCAAAATGAATCCGAGATCAACACTATGTTTATTTCTAATTCTTACATTTTTAATAATTTGATTTTTTTCACTGGAAACTGGCTTGTTATAACGTTGCTTCTCAATCGTCGAGTTTCCTTATACGTTCAGTCATTCGTTTCCGTAATCCCCACACACCTAAAATTTTATATAAGCCTGTTGCGTTACCACATCTTGAATGCACCTCATTTATCTGGTTTCCGTGTATTGGTGTATACGAAATATAACTAGAAAGAATCTCCATAGTACAATATTCTGAGATTTACTTCGCGCCAAATTGAGTCTGTTACGATTATGCAGACATTCTACACGCATTACAAATACATACTTAGCTTTCTGCAGAACTATTGCATGTCTTTCTGTCGTATTCCATATTATCAACTGTATATACACGATGATTATTGTAATTGAGCCAAACTATAGATCTGTTCCAACGAGGAGAAATCGCTTCTAAATCTTTCAGAACATATGGTGGACCTTTTTTTTTAGATTTTTTATTTAGAAGGGAAATTTGAGAACTTGGAAATTAAAAAAATTATGAAACTGTACGACTAGAGTAGGTCATTCATAAGATATGTATATCTATTTTTCATTCATGCCATAAGTAATTTTTAGGGATCGTCGCTCCTTAAAATGTATTTCTTTCGATACTCTATCTATCTATGTAAATAATTTATTTTAGATTTTGGAGAAATAAATAAAACCTCTATTATCAAATTTGAAGTCTTTTTTAGCAGTCTTTATTATTGGAATGAATTCATAATACATAATATATATAAATTTCAGATTGTTATATAAAATTTGTTAAAATTAATCGATCGAAGTGTTAATTTTGCCACCTATTATAAACATCGTCATATGTTATGAATGATCTACTCAACTTGTACACAAACTTTTATAAATTTTTGTATCTCCTGGTTTCCAAACTTCACTTGTTAATCCACCTTCGTATTCCTCGGTACAATTGTGGGTTCTTTAACAGTTACAACGGTTCATGCAACTGACCGCATTATATCCTAATAAAATTGCATCGTGCCTCGATGATTAAAATCAAGAAAATCAAGTTCTAAATCACACACGAGCAAAATTATTATCAAGACGAAAATGTCAACGACTTAAAGATGAGCCGATCATCTGTTATCATATAAAAATCAAAAATTTCAATTATAGAATTAAATATTTTACAATGAAGAAATAAAAATTTATCCGTTAGGTCCAATGAACGGTTACAATTACATTATTATATCGATTCGATTGGTTATCTACTATTTGAGTAAAATAATAGGAAAACTTTCCTCCAACAACGTTTCCACGATTTCGTTTTAACAATCGAATTCTTCTCAAAGCGTCTGCGACCTACAAACTTAACGATTCGTCATGGAGACGGCCAGCTAACCTAATACGTAATATTTTGCAATAGTTTATTCGCGGGCCTGATTTGCGTTGTATCGTGGTCCCAGAATTCGCGCAGCTGGTTGAAAAGACCGATTTTCGCGCATTCGTCCACGTGGGTCCGTGTTGCGAAACGATTCCGCACCAAACAGAGGCGAGCCAACTAGCATAACCTATGGCTAGGCTCGAAGGCAAAGAATCAGAACATACGAGCGATCCATTAAAGGCGATCGGCTTCAGCTGGCCGATCCGGCTAACTTTATCCATGGCGAATTGTCCTGGACTGGGCCCGACAATGGACGCTATTCCGTCTTATTGTCCGAACGAGGAAGAAAGATAGGTCGCCTCGCCCCACGAGGGAGAAACGGTACGACGTTGTGCGTTTCACGAAAGAAAAATTTTACAACTCCCGTTCGGCGTAATCGCTTATTGTGCGCCCGCGGCTTAACAGTCGCCATTATTATTATTCGGTGATAGGTGTACCGTGTAGAACATAAAAGGGTACAAATGCCTGAGTTGCCCCTAGAGAAAATCTGTTCTCCGACTCTAACAAGAAACACTAATTTCACTCCGGTCGAATTAGATTTTTTATCGGAAAAAATTCCCAATTTGATATTCTTCTAATGCAATAATATCAGCGACTATAAATGATAATGTAGAGGGAAATTAATATTATTCTGTTATTGTCTATCTACGATGGTCGCCAACCAAGTTAGTTAGTGTTAACTTACAGTGGTAGAAAAGAAAATTTAATTTATTGCACAGCTTATTTAATTTCATTTCATAAACTCTGATATTGAATATTTATTGTATCGAACAGTACATCCAAGAAGATGGTTCGTTCTTCGAAACAGAGCTGATAATTTTTAGTATTGACTTTACTGTCAGAGATATTGTTCTAGGAACAGTTTTTTGAAAACAAGATCTCGCCTCTTGTCTCAATGTAGAAATATTTGATCCTGGTATATGTCTATTGTTCACGTACAAAGTATTTTTCTACCATTCTTACCTGTTTAAGTAACATAGTGAAAAACAGGTAAAATTGTACAATAACAGAAGTCACATTTCATGGAAATTATAAACGATGGCCAGTATTAGTCTTTTCTTTAATAAGTTCTTTAGAAAGTTCATATTTTACATTTCTTTCATTTAAAGCAATTTTTCTCTATTTTGTCATTTCGTCGTAGTTTTTATTTATATATTCACACGTGTGTTTGTACATATTATAAGATATTAACAAATAGCTTACTGAAAGTTTTGAGATTCATACATTAACTCCGATATCCTTCGAAGTTGGCGATCAGTGGTCTATACTATTAGTCTTTCTTGGAAGAGAAACGGACGACTAAACCCGTGGGCAAACCTGCAGCAAACCTCCGCTTGCATAGAGTTACTTAACCCTTACCCTGTTCGTGCGTTGTGAACTATCGACCAGTGTCATTATACGCGACATATTATTCAAAATATTCAGATGGTCTACTTAAAACGTCATTTATGATTGACAAATTATACGTTGTACCGGCTAAGGGACTTATTTACGCATTTAAATATCGTTCTGCGTAATAGCACTAAGGTGCCCCTAAGTTTAGAAGCCTATAGATTCCTTGGTTCGAATGACATAAACGTGTTCTACCCTGTGGACCACCACCAGAGGGTTATCGACCTCGGTATAACTAGCCCTCTTTTCGTTATTCGAGTCGTAAAGGTTACAACGAGTACGAGAGACCTATCAAACTCTAGTTGACGTAAGGATGTTCTCTCTTGGGTCCTTTTAATACTACTCCTCTGAGAATTAGACCCTTGGTACATACAAGCAATTTATCGAACCATCTTTTTCACAAAAAAGACCAACGAGGAAGACGATTGGCCAAACTCACGAGCTAAGTCCTTAACGTTCAAATTTTTCGGATTAACCAAGAAAGATCAGTTTTCTTTATTGAATTTTTCCAAGCTATATGAAGATACGGTTTTTGTTGTATTTAACGCATAATTTGAAGGAAAACAAATATTGTCATCCCTTTAAACGTTAGATGAAACAAATACCGTTTTTCAAAGCAGTCAGACTCGGGCATGATCATTAAGGGTACCTTAATTTATTTCAATAACCTTCAGTAAATTTCAATATGTATAGAGTTAGATACGAGGTCTGATAAGCTAGGTATTCTACTATAGATCACGTCCAATTGGGATTCTCACAGGCACTTGCACTATCCGTTACTCGCAAGCAATGTTGCGTGCAAAAAATGTCACAGCAAGAAATAACGGGTAGGGATCTACCGCTACAGTGAAACTACAGCATCACATACCTTAGGTTTTACTTACTTTCCTCTTAGAAACGATCTTATTTTGATTTATAAGCGTTGATCAATTTAGATGATTATGTAGAGCCGTTTGTTCTATACTGTTTGGTATTGCGTTTTTAAAAATAATTTTTAGTTCATTGATATAAATTCATACATTAAAAATTCTAAAATATATAAGAGTATATTTTAATAAATAAAATTAAATAGTACAAATCGTGGAATATCTGGATTTGAACATCTCGGGCCGATAGTTTGAATTCTTTTTAATTATCACGAGCTTTCATTTTATCGTACCATGTTCTACAGTTTGTTTTTCTACGTGTGTTTGCTGTTTATTTTAAAGATTTCGTAAATATAGCGAAAATTACGTAGAATAGTAAGTCTATTAGGCTATGACCAGTAAACTATTACGCGATGAAAGGTTCTTGTCACGATAGAGAATTTAGGAATAGAATTCTCTAGGTTCAGTTTTAACGAACTCAAACGCTAGACGCTGACTGTTTTGGGTCAGTTCCAAATAGAAAATATGTCGACTAATCTTCTTTACGAGCCCATGGTGCGGGGGAGATACGGTTCCGTGATCGAAAGGGCGTGGTCTGGTCTTTTTGAACCCACGACGAAAGAATATTGAAGGTGACATCGTTTAATTTTCTTTAACAAATTTAGTCGGTGTGATCCAAGTGTCCAGCGTCGATTCGTAGCAGAAAATAGATAAAGTTGCCCCACCCACGGAGTTATTCGTGGAGACGGTGCCATTGAATCCGCTAGGACGCGTCTTCGTAGCCGCGGAACCGTGGTTTCGAGTTTTTATCCCACATTTTCACGACGTAAGATTCCGAGGAATTGTGTGGTTTTTAAAAACTGAATTCAGACGTTTTAATCCCAACTGCTCGACGTTGTTTCGTAGCAGAAATTGCGTGTGTGCTGTCGCGCGAAGAATAGGAGAGAAAGGATGAAAGTGAAAAAATGTTTTCTCCCTTTCTACAGCCGACACAGCCGCGAGTTAACCGTTTAGGGAAAACGTCGGTTCCTTTGAAACGCCCGCGCAAGATCTGCCGCTGATTCGCCGAGGAAACGTCGGGGAAATGTCGCGCGCGCACGTGCACGTGCAACGAGTACAAGGATCGAGTTTAGGCTCGGGACGATTGATGGCGACAGTGGAAAACAGAAGGGGCAACCAAGAAGAAAGAGGCGGCCACGAATTGACATTTTCGATTGCGAAACCTGGAACTTATTCCTATCTGTTTCTGCCTTTTATCTTTTTGGCTACGTTGATACCTTTGTTCTCAAAACTGGATCAGTGGTTGAGAATCTGTTTTCTTTTTTTTACCCTCTATAGCCCAAATTATATTTGGTCTCTAAAAAAAAATTATACAGTATGACCATTGATAAATACTAACAACGAGATGTAAATTGGAGGATATGTTTCAGTAAACACAAATTTTCAACTGTACTCACCCTAGTGTGAGAAATTCTTACCTAAATTTGCCTTATATAAATCTACTTTTCGTCTTTTCTAAACTTGAAGTCAATTTACTCTCTTAATATTGATTCTGTTGATATCAATCGTTTGTATCGGATCAAAACTTTTCAAATTTAATTTATAAAAAATTTTCGTTTGCTTTAGAAATATATAGTGACAATCAAAATATTGTACTTTTAATTAGACAAATTTTGTGATTTTGTGCTGCTCATCCAAGAAGTAGGTTGCTGAAAGCAAATAATATTAGATGAAGATCACGGTTGCTATCGAGTCTATTGAAAACTTTTATAGAACGAAAAAATTTCCAAACTAAATTTACAGCAGCTTTTGTTATACACATTCCTGCTGTAAAAGCAGTGATAAGTCAGAAATCGTTCATTTAATTACCTGTAAGAGTAATTAAGAGTATTGTGATGCAAGTTCCATTTTAAGCTATGTTAGTTTAAATAGCACTTCATGTTTCGTCACAATCGATCTAGCTGTTTTTCTGTCATATGGTAATAGGTCGACCGATCTATATTTTATTTATTTTGATTCATATAATTCCATGAAATTGTTAGTAATTTGTTTAACACCGCAAGCGATGAACTGACGTAGGTAGGTCTAGGTTAGATATATAAACACTCACTGTTTACTCTGGTTGATTTATGGACCTATATATATCTAGCAAGTAACTTTTACACGGTTTAACGAAGACTATCAACCTTCATCTTTTTGAATGACCTTTTTCTCTTTTATAACTTTCAATATTTCCTTACTTCCTAACGCGAATCCTCTTAAAGGAGGAATAATCCCTTTTAGTTTTAAAAACTTCTAAAAAGAATGGCATAATTTTTCCCTCGAACTTCATCCTTTTAAGAATGTAGTTTTAAACTAATAAAATGAAATTCGAAACGTTTTTCGTTGAGTATGTTCCAACAATCAGTAATCGATCCTTAAACTTTAAATGCGTTTTTTTTTTTTAAATGATATATCCAAACCATCGATTCAAAATTTGAATTTTATATTCACAATAACATTTCTTTAACGTTGCACCTATGGAATTATTTTTTCTCTAATACTTTTTGAGAAAATTTCAGCATCTGACGATTTTTTTTCTACAAAATTTATACTTCTTTTTTGTAAAGTTAAATACTCTTGAATAACGTTCACGTAGTTTCTAAAAAGTCTAATTTTATTCTATTCTGACCATTAAGATCGAGAAATCCACCTCGCCAAGTAACTATACCGTAACTATACATTTTTTAATGGTTTCTTAGAAACTTTCGTTAAAAGAGGGTATTTTTTCATTCAGTTCGAATCCTTTTAGCTTCAAATTTCAAGAGTATCCATAATGTTTCTCGTTTAAAAACATCGAAAATAATAGGAGTTATAATGAATCCAGTGAAGGTCTAATTAACACTGCCAGACCAAAACTGTACAATTTTTTAACCAAAATTTTGATTTCAGACAATCGTAAACTACACAAGTTAAAATTTGTCTTAGCACTTATTTCCGTAATCTCACTAAAATCCATGAATCCTATTTAAATATCATCTTTAACATTCCATTCTGAGAATTAATTGTTCTAGTTCCATAGTAAAAAATCCTGCCACCCATATGTGGATGACGTGGCAGTCAAAGTGTTAAACATACACTTCTTCCACGATCCTGACTTCTGATCGTGTGAAATCAAAAGAATCAAAAAACATTTTATTCACTGATGTGGTTATAGTCAGATCGTGCAAAAATACTAAAATAAAAAATTCGATAGCATTTTAAATATTTGTGAATATCCTTAAGCAGGCACAAATAATAGAGGGAATTTTAAAAACAGATAAAAAAATACTCTTAAAATGTAATTCACTCTTTTAATCTGTGGTTCTCGACTGTCGCGTGAACTTTAGGTTAGACTTCGCCGTAGTCGAAGGATCGATAATTTTCAAACACTTGTAAAATTCTTACGAACGTACAGCACACAAAGTGCATCGTCGAATGCGGCGTTGTTTGTTTGCTAGACAATCGCACTATTAATAACGCAGTCGTGTTCTAGATACTATCGACGAATCCGTATCCGTCAACGCACCGTGAAATCGGCTGGTTTACTATCGAACGATCAAACGTTTCGCGCATCGTCGGACATGCTAGTGAGATTAATGAGGGAGCTTTGATGCGTGCCAGTAATCATTAATTACGTACATTACGTGACGCTTACTGACTGCGACCTCTCTTCTCTCTCTCTGTCTCTCTCTCTCTCGCTTCTGTGCGTTCCGAGCGGTGTTCAATCGCGTTAACTATTGGCCTTAATGTACCAAGAAATGGACTTGCCTTCGGTGATCACGTGGCTTCCGTATATCGTCCGCGTAATCGCTGTCCCGCGACGATATCGACATCGCGCGGTAATAATTTCGTTAACTCGGCTAATTACGAAGTCAATGGAACGTTTTCCCTGTCGGATCCCGGACGACCATTTTTCTTCATTCACATTTTCACGAGCACTTCGTAAAAGGTTAAGAGGCAGTGTGATCGTTTCTTTTCGCAAAAAATAAAGGCAATTGATTTTTACCGATATCCTAATTACTGTCGGCTAAACCAAATCCTTTATAGTTGGAACATTAATTACTATCCCTTCCAGGAACTATTTTCGTCTAGATCTCGATTTTTTAACGTTTCTTTCCTAGAAATTTTTGTTAAAGAAGAGTGATTTTTAAATTCACTTTGAATTCATGTGTATCCGCAATTTTTTCGTACAAAAATGTTAAAAATTATAAGAGTTACAGTAAATCCAATAAGGATCTTGCAAAAAGAAGTGTGCGTTTTTGTATAAAAGTTAGTGTTTTATAATACATCTTTTAATGTCGTGTCTTGGCAACTTAGAACCTACTTGAGTAACCATTTCTATGTTTCCTACGCATTTTCGAGAAAAGAATTCTTTACCGAAAATATACTCTGTGGCCAGAAATGTTTCTATAACTTTTGAACGAAACCTCAATCAACAAATTAGTATCCTTGTTTTTCGTCTTATTTTGGTCTCTACACCCTGTATAAGAAACATAATAGTTAAATGTTTTATGAAAATTTTGTAAGTTCCCTAAAATTTTAGTTGCCAACATAAGGGTTAAACTACATAGTTCATTCTATATTAAATGTTCAGTTGAACGTCTATAAATTTTGCCAATTGTTACTATTATATTTTCAGTTATGTTCCAAGGGCTTAAAGCTTGTAATAAAAATTTAAAGAAAGCAAAGAAAAAAGAAATAGGTACTTTCTTTCTTCGCGAAGCTCGTACTAACGCGGACGGATAGCAAATTATTCAGCAGGTCCCTTCGTTTAATTGGCCTTTAATTAGTGTTCGATAATTTGCTCGGCGAATAACAGGATCCGGTCGCCTGGCAGCAAGATGAAATCAGCCGATGAATTATTTATTGTCCGCCCCGTTAGATGGGTCAAGGGTTCGACGAGTCCCGTTCGTGCCAAAAGCCATTAACTCGAGAACCCAGCAATCGTCTCTTCTCTTTCTCTCTGTTCCGCTCGGTCGAGACTCGTACTTTTTCCCCACCCTTTTCCGGCTTTCATTTTTCCATACTAATTTTGCGACAGGATCGCCGAGAGAGGCGTTCCTTTACCGGGCGTGCGAATTTTCTCTCTCTTTCATCGATTGTATCGATCGTATCAATTCTAAGAATGTTCCTGGCGAAATTCATCGCGGTTATCCACTACTACCCCGTAATTTCCCTCGTCGCGTCACAATCGGCGGGAATTCTTCGCCCGGACGCACGTGAAACCCCATTAGGGTTTTCGTCGACCAGCCCGATATACCGGGTGTCGCTGGTAGCTTTGGCTCGAAGCGGTGGGAAGGCGGTGCGAGTCTACCCCAAGAGAGTTGCCAGTGACTACTTGACTGACAAGCAATTATACGACCTGGTTGGTAAGGCAGATGCGTTTATGTCAAGCAAACTGCTCGAATCCGGGGGATCTCTTTCGGTTAATCTCGACCGAGGGGTTAGAAAACATCTTAAGAAGGATTACGTACCGAATAAAGGGACGCCATCGTCGATATCCCGGGAGGGTATCGATAGCCCGATAAACGGCGATACCGTGAAAAATTTTATTTATTCCCTTCCCTATTTTCCTTCGTATCCACGAGATCGTAGTTTTTTCCCTATCGCGAACGTCGTAATTGATTTGGAAAATCAGCGTTATATAATCGCGGTTCGCTGTGTCGCGAACGTGATTTATCGTACACGCGCCTCGATTACATTGTTAATCTATTACTCGTCGCGGAAAAATTTATTATCGTGCGTAGTAACCTCGGTATGATACACGAAAAGAGGAAACGAAACCGGTAATTAGTAATAACGCACAATGTCGACATTAACAAGAAATACGGGCCGCCATTTTTTCTCGAGGATACTCCCGCCTCGTGACTTTGTCGGCTCGTATCTCGCTTCGTTTGGGGCATCGGAGAGTCGGCGAGGAAGAGGAAGAACGAGGACGAGGGAGAAAAATTGGATAACCTCGGGGTGCGCGAAAATAAAATTCGCTATGCCTTTTATTTTAATCAGAAGCAACCGATAGTTGCGGATCACTGAAGAGCGCCATGTTGTCTGCCCGCTTATCGCCATCCCATTGGTCGTTGTGATTGACGTCCGACGAAGAAGAATCGACCGGCTGACGAAGACGATTACAAACGAACTTGTAACACCCTGGTCACGACCGCGATCCGTGATTTTTCGAACAATAACAGTATCTCGATTTGCTCGATGACTTTTTCCCGAACCCTTTATTGAAACGAGTCGCCTTCTTGCTATTGTTCGTTCGAGATTTACCAAAGCCACTCGTCGATGAAATTTATAATCCACTGTATCGCCGCGTGACTCTGAAGTCACATCCCATCATCTGTATTTCCGAAGTCTGATTTAATCCTGTCGTTAATACGTATCGGGCAACAATATCGACTAGAAACAGTCTGTTTTCAATAAAATGGAATATATCGCAACGGACAAATACAAATTTAATTATTCGATCGAACTTACTACGTGCGTTCGTTTGACTAATTGTCTATTATTCGAATAAAATTTGCCACGCTAGTACGAGGTACAGATAGATATCTGTATTTATTCGTATTTACATTTTCACGTATATTTTGTTATCAACGTATATCGATGGTCCTGTGATATAATTTTTGTTCATAAACTAAATATAATTTAGTTTGTAGAGAGTCAACGGTCGGAAACATCGTCCGCAATAAATTTTAAACGCTTCCTTTGATTCGGACGATAATGGGTGCCATCGCGCGCAGCAAAGGTAAAACTGAGAGTCGTTAAATTTTTTGTACGTCCATGCGAAAACAAATTTTTTTTTTTTTTTTGTTTCAAACGTGGTCGCGAATCGCGATTTTTGAGATATGACCTCCGGCCTCGCGGAGAGTCAAAGTTTCAAATATTCATTTGTCGCGACGCGCGACGGCATGAAATTTTCGATTTATCCTGCCAGCGGATGTGCAGCGCGCTTTTCCGCGCTGCATATATATAAATAGATATATATACACACACACACACCAGCGGCCACGGTGAAATTATTACATAATTGTTATTCACACCGGGCGTGGAAAATTAAAGCGGAATATCGCGAGAATAAAGCAGACACGAGCCGACCGAAGTGGCCAATAACGAGGTGGTCACTCGTTGTTGGGCTATCGCTCGTAATTTTAGTATCTGCGCAAACATCATTTTTACCTCCCGGGGCAACGGTGGTTCTCAATTTTTTCAATATTTATTTTCAAAACCTACGAGGAACCAGGTGAAAAAATAAATTATATAATAATAATCCATGAATATAAGGGGAGTATCGGGTCGCAAGTTTATTGGATAGACGTAGGATAAACGTTGGTGCTGACGTCTTTTTACAAAATGGAAAATTGCACAAAATACTGAAAGCCATTCACACAAATATTATTTAATTTTAGCGAATGTATTCGGCATTGTTAGAAAAGTTTTCTCATTTTTGTCAGTAGGGGTTAAGAACAATGAAAAATGGAAGATGAAAGGACAGATCTTATAATGTCTTCATAAAATATGGAAACCCAGAAATTGATATGAACAGCGAAGATGATTTGAATGATCGCTTGTTCCAATTTCAATTTGCTTATTTGAGATGGCTCACGGTCAATTCGAGAGTTATGCAGAAATACTGGAAATATGTAAGTCGGGCGTTGAAAATCATTCGCATAAATTAGACCACGTGAATCGGTATGATATACATATAAATGCCACATGGGCTGTATAAAAAAAATTTTGTTTAAATCGCGTTGAAACGGAAATAAAACGGCTTAAAAAATATGTTAAATAAACAAATATAAATCGACTTATTAATAGAAATCTATATGGTCTCCATGCACAGTTAACTTTACAAAATACTTCTCAAGATATTATTTTTGAATAAAGAACACTGGTTTTGTTTTCTCTGCATCGATGTACGTATAAAAATATAATCCAGCGCATAAAATATATGCTATAGATTCATAAAAATTATGAAGCAATACGAAAAATAAGACAAAAAATTTATTATTGCCCCAACTATGACATGTTAAGTAAACATAAGTACGTTCGTTAATAATTATTAACATACGAAGGGTTTTTCTATTTCTTATAGATTAAATATGTTAACATTAATATAAATAAGTGTCACTTAATTGTTGTATATTGAACAGTTTCACTGACAAAAATTGTTAGATGACTATGTAAATTTTAATTTAAAATTGTTTAGACTTTGTGAAGATTATAATTTAATTGTAAAATTGAAGAGATAATAATAAACATGTTTTGGTAATGACTCGACGTTTCGTTCGTCATTATCGATTAATCTTAAAATATAATGATAAATATAAAGTATATTCAGAGATAGATGACATTCGTAAATTATAAAGAAATAAATATCTTTTATATTATGCAAGAAATTTTTTCTTGATAATAAGTTTTTATATACTAGGGGTGGTTAGTAAATTTGTTCGTTTTTCTTATTCATAATTCAAACATAAATATAACAAAAAATAAATAATGATTATTGTACAATATAAAAACCATTATAATAAAAAATATACACATTTTATACGTGTATATATATTTATTATAGAATTTTAATTTTAATTTTTATTATATTATCTCGTCAGCTCCCACTTACAATAGTAACATAAAAGTATTTAAATCTCTAATCTCTTCATGCTCCTTCCCAAACTTCTAAGACAACATTACAAGTGATTAATTAAAACCGAAGTAGAATATGAAAGAAAATGTCGAAACCTTCGTATCAATATACCATCCGCACAAATAGAATAAATTCGCTAAAAAAAATCGCAGAAAAATAATACCACAAGAAATAAAGAAAGACTTACGGACCAGTACAATAACAGGTGTGTTATGGATCAGGCTGTAATTTCCAACGTTAATTTGCGTACAAATTACCACCATATATAGGAAGCACAAAATATCCTAAGTGTGGTACGATGTTCAAAACTTTCTCCTACTTTTTTTTTTAACAATAACAATAATAAAATAACGATCGTTGTGCAATTACCGTGGTCCAAGTCTGAGACACTTGCAACGTAGATGAGAATAAAGGGCGGAGGGGAGTGGAGGAGCATTCTGAGGTAATGGCCGCAAGGGATACCACGGACAGGAAAATCGCTTTTCCCCAGCGGCGGAGATTCGTCTCGCGCTCGGTGCACGGGGATTCTGTAATCGGCGCAAACGTTCCGTATTGTGTCCGGTAAAAAGTGAGTTGTTCGCGGCTGATTATCGACGTACACGTAGATAATTGTATATCATTACGAACCCGGACTCGCGGAATAATCGTAGTGTTTAATTTAATGTAAATTCCGTGGGCTCGTGTATTATTCGAGTTGCACAGAACGGATCGATCGGCCACGGCGGTCACCGATCACCTGCGCGTTTTCGCGATAAATCCCCGCGCAAAGCCGACAATAGGCTGCGAGAATAGTCCTTTTTTTTTTTTTTATTAAATCTTCCGTCCATGCATGCCATCAAAGGCGCTTTCCTCGCGGGCCGAGGGACTAATTATTATTATCATTGGCCAGGAAGAAAATACAGGTTCCCTCGCCGTGATCATCGTCATTATCTCCTTATCGCACGCGGCATCGCAACACCGCTCTCGTTTACATCGGATTCATGACCGTTCATTATTCCACGTATATAGATAAGCATCTGTTCTTATCGACTGTTGGCGAGGACCGTCCCAGGACACGCGAGACCCGAGTATCGTCGAACAATTGAAATATTTTTCGACTCTCGGCGAACAGCCCTCGGGAGATATCGTGTTTCGAGGAAATAAAGTATTCGAAGATAAAAAAAAATGCACGGTAATCGCGTTTATATGCAACCATTTTCCCCGCGTATACGAAACTAAATATCGAAATAAATATCTGTTGTCAAAGGTCAGTATATTGATTTATCAGCGTCGTTTATTTGAGCGAACAGTTATATAAATTAGTTTCGATTTGTTCGAAGTGAAGTATAATTTTGTTCTATACTTCGATCTGCGAATTTTTATTTCGCGAATAATGGTTGGAAAATTATAAATTTTTATTAAGATAAGAAATTTGCCCTTTTTATAGAAGTGCTCTTCAGAATTGTCGCGTTCGAAAAGATGAGACATAGCAAGTTACAAAATAGAGTAACCCCGGTTATATGCAACGAAATTTTCCCGCATATAAGAAACCAGAGATTGTTAGTCACCATTGTTAGTTAACCATTAACGGTTTGTTTTGTCAGTACAAACGATACATTGGCTCTATTGATTTTTATCGCAGTTGCTATCAAATTTTATACAGTGTTGAAGATCAACATTTATATAGTTAATCAAAATAGTATTTTTGCTTAATAATGTTTTACAAACGTGAAAGTTATCGATCTTGCAAGCTGTATTTACAAATACTACTTGCGAGTCAGATAACCTTTATATTTTTATAATAATCTCAGCTATCGTTGAATAGAGTAACTATACAGAATTGAATACGAATAACGAATAAAATTTTTAGATTCACTTATAAATTAAATTTTTATCGTCTTCGATCGCCTGGATGGCGATTTCAAAAATTTATTAATGAATTTACGCACGAAACATAAATAAAGCGTACTCTGTGAATGAATCTAAAATTTTTATTCGTTATTCGCGAATAAAAGCCTCCTGAATTTGGTTAAAACAGTTTCATGATGATAAAATTAAAAATATGATACCTTTACCTTTTTGTTTTTATAAAATGTTAATTACTTAGGACACCGTCGATCGTTATCGAAAGCTGCATTTAAATCCAACCTTAAATTGTATTCGAATGATAGATAAGGAACAGAACCAATTATAGTAGTTCGATTGAACAGTTAAAAGTATAGTATTATTTAACAACTAATAAATGAGAAGTCATTTATTTTTCAATCGTAATTTTTATTCATTTAAAAATGTTATTTGTCTCTATCTTAAAGTTATTGCATAAACCAAGGCACGTGCCCCTATTTAAGAAAACATCAATGACATCGTATAAATGGTAAATACATGCTTGAAATTAAATCGGGACGCGTACGTAATTGAAAGATCCATTCATAGTTATTCGTAGTCACATTGGGTATGAAAATTTGCATTTCCAGTACGTAACGATTTAAATAGATACTTTGAAAGTTGCGGGTAACTGACCATAACATTGCGTTCTGCATTATTCTTGCTCGAGGTCAGTTAAGGACAGAGTTTGCAAATTTTAATCACGAATAACGAATACAAATTTTAGAATAATTTTTGAAATAAATTGTGCTTGAAAACGTTTCTAATTTGGATTGATTTTCGATAGAAAAGACCCCTGCAGTCCATTGATAATATTGTAATGAAAATAGAAACAATAGTTTTCATTTTTGTCACATAAAGGTGTAGTAATATGTTGTTGGAAGGCTCTGTAAAAATTACGAAAATATATTTCGCATTTATTTTCATTTTCATTGTACGATTTGTTTATTTTTTAAAACGAATTACGGGAAAATGGAAATTTCGTTATTTTCGCACTGTTATAGGAAAAAATACTATCAGTTTATAATTGAAACTATAATTCACCTAGTCTATACTATAGTCCATAATTTAAATCACCTTTTCCAAGCAATGGTGCATTTTTTGAACGAGTGGTGATTCATCATTCACGATGGCATTAAACGAGTATGCGTGGACTTTTTTGCATTCAAACAACCGATATAGTATTGCAGAGGAATGCAGTTGATTTCAGAATAATAACAGAAGATCATAGATCATCGTGATTGAAATTCCGTTTTATTATAGTTATCTTTTAGGACATTATACGAGACGTATAAGTACGTCTTCCTCAGATTACTCTTCAACGACTGGGGTCGTTTGCGCGTTATAAGCTCGTAGTTGCTTGATACTTATATTTCTTTGCTAGAATATAAGTAACGCTTTACTTTCTTTTAGATTTATTCTACTTATTTAAATGTTTTTTCATAATTTTCAATCTATTACGGTCATTCAAATTGAGACATAAGTAATCATTTGTTTCTCATTAGAGCATTATTTATGGTCGTGTAGAATTCAATTTAAGTTATACGTACGTTCAGTATATTTTTGAAGTTTCGTTTGGTTTCTTCGTTAAACAACACCTGTGAATATTGGTGGTTTCAACTTTGCTCCGAATATCCGAATTTCAACACGATATTGACGCATTCAGAGGGGTTACCATCGATTATTACGCAAGTATCGAGGGTAATTTCGTTTAAAAATAGAAATTCTTCGTTTCGTTTAAATCTGTAGATATTTAAATAAAACTTATTTGAAGGATCGAACTCAAGCTTAACTTGGATCAGTCTTTTTATTATTTTACACAATACAGACACGTGACACGACTTATTTCTGTAGCTTCAATTACGTTCTGATTCACACGTCTTAGACCTAATATCGCGTTGAAACTATCTACATTTATTTATAACAATTTACAACAATTCTTACACAGGGTGTGCTACTTAAGTAATGTTATTGAAAGTAAGAAATTTGGGAAGTAACAGGTGTTAACTTTCATCATTTTTGGTGAAGAGACGTACCCCTGAAATCCTACTCATTTTCTAGAAAGAAATTCGAGAAGATGTGAAATTTTTCGACAAAATTAAAAAATTTCAAATCGTTCTGGAAAAATTATTTTCGGTTACGGGGATTTATTACAGTCATTTTTGGTGAATAGACATATCCCCGAAATCCTGCGCATGTTTGAGAAAAAAATTCAGTATCGGTGGAACTTCAAACGTTAATAACTTCCTAACGAAGCCTCTATTAACAAATTGGTATTCTTGATTTTCGTTCTATTGTGGCCTTCAGAGTCCCCCATCATTAAATTGATATTAAATTGATATAACATTGGGGTTGTTAATGTTTTCATGTTCTTAAAATGTAATTTAGTTTCAATTTGGTTGCCAAATGTCACGTAAACTCATGAAAGTGATAATTCTGAGGTTATTAACATTGTTTTAACGCACGAAATAACGAAAGATTTTTATCAACCATTATCCACTGGTAATGTGAAGAGGAAAGACCGAGTAATCATGACAAGGCTACGAACAGGACACTGTAAACTCACACAGGAGTACCTAATGAAAAATACCGAACCACCAACCTGTAACCTATGCAACAAAATCATAACGATCAACCATCTACTACACGAATGCAGACGATACGCCCAAAGACAAAAATACATATAGAAAATACCCTGAAACCAACATCTACCGCAAAATACAATCACACCAAAAGAAGAGAGTAAAACATGAATAAAAAAAAAAGGCATTATTTTTTTATAATGCAATGCAACAGTCAACGTCGAAACGAGTCGAACGATCTATGACCGTAAAGAGACCTTGAAGAAAAATAAATCAAGATAATTAATTATTTAAAAATAATAAAACGAGAGGAGGTAATAACGTTGGATCGTTTAAAAGAAATGGCGTACACAACGGGCTCGAATCGACTATATCTGATCGATTCGAAATTCTAGTCAGAGGATCGATCTCGCGTCTACGTCGCGGAGCAGCGTTTACGTATCGTTCGACAAGTGGAAAACTCCATCGCCTCGATTTCAATTCTCTCGCCTCCCCCCCTCTCTGGCGAATCCTCTCTCTCCGAGTTGCTCCCTTTTTCTCGCGTCGACAGCGCATCGCAACAACCACGCGACACCCAGCCCCCTCTCCGCTTTCTCCGTCCTCCCCTCGCCCCCCTCCCTTCCAGCCCGTCGATTTACATATTTCGGCGTGCGTTTGACCGATAATAATGTTTCGTCCCGTTTTCGACGAATGGCTCGCCATTACCGGGGAACCATCATGGCACTGACTTTTCGTTATTATGTGCTTTGAAAAATCAACCATCCCCCCCACACGCACACATACCATGCCGGGGTGCGTATCGTAGGCACACAATGGGACCTAGCCGTGTACCATGGCGCGAGTAGGTGTGCGTACTTTGTGTGATTTAACGCGCCAAGCACGCGGATATCGAAGGGGGGGGGGGGGGGCAGCAGCAGCAATGTAACTTTTCACAGAAGCGAGCCTGCACGAGCCATTGATCATCGGTTCCGCTGGCCGCGTAGAGGGTGACTGTACACAGTGGATTTAGCCAGTTTTTTGGCGGGATTGAAACCCGTTAAAATGTTTACCGATGTTGGTTCATGGTTCTCCGTTCTGCATTTCCGACCAGTCCATAGTAACGCCCTTAAATTTTTGCTTTATCGTGCCGTGAGCTGTTTGCGATCAGAGAAAGCGAAAAATGACACGGGAAATGGGAGAAATAAACGTCAAACTGTGCACCAGTTATCTTATTTTTTTTCGTTGACGACCGGTAAACCATCAGAGACGGGCAATATTGTTATCCGGATGACAATTTTGAAGATCGTTTAAAATATGAACAACTGTAATTCGTTATTTTTATTCGGTGAAAATTACAATTTTAATTCTAAAATTAAATTATGTTTATCGATCGTCTTTAGAGCGACAAAACTTTTGTCTGATAGAAGTATTCGTTGTTATTCATATTGTATGTAATTAGTAATTACTTTATAAAAATATACAGGGTGTTCGGCCACCCCTGGGAAAAATTTTAATGGGAGATTCTAGAGGTCAAAATAAAACGAAAATCAAGAAGTATTCTTAATTTACATGTTTGTATATTAATTTTATACGAGTAGAAATTTTAGGCTTTGATGCCATGTTGCTAATTCGGAATATCAATTATTTGAAGAAAAATGGGTGCAGTATTTTGTGTGTGAAATACTCTGAAAGTTACGCCTGCGACCGCTGCAAATCAATTTTAGGACTCGGATAAAATTTATATTTATCTAAGACGATTGTTCCTCTGTAACTTTTTTGTCCGATTAGATCGTAAGATAAAATAATTTTATTATCTACTTGTTTTTTTAATTATATTAAGCGAAGGTTAATTGGAGCACCTATGTTCCAATTTACCTGCACCCTAACGAAATCGTTACTTTACGTAATTTTTCAAACAGACCAAAGTTAATAAAATTAACAGTTACTTTTTGTTTTCCATTATTACTGAAAAATTTGAAATACAAGAGTTTACTGATTTCCCTACGATGCGGTTTTCCTTATTTCCATCTTCTGCCATAATTTCTGACGAATCTTATAGAAACTAGCATTCGGAATATCTTGCACTTCCTCTAATTATTTAAAAGCAATTTGCGAAATTAATTCAGCGGCGAAGCGTTTCTTTCACTGATTAATTCAGCAGCGAAGAGGTTAAGGAAAACCATCGACTACGGTTCACTGTATTTCTTTCGGTTTAATAACTTCGTAGAGTAGACGCGAATCGAGTTGCCGCGGGATATTCTCGCGAGACGCGGAAAGTGGAAAGGGATCGCGCTCACTTTGGTTAAATATTTAAGTAACAGAGCATTTCACTCCCGAGGGTAGATCGCGGGGCGCGAAGACGCCGAAGACATCTCGATTCTCTTTATCTTTATCCGTGAGATATCTCGCGATGGTGAGGACGGGAAAGTCCAATCGCGGTTTTATTGCCCCTCTTAGAAATCGGCTTAAGTACGTTTCTGTGTCCCGCGGAAATTCACCGAGCACGGAAATGCCTTCCGAAAATTCCAACTCCCGCTTTTTCCAGCCGCGTTCTTTCTCTGTCTTCGCTCCCCCGTGAAACTCGAACCTTGATTTCTGAAATTTTATCCATTTTCCGGGCCTGTGCATCTTTGTGCAGCTTTGTTCGAAAATTATTTCTCCTACTAGTTAAATGGAAAAATAGATTTAATTGTTTCCACTGTTTCTGATCGTACAAAAAAGGTTTCGAAGAGAATATTCAGAGGATTTGAACTTTGTTTAGAATAAATGTATTCTTCATATTGTACAGTGTTCGACCAAACCTGGGAAAAATTTTAATGGGGGATTCTAGAGGCCAAAATAAGACGAAAATCAAGAATATCAATTTCTCGATTGAGGCTTCGTTAACAAGTTATGAAAAAATTATTTTCGGTTGCAGGGGTCAATTACAATCATTTTTGGTGAATACACAAATTCTTGAAATCCTACCCACTTTCGAGAAAAAAATTCGAGTAGGTACTGAAATTTTTAGACGAAATTAAAAAATTTCAAATCATACTAAAAAAATTATATTTAGTTACAGGGGTAAATTACAAGCATTTTTGGTTATTACACATACCCCCGAAATTCTACGGATTTTCGAGAAAAAAATTCTTTACCCAAAATCTAACGCGATGCTTCCCTGAAATTTCATGCGAATATTTAAAACGTCATAACTTCTGAACGGATTGGACGATTTTAATGTTTAAAAAAGCAAACTACGCGTATTTTGATGGAGAATATGTACAAATCGCAAAATATTCGAAAAGTTGGTCCTTGACCTCGCAAAATGAGAAAAAACCCCATAAAAATGCTCCAATTTTCAAACAGCCATAACTCGTACAATAGTGAATAAATTTGAATGAAACTTTTTTCTGAAGTAGAGCTCATGGGTACCTACAAAAAAGTATTAGACAATTTTTCTATAGCGCGTCAAACAAAATTACTAAAAATGAAAAAGGAATTTTTAAGAAAAACCGACAAGGGGGTAGGTGCCTAAATTTTTCGGCAAAAAAAAGAAATTTCGAATCGTTCTAAAAAAAATATTTTCGATTGAAGGGGTCAATTACAATCATTTTTGGTCATTATATATACCCCCGAAATCCTACCCACTTTCGAGGAAAAAATTCGAGAATATGTGAAATTTTTCGACAAAATTAAAAAATTTCGAATCGTTCTAAAAAAATTATTTCTAGATTCTAGGGTCAAATACAACCATTTTTGATGAATAGACCTACTCCGGAAATTGTACCCACTTTCTAGAAAAAAATTCAGTACGGGCGGAACTTTAAACGTTAATAACTTTTTAACGAAGTTTCCATCAACAAATTTGTATTCTTGATTTTCGGCTTATTTTGACCTCTAGAATCTCCCATTAAAATTTTTCCCAAGTAATGTAACATTTTCGACTTGCTATTTATGGTCATTCAAAAAAATTAATTTTCATGCGGCACAAAGTTGAGTATTCTATATAAACTCTAATTTTTCGAACATTCCCCCTAATCTCTTGATATTAATGTAACGGATTATTTTTTGAATAAATTGGACAAAAGAATAAACGTGCATAATACTACAAATTCTATCACCTGAATTTTGTGTAAATTCAGCAAAATCATCAGTACGATTTTTACTGACAAATTAAATCTAATTCGCTGAACGTTATTAAAATTTTTAGAATATTTTTGTTGCACTAAAGTTTTCGGGCTAGAGGTTATCCGAAAATCAACACATTACGTATGATTGAATTTATTTTTACTGCTAAAAATTTGCCAATGACCTTAAAAATGTATGTTTATCATAGCAAATTCGCATTTATTGTAATAACCCCTTAAAAACAAATATTTTTTTGAAAGATGTTCTTTTCGTACCATTAAAAACAGTGTAAATATTTTTGGTCGTCGCGACAATTGGGACATGTTGCGTACAAACAAATTATCAACTATAGTTATTTCTTGTCAAGATAGTGTCGTGCAGCGATGGGTGCAGCGTTAATGGGACGCACTTTTCCCTCGGGTCGAATTAATCGAGTCGATGGCACTCCGGGAATCGCGAAACAGTTGTCGTTTCGAGGGTCGTCGACGTTTCAAAAACGATATTCCACTCGATGATCTGGGGGATAATCGAAAAATTAGTAAAGTGCCCTCGACTGGCTGGCTGACGCTCGTCGAAAAACGCACCCTCGATCGCGGCAGAGAACTCTTCTCGAGTGTCCTCGAGTTCCAAGTTCGATACTACGAAACGTTTTTGTGGCTAATGATGCTGCTTCTATTCTGCTTTTCGAATCGCGTTTTTTTTAATTTTTAATGGAATTTTGCACGATTGACTTTACTATAAAGTACAGTACTGTGCGAGCAAGGTCATGTGTAGATGTTTTGGCGTGCTAGACAATAATAACATACGATACACTTTGTCCATTTTTGTTTGATCATTTACTATACGCACGTTTGATAAAAGGTCAACAGTTTATTATTTTTAGGGCTCAAATAATAAGTAACCGTTCGATATTTGCATAAACATGCTGCACGCCTGTAAACAATTCCTTTTTCGCGCAGCTCACGTTTCCACGCGCATAGATCATCCTTGACACGTTATCGATCGCAGCACGACCGAACTCCCTTGGAGATTTACATCGAAGAAGTGTCTTAGAGCCCCGGACAGGCAGATTTTTGCTGGAAATTAATGAAACCGCGGAGAGAGTAGAGGGAAGGTCATAAACAGGAGATTTTTCTTTTCTTCGATTTTTCGCAGCATACAATGGTACAGAGAAACGCCGAGCTAGCGGGATAATTAGCATACAGAGTGGATAATTAATTACGCGGAAAAGACAGTTTCGTTCGCGCTCGTTTTTACTTGTGCGCTATCGCAATGCTGTGGCCGATCGAACGTAACAAAGAATTTGAGGCACGGAAAGAACAAGTCTCGACCTTGTTGTCGACGACTCTGTTCGAGAAGCTGCTACTATTTTTGCCTGATAAATTGTCACAAGCTTATCCCTGTATACAGGATGCTCACCCACCCCTAGGAAAAATTTTAAAGGTAGATTCTAGAGGCCAAAATAAGACGAAAATCAAGAATACCAATTTGTTGATCGAGGCTTCGTTAAAAACTTAGTAACGTTTGAAGTTCAGTAATGAATTTTTTCCTCGAAAGTGCGTAGGATTTCGGGGGTATGTCTATTCACCAAAAATGGTTGTATTTGACCCTAGAACCTAGAAATAATTTTTTTAGAACGATTCAAAATTGTTTCTTTTCGCCGAAAAATTTGTCCACCTTCCTGAATTTTTTTCTCGAAAGTGCGTAGGATTTCGGGGGTATGTCTATTCACCAAAAATTGTTGTATTTGACCCCAGAACCTAGAAATAATTTTTTTAGAACGATTAGAAATTTTTTTTTCGCCTAAAAATTTAAGCACCTACCCCCTATCGACTTTTCTTAAAAATTCGTTTTTCATTTTTAATAAATTTGTTTGACGCTCTACAGAAAAGTTGTCTAATACTTTTTTATAGGTATACATGAGCTCTACTGTAGAAAAAAATTTCATTGAAATGTATTCACTATTGTAAGAATTATGATCGTTTGAAAATTGGACCATTTTTATGGGGTTTTTCTCATTTTGCGGGGTCAAGGACCAACTTTTCGAATATTTTTGCGATTTGTACGTATTCCCCACTCAAATACGCGTAGTTTGCTTTTTTAAATATTAAAATCCTCCAATCCGTTCAGAAGTTATGACATTTTAAACATACCTATAACACTTCAGGGGAATCAGTCATTCATGGTCAGACATTATATTTTCGGTAAGGAATTTTTTTCTCGAAAATGCGTAGGATTTCGGGGATATGTCTATTCACAAAAAATGATTGTATTGGATCCCCGCAATCGAAAATAGTTTTTCCAAAACGATTTGTAATTTTTACTTTTCGCCGAAAAATTTGTCCACCTTCTTGAATTTTTTCCTCAAAAGTGCGTAGGATTTTGGGAGTATGTCTATTCATCAAAAATGCTTATAACTGACCCCTGTAACTAAATATAATTTTTCTAATATGATTTGAAATTGTTTAATTTCGTCTAAAAATTTCAATACATACTCGAATTTTTTTCTCGAAAGTGGGTAGGATTTCAGGGCTATGTGTATTCACCAAAAACGATTATAATTGACCCCCGCAACCGAAAATAATTTTTCCAGAACGATCTGAAATTTTGTAATTTAATTGTTAATAACTATTTAACGAAGCTTCAGTCAACAAATTGATATTCTTGATTTTCGTCCTATTTTGGCCTCTAGAATCTCCCATTACAATTTTTCCCAGGGGTGGCCAAACACTCTGTATTCACATACAATACTTATATTACAAAGCTTTCTATCAGTTTGAACGTTCGAAAAGTGAAACGTGGAACACGAGTTTTCGGTGTCTCCAGTTTTCCGCGTTTATCGGTTGCTGGGTGATCGATGATATCTTTAATAAACTCCAGATTAAATGGAGAGCGCCGGCGGCCGACAATTAATAACGATCGAACTCGATAAAGATACAGCGGGTCTGTTCGCGGAAAATATCAACGTAGCCGGGATTGATCGTACGGTGCTTTACAATTACGCAATTGCCCGCAGGTGCAGCTACAATTTCGCGCGTCATAATTATTTGTTATCATTTAATTAATCGCGCCGGCGAGCATTTATTTATTTACCGGGCAACGGGACGGCGCATCGATCTCTCTGGTAACCTCGTGGGCGTACCGACGGTAAAAAGCCGAGAATCAAAGCCGCGAGTCAATTAATTGAAATTAGGCGACGCGCTGGTGAAACCAATCCTCTCTTCCCGCTTTCAATCACGCTTCCGCGATAAACCACGCCGGATGAAACTTCGTAAATCTATCAGCCAGAGATATTATAATAGATACAATCTGAACGAATATAGTTTATTTAATCTTGGAATGTCACATAAGGGTTTTTCTTTCGCTAGCTTGGAAAAATTTTCTGTAGAAATAAATGGAAAGTCCATTTTATGAAATTGTTATCATCCGTAAAACTTGGTACCGATATACAATATGAATTAGATAAATGTGGTAACATAAGCTATATTCTAAACTTCAAATCAGTGGAGGGGACACCCGGAAATTTCCAGATCTATCTTTTGACATTCGCATTAATAGAATGAAAGGAGTGATCAAACGATTTTCACAGGAAGTATATACACCTATTTCGATAAATTAGATAAAGAGAATACGGTTCACGTGTACTTCGTAAGAATAAAAGGAACGTTATACTGTTGTGTGCTTTGCAGTAAGCCAATTTAAGACAATTATAGGATCCAATTATCTGGGTTACTTTCGACCTGTCTTTCATATAATGTTTACGCAATGTTATATTCTTCAGGATATTATACTTTTCCGTTTGTTTATAAGTCTTATAAATTTAAAATCAAAAGGAAAGTTTGTGATAATTATCATTACGCAAATAAGGAATAAAAAATAATTATTTTTTTCAATTTTTTTCTTTCAAATCATCTGTTGCCAACAATAAACATATTTCATTCAATTTAACTTAATCTCTGTGTCTAGCGTACCTTATATTTCTATGTTAAGCGTATAAATTTTGTCATTTAATTTAACCTAATTCTATATGTAACGGTTGTAAGGCATTGTGGTTGTTAATTACCCTAATGTGTTGATGCAACAGTAAAAGTTAAATAAAAAAAAAACAATTTGTTAGTGGTACAATAACATACAATTTTGGCAGAGAAAGTATTTCTACAGTTTATAGTAACATGGATCAGAAATAATTCAGAGCCAATCGGCTGGTCGTTGAGGGGTTACTATAAAGATAGTTCATTTTCTGACGTCAAATAAGCTTGTACATAGACGTAGGTCAGAAACGTCCCGACTTGGACGTCCGACTATTAAAATTGAAAATGGGGAATAATTTGACAGCAGTTTTATCCGGGGGTTTCGCAGCTTAAACGACCCTCCGTCCTCGAAGACTCGCGTGTGCGTTTCTTGCAACCCTCGACAGTACACAGGGAAAACGTTCGTGCGGAACAGTAGAAACAAAGGCAGAACACGACGCTTTATTCGTCGATCGTGAAAAAGATACAAAGGGAAAATGGAAGACAGAACGGCCGTTACCTCAAATTACACGGTTCGTTTTATTATTTATCGCCGGCAATTTCTGCTTCCACGAGGAGGAGCCGCATCTCCTAGACGCGATCGAAGTATGATTTGTTCGAACGCCGCGCGAATTCGTCGTAGATCTCCTCGGTGTCTTCTGTAGCATAGTTTCTTGTACCTATTGCCTTCCGATAAAATATTGTTTTTTCAACATCGTCACCCCGTTATTAAAAAAAATAAAATTCGAAAGTCATCCGTTATTCTTAAAGGGGTACTCTATTGTAATTAAAAAATCGATTTTTTAGATTGTATTACATTTTGCGAAAATAATAAAAAAACATTAAGAAATCAATAGTTTGTAGAGGATGACCCGGTGATTCAGGGAAAAAATAGAATAAACGATAGCTACAGATTAACGATAATAAATATACATATGTATGTTTAATGGGACAACTGAATATTTTGGATGTATTATTTCACATAACGTGACAATGGTCGACAGTTTACAGTGTTGGACACAAGTATTTGGCACAGTATGATTGTGGTGGTACAAATGCTTCTACTAAACAAATTGATTTGAAGGAAAATTTTTTTGACATATTCATTTATTATCAATTTTAGTTCTTTAATTTTATTTAAATAAGATTAAATGTCATAAAACCTTATAACATTCGTTCCTTTTAGTAATTTGGAATAATAATAATATCGTATTCTACGAAATTCACAAATATCGTTGAACCTGTTTTCTTAATATTTAAAAAGAAGTAAACAATGCCAGGTGTTCGATAACTGCCGAACACAGTAAGATGTATCAACAATAGTGGTGTGCGGTTAGTTCGAAATTTATGCTCGAGCCAACAAGAAACCGTCGAATGGAGGCAGAGCCCGGTACATTTCGGACCGAAATGTGTCGAATGGCACCGAAACGGTTCGGTTTCCTGAGATATATCGGGCTCAGTCTGAATCCATCGCTTCCCTGATGGTCCGAATCCGAGGTTTGGGCTACACGCACACCCCTAATCAACAACAATCGAGGATCCGTTCAAAAAACTTGGCCACAATTCTTCTACTCGCTCCCAAAAAACAACTGAAAAGACGCCGTTTTCTATAATTGCGATTCAAATTTATCGATCACAGTGTAGCAACGTGATACACCGTTAGTTTAGACTCGAATCATGCCCACAAACCGTAGTGTAAAATGTCATTGTTGATTTTCGTCTTATTTTAGCCTCTAGAATCTCCCATTAAAATTTTCCCCAGTGCTGGCTGAACACCCTGTTTACATTGATTCAGAAAACAATAAAAAGAATGTATTTATTGAACATTTTATGGGTGGACGAAAGTTTTGGCACACTCGAATAAAAATATTTAAAAATGACTTGGAATTAAATATATTTAGCTGGCCCTCTTTTCCTTATAAGGACTTCCTTTAATCGCTCGGGCATCGAATCAACTAACTTTTTTGTAAAATCTGGCTCGATTTTGTTCCACTCTAAAAGAACATTCTTCGAGCTTTGTTTGTTATATGATGTTTTCTAATTCGTTCCAGACATGTTCGATAGGATTCATGTCTGGTGGTGTTCAATAAATACATTTTTGTTATCGTTTTACGAATCGATGTTTGTATATTATTGCTTCTGTTATGTAATGAACTAAAATAGATAATAAATGAATACGTCAAATAGTTCTTCCTTCAAATTAATTTGTTTAGTAATTACAAGCATTTGTTCCGCCGCAACCATGCTCTGGCAATACTTACGTCCAACACTGTAGGTCTTATTGGTTATCTATTATTCGACTAAAATTTAGCCAATCTCTATTTTTCGTCTATTCTTGATTCTAGAAAAAAAGAAACGGATCGCGCGCGATCAGCCTTCCTTCCCGGCCGTCTTATACGCTTCCTGACATTTTCAGATATTCAATTACCGCGACACAAGATATTGCGGCCAAACGGAGCCGGGCCCGCCGCAAAAACGCAATAAATCGCCGAGAGGCCACGCCGCGCCGGTGCTCGCGGATTCGTATCGATACCACCACATTTATATGCGTTCACGCGCACGCACACGCACAACACACACACACACACGTGACCCGTGTCTCGGCTATAACCTCGGATGCATGCATATCGATGGCTCGCTCTCGGAATATTGCGTGCGGTTGATCGGCAAGAATCGCAGCGGCAGAACGCGAAATACGAGCATCGTCGGCGCGGAATGAAATCGATGGATCAATTCTGAAGGGGCCACGGGGTCGCGCAGACACTTCCGCCAGGCCATAGCTGTGTTTTCCATCAACCCTTCTGGTCTCGATTTTCTAGACGCGACGCTGTACGATGCAGCTAGAACGCCAGCTACTAGCGATCGTTATTGTTTCGCGGAGTGTATCGCTCCGAGATGGTGTCTTAACCCCGTAGGAGTATCGTGCTAATATTTATATTACTCCGTTTCATTTTTACGGATACGATGGTGTAGTATTTTTTTTTTCAACAGCGAAATTGTATTGGGTTTATTTTATTAGGTAATTAGATTGGGGTATATACACGCTTGAAGGTTTGGTTGGTGATTTTTGTATTTGCACCAGAGAGTATGTTTTATTCTTTTGAAAATAATATGTTTGTATTAGGTAATTAGATTAGGGTGTACAGATGCTTGAAAGGTTGGTTGTTTTTGTATTTTCACCAAAGAGTATGTTTATCGCTATTATTTTGTTCTTCTTTTGAAAATAATATCTTTGCGTTGAATTTGATCAAAGTTATTAGAATAGCGATTACTTTTCTATTTTATTCTTTTTTTTTCAAAATAAAATATTAAAAGACAAGTCTGACGAAGAGGTAACAAGGTCCAATCATGCATAAATAAATAACTTTTTATGAAGGACCTATTAAAATTAGTTAAGTGTAAGCTTAAAATTTTTAAATTTTAAAATAGACTTTTAATAGATTGAAATTATTTTCTAGTTAAGTAATAAGTATTATTGAATTATGTAGCACTACCTCCTAGATTTTCGAATCTGTCAATTATTTCCGTTCAATTTTGTATAAATGTTGGATATATGCACTGAAATAATTTACGATTTTATTAAATTTGTACAAATAGAGTCGAACGTCAATTGGTGGGACGCCAATTATCGGAGACGTCGATTGTACGAAAATCTATTATCGGAAGAATAATTCAATTGATTTGAAATCTCACGCTTGCATTCTAATTAGAATATATTCTTTCACTCGCTGTGTTACTAATTCACTCGTCTTATTAAAATTTTATTTACTTTTAAATCTTATTCCATGTTTTTATTACGATATTAACGTTTATAGTTCTTTATGGTCACATCCTTACGTTCAAATTGTTAGTTGCTATAATATATTAATTGTTATTATTGATATTATTATTCATTTCGTTGAAATGTTCCATACAATTCTGGTTTATTAAAATTATGTTTCAAATTGCATTGATTTTTTGTTGTTCATTAAACCTGTCTACTTTGTCCACGACTGTACATATGTTTATACAGACTCTATTTCTTATTTTTACGATCCTTGAAGTTACACTCGCGTGTTTCGAAACATCCTGTAGGAGCACACCGAGAAAGTAGCAGGAATGACATCTGTCTGTCAGGTTGTCGCAGGATCGGTGGAGCAAGTCTGCGGCAACCGTAGAAGCCAACGCTCGGGATATCAGAAATAAGTATCATCGAGCAGCGATTTAGCTGTACAGTTCACACGACTCAGCAGCAATAAATACTGGTACTAATTAGCCATTCGCGCTCGCATTTCACACGGTCGTCGAAGTTACCCCGTAAATCACCGTAATTGCCCGCGCGTATCGCTCGCGCGAGCGTGTTGCGTGCTCTTGGCTCGCGGTACCATATTCCATTCGACTCGACGCGCGCGGTCGCGCTCTCGCGAGGGTCAGAGGACGCGGAGCGGAGTACCGAGCCGTAAGATATTTATCTCGTGCTCGCACGCGCCTCGTAAATTCGCGCGTCGCTGAACTTTTATGCTTTGCCTTTAATACACTTTGCCGGGACCTGGGAGGGAACGGGAGAAAGACAAAAAGAAAAAAGGTGAGACAAAGAGAGAAGAAACGAAAAAGCTTCGCCTCTCTTCCGCCCGTCTGCTGGTGTAAAAAGAGGCGAGCACGAAATAATACTTACGACGTCTGGAACGATTCTCGGAGATCCGTGGCTCCGTGTAGCAGCCTCGGTGCGCGTCGCAGCTTTCGTATCGCCGATCGATCCACCGGCGGGGGGATAAAGCTGTAAGCCGGCGCCGTTTTCGCACCTCCGCAGCTTCCCCGTAGATGAAAACCAGTCACCGAGAGAAATGAGAATTTTCGCGGAAATCAGATTTACCGATTCTCGCAGTGTCCATCGCTCTCTTTCCTCCGTTATCCGTTCCTCGTGCTATTTCTCGACTCTGTAGGAGTCGCGAATTACCCTCTCACTGGGTTACCTGACATCGAGCGGTACAGCTGGTGGCACGAATACGCAGCGATCTCGTAAAAATTGTAACTTGCAAAGCCGATAGCGCTCTTGACCGTGGGATGTATACCCATTGCTACTATGACCAGTTAAATGACTTTCTTTTCCTCTTTTACGAGGCAACGTACTTCTAATTTTTGCATTATATGTATAGAAAGTTGCGTTTTTATGTTTATTCGTAAGATATATTTCTCTTTTATGTTAAAAAATTTAACTTTCATCGGATAGAAGATAAAACAACTATTTAAAAAAAAGTGCTGGCTAGTAATCACGCAAACATCCTGTATTTAAATTTATTGTCAATTAAATAAACAATTTATGGTCCAGTTTTATTGTAGACTAGTCGTACGATCAGTAGGAATTGTTGAAACTTCTTTGGGTATGTAGCGTCAAAGTAAATGTGAGAATAAACATAGAAGACAGCAAAAATTATAGTAGCTGGTATAGTCATTGGATAGAAGATGAAATGCCCTTTAAAATGAGCGCTCGAACGAGTCGATAGCTTTATTAGTTCCGGAGATATAGCGATTTTAATTTCAAGTCGATGCGGTGGCTAGTTTCAGAGATAGGGTTTGTTTACGTTTTTGTTGCGCCCGCGCGAGTTCATTCATCCCCCGCGCGCGTAGATAGTAAACAGTGCGTAGTAAATTCTTGAAAATACTACGACTTCCTAGTCACGTGACTGTCTCGACTCACGCGCGACAAGGAGGTACGGCGCGACGCGTCAGACGGAGACAGAGATAGTCAAATTAAGAAAAATTCCCTTTTACATAAATTACGATATCTCGAAAACGGAAAGTCGGATCGACAAAAACCAAAAACCATTTTAAAGGGGAGGCTTTGCCGTTTCTAACAATGCCTCAATAATTAATAAAACACTAGTAGTTTCGGAACTGCACGCGTCTAAACTTTCAGTATTTTTAATGCGTGTTAATAGCCTTTCCTACGGTGGAGAGCGGAATTTAAAAAATTCCCTTTTACATAAATTACGATATCTCGAAAACGGAAAGTCGGATCGACAAAAACCAAAAACCATTTTAAAGGGGAGGCTTTGCCGCTTCTGTCAATACCTCAATATTTAATAAAACACTACTAGTTTCGGAACTGCACGCGTCTAAACTTTCAGTATTTTTAATACGTGTTAATAGCCTTTCCTACGGCGGAGAGCGGAATTTAAAAAATTCCCTTTTACATAAATTACGATATCTCGAAAACGGAAAGTCGGATCGACAAAAACCAAAAACCATTTTAAAGGGGAGGCTTTGCCGCTTCTGTCAATACCTCAATATTTAATAAAACACTACTAGTTTCGGAACTGCACGCGTCTAAACTTTCAGTATTTTTAATGCGTGTTGATATCCTTTTCTAAGACGGAGAGCGGAATTTAAAAAATTCCTTTTTACATAAATTATAATATCTCGAAAACGGAAAGTCGGATCGACAAAAACCAAAAACCATTTTAAAGGGGAGGCTTTGCCGCTTCCAACGATGGGTCAGTTTTGCAAAAAACATAAGTAGTTTCGAAACTGCACGCTTCCAAAGTTTAACTATTTTCATACGTGTTGTAAGACTATTCTAAAACAGTGGAAACTGAAAATTCTCTCCTTTCGTCTTTGCTATACATATATATATATGGAATTTGATACCTAATTTTGTCCAGTTGAAATATTAATCATTAAACCGGTCAGGTGACCGGTCGTGGTAGGCAAGACAGACTACATATTTTTCTCAGAGAACAAACAGTAAGAAGTGAATATTGTAAAATTCATGTGTTCATTCGTTCATTCACTTTCTAATATTTTTACATGTATTAAATGAACAAATGCAATTATTAATTAAAACACATCTGTATCAAAATTAACTCTATACTAGATGTGATAAAATATCCTTCAGCCCTGATTTAACCCGAGCCAAAATTGTTGTTCTTCGTCATTAACTTGATTTTTCTTTTTTGTTTCAGGTAAGTCACCAGAACTTTAACATAATTGAATCTGCAGTTAACTACTAAAGAAATCTCTCATCGCAGGTATTTATCATAATTATTTATTGTTGATAAAGAAATACAGTAGAACTTTCATTAACTTTATTATTCATTGAAACATTCTTCCACAACGTTAAATGGTGAATCTGTTGATCACAATTTTGCAAGATAACATAAATAAGAAAGTATCGAAACGTCTCTTCAGTACATAATACTAAAAACGTCTTAATTATCAATTTTTATATCATTGGTAGCGTAACGAAAAGTCATTAAGTAACAAGTGATGGAAGAAAAATTTAATTACACGTAGTTAAATATGCGAAGATAAACTTGTTCTGTTTAACAATCAGAAAGATACGAAACTCATAAATTGATAAGAAAATTGTTTTTATTAGTTAATTTTTTCATTTCTGCTATCTATTTATCTACGTTTTTTTATCTACTTATACATTTAAGTATATGACAGATGTATTGCCTTAAACACGTGTCCTGAAGTAGATCAGTTTGGTATTATTCCACAGGTTTTATCATCAAAACAATCTTTCTTTAATTTAAAAAGAAAATGAATCGATACAAAACTTCTCGACATACGGAATGTCTTTGACAGTAGGATAGTGAGTATCCTGTTGTCAAAGGCAAAGAAACTTTAAAAAACACAGAAAATATATATTTTAAATTTAAAATGTTGTTAAATGTCTAGCTTTTAATATGTTTTGATTATTCTAATTCCGGCTATTACCACGTCCATACTGAACACCATGCTTCTTGGTTTTTCCAACCATCTTATTTTAAAGAACCTTTACTAAGATTACCAAAATTACGAATATTTTTCCAATATAAAAGATTTCAATACAAAAATATTTCACTGTTTCCTCCAGAATTCCAAAGAGCCACTGAAAAGTTACATTCTGGACTAGAATACCTTCTTAATTAACGTTAGAAAATCGATATTTGCGAGATACTAATTTACAGCGTGGACAGGTCGATAGGAGGCAATAGATATCGAAATTTGGGTTCCTTGTGTTACTCTTTTCCATCGAAGGTGAAACCATTTATGCGTAGATCGGCGAATTCCGTTGGTTTACAAGCGGTTCGGAAGCTCTCGAGCGGCAGGTCCGTTCGCGTAATTTGTGATTTTGTTGGTACCGTTTCCCTCGGACGAGGAGCTCCTCTTTTTGGCGGGAACCAACGCCGCGCGTTAGATTTGTACGGGTTATCGAGATACGCGGCGTTTGACCAGCGGAAAAAGTCCACCGAGCATGGGGATAGCGAAACAGCCATTAATTACGAGCGTCGGCGCTGGCCTTCCAATTAGCTCGAAAAATCGGGTTCCGTTTCTGTCCTTCTTCCTCTCTCTGTCTCTCTCCGACGAACTCGTAATTTATGAATCGACTAACAAGCAAGTGGAAAAAGAATCGCGGGGCAAACCGATAGGCAGTCATACGACGCTCGAAACGCGTTGATTGTTACTGGTCCTAAACAATCGCTAATATCGTGGGCTATTTAACTTATTTAATTTATAATTAATACTGTGCTCTATTATTTTGTATAACCAACTGCATAAAATAAAGACAATACAAGTAAGTCGTTGCTTGTTTCTTTTTCGATAGTATATTTTGGGTTATTGAAATGGCCCACGATACCAGTTAACAAATTTACGAAACCCATCAATTTTACTGCTCATCTTTCGCGATCTAACCCGTTAACTAAAATAAGTAAGACTAAAATTTTAATTTTAGACTATCGTAAACTACGTGACACAAAATTTGTTTCAGTACTTATTTTTGTAATCTTACTAAAATACACAGATCCTACCCAAATTTATTTCTCTCCACATCTAAACTTGGGAACTAATTTTTCCTGTTGCATAATGGAAAATCCTGCAATCCATATGTGGGTGACGTGGCAGTCAAAGTGTTGAACATCAATTTTTTTTATTGGATTTGTCCCCTTCTTACTACATAATTACAGTGTTGAATCTTATATTTTAAGCATAATAAAATGGAAAAACGTAGAATGTACAGGAAAATATTTATTTCCGCCTCTTAAACGATTAGATAAAACAGATTGTTCCTAACAGCATATTTAAAGGGTCAAAATTAAAAAAACTCAAAAATATTACTTGTCATGGCAATTTAAGTTGATTCATGCAATGATATAAGTGTACGTATACGATGGAAAACATCGATTTACTGCAAAGCTTGTACCGAAGTATACTGAAGAAGCACGCGACTACGTTATCTCGTAACGCAGAACTACAAAAATTGCGAATAAATATAAATAAATTTTCCAACAATACACGGTAATATCGTTGCAAGATTGGTAGATGGTCGTTGTACATTTCGACGAAACTGACGCGTTCCTGAAGGGGTTAATTAATCGAAACTCTCCCAGTACGGATCAAAAAGAGACCGAGGCGCGATCGCCTCGAGCGGAAAAGGGACCGATAGAGACGAAAGGATTACGGGATCGCGGCTAGGTTATTTTTGACACGGTGTATAATCTTCGCTACGGGGACGCGTCGCCTCGCGATGATCGGCTTTATTATAGACGTGCTCCCCTGCTGGAGGAATATTATTTCTTTTTTTCTTTTTTCCTTGTTCCCTTCCGCCTACCCTCCAATTCAAATCCGCTTCCACGCATATAACTCTATCGGTCGATCAAATAATTGAAACGCTTTAATGCTCCCTTTTCTTTTTATTCGCCCCCTTGTACTTTGGAGGCTCCGACCAGCGACAGTATCAATCACTTCGTCGAGGGTTCCGTGAATTGCGATCGAAAGGAACGAATCCAGGGGCGAGAATACGCGTACTTCGTCGAGTAGCTGATTCCTAGAAAATTGCCTTCGATTTTCGATCGCGTCTAGGTGGTTTTGAACCTTGGGTCACGATGAAACATCGAACATTTTGAAGATTCTCTTGTGTAACTTTTAAAGCATAAAAGCATAAAGTTTGAACTCGAATACATTAAGGAATAATCATTTTTTAATAATAGATAACATAATGTATTTGGTATTGTTTGATACAATTTTTCTTTATCCTTTAAATTTAATTTCTTTAGATAGATTAAAGAATTTTTAGCCTTACTAATAGTAATAATATTTTACAAATAATTGCAAATAAATCTTCTCCTTTATTAGTAAATAAAAACTTGAATAAAAAATAACAAAATGACTCGATGGGCCAATAATAAACTTATTAGCTATATGTACCTCAAATTTCGCGGAAAAATATTGAAAATTGACATAGTTATCGTGAAGACTGTCTCCGGAAAGTGAGTTTCAAAGAAAACACGTTTAAAGTTTTACGAAGAGGATGTATACTGGAGGTGCTTACAGTGCACGCTCTTACTTTCACAGAATAGTCTTCATGCTATATACATACAATAAAATAAGCAAATCAAAAAAGAAACGATTTTTTGAACCTCGTAAAGTTATATGTACCCTCTCAGAGGCATCTATCCACGTCACGATAACATTGTGATCAGAGTATTTTCTACGGTAAAAATGATCGAAACATATTGCACGTTCTTTAGAAGAAAAAAATTTACGTTTAAATATAAGATATTACTTGCACTTTGCTAGTAGAGAACTCAAGCAAAATTCATCCTTGAGACTTCTCCAGCGTTGGGGCCCTCCACCCTTTGCGCACTTAATCCGCCCCAGAATGTATTTTCGACGCTAACTGCCGCAAACTCGATAACGATGCGAATTATCTGCGTGATTGTACCCCTCGGCAAACGGGGCTCTGGAGTCTACGAGGAGATCGCAATTAGGACGGAACAGTTCCTCAGACTATAGTAAGAGAAAATAATTCGATTTCGACGAACGATTACATTATCCTTGTCAATATGGCGAGCAGTGGACGATAAGTATCGTTGCCAGAGTGCATCGGGTGGTTTTTTCTTTGGCGTGTCTAACAAAGGACACTCTTGAAGTGGAAATAGTATCTTGCAAATGATTATGATAATATATTTAGAATTAATATACGAGGCGAATCACGCGACGCGACCACTCGAAATAGTTCGTAAAGTATTTGTTATAGGAAAAAATGGTTTCGAACGATAATCAATTTCTTGGTGATTCGCTCCTTTCGTGATATGGATATTGCGTCCATTATAAAAAATTGTAAAGTCTAATTTCTCTTCAGGTATTCAAAGTATCAAGTTTTAGATAGAAAAATATTATGATTATTGAATATCTCCTCCTCGAAACCATTCAACTTTTATTGGAAATATTTTTTAGTGCCATCAACATATACATATATGAAGGGTTTCACAGTCATACATTGAGAATCAAAATTATACACACAAGAGGAAAAGGTACAAATTAAGTAGTAGAATTGTAATCTAAATAGTGCCAAATAAATAAAATTAATAGGTACCAAGTCATACAGATTAGGTAAAATTCGATACAATTATTTCTACTAAAACGAAATGTCAGATGAAAAAATTGTTTATCGCAATTCTTCCTTATTTTTTTTACCCCCTGGTCGGTTGTACTACGATTTTCCACCCACCCTGTATGTCTACGCATATTATTTAAACTAATTTCTACGGCCAGAGATGAGTTAAACAGCTTACGTGACGAAATTTGTATTTAAAAAATATTTAAAAAGAACACAAATTTACAAAATATACTTTGATCGAATATTTGATCAACCTGTTTTCATTCCTGATTTGAACGTTTTCGTTCCTCCAGTATAAACATTTAGTATTGAAAAAATACACGGCCAGTATTTTTGCAAGAACTTTTTCAGAATAATTTACATGGAAATTGAAATTTCAATCGCAGTCCTAAAAATAAAGGACAAAATATGAAAAAATATGGAAGCTTTTGAACGATAAAAAGCAAGGAAAGGACTTCGAAAGCAGTGTTCCTCAAACTTTTGTAATCCCGGTCTACTGGGATAAAACACATAATTCAGTGGACTCTCTAGACCCCTCCCATAATCCTCCCTTTCTGATAGGCCATATTTTCCCGTCAGAAGCGAACCTAAAAATGCCGCTCCAGAGGGTAAAATTATTGTCTAGAGGATTTTGCAGTTATTCCATGTCCCGAAGTGGTTTCAGCTAAAAATTAAGTCTTTTTAAAATTAGTCTCACGGTGTATAGCTTTTCCAGTCACATCGGTGCGCAGAGAAAATTCATTCCAATGCAGAATGTATCATTACTTTTGGAATAATTAGTTGAAGATACAGGGACAACAAAAAATAATTTCCATATACATATATACGTTGTATTTATATGTTCTATTTTACCCTCTTCCCAAGTTATAGTCATTTTTGGGGAGGGAGTAGCGAAATATATTAAAGTATATTTTTGAATTATGTTTTGCACGATTTGGAATTCGTTTATAATTTATTCATATTTTAAATATTCAAACATATTATTTATTTATACGAATGCATACTTAGAAACAGTTATAGAAAATAATGTAGAAGAAATAATATGTTTTCAAGATTTTATAATTCTTATCTGTTTAATTAGAGTACAAATACAACATTATTTTATTATAAATAATAATAATATTGTTACTATGTAAATAGAATAAAAAGAAATTAGTGTATGTAACAAACCATGTAATATACATATTTGCAATGAAAAGTTTTGTATGTTACCAAACAAAATTTTGTACGCGTGGAATGATTAAAAAAACGTGTTAAACGAAACCATTTGATTAGGTCGATTCGACACGATGGCCAGTGAAGGAATAAAAACGCTGCTATAAACAAAAATCGCCACCATATAAGCTCTACAGGTTACTAGATTGTACCCTGAATTTCCTAACAGTGTAGCGTGCTGGAAGATTTTTAAAATCAGATAATCGAGAGATGAATGAGATAAATGTGATAATCTCCCAGCACTATTCAGCTGTCTGTGCAGGGTAAAATGGAATCGGTGACTCAATCAGGTCAGAGGGTGGATTTCCCATGTAGAAATGAACCAAACACGTAGAATAAAATAATTTTATAGGATGTTTTCAGTTCTATAACGCTAACACATTTATGCGTTATCAATAAGAAATTTTCGAAATACATTATTATAAAATTAATTTTTAGAGCTGTTTGAAAAACAATCTATTTCGAAATAATATCATTATTTCGTGAAGTATTTTATATGGGAAAATGAATTGATGTATTTCCAATTGAATAATTTATTTGCCACTTAAGAAAATAAATTATTTGTTATTTGGTTTTAACGAAAATAACTTGTTTCTTGATAGAATTCTGTTAAAAACTAAATCAAATTTTTTCTCTGATAAATTATATTGTACTCTGTCAATATCACTGATATTATATTGTTAGAGCTGCTTGAAAACTAATCTATTTCGAAATAATATCATTATTTCGTAAAGTATTTTATATGGAAAATGAATTGATGTATTTCCAATTGAATAATTTATTTGCCACTTAAGAAAATAAATTATTTGTTATTTGGTTTTAACGAAAATAACTTGTTTCTTGATAGAGTTCTGTTGAAAACAAATTTTTCCTATGATAAATAATACTTTCTCAGTATGACTGATATTATAGTACATATATGTATAATCTATAGTATACTATTGCACACTTATTACTATTATCCCTATAATAGTATATTTTTCAGTGTCCCTTCTGAACGTCATTTGGAGAAAAAAAATGTTCAATTAAGAAATAAATGTTATTTCCACAAATAAAAAGTATTTCAATTCACTATTATTTGGGCAAAGGAAGAACCTACAGAGTGAAATATGAGCTGAAATGTCAATTAACGTTATTTGAAATGATTATTTAAAAATTATCGTTCGAAATAAATTTCAGTCAGGTCTGTTTTAAAGGTTTCCGTGTTCGCGCCAAAATCGAGCCTAACCTAACGCCCATGACTTCGATGCACCTTCCCCGATCCCCACTCTTGTTCAACGGAAAACGTTGCTACGTGTTGCTACACCGGCCAAGGGCCTTCGAAGGGAGGATGCGTGTTTGACGGACGCCCTGCGTGTTTGTTGCTTACTCTGTACTTGTGTTTGTGAAGGGGAGCTCGAGAGGGGGCGCGGACAGGAACGCAAGAGGGTGAGTCAGGGTGCCCGGGTAGTTGAGGCATTATAGTGCAGCTACAAATCATAGGGTAGACCCCTGCTTTCCCGTGGGTGTGTGTTGCGTATCCGTGTGACTGTGTGCGGGTACAGGCCTGCGTTTGTGTCGGTGGAAGGGTCGCCTGACAGTGGGACGTTACACGCTTTGTGTACTGTATATTTCGTTGGTGCAGGCAGGGGTGGCGCACCCCCGAAAACTGCCGCCCCACGAAGGGTTTTCGGCATTGGTGTACACGTCGTTACTACGTGTCCCCTTTTGCCCCCTTTCCCCATCCTTTCTCCGCTCCGTGTCGTTCTCTCTTTTTGTATATTTTTTTTTTTCTTTCTTGGCATTCGTTCGTTGGAGCTTCTCGAGCATCGTGACGTTGGTGATCCATGGTTTACGGACTCCCTGCAGCCACCGTTTTCGTGAATGCGGACGAAGGCGGAAGCTCTTAACAGAGTCGAGCGGTTTGCCTGCGTTTTCGCGATTTGAACTTTAAAGTCCTAATCGATCCGCGTGTAATCGTATTTAGACGAATTACGCGGCAGAAACTAGAGTTTAAAACTTGTAAAACGTTCTAAAAATGAATGTCGTGACTCGACGATGATACGCGTCTTATTTCTAACGTTTTAAAAATTGGTCTACGCGTCCTTTTTTCGTGAATTCTATAAACTCCTTAAATGCGATTATTTGTAAACTACCTATAGTAAACTTTTAACAAATGTACAGTTAGTTTTTTTATTTTCGCCTCTGGAATCTCCCATTAAAATTTTTCCAAGAGGTGGCAGAACACCCTGTATATTTATACGTTCATGTATCTCTTTGTTTCAATTGTAACAGTTTTTAGATTACGTTAATCGTATTTTTAGAAACTAAAATTACTAATATGCATTTTAAATTAGTAAACTTATTTAATTCTTTATCAAATGTTTAGAAAGTTGATAAATTGATACCAAATTTACTATTTTATCGAAAATTTCTAAAAAATGTATGACAAGTTTGTGAAATGTATTTATTGTATAAAAAATGTATACTTTACATTTTATTCATTAATTATTGCTTTTAAACAGTTTCATTCTCTACGAAATTAATGCTAGTACAGTAATGGCAGTAATATATAACCGTTATTGAACCGATATAGGACCATTATAGCGCCGTTATAGAAATTACATTTAACCAATACCAGAACTGATATTAGAACCGTAAGCATAATCGATGCATTCGCCGGTTTAGTTCTTCATTTAATGTTATTTCGAATATCGGTTCTAAGTAACTATTTTTCTGTGTCCAGAATCGATGTTGTAACTGTTCCTCAACCCTTAACAAATTGCCTTTATTAATTTAACTCTTCGTCGATGGAAATTTTTAGATACACGTTTAAAAAACACAGAAAAATAACGAACATGTAAAAAGTACTTTAGAATAAAAGTAGATGAATCGATTCTAATTATAAAAGTAGCTCGAGTCGATTGTCGAACGTAGAAAAGGACAGCGAGTAAAAAAAAAATTATATTATACATATTCCATGTGTAAATTAGAAATTTTCCAATTCCAACCCCATTCTCTTTTTTTAATATTTACATTATAAATGAAACGTGCAATTTTAATTATAATTATCTACATACAATACATTATCTTTTATGATACGTGGTAAATAATATAAAGATAACAATTTAATATTTAAACAAAATTAAATTTTATTAATTTCTATATTCTAACGTTGGTGTTGTAATCTGTCGAGAACTTTTCGATTTAAGGTTTTCTTCTTCGGACGCAAAAATGCACAGGAGACCCACGATTTCTGTTGAAACTCCCGGCGCACTTTCCATAAACTCGAGAGGCCGACCCCAGCGATATTTCTATCGCGCGAGAAATTATCGCCTCAGCTTTCAGGATGGAGAGGATCGTGAAAACCCGTGAATTCGTCCAGATCGAGCGATACGGACTGGCAAATTTATGAAGCAGCTGACCGTTATCTCTCTCCGTAACGAATTCATACGCGTCCGCGATAGTATTTAATTCCGTGGCCGGGGAGTTAATTAAACCGAGGTCGCGCGCGTTAATGGCTTCGCCGATGCGCTTAATCGTGGAGTAATTTAGCGGCACGGGGTCGAAGAAAATTTGTCCTGCGATCGGGTCTGGATATCGGGAACGGAACTCGATTTTTAAATAGTCGTCGCTCGAAGATCAAGAACGATTCACGAGTCAGAGATAGGCTAAATTTTATTCAGCTAAAAGATTACGAATCCATATATTCCACAACCACAAGCGTTTTCCTTACCGAGTTAGCTACGATAAAATTAATTAAATGAGTAGAAAGTTATTTAGTACGTACAAACAACTCGATTCCGAATCAAAAGTATATATTAGTCAAGGTTTTCTGATCATCTAAGTATGACCCACTTGAGGATAGTATTCTAAACTTAATACCGTTGATATTTAAATAAAATTCAAAATCTGTGTATTTGTGATTCCCCTATATATTATTCAAGGTTTTTTGATCATCTAAGTATGACCCACTTGAGGATAGTATTCTAAACTTAATATCGTCGGTATTTAAATAAAATTCAAAATCTGTATATTTGTGATTCCCCTATATATTATTCAAGGTTTTTTGATCATCTAAGTATGACCCACTTGAGGATAGTATTCTAAACTTAATATCGTCGGTATTTAAATAAAATTCAAAATCTGTGTATTTGTGATTCCCCTATTACAGGGTGTTCAGCCACCCCTGGGAAAAATTTAAATGGAGGATTCTAGAGGCCAAAATAAAACGAAAATAAAGAATACCAATTTGTTGATGAAGGCTTCGTTAAACAGTTGTTAACGTTTAAAGTTCCGGCCGTACTGAATTTTTTTCTCGAAACTGAGTAGGATTTCGGGGGTATGTCTGTTGACCAAAAATGATTGTAATTGACCCCCACAACCGAAAATAATTTTTTCAGAACGATTAAAAATTTTTTCTTTTCGCTGAAAAATTTAGGCACCAACCCCCTGTCGATTTTTCTTAAAAATTCCTTTTTCGTTTTAGTAAATTTGTTTGACGTCCTACAGAAAAGTTGTCTAATACTTTTTTGTAGGTACACATGAGCTCTACTTCAGAAAAAAATTTCATTGGAATATATTCACAATTGTAGGAGTTATGGCTGTTTGAAAATTAAACCATTTTTATGGGGTTTTTCTCATTTTGCGGGGTCAAGGACCAACTTTTCGAATATTCTTGCAATTTGTACATATTCTCCATCAAAATAGGCGTAGTTTGCTTTTTTAAACATTAAAATCGTTCAATCCGTTCAGAAGTTATGACGTTTTAAAGATTCGCATGAAAATTCGAGGAAGTATTTCTGGCCAGAAATTATATTTTCGGTAAAGAATTTTTTTCTCGAAACTGTGTAGGATTTCGGGGGTATGTCTGTTGACCAAAAATGATTGTAATTGGCCCCCGCAACCGAATATAATTTTTCCAGAACGATTTGGAATTTTTGAATTTAATTGTTAACTTTTTAATGAAGCCTCCATCAACACATTGATATTCTTGATTTTCGTCTTATTTTGGCCTCTAGAATACCCCATTAAAATTTTTCCCAGTGGTGGTCGAACACCCTGTATAGATTTAAAAATAAAAGTTTTAAGACTGTACGTGATAGTAAGTGGAACGCGCTTATAACTCGGCCTCTATTGAAATTAGAAAAAAATTGTCGAGGAAAGTGTTACACTGTTTAACACGTTCTGTCGTACGACTGCATATTTTTATCGCAGTTTTACTATTTTTTTAAATAAAATTTATATTTCTGCAAAACTAACTAAGGAGGATTCAAAGTTGCGTCGATGTTATAAAATTCTCAAATACAATTGATTAAATTATTGTTTTAATACTATTCTTCATAATAATACAACGGGACAACGGGGAAACATTATTTACTATTTTATAAGTCCGTTTTTCTTCCTTTCGTTGTTCGAAATTTTTATTTAGATGAGAATTCCGCCCATCGTCGTCGACGAGCAGAGTTCTCTCGAGCCCAAAACTCTGAGGTCTTGGACAGATTTCGTTTATTGGTTTGTTCGGCACACGGAATCGTAAAACTCGTAAAGATCAACAAAGAGACGAGTTTATGACGATTTCGTGACCGATGAAAGAGCACGAGGGAAGAACGAGTCGAACAACCCTTAGCCTTGAAGTAAATTTCATTTTTACATCGAACAAATTATCTTTTCGCCAAGGTTTTTGAAACTTCGTAAAGTCTGTCAAATCGTAAAAGTTCTTAGTTTTCGGGGCATATCGTTAAGTTTTTCATTTCCTTCGAGAAGTTATTGCGATTATTGAATCGTACTGTAGCATAAACGGGATGAAAGGGGAATGAAATCGCGAAAGAAAAACCGTTTTACTGTTGTTGAACGGGGGTAGAAATGATTGAGAGACTGAGACGAATCGCTCGAACGGGAAAGAATGTGGTAGTAATTTGATGATACACTGATCAGAGGTTCTCAATCCCATTAAGTGAACAGTATACAGTTCGAGACGAAATAATAACACATACCATAAAATTAACGTTTCCATTATTTTTACGTGATAAATTTATTCAATTTTCATTTTTGAAGAGCTACTATTACGAAACATTCGTATTAATTAAGTAAAAAATAAAATAACCAAAAATTGGTGGAATAAAATGGTAACACATAATTGTTAAATTTTAGTTTAAGTTTTATGAGATTTGTTATTTTTTTGACGCTGACGATAAGCGTCCCCAAATCGTAAAGTAGTCTTCAAATCGACAAATACCTTTTGCATATTCCGTACTTGTGACACGTTTGTGTTTATGTTTTTATACATATTAGATTTCGAAACTGCACTTCAGCTGCACCTTGCCTCTTTGTATACTTCATATTTTCGTATCTCATTTTTTGCAGTAAATAAACGTTTGATCTACACTATCACTTTGATCATTCTAATGCAACTACGCAACGACGTTTCTCAATATATTGTATACGCTATATTTCCAGCGCGTTCAAAGCGTAAAAAAACAGATCCATATCACTGGTGATTTATGCTTCAAATTTACGATCTGTTTAAAAAATTGTTTAGAATAAAAGAACCCTTGTGTTTATAAAATTTTAAATAACGCAAAGACAGGATCTAAATACCAAGTCCGAGGGGGTTGGGAAATAGTCGGGAAAGGATGAACGTTGAAAGCCACTGACTACGCGTTGGTAGGCTTCTAGATTTAGGGGGATCCCCTTGGTGGGTTAGCTGCCTACTTTACCAACCGACCGAGGCGAGTTATTAAATTTTTAACGCGTCGAAGTTGGTACAGCCACCCCGACAAGCCCATCCTCTCGTTTCTCGTCGATTCCCCTCCCCCTACTCCCAACCGAAATCACTCGAGCTGGCGATTTCAACCCCTCCTGAACGACTATCGGAGTAACGGAGAATCGTCGAGCAGGAGGAACGAAACAAGAGGGTGAGCGAGAAAGGGGAGCAGAAAAGACTCTTGTGTGTTGTCTGTCGCAATAAATTTATGAATTGTTCCCAATTACACGGAAGCTCGTGGCCAATCGCGTTAACTCCCTCGTTGGCTAACGGAAATTCACCCTCGTCTTTTTCTCCGCCCACTTACCGGGGCTACGTAAACACGTCTGCGAAATTGGCAAAGAGAGAATTTGAGAAACATCGTTTCGCGGAATTTCTTTGGAATTCTTCTGTTCTATTTATTTTTACATACAAGGAACGAGCGTGTCCTGTCTTTTTCAATTTCAGATATGTTGTAGCCAAAAAACTGAATTAGGGGTGTCTTGCGATGTAAGGACATTTCACTTGGAGAATGAGTTAAGAGATAAAATATTTCAACATTTTACTTATTAAAATTGTCCAAGGATGATATCGAAGAAAAATAAATATATCTATATTTATTGTGTAGTAATGTCAAAAGTGTATGCTGAACATTGTTCCGAGTTTGTTAATAGTTCAAGATCCAAAATTAAAAATGAAAAGATAGCAAAGATGGAAGGAATAGTGTCAGGGGAACGATAAATTGTTATAAGAAATTTTTAAATGTGACAGAAGTTGTTACAAAATTACGCATATTGTTAACAAAAGAATCAGTACTGTCCAGTGGGGTAACTGTGATTTTTTCTTAAACTTTTTAAAAAAAAATTAAATATTTCGTCCTCGAGAAACTGATCGAAACGATCGTTTCTATCTACGAGTTGTTTATACATTAGTTCATTGAAGTAAATAGGTCTAATATCGCCACTTAGTTACTAATAACAGCGCCATTTGGTTTTACTGGTCCCTCGGAGATGTCGGCCTCTTCGGGGAATTTTTGCCCGACATTATTTCAGATTACAGGCTCGTGACTCACGTAACCCGATAGACGGGAGATAGTTGGCTGATGACCGTGCGTTCTCATTAAACACTTGACGCGGTGTCGAGTGACACTAGCTGTCAAGGATTGTTTGCATGTCGTGTGTCGGCCGCCGGAGAACACCTTCGCGCAGAAATCCCGATTATTTTCATGAACGATCGATACGGGTATCGACGGTTCGTCGAACTGGCTCGGGTATTTCAAAGGTGGTAAACTGGTTCGCGTTCGAAAAGCGTTTGCAACTGAAATGCTCGTTTCGAAGCGATCGGTCACTATCGATCAGTTAATTAAATATATCGATAATATCGTTAATCCCTAATCAGATTATTGTGGTCCTCTGCATATTTAAATTAATAATATTCGATACGTGTCAATGTAAGTAATTGAAAATTTATGTAATCTTCGGTTATCTCAGCTTTCTGTGCTTCAAATCCTACGAAGGAAACTTAATTTCTCGGAAAAATTGAGATAAAATAAAATAATTTAGTCGTCGGATTTTGTTGTTGTTTTACTCTTACAATAAACACCAAGAAATTGAACTACACTGGTTGTTTTTTTATATTTCCGGATATTTGGTTTAAACGGGCGAAATTCAACTTTGAAGATTCGTTTAATAGGGATAATTGGAATTTTTTCTAAAAATATAAATCGAAATAGAAAGAATGTCTGACATAATTTTTCTAAATTTTAAATCCAAGAACATTCAATGATTGAATTTTTCTTGTGTCTTTCGATATGATTATTATTAACGATCATAATTAGTTCATTATGTATATTCCAGGATTTTAGAGAAATATAGAACAGCTATGGAAAATTCAAAGTATATTTTTAAATTGTTGATTTCGATGCAAACATTTGTATAAAACATTTGAAAATAAGGCGAAGGTGAAATAATCTATAAAAATATATATGTATAAACCATTATTCCAATGATAAAAAATAATTTTTTTATTATCTATTATATAACTAAATGTTTTCTGAATTTTTCGTGTTTTATCTTATTTTAATGCAAGGAAAATATAAGAAATTAGTTGGAAAAAAGTTATCCCCAGTTATTGGTGGAATAAAAATTTCACTTTTATAGTAAGAATCTTTTTGATACATAGAGACAAAGTTTATTGAAGCCAACGCTTCTCCCAATTCCAATTCAAATGTGTGGATTCTGGGTAATGTTTCTTTTGCCTTCGTCGAAGCATTCGTAATTTCCGGAAATCGAAGAATAAAAACGAAAGTTGGTGCATTGCTTTCGTTGGCCTTCTAGGCGGATATTTCGATCGTCGACGTTCTTCCCACGTGTCTCGATCGCGCGACACGAAAAATCACGTGTCGGAGGTGTGCTGGATCTCGCGAGGGATGACGTCACGCGTCAGCAACAGTGTCGTATAACTGCACACGAAATTTCACAGAAAGCCTGCGTCGCACGGTTCTCAATCTCGACAATCGTGCTCATCGCGATCAAAGTCGTCCCGATTCTCTTTGGGAAATTCTCGTTTCTAGAAAAAGATTACTCGGTTTCAGATACCCCAGAAACAGACCTCCCGAATAAACAAAATAAGCTAGTCGACATCATGCTCCAAAAATCTGAAATTATATACTTGTCGTTACGACACAATATAGTGAATTAAAAAAAAAAATTGTGTTTTTAATTTTTGATACGAGTTTACGAGATTAGTCTTTTGTGCATACAAAAATATTCTTTTTAATTTTGGCAAAAATAATAACCCCATGCGCCGGAGGAGACATCGTGCTTTTACGTAGTCCGATAAACTTTGAAGATTTCTACGAAATTCTGGCGTCGAGTTATTCTGCCAATCTCAATTAAGGATTGAACGTCAGACATTTCTAAAAATATATGTAATTTTGTAGTTTACCACCAGTTATTCCTGTACTGTAAATAAACTCGAGTACATGGTTAGAACAACATTTGTATATTTTGTCTATTAATTATGTATGTTTATGTGCGTCGTTAAGCGCCGCTCATCCCTTCGCGATATCCACACGGCGGACATCTTCATTTTCGCAGTAATTATAAATCGCTCCATTTAATTTTAATACCCATTGCCACCATAATATGCATATTAAGTAGTAAGATTTACGATTTCTACACAGTTCGTAAGCGTTTTCTACTGTTACATAAATTGACTCGTTCGATAAGGCAATACATAAATAATAAACTAAACGTAATACGAAATATAAAATAGAATTACCTTCAAAATATCGTACATACAAATAAAGTAAATTTAGCCTGTTAAAAGATGTCTACGTTATATAATACTGAAAGTTATTACAGGTGACTAATAATTTATTTATTTATTTTTCCATCAAATATAGAGAAACGACTTTTAACATATCTTTGACAGTCGTAAAAAGATTTACAGTCGACATGGACATGGTAGCAAACTAGGAATTGGTCCTCCGGTCAAAATGGGGTTGACGTGATTCGATCTATCCACGCAATTCCGAGCTTATTAAATACATAACCTACGATGATTTTTATTTAATTGAACGGGGGGTAAAAAAACACGGAAAACTCGCTATCCGGTTCGACGTATTAATCGCAGCTTAATGGGCACTTGATGATAATGCGCATCGCGCGATGGTTAATCTTCGTCCGACCGGAGGCTGGAAATTTATTGTTCCCGACGATGACGGTACAAACCACTGTTAAATAACAATTACACCGGGACGAGGGAAAACAGCCACCGAAATGCGCCCGTGTAACGTCAACCGGCGGTAATTTAACTGCCGCCTCCATAAACAATCGTAGCCAGGACCATAATTATTATTGTACAGGTCGGCCTGAGAGAGCACATTGTACGCGCGCCACGCTGCGACAGTTAAATCGCCATCGTTAAATGTCCGGCTTTACGAGTGTCGTTGGAATCGACGGTTCTCTTCGTTATCGTCGCGCGTATTCCTCCCCCCACTCCACGTGTACATTTACCTTTTTTTTTTTCATCTTCCGTTACCGAACTTTTGCGTCACCCGGTACGTCTGGGACTTCCGGCGACTTCGTTGGAGAACCAAGCGTCCCTTTAACGCGGATCGATCCCGGATGTACCGTGTCAATCGAAAGTTAAGGGTTGTTTCCGAGATCGATCTTGCGTCAAATGACGCGCTCTAAAGCGGAATACACACTTTGAGATGCGATTCGCGAAACTATGGGATCCTGAGTCTAAAGCAGGCTACACACGATGAGATTTGTACCGGAGACCTTTGTTTCGTCGCGTGTAAATCCAATTTAGACACGCGATTAAGACCGTTTCTGGAGTCGTTAGCCACTCGGATGCGAATATAATGTCTCTGCTTTTTATTTAATATTATTTAATTGGGAATTTGATATTAGCATTTACTTTTATATTTATACATATACATAGTTTTAAACAATTATCGTGTAAACGAATTTTTTAATTCTTATGTTTGTAAAATAAAATATAGCTGCACAAGGTACCAGTAAAACAGTATTTATAAGTCTTATGTTTACTCAGCAATAAAACGTTATTGATAAATATTAAGTTGGCGTTTAATTGCATATATAGGGTGTTCGGCCACCAGAATTGTCACCGCCAACGTGTCACCGATCGGCTCTTAACCCTTTCACTTTTAGGGAGACAATCTCGCGTAAACGTTGGAAACTTCAATCATTTTTATTAATTTTTTTAAAGTAAACGTTACATCTGACGCTATAATTCATTTTCGCAGTTTACTTAACTATCCTTTGGGAATACAAAATAAATTTTTTAATCATTTTTATTGACTTTTCGTGTTGTTATTACGCCCGCAGTAAACACGTGACTAAAAACGTAGATGATTGGCGAAATTAAACAATTTTAGATCATTCTGGAAAAATTATTTTTAATCGCAGGGTTCAGTTACAATCATTTTTTGTGAATAGACATACCCCCGAAATCCTACGCATTTTTGAGAAAAAAATTCTTCACCGAAAATACAATGTCTGACCACCCATGTCTGATTCCCCTGAAATTTCATGCGTATGTTTAAAAACACCATAACTTCTGAACGAGTTGGAGGATTTTAATGTTACAAAAGGCGAACAACGCGTATTTTAGCGAAGAATATCTAGAAATTCTAACAATATTGGAAAAGTTATTCCTTGATCCCGTAAAGTAAGAAAAACCTCGTAAAATACCTCCGTATAGATGCAAGTATAAGATTTCCGGGTTTTATTTACGATTCAAATTCGATCACGCTCGGGGGCCCGTCGATTACTCGAATCAGCGGGTTACTCGCGCCAAGGAAACATAAATACCAATGAGAATAATTCCTCTTCATTTGTTCCAAGAAAAGTTATTTTACATAACAGGGTATTACTGTATTTATTTAGCCGCGTCGGTGGATTGAGCACAAAGCAAAGACAATCGTGCCTTTTCGAATAGAAACGCAACCTCGAGTCCATGTTTGGGAAAAAGTGACCGTCTACGTGTGCTGATGATTCGCAGTGGTTTATCCGATTGGAATAATCGCGCGGCCTTAGTTGCTTGGTGACACGCGATGAGAATTCCTCGCCTCTCGTTTCCCCCGCTCCGCTGAGAGGATCCACGATTGTCGATCTCACCGGTGTTGAACGCTCGACGAGTTTCCATGAAAATCGTTCGCCCGTTATTTCCGGTTACCTTGAGCGTCGCCGCTGGTAATTATCTTGTCCTACGCGCGATTACGTTTCCCCCCCGATGCCCGAGTTTCTTTTCCTCCGCGCCGTTGTTAATTAAAATTCCTTCGTTTTGTTTCAGGTAAGTGATCGAGCTGCGAATTTGCTGCATTTCTCGAGACTGAATGTGTCGTGGATCGAAGAGTATCTCCGAACCGCTTCGTGTTGGAGTTTACGATCTTTTGTTCGATCTTAAAAGGCGCTGAGGCTCTCTGCTATATTCACGGAACGATTGGACGATGAGGGTATGACTTGCGTCGATAAATAGGAATTTCAGAAGTTAAATTGAGAAGTAAAAAAGTTAATTTTGTGAATATTCATTCAACATTGCTTTCATTTAAATTTTGTTTAAATTGCTAGATAAGTTTAGCTTCGGTGATTTAGATTACAGATGGAAAATTGATTGATACAAGCTGTACAGGGTGTTCGATCACCCCTGGGAAAAATTTTATTGAGAGATTGTAGAGGTTAAAATAAGACGAAAATCAAGAATAGCAATTTGTTGATTGAGGCTTCGTTAAAAAGTTATTAACGAAATTATTAATCAAATTTGTCCTCCTACACGAATTTTTTTCTCGAAAATGCGTAGGATTTCGAGGGTATGTCTATTCACCAATAATGTTTGTAATTGACCACCACGACCGAAAATAATTTTTCTAAAACGATTTGAAATTTTTTAATTTCGTCGAAAAATTTGTCCACTTATTTGAATTTTTTTCTCGAAAATGCGTAGGATTTCGAGGGCATGTGTATTCACCAAAAATGATTGTAATTGACCCTCCCAACCAAAAATAATTTTTTTCAGAATGATTCCTAATTTTTTAATTTCGCCTAAAAATTTTCCAGTCGGTATGGAACTCTAAACGTTAATAACTTTTTAACGAAGCCTCAATCAACAAATTAGTATTGTCGATTTTCGTCTTAATTTGGTCTCTAGAGTCTCCCATTCAAACTTTTCCCACAGGTGACCGAACACCCTGTATTTATCAAATGTTTGGCTCCGATTTTGATGGAGTTTTGCAAGGTTTTGAAGCAGTCAAGAGTAACTAACATGTAACTTTTTAATTGTGGAACTAATACAGTACTAGTACACTTAAAATTGCCATTAATATAAAGTTTAATGTGTTCCAATTAAAAAATCAAGTAGGCACATTTTTGGTACTTTCCTTAAAACTCGATTCAAAGTTGATAAACATAGGATATTAAAAATTAGGACAAATCGTTACCATTCTAACAGAATTATTATGACAAACATTACAACTACATGACGTGTAAAAATTAAATGAAACACACAAATGTTGGACAGTATTAATGTGTACGATTCCTTTATTGGTACTTTGAGATGTGAGAATTAATAAATCATAGATTCGGGTTTTTTTGAGTTTTGTCTGTTGCACGACACACGCTGTGGGTCGTAGCGAGGACCGAGCGAGCCTGTAAACTTGGAGCTACGCAGCACGTGGGTAGACCGCTAACAATCGTAAACAGGCGTGCTTAATTCATTCAACTTTCTAGCACCGCGCCTACCTCGATCGTTGCTTGTCGCGCGGATATTTTCCACGCTCCTGCGCGGAAATGTTTGTCATTCGCGTTCGTGCCGTTTCTTTATTCAGCTGGCCGCGTAATATGCAGCGGCGTTTTATGTGTTTACCTAGCCGGATCATTAATCTTTGACCGTGCCTCGTGGAACGACCTGTAAATCTCGCGTGGAAATCGTGCTTCGCCTCGCGTACGCATCGTTCGAGTCGTAAGTCCGACTTTTATAGTCGCTCGTCGATATGATATTTATACTATTCGCTGGTGCCACGGATAATGCGCGTTTCGACGCCAAATCAGTTTCGATTTCTGCGTAGATCGGTCCACCATCGTTTTCAATCGAAAAGTTTTAACCCTTCGCGCTCGATTCTTCCGAAAGGATATCTTAAAACAACTCGGATGTCTCCTCTAAACGGACACAAAGAAATTATTGCTTTAAGGTGATTATATAGGACAAAAGTTTCATTAGAGTTTTTACTATCTATTTTGTGAGTGTTCGAGTTGTTGGTAGGCGATCAAAGAAAAGTCTCCAAATGCAAAGGGTTAAAGTTATTCAAACAATATTAACAAGGGTGAGAGGCAGTTGGCACCTCGTACATTTTGATTGGCTTCCACGTGGTGAATCTGCATGAAAAATAAATCGACACGTGTTCGAGCCTTTTTTCCATTCGACTACATTTCAATGCTTTTTTACGATTCTTAACCTACAGAAATCCTATTTTATACCTTATTTTTGTACAATAGAATTTTTTAAGTTTTCTAATGATAATTCTTTGTAGGCCAAGCAAATCTCGCGTCGATGATTGAGTACGAACGATTGGAAAGTACGCATACTATTTATTCTTTCCTCTCTATTTCTGTGGTAAAATATCTACTGACTCTCTGCTCACTCAGAAAAGAATAACGAATATTCCCACTCTAGTTTGCAATCTACTAACTTCTCTCAAATCGCTATTGGTCGAGAAAAATTACGAAAATCAACAGCGGGTGACCTTGTGTTACAGTAACAGAACTAGTAGATCGTAAATTAGAGGATATAAATATTCATTAGCCTTCTTCTCGAGAATAGTCAAGTAGCTTTTTCGTAGTTTGTTGCGTTTGTTTTGGTGGCTGAAACTCAATTACCTTTGTATAGTATAACGTTTAGTGTCTTCTATTAGATCCAATTCTTTATATAATTCACAACAGTGATATTCAGCATTCTGTAAAATACTCCTGGAGGCCGTCTTCTTATTTTTCTAGATACAGTTTTTTTAGTGATAATATTTTTAAAATTCTACCCCTTTTTTAGCTTCACCCGTAAAAGATAATTTCCTGTTCTTTGAGCCTGTATCAATGGTTGATTGGAAATGCATTATTGAAAGAAGATCTGTTTAATTTGTTTTTATATGAACAATAAGTGTCGATAATTCGTCGTATATAAATTATAAAGAGAGTACTGCGTTATGTTTTATTTTCGGGAGTTATGTTAAAATGTTTGATTTATTTTTTTGTAAAATTCCTACGATTGTCAATTTATTAACTGATTTACAGGATGTGAACCAGTTATCTACCGTAATGTTCCTGTTGGCGATATAAATAGGTACTGATAACTGAAGGTCGTACTGTGTTGCAATAGATAAACTTCCGGCGCGTTGAAGACATCGTGAAGTCCTTGGCAACCCCAAGGTTTATATAATGAATGAAAACGCGCAAAAAATTCTTTTTTCTTATTTTCTCGTAAACTGTCGCTCAAATTGAAAATGTAAACAAAAGCTAAATGATTTAATGTTTATTTACACCTATGTAAACAAAATTAAAATTTCATGGGATCGTCGGAGACTCCCATAGTATCGTTCTAAAATGGAAAAGTATAGTGGATGCCGCATTTTTCTTTCAAATGGATCGTAGCGTGAAACTCTAGAAAATTCCAGGAAGTCGATGTTTCAGAATTTGTCGGATATCTCCTTTTCACAGTCTGCCGTTGATATAGTTACAAAATTAAGCTTCTTAACCTCTTTCTGTACGACAGACTTAGTCGTGAACACTTCATCTAAGGCAGAGTATTATATGACACTCTTGTTCTACTGTACTAACATACAGGGTGTTCGACTACCCCTGGGAAAAATTTTAATGGACTTTAGATGCTAAAATAAGACGAAAATCGAGAATATCAATTTCTTAATTGAGGCTTCATTAAAAAGTTACTAAAAAAATAAATTATAAAATTTCAAATCATTCTAAAAAAATTATTTTTGGTTGTGGGGTTCAATTACAATAATTTTTGGCGAATACACATACCCCTGAAATCCAACCCACTTTCGAGAAAAAAATTCGAGTAGGTACTGAAACTTTTAGACGAAAATAAAAAATTTCAAATCATACCAAAAAAATTATATTTAGTTGCAGGGGTCAATTATAAGCATTTTTGGTGAATAGACATATCCCGAAATCCTACGCACTTTCGAAAAAAAAATTCTTTACCGAAAATCTAATGTGAGGCCAGAAATGGTACCCTGAAATTTCATGCGAATCTTTAAAATGCCATAACTCCTGAACGGATTGGACGATTTTAATGTTTAAAAAAGCAAACTACGCGTATTTTGATGGAGAATATGTAGAAATCGCAAAAATATTCGAAAAGTTGATCCTTGACCCCGTAAAATGAGAAAAACGTCATAAAAATGGTCCAATTTTCAAACAGCCATAACTCCTACAATAATGAACATATTTCAATGGAACTTTTTTCTGAAGTAGAGCTCACAGGCACCTACAAAAAAGTATTAGACAACTTTTCCATACAGCGGCAACCAAAGTAATTAAAAATGAAAAACGAATTTTTAAGAAAAATCGATAGGGGGTAGGTGCCTTAATTTTTCGACGAAAAACAAAATTTCGAATCGTTTTAAAAAAATTATTTCTAGGTTCTAGGGTCTAATACAACTATTTTTGGTGAATAGACATACCCCAAAAATCCTACGCACTTTTGAGGAAAAAATTCGAGTAGGTACTGAAGTTTTTAGACGAAAAGAAAAAATGTCAAATCGTTCTGGAAAAATTATTTTCAATTGCGGGGATCAATTACAATAATTTTTAATTATTAGACATACCCTTGAAATCTTACCTATTTTCGAGAAAAAAATTCGTAGAGGTGTGAAATATTTCGACAAAATTAAAAAATTTCAAATCGTTCTGGAAAAATTATTTTCGATTGCAGGGGTCGATCACAATAATTTTTGGTGAATAGACCTACCCCCGAAATCCTATCCACGTTCTAGAAAAAAATTCAGGACGGGCGGAACCTTCAGCGTTAATAACTTTTTAACGAAGCAAAATTTGAGGTCAACCACTACCCCCAGAATATCGAATACGCTTTAAAAATACCATAAGGTGTCGTTATAGAGTCTAGTGCCATTCCTTTTAAGTGTCGGATTATTTGAATTCGAAACTACTATCATCCGTGGCCAATAGTTTTCTAATTTCGTCGAATACGGTCAGAAAAGGTGTCCACGTCAGTGCAAGGACATTTTGGTCGCGCATTCTTCGTTCCACTGGTCAGTTTTATTGGCACATGTACCGCACCCTCAAAGGCGACAGGCAGTCTGGGGCCAATTTACTCTTCGCTGATTAATACTTTCGACAAAAGGAGAACGATACCGTTAATCGAACCTCCGTTGTCTTCTTGGAAGAGATCCTGAAATTGCGAAGATCCTTCCCGAAGTATCGCTCGGCTTCTCTCGACCTCTGCTTGGACCATTTTGTAGGAATTAGACGAGTACGTCAAATAAGCTTTGCTCCTTTCAGCTACAGAATGAATAAAATAATGAAAAATTTGCCTAACACCACATAGTTTTGAAAATAACGTTCTTCATTTTTAAAAATCCTGATATCCCTTTCATTAATGTTACTTGCTAAAAAGGCCTCCGATTGTTCTTTAAACTCGGACCTCGAGAACAATAGATCCTCGCATTGTACACTAAAAATGCAAGATATCATATTATATTTAAAAAAAAAAACATTGTTACGTAGCTTAGAAATAAATTCGATGAAACTGATAACTTTCGGTGGGTTTAGAGGTAAAAATGCGAGCGTTAGGGGGTTAATCCGGTACGCTATGGTTTAATATTCGGTAATTACTGTCATCGCGGATCTACGAGGTATCCAGCGTTAGGTGTGACGCAGGAATTTCTGCCGCATTTTTCTCCGAGCATGGTATCGTTCGGCCAGGTGAAAGCAGCCATCGTGGAAGTCGTGTTTCGCGCGAAATATTATTTTATCCAGCGGTCTAGCTATTCCTCCCGATCGCTCTGCGTTCGTTCCCCTACCACGAGAGTGTCTCGCCGCCTGAAGAACGGTTTTACATTGTCGACGGCGGCAGGCAGTCTGGCCAGTTTGCTCTTCAGTGGCTAATCCACCTCTCTTCTCGACTCGGCCGTCTCGATCGTGTCCGTTTCTCTGGCCTCTGCTTTTCCTTTTCTATCGCCTATTCCACGACCCGTGGCTCGATCACCTCTCGGCCACCGTCCTTGTCGAGCACCTCCCAGGTACGACTCGCGTACCTGCCGTGCACGCAACACGTCGCGCTCGTTTCTCTCTCATTTCTCTTCCACTGCTACGAAGTCCTTTAAAACCGGTACAGTACCGATAGAAACCATCGCCTCGTACACGCCCTTCGTCCTACGTCTCCTTCGAGCCTACGTGCGTTCATAAAATTTTCCAACGCAGATTATGTCACGTAACGGTATTCGAAGAAAAGTAATTTTTAGTAGTGAAATAAATTTTTTGGAAAATCTGAGCCAAAAATTGAAAATTAACCCCCTTCACGTACGATTTAATGTAATTTTTCAAACGTACGGGCACGAAAAATATTGATTTGTATTACGAATACCTCGTGAATGTGAAAATGTATTGATTTTAATTTATAAGGCTTGATGACGAGTGAGTGGCCTCGTAATTGTGCAATTTTACATCAAGAACTTGTGACACGTCAGACACGTCATTGCATGGTAAGGGGTTAAAGGTTAAACCGTCTTTAGAAGACATTGGAGAAATATTCAAATAAATGTTATACCACTTTTGAAGACCTACATATACAGAGTATTCGACTAAAATTAAGAACAATGAAATATCGTTTCTAATCTATAGGAAAGATACTGTGACAGAGAAAAGTTTCGAGATACTTTCTTTATGGAAAAATATTAATTTGATTATTAGAAAAAAGTAGATAAATGCGCGTATGGGCGTATGTACGCATATATGTATGCATTTTAATTGCATTTTGTCTTAAGAGCTGAATGAATTTATTTTATATTGTTTGTATTCTCATCTTAGAATTTAAATAAATTTTAAATAAAGGGATTAAGAAATTAAGAAGGGATTGAGAATATTTTAGGGGAATAATCTAGAAGCGCAAATAAGAAAAAAATATTATATGAAGTTTGCTTGTTAATGTTTTAATACAGAGTTACAGGTAAATATTTAACGTAGCCTGAATATGTGCTCAAAATCACATTCAAAGTTTCATAATACGAACAGTTGCCTGATTTTATTTTGTTTCTAGTTTTACGATATTTCTTGTCTTCCATTGATTTATTGTAGCCATAGTAGTCGCATTCCGGTTATCGAACGCAGCAGTACGTAATATCGTGTAAGCCAATGATTTCGCATAGTCGTGTATAATAGCATTAAAATGCCGAGACAATTTTCAAACGAATAATATGCAGGTATTACGTATGTGTATGGATTATCTGATGAAAATGCTCCATCAGCTGTACAGAAATACCAACGTATGTTTGCAAAAAGATGATCATTTTAAAATGATATAAAAAGAACTTTGTACTGAATTATTTACAAGTAAATTTTATATAACATTTATTCTTATTTTCACTTGTAAATTGTGTTCCTGTTAAAGTAGGGAACACCTTGTATACTTGAGTATGAGATTGTTATGTAATTTTTAAAAACCAACACAACGATATCTCAAATTAGATTCTCGTCCTCGTAAAATTTAAGTAATTATTACGTCTAATATAAACTTTGATCAGTCAACAAAATTACTATTATCAGTACGTATAAAACTTTTTGAATTATTGGTTAGACAACATGTGTCAAGACACTTTTTAGTAGGAAATAAATTGAAAAAAATCGAAATATTATTGTATACTGTCTACATTACTTCTTCAGTTTTATAGTTGAGTGTTATTTGCGTGTTGATATTATTAAAAAAATACGTACATTAAAATCAATATTGAATAACATTTTAATGAAAAATTAAAGACGTTAAATAGTGATTTAAATGGCTTTGTAGAAGAAATGAGTGGGAGTTATTGAACGAGAAAGAAAATACGGTTTTTCGTAAAATTCAATAATACGTTCGAAATATTGCTTTAAATGCTAGTACGAAACTCAGTTCGAACTTACAGGGACGTCATAATACTTGCCCCCTGTTATATTAAATAAGAATCGAGAAAGTAAAAACGAGATTGTCACCGGTGGCTCGGTCGAGTTATTGCGATTGGCTCGAGGCACAGCGTAACACGAGTAACCGTTCGCGATTCGAAAGGGTACGTTGTCGCGCAAACATCGACGGATATCTAGGTGAAGGTGTACGATTAGGCACCTCACGGACCGTGGTACGGTATATACTAGTTTCCGTTGAGCAACCGCCAGCCGATTCTGGAGCGCGTTGGCTGGGCTTGATTACGCGTGCCGATCCGCATTATCGCTTTTTCACGCGAAATCCTGCAGACGATTTTCCGCTTGTCATACGATCGCACGAACAGGATCGAAATTAAAAACGACAGCTTGTCTCTTCAACCTTCTCGTTCGTGTCTTGCTTAATTTAACGCATTGGACATCATATTTAGGTAACTCTAATCCTACCAAAATATAAGTTATGTACAGGGCGTTTGACCTGGGAAAAATTTTAATGGGAGATTCTAGAGGCCAAAATAAGACGAAAATCAAGAATAGCAATTTTTTGATCGAGGCTTCGTTAAAAAGTTATTAACGTTTAAAGTTCCGCCTGTAGAACGGCAATCTGCGAACAGCTGCGTAAGCGTGATAGTGGTTCTCACTTAGAAAACTGTAAGGCTGTCGATACGTCAGTAAGTAAAGTTTCTCATGCTGAGTGAGAACCACTGTCGCATACACGCAGTTTGCCGTTCTACAGACGGAACTTTGAACGTTAATAACTTTTTAACGAAGCTTCAATTAACAATTTACTATTCTTGATTTTCGTCTTATTTTGGCTTCTAGAATCTCCCGTTAAAATTTTTCCTAGGGGTGACCGGATACTATAGTACTTTTAAGTTAAATGTTTTATGTCTTCTAATTTTTAATGACTATTTTAACGATTCAGGAAGATATAAGAGTTGGGCAAATTTAATTTGCAAATAAAGAATAAAAATATCAGATTCGTTTCTAAATTAACTTCTGTTTATGCTCCATTTGTAAATTTATTCGTTTATTAGAATTCATTAAAGATTTTTTTAAACCAATATCTTAGCGAATAAAGTTGCAAGTGTAAAGTTCACGAGCGAATCTAAAATTTTCATTCGTTGTTTGTCAATAAAATTTGCCCTCTATAAAGCATTAATAATAGCTTTAATGTATAAATATTTAAGTGAGTAACTTTAGAGTATTTGATAAGCATGAGAAGAGATCGTTAAGTGAACTCCTCGTTAAAAGTTCGAACACTCGTCTCGATACAAAGTTTGTGGATAGGAATTAACATTTTATATTTGTCACTGTATCTTAATGAAAGTATAATTAATGAATCGGTGATGTTTCCCGGTGAAAATGAGCTCAAACACAACATTATTATTTTCAGTTACCCGTGGTAAAAATTATTTGTCAAAAATGTTGATTTACGTACGAATTAGAGTAATCCGAATTATCTCGTGTGCGGGTTTAGTTTTACCGTGAAAACATCACCGATCCATTAGTAAATCCAACAAATATGATTAATTTTTAAAATAAAAAATTCGTGAATTAAAAAATGAAATATTTCACGATTAAAAACATTTAACTGTCTGATCGAGTGAACGTCATAAATAAAGTACTGTATGTTGATCTGTCTACGTTATCTATTAGGAAAGGAACCTTCGTGTCAGAGAATTTATAACATCAAGAATTTAACGCGTAATAATTCGTATCTTGAGTCGTTTTGGCAAGGTCGACCAAATGTTCGCTTCTCACCGATACGGTGGCGATTTCAATTGGAAATAGCTGACCGATATTTCGATTTCCCAATGGAAGTTTAACCGCCACCTTCGCCTCTGTGGATATTTGACGGGTTGCTTGGACTTGCACTGATCTGTGCATTCGCTTTCCTACCTGTTGCACGTTGGCCAAGCTAGTTTTTCTTCGGATTTACCTCCCCGAAAGCTGTGGCCCGTTTCACTCTGCGTGGGCGAAACGCGGGTTGAGCTTTTTCCACGACGGCCCGATGAATTTCCAGTCTTGGCTCGATTTGAAAATTTCGATCGATAACCTTTGATGCGTCAAAACGGAACAGATTTCTTCCTGTCGATGTGTCACACGTGTCAGTGCACGAATTTTTCCAGTATGTATACTTCGAACACAAATATAGAACATGAAAAGATTTTAAAAAGTTTCGTCCCTAGGATGCGGTCTTTAAAAAAAAATGTGTTGAACAAATTTATTATTAATGATTCGGTTCCAAAACTTTCTTTTTTCGAGGTGGTGCGACAATACACATGTGCAATGACAAAAATAAATTTAAAACCATTAACGAAAGACAAAGCAGTAAGATATATACGGTCACAGAAAATTTGTGAACTCAAAAGGAAAAGGTGGAACTAAAATTAGAGTTCAACTCTCGGATCGAGAAGCAAATGATATCAAATTAAACAAAACAACACTTTACTGAAGAGACTGGTAGATTTATTGAATCGTTACGGCAAGTCCTGCACGTTGGTACGAACTTGAGAGATCTAACCTGAGTCCAAAAATGCGCGTCGTTTATATATTTGAGGGTGAGAGATATTAGTGCAATGGTTGGCGTACGGAATGGCTGGAATTTGGAAGCTATGACTAGGATGTTTGTGTAAGGATGATTCTAATACGGTACTACGTTGGCTTATGAGTTAGTCATACAACATAACATTTTATTACAATGAAGGATGGACTGTATTGGGCAGATGAGGAATCAAATCAGTCGGCTATGGTGTCTGTTATGTTGCTTTTCAGGAAGAATCCCATAAATCCTCAACAGTTCATCTTCTAATTTGACCCAGGACAAGTGGTCGGATCCTAGGTGTTCCGTTTCGGTCCACTTGCTTCTTATCGCGCATTAAAAATGTGTACCCGGGTAAAAATGTAACTTTGGTCGAAAAGCACAGACGCGCGATGTGCCCCGCGAACCAGTTGGAAAGTTCTCGCGTGCATCGTTGCATCTCTCGTTGCACCGTGACGCGCGCGGAGAGCTACAGAAATAGTTCATCCACGGTCGAGGGAGGGATTTCGGGAGATACGCGGTTGACAGAGACAGAGATAGGACGAGGGTCGTGCGCGAGAAAGAGACGAACGAGAGAAAATACGAGCGGGAGTTACGAGTTACGGCGGAAAACGGTGGATTATGTGTGTTTAACTCCCCTCCACTTCCGAAAGGCTAGGAGTTATGTTTGAGCACGAAAAGTAAACTTCGACTTCGCGGCGACGTGAGGCGCTTTGTGAGGATTAGGAGGAGGCCGCCACCGGTGAATCGGCTCCTTTGTCCCGACTTCCGGCGCCGTAGAATCGATTCTTCCGCGGGAGGAACCACCGCCTTTCTCGAATCTTCTGACAAACGAAACAAAGCAAGATCTCGAGGAGGTCTAATTGCAGCATCCCTGAAGGTCGAGGAATTCGATGGAAATTTTTTTTTTTTATTACCCATCTCGTACCGGAACCCTGGAAAAAAGATAGCTCATTCTTATGTCTCTTGTACAGCGTGGGACAAAATAACGGCTCGCGTCGAAAAATGCCTCGTTTATTTTTAAATAAACACGACGTTTCTGTACGATTATCTGTAGAATAATTGTGCCAGTAGTCGGTTACGGTGAAAATTAATTTTATGTGTTATTATTAATATATTCAAATCTCCTATTTAGAATTATATATTTTTAAGTATGTATTTTTCGAGTGTCTGGACACTTATTTTAATGGTATAGTAGTTTATATTGAAGTGTCTAAAAATATACGGACGACTTTTTATCAATAGATATACGAGATGGAAAAATAATTTTTCCAGAATGATTTAAAATTTGTTTTTTTCGCCGAAAAATTTAGTCGATTTTTCTTAAAAATTCGTTTTGCATTTTTAATTACTTTGGTTGACGCTGTATGGAAAAGTTGTCTAATACTTTTTTGTAGGTGCCCGTGAGCTCTACTTCAGAAAAAAGTTTCATTGAAATATGTTCATTATTGTATAAGTTATGGCTGTTTGAAAATTGTACCATTTTTATGGGGTTTTTCTCACTTTACGGGGTCAAGGAACAACTTTTCGAATATTTTTGCGATTTCTACATATTCTCCATCAAAATACGCGTAGTTTGCTTTTTTAAACATTAAAATCGTCCAATCCGTTCAGGAGTTATGATGTTTTAAACATTTACGTGAAATTTCGGAGAACCATTTCAGGCCCCACATTCTATTTTCAGTAATGAATTTTTTTCTCGAAGCTGAGTAATATTTCGGGGATGTGTCTATTAACCAAAAATGATTGTAATTGACCCCCGCAACCGAAAATAATTTTTTTAGAACAATTTGAAAAAATTTTTTTTCAACGAAAAGTGTCAGTAGAATGTTTCTGATCAGACATTATATTTTCAGTAAAGAATTTTTTTCTCGAAAATGCGTAGGAATTTGAGGGTATGTCTATTCACCAAAAATGATTGTAATTGACCCCCACAACTAAAAATAATTTTTCCGTGAGTGATTTGAAATTTTTTAATTTAATTTTGTCAATAACTTTTTAACAAAGCCTCAGTCACAAAATTGATATTCTTGATTTTCGTCTTATTTTGGCCTCTAGAATCTCCCATTAAAATTTTTCCCAGGGGTGTCTGACCACCCTGTATACAGAGGCGAACCCTGTTTGTTCGATCAGAGATGGTAAAAAATTTGACTTTTTCGTGTCTAAATCGCCGTTCCCCAGTTAGCAAGACTCGCATACTTTTCGAGTTTCATCTTCCCGTCCGTTCACTATACACAACTCCATAGTTTTCTCACGCAAGCTCCCCGTAACGCGGACGTCGAGAGAGCGTCGAGTTTTCCCTATCAGCGGGAGAGTCTAACTGTCGAGGTACTTGACCTCTGGGGAAAAAGGGAAGAAACAGTCGATTAAGATATCGCGATTAATGCCCGTGCGGAACGGGAGGTTAGATAGCAGGCGCAAAACAACGCCGCGCCGCCTCGGTGAATCAATATACATACACTCTTTTTGACGATGCACAGCGTGCTCCGGGAAAGATCATGCTCCGCGGGAGCCCGAACCCTTTTCTCGCCCGGAACGCCGAAACAACGTCTTCCATGTTGATCTCTCGACCGTAGGGAAAAGAATGAAACGGGAGGGGATCGAGATACACTCGCGACAAAGCGGTACGTGAACGACCACCCACTCGAGCTCGTTCGCCCGGAGTTCTCGGAAGCTGTCAGACGTTCTCTCTCGGGTCGAAAAAAATGTTATCGTTAGGATTGCTCGACGGCCGGTAATAAACCGATAGAATATGGAGGTTAACATGGCCGGTGTCGTGGCGAAGTTCAGAATTTCAGGTAGACGTTAAACCGCCTCGTTTGAGATACTTTGTTCGACGCGTCGTAATGGGAATGGAATCTTGACGTGCTGCTGTGCAGGATTTATCGAATCTATACGCTGTATAGAATCGTTTGTCTTCGAACAGTCCATGCAATGCGAACTATTCCATAATAGTCAGCGTAACGACATAATTCAACTTTGACGTAAAAGTAACTACGACGACGTGGAAACGAACTGGTAGAGAAAGCTTGGCTAATTCGAAACTGGTATGCTGGAGTTCTGATAGACTAATTTTTATTTTCGTTGCAATTTGGGAAATGCACGTGACGTTGTACGTGATAGAACCTGTTAATCGGTGTATGCTAAGTGTTCTTAGTTGATTTGGCTAGTTACCTTCACGAACATAGTGTATTCTTTATTTATATATAATATCATTTCTTTAACAATATGGAATTAAACATGGGAAGCATTTTAAACGGAATAGAAATATTCAGGGTACTCCAGATTTGAGTGTTCAAACTTTGTCAGTATATTCTATAGCACTAAAGAAGAAAGAAATGTTTGTAGGTCACTTAAAGCTTTATTAAAAAATTATAACACGTATACAGAATACAAGCGGAGTGGTAACCGACTTTACTATAAGCATTGGCCCGAATAGATCAACAATATTTAATTTTTACGTGTTTATATAAGCTGTGTTTCCTATCTGAGGTCGTCTAAGATTTTGAAAGTAATAGTAAAATTTCTAATGATTGTGGATTTCGAAAAGAAATTGAGCATACAATTTTATATATGTAACTATTCGTCGACGGTTCATTTACTGGAAGCATTATAAGATTCTTGGTAGTTGATAGTGAAAATATAAGTTACTGCACGAAGTACTATTAATTTATCATTTGTTTTTTCTTATATGCTTGTCAAGTCATTAAATCTAATAAAACGTAAAATTTGTTTAAGCTTATCTCCCGTCATAGCAACGGTATAAAGTCTAGATAGACTTATCCTTTCTTCATAAATCTATGGAACTTTCTCTTGATTCCTTGAATCTTTCAATCATGAGCAATTCATTTTTTGGTTGGTGTATTTGACATTAATATTTATTACTTCGTGATTTGTAAAAAAATTAAAGCAATATTTTATTGTTTCAATTCACTCTTTTCCGCCAGAATTGCATTTTGCTAAATACTTCGTAAAATCTCAAGACGTTTTCGTAGCTGACCAGATACAACTTTATTTTGCCTGGTTTTTTAAAAAAAAATATGATTCATTCAACCGGTTAGATGACCAGTCCTAGTAGGTTTAGTGTTAACCCTTAATTACTCACCCCGTTTTTCGAACAATTGGTCGCATAGGGTTTTATATGACTTCAACGTAATTAGAAATTTTCTAATCAACTATTTTATTTCAAATGAAATGTTTATTAATGTAAATGAAGTTTCTGTTAATATTGTTAAACAAAATGTTAACACGTAGGTAATCACAAACATAGAAATAAATATTTTATTTCTCCGATAATTGGACTATATTTACAAATATAAAGTGATAAAATCGAGGAATATAATCGCAGATCTCATACATTATATTTTCGATTAGGAATTTTTTTCTCGAAAGTGCGTAGGATTTCGGGAGTATATCTATTCACAAAAAATGATTATAATTGACCCCCTCAACCGAAAATAATTTTCCCAGGACGATTTGAAATTTTTGTTTTCAGGGTAACCAGACAGTTATGGTCAGACATTGTATTTTCAGAAATGAATTTTTTTCTCGAAGGTGAGTAGGATTTGGGGGGTAATCTATTCAGAAAAAATAATTGCAATTGATCCCTGCAACCAAAAATAATTTTTTTAGAATGATTTGAAACTTGCCATTTTCGCCAAAAAATTTCTACACCTATCCCCTGTTGATTTTTCTTAAAAATTTGTTTTTTATTTTTAATAAATTTGTTTGACGCTTTACAGAAAAGTTGTCTAATACTTTTTTGTAGGTACCCATAGGCTCTGCTTCAGAAAAAACTTTCAATGAGATACATTCACTATTGTAGGAGTTATGGGCGTTTGAAAATCGGACCACTTTTATGAGGTTTTTCTCACTTTACGGGATCAAGGAACAACTTTTTCAATATTGTTAGAATTCCTACATATTCTTCGCTAAAATACGCGTTGTTCGCCTTTTGAAACATTAAAATCCTCCAATCCGTTCAGAAGTTACGTTTTAAACATACGCATAACACTTCAGGGGAATCATTCATTCATGGCCAGACATTATATTTTCGTTAAGGAATTTTTTTCACGAAAATGCGTAGGATTTCGGGGGTATGTCTATTCACAAAAAATGATTGTAATTGGTCCCTGCAACTAAAAATAATTTTTCCAGAGTGATTAAAAAATTCTCAATTTCGCCAATCATCTACGCCCCGGTGTTTAAACACGTGTTTACTGCGGGCGTAATAACAGCACGAAAAGTCAATAAAAATGTTCAAAAAAATTTATTTTGTATTCCCAAAGGATAGTTAAGTAAACTGCAAAAATGAATTATAGCGTGAGATGTAACGTTTACTTTGAAAAAATTAATAAAAATGATTAAAGTTGCCAACGTTTACGCGAGATTGCCCCCTTAAATGTAAAAGGGTTAAGAGCCGATGAGCGACACGTTGGGATCGTTCCTAGCGAGCTCGAAAGACGCTCGTTGGCTCGTTCGGGGCGTAACGAGGGAATCCTTTGTCTCTGTCCGAAAAGGAGAGGAAAGGTGTCTCCGTGAAATTCTTATCGGCGTTCGGCGAACTTGGAGAAACTGCAACTGGCGCGGCGAAGTGCGGCGCGGAAACGGGCAGAGTCTAGGGCCGAGAAGTGAGAGAGGTTTGCACACGAGCTCGTCCACTTGCACGGAACGAGCACGCTCTTGGGATCGTGGAGGGGTAACGCTGGACCCAGGCTCCGTGCGGCGCGTAGCTCATGAGCCGAGTAACAAAACCAGTCGTCTCTCTACTGGCTAACCAGCTGCCCGCCTTCTAATCCTCTCGCGATTGTTTTCGCTCCGACCGTCGCGCTGTCTGACGCCACGCCGCGTATTATCCGCTTCGGACGCTCTCCTCCAGACGAAGAAATCGAGAATCGTTTCGCTTTTGGCGTTTCGAATTTACGTTTCGGGGCACCGTCGTCGTCGTCTCGAAGAGGCTGGAGCAGTTCCTCTCGCGACCCGTGTTTTTTAACACGCGTGAAAGTCCGTGCGCGAAACGCATTGTTTGGGAGCGGCGCGTAGTCGCGGCGATTCGACGAAAGGCTGCAGCGATTCGCGGAATTCGAATCGAAGGGAGACTCGGGTCTCCAGCGAGCATTCCTCGCCGATTAACGATCGTCGTTGCATTTTAACCGAGCAACGAAGGAGATTGTCTACGATTCTACCGATAAATTATAGAAAAGTGCTACGCAAGATTGTTCATCCGCCACGAGTGGGCAGAATGTTCTCTAATGGCTAGCTGTAGCTGTTTGAGAGACCTAACCAAGACCATTGTAACGTTAGGATCGAGCTCTTGAGGCGTTTCGTTCATCGAGGATGTGCGCTCACTGATCGCGTAGCGTGGCTAGGTGGTGATTGGTCGAACATGGTCGTTTTCGTGAACGTGTTTGTTCAACTGCGAACTCGAAATGGATTAACCCATTGACCCGATTATAAGAGGAGATCGTCGTGCGTTGAGACCTGTACGTGAATCACGATTTCAAGAACATCGACTTCAAGATGAATCAGCAGAACTTCCAGTTGAGTGACTTCGGGATCGGAACAAAGTCGAATCACGCGAGTGACCAGTGCAAAGCCAGCTCGAGGTATCGTGTCGCGACTGTACAGGTGCAGCAGGCTCAAACGAGGCCTGGAAGACTCGGTCCGGGGGCCGATGGATCGAGCCCCCTGCAAGTTGTTTGCAACCGTTCACGGGTCAGTTTGAACGGTTCCGTGTTGATGTGCAGCAGCCAAAGGAGGAGCCCGAGTCAGTCGATCGGGCAATTGCAGAACGCAGGGGATCGATTCCAAGCCACCAGCCCGAGCAACTTGTCCGGAAGTGGTTCTATGTTGCAATCGGCCGTTTCATCGGTCCCGTCGCCCGGTTATTGGAATCATTATAGCGGGCAGGAGAGCGGGGTAAATTATTAACCATTCTAGGCCATTTTTTACTCTGCCACCACGTCCTAATGCGTGATTATTTTACGACAGTCGATAATATTTTAACACATTGACGGCCGCTGTCGCGTATACGTGACTTTGCGAGCTAGCAGACGTTGGCCACTGTCACTTGTGCGTGATCTACTGTATCAGTCGCCATTTCATCGTACATTCAAGTTACTACGTTTGTTGAGGTTGCATTTATAATTCCTAGCATCTTTGCGGATCTCACTTTAGTCTACAATATCAGTAGCGACGGGCAATAATCTTTACGCGATACGTGCGGCCATTAAAGTGTTAATAGCAATTCTTCAAACGCATCGACACCGTTGCATCGTTATATCGTGATCAGAGGCAAATTTTATCCACGAGCAATGAATTCAAATTTTACGTTGATTCCCAAACTAACTGTATGTTTCGTTCATATATTCATTTATGAATTAGAATCTATCGACGAATTTTTTAAAACAGTATTCAGGCGAGCAAAGTCGTGGACAAGATCTAGATCAAGAATCTAACGTTATTATTCGTTGTTCGAGAATAAAATTTGGCCAACTCTGATCGCAAGCAAATATGTGTACGGTGTGGAAATATTGAAACAGTTTCCATGGAAATAAGTAAAATGACATGTTTATAAAACAGAGGCACGTCAAACAAAATTTTGTTTCTTAAATTCAATTAATTTTTTTGAAAACAGCTTTATAAACATCGAAATATCAAAATGTTTGTGAAAGATCTTGAGCAAATGTTATCAAAGAAAGATAATTAGTTAACTTTCATTTTTCAGTTTTGTTCTTCTTAATTAGTGAACAGAACTGTTTAAGTTGATATACATATATTGGAAAAAGGAAGCACCAACGCCAATTAGTATACACCGTACCAGTTAGTCGAATCCCTATATTTGTACAGACAACATCTAAATACAGAGCAGTATTCGTTATTTATTGTACTTATAACCAACAATTCGCATCTCCAAAAATAAAGTAATAACCAATAACACATACCTCAAAATATAGACAAAATAATATAAATAACACGAAAAGATATAAAATAATAAAAAAAGGGTTAAACATAGTTCAAGGTGTCTGCTCTATACCATAAAATAACATTCAAAGTTGAAAGTAAAAATCATATTCGGCCAATAACTCGAAAACTATTAAATTCAAACCAAAGATTCACATTGGAAGACTGTGTATTTTAAAAGTCTAAATTTAACTATGCAGACATGTTTTCTTAACTCAATTGTTTTACGAATATTTAAAAAATAAGTACTTTTAGTTTATTTTCGCGTAAACGTACTTAAATGAATTATGGAAATAGAATATACGAATATTTTGAAATTTATATTTTTGAAATTATACAGATGGAGTAGCTTTTACTTGCATTTTTTACGATGTAGTTTTGTGTTGTGTCAATTCTAGAGAATCCGTATATTTTTATGACGTTTTTATCATTTTATTGTTTTATACGTTTCTCGTCCTCTGAATGTTTAAAATTAATGCCACAAGTAAATGAAGCACACGGCACTACTAGCGCCCGCCATAAAGAATATGGAAGGTTTAAGATACAAGTTGCACTCGACTCGATTTACGGTCATAAAACCTGAACTGGCCTCAATTATCTCGTAAAGACAAATAAACGAGGACTGTTTCAAAATTTACTATAAGGCTGGATCTAAAGCGGAAATGAGCAAAATTATATTCGAATAATAGATGACCGATAAAGCCAACACATATAACAATTTTATTCGATAGAACAATTAAATTTTTATTTCTTCATTATGAAATGTTTCTTTCCATAATTGAAATTTTTATTTTACGAGTCACCGATTAGCAATTATTTATCTTTTATTCGCTAGTCGAAATTTTTATTTAAATATGAATTTTATCCACCTTTAATTTAAAACTAACTGCGTTCATAAAAATCATTAACGATATTATTTCTTTCCCTTTCTTGCACGCTTTGTGAACATGATAATTGGTAGCCAGCTTTAGATTCTAAAGAATTGTAAAGAACAATATTTGACTTATAAAAATATAAAACACGAAATTTTTGCTTGATGAAGAATCGACCGTCTAGTATTCAAAACACATGAATTTTTTAATTATTTAAAGAACCTCGCCAACTGTGACATTTTTCATATTCAGTTTATTATATTTCTGCAGTTTTATTCTAAATGTAACATCATTATCATAATGTTCTATTAATAACAGAAAATAAAAAAGTAAAAACTTTTACCAAATATTGAAATTACTTAAAAAGTAAAAATTACAGATTATAAGATAGATTCTTTACGGTAGAATAATTAAATTAAAAGTAAAATTAATCATACAGAAAACACATTTTCCAGTAAATCTACTTTATAGAAATTAATAAAATTAAAAATTATTCATAAAAATACTCTTACTTATTCCTAAATAAATATCACTCTGTTCATATACATACTATTAATATAATCTTATACATATAATTATCGATGATAATATAATACAATAATATAAAATATATTTTCAAAACATGAACAAAAGTTTCTGATTCCAAGTACCCCCTATACAGATTGGCTAACTTGTTAATTATACATATACCGTTAGGTTAGACGGAAAGAAGAAACGAGGCAATCTTTGTTTCTTTGTCTTACTTCCGGTTTAGATCAAAGTGTTGGAAGCCAATGAAAAATTTGGACGCGGTGTCCGATCCCTTCTTAGGGGATGCTCAGATTCACTTATCGAATGCTCCAAGAACTTGCGCGAAATTTCATATTCGTGTTCGGACAGCTACGACAGTTTTACGAGTGGAATATCTGTTATCGAACGAAAGTGCCGCGCAAGGCCCGTGCCACGAGAGCTGGCTGATTAGTCCCAGACGGTATGGGACCGGTTTAGTATCCGTACGTGACTTCGACCCGACTCGAAACTTTTATTGCACCGCGCGCGTACTGGATGCACTTGCCGTCTTTTATTCCGATGCAAACTTCCACGATCAGCTGTCCGGGGTAGCGACGCTTTTTAGATTTCTGGCCTCCCTCAAGGGCTCGGGCGGCATTTATTATGCGTATTATTCTGTGGCGAACTTGGGACACGCTAGGCCAGTGGTTCTTAATCTTTTTACTTCCCCACTTGCAAGGAAGATATTGTGAATCGAGGAAAACACGTTTCGAGACACACCGATTACATTTTGACTATTAAACAACATTTTCCTTCGACAGATTTTTCAGATTTCATATCTAAAGTTACTGAAATTATAAATATTACTTTTTGACCATTTATATTCGTTAAAAGTACAAAATAGAGAAACTTTGATAGAAATAGATGATCAATTCTCGTATATCTAGTGTTAATGTGTTATATTTATATAAACGTAAATAGATGGATACATGTATCTGTGAATTGTAATACTTAATTTATAATGTATATCTTAATACAATATTAAATGGTATTTATTAGTAAATTGATCTAATATTATAAGGAGTACACGGTCTTTAATATTATTTATTCTTTAACTTTATTTAATTGCTTGGTTAGAACGCAAGAATAAATAATTATGTATGTATTTTCTGATTAAACTTGTTTTGTTTAAATAGAAGGACACTAAGTCTACTTATTTTTACCAAATAGAAACGATTGTTTTTATTTTTCCAGCGCGTTTGGCAGATCATTCTCAATCGAAATATCGTACCAAGAGACGTCGCACAGACGAGTATATAACGTTTGAATCACGATTGAAGCGAAGTTTGTTCGCTGACCGATGTGACTTGAAAGCAGTATGAATTTATTTCCATCCCTTATTAAGATAAGCGTTGTTCGATCTTGATTCAAGTATGACGGTACACGTCTTGCTATTGATGAAGCGTAGATTCTTTATGATGATCAGTTTACTTATACGTTTCGACTAGATTATTTTCATTCACTGCATACGATGCTTTGTACGTATCCAAACATAGAATACCAGTCACAGAATGGTGACTGTAGAACCGTAATTCGTGGAATTAATCGTCTTTTCACGTTTCAGAACGTTGCTGTAATGAATAGGAACGTGTTTACAAATGAGGATCGCCAGTTTCAATAAGACATATACTGGGGGGCAGTGTTGTTCGGTTAATAGAGATCCATTAGCATCTCTGCCACGCTTCCTTATTAGTTTGAATAATAAAAATATTCAGTAAACGAAGGTCCAAGCACACATGGATAGTTTCAAATACAGTCAGGCTAAAGAAAATTGCAAGTTTAAAGATTTCACGTAAAATTTAATTATTTTCATTCATACGGATTATATTCACACACTTTAATTGTATGAAAAATTTTAATGGGAAGTTCTAGAGGCCAAAATAAGACGGAAATCAAGAATAGCAATTTGTTAATCGAGGCTTCGTTAAAAAATTATTAACGTTTAAAGTTCCACCTGTAAAACGGCAATCTGCGTGCAGACGATAGTGGTTCTCATTCAGCATGAGGAACTCTACTTACTGACGTATCGACAGTCTTACAATTTTGTGAATGAGAGCCACTGTCACGCTTACGCAGCTATTCGCAGATTACCGTTCTACAGGCGCAACCTTAAACGTTAATAACTTTTTAACGAAGCCTCGATCAACAAATTGCTATTCTTGATTTTCGTCTTATTTTAGTCCCTAGAATCTCCCATTAAAATTTTTCCCAGGGTTAGCTAAACTGTATAATATGTCGACGTTAGAATAAACTTAATCTTGGTTAGTTCTCCATCATGACGAATCTAGAAATTATAATGGACCAGAAATGCATTAGACGCATATTACAATTCACTTAGGATTCCTCGAGTTTATATTATAGTAGAAATACTAGGCCTGCGGTACGGGAAAACGTAGAATCAGTAAATTCTACGGAAGACCTAGAATTTGTAGTGTACATACAATGGTACCGGGTTCCCATTACAGTAAACCAAGGATCTGTTAGTTTTACGTCATATAGTAGACCTAGAATTTGCTAGTCCTATATTGGATACAATAGGCCAACGTTGCGAAAGGTCTACTTCGTTAGACACAATTGCTCTGAAACGTGGGTTATCCCACATCTATGTGGCAGTTATCTTGCGATATACTACGGTTTTAACCGAACCTAATGCATTTTGATCCATTCTACGTTGAGCGTCCTTTCGCTGGATAGCCTTCGAAGACCGACGGATGGTTTCTGGAAACAGTTTACAAGCTGCTAGCAGCAGGAAGTGGCTCGCAAGTTCGTGCTTCAGCCTCGACCTAACCTCAAGTAACGTGGCTCGTATTTAATGTTTGTCTCTTCGCGCGAAGTCGTATTCACAGCGCGTTTCGCTCGCTTAGCTAATTAGTATGTGCCGTGGCGGCACGTATTAGGCGGTGGTCACACTCGCATACGAAAGACACGCACACAGAGAACGTCTTTTACAAACGGCGCATTCTGCGATGGAAAAAAAAATCGCTCGGTGGAATTTGAAGAATCCTCCCCTTCGTTCTACTCTTCTCCTTTTCTTTACCCGTTTGCGCCTTCTTCGTGGCGTTACGGTGAGTTCTACGTTCCCGTGGATATCTATTTCCTTTCACCGCATTCGTTCAAGAAAGTTTAAATAGATATTCTGGTCTACAGAGTCTGTAATAGGGATCCTTGAATTGCCGTATTTTCTGAAGGTTTCATTCAGCTTTGGAGTCTTAAATGCCACGAAACACTCACAATCGTTGTAATCTTGTATAATATTTGGTGGACGATACTTGCCACGAAATGCCCTTAAATCATCTTAACGTGTTCAAAAAATACAACACTTTTGGGAACTTATTTGAAATGGACTTTTTGGTCAAAAGTTTTCTATAAAGACCGAAGCACGCACGAACAGTTTATACAAATTTTTTTTCTAAAAACAAACACGTATGTAATTTCTGATAAGTTGCATTCTAAGGAATATTTGAACCATGGAATCTGCTGTAGGATTTTTACAATATTTTAATTGTCATCTGACTTATGCACTTTTTTCCTCCAAAGTGACGTCATTTTGGTATTTTACAACCAATCGAAAAGATTCTGCGTCAGATGATACATAACTTACATTCATATAATATTTCATTGTCCAAATTTTGTGCGAGAATACTGTTCATAAAAAATTACATACAAATCTGCCATACTTTATTATCGACCACTATGTTCGTTTTTAAAGAAAAACTGAAAATAGAATTTTTATATAACGATCGCCTAACCCTTTGAACAGGGATCGATCGTAGTTACGCGATAATTTATCATTTTAAGAAAGTAATTTACTAAAAAAATAATCTAAAAGTCCTTATATGTTACGTATAATCTGAACTATTTAACTAACATGGCCCAACAAGATTTCACAATTTAAGATTTATATTCATTTCTCATAACGATACTATAACTGTTTTTTTCTCAGTCATCAGTGCACTCGCTGTTTGTAGAAAGTATTAAAAAGACATTCAAACTGTGAAGCAAGTGCTTGGGTGGATATTGCTGCTTTAAATCGGTCGTTATCCACCTTGTAATTGAACGAAAGGAACGCGTGTTTCTTAGAGCGGTGGTTTTCAACTTGGCAACAGTGATTTCTCAGAAACTACTTAACCGATTAACTTGTTTTATTTTTTTTATTCAATGAACGGAAAGCCCCATTACCGTATGATATTCAAAATAAGGCTGGAAAGGTAATTTTAATGCAAATTAAGTAAACACCGTGAGGACAAAATGTTAAAAAAACTTAAATACACAATTTTTGAACGATGCAATAGTATCCGTAAAAGAATCTGCGGTTGTACAATAAGAGTTCGCGATCAGACAAAGACGATTGAGTGGATCTACCGAGAAATGTGCGTGAGAATCTAAATGCCCTTGTGGGAACATAAAAATTGATTAACCGCAATGATTGAAGCCAGTGAATATCGTCGTCAATTAAGTTGTATAAAAATGACATGTTTGCAACAATTCTCCCAGATTCAAGTGTTAATAAATTGAGTCCAGTTGAAACTGAGGTGTAATCATGATCCGTGATATCAATTCTTCAGGCAGCATTAATTTGTAAATTTAATAGTAAAATTGGATGACACATGTAACATTCTAGAATGGGTAGAGCATTATGTCATAATCATTTAACATATGATTCTTTTTAACTAATCCATATAAATTAAAATTGTGAATTAAATTATTGAAAGACGTATCTTCGTTCTGACTGTGATGCGAAGTATAACTTCTGACACGTATTTTAGTATAGAATGTTTATAAATTCTAACAATATTGAAAAAGTTATTCCTTGACCCCGTAAAGTGAGAAAAACTCCATAATAACAGTTCAATTTTCAAACAGCCATAACTCTTGCAATAATGAATATATTTCAATGAAACTTTTTTCTAAAGTAGAGCTCATGGATACCTAGAAAAAAAGTATCAGACAACTTTTCTGTAGAGCGTCAAACAAATTTATTAAAAATGAAAAACAAATTTTAAAGAAAAATCGATAAGAGGGTAGGTGCCTAAATTTTTCGACGAAATTGAAAAGTTTCAAATCGTTCTAAAAGAAATATTTTTAGTTGCAGGGGCTAATTACAATCATTTTTGGTCAATAGACATACCCCCGAATTCCTACGCACTTTCGAGAAAAAAATTCCTTACCGAAAGTATAATTTCTGGCCAGAAATGTTACCTCAAAATTTCGTTCGAATCTTTAAAACGTCATAACTTCTGAACGGATTGGACGATTTTAATGTTTAAAAAAGCAAACTACGCGTATTTTGATGGAGAATATGTACAAATCGCAAAAATATTCGAAAAGTTGGTCCTTGACCCCGCAAAATGAGAAAAACCCCATAAAAATGGTCCAATTTTCAAACAGCCATAACTCCTACAATTGTGAATATATTTCAATGAAACTTTTTTCTAAAGTAGAGCTTATGGGTACCTACAAAAAAGTATTAGACAACTTTTCTGTAGGGCGTCAAACAAAATTACTAAAAATGAAAAAGGAATTTTTAAGAAAAATCGACAGGGGGTGCCTAAATTTTTCGACGAAAAAAAAAAATTTCGAATCGTTCTAAAAAAATTATTTCTAGATTCTAGGGTCAAATACAACCATTTTTGATGAATAGACCTACCCCGGAAATTATACCCACTTTCTAGAAAAAAATTCAGTACGGGCGGAACTTTAAACGTTAATAACTTTTTAACGAAGCCTCCATCAACAAAATAGTATTCTTGATTTTCGTCTTATTTTGGCCTCTAGAATCTCCCATTAAAATTTTTCTCAGGGGTGGCCGAATACCCTGTATATTTGTTTATATAAGAATTGATCTATGATATCAGTAACATAATTAACAAAGTCGAAATACGACTCGACGAGGATAATGACGTTATATTTATTTAAATAGTAATAAAATTCCTCTAACATTGTGATAGTACACTAGTTGGGGGATGCAGATTTTTTAAATGTCGAGTTACAATTCGTGGAACTCTGTGGATGTACCGAATTGTTTTATTACTATCATTCATGGCTCACAGTTCTTTCCTCATTTCCTTAAGAAAATCCCGTTGATTCATTGTTTGGTCTATCATGATTTTGGCTGGACCCTTATATTCCTGTTTGTTCATCAGAATAGTCTTATGTATAGTCCTCGTCGAGGAGGAAACACAAGTCATTAGTTGAATTTTATCCATCTCTGCAGAAAACTAAACGTGACACTTAACGGATCATTCACTGTACATAGCAGCCTTCGAAATGTTGTTCGACTCAATAAATACTAAAGATGATTGCTTGAAATTTTATTCATAATTATTTAAGTTACGAATAAACGTCTGTACGTCTTAATAGTTCGCGTTTAACAGTTTTATATATTTTAATTAACGTTGGAAATGCTAGAGAATTAATTGATAATAGTGGTCGTTAATGCGCGCAGGTGTATTCTTCGATGAAACAAATAAATAGAAGTAGCCCTTGGTGGTACGGCGTGCATCGTCGGAGGACAATTATATTAATTAGTTCACGAGACCATTAAAGTGCCTTTGATGCTCTTGTGCGCATCCCTCGTCGTTCACATCTTTCGTGTTCTCTTTCCTGTACCGGGAACGAGATTTATAACTTCTAAGGTAGTTTCTTTTCCTCGCTTGGATCTCCTGGATCTCGATTTTTCCCGTAAATCGCTGAAATCCTCGATAAAGTTCGGTGAATCGAAAAATACGTTGGATATATTGCTCGTTAACTGTGGAAACGTTAATGTCATTAGTTGCAAGTTAGTAATGAGAGAAAAATGGATTTTGAAGAGTTTTACACGAACAGTGGTGATATTGTTTTCTCTCTTTTTTTTTTTATTTAGTAGGTAAACCATGAAAACGCGAATTGAAATTGAAGCGTCACAAAGGGTGTGCCTCTTTTTCAGGCTTGTAGTTTTTATCAGCCAAATAAAAACAATTGGAAAACGTACCGGTATCGGCGAAATTAACGAGCGTTCTCTATAGATATCGATTGCGGTAATAACCGCGAGACGCGATTTTGAAAAAATAGTAAATCAAATGAAATATTCCGGATCGGGCGTGGTGCACGTCTCACACGGCAGAGTTCCCGCCTCTCTCGCCTTTCTAATCGTCTTCGACTTATGGCGAGTGTTTAAGATAATCTTCCACTGTAAAACGTGTACGTTTAGGTCATTTTGTCATAATTTTTTGATGAAACACTTTACAACTCTTTTTATCGGAATTTCTTACGAACTCGTATAAATTTTTTGAAAGTGAACTAATAATTGTCTATCTTACATATTCTAAAGCATAGTAAGAGAAACATTGTGTTATGGTTTCCATAGTTTCTGCCATTTTACAGATTCGAAATGGAAAATGAGGAAAGATACTTAATTGGGATGAGCTTTGCTATAGCAGGTACTAAAATGATACAAAAAAGTCGATAATTAAGTAAAGTGACAACACTTTGAAATTTAATTGTCGAGTTTTTAATACTTGTGTGCCGATCGATCAGGTATTAATTAAAATATCGTGAAAATCAATTGAAACAACATACTTTTAAGAAAAATGTGTTTAAGTTCTTCACCATTTTTGCAGATAAAAATATGTACGAATCAAACAGTTTGGACACAGGATTTTGCTCGTACATTTTTCAAACTATTATATATTCTTCCGAAGGACAATGTTGGTTTTTGCCGAGCAATCACAGAAAAAATTAAAAATTGATTTTTCCTGAAAATTCCTGAAAAGGAGATAATATTTCCAATCGATTTTTAAACCAACGAAGGTTTTCTCGATGTAAAAAAGGTGCTATTTTGGTTACCTTATATTTGTGAACAGTTTTCAATGAAAGTTTTAACAGAAAGTATTATTTTGATGTAACATTTATTTCTGGACGTTTTCTAATCAAAAATTTAGGAAAAGTTGCAGTTTTCTTTTCTCGTTCTTTCTTGTAACGTGTGCCATTTTAGTAGTGTCGGATTATAAAGCTTGTTAAAAATTGAAGTTATCAATTCTATCTGCTTTAAATTTCTTAATTTTAGCGAAATATTAAATAGTAATATTAAAATATTGTTTATAACATGAGTTTTCCCTATTTTTTTGATTATGGTTTCTGAATGACTGTAATTAATCCACAGCCCCGAAAAATTTAATATAATATCGACAATTTGCCCGGAAAGTCAAATCTGTATTCAATCTTCTCTATAATAGTTTGCATTTATGGAAACTTCGTTTCCACAGTTTGATAAAAAAGTTTCAATTACTTGTATTTACTTAAGAAATAATGTTACTGTTTTTATAACATTTGTTCTAGAAACGAAGCTTCGTAGAAAGCTGTTTTAATCTAACTTTTCTATGTATCTATCCACTCATTTCCAATCCATTTCCAACACACCGTATACAGTTTGTCTGCTAAACAATAGCATTAAAACGCAGCTATGTTACATTTTAATTGGATCAATATAGAATTCTAGGAAATAGCGTTCTTCTTCCACTCCAGTAGAAAAACTAGGTCGTTAAGCGGCTAAATTTAATGAATCATTTCCTTGGTCGAAGAATAGATTTATTCGAGGTGTATAGTTCGGGCCACGATATAGCGAGGTCGTAAACTAAACTCTTGAGGGTTGGGACCGACTTGCTTGCCTTTCTGAATGTCTTTCTGTGCCCGTAACTACACTACCTTTTTTCATTTTCTACCTGCATATATTATAAATAGGTAAATTAAGATATTAAAGACTTGAGTAAGACCTTTACTTGTCACGATAATCCCTAAAAATGGCGACACTAGATAAAACATTTCTTCGTACGGTCCCTGACTATGGTCTAAGGCCCTCAGCTACTCGTATGGCTGACAATTCACTTGTTTCGGGAGCTGAAACGTGTAAACTTTGACACCTACTCGAGTTTACGACCTATATCGTGACCCAGACTATACTTCGTCCGCGAGGAAACCTCTTAGATGTTAACGTAATCGTCGACCGTGTTTGCTGCAACAAGCTTGAATGCTTCGTTACAATTGCGAAACGTTTTCCGCGAATCGTTTTCCGTGAAAAACAGGCCCTGAAAAATCTAGGCTATCCTGATCTCCTGACAGAAAATGATCTTCTTGCTGCTTGGGTTACGCCGATGATCCCACAGAGTCGCGAAAATTGCGTTTACTTCCACCGATTTCTTGTCGTACGCACATACACGCAGAAACAAGGTCTAATTGCTCACGAATGGAATATAAATATCACCATGATTGGACGAAACCAGGATACATTTTTTCCACTTGTTTCCACAACTATGCAGCGAATGAAGGACAATGATCGAAAATTGTCATTTTCCCTACTCGTTGAGAAGAAAACTATCGAGAAAAGTGACGATGTCAGCAAAGTAAACAAAAATAAGGCGCAAAATAACAAAAAATTGTAAAGTTTCTCTAACGAATAAATTACTTTTTTAAGGAAAATTTGCTGGGGTTACGACCTCGATGAGTTTTTGTCGGTACGTGTATGGGAATAATTATGTAAACAAATGACATATTTCAATGTCTTATACCGTACGGAATCGTGTTAAATAAAAATGTTCCTTTTCCAGGCGAGTACCCAAAAAAAATGGTCATTTTTGGGCATCGTCCCTTTCGCTCGCGAATCCCTTGTCTGGGTAAAGGTTAAGCAGGTGTAGGAATGGTGGGAGGGAATCGTGGGTGGACGGTCTGTAGGGAATCGCCTTATTTTCGCGGAAAAAGTGTCCCTTTTTGGGAGATTCGTGAAAAGGGACGGCTACCGTTCGAGCGAGAACGCGATAAGTCATCGTTCGGTATTCCGCGCGTGGCGACAAGAGAGGAAAGTTCCTCGACGTATATCGACGAGCGGAACTGCATGCCTCTTGTAATTCTGCACGGTCGTCGTCTTTTATGCAGGCTTAAATCACATTCTCGAAGAATGACTCGACCCTTCGAAGAGAGAAACGTTCGCGTTCGGTGGATTCTACCGGGTGGCTCACGCGAAATCCCACGTAACCGAGAGTTCTCTACGCGGTTGGCGGGTAGCGCGATAACTATCGATTTGATCCTTTTGCGGGAGGTTGGACTTTACGCGAAGTCTGAGACGCATTCTGATTCGGTGAGTCAATGCCTGGTGTCCAGAAAGAAACGCTGATCGACGAGCGCGCGTTTACGTCTCGCGATACTTATTTTTATCGTCGCGGGAAGAAGCGTGTAGCCCGTTAAGAGTCCGCCGAGATTCACGACGAGATCGATTCGATCGAAAGAAGAGTTGCGTGAAGGCGGACCTACTGGTGTATTCTCGTATCTAGCTAACGGTCGTTTGCCATTTCGACGAAACTTCGTCGCCGCGGGTTAGGTAGCCCAGCTAGGTATACTCCAGCGACGAAACTTGATACCGCATCGATACCTATCGATACCACTTGACAAATTTCGATCCAATACTGCATTGTGTCGGACGTACAGTTGGCCGCATGAGTGTTCGTCCACCTACCGCGAACGGTGAATGGGCACGAAGAAAGGAAACATGCAAGTAAAATTGCAATAAAAAATTCAGAAATTAGTCTATTAATCTCCTATTAGACGGATTTTTTTCTAAATAAACTTGCAAGGTATTTACTTTAATATTTCAGGTTGATGTTGCTGCCAACCGTTATCAATGTTGTTATTAGTTGTCTCAGAGACATTATATAGGGTGTTTGGCCACCGCTGGGAAAAATTTTAATGGCAGATTCTAGAAATTAAAATATCAATTTGTTGATTGAGGCTCCGTTAAAAAGTTATTAGAAAATTAAATTACAAAACTTCAAATCATTCACGGAAAAATTATTTTCGGTTGCGGGGGTAAATTACAATAATTTTTAGTGAATAGACATACCCCCGAAATTCTACGCATTTTCGAGAAAAAAATTCGTGTTTGAACCACTTTAGTATATCGTGAAATAAGAAATTCATATTCTATTTTCTTTTTATTAAGAAAGATTTCATCCTATAGCACTAAAAAATCGATATTTCATTGCGAAGTTTTTGCTCAAATACTATTGAAAATAGCTTTTTCCAAAGTTGTATGCATATCCACACGTACTTTAAGAACACATTTAATTTATTGAAAGAATATATTAACATAGTGTTTTTGAAACGTTACAGTCCTGTGAACACCCAGAGAAAAGGACGATCTTTAGCAGAATTCTTAAAGTAAAATTATGTTCTAATTTTGTTTAAATATAATTACAAATTGTTTAAAAAGTTATTGCACTCTATCTTTATGCGAATATTTTCTTCATTAGCTTTATCGAGGCCTATATTCAGGAACAGAGTGAATGTAGAACCAGATCTAAAACTACTAACTTCCATAATTACACCTAACATCCCCCCACTTAATTTCTGAGAAGTAAATTATCCGCCTCATTAAATTTAGGCGTGTATAATTGTTTCTACAGTTTCGTGAACAATAATTTTTACGTGTAACGTTCATCACTTTTTATTCTGTTTCTGAGAAAAATAATAAAACAGTTTTACCGGACTTTTTGTTTATAACAAAATAGTTTTACCTGGAAGCCAAATAATATGAATTTTATAAATACTATTCGATAAAAAGAATTTATTATTGTATAAAAACAAATAAATTTCAACATGTGCTATACGAATTTGCCAGTTTTTGTTTATATTTATTTTTGTACATTGTTTTAATAAAAAACATTTGAAAATTTAAATTAAGAAGAATCCTTTAAATTGAATACTAATTTTTAAAATATAAATATAGATTTATAACATAGCGTTGAATTATATTTAGAAAATTTATAATTTAATTACAATTCTATTCTATTTTAAAAATGTTCCTTTGTTGAAGCGATCTCTGCGAAGATGAAGTTTGAGGAATCCCAAGTCAGTTACATTGTAATCCAGATTAGACATAGCACTGGATCTACCATTGCGTAGATCAATTCTGTCCGGGCCTGTTACAGATTAGACACTCCATCTGCCTCTGATAACTCAGGCATATTCTAGTTTAGGTTCTACGTAATCTAATTATGTTATAAACCAGTCGTGTCAGGGATTAGATATTCTACAATCTAGATTTCCAGTAATTTTGGCGTATGTATTAGGTTGACCCAGTGTTACCCAAGCATCGCGTTTGCTGGGTCAATACAACTTGGGGACTACGTAACCTAAGTTCAGAGTAACCTACTTACTTCGTAGTCTACATCAATTGTAACATTGATATCTCGTTATCTAAGTCTTGTATAACCTGTGTACTTCGCAGTTAGATAACTTGTAATTTAGGTCTAGTCTAACCTAGGTACCTTGTAATTTAGAGATAATTTAACATCGGTACGTCACAGTCTAGGTCTGATAAATGTCAAACTCCTTATATCGTAACCATCAATGTTGAAAACTTTCACATTCTTACAGAAAAAATGTGTTTTTAACCGTTTAATATATTTCCTGTTCATAACTGTATATCAAAAATATAAATGTCTGTAATACTGTGTTGGAATGTACAATCTATAAACGATGGAGATACATAAGTAAATAACAAAATGTACAAGAAGACTTCATATTTCATATTTTGAAATTATCATTTTAATTTGATTCATTGAAGCATAATAATTTTAAAATTGGCAATACATATGATTGAATTATAGAAACAGAAATTTCTAAAATAAATAATATATTTTTAATTATAACGTTTATTTTACGTTCGATATAAGATAACTTGTACCTATCTGTATTATAATTTGGATATCACGTTATTTAAGCCTTCTATAACCTAAATACCATATAGGTTGCAGGTCTAGTATTATTTGGATACCTTATAGTCCAGGTCTATTATAACCTACAAGACCGGACAAATTTATATAGTGTGATATTTCGAATTGTTGTTTGACTGTCGTTAAATCAATATAGTCACTTACAGAGGAGGGACTGATAGATAAATTGTCTTGGAAAAATATGAGTGCTGGTAAACAGAACGCAAAACCTTTTTGTACGAAGACATCTGTGTACACATCAGCTTGGTTTTCCTACGAGTAACTTGTGTCACGTTTACGATAATATCTTGACACGGCCGCACTTGAAACGCGTAGAAATGTCAACGATCTGATCTTTTTTACAATTATCAACGATCGTATTAAATGACCATAGTTACTTGGAAAGATCAATTTTTACGTTCCTGGAAGTCCCTTGAAGAATATTGATTTCTCACAAATTTAAACTAAAATTATTTATATCGTGTTCACGATCACGTTTTGAGATCCCTAAATCTGTCAGTGTATAAATATTTTATCTTTTTGGTTATCTTCTTTTCATTTTCTATTCTTTTTTTTTGTCTACGCTTTAACGCAATCATATTGTTTCTTTGTTGCTGTCTTATTTTTCTATAATGTATATGTTTTCATTTTAATAAGTAAATAAAAATATAATCTAAACTTAAAACCTTAGGCACGAGTAAAAATTACAGCATGGATGATGACAATATTTAATTATAATTCTAAAACGCCAATAAAAAATATTAATCTTTCCAAAAGCATTTTGATTTGTTTCATCGGAAGAAAATCGTAATTACAATTTTATTTTTCAGCGGTCCATAATGCTAAGAAGATTTAAGAGTTGTTCGAACAAAATTTTAAATGTCACTTACCGATCTAAATTCAATAGAAAATATGCTATAACGACGTTAACGAGTTAGAGAATTCAATGAGAACCAAATCGAGAAATGATCGTTACGAAAATTAGTAAGTAGTACAAAAAGTAGAATATTTGAAATAATTAAATATTACAAATTTAGTAATTATGTTCTTATAAAAATTTCGTTACTCTTCTGTGCGTTAAATTGTAACATGTATTTTGTTTGCACAGGAAATAAAACTTTTTTTAATTTCTGTACATTGGTTTTCTGCTTTCTATTATTTCTCAGTCTTTTTTTTATACTTTTGCCATTTTTACTCATGATAGAATCGTATAGAAATTTGGTTCAGTGTAGCTTCATCACTCTGTGCGTTAAATTGCAATATGTATTTTGTTTGCACAGGAAATAAAACTTTTTTTAATTTCTGTACATTGGTTTTCTGCTTTCTATTATTTCTCAGCGTTTTTTTTATACTTTTGCCATTTTTACTCATGATAGAATCGTATAGAAATTTGGTTCAGTGTAGTTTCCTCACTCTGTGCGTTAAGTTGCAATATGTTTGTTGTTTGCAGAGGAAATAAAACTGTCTTTTAAAATTCTTTGGTTTTCTGCTTTCTATTATTTCTTAGCGTTTTTTTTTATACTTTTGCCATTTTTACTCATGATAGAATCGTATAGAAATTTGGTTCAGTGTAGTTTCCTCACTCTCTGCGTTAAATTGCAATATGTTTGTTGTTTGCAGAGGAAATAAATCTGTTTTTTAAAATTCTTTGATTTTCTGCTTTCTATTATTTCTTAGCGTTTTTTTTTATATTTTTACCATTTGTATTCATGATAGAATCGTATAGAAATTTGGTTCAGTGTAGTTTCCTCACTCTCTGCGTTAAATTGCAATATGTTTGTTGTTTGCAGAGGAAATAAATCTGTTTTTTAAAATTCTTTGATTTTCTGCTTTCTATTATTTCTTAGCGTTTTTTTTTTATATTTTTACCATTTGTATTCATGATAGAATCGTATAGAAATTTGGTTCAGTGTAGTTTCCTCACTCTCTGCGTTAAATTACAATATGTATCTTGTTTGCAGAGGAAATAAAATTGTTTTTTAAATTCTGTACATTGGTTTTCTGCTTTCTATTATTTCTCAGCGTTTTTTTTATACTTTTGCCATTTTTACTCATGATAGAATCGTAAAGAAATTTGGTTCAGTGTAGTTTCCTCACTCTCTGCGTTAAATTGCAATATGTTTGTTGTTTGCAGAGGAAATAAATCTGTTTTTTAAAATTCTTTGATTTTCTGCTTTCTATTATTTCTTAGCGTTTTTTTTTTATATTTTTACCATTTGTATTCATGATAGAATCGTATAGAAATTTGGTTCAGTGTAGTTTCCTCACTCTCTGCGTTAAATTACAATATGTATCTTGTTTGCAGAGGAAATAAAATTGTTTTTTAAATTCTGTATATTGGTTTTCTGCTTTCTATTATTTCTCAGCGTTTTTTTTATACTTTTGCCATTTTTATTCATGATAAAATCGTATAGAAATTTGGTTCAGTGTGGAGGCTAGCGCAACGGGAATCGAAGCGAGAAGACGCGTGTTAATCGAGGGGCCGAGCGCAACCGCATCGCGTATCCTCGTTAAAAACCGATCACGTAGTCCATATCAGCCAGCTAATTGTTGATTATGCAGCCGTTTGTCTTGGCTCTCGCTATATACGCGATGACGACGCGGCTAATAAATAATGTAGATGTCGTGGATCTCTAGTCTCTTTTCACGTGCTGCGCGGTGCTAGTCGAGGTACCCATTCGGAATTACATATGCACACCTGCGCTGTGTGTTCGAACGTTGTAAACCGACGTACACCTTACGCCCCACGGTTGTATTGGTATCGTTGCCACCGGATCCTCCATCCCGTGTAAACGGCCTTAAGCCTCTTACGTCAGGTTTCCACGAGTGGGTACGCCTGATAATTACTAATTAGTGGTGCCAATTAAAACCGGGGTAAGCTTTCGATCGTGCCGAGTTCGCGATCCCTCTACCCACCTTTCACCGCGAAGATTTACTCGACGATGAATTCCAGGTCTCTCGACTTCTGTTTGCATTTCCTATCGTCGTAGTCGTCGCCGTCTCGCGGCATCTTTGTTTAACGACGGACTTGGGGAAATTTACTTCCGCGGCATTAGTCATCCGTCGCGTATAAATACACGTCCCTCTTTTTTTTCTTCTCCAAATTTATTTCCTAGTAAATTATGTTACAGGCATTTTCTCTGTTCGAGACATAGCAAGCAAAATGTAATATGGTAATTAAATACACGCTTTTAACACCGTTTACGGAGCGCATGTTGCAGACACAGTCGAAAATTTATTTTAAATAGAATGGTTCGAATGACCGACAACTTTTGCTCTAATTAGTTAATCGAATACATGGATATCTCGGTTATTATGTGTTGTAATAAAAGTTTTTATAGAAGGTTCCATGTTTGATCAGTAATCGTTTTTGTTAGAAGCGTTTTTACTGTTTAAGCAATAGGGAGCGAGATATCATGCGGAAATCGAATACATGGTTTGTGTACTATTTATGTCAACGGCAGAAAGGGCCAATCTGAAATCCCGGTTGTTATCCATTCTATCGAAAATTTGTACCGATCGAAAAGGGCTCCGAATTTAATTCGTAATAACTTCTGTTACGCGGAATTTTATTGTTAAAGCAATAGTGAACAAGGTATCATACGATAATCGAATACGTGGTTCGAATTCTGTTTATGGGGCATATGTCAAAGGCAGAAAGGGCTAGTTCGATATCTCGGTTATTCGACTGAGAATTTGTATAAAATGAAAAGGGTTTAAAATTTAATTCGTAAGAACTTACGTTACGCTGAATTTTATTGTTAAAATTATACTGAGATATCATACGATGATCGAATATGTATTTAATGGGAGATTCTAGAGGCCAAAATAAGACGAAAATCAAGAATATCAATTTCTTAACTGAGGCTTTATTAGAAAGTTTTTAAAAACTTAAATTAAAAAATTTCAAATCATTCTGAAAAAATTACATTTAGTTACAGAGGTCAATTACAATCATTTTTGGTCATTAGACATACCCCTGAAATCCTATCCACTTTCGAGAAAAAAATTCGAGTAGGTGCTAAAATTTTTAGACGAAATTAAAAATTTCAAATCATACTAAAAAAAATTATATTTAGTTACAAGGATCAATTATAAGAATTTTGTGTGAATAGACATACCCCGAAATCCTACGCACTTTCGAGAAAAAAATTCTTTACCAAAAATCTAAGGTGGAGCCAGAAATGGCTCTCTGAAATTTCATGCGAATCTTTAAAATGTCATAACTTCTGAACGGATTGGACGATTTTAATGTTTAAAAAGGCAAACGACGCGTATTTTAGTGTAGAATGTTTATAAATTCTAACAATATTGAAAAAGTTATTCCTTGACCCCGTAAAGTGAGAAAAACTCCATAAAAACGGTTCAATTTTCAAACAGGCATAACTCTTGCAATAGTGAATATATTTTAATGAAACTTTTTTCTAAAGTAGAGCTCATGGGTACCTAGAAAAAAGTATTAGACAACTTTTCTGTAGAGCGTCAAACAAATTTATTAAAAATGAAAAACGAATTTTTAAGAAAAATCGACAGGGGGGTAGGTGCCTAAATTTTTTGGCGAAATTGAAAAGTTTCAAATCGTTCTGGAAAAATTATATTTAGTTACAGGGATCAATTATAAGCAATTTTGGTGAATAAACCTACCCCCAAATTCCTACCCACTTTCTAGAAAAAAATTCAGTACGGGTGGAACTTCAAGAAGTTGTTATTCTTGATTGTCGTCTTATCTTGGCCTCTAGAATCTCCCACTAAAATTTTTCCCAGGGGTGGTCGAACACCCTGTATAGCTTAGAAACAAATCCAATAAAGAAAATTGATCTTTCTTGGTGTTTATTTGAGCATTAAGGTGTTAAACGCATAGTTCGAACATTGTTTTTAAACCGTATATCAGACAGTATTTGTCAGTTGTTATTTATTTTATCGAAAATTCGTATACAAAAGAAAGAGTTTCAAATTCAATCAAAGACACGGTTCGAGTCCTGTATAATATTCATTCTTTCGAAAATTTATCTAGAGAAATAGGATTCCAAATTGTGTTTGCTGTAATTTCAGTTACGCGTATTCTTACGTTGAAATGAACGGTGTAATTGCTTGACGAAGCCTCGTTTGGATATTAATGATCGCTGGCAGTGGTAGATTTGTAAACTTTGTTGCCGCGTCGGCAAAACAATCGATCGTATGTCGGATGAAATAACGACCGCTAATGAAATCTCAAATATTAGGCGGCATCGTATCTCGTGTTTTGCAAAACTTTGCGCCCCCTCTCGCCGCGGCTTCCTTTTCTACCGATACGATAAACGCGATTCTGCGAAATCGGAGTCGCGGAACGCGAGTCGAGATACGGAACCGTCGGGGGAGTAAAGTTCGATACTCGCTCTCGAATCGTGTTCCTTCGTAACTCTTTGCAGCGCGGTAGCTCGGGTGACCACCTAGAAAATGTCCATTCGAGTTCAGTGACTGCCAGCAGCAATCACTTCTTCGCTATGATTATCCTTGTTATACACTGTTTTTTTTTCTCCTTTTTTTTAACGCGTTGACCAACACGCGAGTTTGGTCGATTTTGACCCGAGAGAGAATATCGAAAGATTTGTTACGACTGAAATGTGTAACTGTAAATATTACAAGGGTAGCGATAATATTTAGAAAAGATAGAAGAGTATTTGTTATTGTGAAAATCTCGTCGTCTTTTTAGACCAGGAGAGGCAAACCATGACATTTTTCCTAAATTATTGCAGTTCTTGAACCGAGTTAAATTATATAAATCATATTTCTATTTCAATGCAGCTTTTCTACCTGCATCGTTCGTTGTTTAGTTCAGTGCACCTTCTAAACTTGACTTTTATAGTTATGTAAGTAAAAATGTTCACTAAGAAGGGAAGAAAGAAATCGAAAGACATGGCTCATCTTGCCCAAAATCTGCCAACCTTTTGCTTTAGATGATCAAGTTGTATAATTCTTGAAAAGTCTTGAAATTATTCCAATTTTTGTGCTTTAACTAAATGGAATACAAATTTTTTTAACGAAAAGGGATCCAAGTTGGACAGAAGTTTTTAATAAAATATATACGAGGGTGGATTCAATTTGAACTTCTTATAGCGGGGTTAAGAAAAAAAAAAGGAGGAGGGAAGAGGAATTTTTTAACCCAACTGTGTTTAGAACTGTGTTTCAAAGAGTTAACCGTTGGCCAGCAGTGGCGAGACATCGGATTCTTTCGTTCTACGTGCTCGACTCTCGGAATTATGCGAAACGATAGAACGCGAACGACGTGTCCGTACACTGTAGTCGTGAAAATAAAAAAAAAAAAAAAGAAGGCAGAAGAAGGAACGAGCTTGTCTCAATTTCTATTCGTCGACGATCGTTCGAAATGGCACAACCGGAAGTCGTTCTGTGTCAGAACATGCCTATTCCATCTACGGGTATTTCCTTTATGGCCGGCCGTTCCCTCTGCCATGGGAAACCATCGGAACCCCGTCCTACACGAACTGAAGAAACATAAATTTAGAAAAAGAAAATACATGAATTACCACCAACGTTTTCTCGTACGACCAATTCTTTCCCACAATTCCTTCACCTCCTGACACAACGCGTGACATCTTTTATTCTTGATCGTGGTGCAACGTAAATCCCCATAAATTCGGTTTGTCGAGAGTCGCTTGCAGAAAATATTAATTTTCTACAGTAAGTATTTAATCTTCGTCGTTATACAGGCCTGGAAGTAATTCAATCGATAAAATATCCACATGGATTGTTCCGAGATCCAAGAACTTCAAACTTCAGATAGCAATATTATTTGTGGATTAATATTTAGGGCTTGAAATAAACTTACAAAACTAAAGCATTTGGAATTCTGTTCGCGTATTCGTTCGTATTTAAGTACTGGGAAAAATTTTAATGAGAGATTCTAGAGACCAAAATAAGACGAAAATCAAGAATACCAATTTGTTAATTGAGGATTCGTTAAAAAGTTATTAACGTTTACAGCTTCGTCCGTAGAACGGCAATTTCGGGGAAACATTTCTGGCTATACAATGTATCTTTGCCAATGAATTTTTTTCTCGAAAGTGAGTAGGATTTCAGGGGTATGTATATTAACCAAAAATGATTGTAATTGATTCCTGTAACTAAATATAATTTTTGTCGTATGATTTCAAATTTTTTAATTTCGTCTAAAAATTTCTATACCTGTTCGAATTTTTTTCTCGAAAGTGAGTAGTATTTCGGGGGTATGTATATTAACCAAAAATGATTGTAATTGACCCCTGCAACTAAAAATATATTTTTTAGAACGATTTGAAACTTTTTAATTTCACCGAAAAATTTGACCACCTACTCGAATTTTTTTCTCGAAAGTGAGTAGTATTTCGGGGGTATGTGTATTAACCAAAAATGATAGTAATTGATCCCTGTAACTAAATATAATTTTTTCAGAATGATTTGAAATTTTTTAATTTCGTCTAAAAATTTCAATATCTACTCGAATTTTTTTCTCAAAAGTGGATAGGATTTCAGGGGTATGTCTATTCACCAAAAATGATTGTAATTGTCCCCCACAATCGAAAGTAATTTTTTCAGAAGGATTTGAAGTTTTGTAATTTAATTTTTTTAATAACTTTTTAATAAAACCTCAATCACGATACTGCTATTCTTGATTTTCGTCTTATTTTGGCCTCTAGAATCTCCCATTAAAACTTTTTCCCAGGCCGAACACCCTCTATAATTGTTTAATATATTTGTAAACTTATTAACTATTACCTGTAGCGTGTCAAATACAACACTGTCCTGTACGAATTTTCGATATTACCGGTAACAAACGAAATATCTACCCAGCGTTTCCTGCCATTGACAAATATTCTATAAGCAGTCTTCGTGCCATATTCGAAAAGCATTTTCTATCCAATATCTTTATTAATATTAATTTGTACTTGGATATTCTGTTCTCTGTTACATATTTCGTATCACTAGCAGGTGTCTACCTATGTAACATTGATAAACTGAACGTTTAGATCGTCGAGTTGATTTTTAATCGAAAGATCAAAATGTATCCGTTCTGTTCTGTTCTTGCATTTCTTTCGTCGAAAGACGTAGCTTCCGATTCACGGAGGGTTCAGTCTCGACGAGCACCTGTTCCTCGGTCTCGAGGGAGGATATCGGGCCCTTCCATTGGAAGAAACTGCCTTTTATCGCCGGCAACGTGGCAAGTCTGCGTGACACGAGCAATTTGCGTAGAAGCAAACAGTTTTCATGCGGGTGCGTGCAGCCCAGAGTCCGTGGGCTCGTTAGAAATTATCCGACATTCATCTGTGACACAGCGGCCATTAAGCTTAAAGACCGTTGCATTCAACCTTTTTACAAATTGCCCGCATTAATCTTTTATGCGACCGCGACGAAGGGAGAAGACGAGCGAAAGTTTCACGTCGATAAGTCCGGACGATTCCTCGCGATTTATGTTGAGAAAACTGCGATCGGAGGAACGCATTCTTCATGAAAGTTTAATTAAACCGATAAGCAGATACGTTATCGAGTATGCTATCTAACGTGCTATAATTCAAGAAGCAGGAAAACCCGCGGATTTTGGACGCTGGAGTCGCACGAATTAAGGATCTGATTTTTTCGGAGATAAAAGAGTAATTTTATTCTTTGAACGACGTGACATTGTTTGTTATTAGTGCATACGAATATATCGAGTTGGGCGTAGTAAGTATTTTATTTTTAAAATACACCGATCGTTTTAAAGCAAATTCTTTCAATAAAATATTAATGTGTCTCTTTTTTTCAGATATTATTCATTAAACTGTTCCACGTCCGCAGACAAATTTTCAATTAGAAAATGTTAATATTTGCCGTGGGTATAATATATTCGTGATAAGATTAAAAAATTAACCTCCGATGTGAAACAGACGAGAATTCATATTTACACAATTGTGTTTTTAAATACAAAATCAATCTTTTCTTTCTTCTTTTCGAGGAATAAAGACAGAATATTTACTTGATAATCGTAACATTTTCTTTGCATCTGAAGGTGACGTATTCATTTAAAAACTCTGATGACATAAATGCTTCCAAAAATTATAATCCTTTCGTGTATGTTTTCTTTTAAATATAAGTATACAAAATTGCGATTAAATGTCGGTAAAATTAACAAAAATTGCAAAATAAGAATGTATAGCGTAGATTATAAATTCTTACTGTTATAGCAGTAAAAATGGAAACGCAAAAAGGTTTTATAAAAAAAATACTGTAGGATTTAATCCTGCTTCCATTGTTTCGGAAAAACCGTACAAATGTGAAGAGAATTGTATCGTAAATTCCCCATCGTTTGAAACAGCTTTCAAATATAGGATTTGTGAACAAATTCTTTATTAGAGGAATATTTTTATAAAATTATTTTATTCTGCTTTTTTGGTGTAAGTACCTTAAAGCCAGAAACTTAATTTTTAGATTCACCGTAACCTCGATACCATATCATACGCAAATTTTAGTTTCCATCCCTTTTATAGGTCATTTGCTACTTATAAATGTACATCGGAGTGTCAGCACGTCTACCTTTGCAGTCATAAGCATAATCAATTTTAAACTATATCTGAGAAGCTATACGATAAATTATACTCAAATTTAACATACACTTATGTTGATATTTTTGAGTTATCGTCGTTTTTTACCAAACTATTACCTAACTTGCACCGTGCATTGGAATTTTCTAAAAAACTTGTATGTACTTTGTTAAGCTATCAGGTTATTTGTTTCACTGACTTCGAAGGTTGTATTTATGGAATCAATTTATCGTTGTAATCGCATGCTGGTAGGAGATGACACGTGGAATATATGCCATATATAGGCATGCATCGATGCCGGTAGAGGAATTCTCACGGGGCCAAGAAAGCAGCTGATTTCGTCTGTTCGCTCTACGGGCGAAAGCGGTAATTTATGGTTAAAATTAAATTTTTCAACTTTCATATTTAAAAATAAAAAAATGTTACCGTTCTAGAAAGCTATAGACTTCAAAATTCAAAATATTACGTTTCTTTTATAGCATATATATTATTATTGCAAAAGTGTAGTAAAATTAAAAAAATAATGTCAACTTATTAAATAAAATTTACACATGAATTACACACATTCCGAGGTCTGGCGAACCCTATACAAACTTTATAAGATCGCTATTCTCGTTTCACAAATGCATTAAAGATGACACAGTATCGATCGTATTGTTGACACTACAAATATTTTTCTTGGCGAGATTAGGAATCGAAATGTCACCCTCTGCGAAAGATGTGTCCACGAGAGAATAGAGCGGGGTTCAGAACAGAGTCCACCGAACCCCACTGTGGCATTCCAGCGTTAGAAAATACGATTTATCGTACTATAGTACTATTAGTTCTCCCTCAAAAGACAGCAACAATGTTTCTACTCGCAAGATGAAGAAAATCGATTTTTGATCGCCGCCGGTTCCCAGTTTCGTTCCACTGTGCGGCGGGGTGGCTGCTAGGCGGGCGTTTCTTATAAGTTCCTAGCGTTCGCGAAGATTTCTCGTTCGTTTTTTCCCAACGTAGTTCCGAACAGTGACGTAAGTGAACGGATCCAAGAGGAAACCGTGAAAGAAATAAGTTGCAAGACGACAAAACAGCCGGCATGAGAACGTGAAACTGACATCACGTGGACAATTTTCCGAAGACGTCACGTTAACACGCGTTGCTCCGCTCGTAGCCGACCCTTCTGTCCTATTTCAAAACCTGAAGGAAGCTAATTTCCCTGACAGAGATATTTCCATCCATTTTTCTCTCCTTTTCCCGCTCGTCGTCGGCCGCAAGCCGTGGAAAAAGAGAACTAAATCAATGTAGGACATTTATATTGGCTGGAAATCGCTGACTCTCTCGCCACCGTGGACATCCACCGGGACATATTAAGATTTCTGATCCGCCCTGCCGGCCGCCGGACATTTTTATTATTGCGTGTCCTTCTCCCAACACTGCGGCGGGGATATAAAACGTGAATTATTGGCCACGCGGTGCCTCCTCGAGCCTGGGACCCGAGTCGACTTTGCTTTCTTGCGCCCATCGTCGCTTCCCTGGATAGATTTCGTCCATCGAGATCGAGGACGTTAGTGGCAGACGCGCGTCGTTCCCTCTGGAAAGATATAGGGATCTATGTCAATTTTTGAAAATATAGAGGGACGATTTTGCGTCTTCTTACCGATCAGTTAGATCGATCGCATCGTTTCAAGTATACCTATTAACCCCTTGCACTCGTATTTATATTTGAGAACCAATCAACTCGGAATTTTCTTTCGTACGCGATCAAAATGAAAACATATTTAACTTGTCGGTTTAGAAGAAAAAATTAGAAAACTACACAAATTTAATCTGCATCTCACCCCCTCTTGAACAGTGAACATAATATGTGTATATAAATTTTGATTTTTCAGAATGTTTAAAAACTAAATAAAACTAACTTTTAAATTGGAGGGAACACATAGAGCACACGGGAATACTGAAGGCTAAAATAATACTATACTACGCAAAATATGAGGCTTGGGTATATTTTTTATTACCAGCCTTTATGAATGTATGAAATGTATTTCCAATATTCCCCTCGAAAACACAATTTTTTATTTTTTTTTGTAAACAAAACCAATTAGCCAGAACAAAAGAGGAAAGATCTTTTATCTTTTATTTATTTTATTTTACATATACACACATCTCTAGAATGAAATACTAATGTAAATATATGTATAATAATAAAATGTAGGATGGCGACTATATGACGACATACGAGTGCGAAAGGGTTAACACGTGGGCTATCGTACCAATTGCCCATATCTAAGACTATCCTCGACATTTGTACAAATTATAGTGTCAAACATAAAAATATTCAATAATTTCATGGTATACCTATTTTTACAGCGTTCCTGATTAAAGTAGTGTAATTTATAGTTTCACGATTATTAGACTTCTTCCATTGTAAACAATGTTGCAACATGTTGTAAGTTCACAGTGTCGGTCACCAGTAAGAACCATAGTAGTCAACGTGTTAACCGGTCTAGTAGACTATAATTTTGAGACTTCTTGGTCTAGATCTCTCGTAACTTAGCTTCTTCGTAGTCTAGGAATATCATAACCTACGTATCAGCCTTCCTAGGCTTCTCGATATCTAGGTACATATTTCGTTATTTTAATGTAGTGTAACTTAAATACCACGTAGATTAGATCTAGTAGTACCTAGATACACTACAGTCCTTTTTGTTTTAGCAGAGCTGTCTTCTTGTACTCACTTTCGTTCCTACTCAGTATTTAGTTTAATACTCTTGGAGATCACAGTATCACATCATACAATAAATGATCTTTCTATCTAAATAGTATAATCTAGGTATGTCATGAACTAGATCTAATACAAGTCTAGTAAAACTTAAGTACCTTGGAGTCTAGATCTAGTACGACCTAGGTATCTCTCAATACTGTTCTCCTATAACCTAGATATCTCATTGTTTTGACCTAGTGCAATTTAGATACGTTGTGGATTTGGTGCAACAGTATCTAGATACGTCACAGTCCAGGTATTTTGAAACTTAAATATCTTACTATTTGGGTCTAATTCCTGTTTAGGGGGCATTGTCTAGTCAGTATAATTTCAAATAGGTCTAATAAAACTCAGATGTTCCGTAATATAAATTCAGTATTTCATAGTCGATTGCAACCTAGATATCACAGTCTAAATCAGGTACTGTTGGCCTATCGATCGACGATCGTGACTGCCCCAAATCTGCAGTGTAAACGAAACTCGAAATCGAGGTCGAAGACTCGAAAATGGGAGGAGATGAAATTGAACGAGCGTGCGTATCGGAGCCACCCATGTCAAAGCAATTCATTTAAATTAATAGGTCCAGAGACCGGGCGTTTATCGCGTGATTAGCAGCGGTTTTTTTCTCATACCCCCACCTCGGGACAGACGTTCGTATTTGTAAGCCCATTATCGACTGCCGCTGCGATAAACTCGACGCTTTTATCGCCTACAATTATGTACCCCGTTCCTCTTTCGCCATATACGGATGCACCGTAAACATTCTCCAAGATCTTTTGTTCTTGGGATTAGATTTCGTGTCATCTTTTCGTGCACCGTTCCCTTTAACCCTTCAGCGAAGGACACGTGTTTTGAGATTCCGTGTATCCAAAAGATAGTACTGTTATTAGTTATTTTCTAATATTTGTTGCGTATAGGATGTAATATTTGAAAATAGAAATTTTATTATCTGGAGTTGGATGTACAGGATTCTTCTACTAGTTATCCTTTTAGAGTAAAGGAAGTGCTATTACTGAAAAAGCAATATATTAATAAAAAATATACATAGTCCAATTGTATGTGCGATATGTCAAAAACAGTTATTATCTATTTTGTCGAGAATTTGTATACAATGAAAAGAAAAGGTTTCTATGTTCAACTTTTAATAACTTTAATCATGTACATTCTTGCTGTTGAAGGAACGATGAGGTATCATACGGTAATAAAATACATGGCATACGATTATGTTACATAAAGTAAAAAGAAACGGGAGAACAAAACATTAGAATCACAAGATTTAGTGAAAAATCGAGGAAGTTATGATAGATTGAATTGTGATAAATGATAGATACATAGATGAAATTTGTAATAGAATTTTTGAATCACACTGTGATCTTCCGCACATTCTTTCGCACGGTATACGTACACCAATATTTTCTCAAAAAGAGACCCAGGTGTATATGGGTATGATCGTCGAAAAAGTGTGTTTAATTCGTTATTCGAAACGTGTATCTAGATAAGAATTTTACCCATCTCAGCGCTCAGGCTATCGAGAGGACAGATCTAGACACAACTTAGCCTCTCAGTAGCAAACCGTTCCTCCATTGGTTCCCGCCGACCCCCACTACTCGGTCGGTCAATCGTCAATCGTCGCGTTTCGTCCCGCAGCTAGAGATGATTCAGCACCCGGTGCCCTACTCACACATACCAGATCACGCGTACGTGAGCTCGTAAAGTTTCGGAAAGTCGACAAAGGCAAACTGACACATGCCCTCTTTCTCGATTATTCCGAAGCTGCCCGAAGTAATTTCAGACCGCCTCGTGGGAGTCGAGAGAGAAAGGCTCACATTTGCCTTCTCGCTCTTGAACAACTGAAATCCGACTGCCCAGGTATTTTTACTTGCCTTTCCTAGAGTTCATTACTGAACTTTGCAAATTACTCCTGGTTTCTATTTGCCTCTGATGACCTCTGATGACCAGTGCTGACAAAAGTGCAGAACTCCCGACAACTTTTGACACCATACAGCGACTGTTACTGAGTGCTTCTGATTACTGCTTGCCTCTGCTGGACTCTGCTGACTATCGCTTATATTTCTGACAACCTATAACGATTATTACTGACTTCTGCTAACCTCTGTTGGTCTTTGCTGATCTCTGTCAGCGTGTGCTTGTCTCTACTGAACTTTCCTGGCCTCTGCCGAACGCTACTGATCACTGCAGGTATTTCTGATAATGTATAACGATTAATACTTACTACTGCATGCCTCTACAAGTCTCTGCTTGCCTTTGCAGGTTTCTGCTTGCCTGTGCATGCCTTTGCTGGCCTCTGCTGAACACTGCTGACCACCCCTGATGCTTCTGACATCGTATAACAATTACTACATGCTACTGTTCGCCCCTGCTGATCTCTGCTTGCACTGCATGCCTCTGCTCGTCTCTGCTGACCACTGCTGACCACCTCTGATGCTTCTGACAACATATAACGCTTACTACTTGCTACTATTCGCCCCTGGTGATCTCTGCTTGCCACTGTTGGCCTCTGCTGACCACCGCTTATATTTCTGGCAACGTACAACGATTACTACGACTCCTGCCTTCCTCTGTTAACCTCTGCCAGCGTCCCCTGGCCTAAGCTGGCCTCTGCTGACCACCGCTTATATTTCTGGCAACGTACAACGATTACTACTGGCTTCTGCCACCCTCTACTGACCTCTGCCAACATCTCCCGACGTCAGCTGACCATCGCTGACCATCGCTGAACGCTGCTGACCGTTGCTGATAAATTGTGACACGATGTAATATAATATAATATGTTTATATGTATTAAAGTGTTGTATAATGTAAATCTATGGCAATAAATGATATAATTTCAAAGAATTCTATGTGTTCTCATCATTTTTACCCTTCTTTTCCTATCGAAATCATTCCCCTAGTTATAAGACACTCCGAATCTTTTAAAATTTTCTAAGTTCCCCGGAAAGATTTCAAATTTCCCGCCGCCAGGAATTTTTGCGAATTCCTGGAAATGACGTCATTTCTAAGAATTCCTGAAAATTCTCGGAATCCCTGGAACTTACCGTCGTCCCTGAAACTTCTCGGAATCCCTGAAATTTCCAAGAAGCTTCAGGCAACGGCAAAAATTCCGGCCGGAGAAATTTTAAAGAGCTATTACGTAATATTACGTAATATTACATAATTTTACGTAATATTACGTAATTTTTTGCCGAAAAATTCAGGCCGGAATTTTAGCCGCTGCCTGAAACTTCTTGGAAATTTCAGGGATTCCGAGAAGTTTCAGGGATTCGAGAATTTTCAGGAATTCTTAGAAATGACGTCATTTCCAGGAATTCGCAGAAATTCCTGGCGGCGGGAAATTTGGAGAGGGAAAGAGGGGTAAAAAATGATGAGAATACATAGAATTCTTTGAAATTATATCATTTATTGCCATAGATTTACATTATACAAAACTTTAATACATATAAACATATTATATTATATTACATCATGTCACAAGTTGTCAGCAACGGTCAGCAGTGGTCAGCGATGGTCAGCTGACGTCGGGAGATGTTGGCAGAGGCCAGCTTAGGTCGGGTGATGCTGGCAGAGGTCAGCAGAGGCTGGCAGTAGCCAGTAGTAATCGTTGTACATTGCCAGAAATATAAGCGGTGGTCAGCAGTGGTCAGCATCGGTCAGCAGAGGCCAACGGAGGCCAGCAGTGGCATGCAGAGGCAAGCAGTAACAAGTAGTAATCGTTATACGTTGTCAGAAGCATCAGGGGTGGTCAGCTGTGATCAGCAGAGGTTAGCAGTGGCAAGCAGAGTCCAGCAGGGGCAGGCAGTAGCAAGTTGTAATCGTTATACGTTGTCAGAAGTATCAGGAGTGGTCAGTAACGGTCAGCAGAGTCCAGCGGAGGCTGGCAGACGTTAGTAGTAATCGTTATACGTTGTCAGAAATTCCAGGAATGGTCAGCAGCGGTCAGCAGAGGCCAGTGGAGACCTGTTGACGTAGGTCGGATATTAGTTGTTCAAGAGCGAGAAGGGAAGTGTGAGCCTTTCTCTCTCGACTCTCACGAGGCGGTCCGAAATTACTTCGGGCAACTTCGGAGAATCGAGAAAGAGGGCATGCGTCATTTTGCCTTTGTCGGGTTTCCGAAACTCCACGAGTTCACGTACGCGTGATCTGACATGGTGTGAGAGAGCACCTTCGGTGCCTTTCTGGCATCTCTGCGCGCAGCCAGACCCGCTTGCAGTCTCGCGTCACCCTTCGTGGGAGTAGTATCGTTGTACTTCTCGTCTACCGTGTCTCTGTTTACATTATTCGAAAAGCAAGGTGCTCGTAGCCGTATTACTATTCGATCATCGACTCTATATACAAACTTGATGCACGGTAGTAGCGATCGAGCAAATTAGTTAAAAAGAATGTAGTCCAAAGTTCATCGGGATCGCTACAGGGTGGTCTCGGGTCTCGCATGTTGTTCGAAGTAACGCGATTCTTTCACGCTCCCACGAAGCCGTGAAATTCGAACCCGGTCGGCCATAGTCCTCGCGTTAGTCGAAACTTGGTTGTTCCTGTCGTTTCGTGGCACTTTTCGTTGTCGATGGTAGCAGGTGGTGGTAGTGGTGGTAGTGATGGTGGCAGAGGAGCAGAGGGGAGGTGACCGCGGACAAAAGTTTTCGGCACAGTGGCGGCGGTAACGGAGGAGCTCTCGTCGGTTGGATAAGAGAAGCGGCGCGGAATATTTTAACATATATCACGGCGAAATTGGGACGAGGGTATGCTGCCGCGAGGCACCCCTCCCGCGGCACTTTCCACCCCCGTGGCCAAACCCCGGCCGTAGATCCCCGGTTATGTTGTCCCACGACGCGATCTGACTTCCTCTCGACGGTTTCCTGCGTTCGCTGGCGATATGTTTGCGTACCCTGCGGACTACGGCAGTTACAGAATGGTAAGAGCGAAGAGCGCGAGGGATTTTTGGGTTTCGAACGGTCCGCCCACTCTTCCTTGGCTTCCGTTCCCATTGTTTCGCGTCGACGCACAGTGTGCCGCGCAAACGGGAATTTGGAACAAAAATCATAGTTTCTAAACTAGTCAATTTTCGACATAAAACCTCTAACACTTTTTTTTAAAGAGAATACAAAGATGCATTAATCGATGCACAAAAATTATACATTTTTCTTAAAAAAATTTGAAGCTACCTTGATTTTTCTGTTGAATAAAAATTGTTTTGCTAATTTCTACCAATTGTTAATATTGAAAAAAGATTGTTTAGCAGGTTTGGAAGGTACTATAATACTGTACATAACTTGCAAAAATCAAATGAAAAACACAAATTTTCGGTAAATGGCACATGTTTAAGAAACTGCACCGAAAATTGCAATAAATTTCTGGCATCACTTTCACCAACAAATTGGTAAAAGTCAATGTTATGGATAGTGTTAAAATCTACGTTCCTTTATTAACATTTTGGGATATAAGAATTTATAAAACATAGGACAAAATTCTTAGATTGGCCTACCTAAATCATTACACAAAGTTTCGTCGAAGTCGATGTGCATTATTTACCGGTCTCTTGTGAATCTATTTCGAAAATATATAAAAATTTATATACGTCGGTGGTTGGAAAACTATACTACTGGAAACATGGTGACATACAATTCGTCGACACACATTTCCGTCGTGTCGTAAAGGCGATAGTTGGCATTCCAACAAACACTGACGTCATTCAGATAGTCGCTCTGTCGTTGCAACGTGTTGCTCTGAAACTGCAATTGTAATGTGCGCGTTAATAGTCCACGACTTCTGTTCCGAGGCGAATCGCGCCGTTTAATTGTGGATACGTTTCATTCATCGTCGTCTCACCTCTTAAACCAGTAGCTTACTCGATTACTCCGTCGTTAATAACGTTCTCGTTTTTCTTTGTTACAGTACGGCTCGGACGAATTCGGCCAGGACTCTCCGAGATACACCTCCCCCAAGGCTGCAGCCCTCTACGCAGACCCTTATTATATCGGTAAGCTGACAGAATCTTTGATTCTTGTCACTAGATTGATCAAAACCACCAATTTGACAAGTTTCAGACTTTACACGTAAAATTACGGAAATCATAAATATTATTTTTTAGCAATTTACGTTGAATTTGATTAATGCGATGATACGAATGCAGGTGCTAATTAAAAAGAAAAGACATGTTCTAATATATCTCTGTACGGGTTCCAATAGAGACGAGTGTTACAAATAATACTTGTAAATTTAGTGTTAATTGTCTTTTATATAAACTTCTGCTCGTTTGAAACTAGTTTCTATTATAGGTATAAGGATAGGTTATATAGTTTAAAATAAAATAGATGATAATCCAAGATTGGGTAGGTCATATAATATAAATTGTGAGGGATGATAGCTTAGGATAGAATAGATAACAGTCAAATATAGAATAGCAAATATCAAATGGATATATTAAACTAAAATTAGAATAGACGATATTGTAACGTAGGGTAGGCCATGATTAAAAGTAGGATGATTGCTATGATACATGCTAAAGTAGGAAATAGCTGAGGATTAAATAGATGATAGAAATCAAGTTAGAATGCATGACAATCGTAGAATAGGTGATACAGTTCCAGCTAGGTTATCTGTAATTCGTGGGGACTAATTTGTGCCTCACCCTGTATACACTTTTCCTAGTTTGTGTGTAGATGGATGCAGATTGTTTCTTCATTAATCCGAATACTTGCTACGAGCATTTTATAGTCGATTTTGGAATTTTTGTTAATATCATCTAGCAAAACACTATCACTAATGCTCCTGGGTTTCTTATCATCCCCTATTCTAAATTTGTTGAGACACTGTTGTATCTGGGTGAAAAATTTTAATGGGGGATTCTAGAGGCCAAAACAAGATGAAAATCAAGAATACCAATTTGTTGATGGAGGCTTCGTTAAAAAGTTATTAACAATTAAATTCAAAAATTTCAAATCGTTCTGGAAAAATTATTTTCGGTTGCGGGGCTGAATTACAATCATTTTTTGTCCATAGACATACCCCTGAATTCCTACCCACTTTCGAGAAAAAAATTCCTTACCGAAAATATAATTTCTGGCCAGAAATGTCTGCCCGAATTTTCATGCGAATCTTTAAAACATCATAACTTCTGAACGGATTGGACGATTTTAATGTTTAAAAAAGCAAACTACGTGTATTTTGATGGAGGATGTGTACAAATCGCAAAAATACTCGAAAAGTTGGTCCTTGACCCCGCAAAATGAGAAAAACCCTATAAAAATGGTCCAATTTTCAAACAGCCATAACTCCTACAGTTGTGAATATATTTCAATGAAACTTTTTTCTGAAGTAGAGCTCATGGGTACCTACAAAAAAGTATTAGACAACTTTTCTGTAGGGCGTCAAATAAAATTATCAAAAATCAAAAACGAATTTTTAAGAAAAATCGACAGGCGGTAGGTGCCTAAATTTTTCGGCGAAAAAAAAAAATTTCAAATCGTTCTGGAAAAATTATTTTCGGTTGCGGGGGTCAATTAGAATCATTTTTGGTCATTAGACATACCGTCGAAATCCTACCTATTTTCGAGAAAAAAATTCGAGTTGTGAAATTTTTCGACAAAATTAAAAAATTTCAAATCGTTTTGGAAAAATTATTTTCGGTTGCGGGGGTCAATTACAATAATTTTTGGTGAATAGACCTGCCCCCGAAATCCTACTCCCTTTCTAGAAAAAAATTCAGTAGGGGCGGAACTTTAAACGTTAATAACTTTTTAACAGAGCCTGCATCAACAAATTAGTATTCTGGATTTTCGTCTTATTTTGACCTCTAGAATCTCCCGTTAAAATTTTTCCCAGGGAACGGGTCATACATTGCAGATGAGTCTATCAAATGAGTTAAATAAGTGCAATGGAATTTACAAAACGTTAAATTACGAATGTATAATAAGTTGAAAAGGAGTGTGACAACGTTGGTGATACAGTTGCAAAGTAGAATAAGTCATATAGTCTCAAGATTGAAGCAATAGTTCAATCTAAGTTAGGCGACGTTCACACATGGAACGGGTTATACATTGATGATAAGTCTATCAAATGAATTAAATAAGTGCAATGGAATTTACAAGAAGTTAAATTACGAATGTACAATAAGTTGAAGAGTGTGACAACGATAGACCAATTGTCGAAGGATTACGAAACGTTGGCTATTGCCCCTTGATCCTAAGCCATCCGAAACACTCGAAACAAAAGCGAGTCTCTGTACCCTTGCGTCTCTTAAACTGGAATCGAACGTAAGTTGAAAATCTAGGCCGCTCGTTACCGGATGCAACTAAAAGTAACATCTAGCCGGTGCCGGTGGATCGATCAATCTAGCGATCAACCAGCACGATGTTCCGATTCTAGTATTGGAGCGTGCGTGTGGATCTATATCTGCTAGAAATCGCGTAACGATTCGAACGAACGATAAAAGGGAGTTTACGATCGCAGTAATATTCAGCTGTTTACCGAGCGCTCGTAAAATTCGTCGTTCTGCCTGTCGCGCGTAAAAACAATAACAATCTCTCGTTATTTGTTCGCGAACGGCGGCGGCGGCGCGCGCGACCGTGCGTCGTAGCTGGTCGCTGAAACTAGCGGCTACTAGAAACAAGAAAAAAAAGAAAAGAAAAATGAACGGAAGAAATTGCGCGCGTGAAAGTTTGCGTTGACGCGCGCCACACAACGCACAATAAACTTTATACCGATTTGTCGACTGTCTCTCTCCTGCTGCGATATAGTTTAATCGCGTTGCGAAATCGACGTCGCGATGCTATTTCACGCGTCCGACTTCTTCACCGCTGACGTTATATTCGCGATTGGCGAGATGCGTTCTGTTTGTTTACTGGCCGCGGTGTTTTCGAGAACGACGTCAGAAAATTTACAGACGCATCTCGCAACTCAAAACTAACAAAAGAAGGCTTTTATAAACTACCGACGCCTAGGTTCGACGCGTGACTTAATAAGCCTTAGGTTTATTCGATTATCTACGTTTAGCAATCCTTCTGGGTTTAGCAATCCATCTGTCGCGAGTATAGGCGTAACGAGTTCTAGTTTCAGCGAGAGTTGCGACCAAGAAGTGTGTGCGTAGCAAATTTTCAACCGAGCAGAACTTCGATCCACCGCAGATTAGACATAATAGATCTTAGATCCAGGAGAAACTGGGTCAGGCTGCTCGAAGGTAGATTGGAACCTGTTAGACCTACGTTCAAGTTCTTGCGAGGCCTTTCTTAGATTTAAGTTCTCGGGATGATGGGAACCTATAGACATACAATAGACCTTACAGACGTATAGATCATGTAGAATCTGTTAACTTTGTATAGCGAAACTTGGGATTTATACGGGATGAGTCATTTGACACTTTCGTCTTAATTTTTCTTGTGAAGTACATGTTGTATAAAAAAATGTTTCGAACGAAAGGCAACAATTAATTTTTTGCTGTTTTTCTTGAGTTTTTTTAACTACAATGTGCAACATTTAATCATGCCATTCGAGAGTCGGTTGAATACAGAATAAAAAATTATTATAGTGCAACCCATACTTTGGAAGTTACAGTGATGCACTAGTTGCATAGACCACCCTGTATAAATACAATCTCATTCAATTTTAGAAGGACACTTCATATTTATTCGAACATTTTCGAACTTTCAATATCTCCAGTCATTCTGATCTCGTCTTAAAAATAGCGTAATTATGCTATTATTATAGTGCAACTCATATTTTGGAAGTTACAGAGATGCACAAGTTGCATAGACCACCCTGTATAAATACAATCTCATTAAATTTTAGCAAGGACACTATATTTATTCGAACATCTTCAAACTTCCAATATCTCCAATCATTCTGGTCTCGTTTCAAAAATAGCGTAATTATCGTTCGCAAATAGCAGGTGGGAATGATTTTTGGGAAACGTCGGGCGGTTTGTTCGTCGTCGAATTTTTCGAGTCACGTTTCGAAGGGGTAGGAAGAGGATCGTGGAAACGAGCAGGAAATTGAACAAGCGTATCTGAAGTTTGTCGGACGGATTACCGAGACGGTAAATCAATAAGATCGGTAAAGTTTCCGGGGTAAAGTTGTTATTAAAGATCAGAGGGTAAGATGACTCGTTGGCCAGCACCTCGAAACGCGTTTCCTCGGCTCGTGACACCCGGTAGGCGAGCGGAATAGCTTATAAAGGAGGCGGAGGGAACCGTAGGATGGGCGAAAAAGTTTTATCAGACATCGAATGCCGGGTAGTCGGGTAGGAACGGGCGAGTAGTTTGGCTTAGTTTCAGTCTGCTCGTCGGTGGAAACCCCGTGCGCGGAATTATATCAAGCAAAAGTATCAAGAAATACGTTCCCGAAGCTTATTGCTGTTGTTTTCAACTGAAATAATGGCCCGCGTCGTGCCGCCTATTGCCCTCGATACCGGGTGTTCCGCTCGAACGTAGAAGATCGGCGGTCTGGCGAGACTCCAGCTTACCTTTCTCGCTGGACGAAATGTTACGCGGGGGTGAAATGGTGGCAACTAAACGTGGAATCCAGTTTCGGAGGATGGTATTTGAGGAATTCAACGGAACGTTTTCTGTTCCTCCCTACCACGTCATTGGCCATAATATCGAATGGCGGGCAATTCGAACCAAGTTCGGTGGGTACGTGTCTTTTCACTCGATTCGACGGAGTACGTTGATCGAGCACGTGCGCGACATTCTTTGGTCACTGAACACCACGTGTTACTATTTGTTGCTTTAGGGTCGACTGCTAACGAAATTACGGACGCAAACAGCCAGTTGGAGTTTTCAAGTAGATCGCCTTCTCGCGGGGCAAAAGAATTCTGAGTTTTATCTAGAGAAATTTTAGTTTTACTGAATTTCGTAAATTTTACAGAGTGGCAGGAACAAGTTAAAATCTATTCGAGTCAGATTGTACTCTTATGTTCTGTTAAAATTAGTTTCGTTAGTGAGTTTATTAAATCTCGATTATGTTAGGTTGACGTTTCATCGAACCTAGAGCTTGGCAACAGATAATAATAGATAATTGTCATGAAGAAAGTAGTCTTACTACGTGAAATTTTAATTCTAAATGATTTTAATAAGCTTTAATAGAAAGTGTCAGATTCATATTGGAATTTATTAAACCTAGGCTCTGGGCTTAGTTTTTGTTAAATTATGAAATTTCACTGAAACACTTAAGATTTGCTAATAGATCGGCTTTTCACGAAGAAAATACTATTACTTTTCACGTAGAAATCAGTTAATTTGACATCGGTTTCACGGTAAGGTCCAAGTTAAAATTTATTTTACACGGGCAGTATTAATGTATCTTGTTAAAATTAGTTTCGTGAATGTGTGAATGTAATAAATCTCGACTATGTTAGGTTGAAATTTTTCCTTGCCCGATGATAAATGGCACAAAATTAAAAAGGCAAATTGTAAGATAAAATTACCCATAAATGCATAAACATCTCTAGTCCAGTTATTACATAATTTATCTTGGTTGCTGCAGACTGCATCGGACCTATTCTAAATCCAATTAACGAAATATTGTTTTCCTGTTGCAGATGGGAATGCTGCAGGAACGGGTCCTGGTGACCCATGGACGGGTGGCGGCGGCGGGGGCGGCGTTCAGCCCCCGTACAGCGGATATGCACCCCCTCACCTGGCCCAGCCAGCCTATCCCATGCACCTACCCCACGACCCCATGGTAAGCGACTCTTATCTTTTCCTCCCTTTTCGTTCTCTCGTTCGTACAAGCACCCTCGTTGGTCACGCGACAAACAGCAATCAATCACTCCCTGCTTCGCTCGTTCCTTCGTATCCGACAGTCCTGGAACTTTGAGATGGACACTAGGAATGTTCCCTCCTCCCCACTTCTCTCGTCGGTCACCGGACGAGACGGAGTCGTTCGATTAAAACCCTTCGTCGTCGCGGGGGGGGGGGGGGGGGATCGATGCTTTCGTTTCATACAACATCGCCAGAACTTGGCAAAGCGTCCGATATATTTGCACTCGTAGAACGGGGGAGAGGAAAAGTCGAAGAAAATGTGGGATTTCACGGTTTAGGCGTTCCCGTTGCAGCGTCGTAGATCCAGTCAGCGATCGTGTCTTCGACTCTCGAGAAGACGTTCGATTCGTTTGACACTGTCGGCGGCCAGAGAGTTTGACTGGATCAAGCCAACTCCGTTAACTTTAATCCTCTTCGGCGAGCCGTGATCCAGGTGGCCACTCGACGGATCTTCGGTGGCTGTCTCGTTTCGGACCACCCGTTGTCTCGTCCAAGCTTGCGTCGATGGTGGTTGAGAGACACTGTTGACAGTGCTCCGTGTACACTCGGAGCAACGTCAAATGACTCAGTGGCTTCTATATATAGAACGACCCTCCCGCTACTCGGTGTTTCTAGTCAAGTGCAGCCTTCGTTTGATTTACGCTGTTCATGGTTACCACGAAATACTACTGGTTCTCGCGGCACCCTGAATTCCCTTCTCTCGTTCCTTCGACCCAGCGGGCACGTTCGACGTCGCCGAACGATTCCGTGCCAACGAGAATCGACACGGTGAATTCGGGGATAAAGGGATTCTCGAGGATCCCGCGGCGTCGTTGGGCCGTCGTTCGCGGCAGAATCCGTCGATTGGCGTGGAACGAGACGCGTCTAAAACCGGATCGTCGAAGGGAGACGGCGCGTTATGCATAATGGAGGTGAACGATCTACAAAAGACGCGGAGCGGCGGACCGTTCGGACCAGCCCGAGACCTCCCCCGGGTCGAAAGGTTAAACATTTACGATCCTGCGGTTTAATGATCCCTCTTTCGAGAAGCTGCCCTAACCGGCGAAGCTCTCTTTCGTTAGAGCTTGTCCCATGCTCCGAGACGTCTAGGTTTTCGATAGCCCAGCCGAAAAACCAAGGCCTCTCTGGCCCGTCGCTAGTTATCGCCTCGTTCTTCCGTCCGTAAAACGAACAATTAACGGCGCTCCTCGGTCGTGAAGTCGAGCAAGCGAATGGCGGTCGAGCACGCAAACTCCCTCTAATTTGTTGATAAATACTCTTCGCTGTTCGGGCCGAGACGACGCTTAAAATTAGACGTTTTACGAGCGAGCTTCAGTAGGTGTGAGCGTACGTGGCTACACGCCGCTAACCGTATCCGATATCAAAGCTGTTCTGGCCCGGTCCATTATGAACCCGGACGGTTGGATTCGAAAGGTCGTACGAGCCGTCAGCCGCTCGACAGCCAATCTGTGTCTCGCAGAACTCGCGATGTCATTTTGTGCACTTTGTTTTCTCTCGTAACGATCGTTTCCATCGTCTTTATCGTCCAAGTTGGAACGCGCCGTGTTCTTGTTTTTAGAGAAATCCCTAATGTTCGGCACGATTTTCAATTAACGCGTTGTATTAATCTATCGTTCGACCACCGGTTCGATTCGGTTTATTTTGTGTCTTCTTTCCGTTACCTATTCCCATTTGTAGCAATGTGGCGAGAAGATTCGCTAACTTTAAAGTTATATTATTGAGAAAGCTGATTTTCAGAGAAACCAAAGAAATGAACATGAACTACAAGCCTGTGGTGGATTTCTGACCAATACGTACCAATCTGATAACTTCTATTCCAAAAACTTACGATAACTGCATATTACAATTGGTTCTCTTCGATTACTTGTATTTAAAATTATATTAAATTTTGATTAATTGTTTTTATTCTGAAATAAAGTGCGTACCTTCCTGTACAATATGAAATCATTGTATCATTATTTCCTAGAAGGAGAGATAGAAGGATTTAGAAACTTAATGACACTTAAAGTAAAATGATTGGAGATGGTCAAAAATTGGACTTTTTCGCGTCTAAATCGCCGTTTTGGTTTGCTGCTGCAGCTGATTTCTACATAGGCAATTTTGTGCACTTGCTTGAATAGTGTGTATATGAAATAGAAATTCGAACTGATTCCCTGTGATCTCAAACCCATTGCTAAGTCTTATTATGTGAAGGCTCCTTTATATTTGTATTTTAACCCTTATATAGGTAACCAAAATAACTGCCGTCGTTGGACAATCGTGATATATACCCGGATCTCTCAAATGATCTATTTCGACACATCAAATATGAAGCAATAATTTCACGTTGCTATATTTCAGATTCAATTAATTTCCTTTTCCTATAACATGTAAAGTACGATTTTAACTAGAGTGAGAAAATTATATATATGTATTGTTGTTTATCTTGATTCTCTATGATTACAACTACGTTTACATATTAGAGGAGTGTTTACTATCAAAAGAAATACAAAATTAATCCGTAAGTGGAGTCTCAATCTCAACTGCATTATTTTAATTAATGTTGACTTTTCAAAATTGCTAAATAGAAATCAACTTTCCTTTAAAGCATTTAAAGAATAATACACTAATGGAGGATTACGTAAATTTTCGAATAATGGCATTGACATATATTAAATAATTATTAGTTTAAACTTGCAGAGGACCGCAACGGTCCCAATAATCCACTTAAGGGTTAAAACATTCGATATTTTTATTTTTAATCGCGGGTTGTGACACTGTACGTTCGGTTGACGATACGTTAAAAAGTTGTACAAAACTGTTTGAACATGTTCTTGTTTTGACGTTCATGTTTTCTAGATCGAAGTAATTAACACTAAACCTACCGGTACTTCATGTACACTCATTCCTACCATGACGTAATTCTAATTTTTGCCTTATATGTATAAAAAGTTGTGTTTTAAAATTTATGTCAAAAAGTCTTTAACTTTCATTGGATAGAAGATAAAACGCCCTTGAAAAGGAATTTTATTCCAAGTTGATACCTAATGAAAAAGTGCTGCCTAGTAATTACGCAAACATCCTGTATTTAAATTCATTTTCAATTAAATAAACAATTTATGGTCCAGTTTTATCGTACACTAGTCGTACATTCAGTAGGAATTGCTGAAACTTCTTTGAGTTTGTAACGTAAAAGTAAATGTGAGAATAAACATGGAAGATGGCAAGAATTATAGTAGGTGGTATGATCGTTAGGTAGGGGATGAAATGCCCTTTAAAATGAGCGTTTGTACGAGTCAATAGCTTAATTAGTTCCGGAGATATGACGATTTTAGTTTCAAGTCGATGCGGTGGCTAGTTTCGGAGATACGAGGGTCCGAAGCATTTGTGTACGTTTCATTGATATCAATGAACTCGCGCGCGTGACAATAGTAAACAGTGCGTAGTAAATTCTTGGAAATACTACGCCCGAAACTAGGTCACGAGAGTCACGTCTCACGTGTGACAAGGAGGTACGACGCGACGCGTCAGACGGAGACAGAGATAGTCAAATTAAGAAAAATACCCTTTTACATAAATTACGATATCTCGAAAACGGAAAGTCGGATCGACAAAAACAAAAAACCATTTTAAAGGGGAAGCTTTGCCGCTTCTAACAATGCTTCAATAATTCATAAAACACTAGTAGTTTCGGAACTGTATACATCTAAACTTTCAGTATTTTTAATGCGCGTTAATAGCCTTTCTTAAGGCGACGAGCGGAATTTTAAAAATTGCCTTTTACATAAATTACGATATCTCGGAAACGGAAAGTCGGATCGACAAAAACCAAAAACCATTTTAAAGGGGAAGCTTTGCCGCTTCTAACAATGCTTCAATAATTCATAAAACACTAGTAGTTTCGGAACTGTATATATCTAAACTTTCAGTATTTTTAATGCGCGTTAATAGCCTTTCCTAAGGCGACGAGCGGAATTTTAAAAATTGCCTTTTACATAAATTACGATATCTGGAAAACGGAAAGTCGGATCGACAAAAACCAAAAACCATTTTAAAAGGGAAGGTTTGCCACTTCCAACGATGGCTCAGTTATGCAGAAAATACTAGTAGCTTTGTAACTGTACGTTTCTAAAGTTTAACTATTTTTATACGCGTTGTAAGACTATTCTAAGTCAGTGGAAACTGAAGATTCTCCCCTTTCATCTTTAATATACATATATTTCCTATTTACATCGGAAGCTAACCAGAATTTGATATCAAATTTTGTCCAGTGCAAATATAAATCGTTAAAACGGTCATTTGACCGGTCGCGGTAAGTTTAGGGTTAATAGACTCGATTTTTGCAGGCGTACTCGGCTATGTCGCCGAATGGAGAACCGGCGGCGCCGATTCTGGGCTCGGCGGTTACCAGTGCGGCCTCACTGCCACCAATGTCCACATTCCGGGGTAGCGTCGCAGTCGCGGCGAACAGCGGTACCGGTGCACCATCCCCGGCGTCGTTGCAATATAGTCATAGTCCCGGTGCGCCAACGTCCGCGCCCTCCGCACCCAATTCTGCACCCACGACGAACCAACAGCCCACCACGGGGGACAACCTCGGCAAGACTCTCGCGTCTGTAGTAAGCACCAGAGTATGTATTCGATCCTTCGCATGTTCGTTCTTCTTTGTTCCTGATAAAATGATGTCTTCAACCGATAACAGCTGTTGCTGTGAACTCTGTCGTTTCGCCAACAATGTAGCTGGCTTGACCACGTAACCGGCAGCGACGGACACACTTTTAATCCAGTAATAAACCACAGACGAGCTATACGAGCAGACCTCACATCCAATGTATTTTTTTCGCCCCATTTTTCTGGGGCTCTGGAGCCCCATTACCATTTTCGTGTCACTCGCGACAGGTTACACAAACGAAGACAAGAGAAAGTGAGACAGAAAATGAAATTACAGAAACATTTTAGGCCACACATTATATTTACGTTAATGAATTTTTTTCTCGAAAGTGCGTAGGATTTCGAGGATATGTCTATTCACCAAAAATGATTGTAATTAATCCTCGCAACCAAAAAGAATTTTTTTAGAACGATTTGAAATTTTTTAATTTCGGTCGGTATGGCAATGGGATTGAGTCACGAAAGTTCATAAGGTGAAAGGTCTACTCGTGTACCTCGTCTGTGAATAAACAGTGAATGAAACCAACGTACAGCAATTTATTCACGATGTTTCTTCGATCACGTTAATTTTTATTTATCTATCGTAAAATATTTCAAAATCTTAATTTTTATACTACGCGTAACGAATGAAAAGTTGTTCACGTCTTGTTCGTTACAGTGTACGTTGGATATATGCCGGGTATTAGAGAAAGATTCTCTTTGATACACCGCAAAGCTCGGCAGCCAAGAAGGGCCTCTTTTACTCGCTGTCCTTTTCTACGTTCGACAGTCGACACAGGCTGTTTCTATAATTAGAATTGATCCATCTACTACTGCATAAATGCTCGTCTTGGGGTCCCAATTTTCGGGCATATATCCAACTTTTACCGTATATAAAATTTACGTACATAAGAATTTTACCAACCTTTAGTAACCAGTAATGTCTCGTCAAGTTCACTAGAAGACATTCGGTTGATTTTCTTAACCCTTTGCACTCCGAATTATATTTCAATTTTATCACCAGCAGCTCTCAACGCTTTTAAGTGTCTCATTTGAAATTCACGTTAAAAGTAGAGCAGCTTAAACAAATAGAGGAGCAAAGAAATTCAATTAAATATCTGTTTTATTTACACTGTTGTTGCATTTTGTAATTTTCAAGTGTACGGTATCTCTTTGGTTTGAACTTGAAAAAATGTCGAATGGGACTTGTCAGAGGAGCTCCTAAGACACAGGAGTGCAAAGGGTTAAATAATATATCGCCTACAAGTGCTAAAAGAAGGAATACTAATCTCACTCAGTTTGAAAATTAACTGGAGACATGTTCGCGTGCCAGTCATCCGGTTTTTTAAAGCGTTGAATATCAGTTTTGGATTTAGAAAACTCATTGCTGTCGGGGAGTAATTCTTTTTCGGCCTCTTTATCAAAAGTTATCTAACTGTAAGTGTTCTCGATCTTACAGATCTATCCCACGGACCAATCAGTATCGAGTTATAGCAGCAACCCATCCACACCAGTCAGTTCACCGCCGCCTTTGACGGGTTCGGCGCCAGGCTGGGCAGCAGGTGCTGCGCCTGTGTCTCCGCACTTCACGGCAGATCCCAATCGTGGCACCATTCACATGGTATGCATCCATGCTTCGCAATTATGACAATTTTTATTTTTTTTTTTTTCTTTAATTTAGTTTATATACATATTTATATATCATTGTTGACCCTGACACTTCTAACGAGACGTCCGAGTCACTTCGTTCGAGGAACCACGAGAGTTTAATAACGTTGAACTAGATTTTGTCGAGTATCTCGTTGGAAAATGACGGGTGCATCTTCGAACGCAGACACGCTTCATCGCCGTTTCGGTGCGCTTTAGAAACAGGTCAAGGACGTTCGTAACAGAAACCTCTTGTGCTCGTACACATCACTCGCGATATTTTATCGTACGCACTAAGGTGAATCGTTGGAAGTACTCGTTACACGCACTGACTTTATTTCTATTCGGGGGAGGATCGAGAGAGACCGGTCGTTGACGTCGAAAGAACAAAGGCGACGAGCCCCGTAAGATCGCAGACCTTCAGTTTACGAGAAAGAAGAACACATCGCCCATCGTTACACGCTGGGACTCGAAATAGGAATTGTTTGCAGTCGAGAGATCGTTAAGATTTTTGCCCGTAAATTTTTATGGACGACTCGTAACTCTGTCAACGACCGACTCTGTCTGCGAGTGTACCTGGAAGTAGCACAAAGTAGCATGCACTCGATGCACCGAAAAATCACCCCTTGTATGCTATCCACGTTGCAAACCATTCTACTCGTCCTCCCCCCTGTTCAGTTCATACTCAAGTCGATCATCTCTTCATTTGTCGTTTTACATTTTTTTTTTATTTTATTTTTTTTATTTTATTTTTTAAAAAAATCTTTTGTTCACCATTTACTCCTTGTTTGTTGTGAACGTTGTGTTGACTTGGTTGTTCTCTCTTTTTTTTTTTGGTTTTGTTGTTGCGTTGGTGTTGTGTGTGAAGCCGGCGCCTGAACAGCAGAGGCTAGACGATGCCATCGGCTTTCTTCGCGACCACGCCGAGGTGAGGATTGCCGATTTTCAGTTTTTTTTCTCCGTCTCTTCTCGTTTGTTCTTGTTTCTATCCCTGCCATCCGCTCATTCGTAACACACCACACTCTGCGCATGATTTATCATTCGACACAGCTAACTTGCGAAACAATCATCCGTGATTCCAATGTCTACTAACGATTGCAAAGTTTTTCAGCGCGATTAACCGCGACACACCTGCCTTCATCCTTTGATCCATCGTTAACTAATTACTACCGCGACTTTGGTTAATCCTTAAACTGCGGAAGCAACCTCTTAGTCGTCGAAAAACAAACTGCAGTCGAAGGATTAACGGCATGCTGAATTCCTATTACCTTTTTACTTTCTGTTTTGACCCACTTTTAAACACAAATACTTTATACAATCGATCCTCTGTCTTTGTATATGCTTCTCCGTCGCCTTGAAAATATATTTGAACCAGCGCCAAAGATACACTGACAGCGTTCTTGATAAATTGCCTTCGGAGTTCACGTTCATCCGCGATGAATCTTTGACGCTGGTGCTTCTGCAAATAATTGTCGAACAGACGTGTAATCGAGTCGAAAATCGGGTATTCTGTTGGTACAGGGAACGCGGATGGAGGAACGACTGGACGATGCCATAAACGTTCTGAGAAACCACGCGGAGAGCCAGCTGGGCCTTCATATTGGTCCCGTTGGTCCACACGGTTCCCTTTACTCCCACACATCACCACCGCAATTGGACCACTTGGTAAGTCGTAAAATCTTTTGTTCTTTTATCTATGCGTCAAGGAAATTTGTACAAGATGGTTACTTGGTTGCAGACGAGTCCACATCCTGCGGTAACAGTGGCACAACCTCAAGGCTCCTACCCTGGTCTTACGCCAACGCCCGACACGGACGGTTCCATTAAAATCGAAAGGTTACCCGTGACAAATGCCAGTAAGTTTTGAAGTGATCCTTTTCTACAGTCTCGGCGGTTCTTGAGAGGTTCGTGGAATAGACGACTAGACAGTCGACGAACGTATTGACAAATACCTGAATCTCGACAGCATTGCGACGAAGGTTAATCGACTTGTACACACGAGGAGAAGACTAGAATTTTTATGAGTCCTATTACTGTGTTTGAAAGTCACAACTTATTAACTTTCTTTGAAAACTAGTCGACAACAGTTTAGTGACTAGTCAGGAACGTGTTGGATCAAAATATTCGACGATTAGAGTAAGTCTGAGTAATACACAGCGCTACACCATCTGTTAGGGTCATAAACGTTCCAACCAACCGTGTCCATATTAGACCCTCAGTTCTCTCATTGGTATTCTTTATTGCTACCCTTCTTTTTTATTCTCATTTTTCCTGACCTTGACCCTACACACCCTCTTCACGATTTTACCTGTTTCGTTGCTAACGCTCGAAACATCCAAAAGTCTGTCTTCTGTGTGTTTTTACATTTCCACTAATTGGGAAGGAGACTGTTGATACTGACAGAAAGGAGAGTTCGGGGACAAGCTGTACGAAATCGGGAAAGCGCGTTAAATTTTTAAAAAGTCGCCTACGACATGCCATTACAGACAACAACGTGAACGTACATACTTGTAGAAAAGCTCGATACAACTTGGATAGAACCCCGTTCGTGTTATATCATCCTACGCTAATTTACACTAGTGACATTAACTTGCTGCAAGAGTTATTGTGTCAGCAACCATATCATTCGAGACATTCAATTGCAACACTATTGCGTATGCTTCACTATATCCTGACTTAACAAATCTCCCTGTAAATTACTGTCTCGACTCAGATTTATGTTTATAATCGCAAGAGTTGCTTTGTGTCAGTCGCGCTATCCTACTTTTCCCGTGGAACGATAACTTGTTCATCACGTTTTATTTACTTAACACTCCTCAACTGTATATGCTGAGGAAAAAATGTTCAGCAACTAAAAAAAAGAAAAATAGTTTAGCGTTTGATAAATTAAACCTGCAGAACACGATAGAAAGCGCGCGTAGAAATTTAATTAAAAGACCAGAATTGTATATTCGGCAAAATGAATAATATTTTCAACAATTTCTGAAGCAATACAATTTATCGTGCTCGAATACTCTGTATTTTTGTTTATTCTTGATTGCTCAGTGCAATAAACACAAACCTGAGCCGAGACAGTAATTTACAGAGAGATTAATTGAGTCGAGACATAGGTTGTACGCAATGCTTGGCGAATATTTGAAGTCAATTTCTTCGAGAATCAAGTTACGCGTGAAAAAATGTTATTGTATGTTTTCGACTTTTCTTCATACAGAATGAATTACCAAATATTTTATGTCAAATAATGAATCAATAAATGTAATTGATTAATATTAATTTCAATTTTCGTTTATTTGAAAGAAATTAATCAGAAACACACTAAAAGCCTGGAGTTACAGATAATATTTAGTTGTTCTTACGTATAAAAATTATTATTGGCTTATAGATTTCAGTAAAATGAGCAAAACTGTCGTATCATTTTATCGTTAACACGGTTTCAATGCAACACGGAACGAATTAACTATGTTGTAAGAGTATTGATTATATATACATGGGGAAAAAATGAGTTATAAAAAATTAAAATGCTATTACCCTCAAACGATGTTGTGAAATATAACTAATACTTCAAATTCTTTAGTAAATATTTATAATAATTACTCAAATTTGATAAGGACCTTATAACGCGTTTAACACTTTGACTGCTACGTCACTCACATATAGACGACAGTATTTTCCACTATGGGACTGGAAAAACTAATTCCCAAGTTAAGACGCGGAGAGAAATAAATTTGGGCAGAAATTTAACAAGATTAGAAAAATAAGTATTGAAACAAATTTTAGATTACGTAGTTTACAGTGGTCTAAAATCAAAATTTCAGTTTTACAGAAAATTGTACGGTTTTCATCTGGCAGTGAACGTGTTGAAGTTGTGTACACTTAGAAAGGGAACATTTTCTTAAATGGTTCATCAAGATCTAGAACTTGAAGTACGACTCATGAAAACGTATTTTTCTCTTCTGGTACTCTCCTTGGCAGTCTTGATCCACGATTCATCATGGACTATCGCAGTACCGACCGTGTACATCCAAAAAGTTCGAAACACTCTCCAATCTCCATCGACGACATTAAAAGACAAGAGTCAACGAGGTTCGACGATAGTCAAGCCTGAACGGTGGTATTCTATTCTGAGTGTCGCATCATCGGACAAACACTTTTTCCCATGAGCCAGCGCGAGCTGCAAAGGAAAAAAAAACGAGAGAAGGAGTTCCCAGGTGTTCCACGGCGGAGTTCGAGCCCGATAAGGAAGCATTAGATAAATCACGCGAAGTAGCTACCTATCCTGCATCGTTGTCGTGCCTTTATTATTCCCCAAGACCTCTGTCTCCGCTCGCCTTTGTCTCTTTCTTTCTTTCTCCCCATTTCTGTCGCACTTCTGTTCCTCTTACCCGGTGAACGCTCGGAATCCCTTCTCTCGCGGGCCGCCTAATGGAATGCGCAAGTTTTCCGAGAGTCGTTCGCAAAGAAGCGCTCTTTTCTCCATTGCCGGCCATTTCTGGCGATCGGAATTCAGACCGCGTATTCGCTACGCCCGTTTCGGCCCCGAACCGTCGTAGCACACAGCTTCTCCATGTCCAAACGCGTGCAATCGTCGATCCAATTACTTCTTCGTTTTTACGTTTTTTTTTCCACGCGAAAAAAAGCGTTCGCTAGACTTTCACCGTGAAACAGACGATCGCGAGTCTGATAGCAGAAATTGTCAGGTTAAGCGTTTAAAAAGACTGTTGAATACGCTGTATCGAGCTTCCTGCTCGTAATTGGACGCTTTTCACGGTTTGGTGACTAAGGAGCCTGCCCAAAGCTTAACGATAATGTCGAGAATCGCGATTGCCGTTTTCGGTGAAGGTCGTCGTCGCTTCCGGTGCGAGAGAAGCGTGCTCAGAGATCGTCGATCAATTTCCTAAACGGTTCGAAGCGTTTTCGTTTTATCGTTCGAGAATAGGAGGAAACGGTACGTGTCACCTTGACTTTTTGTCGCGACGCTCTTGTCTCTATTCCATGAACGCTGTCAGGGCGCTGCATCGATGTCAATGCTTTATGGGAACGCTTAAGGACAGTATTAATAATGAACAGAATACGTCTCTTTAGAAAAGAGAAAGGACCCGCCGGACAGCAGCGGCGGTGAAACGAAACCCTCGAGCAGCGAGCTGGCGGCGGCGGGTGTAATTGGCGCAGCCACGGTCAACTCCACGTCTCAAGGAAAAGGGACGAAGAGATCTCGCAGATAGTAAGTATATCCTGGACGTTTATTCTTTTGTCCGACGATCGAAGGTCGCGGCCATGTCGATGGGTGAAACGACAGTAGTGAAACCGAACAGATTAGAACCCCTACGATTGTGAAAATGTAATTTATTGTCCAGTTGTTGATTAAAGAATGCCCCTTGAATCTTTGTCGAGTCTAGCTAGCAACGTTACCGTCTCGAATATGAAGATAAAGTGTTCGAGGTTTCAAGATCGAAAACTAAAATAGAATTTTGGATCTATCAGGAACTACTGATCCAAGGATGTGTGGAGACTCTTGTGTTACTATATGTAAAAAGTAGCTAATCGTTTAGGAACCAGAGTTCTATTTAATGAGACAATTTCTTCCTTTTTAGATTCGTAAATGCACGGCAATACTTAAATGAACGTGGATTGTTTATCATAATTTCTGAGTTATAGGATACTAAAGGAAATTCTCAGTGTATTCTTGACCCAATTTAATTGTTAATTTATTGTTTATTATTTCAGTTTCAATTTCTTGATTGAGGCTTCGTTAAAAAGTTAGAAAATTATCAAATCATTCTGAAAAAATTTATTCAATTGCGGGGGTCAATTACAATCATTTTTGGTGAATAGACATAACCCCGAAATCCTACGCGCTTTCGAGAAAAAATTCGAGTAGGTGCTAAAATTTTTCGGCGAAATTAAAAAATTTCAAATCGTTTTAAAAAAATTATTTTTGGTTGCGGGAATCAATTACAATCATTTTTGGTGAATAGACATATCCTCGAATTCCTACGCACTTTCGAGAAAAAAATTCATTAACGAAAATATAATGTCTGACCATACCATTGATATGTTTCACTGAAATTTCATGCGTATGTTTAAAACGTCATAACTTCTGAACGGATTGGACGATTTTAATGTTTAAAAAAGCAAACTACGCGTATTTTGATGGAGAATATGTGCAAATCGCAAAAATATTCGAAAAGTTGGTCCTTGACCTCGGAAAATGAGAAAAACCCCATAAAAATGGTCCAATTTTCAAACAGTCATAACTCGTACAATTGTGAATATATTTCAATGAAACTTTTTTCTGAAGTAGAGCTCATGGGTATCTACAAAAAAGTATTAGACAACTTTTCTGTGGGACGTCAAATAAAATGATCAAAAATGAAAAACTAATTTTTAAGAAAAATCGACAGGGGGTAGGTGCCTAAATTTTTCGGTGAAAAAAAAATATTTCAAATCGTTCTGAAAAAATTATTGTCGGTTGCGAGGGTCAATTACAATCATTTTTGGTCATTAGACATACCCACGAAATTCTACCCACTTTCGAGAAAAAAATTCAATACGGACGAAACTTTAAACGTTAATAACTATTTAACGAAGCCTCAATCAACAAATTAGTATCCTTGATTTTCGTTTTATTTTTGCCTCTAGTATCTCCTATTAAAAGTTTTCCCAGGTGTGGCCGAACACCCCGTATACGCTAACACCGTTTACACTTCAGCACTTTATCCAATTATTCCGTTTTTCATTCGGTTTTGTTTTATATTTTATTTTGTGCATTACTTTGAGATTAGGATTAAAAACAATTTTCGAATGTACTTCATCGTTATGCAATTAGGCAATTACTCTATTGTAACACGTACACTTATTACTAGTAAATACATTAAAAGAAAGTAGTATATATTCGTACATATGAAAAAATAGATGACAGTAACATTTTATTTCAGAACTCATATTACTTAATTTTCTATAACTTCAGAAACTATTGTATGCACAATCTATATTCATGTAATATTTCTTACTCGTTTTAACTTGTTCAGGGGGGAATTATTTTATTCAAAACAAATAGAAATCTAAACTAATATTGATCCATGATGTTCATTAGTCTTTTGGTTGTTGTGTATGCTATTATCATAAAACGTAATTGCAAATCCTCACGATTTCAATGATTACATTAGTCTTGCAATTTATAAATTTACTTAAAAATTAAATGTACTTGTATATATATTAATATCTCTAAAGAATTTAGCGGATAGATTTATTCTTTGAAGTTTTGCAGTGCAGTTACGAATTGTATCATAAATTCGATGTGGTAATGTTTGAGTTGTACTACCACCCTAGTAGTCGTCAGACGTAAGAATTTTTTTCGGCGTCGAGACACTAAAGAGAGATCAGTCTCTCACCCACGTGTGCAATACAGTATTGAACTAACCGATTCTATTTAAACAACCGTTGTTCGAGCGCTGATGAAGATTGCGACGATCCCAGCACCAAAGCGGTGCGCGAGAAGGAACGTCGCCAGGCCAACAACGTGCGTGAAAGGTTAGTGAACACACGCAGTACGCACTCCCCGTTGTACTATTTCAAGACCACCGAGATCCTTCCAGGACTTTTGTATCCTGAGTCCATTCTTTCGTATGCATGCCCGATAAAGCGTCAGAGAAACGAAGAGAGAAACGAACACACGATCATCGAAACATAAAATAATTACGACTATTTGGCATGCTTGCGTTCTCCCTACTGCGAGGCCCGTATTCTGGCGTGACAATTAAAATGTTTCTGGTTAAGGACAAAAATGATACGAGTCCAGACGAAAAAAAAAAAAGATATCTGGACAGTTCTCGTGCTCGCCTATCAATCAGTCTCATTTTAATTCGGCTGCGATTCGGTCTCCACCAGGCATGCTACCTTTAGTTTACAACGTACCAAGCACATATCTACGCTCTGCATCGCTGAACGTGTTCTTACAATGGGTTCTAGAATTCTACTCTCACTGTCACTCGTCACGTTTAGCTTTCACGTTCGTTCGTCGCGCGTTAAACATTGACAATTCTTACAGTGTACTTTTGGACTGTCAAAAATCCTACGATCTTACCCTGTTGCAATCGCAACGAATACCGTAAACGATCCAGTTGTACATATAATGAAGATTTCTTTCAGAATTTACCGTTCGAAGGTTCCCCTTCCTATCCAGCACATCCTGGTTATATCCAGAACCGACACGCTGTTCCCTAGACGTCACCCGAACTCTCAACTTTCTAGGTAATGGCACGAAATCAGTTCCGCGCGTTAGATCCGCATTTTTATCTTGGTTTGTCACTCTTTGTCATTGGTTTTTTATTCACGGTTGCAAAGAATACGGGCCCTTGAGTATGGCAATCCGATTTCTGTCCACAACCACAAGCCGATCGGAGAGCTCTGCGTGTGTTCAATCAAAGAGATCGCTCTTGCGTCGAGAAAGAAACGAGGCGGCGATCTCGATCGAGCAACCCCGTCGGTTTTTGAAGGTCTGCCAGTCGAATCGAATCACTTTCAAACCCTTCCTTCGTGTAAATTTAATTGGTAATTAATGGGGGCGATGACGGTCTCATTGCTGTCGGTTCTCGCGCGCTCGATCTAGGACGAAAACAGTGCCATCGCTCATGTCAGGTGATTAATCGAGTGTTGTTATTGCGTAACTGTTGTTCGAGCGCCGAGGACGAGGATGACGATCCCGACGTGAAGGCCCAAAGGGAGAAAGAGAGGCGGCAGGCGAACAATGCTAGGGAAAGGTAAGAAAATCGACGAAAGTGTGCAGTGTATCGCGAATACCCACTCGTCCGATTCGAGAAGAGTTAGGCCCGTATTCTATGTATACGTAAGAAAGAGATTTGGATCTTGCAAACGATCAGACTCTCGTGCTATTATGTAGAAGAATGTTGAGAATGTTCGAGATAATCTGGATCTTCACGGCCTGGGTTGCAGTTTCATGCTATTCGAGGTTTCTGGTGCAAAAGGATTCCCACGTTTCATTAAAATCGTAGCAATATTAGCCTGTTAGTTGATCCTGATAAAATCAGTCGCAGCGTTAGACAAACGTTGGAAACCTCGTGCAGAAGGATCGGTATTGAAAGTCGATAAGTAATCGTCGAAGGATCGACTAGCTTAAAACACGTTTCTTCCTTCGAGCGTTCGCTTCCCGTTTTCCAGAGGTTTATTCTGCTAACGACGTGCTCAATCAAGATTTATTGCTTTAGGATACGTATCAGGGACATCAACGAAGCTCTCAAGGAGCTTGGAAGAATGTGCATGACGCACCTGAAGACGGACAAACCTCAGACGAAGCTCGGTATCCTTAATATGGCCGTCGAAGTGATCATGACGCTAGAACAGCAAGTTAGAGGTATGTGTCTTTTGACTATCTTGGTTACAATATTTTTCTCTGGAATGTTCTCTAACAAATAGTTTGTGTCTCTTTGCAGAACGAAACCTCAATCCAAAGGCAGCGTGCTTGAAGAGGAGAGAGGAAGAGAAAGCAGAGGATGGACCTAAGTTACCTGGCCATCTTGCTGCACACATAGCACACCCACACCCACATCCTCACGCGCATTCTCAGCCACCCTTTTCCGCGATGCCTGTAAGTATAACTCGATGAACAAGACATCTATGCTCGAAAGAAAAACAACCAATTGTTCAAGGTCAGTTTTCGCGTGTAAATTTTTTACAAGGAATAGTTAAACTGTTATGTTGGGATTAGCACTTATACAATTGGTGGTAGAATTATAGTGGGATCATCCGTAGGAGAGATGGCAGTTATTTCAAGTGTGGAAATAGTCAGTTTAGAGGATTTTTATACTACGTTATCATTATAAAGGTTTGAGTTATGAGCAGCAAGTGATATCAAGGTGTATCGAACTGTAAGGTAGTTCTAGATATATTTACTTGGGTATTGAGATTGGAATATACTGAAGCAGTGCATCCACACGTTATATAAATTATAAATATGATATTGGGTTCCATACTAGTCGGTGCGAGACATCTTTAAAGCATTGAATTCTAAGAACTTGCACAAAAATATTCAATACCTTTACTCAAAACGTGCATTAGTACTTTAATAGTATTAGTAAATTAATCATTTTCATCGGATAGAAGGTAAAACGCTCTCGAAAACAAATTTTCTTTCAAGTCGATACCGTAATTAATCCCAGAGAAAACAATTATTTACGAAAAAATGGCATGGTAATTATGCAAACACTCTGTATATAAATTTAAATTCATTTTCAATTAAATAAACAATTTATGGTCCAGTTTTATCGTAGACTAGTCGTACGATCAGTAAGAATTGCTGAAACTTCTTTGAGTATGTAACGTCAAAGTAAATGTGAGAATAAACATAGAAGATGGCAAAAATTATAGTAGGTGATATGATCGTTAGGTAGATGATGAAATACCCTTTAAAATGAGCGTTTGTACGAGTCGATAGCTTTATTAGTTCCGAAGATATAGCGATTTTAGTTTCGCGTCGATGCGGTGGCTAGTTTCGGAGATAGGGTTCGTTTACGTTTTGTTGTGCGCTCGCGAATTCATTGATAACGCGCGCGTGACAATAGTAAACAGTGCGTAGTAAATTCTTGGAAATACTACGCCCGAAACTAGGTCACGAGAGTCACGTCTCACGTGCGACAAGGAGGTACGACGCGACGCGTCAGACGGAGACAGAGATAGTCAAATTAAGAAAAATTCTCTTTTACATAAATTACGATATCTCGAAAACGGAAAGTCGGATCGACAAAAACCAAAAGCCATTTTAAAGGGGAGGCTTTGCCGCTTCTGTCAATACCTCAGTATTTAATAAAACATTAGTAGTTTCGGAACTGCACGCGTTTAAACTTTCAGTATTTTTAATGCGTGTTAATAGCCTTTTCTAAGGCGAAGAGCGGAATTTAAAAAATTACCTTTTACATAAATTACGATATCTCGAAAACGGAAAGTCGGATCGACAAAAACCAAAAACCATTTTAAAGGGGAGGCTTTGCCGCTTCTGTCAATACCTCAGTATTTAATAAAACATTAGTAGTTTCGGAACTGCTCGCGTTTAAACTTTTAGTATTTTTAATACGCATTGTTCGACTGTTTTAAGACAGTGGAGATTGAAGATTCTCTCCTTTTGTCTTTGCTATACATATATTTCCTATTTACATCGGAAGCTAAACAGAATTTGATACCAAATTTTGTCCAGTTCAAATATAAATCATTCAACCGGTCAGATGACCAGTCCTGGTAGGCAAGACAGACTTCATATTTTTCTCAGAAAACAAACAATAAGAATAAAAGTTAATATTGTAAAATTCATTGTACATATACATATATCGCACTATATTCTACCCACCAAGTATCAATGACCTTGAGTGCCCGGTTGGTTTTGTTCCACACTAGTCACATAATCGATGCATCGTCTAACGTAAAAAATTGTTTGTTTCAGGGCCCGCCTCCTTCCCTTCAGCACAATCCGTCACAGCCACAGTAGCAGCGGCTCAGCGGCGGTGTGATCCTGTGTTAAGGGGTAGATACAGCTTAAAATTGTAATAGTTACGGGACTTTCGCGGGACTCGCGCATACAGACAGGACTACCCTCCGACCGCGTACCAGTTGTACGAATCGAGCCAAAATTAGGGGTACTACGCGACACGTGACACGAATATAATCTTCGAACGTAACGTCATTTACGTTCTACGGAGAAACGAGGACGCTTGGGACGACTTTCCCGGAAGACGGATCAAACGTTGATTCCGGGATGCTGCGCTGCCAAAGCGCAGAACTGTGCATGTCGTACACAATCCAAGTGGAAAAAGCGGGTACGCCCTGATGATGTCCGCGGTTTTTCAATGTGACTCTAGATACACACGCGTACGACGAATAGGGGAAGAGTGGTCGCTCTGTATGTCACCGCGAGCCATCAAAGAGATAGAGAATGAGAGTGCAAGAGTGAGAGCGAGAGCGTGGTTACTTTTAAGAGGCATCTACCCAACCCCCCAGTTCCCCTTGAAGGCGGCTTAAAATTATTTTTATAAATAGCGAGAAGACAAAGGAATATGGTTCCTCTCTTTCGAGACGTAAGAAGCGTGCGTAGCGCGATCGAGATTTTATTGAATTCGATCTCCATCCCGCTAACCGGCGCATCCCCTGACCCCCGCCCGGACCTTGTTGAAATTGCCCAGCATAAAACGCGCGCGCTACCGAGACGCGTGGCGTCGCAGAGCGCGATCACATCGGGTGGAGAGCACTCTGGACACGACGAGGGACTGGAGAAAAGCCAGTGGCCGAGGACGATCGCGGGACCGTCGCGCATCGAAAAAGCACACCTACAGGTTCCTCTGAGCGTATCGGGAGCTCGGCACGCCAGGGTCCCACAGGCCGGAATTCTCGTCTATCGCGAATAACTTTGCAGGGGTTCTGCATGCTCGTCGCCGGTTGTAAATACGTAGAAATCAACGACTTCGAAGCCCTGGAGCGGCGACCCGACCGATCCTCCTCGACGACTGGCGGATAAACATAATTGTACATACGAGACGGGACGATTGTCTCGCGGGAACGTTCGACGCGAATCGAGGACACGCGACGGTGCGTTCAGGCTAACTTTCTGTACTTACGTTGTACGAAGAATAGATGAAGGATCGTGATCGATCGAGAGAGTGAGAGAGAAGTTCGCGTTGGAACGGTGGACGCACGATGGAATCCTTTCTTTTAAACATTTTTTTTTTTTTTTTTTTTTTAAATGGTTCAACGATAAGGACCACGAGAATGAAAGAGGGAGATAGCACAAGTGCAAGGATTAAGCAAAAAGGCAGTATATAGGTGTGAACGATAGGAGATGAAGAGAGAATGAGAATACGGATCACTCTGCCCATCGAACACGAAAAAAGTTCAAACATATCTCACGCATAATTGTATATATACAGCAGCGGCGTACGCCTATTCAATTACTTTATTACGATTATTATTATTATTATTATTACTATTATTATTATTATTATTATTGTCATCATCATTGCGATGATTATTATTATTGTCATGATCATGATTTTATTATTATTATTATTATTATTATTAATTATTATTAATATTATTAATTATTTTTAATTATTATTATTATTATTATTATTATTATTATTATTATTATTATTATTACCGACTAATGATCGCCGAGAAGATCCTTCATGAAAGAAAGAAAGGGACATTTTTGTTTTTGAACAAAAATATAGCTCAACTCAATGTGTACCCAGTTGCCATGTATTTTAATTTATTTAGATTCTTAAATAAATTTTATTGAATAAAAAAAAAAAAAAACCAACAATAATAACAACAAGAACAACAAGAAATAAATGACCACGTGTGTCTCGAGTGCCCGTGTTTACTCTGCCTCTTTCTGCTCTACGCTTCGTTCTCTGTGTTGCTCTTCTTTCTTTTTTCCGTTCGTCGGTTTTTCTGTGCCGTCTTTTCTGGTTTCCGTCTCCCGAGCGATCGTGCGATGTTATCCCCGCCTCACATATCACGCGTGCAGCTATATTTTTCTTCAAAAGCATATCGGAAGCTGTAATTAGGAAGAATATTTCGACTCGCGTCTCGCTCTCTGTACCTTCGTGCGAATAATCGAACGCGTTCGGTCGGTTTCGTTGCTTTTACTTCTTTTTACTTTTTCTGTTTCGCTTATTCGACCGCTGGTGGAAACGAAACCGGAGGAGAGAAACCCCGACGCGAGCACACGAAACGCGACGAAGTCCGTTTGGAAAAATTCCCGTACGCGGTTCGGTCGGCGATCCCGAGAATCCTGGGATCGTTCGCGGCTGCCGCGACGAAAGGATTCGTGGCCAGAACTTGGTCGAGATAACTCGCACAACCTCGCTTTACTTTTAATCAACGGATCACCGGAATCGCGGGAATTGCCTCCAGAAACTGACAAGGGACGACGCGATTGCGTGTACGTTATTACGGATAGGTCAGCGGCGATTCATAGGGAGATAAATTACACACACACATACACACACACGTACGCGCGCGATCACGCACTTGTATTTGCGATGGTAATCATGTAAAATAATAACGACAATAAATAGCTCGTAAGCCCCGTCTAAGCTAGGCGCACACCTGTCGATAGTCTTAGATAGTCAAAAGTGGAAAGGCGAAAAGGTGAAGAGTGTGCGTAGCTCGGCTCGAGTCGAAAGATCGGCGAACGCCAAAGGCCTCGTCACGTTCTTGCGCGAGTATGCGTGGGTCTGAGTCGCGATCGTATCGATGGAGCCTCTCGAAATCGTTCAGCGTTAACTTTCGGTTCGTTTTGAAACACTCGAAACGTACTTATTGTTTCTTTTGCCTTTTCCCTCCGTGTAAGCGCGTGTCTTTCCGTTGATTCGAACTCCGATCGGTCGGTTCGTCGGAGAAGATCGCGTCGATGGATCGTGGAGCCGAATTCTTCGAACTGCGGGTTTCAGAGTTCATGGAAACGTTGACATTTGCGACGAGGGCTCGAATCGACGCGGTCTTCTTCTTATCGATCGTGTCGCGCTTACGCCGAGCGAGCGTTTCGTTGGAACTCGGTGGTAGCACGCTCCGTAGGATCGTTATTAATTTGTGCGAAACACCGACGACTACCTTCCGTTTGCCCAGGACACGATTGTCGACGAGCGAAATCGCACGTGTACATTTAGATCTAAACGACATTGTTGTATAATATGTAATTAAAACGAGAGAAGCGTACGTAGGCCTGGCGTGGCTCGATTCGCGTGACACCCGGGCCTTAAAAGGATAATGAAACGATCGATTTCGATGTGCATGCGAGTTTATTAACATCGACGAAGCACGAGCTGAATTATTATGCATACACTGAGAAAAGAGAGAGAGAGAGAGAGAGAAAGATAGAGGGTGAGAGTGTTTAAGAAAAAGGTGCACGAAAGAGTGAGAGAGTGTGTCGAGAGCGTTTCGTTTGAGAAAGAAAAAAAAATGTATAATTATCGGTAGTAATATTATTATCACTAATAATATAATAAATGTGCCATTTTTTCCATAATCACGGTGCCTGATAATCTCCGGTTGCTCTTTTTCTCACGCTTCAATACGCTAACGGGATTTTCGTTCCTTGTCGTCTTTTCAGTTCGCAATTTTTTTTTTTCTTTCTCACTCGAGCTTTCCCGTTTTGTACATTGTACGCTCCCCCCCACCTCAGTATTAGACGATACACGAAAAAAGCATACCACGTCTTACGTTTTGTCGCTCATTTTACTTTTGTGTTTGTTCTTCTGTTTTTTTTTTCTTTTTTCCTTTAGGTGCGTCTCAATTATAATTTCGTTATTCCGCCGCCTACTTATTGCGTAGATACGAACATATACATAGTGTAGATACGTTTAGTCGATAAGATGTATACCTTCAATTGTGTCGTGCAAGTACAGCGGAACAGGGCTGTATTTGTTGGTTACCTTTTAATCATTCAGCTGTAAGAGCTCTGCAAATGTCGTCGACCGATGGATGATTGTAATACAGATTTTCAACGTTTTCAGGAAGCTACGGGTTTCAGTGATTTCTTTATTTTTCGTCCATTGAAAATGCCACAGTCGATGATCAGACGCTGTTCAAAACAGTTGGTGTGGTTATAGCGTCGGGGATGAGATACGTATCGTGTATTTAACAGGAGATGTCTAACTTGCATTTTTTATCTAACTCAGGCAGTTGCTTCAAACGATTTTGTCAAGATGCTCAAAGAAAAGTCTCGTCGTGTGATCAATAGAACTTAAATCCGTACAGTTGGCCACAAAGGTCTACCTACATGAGTGCAGAAAAATATCTTTGATAATATCTTATAGGTCAGTGTTTCTCAATCCTCACCTCTCCGTTTAATAAATGAAAACTTTTAACAAATTCCCTACAGTAAAATTAAATTTTTCTATTTTTTAATATATTGAAAAAAATGATTTATATTTAACACAATTTAATTTAGTATAAATGGTTGCATACTTTTACGTTAAACTGTTTACTAAAGCAATGCATAAAAATCCCACATGATACACTCGGGACCTTTTAGGATTTTTTAAATACTATTTAATAATAAATTAATTTTTCTTATTAAAGCGTTAAATAATCCCTGTTATTTGGTCTTTAGGTATTATTATCTCATTGAAAATGCACAATCTAATAAATACTGTTTTTTTCATTACATTCGCTAAAGCGTAATAAAAAATGGTAAATATGTTATAAATACAAAATAGTGTTCGTAAAACAATACAAAATATTTCAACTGATTTGAGTTTCCAAGCTTCTTTTGTTAGTTCTCAATGTGTGCTGCATGACTAAAACTTGGCGAAGTTAAAATTATTTTTATGGTATATTGGATTGTAATATAAGCATGTTCGATTATATTAAAAATTTTGTTTATTTATTAACAAAGTACAGAATTATATTTAATCAATTATATAGTTTCCTATTTTAAAAGCAATTGGTTAATTAATATAACCAAATGGAAATCTTATAATTAGAACATGTTTGTATTTTGCAATCGAACTTAATTATGTTAAAACTGAGTAGAATTATCATTCTCAAAGCATATTATGCTACAATATAATTCTTTAAATATTTTTTCAAAATCTCTTTTGTACACATAATTTTTGCAACATTTCACGAATATATTACAATAATTTTATGGGGTTAGAATAAAATTAAAATATTGCTAAACATCGAAGGTAACAAAAAGACAAATCCTGTACATACAAAACGCAGCCTTATTGTATTTCTTTAATGTAATTACAAGAATATTTTTAAACATATTTTTTAAACTGAAGTAATTTTTATTTGATACTACTTTATTTTCAAAGTAAACACGCAAAAACACATTATCATCCAGTTGAACAGTTACAGTTTATTCGAGGAAAGTTTGTACTATTTTTCAAATAGCTGTAAAATCAACAATTTATAAAATGGTAGAAACTATTTCGAGAAATGTTTAAATATCGCTGAAGTCTACATCGTATTCAAATCTCAACTAAATCTGGAACGTTGCACCAAAAAGTGTCCGACTTGATATGCAATGACCTACCGCATTCGCTTCAAGACAAGATATCGCAACAGATTTGAAACAAAAGTAGATAGGAAAGTTCAGCGGCCTTTTATTAAGCCAGATATTACGAAGCTTTGTAAAAATGTATAACAGTGTCACTTATCTTGAGTCACTTTTGAAAAAGGTATAACGAGTATTCTTTAAAAAATTATATCTTTAACAAGCAATATGATAATTGTGAAGCAAAGTGATTCTGAAATCGATTCGAAAGATGGTTCTGGGTGTGAAAGTAAGTTGAAAATATAAAAATATTTTTATATTTCAACTCTTACGTTTTCTTCACATTTATATCGCTACAGGAATTATTTATTTATAAATACTTTCCTATAAAGTCAATAACATTGTAGACATATTCTTTTACGAAAAAATTGAACAATCTTTTAAAATCGTTTAAAAATTCACGCTTAATCTCATTCATACCTATCTGAACATATTTATTTTCAAATTGTAATTTAAAAAGTCACTTTGTAATTATTTGGTAAGATGTAAGGCTGTTATTTCTATTTAATTGTAAACATATTATTTGCAAAATCCATTCTGTTTTGAGCATATTAAAATAATTCAAAAATAAATAAATTAAAGAATCTCTTTAAAGATTTTAATTTTTTAAGTTTTCGTTGAGCATTTGAAAAAATTAGGCTCCTTGAAACGTGAGATCCGAGGCTAAGCCTTCGCCTTAATCTGTACTTGTTTGAAACCAAATAGTTTGGGAATTGCTACTATAAATAATTCCTAATATCCTGTATATTAAAATACAATAGTAAATAAAAAATACAATGTCACAAAAATTGTACAAGAAATATCCCAGCCATATCACTTTAATTTCTTACATAGTATTGCACGACTTTTGTGACAGTAAGGGTATGTAAAATGTAAATTACTAGCTTCCTTCCTTACAATAAAAATGTACAATGAGTAAAATAAATACGGAACGCTCAGATGTTTAGACCTTATAGATCATCGAATTTGAGTTAATTAGTCTCGAACGTGTGCAAAACATTCCTGGCAGATTGTACCTGGTAACATTGCCTGAAAATCGATTATCGATTCTAGATAGTCATTTAAATTTAGCAATCCCCAACTGTTTTGAGCAGCGTACTTCGACGAACGTTCATCGAATTTACTTTTTTCTCTCTCTCATTTTCAGTGACACGATGCACAATGCGCAAGTTCAATGTTTACAACATTCGGTTAGGGAATTGCGTAGCTAATTCTGTGAAATCGCATTTAACCTTTAACCATAGTGTTCGTATCAATCACGCTGATATTCCTGATCTTGCCCAACAATTTCGTATTCCCTCAAAAAATTTTCATAATTTGAAACGTTCGTGAAAAATATTACGAGTCGGTTCAAGTATTCTGCTCTCACCATAAAATCGTTCGTGAAAACGGGAGAAGACACTGCACGTTTATTGGAAACCGTTTTAATAGAGATTCGTATCAAGTACAAAACAGCGAATAATAAAAAAGTACTCGTTCACAGAACAATGACAGGAAGTTGCTGTCATGAGAATTAGCATTTCCATCGATAGGACTTGTTATTTGCACGATCACACGATACTCTTTTCCTAAACCACGTTGGCATTTCGTAACAATTGTCGTAATCACACGCGAAATCACGTCACTGCCATCATGACGCATCTAACTTCCAGATTGGAGTCGACAGCGTCTAAATTTTCTGTCTACGAAACGATCCGCGACCAGAACAGCAACCAATGACCTCTCAGGCCGAGGAGAGCTTCCTCTTAAGCGTGCAGTACGCTGCGAACCTGAAGAACACGTAGTTGCAAAACAGTAGAACGATGTCTATCCAATATTTGCCATCCATCATGGACAGGTCTGTCATGATCATTTCTGGCATCCTATAGTGGCAATAGCTTTTCGAGCAGGGCATCTTTTCGCGGTTGAATCCGTATATCGAATGTACGAATGCGTGCACCGAGTACTTCAAATAGCTCAGATAGCTGGCATAGTAGAGTATAATCGGTATATGGCTGTACAGAGCTAAGAATCCGGTCAGAACCAACATAGCACACGTGATGATGGCCGCCATGAAAGTTCCGTTGACAGGATTGAGCAGAGTCCCTATCAGGATGCCGAAACTTTCCGCTATCAGCGTGGTCAGGATCGCCACGGCCAGAAACATGAGGAACCTGTTGGTGTCCGCGGGTTGATCGCTGAGGAAGTAAGAAGGCGAACTGTAGACGACCGCGTACAACATCTGCATAGGTACGCTACAAATGACGGACGCGGTATAGTACGTCCTCAGCTGGTACCAATTGTTGAACCTCTCCTTCTTCAGCGTCGAGAACTCCAAAGGAAACTTGAGCACAGCTGGCATCATGCTTGTGTAGCACAGGTAAACAGAGGTAACCACGAAGAACCCAACGTTACTGACAGTCTTACCACCGTCCTGGCCAGCGTCTGTGTACAACACGCCCAGCAGGATACCCACCACGAGATGAAGCAGCAGCTTCAAGTGGGTGACCGTCCAGTCCCTGAAGAGTTGGACCATGCAACGATGCATCAGCACGAAGAACCGCTCCATCTCCGACGGAGGCTTGATCAACACCGTCGCCTTGCTCTCGTTCTTACAGTTGGCGACAGTTTCTTTCTTCTGGGTCTGCGACGTGTTCGATCGCCAGGATCGCTCGTTGCTGTTGGCCAGCTTGAACAGCTGGTCGTTGAAGTCTCCGTATTCCTTGCTGATCACTTCCAATATGTAGTCGGCCGGATTGTGGTACTTGGGACACTGTAGCCCGATTTTAGCCAAATAGCTGATCGTGTTCTTGGTCGCGCCGTCGTACATACACCTGCCCTCCGCCAGGAAGTAAACGTTGTCGAACATTTCGTAGACCGCCGCGCTGGGCTGATGGATCGTGCAGACGATGGTTCTGCCCGCCTTGGCCAGACTGTGCAACAACCTGATGCACTGATAGCAGGACTGGGAATCGAGACCAGTCGTTGGCTCGTCTAGGAACATTACCGGTGGGTTGTCCACCAGCTCCAGCGCGATGCTGAGCCTCTTCCTCTGGCCTCCGCTCAGTTGGCTGCACCTGGTTTCCTTCGTCTTGCTGAGATCCAAGTTTTCCAGAACGTCGTCGATCAGCATCTCCTGGGCCTTTCGACTGAGACTGCTGCCGATTTTCAGACCGACCGCCATTCTCATCGCTTCCAGCACGGTGAACAGAGGATGCAGCTTGTCGTCCTGTTGAATGTAACACGACTGTTTCCTGTATTCCTTCCAGGTGTGCTTACCTTCCTTGCCGATATAATCGATCTCGCCGTTCCATTTGTCGCGCTCGAAACCTGTCAAAATGTTCAGCAGTGTCGATTTACCAGCGCCAGACGGACCCATGATGGCCGTCAGCTCTCCAGACTTGAATGTTCCGCTGATTCCTTTGAGGATCTTCTTGGGGGGACCTAGAAACCCTTCGCGGGCCTCGTAGGTGATATTGGAGAATTCGATGTCGATGCTCGACGCCTGCGGAAGGCTCACCAGCACCACTCGTGGATACATTTCGACCTAGTGAACTGTCCGACCTAAAGATTTTGCTTGATTTCTATTTGTTTCGTTTCCTCTTTCTCTCTGTGCCGAGACGTCGCGTAAATTATGCGTTATCTGCGTGTCTGTTATCGTCTGACCGCATACAATTCCTGTGTAGCCTCTGAACTGGGTCAGCTCGCGTCGAACGGATTCATTGGTTGTCACTTTCGCAGACGATCGTTGACGATATCTGTTTTATCTGGAATTCTAAAGTGGCCGAGCTTCGATAGGTAGAATCTTCGATTGCGTGTCTCATGTGCATTTCGTTTATTCTCGAATTAACTCGCATGTCTTTGATTCTCGTACATCCTCCGTGGAAACAGAACTAAGCTCGATCCGCGGATAAACACAACTAGACTGTTGTTCCAGGACAAGCGTTCTTGGAGTCGTCTCCTTCGCGTTTATCGCCCGTCCATTGGCTGTGGCGGTTTACGCATCCGTCACGTTGACGCCTAGTATTCTTCCAGACGAGAAACTCGACAGCATCTTGCCGTTGATCTATTCCCTTTTCGGACACAGCGATGGATGATCTTCTCTGAACATCTGCCTCGGTCTGTTGTCTTTTTTGTTCCTGACCTCAGTTGCGACGAGCCTCAGGCTCCTTTGGCGTTTCTCGAGATAACGTGTCTGTAACCAGGTTTTGAGTACTTTATTACTCGGTGGTTTCGAGCCTACCCACTTGCATTTACATGTTTCAAAGGTTATGTGACACGGTAATGTCTATCGCAGTGACGAATTTAAAAAAGCTCGCGAGGAAGAGGGGCCTATCAAAAAAACGCGAAAAAATGTCGACTCTTCGGAAATTCGAGAATTCCATCTTTAAAAATTGTAAACGGATATAGAATGATCAGTCAACGAATAAAGAAATTGGTTAAAACAGAATTTTTTCGCCACTGATTCAGTGTATGATTATATTCTGTCACAGAGTCCTGATTTTGAATACCATTATAACGTGGATGCGAAGATAAAAATTTCGGAAAGTAAATATTTATATATTATAATTTATATATAATTTTACGTACTATTATAACGTATCGTGCATATGAAATTTACAGGTAAGGAAATTACATTTTTTGCAGGTTGTGTCGTATAACGCAATTTTGTTATGCAATAAAGTCCCGAAGTAGAGTTTGAATTTTTTGCAATGTTGTCGTGACTCGTGAGTACGAACTTTTCAGACTCTTCTTTGTTTAAGTAAAATATTATATTTTCTGTTTAATACCTCTATGTGTAAAGCAAAAGTCAACCGAATGAAAGTAATTGATAATGGATTAATAACAGTGGAAGTTTTTAGTACAAAGAGCACGGTACTGATAACAATTGCACGGAATGTCTTTAAAAAAAAACAGGGTTTCCTTAAGAGAGATGGTTTATTCTGTGAAATGGAATAATTAAAGTCTTATAAATATTACGCCGGATGCGCATAATTACTAAGATAAATGCTGTCAATAATACTGCGAAAGGTATCGATGTTTAACCTAACTGTGAGTCGTTTTAACCCAGACCCAAAAATATCAGTTATGTCGATTAATATCCACTGTTTATAAATTGGAATTAGTTCGATCATAATATTTTGTCTACTGTATGATTGATCTTCTTGATATTGAGTCACCAGTTATGCGATAAATCCTAAGTGTCAAGAACTATTGGTTATTTATGCATATTACACTAATGCAATTTTATATGGTTGATGTGTAATGGCACAACTCTTTGGCTTTTATCAGCACAGCTTTTTTTCTGCAACAACTGCATGAATGGTACGTGGATTAAGTTAAAAAATTAATATCATTTGTTGGTTGTTTGCGATCACTATGATGTTTTCTATTTTGAAATTTTCCATTAACACGTATGTAGTTAGTTAATTCAACATTATCAAAGACTTTCACACTCAGATATCGTTCTGCATTTATTTATTCAGCAGCCTTTCGAGTATTTCCTCTGCATTCTTGAAATACTTGTATTGTACTACAGTACTAAATACTGAAATATTAGTATAATACGCTGTTTCAGTATCATATCGTAGACATTTTTAATGTGAAGGCATACAACTGAATGTTGTTGATTAACAAACGTGATACATGGCCATCTAATTAAATTTGGAAATTAATATTTACAAATTCATATACAAGAAACTCAGTAATTTTTGTAATTCGTCCGTTGTAGTGCGATTGTTACAACGCTGGGTTCCGCGTTGGTCCAGGTAGGGCCATAAAACGCCGTTTTGTGCTCATATATGGGCATAGTCGAAAAACTTTCTACAATGAACTTTTCCACGACCCCCCCACGATAGTTTATCCCCTGCGTTTAACAAACAAGCCACCGATTAACACACTTCAAATCTCACTAGCTCTGTTAACGTTACATAGCATCATATCATATCACAATAAACGTTTTTCCAATCGCACTAAACCTCGTATATCAATCATTGTTTCCATACGATTCCATAACATTAACTTATTCCTCAAGATAGTGCACTCGTGAACAATTTTGCTAATTCGCTAGGAAAGTGTCGATGGCCTTGATCGATGGTCGATAGTTACTTGCATTTATTATGGTTTTGTCTGATTTAACGACGGAAGTTAATTTTTCATATTAATATGAAATCATGAATTAATAATTGTACAAAATATAAACTTACAAAATACACTTCAAATACAGAAAGTACAATTCTTACAAAAATATTGGACAGATATATTTTGTATTGGCGATCATCGTTCTCATGGAAGAAGTAAAAACAACCCTCAAAGTTCGGGATGAAAACTTGTGTGTCTTTGGACGATGAATTTTTAAAAATAATACATAAAAAAGTATTACTTTTGATCATGTTTTTTTTTGGAAAGTATGTTAATCGATTTTACAAACATTTATTTATAGAAATTAAAATATGAAATGCAGATACTTAAAAATTTTTACTTTATATATTCAATGAAAATTACTGTATTCGTAATTTATTTACACTCTGTTCAAAGAGTCCTTGAAGAATTTGTAAACTTTCGTGTCGTTTTTTATAAAATTATATTGCATAGCTGACGCACGATTAACATTTTTAAAATTATGCTCGATCGATTCACGATTTCAAGACAGTTCATTGAAACTTGCGCGAAACCCGGAAAAGATTGAACTTTAATTTACCTACGTTTGTAAAAATGTGATAACTTTGCAAGGAGCAGATTTTATTTCAGATGTTTTGCTTTCGACAGCTTCCTCGTGTATAAATGCTGTACATCGGGAACGTATACTAATTATTCAACGTAATTCTGATATAATGGAATTCTTCAAAGAAATTATTGAATCATGAATTTTCTTGTAATCAGGAATATTTTAAGGAAATCACATCGTTACAATTCAAACGAGTCATGCTATGTAAAATTGTAAAATATCCACTATATTTTATAATTCTCCTGATCTGACACTTGTATAACTGCATCGAAATTAGACACATTGAAATTGTTGTCTTCAGCAAAAACAATCAACATATTTAAGCCGTATAGTATCACAGTATATATATTTATCTGTTCAATATTCAGTAGTCCAGTATCTGTAGCTACAGTATGAATGAAAGTCTACCGACAAGTTATGTTGATATATTTCTTTTATTCTTTTTACACGTTTTCTTATATTTTAGAAAAAACATAAAACAGTAATCTTCTCACATAGTCTCTATTGGTCCCTCTCCACTTATCTTTCATTTAATATTTTTTACGCAAAAAGTATATTTTTAGACTTCGTCTCATGTATTGAGTACATGTGGATATTCTTACACTATAGTTAACAATAACTACCACAAATAATTAATAATGACAATGGAGTAACTACCATTATTCACTAATAATAACAGTAACTTAACATAAAATTTTAATTTAAATATAAAATTATATTATGTATATTTAAATTAATAGTGAAAATACAGAACCGTAGTTATTTAATACCATGTAATTCTAATTCACATAAAGATAACTTATTTTCTTCAATATTACAACAGATAAATCATAAAAAAGAATTGACAGTAACATATTATTATATTGTTCCTTGAATGGATTTCCTTAACAATGTCCTTCGAATAGTGTACATTTCTTGATATTGCCTTTGATATTTTATTCATGATAATTATTCATGATAAATACAGTTCAAATTATATCATATTTGGTCTCATTGTAATCAGAAGTATCTGACCAGTATGCTAATGAAACGTACATCCAGAAGAAAACTAAAAATAAAAAAGTTAATTGGTCGATTTTATTATAGTATCATTGTATATTTGTGCTGTTATACTGATACGAAGGCTTTAAAAATCTCTTAATGTTGTACGAAAAACATTAATAAAAATATATTATTTAAACAAGTGCATTTTTCTGATAACTGGATACGTAGCTAGATTTGTCGTTCAAAAGTGCAAAATCTTCACTTTTAAACATTTTGTTGCATTTAACAGTTATCGAGATACTGGACCAAGTAAATTTTTTTACTTCGAACTTTGGGTGGTTGTTTTCAAAATGAAGCGTTGAATATTTTTGTAATAATTACTTCCTACACACCGTAAAAGTTGATCGGTTCCAGTTTGAAACCGTCCACAGTCAGTATCATCGAACACGCTCGTATCTACGTTTTCAATGTATTGTAGAAGATCGTATACGTGTATTTATGTTGAACCGGTTCGAGGCATTAATTAAAATTATGCGCTATTATGCAATACACGTATTACATTTCAGATGATTTGCATTTAATTGTGCCGATTGGTTTCGAACGATTACATATTTTTTTGACCTTGATAAACGAAGTTCACTCCTGCAATATAATTAATTATTCTTCGATAGAAAACTAATAGGTTATAGTACTCGTATTCTTCATGCTCTGCAACAAATTACAAAAAATCGTGTCTTTTATCTCTGTTACTATACTTTACTTGTACGTGTATTATTTTGAATTCTCATCAGATTCATTCTTTGTTGCATAAAAGCCTCGATTAGTGACATTTAAACTGTCTTTGGAGAATTTATTATAATAATTATAGATTGATGTAGTACGTTTTGAATTTTTTTAAAAATAACTTACATACATATTATTCCTTATTTAAAAATACACATTTTTCATATTTGAACGTATATATGTATTTCTGTTTTAAAAAGTTATTCTTTTTTTGAAGATATTATACTTAATTTATGCGTTTTTTGTAAGCTGTACATAAACTTAGATGGTATTTGTGTCATTTATTGTTTTTAGTTAGAAATAACGACGAGAGAACTATGATTCATTTTGTGTTATTGATACGGATTCTCAGTAATTTAAATAAGAAATTGTACTATTAAAACACGATTCACTTCGTCGACAATCTGGGAAACACCTATCTAAAAAATCTATGGTTGAGATGTTGAAGATAGCAATTGCCAAATACGACGAGCGTCAATAGAATATGCAATAAATTCTTGCAAAACATGCAATTGCATCTTATTGTCACTTTATATTACGTAAGTCGCGATATTTGGTAAAAAACTGTTTAAACGAGGAATTGGATATAAGCGTGACACGCGATAAGAAAATGATGCTGTTAATGCTGGATCCACATTGCTGTTCACGAACAACTCGCGAGCAGTGTGGATGCTTTCGCGAACAACGAGCAGCGAACTCCTCAGCGAACCGCGAACACCGTTCAATTACTTCAACAATATACAGTGAAAATCTGAAAATCCGGATTTTCTGAATTCTTGGGTAGTATATTTAAAATTGAAATTTAGGGGAGTATAAAAAAGAAACGAATAAGTATACTTTTACTGTAAAAGAAATGTACGATAAACAATTGTCAGTGGAACTTATTTTATACAAATTAGAACTGTCGTTTACTTACTAAATACAGTGGGCGTGAAAAGTGTTCGTACAGTGACTAATTACGACTGAAATGCTGAATAATAATGTTTGTTAAACAATATTTTTTAATATCAAATAAATAAAAAAAATATTTAAATTGTTTATAGAAATATCAAGGAAAATGAACAAAATGGCAGAAGTGAACGCGTAATAAGTATTCGTACAGTTACAGTACGTACAGTTATTATTCATTATTCGTACATCTATGATTCAAATTTTGTTGTGTAAACACAGCGTAATTAGTTTCAAACATCGCTTACTTATGCTAGTTGGCGTAGAAACGTTGTCTGAAATTGTAGCACATACATACAGAACAGTATTCATCAAAAACTCATGTTCATTTAAGTACTGAAAAAATGGGCATTGAAAATAATTTTGTGTTCATGTAAGATAATGATTTTATACCGCTTATAACATAAGAATGTGGATTGCATATAATACGCCAGCACATTTAAAAAAATTCCTGCAATCACCAGATATTAACCCTATCGAGCATTTGTGTTAAATTATTATTATTACTAGATACATCGGGAATTGCAACAGAATCTGACAGATTTTTATGTTATATATTACTCATCAGGATTATGAAACATATCAAAACATTTATTTTTTATCGTGATTACACTATCAATGTACGTCAGTGAACAAACAAATGGTAACGTTATTATACGCTTTATAGGAAATGTAAAAATTACGTAATTAAATAACGATAATACTTTTTTACTATTGTTCACGAGAAAAGTTGAATTGCGACATACGGTTCACTTTCTCACCGTTTCTACTACGAATAACGGAACAGCCTGTATGTTTTACGTATGTACAAGCATGCCCAACGTTATTAGCATATTAAAATATTTTCTTTAGTTTATAGTACCATATATGTATAAAAAATTCGCCAATCTTTCCGGAATTCAATTACGAAATGACTTGAAAGAAAACCAAGCGCTTCGTCGACGGTCAGTGATAGGTTAATTACACCCTTATCCTTTTATTCTCGTATTTCATGAAATGGACAGGTATTACGTGGCACGTTACATAAAAACGATCTTGAACTGCGTACAACGACTCACCTTGAATCGGTGAGCGAATTGCTCCACGAGCCATTTCATTGTATTTCATTGTATATACTTTATTTACCACGTGTACGCTGTTCTATCAGATTTGCAATCGAACCAATTTAGTGTCATCTACATCGGTTCCCTTTTACTGTACTTTTCCCCTATATTTGAATCTATTGATTTTAATTATAATTTTTTGTTCAGAATTTAGCCATAGATACCGAGAAAATGACATACATAAGAATAAAATTAGAATAATACTTACGATCGTTTTAGTGAAAAGTTTCACACGAAGTACGTACAGTAATCTAATTCATAAATCTCTGATATCTACTTTTTCCGGAATTATGAATGATCTATCAAATTTTGCATAAAAGATTATACCATAAAGGGTTTTAAATTAATATGTAATTACTGAAATATTATCAAAATAAATTTCATTTCGAGCGTTGTATGAAGCATTGATCGTTACAATCACTGCCATTGCGTAATTGGGTAATGAGTGAACGAGAAACTTTTTCAAACGTTTTTGCAGTTATTGCAGCATATGTATAAATAATACGCTCACGCATATTTTTGACCGTCATCGGTGACTGGTGATAAACTTCATTTTTTAATGCTCACTAATGGAAACAATCCAGCGATGTTAGATCTGACGAACAAACTAGTCAAGCAGTATTACCGTCAAGAAACATATAAACGTATAAGACAGTCTTCGCCAGAGCTTGAATGAAACCGTTAAAATCTTCAATCAGTTCTCATATAACAGTTATTTGTTTACTTTAAATTTTTCTGTTATATGAAAACAGTTTTATATCCATTGAAACTTTATGTATAGATAGAAAACTTTTATTTTTTCCAGAAATGGGGAAAATTTCTGTTCGAAGAAAAACAGTTATTCTAGTGTTGTGTAGGATGAAGCCTTAAATCGTTTTATATAGAGTGGTATTTAACTTCCTTAGAAGTATGAGGATTTCAGTTATCTGGGTGACTTTGTCAAAATTTAATAGAAACTGAAATTAAACGTAAAGTTGCAATCTTCTTATTCGATTCTTTCCATGATTTTTATTGTATTATTGTATTATTGTTTTATTGTATCTTGATACAATAAATATTGTAAATTTTATTGTATCAAGATACAATAAAACAAGGATTTCAAGAGTATAGTAACAGGAAACCAAACAAATTTAAAAAACAGCTGGAAACGCAGAAATACGTGGCAAATTACATTTAACCTTTGATCTACAAATGACTTCATTGATGATAAAAGCATATAATAACAAATTTTAAATACTGAACCCTAACGTCGTAAAACTTATAATTAAAAACTTAAGGTTATCGCTTATCAGTCAGAACTTGAAAATTTAAATGTCGCTTAAAATTCTTAATGGCAAGATAACTAGGAAATTCATTTCATGTTTAAACGTTAATTTTTATTTATAATGTATATTTATTTAAATAAAATTTTTCACCAGAATTTCTAATAATTACCTTGCACAACATCGAATACAGTATAAAATAAGCAATTTTTTAAATTTCTTTAGAATACTTAAATTCAAAAAATTAAGAAGAGACTAATAAATAAATACAAAATGTGTACGTTCTTGAACAATTTCAGAAACAATAAAAATAGTGACTTAAACCGCTTCTACTACCATATTACGATTTATATAAAATTTCTAACTGTTCTATATAAAATTCTTAATACCTAAATTCAATTACTTATTATCTAAAATAACATATGCGTAACTGAATAAACGGTCCTTGGAAATTTTTGAGAAAATCGGAGGAAGCTGGTTAGTTACGTCTGGACCGACATAATAGTTTCAATTGCCAAGTTTTTATGCAGTTACTAAATGTTTAAAATATCATTTGCATGCGAAAGAGCAGCAATCATCTTGTAAATTTTTGAGTAAATTACAAGAATTCGTCTAGACAGGTGTATTTTCAGAAGAAACAGGTAATCAAAATTATATATGTATAACTACCTGGTGTCTAGAACAATGTATGAGAACCAGAAGCATTGTAAATAAATTGTGGTCACTAAAAGATTTTTACTTTAAACTACACAACGATTCTAAGCATACTCTTCATACTGTAAAAAAATTGGTCTTGTACATTACGCTTCAATTTCTTGAAATTCTACTATAATGATCAGATTTTTAACCAATGGAAGATTTATGAATAGAAATTATTCAAAAATTAATCAAACAAATTGTAGAAGTTAGATATATTTAATAAAAAAAAAATCACATGTTTCATGGTGTTATTAAGATTGATGTTGTAAAAAGATGTCTGCTACTCAAATTGAATACACACAATAAAATTGTAATACGCGTATCTTACTGCTGTAATAAAAGTACTTTGATAATTTAATTTTATTAACCAGCAAACGTTCGGTTCAAAGACGTTCGAATACTTTCGTGAGCCATGCAAGAGGAGTTGCAGGTTCTGAAAATTTTCGAGACAATTACGAGTAAACCGCCCAGTCGCATTGGTCCGGTGGGTTCCGACTCTTCTACACTTTCACTCAATTTCTCTCGCATATATAGAGTAAAGTTGCTTAAATTGGGCCGCTTAAATAACCCGAAAGTGATACAAACTGATGAACATTCGCCCAATGGTCAAAATATACGGACCAATGTCTTTAACGTGAGCATCTAGAATAGGTAAATTTCTATCGCCGATACGAAAAAGAGTCGAAGATAAAGATTGAGCATCTTTTCTCAGTTATATTTTACAAGATTTTATTTCCATGGAACTTTTTTCCAAGTCGAGTAGTATAATTTTATTAATGCAATGTTGTAGCTTATAATGAAATAATTTTGTTCACATATGATATATTGACGTGGCCAGTCTCATATTAAAAAAAAAATAACGAATAATAATAATGAACGTTTTACAATTGCATATATCTGCATGAATTGTACAACAAATACTACATCAATATACAGGATTAAAGTGGATTAAAAATGCAACGAAGCTCCCGTTTACAAAAATCAACATGACCCAGGATGAAGGGTGGAAAACTATAATATTTTGAAGAGAAAAAAGAGGTAATCTAGGTGGTTCTAAAGAATTTATACAAATTTCGTCTTCTGTGCGTTAAATTGTAATATTTTTACAATGAAATAGTTTTTTTTTTAATTCTATACATTGATTTTTTGTTTTCTATTATTCCTTGATTATTTCTTAGCAATTTTTTAATATTATTACCGAAATTCTTACCATGTTTATTCTAAATAGTAACGTTCTTACAGAAATTTCGTCCATTGTATTGGAGAAAAAACTATCTAAATTGTACGCATTTTAAAATTTGTATGTGGATTGTATTTAAAATTATTATTGAATGAAAAAATTCTGGAGTGGTACATGCACGCTGAATCCTTTCTCGCATGCCTTCTGGTACTGTGGGGATATCGTGAAAAACTTGTTTTTTCGAGTATCATTACAGAAGAAAGTCAGTTGGATGTTGAAGGAGATCGTTTTGATGAGCACCTTTCGAAAGAAAACAGGAAATATTTACTTCGAAACACGTACACCTTATACAGTTATTATTTTACTCCAATATAAATGTGATTTTTGTTATGTTCGAATTATTTTTAATTTATTAAACATAAACTTAAGCCAAGACAGTAATTTATAGCTTGAACTTGCAATTGTTTGGATCGACTTTGCGTATTATACATTGCTAGCAAATGTTCCAATTGCGAGAAAAAATCGTTTTTATCCGGGTATGTGCATTATTTCAATTTGGATATTTATAAGATCAAATTATAGATGCATTTAGAGTAACAGTATCGAGGACATTTATAAATAGTCGCCTTGGTTATCTTGATGCTTGTTTGCAACAGAATGCTTTTTTGTCTACTTGTCAACGTTATCTAGCCCACCTTTTGTTCGATAATAATTCTCTCTTCACTTACTTCTGCGTCCAAATGTTCTATTTATTCTATTCTATTTTTTTAGGAAAATATAGGAAACCACTGTTTAGTTCTTGTTTTAATATGCAAAACTAGAAGAAAATTCTCTTCGATCTATTTTTATTAGATCTTCCTTCTTTTCAATAGGTCATGTGCACGTTACTTGGCTAATATTATTTACAATCTTAACTGATTCAAACGACTATTTATAAATATTTATATAATATATACTCTTTTACTTTTGGATGGAAGACTGTCTTAGCGATCGAATAGCAGACTCCGGATCCATTTTGAATAGAATCTGAATTTTATTATTTTCTATTCTAGTACAAGGTTTCTGATTAAATTTTTACATTATCGTATTTGTAAATTACGATTAAATTCTATCCGACGATGTAAGAAAGATTTTCTTAAAGCAAATTGGTACTGAATATATTTTAAGCAAAAAATATAGTATTTTGAAAAAAAAATTTTCATATAAAAAAAGAAATTTGGTTGGGAAGCAACCTCTGGCTACATCTCGTGTTTGTGTAAATTATTCTTATATGATTACAACTGTATTCTTAAATGTGTACAATGATCAATTAATATTAATAATAATAATAATAGTTCAGAGGTTTCACAAGTTTATTTTGTCGAATATTGCCTAAAATTGTTATATTTCCTGTTGGTAAAGATTCGATAAGATCGGCTGAAATAAAAAATGATCTGTGGTCGCATTTATCACTGAATGAAATAAGAATTATAGTATGTAAATCGGATATTAAACGACTTAGGCTAGTTTGTTGTATGGATATGATGTATTAACGTCTGCTGGTAATCAAATCTTGTTATTACGTTTTGCTTTGAATTGTTTTACTGCCTGAAGGTACAGCGGTTACGCGACTTATTAATTGTTCCGTGATCATACTCTCATAAGGATAAAAAGGCTATTTAGAATTCCAAATAAATGCTTTTTAGTCTTCTCGAATGGCTATCAGTTCATTAATGGCTCTTTTGTTATCTCGAATTAGATTGTTATCAAATTTGATTAAACGCGAGATTTCTAAAAACCTGTTTCTTGCAATTACAAAAACGAATATAGAATTCCTACAAGATTCTCAAGACGTCTAAAGTTGTGTGACATTTTCCTTATGATAATGAAATATTGCACCAGATAACGTCGTATCAAAACATGCTAATAACTCTGTTTTTTTTTTTATAGGTTTCCATGTTATGTTTCATAATATGACATCAATGATATCATCTGTTACGAATAGAGCTGAACAGTCAAGAATACTGTCAGCATTTTGAGTAACTACGACAAATAGTAGTTTTGTATTTGCACTGTTATTCGCTATCAAATATAACTTGAGTACTCTAAAGCCAGAGTCTACTAAATCTTAACTGCGTTTGAGGCAATGTTTGACGAATCAGACTGACTAACGTGTTCAGCAGCAAACGCTGAACGAAACACCAATTAACATTTCTGACTCTTTTATTTTAAAGTTCCCAGCTCGGAGCGAATTATATAATTTATTGGAGACACGATCGTGTTTCTAGAATTAAAATTCTGAAGACGTAGTCGTGTTACCAGCAATAAAATGCACTTTAACCTTTTGACGACAACGGACGAGAGACCATTTAACTATGGCGTCGCACAGTGGGACAAATTGACTATGTTAGAGTAAAAACCGCAGAACTCTTGATAGAAACGAGACAAAGGGATGATTTTTTTTTTAAATTAAAGCTAACATATAAGAGATATTGATTTCAAAAGTTATACAAGTATTTAGGAATGAAAAACAACGAAGCAATTAAGGTGAACCATCATTGTTGCGTTATAAGAATGAAAATGTGATTAATAATCACTGATTATTAAATCTTGTTCAAAACAGTGGAGTGATATTGTGGATCTGTAATCTTATCGCACGTTTGCACTATTCTAATTTTTTTCAACAGTGTTAATTCAGTAAATGCTGAAGGAAGTTTATTTACAGTGTAAACAAATATATATTTGTCTATACTCTTATAACTGCAGAAGTCAATATCTTTCGAACGAATAGTTTCCAAGCATTTTTCCAAAGGAAAGTTCTAAATTTATATTTCAAGTCTGATTATATAACACGAGAGCACCTTGTATTGTTTATTTTTCCAAATATTAGTCGAGCTAGCAAAAAAATTAGGGGGAATGACTTTCCAAGTTCACCTGTGTTATCGTATATGATATAAAATTCCACATATTAAATGACGTTTAATTTCGTCCAATTGAAAGGTTGTGAAATGTCAAAAAATTTGTTGCATCCTTTGTAACCATTCATCTTCACCACAATCATTCGATCGTTCGCATACTGTCGATATCGATCCATATATTGTTTAATCGAACGCAACGGAGCTCGCAATGCATGTGTCGTCAAGTTACATAAATTCATCTTTAATGGTAATTTATTAATGGAACGATCAATGATTTCAATTGTAATTCAATTATTGATCCGGTTACTTGACCGTTCCCATGGAATATAATCAAAAGATGAATCATTTAGAGATAATTAGTACGCAGTAGAACCTTAACTCCAACAGAACTAAAGCGAACAAAGTGAGTCGTCCTAAAGATTGTTTTTCTTTGGATAGAAAATATATTTCTTCCCGTGAGAATACATTATTAATATTTTTTCGAATCACATGGTCAAATGTTGCACATTTCATTGAAAAACGCAAGGTGACCTTCATATCATTTTTTTATAGGGAATAATTTACAAATAAAATCAGATTGCAGAGTCAAATGGCACACGCTGTTTACCATATGACTTACTTCTAATGTGAAAGTTTCTCTAAATGTAAATTGTCACATTTCAAATTATGAATCAATGTTTTGGTTACAACGTCCAAACATTATCTATTTCTAATGTTTATCGCTTAAGGGGTTAACGTTATTTTTACATTAAAAAACAAAAATCGAAATTTTTCTTGTAAAATGAAAGTTTGACCTCTTAAAAATAATATGAATTATATTTCATTGAAAAAGTTGTAGTAATAAAAATGTGCTTATCTAGTATCGATAAGCAGCGCGAATTTTGTGAGATTTTGTTTTCGAAGTATAATAAAAACATGACTGGTAAAAACAGTCTGCTTTCTTTTAAATGCCACAATTTCTTATCACATACGGCAGGAAATATCTTAAATCAGTCATATCAAACACATGACCCGTTTAACCCTTCTTTGTATAATAATGGCTTTAAACCAGTTACATATTTAAGATACAAAAAAAAGTCAATCGCGAAGGATGATCAAAAATTTTTACGTATTAAATACTTTACCATTTCAAATACATTATTGATTTAATTGATACGCTGAGAATTTTTCTCTTTTTATATGAAGGTTTGTTACTTGCATTTATTTAACAATGAGAAACAACAAAACACTTAAAACATCAAGATCAAGTGATCAACACCTTTCTTTAATTTTTAAAATTACAGTAATTCAAGATTATCTAACAAATTTTGACGATTTAGGGTTAGCAAAATGGTTTTACCATGGTTCGGATTATTTAGAATTTTTCACCAAGCGAGCTATTTTTTACCGAGCGAAGTGATGGATGAATTAGCTGTCAGAGATCTAGAATCCTTCGTAAAAAAGAAGCATCGGTCGACAGAAGAAGGCAAAATCTTATAATAGTGAATGTCACTTTCTGTCACAGCCATTCCTCAGACACAGCGAAGGTCGCAGGTCTTCGTTTTTGCCATTATTATGGACGTCGACGACTATGAAAAGAAAAATGATACCGAGGCTAAGATCGTGATTGTTTTTCAAGGCCCGGAAATTTTGTTATTTGTTTCGTGACACAGGCTTAAACAGTCGTTGACAATTATTTACGTCGAGGTAGGGTAGACCGGAATTAAATATAACAAATTAAATATATTATAGACACTTACGCATGTTGGTTATAAAATGAAGAACAATAATTGAAAAATACATATGAGTACGGTATTTTTGTAACAGTTCAATGCATAGAATACAAGAAACATTCAAACAAAAAGTGCACACAATAAATAATTTATGCTGATATAAATATAATATATTGTTATAGTTGCGATTCAGAGTAATTCTCATTTTAGTAAAAAGAAAACACCAAATTTGACCAACCAATTATTAAGAGTAAAATAAGATACTAGTTTTTAGAGGGACAATCGGTAATGGAACATGTACGTACTGAGATAGGAGTTTAGTTAATAAAACGATAAAGTAATAATCGAAGTACATAAATCGTGGTAGTATAAATTAACGTTTAAAATTGAATATTTGCTCAGAGGATGGGGGAATAAATGGTATTATTAAGAAGAAAACGAGAAAAATGCTTTTAGAGCATGCTTTTATGATATGTTATAAGAAATCGGAAATTAACAGTTATTTATACGACAAGTCTACGAAAAGCTATAAAAATGCAATTAACTGTAAGAACATAGCAGTAATTATAACTCATTTGATTACAATCTTCCGATCGTATTTACTTCGGACCACGATCTACGTATTTCTAATATAATCATTCAGAAAATCATGCCAAAAATTATAATAAATTGTTGCTTAGTCTGAACAACTAATGAAAAGCAGTTGATTATTAAAATTTACGTGCCATGAATATTATTCGAAACAAGAAATTTATTTATACCGCATTATTTGTGTTCTAAGTAATTAAAAAATTATCGTTTATTCTAGAAATGACAAAAGAAACATCATAAACTAGTATAAATATAAAAAAATAATTGTGTTTATGATTATCTCTGTCACACTTTCTGCAAATCTAATAATAGTATCGAGTCCATTGTTACTTTTGTCAATTAATATACAAACTACTTCACACTGTTACACGAGTTGGTTTTCATTTAATATTCATTGTAATTGATTGTCTCAAGTACATCTGCGATCGTAATTACAAAACTAGCGTTTTCATTAATATAATTCGTATAATAGCTTGAAGCACATTTTAATTGGTAAGTTGTACAGATATATAAGCGAAGATCATAAACATTTAATTAAGGAAAAGAATTCAACACCGTTTCGATACGTACAAATCGCAAATTTACATACATTTATATCTCCTTTGGGCATTAAATTGGATAGACGGTTATGTTTGTTTCAATACTGCACTATTTTATGTATAATGAACCGGTTTAATTCAGCTGTAATCGCAGGTGTAAGAGTTGCGTTTAACGAAGCATATACAATTTTAATATCGTGGAATAATAAATACCATGCGGCGAGGACTATGAAAGCTTCAGAAATGGGGTCAGGCAGAGCGAGAGAAATACTTCCCTGACTCCTATGCCACTATGTAATAATTAATTAATTGTATAAATATAGTAATTACGACTGTAATTATGACTGAATTTAATTTTACATAAAATAGTGTAGTATTCAAACAAACTCAGCAGTCTATTTAAGTTAGTGGTCGAAGGAGACATAAATGTAAGCAAATTGCGATTTACGAGTATCGAAACGACGTTGAAATTTTTCCTGAACTAAGCGATGATAATTATCACTGATATACATGTAAAGCTTATCGATTAAAATAAGCTTTAAGCTATCATGCAGTTCATAATAATTAAAACGTTAGTTTTGAGTTTACGAGCGCAGTCGCATTTGGGACAACCAATTACAATAAACGTCAAATGAAAATTAATTCTTGCAATAGTTTTTCATTAAAACCTCAATTACGATCTCATTATTCAAACAGTATGAAGTATTTCGTGTTTATATTAATAAACAAAAGCAAACGTGGACTGGATGGTATTATTGGACACACCTAGGGTTGCAAGAATGGTGAGAATTGTAGAATATGATATTTTGGATTTATTCGATAAAAAAACCTTTATGGCATTTTGATCATCATTTGTCTTTCATTTTCTCTTGTTAATAACACCAATTATTATAATAATTGTAAGTAATCTTTCACCTCATTTTCTGAATGATTATGTTATCAATAGATCATCCATCCGTCATCCGAAGTAAATAGGATCGGAAGGTCGTAACTAAACGAATTATAATTACTGTCATATTTTTGCAGTTGATTGCATTTTTATAGCTTTTTGTAGAGTAGTCGTTTAAATGACTATTAGTTTCTGATTTCTTATAACGTGTAGAACAATAGAGTAAAAAAATGTTACGTTTCAGGTGATTTCTAAAATTGGCGTATTTTATACGTGTTCCTTTAGGTTCCCATAGTCAGCATTTCTAAATTCCAGACTCTTAATCCCATTGACATCTCTCTTATTCCGTGGTTTTACTCTAAAATCCTTTCGTCAAATAGAAGTGGTTTATGACTCGTTAGAATGAGTAGATTTACGTCATGCACATCCCAACCTGTGGGTCGTAATTATCATTCAGAGATCTGTCTTTAGGCCTCTATTACTTGATATCTTTGTTACCGACCTTCTCTGGTGATGATATGCAAGTTTTACATGCGATAAAGTCATCCACAATCAGTATTGTGATAAAGAAAATAAAATCGATTCTAGACAAAATACACTGTCAATGTACACACGATTTTAAATAAGATAAATGAATGTATGGAAGTTAACAATAATCATTTTAAACATCCGAGGTACATATTTCTACTGAAACATGTAAATTTGAAAAACGTGATTTCATTGCTCAAGGTCATCTGAAGGTTGAATGTATAATTTTATCAATTATAACAGTATATGGTAGAGGACATACATTCTTTCATTTGAAAAAAAAAGTCAATGATTTTGGAATACCAAAAAATATGACCTTTAGATAAATTTGTTTACTTATCATAAATATTTGCTCTACCAAGCAAATAGTGTTTTTCCTCTGACATTTTTTCTATCATCAAAAGCATACGAAATATTTAAGGTGCTCGAGTTGAGGAATATTTTAGTATATTTGTCTTTTAGTTTTTTTATCCATTCCTTGACAACTCCTTTTGTCTCAATCTTTAGTAATCTCCATCTTGAATTATTGTGACGTTGTATAAATACGTGGCCTTTGTCTTTCCTCTCGACTTGCCTCTTGCGTGCAAAATGCCAAAAATTGTTGTCTCCGATTCAAGGAGAATTCAATGATCGTAAATTTGATCATATCTCTTTGAAAAGTTTAGCTGGCCGAGCAGGATGCAGATATGAATCTTTTACCTTTGTTGCCTCATCTACAAGTCCCTTAACAGTGGTTCAATCTTTCATACCACTTTGTAAATTCTATTCCGCCCGACGACAGTCTATTCCAGTTTCAAATGTGTAAAAACTTAAAAATACTGATAAACTTTGTATTACAACTGCCCTATGGACAAGTATTAATACTGATAAGTTATCGGTGATAACGTCCTCACAATAATCTGTCATTTTATAAATAACGATTTTCAATTCAAGACATGTATGTATTATCGAAACAACAAAATTTTCCGGAAATTTTTTTTTCCTTTGAAGAAACAGCTGCAAGCCTTCTTTTTGACTTTTTCCTCATATTTTTGGGGATTTTAAACAAAAATTTGAATAACACACCGACTTCTTTTTAGCGCTTTTGCAATTTGTACTTGATTTTTTTTTAAGTAATTTGTATAGGATAGACCTGCACAGATCTGCACACTTTAAAAGTTTTTAACAGACTAATTCAAGTGCCTTAATATTTTGTTCACTTGACATTGCAAAACAGTAAACTTTAAAAACTACAGTGTACTTGGCTTTGTTTGTTTACATTAATACATAGTCTTAAACAAAACTTGCTCGTTTATAATGCAGTTTATTTATAATAATTGTAAGATTTTACCAAATGTACATGAAATTTTTGATGTGTACAAGGATGTCGTAAAACATAGAATTTGCTAATAGATTTGTTCGCCACTATTTCGCATACACAAGGAAAAATAACGCCGGAATTCGTGTCCTCTCATGCAATCAGCAAACATTACTAGAAGCGTTTGGCCAACTTTTTCTCGACGAGTCGGTTAGGTCATCGGTACCATCATTGATGCTGTGCAGTTAGCGATTATGCTCGAGAATCTCGCCTTAAGAATTCTTGGGACATTACGAAAAGTGTATTTTATCGATTCTCAAGAATATAATTGTGTACCATTTTCGGATTCTCAAATTTCGAAGAAAATTTTTGGTTCAATTTTCAAACGGCCATAGCTCCTACAGTAGTGAATGGATTTTATTGAAATTTATTCTGGAAGTAGAGCTCATGGATACCTACAAAAAAGTATTAGACAACATTTCCGTAATACATCAACCAAATTTATTAAAAATCAAAAATGAATTTTTAAGAAAAATCGACAAGGGGTAGGTGCCTAAAATTTTTCAGCGAAATTAGAAAATTGGAAATCGTTCTAAAAAAATTATTTTTGATTGCAGGGGTCAATTACAATCATTTTTGGTCAATAGACATACCACCGAAATCCTACGCACTTTCGAGAAAAAAATTCTTTACCGGATATACAATGTCTGACCAGAAATGATTCTCCTGTATGCGTATGTTTAAAACATCATAACTCCTGAACGGATTGGAGGATTTTAATAGCACAAGGTTGGGGTGAAGGGGTCGAGAGGGACCTCCTCTCCTGATTGACCAACAAAGTTTGATACTTAAATTTCTATCGCTAGAGGCGATTTTTTAAAAACTTTTCTGATCTTATTTATTATTTCAGGAAGTAGCTGGCTTTTTGTAGCCCCTTCTCCCCACTTCATCGAGGACACCAGCGATACATCAAAACACCTGCGGCAGTAAAATTTCCATAAAAGCATCTACGAACGAGCGGCCGGCAAATGTATTCGCATCGAGGCTCTTCCGATTTGGAGAAGTACTCGAAAACACACGAAACTTTGTGAGCAAACGTTTTAAATCATAGACGGTAACAAGATGACTTCGCGTCTTTACCTTGAAATTTTGTACTTTGATTGTGACACGACGTCACGTAGATCGTCCAAGACATTATTAGAGTCAGAGCTTATATTACAGGATACATCAAAGATATGTTGAATTTACATAGAATTACTTTTTTCAGAAAAATAGAATTGACAACGTTATTTATTATGATAACAAATGTGTTTCACAAATAATTATTAATAAAAATTCGTTTTTTTTCTTTGTTTGGTATCATTGATAAAATTGTTTAAGATAAATATAACAATATCTTATTTTAAAGATTTTGATTATCGTTTTCACATTGTCGTTTCGTATCCCAATATAGAAACACGAACGGTTTCTTCAAATTTCGTTTTAATAATATGAAAGATCTAGAAATATAACTAAGTTTATAATTATTCACAGCATTATAGTTGGAAGACAACTGTCTTAAACAAAATGTTTCTCAAACGTTTTATCAGAAATGGCGACAATACTACTGCTTAGCTAACTCGTTAGATCTAACGACGCTTGATTATTTTCTTTGGGGAGCAATAAAAAATGAAGTTTATCGTAAGCCAACGGCGACGGTTAATGATATGCGAGAGCATATTATCAGTGCATGTGCCGCAATAATTGCAGAAACGTTTGAATAAATCTCCCGTTTACTCATTATCTTATTACGTAGTTGCATTGATATTAACAGGCAACACTTTGAATACCGCTTGAAATAAAATTTAGTTTTAGAATAAGTAATTACTGATTGCAGACCTTATTTGGTATAATACTTTTTCACGCAGAATTTGATAGTTTATCCGAATTCAGGAAGAAATATTAAATATTTTATTTAAAAGCTGAAGGTAATCTTTATACATCTCGAAAGTAACAAAAATACAATAATATATATTTCCCAGATAACCATGCATGTTTTATTGGAAATATTTTTTCATACAGTAAATAATTTACGAATTATTTGAACTGATCATATTGGAAGACTTATTCTGTATGTGCCTACAACTAGACAGTATTACTATATCCATGTTTTCACACGTGCTTATATTATTATGTATTCAGGTTGTTGCACCAGCTAGAATAGAAATATTAATCTAAATTTAGCTTTACTAAAATTGGTGCAAGATCCAGGAATTAGTGCTACTTTTATTTCACAAATTTCTTATACACAACCACAATCATCTGCCCAATGATGCCGAGTTTACTATTATTGAATCGAAAACAAAGAGAAAAGAATTTATTTATAATTCACGCGATTGGATTGATTTAGTTTCTAGTGTAAAAAGAAGTAATCGATTGTATAATAAAAGAGATTTTCCTAAAACTATTTCACTGTGTCTTCGATCGTTCCGTTTCACGTCACTCCCTCGTATGCATAAATTCAAATCCACATTTTTGTGGATATATGGACAGATATATCGATATCTGTACTAATGGTCGTACTTCTTCTCACAATATTAAGCAAGTGTTTTCTTTCTTTCGCACCCGTACATTTGTACCATAATGCAGATTAAACGATTAAAAATTACTAGGTTAAGAAAATTGGCGCTATATTTGACGTTTTTTGGTTTAACGAGCAAACATTTATTGCCAATAATTCTAACATATAGGCATCTCAGACATTTTTTTTTTCGATAATTTAATTTATATTGAATTATGATCGGAGGTTACATATTTTATGGCTCAAAATACAACGCCGCATTGCACTTATGAATGTTAATTATGAATATTAAGGACCCATTACTGGTAATTTTTACACTTGCCGATTGCACTTCCACTTATTATTGCCATTGTCATTAACCTTCTTTTCCATGTCATTTGTCAATAACCTGCTTCGTTATGGTTATGTAATGTCATACATCTTTGCACGTTCCCTCATTTCGTGTTCTCGAAGAACTTCCATACCATTATTATGCGAGTTCATGGCCCAGTGATCCCCAAACTTTCTCTGTTTATGCCACTCTACCTAATTTGGCAGTTTTTTCGTAGGCCTAAAGAAATACCCAATAGTTGCATTAGTTAAGTAGCTGTGTCTAAAGTACTCGATAAGCTATTATTAGACAGAAAATAGTAGATCGTCGCAAGAGTATTCAATAAAATTTTGAAATGTTGCGTAGTGGACTGTTTGGGAACCACTGCCTGGATAGTTCAAACAGAAATACACATTTTCGCAGTGATTTAACTAGGAACCGTAAATCAATAACCTCTAAAGTAGGCAAATTTTAAGATATTTAATAACTTAAATATTTGTTTTCAAACTTATTTGTAGAATCAATTCTATTTTTTCGCCTTAGGTCTGTAATTATGCATAATAACAAAAATGGTTTGATGATGATTTAATTCGAGTAACAACAAAATTATACCACAGATTTAAGCAAAATCTAGAGAGTCCCTTTTTCTGTATAACTGTCGCCCAAAAAATATTAACCCCACGGACCATTTAATTTAAAAGAAAAATGAATACTTTATTTGGACAACATGGTATCTATAAGGTGTATTGTAAAGTGAATCAAAAATAAGTATGTCCGATTTGATCATCTCCTCGAGTGATAGTTAACTTTTTGTAGCTAACTTCTGTACAATTCTCAATCATAAACTAAGTTAGTTTAACTGATTATTCTAATCTGTTTTTTATAGAAAGTGTTCGATAACTCCTTTTTTACCTTAACGGAAGATTAAAAGTCAATATTATGTCAATATATTGAGTAGGTAATTAGTATGCATTATTGAAAGAAATTCCAGACGCCTAGTCAGACAGTTCTTGAACGAACGATTTTCTAACGTGTGGATAGGTTATACAGGGTGTTCGGCCACCCCTGGGAAAAATTTTAATAGAGGATTCTAGAGGCCAAAATAAGACGAAAATCAAGAATACCAATTTGTTGATGAAGGCATCGTTAAAAAGTTATTAACAATTAAATTCAAAAATTCCAAATCGTTCTGAAAAAATTATTTTCGGTTGCGGGGGTCAATTACAATCATTTTTGGTCACTAGACATACCCCCGAAATCCTATTCAGTTTCAAGAAAAAAATTCCTTACCGAAAATATAATTTCTGGTCAGAAATGTCTGCCCGAATTTTCATGCGAATCTTTAAAACGTCATAACTTCTGAACGGATTGGACGATTTTAATGTTTAAAAAAGCAAACTACGCGTATTTTGATGGAAAATATGTACAAATCGCAAAAATATTCGAAAAGTTGGTCCTTGATCCCACAAAATGAGAAAAACCCCATAAATATGGTCCAATTTTCAAACAGCCATAATTCCCACAATTGTGAATATATTTCAATGAAACTTTTTACTGAAGTAGAGCTCATGGGTACCTACAAAAAAGTATTAGACAACTTTTCTGTAGGACGTCAAACAAAATTACTAAAAATGAAAAAGGAATATTTAAGAAAAATCGACAGGGAGTAATAGGTGCCTCTTCTCGGCAAAATTGAAAAGTTTCAAATCGTTCTGGAAAAATTATTTTCGGTTGCGGAGGTCAATTGCAATCATTTTTGGTGAATACACATACCCCCGAAATCCTACCCACTTTCTAGAAAAAAATTCAGTACTGGCTGAACTTTAAACGTTAATAACTTTTTAATGAAGGCTCTATCAACAAATTGGTATTCTTGATTTTCGTTTTATTTTGGCCTCTAGAATCCCCCATTAAAATTTTTCCCAGGAGTGGCCGAACACCCTGTATAGAACTCAGTTAAAAATATTTATTTATACAATATTCATTGTTGAAATATTTAGGTAATCTATGCGAGAAGGCATAGAATTGATGAATTTCATGAAACATTATATCTGGGGCATTTGAAAAAACTAAAAAACTCTATATAATGATGTCTGTAGACTAGTCTTTGCACCGAAGGTGGCCATTTCGAGGACTTCCTGCGAAGGCAAGCGACTGCACATTACCATTAACTTTTTTCATCGTTTTCGTGTTTTTCATCTGTCATTGAACCAAACTTCATATAGTAGTACTTTGTTTATAGGGTGCCTCGTTTTAATCGATCCACGCGAGTATCTTTAAAATTTGTTACAGTGACTTACGAAACTGATCCATATGTTAACATAATTTCTAATTCTCTTGGAATATAAATTTCTTAAAACAGTTAACATTGTATCAAAGTCACTTAAGTTGTTTGTTTACATCTCCCATTGATGCTGAAACACTCAATTAGTTGGAGTTATCTTTCATAGTTTAGAATTATTGCATAGTGCGATTGATTAATTTTATGAATTTGGATCTTAACATTGTAAAATCATTTCGTGCTCCTTGATAAACTTTTTCTTCAACTATTGTCAACTTTATTATGAAATTATAGTCAGTAGAGCAATGCTTGGATAACTGAGTTATTTTCGATTGGATAAGTGAACGATAGACATCCCTACTACTGAGAGGGGATTCCTCTTGACAAATTAACGAAACTCAACGTTGACTGGACGATTTACTTACTTCTAATAGAGTATAAGATCGTGTTTTCGAGTGTCAAAAAATGAGTTATTGTCACTCATTAAATACGGAAATATGCTCCAAGTTATATCGTGTTTGGTCTTAGTTTAATCAGAAGAACTTCACAAATATATCAGTAAAGGTCCCCATTAATAAAAAATAAATAAGTTTCACATTGTGTTGTTCTTATTTATCCTTTATTTGCTATCCTTCTCCATGTATCTACAGAAAACTAAAACGATAGGAATTACAAATAATATAATTTATAGTAATGTTAGTATATTTTTTCTGAATTTGCTCAGAAGAAGAAGGAGTTTCCTGCTATGTAGATTCTGGTTATAGCGTCGGAATTTCCATATTTAAATGTGTAAATCGGTGGTATAAAAATACGCGCGAAACGAAAAGTGTTCCGTTCAGTCAGCTCAGGTTTTTCCGCTTTTTATATTCCCAGATGCGGAGCCGTTACTTCGTCGCAAAAATTCTCGAATATTCCGCATCTGGCAAAGGGACAGCCGAATAAGGGGGTCAAATGCCCTTGAACCAGACACATAATGGATCCATCGATAGAGCATCAGAATCAATCTCTGCCAAGCTTCAACCCTTTATCTTGTTCGCAGAGGGTAGTTATAGAGGAAAATTCGGAAAATTACGTAAAAAATCTGGAGCATTGTGGTTTTCGAGATAGGTGTTCAAGAATTTTTATCGGTTTTCCGATTCCAAATTCTAGACATGAAAAATTAAAAACGTAGAAAAATACGGATTTCGTATTGAAGCTTTCGAGACACTAGATTTATATAATTACTGTAAATTGTCATTGGTTATGTACCTGAATTTTTTCAGATTTTTTGGTAGGGTGAGCCATAGTAGCAAAAATCAAAAACTGATTTTATTGACGTTTTTCGCGTGAAAAAGCAACTTATACTTTAAATTTTTGTATTCCCTTTAATAGATAACTATATTCTGTGGTTTTAAACATTTCTATGTTGAGCAGAACGGTGTATCGAATGGAAAAGCAAAAATAAGTCACCGTTCACTATATAAATGTTGATACCGATGTTTACAAACAACGAGAAGGCACGTGTAGGATATTACGTCATCATTATAGCATTCATTTCTTTTATACTTTTGAGTTTCATTTCTTGATACGTTGTTGTTACGGAGTGATCACGTTGCGAATAATGGCAGATTACACACCCAGTGAAATTGTGAATATAATACTAATGTTGAGAATATGTGAACAATTATCCTGCAGTAGTACGATTATGGAATATACTCCATCTCTGACAATGTTTAAGAAAGACTCACGATTAGTAGGGAATCGAAGATTGTCGATGACATTTAGTTTATAAATTATTACGGTTTTGTATACAGGGTGTTCGTTTGAAACTTGTACATCTCAGTGTTACGAAAAAAATACATTTTTGGCAAACATGTTAAATACAAAAGTTTTTTAGTATCAAGGGAGAAATATATTTTGCTTACTTGGTTTTTTGTTTATTAAATATTTTCAAAGTTATTCGGAGAAAGAACAAACTTTTGTACGAAACATTTTCTGATGAAATTTTATTTTAAAAAGATATTTAATAAAATGATGAATTTTTGTTAGATTAGCTACTTTGAAAATGAAGTAGGATTTAAAAATATTCAAAATTGCAACTGCTGTACTGGCAACTCGCACCTGAGGTAAAAGGATATTGAACTAAGTTTATTGAATAAATATTATTAACGAAAAAGAAATAAAATGGAGTAGTTTATGCGCTCGAAATTGCGGGTTAAAATTTCGTTTATCGTATAAATCTCTCTTATCTTTGAAGTTATTTATTTTAAACTTGGTATGGTGCAAAAATTAATTTTATTCAAAAAAATATACTGTGGCATCATCGATTCGCTTTTTCAGAAGAAGTAAAACATAATAAATGATGATTGTAATAAGCAAGTATTCATTATGTTCGTTTTGTCGAGTGTTTTTATGATTGCAATGCATATAGATCGATTGTCATTCGGTATTATGAATATTGATATTGCAGTAGTAGAACAAACTAATTAAAAAAAAATGAAAAATATGGTTTAAACCCACAACCTCGCATATAATGAACTCTACCATTGGCGCTACGATCACTTGGTTGGAAGAAGGTGATAAACATTAATATTCATAGTGCAAGGTATGTAACTTTAATTACTTATATCTCTACAATTATCGAATTATGGCACCTAATATTTTCCACGTGGTTTAGCAATTGGGACATGTAATCTATCATTCTGCAAAAGTAGATTAGAACCTTAGATAAAATCGATTTTCCTTTTTGTTTTCTAATTTTTTTAAAGAACGTAGTCTAATTTGAAGGATTTAATGTCATAAATTGAGCACCGCAATTACCAGACATAAACACTATTGAAAATCTTTGGAAATAAATAAAAAATAAAAAGTGCAGACCTTAAAGAAACCAATTTTCATATTCATTACTCTTCTGAACCTCTCGCAGCGTTTCTAGATCAATATTTGTTATTATAATTCTTATTTTGCAAACGTTCCGTACTGTAACCTACACAAATGCTACGTTTTTACGTTACTTTTACGAAACATTGCTTTCTTTAACAGACCTTATCATTACTACAGAGTAATTGAAAAGTCCTTGTTTTTGCTACAATATGCAAAATTAACAATCGTATTTACATCAAACTGATTTCCTTGTAAAATAACGTCTGTCCAAGTAATAGACATCGAATGACCCTCACAAATAAAAGGAGCAAAATTGCAGAATCATTTGAAGAAACAAACATCAGTTGACCAAGGGAAGATTCGGACGTTGTGTCAGGTAGAGTTTCAACTAATCAACGTTTTAAATTACGCTGAGATCATTCGAGGTTGCTAAGCTACACTGACTGACAAAAATTAAGAAACAAAATAATTATTTGCCAATCTCTGTACATAGGTTACCGCTAAAATTAGTACACAATCGTAATATCTCATACATTAATAATTTTTAATAAAAGCAATATTGTGTGAATGTCTGTAATTTTCGTGATTATTTAGTAAAATGAGTAACCCTTGAATTGCATGACGGCGTGAAATCTGCATGATACTGAGTCTATTAATTTTTTAATTAACTTTATTTTATTCGTAAAAGAATAACTTCACAAATGTTCAATTAGATTCACTGTAAGAATAATCAAGAAAATTGTGAGAAACCATCGTCATATCGGTTCGAAAATGAATATTTTTTTCCACTTTATGCAAATCTGTGCAGTTCAACTTGGCTTATTACAAAGTTTAATGAGTGCCAATTTAATACACATTTTTTTTTAATCGATGAAAATGATAGTTTGCTGCGGTTGCATTCAAAATATTCCCCAGTTTTAAAGATCTTCTAGTAATAATTTATAAAAGAAGGCACAAATATTTACAAGAAACTGGTAAATCCAATTAAAATTACGCTACTAAAACATACTTGTCTTTATTAACATCTTACGATGTAAAAATTTGTAGGTCATACACCTTTCATTTCTTTGTCTATTTTTCAGTCTTAAAATGCTTGCGTAGTTAAATTAAATGTGAACGTTTCGGCTTTAGTTCGAGTCACATTTAGCCTGACAAAGAATAAGAAATTATAATATAAAAATTGTACAGTGTAGAAAAATAGTAAATATATATTCTATAATACACAATTTTTTAATTATAATTCTTCAAGTTTCGTTTTGCAAAAGTGCAAGAAGAATTGTAAGTTGTCGTGCATAGTTTTATGAAAATAATGAGAATTCGTCCAGTCATGTCGATTCAACGATTTTCGATCGATCAATTTTATACCAACGTTTTTCTATTTATGGAGAGGTACTCTGTTGTTATGTACTACTACTATGGTAAATTGATTTTTTTTAAATAACCTTCATCGTCATTTGCAATATGAATTGCGATGAAAACGTTGCTCTTTTATCGATGCAAATTGATATCACTTCCACTCCTGTTGTTGCGATATTATAAAACCGTTTCAACATATAATTAAACTACATGCGCTAAATTAGCACAGTGTGCATTATCACGGTGCAGTGAAACGTGAGAAGTGTAAAAGTGTTTCTGTAGATGAGGGTAGAAGTTCATTACGATAAGACAATTTTGTATTAATTTTAAAAATCAAAAAACGCATAATTTCTTATCACTTTTATTTACATATTACATTAGGATAGACTGATGACAAATCAACATTGATTTGCTACATTACTTAGCATAGTAGTTTAATTATGCGGTTGAACGACTTGTGCAATGTCATGTATTTTTTCCAATAAAGAAGAAATTACCTTTTCACTTTAATACTCTATCGATGCCAAAAAGTTTTATTCCGAACGAATTTTTTGTCTTGAAATCTATAAAAGCAATATTTTTTTATTGTCTTATTTGTCTTTGAATACATTATTTGAATAAATCATTTCAGATCTGAGCTTTGTATGAATGAAATATTTCAAAGATAATTCTTGGGATAATAAGTTGTCTTATTTAACTTGGGTATTATTTTTGAATATTTGTAGTTTATCCGAACAAGTAGATAATATTAGTACGAATTATTTCGTGTTTTGTTTTTCGATTAAATAATTTTCCTTCTTAATTCAATAACATAGTAATGAAATTTTGTTGTTACTCTAATATATCTAATTCACTTGCTACACGGAAACAAATGTCTTTGACAATCTTTGGAAACAGCAGGAGTACTGACGGCTGAGAAAATAGAAGAAGATTAGGAATTAATCTCAATTATTTATGAGAATATTGTCAAAAAACTTAAACAACTTCTTTAATATTTATGGAATAATTCTATTAAATTTGTAGTATGACGTTTCATTATTTATCGTGTTAAAACGTTAAAAAAATTTATATTTTCTAAGATAATTCTAAAATGTAGTAGTAGTGAACACGTGTTGACATCGAAAATTCTAATACTTGACCTCTTTTAATTCAAAAGTTAACTTCTCGCACTGTTCTAGGAAGGACGTAAAAAACAACGTAAGCAATATTGAAAGCATTAAAAAGCAAACTGTTTACTTCAATAAATGAACCTCTAACAATCCTAGTATTTTTAAAAGAAAAAAGTAGATTAGATAAGTATAATTAAAGATATAATTAGGTATTTCTAAGAAAACCTTTAAGTTAGTTAGCTTTGCAGAAAGTGTAATTCATGACAGATGACATAGACTAGTGAAATCTTTTGTTTTGAGAATACCACCAGGAATATTATTTGCAAATATTTTTTGCAATGTCAACTATTGGTATAACATCAACTATCAGCATCCTTCCCTTCAATACGTTAGGGATATATCTGTATCACTCTAACTTTTAAGAAAATAAAAAAGTGATTTTCTATATCCTTCAAACAAAAATACCCCTTTATTGACCTCGAAAATAGAGAAAATTGAAGTTCTATATAATATAGACAAAACCAAGGAAGTCATTTCTACTATAAATTTCATGTTTCATAAACCGAAAACTCGTAAATTAGAATTTGGAATCATTTTGCGGCACCTTTTTTTTTGTACGAATAGAAAAGTTGAGTTTAAAATCTGTAATGTTTCATCGAATTCAGTAATCAGAATTATTTTAATGTTCGAAAAACAGGAGAAGTCGGTCGAAAACCTGACTTTATCGAAATGAAAATTGTACATTTTGACACTGTAAGTTCAACCCTCGGTTTTCTAAGCGCGACACGATATTTTTCAACATCACTCACCACACAAGATTCAAATCCCAATGATAAATTGTTCGAAAAGCTTCGATCGTTTGGGTCATCCGTCGTTAGTCGAAAATTAAACGGCGCTCTTCGAACACGCTCCACGGAACTCGCGCGAACTTTTCGAAGCGGAAACTATCGTCACCGAGGATCTATCCAGAACTGCGATCGATCGATCGCGGAACCGAGGGCTCGCGTGCCAGCTCGAAGACACCGCGCGGAACAGAATGCAATTCGCACGCGACACAAGCTCTCTCATAGTCGCGCGAGCGCTCGATGCGCCCCGCTCGCTCGCCAATTCGCGCGAACTCGCCCTTCTAATGCCGGGTCCACACTGCTGTTCGCGAACAGCGAGCAGCGAACACTATCGATATTGTCTGTCTTCGTTGTTTTAATTACTAAAACCGTAAAATTTTTTACGAGACCAAAACTTTGATTTTAGACAATTGTAAACTATGTAACTTAAAATTTGTCGTAGTACTTACTTTCGTAATCTCGCTAAAATTTATGAAGCCTATTCAAATTATTTTGTTTAACATTTCAACTTGAGAATTAATTGTTTTAGTGCCACTGTTAAAAGTTCTGTCACTCATACATGGGCGACGTGGCAGTCAAAGTGTTAAGGACACCAGGCAGTCAGATTGAGTCTTATTGTAAGGGCTTATTAAAAGAAAACGGTTAGGTATAAATAATTTTCCTTTTACTCGATGGTTTGGTAGCTTAAAATGTATACGAATACAAAGTTTTTATTCCAAATGTTGTCAAACAATGATGTATCGAGCACTTAAACGAATGCAAATTATTTTTATTTTGCAGTGATTTCGCTTCAGCGAAAAGGTTTCGTATCCTAACTCAAAATTTTGGTCATAAACCCAAGTCATTGGCACGAGTCAATCGTGGTCATCGACATTGTTTTTTGTCTTAAATACTCGCGATCGTGAGAACACCTTTGACCGGACAGGTAATCACGATTGTTTACAGTTTCGGCCATTGACCCGATGACTAATCGCACATCCTACATACGCGGTGCTCCATGTGATCAGAGTTGGGCAAATTTTATGTGTTATTAATGAATAAAAATTTTAGGTTCATTCTTAAACTAACTTTCGTTTACGTATCATTAATGAATTTTTTTAACTGACATCCATTTAGAATTTCTACTCGTTAGAGATAGTAATAGAGAAAATGCGTAATACGTCTGAAATGTTTGTTGTCAGCAAACAATAACGGTTTAGAGAATTATTGTAACTACATCTTGAAAACTAAGAGTGAGCAATAATTACTTTTTGTGTTACGACACTTAGGAATACGTCTTTTTCAATATATCTAAAAACTGTTGAAATCAATGAGTTATTGTTATTTTTGTAAATTTTTCACGCACGTGACATGATTTGTCTGCGATCCATCTAGAGCTGTCCTCTCGCGGTGGATCGACGTACGATAGATCAGAGCGAGGTCGATCGCCGTCGAACTGACAGACATTGCCTATATCAATATGAATCAATGCGAATTTCTGCACTATTGCAAGCTAAGATGTTGATAGACGATCACGATTTAGTGCAGTGCAGAAGTTTAATAGTTAAATTAAACAATCTAGACAAGTAGTTCTCAACTTTCTTTTTCTGCGAACTTCCTATGGGCCAGGGGTTGAATGAAACTTTTAAAACTTTTAATTAGTTTTGGTACAATAGCAATTTTTTACTGTTAACTTTTCCATGCCAAGAAAATAGTTATAAAATGAGGTATATTCGCTGAAAATTTTATTACGCTCATTTTTGCATAAACAGAGAGCTTTTACTTTTTTGGAAATGGAAAGAAGTTTTGATTGAACCGTAACAATTATTTTACTTTGAAAATGTTCAAGTTTAGTTGATCGAACAATCAAAAATACAATACGTAGCCAACATAAAACAAAACGTGCAAGCAATGCAAGCAAAAAATGGAATAAAAACGCGACCTACCACAAAAAAAGCCTCGCAATTTTTACATGATATACCTTGAGCAGCAAAGATATATTTAGTATATACAGCTATAGGAACGGACGTATTTACATATCGCTAACGGATTGAATTTGTCGTCTCTTGTCTTATTCACTTAATAATGGATAAAACATGTTTTGGTTGTGGAATTCGCGTGGTTAAGCCCGCTTCGTGTTTCTTTTGTAACTTTATCTCACGTCTTACACGTGTTTACCACACTGGTTATCCATATTTAAATGAAAAATTCCTGGATTGTAAATCGCAAAGGTCCTCAATATTTCAACGCTTATTGCGTCTCGAAGCGAAAATCTGTAATTTTTGCAACTCGTCGGAATTCGTCAGTTGTAGGCAGGGCCATAAAGTGTCACATTATGCCCATATATGGGCATAGTCAAAAGACTTTCTGCAACGAAATTTTCCACGACCTCCACGATAGGACATCGATCAGGGCACCATCGATTACTCACTTCAAATCTCAATCACTCTGTTAACGTTACGTAGCATCACATCACATAGCAATAAACATTTTTTCAATCGCAATCAAACCTCGTGTATCAATCATTACTTCCACGCGACCCTACAACGAATAGTAGCGAATTCGCTACGAGAGAAACACCTTACGACGATCTTCAGTCTCCAAATTCACACTGATTTTGAGAACTTGAAAAAAGAAATGATTTAAAGCAGACATTGAAAAAAATACGTCGTGACCTGTCTGAGATTCCTAATCGTGTTTCTTTATTTAAGGATAATGTCAGATCCACTGACAATTCTTCGGGTAATACCACATCCTGGACGAAATTTATTCCTGATTTATTCCGGAGGGAATTGTTTTGGTTCACTAGTTCAAAAAATTCAGTTCACAGTTACGCTGTTGAGGTCAAGGCTTATTTGAACGTGAATATTCCAATTCCGAGGGAAAGACTACGGAGAAGCAGTGAAAAATATTCTTACATAACGCATACTAACAAAAATTGATACATTATTTAAAGATCGACCAAACCTCTATATTCACACTGGAGTTTGTACTTTTGAACATCGATTTTAAGAAAGTAAATACATATATTACTAGTACCACGACGCAATACTGAAATTTAAGTATCTCCTAAAATAGATTTTCAGCAGAAGCAGCTTAATACTATTTTGTAGGAAATGGCGATTAGTGTATTAATAAATATATTATTCCATTTAAAGAAGCAAACGTGACCTTTGTAAGTCTTCTATACGTTTGCCTTCAGAAAACCTAATCACTATAAATTATTCCTTCCTGCAGCATGTAACTTTTATTTTAAGAATTTTTTAATATAACCAAGAGTTTTGAAAATATATCGATTTAAATGACATCTTGCATATGACCAAATGGTAAATATAAAAATATAACCTAAATCTAAATCCTAAACAATTTCAAGGTTCCTGAAATGTTTGTATATGTTTGAATTATCATTGTTGTTTTTGTACAACGTATGTTTATTAATATAATCTTTGCTTGTTTTATTAACTAAGTAGAGTGTTACGTTCAAAGGTGATTGAGAAGTTTTAGAATTTAAAATTCTTCAAAAACGTTCTATAAAAGTTAATTGTCGTGTACCGGTATTGATAATGACGTTGATGTGCGGAGCCAACGACGGAAATGAATTGAAAGTAACACCAAGGTCACGTGCTATGTAAATAAGTGTTAGTGGTATGCGATTGTGCGTGTAAGAAAGTTTAGCGTACTGTATGACCTCGAATGTCTCATGACGTTTGGAACTGTTAATTCTGGAATGGTGGAATGGGGTTATTAACGATCTCAGCAAAAATTTTCTGTGTAATTAAATTAAAAGTCGTTTATTTTATGAATTCTTAGAATTCCTTTTATTCACCAACACGACGTAATACTATTAATGTTATCAAATGCACGAGACAATAGTCGTGACAGATTTAATGAGTGTTTAAAACTCCAAGAACATTATTTTGAACATTTAATAAAATAATTCTCAATCTAAAATACGTTTTTTTAATTATTTGTTGACTCCTCATGTAATAACTATATGCTGAAGGGGGCTGAAATTTCAGCTGAAAAAATATGCATAACTTGTGAAGACTCTAAATATATCGAATGTATGCCTTTTTTCATTGTTCATTATATTTTTACCATATCAAGTGGCTGATAACAAGCATTTACAATTTTTGCGTTTAATTTTCCTTCAAGTAATCACTAAAGATCGAAGATTTACCCGTGTATGTAGCTTGTCGAGAAAAAGATCCAATGTTTCTCTCGGTTTGTAACCATTCACCGCGCGCGTACATTGATTTAGCAATAAAGATTTATTTGTATCCCAACAAGTTTGATAAATCACACGTAACTCACGTGGTCGGGGTAGCATGGCCAACAATAAACATAACGATAAATTGCAATCGCGTGACGTCGATATTACTTAACTCGGATGCACGCAATCGGCCAGACCCACTAAGGAGGCTCCGATACCATGTAAATGCATTTTAATGAAGTTTTCCTCTAATTTGTTTTAATTGCTAGTTAGAAAACAGAATATATGGACACGTATGCGTAGTGAAAGGTTCAAGTCGCATCACATTACTACGAATATGGAACAACAATTAATTTAACTTCTTTGCTTTTAATCCATTTGTCATAACCCATAGTTGGTGTACTATATGCATGTACATGCAACTTTTCTGTTTATTATTACCAGAGCATAATCGAAGTTAGGCAAATATTTACGAATAACGAATACAAATTTTACATCAGCTTCCTAGTATAGATCAACGCAAATTGTTTAGTTCCATCGTTGAAAATAACTTTTTCATTTATTCTACTTTATTCATTTCTTTACTATGTTTCTAAATAAATGAATGTGACGATCAATGTACTGTAAAATGTTACGTATGATTTTCTTCGTTGCACGCTTAATTATGTATTTCCAGTTTAAACATTGTTTATTCGTTTGAAGCTATTAAAAATTCATGATGTTTATGTGCATCTCGTCAACGATAATATTGTGCCTGTTATTTGTTATTAGTTATAATATTGTGTGTTATTATTTTTAGTAGTCGAACTCCGTAATCGAACAGTGCTTTGATCACATACACGTTGGACTATAGAGATTATTGGTTACATCCATTATGTGTGTCAGGGCCTCTGAGAGGAATTTTATCAGAGGATACAAAGTTTCCTATGGGCCTTTTCCCTTCTCCATTAATCATTCTGTTTTTATTCACCACGGTTTTGTACTATAAATTGTCGCATAAAATGTGAATTCTGGTTTTTACACGTACGTGCACACTATGCGTGTGCTGTTACAAGCAACTGTTTGATCTCATCCAAGTATAGTAATCATTAAGAACATATCATTATAGTTTTATAGAATCCTCGTTTAGAATCAAAATAAAATATTTCTAAATTTTGGTGTAAAGAGAAAAATAATATAGGATGATCTAGTAATCATTGTACAACCGAGAAGAAGCTGATTTCATGAGAAAATGCAAATAAAATATATAGAATAAAATTTATTCATGAGGCTTTGTTTTCGAGGAAATTAACTTTATAGATACATGTGCAATACAGTACGATTTGATATTAACATAAGTAGAAACAATGAGTAATAGACAGATGCGGAAGGCAAATTCTATTCTCTCTTAAACAAAGCATTATGCATAAACATTTTGTTCTGCATTTTCGACTTATTTTTTCACATAGAATTACTTTCTTCCCGGTTATACCATGATTACTGGAGCACCCCGTATGCCTGAATTATATTTATTAGTTGAAGAGTGCTTCAACTCAAGTTAGTGTTGAGAGACTGTTTTGTCATCTTTAAAATAAATACTCTTACCGTAAGAGTACAATTTATCTGATGATATCCTTAATAATGTATTACTACTTTGAGTTAATAAAAATGTAAATTTATAAGTTGGTAAGTATATTGTCACTTTCCTCAATTATTGAGAAAAAGATATGTCTCAATTTACTAGTACATCTTTCGATAAACTCAGTCTTTTTGTAATATTTTATTCCTATTAACAAGATTTTCCAACCTAATGCAATAAAATTTTAGTGTTTCTTTTTCAAAGAGTATTGATAATCGTAATTTCCATTTTACGTACGTATCTACGCACACTTTAATAACACTGTTTTTTTTTTATACTAGAAAAATATGTGTACGTAGTCCGGAAAGAATGCAGCCACAGTGAATATTTCGCGAACTGGTAATGATATGTTGTAACATGATAGTCAGTCAGAAGAGACCTTACCGTTCATGACTGCATAATCATTTTCCCGTGGCGTCATTCAATCGTCAGTGAGACATTATTATGCCACCGTCACTTTTACGATGATCGAGCAAGTAGACAGGAAAATGGCCATTTGAGACTTTATCGTTAACAATGTAGATCTCAATCTTTTTATGAGTTTCGTTTAATTAAAAAGAAAAGAAACTCCGTCACTTTTGTATCGGATTTCATTGTATGTTCTTAACTTGTATCGAAGAAGTTTACACAATTCTTCTCACATAAAAATTTTCAAAAGTATTGAAGATACAGTCTCAGTGAAGTCCCTGTTGTTAAACATGCTTTCACAGTTACCACGTGTTTATGTAAAATAAACAAACTAAAACCCATTTTGTTCAGTAGGGATGTGGCTATGGTCGGTACCAAAATTGCACAAAAATATTGAAAAATAAAATCTTGGCAATAGTTAAAGCGAGTTTATTTCTTTCTTTCTTTTATCTTTTGCGTGTAAAAACAAAAAAATAGTAAAATACATGTGATATTAAAAATTTTCGCGTCGCTTTGATGGGAAAATGGCCTTAATTATCCTCGCGACAGCTTATGCATACAACTCGTCAACTACAACTTTTTCATTCGTGCATGCATTTTTTCCACAATTGACGTAGTTGTAACAGATTTTTTTCATTATATTTTGTTTGATTACTAATCCTTTGTTCTTCGTGTTTGATGCTAATCGTTGAAGATTTACTGCGCGATAGCTGAACCTGTTTCGGAATCGTTTGAAACCAGTTGCTGTTTTTTTTTAATCGAATCAAGGTCCCTGGGCAAAAGAGATCAAGTAGATTATTCGTCGTAATACAGAATATTTTAATTCTGCATCAATTAACGCTGTACGAGACCTAAATTCCTCGGCTCGTCGATTTTTGTGAATACAACATTTGGTTGAATGACTGACAATGAATAAGCTTCATGTAGTATTTGAAAATAAAAAGAAACAATGATTAGATCAAACTGTTAATGAAACAAATTGGAGATATCAACGACTAGTTCAGCGTCAAAATTAAGTGAACGCACCTATTTTATACTTGAGAATATTCTTAATTGCAATGCTTTAAGATATTTGCTGCTATACTCTAAAAACATTCTGCTGTCAACTAGTACATTTTATTCTCAGATCTTTGTGAAAAATGTCATTTAATATTTTTTATGAATATTAAAAAAAAGTAAACTTACTCTTGAACTGCTATGTTTGCGAAGTGAATAGAAGTAATTTTCTTACCATCTGTCACGCAGCGTATCCACTCAACAAATAGTTTTTTACGTACATATTTGACAAATAAGTGAGAAAATGTAAAAACTGCTAGAAATAGATTCGTAAAATAAATTCCTCCACTTGAGAAGACTAGTCTCCGGGAATTTGATTTACTTCATCTTCCATTCTCTCTTTACAACTTGTATGACCGTGAACTGGCGCCTGGTTAACGACTCTGAATTGCGACATTGTTGACCGTCAAAACATTTTTTCTAGACCTGAATGAGTTTCTGAAGCGAGGAATATAATGAATGGTCAGTTTTCTAAGTAAACCGTGGTGTATTTTGGATCTCTAAACACTATGTAAGATTACTTTGTACTACAATATTTCAAAATATATCGTAGAATGATACTTTTACAGGTAAAATGGTTTACGAGTCATTTTCACTGTCGAATTTAACAAATGATTCATTTAAAAATGTTTTTGTTGAAGTACTGCTTGAGAATATTTTAGATTAAAATATTTTGTGATATTTGTTAGAGTTTTCTAACTGTGTTTGATATGTCCTCCAATTCACAAATGCTATGAAAGTGTATTGTGCTTAGAAAGAAACTGAAAATTAAGTCAAAAACCACCACGACTTTGGTTCTAAAATCGTAGAATCGAGATTTTTGTACTGTTTCTTCGTCACTATTCTTCTACTGAGAAGATTCGCATCTCATCTTCACCATCCTGCAGTTACAATTTTCTCATACACGAATGCCCACCGGTTGCCATAAAATCTATTCCCTAATTGCATGCATTTATCTTGGACACCGAAGGTCAGGATGTCTTGTAAAAATTAATTATTGACTATTAGCGTCAATATTAATAAGATATCCATTCAATGTGTATTTAAATTGTGATTGCTAGGTCGTCTAACAGCAGCTTAATTTGCTAATCAAAGACCATAAATTACGTAAATGATTTCGAATTTGTATTGAAGTCTGTTTAGTATAGAATTTTATCTTTACTGGTTGGTATATAGGTGTATTGCAATGATTCACCTTGATGGAGTGATATCTATTAATTATGTATTTTGTATAATTGTATGTATGGGATAAGTTGATTTAAAAATCGTATGATTTATTTTTTGTTATCAAAAAAATTATGTTTTTCAGATTTAGTGGCTAAATATAACTATCAGGATACTTAGTGTAATGTAAAATAATCGAAGGTAGCAGAGGTCTTTCATGTACCATAAAAAGATAGCATACATTATAAGAAGTAGAATTTAAGAATTAATTAAGAAAAAGTTATGTAACCAAAAATGTAGTGTTATAGAGAAAGCTTCGTGTTCTATACCTTTTATTAATTTAATATATGTTCTGGTTAGATCCATTCTGGCGACGAAAACGGAGAAAGAATTTTAGAATACGACACGAGATACAGTTCATTAATTTTAGATACGTATTCCTGTTAAATTAGATGTTAATAGAAACATAGAATATCAATTTAGATAAGGATAGCAAACGATTACAGCTAGACAGTTTTTATTAACTAATATGATTATTCTTATGATCATCTTGTACATTGTAAAATCTAACTGAATCTTCTTACTATAATACTTTGACCTATACTAATTCTTTAAGATTAAAGCTTTAATGTCTTAAGTAACACTTTTTAGGTTTTATAATTTTCTTTATACTATCCTTCATTTCCTTCACTAAATTAAAAAAATCATTTCTTAATAGGTTATATGAATCTTTGGAACAGGTATGCCGGCAGCAAATGTAGAATAAACGTAACAATTAATTAAATGGATCGGGTAGGACATTTTAATTTTGTAAAGGAAATAAGATAGGATATTTTAACATAGAAAACGATTTAAATAATATTTAGCTCATTATTTCTACATGAAAAATAACTTCAACGTAATGCTAATTATCGTAATTATTATTATTACAAACTTTAATTGATCTTTCGGTTGATTGGCTTTAGTTTTGAAATGGATCGCAAAACAACACGTTTGAACATTAAATTGCTATTTACAATCTCTCTTCTGTTGACTAGTATTTGATATTTAATAACAATATTTTAGAAAACTTAGATTCATCCTTTTCTCTTAATTATACCTAAAACTGCACGTTCTTTATTCAAAGTTGGGGTATTGTACATACAGTAGTGGACATTGCTTATAATTCAGTTCATTTTAATTTTTATATCCAATTGTTGACTTTTATTGTACGTCGTGTTTATTTTGTCGTTTAAGAATATTTTATGTGTAATGTGTTCTCATTGGCAGAGGATTGGCAAAACGAAGGACCAACCCAGATAGCTCAAACTCTAGCTATGCTACTGATTTAGTCAAATGTTCACTGATCATGTTTATAAAACATGAAGTAAATCTTCGGCAAACATCGATCGTGTATGAACTGTTTAGAAAATAACTAATCGATCTAATGTTACATAATCGTTGTATTAGTGATAATTAGCTGCAATTGCAGTAACCAGAAATTATAACGATAAAAATGCAACGAGAAAAAAATCGATAAGAAAATAATAAAAGAACATTTCAAAGTAATTAGCTACATGCCCTATAATATGTAAGTCTAGATCTATCATTGGTGTGACACATGCTTTTATCAAATGTCAGCTTAAATAGCGTCTCTAGATCTATTCTTTGTCTTACCAGTGGTATAATATTTTTCAGAAGAAGCTACGATATAAATCACACGCATCAATTGCATGATTCGACAATTTTTTTAAAATACTCGTCTCCACGTTTTGTTAATATCCTGGTTTAATTTGCTAACCGCGTGACAGATTGTTTTCGAATACTGAAGAATACTCTTCGAAGGAAAACGTCGATCGCGTTTCATGTCTTTGACATTGCAATCAACGTCAAAATCTAACAGGTTATTAGATGTAATTACGAATAGTATAACCATAGACAAAATGTAACGACTATTTATGACCATTTAGTGAAATTTTTTGCTGAATGTCTAAGATGATCTAGAGACCCTTTACAATTTTCGTGTCAGTGTCGTACAACGAATGTTATTAATTCAAAATCAAATCAAATTTAAGTATTTTCTGTGGTAAAACGTAAAGAGCTATTCATGTTGTCATAATCGTGTTTCGAGATATTCAACGTTGGAACATTCTTTCGTTTATAAGATTCAGATATTGATGAAAAGCCTATGCAATCAATACTGTATAATCTTCACTTTTAATATAGAATAAAATGTTAGTAAAATAATTGCTGCTATTGAGAAGAAACACGGCCCTACTCGTTATTAAAATTGTCCATTCTTTTTTTATTAAAATTAATAAAAACTTTCTTTCAGTATTTTATGGAAAGATAAAATTTCTCGAGGAATGCCTTCGAAGAAAACAGGGTGTTTTTCAATAAATGGCAATAAATTACTTTCTTTAACGATATTGATTATATCTAACAATTAAACCAGTGACTTCTATTTCTTTCTGCTACGTTTTTAAAAAAATCTTTCTTTCCGCAACAATTAAATTTTCGCGAAGAGAATATAGTCGTATGTACAATATAGTCGTCTTAAGAGTTAACAATTGTCACATAGCAAAAAGTATCAACTTGGCTAGCGATATTGACGTCTTATTCAAACGTGAATAATAATTACTAATTATAGTTACATCATGTAGAACAGGTTTATAATGAATAAAACTGTTACTGTCTTGATACTCGATTTCAGAAACCGCAATGTCTTGCCTCTGATGAGTTTTTCGACTATTATTGGGTGTTATTTTCTATCCAACAAAGTTCTAAAATTTTCAATACTCGAAGTCAATTTTCCAGATTTCGATGCTATTGCAAAAACGTTTGTTGGTTTAAACAGATTTTAAACATTCTGCTTGTCCCTTGTAGCATGATAAATAAACGTGATCAGTGTGTTATCGCAAAAAATTGTTTGTCTTTATTTACTTGTTAGATTGACACGAAAAAATAAATAGTTATTATGTAACTTTTTGTTTGATCGTATTGCGATATCTAGATCGGTTGTAAAAATAAAAGTAAAAAATTCAAAGATAAAAACGATTGTTATATTTAATTTCTGAGAGACAGAATATTTAATTTTTCCTTAACCATTCGATTTTATTGGCGCAGTTTTGTGTTTGGTTAACTGATTTACATCTGTAGATTTTAATTATTTTCAAATGAAGTATGTTTTACGTTTAGATTACGAATGGTTTATTGAGAAATGAGGCAAAAAAAATCTTGAAAAGTCAATTTTCATACAAATCAGGTAACAACTGAAATTTTTGTCTGGAAAAAAACTTCTAACTGCTATTTATTAGTGACGCAGATTCCACGATACGTTCTTTTTTCCTTATTCCTTACTTGGCTGATAATCTTCCAGAATAAATTTTCAATAGAAATCCACTTTGCTTCGAATTATAAATATTTTTGTATTCTACATGTCCTTCACAAAGTTTTACTTCTCCAGAAAATCATCGTTTTGCTTTTATGTGATTTTATAATCAAATATTATTCCATTTGTAATAAATTTCATAATATTTTTTAAAGTAATACGATGAAGTTTTTAAAATTTACAAAGTTAACGCGAAGGTGCACCAAACAATGAGTTTCAGCTGTTAGTACTATTTGTATCTATGTATACAGCTCATTTCTATAAATTCACTTCATAAATTACGAATTCAGATTTCATAACATTTTAGAATGCGTTATAAGTGAATTGGGGAATGTGTGATTAATTTTCGCATCGGTTTCCAGTTTTTAATTGTTATTCCAATAACACTTTCCCAAACTGGTGCTACATTCTTTTCACTGATTTATGTTTTTGTAATTTTTTATCTTTCTGAACATTTTCGATATTCCTGCAATATTCGACGGCTTAAAATATCAACAATATTATTATTGGTACTATACTTCATACTGTGTCTACTTCCGTATATGGCTGATCATTATTTTAAATTTCTTCAAAGTCACATACGTCATTAAGATATCCATGATTAAGAGTTGTTTTTTTAAGCATTTAAAATCTATTAAATTTATATATGCTATCAAGAAGTAACGTTTGTAAATCTTCCAGTAAATACGTCTCTGGATAATGTGTCAGCCTTTGTACGAGATACATAATATTTAAGTTGCAAGTTGTACTAGATTAATCGAATTTATTATCATATTTTACAGCTCAACCACAACTACTAGTAATTGTGATAATTGTTTATGCAATACAGTGAGATAGTCAATGACTGTTTAGGAAAAACGAAAAGTTTATAGGTTTTGAAGATCCACAATATTTATATTCATGCTTACTTTACACGAAATTCTTCAAATTTATTCATCAAAATTTTTTTATTTTAACTATTCTGAGAGTCTTTAGGTTAAAAAATAAATAATGTATCTCACACTCCTACCACTTCTTCTACAATAACGTATACCCAGTTCAACGAGAATTGACAGGAAATATAAATAATTGCACGTGAGCGACGCGTGATCAGACCAGGGCCAAAAGGTAATGCTCAGATTCTTAAATAGCAGCGAAGAAGCTAATTTTCTAAAGAAAAAGTACTGATCCTCAATATTAATATGATATTATCTATTAAATATTATTATATAATAATGTAAATAAGGAGTCAAATGAAAGTACAACTTAAGGTATGGAAAATTACATTTCTATATTTACTTTACCTATTTATTACTAAATAACAACTGCTGAATTTATTCTATATCTCATGCCTTGTGCATCCAGTTGATGAATTAAGTAATTAGTATCCAAGATTAATGAAGAATACTGATAATTAAAGCGAATGTATGCACTACGAATGAAATAATAAAGACAATAATACTAATACTGTGTATGATACGCCTATGTTGGTATTCTAGTGTTAAATAATTTCAAAAATAAAAATTCAGTGGATTTGAATTTGGGAACTGAATAAGTTAGGCAATAGGGTTTGTACGACTATTAGAAAATTATTTGTTCAAGAATACTCTGTAGGCGTGCAAGACATAATCAAAGTATTTACATACGATTGACTTGTTAATGTTGCAGTTAATCAAAATAAGAAGTTACTGAACATTGTATATAAACCGTTTAGTAGAACCATATAATTATGCTAGATAATTATACTGGCTGTACTAGATGATTTATGACTGAAAGGTGTCACAATACACAAGTGGCCCTAATTTTAGAACGAGATCAAATAGGTCACATGTTTATTAAATTTTTTTTTCATTTGCATTATGTCTCCTGTTAACCATCGAAGTAGGTGCGACATATCAATTTGTATATTTGTGATAGTAGTGTACTGAAGAATAAAGCAAACCATCGCCGTATATTTTTATAATTGGCGGAAGAACTATGTTGACAAATTCTGGGTATGTTAGTTTCTAATTGTCCAAAAACAAAGTTTAGTTTTCGTGGACAATTTGAGGGGGTTGGCAGTCAGCGTATTAAACGCTGTATAATATATTATAGACAGTTGGGTAAAATTTTATTAAATAGATAATCAATAAAACCAACGCCCAGTAATTTATTCATGGAGGTTAATTGATGGAATAGTTAAACTTTCATCCATTGGTTACGTAAGTTTCCATTTTGTACTTCGCATTTTTATATTCGTTTATCAAATAACGAATAAACGATCGTTAAATCTTTCGTTCGTTAATCGAAATTGTTATTCAGATAACGGTTTTGTCAATGTCTGATTTACAACATCACAAACGAGGTATACTACATTTTTGTGGGGCTTTAGAGCCCCATGATCATTTCGGCGTCGCTCCCAACATTACCAACAGGCGAGAGAAAACGATCATAGCGCTTCTTATGGTAGGAAATGAAATTACAAGAATTCTTTTGTTTCCCAACCGAGTGAAAGAAGGCTCAGGTGCGGAGACTCACAGCTGACTCCTGGACCCTACCCAGAATATCAAACGCGAAAAAATAATCACAACGCTAAAAACAAGTGCGATCAAATTCATATTACTTGCAACTTGCAACGCGATTAATATTCGTATTTCGTAACACTACTGCAATTCGAGATTAATGTTTATACGTAACTCTATACTGGAAAAGCAAACGCGAAAATTATCATTATTCGCAACTCTAAAGTTAACTATAAAATTAATTATAACACTAATGCAAACCGCAATTTACCCCAAAATACTGATTGTTGTAATACAAGTACCCTCTGAAAAACTACAACTACTACAACTACAGACAAATACAGTGACAAAGTAGTAACAGAGAATGACTTTCCATCCTCATCCGAAGATGAAGATGAAGAGCCATTTGTTGTAGCCCACTCTTGAGACAATTTGTCAGGGCCTCTTCGACTCCGCAGAGTCTTTTCTCTCTTCGGCGGTCCAGCCGAAGCCTGAAACTTAATACTAGGCTCAAGGTTCCGTGTAATACCCAGTCCTCAAACAATGCTACGAATTGTTATCGGAACAGGTGTGGAGAATCTCGAGCGGGACGAGCGTTCGGGGTACCTATCGCGGGAGATCACGACCGCGAAGTGCGACTGTAAAGTCACGCGATTCCAAGAATCGAAACTAAAACCAAAACGAACGGTACAATCCGCTTGCATCGGCTAACGTTTCGACTCTCCAAATCGAACTACAGGAATAGGTCTGCCACAGAAATAAAATCTGTAACAGCTCTATCCTGACCCTACCTACTTACAACTAACACACATACCAGAAAGTTAAGTTACCTACCTACCTAACGCTATATTTAAAAAATTCCAAAACTCATTCTCGCAAACAGCCACTCCACGGTTCTCACACATAATGTCCGGGCGCAAGAGCCTAAACTAGAGAGGATTCCCCGGGGATCCTCCGACACCCGAACATTGTAACAACATTCATACTCTAAGGTACGTACCAATTTCCTGAAATCGGCTGACAAACACTAACGACCATTGCGTGTTTTTATTATATGTAGCATTTATACAGAACGTTTTAATATTGTCTTTAATAAAATATAATATGTGTAAAATTGAGAAGTTAATCTATTAAGCATTCTATAATATTACAGTTGTGTATGCAATATCAACTATTGGCAAATAAATGGTAAATAGAAATTTTATATTATTATTATAATTGATGAGAATCGAGTGTTAGAAAATTCTAAACTATAAAATAATGAAATTTTGAAACGATGCACTTCCACAGCCTAACCACACACACATGTGGAAAGTACGTCGTGCACGGTACACTAGCATTGCCAGCCGCACATATATAGATTATTGTTATAAATCTAAGTCATCATGCCCATTGTCTTCACTTACCCAAGTAGCACCTGGGCACTTGAGTGAGATTAGGCAATGAACACGGAAAAATATCCTGAAAATCCTGAACTAGAAAAATGATTACAATGAATACTAACGAATAACGAAATAGTAAATGTTATTAGTAATAAAAATTTTTCTAATTAAAAATGAATTATTTAAGAGAAAATATTTTATTTTAAAAATTGAAGATAAATTATAAAAGCAAACTAATTAAAATATTCAACCCTCGGACAATTCTGTCATCAAAGCATATTTTTTGAAGGTGAGAATAGTTCATGATGCATGATTCAAGAATTTATCCGTCGCGAAATATTTTCTTGTGCATAAATTGAAACATATTTTTCAATATGTAAGGAAACGGTTTGGTATCTTTGATACAAAAAGGCATAAACAATATAAAAAAACAATCAATATTCAAAATTATATATTCTATAATCATTATTATAGTAAATGTAATTAATATGTAATTAATAATTTATCATACTATGGAGCATTCATTTGTCTAATTAGAAATCGCGGAGCACAAGAAAACCCTAACCTAACCTAAAAAAATGTACATGTTACTACTCACGGGTATGATTCATACCCGCGGTCACTGTATTCGTCAAAGATACAACTGGTCACCCGCGTCGATTCGGACCTTTTTATCCTACGACGTGATTGGGGACCAGAGGAAAAAAGATAGCATGCGACTCACCAATTGTAGAATGCAAACACCCGAGCAACAATGTTGGTTAGTAGGAGTCATCAGCAAAGTCAGCACCGAAGTCAGGAACGTAGTCAGCAACGAAGTCATTCAAAAGGTTCTCTGGATCCGTAAGTAGGTACGTTGATAGGTTAGGTTCTGTAAAAAGAAACAGCAAATATAACACCCTATTTGTACGTTATACAATTTTAATTTTAATACAAAATTTCTGCTGACGTTGATAATTTAATGTAACAAAATTTGAAAGAAACAATTTTTTTCTAAATGTACTCGGAACAAAGTACGAAGATGCTTACATTTTTTGCTCGTGGGCATCGCCAAATACATACTCCTGTTCAGTGACGCACTGACTCTACTATCGCGATTCATGAAGCAAAAAGAGCCCCGGTGCTCTGACCAAAATTAACGAGATCTCAATACATATGTATACACTGACTCGAACTTCGCGAACAAAGCACTGAATTTACTGACCGCATTGCGCGCGGCCATTAAAATTTCTGAAAGAAAAAATGAAAATTTGGGGTTAGAAATGAAAAATAATTTAGTAAACACACAAATCTGTCTATCTATCCATTTAGTATTAAATTTCATCGATAAAAACACAAAAATTGGTAAACATATATAGGTACATACTCACTTGTTATAATGATGTTGACTTTACCAATAATGAATTTCCTGTTCCCTCGATTTGCGATTTTCAAGCATCAAGCAAGCAACGGTAGCGTCCCTTCCAGCCGAATTGCAGCAAAGTCTGTAACAGAAATAAAACAAAAATTACGGTCTGATGCGTTAAAATAAATGCATCCACACCTTAATTAAAGATCGACTGAACTCAAAATATGATCTATGAATTGATAATTTCGTTTGCAGATATCATAATTGACGTCGATTAGACATGTACGAAAATGCACGAAACTGACTCGACTTTTTTCGCGATTCCGGCAGAATTTCTAGTAAATACGTATGAATATTACATGAAAGCACCAACAAAGTTTAACGGAAAGTACTACGAACGATTTGGGACATCCAGATTACAATAATTAAAAATTACGTACCTAATTAAATGCGAAACTGTCAACACACTTATCACCCTACTTTCCAGACGAAGACTGACGAACAGGATCGGACACGTCTACCGCGCGAGGAGTGGGGAGTGGTGTGAGGGAGTCACGTACCCCATCTCGATTCTTGATGTATACTTCGAAGGAAAGATGAAGCCTTATATTTCGAATAACTGAAAATAAATGAAGTAGATACGAAAAATAAATAAAATAAATACAAAAAGATACCAAACAAACAATTAATTACTTAATTGACGTTATACTCTTGTGACGTCATAATGCAAGCTTCTCATTGGCTCTGCTTGAACACTGAATATCGACCTGTTATTGGATGCACAAGTTACTAGATCGATTCAAATATATTAATTCTAATTATAGAAACATATAATGTGTTAATATTAGTTTTCAACGTAAATTTCAATCAGTTTCTTATATAAATGTTCCTTTTGTGTATAGTATATTTTCTAAAGTTATTTGTCTCAATTTTCACTAGATCTACATAAAAGCCTGTCGTGATTCTGTGACGATACCATTGAGTAATCTGTTGTGCAGGCAGATGTCAGCAGCAATAATTTTTTCGTGACACACGGATTAACGACACAGACAATGCATCGTGTGGACGTGTAAAAAACTCAGTTTCCCGTGCCACGCGACGAAGTAATCATGAGCGCAGTTCCAAGGTGAAGTCGAGAGGCCGGCGACCAAAGATATAATCACAGACAGATCGAGTTTCCAAAGAACATGTGTCTCGAATCATTGACCGTGGCTTACGAATGCTAGCAACGGTAGGAATAAAATTACTTTGAAGAAATATTTTAGAATACACAAGAAATAGGTACAGTCGAGTAATAGGTTAGAACAGTCATTTAGTTAAACATTGTGAATATTTTTATATGAAAAGCATTGATTAATTTTTCGATCAAACATTAATATATTTACATGTTATTAAGTAGATATTTCGATCGACTTAATTACCCATGAACGATATAATACATCGATATGTCATTTTTAAGAGACACTATCGAATTTATCGAATGTATCGATGTTCAAGCAGAGCCAATGAGAAGCTTGCATTATGACGTCACAAGAATATCAGAATAATACCTCATTAAGTAATTAATTGTTTCTCTGATATCTTTTTATATTTATTTTATTTATATTTAGTTATTCGAAATATAAGGTTTAACTTTTCCTTCGAAGTATACATCAAGAATCGAGACGGGGTACGTGACTCCCTCACACCACTCCCCACTCCTTGCGCGGTAGACATGTCTGATCCTGTTCGTCATTCTTCGTCTGAAAAATGGGGTGATAAGTGCGTTGACAGTTGAGCGTATAATTAGGTACGTAAGTTTTAATTATTGTCATCTGAATGTCCCAAATCGTTCGTAGTACTTTCCGTTAAACTTTGTTGGTGCTTTCATGTAATATTCACACGTATTTATTAGAAATTCTGCCGGAATCGCGAAAAAAGTCGAGTCAGTTTCGTGCATTATCGTACATGTCTAATCGACGTCAATTATGATATCTGCAAACGAAATTATCAATTCATACACCATATTTCGGGTTCAGTCGATCTTTAATTAAGGATCGTAATTTTTGTTTTATTTCTGTTACAGACTTTGTTGCAATTCGGCTGTAAGGGACGCTACCGGCATGCAATGGATGGACGCCATTGATGCTTGGAAATCATAAATCGAGGAAATATGAAGTTCAATATTGGTAAACTGAACAGGAGCATTTGGCGATGCCCACGAGCAAAAAATGTAAGTATCTTTGCACTTTGTTCCGAGTACGTTTAGAAAAAAATTGTTTATTTGAAATGTTGCTACATTAAATTATCAACATTAGCAGAAATTTTTTTATTAAAATTAAAATCTCTACAAATTAAGAAATAGGGTGTTATATTTGTTGTTTCTTTTTACAGGATTCTAACATCCCATCAACGTACCTACATACGGATTCAGGAACCTCTTGAATGACTACGTTGCTGATTTCAGTGATGATTTCCCTGATGACTTCGATAATGACTCCAACTAGCCAACATCGTCGTGCGGGTGCTGGCATTCTACAATTGGTGAGTTGCATGCCAATTTTTATTCCTCTGGTCCTCAATCACGTCGTAGGACAAAAAGGTCCGAATCGACGCGGGTGACCAGTTGTATCTTTGACGAATACAGTGACCGCGGGTATGAATCATACCCGTGAGTAGTAACATGTACATTTTTTTAGGTTAGGTTAGGGTTTTCTTGTGCTCCGCGATTTCTAATTAGACAAATGAATGCTCCATAGTATGATAAATTATTAATTACATATTAATTACATTTACTATAATAATGATTATAGAATATATAATTTTGAATATTGATTGTTTTTTTATATTGTTCATGCCTTTTTGTATCAAAGATACCAAACCGTTTCCTTACATATTGAAAAATATGTTTCAATTTATGCACAAGAAAATATTTCGCGACGGATAAATTCTTGAATCATGCATCATGAACTATTCTCACCTTCAAAAAATATGCTTTGATGACAGAATTGTCCGAGGGTAGAATATTTTAATTAGTTTGCTTTTATAATTTATCTTCAATTTTCAAAATAAATTATTTTATCGTAAAGTCTTGATTAAAATATTTTCTCTTAAATAATTCAATTTTAATTAGAAAAATTTTCATTACTAATAATATTTACTATTTCGTTATTCGTTAGTATTCATTGTAATCATTTTTCTAGTTCAGGATTTTCAGGACATTTTTCCGTGTTCATTGCCTAATCTCACTCAAGTGCCCAGGTGCTACTTGGGTGAGTGAAGACAATGGGCATGATGACTTAGATTTATAACAATAATCTATATATGTGCGGCTGGCAATGCTAGTGTATCGTGCACGACGTACTTTCCACATGTGTGTGTGGTTAGGCTGTGGAAGTGCATCGTTTCAAAATTTCATTATTTTATAGTTTAGAATTTCCTAACACTCGATTCTCATCAATTATAATAATAATATAAAATTTCTATTTACCATTTATTTGCCAATAGTTGATATTGCATACACAACTGTAATATTATAGAATGCTTAATAGATTAACTTCTCAATTTTACACATATTATATTTTATTAAAGACAATATTAATACGCTCTGTATAAATGCTACATATAATAAAAACACGCAATGGTCGTTAGTGTTTGTCAGCTGATTTCAGGAAATTGGTACGTACCTTAGAGTATGAATGTTGTTACAATGTTCGGGTGTCGGAGGATCCCCGGGGAATCCTCTCTAGTTTTTGCTCTTGCGCCCGGACATTATGTGTGAGAACCGTGGAGTGGCTGTTTGCGTGAATGAGTTTTGGAATTTTTTAAATATAGCGTTAGGTAGGTAGGTAACTTAACTTTCTGGTATGTGTGTTAGTTGTAAGTAGGTAGGGTCAGGATAGAGCTGTTACAGATTTTATTTCTGTGGCAGACCTATTCCTGTAGTTCGATTTGGAGAGTCGAAACGTTAGCCGATGCAAGCGGATTGTACCTTTCGTTTTGGTTTTAGTTTCGATTCTTGGAATCGCGTGACTTTACAGTCGCACTTCGCGGTCGTGATCTCCCGCGATAGGTTCCCCGAACGCTCGTCCCGCTCGAGATTCTCCACACCTGTTCCGATAACAATTCGTAGCATTGTTTGAGGACTAGGTATTGCACGGAACCTTGAGCCTAGTATTAAGTTTCAGGCTTCGGGTGGACCGCCGAAGAGAGAAAAGACTCTGCGGAGTCGAAGAGGCCCTGACAAATTGTCTCAAGAGTGGGCTACAACAAATGGCTCTTCATCTTCATCTTCGGATGAGGATGGAAAGTCATTCTCTGTTACTACTTTGTCACTGTATTTGTCTGTAGTTGTAGTAGTTGTAGTTTTTCAGAGGGTACTTGTATTACAACAATCAGTATTTTGGGGTAAATTGCGGTTTGCATTAGTGTTATAATTAATTTTATAGTTAACTTTAGAGTTGCGAATAATGATAATTTTCGCGTTTGCTTTTCCAGTATAGAGTTACGTATAAACATTAATCTCGAATTGCAGTAGTGTTACGAAATACGAATATTAATCGCGTTGCAAGTTGCAAGTAATATGAATTTGATCGCACTTGTCTTTAGTTTTGTAATTATTTTTTCGCGTTTGATATTCTGGGTAGGGTCCAGGAGTCAGCTGTGAGTCTCCGCACCTGAGTCCTCTTTCACTCGGTTGGGAAACAAAAGAATTCTTGTAATTTCATTTCCTACCATAAGAAGCGCTATGATCGTTTTCCCTCGCTTGTTGGTAACGTTGCGAATGACACGAAAATGGTAATGGGGTTTCGAGACTCCATAAAAATGGACCGTAAAAATACATTGGGTTTAAGATCTACTCTTATACATTGACTCTGACAATACTCTAGAATTTTTAATGAATCAATGAGAATCAAAACTAATCTAGCGAAGAAGCTCTATATTTATGATGACCTATGCAAAGCGGATCGCAGTCAATTTGCTAATATTATTTAGATTTTAATTAATAATTGCATTACCCAGCTAAGAGTGATATGATTATCAATTAAACGCTAAATAATATTACCCATGTCTCACTACGTGGAGGTTGCTGCGAATGGGGACCCGCCCTAACCGATTTCCAACCACCCTCCATTAATAAAGATCTTCCGTGACCAACGATCGTTGGTCGAAGAAGAAACCTACGAAAGTGCAACCAATGAAAGATGCACAATCAACGAAGGGAGTTGAAAGGATTTTCAAAAGAATTTGTCTTCAAATAGAAACAACCTGCCTAACATAATAGTTAACCAAACACCTGCCTAACTATAAATCTAAATTCGTTTATTGTATCAAGAAACAATTCTAAATTCGCAGCCATTAGCTCGGTGTCACCTACGAAGAATAACTTTTCTATCGTGGGTGACACCGATTACCAGGTCTCACCACGAGGAGGTTGCTGCGAGTGGAGACCCGAAGGGAGATAGATGGAATCAAAGTTCCATCGATCTCCCTTTTACATTCTTACAAGCTAGATTACTAAACTAGAGAGATAGAAGGAAGCAATGTTCCTTCGATCTTCTAGTTTAGTTGTGCCAAGTAATTATTTCGTTTAAAAAGGGACGAAGCTAAATTATGGGAGACGCGACGCGACGCGATGCTGAACCGTGCAGCAGATCTTCGGATCGAATCAACACTACCCTTGGTAGATTGATTTCTATTTCTAGAAATCGATCTATCATTGGCAGGCGACTAGATCTTTCAGACAAACTGGACGGCCGATCACATGTTTCGTTCGACGAAACAGTGGTGACCGAAGCAAGAAACAGGAGAACGAGTCGAGAGAAGCTACTTGTTAAATAATTACTTGGCAATATTGGGAGACGCATACAATAAGGACTTAAAATTAACGTCGAAGCTCAAATCTAGTCAAGTTGAAGCTAAAATTCGGACGATAGAAGGGAACAAAGTTCCTTGTACCAAGCAATTATGTGGTTAAAAAGAGGGATGAAGCTAAATCGTGGGATACGCGACGCGACGCGACGCGATGCTGTACCGTGCAGCGGATCCGAGGATCGAACCTACTGCCCTTGCTAACTCGATCTCAACAAGAAAACAGAGAACTGCAACTCCGAATCGAGGTCTCCATTTCTCCAACGCAACCCGCCGGGAGCCCGAAGGACCCGACTTAGGCTGTCTGACAAAGAGAGAGTACCTGAGACGGTGTCGACTTCCGCTGGAAGGTATGCGTTTCCGCAGAATACGGAAACTCCACACCTTCCAGCGAAGTGCCGTTTTCCCTCAATCAAGCTTACCAAGGGAAGGCGATTAGACCTTTCGGACCAGATACACGGCCGATCACATGTTTCAATCGATGAAACAGTGGTGATCGAAGCTAGGAACGAGGGAACGAGAAAACGAGAAGCTACTTGTTTAATAATTGCTTGGTAGGACGCGAAAATATGTACAATAAAGAAATCTTCGACGTTAATTTTAAGATTCGCGACGAAGCTTAAATCTAATCGACTTAGAATTAAATGTCCCTCGGCGGTTGTGGCGTCTTACTTCGATGTCCCTGCGAATAATCTGAAACTAAAATTGATACTCATATTAGTGACATACGAAAGGAAATTTAATAACCACCATGCAAACTAGACGAAGCGATGGAATAATTAGTCGTGCTGATGTACCTAAGAGTGAGAATCTATAAGATTCTCGATGTTAGACCTACCTAAGGAAATGTACAAAATTTACACATAATAAAACTAAAGTATTCTACCTATACTTGCGTAACGAGAGTATAATGTCGAAGTAAAATAGCAAACGATTACTCAAATTTATCCCAAGAACCATACAAATTTCAAAGACGAACAGAAACAGAGATTGACCAGAATTGAAAATCCAACGATGATATCAAAGAATGAAAATGTCCAAGTAAAATAGCAAACGATTACAAAAATTTATCCCAAGAACCACACAAATTTCAAAGACGAACAGAAACAAAGATTGACCAGAATTGAAAATCCAACGATGATATCAAGGAATGAAAATGTCCGAGAATTAAACAAAATATCTTAGCGAAATAGAACAAGAATAAAAATCTTATTCTAATTAGTGACATCAAAATTCATAAAATAATATACAAACAAAAATGGTACATGATTCAACACAATCATGCCAATTAAAAAAATAAGGCAGTAGTAGAAATAGAGGAGGAACACATAATAACCAGATAAAACCGGACAGTAAAACAACACCGAATTATGACCAAACAAATAAAATAAACTGGTCAATTCTGTGATAATAACATAAACAAGTAAAGTGAACTTACTACTTGTTGAGTATTAGTTACCATTACCAAGGAAGCAGCACCAGAGGTCCAGCTGTAACATAAGAAACGATTCGTAATTTAGCAAAAGCGTTAGTCAGTTCCATAACGTTGAATTGGTATCAAACGACAAAATAGAAGTGGGGAGAGCAATTTCAAATAGTTCTTACCAGTGGTCATCACGGTCCGGCACTGGTCAGTAGTGGTCAGTAGTGGTCAGTCGTCGGATCTCTACTGGTCAGCACTGGTCAGTAGTGGTCAGTTCTGGTCAGCCCTGGTCAGTCCTGGTCACTCCTGGTCCCCCCAGTGGTCACCGCTCCACGAATTGCCTGACTTAGGCCCGCGAGACCCGATCCCCCTGGATGCTCCAGGGGTACTGAAGAATTTGTCCAGCGGTAGTCTTCGAGTGGGGAAGTCGAAGAGTGGGGAGACAGTGTCAACGTGAAGAGTTAAGAACCGCTTGGTCTAGAGAACAATACTATTTCAATTGGTCCCACCTCTTGACCATTTCTGGATCTTCACTGGACCGCTGACCTTGATGTCCACCTCACTGTTGACCACCAGTGACCATAAGTTAGTCATTATTGATCATCGACCCATTAAAACCATTACGAAGATTAAAGCCTTCTTACGAGGATCCCCTTACAATTTGATGCATGATCTTTTTAACATTTTGTTCCACTTTGGAAGAGTGTATCTCATGTTATAAGATACTCGTGGTACAGCGATAGCGTTCATCCCACTAATGATAGGTCTATTCTTTACCTCGTTTATGTGTAATTGGTATACATGGGTTGGAAAATAAAAATGCCTGGGCAAGTGAGACTCAAAATGGCATGCAGGCTGACACAAATCGGATTTAAGCTGTTTCGAAAGCAAGAAAGGAAGATTCACATTCGCCTTCTTTCTTAAATTCCCGAAGCTGACCAAAGCATTTAAGCTCACGTACACATGGCTGTGGATTGGTGTGCGTAAATGGAGGGGTGAGCTTGCTCTGGGCACCGATCTGCCTTCTGATAACACTGTTATGAATCAATTTTTAGATTTATCAAGACACATATGCATAACCTCCGTATCTGTAGTATCACTCATTTTCTATTCGTTAATTTTTGTTTATACGTGTCCTTTTGTACATCAGTTCGAATAGTTGCCATACCGAGCGAAAAATTCGGAGGTGATTTTAGCGTCCTCGTCAGTTGAGAAACTATTCACTGAATTAGTATTGATGGGCAGAAAGTTGTAACGTGTGCGTAAATGCATACGAGTTGAGTATGAGGAAGGGATTGAAATTCATTTCTAAATTTGTTGGTAATGTTGCGAGTGACACGAAAATTGTAATGGGGCTCTAGAGCCCCAGAAAAATGGGCCGGAAAAATATATTGGGTGAAAGGTCATTCATATACCTCGTCTGTGGTTGAGCTACGAACCTTTTAAATTCGATTGTAGATAATATAGAGTTCTGTAGCAGTGCACCACCTTTTTGATATTCGGTACAAGCTCTCCATGATTCAGGTCTAAAGTCACAGACGAGGTATACGAGTAGACCTCATATCCAATGTATTTTTTCGTTCCATTTTTCTGGGCCTCTAGAGCCCCATTACCATTTTCGTGTCACTCGCAACATTGCCAATAGATTACACAAATGAACACAAGAGGAAGTGAGTCAGAAAATGGAATTACAGAAATATTCCAGGCCTATGATAATCGAATAACCTTAACAATTAGTTTATTATCTTTTCCAGATTTAAAGTTATTTCGATTAAATCTATGGAGAGGTTATGAAAAGTTTCTAAATTCGTTCAGGTAGCAATTAATTTAACATTGTCTTTTTACATTTTTATAAGACATATTGTTACAATTCTTACTTGGAATATGTGTCATCGCGGAACAAAGTTTTATTTTAAAAAATGAATTACGCTATTAACGCTGAACGAAGGAATACTTTAAAGCTTCCCCTTCCGCGGTCGCGAAACCATCCTTTTGAAACGGCTTTATTTCAGTGGACGGAAAAGGCGCTCTTAGGAGGAAGAATTTATCGATCCCAGTGTTTTCTTTCTTCTCGGCCTGGAGGCCAGGATCTTGGGGTGTCTACGAAGGTGGGGGTGGCCGGAGACGGAATTAAAGATGGCGGTACTTTTTCCATTGTTTCAAGCCCCGAACCCCTGAGCGCTTTCTCTCGGCCATCCTCGGTCTCCTTAGGAGGGTGGCTTGCCTTGGTGGGGCGAAAAATGGCTGGGAATATTTTCGATGGAAATCGAAGTGGGGGTAAACACCCTCGAAAGCTGGACTGGTTCGAGGGTCCGAATGATGGCAGTGGACGGTCCAAAATGTCTGCCACTGCAACAACCGATTCTTTATCTGCTGTAAGATAGAAATGGTAAAACTTTAGAGAAGTTTCAGATCGATTAGATTTTGTGGTTGCTCCCTTGTTACTTTGTGATTAGTTTCTCGAAGTTATTAATTATACTCTATTTGGATTATATCAACGTGAATTTGTGCACTAATTTGAAAGAATACATTTTTCAAAAAGTTTATATACGTTTTTGGGTCATTTTCAAAATTGGTATATTCAAAGTTAGGCTACCACGTGTTTGTTTGCGGTTGTCTGGATACCAGAACGTTTGAAAAAAGAAATATACAAAAAGAAAAGAACAGAACAAAAAAGGTTTCCGGTGGATAAAGATGTGTGACATAAAAGTTAAATAATTCCTACAAAGGACTCATCAGTTTTCGTTGATTAATCTCTCCTTTCAATAAAGTTTGTTCGAGTTAATAGTTAATTGTTAATTGTTTAACAATTTTAAATAATATGAAAAGAATTACGAGACAAAGGATTGATCGTCTGAGAGGACCTAAAAGAAATAGCTGTTTGTTTATCTATATGGTTTATCGAACTCATTTATTAACACATATAGGATTTGATTTATTATTCTGAATTTGTTACTATTCTCACATCTGACAATTTAAGGCTAAGATTGTCAGATATACTAATTTCTGAAGTATAATATTATCTATTAAACAATTTCTATAAAAAATACTCTTTTTTATCAATTTTAAACGGGTATGGAAACTACTCTGCTTTGAATGTTGTTACTAACTATATTTATCAATTTTCAATCAAACGAAAAATATAAAGTAAATATTGCAAAATGCTTCAATTTACATTTCTGTAACTTTTCAATTAAAATCATGGTTTGTCCCAATTTTGTGCAAGCCAAAGTGTTACCTACGATAATTGAATAATCTTAATGATTACTTTATTAACTTTTCCAGATTTAATTAGTCACCTGAGAGGACTCGAAATAAATAGCCCTCGAGTAATTAAACAAAGAAGAAATTAAAGAAAGAAGTCAAGGGATATAAGAGCTCGGTCACACTGTGACTGCTGGTTGTTAGTTAAAGTTAAGATAATAATAATGTAGTTTCGAAACCATCCCTATGTTTTACCGCCATTACCGCTCCCATTGGGCCAGCTTCTTCTTCTGTTCTTTCACTCGTTAATAGGAGCCAGGTATTGACCGACACTGGCATCGCAGTATTTTCCTCGAAGCTTCCTCGAGACCGAGAAAACGCTCGCCTTTGTTTTTATTGCCGGAGCACAGAAGGCGGAGGCAGCCAGTCGAAAGGAGGGAAAAAGAGGGTGCGAGGGGTGAGATGGGGGGTCGAGGAAACGAGGGGTTGGGAGAAAGGAAAAGCAAATGAGGCTCGATGCTCCGAGGCTGGAGAGGATGAGGCCAGTAATGCGAATGGTATACAAGAAATCGCGAGTCGTTTCTGTTCCTCTCTTTCTCCGTTTTTCACCCCCTATCGACCATTACGACTAGAGACTTATCCCCCGTGCAAAAACTCGCCCCTCCCTATGGGATCTCGCGGTTTTTAAAAGAAAACGATATACGAACGAGGGAAACCGCGTTATCGAACCTGTTCTCGGGTATTGGAAAAGTGGACCTGTTTTTGAGGGTTGCTACATCCACCCTGGTCGCTCGCGGCTTTGAACCGACTTGTTTATAGATGTTGGGTTTCGCTAATAACAGTACATATCTGTACGGGAATACTTCCCTTTCGTGCACGTACCTAAATGCGCACTTATCTCCATTTCTATATAGGGTAACTCCGAAATTTGTGGTTCCGGTTTGGTAGCGTATTTTGCTCTTCTTGAGGGTGAAAAAAAGCAGGGACGAGACATTGGAAGTCAATGATCTCGAGTTTTCGATACTCGAAACTTTTGAAACCTAGATAAAGATTAATTTGTATAAAGAACTATGAAAATATTGTAGCGATATGATTAAAATAGGTCACTTAAATAACTATTTTTCGCAATAGAAGCAAATGTATTAAACCAATCGTCGATTTGATGCAGCAAATGTAATAGTACACAAAAAATTTGATTCAAGGTCACATATTTTGATATTCCAAAATCGTCAATATTTTTACAAATGATTTCAGTAAAAATACGACCCTTAATTTTCGTTTTAAAGTAAAGATGTCCACTTAAAGCGGCTTCTCGCCCAAAACGCAAACTGTCGTCCAATTGTTTCAAGTTTCTCGGTGTAACACGCATCCCGAAGAGAATTCGCGCGGGAGACACTCGCGGGACGCATCTATACATTAATTACGCGGGCTAAGTGTCCAGTCGGTGATTAAACGTGCCCCATCCAAAGGACGGGGACACACTGAACCCGACCTGGTTGTGAGCTCGTCGTAAATGCGTATGCAGAACGCGTACGACGCGTTTGACCGGTATGCAAAACACCATGATTGACCATCGTCCCTTGAAAAAGGGACGCTTGGAAGAATCTTTGCCAAGGGTCGGAGTTCGACCAGCTGCCGCTGGTCGCCTCTCGTCCCTGAACTAGTGACCCTCACCCCTTTCAAAGACCATCACTTCACACTGACGGAACAGAATTAATTTTTGGTCAGAATTTACTGAAAGTCGAGCTTCAAAGAGCGGCTCAACAGACGATCGAAGGTTTGCGTTATTTGGGACTGGAAGAGAAATTATTCAAGACCGAGCTATGGGATTGAAAATTCACGAATAAGCGGTGAAACTAATGGGCAAAAAGGGAATGTTGATTTTGGAAAAATTGATTTTAAAAGTTTTCAGAAAGAACTGCCGATTGGATGGCTGGTGTTTGAGTTATTCGAGGGTAAGGGTTGAGGTTGGTCAGTGAGTTCCGAGTGGTTTTTTTTCTCCAATATTTCATATTTCAACTTGAAATCCTCGAATTACTATAAAAGTTTAACTTTAAAATTCACTTCCTTGCTGTCGTATAATTGTCAATGTATCCGTGTAATACATTAAATTGTAGAATAAGTCTATTCGCGTCAATGTGTCGAAAATTTAAAAAGTGTTTTAGATCAAAAGCACTAAGGATCTAAAGATTCACGCTTATATTTTGTAAACATCACGTACAAATTGACATAGGAAACTGCATCTGTTTCCTTCCTGTTACTTTCTTTTCTATTTTACGAAAAATATCTTAACAAAAAATATAATAAAGTACTACCCAGTTCATCCAAATATTTAAAAAGACATATCTGACAAATAATTTAAATCAAAATCAGTTTATAAAAGAAACTAAACGTAAGAAGTTTACATTTAAAAACTTCTTTTTATTATGATCTTTTATCGAATAAAACTTTTGTAGGTGTTCATAGAAAGGTCATAAATAAATATTTATAGCGCTGTTTTACACTACATATTATTAGGTATTTCTGGAGCTAGTTTCCTATTTGTAAAGCATCTTGTAACTTAGCGAAAAAATATTTTTCACAAAAGATGAAAACGAGACATAGAAAATGGATCTAAATTTTGAAAAAATAATAATTCGTTACTTAATGGGTTAATAAGATTCGAATCGAAATGCAAGTGGACGAATCGTTGCTAAAAATCGCGTCATTAAGCTTCGATTCGAGTCCCATTGTAACCAGAGATAAAAACAGGGACACCGATAATTGCAAATTCCGCGTGACACAATATAAAGTTACAACAGGGATGAGGTTTGGCCAACGCGGACAGTTTATTGATTTAATTGCACGGCCGTTTGTCGTTAAATTTCATCCGGAACGGAACGGCGATTCGCTTATTAAACCAATGATTAATCAACGTCAGTTTTATTTGTAGCTAACGAATGATGCTAATGGTGGACCAGATACGCCATAGAGTCGATACACCGTTATCGCGATTGGCATTAACATTGCGCGTGCCAGAGCCCAGACAACTTTGATGCTCCTCTATCCGCTATCGGAGCCGATCGAAATAGTTTTTCAATTTTCACGGACGATTGGTCACCCCACGCGGGCAATTTTCCCGTCGCTTGGCTTTTCGATTATCCGCCGATCGTCTAGGAACGTCCGATGTCCCAACGATCGAAGTGAACGAACGCGTCCGCGCGAAAACACCCGATTCGTCTTTCGTCGGTCGATTATGTCGATTGCATTCGCAAATGAGGCTTTCCGTGACTGGTAATTGGTTGATACCAGCTTCCAGGTTCATCTGTGAATTTATTTTAAATTCTACTAACGGCTGATCGTCTTGCAACCATAAAAGTCTGAACCGTGAAAGAGGACAAAACGTTTTTCAGATTGTCTCAATTTAATTATTAATTCGAAATTTCCCTGTAAAAGTTTCTTTCATTGTTTCATAAAAGTTTTCAGTTTTATTTGCGTATTTTATTTGAAACAGTAATAGCTGTTTGGCTTGGAACGTGTTTAAACAATTACTAGATCATTTAATGGATTTCTTGTTTTTGGAATAATTTGTTCAGTAAATGAATATTTCTGTGATTGTAATGAACTTTTAAGTTCATCTGCGAATTTATTTAAAATTCTAATAACGACTGGTTGTTTTGAATCGCAAGAATCTGAATATTTGATGGATATTTGGATATTTAAAGGATTCGTTCTTTGTTTTTACTAATTTACTGTTTAATTGTGTCGAATGATCGTGCAAACGAAAGTTTCTATAATTTTAGATTGCATCCATACAAGTTTCTATTTACGTAAATTTCTGTACTTAATTCGAATTAACCTTAACCAATTTTAAATGGTCGATTCTGCACATAATTCCCAGAATAGCATTATAAAATTTTGTCACTTAATTATTCCCAAATTTTTTCTCCTACAACCACTTGATAGTAAAGCTAGGGTTTCTTGAAATTCATTCTATCGCTGTTATTAGATCCAATTGTTTCATTTTTGCCACAATTTACAAGATAATTATGAATCTGTTGAGTGTTTTAAGTATACGGAACAAGGATTTCGATCTTTCGATAATTTCCTAAGAACCACAATAGCCACGAAAGGAAAGAAAAAGAAGAGAAGGGTTGCTTGGGGTGCAAAAGTACGACGAGAGAGTGAGAATCATGCTGAATAAATTATTTCCTCATAAGGAAAGGTGATTAGGGAAAATAATAAAGACTTCTTGATAGTATTACAAATTTAAGAACTTTTGTTTTTGTAGAATTCGTGAATCTCTGACGCAATTTTTTCAACCGTCATCTTCGCATTGCTTTTCCTCCCCATTTTATCCGATCTGCTTTTAATAACGAACGTTCATCACCGGTGCAATCATTTAATTCTTATCGAAGGAACGGATCAGAGCAACGCGATAAATTATTTCTCGAGAGATAGACTGTTAATCCCTATTCCTGAGGTTAGTAGGGCAGGAGAGCAAAGGGTTGGTAGAAGGGGGTTGCGGACGGAAGAGAACGGTTTGAAAACTCGTGTATCGTAAAACAGGTTTCGGACACCCGGAAGCCCTTTTGGTCAGCGTTCTTTCCTGCATATCGAGCCCTTCGTCAGGGTTGTACAAACTCACATCTCACCCTTTCGCGCAGCAAAGGGTGCTTCTGATTAAAAGAAAATCCCTGAGAAACTTTGCATTGTAAATCGACGTTCGTGCGCGTATAAGCTTAAACAGCCAACCCTTGAATAGAAATTCGAGACACCAAGAAGTTTACGAACTGGCTTCGAGTAATTAGGGGATGATGCTTCTGGACGTATTTAGAAAATAAATATCAACGTCGAAAGATATAATAATAAATATTAAATATTTTTTATAAGATGGCAAAATATTGAGTAAATGTGAAATAACACTTGTAAAACTCATACATAAGATTAATTTTTATATTTATGGAAGATGTGGAATTTCATAGAACGATGGATTCTCGGAACACATAACTAAGAATGAATTAAACGTCTCTAATATTAGCAACACTCAGAAGTTATAAATAAATATATTCACACTTTGCATTAAGTGACAAAATTATATTATAACAGTAAATATCAATACGATGAAAATAAACTATAATGGATAATATTAATAACGTCCTAGAAACTTATATAAATGTTGATATTTCTTATTAGTGAACGATAGTATAACGACGTAATATACTAAAATGCAAAATATTATCTAAAATTATCGCAATGGTGAATATAAATAGAAATGAAAACGAAATTCGTTATATGCCCTCATAGTGGAGCCTTTCATTTTCTATACTACACGAATGGTGTACCTATAACGGAGCCTTTCGACCGTTAAGGGTCGAAGCTAGGAGGGTTTTTGCATTTTAAATTAATATCGGGAACGTTCTACAATGATGGTGTTTGTTATTCGGACGAAATTCGTAGACCCCTTTATTAAAATGACGTTTGAAAATATTTTCGAAATCAGTAACCTACTAAATGAGAGTTTATATTAAACAAGAAATGGTTAATGTGTTCTTTAGTATTTTAATAAATTTTTAAATTTCGTTTTCTAAAGGAAACGATAGAAAGTTTTGAATTTTATTTACTTCAGGACATTGACAGATTTATTACAGTCTAATAGCTGTCGTCATTTTAAAGCACTGAGATAGTTATATTAATATTCTTAAATGTAACGTATGTAAAAAGATAAGTATTTAATATATAAATCTATCTAATGTTGCTATTTTTTTCTTGTCCGTTCGAGAAATTCTCAAAATATTGGGCAGAAGCTTCCTCCCTAATTGTCGTGAAAGGTTCTATTATACCCAACGAAGGTTAAACAGCGAAAAAAAGTAGAAAATTGCTCGTTCTAACAAATGTAAAATTGTAAAGGCGAAACGTGCCCTTCGAGAATGGGCAGAAAATTTCAAAGCACCTCGCAGGCGGACGTTCTTAATTAAAGAAAAGTCGAGGATCATTAAGCGGGCGACCCTTACGAGAAACTACCCCCTTCCTCGCGAGTATAGACAGGCGTATAGATGCCATGGTCGCGGGATACTAAAAACTCTGACGGTTTTAAGCGTCGTTCGGCTCCTTTACGCGCGTCTAAAAAGTGCTGGCACGACAATAAAGGGTGGCCCTCGTAAACTCGAAGTAAAGGCGGGGTGGCAGGGTTCAGTCGTAAAAAGATCGAGCCAAGAGACGCCTAAAAATTTTTTAAACCCTTTATTATAAATAAACAGAGAGATGTGGATGCATATCTATACATATATAGCTAACTCCCATCGTTATCGAAAAAAATAAGTTTGAAAATCTGTCAGGTATAAATTGGGAATATACAAACACAATATTGATTAAGAAGTTGCGTAGTGACAACTTACTTATAACAACTTGTCCATTGTACATGTTGATGCCTCTCAGCACACACATTATAATGTCCGTTTTTTGTTACATTTACATTTTATTATATTAGAAATAGTTCTTGATCGTTTCCTTAAGATGTATAAACATAATTCGTGTATTCATGTATGTCTGTGAATTCAATTTTCTATCTACGTAAAGATTGAACGTTTACATGTAACATGTACGCCCATTTGTGTACCATCTAATATCACATTTGTTTTTTATTCTTGGAAAAAGTTTTATTCTAAAAGTTAATTGAAACAATCATTTTTACCATTGATTTATAATTCTTATAATTCTTATTAATTTATCTAATCTTATAATTGAATCATTCTTCGAGTAAGATAATGCGTTTTAATCTGAGGCATTTATGGTTCAATATGGTTCAATAAAACTCAAAGATAATATTAAAAATAATCTGTTTTTTTCATACTACAAAGGAACTATGCCAAGCGTTCGATTACTCGAGCAATTACTTTAATGGTATTAAAAATTGAGGATGTTCGAAAATAGCTAGAAAATATTTTCTAATGGTTACTTGTAACGAAAATCGGTTAATCGCAGATATTAATTCTCCACCACAACTTTACAAATTTGGGTTATGACAGTTACGATGAAATCCAGTGCATAATTAAGAAAAAGAAATTCAGATTTAGCAAATTAATTAAAGCAACCCCTAAAAACCGTAAAGACTCCCCACCAACGAGGTCATCCCCACCATTCTTTCGCTTCTTTCCCAGGTTTTTCCTCGTTCCGCGGAGCGCGAAGGCGAAGAGCCGGACGGGGGTGAGCCACCCCCTTCCCAAAGGCCGAGGGAAGAAAGGAGAACGTCCATCGGGGGTGGCAGAGGGTTAGAGAGACACGAAGAAAGAGCGAGGGAGCCTCTTGTCGACCACCTTCTCCAGTATTTCAGATAAGAATAAAGTAAACGGCGAATGGGGTTGCTGGAGGGGTAGTTGGAGCGGCGGTCGGGTTGGGGTGACGGTAACTGGGGGGTGGGTGATGCTTCTGCGACTGGGTCGTATCAAAGCGAAAGGGGCGAAGCAAAAAGTACCACGATCGATGCTACCGGCCACACGGAGTACAATGAAGATATTCTTGCCTCACTTTTCCTTCTTTTCACCCCGGTCTTTCATCCCCCTCCGTCCGTGAGTCTAGCTACTCGCAATCTCGAGATGGTCACGGGATCGACGCAAAGCTTTGCAACTTGCTGCGACACGCGTTTGAAATTTCGATGGGCAGGAGAAATTATGGGGGCGGTTTCCGTTGAGGGTTGTTTAACCCCTTAACGTAATATCCTGTCTTCCGTACGGCACCAGACGACCGTCCAAAATACAGAAGCCTACTTACCAGCGGTTTATTAGGGTGTTCTAGAAAATATTACCCTATTTCAGTCACTTAAATTCCTGTTATTTTTAACGTTTCGCGGTCCTATGTCATGTTCGTGTAAAATGTTTTCTCTGTTTACTCTTGTATCTATCTTCTCGTATATTATAATTCAATGCTGAGGTATCTGTATTGTAATATGATTAAGACGAGATTAGATTCATTTTTGTTTATATCACATTGTTAGTTCGAGATTGTTCTCATCTGACCAGCATTAACGTTTAGACGAAAGATCGAATACGAGTATTCCATATTCTTCTAAAAAAAAATGAAAATATTCTACTATTCTAGTATGCTCCAACCGTGAAATATGCGAAATAAAGCACGTGGGTTGTGCATTTGAGAATGCTTAAAAAAAAAACACCATACGTTGACTAATTTTAAATTATAAATAATGGTAAATCATGTTTTATATTATTGTAAGTTGGACTTTTGTTATTATAATAATAAAATACACACAAGCCGCAAGATATACGTGGAAATATAATTGGAAATAGCTGAATTGAGCATGAACCCAAAGTACTGTGACATTTATACTCGGATATTTTCGAATAAAAGAAACATCAGTTTTCTTAGGTTAGTAGTGTTCGAAGATTATGGTATTCAGATATGGCAGATTTTACTATATTATATATTTATGCATTATTCGGAAGCCTTTTTTATACTGACTAATAAAATATAGATTTTTGCATTCGTTTAATTTCATAATTAGTTACGAGATAAATAAAACTTGGATGCTTCCAAGCAATTGTACACTTTATGAGTAAAAGGTGATTAAACAATAATAGCGATGTCAAACGTAGAATTATTATTGAATTAGAATTGCTTTCAGAAAGATGGTGGAAAACCATCGTAAATCATCGTAAGTAATAATAGCAAAAAAATATGACCTCTTTGAAACTGAATCAACTCAAACAAAAAAACCATTTGAAAATAGTTTATTTCTGTCTCGAGTGAAACGAAGTTACTTTTCTTACGTTGTTTGTAAAATGTAATACAATAATCGAAATAGATCGTCATTTTCATTATTTTTCGAACTTTCGATAATAAGAAGTGTAGCTAAAAGAAAATTTTGAAATTTGAAGAATTTCTGAGATTCTAAGTGTTCAAGTAGCATTGCAATATTAAAAAACGAAATGAAATGTCACAAGTGTTGAATTTTCGATAACAATTCGAATCAATTTCTGCGAAAAAAATCAGTAAGTTTAATTAAAAAAAAAGTGTAAGTGTATTGATGCATGATAGATCATGTTCAACAATGCATAATTTCCTTCTACAATTTTTTCTTATTTTTAATAGAAACAGAATAATAGTCCGGTCCAGTTACTAGACTCATCGTTTATTTCTTATAGTTTCTGGTCGCTCTTACGTTCTGTTGTATTACTAAATTACTTTAATTATCATTATTATTGACATCCCTCTATACTTTATACACTGATAACGGCCCTGTAAAAATAATAGTCTCGCGAGGAAAATTTCGTGTTTTAATGCTCGTTAGAAGTTTGCTGCTATTTTCCTTGGTGTTAACTGAAAAACGACGATCGTTACCCGTTTTTTCACCACCCAAAACCCCCCATCCCCGACTCGGTCCGAGCTGTCTTCGGAGCGTGCTCGACCGTAATAGAGGCAAATGGAAGGGCGTGCGGCGGAGGCGGGATGAATTTCCTAATTAAAACTCGCGGGAAACTATTTAAAACTTAAAAAGGAACGAGGCTAGACCCAAAGCAACCCGGGGCCCCATTATCGCCCTCGCCATGAGCAACTTCGGCAAATTATAAATTTCATCGGAACTGGTTTGTCGGGGAGGAAGCTGCGGGGAGGGGAACGGTGGTCTAACACTCTTGTACCTTGGTTTATTTTTCCTTGGCTTCGATCTCTTCGTTCTCGTTTTTTCCCCAAGAGTCGACGAGAGGGGATGAATTTACTCTCGTAAATTGGATTAATACCGCGAGCGCGAATTTTTAGGCAAATTTCAGCACAGTTTCGTCGCTTTCCAGCCTTCGAGGACGAACGGAGAGAAATTTGCGCGATTCAGAGGCTCTCGGCTCCGTTGCTCCTAACGAGTGAAATCGAGGGTTCTAAATTAGCGAGGGAAACGAGGACGCGGGGGTTGGTCGAACGAATTCGCGAAAAATTCGCAAGCTCGCGCAATTAATCGTATCAAGGGGTTTACGTTCTGCTGGCTTGTTTCCCCGGAAATGCCAGAAACCGGGAAATGCCTTCTCCGCCCCTTCTGTTTTCCTCTTTTTATTTCACGAACGGTTTCCACCCCCGCGAGACTTACTTTAACTGCCTCCGACGTGGCGGGCAATTAGAAGCGGCGTCTTTTAAGCTGGGTCATAGATTTTTCTGCCTAGCTGCCGGGCTTAGAGCGGGGAAATTTAAGGGCAGTTTACAAGCCACTTGATGCATGTGGCCCGTGATGCACTCAATTCTCTCTGGGGTGCTTCTTTTTTGCAACTGAAATATTCCCAAACCAACTGCTATTGAAGGAGAATATATAAAAAGTTTTCGACATGGTTTTTGGACACTTGGGCGAATCTAATAATTTTGTTCGATTTTTATCGTTAACTTTAGGGATGGTTTTTCAAGTTTTATTTTTGCGGGTTAGAAAGGGAACTGCATTACCAACCCTGGAAGTTACGTGCATTGTCATCTGTGTTGGTTTCGTGAACTATGCACAGAGCTTTCCTTCGATCGATCAGGAAAAACATTTTTACATTTTGGAAAGTGCTGATAAGATGCTGATGACAGAGGGCGGCAGGATAAAAGAATTTGACGAAAAGCGATCAGAATATTACTAAAAACCTTCCTTCTCCAAAAAAAAAGAATTATTGTCATACTATAACCCTCTTCGTACTACACAAATTTTGCAAACAAAATTTCTTTATAATACCAAAAATAACGAAGATATTCAAAGTGATTAAAGTTATTACCCCTCTCTATGTATATAAATTTTGATTAAAAAGATTGAAAGATTCTTATCTTGCATAATTGTGGCTGTTGTATGAATAGAAATGAAAATAAAAAACTCAAAATTTGAAAAATTACAGCATTAAAAAAAAATTCGATTTTTTTATGAAATTTGATAATTTCTTCAACGTAAATCGAAGCAGCAAGAAAAGCTAATTTATGAATGCATGTAAAATTTTTATTCGCTACTTTTGTTCGAAAAATGACTCTAAAATCTATAAATCTTCTGTAACGTTGTTTCGAGTTTTACTGTTTCGAAAATGTAAATGAAGAAAATTTGATTTTTCTATCCCACGAAAGTAATTGGGCTAAAAAACTCGATTGATCGTCAATTACTACGCGTTGTTAATTAATTCGTAAGTAATGGGTCGCGCGGAACCATTGCTCGGCTTTGTAAATTCGTAACAAGTCCAGCCACGCCAGGGACCTTTGAATAAATAAAATCTGCTGCGGATCGATGCTGCGCGCCTGTCCGGCAAAAATGCGCGCTTCCATCTGTGCCTAAGCGTTATACAGTCCGGTCGACGCTAATGAAGTTTATAATTAACGCGACAGACGAGTTCGCAACGCGACCGGATTACATCGTGTCAAACGAATCGAGGCAATTGAAACGATTACCAGTTAGCCAATCCTCCCCTTCCAGGCGAAAATCAACGACCGAAAGAAAACGTATGCCCTAGGATCGCCTGTGAAATTAATCGACTGCCAGAGATTGGAAATAGTTACAATATCCATCACGGTGTTGAAATATTTATGAAGGGGAGAAGTAATCTCATAACTGTTATTTCCTACAACAGTTATAAGATTATTTTGGGCCTGAAACAATTACAAAGAACCAAAATAAATCATACGGTTGTTATATTGGATGAGCCACGAAACGTGATCGTTTTGCAAGGGAAGTTTGTGCAGTCAATTAATTTTAGAATCGATATAGACGATTATGTAAGTTACACATGTTATGAAACCATTTTGATAATAAAAACTGCCGGGATTGATTAAAAATTCGATAACATAGGTTTTATTTCTTTACTAAAAAAAGATATATAAAGTGCATTGTTTGCATGGATGCGTAATTGAAACATATTTTTGTATAAAATTAAAAAATTAATTTTAAACGGTAGCAGAGGAAATGATCGAAGAAGTACCGTTTAAAGACCAAAATATTTCATACAGTCCTGTAAACGTATAAAAATATGTAATTTTAATTAAACAATGTTAATGCAATAGTAAAATTCTTTAATTGTTGGTTTCTTGTTAATAAAATTGTTATAATTATATTTGTGAGATTTTTGTGATTAATACAAGACTAATTTGAATCATATTTACTTATTTAATAAGTGAAAGATAATGAAACTATGTCATGTTTCGTCTTATTTTAATCAGGAACAGTTTACAAATACGGTAGTACAAGTTCCATACAAATTTAATACAAAATTAAAACATATGTAATTGTATTAATATTGCTAGTGATAGGGTGGCCTTTAACCTTTCCGCATTTCAAATAGCCGACAACCTACATATAAATATATGTGCACGTATGTTCATCTACATATCATGCTTTCAAATTCATAATAAGGAAAGGAATTATTAAAATTCCCACATTTCTTTATTTTCATGTAACTTTTATATTTTTATATTTTTCTTAGATTGTTGATAATAAATACGATTGATACAAGTCGTAAATAAGTAAACATTTTTTTACTATCAACCATTATTTTAGTTGATCGCAAAAGAGAAACTCTCCTTTTTCACAGTTATCGTTTCCAACAAAATGCCGACAGAGGTATAGAATTTCGTGTCTCGTACATCATAAATGTGAGAATCGATTCCAATTTATCGAGAGAATATTGTGAGGAGCAGGTCATTCACCCCATCTAATCTAATTCGATGTTTCTTCTGCGTGACCTTCGTCACGCGATGTACTTGTGGATGTGGTCGACTAATCCAATAATAACAATTTGTGTGACTCGAAGGGGTACACGAATTTATGTGAATAATAATACTTAAAGTGTTAAAAATCTATTATCTCGAAACGATTCGATCAACGTGTTCGATGCTTCGTTTTTCCGCGGGGCACAAAACAATCTGGTTTTATTCATCGTGGGAAAGCGAATTTCGACGATATTCGGTACGTTTCGTCCATTTTGGAATCGAGTCGATCGTTAAAACTCCCGATACGATGCAATTATAATAAAATTATTCGCGAGCGTGATTCGACGTCGAGTCCGAATTTGCGTGGAAAATTAAATACGCACAATTATACGCTGTCGGCCGGTTAATTATTCAGTCTATCGGTCAATTAATTTTTGTGAGCGTCTCCGGCTCCCGGTTTGTAATTCGATACGCGAGCATTGCCGGAGGTAACCGATAATCCATTTTCGACGGCGCGGCGTGTGTATCACCGTGAAATTAAATGACTGCTAACGAGCCTGATAAAAAGTCGTTGACCTAATTTCAACGATCGCGTGCTCGACGCACCATTTTACGGCCCTCGTTGATCTCGTGATTTATCGCGGTTTTCGTTTTCCACGAGCTTTTAATAATAAGCACCTTCCCCCTACGTTAATCTGGGCTCGACGCTTTTAAATCGCTTTTCGCGCGTTCACTTTCGCAACCCATTCGTGCGGTTGAAAAACACGTCGACGACAGCTGGCTGAAATAATCGCAGCTAATTTTAATTCGTATAGAGAATTCAACGTAATACCGTTTTTATACGCATTTGAATTTCTGCTTAAAGACACCAACTACTGAAGTTTCCGTATTTTTTTACAACGAGAAAGGTTCGCAAGTGAATTCAAAAGAATTTTTATTATTATTAATGATGATAATAATAACGTTTTTATTAAGCCATCTCGATAAAGAGGACACTGTAATATTACATTTTGATACAGATTTAAATTTCTGTTTTTGAAGTTTTAAAAAGGTTCGTAAGTGAATTTAAAGGAATTTTTATTATTATTAATGATGATAATAATAACGTTTTTATTAAACTATCTCGATAAAGAGGACACTGTGATATTGTTTTGATACAGATTAAAATTTTTGTTTTTGAAGTCTTAGAATTTTTCCACGACGAGTTTGATTCAGAAGTGAATCTAAAATGTATTGCTATAATTAAATTGTATTACTTGTTTCTATGAAGCTTATTATTGCTTTTCAGTTTTATACCAATTTATTGTGATATAACGGAATAATGGGGTTAAAAATATTTTTTTACTGTGGTAGAATGTGTTTGACATGTTCGATATACAGAGCGATTGAACTAACTTGACAATTTAAATGGTTCACTTGCTTTGAAGTAACCGATGTTTCCTAAATTTTTCGGAAATTTCACGAGGGGGGTAGTAATGGTTTCCAAATGGAATCTCGAAGGGTCATAAAGCGTACAAAGTGCCCGGAAGGGTCTGCGGATCTTTTTCCGTAAAAGCAAAAGCTTACGGGGCTGTTTAGAGGGGTAAAACTGCGTTTAGAGTTCTGTCGAAGGGACGGCAGAAGAGTCGGGCGACCATTGCTAAGGGTCTCCTAAAAATCTCACCCCCTCCACCGTGTCTCATCCTACGGTCCTTTCTCTTTCAGCCCTCCGAAAATCCGTCTTCTTTTACCCTTCGTGTATGGTCTCTCTCTTTCTCGCTCTCTAAGCATGGCTAATTCAAAATGGCGTCCCAGCCCCTATATCATTCGCAGCCCTGCCTGGCCTCCCTTGCAGTACCCTCCCTCCTCCTGCCGCCCCTACGATCCTCGACCCTAGTCGAAGCGGCGCGTCAGGGGTGGGGCCACCGAACTATGGCGCCCCGTACACCCTCCGACCTACACCCTAGATCCTGACGCTCTCCGCGTCTCGGAACTCGACCAACAAATTGAAATCCCGCATTTTCCACGAGCCTAAGCCTAGCTAGCTTCCTGTCTGCACCGCACGCGATTTCTCGCGGGGCTTCTTGCTAACCCTCCGCTGCACTCTATATACTTCGCTTTCTTTAATTGGAAATTTCCTACGTAGATTCTTTTACAAGTACGAAAAGTGGAAAAATTCATTGGAGTGCATAGGGTCGTGGAAAGAGAAATTTTTAACTTTTAAGGCGAAGGGTGAGAGACGCGTAGACAGAATTTATTTCGGGTTCACTCAAAGTTTATTTATCTTAGTGATATACGTACGAAGAGTTTTACAAAACGTAGAAATGCGAGTAAATGAATGATTGTCAGTATTCGAGAAGGTCTTGAATACGAGTTAATTCCTTCCTGAAGTTGAACCTATGAAGTTGTATTTTCTACAAAGTTTATCTTACTTTTCTCTATTTATATCTATTCAGTATTTTAATTTTCTCTTTTATATATAAATTGCAATTTTTTAGACGATTCTGTTGCACGATTATTGTCCTGTTTACAAATAAAAGATAAGTAATAAAATGTCTTTACAATTAATATGATAATCTGTATTTATAACTGTATAAAGTTACGATATCTTAAATAAATTTAGTTTTAATAATTCATATCTAGGTGCGATATAACCGACATTTATTCAACCAGGCTTTTTAAACCGGTCGATCAAACTTCCAGTGTACATTTCCACAGAGTGATCCCCTTCAAGAAAAAGGGATTATAAAATGCACGATTAAAAGTTTCAAACTTGCTTCGAGATACTTGAAATGCCTTTTTCAGAAACAGGTCATGGTTCTAAAAGGGAATGAGTTAACCAGGAATGGATTTTTAAACAATCAATATTCAACTATGAGTAGGAACTGTAATACTATTTTATATTGTAAATTCATTCTAAAAATTTAAAACATTTACTCTAACAAAATTCTAACAATATTTCAGTTTTAGTTGTGTTTTTGTTCCTGAATAGAATAATGATAATTACTATTCGATCTTACAAGTATTAACATTTATCAATTTTTTATTGTTTTCGATATTCCTCTATTAATTAAGAACAGTAAATAAAATGACAAGTATATTTCAATAGAAAGAATCTTGAGGTATAAAATGAAAAACTTTCATTTAAGAAGCATTGACTAACACCATATTATTCTTTTTTAATTCTATTTCATTTCGTGATTGCCACAATCATATTATATCGTCATATGGATACACTTTTCGACATATGTACTGCAATTATAATGTTATGGTTCTAGTAACATAACATTGATATTGAACATAACACTCATGTTTGTGTATTTGTATTATTTTAATAATGATTTTTCATTCTACATAGAACTTGAATGTCATCGAAAACAATCATAAAGAACTTTTATCTCGCCGACGCTGAAACTTCTTTCTGGACAAAATCAACATGCTTCTTAAACATTACTTGCAGAAACACTTTTTATTAAAACAGTAAGCTTACATCGCTTCCATAACACAACTCAGTAATGGTGTCGAATTCTTCAGCCTCTTCTATTCAAGCTTATATACATATACCTAGATTGATCTAACAATTTCTCGTACACACCCACACATGCTTACAATTACACAAACTAAAGAAACGCTTACGTTCACGTTGCTTAAAATGATTTTTCTCAAAACTTCTTAAAATTATTTTTCTCGATACCCAAAATTAAAACACTAAAAATTTAAAGGAACGACAATCAAGCCCAGGACACTTCTGGCTATTGATCGTTGTTTCCCTAAAAATTATGCCCACGCAGAGTGGGCAGAAATGCGAAATCTCGCGGCGTAACATTTTCACGCGGACTATTCGTTGATCGTCCAGTCGAAAGCAGGAAGCGTGGGGTCGGTGTTGCAACGAGGGTGGTAAAAGTGGTAGGGGCGGTTTGGTGTGTTGGAATGCGAATTCGGACATGGTTGCGCGACAAGGGGTTGCAGGGGAGGAGGAGGGCCGCGTCCGTCCCGCAAATTTCGACGATCGCAGAGATTTCGCTGTCCTGTCCATATAATCACCGTGCTCCGAATTCCAGCAGCGAGATAGTTAGGGCACTTGTGGCGTCCGCGCGCCACTTTCACAGTTTCTTCTACTTTTTTTCCTGGGCGTTGTCCCCCTGCCTCCCACCTTCCGAATTGTCGAGAAAATTGCGACGCCGCGTCGCATAATCATCGCCCGTTGCAAAACCGCATAATCAAGTCCCTCCCGTGCCGATGACGGATACCACGTGGCGCTTTGGCACCGAGTCGTTGACATTTCGAAAAAAACGAATCCGTACCCCGGTTGTGTATGTCATCATCACGTGGTTGTACTATCGAGAAATTCGATGATTAGTTGATGCTTTCCACGATTATCGATGAAGGAATATAATGTGGGCGTAATTACATTTATTTTAAAAAATGAGAAAAGAAAAGTTACAGGAGTACATCTTTTTCTACAATTGTAATTGAGACGAATGGTTTGATTTCATGGGAAACATAATGTGGTTATATTTGTTTGATTCCAGGTGGAAGCATCAAAGACATTTCAAGGTCTTGCTCTTTTAATCAAATTTGGTAGTAAAAATATTTATGGCACAATTTACGTATTTTTAAAAAAGACATGTTGTGGAAGAAAACATTTTTGTTTTTTACAATCAATATTTGTAAGAATATTTATTAGTATTGCGTCTTGTAGTGGGCAGAAAAATGCATTTGGCAATTTATTTAATTCACGACCTCCAAACAATTTTGAACACCAAAAATGTGATGAAGTTGTAAGATAGTGTTAGGATAGTATATGAGCCTACTGTGTATGTTTTAAATGCTCAAAGAAATGTCCATCAGCAGCAGAGTCACTTCACATTCTCTGATTTAAATCGAATTACTCGTTTTATGTTTTTAAAAATAAATTGGTGTTAATGTTTACTCACAGGAAAATTTCTGCACGTTGTCTAATAGATCCACAATACTCAAGAGTCAAATTTTTTTATTTATTAGAAATATTGCGATATAAGAAGACGATGAAAGTTGTTTAAGCGAACAACATTATCCTGTATTATATGTAGTAGTAATTTCCGTTCTTATGTAACAATTTTTATACTGTATTCTAGGAACGAAATGACCCCGTTTGACTGTTGTGTTTATGTAGGCGAATGACCGGTCGATCAGTGGGGTCGACGTTCTCAGACGACTCCGATACAATCGCACGTGGGATCGAATGTCATCCACTAATGAAAATTAAAATTTGTATATGTGTATGTTACATTTTCGTGAAAATGTTTTAAATAGATTCACGAGATTTTTTCAGTGAAAATGAACCCAAACACGACCTTATTTAGACTATTTTCAAACGTTTTAAAAAATAATTTGAATAACCTATATAACTTAAGAGTCACATTGTATTGAACTCGTTTTTCTTTTGATATATATACTTCGTTAGTTTATTGTTAATACTTTTATAAAGGTATAATGAAAAATATGCAAATTTTCATTGGAAAACAATTCCACTTCTGCAGTTTAGTAACTTTTCTTAATTTTTAATTTCAGTCATTTTTTTAAATGTCTCATTTTATCATAAAAATATGAAATTAAACCAGCGGTGTTTAAGAAAATATTAAATATATTTAGTCGGCTTAAAATAAAACTTACTAGGTACTTCTGGCCTGGTTTCAATTATATTTACGTAAACATATTATCAAGATTAACACGTCCTGATTAAGTTTGGGTTAAACACCAAATTTAATTACATTCACGAGATAAACAAAAATTTTGTAATTTATTGCCTCTTAATAAATTAAAAAATAGTTCTTTAGTTTTAATGACAAAAACTTCTTTAACAAAGCTGAATTCAAAATTGGGGAAAGACCACTAAATTGCAGAGTTCACTTTTTATTTTGGATTAATGATCAACACACCGGCATGTGTGTAGTTTTGCTTCGAAGTTTCAACGCTGAGTGTACGTAATGCGCGTTTCGCTCGTTGTTGCTATATCTCGCTTTCTGTCAGTGTATTCCATTTGCTTTCTTGGTCTAACGGCAGAGGTACCACTAAATTTAAACTCGAAATAACAACCGATCAAGTGTATTAACAGTCCTAATATTGTCACTCGAAAGCATTTCAAATTGAAAAAGAATTTTAGTATGTTATTTAATATATATTTAATACGAGAAAGTTTACAGAGTAATAACGATGAAGTTCTTTAAGTATTACGATTGTCAAGGGTTAAGTGATTATATACGTATTTTAGTCATAATGGTACATATTTAAGATTTTAAAAAATTTAAAAAGTAAAAGACTTGTAAATAATATGGAAGAAAATGCACATGGAAAATAAAATTTATAAATATAATTAGCGAAAATTGTTCGAAATCAAAGACCGAGATTTTCTAATGAACAATGTCGATAAATCTCGAATAATACAAAATGGTACTCTAACATTAAGAGATTTAATTTAAATATCATCCTGTGTGTCGAGCTTACACTATACGTTTCCAAAAATGCACCGATTAAAGTTTATTTTGCGAACAAAGTATTTGGTGACAATATTAAAACTTTTCCTTTTCCTTATTCATCGCATACAATAAAGTTCGTTCCCAAAAGGTGCATCTCCTCAAGTATAGAAGTTAAAAATTGAATTTAGAGAAATATAAAAAGGAACATAAAGTAAAAAATATAAAACAATAATATAAATATTTCAGTAAGGATTATATTTAGTTGAATGATATACTAAACATATTTGCATACGTATTTTACTCGTAAGTAATCGATAAGGGAAATAAAAATCGATCTGTAAATATGACGGTATTTGATGCTCGAGTAATATTGGTGATAGTTTATCTAACACAGAGAGACGAACTAATTGTTTTCTAATATCATCCACCCACCTCGAGATTATTGCAACCTATAAGCTACGATGAATCCGGTGATCCGGTGACGAAGATCCCTGGTTTCCACAAATTGCGTCTCGAGTCTGGAAGATATAGTTCCGCGATCCGTGGTTCGCTGGAAATGAACACAGAGGGACTCAAACTCGCGAGAATTAGCGTGAATTTTTCCACGGTTCGCGTCCAACTGACCTCGCCCTTATTTTTTGGCCCTGTTCATTCCTTGGTCCCTACTGCTCCCTCCTCGGCACCGACCCCTCCTTCACCGCGCTTGGCGGATTTTTACGATTCTGCGCGTGGAAAAATCGCCTTTTTCCAACACCGGAGCCTGCGCAACGACGCGTATCTTCGAACCAATTCTTCGTAAATTTTCCATTCGTTGCTGCCTCTTCTTTATTTCAGGTATATAGGCCGCTCGAATCAGTTTACACGGTTCATGAAATCCCGTGGGGTCCTGACGACCACGACTGTTTGTTCGTTACAACAGGACTTTGATAAAAAATGAGATTACTACTTTAGAAGTTCTAGGAAATCTATGTTTACGTCTCTTTTTAAACAAGTGCAACTTTTAAAAGAATCTGACATTCAATAGTGGTCAATTTTAATTTTTAGTGTGCAAATTCTACAACTGAATCGCTGATTCAGTATTTATTATTAATTACTTTATATGTATACATATGTCTACTTTAGTAGAGAACTATTTAATCCTAAATATCATGCTTCGCTAACATGTGTTACTATGTTCCTCCACCATAGGACAATAATTATCCAAATTGGTTATGTTCTTCAAATAAAATCTTGGTTCAGAAAATTTAGATTAGATACTGATAAGGAAGGGCTGTAAGCTTGTAAAATAGCAAAAAATAATATATACGTATTTTTTTTTAGCTGCGATAAGTCAAGTTTAAGGGGTGAAACCGCCCTCCAAAGTTTGACTCCGATGATGCTAACTCGGAATCGGTTAGAGATAAAGAAAAAAATATTTTAACAAAAATTAAATGGTTTTTGACATATGAGAAGAAAATGTGCGAGTTGTCAAAAAATTTAAAACAATGTTTTAAAAACATGCATCTAACTTGTTTATTTGAAAAATTACGGCAATTGTTCATAGAACAAAAAGAATAGCATGTTTTATTCTAAGCTCAATCATATACGTATACACATTGTATCTTTAACAGTTAACACAAAAATTCCATTTATTGTGCATACATATATGACTTTAGTACTTGAAAGAATTTCGTTCGCCGATTTTCAGACGTGGCGCTCGTTTTAAATCACGACATTAACCTCCACGCCAGGAACAATATAATAAAATTACAATCTCTGGTCCACAATCACTTTTCATCCCCTAGGTTTCAGAACTTCATTAAGTACTCGTGGTACAGAAGCGAGTACGTAGACGAAAGACCAGATGGGTTCCAAAATCCTGTAGAGTAATGTTACTCCGTCGAAAGCGAATCAAAATGCAATGTTGAGACTAGATAGAGCAATTACATACATTGTAGGAAATGAAATTTTTGTGTCAACTGTTAAGGATACTATATGTACATGTACACATATATGGTTCACTTTAGAATAAAACATGCTATTTTTTTTGTTCTATGAACAATTGCTGTAACATTTCAAATAAACATGATGGATGCATTGTTTTTTAACTATTTTTGACAATTTTTTGACAACTCATTTCCTTCTCATATGTCAAAAACCATTCAATTTTTGTTAAATGCAAAAAGAAGTCAATTTAACTCTTTACAAACACGAATGATTCTGAAATATCTCCATTATTTATATTCTTTAAATGCATCCATTATAGTTTTAAAGCAGTAAAATAGTCTACAATCTATTTATAACAACTACAATTTTTTCTACCTGAGTAAGTACAGTTGAAATAAGTTAGAAATAAAATTTATTTTGTAATTTATCACATTATTATTTAGTGTTTATTAGTCTATCGTATAATTTCTTTTCACAAGCCAAATATCATTTGGATTCTAAATCCACTAGAGGGCATATCATTAGCGTACCTTTCCTTAAACAGGTCTTCTAATTGGTGAGTCTTTTCTATATTTTGTTTTATTAAGCTTCAAAATTAGTTTTCGTATTTCTGCGGTTAAATTGTAATCTGAAATTTCGTCACAAAGGAAACTTATTAAATCTTTAGCAACTCAACCATTCGATGACGGATCAATCTCAAAAGTTATATTCTCTCAATAGAATCTTGTACCATATAAATATCACTTTCCACTATTTCATCGATCAAGGTAACCTGGATCCTCACGACGACATGCTGCCAACCGAGTTACTGATCGATATTTGAAATGCATCAATTCCAACAGGTGGTAGGAAATAAATGTCGAAATCGTGATCCCCTTTGAATTCTTTAGAGAGTATTCTGCTGTTGTGTTTTCTTTGTCTCAAATAAAATGGATCCTGTTGATCGATGTATAAAATACTGATACTTGAATTCCCGTAGTTTTTTTAATGATAATGTTCGTCATGATGGAATTTAGATATCAAACAATATTTCTATATGTGAAATTTAATTAAATCTGAAGTAATCCAGCGTTGATCGATTCTAAGCTTGGATATACAAGTTCCATAGTGAAAATATATGACAGTAGTTATTGTTAGATGTTATCTATCTATTTCATCATGTATATGTACTCTAAATCAGTAATCATTTGAACGATTGTATACTGTTACTACATTAACTGCCGAGCAAATTTTACAATAGATAAACTCCAACATATTTTATTAATAATATGTGTATTTAAAATAACACTCAAATTAAGGTCTATAAAAGCAATTTGTATAATACACTTACTATTAACAGTTATTTATAAAACGGCACAAACATTTTCGACCACGTTTTAGATCTTCAAAAGATGTGAAAATATTTTTTTAAATATACAAAGTAAGATGAACTTAATGCCCTTCTTAATATGTTTAATATCATTCGTTTGGAAGAAAAGAAGCGTAAAAAAAACACAGTTTGCTGTTAACTTAAGGTATACATACCATAATACATCTATAATAATTAATTTAGTTTTATACATACATTAAAAAAGAATATTGAATTTATTTTGAGTCGAAGAATTGGTTTATTCTTTAGATGTGGAGTCATTATTATTATATTTCTACAATTTATTTAAAACCTTCATTAAAAATACAGGGAGTCGAGAAAATTGCGATTCCCTTTTTAATTTATGCCTTTTATAGTAGTTATCAAGCATTAATTTTCATACATGTATTTTCTATGCACATAAAGTTGTAAAATTGATCGCGATATAGATTTAATAATTTAACAGTATACTAATCTGTTTACAACTCAACACATTATATTATATGTATTAACGATTCTATTAAATTTTCACATAAATGGTGTACGTATTAAGCGAGCGCGTTCGATCGATTCACTTAAATGTTACCACAGAATAATACATTTTTTAAATTCTCTAATAAAAATTGCAAAATATATTCTCAGATTTATGTACTTTAAAAATAATTTCTTAGTCGCTCTGTATTTTCAGATATAAATTAAAGAAAAATAACGGCTCAGAAAACTGTGATTTTAATTAACATATGACGCAGTAGTCGTTCTATTCGTTACATCTTCAATAACCATTAATTACAGAAATATTACATAAAAAATCTTTGACATTTCTAGTTACTTTACATGTAACGGAAAAGACCACTAGAAATTAAAACGCTTATCGTGTGCGCTATTAATGCAGTTGAAGTATGCAATGAATAACATTTCATTTAATTTTTTTCTTACTATAGATGACAAACAAAATGTTTGTTCAACTTTCTTGTTTAAAATTGAATTCTTCTGAAATTTGACTGTTACCAGTCGAAAGAGAAAATTCCAGAAAAAATTCATAATATTTAAGTTTTTATAAAAGTTCTGCAAGCTAGTGAAACATGTGTATAAAACAAAGTATTCCAAATTAGAGTAATTGACCCTGTCTTCCAATCATTCCACCGACTAGGAACATCGTCTAAACGATGTGCTTCTCGACCGATTCGCATCTGTACGGGAATAATTGCAACGAACATCGGGAAATAAATGTCAGAGCGTCGCGTCCCTGGCAAATCGATCGTACCGTCGAAAGACGGAGCAGATAAATCCAGCAAGAGCCCCTGGATCTTCGAGTCGTTTCTCGATCCCAAGGCGAGGCCGGAAACAGGCAACTATTATTCAAGAAGCTTGGACGGGGAGCATCGGATAAGGGTGCCGTCTGAAGTCGGACGAAGTCCAAAGGAATAGCTAGGGCCTGGAGAAGGGGGCTTTAGGGGGGGTTGGGGGTTAGAATCGAGCCTCGCGAGACCATAAATTCGCTACTCGTACCGAAATTCTCGCACACCAACGGACCTCGGCTCTGTATAAACGCGTGTACGAACATGGCGAAACGCAGCGAGAAAGACACACGGATGCACGCACACGGCCGCCAGGAGGGTGAACATATAAATTCGCTTCGCGGAATAAGGATCGGCCCCTTTCAGACGTCGGCCGGGTGGCGTAGTGGCAACAGGGGGTGGCGTGAGTTCTAGTCCGGGGTAGGTCGAGCGGAGGTAGGAGGGTGAGTGCCACCTTCTTGGATCAATAAATGATTTAACATTCACAAAATGGCGGGTGAGCCCCCGGCGGGGGCGGAGAAATAATATAATCTACCTTAGACTCTCTGCCGGCTTCCTCCACCCTCTTCGTGCCCGTGGTATCGTCGTTCAGGGGTTGACGGAGGGGTAAGGCAAGACGTAAGGGGGCTCGTCGGGTGGCTGCACGAGGATGGGCGCGTCCCCCTTTTCCAACTACCACCCGGTCCACCCTCCCACACCATTTCGCGCGTACCCCTTCCACACTTCTCCCTTACCCGGCACCGTCAGCAGACTCGAAACCCTGAGAACTCCGGCAATACCTACGTTTCTGTTTGCAACGGCGTTACCACCTAAGAGAGAGCGTCCCGGGGGTTGGAAAAGGCGGACTATGACTGCGAATTTTGACTTTTCAGATTCCGCGAATAGTTGGCGAACCCCGCGCTTCGCTTCGCCGCTCTCCCTCCCCCTCCTGGCGCCTCTGTGTGCCTGCCACGGAACCGCGAAAGGAGCCTCGATTGTATTTCCGGGGGTGGTTCCAAGGAATCGAGAAGCTAGAAGAAGAAACTGTGTAAAATCAATATACTCGACTAGTGTCGTTCTTCTATCGTCGAGATATTTTTACCGATTGTATCTGCTGTTGATTATCAAAGTTCTATAGTTTAGGAACTTTTAATATATTTTTTCTATGCTTTCATTTTATTTGTAGTTTTTACTGCATAAATCAACGAGTTTATCTAGAGGGTGTCCCGTAGCATGTGGGACCCACTTCAGGACTAGATTCTACACACGAAAACAATAAAAAGAGTTCATACAAATATTCACCCTATGCGACCTTGTTTTCGAGCTATGACAAATTTTATGTTGGTATAATTATATCGAAAGTGTCTATTAATAATGTCGGAATGCTACGCGAAATACTTACACAGGGTTTCTATGAAATTCGAACAATTCCTGGACAAATGGAAAGTGTAAGACAGTCAATGATAAAAAGTCTTCTCGTTTCAAACATTTGTTGCAAAGGTGAGCAAGTACGGCGTGTTAAAGAAGAAACTTGCCATTGAATAGGACGTATGTTTATATGAATTTTTTTTATTGTTTTTATCCGTGGAATCTAGTCTTGAAGTGGGTCTTACATGTTACGGGACACCCTGTATATACTCTAAATATTAAAATGTAAAGAGGCGAGGTGCAGCTGAGATTTTTAAATTTATTTATTTAAATTTATTTTATTTAAAGGGAACGCAAAGGGCAAAGTGGATTTTAAGAGGGCTGAGGATGAAGGTGTCGGTACTTTGGCTTCGAGGCAGGCGGACATGCGAGATCCCTAAATATTAAGGGGGCATTAACGTGGTCGGCCATTTTGCAAGGCCACCGAGTTGCGCGTATGCAAGCCTTTTGCGGCGAATATTATTATATTATAAGGGGGTGCCGTAGCACCTCCCAAGATTATGGAAATCGCGATGGGTATTAAGAGAAGGCGGCGGCGGTGGAAGGGGGTGCGGAAAGGAACGCGAAACACAACCACCGCCAGCGCCAGCGAACTCCCAGATTAAATGGGAAAATTGATTTCGCGACGGAAAAAGGGATGATCGCTTGCGAACAATCGACTCGAAAGCATAGAATGAAATTTTCTTTTCTTCGGAGTATTAAACATTTAAGAAACTTGAAAGATTTCGCAAAAAGTTAGTAAGAGGTACTCAAAACCTACCCTCTCAAGCCGTGAATCGTTTGTAAGAAAAATTTGAAAAATGTAATATCTTTGATTCTTTAAAGAGGGCAATCGTACATAATCAGAATTTTGTTTACTTTTTCACTTTTTCCTACATGGAAAAATGTAACATCCTCCGACATTAATTATTATTGTTACCAACAATGTATATATTCCTAATAATCGTACATACTTTAGTGACTACATGACCTCTTTCACTTGTTTAGTTTTCGATTTAATTTTCGAAAAGACATTACTACTGTTGCATACAATTTGTTTCTCTTAAATGTTAGCTTTGAATCTGATTGAATGAAAAATCACTCCTCCATATTGGTATCAATCTCTTGGAGATTTCAACGTTTCGCGAGGAGGCGGTATTTTTCGAAATTAATCGACACAGTTTCTCACGTGGAGAAGGAAACAGAGATTCGTTGGCCCTGTCACATATCTTCATTAAGGGGGTGGTAACCAGCAGGACAGGAGGGTACTTAGTTCGCGGAGGGTGGTAGGGGCGAGCAGGAAGGAGGCAGTAACTACCGACGGAGAACCAGCTTCGGAGTTCCTCCAAGTTTGTTGTGTGAGAAAACAGGGACTGATTTGAATTTATATTACTTGGCCTCCCCTCTGAATACGGCGCTGGCTAAGGAAATTTCCATATATCTGAGAAAGCCCCGGCAAGTCGAGCCGAGCCCGTCGCGAAATGAATACCCGTGGCAAATTCAAATTTTGAACGCCGTCGAACTCCGGGAAATCTCAGATCGTCGATCGGTTCCATGCATAGACCCAATTCACACCCTTTGCCGCGTCGACTCCTTTTCTCTATCCACCGAACGTTACGTTCTGAATTTTCTTCAAAGTATCGCGAACGATAATTAAAAAAACGTTGGTCGCGTGGATAGTGACAAGCTTGATAAAAAGGGAGTAGAAACGAGGGTTGAAAAATTATTTGCGTACAATATATGGGAAAATAATTAATTATACATGTTAAAAGTATATTTTAAAATTGGTGCAATTCATGGATTTGAACTCTACTCAGAATTCTAAAACGCAAAAAGAAATTTTATGGAAGCAATGTCTGAGATTGAAAGCTATCGCTATAAAGTATATTCGGAGTATGCCAAGAAGGATTCATAGTATTATTACGCAGAGAGAGGTTCTTGTAGATACTTTTATATTTTTTTTTTTAAATATATAATTTCTTTTCTTTTTGTCAAATAAATTTTGTTTGATGCATGGAGTTTTCTTTTTAATTACAAGGCAATAAATTTTTATGTTAAAACGTACGTAATTCATATATTCACTATTTTAATATGTAAGGTAACTTGAAATTGATCACTAATTAGCATGTGTAATTAATAATTTGGACATACATTGTAAGGGCTAATCAGCAAACATGAAGCTCGTTGCAGGCATAATATTTACAACGTTATCGTTCTTCTGATTTAGATCTTCATCGGTACGAGGCAAATGTGTTAATTTAGAATTGATAATGAAAAAGTTGAATTAATGGAAAGATTGAATATAATTTTACGATATAATGAAACATATCTATACAGGGTGTTCGGCAACCCCTGGGAAAAATTTTAATACAGGATTCTAGAGGCCAAAATAAGACGAAAATCAAGAATACCAATTTGTTGATGGAGGCTTCGTTAAAAAGTTATTAACAATTAAATTCAAAAATTTCAAATCGTTCTGGAAAAATTATTTTCGGTTGCGGGGGTCAATTATAATCATTTTTGGTGAATACACATACTTTCGAAATCCTATCCACTTTCGAGAAAAAAATTCAAGCAAGTACTGAAAGTTTTGGGTGAAAAAAAAGATTTTCGAATCGTCTTGGAAAAATTATTTTTAGTTGCAGGGGCCAATTGTAAGCATTTTTGGTCAACAGACATACCCCCGAAATCCTACTCAGTTTCGAGAAAAAAATTCCTTACCGAAAATATAATTTCTGGCCAGAAATGTCGGCCCGAATTTTCATGCAAATCTTTAAAACGTCATAACTTCTGAACGGATTCGACGATTTTAATGTTTAAAAAAGCAAACTGCGCGTATTTTGGCGGAGAATATATACAAATTGCAAAAATATTCGAAAAGTTGGTCCTTGGCCCCGCAAAATGAGAAAAACCCCATAAAAATGGTCCAATTTTCAAACAGCCATAATTCCTACAATTGTGAATATATTTCAATGAAACTTTTTTCTGAAGTAGAGCTCATGGATACATACAAAAAAGTATTAAACAACTTTTCTGTAGGGTGTCAAACAAAATTACTAAATATGAAAAAGGAATTTTTAAGAAAAATCGACAAGGGGTAGGTGCCTAAATTTTTCGACGAAAAAAAAAAATTTCAAATCGTTCTGAAAAAATTATTTTCGATTGCAGGGGTCAATTACAATCATTTTTGGTGAATAGACATACCCCCGAAATCTTGCACATTTTCGAGAAAAAAATTCAGTACGGTCGGAACTTTAAACGTTAATAACTGTTTAACGAAGCCTTCATCAACAAATTGGTATTCTTGATTTTTGTCTTATTTTGGCCTCTAGAATCCCCCATTAAAATTTTTCCCAGGGGTGGCCGAACACCCTGTATATTAAGAATGTTTGGAATGGATGTGTTCATCGTATAAACGTTGTTGTCCTTATTGAATATTAATAGAAGAATAACAATGTATAAGGTAGGCATAATTTAAGCTATTGTACTCATATATAACGATTTCACGTAAATGTTAATAAGAAAAATACAAAACGAAGTACTATAAGAATAACCAATCATTTAAAAGTATAAGAGAGTTACTTACTATTAGAAAATTAAAAAGGTCGAAACCTTAGCCTACCACAAAGTTTCGTTTCAATCGATTTCACAGGGGGAAAATAAGCAAGAAAAGAAATATAAAAAAGACGATTCGAAAACGAAGATATAATGGTTCTTATTTGAAAGTTAAAATGATTTAATTTTAAAATTGATTTTATTTCCAAAGTAAATTAAAAGATTAGATCTGTTTACTCGTTTAACAATCTAAATTCTTCCAAAAATATTCATATCTATCGATTTCCCCAGGCAAACATTCATCTTGGGAAAAGGTATTAGTTTCGATACGCCAAACAGGTTTGAATGCAGAAGTATGGAGAAACTCATTTAATTCACTGTGTAGACGCTTGGTTCTCCGTGTCGGCTCTTAATTCGCGCTTAACCTACGGGTTTTTACGCTACATTTTCGTCGGTCTCACCCTCGTTACCGCAACAGGGGTGGGTTAGGTGGCCGGCTACGCGTTTAAGCACTTTTTAAACGTCCCGTATATTTATACCACCCCCTGGCCTCAGTTCGTTCGGCCAGTCCCGGTTTCTCTTTCTGTTCTACCTTCTCGCGCCACGAGCACGAAACAATTAAAACGTCGAAACGAGGGTCCGACTGTTTCACGGAGAAGTGTGTTTTCGCACCACCGTTTTCCACCGCCCCCGCCGCGCTCTCGCACCCTCTCGGTTACATAATCCGGAATGAGAAAGAAGGTGTCTGCCCGTCAGCTCTTCATTTTCCAGCACGGATTCACCCTTTCCTTCCAGCCACGAGCATCACGGAGAATGATTTAATTCTCGTCCATTCAGTTGCATCACCGCGAATCGATCAAGGGGTTGTTTTATTACAAAAGATTAAAGAAATTGATTCGAAAGAAAATTATTCTCCTTGGGTATAACTTTTAAAGAGCATTTTCCACGCTAAAACTCGAGATATGAATTTTTTCGGAGCAGGGGGAGGGACAAGTTTGATCCTCGAGTGCGAGCAAAGCTGAGAAATCTTATTTCTCAAAAATTTTAACTCTCTATGTCTCGTATTATATTTGAATTACAAGAATAAATTAAACAAGTGGATTATTAATAAACACATATAGTAAGATATAATTTGAAATGTAAATTTTAATAAACTCGAACTTCTGATTGCACCCTTTTTTATGTAAAAAATTGTAAAATGATTCGTAAAATCGGAAATGATACATTATCGGTACTTCAAGAGCAAATTATGTTAAGATTTTTAGAAAATTTAATATTCTTAATACCAAGGAAGAATATAATATTAGCGAAGTAAAATTTTTATTCTAAATTTTTATAATTTGCACCTGACATATTCTTTACCTCTGAGGTACCGATATTAATATTAGAATTAAATCACACTCGAAAAATGTAGATAATGAGTTATTGAACATGTAGGTAATGAGACATTGAATATGAAATATTTGTTTATTTTTCTATTTTTGAAGATTGCATCTATTGAGATTAAAATCGGGGACGTGAAAAAAAGTTGAGTATAAGAGACTCTGTTAGGAATAACTGTAAATCATGTATTAATGTCGATAAGTGACACCTACTGTTCTGTTATTAAGCTATGTTAAATGTACTATTGTTAAAACAAAACCCATACCAAATTAACAGAGTCCATTCATTACGACTCTTCGATGTTTCTGTCACATCTATAGAGAGCTTTCATAACTTTTCCGAAAAGGTTTCTTTGAGAAACAGAAATATAATTTACCAAACACTTTACAAATATTCTTGTAAGTGACATTTTTCATCAAATAAAAATCGGAAAGCAAAATGTATATAAAAGAACTATATCGAACAGAGTGAAAAAGCAAAGTTCAGCGTGCAATGTTCTATAATCCGACCCAATTTATCCTCCTTCTATATAAAGTGTGTTTCTTTTATCACGAAACTTGTCTCGAAGAAGCAGAACCATTTGCGCACACGATTAGCCGAACTGTCCCGTCGTTAGAAAAATTGTCGAAAACGGAAGTAGATCGGTCACGTTTTCGATGGCGTATTATGAAATCGCGATGTTTCATCGGCCAGAAACGATACGAGACTGTCAAGTTCATTATCTGAGATCGACGTCGACGACGTCTCATCCACTTTCAAAGATAAACCTGTTGGACACCCGTTGCTGACCAGTCACGTGAGAATTGCAACGCGGTGGCCCAATGAGCATTGTGAAAACAGACTCGCTTTCCGTGGGCCGTGAATGTGGGACAACGCTGCCAGAATTCCCACAGGACTGGTCCTAGTAACCTGTTATCGTTGTTTCTACTTGCATGCTCCGCAAATAGATACTGACCAGTCGCTGACTGGTCAAGTCGGTCCGTCAAGGTTTCAAGGAAACAGCGACCTGAAACTTACCCTGACAAGAAGCGGTTGGGAAGATCGTAGCAATGGATACTTGGGTTATAAAACAACCTTCTTTGCTGAATCTCGCCCTTTCACTTTGCTTGATGTACTTCTTCTATATGCATTTTACGCTTTTATTTCTATTTGACGTATATAATTGTTGAATACAAAAAAAAAAATAAGGGTAAATCGTTAGGGGTGAAATAGAATTTCTCGTGAACTTTGAGTGCTATTTTCAACATTGTATTTTTACAATAAACGAACAAATATCGTGTGTTACCGCTTGATTTTTCTTCTGGATTATCAGTGACAAATGAAAGGTGTGTTCTTTAATCATATTTTGTACGAGAACTGTAAAAAAATTTTTGTACAAATTAAGAAAAACCTCGTTTGATATAAGTACTTGTGAAAGGAAAAATCCATACAGGTACAGTGATAATTGTACCTGATTTTAACTCTCTCAATTTATTTCGTTAATATGGCTATTAACAGTAAAGTAAAAGTATTACGTTTTGTACTTTTATTAAGCTGCGTAGTTTACATTTATTACTACTGACAACACTGTTATTATTGTTTTAGATATGAAATAAAATCACAGACGTATAACGAAAACGTTCGGATGTGAAATCAATATAATGATCCTTGTAATTGTGTTTTCGTAAGGTTATAAACAATTTCGTATTAATTGCATAAATAAATACTACAAAACAATTATTATTCACTTGTATTTTTGTTAAAAAAATTGATGATGTTGTAATATAGAGGAACAGTTATACTAAGAATTTTCTATCTATCGTTTAAAATGACGAATATCAAAAACATTCATTTTAACTGTGAGAGATAAAATAAATAATAAAATATTATTAGGTAAAAACTAAAATGGCAGGATCCTTAAATCCTACGAAGAAATTAGAAAAACGTCAAGTCTATTACAATATACCTACGTTCGCAATGATGCATAAATGCTATGAATAATTAAATTACACATGGAAGTGATTGTATTCAGTGTGAACAATTTCGTGCATTGTTAATAATTTGGAAGGATAGATAGTCCAAGCCTGAATAATATTACCGAGGAAGAGGTTATAACTGTTTAAACATTCTAGGTTAGTTTAATAACAGAATATTGATACTATTTATTTACTCGATAACTATGTTATACTTATCTCTTATATAGCATAATTAGTTTAATGCTTAAATTGATATTTTAAACAATTCTGATATAGTGAAATCTTGTTATTATTAAATAATACGTAGATTATATATTACTACTATCTAAACAATTAATGGATGAAACAGTATACGACATTTACTAAGATACAAGAGTATGAGATCTCGCTATTCTTACATTTGTAAAATAATTCTAGGGAATAATAGAGGTTATTTTTTGTATATAGTTTGCGTTTAAAAAAGTATTAAAACATCTTTGAAACACTATCGACGAAGCATGTTTACTATTAACGTGTATACAACTTTAAAATAATTATTTATTTTTTTATTATTAGAGGAAGGCATAAACAGTTTCGATGACTTTGTTGGAACATGCTCAACGATTTGTCTTGTAACTTAATAGATTATTCAAATTGAAAAAACACTGGAACGAATGAGATTGCAATCCGAGTCTAGTTGCGCAGCCATTTTCCGACGGCAAACGAGTGTCGAGGCACCCATAAGAACACTTCGAAAATTAGAAATATCGAGCACATTGTTGCTGGAAGAGTGATTAAACGTTAACTCTTTACAAAATCAGTATCGTGTTTCGTAATAAATAAATTTCATTTATACATTAGGTCACTAGAACCTTCGACTTCGTTATGAAAACAATCTAAAATAAGACATCTTTAAAAAATCTTTTCGTTAGAAAAACCTTGGGTTGCGTAACGTTTCATTTTTAACGCAGAATATAGTGAACGTGAAATAAATTATATTTATGGAGAAAAATTGTAAAAAAACTGTCAGAGACCTTTTTCAAATTTAGGTATATTCTAAACCTCGAAGGGATAATTTGTATGGATACTTTGTAAAATATTTCTTTTCTTTTACATTTAATATTTACATTAAAAACGTTTTCTAATAATAGATAGAAATAATTTTTAACTCTTTCGAATGATAAATTATTCGGTATTATTTTCAAGATACAACTGCAGTTATATAACTCAGAAATTCACCCAATATTACACACGCTTTGTTAATAATTTTTAAATAAACGATTACAAATTCTTTTTTTTTACATTACAGACACAAAGTAATTTTTCTGCCCATAATTTCATTAAAATTTGCATGTGGTACTCCTAGTAACATCATGAAATGAAATTAAATGAAAACAGCAGCGAGGAGTGGGGACTCGTCGTAATGTTGAAAATGGAAAAGGAAAAAGAAATCCTAGAAACTATAGTCTGCCTCGCTTATACATTGTGGCTTGTCTTCGCTACTGCGTACGGAAATGCTTTTTATAATAAATCCGAACACCGTGGGCAGAGACTTCTGGGTAGCAGTAATCGAGTCAAAGGTTCTAATTGGTTAATTAAAAGGTGCGGCTTGGGCCATTGTTTTCGTTGCTTTTTTCAGCATTGTTCGCGTAAATCGCGATTGGCAGCGGGCCTCGTGCACGACGTTGCGGACAGCAACACGTCCACAAAGGCCGACAATGCTCATTGTCGTAGCCCGCTGGAGAAACTTAAGTTCTCAAAGGCGACAAGTGTACAATTAAGTCGTTAGGCGGACTTCCGGGAACTTGGACCGTGTAAGTTTTCGCACGAGAATGGACCTAAGCGGCCGTTAAACAGTTTGCAAATTGCAATTTCGTCGCCTTTCCGCGTCCACCGGCCGGATTTATCGCCAGCCCCTGTCACTTCCGGCGGGCATGAAAAAATTATTCGACTCAATACATCGACTAACTATCAAAGAGCACCGATACTGAACACCTTGAAGGCTATTTTTCTAAAAAGATTATTATATGTCTCATATAAAAACTTGTAATATTTATTGCAAGTATAACTCTATTTATTTTTGACATAAACAAGTTTCGAGAAATTAAATTTAATTTAAAACGTTTCGTTTCATTTTCAGCAGGACGAAATGAAAAACATATAAGAAATTAATCGTCTACTCCACAAATATTAGCGATAAGTCGTGATGCAAGGAAACATTTTTTAACGTAAATAAATTTTTGGTACAGTAAAAGAAAAAATAATGGAGAAACTTTGAATGAAATTTGAACAATGTGTCTCTTTTTTTTTACTCTTTCGGTTTATATATACCGTCAATATATAATTACATTCAAATGTATCGTATTATATTTTTCATACATTAGAAACATAAGCTGCAATTCCTTTTCATTGGGTATTTATTGTTAGTATAAAGATCAAATTATTGTAAACAGGTGACAAAATTGTATATTTTTATTCGTAAATTAATTTTTTATCAAATATAAAATTTCTTTTCGTTATTTGCGAATAAAATTTGTCTGACTCTGTTTCCAACCATTTCACTTATCCATCAAATATCCGCCAATTGACGTGATACTTTCTTATCGAATTCTTTTACCTTCTCTATCGTAATCAGGTGCTGAGAATCTGTCATAGTAGCAACTCGAAACTGCTGCAAGACAACGAGTTGTTGTTTGTAGGTTAGCCTCTGTCAGAACTCTTAATCGATCTTCGTTCAGAATGGATTTGATTTATGTGATTTATGCATAGTGGTGTACCGTCCCGTTGCAGCCGAGTAGTCAGACAGTTCTCGAACGAACGATTTTCTAACAGATGAATAGTTCTAATAGAAACTATTTCTTGAATTTTCTTGCATCTTTCTTTTTGAGGCCATTAAAAAATATTTATTTCTTCAACACCTTACTCTTATGTCATATATTCCCACGCTCCGAAAGTGTGTAATTATACATTGAAGTTTGCATTGTAAACACAATATATCCAACCGCGAAGATCATTAAAACCCACACACCATATTGTAATTTTGTCAAAAGTTGTCGCCTTTGTCGTTATTTCTAAATTGACATTGAATTATACATATCTCAAATTGAAAGAGTGCTGTTGTAACAGTATTTGAAATTACAGGAAGAGAAATAAAACGAAATATCGTAAGTTTGAAGACACTTAAACATGCTAGATTTACATAGGAAATGATAATAAATATATTTCTGAGCGTTGCATATTTTCACGACGCATTCGTAATACTATTACTCTATTATTTTATATATTCAATGTACAAACTGAGAATAAGTATTATTTGCCTGTACTTCGTACATTTACTAACCTTCTATCATAAGTACATAAACTCTACTTTGCATTTTTCAAACTGACTTTTGAAAACATTTTACCATTTTATTCTTTAAAATTGAAAAATGTAACTTTTAGGATAACTATTATAATATTACTCTGGGTCAGAAGTGACCCGGCGTCCATGGTGCACGAGGGTTAGGTCTGGGTTAGGTAAAAACTAAAATGGCAGGATCCTTAAATCCTACGAATAAATTAGAAAAACGTCAAGTTTATTATAATATACCTACGTTCGCAACGATGTATAAACAAATAATTAAATTACATATGGAAGTGATTGTATGTGAACAATTTCGTGCATTGTTAATACAATATTATTCTGGGTCAGAAATGACCCGGCGTCCGTGATGCACGAGGGTTCTTTAAAGTCCGATATCGGAGGACCAATAATGAAGAGAACAGTAGGGTTAAAAATCGCGTCGGGACAACGATCGTTCACGACGGTGGAAAATTGCCGAATCACAGTGTCGCGAGTTTCTCGGAACGTGCCTCGACAGCCCTCGAGGAAATCGAGCGAACGATTTCGAGAGGATTGGAAGGGGAGGGGGGGAGGGGTGGCGTGGGTGACGGGCGGCAGTCGATCGACGAAGGTATCGCGAGGGTGCAGAGACTCGGTCGGCTCGTAAGACCGACAAAGAGAAAAGTGGAAAACGAAGGTCGAAGCTTGCCGGAGTCTGCTCGCTATTCGTTCGATTCGATATTCATCTCGAGATTGAATTCAATTTCCCCGGCACCGTAGGTATCCCGCCGCTCTCTGCGTCGCAGCGCGTCGAGAATCGCGAGTCGTTGGTCGGGGGTGGGAAGCGAGTGGGTCGCTGCGGGGGAGGCTGGCGGTGAGCAAGAGAGAGGGTTGCCGGAGGAGTTGGAAAATAGGAAGGTGAAAGGGTGGGTTGCATTGAAAACCACCGCCTACCACCTCACCATCTCTAAGAGGAGATAAAACGAGCCGTGCACAGAGGCAGCCCTTGCGCCGCTACCTCGCGAACGACACCCCTTACCAACCCCCTCTGATACCGCTGGCAACCCTTCCGTCTCCACCCTCCCCGTCGCCGAACTCTCTCACGATGGCAGAAGGTACTACGCCGTCTCGAGAAACTCTCGTGGTGAGTACGAGGGTAGCTGGAGGAGCGAAGCGGGACGGGAACGGGGTTGGAAACTGTTTTCCACTCGGTCTTACTGTACTAACTGTACCTAACCTGCGCTCGTATCATTAATTATCTAAATTGAAGCTGCCACGGCGCACCCGAGTGTCTTACAGCGAAATTCTCAAAGGAAACTGCTCCACCCCGCGTCCACTCCTTGTCTCTCCCACCCTCTTTACCTCTTCTGCATATCTCCAGGAAAATGGCGGATGTTCGCGGATAGACAATAAGGTTTCGTCTTTACGCCGTTTCCACTCCTAGGAGATAAATAGTTTCAATTAATACGACTTCGTGGGAGGGTTCGAAGGAGGGGAGGACAAGTTTGCCCTTCCCAATGGGTTGTTTAAGATAATTCTGTTGACAACAGAAAAGAAGAAACCTGTGAAGTAACGTATGTTCATTGCGCCGGAAAGGTTGAACTGGTTCCAACGACCCTTGAAGTTCAGCAACCCTTATTTTAACTGTAACTGAATCAACCTTTGGACGAACCACATCGTGGAGTTTGAAATATTAAATATAGTTTTTAAAAAGTACCGCTCGCAACGGATGCGTTTAAGTTTACGATATTATTTTTTGTTTGGGGTTTTGACTAATTCCACGTATATTTAGATTATTTTCAAAGCATTTTTCTTAATTTAATTACAATGATCGTACAAGTATATCTTACGTTCATAATCCGAATGACAAAATGTAAATATAATATATTACCCAACGAATTATTTAGTATTTGCTGATCGTAATTTGTAGTAAACAATATTACAAAACGAAGTTACGAAACAACAAATTCCTATATTAATTATATTAGTTTCAGCCTTTCAAACAAGTTTTCCATTCTGTTTGTGCAGCATTAGTTATGCTTTAAACGATTATTTTTACTATATTATCGTTCGTGCATTTTTCATTCTTTCTATGCTATCCATAAATAGAAATATATAGATATTTTTCTATAACTACTACGAGTTTATTCAAGTTAGATCTGATAAATATTTTGCTCGACAAGGGTACCGAATTCAACTTCAGCGAAAAACATTCTAGGGTTAATAGACTTGTTAAAACGTCGAAGATATCGAACAAATAAATCATTTAATACATTTTTTCCCGAGACGTTGAAATTACTGTAGTTGCAATTAAAGTCAACCTACTAAATTCCTATCACATTCTTCAACGTTCTTCGAACGCTTCGAATATTTTTCGTAAAAGTATAACCACCATATGTAAATGTTTTGCAAGAGGTGATTAAAACCCTGGCCCAGTTAAAGGATTTAACCTTTATCTTCGGTGAAAAAGTTTCGGAATAACCCACGCCCCCGACCGCGTACACCGACCGCAAACGACCCCTAAAAGCGCCCCAATTAAATTTCCCCGTGCAAGTTTTTCTTCGAAGAAGCTTATTCAAGGCACGGGCGCATGGAGGGTGGATAGCGTAGCGAAGATAGGGTTCCTCAGGTCGTCTCATATTGACGTATTTTAGGCGTTTTCCCCGGGATCGTCTTGCTTGAACCTAGACGGAGGGTCGTGTGTGGCGGCGCGAGCGTGTATTCACGTCCGTGAGTGCGCACGAATCTCCCTCTTTCAAGCCCCGGAGTCTCTCTGCGCTCCCCTACGCCCTCGCTCTGCCCTCTCAACCCTCGACTTCCCCGCGACTAGTGAGTAACGATTTTCCTCCATCTTACCCCGATTCCGGAACACACCCTTGGGGCACCATCCCCCTCCGAGCAACGCCGTCAACCCCTTTCCACTGCCGCCATCCCTGATTCCAGCAAGCTGCTGCTCTCACGTGAGGCGAATTCGGTTGAAACCGAACGACCGGGGAACCTCAGAACATTTCTTTTCCCTTGACAATGTTATGTCTGTTAACGGGAGATAACGTGGAAGGCTAATGCACGCAACTACACGAACCAGACTAATTCGTATCACGATGTACTCGGAAAAACCCACAGACTTATCAGGAATGCAATGCAATATTTCAGTTTGAAGACCGATCACGTATCGCGAAAATTCACATCGAATAGACGTTGACTTCTCGCGTAGTTGGGTGTGCATATTGTTAGTTTGTTTGGGGAATAAGAAATATGTGTAAAGAGGGTAAAACAGTATCTTAATTTTTTCGCTACTACGGTGATAAATTAAATCCGAAAATTTAAGAACTTATAGTAGGTACTCGTCGGAGACTTTTGTTATTTAGGAACATTTGACGTCGTAAGTAAGCCTCATTGCAACACATTGAATGTAATCAAGGTTACTAAAAAAGGATAATTACTAATATTAACGAAGATTTCTTCATAGATGATAGAAGCCATCTTTGTCATAGTATTAATGTTCGATATGACTTCCTTCCATTCAATCTCACGTTTACGATTGACGTACATTTTTAAATATCCCTTCTATATCTCATATATACGACACGTATTTCTTATTTGCTTTCGTAAATCCAGTATATTATTTATTGGCAATGAAATTTAAGACCGTTGTCTTAAAGTGTCTCTACAAAAAGAAATTTAAACGGTTGATTGATCGAAATAATAAAAATTAGATTGATGGAAAGAACTACGTCCATCAGACCTGTTTAACTCTTCTCAGTAAGTAATATAAGCCCTTTAAAATTCTTTTTTGTATCCTGTACGATGTTCAACACTTTTTATAGCGGGCATAATATATACATATGTTATTTTAATAATGTCTTGTTCTAAAAGTTTGGTAAAGATTCTCTGCTATTTGTGAATTTAAGCTCGAAATCAGTAATGACTCATTCGTTAATAAAATATGTTACTGTCAAATTACGGTCGAATGTTTGAATCTTTATTAAGAACTAGCGCATAGTTATTATATTTCTTATGGTTATGATAAATAAGTACACTACATAACATTTGTGTTTTATGTGTCTCAATTTTTGATAATTTCGTTTTATAATCGTTTTCCAATACATATCCATTATCACTATTACTGACAGGACTAATGAATTTCAGTATAATACACTAGTAAATCACAAGTTTCCCTGTCTAGTTTTCAGAATACGATATCTGGATAAAAATTGTAATTTCATAAATCCATTTTCTAAGTTGTATCAGAGCTACTGTAACAGAAGAATACTATTAAAGTGAAAAATATTTAATCCCTGATGATATAATTAAAAATATCGTGGAGAAACGGAACTCTGTTCCTTCGATTACAGTGTTACATTATTTTAGATCCCTGAATAAATTTAAAAACAGTGAACATTTAAAATTAGATCCTCGGTTCTCTGCTTCGTTTTTAATCGCAGTTGTTCCAAACACAGTTAGCGGCATCAGTAACGCTTCACAATGTTTTTAATTTATTCATGCGCTACTATACGATATATTTCGAAACATTCTGCATTCGGGGACAATTTTATAGAATATATTCCATGAATATTATTTACTGATTATTGTAGACTGGAACATTCGTGATCTTCTAGTGTTTCACATCGAACTCATTTGTTTTAATAGTTATGGGTACAATACATACGGATTAGGAATTTATTGTTAAACAAAAATAGCATCAAAAGAAGGATAATTAGAAAATTGGAATCGAAGTTAAATCTTATAAGGACTCCAATATTTTATACTGCACCTATTCATCCTAATTATAATGCATACTGTCCACTGCTAGTTCTTAATAAAGAAGCAAACGTTCGAACGTAACTTGATAGTAACATATTTTACAAAGAAGTGAATCATCGCTGCTTACGAGTCTAAATTTATTAGTAGCTGAGTACCATTAGTAGACAGTTAGAACAAGACATTATTATAATAATATCCATAATATGGCCATTGTAAAAATTTAGAACGTTATACGTATAGGACATGCGTATCACCATAGTGGCGGAAGGGTGGAGGTGTCATTCTCCCGCTGCAGGTAGTTGCGCATGTTTTTCATCTATAGGTGTATATATTTTCCAAGGGGTGTGGTTGCCAGCCCGCTAGATATATCACGGGGTGGTAGAGTCGGATTTTTCCCAGCATCGTGCGCACGTTTGCACGAGAAGTTTTTGTCCGCGCCGGTCGTTGCGACGCGGTGATAGGGAAGGGCGGTAGGTGAGGAAAAAACGGGGATTCGTCGGTGGAAAACGAAAAGTCACACCCACTGAGCCGCGGAGACATCGATGCACGGTGCAAAGATATTCTTTTCTCCGCAACAGACTCTCTTTTTTTTCGCCGTGACAGGATCATATCACCCTCGGGTGGCTCTGCTCCGCGAGAAACCATTCAAAGAGGAAAGGTATCCTTCAACTAAACACGGAAAACGAAAACGTTACCGAAAACAAAAATTAGTGGTGATTTAACGATGCTAAAAATGCTTCACATTATGTATTGATTTTCTATTTTATTTAATTTTTAAAAAATTATTTCTGCGAAGAAATAAATACTTCTTACATTGCTGCAACTAATACGCAAGATATTTTGTTGAAAAACTTATATACATGGTTTTGGAAATGACGAACATCAATACTGTGTATAGTAATTTAGTCATTACTTAGTGCAAACCTCTTGTAAAAACATTAAAGGAATAATGAAAATAAAGATACATAATAATATGTAACCTTGAAGTAGAGTATGATAAAACTCAGGATAAGAACTAAATAAAACTACTAAATTTAACTGACATTTCAAGAAATATTATTTTTTTAATGAATGTATCTAAATATCAACAATTTTCTTCCAGATTATATGTTTTATTGACTTTTATTTACTTCACCTATAAAGTTATATGTTTGAAGAGATATAATTTAATCTTTTATGTTTTTAAATAGACCGAAACTAATGTTGTAATGTAAATTAAAATAATATGTTTGATGACTTATATCGATTCATGATATATGTAGTATAATTGCTTAATACATAGGCACTTCTAACACAGAATATTCCAAATATAAAGCACTTTGCTTAACTTGAAAACTTGGGGATGAACTTTTTTATTCTGATTCACAATTTTATACTTTGGTGCAGCATATAAGGGTCAACTTTTGACGATAAAATATGACCTCTTGATAGTAAGGGATTATAGTACACTAGACTCTTCCGAGATTTTTTGAGCTACATTTCCGTGGTAGAGAAATCATGCAGCTACCAGCAAGAGACTTTTTTACAAATAAAACAACTCAATATATGCTCCATCAAAGAGGGTTGCAGTCAGAAAATCTTGATATATTGTGATAGAGGATTACGACCAACGCCATGGAGACTGAAAAATAATTCTTGCCTCGTCTCGAGGATTCCTGTTATCCGGGTTGCTAAGTAAATACACGGTTACGTCACCGTTGATACGCGTGTATTTCGGCTTAGCGGCTTTTCTTCGAAGATTCCCCAAATGGAAGGGGGCGGAACGGGCTGCTAGAAGGAGAAACAACAGCTCCGCGAGCGAGGGGTGGTGGGGGAGTACGCTTCAGCAACGAAAAGCAGACGCGTCTCTACTGATTACACGAGACGAGCCTCGCGGGTGGTGTTGTCTTGCCAGTTACCCTGAAACGTTCCTCGCAAGTTCCGCTGTGCTCGCGGTGCGTTTTCAAGGGGATTGGCGTTGGCGGATAATGGTTGTTCTTCGACTAGGTCACAGGAAATCATGAGCTCTCATGCAGATACACGGAAAATATTTTTAAGAGTTCCCGGAAGAATCGGTGGCCCGTGCTTCGACTAATCCAATTTCCATTAGAAGTTGGTACGCGGGGTGGGATAATTCTTTACCCTCGTCGGGCACACCCCCGTCTGTAGGAGACTTGTAAAATGTATAATCAGATGCAAATGGAATCCGTAGAAGCTCGGGGCGGCCATATTCGAGGAAACGAACCGGGTGTTCCCAAGACAGTGGGTGGTTTTAGTAACGAGTTGGAGAGGCGCACAGCCATCGAGGAATGTACGGCAAGGCTGCGGAAAGAGATAGACGGAGAGAAACTCGGATGGGTTCTGGAGAGGACGAAGGCAGGGAGACAGACAACTTCCCCCTTTCTCGAGCGGTATCTTAAGTCTTACAGGGTGGCTCGGTACGCCTGACAAGCGACGTTAATGTATGTATGAGATCCAAGAGAGCGCGGAGCCTGTGCCCCCCAACCGCCCGGTTTCATCCCCCGTTTTCGCTCGCCACCCACCTCGTGGGGCCATCGTACCCCCGCTCGTCCTTTCCAACGTCCTCCCATCGTCATCCGTCTCCGCGTGTACGTGCGCCTTTGGGTTTCTAAGGGAAACTGCACAATGAAATGAGAAACATGAGAGACCGTGCTGGATTCTAGACTCTAGAACACCCCTCTCCTTCCCCAGTTACTACCTCGCCTGACGTATCCCCATCCTTCGAGGACGAATAACCCCTCGCAGGCTGAGTACACGCTCGTTTCTAAGGAATCTTCCTATTTGAATGACAAAGTGACGCAACGCGTTGGATGCGTGTCTCGCGCAATCAGGAACGACGACGTTTCTACGGTACAGCCTTTGCTGGAAATTCCTTTCGCTGCCTGGAACGAACCCGGGAGATTTCGTTGCCAAATGATTTATGTAATCTGAACTCTACGTTCTCGTCTCGGTTTGTCTCGTCTGGCTGGTGGGTGGACGGTCGAGGGGGTTGGTTTAAATTCTGACAAGGACGCTGTTCGATTTCGGAGACTGTTCTATAAACGTCGAAAAATTAATATTAGGTTGTTCGGAAAGTTCGTTTCGTATTTCTTGAAATTCGTTCTCAGATTCGCACGTTTGTTATTATAACTGGTTACTATGGTAATAAACAAACATTCATCAAACATAATCAAGTGTTACTTAATTAACATACCTTCACTGGCTTTACTAAGTACGTTTCTTTTGATAAAAATTAAATGGAAAAATGGAGAATCAAAAAATTCACTAAAAAATTTTCTTCATGATAAAAAATTCTGATCCTTGGTAGAGTTTAAAAATTACCTGGATTTATTTTATAGATGTAAAGAACCTTCTTTTTGGAGCAAAGGTATTATGCAGTTACCCGAAAGATGGGTCCAGGTCATAGAACAAAACGGTGCATATTTGATTCGATAAAGTTGTAGGTTGAACAAAATATTGTGTTTTGAATTCATGTACAAGATTTGAAACGAACTTTCCGAATAACCTAATAGAATTGATGGGAGAACACAATGATCACTTTCTACCATCCTCCTTTATAGCTCCCCTCAATTTTCTATTAGTTACACAAATTTAACTATGTATTCAGTTCACATTCTTCGTTTTCTTTAAAGAATCCATCTACTCCATCTCTACATCCAACATACTCTGGATTCCTTTGTGCTATTAGAAACTCCTTGTCCTATTCAATTTGATTCAGTATGTCAGAATTAGCGTATGCCACATAAAATAGATTATTTAGGTCAATCTTGAATCCCCCTTTATAGAATTGTATCGATGATAAAACAGTTTGAGCCCATTGGGGACAGTTTAGTTTATTATTTGAATTGGATAATTTCTAGACTTTCATAAGTCCACATTTTGCAATTACATTTTTATCTTTCATTAAGTAATAATACTCATGCACGAAGAAATTGAAATTGAAATATAAATAGTAAATATCTGGGTCTCGATAACAAATACAAATTTCAGATTTATCCATCATTACTAGTTGTTATCCATGGTTTCGCTTACTTTGATATTGGTTTAAAAAATTCATTCGCGGATTTTAATTTACGGATGAATTTAAGAATAAACGAAAGTTAATCTTTTGTATAGTTGTGAAAACGTTTCATGAGTCTTATCATGTATTTCATTCCAGTAGTAAACGAGTTATTAATAATATTCCGATGCTGTATTAGGAAGTGTTGCCATAATCAGTGAATGCGAGTGCGCCGCATTTAGCAATCGGAAATGAATAATGCGAACAGAATATTCTATACATACGAATTATCTAAACTAGGCAAAATCTGCACATCGAATTGATAAAACGAGCTCTGCTACAAGTTTTGCAACCTATTTTTGCATTACAGAAGGTTTTTATCATATGCTTTGATAGGTAACATTTCCGTATTTTATGAAATTGTAAACTTCATATATCGAGAATGGGTTATGCATAAGAAATAAAAATTGAGAGTATTTTGAAGATACTTCAATGCCAGTTACAAAAGTATGTAGAATGTAATTTATATTTTGATACTGAAATTCATACAGCTTTCCAAGGTTATTACAAGGTAAAATAAATATCAATACGGCTTCTATACCTTCCGAGATCTTTAGGAAGGGGGAGGATTAAAATGATACTCCTCGCGTATCTTAGGTGGCGATTGTGGTGAAGGGTCGTCTTCTATATTCTTAATTTCTTATTTCACTCAGACGTAGAACTGTCCTCTCCGTACCTCTTGCTTCACATTATTTGTTTGAAATTGTTTCGAAGAACGAATCGATAAGAAAGAAACGCGATAAAGTTGGAAAACGGATTATTTTTGTATTAACTGCGACGACAATTTTCTCCAGACGGAAAAGATAATTCCCTATCCTTGTGCTAGGTTAACACTAGACCTACCAAAAATTATAGTATATTTATTTGTATCAAAGAAATTAAAACGATAGATACACGAAGAAATTTACAATGCCATGGAAATAAGGGTTTATTCATTCTCTTATAAAAAATTACGGTAAATTTTCAAAAGTTCAGTCGAGTAAATTTTTCACGAGTTTTATTAGAAACTACTAATGAGTCATTTTAACTGCTTTGGTAGTTCTAGCGTCAAGTACAAATTAATCCCCTGCGTCGATCCTCTCGCGTATCTCCGGTCGACAAACGTGGACGGTAACAAACGAGATCCAAAACGAAATCCGCGCTCGCGTCGCCGGTTACCGCGCATGGAAGGCCCTCGCCGATTTCCTCGTTGTTTCTCTTCTGTTCTTGCAGGCAGTTTGGTTCCTGCGGCAGAAGAGATTGGAAAGCCGATGGAAGGAAGGGTGCGTCAGGCTCGAGACGAAGGAGCATCGGCACAGCAAAGGGTGTTTGCCGTGCAGGGGAGGGGGGGATAGTCGGGTGTGCAAAGGGTGGCTCGGGTTTACAGTGCGGCATAATATAAGGGTAGTTTGTGTTGGAACAGCTAGTGGTAGTACGCTCCGCACGTGTCTCCCCCTTCGTCGACACCCGCCACCCCCCCAAGACGCCCGAACGGGGCTTCTGATTGGTCGACATTATTCAAAATGGCGTCTTCGCCACATAAGATCCGTTTTATTAGCATACCGGGAAAGGAGACGTCGCCCGTTCTGCTGATGACGCGCGAAAAATTACCGAGCCGACCGACGACTTCCGGTTCCTGCCGGTTTTTCGCCATTCTTGCGACCCCCCTGTCGGAAACGTCGTTTTCGGGACGACCGGTGGACGCTTCGGGGTCCCCGAGATTGACCTTGACGGGACTACGAACATTCGTGGCTGCTTTCTACGGACAACACTTTCCAGAGTCGCCAGCTCCTACGTCTAGCGGGGCCCAGGAGGAGGAGGACGGGGGGCTGCGAGGGATCATAATGTTGGATCCCAGGAGCCTTGGATGTTCGGAGGGAAACTTTCATTACTATACCGGAGCTATATATTTATCGCTATGTACTTGGCGCTGGCGGTCGGCTGGGTAACGTAAATCCTATATTAGCGTCCTCTGTCTGAAGTCCGTTACAAGGAAATTTCGTTACGTTCTACTTCCTCGTATCATCAATTACCGCCAACGCGGAATTAAATTCGAATTCCTCCGAGGATTCTGATCGATCCTCGGGATGTGTTCGTTCAGCGTGTCGACGGAGGGCTCGGGGATTGAACGATGGACCCTGCGAGCGAATTAATAACCTATTTCTAATTCTCTTTAAGCACGGCGATCGGCGCAGCGGGAAAAAGTTTCTGTCAATCTGACGAGAAAATATACCAAAACGTATGTCGATTTTTATGAGACTTTACACGAATGTTAGGGCAACTTGGAAGTATGCTGTGGAATGTGAAACCACCCCTTGTATCGATGTTTGACATTTATTTGACATTATTTGTGTCTCTATAGCGCGTGTTATGAAAATACAAACCCCTCAAAATTCGAATATTATGAGTTTAGCGCGAGGGCTTATAATAAAATTTTGGTTTATACTCGCATATAATATCAAGAAAGTTCGTAAAATATTACGAGCGTTTTATGTATACTTTTAATTTATTTCGAAAGTATTGATTTCTAGGCGTTTTATTCATAGGCCTGACTTTCTCAAATGTCATCATAAATTCTGATTTTGATCGTTTCAAAATGTTGTTAATGTAAAAATGAATTTAATACTTTTTGCAATCTTTCGTGTAATAGTTCTCATTTCAAATAAACTGCAAATTATTATTTTATTTTTCGTCTAAAAAAGAAAAAATGGCAGAATGCCCATATAAGCAATATATTGACAAAATAAGGAATTTTTAAAAATTGTGTTTAATAGAAGGAATTTTATCGTCAAACTGATCAAAATATGCTAAAAACTTTTTTTTATAAACAGCTATTTTCAATCTATGAACAAAGAAATATGTCGTACTGTTGAGGTTTTACTGCACAATGTATTATTTGAATTATATATGTTTTATTTATAACAAGTAATGAGAAAACTAATTAGCTGTACGAAGCGTGTTACGTTACATTACAGACTGATCTATAATCAATATGTGATTCAGCAGGTGGTGATCGATTACCTGCTCTAGTTTATCTACACAAGTGAGATTTACGGTATTGTTTTGTTACTCCTGACACTTACTAAAAACTGTATTCAAACTTTTGGACGGTAGTGTTATCTTCTACTAAATAAAAATTAATTTTCTTTCTAACAATAACAAATAAACTTATCAATTGTATGGGAGGTTTCAACACGAATTACGTACATAGTAAAGTATTTAAATATTTAATTTTAAGATCGCTTGTCGCGCCCTCCTAACATGGTGCCAGAGGCGCGTGCCCCTTCCGTTCCTACCTTGTTACGGTCCTGCTCGAAACTTTCGTTATTTTTCACAGACAATGTCGTCGCACAAAATTCCAGGTGCAATTTAGATTTCGATTTTAATTACCCGATAATAACCACGTTAACGTCAAGACACCGCCCGAAATAGTCCGTGGAAATTCTTAAGGTGGCTGGATTTAGTTCCAGCGACGCTCTCGGAATCGAAGCGCCTTTAACGACAACATTGATCGAAACGTCATCCTGACTGGTTCGTTTCGCGTTTTCTCACGAAACCGGGAGTCGTCGATTCGAGTCCTGTTGCTTCTCCCACCGACTGCTGACCACTCGGTATCTCGATAAACTTGTTTCGATCAGTTTTCACGCGGTTCCTGCAACGCTCGAACAAGTTTGCCACAAGGTGGTCCACCGTCTTGAGGCTCCTGTGAAAAGGTCTCGTAATAGTCCGCGACGCAGGATACAATAACAATGAACGCTCGTCGAACGAGTTCCCGAAGGACACGGAAGATCGCCTTTATGCCTCGTCCTTCGAGGACATCCCGGACCTAGGGTGAGGAGGGGACCGGTTTCGCGGGGCTTCTTTTCTGCGTTCTAGCAAATCTCTCGTTTGCCCAATTAGAGTCGGCTTGTTGCGAATCGTAGAAGAATCGACTTTTGTCCCTCGAGCACCCCGTGCGAGAAGCAGGTTTCCCAGATCTCGAGGTTTGGATAGGGTGAACAGTTAAGACTCTTTGTTCCTTTGGAAATTATTATTATTATCGTTGTAGAGAGTAATTCTATATAAGAAAGCCTTTATTATAAACAGAATTTTATTTTAATTAATTTAGCCTTATACTTTGACGTTCCAGTGGTTATCGTACATCATAATTTATTATAATTGTATTACGTCGTTTCAGTGACACAACCGGAAAAGTTAGTCAATAGAATGAATATGTATAGTTTTGGTCCTGGAAAAATCTAAGTAAGACCTAACGAAAGTCTAATAAAATGGCTGGAGGTATTTAAGAAGGCAGAAATTAGAATCTGTTCGATAATATTAGACTGTTGAAAAGAAAAATGGAGACACAATGTGGAACCTTTATTACACGAACCTCTGATATCAAAATATTCTTTTAGAGAAACAGTGATCTTAAATTCTTACTGAGACACTCGAATATTTATACGATTCATTAAATCTAAGTATCGTTTAATATATCGACACTTGAAAGAGTTAATATGAAATGCAATAAAAAATTAGCGACGTATTTGTATCAGGTTTTGAAAATAACGCACCTAGAGTAGTAACGACATGTTTTAAAGGACAAAGATGAAGGAGAACTGTACCTAGCCAAGCTACTGTGGCAATTTCAACAAAATTTCAATTAAATTTTATTACAAAGGAAAGTAGTGGCAACTCAAGCTACACCTAAAGGGGAGAATTACTCCAGGAAAACTTAAACTAGATATCGTTGAATAGCTACGACATATTTTAAAGGACAAAGGCGATATAGACCTAGCATATACTTGAATAACTAAGTTCTCGAAAAGACCTCAGAGAAACAAGATATTGTTGGACGACGTTCGTCTGTCGTAAAGAAAAATAGCTTTTGGGGGATGGAAATCACGAAGACCCGTTGGGGACCAGTAATACCGGTAAAGAAGTTTCTAGGAAGCACACGGTACTTTCCCACCGCTGACCACTGGTCAAACAACACTGGAAACCCTTGAACTGGCACGTCGTAGCCGATAGTGACCGAGTACGGAGAAACAGTTGCCCCAGGTATCGAGGATCGAGCAACCGGTGAGATTATTCCGCTGATACGGTGTGAATTGGAGGGTGCAAGCGTGCCTACGTGCGTTTTAAACAATTTCGTGAGGTCCTGTTTTCCGGGGTCGTAACTTTTATGGTACAGATCGTAAGCAAGACACGTGAACAGCGTGATAACCGGTCATAGCCCGGAATTCGGAATGAAATTAGAGAGAGCGTCGGTGATCTACCATCGATCGTTGGGTAGGTGCAACGTGGCCAGACAGCGCGACGGATTGTCAGAGGCGAGTTGCACTCCGAAAATCCTATTCGGACATTAGGGAAGTTCGAGACGCGGCCACGGTCTGGAACAACAAACTCAAATTACCGTAATTAATCCCGTTTAACTCGGTAAATCGGATTTTTCAGTTAGCAGTCGGCGGTCGCCTTGTTGGGCGGGCGAGTTTCTCGGCTGACGTGCCGGGAACATCAAGGAAACATCTCCGAGACAATTAGCAAAGACCGAAGGACCACGGGAAACGCTGATGAAGACGGTCCGCTCAAAATTGCCCCCGTTGTTCCTCTAACTGGCCCTTTGTTTGCCAGTCTTGAGGGTCTGTTACGCGCACGCGGACGGAAAGCGGAAGGAGGAATCAAGAAACACGTTGTTTATCGAGAAATACGAACAATGTGTCGCCGGTAAGGGTCTCCGAGTGGTATTTTGTGTTCTTCGTGATTGCTGATTAAAAGATACGTTCTTGGAAATCGTATACATCTACCGCAGTAAGGTGAACTGCACAACGCCGTAAACGTTATTTATTTCTAAGCATTATTATTTTATTAAACCAAACACATTTAGCCAAAGAAAAAGAAATTTTGTTATACTATGCACGCTTATCATAGACTTTAGGAAATTACTTAAACATCTTACCGAGAACCATTAAGCACTGATAAAAGAAATATTTATTGCAATTTAGTTATTTTTATATTTGAAATGTATTAATTCATAAAATGACCTTTTATAATAAAAGAATGTATAAATTTAGCTATTGATACTCAAATTTCCTTGACCCAGATCGTTCATTTTTCAGTAGCATATTTAGTATGCATATTTAGTTAAAAAATACAATTTAAAAAATTTGTATGTATAAAAAAAAATTATAACATTAATCAATGGAAACTCGACCAAATCTACAGATTACTATAGATTATTTATGGTATACTAAACTATAGAATCAACTGTATTTTTATATAGCCCACTACAGTACTGTTTACTCTGATTATTAATTTTAGCTTTATTTAATCATAACTGTGCAAATAACGTGCAAACTATTACGATACATCAGAAATCATATAAACTAGAAATGTAAATATTATAATGTATCATCTCACGAATTAGTATTTGCCACGTAATAATTTACTGCAACAAATACTACTCTGGAATGACATTGCACAAAAGGTAATAATTTACTGCAGTAAATACTACTCTGGAATGACATTACACAAAATCAAATTTCGAATTACAGTGAATCGTCTATAAATGTCACACAGTCCGAATCGGTCCGCGGCACTAAATTATAGACGAGAGAAACTGAAATTCGATCGCTTTTATCTCCCCTTGGAACCACGTTCGCTCGAATTGTTCATATTGCAGAGAGAGTATGAAACAGTAGGAGTTACTGAGAAATAGTCAATACGAAACCTATAATAAGTTTGTCCACACTCCTCCACCAACTCAAACAAATTCTAACCTATCTTAAAATATTGTACTAATTTTCTGTTAATTAAATGCGCGTATTAGGCAAAGGCGCGTCTTCAAAATTACCCATATACTTAGAGTTCAGTGTGTTTGACTATATTTTTATTGCTTTACTGCAAGCTGTTAATTAAACGGCGAGAAACTGTTAAAGTTTGTATTGGAAATGAAACTATTGCTAAAACTCCTTTTTAATACCAGACTGAAGGTCCATTCTATGACAACATCAACAATTCTGAAGTCGTCCTCTAAGATTTGGGAAACTTTCGAAAGTGTAACTGAAGATCAATCGCCAGAAGAGAATCAGACAATATCGCAAATAATATGCAAGAACTAGAAGTTGCTTTTATGTTAAAGCTTTAGGATGACATTTTGAAAAACTTTCATAACGTAAGTCGAGTTCGTAAATTGAGAACGCGCAGCTGACTAATTGTGATCTTCGAAATATGGCGAAAAGAATTGAATAAATTGCAAATAGAAGCTATTTAGTGGGCATTCAAGTCCAACAAACAACCCCTTTCCTAAATTAATTCGGTAAACGAAGAGTTTCCTGTATTTGTAAAAAATTCCTTCGAGGTTCGACTATCCTACCCTAAAACGAAACCTTCATGATCGTCTTCCGCGGTCGGACGCGTTCAACTATTCCACCGAAAAAGCAGGTAGCCAATTTGCCAGGGCAACCCCAGCGTCGCAACTTCGATTGCCAGCAAGATCGAGACTGCTTGGTTTGGGAGGCGTAGGGGTTGGGGGTGCTCGAGCGATTCGGAGCACGGTTAGAGCAAGACACCGATCGCAGATTCTTCCTACGACACCGTCATAATCCATCTCCCTGGGAACTACTTCGCTAACTACCTCCACAGACTCGCCCGGGGTGGGTTCTTTCGGGCGAGGACGATCATGCCGGTGCTGCAACGCTGCTGGCGCGGTGTAGGACGAAGAGGGGGCTGGAACCGGGCGGGCAGGGGGAGGCGGTAGCTGCTTTCGGGGCACATTAACGTCAATTTCCATCCAGGCTCTCGAGAACTTACTTCCAGTCCAAGTTCCTCGCAAGCGAGGCAGCCCTGAAGTCTGCAGGTGGTGGAGGCGGAACACACCGGGACGAGGGGATGCGGATGGGGGTTTGGAACGCGGCGGTTCTCTCTTCGCTCGCATTATTAATGTTACGAGACACGCGAGCGCGCGATGGAGGAACGGAGAACATGGACCCGCTTCCGGATAAGACGGATTTAGGAAGAGATGCGCGCTAAGGCACCGTAAGAGCAGCGAATGGAGGAAGATCAGCAGCCAGTCAAAGGAACTGCGCTGCTGTTCCTCGAGCACACCCCCTTCCCAACCCTAATCGCCCACCCCCGCCTGTCCTTTAGTCTTTGCTAATTGTCTCGGGGATGTTTCACGAGGCAACTCGGCGCACAAGTTCGGGCAAGCTGACGATTCGAGCGACGGTAATGAGGGAAACGCTGGGAATAGTGGGAGGACGCGCGTAGGAAATTGCGCTTGTCCCTTTTTTCCGTTAATTATAAACTATTTACCGCGACGGGTTGTCGCGATGGGGAAAAAACGAAGGAAAATCGATTATCGATTGTCCGTGTTTATTTTCACCGGGACATGAATTTTGGTGGCCGTTCTGGTCCAAGGATTGTAATAATTTACTGATTCGAGTGGAAAGTAGTAGATATATTTGATTGGAAATTGTGTAGGATTTGAACATAGTCGATACTTTTTCAAAACAACGACTAACCAACAATTTTGTATCACGAATTTATTGGAAATTAAACACTTACGCTATTGTATATTATTTGACGAGTTACCTTCTTAAATACAAATTACACTTGAAGCCTGAAAATTATTATACCTTACGACTATTGATAAACACTAACAATAGGATATAAACTGAAAGGTAAATTTTAGCCCCTAATTGGTATCGTGTGTTCGTAAAACTTAACTGATATCCTAGATAATTTCATTACCACAAAATAAAAATGAACATAAGTAATATAACGTATATATTAACGTAAGTATACATAATGGATATTTGAATTCAGAGTTACTCGATATTTTAAAAAGTTAAATTTGAACTTGGATAAAAAACTGTTAATTATTTGTGAATTAATAGTCGCGAATCGATTGCAAGTAAAATGAACCAATAATTGGTTCTCGAGAAAAAATTCGCATGGCAGCGAAATATCCATAGATAGCCGACGAAACAGACGAGCGTTGATCGATCAGTCGATAGCTCCGTTCCAGGAGATTATGATGTCTTCGTTAGGAGCAGAGCGTAATAGCATCTTTATTGGTATTAGACACTAGACCATTCACGTATTTATTAGGGTGTACCAACAAATTATAATTAGCAACCACGGCGATTTGTGGTCTCTTGACATCCTTCTCAACGCAATTGTGTTCCTTTGCACTCTACAATATTACCATGACTTTTTGAGTTTCAAAAATTGCACACATCCATGTTTGACATCATCGTTATCCTTGATCCACCTCTCGTTTATAAAGTACGTCATATGTAATTTTAATCTAATTTTTCCAAAAATTGATTTATACATGGATTTTTATTTTTGTGTGTTATTTTTGTATGAAATATTTTGTCGTGTTACTACAGACGAGGTATACGAGTAGACCTTCCACCTTATGGACTTTCGTGGCCTAATCTGACTGCCATACCGACCTGAAAATTTGAAGGTGACTGAATTTCATTCACTGAATTAGTATTGATGGGTAGATTGCAGTAGTGTGTGCGTAAATACATGTGAGTTGATTATGGGAAGGATTGAAAAAGGCAATCCAGTATTATCAAGAAGTAGAGCTCATGGATACCTACGAAAAAGTATTAAATAATATTTCCGTAGAGCGTCAAACAAATTTATTACAAATGAAAAACGAATTTTTAAGAAAAATTGAGTGGGTAGGTGCCTATATTTTTCGACGAAATTGAAAAATTTCAAATCATTCAGGAAAAATTATTTCCGATTGTAGGGGTCAATTACAATCATTTTTTATGAATAGACATACCCCCAAAATCCTACTCGCTTTCGAGAAAAAAATTCGAGTAGGTGTGAAATTTTTTGACAAAATTAAAAAATTTCAAGTCGTTCTAAAAAAATTATTTTTAGTTGCAGGGGTCAATTACTACCATTTTTGGTCAATAAACGTACTCCCGAAATCCTACTCACTTTCGAGAAAAAAATTCATTACTAAAAATATAATGTCTGACTATAACTGTTTGGTTTCCCTGAAAAAAAGAACATTTCAAATCGTTCTGAAAAAATTATTTTTAGTTGCAGAGGTCAATTTCAATCATTTTTGGTGAATACACATACCCCGAATTCCTACGCATTTTTGAGAAAAAAATTCCTTAACGAAAATATAATGTACGGTCTGAAATATTCGCTTGAAATTTCATGCGTATGGTAAAAACATCGTAACTCCTGAACGGATTGGAGGATTTTAATGTTTCAAAATGGAAACAATACATATGCACAGCTGTCACTCTGTTAAAAAGCAATAGAATTTGTGTAATTTCATTTTCTGTCTCACTTCCTCTTGTATTCATTTCTGTAACCTGTCGGTAATGTTGTGAGTAATACGAAAAAATACATTGGATGTAAAGTCTACTCGTATACCTCATCCGTGGTGCTACATTTCCTGCATGTTACCAACTTTTCGTCATACGAAAGTTTTGTCGAGGACCGCCATTCTATCAAAATGTTATAGGCATACGTAGTAGCGCGCATACTCGTTCAACCAATCCCCGTCCAAATACTTTTAACACCTTTACCAAATCTCTACCAGCATTTGTATCATCGAAAAATCGATGTCACGTGCTCTCATTATATTTGGATTTCCCAGAAAAAAATTGAATCCTCGTAGTACCGCGAGGAGTCTCGTTTCTTCGTTAAACACGATTCAGTAGCCCGAGAACGGGTACGGACAACATAAATTTACCCGGAAACCGGATTATTCCGGTAATTGCGTAATCGAGTAAAATATCGTCTTTCTCGCGGAGTCGAAGGACAGAAGGGTCGGTTCCCCGTTAGGGGACGATTCCGTGCACGTTAGGAGCGCGCCGTGGCTCCGGCGTGGTAGTTTAACTTATCGATTTCTCCGGGTCTCCTTTCGCTGGTTGCCCGGATATGCCATTGGCCCCCTTAAAGGTTCGCGAAAAGCGAAGAAAACCAGACGGCGGAGCCAATGGCCGTGCCGGCCGGCCGTCCCTGCCTTTTTCCCCTGGCGATTTTTCCGCGGCGGCGACGCCTCTAAGAAAGCTCGGCGTCAGCGAATAGCAGCGGCGCAAAATCGACCCGTGGCGCAGCGATTGGCGGACCCGGCAGCGTCTTGACACCGCCCCTCGAGGAACAACCCGGGAAAACAGAGCTCTCGCAGCTTCGTTCCCTCTCTCTTCCCGGCTTTTCCTTCCTCCGTTGTCGGGCGCCGTTCGTTTTCTCTCGCTTCCGCCTCAGTTTCTTCTCCGTTCCCTCTCCGTCGGTCACCTGCCGCGTTTCCATCCCTCTCCGTTTACCGACCCCACGTGCACGTGCCGCATTCCCGCGTCTTTCCTCTCTTTCTCACGGTCGTTCCTCCGCGGCGACGATCACGACGCTCTCTCCGTTTCTCCACGGGTCTTCCGCGATCCTCCGCGCGTTCGCAGCGTCGCGTTCTTTCCCTACCCACCCCCGATCATCCTTTCCAGCCGCCCCTCCAGCCGCCTCCTCTCTCTCCAGCGTTTCGAAACCACCGGTTTCCTTTCTTCTTCCAGCCGCCTACGGGCCCCCGTTCGTTGCAACGCGACGAATCCTCCCGGACGACGGCGGAGGCGCGGAACACCGGAGGAAGAGGGCAAACTCCGTACGGCAGAGGTAGCGCGAGCACGACGTCGCTTCCTCAGATATTAGATTTTACAAGGAGCTTGCTGGGATTTTAGAGAGGTCACGGAGAGGGACGACGCCGAGTCGGCTCGTGCACAGGAGAGGGGGAGAGGGCGGGGGGCGAGATAAATATTAATTACGTTCCTAAGGGTTGCCTGCGGCTACCGGCCGTTATATTTCCCGCTGTATCGGCGCGCGCGCGGTCTTAGCTCCCACGAATCTGCGGGATTATCTTGGCTCGGTTGCTTTCTTATTGATCGTCTTCGCCTGGGCTTTTCGATCCCATGGAAGAACCACAGGTGCAAGGATAATGCTACGAGGGTTGTTCGATAACTCTTTAGAAAATCCAAGACCTGGCGCTCGTAGCATCGAAAATGGTTTGTTTTTAGTAAGCATCATGACTCGCCAGACAGCTGTCAAAGTCTGTTATATCCACCACATGGTTTCATTTTTATTGTCGATCGAAGCAAGGAACTTCCTCTTGCATCGAGACAATGCACGGGTGCACACTTGTCAAAATCATGGAATTAGAGTTCGAATTTTTTTTATTTCCAAGCTTAAAAAAATGGCTTGGCGGACAACGGTTCACGTCGAACGAGGAGGTCACCGTCCAAACAGTTGCCTATTTTGAGGACCTTACGAAATTTTGCTTTTTAGATGGCTTAATAAAGTTGGAGAAACGCTTGGAAAAGTGTATAGAGCTAAAAGGGGATTATGTTGAAAAATAAAAAAAAATCTAGCTACAATAATTCGTTTTTCTATCTTTTTCTGAGGACTTATTGAACAACCCTTGTACTTGCATACGAAGAGTTTACGCGGAAAAGGGGGAATATCTGATTTTAGCATTCTTCGAGAAACGAATAAAGTAGAATCTCGTTTATCCGAACACGTCGAGGGACAAGGCAATTCAGATAACCGAGGTGGTCCGATAATAGAGGTTCAGTGCTTATCCCTTTATTGATTTTAGAAAAATTATTGATGTATAGTTTCAGACACCAAAACCACTTTTAATCGAAATGGTTAGGTCATATGATTAGGAGTTCTATTCAACTGCTGTCTACATCGTTTTTAATTATCATACAGAACTCTCATATTTACAATTAATAGTATTATAATAATATTTGATTATTTTTTTGGGTCTTTGTTCAACTGCAACTTTGAATTCAGCAGGCAACATTGAAAGAAAATCTATGGTGCCCCCCTTTTTATGGTACCCTAAGCACGTGTTTATTTTCACTGTGAACTAAATATTTAGAATCTAACGGGATAATTAAACTTGTTAAACTAATTAACCATTTGTTATAGAAATTAGTCATTCCTTTACAATATCGATTACAATGATATGTTTGTAGATATTTGTGGTTGTAGGGCCCTATATTTAGGGTGAACCAGCTAACTTGACCAATGCAATTATTTTCGTAATTTGTAGAAGAATTAAAATTGTTTTGTCAGGGATGATTTCGAAAGACGTTCATAATAATTGATTATTTTATGTTTTTCTTTCAAATAAATTCTCAAAACCACCATTGACTTTTTTTATGTACAAGCGCAGACTTTTTTTCATGATAAACAAAATTTTGATTCGTCCATTAACTACAAAAGTAATCGACTTGGTCAAGTTAGGTGTTTTGCCTAAATATATGCTACGGTTACGAAGCTGCAGTTTGTATCATAATTACATTTTCCTTTCTGTTTTAATCATTAACTATTTAACAAACTATGTCCACGAAAAATTTCAAATTTCTATTACAACACAATTTAATTATAATCTATGTAAAGCTATGCATGTGATCACCTAATATTAAACCGTTGGTTAGTTTAATTTTAATTTTATAATTCACATATTTTATTTTATAAATTTACTTTATATCGAAATATTTCTAAAAAAGTCTTAAAAATAGGGATCGATGCATGCTCTGGAAGTCCAAATACTATTTTCTTTCTTAATTTCGACTAGGACTTACAGATATTTTAACATGAAATTTCGTTTTCATCGTTACATTTGGCAAAAATTTTATAAATATTATACTACCCAATCATTAGATAAATAAGTAATATAGTTACGCTAGAGAGGTATTGAAATCCATTGATGAATATAGAGATCCTTCGAACGAAAACAGGATGCGTTGGAGGTCAACCGAATTACTAACAATAGTAGCGTATCTACAGGTGTGATCTATGGAGTTTTGTATGCTAAAGCTTATGTGTTTACGGATAAATATTTACCTTCCCCTTCAACTTATAAGATAGGAAGTTCGTGTTTAACATTACTCCCTAATATACAATGTTTGATAGGTGAATTCAAAACTTTGAAACTAACGGTAACGTCTATTTGAAGGGCGAAAGATTCAATTTCTCAGCAATCAAGATTTACAAATCAATTTAGACTTAACACCAGATATAAGACAGATCTATTTCTGGCGGGACGATAAACTTTCAAAAGAAAATCAAACCTATTATCGATGCCTAAAATTTGTCAAAATATTAATAAGTTGCTTGTTAAATGGGTAAAAGTAATATGAAAAAAGAATCATATCAAATTTGAAATTGACGATTGATTTTTCTCTATTATTTGTAAGAATAGGAGTGATTTTTCAGTTTTCCTAGATTCTCATCTACGATCATTAATAAAAACAAAAAAAAACACTGGAAAATTATATCGTTGATAGAATCACATTTAAACTTTAGACAATCTGAGACGTGTGTCTTTTTGACAAATATTAATATCGATGTGTTTAGCAATTGGATAACTGATCACATGCATAGCTTTACATAGATTCAAAATATGTAAATTCTTATATGCTTCAAAAACACACTTACTTCACTCATTCTGCGAAAATATAATTAAAAATTTTGGTTGTTCGACTTGACGTATGTACAACACTTTAAATATGTAGAACACATCGTGACTATTTATAACTAACTTCAGACACAAGTCATTAAATTCTAGCCAATTTAAGGTAATTTAGAAAATACGTAATCACTGCATAGGATTAAAAAAGTTAAAAGATTGAAAAATCTAAAATGACAAGTATTAATGATGAGGAGTTTCCGATGGACCTTGAGCGATCAACAAAATGTTACGACTGATTTTTTGTTTCATTGAAAATATCCTGTGCATCATGTATCAACACTACGCGTTGTCGGACGTCGAAGCTATTATTGGAAGACGTTCGTCGTGGTTTCCTCGTCGGCGAATGACGTTTATCAGAAGCGAAAAAAATACTCGATACGAGGCGTTGGATGGACAAAAAGTGGTTCGATCAAGCTACGCGGTCGGTCTATTATCTCTCTCGCCGTTAAATTGATTCTCATTATTAAACGCAGCCTGAATTGGCCGCGAAAGTTTTTCAATTTCCCCGCCACTGTCTCCGGCCGTAAATTACATTGATAAATTACACAATGCAGCTAGTGGGAGAAAGCCGAGCTTGAAGACACATACCCAGGTGTCTAGACGCGTTTGTGTACTTTAGATGGGACGAAAATTTCATTTGCGAATGGAATGAGCCATGGTCCCAGTATTGGGAAGAGAGACGAGACCGTGGATTCCATAGAAAAGGATCAACTGCATCCAAATCATTTTTTCACGAAAAACTACGAAGATAACAAAAGATTCCAGACAACAATTAAAGGGACCACGGGGAAAAAAGAGAATGTTAAGTTCTAGCATCCCTCAAAAAATGAAAATTTATTTTTCCTCATTCGACATAATTTCTTACAATTGCCAGACTCAGAAAAATGTTTAAACTCAAAATTCGTTAAAATTAACATTCAGTAATTTTATTAATATAAGCAATATACACCAGTGATATGAGATGTAAACAACGGTATTTCAAATGTTAAAAATTCTGATTGCATATTTTAAATGACGAAGGACGGTAAAAATCAAAAGAATGTTTATTTTGGAGTGCGACATAGTAATGGAGAGAAAGAAATATTAAAATTGGCATTCTCCTTTTTTCCGTGGATTCTTCGATTCTTTTGTTCGATGTACAATCAAGCGATGATATAAATTTGAAATAATTTCATCGGGTCCTTTTATTTCGAGACTAAATAAATTTCTTTACCAATTATGTACGAAGATAATTTCTCCAAGAATAGTATAAAATTTTTCTAATTCTTGTAATGGCAAGAACTATTTCTTTCTTTATGTTCTTTCGTTATGCTAAAGTAGCATCGATAATTGGAATCAAAAATTGGTGAAGTCGTGATTAATTCGATCAACGCTAGCGGCGTTCAATGATCGATTTGCTAAATCTGTAGGTAATTATATGGGTTGGTGGCGATTGAAATGGAACGATCGTATGATTTCGTGTCACTTGTGGTTGGTGATCGTGCTCCATTACCCACAGAGTATTCTCCGGCTCGGTGGGTTAGGAAGAAGGTCGAAGGTCGACTCGTTGGGAATACGTTTCGGGGAAACGGGTTCTAGGGGTGGTTGGTTCGGAACTAAGCTAAGACAGTCGGTGCTGTCACGTAGCGGGTGGCGCGAAAACTAAGAAAGGGTAAAATTCGTGGAAAATGCTTTTAAAAAATATTTGGGGAACATAAATTTAGAGAGATTCCTTGCTATTTACCTGAGTTAGGGTATATGTTTAATTTCTTTAAACGAACGTGTACGCGTGTGTGTTTTTATTTCTTCATTTAAAAGATTTAAAGTTACCATTGTATCTATAAAAATTTAAATTTCACTCAGGATTACATAAATTGCAGGAGAATTTCTTTTACGTTATTTTTTATGAATTTTCAGGGAACTGAGTGTAGATTGATTGATTGGTGGAAATATTATGATAATCTGTTTGCAAATATTTCCAGAATCTTCAATCGTTTACTACTTAAATTGTTACAAACGTACAAAGAGTTTGTTAGATAGTAAATGACAGAAAGATTTCAGATAGACTTCTTGAGAATAATTTCTTACTTTTAGTTCAATTTATACTAGAAAACAGAACGTAGAAATCTATAATTTATTCTAAGTAAACAGTAGTAAATACTGATATCCAAATGTAAATATATTATATTTATTACATTGCATTTACAGTATGTCTAAATGCAGGTCTAAATATGTTCTTTATTTTCAACGATGAAAGTTGTACACAATGTAGAAACTAGCAAATTGAAAGTGTAAAATGAAATCCGTTTCTTTATGAAAAAATTAATCGAAGTTGCACTATGATGATATTTTTGTCCACTATTTGAACACTTTCCTCGTTAATTGTTCTTTGGTGTGTTTTTTATTATAAAATAAGTTTTTCCAAATATATGGTGTCTTCTGCGTTTAACGTTTAACATTCAGCACATTTATTTGAGGGAGAATTTGAAACAGGATTAATATTATTAATAATTACAGGAAAATTAGTATTTTGTTCAAATTGGGAATAATTAACAAGTCTTGTTAAGAATTCATCGTAATTTTAAACGTGAAACAATCATCTTCGGTTTCAAGTATCTGATTAAACTTTAAATGGTTCGTTAAATGAGATAAATCTAATCGTTATCCAATATGTGTTTTGCAAATCCTGTCGAAGTATTGTTTTGGATTATAATTACAAATTATTGTATTTTCGATTTTCATTTAAATCTTCAATAATTCAATATATCCAATAATTGAAATGAATTTTCAATAATTCATTCTACATCTTGTATGTCTATCTGTGTGATAGGTAGTTAACTCTCGGCTGATATGGTGAATGTGATGTCAATCACGTAATTGGTATTATTGAATCATTTACGACTCGTTGATGTCTTGTAGGAAAAGTCATGGATGTGGTTATCAATTGCATAGGATACATGTAGATAAGCAAGCAATAGATCTTTTTTAGAAACATTAATATTATTAATTATGAAGAACATTTTAAAAAACAAACAAAAGGTAGGGTGGGTCATGTTGTGTTTTAATTTCAAAGAAGAATTTAACATAAACTCCTAAAATACTACATGAAAATAATAAAAAAAAGTATTAACTGAACTTCTGTCAATAGAGTAAAAAATAGGAAATCTTACACGATGGTGATAATGATAAGAAAATAAATGTAAAATGTATATCTGATGATTACTGTCCAGAATTTTAAATTTGTGCGAGGTAATGTCACTACCTAGTTACCAGAAAAGAAACAATCGAAACGATCTTGCGTCGCGCGTGATCCAACAAGATCATTTCATAGAATATTCAGGATATAAATACAATATTTCATACCGATAATCTTTCCCAAAAAGAGAACTGTTTCGATCGTGGTGATTCGAAACCTCGCAGACATTTTGGCAAAACGAAGAAGTTTAGCAAGGGGTTGATAATCGATCGATCGATTCGAGGGATCATCGGCGGTCGTCGACGCAACGCGACGCAGCAATCAAACTCCGCCATTACCGCAAATGACGTACTTAGGTGACGGTGATTTCGCAGCGATTCGGTCTCGACCGTCAATGCGCTCCTTCGGACAATGATTTCAACCCCTTTGGACTACGGTGTAGGTCCGTGCCCCCTTCTTCGTTCACCCTATTGATTTTCCATTCGGAAGAGGCTCGCCACTCGAGGCGGCAAACGTCCGCGCGAGCCGCTCGACCGATTGACCGACATTCGATTATCAATCAACGCGTCTGGATCGATAGCCTCGCAACGATTAGCTGAACACCCTCGACACGCTTGTGGAAGGCGGTCCCGAGAGTACGACGACTCCTTGCCGCGGACTGACCTCGAAAGTTGCGTCGTCTTCCAATTAACACGTTCGCCACCGCTTAAGTAATTTTATGACGTCTCGATCGCTTATTTCGAAAACGCTCCGCGTCCATTTTCCTTTCTTCGAGATAATCAAATATATAGGTATCAGAATGTACAGTTTTCATATGAAAACTTGACCACAGCAGAAATGATAGAATTTCAAATGAATGTCTCGAAGTAAAGCGTTAAAACTTCTGCAATTTTGTCATTCTTTCTATCAACCCTTAAGTGGATTGTCGGGGCCGCTGCGGCCCTCCGCTAGTTTAAATCAATAATTGTTCGATACGTATCAATGTAGTTATTTGAGAATTTATGTAATTTTCCATTAGTTCATTATTTTTTAAATGCTTTAAAGGAAAGTTGATTTCCATTTACCAATTTGGTAAAAATCAATATTAAGTAAAATAATTCAGTCGAGATTGAGAGTCCACTCAAGGGTTAAGGAGGGAACCACTGTGACGGCTGAAAATAGAAGCAATTTTTTTAAATCGAGTGACGATTTTACGAAATTTTACAACTTTTTTGTATATTCATTATAATCATATGATATGAATAAATTTATTAGTTTTTACAACTTACAAGTTGATGATCAATGCGTGATTAGTGTGATTACATTCTAGTTCAATATTCAGTTTGAATTGCGAACAAAATTTTGTGCTTGTGATCTTAGTTACACGATAAATTATTCCAAAATGTAATTTCTAATTGGAATTACAAGTAATTTTTTATGCGATTAATTACAAATGTAATTAGTTTATGCCCAAATTTCTCTCAAACCATGCCAGGTATTAGCTTCAAACGCTGCATTTAGCAGCATTGCATTATGCGTAATGATCATTTGGAATTCAATTATCAATGATGCGATACATGCAACAGTTCCAGTTACCAGTCAGATCTAAATTTCACCGAAAAGTAGAAAAAATTTGCTTCAGAATATTCTTATTGAACTGGTGAACTATAGCAAATGTAATCTATATATTTTATAAATGTACAAGTAATTAAAGACTATATTTTGATAGCAAAATCAATTTCTGCAAACGTAAATTTCTTTCTCTACGTTTTTATTTATTTTGAAGACCTTCTTCAATATATTACATCGAAAACTTAGGAAAGTAGAAGAAATAGAAAATAGAAAACATTCAATTTACATAATAGTAAACTTATTGTCGGCTATGTAATTTTGCGAAATATATTACACTTATTTTCTAAGTACATATAGTAATTTTTGGGGGGATGAAACTTTTACAAAAGTCTATGTTCTTATAACGGATATATACAAATTTCGTTATTAGGAATGGAAAAGATAAATATTATATCGGAAAGAATATGTTATTATAAAATAACAAGTATGAAACTTATTTTTTGTTAGTTTTTACTAGTTATCTTAAAAAAATTCAATACTATGGTGTGTATATGCTAAGATATTGATGGATGCTAGCTCACGTGCAACATGTGTTTTGATAGTATAGCCATGCGTCGTTGAAACATCTCAGTGCATACATAGATAGTATAAGTGGCGGAACTAGTCATCTTCATGTGTGACATAACAACTTACTCATGATATATATTACAATCGCTAATTATAACAATAAGAAACCACAAGGATCGCACGATGAAAAAGAAAATTATAATTGTTAAACTTTTAGGAACGAATCACCAGAACAAACATAAAACCGTTTATAACATTCAGAAATAATATTTTATAAATCATAAATAGAGTATTGAACAATGTAAAAAAATTTGTAGAAAATATGTCTGGAAGCAACCTTATTGCCACACATTTTTTATCTAGTCCAATTTTACAGTTATTATTTACTTCTACGTTTTTATTAGTGTTTTATTAACCTAACAGTTCAGATTACGCGTCAAGCACGTTTTCAAAAATTTACAGGCAACAGATTACATTTTTATGACGTGAAAAGAATAATAATATCGGGGATCAGCACGTTTGGGGTCGCGCCACGAATTCAGCGCTTATTCAAATATCTCGGACCAGAAGCATAAACGAGGAAAAAGCAACCCTCGCGAACGTAAGCAACCAATAGGGGTGGATAAGGCAGAGACGGTAGCAGTAATTAGTCGTGCTGTTTGATTTGGACGTCGCGGAAGATTCGTGGCTATGATTGGACGAGCTTTCGGTAGCTACGTGTTGGCTTTCGAAGGAAAGAACAGCCCCGGGGCTTTTCGCTGCAGGATGTGTTGCGAGACGGTGCTAGAGGAAACGAGGCACGACGCGACTAAGGAGTCGACGAAGTCGTTGAGTTCGGATGAGAGGCGACGCGACGAGAGAGGAACGACGACGAGACGAGATGAGAAACAGCAACGTCGGAATGAGATATACTCCGAGAACGGCAAAGGTGCACAGAGATGGCTCGCGAGCTGTCTTCGCAGCTTGTAATGATAGCGCAAGATACCGCTGACTGAGGATTCTAATCGTTCTTTGTTTATAGTCCGAGGGGCCACCGTAAAAGTACGTAGAAATTGATCGATTTTGGACTCGGCTGGCAACGAACGCTTTTTACAAAATATTTTTTACGAGGAGAGGATCCTAACTGGCCGATTTCGATTTCATCGATTTTTTAAATGAGATTATAGTATACCGATACCTAATGATACGTGTAAAATATTAGGTATAGTTATTTACTAGTTTTAGAAATGTAAACAACTACGTTTATCTTTCTCTCGATTTTATTTGGGGAATATCGTGCACGGTGATAATTATTCTACATACAAAACAATGCAAGTGAGGAGTAATAATTAAAATGTTCGTGCGATAAACCAGGTTTTATTATGACCTTCCCTGAGTAGGAAATCTGAAATGCATAATTATTTATTCTGGGTTATCCCCATATAAAAATTATTGTTATATGGGGATAACAACCCAACGCGTGTAATGTGCAATAATAGCGTTCAGTTCACGTCAAAAAGATAGTAACAAAATTATTAATAAAATTTGTCAGCTACACGAATTTTTTTCTCGAAGGTGCGTAAGATTTCGGGGGTATGTCTATTCACAAGAAATGATTGTAATTGTCTCCCGCAACCGAAAATAATTTTTCCAGAATGATTTGAAATTTTTTTTTTTCGTCAAAAAATTTAAGCACCACCCACCCCCCTGTCGATTTTTCTTAAAAATTACTTTTTCATTTTTAATTACTTTGTTTGACGCCCTACAGAAAAGTTGTCTAATACTTTTTTGTAGGTACCCATGAGCTCTACTTCAGAAAAAAGTTTCATTGAAATATATTCACAATTGTAGGAGTTATGGCTGTTTGAAAATTGGACCATTTTTATGGGGGTTTTCTCATTTTGCGGGGTCAAGGACCAACTTTTCGAATATTTTTGCGATTTGTACATATTCTCCACCAAAATACGCGTAGTTTGCTTTTTTAAACATTAAAATCGTCCAATCCGTTCAGGAGTTATGATGTTTTAAAGGTTTGCATGAAATTTCCGAGGTACATTTCTGGCCAGAAATTATATTTTCGTTTAGGAATTTTTTTCTCGAAACTGAGTAGGATTTCGGGGGTATGTCTGTTGACCAAAAATGCTTGCAATTGGTCCCTGCAACTAAAAATAATTTTTTCAAGACGATTCGAAAGTCTTTTTTTTCACCCAAAACTTTCAGCACTTACTCGAATTTTTTTCTCGAAAGTGGGTAGGATTTCGAAAATATGTGACGCCCTACAGAAAAGTTGTCTAACACTTTTTTGTAGGTACCTATGAGTTCTACTTCAGAAAAAAGTTTCATTGAAATATATTTACTATCGTAGGAGTTATGGTCATTTGAATCATTTTCATGGGGGTTTTCTCACTTTACGGGGTCAAGGAACAAGTTTTCCAACATTTTCATAATCTCTACATATTCTCCATTAAAATATGCGTTGTTTGCTTTTTGAAATATTAAAATCCTTCAATCCGTTCGGAAGTTATGATGTTTTAAAGATTCGCATGAAATTTCAGTGAAACATATCAATGGTATGGTCAGACATTATATTTTAGGTAATGAATTTTTTTCTCAAAAATGCGTAGGATTTCGGGGATATGTGTAATCACCAAAAATGATTGAAATTGACCCACACAACTAAACATAATTTTTTCAGAGTGATTTGAAATTTTTTAATTTCGCTGAAAAATTTTCCGGGCCGTATGGAACTTTAAACGTTAATAACTTTTTAACGAACCCTCAATTAACAAATTGTTATTCTTGATTTTCGTCTTATTTTGGCCTCTAGAATTTCCCATTAAAATTTTTCCCACAGGTGGTCGAACACCCTCTGTGTTTAATGATAGGACAAACATTATTGCTTGGTTGGGATGTTTTACTCCAATTAAATAAAGCAATGAGTTTTATTATAAAGAAATATTTAAATAACCTAAAAGACAGCAGAAGATTATAAAACATAATGGCAGATGTACATATATAACATTAACAGTATTTAATATTCTTATAAAGCAATGCGAATGGTATAATACTTATACCATTATTTTATATTATATAGTATTTTCTATCTAAAGTACATTTAATTAAGCTAATCAGAGTATATAAATAGATGTTTCTCTTCCCTCATAAGACATTCTCTGTAGTTTCGCAATAATTTGGTTTATCTTACTTCATTTTAATGAAAATACCCGCAGACTACTTCGAAGAGGGTGGTTTTTCCAAAGACCGGAATCTTCAGTTACTATCATTGGAAAAATCAAATTGTATCTCTTTAATTAGGTTATTATATACGTTGCGAATACTTTTGTAATAAACGTACTTGAAAGGAATTAACAAGTTTGAAAAAGAGGATAATCGACTTCGATAATTGAAAAATAAGAGTACGCTATTTTATTACCCCAAGAATAAATACATACATTCTTAGAAGAGTATGGTTAGTAACCCTACTAACCTAACTGTGCAACTAACTTTCCATTTCGAAGCTTCGAGCCGCCACTATGTGTTGAGCGAAGCCTTGGTACAGATATAATGGCAAGTAACCGCTCTTTGAATCACGCGGGTAATTTGAAACTCATAATCGAGATAAAACAACTCAAATAATTCAATCGAGGAAGATAAGAATGACCAAATCGGTAATGACTAAATAAAAGTTAATGGATCTTTATCACTAACTGTACCTTTTTTAATTGTATGACTTTGAGCGAAAGGTTGCATCTTACTTTCACATTCCAAATAGTTACTCAATTATGATTGATCAATGAAGAAATCAATCCTTTTTTTGTTCCTTAACATTCATATTTAACATCTTTATGTACACAAAATTCAGTTGAAGTAGTTAAATCTGAAAGATTTACATACCTCGTTCTCTTTCATTTTCAAAGGAAAATTGTCGTAAATAATTAACATTATGTAACTACCAGCGCATGTTGTGACATTTGCAACATTACGTTACACGCAGGAATAGTTCATCTACTACTTTGGCGGGAGTTCGTACTACGTTGTACCTTTGTTAGGTTGGTGCATATGAAATGGCGGATTTTGTGTAATTTCATATACTAGAAAAAGATCCATGCAGAAACCAGAGAATTTGTAGACAGATTAAACATTGATCATATTATAATATCATGCTAAGTGTGAAGCTTTAAAAAATGGATAATTGTGTAAGCCATGAGCTTTCTGAGAGAACCAAGTTGGGTCGATTAAGTGCATGTTTTTCTCATTTCTCAAAAAAATTTGCAAACTAGTTTAAATACAAAGTTCCAAAACATGCTCCAAAGTTTCCTTTTCATCTACTGGTGAAACCATAATGGTGAACGAGCACCGTCAATATATTTAACATTGTCTAGCTCTCGTAACCGGACAAGGACTTACTGCGTTACACGATACCTAATCTCATACAATTCCAAACATCAATTTTCAAGTATAACAGCTTCGACTATAAGATACTACAGCGGTCACCACGTTTATCAGATTTATTTCTCATAGATTATTATTTCTTGAAAATATCTAGTCCAACAATTTAGAAACGTATTCAAGCAGATGGGCATTATTCTATTTAGTACAAATAAATAGTTAAAATTTTTCATACGCATCAACCTATTACAAACACCGTGCAACGAAGTATCGGAAGAAGTCGATGCTCCTAAACAGAAACAACGAGTAAACCTGAGGAGAAACACGGTGCTCGGGGGTCGAAACTACTTTTGGAAACGACAAGAATATTCCGGAAAGTCGATATTCGGAAAATGAACGAAATCGACACTGAAAGAAAACGGGGTACTTAACGGTTGAAGCCCATTTTTTTCAACCTTACAAAAGAACACCAGAAGAAGATCGTGTTAACCAAGTTACGCGAGGGTCGAATATTCAATTTGCTCGAACAGGGAGTAGCTCGACCGAGGATAATGCGAGGAGGGGTGAGGGCTGGAAGCCCTCTTCTTTATCTTCGAAAAAACGGGTTCATAACAATACTGAACGATACCGGGCCACGAGTGGCATTACACCGAGTTTTTCCCCGGGGTCGTGTATTCGCCCCTTCAGGGTGGATTTTTCAGGGGCGGGGTGGGGGCTGGCGAAACCGAAGACAGCGAAGAGGATGGAAAAGCGAAAGGAAAGGAAGGCGCGGCGGCGAGAACGGGGGTGCAGGATGTAAGACGAAGGAGGCGTGGCCTCGGCATTGATCCAGAACCCCCACTCTTGCACTTAAAAGTACGGCCCTGGCTGCTCCGTTCTGTGCTCACCCCCGTGTTCGACCTCCTGTAAGAAACCGGCAAGAAATGAATATGCATGAGCCACCGGCGTCGTCGTCTCCTTCCTTCTTGATTCGACCCAACGCTGGAAAAAGGGGATATTCCGTGGGAAGATAAGGGACGTTTATTAAATTTTCGTGACCAAACCTTGGTCAACCCTTCGCGCCTATTTCGCGAATTTTTTCTGTTTCGCGTACACTGTTTTCGGGACGTCCATCCCGGATACACTGGGTCCAAGATCTGCAAGAGAATTTAATCAGGTTTAGACAGGAACCGTTATAACTAAAATAAAGAAAAGTTATAAAATAATAATAATGGTTTGCTGAATTAAAATGTTTTTAATTAGAAATAACGTATATAAGTGACGGAGGAAGTTTATGTTGACTGCTGATGGCAGTTGCATTAATGTTGTTCATTTTATTCCACTTTTCGCTATAATGATTCGTTTTACACTACAAATATTGGTAGCTAGTAATTTGAACTGAAATTTGTACTATTGGTAATTGTAAAATATAAACTTTACGTGAAACAAAAAATTTGGTTGGTAAAATGCAACCGAAAAAATATTTCAGTTATCTTCAATTTAAGTAAACAATAACTGTGTTTTAGAACCTTTCATGCACAGAGAGAATAAGGAAAGAACTAAAGGTGGCGGAACATATTTATTTATAGCTTCAGGTAGAAAGGACATTTGCATTGGTCCAAGATATCTCTCTGTGTTTGAGGGATATAACTACCCTATTAGTTTGAAAAAATTATATTCCTTTCTATAAATATACTTAAAATTTTTAATTTGAAGAATTTATAAAGCTCATGAATTTTAAATTTGTAAAAATTGATGAAATTGCTTGTTTCGTTAGTCCAAATTAGATAGACTATAGTTTCTTCATAATTTTTATTAATAATGTCATTTTGTTAAATCATGACATGAAATAAAGAGAAAAGACAAAAAGAAGGAAACTTTATTTGTGGGTGTAGTTGTGATTCTCAACGATAAGCTTTGAACGAATCAACCACATTTATAACACAGATTAATGGGAAAATATCTACCGTGAAGAATCACATTTTATTAAAAATATTTCTCATATTTTCTTAAAAAGAAGAATTGCATCAGTACTAGTCATGAATTTTCATTTATCCAAAGTATGGTAGTTATGGCTATTCATTAATATAGATATCATGTATTGTAAACAAACAATTTAGAAGCATCAATCAAAAATGCTTATAGGGAAGTGAAATATAACATAATAAATGTTTATATAAACTTCTTTCATTGTTTGTACCAAATGCTACAAAACATCTTGTGTATTTGTATATACTTTTATTTTTAATTGTATATACTTTTATTACATTATAAATTGCCAATTAATGATCCATTAGAAACACTTCGAAAGGAAGATTTTTATTTCGTGAGGGTTCATTATGGACAATTGATCGAGTCTCGAGATCTTAGCGTGCGAGCGCATACTTAAAGGGTGAAATTATACCTAGTTAAGAGGTGAGAATCGATCAACGTGTTATACAATTCAGGAAGCTGGTTCCGCTGGAAATATCCAGCCCCGGGTGCGTTTGGATTAATTATAGCAATCCTATTTCTATTTACTGTCACAGGATATTGCTTTATCTAATTGCCAGGGAGAACTAAGGGGAAATAACGACTATGGCTCGGTAACAGATTATAAAGTGCTATCTTCTAACTTTTCACACAGTCTCAAAAAAAATTCACGGATAAACAGTTTCGAAGAAGAATTCCTCTCAATAAAATTACTCTCAAGCTTTTTATTAGGGATTTAGTGCTCACATAAATGTTCAATTTCAAATCTTGCATTAAAAGATATACCCTCGAGTGACCTAAAAAAATTGCAGAATAAAAACTTTGCAAAATTTGATTCCAATAGTCTTGCATTTCATATTATATTATGTATTACATAAGCATCTTCAAAAAGCAGGAATTTTATTAATGAACGCTGCTGTTCAAAAGTATTTTTAAGAATACTTGCTATCGTTGAATAAGTAACAAATATTATGTATACTGAAATAATTATAAAGATATTTTTTAAATCACAGCCGTTTGTCTCTTTAGTTATTTAATAATCCTCTCATGTAAATTTCAATGGAATCGTTCGCACGATTAAACAAGGGTAAAACACAAACATTTGTACGTAAGATACGCAATCCTATCGTCAGACGAAGTATTGGAAATTTGGGGGGTGGCTTAGGTTTATTTTTCCAGGGCAATCGAGGACAAAGGCGGGCCTCCAACATCCCCATTTCCAGATAAACCGCGTGAGATGTTATTTTATCCAATTTCAGAATGCTCGCGGCAGACGAAGAGGGAACGAGCGACCAGGGGGTGGTACGTCGGTGGATTGGTTGCCGGCTACGACGTTCCCAGAGTACACTGGGAGTTTGTTCTAACTTGCAGTCGGTGCCAGTTCTCTTCAAACAGGATAGATTATATTCCACGTCTCTCCATTTCGTTCCCGCCTAGCTCGCGAATCGCTCGCGCGCACCGATTGCTCGTGTTTGTTCAATCTAACTCCACTTGGCTGCCGCCATTTCGCTGATTGTGAAAAATAGCGTCGTTGCGCGCAGGCGATCCCCCATTCGGGGATTTCTTCGCGTGAAGTTCTGAAAGAGAAAGGGAGGATCCTCGAGAATCTTGGCGAACTGTCGATATCGCGATTGGTTTCGCTTTCAGTCCAAGATTCGCTGATAATTCTGTTTTTCTCATCTTATACTTCATTTTCTCTTTCCCTAGGCAATAACATTTCCTTTAAAAAATGTACTACCAATTTTGTACTTCAATACTCTGAAAGCTTCATTTTACAGAATCTAACATTCAAATAACAAACATCTTCGTAGTAATTAACCATATATTACAGGATTTTCTTTCGTTTTTAGTCATTACGAACGTAAGTTCTTTTTTGGTTATTTGTACCCCCATGAATTAACATTCAAACTAGAAAATACATCAGTATTTTTTCTACAGGGGGTGGTTTACGAGTAATTCGCATTTATCGAATATAAAATCGAAAACCTTGTATAAATGAATTCATTACAATATATTTATATTTATAAAGTTGCTATTGTGTTTGTAATATTGTCTAAAAAACGTTGCTCATTTTTCATATTTTCAAAATACTTATGAAACGTCTCCTAGAAAAGTACAATTTATACAGTCGTTCAACACTTTTTAAAACTAGTCCATCAGTCTATCGATTACAGATAATTCAAGTTTCTTCGTCCTTTAAAATTCAGTCCTCTGCTCATTCAATTACCTCCAATTATTTTCCCTCGAGGCCAGCAACGCGAAACGCACGCGTCTTCGTCTTACGTCGTCCACCGAGCCCGTTAAACCCGAAATGGCCGAGAGGGCTGATTTACGAGGCCGTTAATGTATCCGATAAAATACAAGCATCAGTTTTATTGCGGCCATTCCGTGTACGAGGAATCCCCACGGCGGAACGTATCTCTTCGTTCGTTCTTACCTGCCTCCCTCCGCATCTTGATCGCGGTAATATCAATTGGCCCGTAACCTGCTACCCCGACACCCCCTCTCTGGAAGATTTTTGGAGGGTGACGAGAGGAACGGGGAGAAGGGTAGAGTCGCACGGAATGCGCCCTCCGCGATTTAATTCACTTTGATCGCGCGCACCGAGCCCAGCCGCGGTGTATAACAGAAACCTCGAATTCAGATCCGAAAGGTAGGATTAACCGGGCTTCGTGGAATATATTGTCCCGCGGCCCAGTCCGCCCGGAAGCTTGCTCCATTGCCCGTTAAATTATCCTTTTTCCTGATTTTTTCACCCTTCCTGTGAGATCCCCGTTTCCGAACTTCCGCCGTCCGGGAAGCGTTTTAAAGGTACCGTCGGAAGTAGGCTACCTCGGGATTTCAGCTACGGTATATCCGTCAGTTCTCCACACGTGGCCACGTCTATCGATGATCGAAGGCTCGTATCCTGCGAGCAGAGTTACAGTTTACAGGACGAAACGGAAACGTCGAACCGTGAATTAATTACAGCTAACAGACCTCGCTACCAGACCTGCGAAATTTCCTACTAGGTCAAGGTTTTATTTTAAGACAATTGGAGACTACGTAACCTAAAGCTTGTTGTATTTATTCTATCCAGATTTATTTTTTTTTTGATATCTTACCTTGAGAATTAATTTTATTACTTTCTTCATGAAAAGTTCCATCGTTTGTATTTGAGTGACGCGACGGTCGTTAAGGTATTATAAAACGAAAGATAATTTCTACGATAGGGTTAACCCTAATTCTACCAGAATGTACTTTGGGTCACGTACTAAATTTTACTATATTATAAAGTTATACAAGTTACTATACCTATATAATCAACATGTATTATTAAATTGTAAAATACATCAAATATCGTGTAACAGTTTCATGTATAGTATCGTATAGATACATTTCCGTGGCATAGGTTGACACTACTGCTACGCGAGTAAGAACGGAACGATGTGTCCATTCCTTTTTTTCCTTTTGTTCAAGTATGCGTAACAAGTACTAATAAAATATATGCATATCCATTATCACACTGCGTTCATTTAATAAATCAACATATCGTCAAAAATTAAGATGATACCAAATAAATATATCTATAGTTATTAAGCTTTTATGACTAATATATATATTGGTAGAAACAAACGTTTAAATTATCCACGTGTTTCTATATCACAAACTTTCTTTCGTGTCCCTTATTTTGGAAAACACTTCTTTAAGGGCTCTTGGAGCACCGCGACTTATTAAATGGCGACCATGCGATCTTCCCTCGATTCAGGTAACTCTGTAAGGCGGTATTAATATCGACGTGGATGCAGTTTTCTTCAAAGGGTCTTTAAATAGAAGTCCCGAACTCGTAAACTGAATTCTTGCCTCCTTCAAAATATTTAGAGGGATCTAGTCCAGGGACGAAGTGGGAAGAGGAGGAGGTCGAGGCGGAGGAGCTTGTAGGTAGCAGAGGAGAGACTCATCCAAGTTGGCAACTTTCGGTCGTATTAGCTTTTGTATATATATTACCTCATTTGCGAGAGGAAAGCTTATACTTCTACCCCCTGTAGACACTATATAGATATATGTGCACTCACCTACCACCTCCCTTTACAATATACTCGTGCACGTGTTCCGGCTATATTCCAGCCTCGCTGCGACCAAGTCGGTTATCGTGGCGCAGCCGACGAATGGCGTGTCTGAAAGTTTTCCAAGTGGACTTGCCTAATATCTACTTTCACGCAGTGCACTTTAAAAATCAGTAAAACTGGAGGCAACGTCGCGGGGACAGTCTACCGCTCGGTCTCTCCGAACCCACTGAATAGCAATTATCATCTCGATATAACGATACTATGAAACGTGTGAAATAATCGGGGCTTCGTATGATTTCTTCCTTTTTAACCTAGCACTGAACCTAGACTTAGAGCTTCTGTAAACATTATATAAATATACGTGCAATTTTTTCCCTATCACAGATCTAACCTTCTTACAGACACATAGGTATATGTAACGTATCACCTCGGTTTACAATATACTCGTGTACGCGCTTTGGGTATATTTCAGCCCCGTTGCGACCAAGTCGGCGACAGGATTGACTAATGACGCGTCCGAAACTTTCCCAAGTGGACTTGCTTAATTTCCATTCTCCTCTAGCACCGTAAAAATCCAAAATACTCTGTAACCGATTACTCAAAGTCCTCTGCAAACAGCCACTCTGGCGGTCAACGTAATCGTTGAACTGGGAGATCTCTGAAAGAGCCTGGGGATTCAAGAGGTTCCAGGCCCAGACGTGGTAAAAACCATGAGACAAGAAGCGGGCGAAGGAAGACGACGAAGGGTATTGGTGCATCGGGGCAAGTATTGGCCGGCTGTCAGATGGTAGGTAAAGTGCTGGTAGAAGGAAGGTACCTACGCGGAGGTTAGGTCGGAATATAGTTTAAGCTAGACGAATGGGCTGGCGGGTGGTTCTGGAGGCAGAAGAGTGAGCCGAGGCGGGTAGTTTTGCCTGGGTACAGCCACTCCACCTCGCCAACCTCCACCCATCCCTCCGCGCACGGCGCCCCTCTCGAGCCGCCCCCCAGTTAGTACTCCACCACCTTCTCCACCTCCTCGACGACGCCATACCCTCGTTCATAATATCCTGCACGTCAGACTTTGAAAACTCCAACAATTTCCTCCTGCCGCCTGGTTGGAGAGCCGAAAGAGGAGGTCGGGAGAAAGGGGATGGCCGGGGCTCAGGGGGTGGGAGTGTAGTGGTTCTACCCGGTACGTGGAGATGGTTCCAGGCTGCTGATGCTGGTGCCGGATCGTCGTAGTGGTAGTGGCGGCGGTGGTGGCGAACCGACGGTGCGAGGGAGACGAGTTTCGAGTTTATATAAAGTTCGGGCCACATCAATAATTATAAGTAGAGAGCCGAGGCAAGATGGCGTGCTCGACTGGCAAACCCCCATCCCCCTACGTGCCAACCGAGTCATTATTCAAACCATCTCTTACTTCCTCTTGTTTCCTTGTCCGTATCAGGCTTCTCCAGCCGGTCTTGTCCGGGGTGGGATGATCGACGTGTCTCCCGCGCGATCGAGGATCGATTTCTTCTGATGAATGCGCCAACACCTTCCACGCTGTTCCGTCTGGTTGGATCCTGATTCCAGACAAAGACCCGTCGACCTAAAACATAGTAATTAAGTCACCCTTTTTAAACGAAACACGGATCCCGACGTCTTGTTCCGCGACGGGACAGCCTTTCGTAATTTACAATTTACGTAAAATTAAACGTCCCTTTCGTTGGGTTCTCAGCACCTTCCCTTAACCCTTTAAACCTTCGAGATCAAGTTAGCGCGTTTCGTGAGATTTTGTCTAAACTCTTGGAGAACGTCAAGGTCGTTGTTCGCAGCGGTCGAAGGTCATTGTTGGCCGCTTTCGCTACTCGCAATCGCAAATATCCCTCGACTCGATTGCTTCCGTTCGGGAAACGCTCTCACCGATATTCCTGTAGAGTTGGTTGCTCGATTGCTCGGGAATTCGAACTGCAATGAACAATACGTCAAAAGGACGAGTGACCTCTCCCTAGCTGCCCTCAAAGATTCAACGAGAACGACTATTATTAACGGGACTAAAAACACGCTAGGGAAGGCGATAGGAGAGCGCTCGGTTTCCGGCAAAGATGACGGTTGATTAATGTTGGGGGTAGTTTCTTACTCATCCCCCCATGCGGCTCGAGATACTCGGTTACAATGGCGGCCGCCACCTTAGATAACGCGCAGAATTAATATCGCGCTCGGAGCCAGCCGGTTACGGTTCCACCCCGTTCAATTTATAATTTTAAAGATCCACCCATGCGCGTGGTACAGTCGGAACGATAAATATTGAAAATAGTGGTGAAAATCTAGATGTCCCGCCAGAACCACAACACCTAATTACAGTGATTCGCTAATTCGTTTACACGTTACCGATATACTACTCACTCGGTGATTACAATCATATTTTTTGTTTTTCAGTTAGAAGTAGTATAAGTAACTACAATTATAAATCAATTAACATTTGTATTTCCCTATGAAAAAATTACATATGATATAAGAAAATACATATAATTTACAAATGATTGTGAACATAACGTAAACATTCGAGTTATTTAGTTCATTTATTAATGTTTCTGAATTGTTTTGATCCATCTTGGTATAGTACTTCGTCAACAATAAGTTTGTACGATATTCTTTTGCATTTACCCATTTCATTTGGAGGCTTTCTAGCGGTTTATCAAGATATGTATTTGCATTCCTAAACTCCGCCAACGGCCTTTATAGTATAGTACTGATTGAAATAGAATAACATTCATTTTTATGAATTGAATGTGTATTTGACAAGTTTTTTTCGTCCTCAAGCTGGTAACGAGCGGACACTATCCCGATTTGGTTAATGCGTGAATAAAAATCATAAGCTTAGTTCATGAAAATTAATATTGCCAAAATTAGTACGAATTACACGACATTAACGCAATAAAGTATACGCCATATAGAATTAAAAATCAAATGGATACCTTGTAAACTAAAGGCGACGGTCAATTGTTCTAGAAGAAAAAATGATTTAAAACCGTAACCTTGACAACATATGTGGAGGTTAAGGTCATAAGGGTATTCTTCTCTAAACTAAGTAATAAAATGTACATAAAATAAGTACATAAAATTGTAAAACCTAACGTCACTTATTTGAATCAATAGGATCTTTGATCCTGGGTCAATAACTAACGTCTGTTAATAAAAAATTAAATACAATCATAAAAATACAAACTACAGTCAAGTACCCCTTTCATACAGTCTTCACTTTTTTTAAATAAAATTTAGCAAGATACTACAATTTCCTAAAAAATTTTAAAATCTAGAATGTTTGGTTTTCGTTCTATTTGGGTCAAAACTATGCCTTGTCCTCGCAGGATGGGGCAGAAAAGGATGTTCATCGTTGTGATCGAACATACCCGGTAGTTTTCACGAAACATCGGGGTAGAAAGGTTCGTTTGGTGAAGGAGGAGGAAATGTTTCGCCGGCGAACCGGTTTCCTCGAGTTGTCCGCCACTTCCGACGCCAAAGGGCGTCCGGCTGCAGCCGGCCACATAGATACACACCGGACTGCTGGCCAGGGGGATCGGTTCGAATCTGTCCCTAACGTAGTTTCCAGTTGAAACGCAGATCTGGTGTTGCCCTAACTCGGCTGGGGAAACTCAGAAATCTAATGCCAGGAGGACACACCCAGGCCGCGCCAGCCAGCCAGTTCGACGTTAACTTTTAATGCATGGGATTAGTGGCGCGGGTGCACGCGGGGCTGCTACCCAAACTTTGTGCTAATTTGTTCGTCTATTAATCTCGTACTTCCAATAGCTCCGTGGCCAGCGCTGGAAAGAACCGGCATTGCTCAAGGAATCTTCATTTTTTTGGGATTTATACCTTTTTTCACCTTTCGATTCATTGACTGATACCCGATCAATGGAGGATATGAAGCTCGACAGATATTCGTGTGGCCATTTTGTAAAAACAAGACTAATTTGATTGATAGACCAGGTGTAAGAATTCAGCAAACGCTCCTCTTAAGCTTATTCATTTGGTACAACAATAAGAAAGAAAAGATAACAAATATAGACCGCTTCTTTACTTGCTTTTAGTAGTTGAAGTTTGTGACGAAAAAAGAATTTAATTTCATTTATTTTTTTTTTAATGTAATGGTATCAATGCTCTATATTAGAAGTCATCGATCCAAATTCTAACAAAAACTGAGACCAACGTAAACACATATAAATTTTGTAAACGGATTTCCTGCACTTTTGATCTCAGGGTAAATTAAAACACGAAGGAACGTAACAGGTTGTCATCAAGCTACTGTTTCACATTTTGATAAATAGTAATATTTTCTTTATGTAGCTGTTTGTGTGTCCTATTTTGATTCGAGAGGTCTTGAAACTTAATACAATCATTTAAGTTTCTGATATTATTTCTCGACTGTTTAATTGCTTGGTCAGCTTTTTCATTCTCTGAAACAGTCAATCAACAGATAATGTTATTTTTCGTCATCGTTCGTTAGAATTTGTCTTCCAAATTTCACCGCAATCGTTTTTTAAATACGTTGAACGATTTCACGCGAAATTCGTCAAACGGAAACACGTCCCATACCGAGTCCTGAAATTCGCGCCCATCGTGACTAGCTAGGGGAAGATCAAGAACGGACAGGAGAGGGCTGAACTCACCCCCCGAGCGAGTTCGGACAGACAAAGCCACAACGTGACCAATCTCGCCCGTGTTGAACTGCGGTTTGAACGAATGTTTTGCATTTTACTTCCGCGGGCTAATTTATGTGAGAGAAGCGCCACCCTCGTTTCACACCCTCTTACCCGGCAACTCGAGCGTTTTATTTTCACTTAGGCCCGCAGACGAGACTCTCATCCTCTGTCTTCCTCCCCGTAAACTTTCGTAAAGTGATAAAGAATTCTTCACAGTATTTTACAATTACGTTCTTCCCTCCGTATTTCAACGGTATCGTTGCTCCCTTTTGATGATCATCGTTAAAAAAAGATAAAAGTGAAAAGAAGCAGCGAATAGTCGGACAAAAAATCATCCCCCTCCATTGTCGTCTATAAAGCCGGTCTCTCGCGAGGAGACAATTAAAAAGAGTGTTGGTCAGTAATTTGTGGCGCGGTCAGGTTCGCGCGGAGTTGAAATTAATATGAGATTCACTGGTGTGGCGTGTGCGGACCCGGGATGGAACAGGAAGAGAGAAAGAGGGAGCGAGGTGGAAGGGGGGTATATTTAGCACAAAAAGCCTCTAATTTCCAACGAGGGTGTAAAAACGGGGTTGGCACCCGGGTCGGTATACGCGGGCCGCTTGTTGGGTCTATAAAACGCCGCTTAGCTTTTTTACCTCCTACCTCGGGGCTCCAGAAGGGGTGGTTTTAACCCCGTTAAGCTGTTTCCCGTCTTTTCCCGCATTCCTTTTTTCCGCGGCCGGTAAATTGAGCGCAGACCCTCTTTCCTCTGTCCCATCCCACTGCGGCTCCTGGTTACACGCGACTCGCTTTTTCCTCTTTTTTCTCGCTCTTTGGCTTCTCTACCCTCGTCCACCTGTTTTCGTCCCTTTTTACGCCACGCGAGTCTTTCGACCCAGATTTCTCTCCAGTCCCAGACGATTATCCCCGATTTCACCGTGATTGCGTTCATATGTTGCCCCTGCCGTTTCGCTCCAAGAATTCGTTGCTTTCAAACGTCCGATGGCCGAGTACCGTAAAATTACCTTAGCGATTTCTTCTGTTATTTAAAATTCTTTTTCTCTCCATTATCGAAATACATTTCTATACTCCTGCACAGGCGTAAGTGTTATTGGAACAAAGCATTTGAAAAGTGATCGTTAAAATAATATATTATTTAGTTGACTTAATACTATATCACCAAATGTAATCAAAATTTGACTATCTCACACTTTATCTTTGTAGAGAGTCCCACAGAAGGAACATGAAATCTCAACTAAAGTGTTGAGTTTTCGATGATTATGCCTCATATTTCTTATACGAAGAATACAATCAAAAACAAATGCATCGATACAGTATATGAGAAAAGAAGTCGGTTGATAGGATAACAGAGATCGTTCAAAAATATATAATTTTCTTGTATATTTTCCTCTATATTCGAGTTAGCCTCTCTGAAGTAACCATATACATGTATGTGCACGCACGTGTATCTGTTTGCACATCCATGCGCTTTAATTACCACAAAATGAGTGGATAATGCTATAAACTTGGCTTCAACTTACACTCACACTAAATTGGATCTCCTGTCTGGACGTGTCAACGAACAGTCATGCATAATAAATATTGCAATTTCATTTCCGTCAAACCATGCACGTATTGTTTAATTCCTGGCTAATCTGTCTCATACATGGAAGCATTTAAAGTAGACTATCGATATAGAATGTACAAGACTATCCAAGCGATAGCTTTTCGAAGATAACGAGCGATACAATGGACTAAGAAGATCCCAGCTGTTGGAATCGAATCCCCAGCGGACCGCAGTCGCGACATCCGGTCCAAGGCGTCGCAAACAGAGCAGCGAAAGGAGGGACGAAGGGTGGGAAGAGGGGCGGGGGTCCTTAATGGGGCAATTTTTAGCTGGTCGCTATCAGCGATTACTACGGGACGTTATACCCAGGGGCTCCATCGAAGACGCAACTAGCTGAAAATTCATGTGTCGCACGAAGGAATCGAATATCGCCGGTGCATCGGAACCGATGTATCTCCCCCCCCCCCTCCCCGCGCAATTCCCTGGGGGGGGGGGGGGTGAATCGGAACGGCGAAGGTTGCTGCTCGAAGGCGAAACGTTTCTCTAGGCGCCGGAATGGGTGTAGGGGGTGTAGGTGTGGGCCCAGATAGCGCCCGATTCCAGCAACGACTACGAGAGAGGTTATAGGTACGAGAAAGGTGCAGGAGAAGAGGAAGGACGATCATCCAAGAGTAACAGGAGCGAGAGGGGGCGGTCGTGGAGCCAAGAGATGACGGAGAAGGTGGAAGGTTGTAGGTGGTAGGTGAGGTAGCTCCGGAGAGGTCTCTCTCTATTTCTCCTCTCCTCTGCCGGTTCTAGCTTTCGAGGCAATATAACTCGAAAATGGTGGCTGGCTTGCGAGTGCCGTTATCATTTCTTAGCCCGGTATCAGCCCGCCCTCCCGGTTATTACTGCACCCCCGGGGCTACGCCATGGACTCTTAGATAAGCCACCCACCGCGAAGGTGTATTGTCTGTTTCACCTACCCTCGCCTTTCTATACTAGTCCTCCTTCTCCGTCTCTGCGGCTCGCCTTTCTATCCGTCCCCCTCGCGCTCTTTCCGTTCTACTGTGCTCCTCCTCTTCCTATCCTTGCCACTCTCCAGCCACTTCCGACACTCGGGAGATGTATAGAATTGTTTGAGAATCGCCCGAAGCGCCACGAGATTACTTGGGAAAACGGATATGTCGTTCGCTCGCGACGACCGATAGCTCCGAAAAGGACGTCGATCGATTCTTCGCGAGCTCGGTTGCCTGCCTCGCTGCCTACCGGACGACCTGTTGGAGAACGATCCGACGACCGAGGGGGGAGCTGTTCCGCTGCCGGTCTTCTTCGAGTCGCGGGGATAATCGGCCGAAGAAGACTCGAGAGTCACGGCAGAATTCCCGTCGCGTGACCGCGCGCGATAACGCTCCGCTCGAAACCCAAGGAAGCCTTCTCCTGCGGAGAATTAATTCCCGGTCACCTGTAAACGACCAGGGAAGACGTCTCCGGGGGGACTCGGCCGCGATTTAATCTTGCAAGGGCCCGGCGAAGTTCGCGGTGGAATTTTTGCAACGGGAACGCGGGGGAATCTCTAATACGCGGTCTTGAGTAATGATCACGCGGTCGAATCAAATTCTGGCGATCCGAGGCTAGGTCTCGCCCCCGCTAATGATTTCACTCGAGAAGACGCGCCAGTGTCTGAACGATAATTGGACGCCTGGGATTCGCTGAATCCTCGTTAGCGCGAATTCTCGAGCAATCTTTTGGATTTGGCGCTACTAATGATTTCATGCTCAAAACAAAGGGTACCTTTTCTACGTTTAGAATGCTACGAGACACACGAATCGATTTGGATGGATATTTAGAGCCTCTGTGAAATCTAATCTAGCCCTTAAGGGTTGAAAGATTCCTCCCCGTGGGGATATCACACTTGTACCGTATGAAACGAAAGACTGTAATATGAAGATACACACAGAACATCCTTTTTATTTATATTTACTTACCATCGTTGTAGTTTGGGGTAATAGTTTGCGTCTTAATAGTGTATTATATCGTTATATGATCGTGCACTGCTGAGAAATATCAATATTTAGTGAAATGTTTTTTAAAACGTAATTATTATGCATTGCTATTCATCTTTTTATTGTTATTCATTGTCCTAGAATAGATTTGGAATTTGGAAGTTACGAAGTGGAACGTTATGGAAAGATATCCTAAACAATTATGAGAATTAATTCTATGCATAAAAATATGCATTCATTAAATGGTTAATAACTTTACTGAGAGCATAATTATGTCATTGATAAAATTTAATCAACCTTTACTAACGAGTTCACCAGTAAAATATAAACGAAGTGCCATTTAATTTCTCTATCCCTTTTCTTTTCATCTTGTAAATCCCAAATTCATTGTTATTGAAATTTATCTGTGACGAGATTATATTCTATTCGTCTCAATTTTTTTATGTATTTATTAACAGAGCAATCAAACTTATATTACACCTTCATTCAGAAGAGCGGAATTCTACATTTCGTATATTTTTCATCAAATAGCTATTTTGTGAAACTATTTTAATACGTTGCTGAATTTGCTGAATCATCCTTACTGACGAGTCCATCGATAAAACTTTGATGAAACTCCATTTAATTTTTATAACCGGTTTGTAGTAATATTATGAACCTGTAATCTAATTATTAGAATCTATCATTGACATAAGTTTGCTACCAATTAATACACGTATCGTAAGACAAAAAGCTCAACTCTACTTTTTGAAAATGTCTCTATTTCGGTATACAAGTATTATCATAATACTATTATCACATGCTATTATCCATTTCTTTTAATTGCACGATTTAAAAAAATTATTTTATTTCATATAAAAATACATATAGATAAAGTACCTAAAGTAAATAAAGCCTATAGTGTATCTAGATTCATGCTACAAAAATCACATTCAGAATAATTACACACATTAGTCAGGGTTATTGTCCATGCAAGTAGAAAATACTAATATAGAGCAAACAACGCGTCGATCAGTCGCTCACCGCGCCATTTTGTCAATAGCTCCAAGTTCGTTGCGGGAAATGGTCGTGGCTGTTCACTTTCATTAAAATTAGCGACAAACAATCGTAAGTTCTGTTATTAAATTTTAAATATTTTGTACTGTTTGTTTTCCAACATGGTTTCTCGAGCCTTAAAACTTTTCAAATAAGTTCATTTTAATAGTTTCCAAGTCTCTTTTTTGTAAAATCTCTCCAACCCACAATAGCACCCTAAATAACGATGTCCACGAAATTTGAAAATCCAAAAAACACGTAAAATAAATGGCATGTACGTTGCTTTAAATAGTACCAGGAAAACTGTGATATATTTAGATGCTCTAATTGCTGAGTGGTATCTCAGGTATATCAAATAACGATTAATAAAATGTTTAATTTTTGGTAGTCATTTTGTTAGTGACTTTACTATATTATCCTAATTTAATGAGTCCTTTAAGACGCCTACTAAATGAAATATTCTTTAAGAAATGCCGATTGTCTTTTTTTTTAGACTTATAATGAAACAAAATTTATAATCGACGATGCCTTTTTAATTCAGGTTATTCATTATTTGCAACATACCACGTTTAATCAAGGTGAACCTTTTCTGACTACCTACGACCTCGTATCAAATAAATGCACGAACATAAGTGGAACATATTTACGTATCCACGGAACTCGAGAACCCCCTGTATCCGAACGCTAAGGAACGAATATGGACTAAATTCGGAAGACTACAAGTTCTCAGAGAGAACCGGGGAGTCTATTCAAGAATTCCTGGCTCGACCGGAAACCACTTGCAGCGAGTGCAGGGGCTTCAGACGATCCCACCCACCGCGGAAACGCAAAGACGCAGGATATAAATCCGCGAACCCGCGCGCGAAGATCTCCGTCGAGAAGAAAGAGGATATCCACGGAAGTTCGAGGCCGTGAGCGTGAGATGGCTTCGAGAGTGTGAACGATTTCAAATGAGGTCGGGCCGACTGACTGATGACGTCATTACTGTCAGGCTTAATGAAAATTTCCGGAAAGTTACCGCTCGCCTCGACTGCTGACGCCATGTTACCTTCGCCAAGGCGCCGTGGGAGGGGGAGGGGGGGGGGACATGGGCGAGGAGAGGGGTGGAGAGAAAGCGGGTGGGTTGGCGCCCGCGAGCGAACGAGAAATTTTACGAGAATTTCCGAGACTAATTTCTCCGGCGCTTTGCGCTCGAGGCAGGCGGGCGTCGTTAATTTCTGACGTTAATTGCTAAACCTGAAGTTTCTAGAAATTTCCTGGGCGCCCCCAAGCCTCCCTTCCACCCGAGTCAGTCTATCCACTCCCCCTCTATCCCGACCCCCTCTCTGTCCCTCTTTCGTCCGGTACTTCTATCTGTGTACGTGCGCCGATCCTCCGCCTCGGTATCCTCTTTCATCCTGAGCGCGACTGCTTCGCCCCGCTTTTCTGATATGAAGATTAAACATCGTTTATTCAGGTCCGGAACCGGGCGCGTCCTTCTTCACGAGGCCGCTGAGACGCGGCCGTCCGACTCTTCTTCCGCCCTCGTTAGTGAAAAATTTAGCACCGGATGGGACAAAATTCCCAAAACGCGTACCTGAATTTCTAATTACGAAACGACAATAGAAAGTAAATTACCACCGACGATACGAGACTAGACAAACTCTGGGTGTTACGGATTTATTTTTGTTCCAAAGTATAAGATACTTCACACTTTCCCGCCATGAAACTGAAACAATTCATTCCGAAATTGAAATTGAAATGTTAAATAAATTTGAATAGGACGGAGTTTGGCGAGGTTACGAAAATAAGTACCGAAGGTGAATTTTAGTTAGAAGTTTCGATCTTGTAAAAAATTGTACGGTTTTGGCGTGACAGTCAACGTGGTAATCGATTCGAATATATCCATCTGCGCTAACGAGGAACGCTATTCGATCTGTGCCAAAATCGGTCGGATTTTTTTACATAGTCGAAAGCATAGGATTTGGATTATGAAAACGTAAATTAAAAATGTTATTAAGATCTAGTTTGTTCGTGAGAAGTAGCCATTGGGATTTTGTATACAATACTACCAATGCTTCTATAATTGAATGCACTGGTTCTTTTTTACTACGAGGCAACCAATTGTTTGTTTTTACAATGTATCACGTTGGCTCGCGAGTAAATCGTGCCACGACACTCTGACGGATGACACGTGCCACAGCGTACAAACGTTAAATAAGATTTCCTCGTTCTTTGTTTACTTTTCACGGACAAATTACATCTCAATAGCGTTTTTATTTTTCGATTTCGTGATCCATATCACCTGTGTTTTCGACCTGTATAAAAAAGCCATGCAATTTTAGCATCCATTACGTAATGTTTCTTGCAAGCAAATTTATCAAATGTTTTAAGAATATATAGGATGTCTAAATTAATAGTACAATCTCAAAAAGGGTGAATTTACATTAAAAAATATATCGAAAATATATCATTTTTTCGTATAAAGCTTGATTCGATTAAATCAATATTGAATACCATCAATCTTTGTTGAATAATATAGCAAAACACAGAATCAATTATTGGATGGTTTATTGTGTGATGCTTTGACCCATGTAAAGGGTCCTCCTCAAGTACAAACTTAGCATTTAAATTATGCAAGTTACCCTACTATTCGTGGTACAACCGGATTGGGGGTGGTTCTGCATGAAAAAATAAGTTAAAAATGTAAAACAGAATATTATTGTGCGATTGAATACGATTTATCTGGCGCGTCTGTCCATTACTCACTATTTCTACTTGTTAGGAAGTTATACTCAATGCCATGTGTACTCGATGAATTTTCAAAGCCAAACGAGAACAACGTCTCGTATGAAAGAAATTTATTCTACAGTTTCGATTCACTTTTCGTGTAGAATAAATCTGGTATATAATAAATTGGAAACCAAAATTAATATTAACAATAGAGATACGTAATGACGTCGAGAGTTTGTATAAGTAAACTAGTTTTGTTTTTGACTTTGTATTTAAAAACAAATCGGTTTCTAGTATGAAGAAATTACTAACGAAGAAGAGGAAATAATCATCATTATCTCTGAAAAAATCATTAATGGGCACAAGCAACATTATTTACCCATGTTTTACGTCTTTTTGTACGCGTAATGCATTTTAGTAGCAATGTTTATGTTTAGAATATTGATGAATTGATTGTTTGAAGTTTAACCGCGTTTTGGGAAATCTACTCCACTGTGCCTCACTGGGATACAACATGAGGTTAGGTTTAAACCCTTAAGTAGGTACGCAAAGGTCTAGTAGAGTCCCACTGGGTTAAATTATGTACTTCTGCCTAATACAAGTTGACTATTTTGATGATGCATTATGTACCTTTCTATAACTGACTTAAAAACTAGCCTCTCCATTTTTTCGTAGTTCCTTGTTAGTTGACATTGAATTAAAATTCTTTATTTTATCATTTAAGAAAAAGTAAATTTGATTTCGATAAATTGTAAGTAAGAATAGATCGTTTTGCAACTGTTAAAAAGTATGGTTGATGACCCTGCTTCTACGCGAGAATCAACTGCTTAATGAACCCGTAGAAACAGGTTTCGAGCAAATTGACCTTAACCCCTGGTGGTGTTATCTAGAGACTCGCATCTATTAGTCACGTACGTTAAAATTAAATTCAAATATTTTATGTAGGAGTTTCTTGAACACTTCTTGAAAGAAGTAATAATAAATTACCTTTTATATCATTATTAAATACGTCATCGGTGGTTACAATAGTCGAATTTAATTTTGATAAACGTGGTATGTAAACTAGACCCTCTAGATAATACTACTAAAGTTCGATGGCCATATAGGAATCATGTTCGATCAAACATAAATAACGTTTAAAGTTATGTTTTAAAGAATAAGTTTTGAGACTATGTAGAAATCAGCTGCTTCTATCGAAGATTTTTTTTTTTAAATCATTTATCTCCAAACAAATTTTGTGCAACATTTGTTTGGTTCATAATTATTTGATTAGAAACACAATTACATATACGAAGTTCTTGCTAAAAATGTCTTTAATACACGTACCAACGTGTTCTGAAACTTCAAAGAAAAAATTACAAAAATAAAAATTGGCATTTTGCCCATATAACGCTAATGGATTCGTCAGTCCTTACTCCTTTAATTTTTATTTATAACTAACGAGCAAAAATATTTTCTCATAGTGCATTATTCGTTTGAATAATAAACTTTTTAAAAAATAATATATCAATTGCAGGTGAATTGTTTTGTAATGGTAAAATTTCTTACAACATGAGGAATTTACAAACATTGAAATAGAAAATCAACTATTTTTACTTATATCCTACAACTCGCGTGTATTTTCTTGTTGTACCGACGACGACCCAATTTACAATAATGTACTTAAAATAAGCAAAGCAACAATTTACGAAAATATATTTTACTATCATTTATAATTTAACGGTATCTTTTAGAACACATTCCAGCGTACAGTCCAAGTTGGTGTATGCTACACAATGTTTACATTCTTCTTGTGAATGTGAAATAATTATATTCAATTCTCCGTTTAAACGTTGTTTCTCATCAGATGAGGACGGTATTCAATTAAACTAACAGTGTAATATAAACACGAATCGATCTAATCATGCTTCAATCATATTATATTACAAATAACGATTAAATAATTATCAGATGTTTGCTTCGAACCAGAATATTACGAGAGAATAGATATAACAGATGTAGAACATTACTATGTCGAGCTAGATTTGACATAGGGCCGCAAAGGGTTATGGCAGGGTCCACCAGATAGCTCTATCGACAAGTCCTCTGGCGGACTTGGAACAAAACATAACTTTTCTTTAGCGATTCGTGCTTTTTATCCCCCCCTTCTGACTTGTTCTCCACTATATAATGTGAAGCAGCCCCTAGGGGAATGGCAGTCAGGAATAGAGCAATAACCTGAACAAAAGTTACATTCCTCTAAAAGACAGGTATTTCTTAAGATCTAATACAATTAATATTATTATTAACACTAGAACCACCGACAATTATAGTGTATTTATTTGTGCCAAAGAAATTTAAACGATAGATACGCGAAGAAATTTATAATACAATGGAAATAAGTGTTTATTAAGTGAAATTTTGAAAAATTCAGTTGTGTAAATTTTTTACATGTTTTATTAAAAATAACAAATGGGTCATTTCGACTGTTTTGATAATTTTAGTGTTAAAAGCATACCATTAAGAAGTCCACTATTATTACTGAGGTTATATTCGAAAATAGCACTTCAGTCGCTATCTCGCCTATTTGCACAATCTATTTTCTTCAATAAGTGTTTATTTCCCTCGTATAATGCTGCAGATTTTGCGAACTAAACACGTCCAAATAAAATAAACAAAATAAATAAATATTTTAAAATAGTGTTTCCATTCTTAATACAATAAAATTATATTATGTACTGTAAGCATTTTCTAAATTTCCTACTATTTCACGTAATCGTTTAATCTACATCCATGTGACGTTATCTAATAGACTAACTTATACATCCGCGTATCCTAATTCATTTAAGATTAGTGCATAAATCCCAAGAAATTTTATGTATTGCTCGTCTAATATAAACATACGAGGAAAACAAATTTAAAAGTTGAAATTACGAATGAATTTGAATAAAAAATGATCACTGTAAAATAAAGTAGAAAACGCTTATGCAATCATCAACTAAAAAAGCAAAATGAAACTATCACATTCACTGAAAGATGATAAACTGGATAATCTTTTGTTTCTTCTTTTATTAGACGTTGACTGTCACTTTATATGTGGTCTTCCTTTCTCTTAAATGTTCTACAATAAGAAATTGGTTTTGTGAGAGATCGAAACGTGTAAATATTGTTAAATTGATTCTTTGAAGCAAACCAAAAGATAATTTGGATTTATCGTAACGAATACTTATCAAAGTACCATTCATCAAATACTTTTTGCTTCCATCCATGAACTCTACCAAAAAAAGACATAAAGATAGTCGTCGCTTACTGCGGGACATTACCCCCTAATTTTTCGGGACACATGTGGGCCACCAAATGAAAAAAGAGGGTCGGAGGAAGAATTTCTCAGGAAAAGAAGGAATTCGCGACACGAGAAACCACAACAACCCCTCGATCTCTCCTTCAGCCATCGGAAGAGGTCATCACAGGAAGACGGAGAGAAAGGGTTACGTCCCCTAGTTGGAACCTCGTAGCTCGTAGAAGTGGGGGACGAGGGGACCAAATTCGTCGCGATAAAAGGACGAAAGAGGAAGCGAGAGAGTCGTTCCTTGTGTCCTCGCCTAGTTGTTTAGTTTTCCGCCATCTTTGTTCGCGCTTAGACGAAACGTGGGAGGGGTGGCTGGGGGGTGGAACGGGAGGAGCGGAAGGGAAAGGAGCGGGTTAATAGCGGGCTCCAGCGGTTCTGCACCCCCGTCGAGGGTTTTTGTCGAGAGAGAGAGAGAAAGAGAGAGAGATAGAGGGTGGAAGGAGCGCGGCGGAGAGGCGAAAGAGCAGCGAAAGAGGGACGCGGGGTTGAAAGGAGATAGGTTTCTAAGGGTTGGTGGGAAAGAGACGATCGGACGGAGAAGCCAGCAGAAACAGCGAAAGACAGAGAACGCGGCTGGTTGGTTGGCGGAGGGGCGAGGGAGAGAGACTTTACTTACTTACACCCTCGCCGGGACCGTATCTCTGTCTCTGTTCGCGGCGAGACGAAACGATGCGAGAGTCGATGCAAAGGAAAAGGAACGAGCAGACAGGTATTTCCCGTAGCGCGCGCGCAAAAGGCACCGTAACGATTTTCTGCTCCTTCGAAGGAATATGAAAGGCGATATTTGCGCGAGCCCAGGACCAGAACACGTTCGTCGGAAAGAGGGGGGGCGGGACGCGCGGGGAGAAGACACGACGAGCTCACTTTGTCCCTTGCCCTCCCACTGTCGAAGCTCTTGCTCCCGCTAACGACGAAGAGAACGAGGGAGGCTGGGTCGCCCTGGCAAATACCACTCGGGCGGGATTTAAGGGATGAAAAGGGGCAGGAAGCCTTCTTTGCTGCCTCCGGCAGAGAGCTCTTTGATGTCACTCGACCTGCCGCCTAATTTTCACTCCGGCTCGGCGACCTACCTCGAAAGACGCGCGAAAAATTATTAATGCCTCCTTGGCGTGATCATTAATGCGAGAACTGAACGCGACGAAGGTTCTCCGGGCCTGTCTCCTGGAAAATTTATCCGGCCCTTCTTCGGCTACGTTTCCGTCGAGCCGGCTGGAAATTACGACGATTAACTCATTAGAGGGGTTCCACGTGTCTTAAACGTGGCGAATGAATTATTCTTTTCGGGGTGTTTTCGCGGGGCAGTGATTCTTGGCTTCTTTCGACGCGCGGCGCGGTTCGGAACAGCGATAGTAAATGAAAAGGGCGCGTGTCGATTTTGGTACGCGATAGGATCTTATTGGTAATTTTTGAAGCTTAATTTTTTCGTGTTTTGGAGTTTAGATAAGTACTCCGAGTAGATACAAAATAGTAGATTGAAAATACTATGATCATCGGTAGAGAAAAAATTAAATATGTATGGTTATGGAAAAATAACTAAAACGAGACAATTCAACGAATTAAAATTTTGAGAGCAAATGCAAAATAAGATTACCAAAAATTAGGGTCAATAAATTAAATAATTTGTTTTGTAGCTTATAATAAACATATGTAGTTGGAGTAGACACAGTGTAATTTAAAACTAGAGTGTTGTCTGTATTATAGGAAAGAGTAAATATAATATATGGTTATGGAAAAGCACAAAAAATGTGAATAATCAAACATGTATAATTAAACAACCAATATACACGAAAATTATAATAATAATTTGTTCACCAAATTTCTCCAATAATTTTAATAGATAGAATTGCAAACCTTTCTGTTTTATTCATAATTTTACATCTAGAATGTTTTATTTATTCCTTTGACCACATATTATTACATATTTCAGTGTATGTCAATTAATTATAAAAATAGTTAATTTCCTACAAATTCTAAGATATTAAAAATATGTAGTTTCTTTTGAGATTGCTCAAAGAGTTGAAAATTCACTGAAAAAGAACCAATAGAGAATTAAAAACGTTTTGAACACTCATATATTCGAAATAAAACCAACGGAATTGCATACTTACGACGTGTATAACTATTTTATTCATTTTATAGAACATTTTTTCACTCAGATATTAATTCAACTTCTGTACAAATTATTTATGGATTTCGTAAATCACAATAAAATAATTATATCGAAATTTTATATTAAACACAGAGTCATGTATAATTAATGTATGCAAATTTTTTTTTCTTAATTTTATTTCGAAAATATATATGACGCTTGAGAGTACACTATGAGTTCTGAAACAAAATTTGGCAAATATTATATAAATCTAAATTCTCTATTTTTATCTAACTTATGTATGACTAAAACTTCATTATTTTTAAAAACAAGTAAGCTTACTTCTTCAAAATGTCAGTATTTTATTAGTCTTTAATCAAATGAAAAAATCCTACGACAAAAGATAGATAACATAGATTTATATAATATTCCATTATTTAAATTTTGTTTCAGAATCTTGCTCAGCAATCACGTGCACCGTTGAGACATACATTGCTGTATTCTTGATCGTTATATATGTTTTTAAAATGAAATTGGAAAAACAAATTTGTATTATACATATTCTATTATTCATACATATCTTTGTCTTTTGATTTTTTGTCATTTGAAATTAAAAGAATATGGTACTTTCCGACACATTTGCGTGATTTAATCCGGCATTTCTTTCCGATCAACCGATTTCAACCGATCGACATAAAATTTTGTTTACATGGAAATGTGGTAACCATCTTATTTTTGTCTCGACTAGAATTATCTACATGTGTTAATTATTTTCTTTCATCGTGCAAAAGTAAGATGCCAAACTTATAGTAAAACTTATGTTATCTCTTTAAAGTACCGCCATTCAGTCAGTTCTGATGTGTTTGAATTTTTTCCAGTTTACCTCGAGAAATTATTAAAAACTCATTTGTTATTAGAGAAAATTACACGAGAAAATTCATGTAATGCTTTCATAAGCAGATTAATTAGCACAAAAAGTTTCAGTTTAATACGTCTTATACTTCCCTCCAAGAAACTTTGTCCTTTTTTCGAGACACGAAATATCATGTTGAGAGTCGATTTTCTGGAAGCTCTAAAACTCTTTTAAGAAGCTGAAGATACCATCGTTCTCGAAATATTCGATAAGTATGCTTTGCCTTTGAGGGTGAAAATGTGGTTTATGAAAAGGAATGTCCACTCGAAACTTGCGTCTTCAACGTGGTTTCTTCGCGTGTGGTTTATCAAATGTCCCGAGACACGAACTGTTCTTTCGCGCATCATTTAATCCTAAGGAGGTATTGCGTATCCATGGAAATGGAACATTAATGGGGAACAGACAAAGATATTTGTTGTAGTAAAGATTTAAACTTTCTGAAAGTACTTTCACGTTCGTAGAAGCTTCCATAACAAAATCCTTTCCATACATAATTTAAAATTTAAAAACCTGAACTTTGATACTAATTTATATAGTAACTTGTCAGAGTTAATCAAGAAATAATCGTGAAGAACAGTAAACTTCGCTAAATTTAGAGCGTATTAATTTTATCAGTTAATTTTATCACCTCTAGTTCACAACTGGATTTAAATATTGGACGATTAGAATAACCATTAGAATTGTGAATAAATATTCGTAATTTGCTAATAGGTCCCATGGATCAATATCAGTTTGAATTTTTATTTATCTCGAATATAAACAGCGATGGGATAGATATTTAAAATTAATTTCTTCTCAGTTCTATTATGGTTTTGGACTGACAGCCGTGATGTGCTTCCCGCCATTTGATATGGCAGAAAGATTAATATAACCTCCCGAAATTGTCGCATTCAACACGGCAACGGATATGGCTCGAATTCAGCATTATATTTCGTACGAATGTCGGGAAGAGATAACATTCTTGCAGATAATATTGTGTTTTGCTACTATAGTGATATAATACTGGCTCAAACGATTACGATGGAATTTTCTACATCGGTGAACGTTCGCGCTCTTCTATACGGTCATCGATAACAGCGAATTATATATCGATAATTGAATTATAATTTGAGTCTCTAAATAAACGAGTAATATTCACGTGACATTTTGGAAAAATTATTTTTCAATTAAATATAATAATTCGTCTTTTACGATGTTAACCCTTTCTTCCAAGGTTTTCAATTTTTATCCACAAAAAATACGCTGAATATAAAATAGACTGTACTTTTTGGTTAGAATAATTAAAGAAGTGTTCTTCTTTGATATTCACATTTTTATAACCGTAAAACTCAGAAAAATATTTCGTAATACAATATAGCCAGTAACAAAAACATGTTACATATAAAATTCGTTCAAATTACTGGAAATCACTAAAAATCAGAAACGAATTTTTAAGAAAAATCGACAGTGTTAGGTAGGTGCCTAAATTTTTCGACAAAAAGAAATTTCAAATCATTCTGAAAAAATTATTTTCGTTTGCAGGAGACAATTACAATCATTTTTGGTGAATAGACATACCCCCAAAATCCTACCCACTTTCAAGAAAAAAATTCATTACTGAAAATATAACGTCTGACCATAACTGTCTGGTTACCCTGAAAAAAAAAAATTTCAAATCGTTCACGGAAAAATTATTTTTAGTTACAGAGGTCAATTACAATCATTTTTGGTGAATACACATACCTCCGAAATCCTTTACACTTTCGAGAAAAAAAATTAAATCAATATCAGTTCGAATCGTGCAAATGAATTGACTTTAAACGTTTGACGTCCCTGCACGTTTTTTAAAATAATAATTCATGCCATATGAAGCGTAAAATTTACTCTCAAGCGATACCTTATTCGTTTATTGAACATTTTTAACAAGTATCTGACTAATTTACAAAAAAGGTGTCATTTCCTTTTGTAAAAGTATTCAATCTCCTTTCAGTTAGGCAAATAATACTAATTGTAATTGAAGTTATGGAATAATTTTGGCCAGCTTTTCGGGCTAAATTGCCCTCCGTGAAAAGAGTAGATTATGGCAGATTTTCCATTTGCCAGAAACTTGATAAATCCGCTTCGAAAAATCAGTGAAAACAGATGGTCGCGCTCAGGCGTTCGAGAATCGCTGTACAAGGCTCGCGAATAATTCCCACCCCCCGTAAACGCGATCCACCCTCTGCACGTTACCTCCGACGGGACGTTTTTCGCTAGACGAGAAACTGGCATCAACTTCCAGAAGGAAAACAAGGGACCCGACGAATTCCCAGAGTCGTTTAAAGCAAAAGCACGGCGAGAGGGTGGCATTCGGAAGAAGAGGCGGGGAAGAAGATTGCGGGCGCAGAAACGGGTGCCAGGGGGGGTGGGAGAGGAGGGGTGGTTGTGGATGGTGGCGAAGAAGAGGTGTGCCCGGGTGGAAGCTCCCTCATTCCCGGCTGGAGACTTAGAGTTGGTAATTAAATACAAGGAACCTTGCTTCGCCTCGTCTCGCATGGAGTCAGCTCGTGCTCGCCGTCTCTCTTCGCCCCGCTCCCTCAGTCTTCTTGCATCCCCTTTCGGTATGCCCGGAATACAGAGAGGGCTGTATTTAATTCGAGACTTCATTCGATTTACTTCGAGTCGCGATTAGGCGCTGTCGAACTTTGGGCAAACGACCGACATGACGCCGTATCCGCGACTGCCTGCCTGAGAGGTACCGACATCTGTCATGAAACGCTATCTTTCAGGGTGCAGAGTCCTTAAAATAATCAGAAAATCAACCTTTTAGGCCCTTCGTAGCTCTTTTTACGAATATAAATACAATGCAACTGGGCTTGTGGCCGAATAACAGAAGCTCCAGTCTTCAGCTCTTGTGCAAGTAAATTTTTAGAGTAAAATTTTACTGTGGAAGGAGGAAATATTGACAGAGGTTGTGACGAGGTTAATGATATGAACATTGCCTATAGATAGGCAAAAAGAAGTAACGAATTCAGGTTGTTGACTTCATATTAAGCTGATAAGCTTAAGCACAGTGTTAAACTTGCGAGAAATTAAGGTTAATAATAAATGTATTATAACACGAGGACATTTCTAGGTTCTTTGTTTTCTATTACACGTAAGGAATCTTAGAAAAGAGATACCAATTTTTCAAGAACCCTATTTTGAGACTGAATCGCGGAAAGATTATTCCTTTGCCTATCGTTGAAGCGTTTACTGTCAGACCAAGTCCGGAAATTGTCTGCGATTCCAAAATGTTGTCAGGCAACTAGAAACTAAATAAGAAATTAAAGGAAATAAGTTTCTCTCGCATCACACCCGGCGAATTAATTTCTTTAGCTGTTTAATGAAAAGTCCAGTTATCTATAGGAGTATATGGGCGATGGTAGACGCTTTTATTATCGTAAAAATTGAAACAAATTGTAAACAGTGAATGGAACGATGGATGAAAATGAGAAACAATATGGAGGTAGAGTACGGTCAACGTCCAGGAGCCTAGAAACGTCCAAGAACAAATGGGGATCCAGAACGATAAATCGATCGCGTCGGAATGGAATCGGTGGTCTGGGCGTTTCTTTTCATAAATCAATTTCTCGATCAACCAGTGAGACGTATACGCGCATAGTCGTGCTATTATTGGCAATAACAGCGTTACAGCGGTCTATCCAGCCAGCCAGAGACCTCCTCTCTCTCTCTCTCTCTCCCTCGTCATTTCTCGTCGCGCGAAGGTGCTCGCTCTATCTCCTCGAAGCGACTCCGCGGCAGTCTCCTCGCTCTCTCGCGGCGAAACTCAATTCCCCAGGCCGTGTAGAACGGAGAGGGTGCGCACACTTTGCTTGCTCCTGCTACACAAGACGAAATTTCATTCCCGCCCGCGCCCATCCTGTGCCCGGTAATTGTGCACGTGAAGCAACCTGAAACCTGCATTTGCCCTGTAGGTTCGCAAAGGAGCTCAACCTCCCCCCTACGTCCCATCCTCGCGACGCTATCGTTCCAGAGGACTTCGACTCGCGATCCATCGTGTACGAGGAAAAATTGCATAGCTGGCTTCGCCACGCGTGAAAGGTAAATGGATGGGTCTGAAAGGAATCGCGAGTCCTGTTGGGTCAGATGTTTCACTCGGTCTTCGTGCGACCTGGGACTGAGCAAAAATTACTCGACAACGTTCACGTTTCCATCATTCGTGGTGTGAATGTAAGAAGCAGATATTAGACCTGGAAGCAACTGCGAGTTGTTCCGAGTTAGACGTTTTGTCCTTGTAAATAAGAATCACTATATACTATGTAGATCGGGAATTCCTCAGGTAATTCTTCAGTTTCATATATCTCGAAAAGAATGTTGTCTTACTATTATATCGGTACCATGGAACTATTCAACTTTTCTCTTACACGTTTTGAATCCTCAGAGACAACAAATATATTAGAGTCCCCATCTTTCGACGTCTTTTGTTAGATTGTGAATAAATCATGATAATGGAATGCATTTTTAGGACTCGAGTTTTTAATGTTCAGGAATTGTGAGGAAGCGTCAGAGAGTTGGACAAATTCCGACCGGGACCTCAAGACATTGGGGAATGGGGAAATCTAGATTCGTAGCATAAGAGGATTTTGAACGCGAAAATTGAACTCTCTTTGACGGTAATTGTTTCGGAATGGACGACTGTAGGAACTCGGTACAGAAACTGATAGACGCTGAGGATTGAAACATTGACGAGAAGTGTTCGAGAATATCTTCTTCGAGAACTTAATAAATTCACAACCATTATACTCTAACATTGTGAATAAGATATAGTTAACTGTACACTGACCTTTTTATTTATTCAACAATGATCTTTCACTTAAGGAAATATTACTCATAGATGATTATCGAATAATAAAAACTTATATGGACCCAAGTGCCTCGTATTGACAATAACTTTTAATTCTCAACTTTAACCCTTAAGTGGATTAATATAACCCTTAACTATTAAGTGATAGTTATATATTATATAACTAATAATTGTTTAATATATGTCAATGTAGTTATCTGAAAATTTATGTAATTCTCATTTAGCAATTTGGTAAAAATCAATATTAAGTAAAATAATTCAGTTGAGATTAAGAGTCTACTTAAGGGTTAATCTACTGTGTCCAATAATTATTATTTTAAATTGATTTCAGTAGTCTACTCTTTAGAATGAAAACAAAATGATAATAGCATGGAATATAACAGTGATAATAATAGTGAAACCTGTAAGAACTTTTATAATTTTCAAAGCATTTCCTATCGTTCTACCTTTCAGGTTTCATATAGGACTGAAAATGCTTATTTCGGGGGTTTTCAGTAGCAGGCAATAACAGCCAATTTTTTTTTTTTAAACGAGCACTGTACTTTGTTAAACTCATAATAAAAAAAATATAGAATAAAAATTTCAATCAAATATGACTCAAGAAGCGTAAAAAATGTACCTTGGCATGATTTAAGTATGTATACATCAGGTAACTTAATTTGACTGCTCAACAATTATTTTTGCAAAGCAACAAAATTGCAACTGTTGACTTTCATCTTGAACTGTTCTCAAATCGATCATCTCCAAATCGTCTGGTCAAAACTGACATATGGTGAAAAGATCTTACTAAATCGTGGCCCATGTGTTCAGTACCCTATTGCTCGAGTAATTTTTTCGACATTTTTTCCGGTTCATCATGTAACGTAGGACCGAACGATCGCAAAGGGTCTACCGTCGCAGCGAGAAGCAGCCCGAAAAAGTTCGTTTCCAGCAGAAAGTAATTGTTTGGCTTCCCTGGAACGGAAGAAACAGCTAGACGAAGGCGGAAGCTGCACCCGGAAAGCTAAGGAAAGGAAAACAGCGGACGGGGGCCAAACAGTGGCGCTAACGTCGTTGGAAACTTGAGCAGGCCCGGCACAATAAGACGGCTCAATGAAAAGCGTCCTTTACTGCGGCTGCACCGTGAATGCTTATATGCCGTTCTCCGGCTCGTTCTCTCTTTCTCTCTACCCCCGAATCCGGCCGTGTTCGCCCACGGATTCTCTCTTTCGCCGTCTCGCTCTTTCTCTTACCGTGGCCCGTCGTTTCGTCGTCGCTATTTGCGCGATATCTCGCTCGTTGGGCGCCGGCTCAGCCAATGAAAGCGCGCGGAGGCGAGCTTTTACGGCGTTCTTACGGTGTGGCGGGGATTGCGGGGGGGTGGGTCGGGGTGTCGGGGGCCGCTGCCTCCGCAACGTTCTTATTGTTTCAGCCACCCCAGCCACCCCAGGCACCCAGCAACCTCGCAACCACCTTCCCGGGCACCACTCCACGAGTTTGCTACCCTCTACCCCAACCCCCCCACCACCCACCCGCCCCTTGCCAGTAGCGCCGCGGCACTGTGCTTAGAATTTTAATGGACCGGCTTAGAAATTGTTGGCGGAATTAGATTTTAGGACGAGATTAGGCGGGGTTGCTACGAAATTACTGCAAGGAGCGCCCGGAGAAAACGGAGCCAGGGTACAGGGAAAGAGGCTGAAGGGTTCACCGAGGGAGGGGGTGGGGGGTTGCGAGAGGCTGCCGGGGACCGCGAAAGAGGCCTCTCCCGGTGAATTTATGCCATTGTGGAAAGAGCACGCGTCCCTCCTCGTGAATCTCGGCCTGCTTCGAATATCCAAGAGGGCGCGCCGAATTTTACGATCGACCTTCCTTCGGCTTCGCGCCCTTTGCCGCGTCGAGCCCACCCCCTGCAACAGAGGACTTTCTCTTCTCGCCACGCTACCGCCCTTGCGAGACGAATCTTCTGTTCGTACGTAAATTCTAATTAGCTGAGAGGACCGGGGAGGTGTTTCTTCAAGCGCGTCTTATCGTCCCGCCAAGACCCGCTCCTCTTCGGGGGTCCCTCGCCGCGCGACTCCGAGGCTAATTTTCCATGAAGAGGACTTCTCGGTATCTGAACCACAGAAGTAAACGATCTTCTTAGCATTGGATCGAGAAATCAATTTTCTAACATTCTGATGAGAAAAGATGTTTTTCTTTGTTCGTACAGAGCAGACGCGGGCAACCCTTTTTGCACAGAGAGCCATTGAAAACTTTGTCTCGAGGGGTTATTGTAAGCGACTAATGGATTATAAATTAGTCTAATAGATTATATAGTAAATTGTGGGAGGTACAGGCGTTTACAGATTTTACGCGATTTCAGTAGTGATTTTGAAGTTACTCGAATTAGAAATTGTGTGTTTAAAGAAAGTTAAGAAAACGGAAAACACTTTATTACTTTATTTTCTATTTATACTAATAAATTGCGTGAGATGGTCTTTCAGTATTTCCAGCCTTGGAGACGAATTTTGCTGACAACAAATCGAGGGGGTGATTAAAATGGAAGATCGCGTCAGCTTTCGTGTCGATAATTGTAATCGCAACTTTCCAAAGGGCGAGAGGGGTCCTCAAGAAGATCCACACCCTCGAAAATCTCAGTCGTCATTCGATACCCTTTACCGGTCCTCCCACGTGAGTAAAACAGCGTGGCGCGAGCAGACGGGGGTGAACGTGGGTGGGTCGACCCCCGGTGGTGTTTGAGTTTGAAATTACGAAGCGAGAGAATTTATATGCCCGTGCCGGCTGTACTTGCGCGGCGCCGTAGAAGTTTCATTTATTTAAGGCATCTTGCACAAAAGCGGGTAGGAGAGGCAACTCCCCTTTAGGAGAGACGGAGACAGGGTGAGAGAGTTGGAGTTGTCGCAACCCTGTCGTCTTTCTTCCGCCACGTCTGAATTCAACTTACCATGGGAACTTGAGTGGTCGCGCGCCTTATGGTGGTGTCAGTCGCGGGGTCAGCTCGTATTTCACTACCAAAACTGGGAAAATTTAATAGAGAAACTGCTTCGGGGGCGTCTGTCGAATTATGGGCGGTCGAGTGAAGAATATTTTAAAATGGGTGCTGAAACTCCTTTGCCCGCAAATAAATTGTGGTTGCAACGGTAGTTGCAGATTTTTTTAAAGAAAAACGATTTACAGGATACGGAAATGTTGAACTTTTTGAAATCATAGGGGATTGTATGACTATGCTCGAGAGCAACATACAGAATTCGATTACTGTACAATCGAAAAGGGGATGATTCGAAACTTGGTCACTTTTGACAATTCTTATGTTTGTTTACGTATATGATTGCGTTTATACGTGGATATACAACTTCGCCATTAGTAAAGCTCAATAAATTAGCAGATACATTTAAATATATTAGAGAAGTTAACTGATTACTGAGAAGTTTACTGACATATTCACATAAGACCTCAAATATTCTGGCGAATAGAGTTTGGCGGAATAACTTGGCCTAACTCTGGTTAGGCTCATCCCTAACTCATCCCTACCTCGAATTTAATTCTACAAATTTTAACTTCTACAAAAAAGATCGATAGAAACGGAAAAACTTCTTTGGCGAATTCAGAAGTCTCGAAATGGATTTGTGTATTCGTTTTTAGGTCAGACGATTCAGAAGACAGAATTAATTTATATTCCAATCGATTCAAACGATTTATATATTCTAATTTTCTTTAATCCAAAACGTTTCCAACTTCAGTTTCTTAGTTATTTTCAGTACCAAACACAAGAATATTTAAAAATAGCTATAAATTTATAAATTTTATACTTTATTAAAAAATACTAGAGTAAGTTGGAAAAATGTGTATATTCATAAATTGTATGTTTTTGTAATAAATCTAGAAATCTATTTAAAAAATATATAAGTTCGTCATTTTTTATCTAAATAAACTTATACAATAATCTAGATGAAAACTTATTCAAAATTGTTCGAATAATGCCAAACTTTGTTCAAATACACACAACCGTATGTGCAATGACGTGTCACTTTGAGTAAGAAGAAAACATTGACAGTTCTGCAGTGACTCTTAAGGATAGTCGATAGTAAAATCAATATAGTTAGAAGAATTTGAACAATTTTTTAAATAATTCTGAATTTCGAACAAACTGATCGAAGTAAAGTCGTTGCCACTCGGACCATTTTTTAAACCGATAGCGACGAAACTTTCAAGAAACGAATTATAGCTAGTGACGAGACAAGGTGTAGATATGATACCAAAACCAAACAACATCCATCACAATGAACCCACAACAAAATGCATCGAAGACCAATTCGCTAAACTAGTAAAAGTCATCACAGAAATTTTCGAATATTTTAAATAATGGAAAAAACGTTGGTACAAAAGAATTGTTAGCAATGGAGATTACTTCGAAAGTGACCAAACAGAAATTAATGATTGTTCGAATAGTTTATGTTCTATTTGATTTGTACTGGAAGTTTTCTGTAGAAAGGGATTTTATCAGAACCGATCAAATCTTCAATTCGTTCAGGTAGCAGGTTTTTAACCTATCAAAACCAAACAACATCCATCACAATGGTCACAACAGAATGAAGACCAAATCGCTAAACTAGTTAAAAGTTATCACAGAAATTGGGTTTTTAGAATATTTTAAATGACGAAAAAAACTTTGGCGCAAAAGGATTGTTAGCAATGGAGATTCTGTATACATCTATTATTATATACTTAGAGTTTGATAATTACTTATGGGTTTATCGAATATATAATCCTCAATTAGTGTACAATAAATTGAGATTATTTTGAAGGTGACCAAATAGAAATTAACGATTGTTCGAATAGTTTGTATTTTATTTAACTTGCACTGGAAGTTTTCAACCAGAGATAGATAGTAAGTCTGTAGAAAAGGGTTTTCATCAGAATCGACCAAATCGTCAATTCGGTATCAGGTTTTTAACTTGGTACAGTGGAGGCAATTGCACCGGAGAAACGGGGTACCCGAAAGTTCCCAAAGTATCTGGTCCCAGCCTCGTACCCTGGCTCTTCCATTTCAGCGGAATGCTTCCTCCCTCCGTGTCGGTTCTAGCCTGCAGCCCGTGTCCTTTGCCTCCTCGGCTTTGTCTGCAACTTCAGGGCCGGGGTGTTTCGCGATTATAATTTAACGACGCCGGCAACGAAGCGAAGTTGGCTCTAGAAATCAATGCGCACACCGAGACAAAAGCCAGCGACGACAGAAAGTCGGTGAGCGAGCGAGACGACGCGAGACGCGGAGAGGGCGAAAGAGTGAAATAGCAGAGGGAAAGAGGACGAAGACAGAGCGCGGGAGTCGAGGACCGGGGGAGGGTTGTTTTGAGAGAATATAAGGGAGTCGCGTCTCGAAAGGGAGGAGAGGATACTCCGAATGTCTGGATTCAATGTGTGCGAGTCCGTTCGAGGTATCTTTTGGAAACGAGGGAGGTCACGAGGTTCGCCCTACCCGAAATAATATTTCGCGTCGGCCCCGGGGTTAGTGTCGACCCACGTAACCGAGGATTAGCCAGCAACGATGCTGGGGATTTTTTTAATCTCTACGGTGAAAGATCGACGACGTTATAAGCGACCTAGAACCTTGAACGTTTCGATTATTTAAACGAAACAAAAGTATCGGTGAAAACCAAAATACACAATGATCGACTTACGGGCATGTTGAATTTTTCTCGAGAATTGTGAGAACAAAATTGGAATTTTTAAATGATAATATTTTGTGACTGAGAAATAAGAAGGAAAAGTGTACTCATTTTATGTTACCTTTAAATGGAATGTTGCATATTTATTTTAACAATACCAAGGCATTTGACATTGGTGTCTTCGTTATCTCTATTAATTCTTTCAAATAATTAATCAAAAACATGATACCAAGACCAAAATCATGAAATTGAAGATGAAACTAGTTTGGTATAATAGTTTTACTAGGAATAATATTTTGTATACTGAATACGTACGGATGTAATGTAGGTTTTGTTGCTTGAAATAACTTTTGTCCTTCTTGCATCTTAATTGCGCAATATGAATTCTTGTAAGTTTCAGTTTAGTTTTCACAGTTTTACAACCGTATAACATTCACTCATTTTAGTAATAAGAAATCACTCTTCGCTACAAATAACGCGTCTCAAACTGAGGCGTTAACCCGAAATCCGGGCCCAAACGGTAGGTGTCAACGCGTAGTAAACAGACCAGACTGATGCTAAACTGCTTCGTAACAGGGATTATAAGAATCGTGACCAACTCTTGTTGCGTACCGATAAGAACTAAAACTCAATCACGATCGTCATTTGCTGTCCGCGAGCCTGGCACGTGATGTTTACGTTTGGGCCAAAATCTTCATCACGAGTCAGACTCGTTAAAGTACAGGAATGGATTGATGTTATTGGCACTAAAAATGCTTAGAAACATAGTTCAAGTATGGAAGTAATAATAGTACATTATTCCACGAAGTTAACAAATATCTAACAAACATTCTCCCAAGTGTCTGATAACTGGGCTATATTTCATTACTCGATCAGCTACCTTAGTATGCCCAACAAACAATTCGTCGACAATAATTGTTTTAGAATTGTTGCACCAAGTCGAGTTGAAAGTTTTTGTTTATTAAGATCTACCCGTAAATTTATATCTCATTATAAGTATTTATCGACGATCCCATCGTTTCGTATTCTTCCGAAGCCAAATAGAATTTTGATTATAGAGGGTCGATCGACGCCGTCGTGTGGGGAAATTCGACCTTCGGAGGAACGGTACTTCACGTGCACCGATGTAATAGAAGTAATTCGAAAGAGGACCAGCAGACCTTAAGAGTAAAAACGCGACCCATGAACGTTTATGGTATCGTTTCCTCGTTGCACCCTCTTCCGATCCAACGCGCGACATAGACCACCCTCAATTCCAGAACGAGGCAGGCACAGACGCCAGGCATTTGCGGCGGGTATTAAGAAATCTCTGCGGACGTTTGGCGGTCGGCCAACATTCCCAGCGAATTAAAATACCGTGCCGAACGTGCGGGGTATCTCGCATTGCCGAGGTTTTCGTAGTCGCCGCAAAACTACCGGACGATGTGTCTTTCGAAGAGGGTACACGCGATTCGAGAAAAAGGAAAAGAAAGAAGACGACCCTTCATTACCTCTGACACGGCTTAAACGCGCTAACAAGGAACATTATTCGAGGGTTACACACTGATTTTAATGAAACTTCACCTACTGTTAGCTAATTTATGTTTAAGGGTGAAGCTACCTTTTAACACATTGACGACCACAAATTCCGAAGGGTGCATGGTGGTAGGTCATGCACGTTATTCGAAATAATACATGCATGAATACTTTCGAAATTATGCATAATTAGTGAATTTACGCTAAATTTATCGTAAGCGATTATGATGAGTAGTATTTTTGTGCAAGCAAAAAGAAAATCACTACCCATAGACAAGTTATTAATTGATTTTATGCCATAGCGATGTGTCATTTAAAGGATTAGGTTATTAGTATTAGAAACCAAATACTAAAAACAAGAATAGTATACATAATAAGTAAATGACCGCCATTGAAGATAATTTAAACCATTGTTTATCAAACTTTAGTCATCCGTAAATAAAGGAACACTTTTAACTCATTTCCTAAAATTACTTTCTAAAAAATCTGTTTACGTTCAAAAGAATATGATGCAGCTTAAATATTTTAATATTTTTTTATGTGTATGTGTATTTTTCTTTTCTATGTTAATTTTTAGTTACTCTTTCTCTAAACTCTGACTTTGATCGACACTGTCGATTCATCATCAATTCACATACGACTCTCTCTCTCACTTCTCAATCAAAATCACTCTAAACTGTATCACACCCACGACACATACTGTTGCCACGTGCAGCCACGCATGGCAAATCGTCACATGCGTTCTCCAAATCACTCCTTGCTCGCTACTGATACCGTAACTGCTGGAATCTAGCATAAACATCCTCTCGGTCTTCAGTCGTTCGTTACTCGCGCGAATTCTGTCACTCTGAGTGATAAATTCCACCAATCTACTAATTTGGGCAATCCTGGACAATTCATCGTTTACGACATATTGACTGATCCCGTCGATTCTATCTGCTTTATTTATTAATCGGTAAACTATCGAATCCGCGAGGAGTCCTCGTCAGGGAAATCTGGATCCTCGGGACGTTCGAGGCCTCGATTACTATTTAGTTATTATCAGACTGGAAGATGTCCTCGCTGTTTCTGTTTCGAAAGGCACAATCATCGTGGTACCTCCGTTGGGGCGTCGATTATCTTACCAATAACAAGGAATAATTTGAAGATGAAGACGACAGTCGCAGAGACCTTCCTTCGACGAGCAACGAACAAGCTAGAACGGCGTTAAGGAAACGCCGGAGACGCTTTTCAAGGTACACGGGGGTACCTGACAGTCACGGACTGGGGCGTTTGCTGACGCATGTACCCGGCGTACAAAGTCGTAGCTCGCGGCCCTTTCATTTGTAAACGAAATTACAGAATAAGGCTGGCGACGGAGGAGCTGCAGGGCTGAAGAAAGAGAGGAATAGGAGAGCTGGCGTCAGCATCGAGCCGGGGCGACGGTTATGCGACGAAGCCTGCACGGCGAGGGGGAGGAGGGGGGGGGGGAGGGCTGCTAGAAAAGCGGAGTAAGGGGAGGACAGAAGGGGGTGGATTTTACTCCGAAGCAAACGGCTCAAAGGAAATTAAGGAGCATTCACTCTGCGAGAAGCTCCTACGGAGAAATACCTTCTCTGTGAAGAGACACGGAGAGAAACTGAGCGAGAGAGACGGCGAGCTGAAAGCAACGGACTGGTTTGGAATACGAGAGAATCCGGTCTGAATCTTTCCCTGCAAAGGGCAAGACTTCCCTTTCAATCTTTACCGATACAAAATGGGAGACGCAGGTACGCTTCGATGAATACCAAATATTAACCCTACTAGGGTCTCGCGGTGCATCCAATTGATAGACTCGATATCATTTTATAGATATTTTTAAACAGACACGTCGAGAAACTAGCCAACTGACGAGGAAAGAATTACGATTATAATTGTTTTTGCACAGCGACGATGTACAAAATGTCTTAGTAACTGTGTTAGAAAGCTGCATCTTTATTACTCTTAACGATAGGACGAAATACCGAACGGATTGTATGGTTCGAAGAGATCATACTTTTGGAGCGTTCAAGGTTACCGTTATTTTTTATAACGGGGCTAGTGTATTATTATCGTAACGTAGGAGATTAGGTCAAAATAGAATGATATACAGGGTGGGTCGCCACATGTTACTATCTAGATTTATGTAATTATTAAACTGCGGGTATTTAAGTAAATGTGTATGTTTCTAGAAAATAGATAAAAGAGTGAAACCTAAATAGAAGTTCGTTTCATCACTAGAGGTCCTTAAAAATATATTTTCCATTTTGTATATTTAGTATGAGGTATATGTTTTGTATATTGCATATGTCATATATGTTTATTGCATTTAAATAATGTATGATTTTAGAGTAGAAGATAGGCATGACAGAGATGATAACATAGCTATTTATACGTTTCGTGTTTACCTATAGCGAATCATTAATGGTAACAGTTCATAGATACTTATGAGGTCAGATTGTTAAAGAACCTAAAACAATTAAAGCATGCTGCTTCAGCAAATTTAAACATACCCTAATCACATCTTGTAAAGTTGAGCATTCGTTCTCGGTTCATAAATTGACTTTAAACGATAAATGTCAGCAACTAACTCTTGACAATATTGAAAAACTACTCGTAACGTATTGCAATTTAAATTATAATTGATTATTAAATCAATTTATTCAGTTTTTAGTATAATTAGCGTTTGCTGGGTTAATCAGTAAACTTAACATTTTCAGACCTATGCTCGATCATGCTAAGTTATATACAGGGTATTCGGCCACTCCTGGGAAAAATTTTAATGAGGGATTCTAGAGGCCAAAATAAAACGAAAATCAAGAATACCAATTTGTTGATGGAGGCATCGTTAAAAAGTTATTAACGATTAAATTCAAAAATTTCAAATCGTTCTGGAAAAATTATTTTCGGTTGTGGGGGTCAATTACAAGCATTTTTGGTCAACAGACATACCCCCGAAATCCTACTCAGTTTCGAGAAAAAAATTCCTTACCGAAAATATAATTTCTGGTCAGAAATGTCTGCCCGAATTTTCATGCGAATCTTTAAAACACCATAACTTCTGAACGGATTGGACGATTTTAATGTTTAAAAAAGCAAACTACGCGTATTTTGGTGGAGAATATGTACAAATCGCAAAAATATTCGAAAAGTTGGTCCTTGGCCCCGCAAAATGAGAAAAACCCCATAAAAATGGTCCAATTTTCAAACAGCCATAACTCCTACAATTGTGAATATATTTCAATGAAACTTTTTTCTGAAGTAGAGCTCATAGGTACCTACAAAAAAGTATTAGACAACTTTTCTGTAGGGCGTCAAACAAAATTACTAAAAATGAAAAAGTAATTTTTAAGAAAAATCGACAGGGGTGCCTAAATTTTTCGATGAAAAAAAAAATTTTTAATTAATTCTGAAAAAATTATTTTCGGTTGCGGGGGTCAATTACAAGCATTTTTGGTCAATAGACATACCCCCGAAATCTTGCGCATTTTCGAGAAAAAAATTCAATACTGGCGGAACTTTAAACGTTAATAACTTTTTAATGAAGCCTCCATCAATAAATTGGTATTCTTGATTTTCGTCTTATTTTGGCCTCTAGTGTCCCCCATTAAAATTTTAGTTTACTATTTCATAATATAAACTGAAATGATTTCATGATGAACATATACGTAACAGATCGCATAAATCAAAACCATTGTGTATAAAAATGTATTACTGTTGCTTTAGTAACAGTATTTGTTTATTAGAATGGTAGAAATAGCGGAAATTTTTAATAAAATAGTTACCACTGAAATTACCACTAAAGAAGTTTGAAAGAATGTTTTTTTATAAAAATATCTAGCTGATTTGCAGAAAGGGCAATTTATTGTATAAATGATTTATTTCAGTAATTATAATATTTGAATATTTTGGAATTGTTTGAATGCTATGCATGAATATCGAACGTTTGAGTATTCGTCCATTATTCAAATAGGAAAATATTCATATATTATCACCATTTGTATAATGTCAAAACTGTTGACGTATTTAAATATTATATCTTGACATCAATCGAGAAGTAAAATTAATGATTCTTTCGAGAAAATGTTTCTTTATTTGTTGAAAGTTGAATATAGACTTTCAGGAAAAGTAATAATCTGAGTATTGAAAAAAACAATTGACATCAATCCATTGATACGCGTATCATTAAGCCCAAACCATTACCATTTTTAAAATGGTAAAAAAACGAACAAATAGGTATATATTTTTTTAGAACATGTCGATCACCCTGACAAAATATTTTCTCAGAACCCATAGATCTACAACCTTGCGAAGATTAAACAAAAATACACAATTTTTCGGAGAAATAAATGTTTGCTCTAACCCATCATCTCGACAAGAAATAATTGAAACATGTACAATTTATCCTAGACTTATTAACAACAGAATTCTTAATAAAAATGAGTAGTACAATTTATTCATTTACAACTAATTTGTAACAACTGTCAAGAAAAACGTGATCTGTAATAACTAGCGTTGTAAACCATTTAATTCAAGTACACTTTCGTGTCTATTAAATGGCTATTTGGGGTTTTATAGTAAAAGTTAATTAATAGCACCCAAAATGAATGCTGGTGCAATGACACCCCAAGTGACAATTTACGTATTGAATAAAGGTTAGTAAGTAAGGATTAAAGAGTAGTAATTCCATATACACTGGATGGAAAGTAAAATTGAGGAATATTAGTATCAGTGAAAGAGAGCTTCGAAGAAGTTTCGCTAGGTTCCTGGGCAACGAAAGGGTGAATAATTCTGGAAGGACTCGGCGCGTTCTCCGCGCGATAGAGTCGCAATTTGTCTCGAAAACCGAGTCATCCGTTTCACAGATTTTCGCAAAGCGCAATTTATGCTGTAGGAAAAGCAATAAAGGCTGCACGGAAGGGTGACTTCCCGATGAAGCTTCGCAAGCCTCGCAAGCTTCGCAAGCAAGCAAGCAGGCAAGGCGGCATGCTTGAGAGCGCGCTAGAAGCACCATTGCCCTCATCCTGTTTTTCATCCCTTATTTTGCCAGAGGGGGTAGAAGAGGGTCGGTAAGACGGGGGTGGCAGTATGGCCGCTTTACTCCGGGACTCCGCCCTCGAGTGGCTTCCCTCGAAAGGGGAGAGAACTTGGAAAACCTGACTATCCTACAGGGTAGTACAAAGTACGTACTTACGGCATAGCGCGAAACGAAATGGGGGTGAAACGGCCGCTAGTTGCGGGCGGGGTGGAGCACCGTTCCGTGCGTGGCATCCGTTAAACGTTTACGTGCCACGTTTATTTTTAACGCGTTCACTGCCCGTACCTGGAATCACGAAGACGGCACAAACGTCCAGCGAAACGATACGATATTCGTAGCAATAAATATTCTATACGATATTCACCATTATCATCGCGACTTAGCTTTCTATTTTAATTAAAAAAAAAATTTACTCGGTTCTCTATTCAACGTACTCCTGCGAACGTCCTGACCCATGTGTGATTCAACGGACATTTAACGTGTTAAGATTATTAACGTGTTAAGAAGTATTACGAAAGGCTTTTTATATTTGTTGAATAACCAATAAAAGAAATGATGCGACTGAGTACTTGTTTCAGAAATATGAAAGTAACGTCAATGAAATAGAAAACAAATTTCAAATACCAGTAACAGATTCGAAACAAAGAAGCAAGAATTATTACACGAAATTTATTATTTTTTCGTTCTATTTTGTAGTAAAATTTCGATTCTTTTGAAATTCTTACGAAGTTTTTAACAAACTTATAACTATTTTTGTACTTGGTAGGCTAGATCTATACTGATAACCTTTAATTGAAGATGTGGATATTCATAACATTTCTCTGTTTCTTTCCACAAATACAAAAGTATATATTTTGCACAAACGGTGAAAGTAACCTCACTTGACGACGTGGCCAGAGATGAGACAAATTTTATTCGAATAATAGACAATGAATAAAAATACCGTGTAACTATTTATTATACGTTATTAATTTTGCCTATGAAGACTCTAAAATGTCAGTTGAAACACGAACATATAGAGAGCATAATGCGTCATATTTATCAATACTAAGTAAATAACAAACCAGACACTGAAATAAACCGTAATGTCTCACGCAGACATGCTGATTACGAAGCTCTAACGGATATCGAAGATAAAACAGTTGATGAGCCTCAAGTACCTTGACAGGTCGTTAGGTCTCGAAACAAATTCCAACAAAAGTATACGCAGACTTTTCACTCGACATATAGTAACGATTTAAACGTCTTCAACTCCAATTGTTTGAACTGCAATTAACCTACAATACTAAAATACCTTACGATGACTGAACTAAGATAGCTTAAACTCGCAATCGATAGCCAATTTTCCCACTGACAACAAACATTCCACTGATCAGGCTAGACTCGCGTTCGCAACGATACGACGGAAGATTAAGTTAGAACCATAGTTAGAAGGTAAAATATCTTACAGCGTGGTCCTCCCTGTCCACTTCGCCTGGGGGTCCAAGAGTTTGAGGAACGAGGCTCCGTCGATCACGGAACAAAATCGTAAACTGACCAAGGGCCGGGCACGCATCCGGGGACTGGTCAGTCCTGGTGCCCCACTCTTCCTGTTTCCCCCTAAGTGACCGGCGAGAGCCCCGGATATGTGGGAAAGAAAACCAGTTCCGTGCGGAATAGCGGGCCAAGAAAGATGGACAATCGACTGGAGGTCAATCTGACTCGGACACGAGGAGCGACAAGGGAGAGAAAAAAAAAAAGATGCGAAGGAGACAAGACGTAAACCTGTTCTGGGTCAGTCTGTGGCCCTTCTGACCCAGAGAAGGGACTCTGTTGCAACCCTTTCCTCGCTTAAACTCTGACCGCCTCTGTCCGTTCATGGTGGGAAAGTAACCGTGAAGCGTCGACGAACTTTCTTCGCGAACGACGATTCTGCGAAGGAATTTATTTACAGCGGAAGGTCAATTATCCAAACTAACGGGAAGATAAATTGAACCGAAGTTGTAATTATGTAATAGAATAACAGAAAATCGAGTAATTTTAAAAGTCAAATAAAATATCAGTCAAATAATATTATGTGTAACTGATGTACTAACCAGCTGAAGAATGTAAATGTAGGTATTTCCTTTTCTTTTTATCCTCTTCTCTTATAACGAAAACTGTCCGATTTTACAACGTATAATTTTTGTTCGCACGTTTACTTATATTAATATTCAGATAGTGTGTGTTATTAGTAAAGTGTTGTTTTATATTCTGAATTGGCCCAACTCAAATTAAATACATCTCCTATTAACAAAATGTATTAATAATTGTTGAATTTAGTTAAGTTCCTGATCTCGCCTAAAATGAATATTTATATCTATTAGATCGTTCCGTGTAATCGTGCCACAACGTGTTTACGCGACTCACGCTACGTTTTATAAACACAGAGCGATACAAGGTCTTGGCTGACGGATTTTGTATACCTCGGTTTAGTTTGCAGAAGGCATTCGAGAATCACGGGCCGTGAAATCGTACAAATTTTACGTGTCCATTTTTGTCATTTCATGCTGTATGAGTTTCGAAAAGGAAATACGGCAACAATTGCAACAAACAACATTTGTGCAGTTTATGGAAAAGGTGTTTTATTGGCTCGTACACGCAGAAAGTGGTTTGAACGATTTCGGGAGTGTCTCGTGCCGGACGAAAAGTGAATTTGGAATTTAGTGAGTGAGACAAAGAGCTTAGCAGTGGAAGAAATGTTGGAAATATACAAAATGTCAAAATCGAGTGTGCATAAACAATTAAAGGATATGGGAATGGTGCCAAAGCTGGTCGTATGGGTGCCGCATCGAAAAATTAAAAGGTAAGATCGCAGAGAAACGTTTAAGACCTGTAAATCGCGATAATGTGATTTTCAATTGGAAATGCACAGAACAAATTACGCGAATTCGGTTGAGAGCTTTTATTGCATGCATCTTATTTTCCAGGCATTGTACTATCGGATTTTTACCTGTTTCGACCGTTACAACGTTTTTTAACTGACAAGAAATTTAATAACGTGAGTGGAACTGAAAGTTTAGTAAGTAAATTGAAACGATTTAAAAAATCTCAATTTTATACTAGAGAGAAAAAAAAATATTAATTTTCTTTCTGAGTCGTGCACACGTTTAGAGATCTAAATTAACCTTTTGAGAGTATAATTCATATGGTCTTTCAGGAAGTTAGTTTACCTATTTTCATTAGTCACGATGATGGAATACTTTCAAGTTTGATTACTTACAATTCTTTGATTGGTTTGATAAATTTTTCTATCTAGATGTTAGCTTTGAAATAATATTTGTTACACTTTTTCTGTTGATAATTTAACATATTTCCAATATAACAGTATATTAACTACATCCTTAATATTTTTCGATGTAATCCTTCTCATAAAAAATTACCACTTGAGTGTTCAGTCAACATGTCGCATAAATCTTTAGCTCAGCATTACTGGTAAACGATACCGTAAAGAGCTAAACGTTATATTTGGGGAAATTCAACAGATAGCTCAGAGATTTTGAACTAACGGCGCTCTCAAACCACTTTGCTGATGTGTTCAACAACATCGTCAGTCGCCACAGACTTCCTCCCCTGACCACCTCATCACGGATATCAGTTCGTCCTTCTTGAAACTTCCGGCCCCATTCCCGCATAGAACCGTCACTCATAAAGTTTTTCCATACGCATTACTTCTCTTCTAATGAGTTTTGATTACTTTAAATCATTCACCAATCACTGCACTATCAACAATGACTGAAGTGACCATGAGTCATGACAGAAAAAGAAAGAATATAAAAATGAGAACAGAAGTCTTTTCAACGTTAATCGACATACAGTTTAAAATATTTATCATAACGCTGACCGAAGTGGATTGAGATAAAAGATAACACATCTGCACAACCTGTTGCATGTGGTTTTGTTTTCCCAGTTAATCAGAAATTGCAGAAAGTAGCCTTCGTAAAATGAATAGCACGTATAAGAGATTGTTTCGAACATTTTTCCAACTAATTTACCGGCCTCCAGAGACTGTATAAGGTTCAATTGAAATATTTTCCAATATCATTTGTAATTTAAGAGTGATGTAAGCATAAATAAAATATGTATATGATTTATTAAACGTACGCATGAAATTTCGGGGAAACATTTCTGGCCACACAGTATATTTTCGGTAAAGAATTTTTTTCTCAACAGTACGTAGGATTTCGGGAGAATGTGTATTTACCAAAAATGATAACAATTTACCCATAGAACCAAAACTAATTTTTTCAGAACGATTTGATATTTTTAAATTTTGTCGAAAAATTTGTCCACCTACTCCAATTTTTTTCTCGAAAATGGTTAGAATTTCGGGGGTATGTCTGTTCACCAAAAATGATTGTAATTGACCCCCACAACCGAAAATAATTTTTTTAGAACGATTTAAAACTTTTCATTTTCTCCGAAAAATTTGAGCACCTGTCGATTTTTCTTAAAAATTCCTTTTTCATTTTTAGTAATTTTGTTTGACGTCCTACAGAAAAGTTGACTAATACTTTTTTGTAGGTACCTATGAGCTCTACTTCACAAAAAAGTTTCATTGAAATATATTCACTATCGTAGGAGTTATGGCTGTTTGGAAATTGGACCATTTTTATGGGGTTTTTCTCATTTTTCGGGGGCAAGGAACAATTTTGTCATTATTGTTAGACTTTTTACATATTCTACACTAAAATACGCGTCGTTTGCTTTTTTAAACATTAAAATCGTCCAATCCATTCAAAAGTTATGACATTTTAAAGATTTGCACAAAATTTTGGAGTGATATTTCTGGCTTGAAATTATATTTTTGTTAAGGAATTTTTTTCTCGAAAATGGCGAGGATTTCGAGGGTATGTCTGTTCACCAAACATAATTGTAATCGATCTCCGCAACTAAAAATAATTTTTTTAGAACGATGTGAAATTTTTTTTTTTTTGCCGAAAAATTTGTCCACCTACTCGAATTTTTTTCTCGAAAATGAGTAGGATTTCGGGGTTACATCTATTCATCAAAATTGATTGTAATTGAGCCCCACAACCAAAAATAATTTTTTCAGAATGATTTGAAATTTTTTAATTCAATTTCTCAATAACTTTTTAACGAAGCTTCAATCAAGAAATTAGTATTCTTGATTTTCGTCTTATTTTGGCCTCTAGAATCTCCCATTCAAATTTTTCCCAGGCTTGGTCGAACACCCTGTATAACAAAAAGCTGTTATTCAATAATTCCACATAAGCAGGTAACATGTTCGTACAAAGCACTGTCCTGTAAGTGCAATAGCTACTTAATCTTATTCTACAGTTCAAGCGGTGCAATAGTCATCGGTCAATCCTATAGTTACATTATTTTTATGGTTTTCTTGAACGAACGCGAAGAAGTGGTTTATTTTAACATACCAGTTTACGTAGCACGGACGATCCCAAGCGTCGATTTTACGCGAAACAAGAGCGACCGGATTTGCAGCCGGGGAGTTGGGACCAGTTCCAGGCGGTTCGGTTTCGTGGCGCTTATTCGGCCGGAGCGTCTAGTTCGACCAGTTTTCAAATATTTCTGGGACAGGACAATGTCCAGAGGAACGGCAGATGCGGCGCCCGATGAAAGAGCCCGCCACTACCCGAGTGAAATTTACTTTTTGATTCAAATGTCTCGCTACGAAACGGATTTATCGCCGGGGATCGAGGGCCGCTGCTGCCTTTTTCCCCGATTCCTTCGACCGCGTCTCGTTTCTTTCCGTCTTCTAGCTCTCCGTGCTCGAGTGGCTACCATTGGTTCGCGACGCACGTAAATACACGTCCGCGAAAATAATGGAGTGCTCCCGCGGAGTTTCGTGCGCCGATACGCCGGAAGGTAATGACGGGTGCACGAGCGACGTTCATTAAGAAACTTTAATTAAGTTCTATCAAGTTCCGGTAGTGGGAATGGCGGGCGAATAAGAAGTTCTTCTCGCGTTAAAATCGACGCCAGTCGTGCGCTGGGTTTCTTGGTACTGCCGTATATTATTCCGCGATGACGAATCATTTGGACAATCGTGGAAGATCAATTTTATTCCACGTTATATTAGAATCGACGATGTTGTATAAAATTTCAAGTTTGTTCTGTACCTTCTCTTTCATCGAAATTATGAAGTTAGTTATGCGTTTTTAATTTGGATAATTTTTTAATTAGTGTTTGATCCGACATTTGTATATTAAATTATATCTTATACAAATTGCATCTCAAAAAGATTCTTTGCTAGATATTCGTCCTTCGATGCCGTTCAAATTGCTTATGAAATCTTTTTTGTGTCACCACGATCGAAGAAAATATTTAAGTAGCTCCTTTTTATACGTATAATCTTCTTGGGGGTACTGATACCTTTTTAATTATTTTAAATACTACAACATGAAAATATTCTCGTTTGTAACTGTCTCGTTCGCTGCTTTACAAAACACTGCGTTGATTGGTGCCTGAATCGTCAAAAGGGTGGACTCGTAGAAAGAATGAAATGAAAAGAAAAAACGAAATGGGAAAAGAAAAGGAATCGCTCTGCGTGACCAGTGGTCAGCGTTCCTCTTTTCTTCGTGTCGTGATTAGCTCAGCGGTGTCGGTGCAACAATGCGAACGAATCTTTCTCGTGCGGTCAGTTGATCATTAATAAGCAATTATTCAACGGCTCATTAGATCGCGCGGACGCATAAGATCGCGACAAAAGGGCCGGTACGGAGGGAGGCAGAGGGACGCGTGTGCGTCGACGGCGGTCACCATGTACGAACACGCGATGCACACGGCCAACTTGTGTGCGTCTTTCTATTAGAGCAGCCATCGCCCCAAGGCATCGGCACCCCTCTGTCCAGTCGTCCTGCTAGCGAACTGCCACTGAACTAGTTCCTGGTCATTGGTCACTCCGGCTGTGATTAATACCGAGGACTATTAATCCGACGAAACTGGCCTGTGATCGTTGGATGTCACGGGGCGATGTTTCGAAGGAGCGAAATCAAGACTGTAGGAGCGAAGGGTTTCGAGAAATGATATTCAGAATTATCCAGATGCAATGGACACGAGAAAATTAACTGTCATCCGCTCCTAGATTTCAAGATGGGATCATTCAAAATCTAACGTAAATCGGGTCGCGAAAAATTAGGAACGTAGCACCGATTCTCTTCTTATTACCTAATCAGGACTGCTGGAGATTCGTGTAGATTCAAAATGATCTAAATGCAATGGACACCAGAAAATTAACTCTGATCCGCTCTTAGACTTCAAGATGGGATCATTCAAAATCTGACGTAAATCGGGTCGCGAAAAATTAGGAACGTAGTACCGATTCTCTCCTTACTACCTAATCAGGACTGCTGGAGATTCGTGTAGATTCAAAATGATCTAAATGCAATGGACACCAGAAAATTAACTGTGGTCCGACCGTAGATTTCAAGATAGTATCATTCAAAATCTAACGTAAATCAGGTCGCGAAAAATTAAGAACGTAGTACCGATTCTCTTCTTACTGCCTAATCAGGATTGCTGGAGATTCGTGTAGATTCAAAATGATCTAAATGCAATGGACACCAGAAAATTAACTCCGATCCGCTCCTAGACTTCAAGATAGGATCATTCAAAATCTAACGTAAATCGACTTGCGAAAAATTAGGAACATAGTACCGATTCTCTTCTTACTGCCTAATCAGGACTGCTGGAATTCGTGTTGATTCAAAATGATCTAAATGCAATGGACACCAGAAAATTAACTCTGATCCGCTCCTAGACTTCAAGATAGGATCATTCAAAATCTAACGTAAATCGACTTGCGAAAAATTAGGAACATAGTACCGATTCTCTTCTTACTGCCTAATCAGGACTGCTGGAGATTCGTGTAGATTCAAAATGATCTAAATGCAATGGACACCAGAAAATTGACTGTGATCCATCCGTAGATTTCAAGATACAATCATCCAAAATCTGACATAGACAGCCATTCGAGAAGCCAGGAACGTAGTACTACCCTTTCTCTTGTAACCTACATTCATCTAAAGAGAAGAAACTTTGTTTTCGAGATTGGTCAAGCTGAAACGAGCTCCTTAAATGGGTGTTTGATCATAAATTATTTCCATCTTCGAACACATTTTTTCTGAAAAAGAACCCTCTATGGTCACTGAAACGAAACGTGTTCTAATTTCAACTTTAAATAACATCGAGTACAAAAGTTTGTATCGATTAACAAGATTTACAAAAGAAGAATGCGTACAGAAATATAATAGTATCACAATGACCTTGAAGTTGATGAGAATCTTTTCATTTGTGATAACAAATTTTCTTATCAATCTTGTAACAACAAAATGAATATGAGTGGGCAGGTTACGTGGTTTACACTGTACGAGAGCATGCATACTGCTTGATTCTCATTAGCACTCAAGAAACACGACGCTCAAACAATAACAATGCTCATACTCAACAGAGAGTATTGTAACATTGTTTTAGACGCGAGCATTCACCCCAAAGTAGATGCTCGTGTTCGGTGAGTCCTGAATTTGGCGTGAGCAGTCGCTTGAACGCTAGTGGAAATCAACTAGAGCTAGGACTACCCGAATAGTTTACTATTTCGATTTTTTATAAATATTCCAATGCACAAAAATAGGTAATTCTACTTAAAAAATGTATATGATTTTGAAATTTTTGTAAACGAAAAGTCGATAAAAAATTTAGACAAATATTTTAATCGTGGCCACTAAAAGTAGAAGGGGTCAAAGGTGAGAATATGTGTGATAGGGAGGAGAGGATACGAAAACGTTTACTCTTTCTTAGACATTAAGAGGGTTAAAGAATTTTAAAATACAACCTGAAATAATATTTTACATATGTATCACACCCAAACGCAATTAGAACGTATGCATAAAATTGAGACTCAAGTTTCTATCTTGTATCTCACACAAATTCAAGAAGTAAAGAAAAATAATAAAAGGAAGTAATACTCATTCTGTTAGAACTGATTTGTAACGGGCATGGTTTCGTTTCTTCAATCGGTATTGAATTATTCGAGCAAGTGGCAGTTACAGTATCGCAACTTCCAACCCTTATTTCTTTTTCAACCAATTGCACAAGGCTTTTTGATTCGATCGGTTTCCTTCTATCGAACGTTCCGAGATCAGTATACGAGTGGAAAGAGATTTCGAAGTTATCCACATTCATTCAAATACAATTTTTCTTTCGCACCCCCTTGAGATCGCAAGACCTCCCTTCTCCAACATCCCTCTTTGGGGTACGCGGACTTCTATATTTGAAAACACTGTAGAACAGTGACACACTAGCTTTGAGACCGACAGAGTAAGTTGATAAATATAACGAGCAAGAAGCAAGAGAGGCACGGAACGAAAGGGGAACCGAAGGGAGTCTGATGATGCAGGGGTGGATAACATCCTGCAACGGAGAAAGAGGGATGCGGGCCACAGTGGGCGCATGCGGATTGGTAGTCGCGAGCATATAAGTAAAGTTTGTTCGCAACTTATAATAGGGACGCCCCCCGTTCCCTCCCCCCCTCACATCGCGAGAAGGATGAGGTAGCGAGGTTCGAGGCTAGGTTACTCTCTCGCAGACGAACTTGCACGGTAATAGACCATGCAGGTGCAATCTACGGTAGCAGGCAAATTGCAAAGAGGACTAGCGCAGGCAGGACGTGGTTATCGATGCTTTGTGAGCGGTCCTCTGTTGCGCCTCTGTCTGCCTCCCTCGTTTCTACGTGAGTCGTTACACATACCTGCGAACACGGGCGCTGATAACGACCGTTCCTCGGAAAATATAATCATCCCTTGCCTTCCCCTTGGAACTTGGAACTCAAGGAAACGCCTCGAAAGATTCCACAGATAAAAATCAAGGTTTGCTGTGTCGTCTTCACTGACGAGCCCATCATCTTCCGTAGACCACTAGGGTAGATGACGTAACGCTTGAACTTTAGAACGTGATTGCATAAAAACGATTGCATTTGCACGACGATGCTTTGTATTAGAAAGAGTGACGAATATTCTCGGGCATTGTCCAAATGATCATCGTCTGCTGAGACAAACACTGTGATATTCGCGAGCAATTCCAGCTGGATCGTCGACCATTTCGTTATTGCATGTCTACTGCGTTTCTGTATACCGCATTTATCTAATTCTCTATTAAAAACTTTCTTTCGGTGCTCTCCACTTTAGTAAACAATGATTTAAGGAAATGTAAAATATGATCCAATTATGACAACCTTTCCTTTATGTTTTAAGTCGGAATAAACATATCTAAAATATGAAATCGAATAATTGCGTCAGTATTATTTCGAAGAGGATAAGGTTAGTTTTTTATTTAGTAGTATTTCTGTATAGTATATCATAGTATTTCTAGGTTGAACGTGTTGTTTATGATGCCTACCACGTTCGATTCGTCGATGTGTAACGGAAAATACTTGTTTCATCGGCTTTCATTCCCATTTGAAATGCTCCCCTTCGGTTTGAACTAGACAAACCAGCGAGCAGAATGGACAGTAACCACTGACGGACTATAGAAAAATTATCTATAGATTATCTCGACCTAGAAGGGAGCCGCCCCTAATGCAAGGGGTACCGGGTGGTGCCAGGCCCACAAAGGTACCGAGGCGGGGTCTACTCCACTTCTGAACATTATAGAGGGGGGTTACAAACATGGACGGTGTCAGACAGCGAGGAAAAATATGTATACAGTGGAATCTTAATTAATTGGAATTCTATTCTATTAGTGTTTGATTACCAAATCTTTCATTATCGTGTAGGGTTGTTTTGAATGTGTAAACTTAACACGTTCAGGGGTAGTCATAAAATTAGCTAGTACAAGATTATCTGTATCTCCTGAATAATATGGCATTTGCATAATAATAATACTGTACACAATTAAAATTAGAATACATTTTAAATATGCTATGATCTCAGGTGCAAAACTTCCTTTATCTTTAGTAAGGACGCAGAAGGAAGTTTGGAATATAAACAAGATGCGTATAACTGAAACATTCGTTTAGATTAATATATTCGTTTATAAAATTGTTGGAATATAATAACTGTTGGAGTTTGGGTTTCTTCCTATTAAAAATTCGTATATGTTGAAATTAAATTGTAAATAAAAAAATATGACGACTTTACAGTATATGTACGTAATGTCGTTACTGCATTTTATTTAAAGGCCCTATAGTTAGCCAAGCTTGGTACGTAATTGAAAGTTACATCCAAGTAAGAGTAGAGATAACAAACCATGAAATTGCTACTTTTACTCTTGAAAATGAGAAACAGTAGTGGTAAGACAATATAAATCTATCGATCCGATCGATCGAAATCGTACTGTCTAAACCAGAACACCAATTAACATTTACACTTGTCGGGTATTACGAGCAGAGTAATAATTTATTGCGAGAAACAGGATGAGTTAGAATTATGTTTACGATGACACCGCAACAGGGTAGTATAAAAATACAGACGCTCAAGGGGACAGACAGGAAAACTCTTTCGTACTTTACGAGCCCTTAAGTGGCCCTAAAGCTCGTGTCTTGGATGAGCCAGATAATATCCATCGCATGGGGTGACTCGCGAATTCCCTCGTTTGAAATTTAACAACGGTTCCGCCTACTTTTCCGTCGAATTATATCGAACGTATTTTCTCCCTGGGATCGTTATACGCTTGTGTTACTAAATTTAAGCTACAATTTTTTTTTTTAATTATTTTCTCTCGCGATTAAGCTTGCGTGGGTGTCGATTAAAAGAAATCTATCAGCTTCTTTAAATACTTTATCACGATTACAACCTGCTATAAGGTAGTCCGTTCTCTAAATTGAAATTTTTATTTATGGTAGAACCAATATTCAGCAGATAAATGAACGTTGGCTTCGTTGTTGTTAAACAAACTTAAAAGTATCGAAAATTTCAGGGAAAAGAAAATTACAAACACGCTACCTTCAGAAATTTGTTATGAATGGAAATAAAATGTCGAAGAATTGGTAAATGATCGGACGAAGTTTCCTTCTTTTATTTAATTATCGTTCCCCGTTCATAGCGAAGTCGTGTAATTTTGCAACGAGTGTTATCCGTTTCCGCGTGTCCATCGTGCGTTAGAAAACTTTCATGCACGCAGTCGATAGGAAAAAAATAGAAAGGTTTTTCTATTTCCACTGCAGAGGACGGGGTGGTATAATTCCAGTTGGTAATACAGGGATGCGAAGTTTCCCATGGGGCCAGCAGATGTCAGGACGATTGCGTCATAAAAAATGGTGGGTGAACGGGTAGCAGGCAATTTCGTTGACGAGACCCTAAGGCCTAAAAAAGTCACCCCTCTAACAAAACATTGCACCCCAGGTTATCCAGGACACACCGAAACTATCACCTTTCATGACTCAAACTAGTAGTAAATAATATTTAATACCACGAATCGTAGTTTAGGGTGAAAGTTGATAGCGGAAGAATTTTATCGCGCTTTGGTTGACCTGATTCGATAAACAGAAACAATTTGAGGGAAGACGTTCCCGATACTTGACCGAGTAGCGTAACCAGTCACTGACAGACGTTCGAAGGGAATATAAAACAGGCCCTCCACCCTCTGGCAATTACTAGCAACCCTCGGAGGCCCGGTGAATTCTTCGGCTCGCTCGTGCGTCCATCCCCCGATGCGGGGAATTATTAAAATCCAGATTGAGACGGGAGAGCGGAACGATCGTTCGCGAAAATCCTACTCGCAGCTACGAAACAAAACAGTCGAACCCCTCAGTTCCGTTAATCGGAATAATCTGTCCGAGAGGAGCGCACTCATGCCCTTTTTCGGGGGCTCGTTTTCTTTCCAAGCGAGAGAAGGTACCAACGAGGCCTTCTGTTCCCAAACAATACCTTTGTTTCTTAAGAGCAGGTGATTCTGATTTTTCGATCATCCGAAGATGATATCCATTCGCGAAACGAAGCAGTTCGAAATGTCTTGAATATTAAATCCCGAAGGAATCTCGAGACGTCAGGAGTTTAGCGAGAATCTATAGATTAACTGAATATATATTCCTGTAGAACATACATAGCACCCATAAATAGCTATTTAAATCTTCTAAATCTAAGGAGTTATTAGTATTCAAGCAGTGGAATCTCAAAGAATGTAGGGTCATGGTTCACGCAACCATTGGAGTACAAGACTCCACGACTATTTTTGTTCATTTATTTATTTATCACGACTCGACGAAATTTTAGCGGGAATCTGTGAATTAATCGAACACGTATCCCTATGAAACATGCATAATATCAGTAAATATCTATTTAAATTTTCGGAAGCTAACGAAGTCTAAGTTATTTGTATTCAAGCAATGAAATCTTAAAGAAGTTCATGGTTCACGTAACCATTGAAGTTCAGTCTATTTATTTTCACGATTTAACGAAGCCAGATCTGCAGTACTGGCAAAATGTTTACACGGAGAACCGTCAGACGGTACGAGGCATAAGAGTCCAGGCCACGAAGGGCTAAAAATTCTTATCGCGAAATTTCCAGGGAAGACGATAGAACAATTAATTCCCGAAGGAATCTGGCTGGTATAGGATCCCGTCCACCTTGGATGGGCATCCCTTTTTCAAGGGCGGTCTCCCTCTCCGGTGGATCCCGGCAGTGGCCAGGCGCCTTGAAAGGGCAACAAAAGGAGAATACCCCGGGCAGCTCGCTCGCGCAGTTATAAAACGCTTGTTACTGGCGCTGGCTCTCGCAATGTTTAATAATTACAACGGTCGAAGGGGTAAGGGTCGGAAAGAGCCGACCGACGGAGAAAGAAACGGCCCGGCAGCACGGTAGAAACTAAGGAAGTGATAAAGAAAGACGGAAAGTGCGCGGCTACGGCCACGGGCCTGGAAAGGGGGGAGGGGGGCAGGGGGAGGGGGAGGGGGAGGTTTGCTGCAGGGGTGGCTGAAAGCAAGACGAAAGGAACGGACGGCAGAGGCTGGGCAGGGAGAACCGAGGGTGGCAGGAGGTTGACTGAACCAGAAAGAGAGAGATAGCCGGGTCGAGGGAGAGACCTCCGTAGACGGAGGTTGGAGGTGGCGAAGAAGGTTCGTGGAAGAGGCAGCTCAGAGCCAGCGAAACGGGGGTAAGAGCGAAAGGGACCGGAGTGGGAGAGAGAGGTGATCCACGGCTGTTGGGATCTCCCGGTGCCTGAGAGAGTAACAGGGAAGGAACAAGGGGGGAAAATAAATTGAAAGCAAAATTGTACTCGCACAAGAAAATGGAATTATTCCTCGACGCTGTTCCAGCGAGATACGAAGAAAAAGAAGGGTGGCGGCGCGGCGGCGGAGCGCTGAAGGAGAAGCCGGGCAAGGAGGGTAAGGTTGTCCGAGATGGATTCGGGCTCCATTGTGCTCGCAGGAAGAACCGGAAGAGGAGGTGAGGCGGAGGTGGTGTAGCTGGTAAGCAGTCGAGTCCGAGGGGGAGGAGGGAGGGGTGGGCCAGTGGAGCCGCCAAGGTGGGAAACTGGAGAAGACTCCTCGACTGGGTGGTCCGGGGGGTAGCGAGGTCGGGAGGAACCAGCCGTGTTTCGAGAAATTTTCACCCGGGGGAAAAAAACAGAGTAAACTCCGATCCGTCGCGTTGCTGCCCACTGGAGATCGGCTGGATTTCCAACCGTGCTTCTACGATGATTCCGAGAGTCTCTCTGGTCTTTCTTAGACCAGGGTCGCACGAGTGTCGAAACGACGTCCGCTTTTATGCTTTTCCTTGTCTTGCGATTGAAAAGACATAGGAACGCCGATCTTGTGTCTGTCTTCGTTGTTTTCAATTGCTAAGACCAGGAAGAACATAGGTGGTCGTGTGTGCCTAGCCTTAAATGCGCGTTGAGGTAGCTTCTTTGATACCAACCCCGAAGTATTTAGTCATTAATGTACCATGTCAGAATCATCGATAGTACAGGTAACTGTAAATCCCAATCAGTAATGCAATCTAACAGCGATCGAGTCACCTAGAGTCCAAATTTTTTTTAGAGCTCCCCATTTTTCGTATTAGGCTCATAGTGCTCGTAATATGGAATACTATATTTATACATATTTATATTTTATTACTATACCGAGACACCGGTGCCAGTGTTCCATCCAACTCCCTGGAGAAGCCAGCTATAATGGCTACAACGTCTTTTCTAAGGATACAGTGGGTATATTTACCCACCAACTGTCGCTTTATCTATTCGTGAAACCGAAACGGACCAAACCCCACCTCTCAAGTGGATACGAGCGTGACAGCTACTCCCGCGAGTTACTCTCTAATGGACGCCAGAAAGAAACGATACACCCTATATCTAGAAGGTTAAATAGCATTATTTGCAAGAACCTCGGCTGTGAAAGTCTCAGAAATCTCATTAGCTCCAAGTGTTTTGAACAAGATTTTGAGAAATGATTACTGCAAGACACTAGAAATTCGTCCGTTTGCTTATAAAATGCATTATCGCGACAGTCGTGATGTATACAATAATACCATGAAAAATTTCTGATCGTTAAATATAAATTTCATTCACAAACATATTTACGTCGAGGGGAGATCTCTTTAGAACTGCATGAATCTTGGTACTAATCGATACATTTATTTATTTTGCTTTTTGTATTAACAAACGTTCATCGAATTATTTATACATAATTTTCCATTCGGTGATAAAGAAACAGTTTCGTATGTTTGAAACTATTACTGAATGTTTTTATACGTGTATCATACCTGTCTCGATTACCTGACTCGCCATTATTTTGAGATTTTACTAATAAATATAGATTTCTAAAAATTCCTATACACTCGCGCTTGAACCGTGAATGACTACATGCAAACGAAGTTAAAAACGTCGGCCTCCAACAAAGTCCAAGTGTCTCGATTAAAAAGTGAACAATGCGAGAGCCTGACTTCCCTCTGAAAGCGTCGGTTTGGTTACAACCGAATTACGGGTCTCCCGAAACGGACCGAAACGAAATTTGTATCACAGGCTGTAAAAGAGTGAGTGGTAGCCGGGAGGAGGGAGCGGCGGGGAAGAGGACGGGCTAGCCGTGTCCGTTCTTAAAGGTCTTGTGCCGGGACGTCGGGGTTGGAGCACAAGCCCTAACTAAGTTCCGCCGATAATGGCAATTAACGGAAAACACACGACTGAGGTAATGATATTCCCACGCGTGTACGCCGCCGCATCGTGTATACCTTCGTTCTAACACTCGTGCGCCGGCACGGGGACACGAACGTAGACACGGTCGCGCGTATACAAACGGCCCGGTTAAAGAGGGTGGCGCAAGGAGGGAGGGTGGGGTTGGTTTCTGTGTACGCGCGAGCCTACCACCCAATAAGGTCACCCGCTCCTGGTGTTTTGAACGCGACCTCTGTGCAGCTGCCTCGTACGTCGGGTATCTATCTATCCATCCATTTATTGGAAGGTAGAATGCATGGGGTGGTGGTAGGGGTACCGGGGGCGCATGGTGGCGGCAGAAGAGGATGCTAGGTACTTAGGTCCTCTCAGCATCGCTAATTACCCAACGATACTGCTGTGCGCGTGTGTATACACCTACCGAGACCAGCCACCCACTCCCCCCGCCCACCCTCGATCGACCATGATGAACGTCTAGCTATCGGTTTCACGGAAAAATACGGCGTAGCCTGTTTTACCCGCGGTCTTTCACGAAAACGCGAACAGCCAGAGGCTATGGATCCTATCCTGAAAGGAGCACTCTTTGAAACGGACTCGTACTTGTTTCTCGTTTTTATTGGCTGGGATACGCGTATAGACGCGATGTAGGGTTTACTGTATGAGCTGGAAGGTATACAATCATAGGTGTCAGTTCGTTTTCGTCTTTTTATTCACGATTTTATTCGGTACAACCATACAAAATGCTAGTTAAAGTTGTGGAAGACGTATGGTAGGAAGCAACGAGTTGAGTATTTTTAAATACATCGTCGTTGATGTAGGTGTTGAAACAGAAATTATATAATCATAGGTTTCTCCAGTTAGGTTGAGCCGCAAAATCATACTTAATACGTCAAACGTAACGAAGTAAAGAAAAATGTAAATATAAAAATACATAAAAACGTAACGTATAGCAATAAAAAAAATCAGATAGAATGGTCAGCGTTCAGTTAATTGCAGTTTTCGTAATCTAGCACAAATAAATTAATAAGAAAATTTCTCCAGTTAGGTTAAGCCGCAACGCAATAGTTTGGAAACAATATTCCGAAGATTGTAAGATACACGGTTGGGCCAGCGATACGGGTGTTCTCGTCGTGAAGTGAATTTACGCCATTTAGGAACTTGCAAAGAGTCGCTCGCGGGACCGCGCTAACAGACTTAACTTATTGTTGTTGTTGGTCGCTTCTGGGAATCGACGAAACCGGTAACGAAGTGCGTGACGCGTGTCTCTGAAACGTTTGCTGCTGGTCGACGAGAAAAGATACGTTCCCGTTGTATAGGTCTGGGCACGATAAAAAAATAAAAAAAGGAGCGTGTCGCGGAAGCAGTTGTCAGGCGGGCACGGGTGTTGCATAGAGACGTTAATATTTTCGCAAGGGGTGGGTGGTACAATGACACGGCGAGAAAGAAGAGGGAAGTAGCCCGGTCGGCGTTCAAAGAAGTGATTCGCGAAGGGTGAAAGGCGCGCGAGCACGAGGGGTAGGACGGAGAAAGGGAGACAGCGCGTCGAGAAGCAAGAACGAAAACCGCAGGGGTTGGAATCCCTTAAAACATTCGTGGAGCTTCCATCTTGCCGATATTATTGACGTTTTTTGCCACCCCTATTTTTCCACCCTCCCCGGCCTCCTTCTCCACCCATCGTTACGGTGGGGTTGACGGGGTGGCTCGGGGACGAAGAAGTAGGAGGACGAGGCGGTGGGTGGGTTGCCAGCTCGAACGAAAAGGGGGCCGAGGGTGGGTTGCGCGGACGGGGTAGGGGGCAGGAGGGAGTAAGACGGCTCTTATTCGCGCGGGGTTTTTAGAATACTTTATTGACTGAGCCTTCGCGGAACCAGGGGTGGGTGGTACTGTTGGAGGAGAGCGGTTTTGCAGGAGGGGGAGGGTTCTGGAGAAGGATGAGAAACGAGAGAAAAACATTAGGAAAGTCCGCGGGCGCGACGAGGACGGACGGAGGCAGCGAGATTGCCGGAGCGAGACGGAAGAGAAACCAGAGAGTTGGCTCGCTCTCGTTTTTGAATTTAAATACCAGAGCGCAGAAGAGAGCCTCGGGTCCCCAGGAGCCCCTGCAGCCGGAAAACCCCCGTGACTCTGACACTGTCTTTGCGAGAAATTAATGAAGCGAAGTGGGTACCATGGTCGAGATGTCGGGAGCAGCCTTTCCTTGATCTCTTTCTTCCTCTTTATTCCGACCTCTTCCGCCGACTTCGCGTGCACCCTGCTCGTCTCGACTCCCACCCCTTCCCCCCTTCAAACGCGTCCTCCTTGTTTTTTGATCTTCGCGAAATTCGCGTTGTCGAGCGGCAGACTACGTTCGGCTCCACTCACCGTCCAACGAGAAACGAATCGGAACTTTGACCCACCGCGTTCATCCCCTCCGCGTGTTCGTCCACCGTCTTCAATTGGGCGCATCTGTAACGCAGGGAGAAAGAAAGATAAACCCTTGGACAAACGGGCAGTGTCCAGCGAATTTTATTCGCCAAGTTGATCGTTGATTTCATGGAAACTGAGTAAAATTTTCAGCCGGATGCAATTAGCAATTCCTTTTGGATTTGATTGTTGATTCTTCCATCGACGAAGGCAACATGGTTTATATCGTGAAATATCTAACGCTACACGGCTCACAATTCTATCTGTATTATGGAAAAAGGAAATCTGGACAATATCGAGTAATCTTAGCTTATTTCTAGGCTTTACAAAGGCTGATTAAAACATTAGCTCGATAGGATTTAATACTAGATTTATGGAATCCGTCAATTTGATACCATACTTGAAATTATGAAGCTCATAAATATTTCCTGTTATCAAATTTTGTCATCATTGTCAACATGACGAGTTTCGAACAAAATATGTGCAATCAATGATCGTAATTCTAATGTTAAAATTGTTTCCAGAACTAATTTTCCCAATTCCTATCAATAGCATCGGTAAATGTAGATAACGTCGAATTTTAATTCCTTGTGGAATTACCTACATTTTTCCAAAAATTCAAGAAGTAATTATATTATTTCGAAACGATTATATTGAAATTTGCAATGTTCGTAGAACGCTGAATTAGCTAAACTTAGCTTTATTATATATTTTCAACGAACGATATTTTTCAACCTGGTTTACGTAATACCTCGAAAATCAATATACCAATTGATTGGAAATGTGACACATGTATAAAGCAAATACCTCCCTATTGTTTCATCCAAAATCAACTCGATATTTTTAAAAGCTTTCTTTGTTGTTATTTACACAAAATAATTTCATAAAACTGTCGAATTTTTCATTTTGAAGGTAATATTTTCAGTTTTCGAGTCTTTTTATTAATTCTGGTTCGTCCGATAGCCACATTGATGCGCAATAAAAATTTTATCGATAGATTTGTTTCGCATGATCGGATGTTATTATGTCAACCATCGACAGCAAATTTTTTGTACGTACCGTGTTCAAGGACGTATTGGTTCAAGCAAATTAATTATTTCTTTGACTACGTTTAAAAAAAGTTCTAAATCAAAATGAATCGATGACTGATTGTTAAGGTTAAATTTAGTTTTCTGCAAATTGTTAAATGTACATATTTTTCTTAAAACAGGTTATTACTTGAAAAGCGTAAACAAATGTGTGCCCATAGTTTAAAAGTGATAATATTATACTTATTTCTAGTATATAATTGAGATATTTAATTAACATAAAAGTTGAGACAATCTGTAAAGGAAACTAAAATAATTCTTGGAACAAAATGCATTAATTTTGTAAAACGAAAATTTTTTTAAATATTGCACTATTTTTAGGACTTTAAATTAAATAGACCCTTTAAGGATTGATCTTTTTCCCTTCTTAAAATACCAGATTGCATGTGCCTTTCGATTCTTTCCGCTCGACGCGGAGCAGAAAACCGTGTCTGCCAAGTTTCTGGAAACTTTGACCCAGCGATTCCCTCTTTGGGCGTTGCGAATCAATTGCCATTTGAATATTTTCATCTGTCTCGTATATCACGTTCATTTTCCTCCATTCATTAGGCGCACGTTACATTTTCGTAATTAAGCAACAATTTTTAATTGTATAAAAATAAAATTAATTACTTAAAAATAAATTCTAATATTAAATTTCTTTCAAGCAATACAATTTATTATTTCAATTCATTAAAAAAACTAAAAATTTCTATGTTTTTCTACACCAGCATTTTCCAAACTTCTTTAGTCCCGTAATATTTTTTATACCCTAATATAAATGTAGAACGATTACATCCCTTTCGTAACTATTCAATTTCTCAAAAATAAATGGCGTATAATTAACGTACAAATTATTTTTAAAAGCATACTCAAAACAAAACTGGGGGATTTGAGCTTTTATGGGAAAATAACTATTATAACTCGAAGTTTGGAAAATCATTGATCTATTTGTATAATATCGTTTTATAATATTTTATAAGAAATAATGATTTTGTTATTCGACGTTAAAAGTGGCGTTCGATCAAAAATGATCAAAGGTTTGTTTTCCCAAAGTGTACAAAAAGACTTTTAAAAATTTCCAAGAAATTAAATTTTTTTATACGTTTGTTTTCTTAAAATAGATTACATGAATGGAACTCGTACTAGCAATGAAACTGTGATCACATCGCGTATTGACACGAGTGAGAATATTTCGATTTCATTAATTCGCTTGTGATAGGACTGAATAAATGATGGATTTTTTTCTGAACTATAAGCTTTTGTATAGAAATGTTACGAGTGCTTCGAGATCGTTGGATTCGCGGTAAATCGACGTAAAGAACTCGGAGGGAGAAGCGAGGTTGCCGTATTTGTCCAGTGTGGCGCGTACAAGGGAAGGGGGCGTGTTTCGAGAATTGTCCGAAATCAGGAGGGGATCGAATTCGTGCGGCGTAATGAGCGCTTGGCCCAGGATTTGGGCCATATGTCGAGTGACCCTTGCTACTGACCCGACGGCCTTCCTCCGGAACGGCTCGTTTGGTACTTTCAATGGGATCTCTCGGTACAGTCCTCGATACAATTTTAACCCCTTTGACGAGTCGCGATCAAGTTATTTTACGCGTTCTTTCGCCAAACACGTTTAATAAGGCATAACAATATGTCGATTATGAATAAAATAGTTTTATTATACAAATATAGTGACTTTCTAAATTTCCAGTATTAATAGTCCCTTTTCCGGGGTCAAATATAACCCTCTGGTAGTAGTTAAAAGTCGATAGTAACATTGTTTTTCTATTTTTATTGTTGTGGACATGAAGGGACCTTGTTTCTGATATTACATTATATTTGATTAAAACTTTCATCATTCGTTATTTACTTGTTACATGTAGCTACGATACCGTATAATATAGATTGAAAATTCAGAAATTACTTTTTTAAACGCCGTAAAAAACGCCTGGTTAAACGCATATTATATTTTTCTTTCAATTTTTAACGTTTTAGTTATTTAACTTTTCATTGGGAACTAATAAACACTTACAACCCATAATTTTATATACAAAAGGAGTAAGTTTGATAGGTTACACTGGGAGTTGAAAACAACAATTTCCAAGTTCCTTGTTTAATGAGGAAACAAAGAAACAAAGTCGAGTAAAATTCTTATCATGATAACAATTTCGTATAACGAATAAAATACACATAATTACCTATTCGTTAGTCGTTAAACAAAAATACTTTAAATTATAGAATTAATTATTTTACAACATATAAATATAAATTCAACTATTCGTTCGAATAAACGTCACGAATGAATCATGTATCTCTACCTAGATATTTATTATTTGGATTAAATTTTGCTCGTTTCTGCATATAAAGATATACAAGGTGTCCCAAGTATTCCTGACGAAATTGAAAGGCTGTGATTTTTCAATGAGTGGTTTTATGAAGTACCGTTTCGAAGATCGAATTACTCGGGGATACAATTTTTGGGAGTTAAACAGAATTGTTTAATTTAGAAGAAACGAAAATTTGGTTAATTTAACAAAAGGGGTTCCGTAAGTAAATTCGACTTACGAAGCGACATTTGATAAAATCAACCTTGAAAAAAGTTACAGCTACCCTGAATAAAGTTATAACACAGACACACCTAGTACTACTTTTCGTATAAAATGTTAAATTGTTAGTAACAATGAGATAATAATTTAATGAGATGTAATATTTCTAGCCTGTAGCATATTTATTATAACAAGCGTCGCATTAAGGTAACGTTTTTCAAGAGTGATTTTATTAAACTATAATACATTCGAGATAAAAACACTTTTAAAATCAACCAACGATAAGTCCATAAGCTGTACAGCGAATTAAGGACATATTTGTAACTGGAAACACTTGGTTGCACCAGGTATCGCATACCCAGGACAATAATCCATAACTGGACAAATATCCATACTGGCACTTCACCCTATTCGAGTTCCAACCCCTTCCAGTCTATGCGAGTGACAGTTGTTGCACAAATCCGCCAGAATACTGCAGAAAGGAATCGTGGATTAATAATGGCCGAGCCGAGCTCCAGCATCACTGTGATGCTTCGTGCTTATTTTTCAGTTTATAATTAAGGTATTTAATTAGCATAAAAGTTGAAGCAATCTGTGTCGGTGAATAGGGTAATTTATGAAATAAAGTTACGTTTTACGTTTCGATCCTGAATGGAGGCCCCCGTCGAAAGAGTTTATCGTCGATGTAACATTAAACTCAGAAAAATAAATTTCTAAAAACTATAAAAATTAGATTAAATTTTTTCTATTTTTCTATTCATGAGGTATTCATAAAACAAATCTATTCTTTTTCGTGACCATTCCTTATACGAACAAACTTAAACAAAATTAAATACTATTATATTATATATTACATAATTTGATAAATTATTTGGAATTAAATCGTATGCCAAGGAGTTAATACAATGACTTATTCAAAACAAATCTATCCTTTTTCGTGTCCATTCCTTATATGAACAAATTTAAACAAAATTAAATAGCATACGTTTGAAAAATTACATTAAATCGTACGTCAAGGGGTTAATACAATGACCTGTTTCTTATTTTCGATCGAAATGAAATTTATCTAAATTTATTACTAATTAATCGTGCGTTATCAGAATAAGGGATGGTGACAGTTTTAATTTATCCCCCACCGCTTCTACCCAATTTCTCGAGAAAGGAGTGGATTATTGCCGATACAGGGATGACATCAACCCCCGTCCCCCGTCGAAGCTCCGCGTTTACAGCATCCGATGGAAACAGTCAGCTTCGAGTAATCCTGATCGAGGCCGACGAGCGGCGGAGGGTGACGGAAAAGGGTCGATGGCCAGAAACATCGTCCGAAGTCAATTTTGATTTTCATCCCCGTTGTTCGGGGCTGCCAGACGGGGCTGTCGGAAAGAAGAGAAAAAGCCCGAAGGAGCGGCTTTCGGCAAAGGGTTGGCCGAAACGGAGGATGACCCCTTCTCCCCGGGAAGGAAAACTTTCTAATCGAGAATTATGAAAGTTATTTGCTATGCCGGGGCTCCTCGAGAAGGGTGGTTCGACGGGAGGAGGGGTGCACGGTGGACCGGCGGGGCGAAGTAGCGACGAAAGAAGAAGGACGAGCGAGAAAGAGCGCGGAATCGGAAAAAAGGAAGGAACGCCCAAGGCAAATCGGTAATTTCGTTCTGCGCGTGCGGCTATGATATTTCCAACCGTTTGGCCCCTTCTTCTTCGTCCCCCTGCTCGCCATCCCTCTTACCTTCCTTCTTCCACCCCTCCGGAGAAAGTAGCTAGTCTCTCCGGAGCTCTGCAAAAGACAAGGGCGGCCGGGTTGCGAGTGGGGTGGAAGGTGGCTGCTGCGGGGGAACGGGGGATGCAAATTAAAATCCTCGCCGTTTTCCCGTTTCTTATTTTCCACGGTGGTTCTCAACCGAACCGACCTTCCGCGTATTCCGTCCCATTCCGCCGCTCGGAAATTGTTTATTGCACCGATTTCACGCTGATATAGCGATCCAAACAATATTTTACATTTTGAAACCCCGATTTACGTATTTCTTTGAATGGAAATGATGAATCTTGTCCACGAGAATCATTCGTAGCGACTTCTATTTTAAAGGCAATAATTGTTCTGAATATAAATAAAATTTCATTTAGTTTTGTCATTATTAGAGAAGATGGAGAACTTTTTTATATTATTCTTTTTATATGAAATTGAATTCATTGTTATCCATAACCCGATGTTATTTAAAATCTAATTAGATTTTAAAATGGGAATATAGAGTTTGAATATAAAGTTTCACCAAAATTAATTTAATCCTTTAAACGTAGCTCTGTTAAGAATTAAACACCTCAACGTATATTCGCTCATTTAAAAAATTTGTTTCATAATTACCATTTTTTAATGCAACAATTTAACACGAGCCAACACATTTTAAAATACTTTTCGTTACATTTATCCGATAAACTAACAACAGTACAATTACTATAATTTTCCTACACTGATGGATCTACCAGATAGACTCTCACGTCCCGATTTAGTAATTTTCACATATTCGCTTAAGCATTTTAGGTGTCTCTAAATATCTTTCTACAATTTAAATTTAGGAAACATTACACCTCGATTAAAATTTATTTTTTTTCAATTTTTTTGTAGAATGACTGACCGTCTTATTACACAAAAGGTTTCAATATCAGAGAGTAAAAAATAATTCCAAAGTACTTAAGTTTCAGCCAATTAACGATCGACTGGATTGAAACGCATTTCTTTCTTCGTCCTCGACGAGAAGTCCTGTCATCGATAGAAAGTAATGCGATCAAATCGATCAGTAACACGCAAAGAACCCACTGGAGCGTAATTCCAACTTCTCAAGTCTCATTAAGGTGACGCGTATCGTCCACCCCTAACCCGCGTCCTCTTACGTAGTTCGAAAGCAAGGCATTATTTCGGTAAGAAACCGAGCGGCGCAATATAATATCAAAACAAGTATTTCTTCCATAACTTTGTAGATACCTCTCACTCCTTGACCGTGAATATTGGACAATAAACAAAATACTTGTCTAATATTTCCTTGAAAATTTTGGACGATTCATAAATTTTACACGCACATTTACATTTACGATATAAAACTCGAAAGCTAAATATAACGATTTACTATTGGAGTGAATTTTTTCTGGTAAAATCAATACATCATTGTTCATCACTAGCAAACACGAAAATATTACTCACAGAACGCACAAAGATATTAAAAATTTAGAATTACATAATTTATGTACAACCTATTTCTAAAAGAAATGACCAATTACCTTAGGAAATTTGATGTAATCGTAGTCTATAAGCCCTGTAATAAACTGGAGTACACCGAGGATAAAAATGTGGTTTACAATGTACAGAAAGTGTATATTGGACAAAAGGAAGCTTAAAACTAGACTTCGAGAGAATAAAAGGGATTCGTTTAACAACAGTATTACTGTTATCAAGGAACATTGTACAGAAAATGAGCACGAGATGCTGTAAAACAAATTTGCTTATATATTTATTATAAATTAATAAAATTTGCGAATTTACGAAATTTTTTAACTTTTCGTAGACTCATTATAAATTAACGAAATTTGTGAATTTACAAAATTTGAGAAACCGTTTCATGAATTTGTTACAAACTCATATAATTTGTGAATTTTTAAGAAATTTCTAAGCCTTCAAAATTTTTAACAAATTTTTATATACGTTTGTACAAAATGTACGAATAGTTTTTATTCTTCTAATTTATTTTTACATTTATCTTTATTTTTTATAAGTCGTATGTAGTAAGAGAAAAATATGGCCACAATTCAGAAAAATTAAAGACCAAAGGACTCGGGAAGGATGGTCGAAGCTCAACTATTTAATTTTCAGAAATATGAAATATTTAAAAAAAAAAGTAATATTTTCCCTTTAAAAGTGTAACTACCAACAATGTTTATTATAGAGAGAACGAGTCTTTTTTCAGACTTAATATTTTTTCAAAATTAAGTTGAGACTACAATCACTCATTAGAATTACAAATTTTTTCTAACACAAATAATAAAGGTCTGTATTCTCTTTTAATAAAATAATTTAATATTTAAAGATCGTCTAGAATCCCATTGTTAAAAAGAGGAATATATTGAATCGTACATAATGGAAGGGAGTTTCTAAAGTTGTTTTTCAAACACTGGAACTTTTTACTTTTACTTTTCGTGTCTCTGACCGTTTATGTAATCAATGTTGTCTAATTCTGACCGTACCAGTTCCTAGAATAAAGCGTTACCGCAACCCCTGTACGTGAAATCCGGCGGTTTTAAGAGAGTTGGTACCATAGTATATTGGTAGGCCGCTGAAACAAATCGACGACCTCGAAGATTTTGATACCGGTGTTCTTTCCTGACGACCCGTTGTATCTTCCAGGTTGAATCGAGGCGGGACAACTCTCGAAGACAGAAAACCCGAAGGAGTCCGTCGTTGCGTGTTCCGAGCGACCAGGCAGCGATCGTCATCTCGGGACAACAGTTGCATTTGACAACCTCGCGCGGCTCCGGACTAAGACAGATTAAGTATTTTAAATTGAACAGAGGGAGGAGAGGCTCCGTGGCTGGGATGGCCGAGGTGGATGGGGAGGAGGGTGGCAGTCGTCGGGTACGGGGGCTTTTTCCCTCCTTATCTGCTTCTCTCTTCGTTCTCTCCTGGCCGGAGGGAGTTCAGTTTTTATAATAAAAGACCGTAATTAATGCCGCCCTCCTTCTACCGCCGCCGCCAACCCCGTCCTCCTTCTTAGCTACCCCTCGTTCACCCTCCCACCACCGACCCTTTCTCTCCGGTTGCCTTGTCTGTCCGATTCTCCTATCGCAGGGAGGGGGGCGCGAGAACCGCCCTGAGTTTCGCTTTTTTTTCCCCCTCCCACGGACCACCGACTGCTTTCGAATTTCTTTTCACGTGAAACTTCCAGGGACCGTGGCGCGTTTATCGCGTTTCCACGGGTCCGGACGTCTCTTCTCTCACTCTCTCGTTCCCTCTGCACGTCGACGTTGCTTTATTTTTAAGGCCGGACTCTCCCGCGAGAGAGAACTCGGTATCGAGGGTAAAAGATTCGGGGTCATCGTTTGTTCGCCGGCTGGCCGGCTATCGAGAAGTCATTAAGCAAATAGGCCTGTTAGGGGTGGATCGCGGGTCAAAGGAGAGGACCTTGCCTCAAAGCGTTCTCGTTCGCCAGGCCTCGGAGTCCACTGTCTCGCTCCCACGCGCACCCTGGAGACTCCCGAACTTCGGAACTCGATTTTCTGACGCTCGGAATTAATGTTTCGACGCGTTCGGTACGTCTCGCTAGCGATTTATCGCCGGCCCCGCACAGCCGTCCTTTATCGCCGTCAAGAATTTGGATCACCGGGATGTGGAGCGTCGGAACGAGGACGACGATCTTAGTTTTTAAGGCGCACGGCATACTAGAGGAAATTTCTATAGGAACACTGTGATTTTTAATAAGAATTTCAATAATTTTGATGATACAATAAAAGGAATGCTACGAAATAATTAAGGTGTAATAGAAGCTGGAAAAGTAATATATAGATGTGGAGAAAATAGTTTATTTTTATCGTAAACAAGTCTTTTAAATTTGTCTCAGAGAATTAAATTGAAAAATTAGTAACTGATACTACCGCCCTTGTTCTTAATTATATGAAATATTTCTGTAATTTATTGTGTCCTAGTAACGATGCAGTGGTTGGCGAAATATTTCCTCATACCAGTACCAGATATTTATAAAATAAAGGAATATTTGGTGGAAAATCATAGTGTTCTTATAGAAATTTCGTTCACTGTAGAGTCCCAAAATTCACGCAGGAAATAATTTTGATAGAAGACACGAGCTTTTAATTAAAAATTGTAAATTTTTTTTCATGAAATATATAGGGTTATGTATGGAATAGCATATCGGGTAAATAACCTCCATGGCTTTGCTGGCATATACGCACTCTTTTGTCGAAATTTTTCATCACCGTTTTGCATAAATGTGCCTGAATTTTGTTGACACAGCGCTCAATTTCCTCCTTTAAAAAAACCCCAAAACAAAAAATCCAACGGCGTTAAATCGCACTAAAACGAGAAATTACAGGACCAGCAAGTGACTCATTATTTTTTAAATATTGCTCAACAATGAAGACGCGTTGTTCTTTCGTGTAGCGAATTTAAAAAGTTATGAAAGTTTACGAAACAGAGAATAAAATACAAAATAGTACAGTTCGATGTTTATAATCAGAGCAATTAAAAATTAATATTTTTTTTAGTCGTATCATCTTTTGTTTTTTCAAAGACTTAATGGTGATTGCTTTCCATTTAAATGAAAATTAATTTTTACCCGATGATCTTCAAAAACTTTTAAAATAATTGTTTTTTTAAACGCTTATACGATACTGTCTTTTAACTAAAGACGATTTTGATTGTCTCTAGCATGAGCGATTAGTTTAATAAATTTTTTACATCCATGTAAAATTATGACAGTAGGAACGGTTTTGGCATCGTTTATAAATACGAACAGAAGTAGCGGTGGCTAACCATATTGGGCGAACTAAGCAGATTATGGCTAATTAAGTGCTCGCGTACTTAACGAATATTCAAACTCGAAAACGAAACGTAATAGGACAAAATTTTATTCTATATTTTCGATTTACTTTTCCAGAGCAAGCACTTCCTTTTCGATTGTATCGCGATTTCGAAATTATCCTATGTAAAAATGTGTTGAAATTCATAATATATTGTTTTCTTTTGTACTTAAAGAGCGCAATACTGTAAATTGTAGTAGGTATTATGATAAGAGACAGAAGAATGGTAAATTTAGGAAAACTTAACTTACAGTTTATTTAATATACGTATTCAGAAAATGAAATTAGTAAGAACACATCCCATGTTACACCATTTAAATTTTAATTCGAATTTAAGACTACAGTGCAATAATTTTTGTTTTATATAACAATATCTGCACTGTTTCCAATGTTAGAAGGCGTCAAGAAAAAACCTTCAATTTAATTTTGTAAGAAACGTAAGCATTCACAATTTCTGTAACTATTATGTGCTACTATACTTGATTTTGGCTGGTAACGTATTACCATAAGATGAATACGGTACTTAAATTCATTTGCATTAAGAAATTGAGCTATCTACTTTTTGCGCTGGATCCTTCTATTAGAAATGTCGAACTTTGCCCGTGACAGAAACTACGAATTGTAAAAAGCTTAAGCGAGAGAAGAATCTATGAAAATCACAAACTTGGACAACTAGCTTTGACGTTGACTTAAAGTTCAATATCCTTTTAATTAGTAAAAAGAATATCACGGAATTACTTCTTATAACCTTTTTTAAGACTCGAGTAAAAATTGAAAAACATCGAATACAAAAAATCGAGAGAGATCGTTAGCGTTGCAAAAAAATTAAACAGCAGTTTGAAAGGTTTTCTAATACTGAGTATGATTTATAAAAAATCAAGTCACTCGAATAAAAATTTGGCAAATGGCACATTTTCCGAAAAATGTGTAAAAAATTCCCATCAATATTGAAGCACCATTTTCAATTACAAAATACTAAATTCACTAAAAAACGAAGATGGTATCGCAACGTATGTATCTTCGTGAGTATTTTAAGCTGTAGTAAGCCATCATTTATAGATATTATATTTGTAATTAAGCTAATCAAAGGTCATATTTCGTGTACAACGATCACTCAATTGTTTCCTTTGTACTATCAAGATATTTAAGAAATCACTTTCTACTTTATTCTAAAAGTTACCGCGCAACTTTTGGATCTCAGAATTGTGAAACTAAAACTGATTTATTTGAATCTAAAGTTATTCTTGCAACGTATTGCATAACGTTTGACTATGTAGAATCCACATCTGTAGTTCCTTGCGTATTACATCTTCGTACTGAAGGGTTTATTCCTGTTAATAAATGAATAATAATAATAATTTTGTTTATTTTCGTCCATTATACGAAACACTGTGCGATGGACTCGTTGTTCCAGAGTTATCGATCACGGGAAATTCCGATGCCCCTGTTGTTGTCACATTCGCTGGACAATTATCTATGTACCCCGTCGAAGAAACCGGAACGATAACACGTGGTGATCCCCGTGTGTGAGTAACGGCGGCCAGCAGACGCGTCGTCGGCACGTTTGCCTTCAGGTATTCGGTCGCACCCGGTCCGGGTGACCGTTAAACGTCCGGAAAGAAAAATCCCGAGGGCCGCTCTGGAAACCGGTTCCGCAATTTTTATGGGGTCATCCGGTCGGCCGAAAAGGGGAGGTCATCTCTCATTGAGGTCAGGAGGAGCCGACCCTTTCACGCAGGCCGCAGGCCCGGGCATCTGGTCATCGGGAATTAAAAAGTGCGAAAAAACTTACCTGACCAGTTCTCAGGGGCCCCCCTAAGCATACCGAGCGTACACGTGGACAGCTCTCTCGCGAGGGTTATGCTAATGCGGAAAGGGCCGTTTGGAAGCTGTTCCTCGATGTTTCTCCCTCCCTTCTTCACTGTTCTCGTCTTCTCCACTAACCCCCCTCCCTCACTGTGGCCGTCGTTCCACAAAAGCGACGCACGCCAGGTAGGGTCACTTTTGAGGAACGGGTTTCCGGATTTTTTCGCCCCGATCAAAGGGCTCCAGGTCGCCGGGGTGGGGGGGCTGGCCAGCGAGATCTCCGCCACGAAACCGAGTTAGACGGCTAGCCGGACACGCGCGGACGGCCGTTCGCGATTTCGTTGTGCCATTCGTAGCTTTATCGCGATTAAAAGATTATTAACGTTATCACGGTACCGTAGATCGTTCTTAACCATCGGTCGAGTTTGTCGCCAGTGATCCAAGCTTTGAGTTTTTTGGTATGGGTAGCGCGAATGTGTGAATTTTTCGTCGTTGATCGAACCCGGAAGATTCTTTCAGAAGTATGGATCCACGGGTCGAAAAGTCGAAAAGTCGCGTCTTTGAAATTTGCGGTTGTCTCTAGTGGCGAATTCCAGAAGCGGAAGAAGATTAAGAAAGATCATAAACTTTCAATTCGCGGCTAAGTTCGCGAGGTGCTCATGGTTCACGGTTACCAGTTTTCGGTGAAAGCTAGAAACTCAGTGAGAAGTGTTCGCATCGAGTTTGTCGATGCAACGAAGGTACTAGCTACCAAAGCATCGGGAGATTTATTCCTTATTCCTGGTGGATAAGATGGAAAAATTTGCTCGAATAAAGAGTAGTCGTTCGTTCGGTGAAATTCGAGGGAAAGTTTGGCGGAAGATGCTACCGCGATTGACTTTAAACTTTCGCGTCGAAGCAGCGCCGCTTTAAGTTCCCTTCGGGATCGCTTTGACAACGTGTCGCTCAGAAATCATAACACTGAAAATGCAACTAACAACGTTGATCGTCGGTCACGACTCGGCCCTTTTTTCCTGTTAAATCGTTGACGATCCGTTCGTGGTTGGAATCGATGCGCCGCGCTGGCGAGAAATTTTTTCCAGACTTGGACGAGAGATTAAAATGAAATTAAAATTGCAAGCTCCGCGAAAGCTCCGCTAATCTCCAAGTAAAACGGACCATCCTGAAGGCTCGTTTTGATGAAGCTCGATCTTGAACATCGGACTGGATACAAAAGTTCGGCTCGTTCTTTCGATTCGTTAACCCCTTTGTTCGCGGATTACTTAAAGACTATGGAAAAATATTTCCATTCTTCTGGGTACTAAATGACGAATCGATCGATTCGTTAAAATATTTTTAGATTTTATAGAGCGTTTCGGTATTAAACGATCTATTTGTGGAAACATATTCTACACATAGAAATATAAATGAACGTGTTATTATAAAGGTAGGTCAAAAAATGTTTGAGTCAAACGTTATAACAAAAGTGTTAAATTTGAAGAATAATATAGCAGGTTTACTGCTGATATATAATACTATAATAAGTTGATGATTTTTATCTAATTTCCCAATTAAAATCGTTGAAAATAATCAATGTAATTTCTATTAAAAGCTACATTACAAAATATCGATTGCTTTTGTTAATAAAAGATTAATTTCGTTGAAAAATTATATTTATTTTCTTCCTTATAATTTGTTGATAAAGAATTTGTTACTCTGTGTTTATACAACATTCATGTTTTATTTCTACTTGTGGAATATGTTGACATAACTTAATTGTTAAATTTCGAAACACACTGCACAAATATTGTGCATTGACAATTGTGAATTCACTTGAAACATTTCAAAAATGTTTTGCAAGATTTATTGTGTTTACTAAAAAAATATATTGCGTGCTATTAGGAATATTTTGGAAACTGTTATGTGATATTTGAAAATTTTTATAATGGAAATTCTATAGAAATAATAAAAATTAAAACTTATATTAGAAAAGAGTAATAAGTCAATGCATAGTATTTAACATTTGTTACAATCTCTCTTTGTTATACCAGAATTTTTATTGTAGTATTAATTTATATTTAGAAAATTTTTGTTGACAAGTATCATTTAAATTGCTCAAATGGAACGTATAAATGAAATTCCATGACTGCAACGATGTCCTAAGTGACTCATTGCAAATACATTCCATTTTGTCAAATAATCTTCAACGAATACATGTATAATAATTCTCTTAAACATTCTCCATGATATTCATGAAGTGTTATTTAAAGTTTTTATGGATATTGATATGTACGTGTACGTATATTTTTCAAATTATTTTAAAAATTATGACGTGTATCGTGTTATTGAAACGAAAAAGTGAATAACCAATATTTGTAAAGAGTTAAAAAGTAATCAAATATAAGTTACATAATATAGTGAAAAATTATGATTTCATGATATAAAGGAACATAAGGACAATCGATAAACGATGCAAAGAAAATAAAATTAATTATTGAAAGAACCAGTGATTAAGGTGAATAGAAATAGAAAATAAAATATGATTATATCTGCTGCAGGTGTCTAAAATGATTGAGTCGAAAATGTATCAACATATTCATAATTAAAGAATAATTCATTGCTTGCACGATCTCACATGTTTTTTAATAAGTTTCAATACTGCAATAATTATTGATTCCGTATCCATTAAGTTACATTATTCCACAACTTTAGATTATTCTTTCTCCACTTTTTCAATATTCAATATTCTTTCTCCACGACCATATTTCGAAACTTTTCCAAACGATACAATACGTTCATATAGTAACGTGATTAATAGAGGCTACGAGTCAAAAATTTTAGTTTGTCTTTAATACAAATAAAATAATTGATCCCCGACGACATAAAACAAGTAATTAATATTTTTTGGGTCTCTTTTTCAAGTTCGCAACAAACTTTACCTTTAAACAACGTGTAGAGCTTCGTGAAAATAAACAGATCATCTCGAAACTACGTAAAACTGAACACCAAATCGAAGTTCCGTTCCGGAACCCCTGACAATCCAAGAAATTTCACGACGCTACAGACACGGAATTGAAAAGCTCGCGGACGTTATATCGCCGATCGATTAATTGCTCTCTATTTATGCGAGCGCGTTTCTGTTAAAATTAAGGAACTACCCGGAAACTTTCCTTCCAGTCCCGGTTCCTCGATCGAGATAAGAGTCCGACCGGCGCTCGTTGGCTCGCGGAGGAACGAGGAGACGGAAAAATGGGAAGAAGAATAAAGGGAATATGGCACGGCCATTTTACTTTGGAGTTTCTTTTTCCGGGCGATCCCCCTCGTCGACTGGCTCTCGCAGTGGTCTGCAATGGCGAAAGGGGATGGAAGAAAACTCCGGGAGGCGGAAGGGTGGCTGAATCGGACGGGGGTGGTTTTTCTGACGTCGACCCACCCTCGGGAACTTCAGTCTGCCCGCCTCACCCTCGGTTTTCGGTAGAAATGAAAGACGAATAACATGGCCGATAGCTTGCTTAATGCCTACAATGCGCGCGACAAGGGGTAAGGGAGGCTGTTTCGCAGAAAAAGACGTCGAAAATTGACGGACGCGTCGATAATGAGAACGCGATCCTCCTTTGCGACCGAATCAATGGCTGTGGCTTCCTTCGATTGTTTCTTATTGCGTCGTATACTGCAGCGTTTCTCAAACTGCGGTCCACGAAAACTTTATTCGAACTAGCTGAAAGTTTGTGTGGAACAAAAAAGTTTTTTAATTCAATTTCCAATAAATTATGTCGTGAACGTTTTTGCCGTGAAAGCGAGTATAAACGAAATATCAGATATTCTATAGTTGGGGTTTTCGACAATCCCCCCACTCCTCTCCTGGCAGAAATTTTGCAAAGTTATATAGCTGACACTTTAACTTGGTATATTTTAGAGTTGCATTTTGTATTTCATTTTCTCGTGGCGCGGTAGCAAACAGACAAACGTAACTAAGACTTATTTATAATTGTTTAATATATACCCCGAGTGTAAAAATGAAAATGGTCAACGCCTTCCTTCATTTTCAAAAATAAGAATCCAAGATTTTATATGGAATTTTCATAGCTTGAAGTCTACAAAACAGTGATTGTATCTTCAAATAAACAATTCCTTATAAACCATACGTCTAAAACGAAATTGTCTACTTTAAATCTTTTTTTATTATTTCCGAATTCTTTTCACCGAATCTTGTTAAATTGATTAAATAACTAATATTTTGTTATTGAGATTCTATGGTGTGTTTATTTTTTACTGGAATACGGTTCCCATTGGCCCATCGCTGCACAAAAAAAACAAGGACTGTACGTAATTAACTTGAAATCAACGATTGCAATAATTGCTGTTTTCATATATTACAATTTTTAAAAGTTGGTTCGTTCTGAGGTCGAAACGTGGGTTTCAATAAATATTAATCGAGATTTTTCTTGGTGTTCAGCAATCTGTGCTCTAACTTTCAATAAACTATTTGTTTCGATATTTATCTGATAATGGAATAAACATACCCGTTTTAGATGACATTTAAAATTATATAAGGAACGATATACATATAGGCCAGAAATATGATATAAAAATTACAAAAGAGCAATCCGTAATCTACAGATTAGTGTTACAAATTAAATGTATATAAAATTTATTTACACTTATACAAATAAGCAATCGTGTTAAAAACGTCAATAACAGTTTTGGAGGATTAAAAATTTGAATATTAAATTTAATTGTATCCACTCTAGTTTTAAATTTCTTTGTTTACTACTAAGCTTTTCTTTCATACAGAAAGTCATACTTATAACAGAAGACACATGTATTAAAGAAAATCGTGAATAATGTGAAAAAATAGCGTTAGTTGCGATGCAAATAAAAAATATTTAGTTCACATGCATTGGAAAATGAAATCTATAAAAGTTCGACTTATTTTCGGTACTAATTTCTTTTATTAATTATACTTACATAACGTATAACCAAATTTTCGAAATATTTCGAATTTCACTGGAGTTACATCAGTGTTAAGCAAAATATAACCTAATCGATGGTTATGATTAGTAAGCAATCAATAATTATGATGGATTAATACTACAAATAATCAAAGCAAATATAATCATCTAACATGATTAACTCGTTTATATCTAATAAGGAAATTACTACATTTTTTATTACGATTAAATCGATAAGTTAATGACAAACATGCTAAAATCGTACTAGTAAAAGCATACAGTAATTTTCCATTAAATGATTACAAATTACTGATTTCTGGCTACAGTTCATAAACGTTACGATTAATCTCGGCTATAAACAATTCATTAATGATTCTTTGCAATAATTACAAAGTAATTAATTGCTGCCAAACTTTGCTTTAGTATCGTTTTATATTCTCTAGTACAAGAAAGCATTTTTACAATTCTTTGAAATTATAATACAACGATTATTAAGATGTAAATTAGGTAGACAAGGGTCCGTGGGACCCTACGTTTAGGTCTTAAACTTGTTACCTGCAAAGGGGTCATGAACTGGGACTGTTAGTAGGGTGCCTTATGTTTACACCAGAAGATAGGTCATTTAAACAACTCTTTCTTCCTTTTTTCTTCTTTTAACCGTATTTTTAACAAATTTTTTATTTTGTCGCATTGTTATTTTTTTTTTTAAACAAAAAGTTCTTTTAGAACTATTGCATTCGTATTTGTTATCGCTTTGTCTTTCATTTTGAAACAATTGAAGATTAATTTTTCAGGTTTTGTATTCAGTGTGGTCACACATTTGCATTCGATGTTCTAACAATATTTAATTAGTATACCCATCCGTCTAGTCTATCCGGTGTGGCAAAATGAAAGCAACTCGCTCTGGAACAACGAAGTGCTATCTGCATTCTCCACAAGAAAGGATTAAGCTAGCTTTGTCGTGTACAATATGTACGTGGTATAAACTGTAACGTTATACAAGACTTTCATTGTAATAAAACACCTGTGATTTGATTTTATTAGATTCGACTTACCTACTACCAAACTTTTAAACGGTAGTCTATACTAGCACAAATTTTATAAATGTTATATAAATAATTGAAAAAGCAAACATATACTGAAAGGTACAAACAATTACAACTGGATCAATACATTTTCTTTAAATAACTATTTAACTATATTCGTTTATTTTATAATGCTGTATTAGTTTTATTGTTATCTGCATTATTGTTTTCCTTTCATCGAATATAAGAAGTAACTATAAAGTACCCAATTTTTAATAGCTTTTTATATTTCGAAAAAATACACTAAACTTCATTTGAATATTTTTATAGAAACGAAGAAGAATCTGAGGTTAAATTTGAAACAGAATTTAACAGTGCCTAGCTTTTTTGCACAGTCTTGCAATAAAGTCAAAATCTATTTGCTCGAATATCGCGTATGGCAAGTTTCGAAGTCAAAGAAGAATGTAACAAAATTGAGAGAGCTCAAAAAATTACCTTTCTCGTTTGGACATCGTGCGAGAAAAGTTTAAAGATCGAATTTTTTCGAAACGTCCGATCGCGCGGACAAATCGAAATCGAATTTAGCGTGTTTCCGCGCGCTGGCAAAGCACACTGAGTTTCCATATTGAGTATCCGATTAGAGAAAGCCCGCGTCGAGATTTGCCTCGCGCTAACAACGTTATCGTTTAATTTCCCGATAGTTATACGTCGCGCAGTCGGCTCGCGTGAGAAATCGTCGAAGCTCTACGACGATCCAATGAAAAAACCGCTGGTAAGTTCCGTCGACAACCCTTAATCGCAACGATTCGTCTACGGGCCCGGTGACATAGCATTTTTTGCCAGCAGATAAGGGTAATTAAAGTTAGAAACACTGCTGCATATCGAAGAGAAGAGAAGGAACGAACGACAGGGCGAGGAGGAGGAGGAGGAGGGGGGAGGGGAGGTGGAATGAAACGAAGGGGATGAATCTCGGTCCTCGGAAGAGGGACGCTTTTTGTCACTTGAAATATGTTGAGCGAGGGGTGCGTTCGCCCACTGCGGGGGCGAGGAATGATAAAATGGCGTCACCGAGACAAAGGGTCCTAAGATTTTTACCCCCTTCCAGCTTCGCGCCAACCCCTTTTGTCCTGCTTCTTTAATACGACGCCCGAGTCAACTTCTGGTCGATCGACGATCTTGCGTCGGCTCCGGGCACAATTACCCCTGCCGACACGCGCGAATTTATTCGCGACCGATTATTTATCGCGTCACGCTGGAATATTTTTATAGCTTTTATGTTCCACAGAATATATTACTAAACCACAGGTAGCGATTTATTGCAGAAAAAGTTAATAGAAAATATGGAGTAAATTTTTCTTTTATCGAACTTCGTTTCTGAAGATTAATTGGAAAGATTGTTTTCGATTCATTGAACCCTTGTTATATCATTCAGTTAAAAATAATTGTCCAAATATTTCATTCTTTTCTAATATGTTTATACTTGTACTGGTGAGTTTGTAAATGTTTCAAAAATATCAAAATGTTACAGCAGGTAAATATTAAACTTCATTACAAATATAGACAGACTCGTCATTTTACAAGAAGAGATTAAAGAAACTTGAATTGTATATTGCTTGATAATAAAAGAATATGTGAAAATGAAGAAAGATTATTTAATTATTTTCAGATGGCAGCTTTTTACTGTTTCAGGTAAGTATACCATATGATAAAAAAAGTGTTACAAGCTGCACCTAATATAATTGGTTTCCATACTTTCACAAATTATTGTATTTCATATTTATTTTCCCTTTTATTTATATTCAACACAGATCAAATTTTAATCATATTTTTCATACTACTAAAACGTGAAATATATGAAAATCACCTAGTCCATCATAATTTTAAAAGTTCATTTTACAAAAATAATAAACTATATATAAAGCATATATAAAGAATAAAAACTTTCCTTCGTTGTATATAAGTATTCATATTTTGTTAATCTCTATTATGTTCTTGTATACAAAGATTGTACTCTACCTAAAAGATTATATATTCTTGTATAATTAATACAATCCAGTATATTTTAAAAAATACTCACACTAAGGTCGAGACATTAATTACAAAATATGTTTGATTGCTTGTATCGACTAATTATACATATACATCACGCAAATACAACCATTACCTTAATTTTGAATTTCTATAATACTGTGTAAAACTTCTGTTACGAAAACTATTTTGAATTTGTTGATCCTTTATCCCAATAATTCTCAAGTTTGCTAAAACATTTCGATGGTCTAAAAATAGGCCTGTTAGCAACGTAATTTCTCGAATGCTGTCATTTCTTAAATGCCCTAAAAATATTCAAAATTCTCTCCTTGTCCTGCTCTATCCCTTTCGTATCGTTATTTAATTTCTTCGTTCGAATCTGAGTATTCTTTACATTTTTCCGTAATTGATGTCCGAATATTCGATAAATAATTTGTTCCCATGGTTCGTGAAATTTCGTCGGGAGGGTGGGCAGTTTTTAGGGCACAGATCCGGACTGGAGTCTACCAGAATACTGGAAAGCGATCGAAACGAACGACAAGTCGTTTCCAGGCCGGTGTTTTCGCTTTGCATCTTAACGCTGTATTTATACGCGACGCCGGGGCTCGCTTAAGGGTTTTTGCCAGGCTTTCGCGAAGCTCCTCGAGTACCGCGTGCTCCTTTCCATCCCGAGGAAATCTTTCGCGGCACGAAGAAGGAACAAAAGAACGCGGCCCTAGATGATTTGCCGGATCGCGAATCGTAGGGGCGGCCGGGACGCGAGGGGTGGCAGGTTGCCGAAGGAACGAGGGTAAAAGAAGCGGGAGATGCCTCGGGAGTCGTCGAAGGGGTTGTATTTTAAGATTCACCCTCTCTACTATTTCTGCCGCTCGATCGGGAAGGGGATGGATTTTTCCTTCGACTCGGCCGACCGAAGTAAGGGACGATGTACACGTCGACTATACTGGAGGCAATACTGAACAATTTACGTTGCTCCAAGGCAATCAGAGTACCATCTCGCAAGGGACATCGCACGAAACGCGACCCTCAGATTTTAATGAAACGTTGCAGTTCGACAGAGGACCGTGTGCATTTGATCTTCGTAAGCACGAAATCGCAGGACGTTATCGACTATCGTTCGTTATCAAGAATAGTTTAAAGGATATTTTCTAATCGTGCCACTGACAGACTCTATAGGGTGATATCACAAGCAAACGCGTATTAAATAATATTTTTATTCGAACGAAAATTGTATTATTGTCTATAGAATATTTTTTATACCGAAGAAAAACTTTATAACGATCGAATAAGAATTTATACAGAATACAATTCCTTTACGAATATTATTCTTTAAATTGAAGTTTGATTAGAATAGAGTACAAATTTATTTAATCAGTCAATTTAACTCTCGATAGGAGTAGGTTCTCCATTTTACGCAGTTTTCAAGAAGGAATTGCACACTTTTGCGTGTATTTTCAACTGTATACACAAACACTGGTGTCGAATGTAATCTGAATCGTCTGACTGTGGAGTATTTGAAGAATTTCATAAATTTGTCAATTGTTGTACAAAACTATTCCATAACAAAATATATTTGTATCTACGCAGAAAATGTTAATCCTTTTTTTTTTTATTTGACCCAGCAACGAAGAAAGTTGTACGCCACTGGATTACGAGCTTATAGGTTTACAGAAGAGGTGAGAAAAAATTCCGAGCAGGCCAGAACGTTTGCGTTGGCGCATGAAGCGTCGGTCAAACATTTGCTAGCTTCTTCGAGAAGCACTTTGTCTTACGAGCACCCTCGACTCTCGAAGGCACTTCGCTGCGATCCGGGAGTAACACGAGGCTAGTTCGAGGGACGCAGCGAGGCTCAAGTGCCGCTCGCGGCGCGAAACACATGCCACAGCACTTGTAAGTGCGAGAGGAACGTGACGCGTGTTCATTGAATGCGGACCACACACGGAGAATGAAATTGAAAATGAAAATTTCGAAAGCATTTATTGGCTTTAATCTCTTACATTGTACTCAACATAAAACAATGGTCTTTTTGAGCACAGCGAAATATACAGTGGGGAATAGAAGTGAAACAGTAAAAGTACTTTTGTAGAAAATAATAAAACGAAAAAAACGTTTTAGGGCGAAAAGAAAATTTTCAAGTCGTTCTAAAAAAATTATTTTTGGTTGCGGGGGTCAATTACAAGCATTTTTGACCAGTAGACATACCCCCGAAATCCTACGTACTTTCGACAAAAAAAATTCTTTACTGAAAATTTTGAGAATGGGAGGATTTTAATGTTTCAAAATGAAAAGAACACGTATGTACAGCTTTCATTCTCTTAACAGACAATGGAATTTGTGTAATTTCATTTTCCGTCTCACTTCCTTTTGTGTTCATTTTTGTAACCTGTCAGTAATGTTGTAAATAATACGAAAATGGTAATTGGGCTCTAGAGCCCCATAAAAATGGGCCGAAAAAATACGTTGGATGTATGGTCTACTCGTATACCTCGTCTGTGATATAATAATGTAACTATAATGAAATTTGAAAACTTTCTTCCGGAATATATGCAGAAATAACTTTATTACGAGTGAGGACTGATACGATGCTCACCTTTCATGCTTTTATAGCAATTCATTGTCTGACAATCAACCCTTTGCGGGCAGATGTCAGAATATACTGGAGAACATACTTTTCCCATTTTGAACGCGCATTAGGAAATTCTCTACAATTTCATTGCTGCAAATTCACAAAAATTAATTTGTTTAATACTTTCGGCTCTGATGGAAACGTATGCGTCCATGATATTTAAAAATTAATTAAATATCTTTCTCAGCAATTATTTTCCTCTGTACGTATTCAAGATACTGCGTATAACTAATGTGATGCCAAATCTTTTGAAAATAATCAATAATAAACATACGGTAGAGTGGAATGAATCTATTGATATTTCAATTTTTTAAAATTTCGACAATGGAATAGTTATCAAAGGCTGCTTGTAGACTTGTACAATATATGTTAAAAATTTGAAGTTACCAGATTCGAAATTTAGTAATATTTTTAAACTTTGTTTTCTTTGTGAATTTGTACGATAGTTTTCGTGAAAAAGTAATAAACTAGCTCATTAGTCTTTCTTTAAACAGAATCATTACCATTAGTAATCTCAAGTATCCTCAAATGTATAGAATTTTACACAGATATTTTCCTTTGACATTTTTTCTTATAGTAAAAAATAAATGAGATATTTATGATACTCAAGTTAGGCGGAACACCTCGTATAATAATCCACGTAACCGGGTTACTCGGACAAGATGACGCGCTGCAACCCGGTTAACCCGCTCTGGGAACGAGTTACAGAACTTCGTTGAAGTCAATGTTGGGCAAAATGTAATCTAATTAACAACTGACAACTTTAATTACAAAAGTAATTGCGGTCAGTCTCGAATATTGATTACAAAATCTAATCTGTATTTGCGATTAACGATTATGTTCCTAATTGTAATTGTTTGTAGTTGATTAGATTTTATTTCGCCCAACAACCGTTGCATTTGTTCTAAAAACATAAAATTGGTGAATTTGTTACAATCGTATGACCAGAATGAACTTTTCCTATATTACCGATTGAATTAGAATTGGAACTTGAATTATTGCACATACTCAAATTACATTTCGCTTGAAATACGGAATAATTTGTCAAACAAGCAGGTTATTAAACACAAATATTATCAATTCATAATTATTCTATGCTACCTCGTTTTATGACAAAGTTGAGCAAATTTTATTCACGAATAACGAATGAAAATTCAAGATCCAACGTTTCGGTTCAAGATGAAACACTTTTTTATACATCTAGTTTACAAGAAAAATTAAGGCGAAAGAGTTAAACGATTCATCCTATATATTGTCTCGTCTATATTCTAAACCATCAAGAGATTTAGACAATTGCACGATTTCTCTTGCAAAAAATCGTAACGCGTTTGTTCGTATTATTTCGAAACGGTAGAGGGAGAGATTGCAGGTGCAAAATAAAATCTCGCCGCGCAAAGTTTTTCGCGCCTGACGGTGGAGGAGGGGTTGGGTCAGAGGCCGTGGAAGGGGGGTGGGGGTGCACAGAGATCCGCCGTTCGTTCCATTTCTTTCCTTGTGCTCGACTTCCGGGCCAACGAGAACGTCCCAAAACTTTTCACTTTGCTCGTCGCGTTGCGTCGCGAATCCCCCCCCCCCCCTCGCCCCCTCTCCCCCTCGATAGACCACGAAATCTTTTCGCGAGCGATTCGCCCTTCCGCGCTGCGAGATCTCCTCCGTAAAACGTAGGGGGAGGGATAAAGGGCGACGGAAGGAACCGGGAGGAAGTTCTTTCTTTTTCGCGGGGTACTTTTCTTTAACGGCGGCCGTTGGAAAAGCCAACGGCGTGGAGAGAATCAGTCCGCCCACGGGGTGGGGGGTTTGAAAGGAAAAGAACCGTGACGTCGACGGACGGGGGGAGGAGGTGGGGGGTACAGGGGGAGTAAGGAGAATCCATCCGCCACGGCCCCTCGGAAAAAGGGGTGGCTGGATCGAAAGTGGGGGTAAGACTGGCGGTTGGCGCCCCTTAACTACCCCTTACGAGACAAATCAATAAAAATACGAAAGTGTGCTTCTTCGGTGCCGGCTGGCCGTCGGGAAGGTATCGCGAACGCTCTACGAAAATGGTTTTATATTTAGTAATAATAATCTCGCGTTTGTTTCGATTGAAAACGAATTGTTTCTTATTTTATATCTTTCGGCATTTCCATTCCACTAGCGAAAGAATAAATATAAATTAAATTTCAAGATGGAATTATTTTATTAAGCGAGACGAGGAACACGAACTTGAAACATTTAAGAAATTCAGATGTTGAATCGTATAATTTTTAATTTTTTTTTTTCACGTTGGAATTTCCATTGGAACTTGAGATAATATTTAAAACATGCCATTGAATTTCATAAAAAATCGTAATTTTTTACTTTACGGTTCCCTTCAATTTTTCCATCAAAACTATTATTACCGTAAATGTGAAACGTTTTTGATTTTTTCTTCAAATATTGTCCAATACTATTTCCTGGTATATTGATATTTTACAGGGTGTTCGGCCATCCCAAGGAAAAATTTTAATAGGGGATTCTAGAGGCCAAAATAAGGCGAAAATCAAGAATACCAATTTGTTGATGAAGGCTTCGTTAAACAGTTATTAACGTTTAAAGTTCCGACCGTACTGAATTTTTTTCTTCGAAACTGAGTAGGATTTCGGGGGTATGTCTGTTGACCAAAAATGATTGTAATTGACCCCTGCAACCAAAAATAATTTTTCCAGAATGATTTGAAACTTTTCATTTTCGCCGAAAAATTTAGGCACCTACCCCCCGTCGATTTTTCTTAAAAATTCCTTTTTCATTTTTAGTAATTTTGTTTGACGCCCTACAGAAAAGTTGTCTAATACTTTTTTGTAGGTACCCATGAGCTCTACTTCAGAAAAAAGTTTCATTTAAATATATTCACAATTGTAGGAGTTATGGCTGTTTGAAAATTGAACCATTTTTATGGGGTTTTTCTCATTTTGCGGGGTCAAGGACCAACTTTCCGAATATTTTTAGAATTTCTACATATTTTCCATCAAAATACGCGTAGTTTGCTTTTTTAAACATTAAAATCGTCCAATCCGTTCAGGAGTTATGACGTTTTAAAGATTCGCATGAAATTCAGTGAAACATATCGATGGTATGGTCAGACATTATATTTTCGGAAAAGAATTTTTTTCTCGAAAGTGCGTAGGATTTCGGGGGTATGTGTAATGACCAAAAATGATTGTAATTGACCCCCGCAACCAAAAATAATTTTTTTAGAACAATTTGAAAAATTTTTTTTTCGTCGAAAAATTTCAACACCTACTCGATTTTTTTTCTCGAAAGTGGGTGGGATTTCGGGGGTATGTCTATTTACCAAAAATGATTGTAATTGACCCTCGCAGCCGAAAATAATTTTTTCAAAACAATTTGAAATTTTTGAATTTAATTGTTAATAACTTTTTAACGAAGCCTCCATCAACAAATTGGTATTCTTGAATTTCGTCTTATTTTGGCCTCTAGAATCCCACATTAAAATTTTTCCCTGGGGTGGCCGAACACCCTGTATATCTTTTACTGTACACTAACAAATTAAATATCTATACGTTTTAACAAATCTTAATTACGACTTATTTATTGAATATATATATTATATATAATAAAATAACATAAATAATTTTAATAAATATTTCCAACCCATAAGATTTGGATTATTTTCAAGTTTCGTGCAGATAATATAGAATATCAATCAACTTTTTTAATAAAATTAAAAGAACGCAGAAATTAATAACATATTTTCTTGACACATTCATATTTTAACCTATTTGAATAAAATTGTAGATATTACGTTCTAACTCTTGCGTAACCACGTGGTTTCAATTTATTAATTATAAATAAAATGCATTGGCTTATATTAAATTATTGCAACAAAAAATAAGACTTATAAAGCAATTTACGAATAATATAAACTCAAACTATTTTTGTTATATGCTTGAGAGATTGAGATGCTGTCTTATAATTTTTGATAAACTTCTCAAAATACCGTAACAAAAATTTATTTTAGTTTACTTGGCCCTTACATTTAACAAGCGATTGCTGATCTAATATTGCTCATACGTTTGGAGTAACATTGTTATGTACAGACAAATCACTTGTTGCGTGTGGATCACGTAGCTTAGTACGTCATATTTCTATAGTTTTCTGTAGAAGTTCTAGTGCGTTAACCTCTGTAGGAAATAAGGAAAGTTGATACGAAACATTTGAACCGATTTCCAAAACTTGCTGCAGCGATTCGCGTATATAATTAACGGCTTCAAGAAAATTATGAAAAAAGCAGTTAACTTTTACGTTCGTCGTAGCAAATAGATTAAATAATTTTAATATACAGAATAATTAATATGGTACGTTATGTCTATTGTACGCCTTGATCCGTCAGTCTCTAGTCTCACACTTTCGTTTGCTTGTCTTATTCTTTCCATAATCGCACGAAATACTAGCGTCTCTTCGTTAGTCCTTACGCGCCATATTTGAATATTGTCCTTTCCTTTTAATTCCTCCTGTTATTCAAATTTTTATTTGTGTTCCGTGTAAATTTTATTTAAGATAGAACTCTTATTTTCAAGTACATTTATTTATCTATTCTCATCGGAACTTATAACATGAGAACTTTTGTTATAGAAGTTTCATTTTAACTGATTCATCGGAATCTATTGAAAAAGTTTCGTAACTGTTTCGACCCCAGCTGGCGTCCACAAATGGTCGGTATTGGTTAACGTATCCTTGTTTTTGCTTAACAACAGCTCCCATTCATCGTGCTCCCCCTTGACACACTTTTAGTATTTCTCCTACTTTCGTCAAAGACACTTGCATTTTATGCCGCAAATCGTATTTCTTGAATATTGCTTGCTATATTAAAAAACGTGTCATCGAAGAAAACAGTGATGTAGAAAGTGAATCGGCGTCATTCTTAATCTTTGTCTTATTTTGTCATATAAAATCATCTTTTAAAATCTCTTACACCTTCAGACAAAATTCAATATAATACTAAGCAGTAAAAATTGCAACAATATTCATACTTTTGTTTAATCTCTTGAAACATTGGGATAATATTATCCTATTAAAATTTTACAAATATATTCCAAATTTCCGTTACATGTAGGATTTGATAAAAAGTCGAATGATCATAATTATATTGAATCGTTCTTTATTGATCGATTCAATTGGACCGAAGCATACGAAATATTAAAAAATGGATTTCTAGTTTCTTGCGTCTTTCAAATAATTTTGAAAATACGCTTACCATGTGGATTTTAAAATTCGAAGTTATAAATAATAGTTATAAAGGTTGGAGTCAATATTACAATAACATAACACGTTCGTATGGTTCTTAACATGCAAATAGAAAATAATTTTTTTATGATAGGAATTATCTTTATTAAATAATATTCCCAGCTTTTTGACAGCTCGATAATTGAGCAGTTATTTATAAAAATCTCTTTTCGAAGTCCAAGTTTTGTTCATTGAGGGAATTGTGCAGAAAGTTAAGCAGATGTACACATCCTTGTTTCCTTTTTCAAAATATAGCAAAATAATATGTATTGGAAAATTATACAAAAATTACGAACACAAACCCAATCTTCAAACTTTTCGGTAACAACATACGGTTGAATGTTAGAACGTCTGAAGACAGGTATCACAAAAATCGTCGCGAACATTTTGACCAATCCAATGTGTGTTATTTCTTTTGATAGATCATCACGATTAAAACAGACTATGGGCATTTGACTTCGTACGATCGAAAGAGGCCTGAAGTATGACTTACCCGAATGGTAATAGCTTCTAAAATTCTAACAACAGCCCATGGTGAAACATCCGTACGAAGTATTAATATTACAGCGTTATTAGTTTCTTAAAAAAAATATTACCTGAAAATTATTTACCCAGACCGGAATACTTCCTTTGTTTCGCGATGATTTTTTGGCCAGCGTTCGTTCCCACGAGTTCCACGCGGCCCGTAACTTTATCTTTTCGCACAGCTTGCGCAATTAGACTCGATTTCCTCCTCGAGAGCCAACATCGCTTCCCCGATAAGAATAAATTCGCGTATTCTTCCAGCGAGCGGTCGAAGAAAAGCCCACGGCCGCTTCGGTGACGCTAATTACACGGCGAGGATCTCGGCTCGTTTTCGCTGCACGCTAATTAACTCTTCACGCCGTGTAAAGTACCGGCTCTGAAAAACCGAGGAGCAAGCGGCGCGCGGGAAAGAGAGACGTAGACGGGGGCGGCAAAGAGAATGATACAGGGGTTGGATGGGGAAAAAAGAGGACGGCGCGGAGCAATTTGCGGAACGCGGTGGAAAGAGACAGTCCAGTTTTTCCGTCTCCCTCCGCTGTCCGACCGTTTCTTTTTTTTCCCCCCCGAGCTCCGCGTAAAGCGGACGGGGCAGCAGTTTATGACCTCTAATTAAGTGAAAAAGCGTCGAGCAAGTGGCCGCTCCGGTCTGCGGTGGATGAATAGGACACCGATGCGAAAGCGGAACAGGGGATAATGGGTGCACCTGTAAAAAAAAAAAAAAAAATCACGTACACGCATACATCGAGAGTGGAGAAGAAGGGGAGGAACGCGAGAGAGGGAAAAAACTGCGCCGCTGTGGGCCACCACCTGTTAGAAAAAGTAGCCACCCTGGGAACGGGGGATCAAGGGCACCGCGGGGGATGAGGGATAAAAAACGAGAGCCAGGAACGAGCGCGCACACGTACACACGACACGCACGCACACAGAGCCGGAGCGACGAGAGAGAATCTGGGGTGGTGAAGCGTGCCACGTGCCGACAGTCCGCGAACGTTTACGGACAAGTTGCTTTCCACGAGAGGGCACAAAGAGGGTGATTTTTTTTCTTTCTTTTTAACGCGAGTTCAACCTTCTTGCAACGATCGGAGGAATTAAATTGTAACAGTGTTTGTTTTTTTTTTTTTAATGAGGATTAATGTCAACGACAGCGTTTTTTTGAAAAAGTTCAGTCAACTATTTTATCGTTACTCAAAGGTATTTTTTAGGAATATTGCATGTATTATGCGAAAACTTAGGAATCGAACGATACTTAATATTTGTGGACAGAAATTATTCGTAAACTTTTTATTTTTAAATCGTTCCCTTTCTGTTTCAAGTTAGACTTTTACATCGACACTTTGAAATGGTAATATTAAAATTTTAGCAGCTGTTGTTTATTCGATTGGAAGAATATTCTGAAGAAATGTACGTTTGTTAGTAGATGTTTCAAGGTAAAACATAAGTGTCTGAGTTATTTTTTAAATTAATAGTATTTAAGGAATCGAAAACAGGTTAAACATGGAAGAGAAAATGAGTTATGAATGTTTCGAATAATTGTTTTATTTCACTAATAATAAGAGAAAAATTTGTTTTTTAGGATTTTGTTTTAGGAGTAAAATATTTTCCAAATTACATTTATTAATGTTCATTTTAATCCCTTGCCTTACAATTTAATTTCTGATTATGCGTGCAGTAGCCAGACACTGAATCTTACACGTCAGAAAGAACATTCAATTTATCTATTTACTTTCGTTAATCGTTGGAAAATAATGGAAGATAACCATAATTAGAAAGTTTCAAAAATTAAGTCTTTGTCAACGTGTTAATTTTCAGATAGATTTTTTAAGGAAAGTTTGTTAAACTGTGCTCCTACTAGGTGTGTTTTTTATTTTCTTTTTTATGAATAAAGGGTTCCTCGAGGCACGTAAAAGATTCAAGCGGCCGTTTTCCCAACGCAGCTGGTTTCTAATTTGTTTCGCTATTAAACGCTTTCCATTAAAGCGAACTTACCGTCGCTGAAGATAAAAACTACGCAAAGAAAGCCGAAAGATAAAGGGATAGTACGGCGTTTCGCCAGTGAAGAGGGTAAAGCACGAGCGGTCGTAAAGCTCCGGAGAATTGGATGATAAATTTAAAACACTGTTAAAACGCCCCTAATGAAATCTGCACGGTGGATAAGCTCGCAATTTTTTCCACGTTTTAATATTTTAATTATCCGAACACTGACAATTTGTAATCAATATTTTAACTCTCAAAAAATCAGCAATTTTTCCAAATAAATGTACGATGAATTTTTCAAAATAAAGTTTACATTTTAATAGCCGAGACACGAACCAACGGGGGATGGAACAACCCTCTGTTGCCATCTGATGTTCAGCCGGTGCACTTCGTAGCAACGAAACTCAGCATTTTTTCAACCCCTTACTTTCAACCCTCCGAACGAATTAAAACATAAAATAAAATATTTATTTTTCTCTTCAACGATGATACTTAAGAACATTAACATTAATAAACACTTTCGCGGGGTTGAAAATATACCTGAAACCAGTGATTCAAGTTGACTCAAACCAGCTTGACTCACAACACGAATATTCAAGTTAACTCAAATTGGTTTACAAGCTAGTTAATTTTATAAAGCAATAAATCAAACAAGATTGATCAGCTAAACATATTAATCGGGCAGTCATAGCCAACATACACAGATACATTGTAAAATCAGTCAAAGGTAATGGAATGTGATCGAGAAAGTTTGAGTTCAGTTAAATTTGATTTTACTAGTATTAATAAACGATTTGTACTTACAAAAACTTTTAGTTTTCATTTTATCTATTAGTTAATAATTATACGAATCTGTCAATATATTATCAACAAAATGAACATAGTTATTATGAAAAAATACAGACATTTTTATTTATCTTTGCTTGGTATTAAAATACTTATTAATTTCAAATTTCAAATTACTTATATCTCGAGAGCAAAACGCGTTAGAATATTTCATTTCTACGTGCATATTTATTTCAAATGTAAAGTTTTATTTCATAACAAAATAGATTTAATTTCATTATTGTATAAAATTTATTTCTAAGGGTTACATTTTCATTAAAACTAGACATGAAATTCTATTTTCATCTGATTGTAAATTCAATAGTTATAATGTACCGGAAAATATTAACACTATTTCTCATTTGAATTCGTTACTCGAATTACATTGTTTAGAGTTGAAAGTATGATACTATTTGTTGACTCTAACAGAATTCACGACGTCAGACATTTAATCCCAGGGTTCCGCTAAACACAGTTTGAAGACCACTGTTCTAGAAGTTGCTCTATAATAAAGCTCCTATCACCATGAATTTCTGTGCTTCCGTCGACCACATACGCTTCTAGCGTCTTTCTACCTCGTCCTGAATAACGATTGACATACCTTAGGCGCTGTACTTATCATAATCGCATTGCACAATACCCACATTCCAGTCTCGCAATTATTACTTTTGCACAAATGGATTACATTCAGTTCACTTAAAGGTGATTACCGAAAAAATTCGTGATCTGTTTGATAGTTTTACTCTTCATGTCTCAGTTTTATCTTGACTAAATAAACTAAACAAGATGCAGGGAGTAGTTGAAGGTGTTTATAAAAAAAAGGTGATGCATTTTAAGGAAACAACAATAGTTTGACTATCATAACAGAATGTGGCAAATAATGAAAAATAAGGAATAAACAAACATGTTTAAAGAATATAGAGCCTTTAAATATTTTTTGTAAAGATACACTTAACAAAAATTTTGTTTGCTTTTACTATTATATTATATTATAATAATTACAATAGTGCAGAAGATTTTTGTTGAATTCACTTAAAATGTGTTTTTCTCAATATATGTCTTCCTAAAATTCGTCCTTATTTCTCTAAAAGCTTCATATATACTTTGCTTATAAAATACAACTTCAAAGATGAAAATTATTAAATATTTCAATGTAGTGACTTTCATTATTGTAGCTAAACTTTCAAAATGCAGTCTTCCTCTCATTCCTTGTTCTTCGTCTTGTTTCTGAGAGAGTAGTGCAAATAGACTTTATTCGGTAGGAAATGCCTAAAAGAAAGCGTCGTTACAATCAAATCCACTTTGAGCAGGAAGGATCGTCAAACATAATCTTTGATTAGAAAATAAGCTTGATCTTCTATGATTAGAAAAACAAATCAGAATGCTTGTCGTTCTGAGTTCTGAGCAAGACATACATGTAATAAGAATACGAACAATTTATGCTTCGCTTCGTTTCTTGTTAGCGACAAGTAGGAGATTATTTAATTTCTCGATCCAATAACTAAGCAGATACACGGGACAACAATCAATAATCGAGGTATTTTTAACGTTCGAAGCCAACTGAAGTTGTTCAAGCCGTTTTGAACCAAACGAGCCAATTCGAGGCAACCAAGCTGTTTAAGCCGTTTTAAATCAAACAAACCGTACTGTCTTGCGAGCCAGCTTTAGCCCAAGTCTCCACCGGCTCGACTTGTTTGAAAACTTGCGAGCAAACCGGTCTTGAATGCTATTTCTACTCGAAACCAATCAACCACCGTATGAGAGCCCACTCTGTCCGCGATAAATTTCAATAACGATCGTTGTACTAAATTCACGTATACCGCCCCAAGTATCGGTCTTCGTGGGCCGGTGGATACCCCGAGATGAAATATTCCGCGCCCTGCGGAACAAAGAGGTGGGTCCTCACCCTCGCGACGGCGCGGCGCAACACGCGCGAAATAAGCGTCGCGACGTTAAATCTTCATGGAGGTCTGGAAGACCGCGTTAATGTTCGGCTAACCATGTAAAACCGTGCTTACTTATCTCGCGGAAAACAACCCCTGGCTGGGCCGGGCGCGGGGTAGGGGCGGCTCGCTGCGCGAAAAGAGGAGGGTGAACAGGAGACGGAGGCCATCCGCGGCAGCATTTGCTTTTTAACGAAAATTAACGGCCACGAACCGAGATTCTGCAGATGCTCCGCGTAATCTAATAGCCAGCGAAGTTACCGCGCCAAGGGTGGCGGCCTGAGGCCAAGACGGGGTGGCCCGTGGCTTTTTCTAATTTATTATATCTCCCCCGCAGACCAGACCCACCCCTCCCCCCTCTCGCCGCGTCGCTTTCCTTTCGCCGTCAGATTCCACCTACGCCAAGTTATTTCTACGTTATTACTTGCCCCTGGCCTGCGTAACCTACGAACCATGCGAGTTTTCCCGGAATTTTATTCACCAGCGACCATTCGCGGACTCCGATCCGGACGGTCTCGTTTCGCTTTGAAAATTTTGCTGGCTGTTCGAATCATAGAATTATCGAGAGATTTCTCGGTCGAGCAACAGAATGTTACCGGACTATTAATGTTAATACATTGCTAACCGATTTGGGGAAATATATATAAGATGTTCGGCCACACCTGGGAAAAATTTTAATGGGAGATTCTAGAGACCAAAATAAGACGAAAATCAAGAATACCAATTTGTTGATCGAGGCTTCGTTAAAAAGTTATTAACAAAATTATTAATAAAATTTGTCCACCTACATGAATTTTTTTCGCGAAAGTGCGTAGGATTTCGGGGATGTGTCTATTCACCAAAAATTATTGTAGTTGACCCCTACAATCGATAATAATTTTTCCAGAATAATTTGACATTTTTCAATTTCGCCGAAAAATTAGGCATCCCTTCTCGAGTTTTCCTGAAAATTCGTTTTTCATTTTTAATAAATTTGGTTGGCGCTGTATAGAAAAGCTGTTTAATACTTTTTTGTAGGCATTCATGAATTCTACTTTCTCCCAAAAATTTCAATTAAATATATTCACTATTGTAGAAGTTATGGCTGCTTGAAAATTGGACCATCTTTATTGGATTTTTCTCATTTTGCGGGGTCAAAGAATAAGTTTTCCCAGGGGTAGCCAAACACCCTGTACGAGGAACATGTTTGTATTAATTTTATGGAACTTAAAATCAAAGATAATATAACTGGTACCAGGTGAGAGATTATTCTGATAACAATGACATAAAGGGTGCCCCAGGTTTTAATGTTCAAACTTTATCAATATATTCTATGGCATTGAATAAGGAAAAATATTGCATATCTCCATATTCTCAATTCATGAATACTTATGGCATTTCGATATGAAGTCTAACAATTTACTAATAGCTATTTCTGGCGAAAATTACTTAAAAAATCTTAGGTGACTACAGATAGCATTTGATTAGTATCTTACATAGGCTGGCATTGCACCTAGTTTTATCATAATATTATATGACATACTGTTACCAGCACTAATATGTGTTAAGTAGTTCTTGTCTATTAAAGGTACCACAAACACGAGAAATGGTTAGTTAGATCAGGCGTTAGTACTTACGCTGGCGTGTGTCCAGTAGGTCTTGTCTGCTCGAGCTATCAATGATTACGTTACAAATTGTTTCCCGTTAGTGTACTATTTGAATCTCTAAATAAGCTTGCTGCAACATTAGTGTTTTAAGGTATTAGCACAAGAAATGGCGTGCTTGTACAAATTATTGGTGTTATAAATAGACAAGAAGTACTGGACATACACAGATTTCGACACCACTGTATTATCTGACTCTTTGGCGCGGCTAGGTACAATATTAGCCTATTTCAAATTTCAATCTCAAATGAAACAAATTTCAAGAAATACACTACGATTGAGAAAAGTAAATTAAGGTTACAGTCTGTTGAAGTTACCAATTCGTAATTAAACATTGACACTTAAAATTTGTAAGAACTACAAAAGACATTATCTTGAGTAGGGGAAAAACTACTGGAATCACGACAGTATTGGTATTATATTTAAATAGATTAAGTTTCAAACCAGTTAACTTCTATCGATACCTTAACAATTAAGTTTAGACCTTTTTCTTCAGCTTGTATTTTCAAGGCAAACGCATCAATTTGTACGGTTTTGTCGAGATTTAGTAATAATGATTATTCCGAATGAAAAGTGTAAAAGACTCCGGGCCCATTCAAACGCAAACAATTTCTTTCAGAGTCGTGGAGTTTTGGTTGTTCATAAATAACAATAATAAACTTCAGATTTGGGCCAAAAAATGAATCCACCATCGGAGGGTGAATAAAAAAAGGAAACGCGTTTTTAAAAACGTGCATTCAAGTGTTACCGTATCGGTCGATCCCCATACGAAACATTGACACATTTTCCCAAAAGAACACAACCCATTCACAAAAGTCGTAGCAAAGTATCGTCTTCAAGTGTGGTTCGAGAGTCTGAAAATTCGTACGATATAACCGCAGCACTTGCGTCTGAACGGGTCTCGGAGCTCTCGTTTCGGTAAATTGAATCAAATTGTGCAATTTTCATCGTTCACGAGAGGGCTGGGAAACGCCATCGTTCTTTTTCGTCCCGTGTAACGGGAACGCGCGTTAAGGGATACCCTTCCGTGCCGTGCTTTTTGTCTGGCAGCAACGAAGACAGTATGTTTTCACTTAAAGGGCGGTTTAGCCACGATATACCCAGTGCCGCGGAGACACGGTGTCCCGGGCAATTTTTCACTCGGCCCCCGAGCCCCAACGTTGCCGAGCGGACGTCGCCAACCACTTCATAAAATTACTTTATTACTCGTCCGGCCCTTGCGGTGACCACCGGTGTCCCTTTTCCGAGACCATTTTTTACCGCGACATATGTCGACGAGGGTCTCGCTCTCCGAGGAGTTTACGGCCCGTACCGCGGACGCTTTTTCCTTGACCGGTTCCCTTTTCCCACCCTTTCGCCACGGAGGGCCCGTGCACACGCGTACCCCAACGAATCTGGAATTTTTTTCAACTCGATTATCGTACACCGGACCACTTACGCCTGGCAACTTGAGCCGTCTGGTTGGGGTTGTTTGGAGGAAATTTAAGAACATGCTCTGTGTCGGGAATTCCAACATTTTGTATTATCGGACACTTCGTTTATTTCCCATCTTACTTAAATCACCTAAGGGACCTTTCTACTTTGTGGGATTAAAGAAATCGAATTTTTTTTGCGTTTTCTTTTAGTATGTAGTCTCGAAAATATATCTGCCAAATATTAAATTGAAATTCGTAAAACTAACGAAGCTATGGTCACCTAACTGATTGTAACATTTATATTTTTTAAAAAACCGTACAAAATTTGGTATCGAATTCTGATTAGCTTCCGATGTAAATAGGAAATATATGTATAGGAAAGACGAAAGGAAAGAATCTTGAGTTCCTGCTGTCTTAGAATAGTCTAACAACACGTATTAAAAATAGTAAAACTTTACACACATGCAATTGCAAAACTATTAGTGTTTCATCTACAATTGAGCCACTGTTAGAAGCGGTGAACCTTCCCCTTTAAAATGGCTTTTGGTTTTTGTCGATCCGACTTTCCGTTTTCGAGATATCGTCGTGTAAAGGGAAGCGTAATTTTTAAAGTTCCACTACGCATCCGTCCGTCTTACGAGCGATCGCCCATTACCGCGTATTAAAAATAGTAAAACTTTAAATGCGTGCAATTCCGAAACTACTCATGCTTTTTGCATAAATAAACCATTGTTAGAAGCGGTGAACCTTCCCCTTTAAAATGGCTTTTGGTTTTTGTCGATCCGACTTTCCGTTTTCGAGATATCGTCGTGTAAAGGGAAGCGTAATTTTTAAAGTTCCACTACGCATCCGTCCGTCTTACGAGCGATCGCCTATTACCGCGTATTAAAAATAGTAAAACTTTAAATGCGTGCAATTCCGAAACTACTCATGCTTTTTGCATAAATAAACCATTGTTAGAAGCGGTGAACCTTCCCCTTTAAAATGGCTTTTGGTTTTTGTCGATCCGACTTCCCGTTTTCGAGATATCGTAATTTATATAAAAGGTAATTTTTTTCAATTTGGACTATCTCTGTCTCCGTCTGACGCGTCGCGCTGGACCTCTCGCTCGCGCGTGAGTCGAGACAGTCACGTGACCAGGAAGCGTAGTATTTCCAAGAATTTACTACGCACTATGTACTATGTACGCGCACGAGATGAATGAACTCGCGCGACCGCAACGAAATGTAAACAAAGCTTCGGACAGTCATATCTCTGGAACTAGCCATCGCATCGACTTGAAACTAAAATCGTCATATCTCCGGAACTAATGAAGCTATCGACTCGCACAAGCGCTCATTTTAAAGGGCATTTCATCCTCTATCTGATGACTACATCAACCATTATTATTTATGTTGTCTTCTATGTTTATTTTCACATTTACTTTGACGCTATATACCCAATGAAATTTAAGCAATTTCTACTGATCGTACGACTAGTCTACGATAAAACTGGATTATAAATTGTTTATTTAATTGAAAAAGAATTTAAATTTGTATACAGCACATTCGCGTACTAGCCAACATTTTTTCATAAATAATTGTTTTCTCGTTGTTTTCTCGACATATTATTGTCGAAATTCGTTTTCAAGTGTGTTTTATAACTCGTAGATTCTATAAGAATAATTTATGATTCGAATTTATGGATCACTAAATAGAACCAAGTTTGTGACGAACGTAAAAAGAAACCATTTTTCTTATGTAATGCATTAATCTCTCATTTACGTTATTTATCAATACATCGATACTTTTAATTAAGCATCTTTTAAAACGGTACGAATATAAAGTAAGCATACCCAAATACAAAAAACGTTGAAAGTGTCGTGTACACGAAAAAGGATTTGAAAACTGGGCTCGCGTTCTTTAGCCGTGACCCAATATCTTTCAAATTTTCTAGAAGATTGGATTTCTGTGTTGATTATTAAAATAAGTTATAATATTGACAGAACTCGTCGGTTTCTCATCGTGACCTCTATTCATGAATGTGTGAAATAGCTCCACGATCAACGATCCAAAGCGTGATATTCGTGGCTGACCAATCGCGGTCGAGATTTTTTTCTGAGCGGTTAATCGATCGAGGTAACATCATCCGCGCGATGGATGTAATTAAACTTACGGGAGAGAGCGCGGGAGCATTATGGTGGTCGAGCATGGTGATTCGATCGATGACAACGCATCCCTACGGATGAACGGGACATTGTTGATGAAATTATCAACGAACCGCAGCGTCACGAGTGACTTGACAAATGAACTGCAAGTTCCCAACGTATTCATAGTATCATCTACTTCTGTGCAGATTCAAAACGAACAAACGCCGTACGAGGCTGAAAACGTTGTTCCGTTTCGATCGACGCGTACAATTTCCCGTTAAACACCTTCGACCGCAATCACCGAACGCGAACTGCTCCCACGAAGCAATTTCCATGGCAAAGACACTGTTCTTCGATGCAAAATTAACGAAAGACCATTCGAGACAAAACGATCGCACAGTGTCACGACACGCTGTAAAAGATACAAATATTTAATGTTTTAATTTTATATTTCGTTTCATGGAATCGATAGAAAACGCTCCTCTGATATATAAACGTCGCAACTAGGTAACATAAAGAACAGATTGAGGTTAATAATTACGTTCGAAGAGGTATAAAAATCACATAAGCCTGAATAATTAATAGATAGCATATACAGGGTGTTCGGCCAACCCTGGGAAAAATTTTAATGGGGGATTCTAGAGGCCAAAATAAGGCGAAAATCAAGAATACCAATTTGTTGATGAAGGCTTCGTTAAACAGTTATTAACGTTTAAAGTTCCGTCCGTACTGAATTTTTTTCTCGAAAATGCGCAAGATTTCGGGGGTATGTCTATTGACCAAAAATGATTGTAATTGACCCCTGCAACCAAAAATAATTTTTCCAGAATGATTTGAAACTTTCCATTTTCGCCGAAAAATTTAAATATTAGAAACGAGGGTTGCCAATGACGTTTCAACGTTAAATCGGGTTTCGAGACCATCGCGCGAGGCATCCCTCTGTAATCTATCCACGCAGCAAACCGTGCTACGATCCACTTCCCGCGATGTATACCAACCTAGCCGAGTAGCAAGACACTGCAGAGACGTAATTTCATTGCATCCAGTCCAATGATGCGTTACCCTGATGGTATCGGTATTACGCATGTCGACAGCAACCACTCGTGCCTCCACTTTCACCCCTTCGCCCTCTTCGACATTTACGTTGCACTCATCGACAATCTTAACTGTCCTATCTGCCGAAGATGCTTGCACGCGCGAGCCATTTTTGATAATTATATTGGTAGCAAAAGGGGAGTACTAGGCTGACGGAGAACGTAGCGTCTTTGAGGATTTCCTCTCCTTTCGAAATACGAGACATAACGACTTTGTAGAAAACTATGCAACGTAAAACTTGATGCATTTTTTAAACTACTAATTCGATATATAAATGATAAAATCTAATCTCTTTTCGCAATAAAAAAGAAATTGTAAAAATCTGCTGAAAAGTTGTGATCTCAATTATCGAGGTAATATTTGGAGCCTTCTGTAATTTACTATATAGTACTTGGTTTCTGAAAATAATTGTGGTAAGACCTCTAAGAGACACTGATAATAGGACATAAAGAAGTAAATATTCTTGAAAACTAAATCCACAATCCTGTATATTTGTAGATTATTTTTGTTCATAGGATATATTATCAATTACAGTCGAGCCTCGTGGAATGCGGATTTCTGATGAATTTTAATTATTCAAAATTGCTTTTCATTTCTTTTATGAGATAGCAAACAATGCAAGAAGGATTGACACTATAAAGAAATACTTTTAGAGGAATGAAAAAGCAAATAAATCAATCAGAAAGTACGATGTATCTTCCGAAAAAATGTACCGAATGTACAGAATGTACAAAATTTACTAACGCGTCGGTTCAGTATTAGTTATTTCTACTTGAGCTGGTGTTTATAAGTATCAGCTAAAATTTATCACGCCACTGTCACTATTTGCAAGCTTCAACGCAATTAAAGATAGCAAGTAAGGAACAGTCGCGACAATCAATTTGCAACGTGTAAATACGGTTTACAAAAGAAATTGTATTGCACATTTTCGATTTATTTTTTCGTGAAATATTTGTCAAATATAGATTTAAAAACAGAATATATTAAAAAATTATTATTTTAACAGTTCAAATTGTTATGAACCTAGTCCTGACACTTCGAATACGCGTGTTGAGATACACAATAAGTGTTTTAAGAAGACAAATCAATTTTACGAGCGATATCTCTTGTACATACATAATATAAATAAGATAAACCTTTTCTTTTGAAGAGCTGAAATACATTTTGTGAATCTGAAGTAAACTAGACACACTACCAATTGTTAAAAGAACATATAACTTCAGAATTTATTTACAACTTGTCTTTGAATATGCAGCCACAACAGTATATGAAATTTTCTGTTTTTCCAGATGGTTGGACAAAGACTATTGTCACGGGGAGAATGAGGAACTGAAAAGAGGGGGAAAATGACGGCGATTCCGACTCGGATATAAATCCAAGGCGGAGGTGGGACACGCTCGCCGGGGAACAGGGTAGATTCTCACGTTTTAAGCGCGACTTGCAGACAAAGTTGGCGACTTAGCTGAACATTTTTCGGGGTTATCTTAATCTCGCCAGGATTAGGTGGCTGTTACGTCTATGGAAAGGAGCGGACGAACACGCGCACAGAGAAGGGGGCTGGGAACAAACGTGAGTGCAACTCCTCCGGTGCATCTAACGCGCACACCATCCACTGGAACACCGTCGTCTCCACGTTCCTCGTGTGTGTGTATGCGCGCGCGCGTGGCTGTTATTGTGTACGTTTCCGCACGAAAAGTTCGTCGCCGCGGATACGCGAACTTCATTGCACTAGCCTTTCCGAAATCCGGCCCTGGAAGTTCGCGGAAGTCGACGACGAATTTAAAATAAAACTCGACGCGCTTGGATTTCGAGATTCTGTGAGCCACGATGAAAGCTTCTTGGCCACTTAACAAGTTTCAAAGTAATTGATTTCGAATTAATTCCACCGGTCAGGTGCAAGATATAGAGGTAGACGTATTAAAAGTTAAGAAACGGAACTCGATAGCGATACGTACAAAAAGTTGGAGTCTTTTTTAAATTCCGATGGAATTAATCATTTTCTGCTACTTTACAAATTTCACAAATTTCACTAATTTTGAATTACTAACACGGTCAGGTGCACGATATAGAGGTAGTCATGTTAACCCTTTGCACTCCACTGGCGCCACTATGGCGACAAACATAATACGTACCATAGCCCGATTAAAGTTACATTTATGATGACATAAACTGAATTTAGAAAATATATAAATAAAATTTAAATTATAGGTATTCGTATACACGTTTTTGGAGAGAAGAATATTTTTAGAAATTACATCACAAAATTTAATTTGGTATTGCTAATCGTTCATGTTAATAAATACTCTCGGAGTGCAAAGGGATAAAAATTAAGAAACGAAACTTAATATTGATACGTACAATAACTTGGAGCTTTTTTAAATTCCGATTAAAGTAATCATCTTTTACTACCTTGCAAATTTCATGGTCAGAAGGACTGATTTCGAATTATTTCGATGGCTGGTTACGCAAAACGGGGATAATCGCTCGTAGATTAAAAACGGTATACGAAATTGACGTCCGCAAGGGCATCGTTCTTCTGCAAAATCAGTTCTAATTAAATACTCTAGTCTTCCAAATGGATGTCTCGACGAAGAAGATTCATTTGTAATTAATTCGATATTAAGTTACGCAATGTAGGGTTGGTTACATTGACGTTGGAAAACGGTGATCAAAATCGATATTTATAGGAGATTTGTTTTCTTCCAAATATGATGTAATTAGTTTCACAATAAATTTTACAGACTTAGGATTAATTCGTCGGTATTTACAATACTTGAAATTGATTTTTATAAGAGATTTACTTCAAATTTGGTGTAAATCATATATTTTCAATCTATAAGCTCGATAATTAAAATACATATAAAGAGTGGCCATTCTGAGATTAAGAATCGGTACATTTAGATTAATATTCATAAAGATTTGTTTTGTTTTCAAACTTTATTCGAATAAGACATTCTTGGCTTTTTAACACATGTTACAGTCGATTTAATTCATTGGCGAATTGCAGAATAAAGTAGTTGCCATTTTGAAATTTGGAAAGAGTACCTTCAGTTAACATTCATAAGAACTTCGTTCTTCTTGATATTTAATTCAGATCAGACATTGTAGGCTTCGCAGTAAATGTCGTAATTAGAGAGATTAACTTCAAATTAATTCCATGATAATTTTCAAAATATGGAGATGTTCATCTTGAGACTAACAGATGGTGGTCGAAGTTAATATATGCAAGATAGTTGTTCTTCTTCAAATTTTTCTTAAATTAGACTTCTAATTTATTTCTCCACAACAAATATCACGATTGGAGATATTGACATCGATTTAGTTAGTAAATTACAAAATAAAAACATAATCGTTTGAATATTAAGAAGTAGTTCTAGAAATGAACCAAACTTACTCTAGACTGTAAGAATTTCAATATTTGCAGAGTTTTAAATAACAATGATGCCATTTGGTACGCTATAAAATAACAAGTACGTTATCGAAATATTGAATATCATTGGATATGAAAAACTGGTGTAACTAATGTTCCTCTGTAACATGATTGTCAATTTTAATGGCTAAAATACAGATCGAATAATTTTCTCAGGTGTCTGTTAGCGATCCAGAGCGAGATTAGTCGCGTGTTCATTATTGGAATCACGAGTACGTCACGTCGCGTGTTCAACGAATTCCACGCACGTTCGCGGGAGAGAAAAAAAAGTGCAACGGGAAAGCGTAAAAAAATTCATCCGCGATCGTGCTGCAGAAAATGGAACAACAAAACGACAGAGGAGGGATGAAAACTGTTTACGCGAAATCCCCCGGAACGTGGAATCGTCACGTCGAAAGCCCTCTCGTGTTTGGAAATCCGTGCCGCAAGGGTCGAGAGATCGAACGTACGTTCCTTTTTTTCGCGTGAAACGAGGAAAAAATAACAAAACAGCCCCGATAAGGGGTTGAGAGACAGGGAGACGCGAAAGGATGCAGGATACACGGCAAAGTCCCATATCCTCTCGTTGGCGGCTTGCGGTTTCAAGCAACAACCTCCTTCCCTTCTCACCGACGCGTATCACCCACTCCCCTCCTACTCGCTCGACGAGTGAACGAGCATCGGTGGAAGGGGTTGGAGCGTAGGTGCGGGCAGCCGCTCGTTATTTTTATTGGCCACGTTTATCGGAGGGCTCACGGGGCGAAAAAAAAAGAAGGGAAAAATGCGGACCAGGCGAGAAAAAAGTTGAGCGTCGAGTGAGTCAATCCGGTGATTTTTTTCCGCCCTGATTTCAAGGGGGATGAACGAATCGCTACCCGAGGGGTCGAGAACGAGCCGTTTTTTTGTGGTTTTACAGACAATCACCGTGTCGAGCGTTGCCCCGTTGTCACCTGGCTTCGAGCAAACTCTATGGGAACCTGTGTACGATTTTATTAGCAAATCAAGCGTACGTGATTTGAAAATATCGAATTACTTTTTCGCACAACGGTTAAATTGCAAATAATTTCAGTATAGGAACAGGTTTTAACGAAGAGGAAACTCTTTATCCCCTCAAGGCGAAAATCAAAACTAGTTAAGCTCAACAAGTTGTTTACAATTTCTTAGACATAGTTATAGTCTCTACACGTTACGAAGTAAAACGGTTCAAGTTGAACGTTCATCTTTCTTAACGCTAGAACTACCGACAATTATGGTGTACTTATTTGTACCAAAGAAATTAAATAGCTACTTGAAGAAACGTATAGTGCAATGAAAATAAATGTTTGCAAAAATCCAATCGAGTAAATTTGTTACAAATTTTATTAGAAATTACAAATGGTTCATTTTGATCACATAGATAGTTCTAGTGTTAAGTAGGTAACGATCTATAATAACAATAAAATAAAGAAAATAATAGTAAAAAGAATTTACTTGACGATATAAAATTTACATGTAAATGTAGACATGCAAAAAATCATTCTCATGAAGTCAAAAACAAAAATAGTTTGTGTTTTGATCAGAAGCAACAATAATAAGATGTAGCAAAATAAAATAAAACTCCTATTACTCAAAATTATAACTATATATATGTCCATAAAGCAACAATAAAAGAATCAGATGAAAATAAAATTATAATAAATGCCATAGTGTATTTTAGTAGACCGGAATTATCCTAATTGTTAGCAAATATTAGATTTCTTTATTTCAGATGAATAGAATATTGTTGCTTCTTTGTACATACATGTATATGTATGTACCATGATTAAATTTAAACGATCGAATGAATTTCAGTTTATACCTAAATTTTGTATTTTCTCTTGTAATTTTTCAGTAAAGCTTATTCTTTGCATATTTATATTATATTTTTAAATACTTTTGCACCATAAATGTTTCGTTTAATATACCAACAAAAATATTGTTTTATTTAAAGATTCGTTTCTTAATTCAGGACAGGTTAAAATATTGACGAAACAAGAAGTCAAATAGTGACCTGTAGCAAGCTTCCTCTGCGTTGACAGTTGGAAAAGTAAAATGATGCACGCAAAATATACATATTCTGAAGGTAGAAGGGGTTTTCTCTAAATAGCAAGCAAGTGTATTCCACTGTAGAAGCCATCTTGCCTCGGACAAAGCAACGTTGGGTTTTTCCGGTTGCTTTCCTGGCCATTTTCCGTGGACTATGCGGAAGCACTAAATAATGCGGATGCTCCTGGCGTCCTGAAGGGGCGGTAAGAAGGGGGATGGCTCTGCTCTGGGCCACGGAGAAGACCGACGGGAGGGGGGTTGTTAAGGAAGGAGGGGATAGCAGCACGAGCTGGAGATTTTGCGCGCAGAGTTATAGTGAAACTTTCGAGCATTTATTTCACGAATCTGCATACTACGTCCGCCGTCGTGGCTGCCTCGCGAAAGAGGCTACTGGAGGGGTGCAGCGAGACGAGTGTCCTCGGCTTAGTAAGTACATGCACCACCAAGGAGGGGTCTTGTGTGTTTTGCTGGCGTCCAGAAAGGGGTTGCAGGAGACGACCGACGTTGCAACTCTAGCCACGTCCGACGTGGCCGCGAACCCCTTCAGCAATCACGCTGATTTGCGACTCGATGATAATATCACCCTCCTTATTTTTCATCATCAACCACCTTCAAGTCGTTCGTCCTCAAGATATCTCTCTATCATTCCTGGCTAACTAATAACACGCATTCTTCGTATACTCATTGATATCGCGTATATTGTACTAACGTCTACTGCTGTCATACAGGGTGTTCGGCCACTCCAGGGAAAAATTTTAATGGGAGATTTTAGAGGCTAAATAAAACGAAAATCAAGAATACCAATTTGTTGATAGCGGCTTCGTTAAAAAGTTATTAACAATTAAATTAAAAAATTTCAAATCGTGTCTGAAAAAATTATTTTTGGTTGAGGAGGTCAATTACAATCATTTTTGGTCATTACACATATCCCTGAAGTCCTACGCATTTTCGAGAAAAAAATTCTTTACCGAAAAGCTTATGTGAAGCCAGAAATGCTTCCCTGAAATTTCATGCATATCTTTAAAACGTCATAACTTCCGAACGGATTGGACGATTTTAATGTTCAAAAAAGCAAACTACGCGTATTTTGGTGGAGAATATGTACAAATCGCAAAAATATTCGAAAAGTTGGTCCTTGACCCCGCAAAATGAGAAAAACCCCATAAAAATGGTCCAATTTTCAAACAGCCATAATTCCCACAATTGTGAATATATTTCAATGAAACTTTTTTCTGAAGTAGAGCTCATGGGTACCTACAAAAAAGTATTAGACAACTTTTCTGTAGGGCGTCAAACAAAATTATTAAAAATGGTAAAGGAATTTTTAAGAAAAATCGACAAGGGGGTAGGTGCCTAAATTTTTCGACGAAAAAAAAAATTTTTAATTAATTCTGAAAAAATTATTTTCGGTTGCGGGGGTCAATTACAATCATTTTTGGTGAATACACATACTCCCGAAATCCTACCCACTTTCTAGAAAAAAATTCAGTACGGGCGAAACTTTAAACTTTAATAACTTTTTAACGAAGCCTCCATCAACAAATTAGTATTCTTGATTTTCGTCTTATTTTGACCTCTGGAATCCCCCACTAAAATTTTTCCCTGGTGTGGCTGAACATCCTGTATATTAGGCCTGTAGCGTCGCTTCCCATGCTCGCCACCAGAGGGATCGCGCTCTCACAAGCGCTCGACCGACCCCTCGGTGGTTATATATACATTCCTCAATCAAACTTCTTAATATCCTAGTCATTTAAGGCAGGGCCTGCTAGTAAGCTTTACTGATGAGACCACTAGCAGGTCCGGACGAAACGCACCCCCTCCTTTCCTTTTCACGTTTCCTACGAATTAGTACACTTTTCTTTTTCTTTGGTATCTCAAGTTTTGTCGAAAGAGTAAAAACATTTTTCTTAAGATTTAAATTACTATTAGTAGCCATATTTTCAAGTTACACATGAAATACTATAATGCTATATTATATATTTTACTACTATTGTAATTGAAAGACTGCTTCTTCAGAACACTGTTTAGTAGCTGATAATAAGACACATGGACGGCAACATATTACAAATGTGCTTGTTTGCAAAACGTGTTTGTTCACATTTTCGTGTATAGTAACTGTTCATATAACTAAAGGGATGCTCAGTAGTAATTCAGATAATAGGAGTCCAGCAGAAGTTCATTAAATCAAGCATTGATGAGAATTTCGTTCCGATAAACGGAGTTCGGATAAATGTAGTTCTACTGCAATATATTATTCGAAGGAAATATTACAGTCTGAAACCTCTTATCGACTACATAAAGAAAATATTTGTAATTGTTGTAAAACGACTGAAAATGAAAATGCATAAAATCGCAGCTCAAGAACTTAATACAGTGGTAGTAAATAAAAAGTTGCGTTTTTAATGACACTCATTGCATCGCTTAAATTTAGGTATCGACTAGGGCCAACATAATTTTATTTATTCAACATGAAGTAACACGAATTTCGATAATAAAACCTTCTATTGGTTTACGACAAATATATTGTTTTAATGCCCTTTTACTCGCAAATGGAACATCGTTGTATCCTTATCGTCGAGTTTTCTCAATTACTCTTTTTGGTAACAAGAAGAATTCTATCCCGTTGCTATCGTTTCTAACAAAGTTCTAAAAGCTACGTCTACGTGTACTTAGAGCCAGCCGCTCGAGTGTGACTGCACGGTTGAACACGTGACACGTGCAAAAACGTATCTCTTGAGGGGCGACTCACCCTCTGCGCGATCCGGAAACCGATTCCAGCCGCGAGCGAAGTTGCCTTCGATGTGATTTTTCAGCTCGCCCAGGTGCATTATCGCGACGCAAGTTCGCGGCGAGTTCACAGGGAGGAGTGGGGGGGGGGGGGAATTATTGATAGAAGATGGTGGAAAGATATGTGGCGGAGGCGAGTCTTCGCATTTGCCCGCGGCCCTTAACTCCACCCTGCCCCGACACCCCTCTCCCTCCTCCACCACCCCCTCCCCCTCCTCTCCCTTCACCGTCGGGACCGAGAGAAAATTTACGGCCACGCGAACTACCCTCTTAAACTCTGCGAGACCAACCCCCCGCCCCCTTCGACGCCTCCAGACTCACGCCAGCGCGCCGCCATTGCGGCGAACTTTCAAAATTCGGCCCATAAAACTTTTCAAGAAACTACCGCTCCTCGCTCGGCCACCCGCTTCCACCAATTGCTGAATTTCGTGATCGGGTTTTCAACCCTCGACCTCACCCCATTTGCCTCTCCCTGGCCGAGCGAGGAAGAGCATAGTCGTCGATCACGTCTTACGGACGTGGAACGAGCGTTTCCTCGATGAAAACATCGATGCTTCCTAGAATCATCTTCGTCCACACCTGCAAATAAATCCCTCTATTTTTTATTTTAAATTATAATGCATCAGGCTGTTTCGTGATGCTGATGCACGTACTACCAGTGTTATACTTGAGGCATTCTATACGTCGCAACTCTACAAACAAACGTGATCAGTGACTATAGGCAACGCTACACCAAAAGTAAACGCGAGGAATATAACCGATCGCAAATCTAAAAGTAATCAAAATCGGCTCATTGTAATTATAACGCGATAATATCTACATTTCTAATGCAATTACTAATGCAATCCGAAATTAGTTTGTATACGCAACACTACCCTGAAAAAAAACGCGAAAATATTTATCGTTCGCAACGCTAAAAGTAATCACGATAAATCCAAATTAGGTGCAACGCTATTTTTAAAACAAACGCGATCATTTGCGTTCCACAACACTAACGCAAACCACGATCTGCCCCAAAAATACTGGCTGTTGATCTGAAAAACTACAAGTACTACAACTACAGACGACAACAGTGACATAATAGGAACATGGAATGGCTCTCCATCCTCATCCGAAGATGAAGATGAAGAACCATTTGTTGCAGCCCACTCTTGCGACAGTTTGTCAGGGCCTCTTCGACTCCTGAGAGTCTCTTCTTTCTTCGGCGGTCCTGCCAAAGCCTGAAACTTAAACCTACGCTCGAGATTCCGTGCAATACACAGTCCTCCAACGATTCTACGAATCGTTATCAGAACAGATGTGGAGAAACTCGAGCGGGACGAGCGTTTCGGGGATCCTACCGCGAACGAACGCGACCGCGAAGAGCGGCTGTAGAGCCGCGCGATTCCAAGAACAGAAAGTAAAACCAAAACAAACGGTACAATCCGTTTGGATCGGCAAACGTTTCGATTTTCCAAATCGAACTACAGGTACAGGACATGTGGCAGTCCTGCCCTGACCCTACCTACTTATATCTAACACACATACCAGAAAGCAAGTTACCTACCTACCTAACCCTATATTTAAAAAATTGCAAAACTCATTCTCGCAAACATACGCTCCACGGTTCTCACACATAATGTCCGGGCGCAAAAGTCTACACTAGAGAGGACGCCCCGGGGTTCCTCCGACACCCGCACATTCCACACAACATTCACACTCTAATGTTTACGTACCAATGCCTGAAATCAACCGACAAAGGCTAGCGATCATTGCGTATTTCAAGTTACTTTCAAATAATAGAAGCTTTGATAAAATGATTTTCTGTATTCTGCTGTTTAAAATCAAGAAATTAATTGTATCTACGTTTCATTAAATATTTTATGTTATTGTCTTTGAACATGCAAAATGTATCAGCAAGATGAAGTAAAATTTTATTTGTAAATTATATTAAAGTTTTAAAACGACGCAATTCCACAGCCTAACCACACTCACACACACACATGTGAAATTGCGACGCGCACGATACACTAACTTAATGTCAGTTGCACATAGATATTATTAGGAATTTTTAGAAACTAAGTCATCGTGCTCGTTGCCTTCGCTCACGCAAGTAGCACCTGGGCACTTGGGTAAGTTTAGGCAATGAACACGGAAAGGTATCCTGAAAATCCTCAACTAGAAAATATAATTACTGTAAATACTAGCGTATAACGATATGGTATTAATATATTCTTTCTTATTTTATTTGTTTTACTGGACTTTATATTTCTGTTAAATAAAGAGCAAAATTTTAATATACAATTATAATGAAAGCTATTATTTGTAAAGGAAATTATTCTGATTAAAATTGAATTTTCCAAGATGAATGGCTTTACAATAAAATAATTTACTTTGAAAATGTAAGGAAAAATTATTGAAGCAAACTGATGAAAATATTTAACCCTTGAGCAATTCTGTTGTCAAAGTGTATTTTTTAATGATGAAAGTAATACATAATGCATGTTACTTTGACTCAAGAATTTACTCATCGCGAAACGTCTTTTTGTACATGAATTGAAACATCAAATTTTTGAATAAGAAAAGACTTTGATGCCTGCGATATTAAGTCATCAAATTATATTTTCGTATGAAGCACAAACAATATGAAAAACAATCAATATTAAAAGTCAAAGAATTTATTTTCATTTTCTGACAAATTTCACGTTAAATTAAAAATCGCGTAGCACAAAAAGACCCTAGCCTGATCTACAAAATAAAACAGTATAAATATGTTCCTATTCACGGGTATAAAAAATATCCGTGGTCACTACTCGCCAAAAATACTACGTATACAACCGGGCACCCGTGTTGTTTCGGACCTTTCGCCCTACAACATGATTGGGGACCGGAGGAACAAAAATCACATGCGACTCACCGATCGTTGACTACGACGACGACGATGCTGCCAAGTGAAATACATCAGCCCAAGTTATCTGCATGGTTCAGCTGCTGGTCTCCAGGATGTAAGGATGAAATCCATAGTCTGTAAAGCACAAGAAAACAATCATAAACTACTGTACAAATTATAAGTATACATCTAATAAATTAATATAAAAGATACTACGTTCAAAACTAATCACAGATTTTTTATAATTTATAAAATTTTTAATCGTTAGCAAAATTTGGAAATATTATTATTTTCTAAAGGTGCATAGAATAAAATAGGATGATACTTACGTTTTTTATTCGTAGACTTTCGCTCAATATACATATATTTCTGTTTGGTGATGCACTGATTCTAACACCGGCGTCGAGTAATTTTAATTTTTAAAAGAAAGATGAAAAAAAGATATTTAAAAAATGATAAACTAACGCGACCGAAAATCAAAGTCGGCGAACAAGAGGCTCTACTATCGCGATTTCAAAAGCAAAGAGTCACGACGCTCTGGAAAAAATATAAAAATGCGCAATATACACTGACTCGACCTTCCCGGGTGCATAAAGTATAAACGAAACTCTACTCGAAGCAACTGTGCTTCGAAAAACAATCAACTAATCTACGCAACAAACACTGATTCTACCGACCGCATTGCGCGCGGTCACTAAAATTTCTGAAAAAAATACTGAAATAAGAGAGAAGAAATAATTAAGTAATCACTCAAACATGTCTATTTATAGATTTAATATTAAATTTGACCGATAAAAACACAAAAATATGTGAACATATGTGGGTACAAACTCACTTGTTGTAACGAAGTTGATTTCCCCAATATTCCATTTTCCATTCCTTTCATTTGCCATTTCCAAACATGGCGTCGATTACATGCCGATAGCGTTCCTTCCAGTCGAACTCGACAATCAAAATCTGTAACAGCAATAAAACACATATTACGATTCAATGCGCTAAAATAAATGTACCTGTAACTTAATTAAACATCGACTCAACCCGAAATATGGTCGGTGAATTGTTAATTATGTTTACAGATTTCATAATTGACGACGATTATGTATGGGAAGAGCACGTGCGAAATAAATCAAACGTTTTTCGCGATTCCGATTGACTTGAACGTCAGAAACGTGTTAATATTAAATGAAAGCATTAACAGACACTAAAGGAAAGTACTACGAGCGATTTGGAATATTAAGATGACAATAATTAAGAATTACGTACCTCATTAAAAGCGAAGCCTGTCACTACATATCATCACACGAGTTTCCTGAGGACGAATGACGGACAGGAACGGACGCGTCTCTCGCGGGGGGCAAAGGGTGGGGAGCGAGATGAGATGGTCACGTAGTCCAACGTCTCGACTCTCGATGTGCATTTCGGAAGAAGAGGTTAAATCTTATATCTCGGATAAATGAAAAGAAACAAAGTAAATAATTATAATAAATACAAAAAGATATCAGACAAACAATTAATTAATGATTTATTTTCTTTATATCCTTGTGCCGTCATAATGAGTAACAGCCAATCACAGGCGCTGCTTGAACATCGAATATCGATCTGTTAATCGACTGGTAGGTAACTAGATCGATTCAAATATATTAATTATAACTATAGAAACATATAACTTGTAAATATTAACTTTTATTCGAAATTGCAATCAGATTCTCGTATAAATGTTCCTTTTGTGCGTAGTATATTTTCGGAAATTAATTATTCCAGTTTTCACTAGATTTACATAAAAATCTATCTTGATTCTGGGTCGATAACATTGGGAATGTTTTATGGTAAGAAGTTGGTAGTACAGACATAAACGAAGTGTGAAATAGATGTCCCAGTCGAATATTTTTTCGTAACACACGGATTAAGCCACAGGCAATGCATAGTGGAGATGTGTAACGCAACTTTTTTTTCGTGTCGCACGGACAAGGAATTTGAGAGCCCAGCTGCAAGGTGAAGTCGAGCGCGACCAGTGTCCGCGAAGATAAACAGAATCTAACCGAGCGTTGAAAAAACAATAAGTGTATCAGATGACTGACCCTGGCTTACGAATTCTAGCAACGGTAATAATAAAATTACATTTACAAAATAATGGAGAATACAAAATAAATTAGATACAGACAAGCAATAGACTATGGCAGTATTTAATGAGAGACAGAGTTCTATGACGCAAAGGAAAAAAAACCTTGAAAAATGAACGTCTTTCTATATTCTATATATATTATTTGTCTATTGTTGTGGCAAAATAGTGATAATTAATGTGTTTCAATAGATCTAGTTATTTGTGTGTCGATTAACAGATCGATATTCGATGTTCAAGCAGCGCCTGTGATTGGCTGTTACTCATTATGACGGCACAAGGATATAAAGAAAATAAATCATTAATTAATTGTTTGTCTGATATCTTTTTGTATTTATTATAATTATTTACTTTGTTTCTTTTCATTTATCCGAGATATAAGATTTAACCTCTTCTTCCGAAATGCACATCGAGAGTCGAGACGTTGGACTACGTGACCATCTCATCTCGCTCCCCACCCTTTGCCCCCCGCGAGAGACGCGTCCGTTCCTGTCCGTCATTCGTCCTCAGGAAACTCGTGTGATGATATGTAGTGACAGGCTTCGCTTTTAATGAGGTACGTAATTCTTAATTATTGTCATCTTAATATTCCAAATCGCTCGTAGTACTTTCCTTTACTGTCTGTTAATGCTTTCATTTAATATTAACACGTTTCTGACGTTCAAGTCAATCGGAATCGCGAAAAATGTTTGATCTGTTTCGCACGTGCTCTTCCCATACATAATCGTCGTCAATTATGAAATCTGTAAACATAATTAACAATTCACCGACCATATTTCGGGTTGAGTCGATGTTTAATTAAGTTACAGGTACATTTATTTTAACGCATTGAATCGTAATATGCGTTTTATTGCTGTTACAGATTTCGATTGTCGAGTTCGACTGGAAAGAACGCTATCGGCATGTAATCGACGCCATGTTTGGAAATGGCAAATGAAAGGAGTGGAAAATGGAATATTGGGGAAATCAACTTCGTTACAACAAGTGAGTTTGTACCCACATATGTTCACATATTTTTGTGTTTTTATCGGTCAAATTTAATATTAAATCTATAAATAGACATGTTTGAGTGATTACTTAATTATTTCTTCTCTCTTATTTCAGTATTTTTTTCAGAAATTTTAGTGACCGCGCGCAATGCGGTCGGTAGAATCAGTGTTTGTTGCGTAGATTAGTTGATTGTTTTTCGAAGCACAGTTGCTTCGAGTAGAGTTTCGTTTATACTTTATGCACCCGGGAAGGTCGAGTCAGTGTATATTGCGCATTTTTATATTTTTTCCAGAGCGTCGTGACTCTTTGCTTTTGAAATCGCGATAGTAGAGCCTCTTGTTCGCCGACTTTGATTTTCGGTCGCGTTAGTTTATCATTTTTTAAATATCTTTTTTTCATCTTTCTTTTAAAAATTAAAATTACTCGACGCCGGTGTTAGAATCAGTGCATCACCAAACAGAAATATATGTATATTGAGCGAAAGTCTACGAATAAAAAACGTAAGTATCATCCTATTTTATTCTATGCACCTTTAGAAAATAATAATATTTCCAAATTTTGCTAACGATTAAAAATTTTATAAATTATAAAAAATCTGTGATTAGTTTTGAACGTAGTATCTTTTATATTAATTTATTAGATGTATACTTATAATTTGTACAGTAGTTTATGATTGTTTTCTTGTGCTTTACAGACTATGGATTTCATCCTTACATCCTGGAGACCAGCAGCTGAACCATGCAGATAACTTGGGCTGATGTATTTCACTTGGCCGCATCGTCGTCGTCGTAGTCAACGATCGGTGAGTCGCATGTGATTTTTGTCCCTCCGGTCCCCAATCATGTTGTAGGGCGAAAGGTCCGAAACAACACGGGTGCCCGGTTGTATACGTAGTATTTTTGACGAGTAGTGACCACGGGTATTTTTTATACCCGTGAATAGGAACATATTTATACTGTTTTATTTTGTAGATCAGGCTAGGGTCTTTTTGTGCTACGCGATTTTTAATTTAACGTGAAATTTGTCAGAAAATGAAAATAAATTCTTTGACTTTTAATATTGATTGTTTTTCATATTGTTTGTGCTTCATACGAAAATATAATTTGATGACTTAATATCGCAGGCATCAAAGTCTTTTCTTATTCAAAAATTTGATATTTCAATTCAAGTACAAAAAGACGTTTCGCGATGAGTAAATTCTTGAGTCAAAGTAACATGCATTATGTATTACTTTCATCATTAAAAAATACACTTTGACAACAGAATTGCTCAAGGGTTAAATATTTTCATTAGATTGCTTCAATAATTTTTCCTTACATTTTCAAAGTAAATTATTTTATTGTAAAGCCATTCATCTTGGAAAATTCAATTTTAATCAGAATAATTTCCTTTACAAATAATAGCTTTCATTATTATTGTATATTAAAATTTTGCTCTTTATTTAACAGAAATATAAAGTCCAGTAAAACAAATAAAATAAGAAAGAATATATTAATACCATTTCGTTATACGCTAGTATTTACAGTAATTATATTTTCTAGTTGAGGATTTTCAGGATACCTTTCCGTGTTCATTGCCTAAACTTACCCAAGTGCCCAGGTGCTACTTGCGTGAGCGAAGGCAACGAGCACGATGACTTAGTTTCTAAAAATTCCTAATAATATCTATGTGCAACTGACATTAAGTTAGTGTATCGTGCGCGTCGCAATTTCACATGTGTGTGTGTGAGTGTGGTTAGGCTGTGGAATTGCGTCGTTTTAAAACTTTAATATAATTTACAAATAAAATTTTACTTCATCTTGCTGATACATTTTGCATGTTCAAAGACAATAACATAAAATATTTAATGAAACGTAGATACAATTAATTTCTTGATTTTAAACAGCAGAATACAGAAAATCATTTTATCAAAGCTTCTATTATTTGAAAGTAACTTGAAATACGCAATGATCGCTAGCCTTTGTCGGTTGATTTCAGGCATTGGTACGTAAACATTAGAGTGTGAATGTTGTGTGGAATGTTCGGGTGTCGGAGGAACCCCGGGGCGTCCTCTCTAGTGTAGACTTTTGCGCCCGGACATTATGTGTGAGAACCGTGGAGCGTATGTTTGCGAGAATGAGTTTTGCAATTTTTTAAATATAGGGTTAGGTAGGTAGGTAACTTGCTTTCTGGTATGTGTGTTAGATATAAGTAGGTAGGGTCAGGGCAGGACTGCCACATGTCCTGTACCTGTAGTTCGATTTGGAGAATCGAAACGTTTGCCGATCCAAACGGATTGTACCGTTTGTTTTGGTTTTACTTTCTGTTCTTGGAATCGCGCGGCTTTACAGTCGCTCTTCGCGGTCGCGTTCGTTCGCGGTAGGATCCCCGAAACGCTCGTCCCGCTCGAGTTTCTCCACATCTGTTCTGATAACGATTCGTAGAATCGTTGGAGGACTGTGTATTGCACGGAATCTCGAACGTAGGTTTAAGTTTCAGGCTTTGGCAGGACCGCCGAAGAAAGAAGAGACTCTCAGGAGTCGAAGAGGCCCTGACAAACTGTCGCAAGAGTGGGCTGCAACAAATGGTTCTTCATCTTCATCTTCGGATGAGGATGGAGAGCCATTCCATGTTCCTATTATGTCACTTTTGTCGCCTGTAGTTGTAGTAGTTGTAGTTTTTCAGATGGTACCTTCTCCAGCATCACGAAGCAGCCTGAATCGGCTGGACGCATTAGTAAAATTAGCGTTGCGCATTATTTAATACGCGATTTTATTAGTGTCGCGGTGTATGAATATTATCGTGTTTGCTTCCAGGATAGCGTTGCGACTAAGATCAGTATATCACGATAACAGTTAGAGTTGCGAACGATGAATATTTTTCGCGTTTTCTTTCAGAGTAGTGTTGCGAATAAGAATTTCGATAGCGGTTTGTTATCAGCGTTGCGTAGTATGAATTATTCGCGTTTCTTTTGCCTAGTTACAGTTGCAAATAATTTACAGTAATTGTAATGGTCCAGTTAGTGTTGTGAACAATGAGAATGTTTCGCGTTTGCTTTTCCAGGTTAGAGTTGCGTACAAATACTAATTGCGGTTTGTAGTAGCGTTGCGAAATATAAAAATTACTCGCGTTGTAAATATAATAACATAAATTTTTTCGCGATTGTTTTTAGTGTTGCGATTATTTTTTCGCGTTTACTTTCCAGGGTAGTGTCCGATAATTACAATGCAGCTGATTTAGCTGCATCAGGCTGTTCCTAATTTTGAACCGCGACTTAATTCTGGTTGCTAAATTTTCAATCGCAATTGATGCCAGACTCTGGTCCGTACAGCTTTTGTTTGTTGAAGAAGAAAAGAATTCCTCTAATTTCATTTCTTACCTTTTTACGTGTTATGATCGTTGTCTATAGCTCGTTAGTAAGGTTGCAAGTGATACCGACATGGTAAAAACGTATCATTCTTTGGAGCCCTACAACTGGTCAATACGCGTGCTGCGAGTCAGTCGAAACATTTTAACAGAAAGAGAGCATTCGAATAGAACGGTCCATATTTCTTAAACTTTTTCAAACAGATTTAGTGCCCTGTTGGAATAAGCAGTTCAATTAGGGGTAGCTCACGTCGCAGCGCGTGCAACGCGATAGTTAAACGTTCCGGGCGCGTGTCACCTTCGCGGCGTTTCAGGTGGCACGAGTTTCGCGTTACTACGCCGGAAGAAAATTTCCCCAGCCCCTGTTGACGGAGAGTGGCCTCTGCGACGGCCAGCAGAAAATCTGCTCTAGCATGCGGTTCACGGCGGACGGGCCTGCGTTAGGCGATCCGACGGTGCCGTGTTTTAAGAGGCGACATTTTTGAAGAGGCCATTAGCGCACACGTGTAGATGCGTGTCCGTTGGCCATCCTCTCTCTCTTTGCCTCTTTTTGGAGTGGAAACGATTACGTTACAGGGGTGTACGGCCAGCCACGACCGCTGTAACGTGTATACGTTCCCGTTTCATCCAAGTGCCACGAGTGCAAAGCGAGAGAGAGAGAGAGAGAGAGAGAGAGAGAGAGAGAGAGAGAGAGAGAGAGAGAGAGAGAGAGAGAGAGAGAGAGAGAGAGAGAGAGAGAGAGAGGCACACAGACAGAGCGGGTAACACCGAAGCATAGTGGAACGAAAACGAAGAAGAGCTGATGGAGGCGCGAGGAAAGGGGCTAGAGGGGTGGCTGAACTGCATCCCTGTCTGAACGAACACGAGGCGTGGGTTAAGAGGGTGTATCACTTGTTTACTACCCAGCCGCAAACCGCCGACAAAAACATTAATGTCGAACGTTAGCGGCGATAATGCAGTCGACCCCGAGTCCCTCTTTCCCGTCCGCCTACGCGCAGGGGTGAATCGCGAGACGACCCATTTATTGAAATTACGCTGATCCGTGCAATTGCGCTCGCTTTTTTTTTACGAACTAAAAGAAAGAAATCGTATTCCTATCCCGTGGGTTTTCGTAGCACCTTTGCTACCCTCGTTACGGTATCAGAACTTGGACGTATTTCCTCGATGGATTGTATCTCGATCGTAGACGATCGATCGTACGAGACACAATTCGACACTTCGAAGAGTAGCAGGTGAAACGCTATGCTCCGAGGTCGCATTGTAGTCGCGTTAGCGGAGGGGTTGGGCGGGCCAGGAACGAGGTCGTGAAAAATGATCGCCACCCCCGAGGTTCTCGAGGAGGGAGCGTCTCACTGATGGCGCGACATAATTCCGAAGAAAATGGCCTCGTTTATCTGAAAATTCTCCGGCGGGCTCCGATGCCTAGGCTGAAGAGGATTGGACGAAACTTTATCCATTTTTGCCCCTGCCCGCTCGCTTCCACCACCTCCCCCCGGTGGTCGCCTCGCCCCGCATCACGTCCCTTCGAAAGCACGAACCACTTTGCCAGTCTACGAGTGCTAGCATCTCCGGCAACCGCTCTGCTAACCGCCCGAAGGCTGCTCCGCGACTCTTCCAGCCCAGCAACGTCGCGAACAGAGAGAAAACAGGAGAAAGAGAGGCGTCGTTGGCCTGCAACGGGGGTGCGAGTGCGATCGTAACAACAGGGCGAGGGGGGAACGAACGCGAAGTTGGGACGGTTAGGAGGAGGCGAGGCAAGATGATATTTTCTTATCTTCTCATTACTTAATTTTACGATTGCTCCTGATAGCGGTCCCGTCTCCATGGTTACCCCACTTAAGTGCCCCATAAAAAGATGAATTGCAAGCCAACCATATTTCCCAGCAACGAGAACTGAAACTCGGCTCCTTCCGTTCCTAGACCGGTCTATAACAGACGTTCCCGGTCACCAATGAGTTTTCGTTCCGATCGATTGTCTACGATAATTGCTTTTTACTTACGAAGAACTCTCCGGGGATCACTGAAACCGCGTACCCCAAATGTCGCCGGTCTCAGAAGGGTGCCGCTGTCTGAATTGATATTGAAATATCTACACCGGGACGCGATTTATCTCTTTCTTGCGACGCAGGGGTCTCTTCGTGGTTGGATTTAGGTTAACCAAATTCCCCTATTTGTCTTTGCTGCGGTGGTATAGAATTGCACGTAAGAGACGTATCCGGAAAGATGATTGCTACCGTGTACATTTGTTGATATTGTCGATCGGACAGGCTCGATTCGAGTACTATAGTATAGCTTAAGAATACTATAACGATGTTGCAACGAGCTGTATAATAAACCTCTTACGTACACGCTGTGTGTAACATCTACGGAATTAACTTCACAAGATAGACTGCGTTTTAATGTGTGTACCGAGCATGTTTCACTTGGAAACTACACGCGTTCCGCTGTTTCTACTTTGCGCGCAGAGGTAAGAACTATTGGCAATTAGGGTGCTATTCTAACTGAAAAATAGTTTCTTCTGATAGAAACCCGTTGTTTGCCAAATGTTCTATTTTGGTTCACCGAGTTAAAATTCTCGCCTTCCTATTACTTTTTTAACTTACATTCTTTTGTGTAATATCTTATACCAGTAAAATATTATTAAGTATAATTTTTTAGCTTCGTCGTTCGATAAGATACATTCGAACCCAGTGTCGATTTTTCTGTCTCGAGTGATTTGGCGATCGACAGTTATTTCGTCGAAAACGCGAGTTTTATAGAAAGAAAATAACAATCAAGATCAATGCTTTTCAATTTATGGTGAAGGTTATAAACTTAAATTAACTTTAAAAAAAACATAAGTGTCTTTTAAACGTCTAAAAACATATTAATTTGTACATGGTTGTGCTTTCGTACGCCGATAATGATATATGTATGATAAAACAATCTATTTACACAACGAAGATACGATATAAAGACTATGAACAATTAAAAACACGTTAATGTACACGAGTTGGTTTCTCTCTTGGATCTCTCTTACACTCACTTGATCACGTTTTCTCTCTCACTACCTAAACCATAACATACATATTACCTAAACACACTTTGCCACGCTTATTTTCAAACATGAACACTAGGCCACGACAAACATTGTTTTTCCATTCGCTCGCATCACACTTATCCCTCCATACAAATAACGTTTCACATCTTCTCAACGCATACAATCTATGACAATCATATTGCCACAGAAACGTTGTAAGAACAGTGTTAAAAATATATTTACATCGAAAGTGAAAGTCGTCTTCCCGCGAATCCTACAAATCTGTGTCCAAAATACTTTTACTCTTAGGTTCTTGAAGAACCTAGGGAATCGATACTGTTTCGGAACGAATGCCAGCGATCTGTCTCCGTGAGCGTCGTTTGTATCTCGGTGACAGGCGATCGTCTCTAGCATCTTGGCGGCGATCGCTGAACTCCGTTCGAAGAAGGGATGAAATTGATCGCGGCGACGCCGCACGATTACACATCGGCGTGTTGGAAATCTTCCGCGCGATCAGGTCCCCTTCTGAGCTGTTTCTTGCTGATCGTCGCCGAACCAGGCCAGAGCGGGCTAGCTCCGTTCCGCAGTCTTCTCTCCTCATCACCGTCGTCACGGCTGCCTTCCTCCGAGCTCCTTTATCCTGCAGTATCTATCTTCATTTTCTTAATCGCTTCCAGCCACCGCCCGCCACCGCCGTCGAGCCACCCACTCACCCTTTTCGCTGGCCAAGATGGCGCCGTTGACGAAGACGTATTACCCGGCACGCTGCCGGCTGAAAGGGATCGGTTGTGGATTTCTAAGAGATTGGACTTCCCTCGCGAACGAATACATTCTTTACCGATCGTTCGGTAATCCTCGCGCTTCAGACGAACGGGATTACCTTCCTTGATCCAACTATCCCTACGATGCAACCCTTCCTCGTGAATCTTTGGCACGACATGCAGTGGACGAATTTTCTATGAGAACACTATGATCTTCTGCAAAATGTTCCTTTACTTTGTAAATATCTGGCACTGGTACGAGGAAATATTTTGCCAATCGCGTCGCTACTGGGGCACAACGAATGTAAACAAATTCGCGCGCTCAACACTTAGTAAACAGAAATGGTAATATGCTGATAGAGGCAAGGACGAAACTTGTATAAGAACAGTATTCCTCAGTTTTAGTTAGTCGTTCACGGAAGCAATATCGATCTCATCTCATTAAGAGTAAGTATCGATACTGAAATACAATATTCATATAATAACATTAAATAATTCTATGGTGTATTAACTCCTTGATGTAAAATCAATCAATTTTTCAATTTCCATTGCTCTTTGTTTAATGTTTACTCTTCAAAAATAGTATGAATGTCAACTAACGAGTGAACGAGATCTGAAAATTTGTTATATGTACGTATTTCGACGGTACAATCGTTTAGTTCGACTCGTACACATCGATAGCATAAACTCCCACTTTCTCTATTGTTTTAGTGGTTTTCTCGTTTAATTATTGCGATATGGAGCGTAATCTCGGGTTTCCTTCTGGACTAGGAATAGTCAATATTATCCTATAATCAAATTTTTCGAAACATAGTGACTACGTTTTTAAAATTTCATCTTGACTCTCACCGTTTTCATGACAATCCTAGAAACATTAAATCGAAACGCCAAGGACCTTGCTGTTATGATCGATATTTTCTATCGTATTCTAAAATTTGCATTCCTCATTCGCGAATAAAATTCATCTAATACCGAGGCAGATCCAGTGGACCACTTTTAGCCTCGTTTGTTTCCTCTGTGCGGAAGATGCTCCTAATTCGATCGCTTTCGTTAATCTCGGAGCGCGCACGTACACACTTACACGCGAGTAAACCACACCACGTGTTCAAGGTCTCTCTCTCGCCCTCTCTCTGTCTCTCTCGTGATGGTAATCCGTAGACGAGCAAACGCACGCGTGCACGCACATACCAACACACACAGAGCACCATGCGGTTGGAAACCGGGAGCATGGAGGAAGCCGAATGTGGGACAAACTCATACCCCATTCATCCGAACCACGCTAGTCGCGTTCGCCTTCTGGTGAAAGTCGAGAAGCCCGTTACCGTCGCTCCGTCTGTTTCTACCCGGCGATTCATCTCGTCCAGCTTCACTTTCCCTGTATTGATTTTTATTTTGAAAACGACAGGCGGTCTGAAATACCGCGACAAGACCCCGCCGACGAAAATATTCCACGGGCGAACGTTCCGCTCGTTTTCGACCTCGAGGAACCGAGGATCCTCGGGCACGGCTATTCGATAAGATATTCTTTGCGAAAGACGAGGGTGGTTCTCGAGAAGGGCGTCGTTTGTCCGGGGAATGCGCGACGAAGCGGAGAGACGAAATTAGACGCTCGGGGGTGGCCTCGAAGTCGCTAAGAAGAAGAAGAAGAAGTAGAAGTAACGAAAGACGACGTCAGAGAGGTTTAGGTGGGGGGATGGTTGAACGAAGTTGTCGGGCGAGAAAACGAGTTTCTGCCCGGAAAGTCTGGCCGCAGCCCCTTCGAGGTGTACCCCACCCGTCTCACCGGTGGCGGTATCAAGCCCCGGTGTGCCCAGCGGTGGCATCCGTGTAACTCCGTAGGTGTGCAAGAACGAAGTTCTCCGTAGAGCGCGGAGACAGAGGGCTGAAGGAAGAAGAAAGAGAGGATAAAGGGTCCAGGAGGGTGGGCTGGAGGTTGGGTGAGCGAGAGAGCGAAGCTTTTCCTTAGCTCGCGAGTAGGGGGCGGCCATTTTCCCGAGTTCTTAATATTTTCATGATGGCGGCCGGTGCTGGCGGAGCCGCTTGGAAAAGGGGGAGTGGGTGGCGGTGGGTAGCTAGAGGGTGGCTGGGCGCGGGGTGGATGAAAGAGGGTGGGCAAGCGGAACGAAGCACCAGTAGCGGGCTAAGGGGGGCCAGGCGCGGCGAGAGGGGAGAAATTAGAAAAGGGGAGATTTAAATATCAAGCTCCGAGGGGCGGACCGCGCTCCGTCTTTCTCGTCCACCGCCACCCTCTCTGTTGCTCGCCCTTCCTCGTCAGTTCTCACTCTTTCCACCCTCTTTCGCCCGTCTCCGCTTCTTCTCTTTCTCGCCGCTCTCGCCCACCCCCTCGTTCCAACCTCCTTCCACCCTGCATTACCAACCGTTCTTCGCTTATGCACCCACACAGCCGCGACGCGGACCTACACGCACACGCGGACACAGAGACGCGGGCTCACGCACACACATGCCTATCGATCCTCGGCCAGAGAAAAGGCGTCTTAGAGCCGTTCAACGTCGGAGGACGCTGCTAAGGCAGTGCTACGTGCTAATTGGACGACCCCTGCCGACGCTTTTGTCCTTCCTGGACCCGACACCAACTTCGCCCGATATAATGACACACACCGTGAGCCGACGAGTATGCGGCTGCCGAGCGAGTATTGCCCGCCACTCGCTGTCTCCGCCACGTCCTCGAGAATGCACCGGCTGAATGCCGGCGTGCATAATTCGGAAAAACTATCAGGAGATCCCCGGTGTCCCTAAAACAACACTACATTCCATTGTCTGTCTTCGGAGAACCGTCTGAGCGACGCGCGATAGATCGTAATCGCGAAAACCTGGCCTGACACTTGTCATTTTACGAACAACCCCAAAGTTTTATGTATGTATTTTGTACTGCCTTAGAATGAAGTACTTTAGAAAAGAGAGGAAAATGTGGTGGTCATAACCATAATGTTATCAGAGTCATCATTTGGTTGCATGGAAGTATGTTAGTTCTGAGTATTTTAGACAGAGTAATTTGATAAGAGACAAAAATGAAACTAGGGAAAAATTGAATGGTACAATAATGTCTATGACCTTTACATCTTTTATAAACACAAGAAATGCAAATGCACTCTTTTTACGTGAAATTGTATTTTTTTTTATTCGTATCAATTTCTCAGATCATTCTGCGTAAAAAATGAGAGTAAAGTGTTAAAAAAATCAATGTTTGTGAAATATTTCAGACTTGTTGTAAGTCTTATGTTTTGTAGAAGATATTCCATATATTGATCGTAAACATTTGCGGATGTAAAATATGTCAGCGATTAATAGCACTCGAGTTTTCGAAGACAGAAACTGACGATATAGATTTACTTACAAGGGTGGGTCCCCAACTCATTCATTCAGAAAATTATGAAACCATGGGGATATCTAAAGCTCATGTACGTTTGTAATAGGAAATTTTGTTCACTATCCAAACTCATAGTAAGTACACTAGACTTACGCTGGCCTTCTCAAAATCTATTCTTTGAACTACTATAATCTTTTTCAAGAGTTTTGGCTAGTCGATGACTTTCTCTTTTACGCTGCCGCAGGGGATCGCGGAGTTCTTGCGTGGTATAAACGAACACACGTTGTGCTAATAGGAGTATATTCCAACCTTTGTCGACTTTGTTCTCACTGCCAATGAAATCTCAAGGGTCACGTCCCTGAGGACGAGTTGTGTTAGACTTTAGCAGCAAAAATGACCTGAGAGAAAACTTCCTTACACCGACTAGAGTCTGGCAGGCCTCCCGAATTCGTTCCTTTGTGACTCGGGTAACGATGAGAGGGTTGGTTATTCCGAGTCAAATATCTCCCTCTAGCAGTGGTTCCTTGGGAGATCTCATGTTCGTGATCTTTGGATCAAGGAGATTATAGATACAAGCTTGAATACTGAAATATAAAATTAATCTTTACGAACCATATATTAACAAATATAAATTGAATAACGACTACTCTATTAACAGTGATTTTAATTAACGCGAGACACAATAATCTTTTTCGTCACATATAATATGATAGATGTTCTAACAATTTGGCATTTCGTCTATGAATGATGGTGAACTACTGAGTGAAACCAATCCAGGAAACCTTGACCTAGACGTGTCTCGATGCAGCGATCGATTCCGATACATATAAAACAAAGCTAGCTTATCTTAATCTCGAGAAACAGCTCAAACGTGTTGCTATCGATGATGTTTTATACAATGGTATACAAGAAAGTCCGAAATATGAAATTAATTTTAATACATAGTGTTGCGTCGAGTTTCGTTTAATGACAAAAAATATACGGGGTAAAGAAATGGGTTCGTTAAGGGCGTATAGTACTCATCGTGTGAAGCAAAATGTGTTCAGGTCCTAAAATCAAGTCTTTCGATGTAAAATTAACTTTGCGGTACACTAAATATAAAATAAATACTAATAGTAAACAAGTCGCAGGAGGGATAATTGAAACTATACGAGGGTCAAGATATGAAAAGTTGTATCAAACGAAAGGAAGACATATCGAACATCTACTATAATAATTTGTCACTGACGAACAAGGCTTGTGTCTATGAAGTATTGTTGAAATTGGTAATTAGAATATTGATAACCATAAGCTGATGTACCTACTTCTGATGAATCAGTTCTTGTTTATATTCAACGTATCACTTAGTTACATATTTAAATGTTCAGAAATATTCAAAGCTTTTTTATACCTTTCGTAATTGTTTGCATCCCTCAATGAGTACTATACGCCCTTAAAGTTACGAGCTGTACTTGATCTTTAATTTCAAGTTACTCCATACACTAAACCCACGTGTGGCGTATCAGCGTATGCAATGTCACGTGTTTGATGTAGGTCAATGTCTTCGGTAGCGGTCACCGTTCTAAACGCGTCGCCGCAAATCAAATAACTGTGTACATACTTGCTCACAAATATAGAGACCGTTTCACCAGGTCGAGAGCTCGATGACGTTCCCACGCAATTTCTAGCTGTTTCCTACCAACGCTTCGATTTCGCTCGAATGATCCAACTAGTAATTATCGACATTTTACGATTAAAGAGCAATTCTAACATCCGCGTTTCATCGTATATAAAGTCTTGTAGTAGACTGTGGTGTTCTACATTTTTAAAATATAGTTTTAGAAATAGTGCAACACAAAGCTTTTTGATTTCTGCAATGCAAATTGCTCCTATTAATACTCAATTCTTACTTGACTCCAATATTGTGGTTAAGTTTCGATAACATCTTTTCTCTTATACACTTTTAAATCTTAATTTCGGTGTAATTTACGTACACAATATATATGTTTGGAAATTTCCTTGTTGTATGTAAATTTTCAATGTATAGATAGAAGTAGAAAGAAATAAAAATATCGTCAGAAATATCTTCGACGTAGGCGAAATCATAGGTAACAGCTAGTAAATAATGTAAAATTTGTTACGTAACTTGCAAATCAGATCTATCTACGTCTAAACATGAATATAATCGCAAGTAGGATCGCCTCTAATCTCGTTTTTCCGTACAAGATAATCGATGAGGATGTTGCGTGTTCTCCCGTACTCTAAATCCTTCGTCGAGAGGTGTCAAGAGATCAGACGGATTAATCGCGTTGATCCCATCCGTAGAAGGTACACTCTAACCCAGACCTCAGTAACTGGAATTATTTCGAGTATTACTTATCCAGACATGTCATATACATACATTTAAATGAAAAATACACGAACATTTAACAAGAAGGTTCACTCACCCTTCGATAACCGAGTCTTTGATAACTAATTGATTAGCACAACTATTTCATCATTCAATTAAATTATGTGTTTACATTACAATTAGGAAGAAAATTTATTTTTGAAGAATAATAATTTAAATATCGTCCCCATTATGCCAGAATCATAGATGTGCAAGTCGATAAATTCTAAATTTCTAGGTTTGACACTGTTAAACTGGATAATTACTCGCATTTATGAATCAGAGTCAAACTTTAATTACCATTGTTATCTAAAAGATAATCAACAGTTCAAAATATGTCTTTATTAGTGGTTCAGCGCGATTAGGATTAAAGACAATTGCAAAAGACAATAGATCAATGCTAAATAGTACTCGTGCTACTTTTGCCAGAAAATTTAACTGCACTAAAAATTTTATAATAATAATTTCATCTGATTAAATTTTGTCTTCTAATTTGTTTTAAACTGCAAACTTTTGCGAATACATTTTACAGGAGATAGACGAATGTTCGTAGCCTTTTTAATCCATTGCATACACCATTAGAAGCTGGACAATGTTTCATAGAATTATTACAAAATTTTGTAAGAAATTACTTCTGAACAAAGTAAATAATTATTATTCATGAATGCATTTATGCAGAAAATTGGCTTCCCATAGTAGATATATTACCCGATTTTGTTTGAAGTTATTATTATAAGAGGAGTATGAATAATTTGTGTACAGCTCAAGGGTGGATTAATTTGTTTTAAAAGTGACTTCCCAAGGGGTCAGATATGACCCAGGCTCTCCGAACGAACGAAGGAAGGTGGAAACACCTTCCACGGTACATCTGGCGCTCGTTCTCGAAACACTGAAATAAATAACGATGCTAGTCGATCGAAATTATCCCGGACCGTGGAGTGTTTCCCAGGTAAGCGAGGAATATTAGTTACCCTTTCAGTCGTAAGCGAGCGTCGTAAAATTATTCACCGTGTTATTCCTTCGCCCGTTCCTCGGAGGAGGGCCTGATACGGAAGTAAGGAAACTTATGAAAATCTATATAAGGAAAATTCTCAAGAGTGAGATCGTCGAGGGAGGCAGCCTGGTGGGCGGTGGGTTGGCGATGGGTTGGGGGTAGTTGCCGAGCGCTCTAAAGGGAGGAAGAAGGTGAAAGGGAAGAGGGCGTGAAGAAGGAAGAGGACGAGGCGGGAGGGGGGAGGGTATAGGTAGGAAACTCGAATTCGTCCTTTGAGAGGCCGACAGCAAGCGCCAGCCGGAGGAAACAGAGTAAAATGTCCTGGAAACAACGAAGTCTTTCGCTACCCCCGACCCACCCTCCTTTCTCGCAGGTATAATACCCCCTCGTCCCAAGAAGCTTACCCGCCCTATATTTTCCGTATCTGGAATAAGTGTGCAGGGGCTTGCAAGACTGTGTGCTACGCCCCCCTTCTTTAATTACGTTCAGCCGCCCCTCGCGAGCAACTGCTCCTCCACGAGGTGCCCCTCCCGAGCGAGCCACCCTCGCGCAACCGACTCGAACGTTCTCCACCCCCGCCCCCCAACATCGCTTCGTTTTATCTATTCATCCTCGGGTGTCTTCTGTTTTTAGAGAGGAAAATTTTAATTGGAATCTCTGGAGTCCTATCCCTTTTGTCCTCTTCGGTGTCTCCGTTTCCATACCGTCTGATCCTTGAACCCCCCCTCCCCTCCCCTCTCTGTTCGCCATTCGCGAGCGAGAAGCTCCTCCGCGCCACCCACGCGACTTCCAGCAGGACCGATAATCCAATAGTCGTCGTTCTCGCCGCGAAGCGGCAGATGGATGCATATTAAACAAAGACTATCGCCTCGATGGCATCGATCTCTTCTTCGAATTCTCCTCGACGAGACCGATCGAGGGTAAAAATCCGTCTCCCGCGTGGGGTCCCGCGGAAGCGTCGCAATTAGAGTCGCTTTTCTTGGAACGTCGATTATCTTTGCAGGGAGCTGGAGGGCAGAAATGGATAAGGGGTTTGGATTACTTTCTTACTAATTGCAAAATCGATAGGAGACGAACGGGATGGAACGACGAAGATGGCTTCCCCGTCGGACGAGCCGCGGTTTCGCCAAAAAATGAATCCCGAAGGCGGCGAAATCGGACGGCGCTTAATTAAAAACACCGGACGGCGCGTGAAGCGACGCACCGCCACCCCCTATTTGTGACAGTCCACGAGACGCGGATGTGCGCGCGCGTGTTCAAGCAAAGCGGTCTGTGTTTGCTCTCGAAATAAAGGACGGTTGATTACCCTGAGTTTCGCTCGGCTGCCTTCCGGGGACCTGCTTCTCTCGACACGTGTTTCTTACGAATTCGCCGAAAATTTTTGGCAGACGGACGCTTGGGTCGTCGATCCCTAAGACCACCTAAAGGTATACCTGATTTCTGGGAGCCCTTACACGTGGAGGCTGTTTTCAGAGAAGGAGAGGCGATTTCTTTTTGAGAAACTAAATTATAACGAACTCTGGTCACTGTGAAGTGCACTGAGGTGGAAGGTTATCGTTCCCCATTTGATACCATTGAGTTCTAATAAATTTTTATCAATAGATAAATAGAATAAATAGATTCCATGAAATTCTACGAACTATATTTTGATGCAATAAATATGCATTTGATCTTCGAGAAATTGCACGTGAAGATACTACTTAGAAAGAAAGAAAGACTCCTCTTTTGAAAAAGTAAATTACGATGAGCTCTGATCACTATGAAGTGCACGGAGGTGGAAGGTTATCATTCGTCATTGGATACCATTGAGTTCTAATAAATTTTTATCAATAGATTTTCCATGAAATTCCACGAACTATACTTTGTTGCAAATAATAAATATGCATTTGATCTTCGAGGAATGACACATGAAGATACTACTTAGAAAGAAAGGAAGACTCCTCTTTTGTTAAAGTAAATTTCGAACAGACGAAGAATTTGAATTAAAGAGTTCATCAAATTTGAAGCGCCTATTTCCATAACGTTGTCGAAAGAATGGAAAAGGGTAAAATCGAAAAACATCACGGGTACTTTCTACCAGGAAGAGAAAGGAGTCGGAATCGATAACCAATCGTCTCGACTCTTTCCAACCCAGGATTGAAACGGTGGTTCGTTCAAGAACAAGAGAACCGCGACAGCGGAAAATAGCCGGCTCTGAAAACATTTCCGGCCGATTGAAACGCGCAGATTGGTCCACGCTGGAAAGAACGAGCCTGGGACAGGGATGAAAGGAAGACGAAGAGAAACAGAGGCGGATAGAAAGGAGTCGACGATAGAACCGCTCGATTGAGTCCACTGAAACAGTTTGTGTCTGCGGTCCACCGAAATTGATCCGGCAACACCGCGGCAACTGTCTCCAACACTCTCTCCGGTTCTACGCCCACGCGCGCTCTCTCTCCTCTTCTCCTTCGATCCCTCTTTCACCCTTTCTGCCGCCATCGGTAACCGCCACCACATCCTCTCGTTCTCGTTCTGGCCGCGCGGACACCTGTGGTACGTCCTCGAGGATCTTGACCCTCCGATGGGATTTTATCTTGGATCTCTGGGGATTAAGGGGTGATCTCCGTCGATGATTCTCCGCGAAAGGCATTCTCTCGAAGCTGAAAACATCTTTGAATTTCGTTTATTCGAAGTTTCGTTCGTTCTTTCGTGGTTCAAAGCCTTTGAATCGAAAACATCTGCTTCGTCTTGAGATTCGCGTTAAAATTTATTCTCTCCGTTATTCAACGGAGATTCTTTTACCCTGAAATACTATAGGGTCTTGCTCTTCCCGTTCACTTTTGTCAGCGATTTATTAATAAGCTCCATAAATCTTCTCTTATAGAAGACAATTTCCATCCGAGAGGTTTGTCCAAGGCAGGACCTGCTTGGAACAGGCTTCGTTGAGATGTTCACGCGGATCTAAGATAAAACGTTGCAGTTCCTAATGTAGCTTAGAATCAAGTAGTGTGCACCTTATCGACCATAAAATCAATTTTTAATTTTTCTATAAACTGTGATTATGCAGAGATTGATAATGAAATGTATAATAGAAAACTGTTGGTGTTATTCAGGACGTAGTTGACAATAGATTCTCATGAATAAAACGATTTCTTTTCAATTATTTGAACTCTACTTTCATTTATTTTCACGTTGGAGGTATGAAGTTGCAGTATTGTCAAATTAACTTCGATAGTTGGCGTGGGAATATATTATATGTTCGATTTCTTGGAGTCCAAGAATCTCTTCACTTATTAGAGTGTCATTTATGCTCATATTTGGCGATCTATCGTCTTAAGTTTTGACTTCGAGACTCTTTCTAGTCGCGAGAGAATATTGCGATATCTATTTTCTCTTCTTAGTCTGTAAAGTAACATCCATGTTCAATTTGCAAGACTTTTGCATCCTTCGTTGCAGGACCTACAAACCTTTCAAGATTTAGTTTCTCCGTGCTTGCAATTTTCTCGAACTAAAAGGCTTCCTTGCACGTTGCATTAAACCCAAGACTCGAACACCCCCAGAGGACGTGTTCCAGGACGACAGGGTCCATTGTTCGCGTTGACCGCAGTACTCATCGTCGAAGTGTAACTGGCATCGACGCGTAACCGGTGGGAGGTCCTCGCGCGACTTGTTTCGCGTTATGATCCATGGAACAAGCTCGACGCAGCCTTACGTACACATTGAACTCGTCGAAATACTAAAGAGAGGAGAAAAGGAGACCGGGTGGAAGAAGTAGCGGAGGGTGGCGGGAAGAATAAGAAGACGTGGAAAGATAGGGAGGGTGCTCGTTTCTAAAGGTCGAGCTTCCGCGTGTGCGAGAACGAGAGGGGTGTGGAGATCGAGGCAGAGGGAAAGAGAGAGAGAGAGAGAAAGAGACGAAGGGGGATGGAGCGCGACAGAAAGAGAGAGGGTGAGCTCGGCGAGGCAAGACGGATGGAGGTCGTAGGACCTAGCCCGGAGGAGATGGAAGAGACGAAAGGAGAGGTCGTAGGAGGAGGAGAGGGTCGAGGTGAAGGGTAGGAGAGAAATAAAGATGGCCGCTCGTGCCTCCGGGGCCGAGTCACCCACCAGAGCCACCTTGCTCCTCACGGTAATAAAAGGAAAAAGGGGAGAAAACTGAGGAGCAGAGCTGAAGGTGGTAGGTCGGGCTGTGGGGGTGCTACGAGCGAACAGCGACGAACGGGGGGAGGGGGGCACTCGCGGGGGAAACAGTTCTTATTGATTCAGAGGAGCCACCCTCACGGAGGAGCAAAAGCCTGGTGGACCCGCTCCTGGACGTCTCTCCTTCTCGGTCTTCCCTCTTCATCCCCGCGGCAGCCGGTGCCTTTTACGAACGAGGACTCGCGATCTCCGTCACTTGCGCTCGACCTGTTCTTCCCCTTCGGGTCTCCAACGACCGCAGATATTTTACAACCCTTTCGACTCGCCAAATTATCTTCTACTTTTCTTTTCTTCTGTTGATCGATTCGTACGGATGGTGTCCCGCGCGTTTCGACGAATCTGTGCCAACGGTCAATATTTACCCGCGATTAAAAAATAACAAACTCCAACGGCGTACGAAGTTTGCCACGGTTATTAAAAGCTACCAGCTTTCCCGGGGTCCAGATTGAAACGAGCGCGTAATTGCCGGCTACCTGTTTTTCGTTTACGCGCGTGTATCATCCCCCGACCCCATCCCTGGGCAGCGTTTGCGTTTACCGTGGATAGGATGGTCCCACGGGGGCGGGCTGGTCAAATTGACTTGGACTTTTTGACTCTCCAGCTGGCTCGCGTAAGAGCCGGCCCGAGTTTACGAAGGGAAAAACGGTTTCAACCACTTTTTCCGGGGTCCGGGCAGTTGTTTACCCTGCCAGCACACGACTACCGCCGGCAGGTGTGCGTTTACTCGCCGCTGATGCGTCGTCAAATATAAAACGAATTTGCTTAAAAAGCCCCGCGCTGTATATCGTACCCCACTTTGCCGCGGGACAGGCAAAGCAAACCGTTAAATTTACCTGGCTCGCGCGAGAACGCGTACAACGCAACGACATTCTCGATAATGTTCCTTTTTGGTAATCGACAGTGACGAATACATCGTGATACTTTTTATATAAAAGTTCTCTTTATTTTATAAACATTTATGAAAAAGAATTCGTTTAAGACGTTCGAAGATTCTCTCGAATTTTGTAAGGATCATCCAGAGGTTTACAAGTACACGAAATGACTTTTTAAGATATTCTAAACGTTCCATTTTTTTTTTTAATTTAAGTGACAAGAGACACTCGAAGCATTCGATCTTGAAATGATTTTCTTATAATCGGAAATATTTTGTAGATCCAATTTATAATCTGTAGTTAACGAATATACGAAACAGTTTAACTTTACCATCTTAAATGGTTTTTAATTCATTATCTGTATTCATATATTAACTCGATATGTGAACATGTTCGCTGGAGTCTTACTGACGATTTCACCAATAAAAAGTAATCTACTATTTGGAACACCAATGGCATATCGTTATGAAAACCATAAATATACTCTCTGTATATATAAGTATTATAATATCTGTATATATATATATATATACAGCTATAATACTAATAATAAAGATATCTAATAATAATAATTTAATCGTAAATTCATATTTTATCGCTGTGACACGTCAGGGAGTAACTCGCGTAATTTCTCTTACATAGTATTACTCCCACCCCCCTCCCTCAACTTTCAACGATATGTACCTATACATGTGTACCTATACTCTAATCCATAATTCTTTTTCTCCGGATTAATTAATAAGATAAATTTGTTTTGTTACAAAATCATTTATAATACCAATCACGTCCTGCGTTCATCGAAACAATTCGTAAATAATAAGAAACCACTTCTTATATTCCTCACACTTTTTATTTTAATTATATCTAGAAGAAACATTTTGCATAGGTATCTTATTTAAAAAGGCAATGAAACGTTCTTCGAAATCAATAATCACCGCTAATCTTGAACTGCGTATTATCAATCGTCGTTAGATTGATCATTTTTAGCATAGAAGAGAACACAAGATGTTTGAGAAACTGTCCTTTCGATTTATTTCCATATTTCAATAATTATAAGTTATAACATGATAAGTGTACGATGAAGTATGAAGTAAGACATTAATTATTGCTGAGAAACAGAACATGTAATTACAGTTTACGTGAAATGAATAATAATTTCTATCATTACTTCGACGTGATTATACGTCATGAATATAACAAAAATGAAATAAGTTCTTTTTCTCTACTCATTTCCTTCAAAACGTTTTTTTTATTTTGTTATGTTTATTATTTATTGTCAATAACATATTACAAGTTGCATTTTTTTGTATAAATAATTATACTATTTTGTACTGAATAGTTTTTAAGCCTTCGGTAAGGTTGAATATATTCTAATGAAACTGCTACCTAAAGCTATTACGAGTAGAAGTAGAAATATCGAGCGATGGTCAGACGCGATGGTTAAGTAATGCCCGATGCGAATCTGGTTGTCTGATTTGTATTGTATAACGGGACTTTTTTTATTTCTAACATTCTTTACAATTTGTTTAAGTAGACAATGGTCAATTTTTACATTTCGTCTGAATTATATACCACGTAGACGAAACTATTCAAGGCTGAAGTTTTTTAAAATTCTACATTACATTTAGCTCCTGATGGTTCTAACAATTCAGTAATATTTCATTAGTTAATTGTTAGTAATATTAGGTCGTTCCATATATTCGTGACAAGTTATATACGACTACTTGATGCAATGTTTTAAACATATAATGTAATTTAATGAAAAACAGTAAATCTCTTCTCGTTCGACAACTCCCTCCACTTCCCTTAGCAAAGTTAATGGTTACTATGAAACTTGTTTGATTTTTTACTAAAATTTAATTCAACACTATTCATTAAAACGTTGATATTTTAAAATTATTTACCCATTAATAAACCTGAAGATTTTGTATTTCATTTCTTATAAGGTAAACCAGCGTGGATTCCAAACTTCGAGCTTTGACACAATATCTATGTCTTTCAAATTTCTATGAATTGTTGGTGTTAGTATGTTTAAAATTCTAGAAATCCCTTGAACACACAAATTTTGTTTCTTTTCTATTAAATTACAAACGTTATCCTCGTCAATTTTAGAATATCGAAAGGCATGAACTTGTGGTACGACCTAATATATTATTATGAGTTTGATATATAATACATCATTGTTTTCAGAACAATCATAAAGTGCATTCAGTTTCGCTCATCATTGCATCTCGGTTAATAGAAATTTTCCTTTTTTTGTTACAGGAGCACCTTTCAAGAAGTTTGAAAACCACTGTTTTACACATAACGACAAGAACTTGTTACTATTCTTTAAAATTACGTTTAATACTTTCACTGCCACGTCACCCATATACGGGTGACAGGATTTACCATTATAATACTAGAAAAATTAATTCTCAAGTTAAGACGATGAGAAAAATAAATTTGGATAGAATTCATGAATTTTAACAAGGTTACAAAAATAAGTATTGAAATAATTTTTAGGTTATGTACCTTACAATAGTTTAAAGTCAAAATTTTACTTTTGCAGAATATTATACGGTTTTGATCTGGCAGTGAACGTGTTAAATCGGAGGGGTACAGGGTGGGTCGCGAATGCGTAATGCAACAGAGTGGACGATGATTTCTTCGCGGTAACCTGGCCGAAGGAATTAGAAATCTGGATGAAAATCTGTGAAATGATCCGCGTTCGCGAGCATCGTGCCCCGATCTCTCCGTAACGCGAAAGGAGAAAGGCAACGTCGTAATTTTGCAGGACTTTTCCGAGCTGCAGCGCGGAGTCGCCCCTTTCCCACCGCCCCTTTTCTCTCTTTCTCCGTTCCCCCTCGCGCCCGGTTCGCCCGGCTCTCTGGGCAAATTGACTTTTCCTAATAAACCAACTCGCGAGGCAACTTCGGCGAAAATCATTTAAAACTTTCCCAGACTCGAATTCGCCTCTCGTTTTAATGCGGAGGCCCGCAGAAAGCTCGCGCGCGCTCCGTGCATCCCCCTCTCGTACCCCTCTAGCTCGATCCTCCGTTCTGCCGCTCTTGCCCCGCCGCTTACACGTTCCTCTTGCTTCCGTTAATCGTTTTCTCGTTTCGCATTGTGCCGTCGCCGCCTTTGTGCGCTAATAGCCGCAACATCTAACCGCGATGCCGTTTTCCGCGCTGTGTCCGATGGAAAAACTCGCGGAAAATTTGACAGAACCAAAGGCACGACTCTGGTTGAGGCATCGCGCGTCGATCGATCAACAAAAGTCGGACATTCCAACCGCGAAATCCTCCGATCCTTACGCTTCGACTCTCGCGCGCGAGCAACCAAAATGTTCACGGTTGTTGGTATTCCTGATTCTTGCAATCCCTTTGATTTCGCGCGTGTTCGCGATTACTCGCGAATACCATCGATCAAGTCAACCTTATTCGTCTAATCTAATTTTTTTAAATAAATCGTTTACACCTACAACTATATGGAGTCGGATACTAGTACGCGTAATATTCTTTTTTTAATTTGGACGTATTATTACAAAAATATTGTTACGTTTTGTTACTAGAAATAATTCCCATCGCTCTATACGCGCTTGAATCATCTGTCAGCACAAAAAAAATGGTGGGGGTTTAAAATGTGAACCTATAAGGTGGTGTTGAAGAGACTGAAACACATTCTATTAATTAATAACTTGATTATGAACAGACGGAAAGAAAGGCATTTTATTTAACGTACGAAAAAGTGTTGATTTTTAGTCGGTCAAATTTTTATAAAGCTCTACACAGAACGATATTACTAAAATATTTTGAAATTGACAGTACAATATTTCTGAATTGAATTTGGATTATTTTTTACGATAGTTGACGAGAAAATTATTCAGAATTGAGATTGTTACGATCTTTTGAAATCTTATGAATTCTAAATTCAAGTATAGGAATATTTCTGAGCACTAGAAATATTTATTTTATTTTATTAATAGAATGAAAGGCAAGGTTCACTTTAACAACACAACACGAACGTCTGGAGTCGTGAAAGCTTGTAATATGCTTTGCTCGACTGATTTCCGTTAAAAATTCCAATTATTCGAAACCTTTTCAAAGAAATTGTTCAGAAAGATATTTCAGCTAAGGTAAATGTTAGGAACGGAGACGAGACGCGAAATTGATGGGGCGAGAATCGAAGAACATAACGCTGGCGGCGTGGTCGACCCCGTGGCGCATTAAACTTGCACACGATCCTCGCTTTAACATTATTTCATCCCTGGTGAATAATTCAGCGACCGCTTCGGGACGGCTGGCACATGAAGTCGACATAAAACCACTGGGAAAGAAACGACGAAAAATCGGAAAGATCTTGTTGTCCCTGAAGCATCGTCAATGATAATCGAGTTTCGTTCCCGAAATAAAATATAAGTTTTGAAACTCGATCAGCTAATCGTTAGCAGAAATTTCGACAGTTTCGTCGACCACTGATCTTAATCCTACTTGGAATATCATTTACGATCATTGATGCTCATAGAAAGATCATCTGTTATGTACCCCCCCATTTTAATGAAAATTTCCAGACACTTTGAGTAACAAAAAATAAACTAACAAACAACGTATATTTTTTTTAACGGTCGTAACTTAAATTTAACCCTCGCCATTATCAATTTTGATCATTTCCGCCAAATTAATTACTCAGAAATTTTGGAAAAAGATGCTGTAAAAGAGTATCTCTTTATATGGGAGTATAAATACTTTTTCTTAGAAATTTGATAGAAATTGAAGGCGGACGTGAACGGTAGCACATATGTGATTGTGTTATTTTATGGAAAAAGAGGTTCTAAATGGTCCTTTTAAAAGTTTCTAATTTTTTAATATTTTTAAAGCCACTTATTACACGCTCTTTTATGTATTATTGTGGTATTGTGAATAATGTGCTTGTTATAGATCGCGATGTGGTTTGTTTCCGGTAACCGATTTATCAGGATCCGAAATTAATTGAATGGACGGATACTTTCCATTCCTGATATATTTGATAAAAGTCAAACGTTATTATTATGAAAGTATATTTATCCTCTTGCATAATATTTTCCTCTTATTGGCTCCTTTTACGACGCATTGTCATCGTTATAGATTCACGATGACTATAGAATATTATGGGGTACTAGGATGGTAATAATGATCAGGAAAATTGTGCTCGTACGTGCGCTAATGTTTCAAATGGGTTAAGCTTAAATTACCACCGCTAAAAAAAATACGTATCTTTTACTTTTCACTGCTCCACAAACTTGCAAAGTTTGATAAAAATCAAATGGTGGAGATCTTCGCAAATGTTCCTTTTCCGTATCAAGGAATAATGAAAAAAAAAGAGGACGAAGTTGAAGCTGTTTTAAAGTTCAGCCAATATTGAACGATCCTCCAGGATCAAAGAACTTTGCTCGACAAATAATCTTCCTAGCGTAAACGTTTACTTAGTTTCACCCTTTAGAGAGATCGAAAAATAGTTCCTCGCTCGATCCAGGGCAGGAAAAGCCCGATAGAAAAGACCAACCCTAAATGAAATCTCGAGTTAATTTTTCTTGTCCTCTGTGGAAGTGGTTGAACCTCAAACCTCGTTTAGTCGCGCGCAAACATTGTCGGTGGTAGTTTTTCGCCGTCTGAAATCCGGTATATCCGAGATGCTCCGCTGGTTTCTCGTCTCCGAGCTTGTTATTCCTGGTTTATGGGTTCTCACGTCGTGCTGGAACGATGCCGGTGGTCGTAGGGGGTGGCTGGTACGCACGGGATTCCGTTACTATTTATTTCATGGCACACGCCCTGCACGAGATCGCTTCGAGGATGAAACAACCGCCTGTATATTACGGAGTCTAGTGAAAAGCGGACACGCCACAGCGAACGAAGAGTTTCGATTAAAAATAACTCGTGAATCTCGTTTTGCGACGAAAAATATTAACGCTCTGGTCGTATTTCGTTCAGTCTCGCTAGTTCTAAATACAGTGGCACCCTCGGTAATAGGAAATTATTTTCCCCCGGATCGACCAAATAAAATTAGCCTCACTGTTTATACTCTCTGGGTGTTGCTTGTACATAGTATACATAGTATTGCATATGTACAACCAATGGTGGATTTAGAAAAATACAAAGATGAGGGGGAGGGGCTATTCAAGAATTCGAGAATCTCATCCATAGATATTATAAACAGAAATGAAAATACTACGATTGAAGGAATTAATTGAAATTAATTAAATCCAGATAATATATTTATATTACCTAAATTTAATTAACTTTGAACTATTTTTTCAATCGTGGTATTTTTATTTCATTCGGTTGTATACCTCACTATTTAAAACTGCCTTTTTAATAAAACGAACAATATATATTTGTATACCCACTTGCGTGTTGTCACATTTTTGGTAGCTTTAATAATCGATAAAACTTTCTTTGTTCGATCCGCCATTTTGAGTTTGATATTTTCAAATCCAGATTCCTAACGAGCGATCCGAAAAATTCTCCAACAAGTTTTAATCGTACTCCTATACTTTAATCAATTTGATGACATCGTTATTACAATTTCGTATATTGAGAGTGATTTTTTATAAAGAAAATATTTCATTTGAGAAAATTTAAAACTATGCTAATACAGTAAACTGTACGATCCTTTTTGATAATCTTAATCTTGAAATTCTCTAGAATTATACGCGTATATAAAACATTTCTTCCTTCTACGAACAGCGTTTTCTGAGTCAGTCTTTGATCCTAATATTCATACATTAGCAAGGAAATAGAGGAAAACGGATTATCATGGAAACCTTTGAATTTCGAGAAAATAATTACCGAGTGTGAAATGGAATCTCTTAATATCCGAGAAATTTCAAATAATTATATTATTTAAGTCGATCTTAGTTTATCGTGAAATTGATTAATTATATATTCGAGATATATACATAGTACAGTATTAAAGCTGTATGTGTTCGATTATCTACCGTTTAGATATTTTTAATGTCTGACAATATTCCCAAGATTTCATCGCCTTCTTAATTTAATTTTCAATTAGTTATATCATAAATGTTTTTACTGTGAAAACAAATACAAACGAGATATCATACATTTTATAATTGACATCCATAACTTTCCCACCGGACGACAATATTTTAAGTCGGACTTATTATTTATAATTGATATTTAATCCCGTTGAATGATTTAATAGAAATCGGTTCATTAAATTTTGAGTTAACACGAAACGAACACGAAACTGTACCCCAATATCAAAATCAGCAAAACAATTTTGCAATTTTATTTACATAGATATCTCAGAAATAAAATCAACAGTGAATTTAACAATGACATAGGCAAAACGACTTGAATCCTTAGTCATATTAATAAACTTTTTACAAGTCTTTTTATGAGTCTCATTACTCGAGTATAAAAAGGAAACCTTTTAAAAGAAATGTAATTCATATGGAAATTATAGAAACGTTAGAATTATATTCCGTTTCGAATATCTCAAAAACAACGTGAGATGTAGAAAAAAAAAATTCGAACAAAGATTGCATGTTTCTTTATGTTCACAAGATTGTAAACAAAATTTATCAAATGGAGAGGGTAATTATGAAAGTATCGATTATTTTATACAACCTCATAAATATAAAAGAACATGCAATTTTAGTTTAAACTTTTATTCAATATCTTCTACTTTAAGGAATGATTTCAACCCCTATAAGTAATTTGTATCACAAATGAAAAATAAAGTGTTATGGGTAACCTACTCTACTTGTAAATAAAATTTCATAATTTGTTAAATTTTCGATTTCTCAAACATTCTATAGTCCCGTATAACGCGACACTTTTTAAAAGCATAAATATCGTGTTATACGTGGATTTAATGTAATTGGTTTGAGGTCTCGATGATTCGAGATCCGCCACTGATTCCTCGCGAAGCTCGGGTGCAAAGAAGAAAACATCCTTGGTCGGTCGGGGGCAATCTCGTTTAAAATTCAACCCCTGGCCCAGGCGGGGGATAGCGACGGAAGGGTGAGGATCTGGAGATAATAACGAGTCCCTCCTTTTCGTTTTCTCTTTTCCTCGGCGATGATACACGGGGAACGGGGGGGTGCGCGCGGTCTCGAAAAATTAATTATATCTCGAAAGTTAAAATCGAGTTTGGGGGGTGGGCAAGCACGCGCGCGCCCACGTTTGTTTTTGTTCGGCGTCGACCCCCGGCCGCCGGGAAACGGCAGAAATTTTAAACGAAAGTTTACTAATGAAGGCGACTTCCCTTCCTCCTCCGCGGTCCTGTAGCGACGACGTCGCAGCGGAGACCGCGAGACGAGAGAAGAGAGAATATCGCGCCGCGCTTTTCCGACTGGTAGTTTTCCGCGCGTTTCATCGTACGCCGTATAGAACCAGACTTTTCTCGGGTGTTCTCTTTTTTTCAGGGACGTCGCGTTTCAATAGTCCCATATGAAGTCGCGAGGAAAAAAATAGAACGCTAGCGCGCGACCAGGTGCGCGGTTCTAGTTATCACCTTCGTTACAGCGTAACCCGTACCTGACCAGGTGCACCCGAGTCATTACACTCAAATTAGTTGAAGTGGCATAAGTTAACTGACGATTGAATTTTGTAATTAAACATTCAAATTATAAAATATAGCAGATTACGTCAATATTTATTTCAATTCGTGAATGATTTTATTAATGAAACGTAAACATAAGTTAGCTTATAAATGAATTTTACAATTAAATGTTCAAATTGTAAAATATCGTAGCTTATGTCAACATTTATTTCAATTCATGAATGAATTTACAAATGAAACGTAAACATAAGTTAGCTTATGAATGAATTTTATAATTAAATGTCTAAGTTATAAAATATGGCGTCTTTACAATTTTGTTAGAAACACTTGTGTGCGAATGATTCATTCAATATTGAACAAAATTTGCCGAACTCTGACCTACTAATATTCTTCCTCGCCGATTTCAGTGCTGTTTGATAAGTTTCATGCTTTTTATTAGTCCTACATATAATCGATGATAATTTTTGCCCTTGATTTCGTAAACTACTTTGTTTCTGCCTTTCGCAAAGAATCAGCCCCTTTTAGGCGGAACGGTGAACGGTTGCGCCGCGCGAAATGCACGCCTTCCGCAGCCAAAGGGTTAATCGAGGATTGGCGATAGGTAAGGGCGCGACGAGAAAAAATCCATCGAGCGTGGAATCGTTCGTCAAGTCGACGATCAAAGAGCCTGGCAAAGACCTGTTTTCTCCGTCGGACGTCCCGTTTTTCAAAGATCGATAAGGGAGTTCTTCGAAGCGTGGAGAGAAGCCGAGGGACCGGGACATAATAGAAAGAGATCCCTCCATTTTGCCAGCCATCTTTCGCGCACAGGGCCGTCTAACCCACCCTCGTTCTACTTAGCTTTTCTTTCCCCTCGCCGTATCTCTTTCTCTCGTCGTACACCCGGCCGAAACAAACCACCCCCGACCGTCAGCCGGGGGTAAAAGCTACGAGGAGAGAGCTCGCGAGAGCACGAAGGGTCCCCGGCGAAAGTAAGGGCTTAAAAATGCCCCTCCGCGCCCTCCTTCGTCCGCTACGAGGAAGCCTGCTTTTCCTGGCAACCCCCAAAAATCATTAAAACCATCCCTCGTCCAAGGACTCGCTCCCCGACAGGGACAAGAGAATTCCATCCTCTGGAATGATCCTTCAGGAGATTCTTTCCGTGGGGAAACGGTTCGATTAAGAGAAAGAAATTTACGAGTCGACCCTTAATGAAACGGTAAACTGTGTCGTCTCGAGACACGATATACTCGTGAAGAATTCGTCGAAGAAACCGCCAGGTTGGGCACTAGCACTTAAAAGAACAGAGTCGTCAAGTAACATATTTCTGGTTCTCACTAAGAGATGATGATGCTAGTATTCGGAGATTTCTAAAGTGTAACTGAGCAAATTGTCACAAATTCGTTTACTTTAATTCACTTAATTCTCTACTCATTGAAAATAACAAATGATTTAAAGAAAACTACTGGCCAAATCGTATGCATGTAAAATTTTCGCAATCATAAATAAATGTTTTTCATTGAATCAAATCAAATCAAATTTTCTTTTGCGCCTCCCTTGGATGGTTAGGCACGCCCCCATAGGGGTCGCGCCCCCTACTTTATAGGACATTGCTCCTAGATGGCTAGTACGATATTTAGTTGAATACTAAGATTGATTTGGATTCTGTATTAAGCCAAGATATATTAAAAAAACCTTACTGATGAGTTCAACGAACAAATCCTAAAATAACTATAAAAACACAATGAGTTCGTTTGTCACGTCAATGAAACACTCATTAAAAAACAAAATATCTTGCAAAATGCAGTGCGTATGCACTAACAGCCACGAGATAATTATTCTTCGTCAAAAGATGAATTGAGAACGCAAAATAAAATTTTTCAGAAATAATCCCATGCGTATCTATTTGTATGACTTTTATGCAAAAGTGATAACAGGGTTTCAAAACTGAGTTTTCAAAGCGAATATATTATAGTCAGACTATAATGGGGATTAATATTTGTACAAAAATCAAAGAACTTTAAGGAGAAAATTTCCACATTAAAAATGACCCTATCCCTAAATCTGAATAATCAAACGTTCATAACGAGAAGCAATCGACGAACACTCGAACGAACGCTTTCATTACAAAATACTTGAGCGTACAATGTCGGGGATAACAACCACCGATTGCGCAATTTCCTTTCGACCAGCCCCAAACGAAGATAATGGCCGGCGAAGAAATCAGCATGTCGGCAATTTCGTTAGCGAGATCCACCTTGAGGAAGAAAATAACCAGTTAGCCGACGGACAAACTCCAATAATTTTGTTGCCGTGTCACGGGAAAAATGGTGGAACGAACGAGGGTGGCACGCGAAAGGATCCTCCCTCGGCACAAGGAACGCCACGAGGTTTCCACCCTTCTTCGACGGTAGAAAATTGCGAAATCGCTTTCTCCGTGGTGACTTATTTATGCTGGGAGCCGCGACACGTGACAGCCACGGGGGACGCGCAACTGTGCCGGAAGAAGGTGGCGTCGCTGAAAAAATCCGACAACTGGGTTGAAAAAATCACGATGCTCGTCGAAGGCCGGCCAGATGCCGCGCCATGTGGACGCGCGTGCATCGGCCATCCTCCTTCACGACGAATTGCGCCGCGTGACCTACAAACGACCGAACACCAACGCTCGCTTCATCCCTTTATTCGGGGTTAACGACGGGCAAAATGTACTTTGAAAAAATTGGTTCTTACGCGAGGTGTGATCAAAAAGTTCGTTCGTGCAATTTCTCTCGAGTGAAACGTTTCATCAAAAAATTATCTTTTACGTAATGTTTGTACTCTTGTTCCTGACATCTGTACCGATTATCACGCATATCAATCTCGTAGGTTACATTTCACAGCCGATCGAATGACTCGGGCGTTATTTCTACGGTGCATCATAAACGATCAAATGTGTCAAAAATTAACTAATGTGCTTTAACGTTATAGAATCGTTAGTAAATGCTTCCAGTGAGTTTTGTGTGGATAATCAAGCGAACTACTGCTTGTATAAGTGACGCAAAAATTAATATTCATCAAAGAATTATTATTAGGGAAGTTGCCGACAAAGTTGGAATCTCCTATAGTTTCTCCTACTATTTTTACTTTTCAAGAATAAAGAAAACTATGGAGGTGAAGTGTTTTCGTACCACCGAAAAGAATAAGAGAAAAATCCAAGTAGAAGTAAATTCCAAGGAATGTTTTGAAAATTGGGAGAAAAAATGTCTGACCAATTTTCTGACCTGAATGCTAGATTCCGTGAAAAATTCTGTTATTCCGAACCACTCGCATCGAAGTTCAATGTTCACTTGCCGTTAGTCTAGGTTACCTAGTACTACTCATCAATAATATCGCCATTAGTTTAGCTGTAAGATGATGTCCATTGTTAACACGTTCACTGTCCCCATAAGGAGGAATGGATATCACTTACGCGTCCCAGGAAGCGATAAGCACCCTGAGTCAAAGCTGTCCTCGTCAATATATGGGTCAGGGACTCCTGAGTCAGAACTGTCATGACCCACATGTGGGTCGGGAGACAGTCAACATGTTACAGCTAATCGACAATCTTATACACGATACAGAACCTGTTAGACATGGTGTCTACACAAGCGAAATTTGCATTACTTTGCTATACAAATTTAACCCTGAAATGGCACACTTGTTTTTTACGACCTCAGAAAAATTTTTAAAGTGATTTATAAGTGATCAAGAACCTGAAAAAGACCACACAATTAAATTAGGAAACAGAAGACGCATTATTTGCCTCTCGTTATAAAAATAAAGAAACATTATACTGTTGTATACTGGGCTTGTATAAATTTTCATATCTAACATTTGCTTATGAATTTAATGATTAGGTATTTTTCACTTATTGATTTAAGAAAAAATTTCACTTTTATAACACATCAAAAGAAAAAGTGTTTCTCCATACAAATCGTTCTTTCTATATGTTTATCCAAATTTCTAATAATCATTCCTTCGAGTAAATAAAATTTTTGAAAAATATGTTTACGAGAGATTATATTCCTGAATATTTATTTTTCACTATAGCATTATGTGTAACTGTTTCCCTAAAATGCTGCGTTTGGTTATTGTACGATAGCAAATAAAAATGTTTTTTAATTCTTTTTCAAAATTCAAATATTATAATCTTAGAGTACATATTTTGATTATTTTCATAGATTTTTATAGAAATTTTTGTATATCAAAAATGTGTGAAAATAACGTTAAACATGAAGGCCTAAAATTATGCCGTGTGATAGTTCAAAGATACAGTGTGCCATTCCAGTGTGAAATTTGGTCGAATAGCGACAAAAACCGCCTAGGACATGAGTAAAACATTTAGGGAAAATGTTCTTAGTTTTTGTAAAGCTCAGTTTTCGTTTTCAAAGTTCCAATGTGCAGATGAAACCCTCGAAGATGATCTATGTGCAGAGAGGGCATTGGTGATTGATGAAGCAAAATTGTACGAATACAAATTCAAATAAAACGACAAATCCGTGTAGAAGTTATAGAAAGTTATAGTTAATAATAATTTCTTTGATATTCCGTATGCCCAATGATACTTTCTAATACATTTTTATTTTTGTCTAACAATATATACACAAAATATTTAACAATGTTCGAATGACGTATATTATCGTATATATACAATAATAATAATCATCATATATATTTAATATATTATTATTATATATATCGAAATATGCATATTTTTAAATATTTTAAAATCAAACAATATCATCTTTTAGTCAAACATTTAAACATTGCTCCTTATTGCGAACATATTATTGGTGCATTGGTTGATGATTCTTACTCTTACCATAATTTACAGTAAATTACGAAGAATTTGTCTTCTACCATTTAAAATGATTATTTTACTGATCAATCACCTTGCAAACAAGAAAATGTCAAAGTATTTAGTGAATACTTCAAAGTTTACGTTTATTTTTAATAACTTTCTCATCGCTTTCCGGATAAATAATTGTGTACTTCGTATTCTTTAGGAGGTATAGAATCATACCGTGATAAAATTTTTCGTTGACATAGTCCAAAATCAACCTATTTCCACCGTCCTCCTTCGTTAACGTTACTTTTCAACTTGTTACGTCTCGACACGGTCGAGTTTTCAAGGGTCGCGATTCGATTCAACTGCACCTACTGCCGAAAGAATTCGTATACCGCGGTATCACTCGACGACGAGTCGGTGGTTCGCATCGCACTCGTCGATCGTCACACTCCACCATCGCGAAACGTCGCTTAGGGAGGGCGGCAATATAAATTCGTCCAATCTAAATCGAGCCGTCTTCAATTTCGGATCTCGTTCAACCCGTTCGTCTCCTTTTCTCTTTCCACGGCAATCCTTTGTTCCGTTGCACCCGAGTCCCGTATATCCGCCTCGATCTCGCTCCTTCCACCCACGTCGTCCTCTCAAGCTCGCGAGTCCTGTTATTCCAGTTGCCTAAGACGCCTTCGCCGACCGCAGAGTAAAGTATGAGGCCATACTTCACCCGCGGGTGGCTTCCCCGCTCCCACCCCCACTCCGCGCTCGCCTGGTCTAATGAAACTTTGAAAAATCACCGGAATTAACCGAATTTGAATTACACCGAATTCCCAGGGAACCGGGGATGGCCGAAGGAGCCCCTGGTGGGGTGGAAGGCAAAGTAACAACCGCCTCGAGGGGCTCGGAATTTCTCGTAGCCTTTTCCACCCTCCGTTCGCTAAGCTCCTCTACTGTTTCAAGGATGACACCTTTCGCGCCGTTTCTTCCATCCCCGGTCGGTCTTCCGCACTGTGTGTTACGCGTTGAACACAATCGCGAACAAACTAACCGTTTTTCGACGCGAAAAGTATCGCTCGGGCTGGCCAAGAAGGGGGTAGAAACTGTTCGCGGAGCGGTCAAACGTACGACGTTTCCTTGACAGCCTCGAGGACGTCACCGATTGCGTCTTAGCCGCGAAATATCGATCTCTGTTCGGGACACGAGACGTTTGACATCGTCGGATCGCGACCCGACGCGTAAAACGAGGGACGACTGTCCGGCATGGTATGTCCAGCGGCGACTGGCGGACTGGACCCGCTCGAAAAAGTGACCGTCGCAATGGTTTCCCCCCCTGGGCCGTTACGGACCTTCTCTTTTTGGGTCCAGTCGACGATACGCGGTCCGGCCAACCCCATTGAGACGGAATAAAAGCGGAAACTGGACAAACCAGTTTGCCGTTTTCGAAATTAGGCTCCCCCGGCGAACGGGACCCGGACTGGCCGATGTCCACTGTCCAAGGGGTGAGACCGCTGGCCCCCAACTCCACCCGGTGGCCGCGCGTACATGAATAAGTCGCAACAATGTCGTGCCTACGACCGGTTCCTATTTCTTTTCCATTGTCGCGCGCCAAGGAGACCGAAACTTGGGCCACGGTCAGTCGAACGTTTTCTTGCACCGTGTTCCTACGACGTATACAGGGTCATTTAAAATCGTGCGCAATTCAGCTGATTTTCATTAATAAATTTTGAAACGCAAGGCAAATGGCGTTGGAAATTTAATATTTATAGATAACGTAATGGACAAATGGATCTATGTGAATATATTAAAAAATAATTTAAAGCATAGTGCCGGAAAAATGAAACTTTCAACCCTTAAGTGGGGGCTGTCAATTTCAATTGAATTATTTTACTTGATGTTAATTTTTACCAAAATTGTAAATGGGAATTAACTTTCTTTTAAAGCGTTTTAAAAATAATGACCCAATGGGAAGATTATATAAATTTTCAAATAATTATATTGATATATATTAAACAGTTATTAAACTTGCGAAGGGCTTCAATTACTTTTTAATTTTATATTTTTTATACTAACAATTAATGAAAGTTTCGTTCTACTTTTGTAATATGTTAAACAAAGAAGCATTGAACTATATACCTGTATTTTAGTCATTTACTGTAAATTTTACGATTTATAAATACGATTTATAATCGTACAAATTTTTCGGATAATTATTATTTTCTCTGTAACAAAGAAATCGTTTCCACAAGCTCGCAAAGTTTAAACGCGTGAAATGTGCTATTTCCCGAGGAACCCGATAAATGAAAATCACACAGATTATATTCGTAACGAAGCAACGTTTGGTTGCCAAGGTAAAAACGAGCCTCTCGATCGATAGGAATCCCAAAATCCCCGAGACCACGACGGCGAAGTTCTTCCGCGGTGTCGCAGGAGGAATCCTATGCGTCACGGTCGAAATTAACTCCAGGGGTGGAAGGAAAAAGTTCCGTGGAAAGGTGTGTCCGGTCCCGTGGGGGGCAAAGAAAAGTCTGGAAAGTGTCCCGGTGGCCGAACGATCAACTTCTTGCGGGGTGGTTGATCAGGGCAGGTAGTACTGGAACGGAAGGGTGACATGGCTCGCACGTTACGAGGATTTCGTGGAACGCGAGGCGGCGCGAGAGGGATCAACTGCGACGAAGAAGAACGGCGGAGGACGCGAAAGGCGAGCCAGGGTGTCGGTAGAGGGGGTGTGAGAAGAAGGTGGCTCGAGCGAACGAGGCAAAAAGGGGGCCGCAGCATCCAGAAGCCTCGGCCGGGGCTCGTAAACACAACGACAGAGTCTCTTGTTTTCTTATCTACGGCGGCAACAATGGGCCCCCAAGAAACAAAAGACGAAAGACGGGCTATTTATTTCGGTCCATTGTTTCGCCGTAGCGCGGAGTCAGGCTTGCCTGGGTTGCTCGGCTTGCCAGAAGAACGAGGGAGGAGGGCGTGGAGGGAGAGTAATGTAGAGAGAAGAGCTACCTCGAGATGGCTGCAGAACCACACGCCATAAAGACTAAACGCTATGAAACGCTCCGCGGGTCCTCCTCGCCCGAGCCCCGTGCGCTGTCTCCCGCCGGAGCCAAGGGTCTATCGTACCTTTTGCGGAGATAACGAGCTTACGAGCTTAATACGACGATGAAATACTTACAGCTATAAGTATCACGAGCTCGTGTAATTATGCCCCGTGCATCGTTTCAAATTAACAAATCCCATTTATAGAAAGTAGAACCGCGCCCGGCGCTCTGTCTGCGCACCGCTTTGAAGAATTCAAAGGAGACCGCCGCGTGTTGCATTGAAACCTCCGTCGCGCTTCACTAGCCGCGATATGCAATCTTCCTCAGCGTCTCGTGGTTACGAAACTACGCTGTCTTCCTGCCTCTGTCTGATAGAACACAATGCCGGTCCGTAATTGCGGACGGTATTTTTGGCTCTTTCGGATGATCTGTCGAGAGGGGCACGGATGACAGCTCCTTTCCATCGATTCGAATACTCGAAATCCACCGATCGAATGGTAAATCGTCTTACGTTTTCGACTGACTTCGATTTTACTGGAAACTGTACGATCGTCAATCTCCGCGATATACTGCACCGGACAAATCTATCAGGCTGTTCGGAAAGTTCGTTTTCTCAACAACGGAAACGTTAATTGCATTTTCAGTATGTTTTGTTTTTTTATTACTGAAAAGGTAAGAATGCTGTTCAAGCAAGAATAAACTTGTGTGCATAAATTTTTCGGCGAAAAAGAAAAATTTCAAATCAATCTGGAAAAATTATTTTTAGTTACGGGGGTTGATTACAATCATTTTTGGTGAATAGGCATACGCCGGAAATTGTACGTAGTTTCGAGAAAAAAATTCATTACCGAAAATATAATGTCTGACCAGGAATATTCTACTGAAATTTCATGAGTATGTTTGAAACGTCATAACTTCTAAACGGATTGGAGGATTTAATGTTTGAAAAAATACATTGGATGCAAGGTTTACTCGTATATTTCTTCTGTGAGTTCTCACTCACGAAACTGTAACGCTGTCGGTACGTGAGTAATCATTTTAATAGTATCCCCTTAAGAAGCATAAAGTACTATTAAATTTGTATTATAATCATTTATTTATACCTACTGTAGTTTCAAAAATATACATAGATAAACAGGGAAACATATTTGCAATATTTTCACTCCAAAGCAATGAGTCGTCGTTAATAGAAAGAGCTCAAAATTGTTCTCAGGACGCTGAAACAAATTGAAACTACCGAACTTCCCAAGCAAAAAAGAATCGATATCTCGTTTCCGATCGCGAACGGAGTCGTTCCGCCGCCACAGTTCGTCGCGTCTCCCGTAAGCTTGTATATGCGTAGGGTTTCGTTGTGAATTAATTAAAATTTTCACCGGCATCGTTGAGACGGTGGGCGGCGAGAGGCTAATTTTCTAGCAAGAAAATTCTGATTCTAATTTCATGCAAATGGCCGCCTGCGCCAGGGTACCGGGCCAGGGGAGGGGGTTACGAGAGAGTGCAACGAGGGTTGCGCCGCAAGGGTGGAGGGAGCGAGGGTGGCCCCCCCCAATCCGGCGACACCGGGACTCTTCCACGGGGGTGTGAGCCGGGAGGGGCGTAAGAAGAGCGACAAAACAATGGAACGAAATTTAAATTATGCTCCCCGCAAAATGGCGATCGTATGCAAAGCGATGCTTATCCGGCGGTGCAGAAAGAGAGGAGGCGCCGACTTCGCAGATGCCAGCGACCTGCCCCGTTCCGTTTCCTTCGGCGTGCCGCTTCTTTTCTGTCATTCCAGCGTTCCCTCTTAATCTTGTCCCCTTTTCCAGCGGCGACGACTAGCCTCGCCGCGCACCTTGCGTGTTGTTTCTGCACGCGATTCCCTTCTTACCGGTCCGTTGCCTTTACTTATTTATTTATTTGCTGCAACCGGTGGGGAGGTACCCTTTGACATGAAACGATCATCGAGAACAACGTTCCTCCGACTCCTTTTACTCGCGGCATGCTTTCTTTCGATGGAGGGTGTACAAGAAAAATCGCCCAAGTCGAAGTCGAAATCGCAGATCTCGATGAAACGCTCGTGTCGTTCGACCGTAGACTAACGAGGATAACATTCGTTATACAGCATGAGAGAAATGAAATTTATTAGTTCAGGATTATCTGAATATTAAGTGTACCGTCGTTAACGATTATAGACTTTTGAGGGGCAATGGAGTTGGTGTCGTGGCCCAAAGTATGGGTTTCTCATCAGCTTACGGAACTTTTCGGACTAACGAGTCGTATGTATAATAACATGCATGCTTTTTCTCTCGCATAATAGAACGTTTGTTAATTAATTCGGTAACAAAAGGTGAGAAATGGATTCTATGAGGCAATCCTTAATACAAACATCCAAGCTACTATTAAAACCACGTAAAATTCTTTTATGCATTTGATGAGACGATCAAGGCATTTCGTATTCTGGATTATTGCAACGGAATAATGAATTATCTGTCCTAGAAACTATGACCAATTCGAAAAATTACCAGGATCGATAGGTGTAAAGTGATCAGGATTATTGAATAGACACAAAGTGATACATCATAACAACGTTGACCCATATGTGATGACAAGTATACGAAAATTATTTTGTTTGAGAAATTTTTCACATCAACTTTATTCTGCAAATATTAATATAATATAAATAGTAATATATTAATTGTGATCTATACACATATAATACAGTATCGCAGTTGGAAAAGTAAAATTTTTGCAATATGATCCTAATTCGATCGCCAGAGACTGTAATATTCTTACCTGTAATTATCTGTTGCCGAATATATGAAATGAAATCCTGTACGAATTATGTAATTTATTTTACGATTCTACTTCCCAAAAAAAAAAATTATGGAAACGTAGTCGTACCACCAATTAAGGTACCTCTATACAGATTTCTGTTAATTGTTGATTTATTTAATAAAGCATACAATTAATTAGAAATCACTCACATTACCAAGAACTGATTACAAATGATATCCAACACCACAGCTATGAGAGCTTCAAAATATATCGAATCCCTTCAAAATCATCGTTTCCGCAAATCTCGATCGTTTCGCGTGAAACTAATTTGTAAATGAAATTCCAAGCAAAAAAGAAACTAGATCAAAATTTACATAAAACTTGACGGTGTTTCTTAAGCACCGTGGCGGAACGACGACCGGTGTAGAACAATCACTCCCCCGATCGATAAATATTTCATCAGTCAAGGGTAATTTGATGCGCGATGAAACTGATTGTACATATTAGGATATTCCAGTAAATATTACGCATTTCAAAGCTTTTATTTTGTAACTACAATAACAAGTAATTTCGAATATCAAAGTGCATTTTATCGAGATCTATGGCAGTGATTTCCAATCATTTTGGGGCATATCCCATCAAAAAGAAAAGAAATTGCGATGCTCGGGATAAGTGGTATGTTTGAAATGATGTATGAAAAATTCATCGGTTATTAAATTTTGACAATTTTGTTAAGAAGACAGTGAGAAAGTAACATAATACAAAAAATTAGAGATAGATAGGTAGAATATTTTCCTCTGTTATTATTGTTCTATTTATCATAATTATATACATCCACTTTTATTTTTGGTTGGAATAGAATATTTATCTCGATCGATCCATTAGTCAAATTTGTCAGAGTTGCTGTAATAAATCTATTTATCGTCGCAAATTACAGTCTTGATCGTAAGATTTAGCAAACAACTCTTTACAGATATCGACGTAGCGTTTAGCCATTTCTAGAGTCAGTTCATGTGGAACCTCTCGACAGCGCCCGTTCACTTTCCCAAGCTTACAAAGGTAACAAGGCATGATGAATTTTGTTGCACCATGTTCTCCTGATAATCCGAGAATCGATGTTGATGTATTATCTTCAATTGCTGTGCATAACACTTCGAAATACACGCTATTCATTCGACCTTAATCACCTCTCCTTTTCAAACTGACATCAGTATCCCCATTATTTATTATTTTATAATCTTATAATTTTCAGTTTGTCACACCCTGTCAAATGAAACAATTGTGACCATTCGTTTCTCAATATTACATTTTTTATTGTCGCATCGACACACATAAATATTGCATTTTTTACAAGAATATAAATTTTTTCTGAAATTTAAACATTTTAAAAGTTGGCCAGAGCGACTTACAACAATAGACCGTCTAAAAATGAATGTTTTAATCAATCAACATTTTAACGTATTTTATAGACGGTTTCAAAATAGCAGGGAAACGCAATAACTAAAATTGCGTAATACTATCTAAGTCACCCTAATAACTTTAATTGTCTGTTTCCATCTGCTTCTTTTCTTCGAAATCGGCTGCGTTTTACGAAATCCAGGGAAACCGGTCGCTATTCTTGTTGCCACTGATTTTCTCTTCTCTTACCAGCCAGGGGTGGTGGCAAAAGGAGGGGGTGGCACACAGAGGGCGAGGGCGGCGACGGTGGCGGGGGCAAGGGGATGGATTCATTTATCTTTCCCGTAGATCTAGCTTATATTTCACCGCCCCCCCGAGGCAGATACTAAGACGAATGGTCTCTCGAGCAGATCTTGCAAAACATCACCCCGCGTTCCCTGTCTTACCCTCCCCCCCTTCTGCTGCCCCATCCGTCCGTTGACTTGCCATCGAATGCAAATGTAAAACACTGAAAAGGCGAACTGAACTCCTTCGACCGATGTCGCGGGTTTATTCGAACTACAAAAACCGCCATGAGTTGCACGCACCAAGTGGGAGTAATCGTCCCACGGGATTGAGAAGGGTGCCTTTTCGCGGAGAAAATGGCAGACTGATGTCTTCGTCATGACGGACGTCGAACTAAATTTTGTTTAATATTAGAAAGAGAAGTGAGAGACCAGCCACAAAAATATAAAAATGATATTTATAAAAATATAAAAAATGATATTTTACCGACACATCAAAGGATATTCATTGTAATCGTAGTCCAAACCAGAAATGTCAAATACGTTGACTCTTTCGTATCAATTTTTACACTTTCAAATTCAAACATTTACCAAAAATTTTGCTATTTCGGTGTACGAATTGAACATTCTATAGTTGATTATTGGTTTCCTTCTGTTTAAGAAAAATGTAATTTCTTTGCACGCTGTTCCTTCTTTTTACAATTTAACAATAATCTCTCGTTCAGCTTTACTCATTTTCAATTTTCTACCATTCATTTATTCCGAATAATATATGAATGTTAAACTTTTATTTCCTTCTGTCTTCAAATTCTGTTAGAAGCATCCTGAAGAACATTTGTTTATATTTAGACCTTTAGCTAAACTCATATTTACAAATTAAGTCTCTATGAACTGTAACACAGCGTTCGAATATTTTAGGTATTATACACACTCAGTTGTGAGAATCTTGTGTAATTTGTCCAATTATTGCTGTATTTTCCTCTAAGTTTATCTCCATTTAGTGAATGTATATATACATTACTACAAATTCAATTTGTTTCGACGAATTGCAATCATAAAGAAATTTTTACTATTAAAAGCAAACAAATTTGAAACGTTCAAATAAAATAATAGAAAAGTTTTACAACTTTTTCAGGTTTTTAAAGTTCGATTCCAAAGCAAATTCAAGTCCCAACTGTCAGGGAAAAGACACGTTCGCAGGCGCGTGTCGCAGAATTAAGAAGCAACGACCGTTTGACATAGAGGGGGGGATCAAAACGCGGGGAGAGGTTAAAGAGTGACCCAAACCAGGGTGGTCAGGAAGTGACCACCTGGACGAACGTTCAACTGACCGGTCAGACGGGTTCGCGATAAAAATTCGATAGAAAAATTCCGGGCGTGCTACGCACCCGAAAAACCGGTTCCCATAAAGCCGAAAGCCGGAGGTTCGCTGACCGTTGGTCGACCCTGAAGGGTTGCTCGCGGCGAGTAGGGTCGCGCAAGAAAGGACCAGGTCACGATAAAAAGGACGACTCGTCGTTCAAGGAGCGGACGCGCGTTTTCCCACGAGTTCATTTCGATTTTTCTTGACGCGTCACGACCTAAGAACCGCTTTCGTCAAGCAGATGCCACGCGTGTCTGTCGAAGAAGAGTGAAAGTCCTGAAACCAGAAAGAGACTTACGCTCGCTCGTATCAAGGAGTACAGGGATTGACGAAATCGTTCAAATTTTGAATTAATTCCGAAATAACAGAAATTTTGTCTAATCCCTTTTGTTTCAAAGATACAGTTCTGAAATGAAGCTTATTTACTAAAACTTGTACTATATCGATAAGAGGAACTTGTATTCATTCAAGGCAAAATGAAAGCTTTGGTTAAACATGAACTCCCATTTTGTTTTGAAAAGGAAAATGTTACCTCGTTTAATCAGAGTTCGAATTGGTATTAGAAATAGTAAAAAAATTATCAGTTTTAGTAGACGAAGTACAACATATTTGGAGTACTTGGTAATTTCGAATATTTACTGAAGTATCAAAAAACTATGAATTTTATCTGATTTACAACGTCACAAAGTGAACGTATCACAAGTAGAAAAGAAATTATTATATCCTTGTTAAGAAAAATATATCGCCATTACTGTCGCCGATATTCGAAATAAATGATCCTCCCACTGATCTTTAGCAAGTAAAATTGTGGACTCTAAAATGTAAAACGTGTACGCGTTGGCTTTCTTCGAACAGCAAATCGTTTCCTTGCTAAGGTTGTTGGAGACTGTTTGAGCGAGGAAGAGAGAGAGAGAGAGAGAAAGAGAGAGAGACTGCCTAGGTTCAAATTGGTAACTCTAGAAGATCAAGATGAAAAACGAGCTAAACACCCCTTACCCTTCTACTGGCATGGTTCTTCAACCCCCACCCACGTACGCCGTACCTCCAGAGAAGCGAGCACAGTCTGGTACACCAGCACCCCTCTTTGAACAGCCCTCGCGAGGCCACGCTACCATTTTAATATTAATGGAAAGGCTGATGGGAAAGCTGAAAGGAAGGAAATTGAAGGAAAATAAAAGGAGAAACGTTCTAATAACCACGTCGTCCTAAATCTGCCCCCAACGTCGTCCACTGGTTATTTCTTTGCGCTCCTTTAGCCTTAAACTGATTCAATGTTTCGATTTGACGCGCAAAATTTGTTCGCGCGAAACGCGACCACGTTCGACGATTCTATCGAAAACCTTCATTAGATTTAATCGATTGGTACTTGGACAGCAGATGATTTTATCTATTGCACATAAATATGTGCCTGGGTTCATTTCGATTAACAGCAACTGTCTAACTACGAGTTTTGGAAGAATATTGTTTCCTCGATAACTTTTCTAATCGCTTAAGCTCTTTTCTTTAGTAATATTTTAGTCATATTTGATACATGTCAACGAATTAACTATGTTTTAAACATTCTTTGATGTGTTCGAGTAACGCGATTTCCGAACCAAATTTTATTGGATTCTCAAGTTACAAAGTACGGTAAAGATGCTGTAAGCGATCGTATGTGCTAATTTTCGTTTGTGCTATTTCGTGCTAAATATTTCTCTGTCAAAGACGACCCTAAATCAAGTACTCGCATTAAATGGTAATCAGATAAAAGTACATATGAGAAAAATTCTATTCTACGACGCGTGTTTAGGAACTAGGAACTACTTTTCGATGTGATAATAAACTCATATTTTAATTCATACAAGAATAATAAAAGAAGATAATCATGGATAATCATAAAAGAAGACCAAACAAAATAACGAACACTGGAAAACTGTAAAACTAGAATGAAAAAAAAATAAAATATGAAGAGAACGTATGCGAAAAATTAGAAAAAGACACCTTTATGCTTTTCGACATCCAGCTTCTTGTAAAATAACAAGATATCATAACTGTGTTTTATTATAACAATCGAAGGTGTTGTCCTTCCCGTCAACAGGAAGTGACAGTGCAGTAAAGACCGTTCAATGATTCACGGGTCAGCTGACGTACATCGAACCGATTAACCGAAAAAGCGCGCGAGACTAATCCTCCGTGGCTGACGACGAGCGTAAAACAAAACGAAATAACCGGGGATTGGATGCAGCAGTTGGACGATTTGATTAGAAGCTGAAAAGATTTCTGGTCCTTCGTCGAAGGTTTGTCGGAACGTCCGTTTGCGTGGGAAACAGAGGAGTTCGTTTAAAAATGGACGACGGTGGAGAGACAACCGCAGCCTCGGATTGGAAATACAACGGATAATTAACTTGGAACGAATCATGAACTCAACTCACCAGAAACTCAACTTATTTGCAACTAACGTAACAAATATCGATCGTGGCACTCGCAAGACAACTTATTAAGCTTTATGGATAAGAAAGAAGCGTCAAAGTAGATTTCAACCGAGTTGGTGCTGATTAGATAATGCTCGTGACAGATCTGTCAAAACGTAATGTACGACGTATATATATTTTATATGGAAATATCTTCGGTTGAAGGATAACGATTATCCTCAGACATCTACGATACTATAATAAAACACTATTAATAAATACATTTTCGATACTGGGTAAAAGTTTTGCAACTTTCAAAGGATACTCGATCTACTGTAAAATAGCTTATCATTAGAAATATTCCTTTACAAATCAAATTTCTCGAATGATCTACAAACGATTTCGAAGCTTAGTTATTTTTGCAGCTTTCGACGGATCCAGAAAATTTCTTCGAGTATTATTTTTTTTTTAAACGTAGTGAACTTCACCGAAGAAAAATGTTCAAAATATACAAATTTTTCGAACACCATTTTCGACAATCGTTGTCCTTAAACGAAGAATAAGATCTCGATTGTAGTTAACCATCTATAACAACGCGTCTTGAACATTTGAGGTTAAGGTTGCAATCAGCTTATGCAATTAGACAATCACTCTGTGATTACATATAGTTATACCTTCCTCCAATATACGTAATAAACGTGTTAGAATAATAATAATAGTACTAGTAATAATAACTATACTTATTAATACCAGTAATATTAAAATTGAGAATCACGCAAATATTTTCAAAATGTTTCAATATTATCAGGAATTTTCATAATTTTCGAGCAATTTCCGATCCCCCATACCTTCTTAAAACTTCCTTAATTCTCTAGCCAAGGGCAATTTTACGATTTTTCTATTCAAACACGAGAATAAATATTATTTCTCATTTATAATTGACATAAGACACAAGATTTCTAAATCAAAAATAAGACAAATGTATAGAATAATAGCGTGTTCAGCGGAAATTGACAAAAATTGCAGAACGCCATTTTCACGCGTCGCAGCGCAAGGGTCTCTAATGCTACCTCAAAATCCAAATTCATATTTCCTATCTTCCAAAATTCCCACTATCAATTTTCAAATTCAGCTATTTTCACTAATTGCGAAATATTTTAGAGTAATGCTATCTTAAATATTTTTTGTTTCTATCTATTTCGCTAAGTAGACAAAAAGTAGACGAATAGTTTAAAAAAATTCTGAATATTTGTAAAAGAATGATTTAATCGACAGGAATTAGTTTTATATGGAAGGATGAGATCTCGATTATCCTTGGATATCTATATCGTCGCGTCTTCAAAATTTGAGATTAAGTTTAGAAACAGTTTATGCGATTGTGACACAATCACTCTGTATACATAATAACAAACAAAGCATAATAATAATAATGAAAATCACAGAAGACGTTTCAAAATGTTTTAATATCAACTGAAAGATCTGCATTTCGAAATACTGTCGGCCTTTTAGCGACATCAAAAACACTTCAATTTAAATATCCTTTTTCAATTCGAATCTTCTACTTTCCAAAATTTTTACAAGATATGATTCCCTTAAAAAATGTCTCGCATAAAATTAATCATCTATATTCCCAGGAACCTAACATACATTTTCAAAAAAAAGTTTCCATAACAAACCTGTCGAATATGCCTTAGATGAAGGTTGAAATCTCGATTACAGTTAACTACGTATAACATTGCATCTTCAACATTTGAGGTTATGGTTACAGTCAGTTTACGCAATTAGACAATCGCTCTGTGATTACATATAGTTGTATGTTCCTCGAATATGCATAATAAACGAGTTAGAATAATAATAATAATATTGATAATAATTATAATAACAATAATAATGTTGAAAATCATAAAAAGTGTCTCCGAATGTGTCGATATTGACACAAGTTTTTACAATTTTCGAGTAATTCCCAATAGCTACCAAAAACCACCCCAACGCCGCCTCAAATATTCTTTCGAATCGAATCGGCCATCTTACAAAATTCCCAAGATTAGATACTTTTTTCCTGCTGTTGAGAGATCAATAATTCGTTAAAAAAGCTTCCTAACGAATCTGACCAAAGTTTGGAAACCTGTCGATCAGAATTTCATGGGCAACGATACGAAGGATGAGTACGGTCAACGGAAGGACACGGCGTCGTCCTTCGAAACACGCCGTTTGGTCGACGAACGTAGCGGTCCGCGTAAATCCTAGAAGGTTTCATGAAAGTTATAGAACGCGGATAGCGGATGGTCCCGCGGTTCGTCTCTAGGAACGGTTTTCGTCCTTTTATCTGGAACTGCGGTGCCGCTCTCTCGCGCCGGGCAAGCCGGGCGTCTTGGAGCGGGCGTCTCCTGGACGACGCCTCGGATCAATACCGACGCCCAGCGTCTCATTGGCCCCTTCTCTTAGGTGCCGTGGAAAATCGCCCAGGAGATGACGGCCAGGAAGAGGCAGGAGGGTGCCTGCAGGAGGAGCAGGGGTGGGAGGGGGATGGTTGTAAGGGGGTGAGCCAAGCGGACCTTCCTTCCTCCATCCTTCCACAGCCTCCAGCCATTCTTTGCAGCCGCTTCACCCTCCAACGCCTACCCGTTCCGTCTTCTTTTCTGCCCGCCGTTCATTTTCCATAACGTCTACGTCACTCCGGCTGACGAGGGATCTTTTTTTTTTAAAAAACTCGATACTCGTTCTTCCGTGACGACGGACAGTTTTTTTTATTCCGTCCTTGGGTGCCTCGTTTTCAATCGTAACGGGTTCCTTCGTATCGCGACCACGCTGTCACGGCGATGGATACGAATACGAGGACGCTGGAGCTAAAACGTGCAAAAGGACAGGCGAATTTTTGGGGGAAAATATGTATTCGATATTAAACTCATTTACCGCGAGCTAGATAATATTTGATGCGCTAGAACTTTCATATTGGCACATAAGGAATTTCTTTGGTATCTGGGGCAAAATGCTGTAAACTGCTTTTGGATACAAAATGGACTTACGTAGCGAAATTTTTGGTTAACGAGACAGAATAGATTAAAATATGTAATCAGAAATTTTCTAAAAGGAAATATGGAGACCGTGGGTCGCGAACTGCTTTAAGTGAACAGTATTGACTGCGTCCTTTTTTAGGGAATATTTAATTTTTGGTCGATTGTAAACACGCTAGAAAAATTTGATGTTAAAAGATAACAGAGACGAGGACAATTTTTATTTGGATAAAGATATCGAATAATGAAAGAAATAATAAACTTTACGTTAGCGCTAGATTCAAATATCATACATACGAATAAATATATTTGAAAATGGCGCGTGATGGATGAATCGATACATCGATCTACAGAGGACGTTAGTATAACGCTCAAACATTACACGGTCAAGAAACTACGCAATCAACCATGCAAATCGTTTGAAAATGTTTTATACATATTAATTTCAAGTTGTGAATAATTAATATAAATTCAGCATAACAAAACAATCAAAAATATAGTATCAAATTTTTCAGATACGTAACGTTAACGATCCATTTCTTCATATATACAAAAACAAATACTATATTAAATATAAGATAAACTAACATAATGATTAATTTATTTAAAATAATAAAAAAGAGATATGACAGAATTTGGAAGACTATAAATATACAATTATAATAATATTCACAATAATGAAACATTTAATATTAGTTTTAATTATTTAAATTACTAATTTTATAAATTAAATACAGAGGATCACCTTGTCAAAGTTAATTGGAACTAACACATTCAATTCAAGAAATTAATACTAAACACTAAATAAAATTTATTTTCTATTGTTATTATTCATGTGTCTGAAAAGGATTCAATTCTGAGTTAAAAATATTAACACATTTGTATAGATTAACTTACAATTATATAAAAAAAAGGTAGAAAGCTATCTATCTCGTCTTAAACAAATTTTAAAAACTTTTATCATAATGAACTAAGAATTAAACTTAAAGATTATGTCGTACATAAAACTTACTGCATACAAAATGGCGAAAGAAATAGCTACCTTGTAGCAACATGTAATCGATTCCTATTTATTATCATTGATCTCCAAACAGTATTTTTGGCATTGAAGTCTCCACCTACTACGAACTTATTACTCAGATTTAAGAAAACTGTATCAAAATCTTCTTTTGAAATATTATGTTTTAAGGATGTACTTTCGAAGATCTAAATCAAGCATGTTAGACCGAGTATACTGAACATACAGAATCCTAGAATTCTTGCTACAGCTACAACTTCAGTGTCACTATCACTACTGCCCGACATTGCTTTATTCAAAACTTTATCACACTAAACGAAACAATCCTCACTAAATAAGTACAAGTTTTAGACTAAGTCTGAGTTTCTTAGATCACTCAAGCACACTACCATATCCAGCAACGTATAATGTGAACATAATAAGAAGTTCGATAACATAATATCGAGTAATAACTATTTACAGTATTTACAAACAAAGGTCATATCGCCATAGTGGTGACATTCAACTTTCAAAACAAATTTTTTTGAAAGAACCTTTTGAACAAAAAGTTGAGAACTGCAAGAAAAACTGCGTAATAGCCTTTTCTAAATACACTAGCAACCAAAAATGAAGGTATTTCTATGATCTTGATGCAGCTTTTCAGCCGAACGCCAAATATTCGCATTCAAACGTTTATTTGAATTTTGAGTGTAGTCTAGACATCGCTCTAAAAGACCTTTCCTTATAGATCTTCGTACATTGGTCGAAGTTCTTGCACAAGTTTTAGAGCAAGGGATGCTTTATGAGTAAATTCTTTCAGTGATCCAACGGATTCAACATATTTCCATTGACGCTAAGTTTGTTGACGAGCGATTTGATAAATCTTTCGTCGAAAATATGCGAAGGAGCATAAATTACTTAATCACATTATTTCATTCTTGTAACATTATCTGTGTGTCCTCTTGTCGCCAAACTCTAGTAGGTAAACAGTTGCTTTATTAAAACAAAATTTATAATTCCTCTAAAATAATCGCCTCTTACAATATGGGACTGATAAGCAGATTCAAATGTATGTATTTGTAATTGAAATAGGCATAAAATACCGAATTTCATAAATACATAAATTAATTGACTGATATTCTGGAATTTCGTATTTAATCATGTTATGGAATATTAAATACTATTGCAATTTATATATAACTGCTCATCGAGTATACAATATACTATTTCATAAGCTATTTTTATTTTCAAAAATGTATTCAATGCATTATAAAGGCTCTTTAAATTTTAGTAAATAACGAAACTGATAATTTTAATATGTACCTGGAAATGATATAGAATATAAATTTTGTAAGAATTAATGAATGAATAATTATTACGATAAATTTATAGAAACATTAAGAAATGCTAAACTCATACATAGGATATAAATAGCGAACTATGTAAATTTACAGTTTATACATTTATCATTTATACGTGAAACATATATCTGTTAAAATTTCATTTGTTTAATTTATTTCTCTAAAATATGTGTTTCTTTCAATTCATCCGCGTAAAATTACGCAGTCTAATTATCAGCGTTTGGCGATAAAACGGGAATGACGTTTGCTTAGATTTTTAATATTGTAAGTCCAGTTAATGGCACGCGAACGTGCATCTTTGATCGCGTGCTGCTTCGACGAATAAAACTCAAATAGATTCAGCCCCATCCAGGTAACCAAAAACACCGTTCGCCTCATTCCACGGCTTTAATCGAACCGTGGGTAGGGGGTTGGTTCATTAGTACGCGCGGTGAACTACACGACCGCGCGTCGACCAACACGAGCACGCTTTAAAAGTCCAGTCGTCCTTTTTTTCCCCCGCTCCCGCAAACTTCACGGCGACGATCGGAGAACGGTGGTCGGAATCAATGAGAGGATCGAGGCGACGGGGCACGCGTGGCCAAGTGATTTTTTGCGCCCCTCTGATCCCTTTTTGCCACGGTCCTCCTCCTCGGTCTCTCTTTTCAATCCTCGTCCCACCGACGGATTGGACCTTTTCCCCGACCACCTTTTTTTCTCCCTTACAGAGCGACGCGCGCCGTGGGACACATTATTAGCTTAATAACTCCGGGGGACCTTTTTTAATCCCGCCGCCGTTTCCAGGAGAAGCTGTGCCCGCGGAAGACTTTAATTAAAAAATAAACAAGCGAGCCGAGCCGGTAAACGCGCGCGAGAGATTTAAAGCCGGACCGGCCTCGGGACATTTGCATTTCGATTCTCCGCACCGCGGGTTGTATCTTTATCGCGCGTCGTCCAGGCCGATCTCACCCTGAAACGGGACGCTCTTCAAATTTTTTTACTCTCCAACCTGTAGGAACGGAAAGCATCGGATCGTTCCATACATTCGCGGCGAGTCTTTCACTACGCCACCAAACGATAGGACGTTTTGATATTTTTGAACGTTTCGCGTAATATAATTAAATATGCCGTATATTTTAGACACTCTATACAGGGTGTTCGGCCACCCGTGGGAAAAATTTTAATGGGGGATTTTAGAGGCCTAAATAAGACGAAAATCATGAATACAAATTTGTTGATCGAGGTTTCGTTAAAAAGTTATTAATGTTCAAAGTTCCGTCTGTAGAACGGCAATCTGCGTACAACTGCTAGTGGTTCTCACTCACAAAAGTGTAAGGTTGTCGATACGTCAGTAATTAGAGGTATGTGTATTCACCAAAAATTATTGTAATTGACCCCTGCAACTAAAAATAATTTTTCCGTGAACGATTGGACATTTTTTTTCTTCAGGGTAACCAGACAGTTATGGTCAGACGTTATGTTTTCAGTAACGAATTTTTTTCTCGAAAGTGCGTAGGAATTTGGGGGTGTGTCTATTCACCAAAAATGATTGTAATCAACCTCCCTAGCTAAAAATAATTTTTTTAGAACGATTTGAAAAATTTTTTTTTCGTCGAAAAATTTAGGCACCTACCCCTGTCGATTTTTCTTAAAAATTCGTTTTTCATTTTTAATAAATTTGTTTGACGCTCTATGGAAAAGTTGTCTAATACTTTTTTGTAGGTACCCATGAGCTCTACTTCAGAAAAAAGTTTCATTGAAATATATTCACAATTGTAGGAGTTATGGCTGTTTGAAAATTGGACCATTTTTATGGGGTTTTTCTTATTTTGCGGGGTCAAGGACCAACTTTTCGAATATTTTTGCGATTTGTACATATTCTCCACCAAAATACGCGTAGTTTGCTTTTTTAAACATTAAAATCGTTCAATCCGTTCAGAAGTTATGACGTTTTAAAGATACACATGAAATTTCGGGATAACAATTCTGGCCAGAAATGATATTTTCGGTGAGGAATTTTTTTCTCGAAAGTGCGTAGGATTTCGGGGGTATGTGTAATGATAAAAAATGTTTGTAATTGGTACCTGCAACTAAAAATAATTCTTCCAGAATGATTTGAAATTTTAATTTTGGACCCCAAAACAAAACAACAAAATGTTCACAGAAACTATACTTGCAAACGCTTCATACAAGAGATAGATATTGATTATTAAAATTATAACACAATAGGAATGAATAACATCGAAATATCTTGTTTACTTTGAAGATCGTGTATTACTAATATATTTATGTTTGCATTGTAAACAAAGCTCCTTCCATTCGCACCAAATAATTGTTTGCTCGTTGTAGTGGATTTTGTATGGAGTGCTCTCAAGCGAAAAGTGGTTGAAGTGCCTATTAATGACCTTCGATCATTAAAATGGAGAATAGTCGAAACTGAAATTTCTTATTGATTATCCATCACTTTGCGCTCTACTTGTTGAAAATAAAAGAAGAAAAAATTAAATTTTATTGAATCTTTCGTTCGTGATGAGGTAGTTTTACCTGTAATTAAAATTATAAGGATTCCTTAGTAGCATTCAATAAAACAAAATATTTATTACTGTTGTTGCCCCTGTCGCTTCGTGGCGTTCCATGATGTTGCACTTCACGCGCTTGTCTGGATTAGGTGGTGTCGAGTGTGCGCTGACCTAGTCAATCAACGCATTCCATTAATTATCTGTTTGGATCTCTAACAATTACTAAATACCATAAAAATGTTAGGATGAGACCAAAGAGAGAAGGCTAATTTTCTTTTTTTTTATATGCTTTATTAAGGGCACACAAGACCACACATTCGGCCCTATAAGACCCAATTTTCTTTTTACATTTTGTATTTTACATTTTGGTTTCTACAGAGCTCTCATTTCGTTAGTTCTATTAACAAAAATATAAATTTGCATAAAGATCCTCTATTTACTTATAACTTTGCACTAAAGCATTTCTAGTCAACTTTCATACAGCATTTTCTCCTATTTCCACTTATATTAGGTCGTTAAAAAAGTCTTGCAACATTTTTAACTTTTTTTTTTATCCGAATTTTCTACAAACGCGTAACTCTATCTTTTATGTTTGAATACAATAAGATATTGTCGAAACTTGAACCTGGAGTATACACAAGGCTGCTGCTTGTACGAGTTGAGCAGTCATGGCTTCGATCGACCAAGCGTATTTACGGACTATCGCCTACTACGAGCACCTGTAAGGCTCCTCAGCGAGGCCCGCCGCAACCAATATGTGCACTGCATTCAACGACAACGTTGGCCATTATTCCACTGTGTCCCGTTGGTTCCAACGCTTCGAGGAGGGAGACACGACGCTCGAAGACCGACCCGGTTCTGACCGCCCATCTGCCACAGATGAAGACTCACTGCGTGCGGCCGTCAAAACGATACCAAACTACCTGCAAATTGGTAACGACTCGTCGGATGCCCCGACGAATTACAGTCAGTCACAAAATCATTGACACGCGCAGAAAGCGATAGAAATACCAAGGGTAAAAGAAATACTGAAAGAATTTTTTATATTTTTCATTTGAAAAATATAATGTTTAGACCATAAGCTCGCTATGAAAAAAGAAACACAATACTATCATTATTTATAGTTATAAAAGAAAAGTTTACAAATAATATTAATCGATATGAATCAGACGGAATATCAAACAATCAGTATCTTACTCCTGCGAATTAATTACTGTTCTAAAAGCGGCAAAATGGTTATGTACACTTATGCTGAAATGGCCGTCATGCGTTTGATGTATGGCCGTGCCAACGGAAATGAAAGCACGTCGGTTGTAAGTACCAAGAACACATTCTGCGGATACAGAGAAGATACAAAATGGATTTGAGACTATTCGAAGAATACATGGTATTTTCGCGCGAATGCAGAATTCAATGCCAAGATGTGTGGTGGCTTGTGTTAAAGCATGAGGCGAACACTTCGAATATTTTCTTCGATCCATAACTCGATGATGCTAAAGTACATGAGAAATACATTACTCGTACTTATAAATACAAGTCACAGCAATCATATTTTAACTAAAAAAAACTTGTTCGAGATCAGAAATATGTCTGAATCCAACCAGAACCGTATTGGAATCTTAAATGAATCCTAATTAAGGTGCCCAATCAGAATCTGATCGGCAGATTATTACCTCTGAACGAGAGCGGACCGAATTGTCTGATCAGATCATGGGAAATCGAAACCGATCCTAATTAGAACCCAAAGATTTTTGTGTCTGATGCCTAGTGCCAGATCTAGTGAGATATCCTTCTCCTTTATGTCGCATATTTTTACTTGTAACATGCATTTTAAGAAACTGTACAAAAATATTCGTTACTTTTATTCTAAACGTGCATCAGTACTTTAACTTCGTACAGAACATTTGCAAACTACGTCGAAACTTTTTAATTTTCATCGGATAGAAGATAAAACGCCCTTGAAAACAAATTTTGTTTCGAGTCAATGTCGTAGTTAATTCTGGAGAAAGCAGTTATTCACGAAAGAATGGTATAGTAATTACGCGAATGTTCTGTATACAAATTTAAATTCTTTTACAATTAAATAAACAATTTATGATCCAGTTTTATCGTGCATCGGTCGTATAATCATTGGGTATGTAGCGTCAAAGTAAATGTGAAAATAAACATAGAAGACAGCATAAATTATAGTAGGTGGTATGAACATTAGATAGAAGATGAAATACCCTTTAAAATGAGCGTTCGAACAAGTCGATAGCTTTATTAGTTCCGGAGATATAGCGATTTTAGTTTCAAGTGGATCCAGTGGCTAGTTTTGGAGATATAAGGGTTTGAAGTTTGTTTACGTTGCGCTCGCGCGAGTTCATTGATCTCGCGCGTGAAAATAGTAAACAGTGCGTAGTAAATTCTTGGAACGCGCGGGAGAGAGGCCCGACGCAACACGTCAGACGAAGACAGAGATAGTCAAATTAAGAAAAATACCCTTTTACATAAATTACGATAACTCGAAAACAGAAAGTCCGATCGACATAAACGAAAAACCATTTTAAAGAGGAAACTTTGCCGCTTCTAATATCTCGAAAGATTTAATTACTATGCAATTTTTAAGTATCGTGCGATCATAAAATTTTAAGGACGATTTTAGAAAAAGTTATGATTGGAAAGCAAGACTCGACAAGAGTACTATTCGACGAGACACATACGCCTTGCCAGTCTTATATTTTATAGTTTTAAATATTTAATAAAGTATTCAAACCCATTCGACGTACAATATACCAAAACACCAAAACTTCCATCAACCAGTAAGGAATTACGGTAATTGGAGTTTTAACGCTCCTACTTTCTTCATTAAAGGGACCTCTACAGAATATAGCCGTTCCTCAGTCCGGAGCCCCAAAATTCTTAATCCAGCTTCGGCTATACTTTGTCCGACGAGACGAGACAGCAAACAAAAGCAAACATCCAAGCGATGAAACGGATCGAATGTCAATATTAACGGTCGATGAATAAAGATAGAACTATCCGTCGGTTGTATCGTCACGTTGGACAAGGTGTAGAACAAACAAGCCCGGTTACATTTGCATTTCGATGGATAATATAAAACTCCAGTACGCTTTTGGAATTTCGACAATATTTGGAAAAGCGATCTTGAAAAATCGGATTCGAGTCACCGCGAGGGAAAAGTTCAAAAGCACGCAAACAGGTGTATTTACTATGAACGTGTGGGAAAACAGTATCGCGATGCAGCATTTACGAAGCGATAAACAGTTTGCATTTTGTTGCACGGTCGACCGTATAATTAGCGCTTAATAAATCCGTGGTACGCTCCCGTGGCCGCAACGTGGATTGATAAACAACAATCGACCAGGCTGCGTTTGACGGCGCGAAGTTCGTCTAGAAACGACGCGCAGTGATCGACGTGTCAAAAAAGATACTTTATACTAAGGGTCCACATTCTGAACGCTGCACTTTCAATGGGGAATAAAATAAATAAGTACCTTTCACACTGTGTGTCCACAACTAAAACGACCGTAAATTTTTTACACGATGAGCAAAATTTTTATCTAGCTAAAAGTTTCAAATATCGAATAAAAGATACACAATTGTTCATTATATTATTGATGGAATAAACGGATCTGAATAATAGAATTTTACTCAACCTTGTTTTCAACACTGCAGCACTGTAGGGGAAAGTAGAATAAAACGTAGCTCTGTTTTTCCATAATTGCGATTTTTGTTTAATACTGGGTACTAAAGCTTCCCCCAAAATATTTTGAGATATAGGATAGACGCGAGCATGCATCAGCTTTTGTTGGAATGAGTTTTAAAAATATTGCTCTCAAACCGTTCGATATTATAGTGATGATTTGAGCCTTGTTTACAACTTTATAACAGCATTGTATTCTGTAGCACTTGTCTAGTATTTTAACGTTAAAAATCAGAGGGCAAAAAAGATTTTACAAAAGATTATCAGCTTTAAGTAGATTATCAGTCTTGCACAATCAGAAAATGAGATTTTTGAAAGAACATTTCAGATTACTGTGTTGTTTATAAAAATTTTCCAAATAGTTGTCAATCCGATGGCATAATGTGCTGTTTATGTATTTCTTTATTATAATATCAATTTTTACAATGTTTCTAGCTAAATAGAGAAAACATTCCTAAACGTGAATTGATGCTCCATAAATTTTATTACGCGTACAATGAATTATTGCAGTATTTTTTTTTTATTGTTACATCTGCATACGAAAACACATCGATTGTTGTCAGATAAATAAAATTTCAATTCGACTCTTCATAAAACGTTCTCCCATGTTTCTAAAGACCAATTCTCGTGCTCGTTAGCCCCCTGTATGCGCTTCTTTTTACTTTGCGATCTTAAGAGCGGTTTCCGTACTGCAATTCGACTATACAATCCAACAGCTGCTAATCTACGGTTTGCCGTGCACATGGATAATGGAGTTTCTCGAGTAGTATTCATATTTGCGTGAATTTCTGGAGTTGTAAGTCGTCTATCTCTCTTAGGCATCACTTTTGTTTTACGATCCCCTATTTAGGTCGTTACTTTGGACCATCCATACTGTTTCCAAGTCAGGAGAGCATTGAATAACAACTTGAGTTTTTTCACAAATATATCGAAGACAAAATAACAAGCTTGCCACTAAACTATTAAACGCTTCGATTCGCCATGCTATAATTTGAAAAAATGTCAAGGATGTCCCTAAACAGAGAATGCTGGAGTGGTTACGCGTTAAAAGGAATTCCAGTGCATTTGTTATATTCTTAGCCTCTTTTGCGAGAGAAGTCGATACTCCTTTCGTCCCCGAGGCCATCAAATACGACCAGCCAACGACTTAAACATATTATCATCGTTAAAACAACGAGCGAGCTTTCGTGTAGAATGAAACTGAACGAGGAGAGATACCATTTTGAACGACGAATTTTCCGCAGACAAGCTGAAATCCAAGTTAGCCACGGCTTAAGGAGAGCCAATGGTAGCCTGGCCGAGAGGCCCGGCAAAGTGTCCGACGGCTTATTTTTCCAGGAGGGTGAGTCGTCGGTGGTGGGGATAAGTCGCGAAGGCAGCAGGGTGAGTGGGATGGCCAGCCTCCGGCGAAGGAGGGGAAAAGACGCAAAAGTGGGGTAAAATAGACCGCGGGGTGGGGGACAAGAGGGCGACACTTAGATGGTTAAATCGGGGGGAAGGTGGTAGAGGGTGTGCGGGAAACGCGGAGGGTGGCTCGGGTGTCCCGATAGGCGTCCGAGCGACGAAGTCTACACTTCGTTAACCCATTGCAATGTTATTTAATTTACAAACTACACGACAACAGGCCACCCCGCGTAATTCTGAAATTTCAACACACCGGGTGGACGTTAAGACAATCAGCCGCCGCGCAAAGAACCACCCTCTTTCGACAGAAAAACGCTGATGCGATCAACGACGGGTCCAAGACCCTTCGAATCGTCTCGACCCTTTGCTGTCCAAAACACTTTTTGATATTTCGTTTTAATTCAGCTGTTTCCACTTTCAGCCTACGGCTATGGTGAAACTCGAAAATATTCAGGCACCGAGCTTGATTTTAGCGGCCCTCGTCTTTGTTAATCGTGGAAGGAATTAACTAGAATTTCTTTTTCTCGATAGAATATTTACTGCATTTTATAAATACGTATTACTTACTTAAATAATTTGATGTGGTAAAATAATTTTATTAACGGAATTAACTTACAGTCATTTTTTTACAGAATTTCTATCGTAACATTAAATTTTTACAACACAAATTTGATCTAATAGAATTAAATAATGCAATTATATAACTTGCATGTGCTGATTGTCTTTTGTAAAAATGATGTATGAAAAGTTTTTATTTAAATCTATTGGAACTGTGTATGTGACAGAAAAGTGCATATTGTTCGTGTCTGTTAAAATTTTTGCATCGTGTTTGAATATTTATTATTCCATATATTATATTTGTACATTTTTATTATTTCATACACGCATGCGAATGCTCATAAATTGTCCGTGATATTCGTGCAAATAATTTCAATGTGATTTTAGTTGTTTACAAAGTTTTGCTACAAAAATTGGTGTTGTAGCAAAGAAAAAAGTAATATTTCTTTTAATAAATACATTAAAACGATAAATTTAGTGTATAAATATGTATAATAGGTCTAACAAATATGTCAATTAATGTTACCAAAACAAAATATTGGTTTTATTACTTGTTGGAATATAATTTTGTTTCTTGGGCTTAGTAATCTTTAGTTCTATATAACGTGTAATTTTTTAGAAATGAAACTATCGTGTTATACAGAAGTTGACCGTACTGACGAAGCAATTAGCAAATGTTTACATGACAATATTAAGGAAAGATATAACAGAAAATAAACATATTAAGTACAGATAATAGTATAGAAATTCTATGTTGAATCAAATTCAACAATGGTTGAAACAAGTGTCAAGTCCAGTACTTACGACATGAGACCGCAAAAGTATCTAATTAATTTTCATATATTAATATTTATTGAGTCGAACGAAAGTTCGTACAACATATAGATAAGTAGAAAGCAATTTTATGTGGTTGGAAATATATTTATTAAATAATTTATTTTCTGTATTACCTTATAATTCTCTTTCATCTTTCGGACAACTTTATAAAACTTTCTCTTTCCTGGCAAATACGCTGAAGAAAGAATAGCTCTATCCAATTAGGGAATTTTACAGTCATCGAAACAGATGGTAATTTGTGGGGTAGGATTCGGTAAGTACGGAGGATAAGGTAGGGCTCAGCTTAGGGATCCTAGCCCCAATAAAAAACAAAGAAAAAAAGACACCTTTGACCCACGTGTTTTTTGATGACATTAGCTTTTGTAAAAAAACGAGAGGGGAGAAACGAACTACTTCTACACACACTTTTTCTAATGGCATTAGCATTTGTACAGAAAAAAGGAACAAAAAAAGTATTAATTCTCGTACGACTTGCATTAATTTTTACGGCCTGTACATCGTTATTTCTGTGTTAAAAGTAAAACATTCTCACGAGAATAACATTTCTCCATTTCTTCGAGATATAATTTTCAATTTTTTATTGTTCGTTGTTTTAAGAAGTTTAGGTTTATTTTTTCCAGATAGTTCCAAGGTTCATTAGTTTTCTGTTCAGAGGTTCTTGACCCAAACTGAAACGGTATATTTAAGTAACATATTCCCCGATTTGTATTACAAAATCATCGCTACTATTTTAATTATTCGAACACTCAATTAATACTAACTGTAAAAAAACAAAAAGATATAATTAGAATTTAAAGAAACTTTACTTCCAAAGACAATTATTAAATGATACAAAACGAAGTAATAAATCGACTTTCGTTTCGTAAACGACAATGTTCACTTATGATACAGAACAACAGGGTTAAAGGTTAAGGCACGTATTCTTGAGTATGATAGCTGGATACCAGAAAAAAACTCAGTTCTTTTATTCGACTTTAATCACCGAGGCGATACGACCCTTCGTACGAACGAGTTGCAAACAGAATCCAACAAAAAAGGGTGTAGCACCCACCGAGAAAAAAGCGTGACCCCTCGCAGGTAGGGAGACGATCTCCCGGAAGTGGCATTGGGATTTCACCCCAGATTTCTTTCAAACAGGTGGACAAAAACGCTGGGGGTGACTATCTAACCCTAAACAACGTCGGTGACCTTTTTTCAAGAGGCAGCTCCGATCAAACCTTTTTCTCACCCTCTTGGGACGCGTTCGAGGGTGTGACGGAGCGCACAGGTAACGCAACCGGATAGAAAAAAAAGCATTCGATCCTCCCAGGGGGATGAAGTGGCGACGACAGGTCGGTGTTTATATCTATACGGCACGCCGGTGTCGGACAATGATGATTTATCTACACGAATGCACGCGTTCGGCCGAAACGTTCGGTAAATATAAAATCTCGCGCATCCGGCTGTTGACTGATGATAGGAAAAACCCATTGGCCGAACAAACATGACGGACGGTTTTAACGGGGCCTATTTTGCGCTATTTGACGAGCCGCGAAAACATGCACAAAAAGAAATACTGGAATCCCGACTGCGTCGCGTCGTCGCGTGCTCGGAATTAAATCATCGTCGACCGAAAACCAGCCCACGTCGTCGCACCCTTCGTCCGAGATTTATGATCGTACATCTAGTGATTGTGTTCCGTGGATTCCGTCTCGAGGATTTGCAAAGGTTTTTAATAAACCCGTTTCTCAAAAACATAATTTTTAGATGCCCAATTCGCGGAGAAATATTTCTCGCGATCACGAGTATCCGATAGATATATGGAAAATCTTTTGGAGTAGTTATTCCGTGACAAAGTATATTTGTATATGTTCATCGATGTGTATATCGTGTAGTTATAACGATGATAACGTCGAGATGTCGAGTCATCTTTAATTTAGATGCATATGGAGTGCAAAGCACAGTTGAGCGTTGTTTTAACAAACTTTTCAACCTACGAATAAACCAAGTGTCATCTATAATAACGGACAAAGATTCGTTGTAACTAGTTTTTATTTGAATAGATGCGTTTAAAGTTACGGAGTAAACTTGATATTTTTTATGGAAGACGAATTATTTTTTATTCGTATAATAGTTTTGTAAGTAAAAATTTCATATTTTCGCAACTTTTTTACATATCCGTTGTAAATTTACAAAACGTATGAATCTTCAAATTATTAGAATTATTCGTGCATTTGTTATACAATTATAAAATATATGAATAAATTATTCGTATTGAAGCAAGTGCTAAATCAAATTGTGATGACAATTTCTCAGTTTGAATGAATATAAACTTGAAGTTATTTCTCCAATTTAACTATGCATATTTTTACATAAATCAATAGAGTACACTTTTTATTCTAAAACTTATTAGTTAGAATTAGAAATATATTCGTAACGGTTGTACTCGACTAGGATATTCGATACGATATATCGCTGCAGTATTACGTCCAATTTTATTGCGCTTCGCAAATACGCATGGGCGTATCAACTTTCTCGTTATTACTAAAACTCATTGCGATATGTTTCAAGGTGATTAAATCTGACACAGCCAGTAAATAAAATTTGAGAAACATGAGCACTCAAGACTCAAATCTATCTCGAATTGAATAAAATGTATTTATAAATCGTATTGTTTATCCGACATTCTTAAACTCATTACTTGATTTTAGTTTGATGATTACAATTTCAACATGAAAATTAATCTGTCGAATACAAATGTGACACGTATAATACCTTTTAATAGAATTACATATCTTGTAAATGCAAATTCTGTAGACTCGATGATTATATTCGTCATTATACTCATCAAGTATCTATCTAATTATTCCTTGTATTTTATTTATTATTTGTTTGTCAAAACAATCGTTCGACAAACTATCGAGGCTATCGGGAACAAAAAACTGCAAACCACATTTTTCAAATTTAACGTACTATTTTCTATGAAACATTTCTTTCGAAACAAATCCACGTTTTAATCGCGCGCATTAATTAAATTCCCGCCTGCCGAAATAATAGTTTGGAAACAAACCTGCTGCAATCGAGCAACTCAATAGTTCAACGATCATCAGTTGGTAGCTGAGGCGCCACAGGTCGCTCGATCCGTGGTCGCGAGAGTCGAGTCGGTAAAATGGAAACATCCGTGGATCTCGTCCAACCTAAGAGGATTGTTCGATCCTGCCCCCACGAGCCACCCACGCTCGGGTGAGAGTCCTTTCAAGCGAGAAAAATCCTCCTGCTACGCGAGTGGTCTCGTAACGAGAAAGTCTGATCGAATATTTTGAAATCGAAAAATGTTCGTGGAAGAAATTCTCGTAGCTATCGTTATCTGAGACGATAAAGAACAGATAACTCGAACGAAAGCATAGGACTCGTTGCATCATCAATTTTTAGCAGTGGAATGTTAGGCGCTGATAAAGTGTACTCTAAAAGCGCGTTTCTCAAACTTTACTAACCACAATCCACTCGAGCAACGCGCGTAAAGGTTTTGTCATAGATCGTATTTTTCCGCCAGGGCCTACAAACGTTTCCTCGAATCGTAAAATTGTGAATTAATGGTTACCTTAGCTACTGTCAGCCCGGAATTGATTTCAACTATAAATTGAGTCGAATTAAATTGAACTTGCAAAGTACATATTGCTCTCCAGTCGTATCGGTCCGCAGATAAAACTCGCTCCAATGGCGTATCGAGCGATATATTCTGATGAAATTAATACGAGAATATTATCTCGTTCGATAACATGTAAATTTCAGACAATATAATGGAAAGAAAGAAATTAGATGTCTTTTGGTTGTAAAAGAAATTCGAAACAAAGATTTATTAATCGACGTTTCGATTTATGATGAAAAGTATCTCAAGGAAAATATTAAAGCTAGGCAATTAAATAAATACATGGTAAGAGTAATAAATAAATAATATTTAATCTTTTTATATACTATATTTATAACCTTTTTCTCTCCATCATATTGACTTACAGTTACACTCGATTGTCTGGAGTGTTCTAGGCAAGTATAAGCGAAATAAACTGCAGGTCGTCGTTCAACTTTCCGGGAAAATAAAATGGCTTCGTCTGGTCACGTCAGTCCGTCGAGCTTGAGTTGGACATTGTTTTCCAGTCGCATCAGTCCGTAGATAAACAAAAGTTAGTATATTAATAACTTGTCATTGTAATTCCTTGCCGCCTAATTAAGAATTTTTAACAAAAGAAATGATGTTGATAGTAAGAGCAAAATGACAGACAAAAGTCTTTTAATTTTAAAGGATTATTCCCGTTCTTTGAAATGAAGAAATCGTTTTAGTATTTTTTTTAGGCATTGTCAAAGTTAATAGATTTAAGCATACATTATCGTGACGGTCACTTTTCTGATAAAAAATGCAATTTTAAAATATACAATTTTAAGTATTTGTCGCAGTTATTAAATTGTACAGCAATGCTTGGGTAACTGCGAGTCATTTTCGATTGAATAAATGAACAGTACTCATCCCTACTACTTGACACACCACAAACCTCGACGTCAAGCGGACCGTGTAATATAACCTAATCCAGGCCCAAATATCGATGAGACAATCCATACATAGTACTTAATGAAAATTATTATCTATGCTTTAATCGCTGTCCTTTTCTACGCTCGACAAGATACAAAGCTGAACACCATAGTTCGATTTATGCCCTTTTGGGAACTGAAAATTAACCATGCTTTTATAACTGCAAGACTTCGGTGCCATGTTTCTTTCAGTTATCCAAACATTGATGTATTAGTTCCTTCGTTTGTAAAGTTGGCGGATATTTAGAAAACAATATAAATTCAGTAGATATGTACTGTGTAGCGTCGTGATACATTATTGGATCATACTTTGGAGAGACTGTTTCAGAGTTTGTGGCGCGGAAAAATAAAAGGAAAACGTGGAAAGGATTTGTTTCGCGCGAGAGAAGCTTTTTAATTTCGCGCATAGAAGGTACGGTCAGTTCGACGGGTTATTTTCATCAAGGTCGTCGATGTTGACTCCTCTTCCCCCTTCCCGTGGTCTCTTTTTTGTTTTTTCTCAATGGTGCAGCCTTTCGTCCCTCTCTTCTCAACTCTTTTAGACGCGAATGTGTGGTCCGGCGACCGCGCTCGCGATCAAAGACACGGAAAACCGCGTTCCTTGTCTCACTTCCTGCTAACGGCAGATCGTTATCCACTTAACAAGATTTCGCCACTAAAATAAAACTTATCGCCTCTTATAATCACTTTTACACTAAATTCAAATCTGTCAAACGTGTGAAGCTTTCGAGAAAAAGCCAGTCGAATACACGGAAAATAGCAATTTTTTTTCATTTTTTATCGACTACAACTACCAATTTTGCTGTGTTATACAGGGTGTCTCCGTAACTCTGTTACTTGTAACGATACATGCAAATGATCAAAGAACAAATTGTTTGGTTCAAAGGGACACATTAAATTTTTTTCGAAGAGGCTATGTGATATAATCCAAATGGCCTGGAGTACAGAAAATCCAAGGTATCCCACTGAATGTCTCCTTCTTTTTTAGATCGATAGATTAAATGCCTTTTCAACTTTTCAACAACATTGAATCAGTGTAAAAGAACTCCGATGGAATCGCCGCGAAACAATAAAGATAAATTAATAAATTTTACCTTGATAGTGCATAAGATTGATTAGATGAAAACAATTTTGCGTAATAACGACTTAGAAGATAGTTGTTTAAGAAACTTGTGATTTGAAACTTAATCCAGACGAAATCCAAACCTGTGAAGTATACCGTATTGCAAATAATTTTCGATTGGAGTTACTTCGTAGTCCATTATTTTATTCAAAGGTCACTAAATATAGTATTTTGACGCGTATATAGTATTTAAGCCGCGCTTATTGGTATTTTGTTTTGATAATAAAGTCAAGCATTAAAGAAAAACACTGGGGTGAAATTATAGTCACTAAACTGCAGAATCAACCCCAAACATATTATTGCCTAGGGCCTTCTTAAAGGTTAATACGCTACTGCTTCCCAGCCGTAGGATTAAAATTCGCTAAATCGAGCAATTTCTTTCCTCTTGGCGTGTACCTGCTCGCCACTCGACGCTTTTGGCGCGACGTATTTTTAGCAGACGTTCATCAAATTTTTGTACCATCCTGCCAATTGAAGGGAGATCGAAAAGAGTGTCGCAAAAAGCAATAGCTAACAATTTGCGTTGAGTCACAACCTGTGGGTGCCAAAGTCTAGATTCTTGATTTATTGCAAGGCATAGTATCCTCTCATTTATCGAGAATCGCATATGTTTAACACCTTGACTGCCACGTCTATTTTCAATTTCTAAAGATGTTCTCGTAAAACACGTTCGCGTAAAAAAATAATTATCGAGTTTTCCACTGGTCAAGTACATTATAATCGTGGTTAGATTCTTGCAATATTTTAACTCTACCCCGACTCTACCATACTTGTGTATCTATTTTTCTATTTTTGCGTAATAAAATCTTTTAACGCTATTTATTATTATTATTATTATTTATTTCAAAACAATTTCGATGCTTGGATCCCTGCTGTTTGTAATTTTGCAAGTCAGATTTGGTTACCTCATTATTCTTCACAGCAATCAAAACCTACAACTGTTATTATAGTGGATTCTGGATATTTGCCCAAACAAGCCTTTGCTTGGTTTCATTCTCTCCGGTCAAGAACTTCATAATTGAGGTTAAGTTTTATATAGTAAACAGCATGTTAACTTCACCTCGTGGCTTTCATACTTACGTACTCCTTTTTTTATTTCTTTTTCAATTAATTTGCAAAATATGATATGTCAAATATTTTATTATAGGAAGATCATCTTCGACGACGTATAGTATTATATTCAGTGAACGGAGGGTAAAATGTTATATCATTGATGTTAGTCATAAAAACGTTAGTCAATATTGATCTACTTTATTGATCAGTAGGAAAACTGATTCAGATGGTCGAAAAGTGGAATGGTTAAATTTTAAATGGCTTCGTTACAAGGAAGCGTTAAGTATCATTGAATTTAAATATTCTTCTCATAAAAATTATTCCTTAGAAACCTTTGATTTAAGAAGACAAAATATACCACTTTTTTATACAGGAAAAGTGCCCATTGATCCTCTTTAAAAGGAAAACTTGTCAATTTTGTCTCTTGTAGATGAGGATTGCTACGAATGTTACATGCCATTATCGACAATTAATGATGCTGCAGAATTTAACGAGTTTGACTTTGACGAAGATTGAAACAAAAATATATTTCAAATTTGTATGCTATTTGCTTCCACGGTTACTTTCGAAATGTATTATTTGATTTCTTAATAAAGAAATAAAGAAAAACAGAACTAAGAGTAACAATGGATACCATCTGGAAGATGGTAAAAGCTGATGTGCCAGACAATCTTTAAAGCAATTAATGAAATTACAAGGTGCATATTTCAATCGAGCTACACTTAAGAAATACATTTTACTATAGTCACTAATACAGATTGTACTTTCTAATAACACACTGATTTTTCACAGTTCGTCAAACTTTCAAATCAGTGCAGGTGAAAAATTATGAAAATATGACATATCAGGATTTCTCATCTGATCACAGATATAATACGGTTGCCGTTCCGATCACTGATAAAACCGAATGTCAAAAATGACTGAATCGGTAATTTTACCGTACGCACGAGCATTCAAAATGTATGTGGTATTATGCAAGTTGGTAAAACAATTTAAACGATTTACCGTACCGCGAATATAAAAGCTTATACACGCCACAGCGAATTAGTTAATTAATATATTTGAGAACAGGTAAAATGATCGAATCAGTCGAGAAACCGTATCGCGTGAACGAACTGCAACCCGTAATCCGCATCGAAATGTGGTATTATGAAAGTGGCCTAAGTCGCGAAACCAAAAATATTGAGATTTTCATTTAGTACATTTAGTACATTTAGTTTTTAAGAGGGGGCGGTTGTCCAACGAGAAGAGACTTATTGTTTTTCATAAAATTCCATTATACGTTTAAAATATTACCTCAACTTGTAGTACAGGCATACATTTTAATAAAAAATCAAACAAGTTTTGTCGCAACGATACAATGGCTTTGCCAAAAGAAGAGGGGGCAGTTGTCCAACGAGAAGAGGTTTACTATTTTTCATAAAATTCCCTTACATATTTAAAATATTCCTTCAAGTTGCAATACAAAACTCGAACATATTGGACGACCTAATATATGACTCAGGCCACTTTCATGACAATATAAATATTCTTTCCAGAAAAGTGATCCACGAAGCGTTTGTTTGTTTTGTATTATGCACGTCGAAGTGCTTGAAAATTCATCCTCGAAACGATCGCGAGGCATCAAATCCCGTTGTAACGAAGGGGATGATGCGTTATGGTTGTGCGTTACGTATCCTGCTCCTCGCGCTTATTATTCGCGATTGCGAATTGCGTAAGCCTCGAGAATATCGATAGTCTAATAATATGGGACGCGTTCGCTTGTCGTGGCGGCGTCAGCGCGCGTACTTTCGTTGTTCCTGTTGAACGCGGTTTCGGGTGCATTCTCCGCTATTTCCTCCCGATGAATCCGTCTCTCGGTGTTCGTGTGCCACTCCGACGCTAGAGGCGTCCCTCCTACCGACATAGAGCAACCTAGGCGTCGCTGTGTATTGGCAAACCTGGTCCCGCCAATTTTAGATGCTTTGCCTTCTTTTTTTCCCTCTGCTTCGTTCGCCGCGACGACCAACGTCGCCGTCTTTCCTCTTCTTCTTCTTCTTCTTCTGCTTCTTCTTCTTCTTCTTCTTCTTCAGCCACGGCACGCGCTCGCGCGCACGCGGGCTGCCATTTTATTTTCACGACCCGCTATTTTTGGCCGTTCTAGAAAACCCGCCTCTCCTTTTTCCGGGTCTTGGCAACCGCGTTCGGGTGGCGATCGCGCGAATTTATTCTTACGTATGACTGGCGAAAAATATTGGAAGGAAACCGGTCGCCACCGAAACGGAGATGCAATTTTTACGACGGTCGCGCGCGCTATAGTCACTGACCGTGGACAAATTTTTCCGTCGTCGGTTTGGCAATAGCGCAACGTTGGGTGTCGAAAGACTCTACAGAACGAGACACTTTAGAGGGAAATGTTTGAACGTGCACCCTAGGAAAACCACGAGGGGTGGCGCTTGTGCTCGTCGATCAGAAAATTATAGAAATATTTCTAAAAATTATTTATTTTTGCTTGCGTGGTTGAAATTTATATTTAACCCTCTGTAACCCCATTTATTTTTGGAATTGATACGTAAACTTAATGATACATTCGATCGAATGAAATCCAAATTAAAATGAGTCTCTCGGCTGCTGTTAATTTTGTATTGTCAAAATTGGAAAAAATATTTCTAAAAATTATTTATTTTTGCTTGCGTGGTTGAAATTTATATTTAACCCTCTGTAACCCCATTTATTTTTGGAATTGATATGTAAATTTAATTATATATACGGTCAAATGAAATCCAAATGAAAATGAATCTCTCGGCTGCCATTAACCTTGTATTGTCAAAATTGGTAAACATTTTTGAATATACAAAGTCTTAAATATTTCTGAGAATGCTAAACCTATCGTGCTAGCTTTTAAGTCTTCAGACACTAAACACAACTTGCATAAACAGACTAAATTCAAATACTACTGATCTATACCTACATTATTTTGTATTCCGTATTTTTGTTATACCTCTTTCAAAAATCTATGTTTATATAATTTTTTTTTGTCATATAGACCTGTAGAGTATACTTATTATTTATTTGACTTAATATTTGACCATTAAAATCGTGGACACTCTGATTACAATGAACCACGGAGTAATGACCCCAGTTTAGAAAAATAATAATCATAACTATGCGACTACTTTTATTAAATAATATAAATATCAGTGATCAGTGCAAACATTTGAGATTTTTATTGACAAAAAATATCTGTTATTTGAATTTTAATCGCCTGAAACGGTTTCTTTGTTCGTCGATAAATGTTAAACATTCATCGATGCTTTAACATTTCCATCTTTATTTATAATTTCTGAGTATGGAATTTTTTAATACTCAAAATTTCATATTTTTTGATGATGTTTTGTAAATTCCCCCTTATTAAGCTTTCATATTTTCGCTGCTGTTAATACTTATCGGCATATCAATAATATCGTTAAGATATCGACAAGGTGAAGAATAAAACCTAAGAATCGATTTTGGTTCGGCGAAAATACTAATAAAGAAAAGAATTTTAATCAATAGGGTATAATGGTTATATATGTACATAAATTAACTTCCCGGAATTTGTCATATGATGTACGTTTGATGTAATATTCATCGCGCGGGGATCGATCGAGCCGGATTGGTCCGTATTAGTCGATTGATGACGAATCGTTTGTAACTTAATCTTTAATTCACATTAAATTTACAATCTACTCGTACTAGTTAATTTATTAAAACGCATTGTTACATTTTATCATGTTTAATAAATCACAAACTTTTCACACTCTACGAAAGAGGTCCAGTCTCACACGAACCAATACCTAAGGTGCAAAAACTAAGGTGCAACGTCAAGGTTAAGTATTTTCCAGAAAACAAAAATTTATTTACAGTATAAAGTCAGAACTTCATACCTTTTTTTCATACAGTAGAACCTCGATTATCGAATTAATATAGAGACATATATGTTCTAATAATAGAATTCTCGGATGAGAAAACGACAGCCTTTCCCTGTATTAAATTTGATTTATTTTTATACTAATTTTTACAACATCTTGGATATTTTGGATACAAGTATCATACTGAAATATTTACTACATAGATTAATACATAATAGATAGCAGAACGAGATTCTACTTTATATCAAAATAAATATTCTATTATACAGTTCGAGTGCTTTAATATTCTCTTTTCTAGAATGGTTTTTTTTTTATCGACATTCTCCATTTTTCGTTGAATGCCTCAACTTCCTATAATTGTGTAATTCGCGATCCAACTTAACCAGCGTTGAAAAATACGTAAAAAAGCATACAAAAAAATGTCAAACTGAAGTCTCGTTAAAATTGACATTCCCGTGAATTTTTCATACTTTTTTAAAAGCTAGAAAGTTTGAAGATCGTTGTCCAATAAAAAATATGAGAAACACCTTGTTTCAGTTCACCATGTGCATTCCTGGCTACATGGTCTTTTTGGGATTAAACAGGGATGCAATTTCCTACTGTATCTCGACTGTTCGTTTATTTATTTAAACCGACACTGCGCGTTTCTACCTTCGACGGTGCTTTTTCGACAATTCTCCGGACTTGCTGTATTCCCCGATTTTTGTTTCATTTTTCACGACGATCGGGATTCGAAATTTCCCAGCGAAACGAGCGGGGCGACGGGGCGCGCGGCAGCGTCACCGAAAATATTCAATTCGATATATTTCAAAGGGCAGGAAGCAGCGGCGTGGTAAATTTATTTAACGCATTGTGTGAATAACGAGCGCGCGCGCGCGGCGCAAGCCGGACAAAACGTTGCGCGGATAATGTGTGCATGCAGTCCCATCAGAATTGTGAGTATTGATCGTTTCGTAGTAAATATATAGTTTGCACTAGCGCGTTCTAGTGTATCCTAATATGCCGATAAATATGGCGGAATAGTGACCATCGGAGGACGGCTATCGGCAAAAGTGGGCATTTCGTTTCTTCTGCGTGGCGTGCGAGGGGAGCGAAAGGAGGGTCAGTGACCTCACGGAAAATCGATCGACTCGAGATCAGAAAGGACGAGGGTCAACGTAGAAATTGCAATCTCGCTAATAACGAGCTGCGCGAAACGCGTTCGCCGATTGAAAGTCCCGAACTTGGGTTTTTCGTTCGTTGATCCTCGTGGATCGAAAGAATCGAGGATTCGGGACACGCACGACCGGATAATTATTTTTTTTTTTAATCGGTCTTTCGTGCACGGTGTACTATTAAACGCTCTTAATGGGCATCGTTCAGTATCGAGTGGGATCGCCTTTGGAAAGTATAATTGCTTTATATATTATCGTGATATTGAACTTGCTAGTAAGTTAAAATATTGAAAATTTAATAACAATCTTCTAAAAGTACAGTTAATAACATTCTTTTGCAAAAATATGATAAACTCTGATTATTTGTTGAAGTTGACTCCATAAATGATCGAAAAAATTTACATGTGTAACGGCATTTTAAATTGTTGTCACAAGTATTGTGTTTTCAATTATTGTCTTCTGAAAGGATACAGGGAAGGTTGTCCTAAATGGAATACCTTGGATTCGACAGCTTGTCCTGGGTTAGATAGATAGATTAAGCTTTACTTGTTCTATATAAACGTAGTATATAAGATATATTTTATAAAACATAATAGTTTTTTAAAGTCAAATTGTCCCATTTTATTTAACTGGTTCGATCAAAAGGGATAATCAAATATACCTACAAAAATCAATATTAATCGAGCTAATTATCAAAAATCTAAGAATATTTAAAAACGACAAACAAAAACTGATTCAGATGCATTATCTACCATTCTATTATTTATTTGTCTTAACCTCAGAAAAAATTAGCAATAATCACTAGAAATCTATCGCAGAAAATTTCGACACACTCTTTTACGCTCAGCCATTAGCTATTCAGTCGCCATATATTATATGTACTGTATTCACGATTGTTTTCAATATGTTTTTTACGTAATAGAAGATATTGGCATAATATGAAATTAAACGACTGTGTGTTTTACCTGCTTATCATGTTTTAACCGACTTTCCCTTAATTATTTTATAGTCTCATTTTATTTGTACTAGCTTGAGTATATTTTTTTTGGAATATCAATATTCACTTTGTGAATCATGGTATCACCTATAATATGAAAAGATTTTCATACTCATGCAGCCTCAAAATGTGACTGACCCTCCACTGTGTTTTACAATTGCAAATTTCCTTTGTCATGTTCGATACTTTTTTTTTACTATATTCTGCATCGACAAATATGACACGAATATACATCAGATACAAATATGTTATATTTCCTCGTATCAGTAAATATTAGAACATTAACTTAATCTTTCTGTAATAGTTCTGTTTACGAAGTATTTCTTATTAGCTACGCTGCTGTGTTATTTTTTATTTCGTAAACAATTATTCACTATATTGCTGGACACATGAATATTACCAAAACTTGTAAGGGTATTTCTTATTTTTGGATTTCATACTATTTTGCGAATTATCGATCGACCTATATACAAATTTATCTTTTATCTCTTTTAAATTTTAGATGTTTCACGTAACGTTTTGTATTTATTGTACAAGTTTATAATAATCTTTCTTTTCTTCCGTTTCCACAACTAATATTGAATAACATTCAAAGACTTGATTGAAGAAAACTTGGGCAATAATGAGCATTATTTTGCATCTTTTGAACCATCTACGATGAGATGGTTTTTAAAGTTAGAGAACAATAGAATGTCTTAGTCCCTTAATTCCAGAAATTGGCCAACACTCGTTTCGATAAATAAAATGTCGTACTTGCATTTCCCTTCCCGATTACATTGCTTGTAACCATTTCTTCAGGAACTACTGTAACCTTCGTAGGAAAGAAATAATTTGTTTATATTACTTTTTGCTGAATTTGTAATTTCTTGCTCTATATGCAGCATTTATTGAGCGTTAATGCCTCGTCAGTTAGGTAATGAGGCACTGAGACAACCCAGACCTCACCCAGACCTGCATTCAGATTCTAGTAAGCTGATTCCATAATCAGAATATGTAAGCCAGCAAATACCTGCTGCAATGGATTAAACTTCTTTGACGGTAGAGTCCAATACAGACCAAATTACGTAGTACACTGGCCACAACCTCGACTACAAAGCTAATTACGAATATTCGTACAGGAATGTCATTCCTGTGCTCGTTCGAAGGACTGTTGCTCGAAAAAAGGAAAGACTAAAAACTTATTTCGCGAACAAGTTAAATAAACGAACATCTATATAGCAACAGGATGAATCCAATAACATTTTCATTAATACCGGTATGTATCAATTCCCAAGATACCAATTTCCAATACGTATCAAAATAAGTTGTCATTGTTATTAATAAAATTTAATTGTTGACATTCCTTATAATATCGATAGAAATTCAGATATTAAGTACGATCGGTACAACGATGCGGTTAATCGACGATCAAAGTTGTTGATTGTTCGAATAACTTCGTACGTATTTTTATTCAGATAATCATTTTAACATTTTTAATTATTTTTCACGCGGTATATGCGCGCAATATTTCGTCTCTAAAAACTAGCTACCTAATTTTGAACGAAACCTTTGTCGCAATTAAAGTTGGTATCATCATTGACAAAGAACGAAATTTGTTTGATGATAAAGCAGTGGGAAAAGTGATTTCTTTGAATAATTACTATACAATTAAGAATTAAATATGATACAAGTGGAAATGGATCATAGTAATTGTTTTTCCATATATCGGGTTATTTTTGTTTATGAAGCTTTATTTCAGTACAATTATTATTATTATCTCTAAATTTGAAAAATTCAGTTACGAAATATTCATCGCGTTCCAAACGTATAAAGTTATCATTTATATTTGACGTTCAGTTTGATCATGCTGCAATGCTTCATTATTACTATTTTTATCGTTATATTTGTTACATTTGTTTTTTTTCTCTTAAATTTACAAGATTCACCACGATCGTCTATGAAAAATTTTAACTTTAAAGAGTTAGTAATTACTCGTGAACTATCATCGAATATAATGAAATCATTTGAAGACATTGCTTGGAATGATTTCGTACAAAAGTATCTATTTCAAATGTAAATTATCAGTCGAGTTTCGATGTCATGGAATTTTGCCAATTATTATATCCTTTTCAATTCACAGCATCGACAGAAACTTTCATACAAATTCTCGATTTTCTATTGACGATGGTCGCAATGATAATAATGCTGCCGCTTTCGTCATTTCAGTTCGAATAATGGTAGCTTAGCTTGCTGAATAAAATAAAAAAATTATTGTAATTATTATTATTTCATGAGTTTTTTCTCGTTATCGGAGATGTTACTTCAATCCATAGCTTTCTCTATGAATAATGAAATTTTGTGATAAATTTTATAATAGACGAATTTTATTCCAATATTAAGAATAAATTCTAAATGCTTGAGTATTCAAATATCACATTTCAAATATTAATACACCATCGATTAAGCAAACAATTTCCTGAAACGTGGTCAAAATACAAACAACTAATTTATCAACACTGAATACAAACACAATTATTAATAAAAATAATGCATTACGCACATAACGTAACATAAAAGAAACATAAATATCATTTGAGCCTCAATTTAAACAGGAGTCAATCAGGTCTTTATAGATTACAAATTGTAATGTTAAAAAATGTTTAAAAAATAATTTTTCTGATCAGAACTCAATGTCGTCTTCTTTCTAAAATGGCACTAATTTTTTACTTTATTTTGTCATAACCGACGTCAAATCGAGTTCAACGTCCTTGTGAATTGTGAATTTGGAAGAACCTTTCTATATGTATATTCATGAGGTTTTTGTTTGTGATCAGGAAATGTATCTTTTTTCTTTATTTGAGTTTCATTCAGAAAATATGAATTTATGTCTACGAGACAGTGGTAGATACAAATATTTTTTCTACCGAAGAACATGTAAAAAACAGATAAAACTATATGTTTTTAAGAACAGCTTTTATATCATTTATACTATGGTATCTATTTATTCTGTTTATTACGCACATATCTCTTTTTCCTCTTTTTCATTCCATGAACGGGGTCTAATTTCCCTTAATACGTTAGTATATAAACATTGCTAAAAACAAAGACTGGAGTGCACAATTGACGGGCAAACAATCATTTAATGAAAATTGTTTAAATCCAATTCGTGATAAATTGTCAATAGAAGTTAAAAGAGTGTGTTAAAGCGTACCAAAATTGTGTAAATTACTTTGCTACATTTAATAATATAAATTTAAACGTAACATCTCCGAGAGAATATGACAACTGTGTTATCAGTTCAATAAATACTTACTCCGAAGAATTAATGCATTTTATACATTTTGTAAAAATCAAAATGAAATTCACTTTTTCTGATATACGAAGCAATTCAATGATGTCTAATATCAACTTGTAGTTAAACGAAAACAATTAAACAGATTATTTATAAATTTCTATTACGAACGCATCAACAGAACATTTTTAGTACTGAAAAGTGAAAAAAATTAGGTAAATATTCCAACTATTCAAAACTACACCATATAAAAAACTAAGTGAACGCAAGGACATGTAAGAGAAAAATTATTTTTTTTTAATGTTAATCTTGACATTATCTTTCTCTATATAAATACATAAAGACACATTTGTGATGCACATTATAGGTCAAAAATTAGAATTAAAAAAAAAATGAATAAGTAATATTATTTATGAATGCTAATTATATTTCCTTATCTTTCCCTTTTTATAGAATAAAAAATACATAGATGGAAAAAAATATTATTGGATACGAAATTTATTCCGATATATAAGACATTTGCAAGAGGCAAAACACAGATCAGCAAAATTATTTAAATAAAAATCTCGATCAAGAAATAAAATATAAACAAGCATTTATCCCTTACTCGTTAAACAAAAATAAAAATTTAAATTGTAGTGTGTAGCACATTGAAGTAAACAGATAAATATTCACCAAAACCTCAGATATATGTTTACAACTATAATAAAATTATGCTCATCTCCGAACAGACGTATCCCAGATCCATCTTCAAAGTTTTACTCAAATAACAAGTGACCGATAAAGCTAACAAACGTCTAACCCACAGAGTTAAATTTTTATTCGTTAAAACTTGTTTGCCTTTTATTCATTATACGAAATGTTTACTCGGATAAAAAATTCTACACTTCTCTACTCCCGTCGGCGATGCAACGTATCCATATTTGTACCAGCCCCAGTTGTCTCGATATTAACATCGTAAACTTTCCCTTCGATAAATTAATCGGATCGAAGTAGATATTTCACAGTTTTAAGTCCATACGTGTATTCCGGCTCGTGCAGCTTCTGGTCCACGGAATTTCCCCGAAAAGCCCCGGAAAAGCTCCCTCTCTTTGCGCTGCATCCGCCGCGCGGAGGCATGTCGAGGTGCACCGGGGTGTTGCGATCGAAGCCCGGGTATCGAGAAATCTTTTTGTCGCGCGGTGCTCGCACGTATCGGCTCGTCGTGTTTCGTACATATATCCGCGTATTTTCGGACGATTTTCTCCTCTGTCCCTCCGCGCGCGCAAAACAGAGAGAGATACAATTTCATCCTCCGCCACTCTGCTCCCCTCCGCCCCTCCCCCTCCCCCTCCCCGCCCTGCCCCTCTTCCCCTTTAGCGCGCCGCGCGACGTCACTCTCGCTCGCTCTCTCTTTCGTCCCCTCCCCTCCCCCCGCTCGCACACTGAGCTCTCTCGCTCGTGCTATCTGTCCCTTTGCTCGCCCCTCGACAGCGTTTGTGCGTCTCTGCGGAACGGGAGGCATCGGACCAGCGTTTAATGTAAATCGCCACGCACGGGCCGCGCGCGCGAAAGGGAGAGGGATGCTCTGGAGCGCGGGAGGGCCGCGGGTGGGGGTGAACGGGGGACGGCCGAACCAGGAGCGCGAAGGTAGGGACGAAGAAACATACATATGTAATAGGTAAATGTGTACCTACGCCCGCGTCCCTCCAGCACTCTTTCTCGCTTCCTCCCTCCCGGCCAGCGTCGTTCCGCCGTGTCGTGCTCTCTCCCTCCCGCGCCTCTTTCGACGGATACTTCCATCCCGTTCGGCGGTCGGTCGACTCTCTTTTTCGATCGAGCGCTCCCCGTCTCTGTCGCCCAACGCGCGTCTCTCTCTCTCCTTCGCGCGCAGCTCCGCGCGGACGTTAGCGTTTCTTTTTTCCCCCCTCCCCTCTCGGTTCTTTTCACCCATCCACCCCCGTCAGGCACGCCCCGCCTGACCTGACAAGTGATTTTTATAATCTGCTACTTGTTGCGCGGCGCACGGCACCGGCCGACGCGCGTCCCGCCCGGAAAAACCGAAAAATAGAGGAAAACAAAAGCGGCTCGGAAGCCGGCTACGTCCAGAGAACGGAACAGGGTGGCCCGGCCAATGGGGTGGGCGAGCGTCGGGGCAGCGGGAGGGGGTGAAAAAAGAAAAAGGCACCGCGGGACCAGCCGATGGACGCTCGGTGAGCGCGTGTGTGCGTAGCCCGCTCGCGCCTCTAGCTGTCCCGCGCGCGTACAACGGGGAATCGCTTTTTTCCCACCCTTTTTTTCTTTTACTTTCGTTTCTGGCCCTGTTCGAGGAATGTTGCGTTGCGAGCCCCGAATCGACCGAGTGATCGTTTGCACCCCACTCGCGCCGGATATTCTCGAAGCAGCGTAACGTCAGCTATGTGTACGCACCAACGTAGGGACCCACTGACGCAACCTGACACGAGTTCGACGGTTGGGCTAGGGCAGGGACGAAGAAACTGCGCGGCCTTACAAAGTGTTCGATGCGGTCTTTTCGGGTATTTCCGCTCCACGATGGAGTATTTGCCCCGGAAAAGCTGGTCAAAACTGTTTTGACCACCTCGATACAACGAATTGCAATTAAAAATTACACAGTGTATGATTGCGTGATATTATTTAGGAAGAAAGTATTAAAAATAGTTTATTTGTTTAAATAATATCTTTATCATACATTGTTATTTTATTGTCTGGGAGACATAGAGGAGACTGAGGCTAAAAGTTCCGATTTTGAGAAAACATAAAAAATGACTAGGAAATAATGTAGTTACTTTTTTCACTCCTGATTAATTTATTGTTAGATTTATTATATTTTAAGATTTTCAGCTAAAGTTTAATATATTGCAATAAGTTCTTCGTAGAAACTTTGTTTGTGGTTCGGATAGAAAAAGAACATGTTGAAGAAACCAGTAGTAATGCGTCTTCATTACGCATGCGTGGAGGTACAGATACATAAATATGAAGTACCAAACAAGAAGAATTTAAATGCAGGCATGGATTAAACGAATGGTTGGTGGAACTGCAGCTCTAAACCTCATCCTATGAAAGGTCTCATTTCTTCAAATACTAAAATAACTATTTACAACTATTTAATTGATAGTTACTACTTAACAAAATCATAAGACGTGATTCTCCTAAACTTTCTGAAATCATTTAAAGTTACATAAAACTACGAATCAACTCTTTTGCAACAGCCTTTCAAAATCGCACTAAAAAGCCTGAAGGCACTTGGAATGAGTGCCTTAGGCAGATTTGCTATTATCATGGACGCCTACTTCGTCGCAATTATGTTGGTATGTCGCTATTAGAGTATGAAAACATACCTTTGTACAAATTGATATGAATGCTTTTTAATCTTAAAAAAATAACCAATAAAGAAAAACTTCATTTTAAAGAATCATTTGTTGTTTAGTAAAGAAATGCACGTTTTTCAATGTAATTTTTCAAAAACTGTAATATGTTGAAATTACAAATATCAATCCAACACATTTCTTTCTTCTTCAAATTCATGTTTATTCATTAGAGTATCTGAAATTTTTCCTTTATTGGATTTACGCTTTATGAGCAATCCATTACGCAATTTTTATTACTATAATTATTCGGGATTCGGAACTGTGCCAAGTTTTGTTTTCTGTAAACCAGCAATTCTCAACCTATAGAACGTGCATCACCTGTGTAAACTGAATAAAATTATATCAAATTCAAGAAATATATATTTAAATAACAAATTTAAAAGTATCATAGTTTCTATGGCAGAAATTTTTAACTCCATCGACGTTAAATTAACGATAACGGTGTATTATCGATTTTGCTGTGTTTGTGAAGTTTCACAATCGCAAACTAAACCTTACAAAAATTTCTCATTTAATTTTTATTACAACTTTTACTTTTAAGTTCAATTTAATTCAATTTAAGTTCAAATTTTAGATAAAGAAAAGAGACTTTAAATGAATGTAAAAAGAAAAGAGAATGGGACAAGTAACATTTTTGTATTCCACATAAAAACATTTCTCTACCAGAAAATGGTCTATGTTTTCAAATAGACACTACCTACAAAGTAATTTATTTATTTATTTATTTGACGGGTAAACACTCTTCATGAAAAAGTGATAAAAATAAGAAGGGGCACGCTTACGTATAAACTTACACAGGAGATACATTGTTCTCTTCGTAAGTACGCAAAAAGAGACTACGAAGTCGCTGCAGTGACACGTGTACAGTAATGCATGACTCGATTATACTATGTTACTTGGGTGGTACGCAGGGAGAAATGGTTGAGAACCGCTTCTAGAAACTGTACCGTAAGTCCAGAAAGACTAAGAATCTTCATTTAAACATCATTAGCGTACGCGTATACAAATGTTATTAGAAACAATTTTTTCCGTTACTAAATCAGGTTCGAAATTTACCCGAGAAACGCTTGGGAATGCGAAATTTCAGGATCAGCGGTCACTCGGGTCCACCAAGAGAGGATTAAATAGAAACGTATGGAAAAAGAATACGTAGAAGAATGCAAATGGTAAATAGGTGGATAAGATGGTCAGTTTGTGGGCCGCGAGCGCAGCGCGGCAAAATGGCTTCCTCCTTTTCAGGAATTATCGCGATGTAGGAAGTCTCGGTCGTCGTGGTGGGGGCGGAGGTGGCCGTGCACGGAACGGCTGTCGGCCGAAAGTTTAAAATAGAATATCTTGCGAGTAACTTTCATCGGTCGTCAAAAAATCATGCAGTGTCGTACCTAGCAGGGGGCATGCCGCCTCCCACCCACCGCGGCGAGTAGACGCGCGAACGAGAGGGGAGGGCAGGGAGAACGCCGCGGGAAGAACGCGAGAGAACGAGAAGGAAACGACGGGGAGCGCGCGGCCCTTCTCTCCGACGCGCCGCTCGTCGGTCCGAGCATCGGCTCTAGGATAGGCCACGCGATTAGGTTCGACGTGGAAACGCCAGAATGCGAGGGCACATGCATACGGCCGCGCGAAATTGTGGCGCGCGCTCGATATATCGCCCGACTCGCGAGTAGGGCTGTGACTGTTCGGATACATATTGGCCAAATACTCGAATAAAACTTGAATATCATTATACGAACATCGCTATTCGAAAATCAATATACAAATGTCAATATTCGAACAGTAATCATTCGAATAGTAATAACGAAATGGCAATATTTCGCTAGCGATGTTCAAATAGTGACTATTACGAAGACGTTACTTAGATCGAATATTACTACTCGAATATCACTGTCTCAATATTATTTTTCAAAGAAGGAAATATTTTTGTACTCGAACTACGTATTTGTGTATGTGTCCTGTGCGTGTAATAATTGCGATTATCTCCTACCTACCCTGTAAAAAAACATTTTTAATATGCAACGTGGAAGCTGGAATATCGTTCGATAATAATGTTCAAAGAGTGACTATTACGGGGATATTAATGTTCGAATATTACTACTCGAATATCATTATTTCAATATCATTATTCAAAGAAGAAAATACTTTTATACTCGAACTACGTATTTGTGTATGTGTCCTGTGCGTGTAATAATTGCGATTATCTTCTATCTATCCTGTAAAAAAACATTTTTTTAGAGACTTCGTTAAAAAGTTATCAAAAAATTAAATTAAAAAATTTCAAATCATTGACGGAAAAATTATTCTCGGTCGCGGGAGTCAATTACAATCAATTTTGGTGAATAGACATACCCCCGAAATTCTACACAGTTTCGAGAAAAAAATTTGAGTAGGTGCTGAAATTTTTCGGCGAAATTAAAAAATTCCAAATCGTTCTAAAAAAATTATTTTTGGTTGCAGGGGTCAATTACAATCATTTTTTGTCAGTACACATACCCTCGAAATCCTACGCACTTTCAAGAAAAAAATTCTTTACCGAAAATATAATGTCTGACCAGGAACATTCTACTGACACTTTTCGTCGAAAAAAAATTTTTTCAAATTGTTCTAAAAAAATTATTTTCGTTTGCGGGGGTCCATTACAATCATTTTTGTTCAATAGACACACCCCCAAATTCCTTCGCACCTTCGAGAAAAAAATTCATTACTGAAAATATGCTGTGTGGCCGGAAATGTTTCTACAACTTTTTAACAAAGCCTCAATCAACAAATTGGTATCCTTGATTTTCGTCTTATTTTGGCCTCTAGAATCCCCCATTAAAATTTTTCCCATGGGTGACCGAACACGCTGTATATTGCTGTGCCTGTGTGCGGATACGTAGATATTCAAATTTTATTCGTAGCGTTCGAATATTTGTCAAATATCCGAACAATAAACTATTCGAGTAGTCCCAACCCTATTCTCTAGTTAGTGAACGCATGTGTGTCTGCCGCGACCAACTGTTCCGCGAGAATTTACCGCCGGTAACTGCGTCCAGGCAGGAAGTTCTCGCGCGGCCGAGGAAAGATATTTCAGAGCTTTTGTTGATCACGCCGCCCGATTCCGTATTAGGAATTACCGACCCAGGGACACCGCATTCGATCCCACCTCTGGGACATAGACCACGGTGACCCTAGGTCAGTTTTCAGCTTCAGTAGAGCCTCCCTTGCTAGAACCAATAGAGAGATTCGACCTTTCGGTTAAGGAAACTATCGAATAATAAAATAGAGAAATTGCATCAAAGTCGGACTCCCAATTCGTTATTTATGTATATCTATTTTTATGTACGCAAAATTAATTTTTCAATGTCGACAGATTTGTTCATCGGTTACCTAAAACTTACCTTTGTTAGAATCTACGACAAAAATTACGGTAAAAGACAATTTGAGATTTGGGAAAATCTGTGAAAAATAATAGTTTTGAAAACAATTCGATTGAAAACAAGTTCAAGTTGCTAAGAGTAAAGAATTTTTTGTAAAGAAAATTTACGTAATAGTATGATTTATTTAAATACAGGTATGGCTTGGGACATAAATGTACTTGAGAAACTCAATAGTTTATATATTTTGATTGAAGAAACGATGGCTTTGTGTAATTCTGTGTGAGATCCGACAAAGGAAAAGGGAATTCTTTTGGAAATATGTCGCTACCAATTTAGAAGTCGATGTATACCGAAGAGAAGAAACGTTGAAACAATTTCGCAGAACACAAAAATAGAATGGAACGCGTCACTATTGCTCAATAACAATCCAATGACCGGCATTTCGTTGTTTCATGACGGTATTCTGAAATAATTATGCTAGCATACGTCCCTATTTTAGCAAAACATGTCGATGGTCTGACTTTGGTGGGATTCCTCTACTTAATTTTCTGACGTAGATCAATTTATATTCGAGATAAAGTATCGAAAAGAAAAGGAAGAAAATAATAATACCAGACGTGAATACTTATTTAGAGGACATTCAAAAATAAATTTGTGTTAGTTTAAAAAAAAAAGTAGCTTGTAATACTTTATTTAGCTCACATGGTATATGAAGTAAATTGCAAGAGCATAAATATTCAGAATATTTATAAAAAAGAAAGCAACTGACCATCTGTTAGGTCGATGGAGCGTACACATAGACAAAGTAAAATTTAGTCCATCATGTTGACAGCAGATTTGTTTCTATTATAAATTTGAATAATCTCTGATCTATTTTTCAGTCTAGAAGTGGTACTGTTTGTGTGTATTACATATTACAGTGTGATACATTTCAACACACACATGAACATATTGTAACATTCTTCTGGAAGTCAAATAACATAAAAAAGTTATTCAATTTAGATGGTACCAATTGTTTCAAAATAATATTTTTCTTTTCTCTTTAATGTACTCGACAATTGTTAATTTTTGCGATATAATAGTGTTTTGCCAAAGGAAGACCTTATCAAAGCATTTAATCCAATACGAATCGCCATTTTTTTCTAAATTTGATCTTCTTTGTTGCTGCAGTACCACCTCGTAACAAATGAGATTGTAATAGTAACACCAGCAGTGGCCTAATTGTAAAAGTACTAAATAATTTATCTCGTAAATTAGTCTCTTTTAAGTGGACTGAATGAGGACTAGGTCAATTTTAACTTCTTGAGTATGGTACTTGAAGCTAGCCATGACTGGTGTTGGCTCCCACAAAGTTCGTGAAGCAGATTATTTAGCAAATAGAAAAGACAACAACGCCTATTTTCCTACGCAATAATTTACTAACAATTCGAATATGTAAACATAAAACGAATTAACGGAAAATGTTCAGTGCAGATATATAAACGGTTCGATTCGTACAAGTTCTTGAAAATCTGAATCTAATTCTTTAAATCTTGCATTCCGAGCTCGTCCTGTCCGGTCGTTGTTTAAATATAAAAATTCAATTGTGGAAGGTGTCCTGATTGGCAAATCGGAGTTGGCCTATCCCGTATGGGTCAGTCCTTTCGAAACTTTAAGTCGGGGTAGTCGGCCGCGATGTCAAGGGTGCAGGTATTTGGGCCCAAAATACCCCTTGAAAACCAATTGTCGTGTACGTTTCGTATACGTCAATTTCCTAATGTCGAGTGAAGCAGTAAGATGGTGAAGTTGTAATTCCTTAAATTTAAATAAGTCCGATAAATTCTGTGCTATTAAGTAATTTGGAGGGTCTTAAACCCTCGTACTATTGACCCATTGCCATACAATGACGAGTCTGACTCGTTACAAGTTACATCGAAACTTATCTATTAAAATTAACACATTTTTACATTCACGGGGTATTTGTAAAACAAATCTATTTTTTTTCATGGCCATTCCTTTGTACGGACAAACAAAATTAAATAGTATAGGTTTGACAAATTATTTGAAATTAAATCGTACGTCAAGGGGCTAATATTTGAAAGGAATAAAGAATGCGTGCTAAGCTGTTCGACAATAACAATGTTTGGAAGTCGAAGAAACTGGGTAAAGCCAACGTGTCGTCGGAACGATTCACCGTTCGCGGTACAGTTGCATGGAGTCTGTACGCGCGAAGCTCTGATTTTCACTCTCCACGCCAATGAATGACGTAGTGAAGATACTCTCCGGGCGGCGGTGGCGGTGGCGGGCCGATTCGCTCGCTCATATTCGCTAGAGCTCGCGCTAGCTCGCCTAGCCGCGCGCGCGAGTAGAGTACACACGGTCTGATCGTGTGCGCATGCGCAGACGCGGTTGCGCGGCGCGTCGCGACTCGACTCGACTCGTCTCGGCCCTCGTTCTCCTCGGCTCTCCGTGGCTCGCCCTCCCCGCCGCCAAGGTGCATGCATGCATTCTATGCGGCGTGCACCGCATTAGATGCATTTCTAAGTCGCGCCGCAATAAATCGCTGAAATATCGAAGTGGAGAGAGCCCCGTGCTGGCCCCCGTGAGCCTCGAAACCGCGGACCCAGTGACGCCCGACGATCAACGGACGCGATCATCCACCAGGAAGGACCAGCGACGAGCCAATCGCAGAGGAAGGTGACGGAACCACGCGAAAAAAAGGGAGAGACGATTTCGTTAGAGATTCGATAATCGAGCGAGGAGCGACCGCTCCCGGCGATTCGCTCGCGACAAACTTGGACCCCGAGGGAGGAAGACGCGCGTGCGAAACTGCTGGCCGATCGTCACCGTCGTAGGGGTTGCGCGCGTGTAACCGTCGCAGGCTGACAGTGATCCGGAAGCCTCGTGGACGCGCTCGGATTCGGAAGGAACGGGCCACGGGTGTCAGGAAGGGACAAAGGTTACCGTACCAGCGAGCCGGTCGCGCGCGAGTCGCGCTCGCGGACGCCGCGTTACTTCCACGGGAAAGGGCTGCCCGCGGACGTCGAGAGCGTATTCGAAGAAGAAAAGAATACGACGCACACCGAGTCACGTGCGAACCAGTCCCTCCCACTTGTGGGTCTCCGGGTGCCGCGGATTTCAGTGCGCTGAAAATCGCAACGTCGCGAAGCTCCGGGAGAGAGGTCCGCAACCCTGAGAAACCTTCTTTCTCCAAAGTGGCCGAGAAAAGTCCGCAGCTGGGCCACAGAGAGGAGTCCAAGATTTCTGCGCCGGGAGAGAGAGAGAGAGATCGGAGAAGGGAGAGACTCGAGTCGATCGCGAGTGAAACGAGAATCCGCGAGGATCGTGAAACGAGGAGAGGACGCGTCGCGGCGGTCGCTGACGAGGCCGCGTTACGGCCCTGGTGTGCACCACCGTTTTCGCCGGCACCGCGGCGCATGAAAAACCGTCCTGCCTGGCCTGTGTCGGTGTTAATCAGGAAGCACGCGCGTTTTTCGCGCGAAGAGACGCGTAGGAGACGAGATTCGAGCGACGACTGCTCGACAACCAGCGCGTACACAGTGCCGTCCACGGCGTAGCGTTGAACGGAACACGCGTAGTCGGAGCGATGCACGCGGCGATCGGTACTGCTGCTCTTTGAAAGAAAACGGGAGAAAGTGGGAAGAGTATCGGGCCGGGGTCCAGCGTCACCGCGATTGTTCGCGCGAGTCGCGTACGATAAGAGACGCGCGCGTACGCGGACCAAAGGTGCGCTTCCGCGTTTTACGTCGCCGGGTGTTCGTCTGTCGTGATTAGTCGCGCTAGTGCCGTGAGACGGGGACCGGACCGGATCGGTATCGCGGGAACAGTGTCGGATGAACTGGGAACACGGACTGTACGGACTGGAAGAGGATGGTGACGAGGACGACGACCACCACCACCACACCGTCGCGACCACGTCCAAGACGATGATAACGAGAGGCTACTAGAGAACGTCGAGTGTTCCGAGTTCAGGTAAAACTCTATCACCAACGACGAGTACTCTGCTGAAAGAGGGCTTCGCTACCGTCACCGGAGAGACCCGTTCACGATCCATTATTTTATACGTTTCAACGATCGATCGTCGACGCGTCCCTTCGGACGGATTTCTTTCGCGCTGGAATCTAACAACTATTAATATTCCTTGCTTGCAGACGTCTGACCGGGTACATGCTTTAGCCGCAAAACTAACAAACCGAAAGCACGCGGATTGGAGGAAAATGGCTGCTACGGACTAAACTCGAAATCTCGCGCTTCTAGTTATGTACCTATGCTCCTCTGCCTTCCGATCGCCCGTGCCGTTTCGTGGCGTTGCTTTCTTCGTTGCTTCGCTGAACCCCCCCACCCCCCACCGCCCCTCCACCCCACCCCTACCCCGTATAAACACACGCTTCGCACCCTCGCTCTCCAGTCCTCGGAAACGAATGTTAACAAACCTGCACGGATGATCGTGAAACGGCGACGCAACTATCGAGGATCGACCACGAGCAAGCCACGCCAGGCTTTCGCGAAACGATCGATCGAATTGGTGCCGGAAGCGGAGGGTGGTGCACGGAAAACAGGGCGAGGGGGCGGTGTAGAGCGCGGGCGATGATTATTCGCAGTGTTTTGGAAAACAATGCGGAAAATTGCGATGGCGATAAAAAAAAAAAAAAGTATAAAACAAATAAAGTGTATCGTCGGGGAAGAGTGAAGTGACGGTCGTCTGCATGAATAAATAAACAACGTCGGGATATATGTATTGTGCATTATCGAATAAAAATTGAATAAAGCACGACGTGAGCGTGAGCTCCCGTTTCGATATCCGATGCGTTCATTTTCCCCCTGGCGTCTACAAAAACCTATCTAGAATTCATGGAACGACCGAAACAGCAAATGGGAATTAAACTTTCGTTCGAATCCTCTCTTCCTTTAAAATTAAAAACGGATGGAATTAACGGAACAAAATTCAAGGATTATAAACATCTGTACTCGAGGACTCGGTCGAAGAACTCGTGTGACAAAATTCTAGCTAAAATTTTCTCACGCTTTCTCACTATCGATGCTTTCTAAATGGCGTAGCTTCGAGAATAAAATATCCTTCGGTTCGGAATGTCCTCGAAGTAACGTTCAACCGTTGAACGATACCTCGAGTATACAGTGGTTCGCAAAACTCTCCGGACAATTATTTTTCTAACGATTCCATCGAGAAAAAGGTATCTCGTGTATAATGAAATAAATGTTTTTGTCCGATACTTCTGCCTTGTAGTTCATTTTACTCTACTGTACCTCATTATGCTTTAATTCTATGTTATTCAACATTCGTCTTTGTTTTCCGTCTCCGAAGCAAAGCTACGAAATTAACTACCCAAAAACTTTTGCACGCCACTGTACTGTAAAACATATAATAAATGTAACAAGTTTTATGATAATGTAGGTATAATGTTAACCTACTTATGTTTGAAGTAAAAATTTAGAGATTTGCTGTTTGAATGAAACTATCATTTCCGGAATGTAAACAATACTGATTGAATAAAATTTTTTATGATTATTTTTTAAAGATGAACTATATATACAACGCAAAATCTGAATTGGTTAACGTGAACCACTTATCTTCGGAATAAAACGAACAATAATGTACGTACACCTTACGATTAAATTAAAATTGAATGCACTCGTGTGTACATAAGTGCATGTATTAGAGTGTACGTAAAAAGAAAAATTGAAATCGGTGGTAGCCGTGAAGATTAAAATTTAATATGGTTACGTACAAAAAATAGAAACAAATGCCTGAGTATTACGTTAAAATGTATCAACCGTGGGTTTGAGTGCCCTTAAATGTTATTAATTTTCTATTTTCTATGAATAAACGGTTACACAGGGGTAGAAAATTATGTCGGTGCTTTGACGGTCGCTGTCGAGCATGCATAATTTTACTCTTTCAGTCGTTATGTCACTATTCACTCAACTTGGATCGCCTTTGTTGAGCTCCAGCTCTTATTTTATGTTCATTCTGATATTTAATTTTGCATTTCCATACACTAATATTTTTAACACCATGCGCTGTTCGACCAGGAAAGAATTTTAGATGAATCACTTCAAATCGTTCGATGTACAAAAATCCCACCCCTAACAATTATAAATAAAAATAGAAAGAAAATTTCAACGATTGTTCTATCTTTATCAACAAGCAACAAAATCGCTCGAAATGATTAAAATCCAGGTAATTAATCTTCTTGGTCAATGGGTGAGGAGATCAAGTTTTTGTATCTCCCTCCCTCCCTCTTTATAAATTTATATATTATGTCGGATGTACATAGAATTATTAAATAAAATATACAAAAGACAATGCGTTAATTACAATAACAGTATTTGAAACTACAAATATTTATTTAATCGTATAAACAAATTCAAATAATCATACTTAATAATTTGGTATCTTATGAAAATTTTAAACTTATTTATCTTTAACACACAATAAAATTATTTTTCTAAAGATGTAAGAAAGGGTGATAATAAATACAAGACTCGTTGGAAAACGAGAAATATAAAAAAATAGTTGTTTTCTGTGAACTGGAAAATAAAGTTTAAAAATCTAAAAGTAAATGAAAGTTAACGACATGGAGAAACTTCTTTACTATTGAAATTACATTAGAAGTTAGTTAGTATGCAGAAAAAAAGGAAATGAGCTCGTAAAACTAAAACCAATATAATCTAACAATCAGGTGGACATTCCACGTTTTCAGCTGCAAGCATATAAGTAACAATTATTTTCACCCGTGCCTAAAAATCAAACATTCTCTATTGGCCAACACTCGTTATCTTCCATTTTTAATCTTTAGATCGATAGCAGTTTTCACTTCCTAGGTTAGGTTAATAATAGCATATAGCTGTACCTTGCCTTTGTACCGTAAGTGTATATTAGCCTTTACTTTTACTTATTATTTCTCTACTAAATACTTCGTTTCACATGGTATATACCTCTATTGCAATAAAGATATATTATTATTATTGTAATGATAATAATTATCATTATTTAACAAGAAATAACCACTACAATTCATTCTAATCAAAATATGTATACACCTTGTTTTTCTCAAATTATTTTTCAAATTAGAGTTAGAACCAAACCCTTAAAAACATAATGCGACCGATTGATAATCTAATAAAAAATATATGTATAAAGTTTGTTACAAATACCGTATAGGGTTTTTGCATAATTCCTTCTGAAGATATCTACCTCTGCATATTCATTTATTACATGCTTGTTGAGTATTTATTCATGCATGTAGTCAATTTAGAGTATTAAATATAATAATCAAGTAATTCTTTCATATAATTTTTATAAATTAAAACACAATTTGTGAGACAGATTGTTAAACTATTATCGATGAAATATGTTTTTGAGATAGGATTTATATTATAAAAATAATCTCTAAAAAGTTTGATAACATATAAAGGAATAACAATAACCTACAGCAAAACAATTAATCAACGAAATACCGACATTTTGTCGTTTTACCGATAAAAATTTTTTTCTAATCACTTTTATATATTATTATTAATAAAACAAATACTCTAATGAGTAATAAATTATTTGATTTTTGTAGTACAGAAAATTCCCAAATTTGTATTAATAAACTAAGTCTATCTTACATTAATATAATTTTTCATTGAAAATAAAGTAACCGTATTGACTTGCAATATTGTTGTTTGTGGTTTTACATTGTATGCTGTACAAATGTCTGGATATTATTAGACACGTCTGGGTGCCAGTGTCCTATTCAGGGAACACGTTGTGACATTAAAAAACAAATTTCTTTTGTGTTGAAATAATATTTCCTGTTTAATAAATTATTTTTAAATACAACATATAGAAAATAAACAGTAGCATTCGAACATTAATGATTTGGTAACTAATGGGTGAATTGTCTAAAATCAATGAAAAAAAAAGGTATAAGAATTGCAAAATTATAATTACAATAGAAAATAATTTCTAGTATGACAATTTTTGATTTTGTGCCATCCTTTTGAAAGCAATTGCATACCTCGGTAATGCTGGTTCTTTGAATATAAAATGCGTCAACCACGTTGGATGTGACCATTGTTATTGAATCAGTTCTTGCTCAAAAAGGTTTCTTACAAATATATTAATACCTGTACTCCATTTCTGTAAACGGTTCAAGATCAATACGAAGCAAAGTGATTAAAATAGGCAATATTTTCTGGGATAAGAAATTCGTTGTGTATATTGTTCATTTTAGCTAAATTACAGAGAAGATAAAACATTATTTAATCTTTGGTAGCTGACAAAATATTTACTGTATTTCGTATTACATTTTCGATTGAATTTTCTGTCCCCTTCAGTACATATAGACCTAGAATAAATGTCATAAAACAACAAAATAAAAAATGTTCTAAGGATGGAGACAATTACACATGGAATATAAATAACAGTTTAAGAATAGTCGTTAAACTATGAAATACGAAACAAGACAAATTATATATATTAGCTACGAGAAATATATTGGATTTATTCAAAATTCTTTTGTTCAATTGTCCACCAGACATAATTTTCTTTCAGTTTTCCAACAGACAAGTGGAACTATGAAAACGATTCCAACGTTGAATAAACAATTGCGTAACTGTTTTCGTCACAACTAATGTACATAGTTAGAGTTGTATTTTTGTGTTTCTTAGTTGCACGTTGGGCACTTATATTTCAAGGTGACTTTTTCAAACATTCATTTATCTGTTTTGACATTTTGTTGTCTCTTGTTCCTCTTTTCATCGAACTTACTTATTCAATAAAATTTATTTTAAGTTTATACGTATCGAAAAGGACAGAAAGTTGAATCAAGAATGTTATACAAACCATATCAAATATGTTATAAAATATAACAATAAATGATTGTTTCGTATAGTTTAAACAGTTCACTAGAAGAGTTTCTTAATACGTTATGAAGGCTCGACGATGACAATGATGATAAACAACAAACGTTCATAATTTGCGTAGTAGGACGAAGTAGAAAATAATTCTTGCATAATTATACAGGGAAAAGTGTAACGAAAATATTCCATCTTGTATATAAATACGGAACTATTCGGGATCATTATTTTTTAGTGCATTGTCAACAGTAATTTTTAGTCAACTGTATTAATCCTTAACACGATAAAATGTACTTCGTTAAAAATAAAAACGTAAAGAAAATAGTAAACAGAATTGTTAGAGTATTTTCCATGAAAAGGAGTAGTTTCCTCCGATAAAAGATGCTGTTTTAAAATTTTCAACTTCAAGTGTTTATCGCATTTACAATTTTTTTTTTATGAACATTCAAAAAAAATAGTTGTTTAATGGATATCGTTACAAAAAAGCTGTCAAATGTCACTGAATTCTTCGTTATAGACCACCGCGCGTCCCAATGCACCCTGTCCACGTTTGGTTCCATACTTTCCGGACACCGCGTGGGTTTTCAAAAACGAGACAGCGCGTCCAGCTTCCCACGAGCTTCGAAACGTCACCTACACCAATGGAGCGCTGCATACGTTACGATTAAATTTACCTGACTGGAAACTCGACAATGTCGCAATTCACGCATCGCGTATTCGCTTCTCCCCTATGGGGAGCCCCACCCCTTTCCGCAGCCCTCAAATTAAACCCTTAAACAGGTCCGACCCGGCGGCACCTCGAGTCTGCCGACCAGGAGACGAGATAATACTCTTGTCAAGGGTACGGGGAACCAGGACCAGAGGGGGGAAGTCTCAGATCAGAAAAAGAAGGCGAAAAGAAGAAGAACCGGGAGAAGGAATGAAATAATTCCGAATAGCTCCGTTGCTCGCCCATTGCGCTATCCCTCTCTCCCCCTCCCTTTGCCTATGGACGCGCGGGCCATCGCGGACAGGCTGGCCCTTCCCTTCAGGGGCCCGGTCCCACCCCCCTTTTTTAAGGCGGCCAGCTGCGGGGTCAGTTTTCGACGGGCGCGCGGCGCATTAAGATGCTACGCTCAAAATTTTGTAACGACCTCGTGTCATCGTGTCTCGTCGCGTGATTAACGCCAGCTCGCGCGCGGCTGTCTACGTGAAACGGACCCACCAACACCCCCGCAAACGGAACCCCGATGGAGAGGAACGCAACGAGGTGGCCGACCGAAGGAAGAGCGCGTCAGAGAAGGGAAGGAGAAACAGCGCAGCGCGAGAACAACCGCCGGATCGTTTCTGCAGTGATGAATGCGTGATGGATATTAAATGGACGCATGGTATGCATCGACAGATTAATTCGATTTTCAGCCTCCGCTTTTCAGGTTTTAACAAATACGCGACTGAGCCGCGAGCCAGGCGATCCGAAATATTAAACGTTCATCTCTTTTATTTGTTTTTCCTTTTTTTTTTTTTTTTATTCCTTTCGCTTCCATTAATCGTTACTCGTAGTTTTCACGAACAAATATTTACCGGGGTCTGGGTGTCGCGACGGGAAAAGCACTGAAGCACTCTCGCGTTATCTAGCTAGATTGTTCTAATTTCGATACGAAATTCCTTTGGAGTGAGATGAGTTTTCTTTCGTATTCCATTTTTATAAAAATCTTGCGTGACAATTCAAATTAGTGGTTGAAGTTTCTTTGCCAAAGGTAGTGTTTTTCTTTAAAATATTCACTCCGCTAACAGCGACCGTGCATCCTATGTTGGTACTTCCAGATTCGTTTTCCTTATCAAGGCGTGTGATATAGTAATAAGAAGTTTTGATAGTTGTGTTAGAGTGTTTTGAAAAATTCTGTAGATTTAAGAACTTTAATTTATTGAGTGATAACTTCAGAAAAAATAAAATTTCTGCGATCTACCGCCATCCTGAAAGCAGTTGCATTTCTGTACAAAATTGTTGTGTTGTTTCCAGTGACTTTTATCTATTTTTTTAACTATTTAATTCACTGAATAAAAACAAATACATGAAGTGTACACGAAAAAGATATATCAAGTAAAAGGACAAAGTTCAGCAAAGAAGACTGTTTTACAAACTAAGCAAACTCAATCTAACTGAAACATAAAACGAACAAAAGGATTTTGAAAATAGAAATGGAAAAAAATAAAACCACTTTTCTCCGGTTTCCGAAATATTGATCAACCTTTTCAGTTACCCGTCGCGATGTATTTTGTCTACCAGAGGAAAATTTCAGTATTGCATTCAAAACGTAGAAATTAATTTTTTGAAAATAAATACAGTAAGCGTGAAAATCCCCGAGCTACGTGAATTTGTAAATATGTGATTATGTCCATACTCGTGCCCTTATAAATATTTTACACGTACGTATGTATTTACACACTAACTATAATTTTCTTCTCTTTAATTTTTCAATTACCTCTTGAAATTAAAGAAAACATTAAAACTAATTAAAGACGCAGTGAATGCACTGTATTTCATTTTATCAAAAGAAATTCATTTCATTCTTATCTTAATCAATGTAAATAGTCAATAAAGATTTGTGAATAAAAATGCATCGATATTTTGAAACTTAATAGCTGTGTTGCATTTCCAGTTTTATTTGTATTTCAACTTGACCTTAACAATAATTATTCCAAAAATTAATTTCTCTCGCTATTTCATCATCAAATAAGCTTCCTCTTTTACGAATATCAATACTAGCTTTAACATAAAATTAGGTAATTGGTTTTCAATGTTAAAAAATTGCTCAAATACACTATATGAAAAATAGTTGAATATCTTCAAATAATAATAATAACAACAATAATAAAACATTTTTATTATATCAAATTTGTAAACGTTGAGAAGTTAGAATTTAGTGAAAAGAAGAAATTATAAACAGTGGTATACATTTGAGTGACTAAATAAAGATTTATTCGAAGTTACTCGAATAATCCATAACACTATATTAAAAGCTGTGTTATTGTTGAGATCGAAATTGTATTTGATAAATTATATCGGTACTGTAATATATGTATGTCAATGATCATTCTGCATAACATTAGTGACAACTTATTTTGATATTTTTTTTAATACCTGAATACGACGCTTTAAATGTACTACATACCAATATTAATGAATATATTATTGAATTGATTCCATCGCTACTTGCAACTCACGAGAGAGAGAGAATTCTCTTCGATTATTTTAATCAGTAACACACGAGTGTATCAACGTCAAATTACTTTTTACCTTTTTTTCATCGTGTGAAATCTGATTCATATGATTTTCTTGTCACAATGATTTCGAAACGGTATCAATATCTTTTATTTATTCTCATATTTCTTTTAACTTTGAATGTTTATATGATTTCATATCTTGATACTCTCAATACATTTATGTTAAAAATTAGTAATCATAAGAAATGATGTGGAATTCATTAAGATTTATTTATATTTATTTAATTACATTTACGATTTATCGAAAAGGAAAGAAACGATGGTAATTGATTAAAGTAGAAAGTATAATTTATTATTTGAAATAAGTTGTTATCATTCGTATCAAATAATAATTCGCGTGAAATAATATTGTTAAAAACTCAATAATCTGTACTTTATTATTCAGAAAATAATAAAATACAATATCGCTTATAATTTCAACGATCGTCTTACTTTTCGGGTCAATTAGGTTTCGTACAGAGGCCAAAAACAACAATTATCTGAGAGATAATTTTTTAACATTAACAAAAAAAAACATTTTGCCAATTACCGTGATACGTTCGAGAATTCGTGCAACTATCCTACTTACATCTATTCCGTGTTCAATTTTGTATTTTCGAGTTGCATAGTCGAGGGTTGATAGCGAGAAATTGGTGGTTTCTGATGTTCCGGTGAACTGTGAAACTCGAACCATGTCGGGAATTTTGAACCCTGTTTCTGCGTTTTTCGGTTCGCCAATTTCCTCGTTTGACGTGCGCCAATCGTTTCGAGTCGCGCGAATAATTAATCGCAAATAGCGGTGTTTTCCGTGAAAACGGTAGGGCGGGCGAACCCTCGAGCCGAAAAACGCGCGGCGGTATCGGCTCGTTTAATTTCGCTAATTTCTTTTCTTCCGTTCGAAGTGGTCGTGCACGGGCCTACCGAGGGTTGCAACCCTTGCGCTTCCTTTCGCGAAGAGAGGAGACAAAGACAGAGAGGAAGAGACGTTAAAGGGTTCGCGAGACGTTAAAAATCTCAAGGGGGTGCGAGAACGTTGGAAAGAGGGTAGAGCGTCGTAAGGATGACGGACCGGAAAAATAATTACTACCCCCGTAACACGGCGAACGGAAGAGTGTCTGAAACCGCGGTAATAACTGCAGGGACCCGGATGAAATATTTTGACAAGGGAAAAAAAACCTGGACGATCTTTTGAAATTCTTCAACGTTTAAAGGGGAAGAATTAATCGTTAGCTACGCATCTTCGAAGGGGTAGTTTTTTCTAATTCCTCCCTACCGGGATTTTATACGCGATCCTCAGCCGGGTTATGATAATTGATAATTGTTTTCAGGTAATTTTAAGTGGTTTTTAAATGGATCATTGTATAATTAAAGTCGTTGCGTAAAACGAGTCATAGTAGAGAAAAAGTAGAGTAAAATTGATAACATTACTATAAATGTTGCGAGCAACCGAAATAAAAATAACGAAAAACAAATTTCAGACACTTATGATTATTATTTTTAACTGAATGTATTTTGCTCGTGGTAAATTATAACAGTTAGGGGTTCTGCGACCTGTTTACACGATATACTTTATAAAAAAAATTTTTTAATCGCGGGATGTTTAAAGCTGATAGAGATAAAACGTTCTTCTTCTTCGATGTTTTATTGGAGAAACTTCAGACCGAAGGAGACACTTTGCTAGTATCGATTCAGAAAAACAATAGCCTCGCAATTTGCGTAAAAGAACGGAAAAATGTTCCCAAAGAATTCTATTAGCGTTACGACCGATTGAATCGGTCAATCATCGTCCGGAAATTGGACCTCCTCGTTCCTTTTTAAGCGACAAAAACTTCTCTCCCATTTTCTTATCACTGAATTACCTATAAAAGTTCCGAATAACAGGCTCGTTGTCAGAGAGCTGCTACCCTCTATGACCGAGGGTGGCCAATTTCATCCCCAGTTTCTAACACGAACTGAAAATTCTATTCGGTGAGAACCGAAATGATACAAATAGTCAAAGTTGAAAAAAAAAACTTTGGTAACGCAACAAAATATTTTATTTCAAAATTTCTCTGCCAAAAAAATCAAATGAACCATATTTCACCAAAGAAAAAAAAGAAACGAGTAATCCAACGTTGATCCACTCGAGTGTTATTGATTAAAACAATCGAAGAGAGTTTCTCTGTGACCGTAGTTTGAATAATGATGAGACCAATCCAATGACGAACTCATTAATAGCGGTACGTAGCAATTATGAAGCATCGTGTTGAGGTATCAAGAACGTATCGGAATAAGTATTCATTGTACATATATGCTGACATTTGTTACAGTATTGATTTGATTCATCGAAAACAATTTTGGATTCAACGAGGCCACGAAATAGCTACTCTACTATTAGGGTTGTGAATTATTCAAATAATTTTGAATAAATCCTTTGAAAACATATAATTATTTTTTACGTTGTGTATTTTTGTAATTTTTCTTCTTTAATAACTAGACTCTTATTTCTATTCTAATTCTTTGTTTCGATTAACGTTGATATATGTAGATGTATGTAAAAAATAAAGTCAATTTGGTGATAAAACGTGAAAAATAATTTTTTTCGAAATAATTACTAGTTGAAAATTAAATACAAGTGCCATGGTAAATAATTTTCATATTATCGAATTTAATTTGTTTACGAATCTCTATTTAAGTAAGATTCTTATTATTATTGTTGTATTCGTTTCTATCTCTTAACTTTGACTGTACCAGCACAAACGAGTACTTTTATTTTTAAACATAAACGTTTCCAACAATTGGCAATCGTCAGATATACATACATATGACATACATAATATGAAAAATAAGCATGACATATCTTCTTCCATCTGAAAGAAAGAGGAAGAAACACAGTCTATTTATTATTCGACAAAATTGTAAGGCAGATGTAAATTAAAACGTGCTATTAATGGACACATTTTAAAAATATTCACAATCTCTTTGTTTAATTTAAAGAAAATTTATATATTTTACGTCTCTTGTTTCTTCTTCCACCTACGTCTCACAATTTTATAACGTTCGAAAACATTAAAATATTTATAGAAATTTTGTTTGTGCCTTGAAAATCTAAACTTGCGCAAATGCAACATTTTGTTGCAAACAAACTATCGCTTCGAAATGTTTTGAATTGAATCCCATTCAAGTCGTATTTAAAAATCGTATTACTTCACTACTTGGTCCTTAATGGGCTAATTGTGATACACAGATTTTACGCGAACGAACGAACACAACGTATAAAGGCGATACTCGTATTTTTCCTCGCTTGTTAAAAAATGTACTGTGCATATGTAGCGTTCGTATATATACGAATTATATCGGGGCGCGACCTGTTGAACAGAATGAATGAAACACCATATTAAAAATAATTTCCATACTTTACGATAATAATATTCATCGTGAAATCTTTTGTCACAGACAGTGCTACAACAGGTATATTATTTGATGTATTTGATAAGTACTGATACGATAATCGCAAGATCGAATAAGTTTCAAATCGGAAATGGGCAAAATTCTAATTTATATAGATAGATTAATGTATCGTGTATAACGAACAGCAGCTGTTTATCCGTAATTCATTAAATAGAAATAAAACTTTCAACGATAGAATTAAATATGTCATAAAAAACGGATAAAAAATTTAACCGTTCGATCGAATAAATGTCACGAATAAATTGCTATAGATTGGCCTTATTGATTATATATAGACTGCGATGTCCGTGCAAATGCATATTTTAATAGCAACCAGATAGGGACGCGGGACATAGATTAAAATTTGTTTCGTCGTTCGGGGTTTTTAAAAATATATGTTTTATTTTGCATATTTTGCACAATGCATACGTTTTGTGTATTTTAGATCTTTTTTTTTTATTTATCGATTTTACTCGTCAAACAAAAACAAAAGCAAATAATGTATGAAGTGGACTGAAGAAACGACAATTATCGAATAAAGCTATTTTACAATTTGTCTTAAAATTATATATGCATGAAAATATTATGTGTTTCGTACGTGGGCAGTATATGTATTTCGTAAAATTTAGAAACCGCGAACATTTTATAGAATACCCATTTTAAGCATACCAGTTATTATTAACCGATAAACATTAACAATTAATTGTTTAAAATTTCGCCAAAATAACTTTCGTTTGATAAATTTCATCACCTCTAATTATGAAATATTCTTAAGAGTATAATAAAACTCGTTTTCCATATTTTACGGTGGACGAGTAGCTATCTATTACTCGATTCTGTCTCGAATCGTATGTGATATAGTTTGTTACAAGAGCCTCGATTTCAAATATAGGAACGAATTCGTCAAAATGGTATCAAAAGTCTCGGTCCCATCGCTACTTTCGACGGAAATGTCAAGAACGACAGAGAAAGAAACGAACAAAGGGATGGAACGGGACGAAACGACGGAGGGTGGACCGACAGCGAGAAAAGATGGCGTAAAAATGGAGGGTGAAAAATACCGGTAGGATGGGGTCTCGGGAATCCCCACCCCCGTTGTTCTGACTCGACACTCCTTTTCGTACGTTTCCAGTGGGAATACTGGCTGCCAGGAGAAAGATTTCAAAATTCTGCGTCCCCGGGGCGCGTTGGAACTTTTTAAGACGTTTTCCATTAGCGAACGCCACGAGAAAAAGGGATTTCGATTGTTTAGGTGTGCGATTTACAAATGGAAATCGCTTCAAGGAGCCGCGTGACCGTTCATCGAGCAAAAGGGTTCGGGGGTTGAAACATCTTCGTACGAAAAACTGACGCGCGACCGAGGCGCAAAAAATTAATTTATTCCTAAGCATCGCGCACCCTCCGCCAAGCTTGTTTCTCAGGGAATCCCTGCCGGAGTACAATTAATTTGCGGCATTAAAGGGGAGGGTACCTCTTTTGTTCAAACAAATTATGAATATCCAAGCCCACGATGCGTCCAAGTCCTAACTATACGTCGTATTATGCCTTCTAGCGCGATAGTGAATGGAAAAAACAAAAGTTCTACTCGTTTCGGCGGGAAGGGATAACACTTTACCGTTCTATGTCGAACTGGACTCGACAACGTATTTTGTGCCAGCCAGTATTATGTCGAGTCCAGCTCGACATAGCATTTTTTTTTCCATTGTGTTTTAACCCTCGGTTGTCACACCTATTCACAGTGGGTCATCCGGACCCAGCGGACGCTGTTGGAAAAATAACAATGATGTTGAATCAAAACAATTTTTAAATACAGTTTGAATATTGTAGAATGGGTTCTGGCGATCAAAAATATAACAAATGGAGCGACATCGTGTTCAAAAAAAGAAATTGTAGAACCGCAAGTTCGGGAGAAAAATATTTTTATAGCAAAAATTCTGTTTCGCGTTTTAATGTTCGTTGCTAAGAATTTAGAGCGATATTGATAAGATGTGATTTACTATGATTTAGATGTGTATCGCTTTAAGAAAAAAAGAAAGCAGTTTTTTAGTATACGTTTCAAAGGAGGTATTAACTTGTATCGAAGAAGAATAATTTTGGAATAATGAGACTGGTGCGATCGTATACATGAAAATTAATTTATTGGGAGAAATAGGTACAATATTTCGTTTATTTTTGGAACATTTCTGCAAAATTTTGATTTAAGATCGTTGCTATATAAATTATTACCACTTGAATTCAAATAAATTCGCTTCTATTTTTTATGTAATATTTGCACACAAATAAATCTCTGAAAGACAATTGAAATTAATTGAATTATCCAGAACCATTATAAGTTATGACTCGAAGAAACGTTTTTCCAAAGTCAAACTCAGAATGATCTGAATTTTGATTCAGTGTGACGACTGAAATTGAAGGTCCATCCATTCCCATATTAATACAGAATATAAAAGATTTTACACTCTTTTAAATATTAAGTTGGGTTGTTTTAAACAAATTGATAACGTTGTCCATTTTCTTTTTGTGAAAATTGTTTCAGTACAATCTTAAACAGATTTTGATGGTTAGGGAAGATCGTGAATGATTGCCTATAGAGATAGGTTGACTAAATAACATTGCACCGACGTGTGTTCTACCCAGAAAGATTTACTGTAGAAACAAGTCACTTCTACTATGCTATTCATTTGTTTCCGACACCATGATCGCGTTATTTGAGATTTGCTAGCATTTGTCGACAAATTGACTACGAATGTGATAAATATATTTTCTTGAAGATTCTATGTTAATCTATTACCCTATTGAAACATTATTTTCATTTATACATGGATAATTTAAAGTTATATAGAGCAGTACTTCTCAGCCTTTTTCAAAACACGATTATAAAATGATCATGCCAAGAGATCAAACTGATGACAATTGCGCTAATATCCCTCGTTTCGTCTTTAAAAGTTTTATTATTGACAGCAATAAAAGATAAACAATCGAAAAATATAAAAATTGATATTTTTTGGACATATTGTTTTTTTGAAATCTTGTTTCAGATTTTACAATTATTCTCAATTTAAGTAAGAAACACCTTTATGTCGAACAATATTTTTCATACAAATTTTTAGGACTTATTTTTGGTTCCTTTAGACGGAAGATTGAATGTAATTTTTTCATATTCATAAGAAAATCATAACACATTATCACAAAACTAATAGTCAGTTATGCGGTCAAGTATAAATATCTAATTTAGCTGATTAATACAAAAACAGAAAGATGAAAATTCTCTTTTTTACTCGATAACGAGACTTCGCTTTGTGATGTCAGTAAATGCTAAAGGGTTGACAGATTTTAACGGGAATGCATAGCGACTCGTGTTAGATTCACAGACTTTCTTTCGCGATGAAAATTGTATCGTCGTTGATTTTAGCGAGACAATGGATGGAAGATCGCGCGTTCAGCGTCGAATCGAAAAAGCGGAAAGTCTAATTTTATAAAATATTCGTACATTCCGAATAATTCAAGGCTGCGACTGTGGCTAGAGGGGCTGGACGAGGTGGGGGACGCGGCGACGAGTTAAAACAAACATTTTTGCGCGTGCGAGGTTCGGCCATAAAGCTCTGCCCGGCCAAATGCATTGGTCGGCGGTTGCATAACACTCTAGAATAGCTTCGGAAAATGGTGGACCTTCTCTAGCGGCTAGCTTTTTCTTTTTCGGTCTACGCCGGCCGTTTTACGTCTCAATACCGGGAACTGCCTCACTCCGCCCCGCTCATTCTCTATAGGGCAAGACTGTACGATGCGCCCCACTTTCAAACAGAAGTCGATACAAACATTATTTCACGATTATTTTTTATTTCGTCCACGAAGTCACATCGATTTATTTGTTTCTTTCCACGACTGTTCCGTAAACAGAAACCAAAGTTGGGAAAATTTTACTCGCGGGTAATAGAAATTTTCGATTCGTTCGAAACTAATTTTTGCTCGCATCTATGTCTGCCCATTTAAGAAATCTGTTAATGGTTTACGTAAAAAATGTTAATTTAACGTAATAGAAAATTGCGCAAAATAGCTTTAATTTTTATTTATCACCAATATTATTGATTTATACCTTACATATATGCCTAAGTATAATTAAACCTTTTTTATTAATCTTCAATAATTAAAATAAAACTGTTGGACTTGTATTGTTTTTCCTTTCAAGTCACTTTTTATTCTAGAAATTAAAAAGAATGAAAATAGTAGTATAGAAAACATTTTTTTAAAAGTGATTTTAGAGTGAGTTTAGCATGATATTTAAAAAATTAGTTATGTCTGTTGAACCATGTTACAAAGTATCTATATCGTACTCAGAAATACTTTTAATAACATCGTTTTCTGTAACTTTGCTAAATTCGCGTTTTACACTGTAATGTTTTCTTTCTTCTTTGCATTGTATTGCAACCCCTTTTATGAAAATCACCTGCAGTTGGGGGGTTCATATGCGAAACGTTCATTCACAAACGCGTACTCTGTTTACATAATGCATTTTAAGAATAGAGCGTTTTATTAACAAAGATTATTCGGATAATGGAAGCTCTGATGTATATCGAATTTTTATATTCTACTATAACTATATACTTATAGTCGTCCATCAACGCTATTACCATGCGATATTTCAGTAACTAATCGCCAGGCAAATGATTATGTCAGTTGCTTCACGATGGCCGCTTATTAGTCGCTTGAGAATTGTATTATGTTTCGAGCAATGTGAGGTGAAAAGCGTAACCAAATGGTAGAGGCGAATTATCACCTATTCATACACGGTAAAATCCGTAAACATTGTTCTTAACATGAGTAAAACATGAAATACGATTCTCTAAAATTCACACACTTTCTCTATTTTAATCATGCTTGTCAACGTATGGACTGGCTTTACTTCTTTTTCTTTTTTGAAACCTTATACCAGTAATTTTTTAATAGTTTGTCAGTTGCACCAAATACTGTTTTATGTCTGGTGTTTTTAACAAAAGAATGCATCTACCATTCTCTCCTATACGTTTTATCTATTTTAAGTATAAATACATATATGACAAGCGCATCTCGATCCTTTTCTATCGACACAGTTTTAGTAAGTGACTTAAAATTTGTGAAAATAAATTGCCTGTTTTCTGGACCACTTTTCTTTACATATTTCTTTTTATCGTGTCACCGTGACATCACAAAAAGTATGTTTCTGAATTATTGTAATAAAATGATCGTTAAAATGACGTATAAATGGTCGTATAAATGGTTGTAATAAGAATACATTTTTGTGTTTCAAATTTGAATAAAATTCCCTGAAGGATTGGTCTGCAATTAAGAATCACCCAATTATCTTATCTCTTTGGTTCGTTTTATTTTGCCATTCTGTTATCATTCTCAAGATTCTTCGTCTAGACTTATTTTTATGTCATCTTTTATGCTTAGCATTGTTTTCCATCTTCAGGGGACTTTGCCCCGAGCCAATAAATCTGTCTATCTTGGGCGAAAAAGCATTGGGACTGAACGACAGTTAATAATTTTGCAACTTCCGCGAATCGAAGCGTTAGACGCTCGTCAGACGAACAGTCGAGATACAGATATTCGACTCGAGAGTAGAGATGAAACTACATCAAGAACATAGCCATTAATATCAATACGCATCAATTTCTGAGCATTGACTTAAGGCGCCAAAAGGTGCCAAAAATAAACTGTCATTCTTATTTGGACGACTCCATCGAAACAATGCAACTAGCGCATACAAAAATTCTTTAAGTAGAAATTATTAAAGAGCATGCAGGTACCACTGAAATTTTTGTTCACGACTAATGGTTATCCGAATAATTAACGTCCTAGATTAATGAGAACAGGAGAAATAAGCTAACTAATTTGGATGATCATTGAATATTTATCACATTTCAATAATTCAAATCTATTAGAAGACTAGTGGAACGTCGATTAACAGAAATATCGATTATAAGAAAATCTATTATTGAGAAAAACGAATCAAGGCTACGTAATACCATAAATTTAAAATCACATGTTTGCACATCTATTATGATATATCCTTTCAATCCACGTCATTTATTAATGTTTTTTAGATCCAAGTATAATATTAAAATATAAACATTCAAAGTTCGTTCTACATTTTCTTTTCAAATTGTATTTGATTAAAACTGCTATCTTGATTATATTTTCAAAAAGATATCTATTAAAAAAGTACAAAAACAGAAAGTTATGGTAAATTAAAGATAAAATAACTATCCTTCACCGAACTAAATACAGTACTGTTATAATTGATTTATACAATGAAATTTGAATTTATTGAAAACTTGTTCCATCGAGATGCATACGTTTGAAATATTACATGATATTTCAGTAATATATCTAAATTTTATTACGGTAGATACTAAAAATAATAAAGTCGGCGATCAGCCAAGAAAGATTCAGCGCAGTCGATTTTATCAATAGAAAATGAGAGCAATGGAATTCGCATGTAAAAGGGCGAAAGAATTGATTTGAAAATGATTTTATGTATGGAGCAAGTATAATTAAAGGAATATTATTTAATAAAAAAATAGAATCTACAATGTACTTTTGCGTTTTTAACTGAAACGCCTGTTAACAAAATTGTCTATAATAATGCAATATTTACTTCGATAATGAACCATCAGGCTATCTACACAGTGTGTCAGCAATAGATAAAACAATAAAAACAGTTCGTATAAATATGTATTTTGTTTAATTATGTTTACGAGTTATAATAAGTTTATTCTTTAAAACATTTTGTCTAAACTCTGCATAAAAACGTCTTCCTTTACTATTATTAGACTGAATAAGTCCATACATTAAGTGCATATCTGCCATTTTCATGTAAGTCGCACTTCAATAATCAGACACCTAGTACTATAATGATTCACATGTGATTCATAGCTGCAACGTAGGTCCAACGACAGGTATAGAGTTCTACTCGAAAATATTTAGGTAAAGCTAGTTCAACCATTTTGTCGAAAGAATTACTCTAACGCGAAACTCGCTATAACTAGAGAACGAGGTCAAACAGGCTACACGTTTACACGAAATTGTTTTCATTGTTTCCATCTGCAGAATTCATTATCAAAGAGGTTCTCGCGTGCTAGGAGACACCCAGTATATTTTCAATACTCCAGACTACCGTAAAAGTATCCGAGCATAAACGTATCGATGGTGTCGAGATGCGTTTCGTTCATATTGCTACTCGAGTGGTTCCATCGTCGCGATTTCGCTTCGCGATCGCGCGTTGTGCAACTCGGACTACGGTCAAAAATAGCGCGCGAAATGTCGGATATTTTTTGGAGGGCTCTAGAGAGGAACGAATTAGAAGCAGATCTTCGGCTAAACGCGGTTGTCCCGCGTTGCGAAACGCGAACGGCGTCAGCCATCGCGGACGAAATCTCGAATGAACGCGAAAAAGGACGCTTTTAGTCGCCCGTCGATTCCTTCGGTGGCTTCTCGGGCAATTAAAATTATTTATTAAAAGGCGCCCAGTCGAGAGTAAACAGAGAACACAGGAGGTGGAGGGGTGGAGGAGGGGGGGGGGGGGTGAGTACGAGGGCTGATGGAGTGGCGCGATCCGATTAAAATCTAATTTTTCACGGATACTCTCTTAATTAAAACATTAAATTGATTGCGGCGTGAGGTCGCGGCGACGAGAAAGGGGGGGCACCGTCTTCTCGAGGCGGGACGAAGTAACAAGTGACGGGGTCGGAGAAAAAGAGAGACGGAAGGGGGCGGGGATGGTGGAGAAGACCGGGGTCGGAGGTTCGCGCGAAAATAAATGAAAATGAAATCAATTATAAAACTGTTTGAGGAGACTCCGAGAGCAGCCAGTACCCGATGGATGGATGGATGGATGGACCGGTGCAGCTCGATCTTGAATTTTCTTAATTAAAAATCTACAGACTTTGCTTTCAATTAAAAACCGAAATGCTAGTGGCTCGTTACCGGTCTCCGCAGTTTATTTGATGCAATGGAGCAATGTCTTACCGAAATAGCTGATTTTATACAACCACTGTTTGGAACATTCTGGAGGCGTCATTTTTTAACCCTTTAACAAGTTTAATGCTGTTAGAGATGGTATTAATGAATTTTTTAATACGATGAATATAATATTTAACGTAACAACAACAGTTTCGATTGAACACACATTGTGACGTTTTTAAATTACGACGGCCATTCGATCATCATCTTTTCTCGCATCCAACAGATATCTTCACTATCAATAATTCACGCTCACGCTCAAATGCATCTAAAAGGTGTTTACCTTTTAGATTTATCTACATTTAAAGACCTCAGACGATAAACACAACTGGTATAATAAAACTAAATGTAAATATTGCCGATCTATACCTGCACTATTTTGCAATAATCGCGAGTCCAATACCGTTTCCTTCGTATTTAGTATTTTTGTCATAACCTTCTTATAAAGTTTTCAAAGACCCATAGTATATAATAATAAAGTTTGCCCATTAATATCTGGGGCGTTTCATGCATCTACTACAAACCATAGAAAATTAAAAGCGATATTCGTAAATCAGAAATCTGGATTCGTTTGCTCGAATATTGTCGCGAGCGCTTAAACAGCGCGAAGGGGTGGATTTTGGCGACACCTCGAAAATTCTTGGACTCGATTCGAGAGAGAAAGGGAGAAAGTGTGAGAGTGGCTCTCTAATCTTCGCGAGATTTTCGCGGCAGGAGGACGTCGCCTCGATTTATGGTACTCCTAAATCTCGGCCGTCCCACCCTCGCGCGGGCTCCTTTGTCCCTGGACACTTTTGCACTTTTAAAACTTACTTCGCTGCGGAAATTTCATTATAAGTGTCGCGGCTCGGCCGTCCTCGGCGATAAGACGACGCCAACTTGCCGGAGGCGTTCTTGCCCGCCTTGCATCGCGGCGTTTTGAAATATTGCCGTGGATTTCGCCCGCTCTCGCCCGGCCCTTTTCCTTCTGTTTCGGCCCCCGACTTTTGCCCGTGACTTAATCAGCGCCCGCACTTTATAGATAAACAAAGTTAACATGTTGCGAACTCCCCGGCCCGAAATATCGTACCAGAATTGCCGATTGTGTCGCGAAAAACTAAACAACTCGCGGCCAGCGCGACGCAATCAGCCTCGCGATTATTCCCCGGCGCTCTCTGTGCCTTGAAACTGAGAAAAGTCGCCAAGTATATTTCTTAAACACCGCTATCGTTTATATAAAAAACAAAACGTAGCGTACTCGAACTATCTATAATTCTAATGCTATATCGCGAGAATATTAAAAATGTTAGCACTCTTAGAATATGCAAGGGTGCAATAATTGCACTGCGTTTAAGGAAGTATACAGGGTGTTCAGCCACGCCTGGGAAAAATTTTAATAGAAGATTCTAGAGGCTAAAATAAGACGACAATCAAGAATATCAATTTCTTGATTGAGGCTTTGTTAAAAAGTTATTAAAAAATGTAATTGAAAAATTTCAAATCGTTCTGGAAAAATTATTTTTAGTTGCAGGGGTCAATTATTATCATTTTTGGTGAATAGACATACCACCGAAACCTTGCCCACTTTCGAGAAAAAAATTCAGTAAGTGGAGAGATTTTTCGGCGAAATTGAAAAGTTTGAAATCGTTCTGGAAAAATTATATTCGATTGCAGGGGTCAATTACAATCATTTTTGGTCAATAGACATACCTTCGAAATCCTAACCACTTTCAAGAAAAAAATGCTTTACCGAAAATATAATTCTAGGCCAGAAATGTCACTCCAAAATTTTATGCGCATCTTTAAAATGTCATAACTTCTGAACGGATTGGACGATTTTAATGTTTAAAAAAGCAAACTACGCGTATTTTGATGGAGAATATGTACAAGTCGCAAAAATATTCGAAAAGTTGTTCTTTCACCCCGAAAAATGAGAAAACCCCCATAAAAGTGGTCCAATTTTCAAACAGCCATAACTCCTATAATAGTAAACGTAGCTCATTGAAATTTAATAGGGAAGTAGAGCTCATGGATACCTACAAAAAAGTATTAGACAACATTTCTGTACAGCGTCAAACAAATTTATTAAAAATGAAAAACGAATTTTAAGGACAAATCGACAGGGTGCCTAAATTTTTCGACAAAATTGAAAAATTTCAAATCGTTCTAAAAAAATTATTTTTAGCTAGGGAGGTTTATTACAATCATTTTTGGTCAATAAACATACCCCCAAAATCCTACCCACTTTCTAGAAAAAAATTCGAGAATGTGTGAAATTTTTCGTCAAAATTAAAAAATCTCAAGTCGATCTGAAAAAATTATTTTCAATTGCGGGGGTCAATTACAATCATTTTTGGTGAATAAACATACCCCCGAAATCCTGCGCATTTTCGGGAAAAAAATTCAGTATCAGCGGAACTTTAAAGATTAATAACTTTTTAACAAAGCCTCTATCAACAAATTGGTATTCTTGATTTTCATCTTATTTTGGCCGTTAGAATCTCTCATTAAAATTTTTCCCAGGGTGTGGCCAAATACCCTGTAGGCACTGCAATTACCTATAGTAATTGCCATGGGCAGGTTAATGATTTGATGCATATGAAATAAGGAACCAAAAACAAGCTGTTTTATTCATACATACTTAACATAAAATGATTTTGTGTTTGATTAAAATAGTTCGGATTTTCTATTTTCAAACTACAAGCTGAGTGGTAAAGTATTTTTAAATTAACATTTAATAATATTTAATTTAGCTGTGTCAATTCTTTATATAGAGTGGATCGGAATTCGTAGTACAATCTTAAAATAGATCAAAATCGATGTAAAAAATGTCATCGAAAATGCAAACGTACGACTGGTTGGCATTTACGTTTGGATGTAGCCTTTGAAGATAGTTGAGATGTTTGCCTGGATACCAGAACGTTTGAAAAAAGAAATGTACGAAAAGAAAAGAACAGAATAAAAAGGTTTACGGAACAATAAAGGTGTTTGTAAAAATAGTAATAATAAGAATAAGATTCGCTAACTTTAAAGTAATATCATTAAAAAAGTAGCAGCTGATTTTCAGAGAAACCAAAGAAATGAACAATCTAACTGCATACTAAAATTGATACTTTTTGATGACCTGTATTTAAAATTATAATAAATTTCGATCAATTGTTTTTATACTAAAATAAAGTGTGTACCTTCCAGTGCAAGATTCATACAGTACAAAATGAAATCATCGTAATATTATTATTTCTTAGAAGAAATATGAACTGCAACAACAGATTTCCAAGAAGAATAGAAACGTCTAGTTTCTGAATAAAAATTAACATATTTAAACGATTTCTAAGGATAAATAATGTTACAGACGAAGATCCTCAAGGATTTACAAACTTAACGACACCCAAAGTAAAATGATTATGGTAAAAAATTGGACCTTTCTCGCGGCTAAATCGTCGGTTTTCGAACACTGTGGATCGCGAGGGGTCGAAGAAGAGGCGAGCTCAGGCTAGAAATTAGTCCGCGCAGTTTTCGCAAATTCGCCCATGGGGACAATGGCGGTCTTAGGTTCCCCTTTTTTCCAACCTTCCGCCCCTTTTGTTCCCCGCGGAGGACAGACCAGACACGCGATCACAAAGGGAAGAGGCTGGAACAATGAGTGCCGGGGTCGAGGCGGCGGTGACCTCGAGATGAAACGAGGCCAGCCAGCCGTGATTCGGGGTTCGAGGACTCGAAGAATCACGGGGACCGGACACACCCGGGTGCCCGGTGAAATCCCAACCCCTCCCTCGTTCTCGATACGATAACACACCGCCTCCTCTTCCGGTGTCGTTGCGACAGAATTACAGCACGCGTAATCGCGATGCCACGTCGTCGAAGAGTGCAGCTGTTTGCCACGGAGCCAGCGCGGCATATGCCGCGTGGTCGACGGTGCTCTTTCGATTATCCACATGCTACGTGTATACCTTGGAGAATGGACATCTGGTCTGCCCGCGGTGCTTTGCGGATTATTTGCTCGTTTGTCCCAGTACGCGCGGTTCGATAGACGCCCGATACACGCGGACCCGAAGATCGTTGGAAATTCGACGCTGAGACGAAAGTTTAATTGAATCGCTCTTCGAGCGTGGCTAACGTCGAACGCGGCGCGGGGGATTTGTTTATCCGGAAAGACGACGACGCGCGTCTCTGATGGGACACGGTAACCGGAAGCCACGCGAAACCCCCAGGTTCGTTTTAGGAATCGGAAAAAGCGCCTCGTCAAATACAGTCAAACGGATTGACGTTAGCGATGGGCGCGCGGATCTGTGTCTTCGGGTTCGAAACTTTCAAGATTGGCGAGCTTTTCGAATCGCTTCGAACATTACTCGAATCCAGCCAGACATCGAACTGTCTTCGAACATTTAACGAGTTTGAAACGCGTCGATGCTTCGGTACAAACGGTATCGTTTACGTAAAATCGGGAACCAAAGGTGTGTGACTTAGTTTAAAAAGATGACATATGGCGAAAATAAATATACAGGGTGTTCGGCCACCCCTGGGAAAAATTTTAATAGACGATTCTAGAAGCCAAAATAAGACGAAAATCAAGAATACCAATTTATTGATGGAGGCTTCGTTAAAAAGTTATTAACAATTAAATTCAAAAATTTCAAATCGTTCTGGAAAAATTATTTTCGGTTGCGAGGGTCAATTAAAATCATTTTTGGTGAATACACATACTTCCGAAATCCTACCCACTTTCGAGAAAAAAATTCGAGTAAATGCTGAAAGTTTTGGGTGAAAAAAAAGACTTTCGAATCGTCTTGGAAAAATTATTTTTAGTTGCAGGGGTCAATTGCAAGCATTTTTGGTCAACAGACATACCCCCGAAATCCTACTCAGTTTCGAGAAAAAAATTCCTTACCGAAAATATAATTTCTGGCCAGAAATGTCTGCCCGAATTTTCATGCGAATCTTTAAAACGTCATAACTTCTGAACGGATTGGACGATTTTCATGTTTAAAAAAGCAAACTACGCGTATTTTGATGGAGAATATGTAGAAATCGCAAAAATATTCGAAAAGTTGGTCCTGGACCCCGCAAAATGAGAAAACCCCCATAAAAATGGTACAATTTTCAAACAGCCATAACTCCTACAATTGTGAATATATTTCAATGAAACTTTTTTCTGAAGTAGAGCTCATAGGTACCTACAAAAAAAGTATTAGACAACTTTTCTGTAGGACGTCAAACAAAATTACTAAAAAGGAAAAAGGAATTTTTAAGAAAAATCGACAAGGGGGTGGGTAGGTGCCTAAATTTTTCGATGAAAAAAAAAATTTTTAATTAATTCTGAAAAAATTATTTTCGGTTCCGGGGGTCAATTACAATCATTTTTGGTCATTAGACATGCCCTCGAAATTCTACCCACTTTCGAGAAAAAAATTCGAGAAGGTGTGAAATTTTTCGACGAAATTAAAATATTTCAAATCGTTCTGAAAAAATTATGTTCGGTTGCGGGGGTCAATTACAATAATTTTTAGTCAATAGATATACCCCCGAAATCTTGCGCATTTTCGAGAAAAAAATTCAGTACGGTCGGAACTTTAAACGTTAATAACTGTTTAACGAAGCCTTCATCAACAAATTGGTATTCTTGATTTTCGTCTTATTTTGGCCTCTGGAATTCCTCATTAAAATTTTCCCAATGGGTGGCCGAACACACTGTATGTATCTTGTAAAAAAGCACGCAATGCATTTTTTTCTTGCACGGTTTCGTGTTTCACAGAATCAATGTAGAAATATCGCTGAATGATCAGGTTTGTCGAAAAACACAGTTATCGTTGTCTTCTTTGCACGCAACATCCAAACAATTTCCACGCGTGACTCGTTTGTAGGAAATAACAAACGAAATTTTGTTGAAATTTGTTTATTTTATTAATCGAGGAATTTCTGGAATTATTGTCACCGTTGCCGTATACAAACTTGCGCCAGGCGAATTACGAATGCGTGGACTTTTGCCAATGTTCCCAGAAATTTTAATTCTTCAAATGCTTCGTTGGTTTTGTGCATTACTTTATAGGGATTTTTCGTGACTCTCGTTTATAAACGCAAGGCTGACCAACAGAATTTTATTCCACGCTTTGGACTCGTTTCTGCACGAGGTATCTAGCAATTTTATTTATGAATATCAAAAATGTGTGAGAAACAGTGACAGCAAGTAGCAGTTACAGAAAGTGAATAACTTTGTGACAACTTCGCAGACAAAAATGAAGACAAATACCCAAGGTATATTGTACTTTTCGAGCGCTGATCGATGTAGTCTAAAATAATGGCTGATCAATTCAACTTCCTTGAAAGTTATCTCCTTCCAATAGCAACCTTTCTGCTGTTATAAGTTATTACTGAAAGAAGGTACAAGAAGATTTACATTTACTAACGAAATAACGTGAATTAGTACATTTTTACATTCTTCCAATTTCAATTTACTTTTTCCAACTTAAAGTCACGATATTTAGGTCGTTGACCTCGTCTTAATGTCGAGTACAATATCGTATTATAAAAAAAAATGTCTGTCTCCATCAAATGCACATTTTGAAACCATTAAAACTCCTCATTGTCGTTTTCTCTTACGTTTAATAATAACAAAAATAATTTAGATGTTTTATTTAAGTGGCACACCCTGCATACATTTCCAGTTGGTTTCGTATCCAGCAAAACATTGTTATTATTGATTACAGCAATATTTTCCAATTATTTCCGACTACGAATTATTTTTAGACAACGCACATAACTCGATCCACTAGTTCTTTGCATACAATACATTTCCTGATAACTCAACGTAAAATATGTAACCCTGAAGTGGAAAATTATACCGTAGAATAATTCATATTTTTTTTTTTTTTACGCCACTATGATAATACAAGTTAAATCAAACGAATATTGGATTCGAGTCGCGTTTCTTTCCAATCGCTTCGATCCACCTTGGCTGCAATATTTTTATGATCGAACGCTAAGTTTTTCTAACCATTATAATTATATTCTGTGTCAAGCCAATAAATCTCAAGGATTCTATGTCGGACAGAGACTGACTTCAACAGTCCTTTCACTCTCAAGACACTATAATTTTCTCTTGTACTTCCATAACTAAAGTAATATCTACCACGCTTTTCAAGGCGCAAGGAGCTCCTGGAGAGTCAGCTAATGTCCTACGATATTCTAAACATGGCTACTTCAATTGATCGTACAACCATACTTGATTTTATGTATCTACATACGATTCTACATAGACTACTTGTCTACCTCGTTTAGTCACTGGTCGATACAAAATTTTTGTAAATTTTTTTAAAACTATTAGTTTCACATTTGGATAACTTCCCTTATGAACGTTTATTTGTCAGTAAAAATTTTCTAATTCTCCAATTATTAAGACACATTATAAGAAAGTAAACAAATCTTAAGACTTGTGCATTAATCCATCCATGTTTTTTTACTATTATTTATGTTTACTATTATTTTACATTTTATCGTAACTTCGTGTGTCTTTACAAATAAAGTTACCGAGGAAGTCCCTCCTCACGAGCCAATGTGTCGAATAATAAATCATTTCTGGTTTGCTGTATCGACTAATAATTCGACTCTTTCCTGTTACAAAGGCCTCAAGGAGTTTCTCGTCTACTTTGCCCCCGAGTATTTGAAACAATTCGAGCAAAAGCGCAGCATCGAAACGACAATTATTAATCTCGATGTACCTTCGAGCGAAATAAAAATCGTGGAGCAGCCGTAAAACGTAAGAAAAACTTCCCGTCTCGGGTTCCAACGTCTTCGAACGAAGTGTCCGGTGGGTGGGCGAAGAAGCACCGAAGAATAGCTGGCTCGAGGGGTGGCTGTGCGGGGTGGCTCACGGTTGAATCGGCCGCAAATTGCGGCGAAAAAGGTAAAAGTTGGCCGCGTAACTTTCTTCCGTAGGCGAGGTTGGCCCGCGATTTTTGTTTTCATTTGATTACCACCGCCCTCGCCCCGCCCGGTTCGCCGCTCCACCGGAGGGGATTGGAAAACGGCTGGTTAGCAACCTGGAGGGCGCGCGGAAGTTGGCGAAAGCGCGCCACGAGATTCCGTTATTTTCACCGGCCGGAATCGATAGGGGCCACCCACACGCGTACCGTCGCCCACACACGTTTCATTGTGCGCGTGCACGTGACCGTGTGTCGACGCTTCGGGGTTGAGTTAGGTTAAGCTCGCGCTTAACCCGATAGCGCCGCTAGGTCACATCGCACGCTAGGTGTTTACATCGGAGAAGACCACGCGAGGATCCCCAGGTGTCATGACCTACCGCGAAAAAGTAGTCGCGCGGCCAAAATCATCCTGGTCGCCTCTTCCGATTCCCGTTCTCCGCCCCTCCGTGCTTCCGCCGCGACGCAGCGAGTTCGAGGGATTACTTTCTCATTTAGATTTTATCGGATTCGCCGGTTGCGCCGATTTTCTTACGTTCGCGTCTCTCAGACGGCCATTTCTCGTTGCCTTCTCGCGGCCAGGCATTCTCCTTTGTTTTTACTAATTACCCGGGACCAGTCAGCCGTCTCGCCATTCCCTCAGTCTCGTCGATCATTAGGCGGCCGGCCAAAAGGGTGTCCTCGACTGGCTCTCTCGTTTTCTCGCTTTTAAATAACGCGGCTAAATTATTGTTTGATTTCCGGGGATCGCGGAACGAGGGACGACCCCGATATTCAATCAGCCCTTAACGGTCGACGTTTTTTAGGTAATTGTACCGCGGCCGCAGGCCTGCTTAAATTTGTACGAGTTGACTGCAGCGAACGAAGGTAGTCGCTCGTTCAAAAAAGTACTTTATTTTCGGAACAGGAATCTGGAACATGTATGAGTAACAGCCCATCCACGCGATATGGTATTTTGTCCAATTCTGTTATTTCATCGAACGTGTCCACACTGTTCCATATCTCTACCAGATATTACATTTTCGCGCGTAGATGTACCTATTTCCTTCGTTCATTTGTTCATTTCGCTATTTACGTTTCGAAAAGATGAGCGCATTAATATCGTCCTCGTCCAACTTTTCGAAATCTACTTTCAGTATTTAATAAGTTTTGCTGCATATATACAGTGACTGTCACTTAAAATCGTGCACATAGCGACTCAATCGATTTTCATTTATAAATCATAAATTTTCAGTAAATGACATATTACAAAAATAGAATGAAACTTTCAGTGATTGTTATTATGTATGAAACTATCCTGTCAGTAAAAATCGTAAAGTACTTATTTTCGTTTATATTTAATGTATAGGGTGTTCGGCCAACCCTGGGAAAAATTTGAATGGGAAATTCTAGAGGCCAAAATAAGGCGAAAATCAAGAATATCAATTTCTTAATTGAAGTTTCGTTAAAAAATTATTAAAAAATTAAATTAAAAAATTTCAAATCATTCTGAAAAAATTATTTTTAGTTGCAGGGATCAATTATAATCATTTTTGGTGAATAGACATACCTCCGAAATCCTGTGCACTTTCGAGAAAAAAATTCAGGAAGGTGGACAAATTTCTCGACAAAATTACAAAATTTTAAATCGTTCTGGAAAAATTATTTTTAGTTGCAGGGGTCAATTGCAAGCATTTTTGGTCAACAGACATACCCTCGAAATTCTACTCAGTATTCAAGAAAAAAATTCCTTACCGAAAATATAATTTCTGGCCAGAAATGTCTGCCCGAATTTTCATGTGAATCTTTAAAACGTCATAACTTCTGAACGGATTGGACGATTTTAATGTTTAAAAAAGCAAACTACGCGTATTTTAATGGAGAATATGTACAAATTGCAAAAATATTCGAAAAGTTGGTCCCTGACCTCGCAAAATGAGAAAAACTTCATAAAAATGGTCCAATTTTCAAACAGCCATAACTCCTACAATTGTGAATATATTTCAATGAAACTTTTTTCTGAAGTAGAGCTCATGGGTACCTACAAAAAAGTATTAGACAACATTTCTGTACAGCGTCAAACAAATTTATTAAAAATGAAAAACGAATTTTTAAGACAAATCGACAGGGGGTAGTACCTAAATTTTTCGGCGAAATTGAAAAATTTCAAATCGTTCTAAAAAAATTATTTTTAGCTAGAGAGGTTTATTACAATCACTTTTGGTGAATACACATGCCCCCAAAATCCTACGTACTTTCGAGAAAAAAATTCTTTACCAAAAATCTAATGTCTGGCCAAAAATGTTTCCTCGAAATTTCATGCGTATATTTAAAAAATAATAACATTTCTGAACAAATTGGTGTTTCTGATTTTCATCTTATTTTGGCCTCTGAAATCTCCTATTAACATTTTTTCCAGGAATGGTCGAACACCCTGTATACAGCTTATGTTAATATTTTGTAGGGTATCCACGTGTATTTTCAATGTAGTCGTTGATGGATATAATTAAATTTTTCTAAAGTTATCTGAAAGTTTCTTTGTTTGTAATATTATATCATCTTATTATGTAGTCACAGATGTTCTATTACATTAATGTCTGATAATTGTTGATTTAAAATATTAAAATATTCTATCTTCGTTTTAATCTCGTTCATGAGTGCCTAATCCTATAGCTATAGCGCGGCTTGGATGGAAAGCAGCTTCTCGTGAATATTCGAATGTTTTGAACAACGTTGAGCTAAATGTAATATCGACGTTAACTCATTGGGCAAATGGACAAATAAACGCAGTAGACTGGACGCAGCTTTTCACAATATTTATTCGCGTTTCTATAATAAAAGTCTGCCTATTCAGATATACGCATCTTTTGCAACGCGAGGTAACTACTTCATTTCAAAGAAAATTTGAATTTACTTTTCAGAATTTTACGTTACAAAATTAAATGAAAGCTTAGTTAAATTTCGTAGAACTTATGCAATTTTAAAATACAAATTTTAACGTATTTTAAAATCATCGCGACGAGACTTCGAGGATAGGTTAGTAACAGCATACGTTGATATACAAAAATGATCGAATTATAAATATGTCGTAAGTAATAGTACATCATTTTTACATTATTTGTTTCGTAATCTTTTAATAAATTAAAAGAAAAATAATAAATATGAAAATCAAGAAGGAAAATTTTGATAAACACTTATGAATGATTAGAATGATCTCTTTTAGCTGCACCTCGCCTCATGCCTAATTACAATTAAGACAATGAATAAATAAATTAATACTATACTAACTAAGCGATCTTTTTCAAGCTTTACATTTATTTTTTTTTTCATAACTGGCTGATCATCTACGATTATGAACATATGAACTTATAATTCGGGCTCTCACAAAAATTTGTGAGAATCATTACCGATATTTCCCCTGTTATTTGTTCGATATGGACAACACAATTGAACAGAATTGCATGTTGCAACACCAGAACTGCCAACAATTATAGTGTATTTATTTGCACCAAACAAATTAAAACGATAGATACGTGAAAAAGATAATAGAGAATTACATCAAATTTTAAAAAATGCAGTCGAATAAATTTTTTACAAGTCCTATTAGAAACTACGAATGGGTAATTGCGACTGTCTTGGTAGTTTCAAAGAACAAGGGGGTAAGGAGAACATTCTTTCGAGTCCAGCGAAGTAATTTATCTCCGCGAATATTCGTTCACGTCCAACGATTCACCGCGGATCGTTATCCCGTTTTGCGATCCTCGTAGAAGGGTAAACGGAACAATCGGATGGGCCGCGTGAAAGGGAAGGTGCCCGAAAGAATTCGAATGGCCCGTCCAGCGGAGCGGGGTCGAATCCGTCGATTTGACAGAGGTCCGTTGCAGCTGGCCCTGCAAAAAATCAACCTCGATTGTTTTATCGTCCCCAGCGGCTCTATCCGCTGGTCAACCGGTCCTTCTGTCCTTATTATGATTATCCTAGCGAAGGGTCGTCGAAGGGGAGAAGTCGAACGGTTCTGTTATCCCTGGCTACGAGAGACTCGAGGCCAGTTCCCTGCCCCCGTGAAATCGAATGAGAGGCGCTCGTTACGAGACACTGGGGCTGCCGGTACCACCGAACGAAATTTCATTTCTTTTTCTCGTCCTTTCTTCGAGCGTGTCTTTCGCGACGAACACGAGCAGAGACGTGCGTCTCCGGGTAAAAGAGACGCGGCTCTCGGGACGTGCCACATGTCACGGGTAAACCGCTTGTCCGCGTATGCAAATCGAGCCATTGTGTACCCCGGACCACCCCTTCCCTTCTCCAACAAAAAGATCCAGGTCAAATTTTCATTTGGCTAGGAATTTTTATTTTTTCGATGAACGGAACAACAAAGGGGGTCAAACCCCGATGGAGAATACCGTCAGGGGTTCACGGAGGAGACCGGGGGGAGGGAGGCGGCATTCACCTTTCGGGATACGCTCAACGGCCGGGACAGTGTCGTTTCTAAGACAATCGATACAATTACGAGGAACTGCCATCGACGCTGGAAAGACGTAGCTCGAGGGTCGCCGCCCGGAGTCTCGCTCTTCTCTGACGACGCGCCAACCCTTCCAAACTTTTCATCTCCCTCTGCCCTTGTTTCCACGCCGCGCAAAAAAGGGTGCGAAAGATTCCCGGGTCCGTAGGATATTTCAATTTCCATCGAATTGAAAAAGAAGCTATCAAATAAATAAGATTCATCGTAGCTTGAATTGTAATTAATAAACTCAAAGTCAATTATTGTTGCAGAACAATATCGAGCTTGGCTGCTACTGTTATTGAAAGAGAATTGCTTGGAATAATCATCTTCTGAATAAGTTTCTTCAACTAAGTAATAATTAATAATAATATACGCTATTTCACAAAAATATCAAAATTTTTTGAATTTTCTTTAGAATAAGTCTTGTTGAATAGTGAGTTGTAAATAACTTGATGAGACTATCAAGACTGATTGTGGTCTTCTTTAGTAGAAGTGTTTTAGCTAGACTATGATAAACAATAATATACATTTTCTATAAGAATATCAGTAGTGGATATTATTGCTTGTTATAGAGTCGTTAAAAAAAGCTAATTGTTTTTTTGACAAATATATTATAAAAACTATTTTTGCAAAAATGTTATAGTTTAGTCAAGAAACTTTTTTTTTAAAAGAAAACTGCAAGTAATCAGCCAAGAATGATAAAGTTTGCAAAGAGTATTGACTTCGAGTTTACGGAAAATATCATGTAATTTATTTAAATCAAGTAATCGAGAAAAATTGAAGCTGCTTTTAGAATCCACAAATTGTAAAATACGTACATTTTTTCGATTAAATGATAAATAATCAAAGTCCACATTGTTCCTAGGAAATAATAAACAAAAGCAAAAATTATAGTCTTATGAAACATTTAAGCAAACGTACAATAAATATACTTTCCTTTAACGAACTTAAGAAATATACAAATATCTTCAGATACTTTTTAGTATTACAGTACATATGACCTGTATGTTCTTTACTATTATAGTTCAAAATAGATCTAGTCGATGGCTGTCTAATAGTAATCAAAAGTTCCTCGTTTAGATCCTGCTATGTAAAATATGTTTATAAAACACTTCAAGACTCGTTATTCGCAACTGGACGAAGTCGAGCGTTAAAAAATTGTGTGAAAAATTAAAAAAAAAACCGCGGAGTGCAATTCCAGCGGAAAAAATGCGAATTTGCGGTTGCATAACGATTTGCAGGTATGCAGCATAGCCCAGCAATCGTAATAAGGTCTGGTCTATCGACGAAAGGCCCGCGCTGGGGAATGCCGCTCGAGAATTTCCAGAGGCGAGGCACGCCGTTCTGGGGGTTGTCGATCAACCCCCGTGGAAACGCGATGGAGCGAGTTGCGGTCACCGCTAGGATTCGAAATACGACGGTGTACGTACTCTGTTACGTCGCGTACGCAACGATGTTATGTTAACCTTATCGTTGGGATGGCTGAGAGGCACGTAGCGTCGCGCTAACACCCCCCAATTGCTATTTGCCACGACGAACCATCGAAATCTTCCGTGCCATCACTGGGGGGTTAAGGGTGGAATTCGTCCAAGCTTCTTACAGCTTCTTCGATGATATCAGATTCACGCTTGCCTTCCAGCAGAGGCAAAAGATGAAAACGCTTTCGTGACTTGAGATTTCGGTAACAGTGATCTGATATTCTTACTGATGGAAATTGTATAACGATAACGATACTTTTTTATTGTACACGTGTATGTGTCAAAATACAGAAAAAAGAACAAAATAATGGAAAGTAAATGAATGTTCACTTTCTTGTACGTTAGAAAGGTTCGGAACATTACGTTCGAAAACGTTTCATTAAACAAGCTTGTAAAGATTAAACCTTGGGCGAAATTGTGTATTCTAAATTGATCAGCGAGAGCGAGATATTGTCCATATAATCGACAAGTGGTGATCTAAATTGCGTATCTTCTCTGCATAATGAACTTTTAATTAAATACCCGAGTAGTAAACTCTAATTTGTAGTGACAGCTTTAGCTTTTTATTGTACACGTAGGTCGTTCTTATTTTATAGACGAATATTTAAAGGAAAAACTAAATTCTTTTGAATTATAAACTGAAGGAACTTGATCTTTTTTCTAATACATGCACATGTTCAATAAGACAATGTAGTATCTCTATCTGTTTCTTTGCCACAAAAATTGAACGCTTCCTTTACTTTCGTTGACGTTTCGTTTCTTTAATATATCCCGTGCGGATAAAAATTTAGAATTATTTTAAGTTTCGTATTTTCAGTCATTGATAAAGTTTCATTCAATACTGTCTTCTAATAATATTTTATTTCTAATAAATTCTACTAAAAAGAATCGAAAACGTGACACTGCAATACGCTGCTCGAGTCGATTAACGATTAACGAATAAATTTTGATAATGAAAGTCCTCGTCGTGCTTCGCTTCTTCTACCTAAAATTTAGACAATCTCGTCAGCAAGGACGAAATGTGACCTAAATTCTCAAAGGACAAAACGTATCGTTGACGCGATCGGAAGTTGGGTTACGAAAGTGTCTCGAGATTCTGTTAAAATAAATTTGCTCGATGAACGTTCGATCGCGAGATTTTATCATGGGTTGTGAGCAAAGAAATAGACAACTTTAGACTCGAAAAATTTGTCCGGTGTTTCCCGTGGAGACGGTGTGTCTCTCATAAAGCGAGGACGTGGCGAGCTGCGGTCGACGCCGGGATTCGAAATACACGTGATGGTGAACGTGAAGTCCATTCTGGCGTGTACGCAACAACGGCGTGCTAACCTTACTGTCACGCCGGGGCCAAAGGGATGTAAAGCCGCGATAACGCCTCCGAATCGTTATTGGGTGTGATAGAGAGGCCACCCCTCATCGTTTACAAACCGCTCTATCGTGGAAACGAAGCATCGTAAACAGCCGGAAAGTCGGCGCCACGAATACTCGTCCATAATTCTCCCACACTGGCAGCTGCATAATTTTCGAAAAATATGAATTTTTTTGACGAATACAATCCATGTTCAGGAATTCGTACGGGCAAGGCGTTAACGCTGACAGTTCAAACAACAGCCAGGGTAAACAATGGCTAGTCTCGTGCTTCCTCGTGAAAGCTTTTTTCACCAAATTTTACGTTTCCAGTTGAATTTATTTTTTTTTTTTTGTTTTGTCTAATCAGAGGTACGATCCTTCCTTGGAGTAAAAACTTTCTGAAATAAAAATAGAAGAGTACCTAGCAATTTGATAAGATGAACTATAGTCGATTTGGTGCAGCAACGACTGTAAGAAAAGTGATTTTTCAGAAAACGTAAGGAATAAATTTCTTTTAATGGAATTTGTAATTCGATGACGAAGGAATTGTATTGCAGTGTTGGAATAAAAGGAATTGATAGTATTATCTAATTATATTCCAACAATTTATGTTAAGTTGCACAATTTATAACATTACATAAAATTTAAAAGTGCAATTTATATTTTCCAATGAATGATACAGACTCGTTTAACATGAAAAGAATAAGTCAAAAGTGTAGAATAATATTTATTTGTAGAAACTCGGTTTCTTGTTAAGATGTCTGTTGTTTTTGCATACAACGTTTTGAATAGTCGTTTCTAACCAGAAATATTATTTACAAATCATTAACTTCGTATGTTCTGCGTGCATATATGATGAAAGAACGTAAATACATTTAACAATTAAACATTTATCGATGTTAACGGTTCTGTGGTCACTCTGTGTGAAAATAATTGTATTACACTATTCAAAGACCTATTATTTCGTTTCAAAATAATAAATGAAGTACAGCTTCATTTAAAGTTCACAACCAAAAGGCACTCCATATTTTCTAATTAATTTTGTGTTATACTTCATTTATTCCAATCTGTACAAGTTTCGTTAATATTTCAAGAAACATAAAAAGTCACAGCTGCATCTTATAAACAAAAAAAGCAGCATACTAATAATAACAATGAGAACCTGAAAATCACAATCGCCATTAGTTCTATGTGTATTCGAGATCGTAATTACAAATCAATTAATCAGTTTAAGATCAATACAGCTGGTAAAAGATTATCATTTAATATAATGTTTTTATACAGAATTCTGAATGGACAAATAACATGTTTCACTATATTTAGTCTTTGCTTAGATGCTACTTAAACCGTGTTAGCAGAATGTACAAACTTGCTAATGATTTTAGTTATAATCTGCATTTCTTTGGTAAATCTCCATCCTTCTTTTGATCTAGTCGCTGTCTAAACATTTGTTTTCACAATTTCGATAAAATACTTGCATATTTTTTTTAGTATTATGTATACCAAAGAGTTATGTAAACCCTGTTCACCGTAGAAAAAAATGATGAAGTATGCTATATCTCTGTCGCAAAGTATATTCAACGCGTTGAGTATCGTGGTGGTCACCGGTGTCCGTCGTTCGCCTTTCCATTCTAGTAACGTCCATCATTGGTCATCGACACTCCCATACAGAACGCTAATAAAGCCTAATAAATTCCTGTAAACTTCCTAACAGCATTAAAATCATTAGGAATACTGTTAAAGTATCGAATGTTCGTTGTTTCAACAAAAAAAAAAATGATATAAATATCGAGGATAGCCCAGAGCACCTGAGCAGCGCTTCCGCGCGAACGGAACAGCATGGAAAACTTGTTCCGCGCTCGACGCGTTAAACTTCGTCGTACCGGTCCGAGCTTAAGCGAAATAAACCGTATACTTAGCGAACGGATAAATAAATAAATAACAATATCAGCATTCGTAAAACGATATTGCAATCCATAACCTCGAGGTCGTAGCCAGCACGGTGCACGGTGGCAACAAAATTTCTCGTCCAGCCCGGGGAGTCGAATTACGAGTCCTCGTAAAACGTCCGAGCCGAATCACCGGCGCGACAATCGAAACAATCGATAAAACAAACGCACCCTGCCGCCGGATAACGTTATTGGGGGAGGAGGGGGGGGGGGGAGAAAGAGCTGGAGGAGGGGGGAAGGTGTTCGAGAAAAATTTTAATAAATTCGTACCGTCGAACGTCCCCTGAAAAATTGTATTTGCCCGAAAGATCGGGGTTAATCGCGAGACGTAGAATATTCGTGTCGAAAGACGCCGGATAAAGCATAACCGAGAGCAGAGCGCAAGGGATGATCGTAGGCGAGTACGGCGTCCACCTGGCGGGGTTTGCGCAGCGCAAAAGGCGAACGCGCGAGAGCGCTTGAGCGCAGTCGGGAGCGCTGGCTGCGAGGGTGGCCGGGTGGACGTGGCGGGACAAGGTCCGGCATAAAGGGCTGCGTCGGGGCGACGAAGAGGCCGCGAGGACCGCGGGGCGGACGGGGAGGGCGAGGGGCGCGCGTCCGAGAGAGGGTTGGTGGCCCGTTGGTGCGATAGAGGCGGCAAGGAGGTGAGGTGGGGGTGCCCGGCACGGGGCCACGGCGCAGTTGCTACTCAGACACGGGGATGCTCGCAATGCCTCTATCAAAGGTTACCGAAAATTCCCTAAAACGGCCGGATTTGAAAACGCGATCGGCGAGAAAATCGCGTCGGGTGCGCGGGAGGTGCTCGTAGACGAGGGTTTCACGACCCGCGAACACCCTGAGAACCGCGGGAGTTCTCCGGGGGTAGCCAAGAAGGCGAGGGGGGCGGCCGCGTCGCGATCCTAGTCGCCGGAAAAGAAGGACCGGGAAGGAGCGCGGTTGATCGCGGGACGTCCGGTGGTGAGATCGCGAAGGGTTCGAGGGTGCGGGACGAGGTGAGGGGGAGGGAAAACGGAGCGGAAGTGCCCGAGGAGGAAGAAGGAGGCCGCTTTCTGCCAAGATCACCGTCCCGCGACGCACCGACAGACACTGGCGTGCCGCGAGGAGCACGTGGGGGAGAAAAGTCCGGGAAAGCACGAGGAGCGAGGAAGAGAAAGAGGAAAGGACCGAGATCCGATGGGAGAGAGAGAAACGGAGCCAGCGTCCCGACGCGTCTTACCACGACGCGCAAGGAACTACGCCGCGCGCCTCTCTAGAAGGGGAACGAGGAGCTGGAAGGGGTGGCGGGCGGGCAGCCGCGGCGGGGGTGGCGAAGACGCTCATTCGTTCCTCGAGTCACGTGGGCCCCTTCTTATAACCTAGGTTTTTCCTTCCGTCACGCGGCAATTTCGAAATCCTTTGCGCCCGAACGCTTACAACAAGGGGCCCGACTATCGCGTTCCACACTGGACGCCGCGATCTACCGTTCTCGATCATGCCACGGTTCAACGCGCCACTTTTATTTTTCTTTTCGATTCAAACTTCTCTTTTTCGCTTTCTTTATTTATTTTAAAACATTGCAGATTTTAAGTCTACCGTTTCTTTTAATTCGAGTATTCGCTCGTTGAAAAACGTACCAAGAAATGAGTTTGTTAGTTTTTCGAACGTTTCGGTCTTTCAGGTTTTAACAACAAACCACAGAGTAAAAGAAAATTATTTTTCGCTTTCGTAAGGGTAGTTCTTACGTATCGAAAGCTTTCATCGAAGGGGTTTCTCGATTGGAATCTGCGGTCATCGGGTTTCCCGTCGATTCTCGGTCCTTCGAACGTCGCCGGCCGTTTCCAATATTCGTAAAATCGTCGAAATGGATCGCGCGAGCACCGTCTACGAGCCCCCGACTTATTTCTGTTTCAGACGCGTCGCACTGTGTTGTTATGTGTTGTCATAGTTATTTCATTGAAAAATTAATTTCGCCGTTTCCGAAACACACGCACCGATTTCTGTCTGTGAAACACAAAGTCTGAACAACTCCTCTTAAGTTTCTGCCGAAACCGGACTCGATTATTTAGAAACAAAGCTTAGTTTCGAACGTTCTTCATTTCGAAATTTCGACAAGTAAGAAGAAGAAGACGACGAAGAAACGAAAGAAGAAGAAGAGGTCGTGGAAAAGGGAAATAGGAAATCAAGGGAAAAGAAAAAAAAATATCAAAAAAGCACAAAAAAATAGCGAAGAAACGAAATTAAACAAAAAGCATTGCCTTAAAGAAAGAAGAGTATACCTACACTGTCGAAGGAACGAGCAGGAGACACAGGGGGGATAAAAAGAATACTTAAGAAAAAAAATACAAAAAAACTCTTTAGACGCCTAACAAAGTAAATTGTAAAGATATGACTAAAGTATATTTTTAACAAGTTTTGAGAAACTTTAGATTTTAAACGTAAATTTTAAACGCGAAAAAATGAAAAAAAATGATAAAATTCTTAATAACTAAAAATGTGATCTAAAAGTCATTGCTACCAAGAGAAGCCTTATGTCCTTGTTTCAATTAGTTCGGTTCCAAACGTAAGTAGCTCAACAAATTACAACAAAGATACGCATGGGCATGCTGCATGCTTTTAAATTACATTCGTATCATAGTATTCGAAAAGATCGCGCGTCTCTTTTGTCCCGAGAAACTACCCGTCGAAGGAACCATGCGAATTTATTCTTCGCGCGTCTTGCCAGTCGCAATAATAACAACCCTCCGCGGAACGGCACACCCAGCAACGACCGCCGCAAAAGTTCACCTCTCGTAATTGTACACTTTCGTGCGTACAGCGCCGCGCTTGCCACGGTTGCAACACTTATTACAGTAAATCGGTTAAACGCGAGAGTGTCCGTAATCATAGCAACTACGTCGTAATCGCTACCGTTGCCCCGTACTATTGCCATTACGCGCATTATCATTATAATTCGCAGATTATTAAGCGGTACGCAACGGCCTGATGGCTACCGACCTCGCGACTGGTCGCAGCATGCACGACCGTCGTCGTTTCGCAATTTCCACGAGCAAACAAATCGAACGGCCATAAACGTAGACTAGGCGCGATCTGTCGCGAGAATCCCGAAAATCGCTTGATTTTCCAGTCGTCGAAGCCCCCCCCCCCCTCCCGCGGGCGAAAACGCGGCGAAATCGCGAGCCGGTCGTTAAAATTGATATCGAAAAACGCGTTCGCAGGGGATGGGTTTGGATTGTTCGGGAAATCGCGATCGCGGGGGCGTTGGGGGAACAACGAATTTCAACCGGGGTTGAATTTATAGTCGAGAACGGACCGGGAAACGAGGGGGGAGGTGGGGGGGATAAAAAAAAAAATTGCAAAGCGAGCTCGAAATCATTTTATTTTCCGCGTCCGCGATGACGCACCGCTGCCAGACCCCGGGAGCCGATGACGGTGGAGAGGTTGGGCGAAACGGTGAAACAGGGGGACGGTGGTGGGTGTGTGCGGGGGTGTTCGATTTGAAATTTCCTATTTCGCAACCCGAAGGCCCGGCTTGAAAACCGGCCGCCGCGCCGCATGCAACGTAGCGACGTAGCATCACGCGAACGTTACGGTACGAACGGGAATGACGGAGGGGGTGGTCGGGTTGCGGGGCACGCCGGCAACAGCGCGCCTTCGTCGAGGATTTTTTCGATGATTTTCGAGCGGGGGGTGCGCGCATTCCACACACGCGAGAACTCGACGTTGGTATAAACGGGCGCGCGCTAGCTTTGCGAAAGGAGTCTATCATCCCATTTGGCTGGGTTCGTCGATGGTCGGCCGTTGTTGCGCCGGGAATGCCAGCAGGGGGTGGCGGACAGGGGCGGAAAGGCGTTAGGGTGCCCCGCGGTGGAAAGAGGACGCGATGCAACTCCGATGTCGGTAATAGCATGAACCTAGGGCGAGCGAGAGAGGGAGAGAGCGAAGGAGGGTGGCAGGCCTGCATGCATTTTTTTTCCACACCCCGCGTATTGATCCCGGAGTCATTCAAAATGGCGGCCGGGGCCGAGTCAGCCAATGACTGCCTGAATCGATGACTGCAGCGAGCCACCCCCGGACCGGCCAATGGGAGGCCAATGGGAGGCCGTCGCACGGCGTTCTATGCGGGAACCACCACCCCGATATACGAGACACACCGGCCTACCACCTTCCCGGCGCTGCCGGAGTACGTGCACATGCGTTCGCACGCGTGTATACTCCGTGTTCCGGGTTCGAGCTCGTCGATGATCCGGGACACGTCGATGATTTCCACGGAAAATTCCCCTACCCGGCCGCCCGGAGCTACATTTCGGCCCCCCAAAAAACCGACCGGCCCGACTTTTGATTCGATCGCTTCGCCCGCCTGGCTATTTCCATCCAGACCGTTCGCATTTGTCGCGATTAACGGCCCACCCCCGGCCAACCGACTCTTTTATTCTACCCTCGCGGAATGACGGGAATCGGGACCTGGATCCGCGGTTACGACCAAAGAATCGCACCATTGCCCATTCTACCGGGCTTCGAATCACTCACGGAGTCGTTGACCGCGACGTTCACCGGCGATCCTTTAGATTCCTAATCGAGAGTCGATCCTAGTCTCAACTTCTACTCGACTCGATGCAGATATTCATCGTTGATACTTCCGAGTCATCGACCTTTAACGGATTCGTCGATGCTTCTGCATGAATTTCTAATCGAAAGTCAGTCGTTGTTGAAAGAAACGTTTACTTGTTACATTTATATTATCGATCCTAACCGAAGTCTCAACTTCTACTTACTTTGAAGCAGAAATTCATCGCTAATACTTTTCAATCTTCATTCTTTAACATAGACCTAATGTACATTGACAGATTCGTCGATGATTCTGCATGAATTTCTAATCGAAAGATAGTCATCGAAAAAGTAAACATCTACTTGTTACATTTAAATCGTCGATCCTAGCCAAAGTCTTCGCTTCTACTTGCAGAAATTCATCGTTAATACTTCCTAATCGTCGACCTTTAACATAGACCACATGTAGATCGACAAATTCGTCGATGATTCTGCATAAATTTTTAATCGAAAATTACTCGTTGCTTGAAAGAAAAGTTTACTTGTTAGATTTAAATCGTCGATCCTAGCCAAAATCTCAACTTCTGGTTACATCGAAGCAGAAATTCATCGCTAATACTTTCCAATAATCATCCTTTGACATATACCTAACGTAGATCGACAGGTTCATCGATAATTCTGCATGAATTTCTAATCGAAAAATAGTCATCGAAGAAAGAAACATCTACTTGTTGCATTTAAATCGTCGATCCTAGCCAAAGTCTCCGCTTCTACTTACAGAAATTCATCGTTAATACTTCCTAATCGTCGACCTTTAGTTTGGTAGAAATGAATTTCTAATCAAAAGTTAGTCGTTGTTCTGTTACTCGAGTCATCGAGTAATCGGGACCGAACTTGGACCTATCTAATTGAATTTTGTTTAAATCCACCCGAATCATCAAGTAATCTAGATCTAAACTGAACCATGAAAACTAATGACATTTCTCCATGAAATTTCTAACTTAATATCGCTTATTGGCGGAAATATAGCTTTCGCGTGTTTCGTAGAACAGGAACAGCTAATCCTTCGACATCATCTACTAAAAAAATTCCTCGTCGTCAAACTCAAATCATCGAATAACCTAGACCTAACCTAGACCGCAAAGTTTAGTGACGTTTCTCCACGAGATGTCTAATTGAATGTCGACTATAGGCGGAAACTTAGCTGCCACGTGTTTCAATCTAGATCAGCAACAGTCAGTTCTTCAAGAACTTCTCGTCGACAAAGTGACTCGTTGGCATTCGCATCGTGGATATAATCGTTGCCAAACTCAAGTTTTACGGGCAACGCAAACTAAAATATTTAAAATAATTAAACATATTTGGAACTAGTTCGCGAAATTTAATTAAAACTAAAATACCTTAGTCTTATTTATAAAATTAATAAGGCAAGGGGTTAATGAAATATTTAGTTAAAACTCTAACCCGATCACAGTTGTGAATACCTGCATCAAGACTGGTAACAGTACATTCGGACGAAATTATAGTCTCTTTCTTCTCAAATCTGGAAAACAATAGTCGATCCTTCGTTCGGTTATTCGAAGCGTCAACAGTGTCGTTACACTAATTGAAACTCTAGCCAAGTCATTGCCCTATCTTTCCTACATCAAAGACTATCAAACTTTATGCGCGTTAAAATCATCAACATTGCACGAGTCGTTGAACGACGATTGTTGCTGAAATTTCTAATCAAAAGTCGATTTTAACAGAAGCTTCATCTCATTTCTGCTTAATTCTAAAAGCACTGTCAGTTTTATCTCAAGTTAAAAGAAGAAAAAGACACCTCGTCTTACATCCAAATCATGGATAATGTCATTGTCCATGATTTCACGACGATGTTTTAGAAGCCCCTAACCAAAACTTGAATCATGATTTTAACTTTGCATTGTATTACGAATAGTTTTCTATCAATCTTTATGCCCCGACAGTGCCAGCAACTGTGCACAAGATATCTAATTGAAGTTTTAACTTTTCCATACTCGAGTGTAAGCTTTCGCTATCCTCAACGTAAGAACTGCCTCGTTGTTCCATTCAAATCACAGACAGCACCATTGGTAATTTCACGATTCTTTATTAACGATTCTCTAACTTAAATCTGGGCAGAGCCTTAGCCTTAAGCTCTTAGCTCCTCGTAGCTTGCATCAAAAGCTTTATCTTGATTTTTTGTATGCGTTAAAATCATGGACAGCATCGTTCAACAACCCTCCCACGAAATTTCTAACCAAAACTTGACTTTGTCGTTACCAAAGTTCAGAAATATCAAGTGTAATAACCCTCAGCATCTCTTCCCCTGAATCAAGATCAGAAACAGTCGAATCGTCGCTTTCTGTAATCTCGAAAAAAGGTGTTCCGGCGTTTCTAGATCATGGTCAGTGTCTTTGGTCATAGTTTAACGTATCGTCGAACCTGTAACCCAGTCGAAGTCGCAGTTTCGCGAATCTGGAACAACAACGGTTGGACGGCTGATTCGTGACACGGTTCGTTCAATCTCCAGCGAAGCCGCCTATCTTAGTCACCTTGATCCTGGATACATACTCTGTTATCTTATCGTCGCGTTCACGGCTACTCGGGGGAAAAAAAACTATCAACGAGCTGTCGACTGAGAAATCCTCCGGGCTCCGTTCGTCTCGCGACAGTGTTTGTTTCGCCGATCGTCGAAATCGTAGGATCGAAGGGGGATCCAGCAAGAAACGGACGGACGAACGGACACGTCGGGGTCTGGCTCTGAATCGAAGCGCATCAATTTTCTGCCACGGTACTCGTTGTCGCACTTTGTGCAGAACGCGGGGCAAAGAGAATGTCGAAACTGCACAAGGCACGAGGCACGATTGCATCACGGTCTACACAGCGTGCACCGCGCGCTGCATTACATCTGTGTGTGCATATGTACTTAGATTGGCTCCTATTGACATAGCCACAGACGTCGACGGTGGTGGTACAGTCGGGAAAAATGGGAGCGACGCGTTCCTGGGCCTCGTCGCGCGCTGTCCGCGTCGATTTTCGCCGACACTTTGATCTTCCACGTAGGGTACGAGCGGGGCGCGTCGACTCCCGATTTTCCGTCAGAATGAATTAACAGGAAATCGCGAAACGCTCGCCGGATCGTTTATGGCTTTTCGTATGACGAATCGACACCGATACATCCGTCGATGAGATTTTTCGTTCGACTCGTGCCTGCACCGACGTTTGCGGACGAAACGATGTTTGCCCAAATGGACGTGTTCGGTGCGTCGTTTGCGCGGATTTTGTTGACTGGTGTCAATAGTGGACTCCCGCGCAAACAGTTCTGACAAATTCGCCTGCGTCGATACCTATAGTGGTTTTAGGATAAAGGATTTTCAAACGTTTCGCGACGAGGTCTAGAAGGCTGTTATATTCCTTTTTTCTGGAAAATCGTTTTCGAGCTTTGTCGCGCTCCGGCCGAGGGTAGAAACGCGAGTGCACTTTCTGCCGCAGCTGTACTAACCGCACGATGGAACGGTTTTTCTAGCGCGGGCAGTTTTTCTATTAAGCTTCATTTGTTTCTTTCATTGCGTAATGCGCCGGACGCGTCGCTCATTTCATCCTACTGGCCGTGCACTACTACCGTTAGAATTCTTAATCCGGATTGCAGTTTCGATAGTTCGTGTGACGCTCGTCCCTCTGGCTCGTCGTTTCGATCGTAATCGAGGAAACGATCGCTTGACGCGATATACACGACGGTGCTTTCGCTGTGACTCCGTTTCTCGTCGACTATCCGGAAGTAGGTGTGACTTCTTTAAAAAAAAAAAAGAAAAAACAAACGGAAAAGGAAAAAGATATAAAAGAAACCCGGTGCCACGAATCGAAAACTCGTTACGTTCGTCCTTGAACGCAAAGATCACGCTCCTCCCGTGCGATCGATACTTCCCGTTCGGAGCTTAGCACGGACAGAAACCTGAGGAACCAGTCACCCTTTTCTGCACTCGTTCAGCCCTTGTTCCTCGGCCGGCCGCCAGGCGTCACCTCACCACGGGGTGGTTTTCTCGCGAAGGGATGAATCGACCAGAAGGAAATAATTCGGTTCCGAAAGTGGTATTCGGTACTTGGAAAAAATGACCGTTCTCTCTGGAAAGGAGACCTCCAAAGAAGACCGAGCGAAAAAAGAGAAGCGAGGAGCAAAATTCTATGCCCTCGGCAGGAAGTGTACGATCTCAGGCGAGTCACGATCTCGACGAGGGTTCAAAGAGTATCGAGAAAACGCTCAGGGGACGGTTGAACGGAGAGATAGAGAGAGCTAGCGGGTCGAGGGTCTCGTTTCGGCCGAGAAGGCGGACAATCGAAAGAAAGAAGGCAAGATCAGGGCCAGAAGACAAATGTCTTCCTACGCAGAGCCGTGCGTTCTATCAGGGGAGTCGATCGAGTCGATTCACAGAGCGAGAGAGAAGGCGAGTCGCATCGCGCCGGCACAACTGGCCGCCAAGATGCAAGTGCACGTGCACGTCGTATGCACCGACTCGACTCGAGTATCCTTCTGTGTCGGTTGGTTCGTCGAGGTTCCAGCTGCCGATCGGGATCGGGGGAATCGGGATCGGGATTGGGATCTAAAATGCTACATGAACGTGTGCACGTACGTAGGTGCAATTGGCCGTTCCCGTTCAACGTGTGAATGCTGGCCGGTGCATATGTGCGCATGCAGCTCGCGATCCACCCACCCTTCGTGAAGGAGCCTCGGCTCTCACCTGTTTTCACCCTGCCAGTTCATTTGTAATTTAAAACGAGTCTCGATTGCCCAATGCGTCCCCTCTTTGCCCATCCCACGCACTTATCGCCCCCAGTCCATAAATTCATGCGTATTTTCCCCGTCGTAAAAGTTGCCGGCCTACTCGAAAAATAACCTCGGGTAACTCGGTGATACCTGGTCATTTGATCGTAGATAGGCTTCATCCGCCCGTAAACGGAGAGTCAATGAATAGGATACCCGACGTATAGAAATCACAAAAAGCTGCCTCCTAAAGGTCTCCGCGATTAGTGGAACAGTAGATCCGAACCGCCGTACGCGAATTGCTAGTGCATTGTGCTGCATCTAGAAACACTCGAGGAGATTAACGGCAAATTCGAGATTTCCAAAATCACACCTCTAAATATTATACGTAGACATATTAAAACTTCGACGATCGTTCAATTTTTATTAAGGAATAAAAAAATTGCCCGATGCTGTTAAAATTTCAGATAGAATATTTTCTTCGCTCGATACAGCTGTGATCCCCTCGGACTGACACAATCAGATGTTCTATTTCTCGAAAATTTCTAGGTCGATCTGCAATTTAGTGTAGTTATGCGTTTATATAATGCTAAACTGCTGAATGTGATTAGATTCGCGATCGGAAAATTTTTTTTTCTGCGTCTCGGAAATAATAACATTCAAGAATTTAGACAAATTTTCGATTCGAGAAATCGATGCGATTGGAGAAAATAAATAAATTTATTCGGAAATTTGCGTGAAAATCTGCACCTATTTTCTAATCAAACGTGGTTCAATTCGCGATAAAAGTGATTCTTTTTGGCTACGCAATGAAGAACTATAAATAATTTTGCACAATTTACAATTTCCTCTATCTGAACATGGCTCCAAACGCTTCAAAAAGATGAATTTTGGATTCACGATTAGAGCAAGAATTGGCAATAATTACGAAACCAAGTGATTCATTATAAAGTTGCATATATAAATATGATTTATGTGGAACATAGAGGAGGGTATTTAACGAGTCCAATGAGTTTGAGGGTCTAGATAGGTCATACGCATAAAATTTTGAAAAGTAGACTTATTGAAAACCAATATTTATTCTTCCTGACCTGACAGTGGCATAATATACGTGATGCTATTGATGTATAATATATAATCGTACATGTGTGTCATTCAGTCTTACTCGTTCTTTCACTCTTCTCGGTATGTTTCTTGTATATTCATAAAATTCTACAATCATATTTCTCGATACGTTCCATACATCGTACAGATAGAATTCGTCCAAAATTGTGTAAAAAGTTCAAGTTCTCGAAAGCGGCATATCGCAATGTAAGAATTAGCGATCAGTACAGATTTTGACAAAGTCTTAAAAAAGTCTAGTTTCATTCTCTAGACTCGAAAACTGCAACCGCCTTAAAAAATATCGTAATTCTTTAAGTTTGCCAAGACACGGGGGGTGAAAAATTATGAACGTCGCGCAGTATCTATGATCTCATCATCGAAACCTGTAATTGGCGTAAAATTGAATATTCCTTTGGAATAATACAACGGTAGATCAAGGGTACGTGCGTGTACTTTCTCGTCGGCAAATTCTTACCTCGGTAACAACCTGTCGCGGCCGGAAGTTCGATCGTGATCATGGTACAGGGGCCCTTCTTTCCGTGCACTCCCCCGCGCCGCTGTTTCGCGTGTTTATGCAGATGCGTGGCCGAAAAATGCTCGTACGGTTACGGACATCTGTCAGATTCGACCGACAGATAGACGGAGGCTCGCGTCGAAACTCTATCGAGGCTCGTCGATCTACCGCCGCGTTCCAACGATAAATTCCACGGTCGATTTTCGTGGTCGGTCTTATCGGACAAAGGGCGCGACTCGGATCAAAATTCTCGCGTCGGAGAAACCTACGATTCACCGAAACGTGCACGTTGGGAAGAGCAACGCGCAAGAGTAAAGTCGAGAGAGGGCTGGTTTCTCGCTAGAGTTGCGTCCACCTGAAGCGTGGAGCGTGTGGCAGGTAGCCGCGGAGGGTGGATGCTGTGTACGTGACGGGACGCGCAGTCGGGTAGGGGTTGGAAATAAAAAAAAAGAGCGGCGCGGTTCTCCGCCCTCCGGCCCCACACTTCCACGTGCACGCCACGTGGAAAAAAGGACGAGGCCAGCGTAAAAAAGCAGCGCGTAGGGGTCTCGACGCGGCAGGTCCAGTGGGGATGAAAGCGGCCGAGCCGAAGGAAGGGAAAACCGGGCAGAGGAAAGGACAGACTCTCTTCGAGAGTGGAGGGTGGTTGGCGTGGGAGCGAACAGGAGTTGGGAAAGGAAAGAGCGGGACGGAAGAACGAGTAGAGGGGAAAGACGTTGCCCGAGTACGGGAGGGATGGAAAGCTTGGGTCGTGGTGGGGTAAACACGTTAGACGGCGTCGGTGAGGGGCTGCGAAGAAGAGAAGGGGGCCGTCTATTTGACGAGGAGGGTGCGTAAGATGAACAGGATGACCATCGACCACCCTCGGCTATGAAATGAACATCGCCTCCGCTGAAAAGTCGACGTCCTCGAGGTCGACGATCTATCTTCCGATCAAGATCTCGGGTGACGAGGAACCTTCCGCCGCCGCGGCGCTCCGCGTCTAAGAATCCGGATAAGAAGATTAATACGATAAATGGGGCGAGAACGCGCGGCCCGATACAAAACGTTACGTCGCGTATCGTGATCGATGGGGAAAAAGAGTTTCAAAGGGTCGACCTAGTGGGAAGGGATAAAAAAGAAGTCCCACTCCCCCTTCTGGTTAGTCACGCGTGTGTAGCCATACGGAGCGTTGGGGAGGCCATTTTTATACGACGGTCCCCTTCTTTTTATTTGTACCTCAGACTACACCCCCTTACCCTCGACGTCGGCGATTTTTCGATCAGTCGAATTCGTCGGTTCGTGACGTTCGCACGTACGCGTGAACCCCCGGCAAACCGTGAAGCGCGCAGACCCGAACGCTGAAACGAGCCACGACGGTTCGAAACCGAAATTTCAAGGACTCGCGAGAAATTCGACCGTCCGAAAAGTCCGAGCGTGTTTATGTCCGACGTCGGAACATAAGCGCGAGAGGGTGGCAGCGCGGCGGTCCGGGTGCAGAGACAAGGACGATCTTCCACCCTTGCTGAACGGACGGAGACGAGACCGGGAGAAGGAGAGGTTCGCGTACCGGGAAGGAGAAAAACCAGACAAGGGAGAAAGAGAGCCCTACTCTCTTTCTTACCCCTTAGAACGGCTACCCCCGACGGAGACGTCGGCGGAGTCGGAGGCGTCCCCCACCCACGTCGAGAGGAGCCGGCAGAAGGAACGGCAAGGGCGCGGGGCGAGGAGGCGAGTGAGTGTCGAGGAAAAGGGGGAGACAGAGCGCGCGCCTCGACGAGGTCGGCTGGTGGGGGCGAAGGAAAAGAGGGGTGGCTTGAAAACTGCTGTCCTAGGGCAGGCTCAGTTTTTCGTCCTCTCGGAGGTAGATTTTGGCCGTGGGAGGACCGGCCAAGGGTCGAACGTCGGTCGAGGGTGACCCGGGCCGGGGCCCAGGTCCCGCGGACCCCGGCTCGCGAGCCTCTTAAGCGGAAAACCGAGCCGCAGAAGGCAGCCGGAGGCAGCCAGAAATTTCGCGACCGCGCACCACCTAAGACAACGCCCCTACCCGAACACGCGTTCTTTAAGGCACGAGGGGGTGGCTTTTAGTCAGACGCACGCGGTCTGAGAAGCGCGCCACCACCGGCCCCCGCCGACGGAGAAGGACTTAGCGTTTCTCGCGAGCCGCAGACCCGAGTCAGTTTCGGTTCCTCCTCCGTCAAGGACTCGAGAACGCGGAAGAGGAGACGAGCTTTTTCCTCGATCGTGCACGCGCCGTTGTCGTCGTTGTCGTTGTCGTTGTCGTTGTCGTTGTCGTTGTCGTTGTCGTCGCCGTCGTGCTCCGTCTTCGCGACTATCCACGGAATATTGAAGCAACGTTGTCTCGCCGCTAACGGACGCATCTCCGAATTACTGAACTCCGAGAAGGGAAGTCGACCGTGCGTGTTTACGTATGATCGTTGGCCTCCTCGATCCGCTGTCGCTCTTCCTCGTCGAGAGATACTCCGATCTCGGAACGTAAGAGATCTTGGATTTTCCTTCGGTCTTGCAGTTCCTGTGCTCTGACACGCAGTGCTCCGCAGGACTTTGAAAAAAAAACGAAAGTGACTGTCGTGCACGGATAGTGGAACACCTGGACAACCCGTTTATCTTTTTTCCACCGTGATTTTGGTCAGTTTTTCCCCCTCTTTCGGCCAACCCTCTTTCGCCGTTGATCCAACCCCCTCCAACTCAGCTCCCTGACATGCCCGGTACACGTCAACGACGTCTGCAGTGTTTTCTCGCGATCGCGTACGGCTCGATCCTTTCTTAATCCCGCCATCGGGACAGAAATGGAGTACCTTGACGGAATTACCAAGGATAAACGTGAGACCGACCGACGCGAAATTCTCGCGGCGAGGAGTTGCTTCGCTCGTCGGAGGATCCGTTGAAAGTTTCATCTTACGTGGTCGCAATCACGGTATTCCAGCGATTAAACGCGTCGTTGCTCAACGATATTGTCCGTGTCGCGAACAATGGGGATGACCGTTCTCGCGACGACAAGGAATTTTCCGTCCAGTGATACTGCTTTCCGTTACTCCGATCTTAAGTCGAGCTTAAAGAACGGTACGAATCGTGCGTTAAACAGAAAATCTCGAGCCTCGAATCGTCGGAAAAGATGTTTCGTCGCGTCGAGTCGTGTGCAGCTCGGTTTCGTCGAACGATAATCACGTCGAACGAGCGAAACGAGTATTTGATGTCTTCTTGAAACAGAAATATTGCCTCGAGATTCGCGCGGATCCGTCTGTTCGTAACGTTAGAGACTCGCGGCAATTCCTAGAGATCTCAATCCCTTCGAGCTAAATCCCTTCTTTTTTTTCTCGTTTGCGAATCCGTCCAATTTCCGACTGCAACGTCGTTTCGTCGCAAACTTTCTTCGATTCTCGCGAACGGATTTTGTCTGTCGGTGGCGGTCTGTGACGCGACGGCAAAACCTTCCGCGACTCACGTGCTGTCGGGAAGCAACTTCAAAGGGACGATCCACCGCGATCAGACCAACGGAATCACGAAAGTACCTACCCGCGAAGTTGAAAGTGTAAATCCGCCGTCTTTCGAAGGAAATATAGTCAAAGTGTTCTCGTACCGGTGTTCCGAATTTTTCGGAACTTGACGTCCCATCGAGTGAAATTGTTGGAAACTCGTAATATCGAATGGAAATATTTTCGAGATCCTTCTCCGATTCCTAGTGCACGTTCCCGTCGATTCGTTGTAACAAGTTTTCTTCGCGCGCGTTTGTTCGAACTGTAACGTTAACGTCGCGTCGCGTAGATTCCGAGCGAATAGTTGAGTTTTTCACAGTGAGTGGCAAGACGTGTCTCGAGATCATGGAAAATAGTAATCGGTGCGATGATCGCGATCAGTGCGAGGCTGTTAGAACCCCGTAAACTCCCAATTTTCCGACCCATTGCATGCTTTTAACGGGAGATTGAGTGACAATTAGTGCCGATAGTTGAAACATACGTGAACTGTGGTGATAAACGAGCGGCATAAAAATAGCTTTTCTTTTCTGAATTGCAGCTTCGAGCGGGAGACGCATTGCAGCAAGAGATTCCCGTGCAGGAGAGGAAGACTGGACAAAGCGGAAGAAGCAGAATAAGACGAGCAAAGCTGAAGAAGCGGAGGAACACAAGAGCAAAAGAAGAGCGAAAGCGAGACGCGTAAAAGCGGGGTTGCGACAAGAGTGATTCAGAGTAGCGAAGAGAAAAAAAAGGTGAGAGAGAACGGGAAAGCGAGAGATCGAAGAACACAAGGATAAAGGTCCGAAGTAAGGATAAATCCGAAGGGAAGGAATCAAGTGAGATAACCAACAGTGAAAAAAGGCAAAAGATCGAAGGAAGAAGAAGAAGAAGAAGGAGCTCGCTAGAAAGAACCTGGCGCCGCATACATATATATTTCAGTGTGTTCAAAAAACGAGTGTACCTAAGTGCAATATTATTAAACCTAAACGATAATAAGAAGCAACCACAACTACCATCGACGATATCGGTAACGACGAGCGGTTAATCGTTAATCGAATAGAATTCCTTTTAAAGAGTTAAAAATACCCTAGAGTCGCATTTCGAGGGGAAGTCGTGAACGGACGCGAGAAACAGGACGAACAAGGGTCGCGAAGTAGAGGAAGCAGCGACTGAAGCAGCATCGCAACCTCGACACACTGTGCAGGCAGAGTGACACGCGGAATCAACGCGGTCGGAGAACTGCCGTCCCGGCACGAAGAGATCACACACGACGTATCACACGCTGGACGGGCGAGTCATTTTCCACGCATCGAAAGAACCACAAGGGCTCGCGCGTTCGCACATACACGCACATACAACACGCACATCGACATAACGGGGCTACGAACTACTCAGGGCAAAACGGGACGAGCAGCGTCATCCGCGAGTGCGATTTCTCACCCGGCCAGCACAGAGGCCGCGGCACCGGACTTCGACAAAGAGCGTTTCGCGTCCGCACAGACTGTCCTTCTCGTTCACACCGTCCGGGCTGGGCAATCCTGAATGTTAACCTGAACTTAAGTGTACGATAGACTTTAAGTTAGATAGAACAAAGAAAATAGGGTGTTCTCCAGTGTCGGAGGACGTCCGCTCGCGCGCGCATCAATTCGCATCACACGACACGCAATACACACACACACACACATACCTATACACGACACGCACACGCAAATGCAGACCAGAGGAAGGAGGAACTAAAGAAGAGACGAGAGACACGCGTATGAAACGCCGAATCGCGGAGACGCACGCGCGCGATCAGTGACGAAATACGAAGGTCCGCGATCGCGTTACGGGAAATACGTATCGAAGAACCGTAGGAAGCGAAGGGTCCATCGGTCGCGTACCAAACGACCGATCGGTGGTCGTTCGCATACTACGCGAGGGACACGCTGGTGACGAGAACCAGAGAGGCCGCGAGGAGAAGCTCGAGGGCAGAGCGAAGCGCAGCCGAGGCTAAGAAAGAAGACAGAGGTGTACCGAGGGAAAGAGTTTCATGAGCCAAGTAGCGGGAGGCAGCAGCAGCAGGCCCGGGAAGTCGAAGCAGGTGGCGAGTAACTGACGTTGCCCGCCGCCCACGTCGAGCGAGGATCGTTGTCCTTAGGACGATCCTGGGTTAAGGAGCACGCGATACAGCGGGGAGAAAGATAGGAAGGAACGGCGGCGAGCGCGGAAGTGTGCCGGCCGTCGAGCTGCTTACCAGAAGGGGTGCGAAAAAGCGGGCAAGCTGCGCCGGAAGGGGGTAGCCCGGGCTTCTCGCGAAGGCCTCAAAATTTCGGACGAGACGGCGGCCCTGGACCTACGTGCCCAGACGCAAACCCAACCCGACTTTGGCTTGGATCATCACCAGCAGCAACATCACCATCAACAGCAGCAGCAGCAACAACAACAGCAGCAGCAGCAGCATCAACAACAGCAGCAGCAAGGCCAAAATCCAGAGTCGCGTCCACACCATCACCTTCAGCAGCATCATCATCATCAGCATCACCCCGGAAATCATCTCCACTCTGGCGATTCGGGGGGTGGGATAGGAGGCGGAGGAGGTGGCGGTGGAGCAGGTGGAGGTGGCGGTGGCGGTGGCGGTGGCGGAAGTGGCGGCGGTGGAAGTGGCGGTGGTGTTGCTGGTGTTGCTGGAGGAGGAACGGCCGGGTCCGAGGCGGACAGAGCCGTTAGGATCCACGACGAAGACGACGAGGATATCACCGAGAGGGAGGACGAGGAGGAAGACGAGGATCCTTGCAGCACGCCAGAACCGGACCTCGAAAACGAGCCGGAACCCATGGAGGTCCAAACATCGGCCGTCACCGCGGCGGCCGCGAACCTTCACGCGCTGCGACAGCATGTCTTTAAGATGTCCGATTACTGGCAGCAACCACAACGGGGGCCGCCCCAGCATTCGCCGGGGATACAGCACAGCCCTATCTCAAATTCGACTCAGCAACAGCAACACCAGCAACAAGTGCAGCAGATGCACAGCCCGCTCGGGCAACAGCAGCAGCAGCAACAACAACAACAGCAGCAGCAGCAACAGCAGCAGCAGCAGCCGAACGTATCCCAGGTACAGCAGACCGCCAACTCGGGATTAGGGCAAACCCCTAGTCCGCAACAACAAATGCAGCAACAACAACAGCACGCGATGTCCATGAGCCAACAAACGGCTCAAGGAGCGCAACATCAGTCTTCCCCGGCACCGACCACGCCGTCGCCTCAAGCGGATCATCAGAGCGCCATCGCGTCCAGCATGGCTCAGAGTCTTCACAGCTTGGCGCAGGTACAACAATCCATGTCCCAGGCGTCGAGTCCATCGCTGGCCGTCCAGGCGGTCCAGGCGGCTCAGGCGCTCAACCAAAACTTGGGACAAGCGCTGACGCAAGCGCTGACGCAAAACATGCAACAGAACCTGGGGCAAACGTTGCAGCACAATCTGGCGCAAAGTCTGACGCCGAGTTTGTCGCCGCAGCAACAACAACAGCTGCTAAATCAACCGCAGAATCTCAGCCAGGCCAACCAAAATCTACAACAGAACATCCAGAGTCAGGCGCAGAACCTGTCGCAAACGTTGCAGCAGCAGGCGCAAAACCTGTCGCAGAATCTCGGCCAGAGTCTCAGCCAGCAGGCGCTACAACAACAAGCGCAGAACCTGTCGCAGAATCTGCAACAACAGGCGCAGAATCTGTCGCAGAATTTACAGCAACAGGCGTTGACCATGGCAGGCACCATCGCTCAAAATGGCGGACTCGCCGGGATGAACATGTCAACCAACCAGCAACAGAACTCCCAGAACTCGATGCTGAGTCCGGGAGCGACCAGCCAAGACTCCCACGACACCAGCCTGACGGAAAAACTCGTCAACGAGCTACAGGTGAGAGAACGCGTACGCGATTCGAGAAACCGCTCGCTTACAGTAGACATATTTTACTTTCGCGCTTTTATTTTCTCGATCTCGGTTAGACTCGCCCGTAGCCCCGGAGAGAAGAGATAAATAAACTGGGACGAGGCAACCGCGATAAAAGTGCATAATGCGCCGATAAATAGGGTCATTCACTTGGGCCGACTGACGCCGGACAATACTTTCAAACAGTTTTTGCTGGCGGCGAAAAATACATTTTACTCGCTCGTTTGCAAACCTAGCAGTAGTAAATTCTCCGTAGAACGTTACCGAGACCCAAACCTACATCTAATTCGTATCTGACGTAAGCCAGGACGTCATCCGCGCGTCTCGAATCCTTAAATTTGAAAATTCCGACCCAAGATCCGTAGAGGTTTCCAGATCTTTGGTACGCAGACCATCGGTGATCTCGCGAGGGGAGAAAGAAAGGGGCCTCGAGCCCTTCGTGCCGCGAAAGAAGCGTCGGCGTCGGTTCGACTGGATGACTTTCGATAAATCGCGCGGCATCGTCGACGATTCTCGCTGACTGTTTGAATCTGCGACTGTACCGAGATACACTGACCATGGTTCACGCACATCGGAATACGTTGACTTACCGCGTCGCGTACTTCGCCACACGCGTACGACACACGTACACGACACACGCGCGTGCCGCGAGAAACGAACGAACGGGAGAGCAGCGAGAGTGAGAGAAAGAGAGCTAGCACGAACGCGAGCTCGAGGGCCGGCTTGCGAGCAAGCGAGCGAACGAGCAGCCAGGCGGCCAGGCGGCCAGGCAGCCAGCCACGCACACATTAGAGTCACGGGGCCACAAATGCAAACGCGGCCCACGCACACCGATGCGAGGAGATGCAGATACGTCGTCTCTCGGGGTTCTTGACCCGCGCAACACAGATAATACTATACGCATACGTCATACGGTACGCCGAGAAGATGTTCTCGAGAAAATATCGCGGCGTGCTTCTGCGATGCCACAGTCCCGCGAGCTTCGATACGAGGAAACTAAGTAAATATATCCCCGCGGATCCGCTTCGGTCTCGCCGCTAATAGCAATTCAAACGTTTTCTTTTTCTCTCTTTTTCTTTTTTCTTTTTTTTTTTTTTTGTTTCGTAGAGACCAGCGCTCTCCGCGTCGCCTTCACGCGAGATTTTCTGTACCGGGTGATTCTGGAAACTGGAACGTAGCAACGAAAATTCGCAGAGGAAAAGGTCCAACAGCATCGATCGATTCTCGATCAAACTTGTACTTTTCTTTCCTGGCGTTGGGGCATTTTTTGTCTTGTCACGAAAATATTTAACGATGATTCTCGATACCTCGTTCCACTGTTCTCTCAAACTACTCTAGGTCCGCCTCGAGCCTCTATGCGCACAATAACGCGGAATGCTGACGGTGGAATGCATTTGAGGAAAGAATCGTGGTATAAGAAGGCCTCGCTGGTCACAACTTTCTCCTCTACGAATTTTCTATAGCCCAACCCAGTTTCCGGGATCACCGTGTGTGCCGATGGGTAGCAACAGCTTCGACGTTACATGCTATGTACGTCCGATTACGAGTGTGTTTTTTTTTTAAGTAGAAAGACTTTTCTAAAGAATCTCTGCGTTCCACGACAATGGAACGACTAAGACACCTAGTGTCCCGAGAATTGCTAGACAAGCGATTTTATAGTAATGACTGGTTAGCGAATAGGGCATGGAAAAGTAAACTAACACGAGCCTCCTGTCTTGCCTGATAGTCTCGTGCCTCTGCGGCGGGACTTGGAGGTGCAGGAGGCGCCGGCGGAGGAATGGGCAACATCAACGAGCGCACCCTCGAGGAATGCTGGTCCACCCTGCAACGAGTGAGTTGAACACTCAGCCCGTTCAAGATCCCCTTATTATTATTTCTCCTCGTCACACGCAGCTTCCTGTTCAATACCTCTCACTTTTCTTTTCGCCGATTCCCGTAATAGGATCGTCGTTTTTTCTCTTTTTTTCTCTCGTGGATTTTTTTTTCGTTCTCTTACGTTCTTCCCGCACGTTCATGCAGCAACCAACCCGCTGACGTTCTACGCAACAGATATATCCTTGGTTTTTTCTACGAGAGTTTCGTTTCAGTTTCGGTGCTTCCTCCGAGCGAGGATGCACCATCACCAGTGTTTCTAGTCGCATACGTGCATACATATATTTTTTTTTTTTCATTTTTCGTTGTAGTAATGTTTTTTTTTTTATTTTTACCCCACACCGCTGGCATGCTCTACGTGCGTGTATGTGCTTCTGTATGATTTGTTGTTTACTCTTAACGTAAGACAAAACCGTCGACAACGATCGAGCTCGATGCATTCGCGTCTCGATCGTCCCTACGATTGACCGCCACGGCGCGGCGGTTCGAGAACGATCCATACGAATCACGGAACGCGCAGAGAAAATTTTCACGGACGGAATCGTAGGTAGACGACCGTCGTCCAGCTTAGCGTCTCGACGAACGGTACCTCGGCAGCCCCGCGAGACAATACCGCGTTTAATTGTTCCATACGCGTATTCCACGCACGATGCAACCGATTTAATGGGACAGTCCGTCACGATCGATAGTATACGAGTCCCCGCGTATATGGCGTTGTCCTTTTACGAGCCAGAACCGAAATGAGGGGAAAGGAAGCACCGCTAACGAGCCGTGAATCGAGTCGGACTATCGTTCGACTCGAAAGAACCGTGATGTCCGCGGAGAAACGGAGAAAGGTACGGAGCCCGTAGGTAGAACCATAGAGGGAGGCAGGGAGGGCAAGGGGAAGGAAACGAAGAGAACAAGGAGCAAAGAGAGAAGCAGTGAAAAACTTTTAAATTCTCGTCCCGAGTACGAAGCAACAATTTGTTTCGTTAAGTAGCGGTGCCGCTCTTTTGTTTTTGCGACTTCTTTTATTCCCTACCCCTCGACCATTGGGGGGATGAATGGAAAGGTGGAAAAGAGGTGGTTGAGTGCGGTTTCACCCTCCACCTCCACCCCCCTCCCCCCCTCCTGCACTCGTCCATCGCCACCTTGAAAGCAAGTCGCGAAGCGAGGCGAAACTTTCGGAAAATCGCAAAAACGCCTTGCGATGGCGAAGTTTTCGCGTTTTGTCGAGATTTAATTAAAACATTCGCCTTCTTTGTACCGTCCCTGCCAAGGATCTCCAACGGTAGGGACAAAACGAAACGAACGACGCGCCCGCGAACCTTTGGTCGCCTTTATCGTTTCGCGAATACGTTCGACCAGCGATAGGAACGAGAAGCGTCTCGTTATCACCGTTATATTTACGTTTTATGGGAGATGGTCTAGCCTAGAAATCTTCAAATTTACACGTCCCAATTTTTACGAGTATTCTACATGTAGACACGTTGAGCCTTAATTTATCGAAAAATTTCAAAAGTTGATAAAATCGTGTCCACATTCCAAAAGCCATCCATTTCTTTAAGATTTTTGCGTGTTCAGTTCCTACAAATATTCTACGTACTTTGAGCTCTGATTTATAAAAAAGTTATTAGTGACAAAAGTGCTATTAAAAAATGCTTTCTTTTGTTTCAAGTACATATGCTTCTATCTTTAACCACGATAAATTCATTTGTCATCGAGTTATGATGTATTTTTAATAACATTTATGCAATCTTTTCAAAATTACGTTTTCAGGAGTGATGAACGTAAAGTTATCGAAAACGGTGCTGATTTTCTTCAAAAGTTTAACGTATTAAATAAATTATCTAATATGTGTCGAAAACAGGTTTTGAAAAACAATGGTATAAACAAATATTCAAGATGAAAAATGATGATTTTTCTTAATAAAATTTTGCTTCTAAAAATTGTAAATTCATTGACAAATTTCGTTTCAGACTTGCCGCGAGTCTAGAATAAAATAATTTAATGAAATTTTGACAAAATATTCACCGAACAAGAAAAAATAAACTATATAAATTTAGAATTATTGCACTTATTCATTTTATAAGATCTGTAGTATCGAAGAAAGTTTGATATTAAAAGTTCTGGAGCTTGACTAAGTTTTTAAGGCGATAATCTTCTATCAAAGTGTTCCAAGGAATGTCTTTCAACGATTTAAGATTTATCGAGACATTTATCGTTTCGACACCTATCAATTGCGTCAAATTGCATACCTGTTTCATTGCATTAACAACGAGATAGAAATAAAGGAAATAACGATCTAACACTTATAAGTCAGTCTGAACTTTAAACACAATTAGTAAATTTTTCAGATAACATTTTACGTATTTTCTTTTATTAACGTTTCGATTTATTTTTTGACTTATAAATATAAAAAATAAAATTTAAATGTTTTGAAAAGTATATGTAATAACTTTTAATGTTCATCATTGTAATTGATATTTATTAATCAACTAATTTCAAGATTAGAGTCTGATAAATTGTGTACAATCGATCGCAGTCATGAAATCGAGCTTTAATTTTATGTCACCGATACATTTACGTTGAAAATTAATACTCTTGTTCAAACTAATCTGTGGAATGTCTTCGAACGATTAAGTTTCGACACTTATCAATTACGTCAAGTTTTATACCTATTTCGTTACATCCACAACTCGTTAGAAATAAAAGCAGCAACATAACACTTAAAAGTCAGCGTCAACGTTGGATACATTTATTCAGTAAATTTTCAAAAATGAAATTTCGCGTATCAAGTAACTTGATAAATTTTTGCGTAATTTTGTTTCATTAAATTCTATTCGAGGAAAATATGTACCGATACAACAAAAGTATATTGTGTTCAATTTTATTTATTTTATTTATTCAATGAGTGAATATCTTTTCGTATACAATAAAGTAATTACAGTAAAGAGTGCAGAAGTATGTCCATATGAAATAATGGCATTTCGTGTTAATTTAGAATGAAAAAGATCCCAACGGTTCTGTAACGAAAATTTGGAGAAGAGAAAAGTTCAACGAATATGTAACTTTATTGGTCCCCTCGCTGTGTTTTTCCATAATCGTTGAAAAATGGAGCACGCGTTCGAAGTCGATCTACGATGATCGACGCGGTGGTGCGTATCGTGGGAAAACAAAGGGCACGAAGGAAAATGTAAAGTCGAAAACATTCATGCGCTGCAACGTTGTATAAACACTCGTTGGCGAACGGTTCTCATGGTTCTCGGTCGAGGAGGAGGGTGTGTATGTACATAGGCAGCAAGAGCGAGAAAGAGTGGTTTTTGTTCTTTCATCGGCGCGAAAATTAAAATCCAATTATTTCGACACCTCTGCCCAACCCTACGGCGATTCAAATGAATTTTTTGCGCCAACTCTTTCCCTCTAAATCTCTCTTTCATTCCGCTTTAAACCGGTTCGACGTTGAAGGTAACGTTACACAGCCACAGGCTTACCCTTGACCGATCCGGAGTCCCAATCTTGAATCGACGACAGCTGCCAGAACCGGAACTGCACCGCACAGTGAAAAGAGGAAGACGATGAAAAACGGGGGGGATGGCGAAGAAGTTCAAGCTCTCGAGATCGATAGAACTCGTAGAATCTTCCGAGCAAAAGGCGTAAACAGTCGAAAAGAAATCGTTCGTTCTTATTCCCAACGAAAGTTCCTTGTTGATCGGGGCCTCTGAAATATCGATTTCGCGGCGGTATAATTTCCCAATAACTCAAACAACTGAAAGTAGCGATTACGTCCGAGCTACCAATGGTTACTCTGTTCATTCGTAACCAATTTGTGCCATCGATGTCCCAAAGTGTTACATCATTCATCCAAATCGTATCGAGGGTTACTTAACTTTAAATTTAAAGTTAAAAATTACAAAAGACATTGAAAAATGTTTCAAATTACACTTGTGCTGTTTCTGGAGGCCTGTAAAGTAGTAGGAAGCTTAAACAGAGTTTCTTTTTAAAAATCTTTATTTTACACCCTCCATTTTACAATTTTTCCTACTGATTCACTGGCTCCTAAAAATAGGTGCAAGTTTCATTTGGAACACTTTTCAGTAATAACAAAGAAGTACTTGGTTTCAGTTAACGAACACTTGTGCAAATTTTCATAAAAGTCAACATCCGACAGTTCACGATGTTCTCTCGTGAATCGATTTCGAAATTTATTTCGAGCATTCTGTTACAGTTTTCCACATTTATACATCTGATGGTGCAACCAGTATTCCTGAAATATGCACTACACTGTGTCTTTATATTTTTATTTTTTGTACGCAAAATGAAAGACTCTCGTTAATTTCAATGGTGAACTTGCCAGTTTAAATCATTCCTGACGCCAGTAGTGTCATTTAAAACTTTACAAGTATTAGGATTTTCAAAGTAAATTGTAAAATGGGCATTTTTGGCCATCCCGCGAGCAGATATTATTGCGATCCGACAATGGAGAGAAACCAATAGAGAATAGAGGCGAGAAAGGGGCAGAGGGTGCACGGTTCCGAATAAAAAGTTGGCGGCTTCTTCGTACGCGGCTCGCCTAGATGCGTCTTTCTCACGTTCCATCCCCTTGAGCGCAAATTTTTTTGCCTTCGACCCCACGATCGTGTTATTTAAATAACGGTGTTCGCGCGCGTGCCATTGTTTCACTAACCCTTCTACTATTACGGAAAAGGGGGGAGGTAGGAAGGGAGGGCCAGCAACGAAGCTTTCTGTTTCGAGTCGAAGAAGAAAACCTGGAGGATGAAAGATGGAAGGGTGGGGGAAACTACTTCCGTGCCGCGTAGCCGTTATGGCGAAGGCGAAATTACGACATCTCAAGTCCAGGGGCAACCATGCCGGCCAGAACGTACAAAGTTTCCTGGCTTTTCAGTAATTTTCTATGATTTTCAGATCGCATGATCGCTAACAATAACGCCGGTCCCGCGTCGACTGTTAAGATCCTCCTAATCGAATTGTTCGATCTTCGGTGAAATCGTGGCGAATCGGTTCGGCTTCTTTGCAACCCAAGAGGGCGAAGGGGAGGGGTTCGCGGAGTTTCGAAGACGTTTCTGTTAGCGATATTGCGATCCATCGCGCGGTGAAAAATCGCGTGTAACGCCGTTCGAAGAATTTCGCGAGGTTCTAAGTTCCGTTCGCGCTCAATCGCTACGATCGGGTGACATACGGCGAATTAACGTCCTACGTTTCAATTGACGAGATCGAGTGACCACATACTAGCAATAGGACGACGCACAGAGTGATTTCGAACGAGTGTCGCAAAATTTGTTGGCCCGTTTCGAGCCTGGAATCTAAAAAATGAAGTAAACGAGAGTCTGCCAGAATCTTATTCCTGAGACAAGCACGTACAACTGATGTGGTCGGTAGACGAACCATGTTTCTCGAAAATAAATTACGTGAGCACGGATACCTTATCTTATGGTAACGCATAGTTAGTTGTAAAATAAATGGAATAGTTGTTTTCGGGGTACTTGATAGTTACGTAATATTTCCTCGTTTCTATGTTGATTGTAAAAACGTACCAAGAGTTTTCTTCGATGCTTCGTAATAGTGGAAAAAGTGGATATATATGGTCATTGCACTGGATTCTCCAATTGAAGACAAACGCGTAAGTAGTACATGGAGTATTTTAGGAAATGAAGGCATTTCACAGTCCTTTGTGTGGAGAATCATACATGTAAATGTATCGCGTTCCTATTGTTTACCGGAAATTTACAAGTTGTATTTGAACCTAAGTGTAGGCTATATTTTTATCAGTGATTCTTGCATAATTATATAGATGTTCCAAAACGTGTAAGCATAATGTCAGAGGCGAATTTAGCACGCTAAAATAAGAAGTAATGTTCGTATAAACATATACTCGATACGATCTTCTTTTTCAATTTTTCTGTTCCAATAATTCTTACAATAAACTGAATTTTTCCTTCCAATGTTTATAGTTAACGTTATTTGTCTCATATACGACCTTGCCAGCTATTATATAAATTTAGTGAATCTTCTTGGTGACAAGAATACACATGAAACGTGTCTAATATAGGTCTATGATAATTTCTATTTGGATCAATAATGTCAGATTATAGAAATACAAGAATAGCGAAGACAAATATAATGTATAATCTTGAACGGGTAACGAACTATGATATACTCGGACTATTTCTGTGAAGATAATTGAACAATTAATATAATAGAAAATCAGTTGTAATTGAGAAACAAGATCGTATTGGACATATGCTTATATGAATTTTTTTTTCTAATCTTAGTATAGTGAATTTGGCTCTGAAATTATGACCTGTGTAGAGAATCCTTTCTTATTCCGATATACATATGTTTGTTTTATAATAACAAGACACTTTAATAAAGTATTTTAGAGAACCAAAATAAGATAAACAAATTTTATGTTCGATTAAAATATTTGACTTAGATTTTCGTAAGTTAGCATTTTCTATTTTATACCTTTCCGAGTATAAAAATTGTTAGCTCGTTATAAAATTAATCGATCAAACATAATTGGACGATTTGAAAATATTTATGCCATCTGAATACTATATTACAAAAATTTAATAATATTTAACACCCTGGCAATTCTTTATACACTGAGCTCTGATAAATATCGATATAATATTTTTAAACCCGGTAAGATTTCGTGAAATTTCGAGAGAAATAAAAAATTGCTTTTATTGGATTTATTATAATTGGACCAACTACTTTCATATGTCTCTCCAAAATGAATTTCCAATGTATGTTTTCATTTGGTTTAAGTTTTCCATGAATGATCTTCAAATATATGTAGCGATTTAATTATTATGCTCACAAAATATACATACTCGTGTATCAATCTGTTACGTTTGATTACGAATATTTCCCTCCCCAGCGAATTCATGGCTTTCGTCGTCCATTGGGCTGCACCGCTCGTTTTCTCTACTTCTATCTTTCTGCAAAATTCGCGTTAATTCGCCCGCGAATTCCGTGAATTACTCTGAATTCCGCGAATTACAGCGAATTCTGCGGAAAGGTAGAAGTAGGGGAACTAAGCCAAACAGCCCGACGGATGGCGAAAAGCGATGAAGCCCTCTGGAGGGAGAAATATTGTGTGCATTGTTTGGGTATAATTTCAAATATACTGAATTTAGTACCTTTAATATGCAAGGAACCTAATTAATTCAACATGTAAATTGAAAAGAAAGATACTCTAATTTACACACTCCGCTTGTAAAGTTTTAAAATATTCTAAAAATTTTATTGATCAGAATGTTACGTTCTTCTAACAATCTGTAAACTCTCACAATCAGTGTTTTTAATGCATTAGTTATATTATTGCTTATTTAACTATGTGATTTTTATGCAGAATTAACAAAAGCATGATTTTGGGAGAAATTCTGTAAAGTTTTATAACACTTATGCTAATATTTATGATCGTTACACAGGATGGGTCGGAATTCATAGTACAACCGAGCAGGGAGTGATCTTGTACAACATTTAAAAAAAGTATTAATATACCAAACGTTTAGTGCAGAATAAAGTAAAGTTACATAATGATTTTCGAAATATTTTTATTACAGTAGTAATACACAAGTGTTATGATTATACATTTCTAGTTTGAAGTGTAGCCATCAATTTAAGCAACAAATGTTATTAGATAATTCAGTTTTAATAGTTTATTAGTTGACGAGCACATAGTACATTAATATATAGTGACTCGTTTTAGTAAAATTTAGTTATCTATACCGATTCACCTTATCAGTGTATTATAGTGTCTTCCAAGAGACTCGATTATGAAAATTTAGTCATGTATAGTGGTTCATTTTGTGTATAATTTCTTCAGCATAATTTAGTATTCTTATGATAAAATTATCAGTGGCAGTCTCAGCGAGTTTCTAAAGTAGCTAAATTTTTTGGATCTTATTTTTACTTTATAGACAAGTATGTCTTGTTTTTTGGTTAATTTGCTTATATAACCAAAATAGGCTCCGTTCTTCTTCTTTTTTTATAACAATGCAGATGTAAATTTTCTTCAACGTACAATTTGTTTTCATTGTATCATTTATTTATTATTAATTCTCTATAGCTTGCTTCCATTTTTTATGGACATCTTATCTATAAACATTTCAGTTTCTTGATAAGACTCATAGTATCGATCATTGGAACATAACATCGACTGATCATGCGAGTGTTTATACTTCATCATTCTAAAGTAATGTTTACATTGAAAACTCTTCGTCGTTCGAATGCTTTTGTGATGCTCTTTCAGTCAACGTTTCTAAGAAATTGTTTGTAATCATCGTTTACCATGCCGGATCATTTATTTCTTAAAGATTAATCGGTACAACTATTATTTTCTATAAAAAAAAAGTATTAAGCTATTCATATTAAAAGACTATTAATTTAATAGTTGTTTACAGAAGCCAATTAACGTTCTGTACACTCGTCCTACCGTGTTAAGAGATAATTGTTTAATTTCGAAGTCGTTTGGACACTTTTATGAGCCACTGTTCGGCTACATTTGACTCGGAAAAAGAAACAAGCGACCATAATTGACGTCCTCTACTCTAAATATTCCTTTATCCGAAAATTTTCATGTTAGTACTACCGTGACTTTAGAAAATCATTAATATATTCGCATAAGATCATTTTATAATATTCTTTATGAAGTAATGGTTTTGTCACACGTTGCTAACCCTTGGATTTGCAAATGTTAAGACCAACCTTTATATTTTCGAAATCAAAAGGAAATATTTGAGCGTATTAGCGAACAACTACTATAACAGAAAAACAGTTGTAATTGAGAAACAAGATCGTATTGGACATATGCTTGTATGAATTTTCTTTCTTATCTTAGTATACTGAATTTGACTCTGAAGTTATGACCTGTAGAGAATCCTTTTTTATTCCGATATACACATGTTTACAAACTAGACTTAATTTTCATTAATGTCATATTTAGAATGAAAATAATTCACGTGCAAATATCGAAGTAAATCGTCGCCATTAAATCTCATACAATAATTAGATATTCTTATAGATACATTGCTTTCGTATGTTTTCTTCAAAAGGCTAACGAGACTTCTAAACTTATCAAATGTTCCTCTTGAGAGAAAAATACAGTATTCTGTGGGGAAATGTTAGGCTTGCAAGCAAATTAATCAAGAATTTCTTTAAACAATAACCACACGACTCAAACTAAATGACTTGAAAAACGAAGTCGAAAACATTTTATAATAAAATATTCTATTCGATTAATATTAATATCAATAAATTCTTACCATAATAATTTTACACATCTATTTTAATTGATCAAGTAACGGTAACTTCCAACGTAAAGATATTCAGCATGACCGATAGATTCCTACAGCTACGAATAATATTATTTTTTACAGTAAAAATAGATAAACTTTTTACTCGTTTTCAATAGTATTTACAGGTTCGATAGTAAATCGTACTCCCTTAATAAAGTGAACGTGACAGTAAAAGTGCTAATTTGGGCAACCGCGATCGTTTCGGTTATCGACAGAAGGGTTAATTGTAGTCGGCGCAACGATCGTTAAGAATCGGGAAAATTACAAGCACCGCGGGACAGCGATCGACGCTGCCCGCCGTGATAAATAACTTGTCAAAAGCGTGGCCGCGTGACGCTGCCGAGGAGAAAGGTGCGCGCGCGTTACAAAGTCGCGCGCCGCGGCGGAGCGTTCTGCGCGCGGCGCGTACGGTTTCTTACGTCCTACTCTTTTTTCCTCCGTCTCCGTCGTTCGTTCGCCGCGGTTCCGCCATGACCTACCCCAAGCGGTCGACGGGAAAAAGAAGGAGAAAAGGGGGGCGGTGGGGGACGGCGTAGAGGGACGCGGGCTCCGCGAGCGGAGAAAAACGAGAGAAGGAGAGAGAACTCACGCGCCCACACACGGCCGAGTCCGCGGGCGCGGATGAACGGGAGAAGAGAGGTTGGCTCGCGCTGGCGAAAGAACGAGACGGAACGGCACTCGGACGAGGAAAAAGGGAGGGCGAGACGCGCGGATACGGAGTTTATTCTTTGTGTCGCGCGTATGGCTGCGCGCTTTTTTTTTATCGTTCGTTGACTCCGCCGCTGTTCTGCAGCCGCAGAGAACGCGTTCACCGCATCGCTCGCCACGATAAGATTACACCAGCAGGGGCGGTGGTCGTGCACGATGCACGCGCGCCAACGTCCCAACGATTTTCACGGAGCGCTGGTCCAGATTCCGAATTCGAATCCGCGCGCGAGCCTCCCGTCGCGATCGCACGATTGTTTTCTGCGAATGCTCAATGGGGTCCGCGACAGGACGGAACAAACGTGGACGCAATCCAAATAGGCCATAGACGGCACCGAGATGCGTCATTTCTTATAGCATCCGAGATGCGTCATCGGACCCCTGACCAGACCAGCCACGATGCTAACGAAACGCCGGGATATAGGTCTAAAAGATTACGGTTTACGTTTAGGAGATTCGTACATTGTCCATTGCTTGAATACAGACTACGAAAGCCTACTAAAACATCCAACAAAGAATTTGGATGTACCTTCTAAGGGAATACAACATTTGTTAACGGGAATAAACCTTTTAGCACAAGAGATGTAATATGTAAGGAGCTACAAATATGGATTTTACGTAATCAAAATTATATAGAATATAGAAATACATAAGCGGAGAATGTAAAGAAAAGACACGTTTACTTGGATATTTACTATCTATTCCGTAAGAAAGTGTATTTGAATTAGTAGTAGGTGGAAAAGTCTCCGAGTGCAAAGGGTTAAGTCTGAGTAAATAGAAATGGAAATACTCATTGCCATCTTTGGGACATAACATTTCTTCCCGCGTACCGGATTTACTTTAATAGCCTTCCTCGTGCTATGCTTCGCGGTCCACCGGATGGTGTTGTTTCATTTCATTAAAATTTTGCTCGATCATCCACTGCTGTTCTGTCGTAATAGACGCTACATCACTATGAATCGATATCCCTCTTTTTATTTGAACGTGGTCCAACGAACTCCAATTTCCTAAACATACCGTTGTATTATCGATTAAAACGATAGTTATTAATTTAAGCTTCGTTCGAAGTATCCACTGATCCACACATTTACGTTATGGAAGAGACTAGAACGTCCAACTGTTCGCTTGGTCGTAAAAGTTTGAGAAATACTGCTTCGGGGTACGTACACTTCTAATTTAAGCAAGGATTATCTTCTATAATTTGCCGAACCTTTCGAGCGACCGTTATCTTACGTAGTACCGATAATTATTGCAAACGGGAGACGGACGTGTACGCAGCAGCCATTAACCTGCACTCGTTGCGCTTGAACGCGATACATCGAGGCGCGAGATCGTCGATCCGAGAAGAACGATGTTCGATCGAGACTCGTTGGAACAGGTAAAAAGCTGAGAAAATGCAGAGGAGGGAAAAGGTCGAGAAAACCCTTGAGATACGATTTCGTTGGTCGGGACGAAGTTAAGAAAACTCGCCGGTCAGAAGAGAGACCGCGCGCGTATCCCAGAACCTTTCCTCTCCTCTGGTTGGAACTGCCGCGGCAAAAGATCGTTGCCCTTCTAAATATAAGTTTGCAAAATCGAACAGCAAAACTGCGGAGTTTTGCCGTGGTCTGTGCGGCTCTGTGTGTATATTGCCGGTAGATCAGCCCCCTTCTTCTTCTTCTTCTTCTTCTTCCCTTCTTCTTCGTCTTCTTCTGCTGGCTGCACGCTGCTCTCGCGCTCCTCTTCCTAGCGTGTCGTTTGGTCCTCCTCCGTCAGAGCGTATCCTCTCGTTGGCTCTCTCCTACTCCCTCGAGTAGGAGCCCATATCCACCACCTCCTTCGGGTCCCCTCTTCGGGTCCCTCCAACGCCGATCCCCACTGTTCTTGCTCCGTGACCTCGAAGGCCTGCGAATCCGCTCTTTCGTTCGCGTCGACTTTCGGACAAAATTCGCCTGCTCCCCTGACCGTAGTCGTAGGTCAGGATCCGACGCGGCGCGCTGTAGCTGCTACACACCGAACGGGAACCGTAGAATGATCCGGGACCCCTTCTGGCGAATACGAGACGAGCCCAGGACGACGCCGCATAGCGGAACCTCCGTAATCCCGACTCGTTCTGGACGACCATTCCAGTTGCAAAATTCTCCAATTTCACCGCTGCTCTTTTGCCTTCTTACTATGACGATTGTCAACGACTAGAACTCGTAGATCAGGGGTTACAACAAATACCAAGACGATAGTTTGGATTAATAGAGAACTGCGGCTAATAATTAATTAACCTTCTCTAAATCTAAATCTGACTTAATCCTGCTGGATCATTGCTCGTAGGAACTCCCGAGTCGAACGCTCGTTGAAAAATTCCTTGCTCGTTTGTATTTTGTAACCGCGTTTCTATTGTCCGTTGGTCTCGAAGAAACTCACGGCAAAGCTCGAATTTACGGAACACGTGACGTACACAACGCGTATATCGCAGCGTTTACCAGCCTTCGAAATATTGATAGCAGTCGTTTATTTCTGGAGCAAGAAGGGCGGGATCGCGGGTAAAAACAGAGCGCTTGTAAGACGAATGATCGATGGACGGGGGGAGCGGAAAGTCGACGGGCCGGGGCTGTCGGAGACGGAAAGCGATGCGCGAAACAACGGAGATAAAAAAAATCCGACCGTGTGGAAAAAATAACCGAGCCGGAATCTAGGTCAGCGGGGCTCCGCAATCGCAATGTGCCAATGTCAGCTGCATGGATAGCAAGAGCAGCGAAACCGCGAGCAACGGAAAGTGTCCTCGCGTGGATCGTCGATCTTCGTGGATCGAGCGAAAAATCTCGCGTACCAAGAAGAAACAAAAAAGCGACGGTGAACCCCCAAAACTGGAAACCTGATCGACAGCGAGCTCGACGAGGAAATCGCGACATCGAGGAAAGATTTCGCCCAAACAGTTTTTTTCTCGAGAAACTTATCCCGCGAGGCGAACGAAAGAGCAACAGAGCGTTCGGAGCGTGCACGTTGCAGCGGCGAACGGCCAGCGTCATCGTCATCGTCATCTCGTGTATGCGTGGGTGAATAGCCTAGCCGGTCTCGAGCAACAGAGACGGGACAGAGAGACGAGAGAACCTCGAAGGGGGACGGAGCAGAGAGAGAAGGCGAGCAAATCGAGAGAACAGAACGAGCAGTTCTCGCGAAAAAGAGACGGCGCGTATCGTGCAGCAGAGGGGGATGTGGAGAAGCCGCGAGAAGGAAGAAAGACGCCCGCTACCGCTCCGCTCTCTCCTCTTTATCCCGGAGTCCTGTTCCCGCGAGATCTGAAAAATCTTGGCTAGATTTCGGGTCCTTGAACTCGCGACTCGTCGAAACCGCGAAGACCATCGAATTGGGGGATCTCCCAGGCCCAGCCAATCGGGAACACCCGGTCGGGGATCAAACGGTCTCTAGAATCGTTTAGGGTCCCGCGTCGTCATCCCTCCTAGACTCGTAGATAAAACGTACGCGATCCTCGTCAGCGGGATGGCAAAGCCGCAACCCCACTCCGTACTCTCGTGGATCCGCTCTGGTAGCTTCTAGAGGCAAGTATTCTACCTTCGGACCTTCGCGCCAGTGCCCCCCACCGGCTGGTATCCGGCCAATCGGCCGCGAGGACGCCGGCGTGAAGCCTACGCGACGGCGGGCAGGCCGATTCTCGCCGGCGCCCCAGCATTTTATACGGAAAAGACTCTTTAACGAAGCACAAGGTGCGCACGCACGACCAACTTCACGCGACACCACGCGCGCACCGCGTCACACGCACACGGGGAGGCGAGAGTGCGACGAAGACGACGACGACGACGACGACGACGACGACGAAAACGACGACGACGACGACGACCGCTGACAGAAACAACGTTTTCCATCTCCTCCTCTCCCCTGGTTCGACTCCCTCTCCCCCCTTTGGACGTCGTATTTTTCCCGGCGACGAGTCGCGAGCATCGTGAATCGAGAGAACAACACCGGCAGACTTCGTAAAACGTGAGGATTCAGCGCGAGGATCGATGGTCGATCTGGATCTGAGCGGTTCGATGGTTCGCGCGGAGGGCGCCGAGAAAGAGATCGGTCTCGCGTCGCGAGGAAAAACCACGGAGGATGAGTGACAACGTGCGCGGCATTGACAGCTGACAGCGCGCGAGGAATCCTCTCCGTCTCTCCCGCAACGCCGTCTCCGTGTCTCCTCTTCGTCTTCGATCTCGACGGTGTCCCCGCGACAGTGTATACCTTTCCTGCTCTATCCTGGCTCCCTTCGTTCTCCGCGTCTTCTTCTTCGTCATCCTCCTCCGGCCGTACTTCGCCGCCCCCACCAAGTGACCAACCGCGCCGCGAAGTGCCGAACGATGAACTCGGGCAACAGTGTGCCATATTTTGTGATCTTTTTACCTAGCTCCTACCACCGCGTTTTAACTGTGATCCACCTACTCTAGAAAACCGTGCACGATTGAGGTAAGGAGACATACTCTAACTTGTACCAGCGTAACAGGCAAACGGAGACAGGGCGCGGATGGCGGCGCGATCGTTTTCCTTTTCGCGTTGCTCGCGTGTCGCAAAGAATTTTCGTTCGATCATCGTTGATCGATCCTTAGGCGCCATCCGCGCCCGTCTCTCGGTGAATCTCCTCTGTCGGGGAGCTGGACAACCGATAACCAGAGACACCGTCGTCTATCCGCGGGATCACGTGCGTCGGGTACGCGCATTCCAGAACGAGGACGACGCGCTCCTTCGAGCGCGAAACACCGCCAACTGGATCGACTCGAAGTCGACGTGTCTCGCCGGAGAAAGATCCTTTCGTCTCCCCCAGCGGGGAAAACGTACACTCGCGGTGCGTTCCGCGCTGCCGCACTCTCGAAATCGAGCCTCCGTTCTCGCACAAAGAAAGTATTCATCGCGAGAAGCTCGATCGGCGGTACCGTTCACCTTGTGACACTGGACCCCCTCTTCGGTTGCTTCCACGACTGTTCTCCTCAGCTTAGCGTAATCGATCGCGATCGGTCCGGATCGGAGACCGCGTACGATCCGATTTCGTGCATCGACACGGTAGCCATTCCTCCGGATCGTTTTCGAGGCGTTAGAGAATGCATGTGTCCGTGGTTATGGTCGGCGTTTCGGCCGCGTCTGTTTTTCGGGGTGCACTGATCCCGCCGCGAGCTCCGAGCGAATCCACGACCTGCTCCAACCGACTGATCGACCTCCCGCGGAGGCTCGTCACTTGCCAGTCGCCGTGGAACGTGTCCCGAACAGTTTCGTGTACCTCTCTCCCGGTACACGTACCAGCCGTAGCGCGCTAGAGCATTTTTCGCGAGCCGCGAGCCACGGTCGCGCGGCAGGCGATTCTAAGATGGAGCGAAACACCATTTGCATGCGTCGCGGAGCGAAAGAGAAAGAAAGGTGGGGCGAGAGCGAGAGATCGACAGCAGAGAGGGAGAAGGAAACATGCCGCTGGGAGGAAAGGAGATAAACCGTGAGAGATAGCGCGAGCGCGTATGCAGATCGCGGCGCGCAGCGGCGCGCTCCGAAAGAAAAATTCCTTCGGCGGTAAAAACTCGACCCTTTGGTCGCGTGAGCCGTGGGAAATTTCGCCCCGGGGGGAGGCGATTCGAATCGCGGGCTGCGCCCCGCGCTCGCACACAAACAAGATCCAACGGGTGGGTTCGAGATCTCGACGTGGCCCCGGTGTACTTCGCGACGAGTCCGAGAGTTTTCCGGGGGGCTGAGAGTTCGCGGACGATTTTTTCGAGTTCAACGACTCGACCGCTGGCCAGGCGAGGCGGATACACACGGGGTTTGAGAAATGTCAAGAAACGCAGGCACCGTCTCTCGGTGGCGGGCGGGAGTCGCGAGAGGAGAGACGAACGCGAAAAGAGAAAGAGAGTAGCGGGACAGATGGAAAAGGAGGAATGGGAGAAAGACCCGAGGAGAGCAGACGTGGCAACGGCGCGAATGCAGAATGCACGCTGACATAAAACATACATATATGCAGGATGCAGCGAGCAGCATCCCGAGCCTTCTCTTCTAGGAGCGAACGCTGCTAGACGCGACCGTCAGTTGACGCAACTTTACTCCGAAACGTTGCCGGTTCCCTTGAAAACGTTTCGCGTTCCTCTCGATAAGTTCCGCGACAATCGATATTTATCGTATTCCGAGAATAGGACTCTGACGATCGAAAAAAATCTAATCGTTACGAGTAGACGTTTTATTGCATCAACCCTTCGAGACGTTTCTGATGTTTCGTTTCTGACTGCCCACGCGCAATTTAGCTGCTTTCACTCGTGTGTATTAACGAGAACCCAATTTACAGTAATATGTTCGATAACTTGCAAATTGTGTCTTATCTTTAATCCTAATATAAAATTGGTCGTCTTATATTATCTTCCGAGACACTCTCAAACGTAAATGTTTCACGTATGTCGTACGTTTCTCTTCTTCTTCTTTGTACTTTACGGTTGGAGCATACTTCACGGTCGTTATATTCTTCTTCGAAATGGGAAATAATTAGATTCGATCCTCCGTCTAAACGTTGCTGTTGCTCACACGAGAACAGTCTCTGTTTTAACTAACAGTGTAATAGGAACACAAATCGAAATATTTCATATTTCACTCGCATTAAAGTAATCGCAAATAGTAGAATAGAATCACTAGGAAAGGGGGGCGACATTGAAATTTTTGTGACATACGTCGCAATCGCATCATGGTGAAACATGATTTAGAGAAGGTTGGGAAACACTGGTTCAAACGCAACTATGTTTACATATACCTCAATGTACATACGTATAGTGGCGAGCGAAAGTTTCCGAGCAGTTAGTTTTATGTTTTAAATGTGCATAAGTACGCTTTAGAGGGAGAAAAAAAGAATGAATTCTGAATAACATAGAATTAAATTATAATGATCTGGAAGGTGGAATCGTGTAGCTGAAACATTTATTTCATTATCAAAATATACTACACTCTCTACAAAATGAATGAATCTTAAAACGTATCTTTTGTAAAAAAAAATTTTTGTCATTTTTTTCAATTCAAACACTTTCCTTCTGAAATTATAACTTAAAATACTTGCGTTTAATAATCGTTTTCTATATTCTATATTCTTCTTTTACTTATACGGACATTTTTTTACTCCAAGTACTTTTAGTATGAACAGATATTAATATCATTGTATTACAATTTCTGGAGTACATTTGTGCACTACATTTGTGTTATGTCATACATACACCATACAAATTTTTTTTGCAGTTTTTTTCATGCCAATTGCATAAGTCGTTAAGCAAGAATATCCTGATCATCCGCAAACTGGTTAATGAGCATAAGAAACATAAGACGAAAGAAGCTATTATACTATTCTCATTCTCCAGAATCTTGATGTAAAAAGAAATGAGGTTATACAATCGACAATAATCGTTTTGATGTCAATTGTTGCAATATTACTTACGATATATTGTTAATAGTAATTAAGAAACGCGTAAAAGGTTTACTTTATTCGCCAATTTAAATTCAAGCAAAACATCACCGAGAGAATGTGACTTTAAATGTGAAATTGACTTTAATGATTTTAAAGAAGAATTACTCCAATTTATACATTTCGCAAAAAATTGAAATTTAATGCAGGCAATTGAAAGAGGACTGGCATCAACTTTTCTTAATGCGGAAATAATTACAAAATGTTTTTGTTAGTCCCTATTTGCAATAAAACGATTCATTAAATTCAAATGTCAGCAAATAAATTTTCAAAATTTGGGTATTTAAATGTCTTATTCGATTATTATCATTTCGACGAACGAATAAAACACGGGTCTTCTAAAATAGTGTACATTAAACGAGTAAATGTTTTATGAGAAATTATCCGAGCAACTGTCTTAAAATTAACAGAATTACTTTTTATTGCAATAGCTTTGCAATGGCTATAAAAGGACAAAAAAATGTAAATGACTGCTTATGAATAAAAAATATAAACATAATACATTTCCATTATTAAATTCAAATGAATGGAATGTCACTAATAAACTATTTGAAACAAAAATCATGTTAGAAATTCCTTTAGACAAGAAAAATTAAGCAAGTCATCAATAATACTAATGGAACTGATATAATATGCAATTTCTTGGTCCAATTACTATTTTGGGTTCAAAAAATCTATTAGATTTGAAACTATTATACAATAGTTTCAAAGGATTCTAATGTTCCTTGGGTGGGTATTCTTGTCTTACACAACAATCAGCGCAACTGACTGAAAACTGACTGAAAATCATTTATTTAGCACGCTCATTGCCACGCGTCACATTTGGTTATCTATTTTATATCCTTATAAACTATCAACTATTGTCACATTGTAGGCATTGCTATATTCATTATTTTGTAATAAATAAGATTATTACAAATGTAGTATGGTTCGTGGCGTATAGTTTTCCAACAAAATAGTGATAACGAACGTGTTAACTAATATTTAACCCTTTACAATACAATTACGAGTCTGACACGTCACAAGTTCTTTATGTCAAGTTTCACAATCATGAGGCTACGGCTTTCGAATTTTATATACTAAAATCAACACAGTTTTACGTTCACGAACAAATTTAAACAAAATTAAATAGTATGAGTTTAAAAAATTATATTAAATCGTACATTAAGGGGTTGAAATTTATTTTGAGAAACGTTGAGGTCCACTGGACAGCAAAGAGAAGAACAGGTTAAAAATCACTGGCATACTCAATGTAGAGTGGGATGCGTGAAACGGGGTCATTGACACGCGAGTTTGTAGATTTTCCGGGCGATCGGAGTCCCGGCTCGTAGCGGCTCGATATTTTCGGCCGGCTTCGAACCCCTTTCTTTTATCTTCGTGGCTTGCTGAACGAGGGACGAAGGAAAGAGAGGGAACGAGCGCATCGTGGCTGCTGAACCTGACCTCCGACAATGCACGCCGGCGTCGGCGGCATTCCGTCCAAGCCTCCGCGCGACTCGCTGTTTCTCTTTCCTTCGCCTCGTCTTTCTCCCGCGAAACCGCGTGCTTGCTATTAAAATAAATTAGAGTTCGCGAGGGACCCGAGCGGCCCTTTACGTCGATACGGTTTCCGTTCCTAACGGACCGTGTCTCGCTACAGGTCGAAATTTCACGAAAACGCTGACCGTAGCCCGCCGCCCGCCGCCGGGCGAAGGACATCAACTTCTCTTTTGTCCTTCGGTCGTGATTTGTACGCTGTTACGCGAACGGCTTCAGGGTCGTCCCCGGTGTCGAGGATTCAGCAATCGGTCATGCACTCGGTCAAGGTTACGCCATTATCGACGCGTTAATACCTCGCTGATCTACTGTGCAAACGATCCATCGGCGATACCGAATGACGTTTTTCGTCGTAGATCAACGGTATGCGTTTACTGGTCGCTCGACCGTGTTCCGTGAAAACGACGATCCCGTCGGGAACCTCGCGAAGTATTAGTCAGCGAGTGGAACTGCAGGGAGAGAATTAACGTGTTTGTTGCCGAGTAGGTAGATTTAGCTCCTTGCGCCCAGTCTGACCGTCGATGGAGATAGATTTACCTCGACTACTACGCGTTTACCGCTACCATTTTGTTTGTGGTGGGGATCTATTTACTTTCTGATCAATTTCACACGGTAGACGTAGCCTTAGTTCTCCGTTCGAAGGCAAACGTAATCTACGAATTTTTAAACGTGGTTCGGACATGTTTTACAATTTTCTATTTTTCTCTTTTTCGTTACGTACTTTTTGTGTTTTGTCGAAGTTACATCGAAGATAGTTTTTCGATTCTCAAAATAATACCTGGTCAAGATTTTATTTAGATTAGCGACTGCAAAACTGTAACTAGTATTTTTAGAAAAATTGGGAATTATTTTATTTAACCTTCGAATGGCGGAAATTTCATTTTGACTCGAATTTGGGTTTTAATATCTTCCATTATAGTAAAAGGTTTTCGATTGAATTTTTCCATTAACAGATTTGTAAATTCCTTGTTTATGAGTATCATTGATTTTACAAACTCACTTTGACTTGATTTTTGTGTTTAGGAGTATGTTTGACATTTGCTCAAATTTTAATGTGAAAAAGAGAAATATTTCATGGTCAGAATATTTGCCATTTTATAGTGTTTCTAATGACACTAATATTATTTTAGATTTTACAAATATTAAGGGTCATTTATTCTACTGTTTGAAAGGAACGGCATAAGCTTGAAGCGTCGGTTATCAATGACCGCCATGGCAGTCACAGTGCTAAGAAAATGCCTTTTGATAAAATGTATACATTTCTGTAAATGTATTCTTTCCAATCTTAAACATGTTTACTTATGATATGACAATGTAATGACTCGTGATGATACGACTGAAAAATTGTCATTAACATATTATCGACCGAGATAAAATAATTCCAGTCTTTGTGCGTACCCTTTTTCCATCCAATACCTCAATTGTAAAAGTATTATCCATTTCTGAGGAAAACCACAGGGATAATTTCTTTTCGGCTGAAAAGTAAGCATTTTTGGGTTTCAATTAACTAAGTTTATTTATTTCAACAAATATCTTTTTACGTGAATAAAGTATCTCTATGGTAGGATAGATTAGAAAAAATCATAATGTTACGTAGCTATCAAATAGTTTTTCATAATATAAACCAGGACAGTTTGAAAATTTTTTAACTGACAAAATGGTGGAGTTATAAAAGAAAATTTGAGTCTTTTAAGAAAACAGTTTGATCATTGTTCACATATGTACAAAGAAGAAACAACTGATAACGATAAAGGAATAACTGGTTCCAGCTATACGTACGCTATAAAGAAAGGTTTGCTTCGAAGGTGAAGTCAATCGGATTGTTAGTGTTCGAGTTAACCCTCCCACAAATCCGAAACATGTAATTTTGAGATAAACGCGTTTAAAGTTTCGCCTGCATCTACTTGAACTGCGCTGGTTATATCTACTCTCCTAATGCGCCGTGCTCTTCAAACTTCCATAACGATCACAATTTTTCAAATTTGTTAAAAATAAAATGAACTTCAAATTTATGGAAAGTGTTTCTAGAAAGGGTTTTTGGCCAAAAAAAAAACAACACTCTAAAAGAATTATGTACATATAACAAAGCAAAGATATTTCTAGTGACTCTAATCGACAGTCGTTTTAATAGTTAGGGGTGGATACGAGGGGGTTGGCTACAGGAATTTGACCACTGCATTGTCTTCGTCCAAACTTGAATTTTAATTGCACAAGTGAACTTATTATTCCACGACAAATATTTCTATCTGTAATTTCTAGTGTGGAGATTCTTGAATTAACATTCCTGCCCTCTTGGAGCCCTTTTGGATCTACCACTGACCGTGAAGAGATCCACACTTTTTAATATTCAACAAACTCTATTATTCGAATTCCAATCGTTCAAACGATTTTTCCCGAAGTCTCAAAACTTTCGTGAGTTTTTATTATCCCTCCCACGCTTCATACTCTTTCTTGTAGAGTGATTGCTATAGTAAAATAACTCAAAACTGTACGAGAATGAGAAAAAACAATCGTTCACGTATTATGACGGCAATTTTAAGGCTATTATTCGAATTTCAATCGTTCAAACGATTTTTCCCAAAGTCTCGGAACTTTCGTGATTTTTTATTAGCCCTCCCACGCTTCATACTCTTTCTTGTAGAGTGATTGCTATAGTAAAATAACTCAAAACTGTACGAGAATGAGAAAAAACAATCGTTCGCGTATTATGACGGCTATTTTAAGGCGTAATATTAACATCCATCCTAAAGACAACGTCCTGGATTTCCGTGAACGTTCTCGGACAATCGAGTAAGCTGAAGGCACGTCGGATAGAAGGAAAAAGCATCGTTCACGGTGCACGTCGAGGCACGCGATGAAAAGGCAGTAAGAAGAGCGAAAGAAATTATATTCCACGGACTGTACCAGGAGAACTGACCACGGACAAACCCGTTCATATTGTTTTACCTTCCCGCAGCCGCGGCCGCGACCGCGGCTGGGTTCGTCGTGTCTGCGCGTCGGCGTGTCGACTGTTAGCATACGTATGATATGATAAAAAAAAAAAAGAATACTGTGACGCGAGCACAAGGTTACTGCCACAAGCCGGTGATACGCACCACCCCACCAAGGCTGCCAGCCTCTCGCGATCGCCTCGCTCGGAATGATGTTTCTTTTGCCGTTGGTGACGCTTGAAAAAATTATTCTGCGATCCGTTGAACCGAACATTTGCATCTACACTGCCGCTCATCGGTACGAGAACACTTGGACTAAACGTTCTCAGTCTTTGGATTATTATACAGGGTGTTCGGGCACCGCTGGGAAAAATTTTAATGGGAGATTCTAGAGGCCGAAATAAGGCGAAAATCAAGAATATCAATTTCTTGACTGAGGCTTCACTAAAAAGTAATTTGCAAATTAAATTAAAAAATTTCAAATCGTTCTGGAAAAATTATTTTTGGTTGCAGGGGTCAATTACAATCATTTTTTGTCATTATACATACCCCCGAAATCCTACACATTTTCGAGAAAAAAATTCCTTACCGAAAATATAATTTGTGGCCAGAAATGTCAGCCCAAAATTTCATGCGAATCTTTAAAACGTCATAACTCCTGAACGGATTGGACGATTTTAATGTTTAAAAAAGCAAATTACGCGTATTTTGATGGAGAATATGTACAGATTGCAAAAGTATTCGAAAAGTTGGTCCTTGACCCCGAAAAATGAGAAAAACACCATAAAAATTGTCTAATTTTCAAACAGCCACAACTCCTACAATTGTGAATATATTTCAATGAAACTTTTTTCTGAAGTAGAGCTCATAGATACCTACAAAAAAGTATTAGACAACATTTCTGTACAGCGTCAAACAAATTTATTAAAAATGAAAAACCAATTTTTAGGACAAATCGACAGGGGGTAGGTGCCTAAATTTTTCGACGAAAAAAAAATTTTTCAAATCGTTCTAAAAAAATTATTTTCAGTTGCAGGGGTCAACTACAATAATTTTTGGTGAATAGACCTACCCCCGAAATCTTACCCATTTTCTAGAAAAAAATTCAGTGCAGGCGAAACTTCAAACGTTAATAACTTTTTAACGAAATCTCCATCAACAAATTAGTATTCTTAATTTTCGTCTTATTTTGACCTCTAGAATCTCCCATTACAATTTCTCCCAGGGGTGGCCGAACACCCTGTATGTAACTATTCCAAGAATTTTTTTCTTCAGATTAATTTAATGGTTAAACTTTCAACTCTTACGTTTGTAAGTTGAATTTTCTTGGAAATTCTTTTACTCCTTGAAATTGTATCGGAAACTGCCATGAATTTAGAGACTGAAGTCCACATTTTACAACGGTCAGAGCGGAACTTGATATAAAATTTTGTTCGGCCTCTCATTTCACTTTATACGCTTTGGAAATTTATTTTTAAACTATGTTATAAAGCACGCATGATTTTAAAATTGAAGGTTTATTTTAAACTAAATTTCTCTTTTAAATTCATTTCAACATTGTTAAAACCTCTGGGGACCGTTTGAATTTGAAGGATTTTTTAGAGTAAAATCATCTTCGATTTCTCACTCGCTTCGTAGTATAAGGGAATCACTAAAGAAATTCAAGTTAGGAATGTGAAAGTAGAAGATTCAACCTTTAAAATAACCCCGGGAAGAACATTGGACGACTTCTTTTCTTGGAGTTATATAATAATCCAAAGATTAACAACTTTCGGTCGAGTGTTCTCGTACACAATGTATTTTTCATATTATAATTTGTGCAAATTTTGGTATCTGATAAGAATAATATACAAAAAGAAAATACGCAATTCACTCGATAAAAGAAAAAATGGAATACAAAATGGAAAACAATTAACATACACAATATCACACAAGATATCTTCATGCCAGTAAACACCAGTCCCATTACCAATAAAGAAAAAACTATAATGCCCAGTTTAAGAAGGAGCCATACAAAAATCACACACGACTATATTCTTGACAAAAGAGTTGTTTGAACGTTCCCATAAAAGACAACTTTTATGGGAACACACCACTAACAACAAACCACATTCTGTACAAGAGAACCACATAAGGAACAAAATTTAACGATGCATATGTGGGAAGTAGCACCGTTAAACATCGCTAATGACGCAAATATCGATACAACGTAAAAGAAAACCTGAAGAAGAAGAAGAAAACACGCCGTTGATATTGTAATAACAATATAAATTGCTACGAATGGTAAACGATGGCCGTATGGTGAGTGTGAAGCAGCAAAAGAGCCTCATAAACAACTACCAATGTTTTCTGCGGTTTCTAGACTCGACCAAGGTGTTAAAATAGTTTACAACTATCTTCGAACAGGAAACTAAAAAGTGGTTGTAACTTCTGCATTCTCCATTTTGAACTGTAAATCACTGAAAAGCAAAAACTCGACCAAGCGACTTTATTAAAACGTCTCAGAAAATATTGTGCAATTTTACTTAACTTGCATCTTGTATTTTTATTGTCCGTCGAAAGGAAGTGTATGTATTAATACTAATTATTCGAAAAGTTCCCTTTGCAATGATTACGAAGATATACGTTACCTTGAATTTGCGATTTCATCGTTTGTTTCTTTATTTTAGAAATTGTGGAAAAATCGAATTTCCGATGCTTTTACGCCATTACTGTGAACAAAACTGTAGTTATATAATTAGTACTATAATTTACTTATAATTCAGACAATGGCGCACTTTTGGAAAGAAATGGATTTCTAAAATTAGATACGTACATTTTTAATTTCGTATTTGAAAGCTGATACGATATCGTCCGAGAGAACAATATGTTTACCTACTTTTTAAGTTCCAAATTTGTAAAAATCGGTCAGTCGAAAATTAGTTTTAACGATTGTTTGATCATTTTATAAAGTATTTAAGGGAACGTTTCGTTTGATAACGAAAGTATTTAACGGCGTGAATTGAAAGTCGAAAATGAGACGCGTACGAACCGGCGTGGCATCGAAAACGTTAAAGGGCAAAGCAACAGGATAAAAAGAACTGTCCTTTCTAACGAAGGACGATCACCAAAACGAATCATACGGAACGTAGAATCTCTGTGAGCATTGGCTCAATTAATATCGTGGTCGCATTCGCAGCGGCTGGTTCGGTACCCGAGTCCCCGAGATTGTGGTTCTGCGACAGGCCGACGGAGCAGCGCGGCATAAAGAGCGCAAAAAGAAGGGAAGAGACGAGAAACAGCGGGATAGAAAGGGGGGATAAAGGGGGGCGGATGGAGAACTAGCGCGTAATCCGACACGTTCTTACATGGATGCAGCTGGATCTTAAATTCAATACACGCGTGGCGCTTTTTATCACCGCGTACGCCGCTCGATTCTTTCGAACGGATAATTACTCGACGACACGACGGTAGATGGATCGTCCCGATCATCGCGATCGATTAAGATAACCACGCGGAACAGAGGAGGAACCAATCTACCGGCGAGTCAATGAAAACCGTTAGACGTGAAAGGATCTTGGCCCCGCTCGATCCGCATGCAAAACTGGATGACGCGATGCGACTGCATTCTCGCGGCGGCCCTCGTCTTCGTCTATAATTCGCGAGAATGCGGAAACTACGCAAGTTCCGCGTGCAGGCGCGAAACCATCGGCAGGGACGAGCGTGCGCGCCCGTCGGGTAGATCGTAGCTGCAAAAATGGAGTCCTCGGGACTAAATAGCGACCGACGAGGACGTCGAAAAACTCGACAGCATCGGCGACGCGTTGTAAACGGATACCGGCCGCAAGCGGTTAATCGCGTATCTCGTGTCGTCGCGTCGAAGATGTATCGATTGCCTTCTTTTTCTGCGTCCTAATGAGCGCTCTGCATTACGCGATCGAGTTTCGACGCGCGGGTGGTCGGGACTGCGCGACGATCGTTTCTTCGGTCTGTTAAATCGGGGACTCCCGACGATTTCGCGGGAAATTTGAAACCTTATCCCGGTTTAACGATCGATTTTAAATACGGGCTGGGATTCTGGGGATAATTCTGACGCGTGTTTCGCCGACTGTGGCAGTTGAATATTTCTGAGAGCAGGAGCTAATGAATTGCCCGTTGTGTATGTAATGTAACAAAACCCAATGAAAGATGCGTACATGAAAATCGTTAATTTATTGGTTACGAGCATCGCACGAATCGACTCACTGACAAGGGGTGCGCCCCGACTATACCATTTCCATTTTAACGAGCTCTTTGTAGGATAATAGAATACACGATCTGTCCTAAAACTAAGTATAATCTTAAAGATGAATAAAACTAATCGACTAGTCATCGAGAAACACAGTCGTGGACAAAATTAAATGGGCACGTGTATTAAGGAAATAAATCTTTTCAAGTTATCAAACCCTGGGAAAACCCTTATTTTACCCTGGGAAAAATTTTAATGGGAGATTCTAGAGGCCAAAATAAGACCAAAGTCAAGAATATCAATTTGTTGACTGAAGCTTCGTTAGAAAGTTATTAAAAAATTAAATTAAAAAATTTCAAATCATTGTGAAAAAATTATTTTTAGTTTCAGCGGTTAATTGCGATCATTTTTGGTCAATACACATACATCCGAAATTCTACTCACTTTCGAGAAAAAAATTCATTACCGAAAATATAATGTCTGACCACAACTGTCTGGTTACCCTAAAAAAAAAAAAATTTCAAATCGTTCTAAAAAAATTATTTTTAGTTGCAGAGGTTAATTACAATCATTTTTGGTCAATACACATACCTCCGAAATTCTACTCACTTTCGAGAAAAAAATTCATTACCGAAAATCTAATGTGTGCCCGGAAATGTTTCTATAACTTTTTAACGAAGCCTCAATCAACAAATTAGTATCCTTGATTTTCGTCTTATTTTGACCTCTAGATTCTCCCATTAAAATTTTTCCCAGGGGTGACCGAACATCCTGCATAAATTAACAAAGTATAGTTTCGTAAAGTATTTATGGAAATCAATAGTAAAACTATTGAGGCACAATACCCGGTTCGAAGCAGAAACATAGCAAAATTCCTTAACATTGAAAGCAAACAAATACCTAACGAAGAAAAGAGTTATGACACTGTCTCCTTAGGCTGTAGTTACAATGGATGCATAGAGAGAAGGAAGATATTTTGGCGCTGTTGAATGTGGGTTTCCAGGTCGTGCTACACAACAATGATTTAAAAATTATAAGCTGTATAGTCTCCATCAAAATGAGCTGAATTAATCTTTAAATGTTAGACTTCAGAAACAATTCAATGTGATTAAAATGAAGGAGAAAGATTTTGTTTCATTTTCAACGATAATAAATAATCTTGCAAAGAAAAGTGTTAAGACTAGCTCGGTTAAAAACAAGCAACGATTCTAAGATTAATGAATAGATAATATTCTGTATACGTCATGTGCGTACACAGTGTTCAAACAAATAACCTGTAATGGTATCTCCACTCGTGGCAACCTTTTCGAGTTTGAACGTTGCCTATTGTTTATCTAGTACCCAGGTAGACGCAAAATAAAAGCTCCAAAATTTAGACTTACAAAGTCTCACACTGGAAAAAAATAGGAACTCGAACGTATCGATGAAGAGTTAGATTAAATAAAGATGTATTTTATGTATTTTTTTGACAATCGTGAAACATATGCCAGGTTTGATAATAGTTACTATTTACCATTTAATTCAATTATCAATTACATTTAATTACTTTTCCAAAAACTTTTTCCCCTGTAAATTTAAAGTATCGTGATACGTATGTAGCTATTTGTCCGTTGGCAACTCGCTTTTCGAAAAATGTATGCAAAACAAGAGAAGAATAAGCCGGAATTGTTCGAATCTATTCGTTCGGAATATCTTGCGTAATGAGAGACTCGGGTTCGAAAAAGATCCATTGTTTAAATTACCGTGCGACTCGTGGTTTTCCTGCCGGCTGAAAAGAAACACTCTCCGTCGAGGGTCTTCGAAAAATGGCCGGCCATAAATAAGGCGGTAGAATTTCCACGTGGATTCGCTAATAAATATACCACCCATAGAGATGCCCGGTATATTTGTATGCAAATCGATTGTAATGCGCAAGGAGCAGGGGGCAGAGAAGGAAGAGCGTGGCGGAGTGTAAATGCACGCGGCCGACGTCAGTTGTACGCAACACGCACGCACGCATACATATTTATACGCGTGCGGAGTGTGAAGCACGAACGCGTGCACGTGAACACGCATGCGCGCGCGCGCGCAAGAGAGAGTGCGTGCATGCACGCACGATGACTCAGAAACGAGTCCACGCGACAATGGAGCAGAAAAAGAGGAAGAAAACGATGAAACATCGAGGAGGTAGGAGCCGAAATCTCGCGAATCGCTTTTACTATCTTATTATTTGCCCCAACGAGCGACCCTCTCGATTTCGTTCCTTTTCCATTGGCGATTTGGAACAGGATCGTGGTCATTCGAAACTGTGACAGCGAGATTTTTCTGTTGCCAATGCGGGACATAGAGAACACTATAAAACTTAGGATCACTACCCTTGGATCGGAAGGAGCAAGTACACAGGAAGATAATTTTTGTAAGATAATCTGGGAAGGGCCAAAGAGAGGGTAATTTCGTTGCTTAATCAAAATGTGTTGACATAAATATACAATTTTAATCGAGCACCAGAACTTTTAATTGGTATCGTCGCAAAAATCAAATTATATCACAAATTAATATATGTACTTAACTATGGGTATTGAAAGTAATTTTGCAATAAATATACATGATAGAGGTCAATATTTAGAGGTCTAATGAAGTCTGCGGTACATGTAAAATTTGTATCGAAAGAACATTTTGCCTTATTTCGAGCCTGGGGTAATAATTATTTATTTTTCGTGTATCAATTCAAAACCATTTTACTATCTGAAAAAGAGTAATTTCTGAACAGTTTGTTTATTTAATAACGAAGTAAAATAATAAATTAATAATTAAATAAAGTAAATATTTAATAAATCCTTGTACAAATTCGCGGGTTTACTACGAACCTCTAGGGGTTCATGGTCCCCAGGTTCAAAACTAAAATTAAGACTCAACCATCGTCGAGTCTCCTTCAGCAAGCCCTTTGATTGGTATTGGAGCTAGTGAATTTCACCAAAGAAAGCAAAACTCATTTTCACCCCGTATACATAGTGAAAAATTAATAATTGATTGAAATTTCATAGCCGTACAAGGTCAAATACATATCTATAGATAAACCATAATGAGTCAAAGGTTAAAACATTCTGTAAAAGTTTTAGTTCTTTATATGGTGTAAATAAAATTGAAAGTAAGTAATAGAAGGAAGAAAACATTACATCAGAAGAGAAAATGGAACAAAAATATCCGAGAGAAATTAGTCTGCAATATGTTGAATCCAAACATCGTGTATTATGTTTTTATATCATTAAAATGAATGATTATTTTAACGGAACGATGCAATTCGTTTTGAAGTAAAAATTAAAAATTGCATGTCAAATTAGAAAAACACATTTGTTTTACTTGAAAGTTACATAAAGGTGTAATAACATCAGTATACGTTAAAATTGTGTACCATTCCTCTTCGAATTGTCACAGATCTGTTCTTCGAACTTTTAATCCTTATCATTTCCTGGAACTGTTCACTTTCGTTCAATTTCATCCTGGATATGCTCAAAAGAGAACGTTCCGGAGATGACAAAATCCCGATCGTGCGACAATATACAAAACATTCTCGATAAAAATATAAAACTCCACTCTATGGGGAGACTTCTAACGAGTTTCGCAGGTGATGTTACTCCAGAAACCAACGTATTTATCTCGATCCGACGCTGAACGTTTAAATCATTCTCAAATCCGTGATACTTTGGTAAAAAAGGAAAAAAACTATCGAACCGTGCACGTTCGACGGCGTTCGGTTTGGGAAAACGATATTCGTCGCTAAAAACGTGATCCTCCGACGCTGGAGAAAAATTGGGACGCGATTTTTTCCAAGATAGCAAAGGCCAGGCCGGCGAACTATGATAAACAAATGAGACTTGGCAACGCGGCTGGCGAACGACTGCAGCAGCCAAGGCCTGTCAGACTTTTCCCTCTCTCTGTCTGGTCCTCTGGTTTTTCTTTATTCCCATCTCGCTTCCGCGAGTTCGGTCTCCGTCTTGGCCGATGCCCGACCATCTTTCTCCCGCGTCGCTGGGTGTCTTTCTCTCGTTGACGGTAGGATTTCCCTCTCCGCGGGTCTCGCCTTCTTGTTCATTGCCTCCCCCCACTCGGCTCTAACCTAGAACCGAGAGAAAGAGGAGGCTACGCCACTGTGGTGGGGAAATCGCGGAGGTGGTGGAGGAGGAGGAAGAGGCACACAGAGAGACTCTTATTTGCTTCTTTCGTTATTCCTCTTATTTCCCTGCCCACCTTCAGCAGCGGCACCTTCTTCTTTCATTGCTCCGCTTCTTCGGAACGGCGGTGCCGCGCAACTGCGCTCGGCTTTTCACCCCCCTCGTGTACTCGGAGCGCGCACGGACCGCCGTTTGCGGTTTATTTTTATTGCGATCTTCTCTACCCCCGTCGGGCCTCCCGCGCCCCTTTCCCATGCTCCGTAACTTCTTTCTTCTTCCTTTTTTTCCGCCTCCTTTTACTTTTTCCGTCTCTTTCGTTCGGCTCCCTCTCGCCGGAGTTGTCCGTGGTCAGTACTTTCGACGAGGGATGGCGACCGGAATGCGCGCCTCGGCCTTCAGCGGATTACTCTTTTCCTTTTTTTCCCTCCGCGGCTACTTCTTTCTCGCTTTCTTTTCTCTCCCTTTTTTTTCTCGCTCGTTTATTTATTCGCGAGGTAATCCCTCGCGCGCCGCCGGTAACTTTTAACGCAGAAACGATCGCGGAGAGTGTTGGCTGCGGCTGAATCGCGAGAAGCGCAAGGAAAAGAACAAATAGGAAACCCATTCCCTCGTAACGAAAATAAGTTTGTAGACAATATTTCTTTTCTTATTCATTAACGAAGTACAGAATTACGTTCAACGTTAATTATTGTATGCTATACAAATTCTTAGCAATCGAACTTATTTTTGTTGTAAACTTGATAAATGCTACGAAATGGGAACGTGACTTCAATTTATCTATTTAATATTTTTTGTCTAACTACAAATCTTCACTCATTAACACACTCTAGTGTAAAAAGTGATGAACAACGCTTTGTTTTGTACGTGTTTATAAACAGCAGCTTATAAAAATGTACAAACGCAATTTTATTCTGTTTATATGTTTTATATAAATAAGCTCATTGTAAAATATTTTATATACAATTGTTGTCATGGTTTATTATACTGAATACTTGTACTCAAATAACTTTATTATTGGTGAAATGTGAACGATCAAAATAATTTATTTTTATAATTTTTATTCACAAGTTACTCTTAAAGTTAATATGATTTTGAGAACCAATACTGTTCGTCGTGCCTTTTACACTATGATATAAAAATACTTACAACAAATTGATATAACTGTCATAAAAAGTTTCATATGTAAGTATTAATAGACAGTTAAATCAATTTACGTAATCGCTAGTACCAAATGAGAATATAAAATAAAATCTCTTAAGCGAAATTTTCTTTTTAATAGTTAATTACTTTTACTCTCATTTTGGTTATAACATCAATTAAAAATGTACACCTTTTTGTTTGATAATCAGAACACTGATCCGTGGTTTATTTATTTTTAAAGAGAAAAATAAGAGGCAAGATGCAGATAAAGCATTGTTTTTTAACTGAACCTTTAATGAGAAAATTAAAAATTGTGGTCATTGGATATAAATGACTCTAAGAAATAGGTCAATTAAATTCTGGTGATTGATTTTGAGTAGAAAATGTCCCGCTTTCCCTCAAAAATACACGTTCCATGAGAATCCATTAATACACTTGGAGAAATGTATCAAATCTTCAATCGCAATTACTTGACCTCGTGTACACTGTCGACACTATTAATAGACTGAATCATAATACGAAGTATGATATTGTGCTTTCATTCTTTGTAAGCCCGAAGAACATTCGTTGACTGCATTGTATCGTTCAATCAATTCATTATTATAAGATGTAAAAGAGTAATCCGTACAAGCATTCATTTAAATAATATGTAAATACATATAAACACGCGTATAATCAACATTTTCATTCTCATTGTCTTAACTATAACTTCTGTTTACGTAAACATTTTTATTTTGCAATTTGAATGTTTTAGTATTGACATCTACATCTTCTTTTCGCTAATCTCATCCTCTTTAGCAAAAACCGCGTACAAAAGATACAAATCCTAATTCTTATTAGCCTGAACATATTTTAACTATGTTGTGATATCAGTATACTGTTCAAATTTTTAAAAATTATCAAATTTGAAACTAAAGTTGTATTTAGGGTATTATATATTCTTAAATATTAAAAACTCACCCGCGTAATTTTATATATTTTCTGTTTCTCAGTGTTCATGTTGTATGCAAATAAAGTATAGCTGAGTCTTTCATCGAGAATTTGAATAGAACAAAAAAGGTTTTAAATTTAATTTCCAACAAATAGTTCAACCGTACAAACTATCCGATAAACAAATGAACAGACAATAATTGTAAAAATGTATAATTCTGCTTGAACAACCCACAATATAAATTGTTTAAAACTAGCGCGAATCAAAAATGAACATTTCGGAAAGTAGTGTCGTGAATTCGGCAATGGTGCTCCAATCGACTTCGAAATTAACACTAGAACTACCAAAGTGGTCCAAACAACCCATTCGTAATTTCCAATAAAAGTTGTAAAAAATTTACTCGACTCGATTTTCAAAAATTTAAGAGAATAAACAATTTATTTCTATTGCATTATACATTTCTCCCAGTACTATCTTCCAGTCTATCGTTTCAATTTCTCTCGTATAAATAAATACACCATCGTTGGTGGTTCTATCGTTAACAGATACCGACAATAAAAAATTTTCATCGACCAACGATTCCATGAACGTTCGGCCTTTCCAATGTCTCGATGCTATTTCGCGCGCGCGTTCAATCGCAAGAACAAAGTCGGCGATTAACAGCGACGAAGAACGACGCGGAACCGGCGACAATTATCGTAACGTCCCGGCACACGAACTTCCTTTTCTGCGGGCCAATCTCTCGGAATCTTTCCAGATGTCAGGGAAACCTCCAGTGCCCCAAGAAAAAAGATAGAGAGCCGCGTTATTTTCGCGCGACCTTTATCGCCATAGTCAACGCTGCGGTCAACTTTGAATGCGGCACTTCGATTGTCCTGCATTGCTCGATATCGCTCGATACACTTTCTCCGTAGCCGCGATGCAATACGTGGCGCCAGAGAGATTCACAGGCAGCGTTTTCTCGTGCACAAAAGACTCATCAAAAGGCTCGATCGCGCGGTACCGATCGGATCGTTCGAACGTTCGCGTTTATTTTCGAAAACCGTGTATCCTAGTTCCCCGTTCGCAGAACCGGAATCTCTTCGGCGGAAAAGAGGTCTTCCGCGCTCGGTTAATCCGATTGGAAAGTTTCGACCGCGGGTGCTTATCACAAGCTCTGGATGAAAATCAAACTTTTTCTTCTTCCTATATTTCTTTTTTTTTTCAAGAAAAAGTTGAACACGTGGAGGCAAGAAACCCGTACCGGGTCCAGATCTTCCGTTCCCGTTTGAGACTCGCGAGCGATACGCGTATTGCCTGTGCGTGAACGTCTTATCGTGACGTCGTTGATAAAGCGGCCATGATGGATAGGCAAAGTCTGTTTCACAAAGAGACCCCGCCCTATTTTTTCCTCTCTCTGCCTCTAGCCGGACACAGTTTTAGCGCGCGCTCGACTATGGCACTAACCTTCGCCACGCTCCACGCCCAAAATAATTTGTACAAGCCAGGAAAGAAAGATGGCGAGCCGTTACGAAGAACCAGCCATTCCGCCCTGTCCGCCGCGCGCCTCCGAGGTTTTTCGATCGACAGCTTATTTTCATTCGCTCCGCGGAATTACGCAACGTCCGTCACAGAAATTCGCGACAGAAATCCCGCGGAAATTACGACCAGAACGTGGGATCGAATTTAACCCTTTAAGCGGACTCTCGACCTCGACGGAATTATTTTACTAAATGTTGATCTTTACCAAATTGATAAATGGAAATCAACTTTCCTTTAAAACATAGTGAACTAACGGAGGATTACATAAATTTTCAAATAATTACGTTGACGTATATTAGACAATTATTAGTTTATAACGATAATCCTCTGAAGGGTTAAAACACCCTCCTCGAGCTGCGATTAATAGACGATCGCCACCATTTTTTCGCGGCTTGCGTATCGACACCGATCACCGACTGAGGAAATCGCGAACGAGTAATTATTGAATTGATTGAGATAGCTAATTCGAGTTGACGCTCAATGAAGCCTCAATTTTGTATCATTTAAAACATTTTATGAAACATAACTTAATTTAAAAAAATATATATCAAGACACGTTGATAAGTAAACGTATTTTTTGTTATTTTTATGATCATGCGTTAAATCGTGTTGATTAAGTTTGTCCTGCACTCTTCATTATCGGAAGATTAATGTTACGAGCAAATAATAATGATCAATAAGAGTTATTGAATAATATAAAAAAATAATCATAATATATTATCAATGATACTGACTGGTCTCTAAAGTTGTTAGATTAACATTAAAATGTAGAACAACGCCACAGTGAATAAATAAGGAAGAGAGTTAAATAGAATTGACAAAATATACACTAGAATGGAGCTTCAATCTATACTAAAACAATTTATCTATAGCCAATAGAAACGAAAAGATATTCAAACCATTATTTGTCACAATCTAAGTTCTCCTTGCATGATGACCGTAATGTAGTAATATGCGATAAATCCGTGACATAAAATATATCAAGTTCCAAGTAGATTAAAATAAAAGATTACGATAAAATTATTTCAATTCTATACAGTATCATTTTATAAAATTTATTTTATATAGATGAAAATTATTAATCAAGAAAATTTGACAGAAAAATACCTTCTCGATATAAGAAAAATGTTATTACTCGTAAAATACTAGTTTTCAATCAACATTTTGCAAAGATGGTTACAGATAACGTAGGTGAGCCTAAAGCGTCCCCCCTTGTGTTTTAACACTTAAAACACCGTGTGATACTTTCTGATATCTTTCAAAATATCAAGTTGATATTTACATAAAATAAAAAAGTGGTAAAAGAGCACATTTTAATATAAAACTATTTTTGACTTAAGCGAAACATGCACAGTTTAAGATTTTCCTTGTGCAATTAAAGTGTTAACGAGCTTAGGTATATTTTATTCGCGAATAACGAATAAATGTGTCATTCGTATATCAGAATCCATCAACGGTTTTTAAAAAGTTAGTTCACGAATAAATCTAAAATTTGTATTCGTTATTCGTGAATAGAATTTGCTAAATTCTGACAGTGGCTCGGTCTTTCTGGGGATAAACGTACCGTTTGGCAGAAACTAAATTCTCCCGTAGCCAATAAATGTACGACGAAGATTTGCGTGCGAGAATCGAGGATCCCGAAAGAGAAGGCAGCAACGAAAGCCGAACCGTCTAAAGGCATGGAAAAGAAACGTAATGGAAAAATCCGGTGGATCGTGGATGACTGTTCGGATCGGTGGATACTTCCTGGACGTCTAAACGCAACTAGACCGATAGCCGTCTCTCTTTCTACGTGGAAGTCCGTGCGGCGAGGGTGGAGGAAGAGAAGCAACAGCAACAGAACGTTACGGCGGTGGCGGTAGCGCGATGAGGAGTAGTGGAGGAACACACAGAGACACACGTAGGAGGAGAAGGAGCGAAAGGGGGACCTGCGGAGGACGCACATGACGAGAAGAAGTAGGGGAGAGAGCGAGGGAGGTTGTGAAAGAGAGACAGAACCGTGCACGATTGGCCCCTTCCGCCGTGTCAGCGGTGCCGATTGGCTCGCGTTCCCCGGAATCGTGTTATTTCAATCGATATCTCTTCGAGTAACCGGCGATTTTTTGTCGCGGCGCGTTATCAGCGCCTTTCCACCTTTTTTTCTTCCCCCGTTTAGCGCACGCACAGCGCCCAGAGACCAAGAAATCGCACTGTCCCCCCCTACGGCCGGCTTAGTTCGCGAGAGACGCCACACGCTGGCGCACAGCGCTGCGTCCGCGGCTTTTCTGATCACGGACGCGCCAGCTACCCCCGTGGAGTTATCCAAAAAATGTCACAGAAAATTTACGCGCGCTCCGAACAGTGATAGTTTCGTCTGTGGCCTTACGCACGCGACGACCCTTCCTCGCGACATTCACGATCTTCCTGCCGATTACTCGGTCGCGCGGCGGTTCGATTCCCGAGGGGGGCACACCGTGGTACCCAGTGAATCCGAATAACCGGAGAAATCAGTGCGTCTCGATATTATTTACGAGTTCGACGTGCGTGATCGGGGACTCTTCTCGACCGGAGAAGTCGGCACCAAAAACCGTAACGATCGACAGATATTCCGGGAGTTTCGTTATCCAAAAGATCGCGAACGATCGAGGACTTTGTTCTCGGTCGGTTATGCAACTCCCGATTCGTCGCAAGTGCGCGTGAAACCTCGAAGCGGATCGAGCCCCGAAGAGGGTTGAAGTGCGAACAGGTTCGATGAAATCGCGATCCCTGGTCCTGGGAAGAGGCACGCGAGTCCTGCGTTCGAACGATCGCGGTTCGAAGAGTAAGCACGAGAAAGTGGAACGATACCGTTCTCACACGGCAGGATACTACACGGTCCACGGACAAAAGAAGAATCACGCCCTCGCGCGCAGATGTGCTTGCCAGAAGAGTGTCTCATTCTCACGCAACGGTTTATTCGTGTGCGTTGGGCAAAGAGGGAGTCCGTTCGCGTGAAATTACTCGGACGATCGGTAATGTAAATATCAACGCGATCGTTTAAATACCAATAAAACGAGTCGAATTAAGTAAAAGTAAAGAAGAAGAAAGCCATTCGAGACGCGGTACGACCGATGCGGAGACACGTCGACGATGCGGATAATATCTTACCGAAGAACTGGTCGGAGCCTAACGTGTCGCCAGCGCGACCTGGAATAAGGGTAGCCATGTCGGTATTAGAGACTTTCGTATCACCGTGCGTGGAGGGCGGGAGGGACTCTTCAGGTCGCGTGCTCGGGATTCTTCCCTGAAGATGTATGGCACCAATGAAAGCCACGGGCCGAACCACGGGCCTTGGACACCGCCTCCTGCGCCCCAACCGCTCCCGCCGCAAGCCCAGCATCAAAACCATCCCCGACCTCACCCCCACAACCATCCGAGCCACCCGTCGTACGTACCGCCGCCGTATCAGCATCCTCATCACCACTTGCCGCACGAGGTAATTATTGACGATATTCCGCAAGCCGTTCGAGCCGGCTGTCTTCCCTACAACTCCAAGAATCTTTCGAAACTCGCTAGCCCCGGAGTCGCCTGGCCTAACCGCTATCTCAGCCCCGAAATGCGTTCACGAATTCGACCTGCGTGATCCTGTTTCACGCTGACAGGGCACCGACTAGGAAAGCTGATTTCGATCGACGTCTTTTTGGTCGACCTACAAGATCGCCAGATACTGCGAGAAAGTAAAGCGCGTAGGCAGCAGACACTGCGGACGTCAGTATCGAGGGAAAACTGTTCGTCATGAGTCGCAATAATTTAATCGGTCAAAATGTCTTGGCGATTTGCAAAGTTTTTCGAAGGCGTTTCTCTAAAAAAGTAGGAAGATTTCTGGTTTCGGGATCTATAGATAAAACGTTTCTTATATGTTTTAAATAATTGAAACGTATGTTTGTTAAGTTGAATTATTTTACGTGAAAGATTGTTTGAAAAAATCAATGGGATAATCAAAGTACGCGATGCAAATGATATGAGACAAAACACAGAATCACAAAGGTTCGAGTAACATAGTATATTTTTCTTGAACTGAGATTTAGGAATTGGGGTATGTATTATTGAGATAGGGGGTACATATAAATTATTCAAGGATACTCGTATGAATACATACAGTTTTTCAGTTACGTACTTTAAATAGTGTAACTATTATGAGTGCGAATAAATATTCATACTTAAATTTCTCAATGACATTACATGACAATCTCGACATAAGATCGATCAATGTTATAGATCAATTAAAAAATATAATTTACTTTATATTAATATTTTCTAACCTTTTTCTTTTCAAAGATTTAAACAATCATGATTTTTTACCATATTAGTGCTGAAGACGCATGCAACATAATTTTCTAATTGGCCCCCCTCACCCCCGGTGGAACATGCGATGCTTGTTTGAATATTTTCAAACAAGGATAACAATTATTAAACTTCGATAATTAGTGTATAACTGAATGCTTAAATTATCTGCAACTTTCTACATGAAAAATTTTCTTACACGCCTTTCTCGATCAGTAGAGCAACCTTCAAGGGTTTCTAGATCGGAAAACACTCATCTAAGTTAATAAGCTATTAACACGTTCGCTATTACTATTCGATTAGGGAAACACGCGCTACCGATCACGCTATATTTGTAATAATTTTATTTCCCCATCGAAAAAAAAGAAAATACGGTCGTTAAAAGAATGAATAAAGTTTTATAGACATACCTCATACTTGCCCATATTCTTAGGTTATAACCATTTTTGTTACATAGAATGTCTCAATCTTTCGAATATTTCAAACATTCTGCCTCGTTCTGACTCTTATTGAGTTTTTAGATGGCACAAAAAATAGAAATCTAAGTAATTTAAATCTAGCAACTGAGAAACCAAGTAACAGTTCTGTTAGAAAATCATTCAAGAGGCAGTAGATCATCATGTGTAAACAACATGCAATGTACATACAGTATTAAATAGTACTCTTTCTAATAATTTTTTTCAATTGATTGTAAAGATTTCATTGATATAAACTGTTCAATAAAGACAGTAAACATTTATGAGTAGGATATACAATTGCTTTTCTCTTCAATTTTTCTTCAAACACAAATATAGCTATCGAGAGTACCTCTAACACGTTAAACAAAGTCATTATTGAGACATAATTTGAATATCGAAATATAATAATAAATCTAAGTTTATCGTTCCATGAAAGATCTCTTTCTCTAGTTGAAAAATGATAAAATCGTGATATTTTGAAGTAAAATATTAAATTTTTTCCATAAAAGTAACCCTTTGAATAAATCAGATAAAATATGAATATCAAAAAAGTCCTATAGCAACTGAACGAGATAATATATTTCAAAAGATGTGAGTAAAACTTTATAAAAATCAATGGAGTTTTATTGATGTTACAGTGTACATAGTTTCGGTAAAAAAACACATTTGCAATCTTCTTTTTTCAAAAAAGAATTTCGATTTTTTAAACTTGTCAAGGTGACGTATAATACATTTTGCTCTCGAATTTTTTAAATCGATTTACTCTGTTTTAATTTTAAGATACCTCACGGTGTTCTCCTAAACCTAGTTAATATTTCATTTGTTTATATGCACACAAAATTAGCAAATCGATTCTGCAATTACTCAAATTTTTTCAAAGATAATCGTCGAAACTAAATTTTAAAAAATGTGCGTTTTTGATGCACCACAGGTCATGTCTCCGCAAAGTAAACAAATAAATAAAATAGAAAATCATCGATGACTCTCGCTAAAATGGACACGTATCGTGCATAAGTGAGAAGTGGAACATGTCGAATTGCTATTAATGAAAAGTATATTTCTCGAAAAATACCTGTCTGTCAAAGTCAGGGTTCTATCGGTGGAAATTACATAAAGGTTCCGGAAAAGACTACGAGAGGGTTAGGCCTGGGTTAGAAACGGCATTAGAAACGTCCGAGTCTGCACAAGCGTGCTCACGTAGGCCTAATCGAACGATACTACGGAAGAACTTTGAGACGTTTCTCGGGACCTCTGACCCTTTTATCTGAAAACCTCGACGAATTGGCGACGCTCGTCTTTCTCGATCTCGTCAGCGGAATTAGAAGCTTCGATAGCGAAGGCGGCGTCGATCATTTAAGGGAACTACAGAGTCTGTAGTACAGACAGAGTAGAAAGCGACCGAGGCCAAGTATGTAAAGCCGTTTGTCGTTGCCCTCTTATTGGGCTAATCGAGCGCCGTTTGATCGAGGATTAGAGATTGTTAGTCTATGGCTACACGGCAAGGCGTACGCGTGATTAATATCGTAAGGGAAACCTACAACGATGACTTTAACTGCCTGTAGCACAGGTTCGTTTCCCACCCCGGGACCGAGGTGTACAATCACGGTTATAGACAGGGCAGGCGTTTCGCGAGACGAGAATCGACGGTTATTATAGCGTCGTCTAAGTGAGTTTCAAACGTGCTATTTTGACACCGACTCTGTTTAGCTGCCTGTTAACATCGACGCGTTCCCAGGGGCACCGTACGCCAGGGATTCGTCTCTCAAAGAAATTTGGATCCGACGCGTCAGCGATCGTCGCATCGTCGAGAACGACAAAGCTAACGGTCGTCGAGAAAAACAATTTACCGACACCCTTCGCCCGGAAAGACGACTATCCCGCGTCGATTGTTGCGAAATCGTTATGAAAATAACGTGTCTGCGAGTCCCGCGAATGAACGGTCGAGACAAAACCGGCGGAGCTCGGCTCGGTATCGCCCACGCGTTTCTTGTAATCGATCGTAGCGTTTCGCGTGTCGCGAAAACTTGGGGGATGAGATACGCGGAAATCTCGACTCGAGCAAAATTTCTGGCTTGCTTACTCTGCATTCGAGATACACGCCCACGAGGACGCGCGCTCTGTCCGGTGTCGCGAGTCAGGGTCGACGGAGGATCCCAGACAGGAGTGTTCGCGAATACCCTAATCACGGCGTCGTGATCGAGGGATCCAAAAAGGCTGGGTGTGATCGGCAGGTTGGTCTGTAACAGGAAACGCACGAGCAAGCAGCGGATCACGATGCCGCGATTCAGGCAGATTAAAGTCGACAATTACAGAGAGAGTGAGAGAAAGAGACACAGAGAGAAAGAGAGAGAGAGAGAGAGGCGGAGAAGGTCCACCTTTTCCTTTATAATACGGCACTATTCGCGGCCGTAGTTTAGACAGATAGGTGGGTAGGTAGGAGAATGAGTCAGGCAACGCTAGGTAGGTTAGATTGGACGTTGTCTCCGTACAGACACACGCTTACACACGTGTACGGGCAGGCCTGTGCCGCGCGTGTGTACAGAGAGGCACACATACCTTCGAGTTAATAGCACATGCGAAGTGCTAGATGGCCGACGTGCGTGGGTGGACGGAACACGTTACGTACGTATGTGTGCCATGGAGAAAAGGCATATGGTCAGCAGGTGAGACCTTTGCTTTGTGTTCCAAGTGTATAAAGTAGCCTACTTCCAGTGACCAATGTTATTCCGCTGTAATTTACTGCGCCGAGGGAGAGACAAAGGGTTGCGTTGCTCGGATCCTTCGAATCCCTTTCGAAAAACGGGGCCAACTTATCCCGGGCCTATTCGTTTCCAGGCGGAATCGAACGATCCGGCTCCAACTTGATCGAGACACTTTTCCCGTTGAATCCAATCAGGAAAAATAATTGTTGAGCGACCAACTTTTTAATCTTTAACCCTCCCAAGACGAAGACCCTGGTATTTCGTTCCAGCAGGTCCATGCGTAATTTAACTACATATTTTGGAGTAACGAAAATCCAATTTGCAGTAATATTCCTGCATGTACAAGTGGATGAAAGGTGATTCCCTATGAAGTAATAAGGAGAAAGGAAAGAAGAATATTTGTTCATTTTTGGTTTGCTTGTCGAGATAATTGACTTTAAAAATCTATGTGTTTACATTTGTAGCTGAGATATGATATTCACCTACCAACGTATATGTATATTGTGTTTGTAAACAATACTTATGCGATATTGATAAGTTACTGGATTTCAGAATGAACAAAAAGATGGATCTCGTTAATTATTTCTTGTATTATGTAGTACTAAATTACTGAGACTGATTTCCTCCCTCTCGTATGCATCCAACCAATCCAGCATTGATACCTTTTGATCGGAACATTTATTACTACATAGGTGAATAATAATTCTTTACATAGAAAATGTAAATAAGATATTCTCGTTAAAGTGTGAATTTTTAAACTCGGTTATGTTGAAAACTTAGCCGAAAATGAAAAAATTCTATTCTTTTCTTCCTTTTTACTTTTTCATAAGGAGTTACCTTTCATCCTCTTGTGATTACCATTATTTGTGACAAAGTGATTACCATTATTTATAATTCATGGTTAATCATGGAAAAACGACTTTGAAAAGTGTTGTATGCAATTAATCTCTGGTGTAGGCCTATATGGTGCAACGTGATAGTGCTTTTACCAATTACATTAACAGAAATAATTTTAAAAGGTAACTGTCTCAGGTTTGTTTACAAAACCTTTCAAATCAAACACAGTTTATATCAAAATCCATTATATCGGGATTTACAATTAGTCAAAGTGCACGCACATCCGACAGATTATCAAAGTTATTTTATCCGTTTTAAAGTAATGGATTTCAGTATAGATCGTATTTAATTAGAATGGTTTCGTAAATCAAGGTAAGACAGGTACCTTTTAAGGTTAATTCTATTGAAACAATTATCCAAAATGGTGGCACGTTGCACCTCTATGTTTGTATGTTTATATTAGATGCCTCTATTTCACGTTTATTTACATAATGATAATGATAATACCTCTTTATTATACGAAACTTACACACATTGAGAAATTAAAATCCTATGAAAAGAGGAAATTATAAATAGATGTTTGGATGTAAATGTGAAGTATACTTTATTAACGTGGACATATCTATCAACGTATCCGTAATTTCTAGTACATGGTTACTCGTGTATTTAGAAATATGTACTCGCCTAAATATACGTATACACAATAATTTGTATGTGTACGTATATATATTAAGGCATAAAAATTTTAAGGTCACTGGTATCAAGAGGAAATTCCAAAATAATCTCTTCTAACGAGTAATTGCCAATGACACGATAAATAGAGTTAATCATCTAATTGTCAGTTTCGAATTCTATGAATTATTCATATTTTCCGGTAATAAGCAAAAAACATTGTAAACACGTGTACTAGAAGGAAATCGAATACAAATACACGCGTATCTATGTAGATTGAGAATAAAGATTAAGATAAATATTAATTTTGAACTCAACTTTTTAATGTCAGACTTCAACGTTTATGTTTAAAAGAAAAGGATATATCAGTGTTTCTTACAATTAAAACAAGTCGCATTAGAATAATATTATATTATTATTCGATTTAGCGATAAAATAAATTGTTATTACAACTATAAGATATATAGAAAATCTTGTAGTTGAAGCAGAAAGTGAATAATTGATTGAAAAAGTAATTATAAAATTACAATCATCAAATAAAGAATATACAATAAGTAAAGTTCTTTTTTTAAATTGTTTTCTCAATGAAAGTCATTATTTTCTGTTGTCATGAAAATGACAACTTTGCAAACTTGGCAAAACTTCTTCCAAAATAATAAAATATAATCAATATCATATAATACTAAATGAAAATTTCAATGTTTTTGATTTCGTCTATTGGATGTTAAAAAATCTATATTGGATTAATTGGATGTTAAATCTATATTGAGCCTATAATAGATGTGGTTCCATTACCCAGATTTACCAAAACTATCAGATTTGGGTGTTCGATAGATCTGGTAGATCCAAGTCAGGAAATCTCGCCTAAAAAGCATTCGTCCCGATCGTAAGGTTCCCTTGTTAGCGAGTTATTCGATCCCACGACTTTGATTCAACTTTATTTTTTATCACTTACGTAACAATTTCTACGGGAGTAATTACATTCAGCGGTAATCAAAGGCACAGAAAATCTGTCGAAAGAGTAACGCTACGAAACTTCTGACCGAAAGGCTAAAGGATGAAGAACGAGAGCAGAGGGGTGAAACCGGAATGAGGGATGCTTCTTAGGAAATACACTGGGTGTCGCTTGATATATTTTTCCATTATTAAGGACATTAAGCCGGCGGCCCGCGGGCAAAGCAACTCTTTTCGTTTTCTTCCTCTGTTCGTTTCTTACCGCAGACACGGACGTTTCTCTCTCCGTCTCTCCTTTTTTTCTCCGCCGCGACGACGACGATAAATCAGAAAAAAAGATTCAGACCCGCCGCTATGGTTGGGCGACGGAACGCAATTTTCCGTCTGCCAGGAGATAAAAATTTGATTAATGGACGTATGGTCTTCGAGTTCGAGAAAAACCGAGGGTGCCTTTTGTGAGTCGGCGCTAGACTTAATTAGCATTCGCTCAAAAATCATGGGAATCGCCCCGAACAAGAAGCTCGCGACTCCTTCCGGCGAACGGGCGACGTTTTTCGAGAAAAATCTCGACGGTCCACTCGAGACGGTCGTTAAAAATTTGCGACTCGACTTCGCCGCCATCGAGCCGTTTCTCGTCCTCGTGGCAACCCTTGGCTACGGTTGATCGTCGCAACAACGTCTCCCCGAATCGTATCCTTTCGCGAAGAAAACGTAAGGGAAATTTCGAGGGGAAAAAATTGCGTTAGAAAACGATTAAAGGGAGGAGGCGACATCTTCGAAAAGAATATTTCCGGGCAACAGGAGTAATTTTATTCGAATCGGCGTGGAACGCGACTCGGATTGATTTGTCTCGGGCTCGAAAGAAGCGGGTCCCGGAGAAAAAACGAGGAATAAAATCGAGTCGCAGGCTCTCCCTCTCTCACGGGGATTAAGAATCAGGGATGCCCAGCGTCGAAGGTCGCCCGTCAAATATCTAACGACGTCCCGCAAAAGAAAGGGTTGAAAGTCGCGGAAACTTGAGAACCCCCCGATGACAATTTCAATTCGCTCTCTGTGCTTTTGCTCTCCGTTCTCACTTTGTCGTCCACGGTCTCCGTGTCGTCTCCGTCGCGCTCCCGGGAAGGGTAGGCGGCAGTCTAAGATTCTTAAAACTTCTCGCGAGATTTTTCGATTTTAATTACAGTTTTAACATATTTTAATAAAATCCGTAGCCCGTCTCGGCCGCGCTTCCCTCCTCAAAGTCCGTTCTAGAACACTGGCCCTCTCCCTTCTTTAATTCCGGCCAAGTTCTCAACGAGCCTCTACCGTTAACCCGTTGCCGAATCTCTCTCTTTCTCTCGACTTTTGCCAGGAACTGTACGCTCGTTTTAATGTTAACCCTTTCGTTCGTTCACCTACACCCACACCAGCCACGGGAGCAACACCTGTTCCCTCGACGAGAACCCGAAATCAAGCGTTCCTCTTCGTTCCAACCGTCCGTGCACGGCCCTTCCAACAGTTTCGCGTTTCTCCTCATCGCGTCGAGGAACACGTCGAGTACGCAACTTGCGAACGCGAGTCTATCGTGCACAAACACGTACACACGTGCCACGCGTGCGATTCGAAAAACATCGATCGGGATGGCTGCTTTCGAAAACCACGACCGACGGCCGTTGACCCCCGTTTGTGGCCAGCTGTTACGCGCTTCCTATTAAATTCGTGGAGAACCGAACTACTCACGGGTCCGATACTAGAGACCTAACCCCGGCGTGCTTCGAGTCTTTGAACGTCGAACGAAACAGATTCCCCGGGCGAAATAATGAACAAGGTTACTGTATCTCACATTGGTAAGATCGCAAATAGAATATGCATTAACGATTCGGTCAGCATCGTATCGTGTCGCTGGAGAGGGTAATAAGTTCCTCAGGGCAGTGGCCCATAGATCGGGTCAACCTATGGCGGTCACCGATCGTAACTACGAACCATTAATCACAACCGTTAGACTAACGTCGTTACAGAGTTGTAGCTGATCTTGTTGCTTTATTCAAAATTATCGTTTGGCCGAGGTTTCGTGTGCCGCCTAGACCGATCATGAACGCTCCTATCTTTCATAATGTAAGATCAATCGGTATTTATGGTTCCAGGGCGCGTATTAATCGAACCATTTTATTAGCCAATGAATATCATAACAATATTGAGTTTTCTCCGGCACCGGTAATATGAAATTTGAATATCGTGTATTATGTAAATCGTATTGCATAAATTAAGTTTTAATTCCATCTATATGCCACGTGTAAGTATACAATAGATAGAGACCGATAGAAAAAAATAATAATAGAAACGGAATTTAGAGACGGACTCGACAGTAATTTGGATCGTTTCGATGCAAAGATCCTGTTTCGCGCGGGGATTAAATCAATCCCGTGAACCGTCGCGATGTATCGAAAGAGTCCGTGTAAGTACCGAACGAATTACGTCATTCTAGCGTGAACTTTTAATTAATGGATCGCGTTAATGCCGAACGCGAAATCGGGGGAGTGAACGGCGACCCAACGCAGTCGGTGCCAACGTGTCGAATCGCGCAGAACGGCAACCAATCGTGAGTTCGCCTATGAATAACTCAAACAGCAAACGATATCGTTACGGTATATAAGCCCGTACTTTTCGATTCTCGTCGTCCCATAATTGCATGAGAAAATCATGAGGATCGCTCGAACCGTCCGCGCGCAACAAAACGGGCGAAGCTGTGGCGACTACCTATGCCCTGCAGAGCTAATCTTTAACACATGAAGCTTCTAAAACGCAAAACGCTCGTATATTTAGTATCGTGGGAAGACAAATTGAAATTTCCTTCAATTCTAAATTGCTCTACAAGTTCCTCCAAGTTCTAACTCGTTCTACGGATTTCAATTTCAGTGAACGCTCGTAGAACATCGCGGTTCTCGTCCTGTACCATCAGAAGTTAAGTTCCAGTTTCCCAATGTTCTAATTTCCTCTACACTAGTTTCGTAAAGTCCAAAATTATTCTACACTACAAATCCAAATTTTTCAGAACTTTTAGAGGATCACGATTCTTGTTTTATGTCAAAAGGAGAAGTACTCCAAGCTATACTACAGATTCCAGTTGTTCCAAACACCTGTATCAACATTAGAAACATTAGAGTCTCCATATCGCGTCACATTCTCTGTATCTTTTTTTAGTAACTTTTTTAAATCCCAATAGTTCCGAATATTTTGAGAACGTTTTTCATTCTAAATTCTTACAAGGTCTACTACTTGTTTAAAGTCTCAATTTATACTACAAATTTCAATTTTACGTAATGCTTTTAGAACATCACGATTCTTGTTCTGCATCATAAAAAGTCATTTGCTACAGTAAATACTAAAGCTTTACGTTTCTAGCTCCGAAAAATATAAATTCTCAAAAAGAGAAAACAAGTCGCGATGATGTAAAGTGTAAAATTATAAAATAATATTGAATTATAACACATACCTTACGAAGCAAAATAAAAGAAAGGATAATGTATTGACAGAAGACGTAAATTTTTGAAAAATTAATGATATTTTTATTTTAATTCGCATATATGTATGTATAATAGGTTTACAATGTTTTCTTTTATTTTAGTGTTTTAAATATGTATTAATATGTTATGATATTTTATATTTGTACACATAATATTATTACAAGCGATTTGCTTTTTTCTTTTCAAGAATTTTTTAAGAAACCTAGAACAAGCTTGGAAATACATAAAATTTTCATATAACTGAACACTGCTCTTCATGGCCAAATAAGATTCAGCTTTTGTTCTATACTAGTTAAATTTTTCTAAATTATAAGTTTCTCTATCAATTTGTTTAAATCCCAACTTATTCTACAATTTTTCGGAATGCTTCCAGAATATTATATTCTTTATTTTGCATCGCGAGAAGACAAATTCGAATTTCTTAAAGTTCAAACTCGTTCTACTACTTCCTTTAAATTCTAATTAATTTTGTAAAACCTAATAACAGTCTTCGTTCGGTATCGTAAGAACATTCAAATTTACTTCAATTCTCAGACTATTACAGCCCTCGTTCTCAAAGTTCAGATTCATTCAAACTCTAACGTTACATTAAAAATCTCAGTTTCATTGAACGCACCCATCACAAATTCGAGTATCCTACAAATCGAACATCTACACTGGTTTCCCAAAGTCCTGACTCGTTCCATCCTACAAATCTCAATTCCATCGAACTGCAAATACAAAAAACACTTCACATCGAGACAGCAGATCCCAAATTGGCTCCAGTCCAACGGTGAAATCGAATTTTCTTGTTCCCAAGTTACGGATTGCAAAAAAAAAAGTTTCGATACTCGTAAGTTTAGAAGCGATCGGATCGTTTAGAGTTCGAGAAAGGGCAGAGGTAGCGCGCGACAGCCGAGCCTCCGAAAGTCCAGGAAGCGATGGCGATCGACGAGGGTCAGTGGCGGTCGGGTCCTCCGTCGATTTGCCATCCTCCGTTGCTCAAACAAAAGTGCAGCGTACCAACTAACCCCGGCAGTTCTTCTCGCAGATCTTCATGCACAAGAGCGCGATGCAGATGCACGCGAGGGAGCTGGGCGCGGCGGGTGCACTGACGGCTCGACCCGGCGGCGGCATGGCGGGCGGACTGGCGGGCCTTGGTCCGATCGGCGTCGGTCCGGGTGGCATGATCACCGGCAACGAGGTAAAGCCGCACCAGTGCCAGCAATGCCTCAAGTCATTCTCTAGCAACCACCAGCTCGTACAGCACATTAGGGTCCACACCGGCGAGAAACCGTACAAATGCAGCTATTGCGACCGCAGGTTCAAGCAGCTCAGCCATGTACAACAACATACCCGCCTGCATACGGGTGAGTAACCGTCCTTCTCCGCCAATATGCCTCAGCGAAATCCTGCTTGCTTGGACCGGCAACGATCCCAGCCTCGAGGAATGGCTGAATTTTTCTCCGACAGTCGCGATCGATCGGGAAGGGACGATATCGCGCGAAACGAACGCTCGGAATCGCGGAATTACCGTAACACGTCCGTACAGGGACGTTCTGCTTTTAAAGAAATTCAGTTTCGAATGTTCAACCAACGACGATTTCTGCTTAGAGAGGTCCCGGTCATAACGAAGGCATACGAACACCGGTCTTGTCTGTCTTCGTTGTTTTCGATTGCAAGACAAGGAAGAACATAGAAACGCGTCGTATAGACGCTCGTGTGCCCTAGCCTTTCACGCGGTTGCAGAGATTTTTAACGGTTTGGTTCTAAAGTAAACGTAACTTGAAACAGGATCGAAGGATCTGAGTTGCAAACTTCTTTAGAAATCGAGTAAAAAATTGTTGCTTTATATTTTTAACTTATTTCTCTAGCCTCTTCAAGGATACTGACACATACGTGTACGCCTAGTATTTAAATTATTTTAAATATTACAAATGAATGTTTATAGTTAAATTTTCCAATAACACGATACGGCAGCATCGTCGTGGGTCAATATCAATTTGCATATTTGTTTATTAGGAACGAAATAATTTTGTCCTGAAGAGGTTAGAGAATTCTGCAGTTTGATGCGCGAGATATCGAGCACGAACGTTCGAAATTAGTCGCGAAAAGATTGCCCGCGGCGTAAAATCATTGATAGATCTCCGTCGCGACGAAATCGTCGCGTCCGGTACCGAGCTTAATGCATGCATTCAGTATCCCCGGGACTGATAGTAAATTCTATGAATACCTCATTGCATCGCAGCTAGTCGATAATCAATAAATTAATATACTATTATAATCTGCGCGAGCGATCGTGCGTTCCGATTGTGGCTAATTTTAATGCAGCACGCCGCGAGATTGCTCAATGCGCCTCGGCAGAACCGTGATTTCCAAGACACCGTTGACTGAACACGTTGTCGACTACGGTATCCCCGCGAGTACACGTATCTCCGGACAAGTTTCGATTTACGCGGGCCCCGAACGATCGAATTCATCGAGCCCGCCGGTTCGGCTAAGAATAGCGGCGACCGGGAGGCGAGGAACACGGACGGGGGGAGATCGGTAATAATGAGAAAATTCGACGGCAAAAGCCAGTCGGTGAGCGGGTCGCGCCCGAGTAGAAAGAATTTCATTAAGGGATAAGCGTAGTCAATCGGAAGGTATTAGCCTCGAGAAGCGATACGGTCAGCGCCGCGTACGACTTGGACCCTTGGAAAGGTCTCGGTCGTCTCGGCAGATATCTGCTTCCGGACGAGAAAAAGAAAGAAAAAAGCGAAACCTCGTCGGTATGCGAGCTATTTAATCGAAACCGGCTATCTCAATCGCAAAAGGATAACGCACGGATCCTCAAGAAAACATTCCTTTGAAATCATCCACGGGAAAATGAATTCTCCAGGGGGAGGGGGGGGGGGGGCGATCGAGTTTACCTCGCGCGTTCGTTGCGTCCGGTAAAAATTCTTCGTATCGCGTTCCACGACCGTGCCCGACGAGAGAAGAAAAAAGGCCAACATTGATTTCGCCCACGGTCGTTTCAACCCCTTCGTCTTTTTCGATGGCTACCAACAAGCAAGTAACTACTGCTCAGCCACCCCTTACATTAATAATCACCCTTCCCACGTACCGGGTTCCCGGTCTGCTCTGCTGCGGTTGGTACTTCAGCCTAACGTCGGCGTACGCGCATCTATCGCATGCATGGTTTATCGATGAAACGTTTTAAACGCCGTGCCGCACGGGGTTTTCGCGTCGGGAAAAGAATTCGCGACGATTCGATTGTTCGTGCACGTGCGCCGGTCATAATTCGTCGGAACGAAAAATAGTCTCGATTCGAGATTCCTCGTTTCGGCGTGCTGGCAAAATTCCTCATTTTCGAACGTCGGTTCGTTCCATAGTTGCATACCGGTCTACGGCGACTCAAAAATCGGCGAGCTCGCGACCGAAATTCCTTTCGAATTCCCGTGCGGCCGTTGTTTTCCCAAATGATACCGCTTCCGCGGAGCATTTGCATGCCATATTGATTTCTCGTTTCGGTGCGAGATCTCGTTGCCGCGCCGCGATTGGCCGATCGAAGTCAAAAAACGGCGGGAATTTACTGCCGTACACCGTCGCGCGTTCAAGCGCCACCCCCCTCCTCGCGGCAATAGCATAGCACGCTCGGGTTACAACAATTTCCCTCGACGGGATCGGGGAATATATATATAAATATGTATATATATACATATACATGGACGCGTATAAATATGTACGCGTATATTCGCACGCCTATAAAATTTGCAACGTATACGCATATAATTCATTAACCGAAATTCGATGGAACTCGCGCTGCTACCAGGCAAAACGAGAAACGACGGGGTGGTTAGGGAGCGCAGGGGTGGGGTGACAGTAATGGGAGTGGGAAATGCAGGCGAGGGTGGCAGAAACGAAGGATGGCGAATATAATATCGGTGAGTGTCCACGATATCGATAGCTGGTCAATAGCTGCAGCCTAGACAAATACCTGCCAAGGGTGTACAGTCCATCCTCCCCTCCAGCGCGGCGAGCGTGCGAGGGTGACTGGGCGCATGGCCAATGGGAAGTCGGCTCGCCCCACCCGGGGGGTCGCGCGCGAAAAAGCGCGGGAATTTTTCGATCGCCCGATCGCTCAATAATGGAACCGAAGTTACGCGCCGCCACCGTCGTCCGCGCACACTACCACCGTAGTAGCGGCGTTGCATCCACTCACACCCACGCGACACACGCGTACGAGGACGCACAGCAGCCTAATAAATAGCTGCACGCATTCGAGACCGTGTTGGGCGGATAGACGACAGAGTTGTTCGTACGCAATGGGCCAGAGGCTACCAAAGATTACCCCTTTGGCAACGAGGAAAACTCAATTTTCATGGGGCGAAATCTAATGATTGGTCACCCTATGCGCGCGAAATTAATCGGTTTTCCTGATCGTTACCCGCGGTGGCGTTAGCTTTTGGGAGCGCCGGCGATTCCGGTCTTCGCGCGCGAGGATTTCCGATTTTTTCACCGAACGCGATCGATTCGATGGAACCAGTGTCTCTCAAACTTCTCTAACCGCTGCTCGCTCGGAGAAAAAACATAACGAACGACGCTCCGTGGTGTAACGTTGTTGACTAGAGGTTTTCACTGTTATTTCTCATCATTTACCAATTCCAACTACAAGTTTAATGAAGTGAAAACTGAATTCTCGTTCTCAGTCTTATGAGTCCGCTAAAATAATTTATCTTTGGCTCACCCTATTCGATGTACGTATTTTTAGGACTGTAACTATTACTTTTAACTGTTATGACTAGACTATTTTCCAGAAGAGAGTGTATACTAATTACTAACGTCGGGTAAAACAATATTTTATCACTAATTACAAAATATATACTAAAAAAGATATATTATTATTTAATATTTCATCGATCCATCACTGTTTCGACTTTCATCTACCTATTTTTAAAGTTTCTTGTGAAACTTTTCCCCACTGACAGATACTTGTTATTCAAAGAAATAGGGTTTCGCGACCTTTGACATTATCCGTCGATCAATGAAATGTACTTTTTACTATGCATGCAATAACTAACAAAAATTGTTTCCGTTCTTCCGCAATATCCAGTTCCCTCCTGTATAATTACATTTTCTCACCCCGTTTGTCGACAAATTAGTATCTTTGATTTTCGTCTTATTTTGGCCTGTAGAATCTCATTATAATTATATGTGAAGCTCATTTATTTAAAATTATTAGCCTTCATTTTTTCTCTTAGTATGCAAACCGATGTAGAAATATCCAAGTAATGAGAAACTAGGGCAGCTTTGTGTTGTCAAGAATGCAAAAAATTATTAAAACGAATATATAAATATCTGAATACCCGAGTGCACGCGCGAAGGTTAATCAAACTTCGCAATGAGTGAAATTATGTCACATTCGCGAACGAACAGTTGATTCGAGGAATACCGATCCCGTATAAAAATTCGACGAAACGATAACGACGTTCTCGTTAAAAGGAGAACACTGCGAGACGAGTCCATTAATATCGATACAAACGACACAGAGGAGACGCGGTTGGAGTGGAGTCACCCCTTTCGCGACGACGGCCGCGTTTGAAAAAAGGAGCACGTCCTTCGGGGGCGAAATTGACCGGACAATTTCAAAGCCCAGTTAAGACTGCGAAAAATTGCCGTATCGTCGGCGCATGAATAAAAATTAAGTCGTCCCCTTTGAGGAAGGTGGCCTCCAGTCATCGGGCAACGCTTTTCGGAACCAGCTTGCATATTCCTATTTACGAGCCGCCCTCTAAAAAAGGCCGTGAAGTCTCGAATTCAGAGACTCCGTTTTCGTTTCTACCATCCCCCCCACCCCTACCCCTCTTCGCCCCGACATCGTTTTCCCTTTGCCAGTCAGTGGTGACCTCCTGACAGGACTGTGAAGTCTCCTCGGGCAGCGAACCAATCCTCCCGTGTTTCTTTCGCCGTCCCCGGCCGTGCTTTTTCCCTCCCTCCCCTACTTTTAATTCGCTAATTTCACCCAGTTAAGAATTTATGCGACGGAATGTCTCGCCAGACGTCTCGAGAAAAATCAAAGCAACGCAACGCGGAAAGAACGGCGCCGGCCCTTTATCACAAATGACACGGAATGAAAGATTAAACAAAAGCGGCCGTGCTTTACGCGTCTGTAAAAACTCGTTTCGAGTGGGGGGGGGAAGTGTTGGAAACAAAAACGCGAAATGTCTCGTTCGGAGCTAAATAATATTCCTTTGTTTCCTTCTTTTTTTACGACGAGCGAATCGTTCTTTTTCGAACGGCTCGATCACGAACGTAATTCGTCGATTATTTTTCCCCGTTCGACGATCGATCGGATGGAACGCGTTACCTTTCAGCAGCGTTGCTTAATTAATTCACGTAATATGAGCTAATCAATTTACCCGCACCTCGCATCGTAAATATTTTAACGGGCGATAGTAATCCTAATATTAGTATACTCGCCGCTATAGTAAATTACTCCTATATTAAAATCGATGCGATTCTGTTTCCGACGTGGAAAGGATTTTGATGCCGATACGCCCGAGAGCTCGTTGGTCTCGATCGCGTTTACCCGGAATCGAACACATTTATGCAAAGTTACAGTATATTCTGCAAAGTGTTGTTGGAACAGGCGATGAAACGCTAGCAATTTTTTAGTGTGTAAATTGAATCTTCTTAAAACAGTTTGACTCGTTCGGAACACTTTATTGCATCGTGTTTCGACCGAATATTAAACTATTTAAACATTCCACGGCGATCAAAGCATGTGAAAGCATAAGAAAATTGAATTGCAAGAACCTAAATACCTGTGTAATATAGCATTATAATTATCACTAATTTTCTACTATAAAAATATTAATGATGTTAGAAAGGTAAAATGATAACTATAATTATGTTGTCGAAATCATAATACCGAATTTAGTATCTAAAGAAAAGTATTTTTCTTAATATACTTTTCGAAATATACTGTAATTTTGAACTCTAATAAAACCTAACTTTAAAGTAACATTTATACGTGTACACTTTTCTAAATATAACGTTATATTTTTTTGGGTTATGGATAAATATTATATTATTTGCACTCCAGAGAGAACCTAAAATCGGAGAGCGAAAATGTCTAATCTCAACGATGGCTAGACAACGATCAATAATAAAAATCATAATTACGGGATTAATTTTATTCGCAGGCGGAAACTATTTAAGTTCTCGTTTAAAAAATTCATATAGTTTTCTGATTTATTCGATGTTATCGAATATTTTGGAATGCGCATAAGATAGATTACTCGCAGTCTAAATATTTGAATGTTTCTAACAGAAATAAGATAAAGTCCTCCTGTTTGATATCATTTGTGCAACTACTGATAAAATGTTGAAGGACAATCCGCAGCCGTGAAAATCGTAATTGTGCGATTTGATTTGCACAATGAAATTAGTAACCTGTGACTATCGTATTTAAAACCATTATCAAAATTTAAACTACATTTGTCATATGATTTAACAATGAATATGCACATTTGGAACAGTGGTAACTTGTTAATATAATCTGTGGCAAAATTCATTTTTATCTAAAAATTCAAAGCCAAATTTCTTTATTCTACCTATGTACTTTAATCAACGAGAGAATACACATCGTCATCAAGGTATGAACGATTATAATATTAATCTACAATATAAAAATGTAGTAAAATTAAACGCAACGAGTTCAAATAGCTACATTAATTACAAGAACACGTTTGGTTAAACCTCTTGTTCATAATTTTGCAATTTTATGATGAATTTGATTTTTAATATAGAAGCACATTGAATTGTTTCAAATTGTTCAATTGATTAACTGCATTAAGACTTTATTTTATTTGTAAAATAATATTATATTTTTCAATAATTGGTTATATGAAGCCATTTCCAGTTACACATGTATCTTAATAATAATATTAAAAAGTCAGTATCGATCCTTTGTTAAGTAATATTTGACAAAGTGAAATTCTTAGATTTAGGTAGGATTATTCGCGTGTAACAAACTACATCGCCCAATATTTTCATGACTTAGGCTAGTCCTTCGTGAACACAGCACAGACTCGATCCTGTGAAACTAAACAGATTTTCGATTAGGACAAACGTCATAAAAAATAATTATTTTATTATTACTTGTGGATTTTTCCACGGAGGAAAAGAGTCGCCTATTTCTGTTTTATGCTCTTCAAAAAATGATTTAATCGAGCTCGTAAGTCTGGAGTTGCTATCTATTTCAAAGCACTTAATACTATTTCTTTTATATGTATATGTAGATACGTCTATCTTCGCTTAAGTTTTTAGGACTCCATTGCAATATACTTGTTGGATGACTAACAGTTGCGATTATATCGTTTACATACTCTACAGAATCGCGCAGATAACGAAACCAAGTTTTCAAGCTTGATATCAATTGAAAATAAATAAAATATTTGAAAATAATGCCCGCTATTTTCAATATTCCCCGAGGAAAGGGTTCATTTCGTAAACTTGTTGCAACGAATAAAATATTTTATTTTCATAGTTCACACGCCCGACATAAAATAAAATAAACTTTACTATTCCCTATTCGAAATAATATTTCAGCCAGTCCCGTACAGAACGCGTTGAACGTAGTTCGCGAGCGTGTACGAAATGTAGGAAAACGCGAAATAACTGGTTGAATTGCTCGCCACTCGGTTTCGAAACATATAAAATTCAATGTGCTGAATTTAACACGTAATTAGCGAAAGAGTTAACTGAATTAGCCGTGAAAAAGCGACGCAAGAACGTATCCTCGAACGAGGGACTCTTACGCGCACGGGCGAAACGATCGCGTGGATCGAGAGATGCGACGCGTAACAGTCAGAAAATCCTATTCCCCGATAGCGAAGAGAAAGGCAATTAAACCGTTAAAAGGTAAAAGGTAAGGATAATTAAAAGTCAAAGATACCGTATGGTCGGTCAGAAAATTTACGCAGTCATGGCGCATATGCATAGGCCGACGGCTAGTCTATTCTAATTTTCTACGAACCCTTCCGCGGCGATGCATTTTTTCCGTGAGGGTTAATTTGAATAGGGTCCCCGGTTCTACGCGCTACGCACTTTCGGGGGATGGTTCCACGATACGCCTACGCTTTTTTACTCCTCGACCTACTCTTCTTTCATTCCAGCCTTTTTTTTCTCTTCTGCGTCTTGTCGAAACGCAACCCTGGACAATGCGGGCCGATTGTCGACTTTTTTATCCCCCCGTGGAGGCAACGTGCTAGCCTTTTTTTCCTCTCCTTTCGGGGTGGACTCGATTGATGAGGAACGTGAAAGGTCGGTTCCGGCGAACGTACGTTCGACAGCGCCGCGAAAACGCTACGTCATTTTTTTAAGGTCACCTTTCGACGATCGCGCGCGCCATTGTCGCTGTGTACGTTCGTGATCTCAGATAAGCAATCTCTCTTTCCGCGATGTTTGCTCGAAACCTTGTTGATAGATTCGCGCAAGGAGCGAGTCTATTCTGATCGAATTTTTAGTTGATCGAGATGGATGTCGATTCCTCGTTAAAAGACCGAATTATTACCTCGATAAGACTCGCTGAGAGCCGCAAGATGACCCTCACCTTCTATAATCCAAATTAAAGTTTCGAATAACAATAATATTAACATTTTTTTTACTACGACAGGATGAAATATGATTTCTGAAAAAAGTTTAAATTGAAAGGTAAATTTTAATAAATCTGAACGTCCAAATAGCACTTATAAACAGATTATTTGTGAACTGTTGTTTCAAAATCACGATTGATACATATTGATAATGAGATTAAATCGATCTTCGAAAATGTAGATAATAAAGTCATCTGATCTTTTTTCTGAAAGAATTGCTAGTTTACAAAAGAACTCTGAAATTCTCCCTAGTGGCGTACAAACAAAAACAAAAGTTTTCAAATTGTAAGATTTCTATGTTGGTAATTATAAAGGAGAAAAATAAACTACAGTACTTTGTAACTAATAAGAATTCGAAATTTACGTAAAAAAGTATTTATACGAACTTAGTTTTATCGTAAAACATAAGAAGCGAGGTGAAATACAGAAACTTATTTCTCGTAAAAACAATATTGACTCAGCTTAATCGAAACTAATTATGGATAGTTAAATACGCAACGAAATATTATTCTTACGTGAATTATTTATTACTACTATGTATAATACGTAATTATACATTTGTTCGTATACAAAATGAAGCTCTTTCTTTTAATTTTCGTATAGTTATTCATGCATCCACTGATGCAAAATAAAAGTGTTTTAAATATTTACGAAAAATTTGATATCGGTTAAGTTGGTTTGACGGAAAAAATAACCACGGGGGGCACACGGTTCTCGGAGCAACGGGAAATATTCTTTCAGTAATATTCATCGCGCTGCTAGTTTTTCAAAAGCGCGTAAAACTGCAACGCGTTCTGAGATTGTTGCCATGAGAGTGATTTTTTCTACGAGTTATCTTATCGCGCGTTACTGATATAGAATAGAATCCGAGATGCAGTCGCGAGGAATAAGTGTTCTTCAAGCTGCAAAAATCAAAATCGACGTGTACTTTTCATTGATTCAACAAGCGCTTAATTAAACCTTCAGCGTCGCACAAACGGATCGCTGTTATTATTTAAACGGCGAGGATCTCGCGCGTCGTTCGCTTAAGGGCGGACGGGCGTTTGAAAATTCTTAAAGCGACGCGACTCTTTCGGCCCATAAAATCAACGAGCCTTCACCCTTTCGCATTACTGACTTACTTTCGTGGCCCTACGGGGTCGGAAACGTGGCTGCCTAACTTTCTCGCAGGCGTGGAAAGATGTCCGACCTTTTCTGTCTCCCTGACCCCCTGTAGATGGAAATAAAGGAATGAGAAACGTTCGAGTTACGCAGTAAATAATCTTATTACTTGACTTTTTTCATTTCTATTTTTCAGCGAGTAAAGTTGCACGAGTAAAAGAATGGTTAAATATGGAAAAATATTTGCTGAAAATACGCGAACGAACTTCGAGATAGAAAAAATATTTCGCTTGTAAGGACAAGGTACACGCGCGATACGTGTAAGCGTAGCGCCAGAAGGCTGTAATCTCGCTTCATACCAGTTCTCTATCTAATGTATACTCGCATGCAGTAAACGGTCTACAAAATCTAGATTGACTTTCTAAGCTGGCACGAAAGCAAGCGACTTTTTGCACAAAATCAGGTACGATCTTCGACGAGGACTGCACGATCACGCTTCGGCCGTAGAACCGGTCTGTAGGTTAAGGATACTTCGTGCTCCTTCTCCGTGAATGCAATTATTTCGCATATACTAATTTCTTCTAGGTCGCCGTTAAATTATCATTTTTTCCCATCGGTTTTAATTATTCGTACACGACGATTTCCTCCCGACCGGTCTGGCCAGATGGAACTCGATTTTTTTCTGGAAAGCATTTTCTGGACGAAATAGAAGATAACAGATTGCGAGTTTTCAACTTTCTCAGGGCACGTTTCGAGAAATTATTCGCGAATTAAGTATTGTCTAACAATTTTGTAGCGATCTGACGCTCGATGTCGAGTTCTTCGTCTAAAGTACGCACTCTCGATAGTTATTACTGAAAAGGGTAAAGGAATTGTCTTTAACGTACAACCAGGTCATACACATACGTATAAACAACAGGGTTTTTCGCTATGAGGTTGAAAGAAATAATCCTCGAGGTAAGATTCACGAACAACGATGAGGTTAAAAGAATAAGAATTAAAGAAATTAATAAGCTTATCTGAAATGCATTTGAAAGCGTAAATTTGTCTACAAAACACCTTTATCGATTCGTTACAAATCAGTTATTTATCAGTAAAGTTATCTAATAAATTCTGATTTAGGCGCCATTAACAATTTGCCTCCTTAGTCTTGAGCTGAACTTTACTATAATCTCCTAATGGTAAAAATTTTAAAACTGTTCTAAAGATGTGTTTATAGATTATTTAAGAAAACATAAACATATTTCAAATACATAATTATATTTCCAAATCCCTTATATTCAATAGCATAAATGTATTTTCACAATAGTTTCATCGTTTCTTGTTCGTTCTGTTAATTGAAGTCAACAGCAATACCCCATCGCAGTTTCATCTCAATACACAATTATTTTAATACCAATTTTCTTTATCTATATTCCAGTATATTGTTCCTACAAAATTAGGAATTGTTTGTTTATTGTTCTTGCAAAGATAACATTTAAGACACGATTAATAAACTAGGAATTGGATCGTCGTGCTTTCGCAATAGTAATTCAAATTTAGAATTTTCTATTCGCTAGATAGTTTCTTTTTCTTCGAAATGCGACAGAACACAAGTGTAACTTTCCCTGGTGAAAAACAAACCTTCAATAATTATTAGTTACACGGTACTGACTTGAAGTGTCCTCGAGGATGGTAATTTGACAAAAATTTTGCAAGCTTCAGCCCCAAGAAAAACCATTAAAAAAAAATTATCGTCTCACGAATTTGAAGGCCGATATTTTGCACTTTTCTATGAAATCGAAATTGAATAAAATGGAATAGAACACATGTTGTGTAAAATGTTACAAGCTACAGCTCGAAGAAAAATTATCTAACGATCGTTAAGGATACTTTCTATCGTTCCGCAGAATTAAATGGTACTCTTTTCAAATTTTCTCCGTAGTGGAAGGATTCGAGAGGAGAGAGAAGATTTACGCGGACCATTTATATCGGGCAGTCGGGCCGGCGGGTCAAGAATATTGAGCACGGCCGGCCGTAAAATAAGATATAGATTTCCATCTAGTAAACTTTCTACACGGCATGTGTGGGAGGCAACGCAGAACGCCATACGGCATACGAGAACAGCTTCGGCGTCTTACGTTAGAAACTTTGGGCGCAGCCTTGTGTGCACTGCTCGAGTTATATTCTCTACACAGATACATTCATGCACGTACACACGCGTAAGTATACTTCGTGCCGAGGAACAGGCTTAAAGACTTGTGACCACTTATTAGGTCATCCCATAAGTAACGCAAATTTTCTTCTACATTTCTAAAGCGTACAACGCAACTTTTTCAACCATAAAGAATTTTTGGCTTATCGAGAAAGCTTCGTGTTAGTAGTTCTTTGACACCGAATGAAAAATTAGGGCGAAAATACATCGAGTTTTAAAATAAGTACAATGATACTGTGCGTAGCATTAAACACAATGGGAGCACGTAATTTGTTTATGGGTAAAATGATATAATTATTTTTCCTCTTGCTCTGGCGAGTGTGTCAATTCAAGATTTGAATTTTTTAATTTGCCAATAAGAACAATAATTTGAATAGAATGTAAACTCTATTTCATTGATGAGTGTCTTGGGTACTAGTGTTGGTTTTCTTCAGAATGTTGAAACTTACAACTGAAAGAAGCAGTTTTGTATAGTTATTTTTTACATAGCACGATATCCACAAACTGTATTTATGTTCCCGTGTTGATTTTTTTTCTATCGTTTCTTTTTTTGCTTCTGTAAGTTTCAAGAATAAGTGTTTCAATGGTTTACGTTCATTGGCAACGTCAAACAAGACCAACACCAGAGATAAAAACGAAAATAAATATTCCATTTCTGGCCAAACCGTTGCTGCTGTCGTTATATAAAGAGGGTACACATCTTCAATCAATACAATAAATGTAGAAAGCTTATATAATAATGTGGGAGGCCATGGTGGCAATATTACATCGTTAAGCCGTATTTATATTTAAATATTTATTCGTTTAATGTATATCTAAAATTATTCTGATATAGTCAAGGAGTGACAACAAAATACTATTTATTTATTATCTATTAAACTATGTGAAAGTGTAGTTAGAAAAAGATTGACTAAAAATCGTCCACCATTTTGGTCCATACACTGGTTCTTACAAAATATAGAATGTGATATGCATATATAAAGAAATTATCATTACACACGTTTTTTCAAAAACTTGAAAATTGTGAATGTAATTCTTCTATTATTTGTCATATCTTTAAATCTGTTCAGTCCATTTTACCTATACCTAACAATGATTTTAATTATTCTTTGTTTATAATATGATGTCGTATTCTGGCTCCTAGATTGTTAGAATCGGGAGAAACGATATCCATCAGGTTTGATCAATATAATAGTTATAGCCAGTTTCAGAACAATAAACAACTTTGCTGTGTAATTAAAAATCGGAAAGTAAAGTAATATAACGGCTTCGTTTTATTTGAATTTCAATTTAAATACAAATATAAATCATCGTTAAAAGAGAAGTCCTTACAGTAGTCCATTTTATGACTTTTCATTACAAGATAATTGGAAAATTATTCCTTTATTTCCTACTTAAAGAACGTTACAGACTTCCGAAGGAACGACATCGATGGGATAACAGCAATTCTTTAAAGACCTGCGTTTCTAGATTCCAATTATAGAAACGTAGTTGAAAAGAAAGAAGAAGTAAGAATCTCGAGGATGAAACGCAAGGGCACAGGACACAACCAAGATACCAAGAATAAAAGTAGTCGATGGAAACCTGTCGCTTCCACCCTTGGCAAACTTACAACCCTTCGTGCTTACACCTCGAACTGCGCTGAAAGAAAGGTTCGATTGGAGTTTCTTTGAACGCCAGTAAACCGAAAACGAGCTCGTCGGCTGAATCGGATAGAACTCCCGGATCCTGTCAATAGCAGATGACAGATCTCGTTTGTCTTTCACCCTGATAGCTCATTATCCACCCAGTGACCTGATTCGTGTCCTGAAACATGTTTCGTGTATTTTTAAACCTGTCTCGCGTCTATCCTCGAGCGATTTTCCCCCGTGATTTCGTGAACCGGGATCCTCGAAGCGGTTAGCGTTTACAAGACGAGAGGGTCGGCTTTCGAAATCTTGAACAAATGGCTCGCAATGAAAAATCGTAAAGACACGAGGGCCATCAGAACTTGGCTCCGGCCACTCGACAGGCCGAACGTTCGTTCTGAGACATTAATTTTTACCCCTTTTTACCCCCATCTACCTAATGACTCGGAGTCCGCTGGTTCTTCCACGGAGACGACGACAGTGGCCAGAGAAGGGAAGGAAAAAAAGGTCGCGACGAAATGCCCGTTAAGTGGCGAGAATCGTCGTCCTCGTCCTCCAAGGGGGAAAGGGTTCCAGATCTTGTCCTGCATCCAAGGGAACGATCGTTACCACTCGGACGGATGTGCCAGAACAAGGGGTCGGCGTGCCGTGTACACTCCTTCCTTCCGGTGTCTTACATAATTTCTCGTCCGTTTTTCTCCGCTCCAACCCTTCCTCCCGCGACCCCCTCGGCTCGTTTTCACCCCCTTCATAGCCGAGGAGCAGCCACACCGCCGCAACAATGGGTCTCATCAGGCATCGGGAATAAATTATGCTCGGCTAAGTCCGCCAGAAAAATGACCGAGTCCCGAAAATTAGAGCTTGTGCTCCACGGAGAACACGAAGGGAAGGAAAAAAAAAAAGGGAACGAGAGGCCGAATCGTTCCTTGAATTCTCGCTAATTAATGCCCGAGTCGATGATCTTGGCAGCCTGCACTTAGACGTTCGCGTACCCGAGGAAAGAAGCGCGAAACAAGAAATCGGTGAAAATGGGTTCGTCGGCCCCGTCGGGGCAGAAGTAAGCCACGGGAAGAAAGGGTTAACGGGAGGGAGCCTTCGGGGTCAGCGAACCTGACATGCCTCCCTCTGGGCGGTCTGAAAAAAAAGGTATCGGTCGAAAGGAATATATATAAAAAAAAAAAGAAAGAAAAGAAAAAACGATAAAGAGTTTCGGACAGGGCAGGTGAAACCGTTCGGGAGGTTAGGCGCGAGCGAGAGGGAAGATGCTACCATATGCCCGGAATAATGTTCCACCCGCGTACTATCCAACCAACCGGCGCAACGAGTTTGTTGCCATCACCGTGACCGGGAAGCTTCCCAAACATCTTTCCACGCGGAACGACGACCGCGTTACGATCGTCGGCTCTTCGACAAGGACGTATTCGGCCACGATTCGTGTCCGGGGTCTGGGATACCGAATCGAACCGAGTTACAAGAATATCGATCACGGACTGTCCGAACGTCTGCCACTCGACGATTCTCAAACACTCTCGGCACGTTTGTCCGTCATCGTCCACGAAGATATCTGGGGAAACTAGATTGCTAGACCTTGCTATTCGACGCGATTTCGCTGCTCCGGCTGAAATGGCATCGACTTAGAGGCATGCCTTCGAGCAGCGTTACTCAAAGCGCGGCGCGCGGTCTGCTAGCGAGTCACCGTTTTATCGAGCAGCGGGGCTTAGAAAACGAATATAGGGTCGGTTGTCCTGATATGGAATACTTTTTCTTATACAAGTGTTGTCACCTGCAGAACTTTTGTAAAAACTTAAATATTTTATGCTCCTTTGGCTGGTAACAGTCTTTAAAATATTATAACGGTTTAGGAAATGTTTACTTCTTTTACCGAGCTCCTCATTTTCCATGTTAGGCTCATAGGGCTCGTGATATGAAATACTATATGTGAATTTACACTTTTAGAGAGGGAAAGTATGGTATATGGAAATAAGTAACGCTACATAATTCTTTATTTATAGAAAAACATAATTTGTTATTTTTTGAATCCTCCAATTCGAGTTCCTTGTGCAGTTCTCAGCGTTAAATGAATTTTTTATCTTATTTGAGTAAGCCAGCCTTCTTAGGTCCATAGTCGTCAAACCATAATAACGATTGTCCATATCCATGCAATGATTTACAAATGTCTTTTCTATATCGAAAGAAAACACTGGCTTTCTTCCTAGAGAATTATTTTTATGATATCGATCGAAAGACTTGGGTTACCTTTCAATTGTTTAACAAATCGAAATGATGTTGCTCTTCCGCCTTCAGAAATCCAATTTTTTTGTCTGTAATCACTTGATCTGCATTAGACATGTTTTCTTTTGTCCATTTTTTCCAAGTTAGATAATATCTAAAGAACAGAAAACACGTTTTATGGAATAAAAATGGAATCAGAGGTATATGATCCCTGATATGAAATATTGCTTATCGAGCTCATTCAGATATTCCATATTAGGCACATCATTGTCTCTTGAGTTTTTGGAAATATTAGGTTTACGAGATAGAAATTCATAATTTCGGCAATTGTTGCGAAAATTTGACTATATTTAAAGAAATAATCTAGCTAACACAAAGCTAATGCATTTACCTTATTATGTATAATATTAGATCAAAGATCACTTTGCAAAAACTCAGACTGTGATATTTTCTTCGATATTCTTAATATTAAAAAGCAAAATAACATAAAACCGATTACACAGATATGTTTGATGCTTACCTTCTTTATCATTGCTTGAGTCTCAAAGTAGTTTACTCTATATTCAACTCTGTAATTGAGAAAAACATAATCCAGTTTACTTTCTGCTTTTTTTACGTAGTATTCTTCGTTTCGAATGGTATCAATGTTCTTGAGAAAATTCTTTGCTTGTTTTTTTCTATGCGTACCCCATACAGTTGATAACACCACATTTATGAGAAAATGATTCATCATATTACGTACAAAACATCGAATGATCGTAAATAACTCAGCAATACCAATTATATGATCAGTATGTCATCAGCCAGCTAATTTTAACACTATCAATAAAATCAAGCATACACTTAACGAGTGAGCTTAACTTTAAATCGACTAAATTTGAATCCTGTATAAGCACTTAAAGAAACGAAAGCATTTATAAATAAAAACGATTTATTATTAAAAATTCCAATCATTATACAGAATTCATCGTATAAGAATAGTTATAGAATTCCAGCGAAGAAACTCGTAGGGAATTAATCTGAGACTCAAAGCCAAATCATGTAGATCGAGCATTTTGTAGATACAGCGGATAAAACATAAATTCTAACGAATAATATTCAATCCCTATGAAGTGACACCGTAGCATTGGAAGTGATTCGAATTCATGAGTACATATTTGATTTGATCCCAACCCTACTTAACACGTTCGCTATCACCAGTTGGAAAACCGTCTGCCATGAACCACGTTATGTGTGTGGTAATTATGTATAACGCGTTGCAAGCTTTTAACTCTATGTCAATGCATTAAATAGACCAATAGAAGATTTTGAATAACGTATCACGGATCTATAGTTCATGCTTCATTATCTTATACGAATACAGGGTAGAATATCGTCATTGTTTCTCGTACATGACTCGTGGCAGCAAAAGTGTTACTAATAATACGAATAATGATCGTTGGATTACCATCATTTTGGTTTTAGAGCTAACTTTGAATCCCCGTCCATAGATTTCGTGGCTTTGTCTAATCAAAGGATCGAGCTTCGACTTTTCGAATTAGCTTAAAAGCGCGGTATCGCACTCTGCTTCGATCCTTTCGGCCCACGATCGCTGAATTGTTTTCCATCCAGAAATTCTCGACGAAGAATTGCCGATTTTTCGAGGGCACTGTACGAAAACTTGACCCCTCGAATGGACGGGGATGCTCGTTGCCATGGTGGCTAGGTTTTGAAGAGGATGTACCGGGGTGATTTCGCCTAGACTACTGATGATGACTGTACTCCCCGCGTATGCGAGGGATACATGCACACACACTCGTGATATTTCGCACGTACGTACGCTCGGTACATTCGCCAGGGGGTAGAAATCATTAAAGGGGCGTGGCGTGCCCGTGGTTGCCCGGATGACGGTCACGTGAACCAAGATGGCCACCAAGCGGGAGGGCTCCCCTCTTTGCAACAGTCATTTGTTATCGGCCATTTTATTTTAATGATTTCCATGCATGCGTGAAACGCTCGGCTGCATCGCTCGGGAAAGGGATGTTCTCTCTCTCGCTCTCTCCTCTCCGACTGGGCCGCTCGCTCTCCGTGCGCCTGGTAACGGCGTTCTCCTAGCGCGATACACGCTTCACAGCGGCGAACGCCCCGCTAACGTTGCTTTCATGGTAATTTCAAACCCTATAAATTTCGAGTCGCGTCCATCGTAATGCTCTTCCTTCTTTCGATAAATTTCTCTCGATTTGCTGATCACCGATCCCCGCCGGAATAACGTCGATCGCGCCGAAAATCCTCGGACCGTTTCCGCGTCCACGATTTGCTTCGCAACGCGATCGTTGGATACATCGTGACGACGACAAAATTCGTAATAAATCTTACCGGGACTAATTGCCCCACCAATTGGACGATTAAAAGGTACTAAAATCTTCTGTTCCTCAGAAATGGAATAAAACAATCCTTCGTTTGTCATTATCGTAAGCGCATCTTGTTTCCACATTCGCTTAAAATAAGTAAAATTGATATTCTATTTGAAAGAAATTAATTTAATTGGAAGATTGAACCTAAGTCGATTTGATTGTCATTGGAGATACGTAATAGTTATTCATTTTTAGTGTACTACATAAATATGCATGAACAGTAAATAAAAAAGCAATTTCAACTGAGTCTCTTATGATATCTGCTTCAAGAACGTTCGAATATCAGTGATCATGGATGGAATTAATAGTATTTTATCTTCTACCTATAAAATGGCAGTACGTTTGAAGGAAACTGAGGAAGAGGGGACGAATTCGAGTCAATGATGATACTTGTAATCAGAAATGCATACACAATTTGACCAATTGTTACGACAACACAGGATCTGGTGAAATTCAATATAAAGTTCAGAGCTTCTCAAGGATTTATAAAAAAATTTAGTCTCGAGTTACGAATATTGTAATACCACGAGTAAGGGGGACACTGAGAATGTGAAACAATAATTTTTAACCTGGTGTTCACGAACCTCAACCTGTTACAACCTGTAGAAATTGAAATGATCTGGACAAGGGAATTATTACTCGAAAGATGAATTTTAATTCTAATATTCAAACGTAAACTATGTCTAGAGGAGCGGTTTTTAATCAGGATCCCACATGTTTTGAACAGAGAGAGCTTTCTCCGCTTAGCCAATGATTTAGAAGCGAAGAGTAGTGACTGACGTATTTGCAAAATTTCAAATACTGATGTAGTTTAGTAAGACGGAATCGGTAACTATTTTTAACAATTATTTTCATCTCAATGACGTTAAAATTGAACGTGAATACGCAATTCTTTCCTGACTAATACAAATTCTATCGAAAATGCAAATGGCATGGTTTAATTTTGTTGAGAGTAAATGATCGAATCCTATTTAAACAGATTTTAGTCCCAAACTGGTCACAGTATCTAATGTTATACGAATCATTTTACTCGATGCAAAATGTATCTCAACAATTTAAAATAACTATACTCCGAAACATAATAATCTTTGTCTGAAAAATCAAAAATGTATTGCTATTTCTGGCGAATCAGTATAATATAATGTTATTCGTAGCAGAAGACTAAACATGCATAACATTCGCAAGAAACGATGAAGTATGTTTACTTCGCAAATTGAAACGTGCTGTTCTTCATAAAACAAATGAAACGTGCTACTTTTCGTAACGCATGTCGAACACTTTACTCCTTATGACCACCATTATCTACCCTTATGCAACAAAATTTCTGTTTTTCTTGGTTGAAAAATTTAGAGAAATCGGAATAAGTATAGGTACATATCCTAGAATTGAAAGATCCGTCGAAGAAATAAATATTATTCATTGACGTTCAACAGTTTTTAAATCTAACCGAACCTTTTTCTGAATTATCTTTAGACGTATTAAAAATATAAATGATAATTAGAATTGCGTGAAAACATAAATAATTACTAATCTCTTTCTTCTGAAAAACAATGGATAATCGAAATATCACTCAAGAAATACTAATTTAAAACAATTTTTTACAAGTCATGCTCAATCTAGTAGAAATCTCCACTACCAATACATGAAATAAATGTAACATTATATCACGATGAATATATCACAAATTAGAATATTTGCGACACAGTATGGAAGATCGATTTCTTCACACGTTGGACAATTTTTATTTTTAGTTCATTATAATATCAGTGTCTCCATTTTGTATGTTATGATCTTATAATACTTTGTATTTAAAATACTTTCCATCGCGTTCTATTACCTTTTCCTACCGTTTTGGCAAAAAATGAACACCGCGATGGAAGAAACCCTTATTTCTCAAGCTGATGAAATCATTAATGAATTTTCAAAGTTCTTCGGCATTTCGAAATCGTATGCCAGAAAGTTTGTGTTGCATAGAACGGAATTAAATGGAAATCTGATGGTACTAAGTCTGGTGGGCATGCAGGGTGTGATAAGACTTCTCATTCTAGTTCCATTAACGTTTCACGTGTCACCGGTGCAACATGGGGCCCGACATCATCGCGCATCAAGATTACCTTATTTCGTTTCGTCGCGAATTTCGGCAATATTTTATTTAATTTCTGAAGTTGTTGGCTGCTGCGACATTTTCCCCATTTGGAAGATCAGACGGACTTTGTCAAAAATCCACTACGTACTACGCTATATACTTATAGTAATCATATCGAATGTGGTGTATGCTTTCAATTATGTATTTGTATATTTCAAACCACATAATGTGTCAATAGTCGAATGTTTATACTTAGTTTCTTTATATCGCTGTTACACGTATATGACGTTGGTCTGTAATGAAAATTGACGCGTAACAAATGTGTCACGTGTGGTAGTGGACGTATTAACCCCTTGTCATACAATGACGAACCTGACTCGTCACAAGTTTTTGATGTCAAGTTTCACAATCATTAGGATACTCGTCGAGTCTCGTATATTAAAATCAACACATCTTTACGCTCTTTACAAATCTATTCCTTTTCGTGGCACCTCGTACGAACGAACAAAATTAAATAGTATACGTTTAAAAAATCATTTGGTGTTGAATCGTACGTCGAGGGGTTAAAGGAGTGATCGTTGAAACGGGAATACTTTAATATATAGCGTTCCTTGTACTATATGAACGTCAACATAAAAGAACAAAAATGCAATATCGTCCGCGATAACAGAATCGAGAAAAATTCGAAATTTTTGCACCCTTTCAATACGATTCGCTGCTTCCGGATAAAGCCTCTTCAAGTTTCCAGATCGTAGATATCGATGATGGATTTATGGAGCGGGCTTGTTTCGCGTGGAAAACAATTCGTCTCGAATTCTTGTCTGGGGGGGGGGGGAATCATGGAAAAAAGTAATCATCGAGCAGAGAGGGGGAGAGAGAGAGGGAGACGGAGAATCTCGCGCCGGACAAATATCATCGCGATATACAAACACATTCCAGCCGAAGAAGCGCAGCGCTCTCATCCCCGAGTTTTTACCCGGCAACTATGTATTTGCACTCCCCTGGCCGCGAAATTCAAGGTATCGCTCGTATGAATAGCTCGGACGAGTGACATAAAGCGCGGGAGGAGAGGAAAGAGGCGGGGTCATCGGAACGAGCGGGACACACGTGCGTGTGAGTGCGTGCAATTTAATGATTTCCAGCCCGGAATTTCGATGACGGAAACTGGGAATGGGGCGGGAAAATGCAAAGAGAGAGGGATGGAGAGAGAGCGTGTATGTGTGTGTTTGTGAGAGAGAGAGAGAAAGAGGGGCACGCCGACGATGCGAGAAAGAGACGCCTAAGCGCGTGCAACGGCGGGTTGGTCAGGGCCGGCTTGTTGCACACGCGCAAAATCTCGCGGGGGAAACAAAGAAGAGAAATCGAGCGAGAGGCCGGGGAAAGAACGGGAGAAGCAAACGGACAGGAGAAACCAAGAGAGACAGACCGGGAGGAAAGCGTGCTCGAGCGAGCGAGAGACAGGACGTAAATTTTCTAGCGGTGCGTTCATTTGTTCGTTGAACGAAATGCGAATGCATTATACATGGATTGCAGGGGACATTAATTTTCTGCCGTGGACGTGTAGTGGGCCGTGGAGGGCCGCTGGGTGGTCGCCATTTCCACGGACGAGGCAAGAGGGTTGCGAAAGGGAGGGATGTGTGTGTGCACGGGCATCGAAGAGACCCGCGATGGAAAGGGAAGAGGGGCGCGGAGAGGGTGTGCTGCGATAGAAAACCCCGGGAGAGGAAGAGGCGAGTCCAAATTGTTTCGTCCTCGCACGTCCAACCACGTGCCAGCTCTTTCCGGGCTCTCTACCTACTTTTCGCCGGTGATTTTGACGAGTGGACGACGAGGCGCCCGGCGCAGAAAAATACGGGAAAAACTGGCGATGCTGCCCGGCCTTCGGCGAACCACCGCGAAGAGAGACAGACGCGCGGGACCAGGACCACGCCGCTGACAAATAATCAAATATATCGCCACTCTCATTTGATATTCCAAGCTAGTGCAGGTGATGAATGTAATGACGTTATACACCGGCCGGGAATTACGGTCGTCGAGCGAAATTTAATGTCGATGCATGTTTAGCGTCGTCACGAGAGATACACGGAAAGGCATTAAACCGGCTGGAAGGGGAGGGTAGAAAAAGAGCATCGGGACACGAATGTGTCCACTAAAACGCAATCGATCCGTTCAGCCACGCTCTCGAGAGAAAGAAAGAGAGTTTCGTCGAATACCCAATTCGATACCGATTAACCGGCAATTCCGTTTCTCTCCGAACAATAAAAAAAAAAAAACGGTAATGAAGAGAAGATCGTTTGGTACTTGAGGTTTTTGCAAAAATATTAACGAGACATTTATACGAATTTAAAGTCTTCATTAATGTCGAGAGAACTTGGGGTATCACGGTTAACAAGTTCATTCTCGAAAATAAAGAATGGTAACGGGAATACAACATTCTTATTTATATATTACTAATAAACAACTGTGAAATTTTACCTATCATTCCATATAATTTTATGCGTACTAGGAGCTGGAACGGTAAGAAGCGATTCGTAGCCATAACATTAATATGGGATCCTATGGGAGAATAGGGACGGTAGGGGTTTAATTGTATACTGATGAAAATACGGGATAAATTTTACTATCGTTATTTACCAACCATCTATATCTTTCCGTATACACGTGCACTCATCGATCTTTAAAATAAATGAATACCCTTTTCCGGTCGCGTTCGAACGTTTTATCGAAAATATTATCCTCATATACATATTAATCGAGCATTAGATTTTCATTTTAGATCAAAATTATAATTATATTTCTTTCCTGAACTTATACTTCATCAAATAACTTTTTCGTACACCTGCCATATCGTAAAGACTGTCTTTGTTACGAGCAATTTTCAACAAACCCCGAAATGCCGAAATAATAAATAAAAATTGTATATTAGATCATAGAGAACTTACATGGATAATTTAATATTTTCAAATACAAAACATTAAAAAACTTTTTTTTTATACGACTTAATTTGTTTAACATCATAAAGATACTACGTTGGCTTTGTTAGAACTCGAAAATTTAAAAGATATTGAAACATTGTGCAAGTAAAATAGTTCGTTCATAATACAAAACTACATACTAGAGAAAATAAACATCTCACCCGGGAAAAAAAATCAAATTTTTCTTTTTCACGAAATAGTTTCAGAACTATGAGAAACGTTGCATCTTTTGTTCACATATAAAAGAGGGCGTACAAATAATTCTTGAAATATCTATACTTTTAAAGTTACCTTTGTCGCCAACTTTTGTAGCCGAGTAAAAAATATTCCACGTAATTTGATTATATGTATGAAAAAATATTATGGAGACAGAACAATCTTGAATATGAGCCAGATTGCCTTAATCGTTTATTGTGTCTTTTACTCTTATTAAGCAACGAATTACAACCCTTTACCAGTATTTTAATATCTACCCAAAAAAAAGGAATCGTCGATTCATTAAGAGATTTAATGTATGTAAAATAATTTTAATGGACCATTCTTCGTGATTCGTGGCCTACTTTGCCACTTCCGGTCGAAATAAAAGTCGCGTAAGAAAGATGACTATTGTACAGGTGCAAGAGCGTGTGATAATACACATGCATCGAACAAAAGTGAAAGAAACTACTCGCTTTACCTCGGTGTGTCAGGAATTAATTTTTTAACGTTATTCACTGATGAAGGAATGTAACTACATCGGTGGAATTTTTATAAACGTCCATTTACAAAGTGTGCATAATTTTGAGCATTGGCTAAAGTTTAATGATCAGTAAATTAAAGTAAGTAGGTATTCGTTTGTAAAAAATATTTTCTCTTAGTTCGCATATTAATATGTTAGGCTCGGATTCTATTTTTATCGAGGTTATATTAGACATTAAAAGTTGCCCTCCAACGGTACTTTATTTCCTATGCGCAACAACGAACAACATAAAATTGTGAAAAAATTCGAGATTTTAAGAATCCCATATCTGGAAATCGTAAATAGAAGATATCTATGTTTTATGACCAGTCAACAAATAAAGAAGGAATATTCAAGCTCTTATAGCTCTTCCTTATGTGTAATTAAATAAATAAATACATAAAATTGTAGATCTAAGATAGCTCAATTGGAAGAAGATAGACAATTTTTACCCGTAGAAAGTTTGATGAGTGAGAAAAGAAAAATTGTTGCATGCTAATATGAATAAAAATTTTGATATTTTTCGATTTCTATGAAAGTATTATTAACAACTTCGTGAAGTTATCCCGATAAAAATGAGTCCGAACCCAATCTTCTTTAAACCACTTTTAATCACATGTAATTGAAAATTTGTTAGAAATTATTTCAATATAATAGGAGACGCGTCGTGTTTGGACTCGTTTTCTACGACTAAATCTCGCCAAATGAAATATAAAAAGTTCAATTTCCATTAGAGTCTTGTCGCTCGAGACCGTCTGGAAAAGCGTAAATGGTAGCGATAATTTCATTAAATACGATGATAATTTCATCCGACCGAAGAATTATAATTTCATAGAATCGAGAAGTACTGTATCGAGTACACACTCGATACATCGCACGGTTCGGTTAATGAACACGGTCCGTAGCAATAATTTAAAGCCCCTCCGTGTCGTTTGAAGAAAGCATCGTTGACAAATTAATTAACAGCAATACGGCGCGCGACACGGGATACGCAACGCGTAAAACGCGCATGTTTCAAGTAGATGCAAACACGATAAAGTTTTACGCGTGTACACGAGCCGCCTAAATAAACGCCAATCATAAAATGGTGTCTGGTGGCGCCTGTAAAAATGATAAAGTAAAGCTCGTAAAAGTAATAGTTTACGTATTGGCTATAACTTTTGCCACGCGTTCCACGCCGCCTTCCGATCTTTGCGTCGCTTCTCTTTTCACCTCGGTGTTTCCTCTGTGCCTCCTCTGTTTCGCCAGCGTACGGGACGGTTTTGCATTCATGTATTCATCGCGCGACACAATGCGATAAATAATTTTTACGCTACCCCATCCCGATGGCGTTAATTCGCCATTGAAACGAGTAATGAGAATATTATAAGCATCGTGGATATTTCGCGCGGCGAACCCGAGGCCTTATTCCCAAGAATTTCTGACATTTTTCTTTGTTTAATCTCGCGCCGGCTATATAATTTTCCACGGCGATTCCGCACCTTTCGTACGGCACTAAAATATTCTCCCGCTACTACGCGATTGAAAATATTACCACGCGCGAAATCGCCTTCGAGATCTGAGTCTGCGTTTTTGAAATTTATGAAACATACATTTTGCGGTATGTCTCTACAAGGTATCTTAATCCGTATTTGGTTTCCCCGTACGTACGCCGATTTCTCAATTCTATCGCCTGAATCACTTTTGGTATAGATTTTCAATCTTGGCGCGGCTATGTTTTAATCACTAAACCCCCATTGTAAACCATAAAATATACTATAATTGTTTATCAATCACCGACGTGAAAAGCATATATTTTTAGCTGATTAAAAAAGAAAAATAATTTTGATACATCAAAAAATGGCGGATCTAGAATGCTACAATGTTTGTATGAACGAATGATCTAGAGCTTATCGACACTAATAAAACATGGCACCGGTATAAAAAATACTAAAAGCATTAATCTTGTTTAATCTATGAAATTACAACATGATTAATATTTCAAGGCCTTCGATCGGAACACCCAAGTAGATACACATTTCTGTAAAACCTGTAATACACGAGTGTGTATTATAATGCATCTCACGTTCAAAATAAATGCAAAAAATATAGTCCAGAGAAGCGCTGTTTATATGAAATAAACGTTTCGACTCCTAATTTCAGTCTGCTTTGATAAATATAATTGTTTATACTTAGAAATTTACACATAATTAAATTGTAGAAGAATCTTTTTGTTATAGGATTTAGTTACTTGTGTATTTCTAAATATAAACAATCACGTTTTCTAGAGTAAAGACAACCCATGTTAAAGATCGAAATGTTCATCTAAAATAAAATATACCTACTTGTTTAGACTATATTTGTTTTAAAAAGTTATACCACTGGTATTATACAAGGCATCTAATCGTTTGAAAATTATCGATTCAAAAACGAAAAAAACTCTTACCAAATTTTCGTTGCAGTCGTGAGTCTAAACTCCGAACTGGAATGATAAAATTAGTAACCACTTTACAAAAAGGTCTTCAAATTGATAGAAAACAAACGAACGAGTACTTTCCGATCGTTTGGCATCCGGAGTTTGCAATTCCATTTAACGTAAATCCTCTTAAGGATTTTGTTTCCTTCGCCGTCGACTCGCAAGAATAACAACGAGAAATATCAAGAAAAAAAAAAAAACGCGGTTGATCTCGAATTATTTTTATTAAATCTCCGACCGGTCTGAATAAAAGATGAGCCTCGCCGATCGGGGATTCAGGAAGTAGCGGAAAGAAGAAAAAGCAAGGAGAAACAAAAAGAACAAGCGCCCCGGGTAAAAAGGACTGGGGAAGAATGTCGATATTAATAAAAGTTAGATTGAGCCAATCGCTGGTAGGAATTAGAGGGTAAATGGAAAAAATGCAATAAAAATTGCAAGCAAGTTCCGACTCTTCTGGAATAAACGAATTGATTACAAGAGGTTACAAAAGATATTGCCCCGTTGGTGTCATAATTGTAACTATTAATCAAACAGTAAAATAATCGTGAAAGGGAAAAATTTATACAGGTTGTTCGGCCACTCCCTCGGAAAAATTTTAATAGGAGATTCTAGATATCAAAATAAGACGAAAATCAAGAATATCAATTTGTTGATGAAGGCTTCGTTAAAAAGTTATTAATGTTTGAAGTTCCACCCATACTGAATTTTTTTCTCGAAAATGCGCAGGATTTCGGGGGTATGTCTATTTACTAAAAACGATTGTAATTGACCCCCGTAATCGAAAATAATTTTTTCAGATCGATTTGAAACTTTTTAATTTTGTCGAAAAATTTAGGCACCTGTCGATTTTTCTTAAAACTTCGTTTTTCATTTTTAGTAATTTTGTTTGACGCCCTATAAAAAAGTTGTCTAATACTTTTTTGTAGGTATCCATAAGCTCTACTTCAGAAAAAAGTTTCATTGAAATATATTCACAATTGTAGGAGTTATGACTGTTTAAAAATTGGACCATTTTTATGGGGTTTTTCTCATTTTGCGAGGTCAGGGACTAACTTTTCTAATATTTTTGCGATTTGTACATATTCTCCATCAAAATACGCGTAGTTTGCTTTTTTAAACATTAAAATCGTCCAATCCGTTCAGAAGTTATGATGTTTTAAAGATTCGCATGAAAATTCGGGCAAACATTTCTGGCCAGAAATGATATTTTCGGTAAGGAATTTTTTTCTCGAAACTGAGTAGGATTTCGGGGGTATGTCTGTTGACCAAAAATGATTGTAATTGACCCCTGCAACAGAATATAATTTTTCCAGAACGATTTGAAATTTTTTTTTTTCAGGGTAACCAGACAGTTATGGTCAGACATTATATTTTCGATAATGAATTTTTTTCTCGAAAACGCGTAAGATTTCGGGGGTATGTCTATTCACCAAAAATGATTGTGATTGACCCCCACAACCGAAAATAATTTTTTCACAATGATTTGAAATTTTTTAATTTAATTGTTTAATAACTTTTTAACGAAGCCTCAATCGAGAAATTGATATTCTTGATTTTCGTCTTATTTTGACTTCTAGAATCTCCCATTAAAATTTTTCCAAGGGGTGGGCGAACACCCTGTATAAGTACATTATAATTACAACATAAATACAACAACGTATATTCCTTGTCTTCGATAAATGTTACAAATATTAAATTGCTTTTCGTCCAAGTTAATTTGTGGTGAATAGTATTTCAATTCGAGAATTCGTAGATCAGAATAACTATCAAATGGCTATCAGTAAACTGGCTGTGCTTCACATTTCCATAAAAGTGGTCGTTACACTTGATGCAAGAGGTAATGTTAAGGATTATTAATACAAGATGGAAAGATAGAGAGCACCGAGGAGCAAATTCGCATTCATCGTTTTTTAAACGAGGTCGTGCGTTACGGGCTGTTAAAACAGCGACTCTAATGGCCGTTTTAAAACGAGTGGCATTTTTTATGCTCGCCCCTAAATCTGAACGGCTGATACCTGTTGCTCGTGCCTGGAAAAAAGTATCGGCCTCTGTCTCGCGTTCGCTGTTCGTATTTCCGACGCGGTCAGAATCAATAATCGCCTGGTATCATTAATCGGCCTGTTGCATAAAATATACAAAATGTCCAAAGTGCGATAAAAACTAATAATTTCATGCAATTTTCAGAGACGAAAACCGTGCTCTCGTAATGTTATATCACGATTGAATACAGAATAAAAATAATATACTTGAATCGAATTATTCTCGACTTTTAATTTTAACAAACAAATCGAAAATATTTTTACCGACTATCGCTTTGTATTTATAAGACACCGCAATGAAACAGAAATTTTTCATTTCCAAATTCAAACCAAACTCAAATAAAAAATTACATTTCAACGTAATTTGTTAACTATCTTTTAAATATTTTAAATTTGAATTTAGTCTAATAAATAAATTCGAATCTACGTAAAAGAATTTAAGGGGGGAAACCACTGTGACGGTCAAAAATAAAAGCAATTTTCAAGAATTTTTTTGAGGGTAACTCTGAAACTTTTTCTAATAAATATTTAATGATGTCGAAAGAACATTCTTTGAGCTACTTCTTGTAAAAATTTCGTACGAAAATATTAATCATTATAGACATAATAAGAACCAGCGTGAGGAGCCTCCAAAAATTTATTTTGGATTTATTAGAAATCATGAAATTTTCTTAAACCATAAGACAATAGCATCGGTTAGACGTAAGGATTTACAAAAACAATAATTTATTATAAAATGGTGGATCTTTGAAGAAAAGATCTCAAAAACCCATGAAAAAGTCAATGTTTATTTGAAAATTCCGTACGCGCGAATAGGATTAGGAACCACCGTACAAAATTTTGAGTAAATCGGATGAAAGTTGTCGAGTCGGCCAGTTTGAAATGTCGCCGATGTACAAGCAAGCCCGGAGTTCCTTCAGGCACGATCGTTCGTTGCCAGGACGATAGATCAGGCTCGATCCCGGAGATTTGTTGACGGTATCCACTTTTCTGGTTGCAGGTGAACGACCATACAAGTGCCATCTACCGGATTGCGGGCGGGCGTTCATTCAGCTATCGAATTTGCAGCAGCACCTTCGAAATCACGACGCCCAGGTGGAACGGGCGAAGAACCGGCCGTTCCATTGCAACATCTGCGGCAAAGGCTTCGCCACAGAATCCAGCCTTCGTACCCACACGTCGAAGGTCAGTCATGTATGTACCAAATCCGACGTCCAACAACACCAACAACAACGACAACAGGCATTTTGGCTACTTAACGCGGTGCTCGCACACGATAATAATAGAACCACGGTCGGAATGATCCGGAGAATCGAGTCTCTAGAATCAATCAGACGGTTGTACACGTGCGATGTAACTCGTACATACATATATATATATTTATATACGTATACGTATCTTATACATTATCATACCGTAATTCGCCAATCTCCGCTAAACGCTCTTCTTACCGGACGAACATTTATATGCCTAATAACTTACACATATTTTTTCTTTCGCGGCACGGAACAACGCGTTTCTCTGAATGCACACATGGTGGCGGGTCATGCTTCTGTCCTAACGATCTATAGATTCATTCCTCTCTACGATTAGGTTCCATTCTACTCTTTTTTTTCTCTCGACAATCGTTCATAGAGCTTCGTTCAAACGACAAAGACCATCGACAGCTAAATCTCGACTTCTGCGGGTGGACGACTCGATGCACGATGCGCCTCTGTCTTAATTATTCTATTCTCACGAAATGTATCGTCGAAAAGATCGGCGTCGAAACCGTGCAGAGAGTTCCGCTCCCGGTTCGCCAAGTGCCACGCAACTGTACGCAAAACCCATAGTCCCCCCGCGGTGTATCGTAAACAATAGACAGAGAGATCCTAACGGTAGCTTAGATCGTTCTGCTGGGTTCCTCGTAAGACTAACGCTTGTGACTGCTTTGGTTGTGGTTTCTCACCGACGAGCCGCTTCGAACTTTGAACTCGGGACCAGCGATCGCGCGCCTCTGTTCGATCGCCGATCGTCTCGTTGTCGCGAACGATGGACCGTTCAACGCGTCCCGGGTGTCGCCTGAAAATCGCCGAGGGATAACGGAGAATCGAGATCCAGCCGAGCGCCTCGACAGGACGACGCAACGGAACCACGATGACTCGAAGAATTCCCCCCGTCGCAGAGGATCAACCGGGACAATCGGTGCTCGTTGACGCGTCGACTGTACGCGGAATACAAAGCGCGAGGGGGGAGGAGAGTCGCGACGAACCCGACGTCTATTACGGATCCGTCCGTGGACGGCGGATAAAAATCGAAAAAAAATCGACCGATCTGGGAAAAAGATCGCTTTAGGTCCCCGCGAGGCTTAATCGAATTCACCCCTGGCGGTGAATCGCGGCGCGCACCGATTACCAGAGGAATCTTGTACCGTGGGGTAGTTTTTTGCCGGGGCTCGGCCGGCCAACTGAATTTCTCAACCCTTTCGCCGCGCCGGGCACATGCCTTGACGAAAAAACGTGGGAAGGCATCTGTCGAGCCGTCCGTGAGTCGGTCTTTTCTCTTGTTTCTCCTCGCTATCTTCTCGCTTCGCGCTTCTTTCGTCGCGCTGAAAAACCCATCGGGTTTCTTTTTTTTCATCCTGGCCAATTAGACCAGGCATGTTGCGTAACCAGTCGTAAACTAACGTCCCCCCTGCGCGAGCAACGTCTGGATAGAGGAAGCGGTAAAGCCCGAACGGATCATCCATTAGCGCCGCGACGAACGCGTAAAATCCTGCCCCGGGCCGGTGGTTGATGCCCGATTCGTCGACGATAACGTAAAATTTTACGCGACACGTTTCGAGCAGCGATTCTTAATTCGGATTGAAATTTTGTCTTCGCGCCTCCGGAGTTTCCTCGGCGTTTGTTCCGCGAAACGGGCGTATCAGGTGCGCCACACGTCGCTCCCCCGAACGATAAATATCGTTCTTTCGGCGCCTCCGCTCATCGGGATCCTTTTAATTGAAAGCTAATCCGCGGCTAAAGCGTTTCCAGCTTCTCCCCTCGGCCCTTCCCGCGCGGTCTCGATAAATCTCGAGGAGGATCCGGCCGAGGAGACTTTTCACCTACGCCGACGGAACGGTTGGATATCCGCCTCTGTCGCGAAATTAGTAGCGTTTAATGAAATAACAAGGGCCGAGTTCGAGGTGGTATCGTCGCGGGGAGACGGTTCGAGTTAAAAGTGGCATCGAGCGCGTCTTTGCGAGCGCGATCGAGTCGCGGATAAAAAGAAACCCAAAGGAAGATGAAGAAGATGAAGAAGAAGAGGAGGAATAAGGACGAACGCGAGAACACGAACGCGCCGAGAGAGGTTCTCGCGACGGAAGACTGGCGCGGAGAAGTAATTAAAGCCGCCAGCGCGACAGAAACAGAGTCCGTCCGACCGGTGAAAATAAAATAAAACGAAACGAAACAAATGGAGGGAGAGCGGAGAGAGAGAGAGAGAGAGAGAAAGCTCGAGCCCATCTTGCGCGGCTAATCGAATTTTCGCCGGGGCAGATTTCTTGAAATTGTTTTCGCTATTCCAGGCTATCTACTAGCCCCGTCCCTTCTCCGTCGGCCTGATAGCTAATGGATCGTTGTTTAAAAAGAAATAAAGAACCGAGGACGGAGCAACACACCGGGTCGAGGAAGAGCGAGAGAAAGGGGAAATTGAAAGAGTTATACGCTGGGTCGAGGCCTGGCGTGTCGACGAAACATTATCCCGGCCGGGAAAGACAATACACTTCGAGTACAATATTATAATAGGCCGGAGCGTAAATGTATTATAGAGAACGATCGGTAGCCAGCCATAGAAACTTGCGTTTCCTACCCGTACACGCTTCCCTCGTGCGTCTTACGAACTGTTACCCCCCTTTGCTTTGTTCCGCACGGTCTGACGTTTCTTCGAATTCTCGTGAGCTTTGCGTTCAACACTTTCGCGCTGAACGGTCGACCGTTCGATAGACAAGAGGATGGACGTTCGATCGGAGAGAGAATCGCTCGCGAAGACGGCTGCGTCATCTGTGCCGCGCGATAACGCTTGATTCCCGCTAGGCTAGCGTACAACGAACGCGACGATCGACGGGAAAAGATTATAACGTTGCTTTGGACGCTCCCTCGCGATACGCGATCCTTGGCCACGATCCTGTGAAGCGTCCGTATTCGATTCCAACAGAATATTTTCGAGGACTTTTTACGCTACGGGTGAACCAATAGAACGAATAATTAACAAGTGAATCGATAGAAGCGCGCGATGAACGTAAACTGTATGGTGTGCACTGTTTTAGTTACGATGGGCTTGCAAAAGAGTTATCTTTGTTTCTTGAAACTAATGATGTAGCAAAAATGTTTTTTCTCATCGTCTCCAATTTTGTTTATCCGCGTCTCTCTACGTGCAATGGTAATATCGTTGCTAGAATAATTTTTGAACGCGGTTATACAATGAAACGACCTTCTAATCGAACTGATTAATCGACAATACGGATTTGTATCGCTCGTGGGACCAATTCATGCTACTCCTGCTACGTTACGTCCACTGAAACGCTAGACGACTTTAGCGTTACGGTGTGTCGTAGTGTGCAGAATTGTTAGGCCACTAATCTATATATACGAAGTCGTTATGAAGTAACGTTACATTGTCAACAGTTTCCTGACATTTAAAATCTATAATAGATCTATAATCGATCATTCGATTCAACCTATCGTTTAGGATCTTTCAAAATGATACACTATAAAACAATAATACTGACCTTTCAGAGAATAAAGAGATTACTGTCTACTTAATCAGAAGTGTTTATCGAGGGTAGTTTATTTATATAAACTATACACGACAAGTATCTAATAGTTTCGTAACTTTCGAAATTTATAATAAATTCCCAATTCAATGAACAATCGTTTATTAAATACTTACTCGTGATATTCAGCTATTCGTCAACATGTAGAAGAAGATGTATAAAATATTTTCTTTAATATATTCCCCATATTCTGGTGTACGAAATACGTGTAACGTATTTGCACGTGAACCGTTTAAATAAAATATGCAGAATATTAATTGCACGTATCGGAATCCATTCTCAAAGCACAATAATACGTATTTAATAAATAATAATTTGTTCATAGAATTGATAATCTATTATAAATATTAAATGTCACAAAGATATTGATACAATATCGTTGCGTCGAGGTGAGATATTTCAAAAGGTTTCAGCTGCTCCATTGTAAAGGAGAAGGGGTAGCATGAACTGAGCCATTTGATGCTTCACGCGGCTCGAATCAGTGTCACTGAATGTATTACTGGGAGAAAGAAAATTCAGATCTGGAAGGAATGGCGAGTTATATCGGCTCAGGCGTTCTAGACAGCGTTCATAAAGCCTATAAATACGCAAATATTACTCAACCAAATGTCCGCATTCTCCTTAACCCTGGAACTGATTTCTTTCTCTTTAAACAACACGTTCTACGAGTGCCCGTTGAGCAACTAGTGGGAATCAAGATTAAATGTTGCAAAAGAGCTCGAAGAATTTCTTGTCTCTGTGGCGCACACGAAACCTTGTTTTATGTAGCTTCTTTAAAATTTAACACGATCGATCCAAATAATTTGCACGCGATGTTTCACGTATTCGCCTCGTCATTTCACCTTATAAAATAACAGATATTCAATATTTGGCGAGGTCTATTTAGAATAGCGATATTTGTATTAACAACAAATTCATAGTTAAGTTTCCCGTTTCATTAAAAAACAATTTCGTTCTTCGATATCTCTTCGTTATATACAATGGAAATTTCTCGTTATATTTAATGAGCTCCACAAACTCGAAACATTATTTTTATTATTCTTTTTTTACTGCCAATATAATTTAAACCGTTACTCAATGTGCATAAATTAGTCGTTAGCTACAGAGAACTATGTCTTCGAATCCATTTAATGGTACCTCCAAATTTTATATCTCCGACAAAAAATCTCTGTGAAAAAGCTTTTTCAAAATTCGTGTATTGGAAACGAGGTTTCGTAGGCGGCAACGTGACACGAAAAAGCGATGGAAATACCGAAGGAAACGAGAAAAATTTCGGAGCACTGTGAACTTGTAGGTGGCTGGTTTCTTCGCTGCTTCTCCACCGCGTCTTACCCACTTTCGCGTGGCGCGGAGCCTTCGTATTTATCTCTAGTTTAGCGGTACAAGGGTTGAATGTCGTGCAACACGATACACAACCCCTTCTGCTGGTGGACTTTCTCGTACCTTCGACCTTCTTCCGACTCACCTCCGGGGCCCTCCCCATCGAGCCCCTCTACCCTCTTCTTAATTGCCCGAGCGCGGAGCTCGGTAAAAACTCGTTAGCCATTAGATTTATTTTTCCTCGCCACGGAGATTCGTTCCGTGTTCTAAAAACCGCGCGCGCGCTACTTTCTTGGCACTTTTACGCATTTTCCGACGAAGAGAAACGAAAAAGAAAGGATAATGGTAAAAAATAGCCAGTTTTTTTACCATACTGCCGACGCAACATTTTTACACGACGCGTACGTACAGATTCCAAGGAATCCAAAATACACTGTTCAAAAGTTTTCTGTTGGAAAAGTTTTCAAAAATATTTCTAAATTTTCGAATATCATGGTCGATGCGACTCGTCTAATTAATGTACGTTATCGAAATAATCATAGAAATTTGCAGGTAAGTTCCTGATAAATTGGCGATGAACCAAAAAAATCGTAAAATTATTGCTACGCGGAACGACAACCGACAATCCATTCACAGACTTTATATTTGTACGCATAATAGGCTCGCGAATAAAGTAAAATTATTGTAGAACATCGACGATTGAATTTGCAATGTCAGATACATTATTTATCTGTGAAGTATAACCGAGAGCTATAATTGTTAGGTATATCAGCCTGAATATCTGAATCACTACTAATCACTACTAACCTGAGAAAAAATCTAATATGACGAGTACTTGTCGAGTCATAAAACAGTATCTATTGAAATGATTTTGTTTACACATTTCGTTGCTATGTAATCGAAAAATATTAGTAAATCGTTAAACTGAAGTGGCTAGAAGTCTCCATACATCAGTCAAAGATCGTATTATACGAAGTGAACAGAACTTATACGTAACTAGATCAAATCGTACAGAACTCATATTTTTGTTGTTATCTTATACTTAAACGTTCTGTGATCTCTGCAATACATTATCATTCGTAACTTTCTTCATTTGCATACTGATTATAGTGATTATATATTTTCTATTCCTAGTTTCTAGTACGATTGGATATCTTTTCTTACTGTTTTCCTTTCGTCCTGTTATCTATGTACACATTTATTTTCTTTTTTCTTTCGTCAGTTAAATAAATAAATTTTTATACAGAAAAGCTTTTACTTAAAATCACTCGTAGCATTATCAGATGCTTTCGATGCCTAACGAAACTAACCTACTTTTTTATTTATTGAACAACTTTATTTAGTAATTCTACAATTTAGTAACATTTACCAACTTTGATTGTTTTGTATACTATATTTTACCACTAAAAATTTTAACAAAGTAAGGAAAGATTGCAAAATTTGACGCTTTCTTGAAAACCGCTGATCGATTTTTTTTGTAGGAAAAGGTAGTTTTACGAATAAGGCTGTTTACAACTTAGCTCAACTTAAACACAACATATAATTTGAATTGATCATAAAATGTAGTATTATGGAAAATAGAATAGTATAAAGCAACGGGCTGCATAGTTAAAGAAGTTGTAGAAATCTATGAAATATAGTTATAATAGCAGACACTTAGAAAAAGGAGGTTTTTTAGTAGGTACAGGCAAATTTAGATACAACTTGGTGATTGGAGCATTATCGGTACATAAGGATAAGAAAATAGTAAATTAAATAAGAAATATTGAGGCAAGGACCTTGTAAACAAACCCACAGAAACGAAGAGTCTATCTTGGCCGTATGTTTGACCAGCCAAAACTTTGAAACAGAGGAGCAATGTGGCCGAATTTACAAAAACAATAAGAGTAGCAGAGACACGAATTTTGGATATGCTAAATAAATGATAATTGAGAAGAATAACAACGACCATCCAACCGCATCGCAATAGTCGAACAAAGAAACAACTAGGGATCGAAAAAGTTCAAGTTTAAAACGAGTTGAGAAAAATACTGCGCGAAGGATGTAAAAGATGCGAACGAATCTGTCTGACTTGGCATGGAACGAGAACTTAAACACACGAATACGAAAACACGATCGCACTTTGAACGCATAAAAGTTAATTAGAAATTTTCGTTCGATTAGGTTCTCGTGATTTGAGTTTATATACACGTGGGACATATCAGCTCGAACAAGCTTCTGGATATTGTGCCGCACGTAAATTAAAATGGTGATTCTGAATTCCAAGTTGTAACGTATTGGTCTATAAATTATTGGAATTACCACGTAGAAGTTCATCCTTTTAACGTCTTACTAATTGAAACACAAAGACACTCTTGGTTTGTTAAACGCTATGAGATGTATATTGGCTATGTCTAGTTGGCCAAACGGAAAACAGTTATTATCGGGCATTCGTGCGGATACAAAGTCGGTAAACGTGGTTGTCGGTTCTTGCTCCCACGTAGGAATAATTTTATGGTTCTTTTAGTTTTGCTCGACTCCAACCTACCAGACACTTAACTGCTGATTTCGTTAATTATTATTTCGCACGTGTATCACAATTCGCAGGAAAAACAACGAAATATAGTATTTCTCGGTTATATGAAATGTTTTTTCTACCGCTATGTGAAATGGAATCGTTTTAATAACGTATGAAACTAAATGGAATAAATACGCTTCTCCGATTATACGTAATTTAGATGACTCGATTTAATCCAATACAAACAGCAGCTACAACTCATCTAATCAATGTGCATTAGCCACTAATTAGTTAGTGAAATTTAATGGACTTTCTGGATTTCACACGACCGTGGAAGGGAGCGTTTCTATTCCACGAATCGAACTTTCTTATCTCTCAAAGACTAAAATCAATTTCATATAACTTGGAACTACAACTCGTATAGGTAATTAATATACAATAGTCTTCGGTTATACATTAGATCGGTCCGCTCGATTTCATATAACCGGTGACCACTGTAAATTAATTTAATAAGCTGTCTTTATAACATTCCCATAAAACAACGACTAAAATAATTATACATTTCGGATTCTTTTAGAACCCATAGACGCATGTTCCGTGAAAGTTACATCCGGCATCGTGGACCCAAAATTGGCTATTTTCATTATCCTTCGATCCGTGATCATCTAAATTTCGCGACACGCGCATAAAGCACCCGTCGAGTCGCGAAAACCAAACGCTTGTTTTTATTATTCTTTGTGTCGAACGTGGGACGTTGGTTGGGCATTGCATCTGTTTCTAAACGATATTTAACTGCCTCGAATTAATACAAATTGATCTCCATTTCATGCTGGTCTCTCTTTGTCGCAGTGTTCCAAGTACCCATGGCAACGATTAAAGGTAAAACGATCGGTTCAATAACGGGAGAGCCCATGGGAATTCCTTTCGGGTGTAATTTCAATTCGCTTGCAAACTGTCGCCTTCCATTTTCCACGATGACAGAATCGGCAAAACCGCGTGCTTGTCCGATCGGTTTTTCACCGAAACAGGATGAAATTCGAAGGAAATTAGAAATAGGCGTTCCACGTGTCTGGTATCTGCAATTCGTTAATCAAATTAATTAGCCCCCGATCCTACGATCCCCCGTGATAACGAAGCCGGTCTTAAGAGTCTCGATATACGCGCGATATAACGATTCCTGGTGTTCCCCCGATCTTATCGCTCCAGAAACGTCGCGTTCGCGGCGCGCTTTATGACTTCGAAAACTACGGTTCAAGAGTCGTCCTTCGATCGGGGCGCGTCGAACCCATCGTGTGCACGCGATTTTTGCTTCTGCTCCCTAATTAAACGATTCCCTGTCCCCTGCTCTCCGTTACACGTATCCGCGCTAAAACCTCCCTCGTCGGTAAACATCGTCGCCTGGCGTGGCTCCAGAAGGACTTCGCTCTTCGTCTCTTTGCTGGCGTTAAAATAGAAAAGTGGGACGGCCTTTTGTAGCGGAACGCCTCGTGAATCGGACTCTCCTGAAACTTCTTTTCCGTGTACACACCGGGTCCATTAATTCTTGCCGTTTCAGAAGAACACCACGCACCAAACGCATCCTCTTCTGCTACTCTGCAAGCTCCTAGCTGTCACTCAGCCGAAACCAACGTTATTTAATCCTTATAAAAGGTTATCAATTTAATAAACAGATCATTATTTGCGAAATTTTTATCGTTGCATTTTCGTGCGCGTCGTTTAACACGTTGACTACCATGCTATATACACAGGGTGGAAATTGTAACAGCTATTCGTTGAGCAAAAGTGAATCTAGAATGTAAAATGACAATTTTTTACGCGAGTTCTCGTCTTCATGAAAATCGATTTTGAAAATTCAGGGGCATTGAAGTGCAAATTATTTAACATATCTGTATTTTAGTATGTTATTATCCAGATTCCACTGATCTATGTCAACAACGTTTTCTGTTGATCTCATCTTCTGTTGATCATCGTTTAATAACGGTAGATAGATATAATAGTCACATAGTTACAGTAAAAGTATTTTTGCAATTGGCCAATTGCAATAACTTGACACTAACTCAGTTAAGAAGTCTTAAATCAACAAAAAACAGATAATAACATGATATTAATATTTAGAGAAACTAACGCAAGTAGCACCAAGTAAAGGGTAGATACGCCGATTTGTACCACAGTGGGCATGTACTCAACAAATTTCTAAAATCGAATTTCTCGAAAACGGAGACTTGTATGAAAAAAATTTATTCTACATTATCGACTCACATGACGTCTCCCCCTCTTTTCGGTACACCCTGCATATACGAAATATCCAACGCAACTGCGTCGAGCCACAGCATTAAAACCAAAGAAAATTAAATGCTTTCGAGCGATACATCGTGTGCAGCACGTGTTCTCTCCGTGAGTAGAGGCTTTTCAATGATTTCTAGGTTGTATCAGTTTTTTTAAAGAATTATCTTACACGCTTTTTTATTCTTCAAAAAAGTATATGATAAAAATGACTAAATTAAAAGGTATTTTAACTTCCATTTCTCATCGTTATATTATACAGGGTGTTCGGGCACCCCTGGGAAAAATTTTAATAGAGGATTCTAGAGGCCAAAATAAGACAAAAATCAAGAATACCGATTTGTTGATGGAGGCTTCGTTAAAAAGTAATTAACAATTAAATTCAAAAATTTCAAATCGTTCTGGAAAAATTATTTTCGATTGCGAGGGTCAATCATAATCATTTTTGGTCATTATATATACCCCCGAAATCCTATCCACTTTCGAGAAAAAAATTCGAGTAAGTGCTGAAAGTTTTGGGTGAAAAAAAAGACTTTCGAATCGTCTTGGAAAAATTATTTTTAGTTGCAGGGGTCAATTTCAAGCATTTTTGGTCAACAGATATACCCCCGAAATCCTACTCAATTTCGAGAAAAAAATTCATTACCGAAAATATAATTTCTGGCCAGAAATGTCTGCCTGAATTTTCATGCGAATCTTTAAAACGTCATAACTTCTGAACGGATTGGACGATTTTAATGTTTAAAAAAGCAAACTACGCGTATTTTGATGAAGAATATGTAGAAATCGCAAAAATATTCGAAAAGTTGGTCCTTGACCCCACAAAATGAGAAAAACCCCATAAAAATGGTCCAATTTTCGAACAGTCATAACTCCTACAATTGTGAATATATTTCAATGAAACTTTTTTTTGAAGTAGAGCTCATGGGTACCTACAGAAAAGTATTAGACAACTTTTCTGTAGGGCGTCAAATAAAATTACTAAAAATGAAAAAGGAATGTTTAAGAAAGATCGACAGGAGGTAGATGCCTAAATTTTTCGACGAAAAAAAAAATTTCTAATTGTTCTAAAAAATATATTTTTGACTGTAGGGATCAATTACAATCATTTTTGGTGAAGAGTCATATACCCGAAATCCTACTCATTTCCTAGAAAAAAATTCGAGAATGTGTCAAATTTTTCGACGGAAAAAAAAATTTCAAATTGTTCTGGAAAAATTATTTTCGGTTACGGGGGTCAATTGCAATCATTTTTGGTGAATAGCATGCCCTCGAAATCTTGCACATTTTCGAGAAAAAAATTCAGTACGGTCGGAACTTTAAACGTTAATAACTGTTTAACAAAGCCTTCATCGACAAATTGGTGTTCTTGATTTTCGTCTTATTTTGGCCTCTAAAATCTCCCATTAAAATTTTTCCCAGGGGTGGCCGAACACCCTGTATTTAACTCTACTTTTTAGTACGTACAAAAAAAACTAGTTTCATATGATAAAATAAAGGTGATTCTAAGAGCTTTGGAACAGCTTCCTAATAAAACTTTGGTCTGTCTTCGATTTTTTTAATACTATGACTCGATACGCTTGCGTGAAACACCCTTTATATATACAAAGACACTAACGTTTTCATTACTCTTCGATCAAATACCGAAAACGGTGTTTAAAAATCCGACTGTTTGAAAATACAATGTCTACGGAAAGTTTCATTCAAATTGGTTGAAAAACGTTAATGTATTGAAGTAATAATATAAATTAGGGCAAAATCTACAACGAGGGCCAAGGTAAGTTTTATGGAATAGTCTTGGCAGTCAACGTGTTAAATAATATCGTATATATCGTAAAATATCGGTTACACGTATCACAATTCATTCTTAAAATGATATAATACGTGCTCCGTAGGAATTTATTCATTGAATTGATGATCTATTATAAAGTTAACTTGTCGTGGAGCTGTTGACAGTTCTTAATTCGTAACGTATTTAATGAATAGTTGTTTCATCATTGGATTGATAACCTACTTTAAACTTTAAATGTCACGAAGCAATTTCAGAGCATTGCCAGTTTACAGTAATTCATGCTAATCGTTGTACGTAGGTTACATATATTGATATTTATTATTTATCGCATAAAGTTTGTAGCACAATTCATACAAGGTAAACATTTATTTACTGCAAGAAATTAAGTACAGTCAGTTGAATCGTTGTTTCTATGCACATACCCAACTTAGTATCATTAATAAATAATAGTTTACTCCTTAGATTGATAACCTATTATAAGCTTGAAATACTGTAAAACTTAATTTATAGAATTGATAGGCACCCATATTTAAGTTAAATGTATCAAAATTTATTTTAAAAACCGAATGACATATACCAATTAGCGATTTAACCGCATGACAAATAGAAATCTGCCAAGAAGAAGGGGATGCATTTGGTGCTCTTCAAACAGTAAGAATTAACCTTTTCAGGAATAGTGGCACATAAGTGTACAATTAGGTTCGATATTATTTTAATCCTACAGTGCTCAATGATGCATACTTGATTCAACTTGGTTTTACATCAGTATTTATTAAATTTTGGTATATAAAAAGTTATTATAAACACTCAATAATTCATATTGAATTAATAATTAAATGGATAAGTCGTTAATTAATTCCAGCAATTTATTGGGTTTATTATTTTCGACCCTATCTTTTGCTAAAAAAAAATGTTACTAAAGACAGAAAAGTGTTAAATGAAAACGTACCAGAGATCGACTGAAAGTTAATAGTATCAAAAAAGTGAATTTGTCTTATGAACAAAGATTTCGAAAATATAATAATGACGAAACAATGTCAAGCACGAGAAAGAAAAAAAAATTATACTAAAGCAAATTGAGCGAATCGATTAACGATTCATTAATTCGTTTAAGATTAGAACTATCGAGAAATATAGTATATTTATAAAAATCAGTGTTTATTCATTTCGACTCTTTTAGTAGTTCCAGTGTTAAGAAACGAGATCATCGTCTCTTATCGTAAATTAATATCTGTTTTGAATCAAAATTACTGAACAAGTAACAATGAATTTTTCACGCTTCATTCATTTATTCGTTACATAAACAACATGACAGTGAAATTAAAACTATTGTGCACTGCAGGGTTGAATATCGAGATATGGAGGTGACCATAAAAACTCTGAATAAATATTCATAATTACATTCGAAAAGGATAATGGATGTTAATCGTGTACACGCATTTATTCTTTTACGTTCGTAAATATCCACGCGCGCGTTCTCTTTCTCTTTCTCTCTCTCTCTCTGTTCCGACATTTTTTTTCGAACCGCGTCCCCCTGTGATATTAATTTTTTGCACAGACTCCGCCTCTGCGGGCCCCTTTTTACCGCTCGCCCTCTCTCGCCACTGTACATACTCTCGATCGTCGGTCGAGACCTAATGAAATCATTCCCGCGCCGATTCCGCGTCAGGGGCGGGAGATTTCTGCCTATTGTCCGTAACAGCCCTTCGTTTTTTTTCCGCTCTCCTAGTCGAACGAACTGCTATTGGCACAACACCCGGGAAAAACGCGTCCTCAACCCTTTTCTCGGGCAGTTACTTTTTTTCCTTTTCAACCCCCCGGTGCCTTTACCCGCTCCGCCGGGGATTGGACACGCATAACGCGCGGATTACCGGCGCGTGATACGTGAAAGAAAAAAAAAACGCCACCGGACCGAAATAATACTCGATAGGCAGAGCATAAAAAGAGGGTGACGCGAGAAATCAAACACGGTAATGAAGAGAATCACGTCGCGTCCAGTCGCGGATTATTTCGTCGTCGAACACCAGCCAAGCAGTTTTTCAGCTGATATACCGGTCGAACAGTGACGTTAGAATATTAAAACGATTCGTCGTATGAATTATGGCTGTTGGGACGTCCACCTACAGAGATGCGAAAAATGTCAGAATTACGTTTCGGTCGTTTCGCTGAGCCTCTTCGACGATCGAAAGCAAACGCTTCGTGGTAAATCGCGTGTGGGACGTTTCCGCGAAATCGAGAACTTTCTTTCGGGGGAAAGGAATGAAATCAGAAAAACGTACTTAGTTTCTGAGACAGTTTATCTCGGCTGCGAAGAACGGCTCGCGAAAACGCGACGCTGGCCAAGGAACCGAGGATAAAAGAGCAAAAGACGAATATCTTTCACAGACTTCGTTTGTTGCACGAAGGTTGTCTGCCGGCGAGGCTCGCGGCCTCGTTGCGGCTAAAAGAGCCAAGGAAAGGAGACGGCGGGACAGAAAAAAGAGAGAAATAACGCGAAAAGAATTGCGTGCCGAGAGAACAACCTTCGGTCTTTATCGCTTTTGCTCCAGAGAAAAGAGACTGTCCAAGGCAATTTTTACCGAGCCTCCGGAGGTGAGAATAAACGACTTTTTTTAAGGCAGAGATTGAACTTGGAGGAACGCGAACGATTCGACGCGCCACGAAGGAACACTGTTCGTAGAAGTCTCCATTTTTATTCGATCGTTTGCTCCGTGTGCAGATTACGTGGATACAATTGAAGACTATCAAGGAGAAACAAGGAATGTCCAAAAATATTTTCAAAAGTTGCTTCTCAGATGATAGAAGTAAAACTTAAACAATTATAGTGTATTTAAATGTTTCGATTATGGTTTGGGACCTCTTTACATAATGCAAGAAGAACCAATTGTCCGGAAATATGCATTGTCCACTTTCTGTTAGAGAAACTAGTAAGTAGAAAAGTAAAGGAATTACAAAATATGAGAAGTAGAAGCTGTGTAGGCAGAATAGTTGCTTAGGAATATGAGTTATTCGCGAAGGGAAAGCTGATAATAAATTATTGTTAGGAATCGTGGAAAATAAAATCTGAATGATAATGTTCTGTTCGAAATGTCAAAAGTAGAAGATTTATGTGTATACTAGAAATGTCTATGACTTATTATGAAGGGTATAAAAAGTATTACTTCAAAGTACGTATATACGAGGAAATTTTTTACCGTTAGAGTAACTGAGAATATTTATTTTGTATTTTTTAACATTTCCCACGCAGACAAATCCCATTTTCGTTGGTGTTTCAAAAAATAGAGCTATTTTGTCTGTCGAACGACGCTTATTTTCCCCCATATCTAATCTTCAAACGGACAACGTTTTTCATTCGCAATGTTCATCAGAAATCTGATAAAAATATGGACATTCCCTGTTCTTCCGCGACAGTCTTCGATCGTTCACGTTCTTTCTTGCAACAAGTACACATTTCTATTGCAACCGATCCCCCAAGATGAGAATACAATTACGTCCATGTGAATTCCTTCGAGCCGATTAAAGATAGTCCCTTTTCTGCGAACACAAAATGGCTCCATCGAGCCCAGCGTCACGCATCGCTACGCGTATGCTCACACCCACTTCCTTTTTACGCCACTCCCTGGTCCTACTTTAAAGGCTCCTCGGAGCCTCGATCGGCTAACTAGCGATCGTGGCTGGGAAAAGAATCGATACACGCGAAGAGGGCTCCACGTTGGGAGAAACGATCGAATAGAAGCTACCGGGTGCGCGCGGCCTCGGCGACGGAAGCTCGAATTCTCCCACAGCAAAGGGTCACTGCTACCGACGACAGGAGGCACGAGAGGCTCCAGAAGGGACCGAGGGACCAGGAAGCGTTGAATTGGGAATAGAGGCGCGGAGCCAGGCGGTCAGCGTCCGGGCAGAGTCGAGCAGAGATGTATCTGGTCACGGCGAATCATAAAGTCCCTCGGGGATTCGCCCACGCTGCGCTCTCTCGAGATCGCGGAGAGCGTGCACACGGCGAGAGAGAGAGAAAGAAAGAGAGTGAGAGAGGAGGGCGAGGAGGAGAAGGAACGGGGAGCCGGAGAAGAAGAGAAAGAGCTGCGAGAGCAGGGGAGAGCCGAGGTATTCGCGGTGCAAAAAGCGAGGATGCAAGCAAAAAAGGAAGAGCGCAACGAAGAAACCGGTTTTTTCCAGTTGGGCCAGGTCGGGGCGTCGAACCTACGGACCGCAGCCTCCCTCCGAGAATAACTTGCATGCAGCCAGCAGACGACGACGTTGACGGCCGGCATCTTCTTCTTCGCGGCGTCGGCTCAACCGGCTTGAGCTTGTCCCAGGTCCGGGAAGAAAGAAGGACACCCGGGCCTTTGGCCCGTTGAAAACGACCGCCTTGAAAAGAATATCGCCTATCCAAAGAAGAAGAAGAAGGAAGGACGAGCGTGGGCGGCCGGACGAGTATTATGCGAGAAAAAGGAGAAGCGGTCGAGGGAGGAGGGCAAGGACCTTCTCTAAACACCGCGGTTCGTTGACGCCAACCTTTTCGCAGCCCGGTCGCTTGTGCCTCGTTTTTTCTCCCTGACATCAACCGACGGGGCTCCGGCACACGTTGTCCCGGGTCAAGGAAGTTCGCGCGTCCAGGAGAGGAACAACAAGAGCAAGGCGAGAAAAGAAACGGAGCCTTGACGCGTAAAATATACACCGGCGAATAAAAGAAACCGCGAAAACCGGCGACCTCGAGATTCTGCCGTGACCACGATGATCTCACGACGGGGACCAAGCGAACTGTCGCGCGACGATTTCAACGGCTCCGTGGGTACGCGGGGAACCGAAAAATATTTTATCCGCGATCGACGGTCCGCGCCTACGATCGATAGTTTGCGCGATAATGAGCGGGAACGTGCTTTGCCCGTTGCGTTCTCTCGAAAGTGTATAGATGGGAGAACGAAAGATCAGTCCTGAAAGGAATCGCACGTTTTAGACACCTTCCATGAAGGTTTAAGAAAAAGTTACTTTACGCTGATTTGGGGTACTATAAAAATATTTTGAAAAATTACTCGTATGAACGTTGCTTCTCAAATTGAGTATCATAATAACAATGATAGAGGTAGAATTTAAACAATTATAGTGTATTTAAATGTTTCGATTCTGGTTTCGGACCTCTTCGAATAGTGCAAAAAGAACCAATTGTTTGGAAATATGAATATATTTAATATTCACGCTGGTCTATTATAACGAACGATACCAGGTGGATCTTGACCCATATTTTCCATGACTGTTTCACCCTTAAGAAGTATCCCGTTTGTCAGAAAAAAAAGTATGTCATATTTAATAATATAGTTTGACTACAAATTTTCCTATGCATCGAACTCTGGACTGATCTTTCTGTCTTCCAACAATACCTATGTATGGCTGCAATAATATTCCAAAGAAGTTAAGTCCCAGTGGCTACCATCGAAGATTCGTAATTGCCTTGTTATAATTTTTTCTCCTAAATTTTGAATCTATACTTAAAATAATGCACTAAATTTTCCTATATGATTCTTTATTATCCATATCACATATCTTGTAAATAGCATCTGTAGTAAACATATTTGAAAGGCAAACGTTGAACACACTATGACTATGGATACGAGTACTGAATATAAAGGGTATTACTCGTGAAACGATGGGTTCTAGTTAATGAGAACAATTTGGAATTGTACGTCTAGTTGCGTTCAATAACAATAATAATTCGTTTTCATTGTACTAGGATTATAAAAAAAAAAAAGAAAATAATGTACGGGAGTAAAAGTAAGCATACGTTACGTTACAAAGCCAAGGTATAGCTATACGCTCTTATTAACCTAACCTCGTTCGTAAAGAACTAACGACGTTTGTATAGAGCATTATGACTGTCAGACTGTAGCACTTGGTACATGTTCGTGGTGTGTAAACTGTTTGTATATTAAATATTTTTACAACGCAAGATATATGCTATGCGCAACAAAAAATGATACTGGAAAATGCATCTGAAAAGTAGTTCGATAAAAAAGAAAATTTGTACAAAAGAATTGATTACGGTATCCTATGTTTTCTATAAAATTAATTATTCTAAGACAAAAAGAATTAACGCGAGAATCAAATTCAGGGTCGCGCGATTACAAAGTTTCGCCATAGCCGGTGGACCAAAGACCGTTTGAAATAATATTGTCGCAGGCAAGAATAATGCTACCATAGTGGTGTTATAGCGCTGCGATACTGCTACGAGCTACGAAGAATGCCCCTCAGTGATGTTCGTCTTTTCGTCCATAAAGTTTCATGATAGGCAATTAGTCATAAATGGACGCGATACGAAATCTTGACTAGTAATGAAACAATCTTTCTAAAGGATTATGATCGCTAAATGTGAATTCCATCCAGGGGCATTCTCTCGAGTGCATTTGTTAAGCCAACGAGCGAAGCACGATTTCTATTGAAATATATTTTGATCCTCTATCTACTTACAAAGCTAACACGTTGACTGTCATGGTGGTCACTGGTGGCTGGCATTCCAAGATTACAACGTTTCCTAAATTCTTTGCAATGAAATGTAAAATTTGAAATAACGGTGCAACCGTTAGAAATATTATAAAAATAAGAAGCACACTGTTGTACTATCGAATATACTTATCTTTTACGGTATAATTTGAACGTATCTAAACACGGCAAGATGGCGTGACAGTGAACGTGTTAAAATCGGCGCACGACGCTTGGTATGATCGTTGTCGATTCTCTATAAGTTCAGGCTAAAAAGTACGCGATCTAGCTTCGGGTCAGATAAAGAAAGGCTCTTCGCTAAAAATACACGAGCGAAATTGTTCGCGAAAGGGGAAGAACTACCGCTGAGAGGGGGGGAGTAAACAGAAAGAAGAAGAGGGAATTGGCTGGCCGAAACGTAAGGTCGACGACGTCTGGTCTTATTTTAAACTGGTCTTGCCCGAGATTCGGCTCTCCGTGCGTCGATTGCCTCGAGTCGCGGTTGTCCCAGGTCCGGGAAAAAAGAAGGGTACGAGTCGCTGTGGTAGAGATAGGTCGGGAATGGGACAGAGAGCGAGAGATAGAAGGGCGACTCGGCGCGTTGGAAACGGAAAGGAAAAAGGGGAAAAAAAGGACAAGAAGGATGCGTTGTATCGAAGTTGGGGGCGGGGAGCAGGCAGGAAGAAAGGAACGAGGCGAGACCCCAAAACTTTGGGGTCATTGCCGTTTGGTCTCGTTTTAGCCTTTCCTTCCTCCCACCTTGTTCGCCTCCTTCTTCTTTCCTTCCACTCTTCGTATTCTTTTTCCGCCGTTTTAAGCACTCTTTCGAGCAAGGTTGGCCACCATGTTTTTCCTCGCCGCGTGCCCCTACCGTCTCCGTGTGCGTATATAACCGACCTTCGCGCGTGTGCGAGAGAGAAAAACCGAGCGACGAACACACGGGAGAGAGAAAAAAAAAATAGCCGATCGGTACCGTATAGCGACACGACCGCGAAACTGTTCCTTAACGCGAGGTCACCACCGAATGACGAAGACAGATACTTTACAATGAGGACGTCGAATTTCGTTCATATCACTTCATTTTTTACCTGTTGAAAATATGGCCTTTGTTGGCACAACCGTCTTGCGTATACAGAAATGAGAAATGCCATAGATATCACGCGGATCGATGTTTGAAACACGATGATCGCAACAAAGGCCATCATAATTGTGTCGTAGTAGCTAGTCGTTTGTGATCTATGCTTCGCAATCCCGTTCAATTCTGTGAGGTCTAGTCAGATCGATCGGAGATCCTCGAATTCATGAAACGCAGGTCGTTCGTTTTTGAACGACCATCGCAAGGAGATATCTTTCATCGCGTCGTCGATTCCGATCGCTCTGCAAACCTCACGCTCTGAAACATCCGTCTGTCTGGGCTTTGCTTTCTCCCTCCTGTCTTCCTCGAACGTCCTTTTACACTTAACCATTCTACTTACAGAAAACTGAAACCTAAAACAAGAAACATGTCATTTATTTCCACACATGATACACGAAAGTTCAAGTCCCTTCCCGAGCAATTAGTCATGAAACCCTCTTCAGCTTCAACGCCAGAGTCCCTGAAAAAGAATCGACCGCGATTAACGCGTCGAACGCCAGAACGATCGCTCAGGATTTATTCAAAATTTAGTCCATACGATAAAGTCTCGAAACGGTTCGTTGCATAAAAATTCTTTCGTTAAAAAAAAAAATATTCAAAAGTTTAAGATTAGATTACTATCCGAGTGTGCACAGTAAATCAAGATAAGAATCTTGATTTATCCGAACAGCAGCTCTCTATGAATAACGCAGCGATTCATGTGAGTATCAAATTGGTCAGTGAGAGCAATTTGAAGAAAAAACCATGTCTTTTTGTCCGTACTTCTTTACAAAAAGGGGTGAAAGAGGGGAAAGTCTGAATCGCGATGTTTGGAAATATTCTCCTGGCGCTCGACGCGTTTAAAGAGAGAAAAGGTCCTCCCAGCCTAGTAAAGTCCTTTGCCAGACACTCGAGGTGAATTCCCTTTGCAAAAATAAATAGTCCGTGGTGGCGGCGGCAAATCGGTGCCCTAACTCTCACTGGTCAATCATTCTGTTCTGTGCGCTGCCTGTCCTGCGCTTCTGGTTCGCGACACTCTGTGGTGGTATTCTGTGGGTCGGCTGCTCTCTACGGTGCGCCGCGTGTGCCTGCTTCCGGTTCCTCTTCTTCCGGCCCCGCAAAAAAGGAGTTGCAACAGCGTGTTGTGTTCCAGCAACACGCCGCCCTGATCGGCGGCCCGAACGCAACCAGCTGTCCCGTCTGCCACAAACTCTTCCTCGGCGGCGAGGCTCTCATGGAGCACATGAAGCACACCCACAAGGACCCGAATGCTTCCGGCGTTGCCAGTAAGTATCTACGGATAATCGAGCACCCTCGATCTCGTCCGTGTCACTCTTTCTTTCTCCTTGCTTATCGTCCTACGTGTACATTGGGAACACCTGTCTCTTCTCTGTTCTCCGCACTAACGCTTACAACACTCTGTCTGTAACACGACTAACGCACGATCAACGCGATATAATCGAATCTTCTGTGCTTCGTCTCCTGGACGCCACGGAGGGGAACGAATCATCGTAGACGACGCGTATGCTGACAAACTGTGCAGAAAGCAAAGTAAAGAACCTGACCCAGACACACATCCGGCTGGTGTGCCAGCGCAGAGTTTGCTACGATTGGTTCCTTCTCGTGGCCGGCCGACTTTCGCTGGGGATACTCCGTCCATCCTTTCTAACACCTAACAGCTAACGAACGAATAGAGGGTTTCTCGCGCGAATACCTTCGAGGAGAAAGAAAGAACCGAGATAGACGTAACGAGGGTGCCTTAATTGCGAGAGTAAGTCTAAAATGGGAGAGAAAGCGAGAGACAGAGAGGTGGAACTACCGCTCATCGAGAGACACGAACGAGGGGTTGTTCGTTCTTAGTCTTTAAGTACGTTTCACGTCCCCCCCCCCCCCCACCTAAGAAACTTGCTTTGGCGCGGGCGATATGCACACATTGTCCTGTCACTTCTTCGTACTGTTGTTTCGCTGAAACGGAAAAAGGGGGTGTAGCACACTTAGAGCGCACTCACCGACTAATACTTGCGTTACTACTCGCTAATATAAAACCGGTGCTTCAAAAGGGTGGTGTCTCGTTCTCGTTTTGTGCGTGTTCTGTCAAGTGTGTGGGCGTACATACATATATATATTTATACATATATCATATAAATACATAGATAGACGTACAGAGAACAATCGACAAAAGCGTGACCGCGCGCGCGCGCGACGATCAAACAGAGAATCTCTTTGCGACAAAACCGCGGTGTCCCGTTTTTCGAACGCGTCATCTCGTTTCCTCCATCGTTTTTCAAGTAACACAGAAAACGGTGCGTGTACCAGAGTATCGACCCTGGTGTTGTTGAGCCACGACAGAGAACGCAAGTTTAGTAAACCATCTTTCGATCGTGCGGACCAGATCCGATCTCTACGGTGAGAACGAAAGAACAGAGAAAGAGTCTGAACGAGAGACGTAGAGACGGAGGGAGACAAGCGAAAGAAAAACGAAAAAAAGGAGGAAGAAACTTAAAAAAAAAAAAAAAAAAAGTGAGGGGAGAAAAACTGCGACTCGAAAGACAAGTTAGAGATAAAATAAAATAAAGTAAAATAAAACGAAATAAAATAAAATAAAATAAAATAAAATAAAGCAAAATAAAATAAAATATAATTTTAAAAAATAAAATTAAAAAAAGAGGGAAAGAGAGAGATTCGTCGTCGAACTTTTCTTTGTGCGTCTATGAGCGTGCGTGCGTGCGCGCGCGCGCGCGTACGTGCGTGTGCATCTTGGTTTTTGGGCCGACGACCTCGCTCGTGAAAGGGAGCCAGCAACGGCATGAAGCAGCGCGCGGTGCGTCCGAGGTCAGTGCTCTCCTCTGGTCCTCGGTTATCCGTGTCTGCAAGGATTCTCCCTTCGCCTTCGAGGTCGACCGGAATGTCGACGTACGTACACGCGCGTGTGTACACGCGAATGCGTGAGAAATAAGGTGGAGGAGGAGGAGGAGGAGAAAGATGATTATAATGATGAAGATGATGATGATGAGGATGAGGAAAAAAAAGAGAACGAAGAAGGATGATAATGAGATGATGATAGTGATAACAATGGTGATGATGATATGATATGATATGGAGGAGGTGGCTTTCATTCCTTGGGAAGCTTTATCCTGCTTAGCATTGACCTTGAAATTGTGTCGCCCTATTGTTCCCTCCGCTGACTGCACAACCTCCGTTGCCGGGGTTTACCTAGCGAAGCGACGGACCGCCAACCACCCGTGTCCTGTGTGCGGAAAACACTACGTCAACGAGGGTAGTCTTAGGAAGCACCTGGCCTGTCATCCTGAGACCAATCAGCTTAGCACAAGCCTCAGGATGTGGCCGTGCTCGGTGTGCCAAGCCGTCTTCACTCATGAGAGCGGTAAGTATAATTCTTGCTGAAACAAACCTACCGAATACAATCGAATACAATTTTTCGTTCTAACCGGGGTTCTGTGGTACTTTTTACTCTTTCGTTTTGAAACGCATTTTACCGAGCGACGCTTCATTTATACATCCAAGCGTGCGACACTGACCAACGAAACTCTATCGAGGCTGCTCTGTTTTGCTGTTAAGGTTTGTTGAGTCACATGGAGCACATGAGAATGGACCCGAAACATCAGTTTGCTGCGCAGTACGTTTTGAGCCGCGCGGCCGCTGAGAGGCGGGAGAGAGAAATCCTCGCGTCTTCGAGTTTAGGTAACAGAAAGTTGTCGCACCTAGACCCTTTTTTAACTTGTACGTGTCGCCTGGGAAAGCAAATATCATAACGATACACATACGTTATTCTCGTGTCCAGGTACGGGATTGGGTGTGTTGGGAAGTCAAACAGGCGGACCTCAAAATTTGCAACAACCACCGATGTGTCCTTCTCCGTCGGCTCACTCGGACAGCAGCAGTGGAAATGGAAGACTATCGTCGGCCGGTAGTGAACCTGGTACGCTCCGATCTTGTTCCTCCGTCTTCTTGCAAACGGTCGTCTGGAATGATCGTTAGAGTGTCCGTGAATAATAATCTTAAAGTAACGCCTGTTTTAACACCACCTTAAGAAGCGACCTTTCAATCTTACGTTAACAACACGTTCGCTGAAATGTATCAATATGTCGTACACACCGAGCTTCGAAACGCAGCGACAGTTATTGTAGTAAACATATATATTACACACTTGATATACCTGAGAGTAAAATAAAGTACCTACGAATTCTTGTGTGAGTAATTTCCGTATCATACGAGCGTTCTTTTATAATCGTTTTTTCTACCGACTGTTAGACCATAGTTACTTAGTAGCGCTACTTTACACTCGGCTACGTATTCGTAAGCCGTGTATATTAACGAGAGCAGACTTCTGCGCAGGTACCGGTCTGCTGAATAACAACAATAACAACAATAATAACAATATGGCGTCGCCGGGACCCAGTGGCAACAAGCTCAGCGAGATGCTTCGAACGGGAAGTCAGTCCGGCTCCGCGCAACAGTACCACGACGAGATGCAGTCGCAACAACAACGCATGGCAGTGATGGCCGCCGTGTCAGCGGGTAAGAATCGTCTTCCATCCGCTATTCTCGAATCGATTGGTCGTTTGAATTCTCCGCGATACTCGCTTGGCCCGTACAAGGACGGTCGATACCGCTTATCTGGTCGCGCGACTCCGCTCCAAAGAAGAGATACGACGCACTCGTGTTCCAATTATTCCCGATAAAGTTTGATTTACAATCGTTGTTTTTTCCACGGCAAGAATATTTTTTCTTATCCGGGCCACTTTGTTCGCGAATAAATTAACCGATGAAAATCGACGCTAAAGCGAAAAATATTCAAACAAATTTTAATCGTTCGTCGGTGATAAATTTTGATTCGTGATTAACAGGTTTGCAAAATTCGGTGTCGCCGAATCTGTCGCCGGTGGACATGGCGTCTCTGGCGGCGGCCATGAGAATGGGCAACAACGGTGACATGAGCGGCGGCGCGCAAGGATCGACGGGGCCTCAACAACAAGGTGTGCAAACAACCGGACCAGAGCAGACTCTGAGGATGCACCAGGCGGAAGCTTTGTTGCGTTCTCAGGCCGAAGCCGCGCTCAGACTGGCTGTAAGTGCATTACGTTCAACTATTATTTACGGGTCGAACATACTCCAGACTGTTAACGACGCGTCCCGAAACATTCGAACTGACACCATATTTAACGTTTTGCGACAGGTATCGCAAGCAGCAGCAGCAGCGGCAAGTTCCGCGGTCGGCGGAGACGTCAGACATCATTTAGGACAGCATAATGGAGGTAGCACTTCCGGCATGCCTGGACATCATACGAATCAACAGATGTCACAGCAGGACACCTTACCGCCTGACCTTGGTGAGTTCATTTTCCCCAAACAGGTTCAAATATCGAAGTCTAAACGATTATACCCTGTCGGTTCTACAGGGGGGTTGGAAAAACATTGTTTACAGACTTTTGAGATAAACAGGGTATTCGGCCACACCCTGGAAAACATTTTAATGAGAGATTCTAGAGGGCAAAATAAGACGAAAATCAAGAATACCAATTTGTTGATTGAGGTTTCGTTAAAAAGTTATTAACAAAATTATTGTTAAAAATTATTAATGAAATTTGTCCACTTACACGAATCTTTTTCTCGAAACTGCGTAGGATTTCGGGGTATGTGTATTGACCGCTAGGATTTCCCATTCAAATTTTTCGCAGGGGTGGCTGAACACCCTGTATATCCTCAAAAGTTTGAATATATCAGGAACTATATCATCCCCGCTAGAAAGGTCCCACGATCTGAACGATTGAACTCTTCACAGGGGAAGCGTTGCGCTTGCAAGAACAGCGATTAGAACAGGCGTTGAGGCTTCACGGAGATCCACGCGCCTTGAGTTTTACTCTCCAGCACGTGGTCAACCAACAGAACAATCAGCAACCCTGAAAATTCAGTTACTACTGAGACGAGTGGACCCCTTGGACGTCGGAGCAGACAAGCCTGCAGCAGCAAGCTGAACGCCTTAACCAGCAAACTCTTCAAGCCGCCGACGCTCGCCCAGCGTCGCTCGGCGATCAGCAGCAGCAAGCTTCGTCTAGCATTGGTCTTCATCATCATCAACAGCAGCAGCAGCAGCAGCAACAACACCAGCAACAGCAGCAGCAGCATCCCGAAGACCGCGGCGTCAAGAGGAAAGCCGACGACATGCTCGGTAACTCTGACACCGTGTAAAGAACGACGTATACCGGCGACAAACCTTTGAAAACGTTTGTCGTCCTCTGCGTCGGTTCGAACACAGGCGTCCAAGTGTGGTCACCCGCGAAATCACTAGTGTCTCAGCAGTGTAAGCTAGAATTGTTCCAAAACGCGACGCCCCGGTAGCGTCGGCTTCCGGGGTCTAGCGAATCTTATCATCACCGACGCGACGACGTTTGGGTCGAAGCGTCGTGGTCGATACAACTGTGAAAATTCCTTCTCTCCCCGGAGCAGAGAGGAGAGAAACGTCATACGTATCTAGAAATCCGTTAGACGGTGCGTGACGACGGCCGCGGTGACAATGGTCTTCTAGCAGCGCGTCGATTACGTCGCGCTGATCACGTTGTTCCTACTTGGGTCCTGAATCCAGAGTTCCTAGAACGACACGGCAAGCCGGACTCGACTACCCTCGTTCGCTGTTCGAACCGGCGATCGACGGTTCTCCCTTTCGCGCGACTGCCATTTGCTTCATAGAGTTGCTCTATCAGAATTCTCAGGACGCGTTGTCATCGTTGTTGGCCGGATTCACCCCTGAAACGTGCCATAATATTATTTGAAAGAAACTGCTTAACTGACGCGTACCTGGTCGTCCGATTACTCGGACAATCGAGGATTCACGCGAGGTACTATGGTTTTTTTAGTACAAGAGCCGTACACACGGACCGGATCAGGCTGGGATAGTGGAACATGAAAATCCACGGAAAACCAGCATGTCCGTCCGAGGCTCAACAAACTAAACTATATATATATATATACATACTTAAAAACCAGTTTAAGGTTCCCTTAATCTTAGCTCCCGTAACGTTTAAGGCAAACATACACGTCTGAGACGTGCGTAAACGCGATCAGGCGAATCATCAAACTGCATACGTACCGCAGCCCCTTCCCGTTTATCGGACGAACGCGGAAAAGACGGACGGTCTGAATCGCGATCGCGCGACGTTTGTCGCCGATCGCTGCATTAGTGATACATTGTACACAGGGAACACAGAGAACACAAGACACGTATTTACAAGAACACAAACAAACACACACGCATACACGTATACAGAGATACATACGGCGAAACTTACTTGAGACGTAAGGATATATAAAATGCGCGCAACTTGTGCTGGTCGGCAGCACGAAAACTATTAGCTCGTAAGCGGACAAACAAAATATAATTATTACAAACAGTTATATTATATATATTATATATACATACAGAGAGTCTGGAGTGTATGATGGAGACAAAAAAAAAAAAAAACGAAAGAACGGAGGCCGTAAGGATGGCCTGCCGCGAACCTCCTACTGTACACGTTGCACATTTTCAAGAGATTCGTCAGAGTGTACGAGCATTTTTCGCAAGCATGCACACGCCAGAGACGAGGAGGAAAAAATATGAAGAGAAGATGATGAAAATGCTGATGAAAAATGACGTTGCAGAAAGAGAGAGAGAGAAATAAAAAACTAAATGCTAAATATTATATATATTATATATATATATAAATATTATAAATAATAAATATAGGGTCTATGAGACTAGGATATAAAATAGGCGAAAGAGATATTCGAGCGTGCATGGAGGCGCGTGCCCGGGCAGTTGTACACGATCCCAGTGTCGACGAGAGAATGAGAAGAGAAAAAGATGGCAGAAGCCCTGAACACAAGAGAAAGAGTGAAGGAGGGAGAAAGAGAGAGAGAGAGAGAGAGAGAGAGAGAGAGAGAGAGAGAGCGTGTGAGTGAGTACGAGAGCACGTGCAAGATATTTCGTGAATGAACGACCTTGGGATTGTCGCGTACGTGCACGGGCACACGATCGAGCGAACGGGAAGCTGTGCGAATGGGAATGCTTCGTGAGCATCAAGGAAGGAGAGAATGCGAGAATGGAGCGAGCGAGAGAGATTTTAGAGTGGCGTGCTTCAGGTAATCTGAGGTCCTGTGATCGTTATAAGCGAAATATTTTTTTATTTCCGGGTATAATAATCTGAACGCGTAAAGATAATTGCGTCGTTTCGAACTTTTACTTGCAATATACCGTTACGTTCTCGCAATACTTAGAAAGAAGAATAAGACGAAGAAGAAGGAGAAGCAGAACAGAGGTGGATCAATTAAAAAGCTACGAAGATGAGGATGACGAGGGAGAGGAGAAGAAGAAGAACATAGAAAATCCGTAGGTTTCAACCCGTTGGAGCGAACTTTAGAAACTCGGGCCAGTCCCTTATCCACCCTAAACGAACGTCCTTACGATAAAAACACCCCATCATTCTCGACCCCTTTCCAACCTTTTTCTAAAACTCCTGGACAGTCCGTATTTTCGATGGGGTTTCATTCGACGAGACCGAACAAGATGAAACGAAAACGTTTACCGTAACACCGCGCTTTGTATCTTGGAACTCGAATTCTTGGCCGGAAACTGAACGGAAACACGGTGATCCGAAAAAAAACTCGCGGCACAAAACGAATACGTAAAAATGTAAACGTTGAACGGTGATGTCAGAGGCGGTCTCGAACCAAAGAAAAACAAAAATGGCCAGCAAAAGTATCGTTAAAAAAATAATAATAATAATAACAAACGTTTACCTACGACACGTTCGATTTCTTCGTTTCCTCGACTGGCAATCGCGAACATGAAGAGTGCGGAAATTGAAAATGGTAGCGTGCCGAATTTTTTCTTCCCCGTGACAAACATATCTCACATCGATCGCGTTGTTGTTGTTGTTGTTCCCTTCGGAGATTCTCGACGAAATTTTTTCGTTCCGTGGCTGACGCGCGCGAACGTTCATCCCATTCCCGGAAACCTTACAGTTTCCTCCGTTTTCCACATTCTGTCCCGAGATGAAATTTTTAATCCCGGCCTTCGTACAACGAGCATTTTGATTTCAAAAAACATCGAAACACCCGGAGAGAGGACGCAGTAGAAAAGAAAATTCTTAATTTCTCGGGAAGTCGCGACAGAAAAACACCACGAACACCTGGGCGTTGTACCCCGACTTCTCCGTTCCTTTTCAGGGGATCTCTCCCTTTAACCCTTTTGTTCGCCAATTAAAAAATTAGCCTGACGTCGTCATCTTCGTTGAACGTAAAAGACACGCGCCAAGAAACCGCCGGATAGACAGGCTTTTTCACCATCTGGAACGAGAGAAGAAAAGATTGCTAAAGGATTCATCGTCAAAGCTACATTTAACGATTGCACCTGCCTCGCGACCGGAACTCGAACGACTCTTCGCAATAATTTATTCTTCGTGCATCCACCGCGTTCGACGAATTCTCCCGAAAGAAAAAAAAAAGAAAACGACTGAAACTTGGCGTCCAAATTTAATTTTAACATTTGTACCGGTGACGAGGAAACGAAATCGTGCAACTTTGGTGAACGGAAAACAGAGACGCGTTTCGAGTTCCGGTCATGCGCACGCGGGTCGATCATTGGTCGTTCTTATTATAACAAGTTTTTGCGTTACAGGGCGTTTTTTCCTCGGATTAAGTAGTATGTAAATACACCTTGATATCACAAGCATAAACTGAGAATTTACTGATAAACTTAAATCGAGTACATAATGCGAAATAGGGTTAGTTTCTATGTAAATACCTAAAGCTGGACGAGTGCATACACCTCGTCCACGCAACCAACGATAATCGTTTTTATCGAACCAGTGCTTCTGTTCGTCGTCGGTGCACGCTCGGTCGTTGGCGATCGTCCTTATGCGACCCGTTCGCCGTCATTCATTGCGGTAAAACACGTAAACGATCATCGAGAAGCAAGGGTCTTCGCGCATAAGAGCGTTCTCCAAGAAATGGGCGTCGCTGATCGGGAAGTTTTTTTTTCTCGACACTGATACACAACCACACGATTACACATACACGCTCACGTACACACAGCATTGCGATGGATTGTACAGCTACGATAGAATAGATAAATAATAAGCCTAAAGACACAGTCTTCACACACTCGCACCACCGGCACCGACTAGCCTCCAAATTAGGACAGGGACCAAAAAAGAAAAAAAAAAAGAAACACGTTTGGCGATCACACAATTTTCCGAGATTTTGTCTTTCGGGTAGACGCACACACGCGAGATTCGGCTACGTTCAGGTATATACGTACAAGAACACGGGAACAGAATTTCTTTTGTTTCGTTTGTTTCGGTAAAGTTGCGGGGCGTGATTATCGAGCTCGAAATTTTTAAGTAGAACAGACACACCGATGGTCAGACGTTACTCGAGCGCGTATTGAGATTCGATCCGAAGGAGAGGTGCGTTGAATGAAAGAGGATGACTGAGCGAGTAACTGTGAAATCGGGACAGAAGTCAGGTTCGTTTCGATAATACGCGTACCGCAAGCATGAAAAGTAATTAACGAAAAAAAGGAAAGCAGAAACGAAATACGAAAGTTAAAGCAACAGACACATTGGCAGAAGATAATTTGGGATGTACTTTCCAAGACAAACGAAGACGCAAAAGATTGTCCACGGTCCCTTGACAAATCGCATGCAGAAAAGTTATAATATACGTACAAAGTAACAAAAAAAATCATCAAAAAACAAATGGTGCACGAATGTAGGAGCGGAGAAGAAGAAACGAAAAAGATTTTTCTTTAAAAAAAAAAAAAAAAGCAACAACATCACCATCCACTTTTCACCGTCACTATCGCCGTTATTAGCAACAAAAAAAAATAATAAATTAACAACAACAACAATACAATTAAACACTAAACGCCAGCACAACGTCGAGATCCTTCGCGACGCAGTCGTGAAACGATTCCGAGACGACAAGCTTTTCACCGGTGCATCCTGCCGTGCGCCGAGGGTTGCTTTTTTATCGAGCGCAAACCGAAAGAAACGAGGATAGACGGACGGACGAGAGAAGAGCGACGTATAATGGAAGGAGCAAAAAAAAAAAAAGAAAAAAAAGCGATCCAATAATCGGCCGGCCCGTGCCCCGCGAACGTGTACCATAATTAATAAAAATTAAACGAAACACACAAGCAAACAATTACAATAGCTCTAGTAGTGTATGTTCTGTAATCGAAGAATGATAAGCAAAGGTTACGAGATAAATAACTACATAAATAAACAGAAAAAAAAAAAATTTGGCGAGCGCGCCCGTCTCAACTGGCGCGCCGACAGAAAAAAAGCACAAAAAAATAATTTACAAATATATTGATTTACATATGCCCGTAACTCGTAAGCGGGCCGGTGGCGCAGCGCGTCCTACCTTCGTCGGATTTTCAAAACGATTTGCAACCCCACTGTCGACGCGACGATGGAGACGATACACGTCGGGACACGCAACAACAAGGGTAAAACACTCGTCGTACGAAGCTCTGCTCCCTCGATACGCGAGCAAGCTCGATCCACGAGGAACGAATATGGTGTCTTCCGTTCGCGGACAATGGAGAATCCGAAGTGAATCGCAGAAGAAGAAACGAGCGACGCGGCGAGTGGCCGAGCCGACTTCGACGGAAATCGAGAAACAGAGGGGAGCACGCGTTCTGCAAAACCAGCCCTTACTACTACCCATAATCTTAATCTCTTTCATGTAAATTTGCTAAATGTTTAAATAATCTAAAAAATGCCATAGCCCGGATGCGCTGGTGTATACTCCCAGCGCATACACACTCACAAATACGACTCGACCTCACGAATTAAACGCAAAATCCGCACGATACCGCTCGACCGGCGGCGTGCGGTAGAATTGGTATTCTCGCCAAGGAGCAAACAGTTTACAACAATGCACAACGACAGATATCACAGACAAGCACACACAGTGAATGAAAACAAAACCGAGGATCGCGTCTCGCCATGGCGTCGTGGAAGAAGACGTAACCCCGTCGGGCGAGGCAACCGCGATCTCGGTCAACGTACAATGTCAAAGCGAAGTTGCCCTAGTTCTCGAGCGTGCAACCCCGCGCGCTCACACACATCTCAATACACAGGTACGTGCGTATGCGCGTCGCCTACACATTTACACCCACGTACATACACACTATTTACACTCGATTACACTCGAATACACACGCTACGGATATGTAAAGCCAATTGATTTTGTAAATTGTCGTTTAAAGAAAGCAGCGGACTTTTAAAAAGAAACAAAAATTTATCAAAACAATAATAGAATTCCAGAACGATTCGATTCGGCCTCACACTGGTACCTTTTCACGTTAACGTTCAAGATCGTTATTGCGGAAATCGTTTACCATCCGTCCGGTTTTTGGGCAGGTCCTCGCGTGGCGTTGTCGCGCGTCGATCGCGCCGAAAGCCTGACGAACGAAAGCGATCGATCCAAAGGAGGAAAAGAACAAAATTTGAGATTACGAAAAAAGAAAAACGAGCAAAATTCGCGGCCTTTGGCATACGTTTGGATGCAGAACCGATGACGAAAATGACGCCAATGGCGTCGCCATGCATCCCGGACTTGACGCCACACAAACCCGACAGTAACGGGACATTCTCTTCGTCGAAGGGTGTCCACACCACGTAGTGGCAGGTTTGCTCGAGGTGCGAAATCAACGTTCCAGAGACGGACGGTACAACAACGAACCGAAAGAACGAGCAATTACGACGGAACGCAAAGACGGCGCATATCACCTCGACGCATAAAAAAAAAAAAAAAATAATAAGAGAGACACGAACGCAGCCTGTCACGCGCGATGAAAAATAACCAAACGAACCAACCATCATCCTAAGCAGTTAAGCAACGGCATTAGAAGAGAGCCGTTGTTCGAATTCGCGGCTTTACAAGCAAAAACCGTTGATTTGTTTTCGATCGGGTTTTAATTTTTTAATGAAATAATCTCACGACGAATATACCACGTACGGTCGCGCGCTCTGATCGATCCCCGAGAGTGAGAGAGAGAAGAGAGAGATAAACGAGGCATAAGACGAGACACGTATGTGGATATTCGTGGCAGTGTGTATCATAAGTGCGCAGCATATGATAAAACCGACAGTCTAGCAGTGCGAGCGCCTCGGCGGCATTCGCGTCTTCACGCGGTGTCTCTGACCGAGCCTCCGTGATTAAAAACCGGAATAAGTTGTTTCAATGTTCACTATATAAATGAAGAGGCATAGTTGGCGTGGCGATGGGCGCGCGTTCGCCGTCGTCGTTCGTACCGATCCCGAACGCGAGCATTCCCCGCAAACGCGATTTTTTTCATCGAGTCGAGCGTTTTTAACAGAGATCGTCCTCCACGCGACGTATCCTGGTTATTCCACAAGCTCTAACATTCCCAAGTGTTCACCGGACGAAAATTGTTCGCGTTCCGTTCCGCGACCTCGTTCGATCATCGGCTGTCGATACAAATCTTCGGTTTCGAGCGAAACGACAAAATTCTTCAAAATTCCTCGATCTTCGACACTTTCGGCGAACGGTTGAAAAAAAAAATAATGTCGCGAACGATCCGACGCTTTGACAGAGTAGTAACCGTGCCGTAAATTCGATCGAAACGCGTCTGATCGGCGAATTGATGGCGACGAACGAGCGAACCCACCGCGCTGGCTCGTTGCTGAAACTCGTGGGGGCCGCTCGGAACCCTCGGTTTTCGCGACGAGTCGATACTCTTTTCAAAATATTCTCCAAATTTTTCGTTTACGGGAATGTGTTTTCTTTACCCTGGACCCCTATTACCAACCCCCCGTATGCGTGTCCGAGGTAAAAAACCGAGTCCGAACATCTTTGATATGGAAGTAAAAAAAAAAAAACAATAATCGAATCTAATACGAGTCCAGCTTCGAACAATATATATATATATCGGTTCTTGCGATTTGAAAACGTTTAAAAATGATTACGAAACGAGCGAAAAAAAGGTTTTCGCTGCGATTTACAAATTTGTTTGAAATCAAACGACAAACACGGTGGAAAATTCGAGCGAAAAATGAAATACGACAGAGTCCGTTGAGTGGGTGCCTTCGTCAGGGTTTTCCGTTACAGTTAAACGAACGTTCTCAAGTATAACTCACAACTAGTAGTACTATGGTAGAGCAGTAATTACAGTGTACCGCAGTAAACAGTTAACTAAGTAAGTATACAGAAAGCACGTGGTCTTTTTCAGTGTTTACAGTCTCGTCAGTCGTACACCACCGCCAATCGCGTAGTGGGACGGCTGGAAGTAACGGATTCATTTCGTATTTCCTTCATGACACACCAGTAATCCCTGGAACATTCGAGATTTTCGAATATATTTCCTTGGCCCACGAACGAGCGGTCTAGACTTAATCTAGCAAATCAACGAACAAAATTCTCTTCGAAACGAAAAGAAACCTCCACTTCCCGTCCACGAGACCCGACCGCCGTTCTTAATCTGCCCCGAACCCCATAATTTCCATCTCCAAATCCCATTTTCAGTATTTAACAGAATAAATATGCTAATAAGTGTAATAAGTGTCCGTAGTTTAGGCAACGTGTGTACGTTGTATACTCCGCATAGGCGAGCGAGAAGGAGGGATCGAGAGAGGGAGGAAGCTAGAGGTAGAGGTGATTGCACGGTGGAGTCACTCGCATATTTAAACTAACAGATAATAATTAATTAACTACAGTACCGTAACCGTTTGTCAAGTCAAGTTAATTAACAGTTAACCGTAACCACGCATACACACATAATTATTAATTAAACGTACTCGACACATTCTATTGTAAGGACAGAAGCGATAGCGACACCCATTCCCCCAAAGCGTCGCGTTTTATTCAATAAATCGCGGAGGCACTCACTACGGAGACAAACCAAAGGGCTGTGGGACTCGGACGCGGATCGGAGGGTGCCTGAACGAGCGTCGCGACGCTCTGGTGTTACCGGCGAGACATTTCGACCCGAATCTCGCGACAAACTCTCCTCGAACGTCGACTTGAGGAAGACGGCGCGGCGACGCGCGTTCAGGTTTCCCATCCCCCTGGTTTTTCATTAGTCTTTCGAGTACAGCGTTCAGTTATTTCACTTATGACGTTGTTTTCAACACAATACAAAAATACCCCGCCACCCGTCCCTACAGATCAAACCATCCACCATATCCTTATCCCGCGGGTAAATCCTCTCAAAGCCCAATCCCCAAAGTTTCACGTGTACGCATTGTTTCCAATTTGTTCGCGAGATCTCAATTATGGGTTTCGCGTCCGACGTCGATCGTGTCCCTCTCTCTTCGATACGGCTAGATTTCGAATCAAAAAGTTGCTTGAAATTCATCGTTGATCCGGACACGAACGATCCACGGTGGAAATTTGAATGAAAACTCTTAGAATCGTTTGGGAACCGAGTGAAAATCGTATTTAAAGAGGTGGACGTTCGGAAATATTTGGGAAACGGGAGACGAGCGACGTCGAGCATTGAAAAAAAAAAGGCGATGTTGAGTTTTCAGATTTAAAACGTTTTACGTACGGTTAATTACCGAGTATAACACACAGCGCAGATTATCGTTAATTTTCGGCGCCCGTTTTCGTCGCGTTTTCCATCGTCTCCGATGAAGAAGAACCCCATTAAATATCAAACGCAATTGAGAGAAACCGCGAAGCAATTGGTGGCAAAATCTAACACAATGCGACGAAAATGTGCGTGCACAGGTTTAATGGTATCGATTGAGTTTGGTCGAAGTCCCCTTTTGGGCACATTATACCGACGCACTTCCGACACCGCAGTCCCGTTGCCGGATTTATGCTAAAAAGAGGAGCACAGAGGCGTCCGGATCGTCCATTCGAAATTCAATTCTAGTCAGAAAAGGGTACAAAGCTCGTACGGCAAAATCGGTACTTATTCGTCTTTGAAAAGGACGGTTCGAGCGCGAGCAAAAAGAAAGTCGAACATCGAGATCGATCGAGCACGATAAACCCACGATCGATCGAAATTGGTGAAAGTAATTGCTAAAAACGGACGGTCCGGGACGGGCTCTCGAGCGAAATGGGCCGGCGGGAACGTGCACGAGAAAAATATTCGCGTTGTTGACAAAACACAAGTAGCCTCTTTTCGTTGTATCAAAAAAAAAAATATCGGCCAAAGTCCGGTCGATCCTTGTATGAGCAAAAACGACACTCTTTCTAAATCGAAAAAAAAAAAAAAATATATGGATGTACGGTACGAATGAATCTTCCGAAAGCTTCGATGATAATATTGTTGTTGTTTCGTCGAATTCTTTGTTTTTTGTGTATTTTGTAAAAATTCCTGCCCATCCACGCTTTCTGGCGAGGGCGCCGGTCGGATTCCTGTTCGCGGTTTCGAACGGTTTCGAGAATCCTCGTTCGAATACGAATTTTGGAATTTTTTCGAAAATTCACGTTCGAACACGACAGAAGAAGGAAATGCTTGCTTTTTGATCGATAGATAAATCGAGAAGAATATCGCGCGATTCAAGGATCCGACGGCCCAGCGTTTCGACATCGCAGTTAATCCATTATTATTACTATTATTATTATTACTACTACTACTATTATCATCATTATTGCTATTATTATCGCTATTAGTTATTAATGATTAGTTAATCATACAGAAATTGCTAGAGGGCAATTGGAGGCGTATTTTTTAGAGAGAAAATGCAAGAGAAAGAACGAAAGAAAACACTCAAGCCATATATCGTTTTGTCATCGAACGAGATCGCGATATCTTTGATAAAAAGAAAATGAAAATCGATAGTAAAAGTGTAGTAGCCACGTTTCGAGATTCTCCTTTTTTTCTGTTTAGTCTTTTCCTTTTTTTTTTTATATATATATAAATAAATACTTGTATGTATACACCAACACGCACATATAGATTTATATATATGTATACATAGTTATACTCGTTAAATATTATATATTATTTGAACACTTATTTATACACGAGCGAAGCCGGTACGTAAACGTTGAACGTAGAAGAAGCGCGTTTTGAACAATTTGCCAATGTTCTCGGTCCCTATTCGTTATATTATTTGCAATTTCGCTCAAAGTGCAAAGATACCTAATCGGTGACAAAATTTTCGCGCGACCCTTTATCGTTTTCGATGTCTTCCCTTTACTTTTAATTTTACGTGTAGCATCGACTGAGAGTTATATTATATACGCCACTGACACTCGCGTCGTTTGTTAAGCTTTACTTTTATTATTGTATATTATTATTATTAATATTATTATTATTTTATCGTGGAAGAATCCTCGCTTTTTTCCTCTTTCGAACAAAAATCGCGCGCGCGTCGATCGATCGAGGAATCGGACGAAAAAGAAAAAAAAAAAATTATCGCGTTATACGTTCCTCTTTGTCCCTTTTGTGTATACCATTTATATCCTCGTTCGAGTTAGAAGAGTGCCGGCAATGTTGAAAACGAACGCGATCTCGGTACTTGGTTTCGTAAATTTAAATCAACGCGCGTTTCGTTGCCATTCGTCTATGTTTCAACGACCTGTTTTCGGACGTGCATCGAAATATATTCGTGAAACGAAATAAAAAAGCGCGGATCATTTGTTCACTCGTTCTCGAACAAGGTTCGATTGTTTTGTTGCTTCAAAAAAAAGAAAAAAGTAAGAAAATTTAAAAAAAAAAAAAAATTAAACGTTCTCCCGTGCACTCTTCGATCGCACCTCGCAACGTTTTTATTCGCCGATCGTCGCGCGACGAATCGAGCGTCGATCGATTCTTATTTCGAGCTCCCGTTTCGAATTTAAGACAAAACAAACGAATTCTCGTCGTGTGAAATTGTTAAGAAAACGGCGTCGATCGGCGGATACAGAACCGCGTCGAGTTACGTTTGCTAGTCAGAATTGGTTAAAAACGAAGGATGAAGCGACAAGCTAGGGATTTTACGATTAGTTACTGCCTTATTAATTAATCGATCGTTTATATCGTGTAATTAGCGTTTTAGTTGCGCGGCTCGGGAGAGTTAATTAAGGTAGAAACACGGAAAACGTGCACCGCGCAGCAGCACGTAAAACGTATACAACAAAACTACGGTTCTTTAGTTACTATTCACGTAGAAAATGGCGCGCCGGGTCGCCGGATTTATGCAAATTTATATTGCGGTTTTATCGTTTACACGCGTCGAGTCTGCTTAAAGGTCGACATTTACTACTACTTTCATGCCTTTCGTGACCGGTTCCATACTCTTTCGTTCTATTTTTCTGTTCAAACATCTCGAAGGTAGACAGATACTTTTGTTCCGATTATTGTAACCGGCGTACTGCACGCAGACACGCTAGTTTTCATTACTACTGTTACTATTACTCTCGTTAGAAAACATACACGCACACGCATACACACACGTTTATCGTTTTTATTACTTTTAATATCCGTACTATATTAGTTGCTGCTACTATTATTATTACGTCTAGTTATTATCATTACCGTCATCATCGTCACAATATCATACACTTGTCGATGCACAATCGAAGTTGTCACACGTGGATCGCATCAAACACGTCTGCTTCTTTTCATGGCAGTTTGGCCACCGTTAGTTTCTTTCCTTTAATTACTATTACTATTATTATTATTATTATTATTATTATTATTATTATTATTATTATTATTATTAATGTTAGAATAATTTGTCTCGTATAAAGTGGTTCCTTGACGTCGAGGTTCGCTATCGACGATCCCAACTATAGAGCACCGATTATAGAAGTGCGTATCGTGAGCAACAAATCTCTGAAATACGCTGACGATTGTCACACGAAATTTAGAACATGTGCATTTATTAAATATTATCGTTACCTATTATTGCACCGCCGATGAGACGGCGAAAACGCAGAATCCGGTCGATCCGGGCACGATCGGACGAAAAAAACACCTTCGAAAGAAATTATTAAACATCCTCGAAAGATTCGGAAATGTTTTCGATCTAGTTCAAAGCATATTGATAAGCCGATCGTGCCCTCGCGTCGAACTGGACCGCGCTTCACGCCTGTTCTCGACATTATTAGTTATCGCTATTAATTATCATTAGTTAACTCTATTGCTACTATTACCACTATTATTAGTTATCGCTATCGATTCTTGATGCGAGCCTACTGTCGATCGGCGAGAGATGTAACTGCTTCGATCGTTCCTCGTCTCGTTTCGTAACGGAACGAAATCAACGATGATCGTTGACGATCACACTCAACATCCAGATTCGAAGATCAGAAATTACGACCCAGAGAAAGCGAACAGCGGTAAATCGAGACGAGGGGCGCGCGATCGAAAGCGTTTCGAAGAAAGGTTTACCATCCGGAGTGCGATAACGAGCCGAAGATACAAGTTTCTTTGCGATCCGCGACGACGTCGTCGAAAACGTGCGTTCGTCGGCGACGGCGATGTTTGCGACGTCGTCCCGGAAACGAGTGTACACGTTCGAACAAACCGTATATACACGATAATCCTCGAAGCGCCGCGTACGTAGTGAGCAGCGTTTACAAATTTTCGAATTTTGGAAATGGTCGACGCGCAAAAGAAAAAAAAAAAAAAAAGAAAAATATATCGAATCCAGAGAACAAGCGAAAAGAGAAAAAGCGGGAGGAATATATAGATGATGAACGATAGGAGCAAAATGTAACAAAACAAAAACAAAAAAAAAACAAAAAAAAATACAAAAAAAAGACGAAACGATAAATTCACCAGTCTCTTTCGGTTACGAGCGAGTTCCGCATTGTGTAGGATTTATCTCATTAATGGTTCTATGTATGATGATACACGTGATACAATATCTAGGAGAAAGAGCTAAACGTTTTCGATGATTGCGAGAAACGGTGAAATGAACACGAGCAGAAATTTTTTCGAAAATCGCGAGAGCCTTTTTGCGTGACTCGATTCAAAACGCATATTATCTAGGATCTAAACGACGAGCGTTTATTTTCATTTTTTACGATCGTCACACGTACGTTCGTCACCGGGTGCTTCCGTGCGACGGAACAACTTCCGGGCGCGCGCGGGCGGAACGATTTTAAATTCGAGAATCTTTCGCTGGGCAGTGTTCGATGAGATTAACTACTCGGGTATCGGAAATTGAATTGATCATGGCCAATTTATCGAGAAACGATCAAGTAATCGCGACAAAATGTTCTCGGAGGGGCTCTTCCGTGGAGCGCCTCCGAAATTCGTCAGAAATTTGTTTCGACTATCGTTTGTACTCGTTTGTATCGGAGCCTCGTTTCAACTCGGTTTCCTCTCAAATACTATGCATTACGGAAGAAGAAAGAAAATTCGACGGTCTTTGAAAACATAACATCGCGTGGAAACGCTTAAATTTAATTTTGATACTTTGCGGAAACCCCTGGGAAACATGGCTCCCGATTCTTCGTTGAGACATATCAAAACGATGTAACTCGATACCGTTGAAAGGAAAATAAAAGCGATTATTTTCAAGTATTTAGGAATAAGGGAAAGGGTATTCTACAAAATGGGAATGCGTCGAACGATTGTTAGATCCGAGCGCAGTGTTTCAGATACTCAAAACGTAGATACCATTGAACACTGTAGATCAATATTTCGCAATGTAATCGCGAATTCAAAACAAGTATTGTGTATAAAGCGTCTTTCGGGCTTCCTATCGACAGCGTAGGGCTCGTTCCAGCTAAAGTTTCACGGGACCGGATCGGTTTCGCGTTGCGCAATAATTTTTATCGTAAAATTCATCTATCTCGCGAAGGAAAATAACGATCTCGGATAATCGATGTCGCGAAACCGATCGTCAAAACGCGTTAGAACGGAATTCTTTCAGCGATCTGTAATGTAATAAAATTCTTCGGTGTCCTCGTTCCTTTCGATCGAACGAGCCTGCACGCGAGCCGAGTCAGAATTAAAAGTCGTTCGAAATTCGAGTTTCGAGCCGTTCGGGAGCGAAACGACGAGAAACTCGGAGCTGCCGTCGAACGCGAGTGTAAATATTCTAACGCGCGAGACGTAGAGTAGAATATTAAATATACTTTCACGGTGGAATAGTAATTTCTGGTTTGCGAGCGCCGTTGGAAGAAGCTCGTCGATTCTGGAAGCACGCGATTGACCGGCCGAAAATTTCAAGTCTTTTCGAACACCGATGGCAAAAAAAGGCTGATATGTATCGCGAGACGGCGATTATTGTCGCTGAAATTTTTGCGTGAATGTTGTATGGTGCGAGTGTCGAGCAAAAAATATAGAAAAAATTACGGGAATGCGTTTTAAGCGAAAAAAATCCAGAGCGCGTGTGCAAGAGACTGTGTTGTACGAATGGACCGCGTGAATTTTCAGAGCGCGTCGGGACGAGCGAATGCGTGTAAAAGAAGCGTGAACGGAAACTAAACAAAATTTTACTACCAAGTGGACTAGAATCGCAACCGATGGGCATTATTAAGCGAAAATGAAATTTTCGGAACGTTTTTTCGACGAAGAAAAGCGTCCAAAATTGTACCTATTTTCATTTTATAAATTATATATATATATATGTATATGTATATGTATATGTATAGATATACGACGACCTAAGCGATCATTATATTGCAAGATGTAATGTGAGAGAAAGGGCGATAAGAAACGTTGATGAAGATTAAGAAAATGAAGCGAAAGAAGATGAAGATGAAAAAATTATTGTATCTATATTCGGAGGTGAATCGATGATGTATTCGAGTCGTGATTATTATTATTATTATTATTATTATTATTATTATATATTATGATTATTGTGTATAGTTAAGGCGAAAATGGAATTTTAGACGAAATTATCGAACTCGAAGTATATAGGGAACGAATATAGTGAGAGTATAAGAGAGAGAGAGTAAGAAAGCGAGAGTACAAGAAGAGAGAATGCGAGAGTTGCGAGAAATTTTTTGACGGTGATTGCACACTGTAATGTCGGCAGGCAACAAAAAAGTCCCCCTCCCCTCGAGCAAAAAACGGCAAAAATGAAACGAAATATAGTCATAGCCAAAATGGAAAGGAAAAAAGAACGAAATGGTAGAGAGCACATGCGACGTAAAAGTAACAAAAATTAAAAACCAAAAACAAAAAAAAAAAAAAATATTAATAACGCATTTCGAGACAATACAAACACGCGCATAGAAGTAACACCACAACGTAGCAGGCAATAGAGTTTGGGTTCGCTGGAATGATTTTTTTTCTTCCCGGTAATATATAACGATACAAAAGTTTTTCGTAACGCAAAAGAAAAAAAAAGAAAAGAAAAAGGAAACGACTCAGTCCTTGTTTCTGTTTGTACGACGACCACAACATGAAGATGAAATAGCCGATGATAATAACGAGAACAAAAAATACAATTTTATCACTATATCTATATATAAAAGTATACATATATGTATGTATGTACGCGCGCATACGTACATCCGGTGCAAAAGAAGAACGCGAACGCGTACGCGATGTGCTTCCTCGTTCGTGACAATGTGGCCCGATTAAATTTCCATTTCCGACGAAATCCATCGCAATCGTTAACGAAGCATTTCCGGTTTTCATTTAGACCTTCTCTCCCTTAAACCACCAAACGAACGTATAAACTAAACACGATTCGGAACCACGAAAGGGCACATTGTCGCGTTCCGGGACGAGCAGAGGAGGAGAGGCGACAATAGAGGCAAAAATAGAAAAAAAAAAAAAGAAACTCGGGCAAAGAGATGAGAACGAAAATTCGATGAAAACGCGTAGAACGAGCGCGACAAAATCGCGGAAACGAGGCAGTATACTTTTTTCCCCCGATCGCCATCAAACCTTGATCAAACTTCGGTTTCACCCTCGCGATCGTAGGCGACTGTTATCGATTTTCGACGCTCTCGGCACCGCGAAAAATGTCCCTCGGTCGACGAATACATCGAATCACGCAAACGCCTGTTCGGAAAATAAAAATTCAACTTTCGGAACGCGGGGAACTTAATTCTTTGATCGTTGCAAACCTTTAGATTGCTAAAAATATTTCTGGGTCCTAAGGGATCGAAATTCTGAATCGTGAAATATGTCATTTTTTAATCCTGGTAAATTTAACTATACAAATCGTAGAAAAGAACTGTAATTACTATAGAACTTGAATTTCGGATCGTGAAAAAATTTAGTTTCTTTTAATCGTCTGAAACAAAACTTTTAAATCGTAAACGATTTAATTCACGTACCGTGGATAGTTTCGTTTTTAAATTGTGAAAAATTAACTTTTCGACACGTAGAAAGCTACCTTTTTAATATGTTGGGGGTTCTCTCTGAAAAACAAAAGTATACTCTTGAAAGTCAATTGGCAATCAAAAAAGTAAAAGCAAAGAAAAAATGGTACCGTTGACCGGAGGGGCCAAAGTCTCCTAACGCCTTCTGTTTTCACCGTAGCATATCCATTTTCCTCGTAAATGTTCCTAATTAATATATACCCTTCGCAAATCCTTGCACTCTGTTCCCAACTCCAACAGCACCAAACTGTTCACCTCCCCCTTCACCACCACCACCACCACACATGTTCCCACATCTTTCACCAACGGCACAGCCCCTCACGTTTCCAATCCATAACCACCAACCCCAGTCCCTCCACTAGCAAACCGATCAACCAATGTGAGTGATTGTGTCAACACGTGTTACAAAGGAAAAATAGCAGATTTTAAAAGAGGATCGAGAAAAAAAAGAAAAGAGGAAAATAGAAAATCGCAAAAGAACATACTTACGACCTGGTGGAAGAAAAAAATCGATCGATCGGAAAAAAACGTACACACACACACATTCGTCGGACTGTGCAGGGACATTTTGCATCAATTGCGTAAACACGAGACAGAGGGAGAAAGTGTGCGTGTGTGTGAGAGAAAGAATTACGAATTAAAGAAAAAAAAAAAAAAGGGAGTCGAGAGTGAGAGAGAATGCGCGTGTGGAAGAGAGCGAGAGAGCGAGACAGGTAAGAGATGAGACTAAAAAGACGAAGCAGAAAAAAGTAAAGAAAAGCACGAGCGAGATGAATAAGACGACGGAAGCTAAAAGAACAAAAAAAAAAATGATACAAAATGTACGAACGAACAATTGATACTGTCTTCGTTTTTTAATGGTCGTTTCTCCGTTCGACACGCTACTATATGAAATATTGACGTTTGTCATTGGGATTATTACCGACGACGATGAATTGTCATTATTATTACGAAACTATTGCTATTATTACGACGACGAATGATGATTATTATTATTATTATTAGTTATTATTATTAACATTTATTATTGACATTATTATCACGATTTATTATTGCGATGATGATTATTGCGATTATTACTATTATCTTTATTATTATTATTATTATTATTAATTATTATTACGTGGTACAATAAAAATTTAATAAGCATCCGGTCTGTTTCAGTCTCGTGATCATTATCCCCACTAACCAATATATCACGAGCGTACACAACATTTACGAGAATTTTTCTATCTTATCAACCTTCAACTTTAACAGCATGCTGACCTCTCTTACGTATGAAAATAACGATAGCTACTGTTCGTCGCTCGTATGGCACTATTCATGTTACAGCTCCGAATCGCGAGGGCATAAATTAAAAACACATTAATTTATACACAAACAAAAAATAACCCAAACATGATTCGATCTCTTTTTTTTTTAAATAAACAGAAACATTTCGAGATAATTTCCACTTTCAATTCGAGTAATAGAATCATCATCCCCTCCACTTATGTTTATGTATATGATCTTTATTGGACTCCAGATAATGGTACAATATTAATTAATGTTTACGAAATATCAAATTTTATTTGCTCCCATAAGAACGTCTTTCGTAAAAAGAAAAATACGACGATCGTCATCACATTTTCGATTCAACTTTGCTCCAAGCGCACGTAATTTTCTTTAGGGACCGTATTCGTACGCGTAAAATAGTTCATCGTGAAATCAAAGCTATCTGAGTCTGTTTCCAACATTACGATTCAAAAAACCTTGCACTCAAGTTACAATATTTAGATTCAGCACACCATTTTAAGGTATCTTCGAATTGAACCTACAAAGCAACAACAACCTTTGTTCGCGTTTGTTAGCTAACAGCTATTAATTCATGTTTTGCGTCACGAAGTCGACAGACGATTTTCGATAGTAAATCCGAGTCTGAACGACGTCTGGTGTCAACGAGGTCATCGAAAGAGGGATTAAGAGCAATCAAAACCGGCATTCTTGAATCAGTACATTACGAATCGGCGGCAAGGAAGAACGATGTTTCGTTTCGGTGTACGCGGCAAATTGGTTGCCGTCGATAGTTTCGAAAAGTGCATCGAAACATTGGGAAATGTACGAGAATCGTCAGGATTGGCGACGATCGCGAAGATAAACTCAAGTCGTGGCGCAACGGGGCCGCGTTCGAGATGTTTGATCGATGCCGAACCACGGTCGAACGGGAGTGAAGGTTGTCGTTCGTTGTCGACACAAACGCCGGCACCAGAGCCAAGGAAGACTTGCTTGTACGACCTTCACGTGGAAAATCGAGGTAAATCCATTCTACAATCCGATGACACGCTATTCTTTAATTAAACGTAACATTCTACACTTCCATTGTTAATAGAAACCCGATATTCAACTAAGTAAATAGAACAGTAAGAATGGATTAAAACGATTTTATTTTGAAGAAACAGGGTAACTTTGTAATTAAGTAATCCTATAAATTTGTGACGTTCCTTTTTTTTAAATTAGCAACGATAGAATTCGTAACTTGGTGCAAGAAGAGCAAAATTTATTGATCAAAACAGTGTGCAAAACATTTGAGATTATTTAGTAGAAACAAAGTAATTTTTCATGACCACGACTCTAAAATATCGAAAAAAGAATGTGACTTTGAATGAGAAATTTTGAAATACCTACCTTATTGTCCAGCTACTGTATAAAATTCGAAAATATTAATACACTGAAAAGCACTATTGAACAACGTTTTGATGGAAAATCGAAGAAGTTTTATTCTAGTAGGGTAAGAAGGATGAATCGCAGTACGTATTTCGTAAAATTCAATAGTATGTTTGAAATATTGGCTGTAAGTTCTGGTATAGACTTCTGCACAAACTAACGAGATAGTCTAATATTTTCGTTATTTTAAATATTGCTAATAAAAGTTGTATGACTTTGTGAAATTATAATACAATGATATTGATTTCTTTTTTGAATGGTGACTTAATGAATAGTTGAAGATCAACTTATTTCTCTTAATAGAATCATCGATTTTTCTATAACAAAATTCAATATGATATCGAATGTAAGTATTAAGAGATACAACTGTCAATTTCCGAAATATTCAGTCATCAAAATATTCATAATAATAAATCTCATCACTTCGAATATTAGGAACCAGAAATCTAACGTTATCATAGAAGTTGTATATCTGAGGAAATGTTCTGTTCGAAGGATAAGTTCAACGACATGTGATTTAAGATCATTCGAGGTCAATCAAGGTCAAATATTAATACTTTACTAGCTGAATATCTCGTAAAATATTACATTTAAGATGGATATATCTTAATAGCTTTTTACTCGGAATTCATTACTCTATCGAATTTTGCAATTAAAATTAGCAATTCTATTTAAGAAAATATGATCTTTAAATACGTCATCTCTTATTTCAAAGTAATTTTTCTAAAATCAACAATAAAATGTAAAAATCAGTTTTCCGTAATTCTTCCTTTTTCTATTACAATTTATTCTTTGGCAGAATATCGTTTCTTAACACAATTCCAAATATGACACACTTTGTTTTTCATTATTTTAACAGCAACATATAAAAATTGAAAATTTTAGAGTGGTTTTATAATTAATTGACCTTCCTTCGACAGGTAAGATCGTCAACTTTGCTGGATGGCTGCTACCAGTTCAGTATCAAGATGCAATAGCAGCTTCCCATCAGCACACGAGGACATACGCGTCGTTGTTTGACGTTGGTCACATGATGCAGACACGCGTTTCTGGTAGTAACGCTACTGACTTTTTGGAGTCTCTGACCACCAGCGACCTGAAGAATTTGGGAAAAGGTTGCGCGGTGCTGACAGTGTTCACCAATGAAAACGGAGGCATTCAGGACGATCTAATTGTTACGAAGGACGATGACAACAAGTACTTCGTAGTGTCTAATGCTGGAAGAAGGGACCAGGACTCGCAGTTGCTCGTCCAACAGCAGGTACAGTGAAGGACAAATTTTATTTTTAAATAATAATTTCTTTGCACAGTTACATGATAATTATCAAAATTCTTTAACCCCTGAACACTCACATCCATTCGTTCTAGCAAGTGATATCTATGCATGAAAATAATGGTACCTTACACGTACAAGACACGAATCATATTGATTCTCATTATTATACACATGAATAATAAGCTTTCAAATACTTGCAACGTACTAAATAAAAATATTCTTTAACTATTGTTGTTTCTTTTTGTAATTGTTTCGAACAAATGCGATTTTTTTAGCAAAAATAATAAATTAAAAAATTTTAACCAAATAATGAGAGTCCTAATTGTCCATATTACTGACATCAAAAATACAACTTTACTACTATTCGCGTACAACACATAATTCAACGTGCACGTCATATCGCATGGACCATAATTAGACTAGGTCTTAGGATATTAATTTATATTAAATTACATCTAAAACTGCTACTATCAAGCTCTCAACTTCTCCATCATTTCAGAAAGACTTCGAGACCCAAGGGAAGCCCGTGAACCTTGAGTTTCTGGATCCTTTGGAGCAAGGCCTCATTGCGCTGCAAGGGCCCACTGCAGCAGGAGTTCTTCAATCGTTGATAAAGATCAACTTGAAAGATCTGAAATTCATGAACAGCGTGGAAACCGATCTATTCGGAAGTCGAATCAGAGTGTCTCGTTGTGGATATACAGGAGAGGATGGTTTCGAGATCTCTATGCCAGCTGGGATCGCTAAAAGCCTGACTCAGAAGCTCATGGAGACGGGTGACACAAAATTAGCGGGTCTTGGCGCAAGAGATAGTTTGAGGTAACCTTAACATTAAACCTACCGCAACATTGTTTAGAATTTCTAACATACAATCTTATTTTAGCGCCATTTATCTTCACGACTTTTTACGAACTTTTCAATATTCATTTCTATTCATATTGTAAAACTTTAGACGCGTGCAGTTCCAAAACTACTAGCGTTTCATCCATTATTGAGCCACTGTTAGTAACAATAAAGCTTCCCCTTTAAAATGATTTTTGTTTTATGTCGATCCGACTTTCCGTTTCGGAGATATCGCAATTTATGTAAAGAGCTAATTTTTTAATTTGGACTATCTCTGTCTCCATCTAACGCGTCGCGTCGTACTGTTTACTGTTGACACGCGCGCGAGTTCATTGACCTCAATGAAACGTAAACAAACGCTTCGGACCCTTGTATCTCCGGAACTAGCCACCGCATCGACTTGAAACTAAAATCGTCATATCTCCAGAACTAATTACGCTATCGACTCGTATAAACGTTCGTTTTAAAGGGCATTTCATCCCCTATCCGATGCACCTAACAATGATTATTTTTTACGCTGTCTTCCATGTTTATTTTGAAGTTTACTTTGACACTATGTACTCAAAGAAGTTTCAGCAATTCCTATTTACTATGCGACTGATGTGCGTTAAAACTGAATTATATATTGTTCATTTAATTGAAATTCAATTTACATTTGAATACAGGATGTTTTCGTAATTACTAGCAAAATTCGTTTTCAAGGAAGTTTTACCTTCTATCCGATGAAAATTAAAAAATTGCGACGTAGTTTGTAAATTTTCTGTACCAAGTTGAAGTACTAAGTATGCACATTTAGATTAAAATTATTAAATATTTTTATATAGACTTTTAAAATGCATACTTTAAGAAAAGAAATGTGCCTTGGAAAAGAGAAAAAGAAAGACTGGTCATTTGATCGGTCTTGGTAAGAATGGATATACATGGAGTGTCGGCAGGTTTAGCTTTAAAAATAGCGATTTATCGATCTGAATCACCATTTCACGCAAATTCTCGTAGGCTAGAAGCTGGTCTTTGCCTGTATGGTCAAGACATCGACGAGGATACCACTCCGGTTGAGGCGGGACTTACTTGGTTAGTGGGTGAGTGACATATTTAAGGAATTTCAAAATTTGTGACGAATCAATAGTTATCGACTGATCGATATACAGGGTGTTCGGCCACCCCTGAGAAAAATTTTAATGGGAGATTCTAAAGGCACAAATAAGACGAAAACCAAGAATATCAATTTCTTGACTGAAGCTTCGAAAGTTAATAAAAAATTAAATTAAAAAATTTCAAATCATTCTGAAAAAATTATTTTCAGTTGCGATGGTCAATTACAATCATTTTTGGTCAATAGACATACCCCCGAAATCCTACTCAGTTTCGAGAAAAAAATTCCTTACCGAAAATATAATTTCTGGCCAGAAATGTCAGCCCAAAATTTCATGCGAATCTTTAAAACGTCATAACTCCTGAACGGATTGGACGATTTTAATGTTTAAAAAAGCAAATTACGCGTATTTTGATGGAAAATATGTACAAATTGCAAAAGTATTCGAAAAGTTGGTCCTTGACCCCACAAAATGAGAAAAACCTCATAAAAATGGTCCAATTTTCAAACAGCCATAACTCCTATAATAGTGAATATATTTCAATGAAACTTTTTTCTGAAGTAGAGCCCATAGGTACCTACAAAAAAGTATTAAACAACTTTTCTGTAAGGCGTCAAATAAAATTACTAAAAATCAAAAACGAATTTTTAAGAAAAATCGACAGGGGGTAGGTGCTGAAATTTTTTGACGAAAAAAAAAGTTTCGAATCGTTCTGAAAAAAATATTTTTGGTTGCGGGGGTCAATTACAATAATTTTTGGTGAATACATATACCCCCGAAATCCTACGCATTTTTGAGAAAAAAATTCCTTACCGAAAATATAATGTCTGACCATACGTTGATATGTTTCCCTGAAATTTCATGTGAATCTTTAAAACATCATAACTTCTGAACGGATTGAAGGATTTTAATGTTCAAAAAAGCAAACAACGCGTATTTTAATGAAAAATATGTAGAGATTATGAAAATGTTGAAAAAGTTATTCCTTGACCCCGCAAAGTGAGAAAAACCCCATAAAAATGGTCTAATTTTCAAACGGCCATAACTCCTACAATAGTGAACGTATCTCATTGAAATTTAGTAGAGAAGTAGAGCTCATGGATATCTACAGAAAAGTACTAAACAACTTTTCCGTACAGCCTGTATAGGAACGGAGGGTCGGTCAAGCGTCAGTCCGTCTCGTACACAAGCCAGCGATCGCTCAAGTAATCGCTGACTACAGCCAACAAATATCTGGATACCCGAAAATTCTCGAGTTCCGTAAATATATCTGTCCACCTCGCTGAGTAGAACGCGTTACGCGCGTTCAGTGTCGCGAGGAGGACCAGCGATCTTGCCCGATGGCACGCCTGATTCTCTCGATCGACAGTGGCGATAACCTCCGAGATCGTCCTCAATGTGGAGCGACCCTTTCGGAAGCTGTACTGCCGATCCGACAGGTCCCCGGCAGCCTGAATGGCCGCGGGCAATCTCGCCCTCAGCATCATCTCCATCACCTTGCCTGCCGTGTCTAACGTACACAGCTGGACGATACGATGATGGAGAGTCGGGGTTTCCCTTCCCCTTGTTAGTAAGCGCAAGACGCGCTAGCTTCCAAGGCGACGCGAAGGCGCCCGTTAACAGGCAGGCGTTACAATTAAGTTCATTGACTATTGTATTATACGCTCCCTTTAATATCACGTGGGTCATTCCACGTCAAATCGATCTTTCGTCACCTTTTGTACTCGAAGCTAGGATTTGAGATTTCAATAAAATTAAAATACGTTGTGATTCGCGTGAGTGGGATCATAATTTTGCTAATTTCGAATTTGTTTAAAATATACAGGGTGTTCGGCCAGCCCTGGGAAAAATTTTAATGGGAGATTCTGGAGGTCAAAATAAGACGAAAATCAAGAATGCCAATTTGTTGATTGAAACTTCGTTACAGAGTTATTAACGTTTAAAGTTCCGTCTGTAGAACGGCAATCTGCGAACAGCTGCGAACGCGTGATAGTGGTTCTCATTCACAAAACTGTATGGCTGTCGATACGTCACTACGTAGAATTTCCCATGCTGAGTGAGCAAAACAATTTTCGAAATAAGTAACCAAATAAATATTCTATCATCTTCGTTTCAGGTAAAAGAAGAAGGACAGAGGCAAACTTTCCTGGTGCTGAGACGATATTGTCACAAATCAAATCGGGTACCAAGAAGAAACGAATAGGTCTGATGCTGGGACAAACTCCATCGGTCAGGGCAGGAGCGGCTATATTGACGCCTGAAGGTGAACGCGTAGGAAAAGTCACTTCCGGTGGACCCAGCCCGACCCTTGGGCGACCCATTGCCATGGGATACGTGCCCCCAGAATTGGCCCACAGCGGTGACGGGGTACTGGTCGAAATTCGAGGAAAGACTTACAAAGCTACAGTGACAAAGATGCCTTTCGTGAAAACAAACTATTACACAGCTAAACATTAAATGACCTTTAATAACCTTCAGATGACCTTGAACACCAACAGTTTAACGAAATCGTATGACAATATTAAAATGCTATTTAAACTCACTGGTTATGTTATAAACAAATAATCAGGCATGAATTTTTGTCATACGTTAGGTATGTATTGTGACCAAATGTGGTTCTTAGTTTTAATGTATACAAGATGGGTGGAAAATCGTAGTACAACTGACTAGGGAGTAATTCTGCTTAAAAAATAAGAAAAAAATGTGGTATAGTTTTTTTTTCATACGAGGCTTTATTTTTAAGAAAATTGAATTTGAAGTTTCTCAACTACACAATGCGATTTATTTATAGTGTTTTCTATTACCGATTATCCTTGTCCGTGCTAGTATTTACAAACATTGATAATGATAGGATACTGTAGGAAATACAGTACCTATCAAGATACCTAAATAGTTCGAAGTCGATGATTATTTTCAGAGCTATTAACATTACGCAAGATTCCTTGTCTTATTTGAATCAAAAAGGATCGACATTCTTTGAAAAACTGTTTTCTGAACCTTATAATTACAGCCGTGACATAAAAATAATAAATAAATTTTTATTTGATCTGTTTTATTTCAAAATATAAACTTTAATCTTTTGAGAAAGTCACAGTCAGTTTCCTTAGAGAATCCTTAGTAAAATAGAAGTTCAAAAATGCAGCATTCATGGTGATTTTGAAACACAACGCGATCTATTTTACTTAAGAGATCGCAAAACGAGCGGTATTTTCACAGATTCTTTACAGGAAATGTGTGCGTTCAGTCGAAATAACCTGTTTGCCACGTATAAATAATTTCTTGAACTTTTGGAAACAATTTTTTTTAATGTCTATATTTATTTATAACGAAGAAAATAACGTTATTCCGAACCACGTAGCGGTGTGTACGCTGGTGTACATGATAACACAAAAATCGTCCGACATATTTTCAATAACATTCTCTGTCGGTTGACGTATGGATTTCATTTTTTAATTATTTCTCGAGATATGATTAATAAACGTCGTTGAAAGAATCATTTTTTATAAGCTGCTATAATTTTATTAGCTTATTAGTTAACTTATTTTGTAGTTAGAACGTAACAAAATTCAAATATTGTTTTTAGTTTCAAAACACCTTAACTCCGAAGAGAAATTCATGAAACAAAAACTTGTTGTATATTTGAAAATATATATTAAATATATATAATCATATCAAATGAAAATAAAGCGTTTCTTTGAAAATTAATACGTAAAACTTTCTTCGTAACGGTCAATATATCAACGTCATATTCCGCCATTTTTTTTCTACGGTATACGCGGTACCGTAACATCAGTAACTTCCAATAAGATTCGCCGCCAGGTAATCGCTTCGTTGTTACAATGGGATAATGGTCGTTTCGACGTCTTAGAAAAGAATAGCAACACGCGTAACAAAGGACAAGACATAGCACGAGTCAGTACTCGAATAGAATTGGCTAAGAGGTACCTAGCTGAAAAATGGGCAACATCGCCGCTGCAACTGCCTACCTCTCAGGGCTCAACCTAAAGTAGTCTTAGGATACCTAGGCACGAGCACGGTTCTATGCTAGTTCCCACAATAAAAGATCTGGTGTTGTCATCTAGCGGTGGCGAGGTGTATCAGAGCCGGAACGTATACGAGCAGACCTTAGACCTTATGAATTTTCGTGGCCCAATCTGACTGCTATACCGACCTGAAAATTCAGAAGTGATTTTAACGTCCTCTGCTCATGGGTGGCGGTCAGTTGAGAAACTATTCACTGAATTAGTATAGATAGACAAACAGCTGTAGTTGTGAGTGTGTGTGTGTGTGTGTGTAAATACATGCGAATTGACTATGGGACGGATTGAAAAAGGCAATCCAGTGTTATTAGTCGGCAGACCGGTGCCCAAAGAAAACTAACCATCTACTTACACACACTAATGTGTAATGTGCTAATGAGTCCAGCACTACCTCGAGCCCTCCCCCCCTGCTCAGGAACCTTGAGGTATCCATAAGAATTTCTCCACATTAAAAAAAAAGGGACGCTTCGAGGAACACTAAGCTTTTCCTGTTGCAATCCTCCCCCTGCACTGATTACTAACTTCTCACTGATCTGCCCCAAATAACTATTAGGAATTACTCGCATCTTTTCCGACCGAAAGCAACGTTCGATCAATCGAACCGTCGTCAATACCCTCGTGCTTGGTGTACGGGTGACCCATCAGTAATGGTGTCACCTGACTACTGCTCGACACCATTAGCACTACCAATGCTTACAATTAGGTTAGTTGAAGTATACCTATCGAGCATAGTTGCCCCGGCCCGTATCCTACGAAAGGATCTAATGTAGTCTATTGCATAGATAGCAGTAGTTAGACGTCAATTTGATGTATTCCATTTTGCAAAAATGAATTAGAGGGGAATAAAAAAAGGCAACAAGGGTGTGGATGTTTTAATATGCAGCGTGTGGTGATATTACAAGAAAATAACGATTTTTTCTATTTCCCCCCAATGAAAGAGACATTCCCGTGATTTCCAATTTTCGAAATTTCTTTCTCATTATGGTACTTTCTTTATACCTACATAGGTTGGAAAGTGAAAATGCTCAGGCAGTCGGGACTCGAAATCGTATGTCGATTGTCACGAGGTCGGATTTCAGTTGGTGCAAGGTCAAGAAGAAAAGGTTCACACTCGCCTTCTTTCGCGATTTCTCAAAGTTGAGCAAAGTACCGAACTCACATACACGCGATCTGTGCGGTAGCATGTTTCTGTTTTCCCCACCACTCTGTTACGCGTTAAAGAAAGTTCGTCGTTAGTAATGTCGTCGTCGATGTCCTGAATCACACCAAATATGGCTACATTGCTTTCCCATCGCTCCGCTAGGCGCTATAGCAAATTCATCGTTGCTAGTGTCGTTCTTCGTGCACTCATTCTGTCAAATCTGGCCACACTGATCACATTAATACTGTCATCAACATAATATCAACAACAATTTGAAACATTGAATAATTCGAATTTATCTAAATTTTCCAATATATATATTTATTCAATTGCGCAGTAAATATCATTGATCCTAGCGGTGAGTATTATTGATATTTCTCTCAATTTTGATTAATTTTTGTGTATAGATCGTTCCATAACCTCTACAAATTTTACTTTTAAACAAATTTCTCTGAATTTCGATTAATTTATATTTAGATCGTTTCATTGCCTCTAAAAATTTTACTTTTAAACAGGAATGGAGTCCGTTTTACAGCAAAAAGTGATCGACGCGACGCATTGCGTCGAAAAGCAATTGGACGCCGAATTAGAAAAATTGGACAATTTGGATATCGGCGATTTCGAAAAATTGCGTGAAAATCGCCTGAAACAGTTGAAAACACTCCAACAACAGAAGCAAAACTGGCTGTCCTTGGTAATTTCTATTTATTTAATCATATTTGCATACAAGAAAATCCTATAACAAATGACTATGACCTCATGTAACCCATGTCGCAAGCATAATCATACATAAAATCTCGAACTTCTGTAACAGGATATAGTTAGAGGTCAATATGACATGGACTGCTCTTATTGTCTGTATAGAATGAGGGATGAACCCTATTGCATAGAGACAAAATATTTGTGGCTGACCAAACAAACCTAACACTTGTATAATTCAAGAACTATAATTAAGTTTAATTGTGTTTAGAAAAGAATCACTCATTCAATATAAAACACTCAGTTTTAATATCACCAATAAAAGATTAAAGTCTTGACATTCTTTCATATTGCACATCTCAATAAAGCTTACCCCTCTAAATAGTATTTTCTTAGTCCTGCATACATTGGTCATTCACACAGAACATACTCTAATGATTCCTCAACTAAAAGATTACAGACCAAGCAGGTTTGAATCTCATGTATCCTATACCAATTCCTTTTGTATAAAATATTAATCTCCTTGTGGACAGTCAATCTGACCTCAGCTATTAGTCTAATAAAGGGTAGAGGTAGAGCCAGTGTGTGATATTCTTTTGGTCCCAACATATAGGAATTCTCAAGGTCACTATATATCAAATATTAGCTTGATATATAAATAATATATTTTAAGGCCTTTGATATCTCAGGAATTTCTGAATCAATCGTTACTGGGCCCTGGAGGGTCCACAAATCAGCAAAGACTACAGTATACATAGCCCTACACAGCTCTATGATCCAATTGAATTAAATAAGTCTCTCCTGTTTGTGCCTGCCTGCCCTTTTAAATTTCATAAATTTTGTTTTTGACAGATTCACCTCCAGCTTCTTCTTAAAGCAATACCTTGACAATGTGTCCAGTTCGTGTTTCAGATCTATAATCCCTCTTAAACAGAACCAGATCGTCGGCAAAAAGTAAAATGTCCACCAGGTCGTCGATCCTCTCGAGACTCCCTTCTCCTTAGAAGAAGTGTATAATATCATATAACAGGGATAGAGAAAACTTTTCTATCCAGAATGTACCCAGATTTTTAATCACGGCTAGGTTAACGAACTCCTTCCGAACCTTAAGAAATGCTTCTTTTAATCTCCAGTTTTTGGTTCTTTGCCAACTCCTGAGTAAACGTTTCATTTCTACCCAAACCACATGATAGTTCTTATCAAACCAAAGTTTATCTCTGTCCTACAATTGGAAATTTGAGGCGAGTCTGTACAGTCCAATATTCATAGTCTCCCTTGTAGTGACTCAGCTATTTTTCTATCTACAGTAGTGCCCTACTTAAGTGACCACGCTCGGGATCGGCCGCGGTCACTTATATGGGTATGGTTATTTCTCAGAATTTAACGGAGATAAGGAAAGAGGATAAGTGCGAATAAGATACAACAGCTGGCACCCAAAACCATATATACATTGTATCGATAGCGACCGGCGTCAAGTTACACTCGACACGCTCGATGTTCGAAGCCGCTTGGCTTCTAGGAATTAGTGGGGATAACCGCAGACATTTAAGTGGGCAAAAATGCTCACTTATGTGGGCACTACTGTAATCGTTCACTGTCATTGATAAGCGATGGTGGACATTCCAAAAGACAATTGTAATAGCCCTCTCCCAATACGTCATCCTAGCTTAGTATAACTACGCTATCCTCGGAGATCTCAGGCCCTAGAACATCTATAGACGTAGTCTCAGCGCCGAGATAAATCGACATTGGAAGGTAATCAGAAAGGCTCACATCCTCTACCGATAGGTCAGGCAATTTACTAGATTAGTCCAAACCAAGTCTATTACACTAAACCCTTTGACCCCCACAAACATAAAGGCCCCAATCCTATCAGAGATATTCCTACCATTCAATACTATCAGATCAAGGTTCTCAAGTCTATTTAGCAGCAAAATTCCACGGTAATTCCTATTCACCTAACCGTTTTTATGATTTAAGAGACAACAAATGTAAGCTTCAGAGCAAAAATTTCAAGAAGAGTAAAAAAAACTCAACATTGGTCAATTTATAAAAGCAAATTGAAGAAAACTGGTCAGATTAAGAAATTTTTGAGCTCATTTGTCTCTGCTTATCATTGTTCAGTTGAAACTGCTGCAATTTAGATAATGATCCAAGCAATAATTTCTTCAAACAGTACCCTAATAAACCAATCTTTAAAGCAAGATCGTGCTTCATTCTAGGGCCATGGAGAATATTCTGAGGTGTATGATGAAAAAGAATTTTTCGAAGTGTCGAAAAAGTCAGAAAATATAGTTTGTCTGTTTTACAAAGACGATTCGCCAAGATGCAAAATAGCGGATCATCATCTAAAAATTCTTGCGAGAAAACACGTGGAAGCAAAGTTTTGCAAACTAAACGTCCACCGATGTCCATTTTTAACTGGTAATTTCCAACCATCCATTATTTTTGAAATTTTGATCATTCAAAAATCAATAGAAACGATATATTGTTTTTGTTTCCAATGAATTTATTTAAAGTAGAGCATAAATTAGAAGAAAATAATGTGTCATTCCTTGAACAGAAGCATCAATATTAATATTTATCGTTTCCAGAACGTCTGAAAATCAAAATTATTCCAACAATCGCTCTGATTTTAAATAGCAAGACCACAGACTATATTGTGGGATTCACTGACTTGGGAAATCGTGATGACTTTTCTACGGAAACCTTAGAATACAGAATTTCCCTCTCAGGTGTGATAAAAATGGACGATAATGTTTATTTAGAAAACAAGAAAACACCATGGTTGTCGCATGTTTCGAAACCAAAAACTATCAGAGCCGCGAATTCCTTAAACTCTGATGATTCTGACATTGATTAAAAATATTTTCAACAATTGTTTTTACAAATTTGACATATTATTGTTTAAATTTGTATTGAATCGACTAATCTCGTTTAGAATTAAATCTAAGTCCACTTGTAACGATTTCGATTTTGATTAATAAAAAAAGGGTCACAATTATTAATTGAGGGATTGTATTTTAATATATAAAATATATATGGTTATTGTTTAGTGCTAATTATAAAATATTGTCAATTACAAAATATTATTTTGCTTGCTCTTTCTTATATATATCTATATACATATATAGATTTCTTTGTTAACAATTTACTTAGTGATAGAATAATACTAAATCAATTTCAAATATTTCTTCGCAACGAAATTCGAGAAAATAAAAATATACAAACTTTTCTAAATCGTAACAAAAAAATTATGTAAAAAAAATTTTTTTTTTCAGAACTAATAATTTATATCATTTATATTATTTATGTGTCAACGTTATATGAACATTAAACAAATATTAAAATAGTAAACAATGTGAAATAAAAATAATGACTTTAGAAAAGAATTTTTGAATTTTATTTGATAGTGAAATATTGAAAAATAAAAAATTCTATTTTATTGATCAAAGTTTAATGACTGTGTTATTAATTTTTGATATCATTAGAGCTAGAAAATGTTCGATAAAACAATAGATAACTCGTTACATTGCTTTATTTTACAGTAAGGTTCGATATATGGCGTTTAACAACATTATTTTTTTCAAATTCTCGCTTTAATCTCAAGATAATATGATCGAGAATATGTTTTAATGTTATTATACTAATTATCCTACCTGTATACGTAAATAATTTCTTGCATATAAAGGATGTCGCCATTAAAATAGGTCGTCCGAACAATTTGTTTATTTTTTACGATAGAACGAATTTATTATATAAAATAAATAACTTTCGTATTGTAAAATAATTTTAAACTCAAGTTTTTTTTCTATTGTTGAAATGTTTTTTCTATTATAAATGATTTTAAAACAACTACATATGACGGTCACCGGTGACCACCATGTTTAAAGGTTATGTTGTCCGACATCGTTGTGTACGTCTCGATCTCTATTACACATCATGATTTAAAAATATTTAGTTCCATTTTAAAAGATAATTGCTTCTGTTTCATAATATTAGTCTTTTCGAATTCAAGAAGACAATCAATATAATAATTGGTCTTCTATCGTCGGAAGCAGGCAAATTATTCAAATGACCTTCACCCTGCATGTATATACAAGAAATTAGTGTTTTTTTAGTTTTAGAACGAATTTAGTGAGAAAATATTCTGTTTCTTACAATAGTATACATTTAATATCTAACCTTTGATAATTATAATTATGCAATGTATCACAGAGATAATTTTGCATACATTAATAATTGTCATATATATATGTACACGTCGAAATAAGAATAATATTTATACTATAGCTAACGCACTATTTAATGTGCATTTATTATTATTATTATTACATTTAAACGTAAATTAATTGGAGGTATGGAAATAGTCTAGAAAAAAAGTCTTTAAAAAATTATTTAAATCATATTATAATGCCCCTGCCTAATGCTTATTTAATTATTTGTGAAAGTCTTTTATCGAATTAAAAAAAAATTGTTTGCACGAAAGTATAAAGATTTATCTACAAATAATAATTAATTGCAAGCACATGACACAATTCGTATTGATTTAAATTAAATTTGATTAGAAAAAACATAAAATAAAAAAGAAAAACTGTGTTCCATTAGGCATTTATTAATTAAATATAATTAAAAAAATGAATGAGGTGATGAAGAAAAGTAAAAAAAGAGAGAAAAATTATGTTTTATTTGGTGTTCGTTAATAAAATTTAATTGAAAATTGAATAATGTGATAAAGAAATATAAAAAAAAAAATTCAATTTGATTAAAAAAAAAAAAGAAAGAAAAACTATATTTCATTAGGAATTTATTTATTAATTTAAAAATTGGATAAGGCGGTGTAGAAGCATAATATTCTTCCATCGAATTCGAAGAATTTTGTTGTTAATAATACTTTGAATTGTTCGTGAATGGTATTTATAAACTTTAAAAAAAAAAAATGGTGAGATTGCTTAAGCTTAAAAAAAATTACTTTAAGCTGTTAGTATAATCGTTGCACGATTAGAAGGATTCCATAAAAATTTAATAGATCTTAAACGTGTATAATTAATAAAACAGAACGTTGTTAATTACACTTTGTACATATATATCCGGTTTTTTTTTTATTATTATTATTATTAAAACGTCAAGCTTCAGCTTAATCAGGTTTAAAAAAAACTATTAAAATATTTTCACATCTATGTAACTGAGCTAATAAAAAATTTCTGAGAGTCCGAGAACCATGATTTAAATAGTAAACTAACTTAAGACTTTGATTTGTTTCTCTTAATCTCTAAGTTGAATTGATAAAATGAATAGCTTTCGAAAGATTATAACCAATATATTCACATTATTTTAACAACTTACACATATATATGTCTCTCTCTCTCTCGCTCTCTCTTTCATTCTGCGCGTGCGGCGCGTGTGTTCTCTCTAGTTATTTAAGTATTATGTTAATTTAACTCACTATACATGCGTTTTGATGGTCGATAAAGTCATAGAAGCATATGTCTTCTACCTTTTATGCGATTCACCAAATTGCAGATTTTCAATGCTGGACCAAGCTTCAATCCCATATATTTCATCATCATATCCGAATTTAGTAGCAGCAAGGCTTTTCCATCGATTTCCTGAAAATGACACACCATTATAAACAATACAAAAATTGATAGTTCAATTGTTCATTGTAAAAACAGGCGCTTGCAAATTTTAAAAAGTACACAACAGTGCAATGGGGCGTGTTTTAAAGAATGAAGGATCCACCAGGATACGGATCAGCGGAAAGTGAAAACGAATTTTTGTAAAAAAAAATGTTACAAAATTCGAAATACACGTAAAGTTTTTGGATTATAACTAAGTATGGAAGCATTCTCCGGAAAGCTGACTTCTGGTGCGAGAAAGTAGAGTCTGACTTTTGAATGAACCCCCATGGATTGTCATACAATTTTTTTTCTCAAAGTTACAAAGGTTATAAAATGGAGAATTCTGGTATTCGATTTTTGAATTTTTATAAAAAGTATAAAATTCTTTTGTTAATGTTAATATTGGATTGAACAAACATTATTTTTGTTACTGGTATGTATGCTTACGTGCTTTCTAAATAAATCTGCATGCTGTCCCAATGCGGGATCGGTCACACCGATATAATGAATCACGTCTTCGATGGTCCACTCTGCTGGCTCAACGGAAGCTGTTCGGTTCATAGAACTTTCTGACTGAGTTGTGCTTGTTGCAGCTTCCAGTTCTGTTTATAATAGTAGTATAATGATATTTAGTTAACTAATGACGAAAACTATTTACAATACTTAATTTTTATTAGCGTAGTTTTTGAGTTTGATATATTTTTTTCGAATTACTCTATAGCACATTAAAGAATCCAAAAATTGTTAATATTTATCGAAATTTCTATTTTATGATATTACTTTTTCATTTTTAGTTTACTGCATCCTGACTACTATAGAATATTAAACATGTAACCATGTTCTCGATACCGAAAAGTCAATTTTTCAACTGTTGCGATACCGAAAAATTGTTAATTTTCGAACTATTGTAATTTTGTTAATTACAGATAGATTTTTTTTTTCTTTAATTAAATCTCATTTGCTTTACCTGGAACAGATTTCCTGGGTTGTTTTGGTGCGGTGGCCGCGGAAATCGTAGAATTATTCAAACCGGTCACAGTATTTTGTTGTATCTGTTGCTGTTGAATACTAGACGACAACGTTTGCTGATTCTGGCACCCCCATCTTCTTTTCTCGGTCGTGGTATTATTAATCACCACAGAACCGTTAACTGATTCTTCGGTATTTGTGGACTGTGGTTGCTGAGCATTCGGGCATTTATTGCACGGCTCTTTCCTTCTGAACAAAAGATGCTCGCATGCACAAAGGTCCTCCAGTTGTCGCCTAACGTATATATAAAAATCCTCTTCCTCCATAAATATTGGTAACCTAACAGAAGTAGGTTTACTCTCTAAAATTAAGCTCACGGTTTCTCCTTCACCACGTTTTAATAAGCTTAGCATTTGTCTTGGACTCATTGCTGCCATCAGGAAAGCTTGAAATATATCTCTGGTTACATTTAATATGGGACCGGTGCCGAACTGTGCTGGCATTGCTTTTACTTTACGAGGATCAAAGTAAGGACCACATGTGCAATTATGGTTTACATAAATTGTAACTGTAATACAACAGAAGTAATGAGTCAAAAAACAATAAGTAAGCAACAAAGATATGTGACTTGGTATATATATGGTTAAAAAAAATGCATACCATTCTCTATGGAATGTGGTTTTGTGTTGGACGTACTGGTGTCTGGTTCGGTAGCTGGCTGCGGCGGAGCACTGGAACCTGCAGGGCTTACTAGTGCCACAGCTGGCTCTCCGTTACTTCCTCCACCTGATATCGCCATCACTGGGAGTACGTTACTGGTCCGCGACTTAAATCTATTGGGCCCTGTCGCTGAGAAATATTCAAATACATTAAATGTTTCATTCTTTAGTAGCTAAACGTTTAAAATTTTATTTGCAAATAACCAATAATATATACAATAATAATACTAATAGGTTGAAGTAGTTTTATTGTTTTGTTTGTATGGGAATATTTTTATTGATGAGTATTGTGGTTTGGGAAATTAATTCACAGCCCACCAAAATTATAGTTTGAGAATTGAAAACAACTAAACTTCCCTTCAAACTCAATTCTTCAATTCTCTAAACCACAATATGAATTTATAAAAATATTCCTACTCAAAGAAAACAGCCAAAATACCAATCCCAATTAAAACAACACTATAATTAAATACTCACATTTCTGCCTTGGTGGTTGCAATGGATGACCACTCTTGAAGCACCATCCAGCAGGAAAGATATCCCTAGAGTCAAATCGACACCAGTAATCAAAAGCTCCTCTCCAACCATCAAACGTAATATGAATCATATCATCCTTCACTGCTCCAACAGTTGCTGTACAAATCAACTGTGGATTTTTTTTATCGATAGCCTCCAACTTATGCCCAACTTCAAACATATTTGATCGTGGTGTCTTAGGTTCTCGCTTGAAAACCTTAGCAGGCGCCATTTCAGCACCATTTAGAGTTTTTAAAAGGAACATTGGCCAACTGGAAGCATTCATACGAAAGCCCAATGGAGGCTGCAACATTCCACCAGACTTTTCGCAATGGCCAATCGGGTGAATCTCGTTACTGTCGACCAATCTCCAAAAATCATTTTTATTATCTGATCCATCCAATCTTAGTCTCAATCTTGGTCCTAGGACTCCAACAACTGTTGCAATACAAGTCGAAGTCAAATTTCTAGGATCCAATGCTTCTAATTTCATTCCCATCTTAAACTCGTTGATTGATGGAACTTCATGCTGGAAAAATTTCAATATTACAATTCGTTACAATTCAAATTTCTTTGCATATTTATCTTTGTTAACTTTAATTTAACCTGTTTGAAACACTCGATCGGAGCAGCTTGACTGTTTGTTTCTTTTAAATAGAGGTCCCAGTCAAAGGTTTGGTATGTTTCATACTGGAATGGACCACTGGAGGTGGACGGAGGATGCGAAACAGTTGAATGGTTGGAAAACTGAGTCGTGGAGGGAACATTGTTCCCAGCAAGCAATCCTGATGGTGAAAGGGAAGGTGCAGGCGAAGACTGGTCCCTGTTGCCTACAAAAACAAAGACAATTTCTCAAAAAACTTGATTTGTTTGAATAATAAACTTCATTAAAGTTTTTTTACTAACTCTTTTTCGTGTCAGTTTGGACCTCCTTCTTCTGGTGCTTATTCAAGCAGAACGACGAGCAAAAATCTTTTGTAGGTCCATCCTTCTGTTCCAATCTGACCGGCGCACCTCTGATCACATTATCGCACTGGACACATGCACCACGCACGTATGCTTTGCGGAATTCTGACAGACAGGTCTCTGAACAAAATTCTTTTTTACCATGCTGGGTCGGGAGAACGTATTTCAAGGGTTGTTTGGTCTCTCCGCACCAGGTGCAAGAGTTTTTTGATTTTGGTGGTCTTCCTGGACATATTTTCAAAAATTTACATTGGTTTTAAAATTAATATAAGTGGATTGGATGAATAATCTGTTTGGGGAGAAAATGAATTGTGAGAATTAGAATTAGAATCAAGTGGGAAAAGGTTGGGAATATTTAGGATCGTTGTATACCTCGCATTTTGCTTTGCGTGGACGACATAGTACTTCATAGAAAGACGATAGTTTAGTATCGATATTTACTGCATAACGATTATTTTAGTTTCGTGAAATAATGGAGGACATCTGAGCGTCTATTAATGAAATCGATTTAGAAAACATTATCCGACTTTCGTTCGACAAAAGTTTAACTTTCCGCGCTCCGTTTTACACATCACACGTATATTCGTTAAAGTTATTATGTCAAGCCGCCATATTGGTTTGATTTGACCGCGCAATCCTTCGATTATGATAGTAATGATAGAAAGGAATCATTAAATAAATATTCTCTACGAAATATGAGCAATTTAATATTTATAAATAAAGGATTAATGAGTAATGGGAGATTTGCTTAATAATTGTTTGAAAATTTGTATAATTAGAAATAAATAGTGAATATTTAATATTAAATTTTTAACAACTTAGACAAAATTTCGATTTTTGGGTATTGAAAAATATCAAATTTTAGAAACGGTGCTTTGCAATTTGTACTAATAATCGACCCATCTTATTGCGTATGTTAAAAATGCACCATATTTGTTTAATGCGCATAACGACTGCGCAGAATTCTTTTACCGCGTAAAACCAACCAATAAAAAAATAATTATGATGAAGCTTTTCCTAAAAAAAATGACGTCAAATTTATGTTTTTAATCGACTATTATAAAAAACTTAACTTTTATTACAAGTAAAATACAATTTTTTCTTTGAAAATTATCTATTCGAAAACTTGTATTGTAAATAAAATTAAATCGAATTTCAAACATTCGATTCTTGCGTTCGATGTTCCTAACATATTTTTGCAACGAAATTTTCTAATAATTACTAGAAATAGTAAATGCATACAAAATATTATATTATATCGATGTTTCGCACGAGATTGCATAGTGTTCGTTGTGAACGAAGCTTCAACCCATTATCTCTTCCTTGAAAATTATGTCGAAAATTGGTATCGTAAATAAACTCGAATCGACTTTCGAACACTCGATTTTTACGTTTCCATGTTTCTAACCTATTTCTGCAACGAACATTTGTATTCATTACTAGAAGTATTGAATACAAACAAAATATTGTTCTATATCGATGTTTCAGACGATTGTAGCTTGAACAGTGATCGTTGTGGACGAAGCTTAAACTCATTATAGTCAAAGATTTCAGTTCGAGCAAATGGTATCTCGCGGGTGGAGGTCGTTGCGTCAAATTTCACAAATCATGAATGAATTCTAACTTTCGTCGCGTAATTGTCACGAATTCGGCCCGTTTTCCATCCTGGTAAGTCCTGGATATTTAATTATCAACTTTTCGACCATTTTTTAGATCCATTGCGTCTTGGAAAATCGCAAATATCTCGAACCTTTCCGCACCATGTAAACAAACACCGAATTTCCAAATGTTTACATAGAGTTTCTCTTTATTCGCCTTTTTAAACTTAATGGAACATTTTCAAACGAAATTAACTTTTGCAATTTATTTAACGTTTTACAAAGGTATACCTAAAGCACGCAAAAATACTATTTCCCAGAGCAAAAGGAAAACGTTTTCCACTGATGATTCTGGAATATTTCTTCTTGACTAGCAACAGACGCTAAATTATTCAATCGAAACTACCTTTTTGTCAACGAATACGAATGCAAGCTTTTACACAGCATGTTTCTCACCCAACACACAAAATTTTATATATCAATATATCAATAGAACAATTTGATACCATTAAATTTTCCAATTCATTTAATGTTTTGCAAATATAGAACGTTTCTTAAAACATGCAAAAACAGTATTCCCCAGATTGAAAGGAAAACGTTTTTTCTTGTTGATCCTGGAATATTTCTTATTGTCTAATGACAGAAGCCAAATTATTCAACTGAAACTGTCTCTGTATTGATAAATAAGAATGCAAGGTTGTGCGCAGCGTGTTTCTACTTAACACACACTGAACAATGAACGAGGTCAGCGGAGGGAAACAAGATATTGCTAATGCCCCCACGTGGGAAACTTTATCTGGACAATCTGCATCTTCTTTCTCTGCTATGCACCATCACCATCAATCGTTGCAGCAAGATGCAACTCCCACAGTTGCACAAGTGATAGTTCCTACTCCTGTCAAGCTTCAAGCTCCTATGTTAAGCTCCCCGCAGGCTATAGACCACTGTTCGCAACTGGGTCATGTGCAACAGTCAACTTTGCTCGCACAGGTAATAATTTGTTGAAACAGTGTGAAATACTGAATTAGAATTGGAATTAGCATATAGTTAAAACTAACTATTCATTGAAAAAGTGTGCAATATTAAATCAGAATCAGAATTAGAATTGGATTTGACATATGATTTTTATTAGTGTTCTTTTATTTGTGGTTGAAGGGTACACCTCCAGGAAGTTTTGCAGAATCAGAACTTTCGCCAGAGTTGCAGCAGCAAGGATGGAAGAAGTTCTGGAGCAAACGAGAGAATCGACCGTACTTTTGGAATAAGTTAACTGGAGAGTCGCTGTGGGTCGTTCCACCTTTGAAACCTCAGGTATATAAAAACTTAGTACAGAGTTGTGTATGTAATTATAGTACTGAGTAAAATTTTTGATATTTTGAAGTTTTGAATAGGGTTCTTAGTGTGATTGATGAGTTTGTTAGTTTTAAAATGATTGAGAAAAGTATTTAAGAACCTAATCTGTCTGTAGTATACAGCTTTACTTTGAATTTTTTAATGTTTTGAACTTTCGAGGAAAGATTATTTTCTAATTTTACTAACACAATATAATTTAAGTTTCTCTGGAACTTTTATTAATCGAAAATATAAAATGATTGTTAAAATAAAACATTTTGTAAACCGTTGGCCGACCAGCCACCATACATTGTATGTTAGACGCGACCGCGAGCCGCGGGAAGAACCTTTTATGTCGCGCCGCGCGATTATCGACAAAGTCCTTTTAGAGGTGCCGATTCGCCGCCGATGACGAAATGTTAGGACAATCGAGCGTTAGTCTTGTCCCGGCCGACATCGAGTCAAGTCGAATAAACTGTTATATTTAAATTCGGTCTTCTGCACTGTACCTTAGCACAAATCCCGGCCATCCCCTTACAATTTATAGCAAAATTAAAGTGTTAATAATGATGGGATCAATATCAGTATCAATTTTATTAATACTATTTTATAAATTTTGATCTGGTATTGATAGATATCAAAAACGTCAATATTGAAAGAAATCTTTCAAAAGAAAGAAAACTTTCAAACCCTTATCTTCTATAAACGAGAAAGGTTGAAAATCAGTCGCAATTAATTCAAAATTAATTGGTTGATTTTTTTTTTTTCTTTTAAGTGTTAATATAGAAACTAAATTCAGAATACAAAAGAAATAATTTTAAAGTTAAGAGTTTACTGTCTCATTTGACCCTCAATTATGTATGAGATGGTATGAAAGATCTTAGATGTTAATTAAGTTGTAAAGTTAACATTGACTTGTATATGTCATATATATCTTGATTTAAGTTCGATCCAATTACGGATCCGCTTGGCATCTGCAGTATACAACCAGTTTCTGGGAACGGAGCTATTCCTTCAACGGGGACGGTGAAACGTAGAGCATCGGAGGACAGCATCGTTCCACCTGCGAAAAAATTTGTCCTGGCGTAAGTTTGAGAATCTTGATACCCATGATTATTTATACAGACTGATTCTCTCGTCAGTAGGCTCGAAAGAAATGCTACTGCCTAGACAGCACGGCGATAAAAATCCCGTGTACGTTTACAGTAGTGCATCTGTTTGTTTTCCTCTTACAAATAGTAACTTACATCGTAATTAATTATATTACTATAAACTGATTCGAGAAACTAATATACGTGAACATTTAAACAAAATTATAAATAACGAGCATTGGCACGAATGCTCGGATATGTGTCTACTTATTTTTAATCTAAAATCACCAGAAAAAATTTCCTTGTTAGAAATATTAACTTTGATACTGTAATTAAGCTTCAGTAACTTTTTAAATTCAATCTTTCCTGGTAGAAATAGCGTTAATTTAAATTCCCTAACCTTCTAATCCAAACATTTCTCTTTTAACAGAGGACCCTGGGACCTAGAGATACCAACAAACGTGATAATCTACGAGCGATCACCCTCAAACCTGCCCCACGTGCACCCAGAAGCGGAAGCCCTGCGCTGCGGTCTGCTTTCTAAACTCAGACAATGCTATCAAGAACTATGCCACACTCGTGAATCAATAGATGCTCCTAAAGACTCTTTCAACCGATGGTTAATGGAACGAAAAGTGATCGACTGTGGCTCTGACCCTCTTCTTCCTAGCCAATGTTTCCCAGAAATTTCCATGTCCATGTACAGAGAAATAATGAATGACATCCCAATAAAATTAGTTCGTCCAAAATTCACCGGAGACGCCAGAAAACAGCTCTCCAGGTATGCAGAAGCGGCAAAGAAGATGATAGAATCCCGAGCAGCCTCTTCAGAAAGTAGAAAAGTGGTGAAATGGAATGCTGAGGACACTTTTCAGTGGCTCAGACGAACTGTGGGCGCGACTTTTGATGATTTCCAAGATCGTTTAGCTCATTTAAAACGCCAATGTCAACCACACCTCACCGAAACGGTCAAAGCAAGCGTGGAAGGAATCTGTTTAAAAATTTATCACCTGTCCACGGAGTATGCAAAGAAGGTCAAAGACAAAAACACCCAAATTCTAAAAGACAACAGTTTGGAAAACGTAATTCCCTTGGGGGGACCAGTTAGTACTCAGAGAAAAGTCTGGTGTTACCCTGTGCAATTTTCTTTACCAACCCCCAGACTTCCACAATTGGATTATCTACCAGAACGGGAGCAAACCTTGCTCCGTTTTCATGGAGACACCGTGTGTATTAACAACATGCACCTGGCTAAACTGGAACATCTTTATAGATATAATTGTTTCGATGACAAGAAGTTTGAAATGTTTCTGCCCAGAGTCTGGTGTGTTTTGAAAAGGTACCAAACCTATCTGGGGATAAACGAGGGCCAAGCAACTCAGATGGCGCTGCCTGTCACGGTTTTCGAATGTTTGCAAAGGTCATTTGGGGTCACTTTCGAGTGTTTCGCCTCGCCTTTGAATTGCTATTTCAGGCAGTATTGTTCGGCTTTTGCGGACGTGGATTGTTATTTCGGGTCCAGGGGCCCATTTCTGGACTTCAGGCCCGTCAGTGGGTCTTTCCAGGCCAATCCGCCATATTGTGAAGAATTGATGGAAGCTATGGTGAATCATTTTGAGAGATTGTTGGCCGATTCGACGGAACCTTTGTCGTTTGTGGTTTTCTTGCCAGAGTGGAGGGACCCGGCACCTAACGCTCTCATTAAATTGGAAGGGAGCCATTTTAAGCGGAAACAGGTCGTCGTGCCAGCCATGGAACACGAGTACCGACACGGGTTTCAGCATATATTACCTAAGTATGTTTATTTACATAGTTTATAAAGAGAATGTATTTTCTGGGAAAATAAAAAAGAAAGAGTTATGAAATTATGAATTAAGATATATTAATTATAAATTTAAAAAATTTTAAGAAATTAATCATTTTTATTTCAGAGGCGAAGTTAATATCAGAGCAGCGCACGGGACATTGGTCGTATGGCTTCAAAATGCAGCTGGTGCAGCGCGGTGGGGACCTACGGAGGAGAGGGTGGAAGCGTTGCTGGAAGCATGGCGTCCCGGAAAAGAGAGAGAACGAGACAGACAAGAACTTCTATCACCGCCCAGACAAACTCATCAACCAATACCTTCCACGCCTATTCCTGTTCTAACTACGCCCACAACTCCCACAGTACAGTTACAAACACTGTCCACGCATCCTATGTAACTATCATAAAACGTCTCGAGACTGGAAAGAATTATAATAAGTCCCGTACTTTGATTTCCAAACTCTTTCCTACAAGAAAATCAAATTTTCTATCCCCGGAGAAAAATTGTTAGATATACCGTCCAGAGACGACTTGTTGGCTAGACATTGGTAAGCTGAACAGCACAGGGGCAAGGGGTGCAAGTCGCTCGCTCCATCTAATTTCCACCAAAAAACCTCACTTCTAGCTTCTTAGCAGTCACGCTACATAGCAGTAGAATCTCCATATCCGTGAGAGATACATTTTTGTTCTATTCATCGTTAATATTCTGAGCTTACGACTACACCAATGTCGTTCAATATGTCAAAATCAATATTTATCACGCAATACAATTGTAGTTGCGATTGACTCAGTCAATAATAACAATGCATGTAAGGACAATCATCACTATTGCGCTACGGCCAATCAGCGTGGCTAGTCAAAAAGTCATCTCTCCATGGTACAAATTATCAAATCACTTCCTGAGGACAAGTTTGAACATCGATTTTAGGTAGATTGAGCATGCCTTAATATATACTTTCGTACTGTATTGATCAACGAATTGATTTCGAACACAATGTTTGGATAAATTGCGTAGTTTTAACGATGGAAAAAAATTCGTTGAACCAATCTTGTTTGATTCGGGGGTGGAAATGAATTATGGTAGAGAAAGAATTTTCTAAAGGTCAAATTTTTCAGTAATTCAAGGGCACCAATATTATTTAAAACGAGATTACATATTTTTATGTATGAAATGTTAAAATGAAAACCGTAATATATTGCAACGTTGAACCTTCGAATGACCTTAAATATAAAAAATATTAAAAGTTGTTCGAAAATCATTGACAATTTTATAATCAGATATAATAGTGGAAATCGGGGGAAAATTGGGACTTGAAATATTTCGGTTGCTTTTAATGTGAGAAAATAATATTAGAGGAAAATATTATTTGTTTGGAAAGTTAGAATTTTCTCAAGGTCATAGTTTTTGATGTTTCAACCTTAAAATCTCAAAGAACATGACCTAGATAAAACTTGTTATAATATTTATCCCCTCCCAAACAAATAATATTTTCTCTCGACATTTTAAAAAGAACTATATTAAATCAATACAAATACAATAATTATAACAAACTAACCTTCGAATGATCTTGAATATAAAAAATAGTAAAGATCATCCGAAGGTCATGTGATCTATCGTTGGATTGGCCTCAGTCTCCTTTACACGATAAAAGCATGAAGTTCTATCTAGAAAAAAAAAATTTACGTGTTAAAATAATCGTGTTACGTGATTTTTTTTCTCAAATGCCAAAATTATATAATTTATTCAAACGGCCTGTTTCATACGCCCCGGTCCTGTAAATACGTTTGCAATTTATAACATTCAAACATTATGGTAATTTTAATACGCGCATAAATTTCGTACGCATTACTCGTTTTATTCAAAATAAAACGAACCGTAGTATTTACAAATCGATAAATTCTTTTTTTTGTGATGTTTATTCGTAGAGTGCAATTCCATTAATTATTTCCATAAGAAACGTGAAAAAATTATGTAAAATGTGTGATGATGATGTATCTATTATATAGGTATGAAGAAAGAAGAAAAAAAAACATCATTTGATATAATTAATACAAAAGAAATCACGTTGCGTGGAGACTAATCTTTGTAATAGTGTTAATTGTTGTTAATTGATAAGGAGACTTTGTGGGACGTGATACCTTAGATAGTAGAGGTACTTGCAATGCAAGTAAAAATTGGTACTATCAGTGAAGAGTTATAAACGAATCGTATGTATGCATGTATGTGTGTGTACGCGCGCGTGTGTGTGTGCATGTGTGAGCTCGAGCGTGTAAATAGTGAAATAATACTATATTTACTTGTTTTTAATCGGAAGAATCGCTTCGTATATAATTTCAAGTAATATTCCTTTTTATACCTTGTATCCATGACAATCTTTTCTTTTTTTTAATATAACGAAAGAAATGCGACGGACGTTTCATTTTTTTCTCGGCATATATATTCAGCAGTGCAATATTTTATATAAATCTTCGAATAGAATATTTACAAAGGCTAACGTTGTACAGAAATATACAGTGTTACTCCACTGAAATCGGCCCACACGAATGTTTCACCAATGCAAGTAACTTTCCCTAAGTGGGTGGAGGGCATATGAATGTCAACTTTATTTTCTTAAATAAATTCATATATTTGTTAATGCATCATATGGTGCAAATTGAAATTCCCTGAACAAAAGTACTGAACCACATATGGCGAAAAATCATTAATTTGGAAGATATTTTAATTTTAATAATATTATACTTGTAATGACACGACCCACAATTTTAAAAATTAAAATTATTTTTTAATTGTATATTAAAAAATATATAATTCCATTTGAAAAAAAAAAAATTGTCCACGATGCATCTATTTAAGAAAATTTTACTAACATCGGGTTACATATTCTCCTAAATCATTCAACTACTTCCCGAAACATTTTTTAGTATCGTCAACAGTTTCGAAGATATTCGAGTTTGTCGATTCAAGTGGGTCATTCTGTATATATATTATTTACTCGACGAATTTTTCTTATTTTTTCCGTGTTAATTTTCACTATTTTACACCCGTTTTCGATGAAACATGAATTTACACAATATACTTTGTTGTAAATTCATAATTATTCCGTTTATCTTGTATTAAAAATAAAAAATTTTCATTTTCTTTCGTAGTATTATCAACATACAATTGTTCGTTTTCTCAAACTAATTTTCGATCAACCTCACACTATTAAGAGAAAATCATAAAAATTGATTCCACATTGAACAGGCTTTACTTCATAATAAAATTAATAATTATTTAAGACCATCTTGTATGAATACCGTCGCATTATAATATGTATGAATAGCAATATATGCGGGTAAATTTACTTTACTAATAGAAATTACAAAAAAAATTTGAAACAATTATGTCCAGTAAATTAAAAAAAATTTTTTCGTTAAGATAATATTCGTAACAATATCTATACATATCTACATATAGATTTTGTATATATATTTAGACAGCAAAGAACTCACTATTGTCCGAATAGAAATATATTTGCCTTTTTTGTACATATAATATGTATATAAGTATACATACGTATATAGGGTGAGACATAGAAAAAAATATTACGTAAAACAATTCGTACATTTCACCGGAGAATGGTGAAAATGTTTCAAAATTATTTAATATGGATGTGTGTGGCGATTTTTTACCCTATTTACATTCTCCGACACCATGTTATACTTTTATATTTATATTGTGTTGACGAACCGTTGAGACATTTTTCAATAAAACGTAACAGTAAACCGGGGGAGTACGATTACTGCGGAACAGAAACTATAAAATGGCTGACTAGATATTTCTAACAGGATTTCCGTCGTTATTATTAAAATTGGCGAAGAATCGTTAGTTTTATCATTCATCACATTAGAAATAGATTATTTTCCTATAGTTTAATTTTCAACGGAAAACAATTTTAATACGATTATGACATTTACAATTAAAGATCGTTTATTTATTACTATTATCGTTTGATAGAATTTTGAGTTTGCGTTTTTATTCTCCTTTTATATTATATTTGTGTACAGTATTTACAATATAAAATATTTACATTACAATACTAGGATTTTCTGTACATAGTAATAATAAAACAGAAAAATTAAATTCGTTATAACTAAGATATCACGAGAACAGTGTTCGCGAACAGCGAATTCCCGGCATTACAAAACATAATTATAATGAGAAATTCAAACAATTAGTTTCCTTTAAAATGTTATGGTTTTGTATTTATAATACTATATGTATATATAATCACGGAAATATCTGAAAGGAGTAATATATTTGAATTTTAAAGCTTTCAAGGGTTGTCAGTTCATAGAAAAAAATTTATCCAAAATATTAAAGTTGAATTGGAATTTGGCTACACAATACCGTTTTTCAGACTATTGTGCACCTGCAATTATGCTTGAATTTAGAACCCGCGGAAAATTCGATGGATTTAACATGGCCTACAACCAAACATTTTTGAATACTTGGTCTGGACTTCGTAGATTCTGACAAATGACGACCCTATTTAAAATTTGGATTAGGCAGTACCTCGTGTTCACTTTACAATTGCTACTATATAAGATACCGTGCAAATAACTGCAATAATTGCTGTTTTTATACTTTATTGAAAAGATGTTGGCTGATAACAGTACAGTCAGTAGAGCGCGTCGTCCATTTACATATGTACTTGCAATAGTTCTAGAAACGTTCGCTACCACCCACCTCGTCACCTCTGGCCCAATCCTTTCTCCACCAGGAGTGTCATCGAGACGGGGGTGCCGTGGTGCTAGAATTCCTCGAACTTCCTAACCCTGACGATCCGACATCCCTGGTATTTTTCCCAAAGTGAAAATTTCGGAGGCTTGCTAAAATTTCTCTGCGGGCCCACTAGCTGAAGGTCGGCAGAGTCTCAGCACAGCTTGCAAGGTTAACTTAATTTCGTCGACCAGATTTATGATCCTTGATAATGTCCTTTCAAGACGTAACTTTGAAACTATTTCGGAGCTTAACGTTTGACCAAAAATGGGTCATAAATCCGGTCAAGACATGAAAAACTTAACACGAGTATCGATATCTTTATAAGATATCAAGCAGATATCAGTACCTTCATAAAAGTATTAAATACGTATCGATTCTTTTGTAAAGTATCGAACAAACATCGATACATTCATAAAATTATCAAACGAGTACCTGTACTTTTGTGTTATCAAGCAGGTATCGATAGTTTTGTAAAGTTCATTCAAGTATTAAATAAGTATCGTTATCGAAAATTGATATTAAGTAATGAAAATTTTGATATATTCCTTTATTTTCCACTTTCGTATATATTTATGCAACAACTGAAAATTACTTTTTTCCAAATCTTCTAGAATTTCAATTATAAATGCAAAAAGGTGGATTATGCAATATGGATAATTCTATAACAGTTTCTTAAAAATCACGTATAACTACTAGAAAATAGTATTAAAAAATGATATTTTATTATGCCATAAGTAAATGATCACAATGAAAATCGTAAAATATAATAACAATATAATTCAAATATATTTTGACTCGTTTCTACTCCATAGAATCTCGCTTATTTTACGTTAAATCCAATTAGAAAATTTTTTGGATCGCACCAAATATCCCTAAATATCCATTTACTTTATTTACATTGAAACTATCATATTATTAAACAATTAAAAATGCATCTTAGAATTAGTTATTTCCAATTGTATAAAAACTTATTTATATTGTTTACAGAAATTATATACATGGTAATTAGAAACTATCAATCTCATCACATTTCATCTTCGCTTTGAATGTCAATATTCTTTATAGTCGTTGATTGATCCTCGCTATTGTATGTTTGTAGAAGCAGAACAATTTTGTTTAATAATTTGTGACCTTGTTTCCTTTCACAAATTAAATCGTAGATAGATTTCTCCTCCGCATCGTTGATAAAATCGATTAAAATTAATCTTATGGCGTCCAGATCGAACAGACAATGATTTATTCCGAATTCGTATTTGTTGAAGCTTATTACTTTCTCTTTCTTCAAAATCATGTTCAAACGTCGCTTTGCTATGAAGACTATGAAGTCAAAGAATAGATAATAATCCATTCCATAAGTAGATTTCAATATTAATTGACACTGTTCCGCCCAATTGTTCATATCTTGACAATCCGTGACTTCCTTCATCACCAAACTCAATTCTTTCTTTAATCCATGCCACACATCTACTATGTTGCATCCATTAATCCAATTATGATTTATGGAAATTGAGTCTTCCTATTTAAAAATCGTACCATAAAACATTAACAAATAAATGAAGTAGAGAAGAACAACTAAGAAATAATAAACTATTTTAGAAACAAAAAATAATTCAGAAATAACAAATAAGATTATTCTAAATTTTAATGTATTGAATAATTTTCTTAAATTCAATTTTTGAAGAATCTTTTCTCATAACAAAAAAAAACATTTCTTCTACTTATTAAAGATTAAATCTTACCAGATTCCAAACTTGGTGGTGCCATCCAGATGGTACAAATATAATTTCACCCTGGTTCTGGATCACATCAATGCACTTCAAAGCTCGTTTGTCATAAGCTCTATACTTTTTGTAATCATTCAACTCTTCAGAAGTTGCATCATATATTAATTGACCACTGATGTCTCGCAAAAAGTCTTCTTGATGAGGAGGAAAAAGTAACCATCTTTTCTTGCCAACTATATTTGCAGACCAGCTATATGATCCAAACACATCTGCATGCAATGGAGTCCTAAATAAAACAAAGTTCTTATTTTATAGCAAATTTCACTTAATTATTTATATATATTTATAATAATATTTATTCGATAAACAATTTTTTTTTACCATGTTCCATTAGGCCCCATATAAACGAATCTGTAGTCATCATTTAGACTAGGATTGGAAATGTAATATTCATTAAGCCAATCAGAGGCAAAGTACTGGGGAACATTATACATTGGAGCATTGGGAAATAGTCTTGGACAGTGCCAATCTTTTAAATATAAAAGCGACATCGAATTGGAAGAATTGCTTCTGGTATAATCTATCCAATAATTTAAATAGTCTCTCATTCTCATGTCATCTTTTTGCTGAGAATTGTAGTACTTTTTGTTGCAATCCGCAACTGGCACCACACAATTTCCTATTAGGAGAAAATAAAAAATAATTTCTATCACAATAATATAACAGAACTTAAATTAGTGAAGCATGTAGGAAATGAAAATTGTGTTATATCGTTTTATAAATAATTATTGTGTTTAAATTGAGGGCCAAAAATAATTGTCAAAAATTTGGTGGGAAAAAAAAAATTTTGTTATTGGTATAATATACAGTAGTGCCCACTTAATTGTCCACACTTGGGACCGGCCGCGGTCACTTATGTGGGCATGGTTATTTCCCAGAATTCAACGGAAATAAGGAAAGAGGATAAGTGTGAGTGAGATACAATAGCTGGTACCCAAAACCATTATATACAATGTATCGATAACGACCGGCGTCAAATTACGCTCGAAAATGCGGTCACTTAAGTGGGCAAAAATGCGGTCAATTAAGTGGGCAAAAATGCGGTCACTTAAGTGGGCAAAAGTGCGGTCATTTAAGTGGGCATTAGTTACGAATAACTATTATCAACGAGCAGATTTTTATATTGATTACGAATAATCATTATCGATTATATTGGTTTCAAATAATTATTATAATTGATGAAAACAGTTTTTAGTTATTCGCAATCAATATAAAATTCTAGTATAAGCAAAATCTATTTCCATTAATTGTAATGATTTTTCACAAACAAAAGCAATTTTTGTTATTTATAATTGGTTATTGGTGACAACAAAAATTTGTTATCCATCCCTGTTTTAAATACTGAAACAATTTTATAGGTTAGATTACAGTAATTAGTCCAAAGAGGGAAAAATCGTGTTATATTGCATTTCTGTAAATAAACGATATGTTTAAATAATAAAAATATTGATAAGTAAATTAAACACGAATTTTAAATCTGGCAAAAGATGGTTCAAAAATATTAGATATTTTGTCCTTCCTTCAAACTTTTTTAAATCTACCGTTATTTACAACAAAAACCAATTTTGTAGGTTATGGTAGTATTTACCGAACAATAAATCGAGTACGTCGAAATCTGGAGCATTGTCGTCGTTCCATTGTCTTCTGCACGACCAATTGTCTGTGATTTTCGAATTAAAGATGCACGGTTTGTTCGGAATTAAATATTGCGTAAAAAATTCATCGTAGGTCATGGACGGCCCAACACGATCGATCCAATCGACAATGGCGGCGTCTTTGTTAATGGATAACCTCTTAGTTTTAATCTCCAGCAGTTCCAACATCATGAACCTTCCTATTTCATTAAACTGACTAATAGTCAGTTGTCGATCGATTTTTATATGATTTAGAGTAGTGTGGAAATCAACAATGATGTACAGCTGGTTTTCGAGGAGATACTATTTAAAAATCACCTTGAAATTTTACGAACTTGTACTCGCGCATGATTTGTGCAATATTATATTTTCGACCATCATTCATCGATGCAGTCATTACCACATACAATGAATTAACTATAAAAAATTATCGTCTGCTATTTATTTCTTTTTGCAATAGTATGGCGAATCTAAGTAGGTTGAATATTTTTATTTATATTTCTACTTGTATGTTATTTATCGTGGGGGGACAAAAGTAGAATTGTAAAGAAGTTATTATTGATCCATGAAAATTTATATAGTAAATAATGAACAATTATTATAATTCGATTAAATATTTTTATTAGCACAATTGTGAAATAAAGCCGATAAAAGAGTATCGATTACATAAAACGATAATATTTTAAACAGAAATTTTACAGGATCCATTATCATTTTCGATAAAGATTTTATAAAAGGATTCAATTTTATATAAAATGATCGAATAAATTTTTCCTCTATTTTCTCTATAAAAGAAAAAATTTAACGAAATCTTATACATTGAATACCTATCTAAACCACACTAAATATGTATATTACAAATATTTTAAAGTAATGTCCGACACTGTCTTACTCGTGAAGGGTTAATTAAAAAATAAATATTTGGAAATTGAAAACAAATAAAATTTATTGAAATGAAAAATCAATCTCAACCAATACTATGCTGTAGCAACCTTTAACAGAAAATATTTGTATAAAACATGATCTGAACGAAGAAACTAACTATAGTAAAAGTAGATTAATAATGATTTTTATCAATAGGTTTTCTGTTAATCTGTGTCAATAAGCTGTGTTATAAAAAACAATTGTCGCCTTGTTATGATAGCATTGTCACGTAACAAAGCGACAATATTTTCAAAAGGAATTAATTTGTCTTTCTACCATGACTAGGGTTCAAAGTAATTTTTACCCAAATCCCAAACACCCATTTTTCTCGTTAGTTGAATCGTATTATTTCATCATCAATGCAAATAGAAAACTTAGTATTCTGTAATATAACATTAGAGAAATAACGTTTTTTGTTTCAACCGAACGACATGTGTTTTAAGACATCAGAAATCTTGCCAAACATCTTTGAAAACTTCAAGAACCGTCTCCGCGATACGAAATATTTTTTCAAGCTATTAAAAAAACTTACGTATTTCGTTCTCGCGGATTTTATTCGTTCATTATCCATTAGCTAACAGCAGGAAAGGAGAGGGAAAGAAAGAGAAGGAATGAGAAGAAAAGGGAAGAGAAGGAGATGTCTCAATGGTGATCGTAAAGCGTATATATAGGAATATGTGGTTAGTTGAATACTTGTGAGAGAGCATATCCCTCTGCTGGCGAGTGTGGAAAGTATCGTTACACCATCTTTTTATAAAAACGAGGTTGTAAATATAAAAAGCAAATTAAAAAATAATACAGAAAAAGCTTTATTTATTTTACAATACAGCAAAATGTAAACACTAACCTTCAAACCTAGTTCATGCTTAATTCTGGAGGGAAATTTCTATGAATGTATCGATATTTGTTTGATACGGGATATTTCTATTTTAAAGTTCCCCATAATAATAAATATCAATAGAGTTAAATTATTTTTCACATTTGAATAATATTTTTAATTTTTCATAGTTAATAAATTATATTCATTTCATTTTCCATCAATATCTAAATATTTTTTCTCCATACTCATTGCTTTGAAACGCAAGCGCGATAGCGCGAAGATTCTGTCAGTAAGTCAGTATAGCACGATCTATCACAGTGTTTACACTGCTTTTTATATATACGAAAATTCGTATTAATTTTTCATGTTATACTTTCTTTCGTTCATACGAAAAGATTAGGGACACGATAATCATGTGCATTTCAATCACTAGTATCTTTAATTATACTTCGTAAGAGATGGAGACGTCGAGTGATTCGAGTTTGTATAGGTTAGAAGGATCGGAGAAAAATCAAACTGGAGGTTTGATTATTCGCAAAAAACCCTCTGATCACACGTTTAAAAAGCCTCAGATATCGATTTTGGGGCTTGATAAACTCGCGAAACGGAAGAGGTTAGAAAACTCACTGGAATTCGGTTCGTCGAAACCTCCATCAAGTTCGCCAAAATTGGAAGTCAAAGAGAGGAAATACAGATCGTACGCCGAGGAAACACCAACTCATACTGGTGGAGTCAATTCGGAAGCCCAACAGAGGTTGGAATCACGTTTGAAGCGTCAGAGTCTAAGTGCACAGGATAAGAATCGCAGACACAGAGATAACGATGCCAGACGAGACAGAAACAGAGAAAGCGAGCGGAGCAGGAACAGAATTAGCACTAGACAAACTCCATTAAGATTCAAAGATGAACCACAAACTCCTGTATTTAAGACAAAGGTAATTATAAAATTCACGATTGATTTTGTACATTGTAACCCAATTAATATGTTAAAAAACAGGTATTAATACCTTTGTAGAAGCTGGAGAAGGCATCAATATTTTTGTGAGGCATCAAACAACTGTCTATAACTGTTTGAACCTTTACAAAAGAAACGATATGTTTGATACTTCTGTGAAAGTATCAATGTTTGATACCTCCCATAAATATCAATGGTTGTTTGAAATTTTACAAATTAATTGAAACCTATTTAGTATCTTCCAAAACTATCAATAACTTTTAAAATGAATAAAGTTTGAGGTTTGGATGAATGATTGCAATGGTAAGACTAATAGTTTTTTTAACTATTGCAGGATCCAACATCTAAGAGTAATTGGGATGATGATGACGACGAGGAGCCAAGGAAATCAAGTTGGGATCATCCCACACCAAATCTTTACAGCAGCAGAGATGGTCGAGATAGCATTAGAAGTGAATTTACACCTTCATATAAGTATAATTCTTGGAACAAAGACAAAGCTAGTGGCGCTACGCCAATGGTAGATGGAGAAGAGAAAGAATTATGGGAAGAAGAACAACAAAGGTACTTACTATTATAATATTAAAACAGTTGTTGTTCTATTAGGTTTGTAAATGTTTTTGTATTTTTTGCAAGTGAAACCGAATTGTAACAGTCTAGAAGCAATTTAAGCATTTAAATTATATGATATTGCTATTAACCTGGGAAGTCTCAAGATTTCATTAATGAAATTGAAAGATAATATTCGTGTGTCCAAGTGTGACAAAGTTTTACACATTCCTAAAAATTTAAAAATATCTATTTCAGACTAGATAGAGAGTGGTATGCATTAGATGATGGAGAAAATCACGCTTTCGCTGATGTCTCTGAAGAATACACGCGTAAAAAGGAAATGGAACTGGAAGCTAAACGTCAGAAGCGTCTCTCTGCTCAACAACGACAGATAAATAAAGATAATGAATTGTGGGAACGTAATAGAATGCTAACGTCTGGAGTTGTGAGTTCTTTAGACCATGATGATGATCCTGACGAGGAAGGGGAGACTAGGGTGCATCTTTTAGTTCACAATGTTGTTCCGCCTTTTTTGGACGGTAATATATGTTTTATTATACTATTACAGTAGTGCCCACTTAAGTGACCGCACTTTTACCCACGTAAGTGTCCGTGGTTATCCCTACCAATTCTTGGAAACCAAGCGGCTTCGAACATCGAGCGTGTCGAGCGTAACTTGACGCCGGTCGTTATCGATACATTGTATATTATGGTTTCGGGTGCCAGCTATTGTATCTCACTCACACTTATCCTCTTTCCTTATCTCAGTTCAATTCTGAGAAGCAACCATGCCCACTTAAACGACCGCGGCCGGTCCCGAGCGTGGACACTTAAGTGGGCACTACTGTATTAATTTTTTAAAGCTAGAGAAATAAAAGGAATCGTTTTAATCGCTTAGTTTTAAATTTAAGCTAAACTACTTGTCGACGAATAAACGATGTGTGTAAAAAATACAGTAACTTAAAAATGGCAGGTCGAATCGTGTTCACAAAACAGCCAGAGCCTGTAGTGCCAGTTCGTGATCCTACTTCGGACATGGCTTTAGTAGCCAGGAAAGGATCGGCCTTGGTTCGAGCGTATCGCGAACAAAAGGAGCGTCGAAGAGCTCAGAAAAAGCACTGGGAACTAGCAGGAACTCACATAGGGAATATAATGGGTGTTCGTGACAGAAATAAAGAGGACAAAGAAGAACCCGGACAAGAAACTGATTTTAAAGCTGGTCAAAAGTATGCTCGACATATTGGAGCTGATGAAGTAACTGGAGAAGCGAAATATAGAATGATTCAACACCAAAGAAGAAGTCTTCCAGTGTTTGCTGTTCGCCAAGAATTATTAAACGTTATTAGAGAAAATAGTGTGGTGGTTATAATTGGAGAAACTGGAAGCGGGAAAACCACACAGTTAACGCAATATCTCCATGAAGACGGTTATAGTCGTTATGGGATAATAGGATGCACGCAACCGAGAAGAGTGGCCGCCATGTCAGTGGCTAAAAGAGTTTCTGACGAAATGGCGACCACTTTGGGCGATAAAGTTGGATACGCTATTCGTTTCGAAGATTGTACTTCGAAAGATGTAGGTAATTTAAATTGTTCTTTTTTTTTTATATGAAATTAAGACTGAGAGAATGGAAAATTTGAAATGATTTGTTTTGTTTTATAGACTGTTATTAAGTATATGACCGATGGTATTTTATTGAGGGAGAGCTTGAGAGAAGGAGATTTGGATCGATATAGTGTTATTATTATGGACGAAGCTCATGAGAGGTCTTTGTCGACTGACGTACTGTTCGGGTTACTCAGAGAGGTAAGATTTGGGTCTACTTTTGGTGTTAGTAAATTTAATAAGTGGATGAGATTTTGGGAAATTAAAGGTGACGGACGTATGGATATTATTAACTTTCGAGTTAATATTTCAACAAAACATTTTAACGCTCAGAAACAAATTTCTCTAGGTAGTAGCCAGACGCCACGATCTGAAACTAATCGTCACTTCCGCTACGATGGACTCTAGCAAGTTTTCCGCATTCTTTGGAAACGCAGCGACTTTTCAGATTCCAGGACGTACGTTTCCTGTCGAAATACTGCACGCAAAAAACCCAGTAGAAGATTACGTGGACGCAGCAGTGAAACAGGTCTTACAAATTCACTTGCAGCCTCGTTCTGGCGACGTATTGGTTTTCATGCCTGGCCAGGAAGACATCGAAGTCACCTGCGAAGCTCTGAAAGAACGTTTAGCAGAAATCGAATCTGCTCCCCTGCTTTCAATTTTACCGATTTATTCGCAATTGCCGTCAGACTTGCAGGCGAAGATCTTCCAAAGATCAGAAGGAGGTCTTCGAAAATGTGTTGTAGCAACTAATATTGCAGAAACCTCATTAACTGTCGATGGGATTGTGTTCGTCGTAGATTCTGGTTATTGCAAACTGAAGGTTTACAATCCAAGAATCGGAATGGACGCTTTACAAGTCTATCCGGTGTCTAGAGCCAACGCTGACCAAAGAGCTGGAAGAGCTGGACGTACAGGTCCTGGAACCTGCTTCAGGCTGTACACTAGGCGACAATATTTAGACGAACTGCTTTTAACCGGAGTTCCAGAAATCCAGCGAACCAATCTTGCAAACACTGTGCTGTTATTGAAGTCTTTGGGTGTACAAGATTTGCTAGCTTTCCATTTCATGGACCCTCCACCACAGGATAATATTCTGAATTCTCTGTATCAATTGTGGATTCTGGGAGCTCTGGATCACACCGGACGACTTACTCCGTTGGGAAGACAGATGGCGGAATTTCCATTGGATCCTCCGCAGTGCCAGATGCTGATCGTCGCTTCGCAACTCGGTTGCACTGCTGATATACTTATTATTGGTACGTAGAGAAAATTTATGGCAGATTTTAATTAGAACTTGGGTTTTTGCACCGCGAGAAAGTTTGTTTTGTATGTTTCGTTCGCTTTGAGCGGGAATTCTAACCCGCCACTTAACACGAACCGTATACAGGGTGTTCGGCCACCCCTGGGAAAAATTTTAATGGGGGATTCTAGAGGCCAAAATAAGACGAAAATCAAGAATACCAATTTGTTGATAAAGGCTTCGTTAAACAGTTATTAACGTTTAAAGTTCCGACCGTACTGAATTTTTTTCTCGAAAATGCGCAAGATTTCGGGGGTATGTCTGTTGACCAAAAATGCTTGCAATTGACCCCTGCAACTAAAAATAATTTTTCCAAGACGATTCGAAAGTCTTTTTTTTTCACCCAAAACTTTCAGCACTTACTCGAATTTTTTTCTCGAAAGTGAGTAGGATTTCGGAAGTATGTGTATTCACCAAAAATGATTGTAATTGACCCCCGCAACCGAAAATAATTTTTCCAGAACGATTTGAAATTTTTGAATTTAATTGTTAATAACTTTTTAACGAAGCCTCCACCAACAAATTGGTATTCTTGATTTTCGTCTTATTTTGGCCTCTAGAATCCCCCATTAAAATTTTTCCCAGGGTTAGTCGAACACCCTGTATAAGAACAAGAAAGGTTAACCCGCTCTATTAGTGCTAAAAAATAACGACTCATGAACGGCTCTGCGCAATTAATAAGGACTTTTTAAAAAAGAAAATCTCCACTTTCGATGCATTAACCAATTAACTGTGTTTGACGAGTATATTCGTCATGGAGAAGTGCCAGGATTTTTTGTCATGACGAGTTTTATAAAATAAACCTATCTTTTTGATGCAATATTTTAACAGCGACACTTACTCTGTGCTTGACGATTATACTCGTCATCGATCGGTTTTCGTGACACAGAAATTCGTACTTTCAACACAAAGCGTCACAGTTAACTGGTTAAACTGAATCTGTTTTGTAGTTTCGATGTTGTCGGTGCCTTCCATATTCTATAGGCCAAAAGGTCGCGAAGAGGATTCCGACTCAGCCAGAGAAAAATTCCAAGTGCCTGAGTCTGATCATTTAACATACCTAAACGTCTACAATCAGTGGAAAGCAAACGGTTACTCAAGTTCTTGGTGCAACGATCATTTCATTCACGCGAAAGCCATGAGGAAAGTAAGGGAGGTTCGTCAGCAACTAGAAGAAATATTAAAGCAACAAAAGATGGAAGTTGTGAGCTGTGGAACGGACTGGGATATCGTGAGAAAGTGCATTTGTTCGGCGTATTTCCACCAGGCGGCTCGTTTAAAAGGAATTGGAGAATACGTGAACTGTCGAACAGGAATGCCCTGCCATCTTCATCCGACTTCAGCTTTGTTCGGAATGGGTTTCACGCCGGATTATGTGGTCTATCATGAACTGGTCATGACCGCTAAAGAGTATATGCAGTGTGTGACCGCGGTGGATGGCCATTGGCTTGCAGAATTGGGACCTATGTTCTTTAGTGTAAAAGAAACTGGGAGGAGCGGACGAGCGAAAAGAAGGAAAGCTATGCAACATTTGCATGAAATGGAGGGTCAAATGAAAGAGGCTGAGGAGGAAATGAAGGCTCGGGCCCAGGAACAACTTGAAAGGGAGCAGGCTTCTATTAGGAAGTATGTTTTCAATTTAAATGTTTCAATTCTTTAACAGGTTAATTTGTTGAGTTGTAATTGTAATTGTAATGGTAAATCTTCAAAACGTGTAAGAATAATCCTTCTTGGTTTACAGGAAGGAAATACTGACACCAGGTATCAGAGAACCAGGAACACCGGCGCCCTATCGTAAGACCCCTGGGAGATTAGGGTTATAATTAATTATATAGCGGATTCTTACTTATTCTTTTGTTTTTAAATAATCAGATTCGTATTCGAGTGGTTCGTTTTATATATTTAATAATTACAAATTTAACGACACCTTTTACCATCCCAGTCGCTTTAAAGTATAAAAACCTATTTTTTGACACATTGGCGTCGGATGGCGCATATATGTGTAAATAAGTCATCCGTATTTTTTACTAGGGACGAACGATGCGAAAATACGTGATTGAGATTTTTATGTATTTATCTTAAAATAAATTTAAAAAAACTATGAATGGGTCAAGTTCCCTGCATAAATACTAAAGTAGAAGCAGAAAAAACTAATTTTTGCAATTGCATTTTACAAGCAACGCGATTTTCCCTTTTTTGTACATTCTTTAACTTCTTAAACGGATTTTTCTGGAAATTAAATTTGGAAATACGAAACTAAAAAGTTCAACCTTTAAAATGATCCCAAAAAGGTTATTGTAAGACTTTTCTTCTCGAAAGTATAATAATCCAAAAATTAACGAAACATTTAATATCTCCACATAATTATTGATCTTTTAATCCCAAGATTCTCTAAAATTACAATATACAATACAGATTTTTGGAGAAGAAATAAAAACTACGGTTCATATCAATGTAAATATATTCTTCCATTCATACAGACACATTTATATTATTCCAATTTTATTAGCGACGTCCAGAGCATCGTAGTCACGAGTTAAGCGAACGTACGCCTTCTTTTTTCCATCAGGCCTAATTAATGTGTTCACTTTGGCCACATCCACATCATAGAGCTTCTTTATAGATGCTTTGATATGGTATTTGTTGGCGCGAGTGTGCACTATGAAAACTAACGTGTTGTTATCTTCGATCTTCTTCATGGCTGCTTCGGTGGTCAATGGAAATTTTATTATATTAAACGCATCCATTCTGAAAAATAACGAAAACCATTTTAAAATTTTTTTTTAATATAAAATTAATATAAAAGAAATTTTTTATACTGAGATAACAACAGAGTTTTTCTATCATTAGGAACTATTATTTATGTCTTATTTAAATCATCTTGCACAGATATTCTATAACAAAGGTTTAATTCCTATTAATTTCTCGTTTCACGGTTTATTGATACGTCAAGTTAAAAAACCATCAATTATCCAATTAGAATCGTAAAAGACACAGAATCATAGAGTTCAATTCCTTAAAACAAAATTTTATTGTATTCATTATTTACCTGTTTCTGTTTGGCACAGATTTCCTTGCATATTTGGGATTTCTCGGTGGCCTGAATGTTTTCGGTCGATGAAAGTGTACCGAAGTCCTTATTTTCCTTACTCTTGATCCATGAACACCTTTCAATATCTACATGATAGAAATACATTGCTTTCCAGTACATCATTAGTTGCAAAACAATTATTTCTTTTTTATCTTATAGAGTCAGTATTATAGTACAAATACAAGTTATCACAGATATTCAACGAGATTCCCTAACTTATTTCATCATGAAAAAACAAATTATGCAAAATAGAAACGTATTTCTTATCCAGTCTTCTACTAATCCAAGTAAAAAAAAACCAATCAATTAACTTTTCTTTTGCGTTTTCTTAAAGTTTGATAGAATTTTTTAAACAGATAAATCCAAAATAGTGAATCAATGAACTTTCCTTTCCTTAGAAATACAGTAGTGCCCACATAAGTGACCAAGCTCGGGACCGGCCGTGGTCACTTATGTGGGCATGGTTACTTCTCAGAATTCAACAGAGGTAAGGAAAGAGGATAAGTGCGAGTGAGATACAATAGCTGACACCCGAAACCATATATACATTGTATCGATAACGACCGGCGTCAAGTTACACTAGACACGCTCGATGTTCAAAGCCGCTTGGTTTCTAAGAATTGATGGAAATAACTGCCGTCACTTATGTGGGCAAAAATCCGATCACTTATGTGGACACTACTGTATGTAGGTATATGGTCTCTTTCCTTATCTCAGATGAATTCTGAGAAGTAACCATGCCTACTTAAGTGTCGCGGACATTTAAGTGGGCACTACTGTACATCTGGTACAGTAAAAAAATTTGCAAAGTTTCTTTTTTGACTGGATTGGTAGAAGATACTATCTTAATTTAACACTTAACGTATATTTACCTTTTTCTGTGCTTTGAGTGCTTTTTGCAGAGGTGTAGATGGTTTTCCACCTTTGGGTGTTTTCTTTGTAGTTTGGACATTCTTTTTAGGTTTGCTGATCAAACGCTTTACAGCAACTTTGGGCACGGGTTTTGCTGCTGGCTTTACTGCAGGTTTTGCTGCAGGTTTTGCTGCACTAGTTGCCTTGACAGTCGCAGGTTTCTTAGAAGCAGCTGGCTTTGCAGTTGCTTTTGTCACTTTGGACGTTGAAGAAGCTACAGCTGGTTTCTTCTCACTTTTCTTTTCAGTTTTCTTTGCAGCTGGCTTGCTGGCTGAAGAGAAATAAGAAGGAGCAAATAATGAAATTGTATAATTATTAGCTAGATAAAATATATTGGTTATAAATAAATATCGATATTTCAAATCATAAAAATGATGAAAAGCTTTGAAACTTCGAATTTCGACATATTTTTAATTAAGTTTCGAGGTGCTGAACGTAACTTTTAACTGAAATCTGTACATTAATACAATCCAAGGATAGAATCTTAATCTACATGTAACGTATACTTTTTAGGTTATATCAAACTTGAAATCATATTTTTGTTAAACGCTTTGTTTGTTCCGTAAATTATTGAAATTTCTATAACAATTATTTTTTAACATTAACGAAACAAAACAAATATGTTTTAACACTTCTTTCTTGTTTTTCCTTCAACAAATAAACATTCGACCACATGGCTCATATTTAAATCAAAAACACAGTGGTTAAACAAAGTTCCACGAATATGTTTCTATCTATTGTTTGCCACAAATTCACAAAGTACTTTTCACAGACTTTTATGAAAAATTTAAGTTGTACTAACAGTTAAAAAACGCACCTGCTTTATCCGTGGGTTTTAGTTTTGGAGCCATTTTGCTAAAAGGAACGAGAAATTCGTACCGGAAATAAAGACGAAGAAAATCACTACGATGATCATTGATGTATAAAATAATGAAATTGTAATTTCAATCCTTGAAATTTTAATTATTTGAAAAATATTTTTTCATGAAATAATTCTATAATATAATAGTACATGTTTATAAGTTCAAATTTTACAAATTGTAATATAATTGCAATTATATTAAATACACCCGCGAACAAATTTTATTTGGCAATTTTATTCGATATTAACAGTGAAACAATTCGAAAAAGTGTATTAAAAATGTGATAATAATTCAATATCATAGAAACTGTGGATTTAAATTTTATTACATTTATAAAACATTTTTTTGGTTTCAAATTGGAGAAAAGATGGTGAATGCACACCTGCCACAGCAACCAATGTTTTCAATTCAGAACAAATTGTGTTACAGTCGAGCATGAACTGTAACGAGTGTTAATATTGCCCTAAACGCATAGTCTACTACCATAATTGATTATAAAAATTTAGAGGAATTTAGTCGACAATTGTCTAAAATTCTATGAAGTATTGAAACTTCCAGTGATTTTAAGTAAACAATAAAATATACTGTAACAATAATAATTTAATATATAAAACTGAATTTTATTAATTATTCTATAATGAATTATAGTCGAATTATGTGCATCGTATAATACAAAAACAATGTTGGAAACGCGATCAGCTATTTACAAAATGATGGAAGCGACGCGAGATGAAAGACAAGTATGATTTTAAGTTTAACGAAATATATGAGAAATATGTGGGTATATATAATTTTTCAAATTGAAATTCTATCGTCCATCGATGAAATAATTCAATTTAAACAATTTCTCGATACAATTTGTTACCGACCGTGATAATTTGATCGATAAAATCGGCCAGGACCGTACTCAAGTCATTGAGTACGCTAATATAAAATTACTTTTAGGAAATTAATTCGTAGTGTTTCCGTTTACATATACATAATTAGAAACAATCGTATTAAAACGAAACATAATTGTATGGGACAGCAATGAAATAGTTTTTATAATAAATCAAGAATCAACACAATATTTTATTGAAAACGAATTAATATTTACTTCTAATAGAATATTTGACAATGACGTTTTTGGTTTTAAATGAATTTGTTGTCGATGAAAATAATTTCATGAATAAAATAGGCTAAGATTTTTATTACAATTTTTTCATTTTCCACGAATTTCATTACAATTTTTTTAAATTATCCGACCAAGTATAAACATATTTACTAATAAAATTCAATTCTTCATTTATAATTTTTATATAAATCTGATTTAAAATTGATTTATTAAGTTTGTATATTTGGTACAAATTTGATATAGATCAATAAATGGCCGCCACCGTTCTCCTCAGAAATCACACCTAATAATGAAAAAAACTTTAACGCGATTGTCAGATGTTTCTGTAAAACAAGTAATTTATCTCCGAGGATTTCCAAGGCAATAATAATTGGAGACGTTTCTGTTGGAAAATCGTGTCTATTGAATCGGTAATTATACTAAGTCTACAAAAATTTAACAAAGAAAAGTTGTATAATATCACTAAAATTCACAATTTGTATTCCAGATTCTGTCACAAAGTATTTGACAATAATTACAAAGCAACAATCGGTGTGGATTTTGAAGTAGAAAGATTTGACATTCTTGGTGTACCATTCCACCTACAGATGTAAGTTTTGTTCATTCAGCATCAGCAATTCTCTCCATTTTGTTATTCAAATAAATTCTCAACAACATTTACAAATATATATAAAATTTTTAAATGATATAACATTGTTTCAGATGGGACACTGCTGGTCAAGAAAGATTTAAATCCATCGCTGCATCCTATTACAGAGGATCCAATGGTAAAAATAATTTTTCTGGGTCTCATCATGTTTCTAAAGATTACTTAAAGGTATTTTTCAGCAATCATTGTTGTGTTTGACCTGACAAATTTAATATCCTTGGGAAATTGCGAACAATGGCTTTTGGAAGCTTCCAAAAGTAATCCAGACCAGTTTCAGGTGTTTTTAGTAGCTACGAAGCGAGATCTTCTGGTAAACCACAATTTTCCCATAATAATTGAAAGTCAGATGAAATAGATTCTAAATATCCAATTACTTTAAATTGTACTGTGTAATAATATAGTTGAAAGATGTCTAGGAAAGGAACCAAATACTATTTACATTATAATTGTCCTACAAGCATTAAGAGAAAAAAATTGATTTCCAGTCAGATCGAGTATACGAAATAATAGAAAAACGTGCCATGAAAGTGGCACAGAGAATGAAAGCTGAATTCTGGGCCGTTTCTTCCAGAACCGGAGACAGAGTATCAGAATTATTTGCAAGAGTTGCTGTACTCACTTTTCAAACTACAATTCTGCGTGAATTGGAAAATAGGAGTCCACAATCCATTAGTATAGGTTTAGATCTAATAAGTATGTAAAGTTACTAAACTAGAATTTTTTACAATCGTTGATTATAATAATATTTAAGTATTTTAATATTTAAATATATAATGGTATTTATTAAGTATGACTTTTTCCAGCATTAAATGATCGAACAGAAAGAGTTGAGAAAAAAAAGATAAAGAACAAATGTTTCAATTGTGAATATTAATTTCTGAGAAAATTGAATGTTAAAATCATCGAAAAATACATAAATTTGTTTACGAATGCAAAAATTATGAATAATTTGATGATTTCCGTGATACTTTCGAATTTGGCGTTTCAGAATCAGTTTAAATATGGCGCTCTAGGAACGAACTTCCGTCGACGTATTACGAACTTACCAATCCAACAATCTCTCTCCGTCCTTTATAGTCTTCCGTCCTCCTTGAACTTGGGATTCAGCTATGGCATTCGCATAACCGGAAAACAACTTCTGTTCCGTGTCCACGGACAGTCGAGGATTGCAGAGGGACGAAATCGTTCGTGTTCGACCCTAACGCCTCTATTATGTGCGCGAATTTTTCGATAACTTTGTGTCATCCGTGTATTTAGTATCCTCTCGACTCTAGTGCAGTGCTTCTAACCAAAACTAACAAATAATACGGAAAGTGCAATCACGTGCGGCTGTCCACAATTATTGACGAAACCATTTTCTACGAATAGAATATAACGACACTTCGTTGCTAAAATCAGGCGTGGAAAACGTTCCTTCAGGTAAATGCAAACGCTCATTTCATCAACAGGTGGCTGTGTGGACACATACCTCCGCATGCGTGTGGTGTGTGTGTGCGCGCGCGCGCGTTTTGTGTGCGCGTGTGTATGCGTATGTATCACCGTCCGCAGAGAAACACTTTAGCACAAAATAAAAGAACGTTGCAAACAAGTATGATTGTTTATTAAATCTTTCGAATGTTTCATTAATTACGAATAATTTACAAAATGAAAATTAGTCGATTACAGAAAATGTTATTACAACGCTAGCGTGTTTAATTTCGTTGATTTAGATGTTTTTCTTTCTAAAATCATTCGCATTCGGATTCCAGCGACTTACGTAACAATCAAAGTTCGATTAGTCAATCGGTATTAAGGATGACAGAATAACAAAATTTTATAGATCCACACAAAAAATGTCGCTACGACAATGATGAATTCACAACTAAACTAAATACACAACGGATGCTGTGTTTGTTCATTTCAACGCGAAAAATTTTCGCTGCGACTGCGAATTTGTAACGTTTTTTCCTCCCCAAATTTTATTTGCTTTCCAAGGTGTTTCTTTCATTATTATTCTCAAGTTGCGATGTTGGTATTGCTTCTTTGTGTTTTCATCAGCATTCGCTGCAAATTTCGTCATCGCTGTTGTTGCAAACATTTCGCTACCTCTGTCTTGATACGAATATTTCGCGTTAGCCTGTGGGATCTTTAAGGATCTCGTTGCATAAGTAAGTTTGATACGAAACTTCATTAGTCGATGACACGAGTGATATCGATAGTCTCTCGTAAATGGTTCTTTTTGTTCATGTACTGGAGAATCTATTATGTTGTAAATATTACAAAAATAATTCGTGCGATATGATAAAGAAATAAATTTATTCGATACCGAAGGAATGCAAGAATAATACAGAAATAAAATAACGAAACAAAATCCATAGAAGAAAGTGTTATATGAGAAAATATAGAATAAATAATATTTATTTTCTATGCGTTTTTATTTATAAGTTTATGTAACAATCCATTTTATTAAAGCAAGAGGGATGTAAAGATAGTTTGCTAGAACAATTATTGTGAAAGATTGTCACACATTGTGTGCTGTTCCGTACAATCTTACTATTAAAATTTTTTGTACATTATCTTTGTAATAAGAAATGCGGTAATCTTTTCGCTGGATTTCAAAATCAGATTCGACTTTAGTATTTTACTAAAAAAAATATAAATGTTATAACAGAACAGTTTATAACGTCGTAACTCTCATAATAGTGCCTAAATAATAATGTTAGGTGTAGGAAAAATTATTGCAAAGTATATAGGCTTGGTTTGGATTTACGACGATCGTAAAAGTGTTAATCATTTTTTACGTTGATGAATTACTAGCACGCATGTATTGCATAACAAATGTAACGTGTTAGATGTATTATGATCGTGATACACGTATATCGTTATGCAGATACCGACGTCAAGAGCTGTTACGATGCAACTTGAATTGTACCTACTATTATGTACAGTCATTTAAAAAATCTATCGCACGTGTTCGACTGTTTTCATGCAGAATTATGTGAGATTTTTCCCAGAGAGGATTAACGGAGTAAATAAATATATTATATTTCACAGACACACCGCACGCGACATGTCGTAAACATCAATGAATCGATGCCGTGCTCTTTGTTTTTTTTTTTTTTTTTTTAAACCCCGCAACTTCAGAATCTTTCTTTTACTTTGATATCTCGCTCGCGACCCCCTTCCCCCCACTGTCACACGCGATTCGAATCAGGCTAGACATTCTTTAAAACGAGACTTTATCTTCGTAAGATAAAGAATAAATGAGTTTTATTAAATGGTATCAACTAACGTTAGACATTGGAAAACAATTTCCTTTATCTTAAAATCTTAAAATCTGAAAAATATTGAGAACAATAGTAATATCTAATAACAATATCTGTTTACTGCAATAATATAAAAGTAGTTCTACAACTGCATCGATACGTAATCGGCATTTTTTGCGGTCTTTTATTTATTATAACAAACTCGAAAATATTAGATGTTTATGGTTGGTCATTTTTATAAAAAAATGCCTTTAAAGATAAATATGTATGTCGAAATTGTCGAATTAAATTTGTGCTTTTGCAAATTATAGATTTCTATATAGAGTAAAAAAAGTTTATGCGACAATGTTTCACGATTAATGATTTAATCAGAAAATTAAGGTTTTTGTTTTAATACGCGCGCTGAATTATACATAACAATGCGGAAAGGATCTCACAAGTGGTTTGGTAGTCGAAGGTCAAGTTCGCTACTGAACAGTGTAGGAGGACTCCGGTTCTAATCTCCGTGGGGGAGATTACTTTTATACTTTTGATTATATTATTAAAATACCATGTCTATAAAATTATTTTCTTTAATTTTATTTTAATCGTCAACCTGTACCTTAAATGTCATATCAGTCGAATGTACACCTCTAACATTAGAAAACTGTCGGACAAAAATAACATTATTAAGTTACATTCGACGATACAAAATTAATTATCTTCACCCGTTTTTGTTCCGATGATACGATGTGTCTAGTACACGTCAAATACTTACTACTATTTCCTCAAAACAAAAAGAAGTTTCTCACAGTGTAAATATGTGTTTCTAAATTGATATTCACAGTAAGATGTGCACATACAAAACACAGACATTTGTAGCGTATAATTGGTAAAGTACCACTTTGATTTCAGTGACAGCAATCATGGAATCACGTGTAAGGAAGTTACATTGGCGCAGGAGTGATATGTTAAAAATATTGTATACAGGGTGTTTGGTTACCCTTGGGAAAAATTTTAATGGGAGATTCTAGAGGCCAAAATAAGGCGAAAATAAAGGATACTTATTTGTTGATTGAGGCTTCATTAAAAACTTATAGAAACATTTCCGGCCACACAGTATATTTTCGGTAAAGAATTTTTTTCTTGAAAGTACGTAGAATTTCGGGGGTATGTGTATTCACCAAAAATGATTGTAATTAAACCCCGCAACCAAAAATAATTTTTTCATGAATGATTTAAAATTTTTTAATTTAATTTTTTGATAACTTTTTAACGAAGCCTCAATCAACAAATTGATATTCTTGATTTTCGTCTTATTTTGGCCTCTAGAATTTCCCATTAAAATTTTTCCCAGGTGTGGCCAAACACCCTGTATACCTAGAATAACAAATCCCTAAAAGCATTTATCAATGTGGACTTTAATTTTTGAAAAATTCTAGATTAATGTTTCAAACTTGAATTTCTCGAAAACTGATGCCCATTTTGGAAAACGCTCTTAGGGTTCTGTCACACTAGATATATGTACATATACTACAGCTTCCATATACTTTTATTTAAAAAATGATTGCAACATCTTGATATTTCCTTCAATCGAAAGTTTGGCAAACAACGTGTTAAATATCGTATATTATATTGAAAAATAAATTCAAGTAGTGATGAAGTTTTAGTCTAAAACTTTTGTTCCGTTCTAGGTAACGTTCTTATTACGTCTATGTCTGTATTTGTGTCGCGAAAATCAAGATACACATAACTAAGTAGCAAAACACAATGGCAAAGCAATTATGTTTTAACCTGTCGTTATTGTGCAAGTGTATTTTAAACGTATTCCGCATATCGTGAGTGAATACTGTTGTACCGCGAGGCCGCGAGCACAAATTCGTTGGCCGATGACTTGCTTTTCTTCCTCATCGTGACGTCTGTCGCACGAACGCTCTGCCACACGTTGCCGACTCGTCGCTAGTGTAACATTTTCCCCATTGTCTGCAGTAACTTTCCAAATTTACTCGACGTGAATTTATTTGAAAAAAATCTCTCAAATTTGACTACACGAACAACCCTTACCGATCCTGCGCACTCACCTCATCCGTACAGAATGGATTTCCCGGTAAGAATTGGAATTATCTACGACCAACATTTCCATTAAACCGAAAATTTTGCTTTTTCATTCGAAAGAATTGTTCGACTTCAGTTTTGAGGCGATCTATATTTTGATTCCAAGTTTTTAGCCACATTTTCGTAGACAGAAATGTAAAGTGGTGGAATTATTGGAATTAACTATTAATTCAGACATAACCTAGACTTACCTGTTAGTTTGTTCGAAACAATAATTAAACTTCGTTTTTCGTGCGATCAAAAATTTTCATTCCATTTCTTTACCATCGAGTCATTCAAAAAATAGTCTTTGTTAGAATTAATTCTACTAACCCAGACCTAACCTGTGAATTTCCATAGCAACGAATCATATCGATTTGACGTTAAGCTTAATCGATGTACTTAAAAGGCAATATGAATTCAAATAAGATATTGTCTTCTTGTTTATTTTACATGTGATTAGTACTAAATTTGGTTTAAATAAATATATCCAGTCTTAATCTATCGTACCAATTACTGGACTACGTTTGTGCAACTTCGGTGCATTAGATATGGTAGTTCATGCCTATTTCCGTTGAAAAGGCCACAACTTCCTTACCAACAAAGTTCCAATGGTATTAAAAAATAAGTCAAATTTTACCATATAATAAAATAAAAAAAAAATTATAATTTTTGTTTTTCCAAACTGAATCAATATTTACAATTTGTATTTTGTCCCTCGAAACGAATAAATATTTACAAATTTGATTTTTTTAACACATTGACTGTCATATGATCATATTATAGTGACCGTCACTTTGAACTTACGTGTTATAATATTGTTTACAATGGAAAATTCTCAATACTTGTAAAAATTATAAAAAATAGCAGATATGATGAGTTAACGATAATAGAAGAAATCTTCCATAAAATCACAATAAATACTCGTAACTATATACAATTATGGAAAATTGTTATGTAATTTCCATACATGTACGTCACCGATGTTACAATTGTTTCCGTTAATATCAGTGTCTGATGACTTTCAATGACTCCTATTATCACGTATGACAGTAGCGGCCAAGGCTTTTATCACGATAAGAGTCATGTTGCCTAACAGAAATGTTTGACAAACTTCATTGAAATTTCCTATATATGTATATACACGTAGGATTCATTAAAATAATCTAAAAAATTAATTCTGAAATTGAGATGTTGTAGAAAATAAATTTGTTAATAAAGTTTTATTAACCTTTAGTAAGATCAGATATATAAGTAATGATACCAATTTTAGGTTATGTGTTTCACAATTGTCTAAAATCATTATGTTCTGTTCATCATTATGTTTTGATCTCGCAGAAAACGGTTCTTCGACGGTTTTTCCCTGATTAGTCAACGTGTTAATACATATATTTTTTTACAAGCTGAATCGATTGATCAATTAAAAAGAATAAACAAACATGACTCAATAAAATGTAATTACACCAAATTATCAAAGTTCGAAGACATTATTTTAATATGAATGACTCACGTATATGTCACGCTAATTTTAATACCCACTTTTCATGACATTACTTGTCTTTTTTTTGTTGTTGCAGACAGCAACCGCATCACAGCCGAAAGCAATAAGAATGGCGGGTTCTCCGATGCTAGAAAACAATGATAGAACCGAAGTTCTGGATGAACCACTTTTTAACACACTCGATATCATACTTCTCAGCGCTCTTCTATTAGCTGCATTATGGTGGTTAATGCGTCGTAACAAACAAGAAGAATACACGTCCGTCGCAAAATCCTATTCTATCCAGTAAATATTACGTTTCTATAACTATTTTCAATATTATGAATTTGGTATATTAAGTTCTTCAATTTTAAATAGCTCTTTTCAACAACAAATAATTCTTTTTTCAATTATTTCATGTTAACAGATATGAAATATGACTGAAAAGCATTTAATTACATCAAATTGTTGAAGTTCTACTTTATCAATTTACGATTTACAGTTGTCTGTATTTCAAAAATTCAAAAATTTGAACTAAAAAATTTCATTTTCAAGTTAATATGTTAAAAGAATTAAATTTGAATGAGGTGTAAAAAATAAGTAAGTATTAAGGCAAATTTTAAGTTGTGTAGTTCAAAATTATTTAAAATGAAAGTTTTAGTTTTGCTGTTGACGCGTTAAAAGAGCTATCGAAAACTGAAAAAATTTCGATCCTCGATCCCTATTAATTTCCAAAAAAATGGTTCGCGAAGCTTCTTAGCCAACCAGTATATTATTATTATAGTATTATTCAGCTCGATTCGATCAAATCGATTTTTATTGAGATAGAATGCAGAATAAATCAATTTGGTAATTTTTTTGTAAAAGGCCAACGTTGTTTCCTACGGTAACGCCAACGGAAAATTCGTTCATAAAAAAGCTGAAAACTTCAGGAAGAAGTCTCGTGGTATTTTATGGCAGCCAAACCGGAACTGCCGAAGAATTCGCTGGTCGTCTAGCCAAGGAGGGCATCAGATACAAAATGAAAGGCATGGTGGCTGATCCCGAAGAATGTGACATGGTATTAATTCACTTTCATAAAAAATAATCTTCTTTTCCTCAATGTTTGATTAGACACAAATATTCAAATTCCTTTCCATTATTAATTATTTTTTATACAATTAGAACAAGTTCAGAATGGAAGGGAAAATTATTACAGTACACATCTTTCTGGACTATACCGACATTAGTCGACGTTAGTATCCACAGCTACTATCGTCCTACCGAAAGAAGGCACAGCGTGTTTACATCCCCACTTTTGCTGCAGTCCACTGATTGGCTGTCACTGATTTCGTCACCATTTTCGACCAATACCTGTGAGTCAGCGGACTGCAACAGGAGTGGAGATGTAATTACGCTGTACCTTCTTCTCGTGGAAGGACGATACGTACAGTGCCGATTATGGACGGCATTCGGTATTGCAAGGGTTAAATCGCAATTCTAATAATTAAAGCTTTTATCATAATAAATTTATATAATATACACATACATACACACGATGATCATCGTTACTCGTTCCCTAAATGCTGACTGTAGACTGCAATGATAGTAAAAGGGTTTTAGTCGTTTACTCTTTCAAATACTACGATGGTTTCCAAGAATATAGAATAGACTACTATTTTAAATAACAATACTTTATTGTATAAAATATATTACATTTTTTGGTACAAAAATAAGCTTTATTAGTTAAACAGGAAAAACGTAAGCGTGTTTCGTTGCTTTGTAAGTGGGAAGAACTCGACGGTCGGTAAGCTAAATAGCGACGACGTTACAGATTTGAATCGTGATTTTTTTTTTTTTTTTGTTTATTTGTTTTTCGTTATTTTTATTCTAGATTATAGATCTACAGAAATAATGCAAAGCCAAAACTTATATCAGAATACCACCAAAATAATATAAACTTGTAAAAGGTATTACGCCGTATGCACGTTTCCTATGTAAATCGCCAATTCATTTCTCACAAATAATCTTATATTCTAATTAGAGATAAGCAAATTTTAGTCGCGAATAACGAATAAATATTTTAATTTCGTTTGTAAACTAATTTTTTTAGTTTAAAAAAACTCATTAGTGAATTCTAATTCACGAACGGAATATAAACGAAAGTTAATATACGAATGAATTTAAAATTTTTATTCGCTACTCGTGAATAAATTATACTTATCTCTTATTTTAATATTATTAATTTTATAAAAATTATCAATAAATCGCGATACAACTATATCGACCGTAGACAATGCTGGTTTCCACTGTTCGTTCCTATTTTGTTAAGAATAAATTGATATTAAGAGGGGTAATAGGACAATATTATTTTAAATTAATTTTATCGTACTAGCTCCTGCTTGCAGCGAATTTTTTGTTACATATTTTTGTTATTTAAATTCATACTTGCCAAAACAGAATGTACAGGGATATTTTTGAAATTTTGCAAAACAATTAAATTTGATTTAATTGCTGTTTTCGAAATTATTCCTGACACTAAAACGGTTAATCGGAACTGATCTTTATTCTATTTATCCTTTGTTTCACCATTATAATCTGAAATAGAGTCCCAAGATCGAATAAAAGTAAACAAATAAAAGAGAGTAAATTTTACTTTACGGAAGAAATCTTATCTTAAAACAGAGAAAACGTCACGTTAATGTTATGCTTTTTTACAAATAATATATCGTTATTTATAATGATTGCAATTTGTTATAACAGGAGGAGTTATTAAATCTTAAAACAATTCCAAATAGTTTGGCAGTATTCTGTTTAGCTACGTACGGAGAAGGTGATCCTACCGATAATGCCATGGAATTTGTTGACTGGCTGAAAAATGGCGATGGTGATCTGTCTGGACTTAATTATGCTGTACGTATTAATTCTATTTTCTTTTTAGAAATATTTTTAATAGTCTTTATTTTGAAAAATCACCTACAACAGAAATATTTACATTGGAATGTTTCGAAACCTATAGCTGGTTTTAGAATTTTTCATAAAGATTATATTTTAATATTGTCAATCCATTTTCTATCGTCTGAGAATCGTCTGGCCAAGATTTCTGATCATAATATTGTGTCAGAACTTTATCAAAATGGATCGGTGAGTCACTGGTTAAGTCATAGTTCAAATGAAAGAATACTTCTACTCGTAGCAATATGGCGTCCATTGATTTCCCCTTGCTTAAATATTTAGTAATTTTCATTCGATTAAATTTCTAAGCAATTCTGAATACCATAAATATTTGTTTAAAACGTAATAATAACTTATAATTATGTTCTATTCGATGGATTAATACGATTAGCGTTTAGCATCGTGTTATGTGAGAAACGAGGGTTACGTAAGAAACTTTTATCGATCAGACACCACGTGTGCATGGTCGTAGTCACTAACATTTTCCATTAGTGTACTATTTATCCCGAAAAATAATCGACAAAAATACCGAGATTAAGATAGTAATTTGAATAAATATTAATTAACTTTAGTGAATAAATAATAGATTTTTGGGAATTGTAATTATGGGCTTAAAAAAGTGTGACAAACTTGTACGCGTGTTTATTAAATCTAAGACTCACACCGCCTCTATGCGGCGATTTTCAGCACTGATTTTGGCGCCAAAATTCGAGGTACATTTACAACTATTTTCTAATTAATATTTGTTAAATTAATTCTTCCTCGCTGTTTTGAGATGTTCTGTAATTTTCTGAGAAATTGATTTTCTTTTTTTTTCAATAATGAAATACATAACTCCAACAAGAGAATATATTATTAATATTATGTATTATTATGCTAATAAAAGATTTTAAAAATGTAAGTCTCGATTGTATTTTGAATTAAAAATGTTATAGCTTACAAAATTTTTTAACTTTTCCGCCACCGTTGTAAACATACAATAGTTTCCAGTCCATTTACTCAATATTTATTTTAATTTGTTGCAGGTGTTTGGACTTGGGAATAAAACGTATGAGCATTACAATGAAGTAGCAATTTATGTCGACCATAGATTAGAACAATTAGGTGCCACTCGTGTTTTTGAACTTGGCTTAGGAGACGACGATGCTAAGTAAGTTACCATAATTTCCAAAATCTTCAATGTAAATCAATTGGAACGTTTTTAAAAATTTTTTTACTTGCATCCAATACAAATTACAATTTTTTCCAAATTATTCTAAATTCTTTTACTGGAAAATTCAATATTATTATAGTAATAAACCAGTTTATGTTTCAATTTTTTCAAGTAATATAATTAGAACTCGTAATTTTTCAGTTTCTAAGACCATAAAAAACTTATAATTTATAATTAATATCTTCAAATGTTTGTAGATCTATTTGAAGAATTTTCTAAGTTCCACACAACTATTATACAATAACTTTTGTAAACTAATGGATTTTCTCTATTTACGAATAAATTAAATTAAATAATTATAGTATAGAAGACGATTTCATTACATGGAAAGACAAATTCTGGCCCATTGTCTGTGACTTTTTCGGGATTGAAGGTACAGGTGAAGATGTTAGTATTCGACAATACAAACTCACAGAGCATGTAGACTTGCCAATAGAACGGATTTACACCGGTGAAATAGCTCGTCTTCATTCTTTTAAAAACCAGAGATCGTAAGTTTAACTCAAATTCTTTTTACGTATTATTAGAAAAACTACTGTACTTTAGAAAATATTCATGCATATTCAATTGGTATTATATAGACCATTCGATGCAAAGAACCCTTACTTGGCTCCAGTGAAAGTAAACCATGAACTTCATGGTCCAATGTCAGAGAAATCCTGCATGCACATAGAATTTGACATAGAAGGATCGAAGATGCGTTACGAAGCTGGTGATCATTTAGCCGTGTATCCTGTGAACAATAAAGAATTAGTTAACAAAATTGGAGAAAAATGTGATGTAGATTTGGATACCGTGTTCACTCTCACAAACACAGATGGTGAGTTTTAAAATTACTTTTGGTATTGAAATAATTATTATAAAAAAGAATAGTTTTAGAAAGTTGAAAAGTCAATGATTAAATTTAGAAAGTAATTGCAAGTTGAAATCTTTCGACACCTTTGGTACAAATAGTATTAAGATTGTAAACTAACAATTTAACTTTCAAACTCAATGCTTCAATTTTCAAATTATTACAGTTTTTGATGTCTCCAAATTAATTTCCACGTCTAATACATGTATTTGAAAGTATACACCAGCAATTTAATTTTCTTTCAAACTGGATACTTTAATTCTGAAAATATTATGATTCTAAATTAATTTCTAAGACTAATAGTTTCAGAACCGACGCATTGAGTTAAGTTTGTATACTTTGTGTTGCAGAGGAATCGACAAAGAAGCATCCATTCCCCTGTCCCTGTTCATACAGAACAGCATTGACATATTACTTGGATATTACCAGCAACCCACGTACTCACATTCTGAAGGAGTTGGCAGAATATTGCAGTGATGTAACAGACAAGGAAAAATTAAAGTTAATGACGTCAACTAGCGCGGAAGGGAAAGCTGCATACCAACAATGGGTGGTTCAAGAGAATAGAAACATAGTACACATTTTAGAAGACATTCCTAGCTTAAAACCAGCCTTGGATCATTTGTGTGAACTCCTGCCGAGATTGCAGTGCCGATATTACTCGATTTCCTCCTCCCCCAAGGTAAGAAACATTTGTTAGGATCGTCATTAGAATATCGAACTTCGTTGAATAATGACACCAGGTTACAAAATTGTTATGTAACTTTAATACTGGTAAATCTAATGTCAAGAGTGACACATAAACGGAAATTAGTTGTACAAATGAATTCAAAATTTACATTTTTTAATCGCAAATAAAAGTTTGAAATTAAAATGTCTTCAATGACTTTTAACATTTCAACATAGTTTTAATTTTTGTTCAGTTGCACCCGACCTCGGTTCACATAACCGCTGTTATGATAGAATACAAAACTCCAACGGGTAGGATAAACAGAGGCGTGACGACTAGCTGGCTGAAAGAGAAACATCCGTCGGATCCGCCATCTTACGTTCCGATTTTTGTACGGAAATCACAATTTCGTTTGCCTACTCGAATGGCCACACCCATCATTATGGTTGGGCCAGGCACTGGTATAGCACCGTTCAGAGCATTTATACAAGAACGTGATCTTGCTAGGAAAGAAGGTAACTTATTAATTTAATAAGGAAATTATTTATGAAATGCAGCAAACGAAAAATAAGGACGAAAATCTATTTATTCATTATTCGAAATAATATTTTTCCAACACCGATCCCGTAAAACAACGATTTCTGTTTATAATTCATTGAAAAGTTATCTATTCAGTGAATGCTGATCAAATAAATTGTCATTCACGAAATGTCGATTTGTTCTGTTTCAGGCAAAGAAGTGGGTGATACAATACTATATTTCGGATGCAGAAAGAGAGACCATGATTATCTTTATAAAGATGAACTCGAGGAGTACGTGAAGAACGGTACTTTGATTTTACACACAGCATTTAGCAGAGAACAACCAGAAAAAGTTTATGTTACACATTTATTGGAGAAAAACAAAGACGAATTGTGGAGGATTATCGGTGAACAAAATGGACACATTTATGTCTGTGGGTCAGTATACAATTATCTAATAATATTCAATTTAGAAATTGAGTGTTAAACTTGCTTCAGTTTTAGTTTATGGCTAGAGCTGGACGTACTAATGATTTTTTAAAAATACAATTGGAGATAGATAGTAAATTTTTTTGGGGGGGAAAAAATTTGAATAATTTGGATAGTAGGAGAATAATGAGAAAAGAAATTAAAATTTGCAAAACTATGCCTACCAGTTTAAATTTTAAGCTTTAAAAATTAATAGAAAATAGCTAATATTATTTTTAGAGACAAATCTTAACATTTTTTATGGGAAAAATTCAGATATAGCCTAGCCCTAGTTTCTTTATTTAATTGTCTGGAATGTTTAAAACAATATTTCGATTTATCAGTGATGCTAAAAATATGGCACGAGACGTGCACAATATCTTACTGAAAGTGGTAATGGAGAAAGGAAAGATGTCGGAACTAGATGCAGGGAGTTACATAAAGAAGATGGACTCACAAAAACGTTATTCGAGCGACGTTTGGAGTTGAATATTATGTAATATAATTTCCATAGTTATTTGTAAAACGAATAATCTATGTAAACTTTTTAACACATCTTCGCGAGGAAGGTGTACTTTTATTAACCTTCGTACGGTCGTACGGATAATTCATGTAAACATTGAAAAGAATATCAAGAGATAATTATAAACGTTAGTAAAATCTTTTAATTTCTAATTGTATTTATTATTCGTATAAGTAGCTAACGAATTGTGTATAAAAATTTAACTTCTATTTCTTCGTTTCGATTATATTAACATTTCTGTAGGAATCTATGCAGTGCAATAACGAGTTTAAACTTTTAAGCGGCCTACTGACACTGATACTTATTGCTATACAAATTTCGATACAAGCAACAGGTTTAAGCTGTTAATAGGCCATGCAGGCAATGACATTATGAATGGATTTAAGCGATTCTGATTTCATCGAAACTTCAGGATTACAACCGAACATACATAACGAAGTATCTGCGTATTCGAACAAAAATATGTGGAATGTCGCGTTCCAAGAACTTCTTGCGAAGTGCGGGGAAAACATTTCGCATATTTTTGTTTGAATATGCAGATATTTTGTTAACCCACAAGTATACGTGTAATCTATAAATGTTGATGAATTCTTCCTAAAAATTTTGTCTTAATTAATTTCAACTAGAAAGTATGTACAGTAGTTCCTGAGTAATATACACTGCTTCTGCGACGTGAAGCACATCGAAAGAGGACTACTGTATATTGCTATGTTGAATACTTCAGACTACTCACCAACTGGGATAGTATACCGAGCGTAGTCGAAACAAATGCCGATACGTTAATACATACATTGTATTCAGGCTGTAATTTTGAAATTCCGAAGAAGTTGAAATGATATATTGTTTTAATAATGGGTTTAAGTCTATAGCTCTTATAATGTTGGAAAATAGAATGACGATTCAACGTCGAAAGAGTTATTCGCTTAGATCCATCACTTGTGTCACTGTCTGCATGATCTGCTGATAGCTTAAACCCATTGTTTGGCTCGAAACTAGTATTGCAACAAGTATCAGCATCAGTAGGCCGCTTTACAGTTTATACGTGTATAACATCTGTATAATAACAACGAACAAGAATTGTAGCATAATTAATAAGGGTGTGCGGGTAATTCGAGTAGGGTTTTCGGAACAGCAGAACTGGACAAACTTTATTCACAAATAACCGAATACAAATGTTAGACCAATTCATAAATTAACTGTTATGTAAGTTTCATTCGTAAAATTCATTTATAAATTAGAATCTATTAACGAATTTTTTCTAATCAATATTCTCAGACCAGCAAAGTTTGGTTACAAATGAATTTAATATTTCTATTCGTTATTTGAGAAGAAAATTTGCTTTCTCAACTCTGTCGAACAGCGTCGGACAATGGCGATTTTGAGATTATCGGGACCATTCGAGCCTAGGTGTCAGAATTGCAGATACCGATCAAATTTTCAGTAGTTTTACATAGTTAATATTTTATTACTTTCAAAGTAATTAACTAAAAATTATTTTTTAAATATGCAACATGGTTTCAGAAATATAGAATATTATTAATTTAAAAAGATTGCTGTAAATTCCAATTTCAAGGTTTTAGGTTCGGATCTCTGTTCCCTTTATTTTTATATTTTTCAGAAAAATTGAAAGTGAAATTTTCTGAAATTTGAACTCATCAGAACCTTGAAACACGAATTTACGGATCGTCCATCTTAGAAGCCATTGCAATCGTTCGAAGAAACTATATATTTATATATAACGATTGTAATGGTGTGAAACATAACAATAAATTGGCAATGTGAACAGATTTTGTAAAAGCTAAATAAATTACTACACACGTGCGCGCGTACACAAATATATATATAAAATTGTCTCTACAAAAATTTATTTATAACAAATCTCATTAAAAGCAGTTAGAAAAATTAATTTCTAATGTACTGACCTAGTAAATTTTTTGTTTGTTTTCACCCTATATTACAGATCCATAGGTGTAGTACAAAGTACAAACTTAAATTAGAGTACCACATAACACTGTAAACTTCTAAAAGGAATTACACACTTATCCTATATAAATTACAGACTAACGTCTAACTAACTAACGATTGATTAAACGTTTCTTCCTTTGATGCAAATAATTTTCAATTTATCTAGAATCTAGAAATTACTACGTGTAGCGCCCTCAGTGGCAAAAAAAATTAGTTTAATTTTGTACTATGTTGGGTCAATTTTAGGTATACATTTGGTTAATGATAAAAGTTACACTGAAATGATTTATACACAGTAATAATGATGTTACAAGAAATGATTTATACACAGTAAACAGATAATTTCGACTAAACACACACATTTCCTGTAAAATATTCACGAAAAATACCGCTTGTTTTGTGTCCACCAAAGTAGTGTAACCACTTAAGACTTAAGCGATAGAATTTCGTCACCAAGTATTACAAAGAAGTATGGAAGGTGGAATAAAAATTAAGAAAAATCCAACTGCTATAAGTTAGCAATGCCGACAAAAGCTTTCCATGTACACATTCTAAATCGAAACCTCAAAGTGGTCACTTCGACATTTTCTTCAGTAAATTTTTTCGAATTGTAAGATATACATATATTGAATTTGAAGTTTGTTTCCACTTTAACAAAAAGGAATAAGTTTATTATCGTATATAAAAATAAATACTCCCGCACAAATATATATATGTATGTCAATAGAACGCGTATAGCGAATGGTGAACTATAGTATCTTTATCAATTTATCCTACTAATGATCCGCTAAAAAACTGAAGAAGCCAAACACGGTATCGAGTACGTGTCATGACGTGATTTCTGACGGGCCAATACTGACCTATGCAGCATTGAAGTTGTATTTTAACACAAATATTTATTGAAGTGTTAGAATGTCCGGCCGATAAGGACGACCAAGGATTCATGCTTCTCAGAAAATATTGCATCCGGGTCGTGGTGTTACACTGCATCGTCAAGCGTGCGAAATGGTGGTTGCAGCACAGACAAGGTATATGAGTAGACCTTACACCTTATGGACTTTCGTGGCCCAATCTGACTGCCATACCGACCTGAAAATTCAGGGGTGATTTTAGCGCCCTCTTCTCATGGATGGTGGTCAGTTGATAAACTATTCACTGAATTAGTATTGATGGGCTGACAGCTGTAGTGTGTGCATAAATACATGTGAGTTAACTATGCAGGGATTGAAATTCATTTCTAAATCTGTTGGTAATATTACAAATAGCATGAAAATGATAATGGGGGTTCGAGACTCCATAAAAATGGTTCGAAAAAATACATTGAGTAAAAGATCCACTCGTACACCTCGTCTGACAATGCTCTAGAATCTTTGATGAATCAATGAGAATCAAAACTAACCTAGCGAAGAAGCTCTATATTCATGATGACCTATGCAAGGCGGATCGCAGCCAATTTGCTAATATTATTTAGTTTTTAATTAATAATTGCATTACCCAGATAAGAGTGACACGATTATTAATTAAATGTAAATAATACTACCCAGGTCTCACCACGAGGAGGTTGCTGCGAATGGAGACCCGAAGGGAGATAGATGGAATCCAAGTTCCATCGATCTCCCTTTTACATCCTTAGAAACTAGATTAGTCATGCCAAGTAATTATTTTGTTTAAAAAGGGATGAAGCTAAATTGTTGGAGACGCGACGCGACGCGATGCTGAACCGTGCAGCAGATCTTCGGATCGAATCAACACTACCCTTGGTAGATTGATTTCTATTTCTAGAAATCGATCTATCATTGGCAGGCGACTAGATCTTTCGGACAAACTGGACGGCCGATCACATGTTTCGTTCGACAAAACAGTGGTGACCGAAGCAAGAGACGAGAGAACGAGTCGAGAGAAGCTACTTGTTAAATAATTACTTGGCAATATTAGGAGACGCATACAATAGGGACTTAAAATTAACGTCGAAGCTCAAGTCTAGTCAAGTTGAAGCTAAAATTCGGACGATAGAAGGAAACAAAGTTCCTTGGATGTTAGTTGTACCAAGCAATTATATGGTTAAAAAGAGGGATGAAGCTAAATCGTGGGATACGCGACGCGACGCGACGCGATGCTGAACCGTGCAGCGGATCCGAGGATCAAACCTACTGCCCTTGCTAACTCGATCTCAACAAGAAAACAGATAACTGCAACTCCGAATCGAGGTCTCCATTTCTCCAACGCAACCCGCCGGGAGCCCGAAGGACCCGACTTAGGCTGTCTGACAAAGAGAGAGTACCTGAGACAGAGTCGACTTCCGCTGGAAGGTATGCGTTTCCGCAGAATACGGAAACTCCACACCTTCCAGCGAAGTGCCGTTTTCCCTCAATCAAGCTTACCAAGGGAAGGCAATTAGATCTTTCGGACCAGATACACGGCCGATCACGTGTTTCAATCGATGAAACAGTGGTGACCGAAGCTAGGAACGAGGGAACGAGAAAACGAGAAGCTACTTATTGAATAATTGCTTGGTAAAACGCACAAATATGTAGAATAAAGAAATCTTCGACGTTAATTTTAAGATTCGCGACGAAGCTTAAATATAACCGACTTAGAATTAAATGTCCCTCGGCGGATGTAGCGTACTCCCTCGATGTCCCTGCGAATAATCTGAAACTAAAATTGATACCCATATTAGTGACATACGAAAGGAAATTTAATAAACACCATGCAAACTAGACGAAGCGATGGAATAATTAGTCGTGCTGATGTACCTAAAAGTGAGAATCTATAACATTCTCGATGCTAGGCCTACCTAAGGAAATGTACAAAGTTTACACATGTTACAAACAAAGTATTCTACCTATACTTGCGTAACGAGAGTATAATGTCGAAGTAAAATAGCAAATGACTACAAAAATTGTTCGAAGAACTATACAAATTTCAAAGACGAACAGAAACAAAGATTGAAAATCCAACGCAGAATTGAAAATCCAACGATGAAATCAAAGAATGAAAATACCCAAGAATTAAACAAAATATCTTAGCGAAATAGAACAAGAATAAAAATCTTATTCTAATTAGTGACATCGAAATTCATAAAATAATATACAAACAAAAATGGTAAACATGATTCAACACAATTATGCCAATTGAAAAAATAAGGCAGAAGTAGAAATAGAGGAGGAACACATAATAGCCAGATAAAACCGGACAGTAAAACAACACCGAATTATGACCAAACAAATAAAATAAACTGGTCAATTCTGTGATAATAACATAAAGAAGTAAAGTGAACTTACTACTTGTTGAACATTAGTTACCATTACCAAGGAAGCAGCACCAGAGGTCCACCTGTAACATAAGAAACGATTCGTAATTTAGCAAAAGCGTTAGACAGTTCCATAACGTTGAATTGGTATCAAACGACAAGATAGAAGTGGGGAGAGCAATTTTAAATAGTTCTTACCAGTGGTCATCACGGTCCGGCACTGGTCAGTAGTGGTCAGTCGTCGGATCCCCACTGGTCAGCACTGGTCAGTAGTGGTCAGTCCTGGTCACTCCTGGTCAGTCCTGGTCAGTCCTGGTCACTCCTGGTCACTCCTGGTCCCCCCAGTGGTCACCGCTCCACGAATGGCCTGACTTCGGCCCGCGAGACCCGATTCCCCTGGATGCTCCAGGGGAACTGAAGAATGTTTGTCCAGCGGTAGCCTTCCAGTGGGGAAGTCGAAGAGTGGGGAGACAGTGTCAACATGAAGAGATAAGAACCGTTAGAGAACAATTCTATTTCGATTGGTCCCATCTCTTGACCCTTTCTGGTTCTTTACTGGACCGCTGACCTTAATGTCAACCTCACTGTTGACCACCAGTGACCATAAGCTAGCCATTAATCGACCCATTAAAACCATTACGAAGATTAAAGCCTTCTTACGAGGATCCCCTTACAATTTGATGCATGGTCTTTTTAACATTTTGTTCCACTTTGGAGGAGAGTATCTTATGTTATAAGACACTCGTGGTACAGCGATAGCGTTCATCCCACTAACGATAGGTCTAGTCTTTACCTCGGATTTCAGCTGTTTCGAAAGCAAGAAAGAAAGACTCACATTCGCCTTCTTTCTTGAATTCTCGAAGCTGTCCATGCGTAAATACATGTGAGTTGCGGTATACGTATCATTGAGATACATCCTTAGCTATTTTAATAATCTTGAAATTTTTAAATAACCTTAATCGATTGATTACTCCAATGAAATTAATCGATTAATGTCCAATTATGGACCGTACAGTTTTCATTTCGTTAAAAAATAATAAAATTTCTGAAATTTCATTTTCTGTCTCACTTCCTCTTGTATTAATTTCTAAATCTGTTGGTAACGTTGCGAGTGACACGGAAATGGTAATGGGGCTTTAGAGCCCCAGAGAAACGGGTCGAAAAAATACATTAGGTGATAGGTCTACTCGTATACCTCGTCGGTGTTGTAACTTTAAAACGACAACAGTATTTCCGTCGATAAACTAACAATAAAAGAAAGAAAAAGAAAGTAGGAAAGCACGGGCGTGCTTACATGGATTTCTTTTGTTCCCTTCCCACCGTTTCTTTCAGGAATTTTGAAGGCCGAGTGCAATGCGGCCAGTAAATTCAGTGCTTGTGTCGTTTAGAGTTTCGTGTTTTTCGCAGCATAGCTGCTTCTAATAGATTATAGTTCGCATTTTAAGGACTCGCGAAAGTAGAGTCAGTGTTTATTGCACACATATAAATTTCTTTCAGAGCATCGGAGCTCTTTTTCCTTTACAAATCGCGACTGTAGAATCATTTGTTCGCCGATATTGATTTTCGGTCGCGTACATTAATTAATTAACATTAGTCTTTCACATATTTTAGAATTTTTATTTTTAGAATTAAATTTATTCGTTATCGGTATTAGAATCAGTGCATCGTCGAAGAGGAATTTTGAGCGATTCTCCACGAAAGAAAAATGTAAGTATTGCTCAGTTTTGAATATGTTGAGATTTTTATATGAAATTAGAACTCTTCATAATTTTAACAAGAAATTATAATTATTTTCTTCTGATTTACAGTTTTTGAGTCTCATCTCCAAATCCATGACTACTACAGAACCAGGCAGACGACTTGGTCGGTCATTCATCATGGTTTCCCAAAAGTATTTCCTATCGCAGCAAATCGCTGAGCTGGGACGGCTCAGGGTTTTATCAATAACATTCCCCTTTTTTTCGATCTAAGAAAACGGGTGATTATCACGAAAAATAGGTGATCCCCGTCTCAAAGACTGGTTTATAAATAACGCTCCATAGCATTCTATCGGAATCAATATACCTCCAACAACCGTGTCACGACAAGATGTTATACAGTAATGATTCTTAAAATGAGCCCCAAACGTGATTCGTAAGTAGAACATTTCTATCCCATCCAACTTGGGAGATCCCCCTTAAAGCCCAGTGAAACGTAAAACAATGCTCTTATGAAAAACCACCGGCGCACTCGGTTTCTTTGTCAGATCCCGTCAACTGGCATGTAAAACTCATAACTTATTAGCTGTAGTCGTAGAAAGATATTCTTAAAAATATACTATTTGTCACGTTAAATTGTTCGATACGTTATCAAAACAACGTCATGTTCCGCCATTCATTATACGGTATGCATGGTACCGTAACATCGGTAACATCCAATAAGATTCATCACCAGGTGCTCACCAAAGTAGCCATGCTCAATGAGCACCTATGTCAATCTGTAGGACAGCCTAACCGGTTTGTCCTACCACTTTTGCCAGTGTGGCAGCACTGCACTAATAGACCGTTACGCGACTCTGCCGCCATCAATAAGGTGACGGAAGACGGTACCATATACATGTTCCGTTGGACTTGGCGCCTTGCCCCTTCGACTGCTTGCCTCCTCTCCTCCGGTGGTCTTCCTGCATTGCAATATCTGCATATTGTGGAACATAAATATCTGTTTAAAGATTTTTCATTACTTTTATTTCACAGAAGTACGCGATTTCAAGACGATATTTTCGATATTTTCTTTTCATTATTATACTTATATTCTCGGACAATCGAGGCTCAAAATTTTATGCCGATTGTCAAGGTCGGATTTCAGCTGTTGGAAAAAGGAGAGAGATTGATGCATTCAATTATGTCAAATCTGGTCACATTGCTCACAAGTCCCTAACCTCCAAACCCCAACCCATGTGACAGAAAAAAGCATTACGTTTATTCTATATTCTATATCTCGTCTATGACTATAATCTACTACTACACTGCTGAGTGCTGGCCAATATTTTAGGTTCACTTCATTTTTGGCTTGTTTATTGTTATAGTTAGATCTGTTGCTTTTTTTTGCAGAATTATGTAAAAATACACGAAAGACAATAAATTGTTACCCTTTTAGAGAAAACTACTGTTTGCAAAATGGACAAAATAACCATTTATTTGTAAACTAATGACAATGAAAATTGTTCTTAGTGAATTAGAAAATTTTTGATTTCATACTGCTTACATGATTTTCTATTAAATCTTGATCAATTTTGGAATATTTTTCCGAATGGTAAAAGGAAAGAAACAAATCATATGCAAATACCATAAAGAGTTACCGTTTTGCAATTTATATTCATGTATTTCTTTTGAACATGATTCTTTTTTCATTTACAAATATTTTACTACTGGACTTTTTGTTCAGGGAATTAATTTTAAAGAATAATCATTAGATTTTTTAGTTTCATTTTCTCCTGGATTATTAACATAATTGTTAATAACACATAAAGAACGGGTCAATTCTCTCGTAATGTACCAATTGCTGTATCCGGTTTTCTTCTTAGTATTTATCTGACCTTTTTTGAACTCTGTTAATTTTATAAGACTTAAAGACTTAGTTTATCCTGTAGACAGCATTTTTCTATTCCTATAAAGTTTCCTGTAAATATTGAACAATTTTTTTCATAGGTTTATCTTTCGTGTATTTTTACATAATGTTCCAAAAGAAAAAAGCAATAGTTCTGTCACTATAAACAAGACAAAAATGAAGTGAACTTATAATATTAGTCAGCAATATACATATAATCACAAATGAGGTATAGAACTTCCATAATGTAAGAGAGATATCATTCAAGGGATTTTATGTTACGTGAAAACAGAAACCGATTTCTTCGGTTTTATGGTTATGTTCTCCAAGGCATGCACATAACCAACTAAAACAAAGTGTTTATACTATTAAATATTAATACTGTATATTATTAGAATGTACTGAAATAAGATTAATCTGAAGAGTTGAAAATTCCACTCGCAATGAACAATTTAGTAAGGTCGTGTTTTTTCACGAGAAGTTTGAACATTCGACGTTTGCATTCTGTAAAATATACGCTAGACGCCGAAAATAGACAATTGTACGAGGATATTTTTCCTGATATATGTGAGTAAGTATTGTTAACAAATATCATTTACTACATGTTTTATATAAATGGCTCACAGCACGTATATTTTACATTCATTCTTCATTTTTGTTCCAACACTGTACAAATATAATTTTGTTTGACTTTCAAAACTGTATAGTACATTCCTTTCGATGTTTATATCATCTTAAAATAATAACAAATTGTATAAATATATTTCTAAAATTGGTATAACAAAAATATAGCATACTGTATAAATATAACATTTTTTTAATTTTCAAAACCCATTGCAAAGAAATATATCTTACATCTCCTAAATGATAGAATTATTTTTGAAAATTATAAAAGATTCTCTGATAGGATAACATAAAAATAATTTAAATCAAAATTTATTATTTGCTATTATAATTCATAAATTAAATTTCCTTTCTATTTTCTTCATAAAAGTATGAAAATAAATTAAAAATTCATATTTACTGCTCCTAATAATCTCCTCTTAACATTAAACTTCTTTACTATTTGATATAATATAGTCTTCTTTTGTACTTGACTAACTATTATGTACTTACTTAAATACCCTAAGTCATAGCTATACAACTAAATGCACAACTGAGATATATCTATTCCTTTTTAAAAAGTTAATTTTTAAAATACTAACATTGTATTTACACAATCAGTCAACATAAACTAAATTCTTAGAAAGGACATACAGAAATTGTGGAAGAGCCCTCCGCAATGTGTCTACACAGGGTTCGATCCAACTGCAGAGAGCTTGCACATAGGAAATTTACTAGTTCTGATGAATCTCCTCCATTGGCAACGCTGTGGTCATCAAGTGATCATTCTCTTAGGAGGTGGTACAGGTTTGATCGGTGATCCAAGCTTCAGGAAATCAGAACGTGTTGAAATGGAAGATGTTGTGTTGCATGAAAATATAAAATCTATACGAAACGACATAAAGAAGATCTTCAAGAACCATGAGAGATACTTTTGCAGAAATGTGAGAAGTCTGATTCCTGTGATCATACATAACAATTTAGAGTGGTACAATGATATGAATATAATCTCCTTTATTAGGGAGATTGGAAAATATTTTAGAATGGGCACTATGTTGGGTCGTACCTCCGTCCAGTCTAGATTAGAATCCGACAGTGGTATGAGTTTCACAGAATTCAGTTATCCTCTGTTTCAAGGCTACGACTGGCTACATTTGCAGCGTACATACAACTGCAACTTCCAAGTTGGTGGCCAGGATCAGATGGGAAACATAATGTCTGGCTATGATCTGGTAACCAAGTACACCAAAAAGCAAGTTTATGGATTGACCCTGCCATTGGTCACAGCCGAAGGTGGAAAAAAGCTTGGAAAGTCTGTTGGCAATGCGGTTTGGCTTTCTTCTTCCAAGTCTTCTAGCTTTCAGCTCTATCAGTACTTTATTCGAACAGAAGACGCTGATGTAGAAAAGTTTCTTCAATATTTTACGTTTCTACCTTTGTACAAGGTGAAAAGTATTGTAGAAGAACATTTTAAGAATCCGAATTTGAGGAAGGCGCAGAGAATTCTGGCGGAGCAAGTTACATTACTGGTTCATGGTGGTAAGGAAATAATTTAATAGAAACAGTGCTTAATAAACAAGGCCTTGGTTTTTTAAATGTTGAGGAACTTGTTTCTTGTAGAAGAGGGACTATTGGTAGCAAAAAGAGCATCCACAATTCTTTACGACAAATCCATCGAATCTTTGTCGAGAATAAACGCGAACGATCTGGTCGAATTGTTGGAAGGTGCCACGATAGTGGAAATTTTCTCCGAACCTGGTCTCAGCATTTACGACTTGGCGATGAAAGCAAAGTGTTTCGAGAAAGAACATGACGCAAGGAGGATTATTCTAGCTGGTGGTTTCTACGTTAATTATGCCAAGATTACTAATACAGAAGAAGTTATCGTCCCTGGAATACATATATTAAGCAACAATATAACGTTGCTCAGGGTTGGAAAAAAATCTTATTATATTGTAAAATGGCTAGGAAATGAAATTTAAGTTCGTTAAAATACTGTTGGAGACTTTTGAGTAAATTTCAGATTACAAATATTAAAAAAGGTGTTTTATTAACAAATACAAAATAGCAATTATATTATATTTCACATTTTTATAGAATTATTATATTAGTGAATCTTCTGAACGAATGTACTCTCCTATATCAGCTTGGTGGAAACATACAGTTGCCATTGGATCCGCGTATTTACAATCCGTTGTACTTTTCGCAGTCACGCCAAAACCCTAAACAAATTCGTTAATTATACAATATTAATATTCTTAGTAGTTGTACTGTTGGTAGAGATATAGAGAACATAGGATGATCATTAATATTTTTTAAAATATAATCTTAATATTCTCAATGAAAAATAGTATCGATCCATTTAAGTCCAAAAGTCGTTGGTTCAGGAGATATTTTTAAAATTACGTATGCTCGGAAATAAAGTTTAATAATATACCAGTGGTATGTCGTTTGTCGAAAAAATAACCACCCCCTGATACTTGGGGGTATTTTCTGTAATACGGCTCAGTCCAGACTTTGAAACATGGTGTCCATAGAGAAATTGTTGCTCTGCAGATGGTTTCAGCCAGATTTTATACTGAAGTAGAAATTACAAATACAATTATAGTCATTGTATATTATTCATCAACTTAATCTTTAATTAAGCTTCTCAACATAATTTCTTGGTACTTGCAATTTAATTATAGACTTAAAACGAATATCATAAACAATACAAAGTATATTGTTATTAAATATATTATTCATAAAACAAAAAATAATGCTCTGATAGGATACTGAGAGGAATATAGTTACTTGTGAGTATGGAGCCAGATGATACAATGCAGTGACATGTAGCCTGAATTTTCCTGATTTTGTGAATTTTCCAAAACAAGTTCCAAAGCTTGCTAGTCGATCCGGGGTTACCATGCTAGCTAATGGCAGGATTTTCTCCGAAACATAATACACCCTTCCCTTCCTTTCTCGGAAACAATAAATACCATCGGGACGGTCAATTAAGACCTTCACATTGTCTCCAATACTAAAACATAAGTTTCTTGTATAATACATCGATTTTGACTGTTATACAATAACAATCAAAATAAATTTAAAATTACAGAAGCATCTAGGTAGTTCAATGTTTTATTATAAATTTACAAACAAAAACATATAAAAGTAGAGGTTATGACACTTACTACTTCGTTAATTTTTCCAAAACAAGCTTCGTTTTTTCTTCGGTCAAACGTTTCATTCTTCTAATATATTATTAAATACTGAAAGATTCTGGAAAAATTAAATCCGCGCGATTAGGTGTCATTTACTAACGTTTCACCGAATAATTTATTAGTATACAACAGTTTATACTGTTCATGTGATATTTATACTGTGCACGTGTTTCGTGTACGATACTATCTAAATACGAATAATTGTTAAAAAACAAATGATTAATGTCTAATTTATTTTTATAAACAATTTTCATTTCGATCGTATCAATTTCATCGTATATACCTAGTTTGCATATTAATACACTACTGTATTAAATTATAATTTAATATTTTGTAGTATATCCTTTTTATTTCACTATTTCTATTAATCTATTTGGTATAGAATAGACAGAGTTCTTTGTTAAATTATTACTGATTTTAGACCATTCTGCTGAAATTATTTGTTTTAATTCTGATTTATTCGAAATATGGTGTTTACGAATATTTTTTTCCAGTTGATACCAAGTATTTGGATTAAGATACGGAATTTGGTGAGGTGTTATGCAGGTGCATTATCTTGCTAAAAATAGAAGTTTGCTGGTAATTTCAATTTTCCTGCACTTGCATTCAAATTTTCTTTTAAAAATTTTTGCATCTACTGAATTTTCAATGAACACTAGTTCCTCAGATTTTGACGAGTTATATATCCCTATACACATACAAATTCTACCCCCTCCATGTTTAATTGTAGCTTGGTGATTTTTTACGTCCAATTCAGTATTGCGTTTTCTCCATACTAACTTCTGGCCACCCGATTTGAAAATATTAAATCTTTTTTTTATCAAAAAACAAAACTTGGTTTCAAAAGTTTTTTTTTTAATTAATTTCGTTAATATACAGTTTTCTGTGAGCGATGCATGCCGAATATCCAGCAACGTTCAAGATTCTGCAAATTGTTTTCAAATTAATATCTAAATTATAATCTTCTGCAAATAGCGCTGCGATTTTTGACGAATTTATTCGCGGTTTTTGTTGTATTAATTATTTTCTTTCTTTCTGATAATCTCGGGGGACGATTACCTCGTATGTGATTATCGATATTTAACATGTTTGCAAATCTTTTGATTAGATTTTGAATTGTAAAACGACTTCTTTGCATTATTCATTATATCTTTGAATAAGATTTGCCTTGCTGATACAAATTAAATATTATTTTTCTTTCTCCAAACGCAATCAGACTCACAACCAACTATTGAAATTACTGTTGGAATCAGTGTGGCCAGATTTGGCGTAATTGAGTGCAACGACGGCGACATTAGCATTTTTACTTTTCGATCTATTATAAGTAACATAACGAAAAGAAAATATCGAACATTGTTTTTAGCGGAAATATACGTTTTGAGACCCACTGATCATATTGTGACTATTAAAAAAAAATTGTTTTTTATGCCTATTTACACACATAGGTACTGTTCTCCGCTGATTTGAAGTCCCGTGGCAGGAATGCGAGAAAAGTAGAAGGGATACACCTATTTTCACATACACATTCCTCCTCTTGCCCCTGTGCCGTCTCGCGGGACATCAAGTCAGCAGACTACAGTATGTACGTATGCTATTAACATGATTGCGTCTAAGCGGCTCAATAAATTTCAATGAAACTATACATTTATATTTTATGTTCTCGTTTTAAAATCTGATTAGATTTTGAACGTAATCAGATCAATAGAAAAAGTATTGCTTGCACGCTGACAAAAAAAAAAACTTCACTCCGACGCGTCACGCTGGTCACGCACCCCCTTCTAAAGGCATCGCACTAAGGGTTTGTTTGGAAGGAACGAGACGGCGTCGGAGTTTTCATTAACACATCGCGAACGAGAAAAAGACGCTTTTATAACACCACCGAAATCGCTTCGTCTTACAACTCGATTAAACCACAGTGCATGGTTACAGTGCATGTGTTTTAAAACGAATTAGAATTCGTGCGACATCGTATTATGTCTCACTTTGTCGTTCCTACAGTACCACGACGTAGATGCAACAAGACACAACATTCTGCTTCGTAATCGCACTATTTACAAAAAGCAATTACATTAGCAAAAATTTACAACAAAAAACTGATTAATAAAATACAATGATATTTACAACAAGCATGCAGTGTGCACATTGTTGTTTTACACATCGTTACATATTATTTTTGTATGTAACGTTAAATAAAATATATGTGTAACATTTGATTCTGTGTAAATTGATGTGGTTATTGAAAAACATAGCGGGAAAAAGTTAGTATTAATCTACTCCTGTAATAATTAATTCTTCTGTTTAGGTCATATCTGTAAAATATATTTGCTATTGAACGTTGCTATAGTGTGAACGGTATTGGCCAAGAGTGGACTCTCACTTTAACAAACTTTATTAATAAGTTCAGTTTCAAAATATGTAGTTTTTAGTTAACCCGTTCCAGTCAATTGACATGTGTTTAAATTTCATTTAATATAACTAAATTATTTTCTTCTTTGCAATTAAACGCATTCTCGCGTGCAGCTATTTATATTTCCTACCAGTTCTCGTTGAACTGGGTATAATGTATATTTCAGGCTTAGGGACTTTCTTCTGGATTCTAGTAATTTTGTTGTGTTGTTGGGGAATTCCATAGGTCTAACAAAATGCGGCGCTGCGTGTGTTGGACCGTTGGCAGTGCGGCTTGCCATACTATCTTTTGTATCTTGTTGGGCCGGCGGCGTGCGTGAAAATTATTGCCACTGAGAGTCAGCCTTGCCCACCGTGTTCAACGAATATGATAGTTTAAAACGGCCATACGCGACTCTCCTCTTATTTATTCGAGTCCCCGTCTTTCCGTGTGCACAAACCAAGGAAAACGACAATCCTCCGTCAATCTACCTTGCGTCGTCTTCCTCCATCGACACGTTCTCGAAGCTGCTTCCTTGGCCCACTCGAGGTATGTATCTTCGTTCTCATCTTTTGCACAATTTTTCTATTTCCTCAGTTACTAAATCATCTATTTTTCAATCATTCTTTCCTGATTCAGTTTCAACTTCACTATTTTGCAAATTTAAAACCACTGTGAAAGTTAAAACCTGTCCGAACCATTTATTTGAGAATTATGTGCATTTTTTTCAACATGATTTTTCGTAATATTGTTAAAATTGTCGATATCACCGATATAGTACTTATCTCTAACATTATTATTGTGTTTTGGTGTGTCTATATCTTACATTCTCATTTATAATTATTTTCACTAGCATTTTCCTTGGAATTTCAATTTGAACTAAATATTTCGTTACTTTTGAACATTCCACATTCTTCCGGTCCACGGTTATTTATATAAAACCTTTGATTATTTATTTTTCAGACATTCCAATTCTTTATTTTACTATTTTTTTACCCAAAACTGCTGTGAAAATTTGAACCTTACCACCATCTAATATTAACTACTTACTTAAGAATTTTCTGCATTTTTCTTAATTCGATTTCTTCTAATATCGTTAAAACAATCGATAGTATCGATATATATTCTCATTTCTAATTATTGCGTTTATCTTTCACCTTACACCCTTGTTTACAATTATTTTCCCTAGTATTTTCTTTGGAATTTCAATTAGGACTAAAGTTTTGTTGCTTTTTAATGTTTTATTCTGTTCTAACTCACGATTATTTATATAAAACTTTCGATTACCGTTTTAATATTAGGTTAGGATATTAAATCCTAGGTATCATTTCTTAAGTTAAGTGTAATATATACAAATTATTTCACAATTTCTTTTTCTTGAAATGAAATTAAATAAATTTTTTTTAAATCAAATGGAAAAGTGTAGTAAAAATTGTTCGATTGTATATTTTATATTCCGAAGTATTGTTTCAATTTCGTATCGCACTGTACCATCATAAATAAGTAACGATAATGTATATAGACGAATAGAAAACATGATATTTTGTTATCGATTAATACGTAATCTGTAAAATACTTATTTATAACGTGATTCCTTATGGCGAAATTTGATAAATGTTGGAAGTTTATCGATGTTTCATTATCGTTTGTAAAACCTATTTATCAGTGTTACGCAGAATCGTCCCCACTTTATTCTTATAAACATAAGTTTAGCTGCGTTATCGACAATAACACGTGGTCAAGATTGCTTTTCGAAACTACTCAAACTACATACTATCTTCCCTCGATTACCATAATAGTTAGTTATTAATTATTTTTTATATTTTCTTACGAAAATTTAAGATGAGCCAAACTGAAAGATCGAAAATATTATTACCTTTTTGTTAAGAAGAATAAACATTCTAATTTTCTATTAGATCACAATAAACCAGTAACTTTCATGCAATAAATCACAAATTTTTAATTTTCCTACATGAACAAGGGACGAATTTTACGGTTTGAATTTGAGTATTTTTTAATTTTCTAACATAATCGAAAAAATCGAATCAAACATTTGACATTAGATTACAAAAAGAACTGTGAAAACGAATTATACATGCGATGACCAAGATATTAAAATGTTAATACGATCATATTTAATGAGTATGTACAGTTTATTACGTTTTTTTTGTTGCGCTGGCAAATGTACGCAAATGTATACGTCTGCAAAAATGTGAATATATTTCACTGTTTTTCCTTAACCCCTTAAGGCCCTCATTAAAATAGAAAGTGACACTCCATCTTTGAAAACTCGAAAGCAAAGACACTCCAACACTGTGAAATATAAATAAGCGGATTCAGAATAAGTACTTAATTTATCAATTATAGAATCGAAGCAAAGGTAAAATAAAATTAATACTGAACCTACTGTACAGCATTTTATATTATCGATCATTTTCTTCGTTGAATTATTTTCAGTTGGCTGAGAAAACAAAGTCAACAATATTTTTGTAAGTTTTTAGAAATTAAAACTTTATATTATTATACCAGAAACGTGTATTGTATAATTATAGTCAACATCTTATTATTTGTTTTACGTTATTTATGAAAGACAGAAATTGGAAGAATTCTATTTCACACTTCAAATTAACAAAATAAAATATTTTATTTGTTGGAAAAATTCTTTAAAATAGTATTTTATTAGAATTTTACTGAAAAATTGTTTCTGTTATATGTAATTTATTACTAAGAAATAAAATAAAGTACTTGATTACAAGTAAATACAATTTATTTACTGTTTTTCAGAGAATCTAGTATTTGCAAAATGTATAATTTAAATTATGGTTCTATTATGCATTCTATTGTTATGTAGAAGTGTAAAAAAAGTTACATATACAAGTATAAGATGCAAATACGCTTCATTTACTTATAACATTCTAACTAAAAGTTTCAATCCGGTATCTCTACTACAAGGGTAATTACGGGGTGAAAATCATTTTTTGGTTTATCCTTAATATCTCTCGTTCTACTCAATTAAAGATTATGAAAACAAATCATGGTTATTCTATCGATTGATGTACATGTTTGAGAATTTTTTCAGAATTTTTGGATGCAAATTCGATTTTTAAAAAATTCGAAAATATTTTAACCGTCGATTTTTTGTCAAAGTTATCAAGTGACCACATTTGTTTTTATACAGTATAAAGCTCTCAAAAGAATTAGTAATCCCTAATTTTTTCAGATTTTTCGAAGGGGTGGAACGTAGTCAAAAAAATAAAAAATGATTAAAAAATAGTGAAAAAGCTTTATATTGTCTTAATTACTTACGTGACCACGCTCATATTTTTACAGCTATAGCGTAACATTATGACTATTAATGCGTAATTTTTTCAGATTTTTTGGAAAAGTGCATTATTGTTAAATAAATATGAATTCATATTTCCTACTTTTTCATACCAAAAAAGGCCGCACATGCTTTTAAAATAAATATAATTAAAATATATTTGTTTACATACTTTGTTAACTGGTCGCTAAATGTAGTTTCAAATATGTACGTGTGATACTGGACTCTAGTTGATTAGAACCACTACGGCGCAGCGCGATGCGCTGATTATTTCGCTAAACCATGCGCGACATTGCCAACATTTTGATCATTTAACATTTAAATTTTGTTATTTACTTTGTTCTATTTAAATTACCATACCTTTTTAAAAAACGTTATATGACGGAGAGGATATGCTTTTTTAAATTTTAAATTTTACAAACAAGTGTAAATTTTGTTTCTTCTTATTCATTAACCATTTCCTGCCGTGTGTACCATATTCGGTACACGCTGAAACTGATTATCTACGCCAAATGATATTTTTCTTATTAAGGGATAAAAGGGTAAATAAATAAATTATTAATACACAAATAGAAAAAATAGGTAAATTTTACAGATTTATTAAACCTCAAAGCGTGTACCGTTTTCAATTTTCAATTTGTTAATAATTACTAAACAAAGTTGCTTTTCATTCGATTAAAATTCATACTTTAATACTATTTTAAATCTAATAAAATTTAATTATTTAAACGAAACGATATCTCTCTGCGGATCTACTGAAAAATATTTTCTTTATTAGAGAAGATTGAGAAAGAAATTTATCGTTTACAAGCGTGGATAAAAACCGTGTTTTTCATTCCTTTATTTATTTCATACTTTTTCAGTTTTACTATTGTTGAAAATTAAGTAAAACTATTTCTTAGTTCGATAATAAAAATCTATTTATAAATCAATGTAGGCAAATTTATTTTGCCACTCAAAACAACGTGTTCCCTTCTCTAATTTTACTAAACGAGTAAAAATTAACGCGCGTTTAACGATATAAAGGACTTTGTACCAATCGGACGATATCTACTTCGTCACTGTGAAAATAACTCATTTTCTTCAATCAATAATCACGATATCGATTGAAACACTGCTTTATTACGGTGATCATTTAGATCTGAAAATAATGAAATTAAATAATAGAAAGTATAGATTTTTAAAACGAACGTTAACAAAAATTTTAATTCTAATCTAGAATGAATTAAATCGTAGATAGTGTTTGAAATACTCGAAAAATTAATAAATATTTTTAGTTAAATAATATAATTGATAATATTAGTTTGAAATAATTGTGTAATATTTAAACAACTTGGCAGTAATTAAAATTAGTTAATATTCATCGATGCTTCCATCCTAACAACGGAAAAAAAAAAATATTAATTCTGCTTAAAAATTGCTGATTATTTCATATGTAAATTTCGAATTCAATGGTCAAACAATATTTTATTTTAGACAGTAAGTGTATATTTGTAAAGAAAATGTTCGTTCGGAAAAATGATTTAAAATATTATGAGATACTTGTGAGCGACGGTAATTTGGATTTAGTGTGATTTATAACTAAAAATAGAGATCGGAAATTAGTAGAAAAAATTAGATTTTTGGTAAATAATGAATAGAAACGATAAAACCTCGAATTTTTTGTAGTAATTAAACGGAGGAACAAGATCGAGGGTTAAAGGTGAACAGGTTTTTGTACCAGACTGAAAAAAATATGAGTTTCTGATATAATTTATGTAGATATTTCGTGGCATTGGTATTTGACGCAATCGCTGTGGCTCCGTTTAAATATGTATAACGCTTTTTTATAATTTGATAAATACACATCCACGTAGAGCGACTTTTTTCACGCGGACAGAGTCCAATACAATTTCAGAAATCTTATGTTCGTTAATACGTGAATAAACATTTTCCTTCCATTTTCCACGAAAACAAGCACGCGTATGTATAATTTAAGAGCCGCACCTTTCAACGAATCATTGCTTTTCTTATAACGGGTAAAGTCTGACTGGAAATTTTGTAAATTTTTCTTCGAAAATTAGATCGAAAGGAGGATTGCCAATTTTTAATATTTTATACATTTAAAGATACTTAATACAAACAATTATATTTAAAAATGCTATAAACAAACTTAAACATATTATTACACAATTTATTTTTTTTTATTGGGTTTAAATATTGTACCGAATGTCGTTAACGAATTAGTTTGGATGAATAATAGAATTTAAAACAGAACGATGAACTTCAACTTGAATTTGAAAAAGAATCAATGGTCTCTTTTAGTATAAATCGATGTTTATACTAGTATCGAGAATAGGATCGAGAATTGATATAAAGTATACGTTTGATCAGTTATAAGAGAAATGTTTCGAAAACAATGCGATTTCTATCCTATACTATCTATTTTTATTTGTCGATTTGCTTCAAGGCCCACTCAATAGCCAACTTTGTTACTTTTATTCCATTCTACGCGGGCAAAAGAAAATCTTTCGTACGAAATATTTTTGTACAAAGCTTCGTATTAAAAAAATATTTAATAAGATTAAATATTTTTCCGTTTCGATGCATTTAGAAAGTTACGATCGATATATTTTGATAATAATCCATTTTCGAAAGAAATGGTCAAAACAATATGTTATATGTTAACTATATGTTAATTATATTTCATAAGTGTTTTCAATGTCATCTAAAAGTCCTTCTCTTTTTTTTTTCTTCCTTTTTTTTTCTTCTTTTTTTTTTAATGGAAACATATATTACTATTTGAGGACTCTCATTCTATAGAAAACAAAGAAAAACTTGTTGAAATAATTTTTGAATTACACTTTGCGTTAAAAAGATATTTAGTTAAAAGAATGCTTTGCGCCTGAATGTGTTAAATTTTTCGTTTCGAAAGTATTTATTAAAGCAATGCACAAAATTAAACGTTAAAAAATTAGCAGACTCGCCATAAATGTCTACTCATAATTTATCGTTTAAGAATAAATTAATCTCACGGCATTCTAATATTAACAAATCTATATTTCTTAACTTTCAAGTAAAATTATTCGATCGAAGATGGACAGTTCAATAATATTCGCCGTTATTTTATTGTTTGACGAACACAAAATGACTTATTCGTAGTGAAGTTTGTTATAAGTGGAAAGTAATGTTAACAAAAGCGCAAAAAAAATTAAAGAAACCTAAACTTTTAACGAGCTTGATGATTGCTGCTTTCTAGAATTTATGTGGAGATACGTCAGGTGATGTAGAGGTCGCAAACCTAACGATTTATTATGCAATGAGTCGACCACCTGTCGTTCTTCGTTTATTCCACAAACGTAACGACATGTCGCATTATCGAAAAATAGTACACTCGATTTACTATATTTGAAAAGTTCCGTCGAACCGGAAATTACAGTCAATCTTCTTCACAGACTTCCTAAAAATTTACCAAGTTGATATTGTAAATAACAAATTCTTTACTGGTCGAATAAAATATATCGCTTTAACTATTTAAATTATAAAATAGAATACTTTCTCTTTGTTTTATTCTATGTATAAATACACGTTTGAAAGAATTCGTGATTCAAAAATAAATTTAATAAATACAGGCTGTTGGTGGTTAACAAGTATATTTTGTTTCAGGTTAAAAATATAAAAATGTATTATTTACTGATAACTTAAATGAATAAATTAATGAATAAATATTTTTCAATAATTTTAAAATAAAATAATATTTTAATATTTAATATATTATGAATATAATATTTTAATATTTAATATATTATGAATATAATATTGTAATATTTAATATATTATGAATATAATATTTTATTTTGATCATTTAAAACATGAGATAGAATACTTTTCCTTTGTTTAATAAATACTAGTTTACAAGAGTTGTTGATTCAAAAATAAATTGCGTAAAGAGATATTATTGATAAAGGATGAAGATATTTTACGTCCTGTTAGTAAATTAAATATGATAGAAATATTTTTCAGTAACCATCGATTAAAATAATAATCGAATACCGAATAGACGAATAATGAATAAGATTTCATCCGTTGTTCCTTATTCGAAGATTTATTGAAATAAATGAGCGTTGGATAGAAGTTTACTTCGAATAACGAATAAAATCAATTTATTCGTAACCCACGAATAATGAATAAATTTATCTTATTCGTTGCCTTTCAGTTGTTCTTTGAATTATTGGGCATTCACCACGAGAATTAGACGAATAATGAAAAATTACGCCTAATGTTTTAAATCTATATTTTAAATACTCGTTGAAAACGTTTTTCCGTCATATAAAAGTCCAATTCCGACAATCGTCAATCCACCGTGTCAGCTTCTTTTTATTCTATGCTCACTGTTAATGGAGTCGTCCGGGTAGCATTTGTATTTGTCTGAATTTCTGATGCCATTAGTCGTCAATTACACTCGGACGTCGCTTTTATTCTCAGATCCTGTTCTTGGTTCGTCTTACCGAGCATCTGAATCAGAACAGAACCACTTTCTTCATATAATATTCGCGATTATATTTGCCAGTTATGTAACAACAACATTGCAAGGTTAATGGATTTCTTTTAGAGTGATTTCTAATACCAACCTTGCGAAATCACTTTCTTTTAACTGTTTCTACTCGTAACAATTCATGATTTTAATTATTAATTAACTAATCGTGGACAAATATTCGTTATCATATTTGTGCAGTTGTCAAACAATCGTCGTAAATTAATGGTAAACAATATAATTTGTCTCGGTATTTTTTAATATAGAAATATTTAATCTAGCTGGCTGATTTTTGAAAATCAATTAATTGGATTGAAAAATGGAGTAAAAAACGAATCTTTCTCGAATATAATACTATCGCCATAGTTGATCGATTGAATATGATTTAACTTTTATTCTACTTGACAGAATTTTGCAATCTTATGAGGTTTAATTTATTGCTCAATTTTGCATCGTTGCAAAATACTGTAAATAACATTTTGGAAAAATTTTATGTGAACGAAATTTCATTAATTTCATAATCATAACAGAAAAATGAAAACAGTAATACATTCCAGCCAGGTAAACATAAAAGTTGTAATAAGAAACAATGCCGCGTAAGCACAAAGGAATTGTAAAAATTAGGTGTTTAATATACTAGATGTCAACAGAGATAAATCATTCGATGAAAACCAATTTTCTTTGTTAATTTTTGTATTTCGGGAATATTTTTACCAACAAATATCGTTGAAATCGAAACACAAATAATAATTCCGAATGTCATTACACAATTACGTAACTTATTCACAGTAATTTTTCATTCTCATTCAATTTATTCGTAATTTTTATATTTTTCTCTCAAAAATATGGCAAAAACTTATATTTGTAACTTTAAATATTAATTAAAAAGGTTAGGTTCCATGTGTACATTTTTTTCAATTATTTTCGAATAGTGTATTTCTATAATTTATTTATGCCGAGTCCTAAAATAACATTAATCTTGTTAACGAAATAGAGTCACAATTATCGTTTAATTACGGTGTAATCTTAATCTTAAATGTTTGAAACATGTAGTAAGTGATTAATTATATTTTAATTATTGCGTGATTACGTGCAATCATAGCGTGACCAAGTTATCACAAATGAAAACACAAAAACAATAAATAGAAACGTGCAGTTCTTTTAAATGTAAGGTCTTATAAATGTATAAGAATAATATTAATTAATTCCCAATTAATTGTCGTATATAACAAATTAATATTTGTGCTATATTCTCTGAAGAAACAGTTTCTATGTAATGTATAATGTATATTCTGTCCATAAGAAAAAAAGAAAAGAAAAAACGAAATGCTTGATGCACGTTATCTTTATTATCAACTAACATACATGTTACATCGACATATCGTAACCAATAAGCGTGGCCCTGTTGGTCTCTGTCTCTGTAAATCAAAATAATTTTTACGAGAACAAAACGATAGATTTAACATTCGCGACTGGGCTGAATTTGTACCATGTAAAATGTACCATCGGTGGTTTCAGCCCATCGTGAATGTGTTAACGTTTCAATAAATCAATAATTGTAGATTTAGTAAATTATTCAAACGTCCCATAAATTCTCCTTTGTATTTTTAACAATAAAATACCATGACTTGTGTTTTCTGACTGAAAGTCGACATTCTGAGAATATTTCTCATTAATATGGACTTCCAGGAAGTAATTATTTCAGTCCAGAGTATTGACTTTAAACCAAATAACTATAGTTTCATTTAAGGAAATTATTTTTTACGTTATTTCATTGACATAGGTCTATTCACGCAAATTATGTAAACGAATTCAAGGTTTTCGTGTTGTGAATAAGTATTCAAAATTGTTTCGCGTGTACGACAAATTGACATAACTCCTATTCTAATATTTCCGCTTCTTACAAACTCGAAATTACTATTTGCGGTTTTTTTTGTTTCTATTTGCGGTTCGCAAAATTTCGAAACGTGTTTCGATTCAAATTTAAATCAATTAAAATACAACAGAAATTATTATTATTATATTGTTTATATTATTATAATATTACTTTAAGGCTTGTTTAAAAAAGAAAATATCTTTGTTGTTCCGTAACACGCATATACTAGGTACAACAATAATAATGTAGATTATAAAACTTCAAAACAAAATGATGCATTTGTATACAAACAAATGTTGAAATTACCACAGTTCTTTTACTATATTCGTACGTAATTTTGAATTCCATATGCGATAAGCGAATAATTGCTATTAAATAAGAAATTATTGCATATCTTTGTATCGTATACAGTCAAATTTAAAATATTTTAACAATATTTTAGGAAAATAATTCTTTAGAAAAGCTAGACTTTCAAAGGAGTAAATTTAATTAGCACAATCTGTAAGTGTAAAGCGAAAGTCTAAAAACTTGTTCATTTTCTGGTTTTAGTAAGTTGGAAGTAGAGAGGTGAGGAAGGCCGTGTAACGTTTTATGGGAAAGAGACTAAAGAAGAATATTCCAAGATGAATAAGGTGGACTACATGGAGGTCACAGTACCGAATTATTCATACGTTTTCAACTTCGAGGAAACTTTTAAGCACATGGACACAAGAATCTGGATGATAAATAACTGGACAAATGGTTTCTACTATTGTGCCATTTACGTGATTATAGTGTTTGGTGGGCAGCATTACATGTCGTCTAGACCAAAGTTTGAGCTAAGAGGCTTGCTTGCACTGTGGAGCACACTGCTTGCAACATTTTCCATTATTGGATTTACTAGAACAGCGCCAGAATTGATCCATGTGCTAAGGCATTATGGGTTTCACCATAGTATTTGTATACCTAGGTAATTCCACCTCTTTTTTCCCCCCCCTCCCCCCATCCAAATAATCTTGAAAACAAATTTTGTGTCGATCGTTTCCTATTTTACAAATATCTATAAAAAGAATTTGATTTCATTATGTTTATACTTGAATCATATGCCCTGGCACAGTATGCTAATGCTTTTACATTAATGGAAAAGTATCCTTTCACGCAAGAAATAGTTTTTTTCTTCTATTATATTGCTTTCTAACGTTTACACCTTAGTTTCCTATACTTGTCATACCTTTTAATGATTTTTGAAAACAAATTTCGCGTCGATGCATTGTTTCATATTTTACAAATATTTATAAAAAGAATTTGATTTCATTATGTTTATACTTGAATCGTATGCCTTGGCACAGTATGCTAATGCTTTTACATTAATGGAAAAGTATCCTTTCACGCAAGAAATAGTTTTTTTCTTCTATTATATTGCTTTCTAACGTTTACACCTTAGTTTTCTACACTTTTCATACCCTTTAATGATTCTTTTTAATGAATATATAATATTATATATTTAGGTATAATTACAAGTTGTAACAAATTTTAATTGATGTCTTCCCTTACATTTATGTATTTGCGATGTTCCGTTATTATCGTTCTGCATTATGTTTTTAGTATTCGTCGGCTTGTTCACTTGTCTAAATGAGACTATACTAAACGATTGTGTTCGTCCAGTTCGTACAGTTCATATTCATTAATGACGAATGTTTAAAGCACACATTTTAAAATACATTTTTGATATTTTTCGATGATTCGACGAGAATTTACTCTAAAATGTTGTGGAAATAAACTTTTTGTCAGGAATCTGATATAGTAGTATTAGTTTTTTGGCGAGGAAGTAAATTAATTCTGCTGGATTTGAGCGTTGAGTGGAAGAAATTGCAGATGAATATAGTTAAGTATATTTTGTACAGTTTCTTTTATTCGATAGTTTGTACCACTTAAATAAAACAGTAATCGATAAACTATTGCAATAGGTTTTTAATAAGGTAGTACAAACTATCGCGTGGACAAAAATTGCAAACGAATAAACTTAAATATATTTTGCAGTTTTTCCACTCAACAGTTTGCACTACTTTGTTGAAAAACCATTCTATCGTTGCTTTTCAATAAAAAAAATAACTTTTCCATTGAATTGTAATATCGAGCGGAACGAATTGCAGAAGATAGTATATTTTGTAATTATATTGCAACAGTTTTTCAATAAAATAGTACAAACTATTAAACAGAGTAAACAGCAACTAATACATTTAAATATATTTTTTACAGTTTTTTTCCACTTTATATTTCGTAGAACTTTACTAAAAATCTCTTGCAATGCCCATTACATTTTACAATAAATTAAATTGATAAATTAAATTTTATTACCAAATAAGAAACCCAATGGCGCCCATCGTTACTAAATATGAACTACTATACTATCAAACAAATCCCATAATTTAGTATTTTAACCTGAAGTACAGTGGTACGCGGGATTTCGAGATTTCGAGTTTGGGCGGAATTTCGAAAGTTTTGATCGGAATTCGAATTGATCGGTAATTGTTAGCGATCGAACAGGATATGTGAGATTGTCTCAAGTTCATGTAGCTATTCAGAGAAGATTAAAAGACGGAAAGGAAATGCGATAACAATCTTTAAAATAAATTTATATTTGCTATATTTAAAATTTGCAAGAAAGATTACTTCTCTTAATATTAATTTCAATTAGTATAATACGAAATGCTTAAAACTTACGATTGGTCGTACTTGTAAATTTAGTAAAATTTAAATAAGAAGATGCTGAATGATTAAAAACACATTCCATATAAAGTTTTACTTTATGCTTCATCGAAAAGCTCTACTATTTTTTATTTTGGTGTACCTCAAAAATAAAAAATACATTGAAAAAGCATTTATACGTATATACAGGGTGTTCGGCCATCCCTGGGAAAAATTTTAATGTGTGATTCTGGAGGTCAAAATAAGACGAAAATCAGGAATGCCAATTTGTTGATCGAGGATTCGTTAAAAAGTTATTAACGTTTAAAGTTCCGCCTGTAGAACGGCAACTTGAGAACAGCTGCGTACGCACGATAGTGGCTCTCATTCAGAAAACTGTAAGGCTGTCGATGCGTTAGTGAGTAGAGTCTTTCATACTGAGTAAGAACCACTATCACGCGTACGCAGCTGTTCTCAAGTTACCGTTCTACAGGCGGAACTTTAAACGTTAATAACTTTTTAACGAAGTCTCGATCAACAAATTGGCATTCTTGATTTTCGTCTTATTTTGGTCCCTAGAATCTCCCATTAAAATTTTTGGAGTTCGTTATCACGAGATTTCGGGACAATCTCTCACACCTTCGCCAAACGACGATTCCAAATGACATCCATCGTAAAAAGCTTGATATCCAATTACATAGGAAGTGTTGATTTTAAACAAGATTGCAAAAATTGTTCGAATCCAGAAAACTCACTTATCAAATTAATAATAGTTTTCTTTTTCTTTTCAGCTTTATTGAGAATAACTGCGTGTCTGGTTTTTGGACATGGATGTTCGTGCTATCGAAGCTTCCAGAGCTCGGCGACACGATCTTCATTGTGCTGAGAAAGCAGCCTCTCATCTTTCTACATTGGTATCACCATATAACAGTGCTTCTTTATTCGTGGTTCTCGTACGCGGAATACACAGCGTCTGCCAGGTGGTATATCGTAATGAACTACTTCGTTCACTCCATAATGTATTCGTATTACGCTTTGAAAGCTATGCGTTATAGACCGCCTAAGTGGATCGCGATGTTGATCACGTTGCTGCAGATAGCACAAATGGTCACTGGCTGCTTTATAAATATTAGAACATACCAGTACTTGGAGACTGGTCAGACCGACTGCCACGTGTCACGTATGAATGTGAAAATCAGTCTGCTGATATATTCCAGTTACTTTATTCTTTTCGCTAAATTCTTCCACGACTCCTATCTGGTCAGCAAGAGTAGCAAGAAACCGACCAAAAAGAATTACACTAATGGAACGTTGGAATACGATAAACTCAAGGCCAACTAAAAGCGCACTGACTAATTCTTTTTTCTTTTTGGAAACATTTTCTAGAGACGGTTTGTTCGTGATATTTCTTGAAAATGCTTTCCGAGTCATAATTTTTTTCTAAATATACAGTTTGGGAACGGTTTTAAGAAAACGGCATCTTAAAAATGTATTTGCAAACTCGAAGTCACAAAAGTTTTGGGTTAGGGTGTGAGAGTGAGAACGCATTGTTCAAAGAATATAGCACACTGAATTTTACTGATAATATCGAATATTGCACACTGAATTTAGTATAATAAATTTAATGATAACCTATTTAACATATTTAATGTTAAATGTGTTGTCGACAGCGACGGAGAAGCTTTATTAGAGGCATTTCTGGATGGAAATATTTGTTCGTTCTAGAAACAATTTCTAAAGAAGTTTCTCGACAACGTTTCGTTTTTTGTTCTTTTGGGTAATATTTCATGGAGTTAGAATTTATTGTATAAATCTTTGGTAGCACGAGGATAGTAAGAGCGTAATTATTTAAATATATATGGTACGTTGCATGGATGGATTATTTAACGACGGAATTATTTAATAATCAAGGAATATGTTGACCATAGCGCATTTAACAATAAATATGATATTTTCTACTAAATTTATGAATATTTGACGTATTTATAATGGTACGTAACACGGAGATGAACAAAACATGGTCGATTATGATAAGGAATGTATGGCATTTTGTATAAGTGTAATGTAAATGATGCTCCGAAATATGTATCGTGATCTAATAGAAATCTTTCTTTACATCGGTTGCTTGAAACTCTTTTTTCTTCTAGTATAAAGCGTACTAGAGTTTTTTTTTACACCGGTAATATTTAAACATCGATATGGTGGAGTCGCATTATACAACCGAGGACGCTTAAATTATCAAAAAATGGTGAAACAATGCGACTGAACGTATTAACACTTTCACAATCGCTGACACCAATGTGGTGTCATGGGCATGCCAGTGGTTATCTGCCGGCGACACTCACGTGGTGTCATTTGTAGGCCAGTCGCTATTTGCCGGTTACACTCACGTGGTACCATTGATAGGCCAGTCGCTATTTGCCGGTGACCTTTCATCAAAAAGAGAAATATTAAATAAATGCGGAATTTACTTAAATGGCGTTATTTTATAAAAAGCAGTTAATTTCATTATGTTGTCATGAATTTTGTTTTATATTTGTACGTTTCAATAATTATCACACAAAGGGAAAATATTGTTGTATAATAATGTTGATTATTAATTTATAATAATAATGTTAATTGTTTCATGAATTTACGTAAAGTTTTTTCTTCCAAAATATTGCCGGCCACTGGCGACGTTTCACTGCGCAAACATGCGGTTGTGAAAGTGTTAATAAATAGTAGGAAAGAAAAGACCATTCCAAAGCCTCGTATTAGTGAAAATAAAATTACAAAGTTGCATTCGACGAGACCAAAAACAAAAAATTATGAAAGGTCAGGGTCTACCGAAATTTCGTTAGACCTAAAAAAAAATAGTAAAGCGGTGGACAACCAGTCAAGATTAAAATTATAATCCTCTGAAAAGAAATAAATATTTATTATTTCCTGTCACGATTATTTTATTATACCACCAGTTTAATGAAAATGGGCTGTTTAGTAATGACTTCTAACGTTGAAATTGCAACCAACTCTGCAAATATATATTTTTTTCTATGAATTGTTTGTATCGTTAAAATTTGTATTATGAAATAATTTTTTGCCTTTTCGCATTCAAATACGATAGAAAGAATTGAACGAGGCTTTGAAGAATGGGGAAAAGTGTTTTTTTTTCTAGAGAAGATTGTGAATTGCAAAGACTTTGGAAGCCTATAAGTTTTCAATGAAAACATAAAATTTAATAGAAGAAAATATTCGAGGAGCATATAGTTTCTCATTTTTAGTTGATTTAATTAGTATTTTTGCGAAGCTGGGCGTATAAACTGACCTATTCTAGTCGTACGGTCAGGGTGGGAGCATTTATTAGCTAAAAAAAACGGGAGTGTATTCGAACGTGCTTAAATGTTAAAAACGTTTGTCCACAGATTCGCACAAATATAGAATTTCGATGCCAGTTTACTAATGTATATATCTATACTTGTAATCATAACTTAAACCATTGTTTATGAATAGTTCCTTTATTTAATTCAGACACGATTGACCCTACTCTTTCCTTCGATTTACATTTTCTTTTGAAACACCCTGGGAAAATTTGAATTTTATCAGGAGGATAACAGGGTCAATTGTTGTAAATAATTGTTTTGTTTTGATAACGGGTATCCTATTTGTATAAAACAAGAAATATTACCGATCCAAAAACCTTTTTTTGTTCGTTTAAAGTTCGATAAAATTAGTCCAACGGAAGACATAATATTTAATTTATCAGGAAATAACCGATACGTTAGATCCAAACAATTCGATTGCCTCGATCTGTCTATTTATCTGATTTGATAATATTAATTACTATAATGATGTCATCCGAGTGTGTGTGTTTCAATTAGTGCGGTGGTTCTTAACCTAGGACTTCACAGAACTTGCACATAGCAATTTTTTAATATTTAGTTTTGTCGCGTACATTGTGCCTAAAAACATCTACTTTATTCAGTACTTTGAAACGACGATGTTAGAGTATAATGGTTCTTTCGATGTTCTTAATACTGGGTCTTGTACAAAGATATTACGATCTAACGATCTCCTTTTTAAGAAATGAATTTTGTAGAAGTTACGGGAACTCTTAAATATTTTTTTTTTTATTTCGATGATATTGGATAAATGATCTTTCACTGTTTAATATGAGTTGTAACTAAGATCGAGACCTAATCAAAGATAAATTTGTCGATCTTAGAGCCAAAAGTTTGCTAGAATTAAAATTAAGAGTGGATTTAATGTCCGATATAAATCTCAGTTAAGAACTTTTAGATCCAAAATTAGCTATAATTAAATCTAAGAAACTAGTTACATTGCATCTACGATCCTTTCCTATACAATTTAAGTTTCACCAAAAGATAAATTCATTGATTTTAGATCCAAAAATTAACTAAAATCAAAACTAAAAATCAATGACGTTGGATTTACGATCATTTCCTGTCCAGTATCGATCCCATCTAAAATTGGGACCCAGCCAAAGATTGGACTCGTTGATCTTAGATCCAAAAATTTACTAGAATTGAAACTAAAAAAATCTCAGAGGATTTTTATGTTCCTCGCAAGCTTATCCGTGCAAGTTTATGGTTGAAAAACGTTGTATGAAAGGGTCCACGATCTCCTATTAGACTGCCATAAGGGAGTCCGTGGGAAGAAAGGTTGAGAACCACCGATTTAGTAGATAAGAATTGAACGTTCAATTCCAAATACTATCCTCGAAGAGAAATCTTTAGAATAAATAAATAAAAAAAAACAAACGATTTTATAGGCAATCCTTTCTAGCAATGAATTTATAATTGTTATTGTAAATTGATTGTAAAGCTCGGGGAAGTACGAAGATACGTAATAAAACGAGACAAATAAAAGAAAATGTGTAATTATAGTCAGTAAAAAGTATTTGCAATAAACTAAGATCCTTTCTTTTACGTTTTATTCTGTTATTACCTTTTAGTGTTGAAATTAATATCACTAAAATGGTACTAGATAGAATAAACAATATGCATTTTATATTTACTGTAAAAATTGTCAATAAATCACAGTAATCCCATTATGATACCATACTAAAAAAAAAAAAATGATACATATACAGGTTTTCATTCCATGGAGCAAAGTATTTTAAATTATCACTTCAAATATCATTCTTTTTACAAAATGAACATAAAAATTGTAGATTCTGAGAGATAAATGCAAAAAATTACAATAATTTAATTTTGCACTGTATGTATTACAATATTAATATTAAAAAATCTTTTCAAACATTCCATTTGATCTATCTTTACTTAATTTCAATTTGATCAATTTTTCAAGTGTTTCACTCTCTGCATTTCACACTGAAAGCGAATGCAATGGAAGTTAAGTTCCATTTGCAAGCTTTAGCAATTTTTTTCCCATTCAACAACCTTCTGTTCTAAACAATTATTGCAAATACTTAATTTTCTTTATCATATCAGTCTCGATGTTAAGGATTTTCCTTAGTCACGATTTAATAATTAGTTGCATTTTCTGTTGCTACTAATTTATTACGAATGATTAGTTAATCCAGTGTTTCTTTATTACTGATTCGTTACTATTCCCAACGAAGAAACGAAATAAATTCGCAAATAAAATTGGCATTTGTACAGTTAGAATAATAATTAAGAGCTAAGTATAGCTCTTAATATAATAAGTATGTTATGCCAGTAGAATTGTAACTGTGTCATTCTACGGCAAATCGATCACTTTTTTTCTTTGATGTCTGGAATTTTATTCAAAATTGAATATAACGTAATCCATACATTAGAGATAATCTAAGTCTATAGACCGTATTAATTTTCATCGACGACAAAATTCATTTAGGAAGGCCAGTTTCCATTTGATAAATTAAACTAAAATAAAACATCTCAAAACGATGAATAGTTTACGAGATAAATATTCCTAATTATAACCCATTTTCATCAAAGTTGTAAACTTCAGAAACCTGTATTTTTTAAACAAATTTGAAATCAATAGAATAATGACTTAAATTATCTCTAATGTCGTATGGACTACGTCATATTTAATTTTGAACAAAATCCGAAATATCAAAGAAAAAAAGCGGATCGATTTGACGTGAAATGACCCAACTATCAATTTGAAGGTGCAGTTTTTGTGGGATACGAAAACTAGTTTTCTAGAAGATAAACGAATAAAGACTAATCTAGTTGATTTATTGTTTCTATTTTTTGTTCATAAGCAAAACATGTTCACCACTGTTATAAGTACAAATACAAACTACGAAGTTTCAACAATGTGCTTGGGCACTCTAAATTTTTCAATTCCATTCGTGTATTCGGCTTTCTACCTTAGTGCCTCTAAACGAATGAAAAATATTTAATTTACTACAGAATATTACTATATTTCGAAGGTTATAAGATGTGTTTTTTTTTTATTATGCGACCATTGTAACTGGCTTTTATGATTATCTTGTGAATTGTATCAACTATTATTTGTATATTGTAATGTGTGGTAATCTTAGGGCACTCGTTAGTAGAGTCTAGCTTTTCCAATCATCCATAATTTATCAATTTTGAATAGAACAAAGTTTACACGAAAAATAAAAATTTTCCTATGTTATAAATCTTTTCTTAACTTTCTAATTGAATCACGAGTCGCAAGTGGAATTCTTATCAGCCATTAAACACGAAACTAAGCTGAGCTTATTATTTATATAAATTCTGCTAAATTTGTACGATCGAACCTTCGAATTTTTCTGTACGGAGATATCATCCATACGAATTTGAATTCTTATTTCTTTGCACTAATAATAAATGTTACGTTTCTGAATACAACAATATAGAAATTATTCACCCCAAACCTTTCCCTGTTAGGATTACACGACCTTAAGTAAATTTTAATGTTTTTCAACACTATTCCTACCAAAACTGTTGATAGAATTAAAATTTTTAACATAAAGTTATTTTCCAAATTTGAAAATATAAAATATGAAAAATAACTTAATTCGTATTAATAATTTTAGTAATAATTCGGAACTTTTCCCTATACATGTTTCCGCCGTTCGGTTTTAGTTTTTGAGAGATTTGCGAAAAATTGATTCTCTATAAAATTAAATTCTAATGCCGTTAGTATTAATTTGAGTGTCAAGGGGAGGGGGGCGAGGCCCTCCTAGTTGTGGGTCGGAACTTGTGTAGGGGCCTAATCCTAGGGTTAGCCCCCCCTCCAAATCCCCCTTCGCAACTAACTCAGGCCTAACCGGTTTTTTATATAATATGTGTTACAATATGTACACATTAAATTATCATAATTATCGTATATAATCAAAAATTCGTATAACTTCATTATAGCTACATTTGGTATTACTCTAGCGATTCGTACACTTTAAATGTAAAACGTATTATCTGTCTCCTTATCACATGTATACTAATAATCCGAATCAAGAAATGGTGTTTAGTATCAAGGACTAAAGACAGTTGCAGATATTTATATGATAGAATGAAGTATGAGGGAAATTATATTTTGTTAACGTTTTTGGAAAGTTTAAGGAAAGTTGCTTAGAATATTGAAATCTTCAACATATTTCGATATCATCCAAACCGATGAGGCGGCCATTATTTTGAATAATTACCATAATTTTATACTTATTTGTATTCAAATTGTCAAAAACCACCTTTTAAAATTTTAACTTGAAATTATTTTCTAAGTTTATTCATTTTTCTTTGATCGAAGTTCTGACTTTTCTTTAACTTCGCCACAGTTATTTGTATCTAGACAAAATTTATTTGTAAAAAGTTATTTGTATAAAGACAATTTTTGGTACAAATAGTATTAATGACTATTGATCGCGTGATCAATTAACATTTTTTCTGGCACCAGTGATAAATATGATAGAAAAACGTTATTGAACCAGGAGATTGAAACAAACTCGGTTACAAACGATCGTTAATTTGTGATGACCTTACATAACCTTGATTTGAACATTGTCACTATCGTAAACGCTGCAGTAGCCTAATTATCGTGCAGAGAAAAGAACAAAAAAAATTCCGTTAAACAAATAAAGTAACTCGAGAACTTTGCAATTTTCTAGATTGTTTCAAATATTATTCGATAACCTAGAAAATTCATAACTTTTGAAAAATCTCGCGACTCGTAGCGTATCGTCGCGACTCGCGTTATTCCGCTAATTTAATAGAAAAATAACTGATTTCAATTTGATTTCTGGCGTAGACTGGCGTAGACTGGCGTAGACTGGCGTAGACTGGCGTAGACTGGCGTAGACTGGCGTAGACTGGCGTAGACTGGCGTAGACTGGCGTAGACTGGCGTAGACTGGCGTAGACTGGCGTAGACTGGCGTAGACTGGCGTAGACTGGCGTAGACTGGCGTAGACTGGCGTAGACTGGCGTAGACTGGCGTAGACTGGCGTAGACTGGCGTAGACTGGCGTAGACTGGCGTAGACTGGCGTAGACTGGCGTAGACTGGCGTAGACTGGCGTAGACTGGCGTAGACTGGCGTAGACTGGCGTAGACTGGCGTAGACTGGCGTAGACTGGCGTAGACTGGCGTAGACTGGCGTAGACTGGCGTAGACTGGCGTAGACTGGCGTAGACTGGCGTAGACTGGCGTAGACTGGCGTAGACTGGCGTAGACTGGCGTAGACTGGCGTAGACTGGCGTAGACTGGCGTAGACTGGCGTAGACTGGCGTAGACTGACGTAGCCTGACGTTGACTGACGTAGACTCGTCCGGGCGATCGCGGTCTGGTCTTTATACGCCTTTTCCCGATCGTCCGTTTTTTTCTTCAAGCCGGATACAAAATTCTCGCGCGCGCGTGCCGCGGAACGTTCTCGATTCTTCGAAACTACGTTCCACGACACGTGCTCGCTATTGATTTTTGCACCCGGCCCGATTCCTTCAATCGATTGCGGACGGCCCGATTTCGAGAACGTTCGGCCGGTATGATTGTTCCGCATCGGGCGGAACATGCTCCCCCCCGTTGATCGCTATGATCGATCAACCTTAATCGCGACGATATATTACCTAATGCTACATTTGAGTCTTTATCTTAATCCTAGGAATGAGTCTAAATGATTTTACACTATTATTCCGATTCTACACTCGGTAGTGGCGCTAATTGTCGGACGTTCCGCTTGTAGACGCCATTCGCGGTTTGCACGGTGACCGTCCGGATGATGCCGTCCGCTCCTAGATGCACCTTCTCGACTCGTCCGAGATGCCATTGTAATGGTGGAAGATGATCAGGGATCCTTCCTTGATCTTGTGCGACCCCTTGGTCCACCTTGGTCCAGAAGTCCTGCTTAACCTTCTGAATATGTTGCCAATTTGACAACCGATTGCTGGGAATGTTACTGAAATCGATCTCGGGTATGCTCGTCAAAGAATTGCCAATCAGGAAATGGGCAGGAGTCAATGCGGAAAGATCGTTGGGATCAGATGACAGAGGAATTAGTGGACGAGAATTTAATGTGCCTCAACTCTTTCGTCATTCGCTAACTGGTGAATGCTCCTGATGGCGAGGAACGGTGCGGGAGATAATCCGAACGTGACGGTGTTGAGTTCGTAGGTTTTTACCTTGTTGTCGTTGTCTCGCCACAATATTCGCTGGTACCGGCGATCTTCGGGTCTTACGAGAAATTGACGATACATTTCCTCAATGTCTCCAGTCAAGACATATGTGTGCGATCGAAACCTGACTAGGAGTGCGAAGATGTCTTGAATCGTCGGTCCAGTTAAAAGGGTGTCGTTTAATGATAGTCCGCTGCTGGACCTTGCGGATCCGTCAAAAACGACACGAATCTTGGTTGTCGTACTGGCCGGTTTTTTGACCGCGTGGTGGGGTAGGTAGAAACCTTCCGTGTTGCGAGGCTCTACTTCACTCATGTGACCTAGTTCCAGATATTCTTTTATGACTTCCGAATATTCCCGTTTCAATTCTGGATCTCGTCGGAATCTGCGTTCGAAGGAAAAAGACGGTTCAAGGCGCGCGATCGAGATTCGCCGAGTTGCATCTTCTTTTCGTTAAATGGAAGCGCGACGATGAAACGGCCGGTGTTGTCTCGCATGACGTGATCCCGAAAATGCTGCTCGCATTGTCGTTCCTCGGAGGAAAGGTGTCGCATTTCGGGAACCTCTTCCAACTCCCAGAACCTTTGAAGGTCCAAGGTTGGGGTGGTAAGCAGTGTTCGCTGTCTGTTACGCGTGGCAGTTGTTGATACGCTCCCCCCGATGATCCATCCAAATTGCGTTTTTTGGAGGACCAGATCAGGTCCACCGCGAGGAGAAAATCGATGCTGGCCGATGCTGAGCGAGGATAGTGTAGGACCCGTGCCGATCAACATATCCACATGTGCTGGTTGGTGGAATTGCGGGTCCGCGAGCTTGATGTTCGCCGGTATCGTAAATCGAGCACGATCGATCTGCTCGTCCGGTATTGGTCCGGCGATTCGTGGAATCGTGAAGAACGTTAATTCCCGCTGATAATTGGAAAGTCGCGATTTGATGGTGGTTGAAACCAATTTATTCGTGATCGTGTTCAACTGGTTCAACGCCTCAATCGTTATCATATTTTCCTTTGTTGGAAGCCGTAATCTCGTTGCCAGGTTATCGGTAATGAAATTCGCGGTCGAACACGTATCAATTAGGGTCCGACATTCGATCGGTTTTCGGTCGCGATCTAGTACTTGTACGATCGCGGTGGCCATTAAATCGGTGGTCGATCCGTTGATCGCGAAGTTGGCGGCCCTCGAAAGATCGGACCTTCTGACGGTCGATCGTAGTCAGGATTCGGACTCCGGATGCTGATCCTGGTGCAGCTTCGTGTTGTGCCGCTGATTGCACACACGGCATCTTCCGGCCTTGCAGTCTTCCGTGTGGTAATCCGGTTGCAAACAATTGAGACACAAATGTGCCTTACGAGCGATTTCAATGCGACGCGGTACCGTTGCATCTAAAAATCGTGGACATTGGTATATAGCGTGCGATCTCTCGCACACGGAGCATTTTACGTCGGCGTATCCCGTTCGTTTCGGTCCCGACAGCGGCGTTGATCGGCGTTGAGCACGTGGAGACGTCGAAGGGGGTGACCGTCGTTGCGAACGTGGAGATGACGGCGGCGTTGACCGTCGTTGCATATGAGAGGAGCACGGCGGCGTTGGAGTGTTTCGCGCAGTGTTTGTCAAATAAACTTGACGTTTTGGCATCGGTGGCTGCGATCGCGGATAACCGGTTGGATTACGCGTCGGGGTTGCTCGCGGTTTGTTCACCGAGTCGCTGTATGTGGACGAGCGTTTGTTGTCTGTTCCGTACTCCTTTGACTGGTGCGACGCGTTGTGAAGGAATTTGAAAAGGTCGTCGATTTTCGGTACCTCCGTGTCCGACAAGGTGCGCTCCCACGATCTTCTCGTTTCCGTTCCCATATTCGCGATTAGAATGCTCGCCATTAGATCGTTCGCGATATCGTTTGGCGATCGACCGAGTGCTTGCAACGAGCGAATATGCAGTTGCATGTGATTTGCTAGATCGCGTATCGACTCTGATGAATCGTCTGGCATCGCGGGGGTGTCGCGTAAGAGCGTGGCGTGACGTAACACGAGCGCACGTTTGTTATCATAAATTTCCATCAGATGTTTCCACGCGGCTTCGTAGTTGTCCTCGGTGATGCTGAAAGCTCCGATTGCGGCTTCAGCTCTTCCGGACAATGATAGTCGGAGATAATGCAACTTTTGAATTTTACTCAACCCCGGTTGCGTATGAATCAATGTATGAAACGCGTCCTTGAACGTGATCCATGTTTCGATACGACCATCGAATTTCGGTAAATCGATTTTCGGTAAATTCACCGAGAGCGCGTACGCGGAAGAAGAAGGGGTTGGCGAATTGCTGCTCGCGGGTGAAGCCTGTGTAGCGCGTGCCTCTAATCTTTCGAACAAAACGACCGCGGTGGCCATTACGTCGTCGAAATGGTCTGTAGTTGTTTGACGCTCTTCTTACTCTTCTTCAAAATCTCCTAACGAGCTCAATTCGCTCTGAATACGGTTGAAAGTTTCGAACTGACTGCGTAACCTTCCGATACGATCTCGCAATTTCACGCGTTCTTTGGTGGAATCCACGTAGGTTTCTATCCAGTTTCCGAACTGTGTCATCTGGCTCTTAAAGGTCCGACGCTTGATTTTAAGATCACGAATATGCGCGGAGGCGCTGCTGGATGCGTTCTCACTTAGAGATTCCATTTCGATACGGTAGGAATTTGACACGATACAAGGAAATATTTGACAGCTGGATGATTGGCAAATCTAAAGTGCGAGCCTACCTTTGACTGGATCTCACGATGGCTGGTTCAACCTGAACCGTTCGTTGTCCTTGATGGATGATTCCAGTTGGTAATGGCTGCTGCCTTTGTCCGTAGAATTGCCGTTGACTGGATTCCGCGAGTGTTGTGCTCCTTCTCTTTCTTGTTCAGCACAATCATTGTTACACTTCGAACGAATGTGTCATTTAACGTTTCTTAAAAGGAGTCTATCGTACACCCGTCACTGGAATCCGGCTCGAAGGACCATGAAAAATCTCGCGACTCGTAGCGTATCGTCGCGACTCGCGTTATTCCGCTAATTTAATAGAAAAATAACTGATTTCAATTTGATTTCTGGCGTAGACTGGCGTAGACTGGCGTAGACTGGAGTAGACTGGCGTAGACTGGCGTAGACTGGCGTAGACTGACGTAGACTGACGTCGACAGACGTAGTCTCGTCCGGGCGATCGCGGTCCGGTCTTTATACGCCTTTTCCCGATCGTCCGTTTTTTTCTTCAAGCCGGGTGCAAAATTCTCGCGCGCGCGTGCCGCGGAACGTTCTCGATCTTTCGAAACTACGTTCCACGACACGTGCTCGCTATTGATTTTTGCACCCGGCCCGATTCCTTCAACCGATTGCAGACGGCCCGATTTTGGGAACGTTCGGCCGGTATGATTGTTCCGCATCGGGCGGAAGAACTTTTAATATTTTAAATATGTATTTCTATTCGAACAATCATTTAGATCATGATACAATTTCCTTACACCTTGCTCCAGATCGATTTCCTATGTTGCGATTCTGAATCCTGTGTTCGTTCGCAAGATAGGATATTGCTTGGGAAAATTGATACGATCCCGTAAAAAATATTTTTAGATCTTGTTCGGTCATTTCTGGGAAGTCGCGTAAATCGGTTAATAATAATAGCAGGTAAACCTTGTTTAGATCAGTTATTTTAATTAAAGCAAAAATATTTAAGAAATATTTAAAAAACTTCATTATAATATATATTATACATATTATAATATTAATTTTATATATTATATACACAAGGATGCTCTACCAAAATGATCAGCGCATCGCGCCGCGCCGTAGTGGTTCTAATCAACAGGAGTCCAGTATCACAGGTACATATTTGAAACTACATCTAGCGACCAGTTAACAAAGTGTGTAAACAAATATATTTTAATTATATCTATTTTGAAAGCATGTGCGGCCTTTTTTGGTATGAAGAAGTAGGAAATATGAATTCATATTTATTTAACAATAATGCACTTTTCCAAAAAATCTGAAAAAATTACGCATTAATAGTCATAATGTTATGCTATAGCTGTAAAAATATGAGCATGGTCACGTAAGTAATTAAGACAATATAAAGCTTTTTCACTATTTTTTAATCATTTTTTATTTTTTTGATTACGTTCCACACCTTCGAAAAATCTGAAAAAATTAGGGATTACTAATTCTTTTGAGAGCTTTATACTGTATAAAAACAAATGTGGTCACTTGATAACTTCGACAAAAAATCGGCGGTTAAAATATTTTCGAATTTTTTAAAAATCGAATTTGCATCCAAAAATTCTGAAAAAATTCTCAAACATGTACATCAATCGATAGAATAACCATGATTTTTTTCATAATCTTTAATTGAGTAGAACGGGAGATATTAAGGATAAACCAAAAAATGATTTTCACCCCGTAATTACCTCTGTAGTAGAGATACCGGATTGAAACTTTTAGTTAGAATGTTATAAGTAAATGAAGCGTATTTGCATCTTATACTTGTATATGTAACTTTTTTTACACTTCTACATAACAATAGAATGCATAATAGAACCATAATTTAAATTATACATTTTGCAAATACTAGATTCTCTGAAAAACAGTAAATAAATTGTATTTACTTGTAATCAAGTACTTTATTTTATTTCTTAGTAATAAATTACATATAACAGAAACAATTTTTCAGTAAAATTCTAATAAAATACTATTTTAAAGAATTTTTCCAATAAATAAAATATTTTATTTTGTTAATTTGAAGTGTGAAATAGAATTCTTCCAATTTCTGTCTTTCATAAATAACGTAAAACAAATAATAAGATGTTGACTATAATTATACAATACACGTTTCTGGTATAATAATATAAAGTTTTAATTTCTAAAAACTTGCAAAAATATTGTTGACTTTGTTTTCTCAGCCAACTGAAAATAATTCAACGAAGAAAATGATCGATAATATAAAATGCTGTACAGTAGGTTCAGTATTAATTTTATTTTACCTTTGCTTCGGTCGTTTTCAGGGAATCCGAGAATTTTCAGAAATTCTTAGAAATTCGCAGAAATTTTCTAGCGGCGGGAGATTTGAAATCTTTCCGAAGAACTTAGAAAATTTTTAAAGATACGGAGTGTCGATCGAGTCTTATAACTAAGGGAATGATCTGGAGAGGGAAAGAAAGGTAAAAAATGATGAAAACACATCGAATTCTTTAAATTTATATCATTTATTGCCACAGATTTACATTATACAAAACTTTAATACATATAAACATATTATATTATATTATATCATGTCACAAGTTGTCTGCAACGGTCAGCAGTGGTCAGCGATGGTCAGCTGACGTCGGGAGATGTTGGCAGATGCCAGCTTAGGTCGGGAGATTCTGGTAGAGGTCAGCAGAGGCTGGCAGTAGCCAGTAGTAATCGTTGTACGTTGCTAGAAATATAAGCGATGGTCAGCAGTGGTCAGCAGCGGTCAGCAGAGGCCAACGGAGGCCAGCAGAGGCATGCAGAGGCAAGTAGAGTCCAGTAGGGGTAAGCAGTAACAAGTAGTAATCGTTATACGTTGTCGGAAGCATCAGGGGTGGTCAGCTGTGGTCAGCAGAGGCTAGCAGTGGCAAGCAGTGGCAAGCAGAGTCCAGCAGGGGCAGGCAGTAGCAAGTTGTAATCGTTATACGTTGTCAGAAGTATCAGGAGTGGTCAGTAGCGGTCAGCAGAGTCCAGCGGAGGCAGGCAGAAGTCAGTAGTAATCGTTATACGTTGTCAGAAATATAAGCGGTGGTCTGCAGAGGCCAGCAGAGTCTGGGAGAGACTAACAGTAGCCAGTCGTAATCGTTATACGTTGTCAGAAATTCTAGGAGTGGTCAGCAGCGGTCAGCAGAGGCCAGTGGAGACCTGTTGACGGGAGGTCGGATATTAGTTGTTCAAGAGCGAGAAGGCAAATGTGAGCCTTTCTCTCTCGACTCTCACAAGGCGGTCTAAAATTACTTCGGGCAACTTGGGAGAATCGAGAAAGAGGGCATGCGTCATTTTGCCTTTGTCGGGTTTCCGAAACTCCACCAGCTCACGTACGCGTAATTTGACATAGTGTGAAAGAGCACCTTCGTTGCCTTTCTGGCATCTCTGGCATAGCGTGAGTAGTACACCCGGTGCTCAATCTGGCATCTCTACATACGATTAGATACGATCTCTGCATACGATCACTTTACCATACTATGTTTTATCATAAAACATGGTATGTTCAAAAAATACTTTTTACACCAAGCAAATTCCAACAATGTGGGGTTTTTTACAGACTGCATTTTCAACCTATTTTAACCATACAAGACAAGATCGAAAACATGTAGACGGGAGTCCTAACATACTATAGTAAAGACGAGAATCGTAACACGCTGTAATAATTTTATTATGTAAAATATATATGAAGAAACAAAGAAATTTTTGTTTCGAATTTGCCGCGATCGGAAATGTTAGCATCGATCGACGCACGTTAACCGGAAGCCATCATATAGTAGCGAACCTGTTGGCGGCTTTTCCAGTTAAAATTTCTTTTCTGAGGGTACCTTCAGATACCTTGTTATATTAACCGAACATCATTGGACTGGTATTCGTTTTTTTCGGCCACAAAGACCACGTTTATGTGAATTCTACTTACCGGTATAAATCAGCCGGGTATTCATAACAGGATTTATTCGCCTCTTCATTGAGGGTCCAATATCTGTAACAGAAAATACGTAGTTATGGGCGTGGATGTGGAAGTTATCTCTCCTGGAGACGGTAATTATTCTGTGCACGATATTCTGCAATCTTTCACTTTTCTTATACGTTTGTTCCTCCTCTCTTTCTGATTCGAGTCCCACCTATTTTTTTTCTATCTTATTTCGATTGGATCTCATTAATCATGTTGCAATTAAAATATGCTGTAAAGTCGTGTCGACGCGATTTATTTACAACCTAAAATTCTATGAAAAGCGTGCTTCGTTTATGGTCCTTTCCAAATAAGGTGATTTCGATTGTTAGTTAATACGTTCGACGAATGTATAAATTCTTACAAAATTAGTACGTTTCGTGTATAATGTAATTTTTCTCTTAATCATGTTTCGTGTGTTCAGGTCAGACATATCCGAAAAGGGGGCAGACTGTAATTGTCCATTATACAGGTAAACGTGTTTAATAGCATTTCCGAATCAAGTTGTATATTGAAAGTATATTATATATAAATTTGTTATACATTTTATATAAAATTTTGTTACATATTCGTATATAATCTTATTAAATATTAATTATTTTGTGTAAAATATTGTATGGAATTGTGGACTGTTTAATGTTCACATTTTTGTTGAGATCAATGGTTATATAAATTTAGATTTTAAATTATTATAAAAGATCAAATACATAAAAATTTTCTCAAAATAGTCTATTTAAGGTTCAATATAAAATATTTATTTTGTTGAAGAAAAGTTTTGGGTCTTAAAAAGATAATTGAAAGTAGGTATTTATTCCATACATAACTTATTGCTTATTAAAAAATTTAAAAACATAAAGTAAAGCATAAAATTATGTCATAGTTTGAATAATAATATTTTGATTTCATTAGTAGTACCACATTTATTTGTGTAAGCCACAATAAAGTCAATACAAAAAAAATTATAAATAAATAATAAAGCTATGAAACATGATCATCAAGTATCTTTATTTATCATAACAATAGCAAATGAAATGTATTTATGATCAAACTAACACAGAAACAGTAGAGAATAAATTAATAAATTCATAAATATAATTAAATATAAATAATATAAATAATTAAATATAACTCTGATTATCAAAAATTTGTAGTAAATTTATTTAGGCTAAAATTAAACATAACATATATATTTACAAATGTCTGGATTAATTTGAATTAATGGAGAAATAAATTATAGACATGTTCAATTATACTTATAAATGTTAAGTGGTTAATAAACTGGCAAATTATAATTTATATCGAGATTTTATAGCAAAACTAAAATGTATGTCACTCAAAATAGAATTACTTGTAATCACTATAGAATCATTTGCTAAGAAATTTTAAGTTATTTACATTAATTATCTGATAGGTACCTTCCTGAATGGGAAAAAATTCGACTCTAGCAGAGACCGTGGGATGCCATTTAAATTCAGAATAGGTAAAGGAGAAGTTATTAAAGGGTGGGACCAAGGTGTTGCTCAAATGTGTGTCGGAGAACGTGCTAAGTTAACTTGTTCACCAGACTTTGCCTATGGTCTCCGAGGACATCCTGGAGTATATCCTTTAATATGAAGTAGAAATTTACAGCATTTTTAATTATAGTAACAACTCTGCTTAAAAAAAAAGACTGCATAAAGAACAAAGTTTAGTATTAGGTATTTTAATGAATATTCAAATTTTTATTTTTGTTGAAGTTTGGTTGAAATATAATATATTTCATCGCGTGTAGTTATAAAATGAACTTATAAGATTATTCTTAATCGTTTTAGTGTCAAGGGGGACGTTCGCGTTGCTGTTATTCCATGTCAAAATGTGCATTTTGCATGCTTTTAAAAATATATAAATAAATTTTTTCAAAATTTTGCATTGGGCGGGTATTAATATTAAATCAACATCCATTGAATTTTTTTAATTTACATTTGTTTTGTTAACGCGTTATAAAATGGCTAAAAATTCTGAATTATAAGAATTTATATCAATAAAAAATAACTAAACAGTAAGAAATTAAACCTTATAAAATCGTTTCCGAACCAATATAATGGTTTCAATTTAATAATTTTATATAAAAGTTAATTTTATTAATGACATAAATTATACTGTTGTATTATCCTTGACAAAGACACACTATTCCACCAGACAGTGTTCTTATCTTTGATGTGGAGTTGTTGAAGGTGGAGACTTGAAGAATGTTTCAGGATATACCAAATTGACTACACACATCAGAACCACTGATAATTAAACGCTTCAAATTGCATTATATTAAGTAGTCATTGCATAAGTGGTATGTCTCACATACTAATATTAATTCGATTGCTCATATGAATGAAGAAATTTAAGATATTAATTCTATGTTCCACTGTTGCACAATTATATAAACTATAAATTACAATTGTACACAAATGTCAAATGATCAATTGGTGTGGAATTTAAGAACACTTTTTGCATACTTTTATGTACTAATAAGATTACCATATACATTACATAATTTGATGATAATCAACTGCATTTCTACTATGAGTAATTGAATTAAATAAATCTTAAAGTATTTGATATATAATCCGATACCTGTGTTCACTCCAATTACTTAGTACTTGGTAAACAATCACCTGGATATTTTGTTCAAAATCTTTCAATAACGCAAAGAAGAATAATTGTACTGATATTGTAATAGTATGAACCTTTACACGAAAAAATTCAATAAAAAATTGTCTTGTCACAAAGCGTGTGTTTATTAACCTACAATCAACATTTTTGCACTATAATTATGATTTTCTAATTTTTGATTTTATACATGCTCAAAAATGATGTAAAAAGTAATGTAGCAGGTAAAATTAAGAAGTGAAAGACATTATGATTTTATATAAGCTGAACATGTTTTGGATACAACTTAAACAAATAACTCTTTCATAATGCGAATATTTTATCATTTATACGTTATTCCTACCTATAATATTGATACATTTTTATACAATTCATACCAGTGGTGTGCAAGCGATAAAACCAATTTTTTCGATGAGACAACCTTAGGAATATATTATTATTTAGCTTATCAGTAGCATGACACTAACATTAAACTATATCAGTGTTAGACATTATAGATGGCATTACGACACGAATTGCACACCACTAGTTTACACGATGTCACGAATTATTCATTGTATTCTTTGATTTATTTAAAGCATTTTTACAAATATAATATGCAACAAGTTTATCAAAATGAAAGTAATACTAATTACCTATTACTGGAAGTAAGCAATAACAATTTTTACATAAATTAAAAACGCATACGTATGTCTATATACATATGTATAACTGAACGTACATAATATAAATAAATATTATGACCCATTAAAGTCATAAAAATGCACTATATATAAAACCATTTTTTTACATATCTTCATGAAAAATATATAAATAAATTAACGCAATTATAATTGACATTTGACTAATATAACATAAAACTTATTAGTTCTTTCGCTGCTGCGTCTGCGTACCTAATTCTAAAAGCGTTTACTCTCACTGTACACAGAAAACAATACTACATAATGTTACCTCATATGTATTGTCGATAACAACATTTATCAATTAAATATGAAGATAAAATAGTGAATCAAATACAATTCATCACTATATTTATATGTTCTTTGCAATTTGAGCGTAACTTGTGGTGAAGTATATGTACACATTTAGCAGCGAAAGGATTAACACTGTTACAAAAATATGTTATTTTAATAAACAAACAACTCGGGAAAGTGTATTTCATAAGCTGGTGGTGCTTGATTAGGTTTGGCATCTGTCGGTGGTCCGCCTGGTTGAGTTGTATTCCGAGGATCGACGGCCAACGTATTAAATATTTCTGATAATTTACTCTGAAGAACATCATGCTGTAAAGTTATCCGCGATATTAAAATTTATCTTTGTACTTTCCCAGTCAGCAATTTATATTGTTTATACCTTTGGTTGTGTTTTTGACACCAAATCTTGGAATGGTGCGTTTCTAAAGAAGTGCGATAATTGTAATCGCTTTTCTCCTTCCACCGCGTGATTACTATTATTTTCTGTTAGAATTCGTTTCATACTTTCGAAAGTTAACTCTTCTCCTAGCAATTTCTATGAAATATAAGCACAAAAAAAAATTAACAAAATGTAATGTAATTATACATAGCTATCGAATATAACATGCGAATATTTATAAGTATTCGACTACAAACAGAATATAAATTAGTAAGGCCTATGTGATTAAAATACTTTTTGTGTCGATATAGCGCCCAATCAAATTTTTTTTTATTTAATCTAACTTAAAACTATAAATAAAAAATGTACCTTCTGTACACCAGGAGATGAGCCACCACTATCCAATTCCGTAGCACCAGAATTAATATCTGCTAATGAATTTCGACCGGCACTATCAACCCACGAATGTCTAAAAATGTTATGAGAAAAAGAATGTAACACTTTCGCTATCAAACATCACGTACGTGTGTCGCGTCAATTCTGGTGAAAACGATTTTCTATTTCATGATCGAAAACATGTACTAAATTTAATAGAAGTATTACGAATATAGCGTGATTTATGATGAACGGTTTTCAAACTAAATAATGGCAGCGAACATGTTAAAATATTGTTATTTATATTACCGATGTTGTAACGAAGTACTGCTATAACCAGATCCCTGTTGTAGCTTCCCACTGTCCAGACCAGCTCCTTTCAAACATTCGCTTAGAACAGCTTGATCAACTAAAAGAACTGGTGCTAATCTAGAAGATAAACCGGGATCATATTGAGATTGCAAATCGGGCAACAGATGTGGTGCCTCTTTCCGCCGTATTTCTACAATCTTGAAACGTATAAATTAGACATAATATATTATTACAATATACCGATACACTGAGTAAATTATAACTTACTTTGTTTGCATAATCCATGAGCGAAGTAATATTACAAACGTAAGATATTAATACAAGCAAACTGATGACAATTGTGTGCAAGTTAAATTTGAGCGAAACGCTGATTTGACCACTTGTTAAAGCCAAATCTTGAAGACTCAGCACTAATCTTAGTAGCTCTAATACCGTTTCTTCAGAAGCCAATTCTACAGCAAGTAATGCCAACGTTGTGTATATAGATTCCACATTTTCTACCGTGTTACTTGTCAATTCTAATGATTCATAAAGCGCTAAATAGATTTCAGAGCCATGTTTCCGAATGAAAATCACATCTGGTCTGGATGCTTTTTCAATAGTAAGATCAAGTGGCGCCACGTTTACTCTAAGAAAATATAGTCGTAAGTAGTAAAAATTAAAGAACTGATTAATGATAACTTACGTAGGTTTTGCGAGTTTCGTAATATTTTGATGTCTGTCAATTAAGGTATGGAAGATCTTTTGTACTAAAAGTCGCATCTCAGCATCCGCTGCGAGCGACATCCTTAATAATGGTTCCAAGAAACTTGGTGGGAATGTTGTATTTAAATGTATAGTTTGATATTTTGTGCCGACCTAAAGACAATGAAAAATGTATTTTATAATAAATGCATCAAATAATATATACTCTACCCGTATTAAAGTAAACAACACATAAATTACCTTTAAAAGAGATTTTAAAAGAATACTTTGAAGTAATACATCTCCTTTTCCAACCGAGACTATACGATCCGGTTGACTATATGGAACTTTACTCATGATAAACATCATAATTTCTATTTTCTGATAATCTGGAAGATGGTTTGCAAATTCTCCAAGAGCATTAATAAGTGCTTCTTGATACAACTGTTCATCGCTACTAGATGGTTGGTTCCTTGTTACACTAACTCGGAGGTGAGATAGTAGAGAATTTATTATTTCCAGAACGGATGGACCTTAAAAATTATTTTATTTTTAATAACATTAAAACTAATTTTTTTATTTTGAATAATGTCTTTTTTTTATACACTAAAACGTACCAACACTTTCACCAGCTGCAATTGAAATAATTTTGGATAAGGTATCCGCAATACTAGTTCGAATTTTTGCAGACGATTTCGAATGATCATCGAGATGCGTCATTAATGCTTCCACAACTGTATAAGAATATTGTGACTAAAAAGAAAGTATTAATATTTTCATACATTCATTAATTATTATTTATTCATAATTCGTTACTCATTCACTAACCTGAATGGAAAACATAATTATCCTAAATGTATGAATAGCAAAATAATTAGGAACCCATAATTGATGATTGTCTAAGTGCCTGCAAATAATTTTTATATTTTATAACTCTTTCAATGTAATAGTTTATAACTTTTATTCATAAACATTGTCAAACCTCAAAACTGGTCTAATAACACATCGGATATGACCGAACGATGCACGCCCAACAAGTTCTCGCATACAAGTTTCCGCAAATTGTGGTGGATCTGTCCGCTCTTCGGTTGGGCTGTCTGGTGTTGCATCTTCTTTACTCGAATATCTATTAGAACAGAATTATGGATGCAGAAAAATTAAAGTACTTATATTGCACACATATGCTAGTGCGTTTATATACCAATGTCTCTTCAATACATTACCTCGAATTTTGCATATTATATAGCAATGATGGAACGATCTTATCCATATGAACAGGTTCCCAAATGTTTTCCACTAAATCATCTGAAAGTGTTTTTCTTACGACCCCCTAGATATAAACAGTTTAAATTGATCAATTGGTTTAAAACAAAAGTACTGATGATTACGAATATAATAAGTTTTATTATGATACGAAAATTTGTCAATTTACTATTTAATGTGTATAAAAACCATGCCTGTAAGCCCTGAATTCCAGCAAGTCGGATTTGCTTGCGGATCGCAGGGTCATCGTTATTGGAGTGGCACATTGCAGAGTACTTTGATACAAAGAAATCGTAACGTGTGTGATAAGACGGCGTATCTTGCTCGATGTTGGCAAATCGGACAAACTGGAAGAAGCCAGCACTTTGTTCAACTGAATTCAAAGATGCCAAAGATACGATTATTTTTTATATCAATGGTAGATAATAATTGCATACAATAAAAAAAAAATAATACGTTATACTATGACTTTTAAGTTTAATAATCGAGCATCAATATTTAACATCGTTTGTTAAAACTTACAGATTGGGTTGCCAATATTTGTAGCTGAGGATCAGTAGATTCCAATAATTTTTGTATCATTTTTAAAAAGCTTTCAACAAATAAATTCAAAGTTTGGGCATGGCATGCTAGTAAAAGCTGATCCATTGCTTCCATAGCAATTACCACAAATCCATTTCTTCTCCTGTTAATTCCCACACATAATTTAAAATTTTATACTTAAACACAGAAAAAATATCTAGGATGTCTCGATGGTAAAGCTATACTTTGGATAGTAATTTATTCATAACATGCAATTAATCGTATGACTAGCATATAACATAAGTAAACAACAATTTACGATAATCACATGAGCATGCACTTTTTACAAATATCAGATTAATTATACGTCGTTCCCTATTATTTAGATTGTATATGTTATACCTGTAAATATCTCTGGAAGCCCTTTGAAATAAATATTCTCCGATTCTATCTAATTTTTCAGGGCTGCTTAATGAATAAAAGGTCAACTTTTCCATATTATTTTTGACCAAGCCATCCTAATTGTAGAAAAATAAAATATACAATAATGTTTTTACTTAAAATTTCTATGTACTTATTTTGTTAATATTATAACAGGAACATATGACAGAAGAAAGCTTTGAGAAAATGTATCGATAACTGAAAGTCAATTCCAAAAATAATATTAATATTTTACTAATATTGATCTAAAACATTACAGAAATATAAAATGAAATTTTTATTATAACGACATATACATTTTGTATTTTATATTTAAAATTACGATTTGTGAATATAATTAAAGCGATGTTTTATACTTTAATTTCAATTACATACAGATGTTTTTAATATTATAAACAATCATGTTCAGTTTTACTGCAATTCATATACAGTTTATGATCAAAAGTGCTTTAACACATTTGACGATTAACACAAAAATAAATACAGGAGAGAACCAAGAATACAGTTCCTCGTGATTATAATAAATATTTAACTTTTATCGTAAACAAGGTGTAAGAAACGTGTTTCGATCTGACATTATCGTTGGCATTACACTTAAATATATACAAGTTCAATTGCATAACAAGAAAGCCATTATCCTAGATCTGTTTATTTAAAATAAATGTTTGAAGAATATCCACTTATTAACGATACAAAAATCAGAAAAGACACTTACTTGTGGGTTGACCGGAAAAATATTGTCAACGAGCCTCTTGTATCGTGGACGTAAAGCTGAACAGCACCAACAACAACCTAGTAAAAATAGAAAGAAATGATTACAAACGAGAAATAACGTTCCATAAATTGTCTAAAACGATTAACGGGCACTAATAGGTTATAGCCATGAATAATGCTTGACAGAAACACATATTTCAAAAGGAAATTAAAATATTTACCGAACATTTCGATAGGATCGAGTCACTACAGTAGAGACACGAAAGGACTTCGATCGACTGATATTATCAATAGAGTGCAATTTTGAGTCACTAGAAAAATCACTGCACGATTAGTAGCATGACATTTTTATTTTATCCACCGAGCAACGGTAAGTTATTTATAAATCATCGCGATAATTGCGAAGTAAATAGATTAAATTATGAATAAATGATACGTTTATACGTGAATTCATATTCATTGTTAATGACGATAGAATTTTAATACTGTGACAGGGTAAGCTGGATAATATTTATTCTGTTTCTATTGATTTCGATTAATTAACACAGCAACAGTGTAAAAACGACGTAACGGATGGCAGCACAATTCGTATTTTGGGACGACTGAAATTACGTTTTTTAGCACAGATAGACCTAGGGTCATAGATGAGAAGTAGGATAGATGGGACATACAGTAGAACTTTCTGTTTCACGACTTTGAAAGCTAAAAAGTGATTAGACTAAAGACCTCCTCGCTATTTTCGTGTCACACCCAATGTTATCGACTCAGAATCAAATAAGACTGCAGCGCGTTCAGCGGTAAGAATTGAAATATTCATTTTCATAGTATCATAATATGATAATATTATTGGAATTGGAAATTTTTAGCAATAGAGTAGTAGCACACACAAAGTATACGAGTAGACCTTTCACCCAATGTATTTTTTCGGTCCATTTTTCTGGGGCTCTAGAGCCCCATTACCATTTCCGTGTCACTCGCAACGTTACCAACAGATTTAGAAATGAACACAAGAGGAAGTGAGACAGAAAATGAAATTACAGAAATTTTGTTAATCGATTAATTTCATTGGAGTAATCAATCGATTAAGATTATTTAAAAATTTCAAGATTATTAAAATACCTAAGGATGTATCTCATTGATACGTACACCGCAACTCACATGTATTTACGCAACACTACAGCTGTTTGACTATCAATACTAATTCAGTGAATAGTTTCTCAATTGACCGCCATCCATGAGAAGAGGACGCTAAAATCACCTCCGAATTTTCAGGTCGGTATGGCAGTTAGATTGGGCCGCGAAAGTCGATAAGGTAAAAGGTCTACTCGTATACCTCGTCTGTGGTAGTAGTTGACAAAATTTTCATAATCCCATGCAATATTTCTTCATAATATTAAATGATATGTTAATAATGAACATTTTTAGATCATAAACGTAACAGAACCATACCTTGGACTTACGTTTTACATCTTTTTAAAATTCTATGTATCAGTTTTTTGCTTTCTATTATTCCTTAATTATTTCAATATTCCTGCCATTTCTCATCTGTGATGCTAGGTCTACTCTGTACCTCGTCTGCAATGCTAGGTCTATCTTGTACCTTATTGAATTTCTATCAATAACAATAATAATAATATTGAAGTTAATTATAATTATTTCAAAGTTAAACTTTCAGTATTGTTAAAGTTCCTTTTTGAATTACGAATTATTCTAAAATTTGGTCATTTATCGCGATACATAACCATAATTATAGCATAACCGTAATTCACTCTTTGAAAACTTTTCGACGTCAGACCCGTGGAAAAGACGATAACTGAAATAGGTCTAAGGCTTACTTAACAGAATCTCCTTCGTCTGTCGGCACATTTGAACGCGAAAGGATACTTCACGGATTATTTATGGATTATTAAAATGCAATTATGAAATGCAGGATGTCGTCAGAAAATTTTTGAAAATCGTTTCTTGCTCGTAGCCCTCTAACGTCGAAAGTGTCACCACAATTCTCTAGTTTGTTTTTTTATCGCTTTCATTGCGCTTTCATGAAAGCATTTTCCTTTTACGATCGATTATTGTAAATTTTTTCATAACACATCACGAACCACGAATGTTTTATGTATTTTCGATCGAAACGTTAGTGGTAAAGCATTCGAAGTCAAGTATCTCTCCGTTAAATATTTTACTTAATATTTCTGCAGGCCTTGTAATCGTCGATAAGTATATTTCTAATTTTTTTGTTTTTAAGTTATATTAATTTTGATTTCTTTTATTACAGAATTGTAAATGTGACCAATCGTACTCTGTTTCGTGTAATGTGTTCACGACCTAGGGAGAAATTATTTGAAAGGGAAATGGGAGAATGTCAGAAGCAGTTTGTAAAGGCAAGATATTCCGGATATTGACGCGAGGCTTCGGAAATCAATAATAAAGGACTGTTAGCGTGGTCGTGCGGGGCGATTACATGAAAAACGCGTTATCATTATTCATTACGGAAAACTAATTTAATTACTAGACCGGTTTTTAAATTAATGGAGTTAATTTTATTTCATTCTCATATCGTGTTACTTATGCAAATAAATAATGAAGACTGCGCATTTAAGCTTCGAAATTACATCGGTAAGATTAAATTGCGGAGATAAAACTAATTAATGGAAATAAATGTACGTAGTTAAGCTTTAACTATCTGTACCTTTTAATTTATAATATCCAATTTACCTGCAGTGAAAATGTTCTATATACGTATTTAAGAATCCTTAACTTACACGACCTATTCGAATTTTGATAGTTCGGTTTGAATAAGTTCTAATTATTTAAAAAAATCGTGAAGTTTATACCTGTTACGCGTACAAAATTTAAGAATTTATAACGAAAGAAAGCTTTCTTGGACTGTAAATGTACAAGAACAGTTAATAATTAATGCCTGGTATATTATAGTGTCGATAAATCGATGAAATTATAAATTGATAGTAGTATGGATTTTCATGTTTGTTATGTACTACGAGAATTTTTAATATAAATATGTCACTGGTACTACGTAGCCGTATAATTTAGAACGTGTTCACGGAAAATAGATAAATTCGAATGTGTGCGTCAAGCACACGTAGCAACTACCACGAAGCGTGATAAGGGTCACGCGATAAAAGTTATTCGTCCACGAAGAGGAAAAGACTTCTTTCTAAATTAATTTAGTCAAAATACAAAACTGAATAATATCTTACCTTTAATTTGCGATCGTAAAATAACAAGAATATTTAAATATAAAAAGAACTATTGAACAAAGTTGTTCGCAAAAGCAAATTTTGATTCACTCATTGAAAAGTTGTGTGGAAGGTTTTTAATAATCAATAATCTCAATACTTGTTGAGCTTCAAGAAGGGAGCTGATAAACCATTTACTTTGTTCAGGCTGCTGGCATTATGTATTTTTAAAACAGTGACGTTTATCTGACACATGCTTTTACAGTTAATTTATTATTTTTACAAAAACCAATTATATCAATTTTGATCGGTAATAAACAGTGATTTAAACAATATCAAAACTTGATATTGAATGACATTGATATGATTAATAAATAGACAATAAATATAAGAAACAGTTTTTTTAAAATATTTACACGATTTACAAGTAACTGCTACTTCTTTAGATTGCATCGATATTCCATAAAAAGATATTGATAATATATCGTTTTCTTGTAAAAGACACTATTGTCCAAACACCGAAGTCAAATTAACCAGGAAAACGATCACAATATATTCAGAAAATGTTCGCGACAACATGGGCCCGCAATGTTCAAAATTTTCTGTTTCTTTTTTCTGGTTTTCTAAGATAATAAAAAAAAGAAGTACGATCTTTCACCACTAATAATTTCGAACTTAAAGAGAAGCGAATATTTCGTAGATCGTGCTTCGGTTACTTTGATCGAACCGTTAAAGGGTTTAAACGATTCGAATCGAACGACTACCAACGAACACGACGTTCCAATGGGAAAAATAGACTGATTCGAGGACTCACAGCCAGGGTCAGTGCACTTGCTTGCGAGGGACTCGAAGACGTCTGGCACTTCCGTCTCGAAACAGCACCTGATCATGGCCATCTTTCCAGCCGGCGATGTATCCCATGGATGATTTAAACCGAGGAACTTAAAACTTTTCGGATCGTTTCACATTCCTGTTTCCGCGGAACCCAGCTTCTTACGTAAAAACGTGACGAACGCGGAGACCAGCCCCGAAAGATCGAGCGGGTAATACCGACGGCGACGTCCGACGCTCGGCGTCGAGACGCCCGTGCCCCACTAACCCGCATTTCTCTCGCACGAGGCCACCCTTGACAGTACTTTCCCCTACTACGTCACGCGACGAGCACGCGCCTGCGCGGTGGAGGATCCCCGACGCTCGAAAACGCGCCGAAGGGAGCGAAGGGTGTGCAACCCTGTGACGCTGATGGAGTCTGCCCCTCAGGGTCGTGGTCCGCGTAAATCAATGCCACCGACAGGCTCGGAATGTTTTACGGCAGGATAAATATTGGGTGAATCGAGAAGTACAGTTGGAAACTCATTTATATCGGGTTGTTGTGTGGTCCATAAGTTCTTGTGAGATTCATTTTATATGAAATATAACTCGTAACATTTGTCAATCGACTATACAGGGTGTTCAAAATATTTATGTTTGTCCAAAATAGGACGAAAATCAAAAATATCAATTTCTTGATTGAGGCTTCGTTGAAAAGTTATTAAAAAATTTCAAATCGTTCTGAAAAAATTATTTTTCGTTGCGGGGGTCAATTACAAGTATTTTTGGTGAATACACATACCCCCGAAATCCTACACACTTTCGAGAAAAAAATTCAGTAAGTGGAGAAATTTTTCGGCGAAATTGAAAAGTTTGAAATCGTTCTGGAAAAATTATATTCGATTGTAGGGGTCAATTACAATCATTTTTGGTCAATAGACATATCCTCGAAATTCTAACCATTTTCGAGAAAAAAATGCCTTACCGAAAATATAATTTCAGGCCAGAAATGTCACTCCAAAATTTCGTGCGTATCTTTAAAACGTCATAACTTCTGAACGGATTGACCGATTTTAATGTTTAAAAAAGCAAACTACGCGTATTTTGATGGAGAATATGTACAAATCGCAAAAATATTCGAAAAGTTGTTCCTTGACCCCGAAAAATGAAAAAACCCCCATAAAAATGGTCCAATTTTCAAACAGCCATAACTCCTATAATAGTGAATATATTTCAATGAAACTTTTTTCTGAAGTAGAGCTCATGGGTACCTACAAGAAAGTATTAGACAACTTTTCTATAGGGCGTCAAACAGAATTACTAAAAATCAAAAATGAATTTTTAAGAGAAATCGACAGGGGGTAGGTGCTTAAATTTTTCGGCGAAAAAAAAAAGTTTCAAATCGTTCTAAAAAAATTGTTTTCGGTTACGGGGGTCAATAATAACCATTTTTGATGAATAGATATACCGCCGAATTCCTACGCACTTTCGAGAAAAAAATTCGAATGGGTGCCTGAATTTTTCGGCGATGATTTTCATTTCAGTTAGTATTTAGATTAAATCGCGACAAAATTAATTTTGTACTACTTTAGTTGTATGTAATAAATAAAGTTGATACTGTGGTTTTGTTCTTACATGATATTGGGATAAGAACGTACATTGTTACGATTTAGTTATATCGATGTAAAATACAATTTTTTTATTAATGTTAATTATTAACATTAATTGCATGCTGTTATAAAATATGTGGAATATGTATGACATTATGGCATTTTATTACTGAAAATATTTGGTATTATGCTCATTTATTTATTTCAAGTTAATAACTGTTACAAAATATAGTTTATTCTGGGATTTCCATCTTTAAGTATTTTAACATTTTTTCTTACATGTATGAAGAAATAATAACTATGTTAATAGATAATACAAACTTATCAATGGAGCAATATAAATTGTCAATATATCCATGATATTTACATGCAAACCATAATTGTCCATATATACATGTAACGCAAGTAGCACCAAATAGGAATGAAAGTTGTAAAAAGATTTATATATTCATAGAGTTGATGGTTGGATATCACAGTAGAACAGTTCAAATTCTATGCATTTTGTGAGGGGATGTTTTTTCACTGCTGCTGATGTAAATATATTGTTTGTACGATTGTTTTGATCATTAAACAATTTTCCCCGTAACAACGATTGCAGTCTGTGATTACTGATAACTGTAGAGAAAGATTAAGTGGAGAAACAATAAAGCGAAGTGAAGATAGTTAGAAATAAAGATTATTATTACAAATATTTACAATTAATGTGTGTAAGTAAGATCAGGTTGATCTATGCACAATAAAACATTTAGAAATTATACATAACTATTACGCTATAGCTTATCTTAACACATATTACCTGTTATATTTGTAGATTAAAATATCTTGCACGTTCAGAAATTTTGATTTGTCTTGGAACAATGTGTATAGACTTAGTAGAACGGAAATGGCACTCTGATTCACGGTGAAATGAAATAATTTCTTCCGTTTTCATAAACCACATGCTCTACGTTCACAATTTATTATGAACACTATCGTGGAATGTTTTTGTTGACTTGAATGTAATTATAAACTTACTAAATAGTAAGTAACATGTTCGTTATAAGGTAACGTGCAACTTTCTCGAATGCATTCTCATCTTACTCAACAAATTTAAGTTGCTAAATTTGGTAGAGAGAAGGCCCTATTATCGATGGTAGAATACATCTTCAAAGGTTGTGAGGTGAATAACGAAAATCGTGTATTTCATTCAAGTTTTCATATTCCAGCTATATTGCTTGTTCGATGGTACCTTTCGTTTTTTTTTTTTAATTTAAATTCGTTTATTATTTCACGAGAAAGGATAATGTTAATCAAAGGAAACAAGGACATGTTTTAAATAGGTGTACATATTTAGTCGATTTTACATTTCGTTACCATAATTCAAATCGTGGTCATAATTTGTTCACAGAAGTGGTTGCAATGCGGTTTAGTAATTCACTGGCATAATTAAAAAATTTACATTGTTCGTGGTTACAATTACGCATTAAAATTGCCAAATTTTTATTCGATTAATAAGATTATTAATTATTCCGTGTTTCGACGTTTGCATTGTACATTAGAAGAATAGAGCAAAATGGTAATAGTAGCTCGTACAATTGTTCACCGCGAAACGCGGTGGATATACGACGCGTGTATATTAGATCCCTTATGATTACGAATTACTTATGAAACTCAAGACTAGCATTGATCAATGGCCTCCCCTTCAAGCCCGGGATTTCTTGCTTTTCAGCTTGAACCATCCCGCGCTCTTGTTCGGATCGCGTGGAACAGACGTGGACCTGCTTAGTTCTGGTTTCGAATTAACGCTCCGTGACTTGGTGGCCAACGATTCCGTAGACACAGTTCTATCCACCTTCTGTTTGTCCTTTGATTTCAACGTACTGCGATTGATCGTGCCTGAAAGAGTAAGCGTTTCAACGTTAGTACGGTATCGATTTGTTATAAATACAATTACTATGCTACGGAAAGAACAGAATCAACTAAACGCTGAAACTATCCCCCATCTTGGGCTTGTCTTTTTTATTTAACAATAGAGATCATGTGCATTTAGGTTTGCTTGGAGGAACGAGAAATAGAGAGACAAAGTAGCCGAATTAGTAGTGACATTGTGATTTGTAATTTTAATCTAGTAAGTGTCAATTACCATCACGGGGCATGATAGTAAAGTGAGAGACTCCTACCCGGTCTAATTTCGATTCCCCATAGCTCCTACATAAGTTTTTTTTCTCTTTAATATAGATAAATTATCTTTATTTATAACACTAATTATTCTTCACTTGTGAAATACATGGTTCTCTTAATGCTTCCTTTTGTTTTCAATTACTGTGGAATGGAGGAATTTTACTTGATTAACAATACCAAATTTTTATATTTTTATATACGTTATATATTTTAATAAATATAAAGAGACTTTATTTTAAAAGTTAATTGGTATTTCTATGTTTGAATTTCATTATTATATTAAGAGAAAAAACTTGTGTAATTATCGAGAATCGAACTTGGGACCTACTGGTAGGAGTCTTTTACTTTACTATCACACCCCATAGTTGTGATTAATAATTAATGTTATATATTCATAAACCTGATAATTAAATCTACAAGTGTGTAATATTTCAACAAAATCGGTAACCCGAAGGCCTTTCTCTTTCCTTGTTAGTTGATTTTGTTCCGGCTATAGCTCGTACTACAATCCAATGGCGGATGAGAATTAGATCGCAAGGTTTACCGGTTTTCGAGAGATTGTCCTTGCTTCGTCGAGCGTCTTTTCCTCGACGACTTAATGTCTCGCGACTTCTTTGTCTGCGCCTTATGGTCGCCATTGGCTTCGGGTGCAGTTGTTGATCATAATTTATTTCGAAAGGTTCTCTGTAGTGTCGCGGCTTCCAAGGCGCGAGAACGCTTACGCTCCTCGATACTGTTCTCGTATGCGATTGTAGAGGTCTATTTAATTCCTCCCTACTTGCTGCTCTGCGTCTCTCGTTTGGACCAGGTATTTCGCCCACTGAAAGAACGCGATAACGATTAAAGCCTGCAATTAATCTCTGATCAATATTCGTTAACATCCTGTATATTATTTTGTAACCATTACACAGCTGATCGTAATAGACTTCAGAGAGTCTCACCTGTAGCAGCATGGAGGTATACAACAGATCTTTGCGATCTCTGAGAGTTCTGACTCTGTTGGCTGCTGTCCCCTGTCGTACTCTCACCGGAAGACAACGCGCTTTCGGCCAGTCTCGGTGGTTTCCGTGGCGGCGACAAAATGCCCAAATTGTGGCGACTGGAATTCGTAACATCACGCCCTGAACAGGCATGGTCGTCGGCTCGTTTGTTTCTGTAACGTGAGAATAATTACTATAGCACCGGTGATAACCGATTAGGTTTCAATTATCGTTAATTCGGTTTTGTGTAAAATCATCGATAGAAAAGGGTTTCGTTTACAGTTGCGGACAAAATTAAGTGAACAGCTAAACGAAATAAGCATAAATTAAATTTAACGAAGTAGTATAACTAATTCATACCTATTTCCCTTACCTGTCCACTTAATTTTGTCCGCGACTGTAGGCAGCACGATTCTCTGTTAAAAATATAACGCGTATTTCAGTATACCTGCGATCTCTGTTAGACGAAACGGACTCCTGATCCGTATCGCCGAAGAAACGTAGGTTCTTCTGCACCGAGACTCGTTCGGGCGCGGACGAGACTTCCTCGTCCTCGGTGCCAGTTGTCAAGATCTCGCTCTCCGGTATCCGGGGCTTCTTATCCACCGCCTGGAACAACGAAATCATCGATTATCGCGGCGGTAACGGTCACGGTTTGCGGAAAAAATCACCGTTTGCCGTGGGCAGCGCGCGAACAGGGAAACAACGGTGGTAACGGAGAGATTATTCGTATCAGCGAGCATCATCGACGGATCGAACGGAAAGCGGAGGACGAGAGAAAACGTGCGCGCTTTCTACGCGAACAGAATGAGCGCGCGGACTTTCTGGCTTCGATTAGGTCCCAAAACCTTGATCGAGTCGATGTTCTCCTATACCTGAGATACCATCTTGGTAGTAGCCTGGTGCGTGGAATTTCGGTACCTTATCGTGCGTCCACGAGACGTTGGCTAGGATGGAATCAAGGCCAGGGTAACATCGTTCAGAGAAGATTTGTTGGCATCGACAAACTTAACATAACGACGGGGCATTTTCATTAAAACTTTCCTATACGATAGGTGATTTTAATGACATAGAATTTATTGAAATTTTTATTGTATTCATCGTTACTATTCTGAGCTAACGACTACGTCAATACATTGTTTCGATACGGTTAGATAGAATTCAATCTGTTACTACGAACGCGTACGTATAGCCAGTATTCAATGTGGTAGCACGGAAGGAATTTTGCGAATATGTCTAGAAAAAAGTTGTTCACAATCTTATTTTCTGTAACATATTTTACAATCATTAAAATCGGAGTTGAGGTCCCCTAAAGTAAATAATTATCATAATTAAGAATCTAACAAGTGGAGGGGATTCAGTTTGTATGTAGTCTGCCATCATCCCGTCTCCTAATAGTAGGCACCAATCGGATCACAGCACCTCCACACGGGGCCCCCAGAACCCTGTACTAACTTGTTCGCGACTGGTAGGAATAAAACGGATCATGGACCCATGGTGGTGTTCTTAATTTATAGACTTAACCAAAACGTCTTTACGCGCAATATGGAAAACGTCGAGAGCGCTGATAATTCTGGATCATGGCCTCTGGTGTGACGCAGTCGTAGGTTCTTTGCTTACGCGATCTAGAGATCTTTGCGAATCAACGTGAAATAGAATAACGCTGAACACAAAGGTATATTCTTCGAGCTGGGGATAAAAATCGTTGCTTCCCGCTCGTTTCCATCTGTGGCGCCTTCATGACTCATGATCCTCCTTCTCGTACCGTCCGACTCGCCCGATAGATCATCGTCCACGGCGAGATTCACGCGCACGCAATCATCCCGAACGGCCTCTATCGAGGCGGCTAGGATCGGAATCGGGGCCCTGGACAGAGATTATTCCGCGGACCGATGGTTAAGCTAGGCAGCCCCCTGGATCGGCACTTAATCTCGCGATTAAATTAAACCACAGAGCGCGGAGTTAGTTAAGCATTTAATCAAACTGGTAATTGGAGGTTGTACTGGCCTAATGGCTCTGCTCCGTAGCGACCCGCGTTGACTGATGAATGCACCGGCTCACTCGGCTCGCCGCAAACCCGATAACCGGACCCACGATCCATCCGTCCGCTCGTTATCGGATTTAACTCTCAAAAATGTTCGACTTGGGATTTTTAGGCTCCCAACGCCCACTTCCTCTACGTGGGGAGCATCGAGCGTCAGGGAGTTGGGACGCGAACCGTACAATGTGCCGAAAATCACCGTCTTTTCTAATCGTTGCGTCTCAGGAATTTCGAGATAGGTACAGAGTTTTCTAATAAGAACGACAGAACTTTCAATAATCGTAGCAGCCAACGCGTTAAAATTATAATTTAAATTAAATTAATTTTCACACCTAGAATTTGGAATCGAAAAATCGGAAAAAATTCTTGAACACGTATCTCGATAACCACAATGCACCAGATTTTTTACGTAATTTTCGTACTTGATTAAATACGGAAAATACGTACAAATTCGATAATCCGAATTTTTCCTCTAACTACCCTTCCGAACAAGATAGAGGGTTGAAACTTGGCACAGAATGTTTGATGCTGATGCTCTATCGATGGATCCATCGTATGTCAAATTTGGTGTAAGGGCACATTTGACCCTCTTATTCGGCTGTACCCTTTATTATCAAAATTTTTATTCAATAGTCAACAATATTGAGTAGTAGTCTGATAAGCGAAATACCTTTTTGAAAGTTATAGAGGTGTATATGTTGTGTGGACCACCCTGTACGAGTTTAGTCGCTCTTGGCTAATAGTTTGAGAGATACTTCGTGTACAATTTTCGGTGTTGCGAGAATATTTTTAGAACTGGTATTTTTGTTTACACAGCTCTGAAATTTCATTTATATTTATATAAAATACATAATCATCTACGTTATTGATAATATGATGGTACTTGGTTGGTATTTGCGAAGATATTTAAAAGAAATTTACATAATATATTTAAGAATATGTTTGAATCAGTAAATATTGTCAATCGTATATTTAGAAAATATAAATGAACATACTTAGAAATACATAGGTAAAAGAAATGATCACTTTTGGGTAGAGAGTTGTTTTTTGCGCGAAACGTGTACCGCGTCACCGCGAAGGCGTTTATCGCATTATTATACATAAACCTAATAAAGTTTCATAGTACAGAGAGTCCATTCTCTACAAAAACATCGCCCACTCGCTACCAGTTTTGGAGCGAGTCTCATGCATACATTTGTTGAATTTGATTGCTTTAGAGAACTGTACCCAGTGAATGATGTCACGAACGAGAATACTTTACGTTGCATGCTCTTGTTTAACCATTCAACATTTAATGTTTGGCAATTTTTGCAAAATAGTTATTTACGATCAACGCATAGGAAAGAAATGCAAAGAATTAGAACATTTTTATCAGAGAATGTGTGTAACGTATGTGACTGACTTAGAAGTGTCGCAGTGTTTAAAAATTTTTTGTTTCTCATTGTTTTCTATCATTTTTTTTTTGACCCATTCAAGATAAAAAAACATCGAATAACTGATCGAGAATGGACTCGATTTTCGATCAGTTTTCAGGAATCGTAATAGTTAATTTCGATGAAAAAAATTTGACACGGTGAATGGATAGTATTCGAAACGAGAATTTCAACTTACTTTGATATTCGATTTGTTCTTCCTGGATAACGACTTGAACCAGCCCTTTCGTTCGGCTTCTTGTCCCTGATTTTCCCTGGTGAGGGTGTTACTCGACTCGCAAAAGGTTTCCTCGTCTCTGGTGAGCGTACCCGTAGATCTCGACAGCCTTGTTGGCCTGGGTGGACTTGGACTGCCGCTGGGAGTGGATAGGCGTCTGCGTTGGCTGTATTCCTCCTGCGAATATACGCAAAATATAAATGCACTATCGTCGAAGAATTTACAAATTAAATATTCGACATTCGTTTGTAAAGTGGAAAAGATTTTGCGAATGTCCTTAATTTTCGAAGTCGATGAATACTTAGAAAATGATACAAATTTTCTGGCAAATTGTCACGAACTTTTTTTTTGTCTTCGTCAAGACTCTTATTATACTCTTATAATATTAATTATTATAGCCATAATAGGGACCAGCGTGAGAGGCCTTCAAAAATTTGTTAGAAATGGGCGGACATGTAATTTTTCGCTGCAAGTTATGAAGCAAGAAATCATGCAATTTCCTTAAACTATAAGACAGTAGCTTCAGTTGCACGTACGGATTTTTAGAAATAATTATTTATTATAAAATGATGGAACTTTGAAGGAAAAATGTCAAAAAACTGTGACAAAGTCAATATTTCTTTTAACACAACATCGAAACTAATTATTCGATCAAATATTCTGCATATTACATTTTCCACATCTACTAAGTCTTCTGTAACTTTGTTACTCTTGCGAATTTTACTTTAATATTTTAGGGGGACATTCTTAAAATTCCAATCATTGAAAAGAGATAAAAAAAATTTCGATTTTTCCAATTCGTCACAGTGGTTTCCCCCCATAAAGCAACCTGTTTCTCAGAGTATCCATAGGGCGTTTCTGTCTGTTGTTTCGACTAGCGATCGAAACGAGAAGCAGTCTTTCGCGTGTATTTGCACAGAGCATTAAGATCTTCGATGTACCGTGTCGGTTGAAGAACAAAACTGGACCCATCGTCGAGGTAATCCGATCAGAGGCGAATCACGTGGGTGGTATAACTTGATTCGCGCATTGGTAGCTGGAGGGTTCGGTTCTTTCCGTTCCTTCCAATTATTTCGTTACCCAAAGTCGCGGGGGGAGGGAAATTAGATGAAGATAACGATGGTTCCCGCGACTGGTTACAGAGGGTACCGCGTTCCCGATCATCGTCGTTTCATTCCGCTAGCCGCGAGATCATCGCAAGCGCGTCGACTCGGACGCGCAAAACTCCGCGCAGCAGACGCGTGTCCGTTTTATTCCCGACGACGTCTACGTCGTCATTATTATTATCATGTTTTGCATCACCACCATCATCAACGCTGCCATCTCCGTCATTTACCCTTGGTCCATCGCATGCATAACGCGTCGGGAACGGAGAGCTTCGGGCGTTTTATCGCAACTCTTGCCTGTTTATTCATCGATACTCTACAAAAGAGCCGGCGGTACGGCAAGTAGACTATCCAACGTGTGCTCTATCCGTGTTCCCGCTATAAGAAAATACTAGTTCTCGTGGAAGAGTATAATCCCCGCCGGGAAAATACGGTTTTGTTCCCTCGACCGATGCGTTTCTTCGGCTTCGGTGAATTGTGCCCGATTCTGTTAAAAATTATATACTGCGTGCGATAACTATGAAACCACCCTAAAATTTTCAATTTTATATACAGTGACTGTCACTTAAAACTATACAGCTAACGATTCAGTCGATTTTCATTTAAAATACAGATACAGGCATATAGCTCAATGCTGCTTTGTTTAATATATTACTAAAGTCGGAACTTTCAGTAATTGTTAGTACAACAAATGCAAATTCTCACTACGTATGAAACCAGCCTGTTAGTAAAAATCGTACAGTACTTATCTTCGTTTATATTTGATATATGCAGCTATGTTAATACATTACTGACTGATTTCAAATTAAACGAATCTAACCCGAAATCTTAATGTTACCCTTAACCTAAGCTTGGCTTCTCCTACCAAGGTGACGAAAACGCATAGTGTTAATCGGTGGGAGGATTGGTCAAGCTAATCCTCAAAGTTGTCACCATGGCAGGGTGTTTCTTACCCTTTGCCACTTTCCCGCCCACCCTGCTGTCCAGTGTCCAGGTACCCCATGCAAGGGTGAGCGAAAACGTTGCTCCTTTTATAAATAAACAATCTTTGGGGGAAGCCAAAGACCCCCAGTCAATCGCTATTGAGGCAAGGAAGAGCTTCAAGGATTCCAAGTCCCGTGTGGAGTTTGGAGACTCCTTAATGACCGTAACGTAATTTATCAAGTAAAAATGTCTCGAGGTCCTAATCCTTAAAAACAGCGGAAAAATCACGTCCCTATCATAAACCCCGTGATGTTAAGGTTCCTTTAGAATCCTTAACAGTCGGAATAAACAAGAGTTCGGGTAAACAGAGTCCCGTTGTACATTTTGTGTGATTCCCTCCGTTGGAGAGGCATATCCGTCGTGTCGATTGATTTAAACGTCATGCAGTGACGCAGGTATGGGTCACGTCGTGGCGAACGTGTTAAAAAATATCTACGAGAACGAAGGCATCGTCAGGTTGGCGAGCTCGGGCGATTTATGACGAAGAGGAAGCTGGCAATACAACAATATAAAAGCATAACTCAGACGTTGTTCGCGTACGTTTGCAGAAGAAGCCGAAAGACGGCTGGCATCCGGCAATACACCTGCACTCGTTATATATTCCAGGAGAAGAGGGCACGCAGCGTTCCCGGCGCGGACGGCGCGAAAGACCGCGAGCTACGATCAACCCGAGCGGTGCATGCGTTACCAGCGTACCTTTCGATACGCAATATAATAACATATCGCGCGTACGCGGCCATGGCCCGTACCCACCGCATAAACTCTTAAATGACTCACAATGAATAGCCCATATCGCGGAATCATCTGCATAGTACAAGCACGGCGCGCTTCCCTCGTACTCTCCATATATACGAGCAACAATATCTCGTATGCTTTCCATAACGAGTCGTGGCACGTACCGACGACGACGACGAAGACGACGAGGACGCGTACGACGACGACGACGACGGCGAGGAAGAAAAGGAGAAAGAAGACAGAGCAGAGGGTTTTGTACCCTGGAGGCATTGTGACCCACGCACCGCCCTGTTAACTCTTACAGTACCGCGGTACTGGTCTTCCTCTTCTACCGTTTTCTTTCCCTCTCGGTTGATTCTTCCTTTCCTCTCGTCTCCGCGCGTCGGCCTTCTCTGTACACTCCAGCTTCGTCCAGGAACGCGTTATACCGTGGCTACTCCCTCGCAGAAACTGGCGTGGGCCGTCGAGATTGGGCTAGGTCGGTTACGTACCTAAGCGCTCGTCCGCTCGCCGCCATCGGGCGCGTGTAGGTACACGCGTGCTGCCCGCCTGCACGCACCTACGGGCCCCGTTGGGCCCCGTTGTCTCCCCCCCCACCATCGCACGCGCGCGCCACACCACGTTGCGCGTGTACACTTGCGCGTTGCGCGTAATCATTTAAAAAATAACGAACCAATTGAGGATTACATAAGATTCCAAATAATTACATTGACATATCAGGTGCACAACTTTGCTTCAGTCGTTTTTTCCCGAAATCTCTCAGGTTCAACTCGTACGACACCCAATTTTCTTGCTTCTGAATCATTCCCATTCTTAAGTTTGACACGGGTCGCGATCAAGCAATGAACTTTTTTTAAACTGTCGGCGAATAATGGCGCGAACACCCTGTATATATACAGATTATATCGTTTCGTTTAAAAGGAATTAAAGTTTCCGCGATAATTCGAATTCTTTTTCTTGTTTCGATCATTGATTCAAGCCATCGTAATTTCCATAAAATACAGCGAACTTTTACCCTCTTTTTTTGGTTTTGTTTTTTTATATACAGTTCATTTATGGGAAAACTGTAGGTGAATAATGGCACGAACACCCTGTATGCATATTTGAGCGTATATCGTAACAGGCCGCGCGCTCTCGCCCTGTTCATCCTCGACGCATAACTCTGCAACATTAAACCGTCCGCCGTAGGTCAGCGTAGATTACGCATAAATCCAAGGGTGAGGCGATTTACGACGTCAACCGACACCCCTTTTAACCCCACGGATTTTCTCTTCCTTTGTCCGACCGAGCTTTTTGGCGGGAAGAAGAGAGAATCCATTAATGCGCCAAAGATTCACCTCGGCAACGGACAAAAGAAACCCTTCGCGGGTAGAATTTGCGAGTTACGGTCCAATTGATTACTTTCATTAGCTATGGTACGAAACATTTCGAGCTGGTTATGCGTATAATAAATTATCCTATTACTTTAAGATTATATTAGAATCTATTCGAATAATTGCAACTTACTTGTTCTTCTCAGGATCTAATTTTTACTATATGTTTCGTATTTCTGTGGTACCACAGCCCTTATCTTCCCCTGATTCTGATTCACGTAACTTTTTCCTATTTCCAAAAATTAAAATGCATCTACGGAAGTCGTTATTTTGGAATTGTGAGCAACAACCAAAAACTCGTAACAGACTAATCGATAGCAGTTCTAGTCGAAGGCTTCTAGCACTGTTTTCAGGAGTGGTTACAACGTCCACGATAGCGTACGACTTCCCAAGAGAAACGTCGATTTATAATTAAATATATTATTAAGTTTGCATATTATACGTTACACGATTATTGACTTTAAAACGTTGTGCACGCATATTTTTTACCGCCAGTCACGAAAATGATATTCCAATCTCGACTGGTCATCTTCTTTGATCAACCAAGCACTTCCTTCCCGCCAGCTATTAAAGATAAACGCCGTTTGATTATAATAATTTATAAACCGTCGTATACGAATAACGATTGTTCCAGATATCGCGTATAATCGTTTTTCTCCCTACATGCGCGAAAACTAGCCGCGAGCGCCAAGGAGATACGGTTGTACGACGTTTACCCGCAAACTATGTTGCCCATGCCCGCGGTACTAATACGGTCAGATCGACATTAACATCTACAAGATTCTCATCATCGATAACACGCAACGAAGTGGGGCTTGAAATCGCCGCGTAAATCCTCCCAATTAAGCTTCTTCCCACCCTACGAATCGTTTCCCGAGAAACGCACGCGTTTTAACGAAGTTGATCAGCATCTATGCACGCCAACGAATCCTTCGTCCTTTTTCCCCTTTCCTCCCCTCTTTCCCTCCTTTTTTTCCCCCCCGGTGGTACGGGCGCGCGCGGGTGCACGAGAACGAGGCGTAAATCGGTCGTACAGCAAAAAACTGTTCATCTTAAATGGAATATACGCAGATTGAAACTAACTCTCTTTGCCGGATCCCGCGGTCTTGCAATTTCTTTTGGAATCGGCGTGGCGAGAGAGCCTCTGCCGGGGATTACGGTGTGGTATCGTAAAACCGAGCCCGGCCGCTCGGGAGTTTAAGGGAATTGAAAGCGAGGGAAGCGAAACAAGAGGGAGAGACAGACGAAGACGTCGAAGAGGGAAGGAGCACGACGGAGAAATAGAACGCGCACCGTATAATGTCGGCGCGATAAAAAGTATAATGAGAGGGTGATCCCGCCGCTGTAAGTACAAAGGAATATTACACTAAGATCTGTAACGTGCAAAGCCGCAAAATAAACGAATCGCGCGTAATGGGGTATCGGCACTCTAGCCCCTTACCCCCTTTTTCCTCCTCCTCCTACCATATCACGGTTCACCTGCACACGCGTGTAACCGGGTACTCGCCTGGTCAAACAGATCTGCAAGAACGATCTGATGTGGCGAACGACCGAGAAAAGTGAAAGAAGGCCGGGGAAAAAGTTGCGGAGACGCAACGCAAGAAGCGCCGATCTTGAATATCGCCGACAGAAGACGAGGCGTGGTTGGATCTTTGGTATGCGAATCGGATAAGATCGTTCTTCCATATGTTTATTCCTGCCCTTAAACGATTCGTAATGCAACATCCGGTAAATTATTATTGACAATGCCGACGCATACTGTCGACTCGTTTGCTCGCCCGCTACGACATTGTGTCGCAGGGTTTTTTCTTCTCACCGCGTCGTTTCGATACAAGTAAATGCATTTTCTGGGGGGTTGGGATCTCTTCTTGTTTTATTTGGTTCATTTCTAGCGGAACACGACGGTCGCCTTTTCTTTCGAATAAAACAGTTAGTAACTTTCTTTTGGCAATTTTACTTACATGGAATATTTAAAGAATCGTTTACGGAATGTCAATCGTGAATTAAACGAAGAAATCAGAGTCCAATGTTCTTATAAGGAACTTGAATCTGGAGTATTCGATACGATAATAGTTACCGGAGTGATTCATTTAACAGGTTATCTGCGTGCTCCTGACAAACGGTCTCGAAAGTCGTAAATTCATATAGCACATGTATCTGAAAAACCTGCTGGCGAAGTAGCTTTGTTGCGTCACACGGTCTTCTGGATGCACCTTTGTCATTAATCATTGTCGATCCTTCATCGCATTCTTATTACGATGTACCGCTGCACTTACGATAAATTAATATCGTGACGACTGGAGCTGGAGCAGAATGTGATGCAGCGATCAGCAGAACATACACGATGTTGTTGTGCACGAGAGTTGTAACAAATTCAGGGTATTGATACAACAACTGATTAAATATAAGTATCGAACGTGTACAGTCGATCGTACGATTCTATTTACACGTACACTGCGGCATAGAGAATCAAAATCAATTAAAAGTTAAACCCTGAAATTAGTTTTTATTTTATTTAAAATTAGTACTCGAAACACGAAATTTTGTGCAATTTTTATGATTCGAAACTGGAGCGAATAAAAATTTGTAGAAATAATTTACGGGAATATTATAATGATACTTTTATTTATACTTAATGAAAGCTGCATGTTTTTCAATATTGCAAATCTATAAGTAAACTTTTACAACAGATTGTAAACGACTACATTCGGATTGTGCTAAACGCCTGACAAATGGGTTACCACGGTTCCATTTTATTGGTTTCTTTTTAAAAAGCGCAGATGAATATAGCTGATAATTGGCAGCTTTGTAGTGAAAATTTTACAAAAATTATCCTTCGATTCATAGAAATTAGTCAGAGAGGATTAATGAATTGCGGGACCATCGCGTTCCATCGGTCAAGCTCAAGTAGATATGACATATGGTTGTTCAAGAATTCTAGTGTGTGACGTTTTTCTTGTTGTTGCACTTTCATGGTCTTTGATTGCTTAATTTGCACAGCAATAGGATCTTTATGGTACAGGGTTAGAAACGAGACTTTTAATTTCTAAAACGTGAGTAGCTCTCTCCGTTGGTCGTGCAATTGTTAAGACGTAACAGAATTGTGCGTTTTATGGTATTCGATCGATGGAGTTCCATAGGACCAAATCGATCAGTCCTGAAAGAAATTGTGGGTCGTATCGGGTCAAACGTTTCAGTCAGTCTTCCTAAGGCTAGCAACTAACAATAAGCTAAAATTACGCGATTGTATCCATATTTTACACACAATACTACGTTCCACTGAACTGTAGAAAGACCAAGTTACGAGTCGTCTTGTTAAAAACTAAATGAGAACTCCTGAAGTTCGTTTATGTTATTTATAATTATTTTTAGATTGTGTCGAAGTATGTCCTGTTTTATGACGATATGCGTCTGCTTGTGGTCTAATTTTAAGATCGAGGACCTTCATTATTTGTAATAATCCTGGATAGCCATCGTTAAATTAAATTACAACTAAATAAGTTGCCAATTATCGCTCTAGCCTAAACATTCTTGATTCACATAGTTATCTTGACCAAAACACTTCCCCTTCATATGAAACCTTTACCATAGCAGAAATAATAAAAGACTTTCAAATGAGAACAGCAAAAAACATTTAGTCTCAAGCGTTACGCATATTACATTTTCTATATCTATTAAATCTTCTGTAATTTTGTCATTTTTGCGAATTTTACAATATTTTAGAATCTTCATTGAAAAGAGATAAACAAAAAATTTCGATTTTTTCAATCCGTCACAGTGGTTTCCCCCCTTGAAGGAAAGTTGATTTTCATTTACCAATTGAAGTAAAATAATTCATCCGAGATTGTGAGTCCACTTAAGGGTTAAGGAACCTGCAGCCTGCCTAATTTTCCAGCCCGGTTCTCGACGGTTGCGGCGCGAAATCGAAAAATGAACGTATGAAAAGAAGGATCGATCCCTTGGAGCATGATTCGCGTTCGTATGGTTCTTGTTCTTGGCGGAGTGCGCAAGGTCGTCCGCTCGGGCGTTGCAGCTCACGGTGGTAACGCCAGCACGAGGTTTCTAGGAGGTTGGAGAGAAGAGCGAGAACGCCGGTAGAAAACCGGATGCACACTTTTGCGCCCGTGTTGCACGGACCAGCGACCACCGCCGCTGCCATTAATAATCGAAGGTCCACGCCGATGGGTGGGTGGGTGACTGGTGGTGCGGTTTACTTTCTTTGGAGCAACAATACTTAGGATCCTCCGTGATACACTTGCCCTGGCTGTCAATGGGGCTGTGCCACGGCATGGGAAAGTCCGAGCTCTCGAGAGATCATTTCAAGACTATTCGAGCGAATCGGCCGGAACGCCCACGGATGGGTTGGCACCCTGCTCCGACCGTGTATATTCCCTTCTACGCTTTGCTACGTACACGTGTGCGCGCGATACACGAGCGTTTCGTATGCCTCCATGCGCTTGTACTTGTATCTCCATCGGCGCTTATAATTGATGAAATGACACCGGGGTAGGAAACGGACGGCCATGACTATCGGACTTTCGTGATCGGTCCGAGACCGCCTCGAGAACTTGCTACACAGTCCGCGGAACACAGGGGGAGAGAGGCAAGGATGAAAAAGAGGAGACATCGATGAGTGTCGGTGAGAGCGAGGCCAAGCGGTGGCTAAGAAGAAGACGGGAAGGGGGAGTGGAAGCGAAGAAACTTCGAATGAGAGCGACCGCCTTGGTCGGTACCTCGCCGATGTCGATGAATATTAATTATTCTGATCGTGACGAGATTCCGCCAGCGTCCTCCTGTGCCTGAATAACCGGCTGCTGATTGCAGCCTATTTGCAAGTTCGCACGACTCGCTCCCTCTGTCCAGGCATCTGTCCCCTTGTGTCTCACGAAAACGATTCGTGATGCAACATCCGGTAAATTATTATTGACAATGTCGACGGCATACTGTCGATTCGTTTGCTTGCTCGCTTCGACATTGTATTGTAGGGTTTTTTCTTCTTACTGTGTCGTTTCCTCACAAGGAAATGCATTTTCTGGGGGGTTGGGATCAAGGGAATGTTCTAAATAAATATTAGATCGTGTAACAAGTTCTTTTCTAAGAAAATATAGTCAATTTTTTATACGATTCATCTACTCAATGATTATTAAAGTCTACGGGAGCGAAAGACCACCACGGTTGCGTCTCTGCCTTTGAATAAGTTCTGGAATAACGCGGTGCAAACGTTCTCACAGCTGTTCAAAATGCTCGAACCTGCCTCATTCCACGGCGCGGCGTTTTCCTAACCACAAAACGAATTCTCATGCTATAGTATCTTACCATGAATTTAACAGCGCGCGCGCACAATGCGCGCAAACGGCGCAATTGTTGAGACATCGAGCCAAGTTCCCTCGTCACCCTACGTCGTTAACCATCGCGAAATTATAAAAAAGCCGTGAGTTCCGATCGAGCTGTGCTTACCCAGAAAAACGATCCATTGTGAATCGTCACGCCGCGTGGTTCCCGCAGTGACAAGCTGCATCCTAATCCACCAGTCGATACTTACGTTCTAGGCGTACAGGATATCTTAAAATACGCGGAGCAACCGGAGAGAATACGATTCTTCGTAAAAAAAATTACAATTTATTCTTCTTTGAACATATAAAAATTGAAAATTTCAGAGTGGTTTTATACCTATGACACGCAGTGTATTATATTCTTCGGCAGAATATTGTCTCTTAACACAATTTCAAATATGGTATACTTTGTTTTTCGTTATTTTAACAGCAACCTATAAAAATTGAAAATTTCAGAGTTTTACAGCTATGATACACAGTGTATCATGTTTTGTAGCCTATTCTTAAGATCTGTGGATTTTGGTTATCTTCTAGACGCATCCGTCGATTGATCCGTAGTTCACGGTTACGTATGGGTCGTAGAGGTAATAGAGCCGCTTTTAGTTGCAAGAAAGATTGTATCTGTTTGGTATCTCGTCTCACCCGTGGCGGCATTAGGTTGCAAGTGCACACTGTGCCATCTACACACGACCGAGGTTCGCGATACATATTGACCAGTCGAAACACCGAAGACCCGACGCCGCTTAAAGATGCTCCACGGGTAGTTACCACGGGAAAGATGTATCTGCCGGTGCCACCTACTACAAACCGACTAGCCCCGACACGGGGATTTTAAGATGCTCGAAGTCGAACAGAAAAGAAGAAGATATAGATAAATAGATGGAGACGGGGGACGGGCGAGAGCGTGGAAGAGGGACGAGGATGAAAACGTGGAAGAGAGAGAAAAAGGGAGGAAACACGGCGCGCAACGCGGCAGGTAGAATCGTATCGGCAAATTGCAATCGACGACTGCCTTGTCGGCAACTTCTCGTGGCAAGAGGAAGGCGCACCGATAAAGAAAGAAAACACGTTTAAAACGGAGCAGAAGCGAGACAGAGGGGTTATCTACTATCCTGCAAGTGATACGAATATCCGGGCATTTTTAGGTCTTCGGGGCTAAGAGTTATCGGCAGTGCACGTTCCCGGGAATCGCAATCCGCTATTCTCATTGATACCTTCCGCTTTCCATACGCGTGGGCCGTACGATCTACATATATAGTCGAAGCTGTCGGATAAGACCGGGTTAGATCGTACACGTTACCGGGGACGGAACGATCGTTCTCAGACTATAAATCGTAACGGTGTTTCCGCCAAAACAACGCGTTAATACATATTTCTAAATAACGACCGGACACGATGCAGAGTCAACGGTAATCCGAGGTTTCTTCCGTGAATCTTTCTTTGAAATCTGTTGAAACGAATGCGTATCCCTAGTAGACATATAATATTAAATTACATTTTCAGTACATTCGACGAAAGAAATAATAATAAAATTATAGTTTTCACGGATCGTCGGTTAAGTTTAAGATGGAATCTACGTGTTCCAATTCAAGTTGATCGTAATTTAGAAATTAAATCGTTGCCAAAATTATGTTACGTCGCTACAAAATGGCTACGCGTTGGCGTCCCTTGCTCGAATTCCAACAACAGCTCGACTACGAGAGCGGATGTTTTCGCATAGGACGAGGCACGGAGGCGCGCTAGGATTCGTTAATGGTACAACTATTTCGAGAATCTCGCGATCTCACGGCCGAGAACCTTTTAACCCCTTATCTATCTCGCCCAACCATGCTGTCGGTGAGCGTTTAAAACACTCCTGCAGTTCAGGAGTTGGTGTTCCCTCGCTACGGAGTTTCTTACAATGCGCTTCGTTGTTATTGTTATTGCGGCGTGTACATCAGCTCGGGAGTATAAACGATATACCGGCGGCCGTCCGTGTAACAGACTGTGAGAAATCATCATCGTGCCGGGAAGAACGAGAAGAAGAGGACAGCAGCCGCGCGTTTACTCTCCGCGCCGCGTATCTTCCTCGTCTCGACTCTGAAAAAGACGTCAGGAGACGTCTATCCCCGGGAGGCACGCACTGCCTCGGCTACATCTTCTTCCTTTCCCTTTTGATCTGTATTCATTTCGGCCCCACCTATTGGGAAAGGGTGGATGGCAGTTACCGTTCGAATCTCTTCCTCGTTGTTCCTCACGAATTTTTCGTTGCAATCGTTCCTTTTCCATTGTCCTCTTTATAGAGGGTGGTATACAAATGTTGCATGGCTTCAAGGGGTACATTACGTAGTCCATTTCATCAATTGATCAATTTTGTCTTTTGTAAATAGAATACTATATTTTTTATATCAAAATATGAAAGAACATCGAATTCTGAGTAAAAAAGTATTGACCTTTGTTAGCCCTAAATCTAATAGCTAACGAGTAATTTCACTTCATTTCTTGACAATTATATACAATAAGTAATAATAACTAATGAGTAATTTCACTTTATTTCTCGATAATTTTCACTATTCTGCAGAGATCTGTGATAAGATTGAGTCTCCAATTTGATATCAGTTGAAGAAAATTGTCAAGAAATAAATTGAAATTGCTCATTAGTTATTAGGTTTAGGGTTGATACAGATCAACACTTTTTTACTCAGAATTTCATTTAAGAATACAAAGTTGACCTTCAAATTTCTAAAACGCCTTCACCTATAAAAAAAGTAAATGTCCTACATAATGTACCCCTTTAAACGATACAACATTTGTACACAAAATTTTTTCGTATAACGCACATTTTTGAAGTTATAGAGAAGCTGAACATCTACGTTTTCGTAACAATTTTTGCGAAGGTTATTAAATATTTTTTAGTAAAGGGTGTAAAAACTTCTCTTCGAAGCTTCTGCCTACAATTTATAAACATCTTGTTTCGATAATAGCACAACAATATGCATAAATTTTAATAATTTCGCGCGAAACAAATGAAAACGAAAACGTTTACGTTTCTTCCTCGCTGATTTATCGTATTACATAGCGAAGAGTCTTGCATCGTTGCTGAGAACCGCTATAATTCATACTGTATTGTACACGTGAGGCTATAAAAACGATTAGTACGAATCGCTTCATTAGCTGCTCTCTCGTTCGTTTACGATCACAAGTAAAATGCCATTATACTGAAATTGGACGTTTAATGAAAGCGCGGGAGGTATTGGGAGGCGACCGAGAATAAGTGACCAACCTTTCCACGATACTAACGAGGCTAAGCTCGTGGTATGCCACGTTTCGTAGTAAAGTGCAATTGTAATCCGTTTTTAGTAGCTCATTAGGAAACCGGGGTTTTCTTAACCATCTATCTTTTCCGCGTTCCATCTGCTCCCGGTATGTGCACTTTACTATATTCTGATTGCGTTCAAGTATACTTTAATTTTTAACGAATCAAATCAACGAGACTCGTAATTTGTATCTCGCAAGGTTAAATTTATAGAATATCGCGAAACACAAGGATTTCCAGTGCATCGTGCGATCTTTACTATCGCAGGAGGAAGAAAATGATCAGACTCGGATTAGGAAGAATGTGGTACGCGTAAGGGGAATGTGGTTGGCGTCGAGTAATTATTAAGTAGTAACAGACGTTACGTAGGCTGACCGAATCGTCTGACCCGATACAATTTGCAGTTACTTCCAAAATTGGTCTTCCCTGTTTCCTCATAATAAAAAAGTTACCATTGCGATCTTAATAGTCTCTCAACTGTACACTTTTCTTAAATTGCGTGCAATAATACTAATTAAGTTTCTATGATGTTTCTTGAAATTTTATATCATATTCAGCTTCTGATGGTTCTCATTTATATACTTGTATTGAATCGTTTGTCGCAACAGTTACTCGTATTTATTCATCTTATCCATCCTGGTAAAGGAGAGAACTTGCCGATACTTTTGAAGCTAAAAAACATGCACTCCAATGTTTTAAATGATACAACTCACCATCTGACTATTTGGCATTCAAAAACTCCAGATCGACATGTAAAAAGCTTCAAAAAGTGTTTTCATTTATAAAGTTCTTAATGGATTGGTTGTATCTGATATTTAAACAGAAGCTCAAATATAATTATTCCATATTCGTAAGAAGAACGTAAAGATTATGCAAAAGAAAATCTGGACTGTTGAGCAGTTCTGTTGTTGCATAGCTAGTGTTAGATACATTATTGTGAATTAGGGTTGTTTGAAACATCAAAAACCTCTTGGACCGCGTATGGTTAAGAATTACGTACCGTTTCTGAGTCTGAGGAGAAAAATAGCTAAGGGAACGTTCCCAATTTGAAACGTTCACGTCGGACCGTGCCTACTGTTTATTCGCGAGGTAGTACCGATCGAGTGGAAACGTCCACCCTCCTGGCACGAAGCAGCAGTAACCTTAGTCGAGGATCTAGATGCGATCGTTACAATGTCGGCCGAGACAGAGTGGCGTGAGTCGCGGTCGCTCGTCGGAATAGATGTTACCGTCAGCCGCTACGAGACACCTCAGCGATCACGCGGAACGAAATCGTTTATTTACCGAATGACAGACGCACTTATTCATCGGCGCGATTTTTAAATAACTCGGCATTAGAGAGGGAAAATCCCATTGGCCGATCGGCGTTTATTTCCACGACGAACGATTCGGTTGCAGGGAATTTCATTTTTTAACACGACGAAGAGCACCACGAAAAGACGAAAGATGGAGGATTGAAATATTTCAAATTCATTCGACAGCCCATTCTCTCTCGGTTTCAAGACAGAGTTTATAAGTTTTTCGAGATAACGAAAAAAATACACATATTTTGTTTGACTAAAAATGCATCGTATCGAAACAAGTACAACCTTAATTGCGAAGAAATGAAACAAGATATAAATTAACCTGATACGAGAACAATCGCTGACGAAACTAATTTATGGCATTGAGTACTGTACGAATTCAAAAAAAAAGGAAGGTGAATCGATGTCACGATCGTTGGAAAGGTTATCTGCGAGGTATACCGAGATGATGTTATAAACGTGAGAAAATGTCAAGCGACCGGGTTCTGGAATTTCGTTCGGCAACTTCCGCATGTCAGGCGAAGCGAGATTAGAACGGCCAGCAAGCTCTGATAACGAAGCACTTAATCTGTGAGTGGGCAAAGAATCACATTTGAAATGATCGCTTCTATGAAATAAAAAGTACTTTGATGTTACAAACATTCCTTTGGTATTGTGTCTTAAAATCGGGTATTCTAAAGTCAGAGTGGACCAACACACAACGCATTTAGGCTAGATTTGTTGAGTCCAGCAGCGTTGCTCGAACAAGACACCAATTTTCATTTTTACATTATATTACATTTCAGCTGGACATAGAATTCTTTGACTACTGTTATTACACATGTATCTTTTCGTAATACTATGATTCGATGCAAACACGTGATAATTATTTCATCAGTGTCCAAATGTGGGTAAAGTGGCGAGGTGTTATTTTTTCTCGATTGTTTTAGAGAATACATAATTTTAAACAATAGTTGTCTCGAAAGGAAATAAAGTTGCAATTTTGAAGAGGACTGGCAAAGTATCGGTCATAGAAAATAATGACCAATAAAATTTATTAGAGAATACACAATTTTAAGCAATAGTTGTCTCGAAAGGAAATAAAGTTGCAATTTTGAAGAGGGCTGGCAAAGTATCGGTCATAGAAAATAATGGCCAATATATTGTTGATTAATAAATATGATTCCGATCTTCTGGCGTATGAAAGTTAGATACGGGAAGGACATTATTTATGGAACGACTTGACAATTTGCGGAACGATAGCGATCCGCGTCAAGAATAGCTCACTCTGAGAAAAGAGCTTCCAATTGCTTCCTGGTTTCTCGATAACAGCCTCCACCCAGCCTCGGGACGATAATTCCGGATTAACAACAGGACGTCGGTATCGATTGTTTATCGTGTGAAAGCCGTTCGTGAACGATCGTCCATTACGTTCGCCATGTTGCACGCCGTTCCGCTGCTGCGGAGGGATGGTCTCGAACCTTTCTTAGTATCTGCCCTCGGTAATCTCTTCGCAATGAAGAAGGCACTCTCTCGATCCGGAAATTCACGGAATATCGGTTATAAACGCGATACATTGGAAGAAAATAATAATAAAGCGAACCACGTTCGCGTCCCCTTCGTCGACGTTTGAAAATTGTAGGGACGCTGGTTTCCAAACAAATTGGCGGGGAAGTAGACTGTTCCGTTGTGTTTGATCACATGGCAGTTTCCTACCTGGATTTTTCGTTTCTTATACTTTTTTTTCTATTTTACGTAGTAGGGAATCGTTGTCGATGTTTATTTTATTCGTTACGATGTGACTTGGACATGGTGCCTATTTTGTCTTCTAATGGTTCATTTATACAGGGTGTTCGGCCACCCCTGGGAAAAATTTTAATAGAGGATTCTAGAGTCCAAAATAAGACGAGAATCAAGAATATCAATTTCTTGATGGAGGCTTCGTTAAAAAGTTATTAACAATTAAATTCAAACATTTCAAATCGTTCTGGAAAAATTATTTTCGGTTGCGGGGGTCAATTACAATCATTTTTGGTGAATAGACATACCCCCGAAATCTTGCGCATTTTCGAGAAAAAAATTCGAGTAAGTGCAGAAAGTTTTTGGTGAAAAAAAGACTTTCGAATCGTCTTGGAAAAATTATTTTTAGTTGTAGGGGTCAATTGCAAGCACTTTTGGTCAACAGACATACCCCCGAAATCCTACTCAGTTTCGAGAAAAAAATTCCTTACCGAAAATATAATTTCTGGCCAGAAATGTCTGCCCGAATTTTCATGGGAATCTTTAAAACGTCATAACTTCTGAACGGATTGGACGATTTTAATGTTTAAAAAAGCAAACTACACGTATTTTGGTGGAGAATATGTACAAACAGCAAAAATATTCGAAAAGTTGGTCCTTGACACCGCAAAATGAGAAAAACCCTATAAAAATGGTTCAATTTTCAAACAACCATAACTCCTATAATAGTGAATATATTTCAATGAAACTTTTTTCTGAAGTAGAGCTCATGGGTACCTACAAAAAAGTATTAGACAACTTTTCTGTAGGGTGTCAAATAAAATTACTAAAAATGAAAAAGGAATTTTTAAGAAAAATCGACAGGGGGTAGGTGCCTAAATTTTTCGACGAAAAAAAAAATTTTTAATTAATTCTAAAAAAATTATTTTCGGTTCCGGGGATCAATTACAATCATTTTTGGTGAATAGACATACCTCCGAAATCCTACCCACTTTCTAGAAAAAAATTCAGTACGGTCGGAACTTTAAACGTTAATAACTGTTTAACGAAGCCTTCATCAACAAATTGGTATTCTTGATTTTCGTCTTATTTTGGCCTCTAGAATCCCCCATTAAAATTTTTCCCAGGAGTGGCCGAACACCCTGTATATTTATTTATTTACGGGTAACAATAACCTAATTCACAGTAATGTATTTAATACCAGCTATGCAACAACGAAACTGTCCTGCAGTCTAGAATTTCTTTTGCACAATCTTTACTTTCTTCTTACGGATATACAATAATTACATTCGATCTTAAGATCAGAGATTTATTAAATATTATTCACAAAATTCTTGACAATACAAATTTGCCTGATTTGATCAAGCTTGAATGAATATTATTATCAGCAGGAGAAGAATTAGGGGTTGGACTCAATATGCTATCATAAATTTCATTTATATTAATTTTAAGATTTGAGATATACAGATTTGTACGAAATTGAAAGTGTGGGTATTTCCTTCAGCGAGTAACTTTGAGTGAAAATAGTTAGAAGGTGAAGAAGAAGAAAATAGTTAAATAGTTGCCATATGAAATTCGTCACGCTTCTTCGGGACCGTTCAAAGACCTCGAGGGTGACTGCTCACCGTGAAAATCGTTTAGAGACACCGGGAGAGCGTGGCCAAAGGCCGCGAAAGGAGTCGCGCCGAGAGCACAATGGGGGTAGAACAGTTTCTGCGTAGATAGGAACGCTAAAGAAGAACGGCACAGTAGAAATCGAGTCGCAGACGCGTAAAGAAGGGCAAGAAGGAGAAGAAAAAGGCGAGGGACCCGTGGAGGGAAGAAAGTGGGAGAGAGATATCCGAGCTTTGGCAGACCACAATAAATAGCCGTGGTATCGTGTTGCGAGTAATTGAACGAAGCTTCATCCGTGGTGCATTAAGTATTGAAAACGTGCTGGACCCGGTGAGACAGCGGAGGCAGGACAAGAGGGGGAGATCAGAGAATGGCCAACGGAGGAGAAGAGGATGCTGTGTCCGTAAGTCTGTCCGTTGTTGTCCAAGGGTGTTGTGTACGGTACATGGCGAAGAGGAACCCGAAGAGGAACCTCTTTCGCTGCCGGCGCATAATGGCGCTCTGATCCTAGGTCCTGTACGCTACGTGAGGGCAATACCGTATTGTTATTTGTTGGGTTAGGTACTGGTTGCACCCAGATCAAGTACCCGCGTGTCTGAGATAGAGCGCGCCCCGGTACTGGAATAATATCGTGCTCGCTTATTGTTGCCGCTCGTTGCAGATAGATCATTCTATTATCGAGATAGGGATACACGCGCGAGCGCTGGCTCGCGTATTGGATTCGACCGCGACTATACACCTATGCGTGTGTTCCTCTTTGGAGGAGGTCTCTGGGTACTCGTATACACACCCATCCGCGATCCCCAGCTCCGTGTTACTTTAATTGACTTTCCGCGTATGCGTGCCAGCTTCCGTGGACGACGACGCGATGTTGTCGCTTGATTGAAATGCTTACGGACTGATGAACTCGAGGAAATCGAGCGGAGAGCGACCGAGAGCCCAGAGTGGCGGACGCGTGACCGAGAAACGCGGGGCCCTCGACGTCGATGGGATCGCCGGCGTGGTTTATTTCAGTCCATGATTTTTGCGCAGATACGAAATCAGCGGTAGCGAGATTCTAGAATTGGTATCGGATGATGGATAGGAATCGTTAAGATGATATCGCCTCGCCCGGTTCATCCGTGCACGCGCAGCGACCGCCTGGGTGATCCGTAGTGTCGCTTAAGCGTTCATTTGGTTCTTCTCAAATTGGCGATATATCACAGTCCCCCGTGCCTCTTTATCGATCCAAGATAACAGGGAAAGATTAAACAAAAATAGAGAAACGAACGCGACATTTTCTCTGGTCGTCGTCCCCAGATTGGATCGGTATTTGTTCGTACAGAAGGTTGCCTCAGCAATTCTTTCGCTTTTTATCGAACGAGTACGACTTTCTGCTCGTCTTCGAAAGTCTTTGGGTTAAATGAAATCTGAATTTATTTCGAAAATAAATAATTAAATTCGGGTATGCTACAGTATGAAACAGAGTAACACTGAACCTACCATGCGACGTAAACGGGTAATATATCCTACGAATAAACTTCAAAACACAACTTTCTATGCATATAATGCAAAAATTAGAAATACGTTACTGGTCATTTGACTGGTCATGATAGAAATGAATACACATGAAACGTCGGTAAAAAGAAATCACAGAAAAGGCTGAAAGAAATGACAGTCTAGACAGCAGTACCCTCTTAAGACACACTTTAATGCTACATTCGCAACAAATCTCTACCGCGTTCTAGCTATTCATCGATCAATTGCGTTGCCCTCCTAAATCGATCAAGCTAAAAATTCGAGATAAATGGGTACTTACGTCTCTAACGACGTATTCCGAAGACACGCTATTACGCTGATGGCACCGTTTTGTCCTGTTTCGTGCGAAGCAAGCGCGCAATCGGTACGGTCGAAGACTATTGAACAGCGAAAAGATGCGGGTTAGATCCGAGAGGAGGTTTACGTAACCATTAAATCGCGTAACGATTCCCCTGATTACATGCATTCGTCAAGGGATACTCTTCTCGGTGGCGAACACTCATCTTTCGAAGCGACGTTTCCGATGGCGCAATCCACGAGGTGTCGGCGATTAGATTGAATTAGGTTCTGCACAGATTGCCTCGTGCGCTTTCGGATCACGGTTTCTACCGAACTGTGAGAAACCACTAAACTTTCGTTCGCGATTCTTGGTTAATCCCGTAATCAACGAGACCAGAAAGTGAATTCTTATTAAGATTCAAAGCAGGGACTTCTGGTTGCTACTCTCGCGCAGGCCATTTGCATCTAGTATCGTAGATCCCCGCGAACGATACGGCCTCTTTCTCTACGGTCACTGGCCACGAGGAGCTTCGGAGTTTTTTCCAGGACGCGGAAAACAAAGGAGAAACAAAAAAGAATCCTCGCGTTCGATAACCGTGAAGTATTCGAAAACGAAATACGGATGATCGTCGAGCGCATCTCTCGCGCGAGAATTGCGTTTGAAACAGTAGGAAGCACGGACAAAGGATATTCTTTTCAGTCCTATCGATTTTTCTACCGTCGATAATATCAGGTCGGTTCATAAGTTCGTTCGTATCTGTATCGTATACACGTATTCACTTTTATTCTTTATGTTTTACCATCACACTTAATGTTCCATTGAGTTTTGTCCGCTCTTAAAAAGTATAAATATTTACATGTATTAACGAACTAAAAGTCTTATGGTTTATGTTTAATAAATCCCTATCTGCCTGTATTTTCCCCAAGTTATGGAAGTTATGTTTAATTAAGGGGGTATTGCTGTCTAGACTGTCATTTATTCCGTTTTTTTTGTGATTTCTTTGAAGAGTATTTTTTTTCATCAAAAAATATTAAAAATTGTGGGAGTCCAAGATTTAGACGAAATCGTTAAAAGTAAAAGTTTCATCCTTCCCATGGAACTGTATGTTGCCGTTTAATTTTATTTTAGTTATTGTTATCGAATCAAGATTCCGGCGCGTGTAATATGCATGATCGTCGGACTGGCTTAAAAAAGTATCGGATGCAGCATTGCGTCGGTGAATAGGCACCACGAAAAAGGTGCAAGCATCGCAGGATGATCGTTAGAGGTCTCCAGGCTTAACTAACTGCGTTCCTTATCTAAATGGCAATAATAATTGGCTGTGAAGCGTATCCCGTATCGATACTCGACCAACGTGTGATGCACTGCCATGGGAACAATGCACCGTCTAACTTATAGCACGTTCGGCGAATAGGAGGCGTGCAGACATAGCGCTGTCTCGGAGATGATAGGTGCGAGGTACACGTTTCAGAAACGAAAGGGGGATAATTCGAAATTATCATTCACGTCTAATCGATAATAGGTTGCGTTCGCGAGAGAGTTCCTGCTTGACATCGTATTTGTATTTCAAAGGGGCACGTAACGTCTTGACTGTGAAATAAATCTTCCTAGATTACAAGAAAATTTATAGCAAATCTTTCATTCTGTTAAAAGTTGAATGGCATCCTAGTCGAAACAATTGCCTATTGGTAAAATCTATTAACTCTGAAACTGATGTCGTTTAAAGGAATCGTTATGATTTCTAACGTTTCAGAAAGCAATGTTATTTTTGTTAATTTTGAAAGTCTAATATTTTGAAAAATTTAGATATAATTTAGGTGTGTTGCTGTCCAGACTGTCATTTTTGTGATATTTTCTCCTTATAATTGTGATTATAATTTCTCCTTAATTCTGGGATCTTTGTTGTAGTAAGTTTAATAAATTAATCGTACATATGTAAAATGGGTCTGCCGAAGGAATTTGTATTTTATTAAAAAAGTTTCCACATCGTATTTTATTTGTATCAGAACACTACTTTGTTCAACAAATTTATAGTTAGGTATTGTTTGTGAGAAAAGATTTTCAAACGTTCAAGGTAGTCTAACGGATTGAAAAGAATTATCTGAACGTGTTTGAAGAGCAACAAGAAATATTCGTTTATATTTTCAGTTGTGTTATGCAGTTTTCCAAGGAGTTAATCTTCGAAGTATAAATCTTTCCAAGCGAGAAAATGAGAAAGAACTCTGCGCAATGGCAGGAGGCACGTTTGCAATCGTACCTTTCATACGTCTTTAGCGTCTATACAAACACGTGCATGCAGTAACCGCGGGTAAGTTGTTGTCCTAGTTTATTTTACGAGGAGGAGCAGTCACGTATACGATACGCATATTAAAGGCGAAGCTTGCTCGAGTGTCGTACGAAGATTTCCAAGAAACACTTTCACAATATACGTTTCGGAATCGTAATGTTTATATGGAATGAAAATTGTTAAAAATCGTGGGATTGCATGTACGAGAAAGCACGAATCTTTTTAGCGTGATTGTTTCATGGATCTAAATTCAATGGGATGCAAAAAAGAGTAATAAGTTCGGTGATGTTTTTTATTTTAATTATTTAACTTCAAGAAACTCTCGTGAATTTCTAGAAACAGATTTTTGAGAGAAACTTGGGTCAGATTAGAAATTAAGCAAAGAACCGTGAACATAAACATGATCATTGGAATGTATTTAGATTCAATATTCTATATTTTCTATAGAGTAATATTCTGTAAGTCTGAATGACTTACATTGAATGAGAGTGCAAGTAGACTATCGGCCTTCCAGCAGTCTGCTAATTAGTAAAACGAATCACGTAACGTCTGTGCCAATTAGCGCATAAGCGAGCGTAACAATAGCATCGCAATCGTGCTTTGCTAAGTAATTGAGAAGCATGCCTAGCCGCGCTACAATTAACAATAACGTGCAACGTTTTATTTCCACGGAAAAGTGATATTATGTTACCGCGCGCGTTTAGAACAATAACAAAGAAACGGTCTCCAACCACCGTGCTTGCATCCTCTTATTCAGAAAAACGAGATTTCACGACCATTAAACTTTTGTCTGCAATCGATAATCTTCCATTTATAAGGGATAAGAATAAAATATTACACATGCAATGCTATTGTTTACTAAAGATTACATGGTAATAAGAAAAATTTAATTTGCAGTAATATTTTTATTTAACGTCTTATTTACATAATACGTTGAAGGTTTTCGAGGTCTTGGAGACTTTAACGAGCGGCCGGATCGTTCGTGTAAGTGATCGTTCAATTATTTCGCGAACAGCGTACAAACACGACTTGCCCGAAAGAAAATAATTGAACACGCGAAACTGATTTCCCAATTGTTCGTCGATATTTACACCCCGCTGGTGCAGGGATATCAATGGCGGCAGCCGTGCATCCCACGCGATCTTCGTTCAAGATTCACGTTAATTATCGTAAAAAGCCACGCGCCTGCACCCCTCTGTCCCGAATAGGGAGATCGTATTTCCCCGACTGTGTGTACATCGCACGTCCTTTTGTCAGCGAATAGATATCGGGCCGAGGTAGCCACTTAACCGAAGGATCGATCGTTTCTTGGATCGCGTAGTTTCACCCTGAGATCTCCTCCTCCTCCTTCTTCTTCTCCTTCCCCCCTCCTCTGCCCCGTTGACCGGGGTAATTGAGTTCGGCGAGTGCGCACCGACAAAGTAAACCGTGGAGGCATCACGGTACCCTGGCGACGTCCCGCGGCCGTTCTCTCATAAAGATTACACGGTGCACGAGTTTCCATAAATATTCATGCTTCCATAATTGCCCTTCCTGCTCCCCGCGCTGTTGAATAACGACCGTCCAACGAGCATTCAGATTTACCGGCCGCTCGCTGTCCGAGTGATTTCCTAGCCTTTCCGCGGCGTGTTCGCTGCCGCCACGATCGCGGATCCGGTGAATTTCGTTCGCATAATACGGTTTTTTTATCGTTCGAGTCACGTTACCGGAAGCAACGTTCGTGGAGAGATCACCGGAGTCAATAGTAACACTTTGACTTTGGAATACAATAACTCAAAAAGTATTACGCTTGGGATAAATATTGTTGCATGAAAATGTTACCTAATTATCTGACGGTATTCGCTCACGATTATTTTATTGTACGCCAAGTAATACTCGAGTTATTAGTAAAAAATGTTACAACCGTCTTTTATTCTTAAAGAAATCAAGTTATTTACTAAACTGAATCATAGTATTCAACAAAAATAAAATTGATAAACGCTATCTATGAAATAAAAATAATAAGACTGAAATTATCTGTAATTCTTATTTGCTTTCACAATTTTGGATCACGAAAGAAGAAATTCTGCCACGAATAATTAACATGGACAATTCTTCGCAGTCGACGCTAACGATCGCTCTGACCGGATGGATCGCGTTACGCTCTATCGAGATCGACCGAGCTCGGGAATAGATTTTCACTTTGTTTCTTCTCGCCGTGGGAGCAAATGTTGTTGAATGAAAGACAGATTACTTTGTCCAGTGGAGCCGATTCACAAGGGTCCTCGTCTTACCATTGATTTACGATTAACCCTTTCGGTGCAAGGTTTCGAACGATAGTTTCTTTTATGGCGACGTTTCCCGCACTCGCCGAAAGAGGGCTACGTTCAACCTGTATTTCTCACAAGTACTCGATCGACCACCTATTTCTACACATACACCATTGATAAGGTAGGTCTTGCTAGGGTTGCTTTACTTATAAGTCCACGTGGTGTTAGTTCAGCCATAAATGCTTTAATACCGTGTTTGTTGTGTAGCATATGTTTCTGTATTAGTTTTGAAGTACTTACTCACCGAGACGACAGCATTGTTTAGATATAATAAAGTCGGTAGGCGATTTGCCACTCACCTGAAACAAAAGTTTGATGTCTTTTATCAATAAATTGTTCAGAACGACTCGAAAAATATCATGTATAATATGTTCACTATATTCGGAATATAGAAATGAGAATATACAGGCTGTAACAGTATCCATGGTACAATCCAGACGGGGGTGAATTCTACGTTAAAAAACAAATGGAAAGTAAAGATTAAAATTTTTTCATTCGAGGGTCTGTTTCCGATATAATTGAATTTGAAAATTTGTTTGGATAAGTTTACGATCGAGTATGAGTTATTCTGACATGTCTGTCCAGCACGTGCTGCTTCTACTTACGCAGGTGTCTAAATCGTACTCTACAATAGAGTACGTAGAAAAAGTGTGCAGTGGACAGACAAGTTTCCACGTCGATTTTCTCGAGAACGAAGTTTTGAATAAAAAAAAAATCATTTTTTGATTTTCCAGTAATTTTATAAAGTAGTTGCTTTCTCCGATAAAAACATTCGCAATCAAAATTATTCGACACAGCTAAACATTATAAAATCGACAAACGTGTACGTATTTTTGCAGCGATAAAAGATTGAATGTCCTGGAAGAAAAAAACTCTATATTAATTTAAACGTGGATTTTTAATTACGCGCGAACGCAAGCTCCGAGCGTTCGTAATTTTATTCACGCGTTGGATACAGTTTATCAAAGAATTTGTCCGCTGGTCAGGAAGGCCGCGGAGATAAACCGTGCACGATATATCGCGCTAATTCAATGTCTTCCCCGGCGCATTTACTTTCGTTGCAGCTGGCCGGCTGGCATTCCGATTCCGAGGTGGGGGCAAACGAAACGAGAAAAGAAACCGAAAAAACGACGAAACGGACAGGTCTCTGCGGTTGCCGCGGCACAACTAATGTTTCTTCGAGACAGGTCAGTTACACCACGAAAACGTATACTACCTCTGTTGATATTGGGTTCGAACCACAGGAATTGCTTCGAAAGACACGATATATTGCGTCACGGGAAAGGAAGGAGCACACGAGAGTGTGCGGTCGATCGTGCTCGTAGGCCGGGGAACGGCCTTTAGGAAGTGCGAAGGAGAGCCGGCGGTATCTCAACTACCTGTAACCACCTGTAACTACCTGTAATAACCTGCTTTTCTTGCAACACTTTCACGTTCGGATGGGATGGACTTTCGATGGATCTCCGATGTGTCGTCATCGCGTAACGAGCTCGGCTTCCACTCGATCCCTTTCGATTGTACGACGTGGCCGTTGATCGAGCAACGTTATTAAAATAAGTGGGAATCATTTTCACGTCGCACTGCGATCCTTTTAACGGAATTGTAGCGATACGCCGACCGAAAAATTTCCGGAACGGTATTTTTCAGTCATTTTCGAAATTATTCGATACTAATGTGGGGGGGGGGGGTCCTGTTGATGAGAGATGGAAAGGGAAAGGAGAGAAGAGCGTTTGCTTTGACATCGGGATATTGGCTAGTCGGTCAAGAAGTCTATGTACAGAATAACTATAATAGAAGGTGGACAAATTTTTCGGCGAAATTAAAAAATTTCAAATCATTCTGGAAAAATTATTTTTAGTTGCAGGAATCAATTACAATCATTTTTGGTGAATACACGTACCCCCGAAATCCTACCCTGTTTCAAGAAAAAAATTCGTTACCGAAAATATAATGTCTGATCGTGAATGAATGATTCCCCTGAAATTTCACGTGTTTCAAATCGTTCTGAAAAAACTATTTTTGGTTGCGGGGGTCAATTACAATCATTTTTGGTGAATAGACATACCCTCGAAATCCTACCCATTTTCAAGAAAAAAATTCTTTTGGCAGAGATTTGTGATTATATTCCTCATTTTTATTACTTCATATGTAGATATTGTCCAATTATCCAACATATAAAATTTTAATGGGAGATTTTAGACTCCAAAATAAGACGAAAATTGAGAATACCAATTTGTTGATTTAAAAGCAAGATCGACGAACTCCTATTTCAGCTAAATTTTACGAATCAACGTCGAAACAATGTTACTGATATCAATTTTCTTTACTGTTCATTTCCTAGAGATCATTCGTTATCTCTGTTCACGCGATTCAAATCGTCATCTTTTCTTGCGAGAATCAGCGACCACGCGCGACGCCAAGTTTCGTTTATAAATTGTTGAATGGCGGTAACGTAACGAGAACTGGAAGCGAGAAGAACACATTTGGCACGATGATGGTAGCGATTGTCAGTAATTTACATAGAAATCGCTCCGGTCGACAAATCGAGTTCTTTCCAGGCATCTTCGTTTCGCCAACTATTCCGACTTTTAATATTTTGCAAAAAACAAGAACGCACTTTTGTTTCTGTTTCGTCTTTTTCTATCTCTTTCTGTCGCTGATTCTTCCCACCCTCCTTCTCGTTCTGTCTTTCTCCACCTATTCCCCTGTGTGTTTCTTTGAGCCGATGCCCGCCGCACAATTTGCGTTCACGAGCCTAATGCTTCCCGGCATTATGCTAATTTCTTCCATCGAGGCTCCGAGATATTTGCGCAATTGAAGAGTTTGCTACGTGAAGACGCGTTCGTGACCACCTGCGTCCCCCCTGTGTCGCAGTTTTTTATTTAATTATACCGGCATGCGGATTTCTTCGGCTTTTTATACGTGTCACGAATCGTCACAATTATGTTTACAACGTTACACAACGCGTGACAAATAACGACTACGAAAACGCGTAGTCCGGAACAAACGATTCAGTTTTAGCAAACATTCGAATTCCTTGCACAAAAATGAGAAAAAGTTTGCGATTAAAATATTTCGATCGAAGATGTCTGTTTTCTCTATCGTACAGAATACATTTAAGTTCAATCTGTTTCATTGGAACCTTCTAAATAAAATCGTATAAAATTAACACGTTGTCGAACGTAAGCTTTTCGTAAACTCGTACAATACGAAGATTCAAAACACGAATTAAAATTTTTATAGTACATTAAGCCTTCTGGTTATAAAAATATGTAGTCAGTAATATCGGTTACAGTTATCCGTAACTGTTAGATAAAACTGTTCACAAATTTTTTAGTATTTGCTCCCGGTACAACTCGTAGAAAGGCTCGAAGATGGCTTCTCCCTGAAATTGTCCATAAGCCCTCTACAAATTATTGTGCATTTTCAATTCCATTACGAATCCCTATTACGATCAACGCGAGGATGTCACCGTTATCCAATCAGAAAAGTGCCGTTGTTTGAAGTCTCGAGTTTACTGGAAACGCTGCGAAATGGTGAACGTTGTGGCGCGCACCGAAAGAAACGAATCGAAGAGGCGTGACTGTTGGAAAGGTGGTGAGGATTTTAAAAGACGCTCCACGGAGAACAGAGACGTTCCCGGTGGTCGTGACAGCGGCTTCAGGGAAGAGGATTGGTTCTACGGAGCTGTTGATGCGAACCCTGGTACGTAGCCCCGAGGGTTCGAATCGTGCTCGACGTACAACGTTGGCGCGAGCATCGCTTATTATCATATCCGGACGTTTCCTAGACCCGAAGGAAACCTTCCAACTAGAAGGTATGCTGGAGCTCTAGAAAGTAATCTCTCGCGTGCCACACGAAACTTGGCACCGGTCATAATGCCCCTCGCGCGGTTTCTGATGGCTTATTCTGGAACGTAGCTACTCTTCCCGTTATGGGAAAACCTGCGAACGAACGTTACTACCAAACTATTGCAGCGTTAAAGTACCGCGGCGGATCGATTTCGCGCCTGGTAGCCATTTTGGAAATGCTCGAACGACGAAAAGACGCGCGGTTTTCTTCTTCTTTTCGTGTTCCATTGTAATAATTATACTGCTGATATTTGTGTTAAATATGTATCAATATTATGCCAAAATGTACAGAAATATGCAAAATATCAGTCAGCTGTGGTTTGACGACTATATTCGTCATACGTAAAATTTAGTTGCCATTTGCTATTTAAATTGTAATTTTAGCAAAAACTAAAATATATTCGTTATGTTTAGAAGCTAAACAGAAGCTTCCAGCGCTCTGGAAAAAGGTCGCCGACTGGTTATGCATAATAATAATCAATTATAATATAAATTGCAGTATGTTGCGAGTATCTTTTTAATATTGTCAAGGTTTCGTATCGAAAAGTAGGGTAAACAATCGACACAGCTCATTCCGATAATACGTTTTTCTAAGCAGAAGGGATGGTGAGTCGTGGATAAAATTGACCGAGTCATCGCACAGATACTCCATTTAATGTTTTTCTCAACTGTCTACTGACCAAGCAAGGCTATGTTCTCTGATCTTCGCCGACCAAACATGGTTCTCATAGTGCGCATGCCCCGTCATTCTCGTTTCTTCTGCTAGTTCTTTTGTCCTCCGTATCTGCTAGATTTCAGCTTGAACTATACTCACCCCTATCTACTCTATTCCCAAGGTTAAATAAATAATAGCATTCTGCTAGTTAGTAGTTGCATTGTCATCGCACGTCGCGACCGATGAAGTGGTCGTTGCGCGACTATTGTTTTATCCTTTTTGTTGGGCGATACGCCCGTACATTGGATTACTTGCCTCTTCCTTTCTAGCAAGCTATTTTATTCTGTTCCGTTTCATCACCAGACGCGTACACGAGATAAAATATAAGGACTTCACATTTGTATTTATTAATTATTGCATCAATCCTACTGCATTTTTTATATTGCCACATTCTTTTGGTGGAAATATATTTTACAGAATTAAATTTGTCATGAAATATATGTTTCCAGCGCATTAAATAAATGTCAGCCATGTACCATAAATGGTTTCGTACTACTCTACCACGCATCGAAGTCACTTTCGATTCGACGGGGCTAGTTTCAAATAATAAATTCTGACGCGATACATTTTTTTAATGTAACTGTTGATAATATTTTTTAAGTATCGAAACGTAAATGGTTAAGTTTGGTTTTTCTCGTTAGTTCGGACGAGTTGAATTTTCGAACGAAGATTTTCGTCGCTAATCATCGTTTCTTGCGGTAAGGGACGCAGGTATACAGTTGTACGAGGAATGTCGGTGACTGTGGACTGAATCACTTCTTTCCCTTTTTGCGACGATTTTGCGTGGTTGCGCGCCACAGCCGCCACGCGCTTTTTGTTTTTTGCGCGATCGGTATACCCAGGGAGACCTTGATCGGACGGACACGATGGCGCAGAACGGGTCTGCGGGCATTATCAATCACGGGCTTAATGGTAGCTTCAAATGCATCCTCTATCTAACCCAACCCATGGTTTTGTATCGCATTGCGAACGAACGGATCTCCCGGTGCCGTGCTATTCGCCGTCTTACGCGCGATCCGCGAGTTCCACGGATCCACGTAAACATTATTATAGTTTTAACGTTATCCGCCTCGTATCTCGACACTAGGGCCGACGTTACGAGGAAGGATGCGGCTGTTTATAATTTAAACGACGCGTCGATAACACCTTAACCGAATGCTATCTGTTCCAGACACTGACGAATTATCGCCAATAAGTCAGCGACGATTCTTCACCCTCTTACCGCTCGCCTCTAACTGCAACGATTTACCCTCTCGACTGACATTCTTAATTACTTCTGAATCTTATTGATAGCTGTATTCGCGAGGCGATCAGTTTCGAGCAATAATTCCGAAATTATTTATCAGCAGAAGAGAATTGCTGCTTAATCAAGCGAAGTAATGCAATGTCACGAAAAAAACGATAAAATGACATTGTATTACAGACACCCGGAATTTAGAACGAGAAAACCTGCAATAAGACGGGAGTTAGGAACAAAATTGCGACTTCATTGCGGATAATTATCGACTCGCTTTCGTAATTACGAACAAAGTCACGGAGAACGTTTAAATGACATTTCACTTTTGATTCGCAATAAGACGAATACGATTTAAAAAAAAGGATCAATTTGTAGCACGAAAAGGTGAACACGAACCTCTGGTACTCTGTACGTTCTTTCGCTTGAAAACTCTTTAATGGCGATTATGGCACCGTGTAACGGTGTGTCCCCGGACAACAATTCAGCGCACACGGAACGGACCCAGGTCTGGTCAGCACGCAAACGTTGTAACGCTTTCCGATGTCTTTCGAACGGAAGCAGAGTCGTTTTTCTACGGCCGCGTAACACGTCGGTAGTCCAGTGCTGCTTGCAACACATGCGTGCGCGGCCTCCATTAAGTCTTTAAGCAGTGGAAAGCATGAAACTATGAATTAGTAGCGAGGAGGCCCAGCGGCGGTAATACCGCGGCAACGCCACCTGCCACACGGGGCCAGTTAATGGATTTGCAAAGCGCCAATTATATTTCCGATAGAAGGAACGAGCGAACGCGCGGCCGAGCGCACGGACCGACCACGGCCTTAAGGCGCGTTCGCAAGCGCGACCGCGCCATTGCGTTCCCGGTAGCGCGCGAACCGTTCGTGGGAAAATCGGCGATTTCTCATGCCGCGTAAAGCTCCGATACCTAAAGCCTTTCTGCGTGTCGACAAACCGCGCATTACCGAGGACGTTTTGATTTATTCTGCCCGTCCTTTTGTGCTACGTTGCTGCATCGCGGATCTTCTTCGGCGAAAAAAGAAGTATTCCTACGCTTCCACTGTCGTAAACGTTCGTATTTAAAGAAGAAATTTGTCGAAACCATCTCTAGTCGCGTTTAAGATCACTCGTATGAAATTTTAACAAAACTGGATAACTGGAAAATATTTGAAGCTTAATCTATGTGGTCAGATGGAAGAGTGTATCTCTCATTTTATGTAATTATCTCACAAATTATTCGAGGTCTCATGTTCACAAACTTTCTACAATTAATATAATTGTAAAAGTGTTATGTGTTTAACTTTTAATAGATAATATCACTACTGCCATGTAAACTCACCAGCGCTCATAAATTCAACATAAATCACTCATTTTTATATAAAACCACGTGTGTGCGCTGTATATAAATTGTGAACATCTTGATTAAAACATTTGTATTGTTTACATTTTTCGCGGACGTTTCACCTAATTGGCACGCTCATTGTATATTGTCCATTAATTATGTTTCTATGACTCTCAAATAATATCGTAGTCTTAGCAGTGTCAATTTTGTTTTATGTGGAGTATTCAATAAACAGCGAGACTGCAGTTAATAAGTACTACGATTAATTTAGTTTCAGGAGTTTCTAGTTGTCCCAAGTACAAAATGGCGACCTCGTAGGGAATTATGGATTTGGTTTGACAGTCAATGTATTAAGAATTGAAAGTAACGATTCTCTTGATTGTTTGTTCCTTCTGATGCAATGATGTTTGTTTCTTTCAAGATGCAAGTTTGTTTCTGTTGTTTGGATTTTCTATAGATCGCGTTTCGTGGCAATTACACGCGTACGGTTTTCGCGTCAACGCGAAATCGCTCCCCTTTTTACCACCGTTCTTCGAACCGCTCGACTTTCACTCGCAGCACCGGTCATATAAAATCAGACCTAACAAGCGTACGCAAGTTATATAACATCCTCCTGCATTCGCTTCGGAGGATCCCTTCCTTCTTGCGGCATACTCGCGCGCGTATCTTTCTTTTCGATGTCGGAATGCGTGGCGATCCGTTTCTTTGGTCTGTCTCCTCTGCTGTCTGACGAAGTTATCAACAAGATTGGTCACGTGGGTACGAGCACGTCGAACGCAGTGCCGATGTATACAACTTCGATGCGCTTATAAGGGTACGTTTACAGCAGAGGAAACCAGAGACGGTAGTGACACTATGACAATAATATTTTTCATACGTGCAAACGAGTTAAGAACATGTTATGTACTTGACATTATAGGGTCACAGTTATTTTGACAAACGAACAACCGAGTTATTAGTACAAAAATAGGAAGATTGCAACGCTATATAGAGTCGATAATAACGCTTAGGAAATCATAATATTTGTTAAATTAAAGTAAAATAACACATGGAAAAAAGCGTATGCGTGCAATAGAGTATTACTTGGAATTCAGCACAAGTAGAAACAGTGTGTCGTGGGCAGACGTGCCAGAGCCACTCTTACTCAATGGTACGCGCATCCGATGAATATTCAAATTCAATTATCTCGAAAACAAAGCCTCGAATGAGAAAATTCTATTTTTTATCTTCGATTCGTTTCGATTTTTTATTTCATTGAATAAAATTGTAATATCACGATACGCCACTCGTGAGTTCTCGAGATGTTGGAGGTGCAGTCGTTGGAAATTAGAACGAAACCATTAACAATTGCAATTTAGTAATACAGTCAAGGTGAAAGATAATTCCTGTAATGATACTCGGTTGTCGGTTAACGAGTTCGATAATCGAACTCGATTTGTCGAATAATTATTTCGGTAGGGTTCCGACGGTCGGCTGTTGGTAATTTTTGCCCTTAAGAATACCTATGTACACTCTCAGCCAAAAAGATACCACAGGTGTGCTGTCGTTAATTTCTCAATAGCGCATATACAGTTTTACGTTTCTAACAAACAATATAAAGGAAACTGTATTAAAGCGATAGCGCATATATAAAGTAATAATTTTCCATTATTTCAATCGATTCAATATATGCAATTTTTTAATTTCATCCATGCAGTATGTACAGGTGTATTATTCTGCTGGAGAACGAAACCAATTCTCTAAACTGATTAATTTGTTGTTTGACCAATTCTAAATAACTTTTACAAGTAAAACTAAATACGTTCTACTGAGAAATTAAGGTAAGCAGCGTCATCATTTTGGCTGGGAGTGTATGTACGTATCTCTTTGGCCTCGAACACGTAGGAGTAAACTATCGAACGAAATTCTTTTTCTTCGAGTCCGACAAGCAACAGTCAGTGCCAATCAGCTGTGATTGGTGCGTCGAATAAAACTGTGGATGTACCTCATTCCACGTATCTCCTTCGGTAAACCCTGTCGACGTCGGGTAAATCTTCACGGTGGTGGTATATAATTACTAAGATTATACATATCAACACAACTAGAGCGAAAAACACTGACCCGGTTGTTAAACCGCTGCGTGTTAGTTGTATCGGTTATCTGCAGGTCGGCGTAGTGCGTACCGGTGGTAGTGCCGGTGCACCTTCACTCTCGGTCGTCCTATTTATAACCAAGGATCGAATTCCATCTCGATTGGAAAAGGTAACTGGATCGAGTTGACCAGATCGATCGCTGGAAGGGAAAAAAAGGTTCTCGTCGCTCGAATGTTGCCCAGGCTACCGAAAATTCTTCTCGCCCTACATCCCGTCGAGGCTTTTACTTTCGTTCGCGCGAGTCATTGGTTTGCGACAATTCAATGTCCTTGAATATTTAACACATTGATTGCCACACCAGTTTTCCATGCGAAGAGACATATCTTTGTCATTTGTTCAAACTATAGTGGAGAAACTAGAAATATTCGATGGTGTACTTCCTACTTCGTAGCATTTCTAACGACAGTAGTATCATTTGTGGCGTCGCTTTCTATGCTCGCCATCAGGGGGACCGCGCTCCCACAAGCGCTCGAAGGAATTACCAATTTTTCTTTTCCTCTTTTACGAGGCAACATACTTCTAATTTTTACATTATATGTATAGAAACTTGTGTTTTGATGTTTATTCGTAAGATGTTCTTTTCTTTTATGTGAAAAATGTTTTTAACATTCATCGGAAAGAAGATAAAACACCCTTGAAAACGAATTTTGTTCCAAGTCGATACCGTAGTTGGTTCTGGAGAAAAGAACTATTTAAGAAAAAGTGCTGCTTAGTAATTACGCAAACATCCTGTATTTAAATTTATTTTCAATTAAATAAACAATTTATGGTCCAGTTTTATCGTACACTAATCGTACGATCAGTAGAAATTGTTAAAACTTCTTTGGGTATATAGCGTCAAAGTAAATATAAAAATAAACATAGAAGATAGCAAAAATTGTAGTAGGTGATATGATCATTAGGTAAAGGATGAAAAGTCCTTTAAAATGAGCGTTTGTACGAGTCGATAGCTTCATTAGTTCCGGAGATATAGCGATTTTAATTTCAAGTCGATGCGGTGGCTAGTTTCGGAGATAGGGTTTGTTTACATTTTTGTTGCGCTCGCGCGAGTTCATTCATCCCCCGCGCGCGTAGATAGTAGCCAGTGCGTAGTAAATTCTTGGAAATACTACGCCGCAGCTAGGTCACGACAGTCACGTACGCGGGGTAGGTCAGCACCACGCACGTGCGACAAAGAGGTCCGACTCCGTTAGACGAAGACAGAGATAGTCGAATTAGAAAAATTACCTTTTACATAAATTACGATATCTCGAAAACGGAAAATCAGATCGACAAAAACCAAAAGCCATTTTAAAGGGGAGGCTTTGCCGCTTCTAACAATGCCTCAATAATTAATAAAACACTAATAGTTTCGGAATTGTACGCCTCTAAAGTTTTTAGTATTTTTAATACGCGTTAATACGCTTTCATAAGGCGGAGAGCCAGACGTAGCGGAATTTTAAAAATTACGATTGTCTTTACACGATGATATCTCCGAAACGGAAAGTCGGATCGAGAAAAACCAAAAGCCATTTTAAAGGGGAGGCTTTGCCGCTTCTAACAGTGGTTCAATTATTAATAAAACACTAGTAGTTTCGGAACTGCACGCGTCTAAAGTTTTTAGTATTTTTAATGCGCGTTAATAGCCTTTTCTAAGGCCGAGAGTGGAATTTAAAAAATTACCTTTTACATAAATTACGATATCTCGAAAACGGAAAGTCGGATTGACAAAAACCAAAAACCATTTTAAAGGGGAGGTTTTGCCGCTTCTAATAATGTCTCAATAATTAATAAAACACTAATAGTTTCGAAACTAAACGCGTCTAAAGTTTAACTATTTTTAATACGCGTTGTTGGACTGTTCTAAGACAGTGGAAACTGTAAATTCTTTCCTTTCGTCTTTATTATACATATATTTCCTATTTACATCGGCAGCTAACCAGAATTTGGTACCAAATGTGTAGTTTTTTCCAAAAATCATAAATCGTTCAACCGGTCAGATGCCCAATCGTGGTAGGCAAGACAGACTACATATTTTTCTCAGAAAATATACAATAAGATTAGAAGTGAATATTGTAAAATTCATTGTACGTATACTATAAGAAAATTCGTGAAGTTAAATGGCGCTAAAATAATATTGTGTGTTAGAAATTCTAAATGAAATTTTAGAAACGGTCATTTGACCGGTCGCGGTAGGTTTAGTGTTAAAATGTCTAATGTATACAAAAATATAAGGTTTTGTTGATCAGGTAAAATTCTCCATTCCACAGTAGCTGAGAACAAAGGAACCATGAAGAACCACGTACATCACAAATGAAGAAAAATTAATGTTATAAATGAAGCTAAATAAAAATGTTAAAATAATTAAGTTATAATACGATCAACAACATCGCTGTATTTACATGCTCTCGATGTTTGGAAGCGCAAGGAAATATTTAAATTAGACACGGTTTTATTTTCAATGGAGATGCTGGATTAAATAGTTCGAAGTGTTGTGAAACGATTCAGTATATGCATCCGCTTTAGGCGTCCGGGGAGGTTCGAGCAACCCAGTTAATCAGGAAACCATCGACTGACGCTGACATAGACGTTACACGCGCGATATTCCATCTTTTCCGGTTTGGCGCTCGTAAATTATTACGCTCGAGCGACGATCCCTTAAAACATACGACATAACCGGGCATAAATTCAGGTGCACATGTACGCACGCGTGCACGATACATCGGCGACCCCGATCGGGAAAAACATACCTCCAATTAGAACGTGCTTCCTAGGGCGAATGCCTTCTACCGCGCCGCATTATAAATCAGATGATATGTAGCCTGTTCTTGCGCATCTACATTCCACCTAGGAAGGATTAATTGGTACCTTCGGCTTTTGGTGAAAGTTGTAATTACCCGTTCGTCGCTTCGCTAAAGTTTTACGAGCCTGTCACGGATTTCGATCGGTGCATATTTCCGTCATTCCTCTTGCTATTGTCGATATGGTACCCAGGAACGTCACTCAACTCGTACTTTCTAGCGTTCAACGATTCTGTCATCGAGTGGGTGTAGATTATAATCATTTAATTAGAATGAAAGTAACACTTACAAGGGGACTTTACAGTCGTGGAAATTATTTTCGAAAAGATAGCTGGAATAAGTTATATCTAGTGTTAAAAAGCTCTAATAGTTAAATTTATTTTACAGAATGAGATTTGGTTAATTTTTTTATCTCTTTTCAATGTTTGGAGTTTAAAAATTCGTAAAATTCGTAAAAATGACAAAGTTACAGAAGATTTAGTAGATGTGAAAAATGTAATATGCGTAACGTTTGAAACTGCTATTTACTTCGGGAAATTAAATTTAAATAATCCTTTTATTACGTGTGTACCAAACTTCTAATAAAAATATCAAGAGTTTTTGATACCAAAGTAATTGCTAAAAATATAAACAGTAACTTAAATACCGAGGCAACTATCTATTCCGAGACAAACTCGCGTACCTTTCACTTCACCGATCCAAGCAAATTTCAGCGTGCAACTTCAGAAGCGGGATTTTAAAACGAAATACCACCCACGACAAGAAAAGTGGTATTTAGAAAGTCGACTCGCGATAATAAATAAAACGTCGTCCGAACCATCGGGATTTTGACGTTTTCCTGCAGCTTTCGTCCTTGTTACCGCGCGAAACGGCAAACAAGGGTCCTTGAAGTGTGCGCGTGAATATTATTCACGTGCATATAGTCGAGGGAAGCGAACAAACAACGCTCGAGCGTACCGTAGATCATTACGACTCGAACACCCGCTTGATCAACATATTTCGCGTCAATTCGGGCACAATTCGTCCCTGAGTACACGTTGCTCTTTGTTCTCGTTGTGCTTGGACGAGCAGTATGCGTGGCGCGTTGATAGCGGGGGCCCCGCATAAAGGTGGTATCTCACTGCATTGAAATCGAATGATTATCGATCCGGCTCGGCGTTTCTTCTTTTGTTGCTCTTGATTTGCTTATCTGAACTTTTTGCGAAAGTAATCATTGCGAAGCACGTCCTTTGGTATGTATCGCGCGTCAAACGAACGAGGATAATAAACCTCTCGCGCGGCCATTGTTCGTAATAAAGACGAGGCATCTCGAGCCTTTTCAAGCGCGGATTGTCTGCGCGATCGTTATAGAACGCCGCGCGCGTTGCCTCGCCGTTGAAAGGAAAATCTTATTCGCGCGCGTTTTGCGGGTTCCTTTTGGACGAGAAGTTGTCAGCCACGGGGGAACGAAGCAAAAATCCGGACACGGTATGCGAGGGTACCGCGGAGAATAGGCATATTTTTAGCGAGATCCGTTAAGAAGCAAGAGAACAAGAATGAACAGTAACGATTGGCACTGAAATACATAATAGAAACTCAACGTTGGGAACTTGAAAAGGTTACAGTTCAGGAACTGTAGTGATTTATGAGCTCGCTGTTCTTCGATTTGTTTTTAGGATTAAAATTGTACGGTGTCCAAAAAACCGTGAACAATGGCGTGACGAATCAAGTTGCTCTATTTTTCTGCTTCTATTTACGAAATACGCTTGAGTCTCATTCGATAAAATATTTTTCACTTTTCACAAGGCCTCCCTTGTAATTCGTAAATTTGCGAAACAATATGTATGCATTATCGTTACTTAATTTTCGAAAATCCGTGTGGAATAAAAATGTTTTTAAATTCAATTTCTGATATATTCTATCGTAAATGCTTCTGTTGCGAAAGCAAGTATAAACGAGATATTACATATGTTATAGTTGGCGTCCCCGACAATCTTCCTCGCAGCAGGACTTATACGATGTTATAAAGCTGATATTTTTAGTTGATCTACTTTAAGGAGAAGTTATAAATTTCATCGCGATCCCTCCAGTCGTTTTCTCATAACACGGTAGCAAACAGACAAACACGATTCTGTTTTATTTATAATTGTTTAGTTCTTACCCCCGTTGAGTATACGATGATAAATAGCCTATCTTGTTCCTCGATGCTTACACGAAATAGTGCTTGATCAAAATCGGTTTAATTGATTTTTAATTAACCCGAAACGAACAAATAGACAAACAATAATTTTATAAATATGTAATCTCGTTTAGATACTCTATAAAGGTTTCTGAAGGATCGATCGATTCTTGAGATCTAGATTTTTATTCCAAAAGTACAAAAGCTCTTGCTACATAGAACGTAATGGAAGTTATTTCGATCAAATAAATACAACATTAGCACGTTGTGTAAGATTTTTTAACTTTTGAAACAATATATTGTATTGCTTTTGATTATAGTAATAACAAATTAAATTACTATATTTCAAAATATTTATTGAGAAAAGAGTAAATTTTATTCTACAATATTGAAAGACTATGAAAAATTGGTGAGTCAAAATGATAACACATATCTCTTAAACGACTTATCTGTACAAATATGTTATTCTAATATTTGCTTGCTCCACCTTTTGTTTGTATAACTGTTGATATCGCATCTGATAGGCTCACATCTTCAAGTATTACTACTAGCTTGAGATCTATAATGTTTCGATATGTCTCTTTATCAAGTGTAATAGAGATAAACACAGATATTACTAAAACAGGATAAATTTGTGACTGAATTCTTAGTCATAGTCTAGAGATACTGTATCGTCAGTTCAGTTTACGTAGTGAGTGCAATGGAATATTTAACAGTTGCAGAAAAAATAGATATGACGAAACATTGAAGAAGCTATGAATTTGTATGCTTCATGGTACCCTGGAAAAAGATGTCCATCACGTAGTACATTTTATTGTATTGTTAATCAATTTATGCAAGAGGGTAATGTACAGAAAAAAACACACGTTAAAAAACACGTACTATTAAAAATAATGCAAATCGCGTATTAGATGCAGTTGCCCACAATCCAAATATCTTAAGAAATATGAAACTCACAAAACAATATTTCAAACAAAACTTGTGCATTTTTGTACGTGGAATATGATTCCGAAATAAAAATATCGGTTTATGATGAAAAAAGGCAACATTAAAAAGCTCAGTAGTGACATTTGACTCCCCACTCGAAACACTGAAGGACGTGTGCCAGTTTGTTTTTTTTTTAAATCACATGTCTTCGAGATTTTTTACAATCTCAACTCAACACTCTGAATAATATAAAAACTGTTATTATTTAACTACATTTACGAAAAGTATCAAAATTACTTAGCGTGCTATCTTCTTGTCGTGTAATTTCCGGGGTGAGCCAATAAAACGAACGCGCGAAATAACTCTGCTTTCGTGTCTTGGCATCCGGATACCAACGTTACCCTACGCGCGTACAGGTTCCACGGCGGATCACTGGTAGTGCATCGTTTATTCGTTATATTTTCTAAAACCAGCTAATACGTTACACGCGAGCATTACGCGTGCGGAAATAAATCGTACGGGGAACATACTACTCCGAGAAGCCCCTATTCCCGCATGCGGTGCACCCAGCTCGGCTCGATCCCCTTTCTGGCCGCTGGCCGTCAGGTGTCAGGACCGGTGAACAGTCTCACCTCGGTACCGAGGCCCATCACGGGGGCCCACCGTGCGAGTCCGTGCACCGGCGATATAACTCATCTGCGGCGCGGGCCCCGTGAGTGCCGCGAGAGTTCGCAATTACAACGACGGAAGAAACGAGATGGAAGGAGATACGGCATCGCCACTAACAGACGCCGGTTATACGCGTGGTCGAGCTTAGCTACGCAAGTATGTACAGCAGCCAGCCGCGATGGGCATTCAATTCCACCCGTTGCCAATTTTCGAGCGGTTTACCCTCGCCTTGGAAACGTTCGACAACGCTGGAAAAGCGAGACTCTGGGGGATCGAACTGTGCTTGATTCGATATACGCGTTTGTTCTCAGATTTGCCAAGAGGTGTCTTCTCCTTTCGTTTCGATCCCCGTGCGTCCGCGAGTTGGCTAGCAAGCGAAGTATTCCCGCTGGTCGACTTCTCGCGGATGCACAGTACGTTTTAAAATTTTTCCTCGGTGTCTTGTATCGTAGCATTTTCTATTCGTCGTCGTTAAGTCTCTGGGGGAAATTTTAATGGGAGATATCAGAAGCCAAAATAAGACGAAAATCAAGAATGCTAGTGGTTCTCACTCAGAAATTTGTGAGGCTGTCGATATGTCGCTAAGTAGAGTTTCCCATGCTGAGTGAGAACCACGATCACGTGCATGGAGTCTCTACAATGCAAATTTGTCTCTCCCTCTACAGTGTTTTGTATTGCTCGATATTTTTAGACACCTTGCGTTCAAAAATACGAAACGTACCAATGTCGACCTCTGTATCGTTTTATATACCAGGAATAGTTTATCGGGAAATCGAGAAAACTGATACAGTAGTGTTTAGATTATCCGGCACCTGGTTATCCGAATAACTATAATAGAAGATGAACAAATTTTTGGGTGAAATTAAAAAATTTCAAATCGTTCTAAAAAAATTATTTTTAGTTGCGGTGGTCAATTACGATCATTTTTGGTGAATAGACATACCCCCGAATTTCTACGCACTTTTGAGAAAAAAATTCCTTACCGAAAATGTAATGTCTGACCATACCGTTGATATGTTTCCCTGAAATTTTATCCGAATCTTTAAAATGTTATAACTCCTGAACGGATTGGGGGATTTTAATGTTTAAAAAAGCAAACTACGCGTATTTTTGTGGAGAATATGTACAAATCGCAAAAATATTCGAAAAGTTGGTCCTTGACCTCGCAAAATGAGAAAAACCCAATAAAAATGGTCCAATTTTCAAACAGCCACTACTCCTACAATAGTGAACGTATCGCATTGAAATTTTGGAGGAAAGTAGAGTTCATGAACACCAACAAAAAAGTATTAGACAACTTTTCTGTAGAGCGCCAAACAAAATTATTAAAAATCAAAAACGAATTTTTAAGGTAAATCGACAGGTTGTAGGTGGTTAAATTTTTCGGCGAAAAAAAAATTTCAAATCGTTCTAAAAAAATTATTTTCGGTTACGGGGATCAATAATAATCATTTTTGGTGAATAGGCATACCCTCAAAATCCTAACCATTTTTGAGGAAAAAATTCGGCTAGGTGCTGAAATTTGTCGGCGAAATTGTAAAATTTCAAATCATTCTGGAAAAATTATTTTCGTTTGCGAGGGTCAATTGCAATCGTTTTTGGTGAATAGACATACCCCCGAAATCCTACGCACTTTCTAGAAAAAAATTCTTTATCGAAAATGTAATGTCTGACCAGAAATATTCTACTGAAATTTTACCGCTCGTTTTGTGTAATCACTACACAATTAACTCACGGCTAAATTTCATAAAACCTTTGCAATTAATATAATTAATTCGCCATTACCTGCGTTAACTCAATCGCGCTCGTAAACACTATTTTAACATTCAGACATTATATAAACCACGTGTATTCGCAATAAAAAGACTGAAATTAAATCGATAAACACCTTGATTGAACATTTGCGCCATTTTTGAGATAACAAATTCAATATCGTAGTCGCGTAAGACGGAGCAAAAAGTCTTTCAGATTAATTGGGAGTTAACGAATACCAAAATAAGAACGTTCTAATAAGTCGCGCGGATCTTGCAAAAACTTTCCCGACCACCGGGCTATTAATAACTTTGTAAAAAGACGAAACGATCCTTCCACGAGTAAACCCGTTCGCATACCTTTAATATTTACTTTTTCTTTTGTTCTCGCTTTGAACGGAGACAGAACGCGAACAACATTAAGGATATTGCGTTCAACCGGGCTGCTCTTCCGCGCCCAGTTCCATCAAGCAAATTGAATTTATTTCATGCGCAGGATGGATAAGCATCTTTGTGAGAACTGTGTGCAGAGAAGAAGGAAAGTTTCGCGTTAAGAGAGAAGCCCAACCCGGACAAGGAGTTACGAGGTTGTTGACAATCGCGAATAGGATTCGTAGAAGCGTATAATTGCTTCATAGTCAAGGCGGTCCCCGACTGCGAACGGCCCTTAAATCCGTTCTGCATCCGCGAGCACGTGTTCTGCTCGTGCAGGTTGCTCCGTCGATATGCATCGTGAAGAGGCCAAGATAGAGACGTAGAGACGCAAGGAGAGAGAGATAGAGAGAGAAAGAGAGATAGAGTCAGAGTCGTCTAATTGAAGTTTATCACCTGCTCCGGTGTACCGAGCTAATTCACAGTCAACGTTGAGATTTGTAGAGATGGATTCTCTGTTACGAATATGATAGGAGAGGCCTCATTTTGTTGCAGACGAAACCGTTCTCCTGGCTGTACATACTGGCACGATCGACGTACGCGCGTTTAAATTCCGGTAGAAACGAAAAAATAAACAATTGTCTCCGTTCCAATGCAATCGTTCTCTATAGAGGAGTATAGGAGAGGAAATAGTTTTATAGTTTTTTTTATGATCAATAGGACAGTGTATATCAATTTTGCATATTTACGTTATTTTGCGAGAAACGAAGGTGACCTTTAATTTTGTAAATGGATTGCTATATATTTTTTTATGTCATGAAAGTATCTGTCAAGACGAGTTCATTCGTGTACTATACGATGATCTTCGAGGTCATAGAAGATTAGAAATAAAAGTAGATTACAATCAGACGATTAGAAATATTAGAATTCAACAAAATATGCACGAATTATCGTTTATGTCGTTTCGAGTAAAACGCGTTTGAAGTTTAGGGATCGATTATTTTGATTATCGTACTTTTAATTAACTATTTCGGTGTAATACTCGTTTTCCTTGATAGTTGAAAATAATTTGCCCCGTTCTCGAGCTAATTATCATGCTGTTTGGTTACTTCAGCCTTTCTGTAGTATTTTGCACCTGGACCTCCGCGATGAAAATGGCGGTTTTTTTCATCGATATTACGACTAACATTAACAGCATTGGAACCAATAATTATACCCCTCGCGTTCATAATTTGTAGTAAATTACTGAAACCTTCGTTAAAAATATTTCGTTCTCGGAACTAGTCGAACTGAAACTGGTTTTTAATTACACAGCTGCTGGTCTCTCGATTCGACGGTCGTTCGAGCCGAAGAAACATAAATAGTGGCGAGGGTGATTTCGTCGCAAGTGTCCCTAACGCAGATTGACGTAAGAAACGCGAGATTAGTGCTGCCCAGGTACGACTCCTTGGATAGGCAGACTGATTGGCTGTAGCGTAATGGCGACATCTCTTCTCACACGCGTTGCCATCATTGGCTCAGACAATCCCGACTACAATTCTGTCGCGTAACGAAGGGTGTAAACAGGCGAATTTTATTTTTTAGATTTGTCGTTGGTTATATACAATGGGCGGAATAAATGCCCTACGGAAATTGACATACTCTCTTCTGGAGGGTTAATTATTTCATTATACAACCGAGTATGCAATGACCAACTGTACCAACTGTACAAGTTCATTCTAAATAGTTTCCAAGCGAATCATTAACAAGGGAAGGACCCCAACTGTCCGACTTCGATTTTAACGGATCAAACAAAATGAAAAGAGTGACAAGACAAAGACTTGATAAAAATAGCCCAAGAACAATGGTCGATGAAGTTGTTTCTTCGACATATTTATACCTTTAACTTTGTTGAGTGTCTACGTCTAATGCTTTACAGATATCATTAGGAACGTATATCTTATCACTTCGGACAGTTGAGGTCCTTCCCTTGTAAGACGTACACGTTCCACGCGAAGAAGGGCCACCTCGGCGAACAATAACTGCGAAGAAGATATTTCTAAGAAACAGAAGCGATCATCGGGAGTCTCATAATCGGCAGCGGTCGTGAAATAAACTCGCCATGAAATGACGAGCATCGGGAGAGGACAGGCCGGCTGGCTTTGCCTTCTCTTTCGTCCCGGAGGGTGGAATGTCACCCATTAACATTCCCATAAAACCGCCGCGGCGTGTAAACACCGCGGATAGCGTAAACGGTGGCGGCGAGAGAGGGTCCCCTGCCAGTAGGAGGCGTAGGAGGAAGCAAGGGAGGACGAACGAATGAGAAATAGAGACGGGACGAACGAGGGAAAGAGAGACTGTGTGAGAAATCCAATCCGCGTCCATGGGGTTATTATGGTGATAATTTACTACTCCTCTTCAGAGGGCAGCGGCGGACCATGCCGACCGTTTATGCATAGCCGTGGAATGCCGCGTTTCTGGTCCCACGGCGAAGCGTTTACACCTTCTGCATTTAGAAACGAGCCTAATCCCGGAGCCATTCCCCCTGGATTCGTCCATGTACGCCGGAGATCGCCATCTGGTAAGGCGCGTCCTCCAAGACTGACGTGGACAACTTGATACTGATTAATGAGACGCGAACGAATCGCCTTTTAAGCCGTTTTTCCTTTTTAAGCGCGAACGCGTAGCCCGGACGCTATTTACTGCCAGAAGTATCCGTTCGTGCGTTTCTAGTATCTAGAAGCACCCGATTACTTTCGTCGCCTCGATATCGTATCAAACCTTCGATATATTTATCCCAGCATTGAAAGGATTTAGGGACGGAATGAGAAAATTACCGAACCGCTGGAACGAGAGACCGTGAATTTGCCTTCTCGTCCCGTTTGGCGGCGCAAGATAACCGGAGGAAAAAAAAGAAAACTTGTTTTTAACAAGAGATTGAGATTTTTCGAGATTCGTAGTCGCGGATTTCTCAAGGTGCTCTGGTACATTTCCTCGCTTGATCTTATTCATCGTGGTGTATAAATAGCGCCTGGACGCATACGGCAGCCTCTCCTTGTAAGGTGGACGCGAAGGATAACGTTGAATGCAACTGGGGCAAGTCGACGCCATATCGGGAGCCGCGGAGGACGTTCTTGGACGACTCGACGATCGAGGGCACGCAGAGGTCAGCGATAATGACCTTACCCTAATTCCGCGGCACGATGTCGAGTCATGAATTCTCGAGTGCACAGTCACCCGGTCTGTCTCTGTTAGTTACCGCGACTAAGAATCGAGCTTGGCGTATATGGACCGTGCTAGATTGGCATATCCCAACCAGCAGGCTGCCATGATCGGAAAACCGTCCATCAGAATTTCCTTTAGACGCCAGGCAATAAATTAGAGCCATCACAGGGTGTTTGCGTAATCGTGTATGAACAAATGTCGAGGACATCTTTAAACGTGGAAAACCAATGACCAATATATACTTTATCGATGGACAGTAGGTTTTTAGTCCTTTCTAACAAGGGAAGAACCTCAACTGTCCGTCTTTGATTTCAACGGATCTATGCAAGGTGATAGGATATATACTCCTAATGCTTCTGACAACGTAAAAAGTTTATTACTTGCTACTGCTTGCCTCTGCTGACCTTTGCTGACTACTGCTGACCACTTCTGATATATCTGGCAACGTATAACGATTACTACCGGTTACTGTTTGTCTTTGCTGGCCTCTGCTGACCACTGTTGACCACTCCTGCTAGCAGGCCGCGCCTTAATCGAATAGTCCATTTAGAAGTCGGTCGAAGAGTGTATATATACAAACGGAGGAAAAATTCTTTGAAATTGTATCATTTATTGCCGTAGATTTATATTACATAAACGTTATTCCACATATATCATGTTAGTAGTTGCCAGCAGGTGCCAGCAATAGTCAGTAACTGTCGTTATGTGTTGTCAACAGTTGTCAGGAGTTGTGTGCTGTTGTTAGCAGTGGTCAGTAGGGACCAGTAAAGGTCAGCAAAGGCTAGTGGCGGTCGTTATATGATATTAAAGGTTGCCAGGAGTCCCCTGCTGTTGTCAGCAGAGGCGAACAGAGGTTAGAAATTTTTCTTTCATTATGGTACTTTACTTATGTGCGCCTATATAGGTCGGAAAGTAAAAGTATGCCGTTGACGTGAGGTCGGATTTCAGTTGTTCAAGAGTGAGAAGGCAAATGTGAGCCTTCCTCTTCCAACACCCACGAGACGGTCCGAACTTACTTGGGGCAGCTTCGGAGAATCGAGAAAGAAGGCGTGTTAGTTTGCCTTTGTCGACTTTCCGAAACTCTACGAGCTCACGTACGCGTGATCTGGCATAGTGTGAGAAAGTGGAATGAGGTGTCCTCGGTGGACCCGGGGCTCCGTCTAGCATCTCTGGCTGAACGCGAGGACGGACAGATGCGTGACACGGCTGTCTGCCTATCGTCTCGGGACTATGCATCGCCGCGGCCAAGAGAGATTATGCAACGTTCGGCTTCGGCCTGCAGCGGCCATATGGTGGCGGCACCTTTATATCTGCCGTCGTTATTGGCGCGAGTCTACGCCCTGTGCGCCTCCCGCCCGCGTATTTATCTACTACACTTTGCGGCTTCTACCGTAGCAATGAGAAGCGATCGCAGGTGCGGGGACCGCTCCACCGGAACTTTCCGTGTTACCCGAGGCTTCTGCCGCGGACAAGGCTCGAGGCGGGTTTCTATTGAGAATACCAAACACGCGAAATGCGCGATTCCACTGGTTACAGATACGAAAAATTGATTTTACTTTCGACGTTTTGGTTTCGGGAACTATAGCGGGTAAAGAAAGTATTAGAACACCTATTTTTCTTGAAGTATCATTAAATATTGATGTTAACGCATCGAGAACCGATTGGGAAGATCTCCATCTTTGGTGATCAGGGAGGATAGTAACACGTTAAATGTCTTAAAATATACAGTATCGATGATACGACCGCGATGGGGGCGACTCTTCCAGTTTCCACCGCCTTAGAAAAATAGTTAAACTTTAGACGCGTGCAGTTCCGAAACTATTAGTATTTTATTAATTATTGAGGCATTGTTAGAAGCGGCAAAGCCTCCCCTTTAAAATGGTTTTTGGTTTTTGTCGATCTGACTTTCCGTTTTCGAGATATCGTAATTTATGTAAAAGGTAATTTTTAATATTCCGCTCTCCGCCTTAGAAAAGGCTATTAGCATGCATTAAAAATAGTTAAACTTTAGACGCGTGCAGTTCCGAAACTATTAGTATTTTATTAATTATTGAGGCATTGTTAGAAGCGGCAAAGCCTCCCCTTTAAAATGGTTTTTGGTTTTTGTCGATCCGACTTTCCGTTTTCGAGATATCGTAATTTATGTAAAAGGTAATTTTTAATATTCCGCTCTCCGCCTTAGAAAAGGCTATTAGCATGCATTAAAAATAGTTAAACTTTAGACGCGTGCAGTTCCGAAACTATTAGTGTTTTATTAATTATTGAGGCATTGTTAGAAGCGGCCAAGCCTCCCCTTTAAAATGGTTTTTGGTTTTTGTCGATCCGACTTTCCGTTTTCGAGATATCGTAATTTATGTAAAAGGTAATTTTTCTTAATTTGACTATCTCTGTCTCCGTCTGACGCGTCGCGTCGTACCTCTTTGTCGCGCGTGAGTCGAGACAGTCACGTGACCAGGAAGTCGTAGTATTTCCGAGAATTTACTACGCACTGTTTACTATTGACGCGCGTGCGAGTCCATTGACGTAAACAAACGTTTCGCGCCCTTATATCTCCGAAACTAGCCACCGCATCGACTTGAAATTAAAATCGTCATATCTCCGGAACTAATGAAGCCATCGACTCGTACGACCGCTCATTTTAAAGGGCATTTCATCCTCTATCTAATGATCATATCACCTACTACAATTTTTGCTATCTTCTATGTTTATTTTTATATTTACTTTGAACGCTATATACTCTAAGAAGTTTCAACAATTCCTATTGATCGTACGACTGGTGTGCGATAAAACTGGATCATGAATTGTTTATTTAATTGAAACTGAATTTAAATTTGTATACAGGGTGTTTGCATAATTACTATGTCATTTTTTCGTAAATAATTGTTTTCTCCGGAATCAACTACGGTATAGACTTGAAAGAAAATTCGTTTTCAAGAGCGTTTTATCTTCTACCCGATGAAAATTGCAAAATTTGGACATAGTTTGTAAAATTTCTGTACGAAGTTAAAATACCAATGCACGTTTAGAGTAAAAGTATTGAATATTTTCGTACAGGTTCTTAGAATTGATGCTTTAAGAACAAATATGCGACATGAAAGAGGAGGATATCTTACGAATAAACTTCAGAGCACAATTTTCTATACATGTAATGGAAAAATTTGAAGTACGTTGCCTCGTTAAAGAGAAAAAGAAAGTCATTTGACCGGTCATAGTAGCAATGGGTATACATGAAATGTCGCTAGGTTCAGTGTTAATCGGTCAAGGGACACCGCGATATTTGCCTCATTTGAATAATGCATGCATTCGCGTAGAAAATATGTGTTTCGGCCCGCGTGTAGTTACGCAGACATATTACCGCCATAAACACGTTTATCGCTAGTATTTATAGTTATCCGACACAATTCAATTTCCCTACCCTTAAAATAATTTAACCACGCGCTGCTGCAGTCGGGTATTCATACGTTGTTGTTCGGGGCGCTAGTTTTTCAAACGAACGGGCCCGATGATTTGATGTTCGCTGTACCGACGTTTCCACCGTACCATTACGCTCGCCGTGGTTGACAAAGTTTCGCAAGGCGTAGCACAGCATCCAGCAAGACGCGTTTAAGATACGAGGATTACTTATCTCGCGCTCATGTTTCCCCAGGGGTTCATCGTCGCGTTCCGCGTGGTTTATCGAGCAACCTTCCAGCCTACTGCCTTTGAGCTGCCTCACGGATAAGGGACAATGTCCGGAGGAACGAGCGTTAAGTCCTAAACTCCTTGCAGCAATCAAGCTTTTGAAAACCAGGCGCTAAGAAGTATTTATGAGAATGCTGGAAAGTGGGTGATAAAATACACGGCTAACATTGAGCGGTAGTTCAGCAACAGTATACGAGATGAAATAGGTACAGAGTAGCATTATGCCGGTTTCATACTTGCTCGAAGTGAACGTTTATAAATTGAATTAAACGGACGTTCTTGGATAGAGGCAACTAGATTAACATCGTGATTCCGTGGAATTTTATAATTTCGTAGAATATCGTCAAGACTTCTATTGCTGATTTTTCATCATTCATTGGTTGTAATGTTACTTTAATTTCATCGATGAATGTTTAACATGTTCGACCATCTTTCGATAATTATTGTTGTTTCATCCTACCTTTTACAGGCCTTCGGTAATTTTGATTTTTTTCTAATTAATGTAATTAATTGTAACGCGTTCCATCTGCGTTATGTATCACGTTTTAATTAAAATGAATAAAAATATAATGCCAGAGCGACGACGCCAAGCACAGTTTCTTAAAAAACAAGGACTAACGTATCGAAATATTTTCCAACAATTAGACACATATCTCTTGGAGACATAAAGTTAAGCAAAATTTAAGCAACTGCAATTTCTTGTCGGTTAAATACTGATTAACGTTCGATAGAAAACATTTTCTTACCAGACCATGGAAAGAGGCTGAAAAATCGTGGAGACTAATTCGTGCCTCGATCCTGTATACGTTCATCGCCGTAGTTTCTCTAGTTTGGTATCGAAATATTGAAAATCCCATGGGACCGTCCGTTGAAATAAAGCCACGAATCTCTTGGCCGAACGAATCGACGAGCTTTCTCCGCGAAAGAAACATCGATCACGGGGGCCCGTGGTCGAAGACCATTAGAGAGTCCTCAATGGGGCCGGGTGATTTACGCGTGGCCGATACAGGTGACAAAAGAGCGCGCGAGCCTATTCAACGGAATAAAAGCTTTCGGTGAACGTCTATTACCACGGAGTAACAGTCGACAATTGCCCCGAACCCTTTTCACCTTGATCACTCCGCGGCAGCCCTACGTTAACGTCCCGTGAAGTATCTTATCCCGCGTAGAGTACAACGCGCGTGTCTTCCCCCCTCCCCTATTTTTTTTTTTATTCCCCCCGTGGCTTGCTCCTCTCTTTCTCTCTCTCCACCGACGGCGGTGCGTCTACCGCGCGGCGATAAATCCACGTAAAGGGCCCATATAAAACCTGGAGGGAGATCCATTCCTTCGGGGATTTCCTCTAGTCGCGAGTGCCCACCGCTTCTCTTCCCCTCCCCCATCACGGGCCCCGTAGCGCGTTCTCTTTCTCGCCCGGCCAATCGATACGCGATACCAACTTCCCATGGCGAATCGGTTCTCATGCCCAGCGGTACCAACGGAACGGAGTGGCATTATATTCTAGAGCGGGACCGCGAGCGGGGTACGTGCGCGCTCACGCATATAAAGAGACGGGGAACGCGCGTGCGTGTGCGTTCTGTGTTCCCTCGTACGGGTAATGGGGGGGCCCTACATACAACCCCGTGGTGGTGTATTGGAGGCTACACTTATCGCCGTACAATTTCATCGGCACTTAAAACGTCATCTCGCGAGGGTCCACCTTTTCATCAGCTGCTAATCTCACGCTCTCTCGTTCTCTCTTCCTCGTTCACGAAACCCCCCTCGACGCTCCGACGACGTCACACGTATAAGCATCTCGCACACCGTACATCGGGCCAGCGCCGTACCCGCAATAAACTATCTCCGGCTTCGTGCTCGACTTAGACCGATATTTCGCCTCGTTCCCTTTTCTCTGGACCGGTGAATTACAGGTAGTAGGCGGCGGGGTTCGGCAGGGAGACGGGAAGGACAAAGGGAAGGATACGGTAGGATCGATAGCGACCGGAGGAACGGAGAAACGACGACGGCGAACGAGCTAGAAACGATTTTCATGGAACTTGAACGGGTTGAGGAACGATTGCACGCTGGGGGGGGATTGTATTTTGACTGGTGGTTACCCATTGAGGATTATGGGGTACTAAGATTTCTTGATTCAATTTTTATGGTCTTATTTTGAAAAGGTGAAATAATTTTTTCATTGGAAATTAGTAAAGCTAACACGAAACTAATTTTGATTTGCGTATTCCTACGTAGTATTTCGATTTTTAATAAAACCCTTGTACATTAACCAACTGCTCCGATCGTCTTACCAAGACTCACCAAACTTGGATGCAACAAATGTAATTTGGTAATTGTTTACTCTAGGGGACCTCGACTCCGATTTTGATGATTTTGAAATATATTCGGATCGTGAACGAAATTACTACGTTGATTTATAAAAAGAACTAAGTATTAACCGATTAGTAATTATTTGGCCACCGCGAATTATTTCGAACTCTTCCCGCTGCTTCGATACCGTTAGCCTAATCGACAGTATTAATCCGAATCGCGTGTATCTGTTGTTAAAAAACGAGGCGATGTATCCCTCGGGAATTTCTAACCCTTTCGAGAAAGCAATTCCTTCGGCGATTGGCGTGTTATTAGTTAAGACACGCGCGGGACACGGAGGAAATAGAGCCAGCGCGCAACGCGATCGTACCGGAAACGATCAGTTTCCCGAGAATTCGTGTTCGCGTGTTCGCCGCTCGGTTCGCGGCGCTGCTTCGAATTTATCTTCCTGGAACGCGAGCTAATTTCCTGCTGAAGGATGTCCGCGTTGCGCCGCGAAATTCTGCGTGCACGTGGCAGGAAATTTAAATAATTCCGTTTATTCAATTTGCCAGGGGGCCCCCGTTAGCCCGTAACATTCTGCCACGTTTTTCGAGTGCTTCTCTTTGGACTAACGAATGACAGATAGAAACCCGGGAAACCGTCACGGGGAACGGATCGCTTTCTCGAGGTTCCCCCCCGCTTACAGTTGGACGTTAATTTTACGCTCCTCGATCTTTCCCTTCTTCATGCTAATTTTCGCCGCGAATGGGGCAACGACGCTTTTTCTTCGTTTCCTTCGAACGCGTTTTTTTCACCGTGCCACTTTTGACCGCTCGGTTCCAACAATTCACAATCCTCGACTAGGTCGTGGAACGTTTCTTGCTTGTTCGATGATTTCACAGTCTTTCGGTATTACGGTTAGTCCAGCGCGCGTTATCTTGAAAATGTTTAGTTAATAAACAACGTGTCGACGGTTCGTCGTTAAAAGCTTGCGTTCAGCATTCGAATTAATCTGTTTACGTTCTGTTTCAACTCGTACGCGTGTATGTAATAACATAATAGATGATGTTTAAATACATTTCTTCAAAATATTGAGAGGTCTGCTGGCGAACTCATCGGTCGAGGAGCGTGTATATAGGAACAGAGGGGTCAATCAAGCGCTTGCGAGAGAGACAAGAGCGCAGCCCTCTGGTGGCAAGTGCAGGAAGCGATGGACCCCACATGTTTGCGAATATTATATCTTGTAGTACTAGCTTAAATTTCTTTTGATATAATGAACTTTTCAATCAAATCGATAAAATATTATTAATAATAATGATTAAATTCTTCCAAAATACAAACACAGAACATTTAAATAAATATTGCCAAAGAACTAGTGACGTCACGCAAAGGAAGATCAGAGTAAAACAGCGACGAAGTTTATTAAACACTTATTATTATTGCCTCAGAATCTTCACAATTAAGAATTACTGTTTTTGTTTGACGTTCTCTATAAAACATTCATCGGTATAATTCCGTTCCTTTGGGTAATTCGATCACTCTATTAGTCTCGTTACGATCGATCTTATGAAACACATAAATTTCAGCGTAACGCCGCGTTTCCTCGAGGTAGCGAACCGGCGCAAAAACGGAAGGGGGGGGGGGGGGAATTCGACTCCTGAAATCGGAAGTTTCTTAAGAATGTATCTCAGCCAGTGGCTTATGCAAAGGACTCCGGACTTCACGGTAACGCGTACAGTCGCTCTTCATCAGCTTAATCGCATTAATCGGCGCAATTATTCGCGAACGCGAGCTCGTAATCCTTTCCTGGAATTCCACGATTTTATTACGCCAATGCACCAGCGCGCATAGTTTACCCTCGTCGAGCGTCTTCGGGTTGGCAGCGGAACGGTTTGAATCGCTCGTTGGTTAATTTCGGTTGCGTGGCTCTCGTTACAGGGAAATTTACACGTATCTTCCAACGACATCCGCTTCAGAAGCGTATTCGTTTCGATCGCGATTCGAACGTCGTCTTATTTTAATTGGTTACGCGGTCGTTTTCTTTTAATTGCCTCGTAGACTTGAACCTGAAGCCGCGCGCGCATTGCAAGTAAAACGTCGACGATGCTTCGAACGTGCTAAACATGAAACGCGGAGAACGGTCATTCTCGAATCACTGTCGATCGGTAACGTTTTCGGTCACAGAAATCGTGTCATTGTCGGTATAAAATTTAAAATTATTTAAAAATCTCATTTATTCCATATTTTGCTTTACATTATTTTCTAATATATTCAGATAGATCCATTTGTTTGAACATTATCTATAAATGCTAAATTTCCAACGCCATTTATCTCACGTTTCAAGATTTATTAGAGAAAATGAACTGAATCACTAGGTGGATTTTAAATGACACTCACTGTATACAGGGTGTTCGGCCACTCCACCAGAGTAGAGACCAAAATAAGACAAAAATCAAAAATATCAATTTCTTGATTGAGGCTTCGTTGAAAAGTTATTAAAAAATTAAATTAGAAAATTTCAAATCGTTCTGAAAAAATTATATCTCGTTGCGGGGTCAATTACAATCATTTTTGGTCAACAGACATACCCCCGAAATCCTACTCAGTTTCGAGAAAAAAATTCCTTACCCAAAATATAATGTCTGACTATGAATGATGATTCTCCTGAAATTCGGCGAAATTGAAAAGTTTCAAATCGTTCAACAAAAATTATATTCGGTTGTGGGAGTCAATTACAATCATTTTTAATAAATACACATACCCCCGAAATCCTACGTATTTTCAAGAAAAAAATTCTTTACCGAAAATATACTGTGTGACCAGAAAGGTTTCGCCAAAATTTCATGCGTATGTTTAAAAACTCATAACTTTTGGACGAATTGAAGGATTTTAATGATTCAAAATTCAAACAATGCGTATTAATGGAGCTTTAGAGCCCCGGAAAAATGGGCGGAACTTCAAATGTGAATAACTTGAATTTAACGAAGCCACGATCAACAAATTGCTATTCTTGACTTTCGCCTTATTTTGGCCTCTAGAATCTCCCATGAAAATGTTTCCCAGGGGTGGCGGAACACCCTGTATATCCCGAAAGTTACAAAATTCCCGGATCGGGATCATCCTTCGTACAAGTATGGATGAAAAATAATCCCAGTGGCTCGGTGCGTTATCATCGCCGCGATTCCTCGTAATGTCCACTCGTTTCATTGTGCATCGTCGAAGTTTCCAGCCCCGTCGCTGCAGGGTCCCTCGGTAAGATCGCAAGGAGCAAAGGGGAATCCATTGAAGATTTTTATTGGAGCAAAATGGAAGACGGGGTTCCGTTAGGAAATAACCAGGCTCGCAAAACGAACAGACGAAGGTGAACGGAAAGAATCGGACGCAGGGAACCAGAGTGAATAGAGGCTGGGGGAGGAGAGGAGGCGATGTTTGAGAAAACGGGATAAGTTAGAGCGTGCAAAGAAAAGGGGGGAAGAGAGGAGCGAAACGAGCCGGGGTAAAAGGAAGGCGTGGATCGTTACGGAGCGCGCGGCCAAAGCCGCAGGCCTCGTAATTATAAATGCAGAAAAAAAAGGGTAGCTGTAAAGGCCCGATTACCGCGGTGCGCGAGAGAACGCGGATTCTAATTGACCACCTGCGATTGCATGGTGCCAGCCGCCGTTGCACACGTCTTCATTCTACGAGCCGCGCTTGTGTTGCATGTACGCGCCTTCGATCAAAACGCGAACCGCGTATGCGCGATCGCAACGAGGGCCTCGTCGCAAACTGCGAAGAGGAGAGTAGAAAAGCCGCGGGGAGACGATCGCGGATCGGGGCCTCAGATTCTGCGGATACCACACGTCATTTAACACTCTAAGGACTTTAAAGGCTGATCTATCCGCCGATAAATTCAACCCGCGGCACTCTGTTATGTATCTTGGGGAAATGTCAGCGGACGATCCGATCGCTGACCGCCTAATCGCCCGATCGGGACGACGCCGCGGAATAAACGGATGACCTTGAAATTGGAGGAGTACAGCGGCGTGCTTTGCGCAGCCTAGCATTTAGATCGCGGCCAATCATCGGCTCACGGATGGAATTTTATCATGGGGCTCGAGAAACTAAACCATCCCAGTCACATTTCTCACGAGAGCTGGAAATTAACCGTCAAATGTTCCATTTTTAATTTCATCGTTGCGATTCGCAAATTGCAAAATTTTTAGACAGAACATAGATCTGTCGTGCAGTAAATGGTTCGTCATGATTTGACTTGGATCAAACAGTCCTGTTTGAAATGCCCATTTTACAATAAATATGAAACTTAATCAGACCCAAGAATTATTCATTTTGCGTTTTACATCACATTTACGGCAGTAGCTTCGGTTTCCCTAGACCGAGTATCCGAAAAATCGATCATCGGGACAAAATTTGCCTTCCCATTGGTTCGAATAATTTTGGATATTGACCCGCTTCGAACCGAATCTAAAACATCGCCGTTATAGTTACGTACAGTTATGACGGTTACGGTCACCGAACCGCGCCACTTTCGATTTTACTAGGGGAATTCACTCTCGTTGAGTCGAACGTAGCTTGTGTTGAATTTCCATTGGTGTCAGTGTGAGCGTGCACGCGGTCGACGCGCACGAGCGATCGCAAAACGGCCTTGCTCGATCGCCGCAGACTGGTTACCGTATACACGATTGCACGCCTGGCCCGAGTTGCATGCTGGGCCTTAAATTTCACTTCAGCAAATCTCTCATTTCGCTCGTATTAACGATTAACGGTTTCGACGATCGTTTATCGACAGGCCAGCCCGACCAACCGTGACGTTCTTAATCTCGTTCAATGGTCACCTTGTTTTCGTATATGCGAGTACTCCAACCCGGTTCCTTTTTTTTTATCTGCCTTTGTACCACCTGGCAACGATCTCTGCAGCCATTAGTTGCGAGTTTCGTGTGAGCTTCGAACCACGGATCGTGTTAGTACCAAACACACCGGTAGTTTTCAAATCTTTTGGTAGACTTCGTGCTACGTTGAAAATGATAAACGAAAAATATAAAGCGAAGATACCTAATATAATCTAGGAAATGTTACAATGTTACATAGGAAACGTGTTAATTTTGAAGAGAGGACAAGGATCTGTACTATCGTCAATAACAATCAGATTTTAGAAATAATAGCAATGCCAATTGCAATTATAGAGCTACATGCATTTATTTGTAACTCGTTTGTGTCTTCCTTATTTAGTCCTGCTCAGTCTATACACGATTCAGAGAACACGATAGATGCAATAGCTTAGACTATGTACGTACAATAGAGCTTGGTCCTTGGATAAATAAAATTCTGAAAGCGTGTATTGTTAAACTTTTCCGGCATTTAAACAACTTTAGTAACCACGTGTCAGACATTAGCATCAATGTGTATAAGTCTTTATTCCCGGAAGTTTCAAGCAGTCTGTGATAAAATAGCATCGATGAACTCGTCCAGTATACTTGTCAGGTGGTTCTGAACCAAAAAAGTTACATACACCGTATGTTTGGTTTAGGATAACGTATCTGATTGAATAGATGGACGCCTAACCGGCAATTACTGTATATTTTATTTGTATCATAACTCGATGACGGATGAAGATAGAGCGAGAGCGTATGGAACTTTTTTGATTAAGAATAACTTGTAGAACTCACGCGTATAAATTCTATATCGTGGCTTGTTCGACGCACGAAGGTGGTTACGACGAGACTTGCGTTCTTGCGGACCAAGCACGGACCCTGTCCAGCCGTTACGTTTTAACTACTCGTAAGCGAAACAAGTTCTTTCGGAAAACTATTCGGCGAAATAAGGCCGTGCGTATTTGATCGGAACCACTGGTACCACTTAAGTCACTTTTTCCGTGACTTATTCGACTGCTAAAGGCGTGCATTCTTCGAAACGTTATCAATCACGTCAACGTTACGGTCCGCGCAGCGAAACGACCACGTTTCAGGAATGTGTCTGTTCACTTCCTTCAGAGTCGAAAAAATCGCTAAATTATGATGTCAAGACCGATTGGTCACAGACCCGTAACGGAATAACGTTATCCAGCAAGAAACCCGGCTGTTCGGCAAATTGGAGTTTCAACGCTGATTCATAACACGCCGCGTGATTTTTGTTTCCTTCCTTTAGAAAGTTAGGCTAGCGGGACCGACTGCGATTCGGTATCGATTCGAGTTGGTTGCATTTTATAAACTGCAACCTGACGTCGATCTTTCTTGTTAGTTTCGCAGATTATAGTCATTTTCCGGGTATACCGCGGGGGGTTGGCAACGACGCTGCACGAATCCGCACCGAGCGTCTTCGAGCAGCATAACTTTACGAGCTAGCAAGAACTCGTAAAATTTCGACGTATCGTCGCGCGAATTGTACGCAGACGATAAACCTTTGGCCTTGTTTTAAACGTTCGACAGACTTGCCGTGGAAGGATAACACGAGGGCGTGTATCTGCCACCTTGGAAGACGGTTTCTAGACAGTAGAAGTTACGAACATTCAAGGTTGGATCTTCGTTAAGCGTAACATATACAAAAACTGAAGATAACATTCTCATAATAGAGAAATTGGTCTTGTATGGAGCATAATAATAGTACGAATGCACCAAAGTTCTACACATTGTTAAGAATAAGAATAACTAATCTATTATAATACCTTTCAAAGTGGAAAGATGCGATCCAAGCCCTGTCTCAGACGCCAGAACGTTGAATTGTAGGAATATGTCGGTCGAGTACTTGCGAGAGAGCGTAGCCCTCTGCTGGCGAGCGCGGGAAGCGTAGCCACATCTCGTATCTCGAAAACTCTTCGATCAAATCTTAAACGGTACACCCAGAAATGAACCCTTAGAATGGCTAAACGACTCCCTGTACTCTAATTAAAACGTAGTTTAACTATAAACGTCGATAACCATTACTTAAACATACTCTACGCGAAACTTTCGTCATCGTGCAATCTAACAAGGAAAGATGGTACATTATACGAATTGGTTTCACTCTCCTGAACACGCGTCGATTTCTACGACGAGTTTTCCTGCTTCCCGTCATTAATTGAATTAACCCGTGCTATCCGTTATTTATCGACGATATCCCTCAACTTCTAAGGCCGTTCGCGGTACATCGAATAAGAAAAAGTACGGCGCGGACCGATGCAGGAAATCTGTCTCGTGCTTATCGATTTATTTGCATACCAGTCTACAGCGCATCCGTGACCACGCCAGCGCGTAAATATTTGTCGGCGAGTAAATAAACATCGACGTGACTGAGAGCACCATTATAATTGTATCCGTTTAATTCGCGCGACGATACGCGGAGCGAGAGCGTGACGTGTTTGAAGAAGGGGCGTCGAAGGGGGGAGGAACGGGAGGAAATACGTTTTTCGCTTATCCGTGAAACCGTCCGGCGTCTCGGGAATCGAATTTTTCATCTTTCGCGCGCGATCGTTGGTAATCGATACCATTAAGCTCACGGCTCTCGCGTATTACAGCGCGACGATAATGTATCCCCCAACTTGACCACCCTGCAGGGAATCTCGAATAATTATATTTTCCATAGGCGGTGATAATTACAGAATACCACCTGGGTAATAGAACGAAACAGAGATAGCAGGGGGAAAAAGGCGAGGAGGGAGGGGTGGAACGGTAGATGGGAGGGGATAAATATCACGAGGGAGGCTACGCCAAGGGGAGTGTAACCGAGTGGTGAGTGCACCGCGCGGACCCTCTGGTAAGATAGTGCCTACCCGAGGAAAAACAAGTGACAGGCGTTGTTAATTGGCAGCCTCTAGATGGCAATTAAGATTAATAACAAGCTAGCAATCGTCGGGCCGCCGATGGTAGGAGCGCGCGTGTGGATCGTACGTATGTGAATGCGTGCACACGCGCGGATTCCCACCGATGGCTATGCACAGTATTTGGTATGCTTGGACGCGAGGGGCTGCGGAAAGCCGGGACAGGTAACCTCGCCGATAATAATATCATACACGCGAACTCTCCGTGCCTGCAGCCTGCCATACGAGCGGATATACTAATGAGATAAAGAGCACAATTGATTTTTTTCACCAGTTTTGATTTCCTTCTTTCCATTTTTTAATTATACCACACGTCAACGGAAATCCATTGTGATATCTCGGACGCGATTGCGGAGTTCGTTTCTGGTCGGTAAATTCATTTTTAGCAATGATTTGAGTATAGACATTTCCGATGAGAAAGAATGTTAATGAAAATGTTTAAATTGTTCGCTAACATTTTGGTAATATCCGTAACATACAATACGTGATACGTTTTCTTTACGATGAGCGTTAATTTCGCTTTATAATGTGGCGACACTTCCTGCAATCACCGATTCCTATACAGGATGTTCGGCCACCTCTGGGAAAAATTTTAATGGGAGATTATGTTCCTCATTTTTATCACTTCAAATGTAGATATAGTCCAATTATCCAACATATACAATTTTAATAGGAGACTCTAGGTGCCAAAATTAAAGTTAAATAACCTCTCACGATTGCGTTTGGGGGAGTGAAATTGATAAACCCTCGAAACGTAATAGTTTAACATTCAGTGAGGGGGTAAAATTACAGAGAAAGTAAATAAAGTCCGTTAAGTTTCATTTATATTGATTTCAATATAGAGCAACGTTTAGTAGCGCTCCTTCATTTCGATATACCATGCAATATAACATCGTGCTCTCTGGTAGTTTACAATTCGAATAAAATAAAGGAACAGAATAAGATTGGCTGTCTAAACTAACTCATACGAGAGTTTATATCTTCCTCGTTACTTGTCCTGACCTGCGTCAAGGGTTCTGGACCGTGGGCATACGTCAAGCGTGTACCGTACGGGGAAAAAAGATCGTATATCAGGTAGCCGTAGGTCGAGAATCGGCCACAGTTAAGGCCCGATTCACGGCTAGGCCTCTGCTCATGCTTGTTCGGTGGTAGACGTAACCGATATCGGGACAATAAAATGTACAAAAGAAATGTTTACAATGCGAGACACGGATAGGATCTATGTCTTCATTAGTTTCCAGTTGTTAGAGCGTGGTCAAGATAATCCACGCTGTTCCTTCAAAGCGTCGTATCTGATTGGCCGTAGTAGTCATCCATTTGCAACTTCGTACACCGCATCGACAGTCTTCTGTTGCAGTTTCGATCGATTTTTACACCCGGAACGATTAATTATCTGTTTACTATTAATTCTCAGTCTCGCAACAAATTAATTAAAGCACTTCTTATTTAGTTTTTACACTTTACGAATCGAGAATTGAAGGTACATAATTATTGAATTGTTTACAATTTACAGCACAAGTTGACGAAGTCTTAAATAGAAATTAAAAATATCAAAACTTTAGTTATTTAGTTATATTGTACCCTTCGTTGAAGATTATTTGTGAAATTGTTATGCATTAAAGTGACACGGCGTTATCTACTCAAGTATACAAAAAAAGTGTTCTGCGATACGTCTAATTTCGAGTTCCCTATCTTTTGAAGATTTCATCGATCGATCGAACAACGTCCTCAGCACCTTTTTGAAATCTCTATAAAAGGGTACCATCTGTGGTTAAAATGGGAAACAAAGAACTGGACGTTTCCATTTTCGGTAAACTGAAATTGAGAGCCTTGTACGTTCGGTGGATCCAGCGGACAGGTGAACAGGCCAGTCTCAAGGTAAACGATCCCGAGTGAGAGTGATTTTGAAAGCAACTGCGAACGCTCCGGCGCATTTTATTATAGCTCGGCCAGTAAGTAATATCCTTAAGGCAGTTTTGTCATAGAAGATCACGAACCAGGAAGTTATCGGCGCAATAAAGGCGCATTTGCTTTTCACGAAGATGACGATGGAACGATTTGTGCTCGTCAGGCGAAAGGCGGGAAACATCGTTAAGCACTTCGATTCCAGATCGTCTTCTCAAACAGAGGACAAGTATATTTTATAACAGATTCGAGTCTCTGTACGAGCAATTGCTTGCTTTTCATGGTACATTATACGAAAAGATAATTTTGTTGTTTATAAGCACGTAGACTTTACGAAGAAGAAAAGTCGAGCAGATGGATCGTTGGATTAATATGTTATTATATTATTTTCTACAGAAAATGGCACGTCAAATGTCACGAGTAAATTTAACAAGGAGAGAATAAGGCCTACGGGTTACCGATTTTGTTGAAATTGCACACTTGTAGATTTAGTTATTCGATTTAAGAATATATAACATTATAGGGGCTGATATTCAATAATTTTTGAAATATTTAAAGTTTCATATAAATACGTAAGTTTTTTTTCTTAATATAACAGTGAAATTCGAACATAAAAATCTTAATTAACTTTTAAATAAAGTATCTTTGTATTTATTAAAATGCATATATTGATAAACAGATGAAATTCTCCATCTCGCAGTAGCTGAAAACAAAGATAGCATTATGAACCGTGCACTTCACAAATGAAACAAAATTAATGTTGTAAACAAAGATATTTTATGTAAAAGTTAATTAGCACTTTTATATTTGAATTTCATTATTCAAACTTATCTATATTCAGAGAAAGAAACTTTTGACGTGACGTCCTGTCGATTTAACTTAATTATTTTTGATTTAGTATGTTATTTTATTACAATGTAGAGGAAGTATTCACAGTTGCCGTAAGAAGATTAAATTGACGCGTAAAATTGAATCAACTATAGACAGTTCCGTGAATTTGATGGAAAAAGATTTAAACAGAAATCCGACACGTTCAGTTTCTCAATCAACTTAATCAGGCGCTGACATGTCACTTGCAGCTTAACTAACTAGACAAATAGGACTCTGCTTGAATAACAGATTGCGAAAACAAAATACGAAGACATACGGATAAATCCCACCATGGATAACCAGTCTGAGAGTAAAATGTCATCTATTGTGTAAGGATTAGTGAATTCAGATCCCGGAAGCTTATATCTATTGAACGACTACTATCAGATCATATATACTCAGACTGAACTCAAATTCTCTCAACCTGATCTTAATCTTCTAGTTTTTGTAATTAAAAGAGCCACTTTGTTTTGAAATTTGTTTTCTTTTTAGCCCCTTAACGTATAATTTAATTTTGTCTACGTTTGTTTATACGTACAACGCTCGTAAAAAGGAACAGATTTGCAATTTTAAATTTTTTTAATTTAAAATGCTTTTGAAAAGCAATTTTAATAATGCACGTTTTGATGAAACTAAAGCTTCAGTTCTAATCAAACTGCCAAACATTTTGGACTCTAAATTTACAGTATACAGGGTGTTCGGCCACCTTTGGGAAAAATTTTAATGGGGGATTCTAGAGGCCAAAATAAAACGAAAATCAAGAATACCAATTTGTTGATGAAGGCTTCGTTAAACAGTTATTAACGTTTAAAGTTCCGACCGTACTGAATTTTTTTCTCGAAAATGCGCAAGATTTCGGGGGTATGTCTATTCACCAAAAATGATTGTAATTGACCCCCGCAACCGAAAATAATTTTTCCAAAACGATTTGAAATTTTTTTTTTCCGTCGAAAAATTTCACATCCTCCCGAATTTTTTTCTAGAAGATAGGTAGGATTTCCTGGGTATATCTATTCACCAAAAATGGTTATTATTGACCCCCGTAATCGAAAATAATTTTTTTACAAGGATTTGAAACTTTTTTTTTTCGTCGAAAAATTTAGGCACCTACCTACCCCCTGTCGATTTTTCTTAAAAATTCCTTTTTCATTTTTAGTAATTTTATTTGACACCCTACAGAAAAGTTGTCTAATACTTTTTTGTGGGTACCCATGAGCTCTACTTCAGAAAAAAGTTTCATTGAAATATATTCATTATTATAGGAGTTATGGTTGTTTGAAAATTGAACCATTTTTATGGGGTTTTTCTCATTTTGCGGGGTCAAGGATCAACTTTTCGAATATTTTTGCGATTTGTACATATTCTCCACTAAAATACGCGTAGTTTGCTTTTTTAAACATTAAAATCGTCCAATCCGTTCAGAAGTTATGACGTTTTAAAGATTCGCATGAAAATTCGGGCAGACATTTCTGGCCAGAAATTATATTTTCGGTAAGGAATTTTTTTCTCGAAAATGCGTAGGAATTCGGCGGTATGTGTAATGACCAAAAATGATTATAATTGACCCCCGCAACCGAAAATAATTTTTCCACAACGATTTGAAATTTTTGAATTTAATTGTTAATAACTTTTTAACGAAGCGTCCATCAACAAATTGGTATTCTTGATTTTCGTCTTATTTTGGCCTCTAGAATCCTCTATTAAAATTTTTCCCAGGGGTGGCCGTACACCCTGTATAAATACTTTCTATTAAAAGTTTCCATTAATGTAAGTATCTTCCATTTTCCGAACATGCGATAATTTTTCCCAAACATTTTCAGTTTCGCGGAAACTCGATCTTCTCGAAACGTAGTTCAAAGTTGTTCGAGAAAATGCGCCGCGTGACTTGTTTATCTCGTAACGTTCGCCCCATCTTGACAATATTACGGGCGCCACATAAAACAAGGAAGAGTGTAATTTAAAGCAATAAAGAAAATCGCGAAATCCGAGAGCTACTAACGACGCGTACGGAAAACTCGCCGCGGAGTAAGTAGGATACGGCACACCATAATGGCCGGCTCAGGCGCAATAATAATGATCGATCGTTGCATAATCAATAGGTTACGCAATTTGCCCCGATAATCGCAGCGAACCATGAATGACGAGCACACGAGGATCGCCTAACGATCCCTAATTATCCGAGGGTCCCGTGGCCAGGCGCCGGTCAGAGGTAGATTCTAACCTAGATGTAAATTTATGTCGGCCAGGCCTCGTTAATACTGAGTTGCAAGTATCGCTACACTCTGTATCGTCTTCTCGTGACTGTGATATTAAACGTTCGGAGAAAAGAAACCGAGGGGGAGGGAATACTGCGCGAAACAAAAGCCTCAATCTTCGGGCCTTAACCCTGTCGAACATTCACGGGATTTATTAGATGAAAAATTCATTTTTCCCCGCTGATGATTCGAAAATTGCTCCCCAACGAGAGCAGCGTAGCATTAAAAGTTGATCGAACGCCAGGACGAGTTCATTATCCAATACGAAACTAACTTCCTCGAACCGACGATCGTTTATTATCGATCGTCAATATGCAAATAATTACGTTTGATCGTGAATTTTGGATAAATCGTTTTTCTAAATTTTATACAAAGAGTGAGCACATTTTTTTATTAAATGTTTTTTTTTTTGTCCAAGACACTTCTTTGTATTTTGAATTTAAGGTAGTATCAGATGGCTAAAACGTTGTTTACCTTTTAATGTTACAGATTATCCCAAAGAATTTAGTTTCTTATAACAATGCTTTTATCGTGAATATCTACGAATTCACAAATGCTTGTTATGCATAAATGTTGTCATTATAATTACTTTTACTATTTGATATTCTCGCAATTTTTAATGACACCTTACAATTTCATAAGTTTCCTTTTTCGGCAGGAACAATAGTTTTCAAGCTGTTTTTTTTTATATACGGATACTTTTATAACGTCTCGATCAAACGTCTGCAATTGCAACGACAATTGACGATACTTTTTTAAATACACGCAGGAGAACAAATTACACAACGAAATTGTTTCATTTCCAAATAAAGCAGCGTGGTAAACGTTGTATCTAAATCCTACGTGTACCCACTCAAGTGTCTACCTGCCTTGAGTTTACATAAGACCACATTTATACATTCTATTACGCCCGTATCCTGCAGATGAGGACACGTATACGTAGCATTGTATCCTCGAAGATCGGAACGATACGTTCCGGTCGCGCAATATCGACCAGACAAAGAGAAGAAATACTCCATGATTCGAAAGCCCTCCATCTGGCCCAAAAAACAAAGTAAATTCTTCTTCTTCGAACTAACGGGGAGAAATTAAATACAAATTTTGTCTTTAATAGCTTTTAGCAAGTATCTCACAAAGTCTAACGATTCAGGTTACAATTCGGCAACAATCTTCGTATATATATTGTTATATCTAATATATACAGTTGAAAATATACATAACATTTAACGCATAATTCATTCTCCAAGCTTGCGTGAAATGGGAATTTGATTGAGGATTAAAACGACCCTGTATCGTCTGCCGCGTCCATCTTACGACGATACTTCCCGCACTCGTCGACAGAGGGCTACGTTTTCTCGCAACTATTCAACCGATCACCTGTTTCTACTTTGATGTTGCACTTCCCCCCGAGCTCTAACACAGGGTAAACCGCAATAACCAACATAAAGATTATCAAATACTAACAAACATTTTACATGCAGGCTATAGTGCCCCTGGCTACTCAGGAGAACGATCCAAAAAAAGAAACCATTCAATGTCCTGCCGTCTAGGACGAGGCTTGCTAGAGTTGCCTCGCTGATGAGTCTACGAGCAAATAAAACATGATTTATAGACCCGGTGTCATATTGTATGCAACATATTATTTACAATCTTGATCTACTCGATACATTTTATTTGTACAAAGGTAAAAATATGCTCTGCAAGCCTTCTGCTGTCTCGCTTTACCGTCTTCCTCCGTACACAGCAAGCTGCCACGATCTCGAATTATCCACCCTTCGAGGGTTGATAAGGACACACGTGTTCCGTTTAGATAATACTATCTACCGGCAATACGTTACCAGCATTCGAGTAGCAAGGAACGTTTTGATAACAGAGATTTGGATAACGGGAGAAGCATCAAGTGCACGAGAACGGGATCCCCCCACCCCCGGAGGCTTTCTTTTCGCTCGGAGTCAAGGCTGACGGCCAGAACAGGTTGACATTTGAGGGGAGGTTTCGCAATCGGTCCCGTCCGGCGAAACGGTTTCGGGAAACGAGAGGAGCACGCTCGGTTGCGCAACCAATCAACCGTATTTCGCAACGTGTTTAACATTAAAGGCTCCCGTGGCCGCGACAAGGGGGTTGCGTGGGCACGCAAATGTATACTGATATATTTCGTGGGCCCACGCGCGCTCGCGAACGGCATTCCTTTCAAGATGGAGCCCCGGTCAGCCTCAGCAGACAAGTTGATGCCCACGTACTTACGTACGCCGCGAATACGAACAGCTGTCAAACACGAGAAAACCGATGGGAACGCACCGGAGGAAGTGTTACGATCGGAATCGCCACGGAGGGAGACCCACGCCGCCGACCTACTTGGGCATTTTCGCCGGGCGTTCCTCCCGTCCTTGACGGAACATATTTTTTAAGCATTCGCGACGAAAACAGATAGGGGCATCCGTTTGACAAGCACTGCTACTTTCTCTTGTAATGCTTCAGCGTTTACGAAATACTCGACCAGTTTAATTCGGGGACCGTGTGGGCCTTACTTCGGCTAAGTTACCTAGTCGGTACCCTTTTTCGGTGATTTATTCGATCACGGCCGCAGAAAGTGACTCGAACAGTCCGTCATGCAAACGTGGCTACACAAAGACTTGCACAAACATAGACATTGTTTCACCTACGCAGAATTTATTTTTCGTCTGGTTCGTTGAAATAGGTTTTTCGTATACGATTGGAGCCAGTTTGAGTAGATGAAAATCACACTGGTATACGTCGTATTTTGAGAAAAAATTCGTGTTAGCGTGTAAACAAAATTCAGTTGCTTTCATGTTTTTCACCTGTACGTATACGTTTTCTTGTCTTATTTTAATTTGTGCGTGAAATAACTTTAAGAAGGTGAGGCAATTAATCGTTCTACGAAACAAGGATAAGATTCTTGAAAGAAACACCAAAATTCTCTGAGGCTCGTTGCATCTTGAATAGAATGTTAATACAACAAAACAGTTCTAAGGGTTTCTTGAGTGTTCAGAAATTGGTAGAGAATTTTGGTCTTATTAAAATACCTCTGTCAGTATTTAAAAAATTCTTTTCTTTACTACTCTAATGTTTATCGTAATATCAAAGAATTGAATATATGAAATTGATATTTTTAGGTATAATGTATACAACGAAAGTAAATATTTTGTTCTTCTTGGGGGCAGTGAATCTCAGGTTAAGAACTTCGACGTTAGTTTAAAATGTTCGCTTACCAAGCCAGCAGTATCGTTCGATAATAGTAGAACCAGGAGGCGTTTTCTCACTCACCTGTAACAGAAAATGAATGTTCCTTGTCAATAAATCGTTAACGACACGAGAAACGTTGGCAACGAAAAGAATCGAATAATTATTAAACTATTGTGTTCTCAACGGTCTATTAGGTTTTATGTCACATTGATCGTTACGTGTCTCCTCGGTTTCCGGTTATCGCGTAATCGCTATTACGTGACGGTACCCTCTGGCTGTGGAGAGACACGAGAGCAGACGCTGGTCTCTCGTTGCGTGCCGCTCGTACAGTTTCTTGGATTTGCAATAGGTCGTATGTAATAAAAAGACAGTTCACGCGAAGATGGGAAATATACACGATATTACTAGAAAAGATGGTCTTCCATACAAAGTATACTCGATAAAATGTACAACATTTGAAATATTTAATTTGTTTATGTTTCATTCGTCGAAATATGTATCTAGATGATATTTAACAGATTTTTAGATAGTTTGCATACCGATTTACGAACAAGATTGATAGCGTTATTAAAGAAGCCTCGTTTGATTACAGGAAACGCGTAATCCCGAGCGAAGTATACATCTGCATCGTGACTTTCTCTAGAAAGTAAGAAGAGCGTGTTTCGCGTACGATTTTCCACCATGAATCAACGTAAACCTATTTCGCGTGAAATCTGATGGCAAAACGAGCAGTTGTGCGATACAATGGTTCGACTGAACGCACTTTATGCGTCAGCTACCGTGACAAACTCATTGTTAATGATTTGCATTCGATCGCGTGCGTTACGAAGGGGAATCGTCGTAATTCATTCGCGGTAGAGAATGTTATTTTTAAATAGGCGCGTTGTTCGACTTCTATAGTCAGCATATAATCCGTCGCATTATGCAGCCCAGCGTTTTGCATTATCCAATCTCTGCGTCGTGTGGGCTCGATGATTTATCGAGCAGCGGACGTGCCAATTAATCGCATTGTATATTTCACACACGTAGGATAGGCCAAAATCATCGAGGACGCGTAGCGAAAACTTTGTGCGTTACACGTTAAGGATTCATTGGAGTTGCGAGTATCCGTTGACAGTGAGTAATGGAATTTCTAGACGAGTACTATGAAAATAAAGCTTCGAGGATCTGTACAATTACTGAAATAAATATGATAGATCTTTCAGTATTCAAAGATCTTAGTATTTACTTTATCAAGTGAATTACTTGTTTTGTCATTTATTATAATGAAAACTTATTTTTTGATACTTTGTTTTATTTCTGTTAAGGTACTGCCATAAATATTAGAACATTTGACCAAACGTTGTTAACCTTTAAATTATTCTAACTCTGAGGAAAGAAGTCGTCCAAAAATCTTCCTGTGGTTGTTTCAAAGATCGAATCTTCTACTTTCACATTCCTGAGTTCCATTTCTTTGGAGATTCTTTTACACTAGGAAGCGAGTGAGAAAATGAAGGTGATTTTACTTATGCACAGTTTGTATATCGTAGGGTGTGTAGACCCCGTAATCCGTGCGTGTAGACCCCGGTTTGACGAAGTTACAGTCTGTTGCTGCACGATATTGATTATACACGAAACATTCTATTGCTCACCTTTAATTATGATTCAGGATAAAAACACTCAAAGTACGTTCTCGTACATCAAGGATACGACATAATGGTATAAGTAATTTTAATGTTTTTATAGTTGTTTGGTTTTCCACGATATCGACCTTAAACAGATACACTTGCGTATTTCCTGAGCGATTATTCCACAGAACGATCGCATTTCGAAGAACCGGAGGATGATACACATTAATTAGAAAACTTGTACTGACTATGACGTGCCAACGTTTATGCGTGTTTATTACAATTTTCCATCGCGTGTAGATTAAATGAGTATAATAATGGCGATAAGATCTTACTTTCCGGTATTCCAAGTTCTCTCACTCTACGTACATCACTGCAACGTAATATCATTCCACGAACAAAATATTTACAATTTAATTCGCCTTCTTCCTTTTATGGTTGAGGTATGTATATACTACTATCACCTATACAGGATGTTTGGCCACCTCTGGGAAAAATTTTAATGGGAGATTCTAGAGGCCAAAATAAGATGAAAATCAAAAATATCAATTTCTTGACTGAGGCTTCATTAAAAAGTTATTAAAAAATTTCAAATCGTTCTAGAAAAATTATTTTCGGTTGCGGGGGTCAATTACAATAATTTTTGGTGAATAGACATACCCCCGAAATCCTGCGCATTTTCGTGAAAAAATTGAGTATCGGCGGAACTTCAAACGTTAATAACTTTTTAACGAAGCCTCCATCAATAAATTGGTATTCTTGATTTTCTTCTATTCTTGATTTTGACGGTCTTACCTTGCGGTGGTACAATTACGTCTACGATGATTTTTATAAGCTTTGTCGACCGTACTTTTTTGCTACTATACAGTAACTTAATTTATTTCGACAATTCGCTATAATCAGGTTACGAATTTGATTTGAAAATTCTTTTCTCACCGACATTCTGTTCTTTCCTTACAAATAATCTGTTTCATTCAAAGCTTACACATCAACCAAATAGTTCATTTAAGACTACTGCGTGAGAGTAAAAAGTATACTTTGCGCTTCCCTAAATTTTTCACGTAATAACATCTTGAACGAGTGTTAATAACATCACATAATAACATCTTGAACGTTCTCAAGTATTTCAACACAAATGTAAATATTAATTTCAATTATATCACCATAGTGGCCCCCCACCCTCCTTAAGAAATGTTCGATTCAAGTGACAATTCTTTTCCTCGACTATCAAAACCGTCTTTTTTTTTTAGCATTTTCCTTTCCCTCGGCCAGTCGAGCGAAATTTCTATTATGCTCGTACCTGCGCGTTCTTACGATCCCACATTCCGTGTTGGCCGCTCGAAAATCGAGGCGTGGCCTCCCGCGGAATTCCTCGAATCGTTCCGACCTCTGTATCAGGATCTTGTCATCGAGGCTGCCGATGCGACAACCAGAAAATCGGGTGTTCCGACCGGTGGAATTCGCTGTCTTAACGCGGAACGTTCCTCCGTTTACCCATCGACAGATATGCCCCTTCGGTCGGTCGCGCGGAAAGTCCTCGACGATTTGCATAATGAGAAATTATGCGTGCGCCGGCGGAAAGCGTACCACACGGCACACATAAGCGAGCAACGCCAGCGCGTGCACGCACACCGTACCGTTCGGCGCGTCTGTCCGTAATCGTTATTGGTTATTTACATCGGCGTCGAATCGCTTATACCGCGTGAATTACTTGGCGAATTCTGCAACAAGCTGTAATTACAAGGGTTTACGCCGATAGGTCCGGGATAGGAATGAGTCATAAACGAGGCGCGAGGACGTGGGAAATTATAGGGAATATACGCCGATTTTCGATTATTCCTCGTTACGAGTCCGCCTACCAACGGATTATAAAGCGCGCCGCGCACTACCGATCCACAGGATCGATAATCCCTTTTAATTTATCGAATTAGAAGACCGTTTACGATCGAAAACGGGCAGAGATAATAATTAGAAAATTCGCGTTATACGACCAGCGAATCACCGATCGACGGGTTTATATTCTCAATCGAGCCTCCCACCGTATTTCGATTGACATCGTTTAACTGGAATTGGCGAATAAAAAATTTCATTTTTAGATTCTTCGTTTGCCTGAATTTCAGTTTAAAGCGACCCTCAATGGATTATAATTGATACTGTTTACTGGAGAAATAAGAGGAAACGATAGAAGTTGGCAGCGATTATTTCTATAAAAAGAAAAAAAAATTGTGATTCGAAGATCTGTGAAATAAGAAGATCCGCAGAACTAATGAAAGTATGTATAGATAGTCGAGACATATCCGTTCTTCCTCATTAAGATCTACGTAAAGATAAGTCGAAGATACAGAATAAAGTTTGTTCATATAATGTTTCGTTTTCGAGAGGAACGATTTTGAAAATTTAGTACGTGGAATGAAATTTATTCACACGAGTCTCTCCGATAGTTTTATTCGATAGATGACTGCAACACACCGCCCAAAAGGTTTTCTAACGCAACGAGAGCCAACGTAAATGTATTAATTTCGTCGTCGTCGCAAGTCATTTTCATCGCGTGTACGGTTTGACTTCTCATTGGTTAACGCTCTTACTAGCCACAACGTTATTACACGTCCGCACAGTTTTCTCACGAACTCTAAAAATAATCGTTAGAATCGCGTGGTAGCAACGTCTGTTGTTAATTGCAATCGCCCAGTTGCGTGATCTCACATCGTGATACTGTTTATTGATTAATCAGCTTGATTGTACAGGGTAATTAAATAATATCGTCGGCAGACGATGGTAAATCGTTTTTTCCCGATGGCGTGTTGACCGATGCGAAAATTGTAACCCGTTCCGCCTACTGGTTAGTTGTACAGAACGTTGTTGCTTTCGATCGAGTTCTCTCGCTACGCAGAGAGAGATAATTGGAAAAGATATTCTCTGCTTTTATAGATACACAAATCTGCTCGGGAACATGTTGCAAAATGCGAATACGTTAATATTAAGATCGGCTATCGCGAAGTCCCTGCGTTCGATCCGAGGCATCGTGTTTGTGGGAAAACTGACTGCAAAAATCGGTTGGCCGGTGACGCAAGCAATATCAGTGGCAACGATACCGGAGAATAAAGTAAACCTTCTATACTAAACCGACTTAATTATGTGGGCACCAAACAGGATTCTTACTTATTTGATATCTACGCGAAACTATCGATGCGTGTCAATTACAAGGAACATAGTGTAGCACCGACATTATCGATGTTTCTTTATCTTCTACTTATTCAATTATATTCGTTATGCTCCATACGTTTGCGTTAGTGTCGATAGTTATTTGGCTTTCACTGTGTTAGATCTGCGGCGACAGTTTCCGTGCTCGCCGCCAGAGGGCTACACTTAACCTTTCTCTCTCGCAAGTACTCGATCGACCACCTATTTCTATACATACACACCTCGTGATTCATATGATATATACCTACTGGTTCAACATTCTTTTGTTGATTATAATTCCTGTAAAAATCACGGAACTCTGCATAACAGAGAAATAATTTCTAATCAACTATAAATTTCTAACTGTATCCATCCTCGTACGAGACATTGTAATATAGTTCTATAGTGACACTTCTTACACTGGCCACAATCTATTTAATTCGAAAAATCCAAAACACACAGATGTTAGATAGCTGCCTTTGCACATCTGGTACGATTAAAACTGATCGTTTTAAAATATATTTAGTAAACAGAAACATAATTCCTTCTGTTACGGGAAGTTAATTGTAACGATCAAACGAATGTATTTCAACACTACTTTAGAGTTACTATTTGATTACAAAAATTGAGTATAAACATTTTTATTTTCGAGACAGTTGCTTTAATGTGCCTAAAAGTTTTTTCGAAGCAATTTAGACCCAAACGATAGTACGAATTAACAGAAGCTTCATTCTGTTTAAAACATTTTTTTATTGACGACAACCAATGGATCGCATTCAGCAATCACGAACGGGATATCATTATCGAGTTTATTTTGAACAAGTTGACATTTGAAACGATGGCGGCTAGGAAAGTAATAAACGACAGAATTATTTCGCTCGTTTCTAACCGTTTAACGCAATACTGGATACTTGTAATAACGTGCCAGTTATTCTCGGATCATTGCGCCTATAGGTTGACGTAACGAACCCGTCCGATTTCCATAGTCGTCGCCGTGTCGCGTTCTGTTTCCGAGAGTCCCCGGGAATGGGAAGAAATACGCGTTACGAACATTTTTCTTCGTCGTCCAATTAGTCGCGGAAATGGCCTCGGTTTTCACAGCGATCACGAGTGCGGTCTTCGTTGCGTAAAAGGTGTCTTGCCTCGCAAAAACTCGAATGCACGGTCTCGCGATAATTATAGACACGGTGTTGATTGAAATTATAGAACAAATACGGCTTTATGCAAATTAGAGCTTGACGGAAGTGTCGCCAGCGCTTGGAACGGCGTGAAATAAATAGTTTCCGGTTTAATACAGTTTTAGAACAGAAAAATATATTTTCAGATTTTTAGACACAAAGATCCAAGGCTGGGGAAAATTGATACAAAATAGTAATGAAATATTACTATAAAATATTACTATTTGATGAAATATTATTTTTCTATATTTTAATGAAATACTTATTTCACAATACTATTTCCATATGTAACTACACGTATGAAAGAAATAAAAATATTTACACTCTATTCACTATTTTTTTACAGTCCTGTAAAGGTCTATGAAGAATCAGAGAACGAGCAAAATTGCAGAAAGGGATAGGTGTTGGTAAAAAAAAAAAGAAATAGTCGGTGATATGAGGAAGTTAATTAGAGAGTGTAGATACGTATCATAGAGAATGGAATGGAATTGCAGAAATCGGTAAGAGAGTAGGCAGTATTGGAGGAAGTTACAGACTAGTCGAAGAAATCGAAAAGTAGGTAGTATTACAGAAAGTGGTTAGAGAACATTAAAAGTTGCAGAAATCAAAGAGCAGATATAATTGTAGAAAGAGGAAAGTGAGACTAGCTGAAATTGATATTCAATAAAAAGTCAGAATATAGTGAGTTAGTAGGAGGAAGTAAAGCTATGCAAAGAAATAATAATTTTACACATATGAAAAGTTACGAAAAATTTAAGAAACCAGAGTTATCGAATGCACGGTATTACATTTTACATATAGAAAATTTGAAATTGGGAATAAGTGGTAGAAAGTAAATTCTGAGAGTATAATTATAGAAGTAAAAAGTTAATAACCCGATTAGTTAACCAAGTAGGATATAAGGATTTTAAAATAGATTATTTTTTTTTTTAAATAAATCTATACTATTAATTTATTTTTGTGTTAGGTTTACGTTCGTATTTGCCATATGCCCTCGGGCAGATTGACGTCGTAATCAACTCGCGTTGGATGCTTCTACGGAAATGCAAACTTGTGTAGTGAAAGGTTTAATTTATGTAGATGATAATTGGTATAATTTACGGTAGACCATTATCGAATCGAAATAGGCTGTAATAAGATCACTGGAAATTATATCACGTAATTTAATTAAGCCGCGTATCATTAACTTCGAGAATCACGGCCTGACATAATGAGACCACTCTAAGAGTGTTTAATTTGTCGAGATCACATTTTGTATGAGATTCACGTGTGTATAATTGCGTTATTATAAGCCTATTTTCTGAAAGTTCCGAATGGAACGATCCATTACGAATACTTGTTTATTTTTCTTTCCGAGACACCCGCCGAAACAACATCGAACGAAAAAATGATAGACTATGAATGACGAAAGCAAGATTATGTTAACTGGAACAGTAAAAAATACATGAAATATATTTTCTACTTGGGTATCGAAATAACTGTACTTACATCGTGTAAATGACAAAATAAAAAACTAATATAAATTAACATTAAAACTCAATTTAAATTGAACTTTACAACTAAACAATAATGTTTAATGCACTTCACCAACAGATTTATAACACACAGGGGATGATGAGTATAAAGTTTCAGATACACGACTAGTATAATTAATCATATACGACGCCGCGAAAGATTGATACAGGTCATTTTAACCTCGCTTTACTACGTAGTAGTGCTAATTACACACTTATGTTCTGAGAAACCTCGCACTTCTTTAACGACTGCCTCAGATGTTACTGTAATTAAGAAATAGCATAAAATATTTTCGTAAATAAAAGAATTTGAATTTCATAGTAATTACAAGTTTACTGTACATAGTTAAATACTGGCAGGAGCCAATAAAATACACTCAACGTAATTACTAACACACCACGAGTAGCTGATAAATTTACAACTTTCAATTTTCATTACACGTGTTTTAACGCTCCAAAGTATTTTAACGAACCTTACAACGATGAACACCAAGACTATTTGCTACGAAAATTAATTGTTCGAGTTTGTTTTTCCGCTCATCGGAGTTGGGCAAATTTTATTCACGAATAACCAATACAAATTTTAGATATATTCGTAAACTAATTTGTACGCACGATCATTCGTAATTTGTTAAAACTAATATTCCGATGAACAAAGCCATGGACAAAAGCTAGAAATGGATCCAACATTTCAGGCATGGTTAAAAAGTTATAGAAACATTTTCGGTGAGGAATTTTTTTTCTCGAAAGTACTTAGGATTTCAGGGGTATGTCTATTCACAAAAAATGATTGTAATTGACCCCTGCAACCGAAAATAATTTTTTCAGAACGATTTGGAACACTTGAAATTTCAGGGGAATCATTCATTCATGATCAGACATTAAATTTTCGGTAACGAATTTTTTTCTCGAAACAGGGTAGGATTTCGGGGGTATGTGTATTGACCAAAAATGATTGTAATTGACCCCCGCAACTAACAATAATTTTTTCAGAATGATTTGAAATTTTTTAATTTAATTTTTTAATAACTTTTTAACGAAGCCTCAATCAACAAATTGATATTCTTTATTTTCCTGTTATTTTGGCCCCTAGTATCTCCCATTAAAATTTCTCCGAGAGGTGGGCGAACACACTGTATATTAAAATCACATTTTTACATTCGCGAGATATTCGTAAAACAAGTCTACTCTTTCTCGTAGCCATTCCTTGTACGAACAAATTTAAACGAAATTAAATAATACACGTTATTTTATTAAAAATAATTGGACAACGAGCTCTTCGTCCTTTATTTTCCATGTCCATTCTCTCTCGTGGACGCCGTTCGGCCTACACTTTGTTAACTTTTTATTTTTGTTCCCGGTTCATTCCCGCGTTATCTATGCGGACAGCTCCGCTATGTCGGCCGCGGAAGGCCGTTTCTGCGTTCCTACGCGCAACGACGGGTCAGAACCAGACACGAATTACCTGTTCCATGCAGTCACTGGAACTCCTTGAGAAGTTCAGTCGAGTTTTCACGTAACACGGTCTTGCCGTTCGGACGTCATCGGCCAGCCGGAACGCTCGATTTACCCGGGACAACTTTTCCTTTCGGCGCAGTCTTGCTATCGAATCAGAAAATCTGCCCGTAATCCTGCCACGTCGTTGCGCAAAGCCAGCGTTAACGACGCGATTTATGCGAGGCACCGTTTCGCTAGAACCGCGAGTGCCCGTGCAACGTTTTAGCGGAAGGATGATGACGAGAAGAGCAGCGCTAGGCAACGGCCGCTCGATAAGAAACGATAACTCGTACGACGGCGACAGTGAATTACGGCTACACGGCCTACAACATAGTAATTCATAGCAAGATGGCATGAGCGCGGTACGATTAATTGCCACGATTAACGGTAATTAATAGTGTTGCCCCGGCAAGCGCGAGCAAGTGCTGTTCGCGTTGATTGTTCGTTGCCACGCTCGACTTTTTCAACCGAGTCGCGAGCGAGGTGGCGCAGCAAACGGTCAGGTGTTTCGTTGAACGATGTTCGCTGGGACGACTCGATTGCTCGAGTGCAGCCAACAGGCCGATTAAAAATCAATTTTTAACGTACTTGGGACTCAAGGACTCTGGAGGGACTCGTTGGTACTATTGAGTCGTTCCATAAGTTCCTTCGACATTCTCAAATTGATGAGAATTAATTTTGCGAATTAGTAGGACAAGTAAAATTCGTTGCTGTCTAAATATGTTTTCATTTCTTGGAAAACCTCTCCTGAACCACTTTTTTCTTGTTGTTTGAACAATTTTTCATTTATTATTCTATTTGGATTGAGTCATAAACGTATAAATTTGCAATTATTTTTTAAGATTTCAGGAAAAAGTATCATGTTACTTTGGTAAGTCGAATTTCAGATCTTAGATCTAATGAATATTTTTCAAAGATTGCATCTAATTTCAAATCGTATTAGATGATTCCATAAGTTCGTTCGACATTCTCAGATTGACGAAAATTAATTTTGTAAATTAATAGGAAAAATAAAAGTTGCAATCTAAACATCTTTTAAACAAAGCTTTCCTAAACTACTTAATAACTGGAGACGAGAAATGAATTTTATACAATAATCTGCAAGATTTCTAGTGGGTTGATGAAAATGTCAACGGACTGAGAGACAATATCTGGTGTTGTAATGACATTCCTGCAGTTATTAAGTGGTTTAGGAAAGCTTTGTTTAAAAAATGTTTAGAAAACTAAATTAGATTATCCTTCGAAGAATAAACGAAAAAGCTCATTGTTCAATTATTTTTAATAAAATATATCCAAGCCTAATACAGTAACGATTCTTAAAATGAAATGTACTTTCACGTTATTTTTTTTCACGAGGAATTATCTGTTCTACGGTTGCATCGATCTATGAAGGAACTTTAATTAATGCTTGAACACAAATACAGTTTTCTTACATCATTTTAATCCGATAGATCATCCATCCATGCTAACTGGTAACTTATCTCGGTCGCGGAAATTTTATTTTGCATCGGAGAGTTGCGCTCCGAAAAAGTTTGATAGATAGCAACCGATGAGTAGTAGCGATACAGCCGTAGTCAGACAGTAGAAAAGGAACGGCGTCGAATACTTCGGACTTCGGAGAACGAAAAAAGAAGGAGAGCGCGTTGGTTGTGATAATCGAAGAGGGAACAGTGATCTAAAAGAGGAAACGGAAGAGGGAAAAACGAATCACGCGGCGTACTCTGCGTACCATAAATTTATAAAACCACCCATAAAATTTTCAATTTTATATGTATATTCTTGTTGAAATTTGAAGAAACGGAATATACCACATTTGAGATCACGCTAGCAGTCTATGTTTCCTTAGAAACAGTTGAATTATATTTATTCTAGAAACATAAATTACAGAAAACTGATTAGTTACAGTCTCATAACTATAGGACCAAACATTAGAATGTTTTCTGTCGATATTTCGTCAGTTTTGTTTTGTTGAATGCCATGTGGAATGTAAGACGAAGTAGAAAATACAACACGACAAAATCTAATAAGAACTATGAAAAATCAACAAATTGAAATTCTTGAAAATAAGGGAGGTCCTATACCTTAATCAATTATTGTTACAACTAAATTCAATTACATTCTCAGCGCAATATTTGTATTATTTGTTTTATAGTCACGGAAACAAGAATAAATCAGCTTTCTGTAATTCTTCCTTTTTCTATTGGATACAATTTATCCTCCTTTGGCGGAATATCGTTTCTTAATGCAATTTCAAATATGGTATGCTCTGTTTTTCATTATTTTTAACAGCAACATATAGAAACTGAATATTTCAGAGTGTGGAGGAAAAGTGTAGAGGAAAATCGTGCAGGGCGAGGGAAAAAGCGAGAGGGAACAAACACGCGGAACCTATAAGGAGCGAGATACACTTGGAACGGTAGAAGAAGAATCGAAGGACTCGCGCCGTGGAAAAAGAGAGCGCTGTGGAGTAAATGTCAACGGTTAATTGCTAGTACGCGGACTAATATATGCGTTCTTACTAGAATGGACTCTCCGGAGGGCTATTTCACGGCGTACACGTTGGAAGTTGCCCACAGAGTATTGCCATTGTAAATCAGTCGACAGAAGCTTTACAAGGCGGCTGCGGTTGTACACGTGGTGTTTAATTAAACCATTATTCGCCAGTTGAATGTAAAGTGCTGTCCGAATGACGAAATGCCGATAAATAAATGCGCGTTTGCGCCATAATTAGTGCGTGGATCGTTGGCGTCGATCTCGGGGAAGATTTAAAACGAACGACGAGACCCGTGTTGGTTACACTTTCCAAACGAACAACGCCCCTATTTATTTCGAACGCGAGAATAATTTTCACACATATCGCGTGCTTTATTCGTCATTCGAAATATTTCCAATTCTTTTACAAAGATTCCTTTTTTAGCGTTGGAATTATCAAAGGTCCTAAATGTAAATGTGGTAACGATTTTGATCACATTTTAGTGCAATATGTTCTATATCGCACGCATAGAATTTTATTTATTATATTTAATTTATTTACGAACCCAACATGGAGGCTTGCAAAATTATTTTCTCCTTTCTCAAAGAATGCAACTTACAAATTTGAGAACATACTATACAGGGTGTTCTAGAGGCCAAAATAAGACGAAAATCAAGAATACCAATTTGTTGATGGAGGCTTCGTTAAAAAGTTATTAACAATTAAATTCAAACATTTCAAATCGTTCTAGAAAAATTATTTTCGGTTGTGGGGGTCAATTACAATTATTTTTGGTGAATACATATACTTCTGAAATCCTACCCACTTTCGAGAAAAAAATTCGAGTAAGTGCTGAAAGTTTTGGGTGAAAAAAAAGACTTTCGAATCGTCTCGGAAAAATTATTTTTAGTTGCAGGGGTCAATTGCAAGCATTTTTGGTCAACAGACATACCCTCGAAATCCTACTCAGTTTCGAGAAAAAAATTCCTTACCGAAAATATAATTTCTGGCCAGAAATGTCTGCCCGAATTTTTATGCGAATCTTTAAAACGTCATAACTTCTGAACGGATTGGACGATTTCGATGTTTAAAAAAGCAAACTACGCGTATTTTGACGGAGAATATGTACAAATCGCAAAAATATTCGAAAAGTTGGTCTTTGACCTCGCAAAATGAGTAAAACCCCATAAAAGTTGTCCAATTTTCAAACAACCATAACTCCTATAATAGTGAATATATTTCAATGAAACTTTTTTCTGAAGTAGAGCTCATGGGTACCTACAAAAAAGTATTAGACAACTTTTCTGTAGGGCGTCAAACAAAATTACTAAAAATGAAAATGGAATTTTTAAGAAAAATCGACAGGGGGTAGGTGCTTAAATTTTTCAATGAAAAAAAAAATTTTTAATTAATTCTGAAAAAATTATTTTCGGTTGTGGGGGTCAATTACAATCATTTTTGGTGAATAGACATACCCCCGAAATTTTGCGCATTTTCGAGAAAAAAATTCAGTACGGTCAGAACTTTAAACGTTAATAACTGTTTAACGAAGCCTTCATCAACAAATTGGTATTCTTGATTTTCGTCTTATTTTGGCCTCTAGAATCCCCCATTAAAATTTTTCCCAGGGGTGGCCGAACACCAAAAATGGTTTCAAATGCTTAATAAAGAAAAGTGTTATATTCGTGTCATAATCAGGTTTGAATTTAATATTTTGAAAATCAGACGACATTCAGATTTTGAATGACAGTACACAAATTGCTCTCTCCTAATGGGAGATTGAAATTTAACCCTCTATGGGCCGAATTTTTTACTTTCATATTTCATCAATATTGTTATTGGTTATCTAAGAGACATTATATAATTAAAACGTATCATCTTGTGAAAAAACTAAAATTATTTGATAAAATGTCGATATATTAGCACATAACCTGAAAATTACATGGATCCATAGAAGGTTAATAGATTAGTTGTTCAATAAAAAAGTTTAATACTTTTATTGAGAAACCTGTACGTTTGATAATGTATCGTCAGATTTAAATCTGAAAATGGAACGAGTTTCGTACAAAAGAGGCCATTTTGAAAACCCGTTGGTCGTCTGTTTTCGTTGAAGGAGCACCGTACGAAACCTTTCGATTTTCGCGCATTCATCACCGCGATCCGTTAGTTCGATAATATTTTTACAGAACAATGCCTTCGTATCGATCGCGATTAGTTCGCGGAAACTGGACCGGCTACGGATGACCTTTTTTCCCGGCGCGATTTATCTTCCGCCGCCACGCTGAATCCGAAGATTGAACGATCGCTATCCATAAATCTATATTCGCGATGGTATTTAGAGTTTAAAAAGAAACACCACTCCTCTTCGCGGATCCCCATTAATCTCTGATGGCTGGCTGATTGAAAATAGTTTGACGTTTGAATCACGACCGGCGGAAAGGGCCTCGAACGAAGCGGATTATCGTTCCTTTAATGAGCAGCCAAGTTTATTATCCCGTAACGATTAGAGGCGCTTGATAAACCGATAGAAAATCCGTTGGTCAACGAGATAAGGCGACCGCACGGTTTCCAAAGAGGGACCATCCTCCTTTGTGCCTTCGAGCAGAAACCAGGAACGGGCTGCGTTCAACGTGAACTTGTTGCAACTTCCGTATTCCTGTATCTCTGATACCGTGTGTCTCTCGATGCAACACGCGAAACGAGAGAATAATAATTCCACTGGAATAACCTGTTCGCGGAACTTCGAAACAGGTGTTATTAGTTCTACGAATGCACGAGGATATGAACGATTTTGTTATTGGGAAAAAATCGTCTCGTTTACTTGTACGGTTCCCTGGAACGCGACGCAGAAAAACAGGATCATTTTGCGCGCGTAGTTCGTTATCGTAAACCGATTTCAAGATTATTCGCTGGGAAAATAAAAATTAAGCGAAATATTTCGATAAACGCTAGCTTCCTCGACGCGGTCAACAGAAGAGAACCTGTTATCGAAAATGTTATTTTACGGTTATAAATGAACGGAATGATTTCAGATATGACAAAACCAAATGTATTTCTTTGCGTGTCAAATGAATGATCTAAAACAAATTTATTATTCTTTAATGTCTATCTAACAGAAAATAAAAAAGGAACGCGTCGAGTCCACGTAATATTTGACAGTAAATTGTATCTTTTCGAAGAATGTTTTCAAGTTTCGCTCGTTTCGCTGATCGAAGTTTAGCTGGTAGTAAAACGCTGTCAGCTTTTTTTTTCTATAATAAAAGGGCGCGGTTTACGTTCGTAAGGCCACGGGAAGTCGTAAGCGCGGCAACTTTCGGATCGTGAAAGCCTCGAGGAACTCGAACGGAACATATGTTTGCACGAACTTTCTTCACTACTGAACCTTTGGTGTCTCGGGGCTACCGTTAGAGTTATGTCCACACTGTGCAGCCCGTGCACGCTGTGTATATGGTAAACAATGGTGTGCGGTTATTATACAGTTTTAAATCCCGACGCGGGAGACAGCCGTAGATAATAATAGAAAGTTCGCCGGTGTCGTGTCACGGCGAACATTCGTCTCAAAAGCGACGCGAAGGTGACTTTGATATTACAACTATGACGAAAGAAAGCGCTCTATCCGTTTGTGTCCGGAATAGTACGGTGAAATCGGCGGAATACAGTTGTTCCACGATTGCGCGATGCGGGGGAATTAAAATTCATAACGCCCGAGCACGCTCGAATTGCTTTCGCCGATGGAAAATAACTATAACCCTCGAGCGATGGGGCAGCGCCAGGATAACTCGAGGATTATTTAGATAGAACGAATCGCGATCGAAACACTTTATCCTTGCTTTACGTTTACGTTTCTGTTGACTTGCTGCGGGGATTATTGCGAAATCTTGTACCCACTGTACACAAATTTCTTTAGTTTGCAGATTCAGTTTCTTAACGTAAAATTTTAAGAGTGTTGTACGAAAAATTTCGAAATTTTATGGATGTAATTAATTGATGAGATTTTTTATATGAGAGCCTCGATATAGGTTGAAACGACGAAACGAAATACGATTATATTCATCGACGTAATTGGTGACGATTTTCGGAGGAATTATAATTATTTATCAAAACAAAATTCGTGGAATTACATACATGTTCAATCAATCATTCCAATCTTTAAACACAATACTTTCCCTGTATATTGCGAAGTATGTGACTTTGAAGATTATCATTTAATAGGGAGTAATTGAATTCTTAAAATAATAAATGACACGTACTCACAATCGATCTCTGTTTAAGTGTTTCTCATGATAATTAGTGATATACAGGGTGTTCGGTCAACCCTGGGAAAAATTTTAATGGGAGATTCTAGAGGTTAAAATAAGACGAAAATCAAGAATAGCAATTTGTTGATGGAGGCTTCGTTAAAAAGTTATTAACGTTTATAGTTCCGCCCGTACTGAATTTTTTTCTAGAAAATGGGTAGGATTTCCAGGGTATGTTTATTCATCAAAAATTATTGTAATTGACCCCTGCAACCGAAAATAATTTTTTCAGAACGATTTGGAACACTTGAAATTTCAGGGGAATCATTCATTCATGATCAGACATTAAATTTTCGGTAACGAATTTTTTTCTCGAAACAGGGTAGGATTTCGGGGGTATGTGTATTGACCAAAAATGATTGTAATTGACCTCCGCAACTAACAATAATTTTTTCAGAATGATTTGAAATTTTTTAATTTAATTTTTTAATAACTTTTTAACGAAGCCTCAATCAATAAATTGATATTCTTGATTTTCGTCTCATTTTGATCTCCAGAATCTCCCATTAAAATTTTTCCAGGGGTGGCCGAACACCCTGTATATTCAAAACGTAACAATTAAGAGTATGTAAAATACTATTCGTTTCGTAAAAATCATATATTAAGCAATGCTTAATATTTCTTCTGTGCACAAAATATTAATCCATTATTTGAAATGTATTTGTTTACATTTAGATGTATTCTTATATGGGAAATAAATAAATGAATCTTGCAATTATTAAAATTTAGGTATAATACCGTATAAAAGTTTGGACAATTTTACTTTTTTTATTAAATTTTTTTAAAAGATCAGACCTTATGTGTAATATAAAAGAAGGCTTTGTTTCCAAGATAACGGAATTCGAAGATTCGTTGGATTAATTACGAGTTGCTCTGGTATGTCTGTTTCTACTTACGTTGAACCTAAAATCGTACTCTACTGCACGCATACAAAATACAAACTTTATTCTCTATTTTCCATTTGTTTTCTTGCATCGATATCTGTGTATATCGTAACGTTTTAATAAAATTACGTTTATTAAAGGCATGGTATCTCGAGGTATGCGAAGAATGTGTGTTATTTTCAAGAAAAAAATTCAGGGCCAAGAACGTCGAAAGAATTAATTATTTCGTACGCATGAAAATGGCGATGAACGAAGTTTTTGTAAATTACGAAGAACAGGCGGCCAAAGGTGTAGCGTTTTTTTTTTTTCATTCCATACAGGGCAACCTTGCGGGAAAGATATCACGTGGGTGTATAACCGAGACGGGCTCTCGAGTCTTGAGACGCAATATTCAGAGTTGGGCGAGGTCGTGGTAGGTCGTTCGGTCCATATAACGCTCGATGCGAGATAAAGGTGCTCTCATACGAAACCGAAAGGCACGAATATAATCTCAATTTATAAACCGTCTCGGGAACGACATTCTTTGGCAAAGGCAAGAATCATGCAGAACCTGTCTTCTAATTGCGATGCAACGGGGCAAGCCGTATACAACGCGTGTAGATATTTAGCAATTTCATTCAACAGAGCTGCAACGATAAATGCACGATAACTATACGTAATTCGTTTCGTTCTATTTTAGAGAAGCATTTATACGATAGTGGTTTTCGAATCTCGTTATTTTAATTAGAAAAACTCAATAACATTGACCAATTAACTTATTTTCTGTGGCTGGATAAAAGTATGTCCGCTGATTCGCGTAGTAAATTTAGATATTAATTTTAGATATTCTTAAAACTATTACTAGCGAAAGTGTCGAAAGCTTTTAAAATTTTAACTTGAAATCACTTTCTAAATTTAATCATTTTTCTTACATTAACAATTATGGATAAAACTGCGGTAGAAATAGTATTTAAACGTTGACTGTCATGGTGGTCACTGGTGACCGACAGTTGCTTGTCGTAAAAGTATCTGTGTACAAGTAGACAGAATAAAAATGGAATTTTTCTTTCGTCAACCATAAAAGAAATTACACGTCTCCAGTAACGAAAGTAATACATATATAGGCAAACGTAAATATATATAAGACATCAGCTTTTTCAGTCTTTATTACAAGCTCATTAAGTTATTATTATACTTAATGAGCTTGTAACAAGGACTGGAAATCTGATGTCTCCTTTTTATACCTTCGCGAGCTTTTTATCAAGTTGATGAAAATATACAGGGTGTCCGGTAGCTGATACAAATAGCAATACGATCGTTCTACATGAAAAACCGAACTAAAAAAATACATTAAATTCAACACAAATTGCTAAAAAATAATATTCACGCGTTCTGGAATTTTAAATATGGAATCTAACACCCCTCGAACTGGCCTTCTTAAATCTACTGTTAAATCGAATTAAAATTTAAAACTATATATCCCACTCATAATTCTTCCATTTAGTTTACGAAGAGCAGTTCTAATCCCTAAAAACTATCCCTGAAAACGATCTAGAGACACCTCGTGGCCCACAAACAAGCGTTAGAAGAAAAAAAAGTTTCCGTTGATTTATTATGTGGATCGTCATTTTCGTAAACTGCAGTTGGGAATATAATAACAAGACGAGCGATTCGCATGCCAATCTCCCGTAAAAGACTCACCCAGTATGTTGGCAGAGAATTCCATCGGAGATCGTGCACCTAACTTCAGACACGAGGACAATCGCGTATGGCTATCACGCATGGCGGACCGAGAACGACAAATTCCCGGGCAGTAGGCGGGATCGGTCGTTACGTCGATGGTCTCGGTGCATCGTATTCTCGCAGACGTGCATCCCGTGTATGCACGCGGTTCTTCGTGCACGCCTCCGCGTGAATCGCGAGTTCCGACGGGTATCAACGTCGGTCCAAACTCGACGTCGCGTCGCCTCGGCCATCTACCTCTCTTATTGTTCCTCTCCGCTTGGCGTCTTCCAACGTATGCTCCAGACCCACACACACACTCCGCGTACGCCAACGAGATCACTGGGTTAACGACTATCTCGCGTTCCCTCCGACTCGAATCACTTTGGTCTTCTTAACCAAAAAAAAAGGACGAGTCGTCAACGAAAACTTATCCTTCACGCGACGTAAGCGACGGATTCTTTGAGAAATCTTCTTCCTTCTTCTAAGTACATTATTTCAGTAGTATAAATAAATGACATTAAAAAATGTAGACATTCTAATGTCTAATCTGTAGACCACTAATTCAAATATTGGCGCCTTACGTTTATCGCGGGAACCGTTAAGGTTAGGTGAGTCGTTGTGACAACATAAATAATAATAGTTGATATGGTCATGGGATAGGGGATGAAATGCCCTTTAAAACGAGCGTTCGAACAAGTCGATAGCTTCATTAGTTCCGGAGATATGACGATTTTAGTTTCGCGTCGATGCGGTGGCTAGTTTCGGAGATAGGGTTTGTTTACGTTTCGTTGTTACGCTCGCGAGTTCATTGACCGACGTGACGCGTCAGAGATAGTCAAATTAAGAAAAATACCCTTTTACATAAATCACGATATCTCGAAAACGGAAAGTCGGATCAACAAAAACCGAAAACCATTTTAAAGGGGAAACCTTGCCACTTCTAACAGTGGCGTAATAATGGACAAAATGCTAATAATTTCGGAACTGCACGCGTCTAAAGTTTAACTATTTTTAATACGCGTTGTCAGTCTGTTCTAAGACAGTGGAAATTGTAGGTTTAGCGTTAAAGATAACAGTAGGATAGAGGTTAGAGTGTTCGGATAACCGAGTCTACCGTGTCGCGTCCTAGAACTACGCAGCAATTCGAGAAACGTGTATCACCGGAATTGCGAAATTGATCTCGAACGGTAGCACGGTAACATTGGTTTTACATCGTGTTTAACACGATATTTATTGCCCGCGAAGCACAACGTAAACGTAACCTTATAAAGCAGCGAGAATTATGCATCGTGGTCGATAATTATCGACAGTTCGAATCGAGTGTTCGTAATCGTGTTCGCAGACAACCGAGATCGTAAAAAATGTCCCGTTTCATTTTCCTTGGTCCCGGTCGTGTTCAGCCTGGAACTCGACGATTGCTTAACCGACGCCTCGAGGACGTGGTTGCAGGTCTGCAATGCACAGAGGGCGGGGAAAGAGGAGGGTAGAGAACGAACGACACGTGAACGGCTCGCCTTTCCATATTATTTATCTCTGGCCGCTTTATTAACGTCCTTCCTCCGCGGCTTATTAAATAAAGCAATTCCCTCCGTAGGTGACCTCTGCCCTCGGCGTAGATCCTGCAGAGATATCGGTTTCGTTTTCACCGTGACGCAGTAGTACGCGCGCACACCACGGCACACGCCATTTGCACGTGTTGGTATTTCGTACGTACGACGATTAATTCGTGTCCGTGGGTTCGTTACGCGTTTTGCTCGGTCCGCGGCGCGCTAGAGAGGATGATGATACGGTAACTCGTGGTAGAAGCATGATTATATTACGTGTAACTCGAAGGTGCGGATTTACGAGGCACACTCGCGTTAATCCTTAACGTGTTTATCTTATGTTTTCAGAAGAAGAAGAGTCGGATGGCGTTGCGGTGCCCGTGCATCCCCGACTTCCTTCGAAACGTAACGTCGATTCCGTTTCCTTATATCGCGGCGTAAAAACGAGACACCGTTCGCGTATAATTTAATGGAACGACTCCACTCGACCAATACTACCCCTGTATGCAGTCGATGCCTGATCTAATCTCAATCTCTTGTAACGTAAGCTATGAAGTCGTTCTCTTGCGTCCAGAAGCAGCTACTACAAATGCGAATGTAACGCGTAATAATTGCACGTTTGTTTTTTGTCCGGAACGAAAAGGGGGTAAATCGATTCTAGCGAATTTTAACTTATTTTTCTATACCTTTACGTGTCTTTGTCGTTGGCTATGTTGCGTCGCGAATTAAATATTTTTCCGCGACTTGCGGTTGTAAGAAATTAAGGTTCATAACGAGACAGCGGAGGGTGTAATAGTAAAGCAAATAGAAACAGTGGCTACTGGACAGACATACCGAAGCATTGAATATTTTTTTAAAATGTAATTATGTCGACAACGAAGCCTCGAATGAAAAAGTTTTCTGTCAGGGAAATTGCATGTTCAAATGTCAACAAGTTTTAGACTTTACGTATCACTCGAATTCGAATGACAGAGCGGTCAACGCGTTAAAAACCTCGAAGACCACGAACAGTTTGCTATTTTATATAAACACTTGATTTATTAACAATTCAAGTGTGGGTACTGACCATGACAACGACAACGTGTCTGTGTTTCACCATATTCCACTTTCTAAAACCTTGTATACGTTTCATTAACCTCTTCGGGACTGCTGTACATTCTAACGTACACGGACTTTAAGATTATTTTTTGATAGAGAGTTAAATTAATTTTTCGAATGTGTAAAAATGCTATTATAACAAACAAACCAATTACGAATGTATTCTCGACTACTTTAACTCGTAAGTTATCTATAACGATATTTCTGAAAGAAACACTGGATCTATGGTGATAGTTCTCGCACTCGCCAGCAGAGGGCTACGTTCTCTCACAAGTACTCGATCGACCACGTATATATACACTTCTCGACCGATGAGTCCACTAGAAAGTCCAAGACGAAACACAGTAATTTATTTAGCAAATTCTATGATATAAATATATACAAACAACTTAACGAGAAAATGTCCAATGTCCTAATTACATTAAAGCACAGTTCAACGATCAAAGAGTTCTTGCAAATGTTTTCTTGCAAATTCTGACTCAGGAGATTCTTGCACATCTAAGGGCTAAGGTACCATTGGACAAAACTAAATTAGTAGGTTTACTATATGCCAATTTCTATCGATGGGGGAGGCAATAAGACGATAGAGATCGAACGTGGATCGCCAAATGATCAAATTCCGTGGAAATAAATTAATTCCTGGACCCTCGAACCCTCGTATAATCAATCAGTCGGGACTAAAAAGAGCACCAGAAGATCCTACTACAAACCAACAGAATTCCAAACGCTTTGATTTAGAACCGTCCTCTATTATCCAACATCGACAATTACCCGCAACATCGTCGCTCTATCGCCCCGTTGCGTACGTATTTATACGTGCCTCTGACTTCTGCGTACGCGTATCGCCAGCAATCATTGAGACGTACGTTAGGCGAACGAACGTGTGGTAAACGGTATGCATCGGTACCGACACGTACACCTAGCACCGTTTATGGCGTCAGTGAGCGGCGCGCCGTGCCCCGGCGTTTCTACCGCAGGTGAAGGCAATATTGAAAGTACGGTCCCGTTTTGTTTGCCGCGAATTTGTACCGTGTGAACGGTCGGCGAGTCAAGTGTTTTGATTCGCGATCCACGCGGATCCGATCGCCGGGCGTATCTGGTCGGCGCTAACGACTTTTCACATGGGGTGGAAACGTACGTGCCCACGGGATCGGTTACGAAAATCTCTCGAGAGAGGTTCGCGCGCGCGCGCGCAGGTGCAACCAGATGAACAGATACGACCCGCGGTGTGGGTGAAGGTAAAATTAAAGACGGAAAGATAGTCGGAGAAGCACGGTTGCTCAATAATAAACTAACGTCGTTCGATCGGTAGGTTCAACAATGGCGATGGCGTTTCATCGACGAGCCGACAACCGGCCAGCCTCTGGTCGGCTCCGGTAAATTATACGGTGGAATAATGGTTAATAACTCGCATGGGTTTTTGCACCGTATAAATCTGCGTCAAGCTCAAGGTTCTTTATTCGTTTATTCAGCGGCAAACGAGAGATAATGTCTATTCATGCATAATGCGGGCAACGAGCGCGGTTCACGATCCTCGCGATGTTACCGGGCGTACTAAAAATGGAACGGCTACCTCGGCGAGGCCCGAGTGCCTCTTGCAACACGGAATGTAGGTGAACGGGAAAGAACACGAAAACGTAGTCGCCTGCGCTGTTCGTACGACGCTGGTTAATTAACTGGAATTAATTCATTCGGATTTTTTGCCGCGCGATGATTCATTGGTTATGCCGGCGATAAATTACGTAAGAAATCTTATTCAGACTAATTAATTACTTAAACAAATTCATGCGGCGCTATATCGCGCGAAACGAGAAGGCACCCCCTCCTTCCATTCGTGATTCACCTTCATTAATTTACATCTAAATATGGTGTAAGTTCGATGCAACTACCCCCATCGGGATGAGTAATCGCCCGGTGTCGTAAATTTTTCTCGGATTGTTCGCGGAGCCGGTGGTAAATTGAAATCGCGGCCCACGGTCCGGATGCCTATTTTTCGCGTCGGTACGCGAACCGCTGTTACGTTCGCGTCGATGAACGATGATGTTCACGATTTACTCGGGACGAACGAGACAGAAACGACCGGATGGTTAGCGACACATGGAAACAGCGACTGTTGCTGCATTAATCCCGTGTCACTTGTCCACGTTGGGTTCAACTAAGCGTGCTTAATCCTGTATTAAGTAGCTTACCGTGGATCCTGCCCTCGTAGAACGAGACGCTGCTTGTAAGCTTCGTGGGTTCCTGTTGACACTTGCCGAGTCGATATACAGTCACTACTATGTTGGAATCGTCGAACGAATGCATTAGTGTTATCGATTTGAAATTTGCAACATTTGTCTAGTTATTCGGTTGAAGAATATGTAACATTATAGATACTCGACAATTTTTTAAATATTTAAAGTTTCAATATTATTTAGAAATATAATTTTAATCTATTAGGTGCCAATTGCCACCATGAGGCGCGATAGTAAACTGCATGCTCAATTTGGTTTAATATCAGTGCAGGAACGATAGAGAAACTATGACTTTTTCAGCGAAAATGCCTAAGAGCTTAGACAAATATAGAACTCCTGAATTTAACTTCATAAAACTATACAGTAACTACAAACTCTACGAAGGCGATAAAATCAAACGCATAGACATAAAAGCAAACGTAAAATTCATTTAAATAGTTTAATGTTTCATCCCTTCCTCAGAATCATTCATTCATCTGGACAGCGAAGGCTATTCAGGGTGCTCGACCACCCCTGGGAAGAATTTTAATGGGAGATTCTAGAGGCCAAAATAAGACGAAAATCAAGAATACTAATTTATTGATGGAGGCTTTGTTAAAAAGTTATTAACGTTTAAAGTTCCGCCTGTATTTAATTTTTTCTCTCGAAAATACGTAGGATTTCGGGGGTATGTGTATTCACAAAAAATGATTGTAATTGACCCCTGTAACTAAATATAATTTTTTTAGTATGATTTGAAATTTTTTAATTTCTTCTAATAATTTCAGTACTTCAGACTCAATTGCAAACGCACTGTAAGAGGTACATATGGAACTTTGTTACATTTGACAAACTAAATTAATATACTATAATTGATTAAAAACGAGATGTCTGTCCAAAACTGTCATCTTCTACTCGAAACGCCGTGCGGTGTCGGGGGAACAAGATAAAAGGATCGAGAGGCGAGATAAAACAGTTTCTCGGCCTTCTTTGTTCAAGATCGGACCAAGTTCACACGACTAGGATGAATCATAATCGAGCACGGAGTGCGGAATAGATTCACAGATCCATGACGAGTCCATATAGGGTTCGAGCAGGTTCAGCCAGCAAAGATCAGCGTTTCGAGTATGGCGAATCTTAAGAATCCACTTTCGATTTCTATAAGGACTCGCATACGGTCCGCGAATGTTTCTCGCGGTGCACACGCCTTTGCTCCTAAGCGTTGTTTCTTTGTACGCGGAGTGTAGGGGTATCCGCCGGTGCGTGCCTCTCGATGAGATATTACGAAATTCCGCATCTTTTATCGCGCGCCGCAGGAATCATATTTCCCCTTTCTGAAATAATGCCTCCGTTCCGGTTTGCTTTATGTCCCCTTTTAATATGCGCGCCAGTCTCCTTGTATTCCAAAAAGGGATCCCCAGTCGTGCGGTTTTCTCCGCTAAAAAGTTGCGTGGGCCCCCGCGTTGAATCGCGTCGAACACGTCCACACGTGCGCTTCAACGTACGACGTTTCATTTTTCGAGGAAAGTGGTCCGAGACTTTCGCGACCCGTGACCCTGTCTTACAGCTTTGGAAAATTGCTGATCGAAGAATTTGAAAATTAAACGATCGGAGATCACAAACATTTTGTATACAGTTACTCCCACTATTTGTGCTCTATTTCGATTGTTGCAGTTAATCAATTTCGATGCTGCACATTTCTTCCTGATGTCAACAGATGTCAGAACTCTTATTTTGGCCTCTAGAATCTCCCAGTAAACTTTTCCCCAGAAGCGACCGAACACCCTGTATAGATATAATTTCCCATCGTCCTTGGCGTTCCCATTGGTCGCGTATAAAAGTTTCGATTGGGCCCCCGGTGCCGACAAAAAGATGGGAAATAATATGCAATTAGGGCATCGGCTAACAAGTGACGCGCGGGGCTTGATTAACATCAAACCAGTCGGCACGATCGCCGGTGCGACACATATGCCAGTAGGACACCGCCACGATTGGATCTAGCGAAGTCGGAGTCGAGTCCAGGTAAAGCAGTATACGGGTCGTAATTAAAGGACTGATCTATCGATCCTTTCGGATCTGTCGACATGCGAGACGGCTACCTGTGCCAGACAGAGCACGTACACTCGGATGAACACGCACACGATCGCAGCCGCGTTACGTACGCGGCTGTGTACACGGTAACCATATATGGTGCAGAGACGTTAGTGGTCAGTACGGCGTATGGTGATGGTAAAGCGGTGCCACCATCTTTATCTCGGTCACGGCGACTCCGTGAAAGTGAGAGCCGTTTCTCCCCGATGCTTCGAGTACCTGCACGTACGCATTATCCAGGCAATTCCCCTTCGTTTGCGTGAGCTCTCTCTTTCCCTTCCTTTATCTCCTTTTTTTCGCGGGTTTCGCATCTGGGTCGCCGCGCGAGAACCGCTCGAGATTGATTCGTGCCGCAACTCTGGATTTCGAGCACAAAAGAAATGGCGCCATTTTCAATTTCGCTGCCCGGTCGAGCGATCCGATTCGACGCGTGTCGACGCTCGGTGCCGGCGATTACGAAACTGCTCCGAATAAAAGATACCGGGAAAATTATATTTATTCCGTTATTTCATTAAAAACATATTCTTTCTTGATTATACTAATTAGACAAAAATGGAAGAGATGAAAGTTTTACAGTTTCTTATGACCAATAAAACAGTGTATATCAATTTTCCATATTTAAAAAGAGAAAAAAATTTTAGTCTCTTATGGCCATTGAGACAGTGTATATCAATTTTCAATATTTATATTATTTTTCGTAAAATGAAGATCGCCTTTACGACATATTAAACACGTAAAATTGATATACATTGTTTTATTGGTCATAAGAAACTGTAAAACGCTTTTCTTTTTCATTTTTTTCTAATCAGAATAGTTTTTGAGAAACTCGAACCTCGATTATTGAAACAGCGTGCAAATATATTTTAAGCTCTTGAATTTTTATTTTGAGAGACAAGTACATTAAAATTTCTCCAATGAATTATGAAAAGGTTACCCTGATACTCGGTTATTGACACAAGGGTTGAGCCACTTTCATAATCGCCGGTACGCGTACGCGTTACGACTCGTGATAAAAATACAGGTTTACTACTTTTTATTAATCTCGTATTACTTTGAACTCTTGAGTCCTTTCACTTTCTTCCCGTAACTAATTTCATGATTTAATGGCGATATTATTTAACTGGAACAACTTTTACTCGCGCGTGTAATAAGAATCGCATATTATTCGATTATATCGAGCAAAACCTGTGAGAATTGATTTGATTCATTATGACAGCCGATTTGAAATTAATGATTCTTCGTTATTAATTGTCAATACGAATGTAATCGTTGTCTAAAGATAGTTTTCCTTCGAGACTCAATAACAATTTTGATAGTAAGTTCGATAACAAACAAGCTAAAAATGATTATTTCGATCCTTTTTTAGATTTTTCTACCAAACCAATAATTAGGAAATATAAGTTTTCAACATGGAACTAGCGAGGGCTGGAACCTTGGAGATTAGTTGTATCGTAGTTATAAAATAGATACACGTTCTTTGCTTCTGTACATTTGAATAATCTGCAGATTATTATTAAAATCGGGGCTAAGAGCTAGGCAATGTTCATTATCAGACTTTCAACAGTTAAGATTGCGGTATTCTGCACCGACGCTCTCGACTAACAACTCCGAACGACTCATTTCCAAACCAAATAAGAACATCGAAATGTTCTCACGCGACACTTCACTGTCTCCGTTCTCCTTCGTACCTTCACCTGTCACACCTGACTCTGCCGTACAAAATTCAGAGGCTTGTCCTGTATCGCTTAGCCAGATTCCCTAATAGCTTAAGCTTAGCGTGAAAGGGTGATCGAATATAAAATAAAATAAAAAACAGAATAGTTTTAACGCCTGGAAGGATAAAATTTAAGGGTCTCGTCTGTATCGTTTGCTACAATTTTACTATTATTATCTTTATCAGTTTTACCTGGAGCAATCACAATACTCTTGAAAATACAAATTCATTTTTAAGAGAAATTTATGAATAATAAGTATAGAATGGAATATATTTTTAGTTTTAAATTAATTTATAATAAAGTATGCAACATAAATTTCTCAAAAACATTGGTATTTTTAAATTGTTTATCCACTAATAAACCTGGAGATTGTTGTATTTTATTTCTCATAAGGTTCGGTGTTATTATCAAGAAAAATATATGTATGGATTCCAAACTACGAACTTTGATACAATATACAGGGTGTTCGGTCAATTCTGGGAAAAATTTTAATGGGAGATTCTAGAGGCCAAAATAAGACGAAAATCAAGGATATCAATTTCTTGACTGAGGCTTCATTAAAAAGTTATTAAAAAATTTCAAATCATTCTAAAAAAATTATATTTAGAGACAGGGGTAAATTACAATCATTTTTGGTTAATACACATACCCCCGAAATCCTACCTAGTTTCGAGAAAAAAATTCGTTACCGAAAATATGATGTCTGATCATGAATGAAAGATTCCCCTGAAATTTCAAGTGTTCCAAATCGTTCTGAAAAAATTATTTTCTGTTGCAGAGGTAAATTACAATAATTTTTGGTCAATAGACATACCGTCGAAATCCTAACCATTTTCGAGAAAAAAATTCAGTACAGGCGGAACTTTAAACGTCAATAACTTTTTAACGAAGCCTTCATCAACAGATTAGTATTCTTAATTTTCTTCTTATTTTGGCCTCTAGAATCTCCCATTAAAATTCTTCCCAGGGGTGGTCGAGCACCCTGTATATTCGTTTCCAATTTCTATGAATTCTTGATGCTAGTTTCGAATTTCAGAAATCTCCTGAACTGACAAACTTGTTTTCTATTAAATTACAAATCCTCGTTAGTTTCAATTTATGGTACGATCTAATATCTGTTTATTGAAATGGAGTTACCCGTACGATAAATAATTATTATTATTAGGTTCAGTCCCCTTATAATTGTCGTACCGTATAAAACTGGGAACGCCATCCGTTCCGTGCAAGTCGAAATCGATCACTCCGCCAGCGATATTTTCCTCTTTAGCGTCAGGTTAATTTTCAAACTTGTCCCAGCAGAGAGTCATCGATATCGCTGTACTCGCGCGTACACGCATGTCCGCGGTCCGTTTTCTCTGTTTTTGCGCTCTATCTCGCGGCTTCCATGTATCTTCCTTTCCGTCGTGCCAACTTGACGTACGCGTATACGCGTCACTGTGCGTGAACGCGTCGCGTGTATCGCGTTTGCTGTACTGTCACTGTATCATCGTGCAACGGACGTGAAATATACGCAGAAATGTTCATCGATCGATCTTAATGATCCACAAGAACGTAACGCAAAGAGAGAAGCGGGGCCGCGACGAGCAACGAGCTCGGATCATCGTAAACGATTCTGACAAAAGGAAATACGCGGAACGTCGTCGATCATTTCCTACGACGTTCCGATCGGTCGGTACGCAACGTTGTAGATTTATCTCAGATTAACGTGTAATGCCGCGATTACGGTTATAAATGGCTCGCTGCGCGATGCGTTAAATGCTTCGCTCTCTGGGGACCGAGCGACCAGCGCGCGGCTTGAATCGCTGAAAAATTCTGAGCCTAATGAATTCTGCATTCTTCGCGGTCCGGGGATCGCGATCCAATAGGAAGTTCTGGATCTCCCTTGGGGCTTTCTGCGTGCTCCTTTTTCCCGAAGATCGGCTCGAATCATTGGTATTTGGTTCATTCATAATTTTATGAGCAGCCTTCTCTGCAGAATGTTAAAACCTCGTTCGTCGGACAATTTATCTTGCTCCGGTTAAAACCAGAAACTGTTCGCGCGTGTATTAAATCGTGGAAACGTTGTCCACCGCCTCGTTGCGTTAATCATCGGTCGAAGAGCGATTTCGATAAATTTAAATCGAACACACCGAAAGACGTATAAACGATATTCCGAATATAATCAAGTTATTTTAATATCGGAATGCAATACTTGTATATATAATGAATATAATAAATTCCAAACTGCTGGCATATTTATTGGTTGAGGAGACTATAGGACTCAGTGAATCACGGTGTTGATTATCATTCCAAGATCACGTTAAATATGTATAAAATCGAAGCGTAGTTACGATCAAAAACAGAATTTATAAAATTGGAAGGTGTTGCAAGCAAATTTCGTGACAGTTTCTAAACCTTCTAATCTGATTTTTTTATGCACCCTTCGAGGTATACGAAACAACCAAAAGTATAAATCCTTCGTTTCAAATATATTTATGAAATTACGTAAAATGTTTTTTAAAATTCCATCTTAAAAATTCGGTAGCTGATTTTCACGCTGTTCGCCTCGAAGCATTGAATCGGTCCTAGAATTAGAGAATAACCGGCAACCGTTGGTCTACGCAGCGTGTTTCTCGGAAATCGTCGCGGTTGTTTTGTGGTTCGCCAAGGCGGCTCTTCTTCCACGGAATTATTAATTCTCCGCCATTATCTGATTACGATCGTCCAATTAAAGTACAGTCGGATGCGCGATGCCGCGAGGTTCGGTCAGTAATTCGACGTCGGCCCGCGAAGAAGGATCGCGATCTACTCGCTGACTATTAGCTTCGAAACTCGTTGCAGGACGTGTCGATGCGTCCTCGGCTTCTACTCGTGTTCCCCTCTTTCTCCCCTCGATCTTCTTTATCCGTTTTACCGACATCGCGTACGCTCTATCGCTCGACGAAACCGCGATCTTTCTCGAATATACCTCTAAGCGTTTTCGACCGATGATACGTTGACCAGCACTACTTGCGTCGTTCAAAATAATCAGATCGCTTACGCAAATCACTCTGCCACTGGGCCTGGGTATCTCACGCGCTAGAAACTTCGAACTGCATACGTGAGTCAAAGACTCGATAAAAATGTTACTGTGTCAAGTACACAACGTATCTTTCGTATCTCATATTTCGTTCCTTTCTCTCATTCGAGAATATCATTTTACAATTGTTTCGAACACTGTGTACTTCGTCGTACAATATTTCGAGAGAGAGGGGACGAAAACGATGGTCTTTTAAGAGATTTTTAATTTTTAATAGCAAGTATTTCTTTGTTTATTAGGTTCACTAGCAAGTTCAGAGTTTTTATTAGAATCGGAGAAATGTTCGATCGCTTATGGTTCTATCTTTAAGTATTATCGTAAGAAACAAATGTAGAAACGAGTATATTACCGTAGGGATAGTTATTCTACTTCCTATGTCTGTATAAAACTATCTACAGTAATGATTCTTAAAATGAATGTGATTCGTAAGGTGAACATTTCTATCTCTTTCAACTAGGATTCTCCTTGGAGCTAGTGAAACGTCAAAGACGATATTTAAAAAACGATACGAGCTGGGTTGCTGGTGACGATTTGTATAAAAGACAATACTTTTTATTTCTTATTCACTATCACTCGCTGTTCTTTTCTTCTACCGGCAAAATATAAAGGCGACTTCCAAATTCAATGATATCGCTGTGTATAAACATCTGCAGGCGTCGAATTTCATCTCAGCTGTACGAAAGTTGCACATATCAATTCCAGAACGATGTTCATTTTAAGAATCACTACTGAAAGTAGAAAACTTGATACCCTACGAGTTGCCATAAAATTTCTACAATGTCACGAAGAACTTTTCAGGTTCAATGTTGTAACATACATACTAAAATAGACACGTCATCTCCGGAGCGATGTTCATTTTAAGAATCATTACTGTGGGTAGAAAATGTGGTACTTTCTGAGTTGCCATAAAATTTCTACAATGTCGCGAAGAACTTTTCAGGTTTTAACGTTGCACCGTACTTACGTTTAAGGCTCGAGTAAAATATTTTACGAGACGTTCGGAGAAAAATAAGGCCCACAGACGTTTCTATAGATACTTCTAATTAAACGACCGTAAATCGCGGACGTTTCGTGTCGCAACGATCAGAGCCACGTCCGTTTCCCAATTTCACCTCGCCCCCGCAACAATGAACCTGTTTCCTCGCCTTGAAACAACGCACGAACATCACCGGCGGGCTTTCGATTCGTTTCAGGAAATTCTTCGTCGGCGACCCGCTTTCACGCTGCTCGGGTTATTATTCAACAAATTATCGCTCTTTCAGTGCGCGGCCCGCCGTCCTTCGAGGTTGTTTCGAAACGTATCCGCTTATCTCTCATCGAGGACTTTCTTCGAGGTGGATCGTGATCTTACCATGGAACACAGATACCCCGCTAGATGCCTTCAGAATCTCGGTGCGGCGGTATCAGCGACGTTCATCTGGCAACAGAGCCTGGGTATCGCTAATACACAGGCTCATTTAGATTTATGCACCGGGAGCGCGACACATTCCGCACCGACACAGACGGAACGAATCCTTCACGTACCTGCAGAAACGTCTAGCTGTCCTCTACAGGGTGTACTAGAAATCGTTGATCCCCTACTTTGGACATGGGGCCGTGTCTCGTCCGGAGGTATCGTACATGTCTCGCTTGTAATAACTACGGGGTTCGAGAATGTCTGGACCAGAACATTCCAACGAGACAAATTTATCTTCCACCTGAATGCACGCTGCTAGATAAGTCGGTCTGTAGTACACCTGCGTGTATTAGTGAGTCACTGGTACTTGGTCACAGTCCTATGAATACCATCAGACTGTGTACAGCCTAGCGAACAGTCTCCTCGATGTTCACGAGCTGCGAAACATTTTTTTCCACCAGCTACGATTTCTAACAAATTTTTCTATTCATAACAAGATGTGAATTTTATTCTATTCGTGACAAGATACTATACGAGTTCACGAAAATTGTGGGTCCTTGGTGTTCGAGATCAGACGAGATCATCTCGTTCGAAATGTCGAGGTTCTCGATAATCTCCAAATTTTCTAATATTTTGAGAACTTTAATCTTCCTTTGGATCTAAGTACAATGTTAGTATTTGAATATTCAATTGAGTAGAAATTTTCAAACGATGTTAACTAAGAAAATTACAGTAATTCTTGGAAATTATCGAAGTAATCCGATAAAATGTATAATTATCAATCACTTTCCAACAATCTCTTTTTTCTCAACACGTGTTGCTAAATCCCTTCTACTCGTCAACACAATGTTGCTAACGAGGTTGGAGTGCAAGTATCGAGAGGTTTTGCGGTACCTATCGAACCAGATAATCGATGTAAAAGAAGATGGGTACAAAACGTCAACCAAGTGGCCAAGTTATCGGAAACCTTTGACACGAGACAATGGACCTAGTCAATCAATTGGAAGTTTGATACAAAAGACAAGCGTTCGATTGTCTGCAGCCCTCAAAGCTGTGAACGAGGGCTTCAAACGGAGCACGAGTCGATAACTCTAACGAAAATTTACCCAACAAGATCGTTGCTGATATTTTGCTCCTTCGAACGATTAAAATTTTAAACGTTCCTTCTTCTAAGTTAATTCAGCCTTGAATTACGCGAACAGGTTAATAGCTTTAGACAGTTGCTCCAGGTATCACAAGACGTAAGACTGTTTGGTCTTCCTTTCGAGTTATAGCTATTTCATGATTAAAGCCTGACTTCAACCTAATATTTTTGGAATTTTTTACCTCGAACTTAAATTTAAACAAAATTTTTAAAGTCACGTAGTATCGGTTTTCTGCTTAAATTTTGTATATTTTTACAATTACTACAGCTGCTTGTAATTACCAGCCTAGAATTTGTTCAGAGTTTTATACGCAGATTAGTAGTATCTCGATAATTGCAGGAATAATCGAGGTTCTACTGTGCTGGGTGATCGAATAAAAATCATCGTATTAAAATGGCTATAATAAATCGTGCGTTTACATGAATTTTTTTTGCTTTCTCTATCTACCAACGAAGTAGATAGCAAATGCTCAAACATCTAAAATCTTGGGAGCAAGTTACCATTTGGCGCTCTTGCAACATTCTGTCCGAGTGGAAGCGTGTACTTTCGGACCAAGAGATTCACAGTTCACCCTGTATGTCTCTCTCGACGACGAACAATGCGAGTTTCAGGGGATTTGTTGTCACGGCGTGGTGAGTTACATCGGTCGGATCTACCACGCCTAGGCATATAAACTGCCCCTTATCCGGAGCGAGAAAAACGATGCTTTGAGTCGCTCGCTCGCTCGCTCGTTGTTGGCGCGGGTCGAGCGAATCGCGCCGCTTTGCACAGATTTATAATCCGAGAAGGTGACGCATGCTTCATCGACGGAGACGGAAAGAGGGCCCCTCCATTGTATGCAATGTCACGAGTGCGTTATCGCCGGCTATGAAATAATCGCACCGTTCCTCGGAATCCTTAAGTAACTTGTTATTATCCTGTCGTGCCCGGGACGCTTTATGATGTACCGATACCTAGCCATATCGATCTCCTGCGTTCTGCTTGATTTATTCCGCGCATGAGAAGTAATCTCGAACGGGCGATACGCGTCATAAATAATTTTAATGATATCCTTGACTATATTGTTTCTTTTTTATATCCGTACAGCCACGTCGGAAATGAATTTCGTCGAGGCTCGTCCCTTATCGCTGTAATTAAACGACACCATTTATGGGATTACCTAATAATTCAGTATATTACATTCGATCATAAAATAACAAAAAAATAATACCAAAGTAATTGGCAATGTAAACCAACATCACCTAGCGTCTGATTATTATTATTATTATTCATTATTAACGGTATTAAACCCTTCAGTACAAAGATGTACTATGTGAAGAACTACAGATGTGGATTTTACATAGTCAAACATTATCACTTAGTGAATTTAACAAAAATAAATTAATGTACAATATGTTGCAAGGATAATTTTAGATTTTCTAATGATTGTTCAATTAAATCTGTTTTAGCGTGTACAAAATTTACATTACGTTGTGCACATAATTAAACGTAACTTCCATAATTTAGGAAAGATGCCGGCAGATAAAGATTTATTAAATATTAACCACAAGAATCTGGACACAATAAAATCACATGATTTAAAAGATATGGGAGGAATATTGTCATATCCTGGACCACGATTATTTTTGAGTTCGTTAATACATGTAAATATTTCACCAATATCAAGAGAAAGATCATAGAATATCATAGAATTACTATGAACAGTATCCTCTGTATATACTGATTCAAAAAATTCAGCAAAGGCATTCGCCACCGATAAATTGTCCATCGATATATTATCCTTATAAGTGTAACAATTATGTAATTGACATGTCTTTATGGCGAGCTATTGTCGTGAAACGGAGATCCACGCGCAAAGTCGTTGTTTCAATCTTTCTATATGAATAAAATAATGTTCAATAATCCATAACATGGTCATTATTTCTGAATCTATTACCGCTACACTATCGTTTCAAAATTCTGACCTGTTACGAATTTGCACACCTATCTCGAGTCATTTGCCCTCGATAGTTCCAACTGGCTAACGCACGCAGGAAGAACAGTTTAGCGAATAATACGCGTTCGATTTACTCTCCGCGCGCGTTGTGCGTTCGCATTCCGCGCGGTACGATATGATTTAGCGCGCGTCGAACCGAAAGCGTCACGGTGGCCGCGGTGTAATTGAAATGTTATTAAATGTTAACTGTCCCTTCGGGTCACAGCGACCGTAACGGCGACCGGTGCTGGATATAAATAATCATTACTGAAAATTTACGACTATCTCCGCCGGTCGGTTCGAATTTTTCTCTCGTCCAACGCCTTTTAATATCGTAACCTTCGTATTTGCGCATAAACGCGGAGAACAATGTAACTTTCGAAGGGATAGCTGCCGTGGAAAGGTGGGCCCTGATCTCTACCACGCCTAGGTGGGAGCCGACCTTATCCCAGGCGGGGAAAAACGACGTTTTTAAATCGCGATGGGCGCGGGTGCCGCGTCGTTACACTTCAGGAGCGCCCGTTCTATCATTAGACACGAACGAATCCGTACGCGAGAAATTGCGAAACGGTTGCAGGTAAGTCGGCCGTTGAACGTGATTCCATGCCACCGACGGAATGGTTTTATAACGCATCGTTTGCCAATTGGTGGGATCTCTCATTGTTAACGCCGCGGAGTTAACTGTTTTGCGGTCTGACTTACTTTTACCAACTTCGGGACAGGTAATCTAGGTAACATCTAGCCGGGTCGAAAGGATATAACCGAGGCTCGGGCGCATCTTCCTTCGCGTTGGTGAATCTTTCGAGCCTGGGAATAATGCTTTCGTTAGGCTGCGATTCGAGAACCCAATAGAGCGCATGATACACATCGGGCGATCGCTAATGTTCCTATAGTTTCCCATACAGTGCTTCTAATCGTATTCCTACGCTGTAATGATGATTCGCTATAAATGGAATGATTTTTACCAAATGTTGTTTATTGCGCTGTGTGTTATTTCTATTTACGTAGTCTTGTTTCTTACGGGTTCTTTTTTCATTTATTTATTTATTTTGTTTATTACACTTTTACTCCACACTCGTATTCGTACACTATAATAGTGATTTACTATGAATGAAAGGAACTTGTTTCTCACGACAAAATAGGACGAAAGTCACGAATACAAATTTGTTGATGGAGGCTTCGTTAAAAAGTTATTAACGTTTAAAGTTCCGCCCATATTTAATTTTTTTTCTCGAAAATGCGCAAGATTTCGGGGGTATGTGTATTTACCAAAAATGATTGTAATTGACCCCTGAAACTAAAAATATTTTTTTTAGAACGATTTGAAATTTTTTAATTTTGTCGAAAAATTTCACACCTACTCGAATCTTTTTCTCGAAACTGGGTAAGATTTTGGGGGTATGTTTATTCATAGGAAGAAATTGTTATCGATCGTCGAAAGTTGGTCGAAATTAGTCGTTTCGTTCCAGCCTGGCTCCGGGTGTACGAGGGCGGTTTGATCCAAGGCGAGAAAAACGGTGCTTGAAATCGTCCGGGCGTGCGCCCGTGGTCTCTAGCGTTCACCGCTGCCACGAAGAAAATGAGTTATGCGCACTGCCAGGTTATCGGCATTTATGTCGCGCCGTAAATCGGTCCTGACACCTCGCAGAATGAAATCAGTGGTTGTCAGAGCAGAGCGTTGCCACGGCGAACGCGAGAGCCGATACTTTCCGTGCCGCGATTTCGCAAACCGCGGCCCGTTCAGGTTGACAGGTGTCTCTTACTTAATAATCATCGTGACTCCGTCGATGTACCCGCAATTATGCCTACGCGCGATCGTTTCGAATTTACCGCCAACGTGATACTTGCTTGCGAAACGCCCGCCTCCCCTGTCGGCGCAAAAATTCGCCCCGCATAAATCTCGCGAAACCGAATCGTTACTTCTCGACAACGTTGACTCGTAGGCAATGCACGACAAAGTTGTACAAGTTTGGACATTCTACTGGCGAAAAATTTATTCGTTTATAAATAAATAACTCTGTTCTACGTTTGATACACGAACTGGCTTAAAAGCGATACTGTGCAATGCTCTTTATCGACGAGCTTTGGAATCTTTACAATTATTTGTAATTACAATCTTCGTGTCACTCGTAACATTATCAACAGGTTACAGAAACGAACACAAGAGAAAGTGAGACAGAAAATGAAATTACAGAAACATTTCTGGCCTCACATTATATTTTCGGTAAAGAATTTTTTTATCAAAAATGATTGCAATTAACCCCCCTAGTTAAAAATAATTTTTTCAGAACGATTTGAAACTTTTCAATTTCGCTGAATTTCAGGGGAATCATCATTCATGGTCAGACATTGCATTTTCGGTAATGAATTTTTTCCTCGAAGGTGCGTAGGAATTCGGGGGTATGTCTATTCACCAAAAATGATTGCAATAAACACCTCTAGCTAAAAATAATTTTTTCAGAACGATTTGAAATTTTTTAATTTCGCCGAAAAATTTCAGCACCAGCAGGAATTTTTTTCTCGAAAGTGCGTGGAATTACGGGCATATGTGTATTCGCAAAAAATGATCGTAATTGACCCCTGCAACTAAATGTAATTTTTTTAGAACTATTTGAAAATTTTTTCTTTCGCCGAAAAATTTGTTTTTGATTTTTCAGGTATCACATTTTCTGATACCCAGACTAGACGTATGCACGAAATACGTAAAAGATCGCGTCGAAAACGAACGTGTATGCAACACACGAGCAAATTCCATCGCGTTTGGATGATGTTGCTATGCTCGATTCGTCCCCTGACCCGCACAATGGAGCTCGCTAACGCACCGTAGAAAGGGAACCAGAACGAAAGAGACACCAGCGTCCCTCGTATGTACAAGGAGGAGGCGGAGGAAGAAAAAGGTCGGTCAGAGGGAGAACGAAACGGAAAGTGAACCGCCGCGTCTGGTCTCTGGTGTGGGTGTACAGCTTGGTTGCACCGTCTCGATCGCGCGTGTGTTTGTGCACTCCCTCGTGCACGTTCACTCCTCCTCCGGTGCGCTACGTGGTCCCTTTCTCCGGGTTCTTTCTATGTGTTCGCAGCGGCCTGCCAGCAGAGACGCTGGCGCCTGCGGCGATCGCGCACGGCACAGGTGTCCGTCCGCATTATGCCTCGTGTACGGTACAGTGACGTCGACGCCGCGAACGCCGAGCGACATTGTAATTTGTAAATTACATCTCGCTCTCGCGGGTAGAAGGGAGATCTCCTGTTCACGGTGTTCGGGCCCGTGGAAGTATCCCCGACCCCCATAGACCGCCGCCGGAGAACTTAATGAACCACCGGTGTGCCGGCGTGTTTGCATAACGTTGTAATAACACGTGACGCTGGCTGCCTTCCGGTTATGATAATGGGGCACCGCGGCCACGACAACGCGTCGAGAGAGAGAGAGAGAGAAGACTTGACAGATCTGGTGGAAACGCAGAAAACGCGGCGAGCAGCTGATCTTATCGGGGGAGAACGTCGAGATCTCTCGTGGACGGTACGCGGGATCATGAATGGGGGGGGGGGGGGACCCTTACGATTATGCTGATTAGACGAGACCGTGGCGATCGCAGACCACGGAACAGGGTGACGAAGAGGAGCGAACCACCGGTCCAGCGTTCCACGCAGAGCCGCGGAAAATGTTTTACTCTGGATACGTACCGCGGTAAGAGGAACGCCGTCCGGCAGCGTGCCATTTGGACGATCACTGGGCTGATCTAATGAGACACCGGGCGACGTGTTTGCATAATATTGTAATAAACCGCGACGCAGGAAGATGAAAAGCACCGTCCACGATAATTGGACGTTGACGGGAAAGACGCGACGAAAAACATTGTTACGGACTGGGGCTCGTATCGGTAACGGTCACGGGAATCTTAATTTCCAAGGGATGTTATTATACCCTTTTTCTTTGGTTGCCCTAATATGGAATGCCTTTTTTTTTATACACGTGTTTCATAGGAAATTTTATGCTCTTTTGATTGGCAAGAGTCAAATTTAAAATATAGTAACGGTTTAGGAAATGTTTACTGTTTTTTACGGAGGTCCTCATTTCCCGTACTAGGCTCATAGTGCTCGTAATATGGAATACTATATTTATATGTCGTAATTTTTGTTATCGAAATTCATGTTACTTCATGTTGAATGAATAAAATTATGTTGGCCCTAATCGATACGAAAAATGTCATCGAAAACGCAAACGTGTGTCGAATTGGTTGTCCGGATACCGGAATGATAAAAAAAAAGAAATGTACAAAAAGAAAAAAGGGGAAACAAATAGAACGCAATTCTTTAATATTGCGATGTTTCGAATTAGGAACGTATTCCATATTAGGGCAACTGGCCCTAATTAGAGATTCGTTTCGGATTAATAATATACGAACGAATAACAGAGCTCTGGTTAGAAACTTCGTACGTCGCCTTTCTGTGCATTACTCGTTATAAAATTGCATAGGCAAGATAAGAGCGTCTATAATAATTGTGTATATCATTTTTAGTAATTTTATTAGCATTTGAAACGACGTTGAAAAGGAAAAAGGAACCAATTTACGCTTGAGAAGATACGAAGAACATGGTTTTAGAAATATAGAAGTAATGTTATTAATTTCTGAAACTCGGTGCCGAGTCGTGTTCGGTCCAATCCGTGTCCCACTATTACGATGAGAATCAATGAAACGCGAAACGGGCTACGAATAGATTACGGAACGGAAAATATAATTAACGACGATAAAGGTTTATCCGAGTAATTTGTAGGTTCTAGGAAATTGTCGACTGCTCTTTATGGGATAAGCGCGCGTCTTGGAACGTGTGCGTGGTAATGGCCGCTCTCCACGTACCAGACAACATTGTAATTTATCGTTCGTGGCTGGACAACAACCTGCGTTTTACCAGACACGCCGATCCGCGTTCTTTCGACATATTCGCCGATGAATTTAATAAAGCGTATTTGCACAATATCGTTATGCAATCGCGCTGTGTCTTGTAAGTACTTTGATCGGGTACTCGGCAAACCAGTGGGAAAAGTGAAATCAAAGAATGAATTCTGTGCCGGTTGCAACGACCGAACCGACGCGAATCTGTTTGCGTAATACGTGAAAACTGCTTTTCCAAACACTTTTTCGTTGGGGTTTGTTGCATTTTGTGAAACGACTGTGCCCCTTTCCCCGATGTTTCAAGCTATGCAATTCGTGAACGATTGCATTCGATCTTCGCGTTGTAACTCCGTCGGTCTGTGGAATCGTTAATGTAATATCGTATACTCCACTTACGATTGACAAAATGAGTTGAAATTATCGATCATAGATTTTCTTTATTTTTAAATATGTTATAAAGGACGATATTTTGAGTAATTTTTCCCCCTGAAGAAATTAGCGATCTGCTTACTGTCACGGTCATGGCCAGAATGGGTATACATAAAGTGCGTGCATAAAGTACGATGCGTAAAATTGTTGACTTTTAACTTGAAAAATTATTTCCACAATTATTTGCATCCAAACGCAAAAGACGCCTTTCGTTCGAAATAAAACTAAACAGAAATACCGTTAATGAGAAGAAAGTCATAAGTCAAAACCGAATTGGGATTCCAACTTTGTCGCCTTTCCTTTACACGTTCGTAAATTAAAAAATCGAGACATTTCCATATCCGATAATTCGAACCATGTAGTACGCAATGTATGGCTGCAGCGGGAACGATAGGGTTAATAACGGATGTCCGCGATAGTCGCGCGGAGGGATACGCGTATTTTACGATTCGCGACGAGGTGCGAGCAGCGGAATTCGAGACGAAAGTACACGCAGCAGCAAAACGCCGGGTCGTAATAATACGTTCTTCCGTTGGGATTCAGGAGCGAAAATCACCGTGCAACCAGACGTCTCCAACGATTGATACGAGGAACTGTTAAATGTATGAAAATGCTCGGCCATCAGCGGTACCGGGGATCCCAGCGCTCGAATCGTTGACGCTATGCAAATAATTGCAGTCCGCGAGCACCGAGACGGGGAATTACCGTCGGTCAGTGTTGCAATTTGCAAACCGCGACCGATGAAAAAGCTGGCCTCTCTCGCGTCGTGGAAACGGGGGACCGGTGTTCAACGCGCCGTCTGATTGACCGACAAGAAACTCGATGAACCCTCGCCCGTACGCTTCCACGTATCATAATAATACCCTTTACGCGGTTGCGACATTCTGGTTATGGTAATCGGGGTAGCAATGCAAAGAGAGGAGCTTAATTGCCCTTCGCGGAGGTTCCATTTCAATCTGCCGGTCGAGTCGTTTTGTTCCCGCGACCGTGCCACGTAATCGGTTCTCCTTTCGAACGCCGTCAAACGGTTCGACGATTCCGTTCGAGAACTTTTCAATGAATTATCGATGAACCGGAATGGGTTCCTTTCGTGGACGCGTCAGCCATCATCGTTGCGCTCGGCAACCCCTTATTCCCGTCGCGTTACGTCCAACGATACGGAAAAATGAGAAGCCCAATGAGCCTTGATGGTTTGCAATAACCTTTGTATATCTAAGACGATAACAGTCTTTATTCTTGCAGTTTTACACCACATTTTGATCATTTTCAACGACCACGAGGCCAACCAACACCTCGTTTTGGCTTAGACTTGTAATTTAACTACGAGTGTTTACCTTTCGCGGGCAGTGCAAACTTTTATGCACGGGGGAATAGTGTAATTCATATCTTTTTATACTCAGTTTGTTTTGACACTAGAACTACCGACACTCGTGTATTTGTACGCAATAAATGAAAACGACAGATTCTTGAAGAAATGTATAATGCAATGGAAATAAATGTTTATTCATTCTCCTGTAGAAAATTACGGTAAGTTGTCAAAAATCAAGTCTAGGAAATTTTTTACAATTTTTGGGGCATTTTGACTGCTTCGGTGGTTCTAATGTTAAAGTGAAAATAAATTATTTCAGTTTCAGAGAGAATATAATTTAAAATATAGAAGTTTTGAATTGTAAGATTTTCAAAACTTTATTTCTGTTACCCTGAAAATTTAGTATCTTATTTGTTAATATTAACTGATTATAAATACCTGTGATGAAAAATTTCTTTCACAATTAGCCGTGAATTCAGCCATGCTAACGTTTCGAGGCTTACCTGAAACAGAAAGAAAAAATCAAGTTAGCAACAATTTTGATTTCAGTTAGATTTGAGCCGCAAATCATAAGGTTGCACACTTTTTGTACACTTTAGTCAAAATTATAGAGATACTTGGGCAAATAGAAATGAATATTTTCTTAGAAATTTATAAACGAGCTTTTATTTCCTGATCTGTAAGGAAGAAAAGTATCGTAATTGACTGAAATTCGAAATCTAACTAGTAGTTTTACTAATTTTCGTCCTTTTCTCGTATTTCCATTCTGGTGTATTTATGAAGGCTCTTATCGTTTGTAATAGAAATAATGATGATTATTCGGTTTCGAAATGTCTAAAATCCTACTTGAAGTCTTAGGCGTGTATTTATTCTGCACCTACGCGTAAACGTGCACGTGGGGAACGTTTGATTCCCAGAGAAATCTGGGTTATACCTTAATAGTACCGGTAATTAGTAGAGCAATTCGGCAAGTAAAAAGTTCCACGTCCGAATTTCGAGGTCTCAGTTTCATAAACTGATGAAAGGTTTAATCGAACATATTTTATATATCTCGATTCTTTTATATAAATGTGTACAGTATGCGGTAATAAAAAAATTGCGTTAATTGGTACATTATACACAAAATAATGTGAAAAGTTTACAGAGGAATGAAAAGTAAATAACGTTATCTATAGTATACAGGGTGTTCGGCTACCCCTGGGAAAAATTTTAAATTAAAAAATTTCAAATCGTTCTAAAAAAATTATATTTAGTTGCAGGGATCAATTACAATCATTTTTGGTCATAAGACATACCCTCGAAATCCTACCCACTTTCGAGAAAAAAATTCGAGTAGGTACTGAAATTTATAGACGAAATTAAAAAATTTCAAATCGTACTAAAAAAATTATATTTAGTTGCAGGGGTTAGTTACAAGCATTTTTGGTGAACGGACATACCTTCGAAATTCCACACACTTTCGAGAAAAAAAATTAAATACGGACGGGACTTTAAACGTTAATAACTTTTTAACGAATTCACCATCAACAAATTAGTATTCTTGATTTTCGTCTTATTTTGGTCTCTAGAATCTCCCATTATAATTTTTCCCAGGGGTGGCCGAATACCCTGTATAGTAAGTTTAATAAAATGTTATCTTTCTTTAACAAAGATATATAACAAGTAATAAGAATAATGTGATTGCACGAGCAAGAATCATTCACCAATTTATGTCTCACTTTCGCGTTTGAAAGGAAATAACGAAAGACCAAGGCACGAAACTTTCAGCCAACGGTGAAGTCATCGAACTCGTAACAATCGTTTCTAATTTACAGTTTCTTGAATTACGGTGTGTCCGTATTATACTTTACTATTTTTCCGGGCACGTAGACCCGGCGCGGAACAAAGCCTGAGAAAGCAAATCTATCTCCGTTTCAAATGCTGCTCCACAATCCCGCGCATTCCTCGAGAATCGCGGCTGCATTCGTAATCGTCGAAGCCTTATTCCCTCGTTTTTAGCGTGGCCGTAATTTTTCTTCGCCACGAGAGCAACGTGGAAAGAAATATTTACGGAACACCGAGTATGAGGTGCTTTTCTATTAGTCTGTTGCACGTGAAATGTTCCTTTGAACTTTCTGCGTTATTTAAGCACATTAACAAACGCGTTTGAAATTAAAAATTGCGTTATATTCTTTTGTTTGGGAAGATGGTAGAATTCGGTCAGAATTTCCTTCGTGTAACATCATCATTTATTTATAATAGCAAAAATACTCAAACTTAACACATTATCGACGGGAAACGAGTATTCTCGTGCGTGTTTTCTAGTAATTTATCTGATAATGCAAGAAAAATATTCTAATATTATCCACATATAACTCCTGAAAATTTCAATAATTGCCATTGTCAGAAGTTCTTGATTCACAATTACGAAACCACTCACTCGTCATCAAATTTTATAAATTAAAATCAACACATTTTTGCATTCACAAGTTATTCGTAAAACAAATCTATTTTTTCCGTGACCATTCCTTGTACGAACAAATATAAACAAATATTTTGGAAAAATTATTTGTAATTAAATCGTAAGTCAAGAGGTTAAATACAAAAATAGTTATCACATTTCTAGTATACACATGTTGACGAAATTCTATGTCAACAAGGAAAATCTAACAAGAAAATATACTAAAAATGTGAACACAAACAATTTTCAAACTAATAATAGTACTAGTCTTTCACGTAAAAACTGGTTAAAAATTCTGTTTATCGTTCAACCCCCAAATGTACTTACACGATTATCGATAAGTTTGCAGATGGAAAATTTTTTCTTATGCTTCTGAATGATAGTTAAATTAAAAAGTCAACGAATAAAGAGCTCTCGAGGACTCGAAGCTTCAGCTGAATTAATGAAATTAAGCCTACCGTTGCCTGTGAAAAGTGGAAACCTCTTCAACCCTTCGAAGTTCAATAGCAATTGAACTCAGCCGATGGAAGCGAACGATATCTGGTTTCGAACGGATCCGGGCCTTTATTTTCCCCGAGTAAACACGACCTCGGCGTATTTTCCCTGTACACAGACACCTTGCTCGGCCAATCGTGGCGGCTTCGTCTCTCCTTGCACCGCGATTGTTTGCCTTTCGCAATCATTCGGCTCCTGAAAGTTATTCAGTCCACTTCTAATATGGAGAGCCTAGAGTGGCGCAATAACCGTACTTGTCCCGTTCGAGTGGTCCTCATCGGTGTCCTTGCAAGCCGTTGCAGAATTTCTGTTGCACACGTGGCTATTCTTGACCGTAGAATACCGATCCTGAGAATATCGTTTATGCCTTGCGACGCGGAACGGACCACACGCGATACTGCGTCGAATAATTATCATTCACGGTTACGTATGCAGGCTCTGTCCCCTCTCGAGTGTTACGGATTATTTTCTCGAAAAATGTCTAACGCTCGCGTATCAAGGACGTAACTATTAACGCGTTTACTGTCAAACCAAAACTGTAGAATACTTTGCAAGATTATAATTTCGATTTCAGACAATTGTAAACTATATAACTTAAAATTCGTCTTAGTATTATTTTTTTATAACCTCGTTTAGATTCATGAATTCTATTTCAATTTATTTCTTTTAACATTTCAATATGAGAAATAATTGTCAATAACTTAAAATTCCTTTTAGTATTTATTTTTATAACCTCTTTTAAATTCATGAATTTTGTTCAAATTTACTCCTTTTAACATTACAATTTGAGAAATAATTGTAATAACTTAAAATTTGTCTTGAAATTTTAATTTTCAAAAATGCTACAGAATGAACTTAATTTACAAAAATACACTATAAGAAATATTTAAAGTAAGATAGAATATAGAAGCTCCTATATCGTTAATTTTATTAATAAAAATATGAATTTGCATAAAGAAAGTCTACTGCTTACGGTATTGTTCATAAATACTGTCAATCCTATAGTTTTCTACCAGTTTGTTACAAGTTATCGCAACGATAACCTAACAAATTTTATTCTATAAAAGCCAAAGAAGGAATGTTCCCCCTAAGAGTCGTACTGCCCAACCCTTTTAAGATATTTACACCTAGGATCCAGCGATATGTGTACTAAAATGTTTGTCTACTCGAGAGGAGTACCCCTGCAACCTGCAAACAGTCCTATTCAAACATCGACAGGAAAATCTACGTTGTCTTTAGATAGGGTTTAAGAAATTTCTGACACCATAGAAAATTATTTAAGACTCTCAGTATGGCACGATCAGTCTAAAATGTGGACGAATTGGTTCGATTATCTATCGACCTAATAATTGTACGAGTTTCTCTTTTCAAATAAAGTGTTGTCAATTCTATTGGAATCCAACACTCTTTCAACACATTCGCTGCCAGATTAAAACCACATAATATTCTGCAAGATTAAAATTTTGATTTTAGACCATTGTAAACTACGTAATCTAAAATATGTTTCAGTATCTTTCTAAAATTCATGGATCTTATACAAATTTATTTTTCTCAATACCTCGATTTGGGAATGAATTTTTCTAGTTTCATAGTAGAAAATCCTGCCACCCATATGTGGGTGACGTGGCAGTCAAAGTGTTAATCGAGAGCGTTAATCGTTCCATCGAACAAAGTCCTCGCGAAAAGTACTCGCGACAAGTGAGTCCCCGATGAACAATTTACGCTTCTCAAAGAGCACGTCTGTACCGTGGTTTATGGTCTGTCGCCGGGGTCCCCGTGAGATCAAGGAGATACGGTCCAAGCCGTTTTGTTCCGTACATGTTAAGTGTGTTACACGTAGATTATGCTCGCGCATGTTTGACTGAACATAATCGTCTCCTACCCCGTTGCGCGACCCACTTCGCAAGGTCGTGGGATCAAGTATCCAGGAGACTCGTAACCTGCTGTTATTCATTGTATTTCCCAAGAGTTTGCATGCCTGGATTTTTATCCCGCGATGTCGATGGATTGTCAACCTTCGTGCTCCCTTCATTAACCAGCGAACGAACAAAATTCGAAAGAAGCGCGTCGAACCTGTAACTCGAACGCTTCCGGTTGCTCGAAATAGACACAGTGTACGAAACACTCATATGTTAAAGAATGCATAAAAATTCAACGTGTATGTCACTCTAATACGTAGAAAATAAGGAAAAAATCGGTTTTCTTATACAGTAACAATAATATTTGTTTACTGTAAAAATATAAAAGTAGTTTTGCAACTGCTTCAATACATAATCGGCTTTTTTTGCGTTTTTTTACCAAGTTTGTACTTAGGTTTTTCTCGTCGATTTTTACGATTCCTTGTACCTTGAACTATTAACCAATGATATAGTTGCTCATATACACAATATTCGTTACATTGAAAAATGCTATTTTGCTTCGTTTTGCACACTGTATTTATCCAGAAAGATTAGAGAAGTAAGCTCGAAGGGATTATTAATACACGAGAGGGAGTATTTGGCGCGAAAGTTGTCGTGGATTTATAATTTTGCTTCGTTTTGCACACTGTACTTATCCAGAAAGATTGGAAAAGTAAGCTCGAAGGGATTATTAATACACGAGAGGGAGTGTTTGGCGCGAAAGTCGTCGTGGATTTATAATATCGTGAAAAGAAGCGAGTCGAGGTTTCTCCATCCAATATGGCGCGGCTAGTCTATTTCAGTGCCGCCTAGAATCGGCGAAAAAATCGCGGCCTCGGTCGGTCCGGCGCAACGAGCGTACAATGTTCTCGTCTGAGCGACATAAGTGATCTATTTGCGGACTACTGAACGCGAAACGAACGAACGTGTACCGAGATTACGTTGTCAGGCAGAGTAACAAAGTGCGGCGCGAAACACTGCCGCGCGAGTTAATAAACTCGTGCCACGTCCCCGGGGATAAGTCCGCGGCGGCCTTGCTGCGGGACACGCTTTAAGCACCTGATCGTTATAATCGATAGCGTGGTCAGAAGTATGCAAAATACGCGGATAATCTCTTCTGCGAAGCCGACGAGCTGGGGGCAAATGGAAAAGCAAAGGTAACGAGGAGCTGCGGTCGCCTCGGACGTACCAGTCGCGTTTAACCCTTTCCGTCTCAATGATTGCGTACGGCATCCGGTTACTCTAAGCCTCGTAATTTCGTGTCGAAATTTCCCTACGATTCCCCCTTTCGCGCGATTAACGTCCAAACATGCGATAAATACGTTTGCCAACTTAAGACGTTCTTTGCAACGTGTCATCTGTTGCGTTGTAACGCTTTGGAAACAAGATGTCAGCCAAAGGATGGTTCCATCTGTGCGTATACAGGATGTTCGGCCACCTCTGGGAAAAAATTTTAATTTTTGGAGACCAAAATAAGACGAAAATCAAGAATATCAATTTCTTGACTGAGGCTTCGTTAGAAAGTTATTAAAAAATTTCAAATCATTCTGAAAAAATTATTTATGGTTGCAGGGGTCGATTACAATTATTTTTGTTCATTACACATACCCTCGAAATCCTATGTATTTTCGAGGAAAAAAATTCCTCACCGAAAATCTAATGTCTGACCATGAATAATGATTCTCCTGAAATTTGGCGAAATTGAAAAGTTTCAAATTGTTCCAAAAAAATTATTTTCGGTTGCAGGGGTCAATTAAAATCATTTTTGGTGAATACACATACCCCTGAAATCCTGCTCACTTTCGAGAAAAAAATTCGAGTAGGTACTGAAATTTTTAGACGAAATTAAAAAATTTCAAATCATACTTAAAAAATTATATTTAGTTGCAGAGGTCAATTACAAGCATTTTTGGTGAATGGACATACCTTCGAAATCCTACGCACTTTCGAGAAAAAAAAGATTTTTAACGAGAAGACCCCTTAACGAATTCTTACTATTCGAATAAAATATTAAATCAATTTGAAATTTTATGTAAAAATCAGGATCTCGGTCAAAGTTACCGCAGTATGATAGAAAACCATGAGTTCAAAGCTGCGTAACGACTGTCGCAATAAATATTAATGCCATCATTATCATTCGGAATAGCAAGTTATAGGATATTTTGCCGCTCGTAGTAAACTGAATCTCATTATATTCGCGACTTTAATTTGACCTCTCCTCCATAAAACTTCACGAATTAAAAGATCGTCTGCGATAGTCTCGTCAAGGTTATTATTAGAACGTCTATGGAAAAATCTAATATATTCAGTGAGTCATAATTGGTCTCTAAAGAAGATCTCTAAAAATTTAACATAAATTCCGAAATCACATCGATACCATTTATTAATAACGTCGTACGATCGTCAATTCTAGCTGTTCCGTCGGATATTTGACTGTCAGATTTCGCAATTATGATAATCGTAGTCGTCTTCGGTAATCGCCTCGTCCGTAAGCGATTATCGTCATTAGTAAGAAACGTATGGATGATCGAAACGATGGAATTGTCGTGGCGAATGGCTATCCGTCTTCTACGACTTCGAGTCAGTCCACCTGAAGTTGAGAAGGTCGAGACGACTGGTTATGTAATTAGCCAAGAGAACGCTGTTACGAGAACGCCCTGGTACCGTGTGGGTGGTCCACAACCACTGCTGCCAAACGGTGGCACAATACCAGTCGTATACATTACACGTCGATACTGCGATCGACGGTAACCTATTACTCACCGGTTCCTCGCATGCCTGTTGTCTGTATTTTCTGTGCAGCGTTCTATACGTATCGTAAACCGCACGAAAGAAATACTCTTGCTGAAACCCCACGAGGAAGCGAAACAAATGGATACGTTTCGAAGTTTCGCGTTCTATTCTTAGCTTTTCAATATTCGTTTCAACCGCTGCTTTCTTTATTCCAGTAAACGGAAATAACCGTTTGGCACGCGTGAAATTCCGAATTTTACCATTTTTCCCAGGGATGGTCGAACACCCTGTATAGCTACTTCGTATTCGTACACTATAATGGTGATTCACTATAAATGCAAAAAAGCTTGTTTCTTACGAACTGAGTTCTCGAAACTGGTATCAATCCATTTTTTCATAAATGGAGATATTTAAGGGTTTAAATTAAAAATAAATAAATAAAGAAAGAATTCGTAAGAAACAAAATTACGTAAGTATAGAAGGTAACACAAAAGTAATAAACAACATTTAGGGTACAAATATTTAGGATAAAAATGAATGAAAAAAATTCGTAAGAAACAAAATTACGCAAATATAGAAGGTAACACAAAAGTATTTCGTAAATAAACACAGTGTAACAAACAACATTTAGAGTAAAAATAAATGAAAAAGATGCACAAGAAACAAATTTCTTTTCATTTCTATCGAATAACCATTATAGTGCACGAATACGAGTGGGGAGTAGTTGTATGTATTTTCGAAAAATGACCAGAAAAAAGTGTTTCTGAAGGTGTGACAGAGGAATGACCCCTTAATATAGGCTAGGTTTCTCAACACGGGCGTCGTGACCTCGCCGCTTCAGTTCTCGGGCTAAATAAAATGCCTGTCCATTGATGCAACGTGGCTCGAGATGGGCAGGAACCTTGCAAGCAGCTAGTGCCGCGTAAACAATCCCGAGCACGAGGCCTTCGGCGCCATATTCGGAAAGTGTGTTACGCGGCGCGCTTAATTGCTCCTTTCTTCGTCGCCGGCGCTTGCGATACTCTCTAGTTAGGGTCAATTATATACGAACCAATATCGATACCATACGCAGAGCGCGAGTTCGTACCTTTTACGATGTAGAGTTGGTTTCTGTCTCCCGGTTTGCCCCACAATCCTCGTTTTTCCGTAATGGCGAACGCGAACAATTTACGAGAACACGCCCTAAGAGGCGTCGAAGCTTTTCGTAGCAACGCAGGTTCGATACGCGTTATAGTTTCAAAAGGATTTTCAGGGCAGCGCGTGGGCGACGTTTATAGGATATTCCGTGAATTTCAGAGTTAAGATCGTCTTGTCGCGGATGTGGGTCAGCGGATTATGGACGCGTTGACGGGGGAAATCATTTATTCCCGATCGATCGACCTGCCAAGCATGACCTCTTAACCTAAAATAAGGAGATATCATTTTCTTTCGACTCGCCGCTTTTTCCGTTCGTATCTCGAATAGGAACACCTTGGCTTACTTGCCATTTGCTATCGGAATCTCGACCTGACGTATCATTGTGTCACACTTTTGATTTATTGCCCCGTTACAAATGGAACGGAACTTTCAGATTTAAGCAGCGATAGTCGAAAAGTAGTATAGTCGTACGCTGGACGCGAAACGAGAATTGAAAGTAAAGCGGAATCTTCAAATTTTTCGGTACTTTCGACTCTACGACAGAATTTCGAACATAAACGGAGACCTTGCTTTTCTCAAATTTGTTTCTCCATTTTAGAATCCCTTTTTTTTAACAACTTTGTAAGGTTTATTCGGTATTAAGTAAAACAGTTTAGCGTGACAGTAATTGAATCGTGAATTCATTATTAGTAACAATTTGCCTTCGTACGTTTCGCTAACCATGACTATATTACGTGAAACTAGGTAACTAAATCTACCACATAAAATGCAAGATACAATATATTAACATGATATATTAAAATTATTTTCAATTTGCTAATGTCTTTGCAATAACTTGAACGACTTACAGGAAAGAGCAGGATGAGATTTAACACTAGAACTATCAACAATTATAGTGTATCTATTTGTACCAAAGAAATGAAAACGATAGTATACTTGAAGAAACATATAATGTAATGGAAATAACTGTTCATTCGTTCTCTTACAGAAAATTATTTTAAAAAATTTACTGGATTAAATTTTTTACAAGTTTTATTATAAATTACGAATGGATTCATTTTGATTGCTTTGGTAGTTCTAATGTTGATGCAAATGTATCGACGAAAACCGGTAACTGAAGTTAGACTGTGAAAGGTTTAGGAATACATTTGCCTTCCATGTTTCTGCAAGTTTCTGTTCTTCGTGGCGATTTCCCCTTAACTTCATAATGTATGTGGTATTCTGCGATTCTACGACGAACGTACCGGTTATAAGCGTCGAGCAGATCGCGAGAAAAATCCGCTCGCGAAAGTGGGTTCGATCAGTTGGCGCGGGGCAGCAGCTCGCCGGAGGAAATATTTTTTCGCCAGCAACGCTCGCCAGCAACCCGGTCGGACGAAGGTTTAAGATCATTAATCGCTCGTTCCCGTAATTAATTGCTCCTAACCAGCGCACCGATCAGCATGGGACCGTGCTGTGTACACCCCGCGGAGGGAAATCTCTGCGCACACGTCGCTGTCTCTTCCAGGCGGATTTCTCGTAATCCTTCTCCGTGTAATTTACCGACTCGTGGCTCCGCGAGAAACGCGTCCCGTTCGTGGTCTCGTTGAAATTATATCGATTATCAGCCTTGGAAATGTAGTTGACCGTCCTATTTAACGGTACAATTTTTTAAATTTAATCATTAATTAGTAATTAGTAATTTTTTAAATTTCGCTGTCACTTGTGTTGAAAAACAAGTGTTAGAAAAGGCTACTAACGCGTATTAAAAATACTAAAACTTTGGACGCGTGCAGTTCCGAAACTACTAGTGTTTTATTAATTATTCAGGCATTGTTAGCGGCGGTAAACCTTCCCATTTAAAATGGCTTTTGGTTTTTGTCGATCCGACTTTCCGTTTTCGAGATATCGTAATTTATGTAAAAGGTAATTTTTAAAATTCCGCTCTCCGCCTTAGGAAAGGCTATTAATGCGTATTAAAAATAGTTAAACTTTAGATGCGTGCAGTTCGGAAACTACTAGTGTTTTATTAATTATTGAGACATTGTTAGCGGCGGTAAACCTTCCCATTTAAAATGGCTTTTGGTTTTTGTCGATCCGACTTTCCGTTTTCGAGATATCGTAATTTATGTAAAAGGTAATTTTTAAAATTCCGCTCTCCGCCTTAGGAAAGGCTATTAATGCGTATTAAAAATAGTTAAACTTTAGATGCGTGCAGTTCGGAAACTACTAGTGTTTTATTAATTATTGAGGCATTGTTAGCGGCGGTAAACCTTCCCATTTAAAATGGCTTTTGGTTTTTGTCGATCCGACTTTCCGTTTTCGAGATATCGTAATTTATGTAAAAGGTAATTTTTAAAATTCCGCTCTCCGCCTTAGAAAAGGCTATTAATGCGTATTAAAAATACTAAAACTTTGGACGCGTGCAGTTCTGAAGTTATTAGTGTTTTATTAATTATTGAGACATTGTTAGCGGCGGTAAACCTTCCTCTTTAAAATGGCTTTTGGTTTTTGTCGATCCGACTTTCCGTTTTCGAGATATCGTAATTTATGTAAAAGGTAATTTTTAAAATTCCGCTCTCCGCCTTAGAAAAGGCTATTAATGCGTATTAAAAATAGTTAAACTTTGGACGCGTGCAGTTCTGAAGTTATTAGTGTTTTATTAATTATTGAGACATTGTTAGCGGCGGTAAACCTTCCTCTTTAAAATGGCTTTTGGTTTTTGTCGATCCGACTTTCCGTTTTCGAGATATCGTAATTTATGTGAAAGGGTATTTTTCTTAATTTGACTATCTCTGTCTTCGTCTGACGCGTCGCGCCGTACCTCCTTGTCGCGCGTGAGTCGAGACAGTCGCGTGACCAGGAAGTCGTAGTATTTCCAAGAATTTACTACGCACTGTTTACTATTGTCACGCGCGCGTTATCAATGAACTCGCGAGCGCACAACAAAACGTAAACAAACCCTATCTCCGAAACTAGCCATCGCATCGACGCGAAACTAAAATCGCTATATCTCCGGAACTAATAAAGCTATCGACTCTCACAAACGCTCATTTTAAAGGGCATTTCGTCCTCTACCTAATGATCATATCTCCTACTATAATTTTTACTATCTTCTATGTTTATTTTGACATTTACTTTGACGCTACATACCAAATATAGAAATTATCACGACAAATTTTTCTTTCGATAACTGATACACTTTCCCAAAATGCCTTTCTTAACGATAGCTTCCACCGTGCGTCGTTATGGTCATTTCTAGGTATCGGAGAGGGTAAGCGGCGGACGAGAAGAATATTTCAGCTCGAAGGCGTGGAAAGCCATCGGGACACGCGCGTTTCAATATGCAAATCGTCGGCGATCGGTACACGACGGGTGAAACCCGCTTAAAACGGAGTGAGAGGGCGGAACACAGAAATTGGAAAGCGGTGCGCGAATATTCGCGAGCGCTCGGCTGGCACACGCTTCCAGATACACCGTGGAGCCGTGCTCTCGGTAACAGATCCGCGGAGATACGATTCCGCGTGAGAAGAGATATATCGCGCCTACGTGATACACCTACACCGAAAGCCTACACACGTACGGGCTGCCGGACGCGGATCGCTGTGACGCGGGAAACCGCCTAGGTATATGTGGAGGAATTTTACTCCCGGAATATCGGGGAACGATAGGACGACAGCTACCAAGTACGTGAAAGCTGCTCACGTTCCTACGGCGTGCCCCTTGTCTAGCGTATCTTGCTAAGGACACCGGGATAAGATACGGAACTCCACGCGGTTCGCGTCGGAAAAATGCATTCCTGAATTTTGATGTTTCCTCCGCCGATCGGACGTGCTCCACGACGATGGAATTCACTGTACTCGAAACTGAGATTCGACAGACGTTGTTTCGATATTGAATTGAAAACAGAAATCGTGGACATTGCTTCTCAGCATTCTGGTGATACGAGAGATATTCTTAGCACAAGATTTAATTAATAATCTATTAATTATCCGCGCTAGCTCGCGACCGTCGACGGTTCAGGTGAAAGGGTCGAACAAGGCGCAAACAAAGAAACAAGGGGTTAACCAAATCAGCCAGTCGAGGTTCCCAGGCTCCCTCGAGAATCTGCCCAAGAGAGCAATACAAGAGTTCTTGACGAGGCCAGAGCGAGACGAATCTCGCTCGCATCTCTTAGGGCTATCAACGGTACACCGCAGCTCCCCAGCAGGATGTTACACGGGTGGTTTCGTACAGAAACGAGAGGAAGGGAGATGGTAGGCCGCCAGCAGATCATTATGCGATCTCGCGGAAGGTTTCCGTGATGGCACACCGGGCATAGTGCATCGTGGCTAAGAAGGCAGCCTAAGCTCGAGATATCAATAAATAACCTATCTGGCAATATTATCTCAACGGTTTTATGCCCCATGGAGCGGGGAATGCGATCCAATTCTTACGTGCTAGTCCTGACTCCTTTCCTTTAACCCAGGCCACAATCGGCTTGGCCTCCGCGAGTGGAGGTGTGAATGATCCGCCTACCATAAAGTGCATCTAACTTCCAAAGCATGCGCTCGATGCACAAGTACGCCCGAGAGATACTTTCGACGTGCGAGCAGAAGGAACCGAACGCGTCTAATGTTTCTGTTTGATTTTATCCGCTCGGCCAGATGCCAGATTTTAATCGAACTTTCGAAACGAAACGTTCCACAGGATCGCGGATAAATTGGATATCGCGATTTTTCGTTTCGATGGGTATAAACTACCGATGAGTTCATCGTGCAGCGATGATTCTTAAAACGAGCATCGCTGTGAGAGTGGCGTGTTCATCTTTCGTACAACGGAGGCGAAATTCGACACCGTCTTTCGCGCTTCGTTGGCTCCAAGGGGGATCCCTGGAGATCCAACTCTCGAATTACGTTCATTTTAAGAATCATTACTGTATTGCGCACGCGTGAAATAGTTTACGGGCTTTCTTCAGCTATCTGTTACAGCTGGCATGTTTATTTCAGACGCGTGACTTCGCTGCCAACAAAACTGTAAATGACAATTCATTACCAGTAAACGAGTGTGAAAGAATGTGCTAGGAATTGGAGCGAAACGTCACCGTCAAATGTGTCAAGGTGTCGTTTCGAATGCTCGACTGGAAACACGTATGTATGTATGTTTAGAAGCAAGGAAATATCGATGTTTTCAAGGTATTTTGAAAATTTATTCTCGATCAAAGCGTATTGAAACTATAGGGTTATCCAAATTAAGTGTCACATCTTTCGACGAGATGGGGACTACTAAACGGTTTGATTGTTCTTTGTTATATTTCACACACGTCATCACTAAACATAAATAAATTGTCATGGAACGCTACACTGTATAACAACGTGTAGAAATCGTTGAAAATTATTATAAACCAAAATCGCAGCCAAAAATAATTTTTTCGGAACGATTTGAAATTTTGTCGAAAAATATGTCCACCTATTCGAATTTTTTCCTCGAAAGTGCATAGGATTTTAGAGGTATGTCTATTCACCAAAAATGATTGTAACTGACCCTCACAACTAAAAATAATTTTTTCAGAACGATTTGAAATTTTGTAATTTAATTGTTTAACATTACAACTGTCTAACGAAGCCTCAATCAAGAAATTGATATTCTTGATATTTATCTTCTTTCGAATTATCGAATACTCCTATGTTTCAGGCTATAATTTGAACAATTAGTGAGGACTAAAAAAATTCGATCCTCATTTCTCTTCATCGTTCATATTGAGGGGTTGAAATCCGACCTCGAAGCAGAGGCCGTACAATCTATTCACTTCAACTGTCGCAAACTATTAAAAATATTGTAAAGGTGTAAACAGTTGAATTTTATATTTTCTACGGTAAATTTCGCCTATCTAAAATCTATAAAAAATGCTTTTGTGTAAATTACGTATTGAAAAATGAGTATGAAATTCGACGCGAATATATGAGACGACCTCAATATCTATTCTCGTTGTGCATCAAATTGAAAGATTCGTACCGAATAAAAATCTTCTAGAAAATGAATTCGTAGGGGTTTCTTCCCCCTGCGGTAAATCTTGGAATCTCTCGTTAGGAATCACACCGGTAGGACAGAATCCCACACGGTTCGAGATTTAAAGCGAGTACTCCCGAAGGATCGTTTACAGGGGACGGCGAATCACGTTTCTTCGAGTTCGTTGTAACCGCCGAAATCAATCCCTAATCGGATCGTGATACAGAACCGCGAACAGGGCCGTGATAGGTGAGCTAATAAATCGTAATAATCCCGACGTAGGTACGTCGGTGCGGCGTAGAGCAAATGCCATTAGTGTGAACTTTCGATGGAAACGGGATACGGGCTCGTGGCGGTGCACACGGCGCGGCCTGGGTGTACGTTCGTGTGTAGGTCAGCCTGTGGGTGCAATGCTGAGGAGGTGTGGGCCCTGCATACCGGCGATCTCCCTCGAACAGAATGATCCTTTCAACGTGCGAGTAACGTGCACGCTCACACGTGTTGCGAAGGGTGTGTCTGACGCAGCGCACTTGCTCCACATACCGGGATTCGTTGCACAAAAGCTTCCATCGCGGTCTGGGGAGAAAAATGTTCCTAGATCGTCGACTCGCGAAACGTACATCTTGACCACACGTTGCGATATCGGGCCAGCCAAAAAGTAATCGCGTTTATTTTCATACAGTACCCAACATAGAGAGTCCACACTTTGCTAGTATCTTGAACAACTAATATCCGACCTCCCGTCAACAGGTCTCCACTGGCCTCTGCTGACTGCTGCTGACCACTCCTGGAATTTCTGACAACGTATAACGATTACGACTGGCTACTCTTAGTCTCTCCCAGCCTTCTGACAACGTATAACGATTACTACTGACGTCTGCCAGCCTCCGCTGGCCTCTGCTGACCGCTGCTGACCACTCCTGTTACTTCTGACAACGTATAACGATTACGACTGGCTACTGTTAGCCTCTCCCAGCCTCCGCTGGCCTCTCCTGACCACCGCTTATATTTCTGACAACGTATAACGATTACTACTGACTTCTGCCTGCCTCCGCTGGACTCTGCTGACCGCTACTGACCACTCCTGATACTTCTGACAACGTATAACGATTACTACTTGTTACTGCTTGTCCCTGCTGGACTCTACTTGCCTCTACATGCCTCTGTTGACCGCTGCTGATCACTGCTGACCACTGCTGACCACTGCTGACCACCACTTATATTTCTGGCAACGTACAACGATTACTACTGGCTACTGCCAGCCTCTGCTGACCTCTGCCAGCATCTCCCGACCTAAGCTGACCTCTGCAACATCTCCCGACATCAGCTAACCATCGCTGACCACTGCTGACCGTTGCTGACAACTTGTGACATGATGTAATATAATATAATATGTTTATATGTATTAAAGTGTTGTATAATGTAAATCTATGACAATAAATGATATAATTTCAAAGAATTCTATGTATTCTCATCATTTTTTACCTCTCTTTCCCTCTCTAAATTTCCCGCCGCCAGGAATTTCTGCGAATTCCTGGAAATGTCGTCATTTCTAAAAATTCCTGAAAATTCTCAGATCCTTGAAACTTACCGGCATCCCTGAAACTTCTCGGAATCCCTGAAATTTCCAAGAAGTTTCAGGCAGCGGCTAAAATTCCGGCCTGAATTTTTCGGCAAAAATTACGTAATATTACGTAACATTATGTAATATTACGTAATAACTCTTTAAAATTTTTCGTGGCCGGAATTTTTCGGCAAAAATTACGTAATGTTACGTAACATTATGTAATATTACGTAATATTACGTAATAGCTCTTTAAAATTTTTGGCGAAAAATTCAGGCCGGAATTTTTGACGTTGCCTGAAGCTTCTTGGAAATTTCAGGGATTCCGAGAAGTTTCAGGGACGCCGGTAAGTTTCAGGGATCTGAGAATTTTCAGGAATTCTTAGAAATTACGACATTTCCAGGAATTCGCAGAAATTCCTGGCGGCGGGAAATTTGGAGAGGAAAAGAAGGGTAAAAAATGATGAGAATACATAGAATTCTTTGAAATTATATTATTTATTGCCATGGATTTACATTATACAACACTTTAATACATATAAACATATTATATTATATTACATCGTGTCACAATTTGTCAGCAACGGTCAGCAGTGGTCAGCGATGGTCAGCTGACGTCAGGAGATGTTGGCAGAGGTCAGCAGGGGGTGGCAGTAGCCAGTAGTAATCGTTGTACGTTGCCAGAAGTATAAACGGTGGTCAGCAGTGGTCAGCAGCGGTCAGCAGAGGCCAGCTTAGGCCAGGGGAAGCTGGCAGAGGTTAACAAATGAAGGCAGGAGTCATAGTAATCGTTGTACGTTGCCAGAAATATAAACGGTGGTCAGCAGAGGCCAGCAGTGGCAAGCAGAGATCACCAGGGGCGAATAGTAGCAAGTAGTAAGCGTTATATGTTGTCAGAAGCATCAGAGGTGGTCAGCAGCGGTCAGCAGAGATGAGCAGAGGCATGCAGTGGCAAGCAGAGATCAGCAGGGGCGAACAGTAGCATGTAGTAATCGTTATACGTTGTCAGAAGCATCAGGGGTGGTCAGCAGTGTTCAGCAGAGGCCAGCAAAGGCATGCACAGGCAAGCAGAGACCTGCAAAGGCAAGCAGAGACTTGTAGGGGCATGCAGTAGTAAGTATTAATCGTTATACATTATCAGAAATACCTGCAGTGGTCAGTAGCGTTCGGCAGAGGCCAGGAAAGTTCAGCAGAGACAAGCACACGCTGACAGAGATCAGCAAAGACTAACAGAGGTTAGCAGAAGTCAGTAGTAATTGTTATAGGTTGTCAGAAATATAAGCGATGGTCAGCAGAGTCCAGCAGAAGCAAGCAGTAATCAGGAGCAGTCAGTAACAGTCGCTGTATGGTGTCAAAAGTTGTCGGGAGTTCTATACTTTTGTCAGCACTGGTCATCAGAGGTCATCAGAGGCAAATAGAAACCAGGAGTAATTTGCAGAGTTCAGTAATGAACTCTAGGAAAGGCAAGTAAAAATACCTGGGCAGTCGAGATTCCGGAATCGTATGCCGTAGACGGGAGATCGGATTTCAGTTGTTAAGAGCGAGAAGGCAAATGTGAGCCTTTCTCTCTCGACTCCCACGAGGTGGTCCGAAATTACTTCGGGCAGCTTCGGAATAATCGAAAAAGAGGGCATCTGTCAGTTTGCCTTTGTCGACTTTCTGAAACTCTAAGAGCTCACGTACGCGTGATCTGGTATGTGTGAGTAGGGCACCGGGTGCTGAATCTGGCATCTCTGGTGCAAACTCATAAAAAGTTACGTGTATAGCGAAGATGCCTTAAGACAACGACAATGTTAGAATTGAATCGTATAATTTCTAATAATGCAGTACTCTCAGGTTGACCAATGGAAATCGTTGACGACAAAATAGAGGCGTTTAACAACACCCCAGAAATAGTTCCGTGCTTCTCAAAATAAAAATTCTACGCGTAACTGTGAACCACCATTGAAAGAGGAGGCCTCTGATTTGAATAGATATAAATTAGTATAGAGTGATTGTATCATGTACAAGGTCTGGAGATCTCTTGACTTTCTCAAACTAAATGCTGAAAAGCGATTCACGAGTCTGCTCGTCCTCCTTTCCGAGTTCCTTTAAGATGTCTTCTTCGCTGACAGCGATACAGCAATTGTAGGAGGCAATTAATTATGAATAAACGATTGTCCAATAATGTAATGGGAACTGAAGCTTAATGGCTTCAAATTACCTGTACAATGTGCCGTTAGTTTTAGACGTGCACGCTTTGAAGAGACCTACCGGGAAATAATTCCGCATTAAAGTCACGGAGCAAATAAAGGTTCTAATAGAATCAAGATTCAAAGTTTGTTCGTCTTTAAACGGTAATGCAATTAGTAGTATTGATTACTTGAAATATCATTTCCTTGACAGTTATAGACGTTTTGACAAGGTTACGAACATTCACTGATTTTCAGATCGGTATTCTTCGTTCAATGATAGTCGCGTTACGGGAGAGTGCTTTTAATTTGATATTTACTTTAATTTGAAATATTATAAAATAACAATTTCGCGCTATAATTTGAGCAATTGTCGAGGACCAAAAATAGTTGACCCTTATTTTTCTTTGTCGTCCATGTTGAAGGGACGAACTCCGACCTCAAAGTAGAAGCTGTACAATGTAGGTGTTTGCTGCACGGTCTGTGTCAATTTCAATTAGTAATACGTAATCGTTCGAATACTTTCCCGTGGCTGTGTGCGTCTTTTTGAGTTCGTCCGACTGCGAAGCTGATTGGCATCGCTTTCGAATCCAAGCCGGTTACGCGATCGCGGCAAGGTTAATTCCCGCCGCAGTGCCCGAGAACACCGGCACACATCAGCCGGAGGAATTGTTGTTGCGATCGCACGGCAGCGATAATTTTTCAACAAGGAATCTCACAACGTGGAACAGTCGTGGCGCATTAGACACGCCCTGCATATGCATGCGCACACGCGGATGCTGGGGCCGTGCTCGAGCGTTTTCATGGAATCTGCTCGCCGCGGAATGTCCGTGCCCGCGGGTCACCACCGTTGAGTGATTTCGCTCGGTCGGCCGGATTCCCGGTAGCCATTTCTTGCTTTCCTTTTTTCATTTCTTGCACTCGAAGAGTTCTCTACGCCCGATCGACGCTCGAGATCGAAACTAACGACACCGTACCCCGCTCACCGACGTTCGATTACTTTTGCCCAATAACCACCACGTGGCTCGAGACGAACGCCAGGTTACCAACGGCGGCCATCTTGAATCGTAGGAGAATTTTCACGGGGGCGCTGATTTAGAGATGCAATTACAAATAATGTTTGGAACTCTAACATGGTTATTATCGAACAGCTTAGGATGCGTCCTTTATTCTTTTCGAATATTAATAGTACGAGGGTTTAAGTCCCTCCAAATTACTTAACTGTACTGAATTTACCGGACTTATTTAATTCTCAACTTTACCATCTTACTCGACAATAGAAATTTACGTATTCTAAAGTCATTTACACAATGCACACTATAATTAGTTTTCAAGGGATACTACTGGGACTTGAAGTTTAGGAAGGAGTGACCCATGAGGGATGGGCCTAAGTGGCGAGGCTGAAATTACGTACAGACTTAAAATTTACCATTTTTCTAGGAACTTTTCATTGTTACCATCCAGTGTCTCTGTCAGTCGAGAATTTACGAACGCGCGGCGGCCATCTTGAATCGTAGTAGAATTTTCCCGGAGGGCGCTGATTTCGAGATGAAATTACAAATAAACACCATCGATACGTGGAGTTATTTTTAAATTTTATTATATCATTCAAATTTAGAGATTCTTTTTTAATAATTTTAATCGAGGTACGCAGTATTTATATTGCAATTTTTCCAAGCAAGCGTGACGAGCTTTTGTTTCGAGAGTTTGTTAAAATTGACTTTGGTGTTTTTAAGAATAAGGAACATTTATTTTGAAAAAGAAAACGAGAATTACTGCTACGTTACACTTTGTTAAAGATCTGCTCTTCTTGCTGGGACTTTCCATTGTTATAATTCAGTGTCCTTCGTAAAAATGCAGTTAGTATTTTCAAGGATGGAGTGTCTTAAATTTTTACGAAAATTATCGCATCTCTGTCAATGGAGAATAATGAAAGGTCGGTGTGTGTGTTCACGGTGGGTTGCGTAACGCGACGAATGTCAATGTCTAAGCTTGACGACGGCGAAACAGTTACCGGGGACGGTGGGGGCGGCACGCGCAGGTATCTCAGGCTCTTTCGAGATTCATCGAACACCGCGGATGTATTTTCAGCTATCAGAGTCGGAGGATCTCCTCGGTCGACTGGTCACTCGAAAGGTTAATATGTATATCGCGATACCGGGCGATTTTATTAGTTCGCCGAAGTGGACGGTCGTTTATGCGAACGGCGCCGAAGAACTTTCAAAAATGCAAATGTTGCTTAAATGTCACGCCCGTTGGAACGATTTTTGCAAGAGCTTATGGAAATGCAAACGATATACACGGCGTCAGCGTACACGCTAATGTAATTAAATTTGTCTATACTGAATAGACGATGAAAAAAATTAAATGATAATTTATTATACGTAGATTGCAGATATCTTTAGGCAAATTCAAATTTTCATTAATAGAATTAATGAAATGGTAGTCTTTGTCCCAACCCTTAAATATAATAATTCATATCTTACTTCGAGTATTTCTTATATTTTTAGTAGTCTTTCGAAAATTAAAATTTCACATTAATCTAATTATACGTGTAACCCCATTTGTAACGATTCTAGAGGTCAAAATAAGACAAAAATCAAGAAACCCAATTTGTTGATGGAGGCTTCGTTAAAAAGTTATTAACGTTTAAAGTTCCGCCTGTACTGAATCTTTTTCTCGAAAGTGCGCAAGATTTCGGGGGTATGTCTATTGACCAAAAATGATTGCAATTGACCCCCGCATCCAAAAATAATATTTTTAGAACGATTTGATATTCTTTAATTTAATTTTTTAATAACTTTTTAACAAAGCCTCTGTCAAGAAATTGATATTCTCGATTTTCGTCTTATTTTGGCCTCTTGAATCCCCCATTAAAATTTTTCCCAGGTGTGGCCGAACACCATGTATAATACAGTACAGAGAAATAAATTAATAAGAATTGCAAATAGTACGGTTCACAGTAACGTTTATAATATTGTTAGGAACAAACGGTAATTTCTTTCTCGCGGTTAAAATTGCCCCGAATCCCGTTGTTCGACGATCGTTTGCTCGAGTTATCGAAAAACGTCGATGGTGGATCGGCCTCGCGATTCGAACGAAACAAAAGGCGCTCGTTTCGTCTTATGGCTATTTATTGTTAATTAGCGCAGTAAAACAAGCAGCGCCGTAGGGTTCCGCGCCTCACCTGCCGAGTTACGAGAGAGTTAATGGCCCTTTTTTCCCCACCAGCCGCTTTCCTCGTCCTCTTCTTCTCCTGTTTACACCGTGGAATATATTGCGAAATCACCCTGAGCCTTTTCGCGCAAATACGTTCGAACGTATCCAAGAGAGCGTGAGCGAGCGTCTTTCGCACCTGGGCGTGAATCGGCTGGGATATTATTGGCGTGAACGCGTGTGCGAGCGTGGGTGTCTCGCTGTAAGGTAACGCGCGATTCCGTCGGTACTTGGCTGGCAGCGAGCTACATTAAACTTAAGCACTACTTGATCAATTCGTCGCGCGCGATATACGATCACCTGCTGGGGGATGTTTTCTAGCGGACCACCAGCTCAGGGCGCTCATTTTCTCGTCTCTGGGAGTTATTTTTTCATTTCTATACGCAACCAGAGCCGTATTTGCTCCTTTTAGCAAATTAATCTGTCTCTAACCGCTCCACACTACGAAAGATTTAAGGGGGAAGACTTTTATAAAATGGTAAAACGAGGAGTGATATTTGACAATTTTTTTACAGCATAAGGGTTTGATGAAACTTTTTGCCACTTTCCATATACAGGGTGTTTGACCACTCCCAGAAAAAATTTTAATGGGAGATTCTAGAGGCCAAAATAAGACGAAAATGAAGAATATCATTTTCTTGACTAAAGCTTCATTAAAATGTTATTAAAAAATTAAATTAAAAGATTTCAAATCATTCTGAAAAAATTATTTTTAGTTGCAGGGGTCAATTACAACCACTTTTGGTCATTAGCATATTCTTGAAATCCTACCCACTTTCGAAAAAAAAATTCGAGTAGATACTGAAATTTTTAGACAAAATTAAAAAATTTCAAATCATACTAAAAAAATTATATTTAGTTACAGGGGTCAATTACAATCATTTTTGGTCATTATACATACCCCAGAAATCCTACGCATTTTCAAGAAAAAAATTGTTTACCGAAAATCTAATGTGAGGCCAGAAATGCTTCCCTGAAATTTCATGCGAATCTTTAAAACGTCATAACTTCTGAACGGATTGGACGATTTTAGTGTTTAAAAAAGCAATCAACGCGTATTTTAGTGAAGAATATCTAGAAATTCTGAAAAAATTGGAAAAGTTGATCCTTGACCCCGAAAAATGAGAAAAACCCCATAAAAGTTGTCCAATTTTCAAACGGCCATAACTTCTAGAATAGTGAATGGATTTGATTGAAATTTATTTTTGAAGTAGAGCTTATGGGTGCCTACAAAAAAGTATTAGACAACTTTTCTGTAAACCATCAAACAAAATTATTAAAAATAAAAAACGAATTTTTAAGAAAAATCGACAAAGGGGGTAGGTGTCTAAATTTTTCGACGAAACTAAAAAATTTCTAATCGTTCTAGAAAAATTATTTTCGGTTGCAGGGGTCAATTACAATCATTTTTGGTCATTAGACATACCCCCGAAATCCTGCGCATTTTCGAGAAAAAAATTCAGTAGTGGTGGAACTTCAAACGTTAATAACTTCTTAATAAAGCCTCAATCAACAAATTGGTATTCTTGATTTTCGTCTTATTTTGGCCTCTAGAATCTCCCATTAAAATTTTTCCCAAGGGTAGTCGAACACCCTGCATATTTTTTAATATTTTAAGATGCAAATATTTTTTTTTTGTTACGTTTTATCGTCTTTGGATGGAATAATAAATGTTATTCTTATATCGACGGCGTTGATCGAAAGTGCAGTCTATAATTATTTAAACTATATTTATTGCATAATTAAATTAGGAATTTATTGCAAGAATCATTTGTTTGTGTTCAGAGCTGTGTATCTTCGACAATTGCAATTTTTTAAAGAGGATTTTAGTTCGACTCTGATTCGTCATAAGTTCTTCATGTCAAGTTTCACAATCTTGAGGCTTCTCACTTGTCACCATGTCTTATATAATATATTGAAATTAACACATTCTTACATTCACGAGGTATTTGTCAAACAAATTCCTTGTACGAATAAATCTGAACAAAACCAAATAGTAAACATTTGAAAAAACACTTGTCCTTAAGGGGTTAACATTTTCTGTATCATCTAGGAAAGGTACTTAAACGATACAATTTTGTGTCTTTTAAATTTAGTTTGAGTTTATATTAAAATACTAAAATACTATCAGACCAACCCCTCCCCGTTATAAGTATCAATAACAAATAGTACAAAATTATTTAATACGTCCAGAGTCGAACTAACTAGATCGATCTTTACAGAGAGAAATATGATACACGGATATTCTGGTGATTTGCACGGATTTCCTCCACGTAAACTCGAAGCGTCGCGAGCGATCGGTCCGCATTCGATTCGCGAAAAATATAAACGTTCCCTGGCAGGATTAACAATTCCTTTAATCGTAAAGTACCTATTAAATCGTAAAACCGAATTTAGTTTACGACTGTTCGCCGTGTAAAGTCACCACGTAGGAAAATAAACGACATCGAGGTTGTCATCAAGGGACATTCGAGGAGTCATTATCGACGAAGAAGCCCGTAGAGACGATTCGCGCGATTGTCCCATAAAATCTCCCAGAGCTTAACTATCGCGGGTTATTAACTGTTACGTAAGCGCGTTGTAGCTCCACCCGGCGAGCCGATACAATGCATAATAAAAGGCATAATGGGAACCAGTTTAACGTAGATTACCATCGGACACGAAAAACGCATTACGCGGCCGAGTAAACGTCTCGATAAAAATCTCAAGGTAGCGAGCCGCGAGACCTGCCCATTTGAGCGCCGCTGTAAAACAAGATCATTAATTGTCCGGGGTACGCGGACCATAGAAAATTCAAACGGACCTCCAATTCGCTGCAAGAACCACCTGTTACCGATCGCGGAACGCGACTTTCGCAATAATCCTTCCACCCACCGTGGGACCATGCAAATGGGATTTTACGAGCGTCTTTCACCCGCGTTGCCATTGTTACCGCTTTTCGACCTCGACTGGTATGGCCGTCGTTGCGTCCGACCATTAATCTTTTCCCTTCGGCCGCGAATGTCGATACGTATCCTGGTTTGCGAAATCCACGGAAAGCGATTCCTCGATACAAACGGCTGCCACGCTCGTCCGACGTGGCACGGTCTCGCCGTTGCAGGATTTGTAAAACGGCGCGAAACAATTACAGTTTCCCAGTCACCGACACCCCTGACTGATTAGATAGACGACATTCCTTTTGTACGAAAGAACTCGATCACGATCGGATATTATTTTAATGTCTAAGGTATTCTGCTATGTAATTTATTACTGGTTTTCTTTTGGGAATTTTTCGGGGGAAACGATGAAACGTTTTTGTATTAAGTTCCAATGCATGTATTTAGATCTATGTTTGAAGAATATCCACCATTTTTTACGTAGAAAAATATTCGATATTTTCGAAGCTACGGTAACTTTAGTGAGGCTCCGTTACCAGGATATAAAAGCTAGAGTATAGCCGAATAAGTATGATGAAAGTATCCTCGAATCAAATTCAACTTTGGACGTATCAATGGATAGGCTCCCCAGTGAAAATTTTTTCTGTCGAGTATTCACCCGCTACCCCTTCTATTAGGGTAATTCCATTTCTTTTATCGTATCAAAAATTATGGACATTCTGAAATTCATTTCTGAATTTTAAATAATTTTATATCGAAGTTCTCAAACGATCACGTTTATATTTTTACAGTTGTTGGATCTCGTTGCGTTTATCAACGTGTAATTTTTTCAGATTTCTCGAAGCGGTGGAACATAGTTAAAAAAATTAAAACTCGATAGACCTGTTGCAATCGTATTACTTGTTCAAAGTATGACACCAATCGAATAGAAATAATTCGTATTGTTCGAAAGAACGGTAAACTCCAGCCCTCTTCAAACCTTAAATTAAGGAATCTTTAAAACTTTCTCTCCTGCAGACGAAAGATAAAATACGGGAACAGAGAGGATTAAGTTACTAAAGTATTACACCGACGATTTGCAGAAATTAAATTTAATATTTGCGAACGTTTAATGGCGTAGTATATAATCCCGATGCCTGAAGGGGTTAAGGCGCTAACAGTTACTTGGCCAACTTGTATATTTCATCCCGACGCATCTTTCTCCAGAATAAACGAATCGGATACGATTTTAGATAGTACTTTCTAGCGACTCATTCCGTACACGCATCAAGTTATCCGACCTTGATGAACTTTCGTCTTCACCTAACGGGAGAGATCGCAGCCCAATAAGCGCGACGAACTTCCACCGCGAAGACGGATGTTCTCGGTACGGTTATAAACGGGGAATTATTTATCATACGAGTTAAATGTTACGTCCGATAAATCTTCGGCGCAGACACACTTTCCGAGAGAATGCAGCTGACTTTTACATCGATGATCGTTTGAGCACTATATCATCATTCTTCGTACGGGAGCCTGGACACTGAGAGCTCCGTTACGAAGCCTTAGGCCGCGAGTCTGCTTGCGCATGACGTTGCTCGTCACAGGTAGTCGGTAAAATCTGGATCTAACTGAATTTTGGTTCGTTGCAAAGCTTCTATAATACTAATACTCTTGATATTATAGAAGATTTAGTTATGAATTTAATAGGTTTCAGATACGTTCAATCGTCGAATTTGGTCTGTGTAACGATACCGTGGCGATACTTCCCGCGCTCGCCACCAGAGGGCTACATGCAACTTATCTCTCTCGCAAGTACTCCACCGACCACCTATTCTTTCTATAAAACGTCCCCTTTCCTTTGTTTTTCTTCCTACAGTACGAATATATAATTGCAAACGAAATTGAGTGGACAGATAGAGGGAAAATAAGATATAAATATATATGAACTCAAGTTTTATATATTATATATTTTTATAGTACATAGATTAACGAAAGGAAAATATTATTGAAATGTAAACATTTAAATGCACCATCAAAAAGATTACAGGCGGCGAGGAGAAAATACAATAAATCTAAACCTAAGATTTTATATTTTTATGTATTGTATTACCTATCGACTTATTTTTGTCAATATATGTTAATGTATACCTTATTCCACCACAAATGTAAATATTAATTTCAATTATTCACTAAATAATCTATGTATCATGCAGATACATAAGATATCAAACTTAAGTGCATAACAGTTATACTACTCTGGTTAAATTTAATTCGCAAATATTTCCTCTACCTGTCCTGTATATATTAATTGAAAGAAAAACCTCTATTGTTTCAATATAAATATATTGAATTTATAAGCGTAGTTTAAGTTATGTCAACGTTAAGGAGGGGACGATCCTGTGAAAATCAACTACCAGTAATTTTTAAAATAAAATTTTGAAACGATGCATTTTTACAGCATTTTTGACGCTTTGAAATTAATTTTGTGATTCCACGGAAGCTTGTGAAAGGTTGCAGGGAACGTGTCGTCTTGTTTCCACTTACGAGCGTGATAAATACTCCGAAAAACGTTTCCGCTGCGTGGGCGGGAGTGCGATTCAGGTATATGCTGTCCACCGGTGCGGATACTTTCCACCGGCTGGTGTACAGTTAGGCGTGACGCAACCGCGCACTCGAGAACGGTATGAGATCCCAATTATCGAATGCTTCCGGTTTCTAAGGGTCTTACATTTACTCGGAACAACGCCTAGTCAGGCTGAAACGACGAACGCTGGGGGACGAGACACCGTTGCGCGGCAAGAAAAGTTGATTTGCGGTCGCCGTGTGTTTAAATAAATTACTTTCTAATTGAAAGATACGCGTTTGGCTAACATAGACTCGGGAAATTTTATTTTATAATAAGAAAAGCCAATTAGATTGAACCGCACAAAGTAGCACGTATGCATTTAGAAATCCCCGGAGGCAATCTTTACGCAACACTTTGAATCCTTGCGTGGCTGACGGATGATCGAACTGTTAGGTATATTCGTGTCACTTGTTTCTGATCGGCATCCGCGTTCCAATTAATTAAATCGTAATTTTCTCAAAAGAAAAAAAAAATATACTTTTATCTTCCCTATGGCAGGACTAATTGTTTCCGTGGTTTGCAACAACGTGGATGCTATTAGGATGGCCTGGAGGGTTATAATCGACCTTGTCTACTTCCCAGGAAACTATTAGATCACCTTATGCGTTCGTACCGATCGATACTTTGGAATCGACGAGGATAAAATTTGTAATTTAATAGAGAACAAAATTTATCATTTCAGGGGATTTCTGCAATTTTATACTAACATCAAAAATTCATAGAAATTTGAAACAAATAGATATTGTATCAGACTAAATATATTGCTATCGATTTTTTTCTTGTTTTTAACTTTGGCAGGCTAAAAAAAATAATAGAAAGAATAATGATTTTGACTTCATCGTAGTACAAGCTATAGCGACACATATACTGAAGGTACACGCCAAATTTGAACGAAATCGGTCAAGTAGATCTTGAGATAACATGGATGCCAATTCAGAAAAGATAATTTAGAGATAAACGCATATAAACAGAAGGATCATACTATTACAACATGTATAACTCGAGCAATACGTATACCTTCGTTAATTTTAAAAGTTCGGTGATGTGCATTTTTACATATATTTCTAAGATTATGTCCTTTAAGAAAATGAAAAACAAAAATCGAATTTTTTGACGGTTTACTGTAGAAGACCCTCTTAAATACTCGACGAGGTCCTTCATTAAAGATGCGCCAGAGACGCGGCCCTGTCCATCAAAGGCATTCCACGTGTTATTGCGGAAGTGGTCGTTCGAGGATCGTAAGAAACCGTCCGCGGTGATCCACGACGATCGGATAAGACCGTGGATCGCGGTTGTAAAAGAAGTTCATAAGGCTTTGGATTATACGACTGTCACGGGCTATCTATCTTGCCCGATACGCAGTGATTTCCGTCTTTCAAAACGAAGCATAAAGAGATAGCTGCGGAGGCTACTATTTGTCGTAAAGATTCGCTTCCCGGACGGAGCGACTCCTCGGGGTCCGCGTGGCTCTCGTTCGACCTCAAAGCCAGATAACAAAGAGTTCCCTTACCTGATTGATGTCACTGCCCAAGTCCCTGGCGCTCTTGGCACTCCTCAGCTGATCGCCGCGGTACTCCCTGTACCTCATCGTTACTTCGTCGTCCGTCAGCGCGCCGCTGCTGCTGCTCCTCGCGTTCTTCTTATTCTTCTCCTCCTTCGTCTTTTTCTCCTTCTTACTGAACAGCTGCTTCACCTTGCTCATGGTCCCGCTCTTCTTGGCCGCCTTCTTCTCGTACTTTTTATCGGCCCCGGACGGCGGTTTCGCGGTGACCGGCGCGGACTTGGTGACGTCGTTCGTATACTTGTCGTACTTCCGTTGCTCGGACGGCGTCAGGTTCATGTTACGATCGGTGTGCCTACGTTCGTGCTTGATGAACTGCCTGGTGACGAAGCCCTCGTCCTCCGACTCGATCTGCTCCCGTCTGTCCACCTCCTGGGAGTCGCGTCTGTAATCGTTCTCGATACCGGAATCGGCCAGACGATCCTTCCGATCGGAATCGCTGAGCCGCGTCTCGCGGTGACGACGCTCGGTGTGCGCTCTGGTCTCCTGCCTGATGTGCCTGGACTTGCCGCCCTCGTGGAAGGCTCTGGGCGGCCGGGTCGGGCTCTCGTCGAACGGCTCCAATCGTCCAACGGACGCCTTCGCGCGCGGACTCTCCCTGGCGTCCGAGTCGTCGAAATAGTCCAACCGATTGCGCGACCTTCTCAGGGGCTTCTTCGGGTCCTCGTCCAGTTTTCGATGCTCCTTTCTGAGGGTGCGCGAGGACTCGTCGTATCGGGTCTCGCAACGGATCGAGTCTCTGGCCGTGGTGTCGGAATCGTAACGGCTGGAGTTGTAGCCACCGCGATCGGTGCGTATCCTGGGCGGAGAACTGTCGTAGTCGTCGTGAACCGGATGCTTGCTGCTGGTGTATCGCTGGGTGGTGCGCGTCTCTTTGTAATACTTGGACTCGAGTTGGCTGCTCGTCAGCTGCGATATGTCCGTGTCGTAGTCGTCGTTCGGGCCCTCTCTCAAGCTGTCCAGATGACGTTTCGCGAACGGCGACCTCTCCTTCTTCCCGTTCATCGTGGGACTGTTCATAAGCGGGCGACGCATGTCCCTGGCGTTCACGTAGTCTGCCCTGCTGGTCAGGTTCTCGTGCGATCTGGTCGTGTACTCGCTCCTGAGCGCCCTGACTCTCGCGTTCTCGCCGATCTCGTCCAGACGCTGCGTCGACTTGCTCATGCCGCGTATCGACTCCAAGTTCTTCTTCTTCTGCGGCGCGTAGGCGTCGCGCGGCCGCGCGTCGCGGTCCAAGAAGTCGTCGCTCTTGGAGAATTTTCTCTCGTTGGCGAGCTTCTTCGCGATTATGGGCGAGGAAAGAACGTGACGACGGTTCTCCTTGGACTCGCCGCGGTAACGATGCGCGACCGGGGTCTCGACCGGATGGAAATTGGACACCTTGTACGGGGTGCTGGTGTTCCCGACGGCTTGGAATCTCTCGTCCGGGCTGGTCCTGCTTCTGTCGCTGAGGAACGGCTTGAAATCGTCCGCGTAACCCTCGTGCGTCCGCGTCTCGACGATGTACTTGTCCCCGTACTTGTCCGTCCTGGTCTCCACCTTGTAACCGTCCCTCGGTTTCGTGTCTATGTAGCCGTCGTTCGGTATTTTGTTCGTTATCTTTTTCTCGTATCCGTACACCTTGCCGTTATCCTCGTGTATCTCCTTCTCGAATATGTACTTCTCGCCGTTGCTGTTGGTGCGTGTTTCCGTTATGTAGGTATCCATGTAACGTTTCGGCGACGCGACGCGATTTGGCGTAACCGGCGACGGCACGATCGGCTTATCGATGATCTCGTGTTCGGACTTCTTGATCGGTACGTTCGCGGTGTTCTTCGCGGCGAACATCTCGTCCGCCTGCAGCCGCAGCTTGATCCTGGACTCGAGCAGGTCGCGTCTGGCGCTCAGCTCGGACGTCTTGTTCGATATACCGGACTTGGGCTGTCTGGCGTCCGTCCCGTCCGCCCTGCTCCTACCGGAAGTGTCGACGAACACCGTCGACGTGTACTTCTCCGGTTTGTCGTACAGCCGTCGATCGATCTCGTCGAACTCGTGGCGTCGTTTCGCCTCCGTGTTCCTCGACGCGTAATCCTGCGTGCCGGCGTAGTGGCCGGGGAAGTGCGCGGCGACGTTCTTGAACGCGTTGATCTCATTGTTGCGCCTCAGGTCGCTGCTGTACGAGTAATCCGTCCTGCGGTACTCCTTCTCCGCGGGGCTGTTCTCGCGCGACGAGTCCTTCCTCTCGAGACCGAGACCCTCGTCGCTGTCCGAGTGGCTCCTCTGCGCCTTCTTCTTATCGGTCTGCACCTGGGCGTAAATCACGTTTGTCTGCGGGGGCGGCGGGCTGCACGACTCGTTCGGTCTGGTGTACGAGAACGGTCGGTTGTTGTTGTGACCGAATCCGGGCCCGGGCGAAACCATCGTTCTGGTCAGCTGCGGCGGGGGTGAACGATCGTTGGATAATCGGTGAATCATCTTGTGTATCGTTGACTCTTCGTCGCGTTGCTGTAGATCGTATCTGCTGCTGTGCAGCATGCTACTCGCGCCGACCTTGTCTACTTCGTCGAGCCCGGTGTCCTTTGCTGGTGAAGGGGTCCGGGTTACCTTCTCTTTCCTCTCTTCCCCTTCCTCTCTGATCTTGTTATCGTCCTCTAGCACGATAGGTATGCGTCTTACGGTCGACTTGTTCGCTCTCCTCGGCGATATCGGCGGCTTGCTCGCTTCCGCTCCTTCGAAACTCTCGCCGATTTCCCTCACCGTTTCCACGGCATCGAACTCCTCCTGCTTGGACTTCTTCGCCTCCGGTATGCTGGCGTTCTCGTTCACCGCGATTCTACCGAAGTGAAACGGTGGCTGATCGACGTGCGGCGACGCCTCGATTATCGGCGACAACTGCTTCTTGGCGCGCACGCTGCTCAGGTGGGATCCTTCGCTCTCGCTGCCGCTTCTCTTGCGGTGCGATCGCGTCGAGGTGCCGGCGTCGCTCGCGCTACGTCCGACTGGTTTCCTCTTTCGTTCCAACTTCGGCGAGAATAGCTTGGCTAGGGCGCCTTTCTTCAGCTTCTTCGAGCCAGCATCGCTGACGCTTCTCTCCAGTGCTTTCTTCTTCGGTCTCGGTGTACCGACGAGGTCCCCGCTCGTCGTAGCGCCGATCTCCTCGCTCCTGCGTCTCACATCGAGCGGCAGCTCCGGCCTCTTCTTGTTACGACGCGCCGGGAGTGTGCTGAATCGACCGGGCAATCGTCTGTTGTCCTGGGCGACGCAGTGAAGGCTGCCCGCTTGTTGAAGCACGAGGGCCGCCTCCTGTGCTAGGTCCTCCTTGCTCCTCGACGCTATGCTCTCTTTGTGGACGGGGGTGGCGATCAACCTGCCTTCGCCATCTCCTACGAGTGCCGCGGTCACGCGGGGTGCTCCACGCCCTGAAACATTTCAACGTTACACGGTTTCAATCAACGATCGCCCCGACAGTGGCCAACGAAAATATTACAGCGCTTGCAAGGAGAACGCAAGTCCTTCGGGTATCACCGATTTTGTTGAAACTTTCCACGTTTGTAGATTTGGTCATGTGGGCCAAGAAAATGTACCACTATAGGTGCAACTACTCAATAGTTTTTGAAATATTTATTCAAGCAGGTCATGTTCAGATTCATGTAATGCTACTCCACTTATTTAATGTGCAAGATGTCGATGTGATGCTTTTCATGTTTCTACGATAAGCACCACTGCTGTAATCAATAATAAATAAGTACTTTCTTCTATTTATTCTGTGACTAGTATGAAGAAGCGTAGAAAATAAATTTTTGTATTAAGAAATTGTATTTACAATTTGATAGTTGTACTATAATAGTATATTTTCTGAAACCAGATGACCAAATCTACAAACGTGCAAAGTTTCAACTAAATCAATGACCCGAAGGACTTGCACTTTGCTTGTTAGATCTACGAACTTTAGCACACTAAACGAGTATGTTAAAATAAAGTGTTTAAAACGAAATGTATCTGTAGCAAGAGGAAAGTCTCAGGATTGTGTTAGCAAAATTAGAAAATAATTCTTCATTTTTAATATCAATATTATTAACATTAATTTCTGGGAAATAGATAAAAGAGTGAAACCTAAATAAAATTTTATTTCACTAGAGGTGTTTTGTTTGTTTGTAGATTTTGTACCAGCTCCGACTGCTAGGTCTTTATAATAGATTATTATTATGTTTAAGTAATAAAATTGTTTGAACATATTTTGAGTATATTCTGTATATTCCTGTATATATTGGCATATTATTGATGGCATACTCGATAAATATGAATATATGAACATTCAGATAATTTAAGTATCAACAAACTCTGAAGTTTAAAAGAAGTTTAAAAACAATGTTTTAAGATTATTAGATTAAGATTATAGATTGTAAGATTAAGCATACCTACAAAGCCTGTTTTTCGACTATTAAATAGTTATTAAAGATAGACGATAGAATTTTATCGTGTCGGTTGTAACGAAAGGGAAAATTAACCGAATTAGCAGACATAAAAAATTAACTTTCAAAATAGAGTCAGTACGCTTGAATGTACGCTTATGTACATTTTTGAAGCATTTTTTATTATGATGGATTCTCGAACGTACAATGCAATTAGGGTATCTCGTAATCGTTCTCGAATTTCAGTAAAAAATTTACGCATTTCTCGCTATTTAATGTTAGTATCGTTTTAGTTCGTTGAAATGAAATACTCTTTTTGCGGCTGATCTTCCGTGATCTTGAACGATTTTTACCCAGATATTAAACGAAGAAACGAATCCTTCCATTACAAAAAATGGGCCACATTAAAGTATCCTTGAAGCTTTTAATTAAAGTCGATAAAAAGGAACCATACGATGTCCATCTTGAAATTAAACAACCTCTACCTAAAACTTTTTGCCATCTCTAGAAACGAAAGAGTTTTTCAATCGGTTTGTTTTCTACACCTTATCCTATACATTTTAAATTGAAAGAGTGAATCGTATCTATTCTGATAGTTAAAGATAAGGCTGACTGGAGACAATGAGGAAACTTTCACAGAAATTTCTGTATTTTTAGTGATTCTGTGAAGAAACAAACTGACGCAATTCAGACATACAAAGTTTGAGAAACTGGGTAATCGATTCGCATGTTTATGAAATCAAGTCATCCTATCATTGTGTTTGATATTATACTAAGTTAAATTTGATTTAACTCGTTTTAGTCTAGAAAGTTAATTAATCAAAACACGCTTTGAGCTGCGAAACTATTACACAAACACTTTTATCATTCTCCTGTTATTACGATTCGAATACAGCACATTTCTAAATAGTATTTCTTCTCTCATAAGAATATTTGTTAAAATTAAAAATCTTCAGTAAGCATTTACTCGTTGTTTCACACGTAAAATGCACTTTAAATATGCTGTGGTTACTACTAGTAAATTCTAAGACACAGAGTTAATGTTTCATTAAATTACAAGAAAAAATAAATTTACTATATACTTGATTTTCTAATTTTATAAAACGAAGGTAAATTGGAATACCGCTATTTCGAACTAACTGCATCGTAATAAAATCGCTACATTATGTAATTTTTTAATCAGACCAAGGTTTCAGGTACATTTTGCTTTCCATTATTACCGATAGTTTGAAATTATGTAGTTTTATTTCCTCCCACCCTCTGCCGTGATTTGTTATTCCTCTCGAACGAACTGGTATTCGAATTATGCGATATTTCCGCTAAGCGATTAAAGGGAAGAATTCCAAAATATCACGTTAAGTGGAAATTTCCTCGTCGAGTCGTCGCGAGCGAAAATAATAAGGTTTAAATGACACCAAGAGACTAATATGTTTCTTCGTAATTTTCTCTGTTAATTCTCCCTTGAATTAACCTCAGTAGTAAATCGTTCGAGCATTAACTGTCCTTTTTCTCCGCGGTGTGGTAATTTCCGACTCTGCTTCCTCCTAATTGCTATGCAATTATAGTCGCGCTGAGGATGGAAAGAAATAATTATCATTCGTTTCAACTGACACTATCAATCTATTAAGCGCTACTAACGTTACTCGAATTTCAGTCTCGTTTATTCAGATGATGATCGTTATTCCAAATTAACTCCGGCGGCAAAGGTTTCCGTTCCGAGTAACAACAAGCATCTAAAAAACGCGAAAAGAAGTTTAATCTCGTCGAGGAGTCTTGGGGCTAATTAAGAACAACGAAAGCAAAGAAAAAAAACCTTGCACAGAAGTCATTTTAATCGCAAAGTCGAAATAAGCGTCCGACGACGATCCCTTTTTTCCTTCGGGACGACAAAAAACTGCATCGGAACAAACACGCGGAATATGCCGCGAGTTTGCGTCATCGCTACTTAACGAACGAATCAGAAATCACGGGATTTTAATTGGACGGAGATCGTTCGAAAATTACGTCCATTAGGAGACAGAGCCCACAGGACGTGGCCAAATTAATACGATCGCTGGTGATATCGAAGAAATTTCAACTTCGTTGGTCAATGTTAAGCTAATTATTACACGAATTTAATCTGTTTCGTGATATCTAATAAATTGGAGCAAAAATTCGTTTGAAATTATAAGTACAGCTTGTAAATAACTTCTTTTTTTTTATTAAAATAACGTAGATGTACTATCAAGTCTGGTTAGTTTCCGATGTAAATAGGAAATATATTGTATAATCTTACAACGCGTATTGAAAATAGTTAAACTTTAGACACGTGCAGTTCCGAAACTACTAGTCTTTTGTTAATTATTGACGCATTGTTAGCAGCAGTAAACCTTCCTCTTTAAAATGGTTTTTGGTTTTTGTCGATCGGACTTTCCGTTTCCGAGATATCGTAATTTATGTGAAAGGGTATTTTTCTTAATTTGATTATCTCCGTCTCCATCTGACGCGTCGCGTCGTATCTCTTTACTACGGTCACGTGCGCGGTCAATGACCTCGTGACGTAAACAATGAAACGTAAACAAACACTTCAGACCCTTACATCTCTGGAACTAGCCACCGCATCGACTTGAAACTAAAACTGTCATATCTCCGGAATTAATGAAGCTATCGACTTGTTTGAACGCTCATTTTAAAGGGTTTTTCATCCTCTATCCCATGACTACATCAACTATTATTATTTATGCTGTCTTCTATGTTTATTTTGAGATTTACTTTGACATTATACACCTAAAGAAGTTTCAGCAATTCCAATTGATCGTATGACTGGTGTGCGATAAAACTGGATCATACATTGTTTATTTAATTGAAAATGAATTTAAATTTGTATACAGAGGCGATCCATGGTGATCCATTTGTAAAATCAAAGTAAGAAGATATTATTGTAATTTTCATTAGCTAGAATCAAATCGATTCTAACGTTTTAATCTGTTTGCGTTGAGGGTTTCGTGTCACATTTAGTATAATATCCAATTAGAAATCGACAGCGAAGCGTTTCTGTTTCGAGTCGAAATCGGATGAGCACGTCGAAGGCATCGTTTGAATTACGACGCTCGACTTTCGCTATTCGGTGTTTCTTTTCTTTACGTCGGATAATGGAAATCGTGGTTTAATTTAAAATTCAGCTGGCACACTCGTGCAGAGACGTAATACGCAATTTGACCTTTTCGACGGTGCACACGCCTTATAAACTCGGTGCGCCGAGCGTCGATCGCGGCAGAACACAGGAAATCGGCCAAACAGACCCGGGGTTCTAAGTTCAACGAGCGTGTGTATTCGACGAAACGTGTGTTACGTTAAGGCACCGATTCATCCGAGAACGGCGAATCGTATTTCAGCACGGTACAATCATCGTTCCATTTCCAGCCAGCACACGATTTCCTTCGCGTACGACGTACGACTCGTTAGATAATTAATGACGTGTTCCGTGGCGAAACCTTTTACCGAGAGACCAAGTTGAATCGTAATTACACTACTTGTAGCGACTTGCTTTCTATAATTACTATTCTAAATTTGTCGAACGATAGAATTGATGCATCGAGCGGGCTTTAACGGGGAAGTCGAAAAATCCCAAGTGAAAGGGAGAATAAATCGAAACGAACGTAACAATAGGAATTTTTTTCAAATGCTTTCGCGGGAATCATAAGAACGTCTCGCGAGTACGGGCAAGCATTGTCCTACTCTTTTTACATGGGTGAAATACTGTGGGAAAGAAAAGTTGTCCCCCGTCGGATCTGCGTCAGATTCCGCGAGATCCCTTCGAGTTTTCCGCGGGATAATTAAACCGAGAAAAGACCGTGTTTGATTTAATCTCCGCTTCATATTACGTCTTCGCGTACAACGCGAGCGAAGGTAATCACTCGATGCTCTCAACAAATATCATGTACCAGTGACCTTTCCATAATCGTGTACCTTCCACGACCAGAACCCCGATGCACGTTTCTCCGCAGAAATTAATTGACGTGCCAACGACGAGAACCATTTTTACGAGATTCGTTTTGCACCGTCGGATAACTCGAGAGACTTCGTACGTTTCGTTTGGCAACTTTTCCAACCGTGGCTGACCCTTCGACGCGAGATTAGTTAATTAGTTTGTCCACGTCGAGGACTGTCTGAGGGGATATCGACGAAGCTTGTGATTTTCAAGAGCATTTTCCAATTTAAATTTACGTATTATAAAAATTAAGTCACATTTGTAAGTTGAATTCTGAATATTCCACGGTTGATTTTACTGCACTAGTTTACGTAAATACGATGCAATACGAGTTTGAAGTACGATTTAAAATGTAAACTGTACATCACAAAGTTCTTGCTTCGGGGAACGCTGTGAATAAAATCCACGATATCTTTCTTAATGTTGGTTCTTTTGCAAAAATGCATATGATACAAGTTATTGCAAAATAAATTTGCAATTTATTTTATTCCATAGAAACTTTCGATAAAATTGATAGTGACTGTGATATCGATCCTTCGTTGCTCTAACATGTACTCTATACGACATTTATTTGTTGCTTTGATATTTTGTTCAAAGAACGTTCGAAAGAATATATTTTTAATGTGATATTCAAGTCACGAAGTATAGATCTGAATCTATAGAAATTCTGTAATTTATTTTACGATATTAACTATAAAATGTATTATCCAGATACATTAATCGTTTAGTCGATGACTTTTCTACTCTGAAATTCGACAAAAATTTTAATCGATAAAAATTATTATACGTTATTATATTTTTCGTTCATACGTATCGATATTAATACATACTACGTATAAAAAATTTTTTTAAAGAAATAATAATTGTGTACTCGATATGTTTCGTAAGAACGTGGAAAGAAGTTACGATAAAAGTTTACACGAACTTCTTTCATCACTTTGTGCACTGATTCTTAATGCCCACGTTTTATGAAACATACTGGCGTATCGATAAACGTATTACAGGGTATCGATTAATCAAAGCGACTATGAACATGGAAATTAATCGTAATTAAAAGAACGTCCGCCTCCCCATAACCAGAGGTGAACGAGCTAATGATCCCGCGGTGCGATCGTTGACGGATTTACAGCGTCATTGTCGCGGTTTCACGAGCCGGAGCTGCTACGAGCGACCTCATTGGGGGAACATCTTGTCGAGGTCATCGACGAGGACCCCGGGAACGAGGTCGCAGTCAGGATTAGCGTTTCTGTTCGCCTACTAAAGCACCGTACCACTTATAGTACCTTTATAATGTCGTGCACCATTTCCACCAAGTCTCGTCTCTCGTGGGAAATTGTTGTTAAATGGAGACCGAATCTATTTCGCAGCCGTTCTTGCCAACATTTACGAGCTTCTGTTTGCGGTAACAATTCGCATTCAGCGTCTAATAGCCTCGCATTTAGGATGCGTTGCCGACTTCCATTTTTCGTTTCTTTCGATCGCTCTTCGGCGGCGGAGAATTTAGTAACGCGACTAGAAAGCGCCGGAAACGCCGGTAGATCCCTCGATACCGTCAAGGTGAAACCGCTTGGACGAAGAATTTAATTAGTCTACGTTTACGAAGGATTTAAGAAAAGTCAGCCAATGTTCAAAATTAATTCGTTCGTATTTTATTCAGATTTTTAACGAGAAATATTCTTCGTCGAATTGTGGAAAATGATTTCACGAAAGTATCACGTGGAATAGGTAGAATACTGGGAAGATCGACAATTACTTCAGAACTAGGGAATATTCTCTAAATATCATCAAATATGTTTATGTAAAAAGAAGGAGACCGTTAAAGAAATAATTTGTGAGAAATATAATAAGTGCATCGCGCTTATAACATGAGAACGATCGTGAGACAACAATGGTAGCTAATGTTTTAATCTTCAAACTGGGACTGCGAAACCAGCAGTAGATGCTAACTCGCGTGCACTATGCTTCTAGTTTCCAACCGTTCCAACGCACCCTGCACTTTCGTTTTCATCGGACTTATTAGTTTCGTATTTCGATGTGATGAAATAGTGCTAAACTGCAAATATATACTAATGTGCAAATTGTCCATTTAAAGAAGAAAATTAAGTGCAAAACACTGTTCTAAACCTTGTTCTTAGACTACAAAGATGTACACGAATTTATATACACGGTTGTTATTTAGTTACAATTACTCCGTCGTGTCAACATAATTAAATACTCCACAGAAGAAGAAAATGACGTGTAAAACTCTTTATTCTAAATTTTGCTCTTAGACTATCAAACATGCGTAATCATTAACAAATTCCTCATTCAGCCATCCAAATTTGTACACGAATTTATATACAGTAAAATTCCACACCTACTATACCTCCTATACCTACATATGAAGTGATAAAAACGAAGAATTGGACCATTTTTATGGGGGTTTTCTCACTTTACGGGGTTAAGGAACAATTTTTTGAACATTCTTAGAACTTCTAAATATTCTTTACTAAAATACACGGTATTTCCATTTTGAACCATTAAAGTTTCTCCAATCTAAACAGGAATTATAATTTTTTAAATGTACATGAAACATTTCTGGTCATACATTATGTTTTCGGTAAAGAATTTTTTTTTTCAAAAGTACGTAGGATTTCGAGGGTATGTGTGTTCACCAAAAATTATTGTAATTAACCCATGCAACTAAATATAATTTTTTTAGAACGATTTAAAAATTTTTTTTTTCGCCAAAAAATTTAGGCACCTACCCCCTGTCGATTTTTCTTAAAAATTCCTTTTTGATTTTTAGTAATTTTGTTTGACGCCCTACAGAAAAGTTGTTTAATACTTTTTTGTAGGTACCCATGAGCACTAGTTCAGAAAAAAGTTTCATTGAAATATATTCACAATTATAGGAGTTATGACTGTTTGAAAATTGGACCATTTTTATGGGGATTTTCTCATTTTGCGAGGTCAGGGACTAACTTTCCGAATATTTTTGCGATTTGTACATATTCTCCATCAAAATACGCGTAGTTTGCTTTTTTAAACATCAAAATCGTCCAATCCGTTCAGAAGTTATGACGTTTTAAAGATTCGCATGAAAATTCGGGCAGACATTTCTGGCCAGAAATTATATTTTCGGTAAGGAATTTTTTTCTCGAAACTGAGTAGGATTTCGGGGGTATGTCTATTGACCAAAAATGATTGCAATTGATCCCTGCAGCCAAAAATAATTTTTTCGTCGGGGTAAATATATTCGGACATTCCGCGTGCCGGATAATCAGAACTCTATATCGTTGTTTTCCAGTTACGATTACTCTGTTGCGTCGACAGCGTCATCCTCTCGATAGAACAAATAAATAATTAAATACTCTGAGCGAGAACATTCCAAACTGACGCAATCACGATCAGCTTCACCAACAAACTAGCAGCCACAACTCCATTACGGTTTACATCTTATTAAGCGCGAGTGATATATTAAAAAAACGTTTAAAAACCATTATCATTCCTCTTCGCGTAGCCTCGTTGCCCTCAGCATTGGCGCGTTCGCGTAAAAAGTGGTTCGGCCAGATCGAGGTTAAATAATCACGCTATGTAAGAACCGTGGAACGTGATAATCGTGTAACGCTAGAAATGTAGGTTCGACCGAGAGAAATCAATATAATAAACCAGCGGTGCCCGTGGACGCGGGTCCGATGCCGCGATCCAGAAGACTAATTATCAGCAGGATACACCGGTAGACAGTCGGCGAGCAAGATTCGCACTTAGGCGTACTTTGTACCGCGATTACGCTCGGAGGAAATGAGAGACCGAGAGATTTCTCGATGTATTAGCATATGGCGCGCGTATGCCAGGCGAGAATTGATGTTCTTCGAGAGCTCGATCGCGAGTCTCGCGATCAATGTTTACGCGATTGCCTAGCCTCTTGGAAGTAATGGTTTCTCAGCTTCTAAGTATTTTTGTGCTCGTTATCGAACAGCTTCGATCGCTCGACGCTAGATCTATCGATGACTTACGTACACTTCCTTCCATGAAGTGGAACGCTGGACGCTTAATAAATGTGGAATAAAAATGAGTTATTTATTAAAATTCGTACGTCATGAATTTGATGAAAATGTTAACGAACAATATGAAATTTCCGTTTCACGAGTGTATCAGGTTCGTTTGGAAACTAATTGTTGTTTACTACTTCATTCCATCCGTTATTTGATTTTAAACGCGTTCACTTTTAAAATTTGTTTCCTTTCTTATCTCATGTTTATTTTGATTTTATACGTGCGTTATAAAATTTATAGTAAAGCAGTAAATTGAAATGAATGAATGTAACAAAGGGTGGATGATAAGATTGCCTCAGAAAATTTGATCTGTTCCTTAATTTGCATTCTCCAAGAAGAACAAAGTGTCCAGTGATTTGATGACTTCTATTCGAAAAGAACAAGTTTGCTTTAGAGGTTTTAAGGAGACTAGATATCCACCAATTAAACAAACGTAGAACTACTCATCAGTGTTTTATCTACTTTTATTTGCGTCAGGTATTTGTAAAACACAGATGGCAGTAATTAAAATGCTATTCGTATTAAAATGTTCATATTAATGTTTATAATTCCTAATTAATAGTATATCAACCCTGCAATTATACACTTACGCATAATCTGCTGCTAATTAATAACATAACGATTTCGAACGAGTGTAGTCCTGCTACTAGTTAGGTTTCTTCTGGCCAGAAGATTACCAGGAAGCATGTATAACAAAATGCTATCGCTTCTAAAAAATTGCTATAGTATTTCCAGGGTTGAGTGCGTTTAACGAGGTAATCCAAGTGACCAGAATTTTTAAAATCGATCTCTTTCACGACGAACTTTCTTTTTTACGCGGAATTCTTCTCTGCTTGCGCTAGGAATTTTTGCTGCCTCCCAGTGTACGCGCGAGTATGCGATAAATACATCGTAAAGACGCGTGCGCGCGCACATAAACACGCGTCCGGTATTGCACGATAAATTAAAAGTCCCTAGACGCTGGCCGTAACGTCTAACGTCGAAACGTAGCTCGTTTAGTGGCCTTGATTACTATGCCCCCGGGACCGATTAGTATGCGGTTGCCTCGTAAAACGATCGTAGATTTAATTATCACGACATTAGCGATTATTGCAGAGGCGGAAGGTGTGTTATAAGCGCGTCTGATGAATTCGTGATGCGGAACAACGTGATTCGCAGCGCTTATGGAGGACACGACGTTTCCACGAAACGCGCCATTATGCGGCCATCATCGTGCTTGACGATCGAAAACTATTCCAGATAGCTGCGTAAGGTGCTAGTTATTCCGACTAATTGGAAATAATTGCGATCGTTGATTCATTTTCTCCCCCCTAGTTTCCGCGAACGAGAGCATCGTGCGCGTTTACGTTAACATAATTCATACGACACACATAAACAACGAACAATGGCTCGGCGAGATTGATGCGGTGGTCGGTAATTTATTTTCATTATAAAATTTTTCTATGCGAAACGGGGTAACGAACAGAATCCGTCTAATTGCGTTTGGCGTTTCGTAAAAATGAGAATATAATCGAAGTAACATCGGTTAGACGAAGCCTCCGTTTAATACACTCGTAATTACGAGTTATGAATGCCAGATGGTATGACAGAACGCGCGTAACCGAGTAATAAAGTAAAGGGATCGGTAATGGGCTTGCACGTTCGTATCGGATTATACGAGGCAGATTTTAAGAGCCCGACATTCTCACGAATCGTTATCTTTCGAGAGTTTCAGCGGGTCGACAGTTCGCTGTCGCTTTTCTCACGACCGACGTTCTTTGGAGAATAATAACTACGAGACGCCGAGCAACGGGCTTCCGGATCAGCGACACTGCCAAATAACAGAAATGGGACTCGAAATTCATCTGGTGTATGCACGCGTATACGAGAGAAACTTCAAAGATTAACATCAACAGGATTTTTAAGTAATTTACGAAAACGGTAATTAAAATAATTTTGACATTCTGTTGATTGATTTTTTAAATATTGCACTAATTTCATGGAATTCTAACTTTTTTAATATTTGTCCCAAGTCTTATTGTTCTCTCTCTTGTAAACATTATAGTAAAATAGTAACTAGATCTAATATGTAGATCTAACACATGGGATTAACTTGTTTTATGGTTGTAAGAGCAATACAGAAATGCAATGAAGAATACTACTTTTTGTATTAATTTAAGATCAGCATTAATGTGCTTTAATTCACGTTTTAAACAATTTATACGTCGCCTAATGATATATTGTATTTAAAATCGTTCAATTTTTGTGTACTCTATGCTTGATCTTGTACACCACTGTTCAATATACTGGGAAAAATTTTAATGGGAGATTCTAGAGACCAAAATAAGACGAAAATCAAGAATAGCAATTTCTTGACTGAGGCTTCATCAAAAAGTTATTGAAAAATTAAATTAAAAAGTTTCAAATCATTCTGAAAAAATTATTTATGGCTGCAGGGGTCGATTACAATTATTTTTGGTTATTACACATACCCCTGAAATCCTACGTACTTACGAAGAAAAAATTCTTTAGCGAAAATACAATGTCTGACCATGAATGATGATTCCCCTGAAATTCGGCGAAATTAAAAAATTTCAAATCATTCTGAAAAAATTATTTTCGGTTGTGGGGATCAATTACAATAATTTTTTATGAATAGACATACCCTCGAAATCCTGCCCACTTTCGAGAAAAAAATTCGAGTAGGTACTGAAATTTTTCGACGAAATTAAAAAATTTCAAATCATACTAAAAAAATTATATTTAGTTAGAGGGGTGAATTACAATCATTTTTGGTGAATAGACCTACCCCCGAAATCCTACTCAAGAAAAAAAATTCAGTACGGGCGGGACTTTAAACGTTAATAACTTTTTAACGAAGCTTCCATCAACAAATTGGTATTCTTAATTTTCGTCTTATTTTGACCTCTAGAATCGCTCATGTAAATTTTTCCCAGAGGTGGCCGAACACCCTGTATAAATGAGGTTTTAATTTTCCTTTAAGCAGTTCTTCATCTTTTTATCGTTTAGTTTCTATTTTTATCTAGATAAGAATCTTGCCCAATTCAGATACCTGGAGTCATTTTTAAAGACAAGGGTCTCTATCTTGGCGTCGTTAAGTTAATTTTCATTTAAAATGTAATAAAACGGTGAGAAAAAATCAAATGTCAACGATTAAGGGGTTGTTACAAATAGAAAGCTTTAATCTATAAAATCGTATGAGTTGCAACAAAATTTTGTTTTAATTACATACGGTTGTTTGATTTTGTAAAATTTTTGACAAAGAGATCATTCATACGTCGTTCTATTTTAAATTAAATATGTTTCTTTACGATGTTGCGATTCGTAGATTGACAATTTTTCAGTGAAAATTTAATGACTCTTTAATTCCGCTGGTAACAGTAATTTACGAAGGAGCTTGGAGTTTGTATTTGTTGCATGGAAATATAATTTGTCCGACTCTGCCGATGACAAAGATCCTCGCCGAGATACTCGACGCATGAAATATCGTCAACTATCGCTGACAAAGTAATGTTTTCGACGTTGTTCGCCAGGGAAGAATATCTTTTACGATTGTGCTGAACACCTCTCGCACTTGTAACTGGAGAATGTAACTGCCTGCGAAATGCATACAGGTTTCTATGAATGCGAACGATTCCGACCGAGGAGGTTTCGAGAACGTATAAAGCAGCTGAATTGAATTTTAAATAGTGGCTATACTTTTAAAACGACGCCTTGGGGTATGTATCTTTCGTTGAAACGAGTAGATATCACTGCAGAAGATGTAGAAAATGATTATAGTTATCTCGTAGCAACATCGTTGCCATTCTGTTGCATTCTAATCTACCACTCTAGGGACTTGGTTTTACTGAGCTATAAATTACATCCTCAGTGCAACTAAAATTCGAGTTTCGTGAGACTAGTGATAATACGATAACAATTAAAATGAGAAAAAATAACAGTGCTTGTATTTCAAATTAATCGTAAAAATTTAATTTAATTATTCAATGCAAAATTCGTGAATAATATCAGGTAATTTCATGAGTCTTAGCATAATTTTATTTAAATAAATTTTACATTTACATAGACCATTTTAATCGTCCATAGAGAATCAGTTTACTTTTTTTTACAAAAGTAAACAACATGTTGAAGGAGAGTTAGGTTCAATAATCGATATACTTATGAAAACAGTACAAGAAGATTTTTATATAATTGATTCTCTTAAACGAGTTATTATTAATATCATGTGTCAAAAATGTCACCCAGAAACTAAAAAGCGAACAATTTTCATCCGAACTAAATTGAAACACACCAAAATTGATAATATGCTTCAATAAATGTAAAATTAAAATTTTGCACAATTATAATTACGTTAGAAGAAAGAGTTTTTTTTAACAAGGTTCGCCTCGATAACCAACGCAAAAAAAGTAATCAGTGGTATACAATTGTTTATTCCCGCGAAGAATCGAAACACAAAACGAACCGACGTAGAATTCGCGCGGAACGTTTCTTCGTGAAATATATTGCGAGTAACTGATCCGAGGCGTTTCGGTGGCGCGCATTAGCTTTATTAAAATACCCTCTAAATGGTAATTCCTCGAATACGCTAGAAACACCGTTATGTATAATGAAACTTTCTACTCTTTTCCGAGGATGTATCCCTATTATAATAAAGCGGATAGCCCGGTATCTACGCTTCGCAATTTATATTCATACTTATCGTAACAGTTATCGATCGGATCTGATCGGAGGGGTTAAATTCATACGTGACTGGCCTCGCGGTAACGATCAGATAACCGCGATATTAATTTATGCTCGTGATCGTTCGTAAAATTACCGTTGCTTTGGTTCGCGCGATGATCCGTACCGTCGAGCCGCGGAGGAGCGTTTACAGCGTTTTCCAGCCCTCGAAGCAGTGGGTCAGCACCGCTGCGCGATCTTTGACCCGCCACGGCAACACGCCACTTGCACTTCCGGCAATTCTTCCCCCTCCACGGGCCCCGTATCCCCTCCGAACGGGGCCCCGAGCCCCGTGGATCCCCGAAGCACCTGCTGTCAAACCCCATGACTCGAGCCTACGCGGCCTCCCAACGTGGCCATCTCGCGATACTACTGAGAGACGTCAAATTGAAATTGCAACGTAGTTTCACGCGTTGAACGCCACGTCCCACGGAATTGCTTTTGAAAAGGTAGCAGCTGCAAGTTATAGTATACAGCTAGTACCAAACAAAACTTGATAAGTTTCTTCGCAATGGGCCTTCGTTTTCGAGATGTTTTGATTTCGAGTTTGTCACGTATGTGATAAAAGAATTACTGTTTAAAGACAAGGTCTCTACCACAAATAAAATCATTGAGAATCCATTCGTGGCGTTTATTTTATCGAGTAGGTAAATTTGTATCTTGTTTACTATGAAATAATTATTGTATAATTGAGGTTTCAATCTTCTTTTTATCGTTTAGTTTTTAGTTTTACTTAGATAAGGATCTTGCCCATACATGTATATATATATATATTTTCAGTTAATATATTAATTATTATTACATGTAATAATAGTTCGAAAATCGACAATTTTTCGAATCAGAATTTGTCAGTTCTTCTAAAGTTTTCAGTTAATCAACGAACGAATCTAAAGTTCTTGTTAGTCGTACGGATATAAAATTTGCCCAACTCCGTGTTATCGCGTAACATGATTTCGATTTCACTTTCGAACGAGATACAACCGCGTTTAAAAATAGAAACTCGTACGATTAAACGTCCTTGCAATCCTGCGTTCGTAAGCCTGACACGCGAGAAACAGCACAGCGAACGCATTCTTGCACGCATTATACTCGACTGGCCAATGAGGATAATTGGGTACACATCGCGAAAAAAGTCTCCCTTGATTTACGACCGTGAAGTGACTGTTTCTATAAACGGTAGTCGAAGACAGAAAACGTTCGCACTGATCAATACGCGGGACCGTTACGGCGGTTGTCGCGTTTGCAAAATAGATCAATCAAATAATCGTCAAGATCCGACTAACCAAACGTCTGTTTCGTCAAAAGCGTTCCGGACAAAAATAAATTGCTGCCCGTTATCGCGTCGACACGCCAATATTCCGTGTCTAGAAATCTCTTTGAGGTTCGTTCGATACTAATTGGGAACTCGTACTGCGCAGCAATATTTTTTTACCTGGAAAAAATCTCAAGACGCAATCAAGAAGTTAATTAACAGAAATAAATGAAATTCGTCGGAAAACATTTTCATGGCACGATCTAATACGTTATCGCTACTCGTAAAATTTCAACAGAGATAGAGTGAATCATCGCATACAAGGACGTATTTTTAAATATTATACTATTATTATAATCCAATACTAAAATTGAAATGTCTTCTAAACCAATAATTTTTCATAACAGGTGGTTAAGTACTTTTATACGAAAAATAGCGAGATTTCATTTAAGAAAATGAGGTTGACCTTCGCGTGACCCCTACGCGTCGATCGAGGAAAAATTTATTTATATCAAATTATGTGACCTCTCGAACCATCAAATTTTTGTTGGTAACATTGTTCCGTATCGCCAATAGTTTCGGAGATATTTGACTGAATGGTACACCCTGTATGCGAAAGCCTGTATTTTTCAGATGCTTCGAAGCATCTGGCTAAAGTCGCATAAAAATGTTACAATGTAAGCACGGACGGTAACCTAATTTGCACGAGATAAATCTTCGCCGAAATAGCGATTATGTAACCATAAATCGTGCAACGATTCGCGCTTATTCGTTGCGATAAATATAACGCGCGTACAATAAATCCTGACGAAAGCATAGACGGCGTGGCACGTGATAAATTGACCGGTAACGCAACTTCGAAATGCGATCCGAACGAAAAGCCACCGAGCTCCGGACTCGTATCACCGACATTTTGCAAGTACGAAAGAGAAGCCCAATACTTTTACGAGCGGATCCAATTGTCTGGTTCGCGGAACAGGTTCTGCAACGGGTTTATTTTTCGTTCAATCGTGTTGCAGCTTAACTGCTATTTACTCGTAAAATAAAATGAATTATTGCCAGATTCTGGCAACAACGGACAAAGATTACAGTATAGAGGAAACTCGGGTGATCCTGTGATCTTTGAATATTCCGTGAATAACTGACGACTAATAGAAAACGCTACACAATGATTTCTATATAACAACGGATCGAAAGTTATTTGTTTCTTACTTTGTTATTTCGAAATTTTAATTGGCCAACTTTGACGAAGCTGGGAACGTATAACGAGAAATCGAACAAAATTTTTGTTAGAAAAATTAAACTCCCCCCCTCTATCTTTCGAGAAATTTTAATATCTCCGTTTTAAAACGCCTGTTCTTTTTCTAAATCCAACGTCGCGTTGGAATACATACACAGGGTGCGGCGGAATTCGTGAGTACGATTCGCCTGGCGTGTCTGTCCATTACTCGCTATTTCTACTTGTCCCGGCGTTCGAGTCGTACTCCATTGCACACGAATCCCGCGAATTTTTCGAATCATTCGAAACGTGGAATCGCACCCTTTCCTATTCTAATACTGGGTCACCTAGAGAATAATATATTTGTAGTTAGTTCTTCCACAAATATTAATGGTTTACAATTTTATTCGATCGAACGACTGTATTTACCCAAAATATAAAACAAATAGAACGACGAATAAAACTATTTTCCAACGTAACAAAAATTTTATTCTATTTCATTCCGGGTTCCAATTTGCTTCGTTGATCGCTAATTCTATTCTCATGATTCGTCTCATTTACACGGCCTCCCTTCCCCGAGCACCACCTCTGTCTTGCTCATTCCTATTGCTCGTCTCCCTTTTTCTTTTACGCTGGTTCTTCGAACGAGCACGGTAAAACGAAGCTCGCGCGACCTCCACGTTCTTCGCTCGAACGATACCGGTCCATTGGATACTCGGCACTTCCTCGTTTCAGCTGATCGCGGTCTACCTTAAGACCCTTTAGCACGCAACCAAGGATGCCGATCTAAGCGGATCAGCCATGAAACAGGGTGGCCATTAGACGCGAAAAATTACCGATAAATCGAACCTGGTAGCAGAAATAAGTAATTAAAGATATACTCCGGCGAACTGTCGATGTTGATTGCAAGATTTTGATACACTGGTTCGCGCAGAAAATAGTCGATGCTAGTCGAAAGTTACGTTTCATCTGTTCTTGGGTTTCCATCGAAATATATCCCGAATTATACGAAGAATTAACTATTCCCCACAGAGACAAGACCTAGTATTAAAACACTGAAATTATTGATACCTGATTTTGGAAACAAACGGATTATCGTTTGAGATTTTCAAGATTACAATTTCTCTGATATTTATGAATTTTAATTATATATGTTAGGTATCTTTAACCTGGTTCGAATCCTGTAGAACAAATCTTTTGTAAGATATTCTTTTCCCAATGTTTTCGTTCTTTAAATACAAATACTTTATAATTAAAAATTTGAACCTCTTTTCTAAAATTCGTCGTTGTCATTTCGATATAGGAATTGCTCGAAGCTGGATGATAACTTTCACAAAAGCGTTTAACTTTGAAAGGAATTTAGCTTGTCTGAATATCTACGAATATTGCGCTATCGATCAGCTTTGATTCGACATAGTAATCTTGTATTTTGTTACAGCATCGAGAAGACTCTTCTTACATTGTAAATAAGATTAAGTTTACAGCCAAGTCGAATGCGTGAAGGTGAACGTACGACAGCCTTAAAATCCAAACAGCTAGTGAAATCGACCAGGTTTGAATTTCTTTTCTACAGAGGAGCGACCGAAGCGTTGGTCGAACATAAATGACCATCGTTTACTCGATACGCGATCTTCGCGATATCGACCCATACAGTACAGAAGTACTTCCTTGTACGTTTTTCACAGTTATCATTTGACCAGTTAGGTTCATGAGAATCTGTTATTGTACAGGATTTCTTCAATAATCGCGGCTGATATTTACTTGTTCTTAATGTAAACTGTAGTCTCTCGATATAGTAAGAAACAATATAAAATAGAGAGAAATACGAGAAAAAAAACAGATGGATACAAATTCAAAACAGTTAGAGATGTATAAAATTGACATAACATGAAATTAAACGATTTTTAAGCCTCGATACAGAGTTTGAAAATTATTTTATGTGTTTTTATGCATTGGAACCGTACATTTTTCACTGCAAAATGTCGATGCAAAAGTACTAGAGTACTCGTGCCTTAATCGTATCAGTTAAAAAATCATTATAATTGCAAGTTTGTAATAAATAAAATTGTAATTTCATCGGTTGCACTTTGCTCTATTAATATTCGTACTTGACGTAAAATTTATCTTAATGCAGCGTTCCAACTATTCGCGGTTAAGAGTTCAGGAGAATGGATCTGAAAGTAATGGCCAGACTATTGGTCAAACTTGTTACAACGCAGTCTACAGGCGGAGTCGAGAAACATTTCACTTAATTTATGATGCTGCTCAGGTTCATTCTCGTGAACTCTGGACCTTATTTGAGAATTACATTCATTACTTGTCCCGTTAAAAACCTCCCACCTTTAATAAAACAGATCTTGTAGAGAATTCGATAATTGTTTTTAAAAGCAGTCGACGATCGTTGCTAACGAGATGTGCCCAAACTCGAACAACGAACTCTTAACAGATAGAGATTCATGTCTATTATACGATCGATGCAAAGATTGATCTGCAGAAGTAGATTAAAATCCGATTTTGGGCCTCTCAGTGTTAGTATTTTAAGTGTCGGACCCGTTTTAAAACATACTACGTGCAACGGCAGTAGAGCTACGAATCAACCTAAATTCGTATTTATACGAGTATGTTTGCACACGACGCATTGTTTATATTGTCGAATATTCGTTTACTTTCTGACTTTTGACTTTTTAAATATTGCCTCCTCCCAGTGACTAGTAAATTTATTTTTCCTTTGTTATAGAGTTTTCTTGCAATTTTATGAATCATATAAAAAGCGACAGAAAATTTGAGATAATTTGTAATTCGTAAATATTGCGAGTTATCTGACAAATACAATAACATAAAACTTGTACTGGAGTTCTAATTATTGCAAAATTCTATACGAGTACAGAACAAATGTTAAATTTTAGTAAAACGGATGCAATTTATAATTTATAATTAGGGCTACAATAATGATTCGTAAAATGAACATCGCTCAGAAGTTGGCATATTCAACTTATGAATCACACCTGGGGCTCACTTTAAGAATCATAAAACGGATCCACGGAATGATCAACTTTGGAGGTGTCACGATCATTAGACTTTATAAATCAATTTGGAGGATAAGTTTCCAATAACTTGTAATCAAAATTAACTTTAAAACAAAGCGTTCATTATAGCGAATACACTAAGGCTATGATTCTTAAAATGAACATCGTTCAGGGACTGGCACATTCACTCTTCGTAAAGACGTTTAATATAGGGAGAGATAGAGAAATGTTCAATTAACGAATCACACCTAGGGCTCACTTTAAGAATCACAAAACGGATTCACGGAATGATCAACTTTGGAGGTGTCACGATCGTTAGACTTTATAAAATCAATTTGTAGGATGCGTTTCGTATCGTTCGAAACCTTTAGCAATAAAAATTAAAAGATTCTCCCGGTCGATCGCGAGAAACGACGTTCGTTCGGTTGGATCGACGATCCGTCGCGGGGCGTACGAAGGCGCTAGCGGTCGGTTGGCAACAAGAAATCGAAGAAACGCGTATTAACAGCGAGTCAGAACAGTTCCCGGTCGCCATTCATTAGCAAAGTAACGAACACCCCGGCACGATCCCGGAGCGTATTACACCCCGTTATGCGCGCCGTCGCCGGGGTTTAAGGCCGATCCACGGCAGAGCACGCGACGATCCAGGAAACGCCGGCAGGCGGGATAATGCGGACGACACAAGGGGCCCTTAACAAGCTTGGACGAGGTGCATGCACGAACGCAATGCTGCACCGGCCAACTAGGCTGACTCCTCAGGACCGCCCGCATTGACGACGCCGTGAGGAACGGAGAGAACGATACACGGTGAACAGAGAGACAGAGAGAGGCCAGAGAGAAAGGGAGAGCAGCTCTAGGGAGCGTACACCTCGCGCCGGGATAATAAGAAATACGGTGCAGCCGCTAATGCACCGGTCCGAGCGGAGACTTTTTACCGCGGCGCAAAGTCGCTTCGTAAAAGACGCACCTCTCTTTATCCACACTCCTTCCGCGCCTGGAACAGCATACTCCTGTGCCCGGGCATAAATCCACAAGCCAGAAGGGACTCGGGACCGGCGCGCTCGATATGTAACGCCACGGTGAACGCGGACGAGTTTCGTAATCGGATTCTACGAATGATTATGGCGTAAGAGCCTCGGTGTAAACACACTGTTGGAACCTCTCGAAGGCTGCGTTTTACGACGCGAACGCCTCGAGCGCTGTTTCTTCGCGATTTTTATTCGTACATTAGTCTCTAACAATCTTTATAGGGGTACTATAGAATCTTTTTAAATCGATTTCTTTTTAATTGCATTTTCGTTTAACAGGTTCACTGCCCCTTCGAGAGACCACACTCATTGGAGACTAGCATACCCACGATTTTCCATACAAATTATTTTTAAAGTATTTTACCAATTGAATTTCAACTTTTCATGTGTTTTTCCTAAGTCTTATTATGGAAATTTGCTAATGTACATTGTAAACATTGTAGTAAAATAATAACTAGATCTAATAAGTAGATCTAACAAATTATAAAATATTTTCACTTGAAGAAAGTTGTGAACATTAGTAAAACGTAAATAAATATGTATACAAAATGTCGAAATTAAGAAACTCGAGCTTTTTTTGTAAAAAAAATGAAACACTAGACTGGAACAAGCCCTTATTTTAACTACTTGTAAGGAACCGAAATTGTCCAAACAAGACTTTCAAATGTTTCAACGTAGTTGACTATCAATACAAACACAACCCTGTATTTTGTCTAAAAAAATTAAATAAATCCTGTCAAGATGTACATATGACACGATACTATTAATCCACTATCATTTATCATTTTCTCGTAATTGTTATCGAAAATAAACGCTAGTCGCTACTTGACAGGAAAGGTAGAAAACAAACAAGACAAATTACGTCGATCTGCACCGTAGAATCGAAAGTTGCGACGATTATGCGAATTGTACGAACGAGATAGGCGCAGAATGGAGAAAACGTTTGTAAAGTATATATATCAACTAGTCTTTTGTTAAGTTGCGGAGTTGTGAAGCTGGAAATCGGTTTCCACAAGTCGACTAACAATTAGATTCGTGGCATTTAGATTCTCCCTAGATAACGTCCGACATCGTCCGCCTCACAACTTTCGCCTCTCATCGCCGAGATTCTCGGCTGGGTTGGAATTCTCAGCGTCGTTCATTCAGTAAGAGGAAGAACTCAGACACGAAGGACAGACAGGAGGATGCGTGACCATGCATAACGATTATCTTCAAATCATTTGTAACATAGTTGCTCGCTTCGAGTGCGTTTTCTTTACAAAGGCAAGTTTTATTATTTAAATTCGTTCGCGACATTGTCAATTTTTGTCATCGACTCTACGTATTTGTTAAAACGTACAAAGCTGTAATAGGATTAGAATCTACAGAGTAGCTCTTTTAAAAAATAATGTTTATTCCAAAGAATAGACAAGTCAGTCTTGAAAGTAAGCTTGCATTCTTTTCGATATTTTTTATATTAAACTGTGAGAACAAATAGTAATTTGTGTAACCAAGAAACAAGATATACAAAATTATAGTAAGCGATAGTAATACTTATAATAAATATTCTTATTAATAAAAATGAATTTTGGAAAGAACAAAGTGACATTTGTACAAGTAAAAATATTAACGTTAACTGGATTTTATCAATTGAAAAGTGAAAGAAAATCACGGATCTCGATAAACGGAGTACTTAAAATCGAACAACCGTGATTCCAATTTAAATTAACCAATCGATCAAACTAACGTCCATTTGAGAATAAAGAAGATTCTAAGGCAGAAAGATCGAAACAACGAACATCTCTCGAATACGAGCAGCGAGAAAAAGGAATTAATTTTTATTATGGTCCGAAAGAAAGGTACCTATAGAATCGCGTCCGATCTCACGGCTCGATCGCGTGCATCTTGTTGAGCGAAGTGTAGACGCAGTCACGAAGCTGACGCTCGGTTAAAAAGTTTCTGGAAGCTGGTGAATTGATTATTCCGCGATTCACCGTGAAGAGAGAAGGTATAACGATTCTTAAAAATTAACGAAGCCATAAAAAGCACCGAGAGCGAAACGCACGCGAGCGTGACGCAACGAGGAACCGTATTAATACAGACATCGCCGCGCAAACAACGGACGTCATTTAACCCGAAGACACTCGGAGCGATCGCTATCGGGCCGAGGAGCGCGCGATATTCAATTTGCGCAAGTTAGTCTCGGCTCGTAAGATTCAGTCGAACGATCGAGCTGTTGGTCGTCGGTTAACCGGGTGTCGTTAAGTCGGACACCGGGCTCGATGACGGATTGACGAATTTAATTACGCGAGATGGTCTATTATCCTCGTTTCAAACTGATTTCCTCCCGACAGAGATTCGCGCGCTCTCTTATTCCTTGCCCCTTCGTTTTTTTTTTTCTCCGTCCATTTTTTCCCCGCAACTCGCGTTCACGGTGAATCGACACGGCGGGAACGGACCGCAAAGGAGCGAGCAAAAAGTAAATAGGTGATGGGTTCGTTGACATTCGACCTTGACAGGTTCTCGCCGCGATAATGAAAAAAAAAAAAAGGAAAGAAAAAATCAACGGCCTCGCGTCAATGGACACACCGGACGAGAGCAAAGAGCAGCTGCCGAGGTAGCCAAGGCGTCTTTCGCGAAGACGTTCCGGACTCGTTTGGGAACCGTTCTCGCGGCGTTATTAGCCAATGCCATTAGAGGCCTAACTGTAGAGACACGATGGCTATTTGCACCGCGCGACCGCCCCTCCGGTTATATCCCTTGTCTTTGCTTCTGCGTTCGCTTGTTGCCTACGCCTCGCGGGCTCGCCGTGTCGGAGAAACTACAATTGCATCCAGTACACAGGCTGACGCTCGTAAACCCAGCGGACGCCAACTATAAAGTAATACAAACGCCGACCGAGCCTTAAGATAGTTACCTCTGTTTAGTGGCCATTAATTTTCCTACGCCGGTATTCGCAAGATATTATTGTATCACTGTATCACCGACTGGCAGCGTCGCTGACTTTCTCTGTTGGCGATACCCCCGTACCGGCTAATCGATTCGAAACTACCATTCGGCCTCCGTTGCGGGCTACGCGGAACCTGGTGCGTGTGAAACGACGTGGGTCGAAACTAAATTTCTACCCGGAGACGACGGGGATACGTACCGAAGGAAAAATCGTGGAATGTGTACAACAAGTAATATTTTTCGTTCGTAACTGCCCAAAGTAACGTTTCGTTCTATACACGGTAGAATGGAGATTCTCCCCTGGGGTCACACGTTCCTCCAGAGGACTGTACTTCTGGGGGGTCATACGTGGAAAATATAAAAACATACAAGTTTCATACGTGTTTGGTAATTATTTTCGTTAGGGTTGTGTTTCGATGCATTTCGAAATGCATTTCTAAAACTCACATTCGAATCTGTATTACAATCGGACAATGTGTAATTCGACATGGAAAAATAAGTGGAAAATGTAGAATAAACTTTTTTTTCTAAATTGTTTGATTCCACGTGACTGTCCACTATTACTACTTATACTGAAGTCGTATCTTACTGCACGTGCAGCTGATGAATTTTTAAGATAAATGTTTTCGAAAGCATTATACGAACAAATTTTATAATAGATCGTCTCATCTCGCGTGAAATAAATATTTATAATTGCCGCCTTATTTTGTCGCGTGTCGCGAAAGTCTGCTCAATGTGGAACGTACACTAAAAAATGCTTAGATACTTTTCTTTTGTAATTTGAATATTTAAAAAGTTAAATTCACGTGCATCGTGTGATAATAATGTTTGTTTATAAAAACATGTATAAGTTCTGTGAAATTTCTTATGAAACATTTAAATCCAATATAACGATTTTCTCTTGAATTCATGTACGTATCTACATGAACAATTTTTCTGTATATTGAATAGTTTTCAAAATAATTGCCTCTACACAACTATATGGGACCTACTGTATGTTAAAAAAAAAGATAAAAAAGAATTAATAAAAACTCTGAAATAAAATAAATAAAATTTTGAGAAGAATTTTTAAAGCTAGATTTCTATTTTTCTGTAATTGGTCGGTACGAGGGAAATGGAAAAGTATTTGAAATTAACGAGTGCGTCGACACGGTGAACGATAAACTACCGTTCTCGTCTGTGAATTTCTTAAAAGTTTTCACTTTCCCACGCGGCGCACGTTTACTATCCGTGTTGTGCGGCTGTGGCTTCGACTGAAATTGTACAAACGTAGTTAGGATCACGTTAATATTCGCAAAGCTGTTCGTAGATTGCGGATAACGCACAAGGGTACACAGACGTTCTGAAAATTCAATAAACTCTGAAACTTTGCTGCTTTACAAACCAATTAGTGGTAGATCATATTTCTGATACTAAATGAATTATCTTGAAATTGAATGCTAGGAACAGTAAGTTATGCTACCTTGCCTAATTCGTCTTCTTATATTTGATAAAAATCTATGGACAATTATAAATTTACATCTTCGAATTACGATAATATACAAATTGTTCTAAAAGTAAAAAAAAAATATATGTTTAAAACAATTTAACTCTTTGATAATTTAACTTGTGTCTTTTCGTCAGAGTGGCATACTCAAGAATAAAGAAGTTGGCAAAGTTTCAGAATTATACGAATCTGTCGAGTAGTCTGGGACCCTCGTTAGTCAGACATGCTCGATGCTTAACACACGTGTTAGGTTACGCCAAGCAGATCACCGTGATTATGGTCAGAGATGGGCAGAATGTTATTCGAACGATAGACAACGAAATAAATCATCTTAAAAGAATTTATTTCCAACGTTATTTCGAATCGAACAGTTATGTTATTCGTTCGTTTCTTGATTCAAAATTGAGTTTGTATTCAACGAATAACGCTTAAGAATTTGTTTATATTTTCATTTGTTGTTTGAAATTTCTATCTGAATAAGAATTTTTACCATCTCTGATTACGGTGAGACACACACACACACACGCAGTTCGAGGGTGCGCGAATCGGTTCGCGCCGATTCACGCGACGCGCTCGATAAGAACGAGAAAAGGACCATGAATGTAATTAATAATTAAGATAGTGGCAACAAAGGAATGGTTGAGTCCAGCACGCACACACCAATACCGTTACGAGCCCACATATCAGATTAAAAAGTGCACGATGAGAACGATTAAAATGCGACAAAATTTAAGGCCGACTCGAGCACGATCGAAACTTTTCGAGGCTTCGAGAGGTCGAAGCCGTCGATACTATCGTCGTCTCGGGCCGCGCGCATACGAGTTATTGTTACGAGATCAGCAGATATTAAACGGACCACAATTAATTGTATTAATGATTACACACACGGGGAGATGACCGATCGGATCGATCACGGGACGCAACGATTATTCGTGCCGTTAGTCAGCGGCAGGGTCTTGATTAAATGTGTTACACATCGATATCGAGAGCTCGAGCTTGATACAGTTAGATAGAAGTTAAGCGGAACACATTACGAGCCAATATACCATTGCTTGACTTTTCAAACCTTTCAAAATAAATATTACCGATGTACCAATAAAATGTAATTTCGTGATAGCTTGTCTTCATATTCGATCCAAATCGTGCTGCCAAAAACATTCCAAATAATTTGATTGAATTCTCTGCAATCAGGGATGAATTTTACCAATATTTCAACAAAGAAAATATTATCGACGTGCTGATGAATTTATGTAATTTCGTGATAGCAGTAGTTTCCTTTAATATTAGATCGAAATCGTGTTGCCAAATGTTTTAAAAATTCGATTTAATTTCCTGTAATGGGGGGATGAATTCGACTAATATTTTACAAACGCAAATTGTTTAGAAATTTACTAAACGTTCAAGTTTGCTACGTTGCAAAGTTGATCCAACTGGACGTAAGTTTAGCATTCTTGACGTCCTTTCGCACGAAGGGCACTGATAATTTTTCTGGAGTCGCGCGTTTCTCAGAAACATCTGACAGCACGAGATCCTCAGCGCGAAACTAGCGGCCCTGCACAAATAATTTCCATAATCTGAGATCGCTCTAGGACCTGAGCCGTATTTTTTCTGAAACGCAAGACCCCGGTGTCCTCGTTGCAATCGTTCTCGTAATCTCGCATTTTCTCCTCGCTCGAGGTCGCCGGTTTGACCGAAGTATGATACGTTATTCGTTTCTTTGTTCCCATTGAATTTTCGAAAAATCATCGTCAAACCGATACAAATTTATACCACGAATTCTATCTATCCTGATGCAACTCGAAACAAGACTGATGAAAGATGTGTATATGAAATTAATCGAAGAAAACTTTGCTATCACGAATTACATAATCTTGTTAATAATTTTACTGTTACAATTACATTTTTGTCTAAAATTATTGACAGTATTGATTCAAATTTGTTGGAATTTATGAACGTTAATACTTTCTGCAGAATTTTTGATAGAGTTCAATAAAATGCATTTGTGTACATTAACATTTCTACTCGTCATCGTGATTTCGATAACAGTGCTAAAATTCTGTAAATTTCTCTGGAATTATTGTATACAAATAACGAAATATTTTCTTGTGAGAATTCTTTGACACTCTTTTTCTTGAAACCGGAAGTTCTTGTTAAAAAAAAACAAAAAGTATAATGAATAAAATTAAAAAATTCAAGATCAAGCTAAAAATTCAATAGAAAGCTCGAAATTAATCGTACCTAGAAATACATAATTTAAAGCGAGATGTTAACACGTTGACTGCCATGTCAGTTTCCCATATCTACAAATGTCGTCTACGTTTGTTCAACTTACAATGTGAGATACATTCTTAACGACGATATTTACAATTTTACCAAGTATCAAAGTTAAAGTGACCGCCATGACAGTAAACGTGTTCAAGTATCGTCTAAACGACGCGAACGAACAGTGAGAGTCAAGCAACGTTATTCAGGCTGGTCCCGTGAGCGTTCTACCATTTCGTTTTGTTCATATGGTGTGATTGCCTGGACTCACCGATCCTCTTGACGTGGACGTCTCGATTGAAGGAGACGGTTCTCTCGGCGGGCTTCCACCCGGAGACGGAAGCCCCGGACGGATCGGGGGGTAGTAAATCGTCGGTAGGAGGGTTGCAGGCTTCTCCCTCTCTTAAAAAGTCCGAGCGCTGAACCTCGAGCATCTTCCCAGCCTTTTGCTCCCAACCATAACACACAGCCGGAACGCACCACAGTTTCCCCCTTTTTCCTCGTTTCTCTCTTTACCTCGCTACCCCCACCCAAGTGCGTTTGCCTTTCAACCCTGGCCTCTAAATGCTTCCACCCTTTTCCTTTATCTCTCTTATCTCCCCTCTCCTTCTTTCTCTTTCGATCACACCGCTAGACCCCGATCACCGACCTGTAAGCCAAGCAAAGCTGTGCTCTTAGTACCTCAACATCACCTCTGGTCGACGATATTGAGATTTACGATGTTGTTTCTTTCCGTCTTCCCGCGATAGGAAGGACGGTTTCTTTTTATCGGAGTCGCGGCTCGTTTTTCAACGTTCGTTGCGGAAAGCTTGTAAGCGTGTATACTTTTATATCCAGACGAGCGAACGCCGAGGCGTCGGTCTATTTGCGGTCGTCCTTACTGCGGTTAGAGAAATCGATTCTATTGGCGATTTAGAGTCGAACCGGGATAATGCCAGTTGCGGTCGTAAGTAAAAGTACAGGCACAAGTCCCCGGTCGATGCTTTGTTTCGCGTTTTGCCACCACCCGGACTCTGCCAGAACAGCAATTTTCTCTCGAAAGAATATCTTAAGAAGCTATCGGAATACGTTCCACCGAGGCGGTGATCGGTGACCGACGCTAAGCTTCTTGCTTGTTCGTCGGGATCCGGCGACGTGTTTTAAAAGAACATTGTTTGGAGAAAACGACTGCGGTTTCCTAGCTACGACTAGAGATTTATCTATCGGACGCCTCTCTGTGAGAATTTTATTCAACTTTCTTCGGGAAGTATGCCTTGGAAATTCATTCGAACATCTTTTTCTGCATTTCAAGAAAGCATAGAGTGAGGTGCATAACTATAACAGCACCCAGATTTGTTACTGTATTGGACTTTTCAGTTGGAATGCAAGAAAATTAATTGTACAAGTTTGAGAAGTATGTTGAACAATGATTTTCATGTAAATATTACCGAAGTTACTTCTGCGTTAAGAGTTAGGCAACTAATAAAGCAATTCCAGCTGTTGCATCCACCCAGATTTCTTACTTTATTGGACTTTTCAGTTGGAATGCAAGAAAATTAATTGTACACGTCTGAAAAGTATGTTGAACAATGAATTTCAAGTAAATATTACTGAAGTTACTTCTGCGTATAGAGTTAGGTAACTAATAAAGCAATTCTCAGCTGTTGGTGGTGTTAACGCTTTATACAGGGTGTTCGGCCACCCCTGGGAAAAATTTTAATGGGGGATTCTAGAGGCGAAAATAAGACGAAAATCAAGAATACCAATTTGTTGATGGAGGCTTCGTTAAAAAGTTATTAATAATGAAAGTTTCGTCCGTACTGAATTTTTTTCGTGAAAATGCGTAGGATTTCGGGGATATGTCTATTCACAAAAAATGATTGTAATTGACCCACGGAACCGAAAATAATTTTTCCAGAACGATTTGAAATTCTTTTTTTCGTCGAAAAATTTAGGCACCTACCCCCTGTCGATTTTTCTTAAAAATTCCTTTTTCATTTTTAGTAAATTTGTTTGACGCCCTACAGAAAAGTTGTCTAATACTTTTTTGTAGGTACCCATGAGCTCTACTTCAGAAAAAAGTTTTATTGAAATATATTCACAATTGTAGGAGTTATGAACATTTGAAAATTGGACCATTTTTATGGGGTTTTTCTTATTTTGCGGGGTCAAGGACCAACTTTTCGAATATTTTTACAATTTGTACATATTCTCTACCAAAATATGCGTAGTTTGCTTTTTTAAACATTAAAATCGTCCAATCCGTTCAGAAGTTATGACGTTTTAAAGATTCGCATGAAAATTCGGGCAGACATTTCTGCCCAGAAATTATATTTTCGGTAAGGAATTTTTTTTTCGAAAATGCGTAGGATTTCGAGGGTATGTCTATTCACCAAAAATGATTGTAATTCACCCCTGTATCTAAATATAATTTTTTTAGTATGATTTGAAATTTTTTAATTTCGTCGAAAAATTTCAATACCTACTCGAATTTTTTTCTAGAAAGTGGGTAGGATTTCGGGGGTATGTCTATTCACCAAAAATGGTTGTAATTGACCCCCGCAACCGAAAATAATTTTTCCAGAACGATTTAAAATTTATGAATTTAAATGTTAATAACTTTTTAACGAAGCCTCCATCAACAAATTGGTATTCTTGATTTTCGTCTTATTTTGGCCTCTAGAATCTCCCATTAAAATTTTTCCCAAGGGTGGCCGAAACACCCTGTATATAAGAGCAACTTTACTGATATTTACATGAAAGTCATCATTTATCAGATTCTTTAAGCTTTTATATAATCAATTTTCCTGCACTACAACTCAGATGTCCGAAACATTAAAGAAATTGGGTGGAACTATAGTTATGCACAGCACTGTATAAAAAAACACTAACATTGAATCTCGACAAGGTAACGCCAAGCACGATATGTACAATATTTTATAACTTCGCTGCTTTAAGTAAAACTTACGAGAAAATAAAATAGAAACGTCGTTTAATACAACTTAAAGAAGTCTCTATTTGTATGTGTAACTTCTTAAATTCAACTTTCTTTTAAAATCAGTAGTAATTTTATTCGCGATTTATTTTGAAAGAAACAAATAAAGTCTTTCTATCATATTTATTTCCATCGTATAAAGCAATTTTTGTAATTTAAAAGAAATTCGGCAATCGAAAACGTTAAAGATTATAATGTTTCGTGTGGTATAATTGCCGAGAAAGTCTCTGGAATTCTTTGATGCGTTATTCCGAGGGAACTTTTGCTTTCGATCGCGACATTGTTCCGACTGGCAGCTCCCTTTGAATCTGTGCGTTTCGACCGCTAATGAATTCGATTTTTCTGCGATCGCAGCAAGAACGATCGCCAGATGCGACTGTTTCTCGTGTAGGCGCGCGGCGACAAAGGCGGCTGTGTCGTTCGACGATGATCAGGATGAACGCGACGGGTGATAATGGTCTCCATTGTCGTCATGCAACCCGATGAGACATTCGAGATACGTGCAAACGGTCTATTGACAGTTGCCAGGATGACGATGACGGTGCGAAACAGTGAGAATGACTTCGTGATCGTGCGATAAGCTACCACGTAGTTTCTTATTTTACCCCATGTTTCGTAAAGCGTCATGCAAAGCTATAATCTCGAATTCCGAGCATGACGTTGGTAGAATTTTCGTAGCGACGTTATAATCTAAACGCACCTTATACGATCTCGTTGCACGGTTCGTCCAAGTTTTCACTCCGGTCTCGTACGTTTAACGGAGAAAATTAGGCAGGCCATTGTTTAAGTAATCGATTCAACTGCTTCGTTGCTAGTAGACTGCGTATGTTTATGCATTTATGGGAAACTTTAATTCCCAAGAAACTACAGAATTCACTTAATATGCAAAAATATAAGAAATACTTAAAGATACGAATTATTATATTTAGGGGTACGAATCTCCCATTTCAGTAATTCTATCAATAAAAATATGAATTTGCATGAAGATCCACAGTCTAGTAATTAACGACTATTTTACGCTATTTTGAACAGTAGTTCGAAACGTGGTAATGTTGTCCATTCTTTTCTTTGCGAAAGTATTGGCTCGATCTTAAATTGAATTGTTTTTGACAAAAAATATTTGGCACCCGGACGTAAATTTTTTGTACGTATATTTATCGACTTCTACGCGTTATAATAAATATTTCGAACGTTAGAAGTTGTAATGCACTCGTTCAAGAGAGATGTGTTTACTCTTCAAATATATAAAAGAAATTCTTTGAGTGTACTAACTATAACATTTAACAGAATATAAAATAAAAAAATTTAGCAGAATTGCAGTGTTTCGAAAAGCGGTATCGATATTGTTTCAACTTTGTTTACATCTTAGTTAAAACTGGCTCGAAAGTAATAGAGTAATGGATTCGTCCTCGGTAGAGTATTATGGAACTTTGTAAAAAATTCCAATGAATCACGTGCATTATTTCATGAAAAATTATAGGAATCTTTAACGTTGTTTTTCCTCGTTGGTAATGAATTCGAAATCGATATTCTAGGCAAAGAAATAATCAAGGAAACTGTTGCGTAACTCGCTTCTCGGACTAGTGTAAAGCAATATTTGGTCATACGTAAGAGTACCACGATCGCAATACTGCGTATTTATTACACCAAAGTTATAAATAATACGAAATCAAGTATCCAGTAAATAAATAATAAATATAGATACGGATAACTATACGTTTACGGTACAAGGACAAGGTGCAACTGTATATTGTTATTGATCTAATTTTAAATATGAAGAGCGATATGAAAGAGATAATATTTAGCTGATGAAGTATGTCTAGTCATAGGTTCGAATACTTTATCGAAGCGATGATTTCCGTTTATTGCTCGAATGAAATGCGCGATCAAACGTCATCTCGTTGACTATGTTATTTGCAACAATGCCATAACAGCATCTGCAACTGCGACAGCGACGAACAGTACATTCAGAAAAACGAAAGATAATAAGATCGTCTTGCGTAACAAGTAACGATCTTTCGTATCTCACGTTAGATGAATAAACGTAATTATATCAATTGAATTAATTGGATAGAACATGACAATTAACTGGACACTTTTTGTCTATTCTGTGGCTCTTGTTATAAAAGAAAAACAGGAAGTGGTACAATATCCTCATACGAAAACATGTAGACGAAAGATCGCAGGAGATAGACAAATGAACACAAGGAAGTGAAACAGCCTGTTGCGTTTGCAAGCTTGCAACAAGAAACTACTGAAACACCAGACGTCGAAAAGGAAGATGAGAAGTTAGGAAACATTCTGAGGATTAAAGATGTAACTAATAATGGGACGAATACATTGAAAGTCGAAGAATCGAAGAGTTTGCTAGCGCCAGAGTAGAGAGTGCAAGTGAAAATGTGGAAATTAGCGAGAGTTAAAAGAATTTATTATATAAGAACCTACTGCAAATAAATATAGAAACATTATCACTGTCTATTGTTGTATTTCCAGTGTCATTAAATGCACTGTTGCTGTTCGGAACTGTTAATACCTCGATATCAAATAACAATAAAATAACGATGTACCTCCTATGATTGTCTAATCATGACAATTAGCTTAGACTCTTTCGAAGTCATACTGTCGGTCAAAACATTTTGTTAAATAGTAAATTACATTGAAAATGTTATCAGTTACTTTCTGGACTTATGCTATGTCCGGTACTAGGGGACGCCTAATGATCTGTTCAAATTCTATACCAAAGTTTAATCAAAGTTTCAATCAACTATTATTTGTTTCGTTGCTTTACATTGATTTCCAATATTGTTAAATTATAAATAAAACACTATGGAAGACATAAAATGTTATATTTTTTTAGTGATTTAAAAAAAACTTTAAGTGTCCGGTACTGGGGGTCTTATTTCTGAAGTCTAAAAAAGTACATCGGAGCAAAAGTCACGCGGCGCGTTTCTCGAGTTTCCATGAATCCGTAATTACGCGTTAAATCGTCCCGCCTAGAACGCGGCGCGATTGCATTGAGAACGTCTCTAAAAATACCGCTGATGTCGATCCGCGGCGCGGTGCACCGCCTAATGAAATACATGGCCGACTTCCGATTATCAGCCCCGGGTTGCAACGTCGCCGCCTCTCGATCCTTTCTGCAGAATCACCTTCGCTTTCCGAACAGGGGGCCTCCTCGTTGGGACCGCGGCAAAGAGGGGGAAGAGAGAGACATGGGGCCCGTCGCGCGTGATTTCAGATTCACCGCGCGTTTTCGTCTATCCGCGAGGGATCTCGGTCGCCCTTCGAGCGCGCAGGGCTGACCTCGTCTTCTACCTCATCTCTCAAGGCCATCTAATCGCGACACGTCCGCTTCGAGCACGTAGCCAGGGTTAGCCCCTGTCGCTCAACGACTTTATTAGCCCCTCGCGGAAGGGACGGCACGCACGCCAGCTTTAAATGAGACAATTCGCATGACCGCGATCAGGGGATTAAGATACACCCCGGGACCGAGGCCCGGGGCCATATTTGGCGACGAGGCCCTCCTGTCGTCTCGACGGACCCACCCGGGGGCCCACGGACGCGTCGCGGGACGTGGTGTTGACTCTCGTCGCCATAAATACGACGTTACTTGTTTTTTTTGCATCACGTATTCGGGGGATTCGCGACTGGCACAACTGTCACACCCCCTCCCCCAACGAGGAGAGATCCAAAATTGTCTCTCTCCGATTTTAATCTTTTTTTGCACGATGACGGATCGCATAGGTTTGTAGAGTCTTGCGACAAAGTATCACTTAGTAGTAATTACCACTCGAACTTGTCATGATGTCTCGTATATTAAAATTAACACATTTTCATATTCTCGAGGTATTCGTGAAATGACTCTTTTTTTGTGGGCATTGCATCTATGAACGAATTTAAACAAAATTGAGTAGGATACATTTGAAAAGTTACTTCGTAATTAAATCGTACGCCAAGAGGTTTGTGGTGACTTGATAAGGGAGATAGGAGATAGAAGGAGGAAAGGAAAGGTCACGATATTCGCGAACTCGCTACAAGATATTCAGTTAAACAGTGTATGTATGGAAACGAAAGGGTCGTTTGAGCGCTTGTGAGAGAGACAAGAGCGTAGCCCTCTGGTGGCCAGTATGGGATGTGTCTCCAGTTAATATGAAATTTACGAAGAATATTTATGCTTTCGAGTTATATATAATTTGACTAGAAATTATATATAATTGAACTTTTTATTTGGACGTTCGAATTAAATTTTTTATAATATTCGACGAAATACTGACCCACGAAAATGGCTTTGAAATTCCCTCAGTTTTACCGACGATTGCATCATATTTATTCGGTTTACGTCTGCAGTTTCAAAGAAGCTAGACTTTGTCTTTCGAAACTATAGAAAGACGGTGTTTTCAAACGTTACGACGACGTTGTTTCGGCGCGAGATGATGTCAGAAACGGAGGTAATAAAACACGTGATTCTAAGATTGACGCACGAACGGTGAGAAAGATCGAGAAGAGTTTACGACTCGGATGTGTGAAAATAATTGTTCCCTTTGGATTTCGGCGATTTATTGCTCGTCATTGCTATTGTTGCTCTTTTATTTGACAAACAGGAGTATTAATATTGTTTAGTTTAAATTATTAAAAAAACCTGACAAGAGAATTTGCTTAATAAGTATTGTACACTGAGTACGATAAAATAGAAATATTAAAAGGTGTGAAATTATTTACGTTCTTTAAGTTTGGATAGTTTCGTGTTTAAAACGAGCGTGAGTTGGTTTCGGCGTTGCGCGTGATTCGGTTCTTGAAAAGATAAGCGGGCACAGGTTGTCAGTACATAAAATACAAACTCGCTATAGCTCGGATACAAGGCGAAACAGGACATTTGTTTATCCAAACTTATTTTACTGTTTTCGAATGCTAGAACCATACCTGAAGTAGGTCTCGCATATTACGGGGAACCTTGTACATAAAGTACAGAAGCAAATATTGCGAATGCAAAGGAAAGCCTTGAAACTTTATGACGACGTTTACAGTCAGTCGCAAAAGTCTACATACAACCTATAAATTCCAGTATCACAGACGAGAGTTTCGATAACTCTATACGGTATTAAATTTCTCGGTTTAAATTAGATATATTTTGGAAGAATATTCGCTAAACTCATTTGTGAGAAAATATCAAGTATAAAATACAGTGTCTATCAAAATTATTCTCATCATTAAAATAATACGAATCTTGTTTAATATTCTATTCTTTCTTGTTTTTCTAGATTTTTATAGGACTCACATGTTATTACATATATTACAAACGCGTATATTTAACCAATCAGCTGTGTTTGACGACTACATCCGTCATGCGTAAAATTTAGTTACCATTCGCTATTTAAATTGCAATTTTAGCGAAAACAAAAATATATTCGTAAATTTCAAAACGAAATAAAACGCCACAGCTGACTGGTTAAAAGCGTATTTTGAAAAACTACAAAAATATAAAAAACTACGCATGTGTTAAGAGAGAATCCTACGAAATATTGATTTTCTTCGTTTAAAAAAAAGGAGCAGTTTTTAAATGAAAAACGTGAACTCGAATTCTTTTCTTTTGTTTTAATTAGAGGTGTAATCTGTCCGAATTCCGTGATTCGTCTTGTATGGATTTGCGCGTGGTACTTGAAGCGCGAGTAGAAAACGGCCATAATCAACCGATCGCGCTTATGGCGAGCCAAGAGGAACGTGTTAACACGGAAGAAGGTAATAAAAATTCGCGTCCTCGAATCCGTTAAAAAGCATCGTGATCGACGCCAACTGATTTCGCGACGTATACAACCTTGAAGCAACCCTTTCGCGGCTGCGTGGTAATCAAGAACGCTGGCAATAAAGCCGCCGTTACCAGAATGTACGATATGATTCTCTAGCGTTCTTCGACCACAACTTCGGCGCAATAAACAGTCACGTGTCTACCGTAAATATTTAGCGCCTTACCCTGCCTGTTTTATTGTTCGCCGGCCGCCGCGGCCCGTCCATTCAATGATTCAATGATAAAATCGAAGGATCGCGCCTGTAGCAACGACAGTACCCCGTCGGCTGGTTCTTTAATATCGTCGAAGAAAAATGACGAGCAATCGGCGAACGGTGACTTCGGGCTTGCTCGATGCTAAATCGCGTCGATTACTTTGTAAAAGTACTTTTCGAAACATTTCACTGCGTCGCCTTAAATATTCCACCCACTGTGCTTGTAAATAAACTGGAAACATACAGGGTCTTCGGCCAACCCTGGGAAAAATTTTAATGGGAGATACTAGAGGCCAAAATAAGACGAAAATCAAGAATATAAACTTCTTGACTGAGGCTTTGTTAAAAAGTTATTAACAATTAAATTGAAAAATTTCAAATCGTTCTGGAAAAATTATATTTAGTTGCAGGGGTCAATTACAATAATTTTTGGTCATTACACATACCCCCAAAATCCAACGCACTTTCAAGAAAAAAATTCGAATAGGCGGTGAAATTTTTCGACAGAATTAAAAAATTTCAAATCGTTTTGGAAAAATTATTCTCGATTGCGGGGGTCAATTACAATTATTTTTGGTGAATAGACATACCCCCGAAATCTTGCGCATTTTCGAGAAAAAAATTCAGTACAGGCGGAATTTTAAACGTTAATAACTTTTTAACGAAGCCTCAATCAACAAATTGGTATTCTTGATTTTCGTCTTATTTTGGCCTCTAGAATCTTCCATTAAAATTTTTCCCAGGGGTGGCCGAACACCCTGTATATTGGGAATATTTAAAATAATTTTAGATTCACTTTAACCCTTGATGTTGATTTTTACCAAATTGGTAAATGGAGATCAACTTTCCTTTAAAGCATTTAAAGAATAATGAGCTAATGGAGGATTACGTAAATTTTTAAATAATTACTAATATTGTACAGTATTAGTTTTGTGGCGATCCCAATTGAGGATTAAGCGATTTAAAAGTGAATTTAATACTTTTATAAATAGACCTACACTTGTGGAGTTCAGACATTTATCGAATACATTTTTTATGTCCAAGATGAATTTGAATTTTGTGTGTTAAAAAAAATTCTAAACGTTCGATTATGTGAAAATCTGTGCCAGATCATTTTTTTGAGTTTTTGGTAACATTTATCAAGACAAATTTAATCATTCAAGGTCTTCGAAGGTCACTTTTGTGTTTATTAAGATATTACAGATGCATGGGTCACGAACATCGCCTTTGAATACTTCTAAGCTTGCTATCGATATCGGTAGATTGAAACTAAACAGATACTGATGGATACTTCTCATCGTGTAAACGACGAGAGATGAAAAGATCAGTCCTAGAAGGAATTACGGGTCATACTGGGTCAACCATTATACTCAGTATTCTTAAGGCCTTTGACTAACCAACAATTACTCGACACTGTCCACATTCCCCTTACTCATGCTATCACATTCCTCTTAACCCGCGACTGATCTTTCTAGCTCCCATCCTTTATTCGCGTTTGATTGTCGTTGAATAATGACCGTAACTGCATAAATTATACGCGTCGTGTTCCGGGAGTAAACGACAATACCGTGTCAGTAGATTCTAAAGATAATCGTGACTGGGAATGGATTATATCGCCACGTGTCGAAGTCGTATCAATTACTGAAATATGAACATTTCAATACTGTGGTGGAAAAACTATCCCGATGCTGTTAGAGTAGTTACTAAATTTCATGCTGTCCAGAGGTAGACGAAATTTTATTTGAACAATAGATAATCGACAAAACCAACATATACTTTTATTCATTCGTTATTCGAATTTCCTTTATCTAAAATTCTAAAGATATTAACCTTCTGGTTCTGAACTCGTAAGATCTTCAAAATTAACGCACCATTGTAAAACAAGACAATTTGGAGTTTGAAAGTCAAGTTGATTCAGAAATAATTTTAAAGAAACGAATAATGATATTATTTTAGTTCTGTCGAATTTTGGTTGGAGAATAAAAATTTGCCTTTGTCGTTGCTGTATTAAGAGTTAGGACTTTATTTGCACTTATTTATAAATTAAACCGATGATGTGACAGTCGATAACTCGTTTCCAAGGGAATTTGTTTCGCGGGACCGAATTCATGGGGCTTCTTATGTTTCATGGTCGTTAATTGTTTTGGGGTTGGACCATCCAAGTCCATTTTACAGTTAATATCGAGGCTGCCTAATAAATTCGCGTGAACGCCGTGGCTGTTCCTGAAAACTGCTCGTTACGGGCGAACAACCAACGAAAACACGTCGTTAGGAATGCAAATCTCCAAGATTCGGTGTTTGGACCGCGGCTATCGAGGAATCAGAATACCTTCTGTCACTGTGACTGCATCACGGATGTTTACGGCACGTTTGCGATAATGTTGTCGAAATTGTCAGGGTAGAAATACGAGAGTCGATCTTGGACATTGAATAGGACCGGTTGCATCGAGCTGCCTTTGCCAGACATTTTACTGTTTCGTAATTAAACGACTTGAAATATTTGGGGTGGATTTCAGTACACGAGAAAACTTCTGTCAACTATTTTACACTCGATCAGTCATTAAAGTTTTAACTTTTTACGCGTACATATTTCAGAAATAAATTATTCAGGCCCCTGGGTACGTTTTCAAAATAAAATAGTGATTGATGAACGGCTGGAAATAAATTTGGTTCCTCGTTGGGATCTATTTTTGAAGAATTTTATGATAAAATATTGCAAGTCAAACAACGACATTAGGTTTTCAGGTTTATTTTCGGAAAAATTTAATCAATGGATCTTAATAAAGTTTTGTCGTGATCCAAGTAAATAATTTTTGAACAATTATATATTTATACAGGGTGTTCGGCCACCCTTGGGAAAAATTTTAATGGGGGATTCTAGAATATCAATTTGTTGATTGAGGCTTCGCTGAAAAGTTATTAAAAAATTTCAAATTGTTTTAAAAAAATTATTTTTGATTGCAGGAGTTAATTTCAATCATTTTTTGTGAATAGACATACCATCGAAATCCTAACCATTTTTGAAAAAAAAATTAATTACTGAAAATATAATGTCTGACTATCTCTATCTGTTACCCTGAAAATTAAAAGATTCAAATAATTCTGAAAAAAATTATTTTCGATTGCAGGGCTCAATTTCAATCATTTTTGGTGAATACACATACACCCAAAATCCTACGTACTTTCGAGAAAAAAATTCTTTACCGAAAATATACTATGTGGAAATGTTTCTATAACTTTTTAACGAAGCCTCAACCAATAAATTAGTATCCTTGATTTTTGTCTTATTTTGGCCTCTAGAATCTCCCATTAAAATTTTTTCCAGGGTTGGCCGAACACCCTGTGTAGTACATAATTACTTGCAGAAATTATAATAAATAGCATTGCAGGACAAAGCTTTTCTAAGGTATATATTAATATCAAAAATTTATTATCAATTCAGCTCTCAACCCTGCCTTTAAAAATAATTATTTGATTATAGTTCGACTATTTTATTCAGTTACCGACGCAAGCAACAAATTTTTCTATATTAAATTTAATTCGAACTGAACGTTTCGACTCTAGTTCGAGTGACCGTCAACTAAACAAAATTAAAAACATAATATAAGAAAATGAAAATAAATTAGAGACGAAGCTATCTACTTTAAGAATACTACTGTGACAATATTAGCGATACTGATGGTGCAACCAAGGATGTGATTCTACATGAAAAAAACAAATCGAAAATAAAGAATACAAATTTTTCATTCGAAGCTTTCTTTTCGAGATAATAGAATTTGACCATTAGTACTATATTTGCACTATAGTACTATCTTTTCGTTTTTTCCGCGAGACCGAGCAAACGTTATCGAGGGATCACTCTCTTTTAAAATCAACACTTTCACACATCTTGTCCCGTTGCACGCGCGAACAAATTTAAATAAAATTAAATACGTTTCAGGGAATCGTAATTAAATTGTTTTGTCTCGGGAAACGATCGAAATGATCGAGCCGATCGAACCGCGTCGCGTCGGAGCCGTTTCGTTCCGATCACTTTCGAAGATTTCCCGCTCGATGGGCGCCGCGCGCACCACAACGTGTCCCACTGACACAGTTCGAATGCGCCAAGGTCGGTGGTTCGTGCACCGAATCGTGATCATCCCGCGGCCGCCATCCCTTTTTCCCTCCATTCACGGCGGTTTCGAACGGGCTCTCGCGTCGCGACGGATTTCGAGCGCAATAAAAGACGAAGGAGATTCGGTCACGGCTGAGCCGCGGGGATTCGCACGTCAGGCCGAGGCGCGATCTTCATTCCGCGGACCTTGCTGCGAGCGGACAGGCGAAACAAAAGAGCGAGCAGAAGAAAGAGAGAAAATAGAGGCAAAAGGATTGAGCTGTTCATAAGCCCTCGCGCGGCGTCTATTTCTGGACTTAACGATGAACGTCCCGAGAAGGACGCTGAAACTGGACGATGGTGCCTCGTAATTGTATCAAACTCCACGTGGCCCTTTTATTGAGCGTCAAGACCCCCTCCCTTCAATTTTTATTCGAACCGCGCGCGTTTCAACGGACACCCCTGATTTGCATTTCGCGTTCTAACAGTCGTTTTCTACCGCGTTCCACGGGAAATTTATCGGTTCGTTCTTTAACTGCAAATTTTACGAGACCGATGAAATCACACGCCGCGGAACAGTTCCATTTAATTATGGACTATCGCTATAGAATTATCAATGTTTCACGTAATTAGATGCGCCATTAGGGACGTTTATTCGCGCACAATAAATTCGTTGGGGGTTGAACGAAAGTTTCGGTATCGTTTGTTTATCGGCACGTTGATAATCGACCAATTTATTGCAAGAAAATCGCGCGAAACACTTGGAAAAGTTTTGCTCGACCAGTGCACGTCGATGGATTAGACGATTCTTTTTCTTAACCAACGTTTGGTGAAACGTGAAGTTATTTATATTGTATGCAATTTTCAAAATAGACATTTTTATATTACTGTATAAGAATATTTACAATAATTATTTATCAATAATGTTGTACTCGAAAATTGCAATTTTTTTTTTATCAAAACTTTCTAATAGAATTATGGAACTTGACTAGTCAATGTTTTCTCATATTTATAAATTACTCTATACAAGTTTTAAAATAAGAAAATCCTCGAGACAATATAGAGACTCTTCAATAGCTAAGCTGAAAAATGATATAATAGACGTTGACAAATTTTGTTTAACTTTTTAAAGTCTAAACGCAGGGTTAAGTTTGTATAAATAATAATCAACTACTTTTTATCTATATTTGGTCAATAATGTTATGTGAATTAATGTAATTCTTCCTACCTAGGTAGTAAAATTGAATTATTTTGAATATAAACTACTGTGTATAAAATGTCCTGTCTTTTATCTTTCACAAATTTAAGAAAATCTGTCAACGTATACGATATTATCTTTCAAATTAATAATTGAAGGAAACTCAATACACAGAGTCAGAAACGTTATTGTTTTACTAAATTTTAAACAAACATGGCGTCACAATGTCTTGATGCTTTTTCAGAAAATATTATTCAAAATATATTTATATATTCTTCCAAGATTTTTCAATTTCATCGCTGATTTTCATAACTATTTTTCCATCAAATTGAAAATGAATGAGATGATCGAATGGAAAACTCCGACACTAGCACATATTTTACACAAAGACGGAAAAGAATACTTCCCTAACAGAAATCCATTGAAGAGTTAAAAGGAAAAAGATGAACGCACGTATCTAAATTTACACATTGTCATTTTTTAACCAAAGATTGTAAATATGTACAACGTTAACACTCTTGGTGATCACATCGTTCCTAAAAAACGTTAAATGTAAAAGCACAAGAAAATTTAACGAACAATTTAAATCACATCGAAAGAATTTCCAACGTTTCTATATTTCTAACAGAAATAAATCTACTGCAAAAACTATGTGCATGTCATATCACTACAGTAGACACGCCATGAGTCGTCTTAAACAAAAAAGAATACTACCATGTTCGAAATTTATCTCATTTTTGCACTCTTGGATGTTGACTTGAATTTCAATTTGAAACGTTTCGTATAAAACTGGTCATCAGTTTTTAAAGAAATTGAATTCGAATAGCACTTCAACTTGAATCGAACATTTTATGAATTTAAACACTTTGTTTCTTTGCACTGTATCTGCTTGATAAGTCACTTTCCATCGTAATAACTCAACAACATTTTGACTGCCCATAATTTTCATCTCCAATTTAATTTCCACCTCGACTGCCACTCAATTTCATAAAACTCTTTTTGGTCGTCTGTTCGGATATTTGTACATTCACTTCGATATCTTCGTCTTAACTAATCGGATCGAAAATTTCAAACACTCATTAGATTGTAGTAATTTATATTTTGAGACATAAATATTGGTCAAATGCGAGTAACATGTGACAGTCGATGAATTAAAGTTATCAAACGGAGATTTTAACAAGACTAGATCGAAAACATCTGAATCGTCAGGACGATTAAGGTTAAATCAAAACAATTAATCACATTAATCAGGCCTAGCCTGAGCGATCAAAGCATCCGTTACCACGCGTTAATTGATCTTTTAGTTAACGAGATACTGCCCTCCCGAGTTTTGGTTTTCCTATCGTAAACGAGATTTAATCTGGCCGCGGAGCAAATCACACACGTTCTCGTCCCGTAATCTATTCGCGATGAAAGTCGTTTCCCTTTCGATTAACGTCTCTCGTTACCGAGCGTTTGACAAGCACGACGCGCGAAGCCGCGTATTAGGTACTCAGTGTCGTGTCATGACCAGGATAATTATGGTGATTTCATTGTGAAGGTGATCCGTCGATCCGGCGTCGTAACGAATGACAACAACGATGGGACAGAGTTTGCTCTTCGAGGGACGAGATGTTCGTTTCGCGAGCCAACCGAGTTAGCTAAACGTTTCACACATGTTACATGTTGTCGCGTAACCCGAATTCCCAAGGCTGTCAAAGGCAAACACCACCGACAGCCTCGATAACTTAGCATTTTATCTAGCACCAAGCTACTAACGTTGCACTGCACTTTGGAACAGCACTCGTGGCCTTGATCGACATTACTGCGTACGATGGATCTATCGGTTCACTTCCCTCAAAGAGGAAACCCGTCCAGAGACGAATCTCCTCGATCGCGTTTCCGTATCGTCCAAGACCGATATGTCAGGACCGAGCGTCGACGACGAGTCAATCCGCCTCGGAGGAGGCTCGAGTCGCGTTAGTACGCACCCCCAACGTACCCCTTTACAGCGTATCGTTCGAACTTCAGAATTCAATTTACCTTCACTGGTACAGTAGCATTCCGATCGGTAATGCCTCTGGTGTACTGTTTAAGGATATCCCCGGAGCGGTTCTCCGCCAAGTACCAGCAAGAAGAGGAGCGCGAACGAGGATGAGAGAACCCGGCTCGCGGTTATACCGAACAAAACACTCTCACGTACAGCAACTGTCACTGCTGCCGAGGCAGCCGGGTGTCTCGTCCCGTAGGACCGGCGAGACAAACACCTTGCGCCCGATCCTGATCCGATGCGACGTCGCAAGAACGATTATCATCGATCATCGATCGGCCAAGGGTCTTGCTAGCGCCTGTCGGCGTTCCTCGTTACGTTTTCTTCTGCACTGCTCCCGTGTTCTCGTTCGTCGACGCGCGCTACCGAAACGCCGACACTCGAAAAACGAAAACTTCCCAACAGAACCGTCTTCCGACACTTTTCTCCCCCTGGGGTCACTCGCTGATACCGCACGCGCGTTCCTCTTCGCTTTGCGTTTGAAAAAAAAAAATTGAAAAAAAAAAAAAAAAAAATAAAACCAACTGATTCGTGCGGACGAGGAGGGTGGGTGTATCCGCCGACTGGTTCCCCCCGTTGTTGCGTGTCACTCGGTCGATTCGTTTGCACCGACTACGGCTCGTTAGGTAATCCCGGACCTGAAACGCGCTTGGTGGCTACCACTCCGGCACGCACCGTTCTCCGCCGAGCGCCGAAGAACTAATAAAAGCTGGGACCCAGCTTGATACTGCGTAGGCCGCTTACTACTCCTTCCACCGCGGCACCGTCCTATCCCACCGACGTGCCGGACCGGGCCCCGACAGAGACAGGCAGGAGAGAATGCACCAACGGACGGACGGACAGACGGACAGACGGACGAACGCGCGCGGCACGGACGCGGACGGTCCACACAACGGACAAACCCGACGGACATAAGGACTTTAAACAGGTATACACACACGGTGCACGCTTGGTGGGTAGTACCCGGCTTGCCCGATCCTCCGCAGTTACTGCTCGTTGCTCCTGGCTGCGCACGTTTGTCGCTGCTCCCTGGCCTGGCCTCGCCTTGCCTCTGCGCTTCGCCAACGGTCGTCACTCGGTCAAGGTCCCCCAACCAAAAACCTGCACTCTGGCTGACAGGGATCCTAAACGAAACTCGGTTAACCAACGCGTTGGTTGCAGTGATTCGCTGGAGAACGGTTACAGAGTTTAACCTCTAGCCGAGCCCGACTCGTTATTGATGATATGTATCGCAATCGTGGGGCTACTTACTCGTCATCGAGTCTTATTTATTAAAATCAACAGATTTTTACATTCACGAAGTATTCCTCTCGATCTCAATTATTTTACTTAATGTTGATTTTTACCAAATTGGTAAATGGAAATTAAATTTCAATGGGAGATTCTAGAGGCCAAAGTAAGACAAAAATCAAAAGTACCAATTTGAAATGCTTCGAAGTATCGTAAATCAGTAAACAGACAGATTATGACGCAACGGGATAATGAAAATAATTTTGGCCAGATGGATGGATGAAGCAAATATCCCACTGTGCGTTGCGTCGTCTTGTAGCCGATGATTCGATCCATGGACAACGCTATACTTGGAGCGACGCAGCCTCGCGTGCGAGGGTGGCAGAGATCGCCTCTTGGACTCGATTCGCTTGGTCTCGTCGCGAAGGTGAGGTGGAGTCGAACGATGATGGTCGACTGATGCGTTCGCAGCGTGGACTATATGGCACTTATGGGCTGCGTTGGTTAGAAAGACGATTGAGACATCGAACGGTAGGCGACGATACGAGAAAATGTGAGAGGCCGACGTGAAGAATAGTGGAGGACGCGGGTTTAGAGAATATGGGCCGAGTGTGGGATTCTCGATGATTCCAGAACGTTTCGTACTCGAGGTGTTGGATTATACTAGGTGTTACGTTAAATGCGCAATATATTAAAAGTCAATTTCGTCCAAACTGTACCACACAAGAATAAATTGTCATCCGTCAAAGTCGAGTGTTTGGTAAGAAATACGTTGCAATTGTATTTTCTTGGTAGTTTGCAATAGTTCGGTTTCATTTTTAGATAAAGGTTTTGCGCGTGAAATGCCATTAAAAATCAACAATAGCGGCGATTAGGAATTACGAAAGAGATCCATAGGTAACTATCGATCTCCGGGAGTTTATCATTCGAGAACGTGTTTGTCCTCTCGATGTATACAGATGTTAACGCGAAAGTAGACAGAGGGATCGGTAACCTTGTAACGGACACGCAGGGGCGAGCTGCGAAGAGAAGATTGTGCATCGCTAAGTATCAAGGGTGTAGCGGCAAGGTCCGACAGAGTACAATTACAGGTGATTGAGGATCGGTCTTGTTTCTATTTTACTCGATTTCTGCGAGTAGTTAGCCTGATCCGCGACGGACCAATCACAATGTCGACTCTTAGCGGATCGAGCGTATTATGATTGGCGTAATCATCGCATGGGGCGAATCAACGGTAGTCCGGTATATAAATAATTGAGCTTTAAAGTCGATCTACGTGCCGTTGATCTAGCTGATGAAGGGTGGACGAGTACCGGAGCACTCGTGGGACGCGCCAAGTAATAGACGAGTGTTATTGCGTAGCGTGATGATGAGGAGCTGTTTGATCCTTTACGACGTATACCCGATGTCGTTCGACGGGGGGAAAATAACTTTACGCGAAAAACGGGATTAGTAAAAATCGTTTGTTATTGCTTAATCAACGTCTGTCGCCGGATGAACGAAATACCAGTTATGCGGTCATTGAGTGTCGCCGGTTCTGGGACAGGATGTCGTGAAAAGGAAGTTACGCTAGGTATTGCGGAGAACGAGAATGATGTGGTTAGAAGAAACTTCTATAGGCAATGATTTTCTCGATCGTTGTATAGTCTCCGAGATTCGTTTGAAAAAACAGTTTAAACGTAGCAGGTTGATTTTTTAATCGTATTGCGTAATCGAGAATAATACTTTTTCTACTACGAGAAACCGACATAATATTATAAATTTGTTCATAATTTAGAAACACATTAATTTTATTTAAATGGTTATTTCCCGTGTAACTCGTTCAGACTCGAATTCTTTAAACGGTATGCTACATACTCGCGTGGACGCTGCAAGCAGTTGGCATTGGAGCTGTTCGAGATCTTGGAAAACCGGGACGAGACTGGAATATTCGAGATTGTCTAGTCGCGTATTGTGGGATTCTCGTATGTTCTGGAATCTTGACCAGCTTTAGTTTGTACCCACTGTTGAAACGCTCATGTTAATGCGTAATGCCTCGCGCGTAGCAATGAGCACATTGTAAGATGCAATAAATAATAAAGATTAAATTTCTCAAAGTACCGTAACACGCGACTTAAAGCATCTTGTATTTTATAATTTCTTATTTTCTTTATCTGTTGGATGCTCAGGGTTAAGAGCAACGTATTATATTTTACGAGCGTGCACTTCAATACCTTTTTTTACCTCTCAGGAGTGCTTCTGACTCGGTAAATAAAAATCTCTGTTGTAGTAAACAGAATCAACCCATTAGATGATGTAACGAATCATTCGATATAATAAAAAATCAAGTACAATTGCAACACCTGACGTAAATCACATTTTTAGCATCTCATTCAAATTTTCACCTTTTACCTAAAATTGTGAACCTCGACGCGCGTAGAACGCTGCAAACGCGTTGCATGAACCAAACCCAGTGGCCCGTTTCATCCACAGAGCGTCGATCGTCCGTAAAAATGATAGCCGTTTGGTTACAATGTTCGAAACGCGCGCGAACAGCGAACGATCGCACCTGATCGGCTTACGCGGTTACGAGAAGCTTAGAAACGTTCGCGGCCGTGATTTATGATAGTTCGAGGTGTTCACCGGTGGCGGTGGTATGCCAGTACCGTAGACACTTGACGGGTCAAAGTTTCACCCTTCCGTGCTGGACCAGGGGCCCGGTTCACACACGTGATTGGCGTGCGTAAATGGGTGGCGACTAAACTGGTGGAACCAAGCAACAACAACGAACAGGATTTTCGAGATGATGATGATAATGATGATGATGATGACGATAATGATGATGATGCCTGTGGTAGCGATGTCGGTGACTGAAATGGAAGGCGGGGAGGGGTCTGGGCCGTGCAAGTTCAACTATACGACGGTCTCTTTCCCTCTCTTTATCTCGGTTTCGAATGAGTCGGCCTTGAACTTACCGGGCGCTCCTCTCCCGGTGCTAATGAAGAGTCAGACTGGAAAGTCCTCCGCGCGGTGGACAGACGTCTCTAATTGGCCCCACCACCGGACCACCGCCAGAACGTGGAAAGCCGTCCGTTTAAACCGGAGAAGTTATTTTCACTTTCTATCCGGCGGCCGTCAAGTAGGAACACGGGATACGCCGCGTAATTGTACGTGTTTCGCTGTGGTGGAAACGACGCGGTTGAAGTTCGAGCGCTCGCGGATCGACCGGTAGGCCGTGGATGTGATGTAACCGAGCAACAGCACACAGTGGGTGTTCTATCTACGATTGTTCGATGCCTCGTTGCGTCAGTTCAATGCGTCTATATGACAGATGTGACAGATCTATAGGGTAACCTGCCGTCGAACGGTTCACTTTACGACTTTGTCGTATAGCCTATGACTAATTACAGCATCGGAAATTAAACGGTTCGATCTTTTCCTGCACGGCTGCCGCTACGAATTAATTCTGACGCGGCTCGTTGCATTGGAAGAATACTTTATACGGAACGAAAGCTGTTTTACGGGGAAAATTTAATTTTCAAATATAGTGTGTTGACTCCTTTAGTTCCTTGGCGTACGATTTAATTCCAGATAATTTTTCTAATGTATGTTATTTGATTTTGTTTAAATTTGCTCGTACAAAATATGGCCACGAAAACGAATAGATTTGTTTTACGAATACGAATGAACGTAAAAATGTATTGATTGTGATACATACATAAGACTTGATGAGTGATTGTGAAATTTGACATCAAGATCTCGTCATTGTACGGCAAGGGATTATTAACAAATATGTCCTCCTTTGACTGCTGCTACGAATTAATTTTAATACAGCTCATTGCATTGGAACAATATTTTAATCGGAATGGAAGCAGTTTTATGGAGAAGTAAAATATTGCCTGTTGACCTTTAATAACAAATATATCCTCCTTCGACTGCTGCTAAGAATTAATTTTGACTTATTGCATTGGGAAAATATTTTCTTCGGAATAGAAACTGTTTTATGGAGAAATAATTGCATCAGAAGAATATTTTATTCGGTATGGCAGCTGTTTTATGGAGAAATAAAATATTGCGCGTCGACTCTTTAATAACGAATATGTCCTACTTTGACTGCTGCTGAGAATTAATTTTAACACGACCTATTGCATTGGAAAAATACTTCTTTCGGAGTAGAAACTGCTTTATGGAGAAATAATTGCATCAGAAGAGTATTTTATTCGAAATGGAAGCTGTTTTATTGAGAAATAAAATATGGCATATTGACTTTTTGATAACAAATATGTCGTTTGACTGTTACGTAATTCACATGTAGGCGACAAGACTTTTCACTTTGGAATTAAAACAACCTCAAGCTGAAATATCGAAGGTAATAAATTTGGATAGCATAACATAAAACAATTTGTTCTTTTTCCTTTGGGTTTAACGTCGTATCGACTGTAAGGTCATTAGCGACAAATTCTATCCACAGGTTTTCTATGGGCGAATGTCTGGACCAGACTAAATAACATAGACACCGTGTGGAGACATACATTGATGAGAAATATAGCGAGTTTTAGATGAGAATTTTCTACAATTTCAATTTTCTTTAACTCCTCTGTGCTTGCAATTTTGTATCAAAACACGAGACGTTTTTCATTAACCTATAAATACCTTGATCGCCTTTACGAGCCACCTGCTCTTCTTTACGAGCCACCTGGTTAGCCGCAAAAAGGAGACTCGTACGCAAAAATAAAAATATTATATAATTCGCGTCAGAACGCTTCGTGAACGGGCACTTATCGATCACAATTTCGAATGCCTTTTTTGTAAAATTTAATTTATCAAAATAACGCGTTTATCTTTTCGTTTTGCAAATAATTCGCCCGGTCTGTTAACCGAATAGATAAAGGAGTATCTATTACGCTCTCGCAAGGACAAGAATGACAGGACTTCGTTCCATCAACTAATCCGATAAAATACCCGAACAATCCTGCCCGTTGATTATAGAATAAGCCTCGCTGATTTAATACCTGGCCTTTAAAGTGCACTCGACTGGATCCGCGGCGCATAAATATCCTAACCCCGGTATTCGAGTAATCCTCGGACAAACTAACTACAACGCCGGTAGGTGTACGCTACTTTAAAAACAAACGAGCGACAAAACCGGCATACATGGAAGTAAATCTCGCAGTGGCGTGAGCCGAATGGTCGTGAATGTCGTTACCCGCGTACTTTCTCTGATCAAGTCACGTGCAAGTAGCCACTGCGAGAACTATTATGCCGATAACGTTCTCCAACGGAGACGAAGAGGTCGAGACGGTCGATGGAACAACCGAGAAACGAACCTCGATGCAACGAAACCGGCCATTTTACCGATTTTCTCCAATCTTACCTGTTCCAACGCAGTATTTCTTTTTTTAAGATTTATTTTATCACTGAAAAAAGGAATATACTTTTCGTCGTGACAGAGAATAACGTAGATAAATGATTGGTGTGAAACATAGATACTTGTTATAGAGATTAGTAAGCTTAATAATATTTTTGATACATTGGCAATTTTAACGATTTTCTCTAATTTTGACTATTTGAGAGCAGTATTTTTTTTAAGATTTATTTCATAGCTAAAAAAGAAAGTAATATGGAGGATGGCGTAAATAGAAGACGCAGATCGGTACAAAAAAATGGGGCGAAACGAAAATACTCGTTATGAAAATTAGTAGTCTATACTTTTAATAATATTTTTGGTACATGGGCAATTTTAGCGATTTTCTCCAATTTTAACTGTCTGAGTGCAGTATTTCGTTTTATGATTTATTTTATCACTAAAAAAAAACAAAGTAATGTACTTTTTGTTATGACAGAGGATGATACAGATAAAAGATGGCAGATCGGTATAACAAAAAAGTGGGGTGAAACACGAAGATCTTCGTTATAAAAGATAGTAATCATTGTCCAATATTCTTAATAATATTTTTAGTACTTCTTCATGTTTTAGTAGAGCATTTCTTACATGACTCTAGCCTTAAGTTACAAAACCTGCTATTTATATTATTCATACTCATATCTACGCCAAATTATTAAATACGTGTAACATCATAGATTAAATACATCTTTCACAGTATTCCAAATTTTGGGTCCAAATATAACAACGTGCCTTATTGTTACTACTTTCACCTAATATGGTGATAATTTGACAGAGTCTATTATTAACGAAGGAAGATTTTGAATTAGAACGGTAAAATAAAGTAAAATAAAATAAAAACCTTCGTGGGTCGAGTTTAACCCCTCGAAGTAAATTCGATCACCAAATAAACAGCTTGGCATTATCTCAAAGTTTCGTAATATTCTGAACTTTTGGTGCACGAGATCTTCCACGGCGAGCAGTATCGGCGGTAGAATTCGCCTTTTTTGTTCATACTATACAGATTATACTTTGCAGTATTTTCTTCGTCCCTGATAATTGCGCGTGTCCCCCTATTCCCATAAAACGAGCAATAAATTCGTAGCGTTTCATTAATAACGACGATTTACGCGCGTCGTTATCGTTCGTTCGGTCGCCAGTGTTTACCGTACCTTTTGAAGCTGCGAAGTCGTACGCAAATATTCACGTGCTTCGAGATTAAGTGCACCCGAGCTCGCCGAGATATTTGCTTGAAAATCGCATCCCGCGAATCACTGCGTACACCTTGGACCTTTGTACTAAAGATTTGTAGAATTTATTTCAATACCTCGCGCGGAATTTTTATTTCACGCGGTGATTAACATTTCCGTAAACTCGAGACGCGTGTAGAATTTATTTCACGCAACGACCGACAATGTGATAACTATGAACGCCGTTGGAATTTATTTCACGCGAACACCAACGTTTCGAAAATTAAACAGAATTTATTTTATACGGTGTTTACTACCTTTCAAATTGAGAACGCTTTCGGAATATCATCCCTTTTTATTCCAATTCGATTTGGAATTCTAAGTTTTTACTAAATAATACTCGTGAATTAAGGTTAGAGCATGGCACATCTAACGTACACGTTTCAAATCTTTACTGCTAAAAATTTTCACAATCACGGTTCTGTTATATGAAGGACAATGTTTACTTATTAAGTCGATTGTTTATTGCTACAAATTCACGTGTAAGTATCTTTTATTCTATGCTAAAACTGACTACACGAAAAAAAATTGTACGAAATGAAATAATAAAGGCATCACAAGCATAATTTTTATTTTTTTCGAACATTCAGTACATTTTCGACTGTAATGGCGTATCTATTATACAGGGTGTTCGGCTACGTCTGGGAAAAATTTTAATGGATTCAAAATTTGTTGATGGAGGCTTCGTTAAGAAATTATTAACGTTTAAAGTTCCGCTCGTACTGAATTTTTTTCTCAAAAGTGAGTAGAATTTCGGGGGTATGTCTAATGACCAAAAATGATTGTAATTGACCCCTGCAACTGAAAATATTTTTTCCAAAACGATTCGAAATTTTTTTTTTCACCGAAAAATTTAGGCACCTACTCGAATTTTTTTCTCGAAACTGAGTAAAAATTCGGGGGTATGTCTTTTAACCAAAAATGCTTGTAATTGACCCCTGCAACTGAAAATATTTTTTCCAGAACGATTTGAAATTTCTTTAATTTAATTTTTTTATAACTTTTTAAAACCTGTCTAGAAATTGATATTCTTGATTTTCGTCTCATTTTGGCTTCTAGAATTTCTTATTAAAATTTTTTCCAGGAGTGACCGAACACCCTGTAGATGGGTTCTTTTCGAGGATGCTTGAAAAATCTATTATGCCCCTGGCGAAACAATACGACTCGCGTTATTTACCCGCGGACCTATCATCAATCACACGGTCCACCGTGTTCGAGTCGTGGTCGGTCTTTTATCGGGTACGACCTCCGACCCCGCTGTCCAGCCACCCCTCCAGTCTTACGTCTCAATCCGTGGGAGTAGTACACGATGTCCGACCTAATCGAATGCCTCATCCTCGTCGGTGTCGCTTCCAGTATCTCGCTTTCGGATCGTGCCTTTATCGAAATGCGTTTAGTCACGATTCTGCCGGCGGACGGCCGTATTAGCAGGCGGACCATCAACGAGAGGACGTGCCAACTGACAACCTAAAAGGGTTTCAACGGGAAGTGGGGGAGCCAAAAAAAAGTCGCGCGTCCTGTAATTAACCCTTTCCTTTTCCCGCCGCCCCGAGACTGGTTCCACTCACACGCTTTGCTCCAAAATGTTTAAACGTTCAATGACCAATCCTTTTTCGCAGAAAGATCGGTGTATCGTGCAAATTTAGGTTCACCGAGTGTGTGAAATTCACGAATATCGTTTCTCGAGACCGATAGAATCTTCGATTTACATAGTCGCCATACTTGTTGGAATCTCGTTTTATCATCGTGGAAAAATGTTAAAATTTATTATCAAAATTCTTGATCTATTCGATTTTTTTTTAACAGATTGATGCAACTACTCAATTTTACAAGGTAGGTTGAATTTGATCGATGTAGAGAAAAAACAGAATTTTTATATAACTGCCAACACAACGGGTTTCAATAAAAACACAAAATACGTTGTTCAGTAGAGGAATGCGAAGCCAGTGGTTTTCGATTGTCGATCAATATATTCCAACGCGTTAAGGTGCCGCAAAAAGCAAAGAGAAAGTAAGGGAAAGTGTCGCTGAGAATCCAAATTTATCGATTCCCCGATGTTCTCAAGAATTTGGCATTCCTCAGATCTCTTCGTCTGGTTTTGCAAGATCCAGTTAACTCGAGAATTGAATTTCTACCGTCCTACTGCAATAATACTTTTATGTGAAATAATTAGTTTGGAACCAGAATGGTTAATCGTTCTATTCTTTGGATATTAGGTCTTCATCCTTTGGATTAGGGGAATGAATTTACGCCACCGGTTTCGAACAAACGTCTACGGACGCCAGGCGTGCTATTTATGCGGACGATAAATCAATTTCGACCTGGTAATTCGACGAATTCGGAGAGCACGGATAACGATGCCGTGGGTGGGACGATTTGCATTCGGTCGATGCGACGCGCTAATTGATGCGCTACGTAAATCGAGTGTCGACACACCGCCGGTTCGTAGGCGTTTTGTGAAATACGTGAAACCAAAAGACGGAATTACGAAACGCTCGAATAGCAAATGGGAAAATAGTGTCTCGAGTAAAAATTTAGTACGACTGTATCTATCGATATCTGGTGGTTTGGTGATCTAGAAATTACTCGAAAGCTGAGTAATGAATTTGTCTTGGGATCGTTCAACGATCCAAAAATGAAGACGTGATCCTTAACAGATAATTGTTAACGCGTGAAGGCGTCAAGGATATTTTCGAGTTCTTAAATATTCTTAATAAAATTTATTTTCGTTTAACTGGAGGATAGGATAAATTTAAATATAAAGTATCTTCTACTTTGTATCGAATATCTGTACAGTTTACTGAGAAAATTTTACACTATTTATGTATGATGTTTCTTCGTGGGGACACTCTGTTAATTCATTATTTTATTATCCATGAATATTTGCTACAAAAATCAGACCCACTGATCTGCACCATCTGTGCAAGTGCTTAAGAAATTTACTGTACAAAGAAGAAAATATAGTCACCATCCAGAGACATTTTTTACTTCAGAGGACCACGTCAGGAACGCTTTGAACTATCCAAGAGAGCCGATTATATAATAAAATTTAATAACCTTGCAGTCGTTGCGACGTTAAGCTCAAAAGGGAAACAAATTTTTATTTGTGTATATATAAATAATCAAGGGATAATTCCTTTTTCGAAAGATACAATAAAGTATTAATATCGAATAAATTCGATAGTTAGCGTCGAAGTTATATCGAATCAACAGTATCGGTACTACGGGCCATAACTTCGATTCTGCAATCATGCGATTTGATATACGCTGACCGAAGTGTCCAGGGACTTCAGGATTCTGACTCACGGATCCCAATTCATGAGACCAGATATGGACATACCGGAATCGCGGCGACCAACAGGTTACAACCCACGAAACTGTGGAATAGGATGACAATTATCGAAAACATAATTCCATATTTTGGTACAAAAAGTATTGCTTTCCATTTAAAGAAAAAATAAAACTGAAATTAACCTCGAAATCTACAAAACGCCTCTACTTATAAGAAGAAAAGTACATGCAATACACGACACGCCCTTTCAAACCAAGCAGCTTTTCTATGAAGAGGCGTCAACTTGTGTTAAAAATCAAACTTTTTTCTTCGAAATAGTAACAATCATTTACAAAATTACTTTAATATTTATTTTTGAAGTATAAGACATACAAAATTATGAGGCCATTAATTTATGTCATTGAATGCAATGTATTGTATAAAAAGTTTTATCCATGCACGACCATCTTGTATTTGAAACTTTTATAATTATTGTATTACGAAGACATCAACTCTATTAAAAGTCAAACTGTTTTCTTCGAGAGAGTAACGTGAAAAGGTTATCCACAAAATTTAATATTTTTGAAAATATAAGACACGCAAAATGAAAAAATTAATTTATCCCACTGAATTCAACCTATGAATGAAGCGTTTGTTGGCCTATGGAAAACAAGATATTTCAGGTGGAAATTGTTATCGACTCACGTTGTATAACTTGAAACACTAATGCTTTGAAAAGATGTATGCAAATACTCGAAACACGCACAAGTACGTGTTCAGAGCGTGGGGATCGAGGAAAAATAAAAATACGGGATTCGAGCCCACGGATCTTCAAGTTGCTGGTCAACCTACTCACGTCATCGCTGCTGTACCGCTATGTATGCTACCTCTACTTCGCTATACTTTTGCTAGAGCGTCACAAAAGTTTACCAGAAAATCTCAATACACATTCCCGGACCAAACTAACCCCTGAACGATCGGACAAATCCGTAAGTTCGCGATTAGAATTTCGTTTGACACACGATCGAGCATCGATATCGTGCAAGGCCGTTCGAAACAGTTCCACGTTCCGTGTTTCAAGAATCGGCTTGAGCAGCCCTCGAAATAAGAAACCGCGCGCTATTATTTTCGAACAAAACGCGAGTCGAGTTCACCTATCGCGGCAAAAACCGTTCTTGAAATTATGCAGCGGACGATCGTGGCTCGCGGTACGTTTTACCGCCTACCAGTAATCACTATACTAAACACGCGCCGTGTACATCGGGGAGTTCAAGGGTTTCGACGGTTTACCCTCGTATTACACGAGATTTTCGCCAAAGGGGATGCAGAAGGGGAGAAGGTTGACGAGTCCAGGCTACGGGTAAAAAGAAAGCACACCGAGAGCAAACTGCCAGTTGAATTTCCATTAATAATGTGTATTTCACGATAATGTTTGCGACCAACACCCCTAATCCCGGCGCAACGATCGTTAAACCGCGAGCGAGCAACATACCGGGCCGTTGGACCGGTATCTCGGTATCGGTTCACTTTCTACTGAGAATTTAATAACGGTCAACCGGACTCCGTCGTGCAGAACGCTCATTATGCGCCGCGAAATTGTTCTTATGGAAATTAAACGGAGCCGGCTACCGACCAAAGGTGACGTTAGTCGCCGCTTAAGTAAAACCAATGTCTGGACCGAATACACGTCACGGGCTTTTTGTCGAGCCCGGCCGGGGCTTTACGACCATCTCGCTACTCGCTCTACAAAAATCTGTCTTCCATCTTTGCTGCTGAACTTAGCGGTGTCTATCCGGATGGGATACGATCTTTCACCAGATGTTTAGTTAACATCGTACATCTGGTACACGCATCGAGCACCACGTTCGTATCTCGTTGGTACCAAATGCGCGGACGAATGACCAAATGATCGTTCAAGGGGATCTTCTACTATAAATCCCTAAAAAAATTCGATTCTTTATTTTATTTTAAAATCAACGATTACCTTCTATTTAAGAGAGTTTTCTATTGTAAACTGCCAAAATTTTATGTTTGTTTTTGCATTTTCTTAAAGGATATAGTCTAAAAAGTATGTGTGCATGGTGTGGTATACGTATTGCTCGGTCGAGCTGTACCTGTTAAATACGAGCGCAAAGGGTTAACAACGTGTTCCAAGGTCGTAAATAAGTTCAGACTGATTCGAAATAATAGTGAAAAATTCTATAGCGATTAATACCGAGGAACGTTCACCTTCGGCGTGTTCTTACGAAGAGAACAGCGATTCTACACCGAATCCGACGCATCCCCTCGCGGTGTCCTTCACACTCGACAAGGACTGTGTACCGCACGCTGGTCCCCTTTGTGCACGGCATTCCAGGCTGTCTTTAATTATCGGTTCTTTCAGCGTTCGAAAAAACCAGACTACGCAAACTCGACGACGTAACAACGAGAGGCGAAGGAGGGCTGGTTCGCGGGCCTGGGCACCGTCGTCGGCTCGCCTTGAGGAGGATTCCACGGTGGCTTCGATCTAGCCTACCCACGCGAAAATAAAAGGAAAAGCCTCCCCCCCTCCCCTCCCCTTACAAATGGCGTCCAGGTGTGTAACTACGGTAACGGCACGCCGGCCAGTAGGAGAATACGGAATGCATGCCGGGCCGGGTACACACAGGGGGTTAAAGTCGAAGGAGTTAGGTATGCGGAGTGGTACAGACATGTAACTGCCGTGGAGGCCTCCTTTTTGCGCCGGCACGGAGTTACTGCTACAAGAAAATAACATCATTACACCCATAAGGCCGGTGCACGAGCCAGGATGCGCTTCAGCGTTTCGTTGCGATACGTCGACGTACGCGCGATCCTCGCTGCAACGGAAGTGGACGCGCGGGGCTCCAAACTCTCGAGGGTACGCGCCCCCCGAGCAATTCGAATCCACGATTACGAGGGGGTACCCATCGAGTAGACACTTTCTGCCACTTGGCCTATGGTGTTAGGTACATACATATGCGTCAGGATAGACTTTCTGTTTCATTCGTTAACTGTTTACCTGAGAAATAGAACACGAAGATCGCTCAATTTAATCCCTTGACGCTCATATTTTTCCAAGAATGATCAGTTTTCTGTATTGGACTTGTTTCTAAGCTATATAAAAATGCAGTTTTTGTTAATTACAATGTTGTATCTAACGTATAATTTGAAGGAAAACAAGTATTGTTATCCTATCTATATCCCTTGTTATCTTAAACCGTTAAATTGAACAAATATCGTTTTTCAAAGCAGCCAGACTCAGGCATGAGCGTTAAGGGGTTAACAAGGGTATTGATAGCTTTAGCGTAATCGTATTCTAAAGTCAAAGTGTTACCATCCTCGACGTCTCCCTTACATAGTAAACGTGTTTATACTAATTTTATGAACTTGTGGCACTTGGTGACGAGCATGGGAGGCGACGTCACAAACTTTAAAATCAAAGATTACGTAACAAACACAGGATGAGACAATTACATAATGCTCATGAGTCGTTCATGGAAAATGTTATGCCACAAAATATTAAGAAGTCAAATTAGCAATCGCAAGAACTTGCTGCACAATATCAATTAATTATAAAATATAAATTCATATAAACGTTACACAAAAAATTAGTAACAAAAACGTGAAACAAATAACGAAGTGCCTGCAACAATTAAATGTTTTATATTTCCGTAAAATTTTTCACGTCGTTCCCGAGAGTTTTTCAAAAAACGCTTATTCTCGACGAACGTCTGCGATCAATTACACGCAGGTAAAATTGCTCGATAAAAAGAAGGGAAGCTAATAATTCTGCTGGGCGTTTTTTAAGCTTCGATTCTTTTTACGCGGACGTACCTACTTAATGGCGAAATTTGCATATCTCTTTCCCATCGGTAACGATAACGTCGTTGGGGCTCTCTGTTAAATGAAAACACGGGCAACAAAACGTACCGCATCACGCGAAGTGGCCGCGATAATCTACGACGCATCGCGTATTTATATGTAACCATCGTGCTGCATACGCGCACGATATCCCGGAATATCAATTTCATCGTAATAAAGCCGAGAGAGCCCGGCAAAGGAAACAAAGTAGACACATTCTTGCGATCTGCCCGCTGGCGTTTCTTCCGTGAAAGCCACGCAATGGGGTGGAAAGTAAGAAGAAGGGACGCTGGCCAATATCCGCGTCGCTTCTGTCTCATCGGGAATCACGAGACCGTAAACCAAAGGAGAAATCACATACTAGAATGGAGCTAAGTCTTGGTCTCAGCCCAACTACACGACCATCTAAGTGCAATTTAAATTCGTAAATACTCACAATCGATCCTCCGTTAAGAAGTAAATTACACGGTGGTACTTGACGATGTGCAAACAGTGACCGTATTTCAGGCAACTTCAATATTCGGACACCGTAGAATTCTTACTTTGCCGCATTAGAATTTGGTTAATAAAGCATAAATTTTATTTGCATAACGTATATCGTTTATTAGATAATACGTTTCAAATAAAATTCTGATTTATAAGTTACAATAATAATTAGACACTTTTCAGAATTCTGCACTAATTTTTACGAATAAAATGTAATTTAATATCGTATGGGGCTTCCTTTTCGAGAAATGGTCTCTTTTAATCGTTGCTAATTATTCTTTTCAGATATTCTGTTATAATATTGCTCCCTTCTTCTTTCAATCTTTGTTTAGATATTTCTTTAGACGTTATTGCAATTGTCTTAATTCGTCGATCTAAATCGTCGACACTTTCGGACATCTTAGACTGAACGAGATACTTGTACTGACCGTAATTATTCTGGCTGACAATTTCTATTAATAATATGTTTGAAAGATCCAGAGGATCATATTTTTGCAGCTGTGACCGTCGATGTACGATGATTTTTAAGCCAATGGGTTCTTTATGGTATAATAGTTGCTTATGGTAACAGATTTTTCTCGATTCGGTCAAAGTACCTTAAATTCGAGATGCCTCCATATCGCTGCAACCCTTCCATTGCCAAGAATCAAAGCTTATCGTAGAGAGCAATAGAGAAGCAATGGAAAATAATAGCCACAGCGGGTCGTCGAATAAAATGTTGCGCTCGTTAAGTCGAATAAAAGATTAAAGTTTAAATGATTAGGTATAAAGATGATTGTCCGTCCCAGAGATGCCTATGCTCGGGTAGTTCTTAACAAATCGTGCCAGGCTTTAATTAGTTTTTGATCCGTAGTAGTTATGAGCGTGATTTTACAATCCTCAACAGCACAGGTGCGCATCCTGCCAGCTGATAGAATACCAGGATACGTTAGCTGCAACATTTTCTTCCTCTGGATTTCTCATATTACATTATTTTATTTTCCCCTTTTCTTTTGGCGTACCGCTTCTTTCGCAACGGAGCATCTTGCAACGTCACGAACGTTTATCCATTTTACGTCATTTGCCATGCCCGCGCTATGAAACTGATACTCGGGAGCGTTCATTTCCGCGAGGTTTTGCTGGTCTTTCAGGAGAAGATGCGTCAGATAGCAAGAAGAGCGAATTCGCTCACACGTTTCGCTGACGTTTAAAGGGAATTAGAATTATGGATAATTAATCAGCAACGCGAGGAGATACTCTTCTATCTTCCTCGGTGTCACTTTCTTTCATTCCTTTTCCACCTCTTGCTCGACAACGCCATTTTGCCGTTGTTGAATCTTGGACGATTAAATGCAACCACCGAGAGATATTTATCAGCCCGGAACGCTTTCTAATTTACGCGAAACGACTCCAGTAAGGGTAGGTACGTACGAAGGGGCTTGAAGTATTAAACCACTGGACAAACATATTTGGTAAATTATTCCGAATTAATAGCAAACAAATTGTACAGATAGTTTGTTGTCACAAAAACTTGGATTCATTATTCTTTTGTTTAACGACTTTTTTCGAAGAAGATTTCAGTTGCGTGGGACATATTGTATACGATAGGTTAGAATCGATCATAACGTACTCCCAGTGCGTATAACTAATAATTTAACCACCCACTGTAGTAGAGAAAGCAAGGTGAAAGTGCAAGGTTTAGTAAATTACTGTTTTGCAACTTAACAATCGGAGGTGTAAATATATGCTGTTTCAAGAAGATTAACATTTTCAGCGTGCATAGTGAAGATAAATGGGGTATGACATTTTGAATTTTGATGTTACTATATTGACAGGAAATTAACTCTACTTAGATCTTTCTAAAAGAATCGAAATATCTAAAAGCAATTCTTTAGGTCGATGGTGATCATAGAGAAATCAATAAAAAAGCAGCAGTTATGTGATGAGAAAACAATTTCTAGGGATTTAAATGCTTGTCTAGCTTCTTGTGTGCAGTTAACACTAGAACTACCGACAATTATAGTATATTTATTTGTACCAAAGAAAATAAAACGATAGATGCACGAAGAAACGTATAATGCAATGGAAATAAATGTTTATTCATTCCCTTATAGAAAATTACGGTAAATTTTCAAACACTCAGTCGATTGAATTTTTTACAAGTTTTATTAGAAATTACGAATGAGCAATTTTGGCTGCTTTGGCGGTTCTAGCGTTAAATGAGATGATTTTGAGAAAAACAGTCAGAGATTCGAGCGATAAAATGTTTTGATGCTTATCTGTAACTATACACCTGCCACTGTAACAGTCGCTGATAGAACGAAAGCGAAGGTAGAGGCCATGCGTGAGCTCCGAACAATGTTCCACGGTCCTCGCGTGCCGCTCTTTTTCCCATTTCGATAGGTCTCGACGCCTTTCGATGGTGGCGAGTACGTGTAGCATGTAATAGTACCATCCGAAAGTACAGGTCTCGCTAAGGCCTTACCTACATTACGTACGAGACAAGAGGAGCCTACCACCGCGGTACAATGAGGCACTGGGAGGCGTTATAAAGGGCTCTGTGTAGTTATTAGAGGTTATGACGGCGGTAATATCTCACTCAGCAGGCTCCTCTGTAATGTTATGGCCTGGCCCTCTTTCCCGTTTCCCCTCGCTAAACCCCCCTCGTCATCCGTCGATCTCCTTTTCTTCTCCATCCTTACTTCCTACCTTCATTTTTCTGTCCTCTTTTTACACGCTGACCGACTAACTCCCAAACTCTTTACACCTCGTGCGCCCTAGAGGGGCCGCGCGAATTGTAGGTCGGAACTTTGATTTTATTTACTCGACATCCTGGCTACCGTGGGAGTTACAGTTTTCGTGCACGGTTGGCATCGTGTTCCTTTTTTTCTGTTCAACTAATTTATTCAAGGTCGCGTGAACGTTACAAGTTATCAGGCACCGCGTTTGGGATTCGCGACATATGTTCGGTATAAATAATTAATATTTCTACCATAATTATAATATAATTATGTTATTTATATATAATCTATATATTAGTAATTTTTGTACATTTATGTAGGTTGTGAAACATTATTTCGATCGCTGTTTGAAGATTTCTTGACTTATTGAATTTATTTCTACTTGATCAACCGAAATGAGGACGTTGTAGTGAGTAGATATGTTAGGTCTGGGTTAGAGTCAGCTTAGAATGATCGATTTTTGGTCGTGCGAGAATTACTTGGCTTCTTTGGTCTTCGACCGGATAATAAATGAAATTATATTTTAGTAGGATGAGTGTTCGTTTAACGATCTCTGTATGCCCAACCATAGTTACGGTATACGTGGTAGTTGCTGTGTAATGTTATAATAAATATCGTACATAGTGTCCTACAATGTAGTACAAAATGATCGAAAAAATTTGCATTCTACTTTGATTTGTCGTATATTATCATTTTAATTGCATCGCGATATAATCGAATATATTTATCCCCACTTTACAGAACACAATAACAGTACTTAAATATAATTGCTTAAATAATTACAGATAAAGGGTTCAACGCGTATGAAATAATTCTGCCCGTGATATAATAAAAATTTTCATGGGAGCATCCAGTTACCATTCACCGATCGAATAAGAAGTATTCGTAAAGAGACCGCGTCATAACCATAATATAGAACCTTTTATTACGATCGTGAAAGTCACCCAACTACGACCGACGTTTCTTACCGCGCCGTAATAATCCTTGGAAGCAGGTCAAAAGATATCGTTGCGAGAGTCCACGTTCCTAACCTCCAAAAAAAAAGGGAGAAGAGCAGAAAAAAATTCGACCAAAACGCAACACGCTACGGAAGCGCATTAAAGTGAGGGCAATAATAAAGATACGACAAACGCGGCGGATGCGAGGCCGCTGCGTGATGTACCGTCCTCTAAATCCGTGAAGGTTAGCGTGGACTAACGATGCCACAGGTGGCAATGAACTTTGAAAACACCGTGCGCGTTTCCTGTGCGGCGCAGGTTCATTAGTGTAAAGCATTCGAAGCTCGTCCCGATTCTCATCCAGCGTAGCCTCCATCGGTAATTCTTTATCCCTATCTAATCTAATATCTTCCTGGCTTTTAATTATTTCGAGGCAGTCGCGGAAGCGGCGCTCGCGACGCAAAAACGACCAAAAAGCGTTACGCTAGAACGAACTGTCTTAACTGTTGCGCGTGCGTTTCGACGACCACGAGACAAACTGGCCAACCGGGAATCCCCCAAAGAGACTTATACGAAAACACGTTTCGTCTAGTAAAAAAGACTTTTTGAACATTCTTGGAATTTCTACATATTCTTCGTCAAAATACGCGTTGTTTGCATTCTGAGACATTAAAATCCCCCAATCCGTTCAGGAGTTATGATTTTTTAAACATACGCATGAAATTTCAGGGGAATCATCCATGTCTCTGGTCAGACATTGTATTTGCGGTAATGAATTTTTTTTCTCGAAACTGCGTAGGATTTCGGTGGTATGTCTATTGACCGAAAATGATCGTAATCGACCCCTGCAACCAAAAATTATTTTTATAGAAAGATTTGAAATTTTTCAATTTCGGTTGGTATGGCAGTGGGGTTGCGTCACGAAAGTTCATAAGGTGTAAGGGCTCGTATACCTCTGAATACATATTTAATATACAATAAATATGTTATATATATTATATATATACAGTTGTTTGCATATTGTCGTTCTACAAGCGAAACTTCAAACATTAATAACTTTTTAACGAAGCCTCAATCAAGAAATTGGTATTCTTGGTTTTCGTCTTAATTTGGTCTCTAGAATGTCCCATTGCATAATGGCTAACGAATGTACACGAAGATGGTACCTTCTTGAGACGATTCAACACGATTGACAATAATTGTCTCCAATAATGTTTTCAATCTAGAAATACAGACAAAAGGTCATATAACATTGCATTGTTATTTTCGCTCTTACATTCTACTTACACGGTTGGATGGTAAAAATGAAAAGGCCTTCTATACACACACGTATCTTATGCACCGTCCTTCGGGACCATTTCGCCGGTCGTGGGACTGGTTAGTCCCCGCGCGTGGAAGAAACCACGGGTGCATTATTCAAATCCGATGTAGATCGGTATCGGCGGATGTAATTCTAGTGTGGACGCGTGTTTCAGGCCCGTTGTCGGGGCAACACTTAATTTGTCCACGGTACTTGTGCCCGCGCCGCGGGACGTTCGTCGGCCGTTTCAAGTGTGCCCGATGAGGAGGATTCGAGGGAGAGCAGCGAGAGTCGGCGAAGGATGCCGGTGAAAGTGCGCCGTGAATCTATTTACGAACGGGAAATAAGCCTTTGTGTGCAGATTTCTACCGATGATCTACACTTATCCGCTGGATATCCGATATCGTTGACCAGCGGAATAGACGGCCAACCGGGTATCGCGTGTACGCGGTGTTTAATTCGAACCGATGCCGAGATTTACGAAGCCGTGATCTACGTGTTACAGGAATGCTTACACGACTCGCGGATCGAACGAGGATCGTCCCTTTTGATCAACGATATCAACGTATGAACCCTCGCGTGCCGAGTTACATTTGATCCTGGTCAATTTTCATAAACACATTTGGCTACATCGTTTATGAAACATAAACATTTGAGAATAGTTCAATTTGAAAAATAAGTTGTATGCCAACACGGTCAATATGAGAGATCGTATTATCACCGAGTGTAATAAAACAACAGGTACATCACAGTGTCAGAAAATGTGATGTAAATGGTCATCACACTAAACCTTTCCTTGAAATAAAATCATTACAACATTAGCAAAGGAGACATAATTTCCTAATAACGTTAAAATTAAAATATCTCCCAAACTAATAATTTTGTATAGTAAATAGGTTAATACTTTCTTGTAAAAAATATCAAGAAGCAATTGATGCAATAAAAAATACATGATTCAATCTTGTAGTCAGGTTTGACTAGACATAGCTACCAAGATTAAGAAAAAATACCAGAGAAGAGGGATTTATTGAATATTACCCAAAGAATCCTAGAAACAATGAAAGAGCAAGACTCTAAAAGTATATTATTTTATCCCATCTCCATGATTTTTCGACCGTGTATCGAATTTTCTTTAAAATTCTTGTTAATTGTCTGGACTCGACTTCGTCGAATGGGATCCGCCGAATTTTTATCGACGGTGTGTCCCCGTTTGCATAATACGATTTGCTCGTAAGCCGATTTGGCCGATCAGTCCGGCAAGGGAGTCCTGGCAGGGTCCCGTGTTACGTGGCTTAAACGCGCCGATTTAATCGTAACCGTCGATCGTGCCGCGGCGCCATTAGCATTACGATACAGAAGGCGACTCTGTAGCGTTTCGTGGCCAGGCGTTGCGACACGAAATTTCCAACCGATCCTCACCGGCTCTCGGCCGAATATCTGCTCCCGTCCCGTGAGTTCCGGCCAGACAATCCTTTTCGTGCGTGGAGGCACTCCGACCAAATTACAGGGGAGTCTCGGAGAGCAAGCAAATAATCACCGAGTTAGCGTAGCTCACCAACGAGAATTAGAAGGGACGGACGAAGGGAGGGGGGAGAAGCCAAGGAAGGGGCGTTGGTGGCGGAGACGCGGCTCTAATTATTATAAATTAGCGAAGGAACTTCGCGAGCCCCGCGTTCCATTCGGGCGATTAGTTCGGCGCGGATACTGAAACGAGTATTAAAATGAGCGGACCCTAGAGGCTGCCCGATCTTAATTTATCTCCTCTATTTCGCGTCTTATTATCAAACGTAAGAGAGGGTCGGTTTCATATATCACCCGTCAGCGCGTTTCAACGAAACCTCGAAACCACCGCGCTCTATGGACCACGCGAACAAAAAGGACGCCCCTAATGGTTACGAATTGCCGTGAAATTTGGGCAACGATGCCGCAAACTACGATGCCCTGGCTGGTTGCTTCGGAGAAACTTATTTAGGCTGGGCAATTACTCGCGCTAAAAGAAACGATTCGAGTAAACGGCGTTGCATTCCCTTTGATCGTTATCGAGCTGTGGAACCAACCGGTGAGACGATCCCTCCGATCCACGTTTAAATATTTAATTCATAAACAAATTTTTTAACGAATTAAATTATTTTCAAAATTTAAGTGTAGTAAATCTAATTTTTTTGGATCTGTCGAACGATGCAATTCGTGGAAAAGGGCCAGACTTGTGAAAAGAGTAATTCTTTGCCATGACAATACGCGTCCCCTATGCTATGACTAAGACAAAGTTCCTGAAGTTCGATTTACTTCTACATCTCGTTTATTCACCATTTTGTTTTCCATTCGTCCCTAAAATCGAAAAAATTGATGGTCGAAAGCAATACGTACAGTGAACAACTCTCTACAACATTTGCTAACACTAAACCTATCGGAAGCAATGTAATTTTTGCACTATATGTATAGAAAGTTGTGTTTTGATGTTTATTCGTAAGATATCCTTCTCTTTCGTGTTAAAAAATTTTTTAATTTTCATCGGATAGAAGATAAAACGCCCTTGATAACGAATTTTGTTTCAACGTTGATACCGTAGTTAGTTCTAGAGAAAACAACTATTTAAGAAAAAATGCTGGCTAGTAATTACGCAAACATTTTGTATTTAAATTAATTTTCAATTAAATAAACAATTTATAATCCAATTTTATCGTACACCAGTCGTATGATCAATAGGAATTACTAAAACTTCATTTGGTATGTAGCGTCAAAGTAAATGTCAAAATAAACATAGAAGATAGCAAAAATTATAGCAGGTGATATGATCATTAGGTAGAGGATGAAATGCCCTTTAAAATGAGCGGTCGTACGAGTCGATAGCTTCATTAGTTCCGGAGATATGACGATTTTAATTTCAAGTCGATGCGGTGGCTAGTTTCGGAGATAGGGTTTGTTTACGTTTTTGTTGCGCTCGCGCGAGTTCATTCATCCCCCGCGCGCGTAGATAGTAGCCAGTGCGTAGTAAATTCTTGGAAATACTACGCCCGAAACTAGGTCACGAGAGTCACGTACGCGGGGTAGGTCAGCACCACGCACGTGCGACAAGGAGGTCCGACTCCGTTAGACGAAGACAGAGATAGTCGAATTAAAAAAATTACCATTTACATAAATTACGATATCCCCGAAACGGAAAGTCGGATCGACAAAAACCAAAAACCATTTTAAAGGGGAGGCTTTGCCGCTTCTAACAAGCCCTCAATAATTAATAAAACACTAATAGTTTCGGAACTACACACGTCTAAAGTTTAACTATTTTTAATATGCGTTCATAGCCTTACCTAAGACGGGAAGCGAGAGACAGCGATATTTAAAAAATTACCTTTTACATAAATTACGATATCTCGAAAACGGAAAGTCGGATCGACAAAAACCAAAAACCATTTTAAAGGGGAGGCTTTGCCGCTTCTAATAATGCCTCAATAATTAATAAAACACTAATAACTTCGGTACTGCACGCGTCTAAACTTTTAGTATTTTTAATGCATGCTAATAACCTTTTCTAAGGCGGAGAGCGGAATTTTAAAAATTACCTTTTACATAAATTACGACATCTCGCAAACGGAAAGTCGGATCGACAAAAACCAAAAGCCATTTTAAAGGGGAGGCTTTACCGCTTCTAACAATGCCTCAATAATTAATAAAATACTAATAACTTCGGAACTGCACGCGTCTAAACTTTTAGTATTTTTAATGCATGCTAATAACCTTTTCTAAGGCGGAGAGCGGAATTTTAAAAATTACCTTTTACATAAATTACGATATCTCGAAAACGGAAAGTCGAATCAACAAAAACCAAAAACCATTTTAAAGGGGATGCTTTGCCGCTTCTAATAAGGCCTCAATAATTAATAAAACACTAATAGTTTTGGAACTGCACGCGTCTAAATTTCAACTATTTTTAATACGCGTTGTTAGTTTGTTCTAAGACAATGGAAACTGAAGATTCTCTCCTTTCGTCTTTGCTATACATATATTTCCTGTTTACATCGGAAATTAACCAGAATTTGATACCAAATTTTGCCCAGTTCAAATGTAGATCATTCAACCGATCAGATAACCGGTCGTGGTGGGCAAAACAGGCTATATATTTTTCTCGGAAAACAAACAATAATTGTAATGGTAGCTGGGCGATCGTCAACGACGCGGTTAGCCGGAGGCAGCGCTATCGATCTAACTGTTCATCTTACTGGTCCTTTTTCCCGCGGACGCGCCGGTACCATGGAGAATCGTGAATTACCTTGGGTGGTAAGATTCGTCCTGCGAACGAAGGATCCTCTTCGTTTCTTCGCGACGGTGCTCGCCTTCAGAATTCCCGCGCTCCCCCAACGAGATTTCTGCCGTCAATCAAATTGACCCAGTTCGTGCAAGCACGCCGCCTATAACGTGCATATCCGAACGATATGCAGCGTCGAGAAAATTGCTCGATACGCGTCAAGATCTCCTCTTCGTGGATAGCATGCATAGATTATTTTTTTTAAAAAGAACGAAAACTTCCAACAACGTAAAAAATACATACTCTTATTCTTTGCTTTGCAGATCAATTAGGATGGCAGTATACGCAACATTTACATGTTTTCTGGCCCCCTTCCAATATACTGTTATTTTATTCGATTTAAAATATCAAATGTTTTATAATATTATGAAATTAAATTGGGAACGATATTTCCTTTTTACCAGAGTTCGATTGCATCGAGAATTATACAACAATAAATTGAAGAATTAAAAGTAAACGTTGTTTCGATCTTTCAATAATTAAAAGATACACACGATATGCTACAATAAACGAATAATTTAGCTGAAAGGGTATAATTATGTTGCATTAATATTACAATTTATTTGGACTACATGGTGAATAGTTTACAATTCAATTTTGTAATATTATTAGATTTGTATTTCTACTCTAAGAAAAATTTATTCCCGTAGAGAACTAAAACCTTACGATCGAAACATGGAATCGATAAACGTAACAACGTTGCACCGTTGCTCTAATTGGCCTGGAAAATAAAGAACACTTGTCGCATCTGTTATCTATTGATACCGAAATACAAACGAATTCATAATTACTTCCTATTAATTTAAATTGCTTTTCTATTCCCTCGTGAAACAATAAATCTAAGATGTTTTGAAGCTCCGTAATTATTCTCTGTTGTATGTTGTCAAAAATTTTTATTTGAATTAAACTAAAGTGAATTATGTGCAAGCAAACCAAAAAGAAAGGTGTGCTTCCTATTTAGATACAACCATAAGAGTAATTTAAAAATCGTTGGAAAAAATCAGAAAACTTGTTTCTTATCTCTTAACGTTTTAATAGAGAAACTGGAATAAAGATAGAGTCGTTGACTACTTGAATTCCTAATAAAGCAAAATAGTCGTTTCCGTACAACACGTTTCGAAATACCATTAACAGCTTCGTACATCTAACAATAAGATCCAAACGCTAATAGAGGCTTTATTTAATATATAATTTATAATAAACAAACAAAATAATGAATTCAAAGACATTGCATAGAAATATTCCTTAAACAAATTGTAGCAAACGAATTTAACAATATGTCTGCTAAAACAAGCCATCGAGATTTGGCCATCACCGACGATCCAACACATTCGTCAATAGATATTATTAATATCATCGAGCGAACAATTTTCCTATTTAACATGCGAGTGAAGGCATAGATGACAGTACGAGCACTTTAGCTGGTTTCCTAGATAATAATATAACTCGTCGACTTGCTTTAAAATTTTACCGGAAGCCATAACTTACAGGTGGTACTAAACGTGTTAAGATTATATTTTCACGAGCAAATCAAAGGAACATCTAATTGCAGCAACGAAAGCTTTTAATCTCCGCGGGAAAATGTGATCTGCTTTGTATCGCGATGTTTTATTTCTAAAATTAATAATTCTCGTCGCCATCAGCGACTTCTTAATTTATATTTCTACGTAATCACAATTTAACTTGTCCATTACGTTCGATCGCGTTCCATAAACACGAACACAAGTAAATTTGTACTGCGACGTGCTAGGAATGCAACAGCGATTCACGGATTCTTTATGTTCAATCAAAACGTAATAATTAACTACCGATCTCAGCAAACGTACTTGGCGTTTAACCTTTTCAGGATCAAATTATTTTGTTTCTAATAGATAAAAATGGAAATTGACATTCATCCACGTTCATCAATTTTCTGACAATGAAAATTTAACTATAAACGTAATTCCAGTGGTCACTCAAAATAACTTAAATATTAGACGTATACGTATGAGTCAGTATCCTTAAAGAGGATAATTCGAGTCATTGCATTAATACAAAAATACAAAGCAGATTGGAAAGAATTTTGTACTGCCCTATTGCTCTTCGAAAAAAGTATCGAGGCACTTGGGTCGAGAAATGTTTAATACAGAAAAAACAACATTCGAGCCTAGAAATTAACACAGCAGAATTATGAAAAAGCTGAGTTTGCAATATCCTTGAATCATTTTTCAAATCTAGTACCATAATATTTTATTGTAGAGAATAAAATTCTTTTCCATAAACATTAGAAATTTCTAATAAAAATTGTAAAAAAATTACTCGACTTTTTGAAAATTTACCGTAGTTTTCTACAAGAGAATGAGCAAACATTTATTTTCATTGCACTATACATTTTAATTTCTTTCCTACAAATAAATGCACCATAATTGTAGTTCTAGAGTTAAAAGGAACCAAGTCTCGAGAAACCTATCTTCTACGTTCAACGTTTGAGAACTACAACCGAGCCTAGTTACACGAAACATTTTGTACATTATAACGTTGAAAAATAATCGACTTTAGAATATCGTGTACACGCGTGTATGTTACCATCGCGTCGAAAAGAGTCGAACAGTGCCTGAAACGATTAAATAAAGTTACGCGACAAGCCTGGGGTGACAGTTATTGGAACATCTGCCCTATTTGGCGTACTTTCGATCAGTCTGTCGTGCGCGTCGAACATTGTAACGTGTCCCTTCGAGTTAGGACGATTGGTCAGGAACACGGGATTATGTATGTAGAATGTGTATGTACGCGGGAGAATATGCCTCTGCTCCACGATCTTAAAGGTCTCTACTCGCTGTAGGATCCTCCTTTCTCTCCGGTGCTCGTCACGACTTCTTGCCGGTCTCGATTATTCTGTCCTCCTTCTATCCTCTTTTTCAGGAATGTCTTCCTCCGACAAAGGCTCATCACCCGACTTACGCGTCCCACCGTTACAAGGATAATCCCCTGCTCGACGCTTAATTCACTTTGACGCCAGCGAAGTCGATCGCAAGGTGCAACGACTTGCACCTTGTTCGCGCTTTTTACCCGTGTCCCTTAGCCTGCTATAACTCACTGCAACTTCTAAGCAACGATCCGCGCCGTATAGGATTCCTCCTCGAAAGAGAGAGAACGTCTATCGTTCGCCAGAAAAAAAAATTAACGTTGAAACGCGGGATATGAGCTGGCGAATTTCGATAACGAGAAGCTTTACCTTGTCGCGTGGTACGTTCAAGACTAATAGGTTATACAACAACGGTTCGCGATCTTGCAACTAGCATTACTACGCGAGAATATTGGCAATTCTAGACGACTCTTTAATTACTATCTGCGTCTACTTTGTTGTCGGTCGTATTTTCGAGCAACTCTTTTGCTTTTCAAATATTTAATTCCTTTGTGCCGGGAAGACGAAAGATCTTTGTTTCTGTTGTAATTTAGTGCTTGTGAAAGTTAAATATTATCGTCTTATTTTGGCACGTTGAATCACTCGTAACGGTTTTTGACTGATTAATAAAAAATAAAAAATTAGTAAGTACCCGAACGCTAACCTAGGTCTTTCGATTGCAAAGCGTTCATGCAGTACGGAATGCTAGGAGCACACAGCGGTGCGAACAAGGTTATAATTTAGTGTCTATAAAATTATCGAAACTCTCATACGGTCTATAATATTACGATTTATAGGGTGTATATAGACCGTTTCGACCGCCTACGCGCATAGACCGATATCAAAATTATAACGTGCTGTCTTTGGTTTGTGGGGCGTGACTATAGTCATTCTTTATACGCAGATAGCGTTCGGTGATAAGCGAGCATAACTAATATTTATGTTGACACCAGCGAATTCTAGAAATTCCTGTAGCTCGTTCAGACTTTCTAACTTTTTTACTCGAAAGTGTTTATTCTGTAACGAATAACAATACTTTATCAGTATCGAATAAACAGAATTAACAAGGAATTAATAACGAAAAGAGTAAAAAGAAGGAAGTTAGTTTCGAGTAGTTAGAAAATAAATAATATAAACGATATGTACGATAAAAAAGAAACTAGAAGTAAACGTTTAACCAATATGTTCGAAGGTGTGATTTATTATGGATACCAGCGAAACATATATAGAGATATAACGATGTACACAGTACATAATTAAATCTGTTTTCTCTGGTCTCGCGTAGTTTGGATTACAAAGCGTTCGAATCACGCGGCGTGTCACGCAAAGTTTCGTCTATTTTTTTTTTTTGCTGCCGCGGTGTGCCATAGGTAGTTCGTTTAATGGAATTATTCATGACTGGTCGTAACAACCTAGTTATGCAAAATAAAAACGCGCAGCTTTCGTCTTATTGTTCGCGGTGGCGATTCCGATAGAGCGATTGCAACAGCAATGCGAGAACCCGCTGAAAGTCCTTGCGTCACGACCAACGCGTCAAATCGGCTCCAGTTTTTCTGCTTCCTCCTCCTGCCGCCCCCCTCTCAGACGGAAACACGTATTTACACCGTGGGTCCATGGTACACAATCTCATTACGTTTCCGCGGGAACGGCACAACCTAGCGCAAACTTACGAGAAAACATCTCGATGTCTTTATAGAAGTTGTATTTCATTCGAGGCAAAAGCGAAGCTTCGCAAGTGGAATTAAATCTGAAGCGATATGATAAAGCTTTTGGTTTAATATAGTAAACTTTCGATTATCTGGCATATTTATCCTGACCATTCTTTGGTGAATGTTACGAATTATATTTCACACAAACAAAAAAGTCACAGCCGCATGCATCTACCAGTAACGACGAATAAAGCGCAGGAATTTTATATATTTGATTTTCTATTAATAAATTGTATTACGACATTAACCATGGATGGGTTTATTCAAAATCAAAATCGAATTTTTAAGAAAAATCGACAGGGGGTAGATGCCTAAATTTTTCGACGAAAAAAAAAAATTTCAAATCGTTCTAAAAAAATTACTTTTAGTTGTAGGGAGCAATTACAATCATTTTTGGTGAACAGACATACCCTCGAAATCCTAACCAATTTCGAGAAAAAAATTCATTACCGAAAATACAATGTCTGACAATGAATGATGATTCCCCTGAAATTCGGCAAAATTGAAAAGTTTCAAATCGTTCCAAAAAAATTATTTTCGGTTGCAGGGGTCAATTACAATCATTTTTGGTGGTTACACATATCCCCAAAATCTTACGCATTTTCGAGAAAAAACATTTTTTACTGAAAATATAATGTGTATATATGTGTATATCTATGTCATATAGATATGACATAGGTCTTTAAACGATAAAATTCGATTTGTAAATATAGAAATATACATTAGCTAACTAACCCTTTAACATCTTTGTAATTTCAACCACAATAAAAGAAATAATAAATTCTTATTTATAATCTTCTTTCTCAAGTTCTTTTACACGATTAAAGTTGCCTTATTACATTTTCCCCAAAGAAATGTACTACATTTGCGCTATTATTGTTACACGGTGTCGTTTCTGTACCTTTTACGACACACGCGGAATTTATTCCCGAACACAAACAAACGAACGTGCGCGCTCATTACAAGAGTAAGTGTTCGTATAACTGAAATTACGCTCGAGCGCGGTTCAAATAATAGAGGCTCGGCCACGAGTTCGTATGTTTAAGACAGAGCATTAACTTGTTCGCATAAACGAGGTTACGCCGTATTTATTGCACAAAAAAGTTCTTTCTTTAACATACTGGGGCGCCTTTAAAAGGTAAGCGAACCCCGTCTCTAAAGGGTTCCGCGCCTAATACGTCCCGCTTGGAAGAGAAACCATAACCTGTAAACGACTATAAAGCGGCTATATCCGTTCCGGGAGCACACCTGTCGATTCGACATGACTAATAAACGGATCTCGGAATCGAGGGGCACGATTCATCGATCAAAACGGCGCAGGAGAAACGCGGGGACAGAAGCCGCGATGGTAGCGGTACCAAGGGGAGCAAACGACAGTGAAAGTCCTACACGTCGAACAGTTCCACGTGTGTTGTTTGTCTATGCGTGTGTTCGTGCCTCTATCTCGTGTACCTTCCGGGTGCTGTTGCCGGGTTACACAACGTCGTCCGCGTAAAGACGAATGGCGGTCCGTTTAAACTCGTCGATACGAAACGTCCGTCGATCGCGAACGACACGACACGGACTGAAATGGACCACCGATCCGCGGCGAGTAGGAAGTTGTTCGGGCACGAACCAGATTCGAGGACTTACGTGTCTCCTCCGCTCGCCATAGTGAAGAGGGAGACACACCAACAGGGGGAGGGAAGGGGGGGGGGGGACAGGAGTCGCGAACCTACTTGCAAACTTTCCCAGATCAAAGTCACCCGGGGCCCCCGTAATTCGAGCAACGTAATTAACCGTCCGACGACTAAATTCCTGGAACGCCGCAACAGGAAAGTAACAGGACGAATAGATTTAAGCAGCGCAATTAGCGAACAGATATTTCGACGTTGCCGGCGCTAATTGGATCGGTCGGCGCACGGATTGGAAAAGTTCATCGGGGGAATTGCATCGCGTTTACCGGGCGGTGATGAGCTGCTCGATTGTTTGCATTTTATATTTATTTACCGGGGATATCGTAGTAATCGATTCGATTATTGGTGAATTCGGAAATTTCACTTGGAAGGAATTATTGTTGACACTTTGATGGCCGTTGCCACGTGTGCGTGATTTTATTTATTATGCCCCAGCGTATATTTGCTACCCTGGTGGCCATTTTGTTCTATTATTTCCCTCCCTATATCGGCTTTTTTTAATTGTGGCGGAAGAAAAGGAAACACCTCAAACCGTTCTAAATATTTTTCGCTTCGTTTAGTATATAAAATTGACTTTTATCTTTTATAAGGAAAAATATAAACGAACATTCGTAATCATTTTGGACTTTCGCAGTACACAAACTGAGATGCCCGGGTGTAATTTAACCGATAACCAAAATTTTCAAATGAAATTCGAAGGAGAAAAGCGAAGAACCGTGTAAATATTATAGCGATCTCAGCACACTCGTTTGAATCGCGTCACGCGAGTGTACGTCGCCCTGTTCGCAAAAAATGACTTCCGTCGCTCTTCTACGAGACGGACGAGCAACTAGGTAATTAACTCGCGTCGTTGCAAGAAAAATCCGATTTGACAGATCGTTGAATGAGTACGATTAAAGAACGTTAATGACCCGGGCAGAAAAATGAGGAACGCAGAACGCGGGTACGCGAGTCCTCGGAAACTATATAATCCACGTGCGTTCGGACACCCTTAATGGTATATCGCGGTGATCGCACGCAGCGATCTTTTACGTTCCGCGGAACGGTGAAGTGGCCGGTCTTTGTAAGAGGGAGGACTAAGTGAGCAAAGATAAAAAGCATCAAGGTCTCCATGGAATTCTACGAACGTCAAGAACCATTGGCCATGGGTGTATGACCGTTAACGAGCTCCGTTTTGCAGGCTAAAAGTCTCCTTCCTTTTCTTTTTTTTTTCCTCTTTCGTTCTCTCCCTCGATTATGATTTCATTCCTCGTCGTGTCACGCGCGTACACCTTTGTCCCATGATTCGTTTGTTCGCTTTTGGAGAGGCTCGGATGACGCCATCGCGACGCACGACACATTGTCGCGGCTCTGCGTCGCATTCCATCGAATTTCGGGGTGACACTGTGATTGAAGCCGACCGGGGGTCGTTCAACTCTTCGCCGTTTACAGCTTGCGTAAGAAACGCTGAAGAAAAGATTGTGCGAAACGTCGTACGATGGAAACGATAATAGAGGATCAGGTGAAATTTCGTACTGTTTAATATATTTACAATAGAGTGTCTAAATTTGTATTCATCTTAAAAACCATGGAAAGAACAAGCGAATAGTTAGGACACTAAAAACGTCTCTAACTAGAGAATACATTTCAATAGTACAAACGTTTGCTATGTACTTTCAAACTGTAAACGTGTTTTTGCCGGTCTTGTTACTAATTATAAGCTTTTTATTCGCTTCAGTTTGAACCTCTGAGGCAATTTTGGGGAACATTAATGGTTGGATTTATTTTTATTCTTTTTTTTTTTTCTAGTTTACCTCTCGTCACGGTCAGACTTCAACTTTATGTTTTACAATGTATTAGACACTTAAGCTTTTTCTATTATGATGATTACTAATTAATTTCCGTAATTCAATAGACTTCTATTAGACTTCTTATAGATTCTTCTCATTTTGCTTAGCAACTGACTTGTTTACTTCTGAACAAAAAAATAACGTATTATTTTTAAAAAATTCCCTATAATACGAATGAAAGGTAGCTTTCGGTCATCCATTATTTCTGTTCTATTTAACGAATGAAAAACACAACTGCCCCCGTAAGTAAAAGCAACACAGTACAATAAACAACATTTGGTATAAATGGAAAAAAACTCGTAACAAAGTTTCTTTTCATTACCATTGCATGCAAATACAAGTTGGAGTAACCGTAGACTTACGTATCATTCTATTATATTGAGTTTATCTCTGAAATTATACTCAACTTTTGCGGAACACGTTGCACGAAGTAAAAAGAACTTTGACGTAGGTACGCGTGTTTACGCCGTTTATAAACACGCAATATTGCGTAACGATCATTTCTTCCGTCGTATCTTAAACAGCCACTTTGAACAGTTTCAATTCCGGAAGTTGCGATATCTCCCGACACGGGACACGCAACGTAAGATTAAATTGATCCAGTGATCCGAATCAAGCTACCGATTAAAGTGTCTTTGGGTTCGTAAATATTCAAGGAATGGGACGAGGCATGATTTTAATAATTCAAACCATCGCGATCCGTTCGATCGCGGCTTACGTAATAAAAGCGTGGCCTCGTTCGCGTATACATATAATAGATTCGCGGCATCTGATTCCAGAATTTCCTAATCGAATAATCGATCATGCTAACACGGCATACCTCTCTATGCAGGTTAAGAAACCCGATTGAAATTTAATATTACAGGAGCACCATTTGATCGTCGACGTTTTAAACGACGGAATGGTACGTAATGCGGCCTCGTTATAAGAATACTTCGGCTCGAAGGCTTCCGTTCCCTTTTTCCTAATTAAATAATCAATAAATGGTAACGACTCGCCATCAAACACGCCTCGAAGGAATTCTATTAAATATTAATAACCCATTGAGCTCGTCTATGCGCCGTCCTTGCAACTAGAACGACCTAACGACTGCGCATCGATGATATATGCAAAAATTACGCGCTCCAACGTCGTAGATATTTTATAGTTGGAGGAACGTTTCCTAGCACCGCGAACCTAACTAGTTCCTGCTAAGTACCTATTCTGTGCAACTTGTAAATACCTTTTGCATAACACCTAAAAGCGTTCATCGTACGGACGGGGTTCTTGGATTTCGAAATCTTTTGCACAATCCACGATAATTGTTCGCGATGGGTAGAAGATGGAACGCGAGAGCTAGAAATATGAATTGAGAAACGAGGTAAATCGTTTGTGCCTAAAATAAATATTAATTTTAGAAAGGAGTAAATAACTCGTTTTAAATTAAACTTGTTGGACTGCAAAAATTCGTGACAACGAATGGATGATTCAATGGATGAATTCCTGCCAGGGACTGTCTTTTCTTTCTTTTGTACATTTCACTGCCCAGATCGATATACAAGACTAACATTTTGATTCTAGACAATTCTAAACTACATGATCGAAGACTTGTTTCAGTACTTGTTTTTGTAATCTTGTTAAAATGTATAGATTCTGTCGTTTATTTTACTATTTTGTTGAACTTTGCTTCTGTGCCCACTAATATTTAAATGTTGCATTAATGGTTTTTTACTAATAACTTGAGTATTACTTGGCATACAATAAAGTAACCGTGAGCGAATACTGTCAGATAATTAGGTAACATTTTTATACAAGAATTTTTATTCTAAGAGTAATACTTTTTTAGTTATTGTATTCCAAAGTCAAAATTTTAATAGGAGATTCTAGAGTCCAAAATAAGACGAAAATCTAGAATGCTAATTTGTTGATAGAGGCTTTGTTAAAAAGTTATTAACGTTTAAAGTTCCGCCCATACAGAATTTTTTTCTAGAAAATGGGTAGGAATTCGGGGGTAGGTCTATTCACTAAAAATTATTGTAATTAACCCCCGCAATCGAAAATAATTTTTCCAAAACGATTTGAAATTTTTTAATTTTGTCGAAAAATTCCGCACCTTCTCGAATTTTTTTCTCGAAACTGCGTAGGATTTTGAGGGTATGTCTTTTGACCAAAAATGCTTGTAACTGACCCTTGCAACTAAAAATATTTTTTCCTGAACGATTAAAAATTTTTTTTTTTCGTCGAAAAATTTAGGCACCTACCCCTTGTCGATTTTTCTTAAAAATTCCTTTTTCATTTTTAGTACTTTTGTTTGACGTCCTACAGAAAAGTTGTCTAACACTTTTTTGTAGGTACCCATGAGCTCTACTTCAGAAAAAAGTTTCATTGAAATATATTCACAATTGTAGGAGTTATGGTCGTTTGAAAATTGGACCATTTTTATGGGGTTTTTCTCATTTTGCGGGGTCAAGGACCAACTTTTTGAATATTTTTACAATTTGTACATATTCTCCACCAAAATACGCGTAGTTTGCTTTTTTAAACATTAAAATCGTCCAATCCGTTCAGAAGTTATGACGTTTTAAAGATACGCATGAAATTTCGGGGAACCATTTCGGGCCAGAAATTATATTTTCGGTAAGGAATTTTTTTCTCGAAACTGAGTAGGATTTCGGGGGTATGTCTATTGACCAAAAATGCTTGCAATTGACCCCTGCAACTGAAAATAATTTTTCGAAGACGATTCGAAAGTCTTTTTTTTCACTCAAAACTTTCAGCACTTACTCAAATTTTTTTCTCGAAAGTGGGTAGGATTTCGGGGGTATGTGTAATCACTAAAAATGATTGTAATTGACCTCCGCAACTGAAAATGATTTTTCCAGAACGATTTGAAATTTGTTAATAACTTTTTAACGAAGCCTCAATCAAGTAATTGATATTCTTGATTTTCGTCTTATTTTGGCCTCTAGAATCTCCCATTAAAATTTTTCCCAGGGGTAGCCGAACACCCTGTATATCCGCAGTGAACATTTTCTGTTAACACATTTTATCTTCATATATTCGATCTGTTAACCCCTTGTCATAGAATGACGAGTCTGACTCGTTACAAGTTCTTGATGACATGTTTCACAACCATGAGGCTACTTACTCGTCATCAAGTCTTATCTATTAAAAATCAACACATATTTCCATTCACGAGGTATTCGTAAAACAAATCTATTCTTTCGAAAAAATGATTCCAAATTACATCGTACATCAAGGAATTAATAAATTATTGTGCTGGCAAACAAGTGTCGTTTTCTTTCATTTGCTAAATAATCCACGAACTTCGCGAAAGCCGAACAATTAGCGTAACTGACCTGAATGGATCCGAAGAGGCTAGTACGATGGTCGATCGGTTTTTCGCCAGCGCTCAATGACAAGGATTCACGGTGGTCCGGAGGGATTCGACTCGGTCGCGCCACACGCGTCGATGACAAGCGCTCATAAAACGCGCAGGTGACACGCACGGACGGCGCTGGTACGGAGCTCGCTCGGGCACGCTTACCTGAAACAGAACCAAAAGAAGAAACGTAAGTGCAGGAGGTCCTCTCGCGATGGTTTGCAAAAGGAAACGGACCGTGATGAGCGCGCGGCGCGCACCGGCGCACGGAGCAAACCGGACCAGGTCCCGATGAAACGGTACGAGGCGAGGCAAGATCACCGTGATTAATTCGCGTCATCGTTATTGTTTATTATATCCGCGGAGTCCTTGCCGGGGCGACCCACGCGACGCGGCGGATATCATCGGCGCGGCGCGGCGCGGCAGAGAGAGAGACAATGATTCCCCGAAGAGCTTGGCTTAACCTCGCCGACCGGCAAGAAACCGCGTTCTACGAGGGCCCCGGTCGGACGTCGCGACCAGGAGAGGGGGGGGGGGGGATGGGGACCGAGGGAAAGAGCAAAGGCTGATTCGAGAAGGAAGAGACGACGGGACAGCCGCGGTGGAATCGGCTGGGAAGCCAGACGGATAGGCAGGGTAGGTAGGTAAGGTAACAGTCAGGCAATCAGGCTGCGGTGCGGGATTCGCGGCAGCGTTATTATCTACTTGGGTGGACAGGTGCCAGGGGGTTTATAAAAGTCCGCGCGCGGCATGGTCGGTGGAAGATCGTTATCAAGGGGGATGAGAGAGCGGCGGGACGAGAGGAGGGGGACGAACGGCAGGACGAACGGGAAGAAGCAGCGCGAGCGGGACGAGGAAACGACGACGCCCGGTGAACTAGACGGAGAGAAAAAGACGTTGGCGAGCTCGAGGAAGGGGCGATAGAAGCGGGGGGGTTGGGGAGGAGCCAGGCGTAGATTCATGCGGACGCACTACTAGATGGCCGTTGCCGACGCGTATAAGCCACGGCAAGGGAAGGCGGCGGATACCACGAGGAATAAAAGGTCTAGGTAGCATAGTTGCACGCACATTCCCAGTTCACAGCCTTGACTTCGCTGGGGAACGGAGCCGACCAGCAACAACCGACGGTGGCGGCGGCGGCGGCAGCAACGACGGGGCAGAAGCAACAACTGCCGACCGGGCCGAGGAACGAACGAACGAACGGACCCAACGAACGCACCGACCACGATGGAACGAACGGGCAACGGATGGGCCAGCATGGCCAGCCAACGAACCGTGGGTAGAAAAAGAAGGGCTCCTCTCTAGCGCTCACCAAGCTACGCTCGTTCGCTCGGGCGATGGCAATTATACGCGGCCCGAGCCGTCCCGGCTAGATTCAAGATCAGATAATCCCATCTGTCGGTGTAAGCGGTCTGCAAACGATCCCGCGAACGATCGGATATCCTCTCCCGAGCCGATAGATTTTTCCGAACGCCGCTGGACGGAAGGCGCTCGCTACTTCGTTCGCTTCGGCTCCTTCTCTTCGGCGAACGACGGTAATCGACGCGAGGAACGAGCCTCCGAAACGCGGACGTTTTCGTCTGTGGGGATCCCAGTTTCCGTGGTAGCGGATTACGTCCAAGTGTAAATTTGTTATTTTTAGTTGTTCTTTTAGGTGGAATGTACTCGGAAAATAAGTAGAGACATATAATATCTTATATCACGATAATAATCTTATAATACGAGGATCGTTCAATAAGTCCTTAGAAAAAGGACTACAGTAACCAAAGAGGAGGATGGAGTTTGAATGTGTTACACTGTGATGGAGTGTTTTTAAATGAGTCCAATCCAGGATAAGTTTAGAAATTTATTATATGAATTTCGATTAAAAGCAATATATTTCGTTTTAATGTCTAAAACGTAAGGATTGGTTTTGACGGTAACTTTAGACTTGTAAGAAAAAAACGAGAAAGGCTGTAATCTTAATAATTCAAGGATGAAAGTTACTGGGAAAAATGACGATTATTATACATATGTGTGGATGATGTTTTACCTACTTTTTACTACTATTTACTATACTTGCAGCAATATAAATTTATGCAAGAAGGTCGCGCACTTCTGTAATTAAATTTACCCTTTAAATTCTTCGACCGTACATATTTACAGCACCATTAACGCGACACAGAAGGAAGAATAAATTATTGACAAATAATATATAAAATTGTTTCTGAAGATTGGAAATATTTTGCAGGATAACGAACACTGTATAGTGTTTAAAGAGCGTGCGTAGTATTCTAATTTATAAAGATAAAAAAAAAGTTTCGAATTAAACTGTCTGAAACATAACTGAAAGCCACGTTCCGGGCACTGTTAATGAAGAAATACATTGAAGTAAGCAAAAGCAACATCTCCTTTCTTCCATCACCAACCATGAAAACCTACAATTATTAGCCTCGTAACCGGTATCAACACTTACTTGAAGTTGACAACAGAAAACGTTGTACCTACTTATTAAATACTTTTGCTTTCTTGGTTACGTAGGCAGGGGTACAAGAAAACGGATAAAACGAAATATAAAGGCAGATTGAATAATGCACGAACAGGATGAAACTTTTCTGTCGCATTTGTTGAAATTTTTATTTTGTAGACGATACTTTCATCGATCTGATGTATTCCCAGACATTTTATTTGTTAATAGAAAATATAAGACTAAATAAGTTGAAGTTTTTGTGAAAATATAGAAAACTTCATAGTCATATTCATTCATAATAAAATTTATTTTTATTGACTATTAATACTGTGTACTGCCTCCACTGTTTTTTGTAATTTCTTTTTTGTACAGTTTTTTAAATCGTTCTTTGCTTTATATTATTCCATTTTCCTTCAACATATATTTTTAACTCCCTTACACTATTGCTTTCCTTTTGTAAAATATAATATGTATTCTTTTCTTTTCAAAATAAGCTTTTACTGCTTCTGCAGTGTGCACGGCTTTATACGGAGTTATCTTGTCGGGAAAAAATTTTTCTTTCGCTATATTGTGTGCATATTTTGATAATTCTTCATTTTGATTTTATACTTCCTTAGATCATAAAAATAATAATTTATTCTATCATTCTAATTTTGCATTGTTATACTATTAGTTTATATTAAAAAATATCTATACATGTAAATGTGTCTTTTACATATACTTTATACATTGAACAATACCTGTCCTACATAGTTATGATTTAAGCAAATAAACTATGAATATTATTAGTCTTTCAATATACTATGTGTTTCTCAATTGTATCATGTGCAATAATATCTTCTTAATAACAAATTGAAAAATTCATTATTTCGTATTGAAAACATTTTTTATCGATGCACATTTTTATCGATTGGATTCGTAATCAGCGAGCTCAAAACCCTGATGTACTAATTTTCGTACAAATCAAAGATCGATTTCATATTTTGACCGCGTTTTGGCCATTTTTGCGCATTGCAAGACCAACGGTTCACTGGGTCATAGAAACAGTCCAAGTCACGTGCCGCGGCCTGTATATCGGGCATCGTTCGGTTTTCGCCTCCGGGCTACGAACGAAACTTCCTACGAATCGTCGGGGACAAATCAGGCAACCGGGTGCCACTTGCAGCACCACCGACGACAGTGAAACGTACGAAAGGATACGTGTCTCGGATGCCGAACGCCCACGTGAAATCGACGGCGATGCCATTCCAATGTTAATTGAGGTGCCCAACGCCCACGCCGCTGGAGGTGTTCTCGGTTTGCCAAGCAGTCGTCAGTATCGGCTATCATTAGCTCGATCGGGCCGCCGATAAACATTCGAGGCTCCTCGGTAATTCGCCTAATGAGATAACGGTACACCGAGCGAAATCTCTAAACTTGATAACGCTTTACGGCGTTCCGCGGCTTTAACCGGGAATGTGAAACCTTTAAGGACGCGGTGCAAACTATGCGCCGATCGCATTTTACGGGAACGTCCGTACTCGTTATACGGGGTACAGAGAGACGGGGTAATAGACACCAGACCAATTCTTAGTATTTTACAGTGGAGCGTTCGAACGGTGATGCGTCAGGCGACTGGGGGAGTGGTTCGATCGCTCCGCTCATCTCCACTTTCGTCGTTTCAGCCAATAACGCGGACTCGCCACCAGTCAGCCACCAATCAGACCCGCATTCCTTTCACTAGCCAACTTCTCGAAGATGCACAGTACAGGAATCCCTCGCTAACGTTTGCTACTTTTACCTTCGATATTGCTCGCGAGGCTGAACGTTGGAATGCTGGTCGTTAAATGATCATACGTAAGACTAATTTCTTCGAAAACGTGTAAATTAAGTTTAAAAATAAAGGAGAAATATGTAAGAATCGGATATTGAACGTAGTGAAAAGATGCGAAATAATTACAAATGTGATACGAATAAATAGATTGACTATGACTGATGAATATGTTATAAGGCACAATTGTTTCAAGTTGTGGAACAAGAAATCATGCAATTTTCTTAAACTATAAGACAGTAGCTTCGGTTATACCTACGGATTTTGAAAAGTAATTATTTATTATAAAATGATGGAACTTTGAGGGAAAAATCACAAAACATTCTCACAAAATCAATATTTCTTTTAACACCACGACGAAATTAATTATTTGATCGAAAATTCCGTAAGTGCAACGGAAGAGAATAGGAGTAGGAACCACCATATAAAATTTTAAGTAAATCGGATGAAAATTGAGAGTTATTGAGTCGCCCAGTTTGAGAAAAGCGCGTTTAAAGTTTTGCACCAAATTATCTGTGAAATAACATTGGAGTTTTTAAGATCAATACAATCTTCCACGCTTCGTTTCATAATGTCCGAGCAAACAAATTTAGCTTGAGTCAAAAACAGTGGCGTTTCAGTGCGTTTCGAGCGGGAGCGTCGCGCGCTAAGTGGATGCGTCAGGTTTTAATCAGACGCGATTTAATTTCCTCCCGGTCGCGTCGGTCGTAGCGCGCGCATAAGCGAGCACGCGTGACCATGCGCTGGCGTCCCGTCCTGTCTCGGTTCTCCTTTAAAGGATTTCCTGTGGCCGGCGAGCGAGACGATCGCGAGAGATCAAGGTGACAACAAGAAGATCCATGATTCGGGATTAGCGGGCATCAAGGATGCGCGAAAAAGAAACGCGGCGTAGGAAGGAGGGGGTTCGCGAGAACTGGACGCGAAAGGAGCAGGACGGAAGAGAGGGCAACGCGAGGAGAGAAGAGGAGAGGACAGGCTGTGGTCGCTGCCGGCGAATGGAACTGCGGACGCAGACGGAGAGCCCGAGCCACTGTCTGGTCCAGCTGGAAAAATTGGCTCTGAATCACTGTACGGTCTACCTGCTGCCTTATTGAGGAACCCGCTCCTTGGCCGTTCTTTCAGCCTGTGCAGTCAGGGGTATAAATAGCGCTCTTTAAGAATACTGGAGACACTGCTTCGCGTCCATGCATCACTTGCTCTGCACCACTTCTCTGCGTGGTCGCGTGCGTGTGTACGCGCCCCGTGATATACCAGCCATCAGATCGCGCCCCGGATAAGACGGATACGCGGATATAAAGTTACTCAAAACGGACCCAGCCCCAGTCATGGGATCGTCCCCGGCCCCTTAATCTCTGGGCACGACTCAACGACGATCGTTATTAATAAAGACGATCTTAATGGCTTCATAATTTCTAGGAATATCACGTGCCAGTTGTCGATGGAAAAATTCTCAGGGTTTTAACGGCCAAGGTAGTCGCACGAACGGACAGCGTTGTCCTTATACTGCTAGGCGACTGTTAAGAAATATGTCCCAAGGAGACCACGAGACGCGTTAAGACTCCATTTTAATACTACAACTACCGACAATTATGGTGTGTTTGTTTACAATTTTCTGCAACATGTCGAGAAAGACTTCTTTTAATAATTTCGAAATATCTCTTGAGATGTGTCGAACGTTATATCGAATTGCTTAACGTTAGATTTACGGACAACTGTTGCACATGTTTTTATTGAAACCCATTATGTTGAAAGTTACATCAAAATTTTGCTTTTCTTTTTAACACTAGAACTACCGACAATTATAGTGTGTTTGTACCAAAGAAATTAAATCAATAGATACTCGAAGAAATTTATAATGTAAAGGAAATAAACGTTTACTGATCTCACGGAAAACTATGGTAAAATTTCAAACATTCAGTCCAGTAAAGTTTTCATAAATCTCATAAGAAATTACGAACGGGTCATTTTGACTGCTTTGGTAGTTCTAGCGTTAATGTCTCCCACTTTCCTCGTCAAGATGGCCTTAAAAACCTCTGTCCGGCCTTGAGCTTTCTCCGTGAGTGGTGGTAGCTACCGTTCGAAGGGACGAAACTTTGTTACGAGAAATATATTCCTTAGCGTTATTTATATCAGACTACTCGTATGCTCGAATATTCGAATAAAACAGTGGGAAGATGACGGGGTACGTCAGGACGAAATGTCCAGCTATTTCTGCTCCCTGCCCCTTAATTTCGATCGACAGCGGATGCTAAAACGGCGCCTGTGAAACACCTCGAGACAAAGGCGTAGGCGTCTTTATCGATGCAATAATATATCGTGAGCGAGCCGGGGCCTCTACTAACTCGATGCGAGAAAAGAACCTTTTAGCTCGCGTCAAGGTGTAGTCCGCCCGCGAACGATAGAACGACGGCGACAAAAACCGTCACATTCGTGTCCTTGCGGTACACCTTGGGCCTCGAGGGCAGGATAACAGCGTTTCCCAGTAAGACCGGTACTGGTAAAGGCCCTGGATCTCGGCCCACGTACCGGCTCACTGTCGTCTACCAACACCTACCTCATCCTTCTAGCTCGCGAACACACCAGGAAGAACACTTTCCTCGGCAACGATCGCCGGAACTCCGATCAGATAGCACCGTACGCCTGATTTGATTATAGTTCTCGGCCGATCTGTTAATCCGTTCGCGGCGCGCCAGGGTATCCTATTGGTACCCATTGTTTTTCGAATATGAATTTCAATCTAAATTATTTATACGAAACGAACTCGTTGACGCGACAAACAAAAATTATTCTACACGGTTTTCATTCTTTGAATATTTCTGAAAAATTATTTATTTTCCAGTATTATATATAGATTATTTAAAGTATTATATTAGATATATTTAAAAATATAGTATCATTGTAGAAACTAGATTACCAAGTTTTTTATTTATCGAAAAGAAATATTGCGAGGAGAACGGAAGTTAAAGCAAACATTTATGAGGACACGAATGTTATACAAAGAGAGAAAAATTATAAAACAGGCATGAAAGTAATTAGCTGATGTTTAAGAAGAATTAAGTGTATCGTAAACCGTTCCACGAGATTTTATAAAATTAACCGGCGAACTTCTTTCTAGCGGCTGAATATCGGAGCAAATAATCAGTCGATTGATTAGTTTATCCATAAATAGCAAGTCAGCTACAACGTTGCTCGAGAGTCTTTCTAGTTGAGAGTCATCTAGTTGCGACTATATAACATCGTAATTATGGCAATAAACAGACATACGTGTATTAGCGCGATAAAAAACGAATCGAAGCAATCTGTGCTACACTCTCTCAATTATGGTCTTGCGTGTCTTGTAATACGGAAACCAGATGATGACGATGAACCAGTCGGAAACCATATTTCAATTGTGAGCAAACCAAAAAGTCACAGAGTACCAAAAAAGTAGAATTTTCGTCCGATAATAAAAGTCTACAGATGTAATTTATAAATAATGCCACGAAACTCGTTCTTAAACCTGAAGAATATATTATTAATACATAAACAAGTTCGAATGGCAAAATATACAAAGATTAATAGACCATCTTCTTGTGATATATTTACCTAAAATAAAAATATACAATATTTTTTCTACAATTTTCAACTAAAATTCCAAGCAAACAAAATTATAAATATTGGTCCATTTCAAGAGTATAATTATAGAATAATAAAAAATAAATAAATACAGAGGCAGTACATGTACGTGCACTAATAAAGATAAAAGGAAGATTTTTCATTATTTCACCTGTTTCTTTTACTTTTTGTATACGTATATATTTTTATTTCTCTAAAATTTTAAATATATATAATATATCTGTAGAAACAAGTAAACGTCTTTACAATTTACGAATTATTTTGACCTTTCTTTAGGGATATTCTGCGCACTTCGAAGAACAATTATATAAAAGGAAATTGGAAAGAAAAAATTTATCTTCGACGTTAAATCTTATTTGCTAAGCACGTCGGAAGTTAATTTATGATAGTAACGATTATTTTCAGTGAAAAATTCAATTCGATGCCACTCTTGCAGACCAGGGATCGCGAGGCAATAAAACACCTTCGACCATTCACGAGGAAGAAATCGAAAAGTGCGAACACGTACGACTATGTGTCGTTCTCTGACGGAGCCCTCGATAGTCGTGTCCGTGGGTTGATAAGATCACGACATTAGGTCGAGACGACGTGGCTGGTTGAAATTCTAGTCAAGCGGACTTTATGGGTTACGAATACGCGAGGCAACACGAAGCATCGGCTGCGTATTTACGAGCGATTAGCCAAGCCTATCCTGGATACTAAGAACCCGTACCCCGTTTTCTGCTTTTAATATTCCTCACCCACGTGACTGGCCAGCCGAAATCTTCGACCAATCGTAAACCAAACATTGTTTCCCGAATTTCGTGATTTGCATACCGTACAACTCGAACAGCATATTCGGTTTCGCGGAATCCATAACTCGACTTACGTGCCTCGTATATCATTTTTAATCGAAATTCTTCGATGCAAAGCCTACAACCTTAATTTTATGGTACAAAAGTAGCAGGCAAGTAAATTTCCGTAGATTTTGCGCAGACTGTACGCAGGATGATCGCTTTGATTGAAATTCAGCTTGACGTACCTCCGAGTACAGCGACACGACGGTGTTCCGGAATAAAGTTTTTAGAATTTATAATTTACAATTTTAGTTAGCGTACGAATCTAAAATTGTTCGTTATTCGGGAATAAAATTTAATAGTTTCTGATACAGCGAAGGGAATTGCATTGTCTTTTTACCTACCAGTGTATATATTGTGGATTAATATAATGGTAAAAAAATCTAAAGTAAAAAGAATGATAAAACAAAATGATGTTTATAATGATTGGAGAACGAACGTTTCAAAAAAAGAATTAAAAGCAAGACAATAATAATAGTATTTGGAGCAAAAGTCTCAAACGACACCTCAGGATAGAAATTGGTCTAAATCGGAGTGATCTAATTTCATCTTGACTGATTGGCGATAACAGGTAATATTAGATAAGGATACGGATTCGATTACTATTCAATTACTTCATTCTTCCTTCCACGCCCGTCTTCATTGTACCTGAGCATGCTATGAATACTACATTGGAATAATTTAGTTCGAGCGTCCTCGATAATTGACAGAGTGACTAGTCACTATGCACATTGATACTACGTCGATTCCTTTGCTATTCCTACATAGAGCACAACTGGATAAAAACTGACTAAAATTTGTAGTATATATTGTGAACTATGTCATTTATTTCTGATTATTATACCAAACAATATAATTCGATCACCTTAATTACCTCCAACACCAATACAAATTAGCATGGTACTAGGATTTAAAGAATTCTACAAACTTAAGTAATAATTAAAGTAATAAATAAGTAAATAAAGTCAATAAAATAAAATCAGATCTAATTTTACGATCACATAGAGTGGTCATTTTTAAAAACGAAGTATCACAATTGTAATTGTCGTAGAACATCGGCTAAAATAAAAATTATAACAGAGAAATCAGACTGTTTTATTCTCCCCAAAAGTTTGATATACTTTAGAAAACGTCTCGACCATATTTAATTCGATCACGTTAAATTACATTTGAACTTGATCGAATCATAATCGACTAGAATCGCGATTGCAGCTAGACAGACCGCGATGGAATCGATTTTCGACGAATTTTTGTTCCCGTTATTAAAATTAATCAGGACCAACTGATCGCTGAAACTTTATTCGCGTACAGTGGCGTGGAAAGTGGAGTAATTTGTCCACGATACAGTCAGCTTAATGCCACCGCTTCTAAAACCGTCGTGTTTAATCACCATTAAGTTAGCACGCAGTTAATTACAGGATCGTTAAGAGAATGTTTTTACTGTTCTCGTAAATTACTTGCTTCTTTACTTAAGAATCTTACAATTGTACTTCCACACTCGGCGTGCTCTTCCTTTTCGATTGCAACTTGTTTTCTTCGTTGCGTTTCTTCCGCGGTAGGAATGTGCGTAATCGTTCACACGTACTCGGACGCGTATGAAAGAAAAAGAAAAAAAAAACGAATTTCGCTCGCAGAAATAAATGGGACGCTCTATATCTCGATCAAGCATCCGTAAATGAGTTTATTCCTCACCGAACGTACCGTGGCAGGATTTCAGATTGCCCTGGATGTACGTACGTGTTACAACTGGTTTACGCGTGATGCATGCTACAGGATCGTCCATGGTGGAAACCATAAAGGTGTTTACTCTGCGCGTTCCAAACGTAACTGCTGAAATTATCCGTCGTTCGCTGCAACTTAGTAACATTTACCACAAAATTATACTTCTTGTTTACCGCGAGGGATATCCGTACGTCAGTGGTTTCTCTAGTTAACGGTTCACGGTTCACTCTCGTCGGTTCACAAACATTTTCCACCAAAAGAAACGAGCACTTTGATGTATCGTTTAACAAAAAATAGAGTTTGTTCGTTTTTGATACATTTAAATTTAGATTTTCAATTATTGAAACGCGTGGATTGTTTCATATCCGCCACAGTATTCAATTTTATATGCTTTTTTCATACTGTTTCAATAGCACTCTTTGAAATAGAGTAAAAGTTCGATATATGCCTGAATTGATGTATAGTTTAAATGCACGGTGTTCATCCCCACCATTGAAGGTCTTTTTTGTTTATTGTGCCGTATTTTTTGGAATATATCTATAACTACAGCGATATTCCATATTTTACATCAACGAAGAACTATTGAAAACACGTTGTTATCGGTCCACGAGGAAATCCATACTAACTGGTCGTCGCAAATGCTCGTCGAAGGAATGTAAACATTTACAGGCTTGACTTTTATATACTCAGTTTTCTCGAACTTCGGTGTTTACTGATCTCTAAAACTGCTCAGCAAACGACGTCGATACAAACTACGATGGAAAATAAAAAGCCAAGAAGTTAATTATGAAAATTTATGAAATTACTGTACTTTTACGTGGAATGAACAGGTGTTCGGTTTGACTGTGTAGCGTAGAGTCGAGCAAAAATTGCTGGATATTGTCCCTAATCCCCTTGTACGCGGTACTGTGTTCTTCCTAACCCAGGAATGATTTATCTAGCTCCCAGCTATAGCAACTATACCCTTTCAGGTCCACCGCGGCTCGGTTTGACGCGACGATCTTTCTTCGGGCGACTGATGCAGCGCGAAGCGCTAGAAAATTACCCATCGTAGCAAAATCGATGTGCAGCTTTCCTAGGAACGCGACACGCCTCCGGCAACCGGGAGTGGAGAGTGGGAAGGTGCATTATTACAACAATGGGATGCGCGCACGCACGACTACGTTACGTCGCCCCTGCCTCGAAGAGGACGTGAGCACGCGGGCACGTGATCGCGTTAGGGTACCTTTGCACTGCTGCAATTCCAGGGTTACGACATTCGAACTTTCCCTGGACAATCTACAGTGACCCCCCGTTAGGGTGGGGAACCACTGTGAGGGCTGTAAATAAAAACAATTTTCAAGAATTTTTTGGTGGTAACTTTTAATTTTAGACCATTGTGGCCAAAAATTTGTTTCGGTACTAATTTTTGTAACCTTGCGGGAATTCGTGAATCTTATCCAAATTTATTTTCTTCGACATCGTAAGGAGGTATTCTAGAATAGAATTTTAACAAATCGATTTTTTTTTAAGCACCATCAAGAAAATTTCATTCCGTAAACCAGCGTGGATTCCAAACTTCGAGCTTTGGCACAATATCTATTTATTTCAAATTTCTATGAATTTTTTATGATAGTTTGAAATTTCAGAAATACCCCGAAATGACAAATTTTGTTTGTAAATGTTATTTATTGAAAATAATAACTCTATACGTATATGTACATTTGAAAATATTTGAGATATAATTACTATGATTGAATTCATTGCAACTATGCCAAATACGAATGCAAGCGTAGTAAATTCAGGACAAGTATCTTACACTTAAATCACGATTCTATTTTTCTTCTGCAAGATTTTCATTTTGAATATTAATGTAGGCATACTCAGAAATCGTTTTCTGAAATCAAAGTTAGTCAAACTGATTTTTCTTCGCAAAATCGTAATTTTTAAGTTCTGCATGTTCTTAAACAGGATCAAGAAAGTAATACTAATGCTATTATCTCATTATACAATCACAGAAGTACCATTTTCAATAAAAAAAAGTGTCCCAAGGTGTAGACATTAAAGGCAAACTCAATAAATTCTCATTACCTTTAAAATCATTTGAATCAATAAAAGTTGACATAGAACTGTGATTCAACAAGTTTATACATAGATTTTCTCGTTAATTTTTATGATTCCTTGTATCTTGAACTATTATATTGACAAAGAACAGACATTTCCAACAATTTTTGAATTTATAAAAAACTTCTTGATCAAAAAGTAGTTTCATTTCAATGTTTATCCTTTCGAATCTCAGCTAAGCAATCGGAACAGCAATTCGAATGACATAGTGATATTCTTCATTATTAAGACATAAACGTAAATAAGTGAAATCATATTCAATACGTACATCTACGAAGATTTAACATCGGTTCGTTCTAAAAAGAAGCTTCGCACGAAAAATGTCCACATTTTCGATTTATTTTTATTTGCTATTAACTAATGATATAGTAACTCGTATAAACGATATTCGTTACTTTGAAAAATGCCATTTTGATAAATTTTATCCGCGTTTCGGACGTTTTTGCACACTACGCGGCGGTGTAAATGTACCCTTACGCGCGGTGTTACGCGCGATCGTTCCTCCGCGCTTAGGCGAGCACACCGTGGCGGCAGCGCCATGGATCCCGCGTATTGCCATTAAGTTGCCATTGTTCCGCAACTGTGCAACGGTTCATCCATAATCTTACGTGCTATCCGCGGATACAGTTATGGCCCCGGGGACACATGCAGTCTCCGCAGTCGCCGTGGCTGGACCATTGATCATGGAGATGATCTCCTCCTACGTGCCGGGACAGGTCGTGCGACCGATACGTGCACGATTCGGGGGAAGATAGACAGGTGTTCGCGAAAAAGTCACGATTCCGGGCTCCGCGCGGTCCGGCCACGTGTGCAACGGAACGTCCGCGGTTTCCGCGTCGCTCGCGCGCTTCCTCTTGGGGATAATGTTCGCATATCGTGATCGAAATCGAGCGGACGCTGCCCAGGCTGCCCTGCCTCCGACAGCCGGTCGTTCTCTTCAACGTGTTCGCGCGTTGATTTCCGCGGTCATTTTTGCGATCGCGAATCTGGACGAAGATCATCCCCACAACGATGCAACACAAATTCATCGAGCCTTTCGTTAATATTATTATTCGTCGATCGTAATCTTACGAATATTAGTTTTGGATGTCAGTTGAAGAAACAGAAATACGAAGGTCGTTCAATAAGTCCTTAGAAAAAGATAGAAAAGCAAATTATTTTAGCTTGATTTTTGTGTTATTTTTCAATATCATCTCCTTTTAGGTCTATAGACTTTTTCAATCGTTTCTCCAACTTTTTTAAGCCATCTAAAAAGTAAGATTTCGGAGGGTCCTCAAAATAGGCATCTGTTTGGGCGGTGACCTCGTTCGACGTGAACCGTTCTCCGCCAAGCCATTTTTTAAAGTTTGGAAATAAAAAAGTTATTGGGAGATTCCTTTTAAATGCTTTAAAAAGAAGTTGATTTCCATTTACCAATTTGGTAAAAATCAACATTAAGTAAAATAATTCAGTTGAGATTGAGAGTCTTAACGCTTAAAGGTTAAAGCAAGTTGGATTCAACAGACTTGACAGAAGCGAAATGAAAGTCACCTGTTTTGGGGCTAGAAGTATTAATTGTATTAATTTACTTTAGAATTTGAGATCTCGAATTAGAAAAATGTTTCCTCTAGAAGTATTTAACAGATATTGACTTCTAAAAATGGAAAGAATCTACCTGACAGATATTTTGCACCCTTCTCCATTTGAATGATCGAAGACTGTTATCCTTGTCAATTAGCGATTAAAATTGTTTTCGACTACTTTCTCCACGATGTTCGTTAAACGTCACTTCGTGACGAATTAATATCCAAGTTATTAACCCGTACACCTTTATCCGATGATTGAAATGCTTCGTGCACGAGGTAGTTGAAGTTAGTCGGTTCTAGAGAAATCTCTGTACGAACCACGATAGAGTACCATCAGTTAGTATCTGGAAATCAGATACGTACCTTCCTGTGCGTGAACGTACGGACTTAATAGTCCCACTTTGGTCGTTCGTTGGAACCGCGCGCATCTCCGTGGCGCGTTGCATAAAACGACTATTGTGATTTAAATAAATCACCGTTGACCTAATTCGCGAATCCAGGACATTTAACAATATCGCGTTTTCCAATCTAAATTCTTCGAGCCTATGAAATATGAAATTGCACACGAACGCTTAGGATTAAACGTTCGTAGTAAATAGACTCGTTTGGTTATAGGAGCAATTTTAACTTAATTAGCGAAGATTTTTTACTTGAACATGATATTTATTGCCAACGTCTCGGTAAGAAATAATCGTGTACCATTAAATTTTCTGTTTAAACGCGCCTCAAACTTCTCTGTCTTTTGGTGTTATTATTTGCTGTTAATTCGGACAATATTTCGCTCCAATTAATCTGAATTTAAAATGTTGTATTTGATAAAACCTCACTACAGAGATACTAACTGGAAAATTGATTTCTTTTACTAGAATCGAAGGTAATTATTATTAGACTGCGGATATTTATGCAAATTCATATTTTTATTAATCGAATTAAAGAAATGGGAGTTTTGTAGAGGGTTGTCTCAACCCCTAAATATAATAATTCCTATCTTACGTGTTTCGTATATTTTTGCTGATTAAGTGCATTCTGTAGTTTTTGAGAATTAAAATACATGGACCCACCGATTTTGATAAGATCTAACGTAAACATAGCTTTATTCTGGTAATTTTTAAGCGTCGCTTTGAATTAAAATTTCAACGTGACAATCTTGATCACGTGTCAAGGACTGCACGGTAGAGACACGTGCATCGCTTTTTCAAATTTCAGTTTCAGCGAACAGCTAGTTTCGCGTGGCCTGCAATATTCTCGAACTACATCCAGCATTTATTCATGGAAATTATCGGACTGTGCATTGGAATGCCAGGTGTGCCACGTGAACTTTCTAAAGTCACCAAAGTGCCTGTTCCCCAACAATGAAGCACTTCGTCCGTGATTACTTAATACACGAGCGAATTCTCTTCGCAAGGGGGGATGCAACCATAACCGAGGGCCCATGTACGCCCTACCCTTTCGACGGATAATTCCAATTCCGCACTGGACATTGACGAATCATCGATTCGCGCGGGCATCATTAACCAACCAGCTACCTACGTGCGTGCGACGTTGCCAAGCCCCGGGAGAATCGGGTTATTGGCCAGCATTTTGCCCTCTCTCCCTCTCTCTCTCTCTCTCGTTCTCTTTCTCTTTTCTTTTTGCATACATCGACCTTTCAATTTTACTTTTTCTTTTTTTTTCGTTATTTCGTTTTTCGACCGCCACGTGCAGCCGAGAAACGGTAAGCGACGCCGGGGCGCGCGCGAATTTCTGTAGCGTTCGCGCGATCACTCGTTACGGAAAACTGTTAGGATCGCGCGTTCGTTGAACTCCCGCGGAATCGCGGAAAGTTGTGACGAAGTCACGAGTACCGTCGTCGGGAGCGCACGGCCGGCCATTACCCAGAACCAATAGTACCGGACTGGCCGCTACGAGCGCAACGGGCGGATAAACAAAATAGGGTTTTTTTTTATAGCGTCAATCTGGACGAAGGATCGATTTATGCAACGCGGTGGTCCATAATAAAGTACAAAGTTAAGGGAAAACTTGTATTCAAATTAAGAATCTTAATACATCAAATTTGTCATATATGGTGATTGCTTTCTGTATCATATACCGAAAGATTGATAGACTGTGTGTTAAGAAGATGTCACATTGTAATTTCTAACAGAAGAGATTGAACGTATCATTAAATTAATGCACATTCGATTTATATAAAGTTTTTAACAAATAAATTTAGTGAAACTTGCTATTAGTAAAAATAAATTCGTCAACGTGGGTACACAGTTATTTTTACGATGTGGGGTGTTGTTTGGCTAAAATATGAATAGTTTAAAGATGTTGTTTCCGTGCTCCGAGGTTGCAAATTTGGTAACAATTACGGGTCACGCGTCGTGGGTTTGCGTTACGTCAAGTGCTATTGAGGGCAAGGTAGTAAGACACTGCACGTGTTTGCCAGAAACCACGATCTAAGAAGGTTACGGAACAATGGGCAATTTCCAAGGCCTTAGTTCCTCGCTACATAGCTAAATGAATTTATGGATATTGTTTTCGGCTGTTTTAAAAAATAGCACTCTCCAGGCGACCGCGTCGTAAACCCAAGCTTCGAAATCCTTGGCATTGCGAAACAGTTGTCGTCGCTGATGACGCCACCTTGCCTTTCTAGGGTTAATAATTGTTTCTGGTAGCGCTTAACGCGACTCCAGAAAGATTCTACAGCGAGTCTATGTTTTGGGATTTATATATCTATATTCTGGTAAACCGATGGGAAAGGGCGAGCCCTTATCGACGGATGTGATGCAAGATGAACTTTGTACTTTGAGCGGCTTAGTCAGCGTGCTGCGCTAAGATGCTTTTGCAGACTTTGGTTATTTGATGAAAGGGTATTGTGACTCAGGACAGATACAGATAGCAAACAGGGATCCTTCAACAGTTTTTCTATTTGCTAAATAATCGACTTCACGAACTTTGTGGTACTTAAAATACTCAGTGACAGAGAATGATTGAATGAGTGGCTCGCTAGATCCGATCTAGAAAGTATCAACAGGATCGAAAGGAACGGGAGGAGCGGCTGCCACGCGTCTCCCTCGTCGAAAGACCTTTGCCACGCGGATTCGGGCGCATAATAAAGTTTATTAATGGCCGACTCGCGTGACAGGGGGGTAGTAGAGGGAGCGAGGAAACGCGCGCGAATAAACGTATGTATGCGAATCAAATGACGTCACCTGGTGAGGTCGAGTCGTGCAGACGCGTACACAGGCAGCGGGCGTAGCGCACACGCGAGGAACGGTGAACACGCTCGAGAGTCGAAGGCAACGCGATTCCTCGCGAGATGCTGGCGGAGGACGACGAGGAGAAAGGGGGAGATCAACGCAGAAGTGAATGAATGTAGCGGAGCGTGGGCGAGCAGCGGCTCTCAACCGTCAGGTACCATCGCTGACACCCGATAAGAAGGAACCAGCGACCGGTATTCTCTTACTCTCCTCGTCACGGGATCACGCCCAAAGGGAACATCGTAACCACCACTGGCACTCTAGCTCCACCGGTACCGAGCGTCGCCTAGACGACACGGAGCTTGATTCATTCATGAAAAACACGAGACTTTATCCCAATTAACACGAGTCTCCACTCAATTCATACGGCAGCGGAGATGCCCATTAATTTCCCGCGGTACCTCTCGGCTGGCCGCTTCTTCGATACCACGGCCCGCTGGAAGAAGACGGGGCCCAGGGGCCCCGGGTGGAACGAGGAAGGAATAGAGACCGGGCGCAAGAAAGAGAGGATACCCGGGTAAACCAGGCGAGGAGGAGAACAAAGACAACGAAGAAGAAGAAGAAGAAGGAGGGTGGACCTTGTCCGTTGGTTCTCCTTAGCCTTTCTCTTGATCTATGTACCTATCCCTATCCGCGGCAAGCGCCAACTTATATCCAGACACTATAGGCCGTACGTTATATCTTGCAGTCCGGCTCGAATGTTTCAAGCCCGCGACAAGCTTAGCCTGCCGAGATAAGGACGCGTACCACGTGGTGGTTCTTTCGTAGAGTCCGCTTTTTCTGCCGCCACGAACCCGCTGATTTTTCTGTTATCTGCGCCCCCCGCGTCCCTTCTTCTCGTCCCTCTAGCGTCGTGTACGCGCGCGCGTGGTTTTTCTTTTCTTTTTCTTCTTTTCTCCTCCCCGTTCTGTTTTTTTTTTGTTTCTTTTTTTATTTTTTAATACCGAGAATCGATCCGTGACGACGGCCTACGCAACGTCGTCGCGCGCCAAGCAAACCGGTCCACTTAGAGCACATAGTAGCGGAGCGCCGATAGAAACCTTAGGACGAAGGATGCACGGGGATAACAAGGCGTCCCCTGAAAATCCTTTACGATCGTTCGTCGTCGGTTGGCAGCCCTCGTAGGCAAACCTTGGCAGCGTATCGGGGCGTTTGTTACCTATGATCGGCTTTAAAACAACATTTGCCTTTAATTGGACGATGTTATAACGCATCAGTCCAATTAAGAGGTGAACGGGATAAATCGTTTAATCAACGACAGTGATTTACATTCTTCCCGGGCCCCTCGAGACGTCGGAATAACGGCACGCCTAACCTTCCTTCTTCCTGTACCAGCGTTATCCGGGACGTGTTATCTGCCGGCGAAGTAAATCATTGTTTCGCTCAAAAATACGGTCCCTCGACCCGAGCCTCGATCGACCGGTGACGATTTTAACGATCGAACTAACAGACCAACAATTTTCACGTTTCCTTAGCTGCACGTAATCTTCAAAATGTATTTCAACTATTTCATTGCAAAGTTTCACGATTTTTTTGAATATTCAAACGAGGCATATACGACAGAATCGTTCAAAGTTTTTTTATTTTCAATCATACAATGGTGTGTATTTCATAAACTGTGTGAAATACAATTTTCTAAGAAAAGCTTAATTTAAAGAAAAAGACTAAAAAACGAATTATATGCAGATGAATTTTTCATTTTATTTGATCACAAAGTGACTGATAACTTCATTTTGAACGATAATGTGAGACATTTTGTATCATATTATTACATAAGTGAAATCTGTTTCTATTTTCTCCATGAAAAACATTTATACTAGAAAATCTTTCCAACTTTGGAGCACTTTTTCTAATTAAAAAATTGGTCGTTTTCTTCTGTAAGAAAAATGTGCTCTGATTAAGCGTGAAAGCACGTTTCGTAAAGTTGACCACAGCTTGCATAACACTATTTTAAAGCTCGTTTCATCGCCAACGCTTACGAGACACCATCATAGGCAAATGTATACGTACAAACCGGACCACCTACAAGCAAATGGACGTCACTTGTTATCGTTAATTTTTCAAAGCGAACCGTTCGTTCGCCGCAACATTCCTCAACCGAGACAACGGACAGAGCCGTGCAAATATTTATTCACGGACACAGACGTCAGTTGCGTACCTACCGCAATTGTCGATCATAACATGAAAGACTCGCGGAGAGACGCGGCGCGTACAGCGTTACACGAATAATCATTACTTTATAATGTTGACACGATGTGACTTTCAATTTTGCCGCCGTGACTTTCGTCGTCGTGAAAGTCTTCCAAGTCATCGAACGGATCTCGAGAAAGCACTTCCACGGCCGGTGCATCGAGGCGTTCATCAATGTTTATGCAGTCACTGACAATTAAGCGTAATGTCATAGTTCGCGTTACGTCCGCGAAGAGGAAATCCCAACAACGATCGCGAGACGTTCCTTTGGACCAAACGTGAAAGTTACGAAGTCACTCGAATCGAAATATGAAACATCGTAACGCGTACGATACACTTGTATTACACTTGTATTCGATTTTATCGCGTATCGATCTTTTGGAGTTCGATATCTTATTTTCAAGCTTCCGTTTGTAGCGGTCCTTTGTTGTAGAAGTTATTTGCAAAAGGTGGGGGAATATAGAACAGCCAATCGTCGCATTTACTTGGACGAATCTTAAATAAATGCTGGATGTACAAAAAATCAGTTCAGTTTCAGATACACTAAAAAGTGTTACAACTATGTTTTATAATATTAAAGGATTTCTCGGGTTACGATAACAAAAATTCTAACATAATTACCCTAACAATTGATTCACACATCTATTTACTGAAATTCGTATCTTTAATAGATTCTGAATTAGAATTTCATTTGTGAAAGTAGTTTTCATAAAAATTTGTTGAACTTCAAACTTTGTATTTTTAGCACTTTAACTGCTATGTCATCCATATATGAGTGGCAGGACTTTTCACTTTGATGAAATCTATGATACTTTGGTGATCTATTTTTATATATAAATAAAAATTCCAAAAAAATAGATCAATAAAAATTGGAAAGAAGAAAAGGATTTTTTGATGATTAAAAGAAATAAATTCTACTAAGACAAATTTTAATATAGTTTGCAATTGTCTGATTTTCGTCTGGCAGTCAACGTGTTACGAGCCTGGAAAACTGATATCTTGATTATTATTTTCAAACGTTTTTTCGGTATTTCGAGCAACTCGCGATCGGTTTATCCGTTCATTCGCAGTTACGATTACGCTGGATCGAGCGATCTGAGAAAACAGAGAGGCCACAGTCGCGATGATAGTCAGCAGGTAGATGTAGTAGTGGTACAACTTGAAGAGGACTGAGACGATACATGTGGTCGGAGGAAACGCCTAATGGGCCGCGAAGTCGAGCACCGGTTACGTTCGCTCTCGCGTATCCAGCGCGGCGTGTCCTCGCCGGCTATGGAAAGAAGATGAAAGCAGAGACATATTATGGTGGACGGTCCGAGCATGCAAGTCGGTATCGACGCTTTCCATCCGGATTAATCATCGACGTGGTCAGTGCAGTCGCCAACTAATGCGGCCAGTTAGTCAAACTGCGCGAGCAACGATAATTATTGGTCAAACGATTCTTGCAACTTTGGATTTCTCTATCAACGGTGAAATTAATCGTCGTACGACGAACCAGAATTTCTTCAATTTTCCTCGTATAATACGCGATACTTCTTCATACTTTACGATGGACCCTGAATTTTTTCTTATCTATTGATTTAACTTCGGTGATAACTACACCGAGTGGCTAAAGTATTGGTTAGAAATACTAGAAGTATACGATTCTGATTCGTTTGAAGCTTCTTGATATATTTTATCAGTTATATTCTGGTGGTTTACTGTCGTAGAAAGCATCGAGAAGAGTGAGAAATAAGTGATTGGTCGAGTGCAATGGGTCGTTTGCCCATTTAAGGGATGAAAATAATTGTTTTCTTTCAAATTCCACGTGAGTAACATGAGACATGACATTGTAATTACTAAAAACCGCATTGTTAGCCTACAAAGAAACGCAATAAAGACAACTGATAATTTTTGGCGGGATAAGGCGAAAAAGTGTGGACATTAAGGGGTTAAAAAGCATTCGGTATAACGATAGTTGTTCCGTGCGCGCCATATTTCGCGGCTAATGATTAAAGTCGGCACCAGTAGCGAAAGGAATCAGCAAGAAAGATGAAGACAATAATATACCACGGGGAAAAATGAAAAAGATCGCTAATTGAATGTTCTTCTAGATGTAATTATCACTGAAATTAGTCAATTACCGTTGGCCCGTTACGAATGGATTCTAGCGCATTGTATAGTCGAGAGAAGCGTGACGTCTCATCTCCGGTGTACACGGTGTAAAAAAAGTAAGTGTCGCGACTATGCTAGATCGATTTTACACTCTCGATTTGATGGAAAACGATGCAAGCAAGGTGCCGTAAAATTTACCTTGAACGGTTTTTTCAAGATCAATAACGATCAATCTGGAATTTCTGGACGAAATGGTCGTCCATGTGCAACTCCACGGGCCCTTACGTTGTATGTGAACGTGAGACCTAATATATTATTTGGATTATCACAGTTGGACTATCGTCATCATTTTCTAAAAGAACGATTGAGTTTTGAAACACGAGACAAAAAAAAAATTCTGACCCTGTAGAAATCGTTCGAGGTCAACTTTGCTGCATCTTGCGTATACCTCACGACATTTACTTTTTTCACACCCAGTACACATCAGCCTCGCGCTACCGATCGAGAAGCGGTCGCGGTTTATAGCCAATCGTAACGACCATCGAAATCGACGTTTATAGTTCGCTAGCGGAAGCACTCATTTACCAATCTTTTATCCCGGTTTTATAATGCCCCAGCGTTTCTTTGCAGCGCGACGATTTACCGTGTGAACCGTCCGCGCTTTTTGTCGCGAGGGTATCGACGGACAGAGCCGCGCCGGTGAAAATTCCACGATCGTTCTCGCGCTCGTTATTTCGTCCAATTTCATGAGATATGAAAGTTTGGCGCCGTTTCTTTCGCGGCCCCGGCGTCGATGTTAATTTATGTGCGTCGTGTTTTCAGCTTCGAAAGCAAACCGGTTTACGCGCGTACGTATTTAAGCTTTGCACCTTATATAAGTGACTATGCATTTTCCGTGCGGACGAATTTGCATGAACATTCACGGCGTTTCGTTGAATAGGAGAACTATCCTTTTGTCTATTTTCGAATATCCTTTTGTCCGTTTCCCTTGCACAATGCCGCTTGTTGCGTAAGCTTCCCGCCAAGCTGGACGGAACGTCGGTGAAATATTCACGTGGAAACGTCGGGGATTCACAGAGGAACCGAATTCTTGCGACAGTTTAGTGCCGGATGCCTGTGGTCTCGTGCAAACGCGATTTGCATGCAAACGCTGTCCGCTCGAACGGTCGTCCTTCGTTGTTAATTGCCGGTAATAGACGTTCGAGCGAGGCGTGACATAACCTGTCGATTGCATCGCGGTCGAGCAACAGATACAACCGGCGAAAGAAAGTTACAGACGTATCCGATACGATGAAAATACAATAAACGTAAGCGGAAATGTATTTTACGATGGCAAGAAATTTTTTCAAAATATGTACAGTAACGATTCTTAAAATGAACACGTGATTCGTAAGTTGAACGTTTCTATCCCTCCAAACTGGTGAGATCCACCTTAAACGCTAGACTTTATTGAACGACCATGGTAAATTTGCAAAAATCCAGTCGAGTAAATTTTTTACAATTTTTATTATAAACAACGAATGGGTCATTTTGGCCAGTTCGGTAGTTCTATTATTAAAGCTATAGTGAAGCGAGAAAGACGATATTTGAAAAACGATGCGAGCTTAAATGAATTGTTTTCAAACATTGAAATTGAAAATTGAGAACAAAAAAATTAATATACCATAGTATTTAGAAAAATTAGGGTGATCCTTATTGTTTGTTTTCTGAGAAAAATATGTAGTCTGTTTTCTGTGAAAGATTAAAATAGAGAATCTTCAGTTTCCACTGTCTTAGAACAGTCTAACAATGCATATTAAATATACGAAGACTTTACACGCATGCAGTTCCAAAACTATTCATGATTTATCCATAATTGAGACATCATTAGAAGTGGCAAGGCCTCCCCTTTAAAATGGTTTTTGGTTTCTGTCGATCCGACTTTCCGTTTTGGAAATATCGTAATTTGTGTGAAAGAGTAATTTTTCTAATTCGACTATCTCTGTCTCTCTGTGGCGTGAGGTCAATGACCGAGTAACGTAAATACTCGGAAAAGTAAACAAACGCTTCGAACCCTCATATCTCCGGAACTAACCACACGATCGACTTGAAATAAAAATCACTCTATCTCCGGAACTAATTACGCTATCGACTTGAATGAACACTCATTTTAAAGGGCATTTCATCCTCTATCCAATGAATATATCACCTATTCTAATTTATGTTACCTTCTACGTTTATTTTCATATTTACTTTGACACTATGCATCCAAAGAAGTTTCATAAATCATTTATTTAATTAAAAGTGAATTTAAATCTGTATAGTGGAAGTTTGCGTAATTAAACTTTTCTCCGGAACTAACTATAGCATCAACTTGAAACAAAATTCGTTTTCAATTTTATCTTCTATCCTATGAAAATTAAAATATTTCGACTTTGACACAAATAATATATTTGTTTCAAATTTCTATGATTCATTAATGTTGATATATTTAAAATCACGAAATCCCCGAATCGTGACAAATTTCATTCGCATCAATTTGAGAATGTCGAACGGTACAAACTCATGGTACGACTCAATACGTGAGAACGTATTACTTATTATCACGTACGAGTCACCTCTCGTAATTTAATTGGTTTCTTCGCGACTCGTGCCACCCTCTCGAATCTTCGTTCTCGTCCCGGTGATTCGGGTCATAAATTTCTGCCATCGTCTCGCAATGAGTGCCCGTGATATTTGCGGCTACGCATACCGTTCGCCAGACAACACCATAATGGAATGCCCATTAGTTCTGGATAAGTGGGTTAATCGTGCATGGGTTTCGAGGTGTACGCCGGCCGTTAATGCCGCCGACGATGCGTAAAAATCGCTTTACGCCTCTTGGCCACCGAAAGGGAAAGGTGTCGTGCGTACACGAATTGCCTAACACGCATTCTAAGAGGTTGTATCGGTACAAGATTAGGCGTTATCGCGAAGCCACCTAATTAACAACCTGTCCGATGCTCGCGGTACTCGGGGCTGCGCCTTCTTTGACTGAGTTGTCGATAACGCCGACGAGTTCTCTGTGTTAGACAGGGATTCCTTTTTTCCTCTTCGCGCTACATCGTCAGATAGATTACGATACGTCGCGATGCCGAGTTACCTGAACGAGCGTTTCAAATTATTATGACACACGGACAGAAGAAAGGGCTACCGAACGCAATTATTGCTATATTTACGATTCGAGACCTTCGGAGATTTATCAACACGGGAAGTTAGTAAAGCCATAGCCTATCGACGACAGCTGTAATACCGTTTATATTCTTCGCAGAGTTACAAGGTTACTATAGTAGTTTAAAATCTGTTTCGTACGAAGTATCAAAACTTAGCAGCTACTTGACACTTAACGCGTTCTAACGCGTCAAATTTTCACGCCTTTTACTCCTAATTTGAATATCTGCTTTACTAACATTTCTTCGTCTGTGTCGGTGTCTTGAGGTTACAATAGTCGATGGAGGCGTAGAACGGTCTAATAGATTAGTAATAAGGGCTTTTGTCCTGTCTCCGGTGGGTTGTATACGTCCCACGAGGACCTGCTTCTTTGAGCGGTCAGTGTGCATAGCAAAGTTACACTAAAGGATTCTAGTTAAAGAAAATCAACCCGTTAATCCCGACACCGTTAGCTCTTGCTGTTCCGAAAATCCTCGATGCGCTTTCGAAAACGATGAAACACGATTACAACGCTGAACATTTGTAATCAAAGGTCTACGATCGCGAAACAGTTAGAAAATAACCACGCAAAGCAGCAAATGTATCAATTCTTACAATTTTTTACATCCTTGCAAATGCAAATAGTTTGTAGTACTCGTAAATATACATAGTACACATGTAATTATTTATTTAATAAACTAAAATTAGATTACACCGATAAAGTCGATTTATTTTCTACAGCTTTACTAAATTTTTAAAAATTGTAATAACCAAGATGTTTCATTTGTTGAATATTATCCTGATAAAAGCTTAGTCTTCTTTGAACTACAAATTAATACTCTTTTATATTATATGTATTAATTATGTTGAGGGTGTTCAGTGGAGTCAAATTGACTGAGTCATTTTCTACAGCTTCACTAAATTTTTAAAAATTGAAATATGCAAGAAAGTTCGAAATCATTGCTGAAAACGTATCAAATAAATTAACTGGAGAAGATCGCATATTTAAAAAAATCACTGTTATTTTATAATATAAAAAGAATCAATATTCTACTTGGAAAAAGAAAACAACTTGTACATTTATTTGAAATTTCTCGACGAAAAACAGGAAATAATAAAATAATAAACGGTCTAACGATATTGAGAAGGAAATGAAATGTTACTTCTTTCGTAATCGATTTATCATTATTGCTATTCGATGACCGTAGTGCGCATGAAAATGTAATCTGAATCGATTTGTGGAGGAATTCTCACAATTTCCAAGCGGTATAATTCATTTCTCTAGCGTAATTCATTCTGGAATCAATTTAGTTAATGAGCGATCGACGTTTGAAAGTGTTCGTTTCTTTTCGAATCACGGCGCGTTATAATGTTCGGGAAGAAGGAAGTGTATCGAGATATGATCCGTCGAACGTGATTAATAAATGTGTCTTACGGCGGTACTCGAGCATGAACAAGACTCTGTTGAAAATTGAAAAGGAAATAAGAGCTGTGCGGGGAAAGTGGACTCGACGATTACGAAGAAACGATAAGGTTGACAGATACGAAAACTTTATAAACGAGTGAAAATATTCACTCTAACGGTAATAAACAAAAATACACGGAATTTTACGTATAAACAGAATTGTAGAAAAATAAAACATGGAGGAGTATTCGTCAATTCTGAAATTAGATTACTAAGATAATATTCAAATATAATAACGCGAAACCGAACGATAATTTTTGGAAATTTTGATTCAATGTTTCCTGTTTCCTGTTTCTAGCAAAAGCTAGTTCGAACAATTCCGTTCTATGCGGAAATTCCAGATAAGATTACGTTAGATACGACAAAATTTACACTCGGTTTTATGTATCCTCTTTTCCTGTTGAAATGTGAGGAATTTTGTGACCTAACGAGATCGTAGAAGCAATTGATTTACGGTTAAAAACTCGACTTGTTTCGAACATTCTTGTACGTGTAATGACTTCTTTGATCGTGTTATTAAATGTATTACTAAGTTTGGAAGCAAAATTAACAAATTTTGAATTTCTAATTACTTTCGAATTCTCACTGCTAACATTATTATATGGAACCAACTGGTTAGTCAGCTTTGGCTGTTATGACGCCATATGAAACATTGAAAATGTCGACTATATTTCACGAATAGTTAAACGCCCGCTCGTGATCAAACAGACAAGTGCTTCTGTCAAATATCGCCAGCAAGTGGGCAGAAAGGAAAAGAAAGTTTACAGTTAAGCTTTCTTTAAACTTTCGAGAAAATCCCACGCCGTGAATAAAAGTAATTCATTTTAATATAGTTACACCTGGTGAAATTCTTATCTGGATGAAAATGTAAAATAACGAATGAAAGATAAACTATTCGTTCGTTACTTATTAAATAGAAATTATGGTTTCAATTATAGAATCAAATACTTCTCAACTTCTTTTCAGATTTAACAAATATTTTAAGAGAAAAAATAAATTAAATATCTCCTAAAGTAAAGGTTTTTCGGTACAACTATTTTAAACAACTCAACCTTCAAATGTCACCCACACACAAAAATACTAATTACATCGAACAACGACCTCGAAGCCATTCAACTTTTACCTGAAGCTTTCTTCGATGCAACCAGCAGTTTGGAAAATATTGATATAAAGACGATCACGGTGGGATAAATTTATAAATCTTCTAAATTAATACGGTGCTCGAGAGGAGAGACCCTACCGAGCGACAGAGATTCTTGCCTCTCACGAGCCAATGTTACGCTATCATCCATTAACCATTGTTGCTTATGCGCATACTTGAACCGAAACCGAAAAGAACTCCGGGCGGCTCGATCTTCCGGAACAGCGAAAAAACGGCCGACCGTAACGCACAATCAATATTCATAAAGGCGCATACGCAAACAAGGGGATCGAAGCGGGAGTGTCCAATTAAGGCACCAGGAAGAGGGAGATTTCTCGGAGAGTTAGCGCGAAGGTAGCATACGCATGTAAACGCCGTCTCTACGTGTGTATTTAGATCGTGCCGAGCCTAACCTAGGCCCCCAGTCCAGATTTATTATCCCGCGGGACGTAGGCAGATCGCCCACCACCACCACCAGACCGGCTTCCCACGCATCCCTCATTCGCCGATACCTACTTAGTCCCATCGGAGGTTGCTTTAAGGGGGCGTTCACCTTTGAAAATCATCAAAAAATACTTTCCTTCATCTTTACAAATTTTATTAATCCGAAGAAAAAATCCTTTTCTTCTTTTTCTACCGATTTTTATTTATGTACAAACCGAAGAGTATAAAATAGATCCAAGTAAATTAAGAAAAACCGACCAAGTCAAAATAACACGCTAAATTAACTGGTTCTAGGCCTAAGAACAAAGGAGAATGCTCCAAAATGCTCAAACTGTAAAGTAAATCTCAATATGAAACATATTATGTTTGAATGCAATGATTTTTGTCATAATAGAGGAAAACACAAAATTAAAAATGAACTCAATTGAAAACTTAATGAAATTGATCAGCCTTTTTAAGGCCATTAACGTATATAATATAATCTAAAATAAGAGTATGTAAGTTGTTTATGGTCGCTTTTAAACAATGGACCTTAAATAAAATAAAGTAAATATCTTTGTGCGTATTTTAATATCAATCAACAGCTTGTAAGCATATTCTTTAACACTGAAATTATTCATTATTATTGCAATATCTTTTAACATCAACATCAAGAAGATCCTGTGTCAGTACGTAAACAGCGTTTCACAAACTTGTTACGTGCTGAAACGAAGAAAGCATACAACCAATGTATCGAACAGAAATTAAAGTATAAATATACGTGTATACAAAAAATGAATTTATTTCTTGTTTCTCTTGAATATTAATCGCAATTTTTCACCGAACAACCGTATACCTTGTACGTAACGCTATTTACGATTTTAAAGCTGTGAAAATTGTCTTGACAACGATTTATGAAAATTGATCGAAAGATGATTTACTAGAATGTTGTGCAGGGACGACACACACGCAATAATTACGAAAGATTTAACGCTACTGGCTGACATATTGCACCTAAGTACTTTGTACTGCGGCTAAAAGACTGTAAAAATTACCCCTCCTGTACGGGAACAGGAATTTTTAGCGACGGTTTTTGCTCGATATTAAAGATTATGGAAGTATCGTAACGTACTATTAGGCGGGAAGCAAAAAATTTCACGAAGTATAAAAGTAAGAGGCACCTTGCCATTGCGGAGGAACGTCATACAGATGCTTCGGAGGAGGCAAGAACTGTTCGCCCTGAAGCTAGATCACAACAAAAAACCTTTCTTGATGTAACAGAGGGTTCATTACGTGGCACCGAGATACCTACGTATGTAAATTCTTTAAATAAAGATACCCATAAAATAATCACGAACGAATCTTCGAATTAGGGCTCCTCAAAACAATATCTTGAAAGTCCCTCGAAACCCACTTGATCGATAGACTTGAAACTTTGAACGAGTCTTCGATAAACTTGTATCCCAGACATCATTCATGGCATCTCTTAGAATTTCGAAATTAAATAATTTTTTAAACTGATGATAAATTATCAATTTTCGATAAGTGAACTCGTCTTGATTTTTTTATTTTGGATCTCAAAAAGTATCTTTCTTTAAACACGGGTTTCATTGAAAGGCAATATTTCAATAATCATATATATTTCTTGGTAAATACTTTCACATATCCTTAAGCATATAAAGAATGCTTATATGTAAAGTTTAAAGTTGTAGAATAAGGATTGTGCGTATAAATTACAATTGGTAATTTACAATCTATCAATTAAGTTAGCAACCAAGCGAACGAAAGTCAAAATCTAATTTGAAAATGAATCTAGTATTCGTGAATACATTTTGCCCATTCGAATAACGAATAACTGCCACACAGAAAATATTTTTTTATGGAAAAATAAGCGTAATATTCTTAAACAATATTCGTATCTGTCGATTGCAGTGTTTGAAAAGTTATTGGACAAAATTCGTATCATTTAAATTAACGATCCACAGGATACTATCATGAAAATAGAATTTACGAACCAGAAAGATGTATTTCTCTTGCATCGTGAAAATCATCCAAGGGCACTCTTTATAGATTCTTAGAGTACATTGTAGTATGCATTAATGTTAGGACTGAGACGTGTTCCGATACATTTACGATTGAAATTGATACTGTTATATCGATTCATTCCAAGAAATATCTTTAAACGATTTGAAACTCATTGAAACACGCAACGATTATATCGATACCTATCAATTATTCTACGGAGAAAAAGGGACCTTCGTGCGAGTCGTATTAGGTCAAACATTATAGTCAATCTTCACAAGGCAAAATTACACGACGCTATCCACATTCTACTTAATCGTAGTGTCACATTCTTATTTTAATAGCGTTCCTTTTCCTTTTTGTAATATACAAAGTTCTGCCTTATTCGAGTATGTAACATTTCAGAGTCAATCTATGAACAAGTATAATCAGAACTAACGAAGCAATAAAAAAACACTGATAATTAGTGAAATATATAAAATGACATAACCCATTGTTCATCCCTTACTATAATAATTAAATGAAGATATAAATTTTAATTATAAACTGAAATATCTCCCGAGTGAATAAATACAAATTTAATTGTCTGATAGAATAAAATCACGAATAAATTGTTATGCGTTAGTTATCTGTTCGAATAAAATGTTGCCCATCTCCGTGTGTGGATTCAGCTTTAGGTTGGTCTAGGTTGCCGCGAGATCGGCTCGTTGCGGCATTAAACACCGTCACGATTTCGCGTTTATGTTGCCAGGTATGTGCTATGCATGCGCGTGTGCACGCGCGTACGCATACCAATGCAAAGAAAAATGTATCGAATGAAATAACCGGTAATTGTGAACACTCCTGATGTCCTAGCCTTAGTTCAGAATTTCTTGGACAAGTTTCCGTATGACCATTGAGCAACGTGATTTTTAGTTTCTTTAGAGTAACAAACGTGTCCATTTTGCATCATGCACTGAGCTCGATATGAATCGCAACAGTCGACTGTGCATAATTCTGATGTTTCGATTCAGACTTCGTTGAAAAAAATTAAAACTTGGAAAATTTCTTGGAACGATCGGTACGAATGCTTGTCATTTTTAAATTTAAATTAATGGTTTTCCTTTTTTAAAAGCCATCCAGAATAATAATTTGTTGATATATGTATATTAATTTAAATAACAGATATCAGTAACTATACCTAATATCTGTTTGCTTTAATACAGACTTTTTTAGACTTCTAACTAGTCATTTTATATATGACGTAGATTTTAAGTTTGACTATACGAGTAAATGTGTATTTATTTATACGATAATTAGTAACAGTAGATACTCTCGATGGCTTCGCTTTTCTCAAATTTTCTTGGACAAGAATCAAAAGTCTGAAATGTTCTGTGATATATTTGAACAGCCTAATTCCAGAATTCAGTTGTTTTGTATACTATCAGGAAGTCATTTCTTTTAGATATTTTCAGTTGTATTTAATTATTGAAAATTTGTAAAAGTAGGTGAATAAATGATTTAGTTTAATAGGTATCTTCCTAACAGTTAAGTATACTCCTCAAGAGAACCAAAAGTTAGTCAAAAAATTGTGTTAATATACAATTTATCAATACAAACTAAAGAATATTTCACTTTTTCGACTTTAGTTTTGAGTCAAAGAACAAATGCAGATTCTACATCATTTTCTCGAACAAGTTTGAATGCTTCGAACGAGCAATTGTTTAATTTAGTTTCACGAGCAAACCTATCTAAATTACACAACACACTGTGCATGGTTTGAATCGCGTTAATCAGTGATTGTAGATGCGTCTGATTGCATCGCTTTAGTTCACACGTTCTTGGACAAATTCCTGTCAGGTCATTGCATCGGTAATGTCGTTCCTTAGTTTCTTTGCACAAACAGACGTGGCCTGTTAATCTTGTAGACAAGACTCGTTCGAAACAGCAAGAGTGAACAGTGCTAGTAGGATTTCTAAAGAATTAATTAATTCTAGAAACCATGAATGTGTACACGTCAAGCGTGTCATTTAGATCAAGGATTCCCCAACAAAGTATTACTTCCCCCCACATTATGTTTCTTAAGAGCCATCAATGAGAGATATGAAAAATGGGAAACACTAACTTCCAAGTGGACTATGAAAAGATGAATCGAAAATATAAAATTTGATATTTTATACCAAATACGCAACCAAAATTTCCTGACGGAGTAAATTATTTGGCGTTGTTTCGAGGACGTTTACGTTCGAGTGTGTGAAACGGTCGCGTCGTTGAACATTTTTGTTGCTCTTATTTCCGCGCGTACACGTTCTGTTAGATACGCCCGGTAGGAAGAAACATATATAACAAAATGACCGATCGAAAAGTGGCGCTAACACAGCAGGTTAACCCACACGATCAACCGATCGCGTCATCTTCTTGTATCCTCGATGACGTCACGCGACAATCTCCCAGGCAGGTTAAGGACCTCGAAATCGGTCTTAAAAACCCTATATCTGGCTGTGCGATTTATTAACGGTCCCGCCTGTTCCGGCATTTCTCTCAAACCGAAACTAACCACTCGCTTTCGACGAATAAAAATTGATTGAAATTCAGATCTTGTGCCTTCGATCGCGTAAACATTCAAGATGAAGCTTGAAATACGCGTGACGTTGGATCATTTGTGGTGTGTTCTCGAAGCTTATCAAAAAGATCAATAATATAAATAAATAATAAGCTTTTCTTATATTATTTTTATACGTGCGTGTATATTGTATGTGCTTGTAAATTTTCATGTCGAAATAATCCCATTCGTAATTAAAATTATTGATACTCCGGGCCTTATAAAAGTTTTACAAGTAAATCCCTGGAACTGGTTATATCGCATTCATTGTGCAACGAACGCTTGTAAAATGTAGTAATAATATTAGTGATTTTACTTATAACTTGTGGAATTGCAAAAACCAGTCGTGCAACAAAAATTTACAAGCTATAACTTGCAACTTGTAAATTCTCTAATATTATTAGCTTGTAGAATATTTTGCAAGAGGCCCCTTAGCTTGCAGTTGCTTTCAGAAAACAATCTCTAATAATGTACGTGACTAATATCGAAATCGAGGAAAGAAATATTGTAAAAAGGAATCGAAGTGTTGATGACGCACTATGTTTATGTTATGCGTTGACTTGGACATTGGTAGAAATAAAAACAGTGGTTGGTGGACAGACGCACCAGCCAAATCATATTTAAACGATGCATATTTAAATTCGATTTTCTCGACAAGGAAGCTTTGTATGAAAAATTTTATTCCTTGTGGATTTATTTTTTCTTGAGAAATCATCCTTTGCCCTGTATATATGTATACCTTTGTACTGTAATTGTTAATTATCTTAATTACGGTTTGGATATTTGTCATTTTAAGAGAATGTTTCAATGGTATGTTCCTTTTTATTTTTATAACTTGTTCTTTAAAATACGAGTGGTAATCGATAACTAATGTCTCCAATTTTATAAAATATGTTCCAGATAAGAGAAATTAATGAAACTGATTTCTTCAAATGATGTATCTTAAAATTTGTATTTACGTATTATAAGTTCTGAAGATAGTTTTTCTCGACAAGTCTTTTCTGTAGTTTAGTTTTAAAATTGATCACGTTTGAGCAAGTTTTTCTAATTTAAAAATGAAGAGAATAAAGGAAGATAATTTAAAAACGAACTCTAGTTCCATTATCGAATAATGATGATTTAAAAATGTTAAATATAGTACGCCAAAGAAAGAAATTTCTGCATTAAAATCGAAGTGTCCAGGAATGTCGCGTTGTAAAGTTTTCGATATTTTCTTTCTACACGCTTATAATGTCATAACTCGGTGGCAATCATGGAGAAATAATCACTGATCACCGCACTCGTTGGAATGATCCGTCATCACGGATAATTATAATGATTATACGTCACCCTACGCAAACAACCCCGTCATCTTTTAAAATCTTGGCGTCGATGAGAGGTACATCGTCATTTCTCGAGCCACACGATTACTATCCGAACAATACCGGGGACATTGTGATAATAATAGCAAAGCAAACAGTAAAATGAAGAATGCATATCGAACACAAGCATTATATGTAATCGAGACTGCGTGACAAAATAGTAACAAATAATATTTAACATTTCAATTCTCGGATTTTTATATATCGTACGTATAAATTTAACTAGCTGCAAAATTTCGAGACGATTTACACAGTTATTGATGATTTTATAAACAAACAACATATCGCATATAGTTCTACGTTGTTCAAGCGTCAGAAACCCTAATCCCGACAAAATTCTATCATAGTGATAACAAGTAACTGGAATAGGACTGCCCAGCTTATAAGAAACAATACGTAGAAATTTGTGGTGAATTCTTTCAATGCAGTCTATGTGGGTGTAGTAGTAGGGGCTCCAGATAGGATAACAATATTCAAGATTTGGAAGAACTGGAGCGTTAGAGAGGAAATTTAATGTGTTAGGGTTCTTTTAATGAAACCAAGAAATCTAGAAGCTAATAATGTAATGAGTTTCTCGGGCCTCTTCTAACCGATTCAGGCCTACATTACTCAGAAACTGATCGAGAGTAACAAAAATAAATATTAGAAATTTTTACATTCGTGAACCTCCACATCAAGGATCACCGATTTATCCCATTTTCACGGATCTTGACTCGCAAAATGGCGACGCATTACGTAACATAATGTCCGTGTCAACGTACCGATCGAATGGTCATCGCGTCGAACGCCATAAAATCGTGACGCATTACGCAACACGATTTCCGTGGCGATGTCCCGATCGAATCGTCGTCGCATATACAACCGCGAGCACTTCCCAGACCAATTAACCGTTCTGCGGGCTTAATGTATTCGTCGAAAAATCACCGGCGACGAAGACCAGCACGACGCTCGACTTATCGAGCGGAATCGTGTGGCGCTTCGCCGCTCCGGGGATATAAATGCTACGTTACAAGCCGAACAGGACGCGATAAAAATTCATTACAAGCGCAAAGAGCCTGGCGCGGGCAAGCGATTTACGCCTACGGCAACGGTGGCCGTAGCCCGACGGCCGTCCTCGCCGGCAATAATTAGCGCGTGTGACGGAACGATCCGTCATCATTGATAATTATGACGATTATGCGCGGCCAGTGCATCGCGTGCGTTAATGCGACCTGCCGCCGTCTGATTGGTGCGCACGTCCAACTTAATTGCGCTAAGCTACGAAACGTCGATTAACGATCGCAATAACCGGGCGCCACGACAACCGCCTTAAATCAAGTCGACCAGAGCTGAACGCTGGACGACGACGCATCATAGCTCGGTGTGCACGCTCCTTTATCCACGTCCGGTCCTATTCGCCGTCTCTTCCTGCCATAAGTGGCTTAGAAGCCAACGATACCGAACGGAAAATATCTTTCGACCAGAAAAAATTCCTCAATTTTTTTTAGTAATTTCCTCCTCCCCTTTGTTATAATTTTACGTTTCGAAAGGAAATATTGCATCCTGTGTATCAATTTTTCTCTGCTCCATCGTAAGACTTAATAGCATCCGTACCGCGTGCAGTAGTGTCCGCTTGTATGACCACGAGTCTGTCCGGGTAAATGTTCACGAGTTATTCCCACCATTTCTTAGGGTTTCTCGAGTCGAGGGCGTCATCTACAATCTGTATCAGTAATGGGCTAGATTTTTTAGAAGTGGGTAGAAAAAATTTTAAAAAAAGTCCAGTATAATTTATTATAAAAAGGAATAGAGACTCAAAATAGAGTATGTAATTCTTTAATACTAATGGGATGAATGAAACGGTGACTGCATTTCTTAAAGTTCCTCGTAATCAGCAATTTTACTTATCTGACAGTCTGAGATTTAAATAGTCACTACTGTATACAGAATTCGCCACTTCAAATTTCATGATCTTTTGTTAAATCAGTCTTGACAAGCAAAGTGAAACGAAGCAATTCATAAGATTAGAGTCTCAATTTTTATTTTATTTGAAAATGATTCCATTCCCACGATTATTCAGTCACAACTCATAACATCTCTCAAGTAAGTTAGAATGATTCCCTACGTAAGTCTAAATAAATATATTTCATACGAGTCCTTGCAGGTAATAAGGACAAACTTGACCAAGACGTGTTTAGAGAAAAACAGGTTTTGAATATTTTCCATAATGACGAACTCGAGAAAAATTAAAATAATTACTAGGACACACGAGTGAAACGATGTACAAGAACTCTATGTCGCGTTCGCCCTTATTATCCGCGATGTCTCGTATATACTCTTAGCAAAACAAATGCCTGAAAAAAATGGGTGTGATTAAACGTAAGCATTTTTTAAGGTAAAGAATGGTAAGAAATTTAAGAATCGGACTAAATTATTTATCCCGGCTACGATTTAAGGGAGTCTTCTACTGTAAACTGCCAAAAAATTCGATTTTTCTCCCATTTTCTTAAAGGATATAGTCTTAGACATATATCTGCAAAAGCATATCATCGAATTTCTAAAATTAACGAAGGTATACGTATTACTCTGATCTTTCTGTTTAGATGCGTTTTTTTCAAAACTATCTTTCCTGAATTGGCTTCTACGATATCTCAAAATCTATTTGACCAATTTCATTTAAATCTGGCAAGTAAAAATCATTCTTCCTAATTCTTTTTTAATCTACTAAAGTTAAAAACAAGAAAAGAATCGATTTTTCAACTTCAAAGTGCTTCCATTTCTTTAATTATCAATTTTATTTTGTCCTTTAAATACCGACTATAGAAAAATATATTCTAATTAAGAATCCTTTTCATTTTTTTGGCTTAGAATACGAGGCTTTGTACTGCCACTAATTTTGACTATTTCTCGCTGTAAAAATTTATGAATATTACCAAAAGAGTAATAAATATATATACGAAAGGCCGGTGCAAGAACTTACACACTTTCTTTATAACAAAATACCAAAGAGAACATTAAAATACGCGTTTTACGGTAGAAGACCGCCTTATTCACAAGTAATAAAGATTTAATAGCGAACTATTTGTATAATTTATTATTCGATGAATGTATATGCTCGCCGATATATATTCGTTCGTGGATTTTATGTTGCACTTGCGTTTAAGCTTACGCCCTTTATCACACGATCGCATTCTGTCAGCGAATCGCACGACGACCAGGACGTTTCCGCTACGTTTATCGCTTATCGTTAGATAATAATTGCTCGACTCGTCGAAGATAACATATTATATCCGCAGTATTGAATATTCGCACGCTGTTAACGGGTAAATTCCTTTTACTTTGTTTCTTTTTCTTTTTCCCCGTGCCCTCTCCGCCGTCGTTATCTTTAGATGGTATTAATGGAAATCGGATTAACTAATTCGCGCGGACGAGCATGTATACGTAGTATGTTCGCAGCACAGTAGAAACGAGTCCTCGTGCCTCAACGAGGATAGAAAGTAGTTTTATACGCGAACGTGTATCAGGTACCGCGTCCCAGCTTCGGAAATTTAATAAACAGAATGTTTGTTATTTAACGATCGACAAATCCAATAACAATTTGCATGTAAATGTTAACCAGCCCAATGTCATTTCGCAATCGTGATCAACGTCATTGAATTTGTCTTTGCGCCAACTACAAGGTGCACCGGTTTCGTGAAATATCATGTTCCGTTTGACGCGATCGAAATAACCTGAACCTTGATAAATATACATTTTGACGTTCGACGTGACTCGTTAAGCGGAGCTTGCTTGCATCCAAACGCATTTTTAGGATATCTATGGAAAGTTGTTTCTATTAATAGTTCTAAGAATTCGAGATCGAAATGTAGGTAGTTTAAAGGACCCAAAGAGTTATCAACGTTATAATCGCTGAAAAAATAAAAATGGCAAGCAAGATCGATATCGTCTTTAGCTACTCTTAAAAAAAATAGTTTTACGGAAGTAGATTCTTTCTAAAATATTCTTTACCTATTTTGTGTGATTGGTACCAAATAGGAAATATGAGATGGAGTATCAAGCAGTTACGATTTTTAAAAGAAATTTGTTTCCCCCATTAGATCGCTTCCTCAAACGGACAAGACACTCGTTCCAACGATGCTTCCGTTCTTTGCAACGCTATTGAAAGTACTTCTTCTGAGAACTCCGTTAATAGCTCGGTTACGGTCTTTTGAATATTCTCTATTGTGTTCCAATGATATCCTTTCACTTTGGACTTCACTTTCGGAAATAAAAACAAATCATATGGTGAAAGGTTTGGTTAATACAGAAGCAAAAAGAGAAATATACAAGTAACGTATCAATCGTATTTAGCCAAACTTTCACAGGACAAAATGAACGAATGCAATATTTGACAATTTCCAATAGATCTGTAGAATTTTATACTTTTACTCGTTTCTCTTGATTCGACGCCATTACATTCTTAACTGTGAGATCGACAGGTGTTGCTATCTTTTCGATATATCAAATACACAGACACTATACGCCACTTAATAAAGTAAATGAAAATCGAATAAACACAATTTGAGAAATATACTTATCTATAAACTAAACGAGGCACTCCGTATACAAATTATACGTGTAAATGTATAATATAAAAAAGACAAATTGTATTTTATATCGGAACGTTCTAAAAACTTCTCGTGGTGGCTCTTTGAAATTCCAGCGGATCGTCAAAGGCAGATTCAACATATTGGCAGACGTTTTTCATCGGTTGCGGTGCACGGCCAGTTAGTTAACTCCGGCTCGCGTAGCCATTAAACAAAAAAAAAAATCACGAAGCAACGGGTTAAAGAACGAGAGCAATATTCGAACCGGATGAAATACCGAATGAGCAACAGGGAAAAATGTCCATGAAAGAGACAGAGAGCGATAGAAGGTTAGGCGTAGGTAGCACTGGCCCCTCTGGTGGCGCTGGTAACGCTAATTAAAACGTCTATGCAAATTCTTCTAATTGATGAGTCCGCCTCTATAAATCCCGAGTCGGCTGTAATTAATGCCTTATAAAATTCCGTGCGACGATCTACGCTGTTCTCCCGCGAATCGCGTGTGCAAATGCGGCCTCAAGTACGCGCCATACTTCGATGTTACATATATTTTTATTTATACAACGCCGTACTATAAAGTCCTCTTCGAGCAATACACATAAATCCAAAAAATTTTCCCCATCTCTAAATTGTGCATTATTCTATTTCATAGTAAAAAGATATCAGAAGGGAAGGAGAAAGAAAGAAATTTACGGTTTTAATTATATTTACTGTAATAGTAATTTTTCTTTTTATGCATTTTGTTCCTAATTCCAACGGTTTATTTATACTTTGTATGTACTTTGTTTCCTTGAAGATATAAGATTTCTTTAGATCTTGTATGCCTGAAAAGGACTAAACAACTATCGGTTGAAACCTCGTTTCTTTTTCTTTTTACTAAAGCGTGCATTTTACACTTGTAAGGGATTGTTTTATTAAAGTATATTGAGGTTATGTGCCTCGTATGGATAATTTCAGGAGTCTTTAAATGTTTTATAATATTTCACGTTACTTAAATCTTTCGTTCCTATAATTATATGCCCACCATTGACTGAGATCTTATCTTAGAGAGAAGTTAGGTCGACCATGTGTGGTGTGTTAATAAATAAAGTGAAGAAAAAAGGGTACTGCAAATATTTACGTTTTCCAATCTGAAGGTTCCCCGTATACCTGCACAGGAATAAATTACGATAGAAATAACGAGATTAGCATTTCAGCCAGTTTTTTATCATTTTCGATCACCGTGCGGCTGGCCATCAAATTATACTTAATCGTGTTGTGTTTCGCGTGCTCTACCGTTCACCTTCGTTTCTGCGATTTCAATTCGAACCGGTAATCCGCTGGGAACGTCCAGTCGGTGAAAGTGCTATAACCCTCGTCTCGCTCTTTATTCGTGACGGCGCACGGTTATAAATTAGTACCTCCGGATTTTAAGGCATAAAGCGCCGTGAGCTTTCAACGCACGGCGATTTTAATCCCCGCGTTGCTTTTCAATCCGCCTGATTGTCTATATTGCATAACTTATAAAGACAGTGATTTCTTTTTAATAGCGTCTCCGTTCATATCGATGCACTGTACGCGTATTCGGTTCGATAAGGACAGAGACGGGGGCTGGGTTTACGATACGAACGCGACTTCTTCATTATTTTTCTTTAACATTTTAGAGGGTCATTCTTAAAACCCTTAAGCATTGAAAAGAGATAAAAAAAAACAATTTCGATTTTTTCAATCCGTCACAGTGGTTTCTCCCCCTTGAGTCTTTAACAGTAAAACGCGTTTTTTTATGTTCTCCTTAGTATTTTTTTTTATAAAGAAGAGGTCGTAAGATGCAGATTAAATTTGTGTATTTTTCTAATTTTTTCTAGTAAACCAACAACTTAAATTGTAATACGTTCCCGTAAAAGTGTTTTCATTTTGATCGAATATAAACAAAAATTCCGAGTTGATTGGCAGCCTTCTCAAATATAAATACGAGTGCAAAGGGTTAATTGCTTATGTCTAAAATCATGCAATAAGTTATCCATTATAGTTATAAAATATATAAATTTGTTTGGTACCATAATTTTAATATATTAAATTATCATTCGTTATATGTACATAATTATATTATAATATATTTTGAATCGGATTTAGTATCAACCCGATCACCGATTGCAGCTACTGCTTTTGAGGTCTCTACCGAGAGGATCACCCTTAAGTTTGCGACACCCTGTACCATTTCATCGTCGAAGCAATTGACTCGTTCGGTTTTAATTATCCTTTCCGCAGAGTTCGTACGATAATGTCTTAGGCGAGTATGACTCCGCGTATCGGAAGCAATAATTTTGATCGGCACGGTTAGTCATAATCTTTTCGTTCGCAGCTGCAGCGAATTCCGCGCGCGAGATACTGTCGCACGTGTCAGCCGATAATTCGTACGTTGAACGACCGATAAAAAAATACTGCTAGACGGTCGGTAGGTGCCCCCGGTGGATTTCGACAAAGGGAAAGGCGGTCATTACGATCAAACGGCGGGGCCCGGCGATCAGGCCAAATAAACCGATAACAAAACGAAACACATCCCACACGCGCGCCATTAACCATTTTATTCTTTTTTTTTCGAAGTTCGTCACGCTAACCGACGTTTTGCAATTCGAGCCGGTTCCACGGGAATCGATCGAGTGAAAGCGCCCGTTTTGTTGCTGGATAATTCGATCGATCGTTGATCGAACGACCGAGACACGCTGAAGCATCGAAGGAGAAAAGAAATTGGCGAGGGTGTTGCGGAACACTGTCGATGTTAGTACGTATCGATAGCCAAAATTACAAAATATTTCATTTAATATTCCTTTCCAAAAATTTCACAAATGTTTCGTATAGAAAGTTATCGTACTAAATTCTTGTGATTTGTTGTAACATAATAGAACGTATTCCAGTCTATATCATATATGTATTGAATACATTAGAAAAATAGGTATGGACGAATGATAGTTGTAGAGATCATGATGTTAAAGTATCGAAAACTGATCACAATTTTGAACATTAGTAAATCTGAATCCTTTATTTGCAATTCGTGATTCAACGATTAAGATGTAAAGAAATAAATCTGTACTATGTATACTCCAGAGTCTGAATATTTTCGTTACTCACTGTATGCATGAAAATTTCAATACCCGTTTCAACTTTCCCTTAAAGCATTTAAAAAATAATGAACTAATAGAGGATTACATAAATTTTCAAACAATTATTAGTTTAAACTTGCACATAAGAGTTAAAGTACTCAGCTTTTGTAAATCAGAAAAACAGTATTTCTGGGCACATAACCAAACGACCTTCGACCAAGATTCCCAAAGCTACTCGTTCAAAGGGCACACCCTGTATCGCAGGAATATCTAAAAGACACGTTCCCCCGTATCTAAGCGTATCCAAATTGTCGTGATCGCGAACCACGCAAAATACCAACGGCGTTGGATCACGGACCGCGTCTGGACCGGCTCTTTATTTTTTGTCCACGATTCCGGTGTGCTTTGGCTGCGCAGCCGACTATGCTAATTCGAAGTTTCAATATGGCATTAAATCACACCCGGTGAATTTCGCGAACGCGAACCGTTCGACCGCTGGGGAGGATACGAAAACCTAAAACCGTGGTCGGGTCGAAAGGAAAAAAGCGCCGGACGCGACGATAACATTTCTCGGAGAGCCAACGGGCATCGTTTGTTCCCTTTTTGCCCCCGGACAGCGAATTCCTCGAATTAGAAGCACGCGGGACACCGGGGCCCGCAGCTTTTAAGGAACCAGTTACATATCGCGCCTGCTCGACACGAGTTTCGTCCATTATGGCGGAAAGATAGTTTCGGCAATTAGCCCGCGTCCCAGGGGCCTAATCCTACGTCCATTTTCAGCCGGGGCAGCACACTTTGTCTCCCCTCGGCGACCGGCTATCGCGTTCGGCGATCTAATGGCTCGTGATAAAGGAAGAAGAAAGAGAGAGTCCCCCTCCTCTCTGGTCGGAGAAGATCCTCTTCCGAGCGAAATGTCAAGAAGGAGGCGGTTAATTCTCAGCATTTACCGAGGCAGGAGTCTGACCCAACTATTCATTAGACGGGAGTGCAGGTTGTGTTCCCGTGGCATCCTCTTCGCGACGATACGGAGAGGGAAAACGGTCCGCCGTGCACGAGCGACGGAGACGAAACGATCCGAGTGGGGCGAGATACGTTGTGCAACTGGGCTCAATTCACTTACCACGTTTTCAGCCGCGCGCGCAGAAACGAGACTTCGACCGAGCATGTCGTGGCTGGCTGATGCTCGCTGGACCCAGGCTATAAAATGCTCCTCCTAATATTAGCACATTCGCCTCGGATGACTTTTACTCTAGCAAATACTAGAATTCGAGCCGGGTTCGCCGACCATAATGCGATACGGGGAAGAGAGTTCGAGTTAAAAGGAAACTTCGCGTTCGCGATTTTATTGAACCGCGCCATTTCTATTTTAAAGCGGCGCGTGAATTCGAATTTACTTGTTCCTGGGTATTCCAAAATTTGCATTTCTATCGAATGAAAGTATTAATAAATATCAACCTTGTGTGTTGGATTTACTTTGGACAGGGTTTCTGATATTTGTGTGACTTCTTCGCCATTTTGTGGATTTAACAATTTTATTGAACCGCGCCATTTCTATTTCAAAGTGAATAAAGTTTTAGGATATTCCAAAATTTGCATTTCTATCGAATGAAAGTATTAATAAATATCAACCTTGTGTATTGGATCTACTTTGGACAGGGTTTCTGATATTTGTGTGACTTCTTCACTATTTTGTGGATTTAACGATCTTATTGAACCGCGCCATTTCTATTTTAAAGCGGCGCGTGAATTCGAATTTACTTGTTTCAGGGTATTTCACAATTTGCATTTCCTTTGAATCAAAAGTGCCAACCTTACGTATTAGAGTTGCTTGGAAGAGTTGCTTGAAAAAGAATTTAAAATATTGTTCCTTGCTGTAATCTATACATATTTTGACAATAGGACATAAAATGATAATGCAAAACCGAGTGCATAATTATAGTGGTCATGAAGCGAATATTAAAAATTTTTGTTATTCTTCATGCATAAATATACATTACGGTTATTATATTATACTTTATGATATGTTTCCTAAATAATAAAAGCGGAAAAATAACATAAATTTGTCGATCCCTAGATCTTTAAAAACAAACGCATTAAAAACGGTGGATTTCAATCTGACGTTGCGGTCCCATGAATTAATTAATAAACCTGACTAGCCCTGCCAAGCAATAAATTTTGAGATAACGTTACTTAAATATTGTCGCGCTATTTCTCGTTAATATCCAACTTATTGCCAAGTCGTCAAGATATATAAATGTATTTTTTATCAGGATTTAACGACTCCTCTTAAGTAACTAAAAACAGTCGTTTCGTAATATTTGCAGAATTTAATTAGTTTTCCTTTGGAATCCTTCCACTTAACAAATTAACATCGATATCGTTCTTAATGATTTCGCTGACTGAAAAATACGTTAAGATTAAAAATTAATAGTGTTAACGGTAGCCACTAATAGCTAGTTATGTTTTTTCAACTTCATCACTTTTTGTCGACTCGAAGTTACCACAAAGTATAAAAACATATTTTTTCTTTTTATAATTGATTCAAATTAAATAAGAGAAAATGTACAAATTACTAAAGGAGTAATGAACAAATAAAGAGTATGTCTAAATTTCTAAATTTCCTGTATTTGTCTTGTGGATGACAAAGGTGTTGAATAAAATAATAAATAGATAAACAAATGAAAAATATTCCAGAAAGTATTGTGCATTTCAATCATTGTATAGATCTGTTTCATTTTAATTCGCTTTCGTAACGAAGATTGTATACTAAATACAATGTAGACAGATAAAAAGATCAGTCCCAACAGGAAGTGCCAGTCGTACTGGGTCAGACACTTTAGTCAGCCTTCGAAAGGTCTATGGTTAAGCAACCATTACGTACACGACATCGTCCACATTCCCCTTACCAATGATACCACATTATTCTTAACCCGGAATTAATTCCTTTTCCTCTCTGCAATACATCACATACAGAAAATTCCACTTATACGGGAAGGTAAAGAATCGTACATGCATGTGTTAGTAAATTATTGAAAGGCTTTCCTCATTTATTTATAAAATGAGCTATAACAAAAATCCAAGTTTTTCTACGCATACGCCATTATTGAAAACAAGGCTATAATCGTGTAAATAAAACTACAATTCACCCAGTGTATAGCCCAGACTTCCCTTATTTTAATTCTCTTTCGATGGCATATTCTTTGAGTAAGAAGCGATTCAACGTTTATAGTGATATCGAACATACTAGCATCCTTAACATTAGAATTAACAAAGCAACCAAAATGACCCATTCGTATTTTTAATAAAACTTGTAAAAAATTTACTCGACAGAATTTTTACACTTATTTCCTTTGCATTATACATTTCTTCGCGTACCTATCGTTTTAATTTCTTTGATACAAATAAATACACTATAATTGTCGGTAGTTCTAGTATTAAACGTACTTTTTAAAAGTACGTAAAACAAAAAATATAAAAGAATAGAAAATATATAACACAGCTGGTTTTTAAAGTTAAAATTATATTATAATTATCGCTCGATAAATTAAATATTATTGAATTTGATGAGTTATCTTGCAGCGAAAAATATAACAATATGCAATATTGTTGAAAAAGTTGGAGAAAGTTTAAAAATATAAATAATCTGCATCGATGCTCGTATTCAGTACAGACTAGCACGTCCCGTTACTCTTAACTGTTTCATTTTTCCCACTTTCGACGTTCCACGCAATCCTGCGGTATCTCTTTTCATCGAGTCATAACTATACGTCAACCTACGCGAAAGCATTCGTTCGCACGCAGTCCGAACAGACAAGTCGGCTCGAGGAAAAGAAACGAGGGAATGAGAGAATCAAGAAGGATGGTAACCGACTTTCACTTCGCAGGCGCCAATCGGCCAGTGCAGTTGTCGTCGTTTAACTTCTCGATAATCGTCCGTCCCTTGCGTAACTTCCGGCGAATACCCGCCATTTTTCACCGAATCGAAACTTCCGACTGTGCTCACACCTGATGTTGTATACAAAAATGTTTCGAACGAAAGTTGTTTGGTATAAAGAGTACTGTACACGGCAACAATTAATGTAGTTTACAAGAAAAATTAAGATGAAACAGTTAAATGATTCTGTGCAATACAACAACGATTTACAAGATACTCGTCCGTATTCGCACGAAATCCTATCGGTCCCATATCAGTCCCAAATTCCCTTATCCCATTGCACGGATTACTGCGATTCGTAACGTTGGTGAATTATTACCGACGAAACAGAAATTATTGCTAAATCCGCGTTCCCTCTATCGGTTTTGTTCCCCTGTCGGTGTTACCGGCAAAATTCCAAACCCAAGATCCACGATCGTGAGAAGCCGTTACGACATCCAACGCTCGAAGACAAGTGGACCAGTTTCAGGGGAAGTTAGGAATTCCGCCGTGGATTATTGCCACATTCGAGCGCTTGTCGCGTCGGTGAAAAGATAATGCTGAGAGCGTTTGTTCGAGTGGAAATAATCGGGGCACCGGTTCTGCATGTCCGTTCGTTTCCTGGAAACGTGCCGTCATCGCGACGCTAAACGCACCGATACATCGCGAAAAATGATTGCACGCGAATGGTATCGCCGTGGACGAGCAACAGTGCCAATAAAGACGTTCTCACGTTTCGGGGTCCGGCTACACGGAGCCCGTCGTGACGCAATACCACCGGTTACCTGATTTCCATTCTTCCCGCGTGCCAAGGTACACAATCGCGGGACCCCTCTGTGCCGTTAACGAGACCCGTAATTAATAATAGTTACGCGGAAGTGCCCGTTCCGTGCAAGTGTCTTTCTTTCCGCGAATACTCTTACGTCTGCCCCGCCGATACCGTTAACGCGAAACACACTTGTACGCGGAAAACAGAACCACCGGAAGTCGCCTTCCTCCTTTCGTCGCGCGTAGCGATACATGCGCGCTATTATTTACCGTACTCGCCTGCGCTTATTTTTCGGGACACGTGATATCGCGTTCGAAGACGCGGTTGACAATGGACAATTACACGGAACGACGAAAAAAATTTGTCGGTAAGAAACTGAAGCGAGAGCAGATTGTACACGCCGCTTCGCGAAAGATACGACACTTTCGAATTAATCGTTGTGTGTTAAATATTTTTTCTGCATTATACAGGGTGTTCGGCTATCCCTGGGAAAAATTTTAATGAGAGATTCTCTAATAATACGAAAATCAAGAATATCAATTACTCGATTGAGGTTTCGTTAGAAGGTTATTAAAAAATTAAATTAAAAAATTTCAAATCATTCTGAAAAAATTATTTTCGGTTGCAAGGGTCAATTACAATCATATTTGGTAAATGGGCATACCCCTGAAATATTACGCACTTTCGAGAAAAAAATTCATTACCGAAAATACAATGTCTGACCATGAATGATGATTCCCCTGAAATTCAGCAAAATTGAAAAGTTTCAAATCGTTCCAAAAAAATTATTTTCAGTTGCAGGGGTCAATTACAATCATTTTTGGTGAATACACATACCCTCGAAATCCTACGCACTTTCGAGAAAAAAATTCTTTACGGTAAATATACTGTCTTATCATGTCTGATTCCCCTGAAATTTCATGCGTATGTTTGAAAAATCATAATTCCTGAACGGATTGAAAGATATAAAATGGTGGAACTTTGAAGGAAAGATCTAAAAAAAACTGACAAAATCAATATTTCTTTTAACACCACGTCGAAACTAATTATAATTACGCAATCATAAGTGATTAAATGAAAAATGAAATTCATACTCAGCTTCTTTTCTAAAAACGAAACGATAAATCTGTAGAAATTAGGAACAGATATTCTAATACTTGATTTATATTTTCTGAATAATATATAAACAATTGTGTAAGACACTCAACGGTGATATTTATATGTATATATAATGTATTTTTCTTATCAAATTGTAACAAGCAAAGTTAATAAAACTAACCTGCACGTGCCTAGTTTAAAATATACAAAATATTTCGATGTGTCAGAGTGTTTGTACAGATACAATTACCCCTCTCTATTGATATACAATTTTTAAACAATTGCACGTCGCGCAAGAAACAATAAATTATATAATAGAAGGATGGAATACGACCAACACACATACTCACATATCTTGGCAAATATAATATATCAAGAACTATGAAAAATGCTCGTAAGAGAACATCCATACTACAAACACACATCTAAGCAGGAATTGAAAACAAAGAATATAATATAACTTTACTGAGACCACACTGAAACAATTACAGCCAACAGTTCAGACATAACACTCAAGGACAAGGAACAGAAACACGCCTATCTAATAGACATATCAATTCCAAACGATACCAGCATACTACAAAGGAAGCAGAAAAAAAATTGTAAAACACACACAGCTAAAAGTGGATATCGAAAGACTGGAAGTAAGACGAGGTCACAATCGTCCCACTTTTATTTATTGTCAAAACATACACAATATTTTAAAAAATTTAAGGGCTCCCCTTTTCCCACCAAAAAATTATATAAAATTAGTCCCTTCACTTGATTAAAAAAAGAAAAAAATAGAAGACTATTTCTTCATTGGTTTCTGAGAATATAGTTTGTAACACTTTATGTAAACCTTGCAGTATATACTATAATTAATCAGGCTCGCTACTTTCGTAATCACCAATTAGTCTCCTTTTCTTTGTTAGACTTCGCCCGTGTTTGTAAACTTGTAAATAATAAATTATTCCATGAAACGATACGAAGGTCCAGTCTTGATTTAATTCGAATATCACTTTGGTTTAATATTCCATGCACGAAAAATCGAAGGTGCTCGTAAAATTGCAAGCAGCCTCCGTTTGCCTCGTATTCAGAATAAATCAGGTAGATTTATAGACAAGTTGGTCCCTATTACTTTTTCCTAGAATGCTATCTACGGCTTTTTAACGTCCGCCCACCTGTCTTGCCTACTATTCGGAATGATCAATGTCACCGCAATAAATGGAAGAAACGACCTTTCCACGAACAGTATCGTGGCTGGCTCGATAAATATAAAAAAGAACGTGTCACAATGTTTGCACAGATAAGTCGTGGAACGGCGCAACGCGTCATAAAATAATTGATTACAGAAAAAAATAAGGAGACAAAACGTTTCCGACAAACGAAGTTTCAGATAATCGATCCGCAGAAACAAAATTAAGAAATACAATAGAATTTCTACTCTATTTTATTTATTTCCTTTTATACTGTAGATTTAACCCTTCGAGTGTTGAATACTTCTGGCAAAAGTGCTCGGAAAATAATAAAATTAATTTTTAATATGTCAAACACATATATATGTGTCCTCTCACGATCAATTGTTTTCATCTAAACAAAACTGCGACCGAACAAAGGCAAACTTTACTCTATTTTGAAAATATTAATGGAACTTTTTGGAACTGCCATTTTAATCACTAAACGTTTCGTTGGAATACATAGCATAAAAGAAAAGTGAATGATCAATGTGTCAATAATTTTTCCGCCGTCCAATTGTTTTCATCTAAACAAAACTGTGATCGATCAAAGCAAAGGTAAAATCTACTGTATTTTGATAATATTAATGGAACTTTTTGGAACTATTTTTTTAACCACTGAACGTTTCGTTGGACTATTTTGACGAACAATTGTATTATAGTTGTCTACAAGAAGAGCGCGAGAGGAAATGTCGGTGCGTGCAAAGCGCATGTCCGCATCAGGGCCCAGCTCGGCAAGTATGCGACATTGAGCCAAGGCCACTGCAGACCGCACTGGCGAACGGACATTTACGCGTTCAGCAACACGATGTATCGCACACCTAAGCGCACGGCTCCGTGTGCAGCGTCCAACGAGCATAATGCGTGCACGCGTTTAGGCGTTCACGCTGCTAACCGGTCTCGTTTGCAGGTGAACTCACGCGTGATCACCGCTCGTGGATGCTGCTCTGGGTCGACGGCGTTTTTCTCGACAAACGTGTCACGGATATCGAGGGAAATTTTCTTCGATCGAACACACTTCGACGATACTTTACAACAGGGGTGAGAGATCGTGGCTTCTACCGATTTCTTATTTTCTTCGGACGCGCACAGTGGGCTATTTGCCCCGAAAAATCGGACGTAAGACGATTTAAAAGACGTAAATTACAATATTTTTGCTGTCTGAGGTAGTTGGTGTATCAACATTCTTTTTTTCATTTGCGAACTCATAAACTGCTGTGCTTTGTCGAAAATTAAGAATCTATATTATAGATCGACTTCGACTTGTCAATATATTATATTTCGTCCTCGATTATTACTTTCCAACGTGGCAGTTTTATATAAAATTTTCGTCTGATTTTTAACCATAATAATTCTGACAAAGTTTATACCAGAATATATTATACATATTTGCATCCTGCGTATTCGTGCGAATATAATTATTCGCAGACATTAAAAGGGAAATTAAATTCATTTTGCATCGAGGCTGTTTATCTATAAGCACTGTTCTCTACCTCAACTGTAAAAATATTATATTTTCTCTTGTACACTAACGTACAATTGGATTTTTATCTTCGTAATAAATAAATAAATTTAAGTAATTTGTTGTTAATTTTATTTGCTCGCATCTTACGCCACCTTTGGACTTAAATAGATCAACGCGTCGTCTTTGATAGTTGTCCTTCGTAAAGGTTGATTTATTAATCGCAGCCACCAACGTCAGGTGCCTATTCACCGTCGTTCTAACGCGTTATTGTCTTCCGTTCTCTCGAGTAGGTGGGTCTAACTATTGTTTCGCTTCGATATCGTATGCCAGAATATTTGATCCTAATTGTTATCTACGAAATCCGTGTGATCAGATACCATGATTTGTTACCTATTCTCGCGTCCGGTAAGATTGGTTCTTCATAGAAATAGAATTCAATAATGAAAATCGATATTGCACCTAGTATGAATTTATAATTAAATTGTATGCATACGGAGATTCAGAACCGATATTAGAAAACTTAAATTATATTACACTCTGCAAGGCTACTAAGAAAGTTCGAATAAACGTGGGTCTGCAGAACCGCTGTTTTTATACTGTAGGTACTTTCATTCGTGGTATAAAGACAATTATGATAACTGGGGCAAGCTGCAGCTCCTTTTTGAACCAAGATAAAAAAATTATATTATAAGAAGATAGTCCTCGTTTGCAGATTCAACTTTTTGTATCTTCGTTTAGAAAAGAACACAGGAAGTTTGTCCCAGTTTCTAAGCTCATTCTATACATTACTGTGTAGTGTCATTTATTTAAATAGAGAAAAATGTTATTTATTTAAATAGAGTCTATATACTCGTGTACAGGTGTAGATTAAACGTAAAACCGCACGATGGATACATTTAAATGATAGTTCATTTTGTCTGTCTGACATGGAATTAATAAAAAGTATTAGGTGACATTGATAAAAACGAATGAACCAGAATTTCATAGAAAAACAATACCTGTAAAGACTATCATTAGATGTTTGATACGGTGGCCATATTAGTACACTCACGAGAACAGAAAATGTCACAGTATTGATATTTTACAATATTAAAAAGTTACACTTATAGATCGAATTTTCGAGGGATTCGAGCACCCTCATAATATACATTTAGTTAAGTATTTCTTTGTAGTTTTGACAAAATTTACTATACATAAAATTTGTAAAGTGACATGAAAGTTGTTCAATTTCCAAGCTTCCTGAAAGATCTAGGGAAAAGTGTTTCCACGTGCATACGAGTCCCTTAACAATTCCGAGTCAGTGATCCCATACACGTGTTTCTGTACCGACATGCCGACGGAAACGAGACATTGCTTTTTCTAACAGCGCTTCTTTCGATCTCCTTTGTTCCATTACAATAGAATTCGTCTCAGGTTCCTCTACCACGGTAATTCTTCCCAGTTTTCGGTGGTTCTTTTCGTTAGATGACCTACGTCTCACCGTTCGCGAAACGAAGAACGCCGCTTTCTAATTGGTCACCGCGGTGATGTATAGGTTGGCCCGGATTGGTCGTATCTACCAGACTCATCTCTATCCTTTTCGTCTGCCGAATCTCTAATGATCTCACGTCGAGCCACCGCGATAGCCAATTTAACGATTCCCTGGCCTATTTTCTACCTTAACAATTCATCGTTAGCTAGACGCCATTGTATTCCGCTGTACAGGGTGGTCCTCATACTTTAACCAAATTAATACGCCGATCTTTCGAGGTGTTTCGATAGATACAGTGACAACTGTGTATTTAAGAATACTTGAAAATTATAGTAGTAAAAAACGTCTAATCTTTCTTTCTCCGTGCAATACATTTATCTTCTTAGTCTCAAAGCGAGTTAAAATTAAACAGAAAGCTTTCTTTCATACGTATCTGTACTCACGATGTTTAAACAAAATTTAATTTTATACAGTTGTGTATTTATACGTATATGAATATTCATTAAAACCTCTATCTCGTTCAAAAAACAAAGAAACTACGACGATTTGTCAAACGTACGTTTAATTGCAACGTCGTACAGCGTTACCCGGATAACTGAAATGTGCAACCTACTAGTAGTTGGAGGTTTGGCCGCGTAAGAAGTCTGAAACGGTCGTTCTAATTTAATACATAGAGACACCCTGTTTGCTCTGGCGGATCGGAAAAGGATCGCCGGGGCCTTTTGGCAGCGGCGTTTAGGGACCCTTTTATAGGTTACTATTTTCAGCCAGTCGAAAACTTTCGCCCCCATGCGGAGGCACGACTAACGACGTAGTTCGCCGCGCGTTATTGTGCAAAACTGACAGGATTATTTAAGGATCGACCGGGCACTTGATCGAATTTACGAGGTGTGTTCTGTGAGCCGAGGTTAACCAAATAATGTGCCTCCCGTGGCTCGATCCGGGATCTATATCGATTCACCGGGTTAAGCAAATTGTGTCGATGATGAACGACACTATCCGACCTCTTTTCAACCGTGAAAAATGTTCGATATAACCGAAACACCTTCTGGGTTACCGGACGCCTATAGTTTCATCCTAGCTACGCCAGGCCCCTGAGGTTTATAGGGTCCAGAGATATACTACGCCACTAAAAGCGTCCCTACTTTTTATAATCCTTAGTTTACCGCGACGTATATGTTCTGAATTTGGTCGTACGTCGATGGTTACATTGTAATGGAGCATCTTTCAAAGTCTTTTTTGTTTGGATAATTTTTAGTTATATTTTGTCAATTAATTTTGTTTGTTCGATGGATGCTAGTAAGGTTTTCTTTGAGTCGAGGTTTCAGCTTGTGTTTACAGTCGAGAATTAGGTAATCTGTTGTATAATAACTGTAGTTTTTGTCGAGATATTAAAAATAAGTAACTGCTTGCTCTAACCCAATTAAGGTATTGGATAAAAAATTATTTATTCGCTGTTTCGCAACTCAACTTCCAAGATTCGCAAATAGTAACGAGAATGCTGTACTTCTGACGAGTTTATTTTGTTATCTGAGAAGGATATTCTATTTATAATTCAACCGTAATGTATTATACAATAGGGTACCTTCCTTTTGTAACAAATAAATATTTGTATGTTCTTTTTTTCACATAATTCTAATTTCTTAATATTTATAAGATTCGTACCAAAATTTTGGAAATCATTGAACGTTGAATTGTCGAATTCGTCGAATCGAATGCAATTTGATTAAATCAAGTTTTAAAAACAAAACTAAATCAAGTTTCTTGGCTTCGCGATTACGGTGAACTGGTTCTCTAGGAATCTTCATTTTAACGATGTCGCAAACTTATTATCCCTTTGGGACAGCTCTTAATGACTCTCCGCTCGTAATGCACTAAACACTATACGATCGACTTCCTATATTTACGGCGTGCATAAATCCGTCAGGGATTCAATTAACGTCCAACTTTGAGAGGCGTCGGCCGATGCATCGCGACGGTCTAATTCGGAACGAATTTAGAACGAGTCCTGACCCGCCAGAGTTTATCATCTAGCGTGACGGTGGATATTAATGCGATTCAAACAATCTCGAAACCCCTTGAAACAAACAACGAAACTCGAGCGGGCTGAAAGCTTCTTGTAAAACTGTATTTTTTAAGTCTAAAAGAAGGAAACTCTCAATAGAGAAAAATATTGGGTTTGTATGGATTTTTACGTATAAAGAAGAATGTAAATTTCAATTCAATGTTGGTGCACGAATATTTTCATTACTGTATTTCTGAATTATGAATTTACGGAAATTGAAATTTGATTTTAATTAAAAGCATACGAGGATGTCAGAAACATTATTATAGAGAAGTTATAAATGTAGAGATATCATAAAGAGTATACAAGATAAAACTTGAACCTGAACAAACATAATAAGTTGAATGGTCGATGGCGACAGAATCAATAAAGTCATGTTTAGGTCTAATGTCTATGTCAGTATAACCATAATAAACAGACTGCGGATACAGACTGCACTTGATATGCAAAAATATAAGAAATACTTAAAGTAAGATACGAATTATTCTATTTAGCGGTTGAGACAACCCTCTACAAAGCTCGAATGTTATTAATTGTATTAATAAGAATATAAATTTGCATAAAAATCCGCAGTCTAATAGTAGACTACACCATGCATTATGCATTTGCTTCCTACCAAAAGGTGGTTACCCATAAATAAATAAATACATCGTAAATCTCTCGTCACTTCCCATCGATATTGGAATTAAATTCCCGATTAACAATTTTCTCAGTCAGAAACTGTCCATCAACGAGCTGTGCAATTTATAATAGCAATTTCGCGATCGCCGCGGACCAATCAGTTAATGCCCCCCATAAAACCACTTACAGCGGCTATTCCCTTTACATGGTTTCTTGATTCGTAACGATGCTCCGCGCGACCTAACGAGGGGCCAAATATCCGAGAGGACGTTACGCCCCGGCCCCTAGACAAAAAACGTGCCCGAAAACCTTAGCTCCGTATTGGCCAGACCCTGAATGTCTGAATTCCCTAATCTAGACCCGGGGTCCCGGGATTTTAAGTGGCGGCATAGGCGTATAACAGGGCCCGAGTCTGGCCCTTCGGGCTACTCTAGTTCTTCGCCAAGAGAATACCGACGGGGCCAGACGCGATGGATTCCACGGGACTGACTCTCGATGTAACTCTTTCGGGGTCTACGGTCACGTGACCGGGCCCAAACAATTGGTTCCGTGCACGTTTACAATACGCTATCCCGCTGCTACGACTAGCGATGGCTCTTCGACGGACTTGCTCGCGAGTTTTCGAGTAACTTACGTTTCGTTCTTACATACAATTTAGTTTACTGAATTTACCAACGGGAAACGAGTATTCTCGTTTTACGATAAGCGCGTGTTTTTCTAGTAATTACTCCGATAACGGTATTATTTACGACAGTGGTGCACTTTTACATTTATTCTGCGCATCGTAACATATATTTATTAGTGTTTTTTCGACAGTCGAATATACCGCAGTAATTAATTTAAAAACTTATATTTGGTTTGGTTTCTTTCCTAATGGATAAAGATAAACTATTTAATGATGATCAGACATATCTGGTGATTGTGAAAGCATCGAAAACGAATATATATTACGTATTTTATCTGAAAGTGATACCGAAATTGACGAGGAAGAAAACAGTAACAGTGAATTAGAAACTACGTGTTGTCTTTCTGCGATTATTTTTTATTTTGGGCACTGCAAAGAAAAGACCCCTTTTTTACATGTTATCTTGAAGAAACCATACCAAAGACGTTTCGAAAGCTCCTATAAACTTGGTAAAACCTGTATCTCTTCGAAAAAATGTATTTTTAATAATTATTGTTTTATGAAAGAGTATCGTTTCAGTTTAAGTTTGGGAACTTTAACACTAGAACATCCAAAGCAGTCAAAATGACCCATTCATAATTTCTAATAAAACTTGTAAAAAATTTACTTGATAGAATTTTTGAAAAACCATAATTTTCTAGAAGAGAGTGAATAAACACTAATTTCTAAATTTCTTTGATACGAATAAACACGCTATAATTGTCGGTAGGTCTGGGTTTAAGGAAAGATTGTATAGTTGCCTCGGTTGACAGTATCCGAATCAAGATTTTAAGACCGTGAAAGAAGAGGATATACGTTGATGGTCAATGTTATAGCCATAATCGAACATTATGGACCTAGATAACAACAAAGATGATTAAAAGGAATGCTATAGGGGCATTAAAGATTTTCTTAAAGAACAAAGATGTCTGTGATTAGCTTTTCATTTTCATTCCCCCGAGTCTCGTTCGCTCGTCACCGCCATGACGAGGATGACGATGCCTAAATAATCAATGCTGATCATTTGATTGTTTAACGGATGATAGCTGACAATTTCGTGAGTCAGCTTATCCCCGGAGGGTCCCTCTGGCTCGTTAGCCTCGACCATCGGGTTAGCGCCCTAAACGCAATCATCAATCACCATTAACTCGGGTCAGCCGATCGTCTTAATCGTTTCCTAAAATTCTGGATACCGAATTCGGGAATCCTCCCGTGGACCAATTCGCGCGAAGGGCCGATTAAAGCCGTTTTCGGCCTCTTTAATCGTAATTCAGCCGCAGAACCAGATATCCCCAGCCAGGATGAACGTGCTCCTCCGATAACCAGAACGCCTTTGCACGAAACTCATGAATCAAAGACGATAGCAGAACTTCTGCATCAGGTTCCAGAAGCGGTTCCATAAATTACCGAATTAACGACGTAGACCAATAAATCTGACGATAGTTCCATTTAATAATCCCGAGTAACGTCGGAGGAACAGCCACTCTTAATCCCTGATCCGCCTATTGCTATCTAATTATCGGTGCTTGTTAACATATGTTTTCGCGAACAGCTTCAAACATTTGAATAATATCTGTTATTTTCGTCTCTATAATAAAAATTTCTACCACAGAAATTGCATAGTATCGAAAGGCGCGCCGGATGGATTGATATTTCGTTTTTTTCGTAACAGCGATAGCAAAGAAACTTATCCTCGGCACGAGAGATCATAAATTTTTTCCTCGAAGAAGATGTTCCAAGTCCTGATTATTAGATCCTTCGGATATAGTTAAGGATTTAATGTGATAGTCATTTATTTCGTTTAAGCTTCGGGCTAGATTGTCAAGAATGCGAGCCGATATCGATCTTCAGCGAAAATTTAATATCTATCGCGACTATCCACGAAGTATACGATGCTCATTTTTATGATAAAAATAAAACATGTTTGTTCTCTTGTAATACGGTGATTCAGATTTAAGAGAAATTAAATTAATTTCTATCTTCTAATCTGTTATAGTCAATTTTTATATCAATTTTTCGATTATAATCAATTTTTCTTTCGATTAGGGCACGTATTCGAATCGCTACAGTGATTAAATTCAACATAAATTGTTAGCAAATAATATTGACGAGTTCCATAACATTATATTTTTACCTCGATTGTCTGATGAGTCCCACTAGCAGGCCCAGGATGAAACGCTCCCGTGTCTTTTCCTTTTAGTAATTATTATTTTATATTTATCACTTCTTTTCTTTCCTCTACTATCTTGTTTACTCACTTTAGAATATAGATTCCATTTATATGCGTCCTCAGAATCTATTCGTGAATTTTTCAGAAATACTTTCTTAGATATCAAACCAAAGCTCTTGCAAAACATACTGTACGTATACTAATTATCGTTTGATCGCTCCTACGATGCTTGCTCGATATTATCCAGGAATTATTTCTTGTAAGTATCGACATAGATGGCGCAACTGGTCGCGTCGCTAAGCGCTTGCGAGAAAATGACGGACAGAAATAAAAGAGACAAAAGCTTCTTCGCGAGTCTTTCTCAGACGCCTCTTCCGGATGAATCCGTCCAAGTAAGCAACACGACCTGGTCGTTGTCTGATCTCCCAACGGTTTCCACGAAGATTCCGGGGAATCGTGGGACGCAGGCCGCTTTCTCGTCTAGAAAGCACAACGAAGCATAGACTTCCTAGACGCGGCATGCCGCATTCCGTGAAACTGGCGACCCGCCGGCATGCGGCACCAGGATGAGCCACGTCTGGGCACCGTAATCAGGGACACGCGCTCGATCCGGGGCTGACTTTAACCCAGAAGGTTAAGTATAGTTCTTCCTGCCCTTTGCATCTCTTTCTTGCTCTTTATTCACGACTTCCATGCCGTGTCGAACCTTCGTCGCGATCGATACGAACGGTTCGTCCGATCGAAACAAAGTGTACTCGCATTTCTTGGCTTTTCTCCCGTCGTACACCTAAAATTGCAACACTGTCGTGTATTGATCATGCATTGAGAACCCGTGCCGCATTTTAATTAAACTTTCGACATTTTAAGGGACGTTTCAAGAAATTATTGGAGAAAAACTATTCCCTGAATTGGGTTTAGTTTTTTTAATAGAGGAGAGGATATATTGTAGATTATTATAAAAAATTTGTAAGGAAATATGATAGATAAATCATTTTCAGTACATGCACTGTCTGCGTGATTTGAAGGTATTTTGATGTTCGAGGTTTTGGAACACGATGCATCTTTACAGACGTTTTAAATGAGTAAATTGTACGAAAGGGGTCTCTCAAATTTGTGAAACGTTGGTTTAATAATACTGAACACAAATATGTTCTTTAGGCGAATAAGCCTATTGGAACGAAATATTAAATGTTAAATTGACCGTTGATTTACTTGTTGCAAACTGTGATTATCTATTTTATTTTTCTTTGTAAATGCAAATGCTTTAATCAAATTTTGTAAACTCGTGTTTCATTGTACAGCAAAAGTATTTTTAAAACATATTTATAATTATTCATTGAACTATAATATTTCCGTATAATTCACGACAATCTACAAATTTCTACTCGAAACCTTCAAAATCACATACCAGAAATGGAAAACTGATTAAATATCAACAGAATTAAAGTTAACACCACTAAATGTGCACACATCACCTCCACATTATGAAAAACTGAGCAAACAACCAACTTTAAATTATATGACAACAGTATATAATATTTGTAAATAGACACAAATAATAAAGGAAAGTTAAAAATGAAAAAAAGTTTTTCTGTGTCGAGTGTAGTTAAACTCGATAACTGAAAAATTGCATATTTTGGCTTTTTTACGTTTCTGTACAATGTATAATACACTAAATCCCCAATTGTTGCAATCTCAAACGGCCTGTAGCAGATTATGTATCATCGGTGCATCGACCTTGAATGAAACGCCAAGGAAACGGGTGCAGCCAGGACGCGCTCAGCATTACGCGTTCACACAAATGCCCTGACCTTCGCCCCGAGGTCGCGTCTATCCTCTCTTCTGTCATCTTCCATCCACGTTTCACCTTGTACGTTCATTAAGCAGAATTGTAAACAGTAGCCGCTTTCAGGTGGAATCGCGTGGCGGCGGATCTGTCACGGTAAATGTTTTCTCACGTGTTGCAACGCTAATGTCACAGGTAATAAAAATGACTACCTTTTAAGCCTTATCTTCACGAATCTTCCATAATTGTTGCCTGGATTTTTTACGCTTGGTCGTTTCATCGAGTCTCGCTGTCCTTGTACTCGAAGAGGAAAAAAAAAATTCCGTGAACCCTGACCTTCGAGTGCTCAACTATCGGGAAAAATTCTCTTCCTTTGAGGTCGATATCCAACGATCAAACGATATTGCATATCGAGTTTTATTTATAGATCATCCGTAAGTTCCGTGCACGAGAGTTTTATAAGGTAAATATTCCTGGTGGCTGACTAAACTGTATTGCACTCGTTATTATGCACTCGCATGCTCGGATAATTATGTTTGCGACCATTTGTAAATTATTTTGAAAACGTCATGTTTGGTACTAGGTGCTGCACAACATTTTTTGAAAATCATATCCCACAGAATAATTTAAGTATATAATAATATTGATTATTTTTTTTTACTTTGAGCACACGTATTATTAACATCTATCTCTTGTTTTTTTACACTTATTTAAAAAAAAACCTTAAATGTCCTCCACTAAGAGAATATTAATAATAATATTGATACTATCTTAAGAATATTATTATATATACGTGTATCAAAAAGACTGAAAACATAATTTATTAAAACTAGTTTTATACTGGGTATTAAGTGTAACAATATAATAAAGAATTTTGCCAAGACAAAGCTGAGACTCGGTGTAATTTGTAATAACATACACGTATCTGTCCCTGTTTCTTTGAGCTAATTTTTCCCTCGTTTGCTATTAATAATTTTTCCATTTATAACGAGGGTGAGAGATGCGTATTAATATTTTCTGCCTGGAGGCGTAAATAAAGCAAACCGTGGCTACGAATGATACCCGACAGCTATAACATTACCTCATTGTTGCAACGCTAATGTTACAGGTAAAGAAATGACTACACCTTTTAAGTCTTGCGTTAATGACTGACTTTTTATGGCCCGGTCTCATCCCCATTAGGCTCGGACCAATCCTTCAGAGATCTTTCCAAAGTTAAGGTAATCTTCTTGGTGATTTATACATACATTTGTATTCGATTAAAACACGTTTGTATAATATGAACATTTTCAACTAGTAACATAGACATCATCAGATACGAGCACTTTAAAATTCTACGTAGATAAAAAACAGAATACAAAATTACGGGAATAATGTAATGTAAGCAATGTGCAGATAAAAAATTAAAAACTGCGGCAGAAAATGAAGTCGAATATTTTGCAACTAAACATCAATTTCGAGAAACCAACAATTTGATACTTTATGGGTTGATTTATTCAATGCTGTTCATCTGCATATATTTAATATCTAAGTTCGAGATTCCCGGTTCTCACAGTTTGATTCATCCTTAATCGAATCTTTTCTTCAAATTATTTTTTCGATTCCAACAAAACATTGCGTTGCATCTGTAAATAACCAAAAATCTTCCACGGATGAATCAGGGGAAATACTTTCCGCGTGGGACGAAAGTTAGTCGCCAATGTTGCTGCCGTATTGCATGCTTGCTACGTGTTGCGAGTATCGCGTTATAGCTCTCTCAACATTCTTCTCTAACATTGTATTCAATTCAGAACTACCGTGTTTGGTATTTTTTCTCTTTTTTGCTGAAAATTGAAATCAACCATTGTGTTGAAACTCGGTGTCCTTTTTCGTGAGTCTCGCGTGCAGTCGTATTTCAAATTTGTGATACGCAGTAAATTTGTTCGGAGACTCTTGTCACTCGACGAAGAAAAATTAAGTAGTTATACTGGTTATGCGAGGCGAACGTACTATATTTGGAATTTCAAATTCCAAATACTTTCTTTGGCGATGCTGACGCGACACGCGATTCTAAGAAGTTGCATGGTATAATTCCTTGAGAGATATGTATCACCGAATGACATAATGTGGTAACAATGCAAATACGAACCAATAGAAGGATTAATCATTGCTTCGTGCTTATTTGTAACACGTTGTTGCAATTTCTCGAAATTGTATAATATAAGTATAATTCGTATTAGAGAATAATGTCGATGTTAATATTCTTTTGTTTAAGTTACTGCAAGTTTTTTCGTATAATTTGATAAATATTCAACTATAAAAGAGTCTTAAATCTTTTTTATATTTCTTTTAGTTCACTTGAAACATATACGTCCGATGAATAAACTGTGTACATTATCGTAAGTTAGCAAACAACTATGCATGGGCATCAGAAATTCGCGTTTCTATCAGCGAATAACTTTCTCATTGACAAGTGGGAATAATTGCGACACGTAGGTTGCAAAATGTTTCATTCTCCCAAGGTGAACAAAAACTTTAAGAGACTGCCATTCATTTATCCTAAATATGGGTGTAAACTCGTAAGAATTCGTTTTGCAATTAATGATTGCCAACGTGATACTTAAAGAAGTTTACCTTTTAGAAAACCTAGCGATTCAAAGTAAATATGACCATCTACAAAAACAACATTAGATAGAGAAGTGAAAAATTTGTGAGAATATCAAACAACTTGGTTAATAATTCAAATGTTTTATATTTTGAGCCTTAAATTGAACTTTAAATTAAAGAATCAAGAAATAAATCGAATAAACTATTACACACGATATGGATAGTTAAAGAAGAAAAATTCCCACAGCCAACCCTAAATAGTACTCTTCGAACGCGAATGCAATATTTTTACAATTGTCGATGAAAAGTTAAATTTTGAATGAAACTCGGTTTTATCGTTTGTCATAAATCTTGGCTGCGTGATTCAAGCGACAGTAAGTATGAAAGGAAATTCTCCTGACCAGTCTTACGTTACTAGGCGTGGGCATCGAACAAAGGTCATCTTCCCCATGACACCGCTGACGAAGTGTAATACACATAAATAATCTAGCCATCAACTTAAAGACTGTCGTGACCTTATTCTCAAGACCCGCTTACTATCCTTTTACGACACACGTACGGTAGAGTGTATAATTTTCAAGTTTTTCCAGCCTACACTGTCCAACCGATTCGCTCGGCGCAAAGATGACACCATCCAACGTTCCAAATTCGTCGAACCCATTACAGGCCATCTGCATGATAAAACAAGCGTATTATTATTATTCGTACCGAGTATCGTACCGTTAGACTCTTCCAGCGCAGTTATCTAAACGTTTTCTGTCGGCCTGCACCTTTATAGTCTCCGATCACACGATCCACCTAACATACTGAACGTAGACACGAATAGTTCGCACGATCTACGATTCTTCGCGCGTAAATTAAACGTTTTCACACTCTTTTTTATTTATTATCTGTATCGTTCTATCTAGAGACTTATTATGGAAATTTTTATTCCTCTTCGTTGAGCTTCGTTTTATCATTGAATTGAGAAAGAGGGAACTTGATAGAATACTATATTTGCCGTGATATACTTTAAAATATTTGTAACAGTATACATATATTTTTCAGCGTTTAAAATCGATTTAAGCTAATCGTATTTTTATTTAACGTAACTAATTTATTGAAATCAGTTAATATGAAATAGAAAAACTGTGTTGGATTGTATATTTTGTAATCCATAACAAATGTATAATAAACTGTTATTCTCGATATTTGCAACTATATTTGAATTATTAGTCTCTAAATTATGAATTGTATCATTCCCAGGCCATTTAATTAATTTGGAATAGAAAAATTGTATTGGAATGTGTATTTTGTAATTCATAACAAATTTACAGTAAACTGTTATTCTCGATATTTGCAACTATATTCGAATTATTAGTCTCTAAATTATGAACTGTATGATTCCCCAGTCCATTTAATTAATTTGCTACATCTCGATAATTAGAACGTTGCAGTTACCGAGGTTTAAAGAAGACCGTAAAATTAACGGTTTAAGAAGTTCCCGAGGAAAATACTAATTAAATTATTTGATTGAGAGTTTTCGAAGAAACGAGACGAGGAAGGCACAGGCTTTTATGAACGACCACTGACCGTGTTACGTGTTTGTTATGCGATCGCATCCATAATGCAAGAGATCGGATGCAACCGTTGGATCATTTCTCGCGTCGACGAGCACCTGCGAATAACATCATGTTACGGCATATTCTTTCCGCGCATTTGACACGCAATACCGTTCATAATTACGCGAACGATAGCGTATTCAAACTTGACTCTGGACGCGCGGTATTCGTGAAACTAATAACTTCATTCATGAATCGGAAAATTATGAAACACAGTCTTCGAGCACATTTATTCCCACTTCTTACTATGAATGTATTAATTACTCAAAAATTAGTGCTTTCCTTTAAGGACTTACAATATTTAGAAATCTTCCATTTAAAAAATCGAAGGTCATCTTCGAAAAATAATGCAAATATGTAAAAGTAATATATAGTGTAAAACTTTTTTCTTTCTCATTTCTTTCAAATTAGAATAGTTTTCTGTAAATACATATAATTTCAGTTTCTTGGCCCTCAAGCCCAAATTTTTATTTCAACCCTTAAGTGGACCCTCAATCTCAACTCAATTACTTAATGTTGATTTTTACCAAATTGGTAAATGGAAATCAACTTTTAATAAATAAATGAAAATAATGAACTAATGGAGGATTACATAAATTTCAAATAATTACACTGGGATATATTAAACAATTAGTAGTTTAAACTTGCGAAGGGCCACAGCGACCGCAATAATCCACTTAAGGGTTAAAGACAGTTTCTATTCAAGTAAAAAGTTTGTTAAAATATTTATAGTTTTTAATTTTACATATAATTTCAGTCTCTTGGCCCTCAAAGGCAAAAAGAGTACAGTATCTGGCCTTTCGGAAAAATAGTGTGTCGATCCCGGAAAAGAGTACGACTTGGACTTCGGTGTAAGTAGAAACAGTGAGTGAGTGGACAGACATACTAGAGCAACTCCGTATTTCTCTCTACTTATTTATAACGTACAACACCAGTCGAAGTATCTCTCTGTAACCTCTCATTTTGTCATAAAAATTCGATATTTCTCTCTACTTATAATACACGACATCACACCAGTTAAAATACATCCCCCTGTAACCCCTTATTCCGTTGAAAAATTGAAAAATCCATCACCTGTCGCGTGTTCCAAATATCCAGAATGCACAACACGCGAATCTCTCCATTCTCTCATACGCGGTACTGCCATTCTACTTAAACCTGAACCGATCTTTCGTTCTGCATGCAATACATGACACCACCGTTTAAATGCCCCGGTGTCGACCAATCGAAAGATACGTAACCGTAGGAGGATCCATTCCGCGAGTTCCGAATGTTTAGAATACACCTGTAAATTCTCTAACAACGTTTCAGATATGGTTCCCCCGTGTCTAATGCACATTTCCCACCGGATCGTACGTAGCTAGGTGCACGCGATGCAATTACAGTTTAACGCACGGGCGATCGCACGCATACTTACGCGCCGGATTAAAGCACGACTGCATTCTGCAGATCGGAATGCCCACTTCGAAAACATGTAACTGCGCGGATTAGAGGCTGCGAAACGAACTGCTCTTGTCAACCGGCAACGTTTACATTGAAACGCGAAAGTCGAAGACTGGTATCTCGTTACACCGGCATCGTTTCCACCTGACTTTTTTCCCTTTCGCTTTTATACCACGATCATTCGACACCTCGCATTCCAGCTCCTTTCCGCGAGAACACGCACGCGTCTCGCCGCGGATTTCTACGCTCCGCGCTTCGGCCAGTAATTGATTACTTTATGATTATTTCTGTAATTGATCGTAACGAATAATCGTGATCGAATAGGTGTAACATTCTCTCGAGTCTCCAACTCGATGGATTTATGTATCACTTTAGAGTACCAAAGACGTAAACTTAATAATTTTAGTGCCGTGACGGATATCGGTGACCGATGCTTAACTCATGAACGCTTTCCAAAAGCAAACTTTCGAATGATGTTAACCCCTCGTGCCACAAGTTCTTGATGTCAAGTTTCACAATCGTGAGGCTACTCGTCATCAATTCTTATGAAAATCAACACATTTTTATACTTGTGAGATATTCTTTTTCGTGGCTATTCTTTATACGAATAAAATTAAATGGTATACGTTTGAAAAATTATTTGAAATTAAATCGTACGTCAAAGGGTTAATGTCACTGAGAATATTGTAAAATAATAAGCACGAGATTTATTATTCTTAATTTTCACATAATACTTTGAACATATGTCATAATCATGCTCAAAATAATAGCTCTACTAAAACTAAATTACACTTCTGTATCTGTCTCATTAGTTTCCATTTCACGAATAATTAATTCATTCATTTGTTTATTTAATAAATACACGTTTTCTAAATTAATTGACTCACTGATTCAATCGCAATGAGAAACGTAATTATTAACGGATTAATCGTGGACGATGATTACATTCGCTTCGATTACGCGTTCCATTCGTTAATCGTAATTAGTAATTACTTGTTAAACGTAATGATTAATCACTAACTTGTTTACATTTCGTTTATCGTCGCCACTTGGGAAAATATAACAACAACGATCTCGCGAATCTTTAAAACGCTGGATGAAATTTAATAGTATCGATATTATGTGTCGATTTACTGGAATACCGTCAATTTATAGATCGTTGTGGTCTCCTTAACATCGTACGCGTGTCATGAATGCATTATGCAAGTCATAGATTGCGTAATTTAATTTTGTATCATCTTTTAGCGGAATATTGGCAGTTTAGATATTGTATACTATCGAGGGTTCTGGGCAGATATGAAATCATTCGACTGTGTAATATTAGAGGTACAAGAAGAGTTTGAATCGATATTTTATGCTGAAACGTGTTCTACGAAGATGTTCGAATTCAAATTGAAGAATTATGTTACTGTTGCTGGATCAGTTTAACCCCTTATTACGTCGCATACCATTTATGGGATAAACAAGTTTCTTTTGTTTTATTACTCATCACCGTTCCTAGAATATTAGCGCGTGTGTCGACACTGGTTTATAACGCGATGTATATTTATGGTTGACTAAACGCTAAAATTATTATACACGTTACCTATTAATTTTACACTGATCGAGTAACCTTTTTTGTCACGTTGGATTAATATTTACTTCTTCCTATAATTTTATAAAATAAACAGTACGCAAAATCGTTTTCTAAAAGTTATCCATTTATAAATCATAATGTACATCGATAAAAATAGAAATATGAACCGTTTTGTTTTACTTTTAAATTCATACATTTAAGAAATATCTCCGCACGATATACTACTAGAAACATGCATAGATAAAGAAAGTTTGCGTCGTTCGATGAAAAATCATGGAACCGGTCCAGCGACGCCCGAACGAAATTTCATTCGAATAATAAATAACAAATATAACGAACGTATAGCAATTTATGCTCGACATTTCGTTCGATCGAACGGATATGTTTTTTATTTGCTCGTAAAATATTTCATTCCGTGATTCAAATTCTAATTTTTATAACCAACGGGTAATAGACGAATACTTATTTATGTTCGATTATATATCCTTTATTCGATATTCGAAACTTTTCTACGGATAAATATTTTGCCTGACTCTGTGTGTGGGTCGGGACGCGAAGTAGATGAGGAGTTTCGCCGCGGTACACAGCCATTGAGAAATGCTTTAACGAGGGTCAGGTGTGTCGATAGAATTATTACTGCGCAGACTATAGTCGACTGGATACCGCTGATCTATTGTGTCTCACCGCACGAGACCATAGATTCTGCCCACTTGATTAGATTCGATCACACAGCATTGCGACAGGTACTGTTCTAAATTAGCATCGCGAATGCGTGACTTAGGCGAGTCAATGAACCGAGACAAGCTTAAATAAACTCAAGAGTTGAAATTCGAGTAGAAATTCTTTACAGTGGCCAACGCTCGAAAATAATATTTTCTCGACTCTCGAAGCAACCATCAACGACACGAGACGCCTGGGTCATTTCTGACCCAAGATAAAAAACCTTTGTAAATCGATTTACGTTTATTTCATTTTATTCCGTCGATTATATAATTCTCTTCGTTTTTTATAACCTTCTTCCAACATAATTAAAGCTTCTTAATGCCATTTTTATAAGCAATAGTTCGATCGGGAAAAATTGTTTATAGGTCGTTCGACTTTTTTAGCATTTATGTAATTACGCAGCAGTGTAAATTGTGAATTTAATGATGTAAGATGAAGAAGAATTTTCTAAACAGAATCTTTAATTTTCTTTTCCGTGTTTTAATTTGAATTTTTATAATTGTTGACAATATAGTTCTGATATAATTGTTTAGTTATGTCTGTATAAAGTCATCAACAACACAGCATTATTTTCTTTTAGTGTATGAAGTGGAAACTCAGACCTTTCAGTGAACAAATTTTCGACACAACAGGGGTGCAACGAACATCAAAGTACCCCTGAAATCAGAGAGATCTATCAGCTACCAGTTTGCAACTTTTACTACGCACCGACTCTTTCGCGTCCACGTTACGCAATAGTTACACGTACGTGCAACCAACGCCGATGGTGCAACCAGTTATTAATATTACTGTATCGCACGCGGACGAGAAGCCGAACTCTCCTCGTACTTTAAGGGGGTTAATACAACTGTATCGTTTATCAACGACAACCGCAAATACGCCGAATGAAATACGGTCGGAGTAATAGCCGCCATAAAAAGCACCGACACCCCGAGGGCTCGATCGATAACGCCTACACACACGTGCCCCGTACCCTTATAAGAATTAACGTAACTTCTCTAAATGAAATTCGATCGTTTGCAGCGGAATACGTACCGTACCTGTAATTAAATACTTCGATCTACGGATTCTATGCAACGTAGGTGCTTCTGGCGGAAAAAATCCGTGAGTTCTCAAATGCAGGGTCTATTCGGACCCATAATAGAATTTTATTTCTACGTTACTCGGAATAGAATTTTCTCAGTGGACTCTGATTTTATATTGTACATTCTTTTTCTTTAATGTCAATAATATATAATGAAATGAAACTATTTTTATGCGTGTTTTGCGATTATAAAAATCGTAACTTTTGTTTATATACGAGGATGAAGCAAATTAGACAGTAAGTTAATTCTATAATTCAAATTCGAAAATGGTTATACTCGGGAATAGACGTAAATTGAGTTAATGTTTACATGAACTATTTTGTCTTCGTGTTTCTTAATATACTTAGATTCCTGTTAGGTGTATTATTAAAATATTAAAGGCACGTTGCAGTAAAAAATGTAATAAAAAATAAAAGTCATAAGCAAGAAACTTTAAGAACAGCAAAACATCTGACAAATCAAGATTACCTCACGAACGTCTTTCTACAATTTAAAAAAATAATACCGTGCAAAGCGTTGCCAATTATTAAATCAACCAAAATAACGTCGTTTAAACAAAGTTTATCTCTATTATCCGCTCGCTTTTTTACGAATAGGTGTATATTTCTGTGCAAATTGTTCCCCTTTCGACGCGACGGTATAATAACCGGTGTTAGTACAACTAGAAAATGATCTTTGAAATACTGTTGACTGTTGCAAATAATTGCACATCTGCAACCTGCCACGCGATAGCAAATTGCAAACTGGCCCGAGGGTAAAAATTAGTTTGACATGCCTGGCTCGAACCGTGCTCGCCGCTGCTACGTTGCTCATAATTTCGATAGAAATTTCCAAGCAACTTCGAATCTTTCGCGTGACCTTTGTCAGAGAGGAATCCTTGTTGCTCAATTCGACCGCAGACGCAACCCACTTTTCCAAAACTACGTGGCAACGTGCAAGTTTTCGATACCGCGGCCGATCTAATTACAAACAAATACTCGTGTGCTCGTCCGCGGGAATGATTAATGACTCACCGGAGGAACGGTCGGGTATTATTTAAACTGCCTTGCATCCGAGGCAGCAACGTTTTAACAGCACCGAAGCGATGCACAATGAGGCGGTAAGCAAACAGCGCGGCCATCGAGTCATCGCATAATGATGCCAACAAGGTTATCCATCGGCGTCATCCCACGTTACAACATTTCCGGTGCATCGGCGGAGGAACGGACTGCTCGATATTAAAAGTGCAATCGTCGGGTTTTTCTTTTTTCATTCGAAGGAAAACTACTTTCGACGCGATGCGACGACCGCGGAATTAGGTTCAAGGGAAACTAGAGAAAAGGGTGGGAACGTGAGAATATCCAGCGAGTCTCGGGACAGCTTTAACACGTTCTGTGCCGCGTGTACCATTTATGATTAATTAAATTAAACTTGACCTTCGGGCCATATATATTATAACAATTAAATAAATTTATGTGCTTCGTTCTATACTGCATTTTTTATAATGTCTCATTCTTTTGGTAGAAATATATTTCACAGAATTAAATTTGTTATAAAATGTATATTTTCAGAGAATTTAATAAATATGTTTAATTAATAATTACATGTAATTTATACTAAATGGGATCCGCGTCTTGTACTTCCATATTGTCTATCGATAGGTTTTAATGAAAATGGCCCGTCGTCAATACGTTAATTTTCGAATTTATTTAAAACATTTTTCTACCCACGCATTTGCGATCTGCAAGATTCAAGGGGGGAAAAAACACGTGAAATTAAAAATCCGTGAAACTTTTCAGAATTCTTTTATAGCTTCGCGATCGATGTAACGAGCACAATAGGAATTTTTGCATAAAAAAAATTACAAAAAGAATCTCACAATGCAAGGTCGAGTTCAAAGGGTTACGAGGCAGAACAAAAAGGAAAACAAAAATTGAGCAAGATTCGTGACGAAGGCTGCCATTGTGTGTCGCGACGAACAAGCCATTGTGTGTTCCGCGATTTCCGACCTTTCGACGACGTTACAAGAATAATTACTCGGAACGAGGACAGGTCGCAAGGACAATCGTAAATGCACGTCGATGTAGTACACGATTTCGATCTTATTTTCGTCCGTATACGGAATATCTTCGTTTGACGAGCATCGGGATAGGAGACTTTCTCTCTCGCGGAGAGACAGAGAAGCTCGAGGTTGATACTTTTCGACGTTTTGTTTCGAAAAGGGGTACCTGACGCACAGGATTGTCGAAGAATACAAACTACCTCATTTCCACCTTGTCCTTGACTGAACGATCGCGTTAACCGAACCTTTAGGCGGCTCGCTTCGATTCTGAACGGAGGCTGCGGCGGCGATGCTGCCGTCCGTCTGCCCGGAACGCCTAAATGGCGAGCGACCTAAATATCTCCATTTGTCTTAAAGGATCGTAAAATTGTAATGGAAAGGAACTACGGCACGCAGAACAAGAATATATGATTGGAATATTTGTTAGCGAGAGCTCCGAAGGATGGGATATATGCGTGGTACGAAATTGGTTTACAGTGCGTAAAAGAAACCTTAGCACGTTTATTTCTTTTGCAATAACTCTAATTATTTATACACGAAACGTGTGCATCTTTCCTTTCTTATAACTCGATCAAAGAGTAGAATCGAAATATTTTCATGAATTTCCAGTTTGAAATCTTATTGTAGAAACGTTTCCTTTCTTAAATCAAAGATCGACTATTCCCACGCAAAAAACCTACCGCCGCTATTTTGATACAATCTCCGGCCAATTAGCTTAAATAACACATTCATACTGAAATTGGAGCAATCGGAAACGTCGACGGATGTTATGGAAAGTATTACTTATCTAACGTTATTTTATTATGGTTTCGTAACATTTTACCCATCCGGTAAGTACTTGTTCTCGACAACTATTATTACGTAGAATTTATCGGGGCGTTATTGTGAAATGCAGGAGAATTTTTTTGCTCCATGATTGATATTCCGAGCTAACTTCTACGCCACTGTCGCTTGCTATGGCACTATTTAGCTCGTTCTCAATATGTTTGCTTCGCGTCCTTCGTCACGCGATAGAATTGTAGTTGTGATCCACTCGACCAGTAATGACAATGCCTGTAAATAAAGGCGTCATTATTACGCTACAGTCCATCAATCTGCCTAGCCAACGAGTTACCTTCGTACAGTACTTGGGGACGTGATCGATTTGACTAATAATGACAATCCGTGCGACAGGAGGTGGTGCAGCAAATTTTATTCGTGACAATTTACGATCTCAACCCAATATAAGACAGTGACACTTATCCACTGTACCCCCAAGCTAGCTACATTGTGAAAACTTCTTTAATAGTTGAATTTTTACTTTCCATAATTTTTAAAGTTGTTACATAATTAAAAACTATACCAGTTTTTTTTTTTAACTACCTAGAATATAAAATTCTAACGTCACATGTGAATGACAGTGATGTTTTAATGTATAAGTTAAATATATTATCCTTAACTATAACAAATACTCTGAATCTCTTTAAAAAAATATTGTATATACGCTTCATATTTACTTAAACCATTATTATGTATAAGTATACTTAAATCAATACATCATAACATGAGCCCAATTTTTATTTTTTAATTTGAAATCCCTCTCACTATTCCACCTATAAAAAACTTATGTAAATCATGTAACCGTCACCTTTTATGTGAATCAATTTTTGTAAAAGTATTTTTTTCTCAGCTTCAGTTTCTGAATATTATAATTTTTTAAAACAATTTCAAGCACCAAAAATACAACGAATAGAACATCAACACCCAAAGAAAGAAACGCAGGACAGAGAAGGCTTAACCGTGCCGTGAGCTGAAAAAGGTTAAGAACCATTGGTGCAAGCGCCTATAACATCTAGGGAATTCTTTTTCAAACTCCGTATACCAGAGGATTCGCGTAAAAACAATTACCCCCATATACGCGCGGGACAGTACCACCGTTACAGTAGCCGCGCACGAACGACACCAAATCCCGCGCATTCCGTTTCATTTTATACAACACATTACCGAGGAGTGTCATAAATACAGCGTCCCCAAAAGTCCTGTTACATCGCGTCCGCCCAAGGAAATCGCGACTAAAACGGGAAGCGTGGTCGAAAAGAAGACAAAGTTCTCACGTTTACGCGCACGTGTTGTCCGCAGCGTGCGTAGCGAACACAAAAGTGTCCTGTGTCGTCCCATGTATGGTACGCACGCATCTCTCCTATCGTCTCTGCACATGCGAGTACCCTTTCCAGTGATTTTCAAATTATCATAGTAGGCGCCCAAGATTTATAACGAAAAATGTTTGCTACTTTCGATTTAATTAACTCGGAATTGAGTTTTAATAAATAAGGCTTTTATTGCTGAATAAACGTAAGAATAAAAGAGTTTTCAAAGACAAAAACACAAGATAACATCACCTATAGCCTTGATGTCACAGAAACATATAGAAAACATCTACCACAAAATATGACCACACCAAAAGACGAGAACCCAGCACCAAGTCGTCGCTAATGATCCGAAAGTTGGATTCTCGAATCTTCAAAATCTAAAATTTTCTTTGGAATTTTGTATTACCCCTTTTAATTCTAGCCTAACGAGCACAGATCAGATTTCTTTCCATAAATATGGCAGACTACCGGTAGGCAAATTTCTAGACACAATTAAAAGTCACGTCTATATCGTAAACCTGGCGTCGAGCATCCATGTGTCCTGTCACTGTTTCTCTTCTCATTAAAACGACTCGGGTAAAAAACACTGAGGAATTCCTGAAAGTAGACCTCCCTCGGTGTCTAGATACGATCCTAAATCGCAGTCGACGTGGCACTACTGTGCGCGACCTCGGGTCACGTCCTAGCAGGATCGGGACTAATACAAACAGTCGTTTATAAATTATCCACACATTCTTTCGCGTTCGAACGTTTTCTTTCGTGCCGTAGTGGCACCCGGGGGTCAAGCTTCTTACTTTAAAAAACACTACTTTACACGAATCACGGTGCACGTACAATTACGTTCGCGCACCGGCGATACGCGCGTTTCTCGGTACGTAATGCAACGCGCGAGCATTTTTCCACCACGCTCTCCTCTCCTTGCGTTGGTTGCGTAACCGCGCGAGCTCTTCCTGAATGCGGTTGACGTAACTCTTATCCGCGGTGCGCTGCACGTACGTAACACACGTCGAGGAAGCGCATCCACGCCGCTGGATCCCCGCGAGGATACGCCCGATAACTGTGCACGCCCTGCGGACGGGACTCGAGGAGGACCACCGGCTTCTGTCAGGCCTCTGGTTCCGCGAGATTATCGACAACCAGGATCTCGATAACGCGACGACCCCGAGAGACCAGGCGTGCCAAGTGTTTCGGGACGCGCCGAAAATTTCCTGCATTCCTCCTGCTTACGGTACGCGTTCTTACTTAACGTGCTTCGCGTCAAAAAATACATTACAATTTTACAGAGAATATTTTCTTTTTTTGTCATTTTTCTATCAGAGGAATTGCAACAAAGTCGAAACCTGTGATGTATTACATACGATTGTACAGTAGGGTGGACCTTAGTAAAGTTTGAAAAATTTATTGCGGGAAAAAATACACCTTTTTACATTATATTTACTTTCGTTAAACAGTACAAGCTTTACTAAAAACATTTTTTTATATGTTTATAAATAACGAAGATATTTAGATGACTCTATTTCTAGCTCTAGTCGTATCGTTGTGCCGCATCGAGAGTTCGAGCAAACGTCATACCGATTAATCTTGGATTGAATATAATCGCCTAATGTGCGTTATCAAAAGGTTCGGAACACGGTCTGACACAGTCGTTTCGAGCACGACGTTCGTTCCGGTGTACCCCGCGTAGTTACACATTACGGAACACCTTTTTCTCGCGTCGATGTAGTTACAGTTGGTTGAACCGCGGATGAAGAGGCAAGTCGGAGGCCAGCGGGACGAATAGAGAGAGAAACGCTCATTGGGAATAATCTGCTTGCATTGTCAGGACTGAAAGATCGATCATAACGTTCGCTTCCTTATTGCGGAAACCTGTCCATCGGCTGACGCGTAAGTCAGAGTTTGCATGTCCGATAGAAAATCGTTGTGTCGGGAAGGGCGTGGGCATTCGTGCAAAGACTCGTCAGGTCGCCTGTTCTTCACCACGGGAACGAAAACTGTTAACGAATCCAGGTTAACAACCGTATGGCATCTTAATCCCGTCGACGAACGAAAAACTTTTGGCAAATACGAATTCTTACGTTCGAACTACTAGCGCTGGATATACAGCTACTGGTATTCATTCGCTATAAATGAAAAAAAAATTGTTTCATGTGAATCGAGCCTTGGTATAAGTCCATTTTTCCATACATTGAAATATCTAACATTAAAACTGTATATATACTATACGTACACTGTTTATATTATACCTCTCTATCGGTTTTATAATTATTTGCATTAATATCTGGCATTACTTACCACTAATATTTAAAAAAAAAACTACTTTATAAATAAAAGTAACACAGTGTAAGGAACCATCATTTAGTAAAAATAAATGAAAAAGAATTCATAAGAAACAAATTTCTTTTCATTTACAGCGAATCAGACAAATACGAGTGGAAATAACTGTATACCTAGTTCTACCACATTCCTCGATTTATCGGATATTTGACAAATCTACCCTCTCACGTATCTTTTAAATAAAAATTATAAACGAAACAAACACTATTGTTATTAAACTATTTAGTTTTAATTAGAGAATACATAAAGACAAACTGTTTTCTAACCCTACCCACTCGTTTCTAATTTTGTGAAAATTGCATAATATTTAAATATCGTCAAAATTTCTGGCATCGTGATACAGAAGTGGCAGATTTCACTGGTAATTTTACATGGAGCAGAAGGGAATAATGGGTCGTGTACGACGCTCGGTATCCAATCAGCTCACACGCGACACGCATTATGCAATTCGTCATGCGTTATGCAACCGTTCATCGGACGAGAAAGCGTATATAAGGAATGCGCACAGTGAAAATGCCAATGTCTGTTAATCGAGGGTATCTTCGCAACAGGATCAAGGACCAGCCACCGCAGATTGAACTTTGAACTGTTACCGCGAAATCGTTTCGCTTTGCACAACGCTACTGATAATTGTGTCGAACAATATTCTCCAAACTGGGGCGGAACTTTCAAGGAGGGCGTCTCTTCGTTCAAAGAGGAATACGAAAGGAAATTGGATGATTCTAACATTTTTTTACACGAATATTCTTTTTCCTAACTTTTCATTGACACGATTAAACGTTAACACTTAAGTGGACTTTCAATCTCAATTATTTTATTTAATGTTGATACGAATTTTCTTGATCAGATATGTACGTTTTCCCAGAAGAAACTTGTAAGATTTTTTTTCAGTTTCTTTTCGATAGGCTCGAGCACGATTCGTCGGACTTTGTAAATAATATCGACACGCCAAGAGAAATCGAGTCGAACGGATGAATTACTTTTAATAGTACACGTCGCGGACATTTCCTGTGTGCATGCACGATTTGCAAAATTATGGTCACGCACGGTTACGTATCGCTGTACACAACAAAAAAATAGAAACAATTTACTAGTTTACGTAACTACTGTCTGCAAAAAGAATGGAAAGTTTCTCTGAATGACATGTCAAAAACAATAAAATTGATTTAAAATTTGTTTTTATGTCGTTGCAGTGTACTTTTTTTTACCATAGATTGCGTGTTAATATTATTATATTTATATATTTTATAATTTACGCAACACAAGAATTTGAATGCTGGAAAGATAATTGCAATTAAAATCTATATAAAATTCTCGTCAAATCAAATATTTATTTTATATATAAACTGCATTCTAGATCTCCCCCAGACCTCGACTATGTCCTGATGAAACCGGTTAATCGAGGTTCCACCGCATTAGTAAATCCTGCAATCGATGATAATGTTTGTAAACATCATATAAATCCTAGACTAAGTCGCATGACGCAGACGACAAACATTTCTACTAAATCATAACTCGAAAACCAACAAGAAATACAGGACCTACATTACCATAACACATTCCACTTCCTTTACTGTATAGATTAAAATATATTTCTTTAAAAAACCCCTGTACACAATAATATTTCACGATCCCCAAACAAAAATGTTTTCAATTTTCGTATCAGTGTGCCCAAGTATCGCGTGTGTAAAAGTGATTCCACGGCCATTTTTTGTACATCAGAATTATTACCCGGTATCGTTAGCATAATTATCGCTGAACGCCAGCCTCGGAGCTCGAGAAAAATTCGACAGCATTTTCCGAGCCGCGAACACGGATACGCGTTGCAGAAACTTTTCAACGGATTACCATAGAGATGGCGGTTGGCCGGTACGCGAAAAAGATAAGGAACGAGGAGGCGTACAGAGCCAGGCGCGTGAAAAAAGAAGAAACGCGAACGAAGAACCAGAAGAGGAATGCTGCCTCTGATACCTGAGATCGAGCCCGGCTTCTCAGCTGAACGTCAGACGTATTAATGCTAATCGAAGCAAATACCCTTTGTACGGCCGATTTGTAACCGTGTTCTCGCGACTGCCGCGACGGAAACCATCGACAGACAAGTTTTCCACGACGAACCAAGAAAATCCTACGCGTGCGACCGAACGATTAAATCATATGGGGTTTTGCGTAATTGCATGCACGTGGCAGCACGCGCCTTCTCCCCCTTTTTAGCATACGACGCTCGAGAGCACGCCCGAGCGCGGGAAAACCTGTGCCATTGGCTTTCGCGAGCGTTTCGCACCTGACATTACGCGAGCCAATAATCCTCGTCATTTCTGTCCCTGAACACGCGCCATCCAATCGCAAAATTATTGACAAAACGCGACGCACAGTGTTTCGTGTAATGGACAAAAATAAAGAAACTAATGTCTATAAATGATGGCTTATTATAGCTTAAAATATTCACCAAGATACATACATTGCAATTCTATCTTAGTTTTTTTACTGAATTTACTATTTTGTAATTGGGGTTCAAGGAAGTACATAATATGGTATTTTTTTTTATATGGAATGTCAAATTTTTTCAAAATTTAGGACTCATAAGATTAATTTAATAAGAAATTTTCAACGTCGCAATACAGCAAAAAAACAACAGATGTAACGTCATCGTTAATTTTACGTAGATGGAACCACAAATTTCTGTTGCATAATTTTATTCATTTGTTCATAATTTAAAAATTTTATATAATTTGAACTTGAATTGAACGGAAATGAACTTACTAGATTCTGTAAAAGAAATATATTATGACTCATAGTTTCCGTAAGAATGAAGAGATATGAATGCATCATTCAACGTCACATAAAAATGTAGAATAAATGTTATTTTTTAACACCTTTATATCGTTCAATTATTTTTCATTATTATAAAATAATTATAACATAATGAAAAATACGACAAAATAATAGAGCTGTTCGTTGAAAATATTAGTAGAAAATGACTTCTCCGTTTCGGAGCGTAATAAATGAAAATTCGTGCCCGATCATGATAAATACCTTTTACGCCAAACTCGCAATTAATCAACGACAATTTGTTGCCGGTAACCCTTACTTTCGAGGTGAATTCTTTCCCGATGCACTCGTGCTTTTGTCCGGGGCACGAGTGCCGGATAAATGAAGAAGAATCGCGCGGTGATTGTCAGGTAGAGTCGAGGAACGAAGATGGCTCGCGCGGAGGAAGAAAGACCAGTCTAGGAAAACTCGAACCTTGACGAAGTGCTCATAAATATGTCGGTGCGAGAGAATGCGTCAATGGTAGCTGATGTGTCTACCGCGCTGCAAGATAAAGGCGATTACACACCACCCGAATACTAATACCATCGATAAATAGCTAATCGTTTGCACTCATTTTTCCGAGAATAAAAGAGACTTAGTCGTTGGAAGAGAAAACCTCTAAGGGATTAAAACGATTCTCTCTATGCTGTCTTCTATGTACAATGGTGGTCAGAGCTGGGTAATATTCGTGGAAGAACTATTTCGAATATTATTTCAAATAATAGATAATTTTAAATTAAAATAAAATATTATTTCTAATGTGAAATGAAATTTCGATAAATAAAATATTTTATTTTGTTAATGTAAAACTCTAGCATGGAATAAATGTTTTGATAATTTCAAACATAAAGTAAAATATTTCATTTTAAAAAATACATACATTGTCTAAAATTAATTATCTGTTTACTATTTGCCATTTAAAATAGTATTCTACTCAGCTCTAAAGGCAACACTGAAACTAATAAAAAATTACACTACACGGTAACTTGTTGTGGGTACAAGGGTTAATTGATTATTGACCGAAGATTAGCAACTCTCCAATTTCGTCGAAGCTGAAGATTATTTTTTTGACAAAATCAGGATCTATTTCGATCCATTCTAGAGCCCAATCAGCGAACTCACAACGCATACTGTCTGATTTTGAAGAAAAAAGAACCGTGAAGAAACATTTAAACTGGACGACTAAGCAATATTGTTATTATTTTAAGACGACTCGAGCATCGAAAGCAATGCAATACGTTGTTCGAAAAGTAAAAAAAATGAATGTGGACACAGAGGTTTATCGTGATGGTGCTTTAGTACGAAGGTAGTCGATACGATTCGACGATAGGCCGCATCGTTAGAGCGACTTGAATTACAGATTACGATCTTTCGAATAACGTTGTTTATCACTCTAACAAGTGCTCGATGATGTGGACTTCCCTTAATTCCAGTGACCGCGTACTAGAGGCAGCGACAGTGTCGGCAGAAAACGAAGAATGTCGCAGCACGCGTTCTATTGAGGCGAGAATAAGCCGGTGGTACAGCACAGGCTACCAAACTGGAAATGCATCGTCCAGTATTGCACGAGTGGCCAGCGTACCGCACACCGCATATCACGTGACATCCTGCTGTAACCACACGACCTCGCACACCCTAGGACAACGATGAACGCACATCGACCACAGCTATCCTGTTCCGGATACTCCCCCGGTTAGTATGATGCACAACATTAGGGGACACCGTACCAAACTGGTGCAAAGTCAAATGATTAAATCGGGTTGCAATTCGTTGCACTCGGGAGACACGACTGATCTTTGATTTAAAGGGGGAGACTCGTGTAAAATGGTCAAACGAGAATTGATGTTTGACAATTTTTGTACAGCGTAAGGGCTTGATAAAACCGTTCGTCACTTTCCAGATATATTCTTTAACATTTCAAGATACAAATATCTTTTTTTTCGTTACGTTTTATCGACTTTGGATGAAATAATAAATGTTATTACTACCACTAGTAAAAATACACAAACATTGACTAAATCACAAAACTAACTGCAACTGTCAATAATAAAAATATACTTATATTGTATAAAGTATATAGATACAATATATAATTGTAATTATATCAAATAATATTGTTATCACCCACAATTAACTTCACTAATACACATAGCACGACGGATCATAAATTAAATAAACACTGACTAAATTACAGCTAAAGAATCACAAAACCCACTGTAACTGTAAACAGTGCAAATATAGAAAATAAACAAGTTTATATTTAAACCAAACGAACATCACAATACAATGAAATCTGAATATTTTTTTATAGTTATAGGAAGTACTATTTTGTACGTAAATTTATCAGTGCTAGTAAAAATTGTTTCATAATAAAATAATTTATAAATCTTTTTCATAAATGCTACCAGTATAAGTGACCTTAAATCCCATCAGAAATTAATTCTTATTATAAAGTCTGTCAATTTTATCTACGACTGTAAATTGCGTACGGTCAGTATAAACACGTTTGTTGTAACAACCGTATCGCGCGAACGGGTTCCTCGATTCGTAAACGTTTCATTAATTTTGAAAAAAAAAACTGCTGTACACGCGTTGCAAGTTTTAACAAGGGATGTCTTAGGAATCGTCAGGCGATAAATAGAAAGATAGATCGCTGCAGCTGTTCGAAGTAACCGTTCCTGCTACATCGGTGGCGATCCTTAAGATAAGCTAGCTAGTCCCTTTATCGATCCCTAATCGCGTTTGAACGTAAATCGAGGCAAGGCGTGTCCGACTACTCCTGCTGGGTATGTAACGTTACAGCCGTGAAGAGTTTCCTGGTGTAAATCACTGGATTGGAAAAAACCGACTATATCGCGGATGATGCCAGACATCATAATAAACATCCAATAAAGCGATGACTCCGATACGATCCATAAAGTCTCGTTTTAATAGAGGTAGTCCTTGACAAGACGCCTCTCCCCTATTCCTCAATCATTTAAATTAATATATGAATATTTAACTTATTATAAATTCCACTTGATTACGACCCGTTTAATAACAAATATTTAACGATTCCAGAACCGACGTCCATGACGATAATCTCTCCAAGTGGAAACGATCGTTAAGGTCGTAACGTGTTTATGCGTTGATTTGCAGCGTTTAAACGTATCGCTTGAACTTTGCAAACGCAGCCAGCTACAATGACAACGCGTCTCGTACCGTCTCTGACGTAGTTTCATGGTAATTACCTGTGTTCGTTTAGGAGCAAAGGTGCACGATTGAATAAACGTTCGCCGGAATCGAGCGAGAATGTCGCCCGGTGTGACGTAATTTTGTCTTTACTTTTTTCCAACCGTCAGAGCAAACACTTGCTCGAAAGAGTACGAAGAAAGACGAAACTCCAACATTATTTGTACAGTGTCAATCGTTTCAAAGGTGTGATGACTAAATACAGGCAGCCGTGTGTACGAACACGACGCATGTTTGCGTTCAATATGTCTTTTTCGTTCGCGAATGGATGACTCTTAAGAAAGTTTCGACGAGGTCGTAAATAATTCGCACGCACTGTGATCGTACATGCAATGGTAATTATTCGTAATATAATGTAATTTTCTGTACTCTATTAATAAAGATGACACCACTACAGTTTTGAAAATTTATTTATAATTGTAGCCGGTACGGTTTCTAACTTCTTTTTTTTTATATGAATTATAGAGTAACAAAAATACAGGGTGTTCGGCCACCCCTGGGAAAAATTTTATTGGGGGATTCTAGAGGCCAAAATAAGACGAAAATCAAGAATACCAATTTGTTGATGGAGGCTTCGTTAAAAAATTATTAAGAATTAAATTCAAAAATTCAAATTGTTCTAGAAAAATTATTTTCGGTTGCGGGAGTCAATTACAATCATTTTTGGTGAATAGACATACCCCCGAAATCTTGCGCATTTTCGAGAAAAAAATTCAGTATGAGCGGGACTTTAAACGTTAATAACTTTTCAACGAAGCCTCCATCAACAAATTGGTATTCTTGATTTTCGTCCTATTTTGGCCTCTAGAATCCCCCATTAAAATTTTTCCCAGAGGTGGCCGAACACGCTGTATAATTAGAGTAGAATGAATCGATTTCTTGATATTGGACAGATGGAAATTTATGAAAAATAAAACTGGAGTGTTTGTTCTCATTTTATTGTACGACTCCATTCATAGAAATCGAAAAATATTCAAATGATTCGAAAAATTGTTGCAAAACGTCAATCGTGTATTGATTACGTATTTACTAATTAAGCATATTCTCCAAAATACTATTGACTTCGTCTTTTTTCTTATATTGGTCGTTACAAGATGAAGTAGAAACTAGATTGAACGAATCAAACGTAAGAAAGAAAAATATAAACGGCGTGTAACGTACGCAATACGGATTAATAATGCAAACAGTAGCATAAATACGTAAGACCTTATGGACCGATCTAATAATGGACGAACTAGTAAAAAGAAAAGAAGAAGATTAATCTTAAACAGATACTATCCCCACCATAAATACATATCGAAAAATGCTGCCTTTGTATGGGATTACCTAACACTGATTTGTTAACAGTGAGCAATTATTATAAATACCTGCGATGAGAAATCTCTTCGGAAATTAGCTATGCATTTGCCCGTGTTAAGTTTTCGTGACTCACCTGAAACAAAAAGAAAAAATCGAGTTAGAATGTGAAGGAATACAATTATTTTTTTAATATAAACCAGGAAAAACAATCAAAACAATGACTAATCGAATAAAACATAATCGAAGTACATACTTCACAAATTATCACTTATACAATAAAAAAGGAATTATATTTCACCAATGACAAATGTCAGCTAACCTCTTGGTTATCTCATTCATTTGTCTAATTATGCAATTTCCTACTTTTCTAAAAGTTGTAAAACACATCTAAAAATTCTATCTTTATCGACGGAAAAGACAATATTTCAATTTTTGTCGATTGGTCAACGCACTGTGTGTCGTACAGATTTAATGCAATTAAAGTTCGCGTGTGAAAAGGAACCACTACGAGATCGACGAAACGATTATCGACGATTATCGATAACTTCACCGTCAACTGAACCTCTACGTGTACGGCATACACGGGACAATGAGCTACCGGCTTCGTCAGTAACTTGATTAACATCATCACCGCGATCATCGGCGGCGATTGTGTTAGGATCTATGCCGGTGAACGTACAGCGTTCCCGCGAGTCCTTGCTCTCTTCAAGGCGATAGATCAGTCTATGGATCACGCCTTCTGCGTAGCACGCGGACTACCTAAAGCCAAGCGACCGCTTAATCCGCACGAGATCGGACCTTAAGGAGCGATAGATCCTTACTTGTTGGCCGTCGTCGATGGGACTCTATTTTAAAGTTATTCGAACCATCTTAGGCTGTACAACCCACGACAAGTCTACGAGACACTAAACAATAGAGATCATGGTTTAGAGCACGTATCTTAAATATACTCGTATTTAGTTCCGTGTAATATTTTTTATTTTGTGGAATTATTTTACGTAAAATAAGACATTCGAATTTTTGATTATATAGTTACAAAATAATTTCGAGAAAACATAATGTTTATTAAAATAATTCTTTATTTTATTTTTGTATGAAATAAACGAATACGTCGGACACTTTGCAACAGGGATTCCTTTTGAATGAAACTTGTTAATCTGTTTCCAGTAAACAAGAAACTGACCAATATTGTTAATACGACTGTTGTTATGTACGTTATATGTTAATATGACTTTTTAATTGCTACTTATTTCACAATCTATTTGCAAATATCATTTCCCTTGTCTTATTTAATTTAAAAATCCGCTTATCTAAACTCGTTTCTCGACTTGTTCGTTAATAAGAATAAATTATATTATTACACAACCTAATGCTATTTCTTTTTCGAACTCTGCTGTACACGAAATTCTCCACAATTTTTCCTCGTTGAATTCATAGATGGGTGCACACGCTTTACGAAACTTCTCGTATTCGACGTATAATATTATCGGTTGTTCCAAACCACGTGAAACTTATTACTAGTATTGTGCATGTAATTACACTGTACGGCAGTCGCGTTCCACGAAACCGTTCGCACACACGCATCCATTATTCCGCGAGTTCTAATTTACAACTGACCATCTGAGTAAACCCTTATGTTAATTTAAATTCCGGTCCACGAAGAAAGGGGCACATTAAAATTAACAATAAAAACAGAAAAGTAACTTGTTTAATAATGTCGATTTTAACCGATCCCCGTCCACCGACCATAATACCGGTAGCTACGATTATTAAAAATCCGAATAACTCCATTAGTTTCCACGCGTTGTCTATGATACGGAACTCGTTATTAACCAACGTAGCTAATTACATTAAGTTTCTTAACCGGGGGAATGGAATCGATTAACGTTAATGATTAAAAAAACCGCGAATGTAATTTGCTTAAACCCTACGGGGTACACGTACCCTCTCGTTACCGATATTCTATATGAACTCGATTCTTCGAGGCGAGTGTTTACCGATTCACCATGGCTACTATCTAATGCCGCTTTCTACTTGTAATTATATCTCATTGGAAATAATTGAGATCCGTTTAAATACGAGAAATCAACTTTCGATTGTAGGATATCGTGAATTTGGTACTGCGTAATCAAAGCATGGCAATTAACCCATGGCTCAGAGGTTGGATTTCTTTTTTATTTTGTGGAATTAATTTTAATCAATATTTTTTTTATGAGAACGATAGGTCGATGATCGTGTGGTAACAGAACATATTTACACTTCTGAAATAAAGATAAGATACAATTTTCTAAAAAAGTGCTCTCCCCCCTATGTTGTATATTAATATTTAACATATTGAAAAAAATATTTGTCTAGCATTCACACGACCAGAAATAATGAAAATATTTAAATGCTCCTATTCTTTGCACATAATGTTTCATCCATTGATGATGATACGTTACTGATCGAAACATCACAATACATTATAATCACCAGTCGTCGATAAAATCACCGATAAATAACTGAATCGTTGGATGTTATTGCACTTTGTTTCAACTATAAATCAATTTTTAAATAATACTGTAAGATGTGCAAGTTATTGGCATTTAATCCTTATTACATAGTGTATATTTCTGTCTAAAACATTTCGTTTTCGATTATCGTGTGCGATAAAATTTAATTGACACATGGTAAACAGTCTATATACGTGACACCTTTAGGATTAAAATGACATAAGATGACATATAAAATAAAGTATAAAATTGATGTCGGATAAATGACCTTTAGATTCTGTCTTAAATATGTTGCGTAACAAATGCGTGCCACGTATTGAATTTACCAATTACCATAGATATGCCATCAGCGATCGAGGACTCGATCAAAATTGTCGTTTGCATCGGAAAATTGTATTTCGATCGTCAGATCGATCCTGAAGATGAATCGTCTGCGAAAGACCGCGTGGCTGTCAATTAAAAACTAATAAATACTCAACCGATCGTTAATAATCAATAAATTCGGTTAGAATCACCAACGCGCGACAGATAATTAATGGCATTGTATACTAGATGATTTCATGAACCGTCGATTAGCCATACGCAAACAAATTGCACTGTCGTCCGTAAACGATGAAATTAAATGCCAGCAAGGTGCCGGTGAAATAACATACTGAACCCTCAATTGAAAATGTCAGTGACAAATTCACAAACGCCAGTAAATATCATCCACATTCGTGTGCGATCAATACATAATCATATATTTCTCGCCTCGTAAATTACAATAAATATTATGCACCGTTTAAATTTACTTTGCATAATTACCATTCAGGGCGTTTAATGCCCTCCGGTTTGCGTCTATCGTATTACATAATTACACGCGTCTGGGGTAAAATAATCGACAAACTGTAAACAGCTCCATTTTTCATCGAATCCAGTGAAACGCGATGTACGTTTTGAACGAATTTTAAAACGTTCATCGATCATTATCGAATTATTTTGTTACTTGTGGATTGATAATTATTATTATCAAAATGATATGCAACTAACAGTTTATACGATATATATTACCTAACATTTTGTTATTATTTTAGAATTTATGTGTTATATGCTTTGTAATTTTCCTTTTTAAATACACTAATTCATTTAATTAGATAACGTATTACTATATTTTGACAATTTGGAATAGCAAACAATGTTGGTGATGGAATAAAATATTTGTATAGCAATACTTCGTTTTGAACAATTTTTAATATATGCATCGATACGTATATTTAACGTATTTCCGTAAATCGTTGCTCTTTCCAGCGAAATACTTAAAAATAAATCGAAATTCCTGACTTCTCGATTATGGTCTCGGCATCTTGCTGAGCACGCGATCACACAGCAGCAATGTACCATGAACGCATTCCTCTGCCTTCGCATAAACAGCTATCCAGATATACGTCCCATATCGACGATTCAAGATCTGCTACACAAACTTACATCTAATAACTTCGACAACCACGTCACCGACTAAATAGTTATATCAATCTTTTAAAAACCGTCTATGTTACAACTTTCTAATTAGTCCGTGTTAATCGACGGATTTCAAACTTGTCCAAAAATACGGGCCACAAAAAAAAAATTTCAGGAATTCAAATAAGTAATAAGTTTATAGCTGAACACGGAAGATATTTTAATGACCAATATACTAATGAAATGTTTGAGTTATCCTTATTTTGGATCACAATTTTCAAGACGGTTCACAAAATAGCCTGTAATACAAAATAGTCTGTTTTGGAAATATCGAACTTTTGACCTACGAGAAAAACGAAAAATCGAGTTTTTAAACCTGACACCGAAGAATCCCTCTTTAACGCGTTTACTGCCAGATCAAAACCATATAATATTCTGCAAGACTAAAAATTTTATTTTAAACCATTATTAACTACGTAACCCTAAAACTGTTTCAGTACTCATTTTTGTAATCTTCAAATTTATTTCCCTCGACATCTCAGCTTTGAGAATTTTGCTCGATTTTATTTTCCTAGTTCCATAGTGGTAAATCTTGTCATCTATACATGGATGGCAGTCAAAGTGTTAGGAGAGGCGTAGGACGACAACCAGAAAAGAACATTTATGGTAAAAATAAACTACGCTTACGAATGTTGTAATCTGCATACTTTATATTTATTCAAAGGCATTGTTCAACGAGAAATAGAGCAAAACTAACGAGATTGTGGAAGCGTGGAACGACCTGAAAACCATGGTCTGGTAGTAGGAAACGCATCGGTAAGAATGATGGAGGCATTGCACCTAGGACCAACAATAACAACGGCAATAACGGCAGTACAGAGGCGGACGGGAGCTGCTTCCCCATTCTCGAATCTTCATTCGCGTATTACTCGTATAATGCAAGCATTACGTGGTTGTTGCGAGGTCGCGCCACTCGTGTACCGAACTCAAAAGACTCGGAAGAAAAATCCCGCTAGCCTGTAACCTCTGCAAAGACCAAGATAGCACCAAGGTGTAGCCGGAACAGGTATCACCGGCTTGAAACCCGGCACGTCGTAAAGCGTATAACCGCGCGGAACATCGACCGAACGGAGGACTCCAGTCTAAGGATCATTTTGCAAAAGCCAATAACTCATCGTAGCGAAAGCGTCGTATAAATTCCGCAGGAGCGCCTACAATCACTTTCGCGATACTCCGCGGTATTATCTGGACCGTGCACCGATGACGAACTATGCGATTACCGTCGGCAAAAACTCGACGAGCTATTCGCTCTAGGAAATCACACAACCCCGTTAACGGATCACTCCTCCGTGACACCTTAAAAAAATTTATATCGTTTCATTTTCATTTCTCAAAATTAAGGGTGGAGACTCGTGTAAAATGGTAAAACAAGAAGCGATATTTGACAATTTGTTTACAGCATAAGAGTTTGATGAGACTTTCCGCCACTTTCTACGTATATTCTTTAACATTTCAAGATACAAATATGTTTTTTTTCGTTACGTTTTATCGACTTTGGATGAAATAATAAATGTTATTCCTTATGTCGACGGCGTTGATCGAAAGTGCAATCTAGCATTTTGTTCCTTTGATCTAGAATAAAACATCGAACGACATTTTGTTCGCCATAGACCCGTCTGTAAAAAATACCGAAGATATCGAACCTCTTAAAACACTAACGTTAAATATCTGTTAAACTATTAACTGCCCGACCGTAAAACCATATATCGATAGCTTTAATATTTCAAACACTATCACTCTGCGAAAGCTCATTAAAAAGTGAACGTTACACTTGAGTTCGACTCATTGTAATTCGATACCTGCGTTTGAAATACAGCACTGCCTCGCTTCTGGCATCAATCTTCGTTTATGTTTCTTCAGCACTATCGTCGACCGTCGACTAGAGTACTTGTCAACCGAGTAATTAAAAATTCGTTCGAACGACCCGTTTGAGTTCTATCTGTCAGGACAACAAACTCTCGACTGAACCTCTCTACCTGAAATTTTGCGACCCCTATTTAATTTTAAGAAGAGAGGGTATTGTACGAAAAGAGGGGATAGGTAGAGCAAATCAAGTACTCCCCTGTCCCCTCTGTCGTCCTGCTAACCAAAACGTTGTCAATGTTTGTCTTATCACATTAAAGATTAAACCTTCTATATTTTCACATCCCTAAATTCAATCTTTGATTTTCAAAATCATGGTTATTTTAAATTCGTAAAAATTTATTCAACATTTGAAAGCTATTTAAATTTGAAAAATTATTTATAACATAACCATCTCCAATTTCTCGCTTGCTTTCTAATAGAAAATTAGAGGCTTGAACTCTTAAAATAACCCTAAAAAGGTCCCTAAAGGGAATCTAATCCCTAAAAATTTTCGAGGCTAAAGAATAATAGATCTGAAAGTAAGAAATACACCGTTAATCGATTATATTGCGTTAAAAATAATAGTTGATGGAATCGAAATTGGTGATCGAGTGTCTATTATCGCTCGGTTCTGGCTAGCAAAGTTTCATGTGTCTCCATCTCCCGTGATCGTATTCGCTGAAACTCAACACGGTCGTATATATTTGGCACCTGTAGGCGTTCGGTGCCGTGGCCTAACCTATAAATACGAGCTCCATTCGATCCCACGAAAGAGCACAATGGCACGAAGCAACGACCTCGTTGTCGTCTGTCGTATACGGTCACGAGCGCACGAAAAGACCATCCTTTAAAGGTCGAGTGGGCGTTGGCAATACTTTGCAGACACCCTGTGAACGCGGTAGGGATAGGCGTGTTATACAGCGCGGCTATGCAGGGATACCAACGCAGGTAGGACCGGCCTTGGTCCAATGACCTCGCGATCAACCAAGATGTCCTGTCCTCTCGACGACGTAACCGTCGAACACATCGCGGTTCCGAGGTCGACGAACCTTACCGTTCGTTTCTCGATTCGAATCACCCAGAGACCAGCAAACTTCCAATTTAGAAAAACACTAAATAGTTCTTTATCCTCAATTCGTCGAATACAACATAGAATTTAACACTAGAACTACCGACAATTATGGTGTATTTATTTACACCAAACAAATTAAAACGATAGATACTCGAAGAAATGTATAATACAATGGAAATAAATGTTTATTTATTCTGTTATAGAAAACCACGGTAAATTTGTAGAAATCCAACCGAGTAGTTTTGTAACAATTTTTATTAGAAATTGTGGTAACATTTTCTCGGCAAATTGTAATCGTTGAACTAGCAAATAGATGAGAAGACATAAAGTTAAATAAAAATTGTTTCGTTTAGAAAAACAAGTTCATGTAGTAAGTTATTATAATAGAAGGAGCGAATTGAAGTTTACGTATGAATCTTGGAGCTCGAGTTTAGATTTGTATTTCCGAATGGCATTACTTGCCGTTGCTTTACCAACGGATAACAAGCTAGCAATTTAACGAGAAGATTTTTTACTTTCGAACAACCTGATCACTACAGCGCGTAGTTGTACGTTTGTATAACGAGGCTCTTGCTCCAATACAAATCGAAGATTAACTTCCATTTGTATTTTAAGCATATAAACTAACGAGTTAACGAAGGTTCCCTAAGAATCTAAATAGCCCGTTACTTTTGCACACGTCGATATTCAGTACTAATAAATACCTATCGCAACATTGTTGCCAGAAATTTATTACACTCGTATAATGTGGCATTAACATCGAAGACTATTTCTTAGTTAAGAAATACCTTGCACAATTTCATATTTAGAATGGCTTCTATCCGATTTAACTTTTATCTATTAATACATATTAGTTATATTAGTATACCCGATTTTTTTATTTGTATAATCCTATATATAATTTTGTTGGTAGCATACTGTAGCATTATACAGGGTGTTCGGCCACACCTGGGAAAAATTTTAATGGGGGATTCTAGAGGCCAAAATAAGACGAAAATCAAAAATACCAATTTGTTGATGGAAGCTCCGTTAAAAAGTTATTAACAATTAAATTCAAAAATTTCAAATCGTTCTCCGGACTAAGGGAACCGTAGATCGAATTGTATCGTAACAGTGTAATATATTTCGATAACTGTTTCTTGGAATAAAACGGAGTTACAATACGGTCTAAAGGTTAATAGTAAGTGACGCTAAGTGCTGAGTATCAAGTAACCGCGTGTGTACCAGCTTCCAGTAACCGAATAGCAAGAAAAACGATTTAAACTAAATGCAATTGAGTTATGCTCAAGATTATGGGTGAAACATCACTGAGCTAATATTGAACTAATATAGAACTCAGGTGTAATTTTCGAATTATACCATAGCACTCGAGGGGAGGGGATCGATCGGGTGAATCTCAATTACCAATTTTCAAGATAAAATTTAAAAAGTATGGGAAACTGTTTACTTGATGTGTTCCTAACTAATTCAGACCTAAATTGACTTTATTTTTACACTATTTTTGAAATCTTCGAACCCTTTACTATTCGTTAGGCTGTTCTAACAAATAACTCCCCTGATACAGAGAAACTACGAGATCTCCACGAGTACTAAAAACCACTATTTCAATAATAACAAATAGAAACGCTAAGAAAACCCACTCCAACCCAAAAAAACTTCGTTGGCTCGCACAATACTGAAACCATCTTCTTCTTTCGCAAACCAATTATCACAGCAAGGTTACCAATTTGGATTCCCTAATAACTCAAGGCTGACAGAGTGCCACCCAACGACGCAATCGTATCGAGAAATCAGTTATATAAAAAATGCAAACCATAAACGTAATGAAGAATACCAAACGTAACCAGCATCAAGTCGATTCGCGCTTTTAATGTCCACGCACGAACGAAGTACGTCTTAAGAACGATCGTCCGACACGCGTGTGCATAAGTGGTATTGAAACCGCGTAGAGAGAGAGTTCACTTAGGCAACTCGTTAATTCTTGACGAGCCGTCTATCTAGGCCTTCTCTCGATGGGCTGCGTTAACGTACCAAACTATAATATTCTAATTAATGCCTTTATATAAATAGAGTTAAGTCGTTCGGAGCGTTATGATGCTCGTTATCTGAAACACACATTATCCAAGTTGCCCGCGGCGGTGCTCGCGCTAGGGTACACGTACGCGGTACCCCCCCCCCCCGGCTTCTCCCCCCCTCGCCATCTGAACGACTTCCTGCAGTATTAATTGTAGCGCGAGCTCTAAGAGACCACCATGCCCGTGAGAACGCAAGTTCCGCATGTAAAATCCGTCCGCGGTGGGGATTTATCCGTGATCAACGATCGCCGGGGTCCGCTGGGCGTGCCGGTCTGCACGTCTTTCTCCGCGGGGGACGATGTTCCCGAACTGATACCTTTTGAGGCACGCGGACTACGACAGGAATAAATATTCCGGCGCCGTTAACACGGCCTGTGCCCGCTCGACATTCCACTTCCGACTAATATGGCGAAATCGTATCGCGGATGCAAGTCGAAACTACGGCGGTCCCTCGTTAACGTTCGCTGGCGAGGGTACGCGACGCGAACGTTATCGAGGGAGGTATACTGTTCCAGGAATCGTCGACTCTTTCCTCCGTTAGACTCGATCGTGTTGTAGGAAAAAGTGGAAGACACTGAGAATTAGTAAAATTTGGAGATATGTTCAACGTTTGTTTATTTTATAATGAAAATAAATACAATGAGTTTTAGTAACAGAAATATTAAAAGAATACAGAATAATATCAAAAACGCTTCTTTATATTTTTAAAAAATTTCATTATCGGCATAAGTAGAAACGGTGAGTAATGGACAGACGCGTCGTACAAATCCTATATGATTGCAAATTCTATATTTTGCGAAAAACTCGTTTTAAATTAAGTTACAATAGAAAATAAATTCAAATTTTCAACCACAATATTTCATTAAAAATTTGTTTAAACCATCGTACGAATAAATTTTATTCCAAATTTTCTATGTATTAAATAATTATTCTTACGACCGAAAAAAGCAATGAAACCATTGTATACTTCAAATTTGGAGAACAAAGAAAATGAAAGAAAAATGAAAAATTATAGACGATGCAGAAAATTCCACTTTAATTGGTAGAAAAACTAAGTTTGCAAGGAAGGGGAAGATAACTTTTAACTTTCTTCGACTCAATTTAATTCTACTTGATTTTATCCTTCGTAAATTCTATTTATAAGCCATTGGAGATGTTCTCTGGGATTTACCAGTTTGTTCGAAATATCGAGTTTATTTATGGAACAGTATATCGTGCCATTACGGGGATCTTAAAGCAACATCGAATTGTTGTGCAGAGCTCTAGTGTACTCCGACACAGTAATTACCACGGCATTAGTTTTGCGCTTTTTGCACCTATTAAGGTCACTCCGAGATGCCTTCGCAGAATCGATAAAAGATCTCATCGTACACCGCCAGTGACAAAGGACAGTTCAGAGAACTGGCTCTCAGGGAAAATTACTAACGGTGCAACTGCGAACTGAGCTTGGCATTGTTTCGCGAACTCGCTCGTTTACCAGACGCGAAAAGATTCCTGACATAATGACCAACTTACAATTTCCTTGGCTTCCTTCGTCTTATTCATACTTGGAAATTACCTCGCGCGAATATCGATCTACACGATTAACTCTTCCTCAAACAATTTAGATCTATAGAAATATCGTGTGTACCGCTTAACTCGAACATCTCAACATTAACGATTTGCTAAAACTTTCTGTGGAATTTCTTCTGCGATTATTTTCTCAAATTAATTTACAAGATGCCCTAGGTTTCAGTGACCAAACAAAATAACATAAAAATATTATATTAACATAAGTACTCAAAAGCTATATAGCTGAGATCTTCAAAGGTAGTATGGTACTTTTAGTATTTCTAGAAATAATTAAAATTCCGTTTCAAAATGTCTACCGTATAATATAACATTCTAATATTAATTTTTTGCACAAAAATTCACTTTTTCTTTTAAAGTTCCCCGCAGACAAAAGTCGTATAATAGTTTAGCTAAAAACTTGGTGCAAAATATCGATACAAAATAATTCACAAAAATTGAAATTAATTTCTAACGAGCCAGACTTTATCTTGATATATGTATAGACACTATTTCAGACCAAATCTTTTTGCTACTCGCGCATGGAATTTGAATTGTTTCGGCATTCGATGGTTTTGTTAGTAATGCGTTGATCTTTATGCATTTTATTGGTAAGTTATTTTACCCGTCGATGTTAATTATCTTCCATGATACACGGCATCGTAAACTGATGGATCTATGTCCATCACTGATCCGATAAAATCCTTGGTTTACATTCCCAAGCTATCAACGAACAGGTATATTACTCTGAGACTCATCCATAATTGATTATGATAAAAAAGATCGGCTGGTACATGACTGAAAGTCTCGTAATAAACACGGAACGCGTTTGTCGTTGTTAATGATGTACGGAAGCGGAACGCGTTGCCCTTTTTGTGATTACGACATTAATGCGTTCTTCTACGCGATGGCTACATCGTACATTGTTACAATAATTAGCAACTCCTACGGTCGACGCGGAAACGAATCCTGTCATCTTCCAATAATTTCATAGCGCCACACGGTAAAACGTGCAATTTAATTGTTAATACACGAAATTAATGCTTTCTCTCCAAGTTAAATTAATACGCGATGCTTAATTGAACGTCGATCGCAGTCCTCCCACGTTTGGAAATCGATTGCACAATATTCTCTGCTTTTCAAACCTGTTCTCTAGCACGGTGGTCTGAAAAGCGATCATTTTCAGCCAAAAATTAATATTTCATCAGACTGAAACTTGATAATTCAGGATTTTTCAAGTCGATGATATCGAGGTGCAAAGTGATCTGAAAAACAATTTATACCTTCTCTTTAACGTGAATTTCACATTGTTATATAACAATTGAATTCGATTACAGGGAGTTCGTTTCAAAACTAAATCTAAATATTAAATACAAAAGTTACAATTTGCAATTGGCAAAGTATTAAGCAAGATAAAAATTATGAACTCCAAATATTTTAATTTCTATACCTGAAAGATGTACTTGTAATTTTGTACAAAATCAACTTTTCCAATTAAGTGAAAATAAAAAAAGAGATGACATATATTCACATTAGAAGAGAATCAAACTTTAACATATAGTATGAGTGTAGAAAGAAATATTTTGAAATGTCCTTTTTTATTTTCACATAATTTGGAAAAATTGCTTATTTCAGGCAAACTTCGTGAAATTTAAAGAGGGCCTGGAACATTTACTCCTTCTCGAGATTAACGAACGCATTAAGATTTTAAATTATAAGAATCATTAAACCATTATTCGTATTTCGTAAGATCTTTCGACGCGATATTTATTATTCGTTGCTGGCTATCTATTATTCATTATACGTCGTACACGTTGTTACAAGCGTGGCCGAGGCCTTAACCTCCAACACCTGTTCGGGCAACAGTGCATCAACCAGTGCGAAAAAAGTGGTGCAAAACCTAGAAGGAAACGAGGCATTCCGAGTATCTACGCTGCGGGTCGTCCTGTGAAAACATCTCGTGAACGGTTCGAATAAATCCACGGCGGTCGGCAAAAGGCGTGCTTCAAGGTATACAAACTGTATCACGTGATACCCGGAAGAGAACCGTTCCACCCTTCGATAATTTCGCCGATCGACGCGGTTTCACGCGTGCTTCGTCACGCGGTCACGCGTATCGCAGGTGGCTGGCGAACGTCTGCGGCAGCTTTATGCGCGACGTACGCGAGACTCAGCAGGTTGTTCCGCTTTTGAAAGAACCAATCACGACTTCCGGGTGCATGATTGCGATTAAGCGTTTCCCTATCCTCGCTGCAACCGCTCCTTTTGTCGTTGCAATCGCAATCTGCACGAGAAACGCTCTTAATACAAATTTTAAAAACGAGGTTGAACAAACAATTTTTTATCCCTCGTATTGGTTTAAAAAATTTATTCTAATTCATAAATGAATTCATGAACAAAACGTACATGGAAATTAGTTTACGAATCGATCTATTTATATTTTGTGTCGCGAACAAAATTTACCCAAGTCTTTTTAAGAGTAACAAGAATAAAAGCACGCCTATGCAATATTCATACGTGAACACAAAGTTACACTAGTCTAATAGTAATATTTAAAAATTTTTTTTAACACATAGACAAATCCCTTTGCAATACCAATATTTTTCTTTTCTGATCCTCAACGAGAAATTTAAAGCGTGGTTTCGAGTCCAACCCTTGGTTCGTTTCGAAAGTAAGGAGACCTACCGTTAACAGTATGCCTAGAGTAAAATAGGACAAACGGTTTTGCAGAGAAGCGTTTGTCCCTTCGGTTCTGAAAACTTTTAGGACAACCTCCGTACATTCGACACTGAAAGACACCTCGTGTCGATCTCGTTAAAACGCTGCGAGCAATAAGTTCGCACGGAGAGAAAGCTGTACCCTCCGACGGATACCGAGACTTTGAATCCTTGTACACGGCAGGCCGTTACGTAACGTTCCGTTCGATACCGACACGATCGCACGAAAGAGACACTGAAATTCCCCGGCCACAGTCGCGGCCGTGTTCGGTTAATTGAAATCGTATTTGTCAAGAATGCGCCGGGTAAAAGTAAAATAAACCCGTTCCTCCGGAGCCAAGGAAAATGGAATACCGTGACCGTCGTGCTAGAAATTCCAACGACTTACATAAGTGTTATTGATCTATGTGCATCGTAGAGACAAAAATCGATTCTAGTTAAGGAAAGTACCACAGATTTATATCAATATTTTTAGAGGGAAGAAAGATGCCTCAATATATGGGAAATTTAATAAAAATTGAACAATTTTATTTATAATAACTGTGCGTACGATGCTGCAACTAATAAAATAGTCTAAGTACGCTTGCTTGAAAGTAAATTACAAGGCGACGGGTTAAAGTGACCTCTCAACTATTTTCGACAGCTCTTGCTTTTCCACGCGCGTACCTCGAAAGGAATCTTTGCCTTTCAGAGCAATTTATATACATATATCCTACGTTAATAGAATGTTAATGGTTGATATTTCAATCCTGTTGAATTATGAAATGCGAAAGAGTCAGTCGTAACGTCGGCAGTGAAAACTGTTTTCACTAATCAAACCAGTTTCGATACGAGCTCCGTTTATTACCGTTCAAAACAGCTCACGGCTGTTCCTGTATTCATAGTAAGTGAAACTAATAAATGGACATTACGGGACATTTGTCTTGTAAAAATACCACTAGATAAACTGTTCTTTTAACGACTCGCTTAATGAGAACAGGTGTCCATCGAACGTTCTCTCATCTCTTAAAATATCAAAAGTTTAATCGTGCGATTGATTGATTCCGTTCTTCGTTTACGTAACGCCTCGCCGCGAAACCTTTTGGCTTACTTATTCCCGATCGAAGATGATTTACAAGTTGAATTACTTGATTACACATTTTGTGATTACGTCAGGTTTACCTGTACACGAAACGAGACTACGCAACGGCGAAATCGCAAAACCTTCGATTCTCCATAAAAAAAAAAAAGAAAATGTTACTGCTTCCTCGAAACGACAACTTTCACTGTATCGACGCGTTAATAAGAAGGCATAATGCGATGATTATCGACGATTACGTAATAGTACTTTCGCACCGTCTAAATTTATTGGCAACATCTTATGGATTCCTACGACCACGCAAAATTTTATCGACCCTAATTGCTTCGATAAAGTTCGTAAAGCCGACCATCTGGTAAACAGAAATAGCTTTTGCAAATACGAGGGTATATGTACGTAATAAATCACTAAAATACGATTGTATAGATCAAAGTACACTGGAAAGAAAGTGCTGTGTCTCTCAAATCACTAAAATTTCACAGTTGATAATAATTTTATTTCAGTACCTCGAACAAATTTTGGAAGAAAATGTTTCTTATAAATAGTTTGATTGAATAAATAAAAAAATAAATCAAAATATTTCTGGTACAAAATTTTCAAAATCAAATCAAGAAATTACTGGTTCAAAAAGTTTTAAAATTAAAAATTATAAATAATTTTCCCTGGTGTGAGAAATTTTTGATTTACTTTTACACGAAGAATCGTACATCGTGTATAGTTTAACATTTGAGTGCCAGCCCCGTTGTATGCCAAGAATCATTAGTACAACGTCAACGGTTAATGAATTAGAGGCTATCAAATTAATTCACTTGTTGCATGTATCGTGCAGTTTCACGTAATATTCAGTCAGGCACTGCAAAATACGCACCGGATGATATATGAAAGCCTATAGTGATAAACTTCCATCGAGGTCAACGACACTTGAATGGCTCCGCCGTTTTCGAAACAGCAGAGAAAGTGAGAATACAGAATCTTAGAGAGAAAGTCATGCTGATCGCATTTTTCGATTGGAGAGACACTATTTATTAGGAATTTGTTTTCGACGAACAGAAAATACGTAGGATCTTCGATCTCATACCGACAAAGTGTCTCCTGTATCAGATGATTGGTACATTTTCCACAACTATTTCTCGGCTAACATATTTATGATTGTGGCGCGATTTTGAGCTTAGATACAGATTACAATCTTTTATAATTTTTATTCTTCCAATTCCATCTGTATTTGTGAAATTCAAGCGAACGTAACAATCGAGTCACAAGCAGCTTTAGAATTTGAAATTATGTTTTTATTCATTTGATTATTTCCAATAAGTTTCTTAAGAATACCACCGTAAACGTCTGGATAATTTTAAACAAAGCGAGAAAATATTATTTACAGAAGTTGTGATCCTAGTTTTTTGTAAAATCTAACAGTTTGATACATTTAATAAATAAATTTTACTAAAATTAATATTTCACCAACAATTTTAATTATTATTTTAAATATTTATTTTTAAATAATTTTATAATTATATAGATTAATTTATATCCTTGCAAATGGAGGCATAAAGGTAATATAGACGTCAACTTTCTTTTGTTTAAATGGAAAGTCCACTTTTTTAAAAAATTAGGACTCGTAATAAATATGTTTACACTCCGAACATTTTCTGCGTACCTATTGAATTCATAATTTTTAAATTTGATATAATTTGAAGAAGTCGATTTTTTCGAAGATTCAAGCGAGAGTAAGTTAATCTCCTCAGTTAACCAGTCGATGGAATAATTGATTGTTCGCGCGGGATCGTTCGGGATTTTTGGTTCGATCAGCCCTGTAAATTCCCAGACATACCGTGCACGCAGCCACCCAAGTTCACATGCATAAAATCGAGCACCGTGTCGCTGGATGGGGTCCCTGGGCGATCACAGTGAACGCCAGTGGTACCGATGGCTGGTAATTAACTTCGGTCTTAACTTTCCGGCCCCTCTTCCCCGCCTAGGCCATTTCATTCTACCCTAAGCAAAGCTCTTTCCCCTATCCCCCGTGAACGCTCGCGATCACCATCTGCTATTTGCCTTCTCTACCACATTCCAGCCTGGATATATCCAGTGGTCACGAGTGCGTCGGCCCTACCTCCAACACGTAGGAAGAATCCTTTCCGGGGCCGTGGTCCCGGAAATCGAGAGGATCGCGCCAGCGCGAGGCGTGGCCATTAATTCCATCGAATCCCGGTATAAGTAAGATTAAAACCGTGGCCGTCGTGCCTACGGTACGTATCCGCGACCGGCACACGTACTATCCCAGAGCACGGACTCCGTTCGCCGTTCTGCTCTTTTTGCCAGGGAACGGCTCGCCGATACATCCACGCGGTATTCGCAAACACCGCCTAGGAGTCCTACGGCGAACGATCGGTATTAATCGCGACGAGCCGTTCGTTCCCCTGGCCGCGTTTAAATTAAACGCGCGCGCGTCCCGGGGACGCTGATGTATCGGTTCGGGTGTCGCGGAATTAGAGGAAAGAAAGAAACAAAGGTAACGGGGAACGCGTGGCATCGCGAACCGGAGGAAAAACAAGATAGATATGGAAGAAGGTACCCGCAGGTTCGATCCTATCGACCGCGAGTCAGGCTACGGCGATACCATATGGCGAGCGAATCGTTCGAGAGAGAGAGAGAGAAAGAGTAGTATAGCGAGGCCAGAGACAACCTGCTAATCAAGGTCACGCGCGCGTACAAGAGAAACACACGGCAAGAGACACGAAGGGACACGCCGCGATCGGTGTAATCGTGAATCGTCCGCGTGCGCGGTGCGTCCGTGTGCCGGGCAACGAGAGTGATTAGGGGAAGCGTGTAACGAAACGTTCGTTAACTGGTCGACGTAGCCGGCGCAATTAAGCAAATGTGCCACGGGGACGATGGCACTTAATTAATTAGGCACCTCGGGTAATTAACCGATAAAACGTTCGGCAGGCGTATTACCCTTGCCGCGGGAACGACATTCCGTCGACGCGCACGTGACACGTCCATGGCGGCGCGCTGTTTACCACCGGTGCATTATATGACGCAGGAATGCCAGGTGTCTTCCGCGTAATCATTTCCACACAATGACGAGAGCCGCAGGTGCGCTTTCGACCCGCTACAACCCGTCGCGGAGCGAAACTGTGATTGTGCCCGTGATTAGATCCTGCGCGATGCCCGATCGATAGCGATCGAGGGACTGCCGATGAATTCCGTCAGGAAAGTTCGGCGCACGTGGGAAAACCGGACGATTTTATCGTCGACGATTTAAAGTCACGACCACGCGGAGTACTCGACGGAAGGGATTTATCTGGAAACTTTTGCTCGATTACCCTGAGGATCGGAGAACTCGAAATGAACAAGCGTCTCGAAAGCAAAGATCGGTGTTCCAACTATGGGTATTATTTGATAGTCGGTTTTGTTACCGTTCAGGAAACCGTGGCGGATGCAGTATTGTCTCGTTATAAGTTGTTTATTCTTGTCCCGCTATAAGTGGTTTCTCTATCCCTTCCACTGATTTTCTGGTTGCCACGGTGAGCGTGACAGACTACGAGTGCCCAAGAGGGCACACGACGATGGCAAATAATGTTTTTTCTCACTTTGACCATGATGGATTAAAAAGATGGATATGAGAAAAAAGCACGACTGCGCACCAGACGAAGACAATAAGAAATGTATTGTGATTAGAAACTAAATGTAAGATAATTATGGAAATGTAATAAGGAAATGTTGGCGTTATAAAATCATAAAAACTGATCTACAAGGATGGAATTCACCATTGTCAACTGTCTTTATCAACATATCGTAGTCACTATTACGTGATTGGTCGTCTAATGGGGGCTAAATATCTGTAATGACCGAATAAATAGTAACAAAACCTAGCCTAGTTACTAAAAATAATTCTTGAAATATTGAGTAAGTATTCGGTCTCTACCGATTGCCGTTCGAGCGGAAGTAGTTAAAGAGTTCATCCCTTATTTTACAAATTGTTACCAGAAACAAATTTTTTTTCGTCTAGCTTTACAACGAGTAAACGCTTAAATCAGTATAAATTGGACCGTTTAGCTTATGCGCGGAAACAACGCCATCCCATATAGAAACTAGCCCGAAGGTGCATCCTCGGAAAGTTGCATCGGCGCTTATGGTGAATCGCACGACCGGGCGCGATAGAGAAACGACTCTCAGGGTAAACTTTCACCCTTGTGCTCGTGGTAGTCGTGTCTCTACCGCGTGTACACACCACAATGGTTAACCTATGACTTTGCACCGCGGAATCTTCTTCCCCCTTTCTCCCTTTCTCTCTACGACCTCGCGTGTATACTTGACCCGGTGCCGGGCTCCTTAACCGAAACGTGCACAACCACTTATCAATTATACCCGTGATATTTTCTTCAAAGAGGATGCTCGAGAACACGAAACCAGATTCGGCTTCCTTTCTAACTATTGTAATTTATATAGTGGTCGACCAAAGTGTTACAACGCCTGAATTTATGATTTTTAGCACGTCAAACGTGTACGTTGAACCGAAGACTTTAAAACGACACTGTGTCTAGCAAGGAGGAAATCGATCGTGGAAGTGAAATTAGAAAATAATTCATTACGAATATACAACATATGTGGGTAACGAAAGTATTCGAACGCTTCAAAATAAAAATTAGCAAATTAGCGTATATAAACAATAGCATGTTTGGTTAATCAAGCAAGAACAGAGTAGAATCGTGCAGTATAATAATAAGTACAAATGCAGAAAAATGTGAAGGCACTTAAAAGATTTGTATTTTTGTCCATTCAAAAATATTAATAATCGCTAATAAGTTTGATAAACGCATATATCTACGATCTTGAATTTACTATGTGATTATTTTTTTAAATACCATCAAAAGTAAAATGTTTCTATCGTAATTCACAAATCATTTATTTATTAGAAAACAATTATTTCGTACTGTCATTTCGAATCTACGCATTATAGGTAGTATGTTGATAAAAATAACCGACACTAATAACATGGAAATTTATAGCACCATCTTAAGCAGAATTTACCTTTCGAACTTCACATTTTATTCGTCCTCGTAAGCGTATTAATTTTCTTCGTATCGCTGGCCGTCCAGCAACCTTGGTTTCTATTTTACGAATTCGCGTCTGTACAAGGCCTTCGTAGTCGTTGGTTTCCAATAATCTGTCACATAATTCATCCTTAAATAGCAACTGCCTTTTTTTTTATACGTACTCGTCCTTTTTTCGAGGCTCTTCGAGTTTTATGGTACGCGTCTCGCTTCGATCCCGATGGAGGACGTTAAAACGCGCCGTTCGGCGATCGGTTCGTGAAATACGTGGCAAATTGCTCTTCCGTCGATCGTTTATAGCGTAGAATCGATAAAACTGGCCGCGATTCTTCGAATAACGCTTACGAGCCGTGGATTATTACGAATGAATTTAAGTACCACAAAATACCGAGCGGCGACGAATCCAGATTACGGTTCCAAACTACGAGAGACCCGATGTGTCTCGATATTGGCCCCGATCCTTGACCTATGCAAAGTATTGAAAGCACTGGCATTTCTGCAGCTTCAGAAAACGACGCTGCCGAGCAGTTTACTTTTCTCTGAAAGGCCGACCTTCAACCTTCTCTGTGCGAAGTAACTTGCATGCGAGATTGCTGCAATGTCGTTCCACTTGAACGACCCGTCGTGTTAGACGGCGCATAATGATGACTCCACTGACGCTATAAATTATTCTCTTCTTTCCTTCCTGATCGCTACCCCGGAGATCGCCGCGTGAACTGTCGCGAGGAACGTCCGCCAATCGAAACTGATTTTTACCAAACTTTGCGCGTGTTACGAATTGACAAACCCAAACACAGAACGTGAACAAAAATCTTGTCTCCTGAACACGCATCTTAAATCGCGAATAAAAGATAAATATTTTTAAGTTTAATTACTCGAACGAACGTCGGTCTAATAAACGTGGCTAACAATTTTATTCGAATAAAATTTAATTTGCCCATCTGTGTGCCTTATGTAAAATGAAATAAACACAAATGTGATCGTAACTATGAGCATAGGTTGTACGTTTAAATACCAGCTACGTCAGAAAGGACTAAATAATGAATTTTGCAATAAAAAGGTACACTGAAATATCCATCAACATTTATATACATGGAAATAAAATTGTCAAAAATAATGATTTCATGTAATAAAAAATATTTTAAAATTGTACAGAAAATAATTTGAGTCGGTTGGTTCCCCTCTGCAATACTTGTACGAGCATTTTGTTTTTATTTGGCGAATAAAGTCGTTGAATAAAATGTGACTAAATAAATACGACACCGTTAAAAATTCTTTTTAAGTGTACAAATGGTATTTAAATCGTTTAACTGGCTGTAAATATGCGACCGTTAGCGTAAACAGAAACACATCGAGATAAAAAATATTTAACTACTCGATAATTCAACAGGTTCGGGGAAAAATGGTCGACCTTCGATCTTCTTCGTCGCTAGTTAAGTTCCGCGCAAAGTCGTTGAAATGTCGTTTCGTTACAACGTTTCACTTCGGTTTTTTAACGTCGTAAATTACTTCCTCTCTATCGTGTTTCTCTTCCTGGTCTTAGATCAACCGATGCGAAGAATGTTAAAAGGTAACGAAGGAAATAAGACATACGCTTTCCGAGCGTACTGCAAACGTAAAATGCAAACATTTTCGCGCGTCTCCGTTTCTGGCGTGCTTTTCGACGAGGAAAGTCAATCGGCTGTTTGCTTCATAAATATAGACTCCGTTTAGAAATTGGAAAGAATGAAAGCAACCTTTGTTGACACAAATATAAAATGACAATTTTTGGTTTCAATGGCAACCCTATTATTTATCGTGTAACAGAATAAAAAATGACAAATTCATGATAAAATATTAAAGACGAAAATATATACACACCGAACAGAGAAATATTGGAAGGCGTAAGTAGAAAGAATCAAAATGGAAGAAACTTTGTCTAGAAGAAGTGACATTGGAAAGACACTATAAGAGTAATGGAAAGTTTGCATAATTGTAATTGGGTAAAACATGTTAAAAATTGACTATTCAACGTTACAAAAAATTAAAAACTTCAACTGGGAATCCTTGCCTCGTTCACCTTACTCCCCAAATATGATGCCAAATTCAAAATTTTCTTAAAAAAGGAAGAACGAATAATAAAACATAATAGAAGTTCTTTTAGCCAACGAAATAAAGAAATCATTAAGATTGCACAAAACTGTATACAATGAGAATAAATAAGCCTGAAAAGGATGTAACAGACATAATAGGACTGCTCTTAAAACCAACTCGTCGTTTCTTTATTCTCGTCCGTTTAGAAACGTTCTCAACAAGAATTTATTAGCGATAAATTAAAAATGAAAGTTTAAGGACGTTTCGTATATTTCGACCCTTGGAAACCCCGATTTCTTAAAAACGCGTTACGCAAATATTTGATCCTTCGCGTAACGGACGGACGAGAAAATAAATTTACTTCCCGACACAGACATAAACGGAGAGCTGAATATTTAACTTCGGTGTCCGCGCAGTTCTTAGTAATTCATCCGGTGGATACGTTTCAAGTGGCAATAAATACGCGGCCTCCGTGCTTTATCAGGCGTGGCCGAACGTTTTTCTGTGCTTTGTCGCGTCGCTCGTCTCACCGCAAAAAGTTATTAGGAACTGGTTTTAGAGTTTCCAGTTAAGTCATCAGAGTAACATTTTAGAGCCTTCAATGGCACCGATGGCGGCGTACACTTGGTAATCTGTAGCCGTTTCACCCGTTTCCACAGTACTAGAAACGTGTGTTCTTCTTTTTTCCTAATTATATTCCGAGACTTGTACTCGCAAATTTTGTACTTCGTTAGAGTGGCCCTATGCTATGGTTAACTTTTACGGTTTGGGATTTTTAATGAATAAAGTCGTATATTCGCTACTACTATGATAACGAAACTCTTTTTTTAACATTTCCTTAAATAAATCATACTTCTACAAAACGATGTAAAATTGTAAGTTGTACAATTTTTTTGGTCTCTTTGACGAATAATTTATTGGCTAAAACGTACCAAATATTCTAAGGACGGACATATAACTATTTTATTTATTATTTTCACTATATTAATCAAATAATACTAAATCAACTTTTAATAGTACACATATTAGTCCTGTAATTTTAACGTGTATATATATTGTCCGATTTATTTAATTGATGAACGTACTATCACAGATTTAATCACTTCTTAATCGTTAATTATATCTTTCTTCTACGTGTATACATTAATTTTATTAAGAAAAATGTACATTAATATAGTGATAAATGTTTATTTTTGAAAAGAACTAAAAACTAGAATGTAAACAACGACATAAGATATGCATCTAAATTAAATGGAAATAATATTTATATCCAATATTAAGTAAAAAAATTGTCAGTAATAAATTCAAGAAGACATAATCTAGAATAAGGAGTGAAAGTTGGAGAAAACAATTTACTTCTGAATAATACTACTTTAAAGAAAACATGAGGTGCCTAAGAATTATCTGATCAATATTATTTCTAATTAAAGAATGAAATAAAAATGATAATATTATAATAATAAATAAATTATTCTGATAATAGATCAGAATCATACAGTCTACTGATACAGAATACAATAAAATATATACGAATAACGAACGAAAGTTGACGAAATTAATTTATTCGTAATGATTTTATTTTTATTAATATATGCTGATTTTGGGTATATTCAGAACCAGTTTGGTGACTCTATAAATTCCGAGTTTAACAAAAAGCAGTTACGTCGAATATTAAAAAGGAATCACGTCATGCACAATTAAAATTTATTTATTACTCATAATTCTCAGACTTTCACGGCCAGTTTCAAATTTTTAAACGAAAGTCATTATATTCTATAAGAAACATTGTGAACCAATGTATTAAAAAGAAGTCTAGTCTTTTTTACTTTAGATGCATATTTTATGTCGTTGTTTACATTCTAGTTTTTAGTTCTTTTAAAATAAAAATTTATCACTATATTAATCTACAAAATTTTTTTATCAAGTGTAACAAAAATGTTTTTCGGGAACGTTAGCTGCGCTTCGTGCCTGATGGGCTGAATATGTTGGTAAATAATAATTGCCACGAAACACGGTGTTATTGGTTCAGTTATGTTCCTCACTGTAACTCAGGAAACCGACAGTCGGCCGATCGTCGGGGGCAATAAATCTATGCGGCGTGTGTACGACGATTCGATCGTGCAAATCAGCGCCCAAGGGACGCACGATCGGGGAATAAGTTATGCCTTTAATGACTGCGTTACACGGTAAAAGTTACTCGATTTGTTTTGACGCCCGTACACGATACGGTCTACACGCGGTGTAACGGCGCTCTTACAATATTGCAACCTACATTTCGCGCCGTTTCTCGACACCGCCCGATAAATCATTGCATGAGTCACAGTATATCGGTTCACGATACCCGGTAGCAGGGAATTCGTGTTCGAAAACTGTCGTTACAAATGTAAGCATTCCGTATATTCGATATTTTTCTCGATCAACTCTAGAGAAATCGGTAATACGCAAAGTAATGATTCTTGTTCAAAAACCGCTTTTATCGACACAATTGTGACAAAGATTTCACTTCCTCGTTTATCGTTGGGAAAGTAATCTGCGACGGTGTTATAAAAATTATAAAGTTGAGGAAATTTCATTTACTCGGTAGATATACATTGGATTTTATAAAAATTCTTGGTCCTTCCAGAGAATAAATTATCTTTTATTAGGAGATGCTGTTTAGATTCTCCTAGTAGACTCATTAATAAGACTGAACTACTAGATTCTGGCTTAAACATGCTTATCGTATGAAAAATGGCCCTAATGCGGAGTTAGAATTAAGAATGGAACGAACTTTGTAATAAGAGGGACCATCTAGTGCCCCAAATTAAAAACAATTATTGGAAAAATTCCGCACAAATATGGGTGGAGTGGTTTACCCAGATTTAAAAAATAATGTACAAGGTTTCATTATTCTGTGATATTATAATCGTGTTTCAGAATGCCAAGTTATGGAATATATCGAAAATTAAAAAATGTCACGAGTTAATTATTCTCAATATTAAAGAGTCGATTATCTTGTTATTAATGGTATCGTGATAAAAAAGGCTACAACGCTTTGCACTTTCCAGCGTTGTCATTAATATCTGACGCATGACCTTTAGTACGAAAAAAGTATTCAAATGGAAAGGCAACTTTAGCCCAAGGTCTTTCATTGGTCGCATTCATTAAACTTTGCATATCAAAATGGAAATCTCAGGATACAGTTTCTCGATACGTCAGCACGTTGACATCCTTCGTGACGCGTACAATGTCCGATACCACATTTTCGCGTCAAACAGTCAAGCAGAATAATTTCCACTAATGGGGTGTTAAAACAATAGTAGATAGTAACAGATATTATTAGAAATCAACAAGAATCATGATCTGGAGTACATTAAAGAAACTGAGATCAAATAATTTAATAACACTCTCGATAATGACTATTGATGCGACATTAGACCCTTCATAGAAAAAAAAGTAAACCTTAAAAATCTTTAAAACGCCTCCAATAAGAAAACACTAGACTTTAATTTTTCTTAATACAATTTGTGTTTATCTTCTACCGTTTCAACACCAAGGCTCGATCCAGTCGTAAGAAATCTACGTTTATCCAGAAGTCTTTGGTAAAAATTGAAGTAACTCCGATAGTTTCAAAAATCGAACGCAAATTTCAATACAGCGTTTCTCGAGACAATAACGTTGCACAATACGCGTTGCGCAAGTGCCTGCTGAACAGCATCAATATTTCCATATTTGTGCTTCTGGCTTCGAATAAATCCGTTTCGATCGACTTCCGAGGTCGACGGAAAAGACGTGAAAATAAAAAGAGGAACGGCACACATCGCAATCTCGATAATGTTTTCAGAGTCACGATCGACCATATTCGCACGCGTATGCATGCATTGGAAATACACTTGTACAGCACCTGCGCGCGGACAGGCATAAATCCTTCGCGTCTGTCAGCAGGATTTTTATCGCCTATTCGTCCTCGCGAACACAATGGGGCAGGTTACGCGTCGACGGGACATGCCGCCTGTGACACAGTTCCGCGATCAATGCGTACCGACGCATTGTCGTACCCGATTGTCGCTATCGTACGCGGTTGAATTTATCACGACGCTTATTTTTCGCTCGTCCCGCGCAACCGTGGACAAATAGTCGCGCCGCGGCGCACAGTCACCGATGAACAATCCGGTATTATCAATATCAAGCGACCGGCGAGGATCGGCAAAGGAACGAGCTCTCTAGGCGGGATAACAGTAAATTTCGATTTTATCGGCAGAAATTTACGTCACCTTATCCGCGCCGGTATTTCTTTCGATAAAATACGTAAGACGCTCGAATTACGAGGTCCGAGAGCTCGAGCTTTGCGCAACACTCTCCCCGGCCACCGGGCGTATTCCCGTTTCCCTGTTTTTCCAGTCCCCGTACGCCGATAAACCGGACTCCATTTTTTACCAGAGATACCCCCCTCCCTCTCCGCCCGCCGACTTTTTCCCTGACGACCGAGAATTACAGCCAGAGTTCGGTTAAACGTAGTTAGAAATCGCTACTTAAGTATTTATAGTCTACGGCGGAACGATTCACGCTAGACTTCGCGGTTAGGTCCGGCACACGGCTAAATGATGCCGCGAGTAGATCTACGCCAGGGATGCACAACATACGGAATGATCCAACCCTCGAACACCCACTCTACGCTTTTAGGTAAGGGAGACTTGTACAGAAAGCTCTATGTTATTGAAAAGCACAGAGTATCTGAAATTTTGGTGCAAAGGAAAATTCATCCAATATGCGTGCAATAAAGTACAGCTTGAACATCTAACTATGTAGAAATTGATGAGATTGATGAACAGACGACGCAAGGCAAATCGTATTTACATTATACACCTTTCTTTTTCTTTACAAATGAAAAAAAATTTAAATTTATTAAAAAGTGCTCAAATAATGAAGTTGCACAATAATAAATTCAAGCATACTCTGTGTTCAAGTATATTTATTACTCACTTTATTTTTTAGTTGGTAACTGATACGTATAACATTCTTTTACACTGTAAAAATGTATCAAATAAAAACAAAGTCATATTAAAATCATATAAAAAACTATCATGCAAAAATATATTTAGTATGTATATTCATTCTTCGAGACACAGTCATTTATTTTAAATACAAACTGACATATTTTACGTATCGGTGTTAAATAAACTCTTCCCCCGTCCCATCAAATAAAGTTTCATAAAATGGCGCCAAGTATCGTAACGTACAACGCCACTGTAAATTTTGAATTGCCTGCCTGTTGCTAAATATCTACGCGCACGACTAACTGCGAGCATAGTTGAGCATTTAAGTTGTGCACCCCTGATCTACGCTGTTTCGTTTCCCAGGAGCTAGCGCAAAACCCACAAGAGGGAAATAACGTCGTAAAATAATGAATAATACCCGTTTGGGTTAGGTCTGGGTGGACACACGCGTGCACGGATTCGCGTCGGGGTCCAGCATGCATCGCGAGTGCGCGCGCACACGCCAGTAGCTCACCAGCTGCACATGCACACATGGGGTACCTGCATATACGCGCGGCCTAAGTACTTTCTTACGTCAGTCGTAAAGTGAGCTCACGACGATCCTAGGAAATGGGTAACGAGTGAGCATACAGCCGGATTCTTTTTCCTATGCTATAAGTTCGCTACGCTATAATGCCCATGAATACGCGCCTGTGCCTAGCTTCCAGGATACGAGTGGCGAACAACGAACGCGCGCGCGACACGGTGGTCGAGTTGCGTAACGTTTCGCGCTTCTGGCTTTCGCGAAACAAACAAGAAGAGCCCCTCGTCCGACACCGCTAAAGAATGTTTGCCAGCCTGTATGGCGAAACCTGGTACCGCGTGTACGTGTATGCAAACGAGCCGTGAAATTTTTCTGACCGAACCGTCCGTCTCTCCGTGTACACGTATTCGAGGCGAACGTTAAGATGCCTAGATAAATCGATGAAGGAATTTGAGAATCGCGGATAGATGCCAAATCTTTTTCGGACACTGTTTCGAGCAACGTTCCGGACTTTGAGAAAACTTGGACGCGCGTCATAAATATGAGGATTATTACAACTCCAAGAAGATAAATCTACTTTCACATTCTTAAGTTGAATCTGCTTGGAGATCTTCTACATATAGGAAGATTATTTTACTCTAAAAAATGTTTCAAATTCGAATTGTATATGTTAAATTTGCTGGCAAAACAATACAAATACAATGAAAACTATATACATGATCTGTCCATCTCTACCTAAATCACCTTATATTAACCCTTTGCACACGGAGACTTTTCTTTGACCACTAACTCAAACAAACTTTCTACAAATCGTATGATACAATATAGTAAATACTCCAAGCAAACATATATATTTTGTTTTTTAATTTTCTGTCGTTGTATTCTGTTAAAGGCTTTAAAAGATATTAATTTTCTTCATCTTCGAGGCGGATATCTTCCAAAATTTGACCAGTTATTCCAAGGAAACCATGAACAATGGCGCTCGATAGGGCAAAAAGAGGAACGTTTGCGTTTTAATCACTTGCCACAGGTGTTGAAGCGCACGTGCACCGAGAGATTTTAAACTAGAGACACCTAATGATAGCCTAACGAAAGCCTCTACACTATTATGTTCGAGCCGACGAGCAACCGAGGCAACTGTTTACACGCATATTCGAAATTGCAACCGCGTCGTTCGACGCGAAACGGGTGCGGCTTTATTACAAAATGTAGACATCAGTCGGCCTCTAGGATGGTCACCTGGGGAACGAGCTCGTAGAGCAGCCAGACACGTCGGTGGCGAGCCATAACGCCGCACGGTGCTCGTCGTTGCTGAGCGAAAGCATAACGGGTGCTGTACCCGCAAACAGAGTCACGCGTCTATAAAACGTCCTCCGTGTGGGAAGGTGCAAGGACGTCGTTACGGAACGAAGATGCCCACGATATCGCCTGCTTGTCGATTAAAATTCCTACAGACAAAGAATCTGCTTGATGCTCGCTCCGATCAAATTTTGTGAAGAAAACCTGTTCGTCAAACAGTATTATGACAATCACATTCGACTCTCCTTACTACGCAAATTGTTTCTCTTTTTCACAGTAATGATATACAGGATGATAAAAAAAATTTTAATGGGAGACTCTAGAGGCCAAAATAAGACAAAGCATTTCTGGCCACGCAGTATATTTTCGGTAAAGAATTTTTTTTCTCGAAAGTGCGTAGGATTTCGGGGGTATGTGTATTCACCAAACATGATTGTAATTGACCCCCGCAACCGAAAATAATTTTTTTAGAACGATTTGAAATTTTTCAATTTCGCCGAATTTCAGGAGAATCACCATCCATGGTCAGACATTGTCTTTTCGGTAATGAATTTTTTTCTCGAAAGTGTGTAAGATTTCGGGGGTATGTCTATTCACCAAAAATGATTATAATTGGCCCCCGTAGCCAAAAATAATTTTTCAGAATGATTTGTAATTTTTTAATTTAATTTTTTAATAACTTTTTAACGAAGCCTCAATCAAGAAATTGATATTCTTGATTTTCGTCTTATTTTGGCCTCTAGAATCTCCTATTAAAATTTTTCCCAGGGGTGGCCGAGCACCCTGTATAATGATTAAATAAAAAAAAATACACGTTTACACGTACAAAGTATTATACTTCAAACTTTTGATTAAAGTCGGATCTCTACATTAATACCACTTTAAAAATATTTTTTTTCAAACATAATCCATAACCATAACGGAAACGTAACCCTGAATTACTCGAAGCACCATCGAAGGCTGTGCAATCGAAGGCAAGCATATACACTCGGTTCTCTTTTCGTGCGGTGAATACGTTCCAGGAAACACCGTGCAAAGAGAACATAACAAATATTAATGCTTTTGTATTTATAAAATACCTTTAAAAAGAAAAGAATATTTACTTCATAACGTTAACGTAAGTCTTATCATTATTTTACAACATAGCTTCGTTTTTAAATATTATAATGTTTAAAAATTATTGATTTCTGTTATTTCAATATCTCTAAATACATGTACGTTTGCGAGACTTCGCATGTGTTTTTAAAAAATGTAAATATTATATTATATAGTTACGATAAAATTTCTTCGATCTTTGTTAAAGAGGAGTTTATGAAAAGAGAATCGAGCGAATACCGATCGGGTCGAAAACAAGTAGAAAAAGGCCTCGTATCACGATCGACGTTGCACGCTTGCCAAAAAAGGCGCGCGGTCGTTCCGCCGACCGGAAGTCGTGCGATCCCTCGATAAATAATCTGGAATATTCAGGATCACGTGACTACGAACGATGTTGCTCCACCACCAAGGCCCACGACTTCCGAGGTAACGTTACTGCAAGTGCCGTCATCCTCCGAGCCGACTGTCGCGAAAGGAGACTATCGCGGTCGCGAAACCGATCCTGCTAACCTTCGTCGACGATATTTTCGCTACGCGAACGCGTGGGTTTGGACACGTCAGGGACCAGGTACAAGGGAAAGGTGAGAGCACCAGAAAGGGATGAAAGGTGAACAAAAAATAGAAGGTGAAGGAAGAAGGACATATTTGTGCCATGGAAAGGCTTCCATAAACCTTTTCAAGGAGAAGTCACGACCTGGAGCGGCGTTCACGGATGGAATCAGGCCTAAAGTGTAGAAGCCAATGTACTTATACGACGTAAACCATAAATGTTCATATTTCAAGGGCGATTCTACGCGCTAAAAGAAGCAAAAAATGTCATAGAATCGTCAGTGACAACCATTTCTGAACTGTTTAAGGGGGATTCTCGTGTAACAGCGTTAAAATTTAAAGTTTCCTTTTTTATTTTATTCCTAAAAAATTAGAAGCTCTATTGTACTAGACTTTTAGGAACATAAAGGGAGACCCTCTGGCTAAAAATATGAAAAATTTTAAAAACTACTGCATTTTGAAGGAAACATTCTTTTGGTGTAGAAATTTTGTCTTAAAAATACTGTAGTTTTTACAATTTTCCATAATTTCTGTTTAAAATGGGTTTAGGACTAAAAGAAATCAACAAGTTCTTGATGTCAAATTTTTCCATTCGCGAGGTATTCGTAAAACAAGTCTATTCTTTTTCGTGACCATTTTTTGTACGAACAAATTTAAACAAAATTAAACAGTATACGTTTGAAAAGTAATTTGTAATTAAATCGTACGACAGGGGGTTAATAATGAAATAGAACGGTACTCGTCGCGCGTCGCTTCGAATTTACGCGTACTTGGAACAAAATAACTCGATCCTAAAGAGATTAAATATACTTACCGCTTATAAAACGCGGCAAAATAATCGTGACACGGCGGGTAAAAACTCGAAGACCTTCCTACGAACAGTCACCTCGTAAAGGCCACCAATAAGGTAAGAATCCTCTCTATCGGTGAAGGGTTACCAGGCTCTTTTAAGCGATCGCAGAGTATCAAGGACGTCGGATGGCCGACATGAATGACCCTTCTGAATGAAACGGCTGAGAGAAAAGAAGAAGGCGATTCCGAGGACGTGGAACGAAGATGAATGTCGCAACGGTCGAGATTCATTCCCCTCATTAGACCAGGGTCAGCGGATAATTAAGGTCGCATTATAATCGTATGATAAACCGACTGTGCCAGGACTGGTATGTATATACGCGTAAGTAGCGTGGCGCGCGTTCCTATCAGAAACACCCCGTAAAATACGACGTCGAATTTTATCCTACTGGACTAGACGCATTAAAAGCACGTTATCTCCCCTCCTAGGGTGCTGAACGTCCCGCGATTGGACCGTTCCAAGGTCAACTCGCAGCCCCCCAAGGGCATCGACGATTATAAATCGGCCAGAAATCCGTATTTACTACGTACGCGTTGTCACGACGATCACGAACAACGGAGGCAAACCCGGGTAGCCTATCCTCCTTTAAGCGCGAACTTTTATGGCATCCATACGCGAGCATTACACGTAACATTCCCTTTCCGGTAATTTCGCAAATCACCGGTGGCTATTTCCAGCCACAGATTTTTCCACCAGCCACGAAAGTTAATAGAATGCATTATTTCTATAAACCGATAGAGGCAATTAATATCTCTTTCCCTCCCTACCGAAAGGAGGGGGTCGTTGTGCTTCGATGCCTCCGTTCTTTCGTCGTTATAACGTCCAGTTTTAATATCGAAACCGAGTGGGAATGGTCGCGAATGCTCTCGATCGCTGGGTGGTCCCATTGTGAGACCGCGAACGCTAAAGTGGATTTTAAACGTTCGCATAAAGAATCGCAGAAATTTACGTTCGTCGTCGTCGTTGTCGTCGTTGTCGTCGTCGTTGTTGTTACCAACGTCGTCGTCGTTCGACCGGGGTTTCTCTCGTCGTGGTTGCCGCGGAAAGAATGCCGTGATGATATACCAGTTTCGTAAAGTTCCCGGTGAACCAGGCGCGCAGCCAGCGCTCGTCCGGCAAGAACCGTCCCTCCTTCAGGAATCTTCAGGGGCATTAGCGCTTTTTTCGCGGCGGTTTTTACGAGGCGTCATTGCCGATCCGAGCGGCGCACACCCGATGACACTCGTTTCCAGCGCGCCGGAACACGCCGGCAGGCGGGAGAACGCGACCGGCTACCGGTTCCAGGGTAGAAACGAGTGGGAACAACGTCGAGGGGGCCGGTGTTCTCGTTGCGGCATCCTTCCACGATACCGGGAAACCTAACTAATAATTCCGGAGCGGCTTCGTTCTACGTCGTCGTTGTCCACGACATCGTTCTCTTCCTCCTCGTAATCATTACGGTTATCATTATTTCAGGAGCGAAGGAGACCACGGGATGCTACAAGGAGAAAGAGAGACCTCCCAAGCTTCGAGTTGGTTCGTTCAGCGGTTAGGCGGAGAGAACTGGCTTCTCACTCCGGGCGATTCTGTCCATTTGCCCCGGTGTTTAGCGGCCCCGGTGTAAGCACGTGCTTTTTGTCCCCGGTACAACTTTGTTCGATTTCTCGGGCCCGACGCGCGTCCTCTTTCCCGCTTCACCATAGAGAATCGGGCACCGGAGCTTTCCGAGATCGATGCGTTCGCGACCGCGGTTAAACGCCGCGTCGCCCTGGGTCCCGGTGTGTTATTAGTCGGCGAAAAAGGCCCGTAATACAAGTGGAAGTACTCCGAGATCTTCCATTCCAGAGACTAAGATAAAGAGAGACGGAGAGTGATTCGTTCGCTCGAGCGAAACGTCGTATTACGATAATTGAAGAGCAAAGGCACCCAAAGGAGCAAAGTGTCAAAATTGAAGATTTTTTCGTAATTTCGTGTTATCCAACGTCGCCGATGAATCTTCGGGTCCCTTCTAATTATCGGTCGAAATGTGTTAAAGAAATTTAAATTTCGTCACGATGAGATGCTCTGTATCATTGACAATTACTCTAGAAGAGAACAATATATTACTCGATTCTGTGATTTCTAAAATTAAAATTTTTACATCTAATTTCAATATTCAATATTAAATTAATGAAAATAGAACTATCTTATTCAACAAAGTTATTTTAATAAGAATGTTCAAGATGTGATCAAACCAAAGTTATTAAACATTTTCGCGTTTCAGTCTAAAAAATGAATACAATTAATAAACGAACAGCATTAAACGTCGTATAATCCTACAACATTTATTCGTTTCAGTAATAAATAAATAAATCAAAATTGTTATGAAATTAGCCCTATAAACTTCGCAGACATCGTCAAACGCAGCCTATCTTTTTAATATTAAAACAAAAGACTATACCAAGTGGCCGATAACTGGGGCACGTCCGATTACTCGACATTCAACAATTTCGTCGCAAAAATGAATGAATATAAAGTAAAGAAAGTATTACCGTCTGTGGCGAGAAGAACACGAGCAAAAACTAGCTTCAGAAATTTTAATTAGATACTAACAAAGCCGGAAATTCCTTTTGCCGGAGTGCTTCGAGCGAGCACCAAATTAGCGCAAGGTTGAGTCAACACTATTTCCGTCCGTGTTGGTATTTTCTATCTTCCGTTCGGAGACGATCGATCGCATACGCCTCGGAATTTGCGCAGAAAAATCGCGGATGGAAGAAGCCTGGCAGGTTCGCGCGACGCACCACCACGCATTGAAATCCCTTTCTTCGCGTTACACGCGACGCACCGCCGCGCATTGAAATCCCTTTCTTCGCGTTACACGCGACGCACTGCCGTGCATCGAAATCCCTTTCTCCGCGTCGCGCGCTACAAAGGGACTATCGAGAGAGAAAGTAGCAATAAGTTGTCGACGGTGTTTCGCCGGGGAAGAGTCGTGGCAGCGGCTCATTAAAATGTTTTGCCGGAAAAACGACATGCATCGGAACTTACGTGCATCGCTGAGCCTGGCGTTGAAAAACAGCGCAGGAAATTGTAATGGTTTGTACTCGAGGCGCGCCGTTAACGGTAATAGTGCCAATAAGTGCTTCTGGGAACAAAGTAATTTGTCCCATATCGCTGTAATATGTTTGTATAAAGGCGCGTCGAGTGGGGAACACTTTTTCAACGCAGAAAAATTGCTGCTTTTTTATTAAACGAAATTTCCTTCCGGCGAAGAAATTACAGCACTACGCGGTGCACTGTAATATCGCCTCTGTAAAAATAACGTTCGCAAAGAATGATCGAGACGCACAATGGGAAAGCGCTAGATGTTCGTTTTGCTTTCGGAAACGAGATAAGTATATGTTGCGTAAATTGTATCTGCGACCACGTAAATTACTTCCTTGCGGACGGAGGGCAATCGTGTTATTGCTTTTTGAAATTAAGACGAAAACATTTTTCTTCTTCAAAGTTGAAAACAACCGTCTATCGAGTCTATATCGTTCGTTTTTCTCAGGCTAACAAGGATACAATTTGTAAAAAGGAAAACGAAAATCGGTTCTATGAATTTTCGAATTTTCAAGCATAACGACATCAACAATTTATAAGCGTTTGATTAAAAAGAAACGGTATGGAAACTCGAAGTGTAGGTTCGACATTAGCTCACAGTTTGAGAAATTCAACTTAGCAATGTAAGAATGAAAGGACTAAGGTAAATTACAACAATCCAAAGATTGACAACGTTTCGACCAAGTGTCCTAGCACTTAGGAACAGCAGTTAGAACAGAAACACCTAAATTGTGCATGGATCTGTTGGAACGAGAGGATCAAAGCAATCTGGGCTCGTAGATCGCGAACGATACTCGGATTTTCGCGAGCTGATTTGTGCTCCAATAGGTAATTGGCGCTGACTCGAGGTGCACGCGGAATTCCAGCCTGGGGCGATCTTTCTGGTCGTGTCTGAAAAGGGAGAACGACGGGGCGTGGAGAAAGAGAGGAGACAGAGGATACAGGGACGAAAAGAGTCCCGTCCGTCCCGACGAAATCGAGCGTGACCACGAGGGATGCACTGCCGATCGACGGATCGCCGCGGTAAAAAATTCAACCGCGATGTAAAGTTGAACGGACGTCTGGTTTTTGTTCGGGATCTGTTCGCCGCACGAAAATCGTCGGAAGCTGTCTGCCAGCAACCGGCTACCTTTTCTCTGCCCTTCCCACGATCCATTACGCACGCTGCTCGCGGACGGCCGACTACGCTCGGAAAATTGATCAGCCCAGACATTGCATCTCGCACCATCTATCCGACGAGTTCGCGAATCCTTACGTTAACGTGCTTCTACACTGTAATCAGCACAACGCTGATATTCTTTAAGTTTTTAAATAGCGTACGTTAGTAAGGGACTACTGTATATCAAGACATTCTCTGGTTTAGTACGTGACTGTTGTGGTAAATTGTTCGCGAAATAAACGCAATGAATTTGACGAGCCACAATAGCTTTGAACAAGTGGCGGAAGTTATTTTCTCTATTCGTGGAAAATATAATATTGCAATTGATAGTTTTCTATACAGAAAAAACAAAAGCAGGAATGATTTGGATTATTGGGTTTCTTTGAACCAAAATAATGTTACAGGACGCGATGCAAATCGAAAATTAAGAAGTCTAGGTTCAAGACTTATATATCAACTCAAATTAAAAATTATATGGAACTAGAAAAATTCATTCGGAAATTGAGACGTTGAGAGAAATAAATTTTAATAAGATCTGTGAATTTTATCAAGCTTGCAAAGTTAAGTTCTGAAATAAATTTTGAGCTATGTAGTTTACAACAATCTAAAGTCAAAATTTTAGTCTTGCAGAATATTAAACGGTTTTGATCCAGAAGTGAACGCGTTAAGAAAATTGTCCGCGATATGCAATCAGCGTCCTGGTGTAACAGCTATTATTACACTATCAGCGCCTATCAAGGCAATTAATGTTTGGAAAATAAATGTTTAGGTCATTATTAAATTAATAACACAGTTTACTGCCATAGTTTATAAATTAGACTCCTAGAAGAAAACTGTAGCTTCCCTGGGTAATTGATCAGAAGCAGATCCGATTTGCAATTATCGTCCAGGGATTATACTACTTTCAGTACCTAGTGGCTTAAGTAATATAGTATTAGCTCGATAATATCGTTTATTACTTTACAGTATGTTTCACAAGAGCGTTGGCTTGATATCTAAGAAAGTAATAAGCATTTTTTAAAAATTCAAAAATAGATTTAAAGTAATAGAATAATACGACGCAATTATCTAATATTGTGACGAATGTCCTTTATTTTGGAATATAATATCATAATGGATTGCCGTACTTTTAACAAGCTTTTCTGTAATGTAAATCCTATATGTTAAAACTACGTAAAAAGCATATATATTTTCATTAAAGCAATTATAAATAAAGAATAAAGGAGATTCCACGCAATATAAGGTAATAGTGTCGTACTATTTACATATGTACTTCAAACCTATTTTCCAATTTTACAAAAATACTTAATACTTTCTTAGATATCTCTTGCGAAACATACTGTAGCTTAATATAAATTGGAACTTTAAAAGCCCTTCTAGCCAGGAAACGAGACAATTCTGACCTGAAATCTCTGCCAAGGTAAATGATTAGAAAGGAACACGACACCAGAAACTTCTACCGAACGAACCGTTTCGTTCTACATCACGAATTTCCTCCCACAAATTAAACACCAGCACGCCGCGAGTGGACGTGCTAAAAACTTGGCCTGTGAGAAAGGTTCCGTTCGGTCTGGTTGAGCCGGAACAATGTTGTAGGTCGCAATTGGATAAGAGAACGGCGCTCGAAGCAAGAAAAAGGCCACCGAAAATGTCGGACGACCGTCACGTTCCGCGTTCTCTCCGACGTGCCCCCGGCTTCCTCCTTCCCAGAAGGGTCGGAACTGCCTGTTCACGATGTTCGTTGCGGTCACACCTACATCGGGTAACCAGCGAGGACCACACAAATTGGTAACAGTGACCGGTACCCCGAGTAGCCCGATGCCGCTTGGCTCCCGCGGACCTGCTTCTTTTTCACCGTCGCCATTGATTCGCTGGCGTAGAACGACCTTTACATAGCCTACACCTTGTTATGGAACAAAAACTAGCAGCGAGATGACTTTCGAAACATCAGAGGCCTGGCGCCCGCCGATCTCGATCGACCGTACTCCCCCTTTAGCCCTTTTTCTCCCCGTTAGACGTTCTTTATCTCATATTTGGGTGCACCTATTAGATTTTTTCACCTTGCGTGTTCTTTCCTTTCGCCGTCGTTGGTTTCATTAGAGTTCGCGTGTTCCTTTGTGATCTATGTTTCTCTCTGCTTATCGTTTGCAAGGTAATTCGTACAAAATTAATACACCGAGTAACGAAAGTATTCGTACACTATACATCTGTTTCTTTAAATTTTAATTCTTTATGCGTAAAATCAACTTATTCTTTTTTCGCGTGATAACTCATTTGTTAGAGTTATAAAATGTATTTTCTTTTAACAATTCTATAAACACTATACTCAAATTACAACACTTTGACTCCAAGTACAGAGTGATTGTAAGAAAGTTTTCTCTTAGGTCTTGACTGTATCTAAGGCAACAGATACGTATCAGATCGTATTAAGAAGAAGATACTTCTTTAAATGTCAAAAAGACTTCTCATTCTTGCATAATGGGGTCTTCTATGTCTTCCAATTGATTCGAATATTTTATTGTTCGGAATTAAAATTACAGGTATTTTGTTATCATATTTATCTAAATGCTTCTACATATTTATAAAGAAAGCGTGCTAGGATTACATTCCCCAAAGGAAGAAATACACCCACACAGATCGCAATGGTAAATATAATCGATGTGTCACAAAGGGGTTAAGCGTTCTAACGCTGGTCGAGACAAGGCGAAAAGATTCGAGGGTGTTTAATCGTCGTCTCGACGACCAAGGAAGGAATTCACTGCATGTTTAGCTGGCAAGAAAAATGCACGTGCCGTGAATGAATTCCCTTTGTCGCGTATGGACGGCGCCTGGTCGGGCGGCATACGAAATTCGGCTATTGTCGCCCCCGACGTGTCTTCTATCGTATAAATAGCGTTCTCTGCGACCCTGCGAATTCTCGGTTCCCGAAGCCATCCGCTTAAATCATGGATCGCTGACGTGCGTGCATTATGCACTGAGGAAATCCTAACGGACGCAGCCGCGAGACCCGTAAGATTAAGAATATTCGCACGGCCATAATGCTCGAAGCACGTGATATACTTCGGGCACCGCGGCGCCGTAAGAATACCGATTAAGATACGAACGGAAAGGGATTTGTGAAACGCTTTGCCTCGCAAATTTTTCCATCCGAATACTTGCAATCGGGAATGAAATTAAAGGGTTTTGTTGTCGAGCGCTGATCTTTCGATCGGAGCGCGAGGATAATTGGATCTTACAATTGTGAAGTCGAAAGAACAAGAGGCGATTATGTTAGATTTGTAGACAACTTTCCAATCTATGTAATAAATTAGTTAAGTAATTCGTGTGTTGATTTTTCCGGTTATTTTCGTGTCTCCTGATAAGCTAATGCGTGGGCGGTGAACTTGGCTGCTGAGAGCAGAACCGATTCTCCCACTATCAGACCGTTCAAGTTCCACGCTAAAGTAAGAGATTATCAATTGTTTTTATACCTCTAAATTGTGTTGGTATTATTGTTGAAAAAAGAAACAAGTATTTATACAAAATACGAAACGAAATCCTTGTTAAAGGATTTTTTTCTCGAAAATGCGTAGAATTTCGGGGGTATGTTTATTCACCAAAAATGATTGTAATTGGCCCCCACAACCAAGAATAATTTTTCCAGAATGATTTGAAGTATTTTAATCTTTTCGAAAAATTTCTGCACCTACTCCCTGTCGATTTTTCTTAAAAATTTGTTTTTGATTGTTAATAAACACAATCATGGGTAATGTATCAATTTTCTTCTATGTAGAATCTAAATACGTGCGATGTTTTATTATTGTGAAATATTAAACAGGTCAGGTACTCTTCTAGTTTCGCTCCTATACACATCCCTTGTTATTACAATTTTCGACGCTTCCAAAATTTGATTTCCGTTCAGAAAAGACGGGATTTCCAATCGCGGAAGAAAACTGGTTTCATTCATCGTTTGATACACGAGCGTTTCGAACGTAAATTCCTCGCGTGGAAGACTCGATTCGTCATATTCGTTCCAGACGTTGGAAAACCAGGAAAACGAAATGGAAAGGGACATTCCATCGAGCCGGTGGATGTAGCTGTTAAAAATCGAAAGTGGATTTCAGTGCGTAACCGGTCACCGATGGTGGGGACAGGAACGTCGTGTTCCATGCGGCAAGAAGCACGTGCAGCTTGCATGTGCACGCGACCAGCAGGACGTGTATGTAGTTACCCTCGATCATCCGCGATTAGAAATCACGGTTAAAAATCGATTCGTGCTCAGGGGTCGCCGACACCGTAACGCTTGTTTTTCTACCGGAGGAGCATCGTTGCTTGGCTATTCCTCCTGTTTGCAATCTCTCTTGACGTTAATGGATGTGGAATTTCCGATGGAGCAAACTGATCCTTGTTTACAAGTTCGTGTAAAACACCGTGAAATAAAAATATATCGCTCAACGAATATCTTTCTCGGAAGCTCTCTTCTCTTCCTCGTTTTTATCGAGAAACTATTATAAGCAGACGATTATTAGCGAAAGATTCACTACTGAATAAATTAACAGGTTGATCGCTGCGGTAGTCACCGGTGACCGACACTTTGAACTTACATGTTGCAATATTGTTTACAATATATAAGAACCCTAATATTTATAGAATTGTAAAGATTAGAATTGTTAGATTCCTTTAAGAAAATAAAAACCTCGATTTATCCAGGCTGTTTGTCCTCCGTTTAACTACCGTACTACGTACGAATATAAATATCCCAATTATTGTAATCGTCAATCAGATCGACAAAGAGGAAAATATTTCAACAGAAAGGGTCGTGTCAATGGTCTAACCTTTACGATCAACGATTAATAATAGTAGAGAACCCTGAAACGACAACAATTGACAATTGACAACCACGATCGCTTCGCTGTAATAACATTATTTACGACACGATGCATCGCGCGAAATACCTGGAGGATCGTTCGTCATCGCCGCGAGTGGAGGAACGAAGAAAGAAGACGCGAAGCTCGTGTCGATACTCAATATACTCGGGCATCGATTAGCACTTTCCAACGAACACGTCTCGTGCCGAAAGGGCCAAGAGCGAGAAAGAGAGACACCGTAGCCGGAGGAATTAAAATAAAAGATATAATACAAAAATCGTCTCGTTCTCCTTGAGGGGTACCGCGTGCAGCAAAACGAATTGACATTCAAACGAAGTAGCGGCTCTTCGATTTGAAAGTAGACACCTGTATGCTCCGAGCCCCTGTAGGCTCGCGCATAAACAAGCCTTCGCGGTGAGAATAAATCTGAATTCGATTTGCCACGAATTTACGACGATATTGTCGCCGAGCATTGAGAAACGGTGCGAGTTCGGAGATTAATATCGTTGCGTCGACGGGGCTCGTGTTTGCGTAAATTTCCCGTTATGTTTGCACTTCCAATGTTAAAAGAAAGACGAGAGAGAAAAAAAAATACATTGAACCAGCGTCGGATAATATCTTACGCTGAACGCTGATATATGTACGCGGATAAGGAGCGCGGTTGCTCGGAGCCGTGGGTAAAAGCAACGTTTAGCCCGATCATCGGCTGCATCAGCACCGTTCGCGAATTATCGTTGGTCGAAATAATTGTGACGCTCGTAATTCATTTCCATACACGTTCCTTGCGATCACAGTGCTCGAAATCTAATCGTACGAGCAGAAATAGCGACTTTAGGGGCTTTCTTTTTATTTGTACAAAGTTATATAAGTGTAACTACACGGTGGCTTATTACACTTTTTATTTAAATTCATATTTTCAGTGGGTACAACGCTATGGTAATGAAATCACGTTGTTACGGTCTCAAAGACTATCGAGGATCTTGAAATCTCTGAAGAAATGACGTTCGGTAGATTAAGTCGTTCACGACGATATTTATTCCCTTGTATTAATTAATTTTTTTTATCGAAGGTAATTGAGATGTCAAAGTAATAAAGATTTTACGTCTCGTTTTTGATTTAAATAAATGTGCTGAATTGGTTATCGATATACCAATAATAAATGACCAACCTTCTGAATGTAGGCAGCATCCTGAACGATAAAAATTTAATTGCTACAAAGACGCAACTTGAAATACGATTTTTCTAAGTCTACATTGTAAAAATGTAATTTTTTATATTTGGAACAATTTTCAAAAAACAGTGTCTATCCAAACTTGATTCGTCTATCTACAGAATTTTCTAATTGAATCTTTTCTAAATATAGTATTACGAATTCTTCAATGATCTCTTTGATTCTCCATTTTCCACTCATTAAACCTTATTCTGCAATAAGTCGTTGAGTTCGTCTCGATAGCTGCTATAATAACGTATAAAAAAAAGATATTATAATAATATCACGAATAAAGTAACTAGAAGCTTGAAAGTATCTAATAGTTTCTGTAAAAATAAATCCCTGAAACCATCCAGTTTTAGGCCGATTATAACTCGACGATGCTGCCGTTCGCGTATGTGTATCGTTTGCTCCAATTTTTCCTATGATTATTCGTATTATTTATTAGACAACCGCGCGATGAAATTGCAATTTTTCCTTTTTCAACTCATCAGGTCTGCTATATAAGTGGGTTTACAACGTCCGGTGGGGCGCGCTTAAAGCACCGGCCGCGGTGCTGTTTACAATAATAAAGCGTTGCATTTTATTTTTACAGATCGAAAAGACAAACGATAGCGCGTCATGGAATTCCAATCTCGCAGCGATGCTCCTCCGGTTCAATTACAATCTACCTAAATGGTAGATTCCGTTCGGCCCAATAAAGGCGTTTTGCAATTAGCACAACTGCATTTCCATCTACGCTGCTCCTCCCGGTCTGCCTGTTATTGCCGATGCATTATGATAGCGCCGTGAGACCACGAGAGATGCTGAAGAGGAAGATAGGCACCGTGAGAGAACGTCGAACCGAGCCAACGAGCATCAGATTCGCCGTCCAAGACAGGTTGAACGTTCAGGGTTCAATCTCGACTTTCAGGTGTATAAACACTTTTGCATCGGACCAGTGCATAACAAGCTAAAATCTCCGTTATCCATATCAGCCAAGTTGTTTGGATAATCGAATTTTCCAGATAACTGTACGACTGATATACTACTTTCCAATCTTCCTAGTATGTTAACATAATATTGTTTTCTTTTTATGATCTGTACCATTTAAGCCATGTTTCTTTAACAAATAACGCTCGGATTAACTACAGATGTTATTTTCAAAACAATATAATTCTTGCTTATTCATTTCCATAGGTTATTATTTACGTATTCTGATGGCGTACATATCACCCCTTATGCTAGAACCACAAACGTGAAAACTTTCACTTTTCACAGTAAAGATGTATTTTTGACTATTGCGTGTCTTTTTGTTTTTCTAACTTCAAGTCAAAATCATACTTTAAGCTTCATTCATGAATATGAACCATCTCGCACATAATCTTATATGAAAAAATAGATTCTATGTTTTCGACTTATTTTTCTATATAAAATCACATATGAAACATGATGGTGAATTTGTAGTTTTTAAAAAAGACACATGAAGCTATTATTTACTTTTTTTTAGTACTGACACTTTCTTTTATGTAGCAAATAGAAATGTAAAAAGTATAATGAAAGGAATAACAAATAACTATGCGATAATTCATTATTTTACCTGACTAACGATAAATAAATAAAATGAAAGTTTCACTGTTTTTACGTCATAACATTCTATAGCAGTAGATATTAATTACTTTTCTTTTATTTGCAATTAAATTTTTAATACGTAAATCTTATGAGCCAGAAATGATAGATTTAATAATGCAAAAAAGTTTAATATTACAAAATCCACAAAAAGAGATCTTTAAAGAAGGGATTATGAAGCTACATGATAGATTGCAAAAAGTAATCGATGGAAATGGTGCGTATATTATAGAATAAAATATTTTCTACAGATACACTGACTTTCTGAACCCGATAGAATTATCAAGATTAGAACTTACAATTTTTTCCACCGGAATGATTAAGTGTCACGGCAGCACCTCGACTCGAATAATTAAGACTCTCGCCATAAAATTCAAAGTATCTCGATTAAACGGGACTCTTTAGATATTCTTTGCACATTAATACCGAGCATAAAGAAACACTTAAAGCTAAACGTATATTAACTCATGCAAAAGAAAGTAGTGATCAAACCATGTGAAATAATGCGTAAAGTAATCAGCACGCAACAGTACTTATATACCTAATTGTATGATTCATTGGCACCTAATGCCGTTAATCCTCTCGTACTAATTATAATCACGTGTGCTTCGAGGATCTGATCGATTTTCTTATAAGTTCATGAATCTTACAACTTCCCAGCTAACAGGTCTCGCAAGTTTTTGTAACGTGACTACGTAGATTTTCATTCCTTTTATACCTCACACCACCTAAGCTCTTCGATACAAATGCCACGAATGCTTGGAAGATACCCATCGGAGGGGTTTCTGGTTCAAAACGCTAAAAAGCGACTTTTATCACGAATTTTATTTCTCAAACACTCTCTTTCCAAAATCAACAACGGTCGTGATATATTGACGATGGTGTTTCTGTTCATTATTTCAGGAATATGAAAAAATATTTGAATACTACGTTTTACAAAGGGTGGATTTATCGAGTCAGACTAATATTTCCTAAAGTAAGAAAGCTTCAATTTACAACAAACTCGCTATAACTTGAAAACAGGGTCAAATAGGACACATGTTTATATGAACTTTTATTGTTTTCTTGTATAGAATCCATCTCTGAAGTGGGTCCCACATGCTACGGGACACCCTGTATATTAAAATTTAGCAGAATGACCTAAAAAACAACTAATGAACTTGCAGTCGATGCGACATTAAACCCAAAGAAAAGAAAAGGGGTTAAACAGTATGGAGTATAACTATTAAACGCTAAAAATGTACAAAAAAAAATAAACAAATTAGATTGCCCGCGTCGAAACGTTGATCACAATTTACCTCCGTGTCTCATCCGAATCGAGCGTGGCTAAAACACTCACGTACCGATTACTTTTATTCCGAAACGACCCCCCCAAAATGAAACTCTCGAGATACACGCCAGCTCACCGAAACTCGCATAAATTACACCTCGACCAATAAAAATGTTCCCCCGCGATCTTGTTAACCGCAATTACACGGCTGGCGGCGGCAGCGAAGCGTGGGACGATCGACCGCCGAAAAATCGGCTGGTTCAAAGAAGCGGTTCCATTCGGGGGCGTCCGCGCGGCGAGAGGCCACGCAATTAGCCTAATAGGGATGCTGGACGGGGGCGAGCGATAGGTCGGAGGCGTAATTAAAAGTGGCGCATATTTGTACTGGACGGACGTGCGAACAAAGAGGTGGCAGATAGATTCTTGGAGGAACGTAATAATCCTTCCAAGGTGGCTGAAGGGGAGGGAGCTGCCGAGGGTTCGAAAGAGGAGCCCTACCGTCACGAGAATCGCCGCTAATAGCCGCTTAAACGCGAAAGTAGTAAAGGCACAAGTGGGCCCGCGTAGCTTCCTCGTTTCTCTGTGTAGGTAAGGGCAACCGTGGTGGCTAGCTATCCTAGAGCTGAGAACGGCCGTCCAACGGAGTCGTAAAAATTCCTGAAGTACGCGGCGATACAGAAGACAGCGGCGGGATGTTCCAGTTCGTTCCTCGCTTCCACCGGGGGAACGTGGGTTTTCTGCCCGGTCGCTTTCCTTTCTTCCTCCCGTCCACGGCATCTTTTTCCGTTGTTCGACCGCCGGTCGGCTTAACGATATGTCGGGCACACCGCCGCTCCAGAGTAAACGTACGTAACGCCACGTAACGAACGTAATTACGTGCACCGGTCCCTCGTACACGGTAACCTGTTAATTCCTGCCCCGTCCTTTCCTTCCCGTTGCTCTCAACCCCACCTCTGTGCACGCCGAGAAATCGTACCCGTTGGACGAACACCGAACGTTGCCCAGTCGAGGTGAGACCGCTGCAAAACGGTCCACCGTTTTCAGAGAGCCCTCTGTCAGGTTGTAAAATATCAGTCTAACGCGATGGTAAATTACGACCGGCCTGTAAAGACGCCGCGGAATCGGCCCGCGCGCTTCTCCGCTTATAATTAAACGTGCTTTACCGAGCAAACGCGACGCAAATCGACAGACGCCGCGCGACTTTTAGCGATCGTGCCCGACCGTGAACGCCCGGGGAAGGAAACGTCGACGAAGGGTGAAATTAACCCTCGGGACACCGGTTAACTGAAAAACCCTCAATGAAGAAAGTTGTACAGTGGGGGTAAAAAAAGAGTACCGCCGCGATCGAGGTCCGTTTCGACCCATGCAAGCTATTTGTTCGATTGTTGTGGAGTGATAGTTTTTATGAGTAGCGATAGTGATCGCGGGGGAAGTGAGCTTTTCAAATTGACAGTAACGATGAATAAAGAATAATAAAATTCGGATTTGAATCAAAATGGGCCCCCTTTCTTATCTTTATAGAGGGTGAGTCGTCTGAGACTGGAAGTTTTCGACCTCAAAATTATGCAACTGAAATAAATAAAAGAACAAAAGTGAAAATTTCTTACTCAAAAGAAATATTGACACGCTGGTCATTTTACAATACTGAGTTCTCGATTATACGCTGTGTGTCTTAATCGATGTCAGATCGATTAAGGAACTATAATTAATGACCTACCCCCGATCGAGCATCCGACAATTTATTAAAACGACGGAAGGGACAACGCGAATTGTTAAAAATAGATCGAGAAACACGAAACGTCATCGATGATCCTGTCCCTGTTCCGTGTTCTCAAATCCAACTTAGGATCGTATAAGGTCAGATCACCTTCGCATCGTTCGTCGATCACCCACGCCCCGTGCCTACACCCATTGTTCGGCGTAGGAAGGTCGTTTTCGAAGGAACAGGTTCGCGTTAAGCCGTGGAATTCGCTGTTTCCTGGAAACCGACCGCTTGACGATGTGACGCGTTTTCAGATCGCGATGCTCACGCCATTTGGCAGAACGACTCTCGCCGAGATTGAAGATTAGCCCTATCTGGTACCCAGTCCTGGCTGGCTCAATAATCAACCATCTGTGTAGAAACGAGTTAGAAGAGCCGCTGCCTCTTCGCTTATCCAGCAGCAACAGCAGCCCCGGAGTTGCTTAGAAACAGTAATCCAAACCGACAACCTCGACGAATTCCGTAAGTTAAAGCTTAGTCGATTAGATTACGCGTGTAACGTCGGTTCCGATAATTTAATATGACGTGAAAACTAAAAAAAAAGCGTTGACTTTTGTGTACCAGATGGGTCGTTGAGGTGATTTATCGCGAAAAACTACGAAGAAAAGACCCTGAAATCGGAAATTCGAGAAATTATGAAATTTTCAAAATACTGAGTGTCTCGCCTAAATATCTCCAGTTACAATAATACAAAATAATTTAAATACTATCGATAACATTTTAATCTGGTATTTCTGCTTAAATTATTTAGTTTTAAAGACAATTTAATGAGCAAAACGAACGCGAATATTATTTACCAAAATATCTCTATATTTTCACAAAAGTTTACAACTTTTAAAATTAAGATATCCGTATCTGAGGCCACTTTTAAATTGAACATGTAAAATAGAACTTCCTATTCATAGTTTTATTGCCCGAAAGAAAGCAGTTCAAATACAAAACTTTTCGTTGGAGTAATGTCTGACTAATGGCGTTTTATTTCACTCGTCTACGTGGCGTTGACTTGTACACGAAGGAGAAAGTAATTTTACAAGCCTTTATATTGGGTTTGTAAATAAACAGATCAATGCTTATTGGCAATTGGAAACCTAAAGCTATCAGAAAGTTGATTAATTCAACTCCTTGCGTTTGGCATAGATCACTTTGCCACAAAATGTGATTTAAATCTTCAAAATCGTTATCACGTTTGCATTTAGAATCTTTAATGATTCCAATGATTAGCCCTGACTCTGTTGAGAGTAACGATGGAATTCCTGTTTAGACATTTTCGAGTATACCAGTAACGCGATATGATTTAGAAATACTTTTGAAACTTGAATAAAAAATAAACGGACGACCGTATCGTGGAGTTGGATTTCGAAGAAAGGTTTCCATTTTATGGAAACTGAAGTCGACATACAGTCATCGTAGAAACCCTCTTACATCATTCATTCCGTAACCGCGGCGACCCGTCGATCGCAAAAGTAAACCAGCAATGACGATCGATGGAATGTGGATCGCGCGAGACACAAGGAGCAACTAGGAAACCCGATTAGAACTGACGGCTCGGTTTTCCTCGGACTCGGCGTTACTTTGAAACCAGTAGAGCTGGTTCACCGGCTAAACGTCGTACGTGTTACAATGCAACGCCACCGCGAAGGTCAGCCCCGTAAATTGCTGTCATTCATCGGCCGACCGTGCCAACTACATACGTGCAAACAGTCCATGAGAATTCCGACTGATACCTGACCCCCGACCTGTCGCCCAAAATAGGTCTGACAATTCTCGTCGCAATTATTTGTGTATCGAATATTCGACTGTGTAAATAAATTTTGTAAATTTGACTGTAAAAGGTGTCTCATAGTTTATTTCCAAAAAATTCCTTTAAAAAACGCCCTTCACGCTAAAGTAGCCCCTTAATGAAAATGTTAAACCTACGAGGATTTCTGGGGTCTCGATCGACCCAACGTATTAGATCATTCCATTGAATCGTGTTGAATTTCAACGTTTTGTCTGCCATCACACTCCGATTACAAGATCATTAATAATTTTCTAAAATTCTAAATCGTTTATTTTTGTTAATTTTGAAGATGAGTTCGTAGAAAGCAAAATTATAATGTTAATAATTTTCATGGAAAAGCAAGTCCTAGAACGTACAAAAAACTTGTAATATCGTGGGAAACTATGAAACAGCTAATACCACATTAATGTGACCGTAACTCAAGAATCAAGTCAGTTCCTTGCTGATTTCAACCCTGAAATTACTATACTAGCGATTTATGAAACCCCGCGTAGGTAATTACTGTTAGCGCATCGTTAAAATTCCCGTGACGCGTTAAATGTTGAATCTCTGCAAACACCTGTTTCGCTACCGATGCGTTAGGTATGAAATTCGATGATCAACGAGACATCTCGGTCACTCTTCTCTGTATACAGAGTGTTCGACTATCCCTGGAAAAAATTTCAATGGGGGATTCTAAAGGCCAAAATAAGACGAAAATCAAGAATACCAATTTGTTGATGAAGGCTTCGTCAAACAGTTATTAACGTTTAAAGTTCCGACCATACTGAATTTTTTTTCTCGAAAATGCGCAAGATTTCGGGGGTATGTCTATTCACCAAAAATGATTGTAATTGACCCCCGCAGCCGAAAATAATTTTTTCAGAACGATTTAAAATTTTTTTTTTTCGTAGAAAAATTTCACATCTTCTCGAATTTTTTTCTCGAAAGTGCGTAGGATTTCGGGGGTATGTCTATTGACCAAAAATGCTTACAATTGACCCCTGCAACTAAAAATAATTTTTCCAGAACGATTTGAAATTTTTGTTTTTCGTCGAAAAATTTAGGCACCTACTCCCTGTCGATTTTTCTTAAAAATTCCTTTTTCATTTTTAGTAATTTTGTTTGACGCCTTACAGAAAAGTTGTCTAATACTTTTTTGTAGGTACCCATAAGCTCTACTTCAAAAAAAAGTTTCATTGAAATATATTCACAATTGTAGGAGTTATGGCTGTTTGAAAATTGGACCATTTTTATGAGGTTTTTCTCATTTTGCGGGGTCAAGGACCAGCTTTTCGTATTTTTTTGCGATTTGTACATATTCTCCATCAAAATACCCGTAGTTTGCTTTTTTAAACATTAAAATCGTCCAATCCGTTCAGAAGTTATGGTGTTTTAAATATTCGCATGAAAATTCGGGCACACATTTCTGGCCAGAAGTTATATTTTCCGTAAGGAATTTTTTTCTCGAAACTGAGTAGGATTTCGGGGGTATGTCTGTTGACCAAAAATGCTTGCAATTGACCCCTGCAATTAAAAATAATTTTTCCAAGACGATTCGAAAGTCTTTTTTTTCACCCAAAACTTTCAGCACTTACTCGAATTTTTTTCTCGAAAGTGGGTAGGATTTCGGAAGTATGTGTATTCACCAAAATTGATTGTAATTAACTCCCGCAACCGAAAATAATTTTTCCAGAACGAATGGAAATTTTTGAATTTAATTGTTAATAACTTTTTAACAAAGCCTCCATCAACAAATTGGTATTCTTGATTTTCGTCTTATTTTGGCCTCTAGAATTCTGTATTAAAATTTTTCCTAAGGATGGCCGAACACCCTGTATATACTCTTCGGACTTTATGCTCGCGATTACGCAACTGTTTAAGGTCCTTTTTGACGCGCAAGGAGATTTCATCGCTGATGAAAGGGGGGCATCAATTAGCTTTTATAATGGGCCGTTTCGCGACGATATGATTACAGTTAACGCGGTAATCGTCGCGCTGTTATGTGCTCTGTGTTTATGCGAGTAACACGGTGACACGTTTGTGGCGTTATTACCGCACAACGCTAACTTTCAACGCGTTCGTGCGTTCGCCTGCACCGTCGAGGACGATTTAACTCACAAACGACCTCGACCTTTGGGTCGCTCCGAGACTCCAATTTCGCTCTCGTTTGCTATATAAACTAGTCAGAGATTTAAAAAAAATGCAATAATTGAATGCAAACATTTTAATTAACACGGTGGTTAACCTGAGAAACGATAGATGAACTTTTAAGGGTCCTTAAACTTGCACATAATGTCTTTTAAAAAACTGATATGTTTCATTATGTTTAAGTTCATTACCTCGCTCATATCATTTTTAATTTTGTTCTTAATTTTCTTCTCTAATCGTATTTCTTCTTAATTTTCAGATTTTGTTACGTCACATTTTTACAGATACCAGAGAATTTAATTTTTGGGTCCAGTGGTTCACAGAATCATAAACAATATTATTGTAACTTGTTCCTCAAAACTTCTGAACCGAGTTAGGAAATTAAAACAAAACTGACTTTTCGGAGCAACTTTTCAAACAGATTATTTTCATCCGAACGGATCACACATTGCAACTAACACGAACACCTAACTTCAAGTATTTGCATGAAAAGAAAACCAGAAATTCAAACGGAGAATCGAACGATGACATATTGCTCTTCGTGCACGCATCTATAAACATTCTCACAATGTAACTGAACACTTTTCTAAACGTTTACAAGGCACAAGTGATAGAATGCGCATTGAAATAAGTGAAAGGAAAATAACAATAAGACGATTGATGAAGATTCCTCTTCGCGTGTATGCGCGAACCGCTAAGCATGACAGACAACCTGACGCGAACGATGCAACACGATAACATAAAACCTTCCAGCTCTTTATTTACAAATTCTCGTTTGCATTCGCGAATCCTTTCAATCTCGATTCGATCAAATTATACGAAGCCCAATTATAAGGATAAACATTCGCAAAAATCTGGATCCCAGTTACACTGGCTACACGGAAGTTTGGATCGCCCTTCGATCCTTCTGATAAACGAACTTTGTTTCGCAAATGTTTTACTAAAAAAATTTTTTTCTAGCAAAGGTATATTCAGTATTATTTCCTTGTAATGTTGTCCTGTTTTCCCATACAAATTTTATTTTTTACCATACCTAAATAACATGAAGTAACTTTTGTAAAACAAGTACGTGTCTTCAAAGAAGCTTTGTTTCTATAACACGTTGACTGTCATATCAAAACTGTAAAATGTTTTACGAAACCAAAACTTTGATTGTAGACAATTGTAAACTATCGTAACTTAAAATTTGCCTTGATACTTATTTTCGTAACCTTGCTAAAATTTATGAATCCTATTCAAATTTATTTCCTTTGACATTTCGAACTAGACAATTGTCTTAGTTTCGTAGTGACAAATTCTGTCGTGGCTCGATCGATGCGTTCGATCGTCGAAAAGTAGACACCTAATTTAACGTTCTGGTTCATTTAACCCAACGTGGTTCGAGTCTAATGGAAATTCTTCCGGCATTCGCGTTCACCTTGCATCAGACAGCGACGCGTCAGGTGCACTGGATTCGCAACGAGCAAGCTGACATTGCTATCAGGGGCGGATTATTTATAAAAAAAAACGACGAAACGTTATCGGAACTGCTGTCACGAGACCAGGATGCTATGCTAATACGTTGTTCCCCCAACGACTAGAGGAAGCATCGCGTTTGCTATTAGGAATGGCATGTGGCAAAGGGCAGCATGTTAAACGAAGGGAGATTAGGAACGCTGGGCACAGGTGCCCAGAAAGGGTGTACGCATGATCGTACGTTAAATGCCTCTAATCCGATAAGAAATTGACTGACAAATCGCCATTCTCTAGCAGAGAACGCACCCACACAGCCGCAGAGTCGCGTGTAATCGTTGGTTAACGTCTCAGTGGTAGAAGGAGAGAGTAAACCTTAATGTCAGGTGTGCTTCGTCATTCCTAAGATACTCGGCACGCTCGCCTGCCTCGGGTATTAGCCTATCTTTTTACAATTAGCGAACAGAATCGCTCACGTATTCTTGATTCACAACCGTATTCGTGGCGCGCGGCTGTCCCCTTTCGTTTTGTCATGCGTTTACCCTAATCGATCCGTCGAATGCGCCTCGCCGCGAACAGGGAAGAGCTTTTGCCAATGTGCCAGCTTTCGCTTTCGTCTACGAATAAATTGTTACGCGCACGGGAAGAAGGTGGAATTCTTCGGAATTAATGGATCACGATGGGAACGAAGATCCGACGAATATACTGAATTCTCACGATGGAATTTCGTGGCAAGAATGCAAACGCTGCAGCCGGTTTTTATCGAAACGTACCGTCGTTTCTGTGTACGAGCGTTCACAGTAAACGTTTAGATTTTCCTCAGGGAATCGAAGAATTTTTTCTGTCGCTCCGAAACTGACCAACATAATTTATGTGAAAATAATAGATTTTTTTACTAAAAATGTACTTAAAATAAATTGAAAGTATAGTATAATTCTCAAACAGAAGGTTTTAAATTTGGTACGACTATTGTAAAATCCGTGCATTTAAAAAATAAGAATTATGAATGTGAAGAATAGACTAAAATATTTCTAAAATAAAAATACCTCGTATAAAAATTTAAAAAATATGCAATTCTTGCATGATTATTTAATATTATTGTATTGTGATTTCAATGTTTTTATTTTCCTCGATTTTTAGGTTTCAAAGTTTTTGAATCTAACAATCCTCTCTTTCCTATGCAGTTCGAGTTTCCCAAATTCGGGTTCAAATAAGAAAGTTTAATTAGCATCCAGTCACGGAGTCCCGATTTGAGACGTAATAGGGTGGTCGAGTTAGAACCAGATTGAATTATTAATAAAATATGAATTTTAATGGGAAACAATAATTCCGGATAAAAAGGAACGTTTCGTCCTAGGTTGTTAGTCAGATTGAATTATGTGCGTTCGTAAAGGACTCCTATATAGAAGTCATCTGCTTAATGAACCTATAAGAACAGGAACGTGGTGCATGCCATTTAGTGGTGTTATTTAGTACTAAAGTTATGGTCCATATCAAAACTTGTCACATTTTTCACTCACCAAAACGAGTCCCAATTTTATAAAATCTATCGATGTTAAAAATTCAACGGTTATATACTTCTCACAGACGAATTAAATATTCTGATATCTCGAAATAATAAAAGATACTTTTATATTTCATTTTGTTCGACAGTCTTTGCAACCCCAAAGAATTTTACGCGATTCCCCGAAAAGAAATTCCTTTTACTGTAAAGCGTGGATTAACATGGGAACCGTTCTTGAAACTACAGTAGAAAAAGAAGCACCTAGATTAACCACGGGCTAAGGAGCATGATATTGGACTTTAGAAATGTGGAAAAATGTTTTATGGATTGTCAAGTCGAAATTCCAGTTGTTTGGTATAAACAGACAAGTTTTTATACGGAGAGACAACGATGAAAGAATGCTGTAATATTGTATCGTGTCCACAGTTACATATGTTGGAGATTCGAACCTTATTTGGGGATGTTTTTCCTATCAGGGAACTGGTAATATTGTAAAAATTGACGATACACTAAAGAAGGAAGAGCACAGAGAAATACTCCAAGAGGACACGATACCATCAAGTAGGCCACTAATTAGGCTGAATTTTTGATCTCGAGATAATAATCTCAAACACTTTTCGAAATTATATGAAGGATATTTACAAGAAAAAACAATACTACGTACCTCTCATCCTAAGCTAAAAAGGCGTATCTCACTTTTTCGTTTCGTGTTTATGCACTCTGAAACAACTGGGACTATCTTTTACAAATTTCCATAATAAAACCAAAAGTATCTTGATTATAAAAGACGTTTTACAGTTAATGAAGTTAAATTTATAATAAAAAATAAAGGAATACCTAAGCGATTTAAATGCAAATCTTTCTGGTTTAGGATGTTTTGGTTATAGAAGCACAACTCTGAAAATTATTACAAGACAGATGATAGTTAAAAGGTTATAAAAATGTATAAAAATTCCAACATCCATATTTTTCATTTCAAAATTCAAATTCTCTTTTCGTTCGAGCCTAATTCGAATAAATTTGAAGAACAATTTCGATGTACTAAGAACAATTATTTTATCAATGTTTGAGTTTGATTGATTTAAGGTTACAATATATAATTGAAATAAATGTTACATCGTTATCGCGATTAAGAACCGTGTCCCTCGCGTCTGAAACATTTTGTATTGTCAAAAATAAAACGAGATGATTATCCAACGGAAACGAGGGCGAAATTTCATATTGGACATAAAAATCTTGTATCAGACTTTTTACTGGCATCAACTTTCGCTTTCGTTCGTAAATGAATCATTACGCAAGAAGAAGGGAACGGTAAAAACGAGAACTTTGTGACATATACTACCACGTGCTCTCGAGTACTGGTCGAGTTCTCTCTCGAGCATGATTAATTCTGACAAAAACAAAAGTCATTACAGCGAAAGCTTTCGATAACGATGAAGACGCGATGTAAAGTTCTTTCGCTACAAATAACTTTCACGCTTAAACGAGTCGTTACGAAGAGGAAAGAGAAGCTATGATTCTTCGTCGAAAACAATAAGCGCCAAGATGGTGGGTGATAAATCGAGCTGAAAATTAACGGCGGTCCCTACCTTGTTACCAAAGTTCGATCTCGAAGCAACCAAACGAGCGAGTCAGCGAGTCGAAGGCAGCTTTACCCAGCACTTCACCACTTGCTCACAAAAAAAAGAACCAACGGCAATCACCTGCTCCTGTTTACATGAAAAATCCCACTGAAACACTCTCGGTTCGCGGTCGGTCCACGTGCTCGGATGACTCCCCGTTCGGTAACCTCGAAATGTTCTCTTGGATCTTACGGTCAACGGTTAAACGTGTTCGCGAATCCTCGACAAGGACAGGTATCGAGCACACGTCGCGCGAAAACGCCTCCGCGCGAACCCGTCGATCCCGTAAACAGTTCCCCGACCGCGATGATTTCGAAACGTGACGAGAGGCACCACCCCGCGCGATGTGGTCCGGTCGAACCTGGAGGGAGCGGCGCAGGTTTCGAGGGTGATCGGCGTACGTCCTTGGCGGGCCGGTTGCCCCGTGCAACGCTCCTCCGCGCGGAACCCCCGGATTCCCCAGGAGCGAGACGCGACAACGTTCGAGATAATAGCTTGAGGAGGCGTTGTCGCGAATCGTCGTGAACGTGGTGATCGTCAGAGGGAGATCTCGCGATGGCTCGAGCCTATGGTCTCGGGAGAACTGACAGTGGCCTGCGCTCACCGGAGTAAGGTACACCCTACTACCTCACAACTACAACTACTAGTGCTCCTGCTACAACTACTAGCCAGACTACTAATACTACTACTATTGCCTGAGATCACTCTCTCCCTCTTTTCGTTCCCTCTCGGTCGTTCCCTGCCGATCTGACGGCACTCTTTCCTCGTCCATCTTTCTCTCCTTTGCTCGCCCGAACCCCTGCCTATCCACCTTCATTTTCTTCGCGGCTCTCGCTGCCTCGTTGCACCGGGGACCCGGACTGACTGAACGTCTTTACCATACGTGAAAGGCGCACCCACATAGACTCCCTGGCCTCGTTGCTCGTGTTTATCATTCCGTCGCGGGTCCCCGGCTGCGTGTACCGCCATCAACGCGCGTATACGCGTTTCCCAGCGTCCGGGGATGCTGAGGATCACCGTCAGCGTTACAGGGGACACGATATCGACTGGTCGTTCGGGGCCACCTCCCCGACTGTGAATGACGTCACGGATAGTGGGTGCGTTTCCACTCGCAGGTATGTCTGTCGCTGTGATGCAATCTTTATCTGGCACCTTGGTTTATGTAGGGGAGAGTCGCGCGCGTTCACTGTCCCATGAAAACCGTGCAATTTTTATTTTCGACCATTGTAAACTATACAGAGTACTCGCGCTATTAAAACTATTGTACTTAAAAAGCATGAAAGAGGCAAGAGTTTTACAATGTCTCGAAAAATATAGGAGTTACAATGAATCTCAAGTTCTAATCGACTGATTGGCATGAAATTTGGGAAACATCTTCAACACACGTGTCTTTATAGTCCGAATTATGATTTTCAAAATCAAATTTTCCATATTTTTGCACGATTCGAGTTCCGACCATAGCCACATTCATACCGAATAAAATACTTTCTGAATTTTTTATTTCAAATCGTTTTTGAATTTTTGATTCAAATCGTGGCAACTGCATATACACTGCTTTCTTTATAAAGCTTCCATTGATCTCTGTCTTTGTTTATTAACCTTATTGTCAATGAACCTCGCTTCTTTGGATATGATATTCGATGTGTGGTACTTTGGTCGACATTCGTTCGTTTCTCCAAATAATATTGACAATATAGTCGTATTGTGTTAAAATTTATAGGTAAAAAACACTTGCTGGTCAAACGTGTTATTCTGAAAAAAATATGAATTTAAAGGACAAAACAATACGTTGAAGAATTGTTCTTTATAATAAAAGACCCATGGTCACCGTATGTATACTATAAATTGAAATATCATTGCGCGATGTATTGCACAATATCTCGAGCGAAAAGACTGTTTTACTCGAAGCTAAAGTTCAGAACAAAAGATATTACAGAAGGCATGACACGCCTAGTAGTCGAAAGAATATCAGGGTGTGACAGTGGAGCGGTAATCGCGCGGTATCTTGAGTACCCATTATTCCTAAGCTTTTCCGAGGCAACCGGTTAAGACGTTCAACAGAGCATTGCATTTCGTTCCTGTCCTCGTCGCGAACTACGTGTCAAAGGAAAGCGAGAGCTTACTGCAACCTGTCCAAGGTGGAAGCCAGAACTACGGTTTCTCGAGGGCAATCGACGTCGTTTCGCCAAAATTGGAGTCGACTGCTTTTCTGGCAACACGTTGCACGAAACACTCACGATTATGCTTACTAAACTGGTCTCTGTCGAGAACCATTTTCGGTATAATTGCAGCCACTTAACCAGGATAAAGTTCTCACCGGGTTCATTAGGGACGATTGCGTACTCTGTGTCGTACGCGACGAGTCCCAGAATTAGGCAAACCTTGCAATATATTCGCGAATCTTCAATTGTTTCTTGAGAAATTGGTCGGTTTAGCATTTTATTATAGAAAATTTTCTAACTTTATTTTATTCGATAAGAGAAAAATAATAAAATTCAGATTTGAATCAAAATGGACTAAGGAGCTAAAAAAATTCTCAAGATTACATGTTAAAGAAAATAAACCTAGAACACTCGTTACATGACAAATTGTGAGAATACTAGTTTCCAATTATCTAAAAACAAAGTTTCGGTTTCTTGGATAATTTCAGGGACCTGGCAATCAACGTGTTACACAATTTCAGATCTACTCGTTAAAACAATGCATCCCCATTTGTAACTGTCTTCCTGTCAGATATACTTTAATATAAAATCTAAATATCTGAGAAAACTAATTGATACATCGCTTTCACTAGGATTGAAAACAAGAATATCGCGATGAGAGTCTTCCTCGCGAAAATCGAGAATCGTCGGACGACATAGTAGTCCCGACCAACGAGCATCATTCCAGTGGCACACGTGATACGACAGCCGTCCAGTTCAGCGGAAAGAAACCAGGCTAACAAAGATAAATATTTCCTGATCGGCGTCCATTAAGACTGGCAACCTTGGATACCCGGTCTCCGCAGGCACGAGGTAGATTTAGGTAGATCTTGCAAATGAGCCTCTACCGTGCACTTGCCATTTTGTTTCCTGGGTAATAAATATGCTCCAACTTGCTAGAGAACGGGGCCCAGCGAGGGGGGAGGGGTGCTCGTAGAAGGGTTGGCCGAGGGGAACGATACAGCATCGTATTTTCTGCCCGTTCATGCGGAATCGGCATGTCGTAGATATCGTTCGCGACCTTCCTCTCTTTCTTGCTCGTCCCGGAGGCAAGAGAGAGAGCCGAGTGTTGGGTTGGGTTGGGTTAACGGTGTACCGGGGACCATGTCAGTGCTATTTCTTCGTTTGTCCCGTGGTAAGGATGCCACGGCCTTTTACGACGCAGAGGGTAAACCGTCAGAATACGTCCGATCGAAAAACGACAATACATTGATGTAACACCAGTATAGGAGAAAAAAAAAGATCCGATATAGGAGGAGAGCCCAGACTCCTCTCATTGCTATGCAAGATGCAACGTGCAGAGCGCCTCCGTGCATCAGGGATTCGTGTGCAGCGTAACGACCCGTTATTCTGTTTCTCTGTGTCATAGAGAATGGTAGATTCGCAGTAGATGCATGAAAAAAAACAACGATTCGTTGGTAGCAACGTCTTAAGAAACATAATACGATGTAGCGGACAAAAGAATTAGAAATAGACAAAGGAAAGATGTGATTTATTTCGTACAGAGAACATAAAATTTTCTGATTTTGGTAGTAACCAACAAGTCGTTTGTTTATATGTTATAAAAAAATTTTATTTCGTTTTAACACTAGAAGTACCAACAGTTATAGTGTATTTATTTGTACCAAAGAAATTAAAACTTATAGAAATAAATTTTCAAAGCTTCAGTCGAATAAATTCTTTTACAAGTTTTATTAGAAATTACGAACGGGCCATTTTGACTGTTTTGGTAGTTCTATTATTAATTATACGAAAAAATAGTAATTTGAATGGAAAGCTAATGGACCTCTGTTTTAGAAGAGGTTTCATATTTTATGTTTGTATTAAGAGACTCGTTTTAACCGGATGTATTTTTAGCGAGATCGAAACAGACCAGCAGAAAAGTTATTCAAGAATCTTGGAATTTTCTGAATTCTCGGGCGATAATGTAATAATTTAAATTTATGGAGAAATAAGGAAGGGACGAGCAAATAAAATTTTACTTTTTAGTTCTCGCGCGTCGAAGTTACCAGTACTCGAAGCGTTTCATCGAGTATTGAAAAAAATAAAATACTGATTTCAGTCAGGTTACTTAACCACGCATAATATTATAGCTCTGGCAGGATTTACATCACACGCATCATAAACGATTATCGTATGATACTTTTCACCATTACTAAACATCGCAGAAAATTAACGCTTCCTCGAGTTAACACTACCTCATTTATTCTTACTCAGTTCAGTAAGCGTGTTGATAATATCTAACATTTAACAAGTACTGTGTTTACAAACGTGATCTAGCTTCGTAAATAAAGTCGATCTACGGGTCATGTTGACAATCATGTTGGCTGTACGTGTTTTCCAATAAGATAACTTATTGTAACCATCAACCGCAGACTTTTCGTAAATTCCACGCAATAATATAATTTAACTTCAACTTTTATCATTTGTACAGTGCTGAGATTAATAACGCGACAGTTTTAAATAATACTCATCGTACACTAATAGTTAATGGAAGTTTACAATGAATGTGAAATTTTTATTTGTTATTCGTGAACGAAATTTGTCCAACTTTGACAGACACGAACTAAAAATATACTGTCGGCGGAAACGATGTTAATACGATTATAGTCGTGGATAATTGATCAATTAATTATTGAATTAATTGACTGGACTCGAGTTTAGTTCAGATTAGGACAGAGTTTACCGTCATAAAACGGCCGGCCAGTAATTAAATTGTTTTTGAGCTCCGTTTCTATTTATTGTGATATTTGAGACGTTAATTAAACCTAATTGAAATCAAATTAATTACAGATCGCCCGCCTTACGACGCACGGTGGACTGGATCTCAGTACTATGGAACCCTTTCGCATAACTTTTGGACCGTAAAAGGTATCAGAATGTAATTTGAATTAAAAAATATTAAAAAAGAATGCATATTAAATGATATACGTTAATTTCCTACAATTAATGATCTTGAACAAATTGGAAAAATTTGCACATTATTTAATGTTTTTTCACTAATTTAAATTTCCATGTTTTCAACTGTAATCTGTATCAGATGTTCAACCGCCATTTAAAAAATCGGATACAAAAATGGAGTACTGGGAATTCGAATTGATACGTTTTTGCAAACACGGTTCTTTTTCTTTTCTTTCCTGCATACGTATAATATTGACATTCTTAATACATTAATAACCAAAATCGTATTAATGCGTCTTTTGTTAGTAGAACGATATTGGACGTATTTAGATGTTTCTGTAATAAATGTTACAAAGTTACAAATCAAGTTATTGTTTATTTACTCACACACGGGTGTTTCAATATTGACTTGTATGGAAAGTAGTCGACCATAGTATCGAATCAGGCACCGTAACCATCGGAAGATCTTGTGAAATATTACTGGAACGATACACTTGGGCGTTATCAGACCATTAGTTGCACTTCTGAAGCGTAATGATGACAAAACCGTTATAAGACTCGGTAGTAATGGGTCACAGTCTATTATAGTTGTGTCGACCGTGTGGTCGAATATCACAACTCGGATGTAGTCGACGTTAAGTTTCACGATCAAAAAGTCACTTGTACCGAGTCCAAAAATCCAAGTGATGAACGCCAATGGGTACGCCATCGCATCGATGATCACCAGTGTCAAGACTCGAGTCTACTCAGCACCATAGATATAAATTTCAATGATCTAAGTGTTGTTTATATTGAGTATCTACACTTAGGAACGGCACGGTATTAGGTTTTACGACCCCAGTATCGATGGTATTGCATCTTACGACCCAAGTGTCATTGGTGTTGGAATTCATGACTCAATTATTATTAGTAAAAAATTCAATGATCTAAAAATTGTCGATATTTGATTTCACTTCCCAGTTCTCGTTCATACCGAGTTCTATAACTAAATTTTGTTTACATTGAAACTCGTGAATCGACGTACTGTAGTACCGTGAGTATTGTAACCCAATACAGTACGTGAGTGATAATTTTAATTTGAGAGAAGTTGTAATCTTCTCAAACGCAATTTATTAATTACATATTGTCCACCCGTAAAACCCTTGAATTCAATATTTGACATAACGATTGCTTATAAACATACAGTTCCTTCGAAACTTTTGTTTTTTATACTGAGTAGACAACGAGCTGGACTCGACACAGAATTTTTCGTCCAATATTTTGTTTAGCTTCTCGTGATATTACTTCTACTACATCTCGTGACAGTATTTTAAATACAATATAGTTAGACACATAACTGTCAAAGGAAAAATAAGAGACACATGTTATTTCTAACTGTGATACAACTACATATATAATTTATATAAAACTAGTTAGTAATCCTTACTGCAACTTTTCTATAGTGTCTTTTATTGCTTAAAGGAGCCTACACGTTTCTTCAAATTGTTGACTTTCTTATGTTATTTACCTTCGAGATATACTCGTCAGCGTAATACCGATCGTTATTATAATCCACTCGGCCAGTCAGGGCATACGGCAATGGGATTAACGGTTGTCAAATTCGTCTGGGAATCACGATAAGCCGTACTTGAAACCAGCTGGATTGAGTCTGTGGTGACTCGAAGTGCCGCCAGTGCGACACGTTGCCGGACAAAGACGAGTTACCACAGCCTGCGGCCACGCGGCTTTTGAAGTTGTCTTTGGGAGGCGCAATCGCCGCGGAGCGTGCAATGTCTATAGCTTTCTGGTAGCATCTGAGAATAGCGTGTGGCCGTGGATAATGTGATCTACGTTCACGTAGCACACTCGCGGTGGGCAAAAATCGTTAAAGGGTTCGCTGTAGGTAGCGAGAGCTACGATCGTTTCTGGAACGAACAAATTTAACGAAGAATCTATTATATTATAATTGTTTACCACTATGACATCGAGTCGAAGTTAACAGTACAAAGGTGCGTCACTGGATGACCATTTGAGGGGCTATTCTAATGTAGAATCTTCAAGAATTCGATTTTCTTATTATTTAATTTTCTGAAAGGTATAAAATGTGATTTTCTCAAAAAAGAAAAATTCGATGAACCTTAAAAGACTCTAAAGTGCTACCAAGAATTTTATTTTTCAATACTTTTGCACAATTTTGGTACCGACAATAACTGCGTCCACACAGAACGAAATGAGTTTTGGGTTCGTTCAGTTTAGATGAACAGAACAGCCAGAATAGTAGCAACCATGAAAGCATGTTCAACGAAAGAGGCTACACCATAACAACTGTATAGCAAAAAATACATAAAAAATTTCTGTCTAAATTAAAATTATTCCCTGATATCACAATAGCCTGGCACCCTGTTTAACCCTTAAAGAATACTGACACATATACAAGGTATTTACATTATTGCTAACCAACATTTTTCGTAAGTAGCAAAATTTTTGCAGTCTTTTATGACCAACATGATAGTGAATTGCTTTTTTTATTTCTATAATACTATTCAAGAAATGATATTGACCAGTTTTTTAAGTAGAACATTGTACATATATTTTATACCATGCGAATTTTAAATATTTCATATCATTGTGTTTACGAGTATTTATTGTTCTTACATCTTAGTACACAGAAATAAACGATTTGAAAAACGGAATAAATCAGCAACATATATAGATACCTTGCAGAATATTAACGAAGACAACTCGTAAAGAAGCCATATTGAACATCCTCTGTGACCTTGTTAATAAAGAATTCCTGCAAAATCTACTCTGTTTTTGATGGATTTTTAAAATCAAGTGTTCCTGTTAAATGTTCCCTTGGCAGGCGTTAAGAAGCATTCCCATGAAAGCATTGCTTCCGAACACAATGGTAGACGCTATCAGCAGAAAAATAAGACGCCAAAGGAGCCCGGCGATTGCATAACAACGCAAAGAAAATTCTTAGCCTCGAAGCCATTCGTAGCGGTGGGTCTCGGGCGTTATAAACTAAATAAATAATCCCCAGCATCTGGTCTCATCGCATCTGCGTACGTGTCGCAGAGGAGATTAATAAATCGCTCCCTCCGCTTTTCCCTTCTCTCGCCGACGCGTGCTGCCCGCGCAAAAATCTAGGTAAGCCCATTTGCCGTAGGACCGCGTAAATCACCGTCATTGTTTTGTTGCTTTATTGCCCGTGGTGCGTCGTGGACCCCTCTGCCACTCCGATCGGCCTCCCTTCTTCACCTTTTCCACCCGGTGTGTTCCTCTGCTACCATCGCCAGCTGCGTGTACGTGCACGGGACAAACGAGGCGTTAGCTTAAGTTAATTCAACCGACACTCGCCCTCCCAAGTCGCGAATCGTTGGCCGGAAATGCACGGGTCGTTTCTGTGTTAGTCGAACGCAGAAGAAACGCAGATGACGTCGAAATCGGTGGCTCTCATTGTTATTACGCTATTCCATCATAATATTGCACGTGTAATTCGTTTCAACCCTCTATCGTAAGCATGTCAAACTCGTGTTTGCCCCAAGAGCCAATTTGCGGTTTGCTACCACGTCGCGGAGTCGCGAGTTACTTTCGTCGCGGTAAAAAATATTTTCAAAACCATTTTTCAATCTCGGCGACGTCGGTCGCGTCGTTACGTCGCCAGATAAAATAAGCTAAATTATTTCTCGCGACGATAAAGGAAGGAACTTGTAAGCTCGAGGATTAGAAACCAATTCGCCAACGATGCGAGGCCAAAGATAAGACTAATGCACTAAACGCAAAGAAATAAGAAGCTACTTTTCCGAACAATATAAATGTATATCTTGTCAGGAGTATGTAATGTAATGTAACACGCTTCGCACAGTTAATTAGTTTACACGTTACTTTTTCAAAATAAAACATACATAATTAATAAAATACATTGTGCAGTAAAAACCTCAACATATCTAAATAACAGAAAAAGTAAAAGTACGAAACAAGTTTCCAACCCTAAGATGAACCAACAGGACTTTTAAAATTTTACACAAAATATTTTGTATAAATTTACAAACTAAACAAATATTTGATCCATGCAGAAGCCATGAACTCGAGTATAAACAAATATTTATCTATGACCGAATCTATTGTACAATTAGATGTCTCCAAATTTCTTTATTAATCTTGACAAGGGTTGTTTCTATCGAGTTTCGAATCCCGTGCACCTTCTAAGAATAGTAATAACAAAAATACAGGCTACACCGAAGTTGGCATTACGGATTTCTATTTTTGCCACAGCTGTCTACGAACGTCTTCGCCATGGTATTTTGTCGTCGACGATTATTTCACCCCAGCTAGGCGTACCACCATGATCGCGCGATGGTCGGGGATCTTTGATCATCCGAGTGGGATTATGTGAATGAATATAAGTCAACCCCCTTCCTCCCCGCGAAAATGACTAATGCGTTACGCGTAGCCGAGAATTGCCAGAGATAATTCGCAGGGGGATGAGAAATCTCAACGCGCATCGAGATGCATTATGCGTGGTAGCCTAATTTTATTGCGGCGGCATTACCGCCGTGGTGGTACCGAGTACGCCACTCGAGATTTGTCGTCGAGAGGATTAGTCGGATTGCCGAAGGCGTTCGCCGACCGCGGCAAAAATTACGCGAGAACACTCCTGCGAATTTCAGAAGGTGAGATACGGCATGATGACTCTCGCGAGGATTAGAAATGTTCGCTCGTTCGTAAAAGTTGCATTACGAGGCGTTTAAGAAAGGTTTACGACGATGACAATATTAGAATTGGGTGTTCGGCCACCTCTGGGAAAAATGGGAGATTCTAGATTTATTGAGGCGAAAAAAAAAATTTTAAATAATTTTAAAAGAATTATTTTTGGTTGTAGGGGTCAATTACAATCATTTTTGGTGAATAGACATACCCCCGAAATCCTACGCACTTTCGAGAAAAAAATTCATTACCGAAAATACAAATGTCTGATCATAAATGATGATTCCCCTGAAATTCGGCGAAATTCGGCGAAGTTTAACATCGTTCTAAAAAAATTATTTTCGATTGCAGGAGTTAATTACAAACACTTTTAATGAATAGACATACCCCCGAAATCCTACGTACTTCCGAGAAAAAAATTCTTTACCGAAAATATACTGTGTGGCCAGAAATGCTTTGTCTTATTTTGGCCTCTAGTCTCTCATTAAAATTTTTCCCCAGAAGTTGCCAAACACTCTGTATATGTATACATACCATATATTCTTTGTTTCTTATGGTATTATTTTGCCATATTTTTTACCCGGCTACATTAATCGTATTTATATGGACGATATGTTATCATTTTGATGGTCTCGAAATTCTTTCCTGTGTTCTGTATTTTTTAAATTAAGTATGTGCATGTGTGATATTTACTTATTATATTTATATTGTTTTTTAATAAAAAGAATAAAAAACTCGGAGACTATCCTAGTAGATAGAACTTCTTCTAACCGCTTATTGTGATTACTGTTCAATATTAATAAAAGTTCGCATAGACTGTTCAAAGAAATAATTTAGTATACACTTCCGGTCACCTCAAGACATTTCCGTTTTTGATTAAGTTTTTATATTTAGCTACCCCGAAACTAAAACTGAGAAAATATTCTTCTATCATATCGCGAAGTATATCGCATTTTCTCGATACCCGGAATACTCCAATGATTCATTCAAAGATCGATCATTATTATTTTACGCGTAATACCTCACTGTATAGACATCAGGATGTCCTGTAATTACAGGGAAGTTAAGGGCGTCACTCATTCAACGTTGTTTCATTGCAAGCAACCGTAACGTATCAATAATAAGTCATAATTGAACGGTTCGTAAAGATACAGTTTTTTCAGAAGTGTCTTCAACGATAATCGAAACATTAATTTACTCTCGATATCCGCTTTCGCTTTTATTGCTTGGAAGCTTAGATATCGCCGATATCTCTTACGTTTCTTTTCGCTTCAAAAATTACTTACAACACGTAAAAGAATCATTTAAAATATTGACCACTTCTGAGACTAGAAATAACATTTCACGTATCGACAGATAATTATCAAAATTTGAATCAACGTGAAATAAAAGAAAGTGTTCCATAAATAGATAACTTTTTTTATATCTTTCAACGATTACTTCGTTTCGCCATTGGACAGTTATATTTTTACACGAGTCTGATAGCTAATAAGCGGGGGTAAACATCGGAAGAGAAAAGGGAAGACGTTCGAGGACGATGAGATTTTGGAAAAAAAGGGAAATTTGTCCGGTTCGAAGTCGGTGCACTCGGAGGGTATTTATCGAGTTGTAGCTGCAAACGCACTTAATACGCAAACGGCCTACCCACCGACCCACCTACCTACGTAGGCAGACGCGTATATATAGAAGCAAGGAAGGCGTGATATCACGACATCGGGATGCAGATGTTTAAGCCTACGAGAGCATAAGTTGGTAGGAGGAAGACATGTTGGTACCCGCGCTTAAACTATACTCGTTACACGTCGTTATTAATGGTCGATGTTTCGCGCCAGGACCGTGTGTATCAGCTAGTATTCACGTGTCCCTCTAACCTGCGAACGCCCACGAGAAAATTGTCTCGTTCGTCCGGTGAATATCGGTCGACTCAAAAGAGTCAATTAATCCCTTCGCTGCGAACAACGTGTATATAATAAGTACTCAAAAAGTACAAGCTCGCGTACGGAGAACGTCAATACAATTCGAGAGTTTACTACCAGCTTAAAAGCAGCAAAATAGCCGACTGAACGTTAGATTTTTATACGTGAGTCCGTTCAAAATTTATTTGTAAAATGGATTTTCTTCGGTTATTCATAACTCGAAGAGTAAAATACTTTTTACATTTTTTAATTAGTTTAGCGCGTAGATTCAGCTCCTTAAGCATTTGCATATATTTCTGAAACACCTCGCCGGATACAACAGACTAAAATCGTTCGTTCCACTAATTTTCGTAATTCAATTGGTCTTACGTGTCTTCCACTTGATCTGCAATCACAGTAATCTCTAACGTAACAAAATAATGTCTTCAGAGCTTATTACGTGGACGTCGTGGATTCTGTTCCGTAAGATCTTTTTGTGTGTCAACTTTATACATAACGCATGTAATCCAATTTTCGTCTCGTTAAGGATAGAGTTCATGCAGAGTAGACATCCTTGTCCTATTCACTCCGCTTTCTTTCTTCTCTACTAATTACATACTCGCAGTCACACGTTTCTTTATGTAGTTACAAGCTACTCTTGAGTCTATCTTTAAATAAGAGTTGCATAAGCCTACCTAAATTGCAGACCTTATAATCACTGTGACTTTAATTTCGTACTATTTAAAGTTTAATTTCATGTTCATGATTCGCGGGAAATTTATAATTTCTCCGTGCCACTGACTATTTGCATTACTCTCCATTATTTTATTTATCTTTAAAAGAATCGATTCTTCGTTCTATAAATGTAGTTAATAAAATTTCTTTATATTATAAATACTTCGATAAGCTTGATCCATTTTGAACTGCTACGTTAATACTTGTCCAGTTTATTCAAATTATTTCTGAAGGTAGAGTCTGGCCAAGAACTATGTACGTTCGTTCGTTGTCATTTTGCTATTGCATACTTCGAACGTGTATCATGCGATACGAAAATATTAGAATAATTCTGTCAATCAGGCATTAGTCTTACATCATTTCATGACTTCCTCGTTACGTGACAGTCTGGTGGAGTGGGTACTTTGTATATATTGCGACTGTTTTCCTATATATTTCATAACGCGGAAATATCACGCGCAAAGTATCGATGCGTTCGTTCTACACCCGCTAGAATCATCGTGCGTAATTTTTTTTATTCGTCGATCGAAAATAACGATGTCAAAGTTATGCACGTGTCTATGCATAATTTTGTACTTGACTGTAAACAATGTTGCCTGTGCGGGAATATGTACGTACAAATTTACATTTCTATCGTATGCTTTGCTACCTATTTGTGCCCTTGTCGCCAGAAACAGAGAAGGTGAACACTCGGACAGTGATCGATTAATGGCGTCGTTTATTGCACAGGTGAACAAGAAAATAGTCCTGGTGCTGTTGGAAAAGTTCGTCTAAAGATTTTCAAGGGGTTCGTGGAACGTTGTTATTATTTCGACTGAACGTATTATTTCACGTATCATTGTTTAATATTTTATTCGTTTCTCTAAAACAGCCACATAAATATGTCGATGTAAAATTAATATAAACAGACTAGCCAGTTTCATAATTTAATATAAAATTTCGCGGTTCCCACATAGTTTATTTTAAACAGGTTGACATACAGAAAGAATATATTATACCTCTAAATTTTTAATTTTATATTATCGATAATTTCTTAAGTTATTTTTTGTTGCTCGATATCAATGCACTTTACAACGAATACTCTGTACAATTAAAAGAAACGAATAATGTGTTACGAAATGATTGTTTGAACTTCAGTAACAGTTCTTTTTCTACGTCCACCGAGGGCGCATTAATGAATCCAGGGAAAATTGTGGAAGATATCACTACGAATAAAAACTCGATTCTCTACATACACGGATTTATGGAGAATACGGAATCCGACAATGTTCAAATAATAATTAAAGGTACTGTATGAGTAAAAGAAGTTTGTAACAGAAAGTGTGGCAGAAATATTTGAAAATTAACTTTTACGAAATTTGTGTGTAATTCCACGCATGTTCAGTGATTTTATTTTAAAGCGACAAAAATGTATCATTCTTTCATCGAAAAAAAACTGCGTTAAACAAAAATGTTAAGCGCATCGAGTATAAAGAGTGTGGATTAGAGATCAATAATAGCACTTTAATTACTATATTACATTCTAATTAGTACCCAGGATGCACCGTTATTAACTTAAATTGAAAATTTGAAATTTAACTACGTTATTGTAGAATTTAAAAGTAATTAATTTTATGAATAAAAATATTAAGGCACATCTATCCTAATACTAATTCCCAAGATATTTTTGTAAACAATAAGATATTGAGAGTGTTTGTTTCGAGTAAGACACTGTCTATTAGGTTAAAATCACCAGAATTTTTCATTACCATGATTCAAAACCGATCAGCGTAAAGATTGCCAAAACTATCTAATAGGATACTAATATTTATCGTGAAAATTGAAGTAGAAAATATTTAGAAAAATTGAAACACAATTATGCCTGCTTTTACGTTTGCAGCATATCTGGAAAAAGGAGACGTCAACGTTATCTTGGTCGATTGGGGTGAAATAGCGATCGACCTTAATTACGTATACGTTGCCAGTCAAGTCCCCGTGATAGGAAAGGCAGTTGCAGAATCTTTGGAGAAACTCGCTGAATTGATTGATTTGAACACATTACACGTGATCGGGCATTCGTTGGGCGCTCACATTGCTGGCCACATCGGAAGATTTGTGAATGTCACTCTCGATCGGATAACAGGTAAGTTCTTAAAATGGGCCAGAATAAAAATCGATATTTTTCAAGATCGACATTATGCAATAAAGTACACTTTTCACGAATTTTTCCACGAAGAATGAACAGAAAACTAGTGAAAACTAGTGGAGTATCCTAAAAATAGTGATCGTTCACTGCAGGATTAGATCCAGCGCTTCCCCTATTTTATCCCTCCACGTGTCACATTAGATCAAGCGACGCAGAAGCTGTCGTTATCCTCCACACCGACGGTGGCTTTTATGGAACACCGATCGACTCGGGGACTGTTGATTTCTACGCGAACAAGGGAATCAGTCCTCAGCCAGGTTGCCCTATAATCATTGGAGGAGGTAAATCATAATGCGCATCGTTAACACATTCGAGTTCCTCATGACGATAGAATGTAAAGAATTTCAATGGGCTCCGAACGCGCCACTTACAACCTGACAACCAGTCATTTTTGTAATTCATAAAGTTTTCACTTAAAGTGTCTTAACACCTCTAAAGATTATCACTAGTTATAAACTGACAACAGCCTGAGGAAATTTCAAATAATACGGCTGTACTGTTAGAACGTTTATGAGCGTCGAAGACGTTTCCTTCGGTAATCGTAATATTTTTTAATTCTACTACTCCTGATTTGAACAAAAAGTGTAAGAAGTATAGATTTAACAAGCATACGTATATTTATTAACTTTAAATTATGTCGTACACAACCGTTTTCGATCAAAATGTATAAAGTATAATTTGAAGTGAATAAATGTACGATTACTTGCAAAATATATACTTCTTCTTTTTTAATTATTAAAAAAATTCTCTAATAGACTTCTCAAACAAAATTAGATTTAAATAAATTGTTAATTTTTCACTTACTCGACTAACAAGGGACGTACACGAATACGAAAATTTTGAAATATTGTATGCAAGTAGAATAGTTCAACCATAACTGAAACCTATTTTTCGTTGAAGGAATGAAATTCACCGCACGAAAAAATGTAGAGTTTTCTGTCTCGTGAAATATTTCTAGGACAATGGAGATATCAGCAAAACATTTAAACAAAAGCTGTATGCTTCTGTTTCTTTAAAAAATTATGAACCAGTAATTATCAAAAGATTCTTGATTTTTAAGTTGTTTTCTTGATCATCATTTGTGCACTTTAAATTTACTAAATTTAAGGAATTAATTATGTGTCTCAAAATATAATAGACACTTCAATTTCTAATACTAATTTCTGTAAATGCAACATAACCGTCAACGTTTACGCCTCGTTGGTGGATTAAATATTTTTATTGGAAGAATTGTGCAGTCATCAAAGATCCACCAAAATATATGCGGAGTCATTAAACAATCCTAAATCATTTCCGACGCACAAGTGCTTTGATAAAATAATAGAAGCCAGGAAGGACGAGCCGAAAGTTTATTTTGGTGATTCTACGCCAAAGAACATGTAAATTAAACGTTTCGTATAATCTTATTTTAATAAAATTCTAATAACGATTCTAATAACATTTAATCTTTCCAGATACGGTGCATACTGTTTCAATACACACGCGCAATCCCCATATGGTAAAGGGACCTAACATATAACGCCTCTAACATAATCACCAAACGAATCACCATAACCGGAATAGAATAAAAAATAACCTACGCGACAAACAAATTGTATTTATTTTAAGAAAGGAGGAACAATTCGATCAATCCAATATTGATTAAATTAAAAGAACCTTCAAATGATAAGGAAAACCTATCGTAACATGCGTCCATAAACTAAACATCGAAGTAAAACATATTTCAATATAGTAGCTTAAACAAAACAAAATAATGTTAGGAGCTGGTAGCCCAACGAGTAACGATCAGAAATAAACTATTCATTACAGTTCGCTTATTCCAGTTCGTCGGCAGGGAAGAAAACGTTCCAGTCGATTCGAGGAATACGCGAGGTTCGAGAAACAGAGAAAAACGAAGAGAATCGACAGTTTTGAAACGGGATTGCCGATGTGTGTCGACATCGCGAAGGTAAAAATACACGAACGTATAAGTGGATAGGTGTGACATGATTCGCGATAGTTCATAGACAACCCGAGCTTCCAAGCTGCCAGTCGCGAGACGCCCTCCAGTTTATGTTAATGGCCGGAGCTCCACTTTTATACCACCTCGTAAAGCGGATCGTGGCCGTCACGATTGGAAAGTAATCACCTGCGTCTCTTCGCAGCCACCTTATTGCACGTTCGTACGTGGCGTTTTACACGCCACGACTCTCGAGACGCGAGCGTTGTTGTTCCAATGCGACTGACATCGAAAATGGGACGTTTCGATCGGGGGAAATATTATAAGAGTCTCTAACGGCTTCAAGAAATTGAACGAGACCGCGAACGTTTTATGGAATATAATCCAAAAATATACCGAACATTTTACGTACGCGCGACACTTGTAAAACAATTTGTGGACTTTACTCGGTACGAACAAGTTTGGTAATGTTATTAATATTCACGAAGGCTTGTCTCTGATAACGACTGCTTTTACATTTCGTTAAAAATATCGATATTACCGTGGAGAATCTTACTCTAGCGATTTCAAGAAATATGAATTGTATTTTGAAAATATTATAATTGTTATCGTCATGTTTATGGTCTTTGCTGGTGCTAGATTAGTAATAAACGATGTTATTAATATTGACGAATGTTTGTTATCAATAATATTTTTACTTTTTATCGAAAATATCGATGGTTTAATTTCTCAATTGTCGAAGTTACAGAAATTTTACGAATGAAACAACTGTGTACTCGAATTTCTTTTTAAACGCTCGACCCTCTTTTTGCTTATTTCGCGTAGGTACATATTTTATCTGAAGTTAAGAGGCCGTTTCACAAACCATTAGGTTAATCGTTCGAAAAGCAATAAATTTGATCCGTGATCGTCGGTGCACCGTGATACCGTGCAGATGACAGGCAAGACTTTCCTATCACTTATTCGCGCAGTCTGGACGCGGCAGACAAGCGGACATGTCCATACGCAGACGATCGTAGGATTGCAAATTCAAAAAAGAGAACCCGCCGACCCACGCTACCGCGTAGTTCTCCATTGCTAATCAATTGACGCCGTATCAGAGGTTCTTTAACCCCATTGTGTTCCACGAAGGGTACACGTACCGCTGAACACAGTATAATGGACATGTTTCTACGAAAATCCTCTGACGTTTCAACGACAACTGCATACATATAGTGGCGAGCTATAGAAACAACTACTCCCTACAACTACGCTAAAATTATTTTTAATTTATAAACTCGAGGTACATTCTTAAACAATATTATATATTGCAATATTTTGTAATCTCTGAATTACAGTTTTGCGAATATTTTCTTGAACAACGTAATAACATTAATTTAGAAATAAGTTTTCTTCCCATAATAAATATGCTTCCTTAATCGTCAATTATAATGCAATTACCAATCACTCATGAATAGAACATCTAGAAATAAGTGTTACATAAATTAATAGATAGTTTTTATTTAAATGGTAGCCGTGATAATTATTATATTCTACGTAATCGCGATTCGTAATTTTTTTAAACGGTACTTGAAAAGTTGTGCGAACAGTCCATGTCTTTGAAACTATTATACATAAAAGAATTATATAACTTAATATAATACGTGTATACGATGGTGCAAAGCGTCAAACATCTTTATTAGTTTTCCTTTTATAAAATTTCAAAGATGGTCTACATTTTCAGAGTCTAAACTAGAGTGCTATCTTCAAAATCCGAAACAACCCTTATGTTACAGGCATTGGATTCGTTTGTACAAAGGCTTTTAACCCAGATGACAAAAAGCGTATAGTTTCATTTAATAAAATGGAGGTCACCTACATATTTTGAAAACTATTCCATCGAAACGAACTGACTTAACTTGAAATTGTTACTTATACATAAAATGCATTCTACTGAGGCCAACGGAGAGAAAATTCGTAACTTGGTAGGAGAAAAATGGAATTTATCGGTTCAGGAAATATTCAAAATTGCAAACATACCGACATCGACAATTCATAGACATATGAAAAACAAAATGGAAGTTACGTCTATACCAGTTTACAATTTAAAAATTGATTAGAAATGAGAAACATTGATGGGTGTGTGATTTTAAATGCACGCGTACCTGTGTCTGAAGAAGACAGAATTTTGAACGCAGAAGGACATCATGCTTCCATCGTGCGCGTCCGTTCCATTATCAGTTCGCACGTTTCCGGCGTCTCAAAGTCACAAATGGTGCTTCCGTTCACAAATTACACGCGCGTTTTAGAGAATCCACTGACTGATTTGGTCAACTGACGCATGAATAACCGATTATAATTTCATTACGAACGCGTAGCATCATGAATAATTAATAAAAATCATCTTGTTCGCGTCGCGTTTCGTTCTCGGAACTTCCAATCGAACGATACTTGCATTTATTTATTATTTGCGTCTCACGACAGAGCAACGTTTTCTGAATCCCGAACGGAATTTCAGAATATCGAACACTATGTTATTGGTGACTCATCTATGTTCATATCGTTTCAATTCACCATTGATCTCCGTTCCAATAGTTTCACAAATCGTTATCTTTCAATATTATCCTGCGTAGCTAAGTTGTAATTCCATAAAATTTGATATTTTTCTATATTTCTTCAATTTTTTCTTTCGATTGATAATTTTAATTCCTTAGCATTTTTGTAATTTGTGAAAAATAATATAATAGTAATAGCGTTGTCTCCGTACAACATTTTAGGATTTAATTTAAATAAAACTGAAATTGCCAAAGTATGTAGTTTAATATTCCGTTTAAATCGAAATATTAATATCAATGGTGGATGCTTTGATCGAATTATGTTCAATTCTACGAAAATAGAGCAATTTCATTTTGATCTACGAAAACGGCGACTTTGTGTAATGCGAACCATTATAATTATATTACTGCTGACACGTCGAAGAACCTCGACGCAAGAAGGATGCATCGTGTCGTTCAGGGTAAAGTAGGACCGGGGAATTCCTTTCGAGTTTAGTATCATTGGCGGCAAATTAAAGGCCGACCCTCAAAGCGACCGAACGAAAATAAATGCTCCTTGAACTTGGAGCACACAAACGAATTCTAATCGAACCAATTAAATTTACTGAAACGTCGAGTTCCGCTCGTTTTATCGTCGGCTCCCTTCAAATGTTTCTCATTAATTCCGTCTAATTTAAAAATAAGTGAATAAATTTGAAAACGATTCACAGGAAGAAATTAACAAAGAAACGCGTCGTAATACTTGATACTTGCAATTTTGTTTACAACCGCAGCTAGTCCTAGATTCTAGAACAACCCTTACATAAGGAAAACCAAAAAATTACAAACGATAACCATGATTATCCACGAATCGATTTTCCTAAAAAATATTAAGTGGCTTTAACGTGTGCTTGAAATAAAAATTTTTTTCGATTACAATACTTTCCTTTCTTATAAGTAATTTAGAAAGAAAAGAGTGCACTTCTTTCGGTTGAGTTTGATATAATCGGTGTTTATAGAGCATGTAAATTAAAATTATTGTGTTGGAATAAAACGAAAACAATAGTTAATTTAACAGCAATCGCGGCCTTTGAGATAATACATATTTACAGTTTATGCAACGCAATACATTATTGAAATTGCTACTTGATCGTAATTGCAAATAATGATACCGGCTGTCTAGCTACAATCTTGATATACAGAGTAGAATATATTCATGTAAAATATGGTGCACAAATTATAGAGTGCTGCACTATACGTTTAAACAGTCCAAACGAAAACGTTTTCATTACTCACGTAGTAGTAACATTGTAGACACCAGGGGTGACGAACTGACGGTTCGCAAATTTATGGCTCTTTTCCCCCCTTTTCTGTACCGCAAAAGCGTAGAAGAACTTCCCCTACTATGCATAGGCTCGCTGGGCACTTAATGGTGAGAAAATGGAAACTCTTATATGGAAACATGTTATTATATTTATATGCTCTACGTATTCTTACTTTCGTCGCCATATAATATTGGGTTATATAATATTTATTTCCTCAATGTTTTTACCGATTTTCCATTGTTAAAATATTTCAATAGACGAAGTAAAAGTCTGATGAAAGTATCGCAATCAAAAAGGACTCGTTCTCTAAATATGAGCGATGAACATTTCTTTCATACGGTAGCTTTTAATCTATCCACTCGTGGGCAGTATCTTTCACTATAAATCGTCTGGTTATGCAGTAAAAGTTTATAATTAAATATTCAAGTATCGCCGTCGACGCGAACGGACTTATTACACAACTTAATAGTTCTCGGTGCAATAACACGTGATAAGGATGAAAACAATTACGGAGCGTAATATGTGGATCACGATACCCTGACTAATACCACAGACGAGGTATACGAATAGTTCTTTCACCCAATATATCACTCAAACATCTAACACTCTATAAAGATTTGTTTTTGGTTGCTTGTTGTCCGCATGCGTAACCGCTGACAGTGTAACGTGCACACGGACGAATTCTAATTAAATCAATTAAATTAACCTGAATAGCCTGGGCTTGTTAACCGCGATAGCATGTGTGACTGGCGTTCGTGAGAACCGCTATAACCGCTCGATCAATGAACAGAAACCGTAACTTATTTCCCCTTGGAAAACATTTATTAAATCGTGGCAGATGAAAGAAGCAAGCAAGATAATTAAATTCTGCGAGCAAATGAAAGCAACAGATGTAAAACACGAGCAGATGCAGTTTTACGTGCACTGTAACTGATTGAAACGGCTCTCTGCCAATTTCTCAACAATGCTTTAATTTACAACCTGTAACCATTTGAACCTATGATTTTCGAATTAGGGGATGCGACCCCTCAAACATATTTTCCTGTATTGATATATTTATCTTTGGGATTTAGCAATTTTTATATCGTTTTAATTATATCACTTTCTTCGTTTAATAAATGTCTTCTAATTTTTAGCACAAAAAAATTTTGATTTTTCTAGAATATTATTTGCAATATAAGGTAGAACATCATTTATTGGAACCAAATTTTCATCAATACACGATTTACTAAACTTCTATTGAACTCTTATCTAAACTACTGTCAAGTGTCACTCGAGTTGTATGAACATCTACCAACAAAAATGCAAACAAAACATATTTATCCTGTGTTATCGTACAGGTAGTGAATAGAGTTATTAAATGGTTGAAATTCAAAATTAAGTTACAGTTTTTGAAAAGTTTGCAAAGTCTTTAAACATCAACGATTAATTCTGTCCACAATTAACAAAACCTACAGTAAATATTCACTGGTCGTCAATTTTGTTCACTAAACCAAATAAAGAATTTATTTACCAAGTTTCGTACTATTCGTGACTAAAAACTAAAACACATTTTCTTGTGAAACGTTCGAACGCAAAGTCTCGTCCACATCTCGATTATTTATAAAAGGAAAGGTGAATCGGTACGAAATATTCTGCGGAACGTCATCGTCGAACGTTTGGGTTCACCTCGAGAGCGTCAACGATATCTCTGGCGGGACGACTGTGAGTCCCCTCGTAAGTAAAATAAATGTTCCGTGTAAAGTGTCATGGCTTAATTTTAATTTGCAGCACCGTAACCTAATTGTCGCGATACGTATTACGCGCTTAACGTCCAACGCGAGCGTTTAATTCCACCGTGCGGATCGAAGTGCACTCGAACGCACACAGTGTTTGGATATCTAACCGCTCGCCGAGACCAAGTCGACGCGTTCTTAATTGTGTTGTTAACATGCAGAACCGTAGCGTAAAGCTAACTGCGTAAAGCAACATCCACGCACGCGAGCGAATTCTAATCGAACCAATTAAATGAACCCGACAGTGCAACTGGTTCGTTACGGCATCGTGTGGCTCGGTAGAACCGTTATCACCGGCGCCCGTGAAAAGACATCCGAAAAACAACCGCCACTTTTCCCTTCCTGGCTATTCGTTCCCCGACTTATCAACTGGCATGCTATATTTCACCTGGAAATACCAGCGAAAGAACGATACATCAATTTCGCCACGCGTTTTATTTATTGACCGCCGAGGTGTTTCTCAAACGCGCCGTTCTACCTCGGTCGCCATATTACCGATATTTAAAATCAAAAGCGATTTATTGCACTGTGTACGCGTTAAATAATTTCCTATTTCGTTATATCCTACTTTAAAATAATACAACTGCCAAAGCTTCTATGCTTATCGCAATAGGAATAGTTTCTTTATTTTAAAATGTTAGGTAAAGTATTTTACTCTCAAGTCAAAATTAACCTGTGAGTCAGCGAACGTCTCAAACACTGCATTAATCCGAGTCCACTTTGACCCAAATCTGAATTTTGTTATTTTGCATTCCAGTCCAAAGATTCAAATCGAACTTAATATTCTTAACTTTATAAGTTTCCGTAATATTAATATTATTATTGTTATTCATTCGAAACAAAAATATCACGACACTGAAAGAAACAGTTCGTACGGATTCTAACGGACCCAGAATTCAACAAGAAAACGATTGATCAAAGAAAACTACGATGTTTGCTTCCACATCGTTCATTGATACCAGCTTGTTTAAAAAAATGAATTCCTGGAATCGATTAATGCCCAATTTTATCGGAAAGTTAAACGCGACGAACAAGACCATCAACAATGCCCGTGACGCAAGAAAGCGTCTAACTTCCAAGGCTGAATCTCGAGCCATTCATGCTTCACTGAGTAAGACGAAACAAATACAATCGTTACGTATCGTCGGGGCCCCTTCTTCCGCCAGCTAAACAAGAAACCCATACACAATCCGTTGGAGGATATTACACACAATACACTTCCACTTCCACCCATCGTGCTGGCCAGCACGAGTGTTGCGCACGAGGCGCTGCAACCGGTGCGCCTCTCCAGAGGGCATAATTCTTTGATCTCGATTTTTGTCCACTCTCCCTTCCACCCCCCCCCCCCTCCCTTCCTTCCTCCCCCACCCCTCTCGATGGCCGTTCCACATCGCGTACCGCCCTCTCCCCGCACAGAAAATTCAAGACCGGTTAATCCAGATTAACTTTGAGCCGACGTACGTAGGGTACGTGCGTATATACACGCCTATGTACGTCCGTGCACGTGTACATACATATGTCCGTAGCGGCGAGAGCGAGCCTCGATCGGGAGTAACGATCTTCCGCGATCAAAATGCAACGATACTTTCCCCCCGGAGCACTCGCCGGACCTGTCCTACCGCTGCACCGAGCTCTTCTTCTGCATAGGCAGAATTACGAACGCGTGCAGCGTCTGCTCGTCGTGACCTACACGAGTCCACCCATGACCGTAAAAAGACAGCCTTGCGTAATGGGCCTGATGGCCCGCGAAAGTTCCCTGCGCCGGGGATAATGGACGACGCCCCGGAACTCGCGAGGGAACGCGTCTCGAACCGGCACGCGCCGATTTCGATCGCATTTATGGGAGAGATAGTTTCAAAAAAAATATTTGACAGGCACTTTTTTTCTCGAACGATAAAACGATGTCCATTTCGAAAGGGTCAGACAATCTCCAAAGTGAGGGTGCTGGAAACATGGATTCGAAATATGTATCTCGGGAACTGGTCGGTGTAGGACAATTTTTTTTTGTAAATCGTGTGTTTCCGATCGAAAAATTTAATCGCGCGAGATTTTCTAAAAATTTAGTTATGAATACAGTGTATGCTTCCAACAACCCCACTGTGGGGGATGTTTTCACCCTTAAAATATAAATATATAAAATTCCACCCTTAACCCTTGAGTGGACTCTCAATCTCAATTGAATTATTTTATTTAAAGTATATAAGAGATAATTAATTTTCTAAACCGATAGAGCTACAATTAAAGTTTACACGTTTTTCGTAACAATTAGTAACGTCTGTTAAGAAAGGCGATAAACACGTTGCAACCGAGAATGCTTAAAACAATCTTTCTATTGCAAAACATGTCACGTTATACATACAAAATTACAATTAATTACAACGTTAACTTTTACTCTGGGAATAAGTCAATAAATACCAGAGTATAGTGTCAGTAAATGCAATCGTAATTATTAAACTTCGCGTATATATCGTAATTTTTTATTTCAGTTGCATTTATCGAGCCTCGAATAGTTTGAGATACGCGAAGAATATATTTTTTACCTACAGAAAAAAAAATGTAAGATCAAAATTGTTGAATTGTTATCTGAACTACGACTGATAAATTGGTCACAGAATGATGACCTGGCCTACGTCCGTAGCGTTAATTGAACCGATTGCGATTCAAATTTGCGTTTAAGATGTGTATCCAACGCCAAGAAGAGGGTACCTATCGCGATCCTGAGTCGCTGTATAAGGCATCGTTCTCGATATTAATGATGGCAACGCATCGCAAGTAATGAACACATGCACAACCTGTCCCGCCCACGTGCGTACCCAGCTTTATATGCATGCAACGACATTATCCGTGCAGTGCTGTATCAAAGATTCTCCTAAGTTTGCAGGAAATTGGACTATTATCTTCATTTTAATAATTGAAGCGTTACTTCAAGTTCATCTTGTTATCATAAACTTATGCACTTCGGTTAATGGCTGGGGAAATTCCTTATTGCCAATAAATGGTAAACGAAATTCTGTGCAGTAACTAAGACCTATCTATGGAAAAATCATATCTTATTACGCGTCCACAAATTATGGAGAAATCTACTTCTACGAGCTACAGAAATATAAAGGGAGACCGAAAATTAATTAAACAAACTTTAGCGTATATTTTTTTCTTAATCGTTTTCAAATCGAACATGGATCAATATACTAAACGTTGTGGGTAGCTTTTGTAGGGTTATACTAATTATTTATCAACTTATTATAAACTTTGTATTAGAACGTATGTTATTTTGTATCCTTTCATTTGGGTTTGATTGTAACATCAAATGGAAATCTTTAGAAACTTTTCGTTTAAGTTTGAAATTAAACAGAAACATTAAATATAAGTATACAAAAATTAAGAATTAAGATTATCGTCTGAGTAGCAATTTAGTAACAATACCAAACAAATAATATTTTAGTGATTTTGGTTTGTTTTTCTTCAGTGGCGCTATAATTATATGACTGAAAGTAGATAAAGCAAAACCGTTCTTCTTCTTTGGATCCATATCTTTTTTCATCGACAATGAATACAATTTCAATAATGCTAGACAAAGTTAATATCGCTTATATAAAAGTCAATACGATTTATTATCACAACGAACAAGTGCAAATAATACAAATTTTGACAATTTTAAGTAACAATATTACACGATTACTTAACGTTTTCATTTATCTGTAGATCATAAGCGAAACGTGGATCTCTACACAAAGCTAATAATTGTTAAAATAATGTTTCGATTTAATTTGTATAAAAACACAAATAACATTCGTTCGTTATAAGACGAGGAATTCATCTTCTCGCGTAGTGAAGTTATAAATTCGGACACGTATTATTACGTTCCGGTCGACTTATTCGGAACAATAGAAACAGAAATAAGAACAGCACAGAACGACACAGTAACATCGATAACATAATTGTTGCACAGTTTGACGCAAAATCGAAGAATAATTCGAAACTTAAAACTAAGTATCCTAATTAATAATGTGATTTTTAGAAATATCAAAAACTGGGATCATCTTCGTTTAAAATCGTGAGGCCAATTAACTTAGAAAATGATAGCAGTCTCGTAAGAAAATGGATCATAGACTCTAGGAAGAATATCGAAACTATATACGAAAACCATGGTCAGCCATGATTTGGGTTACTTTTGAAAAGAAATTCATTTAAAACGTTCTTCCCTGTATCCAAAATCAAGAAAAAAAAGGTCATTACATTCGATTATTAACAATAATCGCAGAACACAAACTTGGAAAACCTGATTGCTAGTTTCGTTAGTCGTTCGTTAGGAATTTGGAAACACGAGGCACTGCTGCAACCAATCTTTATAACTTTTAGCCCCGGTTACTCCTACCTTATTCATGCGAGACCGCTTCTACTATATTTTTCAGCCCGTATACAGTCCCGCGTTTCTTTTTCGTGATTTTTCAGCTCGTCAGGACGAGCACTCGTAAAGACAGTCTTATCGCCAGCATCGTACCGTGATTACGGACGAACATTACAGACGAATCAAATAAAATAGCCGCTCGGGATGCCTGGGCTCTGCGGCAGCCCTCCGCCATCGCCACAGCCACCACCAACGGTGCACGTCGGTCTATCATAAAAAACCACCGTCCGATTCGAGGGGCGACAAGGGAGCTGCCTCGGGCGACCGTTAGTACGGAGCACAGAGCACGGATCATGAGAACATTTTCCTCCACTAAAACATCCATTCTGCCTTTATTATTTCCACCCATTCGGAGATAAAGTTTCGCGTAAACTGGCGTAAGTGGCGCGCGTAAAGCGGCCGTACGGCAGTTTGGTGGATGCCTCGGGCGCCGAAACATCTCGTAGAGTACTGATTTTCAACGTTACGAGACACGAACCCCAAAGCTGTCAAAGTGATTTCAACGACCGTACCGAAATCGACGCTCGAGAAACACCAAATCTTACAAAACGTTCCAAATTTCCTAAATATAATATACAGTCACTCCCACAAATTATACTGATAATGATGATTCACTGTAAATGAAACGAAAGCTTGTTTCCTATGAATCGAGTTGTTTTTAAAATTGGTCTAAGTTCATTTTTTTATACATTGAGATGGTTAATCGTATTTGAATGAAATGAAGAAGCTGTCAAAGTGATTTCAACGATGATACCAAAATCAACGAGTGAGAAGTACCAAATCTTACGAAACATACCAAATTTCCTAAATGTAATATGTGCGCCATCAATTCTAATGATTAGGACAGTCGACCGAAATATCTTGACAGAGTACTGATTGTAACTTCGTAAAATTATTTTTTATTATTTTTTATTTTTCTCTCTCATCCATCCCACAGATATTCTATTACATTAATGTTAATTGATTGAAGAAATGTTTCACGAACTTTAGGGCAGTTATTCGATTGCCAATTTCTAATCACGTAAGAATTACATTACGTGTAACTGTAAAATTTAAAATAATTTAAAAGCCCCATTCTTTTGTCGCTTTGGTTTAAATTACTTTTTAACATATTCAAGTATGTCCATTACATTATTTATAGATACTAAATTTCCAACATCATTTACCTCAGATTTTGCGATTTATCATTAATGAAAATCAACTGAATCGATAGATGTACGATTTTACGTGGCACTCGCTATACTTCCGCTAGCATTAACAATTTAAATAGAAACATCGCGTTGCTCGCTAACACTTTCATTCATCGCTGTGCATCCAGTGACTTTACATTGCAACGAACTTCACCATCCCTGATTTAAACCGTTCGAAAGCTCTGTACACGGTTGCACACCTCCGTTTCACGCTTTGCGAGACACCGCGCGGCATGGATACTGCGTGGCCGTCCACGGACAGCGTAATCTTCATAAATAGTCATAAAATCAACGGGCGGGTAAAGTGGCGGTGATTAAAATAAAGGTGCTTCCTCGATTAAATCAGCCCTCTTCATCAAACACGCGTGCATTTTCTCGACCCAGCTCCACCGTCTCGCTCTACCACGTTCGTCGTCGCGATCTACCTCGAGCGAACCGGTCCGATAGGGAGGGTCTCTATCGAGACCTGAACGAACATACCTATGAATTGATACTTCATGTAGATGCACGTACGCAATTGATTACGGAAAAAATCGCTCGTCCAAGGATCGGTCTAAATACGCACGCCGAGTAAGGGCGGATTCACATCACGCGTGTACTCGATCACACGAGTTTTTTTAATTAACGGGGCAAATTGCAAGAACAACAAACTCGTCGTTTGTGTACGTAAAATGAGGTACGATGATTAAGCTTTGTAGCAAAGACCTTCGCGCAACAGAGAACTGCTTGTTATCATTCATCGTAAAGTTTTTAACGATTATATAGTTGACACGTACAAAGTATTCCAGCATAGCGTGGTACAGACCGGAAGGAGTCGATTTTTCGTGCAAGAACGACTCGAAAGTATGTAATAAAATATTTTTAGTACGACCTACAGTTATCGAGAAAAATAAATAAAAATCTGTCAGATATGTATACACTTGACTAATTGTATAACTGGTAGGTATATTTTATAAAATAAACGACCATATAGCGTAAAGAGAAACAAGAAAATAACAATGGACAGAATCTCGAATGTTTACTCAAATGAAATTAATCGTAAAAGATAAATGTCTAATCTTTATTTTTTAAGGCAAATGATACTTTTAAAAATTAAATATAAAAAACTTTTCCACTTTTTATTATAGAAACAATTTAAATTTAATTAACAGAAATTCCTTTCCCGAACATGTTTATTATTCATTCTACGTTTCAACCTCATTTTTCAGGAGCAAATTAATTACAGAATAAGAAAAAACAAATTAGCAAATTATTTTCAGCCTACAGTTTCTTTTTGCATCACTGGAGCTAAGAATTTAGCAATAAATCCACGGTGTGAATCAGCCCTAAACCAGATATGCGATAAGCGTTCACATTCTTCGCAACCTGTCGCCTAACCTAATCAGACTTCCGTTGAAATGTAAGTGACTCGACTAGCAATAGTTTTCCATTAGCGTTGGAAATGATTTCGCTGGAACGAGAAACAAGTTTTTAAGGTCACTGCGAATGTCGTTACTTAATTCGCCATGCTATTGGACTACGAGTGTTAACTTTATGCACGTAATATCACATAAGAGAAACTATCGAGCAGATTGCGCTACAATGTTAAACTATTCGAAACGTTAACACGGTTTTTAATTATATTAATCAAATTGTGTTATAATCGTCCATCGTTGCCGAGAATACGATTAGAAATCCACGTTGTTCTAATTATCCATTGGAAAGTAATTAACGATGCAATTAAACGCGTTTAAGTAATACCTATAGTCGATTTACCCGATAAATATCTTATTAGTTAATTAGACCATCTTATTCACAGTTTTGTATAGACAAAAATACAGACAGCGTGCCCCAAATTTTAATAGCCATATTTTGTCAGCGTATTCTTTGGATCTGAATAAGAAAACATGTTATGTTAAATGTAATAATCACCATTAATAATCTGGAACAGCCTTTTCACGTTGTGGAGAATCGCAGCTAATGCAGTTCCTTCAGCAGCTTCGTGATTCCTAGACACTACTCTGAAAAGCAAACGCGAAAAAATAATCGCAACACTAAGAACAATCGCGATCAAATTCATATTATTATACTTGCAACACGATTAACATTTACATTTCGCAACGCTACGACAAACCGAGATTAATGTCTGCACGCAACTCTACCCTAGAAAAGCAAACGCGAAAAATTCTTATTGTTCGCAATTCTAAACAAAACCATACGATTAATGCAAATTATTTATAATTTTAAATAGAGAAAGAAACGCAAATAATTCGTATCTTCGTAATATTCACATTGGTCGCAACGCTATCCTAAAAGTAAACGCGATTAATATTCATATTTCGCGACACTAATAAAATCGCGTATCAAATAATGCGCAACGCTAATTTTACTAATGACTCCAGATGCCCATCTGAAAAACTACAAATACTACTACTACTACAATTAGAGACGAATACAGTGACATTAGTAATAACAAAGAATGACTCTCCATCCTCATCCGAAGATGAAGATGAAAAGCCATTTGTTGCAGCCCACTCTTGCGACAGTTTGTCAGGGCCTCTTCGACTCATCGAGCCTTTTCTTTCTTCGGCGGTCCTGCCAAAGTCTGAAACTTAATACTAGGCTCGAGATTCCCTGCAATGCATAGTCCTCCAACGATTCTACGAATCGTTATCGGAACAGATGTGGAAAAACTCGAGCGGGACGAGCGTTTCGGGGGAACCTACCGCGAACGAACGCGACCGCGAAGAGCAACTGTAAAGCCGCGCGATTTCAAGAATCGATAGTAAAGCCAAAACGAACGGTACAAACCGTTTGGATCGGCAAACATTTCGACCCTCCAAATCGAACTACAGGTACAGGACCTGTGGCAGTCCTGCCCTGACCCTACCTACTTATACCTAACACACATACTAGAAAGTAAGTTACCTACCTACCTAACGCTATATTTAAAAAATTGCAAAACCCATTCTCGCAAGCAAACACTCCACGGTTCTCACACAAAATGTTCGGGCGCGGCCTAAACTAGAGAGGATTCCCCGGGGTTCCTCCGACACCCGAACATTGTAACAACATTCATACTCTAAGGTACGTACCAATTTCCTGAAATCAACCGACAAAGGCTAGTGGCCATTGCGTATTTATATTATATATATTACATTATTTTCATCTAATAGAATTTTTGATAAAATATACTATTGTATAAATGATCGTAATTGATTTTCATTCTGTTGCTTAAAGTCAAGAAGCTAAGTGTCGTTTATATTTCATTAAATATTTTGTAACACGATCTTCGTGTATGCAAAAGAATATGTAAAAGATGAAATAGAAGTTTCATTGTAAATTATGATAAACTTTTAAAACGACGTAATTCCACAGCCTAACCACAAACATACACATGTGGAAATTGCGTCGCGCACGATACACTAGCGCAATGTCAGTCGCACACATATATATTATTAGAAATTCTTATTAACTAAATCATCGTGCCCATCGCCTTCACTCGCACAAGTAGCACCTGGGCACTTGGGTGAATTTAGGCAATGAACACGGAAAGATATCTTGAAAATCCTGATCTAGAAAAAATAGTTATTGTGAATAATAGCGTAAAACGGACTAGTTTCTCTATTTTTTCTTATTTAATTTTAATATCAGAATTAATACTTAAAAGATGTTATTTTATAAAAAAAATATATTGATAAAAATTTAATTATATAAGAAAAAAGACTTCAATTCAGAATTTATAATAAAGTAAACTACTTTGAAGATTTAAGATTAATTATTAAAACAAATTAATCAGAATATGTAACCCTCGAACGATTCTGTCGTCAAAGTATATTTTGAAAATATGAAAATAGTGCACAATGTATATTACTTTGATTCTAGAATCTATCCGTCGCGAAATATCTTCTTGTGCATTTTAATAAATAAGGAAAGGCTATGATATATTTGGTACAAAATCATCAAATTATAATATGAATGAGACAATTGAGACAAGCAATTGAAAAGACAATCAATATTAAAAATTGTATTCAATAATCGTCATTGCAAAGTGAATGTAAGTACTCAATATAAAAGACAATCAATATTCAATCTCTATTATAAACATTACTCTATAGTATACTTTCAATCATAAATATTCTTATTCAGAATCATTTGTCATATTGTAACACTTATCATATTAAAAATCGCGGCGCACAAGAAAACCCTATCCTGAACTAAAACATAATAGTGAATGTTACTACTCACAGGTATGAATCATACCCGCGGTCACTATATTCGCCAAAAATACTAAGTATACAACTGGTCACCCGTGTTGATTCGGATCTTTCATCCTTCAACATGGTTGGGGACCAGAGGAAACAAAATAGCATGCGACTCACCAATTGTAGAATGCGAGCACACGAGCGACGATGTTGGTTAGTAGGAGTCGTCAACGAAGTCAGCAATGAAGTCAGTATCAATGTTAGCAGCGAAATCATCGACGAATTTCTCTGAATCCACAAGTACGATGATGAGATGTCAGGATCCTGTAGAAAGAAAGAGTAAATGTTTAACGAAAAGGTGTCTACCGTATTTGAAAACTTGATGTTGGAAAATTTGAATCAAACAATTTTTTCTAATCGTATTCGAAATAAAGTACGAAGGATACTTACATTTTTTGCACGTGGGCATCGTCAAATTACTCCTTTTCGCATAGATGCAGGTTTCCTGTCGAAATGTGTTCACAAACTCTCAAAGCATTATGGTGTCGCGTCGGTTGAATCTCCTTAGTTTGACCGTACTTGAGCGTAGTTGAGAGTCTCGTATAGTATTTCTAATTACGGGCTTTAACAGAAATAAAACACACATTTGTTAACAGACACTTATTAATATTGCATAAATGCATCGATGGAGAATGACGAAGAGAATAGAAACGGGTAAAAATGAAAAACGCGTTTGACCGTACTTGAGCGTAGTTGAGAGTCTCGTGTAGTATTTGTAATTACGGGCTCTAACAGTAATAAAACACAAATTTGTTAACAGACACGTATTAATGTTGCATAAATGCATCGATGGAGAATGACGAAGAGAATAGAAACGGGTAAAAATGAAAAACGCGTTTGACCGTAGTTGAGCGTAGTTGAGAGTCTCGTGTAGTATTTGTAATTACGGGCTCTAACAGTAATAAAACACAAATTTGTTAACAGACACGTATTAATACTGTACAAATGCACCGATGGAGGATGACGAAGAGAAAAGAAACCGTTAAAAATAAAAAATGCGTACCTAATTAGACGCGAAGCTGTCAACGCACTCATCACACCACTTTCCAGACGAAGAATGACGAACAGGATCGGACACGTCTACTGCGCAAGGAGTGGGGAGGGGATGCGGGAGTCACGTAGTCCATCTCGATGCTCGGTATATATTTCCAAAGGTAAAGTTAAACCTAATATTTGGAATAATTGAAAATAAATAAATTAAATATATAAAACAAATATAATAAATACAAAAAGATATCAGACAAACAATTAATTAATGATTTATTATCTTTATACCCTTGTGACGTCACGATGCGAAGCAGCCAATCAGTGGCGCTGTTTGAACATCGAATATCGATATATCACGCGACACGTAACTAGATCGATGGAAATATGTACTTAATAATGTGTAAATACATTAATTTTTAATCCGAGATTTAATTACTGCTTTTGATACAAATTTGGTGAATGCAACGACAACAGACGAAAGATATGTAGAGAGTACACAAAAACGTTAATTTTTCACGATGTTTGTACTCTGCATCGCAGGACATTGACTGCCACTAAATAGTATTCTAACCTATTACTCGTCTGTATCTGGTTCTTATATATTCTAAAATATTTTGTAAAAGTAATTTTATTTTTACCTTTGCTAGCATTCGTAATTCAGGGCCAGTAATCCGACACGCTTGTTGTGGTTTGACCGCTTGGTTAGGTTGTGTTTATATTCTCGGTCGCGAGCATCTCGACTTCACCTTGGAGCTGGGCTCACGAATTCTTTGTCCGTGTAACACGAAAAATAATCTTACACGTCTGTTAATATTACTTAATGATTTATTGTCTTTATACATTTCTAACTACACGATGCGAAACAGCCAACCATTGGCGTTGCTTGAACATCGAATATCGAACTGTTGTTCGACACGAAAATAACTAGATCGATTGAAGTACATATATTAATTATAACCATAGAAACATATAATGTGTAAATATTAACTTTCAAGCTAAATCGGTGTCAGTTTCGTATATAAATGTTCCCTCTTTATATAATACATTTACTAAAGTTATTTATTTTAATTCTCACCAGATTTACATAAAAATCTGCCTTAATTCTGTGTCGATAACATTGGACTTCAGTTATGGTAAGAAGTTTGTAGTTCTGGCATAGGCGAAGGGTGGAAGAGATGTCACCAGTAACATTTTTTCGTAACACACGGATTAAGGGCATAGACAATGCGTAGTGCAGATGGTAAAACTGTTTTTCGTGTCGCACGGACAAAGAATTCGTAAACCCAGCTCCAAAGTAAAGTCCAGTGGCCGACGGCTGAGAATATAAACACAAACTGAACAAGATTTCAAAACATAACGAGTGTATCGGATTACAATCCCTGGCTAGTAATACTAGGAAAGGTGAAAATAAAATAACTTTAAAATAATATTTTAGAGCATACAAGAAATAGGCACAGACGAGTAATAAACTAAAACAATCATTTAGTGGGAGTTAGGATTTATACATTTATTTAATACAATCGTGATACAGCATAAATACTTATACAATTATTTCCCATTGCTTACTATTATTCTCAAGCGATACCGATTTCAATTCTACATGTTCTCGTTGCCGGGTCACTCAACTAACTCTCCTCTCCTCGTAAAATACAAATATCGTGAAAAATTAATGTTTTTGTATATTCTATATATCATTTTTGTCTGTAACCTTTAAGAAATATGGATCTAGGAGACATATTCAACTCATCCAACAAAGTTTACCTGTTGTATTTATAAAATTTATATGAAAAACATTAATTAACATTTTGATCGAAAATTAATTTATTTACATATTATACAAGTCAGTGTTTGATGACGATTGCTTTTTTCAATCCTTCCCATAGTCATCTTACATATATTAATATAAACATTACAGTCTGTTTTCTGTTACACTAATTAAGTTAGTTTCTCAATTGACCACCAACCATGAGAAGAGGACGCTACTCATCTTTCAATCTTTAGGTCGGTATGGCAGTCAGCTTGTGTCACCACCACAGACCAGGTATACGAGTAGATCTTTCACCCAATGTATTTTTTCGGCCCATTTTTATGGGGTCTCGAAACTCCTTTACCATTTGCGTGCCATTTGCAACATTACCAACAGATTTAGAAATGAATTTCAATTCCTACATAGACAACTCATATGTATTTATGCACACACTACAGCTGTCAGCCCATCAATACTAATTGAGTGAATAGTTTCTCAACTGACCGCCATCCATGAGAAGAGGTCGCTAAAATCACCTCCGAATTTTCAGGTCGGTATGGCAGTCAGATTGGGCCGCGAAAGTCCATAAGGTGAAAGGTCTACTTGTATACCTCGTCTGTAGCGTCACAAAAGCCCAAAAGGTGTTAGGTCTGTTTATATACCATGTGTTTGTTAAAATCTGAGGCATTCTCTACATTAAGTAATTTGTATTTACATCTTACAACAAATACCAACGATAACATACGGTGTTATGTGCGCTCCAGCGCTAAGTATGCAAGGTAACCCGCCATCAAATTCATCGATCATTGATATTAAGGCATTTTAAAAGGCAAAGTAAATAACAAAATTTGCAAGTAGGAAGCCCCGTGGCTACGATGCTTTAAATTATACCGCGGTACTATTAAAATAATTGCAAGGCGTGGATACACTGCGGTCGCTAGAAAAAAAAAAACGATCGACCGAGCAGTCGCTGTGAAACTGGTGGCAATAATTAAGAACCGTAGGATAAACTGGATTAAGAACTTCCCTCCGGTAGTAACATAGACTCGACGTGGCCAATGGAATAGAAAATCTTGCGTGAGTGTTTTTCGATCAGTGCCATACATTTTCATTAACGACTCGTATACCAGGTCGTCGCATCTTTATGTTCGATTTCAGTCAAGCCTGAAAACGATGAACACGGGGGGATTGAGTGCACTTTTCGCATCGAGAAGCCTGAGCCCTCGTAAATACCGAGACCCTATGTAACGTTATTATGTTGTCCAGATTGCATCGTCTTTGCGCGCCATGAAAACTGCGCATACTTCACGCTCGTGCCGCATCCCATAGAATGCACCTCCTCTTGAATGATGCTTAATGAACTTGAATGCCTTATCGGGACGTATATACGACGTATCACCTTGGGTGGGGGCACGGTTTCTATCGGATTCTCGATTGCGCAATAACTCTCCGACGCATACTTACGAGACGAGGAGTATCGAGTGTCATTGCGCTGTATCCCGTCGCCTTTCGTGTGTCCTTCGGAGGACGTGATTCGTTTCTGGTTTCAAAAAAAAAGTTCGCCTCCTTCCGCGGCGAACGCGTTCTTGTGGCCGGAAAGGAAATTCGATCTAGGGAAATTATACACTGTGGATTACAATACGCGTATACTGTTATGACGTAACAAATAGGCTGGCGCAGGGATGGGGAACCTATAGCCTTTTGAGGTATCCGGTGGCGGTCTGGGTTAAGTCCTCTCGCATATTTTATTCTTTACGTATCTTCTCCGTTTATATTATACGTTCTCAAACGGCGCATACTTTAATTAACCCTTCGGTGCACGGCTTAAGTTTACCATAACTCACGAGAACATCTTTTTTCATTTTTTCCCGTTTCGCTTTATTGGAATTCTTTATCAGCTTTGTCATCTTGCAAGGGATCATATTGATGTGCTAATCGCCAGTTTCGATGAAACTTGTCACAATGGTAGGGTAACCAAAAATATTCGTATTATTTTTAGTATGTTCCATGTTGAAAAGCTAAAATAGCTTGTGTAGTTATCTGTAATTAGTATAACGAAAGATGTTTTACACGCGAACTTCGTTGAAAGTGGATCGCTTCTCACGTATAATTGCATACACTTAATCATTGTAGCTTGTTACGTGATATTGATTTATATCGAACAGCTAAATACCTGTATTTCAATCTTCCATTAAATACCGAACGAATCATAATATCTCGTGCAGTATGCAACTACTTTCTCCGTTGTTGAACAAGCATGATATTGCGTGACGAAACAATTAGCGTCGATAAACGCGATTACTTAACGCTCCTTTAACATGTTAATGCCGCTACCTAGACAGATTGATCGAAGAATGACGTACAAGGAAAAACGGCGCTTTATACATCGTATACGAAGCAAAAACAATGGAGAAAAAAAAATCGTAAGCATTGACGACCTCCAATTACACAGATATTGCCATGCATGCACGCAGCATTGTTTCAGGTCCCCGTCGTACCAACCGTTTGTTATTATGCGACCAATTTATTACGCAGCTTTCAATCAAGTTGTCACACCACAGACGAGGTATACGAGTAGACCTTTCACCCAATGTATTTTTTCAGTCCATTTTTATGAGGTCTCGAAACCCCATTACCATTTTTGTGTCACTCGCAACATTACCAACAGATTTAGAAATGAATTTCAATCCCTTCCATAGTCAACTCACATGTATTTACGCAAACACTACAGCTGTTTACTTATCAATACTAATTCAGTGAATAGTTTCACAACTGACCTAAAATCACCTCCGAATTTTCAGGTCGGTATGGCAGTCAGATTGGGCCGCGAAAGTCCACAAGTTGAAAGGTCTACACGTATACATCGTCTGTGCTATCATCAACTAAACGACCATCGATCGAAACGACCGTCTTGGTAGCGTTGTCGTTCGAAACAAAGGCGGTTAAATGAGTCTTCCAACCACGAACAATCGATGGCGTGACTTCGACTTCTTCGACTTTCATTCCGATCCTAGCAGCGCGATTCTATTTATAGTTGTGGGTTTGTCCGTCGCGATGATCGATAAACACAAATTCCGATTCGATTTTTCAAGCAACGGTTGATTATTTTTTTATTTCGAAGTCCAACGAATGTCGAATACTCAAGACGATTCCTCTTGTTCAGAAAACTCCTCTAGAATAATCTTCTCCATTCGAGCTCTTTTGGCAACTTATGTCGTTCATGGATGGATGGAACATTTCGAAGATACATTATTATTTTGTGCTTTCCGCCCAAAAACATCTTTCTAATAAATCTATCGAAGACAATTCCTCGTAAATAGTTGTCATTAAGCGGTGGAATGCACCATTTGATGCTCACTGTCGCGTGCTTTAAACACCTATAATTTCGTTATCTTTAAGATTTTGATAATCTCTTACACGTACATGCTTGAAAGAATTTTAAGGAAATTAATATTTTTAAAAATCGAGTTTTCTTCACACTTGAAACTCACTCTACAGTTCAATTTCGTTACATCTTTATTCGTTCGATGTACCGTTACTAATTCCAACATGAAACTCCAACCATTCGTATCGTATCTCAGCGCGAATAATTATGATTTTTCAAAACCCAAGTTCCGTTCAAGGTCTATCCCAAGTATTTAATGTTTTGCAATCTCATCCATTGCATTTCATTTCCAGATACCATCACTCTAGTAACTACCAAATTAATAACCGTTGATGCAATTAATTTCTTACCGATTTTCTTCCCGTTGATCATCAAATGATCTCGCGATGCTCGTTCATTTTTCCATCGCGAGATCATAGTTGTAATAGCCATCGGTCGCTGACGCGCACATACGAGTCTTCGGGCTAGCTATCTCTGCTTAGAACGATAAAGACCCATCAAACAAATGGGAAACAGATAGAAAGGTGTTCGTGAGTTCGCATGTGGACCACGGGTTAAAGAAACGATTCCATCCCGGTGCAATGAAAGAGATATCAGAACTAACAGTTCATCTTGCGGATCCGATGTTCAATCCAAGCAGAGATTAATACAGCCAGAGCTGGGTTTCATCATCGCGAGCCTCACCGAATCGACTGGCAGCCGACGCCTCGGCGTCGACATACGTACCGAAGATTCTATTTAGACGGCATGGGAACGTTTCTGAATCATCGTTGATCGACACCCTCGAGCACAACACCGTCCCTTCGGCACTTTGTGCACCTCCGTCACGTTCGAACGGTGCCAATGCACAATCAATTGCCTGTATTCGCGTAATTGATACCCATCCATGGTGTAACAAACGACGCCAGCCACGGTATTCGAAGGCATCCTCATGACTAGGCCGATCGTGGATCATTTCTTCGACTTCGGGATAGATACGGTTCCTGCTGAGTCGAACTCTATTACGAATCAAACCGTCGATATCTGCTTCTTTTTATATCGTGCGTACTTTGTTGACGCGTAATTTCGATACGGGGTCTGTGGACCCGCGGAAAAAACACTCGATAATTTATGGCTTTCCTGTAAATCGAAGCAGACTTCGAAGACGCTTTCGACGCCGACGTTTCCTTCTACGAGACGCTGTTACTTGAGATTCTTGCTCGATCGAACGTTAGTCGCAATAATAGCGTTCAATCGTTACGTAATACTGAGGGTATACAACGCGTCCCGTTTGAGTTGAGATTGTAAAAAATCACGAAAGGAAGAGATTTAAAAAAACAAACTGACACCATACTTTACCATACGGTCACCTGGTGCATCGAGTATTTTTACAAACTTTCAATCGTGATTTATCAAGCTTTGTACTATCGCGATCTTTTTATTGGAGTATAACATTTATTTCTCAAGAGTCCTTTACCATTTTGCAGCCGAAGACTACGTTTTCGAGATAAATCAGTCGAATCATTTATTTGTACCAGTAAGATTATTAATACGTTTCATTCATAATATCTTGTAGAATTTTTCAAGTAATTTATACTAATGTCTTAAAAGACTAGACCTTTGAACGCGTAATTTACCATATCTCATATCTACTGTTACTTTTCTTTCTCGAGTATATAATTACTCGGTACGATGCGTAATGATATTAATCCTATAATGACTGTATTTACACGTATTCCGCAACGAGTGTTTAATGTAGTCAGTATACACAAATGTGCATATTAATGTTACTAATAACCCCGTGGTAGGTTCAATGGTACGATAAAAAGAGAAAAAAGATCGTATCCAAGCTTGTATCCCATACAAACACTGTTTTGCTGGAAACGTTCGCATTGATGGGCTCCATTCTCTTCATCGCCGGTATCATCACGCGGCCAGAGGGTTAGAAACAGCTGTCGATCGTGGTAGCGTCGATTCAAAGGGAGACCGTTGAAAGGGTAATAAATAACCGACGAATTAATTATCAGGTGTTCGTCGGTCCGTCAGGTGACACAACGTTAAGTACCTACATCAATCAATACCATTTGTCTCGGTGAATGCCACTGCATCCTCCGCGCGCCAAATAATAGAAGCTCGAGGAATGCTTGCGTTGATTCGTCCGCTAGAAAATCGTCAATTAACGTGTACGCTCGGTGGCCTGTTGGGTGGTCCGGTTTGAAATACAAGCCTACGCGTCGTTCGTTTCTATCGCGGATATTAATACGTCGCTAATTACCCGACAGTAGCTTCGAAGGAGCCAGCAACAGCTGCGCCCGGTTGCTGTTGCTGACGATTGCGACGTCGTAGACCCCGCGAGCCGTGCAACCAGCCAATGAAAACGAACAATAGCGCGGGAAATACCGACGGCAATAATCAACCAATTCGTTGGACAATTAGCGTAAGCGAATTTTTTTACTAGCGAACTGCACACCCAGAAGGTAAGAGGACACGCGACCCTCTTCGAAGACCGATAGCCAATCAATGCCTAGCGTAAACTGATCGATGATGACGACAATACACGAGGGTTCAGTACCTAGAAACTCTATTCAGTGGAGGTTCTTCATCTTTGTCCGCTCTGCTGATTGCCTTTAATGTCTTATAGCTGGCACGAATGTAACTACCGATAGGTCGCATAATGGTTCGTTCTACCCGGTTGATAAATCAATTGGATAATAGTAACGCTGTGATTCGATTTTATAAACTTTCATAACGTTGCTTTATCGACGATAGGATATCGTTTATCAGTTCCATTAGTTATAATTTTTCTATTAAAGCGTACCAGTAGCTTTGTTTTCTTTTACGTAGTATATGAAAAACAAAATTATGTAATATCTTGATTATAGCTAGGTTTCATCGAGTATTATAATTCACTGAAATAAGTAACATTAGCATCGAGGAAGTCTGAATGCAATACAGCACGGAATGGTTTTAGTGCTAGTTGTTTTATGCCAAAACTTGTAAAAAAATTTAATTTTATTAACTGTACTTAAATACGCGACAGTTCAGATTTTTGCAGCGGTTCCTACGATTCGTTAGACGCTTTACGTTTAGTATCATAACCCTCTTAAGGGCGGATGATGCATAGTAGTATTAATTACTTCTTATCTTTCTTCGTCCCTTTTCTTTCGCATTTCCCTCCGTTTTATTCCGTTTCGCGCATTTTTGTGCTTTCATAAATGAATTCAGTTCTCGATCGTATTCTTCGTTTTACGTCTTTCTTTTGCGCGCGTTTCGTTAATGCTCGTCGCACTATTTTATCTTATAATAGTTCTTATTGCATCAAAGGTCTACCTTAAGTACACGTGTTATTATCATTATAAGTTAATTTTACGTTGCTATGGCTTTGTATTTCTCGGACTCATGTCCCACATCGTAAACTTCTTATCGCGGCCTCCTCTTTCTCCTGTTCTCATCGTTACTGACCCACCGCTTTATGCCCCTTTCCATTTTTCCTTTTTTCGATTTCATGCAATCGAATCTAATGATCGTAAAGCATAAAACGACTCGAGCGTGAAACAGTGGGGTATACCCGCGGAATGACGCGGACGGTCTAGCCATCGATGACTTAGCCTTGCATCAGGTTGAATAACAACAATGATAATGATGACATTGTGCGGTGGTCGGTATGCGTGGCGGAATACGTGCACGCACGGCGAAAGCAGTTACGACTACACGATTTGGGTTGGCGCCTTGTTAACCGTCGCTCGTGGGGCAATGACAATCAAAAATATAAACGCTACAGGGTACGAACTACGCGTTAAGTTTAATGGTGTCGTGCATAGAATAAAGATCCATAGACTAAAGAAATGGTAGATCCGCTCTGCATTAGCGGTTCGTAACTGACGAGAAAATGTATCGAACAAGCTCAAACTTTATACGCGTTTAGCCCTTGCGCTAAAATGGCTTATTGTAAAATTTATGATATTTTCAGCTTGTTAGATACAATCATTTGGCAACAACACTCGTAATATTTAAATAGGCAGTAGAGAGCCTCGATGGCCACGTCGACGTCTCCATTTTCCTCTTTCAGTTTGCTCGAACGGTGAATTATGTAATTAATTTCTCATTATCGTATTGGAAACCTCGAGCAAAAGAAAAAGGATTATTGTTCTTATTAGAACACAGCAGATACCGACAGCTTCGGATTCCAAGAGCCTAGGCTATGGTAGCCTGGAGGATCCGACTCGGGTAAAAGGATAACAGAGACCGCAGGACGACGAAGGGCAACGTCTATTTCAACAAAATGATCGACGCGTATCGTTATAGAAACCAGAAAGCAGAACTGTGCAATTTTAACCGTTTACCCTAAATACACGTCTCCCGAGACCGCGTTATTCACGCACTCCATTTTCTTGTCAGCGAAATTAAGTACCTACGCGTCCACTTACGCGGAGCGACTCATTCGATCCACTGAAATTCAGTTTCATCATTAAGCAAAGGAGTTTCTCCCGTTCATGCCAGCTATAACTTATCCTTTTTTCACAAATTTTCAGGCAATTACACGATGCGCCGTCCGGACAGGCCAGGGTGAAGAAAAAAGGACGCGCCGCGTCGTCCCGCTTATTGGATCGAATGAAACCTGCTTCGCAGCCTGAAGGGTGTAGTGTATGCATTATTCAAATAGCGGTACCAGCTATCCAACACCTCGCTAATAACACCGGGCCCATTTTTCTCCTCGACGGCTAAGTATCCGCCGCTCGAAGCGCATCGACGAGCTAAACGTCCGTGTTGGAATGTCAAGGGAGGTCGTAGACGCGTGGATGAACGATAATAAACTACCCACCGGTGAGGAAGAGGACGGGAGAGACATTTTGCACGAAAGTACGCCGCTTTCGCGTCTGTTCGCGCCGTACGGACGCGCTCGAATGTGATCAGTCGTATCCTGGTTCCAGATGCAACGGTCGGTGCCTCGTTAAGATACGCCGGAAAAGGGAAATCGTAATTAGTGAACGTCAGACAAATACTGTGGGATTCTGGTTGCCCTTGCGAAGATTTGAGCGACGTTTTATTATTGAATACGCGCTTTCGAGTGTGAGATAGTACTGCGGTTAACCGTTCCACTGTCTGTGCGTCGTATGTGGCGCACGTGATATTTTGACAAATTTTATCCGTGGCAGTGTATATATTACGAGTAAAGATCAAATTTAATCGACTTTAATAGCAGTGAATTCGAGATGGTAAAATGAACTTTTCTTGAAGTACTCTGTGGAAATGAGAAATGGATTTTATACAATCCTCGTAAAGTTCTTCTATGCATTTAGTACGATCACCGGGACATTTTATGTAGTAATGATGCTATTACGCCTAATATATACTGTGGTCAATTAGAAAAACTACTAGAAGGAGTAGGTGTAAAGCATCCTGGATTTCCGGATAGAAACAGTGTGACCTTTCGTTATAATAATCTTATTCTCATTCTATAAGAATCTTGAATCATGAATCTTTCGCGATACAGTCGTTAATAGAGACAATATATTCAAGGATAAAATAAGAAAAATTAAATTTGCATAAGCAGGAGGATCGTTTGCTTGAATATTTGCAAAAGTACCCTCCGTTTCAGTGCGCATAATGTATCGTACACGACGAAACATCCTAGAATTAAAAGACGAAACTCTGCGATGATCGCAGAAATCTGGATCGCTTATTAGCAGACGTTACCAATTATCCCGTTGTATATTACCGTGAAGACGCAACTGAAACACGCAACTCATCGGGGAAAAAGTACACCTAACTCGTCTGTACTCCCAAGACACGAACACCGCCAGTCAAGTTACAGGATCTTACCGAAATGGCGCTCGTGCAACGTTTAATCGTTACCTTGGACTTTAAGAAGCTCTCCGATTTGTCCCGGTCGAGCGATCGATCACTCAGCGGCAACTTGTTTCGCAAGCTCGCCAAGATGATCGCGGGTGTAATTACACTGATCGGGCAGCGCGTTCTTGGAGTTACTTTCACACCGTGAGGGCATTCTATCGCCGACCCGTCGAACGTATTAACGCACCAAACGATGACTATGCCGCTCGCGTCTCTCACGTGGCATCTATGAATGATAATTCTTTCGTCCCATAAACTATTAATTACAACCACTTCGAGAAGAATGGACAAATCCGGAAGCCGTATTTGCGACTAGCGGACTCTGACTGCCATCGCGGTTTCTTCTTTTCGATCTGTAGTGTACGCAGTATTATTTACTTACAGAGGCTCGTCCTGGGCCTCCTTTAAACGTTGGGACATTGAATGGCCGGTCGAAGAGTGTAAATATAGGAATGGGTGGTCGATCGAATACTTATGAGAGAGTTAAGAGTTAAATCGAGCGCTACCTGAGCCAATTGTTTTAATTATTTGGACTTTATACAGGAGATTTAAATTTGTTAATTTAAAGGTGTTCTTTACATGTTCTTCTGAATCGAAGTCAGTGTCTTTAAGTTCTTTAATATATATTTAATACCATTCTACTTGCCAGTGGCAACATAACTATTAGAGTAACAGTCCCAGTGATCGGACACTTGGCCAAATTTCTTTTTAATTGAGGAAACAATGTGAGTTTTGTGAGATCTATCTATGGTCAGGTCATATTTGACATATGGTTGACATGACTGAGGAGCTAAGAAAATTTATTGACAAGATTAGATGTTAGAGAAAATAAATCTAGACGATGCTCTTGAATTTTAACAATTGTCTAAAAACAAAGTTTCGTGGAAAATTTTAAGGGTTTGGTCTAACAATTAACGCGTCAATGTTTACGTAAATTGCTATTTGCTTGGGTTTCGAAGTTTCGAGACCACGAAACTCGGGACATTTTGAGTTTCGACGAGTTTCCGGGATTTCGAGTGCCCCGTCCGTAGTCAAAACGCCTAGCAAAGATTGCCATCGAGCAGGAATTTCATCCGACGACCGGCTGAATGGGTTCACCTCGGCTCTCGGTGTTTAGGCCGGAGGCGCTATAGGTGGTCCACGGTCGGCAGGTTGCGCGCTATCTCGACTGAACTGGTGCAAGTTCATTCACCCACGGTTCACACCTCACTGGGCACAATGCCGAGCGTACCGCAGGCTCCTGAGTACGCTGTACTTTTGTCCTAGCCGAGATTAGCGCGAGTATCCCCGACTAAGTTAGCCAGATGCCCGGAATTCAACGGCGATTAACATACCTGCTAAGGATTCACACTACGCTGAAACGTCTTGGACCTGCCTTAACAGTCGACATTTCGCTAGTGCTCTACGGCTAGAATTCTTCCCAAGTCATACATAAATTAGCATAAACGTCTCGAGCACTCTCGCGTCACCTTCATGTTTTTAAATGGAACCGTGTACTTTTGCTACGCCCATCTCGTTGCGTGCCAAGACGAGTTCTAACGACGCGGACGAAGCGTGCACTTAAGGATTTTGCTTTTTTACGCGATCGAACAATCAAGTTTTCGTTTTTGCGATTTGTTGAAACGTATTGCCCCTTACCGTTTGCGACCCAACATTGAATTTAGGCGTTAATTACTGTCTTTTGTCACATTTACGTTGATAAACACATTTAGAATTGTATCGTTGGTTAATTCAACGTGTCGACGATGTAGAATTTTTTTTTTAAATTTTATTCGTTAACTATCAAATTTTTATCCTCATCTTTTGACGAGAAACATCATCATTGTATTTTAATTCGTTACAAGACAAGTTTCTCCAATTATTGCAAGGTATAATTCTCAGAAGAAGAAGAAATTTAATTTGCCAACAGCATTGAACGAACGATGTCAAGTTTGGATTATCGTGGTCGGCTACCATTAAATTAATTGTGTATTCTGGAAGAAATTACAAGCGTTGAACAATTAGAAGACAAATTAGTTTACCGTTTGATAAATTGAAACGCCAGAATACGCCTGAAAGTATTCGTCATTTAAACTACTTTAAAGTATCTCGGATTACCTTTCGTAGCTTTCCTTTTATTTAAATCGAAAGTTTTATCGCTGTTATTGAGAGAACCTGTACTATCCTAAAGCGTCTCCGTCGCCCCACTCCGGAAATCCTCGACTCGTCTGGTTCTGTTTCTGGTTGCATAATCGTAAATCGGTATCGCGAAACAACAGCAACCGATGCCCGTTCGGTCGATTCCAGATTTACCCCGGTACAGATAAACAGGTGTAAAATTTTATCGCGCGCGTATACCAGGTTCGCGCGCTCGCGAGCACAGTATATTAAATCCAACACGAAAACTCGTTACGTCGCAGTCGACTTAAAGGTGAGCATCATTAGCGACACGGTCCATAACTCTGCTTAAAGCGCAACGCTCTTCTATCCCGTTCCCTCTTTCTCCCTCTGTTTCATTTCGACGCGAGTTGCACGCACACGCGGCGCAAGGTGCGAAAGGTTTGAGTATTTTCTAATGAATGATTATCGCGAATCGGTTCGAGAGTACCCGTCCGTAACCCCTGGTTATCGGAGCGGAGTTATCGGCTAACAAGTTGTACCCCATAGAAACATAGTAATCCCCATTCCGGTGGTAGAGATAAGAGCACCTTGCTGCGCTCCAAGTAACGCTGTACTCGCAGCAACGTTGCCCTATCTCACCCCTACGTAGCATCGTACTCGATCTGATCGCGAGTTCGAACAAACGAACGAGGCTTGAATTTGTTTCCCATTAAAATTTCCTCGTTAAAAAATCACAATTTATTATTAAATTACAAATCTCGATATCGATTCTATGTTGCTTTACCTATTTCTATATTATGTACTGTATATTGTTTATTTATAAGTATTTGTGGCGACCTGAGAAAGCATTAAGGATTCGGGCTATGTGGTAAACACCGTTCTCGAAGAAAAGTAAAGGACGATCGGGAAAGGTATTTAAGGACAGGGACCCGAATCGCTCGGGTTAGTTGGTCAGAAGCAGCAAAGCGATTAGAGCCCTACGCTATAAAGTGGTGACCCCGACGTGATCGACCTCATTCCTGTGCCGCTCATCACCCAGTTCAAGCACGGGTCTCCCCAACGTAGAGAGGCAAGTACACAAACCATTGAGGTAGAAGCCAAAGAAGATATTCTACTGCTTCAGTTCCCTTGTATCCTAACATTGAGGATCTCAGCACTCCATCGAGCAGCACTACTGAATGTCTGCAGCAGTTTGTAAGGACTCCAGAGATAGTAAAAGTCAAAGGAAACTCAAAGACAAAATGGCCTCGAACGCAGTAAAAGATCACTCAAGGTAAAGAGTATGCCATTTCAGAACTGGGGCTCGATAAGGATAGAGTCTGAGCTTACTACGATACGCTTGATCTGAAACTGATTGAATCCGAGAAATTAAGGTTGGAATTGCTGGCTCATGTCATGCAATATGAGGTATTTAACCCGAGAGCAATGTTCGGGCTCTGCTATTGCTTCATAAAAGCGTTTTTCAAAATGTAAGAGACTTATAAAATAGATATAATCTTATTCAAAGATATATAAATTTACTGTACCACTTACGGTTATTTATGAGAGCCTCGACTGATCGCTTTAATATTCTTAAAATATTCCACACAGAATAATGCTATCTTCATTTACATTTACTCCATTTAGTCAATGGCAGATTTTTTATCCGCAATCTATTAATAGTATTAAATGAGAACAAGAGTAATCCTCGAATTGTACAGGAAAGAATTTATCACAACTTTTGACGAGAAATTTGTTCCACTAACTCTGTTTGCAGCTGTTGCTACGTATTGCTACAGGTAGGCAGACAGTCGTTCCCGTTTACGACGATACCACGGTGCAGGAAGGAAGTGAGAGAACCGTACAGAACCGTGCCAAAGCAGAGGAACGGCTAGTGCCTAACATTTTCCTAAATCGCGACTCGATTATTTTGTGTTCGCGTTTACAATTATTCGCACGTACGCGAAAGTATCGGCCAATATAACACACAACTAACGATAACGATAACGATAGTCCGCGCAACAGTTTCCCCTTTTTAAACCACTGTCGTCACCAGCCGTTCGAAAGACTATCGAAACAATTAGATTCATCGTTTAATAGTCCTCTCCCAGTTCTTTTAAGAAAAATTTAATCATCTGACATTCCAGGAGGAAAAAAATATATTTACTACAAAATTTTAATAATTTCTCCCCGTTTGGACAACCGTGTATCTCTCTACTGAATACGAACGTCGCGTCGAGCAAGCGAATAACAAATATGGCGGTCATGACGATTGAATGTTCTATCGCTCTTATTAGAAAGCCTCGTATTTAGATTTTTCGCGACGCCTTTTCTTACGCGTGATTTACCAGCACGCGGCAGATCGGGAAGAGAAATAAAGCAGACACATAGCCCTCGGGGAATCATCAGGAAAGAGTCATTACACGCGCGCACCTTTCATAATAGACGTCCACGCGCGGATCGATGCGAGTGTGTTTTGCCTCCTCGGTCACGGTGGCCCTTTTTAAAACGTGAAACGCGGCTCGACCGATCTGCTTCCACGCGAGACCAGGTGATTTTGATTCGCTGGCTCGCAGCGGGACGGCGATTACCATGTCAGACGGTGTAAAACATTTTTTTGACAGGTGATAGATTAGCGTTCTTTATGCGAACGGGTGTGTTGCAGGCCTGATGTACAAAATCAGTTTAAAGAGTTTCGTCTTAGGGTTACTTAGCGGGCTACCGTACTTTCGTGCATACTTGTTGCACAACGTGTCAAGAAATTACGTGTAAAAACTATCGCGGTCGGATTGCACGCCTCTGGATCGCCGGAGCCCCGTTAAAATGATTTACGGTTATTCTTATTTTTTATTCAAACTTACGTTGCTCATATTTATTGTAATTTTTCCTTCTTCGTTCGATACTTTTCCTCCTGACGTGATAAAAGAATGCAACGAATCTTAAAAATTACGATAGTTGAGGCAGAATGAAACTATATAAATTTCGTGCTTACTAACGAGGATAACAAAAAACTTTATAGAAAGAATGTTAACAAATGGTCTGAGGCAAGTATAGTTACCGACTTACGCGACCATTGATCACCTCCTCGATATAGCAAGTTTTAATAACAAGTTAAGATTGATTACATTCTAGGTACATATCCTTTTCCTGATATTCTAAACCACGTGTTACTAAATTCGCTACAAAACTTCAAACCGGATGAATCCGGAACCAATTTCTTTTGGATTCTGATCACAAACCAGTGTGCCATAAAATTTTGTAACTTTCGACGAAACACAGCAGTTTACGAGTACAGAAACGAAGAAAAGAATGGTGATGTTCCTCGCATATTCAACTACCTCAGCAAAAATATTGTAATTTACGTGAAATTTTTAAAATCGCCTTATGTCCGGCTTTTGGGGGCAAACACCCCACTGTGCGCCCGTCGTCTGGAACGTTTGCCCAGAGGGACAAGAAATTTCGCAAACAGTCAGCCAGGCGGCGAGACCGACAATCTGCGCAATTCCAACTGCGGCAAAAGCGACCGACATTGAATGTACTCCGCGGAGCTCTCAAACAAATTAACGCGAGCGCAAACACTGACGCAAGCAGCCAGAGCGGCGATGCGTGTTCCTGCCTCGTCCAAGCCGAACGTCCATTCACTGGGCAGAGATGACAGAACGATGGACGGGCCCCATTGAGCCTTTACTAGGAAACCGCTCTCAAACATTTGATTTGACACTTCTGTGACGTTTTTCGCGGCGGCGCATAATGGCCGTTTGCTCATTAGGGAGACAGGTTAAAACCTCGATCATTGCCACCGTGAACGGGCTGCCCAGCATGAACCTGTACGACGCGATAAAATCCTCGGTAGCCGGTGAAAAGCGTCCTTTTCAATTCGTCCCCTGTACCCAGTGCCTTTGTGAACGCTTGGAGAACCACCAGTCGATCAAAGACTCATTCTCCTTGGATCGAGGTCTTATCAAGCCCAGTCTCTTCGAGCCGTTTCAACGGTTACTTTCCTTATGCTGCGAATAATTGCGCTTTCTATGGAATTCCACGCGTAATTCACGGTCGTACCAACGAACATCGTGTGCATATTGCTCGAGACTTAACGATCGTACGATTCTCGGCGCGGGAAGTTTCGTAATTTTTGTCTATTTTACCACAGCCGAAAGTACTCGTATCCTTACCGGTCGCAAATATTGAGTCAGCCTGGATGTTGATATTAGGGCAGACTTTTTTATTGTCTCAAAACTATTAACACCATTTTTACACTGTTCTTTTTAATTCACCTAATAATTATAAATTTTTAATAGTATATATTTATATCTGTTAAACGCCTATCGTTTTAACGAGTCAGCGCCAAGAAGTACCAAGAAATAGTAGAATTATGATAGATAAACGTGACCGTAATGTATTTTGATGGAAGTTTATCGCAATTCGGTTCTACACAAAGGAATTTTTACCTTCTTTTTACTTCCTCTTATCCGCCAACCTCTTGGTTTTCTTATGGCACAATGCATACTGTCTGGGGTACACATAGAATGACCTTCCTTTCTAAAAGTGGCTATAAATTCTTCACCTCATCCGCCTCGTGACCTCATTGGCGAAATATCGTAAAACCAAATACAATGATAGATAAGCTTGGTATTAGATCAACGACTTGCGAACACATCATCGATAAATAGTTCACGGTAAAGAAACAGATCTAAAGCAATCAGTAAGACGAAAGCTATTTCTTTATCTTTTAATCTTCTGAATGTACAACATTTTTTATTATTAGAAATACGCATGTATATTCTTTCAATCGTAGAACCTGGCATGACCGATCTTGGACTCGTTGAATTCATCAATCCGAATGCAAACGATCCAAGTCTTGCTTAAAATAAACCAGATTCGTTCACGACACTTGATACAAACGATCTGAGACTGGTCGAACACAATATAAATGACCTCGAATACGTAGAATTCGAAACACGGTAATGATTTTACAAGTCATGAATGTAAAATAAAATTTTGAGATATTGCAAATGTAAGAGAAAATCAACTTTAAAATTGATTGGATACGCGTGCAACATAGTGCAACTTGGACATCGGGACAAGTAGAAATAGTAAGTAATGGACAGACGTGCTAGACAGATGTATTCATATGTATTCAATCGCACGTGTATCTCATAAATATTCAAATTCAATTATTTCGAAAATGAAACGTTCCACGAAAAACATTTTATTTTTAAACAAATATGCCGGATAAAAACGAGGAATTGGACCATTTTATGAGGGAATCCTCACTTTACGGGATTAAGAAATAACTTTCTCAACAAAATATGCGTTGTTTGCATTTCGAAACATTAAAATCCTCCAATCCGTTCAGGAGTTATGATATTTTAAACATATGCATAATTTCTGAACTCACATTACACTTTCGATAAAGAATTTTTTTCTCAAAATTGCGTAAGATTTCGGGGTATGTCTATTTACCAAAAATTATAGCAATCGACCCCACTAGCTAAAAATAATTTTTTCGGAACGATTTGAAATTTTTTTTTTTCGTCGAAAAATTTAGGCATCTACCTGTCGATTTTTCTTAAAAATTCCTTTTTCATTTTTAGTAATTTTGTTTGACGCCCTACAGAAAAGTTGTCTAATACTTTTTTGTAGGTACCCATGAACTCTACTTCAGAAAAAAGTTTCATTGAAATATATTCACTATTGTAGGAGTTATGGCTATTTGAAAATTGGACCACTTTTATGGGGTTTTTCTCATTTTGCGGGGTCATGGACCAACTTTTCGAATATTTTTGCGATTTGTACATATTCTCCACCAAAATACGCGTAGTTCGCTTTTTTAAACATTAAAATCGCCCAATCCGTTCAGAAGTTATGACGTTTTAAAGATTCGCATGAAAATTCGAGCAGACATTTCTGGCCAGAAACTATATTTTCGGTAAGGAATTTTTTTCTCGAAAATGCGTAGGATTTCGGGGATATGTCTATTGACCAAAAATGGTTATAATTGACCCCCGCAACTAAAAATAATTTTTTCAGAATGATTTGAAACTTTTTAATTTTGCCGAAAAATTTTTGCACCTACCCCCTGACGATTTTTTTTAAAATTCGTTTTTGATGTTTAGTAAACACAACCATGGGCGATGTAGTAATACAATTTACTAATAAAAAATACAATTCATATCATTCTTACGCTTTGTTTGTCAACTGTTTAGTATCGACGTCACTGCTGGTTGCATGCGACCGTGATTTCTTTGTTTGTATAAAATATAAACCGTAACATTCACCGAGAAATAATCGGGTAAATATGCCGATTTCGATGTGTTTTTAACATTCGTTGTTAAACTTTGCTAATCAATATAGCAGAAATGTTTAAAGCGTCCACATCTTTTCACGTTAAAAATTGTCTGTCACGCCCCCTTAATGGTTTTCTTCAGTGTGCAGTATTTAAGTCTATTGGCTACTTCTTGTCCGTATTAATAATAATGTCCGATGTTGCAGCGACCAAAACGCGTACATTGACAGCCCGTACGGTGTGTGCACATTCCTCGAGTTTAATTGCCTTATATCGTGCTTCGGCTATGTTAACCTGTCACACATACGTAGTGTTCTATACGAGAATACTTGGACTTTATCGCAGTGTCGGTAAATAATGTGTCTACCGGTATAATGCGTTTACCACGGTATCCCGTGGTTCGGGATCACAAGGGCTATGTTTCAGTAATCAACATTTTAATTATCTCGTCCAATTTCCGAGAATATGTCACGAGCATGACTGAGAAGATCGTCGGTTTCGAGCGGACCGCCTATCTGTATGAACACCCCAACGCCACCCCTGCGCGAACATTGTTGCACGGGTTATTTACTGCCAGTCGATTCGAACACACAAGCTATCGCAGAAGAGCTGGTAGATATCTATAACTAGAGTTAATTGCACGATACATTGATGCGCGAAAATGTTGATTTCGTCTTGCGTGTGGGTGGAATTGAACGTACGCGATTAAAGTTCAAGTGAAATAGCACGTTTGAAAGTAATGCGATATAAATCTTTATTAGAAGGTAAAGAACAAAACGAAGAAGGATACTGACTCACGCTTACTTTGGAAGGTAGTTATAAGCTAACGGAATATACAGTGCGTAGTCATGGATATATCAACCCTGATAAACTCCCCAAAGTCGTAATAAAGTTTTTACTGCCACGTTGACTCTTAATCTCAACAAAGTCAATTTAAACAAAACATTATGATATGATGTTTTACACACCAACCCAGAATATATGCCTACTTTATTTCCGGTACTTCTTATTTCGAAGGTATGTTCAATAATTTACGGGTTATCCGAATAATATAATCCGAATTCGGGTCGAGAAAACGTGCTAATTTAAAAGAGGGATATTATTTTGATTAAACTAACAATAAGTGTGTGAGAGTGATTTGTAGAACACTAAAGACCGACACGATTTGGTAACATGTATTTTTCAAGAACTCGGTAACGACTGGCACTTAAACGTTCCGATTATAAAAACGCGGTCTCGGCGTGGGCGTATTAAAACGTTGAAAGTGAAATCTGAGGGCTCGTTGGATAGAAAGACTCCAAGTCCACCTAATGGCCAAGATTTACGTTGTACAGAAGTGGGGGTGGTTCTCTACCGAGCAATTCTAATAACAAATGACCTGGTCCGCGTCAGGAACGACAGCTCGTCTAGGTTAATGTCTGTTGCGCAGATGTGGAAACAATCTATGAACGTCGTTGCAATAAAATTTAGGATACCAATTAAAGTGACCGGCACGGAGAGGTTACGAGGGGCATGCAGTCGAAGAGCTCCTTAATTCTTCTAGTAACGCGAGTAAATAGTAAAATTCCATCGTATAACGCTATTGATCTTGTTTAACGCTCTATAACGCCATGAAACTTTGAAGTTATATACCCGTACGTTTATATTTTACAAATTTCATTTCATTTACTACTGTGCGCCATTGTTACGTCCAGCCACATGTCAGGAACAAGAATTTCGTATTTCATCTTTATAGAAAGGAAACAGGCGTCGAGACAATTTTTGTTCTAGAAATACAGACCACTACTTTAATACGTTCCAAATACTCCACAGAAGTAAAAGGATGCCTCTATAATAAAAAAGAAATAATCATGCAATATACAAAATTGTACTTTTCTCGATTTTCATTTTATCTTTATAATGGATCCTTCAGATTTTTCATATTAAAACGAGCCCAAAGACGAAATAAACTCATTAATCTTTTGTATCGCATTTTTAATTGCTTCGTATCTTTTTAGTGTATTTAACATTCTTCGTGTATTTCCTTTTTCTAATTTTCAAACTTCGTTTTTCACATTTTCGAGGAAGTATGGTTAGTCCTACGTATGAACATTTAATGGCCAGGCTTGCAATATTCGTTTCGTCGATACAGCTCCAGGAGTGGGCGGGGATGGTTTCGCGAACAATATCGAGGAAAAAGGTAGCGAATGTGGTTGCGAGAAAAGTAAAAGGATTTCCAGTGCCACGGACGGCAGGAGGTGGAACTAAGAGATCGTCCTTATAAACGACGAGTTTATAACGAAGAATTTGATCGCTAATAACGCAACGAGACGAGAAAAAACGATAATGGCCGATACGATTCAATAAATTTATGAAACGTCAGGGCGCGATGCAAATATGCAATTACGTCAGCTCGTTGAGGCTATAAAGAACACGTGTGAACCAGAGACACGTTCACCAGTGACTTTACACGAACATCTCCGAATCACGCTCACGGCCGACACCTTTCCCGCTCGTTCTGTGCCTCTAACGATATTGCCAATCGATTATCTCTGAGAATCGATGCGTGATTAATTACTGTAAGGGTATTGATATTTAATGAACCGTGCCTGCACGATATATTGAAACGTAACACTATTTCTTGACAGGGATAGTGATATATTACTAATTGCTTCCGCGTAATGGATTTTCCCTAGTAAACGCCCGTTAGAAACAGGTGCTTAGACAGATTTCTATGTATTTGCGTTTTCTTTTATGCAGACTTCACTTCATAGGGCAGTAAATGATTTTTGAGATAACGTAAAGTACCGTAAACAGGGTAAATAGAAACATTTCTATAAAAAATCTGAGTCGATGAAACTTGAATCGGTGTAAGAGTGTTCGAACGATGGGGATCGTGAAAAATAAATGCAAAAGAAAGAACATAATTTTGTCATACGAAGCTTCATTTTTGAAAAAAACAACTTTGGAATTAGAATGGATTTAGCTGGCGCGTCTGTCCATTACTGGCTGTTTCTACTTATACCGATGTCCAACTCGAACTCTATCGAATATGATTTAACTTTACGTCTGCCCATTACTCACTGTTTCTACTTTTGCTGATGTTCATGTCCCTGCTACACGCAATATTTTCAAGCTTCATTTCCTTTAAAATGAAGCTTCGTATGAAAAAATGTATTAATTTAAGAAAGTTAAATAAACTGCTACCTAAAATGAATTTAACATTATATTAATAAATGTTCGATACTATAAGACATTTTTAATTGATGTTAAATACGTAGTAATATGCAAAACTATTGGTTCACTATTACGGACCGTAGTTGTAAATAATCTATTTTATTATAAATTTATAAAAATTAAAATTGTACTGTAAAAATGGTAAATTACGGATAAGATTCGTGAAATTAGTTAATGTCATAAAATATTTAATGAAAACCTTAGAACAGTACAATATTATTTACGTTATCATTTGTATCAAACAATAAAAATCCACGCGCGACCTCGCCGGCTTCCGAAAATTCTCAATACCTCGAAAATCGGACCACACGACACGTGCCATAACCGCTACAATCTATATTTACGATACGAGATATCAATGATCGTAATAATGATTATGGTAAAACTATCACAATCACGTTTATCTCGCACGGCTTCTTTTATTTGCAATTGTCGTTCTTAGTAATTCCTGTGAAACTTATCAAAACAAAGTACTCGTTTCTTAATATTGTATACCTGGAGAAACATAATTTATACACCTTAATGATGATATTTTCAAAAATTATTTATCAACGTTTCTTTAACTTTCACTTTTAAGGAACATGAATAAATCAGTATAATGCTTTATTTATGCGACACACCTGTATCAATTTATTAATGTCAATGAACTTATTTGGTAATTTTGGTCTTCCAGGTTTTTTTTAGAAGAAGAACTATATTTTCCAATTAATCTTCACGTTATCTTCTTTACCCCAAGAGAATCGAGAAAAAACAAAGGAAATGTACAATTTACGCTGAATATTTTCGACACGATGGTTATATATCGTCCAAAGAAAGCTTTATCGCTAAAACACTTTCATAAAAGAGATTATCTATTTAAAAATACACAATGTTCATTTTTAATTTTTGTTTCCAGGGTGACAGCGGCAGTCCACTGGTTTACAATGGCCACGTTATTGGTGTCACATCTCGCGGTATTCCTTGCGCAAAAGGATTCCCAGATATTTTCACCAGTGTTTACGACAACCTTGATTTCATTCGTACAAAAATGCAAACCTAATTTCAAGAACCTATCATTTAAACGAATCATTTAAACACATGAAATAATCATCGCGAAGTAACAATGTAACTTGATATTGTAAACATCGTTAAACAAACACTAACTACATTTCGTTCCTTTAAAATTTTCCTCTACGACTGCCTCCTACTTGAGAACAAGGAAATTCTTAATCCATAAAAATGTTACTTCGGCCAAACTACAATCGTGACGAAATACTACTTTTGTGTTGATTATGCAATAAACAAAATATACAAAATTATTTACTTATGTATAAGAATTCTGTAACCTATTTTTCCAATAAACTTCAACGTCTTCAAGATTTTGCTGTCTCGTTACTGCACATCCAATAGAAGTGTTTGTATTACTAGAAGTGCAACAAAAATAATAATATAAACAAGCAAGTGGTGATTTTATGTACAAAAATAAATCGAGAATGTGAAATAAAATTTTTTTGGATGAAATGATTTTTCCAAAAATAGAATGATACTTTAATATAAATATATTAAAATGATTAATATAAATGATACTAAAATTGTAGATACTATAAATATTAAATAATTAAAGATAACACGGATGTGCTTGGTTGGGAAATATTCTCCGTCTCGTAGATAAATATTAATGCGTAGACCTAAACCTATGATTTAAATTTGATACCATAGATTTCCATCGTTATCAATACTAATTATGAAATCAATATCAAACCATCCGTAAATCAATTGATAAAATCGATAGCAAAGTAATATATAAAGCTTAAATAAGTAACCATCTCTATCATTGCAGTAAACAACCTCCATAATGTCTTCCAACCTCGTGTTCCTTCTTATATTTGCAATTGCCGCTTCTGGTAAGTTCCATATATGAACATATTTATCAACATAATGTAGTACATTATTGTAAAATGGACCATTACTCTTTCCTTCAATTAAACACATTATAATTTACGTACCTTTGCAATTTTAATTTATACTTTTTAATGTTAACCCTTATACAAATGTTATCGTTTGCAAGTAAACACCATTTCCATTGGAAAAATTACAACTTCTTCCCCTTCGTGCTAATAGTTCCGATAAATACTACTAAATTGCATTTACATTTACCAAATCTGCTGCTATGATTATTTCGAACAGTTTTTGCATTTCAAAAAGTTTCCAAAAGGGGATTAGACTTTAGAATTACATCTTTCACTGTCTGTAATTGTTTACCATTGACTCTTGCGATATAGAACATAATATATCTCGCAGTTACTGTTTTTACAGTAATGGCTTTCATTAACAATTAACATATTTTTATACGTGTCATCTGCTGGGCAATAAATGTGTGGTGAATTCTTATGTGGTGCTCTTTGATAAATTTCCATCTCCTGATATGGATTGAAAGGATCGATCGATACCAGAAATCACAATTTTTTTTCTACAAGTGAACGTTTTTTTTCATGCAGTGAGCGCCGAGTTTCCTCAGGAGTTAATAGTTGCCGTCTACGCCGACAACAAGGAAATTGCCAATGAAACGCAAAAGCTAGTGGACACACAAAATGGCGAGCGAATAGTCGGTGGAATTAACTCCCAACCTGGTCAATTCCCCTATTTAGTGTCTTTGAGAGTACAGAACAGACACATATGCGGAGGTTCTATACTTAATAACAATAACATCCTCACCGCTGCACACTGTGTGACTGCCGCTGCGCCAAACATAAATCATATGACCGTTGTAACTGGAACCGTCTCTCTTAATCAGGGTGGTACCTCCTACCCAGTGATCTCTATGTATTATATCAAGGATTATGATGGTTCTAGAGACTTCGGTATAGTCAGGGTAAGAATCACTTAAGATATTAAGATATTAAGTGTAGGTACTAAAATCAATAAAGTATTATGTCAAGTAACAAGTCCGACGATGGCGATAAAATAAACTTGTCAAGTTAAAGCATCGTCTGACGAGTGATTGCGATCAGTTTTCGTTGAGTTATGTAATACATGTACACGTTAGAATGGACGAAGGTAATAAGAAAAAAGATTTGCTTTGAGCGTAGAGAAAGCAAAAAGTACGCGAGTTCGGATTTTAATTAAAATATGCAAACCGATGGAGTATTTAAATTATCAAATACTAGCTGTCTTCTTACAATTTGTTTAGTAAACGATAACACGTCCCGTACAATTTACGTTATATTTTAATGTATACGTATTTTTGCAGATTTCCGGCTTGATCAATTACAACGCTTATCAACAACCAATACCGCTTGCCACTAGCAGGCCACCAGCAAATGTCCGCGCTGTTACAAGCGGATGGGGTTTGACGTCCACTCCTCCAGGAAGTGTTCCTAATAGACAGCAATTTTTGAATGTCAATATCATTAGCACAGAACATTGCAGGAATGTATTCAGTGATATAACTACGGAGATCTGTACCTTGAATGTTGTCAACCAAGGTGTATGCAGCGTAAGTATCATGAAACAACTCATTTTACCACTACGAAGTCTCATCGCCAAATTAAACGGAACTTAAATCTTTATTAATTACCCATGACAGTAGCGAAATAATATCATTACCAGATCTGTTTCGGAAAGTTATTGATTGGAAATTTTTAAAAATGGTAACTGTATTATAGAAACTCGCGATAACTGATTAGAGAGAATTGGAAACTTAATCGATTCGTTAATCAAATTCAGTTATTACAGATTTCTGCAAAAGACCCTTATTTCGTACTACAAGATTAGTTAATAAAACTTATGAGATTTATATTATTAATTCTACTTGTATGTTTCTCTTTTGTTTTTTCCAGGGTGACAGCGGTGGTCCACTGGTTTACAATGGCGCGCTTGTTGCTGTCACATCTCGTGCTGTTCTTTGCGCAAAAGGATATCCTGACATTTTCTGCAGTGTCCCCAACAATCTCGACGTCATTAATGCACTACTTAATGCGTAGTTTCTAGATATTCACTCTACATCCTTTTGTTTACATAACGATTTTATTTAATGATAACAAACTGAAAACATCCATAACTGTTTTGATTAATCGAAGATATAAAAAAAGTTTTCTTTTTAATAAAATACGCGATACATCAACTTATAGTGGGGCACAAGAGCATCCTTTATAAATACTATTCAATTTATCTTCACCGAATATTTGACTCGCTAAAGAAAGTGTCCGAATATTCGATTATTAAAAAATTCTATAACTAAACCCAATTTTATGTAATATAAATAGCTTCGAGAATTATTTCACCCAACGATAATCAACGCGTTAATGACTAAAGAGATAAGGTGCCATAAACTCTAATAATTATCGCGCATCTTTTGATGATAAGGTGTTATCACTTTACGTGTTTTGTTCAAAACGAATGATAAAAATAGAATTATGAATTAAATGAAATTATTTGTCTATGAACGGATGTGAAAATGACGAAGAATGGAACGATGGTTTTGAACTTTCGATAGAGCCTTCGAACATTATTTAACGTGTTATAAATTAATGTATCTGAATTGGGAATAAAGAGATCCATAAAATTTCGTTTGAGAGTCCTTTGACACTAATAATATTTTGCAGTTATAAAATATCTGTTTTGAAAAATGATTGTAAAATTGCAATGTGTTTAATGTATTTAAAGTGTATAAAGTTGTGGCTAACGTAATATCCTAAAGTCATTGTTATGATATTTTTAATTTTTAATTTGTCGTCGCAATTATGTAATCGGTTTCCATTATTGCAGCACAAGCCCATTTACGTCACCGTATGATTTTTAATCAAACATAACTTCAAATATTTACATATTACTGCGTTAAAACAAATGAATAATTAAAACTGATCCATTTAAATACTACTAAAAGTTTAGTAATCGCATTACATACATGGAAACTTTTCTCTTCAATTAAGTGTAAAGATTTGTTTCGTTATCATTAGTCCCATCTGTTACTCAAGGTTCAGGACAAATATCACAGCAATATATAAACTGTGTCGACATAATGAATCTCACTTTCAAAAACAGTGCAATAGGAATATCAATCATGTTCTGCAATCTCGTTAGTCTTCTCTTACTTGTCATAACTTTTGGTAAGTGCGTAAAATAGATTTTAACACAAAATACCAGTTGTCGGTTATACTAACAATTGTGTTAGCTTTATTACATTCGAAAATGTAATATCTTGCAAATCACTTCTTATGAATCCTGTATTTACGTACCTTCCAAACGTAAGACAGAAAAAATGCTCTTATAAATAATTAACATAAACGATTTAAACGTTTAGAAAATTAGGAAGAAAAAGGAGGTCTGCCAGGTTTTTTAAACAGAGGATGATATCTTTTTTTAGTACATATAGTACAAAATCGAAGTAACTTAGAACACACGTAGTACCAATTTTTCTTTTCGCCTTAACTCTATAACTATGCAACAACAAAAAATAATAATCCTCCTTTTTCTTCCTAACGATCGTCCAAAAAGAATTTGTTTATTTTAAACATTTACTTTACAACAAAAGTGAAGTCGATATTTTCGTTAGTTTCTAAGAGATGTATGTTGCTTGGTACGAGATTAAAAATTCTTTGGCCATTTTCTTGTGTTTTTAACTCTTATAATAATATTTCTGAATGTAGTTCATTCATATTTCGTTCGTTTAAGGTAACGGAAAGTGTAAAAATCAATTCGAAAAAAGGAAACTGAACGCTTCGCGTTGATACCCTTTTTGTGAAATGATCTTTTTCATTTTCAGTAAGCGCCGATGACACGGAGAAGCTGGTCGGCGGTCACGATGCACAACCTGGTCAATTTCCCTACACCGTGTCCATCAGATATCAGGATTCACACATTTGCGGTGGTTCCATTATCAGCGATCACCACGTCCTTACCGCTGCACATTGTGTGAAAGACCTCATTAACTATATAAATGATGTGTCTGTTGTCACTGGTACTATCTACCTTGACCGGGGTGGCGAATTCCACAGAGTGGCTAACATGTTTGCTCACCCGCAATACAATGGCTACACGAGCGTCGACAACGATGTTGGTGTAGTGAAGGTGAGAGAACTTTGCACGAGGAATCAGATATCGCGCGATATAAATCAACCTCTGGTCAATCTTGAGATTCAATGTTCCAATAAGATGGATAAAATTCACTTGAAATAGAACGCAAAACTACACCAGATCATCTGGTACTCGTTATCTTATTTTGATGACGTTATACGCGAATCACAATATCATTTCAACAACCGCCAGGATTGCGTTTAGTGAAGTTGTAGCATGCTTTGCTAGGTGCAGATATTGAGAAAGATCGTAGGAAGTTAGAAAAAGAAAGGAGAGGGGAGCGTTTGACGACGGGGTATTGAGTAATCGGCCGAGGAGTGTGTACTTATATAGCAACGGAGGGATCGGTCAAGCGCTTGCGAGAGAGACAAAAGAGTAGCCCTCTGGTGGCGAGTACGGGAGGTGATTTCACAAAGTGAATACGATATTAGCTTCGAGACAACAGTTTGTGGTTTGTTGGAACAAACAAGAGACTCGGTAAATAGTTTTAGCAGAAGCGTGGTACCATCTTTAAGCCACAATTCGGAATTTGCGTAACTCAAGACCATGAATAGAACTTTATTAAAATAAAAATTTTGCATAGCATTCTATTCGTTCAACGCTAAGCATCGTTCGGTTTCATAATTGAGATTACAATTTTTATCAAACAAATAACACATCCATAGATATGTATCTTGCCTTTTATTATTAACCCTTTGCACTCGGAGACTTTTCTTCGACCACCTACCACCAACTTAAATACACTTTCTTACGAAATAGATAGTAAATGTCCAAGTAAACGTATCTTTTCTTTACATTCTCCGCTTATGTATTTTGTCCTATATAATCACTTTAAAGCAATAATATCGTTGTGTTTTCTTAGAATGTACATCCAAATTCTTTGCTGGATATCCCTTCAGAGGGGGCAGCCGAGTGCAAAGGGATAATATAAGAATTTTGCTTATTTCAATGGATTTTAACGCCAATTTGAATTTTTGCAGCTAACTCTCCCCATCGTTTTCAACGCGTACCAAAGACTAATCCCACTTCCCACTGCAGACCCACCCGCGAATAACTACGCTGTCGTATCCGCATGGGGTGGTACGGCTTCTCCTCCAAACGACACCCTTTCTAACGTACAGCAATACCTGTACCTCTGGATGATCAGCTTAGACGAGTGCAAAGAATACAAAAATCTCGACGTCCAAACTGACGCTATCTGTACTTACGATGGAGTAGGCATCGGCTTATGCCCCGTAAGTATTAAGAAACTCACATTATCATTTTTACGAGGCTCGTAATCAAATTTCTATATATTACAAACTTAATCCTGTAGACACTTTGTTAGTCAAACTGAAATTTAGATGTTTTTAAAAATTTATGTATCTCGAGTCTAATTGTAGAAAATTACAACGAGCTAAATTTAAAATATTGGCATTGAGAAACATTATTTTAAACGAGTTATTTCAAAAGAGTTAAAGGAAACACAAATTTAAGAACAGCCTAATTATTAGACCTATCGTAACGAAAGAGTTACTGGTAATAAAATGTGTAAAAAAATTAGGCTTTGGCTTGTATAATGTCTCTTAATTTGTCTTTTTTAGGGCGACAGTGGCAGTCCATTGGTCTACAATAACCAAGTGGTCGGTGTTGTATCTCGTGGTGTTCCTTGCGCCCGTGGAGAACCCGATGTTTTCACCGACGTCTACGACACCCTTGATTTCATCCGCGAAGCGATGCTGTATTAATTCATACTAGTGATGCTGACAGTATAACTACTTCTTAATGGTCTACTACTTAGTTAATGGTTATACATGTAAGATAATGTATTGTTTGGCGCGTTGTCAAAAGTATGCTATTTATGATTGCAAGTATTTTTTTTTTACTAAAATCTTTGGAAACATTACGTGGTGGAAAATGGTGAAGAAAGAATTTTGCGTTTTAGGTAGCCAAGTGCCCCAGTTATTGAACCGTGAATATTTTGGTTATGGATATAAGGGTTAAGTGCAAACAGTAAGGCGCTGAGCAGGATACGCATAATTATCAAAGAAACAAGTGATTTTATTGGATATTTTGTCCCGATACGTTCGCAGAAATAACACCACGAGTACAGACATCGCGTGAGTCAATGATATACAGCAGAGGTTCCATAATGGACCCCGCAGACGAGTGGGCCTATCTGGCTGACCCACACAGTCTGCCATACCAAAGACGGCGAGGACAGTGGAGCAGTGTCGATGACGTCATCATCCACTGACGACAATAATTAATCTCATTACGTAGCCGTATACACTAAAGCGATCTTATCGAAGAACTGAAAATTTTGATCCAAGAAATTTGGAATGCAATTTCATACAACTATTTCATATTTTCGATAAGGAATTTTTTTTTCGAAAGTGCGTAGGATTTCGGGGGTATGTCTATTCACCAAAAATTATTGTAATCGATCCCACTAGCTAAAAATAATTTTTTTAGAACGATTTGAAATTTTTTTTTTCGCCGAACAATTTAGGCACCTACCCCCTCTCCTGCCGATTTTTCTTAAAAATGTATCATTGAAATATATTCACTATTGTAGGTGTTATGGTTGTTTAAAAATATAAATACTAATTCGGTGAATAGTTCGTCAACTGACCGCCATCTATAAGAAGGGACGCTAAAATCATCTCCGAATTTTCAAGTCGGTATGGCAGTCAGATTGGGCTACGAAAGTCCATAAGGTGGAAGGTCTTCTCGTATACCTCGTCTGTGATATTATCTACATCACCGATTCCATAAAAGTTTATGTTTTAACGAATCAAAATAAGAACCACGAAAAAAATCAGTACTCTTGTAGCGCACTCTATGTTTAAGGACAATGACTTTGAGAATTATATCGACATCGGTAACAGTAATCAGGCAGTTGTAATCTGTTGGTAACGTTGCAAATGACACGAAAATGGTATGGAATTTTGAGACCCCATAAAAATGAGCCGAAAAAATACATTGGGTGAAAGATCTACTCGTATACTTCGTCTTTGACAATACTCTAGAATCTTTGATGAATCAATGAGAATCAAAAATAATCTAGCGAAAAAGCTCTATATTTATGATGACCTATGCAAGGCGGATCGCAGCCAATTTGCTAATATTATTTAGTTTTTAATTAATAATTGCATTAACCGGCTAAGAGTGATACGATTATTAATTAAACGTTAAATAATATTACCCACCTTAGCCGAATCCCATCCACCCTCCATTAATAAAGAGCTTCTATGATCAACGATCGTTGGTCGAAGAATCAACAAACGAAGAGAGTTGAAAGAATTTTAAAAATTTTTCTTCAAATAAAAATAACTTGCCTAACATAATAGTTAACCAAACACCTGCCTAACTATAAATCTAAATTCTTTTATTATATCAAGAAGCAATTCTAAATTCGCAGCCATTAACTCGATGTTACCCACGAAGAATAACTTTTCTATCATGGGTGACACCGATTACCAGGTCTCACAACGAGGAGGTTGCTGCGAGTGGAGACCCGAAGGGAGATAGATGGAATCAAAGTTCCATCGATCTTCCTTTTACATCCTTAGAAGCTAAATTACTAAACTAGAGAGATAGAAGGAAGCAATGTTCCTTCGATCTTCTAGTGAAGTTGTACCAAGTAATTATTTCGTTTGAAAAGGGATGAAGGTAAATCGAGGGAGTCGCGACGCGACGCGATACGACGCGATGTCGATCAACAGTGATCTACGCAAGGAACGAGATACGCGACACCCGAACCGAGTTACTGGTCAAAAGGGTCAGCTCGTGACTTCGGGATTCATATGACTACCAACCAACTTCAATCACAAATTTGCATAGCAGAATTCAAGAACAGTGGGAACAAATATCTCCAGATTATTGTAAAAAGTTAATAGAAAATATGCCAAAGAGAATCAGTGCAGTTTTGCAAGCAAAAGGGTTATGGACGAAATATTAAAAATGAATAATATATTAAATATTGTCAAATATTGAACGTGGTGCAAAACTGAGTCAATGAGTTCGTATTATTCATAAACAACAAGATGTTAATTACTGAAAGACTTTCTTATATTAATTCTAACTGTTATAAAAATAATTATAATGTCTATTTTTTGTTATTCTTTTATATTCCTAGTCATAAATAATGATTTATGCAAAACTTGTGGTCACTTATGCTCCTTACTGTATGTCTTATTGTATCGACTATCCGCGATGTCCGATTAACATTTATTTTTTTATTTCCTAGTCTTGAGGTACACTCCTTCAAAATGGAGCAAAATGTTAAAAAGATCGTGCATTAAATTTTAAGAGGATCCTTGTAAAAAGGCTTTAATCTTCGACTTGGTCGTGGTTTTAATGGGTCGTTGGTTATTCGCTGGTCAACAACGATTAGGTAACGGTCATCGATGGTCAACAGTGAGGCTGACATCAAGATCAAAGGTCCAGGAATCCAAAAGGTAGGGCCAACCGAAATAGTTGTTCGGTAGACCAAACTGTCTTTAACTGTCAACTTGGTCTCCGTAGCCCCACTCTTCCACCTTAGAAAGAGGTATAAGGAGTCACTGCTAGCGTACTCACTCAGTATCCCTGGGTCTCCCAGGGGAATCGGGTCTCGCGAATTCGGGGGCCTACCTCTGGCCATTAGTGAACTGAGCTGACCAGGAATGACCAGGAGTGACCAATGCTCACCAATGCTGACCAATGCTGACCAATGCTGACCAATGCTGACCAATGCCGGGCCGTTGTGAGTAACAGTAAGAATCCGTGAGTTGCATATGATTTTTATTCCTCCGGCCCCCATGTCGGTTAGGACGAAAGATCCTAACCGACATGGGTGACTGGTTGTATACGTGCTCTCTTTGGCAAGTGTAATGACCGAGTAGTAACACATGTATATTGTTTTATCTTCGGATCTTTTGCTTAAAATTCGAATCTTCTTGCATACCGCGATTTTTAAGATGACAAATGTCATAGTAGATTCAATTATTTTTAATTTGACACTCATTTTAAAATGAATATATAATGAGTACATACATCACTTTCTCTTGTTCGCTCGTTCTCTGGTTCTCGCTTTCCGAGATTATGTCTTGACTGAAAGGACCAGAGAGTTTTGCTCGATCACCTCTGTTTAATGGAATGAAACACGTGATCACCTGTGTAGTAGGTCTGATAACTCTAACCGCTTCAACCCCGGTGCAGCTTGGTTCAGCTTAAGTGGGGCCTTGGCGGAGGGATTATTCTCCTCTTTATCCGGAAAAGAGCATAACCGACGTCGAGAGGTCTTGATTCAGGTCCTTTCTCAGTACTAAGTCGGGTCCTTTTGTAATCGTGTGTTCTCTAGGACCCGGCGGTGTACGTAGAGAAGTAGAGTGACCAGTTTCAACCGTGACTTGATTTTCTGATAATCAAGGCTGGGGGGGATCAATTTGATACCCACACTCACTGCACGCTATGAGCACGCGTCGGGTCGCGTCGCGCTTTATTTAAGCGTGCGATGTTTTTGCACGCCGCGATTTTTAGTATGACAAATATCGTACCGTCGATCGAAAGTAGAGTCATGATTCTAATATCTTTTACTAATAATTATATTCATTTTAAAATTAGTGTCAAATGTGTAGTTTCCGATTGTTCTTTATATTTTTCAGTAATTAAATTCACTTTCATAATTGATTTTACGACTTTGGGTATCTTCGATATCGAAGATAACCAAAGTCTTTCTTTACTTATTAAAATATATCATTAGATTTACGTGCAAGAAGATATTTCGCGATAAATACATTGTAGAATCAAAGTAACATATATTATGTACTATTTTTACTTTGTCACTACACTTGCCTGGAGTTGTAGTATCTGTAGTTTTACGAATGTCAAATTTTTGTTTGTTCTATTTCTAATCTATTAAATTTCTGTTACAGAGCATATTCCTATGAAAGTTGTAGGTTTACAGAAGTAAGAATTAAGAATTGTTACAATTTTGTTTCATATTGTTTTGTTTGTGTTTCAGGAAATCATCGTGGGATAAACAGAAAATACAACAGAAACATCAAGGAAGTACATATTTTAATGTATTTTGTTAAATAATCAGATAGGTAGGATGTGAATTAATTTAGATTTTTAGTTAGGCAGGAGTTTAGTTGTCTGTATTAGCTATTCTATCAGGCAGGCTATATTTTGGTCTACTTCTCTGTTTTGTTGATGGGCATTAACAAATTCTTTCTTAGAAAACTTTTTTGTTGGTTGTTTACTTCGTTGGTTGCATTTCCGTTTATTGTTTCTTCGACCAACGTTATCTATATTAATTATTATGTCAGGCAGGGTTCTATTTAAATAAAAACTCTCGTTTTGGTTCACATACTCCCTTCGTTGGTTGTGCACCTTTCATTGGTTGCACTTTCGTTTGTTGCTTCCTCGACCAACGATCGTTGGTCACAGAAGCTCTTTTTTAATGGAGGGTGGTTGGGAATCGGTTAGGGCGGGTCTCCATTCGCAGCAACCTCCTCGTGGTGAGACCTGGGTAATATTATTTAGCGTTTAATTAATAATCGCATCACTCTTAGCTGGGTAATGTAATTATTAATTAAAAACTAAATAATATTAGCAAATTGGCTGCGATCCGCCTTGCATAGGTCATCATAAATATAGAGTTTCTTCGCTAGGTTAGTTTGGATTCTCATTGACTATACGGTCGAATTTCAAGAAAACATCCTTACATTTCTAAAGTCAACGCATTGAAGCGGTTAAAATTTGCACAAGAGTATTATAAAAAACCAATTGCATTCTGGAAATCGATCATTTAGAGTGACGAATCCAAGTTTGAATTAAAATCGAACAGTAGTAGTTGTAGTGATTTTCCCGACTCTCCGAAAGCCTATTACTACGTCTGTATTGCTAACGATGGAAGTCACGTACATACTTGTATTATTTTAATACGTTCTATAATAGTTTAATCTCGTGAATATTTCAATTCCTGCGTAAATATTGAACTTAATACATTAAAATTGTTCGAATTTTTCATTGTAAGAGTCGCTAACATATAGGGTGTACCGGAAGGGTGGTGAAATCGAATAGAGGTGGTTTTACGTGGAAAACTAAGTAGAAAAGAAAGAATAACATTTTTCTGTTTTGAAAGGAAAGGAAAGAATAACATTTTTTTGAAAGAAAATCTTCAACGAAGAAATGTTATTCTACTTTTTTGACTTGCTTTTGTACATAGAATCACTTGAATACACCGGACATACGGTTGTACGGACGTATCAATGAGATACATCCTTAGGTATTTTAATAATCTTGAAATTTTTAAATAACCTTAATCGATTGATTACTCCAATGAAATTAATCGATTACTGTCCAATTATGGACCGTACAGCTTTCATTCCGTTAAAAAATAATAAAATTTCTGTAATTTCATTTTCTGTCTCACTTCTTCTCGTGTTCATTTCTAAATCTGTTGGTAACGTTGCGAGTGACACGGAAATGGTAATGGAGCTCTAGAGCCCCAGAAAAATGGGCCGAAAAAATACATTGGGTGAAAAGTCTACTCGTATACCTCGTCTGTGGTGAAAGGTCTACTCGTATACCTTGTCTGTGCTTTCACCTTATGGACTTTCGTGGCCCAATCTGACTGCCATACCGACCTGAAAATTCGGAGGTGATTTTAGTGGCCTCTTCTCATGGATGGCGGTCAGTTGAGAAACTATTCACTGAATTAGTATTGATGGTCAAACAGTTGTAGTGTTGCGTAAATACATGCGAGTTGACTATGGGGAAGGGATTGAACTTCATTTCTAAATCTGTTGGTAATGTTGCGAGTGACACAAAAATGGTAATGGAGCTATAGAGCCCCAAAAAAATGGGCCGACAAAATACATTAGGTGAAAGGTCTACTCGTATATCTCGTCTGTGGTACGGCCATATGGTTCTAAAGTCAAGATACTTTTACATTACTCAAATTAATTATGAACCATATAACACATCGAGGCTTGATCCTCAAAATTAGAATCTGGAAAACAAACGCGAAAAGCTTTTATCGTTCGTAACACTAAATGGAACTATACAATTAATACAAATTATTTGCAACTTTAACTAAACAAAGAAACGGAAATAATTCATGCTTCGCAAATTACATATATTTACACAACTACAGGCTGTTTGCCTATTACACTAATTCAGTGAATAGTTTCTCAACTAACCGCCATCCATGAGAAGAGGACGCTAAAATCACCTTTTAATTTTTAGGTCGGTATGACAGTCAGTTTAGGCCACAAAAGTCCATAAGGTGTAAAGTCTATTCGTATACCTCATCTGTGGTACAACTGTTAATTGTAACTAAAATAATGCTGCTTTATGTTTCATATATTTTTACATATTTGATTAAAAGTTATAGATGGGAGAAAACTATTCTGACCCTCAAAACCCCCCGTGCATACGCCACTGTATTCCTTTACCTGAAGACTAGAATACCGATAACTACCTGAGAATTCTATAATTTTATAGTGTCTATTTCCATTAATCGAATCTACAATTTTAAATGTATATTATGTTGTTAAACTGAATGTAATCAGTTTTACGAACCTATAAATTAAAAATGAATACACTATACGTATATGTTCAATATGTAAATAAAAAAATGTTTATAAATATTATTTATACCAAGATTATAATGTTCTTATTCTTGACATAAACATAATTTAAATTAGATATTACAAATGTTTTATTCATTTAAAGTATATCAAATAAATTGCATTATTCTGTAACACTAATAGTAAAGATCAATACTAGTTAATTTTAGCAATTAATTACATATAGGTTTCTTTGAAAAATGGAATAATGAAATTCATAGTAAATCATTCATATTACGATAACAATTCACTGCGCAATAATTCGTCGTCTTTTCACTTTTAATTATGAAAATTAAACGATAAAAACCGAATTTAAATGCGAAAGTAATATGTTGAAATACCCGCTGCGTATGAGAGTAGGAGAAGACCGTAAAACTGACAATGGCGTCGAGTGAAACTTCTGTATCTATCATTATTCTGTGGTCCCAGTCATTCGTTCACCGTGAGTCGTTCGAGATTTGAGATAGTAAAAATTATTGCTGGTCGAACGGTGCGTAATCATTTTGGCGTCCTTACTTTCTAGTTTTTCCACAGAATTAAAAATCATGTCTAAGAGCAAACTTCACCATCAAGTTGACAGCAGTATTGTCGCGGTGAAAAGTAAAGTAAGCTACTTTCTAATCGCTTTAATATTTCTACTTTGACTTTTCATTGTCAAATAAAGAGAAACTAATCGTTTCTTGCCACAATATTCTCAGATATTTATATTCTACTCCTTTGTTTTATTTAACACTTCTATCTACGAATGACTTTAATTATTTATTTTTTTTTTTATCAGTTTGATGCTGACATTATAAGATTTTCAATCAACCGTAATGAAGCCATTAGTTACGAGGATTTTAGAAAATTATTGGCTGAACGACATGACATAGGTCCAGATTTGAGTTTTCTTATTTGGTATACAGATCCAAATGATGGTGATTTATTACCCATTAATAATGACAACAACTTGGCAAGAGCCTTACTTGCTGCAAAACCACTTCTTAGAATTTTTATACAAAGAAAGGGTAAGATAATTCATCAATAAGTAATTATGAGGTACAAATACAAATGGCATGAATATATATGATATACATATATAGCATTTTCTTGTGTTTTTATATGCGATAACATTCATTAACACCAATGTTTTTTAACACATTGTGGTCCATCAGCAGATTAAGCCAATTCATGTTGCAATCCAAACAAAAACAAAATCAACCGATTATGTTTATTAGATATATTATAGTACTTTGTTTAAGGTTAGGTATTAATTAAATACCTGATGGTTAGGTGTAAATTTTGCACTATCCTTCAATGATATTGATAAAACACATTGTGAGTATAAGTACAATGATTGAATATCATTAATGGACTGCAATTTGTTAATGACATGTTGCTATGGTATTCACATTTTTGCACATCAAATTTAGTTATTTTATATAATAGGAGATGGATTAGAAGACATAAATGGATATGGAACGATGAAACCAAAAAATCTAATATCGAGTATTCTTGGTGGCACACCTGGAAAACCAAAATCATTGGCTATATCTAACCCACACGATTTTAGGCAGGTATGTCTTACCTATGTAACTTCAACTTATATAAACTTTAATGCAAAATATATTTACTATGTAAACTTTATTTTACGATAACAGGTATCTGCAATAATTGATGTAGATATATTACCAGAAACTTGTCGTCGTGTACGTCTGTTGAAACATGGTTCTGATAAACCATTAGGATTTTACATTAAAGATGGAGAAAGTTTTCGAATTTTGCCACCTTCTGCAGGAGGTGGTATTGAAAAAGTTCCAGGTGTGTTTATCAGTAGATTGGTACCAGGTGGTTTAGCCGAAAGTACAGGTCTTCTAGCAGTAAATGATGAAGTCCTTGAAGTAAATGGTATAGAGGTGGCTGGAAAAACTCTTGATCAGGTAAGTGTAGTCATTAATTTTGTAATTCTCTAACCAAGGTTAAACCGAAGTTTATCGTAACATTTTTATAATTTTACTTATATATTTAATGTAATAGGTCACAGATATGATGATCGCAAATTCTTCAAACCTAATAATCACAGTAAAACCTGCAAATCAACGAGCGGCATTAACTGCTCCAAGACGTGGATCATTCTCACGAAATAGTCAATTGTCTTCTGGAAGTCATCAATCTACGCAAAGTGCAGCAACCGGCAGTGATGAAGATGCAGACGAAATTGTAGATTTAACAGGTGTGACACTGCAAGATGATGCAGCAACTTCTACTTCTCAACATCATCACTACCATCACCATCACCATCATCAAAACCATTTTAGTCATGATCAAGGCGTTCTACACTTATAAATGGCATATAACAAAGATTTCAATTTACCATGCTCAATTGAATACAATTGGATATTCATCTACAAAAAGGAGACATTTAGAAGTAGGTATAAAAATATAGCATGACAATAAGAAGCTGAAATAGTGGAGCAGATAAAGCATTACAGTGTCATGTGGTTATCATTTTATGAATCTAATTATAATTTAGCTTATGACACAGAACAAAGCAAATATGCTATTTATGTCGAAGTTATATTTTTACAGAAGATTTACACTAGTGCCTTTTAACATAATCACATTGGAACCACTATTTAATACTATGGATCAAACTTACTCCGTTAGTATTCACTTGAAATTTAAACAGTCAAAACTGAAAACAGTTTTCAAAATTAGAACATATTGAGAAATATACTGAAAATACTTCTTAGATAAAATAATTTCATTAAAAAGCTACTATTATTCGGAGTTTGTACTTGTTCAAGGATTTGTAGTCTTTATTTCAATAATTTTTACAGGAAAATAGTAATACTTGTAAAAAGTATTAGACTGTTAAATTGGTTTGAAACATACAAAAATACTACTAAACATACAAGACAAAATGGATACAATTTATAAAAAAGATAGAATTAAAACTGCGCATTAATACTTTGTTTCATATTGTTCACGTAATATTTTCTGTTAATTTGGATGAAAAATCTTTTAATATAGACAAAAATTCCTCTTTAATCTTTTTATGTGAACTATTTGAACAAAGTGTGTATGTGTGTATATGTATAAAGATAGTGATATAAATATTGACTGTGCATAAAAGTATTATTGGAAGGCAGCAATGTTTTTGAAGTATTAAAACAATATTTCTTAGTACTTAATATTTGAAACCTAAAGTGTACTTAATAAGAATGAAATGCCCTGTGGAAGAAGATACGATTTCAAGTGTAAGGATTTCCTATCTTTATAATGATCATGTTTTACAGTTTTACATATTAATACATAAATTGAAACATGATTTATCATTACTTTCATTAGGATTTTATTCATCGCTTCATAATGTATTCATTTTTTAATCGATTTTGATGAATTTTTTGTGTATATAATGCAGATAATGAAATTCAATAACTTAATTTATCGTTATAAATAGAGGCCCCTGTTCAATAATGGAAATGTATATAATAATAATAATGATAATAATGTAAGAAGGTGAAATGCTAATACAAACATTTCATTTCTAATCAAACAAGAGTAAAAAAAAAATGAGTGGCCTTACGTTTACATCATTCCAAATATTTTTTGCAAAGATGCAAAATAGGAATTATTCTATTATAATGCATTCTGACACGTCTATTCGTGTATGTATTCTGTTTATTCCACTGCATGTTTAGAGTGTTGAAGTTTTTGAATTTTAATTCCATTTTTATAAATGTTATTTGTTGTCTAATTGAGCACTAGATATTAAAGTATAATGTACTTTACAAATTTTAGGTGTAAGAGGAATTTTAAAGGATAAGAAACGTATTTATATAGATGTAAAATATTTTCATTACATATTTGTGCCTTCATAGTTTCATCTATGATTATAAAACTGGATTGTGATAAAGTATATCGCATTCCATTTATATAGTATTTTTGTAGTGCAAAAAATTACACAATGTCTCGCTCGTATGTATTATTATTTTAAAAAGAAACGTATAAAGCCTTTATAGTTATACATTAAAACATTTTCATATTTCTTTAATCATATTTTCTTCATAAACTGGCAAAGATATAATGTACATAAACAAAAAGATAAAAATCTTATTATAATACAAGTATAAATTGACTTCCATCTTACAATATTTTAATTGCCAAACTAGAAAAATATGTTTTCATTTTTCAGTAATAATTTCCAATATTATAGATCTTATTTCATGTTAATTATTCCAAATATAAATGAAATACATAAAAAAATAAAACAAAGTATTTTGTAATAACGATATTTATCTCATAAAGCATTACAAAAACCAGAATTCCTGTAAATGAAGGATATAAAAAATATATTTTAAAAAATTATGCAATGAATCAATATATGATTTTGTAATTAGAATTTTCTAATTACAAAATTATACTTGTTCTTTGGAAAGAAGAAGTACTCCAATATTATAAATCGGTAGCATTTTGTACTTAAATAAAATATTTATATATTAGTAAATAATTGTGTTATATTCGTGAGTTATTAATTGAAATATAGTTACTGTGCTGTATTTCAAGGTATATTAAATTAACGAAGTTTATACTACATTGTATTTTGTAACACTGGTATAAACCAAACATTACAAAATATATTACTTATTTGTAATAGTATAACTCTTTTTAATGGCAGCTTATAAAATAAAATATTTTATTCTATAAATAATTGAGTTTTATTAGTCACCTTTTATGTTATTCTTAAAATTAATCATTGTTTTCTGATGGTTACCATAGTATATAAATAGAAACAACTAAATGAATAATATGATTTGTTTTGTAAATTATATTTAAAAAAAAATGTTAAACTCTTTTAATTAAAAGAGTTATAAACTGAACAGAATTGATACTAAATATAAATACAAATGATAATAAATATAAATTGATACTGAATATAAATACAAACAACCAATATGTCTTATGCAGAACATGGTCCTCGAATTTTCTTAGCTGGGAGACCGAACACTGGAACACCATTGATATATGGTGACTATGTTTTGCCAAGAAAACGACTAGAAGGTCGATTAAAATTGCATGATTCTTGTTCAGATATTAGAGCCTGGAGTCCAAATTCTTCGGAAAATTCTCGCTATTTTCGCGAACTTAGTGAACATGATTCACTAGTATGTACTTAATCAAATACATAATTATCCATACTAGCTTAGAAATTTACATGTCTATAATTTATTATCACAGGTAGGAAAAATAGTACCGTTCAATGTAGTGATTGATAATATAATTCAACTCAATTCACAAACACAAAATGAACTCCGGGCGGTTAAAAGAGAATTGCAGAACTATAAAACTCTTAGACTTACTCCTAAACAGGAAGAAGAACTACAACATTTAGTGAGTAACTTTATAAATACATTTAAGTATTTTAACAGCTATTTAATAATTTTATATTGTTTTTCATAGGATCGTTATCAAAAAATGAAGGAATCATTGCAGAATAATCATATAATGGGAACACTTTTAAAAGATGCATTTGTCAATGTTACTAAATCTATTCCTGTGATTCATTCAAATTCATGTTTGTCTATTCGTATGCCTTCTGAAAAACATTTTCAACTTCTTAAAAAAGATAAATCAACTATTACAAATCAGACCAATCAATTATACTCTTATGCTGTAACTGCATTTAACATAAATCCATCCTCAAATAATGCTGCCTTAGTACCATCAATTAGATCTACTCTTAAAGCATTCCCTACTGGAGGTATAATAAAAAAATATTTATAATCTTAACAATATCCTCAATTTTAATTTAACTTTTGATTTTACAGATTACAGTAAAAACCCATCAACCTGCATAGAGTATATTGATATAGCTTTACAGGTAGGAAAACTACATAAATAAATCTTGTAATATTATATAGATGGATTTTTATTACAGGTGGAACAAGAAATGCATGATGTTGGAGTACAGTTTGATGGTCATACTGACACATATTTAAATAGAATAACGACTACATCTGTATGAATATATTTGTGCATTTTATTATTTAAATAAGATGCTTATGTAAATATTATTATATAGGTAGTGTCTCAAACATCATTCGTATATAAGTCTAGCGACGAAGATAACAGTGCAGAAGAAGAATCTGACAAAAGCAGTTTGGAGACAAATAATCAGAAGGAACAGAGTTTTGAATGTGATGCATCTTGTAGCGAGAGTTTACAAGATATTGAAACTCCATCAGAGTCTAGTAGCGACATAGAAACAGAATCTAACTTTAATATACATGGTAGTACTCATAAAGGGATTATCATTCAAAAAGATTCTGAAATTATTGTTTTGAAGAATGAACTTTGTGTATGAAACATATTATATTAATGAATGATTAATTTATGTAATAGTCATAGTTATATTTTATCGTTTCTGTGATGCTATATATTCAGTATCATATTTAAAGGTAAGGGATGCTGAATTAGAGGAGATACGAGATATAAATAAGAATTTAGAGACTTTATTGAAGGAAAAGGAAGATTGTATGAACACTCAGCAAAAAAATATTAAAGCAAGTATACAGAATGTAACTTTAAGATCTAATGTAAAATGGTGATATTTTATGAAAGTATTGCAGATAATTGATGCCTAATGATTATTACATAGATACTACATGATAAGCTGAATAAGTTAGAGCACCAACGTAATTGCGAAGTAGAAGATTTGAAAGCAAAAGTAATGTACATATATTTGAAATGTTACATAATTTTCCCTAAAACTAATTTACCAGGATTTCTTTGAACCCTTTCTTTCAGTTTTATGGTTGTAAATATTTAGTTGAACAACTCAAGCAAGACTTAAATAAGAAGTGTGAAAGTTATTACTTACAATCACAAGAAATTGAAAAGCTCAGACCATATGTTAAAGAAGTGACAATATTACAATTAGAAAAAGATTCACTTTTAGTTAGTAATGACATCTATTTAATACCATATTTATTTTCAAATAATACAATTTTATTTATTCATTTATACCATAGAAGAAACTACAAGAAATGAATCGACTAAAAAATGTCTTACGTGAAAATGATGAGCTTAAAAAACAAAATTATGAACAAAGTCGCATTCTAGCAGATCAAGAAGAAGAAATAAAGCGATTACTAATAGTAATTAGAGAAACGTCAATTACACATGATGAACAGGTATATTACATCATATTACCATGTATGTTAATAGTGCAAATATATTACTATTTAATTATTATACTTTATATTTTGATTAATAATTAGGTGAAGACAAAAAGCATATTAGAGAATTTAAAAGCTAACATTCATGATAAAACTATTAAAATTTCTCAATATGAAGAGCAATTAATTTCTATGAAACAAGAAATTAGTGATTTTGTCAATAATTTAAAGCATGCTCTAAACAATTTGGAAGAATTCAATGGATCATTTGAAGATGTATGTATTTGTACGAAATGTGACTTGGACATTAATGAGGAAGCAAATACTGTACTGTACAATATAAATGTCTTAATGACAAGATTTCAAAGTTACAAAATAGAACGTCAGAATCTTTTACAACAAATAGAAGATTTAAAACATTATGTAAAAAATGATAAACAGCAAACTTACTTAAGTAAAAATTTGAAGAATATGATATTTGATGGTTTTTACTGTGAATCTGAAACAAATTCAAGAGAAAATACAAGTAAAATTAGTATCTAAACTTTATTTTTTTGAACCATATATAAGTTTCTTAGAATTTAAACTGATCAATTTCATGAAATAAAAAGTAGGGGAAATTGATGTTATAAACACCGTTTCTTAAACTTTAGTTAAAATTTAGAAATTTGCAAAAAGTTGACTTTTAAGAAGTTTATATGATAATATTAATAATGGTGTTTAAAAAGGAATCTATATTATAAATATTTAATATTATTTAGATGGAAAGGACAATATAATTTTATTAAATATAAGAGGAAATAAAAATGATGCAAGTAAATCAGAAATTGAAGATATCTCTAACTCTGATAATAGTGAAAATTTATCAAATGAAGTAATTGATAATGTAAATTCTTGTCAACTTAAGAATCCGATATTTTAATTAACTTTATTTTTCACTGTAAAATAAATAATCTCAAGTTTTATTTAATAGGAATATCATAATTATGTTATCAAGTTGAATAAGAAAAATAATATAGATGAAGTGGAAAAAGAGATCATTGAATATATTTCATATTCTCTAATTAAAATCCATTCACTTATTCAAAAGTTACAAGTATACATAGAAATTGAACGTCCTTTGATGATTAAACAAATTTACAATTTTTATGAAGTGCTTAGAAATACAGAATCAGCTATTAATACTTCTCAAGGTATTATTAATTTGCACTTTAATGAATTTACATTAATTTTCATACATTAATGATTTTATTAGATATTTCAATAAGAAAACAACGAATTTCTGAATTATACAATCAGCATAAAGAAGAATATAAGAAATATAAATCTTACAATAAACAATTACCTAATAATTTGTTTCAAATACAAATTAAGATAAATGAATTTATTGAAACAATTCTTTATCAACTATTAAATGAAGTATTATATGCAGAAAGCCAAAGTATATCTGATAAGCAGATAAATCAAGCTTTTGAAATACATTTCAAATCTTGCATTGATAGAATAAATATAGCCCTTCAAGGTATAACTTTTCGATATTTTTATTATGTTATATTCTATTATACTTGTGTACATCATTTAGAGAACCAGAAATAGAAATTGCTTTTTTTTAATATTTCAATTTATGTATAAGATGTGAAACAGAAACTGAAATAAATAATTATAACAATACATAGAATCAACAATTTCTTTTCCCTGCCACAAATTATAACTTAATATTTAGAAACGTTATTATCAAGGTGCTGGCGATCAGCGTCTGCAAGTAGTTGAAGAAATAGAAAGACAACAAAAACAACTACAGAAAAAAGATTTAGAAATTTCTCAACTGAAGGAAGAAATGGCACATTTAACACAGAAAGGGGAAGGTGATTGTCTAAATCAAGAGGAATCCAAACACAGTGCTGCAATAAAAGAAGAATTATCAAAACTAGCTACAGAACTTAGTGCAAAAAAAGCATTTATCTTGAAATTAGAAGAACAGCTTCAAATAATTAAAAACGAATTGTCTGTATGCGAGAAAGATTGCAATGCACTTAGAAAACAGAAAAAAACTTTTGATAATGATAAAAATAAATTATTAAAAGACTGTCAACAGTATAAAAAACAATTGGAAATTAAAAATACAGAATTCAAAATTTTGTCACAGCAGCATCAAGATCTAATAGAAGCCCAAAATTCAAGAACAATTATGGAAGACAAAATTACAGAAATGAAAAAGGAGTAATATGATTTTTATTTTTAATCGATATTTAATATTATTTTCAATTGTTAATGAATATTATTATTATTGCAGATTGATTGATCTAGACTTTGAAAATAACGAATTGAAAAACAAAGTTATACAAATAAATGAAATGCTTTCTCAGAAGGACGAAATTGTAACAAACTTAAAAAATAAAGTTAATGAAAATGAGAACACTTTATCACATAAAATTACTGAATATAAAAATGCAATGGAAGAAAAACATTACGAAATTATAAAACTAAAAGACGAAAATAGGATGTTAAATACAAAATTAAAACACACTGAAAGTAAACTTGCAGATACAAACCAAACAATTTTATCTTTAACAGAACAAAATGATAGAATTTATATCATATATTTATTGCAAGAAGAACTTGCAAAATTAGATAAAAATGAAAGAAAATTGAAAGCAGAACTTAATAACTTAAAAGCACAACATGCTAACGATCAAAATAAGAATAAGCAACTTGATAATAATTTAAATGCATTGTTGTATGAAAACGAGAATTTAAAAAGGAATGCGGAATATTTGAAAAATGAAAATGCTGAATGGTCAATTAAACTCGGCAGTGAATTGTTTGAAGAAAAATTAAAAAACAAATTATACACAATTTCTAATAAACTACATGAAAGATTATTGATGCTTAAAAAACAATTTCACCCTGCAAAAGATTTATCAAATCGTCTATCTAATGAAGGACAGAATGATGAATACACAGTTAATAAAATAGTATTTTACATAACACTTACAGTTTATTATTAATTATTAACGTATTTGTTTTATTCATAGATGTATCAAAATAAAAAAATGGAATTTGCATTACATAATATAAACGACGACTTGAAGCCAGAATGCGGGTATACAAAAAGAGAAAATGAGATAGAAAAAGTTCAAAATCAGCAACACTTGTGCAATACAAATACAGAAAATGAAATATTAAAAAACAATTATGTAATATCTGAACAATTACATTCTTCAGAAAACAACAGTCTAGAGTACAAAATAATACGCTTAAAAAATGAAATTGAAGAAAATCGAAATGAAATTGAAAAGTTATTAAGCGAACTGGAAATCAGAGATTCTGAAATAAAAAATCTTAAAGATGCTCTGAATCGCTTAGCACAAGAAAAAATTGATCTTCATGCTGTACTTAAAGTAGTTATTACTTAATTATAACAACTTGATTCTATTGTATTATACATATTGGAAAAAATTTTAATGAGAAATTCTAGAGGTCAAAATAAGACAAAAATCAAAAATACCAATTTGTTGGTCGAGGCTTCGTTAAAAAGTTATTAACGTTTAAAGTTCCGCCTGCAGAACGGCAACCTGCGAACAGCTGCGTACGCGTAATAGTGGTTCTCACTTACAAAACTGTGAGGCTGTCTATACGTCACTAAGTAGAGTTTCTCATGCTGAGTGAGAATCACTATGCACGCAGTTGTTCGCAGATTGCCGTTCTACAGGCGGAACTTTAAACGTTAATAACTTTTTAACGAAGCCTCAATCAACAATTTGGTATTCTTAATTTTCGTCTTATTTTGCCCTCTAGAATCTCCCATTAAAATATTTCCCAATGGTCGAACACCCTATATAATAAATTCCTTTATTTAATACTCACAAAATTGTCGTATAGTCTCAAATAGAAGAATATCAAGGTAAGTTAACATTAATGAAAAGAAACTACGATAGCAGTTTAAATGCACTTTGTGAAAGGCACAAAGAAAGTGTCGAGACACTGCAAAAACGATTTGAAGACATCATAAATAGTGAAGACATCGTAAACATCAGAACATTCGATTCAGAAAACTGGTTACAAGTATGTAAAGATATTTTCCATATTATAGTAATATAATTAATACACGATATATTTCTAGTCATTAAACATGAATGAACTGGCAGATCTTTATAAACGAATATGTATAATTATGGATAACTCGAATTTAATTCGTACGAAAGATGAAAATCGATGCTTTTACGAGAATGACATTCAAAGCGAATTTTTCAAAGAAATTAAGAAAACAGAGAAAAACTTACGAACTTCGCATAAAAATTTATGTGTAAAAGGTAAACGATATTCTGGTACTAATTTTTAATTTTATCGTTTACCTTTCGAACGTTGATGAGAATAACGTTTAAATTAATATATATTTTTTATTTTAAAGAGGAATCACCAAGTAAATTCGCATCATCAATTTTAAAAGAACAAAATAATTCATATTTACAAAGTCAATGCCAATTTATATTTTCAAGTCAAATTCAAAAATATCCAAATGTACAAATGCAGGACTACACATTAAGTTTAGAACAAGACTTTAGGTAATGTACAGATTTCATTAATTTATTTAAATCGTTAGCAGATTGTGTAGCAATTTTATGTTATAGATGTTCTACTGATGAAAGAAAACCAGAATCTGAAAACAAATATGAAAAACAGAAACATGCAGTGAAAGATAATACTACTGTAAGTTTATCTTTTTTACAAACATAATTATAATTCTAATCAGATACCTCCATATTCTGTAAATAATATACACGTATATACAGTTTATTAACAAACATTAATGATTGTAGTTTGATCAACAGAGATGGAATTTTATTAATCAATGTTGCGCATACCACAAATTAAGCAGTACATCTGAATATTCAAGATATATTCACACAGACTGATTTTATTAAAGAAAACACATTTTTTGTAGAATAGATTTTGTTGATGGCATTTAAGAAATTGTTTGTTTCTTTACGTAAATAAATTTTGTATACTTTTTTATTTAATTTTACATTTTGTATGTTGCATTTATTCCATTAGAGTTTATGTAATTGAAGTTGTAATCTGTAAGAAAACATTTTCAAAAACAAAAACTAATCTATTAAATCCTGAAAAAAGACACATTTATTTGTATTCTAAAATTTAATTTATTTGGAAACTATTTAAAAAATATATGTCATTTCTTAAAACTAAATAAATCTGCGAACTTAATATTTTCGGAATAAAATTGTATTATAACCAAAATAATATTGCATTTAAACTTATTATCTCTTAGTAACATATATGACTGTAAAATTATAAATAAATTTATATGAAACAACTATATGAATTAAAAATTTTATATTATACAATAACCACTTCTTTCTTTTAAATAGATGCGAGTTCAGACTCTGAGTCAATGCACATATATCTGGCAACTTGATCACAGTTTGTTACAAAATCAAAGGCACTACTGTACATCAAAATTTTATTTTTCAACTCTTTAAGTTTTGTTAAACCATTTTTATGATTTTTTAAATTTCTTCTTCTGTATCTAACTGCTGTAATCATTTTATCTAAAGTGTAATGCAACCATAAAATATTTGTGTAGGGCTCAAATTTCTGCCAATTATTTCTGAAATAATTTACAAAAATAATTATGAAATTTTAAATACGTATAAATTGCATGTATACAAATGTACTCACTTGATTTTATCTCTCATCAAACGATATATTTCGAATTGATATTCACCCTGAGCTATAAAAAGACTGGGATCCGATGCAAGATCATTAAATATACTGCATTCTTGGTATGTTACTCTTGAAAGTGTGAAATCTATAATAGATACCTAAAACAAGATGTTTGATATCTAAATCATTTGTACAATAAATTAAAATAAGAAACGATTTGTTGTTTCAACGTACTTTTACTCCCTTACTAATTAATTTAATCTTCTTTTTTCCTAGTTTGTAACTTATATGAGATTCAGTTGTTGGAGATATTAATATGTTACCCCAATGCAAGTCTCTGTGTTCAAATTCAATAGCTTTTTCTGCAACTGCCAATGCTAATGCAGCCTGCCAAATACCATTAAATATAATTAGTATTTACTAATATTAATACAAAATACAGTAATTGATTGGTTTATTGTTAATTTATAAAATTTATTATATTATATAGCGCTAATTATATATTTAGAATAAAAAAAATAAGAATATCATAATTAACATTCATTAGTATATATTTAATAAATGTTAATATAAATATGGTTGTTAAAAGAATTGAATAACCTGTATAAACAGAATATGAGCTTCTTCTGCTGTATCAAATACGAATGCCTCTAAATCTTGACCACCATGGCCGAGTTCTAAAATAATATACAATTGATTATCATTAAACATTGACGGACAATCATTTTCTGAACGTTTTTCTTCGTCATAAATATTCCAAAGTTCCACAAGTTTTTTAGGGTATTCTCCTCTGAGACATTTAATATTTTTTACTTCTACAAACCCATCAGTGTTATATTTTTTGTTAAATCTTAGATTATGTAATTCCCTAAAAATATATTTTATTAACATTGATGTTATAATTAATACTCCTATATATTAGAATGATTGTTTCTAATTACATTGCAATAACGATTTCTGACAATATCTCATGAAATTTTTTTTGTGGCTCTCCATTGACATGTTCATTGCCTTCTATGGGAATAATTTTTATAACAGATTTTTTATCTTCGTATTCATGAAGAAAAACTTCGCCATAAACGCCTTCTCCAATTTTCCGACAATGTTCCAAATATCTAAGAAAAAAGTATTATATTATTATATATTAAAAATAATTCATGTGACAACATATATATGTATACTTACGAATCTGAGAAATATGTAGAAAATAGTATATAATCTTTTTGTGAGCATCTTTCCAAAATGACATCTTTTGCTGTGAAAACTGCATGGTCCTCAACAATTTCACTAATATCATTATTCTGAATATTGCACTCAGAAGAGTTTTGTGAATCTGTATAATATATATAGTCATATTTAATAATGTTATACATATATACGTCAATACGAAATGAAAAAATAACTCACCATTTATTAATGTAAACCTTTGACTCTTTACAGGAACAATACCATAAACTTCAAGAAATGGAGCATCTTCTATGAACTTTATGGTTTTATTAATTGGAACAACACGAACTGATATTCTTCTTGATAGACGCCCAAAGTTAGTAGAATCACAGGTTCTACCTTTATTAGTAGCCAATTCATCTTCAGTTTTGTTAATTATTTCATTACTTGCATGTAATTCTTTATCATTTTCAGTTTTGCTAACACAACTCTGTATAATACCTATACACGTGAGAGTTCCAGTATATATGGTCAATCTTTAATAAAGAATCTGTTTTGTTTGCATATGTTCAAATTATAGAACCTACCCATTTATTATACTTCTCCCATATTTCTGTTTGTTTGTTTGTTTTTTTTTAAATAAAAAGACATACTTATTATAACAAATTTTTTTCAAAATAGTATGCATAAAAAATTAAAAATATATAGAAAATAAAATGGAAATACATGTATCTATCTATATATACATATATAGGTATTTTAATATGAAAAATAATAAAATATTAGTATTTCAGGTTAATAAATATTAAAACAGAATTTTGTTTTATCAAAAATTTTTTAAAATGATATTCAAATGTTTCTGCATATAGTAATAAAAATTTGTTTTCATGTATAGTGTATTTATCATAAAGTACAATCTTTAATAAAGTCCATAGTTACCTTGATTTTGCATATTTAAAACATCTATAACAATATCTCTCCATTTTTTACCTTTGCCTACAGATAATCTATCTAAATTAGATTCATTTTGTATATTATTCAAAATTGATAGAGATCTTGCCCATGATTTTCCTGGTTTTAAATATATAGGTTTTTCTACTTTCATTGGTGTGTTATTAATGAATGTTTCTATTATATTTTCTGAAGGTTGTAATGCTTTCTTAGACAATTTTAATTGTTTACTTTCATCCATCCTTTTTGAATATATCTGATTTTCTTTAAATTGAGTATCATCTTCTAAAATGTTAGTTAAATCTAGCTCCCATTTACAGTATCGTTTTCTTCTATGTGTAATTTTGATAGAGTCTTCTAACTGGTTTAAAACTACAAAAGGTTCCATTGCATTGTTACACTTGTCATCATCATTTACAAAAGATTTGTTTGTACTTAATGTGCTATTTTTGTCAAGTAGATTTTCAGTTTCCTTAATTACACTTGTATTCTTACTTTCAAAGTCTATTTTATTATTTATATTTGAAGTTGATTTCTCACTTAATTTAGCAGAATTCGAATATGTTTCATTACTTAATTCTCTATTTGTTTCACGTAATATTAAGTTACTGGTAGATACATTTACTATATTAATTCCTGTATTAACATTACACAATGAAGTTTGAATACTTTCATCTGTATCACTAAATAAGGAACGTGATCTGTTAACATCAATAGAAAAATTTAAATGGTTTCTTTTTACTGTATCTGATACTGCATGTTCCTGTATCAATTTAGAAGATACGCTTACTACATTATCTTCCTCCATTTCAGTTGTGAAAATATTTTTCATAGAATCAAGAATCTCAGATGTTACTTCTATTGTGTGTTCACTTTGCTTATTATTATTATTACTTGTATTGTTAAGTGCAGCTAATGAAGCTGTATTTTTTTCGTTTAATTCAGTATTTTCCTTAATTATATGTTCTTCTGATGCATCAGACTTCCCACACAAATCTGCATTTCTTTGTTGCAATTGTAAAGAAACTAAATTATCTTTACTACTTGTACAAGTTATAATGCTATCTGTGTATGTTGTAGACTCATTTAATTTTTCAGAATATTTAGTAGGAATTGGTGACAAAGAAATTAAGTTAGTTGATGGTCTTACTGATTTACCACTAGGTGTACTACTGATCATATTGTCATACTTTTTACTGAAAGTAAGAGGCTTCTCAATTGAAGACATTTCTAATTGATCTATTTTGACAAAACAATGTTTTGTATGTATGTTACTATGATTTATATCGTTAATACTTGTTTTAATAATTTCAGGATGTTCTAATGAATCATAAATTTCTATACTTATTTCTGTTTCTTTTGCTGAATTGTTTTCATGACTGATTTCATGCTTCTGTTCAAATGGTTTCAACTTATCCAAAATTACATAACATGACATTACTTTTACATTTTCATTGGAACTTGAATTTAGCACATTATTTTTTTTTTCATTTTCTCTAAAGGCACATTTACTATTAGATTTTTTGTTTGGTACTTCACTATAGTTACTATAATGATCCTCAAACTTAGAAGTATTAATCTCAGAATTCAAACATAAAATATCAGTGTTTGTATTAGTGGATGATATTTTCTTGTTGTTTCTTGATTTATATTTTTTGCATGTGTTATTCTTCTTTACCTGGTTTTTAAAAATGCAAACATTAACAATTCTTTTTCAACTTATGATATTAATCAATTAAAATAATGCTCCATTACTAATTCAACAAAACTCACCTGAGACTTATTATTTTGAAATGTTGATCTATTCTTTTTAACCAAAGTTTTTTTCTCAATTTGCATTTTTGGTTTTTTGCATCGTACCTTTGGTTTTGAAATAAATTTAACATTGGCATTTGGTAATTTAATATCATTGTATAATGAATGCTCAGAATCAATCTTATTGGATGTAGCAATACTAGAATTAGCACTGTCATCTGTATTAGTATATTTTGTTTTAGTATTACTTGTTTTAAGTGATTGTACTCTATAAACAGAAAACCAAATAACAAACTGAACATGTATCTAATTATAATAACAAAATTTCATACCCTGTATCTTTCACAAGTTTATCAAACGTTGTTTCAAAAGGATCATAAAATGCAGAATTATCGTTATTATCACTCTTTTTAGTTACACTTAATTCTTTTTTTATTGAAACAAAACTATCATCAATATTGTTTGTAATAGTCACATGCAATTTTTGTAGTGGAACTACTATTTCCTTAGACGTTTTTCTTCCATAAGTTCGAATCGGTACTTTATAATTCATTTTAACTTCTTCACAATATCAAAAGTTGCTTCGTTCTTTCTTTTTGAACTCAAAACGAACACTAGATACATTCGTAAACCGGCCAAAGTTTCATTTATTTAAAATTGAATTCAGAAACGTGTATTTTGTTTTCATGTACAACTTAAACAAAATACAGTAGACGTTAAATACACAAATCTATATAAGTCTCCATTTCGATGTAGGAAAAAGAGTAATTAGTAAATAATCAAGCTGTAGTTCAATTGATCGAAATGGCGGATATATTCCCACTCTGTTTCTGTCGTACACTATCGCTGGATCGTTGTAAAATTGGTCCTTGAATATTGTTAGGGACAGTGTGGCAGAGACGCCAAATTGAGTACCGGGCACAGTGTGGTCAGATCTGGCATAATTGAATGCATCGACGTCGACATTAGTAACGACGAACATATCTTACCGCATGAGCCACATGTTACGCTGGGTCCGCACCTCATGCAACTTCGGGAATTCGATAAAGAACGTGAATGGGAGTCTTTCCTTCTTGCTCTTGAACAGCCGAAGTCCGTCTTCACGGCACACAATTTTGATTCTCGATGGCCCAGGCATTTAATACGTTTCGAGCTATACATAGGCTATGTATAGACACATACATATAAGCCAAGAATTATTATTTAAAATAATGGAATACTTAGCAAATAAATCGTTTGAAAATAGTTTTCATTGTCTTATTTGATAAATTATTTTCAAAGGATTTATTTTCCAAGTATTCTATTATTTCAAATAATAATTCTTTAATTTCATAATAAGGAATGGATTGGAAATATAGGATATTCAAGTTTTATTCCGTAACAGAGGTGTTCAGTCTCTGAGTTGTTCAATATAGGAGTTGTTCAGTTTATTTGTTCAGTTGAATAGTTGTTCAGTTTAATTGCTCAGTTTAGGAATTGTTTCCAAGTTGGGATTTTCTTCGTCTTCAAAGAAACCAGGGTTGTCCCTTGGCCGCTACTCGTGAAACATCTTCTTGACCATCTTCGGAAATCTTGATTGAATGGAAATTTTGAATTAAATTCTTCATCTCGCTTCACGGTCCGTCTTGCTTTATGGTTAAGGGATAACTCCCGCGAGCGCCACAGGGGGCTCGCTTTTTATGCAACTGATTGGGACGACTGCAGGTGCCTAACTGGCTGCTGATTGGCTGAGGGGGGCGCTAGTTGATGGATATGATCAAGAATTCAAAATAACATTAAAGAATTATTATTTAAAATAATAGAATACTCATGGATATATATATAGAATTTCTACATATTCCACACCAAAATACGCGTCGTTTGCACTTTGAAACATTAAAATCCTCCAATCCGTTCAGAAGTTATAATATTTTAAACATACGCATGAAATTTCGAGCGAACATTTCTGTATGTTTAAAACATTATAACTTTTGGACGGATTGGAGGATTTTAATGTTTCCAGAGGCAAATAACGCGTATTTTAGTGGAGAATATGTAGAAATTCTATTATATATCTATAAGTATTCCATTATATCAAATAATAATTTTTTAATTTCATGCTGATGGACAATTCGTCTATCAAAGTTGACAAATGTTATCTGAGTCACTCTCCATGGTCCGTCCTTTTTAGTCATTAGAGGACCCCCTGAGGCGCTCGCGGGAGTTATCCCTTAACCACAAAGCAAGACGGACCGTGATGCCAGATGAAGAATTTAATTGAAGATTTCCATTCAATCGAGATTTCCGAAGATGGTCAAGAAGATGTTTCACGAGCAGCGGCCAATGGACAACCCTGGTTACTTTGAAGACTAAGAAAATCCCAACTTTGGGAACAACACCTAAAAACTGAACAACTCTTACATTGAACGACTCAGAGACTGAACACCTCTGTTACGGAATAAATCTGGAATAAAACTGAACATCCTATATTTCCAATCCTATAGAAAAATATAACTGATACAAAAACTGAACAACTCTTATATTGTACGACTCAGAGACTGAACACCTCTGTTTCGGAATAACTCCGGAATAAAACTGAACATCCTATATTAGCCTATATAGGCAAAAAATATATTTGACACAAATTTAATTAAATATTAAATAAACACTCTGTGTTATAAAGTTAAAGAATTATTATTTGAAATAATGGAATACTTGGCAAATAAATCGTTTGAAAATAGTTTATCAAATAAGGCAATGAAAACTATTTTGAAACGATTTATTTGCTAAGTATTCCATTATTTCAAATAATAATTCTTTAATGTTAATTTGAATTGTTCATCATATCCATCAACTAGCGACGCCCTCAGGCAATCAGCAGCCAGTTAGAGAGAGACGAAGAATTTCATTGAAAATTTCCATTCAATCAAGATCGGAGATGGTCAAGAAGATGCTGAATGGTCAAGATGCTGGAGAAAGAGACAACCCGGGTTTCTTTGAAGATGAAGAAAATCCCATTTTTGGAAACAACTCCTGAACTGAACAATTAAACTTGAACAATTCAACTGAACAATTCCTATATTGAACAACTCAGAGACTGAACACCTCTGTTACGGAATAACTCCGGAATAAAACTTGAACATCTTATATTTGCAATCCTATATAAAAATATAATTGATACAAATTTAATTATATATTAAATGAACATAGAATACTTGGAAAATAAATCGTTTGAAAGTAATTTCCAACGTCTTTCTTGATAAACTATATTCAAACGATTTATTTCCAAAGTATTGTTTTATTTCAAATAATAATTTCTTAATTTTATAACAAAAAATGTTTATTTCTAGTCCTTTCCTAGATCAATCAGTCTTAACTTTGATTTTGCATCTCTCCGCTAGATTGATTGACTTTTTTGTTTCAAAGAACAGCTGAACGCTGCTGATGGGTGCTGCCAACTGGTAGCTACTTGTCGACAAGTAGCAATAATGTTTTATTATCAAATTATTAATATATGTATTGAATTTACATATCTATTTTATTCCATATTATGTATATTATATGTATATATATGTATATTATTAATACGATTGAGTATAAAGACCTGATTGAATTTATACTCAATACATGAAAAATGTATTTCGCTCATGTCCATGTTCAAAAGAACCAGAACTGGTAAGGTGAAGTCCGGGTTGTGTACACGAATATACGCTGAGGAAAGTTTAAACAAAGTGAAAAAAGAATTTATTTTGGCAGTTGTTTCGACTTTAAAGCCTGCAGTTCTAATCGCTGTGAGAAAGATATTCTCGTCGTAATCGTTAATTTGAGGTTAGATCGATGAATATTTCCTCGTGTGTATCTCAGGGTCGTTGGTAATGGATTGCATATATTTATTACGTTGGTGAAAATTTTGGTAGATTGTTTCTTGAAAATTCCAAACATGACAAGATTCTTGGAAGGGACAACTTGTCGTCAATAATGTGTTAGTGTACTTCATCAAGGCTTTGAAGAATATCATCAGCACGTTTTTAAGGAGCATCAATTCTCTTACTCGCCAGGGTTTTGACTCACAGGAACGATAATCGTTGCAGAGTTCAATTACAATCATTTTTTATGAATACACATATCCCCGAAATCCTGCGCTGTTTCGAGAAAAAAATTTTTCACGAAATCGGTAGGTGGGCAAAAAAAGAAATTAAAAAACTTCAAATCATTCTGGAAAAATTATTTTCGGTTGCGGGGATCAATTACAATCATTTTTGATAAATAGACATATCCCCGAAATCCTACGCATTTTCGAGAAAAAAATTCGAATATGCCTGTCTTGTTGAGGTAGTTGAGAGATGTCTTCCGCGAGTGCGCCAGGGGTCTCAGTTTCTATGCAACTGATTGGCTGAGGGGGCGCTAGTTAATGAATATAATGAATAATACAAAATAATATTAAAGAATTATTATTTGAAATAATGGAATACTTAGCAAATAAATCGTTTGAAAATAGTTTTCACTGTCTTATTTGATAAACTATTTTCAAACGATCTATTTGCCAAGTATTCTATTATTTCAAATAATAATTCTTTAATTTCATAACAAGGAATGTTCATTCAGTATTTAATTAAATTTGTATCAATTATATTTTTATATAAGATTGGAAATATAGGATGTTCAAGTTTTATTGAGGAGTTATTTCGTAACAGAGGTGTTCAGTCTCTGAGTTGTTCAATATAGGAGTTGTTCAGTTTATTTGTTCAGTTGAATAGTTGTTCAGTTTAATTGCTCAGTTTAGGAATTGTTTCCAAGTTGGGATTTTCTTCGTCTTCAAAGAAACCAGGGTTGTCCCTTGGCCGCTGTTCGTGAAACATCTTCTTGACCATCTTCGGAAATCTCGATTGAATGGGAGTCTTCAATTAAATTCTTCATCTGGCATCACGGTCCATCTTGCTTTGTGGTTGAGGGATAATTCCCGCGCGCGCCCCAGGGGGCTCCCGTAGTGACCAAAAAGGACGGACCATGACGAGGGACTCAGATGTCATTTGTGCAACTTTGATAGACTAATTGTCCATCAAAAGAAATTAAAGAATCATTATTTGAAATAGTGGAATACTTATAGATATATAATAGAATTTCTACATATTCTCCACTAAAATACGCGTCGTTTGCACTTTGAAACATTAAAATCCTCCAATCCGTTCAGAAGTTATAATATTTTAAACATACACATGAAATTTCGAGCGAACATTTCTGTATGTTTAAAACGTTATAACTTTTGAACGGATTGGACGATTTTAATGTTTCAAAGCGCAAACAACGCGTATTTTAGTGGAGAATATGTGGAAACATGTAAGAATATTTGAAAAATTGGTGCGCGCGAAGGGGCTCGGTATTCTTGCAACTTTGTTAAACTTTCGATCAAGCGGAGTCTAACTGGCTGCTGATTGGCTGAATGGCCGCAACCCATGATCCCCTCCCGATATAAAGTTGGCCACTGCTGACCAACTCCTCAGTACCCCTGGAGCCGCCAGGGGTACTCTGACGCGTGTTATTGGTTTCAAAGAACTTTCCTTTGGGTTCTTTGTCCAATTTAATTTCAGCCGGATTACTTCGTTGGGATGTTCTGTCCTTTCTTCGTTGGGATGTTCTGTTCTTTCTTCGTTGGGTTGTTCGATCCATTATTTTTCATATTTGTTTTTTTGTTTCTTCTAGGTATTTGGTGAATTGATATTTTCTTGTATAAATATTAATTGTTATTTGAGTTTTTGTTTAGATGAATTCTGAGGGTCCTACTGGAAAACGCCAGATTCATCCGCCGACCGAGGGGTTCACCATAGGCGTAATAGTATGTAAGTGCGGTTAGATTTAAGATATTAAGATTAACGTCGAACATTTCTTTTTTCTAATTTCTTTGATTGAATTAATTTAAATTAATTCTAAATTTCCTTTTTAACTTCATTAGTTCGAGCCTCGACGTTAATTTTCGGCCTCTTATTTTATGCGCGAATTGCCAATTAATTATTCATTTTACTAGATTCTCGTTTTCAGTCATTCCCTCGTTCCTGGCTTCGGTCACAGTTGTTTCGTTGGAGGAAACATGTGATCGGCCGTGTGGCTAATCCGAAAGACCAAATCGTCTTCTCTTGTTGGCTGGATTCATGGAGAATGATACTCAACTTGAAGGTCGCCTGCGGAAACGCATACTTTCTGGTTGAAAGTCCTTGTCACAGGTACTCTCTCTATGTTAGACAGCCTGAGTCGGGTCCTTTGGCTCCCGACGGGTTGCAGTGGAGAAATGGAGACCAGTTTCAGGGGCGTGTATCCGTTCTCCTGTAGAAATCGAGTAATCAAGCGGAGTCAATTCGATCCCAAGATCGGTTGCACGGTTCAGCATCGTGTCTTGTCGCGTCTCCCACAATTTAGATTCATCCCTCTTTTAAAATCCATATTTAAACAAAATAATTATTTGGCATGATTCTATCTCTTCCTCTTCTATTTCTTTCTCTCTTTCCTATATTAGTTTCTAGGTCTGTAAAGGGGAGATCGATGGAACTTTGATTCGATCTATTTCCCTTCGGGTCTCCATTCGCAGCAACCTCCTCGTGGTGAGACCTGGTAATCGGAGTTACCTACAATGAAGAAGTTCTTCTTCATGGGTAACACCGAGCTAATGGCTGCAATTTAAAACAATATAAACTTGACTTTTAATAAATTTGTTTGACGCTGTATGAAAATGTTGTCTCATACTTTTTTTATAGGTACCGATGAGCTCTACTTTCAGAAAAAATTTCAATGAAATACGTTCACTATTGTAGAAGTTACGATCGTTTGAAAATTGACAGTTTTTCTGGGTGACAATGTTACTTTACGTGGTTAAAGTACAACTTTTCGAATATTACTAGAATTTCTACATAATCTCCATCAAAATACGCGTAGTTTGCTTTTTTAAACATTAAAATCGTCCAATCCATTTAGGAGTTATGATGTTTTAAAGATTTGCATGAAATTTCGGGGCAGCATTTCTGGCCACAAACTATATTTTCGGTAAGGAATTTTTCTCTCGAAACTGAGTAGGAATTCGGGGGTATGTATATTGACCAAAAATGATTGTAATTGACAACTGCAACTAAAAATATTTTTTTTAAAACGATTTGAAATTTTTTAATTTTTCGAACTATTTCACACTTACTCGAATTTTTTTCTCAAATGTGGATAGGATTTCGGGGGTATGTCTATTCACCAGAAATGATTGTATTTGACTCCCCTAATTGAAAATAATTTTTTTAGGACGATTTGAAATTTTTTTTTTCGTCGAAAAATTTAGGCACCTACCCCCTGGTCCATTTTTCTTAAAAATTCGTGTTTGATTTTTAATACTTTTGTTTGACCCCCTACAAAAAAGTTGTTTAATACTTTTTTGTAGGTACTCATGAGCTCTACTTCAGAAAAAAGTTTCATTGAAATATATTCACTATTGTAGGAGTTATGGCAGTTTGAAAATTGGATCATTTTTATGGGGTTTTTCTCATTTTGCGAGGTCAAGGACCAACTTTTCGAATATTTTTGCGATTTCTACATATTCTCCATCAAAATACGCGTAGTTTGCTTTTTTAAACATTAAAATCGTCCAATCCGTTCAGGAGTTATGACGTTTTAAAGATTCGCATGAAAATTCGGGCAGACATTTCTGGCCTGAAATTAGATGTTCGGTAAGGAATTTTTTTCTCGAAAATGGTTCGGATTTCAAGGGTATGTCTATTGACCAAAAATGATTATAATTGGTCCCTGCAATCAAAAATAATTTTTTTAGAACGATTTAAAATTTTTTAATTTTGTCGAAAAATTTCATACCTACCCGAATTTTTTTCTCAAAGGAGGGTAGGATTTCGGGGATATGTGTATTCACCAAAAATGATTGTAATTGACCCCCGCAACTGCAAATAATTTTTCCAGAACGATTTGAAACTTTTCAATTTCGTCGACAAAAGGCACCTACCCCCTGTCGATTTTTCTTAAAAATTCCTTTTTCATTTTTAGTAATGTTATTTGACGCCCTACAGAAAAGTTGTTTAATACTTTTTTATAGGTACTTATGGGCTCTACTTCAGAAAAAAGTTTCATTGAAATATATTCACTATTATTCTTGCCTTTGTTTTCTTCTCCCCATTATTCCCTTAGCTATAAGATACATGCCACCTCTTCGCAAGGCCGCCAGCATTTTAGAAATGTTCCGGGCACTTTGGAAATCCGGAATAGAGACTCTTGAAGGAGAGCAGTCAGTTTACCTTTGTCGACTTTCCGGAACACTACAAGTTCACGTACATACGCGTGATCTGTCATCTCTGGTATAAACCAGAAATGCCAGACGAAGCGCCGAGTGCACTGTGGACACGTCTCATGGGAGTTAAGAGAGGCAGGTTCACATTTGCCTTCTCGCTCTTGAACATCTGAAATCCGACCTCACGTCAACGGCATACGATTCGGAATCTCGACTGCCCAGGTATTTTTACTTGCCTTTCCTAGAGTTCATTACTGAGCTATGCACATTACTCCTGGTTTCTATTTGCCTCTGATGACCCCTGATGACCAGTGCTGACAAAAGTACAGAACTCCCGACAACTTTTGACACCATACAGCGACTGTTACTAACTGCTCCTGATTACTGCTTGCCTCTGCTGGACTCTGCTGACCATCGCTTATATTTCTGACAACCTATAATGATTACTACTGACTTCTGCTAACCTCTGTTGGTCTTTGCTGATCACTTGCAGCGTGTGCTTGTCTCTGCTGAACTTTCCTGGCCTCTGCCAAACGCTACTGACCACTGCAGGTATTTCTAATAATGTATAACGATTAATACTTACTACTGCATGCCCCTACAAGTCTCTGCTTGCCTTTGCAGGTTTCTGCTTGCCTGTGCATGCCTTGCTGGCCTCTGCTGAACACTGCTGACCACCCCTGATGCTTCTGACATCGTATAACAATTACTACATGCTACTGTTCGCCCCTGCTGATCTCTGCTTGCCACTGCATGCCTCTGCTGGTCTCTGCTGACCGCTGCTGACCACCTCTGATGCTTTTGACAACATATAACGCTTACTACTTGCTACTATTCGCCCCTGGTGATCTCTGCTTGCCACTGCTAGCCTTTACTGACCACCGCTTATATTTCTGGCAACGTACAACGATTACTACTGGCTACTGCCACCCTCTGCCACCCTCTGCTGACCTCTGCCAACATCTCCCGCCGTCAGCTGACCATCGCTGACCACTGCTGACCGTTGCTGACAAATTGTGACACGATGTAATATAATATAATATGTTTATATGTATTAAAGTGTTGTATAATGTAAATCTATGGCAATAAATGATATAATTTCAAAGAATTCTATGTGTTCTCATCATTTTTACCCTTCTTTTCCTATCGAAATCATTCCCTTAGTTATAAGACACTCCGAATCTTTTAAAATTTTCTAAGTTCCCCGGAAAGATTTCAAATTTCCCGCCGCCAGGAATTACGTAATATTACGTAATATTACGTAACATTACATAATTTTTGCCGAAAAATTCCGGCCGGAGAAATTTTAAAGAGCTATTACGTAATATTACGTAATATTACATAATGTTACGTAATATTACGTAATTTTTGCGGAAAAATTCCGGTCGGAGAAATTTTAAAAAGCTATTACGTAATCTTACGTAATATTACATAATGTTACGTAATATTACGTAATTTTTGCCGAAAAATTTCGGCAGCGAAAAATTTTAAAGAGCTATTACGTAATCTTACGTAATATTACATAATGTTACGTAATATTACGTAATTTTTGCCGAAAAATTCCGGCCGCGAGAAATTTTAAACAGCTATTACGTAATGTTAAGTAATATTACGTAATATTACGTAATAGCTCTTTAAATTTTTGCCGAAAAATTCAGGCCAGAATTGTAGCTGCTGCCTGAAACTTCTTGGAAATTTCAGGGATTCCGAGAAGTTTCAGGGATCCGAGAATTTTCAGCAATTCTTAGAAATGACGTCATTTCCAGGAATTCCTGGCAGCGGGAAATTTGGAAAGAGAAAGAGGGGTAAAAAATGATGAGAATACATAGAATTCTTTGAAATTATATCATTTATTGCCATGGATTTACATTATACAACACTTTAATACATATAAACATATTATATTATATTACATCGTGTCACAATTTGTCAGCAACGGTCAGCAGTGGTCAGCGATGGTCAGCTGACGTCGGGAGATGTTGGCAGAGGTCAGCAGTGGGTGGCAGAGGGTGGCTGAGGGTGGCAGAGGGTGGCAGAGGGTGGCAGTAGCCAGTAGTAATCGTTGTACGTTGCCAGAAATATAAGCGGTGGTTAGCAGTAAGCAGGGGCCAACGGAGGCCAGCAGAGGCATGAAGAAGCAAGTAGAGTCCAGCAGGGACAAGCAGTAACAAGTAGTAATCGTTATACGTTGTCGGAAGGATCAGGGGTGGTCAGCTGTGGTCAGCAGAGGCTAGCAGTGGCAAGCAGTGGCAAGCAGTGGCAAGCAGAGTCCAGCAGGGGCAGGCAGTAGCAAGTTGTAATCGTTATACGTTGTCAGAAATATAAGCGGTGGTCAGCAGGGGTCAGCAGAGTCCAGCAGGGGCAGACAGTAGCAAGTAGTAATCGTTATACGTTGTTAGAAATTCCAGGAGTGGTCAGCAGCGGTCAGCAGAGGCTGGGAGAGACTAACAGTAGTCAGTCGTAATCATTATACGTTGTTAGAAATTCCAGGAGTGGTCAGCAGCGGTCAGCAGAGGCTGGGAGAGACTAACAGTAGTCAGTCGTAATCGTTATACGTTGTCAGAAATTCCAGGAGTGGTCAGCAGCGGTCAACAGAGGCCAGTGGAGACCTGTTGACAGGAGGTCGGATATTAGTTGTTGAAGAGCGAAAAGGGAAGTGTGAGCCTTTCTCTCTCGACTCCCACGAGACGGTCCGAATTTACTTTGGGCAGCTTCGGTGAATCAAGAAAGAGGGCATGCGTCATTTTGCCTTTGTCGGGTTTCCGAAACTCCACAAGCTCACGTACGCGTGATCTGACATAGTGTGAGAGAGCACCTTCGGTGCCTTTCTGGTATCTCTGATCCGGATGGCAAAACGCTCAAGTTTATCGTGGGATAGTTCGTTATTTTCAACGATAGATGGCGCTTAGTTTTCGACCTCAAACCCTCTGGTGCTAAAACGCCCAAGTTTGTCGTGGAATAGTTCATTACCATCAACGATAGATGGCACTTATTTTTCGACCTCAAACCCTCTGGTGCTAAAACGCCCAAGTTTGTCGTGGAATAGTTCGTTCCCACCAACGCTAGATAGCGCTTATTTATCGACCACAGTCCCTCGGTTGCTAAAAAGTCCAAGCTTGTCGCGAGGTCCATCTAGCGTGGGCGATACGAACTATTCCACGATAAACTTGGGCGTTTTAGCACCAGAGGGTTTGATGTCGATAAATAAGCGCCATCTAGCGTTGATGGTAACGATCTATTCCACGACAAACTTGGGCGTTTTAGCACCAGAGGGTTTGAGGTCGATAAATAAACGCCATCTAGCGTTGATGGTAACGAACTATGCCACGATGAACTTGGGCGTTTTGCCATCCGGATTTCTAAGGTGCCCAGAACATTTCTAAAATGCTGGCGGTCTTGCAAAGAGGTGGCATGTATCTTATAGCTAAGGGAATATTGGGGAGAAGAAAAGAAAGGCAAAAATGATGAGAACACATAGAATTCTTTGAAATTATATCATTTATTGCTATAAATTTACATTATACAAAGCTTTAATACATATATATCATGTCAGTAGTTGTCAACGAAGGTCAGCAGTGGTCTGCAATGGTCAGCAGAGGCCTGTAGGAAAATTAAAAAGTACTTACAGTATTTTGATTTTGAAAAATCGTATTAATAATATACATATGTACGCTCATACATGGGAATAATAAAAAAAAATTTCTTTTTTTTCAATAGTTAAAATATGACGGGTGGGGGGGGGGGGTACTTTGCTTATGTTAACCTACATAGGTCACAAAGTAAAAATGCCTGGGCAGTCGAGATTCGAAATTGTATGCCATTGACGCGAGGACGGACTTCAGTTGTTCAAGAGCAAGAAGGAAAGGCTTGCACTGGCCTTCTTTCTAGATTTCTCGAAGTTGCGCGAATTGTCTAGCTCGCGTAATATGGTTCTTGCGATAGGATTGTCTGCTATCCCCACCATTCCGTTAGACGCTAAGGAAGTTCGTCGTTACTAATGTCGATTTCGACGGTGCCAGATCTGGCCGCCACACTGGTCTACCTTCATGATGAAGGCTTCATTTTGTTAAAGTACCTATGCTGTTCAATGTTTCTCAATCACATGGTTAACCTCTCTATTATTTTTAATATTTACATGTTGTTTATGATTAATTTTTTATAAAATGGATCCACGCGATAAATTTCATCTTTACGTCGGATGTAAATCTGGAGTCTTTAAGGGTAATTGATTAAACTTTTTAAGCGCACATAGGTTATCCAGAAATATTTAATTGCTTGATAGAGTAGTAAAATTAACGCGTTAAACGCTGCAGAATGAAATTCGTATATTGTTTACATACAAAATAACAGAGAATATACGACTAGTACAAATGTGTTTTAAAATAATTTTATGCATGGACAAACGTATTGGCACACATTTATATACACATACTAGTGTAGAGATATATTGTTTTTTATTTGTTGATTAAGAGAGAATGTCCTAATGTATTATTTTACACTCTTCTTTGTAGGTGTAAAAATAGATAAAGAGCATATCCTAATGCAAAACATACAAAACTTGGTATCCATAACAGATAATGATGAAGTCACAACAATGTCTTGGGGTGATGAAGAAGAACATGAAATTTTAATTGCCTGTGGAGTGAAAGGGATTAGGAGGTTATTTATAATAAGTAATTTTTCAGCTAAAATAAAGTTGAGTCCAATGTCTGTACCAAACTTGTTCTAATAGCTCATATTTTACAGTGTGAAGGTTTATGATACAGAATGTTCAATGTTTACATGTTCATTCTTTACTGATATTGGCAAAGGAAGTATTAATGGCATATCACGATACGACGAGTAAGTAATAACTTCTGAAAATCATGATCAAATAATATAGTAGTATTCTACTGGAATATGTGTTTGTTTAGAGCAATTTTAACTGCAGTCCATTCGGGAGAAGTGAAATTATGGAGGTTTAAAAAAGAGGATGAAATCCTAATACATGCTGGCAAACACTTGAATAGAATGCGTCATTCTAAAGTGAATAAAAACATAATTGCAACTGGTGGCTTTCAACATAGATTAAAATTATTTGATTTAGAAAAACAGAGTGAAATATTTCATGAAAAAAATATAGCTCATGATTGGTTAGAATTGGAGGTTCCTATTTGGATTTCTGATATTCAATTTCTTCCTAGTACTGAACAAATCATTACAGTTGGTAAATACGGACATGTAAGATATCTTTAAATTAGGAATATTTTCTATTATAAAATCATCAAAATCTGTAAAATAAATTGTATATTTTCAGATACGATTATACGATCCCAAGATGCAAAGAAGACCTGTTATAAATTTGGAAATAAAAGATGAAGCATTAACAACGTTAGCTATAACACAGCAAGAAAAGTAAATATAACTCATATGTTGGTTCTTAGCGATATAAATACGAGGGAAATCATATCATCTGTATTTCAGGCAAATTATAGTAGGTTCTGGCAAAGGTAAAATGAACCTTGTAGATCTAAGAGCACCAGCTAAAGTATTGAATACTTACAAAGGATTTGCCGGTGGTGTAACTGGGATAGCTTGTAGCACAAGCAAACCTTATGTTGTTAGCACTAGTTTAGATAGATATTTACGAATACATCACATCGACACTAAAAAGTTATTAAAACAGGTAAAAATAATCAAATATTTGCAATGTAGTTGTAATTACCAGGACTCTGTGGGATCTCGAAAATGGCAGGATCCCGAAGGAAAGAAAAAATTTTATACTTATTATTTCCTTAATATATTATTTTTACTTTACTTTTTACAATTTAAAAAATTCGTAATAATTTTTTTCGAGCATTTTACGAGCTGCCGAACATCGATGATAATCCTGATTACTTTTGAAATCCCGATTTTAAGAAAAATTTCTGAAAAAAGACGCTAAATTTTATATATGTGTATATATTTATATTTTTGTTTATTCTTCAGATTTATTTAACATCAAAGACGTCGTGTATGTTGTTACGTTCAGGATTTTCATTGCAAACTGAAAATGAAATAAGCGAAAATGCACAAATATGTACTAGTAACGAGGACTTGAGTTCTGCAGATCAAAAAGATGTGCGAGAAACAGTGGATAACGATCCTGAATATGACATGTTATTCGAAAAAATGCCAGTTATTAGCAATAAAGAGGATAGAAAATTAATTGAAAGAAAGCGAAGGAAAACAAAGGAGTTAAGCAGTTCGTTAACAGGTAACGAAGTAAGTATTTACTATAATTTTTTTCAATTGGTATAAAAATATTAATGGTAAAAAATAAAGCTGTTCTTCCGAATGGCACCTGTGACGATATGACCTGATACTAAATATATGTTAGTTTCGACAATTTAATAGTTTCCAAAATATTAAAGATTTATATTTGGCATTTATTCCCCTCTTTCCCTCCAGACCTCCAAATTTCACACCGATCGGGTGTGGGTACCATTCGGAAGAATATACAAAACTAATATGATTATTAAATTGTTTTTTTTTTCTTTTAATCTATTTATATCTAGGTATCACATAAATCTACTTTAAGGAGAAACGAGAAATCCGAGAAAAATTCTAAGAGAATAAAATCGATATAATTAAAACATATAAGATATCTATAGTTTATGTGAACAGTAATATTTACGAATTAAAAGATTAAAACTGTTTCATATTTTGTAATAAGTTTGCTTAAAAAATTTAAATAAATATTTATACGAATTGAAGTGAGAATTATTAAATAATTTTCGTTCTAAAAGTACAGTCGTTGAAGTCTGAAAAAACTGATAAAGTGGACAAAAATGATTATAAACAATAAAGTAAAATGTTTCTGTTGCGATGTATTTTGTCACTCAGCAATTCATTTTTCATTTATAACTTACATATATGAGGGACACGAATAATACGCTAATTGTTTTTGTCCTGAATATACAGTATTGTTGATTAATTCTTTATTGTACAATTTATTCTTAATACCTTGTCTATATATTGTTTTGGTTCGCAAATGCAGCGTACGCCGAGTGCAATGGTTTCTCAAGTACAATAACTACCGCTGTCTGTTTTCTGTCAGGGTTACTTAAATTGTGCTTTCAATACAATTGTGATATTGAAATCGGGTGCGCTGCAGGATGTAGGCTACTGTAATTTTTTATGTCTAGAAACTAGAAAAAGTGAACGTGACAACTTGCAAAGTTGAAACGCATTTTGTACTAAAAGGAAATAATATTCGCAGCTACAGCACACTAAATCTTATTCGGCTATATTCTTTCAGCTGTACAAAAATCATTGTCCACTACGCCTCTTGTTAATTAATACTAATGCAAACTTGCTTTTATCCTGACTGCGCTTACATCTGAAATGGAATATTTATTCTTATCCTCATAAACGTACCTAGGAATAAATTTACTAAATTACAGGCACTGTCCCCTTCAAGATCAAGTGGTGGTTTTACCCATATTTCTACAGAGAAAATGGAACTTTGTGCCAAAAAAGGAAAATACATTCCTCGGCACAGAGGCCATTTATATACAAATTTCCACACATAGATGTAACATGCAGATATCTGCATAATTCATAATTCCATCTCTTTCATGCAGTAAGCGTAGAACAAAGATCTGTTTCGAGACGAAACGGTTTCTTTTAATTGATCGCGTTGATACAGGAATGCCTTCTGCCACTCACTTTATAATTCGTTATTGAAACGGTATCATACAATGTTGAGTGGAGTATGATGATTTACATAATTATCGTCTACTTCTCAAACAAAATTCAATACCGGTGCTTTCTCTGCTCATATGACATGATTAGATTAGATGAAAACTTAGGATCAACATGATAAAACTTTACAAGAAATCTAGGTAATTTCCGAAATTATTTTTTTCGATTAATTTTTATGAAAATTAGTAACAGTGTAATATGTAATTACAAAATTTTCCTCTCATATTTTACGTGACGTCAATAAATCCTCATAAATAATTACGTAATATACAGAATTTGGTCAGAGATCACATAATAACGTTAATATGTTCTTTTTACTTCCATTTTGTTTTGTCTAAATGAAAATTCACGAACAAAACAGTTAATTTGTAAAAACCTCACGTAAAGCAGATACAAACAAGATATAAGTATTTAAAAGAAGTACAATTAAATTAAATTATATATACACACAAATCTAAAATAAATGTAAAATGAATATGTCTAAATCAAACTGTTTTGTAAGTAACTTGATATAAAGTACTGCGGATGCTTCTAGATATTTTAAGCATCGATAAAAAGATTGGTGGCAGCACGCGTTCAAGGTGAGGAAAAGTTGTTTCCTATTTCCATGCTTTATAGGCCTGTCACTTAATAATTAGCAATATTGTTGTATGAAATACATAAAGCAATCGCGTATAAATTCAATGACAGATTATAGCTTAGATTCGTGTAAGTATTGCCTTCCTGTACTTAAATATTTCTTGAGGATGCACAGAAGCTGTACAGTAACATAACCTTCAACATTTCAATTATTATTCGTATTTTACTGTTTGTTATTTGTTACGCGCACACTAATTTCATTTGATAGTTACACCGTAGTCGGTTGTTAATGTAAAATCAAAAGCACCATGTTTTTTTTTTTCTCCTGTATCACATGTGCAATTGTTTAAAATTGAATTCTTTATTATGCACATCAGTTGCTAATGTTCAAACATCTATCGCGATAGTTCACAGGCAAGAAGCTATTTTTATAAACACGCATACAGGATCTACATATTTAGAGACTTTTTGTTTAAAACTGTAATATTCGTTTATGTCGGAGAAAAGCATGGAAGGCCTCTGTAAAAACGGGGTCCATATTTATTAATTATGGAGCACTCTTCGATATACAACTACACTGTTTCATGTCTCGTGGACACGTCTCTAAACTATTTCAGGTAAATAAAGTAAGTTATTTCATAATCTTTGATCTCAATTAAAATACAAGGTTTCAGTGTAAGAAGAGCACAGCAGCATAATAAATGTGAAGTTCAAAACAACTACATGTTTCCTTGAAACTCTTGGAACATTCCCAGCGTACGGTAGAAGAAAGGGCATAGAGAATTCATACCCTGAGCAGTTAATGGCGTAGCGATCGTGCCTGGCAAGAAGCTCGAACGTTTATGTTGAGTAGCATTTGTACCATAAAAAATTAAGCTTTCTCAACTTTATACAGTATACAGCATTGCATTATTTTGTTTGTCGCGTCCAATGAAATTCATTCATCGTTTTCACGCTCAACACGATTTAATTACTTCCGATAAGTTACTTTTTCTGACGTAAACAAGCATAGAACGACGTTTTATGTTTGTCATAAATTCTTAAGCAAATGTAACGCGCGCATTAAGAATAGGTGATAAACACATGCTAATACGTTCGCTACTTGCTGCTGTTGCACTGCAAAATTTGAACTTTACAGCGATAAGCCGGTCACAATTTCATGCTTAATAGCATGTTAAGGTAATATTTCCTCATTCTCCTCCTGACACAGTCACTTCCCTCCATGCAGATTCTTGAGACTGTGCCACTAAAGTAGATTGAGGTTCAGAAATATCTGACGTTGCTGGACTCAGCGGTGGACTAGGTGTCGCGGGTGCTTCATCAGGTTGGTTCACTTCAGCTGCATCTTGTTCAGCTTCCTGTTCACCATCAGGGAGAGAAGCCTCCGACTGCACAGAACTTGGAGCCTTTGATAGAGAATCCTGTGCTCTTAACGATATAGAACTATTTTTATTGCTACTGCCATCTTCACCTGTAAACAGATGTTTAGTTATTGTTATATTTTTAACTGGATGTTTTTCATTCTCGTAATGCAATTTTAGAAAAGTATTTTTACCGCAAGGCCTAAGAACGAGGTAGAAGAGTAAGTCGGATAGAGAAATTATACCAATCACTTTATCATCTTCATCAACCACTACTAGCCTATGAACCTAAACAAATGTCAATATTTCATAATTTAACAACTTCGATACAATAAAACCTAGTTAATCTGAAGTAATTGTAGAATATGTGATTCATTCGAATTATCAGTGTCCGGATTAACGGATCGTATACAGTGGTGCTCGGTTAAATGCTCAACAATCGGGACCAGACGTGAACATTTAAGCGGATACACCACTTAGTAATTTTTAAAACTAGTTACAATAGACAATACTTTATTTTAATAAAAACTATAATCCGAGAATATTGTACCTCTGCTCTAACGATTCTTTCCATAACAGTAAACAGAGTTTCATCTAATTTACAACTTTGAACTCCTTCAAACCATTCATTTCGATGCTCATTTGCTTCTCGTAATGAAACATCTAAATTGTTATATGTTTTCTCTGCAGCTAAATTCTAGAAAAAAAAAAATATTATTTAAGGATTAATAATAATAAATTTGCAAATACAAGAATCGAAATATGAAATTTACTTACAATAACATCAAACTTTGAATAAATGTTAACCAACTTTCCTTCAGCATCAATAATTGGCAATGCTGAAACTCTCCTTTCAACAAATTTCTTGAGTGCTAGAATTATGCTAGTTTCTTCTGTTGCTGTTTCTATATTATCAAATGAACCTATCCTCAACTCTCTCAGTGTTTTATTCGTGAACGATGGTTTTGGTAGCTCGTGAATCTGTTATTAGAGTATTATAATAACATACAATGTCTAATAAATAATTATATGCTTTTTTAATTCTGTTTGTTTTATACTTACATAAAGAAAGAGGAACCTAAGAATTCGTTTGTGTGTCAGAATATAGAGAACATTTCCAGTATCCGGGTCTATCACAGGCAGACGATGAATTCTATTGTGAATTAAAGTTTTAATAGCCTCGTACAGAGATGCATCTGGGCTAATGCTCACTAATGGATGTACTTGATCCTTTAAGACTTCTAAAATAATAAAGAACAAAACATATTTTAATTAGTAGACATAGAAAATACTCAATGAACAAATTAGCTATTACATTAAAGTGCATAGTAATTTCAAAAAATGCATGATAATGTGACTTATAAATTTGAATGTTATAGTATTCATATCATTTTGCATCACAATATTGAAAAAAAAAATATTTACTTCTCCATGTATCTAATTCATGCTCTTCCAATTCATCCATTGTTACAGATGGGCTGGTGTAGTACATCTGCAGAATTTTTATAAAGTCTGTTATGGTTAACATCCCAATAAATTCTTGCCTTGCACTGTCCCATAATGGTGCAGCTCTCACACCTATAAAAATAAGAACACAGCTGGGTAACAAAGCATGCAACATCTTTATAATAAATAAAGCAATACTGATCATTTTTTTTACGCGTTTGACAAACAAAATTTCACTGATAATTTTAAGTGTAAAATTTAAATGTTTGAATAGAAGAAGAGCAAATGAAACACACTTTGAAAAGATAAGATTACGAATTTGCGGTACAAGTGTTGTAAAAACAAACGAACGTTGATTATTTACCATTGTAGACAAGAGCGAAGAAGGCCTTCTTGACGAGGAGGTGTGTGTCGAAAACGACCAATTTGGCACTGGTCGGTATTAGGTCGTAACATTTGTGAAATTTGAAGAACTTCACGAAGATCTGTGATTCGTCCTCCTCTGAAAGTCCAAATAGTTCACAGTAGAGTAGTGCTTTCTGATTTCGACGAAGCATTTTTCTTTTTTCTTTCTTTTTAACGATGTCACAATGTTCTTATAATTTACACGTTACTTTTTAAACTATTCGAAGATTAGATAACGATGTAGGATATTGATTTATCGGGACCCATATTCTGTCTATTTAAAGTTTCCACTTTACAGTCTGTGATGCCGAGACACTGTTTTCTTCTTCAAATTGTCACAAGAACTTCCGAACGAACGATAAGGTGACCGTCAAACGAGAGTTTGTGACCTTCTGTTGAGATAGGTTATGGCGATGGAATATTGGCGCCGAATCGCGTATTTCGGCGCTGTATTCAAACATTGCAGTAGAACGAAAATTAAAAAATTACGGTTCCTACAATAAAAAAAAAAATAATCCCTTCCACTCGTCGAAACTCCTATTTGTACCCAAACATCTTACGAAAATATTAATTAAGAACAACCCTGCAAATACTTAACGATCTATTCATCATCAAACAAATGTGTAATTACGTAATCGTTTAATAGATATTTATTCTAAATCTTCCATCAGAGAATGCTTCAGGTCTCTGTTATTTCAACCGTCGTGCATAAATGACGATAATATGGGTCACAAGTACTTAAACGTTCTCACGAGGGGTGGCAATATTATGCAACGTTGAAATGAGCCCCCCATTGGATGATCGATTACATGCGACGACGAGGATCACTTTATAAACCACATCTAACGATAAGAATTCCTCATCGAGTAATTCATTGTACAGGTATATCGATTAAGCGAATAAATTGGATTTCGCGTACGACGGTGTAATTTCTATCGTGCACTTGTAATTACAGCCAAAGTAATTGTTGCAATTAATAACTGAAATCCAATTTATATAATTGGCAACGCGTAACGCAAGATTTCATTATAAAGTATCAGCGATGTGGTCTAGTCCATAGAAAATTATATCATAACGATTACTAACAGCTTGCCTTCTATATTTGCAAAAAAATTTACGATAAATAGTTTTTATTTTTACTTTTTCCCCCCCATATCTATTTAAATTTACTACTTTTCGTTTCAACTTTGTGTGTACCTCTGGTCCTATTGATCGTACAGAGTTTCTCAAGGTCTCATTTTTCTTGTTATATACTTGAGGTAGTTTGAGGAATAATCTATGCATTTTCCCGATTCGAAGCGTGAGAAGTTTGACGAGGCAAGGTGTGAAAATGACACATTCTGATACGATTTTTGTATGATACTTTCTTAGTTAAACTCTGAAACGCTTTATCCCCGTCCTACTTATTGTAGAAAGTTCTGCAAGGCTTCATTTTTTCGTTGAAAAATACTAATAAAAAATTGCTACGCTTTTTTTTACGAAATACTGCATAGATTCGAGGCTATAGTATAACAATTGAAAAGATGTACACTTTTAAATATCTAAGAAAGTAGTCAAATGTCTACTTTTATTGGGTATCTAGAAAATTTCTTATAAAAGATTTTTATTCTTATTCAGATTCTTGAAAGAATTTACTAAACATTTTAGTGACAGAAAATACAATATTACTTGTTCGTTGAATTTTTAATCATTTACATTTTACATTTTTATTTTTAGGCGAGGCGTCAAAGGAAAGAGCCGTCCTGGGTGTTAAATACTTTAGGTACGTTCCTAGTAGCAGTACGAGGACAAGTACCACTTTTGTATATGTAAAAGAGAAAAGAAGAAAGTCCGATGAAATTGCTGGATCGATATTCGTACACGAATTGTTTTACCTTCTATTACTTAAATCGTGAAAAAACTAAAAATTCGAAACAGCGTGAAAATTAAAACGTGGAAACCAGAGGCATATTTAAAAACTCAGGGAATAATATAACTATTGGAGATGAAAAAATTGAAATTTTATTTTTTTTTGTTACTGAAGCCGATGAACTAGTTTTGAAGATATTGCAGACCAAAGCAAGGTGTATGAAAACGCTAGGAATGTTATAAAGAATTATAAATGTTGGGATACCATAGTGAGTACACGAGATAAAATTTGTTGAAGCCAAAATAAGACGAAAATCAAGAATACCAATTTGTTGATGGAGGCTCCGTTAAAAAGTTATTAACAATTAAATTAAAAGATTTCAAATCGTTCTGGAAAAATTATTTTTGGTTGCAGGGATCAATTATAAGCATTTTTGGTGAATAGACATATCCTTGAAATCCTACCCAGTTTCGAGAAAAAAATTCGTTAACGAAAATATAATGTCTGATCATGAATGAATGATTCCCCTGAAATTTCATGTATTTCAAATCGTCCTGAAAAAATTATTTTCGATTGCGGGGGTCAGTCACAATCATTTTTGGTCATTACACATACCCCCGAAATCCTAACCATTTTCGAGAAAAAAATTCCTTATCGAAAATCTAATTTCAGGCCAGAAATCGTTCCCCGAAATTTCATGCGAATCTTTAAGACATCATAACTCCTGAACGGATTGGACGATTTTCATTTTCAAAAACGCAAACGACGCGTATTTAGATGAAGAATACGTAGAAATTGTAAAAATATTCGAAAAGTTGATCCTTGACCTCGTAAACTGAGAAAAACCCAATAAAAATGGTCCAATTTTCAAATAGCCATAACTCCTACAATTGTGAATATATTTCAATGAAACTTTTTTCTGAAGTAGAGCTCATGGGTACCTATAGAAAAGTATTAGACAACTTTTCTGTAGGACGTCAAACAAAATTACTAAAAATGAAAAAGGAATTTTTAAGAAAAATCGACAGGGGGTAGTGCCTAAATTTTTCGGCAAAAAAAAAAAAATTTCAAATCGTTCTGAAAAAATTATATTCGGTTGCGGGGGTCAATTACAATCATTTTTGGTGAATACACATACCCCCGAAATCTTGCGCATTTTCTAGAAAAAAATTCAGTACGAACGGAACTTTAAACGTTAATAACTTTTTAACGAAATCTCCGTCAACAAATTAGTATTCTTGATTTTCATCTTATTTTGACCTCTAGAATCTCCCATTAAAATTTTTCCCAGGGGTGGCCGAATACCCTATATACATGACAACGGCCGTCAAAGTATTACGAGGGAAAACGAACAGTCAATTAAAATTTCTGGGTTGGGATTCAAACTCGGATGCTTCGTTCGTCGAATGATCGTTCTGCCAATAAAGCTATCTTGTCCAACGAACAATAAGCCTAATCCCCAATAAGCTTCGTATTAAGAATTGGCTGTCGCCCACGTAACAGTGGGTAAAATCACGAAGGAGTACAATTGGTCGGAAGAAACTCTACGTCATTTCCCGAAATGATCTTCAATATGATAACAGTCTGTTTCTTGACCGAATCTGAGGACGTCGTTAGCGTGAGATTATAATCGGATAAACATAATCAGCGGTGAACATTCAACGAGACGAATGTAAAACAATTTACTTTGTACACATTTGAACCGGACAAATAGTTTGAACGTAAACTTTATTGAAAACTAAAATAAATTAAATAAGTGAAGCTAATTTTCTAGAGCAACTGAAATGTCAACCCATTAACCTTCTTACTTGTTTCTAGGACAATTGAATCAAGAAGAGTCAGGCTGCTGTAATAAGCGTGGCATAAGTTGCTCGTTAAAACATATGTTTGACTTCCTGAATCATGCAACTGTCTTACATCGTATAGGAACAATATGTGACGATGATCGTGCAAGTGGTCTAAGCATGTTATTATAACGTAGACGAAGCTAATGTTTCTAGACCTTTTATTTAGAATACTTTCATAATTACGATAAAGGCTGGTTTCGTATTTAGAACAACACAGTATGGCCGTGAAAATAGAAATTGCTACGGAGGATGACGTCCAGAGCTTCCTCATTGAGCTCCTGTGGCTACGCAACATTGTTCCAGGAACAAAACTCTATTAAAACACTAACAAGGTGTAACAGACGTGGGGCATTCAGAACGCAATACAACTATCAATGAAGCACAGGACCAGAATAAGCGTTTCAATATTGCGAACAGAACGCGATACTTTTTGTCGTCGCTGTTTTTGTTCGTCCCCAGATGGAAGCTTTTTCGAAGGCGTGCAAGATCACGGTGAATAGGAAAACAATAATGGAGGAAAACAAAAATAGTCGAGGAACAAAAACCTCTCGTGGACGCAAATTTACAAGATGAGAGGAGAACGAGAGGGGAACGAAAGGGAGAATAAAAGAGCAGGGGAAAGCGGTCACAAAACAGACAGGTGAAACCAAAAGCGTTCGCGTAAGCACGTCGAATAGCCGCTGGTACGAAATAAAACGAATCACAAATTAATATTTAATCGACATATTCGTTGTGAAAACAATGTAAAATTAATAGAACTCTGAATCGTTTTGTTTCATTATTCTGTAATTCTTGAACTGACGATAGTTACAAGACAGCGTAAAATAGCGTTTAGTCAACAACTTGGAATTGTATTACTCACGGAGTACCAAGAAATTATGTAGCTATAGTAAGCGTGCGAATGCTACAGGAAACGTAATGGAATAATTATTGGATGTGGCAAGATTTCATAAAACTTGAATTTCAAACCAACTTTTAAAAGTACATAATTTATTATTGACCCATTTCGGGATAAAACTTTCTACCGTGGCTAGTTTATATGATCTATCGCGCGGTGTAATTGGGTAACGTCGACGAAACTTGATAAAACGAGTGAAGTTCGATACGTTTCTTTCGCGCGCAATGAACGTATGTTCAAACGCACGAATGCGAATAAATCTGTAACGATAATGTTTACGCGAGATAAATGGCCCCGTTATTGGACACGTAAGAATACAATGGTTTAAAAATAAGTACGTTTTATCGGCATACAGGTAAACGTCGTGCGAAGTATAGGTTATCACGAACGTTGTCCATTTTAGTTTTCAAATTCGATCGATACTTAAGTAAAACGTGCATTTTTACGATGAAGTTATACCGAAGAGTATTATATGTTCTATCATTTTCAATTTCCGTGATAAAAATTTTAGCTTCTCCTTTTTAATTGTTACCTGTAGCCTAATTAACTTTAGACATCACCTATGATAACTAGATTGCGGTTGTTTATGCATTTATGGGAAATTTTAATTCTCAATAAATTATAGAATGCGCTTAATATGCAAAAATATAAGAAATTATTATATTTAGGAGCCGAGACAATCCTCTACAAAGCTCTCATTTCATTAATTCTATTAATAAAAATATGAGATCCACAGCCTAATGATGCTTTAGCAAACATTTGTTAACCTGCCCCACGAAAGCTTGTTCTTTTGGCAATGAGCAGCTTCAGAATTTTATATTTATTTCGATTATTAACAAATTTCAAATATATATTGTATGTTTACTCTTTATACGCTTTTTTTCCGTTGTACAGATATTATTCGCGTATAAATCTGTTATAACAAATATTTTTGTACACTGAATGTCCCTGAAGTCAATATTTTGTCTGTGCAAATGTCTCTGCTATGCCTATACCGAAGGACATACAATATTCATGTAGTAAACTTTTGATCGTACGAACACAGCATGTGTGTGTATTCATCAGTGTAGTTTATCGATACTATTGCAGTTATTTCTACGTTCTTGGAAAAATGTGATATTAATCCATCCGCTGCCAAGCCTAAATTATATGAAGTTATTCTTATTGCCATTTTTGTTTTGAGTATTACTGTTTATCTAAGTTCTGTTATTCACATATTTTGTCATAAATAATTGTTTGCAAGTTCAAAAGGCTTTATGTTACAACATATTTATGGTACCACGAGTATATTATAAAAATATTGTAAAAGACTTTACTATTGCGAAGAAAAATTGCCTTCTATACTTTTTAAAGGGCCATTTTACAGTTAACTCTCGAAAAAAATTTTAATCTATTTATTTAATTTCCTTGAAAAAACACGTTTTGGAATATGCCTAAGAGTTTATGTTCGAATTCTAAAAAGTACTGAAAGTATAGTTATTTAAAGCACGCGATCGTCAGCGTAAAATGGCGGAAGCTGGTGCAAATGGCGAAAGGCAAAGGCAGATAATACACTAGATACAGTAGAACGTCGACTATCCGAATTAATAGCATTCTCTTTCTTGTATCATTCATAGTGTAAACGAAACAAACTCCAAATAATGAACATAGACAAAAATCTCGGATATATGATCGCTTATTTTTGCTCCATCGTTACTAGAGAAAGTAGAAAAAGTAAATAAACTTGTCTCTCTTTGGTTGTACCGCGAATCAAGGAATTTCTGATGCAAAATGAAGATACACATCGAGCAAAAAAAGAGTAGATATTCTCACCAGCGTCGAGCGAAGGAACGCGAAATAATCTTAAATCGAAACTATAATTCCTAGAAACTTTAATTGGCTCTATAATTGCTGCAAAATATTCTCTCATGATCATTGGTTGTGAAACTCAACGTAAGGATAAAAAGATCGTTCGACGTGCGTCTACTGCGAGACAAATTACACATTTGTTGCGTACAAATTGCTGTAACAGCCAACAGGAGCCTGTTTGAAATTACGTAACGCGAAACGGAAGAAAAGTAGCGCGTTTTACGTAATTTTTCTATCGATAAGACCCACTTGTCGCTTCGTCCAACGAGACACCCACAGAAACAAAATTTCATCCTCGTCGCGAAATATTTTCAGCGATCGCGTTCGCGCGAGAGAACATCTCGTAGAAAGTTTCCTTTTCCATAGGAAACCCCGACCAATTACCGGGCTGGAAACGCAATAGCGAGTCCTAGTTCCGCGCCAAGAAAAAGAAACTATCGGCGGCGATACTGTTCGAATCGAATTACGGAAAAGTTGTGCAGCGCGGAAAAAGTGTGTCGCGCGGAGTAATGAGCTAAACGAGCCACGTTTCCTGCAGGCAAATACGATTATGCCTCGCGTAGAGGAGCAACGGAATGATCGTGGCCGCAAAGGACCGTAAATCAGTATGCTTTCGATTCACCAGAGCGAGACACAAAGAACTGATAAAGACAATCTTGAAAAAAAAACTTCACTGCTCGATCGAGGAATGTTTTAGAGAAACGCTGTAGAATCCACTGGTTAATCCTTCGTTGTACACTTTCGAGTACTGGTATTTACTTTGTTCTGAGAGTATATGAAATATTGTCGCACTTGATTCGCGGAAAACTCTCGCAGCTGACGAGGAAACTGCACGGGGGAACCGAGAAACACGCGAATGTCAGCGAAACGATCACTATGAGCTTTCGGTACAGAGATCATGAAGCTACTGAGTGGCGAGGAGATTGTGCAGTACTGTCGAGCCTTCGTTGCACGAACAAGCACGCGGTGCAAACACACTGGCGAAGTCAACGATGAACACGATTTAGAAACGCGTGTGCACGCTGTTCGTTTCCAACAGTGATCGAGCACTGTGCCTCGAATGTAACCGACGTTCTTCAACACACTTACACTACTACCGATACCGTAAGTATTAAGACACTTAACGCGTTAAACGCTGTGTCGATCCCTGGGGACCGACATTAAACTTTTAAGCAGCGTCGGGGTCCCTGAGAGGATCGACCGTATCGAATTTAAAAAATAATATTAGGTCCCATATGTTCGTTTTGTATCAGAACTAAAAGTAATATTTTAAACATATAATGGAATTTTATGGAAAACTCTTTTCGTTCGACAACTTCCTTTCCTTTGGCAAAGCTATTTTATCGTCGATACAAAACTTGTTTGATTTTTTGTTAAAAGTTCAACGCTTTTCATTGAAACGTTAACATTTTCAAATTGTTTACCTGCTAATGAGCTTGGAGATTGTATTTTATTTCTAGACTACAGATATTTATGCATTTCTAGGAAATTTAAATTTTCGAAAAACTATAGAATGCATTTAATATGCAAAAATATAAGAAATACGTAAGATATGAATTATTATATTTAGGGGTTGAGACGACCTAAAACATTACAATTCGTATAATATTGTAAATTATCACATAAAATCTCTGCAAACCTGTCCAATTATTTCCGACTTTGTTTAGAATGATTTCTTCCCATTTAATTATTATGTATATCATCTATAAACAAAGCCTGCTTGAAAATGCCTCCGTAAAAAATTGCAAGGTCATGCTACATTATGTAATTTTGGAGTGTATAAATTAGTTTACAATCCCTCCAACGAAATGTTGCGTGTCGTTACTATATAATTGCTTTACTGTATAATAAGCCCAGCTAATTTTATGAACCATTACCAAAATGTGGTCGTTGAGGCGGTCAATCAACGTGTCAAAGGTTAAACCCTATGCACTCGTATTTTCAAATTCAATTTCCTCAAATACCTTTTTGTTATATTATTGCAACGATGAATTATATATACGACTACAGTGCAATCGATACTCTGTTAATACATTGTTTAAACAAACCTATCGAACCCGAGAAAAACTCCATGCTCGACTAAAGGTATCCGTTAATAGGATGACTGTGAACTAGTTTAAGCCTGTAGATTGTTGGTCCGAATAAAAAAGTAAATCTGACTAATCTCAGAGGTACATAGAAATCCTCTTGAGCAGCTCAGGACAAACGATCACACCATTCAAGATTTTAAATGAGAAGATTAGATACGAGACTGCTCGTCTATGCTCGAGTGTATTGATTCTCAATTTCACCATGATGGGGACTATAAAAATACCAACGCTGAATTTTTGTTGTTAAATGAAATTAATTTCTATGTTGTTACATTTTTTATCAGACGATTAACGATGCTCGAATACTTTGGACATAAAACTGCAAAGAGTTAAAGTTTATTTACTACTATTCATTTTATATCCACGTATTGTATTTGTAATTTTCAAAAAATAATTCCTGCAACGGACAAATTTGTTATTCAGAAAATATTTGTATGAAATTTCAAAATATTCAATATACGTCATTTTCACGATACAAAAAAACGAAAATAATTTTTTTTTATCGCGAACAAGATAAAATCACGTTAAATAAATGTGAACAAACTTTAAAATTTCTGGTAAAACGCTGTTTATTCGCTCAGTATCGACCGACAAAGACTTTCCTGGTCGTCCATTGCAACGCTAGACAAGAAATGCTCCCACACGCTAGACGATTTCTACATACGTATGCACGAGCAGGTTCAACGATCATTGACCTATCCGTGACGTGTGAGTGTTAAGTTGAATCGATGACCCTGAAACATTCTCTTCAATTGCACTTTGTTCTTAAAATGGAATTGCTAAACTCATACGTTCGATGACCCCGAGACTCATCGACATTCACTCGTTCCTTTTGCTGAATTAAATATAACTTGGAGGATAGTTTGGAATCAGAGTGTCTAACCACGTCTCGCGGTCGTTACGTGAATTCTGTTCCGCCCAGGAAATTGCTATAATTTCGAAGAATCTTCGAAATTGAAGTGATTTACATAGGACCCCATTACGCTCTATTAGAACGACATTGTGTCGTCTATAGCTTCTACAATTTACCAACGAACGCAATTAGCGAGTTGAATTTTGTACTTCGACGTACCCTTGGCAACAACAGTTACGTTATTTCTATAGTACAGTATAAAAATATATTTATTTCATTTAATTCTTGTCGAGTAGACTTTACTGTTTCTATTCAGTGAGCTATAATTGTCTATGCTTTCTTGACTAAGATCATTCCACTTTTATAAGCGATCTTTCGTTACCGAGAAACACCTTCGTAAATTGTTACACGTGCACTTAACTGAAAATCAATGTAGCAAATCTCGTTACAGACCACGTCTCGCTTATTTGCGCTTATAAATAGAATCAGCATTAGATTACCATGGCAATCCTCTTTCCTGTTACATCACCAATAACGAGCCATCCTGTGGAGGAATACTATAGTAATTAATACTCCCGAAGACGAATTCCTATTTCCAAATACTCGAAATTCTTATAAAGTGTTTTAAAATTATTTATTTTTGTATTCGTCGTTCTATTATTTAAATATATGCATCTTTTTTATTTTCGTTGTATCGAAACGAGCACTTTGAAGTGAAACATAAAGGAATACTGTATAGTTTATTCGATTGGGCCAGAGATGGACAAAATTCTTCTTCAGAAATGTCTATAATACAAAATACTGTCTTTGATAGCCATTTGCAACGATCCAAAATTTAAAAACTTAATATAATAATTCATTTTTGTCCAAAATCGTGCTTTTTTACAGAAGTTTCTCGAAAACTAAGTATGAAACAGAATTCTATTAGGAACAATCTGGTGAGTATTGTAGAACAGAGAATAGATTTTAATTTGTTGAATAGTCGAACATTTAGTCGATCCTGAAGTACCTTTTTTGAGAATCCACGCGAGTTCGTCTTCGAGCGGTGGATTTTCAACTTCGAACTCCTTGATGAGATCCTTGGAGAAAACAGGATCATCGTCCTGACTCCACCAGGCAGACGAGAGCTGCCTCAACGTGGCACGGACTCCCTTAGCGTTCGAGTAATAATGTAGAGCCAACATTATTTTCCGCTATCATTTCTCGTAGCCGTACTTTTGGCCGAGTAGTCCATCTTTCCCACGATGACATCGCCTCGTAAGTTTTATTATTGCTTCACACGTTGGTTGCAGTCTCTTCGTGCATTCATCGTCCAACTCGCTTCTCGCGATTTAAATCACCCCGACTCTCTCGTCGCTAACATTTTAATGGCTCGTCGCATTTAACTGTCCTTCGATGCATATTTTTAACTAGTTTCCGTTATTTGCCGAGTATATAAAAATTATATTCCACGGATGGGGCATTGATATTTAATTAAAATTCCGTAGGATTCTTACGACCGCGTTAAAACCTGGCTTTAAAATGTTTGAGTCGAGCAACGATAAGATTTTATTATACCGGCGAACGTTGAAGTCAATATGCACTAATTAATTCGTCTGCGAATTTTGTATGTTTTAAAGGTTTTTAATGTTCTCGTTTCGCTAAAATCACTTTATAATCACGTTTATGAAACTTAAAGAAAGATCGTACGTTATAGCAACGCTGCAAGAACAGGAAGATCGTTTCGAAGGATTTTCGAGTTATCAGGTGAATTCGTTGTTTCGAAATGATATCGCGACATCGACGAAACGCCAAGGGAAATTACTTTTCTAGTCGTAGTCGACTAAAATGCTATCTATCACGTTCTTAACAGACACTCGTAATGGTGTAAAAAAATATAAACACACAAATTGAATTCCTTTCCTTCGTTATTATCAGTTATCCAATTACGTGGAAAGCGAAGCTTTAAAAAGTAATTTGCAGGGATGCGGAGATAAGTTACATCGTTTAAGTAACAAAAAGAAACCTCTAGAACCTTAGACTGGAATGATGGAATGACTATTGCTGGATTTGCAAAATTAACTTATAACAAAATAAATTTTAAACTATTATCTTAATAATTGCCACGATATCTCAAGTTCTAGTTGATTTATGGTTCGTAGCAAAATTTTCAAAATTAATTTAGCATTTCTTATTGTTCACATTCCTACGAATCAATACTATTATTTTACTTGAATTTAACAAATATTACGATTTCCTAAAATTAAATTTCTGTTACTATCAAGTAGTAGCGCTCGTGAAATTTCGTCCGCCGTAGTTTTCGAGTAACTCTAAAGTCAACTGTGGGCTCGGAAGGGTTTTAAAATTTGTACGTACTAATCTGTAAGCACGAACTTGTTTAATTGCTATGAGCAAAACGTTTCGTATAAATCGGATAAATAACTCGTTCTGGAGGACGAGATCCACGAATAGAGAATAGACAACCGATGGAAACGAATTTCGCGGTGGTCAGACTGGCCGTGTAAGAGATCCGTTTCTACTCGCGACTAGAAACTGGTCGGTGTTCGGTTGGCGGCGCGAATGAGTTTCCTCGGTTAGGATTAAATCCCGAGATTGAAAATAGAGTTTGCTTGGGCTTCGTACCGATGTTGGCCGAATCACGCGAAAAAAACCAGCCCCGATGAACCTCGACCCGATGTCTGCCAGACCAATCCTCGCCCAGCTCCAAGTTAGAATCCGACTGTTTGCCCAGGTTCGCGTTTCAAGGATCCACCGATACACTAACTGATTTACGACAAGTATCCAATCTCACCGTCGAAATAAATCGCTCGTTTTACCGATAACGACTTCTTTCTACGCCTGCGAGCGACGCGAAACGCGGATCACGATCGCGACCGTTCATTTTCTGGCACTCGATTACCAAAAAATATGCGGGGCAGTTGTTAAACGTTTTTAAATAAGTTCCAACTGCGTTAATTAGGGGAATGGATGACCATGAATATGTTTTATGAACGATAGATACAAAGCAATACTGTGTTTCTGTGATTGGAAACGATCGTCTACAGAATGTAGTATAAGAGTAATACAGAGTAATTAAGGATTATTAAATCGAATAGCTTCTTTTGTAAAGAAAGCGTCGATTATGATATTTTTCTGAGATTTTCTTCGAAATATCTCCGCAAAAATGCAAACGTATAAAGTTCAAACGTTAGATTGTAGACGCACGACTTATAAATAGAAACGTATTCACTGCCAATCGATCAGTATGCGACGAGCAATTGACAGTTGGTCCACTGCCCGGAAAGGTGGTTACTCTGATCAGTAGACTGCGGATTTTATGAGTTTATGATATACATTAATATGGAAAATGTGTTAAAACAGAATAATGTTTTAGTAAATTAGTTTTGTACATAATTTTCTATGTTAACATCGATGAAACAGAAGGAAAATTACGTTTCTAGTCATAGTCGATTAAAATGCTATCGCGTTTGCAACTGACTCGTAATAAAAAAGTACAGACACGCAAAAAAAGAAGTAAGAAGATACAAACTGAATTCTTTTGCTTCGTTATTATCAATTATTCAATTATGTGTATAAAATGTATGTAGAGTATGTTTGATAAGTCGATATAATACGAACTATTAATCAGAATACAGTATCCTGGTACTTATGCAAGAAAATTAACTATTGAAACAAAATTGAAAATAATAAAAGAGAACTAATTTACCAAAAAACACTATTCTGTTTTAACATGTTTTCAGAGGTGAGCAAAATTTGAATCGAATAATAGATAACCAACGAGACCAACATATAACACAAAACATACGTGACAGTTAAAATTTGATTTATTCGTTGTAAAATATTTCATTTTATAATTGGAAATTTTATTTTTGCTTCTTATTCGTTGTTTCTATTTTAAAAGTTTCCCCTAGTAGACTTATAGAATACTCCTCGTGGCGGCAACTGTCAATTTCACGTGTATTTCGAATGCACCCGCCAGTGTCTGACGTAAACAATCGACGACAACTATGTAACGCGTCGGGATGTTGGCATGTTATCATCGATTCTTTGCGAAAGAATCAATGAAAGAATTCAAATCTTGTTCGATCGACGAAAGGAGACAACAACAGGCTCGTCGAAAAAACTCGATCGTTTTACGACCGATTTCTCGCTGACGGAAAACACTGCCAGACGGGACAACGAATCGGCGGAACGATTTCGTTCCATCGACAGGATAAAAAACGACAATCTGACGTTTGATCGGCGCCTAATGACGAAAGAAATAAGTTTCCTAGAAAACGTCCACGCTCCAACAAGTTTCTTTGGCGTTTCGACGAAGGGAAACGTCAGAGCACTTCGCCCAACAAATATAGAAATAAAATTTACTCGCTTTCCGTTTTATCGATCTTTTTCTTATTAGAAATTGAAACGTAACGTTTCGATCCTTCACAGGTCTTTTCCGGACGGTCCAATACGTTTTTTGTTCATTCTTCGACTATACTTTTATAAGAAAGAAACAAATTAAAACTGGTCTCTGAATTCAACTTAAAAGTTAAAGGCACAGTGGCGAATGTGAGTTACTTATAAAGTAGTTACAACTTATAAACTTATCAGTATAATAAATTATGGTTGTTCTTACGAGTAAATGTCTCGTGTTAGCACAGTGTTTTCGCCTATAATTGCCTGTTTTAATTTTGTGTATTCAATCCAAGTGTATCATAGATTTGAAAATAAAAAGATCCCGCGATACACTCAGCACACGAAATTAAAGAAACAATTATACGCAAATACACTACATCTCACTCTTATTTACAGGCAGGAACAACCATAACCTATTATCCTAAAAGAATACAATATCTCAAATTTTTGATAACGTAAAGAATTAAAGTTCCTATCGTTTCATCGCAGTTATAGTAACTAATCTTTAACTACGACTCACTAAAACATACTATACTCTAGATAATTACACTAATCTTGTTTACAAATTTTTCAATTATACTCGTTTCGAATCCTGCGAAACGTCTTCGTATTTTTCCTCGTAGAAGCAATGACGAACGAAGAAAACGTCTAGTATCGTATCTGAAGGGAGTACAAATAAAAACGTTAAGTTTCGATTGTTAAAAACGATAAAAGACCGCTGATGAAAGAAAGCGAGCCACTAAATTTCATTGGTTCGATCACGACGACCGTATAAATTCACAACGACGTTTCACCTGACAACCCGGGGTCCGTCAAAGGACCGACTCGATACCGATAATTGTCGACCTTTGACACGAATGCGCCGCGAGGTTCCTCAGCTTTGTCGCTGGCGAACCGAATAACCGTCTCTGACTACTTTGTGTGTCTTTCTTCTGTTGCCGTTGCGCCGACCACCACCTCGACGGTGCTCGTCATCGTCATGGACGATCGTGCCAAGAATAACTCCTCGCGAAATCCGGGGTTACTGCCAAGAAAAATGTCGGCCCCAGATCGCCCCGTCGCCATTTTATCGCGGCAACCCAAAGGCACCAACGCCAATTTATTAATTATCGATACGCACCAAGAAACCTGTGCAAGTTTCACCAGTCGACGTCGAGAATAATTCGAAAAACTCCGATCTGGAGATCTCGATTCAAAAGATGCACGTTCCGAGTGACCAAAACCAACGGACGAAGATTATTTACAGGCGATGGTTGCCATAAATCGTCCAATTACGAACAGAGAACTTGCATCGAAGTTTCATGTTTCTCAAATATAAATTATCGACTCGGAATGAATTCGAAACTTGATATCTGGAATAAGTCTGTAAAAATGTCTTAGTGGATAAATAATTGAGACTTCGATTCTTCGGTGACTTGAGAAGCTTTGGTTTGTAATAAATAAGTAACGCTTCGGGCCATTTGAATAGTTAATGGTTCGAATACTGAAATAATAATGGGACATTTGAATAGCACATCCGAATAATATTTGAATAGTACTTAAATTTTTATTCGACGAATATTTTAGCCGCTGAAGAGGGATATTTGACAAATAATTTATCAAAAAGAATCCTTACTCAAATGCAACATCCATCAGAGAATATTTAAGTCCGATGAGCTGCCATATTGGAAGTTGCCTCGACACGCGCAAGTAGAGACGAGCAAAATTTTTGTTTAAGTCGTGTATTCGCAAAACAAAACTGGTAGGATATTGCAAAGTCCCAAAATATATTAAAAAATAAAATGTAACGACTTTTTTCACGCTTGTATCGATCGATGTGGTTTAACATTTTCATTTTTGTATTTCTAACACCGTTTTAGAGACACAGCTTTTCCCAAAAATCTAGAAATATTAAATATTTTTGTAAATAACGAGCATTGGCAAAAAATGTTGAACACGCGTCTGCTTATTTTTGCATTAGAATTGTCAGAAAAAATTTGATATGTATAATCAGCAACTACACGGGTGCGACCTCTTCTTGTCAATTCAATGGCAACACTCGAGACGCTCGAGCGAATCTGGCGATCTACCAGCAAGGGACTCGTCTGGCCAATTCCTCCTTTTACGACGTTACCAGAGTACTACTGACGTTTTCAAGGTAAAACTAGTTGTTCGTCAAAGCGTTTTTCCTGTTTTTTTTTGTTCACTTTTACCGACAATTTAATTTTTTTACCGCTTCGTTACAACACAGATGAAATATAAAATCATTAAATATTTTCTTTACAGTATCCAGTGGTAAGTATAATCCTAAATTATGTGTATGTATGTCTTATAGTGTCGATTATCTGGTCGAACAAAATGTTAAAAAGATCGTGTATCAAATTGTAAAGGGACCCTTGTAAGAAGGCTTTGATCTTCGACTTCGTTATGGTTTTAATGGGTCAGTGGTTATTCGATGGTCAACAATGAGATTGATTTCAATAGGTAGCGTCTGAACACGTCTAAACAAATGAAAGAAATATACAGGGTATCTTAATTAAATCGATCCAGCTGAATAACTCCGAAACTATCGATGATATGTAATAATGTTACGGACAAAAGAGTTTGATGGTTCGAGGGGGCATTATAATTGAGCTGGATCGATTTAAATGGGACACCCTGCATAAACGACGACTTAATGAGAATGCTTTATGGACGATAAAACCAACTCATGGCGATTTAACGTCGACAGAATTGTTAGAAAGATGGCTGGAAGTAAACAGCCAATAATGAAAGTTTAAATTGTTTGATTTGAACTACGATCGTTAAATATCTTCAATGTGGAGAACCATCGATAAAACCAATTACACACCCAGCAATTTGTATGTTTGATGAAGGATTGAATCAGATTTTCACTTCATTAAAAATTGCGAGAATAATAATAGGTCAAGAGATTAAGACATTTGTAAATAATGGAGACCATTAACGTAACGATTTGAAACGATTAAGAGTTTTTCGACGAAGCGGAAGGACTCCTGAATGCGTTTTTTTCAAGCTAAATTAAAATAAAATACCATGCTGTGATAATGATTAGAAAATGTATAGTCGTGAAAAGCCTCTAGAGTTGCATAGGGAAAAGAAACATTTTACAACTAATTATGCGCTACTAATTAAAGAGTGTACTTTTCTAGTATGGCCGAATAGAGTGCCCTGCTCTACGACATTTCAGTAATTATCCGCGCTAACGAACCTCTCGACCGAAGTTAAACCACACGTCTAACTAAAGCTAGTTTCTAGTTACCGCGTGAAAGATCAACTGTTTATTAATGCAATCCGCTAGCTACGTAATGCATTTGGTAGTAAGAGGAATAAAGCATAGAATTTTGTGTAATTTCCTCTGCAATTTCAATATCGTTGTATCGGTCGTTTAAACCGTAAATAAATAAATCATCCGACGAAAAGCGATATCGTTTAAATAATAAAATATTAAATTACAGGATTTAACAAATGGAAGTACGTCGAGCTTAGAGTACTTTTTTAAAACATTAAAATCTGAAATATAGAAATCCACAATGTATTCTAAAAGATCATTTAATATTTATACACACCATAAAAAAATCTTGGTGAAAAAGTAACAATTTTCCAAACATGGAAATGTTTCTTTATAACAATCTTTAAACCCATCGCGATAGGATTAAACAACGGACAGAAATTACACAACGTTCGTGTAACATTTCCACGATTTTCATTAACGAAGTCTGTCTGCACGAAGAAACGAAACAATTGAGCATTATAACTGACAACACTGAAAGGGTTATTAAAGAAATTGAAGTGGCACGCAAAAGCTCGATGACATTAAGCTTTTCCGAATTAATTGGGGTCGCAAATATCGATTCGCATTGTCTATTATTTTGTTCGCGCAACCGAGCGGTGAAATGAAACACAGTCGTCCACTAATTTCTTTGATACTTCGTAATGACGCACAGTTTTTAATTAGGATAACAAATAACTGAATGGTTACTTGGAATCAGAACGAAATTACATTAAACGTTGCTTATATTGTTATTTAATTGCAGCTTCGAACGTTGTTTCAAACTGCATTCAAAACGGTTTCTGTGATTTTTTGGATAGTAAAACTTTCAACGAAAAATTATTATTCAAAATGTTCCGAAAACGGCGAAGCATGAATCATTTAGGCAGAATTTGATCGGAATGCCGTCTACCACTGGAGTTATCGATTACCACATGGTTTAGTAACAAATAGAGTATGTAGCATGCTGACGGTTAATCGATAACAACCATTATAGTGATTATTATTACGCAGTATGCTACCGTACAAGGTATATCTTTATCGAAACGTTCGACTACATTTTAATAGAGCCATTTGTACTGCACAACGATTAACGACCACTCATCGAGTACAGATATCGAATACTCTCATTATTTTACGTACTGTAATTAAACAATTCATAACAATCATACGAAAATTTACGGCAACTCGTAGTGTCGAAAAATTGATAAAATATTTCATTACTCAGATTAGTCGTGATTTATTTGTGCTCGTGATTATGAAATCTTCGTTTCAAGTATATTATATATTTTCTTCAAACGTGAGAAGATTAGTATGTACCGTAAATAAGTAAATTTAGTCGTTTTTAACTCGTTTTCTTAATAAAAATTACTTTTTGTCATCGTAAATCACTAAGTAGGATATACTATTAATTTTGTTACGTATTAGTTTAAAAGATACATTTTCAAGCAAGTTGCTCATAAATTTCACGGAACATTTTGCTCCATAATGTAAAAATACTTTTTACACGATCGAACGCGAAGATCTAAACGTCTAGAAAGAAATACGACATATGCCACTTTCATAATCACCGGGTGCACTTACAAAATAATTTAAACGCGTTAACGATTCAGGATGCACGAAAATATGATTTGCTGCGACAGGAGTTGCAACAGGTGACACTGTTACGTCACGGTACTTGGCACCAACGTATGATTCCGTATCTGTAACGTCGCTGAAAAACTATTTTTCATCGGGTCTTATTTTTGTTTTCGCCGCGCAAAGGCAAGATTTCCGCAAGATAGGATCAAACTGTTCCAAGTGACGGGAATTCTTCCATTTCTCGGTGCAGTAGACTATCAATCGACGATGATTGATTTTACATAAATTATTTTCTCTCGTATCGCGCATGCCTAGCGTTCAGTTTGCAGTTAAAGGGGATGTTTTATGACCATAAAGCTATCGAACGCAACCTGTTCGCGACCAAGACCCAGATTATCCATAAACGAATCTACGGTTTAGCGTTGCAAACGCTCGATGATTTATTCAACCGAATTGTAATGTATATAATTTGTCGTGAATGGTACCTCGAGTGACGCTGATGCCTCCGAAGGACGCTTTAAAATATGTATGGCGTACGATGAAACAACCGTGGCATTTTTATTGCAACTTATAAAGAAATCCAATTAACTGTTGCACATCGATTTTAATAGAATTTTGTAAATACACGGTTAGTAAACCGAGAAATAATTGATCGAACCATGTTCTAAAACGACCGGTTATAGACGAAGCCGTACGTGGAATACCAAGTACCTAAGAAGCTGTTGACGTTATCTAATTTGTAACATCGCAAATAGCAGGGGCGAATGATTAATTGACATTTGTAATTTTCACGTTTCAGACTGGATCTTCCAAGTAAAAACATGTCAATTTGTAAAAGCTATTCAACAGGTAATCGATCGTTGCTACCTATAATTATTATACAGGGTGTTCGGCAACCACTGGGAAAAATTTTAATGGGAGATTCTAGACGACGAAATAAGACGAACATCAAGAATATCAATTTGTTGATTGAGTTTTCGTTAAAAAGTTATTAACGTTCAAAGTTCCGTCTGTAGAACGGCAATTTGTCCACATACTGAATTTTTTTCTCGAAAGTGCGTAGGATTTCGGAGGTATGTGTATTGACCAAAAATGATTGTGACTGACCCCCGCAACTAAAAATAATTTTTCCAGAATGATTTGAAATTTTTTAATTTTGTCGAAAAATTTCACACCTTTTCGAATTTTTTTCTGGGAAATGAGTAGGATTTCGGCGATATGACTCTTCACCAAAAATGATTGTAATTGATCCTTACAGCCAAAAATATTTTTTTTAGAACGATTTGAAATTTTTCAATTTCGCCGAAAAAGTCCACCTTCCTGAATTATTTTCTCGAAAATGCGTAGGATTTCGGGGGCATGTCTATTCACCAAAAATGGTTGTAATCGAGCCCTGCAACCGAAAATAATTTTTTTAGGACGATTTAAAATATATGAAATTTCAGGGGAATCATTCATTCATGATCAGACATTATATTTTCGTTAACGAATGTTTTTCTCGAAACTGGGTAGGATTTCAGGGATATATCTATTCTCTATATAAAATTGACAATATTTAATATTACTACGATGAAGTGCAAACGAACTTATTGCACAGTCTAACATGTCTCTGGTGTCATAGATTTTATAAGAAAATAAATCAAGCTTTATTAACATATTTCTCTAAATCATTCTCATTCATTTATAGCGTGTGCGTCGATTGATTTCTCGTTGACAACATGTCGTAAGCACGGATCACGTGTTGTATGAACTGAGCACAGGGTATAATTGAAACGTGTCGTAAGTATAGATTATTGTAAAGCTAGGTAACTAACCCTTTGTGCTATAATTGATTTACAAATAAATGATACGCTGGATGATTTTTTTCCCATCAATAAAAGTAGTAGAGCTCTATTTTAGTCTTTCAATGTCCAATTAACAAAAATTCGTAGCCAGGATGGTGATCGTGTTCGCCTAAATTAAATCAAGGACAAATTTTGATAGCAAACGACTGTCGACCATTTGTATCGAATACTTCGAACTAGTATGACTAAATTACAACAAAATTTTAAAAATTTTAAAGGGAAAATTCATTTCTATTATATTGTTTGTACAACCTTTTAGTTATAAATGATTTGAGTACTATATTTAATTTATTTTAAATCTTTAAATACTGTACTTGGCAGATGGAGTGTACATAGTGGTTTTAAAATAGTTTTATCGAAAGCTAATAAACGTGTTTCACGTCTCGAACGTAAATAAAAGATCAGAACAAGCACGGTTTCGCAAACTTCTTGTTTCCAAGATGCAGCTGATTTAAATTCCAACGTGCTTGCACACTGGTACAGGAAATTATGCCTTGCCTCAGATAAGAAATGTCGAGGTAAATCGAGGTAAGCCAATTACATGACCGCCTCTATCACTTGACTTCTATCTTTTCGAATTTTTTTTTGTTTTATAGACACTGTTCGATCAATAAAGTATTCTGGGTCAGTGGATAACAATGTAAAATTAGGAATACGTATTCAATATATAAACAACCATTACATTGTTTCTATAAAACTTTGATTTTTCATTCAAATTTTGATCAACGCTTTTCTTTAATATTTTACTATTTTTAAATTGTTTTTCAATAACTCATTAACTTCATTTATCGAGCAATGTAAGGTTCAATTTTATTATTTGATCGTTTCGTTTTGTAAGTCAGTATGGATCCCACCCACTTCGAGCTTTAACACGATCCTCGATTTTTCAAATATCTACGAATTGTTGATGTTTACATTAAGTTACGAATTTTATCCAGGTCGATTTGAGAAGGCACCATAAAACAAGACACTGTAGTATAGCAAATATCCTCGTCTTATCATTAGACTGCGAATCTTTATGCAAATTAATATTTTCATTAATAGAATTAATGAAATGGAAGCTTTCTAGGAGGTTGTCTCGATTCCTAAATATAATAATTCGTATCTTATTTCAAGTATTTTTTATATCTTTACATATTGAATATTCTGTAGTTTTTTAAAAATTTAAATTTCCTATAAATACATAAATATCCACCTATCATTAACGATAATGTCCAAAAAGTATACAGAATTATCTCCTACGATGTTGACGCCCGATATTCGAGAGTTCCAGTTTTTATTATCTGTTTTGGTTGACCTCTTTAATTTTCTTCCGCAAAAACACGCGCCTGTCTACGGCAGTGCTAAGGGTGAATATCTTTGATCTACTGTCAGACATTCCAAGTCACGCCCACGCTCGCGTCGCCTTGTGACAGGATGCAAGGGTGAAATGGGAACTACGTTTCAAGGTCTAATCATCTTCTTCGATCGGACACACTAACACAGAGGTTCTCAAACTTCCACCGTTCGTGGCACCCTTAGTGCCTCAACAATTTTATCTCGGTATTACAGATCGAAAGAATTAAGTTAAATCTTTTTTATTTTGTCGAATTATTCGGTAGTCGATCTAAAAAAAATCAAAGTATTTTCTTCTTTGATATTTTTTTTAAATACTTAGAGACAGTTACGAAAATCTATATGCAACCATCGTACAAAACCGACACGAATTGAAAATACAGATAACAATAATATTTCATTCGATAATTGTAAATATGTGACCATGTGGTTATTGTGGAAATGAAACGGGTCAGCGATCAATAACAAAGAATATTCCTTTCTGTACCAAAAATAGTACTTATTATAATTTAATACTTAACGATGATGTTCGATCAAAGTTTAGTCATTATGTTTTGCACGAAAATTTAAAGTACCTCCGTGCACTCATGTAAGTTCGCGTAATTTTGTAACTATCGCATTAAGAGGATACGAAGTACTCTGGGGCGATCAGTACGAGCTTCCACATTTTTATCTAGTTTTATTTTATCGCGTGAGTGGTCGATGGTTCGGTAGCTTTAGATTTAATCGAGAAGGTCGATAAAACTTTGATTTCATCTATCTTCCCCGAGTCTGAAGTCGCAGTAACCTCCTCCCGTTGAGACCAAGTAATCGGTATTAACTGTGTTCATTTCGAGTAATTGCAAGCTAATCGACTACGAACTTATCATAGTTCCACGAGAAATGAGAATAAATCTAATTCGAAAGACTTTCCTGAAGCATCAAAATGCACGGACCTTGGAAAATTGGAGCACGAGAATATGCGTGGAATTTAGAATGCTTCAATAAATTTATTATTACATTAAACTTCGAAGTATTTTTCAAATATTTCTATCACGGAATATAAATTATTAAAATAGGATACGAGAATAGATGCGCGATACAATGGACTTTCGAATATTTCATTAAGACACGAGTTAACGAAAGTAATTTAGAAAGTATATTACTCCTAAAATTAAACTTTGGACTTAAATACTTCGCTTAAACTATTTGTTAATAAATGTTTATTCTTCCAGAACTATTATTAGTCAAGTATTATATGATTATTAAAATTGAACATCTATAACAGAATCAAAGCGTTGCAAACTTAACTTGAAACAGGAAACGAACAATTTACGAGTTAAAAGTTAACTGTTTCATCCAAGCCCTGAAAAAGTCACGTTAAATTTCTTTTACTTTCGAGGTAAAATGTCCGTGCATCGGTTGTAAAACTTTTCGACGCGATCGACGACGCTAATTTTTTCAAAGTGACTGGTTTCGTTTAACACCGCTCGTGCTCCACTTTTCAAGTATCGACAGTATCAATGTACATACCGTGTTTGAATTAAAAATGCGATAGCCGCTTTCCAGCGATGCACTCGGATCAGAAACGAGTAAAATTTCGTATCATTAATAAATACCAGAGCGTAACAGCAACGAGAAATACTTTATTATCGACCGACGAGCGATCTTTATTCGAATACCGATTTATTTGTTTGAAGTACAATGTCATTTAAAATAATTTAATTATTTTAATACAATTTTGCGCGTCTTCGTATTACTATAATCGGTCTCTGTCTCTCCTCGCGCGGATAATAAATGCATGACGCGCGCGAATAACGACGTTAGTAATTAATAATGAGAATGCAAATAACAATTTTATTCGAACAATAATCCATATGAAAATTTACTCTGGCATGCACGATCGTAACTTCGCGTTATTTCTACGCGTCGAAATAGGAAATTTCGACCAACGGACGATTCCATTTTCCAATAGTTAAAACCTGCACCTCGACCTATATTGATGGATTATAAATAAACACTCTTCTTAGCGAATCGAGTTATAGGAAAACGCGTGTAAACGCGTTTAAACCTTCACACGCGTAATTGCAAATAATACACAGGCATTTAAATAATGGGAAAATCTAAATGTCTCTGCTACTTACGTACCAAAAGATACAAAGTTACGTTTTGTCAATCGTATACTTTTCGTAAACTGTTTTTTAATAAAAATACTTTAAGGATAATTGTCTATTTGTGATAAAACTGACATTTATCTAAAATGTTTATCTGTAATCTAATTATCTGTAACTATCATCTACTTGTGTTTTCGATTTTTCAAAGACTCAAATCTTGTTTTTCCATTATTACTGATAAGTTTTGATATAAAAGTTTATTGATTTGTGATACACAGTTTTATTTGTTTCTAGTGTTCCATATGTGTTACACTCTCCTCTGTTGTTAAAACTATATCAATTTTCATAATTGGACTAACGTGTTGGACGAACCGTTCACATAACGATTCGCAGTAACTCGAGGCAACGTATTGGAAAATGTTTCGATACTAGTGAAAGGCGGTGCGCGGTGCAAAAATTCCATTATTCGGTTTAGCGAGTCCCCGTGTTATCGAACGCACCCCGCCCCATGACCTAGACCTAAATACAAATGCGCGAGTGCGTCGTAGAATGCAATCTTGCCGACCTTAGTACAGCCAACCTTATCCTTCGAGCTTTCATCCCTCTTTCTCGACGTGTTTCCACGCCACTCTGCTCAGTTTTCACCACTTATTGTCTTTCTAACCCTTGCCTGGCCCATCGATTCCGCTGCACCTCTACAGGTAGCTTCGCGATACGCGGTCTGTTGCTTTACAACACCGTAATTTTGTATTAATTTTCTACGTTAGAAATCAGTGAAACCCCTTATGGTACAATGTTTCAATATTCATACAATGGTATTTACACGACGCAACTTAACTCGATTAGTTTCAATAATTGGCAAGCTAATTCGTGTAAAAAGATATTTTCAACGATGAAATGCGTGAAATATCGTTGTGAATCAACCTTATCCGACGTACGTTTGCAATCGATTTTAATGTAAATATTTTCGACATTTTTTTCAAATTATAACGTAATAAATAGAGTATTTGTTATTTTGTGGGATCCCTAATGCTAGTGATGTTGTTTAAAAATTGACAAATTATCAATTGTAAGCGATTTAGTATACACAATTATATACTACACGTTGTTTATATAAAAAGTCAGCCATTTATTCTGTCTATTTAACATTATTTTCATTATTTCTGGTCGAATAATAAAATGGAATAAGAACAATTAGTGATTTTGATAAGTTAGTTAGCTATAAAATTCTGTTTAGAATTTAGATCAACGAAATAAAAGTAAATATCAAATACTAATAGTCGTGGAGAAAAATCATTCCAAGCGAATATATTCATAGAACGGTTTAAAATGCCATTCAATTCGAGAAACTATAAATGAAAACAAAGTTACTATCGATTGTAAACATCCGAGTGAAATTAGTTACACGAGTTTTGTAATAAAAATGAAACGCAGAAACACAACGGGCAACGTCGAAAACGAGATCAAACCAGGCCAAACGTATCTACGAACTTTTATTATGTTTCGTACGTTAAACCCAGCTTAAAAAATACACGTTTTATTATAAATTTTAATAAAAATTTGAGAAACGCCACTCCGTGGCATTTTCGTTGAATTTACTTCAAACGTGCTCGATCAAATGTTTTATGATCTTCAGCAGTAAAACAAGTATTAAATTCTACAATTAAAAGAAGAATTACCTTCGAGGAAAGTGTTCCAATAACATACAGAGAATAGAAATACTCCAAGTATTCATATTACATAATAATTATGTAACAAATATTCTTATCATAGGTAGTTTATTCCTAATAATTTTATTTTTTCAATCGTGGAATGAAAAACATTTTCGTTGTCAAAGTGGATCGTGAAACTTGTTGATAAAAATATTTGAAATAAGCTCAATGAAAATGGGCTCACGTTTGGAGACACTTGTTTTTGATCCTTTCATTTTCGTCTTTCGTGCCTTTTCGTTCGTGTTTCTTGATTCGTCTCCCGCTTTTTCTACGCCTGTCCTCTTTGTTCTGTCTATTCGCGAATCAGCGTGTCTCCCGTTCCCTCCGATTCCCGGTCTTCCTGAATCCTCCGTCTGTTTCCGGTGCGCGCGGGCGAGCTGGACCTCCCGGGAATTCATCGATCGGCACCATACACCCGCGAGACAGGAGGAAGGATACTGGAGGACCGGGGAATTCTGTACCACGATTTCAAGTTGGAATTTACGTAAACGGATCGTCGAACACGTGGCAAGCGTTTCTTGATTTGATTCGAAGTCCCCCCCAAGCCCTCCAGATCCGACGATTATTATAATTTCGACGATCTCGTCGCATCTTCCAGAACTTGGCGAACGCGTAATTGACACGAATAATACACTGTGTATTTCAGAGCCATGGTTACGTGCTCAAATGCTTAACCGAACTCGTAAAAAAGATTTCAAAACTCGCGATAACCTTAAATAAATATTTGTATACAACAAAAAAGTTTGTAAATTTAATTTCCATCGCATTGAGTCGTTAATAGTTCTGTTGTGAAACCAAGTATACGAGATATCGTATATTTCATAGTTGACGGCGCAGGTGCTTTGCAATATTATACAGGGTGTTCAGCCACCTCTGGGGAAAATTTTAATGGGAGATTCTAGAGGCCAAAATAAGACGAAAATCAAGAATACCAATTTGTTGATGAAAGCTTCGTTAAACAGTTATTAACGTTTAAAGTTCCGAACGTAATGAATTTTTTTCTAGAAAATGAGTAAGATTTCGGGGGTATGTCTATTGACCAAAAATGATTGTAATTGACCCCCACAGCTAACAATATTTTTTTCAGAACGATTTGAAATATTTTAATTTCGTCGAAAAATTTCACACCATCTCGAATTTTTTTCTAGAAAGTGGGTAGGATTTCGGGGGTATGTCTATTCACCAAAAATGATTGTAATTGACCCCTGCAACCAAAAATAATTTTTCCAGAACGATTTGAAAAATGTTGTCTTCGTCGAAAAATTTAGGACCCCCCTGTCGATTTTTCTTAAAAATTCATTTTTGATTTTTAATAATTTTGTTTGACTCCCTACAAAAAAGTTGTTTAATACTTTTTTGTAGGTACTCATGAGCTCTACTTCAGGAAAAAGTTTCATTAAAATATATTCACTATTGTAGGAGTTATGACAGTTTGAAAATTGGACCATTTTTATTGGGTTTTTCTCAATTTACGGGGTCAAGGATCAACTTTTCGAATATTTTTGCGATTTGTACATATTCTCCACCAAAATACGCGTAGTTTGCTTTTTTAAACATTAAAATCGTCCAATCCGTTTAGAAGTTATGACGTTTTAAAGATTCGCATGAAAATTCGGGCAGACATTTCTGGCCAGAAATTATATTTTCAGTAAGGAATTTTTTTCTCGAAACTGAGTAGGATTTCGGGGGTATGTGTAATGACCAAAAATTATTGCGATCGACTTTTGCAACCGAAAATAATTTTTTTAAAACGATTTGAAAAATTTTGTTTCTGCCAACAAATTTCAACACCTACTCGATTTTTTTTCTCGAAAGTGGGTAGGATTTCAAGAATATGTCTATTCACCAAAAATGCTTATAATTGACCCCAGCAACCAAAAATAATTTTTCCAAAACGATTTGAAATTTTTGAATTTAATTGTTAATAACTTTTTAACGGAGCCTCCATCAACAAATTGGTATTCTTGATTTTTGTCTTATTTTGGCCTCTAGAATCCCCCATTAAAATTTTTCCCAGGGGTGGCCGAACACCCTGTATAACTGATATTTTAAATCGGTCTACTTTAGATATGTTCTAAATTTCTGTATCGCAGCAAACAGGAAGACACAAACAAATTTTATCTATAACTGTTTAGAACGTATCCTCGTTGATAATAATTCGACGATAATTTAAAAAAAGGCTGAAAATGCTTCTTTTCTTCTAAACTTCATTTACATTATATTTGGTACCAAAAATATTAATTTAAAAAAAATTTGTTTTAAGTCTCGAACCAGTAGAATCTTTTATAATTTGCTTGTGTAGTGAACTTTTGGTTTATATTTGTATGCAATTAAACGACCTAAGTAATGTATTCGTACTAATGCAATTTGAAGATTGTTAACTTACTTAGCTTCACCCTACATCACTTATTTACGCGCTACCACTTATTTATAAATACATTATCCGCTCCATCGATTTATACCGGCTTCCATCTTTCTGTAGGAAAGCTCTCGCGAAAGCACTTTTACCACCTAAAGGTACTCGATTGTACGAGCAATAATACAAGATGGAATATGGTGAAACTAATGTACACGGGAAAGAAGGAAAAGAAGAGTCGAAAAGTCGAAAGAGCAATCTATTCCTACACTAATGTCGACTTTTGTCGGATTAAAATCTGTGTTACCTCGGGTGAGAAATGTTATGGAGTGCACGAGCCCGATAAAACGAATATCCACATTTTCAATATGTGTTATAGGATTCGTATTAATGATCCATAAATATAGGACGAACATTCTGACATCGTATCGTTAAAACTTAAAACGTTTTAAAATTATTTAACCTCTTCAGGTATACCGATGCAAGAATATACGTTTAGTTTATAAATTATCTTATACATATTGCATCAGGGAATCAATCGTTCGAGATGTAAATAAATATTCATATTCGTTTTCTCCAACGTCGTCGCGAAATCGAGAGATTCCACGGGTCAACAAAAGTTTGAACGTTTTATTTATTTTAAACAAAATAATTCGTCCCTGAAGAGGTTAATCGCCCGCGCGGTGGCTAGTAAAAATTATTTACATTGAATCTTCTGGAACTGTTTACGCTTAAGGTATGTTCCCGAAGATAAATTAATATTCATGCGTGCCTGTCACGAGTTTAAAATACATTCTGGATTATACGACTCATCTCGAGATACACATTGTTTTTCACGAATGTTATCTCTCTAAACTTCTGCCAATGGTATTTCCTATAAGGATGACATACTACGATGTTTAATACGACGAAGCAACGGTTCGTATGTTAAGTTTCAGTCCCAGAAGATCAATTTCATAAATCTAAAAATAAAATACGTAACTGATAGAGCAACAACTTACCGAGATCGGAGAGCGATACTTTCTCTAGGAAAGGATCTACCACTGGCAGCTGAAAAATAAAATTGCAAATTAATCGTCGATTACTCGCAGAATAACAGGATGTACAATTACCACCGTTAACTTTTACTAAATATTTGTTTCTGTTTCGCTAAAAAATGTGAAAACATCGTTCCGTAACAATGGTTTATTTCGCATTTTTTTGCTCTGATATACTGCTCAAAATAATTGGGATATTACGTTTCTGAATGTGTATTCAATATCATATTGTTGTTATTTTTCAACTTTAATAATAAAATAATAACATCTGTATGCATTCCAAGATTATTTATTAAGTCTAGAGATATCGTCGACATTTTTAAAAATAACAACGTAACAAATAGACGTATTCAATAGTTACTTGCTATTTTGTAGTGTTCTCAATGTCAATGATATTATTAAAAAATGTACAAGATCGAGATTCATTTATTCTAAGGGTTTCAACGATTCTATTATTCTATTATTCTTTATTCAACCAAATAATAATCGATTAGAAAATTAAAAGGCTGGATATCTCTGATAGGTTTCGTGCTTATCACAATTTCATTGTTCTTCGAATAAATATACGTCAATCTTCGAACGTGCTATATTTTGAGTTGTAATTTTGACTTGGTAATTATTTTAAGCAGTATACACGATTCTTAAAGTGTCGAACAGTGTTTGATCGTCTAATCTTTCGTTTGAATATCATAAACGTTTCGTGCAAAGTAGAACGAAAATAGCAATAAGTACCAACGCCTTCTTCAACAGAGACTTTGGACTGAACGGCTGTCGCTTCTTCACGTTCGTCGTTATTTTGGTATACCAGCTTGACAAGATACCAGACGAACTGGTACTATGAGCCATAGAGCTAGGACTAGGGCTTTTGGCGACGCTTCCGGTCGGCTCGCTAGTTTGCCGACGGAACAACATTTTCGTGGATAAATTTCGATTCGATCGCGCGTGCAAAATCTTAGTCGAAAGACGGTTTTCTATCGCTTTACTCTTCGACGATTCGCAACTCGTAGCCTCCGTGCCTCGTCGATCGACTCCACGAGACTTCGTGGAAACTTCGTAACGAGTTGTTAAAACATTCACGGCTCTCCAAACATTTTGCGAAATTTTCGAGAAGACTGTCGACGATCGTCAGAGTTCCCAGAGTCTATCGTCGATCTTCTATCAGGGTCAGCAAACTTTATTTTTCACGTCGTACCATGATCGTCGCGTTCTTTACACCGCGGTCAGAAAGTAATTGAACATAGATATCAACAGGCAACATATGAAGCACATTTTCAACAAGTTTTCACAACTTTTGTTTCACGCTCGTACGGATCGGTCCAGTTTCCAAACGCGATCGACGAGAAACAACACTCCGCGAAACGTTCGAAAACCGCTTTCCGGAAGCGCGAAGGAATCGCGACTATCCGTGCACGCCGCTATTCCGCGGACTATCTGTGGAAACAACACATCGAACGTTCAAGCAGAAATATCTACGAAAAGCAATCTGTTGCTGAACTGAACGTTGCGCAACTGGCCAGTTGCGTCAAGAACACGGCAAGCTCGAGACGCGATCGTAGCTGTCGTCGATCGTACGATCAACAAACTAGCGGGGCGATATTGCGAGACGATTTCGATACCACGACCTTCTTGGATGAACTGTGTGTCTTCAAAGAACGCTCGACTGATTCGAGTAACACAGATGCCACATTGGCATTGGACGCCGATGACCACTGGCGCTGAATACGAATGAGTTCGACGCAACTATGGACTAAGGAAAATGATTCCTTTGTGGTATGAATCGTGTCCGATAGCGAGTGCCTATTCTTCGAAGAAGGAAATACTCCTTTCATAATTCTCGCTTGGAAAACAGAATTCTTCGCTGGACGAGGAGAAACACCGCGTTAATCTAATGGCGGATTATTGCGTTTGCTCCAACGATTCTTGTCTAAAATAAAAGACAACTTCATTTTCTGCACGAGTTCCGTTTAAAGCAAATTACTAAAGTATGAAATTATTGTATTATTTGTGTATCTATTATGTTTCATCACTAAAATGCGCAGATCTTTATGCAAATTCATATTTCTATTAATAGAAGTAATGAAATGAGAACTTTGTAGAGGGTTGTCTCAATCTTTAAATATAATAATTAGAATCTTATTTTAAGTATTTCTTACATCTTTGCATATTGAGTGCATTCTGCGGGTTTTTTTTAAATTTTAATTTCCTATAAATGTATAAATATCCACAGTCTACTTATCAGAATCAATTTTCTGGAAAACTTCCAAACAAATACAATTTATTAATTTCATAAAATATTCTGTATTTTACACAAATACTGAAAACGTTTATATGCTTGAAAATAAAAGACAAAACGATAGCAAATATAAGTAAATAATAAGGTCTTGTTTGCAAAATAATCAAAATTTAAATAATATGCAATGAAGCTTTTTTATAGTCGGTTATTTTTGATCCATTATCAAAATGAAGTGATTGCACATTTTCTTTTTCTATAATAGTAAAAATATGGTATGAACAATCAATGAAATAACATTTTCGTCGAATTCAACATCATTTTTCAGTCAATGAATCAAATTTTCTCCTGAGAAAATAAGAATTTGAGAAATGTTTTAATCTATTGTTCATAAATTTATTCTCTAAGGAAACAGTATCAAGAATCTCGTGACTTATGGTAGGCTAAAACTGTTTCCTTTCCATGTTTATGTTGCACTATGTTTTTTAATTGCAAATTACCATTCGCTGATGCAACGTTTACAGTACGTTTATATTGCATGCAAATGCACTTATCGTTCCAGTGCATATTTCAGCATTATCGTACCTCGTATACAAGTTACCCGTTTATACGTGGGACTAATTTCAGGCTACAATAAAAAAGCACTCGACAAACATACAACCCACTTTGCTTCGTTTTTGAATTACAAATATTTATATACTCCAATAATTGTTGTGATGATACAACTAATTATAGAATAATACTATATTATCGTGTTCATTAAAATTACAAATCCAAACAACACCTATGGACATTGCAATGTCAGGTATAAATTAATTATTTCCAGTATAGATCCCCATTTCACGCGTAATTAATATATTTGTGTTTAAACCCGCGTACTATTTAATACACAGGTACCAGTGTTGGGCAAAAGCTATTTTAAGCAACGAATAAAATCGATTCATTCGTTATTCGTTCCTAATTTCGTTTATTCTATTCCATAGCAAATACACGAATTAATACTGAACGAATAAATGATTAAATAATGATTTTAACACAGATATATTAATTACACGTGTGCACGTGTGTCTTAAATATATGTTGAAAATCGTGACTTCTAATTTTTAAAAGTTAATACAAAGGTAAGTGCGTGCAACAAGTTCTCGAATAAAAATGTCCAAAATTAAAAAATAAAGTAAATCAAATTTCATGGAAAAGAGACTGGAATATACCATTGCTTTGACGAGAAGTAAAATTCATTGATGCACGTAAACATTCTTAAAATAGAAGAATGAAAGGAACACCATTTCGGGTCGCGTAAGAAATTTAATAAATAGAGATCCAAGATATTTTTACACGGTTACTCTTGTGTAACTCGCGAAGGCTGCAAGAACGCTATTCAATCGAAGATAATTTAAAACGAACTGCATGTATGTTGCTCCGAGCGAAACAAAATTCTGACAGTCGATGTTTATGCATTTCTATCGACGAGGTGATTCACGTGTGCAATGGCAGAGCGTGTTAACGTGTTCCTCGACGCGTTTGTTACGAGCAAAACAAAATGTTCGGTTGGGCTATTTGAGATATTCTCGACAACGAAACGACTTCGTACGGACTGTTGGCGACGACAAATCGCGAAACACATTTACAGGGACCAGTTTGCCAAGTGTCTACCGGTATCGTTGTTTAACACAGTTTGTGAAAACCAGCGACAACTTTCTAATTTTCTCGTTTAACCCGCAGTTTTCGCGTTCGCGGTATTGTCGCGCGAGATCGCTGTGACTTGAGAAACTGTGGCAGAAAAAAAAGATAAATTTGTTAGCAATAATCTTTTGCAAACGATACGTACGCCTGCTGATATAAACGCTGAAGCTTGAAAACGAACTATTCGTGTGACAAATGATAATACAAATTACAGGATGCGTAATATACAAGGTGTTCGGCCACTCATGGAAAAAATTTTAACGAAGCCTTAATCAAGAAATTGATATTCTTGATTTTCGTCTTATTTTAGCCTCTAGAATCTCCAATTCAAATTTTTTCAAATAGTACCAGAAAATGGATTATTTTATTTACCGATTCGATCTACTGTAATTATTTTAGTTGCATCTAATTTTTAAAATACCCTCCCATTTCAATGCGAATATCGAGTATCTAATTCGAAAATACAAATATCAATATCAATATTAGATACAAATATGAAATAGTGAAAATAAACAACGTTGCAAATAACGAGAGAATTATACTTCAATACGAAGTTGGATAAAAATTTATGGAAAGTGTAAGGTTTTTACTTTTTAGCCGAATTAATTATTACGTATTTTCTAAGTGCATCTTTAATGCAGCTATTTACTTTCCAGCTGCATTGTAACCAGATTTCTCGTACAATCGTACGTCTGTGTGTGCTTTGAGCGTGTTACGCTAATATGAGAAGATTGATTACGCGAAATGGGAGAATAACTGAGCGTGTATCGTAATCGCAACAGAGCTCAAGTATTAACAGATGCAAATACTGTCGAGCGAATAGAATTTTCGAGATCGGATTAAAATTACAATTTTAGCTGGACTTACACGACAAATAAACAGAGTATACAAAATTCGAAAGCAAATGTACGATTACTCGAAAACAGCGTACAACGTTGATTCGTTTACCGATTATTAAATGTTTTCAGGTTTCGAAACAGCTTTACAAAATCTACTATCTAAATTTTAATCTTTTCAAACGATTTCTTTATACGTTCGTATCAATTATATCAAGTTGAAAAATACCAAATTTATGTATTTAAGATCAACTATATAAAAAGCTTCAGACGCTATTAAAAGTTAAGAAACTGAAAGTAACGTCTAAAGTTGTTCCTCTTTGGAAACTTATCCAAAGTTATCCGAAGTTTGATAATACCTGCGGATCTAATAAAGGATCGATTTATCGCAAGATAATTACTTTAAAATATCATGAAAATATTAAAATTAAAATATCTTTTAAATTCGCGATTTTTCGTCGGAAACAAATTATAAAGAAGAATGGGGTTATTTTTTTCGAACAATCACGAACTGAACCGTGTCGTATGGACGCCGTAAAAAACTGTGCTAGCAAGTGATGCCAATGCTCGTAAAAACAATTGTAAATGGAAATCAATAGTCAGGCTATGCGTTGCAATGCGATCTCGAGTCAGATTAATTTCTCTGCAACGTCAATACAGCAGTTTGCCTTTACTATTTTTACTTCGTTTAATTTTTGTTATTAACTAGTGCGCATCCTACAATTTCCCCGTTCCTTTTGTCAACGGTCAATAAATGCTTCAAGATATATACAACTGGTATCAACCGTTTAACATAAAATAGGTAAAGTGGATCTCAAACAAAGCACACGGAGGCTACTTTTGACCTGGAAGTCTAATTCAATTCTTCACGAAAGGAACTGATTTTGTCACAATACGATATCGTCGCATACGGAATATTCATTATCTCGAGAACTCTCGGTGCTCGGTCTCCTCGTAGCGAAATCAAGTTTAACACTTCAACGCAAAGTGCCTGAGCACCGTTCGCATTTTACAGACTTTATGCAGCCGCTCGAAGAATATCCTGTACATCGGTTTATTAGAAAGACTTCGAATTCAATGCTGTTGTTGCGAAATCGGAATAAAAACACGAGACATTTCAAAGGGCGCGACATTTTCTCGAGAAACGTGCTGACGCATGCATTGAAATTTCGTTTAAAATAGTCTCTTGTAATGTTAGACATTAGCAAAGTTATTAAATATATAGGGTGTTCGGCTACCCCTGGGAAAAATTTTAATGGGAGATTCTAGACGACGAAATAAGACGAAAATCGAGAATACCAATTTGTTGATGGAGGCTTCGTTAAAAAGTTATTAACATTTAATGTTCCGCTCGTAGTGAATTTTTTTCTCGAAAATGCGCAAGATTTTGGGGGTATATGTATTGACCAAAAATGATTGTAATCGACCCCTGCAACCGAAAATAATTTTTTTAGGACGATTTGAAACACATGAAATTTCAGAGGAATCATTCATTCATGATCAGACATTATATTTTCGTTAACGAATTTTTTTCTCGAAACTGGGTTAGAATTCGGGGGTATGTCTATTCACCAAAAATTATTCTAATTGACCCCCGCAGCTAAAAATAATTTTTTCAGAATGATTTGAAATTTTTTAATTTAATTTAATTTTCGTCTTATTTTGACCTCTAGAATCTTCCATTAAAATTTTTCCCAGAAGTGACCGAACACCCTGTCTAACAGTTTGAGAGCAGTTGGCTATTGCAAAATTAGAGTACAGATATTTTATAGGAGACTGTAACCTTCAAATTAAAAAAATTGTTTGACGACTCGATCTTTAAAATTATCCCATAAAGGTTGTTCTACGGCTATTTTTTACGAAATTTAAAAAATAATATGTATCAATGATTATATTCCACATAAATAAATATATGCATAAATAAAAACCAACGGTGCATGATTTTGCGTAACGAACGTTCCAATATATCTTCGCGCTAAAGCTGTTGCCAATTTTAAGCTCCACGGTTAATTATTCTAAGACGACGCGGCCGAGTCGCAAGAATTCAATAAAGAAATCACGAAAACCCGGAGAACAGCGCAAGAAACCGACGCTTTTCGTGAATCACCCATCGCGAGACTTATTTTTCTTCCTACGAGCGTTACTCTTTTTTTTTCAACCCGCGCACGGTTGGCTTATTCGATCCGTGCCAAGAATAGTAATACCCGTAGATAGTCGTGCAAGACACACGTAACAAGTACAATAAACGAAGCGTGCGATAGAACGAGGCAAGCACCAACCATCACCAACGGCGCGTGTATGTTTCACCAACGAGCTTTTCCGTTCGGTAACTTTCCAATGTATCTCTGAAAATTTCCTCGATGTCTCGACGCAAACACCGAGGAGTCGAGAGTTCGATAAAATCGAAACAGACGATCGTTACGATTATCGCGTTCGTCGAAGAATTCGTAAACACGACGTACGAGAATTTGTTTTTTCGCTTGTTTTCGTTTCTTTTTCGAGCGTAACCGTAAATTCGCTGAATTATTTCGCGAACGACGGGATATGATTTCGCGGAAGAGTCTCACGGTGACACGTGCCAACCGAAGTTCCGGATCAAATTAGAAATATCGTCGCGGACGATGGGGGATTGAATTACTGCCGGTTCGAAGAAATCGCGTCGAGGGCGCCTCGTTTTACGCGTACGTCGATGACTCGCGATCGCACGTTATAGCGATACCTTTTGTCGACTTCGGGCTTAACAAGGAGCTAACGGAGCCGATTCTAAAAATAATATATTTGTTTCTGGCGTCTATTCAGCCACGAACGGCTATCGAGCAACCGGCCATTAGCCGATAAAATTGTTGTAGATTATTAGAAATATCGAAGGGTGCCTATCAACCGTGACCTTCCTGGCGCTTTGAAACATTCGTTTCAAAGTAGTTTATAGATTCTTGCAAATTCCTCCCCAAGGTTCCGTTCGACGGACGTATTGATCTTCGGTGGAATTAAATTGCAATTTATAAATAAGAATAATGATACGAAGATTAATTATATCGTTTGAACAAAGCAACGTGCTACTTTGTTACGTTACATCGGAACTTGTAATCCGCTTAGGACGAGTATGTCAGCTAACGTGAATCTTTCAATCTCTTTTTTTCTCTAAAATAGGATCAAGACTTCACTCGTCACAAAGAGAGTAATTCTATTGTATTGAAATAAATAAATGAATCGTATTTTCTTTTAAGATTTCCTGAGACGTCGAATGCAATACGATAAAGTAGCACGTTTTGAGATTTACAAAATCGCGTCCATCGCTGTAACGTAACGTTGTAACGTTCGATGCAGCGTGAATTACAATACGATTTCGAACGAGTCTTCGAAGTTGCAGACCCTCGAGTGATTTTATTCTTTAAAAGGCGAGTTGTTAACGCTCGATTAAAGTACGAGAAAGGAAGTACTTCCAGCCAGCGCGTTGATTACTAGCCTTGATTGCGCGAAAACTTCGGTTCCGTCGCGAACTTGGCGTACCTCGTGCGAAGTTATCGAAACGCAAAAAGTTCCGCGGGAACGACGAAACGAAATTCGAGGGGGTCTGGGAACCGTAGGAACCGCTCGGAGAAACGCCGAAATTATGCTGGTAGCAGACCGTCGTGCGAACGCGCTCTTGGTTCCGTTGTCTAACGCTCGAAACAGACGCGCGACTCGAGGGAAGTCTGGATTTAAATGAGGACGCCTACGCGAAAATTCCATCAATGTACCGCGGTCGTGTAAGTGACACGAGAATCGTTATCTGTGAACGTGACATTTTAAGATCATTGACGCACCATGCCCATTTTATCGACAGCGACGAGCCTTGAAATACAAAATTTTGCAGAGAACGAACCACTTCGAACGCCTCTGGGACTCGTATCGCGCATTTCGTTAAAATCTGCACACGAGAGAAGGAAACGACGCTGTTTATATTCTATCATTTCTACGTTTTTCGTCACGAAAATGTTACCCCGTTATCGTACGAGTTGTTTTTCCATTCCGTCTATCCGTAAAGGGAATCTAATTTTGAAGCAGTACATCGTGAAATTGCATTTTGGATTTCGTTTGTTTTTACTTTCTGACCTGTAACCGAGGTAAAGAATTGTAATTATTGATTAAATTTTGTATTTAAGTTTATATCATCGTCTCGAAGTTGGATGGATGAAAATTTATTTGAATATTTCGAATAGATCGTGGAGAGAATGAAATTTTACATAAAACAAAGAAACACTTTCTCTATCTTCTCTAATAAAGAACAAATTAAATGAATTTTTTTATTCACTATGTAATTAAAATTCTTCAAATTGTATAACTGGGGTTTTTTTATCACAATGTTCTGTTACATGGATTCTTCCCATTTTTTACAAATCGTACGTCACAAATGTTTTAATTAATATAGTTCTGAATATATTGTATTGTTTAAATAATCATTTTCTTTAATTGAAATAGTAATAGAATGATATCTCTGTTAATTTGATATTCGTCTGAACGCCAATAGTTGTTATTTGCATGTTCGAAAGTAAAGAACATGTTCGTTATATTGACTGTGAATATTTATTTTCGTAAGTTATGTTCCACCAATCTACCAACGTTGGATATATTGAACAGACTGAGCCAAGTAAACAGAAGAATAAAAGAGAAATACGATGATGTAAACAGTAACGTAAATTTCATACTGAATTTATGGACTGACGTATATTATCACCCTTTGAATACACCGTGCGAAAATAAGTGAATTTTAATTTTTGTGCAAAGTATGACTTCACCAGAGTATTTAACTCAGCAATAATTTTGAAACAATTAACATAGAGAAAGACAAACTTCCGCGTACAAATTTTTTTATCATACAAATTATAAAATAATAATTGTCTATAAATAATTGGATACTTAAAGAACACTGCGACACAAAATCTAAAATAAATCTTTTCAAAATACGATATTAAATTTTCAAGTAAACAAAGAACTAAATAAAATCTGCCATGCCTGTTTAACATGGTTCGAATGTAAACAGTATGAAATTCTACTTGATCCGAAGTCGAAAAATATCATGTCTTAAATATATATTTCATGCGTCGTCTCATGGCGTCCATTACGATCAAAAAAACACTGTCAGAAATAAAATCGACCGTTCGTCGTGCACATCTTTCATTTGAAATTCGAAAATACTGACAAAACATCATTTTTATTGAAAATTAAATCTGCACCAGCTCTACAAGCTTCCATTTCATTTTTATTTTTCTACCTTCCATGAAAATTTTTTCCAAAGATCAAAACGTACAATTTTCTTTTCAATTTACACCATTATTAAATCTGCTCTGAAAACTTTATCAATTTATATACAACGGAGTAAACAGATATTCTCCAATTTTGCATAAAAAAATATTTATATTTTCTTCGATAGTTTGCGTTCCAGAGTGCCAAATAAAATTGGTTTACTATCTAAAAATGAAAATAAACCAAACTGTAAATTTAATCGCGTTACTGAATCGTCGTACGAATTCCAGCGTATGTTTTGGTTGAAAGATATTCTTATAACAGCGACAATTTACGTCTTCGCAAAATTGTCAGCTATGTGCCAGATATTGGAACATAATTTGATGACGCCGCTACTCTTGCGACAGAATCACCACTGACAATCTAAATATACTTCTACGAGAATAATGTTTACAAACCAGCTAGAGTAAACACCGTGGTCTCGTGCAAAGATAAACGCATGGAATTAATTAACGACAACGGAGAAAAAATGTTATACAGTTTGTCGTAGTCAGCACGATACGACGTACAGCGTCTTCATGGCAATTCGCGTGACTCGTGAAATTTCAAACAAGAACTCGTGCCTTTTCTGGTTCTCGTTAAAATTTTGAGAATCTACTCTAGAAACTACGTCCTGTAGATTTTACGATCGTAACAAGCCATTTATTCACTATGTTCGATCAACTATTTACAAATCAAGATAATCTACGAGGGTTATTTAACAAGTAAAGAGACAAACGACCGTTATTTTAATAGGATTTAATCGACGAATCTCACAATTTACCTAGTTTTTAACCAATAGTAAAGAACTTTTTGTCTTCGAATTTAAACCACTCTTGGACATTCTGTCTTAGCTTCTTTGTTACTGTGAAACTTGTGTCAACGTAACGACTCTTTGAAAGGACTAAATGAGAAAAAATCTAATGGGGTAAGATCTTAAATATGAGGTGGACAGAACCTCTTAGTGAAATTTTTTGATAGTTTAAAACATTAATTTTCCTCTCTCAGTCGTACTTCAAACTTCTGTCTAGTTACTTTTGAACTGTATGTAACTTATGTAGTATTGCTCAAGCATCCGGGATTAAATTTTAGATGATTTTGTATCGTTAAAAACCAGAAATTTTACCACCGAAACGCAATCTCTTCAAATATGTACTTTTCGCGAGGACTTGTCATTGTCGAATAAACGATAAAGGTTGTGTATACTAAAATAACTATCGAATAGCTATTTTAAATAAACGACAGAGATGTCAACTTTTGATTCTGAAAGTATCGAATCTTTTATTTCGATACTTTTTTAACTACAACCGCTTGTTTCTCTACTTGTCGAATGGGTCTCGTACGATCCTTTCGGACTTGAATTTTACACGCGATTTTCTAATAATTTTTCTTTATGGTAGTTTTGAACGAGTTGTGAAAGTACGGTTGTAAAATGTGTTGGGAAAGATCGCTGCATAGTTTCACAATTATGTTAAATGTGCACGTAACATCCAATAGAAATTATATTACATCACAAGATTATTGACTTCAAAATATTGTAGTATACATACGTATATTACTGTTAGAACCAAAAGAGTTAAAGAGCAAAATATGTATGAAAAATACGCGATTCATAAAATGAAAATGAATGTTATTTATCTATTTTATACTTTGTCTCGTCTATAAACATTTTTTTTCATTCGATACTTAAAATTTTCCATGTCTAGAAATGTTCTCATTTGTTCAAATTATAGCGTGAAAAATAGAAATACTTGATAATTCAATGGTTCATCTATCGTTTTATTACAATTCTACAAGTGTCGGTCACCAGTGACCACCATGGCAGTCAACCTGTTAACTGAACACTCTCATACTCGAACAGAGTATTTCTTTTTAGACTATCTCTACTCCATTTAAATAATTCTTCTACAAGTTGCAGACTACAACAGAATGATCGTACTGATACTTCATACACAGAAAACGAAGATAAAATAATAACAATTACATGATATTGACTTATGTATATATTAGAAACGTTTCGATTAGCAATCTTCGAATTCCTAGACCAAGAATAAATATCTCGAACCTTAAACTTTCCGAAGTTTTTGATTATATTAAAAAGGGGCTATCGAGACGCAAAATGCGAAATAGTTTAAGAAGATTCGTCAATTTTCTACGGAAGCTCGTCGATAATGTATTATTTTCGACCGAGTTACCGTATCAGAAGCATCGATCGGATTCCGTAATTTTCCCTAAAGCGGGAAACGAGCGTATCCGGGTAGATTTTAATATTCCACGAGAAGAGCGGAGAGCCGACACCGTCTCCCGAGCGTAATAATTTTGTTACGGACCAATGTCAGGCAGCAACGGAACAGTCGTTCGTTCAACACGTCTCTAGCAACAAGTGTTCGTCGTTGTCCATTGGTATCGAACCGGCGTGGCATCGTCTGCAACGTTCGCGTTCCCAACCAAACCGCATGCTAAAGTAAACGAAACCGACATTTGCAAAATCACATCGTCTACTTCCAGACCCAGACATAGAAAAAAGATTTTTCCCCCGTAAACAGTCCATTCGTAGATGCCAACTAATAGCGAGACGAGCAACATTATTGCGTTTCGTCCCGGATACTGTTAGTTGTACTTATCGGTAGGGCTTATCTATCAGATACTGCCTTAGTCGCGACGCCATTAATCGTTTGAACATTCTGTTCAAACCAATTACGCGCTAATAAACTATCCGGTAATTGGAGTATGTTCGAACGATCGATAGTGTCGCGTCTAAGACAGGGTCCACCAGATAAACATTATCCGCGAGTTCAACTACCAGAGCCCCGGAACGGAAACGCAATTGCACGTCTCTTCGTATCTCGAGTGTGTTCCTCGGTACGGAAAAGGAGTTTATTGTTCTTGGTTACGATAGGGGGACGTTAAAAAACGACCCAGGGTCTCCCCCGTTCCTGCATACTCGGATCCTACATGCTGACCTAGCGCACCGTCGTTCGCGTTGACGTCTTATCAGTCGCGAGAAACGGTCCGCTAACGCGCGTACGTCGACGGAAAATGGCACCCGGGTGCTCCGCGATCGCGACTTTCCGCGAGACTGCACGAACCTAGGCATCCCCGTGTGTCACCGGAACGTGGTTGTTACTCCTGTTGCGCGTCGAATTACCTAGCGTGCTGGCTTATCGACCTATCTACGAACTTTCGACGTTTTCGAGAGGAAACTCGCACTCGGCCGGAGGTTTCTCCTTCAACAAAACACTGACCTAATATCACTTGTTCGAATTAGCGGTCACAACGTCCCTTCGGTACGCGGGGGAGGTAACAACGCGAGAGGGATCCTCGAGAATCCGTGTCGTTGTTTTCTTTTATTTTGTTTTTAATCGAACCGTAGCGAACTGAACGAACTTCGAGGATGTCTCGAGCGGCCAGGAACCGGAAGATAGCGCGAACGTGGTCCCGTCGACGACTAGTCTCGATTCAGAATCGTGCATAGTCGGAGTCGAAGATTTCCTCGTGTCGTGGACGACACCAGCACGGTCGCTCGTAGCGAACTGGATCGGCTTTCAAGCCGGCGGTACTCCCGCGACACGTTGTACGGAATTTACGGCGCATCGTCGGTCTGCGCGCGCGACAACCCAAGTAAATGCAATTTTACGGACTTTCAGTTTTTTCCCTAGGACGGTCACGTGCGCAACACGAATCTTCACTCGCGGGCTATTCTCCGTTTGTCCTTGCGATTACGTGCATCCTGAAAAGTATTTGCGCGCGTACGCTGAATGATGATGAAAATTGAAAGGAATAAAAATAAACAACGATCCGCGCCTGGCTCGTTCGAAAATTCTGTAGTTGCTTTCAACCGACGCCATCAGCGTAGCTCACGACCGATTGGTCGTTCGTTGTTAGACTGCGAATCTATATGCAAATTCATATTTCTTTTAATAGAAATAATTAAATGGGAGCTTGGTATAACAATTCGTATCTTAAGTGTTTCTTATATTTGTGCATATTAAAGGAGTATTTTAGCGTGAAGTGTATTTTTTTTTAGACTTTCTTGGAGAATTTTTGCAGTCTTTACAAGGTGTATTTCTATGTGTTTTAATAGCATTTTTAAATTTTTTAGGCGAGAAAGAGTTAAAATTAGCGTCACTATGTATTTTCAAACACAGTCGCTTTTAAACAAGATCGTTTCATGCTGTTCATGATTTCGACCACACTTAGCAGTGTGAAGTTTGACACATAAGTAGAAACAGCGAGTAATGAACAGACGCGCCAGCCAAATCGTATTTAACATACGACAAATTTTTATACTACATTTTCAACTTGTTTTACCATTAGAATTCACTCCCTTGCTCCATTTTTATTTGAAGTATTTGATTAATAACTAAATATTGAATATTTGATTTTCGTCTGTTTCAACAACTTCTATTTCCCTGTAACTTTCTATTATACATATAAAAAGCACAAAATGAGTCTTGCGTTTTTTCGTATCTAATTATATCAAACGACATTTATAATATTCTGCATATGAATGATTGATACTATTAAATTTTTGAAAACATTTGATAAAACATAAAAGAATATCTACATATTTTATATGTATGGAAATTGACATTAATTTATATGAGATTAAATATTAATTTATATGTTGAAAAATAATATCGAAAAAATTCCGTATAAACGTTCCCGTTATTATGCTTCGTCGAATTTATGTTTGTACTGTTTCCCTAAAAAAAAAAAAACAATGAAAAATATTTGTAAAATTTTTAAAAATTAAATTCAAGTATAAATATTTCTTGAAATATATGCTCGATCGTGACACATCTCCCTTAACCCTTTCGTTACTACTGACGACTTCAGTTGCCCTCCGAGAAGTATAGCATACACGGTATAAAAATCGTTATACTGGACACTTTTGAAACGAGGTTACATTGAACACTATTTTATTTACAAAATTATGTTTAAATAATTTTACACCTCGGACAATGAAATATTATTGCTTAACTACGTGTCACGTGTCGTAGCAAAATAATTAAATAAAACAAAACATTACCCATATACATACGTTAACAACCAGAAATAGTTTTAATTCTTTAATAAATGAAAACTTAATTTTTATTTTATCTTATTCGTCGTAAACACTTTTGACCCATAACACGATATCATTACCAATTAGTTAATCTTAATTCCTACAGTGTGAAAATAATATGTTTTCTCTCATTTATTTTCTGCACCTGATCAACTGTTACGACGCCATATGTTATTTAATTCTAACCGCAGGTGGTTAATACCAACGATTTAATTTAAGAAAGATTGTAATCACGCTGCTAACTAAGAACAGGATGGATTTTATAATCGTGACGATCGAGGCGCAAAATGAAAATTTGATTTGTGGAGTATTCTTATGTATCGTTGTTACAGTGACGTTTGAAAACAGAAAACAATGTTTCCTAGACGCTAAGCCGATAAATAATTAACGCGAATCCACGTGGAAAGGTTGCACGGTTTGTAGTTGTTCGTTTAAAGGCTATTTCTCGAGCACGATCGAATATTGATTAACTAAGCACCGATGAGGTGCATTTCTGCCTATCTCTGCGTTCAATAATTGAAGTGCGAACAATCACCTGCACTTTGCGTTTGGAATAGACGTCTACGATATTGAAACTTTGCTGGTATGCTATGTGTACACGTTATTCGCGCTATCTTGCGTTCTTCGAAGTACCGATTAATCTGAAAATTGTGGTCCCCAAACTTTTAGAAAAGCACTCTTAAACCCACCAGTGAAAATTACAAGTTTAACCCGCACGGTTTGTCTGTGTAAATTTAATTTTTACGGGCCACGACCGCCAAAATATTTAAAATATTTAGATATTATGATTGGTATTAATTTCAGGAATTTCATTAATCCTGACATATATTAAATTTGAGAAATGTGCATACAGAACTGCAATCAAATTACATGGTTCGAATAATCACGTGGCAAGGAGTTAAAAAAGAAAAAAGAATAGATAACATATTAATAGAAAGCTATGTGTATTTGAGTTATCCACATTTTCCTATGTGCAAAATTTTGAGGACCTTTCGAAGAACGCTGGTTTACACGGTATGAATAACGTTAATTTTATCGTAATTTAACTTTACGCGGAGTAGTAATTTCCATGTTACGGATAAAACGAATATTGATTTCTCCCTATATTGCTTCACTGAATATTCGATGTTCTGTTAAACACATAACGAGAGCAACGCTAGTAAACTTAAGTAAACACATTAGTTTCTATTAATACCTTACAAATATTCATATGGAACATATTTTATGCTATAAATAGAACATTTTCTCCAACTATTTGCAAACATATACGTCGCTGCTTCTGCGTTACAAAATGCTTCCATCACACATTCTTGACAAAGATCCAAGAATTCAATTTCGAGTCTCAGAAAATCCTCATTCACAGCTTCGTTCTAAGGGCACTTAAGAAATCGCACGACATTCTCTATTTTTGCTTTTCCAAAAGTTATGGTATCAGTAAAAATTCAAAGTGCATCTCTGAATGTTACGAAGTCGAATAAAAATTAAAGCAAATTCTCTTTATTATTATACCAGACTGATTTAATAAGTTTCGGGCATTCAGTACCGTTCTATTGGTAGTCTGCCAAAACGTGTCAAATCGTATTTATTCTTCGACCCGATGGAAATTTAAGTGGACGTTGTCGCTGACACTGTCAGACTAGACCAGTTCAACGAACATGTGTAGATTATGTAAATCGGCACACATGTTACGCTGGATGCGAGGTCAGCGACGCAGATTCTAGAAACCTTACCGCAAAATGCACTTCGCGATCTCATGATTTCAATTATTCCAATTCCTAAAGGCCACAGGCGTATCTAACCAAAATACATTACTCGAGAAAAGTAATTCTGAATTTAAGAATCAAGTTTCGATCTTTAATTTTTGTGCACGTTACTTGTGGAACAACAAATAAGAAATTTTCAATTTGCAATCTCATGATTTCAATTATTCCAATTCCTAAAGGCCACAGGCGTATCTAGCCAAAATTATAATTACTCAAGAAAAGTAATTCAGAATTTAAGAATCAAGTTTCGATCTTTAATTTTTGTGCACGTTACTTGTGGAACAAATAAGAAATTTTCAATTTGCAATCTCATGATTTCAATTATTCCAATTCCTAAAGGCCTCAAACGTATGTAGCTAAAATACATTATTCGAGAAAAGTAATTCTGAATTTAAGAATCAAGTTTCTGACAAATAAGAAATTTCCAATTCTCAACATAGGCATTCACTATTTACGCGTGAGATTACAAGTAAACACAATTATTGAAAATATTTGAGATAGAAAAATGATTAGAATGGGGTTGATACGAAGGCAGAATATAGGAATTAAAAAGACACGCGAAATATTTATGTCGGTCGAATATTTTAAACGCCATGAAAAGCTTTGAAGATGACTCAGTGTTACTTGGTGCACGCGATGAATGCAGGGTGCATTCTGCAAAAAATTTGCGCGGCATGCGATCGCAATTCTTTAGATTTCTCTGCATATTAAGCAGTTTAAACAAAACTGAAGACGACCTTCGTATCTCGATAAGTTTCCAATAAAACAGAGAGATATCGATAAATTATAAACATTGTACAACCTCTGTTTGAAATATCTTTTTTCATATATAAAACAAAGAGTTTATGACATAATATAAAAAGGTTAATTTAGATAATTGGTTCTGTACAATGAAAATATACGTACTGTAAGATTACGACTAGAATTCTATTTAAAACGCAAGTATCAAAACCAACTGGAAATAAAAACTCTTAACCGTTCGTAGATAAGGCCAACTATCGACAACAACCATAATTTGTTATTAGCAGTAAAGGTAGGAGTACTACGTTACCGGCAATGTTCTTTTTTATCGATAAAGGGTAAAAGAACAACCTGTATTTCTACAATTACCAACGAAGTTGTATTTTCCTTATCGACTGCCACACTGATCGTGCTCGAAATGTGCTTAATTAGAGATAAAAAATAAATAAATAAATAAACGAATTAACAAGCACTTTATCAACATAGTCTTTTTCACGTAGTTACATACAATGAAGCGCATAGAGAAAAAGTAACCTCGACCTAGTTTGCAAAATGATAAAAACAGATATAGGAAAAGACACTCGCCTTTTCTAGAGGTTTCAATGAATTCCCCTCTTACGTTTCGAGCTTTCATCGTGACCCACATTATTCCTCTGACTTTTCGTTGAATCGATATTTACACAGTACGTACACAATAAATCATCACAAAGAAAAGCTACGAACGCGCGTGCAAACAAACTTGCATGAAATTTCACGTTTGCGCTTTTAACTATAGTTACCGATCAAAGGTTTCGAGCGAAGGCAAGTGGTATGTTACGCGCCTGCAACGCGATACGGATAATACGTATCGTCGAGTCTTATACATATAAATCATACGTATCTCGTATAGAATATGTGATAATTTAAAAATTGGTCGTATGAAAAATGCTCGAGTAACGTTAATGTCCACCGAAAAAGGAGTAAAAAAGAGTTTGCATAAACATAAAATACTAAAATAATTTTAGCAAACATATTTATTTGAACACGATAATGTTCCTTTTATTAAAAATGTTTTTAATGGCAAAAAGGTTTTCTACAAAAACGCTTCGGAAACGAACAACTCGTTTAAATAAAATACAGTACTTTCAACGCAATACAAAAATATACAAATAAATTATTTCGTTTGATTTCTGATTCTTTGATATCACCAACAGATGTTATAAATACATGGAGAAAAAAATGATGTGGAGTTAATGATGGAATATCATGAAAATATCGAAGTACAAACTGTAGAGGATCTGTGTCCATTGGAATGTTTCATGGGCAAAGAAGCTGGACCAACGATACTCCCACGCACAAGGTTACATCAGAGATGGACAAAACTCTCATCGACAAACTTCTTATCCCTTACTTGTCCAACAAAAATTGAAATTTGTACCGTAGAATGAAATGTTTCGCAACGAACAAATAAAAGTACATCTATTCGATCAGACTAGACGAATACCATGGTCGAAGGATGTAAAAATACCCATACTGTGTGTCAGAGTTTCATGCAAATTTTATTCATGACTATCGAGCACAAATTTTAGATTCGCTCGCGAACTAACTTCCGTTTGTGTTTCATTTGTAAATTAGAATTCGTTAACGGATTAAAGCTGACGAACAAGCGTGCAAAAGTTAATCAACGAATGACCCTAACATCCGTGTACGTTAGTCGTGAATAATATTTGTTCGACTCTGATGTGCATGACCTTTTGGAATGAAAAGGGTCTACACGATGAAAAATTGCACCGATTACCTCGTGGGGCATCCAGTGTGTGTACAAGCAGATCGAATGATTTACGAAGCCAGGAATATGTAATTTTACATCAACGAAAAGTTACCATACAACAGAGAGACTTCTGTTTGTAAAGTAAAATTTTTTTTTAGATTGCAAACACGGTGATCGTCGACCGAAGTTCGAGGATGTGTTATTTTTCCTTCAGAAGAAAGCACGATGAAAGAGGGTTTCAGCGAGGTTTTCAGCAAATTGCCGTATTTCAATTTAACCCTATTCAAGTTCGACGAGTAAGGATCGCGCAAGATTCGCGGAGAAAGTCGCGCAGTGTGTCTGCTTTGGCACAAAGTAAATAGATAGCAGGTGTTCGTACGTAGCTGCTGATGAAAGCTCGGGATAACCAAGGCAATTCTGAAAGCAGGACAATCGATAGAGCACTGTCGACTGTCTTACTGTCTAGGCAGATCGTGCCAAGAAATAGCTCAACTTGTAATCTTTCCGAGCGAACGCATCCGAACTTAACTACATTTTTCTTCGATCGCTGTCGTGTCCATATCCCTCTCAAGGACTTCATAAAAATTGTAAAAGACATGGACTTCGACCAAAAGAACAAAAATACACAACCTCGTAAAAGATTATTGCCACAACACTATTTTAACAGAAAGAAAAGCATCTCGACACGCCAAAGTCAGTCACGAATATGATGATCCAAAAAACTGAACAACTCTATTGCAACTACTGCAGTATCGAGCTGCTAACAGTCAACTATTTACTATACAAGTGCAGTGAAACTGAACGAATGCTCTAACGGTTCAAAAAGGGGTAGAAGAAATATAATTAACAACACACAGATATCGATGTGACGTAAAACCCTCAAGAAGATGATCGACGGACCTGTATGTTGAAATTTTTAAAAAAATGTTTGTGAAATAACGAAACTTACCCCTCTGGCGTCTCTGAAGAGGATGGCGGCGTGCACAGGGTCCAGACAGGCATCGGAAGCTCGGTGAGGTATCGCAGGTGTACCCAAAGAGAATCTTCTTGCACTAGGATCCAGAGAACTTCTTCTGAGAGCACCTAAAATTCGTTACATTAGTTACGACAGACGTTTCGGGGAGAATCGAGTGACCGATTACTGCGATGAAAGCACGAAAACGAGAGAAATTCAAGATAAATCGCCAAAGATACACGGGGGATCAATTACATGTTTCTTTTTCTCTTTTTTTTGCGTGGGTACTCGCCAGCCGGCTACAATCGTTGGTATTAAGCCAAACGGAGTTACAACACTGACCTTAACTCGTTACAATTTAACACGATTTATAGCCAGACGTGCAGAAAGCTCCGCGATGTTACGTAAAATGTAACTCGTTATTTACATTTCAAATGCGTTCACGTTGAAAACGTGCAGTTCACGTTATGACTCATCGAACGATTTCAATGCTTTTTCGATAACATGCCTGTGAACATCGATAGAATGTCCTTCTACGCTGTTATCTGTTAGAGGTGGACAAAAGAAAATTTTTAATCCGAGAATATATAGATAACTTAAACACGTTTCTTTCTATTAAGATGCACATCGATCGACGAAATTTAACTATAACAGCACTTAAAACTTGGGGCACAGAAATTTTCTTTTTCGTTAGATAGTGAAGAAAATCACACTTATCGATATTACTGTCACGCACGATGAAAGAGATATGGTTAATAATTTTACTTGTATACAAACGGATTCATACCCGCGAATAAAAAGATTAATTAGATTAATTAAATGTAGCAAAAATGATTTTGTAAAAAGTATTTACGAGAAAGTAGAAATTAAATATTTCGTTTCGATGATATTTTGTGAGACGATAAATTAAAAAAAATACGAAATTCATGCATTCGTCAAACGTGTATGTGTACGTATAACATCAGAATGTTGATACGTCGGTCTCTGGAGTGAAACGTGCTCAACTTGATACGCAAGTGTTTTGCAAAATAAACTTTTCCGGCGGATACAGCGTCGAGTATTCGATTTCAGCCATACGAAACTGGAATTCGTTTCCAGTTTTATAAACGGCAGCGTTATTTTATTTTTAACTCGATTCTTATCGCAATGTACTTGCATAAGAAAATACGATACGACGTATTAAAATGAACGATATTTTACTACGTACTCTTTTTTTTTTTACGACGTAGTAAAATTAATTTCGATACCGTTACGTTTTTATTTATTAATTTACAGTTCGGATCTCTCATAACGTTCTTTTCCTTTTATACGTTAATTTTACGTTGAAAATAAGTTAATAATATTTCTATAAGCATAAACAAAAATAATTCGTCTACAGATAATGATAAAAATAAATATTACAATATATTCTTGTTGCGTTTAACATTCAACTCGTTTGGTTGATATTTCGTCCCACGATTATCTAGTACTTGACATTTTAAATCAATCCTGCATCGAATAAACTTAACAGCTTGGTATTTTGTACGACTTTATCGGTATCGAGGATGAAAAGTAAATACTGCGTAAAGGAATTATCGAAAATGCTACGCATTTAAATTGTTCAATTTGCCTAATTAAAAGTAAAATTTATATACGTTGGATGGGAAGAAGAGGCTATTTGTTTTTCCCATGGAAAAGGTCACCACCAGTGCACGTTTCACCGATTAAATTCGGCTTCCTCAGCTCGAAACTTTATCCTGATATCCGGCTTATCAGCGGTATTTATTTCTTTCGTACATTCCTATCTATGATATTCTCGCCTGACACCGATCATGCGGACGAGCAAAGAATATTGATATATGTGTAATACGAGGGTCATCCAACGAGTAAAGAAACAAACGACTGCTGCTGAAATATTGTTTACGTAACAAGCGTTATAATTCTCCGACTTTTCAACATAATCCACTGCTACGTTTATGCACTTGCCCCATCGATTAACTTTCAACCGATAGCAAAAACAATTATTTTCCAGGCAATGCCTCTTTTGATGGATCGAATAAAAGGTAATCTGATGGGGCGAGGTCTGGGGCTATACGCTGGATATGGTAGAATTTCCCAACCTAATTTTTCGATGGTCCCGAGCGTTAAATGCGCAGTATAAAAGCAAACGTTATCTTGCAAGAAAATCACCTCTTCGTTTCAGACCTTGAATTATCTTCAAAGATATCTCTAGAATGTTGACCGTTTATGGCACGTCGATAGTCGAAATGTTCCATTTTGCCACTTTTACAAGAGCTCAAAATATTTAAAAAGTTTGTTGAAAATTTTATCGCATGATTGGTTTGAAACAATGATTGTCCTCGTCAAGAGAGCCCTCAAAAATGGATTCTCGTGTAACAGCCCGTAATTAAAGTTTTCTTTTTAATCTCTATATCAACAAAACATTTTTCTTCAAATTAGTTTTTTAAATTTTCCATATTTTTCGTCTAAAATAGGTTTAGTATCAGTGGAAACCAACCAGCCAAAATTTTTAGACTTAACTACTATTCGATAAAAGACAATACAAAATGGACTAAAAAAATATTTTCGTATAATTTAAGGGCCTCTCTTCGAGTCTCTAAAAGTCTGCTATAATAGAACTTTGAATTCTTTCCGAAAAAACTTAGAAAGGAAACTTTCATTTTAACGTTGTTACACGAGAATCCTATCCTTAATCCTTTCCCAAGCCTGGGCTTCGAAACTTTTACGATCTTTTCCACATCCTTAGAAGTGTAACAACGAAATATACTTTGTGTAAACGTGAAATTCCAAGTTCGGTATTTAACGTTCGGATACTAATGAATTATAGGAACGAAAGGTACCTGTTTTCCACCTCTCGTGTGGTGAAGCACAGTTCTAAGCGACGAATGAAGCCTCTTTATGAGATCGTTCGCTGTAGGTGGCAACCGCTTGTTAATTCTTTTAGTACACTGATTGCCACCGCGTAGGAGCATTATGTGCCATCGTGGGCGCACTCACGCATGGATCAAACTAATGTTCATTTTATAATTTTACAAATTGTGTTTGTTTTCTATGAAATTACAAATTTTATCCACAATTTCAGAATATCGAACGACACAAACTTATGGGACGACTTAATAGTGTTCTATTCGCGTATGTCGGTATTTCTCAAGCAATTAAAGTTGTTAGCTCCAACCTTTTCAACATTACGCTTAAGAAAGAGGCATCTATCGATGTTCCAGATACATATATTACTTCGATGTATTCATTTTCTCCCTGATACCGTCAGAGAATCGATCACTATGCATTCACGCTGCGCTTCCGTAATCGAATCGTAGACAACAACCGTTTTCCAACATTAAGAAGGATCTGTATTCCATCGATCGGAATTCCGAAAATAGGATTGCAGAAGACAACGTGTATAAATGGCAGAGAGAAAGATCTGTTCGAAAAGCAGTTTGGCATCATATTGAGTCAGACACTTTACTTTTCCTTCGTAATATCTTAACAATGTTGATTGTCCGACCAAATTCGTAAAATTCTCGCGAGATCAACATTTTGTTTCTAGACGATTGGATACTAGTTATAATATAAAATTAGTCGTTTCACTAAAAAACAACTCACTATAAAAATATAATTTTGCTTTCAGTAAAATACTGCTGCTCGATTGTCTTAACACTAGAACCACCAAAGCAGTCAAAATGATCCATTAATAATTTCTAATACAACTTGCAAAGAATTTACTCGACTAAATTTTTGAACATTTATCGTAATTTTCTACAAGTGAATGCATAAACACTTACTTCCATTGCATTATACATTTATTCGTGTGTCTATCGTTTTAATTTCTTTGGTAGAAACAAATTCACTGTAATTGTGGGTAGTCTTAGTGTTAACAATATTGTCTGTCCGGACCAAATACGCGAAATTTTCTACGAGATCAACATTTTGTTTTTAGACACTAATTACTATAATTTAAAATCTATTAAAACACCGTAAGAATGTAATTTCCAGAGATGCTCTTTCATTCTGTATAAATGCATCGCTATAATCGTGAATAACAATTCTACATTGTAATATGGAAAAAGGTTTAACCTCGTGGAGCCTTTGATGGTTCTCGCGATGCTTCAGAGTTCCTCCGCGCGTAAAGTATAAATTCGCAGTAATGCTCGAAGACACGTATTATGTACTTCAGTATCGTGTTTCGACGGCCTCAAGAAAATAACAGCACGTGAACGAGACGAAGTGTCGTAACCAGACAGCGCAATTATCTTCATCGATTCAATGAGAAGAGGAGAACTATTAACGAGTACTCTAGCAATAACTATCGATTACGATTGCTCGAGGAGAACGTCGAGGAACAAATAATTTTACGAAAAAAAATCTATGCTCAATTTTCTCCGAGTAATTATATAAAATTTAATAACGTGATCGATGTCGTGCTAAACGATGACTAACATTTCACGCGTGTAACGTATATGTTCATCTTCCTGTCCGATCCCCGAAATTATTCCGGTTCGAGCAACGTCATCGTCGCCAAAATGATCGAAACAGAACTTGGTGCAACATAGAATCGCGCAATGGAGGATTTTTCGAAAGTAATTCCTCGTTTTTCTCATCTGATGTCAAAGGTGTCTACGATCGTTAGAAAATAAGTAATTTTTGTCGTTCGAAGAACCGAGTTATTTTAGGTTGGCGTATTCAACGCTGACCTTGAATCGCTAGGTCCAATGGATACAAAGGAACTGCGTCAATGGACGACGTTTCGCTGCAGCTGCACATATGCAGCGCGCGAAGAAGCCTGCCGAACGAACGTTTATTAATTTTACGAAGCACCTCATGATGTTTGGAACTTTGCGAGCGAACACACAGATTGATAAACACGCAACGTTACGAAAGAAAGGTCAATTGTTGCTAAATGGATAACGGTCTACACAATAACATCTAATTGAACCAAAATTTGAATCGAATAAATCGCTGATCGTTCGATGGAATTCTTTCGATCGATAAACTTAACGATCGAAGAAGAATTCGAAGGAACAGAGTAAAACATTCTAATGTTTTTGCGTAAAATAAATGTGAAAGGAATGCATTTGATCCTTTATGAACTAAATTATATTTCTTTTCTGAAAAAAATATACGATAGAATTATTGATAAATACTAATGATAGGACTGTATCTGGTGTAAGAGATTCTAAAACAGTCGTAAACGGAGTATTTATAGGCGATACTATTGATTAACAGTAGAACTACCAAAGCAGTCAAAATTACCCGTTAGTAATTTCTAATAAAATTTATAAACAATTTACTCGATTGAATTTTTGAAAATTTACAGTAATTTTTTATAAGAAAATAGATAAACGTTTATTTCGGTAGTTCTAGTATTAAAACTACGAAAGATAAGCCTTCTTCAAAGGCAGACCCTTTTCCAATTTCGTCGAAAAATTTCACACCTCGAATTTTTTTCTCAAATGTGGAAAGGATTTCGGGGGTATGTCTAATCACCAGAAATGATTGTATTTGACCCCCCTAACTGAAAATAATTTTTTTAGGACGATTTGAAATTTTTTTTTTTCGTCGAAAAATTTAGGCACCTACCCCCTGTCCATTTTTCTTAAAAATTCGTGTTTGATTTTTAATAATTTTGTTTGACCCCCTACAAAAAAGTTGTTTAATACTTTTTTGTAGGTACTCATGAGCTCTACTTTAGGAAAAAGTTTCATTGAAATATATTCACTATTGTAGGAGGTATGGTAGTTTGAAAATTGGACCATTTTTATTGGGTTTTTCTCAATTTACGGGGTCAAGGATCAACTTTTCGAATATTTTTGCGATTTGTACATATTCTCCATCAAAATACGCGTAGTTTGCTTTTTTAAACATTAAAATCGTCCAATCCGTTCGGAAGTTATGATGTTTTAAAGATTCGCATGAAAATTCGGGCAGACATTTCTGGCCAGAAATTGTATTTTCGGTAAGGAATTTTTTTTTCGAAAATGCGTAAGATTTCGGGGGTATGTGTAATGACCAAAAATTATTGCGATCGACTCTTGCAGCCGAAAATAATTTTTTTAAAACGATTTGAAAAATTTTTTTTTCTCCCAAAAAATTTCAACACCTACCCGATTTTTTTTCTCGAAACTGGGTAGGATTTCAGGGATATGTCTATTCACCAAAAATGCTTATAATTGACCCCTGCAACCAAAAATAATTTTTCCAGAACGATTTGATATTTTTTAATTTAATTGTTAATAACTTTTTAACGAAGCCTCTATCAATAAATTGGTATTCTTGATTTTAGTCTTATTTTGGCCTCTAGAATCCCCCATTAAGATTTTTCCCAGGGGTGGCCGAATACCCTGTATATAACGTATCGTTGTGTAACATACCTCTATATTGAGTGGGAAGTATGTAGTTCCCAAGTACGAAGTACTTCATAGGTACTATGTCATTACATTTCATACGAATAATATATTCGTTCGAATCAATAACTCGAAAAGGAAATAATACAGGCGGTATAGTGATGAAACGTGCTAATATACGATACTTGTCTCTGCATATTCCATAAAAAAATTTTAAATATTTCGATTAATAAAAGATTTGAATTGTCCTTGATAATGATTTTTCTGTCACGACGAGGAATAAATTAAATATTCATATTTGATATTCCGCAGAAAATAAAATGCTAAATGTATAAAACATTCTTGTAGGAAAGGAATAGTTTTACGTTCGATGTTCGATTCTTATCGTTTTTGAAATTTATTTATCCGCCTTGAAAAAGGAGTAAAATAATACGAATGAAACAGAATTATATGTGAAAAATATGACCAACGATTAGAATCAAACAGATGTTTGAATGAATTAACACAACAATATTTAATTGCTATTAATGAAGTTCGAAGCTTTTACATTGTATAAGACAATATTTACGTTGAGGCTAATTTTAAAAATTTTAATTAAAAGAATCAAATGTTATGAACCTGTTCACCTGTTTGGAATATTAAAAATTTTTATGTTTGATAGGATTAACAGCTACATATTGCATTGTACGAGTGGGAGGTGAGAACAGAAATATGGAAAAATTCGATACTTGGTAAAAATATACATACGTAATAATGGCATGTATAATTAATACAGTTATGTATACGATTCCTCGGAAATTAAAATAAGAAATGATTCACAGAAAATTCAAATACGTTGAATATTTTGTTTGTTTAATTCCAACGTCATCAAATATGAATAAGTGTTAAGTAACAGATACGTACAGTCCAAACTAATTAGAGGATTATTCGTTTCTTTAATTTGTAAGTTTACATAGTTATGTACTACGCTATAATAATTAATGTCAACAACTAATATATGTACGACTTTATAATGGTCACGATGTTACAAATTAATTCTGCTCGTGTTTCCGACGGAAGTTCGAAAATAAAATGGGAAAACCTGCTTAACCTTCTATTGAAATGAACGATCGGCAGTTAAATAACTTTATAATGGCCGACTTCGCAAGATAATAACTTCTAATAAAGAAAAGTAAAATTCTTATTCGAGAAACGATTAATTCCCGAACGTAAGTTTCGAATTCTTTTGTTCTTTTTTACGAACTTAATTACGAATATAAATTTGTGAACAGTGCTTCTGAACACAGAATATAAAAAATTGCATGTATAGTTTAAAATCGATCAACCTGGTAAAACAAAAAGATAAAAATGTTCACCCTCGAGCAAGAAATAGTCGTGTACAAGATAAGAAAAAAAGAAGACCGCGTAGAATGTATGTTAATGCTTGGCAAACATGATAGAGTCTATAACGAGGCTTGTGGCTCAAATTCTCAACAATTAGGAATAATGATGCGATCGAATAAAAATGGAGAGGCTGAGCTTGCAAGACAAAATGATATATGTGTAAAGTCATTCACTGCGCTGAAAATAGAAGCGTTCTACATAAAGTAGAGCTAAGCCTGGCATGACAGAAATAATCGTTAAAACGATTAGGAAAATTCTGAAGTTGTACGTTGCATACAAACTTGTGTAACAAATACAGTGAAGTGTTTCATTTTCACTTAAATTACATTTTCTTACTGATGTTAACAGTTATTTAAATATGATTTGCAAGATAAAAAGTTGAAACCGAAATAAAATGCATCGTAAGTAACTATTTTTGTAATATATTGTCAATAGATATTTTTAATTATTCTAGTTTGGAATCTATCCAGATTTTGTGGAGATTGTGGTATTACCGATTGTTGCTTTAAACAGTTGTTTCGATATTATTAGATACTTCTAAGTGCCAATATTTATACGACACACTGACTTTTCCTATTTAATGTAATAAACTATGTTTGAATACGATATAAAGAAAATGGGCTTTGAATGCGAATTAAAATGAATTTCGAAAAAACAATAATTTGGTACTTAATGAGTTAATGAATCTGAAAATATAGTCCTGAGTATTCATTGTACTATGTTTACACAGTTCCCCAAAGAAGCCAATCTACACGATTAAATCACATTACAGATTGCCTCATCCCTAACATTACGTATTCAACTGTGACTTCCTAAACACCCAGAGATATCTGCATCGCTATAATGCGAAGAAACTTATTCAATTTGGCGCGTCGAAACATCGAGAGAATAGATGTCTTCGAGCGCCACAAAAACAAATTGCGTAAGTGCGCATAGCCGATAAATTAACATAAGAAATCTGCCAACCAGCACCAAACGTGACGTAGCAAACACTTCGAAACGAAGCGTCTTAGGAAAACTACGATAGAAGTTAAATAAATTAACGATATTACTACCGTGTCGTTACAAATTTATTATATGCAATAAACTCCGCGTGAACGCAGAAAATGCGAAAATATTGTTCTTCGACGGTAAAATCGAAGAAAGGAACTAAATATTTTAACAACGATAGTCTGCGATTCGCGAACGAAACCAAATTGTAAGGACTAACAAACACCAGTAGACCACGGATAAACGATGTTTTTTATCTCGGGTTGAAGTCGAACCACGCGTATGACGTCCAACAAGTAGAGTAAATGAAATAAAGTAAGCGTGGCGTACGATAAAGTAATAGCTAACGAGTGCACAGCGATCTGGAAACCGACTTCGAATTTTTCGATTATAATATTAAAAAAAAAATCTTCCAATAATTTGAGAACTCCTCAAAAGCCTTAAAAACTCATTCAGACAACTCCATAATGATATACGATTTTAAATTACTTATTATAAGGCATAAAAATATAAGTATTATGTAGATAAGCATTATTTATTCCGCGTATAAATAGTGCACTATTTACATAAATTTGAACTTTAGAAAAGGTTGTAGAAAAATGATGAAGAGGTACTGGATTCTTTTATATGAAGTCTCGTTCGGTTGTTCTTCAGACCTTAGGTTAATATTAGTGCTATTATTATTTTAAATATCGAATAAATATAAATATTTCGGTGAAATGTCAAGTGGATATTGAACGTTTAAAAAAACTCATAGAAATCTCGAACAGGTATACTTTCGTAAGTTATCAAACAGATATGATATGATAATGATTTTAATGGGTCGATGATCAACAATGACTAACTTATGACTTATGGTCACTGGTGGTCAACAGTGAGGTTGACCTCAAGGTCAACGGTCCAGTGAAGATCTAGAAATAGTCAAGAGATGGGACCAATCGAAATAGGGTTGTTCTCTAGACCAAGCGGTTCTTAACTCTTCACGTTGACACTGTCTCCCCACTCTTCGACTTCCCCACTTGAAGACTACCGCTGGACAAATTCTTCAGTACCCCTGGAGCATCCAGGGGGAACGGGTCTCGCGGGCCTACGCCAGGCCATTCGAGGAGCGCTGACCACTGGGGACCAGGACTGACCAGGACTGACCAGGACTGACCAGGACTGACCAGAACTGACCACTACTGACCAGTGCTGACCAGTGCAGATCCGACTACTGACCACTACTGACCACTACTGACCAGTGCCGGACCGTGATGACCACTGGTAAGAACTATTTAAAATTGCTCTCCCCACTTCTATTTTGTTGTTTCATACCAATTGAACGTTATGGAACTGTTCATCGCTTTTGCTAAATTACGAATCGTTTCTTATGTTACAGCTGGACCTTTGGTGCTTCCTTGGTAATGGTAACTAATGCTCAACAAGTAGTAAGCTCACTTTACTTATTTATATTATTATCGCAAAATTGACCTGTTTATTTTATTTGTTTGGTGATAATTCAATGTTCTTTGACTGTCCGGTTTCATCTGTTTACTATGTTTCCTTCCTCTATTTCTACTACTGCCTTATTTTTTGAATTGGCATGGTTGTGTCGAATCATGTACCATTTTTGTTTGTATATTATTTTATGAATTTTGATGTCACTAATTAGAATAAGATTTTTATTCTTGTTCTATTTCGTTAAGATATTTTGTTTAATTCTCGGACATTTTCATTCCTTGATATCATCGTTGGATTTTCAATTCTGGTCAATCTTTGTTTCTATTCGTCTTTGAAATTTGCATGGTTCTTGGGATAAATTTTCGTAATTGTTTGCTATTTTACTTGGACATTTTCATTCCTTGATATCATCGTTGGATTTTCAATTCTGGTCAATCTTTGTTTCTGTTCATCTTTGAAATTTGTATGGTTCTTGAAATAATTTTGGTAATCGTTTGCTATTTTACTTCGACATTATACTCTCGTTACGCAAGTATAGGTAGAATACTTTAGGTTTATTATGTGTAAATTTTGTACATTTCCTTAGGTAGGTCTAACATCGAGAATCTTATAGATTCTCACTCTTAGGTACATCAGCACGACTAATTATTCCATCGCTTCGTCTAGTTTGCATGGTGGTTATTAAATTTCCTTTCGTATGTCACTAATATGAGTATCAATTTTAGTTTCAGATTATTCACAGGGACATCAAAGTACGACGCCACAACCGCCGAGGGACATTTAATTCTAAGTCGATTAGATTTAAGCTTCGTCGCGAATCTTAAAATTAACGTCGAAGATTTCTTTATTGTACATATTTTCGCTGCCTACCAAGCAATTATTAAACAAGTAGCTTCTCGTTTTCTCGTTCCCTCGTTCCTAGCTTCGGTCACCACTGTTTCATCGATTGAAACATGTGATCGGCCGTGTATCTGGTCCGAAAGGTCTAATCGCCTTCCCTTGGTAAGCTTGATTGAGGGAAAACGGCACTTCGCTGGAAGGTGTGGAGTTTCCGTATTCTGCGGAAACGCATACCTTCCAGCGGAAGTCGACACCGTCTCAGGTACTCTCTCTTTGTCAGACAGCCTAAGTCGGGTCCTTCGGGCTCCCGGCGGGTTGCGTTGGAGAAATGGAGACCTCGATTCGGAGTTGCAGTTCTCTGTTTTCTTGTTGAGATCGAGTTAGCAAGGGCAGTAGGTTCGATCCTCGAATCCGCTGCACGGTTCAGCGTCGCGTCGCGCCGCGTATCCCACGATTTAGCTTCATCCCTCTTTTTAACCACATAATTGCTTGGTACAAGGAACTTTGTTCCCTTCTATCGTCCGAATTTTAGCTTCAACTTGACTAGACTTGAGCTTCGACGTTAATTTTAAGTCCCTATTGTATGCGTCTCCCAATGTTGCCAAGTAATTATTTAACAAGTAGCTTCTCTCGACTCGTTCTCTCGTTTCTTGCTTCGGTCACCACTGTTTCGTCGAACGAAACATGTGATCGGCCGTCCAGTTTGTCCGAAAGATCTAGTCGCCTGCCAATGATAGATCGATTTCTAGAAATAGAAATCAATCTACCAAGGGCAGTGTCGATTCGATCCGAAGATCTGTTGTACGGTTCAGCATCGCGTCGCGTCGTGTCGCGTCTCCAACAATTTAGCTTCATCCCTTTTTAAACAAAATAATTACTTGGTATTTAGACTTAAGTCCCTAGTGTAGCCGCGTGTCCTGCCAAGTAATTATGTAACAAGTAGCTTCTCTTTCACTCGTCTCCCGTCCCCTCCGATCACCACTGCTTCCATGTAGAAAGCAAGTGATCGGCCGATTAGCTGGTCCGAAGGGTCAGTTGCCGTCCTCTAGTGAGACGATCCAAGGGAAAGGGTATTTCGGCCGCAGAGGGGATCAGGGACTGTTCCTGTCTACGGTAGCCCCGACTCAGGATCCCTCTCTCTGTCAGACATCCCGAGTTGGGTCCATCTGGCTCCCAACAGGCTGCTTGGGGGAAATGGGGAACCTGTGTCGGGTGCGTCGATTCCCTTCCCCTTCGATCGGATTTGCCAAGAGGTAACGAGCTGGCCCTTTTGACCTCGCTATTCGGTTCGCGTCTCTCGTTCCTTGCACTATTGCATGGTGCATCGTGTCGTATCGCGTCGCGTCGCCCACGATTTAGCTTCGTCCTTCTTTTAAACAAAATAATTACTTGACATGACTAATCTAGTTTCTAAGGATGTAAAAGGGAGATCGATGGAACTTGGATTCCATCTATCTCCCTTCGGGTCTCCACTCGCAGCAACCTCCACGTGGTGAGACCTGGTAATCGGTGTCACCCACGATAGAAAAGTTATTCTTCGTGGGTGACACCGAGCTAATGGCTGCGAATTTAGAATTATTTCTTGATATAATAAACGAATTTAGATTTATAGTTAGGCAGGTGTTTGGTTAACCATTCTGTTAGGCAGGTTATTTTTATTTGAAGACAAATTCTTTTGAAAATTCTTTCAACTCTCTTCGTTGGTTGTGCATCCTTCATTGGTTGCACTTTCGTTTGTTTCTTCTTCGACCAACGACCGTTGGTCACAGAAGATCTTTATTAATGGAGGGTGGTTGGGAATCGATTAGGGTGGGTCTCCATTCGCAGCAACCTCCACGTGGTGAGACCTGGGTAATATTATTTAGCGTTTAATTAATAATCGTATCACTCTTAGCTGGGTAATGCAATTATTAATTAAAAACTAAGTAATATTAGCAAATTAGGCTGCGATCCGCTTTGCATAGGTCATCATAAATATAGAGTTTCTTCGCTAGATTAGTTTTGATTCTTATTGATTCATCAAAGATTTTAGTATTGTCAAAGACGATGTATACGAGTAGATCTTTCACCCAATGTATTTTTTCGGCTCATTTTTATGGGGTCTTAAAATCCCATTACCATTTTCGTGTCATTCGCAACGTTACCAATAGATTCAGAAATGAATTTTAATCCCTTCCATAGTCAATTCACATGTATTTACGCAAACACTACAGCTGTTTGCCTATCAATACTAATTCAGTGAATAGTTTATCAACTGATCGCCATCCATGAGAAGAGGACGCTAAAATCACCTCAGAGTTTTCAGGTCGATATAGCAGTTAGATTGGGCCACGAAAGTCCATAAGGTGAAAAGTCTACTCGTATACCTCGTCTGTGATAGAAGTATCGAATAGGTATCGATTCTTCCGTAGTTTCAAACGAGCATCGATAAAAGTATCAAACAGGTATCGATACTGTTCGATTCGATATCATAACTTGCAGGCTAACATCGATAAGTATCGATATGGTATCGTCTTGATCGCCGACTACAATAAGGAAAGTTACACAAACCGTGTGGTATAAATGTTAACACATTGACTGCCACACCAAACCCTTCAAATTGTTCAGGAAAACGGAACTTTGTTTTCAGGCAATTGGAAACTAGTATAGGGAAATAGTTAGAATTCAACAGACTTGTCTTGATCTATTTTCTTTAACATCTTTGATCTAACTTTGACAATTTTCTTAGTTCTTCGGTGAAAAATCGTGTCACCCACGCGTGACAGTGGCAGTCAATGCGTTAGAAATGTCTCGGGCCTCGTGAGGATCGATGCAGTCGGTATGCAGAAACGTGCATATTAATAGCGTAATAAAAATAAAGCTCAGAATACAGTCGTTTCCGTTACCTTGCCTGAGTATGCTTTCGTAGATTTTGTAAGTGGTCTCGCAATCGGCTTCTCGCAAAGTCGGATGCCGTGCACCGCCGTCGAGACTCTGACTTCTGTTCCTGAAATCCTCCTCTTTCTTTCTCGGCGCGTCCTGACACTCGCTCTGTCTCCTTATATGCCCCAGTCGTCTGCCAAAATGTCGTATCATCTCCTGAATACTGTTGTGATGGTGATGATGCTTGTCGTGGTCGCCGTTGGGACTCGGCGACGTGGGCGACGCTCTGCCGCTGTACGGTTGATGCTGCTGATGTATCTGTTGCAGATGATGAAGGGGATGATGATAGTGGTGGTGGTTCGACTGATGATGGTGGCTGCTCCCGTGGATCGTGTGATAGACCGAATGATTGTGCACGGCATGGTGGATCGAGGAGCTGTGATTCGAAGCGTTCGAGCCGTGAGACGATCCGTAAGACGTCGTCGAACCGTAGGAATACGTAGAGCTGACGGACCCTCGCGATATCCGCTTCTGTACGTGCTTGTGGTTCAAGAGCTCGTGGAGAAACTTAGTGTCGTGGTGTCTGGTGTCCGACGTGGACGAGCTCTTCGAGTCCTGATGGTGATGGGCCGTCCTTGTGTCGCCGTTGTGAGACCCGTGGTACAACAGATGAGTTATTCCGTGCATTTCGATCGACGTACGCCGGATATCTCTGTCTTTGGATATTGGATTAATTATACGACGAGGAAGGCAGGCGTTTGCGTATCGATGTCGGTGTGAAACTGTGAATAATAACGAAGTACACGCGCTATTGAAACGGACGAGATAAAGTCAGTTTTCGGAGTCGAGAGACGTTGACGTGGTATCGATTACAGAAATCCAATTATGCCGACTTCGATGCAACCGCGAACGAAGATGCATATCTGTCCAATATTAGCGACGCGAAACGTGTGGAAAATAATCCACGAAAACAGTCGCCTTCGATGTAATTGGATTCGGTTTACAGGAATAGCAACGTTCAGATTAATGCGTCCGAACGAGCAAACCAGGATGCTCTTTGAAAATTCAATTCGTAGCGTATTACTAAGTTTAGACGAGGTTCGAACTCTTACTGCTGACGACGAAGGAATCGTATTGGACAAAACAATCGCAACCTTGATAGAGATTGATTGTACAAGAACTTAAATTCCGTTGTTGAATGGGATCTTTAACAACGAAGATGTAACATATCTGTTCAAATTATATTTTTCACGTGTCGATTACAAGGTTGCCCGACTGCACAGGTGCAATAGAGTTTACGGTCGAGCGAAACCACTCGAATCGATTTTTGGCAACCGCGAACGACCGGGGGATATCTATAAACAAGAGCTTCGAGAAATAGCTGCGACTTTACGTGCGCATCTGGCAGGATCACAGATTTACTAAAACGTTCAATAGATTCGCTTAACACCGAGAACGTCGAATCTAGTTTTATCTTTCGTGAATGAAATATTCCTGTTTTTACGTACTCGGGTTATATTTAAATATAAATTGTTTTTTATAATAATTAAAATTGACGTTAATAGATGAGCCACATGTTTTAAAATATATTCAATTTGTTCAATTATCGATTTATATTTAAATATTTTTCAACTGATATAAAACACAATATTCAAATATAACTCGATAATGGAACAAACTGGATGTATTTCAAAACATAATAATGGCTTCTCTGTTAACTGTAATTTTAATTAATTATAATTCAGTAGGTGTTATTTTTAAAAATTTAACATTTTGTCCAAGGATACTAATGGACTCCAATAACGCTAATTCATCAAACTCGACGCAGAGATCGATTCCTATATAAATGTTTTAAAAAATATGAGGAATAAAAATTTGTTTTATACATCGATTTTCATAACTTTAAATTTTAACGAATACAGTTACCTCGAATAATTTCTCGAACAATTACAATTTATAAAACGAATTCCAATCGTTAATGGCACGCTTTTATTTATTAAATAAAATTCCTCCCTCTCGAATCACGAAACGGAAATAATATTCAAGCAACGAGAAACCATTCAATCGCGTCTACGACTTCGTACCAGAACTATTTAGCTCAATTAAAATCGGCCGTTAAGTTTCCAACAACACACTCGTTGAACTTTGTCGCCAAGTAAAATTTATCAATGGCTGTTCGAGAGTTTCAGTCTGAATTCAACTGGAAAGAGATCAGCCTCGACTATACACTGAAAGGAACGGAATGGAGAACGCGTAACGCGTTTCACAGAAGGATTAAACAGATAAACGCACGTTGAACGTTAGTTAACTGCGTGTTATGGTGCTGGGATTGAAGTGCCGAGCACATCCTCGACCGAGGGTTAAATTAGAATTCAGGAGGAAACGTTTAACACACGCGACTGATTGCAAGATTAGAGGAAGTAGTCGAAACCACCGCTTATTTAGTTGTTTCTAAGAGAATGGTTTCAAGACCGTCCCCTCTGCTATCCGAAACCAATTTTACGAAGCATTCGAGCTTGAAAAATTCATAAATACGCAATCTGAAATTCTCAAAATACATTTCATTTATTTGATTTAAACTAAAAATCGTATTCGAAATTTGTCGTAGTCGTTGATCTCGGAATTTGCGTTGCCCCCTCGGTTTACTTTTCCTTGCATAACGCTTCCGGGATTCTGTTTATCGGAAAGTGAAAATCACGATATCGACTTTCCGGCTACACGCTTGGAAATGTCCTGATTTTGACAACGAGGTCGTCGATGTGGCAAATTTTGGGGTCGTAGTAGGGAAACTGGGTCATATCGATTGACTGTCTCCCCATTCTGGAGGAGTGCACACTCAAAGGAATTATTATAGCTCTCCTTCTTTTACCCTTTTGTTCGGCGAGATGAGGGAAAAATTGGTAACGAAACTAAGACAAGAAACTCGGGCAACGACGCCGAAAACAAGCCTCGGTTTGCGATCTCGTTTACGGTTTATATCGTGCAGTTTCTTCAAGCGCTAGGAAGCTAAAAAAAAAAAAAATTACTCGTCTCGTAACTGCTATTCCCGAGTAAATAAAAATATTTTACCAAAAAATTTTTCGTGTACCATCGAACGAAATAGTAAACTATTTTGACCGAACGTAGATTAAAATAAAAAATACTTGCTCGAAACTGTACGGATTTAACGTTTCAAATTTAACAAAACATAACGTACCATACTTAACGATTCTTGAAACGTACGTTCAACGTGCGAGGACTCTTCAATTAAAATACATGTATAAGTATCAATCGAGGTTCAAAAGGTCTGAAAAAAGATATTCAACAAGTCGATATTAACTAATTGCACTATCACGATAAATAAGTCGTGTGTAAGACATGCTGACGACGTCCACGTGGATAATTGTTCTTCCCAATCATGCACAGACTTTGTAACGGAAACGATTTTCAATCCTGTATTCGCGAAAATACACTTCGAAAGAAAATCCTCGTTGTTTAAGCGATACAACAATAAGGATCCACGTCGAGATCTTCAAGTTTCCGGATGATGTTAAGTAATATCTCGTTCTAATTACGTCTGCTCTGAATTGGAGCTTGTTAAATTTACAGGAACGATTTCACGTTCAATTTATTATCCGAAGGAAATGCTCTACTACATTGAATAATTACTTCGTGAATGGTAATCAACTGTCCTTGTTATTTATTCGAAAGTATCCAAGTACCGCATAAAGATCGACTTTGCGTGATTTCTATCTATTTTTTACTCAAATCAAGATTATTAAATCCAACGATTATCAATTTACTTTTTACGTTGCGTTCAACCGTGTGTTCTCTGACGCGTAAACATGCACCTCTTAAAATTACTCTGCTTCTTGCTATTTTATTGCAACAGTTGCAACGTTAGGTTTCCCAAACCGATTATCCGAATGATCGATTGTCAGAACAAATTTGTCTTTCCGTTAATTCGAATAATTGACGTTCTACCGTGCTTGGTCGGTGATTTTTTTGCATTTGCTTTCTACGTCTTCTCGCCCTACTAAATTTACTGCGCCCGCAACCCTCCAGAAGTTATTAAACACAGCGTCCAAGTCATTTACGGGTAACGAATATTTATTACGTAATTTCGGAATTTCGGAAAATACCCAGTCAGAAGAATGAAACTACCGGTAACCCAGTGAACGTCGATTTTACCTCGAAATTGGACGATCTTTGATTCATCGAAGCGACCATTATTCAACTTTTCGAAGTAATAATCAATTTTTTTTCTAAGGGAAGTTGAAACAAAAATTCTGTTAAGTAATGTACACAATGTATAATTTTTAAGTAAATTCGACCAGGAAACGCGATGAAATTTGATCGACGATTCTAATATCGTGCATAATGTAAATACTACATTAGTGAAGTAAATAGAATAACAATAATTAACCCTCGCTTTTAGTCTCTAACAACTACAGTGACACAGGATGTCCCACAGAACTAAGAGACACTATAAAAAGAACGATCGACAAACTGAATATAATTGTATTCATTGTAATGCACCGATGGATCTATAAACTGCAACTGCATTCTTTTTTTAAATGGAACCCTACAATTTCGATAGGACCATTCGTTGTACATTTTTAATCTCTACAAATAAGTATCAAGGTACAGTGTTTTAAACCTAATGATTAAAGAGTTTCATCGCTTAATAATTTACTAAACTATTTTAGATTGCATTAAATATTTTTTTCTTTCGTGTGGAAGAATAATTAAGGTGATGAAAAGAAATGAATCGCTATAAATAAATGACGTAGTAGCAGAAGGATATGGATACGTAGTAGACATTATTATTATTATTTGCAATATCTTAGACGAGCAACATCGCGTCCACAAAGGTTATAAAAGCAAGTTCAAAGGGATTATAAATACGTGGTCTATGAAGTTTACAGGTTGTGTCGGTGATGAACCTTTACACGCACTCCTCACTCAGTTTGGCGCGGAAGTTCACAGAATCGACCTTTAAAATGCCGCAAACAATGTGGCCGTGCCGCGAAACACCGAACAAACTCGTTTCTCTGTTACGTGTACACATCAATTATACTCGATCGAAGTATCGGGAGCCGTTGCAGTCAATTCGCGCTCCTCCGATCGAGCCGCACAACGGAAGCATCGTTGTTTTCCGAGCGAAACACGATGGAGAAATAAATTACTGCTTTCGAACGACGACGATCGCGAGATACGCGGACACACGATAAGCGGTGTGCATTTAACACCCATCGATATTATCTGTCGCTGGCGCGAACAAAATACATCTCGCGGTCATTTTTTTATCATTTCGATTGATTATGATTCCGTGACGTAGCCGGTCGGTTGGTTTCCGTTTCAACTACGCGAGCAAACATCGCGTTACGCGGCTCCTATTCGGGTTCGACAATTTAAAACTCACCGTCGAACGTTTTATTAATGAAAACGCCAGCTACTTGGGCAAACGAGGAAGGACGAACGTTAAGTATGCGCAAACCGCTGCGACACGCGCGCTGCTTTGCACGACAAACAAACGAATTAACACACGAATGACGCCCGCTTCCCGGGTGAGACAAAATCCCTAAAACGTGGTCGAAATGTGTAATTATGAAATTCTTATAAATAAACCCGATTACGGCTGGTTATGCGGGCGTTTGTTTCATCGGGGTTAAAAAATAAGCGGCTTTGAATAATCGATTACAAGGGCGATCCAAAAGTTAATGGTACCAATTTGAATTGGAAGACAATTTTTAATATTTGTAACTCATATTATTGGACGTTTGAAAGTTCTATGGTGTTGGAAGAATGCTTGCAACAAAGATGGCGTAAATGTATGGGTCGAGGTAATCAATAATGAAACTGTGGGTCCTTGCTTTTTACCAAACACTGTAACTGGTGTATCATGCTTTTTAAACCATTTAACTTTGCCCTATGACGCTTTTCTCTATCTACGTTTTTTAAAGATACAGCTTGTCTCCGTGAGATGTTTTTAAATGATCCGCCTAATCATTCTACTATAGTGCATCGTCATCGTATTAACGAAAATAATAATATTTTCGAGAAATGTAAGTGAAAATATATATTTCTGAACGATTTTTCGTTAAATATTTCAATCTAACGCTTTAGCTTCTTTTGATTTACTTTTCTGCCTACTTCCTACAATTTGAATATTATGGAACTTCGTATTCATACTAGAACTACCATAAGTGGCCAAAATGTTTATTACCATATACAAATAAATACGCTATAATTGATATAAAATTGTATCTCCTTCTCCTGATGGATCAAAAAATAAAGTATTTAAATTACGATCAGTCAACAACATTGTAATTGCTCCAGCTAATTTCTCATCCGAGTATTCATAAATAAACAGGAAGATAATCGTAAAGAATACAACCTATTGTTTACAATTTATTGGCCTGGAGGTCCTACGTTTATCTTAATTAATTATGTTTATTTTCGGGAACGTCGACGAAGCGATTGTTTGAATTTTGACCACATTTCTGAAAATCTGTTCTGCTGAGTGCTCGCGATGTGGAAACATCGGTGAAGTGTGGTTTCAAACTTTCACTCGTGTTCGATAGAAAAACGGAATATATGCATTACTAAAGGTACGAGGTGTGCCAAATAATGTTGCAGTACAAACGCAAGCAACTCGACGAGCGCTCCAGCAGCCGATACGTGCATGAATTACCGATTACATAAACTCGCGCTGACGAGCGTATAAACAGGAAAGCGATACCGACCTTCTGCACATTGAACCGACTTTACATCCGCGTCTACTTACCTGATATTAAATAATAAATCACATTTAGACGACATCGTTAGTTTGCACGCGTATCGATAACCATACAGAGATTGAATTTCTTTTCGAGTCAAGCTGCGTCACTTTCGGGATAATTTCCTTGGAATTAGAATCTAATAAAAGAATCGTACAATATTACGATGCAACGCGTAAATAAGTCTGCACACTTTGTTTTCATGAATTATTCAGACGCACGAATCGGTTACGTACGTTTCGTGTAACATTTTAGTATTTATTATGTATGAAACTAAAAGTGCGTTGAGATTATTTCATTCCTTGATGCTCATTCATATTCATGTTCGTGTTTTTTCCGCGTTTTTAAAAGGATGTTGTGTACGATATTATTAGGACACGATATTTTTATCGAGTCGTTCCATGCTGTCGAGGAAGTGCATTTGAAATACCAGTTTCTTTAAGACGAATAATAAATTGCGACAGAGGATGGGAACGAACAAAATCTTAAACTCTCTCTCTGAAACTTTGGTCTAATTAAACTACGACGTAAAGTAACAATTTTGGTCTACGTGTTAAATGATTTACCCTAAAGTTTTCCAAACTGTATCTTGCTCTTCTTTAACGAAAGTTAAGTTTTCAGATACTTCGATAAGTTTCAAATTCAAACAGTATTCCAAATATGCTGCATTTCTGTTATATAAAGTGACTCGTTTCAACCCGTTAATGTATATTCAATTTTCCTGACACCTCCGCGTATTTAAATTTGTTAAGATTTCTATTAAAAGACACCAACGTCTATAATCGAATGGTTCTTATATTCAATTCGTTCGATGCGAGCGAAACAAGACTATAATTTAACTTTTTATGTAACTCGAACGTAATGAACACGCGTACCCTTGGTTGTGCAATTTCTTCTTCGCCGATCAAAGAGAATTGATTTCCCGGTTTTTATATTTAACGAGCCGTCCGTCGATAGAAAAAACATGACAGTTCCCTGACGCGAACCGGTCTTTTAAACATATCGCTAAACGAGTGCATTCCCTCGGGTAGACGAATGCAAGAATGCGTTCCTCGGCACCGCCGGGAATGGATAAGAGCTGTTTACACGTACGGGCACGTCTTCATTTCAATTCGCTTCTACAGTGGAACTTCGCTTGTGAACTATTTCAAACGAGACGTCGCAACAGTGAGCGTTGAAATTACTTTGTTTTTTGTTAGTTTTCAAACTACAAACGCGAAGCGAATACTCTGCTACTGATGCACCTAACGCTTTGTCGAATGAATTACAATCAACTGATTTCTGTTTCAATTAAGGGGGTCTTCCTGTATGAACCTTTGAAAAAATTGATTTCTTTTCTTGCATTTTGTTAAAGAATATAATTTGGAGAATATATCTGCATAAGGGAAGTCGTATAATTACTAAACTGCGGATGTTTATACATTTATAGGAAATTTTAATCCTCAGAAAACTACAAAATGCACTTAAGGGGGTCTTCCTGTATGAACCTTTGAAAAAATTGATTTCTTTTCTTGCATTTTGTTAAAGAATATAATTTGGAGAATATATCTGCATAAGGGAAGTCGTATAATTACTAAACTGCGGATGTTTATACATTTATAGGAAATTTTAATCCTCAGAAAACTACAAAATGCACTTAAGGGGGTCTTCCTGTATGAACCTTTGAAAAAATTGATTTCTTTTCTTGCATTTTGTTAAAGAATATAATTTGGAGAATATATCTGCATAAGGGAAGTCGTATAATTACTAAACTGCGGATGTTTATACATTTATAGGAAATTTTAATCCTCAGAAAACTATAGAATGCACTTAAGGGGGTCTTCTAGTATGAACCTTTGAAAAAATTGATTTCTTTTCTTGCATTTTTTTTAAAGAATATAATTTGGAGAATATATCTGCCTTTGAGAATATATTTTACCTCGCCTATTATTTTTTTTTTTTTATAGTCATCGCTATATTTAAAAGGCCTAATAGTTAGTCTAAGTTAAGTGTCTTATCCTTGTACGCAGCCTAATTAACTTAATGCATTGTATATCTTTTTTTTACTTGCTAGGGTAATAATTTCGATAACCGAATAACTTGCACCATTAGGATAGCATGAAATAAAAATGCGCGTTTAATGGAATCATATCACCTTTTTTGTTTGTCACAATTTTTGTTAGAATAATCTATTCCAATTTCAAGGTCTATAACAGTGATTAGCTAAACTTCTTCCACTCTGTATAGAACATTTTTAGCTACACGTAATAATATTTGAAATCAAGGTGGTAATATCCAACCCACTCTGTATAGAAATATACGAAGAGATATATAAATCATCCACGTTTTTTCTACGTTAAACATTTTCTTCCACACCCACTAGATTGTAAAACATCAATCTATAAGATGAACCAGATACGTATGAGAACCTTTTGACCTCCAAAATCACCGAAGCTTTGAGACGCTTTCTAAGAGCATCTCTGAAACGCTATGAATTCCCCAACAATTTGGAACTACCTAAAAGATCAAACGTCTCGCGTCCCTGAAAGCCTGGGAATCTCATCATACTACAGAAATTACTGGGTATCATCAATAACTGGTATCACTAGCCCAGGACCCTCGTACAGCACATTCACGAAGTGTACGATCATCATTTATATCAGATCTCTCGAGTCTAGGATTATTTGTATCGTATCTATTGAATCCGAATTGAATTAACCTTTCTAAGCTCGTGGCACAATTTAGAAAAGTGTTGGAAAATTCATGACACGCGTACTAATTTTAACACGCGATAAATACACGCCCTTAATGCAGTCTTTTATGCAGATCTTTAAAAAAATTCTTCTTAGTTATTGTATTACCTTTCGTTAAACAGTGACTTAGTGAAAACTCATTAATTATTCACTTCACATCCAATGTCTCAATTATTACATAAAATATTCATATATTATTTTACAAGTCACAGTTGAGACAATGTAATTTACGTTCCTCTCGTACTCGACAATTTTCATAATCCACAATGTGCACTTTATGAACTGGATCGTGGTTTTTATGCGTCATTCATTGCAGAGGCCACCAGTCTTCTTTATTAAGAGAAATGATGATGGTTCATTATAGTACTGGTACGAATTAAAAAAAACTTTGCAGTGATACGATTTAGATAACGATTACAATTATATAAGTATTAGTTTAATTTCTATAATAATTTTAATATGCACATAAAATTATTAAAATAAACTATCATCCATCTCTTACCATTAATAATAAAAAATTAAATAATAATAACTGAGAAATTGAGAAGATACGATCTCCTATATTCGTTCTTTATATTCAACTACCCCATAAACCGTCTACAAAAATTACTTCTGAGGCCATATGGTGTCCCTTTTCAAACCCACCAGGCGTCGTATCAATTTCTCTCTTTCTCTGAGAGATAATCGCATTGCTCGCTTTTTAGGTTTCATTCGATGTACATATATCATTCGTACTATTTATTCGGTGAATCTACTTCAGAAACGAATACAGGTCGCTCGATGGAAAACAAATAGAAAAACAAAGTTTAAAAGTTAGAAAAAACAGATTAGAAAAGATTAAATGTAAAGAAAAGGACGAGAAAGTATTGCCTTCGAATGAAAGTTTACAGGTCGTTGATACTGGACGACGTAACCGGGTCTCCCGTATTACGTCACAGCTCTGACATGCACTTTAATACGCAAGACAGCACGAGACCAGCGAAGAAAATCGACTAAAACGATAACTGCGTTCGTCTGCGATCGTCTAGACTCTTCTTTCGCGAGACCCGCCTTCTTCAAACCCTGATATACCACAGAAATGACCTATCTTCCTATCTGAAATCCGTATACGTAAATGCTGATAAACTAGGGCACCGCGTATCTCCGTATAATACATGAAACCACCACGATTTAAAATGTCGTTCGAACACGTAAACTCGCGTAGGTCTCTACGCTGTTATTATTTTACACGCGTAATACGATTTAAAACAAAAAAATCATTGAACTTTTATTTCGTTCATTGCGTGTCACTTTTGGAATATTTTTGCTGGGTGTATTCATGTATTAAATTTGAAAAAGGTAGCTTCGATTTTCTGTTTCCATTGGGTGGAAAATCTACGACAGTATAAATATGAAATTTACACCGCTCTGCATAGCGTGTTTCTCCTACGAAACTTTCAGCATTCAACCCCCTGGCTGCATAACGCGACCAGTCGAGAACACAATAAAAATAGTACTCGCAAAGTTCACCGAAGAAATTTTACAGGATTTGCGCGTGATGTATTTTTATAAAGACACACAATGATCGTCTGAAAACTTTAAATCAACATATCTAGAAAACAACACATTTTCTATTAAATATAAAAGTTGCATTTTTTGTTGAAAGTGCGTAGGATTTCGGGGGTGTGTCTATTCACCAAAAGTGATTGTAATTGAGCCCTGCAACCAAAAATAATTTTTCCAGAATGATTTGAAATTTCTCTTTTTCGTCGAAAAATTGTTCCACCTAACCCCTCCTATCGATTTTTCTTAAAGATTCGTTTTTTATTTTTAATCAATTTGGTTGGCGCTGTATGGAAAAGTTGTTTAGTACTTTTTTATAGATATCCGTGAGCTCTACTTCAGACCAAAATTTCAATGAGATACGTTCACTATTGTAGGAGTTATGGCCGTTTGAAAATTAGTCCACTTTTATGGGGTTTCTCGCATTTTACGGGGTCAAGGAGCAACTTTTCCAATATTTTTAGAATTTCTACATATTCCTCACTAAAATACGCGTTGATTGCTTTTTGAAACATTAAAATCCTCCAATCCGTTCAGAAGTTATGATATTTTAAACATTTGCATGAAATTTGGAGGAAGCATTTAGCCAGAAATTATATTTTTAGTAAAGAATTTTTTTCTCGAAAGTGGATAGGATTTCAAGGGTATGTCTATTCATCAAAAACTATTGTAATTAACTCTCCTAGCTAAGAATAATTTTTTTAGAACGATTTGAACTTTTTGAATAACTTTTTAACGAAGCCTCAATCAAGAAATTGCTATTCTTAAGTTTCGTCTTATTTTGGCCTCTACAATATCCCATTAAAATTTTTCTCAGGGGTAGCCAAACACCCTGTATTAATTATCAAAGTTTAATGTCTGTTGAAGTATATTTTTGAGGGTCTTATTAAATCTATCAGTTACCTCGGGTGCAGAAATTTTCTTTTTCATTCAGGAAGCACCTCCCACGCGGGTTGGAAACCACCAGAATAAGGGGTTAAAAAAAATCTCTAATCTTTCTTTGTGCATTAATAATAAGGTTCCGAGCGTGCATTACTCGCTAAGATATGCACGCTGTGTCGTATTGACTACAGTGCACCACCTGCAGTGGCAATGCAGTAGACAACGGCCATGCAGTCTAAAGACCGAATCTTTCGTTCGCAATTCAGAAACTGGATACCCTAAAACCAGTACCCCATTGAGGGTATTATCTTTCGAAGACCTTGAGCCACGGATTAACGACTACAAATACGATTTCTCTTGACAAATTCTAATTCGATTTATGAAAACAAAAGCGCCTAGGAAAATACATGTACGCACGCGTGCCTGTCCAAACAGTTCGAGATCCATTTAATGAGATAAAACGTTAATCAGATTTCGAAAGCTTTCAGCGACAAATATATTAGTTTTGTACAGAAACTCGTCGAATATTCCATCTAACTTTTGCATTATAAAGCGCATCCCCCGCAATTTCTCGGTAATCGATCCACTTTTTTGCGCATTATTCTTCCATTCTGCGAAGATACATCATGCACGAAGTTTACTTATACGATAATAAGGAACGCCAACATCTTTTAAAATTAACTAGTTGACTATATGTTCATTCCTCTGTCCAGGAACAAAGTAAATAGAATAATAAACGCAAAAACTGAAGTTCTATAAGAAGATTGCAAAGGTTAAGACTGAATCGCATTATGACTAACTACACAACATGTTTTTCTAACGCAACGTGATCCGTGGCTAGAAACGTTCGTTTCTATTTGTATGGAACATCATTCCGAAGATGATAGGGCATAGTATTGAATTTACAACTGGTGGCATTGTTTTTTAGTTTGTGAATTCTTATATAAGTCCTACATTTATTCTGATAGACGGTACGAAATCCATTCTCCAAACAATTTCATGTAAACATCTGTATACATTCAACTGCTAAACGAAATTCTGCCTCGATTACGATTAATTTCAATTTATCAAAAAGGTAAAAAATCCCGTTTCGAAATTTGGAAAACCATCTTTGAAAATCCCTGACATTTAAAACAAATGAAAACGAATTTCATCGACGCTCGTACTTTGACTGTTTTCAATAGAAAATGTCATTCTAAATATTTCGAATGCACGTTTGGGACTGACAAAAGGATATTTCTTGAAAGGAATATGGAGGAATTTATATAAACGTACAAACGTTTGTATAAAGTAAATACAATACATTTGCTCGTTCGGTTGAACAAATCTAATAAAAACAGGGTAGAAAGCACAAGCGTAAAAGTTAAAACATAGAAAAAATAACGAAACGAACGATGTGCGAATGTACTGCAATTTTGTTATAGGATGGGTGCGGAATAAACAAGCATTTTAAGGTTTCACCTTCTCCCAAAAACACGTTTCCGGTTTCAAGCATCGATACGATCGACATGTGGATCTCGAAACCGGTTCTTCAAGGACGATGAAGACCCGCCTGCATCACAGACTGCATATCCAGAACCAGCCGAGTCGGTTTCTATACTTGAAAAGTACTTCGACGACCTACATCTAAGAACGTGTAAACCCTGTTTCACAAATAATCGTGAGCAACACCTTGCACCGGTTATTACATAAACATCTTTTTCTTAGAAAATTTTCACCATGAATCACAAACCATGGACGTACGATTCGAACGATTGCAACTGTTTAAACCGAATGATTAACTAAACGAAAGGACGACAGACATCGATACAAAAGGAACACTTTACACAAACTCAACTCTGACATCATCAATAATCCAAAGTCTGTATTTGTTTTGCAAATATTAGACACAAACGCAATTACACGTTTCACTCACGGTATGAGTAACAAAAGAAAAAAAAAAAAAAAGGAGAGTCTCTAATTTAGACACATACAATGTTGAAAATTCCACGATCATAAAATTTAAAAATTAATGACTGTTTTTATAAAATTAAAAACCTATACAGGGTGTTCGGCCACCCATAGGAAACATTTTAGTGGTAGCTTCTAGAGACTAAAATAAGACGAAAATCAAGAATACAAATTTGTTGATGGAGGCTTCGTTAAAAAGTTATTAACGTTTAAAGTTCCGCCCGTACTGAATTTTTTTCTAGAAAGTGGGTAGGATTTCGAGGGTATGTGTATTCACCAAAAATGATTGCAATTGACCCCCGTAACCGAAAATAATTTTTTTAGAATTAAATAAAAATTTTTTTTTCGTCGAAAAATTTAAGCACCTACCCCTGTCGATTTTTCTTAAAAATTCCTTTTTCATTTTTAGTAATTTTGTTTGAAGCCCTACAGAAAAGTTGTCTAATACTTTTCTGTAGGTCTTCAAACTTCAGAAAAAAGTTTCATTGAAATTTATTCACAATTGTAGGAGTTATGACTGTTTGAAATTTGGACCATTTTTATGGGGTTTTTCTCATTTTGCGGGGTCAAGGACCAATTTTTCGAATATTTTTGCGATTTGTACATATTCTCCACCAAAATACGCGTAGTTTGCTTTTTTAAACATTAAAATCGTCCAATCCGTTCAGAAGTTATGACGTTCTAAAGATTCGCATGAAAATTCGGGCAGACATTAGATTTTAAAATCTGGCCTCACATTAGATTTTCGGTAAACAATTTTTTTCTCGAAAATGCGTAGGATTTCGGGGGTATGTATAATGACCAAAAATGATTGTAATTGCCCCCTGTAATTAAATGTAATTTTTCTAGTGTGATTTGAAATTTTTTAATTTCGTCTAAAAATTTCAATACCTACTCGAATTTTTTTCTCGAAAGTGGGTAGGATTTCAGGGATATGTATAATGACCAAAAATGATTGTAATTGTCCCCTGTAACTAAATGTAATTTTTTTAGTGTGATTTGAAATTTTTTAATATCGTCTAAAAATTTCTATAGCTACTTGAATTTTTTTCTCGAAAGGGGGTAAGATTTCAGAGGTATGTGTATTCACCAAAAATGATTGTAATTGAGCCCCGCAACTAAAAATAATTTTTTCAGGACAATTTGAAACACATGAAATTTCAGGGGAATCTCATTCATGATCAGACATTATATTTTTCGTTAACGAATTTTTTTCTCGAAACTGGGTAGAATTTCGAGGGTATGTCTATTCACCAAAAATGATTGCAATTGGCCCCCGCAACCGAAAATAATTTTTTCAGAATGATTTGAAATCTTTTAATTTAATTTGTTAATAACTTTTTAATAAAGCCTCAGTCAAGAAATTGATATTCTTGATTTTCGTCTTATTTTGGCCTCTAGAATCTCCCATTAAAATTTTTCTCAAGGATGGCCGAATACCCTGTAGATATTGAAAGTCGTTACCCCAATAGGTTTTCGTTTCATAAGAAAAAATAAATTGCGATTAAAGGAGGGTAACTGATTATCAGGCTGCGGATCTTTATGCAAATTCATGTTTTTATTAATGGAATTAATGAAATGGGGCTTCGCGGAGGATTGTCTCCCCTAAATTAGTATCTTAATGTAAGTATTTCTTATAATTTTGCATATCAAGTGCATAAACAGGCTACTGATAATGGATACGTAATTTCACGATCGAATATTTATCCATTGTATCGAATCATTGCTTTCGACCGTGGTTCGTAACGCGGTCACGCGTGAAACCCTTGACTGCCTGCTACGTCGTAATACAACAGAAATAAAAGCATCGAGAAAGGGCGAGGCGGGAGTCCGTGAGAAATAGGTCCTGCTTAGAAGGGAACTCGCAGTCGTAGTAACCTTGCCGTAACCTTGGGCCACTACTGTTAAGGATCAAAGAAGTTAGCACTGTGCAGAGTCGAGGAATGTAATTCCTATTGGATAGCGCTTACTACATTTACATAGCACTCACTGACGGGCAGACACCTCTGTCAACACTCGTCTCTTAAGTGTTATCTGTAAGCGGTGGCGTGAGCTAGCTCCCCGCCCTAAGCAATATCTTTGCTGAAAAGTACAAAACTCCTAAGCTCTCGACGTGTAGCGTCGCATCTATAGTTCAAGGTGATCGTTATTCACACGCATGCACATTCCATAACTCTCTCATGTACCATGGAATATTCAACGACATCTTACTTCCACCAAATAAACGTAAAACGAATCTATCAAATCGATCAAAATTAAATGGTTTTGAATTTCTTTTAAAAAATATTCAAAATAACCATATATTTTATCAGATAGAACGATTTTATAGCAACAAAAATTGAAAATGATAATGAATGCCAGTGAATAATATTAAAAATTAAGTTTGAATGCACTTTTCTCCTTTAATTATTTAAGGTTTCTAATACCTGTTGTTTTTACTGTTCTGATAGAAACACATGTACGTTAAATATTAATAGTTCTGGCGTTGAATCAATCTTCGTTCTCTACCTAGAAAATGCCAGGATCTTAATGAAGAGAATTGAATGTAAAAGTTGCACGAATTATTTTTTCTGTAAACATTTGAGATAAGTGAACGTAGAGCAAATATGCTTAAGAATCTCTCTTCGTTAAAACCACTTTCCCATTGTATTACTACTCTTTCTAAATTATAATCTTAAAAAACATGATTAAAATTACAATATTTAATTAGTAAATATGTTTCGGGACCTCCTTTTATCAGAACAATTTTTCGATCCAGTTACACTTTTTTTTCTGTGCAAATACGTTTACGAATTTCTAATTCTAATTAAAATCTAAAATTTCTAATCTGCGCAAAGTTGCCAATTCAATTTAATAACATTGCATAAGTTCCCTTTATGCAAGAATTTAAGAAAATGAATGAAGAGCAAACGTTTCTAATCTTTTTCACGATATAATCACTTTCTGTTCGAATCATTTTTGATTTTTTATTACTGAAAATTAAATTTACGAATTTTACAAATTGTTTGCCTCGATATTCAACAGAATTTAACACGCGAGTAAACATATTTGAATTTCAGAATACTAACGCTATCCCCAAAAAGGAACGTAATTGTTACTGCACGAGACGCTAAATATATTATAATTACGTGTTGCCTATCAATTAACAACCTATTATACGTATTTGCATTACAAATTTATGAATAAATCCATTAAATTGCAAAGCTAATTGATAGAACGCTGATACTTTGCCAATTTCAATATTCTTACAATTGCACGATGTTATTAATATCCTGGATATATCCCAAATTGTGACATTAATAATATAATAAGAACATACGTATTTGTATCTCCTTTGGGTGTACGTCTATGCAGATAAATATACAGGGTGTTCAGTCACCCCTGGGAAAAATTTTAGTGGGGGATTCTAGAGGCCAAAATAAGACGAAAATCAAGAATATCAATTTCTTGACTGAAGCTTCGTTAAAAAGTTATTAACAATTAAATTAAAAAATTTCAAATCGTTCTAGAAAAATTATTTTCGGTTGCGGGGCTGAATTACAATCATTTTTGGTGAATAGACATACCCCTGAAATCCTACTCACTTTCGAGAAAAAAATTCGAGTAGGTACTGAAATTTTTAGACGAAATTAAAAAATTTCAAATTATACTAAAAAAATTGTTTTTAGTTACAGGGGTAAATTACAATCATTTTTGGTCATTATACATACCCCCGAAATCCGACGCACTTTTGAGAAAAAAATTCCTTACCGAAAATCTAATTAGGTGCCTAAATTTTTCGACGGAAAAAAAAATTTCAAATCGTTCTGGAAAAATTATTTTCGTATGTGGGGGTCAATTACAATCATTTTTGGTGAATAGACATAACCCCGAAATCTTGCGCATTTTCGAGAAAAAAATTCAGAACTGGCTAAACTTTAAACGTTAATAACTTTTTAACGAAGCCTCCATCAACAAATTGGTATTCTTGATTTTCGTCTTATTTTGGCCTCTAGAATCTCCCATTCAAATCTTTCCCAGGAGTGGCCGAACACCTTGTATAGTTAATGGGGCTAAATTTATAAATCGCAACATTGCAATAATAATCATTGAATAAGATGTGTGTCTAATTTCACAAAGTAATAAATAGAGTATCATCTACGACTAAATAATGAGATATTATTTTATAAATATTGTGTAACAAAATGTTAAAATAAACGTATGAATGAAACGTTGTGTCTGATTTTAGATTGCAAAGCGTCACCCGCCTCTATCGACAAATAAAAGTCGACGTGATTAAATTTATCATGAACGAATCGTTGCAATTTTCTCGAATCTGAACAAACGTAGCGATATTTTAAATACCTGCAGATTCGTTGTTCGAAAATACTTTTGACTTTTCACATAATGCAGTTATTACCTCGCCGCGTATTGATTCGTCTCGAAACAGTAAACAGAACATGGTTCTACGAAAAACAAATATCATCGACCTATTCTTATCGTGTATTGTATTTACAGCGAACTAGTTATCGTTTCCTCCGTATTTCATGTTATTTTTAAATAATTTTTTACCGTTGCGTTTTTCAAAGCACATAAATATGCGTGAATCGCTCATCGATCGTAAATTGAGTTCAAATCTTACTCGTTCAACTAAACAAATACAAGACGAGTTGTTCTACGAATAAATATTTTTTGTCCAAGAAAACGAACTTTATACCTAAGGAGTAAGTTTGCAGAATCGATTATGGAAAAGATCCGTCGTAAAAGCAATCTAAACTAGGTCGGTAATGTAATTCCATAAAAACGTTCAACCATAAAAGAAGACGTTCAAATGGGTAAATTAAAGTTATTGAACAACATGAATATTCATCTATTCGCTGTAAAATAATTATTTTTCACATTATTCTGAATAATTATTTGAGTTTCTTTTTCTCAAATGAGTTTAGTTCTCGCGAAGATATCGGATAAAGTTGTCCGAGACACTCAGAAAAAAATGAACTAAGTTAAACTGAAGTATTCGAATGTTTCAAATTACCCGTTTTACAATTTTACAATCGAAGAAGGAAATAAATTTAAACGTGTAATTTCAGAATATCTTGTGCAGATTATTTACTAAGAATACCGCTATATTAAATGTACAGCATTTCTTATATTTTATAAATATGTTTCTCAATTGTTTTGGATTGCCGTGACCACCCCAAAGTAGACAAAATAATTTGGTTCGAAGAGAGAAATATTGTGGAGGTCAGAAATGTTTCGATTTACCACGACAGAACCTATAATACACATCATAATATTTTCAGCTTCGAACCAACAAAGTCGTGACCCATTGTCTTGTATCGGCAAAAATAACGAAAATATTAGAATGTGTACCATTTCGTTTAAAAGAAATTAATTAATTAATTACGACTCGTTTAATTCGAATACACGAAATACGAAAGAATGTTTCGTCCATTCGAGTAAAATCCGTGACTCAAAGTTAAGACCGTTCCTTAGGCTTGCTCGTTTCTTTTTTTCCGTTTTTCATTTATTCTCGTATGGCCACACGCGCGACGAAATGACTAAAAGGGGTACACGAAAAAAGAAACGAAGTATCTGGAATATGTGGTATTAGTCCTACCACACTCATACGATTACAGCACACGCCAAGAATCCTCGAACATAACCACGATGACTCAATTCCCATCTGTATTACTACGCCGAAAAAAGAACGAAACATCGAAATTGCCAACTGCTGGAAACTCGCTGAAATATTCAGATTTTTCACAAAAACGAACCAACATAATTTGAATGTTAAAAATTCGAAACCATTTTGGTGGAAATTCAAACCTATGCATGGGCAATTCGATAAAAATTCTACATATAAATATGCATATATCGTGGATATCGTAAAATTACAAAGCGTCCATCGATTCGAACACGCCAACTCGTAAAACTTTAAATTATGGAAGAACGAGATATGTTATATTTGATTTTTACTTTATTTTTATATGGACTTTAAGCTCTATATGATAATGCATAGACGATAAGCACGCGGTACAGCAGCAAGACGTTCGAAACCTCCAAGGTAAAGTTAGGTAAACTTGATTCATTGTATGAACGTCCACGACTCTCGACAAGGAATTTCTCATAAGCGAGAAAGTGGATAATGCTCACGTGCAAACTGTTCGCCAGCTCGTTTATAACATTTCTCGGCGAATAATTCTCCGATTCTTCCTTTTCACTCTGATGTCACAGAAAACACGCTTCACTACTACGCACTTTGCTTTTCAACGTTTCCCGATACTTGTATGCCAGATACAATCGTCCACGTTAAACCACGTAGAAACAACGTACTTTCCACATCGTAGAGACACTCGATACCATTCGCACAAATTATCGCGAATAATTATCGTCGTCGACAGACAAAAACTACCGGTGCTCGACGGGCCACAAATAAATACCGGTTTCCCATCCACGCTTGTCGCAAGATACCGCGCGACACAGAACAATGTTTATATTTACAGTCGTAAGTCGTGTTGTTATTGACACGTTCCTATCGCGACACGTTTGAAAAGCCATTCGACTCGTATCGTTACCAAGAGAACTGTTCGCGAAATATAAAAACGAGAGAAACAGATTCGCGGTGCGTCCGTTATACCTAACCCATACGTGCACCGTTGTCCCGTGGTAAATTCGTCTACGTTACATTTCGCACGTAGACGTTTTCAACAATGATTCACTCGCGTGACGTATTCATTAACGCTTAATTAAATGCAATTGCATGCAAGGCCTAGGCTATCATACGGTAGTTCAAAATATCTCCGGCACTGATTGTAAATGTGCTCCCGTGAACATGAAGCAGGCAACTTGAAGCACGTGCCACCTTACGCGTTGCAGTACAAAAACGGTCTGAGGCGCAGGTCTCAGCGGCATCGGCTGCCGTACGTGCTTCGGAATGTACCCGCCATATTAACTACAATTTCAAAGTCGACACCTAGCGGAAGAACTGCGAATTATTATCAAACACTCGATCCCGCTGGATAAACGATACTTTTGAATATACATCACCGGATAAACATTTTTTGTTATGTAATTTCAATACGTTGTAGGATACATGTCATATTGATTAATTAATGTATAAAAGAACGAATAACACATGTGCCGTTGTAATAAAATTGATGAACCGTTGCAACAAATATATATTTTTATGTAAGAAAAGTATTCGGATAATAGTAATGCAGAACTGTAATTTAAAAAAAAACAATAAATTTATCGGTAATTTTACAAGATAAACATGATATTTCAATTTAATTTATGCTTGTAAATGAATCGTATAGATGAATTTAAGAGGTCCTGCAACTTTTTTTAAACATTTGAATTTTATATTCTGAAAGAATATACTTAAGAGTATTTCAATGAATTTTTACAGAATTTTTCATGCACTTAAAATATGCTAAAGTCGCGTCGAACCTGAATGATCACAAGTGTGATCTGTGTTATTCTTATAGCGTGTATATGTTATTCTAAGGTTAAGTATAATATTTCCTTGCAAAATGTTTACGATCCGCGACCAGAAAAAAACTTTTTCGAAGATCGCTACCGTTTTATGTACATGTCAGAAGGCTTTTTTTATCTCGGACAGACTCGTTTCATCCGGCAGACTAGGTAATAGCGATATACGCACCGAAACAAAATATGTATTACAGAAGAACAGTATACGAGTTTCGGCGTACCGACAGATAATTCTAATCATTTCTGAATTTTGCAAATATGTTCGTGAAACGGTATAAATAAAAATTGCCTTTATCGCGTAATGGTCGCGCCGAGTTAACAACTCGGGCAATCGGCAGATGATCACGTGAAATTATGATTACAATTAATTACTAAAATAATCGAAAGTGAAATAAACTGAACAATATATATTTCCAAGCTCAAACTTTTAAATATTCCTTCTGTTAGGTCGATTACCAAACAAAATTTGTGAAATAACAAAATCGATATAAAAATTTACATTTTTATTGGTGGATGACTCATCCTAGAACGTGCTCTATCATTTTCAAGCATCAAAACTGCACAATGTTAAAGTTGACAAGCATCTTCAGGAAATTATATTAAGTGTTAAATAAATTTAACTGGAGAAACGTAATAAAATTTCATAAGCACCAACTTGATAATTTGAACCATAAACAAGACATGTGCAATTTGCATATACCTAAATATTATTAAACATTAAATATACTTACATTTTTCCGTTTGACATTTTATCTATAAAATCTATATTGTAGTATCAATTGAATACTTTTAATTAAATGCATACTTATGCAAATTAAGCATGACAAATCAGTACCATAATCAATTAACTACTCAGTCTGCCTCTCCGACCGTGAATCAGGCCAGACTCCTACTTTTATGCCATGTCAGCTTTGCCTCTGACATTTAAGAGATTGTTTAAGGGAGAGAGAGAGAGAGAGACAGTGCAAACATGCAAGTTTGCGCCAAAAGATGAGAGATAGAGCAACGGAGAAGCCAAACAGAATGGCGGGGATAATTCTCCAGTGACCGTGAGCAGCCAATTGATTTTAATCCAACTTTGGTTAGTTATCTACGTTCGAACATTGCAACGTAACTTGTTGACCTATTTTTTTACGGTTTTTCCGAAAATCATAATTTGCGCTCGACGCAGAACGTGTTAAATAAGATAAACGGTTCCAGATAAATTTACCGATGTTCGATTTAATTGATCGATCAACCTTCCTGATATACCGCGACAACAAAGACAGAAACTAAAAAGCGCGCCAAATTATTTTTCAGACTTTATCAAAGTCAAGTAACATTTCCCGGTTATCTTGATGCATACGTTCCGTCTTTATTACTTCGGTGTTTGTGCAACCATGAATAATCAGACACTCGATTCGTAGTTTAGTTGAAAGTCGAAGAAACGTGTTACTTACCCTGTGCTGCTATTTGTGCCTGATGTTGAGCTGCGGTTCTCTGTAATACAATAAAATATTATACATTAGTATAAAGCGATAAATAAAAATGTGATATAAAGCGAACGAATTTGCTTAAAAATTCTTTAAACGTTTCACCGTGGAATAAGACAAATTTTAAGTACATTTTGCAAAATCAAACGTATTCCCGACGCCTCGAGACTCTTCGAATCTAAAGAACGGCTCCTCGGTTTAGCGCCGAAGTAATCGTCCTTCTTTCCACTCTTTATCCATCGAAAATACGAGGACATGTTGCACTTTTAATGTATAACACGAATTCCACAATATTATCAGTCACATAACTTTACGTTTCATGACACAAAAACGTTCACTACACTCCGGTAAATTGTTTCAAGGTTCCCATAAAAACGTTCATAAAATATTATATTATATAATTTCAGAACTAACAGGAACAAGTGCTATGAAAATAAAATTATTTTTTGTTACTACTGCGACCATAATCCTTAACGTGAAACCAAACCGGACAAATTGGCGTGTATACATGTGCGAAACGTGTAAATATTTAAAAATATTAAATCTAAGTGGTAAAATCGCTTGCTACTTATGAGAGTTTAAAACTTTAAAAGAAACTATGTCCGCGATATCTCGTGGAACACTGTATACCCAATGTGATAACGACCTCGCTTTAAAATACACCGGCCTCACATTTGCGTTTCGAGCTGTTTACTAAGATAGTGTCTTTTTTTTTTATGAATACTCGGTTTGTAAAAATATTGACAATATTCCGTGTGTTAACTGTGAATTAATTACAAGATTTTATTACGTTTATTTTAATGCAATTTCAATTTCAACGAGTTCCTGTAATTTAATATGACTTATGTTATATAGACTTTGTCATTGAGCTGACATAATACGATAAAAATGCGGTTAAAAATTACACCGTGAAGGTAGAACCATTGTGAAAGGTAAATAAACAGTTGAACGAAACGTCGTCTGGCCCATATGTAACACATGTATGACGCAAATGCTATTACAACATCAAATGTTTCGTTATAACATTATCATCGTCGTTGAATTTATCGTAACGTGAACGAAGCAAATCAATTTTTTATATCGTTTACACATTTTTAGCATAAACATGTTCCGTATACAATTAATAAATTACAGCAAATAACATCACCCGATTATTAGAAATAATTTCTACCGTGTGTTTTCAATACACCGCGAAGCGAACAATAACTTGTATTTGTCTCGTGCAATCCACTTAAGATATGGAACTGTTAATTTCCCATTTAAATTCAAATCAATTATGCATTCGCGTAAGCAATCTTCAAAACAGTCAATATAAATCCTTTTACATTGCTAATGAAAGAATACCAGTAACGCGATGTCAGGCCATAGTATTAAACAGTAACCGATAAATATAGTTCGATAAACGTAGTTGGTTCTATTTTTAAAACTATTAGGAATACATTAAAACTGTAATTTAAAATTTTAACATTGAACTTCGTATATGATAAAAAATAAGACGATGTAAAATCGTTAACGCTAAAATCGAAATTAAAACAAAATGGTCGATCGTCGATTGAATATTTTTACGCTATGCTGATGACCCTTCCGTCTCATTCGACTGGAACAATAGTCTTGATTTACACAGGTTGTCGCTTCCGTAAAACGTTCAACAGGAAAAAAACGCATGACACAGTTTGCTTCTAAGACAACGAAACTAGGTCGGCAAAAAGAGGGGCTGCCAAACTGACTAAAAACAATACCCAGAATTCAATTTCAAAATACAGGTTACACAAGATTGAACGAATTAAATGATGCATTCAATCTGAATATTTTCATACAGTTATATATAAATATATATATTATTGTACTTTGTTCTTAATATAACTGCGTGTCAAGTTTGCGTAGTGTACGCATCGATGCCAGAAATTTGTGAAACTCGAAGAAGTATTATGCTCAAAAGGCGGTATAGCCGAATAAGGTGAAAGAAGAGAGCGAGGAAGGGTACCACGAAATGCTAGCTTTCAATTTAGAAGAACCGAACAATAGAGAAGCATCGTCGATGAACTCGAGACATACTCTGTGACCGCAAGTCACCATTCAGCGTCTTCTATACAGCGGTTGAAAAAACCGCAGCGCACTGTGAATCCTTTTTTTTTCATTCATAACGATAGATAAATGCATAAACAGGTACGCAAAGGTCGCTTCTCGAACGAAATGGTATCGATAGTTCCGAAGATCCAACTTAGACGGACTTTATACCAAACTGCGCAATTTCGTAGTATCGAAGGTTACAATAGTACACCAATTACATGTTTTAAACTTAACATCTAAAATTCAAATTTTTACAAGTACGAACATTGGCGTTGACGCAAAACAGGTCGCGAGGAAGACGAACCCTGCGTAATAATGCAATTTCTACACCGTAATTCTAGAACGTGATTTTCCACTTCTTTCCAAACTTTTACTAGAAATTTTGAATTCAACGATTAATTTCATTGTTGTCTATGAAATACGTTTGCTCGTTGCGATTATAATAACATCCAGTTAAAGATATTCGATTCTGTATTTCTTTATATGTATATCGAGTAGATGAGATTGACTTTTTGTGACGAAAACAACAACTATTTACGATTTAAAGAGTATTATTATTTATATGGGTAGGATAGATAATAATACGAGTGCGTCGTTTACGTTTAACAACCATCACAACACACTAGTCACTTTCTGTGAACACGAGGATTAATCTTTATCTGCGGAGCGGATGAATTAATTCCAAACACACGTGATTTAGTAAGAAAAGATGCGCACGCTTCCGTAGCACCTTCAGCGTTGCAAGTTCCGCGACTTACTGAGCGAAAAACGCGCCTTTGAATCTGTCTTTTCCTCTGCCTCACATTTACACGTACACGCGTGCAAATCTACCGGTTACATATGCATACGTACACGGCTTCTCCCACCGAAATCTGAACGTCATATACTCTTTCCCAGGTACTTAAACCACCTGCCCAAGGAACTCTATTTACATATTAAACCAAATCGTAGCTAATGAAAGATTTATGATCGCATAAACTCGACGATCGACTTTGGTTCTGATGTAACCGAAACGTTCGAGCAACAACGATGACCGTTTTTTATCGAATCGTAATAAACCGCGACGAAAGAAGTCGACGTTTAATTTCTCCGCGTTAATTCAAGCATCTGTTTAATCTTTGGTTAATCCATGCTGAATAGCGCACACACCGTGGAAACTGCTTGCTACGCCGGATTCATTGTTCGGTCGGAGTCTTTATTTGATAAAGAAACAGTATTGTATAAAAGATAATCCACGGAAAGAAACAATTGCCTCGAGCCGTGAATTCTTAATGAATATAACGATATTACCGGTTAAATTGAATCCTGAGCATCGTGAAATTGTCGTCGAAAAAATATGAATGTAGAACGGAGGGACAATGTCATACGGTGTAACAAAATTACCGACGGTATTATGATCGGGACGAGAAGTAAAACAGGTTTCAACGCTAACGAGTCACATGATATGCCCGGAAGATACGTACAAATACGAAAAACAATTTTGCTGAAATGTGTCTCAGGAAAGATTATTCCAGCGTCTTGGTATCCGAAATGCAAACCAATTCAAATTGAACGATCGATGCACGAAGTTATCATTTACGTGCATATTAGGAGGTATATTGTATTAATAAGTAGGGGGAAAGAAAATGTTTCGCGAATCAATTTTCATTCGTGTATCGTCGTTAATTTTAGTGGTAAACATACGAGTTCGGGAATCTCCAAGGTCCGTGAACCGGAACGTTTACCAAATTTAGCAGAAGAAACTTATTAAAATAATCAGAAACGAGGCGCGAGTTAGTGACATCAATATTTGAACAGATGGAATTTACGGCTCCATTGCGAGAACCGCGGCTGTTCAGCCAACAGTACGTTTCCTTTGATATAAACTGTATCTTACAAGACGCTAACAGCAGTTTAAATTAAAATTTCTTCGTGACAACGAACCGAAATTTAGTAAACGTACGAGCTGGAGCTTGTTGCGCGAAATATAAAATGACAAGGTTTTCTAGTTATAGTCGGCCGAATTGTGCAGAGAAAAGACGGAGACGCATAATCGTCGACGTCAAAACATGTGTTCTCTGCTTTCAAAGATCATCCTTTTGTTCACGGAGATACCATTGTTAGGGACGGACCAGCAGTGGTTGTTCGTTTTTAAAATGTCACGCTTTGCCGAGAGCAGAAACGTTGGAATGAAGAACCTGGTGCAAATTTGAGTTCTTCGTTTAGAACACGTAGTCGATACCATAAAATTCACAGGAAAAAAAGAGCATATCGTAAAATAACAAACAGTAACTCCTGTAATATTATAATAAATAAATGTAACTGATTACACTTTAGAAATGATATTTACTTTAGAAATAAATGAAAACCTAAGTTTTGATCTTTTTATGAATATTTAAATGGTTGTTAAATTGCATGAAGATTAGATCAGTGATGTTAGTGTTTAAGGATTCTCAACTTAAAACGGAATTGACATTCAAAAACCGGAATCACTCGGAAGCAATTATAAAAAAAGAAATTAATTAATGGTCAGGCCGCATTTAAAATAGAATCGATGACTCATTTCCAATACTAACTATCTTTAGCAATTAAATAAGCTACCTGCTGAAGAAATATTATCGTGTCATATCCCCAGAAATTGAACATTAAATTCAGGGAATATTTTTCTATTTCAAAGAACAGCAATGACTTAACTATAGATTTTCTTTTAATTCGTAATTGTCTGGTGCTGCAATATACACGTTATCTTCCAGTCAACAAGATAGCCTCATTGAGTTATCTTGTACACCGTACTGAAACTGAGATTTAAAGAGAGTCCTTAGACCGAATTTTTGTTAAACGTAAGATCTGGCTAGTTAGAACTGGTTGCTAAAGCCTTAAAAATGTTTGGTGCAAAAAAATTGATCTAAAAGGCTTGAAAAATGAAAAATTGTTTGCATTCGCGCGCGAACAAGTATTTTCCTCATTATTTGTATTCAAGTGTAAACACAAGAAAAAACTAAATGTAGAAGCAAACTTGAAACTACTAATTTCCAATATTACTAGCTTAGTTTGTACAATACTAGCTTAACCAGTTAGCTGTGTTTGACGACTATATTTATCATAAAGAAATGACTATTTTGTGCCATGACGACTATATCCGTCATGCCTAAAATTAATTACCATTTGTTATTTAAAGTGTAATTTTAGCGAAAACTAAAATATATTCGTAAATTTCAATATGTTTAGAATCTTTGAAGATCAAAACGAAATAAAACAAACAAGTGTGCGCTATGAAAAGAGACTGGTTAAATTTGATCAACAATAACGTTCGAAAAGTTTTATTCTATTTTTTTGAAAACTAATTAAATTCTTACGTCAAATGGTACGCCTTAAGAAAAATAATGTAAAATCAATTCAGTACCAGCGGACATACGAAGGCTAATGCATGTATAAAATGTTTTAAATGTAATCTTGAGAAGCATCTATCTTTCATATTGTACACACATTTGCATTCTATATGAACTGAACAAAGTAACCAATACATTATTCTGCATCATATAAATACATAAACATAAAAGCAGACAAAAGCAAATGAGTGTATGTAAAGAAAATAAGGTTGTATGATTCGTCGTTTCCGAATAGAGGATTGTATAATCAGAAAGTTTAAGGACCAATTGATACCCTTATTGAAATACAAATTACAAAAACATATTTGTTTGGGCATTTGTTTGGATAGGACTATTATTTACTATCAATGAGCTATATTACTTGATGAGTATCATTCTCAGTTCCTACACCGCATGAAACATTATCTACTGGATCACATTCGTCGGAAAAAGAATGATATCTTTATCAATTGCTACTCACAAGGGTAACACAGAGATCTATTTTCAACATGAATTCACGATGCTCGGTCGGTAAATAATTATTATGGACTTTTTATGTTTAATTTTACAAAAATAACATATCGTACTCTTAGATAGTGCTTTCAACCTTCGTACTGTGCCCCGATGGCTTAATGAATTTCACTGGATGCTCGTTTTAATCTTGATCTTAAAGATCGCCGTGACCTTTAAAGGCACGATTAATTTTAAACAATATTTTATAACAATATTATCTTGAAAGACCTAGAATGTCCACGGCATTAGTGAAAAACAAGGGATCTCTAGTAGATTTAATACATCCGTGTTCTCTTATTCCGCAAATCTCGAAACGCGTGAAAAATTCAATACATTTAAATTACTCACCGCTTTCCGCTTGTCCTCCGAACTAAGAGCACTGTGACTTCTGTGTCTGATGAGATCCATAACTTTGCTCACAGGATTTCTGCTACTTTCCGATCCTGCTCGAGGACGTCCCATAGATTCCTTTCCATCTTTGTGTTCCTTAGAATCTTTGTGGTGATCCTTATCTGTACGTACATCAGTCGACGAACTTCCATGCGAACCTCTGTGCAAGGAATGCTATAAAACACGCGAGCAACATTCAAATAGTATGACAAATCAGCCCAACGGCTCTTTCACAACAAATACACTGTTCAAATTAATTAGGAGATCACATTCTCCAATTGCATTATCATTCATCGAGGTATATTCAATGCACAGTATTTAACTTATCCATGTTGACTTATTACCCTGAATTGTCCTTTCAGAAACGTGAACCCCCAATTGTTTCGAACGGCGTACGGATATTAACATTTTGCGGTCGGATGTAAATAACGAATATTGACACAAAATTTCGAATATTCGTGTGCCTATTTTTGCTCTAGAATTATCAGAAAAAATTTGAACAAAATCAACGATTCCACAGGTGTGACCTTTTCTACTTGAATTTACAACCGACCGCAAAGTCTTAACATTGCACGTTAGGAGAAATAGTTGTAGCGTAAGTATAATTTTACCTGCACAGCGCTCTTCATATTTGCTATAATACTGGGTTTCCTTTTACTAGCATCAGATTTGCTCCTCGGTCTAAACGCGTCAAAAAGTGCTGGTTTTCTTGTGGGGCTGGCGGTCTCATCAATAGTTCCACCGCTTCTTCTACGTTCAGCACTATTACTACGGCTATTGCTCCGACTGGTGGATCCAGATTGAGTGCCTGAAGCTTTCTTACCGCCCTTGCCTGAACTCGATGAACTTGACGGTTCTGGTTGCTGTGGAAGAGGAGTTGACTTTCCGGAACCAGGAGCACTTCCCGAGGATGGCTTCCTGATAGTCCTCGAATGCGATCCCCATGTTCCTGTATATAAAAATGCATTTGGTATCTAACATTGTTTTCAAACAAACGGCGAGGAAACTAGCAGTTTCAGAGGCTATCGCAACGAGCTGTTCCTTGTTTGAGCATCGGTACATTTATCTCAGAACGTGATAAAAAATTTGACTACAACATTCGATAGAACGATAAAGCATGATTGTCGTACCTGCTCGCGGTCTGTGACCTTGATCCTGAGAGGCATGGTTTGAAGTATCTGCATCTTCGGTTACGATTGTAGGCAGAGGCTGAGATCCGAGTTCCTGTAAAAAAATAACATATTCGTAAATAATTGATAAATAATTGACACCGCTAATGTATGAGTTTTCTTAAATACATTTTATTTGAAATAGTGTTCAGTGGAATTTCAATCACTTGTATATTCGTATCTCGATAATTTGAACCTATTACTATAAACTGGAGAGTATTATAAAACTTAAATACTGTAATTGATTACAATATATATAATATATATATCAAGAAACATGTATGAAAATGTGTACAGCGAAATGGGGAAACGTTTGAATCGTTGCAGTAATATTACAAAGAAATAAAATATCTGGGTGACTGGGGAATATTTATGTAAAATAATCAGATAGTTCTGATTCGACTTGAGGACAGATCATATAGAATAACAGAGGTCATTGATCCATACAAAATTTTCATATGTTGTTTTTATTTATTTTCTCTGTATATAGGGTGATTGTTCTATTACCAAGGACGTCAATACATAAGAATTTACAGGAAACAAGTTATGAAATTTTATTATCCGCGGATTTAAAGCTACAAAATACAATGATTAGATATCATTGTTTAATCAAGAGAGCTAGTTGATACAACGTTTTTATTTGGCGAGATTATCTTTCATGGCTTTTTTGCAAAGTGTCTCGAGAAGGAAATTTCGACTTGCTCAGATGTCTTCCTTGATAGAAGATATCTTCCGAGATATCTCCAATGAAAAAATTATACGAATAACATTCCATTTTATCACAGAGAAGTACGGATGGCTTTATATCTCTGTTATGTCTTTAATTGAAATTTTTCTTGGCATTTATCAATTTTTATTACACGAGCGGTTGAATTTGTTTATTATTGACAAAATTCTAAATCGAAAATGAGTCTCGTTTGAAATAAATAATACATAACTCATCGTTTTACGCGTTCAGAAGTAGCAGAGTCGGGAATTTATTAAAAGAGAAACTCAGTCAGAATTGCATTCGAATTTGATACAGCCAGCTGACTCTTTTGATTTTCCAGTTGCTTTGCCATCAACGTCATACAGTACCAAACAAACGTTCAGATTTTGTACTGTAATAAATTATACGTTTCAAGAGTTATTTCAAAGTCGTATCATCAAAGGTTTGTGTATTTTTTCATGGCTCTCTCTTAACATCTATTGCCTTTAGTCAACATTGATCGAAAAACGTTGACATTAGCAAATTTTAAAGTACAGTACATTAAGTGATTAAATTAAGTTGGTGCATTGTCCTTCATTAATTGTACAGTGCTGCATAAATCCTTGAAATCCTTCCAATTATTTGGGAGATCAAAGACAATAGAAACAATGTCACAATGGTTGTAGCAGAATATAATTTCATCGTTCTTATCATATATGAAAGAATCATACAATAATCTATTTTAAACATAAACTAAAAAGAATATTTAAGAAATGTTATTATACATTAATATACGGTATCGAAATAATTGTAGACGAAAACAGAAATACGCATAGATATCTTCCTACTGAGAATACAATGATAACGTGTTAAATCGAGTATTATGAAATAGAAAGTCTACAAATTGCACCTTGCAATAAAAATGAGACCCACGTTATCGCGTATTATCTATCCTCTTTGAAGAAGAAGCAAATCGAATCTTACATAAATAAAAACGTACACACTCGTATCGTTAATTTTCTAAAATTAACGCGGCTCAAATTTAAAATTATCATTTTAAAATGACTCTTTAATTTGTCTAACGACGCAAATGTTTCGTACCCGTATCCTATATTCCGGAATAAAATCACAGAACACACTTTCCGCAGCATCCTGAAGTTTCCGCGACACGCAAGCTTTAAGGATCATATCATGCTCGAACTACAAATCTCCACTTGTATATTTTTCGTCGTCACAAACACGATGTTACCCGGCACGCGAACATTTTTCACGATTTCGCGCTTTTGTCCGTCTTCGCCGGAACCATCATTTCAATTTATCGTTCGAATAAAGCCAACTGATGCTACGTCGATTCGAAGAAACAGTACAGGCACAACGAATCCGTAGAAATTCAATCGATCGCTGTTATTGTATTCACGGCCAAGAATATTAATTCCACTTCTGTTTTTCAGCAATTTTTAAATACATTAAAATTAGATAATCTTTGCTCAGATTCTGAAAGTTAATGAATTGGCTTTGAAAAGTCAATAAAAATTCTTCCACGCTAATCTCGAAACGAAAATAAAAGCGACCTTCTTGATACTTATCGTATCTCTCATCGGTTAAACATTCTTTCACGCGACACTTTTCTCGAAATAGTTTTCAATAATTTTTTATCACAATACAGTAACAAAAATATGTATGCTATTCTATACAATAAAAAACCTAAACATATATGACTATGTTATAGTCATTTCTAAGATCAATTTTAAAAACTAATTAACAATTTTGTATCGTGATATTTTCCTGCGCTAAAATTTGAAATAACAGACGAATTTTTAAAGAACTTTGTACATCATAATTAACCCTTTCGAACCTGATTTGGAGTGTTGCCATCGAGTTCGAAAAGGTTAAAATCTGACTGATCCAAAAATTGTGAAATAAAATGATATTCATAAAAAAAAAATTCGATGAAAGATTATACTTCTTCGTATAATAAACGAGGGATTCGAGATGGACCTTGGTATTTATCGAGTATCATTCCGTCTTTTGTAAAATCGGTACTGTTTTTCCTCAACGCGTAAGTATACACACGAAAATCCCGAAATGTTTCGTTCGATGTTCCAAGCACGACTGGCATTTTGAATCATGGCTGCACGAGCTCAACGTCTGATACAAAATATCACGTGAGCTACGTGATACAGTTGGTAGAGGAGCGTTATGAAAACGTAAATAAATCTCGGTTGAAATTTACAGAGCATAGGAAACAGGAAGAAAATCAAACACTTCAACGTTACGTGTAACCGATGATTTCGAATAGTATCATCTCGCGAACAAGTTTCTCAAAAAAAAAGAAAAGACTTAATCTTGTCATAGATCGTATTTTTACGAAGTATACTCCAAATCGTATACATACGTTCTCGCTATGTGTTTAATTCATCGAATACTGCTCGAGTTCAAAACCAGAAATGTCGCGTATGTTAATTGAAATAAATATAGAAACGATCGAATACGTATTTTCTATGCAACATAAGAAAAAATGAAATCCAAGAGGGGATATGATCGAGTTGCAGCTATTGAGCGGTTCTCTTTCAATTTCATTCACTGTTCTGTCATGAATTTCAACGAGTTCTGCATTTCCATTGTTCCCCATATAACTGCATCATAAAATGACTCATGTATTTTATAGAGTAAATCATACTACGTTCTTGACTTTCCTTATCTCTTATAACTTAATATTTTAAGATTCAACAATGAGTTATAATTGTTATCTCGAAGATCTTCTAATTGTATAATCGTGTTACCGAAACTACTTATTCTTTTTCCAGAACAATTATTTCTTTATCGACAGAATTGTCTTAATTCTTTATCGGTTTGCGACATGCACTGGACAAACCGTATAATATTATGAAACATTTTTCAAATTTTACAGGAATCTTTATCTGCTCTACCTTGCATCGACTTCTATTTATAGAAATGGAGATAAAACAACAGCAGGAAAAACGCATACTCGTTGAACTTGATGCGTTAATAACAAAAAAAAAAAAAGAATAAATTTAAATATTTAATTTCTGATCTATTCTAATTTCGTACGACTATTTGTTGAATTCTTAATATTGCAGATAGCGAAATAGAATTGTAAGGAAATAGAATTGATTCTTGAAAGCGAACCGATAATATTTATTTTTTTTTTAAGATTGTTAACCGATACTAAACACGATCAACTGTATAAACTGTTATTTAAGTCAGACAATACAAAAATCCAGACAATCGACAGACACTGGTACACGATTAGGTTGTGCATACATGAATCATTCTAATCATAAATCTAGAAAACAGAAAATTTTATTTCCCAAGAAATTGGAAACAAGAGCCAAGCGGAATAAATAACATCGCCCTTTGAAAAAGAACAAGACCGTTGTGGCCAAATAGAAAATTTGTGTCAGATCTGAATCGGATACTAAGTAGGACAAGCTACACCACAGAAAATTTATTCTGTGATCGATGCTGTGTTGCATGAATTTAAGCTCCCAGAGTCTCCAAATTGAAAACGACATTTAACGTAAAAATACCAAATTTAAAAAAAACCGTATTATTTAAAAAGTTAAACTGTTTCTTACAAGGAATAATAGATATCACCAAACTAAACACTATCAGAATCACATTATTATATTAATAAAATAAGAGAATATAATATACAATGTCAAAATATTCTTTGACTTCAAAAACCTTTAATTAATGACTAATTATTTTAATTCATAGTATATATTATTATTTAAGTTATTCGTTACACGTAATCCTGAAAAAGTCTTTCATCTTAGGCTGAAACGTTAATATAAATAAAACATTAATCGTATTGTTCTCACAATAAAACAAATCCAAATTAAATCCATTTTGTTTAAAAACATAATCAATGTTTACGTTCTAATTTACGCTACTGTGATTAGATAAAGTTTCAAATGTAATCATTCATATTTTCACAGAAAACGGTGTTGGAAACAGGATTAGGAGTTCTATCAATCATATTTTGTAAAAATATATCTCACTTTAGATGAGAGTCTCCATTGCGCCTTTGTTAAGTCTAATACACCCTGCCAATAGTCAATCAATATTTAAGCTCAAATAGATAAGATTACCAAATATCCTGATCGACGATAGAGATCACAGTTAACAAAGTTTGTAAACAAATGTGTAGAAGCACTTCACGCAAGTAAGAAGTATCCAATCTACGATGTATCATTTTTTCGATTTGTTAAAGAACTGTTATCAGTGAAACTACTAACAAGAAATCGAAAACAATTGTACCTAAATGCAGAAAATAGATATCGTTAGTATTCTCTGCTTTCGCTGGGTGAAAAATGTGAAAACCAATTGCATTGCATCCATCAATCGTCTTACGAACTTGGATGAACGGTTTCTGACGCAATCATCGAACTTTCTACGCGTGAAACGTAACTGCAATAAAAAGAGCTAATTAACGTTTAGCTTGATACTAGTTCTGAGATGAAGGTGATTCGATAAATTAAGCGCTTTAGTTTATAGACACAACGCATTAATCAGTGCAGCTTTTACTGCACGTTATTAGAACTTAGGCGTCGCGTTGTGCATCAAAAAGACGTATTACGTAAAATCGTGATAAGAAATTATACGAAAGATAAAATGATGTGAAAGGTGATGTACCAGCGCTAAATACTACAACATCTATTTAACAACCCCATCGATTTAATCATTTAAACGCAAACATCAAATACGATTACCGCAACGTATTTTGAATTATAGATCGTGATTATCATCAGTTCTGTCCTAAACAATTCATATGTTGCTCGAAACAATTAAAGGATCATATTTCTGTGGTACTTATCAAAATAGACCATCAGGGATGAATTAAATAAATATGAACTTCATATATAGTAACTTGTTTTTAATAAAAAAAATTGCAACCTCGAATACGAACCTGGCGTTTTCGTTCTGAAAGGTCGAATGAAGTAACAGTTTACGAACTGTTTGACAAAACTCAATCTTGACTGTTGAAGAAGTGGCTCAAAAACTGAAATTAACTCACTCTGTAATATAGTCCACCAACGTTTAAAATAGACTAGAAATAATTCCAAATTCGAACAATGATTGGTGCGTGAATTGTCAACAAGATTGAATTGTGAAGATAAACAATGAATACTGTATAGTCATACTATACTTTAAAGACGATGAGTCACTCATGGAAAAACCGCAATATTAAAACCGATTCCAGGGCTACATTCACGGAACGCTTTATTATCGGTTTAAGAGAACATAAAACAGTATTTGAGTTGTATTACAACTCAATTAGATCATTATAAATGACATAGAACTTTGTTTAGTTCTGATAACGCGATGAAATATGTCTTGGAAACGACACGTAATAAACATTAGAAGGCCCCAGTCGACAAATTATTGATCATTCGTGATATTTATTGAATACTATTCCGTCAAATTCTTCGCGATAGAAAGTAAAAAGTCCTTAAAGTTACTCGACTTAAAAACCCACGGGATCGAAATTAAGATGAAATTGAAAAAATCTTACCAAAAAAAAAAAGATAACAAGAAATAATTGTACAAAAGGCAACAAACTTTACGTTTAATTAGTCACTGACAGAAAGTTGTTTACCACGTTTCGAATGTATACCAATAAAACGTTACTTATGGGAAGACATAGCAGGGTGGACATAACCTCAAATTTTATTCGAGTTCGCGATAAAGCGTAGATTGACTGTACGAAATGGGTCAGCGATACCGTGTATAGGAAATGGTATTTGGCGTTTTTATTTCAAAAAGTCATGAATAGAGGGACGTTTTGAATATGTACCTTGTACGTTCCACGATCTGGACAAACATCCAAATATGGTACAAGAGAGTATTTCCGAATTCTGCCCAGCGACGCCGCCGACATATTTTCACGAGTTACACAGAAAACAGTGCACCACCCGAGGTTTTCAAATGTTCATACCGCGAGGACCGGGTGTTCATCGAGATTTCAACGGTGACTGACAATGCTGGCACTCGTGGGTGGTAGAAGGTACCGGGATACACTATCGCCTGATATCTTTTTATTCTGCCGAGAAACCGTATCGATAATGATTTTCCCTGGAGGATTGTTGTAATATTCTCTTATCTCGGATGAATTGTGATTAGCACGATAAATGTCTGGTATAGCCTCACTGCTACTCTTTCGCGGGCGCGAGAAACGTTCAACCGAGATTTCAAAATATCCTCTTACCTGGAAACTCGCAATCGAAATTCTTACTATCAGAGTACTTCCCGCGAAAATGTAAACTGCATCGTCCATCTTTTTTTTCTTTCTTTCATTTGCATATATTCTAATAGACACTATGAAAATATGTATCTAATTAAACAAAACTATCGCACATTTTTTATGTTAATAACGAGCAGACCCGCCTCTACATTTTATACTACCTCGATCATTCGATGAAACGATCTTTTGTATAATATTCCGATCTACATCTGTCCGTGCACGTAACAGCCTTCCTTTCGATTCATTAGTATTTTCGTATTTTTTGACCATGTGTGGCAGACATGCAAGCTCGATCTGATATGTAACTATTTAAGTGCAACGAAGAGACAGAACAAAGGAGTAAATTACTTCATTTGTATTGACAAATTACTTGCTGTTGTGACACGCGCCTCGAATGTTCAACTTCAATTCGTCTTACGAATAATTTCGCAAAGATGGCAGCTGGTATCTCAGCGTATCGCGTCGCCATCTACCGATTGCCACGAAAAATATTTAGAACCGCGTTGCCGAGGAGTGAACGTTCAACGATAAAGACGTGCTCCGTGATTTTCTTAATCGCAATGAAAACGATTAGAGTCATCAAACAAGTCAAATTATCATCGAACGTGAGGCCGAGAGATTTGAACGAACAAAAGATACATGAAAATGTCAAGACTGAAATAGATTAACTGCACACCGGGATGCAATTACTCAGTCCGGATGCCTGTAGCGAAACGAAGCACGTGTAAAATTCTTTGTACTCTAAAACGGGCTTATGAGTCGTCAGACGGCTGTGTTACGCAACAAAGAGTAAAATATCGCAAACAACAAATAAAGCGCGTTTACTTCGTTTAACTCTATCATTTACCTTTAGAAATATACGAAAGAAATACTTTTATCATATAAAATACGCGCTTAAATACCGTCGTTTATTGTAATATTTTTCCCATTGTGTTAATAAGCTTGATCGTAATTAATTAAAATTCGTACAAGTTCTGCGTATACTATAAATTTGTACGCAGTATTTATCCAGCATTATCCGATGTAAATTAACACTTTGTATGTTACACGTATTAGCATATTTTGAATCCAAAATTAGATATGATTTATTTACTAACCTAATCTCTACGCATAGCTACTTACGTGAGCAATTCACGTACAAAAGCATCGACAAAGGAGGCCTTACGTGACGAGATATCCGTCATAACAGTCCTCAACGCATTGTAATTCGTCTTTCAACCGAATCGATAGAGCTTAAAGGAAGCCTTGTACCTACGTCCCCCTTTCCCCATCCTTCTACATGAATCATTAAAGCCACATCGAGATCTGGGCCAAACGATATCGTGAATTTAGGAGCATACATCTTGAACATCTTTGTATCATTTAATAACATTATATGATTTCATACGAATGATTGTATTCAAATTTATAGCACACGGCCTTGACTTGATTATGATGGTAACGTGCACAAACTGATTAACTGTTTTAATCCATAGAGTTTTATCGTTTTACCTTGGGTGAAACTTTGGTCATTTCTGTTTCTAACTTTACCGACTTTCTACAATAAATATACGCTACACGAAACAATGAATAAGATTAGCTACAGTGTTTTCACTGACTGAATGCTTCAACACTTAAATTAGTATTATCGAACTATTATTTATTTACTACTTCGAACCACATATGGTTTATATAGAAAATAAAACGCAACGATATTAAATTCAGATTCAATTAAGGTCACCATCTTATGTTCTCTTTTCGTATAAAACAAATTCTTCTAAGATTTGCTATAGTACATATCACTAATTATCAGACTATTATCATACTGAACCAAACAGGATTTCTATTATTGTTAATCTTTGACTCATTCTTCGAAATTATCTTTCTTTGTTTTATTCAAACGCATAATGCGACTCAAAGTGTATTATGAGTCAAAATAACCATATATTCGTTCATTACGTTCGCCTCAACTGTTGGAGGATCGAAGCATTCGTGCTATGAATTAAATTTCTTCGTTGTAAAAGCGGAATTAGCTGCACCGAGGTACACTGTAAAATCGACCTCGATTGTTTTAACGATGAAAAAGGACTTCGTTAGCAAGGTCCGTATTCGTAACTCTGGGCGCTTCGTGACCAAGGTAATCTACCCTTTCCAGAGAAAGAAGGTAAGGCCCTCAAAGTTCCATGCAGCCGGTTCGTCGAACCTTTCTTTTTATAACCGTGCAACACCATGGTTATACCGAGCATCGGCCGTTAGCCTGGTTGTTTACGGAAGCAGTCGCACACGATTCGCGAGTGCAATTTCACGAGTATAAATCATAATTTGGAAAGCTCCATATTTCATCGTTGTCGGATATACGAACTAACGTTAACAAGAAAAGTTGAACTTGGTAACTGTAAATTAAATAAAAAATACCACGTAAGTTTCGATAACTGATTTGCCCAAATATAATATTCTTCGATCGAACAAATAATGTGCCGTTGTGTAAAAATAAATAAATTAATTATAAAATCTCAGAAACACGCTCAGCCATATTGATTATATTTTCATTGCCACTGGATTACGCGTACTCTCGCAGAAAGTTAAAATCGAGATAAAATATTCTGAACAATGTCGAAGCTGAAGCGAAATTAAAATTGATAATTATACAGTGAAATTAATTCAGATATTTAATTAATATCAAATTCCAAATGTTTGCAGCCTGACGAATATATACAATCGTGTATATACAAAATATCTTTCTTCTATTGGAGAAAATTATCAACTTTAATCTGACACTGAAAATTCTTGTAATATTTATTGCAAGTTTGTAGTAACGCTATTTTCATGCTTAAGTTTTTACTTTAAAGTAAAATTTCCGTGATACCAATTTTCTAAACTATACGACAAAAGGCGATAAATTAATCTCGAGCATCCAAGATTGCTGAAAGTACATTTATGATATTAAACAAAAAAAAATCACCTTGATGAGATCACGCGCGAAGCGGAGTTGCCAATCGATGATCGTACACTCGCGTGATTGGCCGTTCGTGACGACCATAATTCCACAAGTGATCATACCCAGCGACCACACCTTGCTCGTTGTGAACGACGCTTTAAATGGTCGCTCGTTCGTAAGCAAATATGCAATACATTTTTGTTGCGTTTATTATTATTAGAACCAGCCACGCGACTTTTTTTTCGTTGAAATTATTTTTTGTACGAACAAATGTTTCTTTTTTTTTGTATTTCCGCCGGAAACAAAATGTAATATCAGTATTGGCCATTTCCTGTTCAAGCACGAGCGAATTCGCTCAAAAGACATCATCAACTAACGAAACCTATCAAGAGATTAGTTTTAGTTGTCAGTAACGTTTTGTCGCATTGTTAGAGAAACATGCAAATAGCCGTGTCGCAATCTGAAACTCAATCCTCAATTTTGTTCTATCACGCGTGAGCAGGATACTCTTGCACCACTGACTTTCGCAACAGTTCATACCGCGTCCATGGTAAACAAATTTGCAAGACCGTTCCTCCTCGTAGCAATTAGTCGATTACTGCAATTAGACGGGTCGGGCCGTTCCTCTTAAGCATATGGAAGAATTGTTCCATGAATTGTACTATTCGAGCGATACAGTGACCGTGCTGTTCATGATAATAACTTATAAATTACTAAGTCTTCTAGTTATAGCGAATAAAAATATATATACAGGAAAAATTTTAATGGTGGATTCTAGAAGCCAAAATAAAACGAAAATCAAGAATACCAATTTGTTGACGAAGGCTTCGTTAAACAGTTATTAACGTTTAAAGTTCCCACTGTACTGAATTTTTTTCTCGAAAATGCGCAAGATTTTGGGGGTATGTCTATTGGCCAAAAATAATTGTAATTGACCCCCGCAACCGACAATAATTTTTCCAAAACAATTTGAAATTTTTTTTTTCCGTCGAAAAATTTCACACCATCCCGAATTTTTTTCTCGAAACTGGGTAGAATTTCGGGGGTATGTGTAATAACCAAAAATGATTGTAATTGACCCCTGCAAACGAAAATAATTTTTTCAGAACGATTTGAAATTTTTGAATTTAATTGGTAACAACTTTTTAACGAAGCCTCCATCAACAAATTGGTATTCTTCATTTTCGTCTTATTTTGGCCTCTAGAATCCTCTATTAAAATTTTTCCCAGGGGTGGCCGAACACCCTGTATACAGAGCACCAAGTACCAATACTATTCTTGAGTATTTTACTTTTTGTAATAAGTATGGAAGAATGTCGAATTTAGTTCTTATTAAAGTTTAATATCCAACTTGATATACGCGAAGTAAATTTTCAAGAAACAAAGCAAAATTACTCGTTAACTATTACGTTTAGCACTAATATTATAAATACTGTTGTACTCAATATTCAACATGTATTGAATGAAGTATAATTCATGATACGACTGAAAAGGAGATTCTTTGTGAAAAGAGTGAGTCAATGATACAAAATGAAATTATTTCTTACAAAATTGCAGTTTCAATATACATACATACACTCTTCTATGCTTTTACTAACGCATCTTTTATTATTTTAAGTACTGACGATAGCATAATTTGCTTTCAAACAGTCGTACTATGTTACTTAATTCTTGGTTTCTATCCAATTGTTATATCACGATACCGTATAACAGAATATTATCAAGGATGACTTCTCAATGTCTATTCATACGTTTACGATAGCAACATTTTGAGAATGATTAGACTTTCAATCATTTAATAATTTAATGTGTCTGTGAGACGCTCACGACGATACGAGCCTGTACAGTTTACTGTAACAATTTATATTTTAAACTTAAAATTTTTTTGCTTGATGAGAATTCGATTGCAAATAAACACGATTAAAAAAATACGTTTTCATAACATCGGTCAGTTTTTAAACTTGATATTTTCAAATAAGAATACTTCGTACAAAGAACATTTACTTCACAGTTTCAACTTATTCGACAGTTTCGAAAATATGCGATTAAAATTCCACAAGAAAAAAAGAACAGTACCGAATGAATTTCACCTACCTTTCTCTTTCTTTCCTGAACAAAATCCACCCTTCGAATCCAGACTTCCTCGGTGGAATCGTAATCGAGAGTGCTGGAACTGCTCGCCTGACTTTTCATTTCTATCAGGCTGCTGTCGAAAAACCTTTTATCAAGATGCGGACTGGGAAGCGGGCTGGTCCTCGAGAAGGTCATGCTGGTGGAGTACGTCGGCGGATCGGTCGCTGGAAAAGTCATTCCAGGCCCCGTGGTGTGCCTCCTCCTCAGCGGAGGCTTCGTGGTGGACGTTGGCGAAGTCACCGTGCACGTCGTGAATCTCGACGACGACGTTGTCGGCGTCACGCTGGTGGTCGTCGGGGTTGTCGTGATCGTCATCGAGGACGCAACCGTGGTTTTCAATTCGGATACGCTCGAGGTAGCATTAAACTTCTGATCGATCTTCTCCGAGCTGGATTTCTCGGAAGTGGATGGACTGGACGCTTTCGAAGAGACGCTGTCATTCTTTTCTTCCGGTTCCTCGATTTTCGCGACGCTCTTCTTGGTTCCGATGATCCTCTCAGGAATCGAGACGTCCACATTTTTCCCTGAAATACGAAGCGTGAATAAGTAAGAATGTGGTCGACGATCTCGGTGTGCAATTATGACAAAGAGGCCATTATTCAGTTCAGTTGCACTTGTGACACTCGGCTCTCCCAAGGTCTGCAATTACAAAGGCTCGCCTGTTACGTGGTTACGCGCACCGCTGTGTGATTCGACATACGTTCGTCTGCTTGGGTTGTACCACGCTGCGTGATAACCGTATCGTCTTTATACTTTCCTCGACGCACGAGTCTCGATGTATTAAAATGCGTGCAAGCACGACGACGAACGACGCGATTCCGGAGGACATTCGTTAAATATTCTGATTCTGAACTTTAAACCGAACGGCAAAATTCGATGCTCGTTGTTTTATTTTTATGTACATTCGAGGACGTTATGCATGAAATGGAATATCGTTTAAATGACCACAATTGTGTTTGGTGCAGTGAATACGATTAACCCAATTTTCGATGACTCTGGCACATAAATCAGGATGTATTTCACCAATATCACGAATAATGTTTGCTTTGTAATCGTCGAGTCTGTGGTTTATTGGAATACACGAGAAAAAGACTAATGGTAATAAGTTGCAAGATTTTGGTGGCCAGTTGATAGCTGCATTTCTCGAAATAATCTTATACTTGAACTAGATCTTGGAAGGATAAAAATCTTTAGAATCGTCACGGAATCGATAAATTTCAAATCTCAGGAACACTTTCCCTTGCAGTAGGAATGTTCTTTTCGCTCGTTGGAATATGTTGATCAACAACTAAACCAATGGTTTCGAATTTTTCCATTAAATGACGAATTGTGAGTTCTGTCGACTATAAATCAAAGTGCACGAAACGTTGTTCGAATCGAATAAGAATTTGGTAATGAATTATAATATATTCGATGAGCAACCGTGTATCTTTCCACGATGACTCGTAAAGCGCTGCTAAATACAAATATCACGTGACTCGAACAAGCAAATAACAAACATAGCGACTGGTAACAATCGATTCGATCGATCGAATTTAAAGTTTTATCACTCTTATTGGAAAACCCTGTGCCAAGAACGACGATTTGAGTAAAGAAACTAGATGCCAAGAACTACTGGACCGTTATGAACGTAGAATCGTGATTTCGACGACATCCTATAAATAAATATGCCAATTTTTTATTTAAAAAATTCGCTTGGAACAGGAGCAGAAGATAGCAGCGTGCACGAGTTTTATCAAGTTTGTTGCCCAGGCAAGAAACTGAAAACTAATTAAAAGATTTCGAATCTTGGAGAGATTGTAAAAGCTTACAGAACTTGGGAAAATTATAATTCTCGCTAAGATCCAGTTATTGTATTTCCAATTTCGGTGATAATCTATAAATACAATCTGTCGTTACCTAAGTAGAGTGACTTTTCGCGCTGTTGGTAGAAACGTTGCCAAACGGAACTAAACGAAGCTAAACCACCGGCCACGCGCTAATCTTAGCTCTCATTGAACGAGTGCGAGCTCCTTCTAATAGCTCCACGCGCGTTTTAATGCCCGAATCATGTTTCGTAATATGCTACTTTTCTTGTAATCTGCTATAGACATACGTGGCACACGACCGACGACCATCTCGAATCAACCTGATTCGAAAAATCAAACGATCAACGTGTTTAAACATACTCTATCCAATTTCTAAATTTTAATTAAAAATAAGTATCACATTAATTAGAACGAAGATTTTCGTTGCAGTTTCTTCGGCGCGATAACGTAATAGCTTTCTTCGGAATCAATACAACGCGCGAGCAACTGTTCCGCGTCAATTTTATTACCCAAGATATACTGCTTGCCAGAAAAATAATCCATATGCTTCAATGAATAATTCGTGGGTGATAAGTTTAACGAACGTAGAAAATTTTTTTAAAATTCTCGAGTCATGTAGCAAAACGATACTGTGTATATCTATCGAAGCCATTTCTTACGTTCATAGACTTTAATTTCTTGCAAATACGACTAGGCAGTGATTTGTGTAGCAAGATACAAGCGTCTAATAAAATTAATTCAATATTCGACTTCTATTCTTGTGTAATTAATCAATCGAAATTTGAAACAAATTACAACGCAATGTCAAATACACTCCGTATAAATTGATAACGATAAAGAAAAAATTTAGCTTAAACTGGTGCTTTTTAAATGTAGATAGCAAAAATAAAATACTCGAATGATTTATAAAAACAAGACTATTTATGAATTGTAGTGACGATCCAAGCACGGCGTATAAACGTTATTTGCGATCTAATAATATCAACACACATATTCATTAAGTTATATATCTCACAGACGACAAAATATCTAATTATATTGATACATTAATTGTTCGCCATCCCTAAGAATGTTTGACTCGCTAAAACTTTAATCGCGTAATCGCACGTTTTGAAATTCTATGAAAAATTTAATTTACCAAATAATTTTAACACTGCATTTTTAATATTCACCGACCGTCATCTTTTAAGAAAAATAAAATGTATAATATTTCAACGACAACATAAAATTTGCATATTTTTCTGACTGCTGCAGAAACCGGATACTATTACACGGTAGTATCGATCACTTTTACGTAATAAAAAAACCTAACAGATCCAGCATGATTCAGTACGTACGGTATTAAACAAGTTTTAATCGCCAAGGCACGGTACTTAAAAAAAGTATTTATTGAAAATTATCGAACGTAAATTACCCGGCTGTTGAAATAGATTTACGATACGTTGATTGAGGCTTCGTTAAAAAGTTATAGAAACATTTCCGGTCACACAGTATATTTTTGGTAAAGAATTTTTTTCTCGAAAGTGCGAAGGATTTCAGGGGTATGTCTATTAATCAAAAATGCTTGTAATTGACCCCTACAACCGAATATAATTTTTTTAGAACGATTTGGAATTTTTTAATTTTGCCGAACAATTTGTCCACCTTTTGCAATTTTTTTCTCGATAGTGCGTAGGATTTCGGAGGTATGTCTATTCACCAAAAATGCTTGCAATTGACTCCTGCAACCGAATATAATTTTTTTAGAACGATTTGAAATTTTTTAATTTTGCCGAAAAATTTTAGCACATACTCGAATTTTTTTCTCAAAAATGGGTAGGATTTCGAGGGTATGCCTATTGACCAAAAATGATTGTAATTGACCCCCGTAACCGAAAATAATTTTTCCAGAACGATTTGAAAGATGTTGTTTTCGTCGAAAAATTTAGGCACCTATCCCCCTGTCGATTTTCCTTGAAAATTTGTTTTTTATTTTTAATACATTTGTTTCACGCTCTACAGAAAAGTTGTCTAATACTTTTTTGTAGGTACCCATGAGCTCTACTTTAGAAAAAAATTTCACTGAAATATATTTACAATTGTAGGAGTTGTGGCTATTTAAAAATTGGACCATTTTTATGGGGTTTTTCTCATTTTGTAGGGTCAAGGACCAACTTTTCGAATATTTTTAGAATTTCTACATATTCTACACAAAAATACGCGGCGTTTGGCTTTTTGAACATTAAAATCGTCCAATCCGTTCAGAAGTTATGACGTTTTAAAGATTCGTATGAAAATTCGGGCAGACATTTCTGGCCAGAAATTATATTTTTGGTAAGGAATTTTTTTCTCGAAACTGAGTAGGATTTCGGGGGTATGTCTGTTGACCAAAAATGCTTGAAATTGACCCCCGCAACTAAAAATAATTTTTTCAGAATTAATTAAAAATTTTTTTTTTCGTTGAAAAATTTCAGTATCTACTCGAATTTTTTTCTCGAAACTGGGTAGGATTTCAGGGATATGTATAATGACCAAAAATGATTGTAATTGCCCCCTGTAACTAAATGTAATTTTTTTAGTGTGATTTGAAATTTTTTAATTTCGTCTAAAAATTTCTATACCTACTCGAATTTTTTTCTCGAAAGTGGGTAAGATTTCAGAGGTATGTGTATTCACCAAAAATGATTGTAATTAACCCCCGCAACTAAAAATAATTTTTTCAGGATGATTTGAAATTTTTAAATTTAATTTTTTAATAATTTTTTAACGAAGTCTCAATCAAGAAATTGATATTCTTGATTTTCGTCTTATTTAGGCCTCTAGAATCTCCCATTAAAATTTTTCGCAGAGGTGACCGAACACCCTGTATATCTCCTTACCTTCCTCGGTTTCATATTCATCCTCTTCCCTGCATTCTGATAATCTTCTTCCCCAAGGATAGGGGCTATGAGTTTGGTTTCTCGACGGTAGCCTGTTCACGTGAGAGAGGAAGTAATGATGGAAGAAACTATCAACACCGTCAGAGTCCTCTCCGGAGGACTGTAGCATGTCCTTAAGGGCAGCCAATGAGGTAATAGTGTTGTAATTGATGGCAGAAATCAAGTCATCCTCGATGTCACTGTCATCGGTGGTGTCGTCGTTTTTACTCTGATCCTCTTTCTTAATTTCGGGTTCGATCTTCTTAATCTGCTCGGTGTTCGAGGCTTCCGTCTTATCTTCCGAACTAGTTTCAGATTCGTCATCGGAAGTGCTCGTAGACGTTGTACTGCTAGAGGATTCTTCGTCCTTCTTACCATCGGTTTTCTCCTCCTTGAGCTCTTCGTCAGAACCTTTGCACTCGTCCTCTTCGTGCTCCTCCACGTCCTCGTCATCTTGGGACACGGCCTTCGACAATTTATTCAAAGCGTCGTCGTCATTCTGACCAATGTTCTCCAAATTCTTTAAATTCTTCAGAGTCTCTTGTTTCCCTAGGTCCTTGCTCAGTTTCACGTTGCTATCTTCCTGGCCCGTCATCTTCTTCTGATGCTGATTGTTACCGATCACGTCACACTCGTCCGACTCGTTCTGCTTGTCACCACCGGCACTCTCCATCGAGGAATCTGAAAATCGAAGTTTCTTTGATATTATATACGTTCACCAAATAACGTACGTATTTATCTTAGCTAGATTGAACGATTAAATCATAGAAATTTATGATTCGCTGGTTAAAAGAGACGATTGATAACCAAGTTGACTACGTTTTCTAAACGTGTACACTTTCAGATTCTTCTGTAACGTTGTTGCATAAAACTTCAAAGCGTAAATCACTCTACGACGTTGAAATCGTCCACTGGATGCGCAACAATCTAATACTTCCTGCGATTATCTTTGCAACCGGTTAAATGGTATTGCGATAAAAAGAATTCTCGTTTACGAGAAAATTTCATGTTTTTAAATCCTATTCGAAAAAAAGCTGAATATTCTGATAGACAAACAAGCAAATAACTATGATAGGCGAAATATAGGAAGGAAGCTAGATACGTCATTAAGGATTGTCTTTGTGACTCAAGGTTACAGTATCAAGCTTCTTCAAAGAGACGCCTTTTCTTGTGCATGAAAGGCCTTCTTCAGGACAGTTAACGATGGGTATACGGTGACTACTTGACTATTCATTGCACGATTATTTCGTCGTTCTTTGGACATTTTCATACCGCTTTAAAATGATCGTTCTAGACACTCTTTTGTGATCTTTTAAACGAAACGTTAAAGTTCTTGTTAAAGAACTTGGAACAGCACCTGCTCGAAGTAACTTATAATCAGGGTGATAACTAGGACACCGAAAAAAAGATAAAAATAACTTTTCAATCGATTAATTAAAACTCCAATAATATGCTCGTAAGTTGGCGCGCCGGCCGTCCTTGTACACGTGTCGTAGAAAATAAATATTTATAATTATGTACACTGATAGTTACGCACGAAAATCTACAAAAATACAGAAAGAAATTTACGTAACCATCAGCTTGAAAAGAAAATGGGTAATGTTCCATGCAAAAGTATCTGAAATATGGGGAAATGTCAAGGAACAATTATAATAAAAATCGAGATGGAACGTCCGCATCTTTCCATACAATGAGCAGTGGTTCTTATGAAGTACAATACCGAAGAAAAGTACTAAAAATATTTAATTAAGCGATGTAGCTTCTGTTCGTGAGAATGCTTGGCACAACAATTGTACCGAGAAACATAAAAAAAAGCTCGCGAAATATGACGACAATGGCATGTCCGCATAAAATTTAAATTGCTGTCCTATATAAGAACACGTCCTCCCTCTTATTGACCAACAGCACTTGATGCTACGATCCTAAAGGATCCTCCAAGAAACTTATGTTTCTCGCACAGTGTCTGCAGAAAAATAATTCCACCTTTTCAACGAACATTAATACAACTACTGTTTCAAGATATATTTCTTGATTTCTTTAAGAACAGATTTCAAATGCATTTACATTAACAAGTCACGTGAAACGTAAGAATACATAAACTATATTTGAATTACAAATACATCGTTACAAAAATTGTTTACAGACTTTTTGCGATAGTGTCGTAAAAACTAATGCTTTCACTCGGTGAGATGAGACCACTCATCCTTTTATTAAAATTATGCAAATTTAGGAAAAGAATTCTTGGTAGAAGTATTCTAAATTCTAATACAAATGTGATTCTTTAAATATTTTGGAATAACGTCGATTCGTAAACCGACAACATTGTGTTTAATTATTTTTAAGAGCATGTAATCTGTACCTAAAGCCATGTTCTGTTTTAAAAATAATTAAAACAGCTGAAGGATTAAGGCGAAAAAGCAAACGAATAACGAGACAATAAGTACAGAGAGAGAGAGAGAGAGAGGGGGAGGGAGCGTACACATCGATTTTCACGGTACACTGCTTAAAACAATTAAAAGATCACACTTCTACGCAAGTCGTGCTGTACATTCAATATTTACTCACTGACTTGCTTAGCGCGTTGAAAAACAACAAATTTAATACAACTAATGTAAGACATATCGAAACTCACACGGATCAAGTGTTTCAAAATGAACCAATTTTGTATAATTTCTATTTTCGTCGAATGACATTTATTTAACCCATTCAAACTTGTGTTTTAATGTACGTGGAACTTAAATTATAAAATAAAATAATAAATGTCAACGACATTGCAAATAGTTTGGCACTAATGCAACATAGATAATTTCGAGAAAAAATGTTGCCGAGAATATTTGAAATAATATTTTTAACGTAAAGCACATTTATTTTTCACTTATTCATAAAGACTTATGCAATAACCTAAATGTTTTCAGCATTGTGTATTCACCTTCAATTTCGACTCTTTGTCCGATGAATTTTATTTGAAATTTGAAAACCTTGATAGAAGGTTCATTTTTTGTTTGCCTAAAGTATCATAAAGCTTGATTCGACGAGCGTATACTTTCCAGTTCAAACCTTTGTGAAAGATCGTACGACAAATGCAAATTTCATGAATTTTAGATCTTACTAAAATGTAAAATCGTTTATATAGGTCATCCCCTAATTATGGCAAGCAGTGGGTATTTACTTTGAACTTCGACTTTACGTACGATGAATTCGGTGGTGGAACAAGCATATGGCAAATACGAATTTCATGCGGATAAATTGCGTATACTTATATTGAGAAGAAATACTCATAATTAACACATTTTAATTTGTCATGCTACGAGTCTCTGGTATTTGGTAATGCTGATCGATTAATAGTGAAACGAGGGGATTCTAGTAGAAAGTAAATGAAAATTAGTTCTTGTATTTTTCAAGATGCGAATAACGCCTTGTTGCATACGCGAACACGTCACTGGCGCATTGCGGTAAGTACGCCCTCTATTTCGTAACCGTGGAAACGTTAGTCTATATAGTAAGTTTTACCACGTACATTATACATTCGTACTTCGGTCTTTTATTGTACACGACACGGATAACAAGTAAATCATCACAATGGTTTAACAAACAATAAAAAAAACTAGAGTTAATTACAATCAATTTTGCCACGATATAATGTTTCGCTTTAATGTATTTATCGCTCGGTTGCAAAAATACAATTGCGATAAAACAAATCGAATCGAATCAAAATATGATAATAAATCAAAAATTACCGTATGATCGAACCTTCTCGCATTGTTTCTACAAAAGCTGTACGCATAATGTGGACGTTAATAAATATATAATTCATTCAAGAAAAAACGAAGTTTATCGTATCCGAGGTTAAATTAATGAACTTCGATAATGTTTGCCTGATTACCGATAGCATTTCAAAGCAGTCTAATTCCAGCTGAAATTACCGACTCGTTCGAATTATTAAACAATTTAAATTTTGAAATGCCAGAACACGAACACCTTGTTTGGTACGTTGTTTGATATCAAATTCCACGATTTGATATCAAATTCGAGGATCATCAAAAATGAATTTCAATGCAAAATTTAAGGGTACGGTGTAACGAGAGATACGTGTTAAAATCTGTTTAAAGTCATCGTTTAAAACATGTCTACTTCCCACGTAAACAGACAGATCGTATGAATAAATATATTTGCAATTTTGCACGTGTCAGACGTTTGTAGAATGTTATTGGTAATGTTGCAACAGGTACAGTTTGCTCAATAATAAAATTGCTTGTTTCGCGAGGATGCAAGCCAGGCTCCCTTTAACCAGTGGAATCTAATCAGATATAAAAGAAATATTCTTGCGTGAAGTACATGAAACGCTCTTTACGCTGGTTCCATTACGCGATAAAATGTTTGCACGCCTCTTTAAATTAAAAGCCGTATACAGAATCAACTCGTACCCAAGAAAGCAGACGAAAACTATTTGATTCGTAAACTATACTCGAAGAATATAGTCGTAAAAGAATCGAGGAACGCTTAAAATATAATCATATTTCGATTCGTGGTTCGAATAAACTCGTTCAAACAGTCCACTGCATATCGATAAATCATTCCCACTAACCAGCGATGTATTCATAGACTGAGAGCAATTAACGGATCGCGTTACTAGACAGAAGGATGAACCAAATACGAAACTTTCGCACAGTATTTCATTCAATAAACGCTGTGCATTTATCGTGGTACGTATTATATTTACTTAACGTCTAACTTGTACGTCACATTGGAGCTTTTAAAGTATTAAATACCTAACGGAATCGTTCGATCGACTAGTTAATTCATTATTGATCTTCGTTAACGTGTATTGGAATAATTTTATCTTCCGAATATAATGGATGAAACGATAGGTAAGACCGATAAGATAAATAACTTTCCGTGCCGATATATCAACATAGATGCAATATCTAATCCGTAAGAGGTAAACGTATTAAATATCATCGACCAGATAACAATGTTGTAACGTTTGCAATGTATCGAGTAGCGTGGGTAAGGAGTTGGCCCAAGATAAAAATGTAAAATTCACTTCCGTCTACGCCGAACTTTACCAGAAGTCGTGGCGGGAATGCTATCGTTTAATATGTACGATCTTGATAGAAGTATATGTATAGTAAAGTGACGGCGATACGGGCGGACAGATATCGCAGGAACAAATGTATATCTTTGGCGGATGGCCAGGTTCGTTTCGCGAATACTTGTTTACCGCGTGCTAGAGAATGACGTAAAGCTTTATTGGGCTCGTGGACCGATCCGGGACACGTGACAATCTATGTAAATACATCAGAGTCAGTCGGGGACCGAAATCAAAATGACCAATACCGGCGCCGACAATATAATTCGTTCCTTCGAACAAACATCGACGGAATGCAGAGACGTCGAACGTCAGAGCTCTTGCAATAGTAGACTTTGATATTGGACACCGAAAGGACCGATGTTTATAGCCAGTTAGGCACGTTCATTGAACGGGTATATGCGTTCGAAGCACGTGCTAGATTGTATCGAATGCTTTCGAAGAACAACAGCATCCGATTATGCTACAGATTCGTAGAATAGTAATCCTCGACGGTCAACGATACAGCGAAGTCTTGCCCGCTGTGTGGACACCTTTATACGATCTTGATCGACGCAACAGACGCGATCGAATCAATACCAATCGATCGTTAATGAGATCTCGAGTGCCGTGGATCAATATTTTGCCAATTTCTGAACTAATTTAGTTCGAAAGCTTTTCGATTAGATCCTCGTAATATTTAATCTGCTGTAGCGTATTGTGATTTTAAACCCTTTCTGCTCTAAAATGAATTATTTAAAACTTACTATAACCTAAAACCTAACTTAGTACGTGAACAAATATATTTTGGACTCGATCGGTTGACTCGATAGAAAATTTTATACGCAGAGTGGCCCAGCATTCGCTACAACTGGAAAGAAAACGATTCTTCGTGCAAAAACAAATAAAAAATATACAATAAAATTTTGTTTATTTCCGTTATCGAGAAAAACAGCTTTGAAAATCTGTCGTATCTATTTGCGTCTGACTAATTGTAAATCTTCGACACAGCTCTGTATGCAGCAACGTGGCAGCATTTTAGACAATCACTCTAATAGAATTAACCTTACAAGGTAACTGTCTTATCTTTATTTGCGAAACCATCCTAATCAAACACAGTCTATACTAAAATCTATTGTATCGACACTTATAAATACGTAGTCAAGTGTATGCGAACACGACAAATTTTCAAAGTTCTGTAAATCTCTGTATAATGGATTTCAATAGGATGGTTTTGTAAATAAAGATAAGACAGTTACCTACTAATTGTCAAAAATGTTCAAGTTCTTTCCAATTGTTTTTAATTGTTACAATGACTAAGGACTCCTAGTAAATAAAAACAACTTAATTTGCCAAATGGCACTATTTATTAAAACGTTGATAGTACCAATTGGAATCACTGACAAGTGAAATTATGAGATTTGGAGTTGCTTGCAATGTGGCATTGTTGAAAAAGAAGGCTGATATAGTATTAATCATCATTGCTAATAGATCAAAAATGTTTGATTGTCCAAAGTTACTCCACATCTGTTAATGATGTCCAACACACCTTTCACATTTACACTATCTATACCAGCTTGTCTCTATATTTGACAAATAAAGAACATGTCCGAATGTTTTTCCAAGACTCTTCCAACATTACCACGACCCTCGAACTTTCACAACTGACAAATGAGTCACACGCCGAGGTACGAATGTCAAAATTTTGCTCGTATTTACTTGACTCATACTCTGAAAACTTGAAAACTCGTGCAACTCTTGCAGTAACGTATCAAATATGTATTCGCTTCAGAATTTTAAAGACAGTTGCAAACCGCAGACGATTTGTTCAAAAACACCCGAGTTTCATAGTCTGTCTACCCACTGCCAGACACGTAAAAATAAAGCGACACATCATTCTATTCCTCGAAATTTCCACCACAAAGTGTGTGTTTCAAAAAGATGTATTTCGAACATCTCAGAGTACATTTGGAAAAAAAAACAAAAGAAATCACGAGTATTCTAATATTGAAAACTTAACTATTCTTTTTTTTTCAAACACGTGCGCACAATGTACACAATTTAATTATATAATAACGATCTATCCAAAGGAAGTAATTCGTGCAAGCAACGATAATTATACAAGATCACCAGACAAATACGAATTCGAACCGGAAAATATCTATTGCGTTGAAACGAGTATACTGTTTGCAGTATCAAATCAAATGTCAGCGTGTGGTGAAGGCGTGTTACCATGTATTTGCTGAAATCACGGGTACGTGAGAAGTCTAAGCACGGATAAATACATTAATAATTACAATTAAAATCGACTTACTGTCGCTAACAAATGTTCCATCGCTGCGAACTGCAAACTCCGTCTACAGCCGAAGAACTAAACCGCCAATAAATAAGTTAATATTGCAACAGTATCGACGCTGTTCGCAAAAGAGAGTGCACCTCTTCAAATATGGGTCATGAATCGAACCGATTTAATAGTAGCACATTCATAGGCGCTTGTGAAAAATTAAAGCTCTCCTCAAAACTATGGATACCAGGTACGAACGTATCGTTCACACTTGTACATAGAATTGCGTTTAAGGTCAACGTATTTGCTTTCTAACCATGAACGTATCTCGCATATTAATTTCTCAATTGAAAACAGGCTGTATTTTTGCACCTTTTACATGCAACTTGCTCCAATATTATAAAATGTGCTTCTACCTAATTTATTCGACTGCTCGTTAATTTCAAACTGTTCGCCGCTTGAATCATCGAACATTTTTTCTTTCTTCTCTTCCTTTCTTTCGAGAAAAACAGTTAGCCGTTTCTAGGCGAGTATTTTATGCAATGTCTGAGTGAAACTGCATTTCACCGTATATCGATGTCCCCGCTTATCTCAAAACCGCCATGAGGAAATACGGACTTTTATCGACGGTCGAAGAAAAATATCAGCTTTGTAGATAAGTTCGCTCTTATTCCTTGCAAGCAACAATAAAAACGCACGCTTCGGCGGACGCTGAAGCAGCCAGTAACGGTAATAACGACAAACGCGCGAAAGAAGTGAAAGGTTCCTATTTCTTGAAAGTGTTCAAGTAACACTCCGCTCTCTTGTCATTCTTGATAGCACACTTGCGTTTTCTAGTTTAAAAAGTGAACCACAGTAATTATTTTCTCGTTACCGTGAATATAGAATGAAATTACGACTTAAAGTGAAAAGCTTCTTTCAACGCTTTTTCGTACATTTACTACTTGTGTATTTCAGATAATTAAAGAAATACGTTCTAAGGTATCGAATCATATTAATATAATATCTAGACCTTTTCTTTTCGATGAAAAAATTTTTCTTTCTTTTTGATGAAAAAAGTTCAAAAATTATTGATTATAGTAAGTATGCAAATCTAATTGGTAAGTTCATAAATGACAAACGATAACATACTTTAAATGTAAATTCAAATTTATTTGATTAAAATTCTCAATCAACGTTGACATTTGACAACGTTTTTTTATTTCAATTTATATATTTAGAATTGAGTATGTATTAACAGATGCTGTTTATGTAGTCACTTTCATTGACGAATGATATTTCACGCTGTAGGCTTTGGAATACAGCATTCAAACTACGACAATGATAATGAAAATTGTACAAAAGTAGAACAGCAATAGTAAGGATAACATCTGTGACGATCATGCTGTGGTACAGGAGCAAACGATTTGTCTCTGAGAATTATCGATGATGCTTTTCTATTTCTGTATTTTTGCTCTCATATATCTATTATTGATTGCTTGACTACACAATTACGAAAATGAAGAAAAACAAAAATAGAAATGGACGTAACTAACGATGACTCAAAGTCTACAATGCGCTCGATGTCGGCATGTCCCTCAAACATATCAAACTGGATACATAACGCATTTAAATAACAAGTATAAACGCTTATTCATATCCGAAAAAACTCCAATAAATTATACGAAGCAATAACCAATATCGGTGACAGAGTTATGCAAAGAAACACATATTTTAATCGAACATTTAACCAAAATGAATTTAAATAAATGTAAATCTCTTGTTTTCGTACAGCATGTATTTTACGTTCGAGCGTACAACTGAATTTATGTCGCCGTTAGAAATTTATGATTTTACTCGATTTTATAGCCGTGGAATATATCCACACCATTCGATATATGACATAACCGATTCTTTTTTCCCTGAAACCTGTTAGGGTGCGTCCAAACTTGAGCCAGAGTCGAGCCAAGTTACTTGAAGCCACATTCCCGCTTAGTCGTGTTATTTTTTTAACGACACAATTAAAAAGGGGATATAGATTAATAATTCCGAAATACGTATAAATTAATTATGAATACTTTAACATTCATTTATCTTATTCCAATCAAAAAAGTACCCTGTCAAAAAACTATTCTGCAATAAAAGACACGTGTTCCGTAACTGAAAATTGTTCGAAACTTCAGAGTTATGTTTGTATTTATTTAACTACCACTTATACCGATGAAGAACAGTAAAAATCCATAAAATACGACCGTTTTGCAAGCATAAGTGTGACTTTAGGTGGTTCGAATCGACTCAAGTCTGGACCCACCCTTAACGATCCAATCTCCTTCGCTTGATGGTAGGTGTAGACACGCGAACGTACACTCATCGACAAAAATAATACGTACCAACTCCTTGATACATACGGTGGTTCGTATTAAAAACAACCTTCGAGCATAACGATATCTAGATACACACGGTGACCCTTTACTTTCTATCCATTATCGTTCTACGGTGCGGAAGTGATTCTGAAAGTGAAATCGGTAAAGGTAAATGCCCTGATAAGTACACCGCTCGTAATAATTTGAAGATCTCGAAACTAGAGAATAAACAAAATATCAGGAATATATATCCGACTGTGAGGTTTGTATTGTACCTTTTCTTAATCCTCCAATTAATTTAACAGTACGTAACTTAAACAATACGTAGTACTATTAAATTTATCGTACTTAAAAACGACAGTGTATTGACATTATAAAACATATTTAAACGTACGTCTGTAAAAGAACAACCGAAATAACCAAAACAAGACGTAACTAGTTTAGTTACTCACGATCGAGGATCAAACGTATCGTTTTATTAGGAATCAGTTTATCATAATCTTTATTATGACAGTACAATACTACTCACAAGTAGTTTCTATAGAGATGTTTAAGTATAATTTATTGTATGTCGGACGATGAACGTATGAGGCAACTGTCATAGATAGTACAAATTTAAAGAGCATCTGAGCAACTAAATATACGGGCTTTAAAGAACACGCGTTGCATTAATACTGGTCAACATTGAAAGCAAACAGCTGACTCAAGGCTAACGCCCACTGACGTACGTTTCTGTGATAATAATGAGATCGCGTTTGAGGTAACCTCCGACCTACCTTAAACGATGTGACGAGAACACCAGATCTTATTTAACATCGAACAATCTCATTTTCCCACGAACAACATCAAATTACCTCGACAATAGTTTTGTTCGTTAAATTTTTCATCCTCGCGTTTCATAATTTCCCACGTAGGTATTAGAATGAGATTTAATTATTTAAGTAACTTTATTCGCGAAATAAAAGAAAAGTAATGCACGTAGAGATAAGGATTAATAAACACTGATTACGAGTAGTATTTCTGAGTAATCGAAGAGAACCGAATTCCAAGGTTAAAATAAATCTATACATACATGTAATATGTCCACTGTCGTATATTTAAAATACGGAATGTGGAAAAGATACTTGTCTCGGCTTTGATAAATTACTCTAGGCACCTAGGACATACATCTCTGCTTAAGATGCAGAGAGCGACATGTCTGTTACGTTTTGCGACGAGACGAAAAATAGAGAGGTAGTATAAGCAAACGATGTGGTAGGGATAGATCCTCGATGATCTTGAACAGTCTACCGAGCAGTGATCGCAACATTTATTACGCTAATCGTTTTTAATAAATGGAAAATGAAATTTCTTTTTATTCTTGGTAATTAAAATTCAGATTCCATTCGAAAGGTTAGGTTTGAAATAACATTTAACTGTTCCTACATCGACCCTTCACACAGTTTTGCAATAAAGACTTTAAAACTAAAAAATAAATTCTACTTCAATTTTTCTATATTTCACGTGCATCTATACAAGTATTAAACAAATTTTTGTCTTGGTTAAAATATTGAGTAGACATTTTTTTTTAAATCAATACTAATATACTAGCTATTTCAATTAATTGAAACCCCATGAAAGAACGAGTTAGAATGGAAAATTCTCTAGTGCAGAGTGCAATAAATAGCTTTTTAGTCTTATACCTAAGTGATTTTCCAATTGTTTTTAGTAATCTTAAAAAAAAATCTGTTTGCGATTACAATGTAACAATGAGTTTTAAAAATATTATTCTCTCCTTCGTCACTAGCGATCATCGCGTGAAAATGTTTCCGTTTTACATAATGTCCAATGCCACAGAAGCGATTCTGTTCGCTTTAATTGGCAAGGAGTATGAATTATCTAACGTTATTTCGGACGGAATTTTTTGGCATGATTCGAAAGCAATTTGCCAGCAATTAAAGTGTTCCTTCAATAAGCTCAGACGAGTTTTGACGTTAAGTGAACTGTATTGCTGTCATCAGGTGAGTGTCTGATTAATTCTCGTTGGCACGTAAGTCGATTATCCAACACGAGCCGTAAAGAAATTTGCATTGAGTATCGAGTATTCCACCGTAGATGTTTATTTCTTCTCGGACAGAGTAAGTGTTCGAACATATTTAAAAAAAATTTAATTCGTTTAGTCTATGTTACAATTACATGTAAAGCAATAACGTACGGAATACCACGATGTCCGAATATTAATACGAATCATCGAATACATTTCTCAATGTCGCGAATTGTGTTTAATTTTGCGAGTTGTAATTTTTAATACCGTATTAACTTGCTTAGAGTTATACAAATTATTTTGAAACAAGAACCAAAACTATCACTTATACCAGCAAGATGTTTTACGTCATCAGCATAAAGAAATGTAATGAAACGCTTTAATGTGACTTTTAATGTACAGCAAAATAACCAAAATGGTTTTATCGATCTCAGTGCGTGAGCTTGGGATTACTCTGTCATTCCAGTGAATACTGCAAAACGTGAAAGAGGGAAACTTTCCACTCTCTAGAGACTGGAAATGTACCGAAAGCGTTTGATGCAAATTTTCCATGGAACCCGTGGCGGTCGTACCAATTTTTCACTCCATAAATCTGACAACCGTTTGAATTCGTCACAGTTGAAAAATAATAAAAACAATCTCACAATTTCGTGAACGTTTCGCTAATAAAAATGTATAAGAAATATTTTCGTTTTCGATTCACATTTCAAACAGATATTTCTTTACGCTTTACCTAGTCGCTAACTTATTTTATCATCAAAACAACTTAACGGTTATGAAAAACGTTTTCACGATTTCTGTCACGAATAAAATTAGATCGTAGAAGCTGCTTTCGATCATGTGATTTTGCACGAGGAATACGTATGTCCTATACTTGGAATATTTCTATGATTAAATTCGAAGAACTATCGGATATAAGTGTCCAATTTTCTAAATACCCACGATCTATGTATTCCAAATAAATTATTTATACGGACAAAAAATCGAATGTTTCACATTTTTCGTTACAATCTCATCGTATGAACGATAAGTTTCCTTCGAGTTTAAACGCATTCCGTTTCGCTCCTTTGCGTAACAATTCAAGCAATAACGACGATGCTTTAAAGTGAACTGTCGCAAACGATACTACGAACAAGAAATCGTCGATAAAGATTTTAAAAACAAATATACAGGGTGTTCGGCCACCCCTGGGAAAAATTTTAATGGGAGATTCTAGAGACCAAAATAAGACGAAAATCAAGAATACCAATTTGTTGATGGTGGCTTCATTAAGAAGTTATTAACGTTTAAAGTTCCGCCAATACTGAATTTTTTTCTCGAAAGTGAGTAGGATTTCGGGGGTATGTCTGTTGACCAAAAATGCTTGCAATTGACCCCTGCAACTAAAAATAATTTTTTCAGAATTAATTAAAAATTTTTTTTTTCGTCGAAAAATTTAGGCACCTACCCCCTTTTGTCGATTTTCCTTAAAAATTCGTTTTTGATTTTTAATAATTTCGTTTGACGTCCTACAGAAAAATTGTCTAATACTTTTTTGTAGGTACCTATGAGCTCTACTTCAGAAAAAAGTTTCATTGAAATATATTCACTATTATAGGAGTTATGGCTGTTTGAAAATTGGACCATTTTTATGGGATTTTTCTAACATTACGGGGCCAAGGAACAACCTTTCCAATATTTTTATAATTATTACATATTCTACACTAAAATACGCGGCGTTTGGCTTGTTGAACATTAAAATCGTCCAATCCGTTCAGAAGTTATGATGTTTTAAAGATTCGCATGAAATTTACGGGAAGTATTTCTGGCCTGAAATTATATTTTCGGTTAGGAATTTTTTTCTCGAAAATGGTTAGGATTTCGAGGGTATGTCTATTGACCAAAAATGATTATAATTGACCCCTGCAATCAAAAATAATTTTTTTAGAACGATTTAAAATTTTTTAATTTTGTCGAAAAATTTCACACCTACACGAATTTTTTTCTCGAAGGAGGGTAGGATTTCGGGGATATGTATATTCACCAAAAATGATTATAATTGACCCCCACAACCGAAAATAATTTTTTCAGAACGATTTGAAATTTTTTAATTTAATTTTTTAATAACTTTTTAAGGAAGCCTCAATCAAGAAATTGATATTCTTGATTTTCGTCTTATTTTGGCCTCTAGAATCTCCCATTAAAATTTTTCCCAGGGGTGGCCGAACACCCTGTATATTTATGCGTTTAATGCTCGGTAACGAATACGCGTTAGTGAATCACGCAGTTCTTGTACGAATCGCGGGAAACGTCGATGCGACTAGTGATCTGCAATCGACCACGTGACAATCGCTGAAAGCACGTGCTCGGCATCAATTATCGTCGAAACGAGCGAACCGTCGGAGAAGGAATTCCGCACGCAAAGCCGACCGGTCGCTCGCGAATACAGATGCAAGAGATCGCGTTGCGGGTGTTTGCGCAACGCGAAGAAAGACACAGATCCAGAAAAAAGATAATTTTATCGCGCCACGCTGCGACGCGTTCTATACATCCGAGTGGAAACGAAGAAAAATTAAACGTATCATCGAGCCTGATCAGCTCCGATGTAGACCACGCGCGTAGAAAATCTAAAACAATATTGACTCCCGACCGTAGCGGAGAGAAATGCCTTGTTACATAACCGATAGGATCAACTCAACTCTGATGGAAAAAAAATAGAGAGAATACACGCTTTGTCCAACTAAACGCAAACTGCGGATACGCTCGCGCACCTCCGAGAACGACTAATTGGAAAAATTGCCGTGAATACCGTCGTTCTCTTAGAACTCCAACTTCGAAACGGAGTACAAATTTATTCAACAATGTTCGTTCAAATCTTGCATGGAATTTACTGGCTATCGAACAACTTGTAATTTTCAAACGGTTCATCGTTGATTTGAAAGATAAAATAAATTAAAACTTAATAGCATAACGATCTGTTTATTGTTTAAATGTAATTGTGAAATTAAATATGAAAAATTGTAACGTTTCTTTCGTTGTTCGTGCAGTTTTAAGTTAACGTACGGTTGTCCCGCGAAGCACGCGATCATTTTCGCGGGCTTTGAAAACGCTGCAAATTCGGGGAATGGAACGCGTTGAAGTATGCTGTATAAAGTTGCAATAAGTGACGGATTGCGATAACGTTACACGCTAAATTATTTGACTCGTGGAGGGGGCTATCAAGTGAGTCAAGACAGCACGTGTTGAGCAACTTTTAGACCACCAAGGCGTTTGAAGCGCAAGTAACAAGACCAATGATTACAACAGATTTCCTGAGAAGTTCTACTTATATGCGCGTGTGATCTCATCTTTGGCATCTTCCCGCAAGAACACTGGAAAATATATTGTGTAAAGCCAAGACGAGAAAAAGTTACGAAATCGGTATAAAGACAAACATCGCGTAGCCTTCAAACTTTCACCGATGTTACTTTCTCGTAACGATCAATATCGATCGAGTTAAAAACAAATTTTCTTAAATTTATGGAACCTCTCCGCCGTTTAATTAATTCCTCAAGTTTTTGTTCCGTTATAGCAACATTCTCTTTTTTTTAGTTTGATACTCGATTTTCGGCGAATTCAAAAAATTGTGCACGTTATAAATGTTATAAATGTAGAGATAATATTCTGATTAACTTTATCTTTGGAAGGAACCTTCCTTTATAATGTATCTATAATCGAAACTATTTGTGTCTAAAGCTGTGATAAGTGGAAACAATCTCGAACGGGTCAATTGTACCATTTCTTTAAAAACATTGAAAATGTTTCAAAAAAACCTTACGTTTCAGTCGAAATAAAACGACTACCTTATTAAAACATTATTATTATATTAGAATAAATGGACCTTGATACTCATAACAAGTACCCCATTGAACTGTTGAATGTTTCTATTTGTTATGTTATAATTTGAAAAAATATCGAGTATATCCCTAGACAGTAAACATGTTAAGTTACCATGATATATTCTTCTTATGAAGAAGTTAAGTTTTGACTCTAGCGATCTATCATCATCCACGTGACTGTTACAAAATTCCGAATCTCTGACCGTACGATAAATAATAGAGGGGTTTGCTGTGAATTTACGGCGACCATTTCGCCAAGTTGATCACAATAGATTCGTTAAAGAAACCTTGCCAAGGAGTTATCACAAGTAACGCACCACCGACGTTCGAATACAGCGACGACGCCCAAGACGTAGATGATGGCGAGCCGCATCGGCGACCCAGTCGGTAAATCCCCGTCGCCACAGTGTCTGCAGTGGCAAAAGATAGTCTCCACACCACCTCCCCAACGATCTTGTTACTCATCATTAGAACAAGGCGAGTACCTCGGCCAAGTAAAACGAGAGATGAGTTGGCGACAACGCGACCGACAAAGAAGGACGTGTATTAGAGTCCGACTTGCACATAGTGGACATTGAAATTACGAATCGACAGACGATGGTACAAACAAGAATCTCTCATAGCAACGTAGCCGTTAATATGTCCCATTACATTACACAAAATTTGTCTAATTTAGTTCCCTTCGTTTCTTACAGATTTCACATGTACAAGGTTTTCGGTAATTCCTGGGAAAAATTTTAATGAAAGATTCTAGAGGCCAAAATAAGACGAAAATCAAGGATACTAATTAGTTGATTGAGGCTTCGTTAAAAAGTTATAGAAACATTTCCCGCCGCACGGTATATTTTCGGTAAAGAATTTTTTTCTCGAAAGTACGTAGGATTTCGGGGGTATGTGTATTGACCAAAAATGATTGTAATTGACCCCCGCAACCGAAAATAATTTTTTCAGGACGATTTGAAATACATGAAATTTCAGGGGAATCATTCATTCGTGATCAGACATTATATTTTCGTTAACGAATTTTTTTCTCGAAACTGGGTAGGATTTCGGGGATATGTCTATTCACCAAAAATGATTGTAATTGGCCCCCGCGACCGAAAATAATTTTTCCAAAAGTAATTGAAATTTTTTAATTTAATTTTTTAATAACTTTTTAATGAATCCTCAATCAAGAAATTGATATTCTTGATTTTCGTCTTATTTTGGTCTCTAGAATCTCCCATTAAAATTTTTCCCAGGGGTGGTCGATCACCCTGTATACTACTATTCCTGTATCGCTTATATAACTTTGTTGTTATTAGAGTTCGTGTTTACTTTATTTCTAATTTTTTGGCCTCGCAATCGATTCTCGCTGACTTGCCTGCGTGTTCAGACAATGCGTACAAACAGAATTAAAACGTTAATCGTGAGTTTTGGTAATCATGTAACGGAGCTAACTATTGCAGAGCAAAGACGCTACAGCTTCTTGAAAACTGTTTGTACCGTTTATATTGCCTCTCTATTGGTTATATAATTGGACATTGTTCGAGTGAAAGAAAGGATAATACACTGATACCGTAGACTGTAAGCACACGTTTGGCAAAGAATTCTATATGGAGATACTATAAAACAAAAATATCGATGATGCTCGTATTTAACCCTCTCGATACTAAAGCCGCTTATAGTCGCTGGCACTAATACAGTAACTGTATACCGTATACAGAGTATGTACTAGGAACGTCTACAGACGTACATGGCTGAAAAATCTTCACCAGACAATACTGGTAAGTCAAGAGCACGTATGTAGTAAACAATATATTGAATTGAACAGAAAGTTCGTGCGTTGTTATTGTAACTAAATACGCAGTACAATTGATTTCATTTTTTGCTCTGTAAACCTCTTCTTTTGCTTGCACGTGTTATTTGAAACCCATTCTCTACAGAACATCTATCGACAATATTTAAGTACTTGGTCAAAGAATAGTATACAAAGAATGTATAAGGTTTCCAGCAAATCCGGATATGTCGAAAGGATAAGAAGATCAGTTATAAGACGTTTAGAAGCTCAGATTGAGATACAAGGTGGCCATTCTAAGCACTTCTTACGCGGTTAATTCGTATTCTGCGTATGAGTTTATCTATTTAGAACAAGATTCTAAAACTATTTCGAACAGCAAATGTGGGATATGACGTTAATCGATTAGCAGTAACGCGCGCAGAATCGTATCAAAAGAAACCCTCGCCTAACGCGTAGATAAAACAGTGATTCTGAGAATCCAGGATGAGAAAAAGGGGGGAAATCCGGTGACGAACGGTATAAAACATACGGGATTAAAGTGAATCCAATTTGAGCTCAATGCGAAATATATGCAACAAACGTGGCCCGATATGTATAAGTGCCCACGAGCACATGTGCATCATCTCCGATAGAGGTGACGGTCTTCTTTCTTCTACAACAATACCGACTAATTAACCGCCTCGACTACACGACCTTGCAATTAATCGTACTGTTGCGCGCGTCTTCGTGTTTGCTTCCGGCGTAATCCCTGATATACTGCCGATAGTGTTCTTAATTACAACCAGGCATTCCAAATTACGCTTTCGACGGGAGATGTAGAGTAAGTGTGTCCATGCACGTTGCAAGGCAATCTAAGCTCGAAATAGTTATAGCATCGCCTGCTCAAACAACATTATCGGTCAATAAGGGTTTAATGGAATCTTCAACGTGCAATATAAGTCTGCCACTCGATTAAAATGGTATCGTACTAACATTTTTATCGAACAAAGTAACCCCGATGGATTCAGCAATTTAAAGTAAAATTATAACCTTATCTTAAATTAAATTAGAAGTAGTTACATTACACATTTTTAGAATGTTCGTCCATTTGTTGCGAATTAATTTAAAATCTACCGAATCGCTTTTGATTAAAACACCACTAATCTGTTTCATACACGCCCGAGAACAGGATAGGCTATTTATTATCGTACCAGTACTCAACACAGATAAGTACTAAATAATTATGAAATTTAAAACGTACCCGTATCGTAGACCAAGTTAAAATATCAAGCTATACAGGGCGTCCCCTGGGTGAAACAACGAGTAGAAAGTAAACTAGGCTTCCTTTTTGTAAAAATCACCTCTCTAAAGATAAAACGCCTGAAATTAAACGTAGAAAAATACAGTATTTGTTTCCTGGCATCTTGTAATTGCTTTAAACAATGATCGATTAGGACACAGCTAAAAAAAATGAATCCTTTCTAGAGATACGTTCGCACGATAACATGATTCGTTCGATTGTAAAAGAATTTTATATAGTTCTTGAAATATGAGTGTATTGAAGTTCAAATTTGTTTGTTTTCCATTCATTAAATCATGGTATCACTAGACAAGTGTGTTTACCGATAAGATTTGTCACGTTATTTGCACGATTTAGGTTCGCAGCGACTAAAAGGTAGTTTCGTAGAATTCTATCAAATTTACATAACGTACTTGAATGTTGGATAGGCAGAGATTAAATTTCCACTTAGTGGAAATGTACGGAGAAAATAGGAATCGCTAAATATAGAAAGACAGCAACCGTCTTATGAAATGGAGTTCACAGAGAAAAACTTTGAATACACAATGCCACATATCATAACAGTTGCCAGAGAGAACTAATATTTCAAGGAAAACAGATGTTTCACTTCGTTTTACCATTTCTAATAGAAACCGTTCGTCCATTTACCAAAAATATGAACTGTTGATTAAATAACAGCGTTAAATACGCGGAAATCAAAATATTAAACTTATTTTGTAACCGTTGCTTTGATTCGCGCGAATTCGATAATAACGCGTTTGTTTCTTTTTTTTTACTTCGAGCAAGATAATAAATTCTCTAAAACAAATTTGTACAATTTTAAAGGCTTCACTTTTATCTGCAAACATTGCCGCATATGGCCTCATTGTATAATAAAGGAACGTAACAGTTTTGTACGAAGCGAATTTCCGCCAGCATGATTATAAACAATTCTGTCGATGATATCATTTAATCGCAGATGATACGTTATATACTTTATCGTGGTTATCATTATTATTACAAACGTAACAAATAATTTTTCCCGTAACAGCGCTGTGCTTTCAGCAAAATCATCTCTTCAGATTGTAATATGTTCAGCAGTATGAAAAAGAAAAACGGTATTCGTAACTTCAACGACTTCGAGCCTGCAAGCTGAGAAATAAAGACAATTGTTTTTAACGAAGACAAAACAAAACGTTTGCACAACGTAAAAACTGTATTTTCAGTTCGCAAAAGCAAGAGTGAAAATACAAGTACATTGTTATGAGATGTTTGAAAAAAATCCGTTCAACGTAATGTGAAAAGCAAAGTGATTTAAAAAAAAAGAAGAGCGTAAGTCATAAAAGAAGATGTTTGCTCGCATTAGTCGCGAATTGTGGCGACGATGACATCATTTTAAACGCAAATAATACTTTATTAACTGCATCGAGTTTTACATTGCTATTGTAGTACGGTATTACTGTAACGTACGCGTAAAATTACAAACGCAATTATACGGTCTCGTGAAAATTAACTTCACACCGCCAAACATATATACTCTGCTATTTGCGTTCCGTCCACATGCATTCAATAAAATAGATTGACACGATACGATCTCGTCGGCTTATGGTACTAATAAAGTCCGTTTACTCCGAATGCAGCAAGCAACACGGAGGACGTATAAAACACTGAAAATGAAAAGGAATCGCCTTCGAGGCTCGACGCGATGCCGGCGGAAGGTCTCACAATGCTTGGCACGAAGAATCCCATTTTTTCGAGTATGCAATACAGATATGAATGTCTAAATAAATATGGGACATGATATCAACGATTAAACGCTCGTAAGGACCGATGTAGACAAATCCCTAAAGCGAGGTACGAAACATCAACGTGTACAACATCGTGAGACGACGGAGATTGTCCTTTATCATCGATATCTTTAGACTCTGAACCCGATGCAAACTACTCTGCGCTACAATGAACGCCGAAACAAAAGATCCCTGACTAGAAACAAACGATGCAGGCAACCTTAAGATCGCAGAGTCCAACACACATGGATACCCACGGTGGGTATCGTCGAGTCCAAAACAGACTATCTTCGATCGAAGGAACCAAGGCACAGACAACCTCCAACTCGCGAGACGCGGTACACGTTGTCCCAGACTTGGAGTACACGGTGAAATTTCAGTGAAAAAGCCAAACAGTTCTTGAACGAACAATTTTCTGACAGAAGAATCGGTTATAAAGGACCTCGATCTCCAGATTCAAATCCGTTGGTTCTTTTCTTTCCGAGACCGCTTGAAAACAATTGTTTAACCAACGTCTATTGTCAGTATTGAAATACACTGAATATACCGAGACTTTTAAAATACTGGAAAGCTCTCTTGCATCAGGAATCGACAAGCTACTGAATAAACAGGAAGAGATTATTATATATGTAATAACGAAGAAAACATTTAAGTTGGTCCGTAATTGTTTTGAGAGAGAAGCAAAGCTGGGACGAAGGAGCGCCAACTTACTTACGACTGATCCAATAGTCTGTACCCGATCTTCCGAGTTCAGACTTTCTGTATTGAGTTCCACGAGTCCGAGATCACGCGTGTTGAGTTCATTGAATCTATAATAATCGATATCGAATGTCTCGAGTCCAGAGTCATCTGTGGCGTGTATCTTGAATCCGGACTTATCTGTGTCTCATGAGTCTGAGGTCGTCTGTATCGGGTTTATTGAGTCCAGGGTCGTCTGTATCAGGTCGCATAACATCGCGGTCATCTATGTCGGATCTCACACGTCCCGAATCGTCAGTATTCGATTCGTCGGATCTAGGAACATATAGTATCTGTATGGAACGAATTGTCAGTGTTGCGTCTCGCGAATACTTGACCGCGTGAAAATTTCACCATATACATGACGTTTTAAGTGTTTCTCGTGTCTTCTGCTCCGCTGGTTTTAGCAGTTTAAAGCGAGTCGTTACCGAGATACGTGTGTCTACTTTGAGGAGAAACTACGAATTTAGTAGAACGCCACAAGCATATAAATAGAAGAAGAATTATTGGAACATAATAACGAGAAAGGAAGAAGCAGAAGCTGCTAAAGAAGAATCAATAATAGAAATACTGCTCTAACAAGACAGTAGTGTACAACGAATGCTTGTTACAAAATGCACTAAAATCTGATTAAATTAAGGTAAATGAACTTTACAGAATTTGTTTTAACATGGTTTGTAAGTTGGAAAGGTTTCTCTGACGATCTACCGGCGAGGTTTAATCTGTGCTAGCACGTACCGATCCGTAAGTTATTAATAAACCAAAATTTTCTAAACAAAATTATTATACATTTTAAACTACCATTTGAAATATTTCTGTTTGAAGATCGTTATCGTTCTTTCTAGGAATAGTAATATGCAGAATAAATGTTTTAATTGATACATGTATGAAAACATTGTTTCGAGTAAATAATTATTGTCCTTGATTAAAATATGTCGGAAAATATTTCCTTTGTAATTGATTTTGTTAATTGATGTATATGATCAAGATAATTATACGAGTTTAACGCATTACTTGATAGATCTTTCGCAAAACAATTTTTCACTTTCCTCCTTACTTTATAAAGATTCTTTAAAGTTTATTCGCTGTGGTGAATTGATCAAGGTCTAACAAAGTATCGTAATAACGAAGTTAATAGAGTTAAGCATAGTAAACCAATAATACGTGTTCTCGAAACGCCAGTCTGAAACTTTGTATACTCTATCCTCAGACTCTCGTTGAAGTGATTTAATTAAGGAAATTTCGCCCATTCTTGCAATCAAGAACTATTAAACTCTACCAATTATGTGATAAGTATTTCACCTTCCCTGTGGTGGATTAATTATACCCTTTTGATACTTCGTAAGTTCTCGAAAAAGAAATGCTTCGACATTTTTCTAATCGCGCGATTCCCTAATTTATTTTGAAAAGCATACAATCGCAACGAACAGTGAAACAATTTTTTTGTTACAATTATAATTATTAATTTTGTTGTTAAGAAAATGCAACGAAAAATCACAGAAAACTTACCGATACTCGAACACGTCTTGACGCAAACAAGTATTAAATTTTATGACTTTCTCACTGGTACGTTCGATCTAAACGTTTTATAGATACGAAAATGCACACACGTGCATTCCCCACCCTCCAACGATATTACAAATATTTGGAAAATAGGACGATGACGTAAGTAGCCGTTACTAACCCGAGTCGAAGTGTTTGCATTGGGAACAGAGTCAAATCCGATCTTCCAAGATAAAAGCGAATCCACATAAATCATCTGCCGTAATTTGTACGTTTCATATTTATTAAAAAGGAATATTGGAGCAAAAAGAAAAACGATCTAAAAGAAAAGAGCTCAAATATCTTAGTTACTAGAATTTGAAAAACACGAATAAATAATACATATTTATATTTGTTCATTATAACGCCGCTTAAAAAATTTATTTTTAACTATATAAAAATATAATAAATAAAAAATGTTATGGTCATGTGCGGATAAAACTCAAGAAATACTGCGATAAAATCCATCGAGTCGACGAATTTTCAATATTTTTCTTGAAAACAAAGCCACGCGTGGAAAAATTTTATTTTTCAGTTTGTACAACGTAAGTAGTATAAAAAAGATTGACGAGATACGCCAATTAGTTTGAACACGTTTGGTAATATGAAATGTGTGAACACAGTTTTCTGTATTTGATAATTGTGCATTTGAAATACCGAAAAGTGCTTCGATGCTCTATACACTGTTACTTAAGGCGAGTTTGAGAAATTAAACTTCATTAAATAGAAGTGGAAAAACTTTTATTGCAACGTAACATGTAACACTCAGTGGCACGTATAAAGTTCATCGATCGAGACTTCGATTTACCCGCATATGTAACGGTAATTAACGCGGATAATTAATAGTCTAACGGCAACGTTCGTCAATCGTTCTAATGTGCACCGTTAAGTAATTACGAAAATATTTACACACAATTGGAAGCTTTATTGCCTCACAAAAAAAAAAGAAAATTTATTTGATAACAGTATACCATTTCTTTAATTTATTAAATATGCGTGATATTCTTTAGCATATTTCAAATCTGAAACATATGTTGTACAAAACTATTCGTTTTCTGAACAATTCAAAATTTTTATCGAACGACAAACTTGCAGTGACAAACAAAATTGATTAAATCGAGGAATAAAAGAAGAATGATTAAAATCACGAGATGAATGTATTATAGAAAACGTAACACTTTATGCTCATTCATACTAACTATAATGTAGAAAGTATTTAAAGAAAACGTCGTACAATGTTTACAGTTTTCTATTCTGCAATTTTTTCACAATGAAAATATCCTTTATCGCACAGAGAAATAATAGTTAATTTTTTATGTTAACTCGGTGGCTCCATTTTCTGTTTCTATACCAACGCAATCGTCGAACCGATGAAATTTCATCTAACGTATTCTATCTGTAGTAAAGATAATAGCAATAATCGTTCAATTATGATTCCTGAACTTCTTCACGGTTTACTTGATGTTTCGTTTATTTCTGACGAGGCGTGCGAAACTGTAAACATTGCGTCACGTACTTATTTTCTTCGCAGACTTTACAGATCGATTTTATAAGTGAAAATAAAATGTTACATTTTTAATAATATAGTTATCTTGTAATTTTAATTATCCTTCTTTCATTCTTAAGTTAAAAAAATTGAAATTATTATCGTTTCATTGCGAGATTAACGTCGCGTGTTTACACTTTTGCTCATCAATGTACGTACATAATATGTTGGCGTGTCGAGCAGTAACTTAAATCAGTAACTCTCGAATTACTTTGTACGTTGTAGTTTAAAAAAATCGTAATCATACCGTAAATATTCTTTAAAAGATCACGAAAAGATGAGAAAATACTTTGTCTCGAGGAAAAACGAAATAAATATTAGGCATGGTCATTTTGCTCATTATGTCTCTTCTGGCAATCGATTATTTCGATGTTTTGTATTCCCCTCAGAGAAAAAGATACGTTATAGAATAAGACAATGATCCAAAACGCATTTCCGAGTTGCATAAAAACTTTTGAGCAGCAATATGCACGGTGAACCATATAAAATGTCGCAAATTATTCTGTATAAAAATCAGAATTAAACAAAACTATATTTCTTCGTATTAAAAAAATGTGGAAGATTCGATATCCACAGCTACTCTAAAAATGATTTGGTAACAAACAATATGTACGTAAACACTGTGTAAAATGCTCTATGAATTTTGAAATGTAAAAATCATATTTTATAGAAAAAATTGTGACACTTTATGTAACTTATTCTATATAAATATACGCATGCATAATATTGCTTCAAATTTCTCTTGGACACATAATGTTATATATTAAATACGATACGTGAACGTAATCTTACCTTGAAATAATGCGTTGCACTGTAGACAAATTTTCTGGAAGCAATGTCGATAATTTGCGTAACAATCGATCCGGTGTTTGTCACAATAAATTTCGGTCGTCAGCTGCTTCCTCGATAACAATGAAATTATATAAAAAAGCGTTCGTAAGTTCGTTATACACTCACTAAGAAATTATCCACCACTGAACTCAATATGCTGCTGATAAACAGGTAATGCCGGCACAGTGTTCCCTTCTGAGATCGAAGTTAAGTACGAAATGCCCAGTCGTTTCAAAAAGACGTCGTGAAAACTAATCGTATGACTCGTCTCCCTTGTTTCCTCGACAATAATCGAGGGACAAAATATTTCAATCTTACGGTAAGTGATTTGTACTGCTCGCGTTGAGGTTAGGTTTTGCATTAAGTACGAAAATCATGCAAGCCATTAAGTGACGTTGTAACAGGCCCTATGATTCGCTAACGCATTAAACGCAGATTTTTGTCGCCGAGTTGCATACACTTCCTTCCGGTTTCCCGCATTTGGAGCACGAGCGAACGTAAACAATCGCGTGTTCACGAGTCCAGAATTTGATGAAAATATTACAGCCGGTTAGCATCACTCTTTTCGCCCGTTACCGAGAATTAAGATATTCGACATATCAAAACTTGCATACCTAAATACGTATTTAAACTTGTCCCCGGTGTATACGTTAGTCGGCAACACAAACGTGAAAGAAAATTATAACGACGATGGATTTGTTTTTTTCGGAAGTTTACGCTGCACCAAAGAACGCGCACAAATACGTTGAATTTGACCTCTTGCAATGGCGAGAGCCTCGTCTCCGTTTCTTCGCGGCAATGAACAACATTTATCGCTCGTTCGCGAGATCAAAATGCACACGCTCGTGTGACATCCGTAGAAAAAATCTTCAGAGTAATTAACACGACACGTATCTCTTTCCTTCCGATTTGTCATTCAGTGCCGGGGCCAAAAGGATGACACTTAACCTAAGCGCGTCGTGAAAATGCCAAGCGCTCCGTCGTCGTGTTTAGGGTATCGTCGTTTCTAACCTTGAAAATGTATGTTTCAACTTCGTGCTTAAATTTTACAAACGTAAGTACACAGCAAAGTGACGGGCATCGGTGATTTTCGATATCGTGTTCAACGTAGAAAGCCACTTGTCACGAAACTTTTTTTTCACGAACAATTTCAATTCTCGTGAATATACGTCGATCACTCTTCACACCGGACGGATGAATAAACCACGAAGTAAGGATTTTTTATTGAATGGCCGTGGCTATGGTGCCGCGTTATAGGCCGTAAAGCGGCCGGCACGCAGAAAACCGGTGGCAGTCTCGAGAAGCGCACACCCCCGATCGCGCATCCTTCCTGGAGCCCTGGCGAGAGCCAACTGCCCCGCGCGCTTGTATGCCGACATTCAAGGCGATTCCACAAACGACCAGCTGATCGAAGTAACGGCCTGGATATCCGACTCACACACCGGTTTGTTTGTTTGATTCGTGTAGCGCATGAACGCGACTTTCCACTATTAAGCACGTCGTTGAACGTGAACACAACCGAAAAACCGGCCCGTGGCACTCGGGGAATTAAACGGAAAAAGAGTAAACCGGAAAAGAGAAACGATGATCATGCGCCCCCCTACAATGTTACTGTAATTGCCACTTCGCATTGGCGAATTTTATATTCGATCGAAAGAGGGCGCCACTATCCACAATCGTTGTGGAAAATATACTGTTTTTATTACCGATATTACCGTTCAACTAATTGGAACAGAGGAAATAAAATTCTAAAATATTTATGCACATGAAAATTATTTTTTTCTATTACGATTATATTAATGACTGTCTACGTATATTATTTATTATCAGTACATAATAATCGTCAATTTTAAACTAATTGTTATTCTGCTGATGAAAATCATTGTAGAATATCAGTATGCTTAATATATTTTTTGTGTAATGATTTTATTTTAGTTCGTTAATTAGATAGACACTATTAGATACATAATGTAATTCATTTATTGTACTAATGTACAACGAAATGTAGACATATACAACAAGTCTAAAAAGTAACAATATGTATTAAAACACGATTAAATACACATTACATATTAACTCTTTAATGATTAAGATCCTTGATTAATGAAAAAAATATGCCTAGCCTGTGGGAAACTTAAAAATTTTTCGAAAAGATACAGCACACTTTTAATATGCTACAGAAAAGAATATAGAACAAACATTTACGTACCTAATTTATCGATTATCGATTTTTTTTTACAGAAGCTTCTAAATCGATGGACAAAAATGTCCTACAGGACGTTAAAAGATTTAAATTATATGAATATTTTTGTTACATAGATATTTTGAAAAATTTCATATTTCGAAATTTATTTTGATACAACAAAAATCATTCAAATACTTACGTCAACTTCATTTTGCTATAAAACAATATCGAAATATATTAAGTGCCTAATTTCTAATTTGTTATCGTTTACTAAAAGAAAATATCATTAAATGATTTATTCCCTATAAATAAGAACTGAATAAGCTTTCTGAACTCCATTATAACATTTAAAAGTTGTGTATACACTTTATAAAAAACTGTCAAGTAAAAGATGACTACTCTGTTCTTTTTAATTACATTAATCACACAATGTGTTATATAATGATCAAAGAATTACTTTGATAGAAATATTAATAATGTACATATAAATGACCACATCCGTTTTGCATTTACGCATATTTTCAATATTATAATACCATTTACAGCAGAAATCTTCGATTGTTTGTATGGAATAATTAAATTCCACGTCCTTGGAAAATATAAAATGCATATGAAATAAGTAAATATAAATAAATATAAAAGAGAAAGTGTCATTTTTATTTAACCTCAATTCGAACAGAGTCTTTTAATATATTTAAATTCTTAAGGTCCAATGTCCAAATTCACAAATGTTAGTGATTTAACATTAGTTAAAAGTGCGCAATCGTGCGTACACGTGGAATTAACATATGTAACGTCTATTCGTATGTTCATATAAACACAGTAAAAGTACCATATGAAAAATTCTGCTCACATTGTATAACCATTATTTGAATCACAGTACGCATAAAAACGTTCGTAAAGAAAAAAGAATTCTATTTTTTAAAAACCATTTCTTTTATAAGGTATATTTTATTGTAACATTTTATAGAGAATACTTATTTTCATTATTAGTCTTTTTACATGGGTGTATAACAATAATTATATATGCATTATGGCTATTCTATAATAATCTATTGTAAAATCAACAAATTAAGGTACATTTTATTTATAATAAAATGTGTGGGATTTGGGCCCTCTTTGGATTGGATGATCAGCCTTTCATCTGTATGTGTAAGAACTTTGAAAAACTAGTACATCGTGGTCCAGAAGCCTTTAGAATTGAATTTGATAAAGCAGTCAAGGTATGATTCTGTTAAAAAATTAAAATCCTTAATAAATAAATGTTTATAGTAATATAATAGAATACAAATATATTTTCATAATCTTCATTTACAGAATGGATTTCTTGGATTTCATAGACTGGCTATTGTTGACAATCTCCATGGAATGCAGCCCATGAGACTTTATAAATATCCACATCTTTTTTTATTATGCAATGGTGAAATTTATAACCATAAAGAAGTAATATTTATTTAACAAATTATTATTTTATTATTATTAGAAATTATTTTATTATTTTGGATGTAAATTTATCTTCATATAGATTGGCCAGAAATATGGATTTCAATACAATACTGAATGTGATGTTGAAGTACTAATACACTTGTATGCAAATAATGGTGCACAAAATGTAGCTAAAATGCTTGATGGTGTTTTTGCTTTTCTTTTAATGGACATTAAGAATAAAAAAATTCTTATTGGTAGAGATCCCTATGGAGTTAGACCTCTTTTCCGATTAAAATCTGATGATGGACAACTTGCAGTTTGTTCAGAGAGCAAGGTAACAAATCAGAAATAATTCAATTCATTAGTGTAAAACAAATACTATGTTAAATTATGTATTTAGGGACTTATAGAAATAACAAAACAAATATCATCAAAATGGATATTAGAACCATTTCAACCAGGTTATTATGAAGAGTATGAAATCTTAGACAATGGTAGAACAAAATTACTAACAAAAGTAAATTATTCTAAACCTGGAGACAAACCCAACTTTCAAGTTTATACTCCTTGGAATGGTCTGTTAAAGCATTTGAAGAACATTATTCATAAACTTTAAACAAGTAGAATAATATAATGTAATACATTATTTTTTTTAGCTTTGAATAATACCGATGTACATGGAAACATAAGAACATTACTTTCAGCAGCTGTAAACAAGAGATTAATGTCTGATAGAAAAATAGGATGCCTATTATCAGGTGGTCTAGATTCAAGTTTAATTGCAGCTCTACTTGTAAAATATGCAAAAGAGAAAAAATTACCATACAAAATACAAAGTTTTGCTATTGGAATGAGTGATAGTCCAGATAGTATTGCAGCTAGACAGGTTGAATAAAAATGAGTTCGTATAACATTATACCAAGTATTATATTAATATTTAAAGTATCAATATTTATTAATTAGGTTGCAGATTTTATAGGAACAGAACATCATGAAATAACTTTTTCAGAAGAAGATGTGACAGAAATTTTGGACAAACTGATCTACCAATTAGAAACTTTTGACATTACCACAATTCGAGCGTCCATTGGGTAAATTACAATTTATGTGAAAGGTATTTTTCAACATTCCGGTGAAACAATTTCTTTAATTTCAGCATGTATCTTATCTCAAGATACATTAAACATAATACAGAAACAACTGTAATATTCAGTGGAGAAGGTGCAGATGAACTGGCACAAGGATATATTTATTTCAGAGATGCACCTAATGCAATAGAAGCTCATGATGAATCTATTCGATTATTAAAAGATATCTATTTATATGATGGCTTGAGAGCAGATAGAACAACTAGTGCTTTCAGTTTGGAATTACGAGTTCCATTCTTAGATCTTCAGTTCACAAATTATTATCTATCACTGGATGCTGCTTCCAGGCAACCTCAAGGTATACTTAAAAGAATGTAATATGAAAAAATAAAAATAAAATTTAAACATAATATTTGATACAGGAGGGATTGAAAAGCATTTATTAAGATCTGCATTTGATGGTACCAATCTATTACCGTCAAACATACTTTGGAGGCATAAAGAAGCATTCAGCGATGGTGTAACATCAGCGAAAAAATCTCTTTTCCAAATCATACATGAAATTGTAGATAATCATATATCAAATAAAGACTTAGATAATGCACATCTTAAATATCCTCATTGCACTCCAAAAACCAAAGAAGCACTATATTATAGGTAAGCTTTGTATATTTCAAATGAATAATTCGATCAAATTATTATGTGGAATGTAAAGAACATATTTTTGTGCTTCAGAACCGTCTTTGAGAAATATTATGGTGGACAAGCAGAAAGTTTTACGCCATACTTCTGGATGCCACGTTGGGTAAAAGGAGTTTGTGATCCATCTGCACGATTTATTTCTCATTATGCAGCAGGTGTAGAAAATGATAACAAAGAAATTAAAAAGAAATGATTTTTATCTACTTAATCTACGTTTTCGATAATTATATAATTTAATCTAATAAAAGAATTAGAAAAATATTTCTTTATATTTTTGTACAATAAATTGTACAACAAAAAGTTTAATCGTTTGTATCTACTATTTGTACAAATAAAATTATATATTATTGCTACTGCTAAAAAATAACTTTGTAGAAATTAAAATTATACAATATTACAATTTTAAGCACAAAAAAAATGGTATACATTTTATACCCCTGGTGGGACTCGAACCCACAATCCCCGGTTTAGGAGACCGATGCCTTATCCATTAGGCCACAGGGGCGATTGGTAGTTTCAGATTATTTCTTAAGAAAGATGTACAAAATTTTGAAAATCCATTAAAATTAATTACCAAAATAATATCTATACAAAAACTAATTTCATAGTGCTTTTAGTTATTAGTTAAACACACGACGCCTATAAATACCTTAAAATAATAAAAAATCAATAAAACAGCTGTTACTAAACGTTCAAGATGGTGACACGAATTTTATAACTCCTCATCTGCATATTGTTTTATGTGCCAGAATGTACTTTATTAGGATAATTGCAATTTGAATTCCGATTAATATTCAGGTATTTAAACAGTAAGTACAGTTTTCCTTAATTGTACAAAGTTTGATTTAATAAAGATAATATTAATAATAAATACGAGTATACGTCATGCATCTGTAAATTGTGTTTGTTTTTTCGGTAATTCATAGATGATGTCAACGAGATACGTGTCTTTTATATCTGGAATAATAATTGCCTCAATAACATGGGCTTTCAGTTTATATCTATATTCAAAGCTATCTCAAAATGCTGACATTGTCAATCCAACAATGGTAATGTCAGAAAGTTCGAAGTTATTAAAAGAATCCACATTTGATCATAAAGCATTCAATGATCGTGAACTTAGACTACGTGATAATTTGATTTATCATCATGATAAAGAAATGCTGGTTGATAAAGGTGCTTATAACTTAAAAGGACCTAATTTCAAAAACAGTAACAAACTGTTACAACAATTACAACCTGTACCAGTAAAACCATCAGTTACTATAGGACAAGGTATTTTGGTGTTTAAACTATTAAGAAAAATAAATTTTCTTTATTTCTTAATTTATCATTTATAAAATATTAATTTAATCAAAGTAATAATTTATTTACAGATTTAGATGAGTTGGGAATGGTAAAAAATTTAGATGATCAGCGAAAACGAGATGAAGGATATAAAAATTATTCTTTTAATATTTTGGTATCCGATAACATTGGCTTACATAGACAATTACCAGATACAAGACATAAATTATGCGATGCACAAAAATATTCTAACAAATTACCAAATGTTAGCATTGTTATATGTTTTTACAATGAACATTACACGACACTTCTACGATCTCTGCATTCTATTATTGAAAAGACCCCTGCACATCTTTTACATGAAATTATCTTAGTAAATGATTGGAGTGATAGCAAAGCTTTACATGAACAAATCAAAACATATATTAATAATAAATTCGATGGTAAAATAAAGTTTTTTAAGACAGAAAAGCGAGAAGGATTAATCAGAGCAAGAATGTTTGGTGCAAGACAAGCAACTGGAGAAGTTTTAATTTTCTTGGATAGCCACATAGAAGTAAATAAAATGTGGATAGAGCCACTTTTGTCACGAATTGCTCATTCAAAAACCATTGTTGCTATGCCAGTTATCGATATCATCAATCCAGACACATTTCAATATACTAGTAGTCCTTTGGTAAGAGGTGGCTTCAACTGGGGTCTACATTTTAAATGGGATAATTTACCAGTTGGTACATTGGAACATGATGAAGATTTTATAAAACCTATAAAGTGAGATCATATATTTATATATGCATATTTATTTTAATAATGTTCTGTGTTGTATAAGTTGGTAATTACTAAATAGATCGCCAACAATGGCTGGAGGGTTGTTTGCAATGGATAGAGAATATTTTATAAAACTAGGAGAATATGATGCTGGCATGGATATCTGGGGTGGTGAAAATCTAGAAATATCATTTAGAGTAAGACAGCAGTTCACTTAATTACATAATTTTGTGAACTTATTAGTAATTTGTAATATCTTTCAGATTTGGATGTGTGGTGGAAGCATTGAACTGATACCTTGTTCCAGAGTTGGTCATGTATTTAGACGGCGTAGACCATATGGTGGAGATGATAAACATGACACTATGCTAAAAAATTCATTGCGCGTGGCATATACTTGGTTGGATGAATATAAAGATTACTTCTTAAAAAATGTTAAAAAAATTGACTATGGTGATGTCACGGATAGATTAAATTTACGAGAGAAATTAAAATGCAAAAATTTTGCATGGTACTTGAAAGTTGTATATCCTGAATTAACATTACCAGATGATAACAATAACAAAGTGAAAGATAAATGGGCAAAAGTAGAACAAAAACCAATACAACCTTGGCATTCAAGAAAAAGAAATTATACAGATCAATATCAAATTAGACTTTCAAATACAGCATTATGCGTTCAAAGTGAGAAATATGTTAAAACAAAAGGTTCTAAACTTATTTTAGCATCATGTTTGAGAATTAAGTCACAGGTAATGAGAATCAAATAACACTTATTAAAAATAATCTTTTTCTTGAACTTGCTACAATTGGTGACAGTATATTGTATTTAATTTGTTGTCATTTGTGTAGATGTGGTATGAAACAGATAAACAGGAATTAGTACTTGGTCAAATGCTTTGCATGGAAGGAGGAGAGAAAATACCAAAACTTGGAAAATGTCATGAGATGGGTGGTAACCAAGAATGGCGTCATAAAAGTGTTGTAAGTATTTATTGCTTTGTTTACGTAAATTATATTTATTAACACATATAATTTATTTGCGCACAGAATGGAACACCTATATATAACATGGCAGCTGGTACATGTTTAGGAGCATTACAAGCAACAAAAGGTGCTCAGGTTATAATGGACCTATGTACTAAACCGAATAAAACCCTCATTACATGGGATCTAGTACATTCCAAAATTATTCCGAAAGACGTTAGGTGACGCAAATAAAAACAAATGTAGAAATCGAACAAAAAGAATGTAAAAATTATGTTGATAGGAAAAAACAAGATGCGCGAAGGAATTAAACGCTTTAAAATTTTTAAAAACTCTTGTAATTCGAAGTAGCAGTAGATTACAAAAACTTTGATATTTTTATGTTACCTTTATATTATTTTATATTTAAAAAATAAGAACCATGACATGGTTCATAATTATGAACCAAGAACAATTGAAATTTCATTACTCGAACTATGTCGTCTATATTTTCTTTGCTTTAATTTATATATACTTATTTTGTTATTCACAACAATTAATTAAATACTTGAGAAGACATTTTTGTTGTACGTTTAACAAATAATAGAGCATACATAGGGAACTGCTAAGTTAAATTTTAAATACGAATTTTTTATGAAATGCTAGAGTTCTTACAACTTATACTTTTTCCTGAAATTAATTCTATCAAAAACAATAATGTATAAAATATATTTAGTTAAATATGTGTTTATATTTGTACATATATGCAACTCCTTTGTACTCATGTTTTTGTAAAATAAATTTAATGCTTAACAGATTTCGTTTTAAAATATATAATTTATGTAGTTTGAACAATACATATATCCTATGTACTGTGTGCTGTTGATAAATTGTTAGTGGGAAAAAGTACGAGCCTGCAAAATTCAAGCGAAAGAAAGGTTTGCTTACTCAGCACACGCATTTCTGCTGTTAGTTTAAACGGTCACTTTAACGGCGACTTTCTCCTCCTACTGGAAGCGGTAAAGTTCATAATTTAATCCCAGGAAAAGAGTAATTAGCAATTAATCAAACTGTGTAATAGGAGTGAGGGAAACTTGTGCATCGTATACCTCTTTTAGTATTCTGTGATCCAGATAACTTTTCAGTAGTTAGAATCCCATTTCATAGATGGCATCACGCAGGCCGATGATTGATACTAGAAAGAGAGAACAATAGAATATGTACAAAAACATAAAAACATTGTAGATCATTTGTATAAAACTCTATAGGTAGAAAATAAAGACAATAATGTAATGAAGTTGAAAATATTACGTTATAAATTAAAATAAAATTTGAAAGCGTTATTTATAAAGTATATTTAAAAGAAATAACATTCATTATATCTAAACTAATTAAAAAATGACAACATCAAAAGAATTAAATTTAGCTAGAAAAAGTCTTGTTGCATCACTTGGAGAAAACGCAAAAGTGTAAGATATATTTTAAATTTAAGAAATAAATGAAAATTACGTTTCAAGCTTGAAGCAATAAGTAAAGGTTATTCTGTAATTATTTAGAATAGTATAATTCAAATTTTATAGAATTTTAAATAATAGGATTTTTATAATTTTTCGATCAGAGAATTTTTATTTTATTTATCACAAAATGATTTTAAACTGTTGTTTACAGGTATTTTGAAAAAATGAAACTATGGTTTCAAATGAAAGTATGTATTATTATATTTGAATGTTATAGAGTTGTTAGTATTATTATTTATAAAATATTATTATTTCAGACAACAAAAGAAGAATTTGATTGCGAAGCAAGGAATATTATGACAGAAGACCAAGTTCATCTTCATAACGAATTTCTTTTATGTTTGTTTAACAAAGTCAGAGGCTTAGCTGCTGCTACACCAACTCGTAAAATAGATAGAGATAAAGCCATAAAAGAAAAAAGATTACGATTAAAACGTAAATACAAAACTGATAAAACAAATTTTGAGGTTTGTAAAACAATTGATGTCAACTTATTCATTCTTAATGTTAAATAATTAAAATAAGAGTTGTTGTGCTTTATGTTTAGCCTGCAGATATGTATGTTGAAGTACTGAGCCAAACATCATCACCTGTTGGAGATGAACCCATTGGAGCAAATCGTTCTAGCGCTCAAGAACTTGTATTACCAGATAGAACATTTGTTTTAGCTAGATTAATGCTTGCAGCATGGGAAAATAACATGGATGGAGCAGAAGAGAATACTGCACATATAGTTATAGCTGCTACACAAATTTTTTTGAAAAATATACTTACAGCAATATTTACAAGAAGAAAGGGATATACAGTAAGAGAAGGTTCTTTCATTTACAATATTGGAGAACCTGTACCTAGTTCATGGAAACGAAATTCTACTTATATATTACGATCATCAGACTGCACTGCAACAGAAATAGTAGATCCTTACGGTCAAGTACCTGCAATAAAACCAAACTTTGAAGAGGCAGAACAAGCTACAGCATTTGCTTATGCATGTTCTCCACAAACTATTCCACCTCCATTGAAACCAGTTAATGCAGCTGATTTGCAGTATACATTAAAGGTAAAAAAAGATAGTTAAGCTCTAGTATACTAAAATAATGTTACATATATTATACTTTTAATGTTTTTTGTATTCCAAACAGATGTACAAAAATCTCGTTAGTAATCATACTATTTATGCCACTAATATGGAACGTTTATTTACATATGCTACACATCCAACGTGGGAAGATTTTGAAGCTAAGAAACTAGTATGTCAACAAACTATGACATAAACACCTGTTTGTAAATAAATTAATTAAATAAATTGTTAAGGCGAGTAATTAAAATATTAGAGTACGTGTTAAGTTACAAGTTACATGTATTATTTATAATCGTTCCTACAAGATCACTCGACTCATATTACCACAACTTATCAATGTTTTTTTTTATAAAAACATAACCCTTTACGATCATATGCAGTGTGGCCGAATTTAGCAGAATTGCGTCCTTACGACCAAAGTATAAATTTAATACGACCGCGAAAGGTTAACTCGTAATCTTTATGTATATAAAAATGAATATCCTTTGTTAAAAAGAGTTATCTTTATTCATAAATGTTTACATTAAACAGTGATTAAGGTATATTATGAGTATTATATTTTGTTTTTGTATAAAAGTTTAATATTTGTAAATAAAGAAAGTATTCTAACCTATCATACAAGAATTTTTTAATTTGTTGCTTTTAGTTATCTGCACCTTTATAAATTACAAGATGAATATTTTTCATATGAGTAATATGAAAAATATTTTGTTCCATATTTGTACTGTTATATTGTTTATTTACATTCTTATTTGAAATTTCCCAGCTTTGGTAATATATTTAACACCTTTAAAAGGTTTATATTTTTCTCCATACATGTCTAATCGGTTAACTTTCAAGCCAGAAACTGCTAATTGATTGATTGTAAAATAAACCTAAAACATAATAAAGTGACTTTTTATTTTATAATTACATATATGTCATAATACTTTACTTAATGTATACATACATTAATTGCGGGATTAGACTCCAATATACTAGCAGAATTTTGGATAGTAATCTAGAAAAATAAATATATACACTTAATTTCTAAATGTTTGTTTAAAAGTTGTAGATTTTGTCATTATAATTATTATACCGAGCCTCTTAAATTTGGTAATTTAGAAACATCTATCCTCCCAATATCCCATAACAGTATTTTACTAACAGGATCAAAGGAATATTTTCCTTGATTTGGAGTAAGAGTACAGTTCAATACTATTTTTGGCATAGGAATTTCTAATGTGACATTTTCTACCTGAAACATATGTGGTAATAAAATATTACACTAATTTTTAGATTTTTGAGTACATACGATTTTAGAAAAATACATACAGTTCTACCAATAGTTTGTTTAGGTCCCACAGTAATATCTAATCTGCCACCTCCTGGTTCTTTAAGACTAATATTGTGTCTTACATATATTGGTATTGCTACAATACTTTGTGATCCTATGTGATAAGAAAGAAGACGAAAATTACCATCTGGTGGAATAAAAGACAATATTCGTTCTGACTGTAAAAGAAATATACATTTGATTCACTATGTAAATAATAAACTTAACTGAATTATGATTTACTCTTACCTCCCACCGTTTAAATCTGACACAAGGGTGAAAACTGACGTCATCAAATAATCTGGGATTCATAAATGAAAGTGTTAAATCTGGCATACCACTTAATTTTATACAACAGTCAATCTATAATTTGAATAATATTTTACAAACATTATTTTTATCAATATATAGAATTAAACTTAAGAACATTGTACAAGTAACACACATAGCCTTGAATTTCTGCAAACACAGTTGCTCCAGTTCTATCAATAATGGCATCTACTTCTTCTACAACATCAAAGTATGCTTCATTATTTGTATATTTAACACCTGTACGTCTCCAAGGAACATTGGACAATTGTCCACTTGGTAATGTTGCACTAACACTGTGATTTGGAAATATAATTAATATTAATGAAATATGTATTAGATATCACCTTTTGTTACCAATAAATAATTAAAATACTTGCTTAGACTTTCCTGTAACAGTATTCGCAATAGTTCTTAATATATTTGGTGGTTTAATAAGTTCTTTCAAAATATTAGATTCTGTAGCTAATGGAAAACCATTGTCTAACATTTCATCCAACAATTCATACACAACCACATAATTTTCTTTTATAATAGTCTCTGTACATTCACTAAAATAATCTTCAAATGTATCTACTACTCTATGTAAGAATTCTATTACAAATAGTGGTGGAACTGTAATAGAAAAATGTTATTTAGGAAAGATCTATCAACTGCAACAACTTGTCATTTAATGTTTAAAAAATACCCTCTGTCATGCATACTGCAACAAAGAACATATTACAGCGATATATGCTAATAAGATAATGATGGGGTGTTGCTATTACGGGTGGTGTATCTTCAGGAGATAAAACTCTTCGCTGCTGATCAAAAAAATAGTCACATAGTGATCGTGCAACAGCACTTTTCCAATGTTTCTCCATGAACACATCTCTAAACATGAAATTAAATACTTTTATTTTTATGAAACTATAAAACCATTTCACTAATAAAATTTGTTGTAAATAAAAGTATTTATATTTAACATTAAACATATGTTATAATAAATACACATGTATATTTCTAACCAAATCGTGTCAAATGTCACAACTGTTTTAATTTCTGTGTCTTGATGCTTACCCTGAAGAATTGATAATAAATAGACTGTGAATCATTTTTTAAAACAAATTATTTGACACAGCACTATCTTGAACTATCCGTTAATTTAATTTTATTTCGATATTCTACATTCACTTGACACATACCCATGCGTACGTCAAATATATATACTACTACTGATCACTACTGATTACAATAAACCTCCACGTATAATCTAGTACATATGTAACAATGCAGATATGATATTTTCAGTGGCTTCAACGTAAATAAATGTGGTTTAATGCATATTCTTTCCTACAAAATATGGGTAACGAATAATAGTACGACGATAGACACTACATTGCTGAATCGAATGAATTAATCGTTGATCTGGAAATTTTTGTGACGTGTCATTAATTATCTTTCACCTTTACTTTGTATTTTTGATACTATTAACCTGATGATGGATGAAATTTCGAGCTGGGAAGGAATAGAAAATGACGGTAATCTATTTCGAATTATTTTTTAAATTATTTGTTAATGTTTTAAATTTATATTTTGTAGAATTCTTCAAACAATTTTTTGGTGTTGAATGTAAAAAGGCTGATATTAGTCAAGTATTATCAGTAGCACAACAAATAAACAAATTAGGACAAGGTAAATAAATGAATTGATGTATGTAATGCATAATGCTAATATGTTATATTATGTATTATGTTTATTCTAGCTATTGAAATATTAAATACTGAACTGCAAAAACAAGTATTGGCAAATCACAAAGATTTATTATCACAAGCAACATGGGTTGAAAAATTGGAAGGTGTTCTTTCAATAATGCAATCTCATGTTCAGGTACATACAACATTTGTAGGTGTTAATAACAATAGTATATTATCTTTTTACAGCTACAAAATGAATTTTTACATTTTAGAGTCTTTTATCAGCTACAGAACGTTTACGTGGAAAAATTGTTGATCCATTCAACAGGATAGAGACACAAACTATTGTTTTAGCACGACTTCATGAAACTTCTGATTTGTTACGTAGAGTAGCTAGAATGCAACATTTATCAAAGCGTTTATACTCTCAAATGACAAATAATGTACAGGGGCCTGATATCATAAAAGCTGCTAATAGTCTACATGAACTTGGTATGTTAAATTGTTATTTAATGTGTGTCATATTTTGTAAATTTACAGAATATAACATAAACAATCTTAACTTGTAGAACAATTAATGATGGATACAGATTTGAATGGTTTAGATGTTATCGCGGATGATCAACAAGCTGTGAAAGCTCATAGAACAACAGTACAAAGAATAGCAACTCATACCTTGTCTCAAGGTTTACAAATGATGGACAGAACAAAAGTACATAAGTAAACATTACTTTTTCAAATAAAACATTTTTCAAAATTTAATAGTAAATACAATGAACAGGTTAGTACTGCAGTACAAGTGTTTGAAAATTTAAGCATTGTAAAGGGGGCTGTAAATAATGTTATGGATTCTGCTTTATCCGAAATTGAAAAAATTGCTACAGAATCATTAGATGTGTCTTTATCAACAAATCAAGAATTTGGAAAAAAAGGAGCACCTGGACGGGCAGCTATTCCTTTTCCAGGATCTTCCGGAAATTTGCGAACACGAATTTGGGAAAATCTTGAAAGACTCTTTCAAGATACTCTTTATACGCAATGTTTACAAGTAATAGAAAAATACTTATTTAAAATTTTATATTTTTAAATATTTATTATATTTATTATTTCAGATTGAATTACTACAAAGAATACTATTAGAACATCATACAAAAGGATTGGATGAACTATCACAAAAATTTTGGGATAAAGTGAATGATCTACTTTCTAAAGTATTAATTGAACGTGCTCAAGGTAAATATTAACTTTAATCATTTTATTTAAATTATTATTAATTATTAATAATTAAATGTTATTTGAAACATTAAAATTTAATAAAAACTATTATAAAAATGTTAAATTAGTAAAAATAAAATTATAGTTCAAAAAGTTATTATTTTGTATTTTAGGATCATCGTTTGTAAAACAAGCATTAGAGGGCGAATATCCAAAATTTTTAAGAATATTTCTGGATTTAAGTAAGCGATTAAAAGAAAGGTCACAAAGCATTGGCATTTACAACATCAAGTAAGTAGGAAGATATTTATATTTAATTATTTTATTTTTACAAAATAGAACATTTATTGTTCTCTTTAGTCATAGTGTATTGTCACCATTTGAAAATGCATACTTATCACGTTCTGTATCGCGCTTGTTGGATCCTGTACACACCATGTTCTCCGGAGAAGGATTACCTACGCAAGATGAAATTGATAGCCTCATTCGTACAGTGACAAAGTAAATTAAAGAATGCATATTATGTTTTATTTCATTTTCATATATTAAAAAAAATATAATTTATTATTTTGTGTCTAGCGAATTAAGTGTATCGTTGGTTGATGATGGTCTTTCAATAGTGATTGCCCGTAATGTAGGCAAGGCTATAAGGCTCTTTTGCTTAAAATGTGAACAAGGATTACATGTAGGCGCAGAAGCTAGTCAAGTAATTGATTCGCCTACCACTATACAACAGACAAACGTGTCGCTTGCAAACCTACTTTATTATCTTTCTAGTCAAATAAGTCGTGTAATAGCAAATCTATCTGCTGGTTTGCCAACTGAAGGAAGTACAGTAATTTCTATAGCTCTTAAGGAAACAGATACACTGACAAAAAATATATTATCACCATTATTGGCTTCTATTAATAATGCCGTTGAAAGTATTATCTTAACTATGCATGATGACCCAGAATTTCGAGAGTAAGTAAATATAACTTATTTCAATTTTTAATTTAGATTAATATGTTTATTTTTCTCATATAGTACGAGCAGCCCTTTAGGAAAAGAAATTAACTGCTCACTCTACATGCGTGAATTACAAGGATTTATTTTACGTTCTGTGAATACATTTCTTGCACCATACAAGAACCAGGCCGTTGTCGCTGATTGGTAAAAAAAACTTCAATTATAATGTTGTTTGTTGTAATTATAATATAGTACTGATCTATTGATTATTATTTAAGCTGTAAGACTGTTGCTTCACGGTGCATCGAACTATTTGTAAGACACGCTTGCTTACTAAGACCTTTAACTGATTTTGGAAGAGTGAAACTTATTGTCGACTTTAGTCAGGTATGTTGTTACAATAAAATATATAGAAAGAAAATTTAAAATTAAATTCGTTTCTATTTAGATAGAAGTAGCTGTTGCTCCATTATCTAGAAGTGGACAATTGGGATCATTGGAGCAACAACAGTACAGAACGTTACGAACATTAAAAGCATTGCTACCACTTAGTCCTGAAGAAATTGTCCAGAAAGTTTTGGAAGGAGCAGGCGAAAGTGGTGTACCTCCGTCCCTCGTTCTTTTACATTTATTTTCTACAGCACCTCCCGAACTAGTATCACCGCATCAGGTAAGGAAATATAAATTTATATTTTAATTAAAGCATTAATTTAGTTTATAAAAATAAATAAATGAAATTATACAAAGTGTTTTACAAGGAATAGGTAATCTAATAACCTAAATTAGGGCTGCTGAACCAATGGCTCATGGGCCACACGCTGCTTTTCCCCCTACTACTTAACTACTCCCACCACTATGGCTTGTGTCATGCGCGTAATAATGTGATACCGGTATCTAAATATACAAGATCCCGGCACAGTCATTGAGGGAAATTGTCAAACTAATGATGGGGATAGTGTAACAATGACGAAGAATATATTTTTTAGCCCTGAATGAAGGAGTTGCTATACCAATGATGGGAGTAGTATAGTAACAGTGGAAAATAAGTTCAGCAGCCTTGCTCTAAATCAAGACAATTGACTTTAGTTTCGTTGATGTCTCCATGTAAAACATAAACGACGCGCAGAGAGATCCGTAAAATTGAGACTTGCTAAGTTATTACGTGTTCGTGTAGTCTACGCATTTACAAACTTGAATTAAATTATGATATATTTACGTCGATATTAAATAATCAGTATATTTAATAATTGAACAACTATTTTTTTAATCATCATAAATACATAAATCACGTTTTAATTTGAAATAAAAAATACACCATTAAAGGAATACTACTTTTCGTTATTTTAGAGTGCAAGTTGGTCCACAGCACGATTATCTCAATGGATGGATAAACATCCAAATGAAAGAGATAGATTAGCTTTCTGTAGTGGGCCATTGGAACGTTATCAGTTAACTGTTAGACAACATAATCTACCATCGTTTCACCCATTATTTCCACTAATGAAAAAATTGACTAATCTGAATGAACATTAAAATTTGTAAAGTTTGTATTACATATAATACTATGTATTTTATTAAGCATTTTACACGTTTCTAAAAAATAATATTATTAGATTCTGTATAGATAATTTATTAATATAACGTAACAAGAAAATACATTTAAAGAAAGACATTATTATGAAAATAATAGTAAATGAAATCATATTTTCATTAAATATTTATTAATTTCTGAATAGACACTGTCCTGTACATGTATATTCCCATAATTGCTATAATACTCAAGGGTATTAGCCAATTTGAGGTATATATTTTTGGGCCTATATATGTTGCTGGAGTACCAATATTATTTTCCTTCTCAATCTACATTAGTGAAAATGACATTTTTTAAATACAATACATAATATGAATTCAGTATACAGTACGTAATTGCATATTTACCCTTTTAGAAAGTGTTTTTAATTGTATAAGTTCTTTTTTAAGAAGACCAAGAGTTGTTCGGACTTTCTTAAGTTCTTGCGTATAATTAGATATTTGTTCTGTAGTTAAACATATATTCTCATTGTATGCTTTTGTTAAATTGTTATGAACATACTGAAAGCTGGAGCCTATAACTGCAAGCTGCTTAGCTACTGTACCTAAAGAAACTACACCATTATATATCCTGAAAATACAAAATCAAATTTTTATTAATCAATTCAACAAAATTGTAATATCATATAATAAACATACGTATAGGGTAATGACTTATCAATAGCACCAATACTATGTATGCTCCACTTTTTTCTATGAAATTTATGGAGGTACTCTAGAAACTGTATCCTATGCGCACTAATTTCTATTCCTAAATGACACAAATCATTTTCAGTTAAGTTTAGAAAATTCTTAAGACTCGTCTCTTGGAAAATATGAGCATAATTTCCTAAAGCCATCCCATTTAAAATTGTATACACATCACAATCTATGGTCTGATCACTTTTACTGATTAATGATGGAAACATATCCTTCCAATCATATATTTTTGATATTTCAGTAACATTTATTATTTCTTCTTCATTAAAGTCTAACAATAACAGAACCTACAATAATTACATAAACGTTATTTTATTATTTATACTAATACTTTAACTTACCTTATTATGTCCTTTTAAAGAAGCTATATCCTTAGCCGTTAAATTTCGGTAATCAGTTAATGTAACATCAGCTCCATTTTCTAATAATATTTTAACTGTATCTGGTTTATTAGCTATAGCTGCATACATTAAAGCCTATAAATGATCAAATATATGCATTCTTATGGATCATTATTATATTAATATGGTTTACAAAACTTACTGTTTGTTTTCTATTATCACATAAATTAACATTTTTTATGCATTTTATTAATTCTTGTATAAATTCTGGTTCCTGTGATGTACAAGCATACATTAGAGGTGTTTGTCTATACAAAACATTATAATTTTTGAATTACAGAAGATGCAAATACAAAATCTAAATATACATTATATATTGTTACCTTTGTTTACTACTAGTATTTGCATTAGCATTTGCTTTTATGAGTAATGTTAAACATTTTATACGTTTTTCTGTTGTGCCTTCAATACAATTGCATAAAGCCATTAATGGTGTATATCCATCTGAAATACATTATTTATTTAAAATTGTAAAATATCATCAACAAAGCATTAGAAAATGAAAATATAATACCTTTATGCTTATTAACATCAGCTTTATTTGTTATAAGATATTCAATTATATCTACTTGAGCATATGATGCAGCATATAAAAGTAGGGTCCATCCAGTATGCAAAAATTCATTTACATCATGTGCTAGATATAATTATAAAAAACTATTAACAAAACATTTTCTAATTTTTAAACTACAAATTACTGATATTATAATTCATGAATGTAAGGTAATTACATTGAAGATATTTGTGAATAATTTGTAGGTGGCCCATTGTACATGCATTTATCACATGATATTCCAAACCATATTCCTCATCATCATCTATATCTTTAAATGGATCAAATGTATCTATATTCTGTGATAAAGAACATTTCTGTGAACAATAAGTAGTTACTTTAATACCACATGTACAAACATTACAGTATGCTATAATTATCTTTCATCAATTATGTTAAATTTTTAAAATTTGAATTAAGCATATTTTTCCTATTAATTTTATTTTTAAAATACTTCTATTAAGATTTATTATTATTTTTATTACTATTATAATCGATTAATAATAAATCAGTATGTATCTATGGGTTATGTATAAATATCTTTGTACCTTTATCGAGAAGAAGAAGTCTCCGTCCTCCAAATCATTACCCGGTATTTCAGTATCTCTTGTATACATAGTTTTAATTTTAATAATGTATCAATAAATTGAATAAATATATTTTCCTTCTACAAGATGAAATGTAAACATATATCATATTTAAACTGACTCGAACGCAGTGTGGCCAGATCTGGCATAATTGAGTGCATCGACGTTGACGTTAGTAACGACGAACTTTCTTAGTGTCCAACGGAGTGATGGGGAAAGCCGACATATCTTACCGCACAAGCCACATGTTACGCTAGGTCAGCACCTCAAAAAGTTATAATGTCTGTATGTTTAAAACATTATAACTTCTGAACGGATTGGAGGATTTTAATGTTTTAAAATGCAAACAACGCGTATTTTGGTGGAGAATATGTAGAAATTCTATTATATATCTATAAGTATTCCATTATTTCAAATAATGATGATTTAATTTCATTTTAATGGACAATTCGTCTATCAAAGTTGCACGATGTCATCTGGGTCTTTCTCCATGGTCCGTCCTGCTTGACCACTACTGGAGCCCCCTGGGGAGTTCGCGGGAGTTATCCCTCAACCACCAAGCAAGACGGACCGTGACGCGAAATGAAGAAATTAACTGAAAATTTACATTCAATCAAGATTTCCGAAGATGGTCAAAAAAATGTTTTACGAACAGCGGTCAAAGGACAACCCGGGTTTCTTTGAAGACGAAGAAAATCCCATCTTTGGGAACAACACTTAAAAACTGAATAACTCAGAGACTGAACATCTCTGTTACGGAATAACTCCGGAATAAAACTGAACATCCTATATTTGCAATCCTATATAAAAATATAATTGACAAAGGAAAGGGCTCCCATTCACGAAGTTGCATGAGGTGTTGAATAAGCGTAACATGTGGCTCGTGCGGTAAGTTATGTTCGTCGTTACTAATGTCGACGTCGATGCACTCAATTATGCCAGATCTGGCCACACTGCTCGAACGTATTATTCACATTTCTACGCATGCGTTTTACTAAGCATGATGCTTAAAGTCTCATACTCCATTAGACGCTAAGGAAGTTCGTCGTTACTAGTGTCGTCGTCGATGCAGTCAATTATGCCAAATCTGGCCACACAGACCTCATACAGTGTGGCACATGTGACAAGTGATGACAACTGTGAACTGACAAGACACGTTTTGTTTCTGTTATTCATAAACTTTAACGATTCTTAAAAATATGTAACCAGCATTGAATTTACAGTAAGTTATATTGTAACAATACAACATATAAAATTACATTGTTTAAAAAATTCTTTAAAAAATACATTTCTGCAAAAAATATAAAAATATTTTGTACACAAAACGATATCCTATGACAATAGTGATTCAACTTGTATGTGATATGTACATTTCTTTCTTATATGTGATACACACAAAATGTAATAAATTGCAATTATTGATTCTGTTATATATATGATCAGACATAGACCAGTTGATTTTATTACAATATATATTAATTAAATACTTTAAAAAATATTTTGATGATATTGTGAAACTTCTTGTATGCAAACAAATTTAAATAAGCTTACGTATTTAAAAACTAGTAAATACATACTATACATGTATAAATTAAGTAATTTTATGCTTAAATAACAACAAATATTATAGCAATGTTCTCAATAAATAGACAATTTTTTATAATTTTATAAAAGTAAATTTAAGAATTGAATGGAATATTATAAAGGTAACATAGGTATGTAATTTATAATTACTACAAGTCATGTATTTGTGTATATATGATACATACTTGAGGGATGTATATGTACTATTTTTTATGATCTCTGTTACGCTTAACCTAAAAGAGACAGTCACCGGACACCTGTCTGAGGGTTCACTTCTATTCTTAATTTCTCTTACACTATATACTATCATAATTACAATTTCGTGAATATTTGACAGTTTTATCAACAGTAAGTAACGTATATAATTTATACAGTGTATCGATATCATTATCGGAATTAAAATAATATATACATTTATTGAAATATGTGATTATATTATTATATAATCTTTTATTTTGTTAATGATAAGATCATTAATTTCACCTCTCGCAAGCATTAAAAATAGTACAACAAAATATACATATAGTGACAGAAATGGTAAGAAATATACAAATGTACAGGGCTGTACGCATTGTTCGGCGATCTCGAGTTATCCGGAAAAAGGGCGAATATTTGCGGGAATACTTAAATTGAGTAATTCGAATTCAAACACATATGAGATTCATCATAATGGTTTATTTAATTAAAACAACTTGTCTTTGTAATGTATTTGCATTTTAATAGATGCATTCCGTACTCGTCGCATTCGACTTTGATCATACGATTACCAATGACAATACCGACGTCGTGGCTCGAAAGCTGTTGCCCCAGGAAAAATTAACAGACAGCGTGAAGGAATTGTGTCGTTCTAGCGGTTGGATTGCATACATGGCGAAGATATTCGAATTGCTACACAGCAATTACATCGACATAAAACAAATCGAACGTGCTATTGTCAATATACCTCCTGTACCGGGTATTGAAAAACTTCTAAGAGAATTACACTCCAATGGCTATGAAATTATTATTATTAGTGATTCAAATACATTATTCATTAGTGATTGGTTAAAAAGTAAAAAATTAGATCATATTATCGCTCAAGTGTTCACAAATCCCGCGAAACTCGATGATAACGGTGTAATACGACTAGATATGTACCACGTTCAAGATTTTTGTAAATTAAGTACTGTTAATTTGTGCAAAGGACAAATCTTAGAATCTTACATAAAAAAACGGCGCGATGAAGGAGTACATTTCGATCGAATAGTATATGTTGGAGACGGAAAAAACGATTTATGTCCAATTTTACGTCTTTCTGAACGAGATTTAGTATTTCCACGTAAAGATTATATGCTCATGAAAATCTTAAATGGTACTGAAAATTATGAAATTCCAAAAGTAAAGGCTCGCATATTTCCTTGGAGCGATGGCATTCAAATCTTAAAAAAGTTACAGGAAGAAATTGGTTTATCTCAGTCTTCTTTGTAATTTTGAAAAATAATGTTTTCTATTTACTTTTATTTAATGTGCTTTATAATTACTAGTAATAAATAATTATAAGTAGCGTATTATTACAATTAATTATTTATAAGTTACATATCCATTATGAAAATATATTAGTGATCAATAATGTAATTGAAAAGTATAAATGTATCTATGTATATAATTTCCGCTTTTATATTTTCTTTAACCTATAGACAATTTCAAGCGTAATAATAGATATGAAACGATATTTAGCAACAATTAAATATAATTCGATTATGTTCAAATGCAACAACTCTAAATTAGTACACGATTTTGTATAAATATATTTCAAGCAAAATATCATACAACCCCAATTAAATTTTCCTTTACATTATTATTATTGCGAAGTACAAGAATAAATATAATAACTAAATAAAACATAAAAATATGATAATTATTTGTATATGTGATAATTTGATTCACGAGTACTAACAGAGTGATAGTCGTGCGAAGTTCAACAATAATAATTGCTGACAGTTAATTTCGTAATTATTCTAGTAGTATATAAATTTAAAACTTATGTATAATTTTTATTGTTTTATTACGAAAGTTAAATTTGATGGTATAAAATTTTGAATTATAAGGTGCGCGCGCACTTTTAGGGTTAGGTTAAACTTATGACGTGCGCGATACGTATAATATAGCTGTGCGTCTCTAACGTTAATTATTGTCTTATTATTGCTTTCGGGCGTCGACAAAAGTTTTTCTTTTATCTTGATCACGTTTTGTTATAAAACATGAAAGTATGAATTGACAATTAATCGTGATTTTATTCTGAAACTTTTATTCATGAACCAAAAGTAACAGTACATGAACTACAAGTTTGTGCGTCAGCTTTGGTAAGCAAATTTAGATTTTTATCAAGTCTAGCGATTGTAATTACAATTACAGAATAATAAGAAATTGCAATATTGACAAAGTAAAAGTATTTATTCGTCACTATTGCGATATCGTTACAATCGAAGTAATTTGTTAAAATAAATTTCAATTGCATAATAACAGCAACAGTTTTGGTAGTTTTATACTTGAAGAGTTAATGGTAATGGACTACTGTAACGCCATTTATAAGCAAAACTACGAATATATGTTACATAGAATTTTTAATACGAAGTTACAATTAAATATCCTAAAAATCAAATCTGCAAATAATCGTATAAATAAATATAATGTTTAATTATGATTCACTTAATAGGATAAATGCTGTTTGTTTTTGTAATGCTTATATCAATTTCTTGAAGTTTTATCATTTTAAGATTAAATATGTTTCGTAAAATACCAAACGCAATACCACCTAGATATGTGATATTTAAAAACCATTCAGGTATATATAAATGCGTGAATACGTTAAATAAAACTTCCAAAAATATAGGTGTCCATAATAATATTCCGGATAATAAAGATATTTTTATAGTATTCAAAAGCTGTAAATCGTTCTCCATTTGTTTTACCATTTTTAAGTACATCTTTTTTCTATCATATTCAGTACTCATATATTGTTTATTTCTATCATTGTTGGAATCTTCATTATATGTTTCTGATTGTTCCAATACATTCAAATCTTTGTTCAATTCTTCAAAATTTCCATTTGATTGCATAGCATCTTGTTTCGTTTCAGAAACTTCTTTATAATCTACAAAGCTATTGAAACTTGTATCATTAATATTTTTAACAAAATTGACATTGGATTTAATCAATAACATTTCATTTTTTACTTTTAATCTGTTTAAAGCAATTTGACAATTTAGTTTGCCATATTGTTGTAAGATTGAAGAAAATAAAATCGGCAAGAAGTATATTACAAATATAAGTACAAGTAAATGTAATTTTAAAAATTGAGTTGATATAAAACATATATGTGTTAAAGTTATTTTTGATGTATTATCATTCTGATAAATAGTAATTTCAATAAGTGATGGCATATTTTGATGGTCCACCGTAGAATTATGTTGAAAATTTTCTTCTGTCTTTTTATATTTCTGCTGTTTCCTATTATATTGCTGATTTTTATTTAATTTATTTTGCATAGTTGTATTATAAATACGTTTAAGTATTTCAATATATATTTCATCATTAGTTATTATTGATGCATTATGCTGCATAGTTACTTCTGCAAGTTCATTCGCAGTAGTTTGAACTTCTGTAGGTTGAAAATTATCTGTATAAAATTTGTCAGATTCTAATCTTTCAGTGATATTTGTAATTTCATTTTTTGAATTCTCTTTTTTTATTAATGTGTTTTCTGAAGAATTTAACACTAAATGATTAAATAATAATAATTTTTCATTATAGCCATTTGTATTATTCTTCGGTTGTACATAATTTATTAAATTTGTACTGTTCTTAGTATTTATTATATCATAAGAGTTTTCATACTCTTTGATCAATGTATCTTTTGTTGAATTTGTTTTAACATCAACAATACTATTATTATAATAATTTCTAATAGTTGTATGTGTATTAAATTGCAAATCTTTCATTGTATCAAACAAAAAAGAGGTATTATAATGATTTGCATTGTAAATATTATTTGATACATTGTCTGTATCATTTAATACAGAATAAATAATTGTTTGTACTTTAGACACTATTTCATTCACTTGTGTATTATTTGAATTGAGCGAGTTTACTAAATCTTGATTATCAATATAATTCGTGTATAAAGGTATTGTATATATTTCAGAATAATTTTGTGGAATGTTTATAAATTTAATATTGCTATGACAATTGTAAAAAAAAAAATTATTTTCAATCAAACACTTTGTGTTTTCTGCATTCTTAATGTAACTTTTTTTGTCATATTCAGTTAAGTAGAGAATTCCTGTAACAAAAATGGGTATGATCCATTGGGTTATTACAAATACACTAGTAATCTTTTTATTATCTTTCTTCATTTCATCACACTTGAAAGCTTGCAAGAACTTTCTTTTATTTTGTTCCACTGTTGAAATATTTGTGTGTTTTGTTAAGTTAGATTTTGAATCAAATTGTATTTTATCATATTCAACTGTCTCACATTTTTCCACATTTTGTGATTTAGATTTATTTGCAGTATTCTTGTTTTCATATGTTTTTTCCATAACACATTCTTCAGATTCAAGAAATTTGAAACATTGATTTTTAAAACCAATTACATTCAAATTGCATTGAACAGAGAATATCAATAAAGAAACAAATGAATTCGTAAATGGAATAAACAATATTCCATACTTTATCATTACATCTATAATGTTACATTTAGAAGTTACACTAAAATTACTTTGATTTATAATATTATTAAAATTTTCATGAATCCTATTGAATCCATCTTCTTCATTTTTTTCATTATCATCTTCTTTGTGCCAGATACTGTTATTTAAAGGAAAGATATATGATTTATTATGATCTAAATAAGCAATATTTTCCACATAATTTACAAGTAGTATACTTGATGTAAGTATAGAGAATAACACATCAGATATTGAGAAAATATATATTGGTGTATAAATCCAGTGCTTAAATTGCTTCCTTAACATTATCACAATTGTAATAAAACTGGACAACAATAATGTGTATGCTCCTACACTGAGAACTATAAAATACATAATACAACACATTAATAATCAACTCAACTCAAAACTTAAAACTTTTTGTGCTTTTGTTTGTATTTTGTATTATAATTGCAGAGTTCATAAGCCAGTTTTGAGAAGTACAACTATTCACATTTATGCTTCATGCAGTTTAAAAAAGGACTGTTTAGACAAACTGTTGCATGTAGGTATTATACAGTGATAAATTATGTTAAATATGGGGGTATCTAAGTAACTGTTACACATATTAGATATTACAATATCAGAGTATGAGGGTACATTGATTATTTATCTATGCACCAATAAATGCAGGTACTGACTGTATTTGCAGAATAAAATACTCATGCATTTAGAATATTTTGTATTTATTAAACAAATTTTAGCACTTCTAATGTACAATTTTATTAAGTAATACAAATTGTAATAGACGCATTTAACTACAAACATTCACAAAGTGACTCCCTTGCTTATTCATCAATTTTGATGATATTTCTTAGGTTTATAGAATGGCCAAAAATAAAGAATATGTTTTCTCTTTTGGCAGTAGTAACTCAAGTTTAAGAGATAAAACTACCCTCCAAAGTTTCAGCTCTTAATGTTATTTTGAAAACTATTAGGGAAATAAGAAAGTTTTTTATTAAATTCTTTATAGTTTTTGTTGGAAAATGTCACCAGTAAAAATAAATTAAAAACTTAAAAAATTACTCTTCAACATTTTCCACAAAACAATGAGTAAACTTTGTTTAATCTGCATTCACAATTAGTTGTAAGTATATTTAATTTTTTTTTTTATATATACACAATGTTTTTCCTTTAAAAAATCATGTAAAATGTTTTTAAACGACCTTTTTGTATATCATAATTTTTAAGGTAGCATCAGAAGGTTAAAACTTTGGAAGATAGTTTTACCATTGCTAAAAAAGATACATATTTTTTATTTGTAGTCATTGATCAAATCTGTAGTTCTGTAAAGATAATCAGGAAGGAATTGTTACAACAAACGTATTTATCTAAATTAATTACATGTTAGTTCATTATTTATTTTTTGTATGTTCTAGTGCTTATTTACGACAATGTCTATACGTCGAAAAACTGATCCGTTCATGACACAACGAATATGGGATGCCATAAAAATAACTGTACATCAGAGAAGTTTACCTAGTAATGAACGTATGGTACGTCACCTAGCTCGGGTTTATGGAATTACTGAACAAGAAGCTCAGGAAGAATTAAACAAAGCAGTCGGTGACGGACTTGTACATTTAAAGAAAGTACCAACCAAGAATGGTATAGAACAAGAAAGTTATAAACTACCAACAGATATCACATTTAACGATGGTCATGACTGGTACTGTTGTAAATGTCAGAAAGCAGGAATAATGGAATGCTGTCAACAGTGTTACAGAGTTTACCACTCTGAATGCCATGTGCCTAGTAATGTTAAATTAAAAATATGTAATTTCTGCGAAGTAAGTATATAATATTAGAATTAATCTTTTAATGTTTATATATCAGTAAAGTAAAAATAATTGTTACAGAGTATAAATAACGACACATACCCAGACAAAGTTGATCTCAACCACATTCTAAGCTTCACTTGTGGACATTTGAAAGCAAAATTGCCACCAGAAATTACAAATCGCACTATCGTTTTTAACAACGATCCTATTACACCAATTAATAAATATTCAGGACCAACTTGGATCAGTGAAGGTGAAGATGCATGGCGACCAGGTGTTCTTATAAAACACCATATGGACTTGGCAATAATGGATTCAAAAATTAAAAAAAACGAATATACTACTCTTGCTGAATTTGAAGCTGATGCACATAATATTTTACATAATATTATTGTGTATCATGGGGGTATGTAATCGCAAGATATAAGTTTTTGTATATAACTAATGGTAATGTTGTAATTTTAATATGTATATGTAGCTCATAGTGTAATTGGAGAAATGGGTCTCACGATGTATCAAGATTGCTGTTACGACCTTCAAGAAATACGACGTTGTGCTGATTGTTATAGAATATCAAATGAAAAATCTGAGAAAATGTGGTTTTGTATACCTTGTAATCCATCTCATCAGTTAGTTTACGCAAAGCAAAAGGGATACCCATACTGGCCAGCGAAAGTAATGCAAGTTAATGGCAACATTTATGATGTCCGGTTTTTCGGAGGTCATCACATGCGTGCCAACATCGAAAAAGTTTTCATTCGTCCGATTACTGCAAGTCTGCAAAGTTTACAGGTAAAGATAAGTTACAAAATCTTCGGGCGTTCCACGCGAAATTGTCACGCGAACACTATGAAATTCTCGGTTTAGGTTACACGCCATTTACAGTGTATTGTATCACTGACACAATAGAAGAGAACAGTTGAGAGAAAGCAATTTAGAAATTGTTGTTGCACTTAGGTATATTATTATCTTAACAACGAATTCTTGCATAGCCTTCGGAAAAAGGAAAGTGGAAAGAAATGAAGGTATGCACATACAGTGGCCTAAAGTGTACAACTAATTTCTGACCACTGTGTTTCATTGTGCAATCAGAAGAAAATCAATTTTCTTAAAGCGTGCACAATTTACCTTTCATAGATAAAAAGATCCACTGCTTGGAACAGAGCATTTGAAGAACTGAAGCATCATCAAAATTTGCTGCAAAAGTTGGGCAAGAGCATCGGGGAATTGGACATCAGCGACGATAATGAGGGTCCAAAACCGACAAAAATCCGAAATATTTCATCAGATTCGAAAAATACGGCGAACAATTCTAATCCTGCGATACAAGTTTTTAAGGACTTAAGAGTTAAAGTTGAACGTCTCAGCTCAGACGGTCACAGTGGTCTGCCATCAATTCAAGAGGAAAAAGAAAATGAAGACAAATCGGCAATAAATAAAGCTGGCAGCGAAGAAAGACAAGTACCGTGTTTGCCCGTGGCAGAAGATGAACCTGCAAGAGAAATATCTAGTACCTGTCCTCAAGGTTTGAAGAAAGAAGGCTCACAAGAGGATATGGTTACATCTAGTTCTCAAGAACCAAGATCCAAGTGTGTTCTTGTCCAAACGGAACAAATACAAACAGAAGCAATACCTGCAAAGGTAAAAATATCTGAATCTCACATTACAAACATACAATCATTGTGTATTTATTTATACGATATCGCGAATTTATAATATAATATTTTGTAGATAAAAAGAGAACGCAGAACTTCTGAACAACCTACTACAACAGCATTAGAAAAATTACGTCGTGAATTAGAACTTGAAAAATGTAAAGAATTAGAAGAATTACAAGCTGAACATGCTAAAGAATTACGACAACTGACAGATAGACATCAACAAATTATATCAGAAATAAAAAAGAAACAATGGGTAATTATTCTTTAATAATTTTCTTATACATATAATTTTTATACATGTATTATGGTAAATGTTATAATTTCAGTGTTATAACTGTGAAGCTGAAGCAATATACCACTGCTGTTGGAATACTGCATACTGCAGTACTGATTGCCAACAAGTTCACTGGCAACGTGAACATAAAAGAGTTTGCAGACGTAAACGCTAATTAATAATGGATGCAATAAATATTCTCATCAACTAATGAGTTTATGGAAAAAATTAAAACAATTACTGTGTTTGTAAAAAGAAAATACTTTGTAGAAGCACATTAATATATTCTTGACACCAATTTGACATGTCTTTGTAAACTTTCTCCTTAAGTGCTAATGTTTCTAATATGTATAAAAACAAATGTTTAAAGACTGTCTTTATTTTTCCTATAAAATCTGAATTATTATTAATAAGAACCTTATTTTATTTGATATTCAAAGTACAGAAAACCAATAATTATGCATGTTTTTAAGAGATGCTATAGGTTTGTAACAAATAATTTTCTTTTTAGACATTTCTTAAATTTTTATTATCCGATGTAAAGCATTTTTAGACGAAACATTAGTTGACATCTGCTGACTGACATATTCGCATCTTTTCTTTTTTGTTTTTGGTTTGTTGTAAAAAAGAAAAACATGAATATATTTAAAAAACTAGTTTCTAATTACTGGTGTCTGTTTAAAAAGCTCCGTAATGTGAAATAAATACCAATAACCAAAAATACTTTTTTATTGCAATATGGTTGTCCTTAGTATTATATTTGAATTTTTTAGCATATTAATTCAATGTCTATTTGTATAGATTATGTATCTATACATATTGACGACAGCAATATGATTTAAAATATAATATACGTAAACTAATTTATTTGATTCTTTATTTTTATAAATAATTTACGTAAAGTTGGCAATTAAATGAATTGAAAACATATTTTATATATATTATATTAATAACAATTGCATAATACAACTAGAGATAAATACTTATTTGATCCACAATGTATAAGACATATTAAATGTAAAATTATGAATACATTCACTATTACATACTGAATTTTTATTTGTAACTTTACAATACACATCAAAATTTTATTTATCGAAGTAAAAAGATTGATAATTATATAACATAAAATATGTGTATAACATTAAAACATTAGAAAGTACAACATTTGTATACAAAATTTTACACAAAAACAAAATATTGCCTTTCAAATTAAAATATACCATGTAGCCCTATATGTCCTTAGATAAAAATTTGTTTATCGATATGTGTAATGATATTTTCAACAAATCTCGTTTTATAGTTATTATTTTCCTTTGTGTGAAATATTGAATTTTTGATAAAAAGTAAATTTCATAAAGAATTACAAATTATTATATGTATAATATATACGACATAAATCTAAGTATTTTGAGTAGTTCGAACTTCATCGCCTACTACTGCTAAAGCCATTCGACCTTTGTCTGTACTTTCAGTTACTTGCACATAACTTGTTGTATCAATGTTACTAGATTTTAACTTTTCCAATAATTGTAACTCTTGAGGTTCTAGTTTCTCTCCAAGCTGTCTTAATGCATTTAATACCTCTCCACGTTGATGATCGCTACACTCCTTGCTTATTTTCCCAAGTTTTGTATCATAATCAATTTGTGTTAAACGTTCTCTAAGTTGTGTTGTTTCTCGTTTACCAAACATTCTTATAACTGCAGGTGTTTTGAATGCTTCACTAATTGCTGCTTGAGTTGCCTATTTATTCAAAATTGGGAGTATATTATAACTAACATATTATTTAGTATTTATATAACTATGTACATTTTAATCTGTAAATTGTTTATAAAATTAGCATATATATGCTTAGAACATACCAATTGTATTGCACTCAATTCATCGATTAATGTTGTATTGCCAGATAACATTCTTTGCAAACTTTCATTAAACTCTTGCAAATCTTCTTTTGTAAGTTGCATAGCTTCTTCATAAGCAGTTGCATCTAATAAATTTCTATTAAAAGCAGAATTTCATAAATTTATATATATATATTATAAAATCCAAAACTATTAATATTGAACGAATCTCAGAGAAAAATAATTTTTCTATTATACCGGTTTTCTTCTATATCTTGCAGTTGCTGCACCAGTCTATCCAGTTGAGTCTCTAAATTCTTTTTTAACTTTTCAGTTTCCAACTTGCCGTGAGAACTCATTTTCGAATCGTAAAATAGGAATAGTTATGGCGAACAGAGAAGACACAAAAGTAAATTTTGATGATAGAATAAAAAACGAGGTTACAATAAAATAAATTTAATAATATAGTTGGAAATATATACGACGAGATAATTTTGCAAAAAAGGATTTTACATCATTCCATACTCTTATCGTATTTCTTTCTTTAATGTATATTTATTTTACAAGCTTGCCGATTGGGCTTCTGTAATCAAGAATTTCATTAACGTGTGTTTATCGTGTAATTTTAAGACGTAGAAATATAATGATAGTTTAGAATTATATTTTATTATAATATACTAACGTAACTTATTTTTCTGAATATATTAAACTGTTGACATAATTACGGTACAAAAGAATATACATAATACGTAAAGGTACGTAAAGGTAGATAAGGTGTGACTTTACATACTGACTACAATATTTATGTGCTAAATTTTAATATTACACATGTAGTTAAGCTTGTACATTTGTATATGATTGTTATTTCAAATTTTACATTAAATGTTCAATAAATACATTTAATTTTTAATATATTCTGTTTCAATGATGTAATCACATCGTATCTAAATTTATAGTAGCATGGAACACTTAATACCTATATATATTTTATAATTGGATAATGTATTATCTATTAATATAAAGTGTAGTAAAATTCATTTACGTAGCTTAATTATAGCTTTATTCATCGCATGGCAAGTATGAACAATAAATAAAATCATTCGTAAACAGTAATCGTAAAATATCGTAATATGCAGAAACATTTAAAAACTTTTTATTAAAGGATTTTTAATTTTTTTCATACAGTTTTGGACATGTTACTATTTATATAGTTGTATAAGAATTTAGATAACATGACCAATGAAACAATTACTTGATCGACTCTATGTTCATTATATAGTTCGTGCTAAACATGTGATTGGTTGCTGCATGATTTTGTTCACTGCATTACCACAAATTCGATTATATCGTTTCAAAAAACTAGTATATACCTTTCATATGGATTAATTAATGTGCATTTAATGAAAATTGATTATTTATCAATGATTTTTTTTTTCATATTTAATTTTTCTATTGTAAAACGTTTAATGAATTAATATTTTTGTATCACCATTAAGGAATGTTAGACGCGAAGAAATGAGAAGAAAGGCGTGCTGTGGTTGTGCTCAATGTATGGTGCGAGTCGCTTCTTTTTTCTTACGCGAAAACAAGTCATCTACTATTTGTCAGACAATTTACGCAACATTTTAGGCAGGTAGAACGGCGTACGGCGTACGGTTATTGACGATAATAATCTATTAGTACTACGAAAAGAAGTACGTGACCGTGCGCAGTTGAATACTGCAACCGCGCGCGAATCTTGGAAAAGAAAGTGATAAGAGCGTAAACACTTTCAGTCGAATGAACCAACGGACAAAGACGACGTGTAGGACAAACGTAGGTACAATTTACCAGCGAACACAAAGGAAAACAGTGTTATTTTAAGATAAGTGGCGTAGAAGAACAGGATACGAAGTGTTGTGCATGAATTGGTCAGGTCTAAAGTGCGCGCGCGTGTAAACGTGCCATCAGTTTCGTACGGGTGACCGAACGCTAACCATCATTTTGTGTACGTTGGATTTCTCAGCGAAGTTTGTTTGAATAAGAAACCTTGCGACAAAAATTACGGTTACCTACGTGCGTGAGAAAAGAACGTACCTATGAGGACCTCCGAGAGCCACATAAGGCAACAAGCTTTGAAGATAGTGGAGAGTTTAAAGAAAGGAGGCCTACGCCTGCGATGAGCATGCCGACGAAAGGGAAGCATCACCACCTGCCCCATCATCATCATCATTCGCAACAGCCCCACCATAACCCGCCTCAGCATCAACCTCAACTTCTAGTGAACGTCAATCAACAAAGTGTTCATTCGCCCCAAGCTTACAGCACCGTGGTTACGGCTAACGCACCGCGCTTTGTTCCGAATGCTGGTGAGTATAAATTGCTAATTTAGTATTTCGTTTGCTTAATATTCTTCGCATCTCGAGTATACGTTTTCGATATTCATTCTATGTTTGTATACATACGTATATATTTCATTTTATATACGTATGTGCGTATATATCTTTCGATGCAGTTAAAATTAACTGCATACTTGAACCCAATAGAGGTTATGTTTTGAGGTTAGGACAACCATGCGGTCCATGTGGATGTCCATTAGGAGGATTTCTGTAAAAATGTCTACAATGGCGCATTTACTTTTCATTTATCTGTTTTTTGTTCGTTAATTATATACTTGAATTACGAGGATTTAAAAAAAAAAATGGATGATACTTGAATCGTTCGAACAAATTCATTGAAAAAGGAAAATATTTATGCGTATGCCAATTGGTATAGCAATATGTTTATAAACTTTTTCATTTAAATAATTTGATTAAAGCAATATTGTGCAATTTATGGTTTAATCTCAAAATTTACAATACCAATGTAATATTTGGTTTTTTTTTTTATAACATTATATTTTTAATGTTAAATAATTCACTTACCTTTCGTGTTCATGCATTTTCCTTAATGTATTGTAATTTGTAAAGTTGCTTTATGTTATTACATATCGATACAATCGACCGCTAAACGCGTACAAGAAAACTAACTTAATGGAATTATGGAAGCCATGGAAGGAACATTGTAATTATGCGAGTTCTACTACTGTCCGATATATTGAATTCATGTGGTTCCCAATTTTTCTTGTTTTACATTTCGCGTAGTTAATTGCTTATCAAATTATTATATTACTTGTTCTGTTGAATAATTTATTAAGAAGTTGAGATATTACTGTTGAACATACATTTTCTTTTTTAATTAATTAGAAGACAGAGAACATTACATAAAATGCGACATGGAATTTCATCGTAATATTTTGTTCATAAATATATGCTTGTGAATACAGTATTGAGAATATTTAGTTTAACAAATTGCAAATAGTATAAATTAAATAGGCAGTTAACAGTTTTACGATAATACCTGACAGAAATTACTTTTGCTTTCTATGAATTTTACTCAGTGTTGATAATTTAAAGTGTAAGTCGATCTTGAGATGACCTCATTGAAAACACGTGACATTGTTATTAAAACACGTCAATGTAATCAGTGAACTTCCTGTGCCAGTCATATTTTTCTTAGATATGTGCTTTCTAGTTTATTTATTTATTTTTTTTTTGTTTACTCTTGTACATTGATAAATTTTCTATGAATCGAAATCGTAATTTCACGATGTGAAATCAGTGGAGAAAATATGCATGATACATATATAAATAAAGGCAAACAAGAATGGGTGGGGAAGCAATCTGTTGAATCTTATGAAACAGTTTCCTTGTACTAAATTAAGGATCGTTTAATGAGCGAATTGAAGCAGGAGTAAGAATAATAGTTATATATGGGTCGTGTGAAAGGATGTACGAAGAAGTGTTCGAGGAGAAAATAGGGAAAGAACCCAAGAAAGGAAGAGAGAAGGAGAATAGGATGAAACGAGTCGCATAGCTAACTTGCCGAAGACTTACGAAAACGTCCGAGCATTGGGTTCGGCTGTATGTTGCGCGTAGTCTGTGTACATGTGGCAATCAAGCCACACGGTACACACATTTCTCGCTCTCTTTTTTTCTTTCTCATTTGACTAATAGTAAAAATAATAAACTATAATTTTATTATGAGTATACAAAAGTTTACGGAAACACGACTGAATTGTGCATAGTATCATTAAAAGTATTATCGTCATTTTCACGAGGTGGTGTTTTCAAGGCTGCCTCGTAATCTTGTGCTTCGAAGTATCACGACGAGAGGTCCCTCTAATTTTTTGCTTTAAAAACATTTCAACAAATTAATTTGAATCCCGACGAAAAGTTTTCTATTTTTACATCGTGCATGTTAATATTCGTCGGTAGACAAATTGTGCTATCTGTGTATCACGCTACGAGATTATCTTTGCAAAGAGCATATGGTTGTCAGAATGCGTGTTAAGTGTGTGCGCCTAAATATTAAAATGTGTTTAACGTAATTTATCGCGGAATGTGAATATCATATTTAAGAATAGAATGTGTAAAAATATTCGCTGATACTTGACAACCGAAACAGCCTTTCAAAAAGGAGGCGATTTACCACACGAGTGGGTTAACGATAGTAACAGTAGTAGCAGTGGTATTGCCGGGCCGCGTGGTTACTAACTCGTACGAAAACATCGTCTTGCCAGTATCATATCGTCTTTGCTGCCACGGAGGTTATATAATTTCGACGAGCGGTCTTTTCGTTTGCGAAGCACGAGGAGTGTCCATTCATTCGAATAGCTGTCCTTGTTTTTTCAAAGTATTCGCGCCACACAGGCGTACAATTCTCTCTACGGTGATACTTCCGAGACTTGGTGTGTTACCTTCGTATGTTGAGAACAAGATTGGATAGGATCGCCAGTGGGCAATCACACCGCTAAACATGCACTCAATCGTCACGGTTTCTTACCATCACTAACATAACGGTCAAAAGAAAACTTGGACCAGACGTAGAACAGCACGCAAGACGAAAATGTCCACGGTGGTAGGTAAGTTGAATGTCACGTTTTGTTCGCGGCAATCGTCTGTTCCGAGCGATCGAATGTTTTCATATTTGATTATATGTTTAACGTGCAGAGACCGATGCTTTTCTTGCAGATAGTATTACACTCGACTGTCGGCATTCACGACATTCGTTTGTTAAAAAGAGGTTGATTCGTTTAAACGCTCTTTAAGTGATATTTTAATCAATATGTTTTCGTTAGTGTATATTTTTCATTTGTCATAAAAAGCAAAAGAAATGTACGATTTTCGCGATAAATAAATCTGAATGTAAAGTAAACATTGTCCGAAGAGATACTTGCATTGGATTTCAGGAGATGTCGCGTGAGTCTGTAATCATTTGCCAGGTGACGACTGGCGTACCAGTTGATGTGTCACAGGGGTATGACTCGCGTACCTATTCTATATTTTTCAAACGGACAATAGCAACCATAAAGGTGCACAGTGTACACGTGTGTGAACGTATGTCGAATTTTGACGGTATTTAAAAGTGATACGTAGTTTAATGTATAACCATTTTTTACATTTTCATATTTAATAAGTTTGCTACCGCCATTCAATTGAAAAATCATCTACCATAAACTACGCTACATTTGTAGTAACTTTACTTAATGTAGTGCATACTTTTAATTATATGCAAATATAAAATGTATTAACTGGACCGACTGAATATTCTGAATGTATTATCAGACATATTGGGACACTGATCTATAGTTCTTTCTTCAGTTGTTTATACGAATTTAAAGTAGTCAATCATCGCTGTCACATATATGTGACGTTGGTTTCCCACGACAATTGGCACGTCGTAGACGTGTGACGCGTGGTAACGAACGTGTTAAAGAATCGATTCTGAACAAATGCTAGATTCTATTATTTTCTTGTATATTTATTTGTATATTTAGATGTGAAAATTTGAACTTTGAAATTTAATTTATAATAACTATTTTACAATTTTTCACATCAGGGTGGGTACAGTTGGAAATTTGTATTTATTAAAATATATTAATGCATTATTAGTGTTTATCAATGATCCTACCGTATCATTTAAAATCAATAATTATCGTACAATAGTTACTCTTACCAATACCTATCGTAGTAATTTAGATAACTACTTACCATATTAACAACATCATTAATTTTGATGATCTTGAAGCGTCATAGTCATTTGATAATAGGGTCGTGGGTTTTACAAGGTCACTGAATGTTGCAAAGCAAAACATAAATGTAGCTTACACCTAGTTTACAAATGACATACATGAGAAGCTAAGATGGGAAAAAAACAAGTAATTACAAGTCATTTTGAAGTTTTTTAAAATTTTTTATTCGTTATTGTCTTGAATCCAGACCTAAACTATTATTTATTGCTCTTAAAGACTCGTGAAATCTCAGTTTTGATATACTTTAAAACTATTGAACTCAAGGAGGTCGACACCAAGTAAGTAATTATGGTGAAATTTTCGAATGAATGGCTCCTCACCGATTTTAATGATTTCGAAATATATCGTAAAAGGCGTCATTTTGAACAACTGTTTCCTTTGTCAATTATATGCAGTTGGCCTTTGTTAAAGAGTTTTTCCGATTCGAATTCTGCCTATACGTATGCGTTCATGGCAGCACGTGGCGTAAGCTATAGTAGCAGGGTTGTGTGAGTTCAGAGCTGTAGTTTGCCTCTTTTGTTCGATGATCTTTAGAGATGAACGTAATTTTTGTCCATAACGCAAGGAATAAAATAGAAGTGTCGCGCACTTTCGGAAACGTCACCGTAATTATTCTTATTTTTAAACAGGATTCACACGTATTCCGAAATGAAAAATAAAAGTTAAAGTTAAGTTTGATTCGTGTTAGTAGATATTTTGATGGTTGCCAGTGATAAAATTGATGGTGTATGCCCATTTTAAAAATTGAAAAAAGAAATTATCGGCAAAAACATCAATTGGTACTTCCGGGTGTCATTTATTCATATAGTATTGCAATTTTAGGGAATTTCGGTTATTGCGAATGTAATTTATGGTTTCACATTTTACTACAATGTGGTATGCAATGAAAGAAATTGTTAGCTATTAGGTTAAGATTTTACCGAGGTTGTCAAGGTCCTCTGTCTCGTCTCGTTGAGTAATGTCTGTTCATCGTAAAGGCCATCGCGGACAGAATTGCATAATGCACAGGACAACCAATAAAGCCGAGCTCGATGCCGAGATGCGCCAGTAATTAATTCTTGTACATTCGTCTCAAAAGTGTACAGTAGGTAACAAAAGTAAGTAAACGTCATTACGGATAAGGGTGACATTTTTTTTATTCAAACGTACATTCAACCTCATCTACGATTAAAGTAAGACATAGCATCGATACACCCTAATAATTTGCAACAGTTATAAATATATTGAGAGTGATTCAGTTTTGTTTATTTCTACTAACAATTTGTAAAGGTTACAAAAGTTAGCGAACAATAAAACGGCATAAACAATGACTCTACTGCAGAAAAGTATTTCATTTAGATAACCAAAATATAAAAACTATTATGAATGGATGAATAGATGATACAATTAAAAAATACAGTCACGGAATGTTCACTGCAGGATAGTCGCCATTGTGGTTATTACAAAATTAAATAAAAAGATATTTACTTTAGTAAGATAATTTACTATTTTATAACCGATTATATATTATTTCGTGTAAAATGAAACTTTCATTTTATAAATTACTTTTGTTGCCCGCTGTATGTTTTACTATATTGGTTATCATTTTTTTTTTTTTTAAATTGTAAAATTTTTGTAAAATTCCATCGTAAAAATCGCGTATTTGTGAGGCGTATAATTGCAATTGTGAAACGTGATCTCAGAGATAACAATTACACATATGTATATCATTTTTGAAGCTTTAGCCTTGTTTTTTGATGATTCAAGTGTATGAATACAACAAAAGATAACGATATTGTTTCAATGTATCCTTTTGTCGCGTGTTTGAAATATTGGCGAGTGATTTTCCACTGTTAGGGATTAACCCTTTGCGAATTAGATGTCCGGATACGTTGCAATTAGTTGGAACGGAAGTCGAAAGCGTGTGACTCGAAATATCAACACGTTATAAAATTGCCTCGTACAGTATGTCTGATTTAAGTCTATACGCGCAATTATTTCTTAACTCGCTGAAAATGCAAACAGTTTGTACAAAAATGGCTTGAATTTTTTTTTAGAATTATTACTTGCAGAAATGTTGAATATTATCTTTAATTTTTTTTTAAATTAAACTAAATGTTTTGTTAGTATTTTTATCACTTAATGTACCATTGTATACGAACTTTGTTACGTACAAAGAATACGAAGCTCTTAACGTATCAGGACATATGAGTTTTGCAACGTGGACACGCTGATTCAGCAATTCAACCTGGAAACTCAGCTCTAGATAAAATCTTGGGTAGATATCTGATCATTGGTTCATCTTATGGATCCTCTGAGCATCGTGCAATTCAAATTCTGTATTAGTATGATGGGAACTCAAACTTGAAAATTTATTGTTAGTCAAAAAGTTACATATACATTTAGATATTTCAAAAGAAACGATCTTTGGCTTTTTATATTTTTTGAAAGTCTGGACCACAGATAACATATTTTCAAAATATTACGTTCACATCTATGTATAGTCTATCACAAAAGGATTTGGGTACTAGACACATTAAACTTATAAAAAATAAAAGATTTTAATTACGAATTCATATTATGTGGTGTATCCATTTTGTTGGCAACATATTGTAAGCGTGTAGGCACGTTAGAAATCATTTATTCAATCCCCATATTTGCATACATTTTCACTAGATTGTTTTCTAAAATATCGAAATGTTGTCAACAAATTTCAAACTACTTTTACAGCTTCATGGATTTAGCTTATCACTGTTTCAAAGAATTGTATTTTCTTCGTAATCGGTATTGAAATATTTTTTTGTTTAAGAGCTTGTAACATAGAAATTTTATACAGCTGTTGATCGTCGTGTTTAGTAGAAACTATACTTCGTAGCATTCTTCGATACGCTACCTAGTTATTTGGTTGCGTCGAAACACCACCGCAAATCTCCTTTCTCTTTCTATTTTGCGAGTAATAGTTTAGATAAGTAGTTGCCTAACGTAAGCACAGTGGGTGTTAAGCGTTAATCTTGCTGGTTTGAAATCAAAGTTGCGTTCAAATATTTTTCAATTTGTCGATTGAATTAAATTTAATAAAATAACAAATAAATTGTTTTAATGAAATAAATTAAAATCGAATCACAGCTCCGCATGTCTTCTTTTCTAAAAATAATTCGAGAAGGTAAAAAATTTCATTTTTGCATTTTATAGTATCGATAAGGTAGAAAATGTAAAATATGTACTTCTTTTGTATCGAGAAAATGTGCAAAGTGAAACGTGTTGTGCTAAGATTGGATAATTTGTTAAGTTGTAAAAAAAATTCGTATATCAACTTTCGAAGAAGTTGTAAAGATGTGACATTGATCATCAAATCCATGATAGTTTTAGATTGGTAAAAAATTTTTTACATTTTTAAGGGCGATTTGAATTTGGAATATTTTTTAGAGTAAAACCATCTTCACTTTCTTACTCGCTTCACAGTGGAAAAGAAGCTTCAAGGAAATTCAACTTAGGAATGTGAAAGTAGAAGGTTCAACCTTTAAAATGACACCCGGAAGATTATTGGACGACTTTTTTCTTGAAGTTATAGTAGTCCAAAGATTAACAACGTTTCAGCCAAGTGTCCTCATAATTTATGAACGACAGTGTATATCCATTTCGATATTGCTGCTCAATATTTACTGTCGTTACAGCTATTGCGTTTAACAATTTTTTGAGATGCCTTTTTGATGAAAAAAAATAGCTTTATTCAGAAACTAATAAAGATATCGATCTAAAATTTTGTACATTTTTTACTACAGTTTGCAAAAATGAAATTTTTCACCTTTACGAATATTTTTATGAGGGAAGTCATACGGTGCTGTAGTTGAATTTCATTTTATTTTATTAAAAATTGGCTCCCTTACAACGGCGTTTTTTTGTATACTATAACTACTTTTGCATAGATTAAAATTCACTTTCATGTAGGATGATCCTAATCTAATTATAGAGACACGTGTTTTTCACACATGATTATATAAACACGCGAGATAATTTGCGTGTTCTTTCTCGAAACATAAATGTATAATGTATGAAATTTTGAATACCTTTTGGTTTTATAATTATTTTTTTATTAAATCCTAACGATCAATCGATAAAACGACGTTTTAAATGAAAATATCGCCTTGAAGCCAAGCGTTTCCGAGGTAATTCGAACTACAGCAACGACGATGACGATGTTGAACGATAACAGTTTTGGTCACGTGATTAAGAGGCGATGGGTGAAAGGTGGCAGACGTCTGTGCATCGATTCGAATCGAAGCTAAAGTAAACGGAGAACCGGCGGAAAATGTGCATTCCTGGCAAGGTCGCTTGTACAAGAAAGAGGCCATCAGACATCCGGGGAGAAACTAACCGTACTTCGTTTGCTTCTTACCGATCTCGTCGTTCCTTGAATGCGACCGTGTTTTTACGGTCACGTTGTACATACTGCTCGACTTACGAAACTATTGTCTCCTCTTTCTATCGACTTAATTATTGCTCTTCTTTTGAATTTACTAATTGCAAATCTCTCGTGGAAATTGTTTCGCAGTCGTCGACCTTAATTTTTATATGTTTTACGGTTCACGATATACAGGGTGTTCCGTGATGAGTGGTATACCAACGACAAGATTCTATTTACAGAAACAAATGCACCGCATAGTATAATTTTTTTTTAATACTAAATCATTAATTTTAAAGATACGCGAGCTACGTGTAAATTATTATTTTTTGTTACATATTACGTATAAACATAATGAACGTCTACAGTAAAGTCTGTTATATCGAACTTGAATAAAACCCGCTTATAACTCGTGTGAAATGGACAAAATTTTTATTTGGACAAACGTTTCAAACAACAAATATGAAATAAACTACTTTTAACGTGTTATTTGTGCATTAAAAATTACAGTCAAATTATATTACACGTTGAACGAATAAAAGATTATCTAGATAACTCTTTAATCGAATAAACGTTGCTAACATATCGTTATAGAGTTTGTATTCATTATTTATTATTCAAATCAAATTCTGGCCATCTTCGTACAAAATAAGTGCGCGCGCATCTAGATTGCGCATCACGAGCGCAAACACGTTCGTGGCTCTTCATGGTAGAACGATATATGTATCTGTGTCGTTTACCACTCAGTACAGAACACACGGTATATATCGTTTAATACACTTCTAGACTGCAAACGTTTGAATACTTTCATGATCTACTGTCTTCATAAAAAGACATACTATACCGAGTGTCTCGTCTGATTTTAACACGTACAATATTTGAACTACTTTCATTATTATAAAAACATGTTTCCTATGTTGTTATATGATTTTACTGAGGGTGTATAATGTTGATATTATCATTTTTAATGGAAACGTTAATCAAAAATGGAGATTTTTTGTTTTTAATCTTGTATTTTGTATATTAGTATTTGACAACGACTTACAATTTAATGAAGAGTCAGTAATTATCGTCTACAGATTCAAGATATCAAAAATAAACTTGTGTAACTATGCACAATAAAACTAAATGGTTCGAGTAAATATTATTCAGTTTAATAAAAGCTATCCAAATAACAAAAAACTACTAATACCGTCTTCCGTTTAAAAAAATCTAAAGGGACCCTCTTTTTTCTTCTAATAATTGCCCTAAAAGAATTGGTTGCACATAGAAAGATTCGTTCCACAGTCGAATGCACCCTTGGACTATTTAATTTAATTGATATCAATATTTTTAAAATATTCATTGTCTATTCCATGCACAGTATTAATATTTTCTTTTTATATTAATTTTTCTGGTTTAATTTCTTTTTTTGCCTCCAGTACTGTCAAAATAGCGTTCTCGAAAAATGCTAATTTATATGGTGTATAACAGCATTATAATAATAAGACTCTATTTTATGTTACCTAATGTGTTGATGGAAAATTTATGGTACTTTAACATTTTGACATTTAACACGGGCATATCGTATTGGTTGGTAAACCAGCTTCTGAGCAGTTCCTGGTAGAAAGTGCACTTTTACGCATGGTTGAATAATTTTTTACTTCGAGTAGTACATATACATACGTGTATTAATTTCTAATTATTAAAGGATTTAGTTTTCAATCATTTACCATTTGATCAAGTTTATTATTAAATAGTAACAATTATTTAGATTAGATATAAAATAGTTTATCAAAAATACGTCTAATTATCTGCGTTGTTATAATCATGGAAAGGATATTTAAAATAAAAATTTAACTCCAGTTCTGCTAAATTAAATTTAGCGTACAAAAAGTAAAAACACCAAGAGTTTGTCAAATATTTATCCTGTTTAACTTTGTTTCCAAGTTACTATCGTTTATGGATTGTATTAATCGTTCATACATATTCACGAAAACAGTTGTCAGACATTTCTGTGTGAATTACAGAACGCCGATTACAAATATCAGAATGGAACGAGAATTACTTGTATATTAAAAACGATCGTAACTCAGAAACAAAGTTAGATATGGTTGTAATATTTGCATGAACTTTTTTGTTATTTTTTTTTTTTTCATTTGTACTGCTTTTATTGTAGAGGTTACGCCCATATTTATTGAAACAAGTTCTTACAATACGGATTTTAAAAATATTTTGTAGATAACTCGCTTTGTAGAATTTCAGTATGGGTATTCCCCAGATATGAGATTATCTACTTGTTTTTCTATTAATTAGCTTACTTGGAAAATGATTAGTCTGTGATCCCTTCATTTAGCAGAAGAGCTTTCTCCTTCAAATTGCGATTAGATATCGGTGCACGCTCCTGACGCACCTATCAAATCTTTGCTTTTATTACCGTCTTATACCCGACACTAATGTATCTTAAAGTGAGTCAACACAGTCTTCAGCTGTCCAATTACTCACCTCAAGAATTCACTTGTATTGCCGCGCGAAAACTTTACGGACAAGCTCATTCTTTATTTATCAACTAGTTGCTAGAGTTATATTGGTTGACGACGCAGCGTGCGTAAACTTGGGTGTACGTAGAGCAGGTGGAAAAGGAAATTTTCTATATTTCTTCAAAAGCATTGTCGTACTGCAATTGAGCCTGGCGCGAAGTGACCTAACGGTTTCTATTGCGATACAAAAGCAACGGAGGAGTTCGACAAATCTAGTCGCCAAATGTCCTTTCGCGCCGTTTGGTTTATTGTCCTGTCGGTAATAAAGTAATTCCTGAAGTCTGAGTTCCTCCACTAATTACGCGGCCCGACAGCATCTACCAAAAATGTTTAGCAACGAAATATCATAAAAACTATTGTTATTTTCATATTTAAATTTCGCACTAGTAATTAAGGCATTGAATAAAATAATGGCATACACGCCAAAATGCTATTTCCAGAAAATCAATTTCAAAGTTTTCATTTCACACATTCACGAATTTTTTTCTCGGAAGTGGGCAGGATTTCGAGGGTATGTCTATTCACCAAAAATGATTGTAATTGACCCCTGTAACCAAAAATAATTTTTCCAGAACGATTTGAAAGATGTTGTTTTCGTCGAAAAATTTAGGCACCTACACCCTGTCGATTTTTCTTAAAAATTCCTTTTTCATTTTTAGTAATTTTGTTTGACGCCCTACCGAAAAGTTGTCTAATACTTTTTTGTAGGTACCTATGAGCTCTACCTCAGAAAAAAGTTTCATTGAAATATATTCACAATTCTAGGAGTTACGGCTGTTTGAAAATTGGACCATTTTTATTGGGTTTTTCTCAATTTACGGGGTCAAGGATCAACTTTTCGAATATTTTTGCAATTTCTACATATTCTTCATCTAAATACGCGTAGTTTGCTTTTTTAAACATGAAAATCGTCCAATCCGTTCAGAAGTTATGACGTTTTAAAGATTCGCATGAAAATTCGGGCAGACATTTCTGGCCAGAAATTGTATTTTCGGTAAAGAATTTTTTTCTCGAAACTGAGTAGGATTTCGGGGGTATGTGTAATGATAAAAAATGATTGCGATCGACTCTTGCAATGGAAAATAATTTTTTTTAAACGATTTGAAAAATTTTTTTTTCTGCCAAAAAATTTCACCTACCCGATTTTTTTTCTCGAAAGTGGGTAGGATTTCAGGGATATGTCTATTCACCAAAAATGCTTATAATTGACCCCTGCAACCAAAAATAATTTTTCCAGAACGATTTGAAATTTTTGAATTTAATTGTTAATAACTTTTTAACGAAGCCTCAATCAACAAATTGGTATTCTTGATTTTCGTCTTATTTTGGCCTCTAGAATCTCCCATTAAAATTTTTCCCAGAGATGGCCGAACACCCTGTAGTAGTATATCCGTAAACGTTTTGAAAAAAATATACCACCTTTTTACTTTGAATTCGCGACACTTTACCGAAAATACCTAATAGAAAATAAAATATCATTTATTGCCAAATGACGGATCAATCAACACTGATTTTTGATAAAACATATACATATACAGGTCAACAGAAGTACCATTGTGTAAAGCAATCACGGTTTGCGCAATGAACGGCTATGTTGTTGATATGCTTGGCTCGTTTTACGCAATTTCTAATGATGCAGAAATTATGAGAATTGTTATGCAAGATCTAAATGGTTTGTAAACTCTTCCAAAAAGATGGGATTATTTTTACCATCGATCGAGACTTTCCTAAGTCGTGTTATTCAGGGTGTTCGGCCAACCCATGGGAAAAATTTTAATGGGAGATTCTGGAGGCCAAAATAAGACGAAAATCAAGGATACTAATTTGTTGATTGAGGCTTCGTTAAAAAGTTATAGAAACATTTCCGTCCACACAGTATATTTTCGGTAAGAAATTTTTTTTCTCAAAAGTACATAGGATTTCGGGGGTATGTGTATTCACCAAAAATGATTATAATTGACCCCCGCAACCGAAAATAATTTTTCCAGAACGATTTGATTTTTTTTTTTTTTTTTTTTAATTTTTAACAACTTTTTAACGAAGTCTCGACATTCAAGTTTGAATTACAATGCTTTTATTCAAGAGCTATCATTACGTATATGTTATTATTACAAGTAAATAATTATAAAACTCTTAAATTAATATATGTTACTTTCTATTGTCTGGATATACTATCACTATACAACCACACAAATAATAAAATCTTTTTCCATGCAGATACTATCGTTTACGACACTTCTGTTTTTTGACATTGTTTATCAGATAAAAAAAGGAAAAAGAGAGAACGAGAAGCAAATGTTTTTAGGTCAGTCAGTAAAACTGTTACTTCCGTTTCAGCAGCGTCATTCTGCATAACTGTGTATTAGGGCATGCTTATGTAGAATCCTGATCGGAGAAGTTGTGATATTGAATGCGTGCGTGCTCGTATGTGACATTAATAGTAGGTAGTAATGATAATTTCATGTTTTATTATTGTACAAGTTATGATTTCAATTTCGTTTCCAATGTTAATCATAAGAAGTGAAACGTACTTGTAACTGAAATTGTTAATTAAATATTGGATGAGTGCTTGTGGAAAATTAATTACAAAGAATCGGAAGTCATATTTACTCACGCAAAGAAAGCAAACATGATAAATATGTCTTCGTGAAGTGTATAACAATAGCAAGTTAATTAATCGATATACTCTTAAACGGTTGAACTCAATATTCAGATTATTCAAGAATTATTAATAAAAAATGTAGTTTGTATTGCTATTATACTTGCAATTATACGTTTACAAGTTTCTTGTGAGCGAATAATTTTGTGTTGTAGATTCTTTTACCGACTGATTTCATGAAATTCGTTTAACTGTTTACATGCAGGTGGCAGTGTGCCGCCTTATGTTATACGTTGCTCCGTTATAATTTTTAATAGTTGGTCAATTTATACACGCACACTTTTCTTTCCATATGTACGTTTGTTATTCTTCGTTAGGTTAAAAATATCTTTAAGAGACTATCATTGTGGACTTTGGAAAAATGCAAAGTTTCTGATTCTGTGTGGAAAAAGTATACATTATAATTAAACTATTACCTAAAGGGGTGTTTCTCTAAAACGCGTATTTTATATTGCAAAATGACGATCGAAAAGGGTTTGAATTTTATTCAGAAATTCAAAGAATTTTACTTAATAAAACAAAAACAGTAATTGATAATACAATAATTCTAGTGTTAACTATAACTATGTATATTTTAAACATTTTTTAATTTGTTAGGGTTCTTTTTAAAAGGCTGTAATTTTACTGAATCTTTGAAAATCGCTATGAAGTTTTATAGATGCAATTTTAAGATTGCAAGGATAAAAAAAAAACAGTTTTAAAATAAACGGAATTCTATATAATCAATCAACGTCTCCCCTCGTACGTGCAGGTATGATTACTTTGAGCAGTATAAATCGCTTAAAAAAATAATTAGACAGTATTTATCTCTAGAACTCTTGTTAAAATGCATTAATACGTGTAGAACTATTCGAGAACTGTTGCAGAATAAACGGAACTCCACATAACCGACCAACGTCTTATCTTGTACATGCAGGTACAATTATCTCGAGCAGTGTAAATCGTTAAAAAACATAATTTAACTGTATTTTTCATTGGAACTCTTATTAACTTGCATTAGTATGTGCAAAGCTATCGGAAAACTGTTTTAGAATAAATGAAACCCTTATAAATATATGAACGTCTCGAGTCTCATATTTAATTTTCTCTTTTTATTATTTTAATTATTTATTCCACTTACAGAGTAAAAATTAAACTTATTAAATAATTAAATAATTTATTTTCTCGCGGAAAAAGAACAGATTTGTTTTGCGAATGCCTCGTGAATATTAAAATGTTTTGATTTTAATGTATCAGACTTAATTACGAGTGTAGTCTCGTTATTGTAGAACTTAGCACGAATCGGACTCGTCATTGTCCAACAAGGGATTAAATACGAAGAAACGATTTAGAAATACGAGGGTCGTTCAATAAATCCTTAGAAAATCCAAGACCTGGCGCTCGTACCATCGAAAATGGTTTGTTTTTAGTAAGCATCATGACTCACTAAACAGCTGTCAAAGTCTCAGTTATATCCGCCACATGGTTTCATTTTTATTGTCGATCGAAGCAAGAAACTTCCTCTTGCATCAAGACAATGCACGGGTGCACACCTGTGCAGTCTCGATGGCCAAAATCGTGGAATTAAACCACGGTATTCACTGGATTGGGTCCAGTGACTTTTTTTTATTTCCAAACTTGAAAAAGTGACTCGGCGGACAACGGTTCACGTCGAACGAGGAGGTCATCGCCCAAACGGATGCCTATTTTGAGGACCTTCCGAGATCTTACTTTTTAGATGGCTTAAAAAGGTTGGAGAAACGTTTGGAAAAGTGTATAGAGCTAGAAGGAGATTATGTTGAAAAATAACAAAAAAATCTACCTGAAATAATTCGTTTTTCTATCTTTTCCTAAGGACTTATTGAACGACCCTCGTAGAGAGATTTTCCATGCCGCGTTCATACGTATGTATTTTGTGTGCCGCGGTCGGGTCTCCGCTCTTGACCACGGTGTCTTTCTTGGATAGTTGGATGTCTCAAGGGACACAAGTTGGATCATTTCAGGGTTAGGACGCAGTAACGTATAACGCAGCGACGCTAAGGGTAGCGCAGAGGAAAGAGATAGATAGAAGGTGTCAGGGATGTAGGGGGTGTAGATTGAATATAAGAGAGAAAGCGATAGAGGGTAGAAGAGCGGAGTTCGTGGGCATGCAGGGGTGGTAGGTCGTTGCCCGGCTGGTAGAAGGGGAAGGCCGGTAAATATCGACCCTTCCCTTCACGGAGACTCTCTGTCTCCATCCAGACATTCGTTGCCTCATGTTACTGCTTTCCCCTACGTTGCGACCGGCCTTTTTCCTCTCGCAGGCTTGTAACCTCCTACCGAACGCCCACGTAGAGAGGAGAGTACTACGCTCTCACACCACGAGATATCCATGCTACCTTTCCAAGGTCAACGGCTCGGTGGCTCAAAGACCCCTGGAAACCGACTTCTATGGTCCGTGGTGTGTGCATCTTCTGCCTACTTTCTTCTCATTCTTTGGCTCTGTTATAATCCTGTCAAATCGACGAGGTGCGTAAATTAAGTAATGAGGCTGATTTTTAAAAATTGTCTTATTCGAATAGAATTACAATTCAATAATGTCTCCCTCAAAGTAAGACGATTCATCCAGTCCTCATATCAGTGCTGGAACTCTGATACTGGTACAGCCTTTCAGCTGGTCGGTTACAGCCGCTTCAATGTTTTCGAGTGTCCCAAAATGACGTCCCTTGAGGTGATTTTTCAATCTCGGGAAGAGGAAAAAGTCACAAGGACTCAAGTCAGGTGAATAAAGAGGCTGAAGAGCCGCAGAAATGTTTTTACTGGCCAAAAACTCATTTACTGAAATTGCTGTGTGACAAGGCGCATTGTCGAGATGCAACACCCAGTTGTTCTTGATGTTTGGCCTCACACGCGTGACCCTTTTTCGAAGATTTTCTAGAACCTCTCGGTAAAAGTGTTGATTGACCGTTTGGCCTTGAGGCACAAACTGTGGACGATTCCCTGGCTATCGAAAAAGCAAATCAGCATGACTTGACTCATTTTTAAAACGCACCAGAAAGAACTGTTTTACGAAAACAATTGCTACGGACAACCAAATGATTCTAGCTTGCCAGTCTCATTACTTAATTTACCTCGTATAACACTATGCACGTTTTTGGTGAACGCAATACATCGAAAGTAGAAACCGATACCATGATGCATGTATCTTGTCATATCGGTCATCGATGGCATCGTCTGCAACATTTGGTGGGTTGTGAATCACATATAAGTCTTAACCGTGCTGTTTTAAAAAATTCCATATACATATCGAAGTTATAAATACACGTCCAACTTCTACTAACTAAATATTAAAAGAAAATTATATATATATCCGTTTAAAAAACTAGGTACGTGCACCTTGCAATTGACTTAAGGCTATATAAATTCCTCTTATTGAATATTTTTGTAACTTCGCTGTTTACGAAATACTTGCTTGGACATTTATGGACGAATACTCCGTATATCGTAGTTATCAGTACATTCGAATGAAAAATATTCCTGAATGTTGTTGTTGTCATGTATAATTACTGGTGAATCATTATATGTTTTAGAAAAGTTTTTGGCCATGGTCGGTTTCGTTGAATTCTTTTGGCAAGCATGAGTCAGTAATAGCTATGTTTTCATCGGAGGACTTTGAACTAGTGTGTCGCGTCTGGGACGAAACGTTTGAACCTAGACAGCCGAAGGTTTCCCGAGGTTACAAGGTCCAACATCGCCGCTTCTCCCCTTTTGTTATCCGGCTACAGACGTTTCGTGCGAATTGAACGCACATTGCTTGCCTCTCCCTCATCCCCGAAATCTTCGGTTTTTCTTCTGTCTACCCGGCCAGACGTTCTTCTCTCCCACCTTCGACAACTTCGACTACACCCTTCCCCCTAACCTCACCCCCGCTTGAAAAATATGTGACGCACACGTTGTCTGTATATATATATATATGTATATACTGCGCAGCAAGAGCGAAATGTACGTGCGTAGTTACTAATTCTTTCGCTTAACGCTTTGTAAAGGACAGAAATCTGCGTATTTATAATTCCAAAGCTTACGAAACATGAATTACATCAATTTCTAATCATTCGACTAACACTATACGTTCGATTAGTATTGTTTAAATTTATTTCATTCTAAAAATTACGACGTATTTTGCTTGTTGTCCAAAAATTTTCTTTGTTCTGCGTTCAATGTTGCGTGAGTCAACGATGACCAATAATATTTACCGAACGTTGATTTATTTTAAAGAAATGAATATATTCTTATCGGTGTTGAAATATGAGATAGAGAAAATAGAATTCTATACAAGGTCGCTAATTTTAATCTTTTGATGCTAGTATCTCGGAAATTGTTAGTGGTTATTTAGGCAACAATTTTACGTAAACATTGTACGCATTGGAGTATCTCAATTTTTTTCAATGGGATCGTACATTTGTCTCGAATTAAAATTACTGCGAATGAATTCAATGACCTTGATGTGTACGGGACATTGAAAGTCAAGTATGAATCAGTATCCTCGATAAATATTTTTCTGAACAATCACTGAACTAATAATCGATACTATATTTTCAAAACGTAACAGAAATTAAACTAAAGAAACTAAAATTGTTTAAAAATTGTAATGTTATTTATAAACACAAGATAAAATATCCCTTGTACAGATTATAAAATTCGTCTTTACATATTCTAGAAATTTTCCGTGATCTCATTTAACAAAAATAGATATACCTCGAATTTCGAAAGCGATTCCATTTATTACAAAATTATGCTGATCATTAACTGCTTATCTTAAAGTAAAGTAACTTTCATATAAAATAAATATTTAAGCAAGGCGTCCTATATACAATTCAGTACAATCGAAACTTTTTTCATATTTCTAAAAATTAGTTCTTTTTAAATGCCTGCATAGAAGCTTAAATTTTGCACGTCATTGAACATAGCGAATAAACAAATCAGGAATAAATTTTACCAGTGGCAGTCAGGCAGATAGGATGTAATTATAATGTAATACGGTAGTAGTAATATAACATTTCTTAGTGCACACTGTTGCCACTGAATGAATGATCCCCGAATTTGGCTGTCTAAATTATATTTTCGTTACACTTCTTCCTCCTTAGATGTAGGTCACGCAGTCCCCTTCTTGCACCTATCCTAGACAAGCGAATCTAGGCTGTGGGCAGTACCGGGTGCATATAGGTATCGATCGTTGAACGGCGTTGCTGCAGTCTGGCCTGGTGCACCGGCAAAACTGGGTTACCCACCTAACCTATACACACGAGTCCGTGGATCTTGTTCCTCGTCTCAACGAAGCCAAGCACGCCTCTCGTGTTTCTGTAACCCACACGCTCGTGCATTTTCGCCCACGCATGCACACGCCTCGTGCATCTTCGTGACTCCTCGTGCTTTTCTTGCTTCCTCAGTTTATTCGCTGTCTTGATTGTCGTTAAGAAATACATCCTCCATCTTTTCTCTTACAATAATAAAGAAACACTCGCTACTATAGTAGTATAGTACACCACCTAATGACCACAAGATTGCTTTGATGTACCGACTAGATGCTTCTTACTGTGTATTTAAATATTTGAGTTGTAAATAATATATAATTATAGTTGTTTTATTGTATTTTTTTGAATTAACTGTAGGAGAAGGAAATTTAAGAAATTTTGACAAGAGTACGTATGCATTAATGAATCGTCAATTAATTAATATCTTTAAATTTAAACGTACGTTACGTGTGTGTTACCTGACTAAATTTATATCTGTACATGCATTTCTTATCTTCGTATAATATTTATATAGAATATTTATAGTTATTAATATGCGGTATTATATTTGTGTAGTACCTCTTTCTATTTTTACATTTATAAAGTTTAATAGAGAACAAACATTTAGTATTCAAATGCATCGTCTAATTTCTGATTAAGTTATTGTAAAAAATTGCATAGTTAATTGCATTAATTAGACCATTATTGATGTTTCAATATTGCATTATCATTTAGTTGAAATATGCTGCGATCAAAGTGAAGGTGTAGTAACTTTGACTTGATCCTTGAGCATAATTATAGAACTTTTTAGAAGACCTTGTATTCAAAGAACATTAATAACTGTAAAACGTCTATACATTAACAATATAATATTAATTGATAATAAATTAATTTTGATTTTATTTATTTTATGTTATTTGCTTCAATTTGGGATAACAATTTATAAAAAAAGAAAATATATTTCGAAAATTTGGGAAACAATTATTCTCTGTCGAAGCAGGCTTGATTCTCACAGTAGTACACAGTACGAACAAACGGGTGTGACATCTCGTGGTGAAGTTAAGACAAACAGACTATATGCGCGCATGCACAAGGCTGCATGTTACACCTTACCCTCAAGTGTCGTGGGGCTGCGCCTACTGCATTCATGTGAGTTGAAGGGTCTGCTGTGTCGACGTCCATTACGCATGCGCAGGGCTTTACACTCTGTCGACTGGCTGCGCACGCGACCGTACCTTCGACTCGGTGTGGGTTTGGCGTTTTACTACTTTTCAGGGCCGTGTCGTATTACGTGTTCTTAAAATATTTAACCTTTATTTCTCTAATTTCTTTACTTAGTATGTAACACATTTTATTAAGTATCCAAAAATATTTATACTCACAAGATAAAAAAAATTATTTTAATGGTATATGACTTCAAAATGTATATATTTTTATGCATAATAAATATGCATTAAAAATATATTTAATAATGAATGAATTTATAAAATCATTTTCTAAATTACTTTTGATATTATATTTTGTGACAATAAAATTTGTAATTCGTGTCTTTACTAAGAATTAATTTAAACAACGTTATTATAAAAATAAACTATTACGTTTTCTAAAATTTGTTTAAAGTTGCCAAACAATGAAGGGTACTTTTGAGATCATTGCACGACCCTGTCGCTCCTTAGTTGCAAAGCGAAGCTGGTAGGGGGCCACGGGTCGCGATTCGTAGGTCGTGCGAGAAGGACTAGCCTGCATCAGTCTACGCCGCGTCCCTTGCAAAAGGATGCGCTCGTCTTCACGTTTTCGTTATTTTACTTCTCCTCTATCCGGGTTAACACAATACATACCTATAAACGCATACTTTAAATACGCATCGAAGTTAAAGTGCAATACCTGAAAAACAGATCCTTGAAACGAAAGGACAACCTCATGGTGTCGGTGAAAGAATCTCACGCAATCTAGGAACGACTTGATGCCGTTTCGATGCCGTCGTTCCAATTTCCTGTTTAATTTTAAACTGATTTATCGTACATATTTTCTGGATATTTAACGCGTGTGTCATCGAAATTCTATAGGTTTACTGGCCGGTGTGCGTATTGTGGTGCGAACATTTCGCTGTTTTACCTAGAGCACTTTTTATCGTTCACATAAATCTCGACACGGACAAAACTACATAGAACGCGCGGCTCGGTACTTTTCGGCATGCGACCGAACACTTCCGATCATCGGTCTCGAGACTTCCCCCTAGTGCTCTAATAGGGAAGGAGGAACGTGCGAAGAAGAAAATTTGGAAGAATTCAGCTAGCTAAACGGATTCGGGTACCGTTGATTTCGTTCAACGATACATCCACGGCAGACATAACCTGTATGCGCTCTATGAACAGGAAGTTTCCCGTGGCAGGAGTGGGCGGTGCGAAGAGGGAGACGACGCCGGTCGAGCCTTAAATATCGATTTTGGCATGCAAGAGGTACGATAGTCGTCCGTTTCAGCGTGTCTCCTACCTTTGTGCATCTCCACGCTGACAAGTTTTGACAGTTGAGTGCGGGAATAATGCATTAAAAGGAATTGCGTGCATTTATACGAAATAGAAACAATATGGTGGCGCGGCATTTTCAAGTCAAAAATTAAATACACAGTGAATAGTGTTTTCAAATGATGGAATTCAATGTGAGTTAATTTCAATTTTTTAAAAGTGTATGAAAATGTTGTTCTCAAATCGTCGTGTGTACAGTCATTTCGTCTATAAAACGCGTTTGAGGCAACAAAATTCGGTGACTATCGATCGATCATCTCATTAATGTTGGCCAAGACACTTTATTTCTTTCGTTTCGATGCCATTCAACGGAAATTTCTTTGCTTTTCGAATTTTTATACAATAACGATTCGACCCACGTTCTTGTAATCGTTGAGGATATTTATTCTAAAGAAAATGTCCTTCGCCGATTCCAGCGTTCTCTACCGTAACAAGTGAAGTCTGAAACAATAATAACTGATCAGAGAAGAAGAATATAATATAATCGAAGAGAATACGATTCAATTACGATATAAATTTTCAGAATACATTAAGAGAAAAAATAAGTCAACGAAACTGGCAGTGTCTTCACAAATCTAATGACCCCGTCAACTTTAGGGCATTCATCGACTATTAAGATATCCGAACCACGTTTATAAGACCCTTTGTTGCGTTTGCCGATCAAGTAGACGATGACATCATGGTGCAACATTGCCGATTGAGAAGTCCGTGGACAACGGAGGTAGTGTTGGTTAAATATCGATAAGCCCTTTGCACTTGACGCCGTTGTTCGTTTTTAAGCTTATCGAAAAGAAAAAAAAAATACTACTAATAAGAATTTGTATTGCATGTAACGATAACAGCGTGCTTTTACAATCATACGATAATTTACGAACACGTAAAATTAAATAAAAATTATCTCGATACTTTGACGCAACGACGTTCGTACATTCTTCTACATGCAGCGTAACATTGATCATAACCAATGATCGGATTCACAAATAATGGTCCTTTGAATCCTGACATGTTCGTTATTTGAAAGAGGAGTCCACGAAGTTATCTACGTGTCGTTTCGTTCAATTTGAAGCCAACTGTTTCGGCCAAGACGCGTCACTGACGCTGGATAGGAAGAAAAAGTTACATCAAGAAGAATGGTTTCGAGATATGGCGTCTCGAAGGAGGGCGCTGTGGGTGTTGCCGTAGGTGTAGGTCCTATGCACTGTCTCCTTCCACATTGTGGAGGACCACATCACCATCATCACATTTCGGCCCCCCATCCTCAAAATCCGCAGCCAGGTCACAATCACCATGTGCATCCGGCCCATCAGCCACCACCCTCGCCTAGTCCTCACTTGAATCATCAGCTGAGCCATCATCAACTGACCGTCAACATTAACCATTTAAGTCATCAGCAGCAACAACAGCAACAACAACAGCAACAAACTCAACATCAACAAGCGCCACCGCAGTATCGTGTCGTCACTGCGAATATCAGTAAGTATGAGTATGGATGGTGAAGTAAACAATGAAAATTGTAACGAAAGTTTAACTATGAGAAATATTTTTTTTCTGGTAGCCGATAGTTTCTTCCAAAATAAACATTTTATCATTTTTAGCGATAGGGTTTGGAATTTACCAAATTATAATTATTAATCCTCTCTGTGTTGAGATTTAAATGCCTAGTGCGAAGAAGTTTCTCACTCATTTTTAATAAATCATATTTGCCGGACGCATATAGGCGTTCGTAGCATGAACTATACCAATCAACTGCGTGCTTATATGCGCCACCCACAGCACCTAAAGGGTTAAACATTGACCTCATTTTATCTGGACTATATACGTTTTTCGTTATTTTTGCTGGCTAAAAAACTGATTATGCGAAATGAAGCCACGTGGTGATAAATATTCACGTGTAACAAATAGCAGACCGAATAGATTTCTGGAAGATTCATTTCTTTATCTATAAGTTAGTCGATTGATCGATTAAGAATACGTGTATCAGGGTTATCGTTATCGGTATCTGTTCAAGAAAAGACAGATAATGTTACTTGTATCCTTAATGAAAAAAACTTCTAATCAAATTCGTTCACCTTACTTCTTAATAATTTTGCACATTTTTACATTTTAAGCTTTTTATTATTCTTCTTGATATATTTCGTATAATACGAAACATATTCTTTTGACCTTTTTACATCAGATGGAATATTTGTTCTCCAATACATAATATCCTATTGTAGCAAACGTTATTTTCAAGAAAAAATTAATATTTTCCCGTCACGATAAGTTTAAACATATTTTAGCATGCATTTCACCTACATGAGAATTTAATTTTAGTTTGCTCCCATCATGGACATACATTTTCGTGACCAATGGAAGCGTTGTCTCGAAGTGAGATTTTATTTGGCTTTACTTGTACACATCGCTTATATTTTTATTTCTCCTTTAAAAATGAATGCATTCGAATAGAACTTCTTCGACTCGATATAACCTCAAAATTTTTCGATACAGTTTCTACTAATTCGTAATTACACGGGATATCCTTTCTTTTTATTTTAATCGCCAAGTCTTTCATTGCGTGCCAATTCATGAGACTGCATGTGTATATACATTTCGAGCACCTGTGCGTATAAAGGAGATGTACATACACGAAGCCCGTTATTTTCGAGCACACTGGAGGTAGTTAATTTGACCTGGTGGCCTATCTGTCAGAAGTCGAACCGTTTGCGCTATTTGCAGATACACGGCCAAGCTCGGCCTGTACTGAATAATCTTCGCGAAAATAAGTTCACGATATTCCGCTTATAGTAATGTCAAGCTCATTGTCATTTCACGATAATTTTCTTTTTTCGTTATTTATTCAACAGAATTAATTCGAGTCAGCTAGTATAACCACAAATATATTTACATACAAAGAATATAAACCTTTCGTGCAATTTTCCTAATTTCTTCGACATAATAATATTTTTCTTTATATTTCCGAGTACTATAAATTCCTTGTATTGATATAACAAGTTTCTTTAATACAGTCTGGGTTAATGCATGGGGATTTATGAATGATTACAGTATCGATATATTGGATAGCTTAGTATTTAGGTTAGTCCTTAGCGCCCCTGGGCGGCATTGTAGACAATTCACGATATAGGTCAATCGATAAAATGCTTTCTACCTTGTACAGTCGCGAAGGTACGTTCGATTCTTTCCTCTTGTATGATACGACGTCTCGCCGTGATTACACCAACCATCTCTCTGTTCTAACGTTTTAAGAAATTCCAGAAACGATGACTTATTTTTACACAAGGTATCTCAAAACTTCTTATTCATTTAATAATCGTTTGCGTTTAAATACCTTACTCAATTTATCAAGCTATAGCAAAATTACAAATTTGAATATGTCATGTTATTTTGGTGTATACTTACACACAGTTACTAATGAAAAATAGTCACAATGAAAGTGTCATTACACTTAATTTTTATTTGTTATCAGATATACCGCAATATGTTAACAAGAAATGACATAAATTCTCTTAAAAAAATTATATTTTCTTATCGTTTTCTGTAAACCTAATTTGATTTTCTCAATCGATTAAACAATTTTTATTTCTCTCTTTCGTGATAATTTTCGTGGCACTTGTAGATTATTATTTAACAATTATTCCTTTAAATGTAAAAAAGCCGTTCGTTTTATTTTATAAGTTAATTTGTTAATTATTGAGATGAAATAAGTATTAATTTTTTCAATAAATGAATGCAATTGTAAAAATAAAATATTAAGTCAAGAAAATAGCGATATTGATATGTATGAATATCTGCTTTAAGAATACATTGTATAATTTTTTAAGTATTTGGCATGAATCATATCTATTTTGTTTATAACAATGTGATTCGATATAGTTAACAGTGAAATTACGAATTGTGAACACTAGTCAAAAAATGAATAATCCGTCGAAACTGTACCTTCTGAAGGTATTATCACAGCTTCGAAATATCGAATTTCTACGTTTATCACTACAGCATATCACTGTTCTTGCATTGGTCGCCACGTGGCGAGTGTGTGACCGTTCTAACCTCACTTCTGCTTTCATGTGTACTCTCTTCAAACATAGCTACAACTTTTTTCTCTTAAGACTAAATTTCTTCAAATTATTTACAAACTACATTTGTTTGTTGACAATTTGTAGTCATATATAATATATGAGATACACTTATCATTATTTTGCATAGTATACCTAGATTTATTGTTTGCAAATAAGGGAGTGAAACAAATATTAGAGAGAGGAAGGAATTGGCACCGGAAATGACATATTGTATGCTGCATTGTATTTTCCAGGCCACGTTTTTTTTCTTTATTAATGGGCACTTGTACACGTCATAGACATTCGTAAAAATAAATATTCACTTATTAATATTCGGTTTATTGGTAAGTAAGAACAGCATTGTTTGAATCTCTCAAGTATAAAAGTACGAATATAAATTATCGTTGAATATTATTATTAGGTACAAATCTCATATATGATATGTTATCATGATGAAAATTACTGTGACGCAAATAAAGTACCATTGAGATATAAAGAATTTTGATTATTATTCAGATTGTGAAACATTACTCTATTCTATCAGGCTTACTCCAGTCTGGTTTGAAATAAGTTACAAAAAGATAAATTTTGATGTAGTTGCTTTCTATAAATCACTTTATCGTTACGTCAAAATGTACTGAATAGAATAGAATAGAATGTCAGAATTTAACAGGGCCATAAACGTACCTATAATTTACGTGTTTTCATGGTACTTAACACGATCCTGACGATGGAGTTCGGCCTCGCCCCCCTTTCGTGGCAATCAATGCACTTACGGAACTACAGATAGCAGCACTGCTCTGGCCCCTGCCCACATGTGCAAAGATGGCCGTTCGCGAGGCTGTCTTCTCGGTTTCTTTGCTCGTGTTCGAGCGTTCCTGTCACTTCATTGTTCTTTAGTTATAAACATATATTTGTACAAATAGGTATAGCCTTTACGTGACGAAAAACGATAACCAGCTTTGTACCGATCTTTAACGGTGAGCAATGAAGTATCTATATTTTTGTTTGTTCCTTTATCTGCTTTGTATCCTTAATGTATTTTCTCGTGATAAGTTCGTAGCATGTGGCGAAAAACACTTTTATCATTTTATGAAGATTATGTATTTTCAGTGGGTTATATTATTATAAATGTGTATCGAGACAATAATTTTAACGTTGTATATTTTGATAGTACATGTAACCGATTGCACTACATCTCTTAGACGATGACGACGTGTCAAGCTATGTCATGCAATTCCACGCATATTTGCTTTCACGAGTAATTCGTTTAACGATAGAATGGCGAGCACAGTACGGCAGAAAAATATCACGCATATGCGAATCTTACGGTACAACGAACTCTATTTTTTTTTTCTCTTTTTAACATGACAAAAATGAATACGTCTAATGAGAAAGATAAACGATAATAATGAAAGATAAGTGCATTATTGTCATTGTGTACTTAGTAATAATTATCGACACATCTGACCATGTTGATCTATACATGCAAGAAAGAAATTTTTGTTTTTATTATTTAATTGTGCTTACAAATAAGATAAAAAGTGTATTCTTTTATTCCCATATTTTTAGTTGGAAAGTACCTATAGTGCATGATTTGGTTATTAAGCAACATTTGATAATTATGTTTATTTTGAATACAATTGCATTTAATTTGAAAACCTTATAATAAAACGATTAATTTATTTATTGTAGCTTCGAAATGTAGTTAAAATTAAAATATATTGGATATGTACGTGTATAAGAAAAAAATATTTGGTTTAGTGTGAAATACAACCGCATTTATTTTATATTACCGAGTAAAAGTATAGGTTACGTATTTCGTAATTTATAAGCTACAATTGCTAAAGTGTTTGTTGCTTGAGGACATAGGTATTTGTTGAATAATTATGACCATTTTAACGCAATAGCAAAAACAAAGTTACATTTTTAATCTGTAACATCTATAATCTTATATACAAATAGAAAGCGAAAAAGTAATCCTATACAGAGCTAACAAAATAAATTAGTACAACTATGCAAATACATATGTATACACGTCGAAGTATAAAAACGATGGTATGTTACGAACGAGCCAGGTGTACAGAATAAAATGGTATATTTTTCAAACATAATTTTACTCTCTCCTGTATCACGATCGATTGTCGGTATTTTATATTTATTTGTATAACATTGATCACGTGATTCGAAAAGGCAATACTCAAAACTGACGATGTTTTTTTTTTAATTTCAGGATCAGAGTTTCATGTGTCTGGACAAAATTACGGCACCCAACCAGGGGGCCAGGTGGGCGGGGGAGGGGGTAGTGTAGGAGTACCTGGAGGCAGAGGGCCTCCACCACTTAGTGGCTTACAGTCCATAGGACAATCGGGAGCAGGTATACCGCCAGGAGGTCCTGCTGGAGGGCAAGCACCACCTCAAACTCCGGCACCCGGGGTACAATCACAACAGCCGCAAGGTCCGGCGCCCACTACGACACCCCCCGTGCATACCCCTTCGCCACAGGAAATGGGAAAACAGACCCATTTACAACCTCAACCACAACCTCTGTCACAAGTATATGGGCCTACACAAACGAGGCCGACCTCCCAAGTGAGTACAACTTATTTAAACAATTGCACCAACTTTTTACATTTTAAGTGATCGTTCAAATTGCAGCTGTTATGTTGGGATATATTATAAAAGTAATTAATAACTTAATTGTTCAGAATACGCTCAATTTTCTTTTGCACACACGTTTGTGATATAGTCCGGGAAGAAAATAATAATTCTATTTTTTTTCTAATGATTGTTTTAAAAATTGATTGTTTCGAACATGTCTATTATAAACGCATGCATACTTAATATTTGTTACGTAGGACATTGGTGACACCAGTAATTAAATCTTGAAGTTGTAGGCGAGCATACACGCCGAAGTCCTTTCCGCCGGTACTTTGCATGCTCTGGCCTCTCAACGTTGCATCGAGAGTCGTCGTATGTTTCCTTGGAAGGCTGAGTGTGACAAATCGCCTAGGCGATTCAATTCAGGACTGCTTTGAAACGTGAATTTTATGATATTTATTACAGTTAAATGAATACGTATGTTAAAAAATGTATACGTTTGCCTTTTTATAAAATCCTTTTTTGCATTATGTACTGAAACCTTTCCTTTTATAAATAGTTTTCTTTTTACTTTTTACACGATTCTTTAATTTATAGAACAAGTTGTATATTCTGCTATAAAAAGTGTCTTCCTACACGTTTTTTTTTTTAACATGTATACCATGTAAAAAGAGAATTGAGTGTAATGTTGTTAGTTTATATCATTCTTATAAGAACGTATTGTGACATCTATATATCATAGTTTCAGATTATTTACAAAAATTTTTTTTATTAATGTGATGTTTATCAATTTCAGGGTTATTACCAACAAGGTCCACGACCGCAACAACCAAGGGGTATTACTCACAGGGGGGGTCAGGGAGGTACTGGCGCACAGGTAGTGGGAATGTCAGGAGTCGGTGGAGGTGGAGGTCAACCAACAGCAATTTATCATCCAGGTGGTTTGCCAGTTCAAACTGGAGCAATGTACCAAATCCCTAATCTTCATTCTGGACCACATCAGCAGTCCGTATACTCCATGAACAGTCAAATACCCATCCAGGTAGTAGTTAAGTACTGTTGATTTTATATATTTACTGTTATGCACCAGTCATTTTATTTGTATCGCAAGAAAAGTGAAATAGTTTGATACAAAGATTTGTTATTAAAACCAAAAATAAAGTACTGATCCATGTTATAATAAATTTTTCTTAATTTTATTTGCCGTCTTTGCAAACATTATTTATTTATAAAACATTGCCATATTCATCATTATTATAATTGATGAACATAAGTGTAACAAATTTCTTGTACTTCTAGTTTGGTGGTCCACCTCAGAGGCATCAAACACATCAAAGTCAGTCATTTTATTCACCATTTCAACATTCTGCCTTTCTAACGGCACAAAATATGTTTGGATATGGTGCATCTGCACCAAACTCTCATCCTTGTAAGTAGTATGCAATTGCACTATATAGGGAACAAATATAAAATCAATGAACCACTGTATTTTGTTGTTTAGATTTCTGGCCCGCTGGGCAACCAGCGAATGCACCACTAAATTTAAATAGGCCAGGTGCAAGTGCTGTCACTGGTGGGGCACAACATGTTACAGGCCCGCTGGCCGGTGCCCAAGGAGCCCCAGTAGTACAACAAGGTACGCTTCAGCAACCTACACAACAAGCTCAGCCTTTACCCCCAATGGGTATATCTCTCTCTCAGACTGGTAAGTTATGAATAATTTCATAATCATATATACCATATGTTTAAGAAATTAGGCTCTTAACCTATAGATAACATCCTCAAGAAATTACTCAGTGTATGTACAAAATATGAATAGCGTATATTAAAAAGAAAAATTCAAAAGAATTTACTTCTTTAAAGATACTAACTGATACGAGTGCCATTTAGTTTCTATTTCAAATATTGTAACACAGTAGTTAATTACTAAATTGTGAGTAAAGATTTACAATTATATTTCCTAATGATATGAAGATTGATAGTCATCACTAAATTGATACAGTAGTGTCCACATAAGTGACCGTGGTTATCCCCACCAATTCTTAGAAACCAAGCGGCTTCGACATCGAGCGTGTCAAGCGTAACTTGACGCCGGTCATTATCGATACATTGTATGTATGGTGTGGGTATTAGCTATTGTATCTCACTCGCACTTATCCTCTTTCCTTATCTCCGTTAAATTCTGAGAAGTAACCATGCCCGCATAAATGACCGCGGCCGGTCCCGAGCGTGGTCACTTAAGTGGGCACTACTGTAGATATTAATATCAATTTGAACTTTTGGTTACATCGAAGTAATTTTTCCCTGAAGAGGTTCAATAAAGTATAATGTACTTACATTTTCTACTATACTTATTTAAACAATCTTCGACTTTAAAAATAAATTCGCAATAAAGCATGTTTAATTATTAAAATATGATATAAAATGTTAATGTATTTTGAATTATTTTCATTTCAATGGTAGCAAAATATTGAGTTTTATGTTTAATGAAATATAATTCTATTAAAATATTTTTTATTTATCAAGTAATTCATGTACGAATACACAAAAATTGTAATATGAAATATTTGAGCTTTGTAAAAGTTCTAGGAAAAGAATGTCAATCAAAGAAATGCAATTTCTTTAAAGTGTGTGAAAGTTCTATTTATAACTTAGATGTTTCACAAATACTAGTTGATATTTAAAAGTATTAGAATTCATTATATTGTTACAACTGTTCCCAAAGATTTACGTTTGCGTGCAGGTATGATAATTCAGGTAAAATACCTGAATCCACCCATAGTAGCAACCTCTTTTCAGAATTACTGCATTAGTTTAGGTCTCCTTGGTCAAGAGAAGAGTCACGTTGTAAAATTGTATTAGTGTCATTGCATAATATTCTTTAGCTAATTTCAATTCTGTATTAAATTTTAAACGATGTATATTGTAAATAGTGTATATAAAATGTGTAGTGGTGTGTGCTGGAATAGATATAAGAAAATGTGTGATTAGTGATGCGCATCTTATATAAAATAATTATTTAATGCATCACTATTTTATTCGAGACTTCAACGTTTTAAATGACATTCGTTAAATTTATATATTAAAAAATATTAATTAGTTCTCTGTTTTTTGCATATTGTATTTTAAATTTGTTTGTTTTGTAAATTAAAGATGTGTACTCAGGCCATAATGGTGGTGCAACAAATACGACGAATAGTACAATAAAGTCTCGGAAACCAAGAGGACAAAATGCTATTACTGATATTGTAGATCCGACAACTGGTAAAAATATTAGTGACGAAATTTACAAGGATAATGAAACTATTCAAAGTGGTGACTCTAGTAATCGTGAAACACCTCAGCCACAGGTGAGTTATATTGGAATATTAATACATTAACAATTGACTATAAGAGTTTCGCATTCGAAACATTGACAAATGTTAAATTATTATACCATAATTGCTATATCGTTTAAATTGCTTCATTTTAAACTGAATAAATAAGCGAAGTATATAAAAAACTCTTAACAGATAAATAACTCTTTTAGTCAATTGTTTATATTATTGATATCTGTACCCAAAAGCCATGGTTATTAAAATCTTTATTTTTCATTTTTTTTTAAACTGCAAGATGAATTTATGTATTGCTATATAAGAACTTGTTATTTTCAGTGCATAAGAAAGTTATTAGTATTAAATTAATATCATAGTAGGAAACTTGGATAAATAAATTATACGATTTACCATATTTGGAGATAAGTATTATAGAAATAAAATCAATGTTAGTATGATTTGGATATATTACTTAAGGGGGTATCCTCATTAGCAAGCAGAAAAAGGAGATGTTCTTTATAGAATTTTTTACAAAAATATTGTAAACGCGAATAATTTGAAATTTTAATATAATATTGTAGAGTATATTTCCAACACTTTGGCAATTTTGAATGTTCACAATATGAACGAATGTAGTCTGTTTACAAGACTAGCTGAAATATGGGCTGCAAAAAAAAAAATATTGCCCACTGGTGGGACAAAAATCTTCCCTCCACATCATCAGACACAACAATTTCGAAAAATTCTTATTAATACGAGTAAGGTGATTGTTGGTACTAGAATAAACATTGTATGTCGAAAATTATCAAAATGGCGCACTTTAAAAGGTAAAAATCGAATTTTAGTAAAAAAAAAAATCAGTATAATTTTGCTAATTAAAAAAAAAGTTACATATTTTCAGTTGATTCTAGTACCTGCACTGGAGAAACATGTGTTTTATAAGCAGTTAAAATTTTAAGGTAATATCTTAGTTACTTTTGGAAATATCTGTCCCGCCAGCTCGAAAAACCCTGTTTCAAGAAAAAACTCGTTTAAAATTTGAAGTGTACGTTTTTTGTATTTTGAGAATAATTTTGAATTCTTACAGCCAATTAGCTATTCCTAGGTCATATAACAAACCCTCTGCTTTTTCCTTCGTAGAACTTGTCATTTACAATTGTCTTAGTTTAGTTGTCTTTGCCTCTCTTATCGCTTGTAAGATTTGATGCTCGGCTGCTTATATTCGGCTTTTATCTTTATAGTCGGCAAATCTTTTAGCTTGCGATCCATCTACAATTTCCACAGTTTCCATCATTTTCAGGAGAGGTGAAAATTCATCATTAAATGTACAAGCGGCCAAAAAAAATTACAATTTTAATCATTTTCGATACCATAAAAAATATGTTTTTGAGTAAATTGCCAAAGTGTTGCATTGTAACTTTTGTTATTATTTTAAATATGTTCGCGAATAGGTTCTTCACTGCAAAAGAACAAAGTACTGATATATATTTTGACTCCTTTATTTGACGATAATAAGCGAAAATGCTAGTCAGTCCTATTTTATTTCTTATCTATCCATCGATACACTGAACCAACTGTATCTGCGGTAAATATTTAAATTTCAAAATTTTCTTCTAGGATTATGTTCTTGATACTTTAAAGCGTAAAGAAAAATGCAAATAAAAGTCAATGATTTTAATCCTGCGAATGGGGATACCTCATTAATACATTATTTTTGTAATTGCATTTATCTTTTGTAAACCATGGCTAAAGGGTAACAGAGGCAGAAAACATATTGAACGTTTATTTTATTTCTCTTAGTACATTTGGTTTCATTTCTCATCTTATGATTTGAGTTTGGAGCCAGTTTTTAGTTGTCAAGCATAATCTTTAATTGATTGCTATGTATCATTGTCTATCACGCAGAATTGGTGATTGTTACAGAATAATGGCGCTGAGGTGCAAGCCGACTTTGCAGCGCGGGTTGCAAAAACTCTTGTGAAAGTCGCGACCGAAGAGCCCAGTTCCGACTCGACGGTATCGACTAGTGTACCAAATACACCTGCAACTCAAAATGTAACGCAAAGTTTATCTAATTCGCAAACAAATTCTAATAACGATGTGAACAGTCAGTGTAGTACCAGTTCACCAACGCAAAACACACCTAACGTAACCGAGTTATGTAGTCAATCGTTAGGTACTTCTAGTAACGTGGCTCAAGTAGACTCTAGTGCAGTGAAAACGGAGTCTAAACCATTGCAAATTACTGTGAAGGAATTTCACCCTCGTGGTGAAATAAAAAGTGTGGTTATCGAGGAACCACCACCAGCTGTACCGCGTAATGTAAACAAGGATGATATTTCTGCACAGTTATCCGCGATGACTGTAACTGAAGTTGAGGCGAAGAGTACGAGTACCTCGCCTACCGTGACACAGGCCCCAGTTCCCCTTGTGACCGTACCAAGTACGAATGTTCCAGAGGTCCCTAAACCGTCCGTCACTGCCCCAAGTGCTAACCCCGCTCCTGCCAGAGAACAGTTCCCTAATTTATCCAGTAAGAATTCATCGAGTTCACCACCTAGAAGGAAATCTCAGACTCATGTCCACAATCAACCTACTGCTGCAACAGAGCTGCATTCGAGTGCCAAAGAGCAGAAAGAGAAGAAAACTAGGGAGAAGAGCCTTAGTTCTAGAGGCGCTACTCCTACTCCTGCTCACAATCAGTCTGACCATCATCCGAAAGCTAATGGAGACGCAACTGGCGAGAAACCGGAACCTGAATCAACTCGAAATGAAGTTCAACAACAGAAGTCATCTGATGGTGAGTCTTTTCAAAGTTTTATAATTGTAAATATTTCATACGTTGCAATATTTCATTGACGCGTTGATTATCGTACGATTTCTATTAGGTTTAAGAATTATAATATATAAATTACGAATATCACGTGTATTTAAATTTCATTGACTTTGTACGAATAATTTTTTGAGCAGAAATCTAAGAGGGTTGGTGATGAATTAATAAAAAGTACAATAGTCAATTTATCGTGCTTTCTGCATGTTGACTAAATAAGCTAAATGCAGATAAAAATATTGGTTTTCATCTTTATTTGATGTTAATATTAGTACAAATTAATCAAAACATTATAATCACGTTATCTGGTAGCCGTTTGAAATATACATTTGTTTTAAATTGGAATTAAAAAAATGTTTGTAGCATATCGCACATCGTAAGCACATTTGATTTAATTAATAGCATCTGTATCTTATAAAAAAAGGTACATGTACTTGTTGTATATGTTGTATGCTACATTAGAATGTAATGTGATTCACCAAGTATAACCGTTTTATTACGGTTATACGCAAACATATGTGTCGTTATGCAACTTTCCTCGTGGATACAATTTATATTCTCTTTCTATTATTTGTAATCAGAAATTTATTGAACATATGGTTTAACGTTTGTAACTGCGAAATCATTAGAAATATGGAATTAGTTAGACTTTTATAGCTGTTCTATAATAATTTTTTTTTTTCTTTTTTTTCTTTTTTAATTAAAAAAATTTTGGTTTATTCGTAACCAGTTCGATGTGTGTCGCAATTAATATATGAACATATTTACTTATTTAAATTTCGGAACGAATAATTGAACATTCTATAGAATCTTTCTGAACAGAAATATTATTTACTTTGTAATGTTAATTGCTCCTCTACTTGTTTGTAATATTCAATATCTAAATTGTTATAGTTAGAATTCTAGTCTCGAAACTTCGGTAATTTCCCTTTTCTTTTTTCGTATCACTACTGTAGTTTGAACTTTGCTTTCATGATAGCTTAAATAGTCGTTATGGTCTTCATTTCTTCATGCAAATAATCATGAGCTGGCAATTGAAATGATACAATTTTTAAATACTTTTTTATACTATATATATTATGTAGTAATAATTCATTTGTACATCAAAACCGTTACAAATCATGATATGCACATTATGTCCGCCCGTGAAGATGCCTTTATATAGGCACGTGTGTAAGAGTGTATAAAAGGAGACAAATCTCTAAGTTACACACGTGCAAACAGAACGGAATATTTCGAAATATTTATTTACTGCATACAATAGTATAATATTCTTCATACACGCAGGGTTGCGTAGTTGCGCCTTTCGTAAAACTAGTGATTATTTTTAACGAGAAATGACAAATATTTCAGTAGTGGTCTAGTACGATTTGCTTTCAATCTAACCTATAAATTTTGTAGTTTCGATTACATTCCGTAAACATTACTGTTGTAACGCAAGCTCTTTGGAATAATATATATTGGTTGATGGTTTTAAATTTGTTTGTCCTAATATACATTAAATTATAAACTGTGTATCAGTAAATAATTTTACGTTTACACAAATGTTTCTAAAAATAGTATGTAAAGCAATGGTTTTTTATAAAATTTTAGTATGATATATCCAAATACTATAGATAAACAATAGAATATTCAAACAAGTAAAAAAATATCATTTCAAGTGTATCTTGAATTACTAATTTGAAGTGATTAGATCATGTTCCATTTTCTAGCAAATTAATACTTTTTAAAAATAAATGTGAATTGATTCATGGTGCTAACATGTGTGAAAACAATTAAGTTTTATTAGTTTTATGATTAAACTTCACAGTAAAATAAAAATAAAGACATTTGCAGTTAATTTCATTACATATGGATAACAGAAATAAGGGTAAGTTTACAAGTATTCGTACAAGTCTAAATTGTACACAGTACATTTGACATATTTTCATTATGGATTAATTTAACAATAAAGTTACGTGTAAATTATGATATGGGAGAAAAATATATTTTACATATTTCTAGTAATATGGACAATGGTGTAAGGATAGGGAAATATACAAATGTTTGTTTCCAAATTATACCAAGTAAATTCATTCTTTTAACTAGTTACTTTGCATATTCCATAACTACATTCTATGATGCTTATCCTAAAATATCGTAGAAGATGTAGCATCATAAACAAATTAAAAATTAATAAAAAAAACAGACATTGGGTAAATCATTGCAATGTTTGGTTTCAATGTGAATGGGTCTTTTTTCAACAATTGAAATGCCAAGCAGGCATAGGAAATCTGAAAGAAGTTCCATCACTGATCTCTATATGTATATTGGATATGGTACCAGAGCTTAAAGCATAAGGTTTTGTACCACAGATACTATCCCACTGGTGTTTAAGGTATTACATTTCCAGGCGGTTAATATGAAAATAGATAGATGGGTTATAAATTAAAAAAAGATATATATTTATAATGTTTATCATTTACATATAAAATATAGATACAGTATATGAGTCTCTTAGAAGCCTCATCGATCAATTTCAAAAAATATGAAACATTATTTCAATTTTGCTTCTAAAAATTCAGTTAAAATTGAGAAATTTACAAAAGTTGAAGTTTAATTTAGCTTTTGAGGGGCTTATATAATAACATACAAGATATGTGTGTACATAAACGAATGATGTTTATTAAACATAGAAATTATTTCATATGGGAGTAAGATATTAGATTTTAAATAGAATCTTAAAAAATAATAGAATATTGGATATTATCTATATTATTATTTTGATATAAGAAAAAACTCAAGTTAAATTTATTACAGTTTTGATATTTTCCGTTTATTTTACTTTACAATTAAATACAAAGAATTGAATTGAAATAACGAAATATTTAATAGTTTCTTGCTCAAAAATTATGCAACGAAAAGCTGCACAAGTACACAATACAGCGTCTCGAATAAGAAGAAAGAAAACACGCTTCGAAAAAGCTACACCCATTCTGTAGAATAGGCATTAGTACCTTAGGCACCGACGAGGTGGCGTTGCTGATACTTTCTCAATTTTCAGTCTATGGTGGTAGTACAAAACTTTCAAGCCATACCGGATCCAGTATATGTATAGAGATCAATGAGTTTCATGTCGGACGGTGACGTCATTATACGAAAAGGCGCGAAACATACCGAAGATGTACGAACATTGGCGATTGTGTAGCTGGAGGGAGGTTCCGACTTCTTTCCTCATCGAACAACGAATTTCCTCCAGTAGCCAGCACGTGCTGTGCTAGCCGGGCGTATTTTTACTCCATTTTGCCCACTTCCCTTTTCCTTTTATAACTTTTTTACGAAAATTGTATATTCATAATTATACATAAGTACATATTTAAATTTATACTACTTAACAAGTTACTTGCTTTTAATTTGTATATATCGTAACGTAACGAATACGCTTATTATATTGCGTCTTACTGCATCCCGTTCCTATAAGACTTATATCACGATATTCCGAAGAATTTGTACATATATCTTTATTTAATCGTAACGAGCGCTCTTTACACGCATCGTTTCCTTTTTTCTTTTTGTAAAATACGTGTTCTACACTGGACTGCGAAGTTATATATACTGATTTTAATATATAATTTTTATTGCGCCACATTTTCTTTCTTTCTTTTTTAAATTATATTTATTGTGACATAAAGTGATTAAACGGATGCAACGACGACGACCAAGGACAATCTTGATTCGAAATGTATGTATAAATAATTCTGTTCTTTCTCTTGAATTGGTTCGTTCCTAGTGGGTGTAACCGGGCAAGTCTACCTTTCACAACGTGGTGCCGACATTTTGTATTCACGGACTTTCATAAATGTAAAATTCATTATAATTAAGGGGCCTATTCGAAAATAGAATCATATATTTACAATTAATTACTGTTTTAAGTATGTTTCTTATTAATCGCTCTTAATTTGTTATAAAAAATTCTAAATATCAAAAAAATTTCGAAGGTCGATTCACGAGTGTGTTCAAATATGGCTACTTCGGAAGTGACTAGATGTTTGCTCAATTTCAACACGTTTTTTTGTTTAAAGCATTAATATTTGCTCAACCGAATGTTACATCGAAGCAATTAAATGGAAATATTTAATTACTACGAAATTATTGTTGCAATTTCAAAATTAAGGTTAAATATGTTCTTCCATGCTCCGACCACGTGTTCGTAAAATAATTTAACACAAAATTTCTTCATTATTCACTTTTATTTAAACTAAGTAAATAAATTCATTATTTTTATACCATTCAAATTTTTTCTAGTAATATTTTTAAGCGTTGTGTAGATTTTAATCGTTAATTTTATATACAGTCAGTCACGAAGGTCTTCATACACCTCCTAAAATGGTCATTTTGTAGAAAATAAACAACAATTTTGTATAATATTATGTTTATTTATTACTATATACGATATTATTAATTAACCTATATAAAGGTATATTGTTTTTCTTTTTTTTAAGACTATTTTATACATTGAGGAAAAACGGAATCCGTATGGCACAAAAACGCACACTAAAGTATGAAGTAAGTGAATCTTGTAAATCTAATAATTCTTTTAAACATAATTATTGGTCTTCCCTGTTAGTGTTTCGTTTACTTTGCCATAATTTCGTGATTTAGTTGAGAGATGTTTAACAGTCATTGTGTGAATTAATTGTTAAATTATATAAGGAAAGGAAATCTCTATGTGAAATTACAAATATTGTGGGCAGAAAACATTTTAATATTCAGTATGTAATAAAAAAAAAAATTTTAAATAATTGGTAAATGTGAAAATAAAATTTGTAGTGGTCATCCTAAGATCTTAAGTGATAGAGATGTATGATTTGTACTGCAAATTATTCGGCAATGTCCAAAAGTAAATGCTTCAAAAATAGCTGTAGAGGTAGAAAATGATTTGGGAAAAACACCACCTTGAAAATATTCGAAGGATTTTAAGAAAATCTGGACATCGTAGCCGTGTGTCGCGGAAGAAACCTTGTAATCAGTGAATCCTAAGCATACAGCTAATATTATTCGGGAATGAATACTGTAGAATGTCCCAAAACAATTTTTTTGATCACCTCAATCACCAGATTTGAATGTTATAGAGCACGTGTGGAGCTATTTAGAACGCAAAATTAGGAAACGTAAAATAATAAATAAAAATTCCTTCTGATTTTACAGCAAAATTAGTCTATTCGAGAAATTAAAAGCAATCTGAGACACAAAAGGAGGACCGACAAAATATTAATGTAACAAAAATTTACTAGATTTGCTAGATGTACCAACTTCATATCTTAATGTACGAACACTCGCGACATAAAATGTTTCGTTTTTTCCGCATTGTATAAAATATTCTTAAAAAATGATACATTTTTATATAAGTTACTTATTAATTAACAAACATAATATTATACGAAATTGTTGTTAACTTTCTATAAAATGACCATTTTAGGGGGTGTACGAAGACTTTTGTGACTGACTGTATGTATGATACATCAAATCGTAGCCATTTTGTGAGCGGCCAGGAAAGAAAAGTACTCCATATTTGATCATTAGTTTCTATGTACGATGATTAAAACGGTTATATCGCCCTACCCCTATTCATGTTGGTCGATTTGTATATCTTTTCATTCTATATATTTGGTTTTGTAGCCACTATAGCAATCTTTTACATAATAAATTATTAAACGTTAATAGAACGTATTAGCTGAAACGTGTGATAGTTGAAAATTTGAGGCCTTTTTTATTCACCATGAATTACATATTTTTGAACGTACCAAATAAAGAATGATATGTTAGAGTTTCATAAGTTACATTTTCTTAGCTGAAAATTAATCGTATTGTTTTCATTATGTAAATAAATTTTTATAAACTTTGATTTCCTAGTATCGATGAAACTGTAAACATTGTAAAAATTGTGCACACTTTGGTCATTAAAATGCATGGGGTCACGGCCGCGCGTGTATGGCGGTCTACGTGCATGGTTCAAATGTCTGCTGTCGTTTCACAAGACCACGCGTCGTGTATGTGCAAAAAATATCTCAAGACTTTCGGCGTCAGTGGTAACCTTGAGCCTTCACCAATCTGGTGAAAGGTTTCGACTAGTTAGAAAAATGATCTTGCTAACTATATATATTCATTATACGTATTATGAATATCATATCATAATGGTACTTTATATTTTACAAATAGATCAACCAATAGTTCAGCTAGAAGATTAAGGATTTCTAAAATTTGCATAGTTCTATCGTTACACAAATTTGTCCGTGTATGTATTAATGTTAAAATGTTATTGAAGTACAAAGACGGGTTTGATATTTCACAATTAGAAATTATTTATTATTAACTTCAAAAAAAATATAAATAGATAAAATATACAAATGTAAAATGTAAGTGTAGGGTATTAAACATTTATAAGTGATTTAATACCATATATGTATTTAAATTTGTTCTTTTTTTTCGATCTAAACAACAGTGATAGAGAAAATATTGCGTATACGTTTAGTGATCGTTCAATGTTCTTTTCAGATTGTTACCTCGACCTGCTTTTATCAAATGTTACTCAAGCTACTTTCATGCATCAAATTAGCTGCTGTCTCATAGTAAATTCCAGTATTTCCTTGAAAGATGTTCGTGGCTCGAAACCGATGATAAACTTCTAATGTTCTAATTTTTTGTTTAATCATGTATTGTTCAATGGAGAGAGTTAATAAGCTCGCTCATAAGCGAGCGGTATAAGTCAATTACCAATGAAAATTCTAATTTTTTATATTTTCGTTATTTCATTATTGTCAATACAAATAGTATACGCAAACAGTATTGTCAATGGATTTGCGAAATTTCTATTGGTAAAAGTAAATTTAATCAAAATTTTGTTTTGGACTGTATTTTATTACACTTAATTCAAATCATTTCCGAGAAACTTCAACCACTTATAGCTAAGAATAGTTTGTATGACGTCATTTTGTTGCCTCATTTTTGTGGAAAAATCTTGCTAATCCGTTAAAAATATCTTCGTACAAACAAAAGAAAAAATATAAACTTTTTATTGTTCCGTATTTATTACGGGATAAATATAAAGCGAAAATAGTATTTATTCAAATTAGGAATTTAACAGACTATTGCGCGCTCGCTTGTATTACAAATATGAACACGCCTATCATTGTAGCCGAGAAGAATGCCCCTGAGGCGAACAGCCAGTTTGAATGATTCTGTTCATAGTACTACAGATATGCATACGTGCAAGGTTTCTGATTGGTAGAATACATATCATTAGTTTAAGTCTACTAATCGAGAGCTTTACGCTTTTAGTGTATCTGCGGTGTAATATGGGAAGAATCGTTTCAATTGAGTGTTTCCCTTAAAGACATTCTTCTCAACTACTTACTACTCAGGATTCGTGATCCTTAAGGATTCGTTGATTTAAGAAATTTTGCATTTAAATCAAAATTAGTATTTCATCTTGCTTTCCATTTATGCGTATTAAATATTTAGTTTAAATAAAAAGATCTATTTGTAAAATATATGAAGGATCATAAGAAATTATTTTATTCTTATCGTCATAATTATTACATTCTAAAACTTTTTGAACCGAGTACACGTGGAATGGTATCAACGCTGTATTTCGATACACACTCATTTTCTCTATTTAAATGTTTGCGAGTTATTTGTCGTAGATGAAAGAATAACGGTTATTTTAAATTTTGTAAATTCTGCTTCTGATACGTTTCGATTAATGGAGCTCTCGCGTCAGGGTAGGTTATCAGGAAGGTCCCTAATGCGCGTGCTCCGGCGCGCAACCGGCGAACAGAACTAATTTAAGAAATCCTATGTCTTGCCTGTCGGTTTGCACCAGTTCACAGGTTAAAATAGATGCGTGAAAGTCGTAAGAGGAGCCTCCCGAGGGGTTTTTTTCTTTCCGAAGTATTGACACAGTTTTGTTTAAACGGCTGGAAAAGTTTCTGGGGAAACTCATTAATCATAATTATTAACACTTTTCGTTATTATTATTTGGCACGGAATTTCATACCATTCCGCGTTTCCATATTTTTCCTCCGCGTGGTTTTTATTTGTCGGGGAAAAAAAGAAGACAAAATGCCAACTTTATCGTTGCACATTGTTGCAGCTGCGAACGTGGTTCTATCTAGCCCAGCTTTGGCAAGCTTTTGGCAGGTTTATAAATAAATACTGATTCAGTGCAGCAGCACCACAGACCGTTGAAACTCGAGCCGCACAAAGAGTTTTGTGTTGCGAGAATGTGACTTGTAATATGCGATATGCTTTTAATATGGAAAGAACAGGTACACCGTCGTTCGAAACACGTGTAAATAACAGTGCGCGCACAACGTCGAAACTGTGAAAATGGGCGATCGGAAAATTAATGGAAACGTTCGTGTCAGCGGTAGCTCCCGTTCGAGGAGTCGTAGTCGACGGGGCTCCAGAGATCATGGTACATACAAATTGTATCTTTTCAAAATGATAAGCAAAACGACTGGTAACACGTATTGATAGAAGGAAAGACCGCTTAAATTTTTGTACCTTCGCATCGAGTGTTGCACGCATGAAACGCGTATCGTGTGGATTATTTGTTACTTCGTTTGATTTCTCTCAATTAATCGATATATTTTAATAATATAATTGTCATCAGAACATATGTGTATTATTACTTTTTCGTCCGAACGAATTATATTTTTGTAATTGCTTGAGGGAAGTTTTATTCCTAGTTGGTGTTTATGAAAAAATTAGGAAATATCTTACATAATATAATTTTTATGTTTTTGTTGTATTTAAATTGGATTTTGAAGTATTTATATAAATGGATACGTTTGAAAACGTAGTGGTATTAAATATATTTCGTTCTGACAGACGTAGGAGTGTTAAAAAAATTGGATTAGAAAGTAAATAAACTTTTGTTTTTCGTAAACATGCCATAATAACGAATATTGTGTGTAGTGGTTTAGGTATTTAATTTCATTTTTTGTAAATGTTTATACATATTAATAAAAAAGTGAAATGTCACAGTACGAAATGTACTATGATCTGTGACTATAATTATCTTTGGCTTGTAGCCGAAATACTCACTTTTCTTCACAGCTTGCATCTCTCTGTAGTAATATCAACGTAATGATGATTTTATAAAACCATTCACGATTCATAACTGTGAATTAACAGATATATTTTGAAAATGTTCGTTATATGAATTTTAGAATGCCTATAAATGTATCATAAGGGCTTAGAATGATGCATACTTTCGTCAAATATGTTTATCATATTTTTTGTGTGTAATTGTTTTACAGGTAAAGTCATGCAGAAGCCGAAAAGTAAAAATAGACTCAAACCCCGTGAACTTAATCGTAAAGGAGCGGAAAAAGAAGGCACAGATATGGATGCTTTCGTGAATACTGCTCCGCAAACGAAAACTGAGATGAAACAAGATGGTAAAGATACTTCAACACCAAAGGACATCAACAAGGAAACAAATCGAGACCTAACGAAAGATATTAAAGAGAAAGACAATTATGAATCAAAAAAGGAGAAAGAGGTTACTTCCGTTCATCCAAAGACGGAAAAGTACGTGGCACCTCTATCACCAGAAATTTCTAAAGAATATACTCCTATTCAAACAACTGTCATAGAGAAATTGTCAAGTAATAAAGAAACTACGAAGGAACCCTCCCCCAAAATAGAAGATAATAATAAGTCGAATGTTGTATGTAATGTGCAAGTAAAATCAGTTCCTAATGATGTGGTTGATCATGCAAAAATTAAGGACGAACCTGATGTGGAGGCAATAGTAGCACAAAAGAATGAAGAAAATTCGAAGGTTTCGGCAATTCGAACCCCTAATGAAGAAAAGGCAGCAGCAGTAGTACCTCCAGTCATAGAAAAATCAACTGAAAGCGAACCACCGGCTCAAACAGAGACGCCAGTTACAAATCAAATAACCCTTAAATACAAATATAAGGAAGATCAATGGAGTCCTTTAAATAAGAGTGGTAAAAAAATTTATGATCGTGACTTTTTAATAAACTTGAAGAACGATCCCAATAGCAAAATCAAACCATCGAATTTGCCAGATTTAGACGTTGTTTTGAAAGATGGTTCAAAGGTATTGTACCCGTTTATATTTTATATATTATTCGTTCGTGCGTATAGTATTATTATGCATTCAATTACGTTTTCTACAGGCACGTACTACTATCGACATTAGACAATTTAAGGATCACAACATGAGAGGGCATGATGCTCTATTTCCTGGGTTTATAAAACCAATTTTAAATTCACGTATGGTGGTAAGTCAAAGCAGACCCGCAAATTATGTATTTATTCGAATGATCACGAGTGATGTTACATTACAAATGAAAGTAGTGGACTGAAATACTTTGGTAGAGATTTTGTCTTCTGATAACTATATTTTGTTTTATATTAGGTCCTCTTGAATATTTCCATCATAATACAATGTTTTTATCCTTCTGTAGCTACAACAACCTCGTAAGAGTACGTCAGGAGGAAAACCAGCAAAGCCAACAAAAATTCATCTGTCATTATCCCTCAGGGAAGATGTAAAGTTGAGAGAGACAGAAAATGCATGGAGACCAACAAGAATAAAAGGAGTTAATCTTACTGAAGAAGAAACAAAATCCGAAGCTCTTTACAAGAAAGTTAGAAGTGTATTAAATAAACTTACTCCCCAGAAATTTGATACTTTAGTTAACCAAGTGCGTGCATTGACTATTGATACACCAGAACGTTTGCAAGGCGTTATCGATTTAGTCTTTGAAAAAGTAAGCAGAATTATATATCTATATAGGTTATTCACATTGTATTTTTACACAGTTACATAATTATAAAAGTAATATAATTTGTAGGCTGTTGATGAACCAAGTTTCTCTATAGCGTATGCTTTGATGTGTAAAGAACTTGCGCTGATGGAAGTGTCAGGTTTAGATAAGAATGTTGAAAAATCAGAATATTCGTTCAGTTTCAAGAAGCTTATTATTACTCGTTGCCAAAAGGAATTTGAAAAAAATTCAGTAAATGAAGAAACGAGAAGTATGAAGCTTAAAGAAATTGAAGAATGTACAGATCCGGTAAGTTTTTTTCGTATAATAGTACTATAGTACATAATAGAGTGTGGCACGTTCATATTGTAATTTTTATTAAATTTAACATTAGGATAGGAAAAAAGATTTACAACAGGCTCTTGAGGATGAAGAACGCCGAATACGTATAAAATCAGTAGGAAACATACGGTACGTAATTTTAGTATAAAATGTAATATTTTAATTATTTTTTACGAAGTATACAAAATTTGGAATTCATGTATTACATTCTTTTATGTTCATCATAGATTTATTGGTGAATTGTACAAACAAGGAATGTTGACAACTAAAATCATGCGTCGTTGTGTAAAACAATTACTAGAGCAAAACGATGAAGATAGTCTTGAATGTTTATGCAAGTTATTAACAACGATTGGGAAAGATTTGGAAGCAACAGGAGCTGTAGTAGGAGTAAGTTTATTTTTTTATGATAAAAATATACATAACTCTAAATAATTTACATTAAAATCTGAATAATTTACATTATAATGTAATCGTCATTCTTGTTAATGAAATTAATAGTTGCGTATATATTAAAATTAAATTGTAATTTAGCACAGTGATTTGTTTGATATAAAAGAAAAGAAAATAATTAATTAGTGATTATGAGTAGTTTTGTATTATTTTTCTTTTTCGCTTTGTTAGGAAATGCAAGATTATTTCAATAAAATGCAAGATATTGTTGCACGCCGATCTCAAGGGAAAGTTAGTTCTAGAATTCGTTTTATGCTGCAAGATGTTATAGATTTAAGAGCAAATAAATGGGTTCCAAGAAGGGGTGATAATACTCCTAAAACAATAGATGAAATTCAAAAGGAAGCAGAATCTGAAAGATTAGATAGCCAATTGAGTAATACTCCTTTGAATACACCTCGAAAAGACGAACGTACTAGTGATAGAAAAAGGAATCGTAAGTATATTGATTGATTACAGTATTAAATATTATCGTTTCATTAATATTAAAGCATGATGATTCTTACATATGTCATGCCAGACTGGAGTTTCTGACAAAAATGATTTTATAATGTATTCTGATGATGTAATAATTTACATTTTCTTATTACATTACTATATTTAATAGAAGTAAAAGTATATATAACCAGAAAATGGTATTTTGTGATGCAGGTGGTGTTGGTCAAACTGATGATGCTGGTTGGAGTCAACCAGTTGTAAGAACCAGACAACCATATTCTGTGGAAACAGCAAAACTGAAAAATAAACCTGTAAGTAATTTTGGTAACTGTTCAAATTAAGAATTACATTGTAGTGCTTATAGTTAATATGACAAGTGAATATTAAGTAATAACTGTTTCTTTCTCCAGCCTCCAATGGATGATCTGCAATTAGGAAGCAGAAACACGTACATGTGGAAACCGCCTTCGAATTATGGTCCAAAGGCAATGAATTCAAATAAATTTGCATGTTTAGAAAATATGTCCAGCTTAGATCAAGAAAAACGAATGATGTCTCCACAACTCTCTGGGTAATTTTGTATACTCTTTTACATTATTTTTCTTTTTCTTCATTATTTGATACATACAGTAGTGCCCACTTATGTGACCGCACTTTTGCCCACTTAAATGTCCGCGGTTAATTCCCACCAATTCTGGAAGCTAAGCGGCTTCGAACATCGAGCGTGTCGACCGTAACTTGACGCCGGTCGTTATCGATACATTGTAGATATAGTTTCGGGTACCAGCTATTGTATCTCACTCGCACTTATCCTTTTTCCCTGTCTCTGTTGAATTCTGAAAAGTAACCATGCCCACTTAAATGACCGCGGCCGGTCCCGAGCGCGGACACTTAACTGGGCACTACTGTATTAATATTAGTGTGTTGAAATATTTTACCAAGCTAGAATTGAGTACCTAATGTTTTTATAAAAATGAATCCAATTCTTAATAACGGTATCCATATACACATAGAATAATTTATATCTATAAGTAACATTTTAAATTCGTTTATTTTAGGTCGAGATCCACTGGTCCTACATATGGTCGAGACTACAAACCTTCTTCGTATGGTGGGTATAATATATTTTTGACAATTAATTGCTTAATTTATTTTATAAAAGAAGTTTACTAACTTAGTGGTTTTCTTTCAAAACTATTATTATTATTAAATATGATGAGAAAAATTTGCCTTGAAAAGAAAAACTTAATGTTGTTAGCCAAAAGGATTCTGATATTTTGAGTATTAAACATTTTTCGTTATGTTAGTATCATAATATGAGAAAGTTATGAATTCTTAATGTTACAGATGGTAGGAGTTCGCGCAATGGTAGTCATCAATTAAGCAGTTCTTCATCGTCGAGTAGAGAAAGCTCGTTATTAGTAGATAGTACACAGAATCAAAGTGTTTCTATGCCACCACCGCTAAAATCCTTGCAATCTACCTCTAGTAGTAATAAATCTATAACAAGAGAAGAGGAGTTCATGAAAATGTTGAATAAGATATTAAAAGACTATCTTAAAAATACTGCTGTCGAAGTAAGTTTTTATTATATTATCATTAATAACATTATTACTAAAGCACATTCCTTAGATCCATCTCTGATATTTATTAGGAGATGCTTGAGTCATTGATGTGCTATATTACGAAATACCTTCTTTTTGGTCTTTTCAATGAGTGTTATAAATTAGCATCTGTGTTATATTTATATGAATCACTACTTGTATGATCAACGAGAAGACATTTTATTTTGTAAAAATTAATTAATTTCCATAATACATAACGTATTTACAATACGAGTTATTTTACCTAAATAAATCATTTTACAGAAAGCTGCATTGGCTACTCAGCAGAACTTCGAAAATGTATTATCAAAATTCGTACGTGAATTGATCAACTTTGTCCTTGAAAAATCACCTATGGAAAGAGAACGCGTCTCGTATCTTCTGTCGCATTTAATCAGTCAAAACATTTTGTCTTTACAGCATCTTAGAACTGGGTAAGTTAGATTTTCATAAATAATATTAGTTAATGTAATTATAATTATAATATTGAGTGCAGTTCAAAATTTAGTTAAATAAAATTAAATTTTGTTTAATAATTAAGTTTCACCAAAAGTTTATAAGTAAAAGAAAAAAAAATGATGCAAATTTTATACAGAAGAAACGATGTTTGTGTTGAATATCGAATATCAAGCCAAAAGGATACTGATTAAAATTTTACTATAGAAAAGTTAGAGATATCTTTGTTTCAGAAAATGTAAATGTAATTAATATTGTAGGTTCATTGAAATATTGGATATAATCGATGATCTTTTGCTCGACATACCCAAAATTTGGTCCTATCTGGCGGAAATACTGGGTAAGTAAATATTTGTAAAAAAAAACTGTTCCATTCATTTTATTTTATAAATTGCATTATGCAGTGGGCGCAATTTAAAAGAAATATTTCTTGTCTGCGTTAAAAACTATTTATTGGATATGATGATTAGTTTTCACCATAGAGAATTTCCATGCGGGTTTTTGCTCAACAGGCCTGATCATAGAAACACAATTCTTCACATCGCAATTTTACAAAATATCAGTACTATTTTATGGTATTTTATCTTTGCAGCACATCCAATCGAAGAAGAAATACTTCCTTTGATAGAATTGAAACCTTTATTTGATAGTTTAAGAAGTCGAAGATATGTAGGCAAATTTCTTGGGGAACTGTTATCAAAACTATCCCGAGATAAAGGGCCTAAATGGGTTGCAGAGAAATGGGACCAAAGTGGACTTCAATTAAATAATATAATTGATACAGAACTTGAAAAAGTTGACAAAATTATTGAAGACTATGTAAGTTTGTATGAAAATGATTTATTGCAATTTCCACTTTATATAAGAAAAAGTAATTATATTGTAAATTATTTTCAGAACTTAGACTTCTGCACTGGTGATTATAATAGTGCCAAAAGCTCGACTAATAATCAACTCACATTACAACAAATTCATAATGAACTTAGAAGACTCATGAAGGAAAATAGTAGTTTCGATGATATTTGTAAATGGATAATGGTAAATATTTCGAATTTAAGTTTGTATATTTTATAAGAAATAATGGATAACTATTTTCGTTTTTCAATTGTTTAGAAGAATGTAGGTGATCGAGTCAAGGAGCCAGAGTTCATTCGAGTATTAACAACTGCCATTTTAGAGACGTCCATGGGTATGTATAAATATTTCATTGTTATGTAATTTTTTTTTTTTTTTTTTTTTTTTTATAACTTTGATAAGATGTCTAATTATACATTCTTTTCTTTTCCTTTCCCCATTTCTAGAATTAGTCAACAACAAGTGGTATCTCAGAACTGAGATTCTTACTAATTTGGAACAATTCATTCGCCGGTTTGTTGATGCAAACGAGTCCCTAGAATTACAATGTCTTTATGCAATTCAACTTCATTTGTATAAACTACAATATCCACATGGTAAGATATAAAAAGTACAATTAATACTTAATTTTCTCAAAAAGTTTAGCTCTTTGGATTATTTATTTTATGTTACAGGGATTCTCTTTGATATTATGACAAGCTTGTCAGACGATAATATAATTTCAAGCGACGCGTTCCTGACGTGGAAAAATAGCCCAGAGCCAGCTCAACGCGAATGGCATGGTGTTGCGACGATGGCACTAACATCGTTTTTCACTGGCTTACAAGAAGTTGATGATGCTTCCAGTGTAGAAGACGTATCGACTGGCGCGAATCAAGATCGTTGTTGACGATAACGTGATCGAGTACATTATCGTCTGTTAAAAGACAAATATACGTTCCCTCGTTAAAAAAAATACGCGAAGTGAGATCAAATTGCAGTTTTTTCTTCTTTTTTTTTTCTTGTTTAATAAAAACGTATATATTGAAGAAAAACAATGGTGTGATAGTAGTGCGCGGGTGTATGTAATATAGTCTAGAACTTCAAAGAACAAGAAGTGGAAGATAATAAAGGAGGTTGTCATATAAAAAAAACGGACATAATGGCTGAGACCGCTATATATAATGAAGATAAAGATTAATTATTAATAATGATACAAAAGTAAATGCAAGATAATTATTATATATAATTCATTGAAATGGTTTAAAGTTTAAATAAAGCAAAAAAAAAAAAAATCAACTGGAGAACATTATCGTATTTCTTATGTCTTGCGAAATGTCACTGCAGCTTGTGAATCGCCCAATAGAACTGAAATTATGATTTTTCTTTCACGCATGTTATCCGAAAATTGAAATTGCTACTTTCAATTTCGCCAAACGGTATCGTGAAGCAACTGAAACGTTTACTGTATGGCTTAGATAACAAATTGCTGATCGCAGATGTGTATAAGTAGGTCCATTTTAAGTAAATTAAATTTAAAAAATAAGAAGGAAACTATTGATAACCAAGTCTGATACAAGGGCGACGGTTCTTCCTATTATTATAACGAATATAACAGAATTACTAATTTATATCTTTGCGAACTTACAATGTATTCTACTGTAAGAAAAAAACGTTCGTAACTAAGAAAGAATGAGAGTGAAAAGTAACATAACATTACGAAACTAGAGTTCGTAGTGTAGAATATGTTGAAATTAGGAAACTGAAGGATACAAATGGTGTGCATATTAAGGCGCTACTATTTTTTAACACTAGTTATTTATAATCATTGAGAGAACAGATTATAGTGCGTGGGATGGAATGTCTGCATGTATTCAGGTGGCAGGTGCCGTAGCAAATTGTATAAAATTGTTATACTAATTTAAAGTACAGTGTGAAAAATACATTTCCTTTGAATATACTATAATATATATATAATATATACTATAATATAATATATATATAATATATATATAAAGGAAATAAGTAGATTTGAGTGCAGTTATTATGAAAAATTATTTTTATTTAACTCTAGGAGACAATTTTACACATTGTTTTTGTCTACTATTTCTGATGTTACTAAATATACTCTCCTTATTTAAGAAATTGTAATTATTAATTAATACCGAGAATGTGGAATTCGGTTATTATAAATGTAGATATTTTTATGTAGTCCTTCATAAATGCTAGATTTACTAGCTAAGTTTGCCATTTATGCTTCTTTACGAATTGCATGTTACTGAAGGGGTAAAAGGTTACCATCATTGCATTCGATTCCGTTTATATACGCATAGCAATATATTTATATCTGTGTGTCGGTATACATATGCATACACACAGTATATACTTTCAAAAGTATACTTTGTTACTTATGTAAAGGAAGTCGTACTTTGTCCTCAAGCTTTTGATACACGATACCCTTCATCGTTGCAATTTCTTTATAGTCTGATTATACCCTCGTTACTTTATTGCTTCGTATACTTTGTAGTATACAATCTATTGCATTCCAAATGCATCATTTATGTTTGGTAATCTTGAAATAATTTAACAAAAAAAAAAATTAAAAAATACAAACTCTTAAATAATAAAACTTTTATTTCAGTTAATTAAATCATTGATAATCGGAAAGTAAGAAATTTTGTTTGCATATTTTATAAGACGAAACAAAAACTAAGGGAAAGGAGAAAAACGCAGAGAAGGAGAGTAAAGAAGTAAAGAACATGAACATCGCTACTGATTTTTTCACACTGTAAAGGCGAAAAATATACATAAAGTCAAATGAATGCGATAGATACGAAATACATCTAAGAGCAATGATCCATAAAATTTGTCTCCTTGAAGGGTCTCATTCTACTATACAACAGTGGAATGTATCATTCGACGAGATAAAATACGAGATACACTCAAGAAACAGTAAATATATAAAATTACAATAATTTATATATGATTATAATAAAAAGAAAGAAACGTTGTTGGAAACAAGTTGACAAGTGAGTCACAAATAAAAAGATTATCACTGTAAATATTTAATAAATAAATATTGTATGTGAGAATTGAACAGATACAGAGATAGTGAGGAAGGAAAGCTTTATTATGCTGTCTTCTTAAAACATTGCACGTGCATGCGGCGTATTCTGCTGACAATTTACGTATGAACACGCATGTATAGAGTGTTTATACATATACCTGCGTGTGCTTACGTTTACATTAATATACATATACATAATATAAATAAAATATCACTAAAAACTCCGAAACACAATACACAGATACACACGTACACTCTATGATAAATCATATCTATACGAAAAAAAAATAAAAAAGAACTCCATGTCAAACTGTTGTTGATTATTTTCTTGAATATATGCCTGTCTAGATGCATCGATCATAACGCCGAAGAGAAATTTTCACTGGAATTAGTAATGTGTATATTTTTTTGTAATACCATTCATATATTGTCTACATAACCATAAACGAAATACCTACAATAATAAATAAATTATATACATACAACTTTGAATGAAACTCATTAAAAAGTAAACGTTAATATCTGATGCACTTGAAATTTAAAGATTGTAGATAATGTATAATTGACAGGATGTAATGATCTACAACATAACGTTAAGATGCAATAATTATAATGGTATTGTATTACATAAATACGCATTTTTGCAATACTAAACATGCGTAATATATTCTATATTGTATATTTATTACAATGTAGTTATTTTATATGTATGTAATATAATTGAAATTATTTATAACAAACTAATAAGGCTTATGATGTACATCCACCAAAACACTAGTAAACTTCTTCAATATTTTCTTAAATAATGGTTCATTTTTTTTATTCAAGAATACTAGATACAAATATCACTGTTAAGCACGATTTTTATGTGTAAGGATTATCTGACAGATTAAATAATTGTTTTACATTAACGTAATAACATTTAATACTATATTTATCTTTTATTAATTATATTCCATATTTTCAGTGTGTCTATATTTTTATACTGTTTTTGATGTTTATAATTTTATATACCATGCAAATAAATATTTCATTTTTTCAAATGTTTTTCCATGTGATAATCTTAGCATGAAATTAGATGAAAAAGTTACTGCAAATCGGATGATCTTCTGAAATGTGCGGAGGTTGTAAACGGACCTTCATCAGCAAATCCTGCAATCTCTTGAGGAATAATTGCGTATTCTTCTACACTGGTACATGGTCTACACATACACTCTAGAGGTGCCTTAGTAATTACCTGTGAATTAATTCATATGATGGGCTATATATACACGTTTGCAAATTAATAGATTAAAGAAATAAATGTTAAATTTTATATTTTCATTATTAAATATAAAGAGTACGGAATATACGTAACTGTGTCACAAATGATTTTAATATAGTAATTCAGTTCAAATTGCGCGCGATATTCGTTTTCTTATACGCTTCCTACTGGTCGCTTAGACAAAAACAATATGGCCGCAGAAAACTCGTGTTGTCAGAAGCTTTACTCCTGATTTTATTGTGAAAGTGATTATCTCGTTGACTTTTCGTTAGTTTTTCATATTTATTCAGTATTTTACAAATTCTATGATTAATTTAGAACAGTAACTTAACCTTTCGGAATTTTTTTTCGCCTGGTTTAGCTCTTGGACAAAACAGGGATACACTGGCCTCCCTCTCGCCGCTTTCTTGACAACACATACAGCTCCTCTCCATTTGCCAAATTTTTGATCCAGACACCTGTAGAAACAGGTAAGATTCAATATGTATTTATATGCATTAATTTGAAGTTTTATTTAAAATACTCCAAGACATCATTCCATTCAAACTGTAATAGTATTTACAATCATGGATATAAAATTAGTGTTTAATGTTGATATTCATAATAATAATGAATGACACAGATAATAAAAAGTACTTATAATATTCTACATATGTGTTATAAATTAAATATGCAGTGATGTTTAATTTTCATTACTCAAAATTACACAACAGATAACAAGAACAAAGTTTATACATGAAGCAATAAAAATAATATCTCAAAATTTTTATACTAATTGAAATTATTTTAATGTGAATATTAAAAGTAAATAATACTAAATTATAGCATAATATAGATCTTGAAATACTTATAAAGTCATTTCAGTATAGATATAGTATTTTCATTCCTTGTAAATTAGTTGGAATAATATTTTATTGAACAAGATAATTTAAGGTGTAGCATTTAATATTTTCATAATCATCACAGAAAGTACTATAAAATTTTGATTATAAAATATATAGTTAATTGATATATATATGTATGTATGTTTATAGTTAAATTATAAATATTATGTTTATTATTATATTTCACCTGTAGGTAACTACTGCAACGTCCTCTACATGCATAACTAGGAATTGGTTTTGGAACACATCCTGGGTATTGCAAAAAGTGTATAACTGGAGTTGCCTGACATTCGTCAACACCTACAATTGCCTTCGTGGTTTCACTTTGGAGGCATATTAAAAGACCAACACTCACTGTACCGTAAGTAACAGAATTATACAAACATTACATTTATATACATATAACATTCTAGTTTAATGTATGTCATATATATGATTCAAATTTAAATATGATTTTATTTTCTTTGTAAAAGTCTTAGTACTATATAATTCTTTATTTACCAATGTGATACAGGAGCATAGTTTTAGCACGATACATTTCCTTCTAGATCTAGTACCTTACTGTGCTTATAGATTTCTTGTTGTACCCTTTTATACTCTATAGGAGCCCATGTTTTCTCCCTTCCCCTCTGATGCTTTTGTTAATAGCAGTAGGGAAAGAATTAAGCACATAAATACATATTTTAAAAGCATTCTTAGGCATATGTTTTAGATCAAACAACAAAAAACATTCTTGTACTATATTGCCTATGTTTTACGTATGAATAAATTCAACTAAATTTTTGATAAACATACTATTATACATTATATAATCAAAAATACGTATTATATTTTGTATAATTTGTTTATAACTATAAATTATAATTTCTTATTATAAACTGTAGCTATAAATAATTATTATGCATTCATACAGCATACATTACTCACAATATTATTTATGGATTATTTACTTGTATATTTAAAAGTTTAACAATGAAATGAATTCTGTAGTCCAGATATTTAATAATATATATTACTTGTAGAGATTGTAAAGGATCACTAATTATTCAAACTTCATTTATTATGGAGATTCTTTGTTATTGTATTTACATTTAAGAAAAGTAGAATTAGCAATACTCTATTTTAGGAAATTGTTATTTATTATTGCTATAAAAATTTTAAATATTAATATAATCTTTTATAGGAATATAATGGTTTTTTTAGAATATGTTCCTAATAAAATAACATTTTATAATAAAATAACATTTTATAATAAAATTCAGAAATATAGGACAATAAACAAAATAGATCATAGATTATAATATTTTTTTAGTGTAAATAATAAAGGTGTTACTATATACTATTGTACAATATAGGTATATTGGGTTTGTTATCAAAAATCTGTAAAATATTTATTACCAGTAACTTATTTGCTTTAAGGTTTTTATCTTTGACAATTTTTATTATTGAAAAATATAGTAAAAACTCCTTTCTTATATTCATAGTGTATTATTTATTCTATCATTTTTTTAATATGTTAATTTATTGATAGGTATTCATTTAATCTTTATAATATCAGATATTAGTATCACTTATAGATGACTTGTAATTTTAAAATACTTATTTATTTTATTTACATTCTTTATACAAGTAATTAATATTATTAATTGCAAGCTACTAAGGTTTACTACAGTATTTTCACTTGCAGTAGAAAATTGTTATATAAAAAGATTGTAATGAGATACATTCATAAGTCTTATTTTAAATATTGAACATTAATTATTTATAATATATAATTTATTAAATTAAGTTTAAAACTTTGATAAAATTGTAAAATTTAAATTCAGTGAAATATAGCACTGACTAATTTATATGCTGGAATATGATCTATAAATATGAGAGGAATGGGGAAAAAATTTATTTTGAAATCCGTTTTATATTTTTATTTTTATTTTAAATGACATAATTTTCATTATACACTTTCAAGGCGTAATTCACAATATCATGCATTTAATTTATTTTCATTATATTTATCGAGATATATCACCACATTTAATGCATTTACATTCTGCTGGTTCTCGTATTTTAATTTCCATTATTCTGTCCTCTTCATTCAATAATTTTATTCCATCTGCATCATAACAATGGTGTAATGCAATAAGTCTTTCTTTTAAATAACTTTCACGGCAGCAATAGCATTCCTATTGGAAAACGAAGTTATAGTCTCATTCATTTTATTAACGCTTGGACGGCGGACGGTTGGGTGACTACGCAGACAGCAGTGTTGGGTCCATACGGACCCTAATTTATGTACACTCATACATGCTTTTTCGCTTGTATTTATTATCACAATTCATACTATAAATTGATATATATATAATTTTTAACAATAATATATCGATATGATATATTATTATTTTCGATAGATAAAAAACAACGGGTCCTTTTTCAGCCTGTTGTGACTGCATGTTTTATTATTTTATGCGTTTAGTTTGCGGCGCCGCCGTCCGAGTGTTAAAGCTGTTTCTTTTATACTATAATTATATGCTCGCCTTTGAAAATCCTGTAGTACTTGCAACACTTGGTTGTACCTGTGAGTTACAAAATCCTTCACATTTTGTAACAGGTATATCTCCACTACATGTTCTTGTTAAACGTCCTATTTCGTCATATTCATCTGAAGAAAATAATTTGTTTTTTTATGTACTCTAAATATAAATATAAATTGAAGTAAAAGATTATACCTTTTGTAATATGTACTTCTGATTGCAATGTTTCACAACTTTCATCATCTATTATTTGAGCAATTGTGTCGTTAGTAAAAACGAATGCAGTTGATAACAGAAATATTATCAGCATAAACATTATAATAAAGTCTTGTTTAATTTCGTTATAATACGGTACAGATGTGGTCAAGGATCTTGATTGAAATGGAAGAACGGAAAATGAAACAGATGCTTTTATAGGTAGTTTTCCCTCCTACATGTAATAACTTGGGGTGCTGAACTCCTGCTAGGATATAATAGCCTAGCTGAACCAGGATAACTTTCTCCTGCTTTTACATTGTACACTGTTGGATTTTTTCTAGCTTAGGGCATTACTTTTTCAGTATTTTGCATTATGACTCTAATGGGTTTTTTATGTTTCAATGCACAGTAGGTGGTTATATTAGAAGAAATGCCTAATGTTACTTAGATCCTCAGTCCTTTGTGCCTTGTACCATTTCTTGCAACATGATAAACTAAGTAGTATAAGTAAAAAACATGATAGATAAATTTTTAATATATTTATTTCATTACTTAATTTTCGATTAAAACGAATTTAAACATATCTCTATTCTTATATTTAGTGGTCGTCTCTTGTATTTCCAGGACAATTATTTTTTAGATCATCTTTATCATGAAAAGCTACTCCACACCATATACAGTAAAAATGTTTTTCTCTTAAGTATTTTGTAAGAATTATTAATTGTTCAGAATCAGGAAGCGATTCTTCTTCAATTTCTTCAATATCACTATCATCTTCAGTGTCTTGAGGCAACCAAAACCATGTTTCCATAGGTTTCTCTATTTTGAGTTGCATATCTAATTGTTCGCAAACTTTTTGACTTTTGTAAAGATCTGCTTTTAATAATTGTTCTGCTTTTTTCTGAGCAACTCTACCACGAAAATCCTTCATATTTTTATTAGTTAGTTTATCACTAACTGAACTACTTTTACTTTCCATTTCTTTTCTCTTAATACCTTTTCCTAAACCATGTCTGTTTAATTTCACTTCAAGACCAATTGGCTCGGTCATTCCTGATTCTGTTTTGCCTATACCATGACCTGGTTTATATCCCATTTTCATAAGCAATTCAAAGCCTAAAAATAAAATATAATGTAAAATAATGTACGAAAGATATGTGTATGTACATACAATCATATTATGAAAGACATTTGTTGACAAACCTTTATTAGTACTTGTAATTGCTGAAGATAAACCTTCTTCCCTTTTTTGTTGTTCAATATATTTCACAGAACTTTTTTCTTTCAAATTTGTATCAATTTCTATTTTTTTTTTCATCATTTGAAATGTCCTTTTGTCTGCATGTTGATACAGGAGACTCGATGAATTACACTTCTCAGTTTCTTGTAAAAATTTATCTGACATGTAATCTTCATCATCCGACATTTTTTCTTGTTGCTTCCTGATTACTGATCAAATTTATGCTAATAATTGTGATTATTTATTCATGAGAAGCAAGTACCTATATAATTATAAATACTTATTAATTCATTTGTAAAATATATTTAAGTAACTATATACTCATATATATAAATTACAAACACACTAATAATATTGTTGTATTTCTTTATTTTTTACTCAAGTGATGTTAGAAAAACGTAACTTAGGGAAAACAGTCAATGAAAGGTTAAGTTAATAGCAAAGAAATTCCTATTTATTCTTTTTAAATGACAGCATATATAAACTATGACTTGAAACTGTGAAGTTCGCTGCGCTATTCTTTTAGGTTATATTCAATGATGCCATGTATAGTAAGTTGTTCGAAAAACATTGACCTTCGTATGTTTTCACATGAGAATGTTATTGCATGATGCTTAAACGTATTTATTAACTTCATTTGAAATATCGATTTCTTTAAATATTTATACAGCAGCTGCCTTTGAAGTTTGTTTACTGACAACGGTTAACAAATTAGAATTTTATAATTGTGTTAATTTATATGCATAAGTTTGCTAATAATTTTCGATGTTTAAAATGGTGACATTCGTAACGATGTAACAAATGAAAATAATCAATTTTTTTGCTTAAAGAAAAAAATTATTGTTTGAAAAAATTTGATATATTTAAATCCATAACGAAAGTACTTAATAGAGTTTATTGTTCTAAAATTATAAAAATTTATAATATCTAATTTTTACTGCACTTAAAATATTTATGATGCAAAAGTAAAGTGTTCATTCTATTTTCAAACCATTCTTTTTATTAAATTACACTTGATCGAGTATTCATAATATAACAAATACATGCTGTACAAAAGTCCCTTTATCCTGTATTGAAAATACAAGGTAACTTCTGAAAGACTGCTTTTTTTATATCGACATTATTACACTCTTTTGCAAGTTATCTGTGTTCAGTGGCGTGTATAACAATGTCCATTAATATCTACAAGGAAATTAATTTTTTTTTATAGCTCGTGCGTTATATTTTATGAACTAAATTGTTAAAAAGCTAGTTCGTAATACAAAAAGTTTCTAAAATCTTTTACAAAATAGTAGGCATAACTTTGTTTCAATTTTTCTAAGGGATTTCAAACTTCCGTTTAATAATATTGGATTGTGTTACAATTTTGATGTGCATGCATCGATATCATAGCTTTTAATTTTGAGCTACTTTCAAAATAGTTGTCTTTTACAATTACTTTAATAAATTTCTATAAATCAGTATCTGTCGTGATGTAGCACGCCCAAGTAAGTCTACTTTGAATTTGATACACCGTTGTATTTGTATAGATGACTATACTGCTGCCGGTCGATAAACAGCGAAACGCGGAACTAAAAAGCATTGAGTTAAAGGAACGTGGACCACTTGTATCTCAGTACAGTAATGCAGTAGCTCAAGAATAATATTTTTGGTCTTGATCTATCTCGTTGATTACAACATTGGTTGATTAATCGCGTTTGGGTGTTGTCGATCACATAGCGTATATATCACACATTTCTAATGAACTTCCTTGAATGCAACATCGAAGATTTCAAAGTGCGAGTAAACTGGTGCGAAGGACGAAAGTGTGAAAGCGTACACTCACCGCTACTTGCGCAGAGAAACATATCTTTTCGCTGTTCTCAGCGCGTTCGGAAGATTCATTCCAATTATATTTTTAAGAAAACTCGGATTAACTGATCGTGAATCCAAGGAATGTTCTGGAGTTGACTAATTAACAAGTACAGTGTAACTGTAACTTTTGTTTGTACGAAGAGTTTTATGACAAGTAGAAAAAGGAACACTAGAAGAATAATGGAATAGCAACAGAACCACTCTTGTTTCTATCGCGGAAATATGTGAAGTCGTATGTCACGTTTTTCTACGATAAATTTTACGCCTCGACCGATTGAAACACGGTCGTCGTAACCAAACTGTGGAATCGGGTGTGAATAGTAACTGTTCGGTGGTAAACCAACACATCAAATTTGTCTAATGACAGTAAAACGCGTGACTTTCAATTTTCAAATTCGTCCTTCTCGTTGTGGTGTGTCAATAACTAGTTTTTTCTATATGTGTTTTCAATTGTTCGCCAAAAGACCTGCAAACTTTTAGATATTACATCGGCTATGATTGTAGCCAGTGGTGGGTGGGTACAAAATGCGTTTTCCTGCCAGACAGAGTAGTTCCAATCTGAATATGAATACTACACAGAATAACAAAATGACAGCCAAAGGTGTCTTACTTTGCCGTGACAGTTCTCATCCTTTTCAAGACCGTATGTTAACATTAGACCAATCTGTTAAAATTGGTCGTTCTGTAGCAAGAGTTAGAGCCGCTAATAACAATGCGATCTTTGATTGCAAAGTATTATCCAGGAACCATGCATTGCTGTGGTATTCTTGTGGAAAGTTTTACCTACAAGACACACGTAGTAGTAATGGAACATTTGTTAATAGTCAAAGACTTAGTGCTGCCGGTGTAGAATCAACACCTCAGGAGGTATGTTCGGGTGATATAGTGCAATTTGGAGTAGACGTGGTAGACAATACAAAAAAAGTTACACATGGATGTATAGTTGCAACATTAAAATTATATTTGCCCGATGGAAAAGAGGCTAAAGCTAGTGTTAGTACATCGGTTGGATCGTCAACTGCATTGTCAGCTAATGGTGTTTCTTCTGAGGATTTATACAAGTTGAATCAGGTTATACAAGAGGCTTCAAGACGTGAAAAGGCACTTTACTCTAAGCTAGGATATCTGCAACAACTTGTAGCAAATACTCGAAAAGCTGCCAATCAATCATGGAAAGCTTTAATAACAGAGGATCAATTATTATCTTGGGTGGTAACCATTGAAAATCAATTAGCTGTTTATTCCAAGAATTATACAGAGGATAAGATGAGAAACGAATTAGCACAACTTCAAGAAGAAAAGGCAGAATACCAAAATGCAGCAAAAGAGGCATTACGAAAAGCATTACAAGAGAAGCTGGAAGTTTCTCAGAGGTTAATTCAATTGGAAGGGCGTTTAAGTGAAACTGAAGAAGAGTGTCAAAGTCTTCATAATGTAGCAAAATATACTCAAACAGAACTTTTAGAATTGAGTAGTAAATACACAGAAGTACAGAAAAAGCTTCAGGAAACCATGAACCAACTTCACGAGAGCGAGGAAAAAATGAAAGATATGGTACAAAATGTAGAACAAGAAAAACAAGAACTTTTAAAGAAACTTGAAGATCAGTCTAAAATTGAGAAAAGTCTACAAGTAAGGTTACGCAATTCCCGAGTAGATTCTGTTAATATTTATAAACAGATCACTGCCCTCAGAAATTACATGCAGATTTTGCAAGATATGAATACGAAATTGGTAACAAGCGACATTATAGACTCAAAAGATGAAGAGAATCCTATTGAAGCTATTAATATTATTCTTAATAATTTGAATTCCATACATGCAAATATTGTGGAAATTGATGCAGAAACTAATTTTTATCCTTCAAAGGATGAACAAGATAATCAAATTAATTTGCAAGATATTGATTCAAATCAACTAAAAAATTCTGATATTCCCTTTACAAAAGAACAATTGGATGATTCATTCACTAATAATGATAATTTAACAGAATATATTTTACCTCCACCATCTCGAAGAACTTTAGTTAATGGAAATGTAAATATAGATAATTCAGATATTAATTCAGAGTCTGACACTAATTCAGATGCAACAGATGATACATTCAGTATTACCAGCGACGATACAAGCGAGAAGTCTGTTATAGAAGTTAAAAGAGAAGAACCTATATATGATGTAGTTGAACAAATTTGTGTTCCATACAAAGTGGAAGTTCAATTTACATGCGAAGAACATGGTAATCAACTGGAAGCCCCTCATCATCTTCAAGTTATACAAAAGCCAAAGGAAAGTGAAAAAACAGAAATTAATGTTGATAGTATGAATACAAAGTCTTCACACGAACCTGTTAATATAAATATTCATCAACATGAGAAAAATGATGAAACAGACAAGGACAACAATGAATCGCACGAAGAATGTGAAGAGGAACATCTAGAAGGAGATTATGTTAAAACATTAAAACCATTACCTAAAAATGATACACAGCAAAATTTGCATACATGGGAGTATATATTGCAAACTTTAATAGGATCTTTGGATTCTTTAAAAGTTGAAGATAACTTAGAATCACAACAAGCAGTCAGAAAGGAATTAGAAAATCTCAAAGATTGGTTAATTTGTGAACCTCATGAAGAAATTATTGAGAAATTAAAAGAACTATATTATTGTGCCAAGAATGAATCTCAAAGAATCCAAGAACTTCACGAAGAATTAGTTATTTTAAAGGAAAAGTACAATGTATTCGTTGAAGAAAAGGCAGAACTTTCGAAAAAGTATACAAGTCTTAAAGCACAATGTGGTGATTTATTAAATACAACCTATAGTGTACCAATACATTATGTAGCACCCATTGTAATTACATTAATATGGATGCTGCTGGAAAAAATATTTTAATGTTTCTTTTTGGTTTATGTATATAACATTGATGATTAATTAATACTGTATTTCCTTTTTTATTGGTAATAATATGATAAAAATATAAAGTTCTGAAGCATAGTTTATTAAAAAGCTTTCAAATAAACAAACCAAGAGAAGGTGGTGTGTAGTTTCAACAGAAATTCGAACATTTTTATACGAACAAAATAATATTAAGAATTGTATATATTTTTCCCATACTGTTGTTAAAGCATCAATCATGGAAACCTTCTCTAACAAATTACAAAGGTAAAGTAGGGGTACGCGTGTGTGTTACCATCTCAAACAAGGAACCAAAATCAAATTACAGCAGAAATTTATAGCAATAAATATGTACATAGAACAAAATTCTAGGCTAGGGAAAATTGTATTAGAGGAAATATAGACAATACCACGTAAAATGTTCAACATGCTGCCAATCTTAATATCATATCTTCTTAAAATATGGTATTAATCTATATTTACGATATTGCACACTTTACGTCGTTATTCTTTGTAATCATTTCCAACTCTGCACGTCCAACGACTCGAATGTATTATTATATAAATTACAAATAACGTTTATATGCAAAGTTCGATTTTTATAAAAAACTCTTTGATTTATCCAATACCTTGATAATATTTGTTTTAAGACCTTTAAAGGACTCCTTATTTTCGAGATTGAGAATTATTTATGTTCAAAACATAAATTGATTCATTCGATTTCTATAAAATTTATTTAACATTTGAAGTCTCTGATAGAAAGAATACTAAGAGATAAATAAAGTCGAATTATTGTACTTTGATCAATAATCGTATTATGTGCGATTTAGCTTTAAGTTCGTTGATTTAATGAAACAATTTATTTAATGTTAGTATTAACCTATTTTAAATCGCAGCTGTTTTCTTTTTTATAATTGTTTTGTGTACATATAAAAATAATTTGTTGATATAATGTTTGATATTCTATACATTGTATATTGATTTTTCGAATTCGCGTTTTGTTATGTACGTGCTTCGTTTTTTTACTGGTAGCATAACAATAGAAGCATATCCATTTAAACGACCTAATAAACATTAAGAAAAAGTAACGATACATCTGTGCGAAAGTTTCGAATATAGTTCTGATTCAAATCGGTATATTAATAATTCTGAAGAAATGGCCTAGATATGTGTCTATTTCTACAAACTCTAGTTATACTTTTCTATTGATTCTTTTTATACGAACGTAACTGAAATTATCTGTATTTTATTAATTCTGACTAGTTTAGTTACAGTGCCATTGCCCAATCTATTTCTGCCCTATTCAGTATGATAAATATGATCACACGTAAAAAACGATGGAGTATATTCAATTTTCCAAAAAAGAATATTGCAAGCACACCGCTTGCGGATGGTTTACTTTCTTGGTAGATTGAAATTATATTAAGATCGTGAAGGTTTATATAAATAACTTAATACTGTACATAACAATTGTTGATATAATCTTACTACTCATGTAATAGTCATTATATAAAAAAAAAATAAAAATTAACTTAACTGAAGCTTTTTACAGTACTTTTCTGGAAACCTGTACTTAACTATAGTCAAATCAAAATTAAGTGGCTACCCAAGGACAATGATAAATTGTCTCTACCATATTGTTTGACTATTCTCCTCTCCCCTCGATCTATCTCGTCTTTTTACACGAAGCACATTCTTTTTGTCTTTTAAGCGTGGGTGTTTTGTCTGGCGAATTCGCTATCTAAGAGGAGGCCTTGAACATGCCAATTGATTTTGATCCTTGGATCCATTGAATTGATGCGTGTCAATGTGAAGATGGTTTTCGTGATGTCAAAATATTAGAAAAATTTGTATAAATTTGTAAATGCGTTTCATCGCATTTTTTATATTAATATAAATTTACTTACATAGAAATAAATTATAGGAAAACGAATGAAAATAAAATTACTTGCGTGTTTGCACTGATCGTGTATTAAACATTGCATATTGAAAACTGATGTATCGTTGAAGAAAAAAAGTAAAATGCAAAACGATCATTCTTGATATTTGCAAAAGTTTTTATTTTAGGTGTGTACTTCAATAACTACGCGAATAGCAAAATGCGTATATACTGGACTCGAAATAGCTTTTGTATATTTTAATGTTTTCCTAATCGCGTAACGATTATTTTATTTTAGTTGCGTCGATTTATTTCTTTAACGTTAGTTGTTTAATGTTAATGTTATCCTTTCAGCAGTCCAAGGATGAGAATGGAGAAATGTTTGAATATTTAATGCTTTTGGCGTTTACTGTATGTATTTATATTACAATAACTATTTTTTTATAATTACAGCACACACGCGTAATGTGTGAATAATAACGATCGATTAAGAATTACTTACGAGGTATGATCGCAATGTGTCATCGATGAAGAAGCTGAAAAAAACGTCGGATTGCGTGAGAGGCGGGCAAGCAGTAGGTGCACCGAACGCGAGTGGAGATGTGTCACCCACTCGTGTGTGTAGAGATTTTCTACGGAACGTATGCCACAGAGGGAAGCGTTGCAAGTATCTGCACGAACGGTCCGAGGATGATCCTGTAGAAGAGTATACGTTCTGTCACGATTTCCAAAATGGAATGTGCAATTGGCCTGGTTGCAAATTTCTCCATTGCACAGAAAGCGAGGAGAAACGGTTCAGAGCGACGGGAGAATTACCTGCTCACATTCTAAGCAGACTGAAAAACAATAATGAAAAGTCCGAGTATCCAATGTGCAAAGATTTTATTAAGGGTAGCTGCCAAAGAACTAATTGTAAGTTCAGACATTGGAAGAACGAAGAACCACAACATAACTTGATAGTAGCTTCTCATCATAATGTGTCCAGGCCTCAGCATAATTTCAATGGTCCTAACAATGGAGAGAGCCGCAGATACGAAGAGGATAGAAAGTACGCGAAAGGCTTCTTTCGTATTTTATGTTTAATGTTAAGATGTCAACTAGAATTTTAAATTCTTTAATTTTTGTGGATACATCTTTCTTTGATATGATGTATTTTTGAAAAAAAAAATATTCTTTTAAACGTGTCTGAAGTAGTAAATAGGTTTTGAGTCAAATAAGTGGTGGTTGAATATGTGTGTACAAATATCACAATTATCTATAGATTTGAATTTAAATAATTTACCATTTGAAATATAATTCATTATAACTGTATCTATATACACATTAAAAGCTAATTTCATTGTAAAAGACTATAATTTCTTTTTCATAGAAATGTTAAATTTTATGTTTTATAATGTAATATAAAAGAGACTAAGTGTTTTTGTAAATGGTATTTCAACAATGAGTTATAATCTATCACATACAACATAAACATTTCATTATATTTTGTTGCGTATGTTTTACAGTTTTCATTGGCAAATGGAAGATCAACATAACTTGGTTACAAACAATAGCTACAATCCATCTTCGCACCCGCCTGATTACATAGGCCCTCCTGAACCAAAGAGACGAATAGTTTCTGGCGAAACTGTTGTTCATTTTGAAGCTTCACCACTTGTTGGCCAACATACGGCACAGCCAGTTACTTCAGGATATTATTATCCAGTAATCCCGCGCAATGAAGCTAGAGCAATCGTTTTAGAAGACGAAAATGCGTTATTAAGGAAGAAGATAGAAGAATTAAAAAAACAAGTTAGTTTAATTTTGCTCTCATACGTTTCATGTATGACTAATATTTATATGTTCCATTCATTTAGGTCAGTGATTTAACGGCGACTAATGAGTTTCTTTTGGATCAAAATGCTCAGTTAAGAATGTCAGGGAAACGAACTGCTAATGTAACAGCAGTTACAGTTCCAGCAGTTACCATTACTAATACTGTTCCACCATCGCAAGCTCCGACGCCTCAACAAATGGTCAATGCAGCAGTAGCTGCTGGAACACTACGTACAGTTACTGCAAGTGTTGCAACTGTTCCTGTAAGTATAGCTACAGTTGCACCGGTCTCTATTGCAGCAGTTTCAATGGCACCAGTATCTATACCACCACCAATCGTTACGATGGCCCAACAAACGATTACAATGAGCGGTTCAGGTCCGCAGGCGACCAATCAACAGCAACCTAATACACAACAACCTGCCAATTTACCTCTTTCGATATCTGGCGCAACCGCGCCACTGGTTTCTTATCCTATTATGACTCAAGAACTTAGGCCCGTGTTACAGTAAGTTACATCTGAGAAAGTGACATCAAATAATACCTCAATCATATAGACGAGTCAAGGATGCTGTCTTCTGCATTCAGTCTTTCAAGATAATAACGTATTTCTAATTTCTTTGAGCCGTATGTGATGGGCGCATAGAATAGATATACCTACAATCGATCAAAATATATTCTTTAGAGAAATACATTGAAAATATGGTAATTAATAAACACAACATCCTAGATCTTTATGTAGGATTTCCTAGAAATTTTCGTACAGGACAAACGTAATGATCATAACTGTTTTTTCAGCAGTATGGTTTAAATGAAATGCCCTTGTGGAGTTCTTTAAATTTAGTAGTATTTTTGTTCCTTTGTATGATTTACTCTATAAAAGGTAAATGTTTGTCTATATTAATATATGCAACACAATAAATGTTCAAAGTGTGTATAGATTTAGACTAATAAGAATATTGATCTAAAACCACGTGAAATGGTTAATAATATTTTCCTATTTTTTCTTTTTTTTTTTTATATTTTAGTATCATGAAAATACAAATAATTTTGTAGGTAATTTTTTTGTATCATTAAAAAAATACTCGGATACAAAAAAAATTGTAAATTAAAAATACTTAGGTAAGAAACGACTCGTATAGGCTAATATGTTAATATAAGTACAAACTAGGATGAAGTATGTAAATTAAATATTTTAGAAGTTGAAAGTTAAGGTGTACCGCTGCTCAGAAAATGGTGGTGGACCTTACGACTGTTCTGTACGCGGTTCTGTAAATAGTGTTCTATTGCTTTCTAGTTTTGTTAGGAAAAAAATTTACACTTCCATTTCTAATAAATAAGTTAATTATTCTTATAAAATAATGATAATTTCATAAATTAAGTACTTATTATGGTCTTTTTTGTGTTTCTACAATTTACTTAAGACACTAGTTTTGGGTTCAAACAGTGACTTCAAATTATAATGTCGATGGATTCAAACCTGATAAATAAATGTAAGAATCAGATACAACACAGGCTCGTAATGTGTATCCTGTAAACCAAATAAACATATAATTGTTTTTTTCAGTCATGTTATCAGTCATGGGTTTTAATACGTATGTATATATTTTGCGTAATTATATAAGAAATTTGAGCAATAAGTACCATGTATTTTATATATGCATATGAAATGTATAATTTTATGTTAATAAGCACTTCATTAAAATGATAAATGCTGCCCGTATTTTAAATTCTTTACGAACGGTGGTTACACCTTAATCTTTTGAATTGAATATTTGAGTATTTAACATAATAAACGTTTATTTTTTTTGTTTACTTCATTTTTATAATTAACAAAAAATATATTTAACATACAACCTCTCATTCTCCAATTCATTCAGTCTACTATTACATTTTAAGCATTTTTACATGTAAAAACTATATCTGATATTTGGTGCTGTAAATGCATTAATTGTTTAAATGATTCTAATTAGCTTAATTACATGTGACATTGTCTTAAAGTATGCCATTCTTAACTTTACTATTTATGAATACAAACAACTTTTATATTATTGTAATGGTCTGCATACGTATACATTAGATTTAATAAAAATTTGTTTCTGTACAAGTTATGTATGACACATCTACATTTATCAATTAATGCCATTATATTGATTAAAATATGTTAAAATAATTACATTCTGTTGAAGTAATTTATCAATTTATGCAAATAGATTAATTCTTAAATTTGACAAATGCTACTGAGCAGATCCTAAAATAAATTGTTACTTGTATTTATAATTATATACGAGTAAATTTTTTTTTCTTTTTCTTTTATGCTGCAATTGGTAGAGCACAAACAGTTCTATTTTTCCACCAGTACACACCCATTAATAAAACAGTACAACAAAATCCAATTAAAAAACGTAATTTCCAATGGTATTTGGAAGACTTCAAAACATTAATCACTTTAATAGTTTGCTCTCTAGTATGATGTTCACTACTAGAATTTTCAATGACAAAATTTCCCATTTCTGCTTTTTTCTCTAAGGGCATTTGGGCAGCAATTCTTTGTTTTGCTTTGGCTTCTGTTAAACCTGTCCGCTCAATAAGTCTTTGTAATTGCAACTCTTCTTCGCTGAAATCAAACAGTATATTTTTTAATATTCTGTGATTTTGAAGTATACATCATATTTGTGTACTTTGTTTTCATGCTTTCATATAAACAAAAATAATCGTACCAAGTTACAACAATTATTTTATGCAAGTAATTTAACATGTGCCCTGTTTCAAAAAGTAAAGGCAAATCCATGACTATAAATTGGTGACCTTGTAGAAAATGTTTGAACGTTTGCCAGTACATTTCTCTGTATATATCTGGATGTGTTATAGCATTTAACTTTTTTCTTTTTTCTATATCGTTAAATATTAAATCGCCAAGTTTAACTCTATCCAGTTCCTTTGTATCCAAGAATACATCCGGACCAAATTCTTGCTGTATTTTGTGCCATGCTGGTTTTCCAGGTTCCACAACTGTAAAATATGCATCTTTTCAAAACGATGTAATGTACATTAATTTTATGTCTAACCTTTCCGTGCAATTTGATCAGCATCAATAACAGGTATGCCATATTCACGAAAAATAGCAGCAACGCTACTTTTTCCAGTAGCTATTCCACCTGTCAATCCCACCAAAAACATCTTTTAATATCTATTTGTATATGTTTAATACTCGTCTTAATAATTAAGTGAACATTATAACTGCATTATAAAATTCGGTGTTATTTAAGATTAATCATGGTACAACGGTTTCCACAGAAAATGTTCTTTCGTACGATTTTAGTTACATACATACTATTGCATAGATGAAAGATGTGTTCTACAAAAGGATGAGGTATATAATAATTTCATTGGTTAACGTTCAGTCTAATAAATTTAAAGGAAATAGATAAATAATAGCATTTATTCAACACAGACAATTATAAAAATTGAAAAATATGAATATTTAATGTACACGTAGAATATTCATATGGATTTTATACTATTGACAATATTGTTGTAGTCCGTTCAACTTACGGACTTCTTGTATATAAATCAAGTAACTAAACAGGGATGAACGGCAAAGTCTATGCTTTAGAAACATATAGATACAAAGATACATGCTTATGTATATAAATAGCAATATTATTTTACAATTTTGCAGGCTTAATCTTACTACATAAGGGTTAATGAGAAAAAATGTAGTTAGTCGTAAAAGTCTTCGTACACCCCTAAACGGATAATTTTAAATGCAATATACAATAATTTTGTGTAATATTATGTTTATTTATTAACATATGAAATAATACTAATTACTCTATATAAAAATGTATTTGTTTCATAGGACAATTTCATCCAATAAGCTGAGCAACGAAATAGTTACGTCTAGGTATTAAATACGACGATTGGCTGCTCTATACTTCCTTATTTTTCGTAAATAACTTCTTCGCCAGAGAACAAATGTTTTCTCTCTCAGTTAAATAACTGTTACTTGCTCATCGAATAAATTTGAAACTCATATTATTTAATAATTTGTGAAATGGGCTTCTTTTGAAGTTTGTTAAAGGGCAAGTTCGACCTTGTGCAGTGGCCTTTTAAGGGAAGATTCTTGTGTAACAGGCAATATTACCAGACCAGTGCACTAGGTGCACAGATCACGTGTACGTGAATTTGTAGAATGGCGGGAAACATGTACATCGTATACCTCCTTTACTATTCTGTGATCCGGATAATTTTTTAGTAGTTAGAATCCCCTTTTACAGATGGTGCCAAGTATTTCGGAATTCTAACCATAATCATAACTATTTTTAGCACGAAATACATTTGCGTTATAGGGCCCAGAGGTGTGGTCCTCCGCACCCATATAAAGAAACAACCATAATCATAACCATTTTTAGTACGATGATTAAAATAACTATTGCTTCTAGTAATCTTTTATAACTACTTAATTACATGAAAAAATGTGAAGAAAAATGGTTAAAGAGGTTAATTAGATATCATTTAGATTCGAATAATATTTGTAGCAGTTATAAGGGATTCTAAAACTTTTGAATTTATAAATATTAGGAAATTAGTGGGAATGATAGAGGAAAACCTAAATAATAGTGTTAGAGTATGTTATAGAGGACGAGTTTCTGAACAGTATCTGTTGCTCGGTCTTAGTTTTCGAGATATTGTATTTATTGAACAAGTAGAGATCTTAGACTTACAGACTCAGCCCATAGATCTAGGTGTACAAATATAACTGCAATAGTAACTTGCAAGATTGAACTTGGCAGATTACATATTTAACAAGTGCCAATTATTCCAAGTACAAAATTCTTAAACTAGCATTTCTACTCATCAATTTAGTTTATTTATAAAAGTTTCGTTCTCAACGGCAAAATGCCTAAGATTGTCAAAAAATAATTTCTATCGCTGTCGTTACAAGCCACCGCCAACTTATGGTTTCCAACACTGTAACATGTAATCATAATTTGTACTTTTCTTTGTTCATGTATTGTGCATCTTACATAGTGCATGACACAGTCTCGTAAACGTATTATAAGAAAAAATTGTGACTATTAATATTTCGTGAAACTATTGCTTGGTACATAGATCTAACGTAACGTTGATCTACTTTACTTTACTTTACTTTCCGACCTATCTGAGGTATAAGATGCCATCCTTGGACTTTTTAGCAACCGAGGGCCTGAGGTCGATAAATAAGCGCCATCTAGTGTTGGTGGTAACGAACTATTCCACGACAAACTTGGGCGTTTTAGCACCAGAGGGTTTGAGGTCGAAAAATAAGCGCCATCTAGCGTTGATGGTAACGAACTATTCCACGACAAACTTGGGTGTTTTAGCACCAGAGGGTTTGAGGTCGATAAATAAGCTCCATCTAGCGTTGATGGTAACGAACTATTCCACGACAAACTTGGGCGTTTTAGCACCAGAGGGTTTGAGGTCGAAAAATAAGCGCCATCTATCGTTGAAAATAACGAACTATTCCACGATAAACTTGGGCGTTTTGCCATCCGGACTTCTCGACTGCCCAGCATTTTTACTTTCCGACCTATCTAAGGTATAAGATGCTATAATGAAAATTCGAAAATTTTTTTTAGCGGAAAGATACGTTTTAAGACCCCCTGATCATATTGTAACTATTAATAAAAAAGACATTTTTTTTTGTTTCTATGCTATTAACATGATTGCGTCTAAACGGCTGAATGAATTTCAATGAAACTTTACATTTAAATTTTATGTTCTCGTTTAAAGGTCTGATTAGAGTTTGAGCATGATCAGCTTCTGGATAATAATGATGAAAGGCTTAAACCACGACATGTAAAGCAAACGGTAAAGCATGGCGGCGGATCCCTAATGTTTTGGGGGTGCCTAACAGCATTTGGTGTTGGATCACTGCACCAAATTAATGGCATCATGAATCAGTTTATGTACAAAGATATTTTATAAGATCACCTCACACATGCTGTTGAAAATATGCCATTCGAAGAAGAAAATGTAATTTTCATGCATGATCGAGACCCTAAGCATACTGCTAAAAGTGTGAAAAATTGGCTCAATACTAAAAAATTCTCTGTTTTGGATTGGCCTGCACAGAGCCCCGATCTCAACCCCATAGAGAATCTATAGGAGTTACTGAAAATACGACTTCGGGATTCATATGACTCCCAACCAACTTGAATCACAAATTTGCATAACAGAATTTAAGAACAGTGGGAACAAATATCTCCAGATTATTGTAAAAAGTTAATAGAAGATAAGCCAAAGAGAATCAGTGCAGTTTTGCAAGCAAAAGGGTTATGGACGAAATATTAAAAATGAATAATATATTAAATATTGTCAAATATTGGACGTGGTGCAAAACTGAGTCAATCTATTGTTCGTATTATTCATAAATAACAAGATGTTAATTACTGAAAGACTTTCTTATATTACTTCTAACTGTGATAAAAATAATTATAACGTTTATTTTTTGTTATTCTTTTATATTCCTAGTAATAAATAATGACTTATGCAAAACTTGTGGTCACTTATGCTCCTTACTGTATGTCTTATTGTACCGATTATCCGCGACGTCCGATTAACATTTATTTTTTTATTTCCTTGACTTGAGATACACTCCTTCAAAATGGAACAAAATGTTAAAAAGATCGTGCATTAAATTTTAAGAGGATCCTTGTAAGAAGGCTTTAATCTTCGACTTGGTCGTGGTTTTAATGGGTCGTTGGTTATTCGCTGGTCAACAACGATTAGGTAATGGTCATCGATGATCAACAGTGAGGCTGACATCAAGATCAAAGGTCCAGGAATCCAAAAGGTAGGGCCAACCGAAATAGTTGTTCGGTAGACCAAACTGTCTTTAACTGTCAACTTGGTCTCCGCCTCCCCACTCTTCCACCTTAGAAAGAGGTATAAGGGGTCACTGCTAGCGTACTCACTCAGTATCCCTGGGTCTCCCAGGGGAATCGGGTCTCGCGAATTCGGGGGCCTACCTCTGGCCATTAGTGAACTGAGCTGACCAGGACTGACCAGGATTGACCAATGCTGACCAATGCTGACCAATGCTGACCAATGCTGACCAATGCTGACCAATGCTGACCAATGCTGACCAATGCTGACCAATGCTGACCAATGCCGGGCCGTTGTGAGTAACAGTAAGAATCCGTGAGTTGCATATGATTTTTATTCCTCCGGCCCCCATGTCGGTTAGGACGAAACGTCCTAACCGACATGGGTGACTGGTTGTATACGTGCTCTCTTTGGCAAGTGTAATGACCGAGTAGTAACACATGTATATTGTTTTATCTTCGGATCTTTTGCTTAAAATTCGAATCTTCTTGCATACCGCGATTTTTAAGATGACAAATGTCATAGTAGATTCAATTATTTTTAATTTGACACTCATTTTAAAATGAATATATAATGAGTACATACATCACTTTCTCTTGTTCGCTCGTTCTCTGGTTCTCGCTTTCCGAGATTATGTCTCGACTGAAAGGACCAGAGAGTTTTGCTCGATCACCTCTGTTTAATGGAATGAAACACGTGATCACCTGTGTAGTAGGTCTGATAACTCTAACCGCTTCAACCCCGGTGCAGCTTGGTTCAGCTTAAGTGGGGCCTTGGCGGAGGGATTATTCTCCTCTTTATCCGGAAAAGAGCATAACCGACGTCGAGAGGTCTTGATTCAGGTCCTTTCTCAGTACTAAGTCGGGTCCTTTTGTAATCGTGTGTTCTCTAGGACCCGGCGGTGTACGTAGAGAAGTAGAGTGACCAGTTTCAACCGTGACTTGCTTTTCTGATAATCAAGGCCGGGGGGGATCAATTTGATACCCACACTCACTGCACGCTATGAGCACGCGTCGCGTCGTGTCGCGTTTTATTTAAGCGTGCGATGTTTTTGCACGCCGCGATTTTTAGTATGATAAATATCGTACCGTCGATCGAAAGTAGAGTCATGGTTCTAATATCTTTTACTTGTAATTATATTCATTTTAAAATTAGTGTCAAATGTGTAGTTTCCGATTGTTCTTTATATTTTTCAGTAATTAAATTCACTTTCATAATTGATTTGACGACTTTGGGTATCTTTGATATCGAAGATAACCAAAGTCTTTCTTTACTTATTAAAATATATCATTAGATTTACATGCAAGAAGATATTTCGCGACGAATACATTGTAGAATCAAAGTAACATATATTATGTACTATTTTTACTTTGCCACTACACTTGCCTGGAGTTGTAGTATCTGTAGTTTTACGAATGTCAAATTTTTGTTTGTTCTATTTCTAATCTATTAAATTTCTGTTACAGAGCATATTCCTATGGAAGTTGTAGGTTTACAGAAGTAAGAATAAAGAATTGTTACAATTTTTTTGTTTCATATTGTTTTGTTTGTGTTTTAGGAAATCATCGTGGGATAAACAGAAAATACAACAGAAACATCAAGGAAGTACATATTTTAATGTATTTTGTTAAATAATCAGATAGGTAGGATGTGAATTAATTTAGATTTATAGTTAGGCAGGAGTTTAGTTGTCTGTATTAGCTATTCTATCAGGCAGGCTATATTTTGGTCTACTTCTCTATTTTGTTGATGGGTATTTACAAATTCTTTCTCAGAAAACTCTTTTGTTGGTTGTTTACTTCGTTGGTTGCATTTCCGTTTATTGCTTCTTCGACCAACGTTATCTATATTAACTATTATGTCAGGCAGGGTTCTATTTGAATAAAAACTCTCGTTTTGGTTTAAATACTCTTTTCGTTGGTTGTGCACCTTTCATTGGTTGCACTTTCGTTTGTTGCTTCCTCGATCAACGATAGTTGGTCACAGAAGCTCTTTATTAATGGAGGGTGGATGGGATTCGGTTAGGGTGGGTCTCCTTTCGCAGCAACCTCCACGTGGTGAGACCTGGGTAATATTATTTAGCGTTTAATCAATAATCGTATCATTCTTAGTTGGATAATGCAATTATTAATTAAAAACTAAATAATATTAGCAAATTGGCTGCGATCCGCCTTGCATAGGTCATCATAAATATAGAGTTTCTTCGCTAGGTTAGTTTAGTAAAACAGACTTTTCTACGTTCTGTAGATTTACTGATTTCAGTGGTTCGACCGGTTATATAACAGTGTGACGTCAATTTCCATAAGATACATAGCCTGAGACCTGGTAATCGGTGTTACCCACGATGAGAAGTCCTTCTTCGTGAGTACCACCGAGTTAATGGCTGCGAATTTAGATCAGTCTATCAAAATATAAGACAAAATTCTACTCTTAAGAAATTCCAGCTATACAGGGTTTTCGGCATTTCTCTGGGAAAAATTTGAATGGGAGATTCTAGGGGCCAAAATAAGACGAAAATCAAGAATACCAATTTGTCGATCGAGGCTTCGTTAACAAGTTATTAACGTTTAAGGTTCCGCCTGTGGAACGGCAATCTGCGAACAACTGCGTACGCGTGATAGTGGTTCCCATTCACAAAACTGTAAGACTGTCGATACGTTAGTAAGTAGTTAATAACTTTTTAACAAAGCCTCGATCAACAAATTGGTATTCTTGATTTTCATCTTATTTTGGCCTCTAGAATCTTCCATTAAAATTTTTCCCAGGTGTGGCCGAACACTCTGTATACGTATTTTTATTGCAACTCTAAATTTAACTTATGCGAATGTTTTTCATAAAATTTATGGCATATTCGTATTATTTTCCCGTAATTTCTTACCGATTATTTAAAGTTTAGTATTTTACAATATAAAAGACAGCGCGGCAATAAACATAATCGTTAAATTAAAGCTATTTCTTGATGCATAATTCTTTCGTACTGTTTGGTTTAACCAATCCAAGTACAAATCCAATCGGGTATACACGCCCGGAAAATTGGGACGAGCGCATCCCAGTCCCCACGATACTATTCCCACTTGCGTACCGTTGCACAATAATGGTCCACCACTGTCACCCTGAAACGTCATTATATTAAAATTATTATACTTTTCCGAGAGTAGTGTTAAAATATAAAATGGACTTAAGGGTGTAGTCTCGTGTCTTGGGTAGAAAAATAATTTTTCACAATCACGAATTTATTTTGACAGTCACGCGTTAAAAGGAGGGTCAGGTGTACATTCGTTAGCATTAAAAATGTTTCAGTTTAATAAGTGTACTCTTTCTTTTTTAAAGTTTCTAACTGTCATCAATTTCTTAACCAGAGGTATAAGACAACCCTTTTGAGTATAAATTTTTACGAACTTGGCAAGCATCCTTTCCGCCCTCCGTCAATCCTGCACACAAGTGCAGTTCTTTATCCACTCCTTCCACCGGGCATTTGTCAGTTGGAATCAACGGAAGATGAACATGACGAAGATAAGTACCGGCTCCTTCCTAAATGGAACTGACATATATATGTATATATTATAGAAATATTTATTCGAAATATGTATGACACTTCAGTATACAGGGTGTTCCCCTAGGAAAAATTTTAATGGAAGATTCTGGAGGCCAAAATAAGACGAAAATCAAGGATACTAATTTGTTGATTGAGGCTTCTTTAAAAAGTTATAGAAACATTTCCGGCCACACAGTATATTTTCGGTAAAGAATTTTTTTCTCGAAAATGCGTAGAATTACAGGGGTACGTCTATTCACCAAAAATAATTGTAATTGACCCCCGCAAACGAAAGTAATTTTTCCAGAAATATTTGAAATTTTTTTTTTTCGTCGAAAAATTTCACACCTCGAATTTTTTTCTCGAAACTGGGTAGGATTTCGGGGGTTTGTGTATTCACCAAAATTGATTGTAATTGACACCCCCCAACCGAAAATAATTTTTCCAGAACGATTTGAAATTTTTCAATTTTGCCGAAAAATTTAGGCACCTACCCCCTGTCGATTTTTCTTAAAAATTCCTTTTTCATTTTTAATAATTTTGTTTGACGCCCTACAGAAAAGTTGTCTAATACTTTTTTGTAGGTACCCATGAGCTCTACTTCAAAAAAAAGTTTCATTGAAATATATTCACAATTGTAGGAGTTATGGCTGTTTGAAAATTGGACCACTTTTATGGGGTTTTTCTAACATTACGGGGTCAAGGAACAACTTTTCGATTATTTTTATAATTGCTACATATTCTACACTAAAATACGCGGCGTTTGGCTTTTTGAACATTAAAATCGTCCAATCCGTTCAGAAGTTATGACGTTTTAAAGATACGCATGAAATTTCAGGGGAACATATCAATGGTACGGTCAGACATTACATTTTCGGTAAGGAATTTTTTTCTCGAAAGTACGTAGGATTTCGAGGGTATACGTAATGACCAAAAATGATTGTAATTGACCTCTGCAAACGAAAATAATTTTTTTAGAATGATTTGAAATTTTTTTTTCGCTGAAAAATTTCAGCAGGTACTCGAATTTTTTTCTCGAAAGTGCGTAAGAATTCGAGGGTATGTCTATTCACCAACAATAATTGTAAATGGCAAAGTGTTCCATATATTTAAAGGTGTTCCTTTATTGTAGTTTTTAAATATGTTTTCAATTTTCTCGATAATGAAAAAATTACGTTCCGCGGATGAATTTGTTGGACCACTTTATAAAATTAATGATGTGTCTAAAAAACGACATATACCAAAAAGAAATTCTAATTTTATTTTAGAAAAATAAAAGGCACACAAGCATATATGAAATTATTTTGAAAATTGTTGACATTAAGATGAAATTACAGCTGTTTTAAGAATTTTTAAGTGTCGAAGACGTTGATAAAGTACAATGTAATATTTTGAAGGGTGGATCTAGATCGCAATATGAGGGACAAGTATACGGCAGAAACATAATCGTGTCATATTTTTCTATGGTACGAATGAACGCTTAAAAGACTGTGCTCCCAAGATATTACACTTTCTTGAGATTTTATAATATCGGTGATAGGTGAAAACTTATATGGTCGTATACGAAACATTTGTCTAATTATTTTTCATAAAATGTGACGAAACAATGTTTTATATTTTGTAAAATTTTAACGCGTACAGACTACATTGCATAAACTATTAAACTATTTAAAACCTTAAAAGGCAGGTAATTTTGGTAGATAGAACATCGAATAATGTTGAAACTTTGCTCAGCCGTTTGCATAGCCTCTCAGTATTTTACGAGATATTTAACAACAAAGATTGTGGACGCTGATGCTGGTGCATAGAATTTTTATGTTTTATGAGTTTGTACGACGAAATGCAATATACAGGGTGTTCAGCCACCCCTGGGAAAAATTTTAATGGGGGATTTTAGAGGCCAAAATAAGATACCAATTTGTTGATAGAGGCTTCGTTAAAAAGTTATTAACGTTTAAAGTTCCGCCTGTACTGAATTTTTTTCTCGAAAATGCGCAAAATCTCGGGGTTATGTCTATTCACCAAAAATGATTGTAATTGACCCTCGCAACCAAAAATAATTTTTTCAGAACGATTTGAAATTTTTGAATTTAATTGTTAATAACTTTTTAACGAAGCCCCCATCAACAAATTGGTATTCTTGATTTTCGTCTTATTTTGGCCTCTAGAATCCCCCATTAAAATTTTTCACAGGGGTGGCCGAACACCCTGTATACAGATTGTATCTCACAGTTTAGACGCGATTTTCAATTAAGGGTGTTTCCTTTAAGAGAGAAATATTAAAGGATACAAAATTTTACGCTGTGTATTTTTGCAATGGTAGTTTATATTATTTAAAAACATGAGTCGGTCGTGAAAGCATTCAAAGTACGAGAGAAAATAAAAATCTTTCAATATCTTCGTTGCAATAAAAATTGCTGACGATACATAGGCTGAAGTTTCTGATAAAATAATGAAGGTTGCACGAAAGAAGCTTTGTCCGTTTTTCTTTAACGAAGTTCTTCGTGAAACTTGAAACGAGTTAATCAAAGAAGCGACTGAAGACACTGTTGACATTGTGTTACAACTTAATTTAGAAGTTGACGAGGAGGATGTCCACCATTTATTAAATTCGCATAATCAGGAACGTACGTTTGACGGTTACCTCGCTTAAAATTAGAAATCAGTCCGCGTCTGAGATAATGCCCGAAGAACGTTATTTCACTTCCTCCGTCTTCTCGAATGATTTTCTTTGAAAATAATTTTACAACGACCGAAACAAGTAAAAATCAGAGGTGGATGATTAATAATAACTAACGAGTAATTTCACTGTATTTCTTGATAATTTTCACTATTCTGCAGAACTCTGTGGTAAGGTCGAATCTCCAATTTGATATTACACGAAGAAAATTGTCAAGAAATAAAGTGAAATTACTCGTTAGTTATTAGATTTAGGGCTAACAAAGGTCGATACTTTTTTACTTAGAATTTGACATTCTTCCATATTTTAGTATAAACAGTTTTTCAAAATTCAAATCTTTGGAACGTCTTCATCTATAAAGAAAGTAAATGCACTACATAATGTACCCCCTTAAATCATGCAACTTTTGCGTACAAAATCTTTTCGTGCAACGTATGTTAAATATACTCTGTATATTAAAATCAACACATCTATTCTTTTTCGTGGCCATTTCTTCTACAAACTTTGATTAAAATTAAATAGCATACGTTTGATAAATTATTTAGAATTAAATCAAGGGGTTAACCCCTTCACGCTCATATTTTTCCAAGAATGATTAGTTTTTTGTATTGGACTTGTTTCTGAGCTACATAAAAATGTGGTTTTTGTTAATTACAATGTTGTATCTAACGTATAATTTGAAGGAAAACAAGTATTGTTATCCCTTAAACCGTTAAATTAAACAAATATCGTTTTTCAAAGCAGTCGGACTCGGGCATGAGCGTTAAGGGGTTAATATTCGTAGAATTATCGTGCAAAAGTTTGACGAATTACTGACGATTATCACGTAAGAGTTTCTATGGCTACTCGTGAACCTTTCAACGAGTTCGATAAACTTCTTCAAGAATGTGCTTATATTTTATTTAGACCGCGTAACATCCGTGCCCTTTATCGCGTCTAGATCCACCTTCTAAATATCACCGTGTATTTTTAATGACCAACGCGATCCGCCTCGTATGAATAGACCGCCGTCTACGAGGTTTTCATCGACCAATAAACGTAACAGCTGCGAGTGACAATAAATAATGTTGACTACGTACGTTCGATCCAGGAATGTGTCGTCCCCAGCCAGCCACTGTACACGGTTCGGTGTACCTTTGAAAAATGTTTGCGTCATACGCCGCAGGAACGGTGACGAATTTCACGTACGAGTTAATACGAAAGGGTCTCGAAAGCTGAACCACAGAAAAAGAAACGCACGCGAATGAGTAATCGTTTAAATTTCATCTTTCACGATCGGTCCTCGCCGGCGTTCTTCTCTCGTTCTTCGTTATTCATATCGTTCTTTATTTATTTTTTATTTTTTTTTTTTTCCACATAGAGTTTATATATACACATAATAGTCACCCTGAACAATCCAATATCGTTATGCATGCTCGAGAATCTAAAGTTCGTGTGCGGGAATATTCTGTCTATCAATTCCATCTGTATGGAACTCCAGCTTGGAAAGTATACGTAAGTGGCTCCGGCGATCGCGTAGAATCGACGCGGATTCTCCGGTACCCAGTCGCCGTGGGACGTCGGTCTAAGCAACGAACACGAGACAATAGTGATAAAAATTCCACGGGACAATAGCGATCGAAAGTTCCATACGCGCGCGCGTGTCGCGCGTTCAGTGATTCCTAAAACATACGAGAGCGTCACGCGAGACCACGGGCGGCCACTGGTCAGATATTTTCATTGTTTCCAAAGTGGAGGAAGCTGATCACGAAACAAACGCGTCCCGAACTTGATATGTGAACAACCGATACAAAGACGATGCGATGCGTAATTCACGTTGTTGGTTACACGATGTACAATTAAACCCCGCTAACCCTTTCACTGCTGATATTGTTCGTATGCTGACTGGCGACGTTCGAGTCTCCAAGGACGCGACAATTTTTCTTCCTCGTCCTCGCGTCACGGTTCTGTATCTATCGCGTTTATTCTTCTTTTTTTTTTTACTGTTTTTGTACGTCTACTCGTCTGCTTGTCGCTTCTCGTGTCGAAACAACGATACTCGGCTAACGATCGTTTCTACGACGTTCCGTTTTTTATCTCGATACAGACGTTCTATTCTAAGATTGCACGATTAGCGTTTTAATGATTTTCTTTTTTTCCTTTTTTCTTTTAATTAGTCGATTCTAGGAAAAATCGATGTCACTAGTAGATCGCAAGTGTCGCGAAAAACGCGCACTCGTCGCGTTCGAAAACCTTGAAGCAGCATACGTGTCTATGATAGCAATGAAAGCGCTACGAGCGGAGATTGCCCCGTGACCATAAAATGGTAGCATAGAAAATACGTAGGTGTTGGTGAGTTTATGCTCCGTCGTTTCGAGAGATATTCTTTCTGTCTACGAGCAGTAATAAAAAGAAAAAACGACTATCGTTAATCGCCTGGTAAACGTCACGATACTAACTAATCCTTACGAAATAGTTATTACCACGATTATTGAAAAGGAAACAGTGTCTCTGTTTTTTATTACGGCGCTACTTCATTGGCTAGATCGGTTTTAACGTATCCATTATATCGTACTTCTTCGTGATAAAGTTTTATCATTTTTGCTAGTATTATTTTTGCAAGACACATTTTTTAACGACTAAATCATTTTTATTCGATTTTATATTCTATGTTACTCGAAATTGTTTGTACGCTTGCCTTAAGGAAAGTTTAAAAACCAAGGAAAATTGGAAAATACTTTTACTAATATTATTTTAATGACCATATTCAGACTAAATTGTTGCAATAATTATCGTACTACAATTCACTAAAGTACTTTGCATTCAATGTTTCTCTGCATCAAATTCAAAAACAATTTAATTTCTTTTATTCGTAATAGGAACAGCTGCCATATTGTATTACGTTTGTTATAAAAATCAAATGATCCGACGTATGAAATTTTATTAGATAATATTTGCCGGGTTTAGTTTTCGTTGATTGCCGTATTTTATGTCGCCTAAAGATTTTCTCTAAACAGAGCACGTTTTATGAGCCAATAAACTGAAAGTTTCCACGGTTTAGGATTCGTCAAATTTGATCTATTAAATTTTAAATATCGTAGAGCTCGTTGGCAAAAGCGTTTCAATTCAAATTGTAAATTATCGAGCAGTGATATTGTTTCCTTAAACGGCGGTTTTAACGAAGGATTTTTAATTTGAAAAGAGAGACAAGGAAGGATATAGTATAGTTATAAAAAAAACTCGCGTCGTTAAGAAATAACAATTTTTCTTTAAATAAAATAGTATAATGCAAAATATTCTCTAAGCATAATATTTCATGGTTGACGCGTAAGAAGAGGGATCAATTTGATTTCTATTCCGAATCTGAATCGTTTAAAATTGGAAAATTGAATTTCCAGAATTCTTTCTTCGTAAAGTTATTACTCGAAACGACTATTGCACGGATATTATAATATTCTTATATTAATCGTTAAGATTCTGCTACCATTTTAAGGCGAAGAGCGATAGACACTAAATTGTCGCAGTCTTAAAACGCACCTGACCATGCAATGAGCGGCTGACAAAACGAATCTCGGTGCTATGTAAGAACCTCCGCATATATGACTAAAGTGTCGCCGTTGGATCGAGACCTACGAGAAATTGACATTGAAAATTCGGTTTCGTCGTCCACGAACCTCTATACCTTACTGATAAAGTGGATATACGCGACGATCACTCTCAATATTTTGAGAAATCCGCACGAAACTTATCGCTGTATATGAATAGGAAAGATACTAGGGGTGTACGGGTACTCGAAACCACGAATACTCGGAGCTTAATTACTAATACAACATTGAAATTCTCAGAACGTCACTCAATATTCTTAACAAGGAAGACAAAATAATAAATACTATTTTATACAGAGCGTTCAGTTATTAACGAATAGTAACTAATTAAGAGGAGAGAGGAGGGAGGATTCTACACAAAGATCAGAAAGGTTCTGAAAATAACTATTTCAAACTGCTATGTAAAGGTTCCAACTAAAATCCTTTAAAAACCGAAACGATGTTATAATAGTTATTAATAAATAAGGCAATTTTAAAAATTCCACTTTCAAACTTTACATGCGTGCAGTTCCGAAACTACTAGTGTTTTTTCTATAATTGAGCCACTGTTAGAAGTGGCAAGGCCTCCCCTTTAAAATGATTTTCGTTTCATGTCGATCTGACTTTCCGTTTTGGAGATATCGTAATTTATGTGAAGGGGTATTTTTTTAAGATTTCGCTATGGCTCTTCCCGTGTTAAAGAAGACTACAAACGCGTATTAGAAATAGTAAAACTTTAAACGCGTGTAGTTCCAAAACTACTAGTGTTTTATCCATTATTTATCCATCATTAGCAGCGGTAAACCTTCCTCTTTGAAATAGCTTTTGGGTTTTGTCGATTAGACTTTTCGTTTTGGAGATATCGTAATTTATGTAAAGGGGTAATTTTTTTAATTCATCTATCTTCGTCTTCGTCTTACGCGTCGGATCTCTTTGTCTCGCGTGCGAGTGACCGAGTCACGTAGTATTTACTATATACTACGAGCACGTGCAGTCACGGATCTTGGCAAGGCCGTAGTGAAAGTTCATTGACCTCGCGACGTAAATAAACGCTTCGAAGCCTTTATATCTCCGGAACTAGCCATCGCATCGACTTGAAACTAAAATCCTCATATCTCCGGAACTAATTGAGCTATCGACTTGTTTGAACGCTCATTTTAAAGGGCTTTTCATCCTCTATCTGATGAATATAAAAACTATTATAATTTATGCTGTCTTCTATGTTTATTTTTAAATATACTTTGACGCTATGCACCCAAGGAAGTTTCAGCAATTCCTATTGATTGTACGATCGGTGTGCGATAAAACTACATTATAAATTGTTTATTTAATTAAAAATGAATTTAAATTCATATAATGGTTTTCTCTGGAACTAACTATGGTATCGGCCTGAAACAAAATTCGTTTTCAAGGGCGCTTCATAAATTTTCTTTCAAAGTTTTGAAAATCTTCTGTACGAAATTAAAGTACTAACATAATTGTGCATAAAATTGTTGAATATTTATGTGCAAATTTTTAAAATGCACGCTTTGCATATAATACAAACATTAGGAGTACGTTGTCTCGTAAAAGAGAAAAAGAAAGACATTTATCCGGTCATAGTAGGAATGGGTACACATGAAGTGTCAGTAAGTTTAGTATTAAATAATGCCTTAATGCAAAATTTGAATTTGAATTCCTTGAAATGGCATTTTGTCGTATGTGCCCCTTTTCCATCCAATGTCTCGATTATAAAAAAGTATCGTGGTTCTTAAATTCAAACGTAAAATAAAATAACATTATTTATAGAGTTTGTAAAATTGAATAACTATGTTATAGAACCTACATTTCAAAACATATAACAGTTTCCAAGCCCTGGTTGTCACTTCGAACACGAAACCTTTTACAAAAATTCCAATCACCGTATTTTAATTTCGTTCAGGCGACAGTGTGAAGAATCCTCCAGTATCTTGATTCGATTCGTGATTCGTGAGTATCCGTAACCCCCCCGCCGCAAGTTACAGAAATCTCTATCCCTCCGCAAAAAACAATAAAAAATGCTTTCGTCGTTACACAGCTAATTCAATCAATTCCATCGATAGGACATCACCACGCGCTCAACTATCCTTTATAAACGCTAATAAAATAATTCGAGTAAGCAATCGCCGTCGTCGTTACCGTACGTTTAGGAAAGATCTCGTGAATTGACATAGTCCTGACTTCGGCTGTCCTATCTCGAAAATAGTCAGAGTGATTCGCGTGTCCGTATTATTAATAGTAGATATTTAGGAAATGTCACGGGCGCATTTCACTTACGATAAACGGATATTTCCTTATATCGGTGATTTCTCCGCCGACTATCCTCTCGACTGCCCTGTCCGGCGATTGGCTTCTCTTATCTGAAGCCGATGAAATCCAATTTCCGTTAATAGCCACGACGAGCACTTGGAAAACGTACGTTAACGCGAGCAACAACATCTTGATCCTTTGTCCAGCGACGCGTTGCTGGCATGAATTTGTCGCCTCTTTGACGATTCCAGCCGCCTTTTGTTTTCCATTTCGCGGCTCGCTGGCATGTAGGCACACCGCGTGCTCTGACGCGTTCGTCAGCGTCTCCATTGTGTCGTGGCTATTATCGTGGGGTATTATCCCGCCACTCGAGAGCACGGACGATCGAGGAGCCGAGAGGACTGAAAAGATTAACTCTTCGCGTCTAATTTAACGCTACGATATGTTCTCCGACACGTCGGAAATATTGGATCGATTAATAAATTCGTTCGTGTATCGCTTTTACGTCAATACGCAACACTTACGTAGAGACAATGTCCAATCATCGATATGCACGCGATTCTAGAACACGTCGATTCCATTAACGTAAAACGGTATTTTCATTGTCGATAAATTTCGAAGCTTACCTCTTAACTATGCCCGTTGTTCTTGAAATTCGTACGAAAATCATCGGAAATAAAATACATTTCTATTCGTTTGCTTAAAATAGTTTTCGATCCGATCGATAGCGTGAGGCTAATCGCAGAAAAACTATTTCCCCTCGGCGAACTTTGCAAGGGTGGTTCTCACTCCCTTTAACCTCCATTGCAGCGGTATCAAAACTTTTTGAAAGGCATTCGCCCCCTAATAGCGTTACATTTTAATTAATTTATAATAAAATTGTTTTCGGTCGGTATATCCGCTGAATTTTATGCTCGTCAAATAACAAAAATTAAACAAAGCCTCTGGTCAAATTAAAATGTTTGCAGAACATGATATCGACCACGGTATATATTGCAAATAATGTGATATAAAACCAAAAATTGTAAAGTCTAAGTAGCGTCCGTATAATTTTTTTTTAATTGAAATTTACGAATGGCAGAATCGATCGAATAATATTAGTAATATATTTGAAATATTATAAAAGGAAGTATATTCCTACGGTACTAATGGAAATGATTTGAATATTATTATGCGTAGATATATTAAAAAAAATATTTTATAATATTTTTATACTGTTATAAATAAACATTTTCATGAATAATTATCACGCTTATATACGCTTCCGTTACTAGTTACATTAGATATGAGCAATTTTTCATGAAAGTAGTATGCAACTTCTATATCCAACCGTTGTTTCGCTGTAGTTTACGACCGCGAAAGTGTTAACGTGGTTATTTGTATCATTATCGCCAATCTTAATTGACCTATTTTCCTCTATACTTTCTAATCTGAAATCACCGTTACTGAATGTCTTGAAACCGTTTTGGAATAGCGTGTTCATTAATTATATTGCCATCGTGCAGGTCACAAATTTTTTACTATCTACATCTGGCTTTAGTAAATCATATTTTCAAGAACCTCGACGCCGTTACGGTGTAACACAATCAACGAATAAACGAAAAATAAATAAATATCTCATGTACGAGAGATTAAATGTACAACGCTAGCTTTAACGAAATTTCAAAGGTTTGTCGAAAAGAGGTAATTAGCTGCTCTTTCGTATTTTTTTCTTATCTGTCGTAAATTGAGTATAAGGGATGAAATTTTCACCCTTCTGATATTATCTCGACAAATATTAAACGGATAAAGAAGTTTGTTAGACAAATATTATGCAACCTTTCACAAAAAATAACAAATACGTGTTCCCTTTTCATCGAACTTGGAACACCTCTTTTTGACTAATTTGCAAATCCATGAAGTTTTATCAAAATCGACGACGTTGATTTCATAAATATTGTTAATTTCGACTGATTCCCAGTCCTCGAACATCTGTAATCTCGTTTGTTTAGAATGATCGGTTCTTCAAAAAAAAAAAAAAAGTTTCAAGATACGGTGCACTTAAAAACCAGCGCGTCATCAATATCCGAACAAAGTTATTATTGAATCCAATATCTCCCGGTGAATCTCTTATTAGATATAACACGATCCGTGGAAGAAACGTGTTAAATTAAACCACACAGAACGCGCGTTTTAGAATCGTTGCACACGTAGGATGTCCTGAAGGGTCTCGTATACACAATTTTATTGATCGACGTGCAGCGCTGTGCGTAGACAAGGAAATTCTATAATTATACGTTGTTTTTCTGCACAGAATGTACTTTTCAGCCTTTCTGTCGCGATAATAAAATAACTCGCTCCGTTGATTGCACCGTGAGGTTCGCAACTTTTTCTTTGTTTCTGCTTCCTTACTTGTTTTTTTTTTTTTCGTTAAAAATAGTGCTTATTGTTACAGCGAATCGATCATGCTGTGCGGCGAACGGCTCGAGACAACCTACGTGTGCGTGTACAATAAATTTTATAGCGTCTATTAACCGTGGATATTGGTTAAAAATAAAGAATGAAGAACGCTTCAACTGTTCGGGAAGATGTCGACGAAGCGACGATTCCGAAGTTAATAACGAGCCGATAGAATCTAGATATTTGAAGATTTCTCTTGTCTTGTACGAAATACAAGGAACATGACAAAGCTTGGAAAGTAGTGCCTCGTGATATAAATAAATAACGATATTAATGTAACAACGAATTGTGTCGCTCCGCGAACAACAAGGTATAACAGTCTTAATTTGTGATTTGTCGATACGATGTCAGCTTTGGACTATAATCTGCATCCGCTAGTTAATAAATATATGTATATGTATACGCGTATATAAATATCTGATAAAATTCGAAATTAAACTCACGTGCACGCGTACGAAGCTCTTACAAACGCATCGTGAATGTATTTCTCTTTTTTTTACTTTTCTTTACGTATGAAATATATAAGTGTCGTAGCTTTCGTCCTTACTTAAATTAAGTTCATGATAAGTACTTAGATTGTATCTTCACTTGTACGAACTAGAAATGCGACAATACGAAATGATCGATCACAATGTTTGTCTTTGGTTATCGACGATTGAGAAAGTAACGTTTTCGGTACACAGAATACATAATTCTCGTTTCATGGAATCTCTTTTTCCCATCAAATTATACGTAATCGTGAATTTCAATCGGAGTTCGAAGCCAGAAACATGCGACGAAACGATTTCGTGTACAATCATCTTAATTACAAACAACAAATTCGATCTAAGAATTGACACTCGTTACAGCTTTTCTGCTCATAAGGGGAGGTTGTATTTTAGTTATTTATTCCAAAGGGTAGCCCTTTGACGAGACGGGAAATAATATAAACTACGCGGAAACGAGCGAAAGAGAAGCGCGTACAAAAGAGAAAAAAACGAGTTATCAACTATACATTCGGCCACCCCTGGGAAAAATTTTAATGGGGGATTCTAGAGGCCAAAATAAGACGAAAATAAAGAATACCAATTTGTTGATCGAGGATTCGTTAAAAAGTTATTAACGTTTGAAGTTCCGCCTGTACTGAATTTTTTTCTCGAAAATGCGCAAGATTTCGGAGGTATGTCTATTCACCAAAAATGATTGTAATTGACCCCCGCAACCGAAAATAATTTTTCCAGAACGATTTGAAACTTTTCAATTTCGCCGAAAAATTTCAGCACCTACCCCCTGTCGATTTTTCTTAAAAATTCGTTTTCGATTTTTAGTAATTTCGTTTGACATCCTACAGAGAAATTGCTTAATACTTTTTTGTAGGTACCTATGGGCTCTACTTCAGAAAAAAGTTTCATTGAAATATATTCACTATTATAGGAGTTGTGGCTGTTTGAAAACTGGACCATTTTTATGGGGTTTTTCTCATTTTGCGGGGTCAAGGAACAATTTTTCGAATATTTTTATAATTGCTACATATTCTACACTAAAATACGCGGCGTTTGGCTTTTTGAACATTAAAATCGTCCAATCCGTTCAGAAGTTATGACGTTTTAAAGATACGCATGAAATTTCAGGGAAACATATCAACGGTATGGTCAGACATTACATTTTCGGTAAGGAATTTTTTTCTCAAAAGTGCGTAGGAATTCGGGGGTATGTCTATTCACCAAAAATGCTTGTATTTGACCCCTGCAACTAAAAATAATTTTTCCAGAACGATTTGAAATTTTTGAATTCAATTGTTAATAACTTTTTAACGAAGCCTCAGTCAAGAAATTGATATTCTTGATTTCAGTCTTATTTTGGCCTCTAGAATCCTCCATTAAAATTTTTCCCAGGGTTAGTCGAACACCCTGTATATTTACTTAATAGCTGTAAAATAGCAGGATATGTAATGTGGTGGTTAATTTATTTATATAAGATTGATAAATCAGCAATGACTGTGCGTTTTTCCAAAAATATTAATTGTAATTGCACCAGTAAGAGATTATAGTGACATGGAAGCACCCAATAAATTATTCGAAATAAATATAAAAAATTTGTGCTGGACACGTTCAATTATAGAGGTGCCAGTAAATCTAGGACAATCAGATAATTGTCAAACTTTACAATAAGTTTATTGGATCAACTATAAAAAATAAATACAGCTCGTTTAATTGTTCTCTGTTACCGTTATCGTACGGGATTGTTTTCTGTTCATTTAAAAAAATTGAAAATGATCATTGCACCTTTCTTTTTTTTATGCAAAACTGTACCTTTTTAAAAATATAAATTCATTCCTTTTATTAATTTGTGTAAGACTATTGAAACACGAACATCGAAAAGTAAATATCTTGTACTTGATTTTGATAATTCGAGAATGGCTGCAATAAAATTATATTATTTAATTAAAAAAAGTTGTCGAATGATTTGACTGGTAGAAATAAGTAGGATACAGGAAAAGTAGAAAAATATCTGGATAACGGTTCTGGTTTGAACATAAATCGCGTTTAGAGTTGTATTCGAGAGACAGAGAGTCGCGACACGAAGCTACGAAACTTTAAAAATGTTTTATTTGGGAATATCTCGTACGATATTCCCTTTTCGACGCTTGTATTTCAATACTTGCTGAACTGGTTCTTGTACTTTTATAAGCAGAACGGAAAGAGGAATCGCTTTGTGTAAAGAGAAACAAAAATGCCCGGTTAAATGTTAAAAGAAAAACTACGATTGGATTTTATAAATACATCGTTGCGGTTCGTGGGAAAAGTGAAATTTATCGGATATTGAATTTCTTTCAAGCATTAGCTTAGTTCTTGCCTGTTATTTGTTATCTGCTTTCGAAAAATCAATAACATCAATGATGTGTCGTAGGATTTATATTAAAGAACACCCACACATCCTCGCATTATTATCGACAGTTTCATAGCAAAAGGAAACGAAATCGATCGAATAACTTTAAAATTGTAATGTTTCCAGCTATTTTTGTCCCATAATAAAATTGCACAGACACAGTCGATCTCGAATTCGAGATTCGTTCAAAGATTCATCGACTTCGTTTTGAGCAAGGATCCATATGGAAAACGCACTTTAAAACCTCCCCTTGTCAGCGTTACGTATCGAATAACGAACAAATCTACCCTTTAAACGCTCGAGATCGCATATCGCGCTTACAACAATCACCATGTATCGCGCGAATAGTCATCTAAAGTAGGTAAAACGTTAATTCGTACCTAATCCTATAAATACAATAAACTCTTATCAACGAACAAGTACGAACACAATTATTCTATATTTAAATGGTCACAACGTTGTTAAAGGATCTCAACGGAAAAAATGATCGAGGACAATCGACTTGAAACGAACGGTGAACGCGTTAATCTTGCCGTCGACGCGAGATAGTTGAGACGAAAATGCGCCCGTGTATTACTTTGGAAAAACCGAAAGTCACCTGTTCACCGGCGAGATTCTATTCAGTAATTTGTTTTGCCTACGATTTTTGTTCATTTCTTTTTTTGTGTTTTTTTTTGTTTTTTTTTGTTTTTATTGTTTTATTCACTCGCCGTTTTGCGTTGGCCGCGGTCCCGTTACGGATCGGTGCGAGACGAGCGTTCTCCCCAGGATCTCGTTATGTTTCCGCGAAATAGACAACGATCGATACAAGCGACAATCGAAAATAGTTGCACGAAGAAGCCGCGTCTATGAGTTATAAAATTTCTGCAAGACAATAAAATCGCTGCCCCCGTGTATTTCGGTATAATCAAGGAAGACATTGTGATTGTTCGTTCTTTAATATATATATTATATATAATATATGTATATAGATCCCCCCTCCCTTTCCCGATTCATCCTTCTCTGCCGCTTGTCTCTCTTCCGTTACGTATATTACATATTTTTTTTTTTTCTCTCTTTGTTCTCCTTTAATTATCCTAAAGCAATTGACTTTTATTAAGGAATGACTTTGTGCACCGTGCAGAGTATGCACAGCAACGTAGGTAGGGCCCACCCCCGCGCTAAATTCTGCGCTGAAGTCACGGCGATCGGTGCGGGTATAATTTGCACTGAAACAACCGATAAATAACACCTTCGTTGGATGAAAAAGAGCAAACGAGAATGCGTGGGAGATAAAAGTTACATACGCTGCTCGACTCGTTAAAAGTATTGGATAAAGTAATATTAATATTTTTAGTAACAGACTGTATTAAATCACGCATTACCACCTCGAAGGGAACCTCTATTTAAGCAAGATCCAAATAATACATAACGAAAATATCTTCAGTGAAACATTTAATAATGTTTAGATAGCGATCGAATTATTATATCCTATTATGTTACGAATTTTATTCTCGTCGGTCTGAGAAGGACGAGTGGGCGCGAACTTATGGAATGACCTAATTCATGCATACGAGATTAATGTAGGTTGCGAACTACGCTGTTTTCTTTCTAATTGAGGAACTTCGTTTTCTGTGGAACAATAACCCCTCAAACGGGTTAACGAGAATATCTATTTTCGAGGGTGCACGAGTTTATCGAGACTCGTTATCTTAGATTACGAAATGGAATTTGACAATAGGTCAAACGAATTAGTAAGCGTATTTCTGTGAAAAAAAATATTTGTTTCTGAATTCAATGGGTATCTCGTTTTTTCAGCGGAATTTCTAATTCTTTTTTCGAATACGCAACGAATCGATTGTTTAAAAATACGGGTTTCGTAGTCTATTCATTAATTGTCAATTGTATAACGGTGAAACAACACATCCATGTTTAAAAAAATACCATCCTATTTCAAAAACATTCCCTTAGAAAAATATGTATTTTTTTAACAGATACCATGTTGAAAATAATGTTTCAAAACGATCAAATTGTTATCAGGCATTTGTGGATGGAGTGCACTTTGTAGATATGGCTCGTAGAGTTTATATTTCCTTTATGGATTTCCCAGGCAACACTACTTTTTTGAAATATACATTTTGCAGTGAGTGAGGCAAAGAGCACAGCGAAATTTTTCTAAAATTTGTGCTAAAAACAATATTTAAAAGATGCATCTTTTAGATGCACTTCATCATTTGCAAGTTAATTTTCTACAGAGTGTATATAATTATATATTATTGAAATTTCCAGAAGATAGGTTTGGATTTTCATCGGGATACTAAAATTAATATGAAATTTCATATAAAATAGCAACTAACAGGAGGCATTAAATGGAAACAAATATCAATTATGCGTTATCATTACGTAACACATCAAATAATATTACGTATTTATTCATGGTCATTAAAAACGTTAATTAATATACGTTCAACCATAGTTATTATTATTATAAAACTATAATAAAATTTTTTGTCGTTTATCCTTGACGCCAAAGAAAATAATTTTGAACGCTTGTACATAATTTTTAAACTAATATGTATATTTCACTTTTCTTATTACTTTATTGAGTGATATTCGTAAAATACATCGAAGTCAATAGTCATAAGTTCTGGAAATTTCAATAATGATTACACTGTTACCAGTATCAATAAATTTACAGCATACAGTTTACTAAAAATAAAAAATATAATGACTTTAACAAGCTGTTCACTATATTAATGAAATAAATTGATGGTGCTCGTGTTCGTTTATAATGTACCAAGACTTTAATCGAAGGCAAATGGCTTGTTTGGAGATCAATTTGTATTGAAAGTTTCTACGAAGAATTCATTAAATATGAATTGGATAATTACCCGAAACCGTTTCCTTCCTGATATCAGCGTACTCCTCGTGCAGGGGGTAGTCCGGAATGGTGGAATAGCAGCTGATTTCCAAATATCCGTTCTCCCCAGCATGCAACGCGGAAACCTCTATCGTTAATTTCGCAGTGGCGGACATCAGTTGGTCCTTGTGACGCGTGTAAGGATAGTGGTTTACCAGAGTGATATCCACCTAATCAAACAAGATGCAAACATAATGTATAACAGTTTTACCAATGATTAGAAGGTTACTTTAACGGCGGACAGCACCTAGTATTAGGCATTAGCGACATCTTTAAAATTTAACTCTCGATGTGATCGACAATCACAAAAGACTTAGCGATTATAGAACAAAAGATTAAAGTAAAAGCTATTATACATCTTGGTTCTAATACGGTGGACTAGTTTCCATAAACATGTTTTCAAATAAAAAACTTTGTATCCATATTTATTACTAATATTTATCTTTTCGCCTTAGCGTTTAAAGGCAACAATAAATAGTAAAACGAAAAACATAGTACAAGGATCCATGAATTTCCAAACTGTGAATAATATTAATAATATTCGATTGATTATATCTGTTTAGTGGATGTTGGTCGAATTTATCACAGCTTTGATAATAGCTACATTATTATATTGTTTAAGTGTTATTAATATTCCGCGTTTGAATTGCATCGATACGACAGGGAATGTGAAATACACCTTACTCAGAAACCAATTTCAATAATGAACCGATTCTTCGTGCAATCAATATTACATTTATTGTCGTATTTCGTTAAATTTTCAAAGGTGAGATTCCATTTACAGACTTCTCTGATACTGTTATATTCACCTACTAGAAATCATTTGATAAGTTAACATTAAACGTATTCGACACACTTCACGAGAACATGGATATATCCTTTGTAGCTCCAACGTTAACGTTGATTGAAGTATCCTGCGTCGAGTAGTAAATTCCAACTTCGTAAACTCGAGCCCAAAGAGACTCAATTTTAGCCGCGCGACGGTTAAAGGACGAAAAACGACAAAGCAGCAATATTAATAATAACACGAATTTCGTTCGGTAAAGTAATATTGATTAAACCGAATATTTTTTGTATAATATCAATGGATTCGAGAAACGGAAACCAATTATTTTTATTTTCTACGCTTACCTCTTTCCCGTTTATGAACCATGTCAAATGAGGAACTGGAAACGCAGCTGATGAAGTGCAATTCGCCTCTAAACTCTCGCCGATCACGTACATGCTTTTCTTGAACGTGATTTTCGGGTTTTCAGTCTGTGGTACTGTACAATTTCATAACATTAATTAGAATAAAATTTTTGCGACCTGAAAACCAGGCAAGAGTACCTCGGTGCTTCGAGCCCGATTAAACAGTATTTTTTTTCTTTTATTTAAGAATCGCAGAACAACTTGCATCGACGTCGTTGGAAATAATTAGAGAACTCGAGGTTTTGAAACAACGAAATGAATTATATTTAAAAAATGAAACTAATACAGTATATTAAAAAATAAAATTCTTGCTCCTTTTACTTGCATAATATAAGCAACTTATGCAGTACGTATGAGTTACCATATTTAAATAGGCGGCTCTTTAATTATTTCCAACGAAACATATTTTTCCCTACAAATTGCTTTTCTAAATATATTCGTATTTTAATATGCACATATTAAATACTTTGTACGCAACCGATGCATTTTATGCTAACGTCAAATAACAATTTATGCTTAAACAGAACATTATAATTGCAAAGACAATGTTTTATCACGGTTATACGTCACAGTATAAGCGATACGATTACAGAATTAATCGATCGATCAACGAAAGGACGGACGGTGAGTTTTATTGCATCTTTTATCCAACGATCGGTTGAAATAAATGTAAATCTTTCTCCTCTTGAATTTTAATCGGAAACAATACGTATATCCCGAACGTGGCGGTTTAAAATTTATTCGGGCACTTTTTACGTCCAGCAAAACAAAATCAGTAACGACTTTTACTTTTTAAAATTTATTTACGTTAACTGTGAATTTTGCAATTAGCTTAACCCCTTTACTGTAACGACAATTCGTGTTCGCATCTTGCTTTAATTGTTTCATCGAATCATTCGATTTCTAAATCTTTCCACTCAAGAGGAACGAAGTGTTATCTTGTTTTGTCAAAGTGAAAGGTTTAAGAGATTTAAATAAAATCGTTAATACAGTAGAACCTCGATAATTTCATGCAAATATCTATGTTGCATTGTGCCAACAAGTGGGAAGGACTGATCATTTAACAACCAGTGTAATTGGAAACTGAAGTCTTACGTTCGAGACAAAAGCAGATTGTTAGTAAAGGCCCAATGATGTCACGAGATCTCAAGCATGAACTATTATAGGCCATTGCGATAATATTATGTATGTGGGAATTAGATTGATTGGCTAGATAATTGCACGAATCTCGATACGTGTAGGAATTCACAGATTCGTTTTGCTGCAATTATTTAGATTCTAGATAATAAATTATTTAAGAACAGAAAAATAGAGACTCTTTAAATTTAAATTCGAATTTTGTGAGTTAAGAAATGTAAATAATGATTTCTTTTACATACTACTGTAATTTAAATATGAATTTTCAAAGGATCATAAGATCAATGCAATAATTACTTCTGCTTTTATAGTTTCACAACAAATTCTTTAAAAGTAGAGAGATGTTGATACGCTGAATTTACATTTGAAGTTTAAAGAGATCTAGAAATGTAAAAGATGATGGTTTCTGCATACTTTTGTAATAAATTCTTTAAGAGTAGAAGAATTGTGACACGCTGAATTTAAATTTGAAGTTTGAAAAGATCAAGAAATGTAAGGGACGATAGTTTCCACATACTTCTGTAAGAGATACTTTGAAAGCAGAAAAATTAGGGTACGAAAAGTTCAAATTTGAATTTTGAAAGGGTCATGGAATCTAAATAGCCATCACTTTTTCTACCTAATTTTATAAGAACTTCTTCGAAACAGATAAATCGAGACTCACTGGATTCAAATTTAAATTTTGAAGAAGTCGTGAAATTAATAACGATTACTTCTACTTTCATACTTTTATAAGAGATTCTTTAAAGATAGAAAAATTGCCACTGCCCGAATTTAAATACGATGTTCTAGAAGGCGAAGAAATGTACTTTTACAACAAACTCTTTAAAAATACAGAGAAATTAATATTTTATCTACGTACTTGCATAACAAATATCTTAAACACAGAACAACTTAATCAATATTAAACTTAACCCTGTACACTGAGATGGGTATTTACATTTTGAGAAATTTGTTTATATTTACAATGCACTTAAATGCCAGAGCACCTGTCGTCTGTAACTTACTTTTACTTATTAAGAAACATATCTGACATGTTTTTACTTGCTCAGATGACCACCATGAATACCAGAAAGGTTTATAATTGTCTCTTCGCGACATTTTATAGACGTAGGAAATTCCCAGTATACAGTTCCAGAATTAAGTTTCTCGTCGTCGAACGCAATCACTTAAGGGGCTACATACACTTTAGAGAGATAAAAAAAGAAACAACAGAGAGTGCAAAAAGGATTACTGTATGGGCCTGGCATCGATGGCACTTGGTAAGATTAAAATTCTTTAAAAGGCGATTTCGTACAAATCCTAATAAGAACTTTTGTAGTTTTCATTTTACGTAAATTCAAAGTTCTGTAAACTATCTGTAGAAATCTGTATTCTGTAGAGCTACAATTGTTCTACAAAAAGATAGTTAATTTCCTCCAGGTTCCAAGCGTACGTAGCTCCTTAATACGCTCTCGAGTAAAAACAAATCGAAGCTCGACGAAAGTTCTCGTCGATTTAAACAAAAAAAGTCACAATAAGCGACGAACGATTTTTCAAGGACAGTTTTCTCTTACCTATAACTTTCATTTGAACAGTTTCGGAAGCCTCGGTATAAATAGGAGTCGTCATTGAGACCTGACAGGAATATGAACCGGACGCCTCGAAACGGACGTCCTTTAATTTGATTGTCGTGCCGTTTTCCAAGTACTGTAAACAGGCGGTGCATCGTTCTGAACGTCGATCGTGTCAAACGGGTTGCCTAAAACCTCTTAAATAACGCTTGGCCATTGTTCCCGTGTACTCTTTCGGACACTGTGTCCATTATTATTGCCCCTTGCGTGGTAACGCGCTCGAACGGGACGTATCGATCTCTTAAAAATGGATCAAACGACCGGTTTGATCGCGTAGGTGTCAAGGTGGATGGGGAAGGGAAAAAAGTAGAGACCGTATCCAGGAAAGATAGACGTATTTCATTGAAACGATATAGGAAGTGTCACGAACTGCGATCGCCGTCGCTGGTCTTCATTATTAAAGTTGCATGTCTCGATGCACGTGTTCGCTGGTCAGTCGGCCGAGTCTGTCTCGATATTGTGTCCCGATATAATGCACGGCTGGCTACGTTGCTTACCGTACACAGTTTCAATTTCCTCGAGTAAACCGCGTTCGTTTTAAAACAGTTACGACAAGACCGTTCCTCGCTTATCCTCTTTAACGGAAACCGATGCTCCTATCGAATTCTACGCTCTAAGATGTATCCAATCAGCCATACAGAGTTCCATTTCCTATTCGAGCAGAGGTAAACAAAAAGAAATTTTCAAAATAAAAATAAAATTTCCTAATTGAGGGATCTCTTCTTTCTATCGAGTTCTTTGCTAGAAAAGAACGATCGAGAACTAGATCAAGATATGTTCAAAATCTCCCATTTTCTGCTAATTTCACATCTCACCGAGAAAGTGCAGTTCTTTTTTAAAAATTAAATTGCATGTTTTGTCTTTTACTCGAATCAACTTTTGGAAGAGGTTTTTAAAATAAAATCTGAAATATCTGACGAAGTATTAATTTGTTAAATATTGCCTAATACCGAGGGTTGTTTTTCTGGGAAAGTTGATCGATCGTCAGTAAAAAAGATCTAGGAGAAAACATCCCTTCAAACGTAACAACATTGAACGCTCCGTCTCGAGTCCTGTTCCTTTAATAATTCTGGTAACGAAGGCTATTTATTCCAAGTCCAATAACCCTCTGGTAGTGGCGGAGTTGGAGGGTGAGTAAAAACGATGTTCGTAAACTGCGAGTAAGGTTATTGGCATAAGCCTCGGTACTCTAAGCGTTGTTACGCAGAACTACGCTCGGTAGTTTTATACGTGGAATGTTGATCTGCGTACGAAAATATGCAGTTCCATTTAGAAAGAAAATGCATCTGCTCTTTTTAGATGGCACGTTCCACTTGGGAAGGGAACTACATACGAAACTCACTTCTATATTACCCTCAGTAATTCCGTGTGAGATTTAAAATAGTCTATTCGTCCTTTAGAATGGTCTAGATACGTTTCAAAACATACTTTCGCCCCCAGCGAAGCGTGCAAGATAGTTATGAGATGTAAATGATATGATTGAAGCCATTAAAGCAGTGAGAGAAGGGTAAATGGTCTAAATAAAACAGTTAAACTGTTTCCTGTTTCTGGAACTACATTGCATAGGTTTGTTAACAGTAATGAGCCCCTGATGTAACAGTTAAAGTTGCTTCGTGTCGAAAACCGAGGATTCCATGTTGCCAGAAACTCTCAAGTGGAGAAGTTCATTTTTCAAAATAAAAACAAAATTTCCCAATTGAAAGTTCTCTGTTCTTATTTCGAGTTCTTTGATTGAAAAGAAGAACGAACGAGAACTAGATTAAGAAATTATTATACTACGATTTTTAATAGCAAATAAATTAAATTAATTTAAATGATCCCTTACGATTTCTAATGTTGTAATGTTCTCCAGTGTAAATCGACGATTTTTATAAAATTTTCGTAAGAAATAATTTCTACAAGTTAATCGCGTATTTTTTTATTGGGAAATGATTCATAGCGAAGGCCTGGAAATAGCCTTAAAAGTTTGGACCGTTAACCCTATTTGGTCCAATATCGCGGAAACTGTTACGAGCAAGGAAAAAGTTTAAATGTGAAGATCGTGTATTTTTGCACACCGAAGTTAACTAGGTAACCAGTTTTTAAACAAAATCTCTTTGAATAATATATTAGAAACGAATATATTTTTGTTCATTTTACTCGTAGAACGTTAGCTTAGGTCTTGTTAATATTATCTTTAATTTTAGAGTGCATACAGTTAGTATAAACATGGTGTTAATGTATATTTCGAAACGTAAAGTACGATTTAAAATTCTTTTTAATATTGATCTTTTCATCTCTCAGCTGTAAATACATTCGAGTTCAAAGGTTACAATTTTTATACTTCTTTTCTTTTATACTTGCTGTATATCCAAGAAGCTATTAGTTTTTTAATAGATGTATCTTGACTGTCAGAAAAAGCTACAAGTTCCATTTAAAAGATCAATGTTTTTAAATCTCCTCCATGTATCTGCCAAGATTTATATATCACCATGTATCACCATGCTTTTCTCGTAGTCACGCAACCATTTTCAGCAACACTGTCTATCGTTTAAAGTAGCGGCGATATTAAATTTGGTAACCAAGATCCACCCTAATGTTCATGGAAGAGAAATTTTATCTATCGATTACACAGTCCCGGTTTATTATTGTTTTCAAGTGAAAAAACATTTAATGCAGAAGGGCAAGTGGAATAAGAGCATTCCTGGCCAGACAAGCAGAGAGGCATGAAATTAATGAAAAAAGCAACAATAAAACTGGAACGAAGGCATTCGATAAAAGTAAGAAGGAAAACCGTTCGAGCGTTAAATAATAAAATTGCCCGTTAAGTAACCCTTATATTTTCCTAGATAAAGGGGGATACTTTTATTCAATGTTGACTCTTTATCATTGCGGACAGTCGAGTAGCCCACACCTGAATTGTAATGTCCACTGACCGTATTATCGTAGCCGGATATACGTCTTAGAGGGTGCAGGGTAAACATAACAGACGCGTTTAGTGGGCGATAAAGTGTATGCGTCACTTTTTCTAGGTTATTCTTGACATTTCAGGTACAATGCAGCTTGCAACTTTAAGTAAATCGTGTGATGCACGAAACATCGTTGCAACACGATGCACTCGAAAATCGTGCAATCTGCATTTCGTAATACACTCGATACTATTCTCCTCGCTTTGGTTCTCCCTGTCTCTAATATTAAAACAATTTCGAAGATTAATCGGTTTTCAATGTAATTTAACACCTACAAATTATATTATATTATTATTAAGTACCATTAGCCTCGACTGTCACTTTTGAAGAATTCATTAGCGATGGGAATTAATTAACGAATTTACGCGTCGTGATCGTTTAATTACTCTGTTATAATAAACAGAGTAGGAGAAGAAAGTATAAGCGATTATACAAATTTTGTAAATACGAAACAATGATATTATCGATACGATGTGGACTTTGTTAATCATTTATCAATAACATTTCTATCATTATAATAAATAATCTCATTCACGTAATTCCAATAATACATTGATTACAATATTGTTATATTGATATTGTTCCATAAAAGTTTAATGTTACGAACACGAAAGCTTCAAATTCATCCTCTTTTCCACAACAGTAATATACACGCATAGCGAGAAATAATGGTTATTATATCATTTCATCTGCTTACACGCAAACATATCGTTATTAATTTTTTATTAACTCCCGTGTAACGCTGGAAACATGAATATTCAACGTAATACGCGCGATTATTTCGATACTGTTTATTTGAAATAGGTTAATCCATGTAAATGCGATTAAAAGTAAATTGAATTGTGTCTCAGTAATTTTTAACCATTTTGTTTTCTACCTGAATGGTTTACGTTACGTTGGTTTCTGAAAAACGGCTATCACACTTTCGCGAGCTAGAAATTCAGAAACAGACTCGAACAAAAATAACGAAACATTTCGCGAAATAATAATCAAATAAACTTGACGCAACTGTTGATGGTGCTCGAGCAAGTAGAATAAATCAAATCTAGTCAGACAAGTATAACGCGCTGCATTCAGCCAGTGGCATAAGATAGGATATTTCAGAGGAAAGGATTTCACCATTCGAATGTTTTCAGAGTGACTACATACCTTCATCGGCACGTGAGCCCATCAAAAACGAACTGACTTCAAATTAAACGATTAATCAACTAGTATTAATCACACAGATTGAACTTTAATGGCATCTCCTGCAATTTGTGCAAATCGTTAAATTCGAAGTGCAATGAACGCTAGCCGAGAAACCCACGATTTAACTTAAAATACTGAAACGACCCGACAGCTCCGATAATTTATTTTTGAACAATATATTTTTTCGTTAGAGATTGTTGAACTATTGATTCATACGTGGCAGACCTTAAAGTGTGACGCCAGATCAGTGGCTTATTAGTTTGTGTAATAAATCCATTCGCGTCGACGGTGGTACTTTAATATTTTCTTATAAAATAGATGGCCATCGTTCATATTTAAAAAAAAAAAGAGTTGTTTTGTGAAAATAAATTCACTTTTTGAATTCATGGACAAACGATGCAACGTTTATAACAATTTAAGTGTAGGAAAGGTTTTTAAACGAACGTAAGTAACTGTACAGTGTTGGTTTTTGTTTTTGTGGTAGTTCGGATAATTACGAAAAGGGGAAGTAACTTTGGGAGCTGTTTCTTGCAACATTTAATTTTTACGGATTTTAGCGGATGGATGGTCGCGGTTTTCTGACGTTCCGGACATTTAATTGTTCGGAAATAGAAAAACACGAATTCTGAAACTTCGATATTCGCGTTGCCTGTCACGCGAAGAGACATCAACGCGATCGCAAATAGGAAAAGCACCAGAATTTTAAGAAAAAACGAGACAAAAACAAAGTTTTATAACGCGAGCAATAATTACGTATGCAAACGAATAAGAAGAGAATTTAGCTGTTGTTTCGTACGAAACATCAAAATATCTCGAACGGACAATAAAAATGAGGAAATTAATTTCGTTGTCGTCTAACGAAGCTCTGGCATTTTTATATGATAATAAAACAAATAATAGACAATATATGAATATTAGACTAAAAAATAAATTGAAATTCTGAGATTCGGGGAATCAGATAATTTCTTAAATAATAACTTAAGAAAGCGCAGCATATTTGGAATACCGTTGATAATTTTAGATACTGAAGTATTTAAATAACGTTATTTGATTTTTTATACTGCAAATAGTAGAAGGCAGATCGAAGAGCCGTCAATTTGTAAAAGTTTTTTTTACAAAATATCCAATCATTATACATATCAAAACTTTGGTGCAAATCATTTAATCTACTTACTTGCGTATTAATTCAATGATTTCGTATTAATTTTTCAATCACCTTGCGAATACAAAATGTGACACGAAATTTTAGTTTCAATGCCACGTTGATAATTTGGAATACCAAAAGTAATGTAACGTGGAATATTCCATAGTGTGGCTATGCTTTTCTGGAATGTAAATTACAGCGAAGACAAAAGGGGAGATGAGTGGAGGGTTGCAGTGTGAAATGTATGAAATGTGGGGCTGAGAATGTGCTGGTTATGACTCCGAAAATTGCACCTGTAACTACCGTAAGTAAATTTTAAGACTGTGTTGTGATTGTTGTGTTTGATGGTAAGAGAAAATAATTCCATCGTCTGCTTTAACATGATGAAATAATTCCATCTCCAATTTTATAAAATGAAAATAAATTGTAATACCGTAACAGAATCGTTACTTTGTATCATTTTTCAATTAGTCTAATGTTTCATTATTACGTTGAATGTAACAGAGCTTTTGAATATAAAAGTTTCTTGATTTATTTAGAATATTGTTCAATTTTATTTCTCTCATTTTAAAATAATTGGTATTCCAAATATTGTGTGCTTCCTCTCTTGATACAGATAATGGTCAAAAACAGTTACTTTCTTTGTGTTTCATTGAAATAACTTATTATAATTGATCGAATTTTATCTTAAAAATATACATTTTTGTACGAAATAATCAATACAAAAGGAAGATGTTTTTAATTTTGATGAAAGAATATCGATTTTCAGATTACTGTGCGTCGACTATACCCTGCATGTATAGTGGTCGAACAGTATTAATATTTTATAACGTGTATAATTTCTGGCTGTTAAAGTGTTCAAAGAAAAATGATTTCGACGTATGAATCGATGATTTAGCAAATTTAAATGCTACAATGGTATCCATTTCAAAGTACCGTATTCTGTGGAGAGAATATTCTTTTTGTTTCTTCTTTTGAAAACGTATAAAAATGAAATTCATTGACCAGAATGATATAATAGGCGTGCGTGTCTACGTTGTGAGATACCTAGACAGAAATGAATTCCCGCATTACACATTTCAACGCATCACAAAAACTGCCGGTACAATATGAAACATGGATACGTGAGAACAGCACGTAACTCAAACACGCGATCATCTATCGCGATATCGCGGAATCATTAAACGCATTGCATCGTCACATTCCTTTTTCGTGCAAAGCACTCACATGCGGGTATCAGTGAACTACTTTTCATACACTTGTTAATGGGAATACTTCAATACATATTTTATACGATTGTTAAGTATTTATTATCACGCAGAAAACATAATACAGTTCTATAGACACCCATTGTGCTATCTATCGAACAAACGCAGTCTAAATTTGTTTTACTGTGGCTGGTAATCCAGGAAATCAATATTTAACTTACTTTTGGGATGGAATATAAAACTATAATTAAATACTGCTTCTCGTAAGGTAAATAATAGAAGGACTATCATACTTTTTTGACATTATTATTTATCACCACGCGAAATATTTGATATAAATTTATAGACTTGTATCAAATAAAAGGGAATATTTTTTTTATTCTAATCTGCTATTTGTAAAAAAATAACTTGTATTTCGTATTGTATTGTTTTGATAAAAGCTAATAAAAGTCGAAATAAATTTAAAAAAAAATTATTTTGCTGGTATTTAAATTAAATTACTGCTTCTCGAAAGGTAAACAGTAAAAGCACTATCATATTTTTTGACATTATTATTTATCACCACGCGAAATATTTAACATAAAATAAACACTGCCATATGCACCTTGTATCAAATAAAAGGGAATATTTTTTTTATTCTAATCTGCTATTCGTAAAAAAATAACCTGTAGTTCCTATTGTATTATTTTGAAATAAACGCTATTAAAAGTCGAAATAAATTAAAAAAAAAAAAAGATTATTTTGCTGGTATTTAAGTTAAATTATATTTCTGTAATTAAAATAAATCGTTTCCCCAAAAATACGACAAATCCCTCAGAGAGGCATTCAGCGTGCAAAGGATAAAAATGCAATAATAATTGCACTCAAATGCAGTAACAAACTGTATAATAAGTAACGTAAAAATGTTTAACTTCAAAAGAATTTTTCTATGTTCCATTAGTGTCACATATTTTGGTCTGAAAAATCATTCCTTTGTGAAAATAGAAGCGATAAATATGACCGGACGATTGCTTAAAAGCGCATACGTATAATTAAAATGTACCGTGTGACTGTGCGCGTTAATTGCGTCAAACTCACCTCCATGTTCGCGCCGTCTACTCGCCATTCGACGAATGGCGGTTTCCTATCCTTTATGTACTGTAATATCTTCTTGTCATCTTTCATGAATTCGACTTTATGCAAATAAGCATCTGAGACACTATGGTTGCAATGTAGAGTAGCTGAGCTGCCGTATGTTACGTAGTGCGGTGCTATCAACTGCACATACACCGTGGATGTTGCATCTGTAAGTCACCGACAATAATATCACATTAAACAACTTGATTTCTGATCAAAAATAACAGCACGAATTATTAAATTTTTATTTACAACCGTACATTTCATCGACGAAATTTCCGAATATTTTTAAATATTAACATTCTTCTCCGATTCATATTTCAACGTTTATTTGTATCGTCATTCCGTTCAGTTTTGAGTGGATTTTCATTGCGCGAAAGCGAGAATTCGAAAATTTTAAATATAGAAGGAACATTTCATTGTTCGAATTAAATTACACAACAGTGAAAAATTCACGTAAAGTATGGAAACTGGAACGGTAGACTGGAAATAAACAATAACGCGAACGAAACTGTGGTGTGCGGTTATAAAAGAAAAATAAATAAATAAATAAAAAAAGAGTGGTTTAACAACTCGGTATTGCGGAAACAGGAGAAATAATTAATGGACATCTGGAAAGCTTAACGCATCCTGCCATTGTGGCTGATTAAAAATGCATCGCGTTTTACAATGGTAACGTTTAAATCGTTGAAACCATCGTCTGCAGTTCATTCGGAAAGGTAGCGCGAAACTTTGTTACGTGTAACAACATACTGTATCGCCATTCATAGAACTTGGACGATTACAAAATTTTTAATATACATGCTCGGAACAAACTTGATATTCCCGGTGGTCGTTGTTACGAAAACTTAAACAGTATTAAATATAGTGTGAAACGTATCTCCCTGTCCATGTTAACTGGGACATCTATTAAATCAATGAATTAAGACACTACATGTAAACGCGCGTGGTCGTATTAACCATGTTGTACATGAGTTTGTATAATCGTATCAAGCTTAATTTGTCGCTTAATTTAATTTGAATTATATTATATACAATACCACCAGTGTAACTGTAATACCATACTACGTACAACATGTGTTCGATCGAGTGTCTCGGAGGAAGCAAATGTTAATTCGAACATTTCTCAGCTAAATTTCGATCGTCCAAAACAATCAATAGTTGTCTTTTAACTCTTAAAATTTGGACAAAAATTAAATGTAAATTTTTTATACAGAGTGTTCGGCTACCCCTGGGAAAAATTTCAATAGGGGATTCTAAAGGCCAAAATAAGACGAAAATCAAGAAAGCCAATTTGTTGATGGAGGCTTCGTTAAAAAGTTATTAACAATTAAATTCAAAAATTTCAAATCGTTCTGGAATAATTATTTTCAGTTGCGGGGGTCAATTACAATCATTTTTAGTGAACACACATACCCCCGAAATCCTACCCACTTTCTAGAAAAAAATTCGAGAATGTATGAAATTTTTCGACGAAATTAAAATATTTCAAATCGTTCTGAAAAAAATATTGTTAGCTGTGGGGGTCAATTACAATCATTTTTGGTGAATAGACATACCCCCGAAATCTTGCGCATTTTCTAGAAAAAAATTCAGTACGGGCGGAACTTTAAACGTTAATAACTTTTTAACGAAGCCTCCATCAACAAATTGATATACTTGATTTTCGTCTTATTTTGGCCTCTAGAATCCCCCATTAAAATTTTTCCCAGGGTTGGCCGAACACCCTGTATAAGGTGATTATTTCCATCTCTCAGGATTAAAATTTCGTACGTAAAATAATATAAAATTGAATTTGCTTATAAATGACGAATGGCCAAAGTAATATGCGACATAGCATAAAAAAGAAAAACTGAAAAATTTCTGCATTTACAACTTTATTCTACCTCGTACCGTTACAAAGTTATATTGAAAAAAACGCGAAAACTTTGTGGGATTGATTTCGCCAGTTTCAGTTTTCGCGGTGAAGAAAAATTATCCGTGCATACTTCATTATGCTCCAGATTCGCGCAAAGTTTCGTTTAAATTAGAATTTCCGGGTTCGAGCACTTCCGTAAGAGGAAACAAAATAAAAGTGAGACAAACAAGTGAACTAGAATCGTGTATGGCCAGACGAGCACAACGGCGTGTTGCTAAACAAGTAGAGTAAGGCGATTATTGGACAGATAAACGAAATAAAATGTGGGTAATAAAAATGACGATGAAAGTAAAATAAAGGCAAACGTAATTTATATTCTACTTACTGCAACATCTGTTATTTAGAAGGAACAAAAATTTTATTTATTTGTATGTGAAATGAAAAAACGAGGATAATATTTAATTACAACCTAATACTAGATTATTATTTAAAAATTTCGAAATGTTAAAACCAGGATTATTAATTGCAAATTTGACACTTCGTGAAAATATGTTCAACCGAGCTACAATTATATTAACAGTAAATTTAGGTATTAACTAATGGATATTTAATATTGACATAACCCAGTGTGTCGAAGCAAGCATATATTAATGCGACAGATTCCTGGGCTGAAAGTAGGTCGTCTAGGATGATCAACGTTTTCGTCTTAAATTCGAAGTTCCAAAAGATACGTATTAGATCACTTTCATCAACTAATGCACGAAACAAATAACATAATCTCAAGAATCAACATACCGAGGAAGATACAAAATGGTAATTAAAAATTTCGTTGCAATACGTAACAGATCGAACGTACGTAATGACAATACAACTAGAACAAACAAGTAGACTGGATTCGTGCATGGTCAGACAAATATGATAAGCTAATACCATACAGAGCAAGTACGATATCGTTTCTGAGCAAAGAAACAGATGGGAATGGAACGGAGGGAAACCAATAAAAGAATTAACAGTGAAACTAAAACGAAAGCACGAGTAATTTATATTTTAATAATCATGAAATCCGCGACTTTAGAGGACGAATAAAAAATCTCGTACGTATGCGTACTTGTTAAGACAAACTCGTTTTCTGTGCCACAAACGTTTATTGCCTTCGTATGATTTTAATCGTCGGAATGAGATTTTTCCCCCGCAAAATGTGTACAAAACGTTCGAGTTCAAGTTGTTCCTTTTGCAATGCGCAAATGTGAGAATGTGACATTTCAATCTCCTTATTAAATCGTGTACATCGTCGAAACCGCCTACGATTATGCTATACACAGTCGTTGGTATGCCGAAGGAAGCATCTATTAAATTCGACGATTCCTGGGCTGAAAACTAGGTCGTCTAGGCTGATCAAAATTTTCGTGTCGAGTCCCGACGTTAATCCAGCCCCGTCGAATACGATTAATCGGATTGCGTACGGTATCGGTACAGGGTACGGGTTTGAGCGTTTAACGACGGCGTCAAAAATACAACAAGGCTAATGAAACCGTACGGAAGAATGGAGAGGTTTCGGTTGACTATAACTACTTGTGGCAGTACCCTGTTGCTGGGAGGTGTTACTGTATCGATCACTGAAAGCGCGTGTTACTAACACGCGCGCAAGAATATCCGAAGCTTTCAAGACGTTCCAAAAGCACCATATTCGAAGACAACGAAATAGTAGAAACGGAAGTCAACACGCGTACACTGCGTGGAACCATTATGCACGCGATTTAAAACGGTTTTCAGTTTCATCGAAACGTTAATCAAACGCCATTAAATTTTCACGAATCTGACGAATACTTCGTAAAAAACAAATAAATGGTAACGAATTTATGTTTGGTATTGTATTTTCATTTCAGCCTTGTTCTACGGTGTACTTCATTCAAGGATTGTTAAAAAAAGTAAATATGGGCGGTACAACTTCGAGTACCAGTACCATAACTCTATGAATATCAGCACACCTCGAAGTTTATTCGAAATCTTTATAAAATCAATGTGATTTGTTTAAATGAATAACTGTGTCGTGATTTTTTGAGTTGAATAAATTAAAAGCGAAATAACACAAATTTGTAGTTGCTTTTGAAATTGTGCGTTAAAATAATATTTGTTAAACGCTAAGTAATACATTTTAACATTCTGCACGGCACTATAATTACAAGGAAATTACATGGATAATAAGTTATTTAATTGCAAACCGTTGTAGGCACATTATACATAAATTTTAACGATGTTTCCAAAAATATATAGAAAAGAATGCGATATGCACGAAAGGTATAAGGTACAAAGAAAAGTTTGAAAAGACCGCGAAAAATGTGAACGTATTAATTACACGTACGTGTTGCTTAATTAATAACAATCTGTTGATTGACAGTAAACTACGGAGGAAACGTATGTAACGAGACTGTTGAATTGATTTCTAATTATCTTATTACTTATCATGATAACATAACTTTATAAATAAATTACAAAAACAATATGTGCAAGTGTCACAGTACGTTGTTGTATGTTTCGCAAAAAAAGCTTTTCAATTTTTGTATTGTAAAACAGCGGTCGTTGAGATGGCTTTCATCCAAATCGTAAAACATATGAAATATTACACGAAACACTTTTATAAACGAATTGCAATAAAAAGAGTACGATAAACTTGACAAGATCGAATGGGTTTTACACGATTAAAGTTTTTACTGTGGTTCAAATTTTATGACATGTAAAATAGAATTGGAAAACAATTCGTTGTTTCCGTCATAATGAGAACAGAATGAACTGACCGGGTGGGTGTTTACGATTGCGTGCGACTTACATGAAAATAATTGAAAAATATATACGAATACGATTTTTCCCCAGTGTCCTGACTGACGCGGCATTGTTGTATGGATTCTTCGTGTTGTTTCTACGTAACTGTTACTGCCTCTACGTTATTTAATTACGAAAAAAACGTGCTTCTATTTTGTACAGTGGTGTGCCTTTAAACTACACAACTTCGAGCCGAGTCGGCGCTACAACTGACCAAGCTTTTCGATCGTTCGACCAACTCCCATAGAATATGAAACATAGAGTGGAGGCTCACTGTTTTCTGGTTTATCAGGGATCTTCAAAATCGGATTTGCTAATGGGCCTGGCATGAAGTAAACGATGCAGAATAGCTACCTTAGTTAATGTCAATTTGATATCGCGATAAGCAAATTTTAGTTAACGCATTCGTTATTACGAATGTTTGAAATATGTTTTAATGCTATTATCGCGTTAAAAGATCTAGCGTAATATTTTATGTAGTTTTATTGATAAAACTGATTATTTTACCTCGGATTCAATATTGCAACTAAAATTCAATATAATTTCTATAAGTTTTCATATATTTGACAATATGCAAGGAATTTACGACAACAAATCAGTAAAAATATATGTTGCAAAAATAGAATTGTTTTTCACATAAGTAGTAGTAAATAACAAATAACATGTGTTTCTATTTGATTTAACTATTTAAGTTCATGTTTATTATGTCAATTCTTTACATTAAAGAGAAACCGAAAAATGTTTTCATTTTGTATTTATTACAGATATACAGGAAACTAAATAATTATTAAAATACGAAAGATTCAAATAATATTTATAATACGAATGTGTAAATTTTATTATTTATTATATAATGATGTATTGTTGTATGTACTTAGTATAGAAACATTGTATTGTTACGTGACATGATATAAAAGTATTTCTAAATGAGCGACAAGTACAATACAAAACAGTTCCTTTCATACGTCGTCGTTGACGTATTCATGTAAATATACTGCGTGCCTTTGATATGCTTACACGAATATGTTTAAAATGAAGTACGTATGAATTACACAATTAGTGAAATTGAAGTAAAATCAGAGATGGAAGGACACGAGGAAGATGATTTAGAAGATTTAAATTCCACTATTTGTACGCTTCCACCGAACGTACAAAACGTAATCGAACAGGTTAGGATCACAGCGAAATTGTCAAACTGTTTACAGCTGTCATCTATCCTTAACAAGTAGTTGCGGTTTTCTTATCAGCTTTAATACTTTTTCATTGTTTATCAGTTCCTATATGTACTTCATCGATAAAATAATATCACATAAAAGAAAACCAAGATGTATTATAGTTAATTGAGTTTGATAACCCTTTCTCCAGATGTCAAACTTAGCTTGCACGACTTCTAACGCATTTGTTACCATAATTCAGTTGAAAAACTATCCACCACAGCCCATGTTACATTTTTAAGAATTTTATATAATATAGCATTTGTTTCAATTATGTTAATATGATAAAATATATTATATAGGTTAATCGAATATTCTAAATAATTGCACGATGCAATCTACAATTTACAATTCATTTTCTTAAACGGATATAATGTTTAGATTTAAATGAAATATTTTATATGTATTTTTTATTGTCAGGTCTTGCCTAGTACAGATCCATTGGATCAACCAAACTTTAATGTAGTAGACTACATAAATTCGCTTTTCCCATCAGAACAATCCCTCTCCAACATTGATGTTGTAGTGAGTAATATGGAATTAAAAATATGGACCATAGATAAAGAAATTCGGTCTGTGGTACGCGGTCAAACAAATATAGGTCAAGATGGAAGAGCAGCGTTAGAGGATGCACAGAAAGTTATAAAACAATTATTCGTGCATACTAAAGATATAAAAGATAAAGCAGAACAGTCTGAAGAAGTAGTCAAAGAAATTACAAGAGATATTAAACAATTAGATTTTGCTAAAAGAAATCTTACTGCTTCGATAACTGCTTTAAACCATTTACACATGCTTGTGGAAGGTGTAGATACTTTAAGGTATTACATCCTGATTTTTATTATTGAAAATAAACTTATTATAATTTATTAAATATAATTATACTCAAATGTTTTTTCAGGGTATTAACGCAAAAGAAACAATATGGGGAAATTATTTTGCCATTGCAAGCTGTAATGGAAGTAATGCAACATTTCAATAGTTACATGGATATACCTCAAGTAAAACAGTTGTCCGACGAAGTATGCAGTACTTAAATTTTTCGATACCATAATCAATGCGCGTCGTATTCATTAACATTTTCATTTAAAGGTGCGCCAGGTGCATGTTGAATTGGCTCAACAAATTACTGCGGATTTTAAACAAGCATTTTCTGGTCAGAATCCTAAATACTTTAATCAACTAACAGAAGGCTGCTTAGTATTATCTGTATTAGATCCCAAAGTCAAGTATGTATATTTATTATGTTTTAAGTAGTGGTGGGTTGGGTACCTGATATTTCGGATTCGGGTTGTTTATGATACTCGGGTACCCTTCCATCCTTAATTTTAAAGCATTTAAATAGTACCAAGGTGATTGTAACAAACTCATCTTTTTCACAAGGAAAGATCTGCTCACCTGGTTTGTAGGTATTCAATTGCAGGAGTATGCACATTTATTTGATGAAAATCAAGATTTCGCATGGTTAGATAAAATAGATCGACGTTATGCATGGATAAAAAAACATTTAGTTGACTTTGAACCGAAATTCGGAACGATCTTCCCACAAGATTGGGAGATTTCGGAACGAATTGCTGTACAATTTTGTCATGTTACACGAGAAGATTTAACTAAATTAATGCATAAACGACGTTCCGAAATAGATGTAAAGCTATTACTTTATGCGATTCAAAGAACGAGTAATTTTGAATCGTTATTAGCGAAAAGATTCAGTGGTGTTACTTTAGACAATTCTGAAACAGTGAATAAAAAAATCACGGTCACCGTAGACACTACAGATAAAGTTCCGGGCAACCCATTTGAAGAAAATGAACAGGTACCATGTTTCAACATGTACAATAAAAATCACTCTTGCAAGGAACGTATTAAAACGTTCTTCTGCTTATTAGGTACAAATTGAGAAACCAAAACCATCGCCATTTTCAAATCTCATAGGAAGATGTTTCGAGCCGTATCTGAACATCTACATAGAAAGTTTAGATCGCAATTTAGCAGATTTAATGGATAAATTTGTATCAGATTCGAAAACACAACCACCTGGTGCTAAAGATTTTGATGGGATTGAAGGTCCTAGTAGTGTTTTATCTTCGTGTGCAGATTTGTTTGTATTTTATAAAAAGTGCATGTTGCAATGTACACAACTTAGCACTGGCTCGATTATGTTGAATCTAGCTGAAACGTTTCAAAAGTACCTACGAGAATACGCTTTTAAAATATTGCAAAATAATTTACCGAAGTAAGTAAAATACGTGACATGTTACAGGCGTTCGTTGTTTGAAATTATTTTGTGATTCTCAATAATGTAAAATCTATTACAGAATTGGGGGCAGTGCTGGAATTGCCACAAGTATGAGTAGTATAACGCGTGATTTTCGAGATCTCTCAACTTCCGGTTTTATACAAAATTTTCAAAGTTTTTTAAAAGAAGGCGAAAGTACTAGATTTAGTAAAGAAGAACAATCACGCATATGCTGGTAAAGGTTTGCTCCTTGGCCTTATCTTCATTAGCATAATATTTAAGAAGAAATAAATTATATGAATATGCGTTTCAGCATATTGACAACGGCTGAATATTGCTTAGAAACAACACAGCAATTGGAAGAAAAACTTCGAGAAAAGACAGATAAATGTTATGCTGAAAAAATTAATTTGTCCCAGGAGCAAGATATTTTTCACAAGTACGTACCTATTTTGTATTTTTCTTCTTTGGGTAGTCCGAAATATGAGTTCAAGTCATTAAAAAATCGGTGAGATCTAACTAAAGTAGGAATTCTATCTTCGTGACCATTCGATACTAAATGTATCGAATATATCGAACTGCACTCGAACTCGCAAATTCCTTGATCCGCGAACACCTACCAACAAGGAAATATCGTGAACTTTTAACCGATTTTTAAACGTTAATTTTAATGCAACGTCGCGCAACATTTATTTATTTATGAAAACTGAATTCATTCCCTTTTAGCGTTATATCGAATTGTATTCAACTGCTTGTTCAAGATCTGGAGTCAGCATGTGAATCTGCATTAACTGCAATGACGAAAGTATTACTCTATTCACTTTTATTGAAATATGACGTAATTATAATCATTTATACCGATACATGAATAATTATTTAGGTTCAGTGGAGTGCCATAGAAGTTGTTGGCGACCAAAGTAATTACGTTAATACTATCGTGGCACATTTACGACAAACAATACCTACTATCAGAGATAGATTGTCCTCGTGCCGGAAGTACTTTACTCAACTTTGCGTGAAATTCGCGAGGTAACAAACATTTATTTAACATATTATTAAAGTATACTAATACAAGAATCGTTTGCAGCTCTTTTATAGTAAAATTAGTACAACAGTTGTACAAGTGTAAGCCTTTGAATACCGTGGGTGCTGAACAATTATTGTTAGATGTACACATGTTAAAAACTGCTCTCTTAGATCTTCCATTGACTGGTTATCAAGTTCAAAGAAAAGCTCCAGCAACATACACTAAGGTAATTACTTTTACTATTTGTCTAATGATATGTTATATTACGGTTTTTATTATAAATAGGTAGTAGTTAAGGGCATGGCAAGTGCTGAAATGATTCTTAAAATTGTAATGTCACCTATTGAATCTCCAAAAGATTTTGTAGTGCAATGTAGAATGCGTTTACCGGATCTACAAGCACCAGAATTTCAAAAAATTTTAGATATGAAGGTAATATTAATTGCTTTTAATGAGAATTTGAAACTTTCATTAGATTATTAACGATGTAAATTTCTAGGGTTTGAAAAAAACGGAACAAGTTTTACTTCTAGAACAATTCAAGCAACCTGAAAATATAGATGTTTTACATGACACTAGGAGTCATATTATTCAAGATAGTCCAGAACACGAAGCTGGACGAATAAGAAGACTAGAAAAATTAATAAAAAAAAGAATATAAACATATTTCATAGTAAAATCTTACATTGTATTGTACATACTCGATTGAAATATATCTATATAAAATGTGAGCATTAGAATGATATACATCCGTATACAGCAATGCTTGGATATCTGGAAATACGGAGCCGAAGTCTCGTAGTTATAAAAACATGGTTAATTTTCCGTTCCTAGAAAAGCACAAGTCAAGTGTTCGGCTTTGTATTTTGCCGAACGTAAAAAAAGACAGCGAATGAAATAAATAATACAAGGTGCTTCGTCCTTGCATTAGGTACTATTGATATAACTCAGATCAGATTACACTGTACGGTCCGTTCGATGTAGAATAACTAGTTTATCTATACAATCGAAAATGACTCAGCAGTTATCCAAGCATTGCTCTAAATTTGCTTTATCTCGATATACATAAAATCTTTATGTATTTGTCATTCATATTGAATTATATGTATAAACAAAGGATGTGTACCATTTAAAACACAGAATGTTCGATTTTTATACTTTATTGTTGTACATTGTAAACAATACCCGATGAACAGGACGATCTTAACCCTGTTTTTGTGCAAGTTCCTTCGCCTTTGCTTTCTCCAATTTAGCTATCCTAGCAGCAGATTTGCTGCCCAAGAGACCACCACCCCAATGACGGCGGATTTCGTCGTATCTATCATTGAAATTCGTCTTGATAGCTTCAACAATTTTCGCGAAGTTGGCTCTATCACCAGAATCCACCTAACACAAAAGTAAAATGTTATAGAAAAAACTAGAATTTGCTGAAAACACAGGTATCAGTAACAATATATCAGTTATATAGTTTATTATATCATAAATATCGTCAAGGGATTGGCTCTATTTAAACTCATCATATTATTAATAATTTTCAATTACGAAATATGAATAAAATAAAAATATTTTTAATTCAATAAAAAAAAAAACATTCATTTTTACCTGAGTCAGAGCCACTGCAGTACAAGTTTTGCGCCTAACGAGACGTCCTAAACGTGCTTTACCTTTTATAATACAGTAAGGTACACCCATTTTACGGCAAAGAGCTGGCAGGAAAAGAACTATCTGTAAATACAAATACTGTAATAGCTAATTGTAATGGAATAGTAAATTACCATCATGAAATTATTGTGTACATATATAACTCAGAATAATAATTATTTTTGTTTTCATGAACATTGATTATATTAATCAAGTTCTCAAGTGAAGAAATTCAACCATCATTGTTATAAATAAATTAAATATTATACTTTATTTAAAAAAAAAAATTTCCAAATACCTCTATTGGATCCACATCATGTGCAATCACTACAAGTTGAGCTTTTTTCTGTTCAACAAGCGTAGTTACTGTATTTGTTCCACTATGTACCATATTAGGTTTTTTGGTTGGGGTGTCTTCCTTCTTTGCAACTTTCTGTTCAGCTCTAGCTTTCAGTCTCATTTTCTTTACTGCAGCTGATTCAGGTCTGTATTTCTCCATCATTTTGAATAACTGTGTTGCTGAAATAACATAATAAATGAATCTTTGAATTAATAGGCTAAACTGTTATGATACTTTAATTTAAATTAAATATATATGCAAGGAATATACCTGTTTGTTTGTCCAATGTTTGAGTGAATTGATTGATTGGTGGCGGTACTTTCAATCTCTTTTGCAGCACAGCCCTTTGCCGTTGAATGCGAATATATTTGGGCCATTTCACAAAGCGACTAAGATCACGAGCAGGTTGAATATCCTGTCCTAAACATCAAATTCTTTTATCAACACAGCATATAAATACTACACGACTTAATTGTTGTTTTGAGTATTTTCATTTACCAATTCCAAAATTACGGGTGCGCTTTTCAAATAAAGGATTAGTTTGTTTTTTTGGTTCAATCTTCTTTACTGCCAGTGGTGCAGCTGCCACCTTTTTCCCTACCTTCTTCTTCGGCTATATTTTTATAAAAATGTATTCATTAATATAATTATTTAATTAGTAAACATTAAGATACGTTCACTACTTTTGTGTGAAATCATACGCTTCGTAAACATTGTGGTTAATTATATTAAAAGAAATGTTTCCTTAATAAGTATGAAATATTTACATTTTTATATTAAAAAAAAATAACTTAATTTACAGTAACACATAAATATGATGAATGGATAAATACGCCACGTGAGGAAAATATATTTATATTTCAATGCATCCAAAACATGCCAAATTTTAACCATTACAAATCATAGTAATAACACGTCACTTTCAGAAATATTACTTTTATTCGGCAATTTGGTAAGTTTACCTTCTTTTGGACCATTGTTACAATTGTGAATGTAACGGATTCTTTATATCAAAACGGATATAAAAGTCCTGTACTTCGCTTACACGACGCGAAGTACGGCCGCCGAAAACGAAAAGGACAATTCGACAAGCAGCGCCTCCACAGCCAACAGCGCCTCTTGACAAATACCATTTTAATGTAATTGTTTCTAGAGAAGAAACCCAGTGTGTAATTTTTCTTTTTAGAGTCATCTATCGGAGTTTCCTGTAATAATGATTTCAAAAAGTTATGTAGGTCCGAAGATAAATTGTATTACTTTGAAATTCTAATATTTGATTATTTTCATTTCATTTTTACAGGTGTAAAAAGTCCTCACATTACATAGATTTAGATATATTTTTCATTACATACGTATAATGTAACTGAATGCATGCGTTTATAAAGATCTAGTTTATAAACAGATTAAGTAATCGAAATAATTTTAGTTGCAGAAACAAAATATATATGCCTTTAAATATGTTATTAATACAGAATAAATACTATTTACTTATATTTTATCTTATAATAGATGACAGATTAAAAATAATTTAAAGTACATTCTTCTGATTAATATCGAAACGATATGTTTCTTTTTCTCAATTTTGTTTTTCCTGCAAGAGGCGGTTTGTTCTTTCGAAAAGCGTTCTGAATTTTTTAAAGGCGCATGCGCAAATGGAATACTGATTGGAATGTAGCAACAGTAGGGGCCGCGCGTGCGACTTACGCGCCTCCAGTTTAGACTATTTCGTGATGAGAGACGCTTAGCATCCGAGCTGCGTCAGTGTTCGTAACGTGTCGACGTTTCGTCTGCGTTACGTTCCTGTCATGAACGTTACTGCTGTCTGCTATTCTAAAAACTTTCATTCATTAGTGTGTTTGTGACGGTACGTGATCTGGGTGGGTGGTTAGTGATCGCTGACTTATCGTGACATTTCCTTCCGTCCACTCGTCGATGCCGTGAAGCTTCGTATTTTTTATCACGGTGTACTTTTAGAAGCATTAGCTACAGGTAATAACATGAGGTCAAGGGTGCTTTTATTACTTTACTTTAATCCTTTCTGGTTAACAAAGCACCGTACGGGGATACAAAGAATTTCTTCCGTAAACCGGCGAGTATTTTACGGAAACTAAGCTCTACGGGTACTGTAACTTACATTTATCGAGTTTGGAAATTTTGTACATCACAGTAATTTAATAATATGCTCGCTGATTCACAAAAAAAGTGTCTTATTTCTTATACCTTCGTGTGATCTTCATCGATCGTCAAAGGGGTAAATGTTCATCGTACAAAAAACTCGTTTATTCAGATTCTTTAAAAGTATCGATAGTTCCGTAAAATAACTGCTGCTTGTAACGTACGCTATATTCGTCGTCTGGCATTCCGTTAACGGTTATTGACAAAAACGTTAAAAAAGAACGTTTGCGATTAAATTAACTGAATGGTAAACTGTTGTATTGAAAAATATACGTTATTTTAATTGGAGTAATATACGTAATCTTAAACTAGTGTTTGAGGCATGACTCAATTCTGTAGTAATAATATAAAAAGGTACTTAAGATAATTTCAGATAGTACGTCAGACTTAGTTATTACAAAGTAATAAGAGTAATGCATTCGTGGAAAAAGTAGATTCTTATCTTATTTTAACGACAACTAAATTAAAACCTTAAATAAGCATTGTAACTTACTTTACAATTAAAACAACGCGAAAGTTAAAATAGACTTGTTTGATCGATTCGGATTGTTTGTACAATGATTAATGGGCGTCTTATGTATATGTGTCTTAATTTGCTTTTCACAATACAGTAAATATTATTCAAACCGTTAACTGCATTAAATTTTCCGTGTAGTTTGTTATCATCGCGATGTTTCATGCAAGATAATAGTAGTGTTGTTTCGAATTTTACAACGGTACAAGCTACGTTGTTTTTTGCGAATTTTTCTACAAACCTAACTTCGTATCGCGTTTATAAAATATTAATAAATTTCAAACTTTGTAGTACAGAATTTATATTATGCACTATATACTATAAAGACGATCAAATTTATCCATAATTGTACAGGGTGTTCGGCCACCCCTGGGAAAAATTTTAATGGGAGATTCTAGAGGACAAAATAAGATGAAAATCAAGAATAGCAATTTGTCGATTGAGGCTTCATTACAAAGTTATTAACGTTTAAAGTTCCGCCTGTAGAACGGCAATATGCGTACAGCTGCGTGCATAGTGGTTCTCACCCAGCATGAGAAACTCTATTTAGTGACGTATCGACAGCCTCACAGTTTTGTGAGTGAGAACCACTATGCACACAGCTGTTCGCAGATCACCGTTCTACAGACGGAACTTTAAACGTTAATAACTTTTTGACGAAGTCTCAATCAACAAATTGTTATTCTTGATTTTCGTCTCATTTTGGCCTCTAGAATATCCCATTAAAATTTTTCCCGAACATCCTGTCTACGAAAGGTATAAATACTGCTCAGTAACGAATAATAATATTAATCGGTAGGTAGAGTTTCGATATTTCGAAATGACGATCAGGAAAATTTGCTGCATCGGTGCCGGATACGTGGGCGGTCCTACCTGCAGCGTTATAGCTTTGAAGTGTTCCGAGGTGCAGGTGACCGTCGTCGATAAGAGCAAAGAGAGGATCGCTCAATGGAATTCCGACAAATTGCCTATTTATGAGCCCGGTCTGGACGAAGTGGTGCGGAAGTGTCGCGGGAAAAATTTATTTTTCTCCACCGATATGGAGACCGCGATCAAAGAGGCGGACCTGATTTTCATCTCCGTGAACACGCCGACGAAAACGTTCGGCAACGGTAAAGGAAGAGCGGCGGATTTGAAGTACGTCGAGAGCGCTGCCAGAATGATCGCAGAAATTGCGATCGGGGACAAAATCGTTGTCGAGAAGAGCACTGTGCCAGTTAGAGCGGCCGAGAGTATTATGAACATTTTGCGTGCCAATCACAAACCGGGCGTTTCGTATCAGGTAATGTTATTAACTAAAAAAGGAAAATTTTGATTATTTATTTTAAGGGAAAATTATTCTGATCGTTTACTTAATACGTTGAATAATAGGTAGGTCATTTCTAGGTATGGAAAACCGATATGGCGGTCAACGTGTTAATATAATATTAAATTTATTTAAAACGATACATATGTATTCAAAGGTTCATTTAGTATCGTATCTTTTACCAATTTCATAAGGCTGAATAAGTATAATACTGATATTGAATCTTAAATAGAATCTCTATCATTTAGTTTTAATGAAATTTTAGCAAGTTATGTTACTTCATATTAAGTCATGTATATTTCGTTGCTAAATATTTATATTTTCTATTAAAATAATTTTTTAATAGAAAGTAGATGATATAAAAGAATTATAGCACAGCAGGATGTTTTATTTAAATTTTGTTTTTTTCGGGAGTTATCAAGGATAGCATCTTTTTATGGAATTATGCGATTCTTTAACGCAAGCGGAAAGAACGTAATGAAATTATAGCCGGAACAAAGTGAATTGACCACTCAAGGTCACTTCCGGGAATGTAATTTACACCGAACATGACTTCCACTTATCGTTGTGCTCAGCTTACTTGCTGTTAGTACAGGAAAGTATGTGTTTGTGCATTTGCGCAAAGTGATAAGAGATAAGAGAGTGATGGAGTAGCCAAACAACACATAGGGGTACGGCGGGAACCGTCTGGATAGTTATTTGTATTTCGAATACAAACAGGCACGAGACCTGTAAATTCACAATTTTAAACACGTTTCATTTCATTAATAAACGTATTCCGAATAAAGCAAATATTATTATAATGTATATTCGTAGTCATCTTTACTCCACAATAACCAGTTTGGAAGGATTAACGGCATTGTAAAATATTTTGATCATTTTTATTATGAGCTTCGCGACATTGAAAGATTGAATTTTGCATTGTACACATTTCATGTTAATGCAACATTGATTTTTTCTATTATTTCCTGTTTCACATCAACCTTCGTGCTGTATTTATTCTTTCATTAGTATTGGAGAAAAGCGACACTGAAACAAAATATAAAATCATTACCTTTTTCTAATTGACCCGTTTTGGGCTCGTATAACATTCTTTTCCTATGTATAGTTTAAACGTTTAATTTCAGAATATTCTGTATTATATATTTTGTAAAACAATTAGGGATACCGTTTTTGTAGAAACTAATAAATACTATTATACGTATGTATTCGATAAAAGTATACGCCGAATATGATTAATTTTCACTTTGCATTTAATTGAATTATTTTCAATGAGATACCGTGTATTTAAGATACAATTAGTTTTATCGAACATAAAGTGTCGAAGGTTTTAAATTACAGGATATTTTAACGTGCTATTAGGCGTTTAAACAAGTAAGTAATCTGATTAATTTCAATATTGTATTCGTGTTGGCACAGCGGCTAATTTATTATTTCTATAGACATTTAAATACTTAATTTTACGGTTTATGAAAAGTTTTCAGAATATTCCAAGGTGATTACCCAATAACTGAAAGTAATTTTTATTCATGCCCCCTTTTTTGTATCCGTCGTTAACCGATGTCCGAGGCACGGTCAGCAATTACCTGATTTAATACCTGTTGAGTTTATGCCGGTCGTTCGAGGCGTTCCTTCGCTCCGTTCGCTACGATCGTTCATGACCTTTTTCCTTCGCGATTAGCTGGCCTTTTTATATTTGTCGCGCGTCGTTCGCGATCATCGACAGCAGGATTCGCAACGTAATAACAACGCTATCGTTTCAGATCTTATCAAACCCGGAATTTTTAGCCGAGGGAACCGCCATCGATGACCTGGTGCACGCGGACCGCGTTTTAATCGGGGGCGAGGACTCTCCCGAAGGACACGCCGCCATCGAGGAATTATGCAAGGTGTACGAGCACTGGATACCGAGAAAAAATATTTTAACGACCAATACTTGGAGTTCCGAGCTATCGAAGCTAGTAAGTAAAGTGTTCACCAGCTGTAACGAACGAGAAGGAAACACATTGTTTGCGAACTTCTAATGAATGAACTTAATTAACTTTTATTCGGTGCATCTGCAGTGTATGTTATTGGCGTATTTTATTTAGCATTAAACCTTAAATTCTATTTAATTTACTGAGTACTACTAAAGGTTCTTTTTCGTTATGTATCAAAGAAACATTACACTATATGTATGCCTCTATACGAGTTTCAATAATTTAGTAAAATTTTCATGTTTTATTGAGAAAATATGAACCGCTAGGTGTACGATTTTAAATGACAGTCACTGTGTATAGGCGTTTAATTCATGCCGATTTTTAACGTAGCAAAATAAACTGTTGCTCAACCGACTTTGAATTCAATTGCGATTTCAGGCCGCCAATGCCTTTTTGGCACAACGCATATCAAGCATAAATTCACTCTCGGCGGTGTGCGAAGCCACTGGTGCCGATGTGTCCGAGGTAGCTCGGGCGGTTGGCCTTGACTCACGAATAGGATCGAAGTTCCTTCACGCATCGGTTGGCTTCGGTGGCTCTTGCTTCCAGAAGGACATTCTCAACTTGGTGTATATATGCGAATGCTTGAATTTACCTGAGGTAGCAGCCTATTGGCAACAGGTTATAAACATGAACGAATACCAAAAATCAAGGTTCTCGGCCAAAGTAATAGAATCTCTGTTCAATACCGTTACGGACAAAAGGATTTCTATGCTGGGCTTCGCCTTCAAGAAAAACACCGGCGACACGCGTGAGTCACCGGCCATTCACGTTGCTAAGACTCTGCTGGACGAGGGTGCTATGCTTCACGTATACGATCCCAAGGTGATCTTTTTCAACGAGAGTATATCGACCGATTCGATTTTGTTCGAAGAATTATGCCACGTAGTTGGCGCGATTATTTTTAAATGGAATTGTTAAAAAAACTTGGAGATCAACTTCGTCTCTTTAAATGGAATCTGTATTTTTTTGTTTTTTTTAACGCAGATTGATTGATGCTATTGTTAAAATATTTCGAAACAAGGCGTGTTTAAATTTTGGCAGTTTTTCTCGTTACAGCATCCGGCCAACTTATCGCCCAGTTTGATCGATAGAGAACATCTGGCTCGAAGGTTTACTCTTTCTGTCTTGCAAATCTAACAATAATCGTGTATATTTCGTTAAAAAAGTGATCTTGTGAATATTTTTGACATCTCTGTTTAAAAAATAATCTTACAACCTCAAACTCTAAAAATGATTGCTAATAAAGGTGATGGTTTTTTTGTTACTTGGTACTCTTTCGTGCAGGTCGAAGAAAATCAAATTTTGGAAGATTTAACTCATCCGAGCGTAACGAACAATCCTGAGCATGTAAAAAGTAGGATTAATATTTACAAGGACGCTTATAGCGCTACAAAAGACACGCATGCTATTGTCGTGTGTACGGAATGGGATGAATTTGTAGTGAGAAACAATTGTACTATATAAGTATTTGGAATATAATTCTATAATTGATCATCACTTTTCCTAATTTTATAGGAATTGGATTATAAACAAATCTACTTGAATATGATGAAACCGGCATACATTTTCGATGGACGGAAAATTTTGGACCACGATAGGTTACAGAAGATCGGTTTTATTGTTCAAACTATTGGAAAGAAGATTACGAGGACTGCTATTTCGAGAGCATGGGGAAGCCAAACGCAAATATAAATGAAATTACGTGGAAGATTTCGATGAACTCGCATCTTCTAATTTGAAAAATTATTTTAACTATCTTTGCTTCTAATTTTATTAGGTTTTATATCCCTGTTCATCGTATTTCTTATTTCTTAAATTTCGGTGAATTAATTCCTAATAATTTCAATGATATATTATTACAAAAGTATTCAGGATAATGAAGAGGACGTTAACTACTAGTATAAACATTCGAAGGTAAATACGTCTTTTTGAGGACGCGTGTGTATTCAAAATGCAGCAATTATCGCTTTCAGTAACGAAAGCAACATCAGTTGTATCAAATACTCGTATAAATTTTTCTTAGTAATATCTACAATTATTTGAATTATATTCATATATAATTATGAACTGCAATATCTCTTATTTTTTATTGAAATAAGTTGCAAGTTCTATTGCAAATCTATCAATCGTGGGCACTTATGCAATCGGATAAATGGTATTCTATAAAACGAAGCAGAATTTGCAACATTTTTTTGTATCCAATACTGTGTGTATGACAAATAATTTTCGAGTATAAGGTTCGAGATGTAGTACATTCCTACAAAAATGTACTTGCATACAAGTATTCGCATTTTATTGAAGAAGTAGGTTGATAACTACTTGTATTTTACACTCATTATTATTATTATGTTCTCTACATTGATTATTTTCTTTTGCATTTTCTAAGGAATATTTCTGTCGATTTAGGACCTTATTATAAATTGTGTCCTTATAGATAATATTTTTACATATTTGAATGATTTTTATTAATGGATGTATCATTTTCAAAAGGTGACGAAATCTTTACTAAAGCGATTTCTCATTTTATGGTGGGGAGATGCATTAGGTTTTAAAAGTATTATTAATATTTTTTTTCATAGTGATAACGTTAAGAATGTATGAAAGGAAGTACAGGAATAATATTAACGTTACATTTCGTGTATAGCATTCGTGAAAACAATTTAAAAAATTTAGTAAACAACCATATTTTTCACAATAGTTTTACAAAAATTATTTTTATTGTTTTTGATTATATGAAATTATTATAAATTATGATTAAACATACTCTTGTTTTGCTTTTCTGGTTATACATATACACTCAGAATTTATAAATAAACGTTGATAGAAAATTTTCTAAAAAAAAAAAAAAATTTTTATTTCCATACCATTTTCCGTCATTTTATGTTCTTCTGTATGTATTTCTTTCGCATTCCCTAGACGAAATGTTTCGCTATTTTTAGATAAGCATTTCGGCGCTCCATTCCTTCGAACGAACGTGAGTCCAGTGAAAAAACTTGTTCTTTTTCTTGTTAAGTTCTTGTAACTTCCTACTAGTCGAATGTTCTTTACTATTTCATAACCTTATCAAAATACGAAATTTGCAATACGATGTATATACATATAAAGTTCCAAGACACAAATAAAACAATATCCGAATGAGAACGTTTTGATATTATTCGTTAAATATTTTAATTGTCAACGATTATTCGTTAAATTTAAACAGTGATAAATATTCAAAAATTCAAATATAATGTTAAGCGATTAATGGAAACTTCGCGATTCGTCAAGGTGTCGCTGCGGTCGTTACGGCCCTGCCATAAAACTCGTTCTTTTTCTTGTTAAGTTCTTGTAACTTCCTGCTAGTCGAATGTTCTTTACTATTTCATAACCTTATCATAAAATACGAAATTTGCAATACGATGTATATATATGTACATATATAAAGTTCCAAGACGCAAATAAAACAATATCCGAATGAAAACGTTTTGATATTCGTTAAATACTTTAGTTGTCAACAGTGATAAATATTCAAAAATTCAAATACAATGTTAAGCGATTAATAGAAACTTCGCGATTCGTCAAGGTGTCGCCGCGGTCGTTACGGCCCTGCTATGGAAGAGCGATGGCGCCGTTGAAGGAACTACTGGCTGCAGAAGCAGAGGCAGCAGCAGCGGCAGTGACGGCAGTAGCGGCAGCAGTAGCAACAGTATAAGTCGCTCGGTCCGCGTTCGCCGTGAAAATTCGCGAGTGTCTCGCGTGACAGCAGTGTTCCCGAGGTTACATTAACGAACCGTGGTCGATGATGTCGAAGTGTCGTCGCCGCGTGATTCGCGCGAGATCGAACCATTCATCGAGGTGCCAGTGAATCGTTTCGTGCGTTGTTATTTTTTTCCTTGTCGCGCGCGCGTGTCCTCTCTTTCTGTTAGCCAAGAGGGATAATAGGCCGGGCCTATCAGCACAGTAGGAAAATGGCGGCTCGCCTTGCGCGGTGTAGACGACGAGGGGCAACGGGGCTGTTCGTGTAACAGCGACAAACCAACAAACGAAAAAAAGATAACCTCTCCTGTCCGTCGCGTTCCCTGCCAAAGTGCGCGGTGCCGATCGTTCGTTCGATCGGGAGTGTTGGCGCGACAAAAAAAAAAAAAAAAAGAAAAAAGAAGAGACACCTCCTTGCCCGCGTATACACATCATATACACCGCGAGTTGCGATGACAGCGGTACGTGGAGAGCGAAGGAAAAACAACACGAGAGGCGAGTAACGAAGAACCACTGTGCGTTCCGTTCGTGCACGCGTGTGTGCGCTCGCATGAGAGCGAGTACCGATCAACGGTGACAAGTGTTCCGTCGACGGGGAACTATAGCCTTATCCCCGCGTCGACAAGAAGATGATATTACGGGCACCGAGGTACCGCCGTGCGTACGTCGATCGCGATCCTCGTGCTGCTGTTTACTGTCGTCGCCATTGAGCCTACGGCCGCTTTCGCGAAAATCAGTTTTTTCGCGAGAGAAGAGAGAGGCCGTGGACGGGACGACGACGACACGCGACAACGACGAAAAGCTTGGGGGAAGATGAGAGGCGCGTGCGACGGCGGCATCGCGAGCTTTCTCGCTCTGGCGCTCCTCTGTTTATTCCACACGTTATGCCTTGTGGACGGTACGTAATGCTTTTACTACCCGTAAAACTTCTCCCTCTGTCTTTCTATCCCTTTCGTTGTCGCGTTGATCCCTGTCTTCCCATCCGTCTGGCTGTCCTACCTGTCTGTCATTATTTCTGCCTTCTGTTCGACCGTCGTTCCCGCTCTTTCCCTCTTTCTTTCGCTTTTCGAAGCGCGTAACGTTGCGTAAGCAACGCGGCACTGCACGCAGAAGGGCCGATTAATCTTGTTGTACGAGGTTCGTCGAGTATGCGGAAGGGTACGTTTAATCGGAGCAAACTGTACGGTCCTCCATCTCATGGTCAATTGATATGGTTGTTTTTTTCGGCTGGCCACGTTTCTTGTCCATTATTTTCTCTCGTTCCTCGGTGATTAGCGAAACGTTCTACCGAAGTCGTGCACTCGATCGGTACTCGCGTATATTTTTTTGCGTGCACTATTAGCGAGTACTTATCGCTTTATGCCGTGTCACTTGATTATTATTATTATTATTACACGGTAACGATTCCATTACTCGACACGTATCGTACCCGCTGTGCCTTTCCATTTAGCATTGTATTCAACATAAAATCGGATGTACGATATTCATTGGCCCGATAATTGACACTGTTTTGTAATACACGGATCAACGAAATTAAAAGTAGACTTTAATCAAACAATGTTCTCATACGGTAAAACATTATCACTATATTAAGTGATTATCACTTGATATTTAAATTCATCTTTCTAAAGTGTCAAAAATTGCAATTCTATGATTTGAGTGTGTGGTTATCATTGTAATGCTTCTATATACATATTCCGCGTACGTTATGAGGTATTGGAATTAACCGAATATTAAAAGTTGATATTATTAAATTTACTTTATGTAAAATAACAATCAATTGGATGGTCTTTTATAGCATATTTATACTTACGTTACCTAGGTTATTTGTCCATAACTTCCTACATAGTTTTGTGCAAATTCAATGCATATTATTACGCGGTTGCTACGTGGTAAAGTATGAATATATTAATTGGAAAAACTACATGTATATTAATGTCTAAAGACCAGTTTAATGTCTTGTTAGTTTTGTATAAAATGTATGAAGTATTTGCGTATAAAAATTAAGAATCTTTCAGTTAATAGACCTTCACGTATAGTTAGAATTTCTATTGGGATAGAAATACAGGTTTTCGAGTAACATTTTACTTATTTTTGTCGAATACGCAACGTTATGTCGCACTTATTTTCATAATGAAGGTAGAGATAAACATTATCTTGCGATTTTGAAATCCAATCGTGTTCAACCGATACGTAATCTTTCCCGCAAATACGTTGCATATGTATACAATTGATTCTTTAATGAAGCACCTTGAAGGCTACTGTATTATGAACTTATTATAAGCGTGTCTTCGCCAGCTGTCCTCTTATCTCTGTCTGCGTGTCGATAGTTAATTAAGATACTTTCCAGTCTATCCTTTTTTGCCTGTTTTACTGTCCCGCTGACCTTTCTTTGACACAGCTCAAGAAGAATTTCTCTCGAATGTCGTCTTTAAAAATTTGCAAAACGATTTTGCTAAAGATCAGTCGACAAAATGGTAAATATTTTTAATCCTTTAAGAATTTTTTAGATATGTACTCAATTTAGTATTGCTGTGTTTTCAGAGTTTTCAAAAATTTTATTTTTTATTAAACACTGTTGTTGCTTCACTTAAAATCTTGCATTTGTTTTTTTATGTAAAAATTACATATACAGGGTGTTCCGTCACCCCTGGGAAAAATTTTAATGGGGGATTCTAGAGGCCAAAATAAGACGAAAATCAAGAATAGCAATTTGTTGATGGAGGCTTCGTTAAAAAGTTATTAAAGTTTAAAGCTCCGCCTGTACTGAATTTTTTTCTCGAAAATGTGCAAGATTTCGGGGGTATGTCTATTCACCAAAAATTATTGTAATTGACCTCCGCAACTGAAAATAATTTTTCCAAAACGATTTAAAATTTTTTTTTTCTGTCGAAAAATTTCACATTCTCGAATTGTTTTCTCGAAAGTGGGTAGGATTTCGTAGGTATGTCTATTTACCAAAAATGATTGTAATTGACCCCTGCAACCGAAAATAATTTTTTTAAAACGATTTGAAATTTTTGAATTTAATTGTTAATAACTTTTTAACGAAGCCTCAGTCAAGAAATTGATATTCTTGATTTTCGTCTTATTTTGGCCTCTAGAATCTTTTAAAATATCGGATTAAAATCTTTCCCAGGTGTGGTCGAACACCCTGTATACGGAATATATTAATACTGAATACCTAAGACCAAATGGCTTAAATATTAACATCCCAATGCGTATTATTATAATATTATTACACAAATATTAAAAGACTGGAAGATCTAACTGTACACGTGCATTTATTCTGAAGTTGCATGTTTCAATTAATTCCTGGTTACCTTTCAAAATACAGTCCCATTGTTCCAAATACCGTTCGTGCTTATTCAACCTCTTAACTGTGTAATTATTTTCCCAGGAGAGTCTGATTACTTGGAATTCCTCTTACTGAAAATAATCAGTTCCTATATTTAGAATACATTAATAAAATATTCAAACCTTTCAAAGTATCATTCTAATAAAATCACAAATTTAAATCACAGTTTTTTCGTTAACTGTGTAAGTAAAATGCTTGCCCATTTTTGTTGCGCGGTATTTTTTTTATAGACCATCGGAACTTCTTATAGCTCAGCTCGCGATTACATTCAGAGTGTCCCAGATGTAAGTGACAAAAATTCGTCACCTTATTTTCTTCATTTTAAGAGAGAGAAAGGTCATGCTGACGCAAGAGTGTACAAGGGACGTTACAAATCACCAGTCTTCGTTGAAATTTTATATATAACAAAACAAAAATAGCAGCAAAAGTTCTCTTATTGTTACGCTTGGACTAATTTTCATCAATTTACAGATGTCTCGAGTCGCCCACTTTATTTTATTTTCGTAATAAAATTTTTCACAAAAATCAAACTAAGGAACTTTCATCGATTCCATAATAATCGTCACGGTAAACGTTGACTTCTCTCGTTTGTATCGTCGCGAAATTTGTCCCAGCTTCGTGGGTTTCTATCAGCGAGGTTTAAGCTTTATGTAGGCGAGATCTCGATCTATGTTCGCGCGTCTGTAACGTTTGGTAATTGGTTCGTAAATGTAAATCTCGTCCAGTTTGCCATTTTCCACCGGGGGACGGTACGGACGAGCCACGAGATCGAATCTGTGGCGCTTATTCCACCGGAGCACATTGTTATTCCGCGGATTCTTAAGACTATTAGCGTTCGCGGAGCGCTGATAAAACGGTCGTAGGTCGGGAAAAAGGCTGCCGGCATCGCGGCAACGACCTTAACAAGACACTGTGTGCACCAGTGACGAGCAACCCGTGGACCATACGTGGTTTCCTTCAGCGAGAAAAAATTTCCTCGAAATTGGTTCCCTTATTTAATTTATAAGGAGCCTCGCAACACGTTAAACTAGTTCTAACTCTGTTAAACTGGCAGAATCAGCAAAACAAAATAGAACTCATTGGAGTATTTAGTATTCGCGTTGTATCAAATTTTACCGCCAAAAATAATTTTATTCAATGTATCGTTTCGAAGAAATCAGTACCACCAGACAGTCAAAGAAATAATTAAATATTTTTATTCATTCTAATATCGTTTATTAAAGTCTGATTAATTACACCAGTCAAATATGAAATTTATTCATCGAAATTTGCGAAAAGATACAAATCAAATATTTTTAGAAAAATCCATCAGTGTTTACACAAATTTTCCTCGGTGCGAATCATAGCTTGAATCCTTCTTGGCACACTTAAAATACATTTTTCAACGTTACCTCTCGATTCTTCATAGCGATGCCTAATTTGCAATGGTTTCATTGGTTAAATTTAGCGTTTTAAAATATTTAGAGTTTATAATTTAGTATTTTAAAATATCGAGAACATCAAGAACGCCTATTTAGTAAATTTAGAACTTTCGACGCGCGATATTAATAATTTAACCATCCATTGTAAGCGTCTCCGATAATATTGCGAGTTCGTATTTAAGGAATTACAAGTTTTCAGTCTTTTTGCGTGGGTGTATAGCTTCCTTTCTTTTTAAGTCTCGAAGGAAATGCTCGTGTAATCTTTCCAGCATGGCGGTACTTAATAGCGAGTACAAATTTATCTCGTCGGACAATAAACTTCTCGTTTGAATTTAATACGTGTTGCACTACACGTCGTGAATTGTAATTTTACATTTCTTCCACGTAGGTGTACATCTTCCTCTGCTTTTAAGTCGCGAACGAGATGCTCGTGTAATTTTCTTGGCCTCTCAGTACCCAGCAGCGACGAGTACAGGTTTGTTTAGCTTAGAGGTCAATTAACTGGTCGTTGCTTGTCTAATTATCGCGTCTTTGTTTATTGGATGCTTCGCTGTCCCTTTTTATTTTCTTAAAGCGTTAAACGTCACGTGTGCCGTATGTGACCCATCGTGCAGTTAATTTCCACGTGTTAGCAGCGTGGCAATCGCTGGTTTAATTTCTTAAAATATTGTTTGGATTATCGTTACGATAGGGATCGATTAAACTAGAGATTGAATTAGAATATTATTAACAAAAATCTAGGCTATTTTTGTATTCTTTTCTGCAGATCGGTTGCATGCATCGGAACAGGGAAGAAAGTCGAAGAAAATTAATGTTTTTCGCTCTTACTTTGCTTTCTAGATGATTTTCAAGTCGCGAAAATATTTAGAGCGTTGATAAATATCGCGGTTTGTTTATTAGAAAGTTAGATTTTCGAAGCACTTTCAGCTCACGAAACGAATTAGTTTTTAACTTTCAAAAAAATTCCGAGTTTTTTTTTCTACCAATTCTTCGGGATTGCAGGTTTTAGCTGTTTGTTTTTTATGTATACCGTTTAAATTAAATCCGGTGTTTACAGTTATCAACGATTACTGCTGCATCTTATTTCTGGTTAAACTACGCAGCCGTGATGTTAAATGCCGTACTCAAAATAGATCGTGACGAAAAATCACTCGTTCAGATGCTCGGATCGTTTGCTCTTTTAATTAAATCAACTTTTTCATCGGTTTTTTTTCACGTGAATGTTGGATTATTCGCTGAGAAATATTCTACCGAAGAAATACGAGACATTCTTGATTTTTTAATGGAAAATATTAATCCGACTATTTTTATTACTATATTTTTGTATAAATCATATGCTAAAGAATATGTGAAAAAATAAACATTGTATTTTTATTACAGTTGGAGATAATATAAGACATTTTATTCAACAATTAGTGTCTTCTTGTTTATCAATGGCAAACACAAAATAGATTTACTCGATTTGGTCCACGGTTCGACACTTGGTAATATTTAATATATTATTCATTTTTAACAGTTTGTTTCAGAATACTTTTGCATCTGGTATCGCAAAACGAGCTTATAAAGTTACATATTAAACGACTGTGCAGTGTGTTTTACCGTTATCCCATTGAGTTAATATTTTACACGCGTTATTTTTGTACGTATTGGAACCAGTCTCGGTTGTTTCTCTAAAAAAGTTTCAACCGCCTATAGCTAAAGACCACCCTACTGTATCAGGGGCAAAATCAATACAATATTTTTATCGCAATGAAAACAGTTTCGTTTGTACAGAACGAGTACAAGCCACAGAAAAATTCTTATTTAGATAAAAATTTCGTGTTATAAGCGGAATATTTTCCCGTTCGTAAATCAATAACCTGAAAATTCTACCAGCAAGGCGTATCGTGAAGCACGTAACAATGACTTTGGAAATAACGAAGAAATCTCGTCTGTATTAAAAATCAACTACATACTCCGTGGATATATTTCGTCCTCGATTGTTATTTTTCGCTCGAATCTCGTGTACCAGCGCTTTGCTAGGTTGTAAAAAGGCTAAAATATAGTCGAAGGGAAAGCGTAGAAGCAAAATCGTTGCCATGTGCTTGATTTATCCGAGCAGAAACACTTGGGGTACCCGGTTATTGAACACCGAGGGGAAAGTTGGTTATTGACACAAGGGTTAAATAAGAATAGAAGTGTCAATTACAGAATCAAATACTCGACGACGAACAAATAAAAATTTAATTGCTCGATCGAATAAACGTCGTGAATAAATTGCTATACATTGGCGGTATTGGTTAGCTTCAATAATTAAACTTACAAGAATTAGTGCTCTTCTCAATTACAAATAAAATGATTTTATTCTCTATGAGACTCAGATAATTTCTTTTCATTTTGGGACAAAATTAAACTTACAAGAAATTCTTTTCAATTACAAATAAAAAGATTTTACCAGTTCTGTGTGAGACTCGAATAATTTCTTTCCATTTTGGGGTAAATTAAACTTAAAAAAATTTATGCTCTTCTCAATTACAAATAAAAAGATTTTATTCTCTATGAGACTCGAATAATTACTTTTTACTTTGGGACAAATTAAATGCAAAATTACATCTCGATCGACAGCAATTCAACCTTTGCCATATTAGGTATCCCTGCTCTACACGTAAAAGTTTTCTTGTTCTGAACATTTTTATTTCGAGGGCGGGACTTAGAAATTAGAGCAGAATGAATATGGACAGTTTCTCTATCGAATCTACGCACGACGAAGGAAAATAAAAAAAGAAAGGGCAGTGTTGGTTTGATTGTACGAGCAACGTCAACCGAATTGACGATCCTTCTTTTCTGTTTTCTTTCTGTTCCTTTAGTTGGTCGTTGAATAACGCGCGTCAAAGGTACTTGTCGTCGCTCGTACACATATTCGCGCGTGTATCCGGCCCATGAATGCAGAATTCGAGATCAGTCCAGTCCTCTACTGGTCGGCCGGTTGAATCGTAAATTAGGTCTAAATACAAATCGCGCGATGGTTACGCGGCCAATCACGAATCTACGCTATCGAATAAATTACACGCCGGACGGCCCGTGTTTCAGCGTCATTGCTTCAGCGTAACAATTCCTCGAAAGATAATCCCCGGAAGGTTGTCGATGGCGAGCATCGTCAAGGATCAACGATTTCTGCTTGTACGACTTGTTAATGGTTACCTGGTTGATTTAGAATGCCTGGAAGCACAGCCTTGCAAGAACAAGCGGATTAAATACCAGCAGCCTTTGACCAATTTACTATTCAAAATAACCAGAGATCGTGATAACTGAATATCTTGTTAATCGTTGCGACTACACGAATCAAATGTTCCGATAAAAATGTTAAAACATTGAATAACACAGTGGAAACAAGCTATATTTTTTAGAAAAAATATCGCAGGGCAAATTTAAATGGTTTAAAATGGAGCATATTCAGTTGTATCCATTTTTAAATACTCTGATCGATGCACTTTTTTCTCCTGTACAAGAGAGTATTGAGTTTCTTAACTTTTACTCTTTACCTATATTTTACTTTATTTGAGACACGGTTTACATTATTTTCGACTACCTAAATGTTAATTATATGCAAGGTGTTCGGCCACCTCTGGGAAAAATTTTAATGGGAGAATCTGGAGGCCAAAATAAAACGAAAATCAAGAATAGCAATTTGTTGATTGAGGCTTCGTTAAAAAGTTATTAACAAATTAAATTAAAAAATTTCAAATCATTCTGAAAAAATTATTTTTGGTTGCGGGGGTCAATTACAATCATTTTTGGTGAATAGACATACTCTCGAAATCCTAACCATTTTCGAGAAAAAAATTCGTGTAGGTGGACAAATTTTATTAATAATTTTATTAATAACTGTTTAACGAAGCTTCAATCAACAAATTGATATTCTTGATTTTCATCTTATTTTGGCCTCTAGAATTTCTCATTAAAATTTTTTCCAGGGGCGGAACACCCTGTATGTAGGATTAGTCAATATATTTTTTCGCATAATGCTTAAACTCGTGGAGGTAAATAGAAAACAGGGTACTACAGTAAGCCAGTGAATACGTAGATATTATTTTATATAAATTTGATACGTTAAGTTGGAGTGTTTTGCAGGAGAAAGTATTATTTCATTTATTTTATCTGCTCTTACATCGAAGAAGATTGTGCACCACTGGTGTCAATTAACTCTCTTTTTCGCCAATTATCTGACTTTAACCAACTAACTCGCTCTATAGTAGCGCTGCTACGCCCTTAATCTATTATACATTCATGCCGTGCATCTGCTTATGCTCAAAACTCCACGTGCATTTCTCTAATCTATTCGTATACGCGCACTTCGCTTGAAATCGAACTTAGATTCCGAACCACTCGATCTCTTCTGCGTCGTTTCAAACATACGTACCGTGTGGTACAAAATAAAGCGTTACAAACTGTTCTCTCGGAGACCAATAACCATATGGACGCCATTTTTTCTTTTTAATTACCCAGGAAGTTAATTCATTCGCGTGAAACAGATTCTTTTGGAGCGAGAAATCAGATTTTTAAAACTGGAATTTTATATAGCGAAGGTGTGCTATCGACGTAGGAAAGAAACGAAAGTATTAAATAGGTTTGTTAACACGTAATGCCTCTAAATTTTTAAATAATATCAGTATTTTAAGAATGCTATAAAATTGCAAGTACACCATCGAACAACTGAACATGTCTGTTTTCGAGATTAAAATTTGAACAAACGTCGAATGCGTTTTTATAAGTGAAAAAGAAGCAGTTTGGATGAGAATTGATACCTTTGGAACGTTCTGGTTTTAGCGTTCCTTTAAACAAATATTTCGGTGGTTAATAAACATGCAGGAAACAATATACACGGTACGCTCGATTGATTTTGTTTCGACTATCGGTACGCGCGTACTTCGCAAGCAGCTTTTCGATATTATTCGTATTACCGTTCGATTTCATGCGGAATAATGGGGAATAACGCTGAACGTTAAGCACAAGTGTGTTGCTCGTTTAATGTCGCTGCGAGCGTACTCCAGTTTCGTTGACGTTTTGTTGGCCATTTGCTGTTCAACTCGATTATAGTTGCTCGCTCTGCTGTGTTCTTGCGTATCGTGGTTACTCCACAAAAGCTGTTTGCGCGGAAAGTTTACCGTGGCGCGGCCTAACTTTTATCTATAGCTGTTCCCAGTCGAACAGTGTGATACGATGTCACCTAAATCCTTGGAAACTTCTAGTTCCACAGGGGGTTCGTCGTAATGGTCGATTTTTCAGACACTCTCTGTTATAAAGCAGCACCGAATTACGTTAACGTTCGACTTCCGCGTTGATATCGTACCTTATCGCGTTTGGAGTTTTCGTTACCCAGCAAATGTTTATAATAAAAACGCGAACGGACTTATTACACAACTTAGTATGCAAGAAAAGTTATAGAGATAGGGAAATAATACAAATTATGATTTTTGAGAGAAAAGAAATAACTTTTCGTATCTATTCGATTAACAAGTCTGACTTGTTACAAGTTCTTGATATCATGTTTCACGATCATGAGGCTACCATCAAGTCTTATATATTAAAATCAACAGATTTTTACAGTCACGAGGTATTCGTAAAACAGATCTGTTCTTTTTCGGGGCCATTCCTTGCACGAATAAATTTAAACTAAATTAAATAGTATATTAAACACATTGTTACGTTCCCGAGATATTCGTAAATAATGGTAGAAATCCTTATGGTCGAATATGGAAAATTTATTTAATTGTTAACATTATAAATTGTGCGTCATATGGTTTGGGAAACACTGCTACAGGCTCGCAGAGATTCACAGGTTGTCGGTGTCAAATCTATTCAATCCTGGTTGGGCGAAATCGTGTCAGATGACTTAAGTTGTCGGTACCGCGTCCAATGAGTATGGATTATGGTTACACACTGTGCGTATGAATACGATAGGGATGTGCAGAGATACATGATATTGAGGTTTACCACTCGTGTGTCCCTTTAGTTCACATAGTGTCAAAATCGATTTTCTCGAAAACGAAAACATTCACATTCTATTTCATTCTACACATTCTATTTCTATTACATTCTATTTTAATCGAGGTGCAGATAGATTCATTAACACATCGACTACATTGATTGTCCATGTCTGGGGTTGCCTTCGATGTTTTCACAAATTATAGTCTACAAATTAAAAATTCTCAATAATTCAACGAAATATGGACTTGCTATTTCATAGCATTCTCAAAGTTTATAAGTATTAAAATACATTCACTCACTCGTCATCAAGACTTATACAGGGTGTTCGGTCAGCCCTGGGAAAAATTTGAATGGGAGATTCTAGAGGCCAAAATAAGACAAAAATCAAGAATAGCAATTTGTTGATGGAGGCTTTGTTAAAAAGTTATTAACAATTAAATTAAAAAATTTCAAATCGTTCTGGAAAAATTATTTTCGGTTGCAGGGGTCAATTACAATCACTTTTGGTCATTACACATACCCCCGAAATCCTACGCACTTTCGAGAAAAAAATTCCTTACCGAAATTCTAATTTCAGGCCAGAAATGCTTCCTATAAATTTCATGCGAATCTTTAAAACACCACAACTTCTGAACGGATTGGACGATTTTAATGTTTAAAAAAGCAAACTACGCGTATTTTGGTGGAGAATATGTACAAATCGCAAAAATATTCGAAAAGTTGGTCCTTGACCCCGTAAAATGAGAAAAACTCCATAAAAATGGTTCAATTTTCAAACAACCATAACTCCTATAATAGTGAATATATTTCAATGAAACTTTTTTCTGAAGTAGAGCCCATAGGTACCTACAAAAAAGTATTAAACAACTTTTCTGTAGGACGTCAAACGAAATTACTAAAAATGAAAAACGAATTTTTAAGGAAAATCGACAAGGGGGTGTAGATGCTGAAATTTTTCGGCGAAATTGAAAAGTTTCAAATCGTTCTAAAAAAATTATTTTTGATTGCAGGGGCCAATTATAATCATTTTTGGTGAATAGATATACTTCCGAAATCTTACCCACTTTCGAAAAAAAAATTCAGTACTAAGTTATTTTAAACGTTAATAACTTCTTAACGAAGCCACCATCAACAAATTGGTATTCTTGATTTTCGTCTTATTTTGGCCTCTAGAATCTCCCATTAAAATTTTTCCCATGGGTGGTCGAACACTCTCTATATTAAAATCAACACTTTTTACATTCATGAGGTAGTCGTAAAATAAATTTATTCCTTTTCGTGACCATCCTTTCTAAAAACAAATTTAAACAAAATGAAATAGTATACGTTTGAAAAATGACATTAAATCGTACGTGATGGGGTTAAAAAGGAAACTTTAATTTTAAATCGTACAAAATTTGGCACGAACACGTGAGACGACCGCGTTGAAATATAATAGTATACGTCTGAAAAATTATTTGAAATTAAATCGTACGTCAAGGGGTTAGAACGGAAACTTTAATGCTTGTTATACGAGAATCGCCCCCCCCCCCCCTAAATCGTACAAAATTTGGCACGAACACTTGGTACGATCTAATACCGCGGTGAAAGGATCGAAAATGATTCACACGTTCTCGGTGAAACTGACGATTCGAATGGAGGCTTCGTTTCGTTCCGGACGGTCTCGAGCACAGGAAGACACCATAGAGGATCCCGTGGGCGCGCAAAAAACGCTTTATGGGGCTGTGGGCATGTGGCGAAACCCATGCAGGTATTTCCTTGGGTTTCGGGGCCCTCTTTTCCGTCCGTGCGGCGAAAGGGAGGGTTCTCGGTCCTCATGAGACCATTCGATGTGGGCGTGCGCTAATAACTTGAATTAAACTCGTTTCGTCAAGTCGTGCCACGGCCCGAAACCGTGTATCCTGGCGGCCGTTGTGCCACCGTCGACGGAAGAGAAGCATTACGCTCGGAATTCTTCTCTGAATCGACCTTCCTGCGAGCTGATTGCGTTATTATAATTCCGTCGACGCGGCCTCGGCGATCGTTGAAATCCCGTTGGACATTTTCGATGGTCGATTATCGCGATCGAGTTTGCACAAAGTACACAGGCGAGTTTCGATACGACCGCCATTTTAGCCGTAGTCGGGCAAATTTTTATTCGCGAACTACGAATAACATTCCCAGACTCGTTCGTAAACTAACTCTTGCCCATTAAAAAAATACGTCGTCGATTCTAATTTACAAATAAATTTACGAATAAAATTTGCTTTGCTCTAGCGAAAATATAATTTTCAGCGAAGGACGAAAGAAAGTTTAAATGGTAAATTATGGAAGAAAACATCATAATTCCGAGGAACAAAAAGTTGAAGTTGTCGTGTTATATCCACAAGGTCTACTACTAATTAATATATATTTACATATATTCGACAAGGAATTTTACTTACTTCAGTGCTTGAAGTTATTTTAGACCTCCATGAATTTTGTCGGATCGAATTAATTAGAATTTTAATGCGCGATGAAGTCACGACAGGGAAAGATTAATGTTCTTCGTAAGAAAGAAAATATTTCTAGTGGGCACTTTTCAACATCACATTTATATGCAGATTTAATCTGTTAACGCGTTGCATAGAATCGTGAAAAATTAAAAATGGTAATTATATATTAAATAATATGTAATAATACATAATTTATTATTTCTAACATAACGTGACAACGTTCAGACTGAAACGTTCAGGTCAGAACCACTTATGGTCTCGCCAAGGGAAATATTTATATTTAACCAAGTTTATTTTAATTTTTTGCGAGAGAATGTCGCGAAACTTCTTCGATCCCTAAAAAATTCTTGCATAAAATTTCTATCTATATTCCCGTTATTTCGTTTACATAATTCATTCATTCTCATTCCCCGACCATAACTTTACATGCTGTTTACTGATTTATCTCGCGGTGTACGTAGAATCGAAACAGAAAGTTGCGAACGTCTGCTTTAAAAACATTGCGAGGCAGATAGAAATTTTGCAACAGAAAGATGACTCGAGACTTTTTAAATTGGATCTCTTTATTTTGTTTTTAAATCGACGAACATCGCGAGATAAATTCGATCGTTTCGTCGAATTGTGCCAATCGAATACTTTCGATGAATCTTTTCTCTTCTCTTGTGTTTCAGGACTGTTGAAGTGCCATTGCGACATTTGCACGGAAACCAATCACACGTGCGAAACCGATGGCTATTGTTTTGCTAGCACCAGTTTGGAGAATAATGAGATCACATACGCTCGAAGGTAACGTACATGCATGAGTAGAGTTCGTTGTGAGAGAGTAATTTCAACTGACCAAAAATTCTTTTCATCGTCGATTCGTCGTACCACGCACGGTACAACTTGGAACGTTTAGAAAATTTGCAGCGTGCAATTTTTGCAAAATATTCCGACGATCGTGTATTTATCGAATTCGCACGATACCATTGATGGACGTGGAAATTTTTACTTTGATATTCCTATCTATGAATATATTGTACAGTAATTTTCGTAACGCTATATTAACGACGTGCAACGAACAGTAATAAATTTCCATTTTAATACACACGTCCGTGAAACTGAAGCAACGTTTGCTTACCGCGATCGCGTTATCTTGAATAAAAGTAATATCGGTGCACGATTATCGCACGAGGAAACAAATAATGTATTCTCGCTTCGAGTACACTGTAAGAACGATGTTTCACTTTAATTTCCGCGTTGATTATTAGACGTTACTGGGAATTTATAAATTATCTACGGAACAATAAAACGAGCGATCAACGGGCACGGCAGCGACATTTCTTTTTATCGTTTCTTCGCGGGATTTAAAAAATATTACCGATAAAAGTTATCGTTATTACATCATTTCGACGCTGTTTAAAATTATGCGCTTATCAAGTCGCGAATAACTCCGGATAGATTGTCCGAATATTTCGAGTAGTTCAATTATAAATGGTTTTCAATGATTATTTTGAGTAGCTCGAAAAAGTTTCCCTAATACTAATTTAGGTAATGTAACTTAATAACATTTTGTCAATATTTGCCAATATTGCTAGACATAAAAATTTATCGTAGACCAAAGTATAACTTAAAAATGTATATTTACAATTACAATTTTTTGAATTCGTTAAGAGAAATTTACACGACTTTGAGTCGCCTATATAGTTTTTTCTATTCATGACCTTTTCAAGTTACGGTCAATTTAGCTTTTATAAACGGATCTACATAATTTTTGTTGCATATTTATTAGAGGTCGTCTGCAATCAAAATGATATTTTAAATAATGAGGGGGAAAAATTGCACCGACATTTTTCGAGCTACTCGACGTATCAGCCGAATATTCGAATACTCGGACAGGACTAATTCCCACCGCTTCGATCGCGTTCACCACGAAAGGAAGTTCAACAGTCACGTTCTGTTACCGATCGATTCCCTCGTTGTAGTTTCCAGGAACGTTTAGCTGCTTTTTTTCAGTTGGCCCTGCGAGGCATAATTAGCGCCTGTTTCGGGAGTTTCGACGGAAACGAATTATTGTTGTCGGCCAGTGGTCGCGTTGGTAACGCCTTACGACGACGTTTTCAGATTTCTTGGGACTGCGAACGAAACAGATGTCGAGAAACATTGTGAGAACCACCTCGATTCCCTATTACAAAACGAATTTGAGTGTCTTTCATTTTTCTTCTGTTTTCGATAAACGCGTGGGGGTAGCCACAAATTTGAAACACACGCAGTGGAAAAGTTACGTAGTTTAGCGATATTCGTGGGAATTTACGAGCAGATAATTCCCTCGTTTATTCGTTAGAATAAAGCATTGTGAGATTTTGGTATTGCGATCGTCGATGGACGATCGTTAATTGATTCCGTTCTCGATGCGACCAACGAAAAGATTCCGATAAAATTGGACAAAGTTCAAAAAGTTCGAAAAGTTATTATCGATAGTAACAAAGGATATAAGGGAGAAGATAGTAATAATCTCGAGCTTCGATTCTACAAACGACGAAACTTTCCTTTCCGTTAAAGAGTACCTCGTCTGATAGTAGCGTTCGAGTCGATATTAAGTTGTTTTCGACGTTATTAACGAAACTAAATGCCATTCGATAACTTTTTAAAAACTGTTCGAATCTATAATTAACTATCGTTAAAAGAAAAAGAAAGAAATTGTAGCTTTTGTCGAGTCGACAAAAGTTGTAGAATTTGAAGTTCGTTAATTTGTATAAACTTAATTTTGTTTTTTTAGATACGCTGAATTCTTTTCAATATTTTTTGTATCGTTTTTGAGTGCATTGCAGCTCGAATGGGCTTTTCAATGACTGCTGTTCGGGGCACATATAAGAAGCACGATACGTTACGCGGTTTCGAAATCGACCGAGACGATATGCGACAGTCTGAGGTCGCAGACGTGCGGACGGGGCCTAAATGTTTAATGCGCCAGACGGATAATTTGGATAATTCAGCCGGAGATCGTATCGAAAATAGCACGACCGAGATTATTTGATTGGTCGAGACGTGAAAGCGGTACGAGATAATTTCCTGCTATCGAATGATTACGACGTGATGCGATTAAACCGCGAATCGCGTTGAATTTTCCTCTGTCTTCGTTTTTCTTATACCGTATCTTTAAATATTTATTTGTGAATTTATTATGGCCAGTGTTATCCATTCTATTTCAGTTCTGCGCGCTGTGCTCAGTTCTGGTAAATCGGCGCTAAAATGTTGGCTTGCGAAAGAATGTGTACCGATTATACTGTCCAACAGATTTTATCCTTTTTCTGTTTTTTGATTTTTAGCAAAAATTTTGTTAGAAATTTGTATCCAAATAAGAATTTTATTTCTGGCGAATCAGTAGGATTGACGGAAATTTTCAATAAATATTAAATATAATACGACAATCACACGAATTTCGCAATTGCATAATATTTTAGAAAAAAGATGGTCTCTACACTTGTACGAATAATTTTTAGATACAAGTTCAAGAAACAGGAACTATTGGGTCACTGTAGGGATTCTTGTGGACTCTAACAAATTTCAAAGTTCTGTCATAACATAATACAAAGGATTCGTAGATGCTTTAACACCTTGGAATATTTATGTTCTTTACGTATTAAGTGCTCCGATGTTGGCTATATTCTATAATAGAAAGAAGTACAGTCTTAACGAGTTTTAACTTGGATTAATCGATGGTTGGAATATTAATTATCGTTTGTTTAGAAGTTTAGATAAGTATAGTATAAAATCTAGTAAGTACATTCGAACGATTTACAGAATCTAAAAACAGACTATCAGAGAGATTAAAAGATGAAGTTTTTGTTACTTTGAAGAACGCTGAAGTGGTCGAACTGGGAAAATATACGATTAAAAGGATTTTAGGCTAATTTGTATCTTATTCGAAACAGTGTCGTTTAACGTACGACCTAATAAATAGTGTTGTTGCAGTATTAGATTCGAAACGCTAACAGTTGTAGCTATTTGTGTCTTACAAATTCGTATATTTCGTTTATAGTTCAGTGCCATGGAGGTTATTAATCAGACAGTAATTTGTACGTTTAGCCCTCATGATTCTTGGATTAGTGAGCTTTATGAGTTTACAACTTGCGGGACCAGCTGTAGAGACATGCGGAATTTCTGCGAGTGGCACTTGAGAAACGGTCTTGTATCCGAGGGTGCTCGTTAATCGAGGACGGTCACTTTGCTAGAACCGATCAAATGCTTCGGTCAATTAAATATCGTGACCATTGGCCTCTCTAAATCAATAATTTCAAAATTTATCCGCGTCTTTCGCGTCCAAGCAATCGTATTGACGTTGCAATCTTTATCGCTTCCGAGAAAATTTATTCTGAAACTACGGTTTCAATGTTTAAAACAAATTTATTCAAAAGAAAAACATCGAAGGAAACGATCCAGAAACTGATAGAATCTTTGCAAGACAACGTTAGCCACTATCGAAGCTAAACGAATGCGTATTAAATATCAGATACAACGTAAACTTAGATAATCGTAAGATTTCTGCTGTGATTGTAAATGTACAAATATTTTTTTTGGCTGATGAATTCTTGTATTATTAATAGACTGCGGACGTTTATGCATTCATGGAAAATTTAATTCTCAAAAAAACTACAAAAATACTTAAAGTAAGATACGAATTATTAGGGTCAGTTACCTTAATATGGAATACTTTTATTTAACTTTTATAAAAACTTAAATATTATGAATTTATAGGAAATTTTATGCTCTTTTGTTTGGTAATAGTCAAATTTAAAATATAATAACGGTTTAGCAAATGTTTTCTTTTTCTACTGAGGTCCTCATTTTCCATGTTAGGCTCATAGTGCTATATTTATATTTGAAGAAATGATCGAGTTAATACAAAGCTGATGCACTTATCTTATTATAGTATATAATATTAGGTGAAAGATCACGTTGCAAAAATTCAGACTACGATATTTTTTTGAATATTCTTTTACGAACGTTGGAATTCGGGCATATGCACGCTAGTTGCAATAAATGAAAATCGTAATCGATGAAAAAATCACAATTCTTTAATATTGTGGTGTTCCAAATAAAAAATGTATTCAATATTTAGGGATTGAGACAATCCCCTACAAAGCTTACATTTCGTTAATTCTATTAATAAGAATATGAATTTGCATAAAGATCTGCAGTCTAATTATTAAAAATTCTTCGTACACGAGTTACCTACATGATAGACTATTAATCGAAACATAAATTTGTGTGTACTCGTTCGTACAAACTTGTTACAAAAAGAACTAGGCGTAGGAAAGTATTCGTTACAAGTAAAGTCTAAATTGATAAGAGATCCGCAAGAGTCGCGTCGACGACCCAACACTTTGAGCGTCAATTTACCGAATAATTGCCCACGATAGCCCCTCGTAGTCACTTCGACGAATAAAATCCGAACGTTATCGCGTGCAATTAGCCCGCGGACGGGCGATTAGACGCGTTTTGACGAACGACGCCGCGAGTCTGGCGAAATTAAACGTGGCATTGTGATGTTGTGAAAGGTGCCTCGACCGAAAGCAATGGCTCCCGCCGGAAGAACCCCTGTTCTGCAACAGTAAGCCGGGTATCTATCGGTCCAGGATCTGCTGCGATAAAGACTTCTGCAACCTGAATTTAGATCCGGTCTTATTGTCTTCCGACTCGCCTGAATTATCCTCAGGTATTCTTCTGCTGTCCGACCAGCGGCACAGAGCCCATCCACCTACGTGTTCTTTTGTCTAACACGTTTTCTTTTTCTTTTTCTTTACGTTTCTTCCATCTGTTTCTTTTTTTTTTCTCTGTCGTTTTTACTGTATTGTCGCGAGAGAGATTTCGCCGAGAGATCATAACATTCACGAGACTGGTGGCGAGCGTGGTGCTGTGTAACGCAAGCGACACACTAATCCGCGGAGAAGCCCGGTCGGAAGGCATGCGCAGAATTCCCATGGTGCGAGTTTTATAAATCGATGCAGGCGAAATTGCAAAATGATTCGCGTAATGTTCGTTTTGGGTGTGGTTTACCGGCTGGCGGGTACATACCGCCGCGTAACCGCGATCTTTTCCGACCTCGACGTGTTTGGACCCCGAAAAAGGTTTGTAACTAAAACGCTACCCGGGGCTGGCGGGTTCTTTTCTAACGCAAACCCTTCACCGTGGACACTAAATTCTGCCACGTGACCGCGCGGAATAGAAATCTCGTCCGTGTCGTTCGGTGATATTGTTTAACATTCGACCTGGAAGTTCCCGCTCGCTTTTCATTACGATCTTCGATCTTCGCGTACTCTGCTTTCTATTTGTCGTACGATTTATAGGAATACAGGTCCGTTTATAAAAGGGTTTCCAATAAGAGCGAATTTGAATCGAAATCAAAACTGTGAAAGATAATTTAGTGTTCGTTGTTTTGTTTCGATTTAACGCGCTGACTGCCACTCGAAACTAGCGTACAATTTTCTTTATTATTCAATCTTGAGAATTAATTTTTTTAGCTCACTAGTGGTAGAATCTTGTCATCCATATGTGGGTAACGTGGCAGTCAATGTGTTAAACGATGAACCTAATTTTCGACGACTTCGGCGCATAAATTAGATTGTATCTCACCGATAATGCGTATGATGGTTGCTGCATTTCTCGAAATAATCTTATCATTGGACTTCGATCTCGAAGAAGCGTTTCAACATTGTCACGTCTCAGACAACAACAAAAAATAAAATCATCGAACGTGGTAATATTCACCAATAACAAGTTACATCTTCGTCTTGAATAAACTTGATTCAGGATTAGAAATAATTTTGCTTATCGACATCCATCCAAAAGCTTCATTTGTTTTGGTAAAGTCAGGGTCAGAGTCCAATCAGAAAATGGTCAGCAGGCTTCGATTCTCGAGTTAACCCTCTATGAGCCCGTGTAATTTTCAGGTCATATGCTAATATATGGATATTTTACCAAATAATTTTAATTTTTTCACAATGTGACGTATACGTCTTAATTATATAATGTCTCTAAGTGAACCAATAATAATATTAATGACGGTTGACAGGACCATGAACCTGAAATATCAAAGTAAATACCTTGCAAGTTTATATTTAAGAAAAACATTCGGCCCATAGAGGGTTAACTGGATCTTGTAAAGATGAAGACCCGAGTCTTTACGCAGCATTCGCCGCACAGAAGTCTGAGGAATGCCTAATTCTTGAGAACGTTGTGAAATCGATAAATTTGAATTCTCAGCAACACTTTCCCTCGCAGTAGCAATATTCTCTTTGCTTCTTGCGACGCGTTGGAATGCGTCGAACAACCGAATCCGTGTCTTCGAATTTTTCCACCGAACGACGAATTGCGAGTTCTGTTGACCATAAATCGAACGAACCGCGTGAAACGTTGTCCGAATTAAACGAGAATTTTGATAATAAATTTCGATAATTTCAACGCGTTGAGCAACCGTGTATCTCTGCTGAATACAAATGTTATAACGTGAGTCGAAAGCTCTATCGCTCTTATTGGAAAACCCTATACAATGGATGAGTCGTGTACGAGTTAAACGACTGGATGCATTTAATTTTTCTATTTTGTTTTCATAGCTTCATTTTTATATTTAAGATTCATACATTGTATGATAAATCAAAAAGTATTTTGTCTTACTAATTCTATCAATTTTTCGGCTTCTATTCACTTTGTTCATTCTTCGATAACAGTATGTATTAAAAATGAATTTCTGTAAGCAAGGAAACAATAAACGTATTTACGTCGTCCCATAAGTTCGTGTCGAACTTATTCTTCTTAACAGTAGAATTACCGACACTTATGGTGTATTTATTTGAACCAAAGAAAGTACAGTATATTTTCAAAAATCCAGGCGAGTAAATTTTTTACAATCTTTATTAGAAATTATAAATGGATAACTTTGATTGTGTTTGGTAGTTCCAGTGTCAAATTCATTTTTAATTTAAACAAATGCATTTTTGATCAATTCGTTTGTAAAATGAAATTCACTATAAAAAATATAAAATTCATTCGTGCACATTATTCCAATATTTTTAATACTTTGCGACGTTTGAGCAAATACGTTTTACAGCCACTATTTTGAGGGTGGATTTCACCCCTATATCATGAACGATGAAAGCAAATAAGTGTCATATATTTTTGGTCGGCCCAGTGTGCAAATTTCATCGAAATTAGTGGTCGATATATGGTCGATATTCTGTTTTAAGTTACGAATTTTATCCCTTGTTGATTCAAGAAAGTCACGCGGCACGAACTTATGGGACGACTTGATAATTTTCATAACTCCCCAAAAATGAAGGTAAATATTCTCTAACTGGTATAAAACAGTCGAAAACCCAAATAAACGACATTAGAGGTACAAGGAAGTCTTGGAAGAGGTTCTTCTTACAACACGTTACGAATTCGTGAAAAGGCGACGCGTTATCGAATGCGCGCGGAGAATGTTCGAAGCGCTCGTAAACTCGAGGCTGTAAGTGAACGGAAGCACAAGAAATGGTCGGTGAGTTTTAAAAATAGTTATCTCGAAAGCGAAGAAAAGCGAGCAGAACTTTCCAATCCGATGCTCGATCCAACGTTATCGCGGATTAACTTGATCGCGTCAACTTTTACGGTAATTCGCGCCATGAATTCGTTTTTAATTTTTTTTTTTTACCAACGGTTTAATAAATTTTCTTATTTTTCGGTCCTGTCGTCGCGGGGTGAAGTCGTTTACACGGATATATTTCTATTCGGGCGCTCGCTGCGTGCACACGACATGCACACACGTTCGAAAGCTGCACACGGACACGCGAATTTAAGCTCGCGCATACGTTCACTCCTTATAACTAACCGTGAAAACAGGCGTAATAACGAACTTCCTAACGAGATCATTAACTGCATTCCTTGCGGTAGTCAAGTATCGTAGGTACTCGTGTTTGTTTTTTTTTTCTTTTTATTTTTTTTTATTTTTCTCTGGCTGTTTTGCATTCGCCTCTTCTAATTTGCACAAGGTGTTCTCTACCGGCCACGTGTTCCGTTCGTTAGGTCAGTCGAGCCTCGACGGGGTCTGCGTCCGATTAAAGTTTTGGTATTCCTTCTCTCTTTCTCTCTGTACCATTCGAAGCTCGCGTTTCTCTTGTGCTTCGTATTTTACGTTGATTAATGTTCGCCGATCGGACAGCGCGAATCGTGAGCAGAGACGTTCGAGTACTTCGAGAAAGCAAGTCGAGCTTTAGATTGCGGTTACATTGATAGCACAGAGTTTGGCTAATTTTATTCGTGTACAACGAATAGAAATTCGTTGCAAATTAGTGTTTGCCTGCACGTCGGAAAAATCCGTTAACAAATTCTAATTTATGAACGGAACGTAAACGGAACTGGCCTTGGTCAGTTTACGAACGAATCTAACATTTTTATTCATTATTCGTGAATAAAATTTGCCCAACTCTTTTTCAGATTTCCAGTCCTCGCGAAATCGTTCGCGGTATAACTAAAGAAGAAATTCGAGTAAATTTTACTTGATACCTTCGAACACAAAAGCATCTTTCGAACGAGACCAGATTTAAATTGCAATGGCCAATGAGTATGAATAAAAAAATTGTTTCATAAACGTGTATTGTAATAATTTAATTAATATTTTGCACGCTTGATCTTCGCTTTAATTAAACGTTCTAGACATACTTTTTTTCAGTGTCTCGAATACTTCCATTATTTTTGCCGTGGTTTAACTAATTTTTTGATAAGTCTTATCTATGGAATTAATGTCAGGACTGTTTCTGGGCTACAGGAATGCATTAACATAATTTTCATTTAAAAATTCCAAACTTGAACTGTGTGCAAAATATGGTCACATTGAAACCACTTTTTGTCAGAACATATTAGACATTATGGGAATCTAAAAAAATTCATCTAGTAATTAATAAAATATTGGCGCATACAAAACTTCAATTTCACCAGTGATTTATTATACATTCTCAATAAATAAAGCTTATTTGCGAAGCTGTATAAATGCGTCCGTAAATTACACTCTAGATTTACTACGTTTATCTTTTCATTTAGTTGATAAAATGTAGACATGACAAATTGTCTGAACTTCGAATGTCGCGCAATATTTGATAAGAATTACAATAATTCTAATTTCATGCGCGATACCAAGGACTAAAAATATCTGTAATTCGTTCTCCTACCGCACGAGAGCCGGAACTATCGTTATCTATTTTATATAAATTCTGTTATGACACTAGAATTATTCATATCAGAGTTCCTGTACTTTGGAAATCAGAATTTATAAAAACTTTTATTCGATCGACATTTGCTTTCGAATAACGTGGTGCACTGTATACATTAAAATCTAACTTTAATTCGTAAATGATTAATGTGTTAATGTGTATATGAATCAAAGTCAATATGTTATACCTCATTATAGTTACGTAAATTTGTTTTCACATTTCTTGCTATTGTTCTTCATGGAAAAGTATAAAATAGTTTATTCATACTCACTGATCGTTACAGTTTGAGTCTGGTTTCATAAAAAAAGCGTTTAAATCGAGATTTATTATGCATTTTAAAATATTAGATTAACCTACCAGAACTCGAAGCAATGTTTAAAACGTACGGATTTTTTAGACTTCCAAGAAGATTATATCTATAATATAGTACAATAATCTATCGAGAAAGCAGTCTTCTTAAATTTTTGGTTCGCTACTGTATCTACGGTTAGTTTTACAGTTTCGCTCGCGAAATTTCGATTTCAAAAATACTCGCGAAATTGTTTTGAATAGCGGAATAAAAAGAAAAAAAACGAGAAAAAGATTGGCGCAAACGGCACGACGTCTGAACAGTGACGTAAATATTCTCGGGGCTTGGAATCGTATGCGCGTTTTATGCGTATGAAATTGAACTTTATGGCAGGTGCGAACGCGTAGTTGGTAGTTAGGGTAAACTGCACGTAACGAAGTGTTACGCGCATCCGGAGAGAGGCGAAAACGTAACGTTATTCAATTATGAGTTTGTTCCTCCTCCGACCTTGGGTGTTCTTTAACGCGGGTTCTAACGACGTTTATGAGAGCGCCCGTTATCTTTTCGCGGTATAATTACACGTTTCGACGAATGTCAGTTTCTTGGCAGAAGAAGATTACGCGGCGCGAGAATTCGTAATTAATTCCGCAAATTGGCGAACACTATCGAGGATTCGTGAACGAGATACTATTTCGCGTTTCCCTTTATATCGTTCGGTTTTTATTTCTCATTTTATCGCTACATTTTTCGCGTTTTGCTTTTTCTATTTCGGGAAGAATTCGTGTTTTGGCGAACGTGGCCTATATACGCTTTTTAGCACGTCAGTTTCGTAATCCACGATACGCAAATTCGATTATTTTCACTTGCACTTAGAACGTTTGTCTCTGTATTCGTAATGACTCTTATAAAAACACGGGAGAAAATATCGTAAAAATATATTAATGCTTTTTAAGCGCGAAACAAGCGTTAATTACGTTTTAAGTGAGAAAATAATATATTGTTATTAGACAACAGTATCGAACGAACGTGCTAAACGACTGATACATAATTTGTTGGCGTATTTGCAATTCCAATAAAAACTGAACACTAAAAGATATTGCGTCAGAGAGTTTACAGGTATCGGCGTGCTAAAAGCGTCTTTCCAGGCTTAAGTAGAAAGCCCGGGTTTCTTTAAAATTGAATTTAACAATGAATTCCTCGCGTTCGGTATTTCAAGACTCGTCACGAACACCCACGTTCGTCCGAGGCAAAGAAAAAAGAAAGTTTTCTTTCGCCGAACAAAGTAATTAACTGATTACGTTGGATCATTATCCGTTTCGTGACGTGTACGCGCGTAAATGTACTCCCGCACGCGAGTCGGAGATCAATCTGAATTTTCTGGGTTATAAAACTGTTAATTATCAGACCTTGTTTCTCTCCTTTGATTCATCCGTTTCCTTTTTTCCTTTCGCGCCCCGAGTTCCATGCAGCAATGGTCCTTCATTGTGACGCGTTGCGCGTGGAAATTGATCATCGATCGGACGCATACCCCTTGCAGCTCGATTCGAGAGGACGCAGGAGGGTGCGTCGTAACTCGAGGATGCTATATCGAGGGTGATTTCAAGACAAAAAGGATTAACAAGAAAAAAAAACAAGCAAAATCTTTTACGTTTGGGTGAAAACTTGTAGGATTCGTTCTCTTTTCGGGTTCGACATTTTTTAACGAACCAATGCGTCATTAGTTGCAGTAATTATTGTAATCCTTCGATTCGTAACGTCTGTTTTAAAGAGAGGAATACTTTATGCAGCACAAAAATGGCTGTAAAAAGATATTTTGGTCATATCTTTTGCTGTTTCTGTAGGTTTGATTTAAACGCATGCACTCAATTATTGTTTCAGGCTATCTAGATTCGAAAAAATTGTTTGGTTTGAAAGGAAAATTGTGGGATCACCGATTTTATTCGAACTTTTTCTGATAATTCTAGATCGAAAATAAGCTGATAATTTACTCATTTTTGCTGTGAAATTACCAGAAAAACGGGTGTAACTTCTTGTAAGAGTATGATTTAATCATTACTTTAGAAGATTATAGGGCCACTTTTATCTATTTTAAACGAGGTTGTATATTTTTATTAAATTTGCAGTTCTAGGACATAATCAGTGAGATACATTCCAATCTGTCGTTTTTTAAATTTTAACCGCTATTACACAACTCACTGATATTTTGTGTCATTCTGGTTTTTAAGAGGAAGTCACTGTTCCAGCTCGAAAGCAATATAGCAGAGTTATTCTTTAAAATCAAGTTATTTTTCTCAAAGACAGTACTTTCGAGCTTTCGAAGTCTTCGACGCTTTCCTAACATTCGAATCCAACGGAAGCTAACGAGAAACGTAACGATGCGCGTTTACACGCTGCTGCTTGATTACATATACCCATTACGAGATATTTCATAGGAACGGTTTAGGAAAATTGATATCGATCGTATAAAACAATAATGTTACTGCGTAGTTGAGGCAGTGTTTCATATACTATTACGAAACCGCAATCAAGTTCTCTGATTCGAACCAAACAACTGTCTCGTATTTTCAATGCTCCAAGAAGTAATTGAACGTATGCATTTAAACCGGATATACCGCAGAACGAACGCACAGGCGATCGTCAAACATTTCGCGATAGCGCGTCGATCTATCGCGCATGCGCGTACGAATTACGGCACGTTGTGGATCACCTTGAAGCGTGACCCGCGCCAAGTCCGCGATTTTCTCACACTTGCATATCGTTTGGCCTTTTTATCGCCTCTTCTTTATATTTTTGTGACAATTTGATTTCATATCGCATATACATATAGTATACAAATTGATCTCCGTTTGAACGAGACTAACTAACATCTCACTGCATCTGCAATGATGATCGTTTGCTCCTAACTACCATTGTTTTTGTTCTACTGTTTTAGTTTTTTCTTTTCTTTTTTTTTTTCTTTTGTTCATTTTCACTTTGGTGTGACGAGTTCGATTTGTTACATTGTGCCTGCTTTAATTTAGCCGGACGCCTCGAAGATTTCTCCGCTCCTTGCGAGAACAATTAAGGGATAAATAATTATAAGACGGACAAAAGATATCGTACACCCTTCGACGTAACGTTTACTCCTTTTTCTCTCCTGTTCTCTTGGTCTCCTTTCTATGCTCGATCCGCCCATCGCATCGAGAGAAATAGCGGGATTTCAGGAACGACGATCTGCTACGACTGGCTACCCCCACTGTCAGGTATCGCAAACGTGTGTTGAGTTGCACGGTGTTGAACATATTTTTTTCTCTCTCCCTTCTATACATACATTTTTTTTTTTTTTTATTTTTTAGTTTTTAACAGCTCTTCCGTTTATACTCCCCTCCTGCTCCGTTTTGAGTTTATTGATTTCTTTACCATTCGTTTTCTTTTTCTAAAGTTTGTTGAAGTTTGTTTAGCGATCCCATACGCGTCAGCATCCACGTGTTAACTGTGGTGCGAAATAATCAACGTGTTCTCGAGTGTGCGTCACTTTTACGAGACGCCGATTCCGTGGTACCGTCGACTAACGAGCAGAGAGTCGTCGTTTAAGTGTATATGTATAATTCGAAGCCGGTTATGCACCTTATTTTTCGCGAAGTGTCTGAGAAAACTGCTCGCCGCGTTACCACGGGATACAGATAAGACTCGATCCGAGTATATAGGAAACGAAGACAAGTTTTGTAGGGCGATAACGTTTCCTAGATCTATCATTTTTAAGCATTGCATGAAATGCCACCGGTCAACTTGAGATGTAATACTCGAAGAGAAAGGAGGATACAAGTAATATTGTGGATAAAATTTTTTCTAATTTTTTATATTATATTTAGGTGACTTGTATTCCGGTTCTGAAAAGTAGGTAAAGGATGTACGAGTCTAAGAACTGGAATACTTCCGATATTGATTTTAAACATTGTTTAAAACTCGTGTAATGCGCTCGTAAGTTTTTCTTTCGCTATTTATAGCTTCTAGGATTCACCGGTACATTTTTAGTAAATGAAATGCCGATGTTTTTATAAATTGTGATTGTGATTGTGGGAGTTTTGGGAGTGATTAAAGTTTTACTTGCATATCCCATCCAATGTAGGAATTGACGCGCAAATTTCAATTGAAAATTATTGTAGATTCAAATCACGCGTTTAATTCAGTACGTCGTACAATATCAATCTTGTACAGAATTTTTTTTTATGAATAAAATTACGTTTCTCGAAAAATGGATATTTTTAGAGAGTGACTTAATTGTTTTCAACTTCTTTTCGCTTTTATCGTTACGCAACACTCGCTATCGCTAATTTTTCGACTCTAATCAAAGTGTTATTATTCTAAAAATAGTATAGATTTCCTTGTTTCTTCTTGATTATTTTGCAACCTCTTGACGCCGAGCGTAACACCCACAAATCGCGAACGTATCAATTAAACTGTTACGATAGCGGTAATAAATAAATATTAGGGTTATAAAAATTACATTTTGCGCCACGTTTTTGCAAGGATTCTCCAACCGAGAATCTTACAATACAGTTCACGATAGCTTCTTGCAACTCTCTTACTTTGTTTCGTAGAAAATGCATATTTTATTTTCTTAAACTTATCTCTGATTAAAATTGATAAGGTTATCGGATAGATTTTCGTAGGTAGCTGTCCTTTCTCGCGTCCAAACTATTAACAAATATACGAAGCGTGCACACGTTTAAATTTACATATTACAGTGAATAAATATAAAAGAAAAGCGTTCGTTCGTCGATATTGTATCCTTCTGCGAATGAAATTGGTAAGCTCAAATTACCGCGAAGGTGACGTTAAACGTCGCTCGCGATCATTACTCTTTGACCATAACCCCCGGAGTGCCCTAACCGCGATTCCAAAGCACGTCCATCCCCCGACGTTACGTTGGTTTGACTCTATTTTCTGAAACTGGTGCAAACTCGGCTTGAAGGTGCGTGAATAAACAGCTGTCGTCGTCGCAGCCCGAGCCGCTCATCTTCTGCATGACGAGCGACTCGCGAAACACGACCTTTGTCATCGAGTGCTGCAAAGAGGATTTTTGCAATCGGGATCTGAAACCTCAGCTGCACCCTCGCAACAAAGAAGGTACAGTCCATCGACCTGGAAGTAGCGAAAACTCTGCAGGTGGCTCAGGCTTTTGCTGCAGCTCTCCCTCTCTCTGCCTCACTTTCTCTCTCTCTCTCTCTCTCTTTCTTTCCTCTATCATACTCTATCTCTTTCACTCTCTTTCTCTCACTTTATTCTCCTATTATTCTTATTATTTTAATAATCTTTCGATTTGTCATTCGATCCGAGAATGCTGTGTACATAGTTGCCCGGAGAGCGTCTCGTTTATCAAAGTAGCAATTAAATTTTCATGCTCCCGGCCCTCCACGTTTCTTCCGCCGTTGCTTTCTCTTTGATACAATTATTCCGCCATTACCGATTCAATCCGACGCGATTATTCCACGGGCGCTTCGACTTTTATGTACACCCCCGCCGTCGCATACGTACCGTGCTGTTCAATTGCGAGCAGGAACGATCGTTAACGATGTACCTTCTCGTACGCGCACGCACGGTCCCCGCACACTTTTGTTGCATATTTATTATGTCGATACGTACGCTGATCGCAAAACCGTTTCTTTCGTTTCCTTTACCGTGCAGAATTGTGTATTGTCTCTCGCGGCCTCCATTTATGTACGCTGCGTCTCGCTCTCGCACATCGCCGCCAAACCTGCTGACACGCTCTAGCTGTCTCTTTCTCGTTCTGTTACGCTCAACTCTGTTATTTATGTCCAGAATTCTATGCGTGTGCGTATACATATATACACGCATATCTATATATGTATGTGCACATTTTACAGAATGTCATAATGTACGCCCGCGTTCACATTGTAGTTCCGTGAGTAGAAAGCCACCGGGTGGCTGCACGATGCACATGCATACGCGCTGCATAATGCGCTGCTTGCACTCGCGAATCCGCGTTTCTCTCTGTTCTATTAAACGTGCCCGATAAAGCACAATATACTGGACCACGTCACCTCTCGTACAATCCATTCGCGTTGTACGCGGTCACGAGGATGCTCGTTGTCGTCCCGCGAAAGTTGGTCCATTCCGCTTTGGAGACTTCCTTTCGAACGACGGAAGCGCGAACAGGTTTAGTAGGTCTCGTTTAACGCGATATGATCGATAGTCCTGCACGGCCATATATACGGGGACGACGCGCAATGTTTACTCGATAGTTTCGTGAAATACATGCGCATTCTAACGACGCTTAATTTATTTAAATTTATTATAATCGTACACGAGAGACCGGCGCGCTCTTGTGCCTGAAAATTGGTACATATTTCGTTCGCGTTCCTTTTCTGGAATAGTATAGATAAATACAGGGGACTAGGAAGATATAATTCGTATTTCGAAAGTTTTTCTTTCCTTTTGCATATTTTAGTTAATCGAGAAAGATTGTATTTTATGAAAAAACTGTTTAATATGATGTTCGATCTTTTTTGGAACGTTCTTTTCTGGAGAACTTTTCTTTTTATTGTTATCTTGAAAATGAAAAGTAAAGTAACGAATTGCACAAGCACACTCAGTATTAATTTGAATAAATAATGCACACGTTCCAGCCCCTTGGAAAGCTTTCGTGAAAGTTCGTAATAACTAAGAAGTTGAAAGTTTACTATCGTTCCCCGCATATATGGTCGATATTCTTTTTATTTTTACATCTTCGAACCCGAAGTATTTATCACTTCCTTCTTTGTTCCCCTTTTATCGTCATCCTCTCTCACATTCTTTCGATGCAGTATAGCCGGTTACGTATAATGATTCTCTTATTTTGCTTAAATATGTTCGATGTGTCGCTTTTTGTATTTTGGGTTGCGAGTATTTTGAATAATTGATCAAGTTTGTGAAAGTATAATAGAAAAAGTAAAAGGTGTAATATCGACGATTTTGTTAAATAATTAAATGTTTGCGATAACGACGACGTCGCAAAAATATTGATTTATTATTTAAGATTAAGAACAGTACACATATTTGCCACCTATGGAGGTTCTTGTTACTTCAAGGTATTTTCCTCCTGTATTTATTTTTTTGCTTACAAGCGCTCGGGAACCGGAAGTTCTCCTGAGTGAACTTGGAAAGCACCGGTAGCATGTTGCCATATCTTTCCTCTCTGCACTCTCTAGCAAAAGTAGACACGTAGTGACATTGGTAAACAGATCCTTACGAAAAGGACCATCTTTTGTAAATATTTCCTTTCAATTTCTTTTCGAGAAAAAGTCTCACTTAGATACGCTCCGCCAACCCTTTTTTTTTTTTAGTCTTCCTTTTACATCCTACTGTATATAAATCCGATAGATTATACGTATTAACCCTTTCCTTTAGTCGTCGATAGTTGTAAAATATTCGAAGGGTCGGTGTCAGATATAAACACGACGTTAAACACGTGTTTTTGTTTTATGCATATTTTTCTAACGATTGTCAGCGATAGTAAAATTCATAGTGAGTGTTTACAGTCTATACGATCGATTATTGTCGAAACTTGAGAACATATTGAAGGGAACCAAACACAGATATCCACTTTGCTTTTTTGTAAAAATGGACTATTATACTTTTTATCCTGTTCTATAACGCTTTTACGACCGGGATCAACAACCTATTGTACACGATCGTAAATGCACCGTCTAGTGGTCATAAAAGTATACTTTGTCGACAAATTTAAACTACACGGTTTATTTGTATACGTATATTTGTGGAATAGGTAGATCGTAGATTTGTGAAAAATATAGTTTTCCGTATGTCAATAAGATCTCAAATTTTGCAGGAAATCGTATCAGCCATTTTCTGGAATGCTTGGTAGACTGAAACACGATCGAAACATTATGCATTTATTATCGATATTACTATTGCGGTTCAGTTAAATATTCAATGTAAATCGCGACTCAATTTACTGGTATTGAAAATTATTCCAAAGTGAATCTGTCCGCGGAACGCTTAAGATACATTAATTGCAAAGGTTTGTCTTTTAATCATTTTCATGCAATTAAAACGAATAGGAAGTTATCTTGCACCGACATTTCGATCGTACACTCAGCTGTAGCTATTATTATCTTCATTTCTGCACGCCCTTTCGATTTAATTTTTCTAGTTCCTTTGCTGTCGTGAATCTTCTCTCTTCAAAAGATTCGCGAAAGCAAAGAAATGCAATCAACTTGGTACACGACCGAGTTAATTGTTCTACCCTTGATTTAATGGGGAATTTACCTGCCGTCCACAGCTTACAAAACTCTGTATTATAGGTACTTTGTGTAACCGTCGTAGTTCTCATCAGGGATTAAAAAAAAATCTTATTTTCAGTAGCCAATTAAAAAGGTTAACATCGCCGATACTTCTAAATAGCGTATAAATATGTTGTGCTTAATGGTATCTTGTTGTACGGTTGTTTACAGAATAGATTACTTGTTAAAAGATCCGACGAGTCAGCATCGAGTGTTTTGATGATTTCACAAATGTCAAGTTCAAAGAGTCAATGTGTCAATATCTGTGCCAGTATTATTGTGTAAGCAATAACATATATTTAAAAGCGAAACGCGAACTTTTAATCAGTAATATTTATTTTCAATTATCCGGCGAACGAAGTTCACGGTTTCTTATATAAAGCTCGAGCTGATAATTTGTCGGACGAAAGCAACTATCGAGCGTCATAAAATAATTTCATCGGACGCGGTACGTTGCACCAAAGGGCCTCTCGTTCGTCATCGTAATTTTCAGTTGCGCCTGAAAAGGAAAAGACGAAACAATGTTCAATACGACGCGGTGTCCCTGAAGGGCTAGAGATAACGACGTTATAATATAGCACCTTAACAGCCAAATTACCCGTGAAAGAAAAAGTAAGTACCGGCCCGATCGCGGGTTATTAATGATTAATTCTCAAACTTATCTCGCCGTCTGTTATTCCGCGGCTGATGACCCTTGCTAATTTATAACCGCGTAATAAGAGTAATTTATCACGAACGCGACAAAGTGAAACGGAAGAATCGTCGACCAGCCGCGGTTATAATTTATTTACAATGCGCGTGGGCCCACGGCGACGCGTTTAAACGCGTATCGGGTCCGAAAAGTGAAAAGGAAAATGGCCACGTTCCGTCGACAAGGTACCGTTAAGATTCCCTAGGCTTGACTTTTTCCCCGGATTCGTGTCGCGTGCCTCCGTTCCAAAACGCGAACGAATCGCGAGAGGTCGGGTACAGCTTTTGGACGTGACCAGGACCGGGTATACATGACGTAAATTGTTCTCAGGTGTTACGATAAGGTGCACTTCTTCCCGGCGGCCGAGTACTCGGTCTGGTGCAGCACGAATAGCACGCTACGCGGTCCAGGTGACGTGGAGTACGTGGTCGCCTGCTGCGACCACGCCGACTACTGCAATCGCGAACTAAGGCCCTCTTTTCCCCCTCGCGAGACCAGAGGTGGGCCGTACTCTCGAATCACCGATTACCTCGGACGAGGTACAGCTTCCACGCACGCTGTGGTTCCTTCCAAGGTCGGTTTCCGCGAGATTTCCACGCGACGAAGCTGCGTTCTCGAAACGATTTCTTGAAAGAAACCGCGACTTCAACGCCCGGGTGGTTCTTAATCTCTTTGATCCTTTCGACGACGATTCTTTAAATGAACACGTGACTCGTAAGGGGGATCCCACTTGGAGCCAGCGAAGCGCGAAAGACAAAAGCTACAACAAAAGATTAAGGAGACTCGACGATATTCCTGTGTTAGTATCGCGTTTCACCTCCGTTGTACGAAAGATGAACAGGCTGCGATGTTCATTTTACGAACCGTTGCTTTAGAAAAGTGTTTCGAACACTTAACTACTGGGATAAGATGCGTAACAACTTTTTCAGTTATTTGCTGAAGAAAATTAGTATTTTTAAATATTACGATTCATTTTATAAGACGCATCTAGATCGAAATATTTCACATTTTGCGTCGGTCGTGAGGAGAGAAGAACTCAATTTGATATCGGGTCAGAAGCGTCAAGTTTATGGCACATTTAACCGCTTTGCAACCATGATATCTCGCAAGTCTTTTCACTAGGATCAGAGCTGAGAAAATTTTATTCTCGAATAACGAATAAAAATGTTAGATTCCCTCGTAAACCAGCTTTTGTCCACGTTGAACGTCGGTTTAAAAAATTTACTAATAATTCAAATTTTATGAATGAAACGTACATGTATATCGGAGTTTACGAATCAGTATTATATATCGAGTTAAAGTGACTTGGATTTCGGACTACAATTTTTTCCTTTCTTGCGTTATATTAACGATTTTAAAAGCTATAAACTATCGATTAAGAACCATCGTTTTAGCGCGAAGTCGATGAGTACTCCAATTTGACGTACAGTAGTGGTTTTAAAAAGAGGATCGGCAGTGTAAAATACTATTTTTTTAATATGTCGATTGCTCTGCGAAGTTTTTGCGTTTGTTTACTATGCCATGGATTGCAGGTGGATTCAAGAATTTATTTGTTTTTTTCTGTATCACATAACAAGTAATTTTTATGATATAATTTTGAGAACAAAGCTCTGATACGAACATGCTATAATAATTAGACGGAATCCTTATTGTATTCAATAGTCACCTGAAAGAAACATCCATGATGGGTGTTTTTAATTTTTATGAAACTTCACGAAAATAATCTTTTTTAATGGTGATAACTCAAGTGTAAGGATTGAAACTAGTCTAAAGGCGAGGTGTCACAGTTCCTAATAAATTATGTCGAGCTTGTTGATGGTACAATGTTTCATTTTAAATTCCATAAATAAATGGATAAACGAATGTATATTAAGACGATGATCGTTAAAATTTTACTTAAAGTTTCCAGGAAACACCTGCAACTCAAATGGCGTTGAACTTATACATGTATACAATTATATATGTATAATTTGTTGAATTCGCATTAAAGCGTGGAAACAGTAACCTGCACTTTCGACACCGAAAGGAGGAAAATCTGTTTCATACATATTAATCGAATTTCATAGGAACGATAATCCCCTTTCTGTAATATTTAATGTAAAAAGAAATTCCACGCGATTCTATGGAAGAATGTAACAACATACATTACTTCGTATTAATTTTTTCGAATAATTTGCGAAATCAGTGCATGAGAACGTGATCTTCGCATTGCGTAACACCGATGAGCAGAAATCTTCGCAATAACGACCTTGGAAAGACGCGCGCGATAAGAATGGAAATGAAAAATCGGGCTTTTGATCATCGACTTTCGATGCTTTATGTGAATTGTCTGGGCGATCATCTCTATCACACACATTTCTCTCTATCGATCCTTGTACACGTTGTCTTTGTTGATTTCGCTTATACCGAGCTGACAAAACCCGGGTAATGCGACGCGATTCGTTATTCGCGTCCCGTCGTCGCGCGACGCGCTCTTTCACAGCTGAAATTCGATATTTTATACCGTTATTGTACGAGGCCGCTGTTCTATTGCATAACTCGATGATACGTTCTGTTTACATTACGATAGCTCCGTCTTTTGTAAATGTATGGTGCAATTTATCTATATTTATTCGGCGTCTTTACAATTTTTTTAGCTGTCTGCTTACGATTTTACGGAATCGAACGCGTGACGAAACCGTTGCTTAACCGCGATAAGCGAAGATTCCAAAAGCGATAAGTTCTTTCGTGAACCTCGACGATTGCCTTTACTGACGGTGAAATATCATTTTATTAATCTCGAATTTCGGATATTTATCATCAAAATTTTTACCAAGATGTTTTAGAATTTAGAGTATTCGTAACCACAAAGTTATAATAATTCGATGCACAGATAATGCATAGTTATCGTCGATTTTTTCTCGATAACAAATATATAATATACAGAATGTTCGGCCATCCCTGGTAAAAATTTTAATGGGAGATTCTGGAGGCCAAAATAAGACGAAAATCAAGAATATCAATTTCTTGACTAAGGCTTCGTTAAATAGTTATTAACAAATTAAATTAAAAAATTTCAAATCATTCTGAAAAAATTATTTTTGATTGTGGGGGTCAATTACAATCATTTTTGGTGAATACACAAACCCCCGAAATCCTACCCAGTTTCGAGAAAAAAATTCATTACCGAAAATATAATGTCTGATCATGAATGAATGATTCCTCTGAAATTTCAAGTGTTTCAAATCGTTCTGGAAAAATTATTTTCGGTTGCAGAGGTCAATTACAATCATTTTTGGTCAATAGACATACCCCCGAATTCCTACGCATTTTCGAGAAAAAAATTCAGGAAGGTGGACTTTTTCGGCGAAATTGAAAAATTTCAAATCGTTCTAAAAAAATTATTTTTGGTTGCAGGGGTCAATTACAATCATTTTTGGTGAATAGACATACCCACGAAATCCTATTCAGTTTCGAGAAAAAAATTCGAGGTGTGAAATTTTTCGACAAAATTAAAAAATTTCAAATCGTTCTAAAAAAATTATTTTTGGTTGCAGGGGTCAATTACAATCATTTTTGGTCAATAGACATACCCCCGAAATCCTACCCACTTTCGAGAAAAAAATTCAGTAGGGGCGAAACTTTAAACGTTAATAACTTTTTAACGAAGCCTCCATCAACAAATTGGTATTCTTCATTTTTGTTCTATTTTGGCCTCTAGAATCTCCCATTTCAATTTCTCCCAGGGGTGGCCGAATTTACTATTTTCTCTACTTATCTTTTATTTGAACAAATATTTAAACAGTTTTTTGTTCTACACACTGAATCGTAGTAACTTTATATTTCTTATATTTAGAAAGGTTCGTTTCTTTTCATAATACTACACATTAAACATAAATATATTTACAGTAAATCGTCTCTAAGCTTCTTTACCGGATGAAATATGTTTTTATCGCGTGGTGTACGATTTTGATCGCACAACGATACGTCGCCTCGAACTCTGTACAATCGCGATGGTCGTTCGAGTATAAATAATCGTGCGTGCAAATCGGTTGGGTTCCAAGTTTGCCGGGTATCAAGATCGATTACGATTTCGAGCAATTAGAAACGTTATCGCGGGAATATCGTCGAAGCGTTTTATCATCGAAAGCCGTCCCCGCGAGAGCGACATGTTTCGACGTAAACGATGCTCGAATTAATCGTAGTCGCGTCAACGATATCGTGTCCGAATCGATTCGATGTATCGAACAACGTGTTTCTCTCGCCCCCTCTGTTCGTCGTTGCTCGATAAACTCGAGATATTCGCGTATTTTGCAGCCGATAGCAGGCTTTATCAGCGCGCGTAATATTTAAGAGCGGCGCAGAATTTCACGCGGGGAATGTAATTTCATGATGTCACAATCAGTCCAGAGGATTGTGTATCATCTGCATAGGTATGCAGAATAAGGGACAGAGCGGACCGAGCGGAGATAATATACGCCTTGTAAGCTGCTCACGGATAAGATAATACCAAATTTATACACTTGCACTCAGTAGTCGGATTCTATTTCGACGCAACCCGAAGACTCTTGATAAAATCGAGATGCCTACCGTTCGATCGGCGTTTCACAGACACAAATTTCCGCTCGATTATTATTTCTTTTCTTTTACCAAGCATTTGAAACTGCATACAGGTTTACAATGGCGGAGAAAAATAAATTTGTAATTTACATAAAGAAGGGAACAAAATTATCAAATTTCACTGTATCGATGAAGCCCAAAGAAACCTACAAATTTTATTTTCAAACAAAGGGATATAATAATTCTTTTAAACTTAAAAATTATAACAACGAGAAAGAGACGTAGTAAATCGTGTTTACCAAAAAAAAAAAATATAATAAACAAGGGAATATATTAATTTTTCTAAACTTAAAAAGTATAACAACGAGAAAGGGAGTAAATCATCTTTACCAAAAGAATTACATTTAAAAATAAACGCGAGCGTAAAGCGAAGCGCCAGATATTTCTAAAAAAATCTCGAAAGATCGCAAAATCGACCACCTTTCCTTTATTCCGTATCTTCCGTCGTTTCAGCGATCGGAATGCTTAAAAATACACAAAAAATTGGACTTTGAGCCTCAAGGTGAAGATAAATTTCGTGGCTCGTGGTTCCCAGGTGTAGAAACTGCAAGGCAAATCCGTACGGTCGCGACGCGTGTTTTCGTTGCATCGCGGATGTGACTAATTGCTTTTAAAAAACGCTTCGTCGAGCTATCGAACAGTTACGTAAAATCGTCCGTCGTTAACGTTGTGTATTTTATCTTTCCTCGCGATTCAGCGAAAAAAGTCGTTTGGCTTCTCGTCAGGTTTGCACAGGTTACGAGACGCGTTTCAAATACGAGCGGCGCGATAACGCGTCGACGCCGCGGTTGGATTTCGCCGTGTTCGTCGCGACGCTCGGTTCCTTGTTTCTCCGTGGCCGATACGGCGAATTTCAGAGAATGATCCAGCTCCTATCTGGAATATTTACGCTCGTGTTACTTTCCAGGCAGATTAAAAAGTGGGTTCGCGATCGCGTTGCTGCTTTATTCGAAGCGACTCGCGGTGGTTTCTATCTTTTATCTTTAAAAGGACAGAAATTTGCCAGTTTCTCGGGGCCTTAGAGACTCTGAAATACATAATTATTTACCCTGGAAACAACGGGAAAGTTACACAAAAGATATCAGCTTGCAAATGTGATGGTTTCGAACATATCCGAAAAATTATTATTCGAATTCTATGTATTTTCAACAATAGCGTATTGGTCACTTTTAATTCTGTTCAATAACGCATGTGCAAAATATTTTATTATGTTGAAAATGTACTTGGATCTTGATTAATACTGCGTTTAAATGGTCGATATTTTACTTGAAATTCAAAATTATTATATATAAATAAATTAAGAATACATAATTGAGGAAAATATAGTTCAACCAGAGAGCCTATTATGACCAAAATAAAGGAATGTTGTAACAATTATTTTCCATTTTATGCAATGTTTAAATGGTCGATATCCTACTTGAAATTCAAAATTATATATAAATAAATGTAAATTAAAAATACATAATTAGGGAAAATATAGTTCAACCAGAGAGTCTATTATAACAAAAATAAAGGGAAGTTGTAACAATTATTTCCCTACTATGTAATTCGTTTCTCTCAATTAACATTCTTTATCAGTCATTTGAAGGAAAAGTTGTTCATTTTATTTCGGCCCGTGGAATGGCCTAAAAGCATTTATCGTGAACGCTACATAGCTAGTCGCCACCCTAATCTGCCTGGTTATCGTACAAGCGCCGCGCGGAAACGGTTTAACTTAATTCTGAACGCATTTATCAATAGGCAAATAGATCATGGATCGCGTGTGTCGGACGTCGGGAGGCTCGTACGTCAAACAATCGCAGATACGACGCAAAACGCGAGATCGCTGATTGTGAGCGAAAACAGAGCGATGTTATGTCGATGATCCTTGTTCGAGGCGTTGAAAGTTTAACCGATTAACGATCGTACAGTCCGTTCAGGAACGATTCGTTTGCTTTTCCACGATGTGTTACCAGCGATACGACGCGGCCAGATTAGCTTATAGTACTTGATCTTGCATCGGTTCATCGAATAGATTCGTTTCTTTTAGAAAAGTTAACCTTTTGCGCTCCGAATATTTTTTATGGAAGGCTCTTTGCGCAATGTTTGATAGACGAGAATACTTTTACGAAATATACATTTTTTATTAGTCAGAATTCTTCGTAAGAAAAGAGACAGAGTAAGGAATTTCAGATTTTTTGTTGATAGAGTGAAATTAATCGTTTTCATGAGTTATAATATGAGAAGACACGAACATACTTCACAAGATGGAGTATATATCACTATTTTATCACTATAAAATAACTGTCAATGAACACGAAATGATTGAAACTAATCAATGTATCGATAGTATTAATGTTCATTCCTATTTGTCGGTGTGATTCAAATAACAATTTTATTAGTAGTAAGCTGTTGGAGTAGAATTCCTTCAGCAGTTATGGCAGTATTATGGATCGTTGGAGCGCAAAAAGTTGCAAAAAGAATGCAATCGAAATCCTTTAACTTCGGACTTAACTAAAATCTGACCGGCTGAATTTAGGGCAGTCGAGCATGACGCGCTTAACTATTTAATTAATCCCGGACATCACAGCGTGACAGACCGTTTGTAATTAACACTTTAATGGCGGATGACGCACTGTCGCGTCTTTTCGTTTCCACGAGCTAGAGGCCATTGACATAGTACGTACGTACACTGCGTCTTTTCGCGTACAAAAACTGTGAAAGCGGCTCTCAGTATTGATCTTTGTCCAAAACGAGCTGGCATTAAAGTGTTAAGAGCTGGTAACGCGTAAATTCGGTAACGGTCGATTTTTAATTCCTCTGTTCCTTTTTATATAGTTCAATGAATTTCTTGTAACTATATCTTCAGTTTCCAAAATACGTATTCGTGTTTCTAGTTAATTTTTAAAATACAACGAGGAGCTAAGAAAATTCATTCTCAAGCTCAGATGTTAAAGAAAATAAATCTAGACAGGACTCTCGAATGTTAACTGTACGAATAAATGACAAATTGTGGGGTGCAAATGGCAATTTCAGGGGTTTGGTCTGGCAGTTAACGCGTTAAGGGCGTGATTCAGCGATGCTATCAACTCTACCCCTGTAAAGTTTGAATCAACTAAAAGTAAAACCAAATACTAAGATTAAACAAAACTGTACTGAAGAAGAACTGAATTGCAGTGTAGTAATATTGACAATAATAATCGAGTAATATTTGCGACTGAACTTTGGAATCCAAAGCTGTGCTTGTTCGTTTTAAGTTCGTGTTTGTAGAAACGCGCGACTGGTTCCAATCGAACGTTGCAAAGTGTACGGAACAGCATCGATGGTTCATCGTTGGCAAACATTGGTGCATCAACATAATAGACGCGTGAAAGCGGACGTACAGAATGCAAGAGAGGCGACGGTATCGCAAATAAAATGGACGACAGCACGACGTTGTACAGAGTAACGAGGCGTATTCGCTCGGTATTGACGGAGGGATGATGGGACGTATCGAAAGCGGTATCCATCGATTATACGGGCTCTTCTAAATCCGGGGGATAGTCTGCTAGTTATTCGTGCGTGCTTTCGTTACTACGATTTGTTTCCATACGTTAACAACGTCGTTTATGCGTTTTTCTCTCGATACTTTCACCCACGCAACGAGCGCGTCCGAGGCTTCCATCGATTAGAAACGTCGTCGAAGTAACCGAGGTTTTTTACAATTCAAAATCCTCTGGCATCTTCGTCGAACGTTGGAATCGTTTTAGGCAAAGGAACAGCGGTTTCGCGCCAGTGGTGGTATTTAATTGTCAGGAATTGCGCGATCGAATTAACGCGATAAGCTGTGGCGTTGACTCCTTTGTTTCTGAAAACGGAGGCCCACTTCGAGCACGTTGTACAAGTTCACAGCGATGCTATCGATCGAGTAATTCGTTGAATGTAGCCTGTAGTATACGTCGAACGCAGAATATACTTAGACCGGTTGAACGCGTAGATTCAGAATGCAAAACGGCGAATAAAATTGTCGAAGGGGTTGATCGTCGATGAATTTGAAATATGTAAGAAAAACGAACGTAATTGTACGTTAATATTTCAGGATGAAACTTGTTTACGAGGAAAAACTCAACGTGCATTGTCGAGGCTTTATTTCTCAAGTTGTGAAGAATTATTTATTCAATATTGAATAGATAGGTAATACAAAAGAAATTGTATAATAATATATACCCTCAATAATTGACGTGATATGTATTTATAGTAAACTGATTTAATGAAGTAAATTAATACAATTTAAATTGTATGTATTTATCGTGGAAAGGAGAAGAGTTAATTTTCAGACATCGTAAAATTAATTTGTGAAAATGTAAAGGGTTAATATTTAAATTAAAACTCGAGCATTCTGTCTCGCTCGTTTCCTTTTTCCAATCACACCTTGAAGTATTAACGTGCAATTGCGAATCTCTTCGTACAGTAAATTGGATTCACAAAAGTAGCCTGAGCGTTACAAACGAAACGGTTGTATCTATTACTGCATTTCGCTGAACAGAATTTGAAGAGGTATTTTGAAATAAACCGAAACTATCGGGCATTTTTCGTTTCGCTGTTATTAAATATAGAAGCGTTTGATATTCGTACGTCGAATCAATCGTTCGCGAGCGAAATTGCTCGCCTCGTTCGAAGCTCGGAGATTGCATGACGGCGTACAGCCGATGAAAACGTATATATCGGTACTTCGTACACTAACACGACGCGTCAGCGAGGTATCCGTTCCCCAGGTTATTCCCAATTATTATTGGTATTTTTCATCGACGTGCAATCATTCGCCTCTGACTTTGTCTATCCTCTCATCGTTATTCGTCATCTCATCGAATTCCACCGGCGGGTAATCAATTTGGTGCCTGATCGTAGATCGCTGGACGGATATGTTTCTCGTGCGGACACGAGTCTCGTGATCGATCCTTCTCGACGTATTTTCAACTGTTTTCCACCGGTTCTTGCAATCTCCGCGACTGTTGATCCGAACGACGATTAACAATTAATTCGAAAGGGGAATCGGTCCCACGAAACGACGAGCAAAACGATCGTGAACATCGAGACGCGATTCGAAACCACGGAACGTCTCCCCGATTTAACATTCTTGTTAACGTTTTTGTGTGGTTTTCTCGAGGAATAACCGATTAACAGCATCCGCGTGCGTTCACGGAGGGATTGATCCTCGCCACACGCGACGAACGAGATCCAAGGTAAGTGGAGTCGATGCCTCGATCGCGATGATTCGCAGAGATCACGAGAGAAGCGTTGTATCCGCACGATGACTCACGAGCACGGGTTGCATCATCGTTGTACATGCACTAACCAGCGACAGGTAAAGGAGGATCGTTTTTAACGATCGATCGCGATACGGAGGAGGTGAATCATCAAGATGCTCTTGTACGTTGACATCTACCAGGGTGCTTTCCTTGCAACGGTTTCTATCTCCATTCCCTTCACGCGAATCGATCTGAAAAATTACGAAGACGATTCGGGTACTCGGTACGCCGAAATATTTTCACATTAGTTGGAAAAGAGTTTGGTCCCCTTAACCCGTTCTGTGTATACTTGTCCTCGCATCTAATCGCAAGCTGCACGCATCTATCGAATTGAAGCTGGTGTCGCGGGCATGCTTTTGTGGTATGTTTCTTGCTGGGCACGTTTTGTAATGGTGTTCCCGTGTGTTGCATATGTATATCTGTTTTGTCGGCATCGCGCCTACCTTCCCTTGATCTCCCTTTCGAGATTGGCTTCGCTGCTTTTTCCTTTATTCGCTCGGAGAAACGCGTTACCTTCGAGCGTCTGCAAGACTCGCAAAGAACACTGTCGATGGACAGAAATTTGGCGATTTCGATTTGCGTTGGCACCAAAAAACGAGCAAAACGTTAACGCTTTATTTACGGATACGTGGATTCTCAAAGAATTATTTTATCGCGATTTTCCATGGAAAACTCGCCCGTAGCCTCTGTTATTTATAATTTCTGTTATCCGCGATTGTTCAATTAGCAGCGAATTGCAACTGCAGCTCGTATTATCGGAACGTAAGGGAAAGATACGGGCTTGCAGAGTCTCGCGAACGGAATGCCCGCGTTTCTCCGAGCAGTTTAACGCGCAAATGATTCGTCGATCGAGCAAACCGTAATCGAAGGTGTTGCTAAAAGATTCACCGGGTGGCGATGACGCAACGTGGGTCACATGGAAAATGGCCCTGACGATAGCGATACCGATATGCGCGATCTGCGTGGTTGTTATGGTCATTTATCATATACACATGACCAGAAGGAGGCCCGGCGGGCATTTTCCGGACGACTCGCTGGAGGCGCCGGATCGACCCATCCTCGGCGGCGTTACCATCAAGGACATGCTGGAAATGACGACCAGTGGTAGTGGCTCAGGTAGGTCAAATAAAAGTTTTACGTATGTGGGTTAACGCGTTATTTTTATTTTTACCATAGTTCAGGTTAAGTTCGATCGACGCGACTACAACTTTTAATCGTTAACACGATCGCGGACAGTAGAAATTTTAACGAGCTGCAAAAATGGTCAGATGATTTGTTCTTCAGCCATTACATCAAAGTACATAATAATTTAACAAACTAAAAACTATGTAGAATGCATGATAATGTGAGTCATTTTGTATTACAATGGAAATGAGTGATAGCATTTAGGGTCCGCGAACGTGTTAAATATTTTAGACGAAATTGAAAACGAAGTACAGTAAAATTCCGATTATCCGCCATACTCGGGACTGGGACAATGCTGGGAGATCAAATATGCTGAATGATTAGACTATACCTACATGTAAAGTATACGAGTAGATCTTACATCCAATGTATTTTTTTTAGACCATATTTCTGGGGCTCTGGAGCCCCAATACCATTCTTGTGTCACATTCTTAGAATTTCTACATACTCTGCGCCAAAATACGCGTTGTTTACATTTTGAAACATTGAAATCCTCCAAACAGTTCAGAAGTTATGAGTTTTTAAACATACGCATGAAATTTCGGGGAAACATTTTCGGTAAAGAATTTTTTTCTCGAAAGTGCTTAGGATTTCGTGGGTATGTCTATTCACCAAAAATGGTCGTAATTGACCCCCCTAGCTGAAAATAATTTTTTTAGAATGATTTGAAATTTTTTTTTCGCCGAAAAATTTGGACATCTACCCCTTGTCGATTTTTCTTGAAAGTTCGTTTTTCATTTGTAATAAATTTATTTGACGCTGTATGGAAATGTTGTTTAATACTTTTTTGTTGGTATCCATGAGCTCTACTTCAGAAATAAATATGCCTGTTATTCGGACATTCCGGATAATCGGAACTCTACTGTACTGCGTTTGATCCACACTTTGGTGCGGGTTTTAAATTTAATCAATGTTTTTCCAAAAAGCTCAGGCTTACTTTAAAAACAGTATTGCGAAGCTTGTTCAAGTACGTGTAGTTTGGCAAATTTCGTTAACGAATAACGAATACAAATTTCAGATTTCATTCTTAACACCAGATTTACAGAACCCGTCAATATGACAGGTTTCAGATTCCATATTTAAAGTTACAGAACTCATTTTATGTTGGATTTGATTGGCGCAGAAGAATCTAGTGTTTGAGAAATCTGTTGTAAACGGATCTTTGTTTACGAACGAATAATGAAACTTTTTATTCGTTATTCGCGAATGAAGTATGCCCGACGCTGCAAGTGCGGGACAGAGCATGAATTTCGCGCACACGAGTCATATTCAACGATACTGAAATTCGTGTTCTTCAATGCCCATCCTTTCTTAAGTAGGCCTGCCGCTTCTGGTACAGCGGAGCATAGCCCGCCAGATTCAACTCGTAGAGACGATCGGGAAAGGTCGCTTCGGCGAGGTCTGGCGTGGCCGTTGGAGGGGTGAAAATGTCGCTGTCAAAATCTTCAGCTCGCGCGAGGAGAGGTCCTGGTTCAGGGAGGCAGAAATTTACCAAACGGTGATGTTGAGGCACGACAATATCCTCGGGTTCATCGCTGCTGACAACAAAGGTATTTTTGTTTTTCAGGAATTTTAAGAATTTAAATTCAAATACAATAAACTTAAGGAGTCCTCAGAAGACTGGACGTCCCTGACCAGATAAACGAATAGCAAATTAATCCGATATATCTCATAGGCTGTAAATAAGAGAAAAATTATTAACTCAAAACGTGTTTCGAGTTTCAAGAACTTACGATTTGAAAATCTCTGTTTATTAAACTATTAAAACCAGTAAGTAAATTATTCGGATTATTTCATGAAATTCCGTTTGCTTCGATAGTCCGTTAGCCCCTATTTAACAAGATTAACGCGATTTCAATTAAGCTGGTTAAATTAAGCGTTGAAACTTGGATGTGTGTATAGTCGATGAGAGCTAATCGGCTTCGTGGATGAAAATTGTGCACAAAGTACGATCGATAGGAAATGGAACAGTGGTCTTGTATTCTGCCTGAAAATTTCTATACTATTATTTTAAAATCTGCCCTATCTGCCTAATTTTTACAATAGACCTATCGCAGAAAGGAAGATGATTGCCAAGAATCTTACCCGCAACGATAGTTTAACCATCAAAATTACTGGAAGACTCGTTTCGAGTCTGTATATAAACAAAAAATTATATCGAATCGCAACTGGAATTTTCTTTTGTTCACAGATAACGGCACGTGGACACAATTGTGGCTGATCACGGATTACCACGAGAAGGGTTCGCTGTTCGATTATCTGAACAGATCCACCGTGGACACGAACGGTATGATCAGGATGGCGTTGTCCATCGCCACCGGACTGGCGCATCTTCATATGGAAATTGTCGGCACGCAAGGGAAACCAGCCATCGCTCACAGAGATCTGAAGTCGAAGAACATCCTCGTGAAGACCAATGGTACATGCGCCATAGGTGATCTTGGATTGGCTGTCAGGCATGACGTAATAACGGACACCGTCGATATCCAGCTCAATAACCGGGTCGGGACGAAGCGGTACATGGCACCAGAGGTAATTTCAAAAATGAAAACGCTGATTTACAATTTCGAATCGATTACGAGGGAGTATTAATGTTCGATCTCGCGGCGTGTAAGAGAAACGAGGCTCTTGCACGCCTCGCTTCGGAGAAAGTTCACAGCTGGAGAGGAGGTTGGCTCCTGAGAATTGTTGGTTCTGCTTTCAGGTTCTCGAAGAGACGATAAACATGAACCACTTTGATTCCTTCAAGAGGGCTGACGTATACGCTCTCGGGCTGATCCTCTGGGAGATCGCCAGGCGGTGCAACGTCGGCGGGATTCACGACGAATATCAGTTACCGTTTTACGACTTGGTGCCTTCTGATCCGACGATCGAGGAGATGCGCAAAGTTGTGTGCACCGACAGGCAAAGGCCCTCGATACCGAACCGGTGGCAGTCGATCGACGTAATTATAAACACCCCCTTGATCACCAGAGCTCGATCTCTTAATCCCTCGATTTTGCCCGAACAACATAGTTACCAACAAGCGAAACCGTGCTTGTCGACTAACGTAATACAAGAAGTAAAGCAAAATATACACCAGAGATTTTTTAATATATTTTATCATCAGGCAAAATTAAACAGCATCGAACGGTGCACACATTGAACACTTTTTTATTAGAATCAAATGTAGACACGGGTCTACGTTCAGTATCAATCGATATAAAATTAGCTTTCTCGTCAATTCTCTCATGTGGACACTTAGAAAGAGTATTTCTGTTACTAGCGTTCAAGATATCGAAAATTAGAGACATAACAAAAATGGTGAGTAACGTAGAGAAAGGATTGAAGAAATATTTAAACTGCAATAGAAGTTATTTTCAACATCTGTGATGGTGTACACATTGAAATGGTATAACTCTTGAACTATTAGATTCAGAGCACAGGTACCTCGATAGTTTTTGTAGACATTCATTAATTACGTTCAGTTTAATCGAATTGGAGTACGAGTCGAGCTCCTTCCAGTGGTATTTATTAAATAACACGCGACCTGTTTCGTTTTTGCAGGCATTACAGGTGATGTCGAAGGTGATGAAGGAGTGTTGGTACCACAATGCGGCAGCTAGGCTAACCGCGCTTAGGATTAAAAAGTCTCTGGCCAATTACGGGGCGATGGAGGACCTGAAGTAAGAACGAGGACGTTATCGGGCGCGCCAGTTTGTCGGCGGTCGTCGTAACGAATGAAAAACAGAAGTGCTCGAAACACACGTGGACACTAATGCCGTAACACTTACCGCAATAAAACTTTTTAAGTGCCGTGTTGCGCGCTACAGTTATAGAGGTATGTATAAAATGATATAGGTACGGAAAAGAAAAGGGAACCGGTCGAAATGGGAATTCTAATAGCGAAGCAGAGAGCCTAACGAAAGACTGGTCGAGAAATCGAGACGACGTTCCTTTAATCGCGTTGACTTCGTCGAGTCGTACCCTAATTTTGAGTATCAGATCCCGTACGAGACGATGGAATTATTCTATGGATGAGGTCGTGCAACCAGTTAACTCGATGAAAATTTTTTTGAAAGCATTTAACGAGCAATGACTGACAGAAACACGGACAAGATCGGCGGAGATCGTCCACGAATGGGAACGGTCGAGTCGTTGGTTCGTCGATCGATCGATCGATCTGTACCAGGGATAAATTTTAAACGCGCGAAACGGCGTTCGGTTAATCGAACGATTCACGCCTGGTCACGCGTCACACTACTGCTGTATATTTATTAATAGTAAACGATAAGATAATAAAGGTATATAAATTTATTATATAGCGACGTTTATTGAGTAATATTAACGATTAACGATAAATTTGTATATTAATATATACACACGTATAATTATGTATATTCGTTATCGGGCAAACCGATTCGATTAACCGAACTGATTTATTCATTAAGTGGTCACGAGGAGGTTTTCATTCCATTAAGCAATGATTATTGGTAAAATTTGGCGCTCGAACGGATCGATCGACGCTCCGGCGGATTCGCGTCCGCCATGGGATTTTGGTTTCGTACATCCGTTGGTTGATTCCACGGGAACGGCCTCTATATATCAGGATCACTGTAATGTATTCTACTCTTCTTTTTCTACATTTTACGATGTGGATTTGTCACTTTACCGGTGCGTGCAGAGACTGGATTTTTTCATTTTTCTTGGGAGCATATACCGTACACCGTGTTACAAGAGAAATGCATAAACTTTGTTTCTCGTTCTTTGCGATTGCAGGATCGAGTTCGTCGATTCTGTAAACATACAGGGTAGGTAGAGAGAAACCGAGCAATTGTGGTTATCGAGTACGTAAGTGACCAGACAGTGGGAAAACACGTGGTTTTTGTTCGAAAGGAACCAAGATTGTACGAACACTGACCGACGCTCTTTTTCTAAAAAAATAAAAAATAAAAAAACGACACGAAAAAAATATTGCTTTTCGAGCCGGAAAACATACAATTTGTCACGTATCACCTTTTCGGGACGCTAAGTTTCTACTCAAGGTTTTTACACAACGAAGTTTTTCCGCGACTTCCGGGCTTCATTTTCATCAACCGCGTCATCTAATGTATACATATTCTTAGTCTGTAGACATACCCAGATGTTTTGCTCAAGACAAAATATTTTTGCGTATTGTAATGCGCGTGTTGAAGGCGGTGCGTCATGATACGCGGGACTTTCGAAGCGTGTTTCCTTTGTAACACAGGAAGGCTGAAATTGAAGGGTGCTAAGCTCAAGAATGAATGTATACGGTATTGCGTAAGTGCGAAAGAGAGAGAGAGAGAAAGAGAGAGATAGAGAGAAAGAACGAAAGAAATCGCGTGAAACTGAGAAGCGAGAGGAGAGAGTGGGACGACAGACTGAATTTGCGACTGAACGAAAGCGAGACAGAGTAAAAAAGATTTAAGAGAAACAAAAAATTGAGACGTAAACGAATATCGATGGAAAGAAAAGAAATATTGGAGAAATTATATTTTCGGGGGATTTTTTCACGGATTCAAGGATGAAAGAGAGAAAGAAGAAGAAAAAAAAGAAGCGAGAAGAGATCCGAAACGACGAACCTCGATCGCGAACGGCGCGCTTACCTCGAGCGTTCCCCGACCTTCGACTTTTTCACGATCCCGTACTTTACTGTTTCCTTTTCAAATTGAAGTTTTCGATGAAACACGGTCGCGAACGCTGGGTCGAGGCGCGCGTTCGCGTACGTTACGGTCTCGTGTAACGAACAGCAGTCGTGATCGACGGAGTTGCGTGCGTTTTTACGTGTGGCGAAGTTATAGTCGTGAATGCGAGAGTTTCGGTATGGTATGTCTCTCTGCGAAGCTTGATTGTTTTTGGCGGCTTTTGTTCCGGCCCCAAAGATGGTCCGTTAAATTGGTAACATTACGATAAGATACTTCCTCGATGGAGCGTTAGGCGTATCACGTGAAAAAGGAGGTAGACATTCGTGGACGAGAGCGAATCACGAATGAAGAGAACGCAGATCGCGCGAGAGAAAACCGGGAAGGAGAGAAGAGAAAGAATCTTTGTCATCCAATAGTCAACGTAAAAGTCTGCGAACTTACAATTATTATTATATAAAGGAACGGTGTGTCCTTCGAACACATAATTGTATTTTTATATTGTTTTTTACCAACCGACGTCTATCGGACGATCTACTGATTTTTCCCTTTCATTTTCTAAACGCTCGAACAAACTCGAAACCCAGACGGACGATACTCTCGACGGTTTGCACCGGGTGTTACGATGCAACCGACAATCGTCTCGAAATCTTTGATAATCGACGAAATCGTGTTCGTTTAGCGTGTACGTTCCTTTTTCCTCGGCGATCCCTGATGAGATTCCACATAAATGTTGGAACGTCACCGACCGAAGATGTCCACGTTCGCGTCGCGATATCTGCAGGTTCTGCAATTCACCAAAAGACTGAGATCTTAATGTTCGACTAGTAGGTAACGATTAAATAATTGAAAACTGAATAGTTGACCCGCGACGTGTGTCGCGTAGCACTGTCGCGGATGTTTTTAACTGATCAACGCTTTCGCCGGGGAAACTGCTTTTTTTTCTACCGGCGATTCTCTCATACATTCCTATTACGACGTAGGTTAATTTATGATACGTACATACGATATAGTTACTGCGTCGATGCGGTTTCACGGGTGTCCTCGTAGCGGCGATCCGGTTAGACCCTTCGAGTGCTGATATCGCTTCTAAGTGCCTCGATCAGGCAAACATAAATGAAAATATTGGTCGTTCGAGGTCACTGGCCAACTATACCCCAACTACGTTCTTTTATTACCTCACTGCACTCGTCTCGTCGTTCTGTCTGTTTAAGATGCAGTGTAAAATTTTAAGTGTATGCTGTACGACTACCTGAGTTGATACAGAATGGTTCACAGACAGTGATGGGTACAATATTTGTCCAAATAAAAATTTCGAACGACAGAACGAACTTGAAATTATAATTACAGAATGAAATATTTCATTAAACTATCGTTGAAATAGTTGGTATTAAATCAGTATATCTTTTGAATAAAATTTGGTTCGTCTCTGCACCTGTGTGCATCTGCAATTGAAAATAAGATCAGAATGTCATATAAGCATATTACAATGAAAATATTCTTTTACGACAGTCTCAAATAAGTACTTGAAAGAAGTCGTAAACAAAATTTATATCCGCGTATTCTTCGTTCTACAATACGCTCGACATTTCGAAGATAGCAGACTAATATGTGTCAGAAAGCAATTGAAAGTACAGCTGAAGAGTGTACAATTTACAGAATTGTTTTGCAACAATAAACATAGCTTGTATCAACGGAGAATGTAAACATTGCTTATCTACGATAACTGTATCGTATCGGGTAAGATCCTTATTCCTCGAATTTTATATTTTTCGTGTAACATTAAAATGATTGCTAAAGTTACCAACGTCCTGATGCAATCTCAGAGTTTATCGACTCTTCATTCTTCTCGTTATTGAACTAGAAATTAAAGTATATTAATACTTGTGATTTCTTTATTAACTTTCGTTTTTTTTATTCAAGCGTTCTTAAGAACCATGTGTAGATCTATGTTTATATGATATTTGTGTATTATTGTAAAATATTTAAAAGCCCGTGGAACACTATGGACGTAGAGATAGTACCAAGCGATCTTGAACGACTAATATGTTCTCCACCGACCAGAATCGAAAGGGTTAACGAATAGTCAGACGCCTGCCGTGAAACTCCATCGGCGATCGTGTCCCGCAGGTATTTCCATATTACTAGTACAATTTTGTGCCAATAACAGATCGAATGTTAACTAAAGCGAGAGACCAGTAATGATAATATACATACAGAGTATTCTCACAAGCATACACATACACGATCGCATATTTACACGTTCATCCGGGAAAGAATATCTTTGACGCGTGTTCGTAAGTTTCATCAAACCTTTCGCGAAACACTGCAAATTATGTGCGTTTAATTCTCGCCCAGTCGATCTTTTAATGCACGTTAGAACCGGGTCATTTTTGACCCGTCGTTGGCTGGTCGAGGTTTAATAGACCCAGCAATCTTGACTCGGGGATTGCAATTAATGTCTCTTCTATACGGTTAAGTCTATAATTTATCAAAGAAAGGTAAAGCTGTATCGACAACTTAGAATTCCGACGAGAAGATATTTTTTCCTCGCGAGTGATATCATATCTACCGCCGTCACATTTCCAGGCGACGACACGTTACTCCGATCTCTGAGGTCGGTGGCGTTCGGTCGAGGTCGAAGGACATCCTCGGCTGGGTTTCGAAAGCACCGAACAGTCTGACTCGTATCCGACAAATGCCGAACTGCCAAATAATATATTTTAATCCCTCGATAGCTCTTCTTTGCTCCCTTACCGTTTAAGCCCCACTTGTACAAAAGTAAAAGGAAAAAAAAAGAAGGTGTAACGATAAAAAAAAAAACGCGCGAAAGCGTGGCGCGTTGTATAACCGCGTCCTGTTAAAGAAGCGAGAAACCTGTACCTTCGAGACGGTGTTTGCATCGTCTGCTTTTAGTTTAAAGAAACGCGTTCGAATTTTAAGTTGTGCACCAGAGTTGCGATTACCGGTGACAGGAGAAAGATTTGTACGCGTAGTTAAAATTCGGGATCGGTTGTATCGTGTTAACGCGTGGTCGGACGTCGTCGAGCGGCGAATCGATCTCTCGAAATTCGAAAACGATTTCTTCGAATCCGCCGTGGATTCTTTGTACCGTAGATTTTATTTATGTAGACTCCTGAAAGTAGTAATTTATTTATTAAACGGCTAAAACGATCCGCGAACGTTGTGGAAATTAGCGTAGTCTGTCAGTTTATTTTAGCGATTTCGATTAAATTTGAATCTTTAGAATATTATTATTTATTTGTATTCCAGGGGTCGATACGTTGCTCGACGCGTCGACGATACACTTTAGAATGTTAACTGTAATTTTTAAGAGTTTAGTACGCTGTCGTTAAAACGATACAACCGTACTGGTGGCTTTTAGAATTACGTTATGTAACCATATTACACATTAATCAGCAACGGCTAAATATTAGATTCGCGGAACCATTTTCTTTTACCAATTGAATAGTTTCGATAAGAATTGGTGTGTACCCTGTGAGCGTAGCTTTATTTTTGCGCACTCTTCTTTTCATTATCATTCATTAAGCCGCATGATTTTTTTTAGCAGTTTTCGCTTTAAACTTTGGTAAATTTATTTTTTATCGTTCTGTACGATCCCATTACAATATTAATCATTGCAGATAACTCGAACAATCCTTTGAGATTTTTAACATATTAAGAGCACAATATTCAAGACGATTATGTAAAATTTTATTTTGAGATTCTTTACATGTCCTTTCGAAACGTATCGTACGTCTTTCTCGTGCTTCGTGAATTTTATTTCTTTTTGTTCGTTTATTTTTTGTGTGTGTGCGTGCATTTATTCTTTTGAAAGAAGCCACAATGATTTCCAGCGAGAAAGAACGGATGACTCGAACTGATCGTAAACGAAACCACGTTTCGTTTCTTTAGACGCGTTCTTCTTTTAATGCGAGTACCTACCATTATTATTAATGATTATAATATTAATATTATTATTATTTTACTGTTCGATTATCGTCGTAGCTACAATCTTTTCTGTTTTCCATTTTCTTTCCCAGTGTATTATACCCTGTATATAACGGTGTAAATGTTTATCGACGATTTACATACGATAGAACGAGCACTTGTAATTTTCGTAATGACGGATGGGTGGATTGGTGGATGGTGTTGTTTTTAGTTACACGTAACGTATGTTTGTAACAGGCACGTCGCGCTCCTATTTCTTTTTTACGTAATCGTTTCGCGATCATTTTATACCTGTCGCAATGTTGCAGAGCAAAACTAATTCGAATCTAATTACCAAGATGGGACAAAGGATGAGAATTTCCATTTTTTTATTTCACATGTAATATTAGAAACACTGTAGAACGTTTGATATTAAGAAGAGATACTACTTGCGATATGTTTGATCCCATCAATAATTACCACGTATCAGAGTGGGGGAAAAATTCAAATTGATTCTTTCTTTGGTCCAATTATAGATGGTCGATCGTAGACATCGAAGGAACATGTACTTTTCGTGTGAGCTAAATCAAGAGATCACTTTTTCCAAAATTTTATAAATTCTGCAGTGTTTATAATTTGTACAACTTTTACATATTGTTTGTACTTAGATAACTCTCTGTTATTTTACTATTTCTAAGTTTCTCAGACTTTGTAGTCAGAATTCTTGCAATTTCTATTATTGTATCCTGTAATTGATATCTTGTTAAATTGTGATTAGTGAATGAAATTGATTTTGCTTAATCGTTGTACAAAATTTCGAGTTTTCATGAACTACGGTCAACCAATCTTAGCCCACAGTTCTGGAATCGATAGACTAATTAATTGATTTTTATGGGAGAACAGAATACACCAAAAAAAAAAAAAAAAAAACACTGACCATGTTTTTTCTAATCGATAGCAACGTATTCGATCAGCGACACTTTTATCGTATTCTGTGAATTATTACGTAATCTTAGCAAAATTTAATTCGTAAACTTTAACAACGTCATCTAATTTAAAACGTAAAACGCGACGATTCGTTTAGTCGACTATTAATTATCCACTGTCACTTTATGAAGCGTGCCTGACGGTGTGGGTGAATCTTAATACTGTTAATAGATATACGTACCTAATGTTATTAATTATTAACATTTGATTTGTAATTGTCGGGGCCACGGAATTCTTGAAGCTCGACGCGCGGGAGTGGTGTCGGAGGCAACGTTTTCTCAGCTTTAATATCTTTTTTACAATCTTTTAAACGACAGAACATTTTCTAAACGACCGTCGGGGTCAGGTCTTTTCTATACGACCGTTTGAACCGTCGTCACGACTCTCGCGAGATTCGAGACTCACGCATTGCGTGTCCAAACGGACCCTACTAATAAACGCCATAGAGGTCTGAGAAGTAATTGGCTCGAATAAATTAAATTTACTTTAACAATCGTCTTTGTGTCGTTGTTGCACGTTTTTCATTTTCTTTTCAGGATTAACACCCTATTAACGCGTCGACTGGCAGACAAAATTCGTGAAATTTTCCATGAGATCATTTTGTATTTATTTATTTGTGCAACCTTATCGAATTTCATGAGTACGATTACTAAAAATTATTTTTTTCATAACGAAGTGGTTTGTAAATAATTGCTTTGTTTTGAAATGCAAATAGAGAATTTTGTCAACCATATTTGATTAAAAAGGTTCGAGTAAGACTAGCAAGTGATAATATTAAAATTGACTCCTATACGTATAACGTCTCTTAATTTTGCATTTGATTTTAGGACGCATATAATTAATATAAACACACTTATTGTGTGTTTGTAACTGGATTATACAGCATGACACAACGAGGGAAATTTTCCTGAAATGAAGGGAAAAGGGGGTAAGGGTCAGAGAATTTAATACAGTGGATGCTTTCTTATAATTGAATCTTGCAATGTGATTTTTTATCCGTTTTATTTTATCAGTTTGCCTGTTAGAAATCTTAAACTTTCCAGACATTAAAATGGTTAATGTAGCTTTAAATTTTCTTTAATATCATTTTGAGCAATAGAGTAACTTAAATATAGTAACATTTTATTATGTTCACATATGTAAAGTAACGTCTTCAGTGAGTTACCATTGACCATGATATCTTCCAGTGTAATATTTTGGTGCGAAAGGATCACCTGCCCTAGAGAATTAAAGATTGTTTAACACGTTAAACATGGAGCTGATTTAGTGTTGCTTTCCGTTTGCTTGGCGTGTGAGTACAAAAAATGCGTCTGCGTGTAAACAAAAGACAACGAGCAAAAAAACCTCATTTTGAAAAAAGAATGTTCCAACAAAATTCATTCAAAAAGTGTAAACATATTTTTTTTTATGTCATTTTTTAAATCTCCAGGGACCAACATAGTGTTTGAACGTGTTAAGTGTGAAGAAACGTTTCAAAATAGATAATGGTAAGTGGTTGCATTAATCCTCCATTGTATTAGGGTTCAAAAATCTTTCTTCGGTAACGAAAATATTATAATTCTATGCTAATAAAAAAGAATTGTTACGAGGAATGTGACAAAGATATTATAAGCTTTTGCTAACTATAGCATTAAATTTTGTGAACCGTATCATTGAAGGTAACGAAACAAAAAATACCTTTTGCCGTTGATAATTATGAAAAGAACATTTAAAGCATATTGAAAATAGTATGGATTAAAAATAAGAAATATAAATATATGTACACATATTTACAGACTGGACAGGCCAGATGTTCTTTTATATTCTCTGTACATTCCTCTTGCATGTAAATTAAGGACAAGAGTTTCTAGAAGGATAAATTGTTGCATAATTTAAAAAAAAAAAAGATAAATCTTATATGTTTCATCCGATTGCGTAGGATGTGTTGTGGGGATCTTAATATTGGTTTAATTGCTTCTCAAAGCGAGGGGAAAACTTCGAATGTAGAAAAGTCTACATTTCTTTTCATTAATGCATTAATTATAGAAGCTTAACAACTGTAGGAGTATATCCTTTTGTATCATTTTATCGATTATCCCAGGTGTAGAGATATTTTCTTCCTTTAAGGAGAGTATCTTCTAAAAAGTTTGGAAATCACTATCCTAACGATGAATAATTGTCGAGATTAACAGGTTGATTAGGAAATGTAGTTCCACCGCATTCGTACGTACGTGTTTCAGTTTATTTATTAAATTAATGTTGACACAGGTTATTGTGTATGTCGTACAGTGAGAGTTGTGTGTATGGGCAATAGTACCTATCTATATATATATATATATATATTTATATATAATAATAGAAGTAGAATTAAAGTTAATCCATTTAAATACAAGTGCGACACGCGCGATCAATTGAAGCGTAAGGAGCGGGTTCTACGTCTCGCGTTATTTTTTATAATTATTATTACTTGTTTATTTTCTTTTTTTTCTCTCTCTCTCCCCTTACGCTTCGCGATACTCACATAACAGATGCAGGAAATTTTTAATCGAATCGTTTGATTTTTTTTTTTCTTGTGCGTACAGATAGACATGCTTATACTTTACTTTCTTTTTATTTCATTTGCTCCAATAACGAAGATGAGTTGCGATAATGATTATTTTTTTTTTTTTGTTGCTTTCTTGGTATCTTTTCACGTTGTTTTGCCGTTGCTTTGTTTCTGTGATTCGTTGCGACGGGTACCGCGTCACGTTGGCCAAGTTATTTCGAATTTACGACGGGTCGTTGGGCGCTGTCACAGTTGCGGACGAACAATAAAGGTGGTACGGTTTTTTTGTTTTTTTTCTTTCTCTCTTATCTTTCCGCTTTTTCGATGTTCCCGCGTGCGGCCCGTTGGAAACTCTCCTCGGCCCTTTTAACTTACGGTGATGTATCAGGGCTCTTCCTTTATTTTCGTCGTTTGCTCGTTACGCCTGCGGAAATTCACAAAGATCTAACCACACTCGTCGAAACGAGCAATTGTAAACGAGAAGAAAGGATCGATCCAACGTTCCGAGCGATAAGATTAACCCTCTACAGTAATGACTCTTAATCCATATAATTTATTATAAAAAGCAATAAATCTTGTCTCTCTTTTCTTTTTCAAGTATAAAAGCAAATGAGTATATTTTAATAATTTCATGCACGTTTATTGGAGGGAGGGAGGGGCGAGTTCCATTTTTTGCACATACAAAAGTTTATCAAATCGATTTCTATATAAATTCCCGTCTTGCATATGCAACGAATGGAAACGAACCCTCGAAATGGATTATTCTTTGAACATTGAAATCGAAAATTTCCATGCTATTTCGTTGCTCTACTGTCTCTGTTTACGTAGTCGCGTCGCGATACGTACGTTTCTAAAGACGACGAGGTGGCGTTCGAAGTGGCAAGGGGTGGGTATCGATGGCGTTTTTACATGTCAGTCCTCGTCTCCTGGACGAGGTACACCTGGGAACCGGGCACGGTGGAGGTGGTGACGAAGCTGCGGTGTTTCGCGCGTATCAGAGTCAAGTTGCTCTCGGCTGTGTCGGCGCGGTCCTCCGCGGCCTCCAGTTCCCTTTGGAATCGGCGGACCCTTGTCACGCTCTGCTGAGACATGCCCTCTTGTTCCTGGAGTTGTCTCTTGTAGATGTTCACCTTCTGGCTGGCCTTGTCCAGGGACTCCTGCAGCAACGCGATGTTCTTCGAGTCTTCCTCCACCTGGATCATTACCTCTTTGATGTTGCGCTCCTTCTTGCGCAGGATCTTCACGGTCTCGGAGTGTCGGCGTTTCTCCTCGTCCAATTCCAGCTCCAAATCGCGAATCTGCAAACACGGAGTAATGGTAGTTTTTAATACTAAACATATCGCAACCGGTCGAATGACCGTTTTCAAACTTTCGTTTAGCATTTCTAACACACAATATTATTTTAGCCCCATTTAACTTCACGACATCCTTATTCTTATTGTTGATACTATTATTATTAATGTCGTCTTCTATGTTTATTTTAACATTTACTTTGACTTTACATACCCAAAGAAGTTTCAGTAATTCCTACTGATCGTACGACTAGTGTACGATAAAACTGGACCATTAATTGAAAATGAATTTAAATTTAAATACAGGATGTTTGCGTAATTACTAGCCAGCACTTTTTCTTAAATGGTTGTTTTCTCTAGAACTAACTACGGTATCGACCTGATACAGAATTCGTTTTCAATCTAATTTTTACAACTAATTTTCTACAGAGATAAAAGACCACGTCGAACAGTGTGATCGATATTCAATTAAAATATCTCACCCTAGCTTCGAGCTTGCTGATGATACGTTTGCCTCCCACGATAGCGTTTGCCTCGACCTCCTCCAATCTCACGGACAAGTTCTTCACTTCGATCTCGAGGGACTTCTTGATGGCCTCGATCTTCACTATGCGTTCCTGCTCCTCGTGGAGTATCTCCACGGTATGTTTCAGTTCGTTCTGCACTCGTTGGTATCTCTCGTCGCTCACTCTCAACTCTTTAGTGACCTCCTCGTAGTCACCAGCCAGGGTTGACAACTCTTGCTCGAGTTTGGCCTTCGACGAGGCGATGTTCACGTTGATGGTGGTCAGCTCGTTGATGCGGCTAACCGATTCCTCGTACTGCTGCTCGACGGTTCTCTTTGCTCGTAGGGCCTGTCAAAATACAATTCTGTATCGTTAGTCCTCGTTATTTTTAACCCTTAAGTAGACTCTCAACCTCAACTGAATTATTTTACTTAATGTTGATATTTGTTTCTTTCAAACTTCTATGAATCGTTGATGTTAGTAAAACTACAAATTTTATTCAATTTCAGAACGAACTTATGGAACGATCTAATGTATCAATGTAATCAAACGTAAAAAAATCATGTTTATTTTGATCGAAATAAAATTGTACTATCCGATAAGACGAAGACGCAATACCAATATGTTCTATAGCGAATGAAAGCTGTATAAAATTGGCAGGTGTTATTCCTCGACCAAATATAAGTTATCAGGCTGTTGTTTCGTGTATTTTCGTCGCTGAAAACGCTTACAGTTTCGTAGTTGCCGCGCACTTCCTCGAGCTCGGCCGTCAGCGATTGTAGACGCCGTTGACTGATGCCCAGCTGGTCCAGGGTTACCTGCAGCTGGCGTTGAACTTCGTCGTAGTGAGCTTGGAGCTCCTGAAAATAACAAACGATATCGACGTTGACGGGCGCGTCTTGCCAAACATGCGTCGACGGATATATCAACGCGTGTTCTAGCTTACGGTCAAGGTGAGAGATTGCTTCTTGATCGTCTTCTGCAGATCGATGTTGTTCTTGTTGGCGACGTCCAGCGACAGCTCCAGCTCGGTGATCTGGATCTGGAGCTTCTTCTTCACGCGCTGCACCTCGGTCTTCAGCTTCGTCTCCGCCTCGACCACGCGAGCGTTCAGCTGCTCGATCTCGATACTGGTCTGCTTGCTAATTTATTTCATTTCGTATGAACAGAGTTCCATAGTCAGTTTTGGGTGGGATTTGTGACAGATGTTATTGCCTTTGATAGGTAATGATTATCGTCGTTAGAGAGAGAAGATGGAAAATGGAAAAATTATCAAGATTCCTGTGCGATTAATAATAAAATGGGGGACTGGCAAGTAACTAAGGTGTTTCGAAGGATGGTTGTGCAAGGTGTTCGCGTTACTGTCACTCAGAGTCTGTCTTGCGAAAGAATACTATTTTTAAAATTCAAAACAGACGAGTGATAATAATTCGAACCTTGACAGTGTTAGTTTCTCCTTCGACTTGTTAATTAGCAAGAAATTCATGCGAAAGACATTGCCATATAGAAAAGGTGGTTGCATTGCACCGTCGTCTATCAGACGACACTTACTCCACTCTTAATCGAGTTTAGAAACCACGAACCTAGAAAGCTACTCTAACCAAAAATATCGTAAAAAAAGCAGTTGAAAAACGATCTCCCGAGCGAAAAAACCTGGTCCAACGAATCAAACGAGTCGATTTAAAACGTCTTTCGTTTATTTATCTCTTGGTTCCATCCGTTTCACATAGCTCTTACCCACAACTACAACAGATATCTACGTGAATTCACGTTGCATTATCGAAAAGCGGCCCTATCCCAGGCACCCGTACAACCGTCTCGGTCTCGTTGGGTCTCGATACCTCTTGTTCAGGAAATAGTTGCTGGACTTCTGCTCGTATCCTTTGAGGTCCCTGCTGAGGCTGTCCAACGGCGCCGTGAGCCTCTCCTCGTCGAGGAGGTTTCTGGTCCTGTTCTCCAGCAGCCTGAGTCGCGTATCGTTGATGTCCCACAGAGCGTTCTCCCTCTGACACTTTCTGACGTCGGCCAGCTGCTGGCTGACGTTCAGGTTTTTCATGGCCTCGGCGGTCAGCTGGAACTCGATCGCTCTGGCCGATTTTCCGCGGAGACTTTTCCCATGATCGAGGGCGCTCTGTACCTCAGCCATCGTCTGCACGTCCCTCAATGCTTGTAGATCGATCGCGGCCATTTCGCGTTGTATCTGTCTCGCCTGGCTTCTGATCCTCGCGCTGTCCACCAGCAACGGTAACGATCGTAACCTGAACTCCCTGGTTCTTGGCGGAAACAGCTCTCTGGTCACGTGGCTGGCCTGCGCTGTCTTCGACAAGCTGAAGTCCGACCGATTCGCTATCTTTTGGACGAAAGACCAGAGATGATCGGTTTGTCAGTCTCGTCCCCGGGGATCCTGCGGGCTGTTCGATCGTACGCGACGAAGAGAGAAAGCGGTGACGTGTGATTTTCGCGAACGCGCTACCTTACGCGAAGGGGTATCGTTCTGTCGAGCGTGTGTGCTCTCTGTTCAGGCCGAGCTGAGCCTAAACTTAGCCGCGACGGTCCAGAATTCGAAAGTGACCGTAGCACTCGATCGACTCTCTCTAGAGACTCGGGAACGACTGCCAATCCGAGGCGTTTGCCGACCGCTAGGCGTCCCGGCCCCGGGGTGGAGACGCTAGATGGATTTTTAATATACGCGCTACGTGCGATTTGGCAGACACCCGTTCCTCGTCGCGTGTTCAACGACGGTCCAAATTGTAATTGGCTGCCAACAACGAGGGTGCGCGCATTTCCGCGATATTTTTATTGTCCCCGTTCGGGCGATCACGCACCGTCAACCGCGAACGGGTTGTCAGGTCGTTAGAAACGACGATAAACGATCAGGAATTTCCGCTTTAAGGCAACCGAGCACGCTTTGGCGATCACCCCGTTGCAGCGAATGTCTTAAATTAACCCTTGAGAGACCAGCGTTCGAAACACGTTTACGGTCGGTGGTACGAAATTTGCTAATACGAAGCTTCTTCTCGAATGTAAACAAAGATTGGAGAATGCTTTGTTTCCGGACCATTTGGTCCGAGATGAATTTTTAAATTCTATGAAAGAGTTATTTTAAACTTTTGTGGTCGTACGTCTGTGAGCAGATAACAAAGAATATCTTCGATCCTCTTATGATACGGTTTCCATATAGGACGATTTAATTTAGCTAGTTTTACGGACATCGATTGCACGTATGAGGAATGGCCAAGAAAAAGAATAGATTTGTTTTATGAATACCTCGTGAATGTTAAAATGTGTAGACTTTAATACAAAAAAAAGATGATGAGTGATTAGCCTATGACATTGTATAGCAAGGGATCAATCGTTAACAGTAAAAGAAAATGAAATTACAGAAACATTTCTGGTCACACATTATACTTTCGGTAAAGAATTTTTTTCTCGAAAGTGCTTAGGATTTCGAGGGTATGTCTATTCACCAAAAATGTTCTTAATTGACCACCCCTAGCTGAAAATAATTTTTTTAGAACGATTTGAAATTTTTTTTTTCGCCCAAAAATTTAGGCACCTATCCCCTGTCGATTTTTCTTGAAAATTCGTTTTTCATTTTTAATAAATTTGTTTGACGCGCTATGGAAAAATTGTTTAGTACTTTTTTGTAGGTATCTATGAGCTCTACTTCCCCCCAAAATTTCATTGAAATATATTCACTATTGTAGTGGTTATGGACGTTTGAAAATTGGACCACTTTCATGGGGTTTTTCTCATTTTTCGGGGTCAAGAAACAACTTTTCCAATATTATTAGAATTTCTACCTATTCTTCATTAAAATACGCGTTATTTGCTTTTTTAAACATTAAAATCCTCCAATCCGTTCAGAAGTTATGATGTTTTAAAGATACGCATGAAATTTCAGTGAAACATATCAATGGTATGGTCAGACACTACATTTTCGGTAAGGAATTCTTTTCTCGATTGTACGTAGGATTTCGAGGGTATGTCTATTCACCAAAAATGATTGTAATTGACCCCTGCAACTGAATATAATTTTTTTAGAACGATTTGGAATTTTTTAATTTTGCCGAAAAAGTTTACCTATTGCAATTTTTTTCTTGAAAGTGCGTAGGATTTCGGGGGTATGTCTATTTACCAAAAATGATTGTAATTAACTCCCACAACCAAAAATAATTTTTTCATAATGATTTGAAATTTTTTAATAAACTAGTATAAAATATATAGTTTTGTTTAAATATGTTTAAAGTCAAAAAATAATAAATTTTGTTCATTGTATGCAATATTATAGTATAATTAGCGTTTATACAATGAAAATTAATTTCGAGCAGTAAGGCACCAATATTTGTTGCAAGTACGACCACAAAAGGTTAACTTTTTAGAAGCTTCTAATAAATAAGTTCAATTCTTGAGAAGCCTTGATTATGATAAAAGATTATTTGATATTCCTTCCCTCTTCTCGTTTGGTATAAACGAAATAACTGCTATACAAAACGGATTGTCGACTAAATAATACTTTTCGATAGAACGTTTCGTTTCGTGTGGTTCTAAGAATTAAAAAGCATTATAACAAGGGAATTTTAAGCGGCCTAAATGGAGTTCCATCTTTTAAGAGTTAATCTTCTGTGACAGTGGGATAGCAACCAGGTGGCGACGACCGAAAGCTATTAGTACGAATGGAGATACGGGTTCTGACGAAACTAAAGTAACCTCTGTCTATTTTAATTCTTTGCGGTTCAAATAATTTTTCAGAATCCGAACAGTCCGGTCAAAATTGACGTCGTGGTAGAATCCAATTATATTCGAAGTTAAATATTAAATTAACTTTAACTTTCTAATTTTACAGTTTATATAAAAATACTACGTTTTATGATAAAAGCTTGTTCACGTTTCTACTGTTATAGTTTGATTCTACTTGTAAAGATTAATATCTTAATTACTACGAGGGTCATCGATGCTCCTCTGTTAATACATAAATTTAATTAAACGAACCTAAATATTTGCTTACTTCTGAACAATATCAATGCTTTGATGATTATCTGATAATATTGTTTAATAATAAAACGAAGCTAATCGATAGGAGGATCAATAGTCACGATTTTGTTTCATAACTTCAGTTTCAATATAGTTGATTGAAAATTAGTTGACTCGCCTGCTCCAGACTTTCATTAATGTACGAGTAACATTATAAATGATCCCAATGATTATAAACGCAGGAACGAATGTGTTGTCTATAAAATAACAGACCATGGAACGTACGCTGCACACGGTGAATTTTCAAAATCTATTTTTCGGGGAAACGAAGTCTACGAAAAAATTGTGTTCCACGCTTCCGACTTATAAGCCCTTTTCGAAACGTTATCGAAGGGCCATCGAGAGTCGATAAGGTCTAAAATTGAAACCTGTCGAAGATGCACGAACTCGTTACATCGCACCAGACTGTATCCAAGTTCTATATATATTCGAGTCTATATGTGTCCGTCCACCTGCTTCATAGATCGAATATTAACGACGCGAAAACAGTGCTCGCTAAGTGCCACGAGCGCGAACTCGCGCTTGTTACATTTGGATCGTGATCTTCGCCACCAGTGTGACTCGTTATTAGAAGTCGACGGGTTAACCACCGTGTTATTTGCGAATCACCTATTTCAAGACCACGGACCCTGTTCCGTTCTGGAATCTTCTATCGATTGTTGTATACGCGAAAAGAGAAGCAGCCTTAACATCGCGTCAGGATTTTTCAGGTTCGCGTCTGCGAACTTTTTAAAGAAATTCTAAATATTTACTTTCGATGCTTTGGTATTACGATAGCTAACGAACAAAGATATATTTTCTCGTAGCTGAATATGGAAGAGAAGGAATATATTTAAGAAAGGAATCTTACAAACACCTGAGAAGGCTACTCTTTTAACAATTATTTCTATCTCGATGACGTTAAAATTGAACGTTTCCTGTCTAATCTGTATTATCCTCGTTTTGTAGACGCAGTGCAAGTTTTCATGTTGTTTGGTGCCTCGTATCTCGTCAAATCAGAATTCTAAAAACGTTGTTCACAAAGGATGCAAGAGCACCACTAGATTGCCAAAAGGGATCCAAACAAAGAAAGGTTAAGTATCACTGTTCTACAGTGTATTTTGTTCTTAACATTTGTATAATCCCTTTAAATTTTTGTAGGAGCCACGATTCCAGTCGTTGAATTTTTAAGGAATAATACGTATGCCTGACAGTTGACGTGTCAACGAAGAGATCTCTTTTACACAATTTTCCTCCTCCCTGAACAGGTTAGAGCCCTTCTATAATTAACAATTTGCAACCTCACCTACTTTGAACCAACATTCTATCTATTTAAAACAATCCAGGAGTCTCTAGTTTCGAAGCTAATCGCTGAAACACCTGTCTGTACCAATAATTCCCAATTACCCTAATTTAGTGTTCCACAATGAGGGTTGCAACTATACAAGTGGCACTATGACGACTCCACGTGAAAAAACGTATCGAAAATGTAGAATAAAATTTTGTACGAGGCTTTCAAGAGAAACTTAAGTATTTGGAGTACACAACAACTTGATTACGAAGTCATTACCCAAGAATTTTCTCAAAATTCCCATTTTGATGCACACATAATCTCAATAACAGTTTGCATTCTCAATTGCAAAACTCAATAATTCGACTGTCCAATAACAAAACGATATTCTTTTTATCCCCGAACGCTGCACGAATTCTCAAAGTCGTTTCTCTCGAAAACCTCGAAACATTTTCCATTCGATTCACTCGAGTCACGATTCTCTGTATCACTAAACTATCATAAAACATCTCATCCACGGGTAACACGTTCCATGCAAATGGCTGTGATCCTGCACTAAAACCTTTCGTCAACAGCACCGGCGCCTAACGAATCACTGTTTCCGAGCATGTCGTCCCTCATCGAAACTAACTCACTTGGTTAACCTACGAGAGCGATATATCTCTGGCAGGGGAACCGCCACGAGGCGTGCGACATCGAGGCCTGATCCTCGAGCAGCCACTTCCGCGGCACCAAATTTAGAAACCGAAAAGGTCAGGCAGTCGTCAAGTCGCACGGCGCCTAGAAAATTGATCGTACGCGCTTTGTCCCGGTTCCAACGGCCCAGCTTTCACTCTCCTTTCGTTTCTTTTTTCGTGTTCTCTCGTACCTTGAAGCGTGACAGGTGTTCCCTGGCCTGATCCTCCGCATTCATCGCTAGCTGGACCAGTTCGCGGCTCGAGTACGGTTCCACCGGTCTGCCCTCCCACAGAGCCCTTCCGTCGGACCAAGGCAATTCCGGTGGCTCTGTCCATCTTTCGTACCGGTAGTCCCTCGAGGTCGTCGAATTCCTCCCTTTCCTGTCTATGTAATCGATCATCGGCTGGTAGAAGTTGATCCCGTAGTTGTAGTTCACGTCGTAGATGTAGGTGGGCCAGTGTTTCCACTTTGGCTCCGATGGCACGTACAACGGTGGCATATAACCCGACATTTTTCTACTCTCTTTTCTTGATTTTTAACGAAGAGAGTTCCTTTGGTGCTTGTTTTTATTTTCTCGGATTCTCTCTATGCGTGGCTTCGTCGAGATTTTAACTCGAGACTTTTCTTATTTCTTTTATTACTCTTATTTAGTTTTTCTTTCAATTTCGGGATTCCTCGAGACTTTTACTTTGATTTTTATTTCGAGTGTCTGTGTGGGTATGTTAATTTGTCATCCAACTTCTACCTTGAATAGAAATCGTGTTAATGCTTTTTCTGGGGTCGTCGAAAGTGTTAGAGACTGGGGTTTCGTTTATTGCGGGGATCTGTTCGATCTACTCACGGATTTGTCATAGTCGGATGATCGGAGACGATAGTTGCAACGAAACAATCGTGAAAAATTGGGCCGATCTAGCGCGGTGGTATCTTTTGTAGCTTTTTCTTACGGTTGCCACATTGAGGACGGCCAATCAGCACCACCCGGTAATAATTGGATCGCGGTTGATCGGTTATGGTTATTAATAGCTACATTGCGCATCGTTGTTACGCGCTTTCATTAATAACTCGAACCGTGTCACTCGATTCACTGTATTCGTAATTGGAAGGTTCCGATTGTTATTGTTTATCTCACCCTGGCACGCGTATTCGAAATCGTGTACGATCAGATAAAATTGATTTCCTTTTTCCAAAAGTATTGGTTCGTATTATGAAAATATCAGGTTCTTTATATAGTGATTTACATTCATCTTTCTATATTTCAACATTTTTAGAAATGGTGTCTAATGATAATATAACGTACGAAGGATTATAATTATTTTTTATTTAAATCTAGAGTTAGATTTAATCGTACTATACACAATACAAAGTTTAACTCATTGTTCGAACAGAACAGGAAAATGTAAATATTGTTATTTTGTTTGTCTATGGAGGAGGTAGAAAAACAAAACTAAATAGATTAAATATAAATTACCTCGCGATTGAAAAGTCGTTATTTGTTAATGTTTCAAATTAAAAATGACTTTTATGGTAAGGAATTAAAAATTCTTCGTATATTAATACTTTTTGTGCACGGTTCAAAATTAAATCATAGTCTGTCCTAAATTCAATTAAATTTACAACATGTTTAAGTAAAACGTTCGATAAATACTTTTATCTTGATGAAAATGGAACGTAAATATTTTTCCATTGGCCCACATTCTAAGTTGATTTTGTTTCATACGTAATTATTAGTAATTGCTATTAAGTCATTTTACTTAACGTTTATTTGCCAAGTCAAGTGACTTTCCAGCCTATCAATAGAATACTATGTTCGAATTTTCAAAATCTAAAATTACAATGTTCCATAATCCAGTTATCTTTCAACATTTTTTGCAGCAGGCAACGAGCTTTTACTTCAAGTTCATTTGGTATATTTCTTTTCTGTTCTGATGGATATTCTTATTAAACGAGAATACTAAATATAGAATCGCGTACGTTTCTGTGTCACTTGTAGAATCATAAAGAAGCAATGCACGAGTGGAAGGACAAAGTAGAACAAAGTTCGATGGCGCAACAGTGGTTGAACCGTGTCGGCCTTGTCGCAGGTTTATATCCCTTTGAATTCACTGAACATCGTATTTCTTCTTTCGCTCGTGGTATCTTTTTCCTTACGACGAAAAGCCTCTTCAGAAAGCAACGAAACGATAGAGTCCTTTTTCGTCGAAAATATTTCTTTCTCAAGCGACATCATTTTTTCTTCGATAATCGCAAATATCGTAATACTCACGTGAATTGCTCCGCGAGATAAGTAGCGTTCTCTTTCGCTAAATTTAATACATTGCTCAGCCACTGTTCTTCTTAAACAAATCACTTAAAATGACACGTTGTTCGAATCATTGTACAGCGTGAAGTTTTTTTAACAGTATTATTATAATATCGTATATTAATGATAAACAACTTATCGAATCATCTTCGTGAATTTATTCCTTTGATCCACAGTGATATAATCGATATATGGAGCGATCGGTGTTGCGTAGCGTCGACGTCGCGAAGATCAGAGCCAAAAAAAATAGTCATCGCGCACGATTGTCACCGCATGACAATTCGTTGGCAATCGTCAGATTCTGTATATGCCGAGCGTATAAATAAATAATTAGAACGCGACAGGATATTCCCTTGAACGTCTGACGGGTCGGAAAACACCCACTGTGATTAATCGATCGCGTTGATCGACGACAAACTTGATCGAGATAAAATTAACTGTGTTTTATTAATAGCACGACGCATCATGCTTGTACCCGGAAATAAAGTCGACTGGTACACGGATCGCGATCGAGCAGCTAATAATTCGTACTTTCTATTTCGACGACACCTTTTCTTTTATTTTTAAATAATATTCGATCTGTATAAACTCACGCTGAAACGGCATGCTGTTAGAAAGATAACGCAAACGTAATACAGCGAATAATTTGTGATGCAAATTTAGAAAATGAATTTTTAAAAGATTGAAATTGGTTTCTAAGCATGAATATATTTATATTCGTTTTTGTCTTCTATAATTTTTTCTGTAATCTTTTGCTAAATTGTAACATTTTGAAATATCGAAATAAAAAATTAAAGTCGTATAGGAATAGTGTGTTACTTAGTCTTTTAATGCCAAGAATGAGAGCAAGAGCAATAATATTTGAGCAAAAGTAGCAAAAGAATATAAATATTCGTGCAACGCTTCGATCTTGTTGGAATAAATTATTAAAATAAATTTAGTATAGAATCTTGAATTTACAATAGCAATATAGTATTGCAATTTAGAAGGTTTTTGGATAAAGAATTAAATTTCTTTTAAAAATTAAAGAAGGCTATGTTTCATAAATTATTATTGAATATTTTTCTCGTTAATGGAAACGTGTTACGGGAATTGACGTTTAAAAGAAGTATTATTATGACTATAATTACGTGAAATTAGTTAATCTCGTAATCTTTAGGGTGATTAAAAGAGAATGTGAAAATAATTCGTGTACTCACCGAATGATTTCGATTTCTTCGTCCTTCTCGGTCAGGCGGCGTTCATAATCGTGACGAAGCTGGGTCAATTCGGCGGCCAGTCTCTGCGAACGCTGTTCTTCGATCTTGCGGCCCTAAAATTAACACGTTTTGTTAAAAACTATTTCGTGTTACTTGTATTATATGCAGAATTCTCAGGCTCTTCACTAAACAAATACTATCGAACAGAATATTCGATTATTCTATAAAAAGATTAAAAGAAAGTCACAACGAAAGCAAAGAATCCTGAAAAAAATCATATTTTTGAAGATAAAATTTAAAGATAATAAAGAAGGTTCTTAGTAGAACTCGAAAACTTACGATGTTCGATTAAGGAAAATGATTCGGTTAAATTCTTCGTAGTTTCATTTTGCATTTTTTCCCTTTTTCGTTCCAACGTCGAGCAAAAGATTATGCGAATTAGGTTTTATAATACTTACAGCTTCAGCTTCTTTGTAAGCAGCTGCGAGCTCTTCCCTTTCGTTCTCCAGACGACGGAGTTCGAGTTCCAGCTCGTGAAGTCTGCGGTTCATATCGGCCAGCTGGTTCTTGGCATCACCAAGGTCATCTGGAACGATCGAACAATTCGTTCATATTATTCCAAAACGTTAAAAGAATATATAAACTATTTATTTCAAGCCTTTGTATCAGATTGGAGAATGTAAAATTGGATTTTATTTTTGCTCCGTTAAAATCTCAAACTCTGAACTTGACACGTATTGGTAAAGAATGTTCTAATTAAGTATTAGAGTAATTTTATTCACGCACCTGCTAGTTTCTTGTTCTCACGAGCCAGTTGGTCCTTCATCTCGCGAGTTTTGTCGAGCTCGGCGATGGTGCGTTGAAGTTCTTGTTGCTTGTTGCGAAGATCACGCTGGCTTTGCTCGTACATTGCCATACTCTCGTCCAAACGGGCCTTAAGTTCGATATTGATCTTCTCCAATTGCTCCACGCGTTTCTGGAGCTCGCGAGCTGTTCCATTGGCCTTAAAAAAAATTCCCCATACCGTTAAAAAAGTCATTGCAAACCTACATAATAATTATATTTTAAAAAACTCCTACCAGGATTAATAATATTCGTCCACGGTTGCGATAAAAATAATCGAACGATCAGTATGGTTTATACAATTTTAGGAAAAAGTCAAGATTAGAGATTTTGATATACTTAACGATCTTGGATGTATAAAAATATTTCTATGATACATTTCAAGATATACAATTATTTATGAATTTTGAAAAAATTTGAATCACACCTTCTCCAAGTCGATGATCAGGACTTCTACTTCGGATTGGAGGCGCGATTTCTGTTTCTCGAGGTTGTTGATCTTGACGAGCAAAGTTTCAATTTGTTCTTCCTGTTCCTGGATACGTGCGCCATATTTGCGACGAAGTTCCTCTACCTGCACAGTTCGATAACATTTTCATATACAGAAACTGTTACAAATAGAGTATAAATAGAGATAAAGATATCGAAAAACGTCGATGAAATTTTAACGAGCCTCGTATTGTGATTACTTTGTTTGTATCTTTTCCCAAATAATTTTGTTCGTTTCTCGGTAATTACCTCTTCGGCGCGAGCATTAGCTTCGGTTTCGTACTTCGATCTCCAAATTTGTACCTCGCCGTTGGCTTTGACCAACTGACGTTCAATGTCCAAACGTGCTTCAGATTCTTCTTCCAGTTGAATGCGAACGGACTCCAATTCGGACTCGACCTGTCGACAATTAACATCGGTATTATTTCTTGCAAGTTTCTTGGTCGTAATCGTACGTCTGTTTTTATTTAAATTTGATATTTGCTCAGAAGTAATTATAAGGGTCGTCTACTTGAAAAGTATTCGATGTATGTACTTATTATAAAATAATCCTATTTACTGCGAGTTAACAGATACAGTATTCGATTAAATCTTTTTCGACAATAATATTGTCACTGAATATATTTTCTGATTATCGAGGAAATCAATTGTTCGGAATAGTTATATGTAATTTTTATAGTTGAAATAAAGCTTGCCTGATGTAAAGAGGCTTCGACCAAGGCACGACGGCGGTCTTCATCTTCGAGACGACGACGAGCGTCCTCGAGCTGGCCTGCGATCTGCGTCCTCAAGTAAATTACGTTCTCGATGTTGAGCTGCAATTATATCAATAAAATGCAATTATACGAGGAATAGACAAGATATAAAAATGAGTAAAATATGAATACAGACGGTGCTCCGGTGGGTTAAAAATATTTTATTCGAAGCTTGCAAAGGTCAATGATGTTTTAGTTTATAGTATTGGTATGTAAAGCACACGTGTGCGTTAATTTTAGGGCTATGCGAAGTAAAATTCGGGATAAACGCAGCATTACCCACCTTCAGATCCTGTACTTCCTTGGTCAATTCGATATTTTCCTGGGAAAGCCTGGTTTTGTGACTGGTGATGTCAACGATGGTACGGTTCAGTTCTTCGATTTTCACGTTGAGCTCGGCCACGTGGAATTCGAGCTTCTCCACTGTTTTTATGGACATCACCTTTTCTTTGGTGACATTGTCGAGCTGGGCGAGGAGCTCGTAAACCTCCTGTTGGAATTTCGATTTTTCCTTGTCGGCCCTGAAAATTTTCCAAGCGATTCCCTTCAGCACGATTCGTATATTTCCAAAATGGAATCAAAGAATACAACACCGAGAATTTGCATTTTCATCAGCATAGTGTTTCATAGTTATTCAACGAAGGAGTACTTTGAGAGGAAACATAAGGGTGGTACGGAAACGTAGAATATACAATGCTATTTATTTCCATAGTCTTAACAGTTTTCTCAAAATTATTCGTTCGCTGTAATTATGAAACAATCACGCAAAGTCTGTTGTACTGTAAGCAGGCTACAATAAAGTCTTTGCACTTATGTGTGCTATTTTTGCAATATTTTTTCTGATATAAATAAAAGTCAAAGCTAATATGAATATCTATTCGTAATGTTAGTGTTTACTTCTGTGTCACGATAAATTGAAAATTGAATAGATAAACTTTTGAGTAGATAAAACAATTTTATTTTATATATCGAAAAAGAAATTTCTCGATTATTTATACGTAAATTAATTAAAGAGGGGTAGATAAGAATAAAATTTATTTATTCTTTCTACAGATATTCCTATTTATATTACTTGAAATATTGCACGTTTAAGTTCAATACTTCCCGTTACTTTTAAACCGTCTATCTTTAAATATTTGCGTCAATGAATTGTTAAAAAGTTCGTTCTGTGCCACTTACGAAAATATATCTCGCATTTGTTTGCATTTGCACAGTAGTTTCGTTTATTTTTAGAACGCGTTACGAAATACTCAAGCTTTTGATGCCTTCGCGTCATTATTGGAAACAAAGCTACAATTTTATTATTAAAAATATAACACGTCCATTTTGTAGTCCAGACTCTGAATCCTTTGATAACGATACGTACATTAAACGCGAATTTTTTACTATTCAAAGTTCCAATACAGTATTATACATATAATACAAACATAAGACAGAAAATCATAGATCGTCTTGCTCGAAATTTTCTTTTGTTTCATTATAATTTATTTATTTATTTTATTTAAGGATCTTCGATAACTTACGTATTTTTATTTTAGAGTGTGTCTTTTAAAACAACTATTAAGTTTTATTATGTTTTCGAGTTCGTTACCTTGGTTACTTCATTTTTAATTTTCCTTTTTCCTCTACTACGATAAAAACCATTGAGTTAAACGTGAACTTTTTATTATTCAAAGTACCAGTATAGTATTATATACATATAATACAAACATAAGACAGAAAAGTCATACATCGTCGTGTCTAAACTTTTCTTTTGTTCCATTACATTTCATTCGTTTATTTTTATTTTATTTAGGGTCCTTTGATAACTTATATATTCTTATTTTAGATCGTGCCCTTTAAAAATACTGATGAAGTTTTATTATGTTTTCTAGTTCATTTCCTCGCTCATATTCTTAATTTTCTCTTTTCCTCTGTTACGATGAAAACAATTGCGTTCTAAATTCTTTCGGGGCATCGGTTTAGATCGATGAATTTATTTGCTGCGTTCGATCGTTACAGCAGACGTTTTTTTTCGAATACCGTCGAGCAGGAATTCCTCCGACAACGGAATACCCGTAAATCGCGTTAACACCCCGTGGATGTCGTGGAGCGTCGCGTGGATAGAGGGAGGGATGGAGGAGAATATCGAATCCCCGCGATATCGATGCTGTCCACCTACACGTAACAGAGGGTGTAAGGTGTCGGCCGATTCCGAGGATAGTGGGGATCCGGGCCGGTCGCCTGTACTAATATGGCGCGGTAACACGGGGTTGAGGATTGCCGCGCGACTCGCACGGTTAAAAATAGTCATAAGCCGAGTAGTAGCGGCCGCGCGAGCAAAACGTCCCGCGGGGAGAGAGACCGTCGGAATAAAAACGGGAGACAGACCGAGACGGCACAAGGAGTGGGAGGGGTGGAGGAGGAACGGAGGGGTGAACGGGAAGAAAGAAAGTCGCGAGGCGAAAAACTGCGAAACTTCGAAAACGAATAAAAAAAAAAAAAAATCCCCAAGACGAGAACAACGAAAGTAAAAGAATAAAATTTGAGAAAAGTTCAGCGACAGAGAGGGTGTCGCGAACGTAGAATTTGGGTAATGCAAATAGATCGTACTTTTGACAAATCTGAATGTTAAACGATTTCGTTTTTTTTACGAAGGATGAGTATAACGACTGACTTGGTGCGGCTAGTAGAATAGAATGGTATGAACGTCTGGCCTAATACGGTACGTAACTACTTCCAGGACGCTTTACGTCGAGCAGCAGCTCCGATCCTTTGGGGAACGATCGGTGTTCCGCGTTTGGCGAGCATGCATAATAAATGTGACTGCGGAATTTCCGTACGCATGATCGATCGAGCCTTCGAACCTAATAGCACCGAGAGGGTTAAAGTTGCGTACCAGGGGATGAACTCCGCGCCAGTCCCTTGCGCGAGCTACAAACTGTCTCCAAATTGAAATACTAACTGCGACTCCGCTATTCTTGCGATCGTTATAGCTTCTTTAGAGTTAGTGCCTGAGAAACGTCAAATAACGTTTACGTATTCGTAAATTTATTCCCTGTCAGTATTATTATCGTAATGTAAAAATAAAAATTACAACATTTACAAGTCGCATGGATAAAATGTCGGGTCTCTGTATCTTGCGCAGAGAATTATTGAGAATAAAAGTAACTATCAAGAAATTCTAAGAGGATAAAATGTGTATTCCGAGCAGAGAATGTATTAAGAAGAATATGAAAAGAGCGAAGAGAAGAATGAAACGGAAGGAACGCGGGAGTAACAAGACAGCGAAACGGCGCGACGAAGAAAACGAGGCGAACGACACGAAAAGTAGGACGGGTCTGTTTTAAAAGCGTTTAAAACGCTCCTCTTGTGCCAACAGGTGGAAACTTTTTTCTGCGCTGCAAATTCTCGAAGTCCTGACACCTGCTACTTCTGCCCCCGCTTCCACGAACGCAATCGCAGCGAACGAGGAAAGAGAAAGAAAAAAGGAAATGGACGGAAGAGTAATTTTCACCTTCTTCGTTTTCACTTTTCATTTATTATTCCCGGACGCCTTAACGGCGTTCTATTTTCCTAGTTGAAATATTAAGGGGCAATTAGCTGTTACTTCGCCGTGACGCTGTTGACGTATAAATGTCGTAATTGCTTTTACTGAAAGGTACACTCGGAACGGAGTCCCCCTCGGATCTAATTTCAGTTAAAATTCTTGATCGGTCGTTCCTGCTGCTCCCCGAGACTGCGAAATTATACCAGCGAGGAAACTTCAAAGTTGTACGCCAGAAGGAAAATAATAATTTCTCCGAAATGTCGTTTCCTTCGTTTTAATATTTACGCGGGGAAATTAATGCGAAGAGAAACTAACGATAAGTCAAAGGCTTCGTGAAATCAATTATGCTCGATATTGCGTGGAATAGAAATTTTGAATTTCTCAGTTTTTAAACAATTCTAGAACGAACTTGTCGTCTGGAAAAACAACCTGGAATAAAAAGAGTACTGCGTTTTTAATGTAGCAATTTAACAAAAATACTTTGTCTACGTTAAATTACTTCTAGTTTACTTTATGTTAATAATATACATTATTTTTACTAAACGTATACAATAGATTTTTAAAACCAGTTTACTTTTACGACCAGGGAGTTCTTTAATTATTTCGAGCAGCATGTTCGTACAAGTATACAATGGATACAGGAGAAACGAAGCATCGAGTAAAAGAAAAGGTTACTGCTGCAGCAACGTTTGCAAGAAACCAATAAAATCCCGCTCGATCGAGAGAACCGTTCCGTTTCTCTGTTTTACGTTCGTTTTGTTATTGGAAGATTGCGTAAACCGTTGTCGAGAAAACAAAGTCAACGTAAATAAATCCTGAGAAATGGAAGTCGCTCAAAATGGCGCGCGAAACTTTCGCGCGATTTCGCCCCGATTTCATATTTGTTCGCTCGGTGAAAGGATTACATAACCGAACAGCGAAGGGACAAAGTCGAAATAAAAATATCGTCGAGAAAGATATTTCTAGCGCCACGGTATAAATAGCGTTGGAAATCATGAAGAAAAGAAGTCTCGAATTCCGCGCGATCGAGAGAATAATTCTGACTCTATCTTTTGTATTACGACGATTACGCAACTACGACTTTTGCTCGAGAAATGCACAAAACGAACTTTTAAAATTTCTTCTCTTCTAGTTAGAAAACCCTTCTAGTTTTCTCTTCTCTCGGAATTTGGACGAGAGGAGACGGAATCGAAGCAAACAACAGAGAGGGGGAGGATCGATTAGATAATGGACGGCGTCGCGATGACAGTTCTGTGAATTTTCGAAGACGGAGTCGTCCTTGTGGCGCGGGTATCGCGCGTCGGGGCGCCGGGACGTCGAAAAGGACGCGGGTTATGTTTAGAAAAGCCGAGGGAACGAGTCTGCGCGTATTTCAGGTGCGAGTAAGTTGGTTGTTTGGCCGTTGGCCAGTATCGTCGAGCATAATTCCCGCAATTTTCGAATATGCTTTCGTTTCTCGCGATGCTTGCTATAATTAACGAACCGTCGCGTCGTGATTCATCCTCGTCCGTTAAATTTTTTCCCCAGCCCGTTTCCCTCTATTTCCCTTTTTCTATTTGTCCGTTTACGTGCAACGGGGAAACGAGACGTTCGTCGTTTCGGCGCACCTTGGTACTTCCGGTGAACTGTTTATTGACGCTTCGCGCGCTTTGACCTCAAAGAGTAGGAGGATCCACCGGAGCCAAGCATACCGAGGCCGCGATTTTATTTTCACAAGTGTATATAATTAACCGTGGTTTATTGGTGTTCCGATTTCGTTCGTTCGCTATCGAGGATCTCGCGCGAGATTCGGAGCGTGTTCAGGCTCCAGACGGAATGTTATAGCGGTTTGCTTTGATACCTGGTTTTAATCTCTTAACTGCGCCATTTTCGTGCTGCACGCGTCCTACGAGCGTCGATCTTTCGTTCGTATCAATGCATTCGTTGCTACGTTCATGGAATCGTAAACGAACATCGTTGCTATCGAATAATTGTTTCGAAGAATATCTCGTTTTGATCTTTGTTTAGCTCTTTGTACTCCGCTGGCGCCGCTATGGCGACAAACATAACGTGTACCATAGCTCGATTCGAGTTTCATTTGTGGTAACACAAATTGAATTTAGAAGATATATGAATAAAATTTTAATTATAAGTATTTATAATAGTTTGTATTAATAAAGACTCTCAGAGTGCAAAGGGTTAATATCAAACGTGCTGAAGAACGTCGGACTTGCAAAATTAAAAATAACGAATATATTAATGTTTGATAAAGATACTAAAATACTGATGATATCGTGATCATTATCTGGTAGACTCTGCTCGGAAGATTGATAAGTGGCGCAGTTAAAAGCGTAGATCAGAGTTCTGGATACGTCAAGAGTATGAATCATACGTCACGTGTGAGAGAAATTATGCACACAGAGTGTACTAAAATTTATCGAGGTATTTATCTATTTCACGCTTTGATCAATCTACGAAAATGTAATCGAATCAGTGTCAGAAATGAAATCTTCTTCTATGTTAATATTCCAAAGAAGAAAATTCTAAATTGTTAGAGAAATATTTTCATTTAAGTATTCCACGCGCGTCGAACAAAAGTAACAGTGTTAATTTGCGTTACAGGCTGGAGAAACGAAGAGCAGAAAACGATACGTCGATCATTCCACTAACCTGACGCGTGCTTTTGCAAGTTGATCGATCTGATCTTGAAAATCGACCACGACCTCCTGGTGTTTTTTGCGCAGAAGATGCGCGGTCTCCTCGCTCTCGAGATGAACATCTTCGAGTAGTTTGCGCAACTTGGTCAGTTCCGTGTCCCTCTTCTTGTTGATCTCGAACTGTAGAGTTTCGTTTAGAGAGACAATTATTAATTTTGCATCGACCGCGAAAGGTATTTCACTGGTTAAAAATATTTTTGTTAAGCTTACTTGAGATTCGGCGCCACCTTCGGCCTCTTCGAGACGTTCGGACAGCTGGATAACTTGTACGCTCAAGTCAGCGCGTTCGCGTTCGATCTGCAAAGGCACGTTGCAAATGAAGAAAGAATGACGGTAGTTTAATAGAAGCGTCGTTATACAATATCATTACGTATACGATTTTCTGTATTGGCGTGAAACGTGTTTGTAAAAATTTTCCTAGAATTTTTTCTGATTTTTATCTATTTTTAGGATGCAGAATGTCGAAAATAAAGGAAACGATTGCGCATGGAATGCTCATTGAAAAGTAAGTATGCTTCGATATTAAGATTTGCTCGAACAATATTCACATATTTGTATTTACTTTCCTTTTTAGAGCATTATTTAATTCAATTGTAAATATTCATCCTCTGTTTTCTCGATACATTCCTCGTAATCTTTAATCTATCAATATTAAAAATTCTCGAGACGTCGCTTTTTGTAACTATTACACATCAACGAAGTAAATATTTTCATCTGTTCTCCTACTCTCTAAATTAGCTTCTATTCTAGTAGATCACCGACGATCAATAGTATCGATAAAAGTATCATCTTGGCCGTTTCAAAACTTAAAATTAATTTGTAAATTCTAAAAGCGATCAAGCATGGAACTTTCTGGAAATTCATCGACGATGAAAATTTAATTTCCTCGTTACCTTAAGAGTTCTCTGTGCAACCGGGTTCGAAAACTGTCAAACGAATAATAGCAAGATCGTATCATAAATAGAAGAATTCGAACAAAGGGCTCGGTACATAATCGTATCTGAGTTTGCTTCCTTTCTGGAGGTACGGATTCGATTGTAGTACGACAGAAGAGCGCTGTCGGGACACGGTTGATGCGTGTTGAGTGTAATCGAGATGCGCGGCATTGTTTTGGAAAGAGGCCTCGAGGAACGACGCGAACGGTTCGGTGCAAGCTTGACGTCAGGTTTCTTCGGACCACGAATAGAACGATCTAATTCCGGACGGACTGGCTCTATATCGGGAGCTTTATTCATATTACAAACGAGGCGTTTATCAAGAAAAGATAGACGCGCGACATCGCCATAACTGTCCGTTCTCCGGAAACCACCGCGTTTCTCCATGCCTCGTTGCATTTACCGACTCTGTTGGAACGTGTGCTTCCTCTAACGTGCTTTTTCCCCCATGAAAATCTGCATTTTTAGAATGGTTCCAATATTTATACAAGCTCCTACTCGATACCGACAAATAAACAATTTTGCTTCCTCAGACTTCGAATATTGAAGGAGAAATTCTTGTTAGAAAATTTAAAAATTCATTTCATTTGTATACTAATATGAATCGAGAGGGAAGAATGTGTTTACAGTTCCAATAATTGCAATGAATTCGTAACTAGGCGACACTTATTTCACGATTAATTTTCTTTTAAAAAATTCACAAGTATTTCTAACTGGACATTTTTAAAGAGAAAAGGAGAAATAATTTAAAATAGGGTACGATGTTACGTAACGATTTATTCGATCCTCGCACATCGAGTTTTTCATAACGATGATTTATGGAGAACCTAACGCGTATTCAACGCGATCATAATTTTCAACCTTTAGCGATTCCGAAGCGCGAAGAACGCAGCTGGCATAGGTTCAAGTCACGTATCGCGGCGAGCGTTACGTACGAATTTGATTTCCGCGGAGCTAGCCGAACAATGAAACCAGAGAAGGTCTTTTTAAATTTAACGCGCCATTTGAACGAGATCCCTTCATTTCCCGAATACGTGGTTATATCTTCCCGTCGAAGATTCACGGAATGGAGCAAGATTAAAAACCATAAACCGTTTTAAAAACCCTCGAAATTTGCAATATCCAGGTTACGTATGCGCGATCGTGCACGAGAAGAACGAAAGTAATCGATCGAAAAAATGAATTGCATTAAAATTTATAATCCGTACGTTTGTATATTTGTTTGTTTTTCTTTTTTTCTTAATACGATGCGTTACACGTACGCCGAACACGAAAAAGGAATGCGGGTTCGTTCGCTGAAGAGGCGCGCATCCCCAAAAATAGACGCGACTCGAGAGCTGGACATTTCGACCTACTGCTCCCCACTCTATGGTGGAGCGGGCCTCTCTCGCTTTTTTTGTATCAGTTTCAAAATTCACAATGCCCAGATTACATAAAGTTTCGAGATTTACGTTTATCGACGCTGTTATTTTTATCTCTGGCTTCTACGCGGGTCTTCTGGCTTCTCGGTGTTCGAGCAAAACGGTTCGATTCGAGAACCGTCGCCGGAAATTCTCGAGTAAATCCGCGGCGAAACGGTGGCAGCAAAGACGCGTTGCAACGATCGGAAAAGCGTTTGGGGAAACTCACCCTCTGACGCAGCTCTCTCTCAGACTCCAGGTCATCCTGCAGCAAGCGGATTTTGTCCTGAAACGAGAGGCAAGAGAAGGATTAGAACGTGCCACGGGGCTCGTTATAGAGGGTCGGTGCTTTACGTAATGGGCCGACGAAAATATCCAACAGCGGACGCTCGGTATTTCAGAAAGACAGACGGCCTCCGAGCGGGGCTCGTCCTCGAGGGAACAAGAAAGTATCTTCGGTCTACCGTCCGTTGGGGTCGTTTTCAACGGAACGAAGGAACGTGCGCTCGTCTCTCTCCATGGACCTTAACGAGCTAGCAGGGAAACGTTCGTTCGGGGAAAAAGGACCAGTCTTACTTGAATGCGGAGACGAGTGCGCGTTTCCTCCTTCGAGCGGGTCGTTTGTCTTCGCGAACGCCTCGAAGATCTCACTCCGGGTTTGTGTGTCGGGCACCGATCGTCGCTCAGGAGCCGATATTCACGACTATTTTCGTACACGAGCAATCCGATAGCCACGGAACGGTCACTTTCGGGTTCCTCGTCAGGGTTGGCACTAATATCCCTTATGGTCACTGAACTTTATCGCGTCTCACTGTCTCCACCGCGATAATCGGTCACTGCTCTGCGTTTTTTCCGTTTTCACGATCACTACGCCTCTTCTTCCGCTGAGGATCCAATCGACCTAGGCGATTTCGAACGATTATCTCTGATAGGGTCATCCTTGCGTCATCGGGACACTTCTCAATGAACGCGGTTTCGTCCGACGTCTTTGGACTCTATCCATCGGTATTAGGTTTCATAGGGCATGACTCTTCCCAACGTATAAGGACTCGTTCGATATCTTGGATTCTCCTCGTTTCTTCTCCTCGCGATTTAAGGTTTCACGGGGCCATTTTGGACTCTCTTCGTTAGGCTATCTCGGGTCTCGCGAGACTCCTTGGACTCCCTCCGTTGTGCAATTAGGTCTCGGTTTCCACCTTTTCCGTTTGTCGATCGGTCACAGTAATGCTTCGTTACGATTAAAGAAAGGGGTACGGACGGTCCTAGAGCGAAAGGTGTTCGCGATCGTGTCGGAAACGAAAAAATCAACTGAAATAAATACATGTATAATGGTCGTGTCGTGTACTCGATAACGAAGCAATAGAGTAACCCACGGGATACGCAAGTCCCGATAAATTGTTACGAATTTTGATGAAAAAGGACGATTGGTCGATCCCGTTCTTTGGTAACCTACCTCCAGTCTGGTGAGAGCGCTGAGGTCGGCGCTGTATTCGATGCTGACATCGGCAGTACCACCGCCGGTGGAGCGGTACGTGTATTTGGAAGCTTTAGCGATCGCTGAAGACATCCTGTCCGCTTGTATCACTTCGCTTTTCTCGACGATCCCTCGTTCCTTCGGCCGAGATTCGTTTCTCCTCGGGTTCTTCGTTAACCTTCGGGTTTTCGCCTCGATGCACTGGCTGGTGCTAAGTTAAGTCGTCTTGATTTAAATCGTCGTGGTCTGCACACTTCCTCCTCCACCTTCTTCTTCTTCTTCCTTCTCTTCTTCGGGGTTTCGGAGCCGACCAGCGCCCTACTCGTAGTGCGCGACCCGTCGTCGTTCGTATGGCGCGCCGGCGGCTCCATGGCTTCGTCAAAATGACGGTTACGCGCGTGCGCGGTAGATCTTCGACCCCCACCAGGAACACGCGACCGCGACTCGTCATCGTCGTTGTTCCACGTCCTCGTCGTTCGTCGAGGGGAACCACCAGCCGACGACCACCGCCGTTTCTCGGACGCCCACGTTTCCTGAAAGCACCTGCCAACAGGAGGCTCATCTTCGCGAACCGGCCATTCCGTGCTGAATAGCATTCGAACTATATTAATTTCAAAATAATATACATATAACAGGGAACGTTTGGTTGCGGATCGAACGCGTCGAACTCGATCTTAACGCTATGCTACCGGGTCGCGTGCCGCGAATATTTCAAAGGCCATTTTCAGCCATATCAACACCAGCCTTTACAGCGTCGTATTACAAGCAAACGTGCCTGTAAATATAACTGTAAATAGTAGTTATTAGTTATCTTTCCACTCGAGGTACCACTGTGCACACGAAAAATCAAAGACTACAACTACTACTATTCAAGCACTGATTTTGTTCAAAATCAGACGATGAGACGAGTACGTGAAACATTATATTTAAGTTTCATTTTACAGTATTCAAATACAATCGTATTAACATACGTACGAAAAATATTCCCTTTTCTTTTTAATAATCACAGTATGATCTTTATAATTCGAAGAGGGAAGAAGTCTCAAACGCAATTTGATCGTTATTTAATACAATATTTATCACTAGTAAATCAATATTTCTTAGATGCAATAATGTCTGTTTATTACAATTTATTCTAAAAATAATATTTGATGTCCTCTGAGTTACAGATCTACTTGTAAAATGTTTGCACATTTTGAAAGTCCTCCTTTTCTCTGTGAAAGTCGCATTTTTACAAAGTGAAGGATATTTGAGATTAGGGGGATGCATAAGTATCACTTCTACAAGCAATGAGAAACCGTTATAGCTGGAATTCGCATACCGTTTTGTTTTAGACGCAAGATGCGCATTACTTGGAACGATACGTTACGACTTGTAAAGTTACAACGCTTTAATCTAACATTGCTCCAAATATTTTGCCTTTGTTGCTTTTAATGTTTCAATGAAACTATTCGTACCGATATTCCTCGAAATAATAAATTTATTTCTAGAAAGCAAACGGTACTGCGAAAGCATGTAAAGGTATTTAAAATTAAATAGTATGTTCATTGATGCAAGAAATAAACGACGACTAATTATAAGCTTTAAACGAGCTATTTTTATTTACGTTTCGACTCATTCGTTCTGAATCATCTTTGCAATAAATATTACTATATACGTTATAAAGATCAAATTAAGATTATAATTATAGACGTATGAGAGAAGCGGTGGAAGAAGAAACAATAGTGTGCGATTAGGAAAGAAATTAGAAATACAAAAATAGTAAAATAAATCAAACTTGAAGCAAAATGAAAAATAAAATTATTTTACAAGATTCGAGCGTTATGTACAATGTATTTTTTGTTTAGAAAAAAAATAGTTTATTTAAGACTGATAATCAATCATTATTTAGAATGAAGATATAAATTCCTGTAAAATTGAAGATCTTTATATTCCTTTCATCGTTAAAAAAAGATACAATTACATTTTCTAGGCGCATTAACGCATACAAATGCTTAAAATTATTATCATTCGATACCATTTTATTCTGTCTAAGGCTTTGTATTCATTTCTAACTCTTTCGAAGATTTTTCCCAGTCACGTGGAACAAAAATGTTATTTTGAATGTCGATGAACTTGTTCGAACAGTGATAAAAATCAGTTTAAAGCGCGCGAAAGTGGAGAGACAAAGCTTTGGGGGTGGTACGGTGCTCAACAGGTGTACAGGCCACGATCAAAAACCGATCCACGATCGAAATTGTACGAGGGGCACTCGACAATTAGAATTAGAATTAGCTCTGGCGTCCCACGCTTCTCGACGTGGAATTATTCGTCTAACATTCAGGCGTACAACTGCGTCGCTCTTCGTACCGATTTAGATATACCGTACTTGAAAAGCTACAGGGTCATCACTTCGCATAGATTGGCCATCGATGAGAGAAGTCGTTGACTCATTCAAGCATCGACAGTAGCGTAGGTGTAAGCTTTAATAAGCGTATAACAATTGTGCATTGTCATCCGGGTGTCGCGTAGGAGCCAAAATCATTGTAGGACCGTGATTATTTTTGCGCGTACACTCATCGCGTATGGGATACACAGGAATATAGTCTATAATTATACAGGGTGAAATCTTATTTCCACGTCGACGCCTTAGGCGTTAAATCTAGATCGTGAAACGAGAAAATTATGTTATAGTTATTATGCACGTTGTTCGAGCATTATTTTTCAATTTTTAACGTATCGTTAAAGTTACTAATATTGTTTCGTAACATTTTAACGCATTTAACTCTCTTGATTAAAATTTATTTTCCAATTGGAAATTATTTTAAATTGGGATAATGTCTTTTTACTTTGAGGCGAATTACAAAGATATTAATTTTATTTCGATCGACAGCGATTTAACTTTTCCTATTGTTTTTTGGTTGTGATTCGAAAATCGGATTTTTTGATTTGTCGCTTTTGCAGCCCAAGTACGATATGACGAAATTGTTTTATATAAATAACAACGCGTAATCTCCTAATGCAACGAAACGAGGTAGATTGATGACTCAACAGGTGTGGAGAATTCCTCTTGAAAAATTGCAGTCTACCGATCCGATTCCTGGAATCCGTCGCGAATTCTCGATGATCTCGCAGCTGCGACGAAACGTTCTCGAGCTTTTCGGTATTTACACTCGACATTGTTGTTGACGACACGACGATGGCTAACAAGAATGCCGGTCGTGTTTCCATCGACTTTGGTATTGCGGTCTTCAGGTTCGCAACGCCCGATATTCTCGAAAATATAAAATTCCCATATTTATGCAATCGTCATGGGTCCTCGTCCGTAATCGTCGAAGGAATCGTTCGCGTATTTGAAATGTCATTCGTATCGCCACAGATATACTATTAATATACGATCGTCGATTTATTTCGGACCGATCGTTCGCGAAATTCGAAACGTCATTCGTATCGTCGAAAACATTATCGCTATTAATAAACGATCGTTTATTTATTTATGACCGATGTTTATTTTGATCCAACGTATTGTTTAACGCTTAAAAATAAAACGACGCGACGTCGTGAACTTTAGAGTAAAAGTTTATTTCTATCATCTTACAAACGAATCTAAATGCAGTCTTCGGAAAAGAAACAATATAGTACCAATACAGACTTATAAAAATATCATTTGACTGTATAAAATTTAAAACAAGAAGACTACGATCGCGTATCGAAACATTTCGTTCGTTCGGTGCATTGTTTCCGTAACAATTTCGACGTACGTGCGTGTTCGTTTACTCTTACTACTAGCGGCGTCTGAAACAGGAGCTTCTCATTCTACTAGCATACCATCCCACTCCCGTCCGCCGTGAATTCCTCCCGTATTTATATCCTATAATCCATTTTTATTTACCCGAAACGGCAACACGCCGCGAAATGTCTCGAATTCGAAAGTCCCCTCAACGTATAATTTCTATCCACCAGCCGTCGTTTCTCTTTTTTAAGAGGATCGATCCGACCGTAGGACGTACGAAAGGGAGCATGGGGACCATTCTCTGCCGAAACATTCAGTTTTCACAAAATTTCCACGACCACCCACCCCGCCCCACTCCCGTCGAGTGTCTATAAAAGGTCGCCAGACGATGGTGGGCAAAGATGCTCGGTCGGCCTAGCTCGGAGCTCACCAAGTAATTTGAGATTGGCCCCTTCTCTTCTGCGTCCTCCTCATCACCTTGCTCCCACTCTTGGTACCGAGCACGTGGCTCCCTCTGGTGGAGAATTCCAGGCATCGGAAAGCACGTCGGAAGACCTCAGACCAGAATAACTGCCTCTTTCTCTCTTTTTCCCACCGTCGACTCTTCGCCGCCCCTCCGGTTCTCCCTTTCGGTGAGTTTCGAAGCCCAGCGGGGTGTACACCTATGCGGACTCGTGCAGAAACTTCCTCGTATCCGCGTTTCCAATTCGCGCCGGCACGTTTCGCCGGATATTTGGCTACGACCCGAGACATCCTACCAACTGGACCGTGTCATCTATTTTGTTTACAGGGTGAGATCGGAAAGGGGATGCAGCTTCTTCCAAGGAAACAGCCTCCTCTTAACCCTTAACCCTTACATCGGTAACCGACAGTTTCAGTAACCATATTCCTTCCAAATACAGAATGATAGTTTCCATACTTTTCCAAAAATTTTCAATTTATACGCGGGAGAGTGGAAAAAGGGTTTGAAACCTCTAGGAACGAAGTCTTGGTAAACGTGGACCGAACAATTAATTGGAATTATAAATAATTTTCTGCTCGTAACAGAATCAACGGATTCATTATTGCTCCTTTTATCGATGTTTACAGAAAATTTTACAGATTTCCTTCTTTGCATGGGAGAATTTCTTTTGAAGAAATAATCGGGAGAATTTAGATCAAGTGATCGAGGAAACCTTTTTGAATGTTCCAATTCATATGTTTCTTCAAACTATTGAAATTTCGAATCGGAAGCATTACTATACGGTGTCTATTATTAGTTTCTGATATATCGTTTCCGTGAGCTAAAAAAATTTATTTTTGAAGAAAGCAGTTTCACAGTTCCAAGTAACTTCTACCTTTTTAAAACTGTAATAACTCTGTCCATTCTTTATATTTCGGCTTGAAATTTTACTGGAAAATAAAATAAAAATTAATTCGATAGTACAGAAATAATCATCGAATTATAAATAATATATAATACTTTTCAACAAAAATAATCCGAGAAACAAATTTTTACAAAGTAACAGAGCCCGTGATTAGGTAATAATGATTCATCGTAAGAATTCAGCTGAGAAAAGGAGACCTTCGTGCAAGTTGTATTGCATCAGACGTTTATATAAAAATCATATTTGGTTGTAAACATTGATACTCTGTATTACATTATTGTTATTTCAAAATCATTTAAAAATTGAAAGACTTAAGAAAACTGAAATACAAGAATACCAACTTGTTGATTGACGCTTCGTTAAAAAGTTATTAACAAAATCCACCTACACGAATTTTTTTCTCGAAAGTGAGTAGGATTTTGGAGGTATGTGTATTCACCAAAAATGATTGTAATTAGCCCCCCTAGCTAAAAATAATTTTTCCAGAACGATTTGAAACTTTTCAATTTCGCCGAAAAATTTAGGCACCTACCCCCTTGTCGATTTTTCTTAAAAATTCGTTTTTCATTTTTGATAATTTTATTTGACGCCCTACAGAAAAGTTGTCTAATACTTTTCTGTAGGTACCCATGAGCTCTACTTCAGAAAAAAGTTTCATTGAAATATATTCACTATTGTAGGAATTATAGCTGTTTGAAAATTGGACCATTTTTATGGGGTTTTTCTCATTTTGCGGGGTCAAGGACCAACTTTTCGAATATTTTTACGATTTGTACATATTCTCCATCAAAATACGCGTAGTTTGCTTTTTTAAACACTAAAATCGTCCAATCCGTTCAGAAGTTATGACGTTTTAAAGATTCGCATGAAAATTCGGGCAAACATTTCTGGCCAGAAATTATATTTTCGGTAAGGAATTTTTTTCTCGAAACTGAGTAGGATTTCGGGGGTATGTCTATTGACCGAAAATGCTTGCAATTGACACCCGCAACCGAAAATAATTTTTCCAGAACGATTTGATATTTTTTTTTTCGCCGAAAAGTTTTCCGGTCGGTATGGAACTTTAAACGTTGATAACTTTTTAACGAAGCCTCAATCAACAAATTGCTATTCTTGATTTCCGTCTTATTTTAGCCTCTAGAATCTCCCATTCAAATTGTTTCCCAGAGTTGGGCCAGTCAGAATAAAAATATAACAGATTTTGTAGATAACTTTCACCTTTTATTATTACAAACGACGTCATATTTCTGACGAATAAAATACAAATCTAACCCAATTAAACGTTAGCTTCTTGACCGGAAGTCGATCTTTACTTAAACGGAACAACTTAATGATTCAGCCTCAGCCGTTTGAAGTCAACGCACTTTAATAAATTCGTCTCAGTCGGCGCCGCGCGGTTTAATAGTCTCCCAGCGAGTTTCAGAAAATTATTCAGAGAACCGAAGCATCTTTAGATCGTATCAGCGCGTAATGTATGTCAGGCGGAATCGAGTCATTAGCATTTTTCTTGGCTCCGGTTTAGAAAGTTCGCCCGAGATTAATACGTTATTGCCACTATCGCGGATTACGGTTGCGCAACGATGTTAATTAACGTCATAATAATTATCTCGTCACGATACAGATCGCGTCTGACTTTCTGTCAGCGGGCGCCAACCAGCGATCGAGGAAACTTAACGATACAAACGGACAAGCGCGTCTCGCGTTTCTCGGGTTCGCGTAAAAAGACCTATGATCGTCGAGTTGCTGGGTAAGCATACTGCCCCAATTTTCTAAATATATCTCCCTCCTGACACTCTTTTACGACTGAATTCTCTTCTGTGCCGCGTATCGAAAGATCTTGACATCTCGATCATGAGTTTAATGTTTGTAAACAGAGCTGCTGTATCGGTCAGCTCTAGGTAAACTTGAACCCCCGTTTTCGATATACCGCTGTCGATATTTTGAGAGATGGTAAGCCTCCATTTTCTACTTCACACTAGCCCTCTCAACGCTCTGTTTCATTCAGAAAGGGTCCTCGGGGAACCCAATTTTGACTCCGAGTACTAAGTATGTTTTTTCTCTTTCATTTGGTTCAGTCTATAGTTTAACACAATCAGAGAAAAGACTCTGAACAATTTTAATCAGAATTAAATTTTATTTATTTATTATATGAGTAAAAACCCATTAGTGTACAAGAGAAAATATAATGATATTTTTACAGTTGAGACATATAGACACATAGAACAAAATAGAATTAATATCGAGACTTATAATTTAATTACAAATTGTATATTATCAGCCTATAATTATTTCGTAAAATTACATAAATTGTAATTGTATTGCTATATTACACACTCACGTAACAGGTTTATGGTTTACTTTTCTCAAAAGAAATACTGCCTCGAATTACTAAATCACTTTGTATTTAAAAAAAGCGAACGCTTCATAAGTTCTGTACGACTTACGATATTTATATTTGTATAGAACATTTCTCATGAAATTCCCTTAAGTTGTTCGTGTGATTCTTTTATTTAGAGTTACTCCGAGGCTCCCTAGGTCAGAAAATAAAATGGGTATCTCATATTCCTGGCACTTCCTCCATAGCTCCGGCCATGAGACATGGGCGAGATATCCTGTATCTCTATGAGAATAAAACGTGCACTTTATTTGAAATATCTCGCAAACGTATACACTTTCTACGTACTGTGCTCGCATCCTCGTTCGTTCTATCTTCAATGAAGCCGTCGATTCGTCTGATCTCTCTGGCGTGACTCACTATGTATGTAGAACAGAATCTATATGTACGTTTCCGAGTAAAAGGTTCGCCACGTCTACCATGTAGACGAGTTTACATTTTCTTAGTAAACGAGGGACAGAGTATAGACCATTTAATCTCAATTTTAGATCATGCAAAGAGGATGAAGGAAAGAAAAAAAGCCTGATTATCGTTGCACAGGATATAATCAATGCTGAAATATTTCAATACGAATCATTAATACTCGACTGGAAATATTCTTGATATCCTATTTTTGTATCAATTTTACTCTAAGACAGTAACACAGGTAAATTTGTTTCTTCTTCTACACGATTGCCTACGTATCAATAAAATTAAGTCACTCTATCGAGCAATAAATACTTCGTTGCAACTTGGATCGCCATAATTAATAACGAGAGACAAAAGGTTTATTTTATTTCTTAATCTACCATTCGATCGAGTTTTAAGAATACAGAATATACCATTACTAAATATTCTTCACGCACGATTTTGTCTTTCTCCGAGTTGAAATTTTTAACTCGGATAAATCGTTTCGTTATGTTTTCGAATTTTTTACGAGACTCGCAGAGTAAGAGCTCGACGAAATTCGCGTCTCGTAGATCCGGTTATACCCATTGCTGTTCTAAAATTACGCCATTCGATCGAGTCAGGCAGAAGGCAACAGGTGGATCCTAGAACGGTCGCTAAAAATCTGTTACTGATGATCGGACAGCTGAATTTGTAGCGGAGTTTTGAGTTACCCCTTCGACCGATTTATTTAAAGAACAGATCGGGTTTACGCGTTTTGAACGCGTTAACACCGAGGTTATTGGGTATCGATGCCTGGAATTTAGGTCGTCGGCGATCATTAACTTGCATCGTTTCGAGCACAATAACATATCCGAGAATATACCTTAGCGACCATAAACAGCGAGATTCGGCCTGATTCGTAGCGACGTAAATCGAGATTGGGTGTAAACGCGATCCCGTAAAACAGCGTATAAGTCGTCGTTGGGGATGATTTTGTAAATTTACCGGCGCTCAAGATTATATGAAACGCGAAACGTTAGCCAATATCGTTTCGTTCGATTTACCGTCGTGCTATTTTCTGATCGGTTATTTCGGACGATACGAATTACGCTTAGAACGAGACGCTTCGTTTTTAGGAGAAACGATAATGGTTCATTTTTTCTTCTGTGAAGTGAACTCGTGATTTTTAAAGTATCGAAGAAATCGTTGGGTTCTATCGTGTGGCTTTCGTGGGGAATAAATAGCCTCGATTATGAGTAACGATAATAAAGTATTTGATTCGAGGATATAGAACGCGTAATGATTAAACAATAGACACGCGATCGGGAGTTCTGGTTCGCGACAGGGAAACGTTGACTCATCGTCCGAAATCGTCACAAAAAACTGTGGCCAAAGCTTTTCGGCGTTACCCAGAGAAACTGAAGATGACTAACCCGCTCTATTCTTGTCCAAACGTTATACACTTGTATCCAATGGGAAAGTGGGCTAAAACGTATGAAATATCAATCCCTCCTCGGTCACGCGTTAAACTCTCCGCGACGCTTTCGTGGTTTCCGTCTTATGCGTTTAGTATTGATAATCTCGAGTTAAAATTTATAATTTTCAGGTTTGCACTTTCGTACAGTACAGTGTACTAACGATTTAGGGTAATAGGCGTTTCTTATCTGATACTTTTACCCTGCACGGACACCGCGAGTCTTTAAAGGTATGGTCGATTTTAAGCAAAAGTTCACGACATTTTTTATATTTGCATGCATGAAAGAAGCAACGAATAATATTATAATTGTCGAATATTCTTGCGATGACAGAGATGGTACCTGAATTGTGCTGTATATAAATGTGTTTTCTCAATCCACTCATATTCTCTTTCATAATAACGTGGTTTATTATATGTTATGTATACTATGTTATTGGTAATTAGATATGAATTATTGTGTACAACTCTTGTATTAATAACAATGTTTGGTCTCATCGTGAATGTGATATAACAGGGTATACCAAGTAACTAAAAATTTGTTAAAATTGACATTTGGATATTTATCAAAATTCAGGGTTATTAAACGTTTCACATGCCAACATATTTTGTGAAGTCATCAACTTCTTCGTTGTCTCTTTTTCTATATTTAAACATTCTGTGATCTTTGTAATACGTGATTCGTAAGTTTCTATACTTCCATAATGATTATGTGTATTTTATTCCCAGTTTCTCTTTCTTTTTGTAGGGTAATGTTGTTGACCTCCCATACAGCGATTGACCCTTTTTCTAAATAAGCCATAAATATCGTAACATGTGCTTTTTTACGTAATAATTATTATGTAAGATCTAACCCTCTATAGTCCAAATTATGTTTAATTTCCATAAACACAAATTTCCAACTGTTCCCACCTTAGTGCAAGATGGTATAAAATAGTTGTATACCGATTGTTCATAGCTCATACTATAAAACTTACGTATTAGGAATAAGATTAGATTAATTTTAAAAGATGTAGACAATGGATATTAAAATTAATTTCATGGATGGAAGTTTCCATACGTTTCATCTTCTGAATCGTCTATTTACCGAACGAAACGAAAGTTACTAAACGAATATCCGCGTCCTTCGTCCAATGAAACGTTTCTTTTTTCTCGATTCGATTAAAACGCAGGGTTAGAAGCGTCGCGACGACCAAGGATCATCGTTCCAAGCGAAACCAATATGAAATAGGAACTGATCGCGTGGCGTCGCGGCGAGACGAGGCGCTCGTAGCACCGAGTGCTGCTCGCCGATATTTTTATTGCCTGTTCGCCGAGTATTTATACAGCGGTGATTCTATATCGGGAACGAAAATATTTCTAGGTGGATCCGTGGAGACTGAACCGATGCAGCGACGCGCAACGCCGCGCCGCCACCGCGAAGCCTTCCGCGATTTCGACGGCCTGATTGAGATTAATCGGTGACACCGGTCGGACGACCACGGTTCATTTTCACTGCCACCGGGAGATTTGACACGATTTGTCACAGTCGTTGCTCGATACAAGCTTTCGGCCCGACCGAAAGTCAGGGATTAGGATGGACGTTGAGGAATCACTGACGCGAGAAAGGTTTAATACGTACAGATAGATTGGAACACAGTATTTTCATCCATCGATTCTCGAAATATCGCATCAAAAATATACTATACGCAGGCAAAAATCGCGGAGAGAAGTGCAAACAGTCGTTAGTTTTCCTTTGAACTCGTTTGGTTTTCTTTTTTTTTTTCTCGGACGTTCGGTAGTTCTCTCGTGGCGCCATCGACGCAAAGAGCCACTAAGTCGGAGTCGCTAAAAACTTGGACATGTCCTCTATCGATAACTCCGCGTTTATTCGACGAGAATATATCCGTCATTCAATGGGGATACTACCGCAGACGAGGTTTACGAGTAAACCTTACATCACAGACGAGGTATACGAGTAGACCTTTTACCTAATGGATTTTCGTGGCCCAATCTGACTGCCATACCGACCTGAAAATTCGGAGGTGATTTTAGCGTCCTCTTTTCATGTATGACGGTCAGTGGAGAAACTATACACTGAATTAGTGTTGGTGGGCACAGCTGTAGCATGCGTGACTTTCAATCGCGTCTTATGAAGTTCGTATTTCAGTTCGTTTGTGACTTGTGTTTAACCTAATTAACACCATAGCGTCGACAATGTATAATACACGGTGTACTAGACAGTTCAATGGAAGTAAGTATAGTTTCGTAGTGTACTTTACGTTTAAGGACATGAACAAACGATAGGATAGCTTGTCGAAGCCGGTCACGCTACGTTGCAAGACGAAAGGTTAGAATCAGCACCGATTGTGTTTCGTCTTGTTTTCGTCGGGAAAACCTTGTCAATTTATTGATAATATTCTCTTAATCTTACATTATAATTTACATTACAAAGTATTTCGGCCGATAGAATTACTTGCGACTTGTACGATAGATCGAGATATATCGATAAACGGATACTTCGCATCGTACTAGGGGTAAAGTGTGACAATAAATTATTTGTTATTTAAACTTTTATCTGGAACCTTTTACGGTCGAAATTTCTACCTGAAGCACCCTCGAGCTCGGGTATTTACGATAACATTCGTGCCTCGAGGCTATTTTCCTTCGGAGAAATATCGAACACCGGCGACAGTGGATCTTCCCCCTCCTGCCGCCTAATTCGCGATGTCGCTGCTAATAGGACGCCATCATTCGTAACGTGGAAATTGGCGCGATCAGACGTGTTGGCAGGTTCTCGACTAATAAGGTATATACGTTTTACATATCCCATCTAAACGTTTCGAATCATCAATATTACTTTCCCAACGGCGTCTTTATTTAATAGTAATATAATTCTACTACGAATTGTGTCGGAATCGTGATAAAAACGAAATCAGGTTTTGCACGCTTTCTTCGATATCTAACCGGCGTCGATTCCATATCTCTCTCTGAACGAAATTACATATCTTGTGCATATAATTTCAAGTTTAATCATTGTTTAAGTATGATTAGACATGTTTACCGTAATGCATTTGATTTTAGTTTGTATTTTATTTCTGTTGCAGCCTCTGATTGGAATTCAAACACGATGCAAGCTATCGACATGCAACCAACGCCATTACACTTGGAAACATCAAAATGGCGCCAACTTCAAACGGTCTAAGGATTAGTAAATATACACGTATTGTTATAACAAATAACATTTATATATTTTTTATATATTTTTATCGAGTTGTTATTTATTGGAATTATTATATATCAGTGTTGAGATTAATAATTAGATTAAATAATAAATAGTTTTTTAATTTGCTTTATAATCGATTTCGATTAAGTGGCAAATTAAACGGGAATTGATATTTATATATTTTTATTTATTTTTCACATTAACGGTAAATTGGAATGATTTATATTTAACTGTATTTAGATCGCGACTATTATTTATTTAATTAATTGTATACAATTCTATCTTTATGAATTGTTGTTAATTGCAATTGCATACATATTTCGATGCAAGTTTTAAGAAAATGTAGAAATTACGTACTTGGAATCTTCAAGCATAAATAATCATCGAATTTTAATTTTTGCAAATTTCGGAATATATATAAAAATTACGAGGTATTCAAACATTCGATAAAATAAATATAATCATTTCTATAACGTTAACTGTGAAAATTAGTGATATTACATTTCTAAATTGAATAATTACTTTAAAGTAATTATTTTCTTGGATAATATTTTATTGTTGTCGCGACAAACTGTATACGCAATTCTATATAAAGCAGTATTTCTGTTGATGAACATCGAATAAGGAAAAAGAAAAATAAATCAATTGGAGAGGCTCGTTGTATTTCTTGTATCCTATTTCACTTTTCTTTTCAGCATTCTTTTTCAGCTTTGTTGGCCGCGCGCAAGGCGGCCGATAGACTCAGTGTTTACTGCGTAGCAACAGTTTGTTTTCCAGGGTAAAGTGACCCTGAGTAAGTTGTCGAACAACGCAGTCAGGCAAACGCGATAGTAGAAGCAGTGTTTCTTACGAAATTTTAAAGTATTTCCAGAGCATCGTGGCTCTCCTTCTTTTCCTAATCGCGAGAATAGATTCATTTGTTCGCCGTTTTCACTCTTCGGTCGCGGTAAATTAATTCAATACCTTGTAATAAACATGATAATATTTTTCATTTGAAATTAAAACTCGTTTGCGGTATTAGAGTCAGTGCATCACTGAAGAGGAGTATTGGGCGGTGCTCCACGAGCAAACAATGTAAGTATATACTTTGAAATTTTTGATTAAAAATCTCTGTAGTTTTAACAATAAATTCTAATTGTTTTCTTACAGTTTTTTTACAGTCTGAAAACCAGCAGCAGTACCCGGGGGGTATCAGGCGATGGACCATGAACGAACAACGTAAGTATAAATGTATACTTTGAAATTTTTAATTAAAAATCTCTGTAGTTTTAACAGTAGATTCTAATTGTTTTCTTGCAATCTTTTTACAGCCCCTGGACCTGATCCTGGAGACCAGCAGGACCGTGCTGTCTGATGGATGACTTGGATGACTTTCAGTGAGCAGTTCATTATTGGTGAGTCGCATGTGGTTTTTATTCCTCTGGTCCCCAATCATGTTGTAGGATGAAAGATCCGAACCAACACGGGTGACCAGTTGTATACTTAGTATTTTTGACGAGTTTAGTGACCACGGGTATTTTCAATACTCGTGTGTAGTAACACCAATTGTCATATTCTTTTAGTGCAGGCTAGGGTCTCTTTGCACTCGCGTTTTTTAATGTTAAAAATAAATATTACATAATATGATCATTATAAAATTTGTATAAGTATATATAAAACAATTTTTATGAAATATTTTTATTAACTCTGTATGAATTATATGAATGGACTATAACGTTATACAATAATTTTTATAACATTAACATAATTAATACATATTGATCGTTTACTCAATTAATACATCATATGATGTATTTAATGTGCAAGAAGACATTTCGCGACTGGTCGATTTTCTGCTCAAAGAAACATGCATTGCACACCAGTTTCATCTTTCTAAAAATTTATTTTGAGGATAGAATCGACCATGGATTGTCGATTTTTTAAAATAATAATTTAAATTAAATTTATTTCAATAATATATTTCAATTTTTCAAGTAAATTATCATAAAATCTTAAATAGAGTCTTTTGTTGCACATAATTAAATTACAAACATAATAATTTTCTTGAATAATAATATTTTTCAATATTAAAGTATTTTGTTCTTGATATATTTGATATAACAAGTCGAGTCACTTTGATTAAAAATTAAATAATAAATACCGTTTAGCTATATTTAATTAACAACTTTTTTTAGTCAGGATTTTCAGGCTAATCTTTCCGTGTTCGTTGTCCAAGTTCATGCACAAGCCCAGGTGCTATTTGCATGAGCGAAGGTAACGGGCACGATGACTTAGTTTATAACAATTTATAATAATATGTTGGCGACTGACATTGGTTAGTGCATCGTGCACGACGTACTGCCCACATGTGTGTGTTGTGGTTAGGTTGTGGAAGTACGTCGTTTAAACAATTCATTACAATTCTCTATACTTGTATTAACTGCAACATTCAATTTTTATTTACCAATTTATTAAATTAATTATTGATTTTGCTGTTTATATATTCAATTCCATACACGATAGTTCTAGTAATTCATACAATAAAGTAATAAATACAACATACTTGATCAATGACTTTGTATTGTATTAAATTATATAAAGATTTTATATTATACTAAAATATTATCTATAATATAAATACGCAATGGTCACTAGTCTTTGTCAGTCGATTTCAGGAAATGGTACGTACATTTAGAGTATGAATGGAGTGTTATGTCCGGGTGTCGGAGGAACCCCGGGGAGTCCTCTCTAGTTTAGGTCGCGCCCGGACATTGAGAATGAGAACCGTGGAGTGTTTGTTTGAGAGACTGAGTTTTGCATTTTTTTAAATATAGGGTTAGGTAGGTAGGTAACTTTCTGGCGTGTGTGTTTAATTTAAGTAGGTAGGGTCAGGGCAGGACTGTCCACATTAGCAATTCGGGTAGGCGCGTTTTCGCGTGGCAGTTCTGTTCCTGTAGTTACGATTTCGAGGGTAGAAATCTTGCTGATTCAAACGGTGTATGCTGTTCGTTTCGGCTTTAATTTCGACTCCTCGAATCGCGCGACTCTTAAAGTCGCTCTCTCGGGCTCGCGGTCGCGATTAGGTCCCTTTCGAAACGCTCGTCCCGCTCGAGATTCACCACGTATGCTCGACCAACAATTCGTATATTGTTGGAAGACTACGTATTGCACAAAATCTCGAGCCCAGTCTTAAGTAAGTTTCAGGCTTCGGCAGGACCGCCGAAGAAAGAAAAGGCTCTATACGAGCTGAAGAGGCCCTAACAAATTGTTTCAAGAGTGGGCTGCAACAAATGGCTTTTCATCTTCATCTTTGGATGAGGATGGAAAGTCATTCCTATTACTACTTTGTCACTTAACTCGTCTGTAGTTGTAGTTAGTTTGTTTTCCCAGCTGGCTCACGTATGCATATACTTTGTACATGATTGCACCATACATGCCAGCCATCAGGGCAACTCGCGGTTTAAATATGAATATTAACACGTTTACTGCCATTTCAAACTTATATTAATTCTTTTATAATACTTTAAACGAACTCTAGTATTTTCACAATAATTATAAAATAACATATAATTCATTTAAACGTGGTAGTCAATGTGTTAATAACTTTTTTCATTATATATTCATAGAGTTGCGAACATACGATAATCGCGTTGACTTTAGAGTTGCGAATTCCTACTTTTCGCGTTTACTTTTCAGGGTAGTGTTGCGAATAATTACCTCTCGCGATTGTTTTTATGCAAACCTAGGTACCGGGAGTTTGCTTTAAAAATAGCGTTGCGAACGATTGATAAACGCGATTGCCCGTAGAGTTGCGAATTACGATTTTTCGCGTTTGCTTTTCAGGGTAGCGTTGCGAACAATCACCATTCGCGTTGCTTTTTTACTCTTTCCTGCATATAATGGACATCAACCGCGTTTGCAATTTTCATATTATAAATTAGTGTTGCGATCCTGATTCATCGTGCGATATTTTACTTAGCGTTGCGATTCTTTCAATGCCAAAATTCTTCCCCAATTGTAGTATTAGAAGTAGTTAGTTTATTTTGTGGCCAGTACATGTGCATTCACATGTACCATTAACCCCTGATTAAAGTTAGAGTTGCGAATAATATACAATATTCGCGTTTGCTCGTAGAGTTGCGAATAAATATTTATCGCGTTGATATATTAGTGTTGCTTATAAACACGATTCGCGTTTCTTTTATGCAAACTTAGGAACCGGGAGTTTGCTTTAAAATAGCGTTGCGAATTACTAATAAACGCGATTGCAATTAGAGTTGCGTAATGCTATTTTTCGCGTTTGCTTTTCAGGGTAGCGTTGCGAATAATTACCATTCGCAATTGCTTTTATTGTTGAAAATCGCGTTTGGAATTTTTCTGTTATAAATTAGCGTTGCGATTGTTGATTAATCGCGTTGATTGCCCCGTAGTGTTGCGATATTTATAACGTCTAACTTCATCCCCATATGTGCCACTTTATTATAGTTTGAAGTAGCTTGAAGTAGTTAGTTTATTTTATGCATGTATGTTTGTAGCTACAACCGAAGACGCCAGTACCCGATCCAGCATTTTTGGGCAACGCGATTTACATTAGCGTTGCGAAGTATAAATATATTTCCATTAAAGATAGAGTTGCGAATATACAATAATCGCGTTTGCTTATAGAGTTGCGACTTTCTATTTTTCGCGTTTCCTTTCCAGGGTAGTGTCGCGAATTCAATACGCGATTGCTTTTATTGTTATTCAAGAATAGTGTTGCGAATGAACTGATCGGTTTGCTTTTAGCGTTGCGAATTACTATTTTTCGCGTTTGCTTTTCAGGGTAGCGTTGCGAATAATCATCATTCGCGGTTGCTTTTATTGTTAGAAATCGCGTTTGGAATTTTTCTATTATAAATTAGCGTTGCGATCTTGATTTATCGTGTTTTTATTAGAGTTGCGATTCACTGCCCAAAATTTGATGCTGGTCACTGCTTCAGGATCATCGCGAAGACGCTGCTGTTTTGCAAAGCCTCAGAAGGCTCAACGTTATTATCTAAATTAGTGTTGCGTATTATTGAACATGGGTGCACGCGATATAATTAATAAAGCAAGCCCTGCGTGGTTCATTTTTCGAACAATAAGCACCACTCGCGTATATTTTTGTATTTTATAAATTAGAGTTGCGGATGAAACAATGGTCCACTCACGGGTTGTTTTCTGAATTTATGAGTGGACGTTTAATTATGTGAAGTATATCTTTTTTTTTGTTGTATATTTGTCAATGGAAATACTGCTCGAAAAGATTGTTGTATATAGACGAAATGTTGCGTTTTTCGTAACGCGTAAAAATCTGTAGTTTTAACGAATACATTTTTGTCACAAATTTGTGATGATGATGATGATTATGATTATGATTAAATTGATCGTAGATTTAATTCAACCGTAATATTTATTTATAAATAGTGGATTTTTTATAAATATTCGGAATCCTTTGCATGGATTAAAGTTTGTCCGCGATCATTGTTTCAATAATAAAATAATAGTAAAATAAAATGCTTGCATCAAAAGGGTATGCAAGTTGCAGTTCGATATTTCATATTGGGAGATAATTTCCGTGTAGAATCGACGGCTGTGTTCGTTATTGGTGTTTTTCTATGAACCTAATTTAGTTTTCGATACAGTAAAATATAATTATTACAATACATACGTCTTATTATATCAGGAATGAAATTTATTCGGTATTTATCTTAACACTGAAATAAACTTAATTTTTCATTAAATTTCGATTACGTAATATTTATGTTTTCAAATTTTGTAACATCAACTTTTGCTCGTGGAAAATCTGATTCAAATATTAATTTTATAATATCAATTGTACTAGTACGTAATTATTTTATTGTGTCCACTAATACATTTTTATTTCAGCTTACTAATCCTTTGAGTAAGTTCTTCTTACAGAGTATAGAAGCACAGATGAATGGAATATGAAATGATAAAGGAGAAGATTTAATATGAATTTGAAATAATTAATGGTCAAAGCTACTATCAGATATGGGACTCAAACTTAATCGTTCTTAGGGAAGTAACTATTTTATACAGTTATTTATTATCTGATTTTATGTTTCAGGAAAACATCGTGGGATCAAAAAAGACAAGAAACAGAAAATATCTTCTCGTATTTCTTTATTTTATGTGAGTTCTATCTATTGTATATGAGTGTATGTTTTAGCAAAACATCGTAGGATTAACGAAGATGCCAAGAAGAAAATATCTTCTCGTCCTTCATGTTTCTGCAGATTGCGTTGCGTTAGAATTAAGTACAAATGTATATAGATTGTAAGATAAATATGCGAGTATTGGGGTATCGTAATAAGTATTACAAAAATAAAAACGTACGATTAAGTAGGAACAATTATTATTAAGGTGCACGTTGGTATTCTAATAAGCAAGGTTCATACGTGCTGTTGCACTTTCCTACTTCCTTTCTCAGTGTCTTGTGAGGCACTATCGAAATATTCGTATTTTAATAGTCTGGTTTCATATGTGCTGTTGCACATTCATTCGTATTTCGTTTTCAGAAAACATGTGGTGGACTGTCTCACATGTATCGCGATTTTGTTAGTTTTTATTGGTCTGTTCTTTTATTGGTCAGACAATTCTTCAGTAAATTCTTCCTTTGTGTTTGGAATTTAGATAGCTTTCCTCTTAAGAGAAAATATCCAAGTCTGTTAGTTAGGATTCCTCGCCAAAGGTTGGGTGGTTGGGGTGAGGCTAGGGGGGTCTCCATTCGCAGCAACCTCCACGCGGTGAGACCTGGAGATTATTATTTGGCATGTAATTAATTTTATTGCTTGTTACTGTATAATATAATTATTTTATAATTAATTACATAGCAAATAATATGAGCTAATGGCTGCGATCTTCCTCGTGTAGTTTCGTATAAATATAGTTTCTTCATCAGATCCAAATCGATCAATATCTTCGATCGTTCATCAAATCGTAACTCTCGCCACATTTATGTTGTTTTAATTCTTATAGTTGACCGCGTTATAGTTTAATTTCATTCTGAATCAACAATTGGATTTGACTTCTGACGACTAAATTTTCAATCGTGTCCGTTAATTGATCGATCACTTTGGAACGTATCGTTTTCATTCCGTTAAAAATGAAAAGAATTCCTGTAATTTCATTTCATGCCATAATAAGCGCTATGATCGCTTTCTATAGCCTGTTGGTAACATTATGAGTGACACCGAAATGATAATGGGACACTAAAGCCCCAGAGAAATGAGCCGAAAAAATACAGTAAACGTAACTTTTACTTGCATACTTTGCCTCTGTTTGTATCTCATAAACTGAAGTACCGACCTGGGGAGAAATCAGTGGATTTGTAGCGCTCTCTGTATTCGAGTAAGATGACTGAGTATCATTTAACCATCGTAGTCGGTAAAGATACTGAAGACGAAAACTGTTTTCAGTACTTCGGTTGTAGTTCTATTAGGTTGTCGCGAAAGGAATTCTATAAATAAAGATTTTAATATATACAGAAACGCTCTTAAATTTCCTTTTCACTCTTTGGCACAACATTAATAAATAATATATTTACGCATTGTCACGGCGCCGACTTCGGGATCTTTCTCTGTTGACAGACGTGTTTTTCGCAATTTTGCCTCATTTTCTATGACAAAGTTATTGTTTATTTACTGAAATAAAACGAGGAAGTCGGAGGAATTTTTATTAAATGTAAAATAAAGTGAATCTTGTGGAGCTTTGATTACATATAGTTAGGTTAAATGGATCTTCGAGGAAAGTAGAGAGTTGAATCTTTAAAATAATCCCAGGAAGATTATTGTACGGCTTCTTTTCACGAGATTACAGTAATTCAAAAATTGATAGTGTTTCGATTAAATGTAAAATCATCAAAGTTCCATTTGTTCTTGAGTAGATAGAATTTTTAAATTCAACATTTATTTTGACACAGTGCTATTAATGGTATTTATTATTACGATATTTTCTGACATTAGTAGTTTATGTTGTCAATCACGCTGCAATCTTATTTGATTCTGAATGTTGTAAATGATACGAAAGTGGTTCTGAATATTCAGTTTAATGATCTATTCTATATTTTTGTCTGTAATTTCGGCTCGTTTCTATAGTGTCTGGTTTATCAAAGCAGAGATTCTCGCTTCTGGCTTTCGTTCTAACGTTCCTCGAAAGTTGGCAGCACGAAAACCGATGTACGATTACTATGAATTTTAATTTTAGGTTCGTTGAACCTCGCAGGGTCATTATTTTTATGTATTTTTCACGATCGAATTTATTACTAATTTACGAGGAATTATTATTTTATATACGAACTACGATATTCAGGAAAAGTTCAAGTGAGTTTCAAAAAAAGATTATTATCAAATAATAAGTTTTCTTTGGTCCTTTTCATCGCGACAAATTTACCGTCGACGTTCACATTTCATAAATACGAAATTGCATCGAAGAAAGAAGTCCTCGATCGAAAACAGACTCAATCAGATTCCCATTCGTGATCAGCGCGAGGGAACCCTTAAATCGGAAGGAATAATTCAACAGCTTCCACAAAGATTTCTTAAAGACGCAAGACGTCTCCGTTTCCTTGTTACTCGAAGTGCTCTAATAATCGTAGCTCCTTCGGATTTCGATACGAATCGGTTTATGCATCGATTATAATAATGACTCCGATACTTGGTCACCTCTTACCTCGAGGGGCAACTTCGTCGCGGACGAGCGATTCAATTTTACGTCGAGGGGACCTCGAACTTCCCTGTAATTAGCTTGCCGGTTCGAAATCCATTCGACGTTACTTCGTATCCTCCTCGTGGACAGGAAATGTCCTTCGTTTCGGAGCAAAACAATTCGCGTCACTTTAATTCGCTTTCGCCCCCCCCCCCCCCCCCCCATGACTTCCGTAGGAGTAAGACAGGGGTTGTTCCTAGAAAAACAATGGTCGTTTCGCCCTCTTTATTTCGCCTTTTTCCGGACCGTTCTCCTTTTCCGTCCAACCGAACCTACCACGAGCGAGCCCCCATTCGTGGTCTTCCTTCTCCCGTCGATTCCTCGGGAGGAGTTTCCGTTTTCGAGGAGTTCCGCGGGCTCGCACAAAGGGATCGTCCAGAGAATCCAGTCGCCAGAAACGGTACCCGTGGCAACACTGGCCTCATTTCCTGGACAAAGACGCCAGTTTTGCCAGTAGTTTGTCCCCGCCTCTCGGATTCCTCCGCGGCGTCCTCCGGAGAATTCTGAGACCGTCGCATCCGACGCTCGCGGCCCGAATATTATACTCTTCTACGAGGTCGTCGCAATCAAAGTCCGTTTTTGTCATTTATTTACGTACTATACGACTAAAAACCCATTAGCGTGCAAGAGAAAATTGAATGGTAGGGTCAGTTGCCTTGACATGAAATACTTTTTTTTTTATACACATATCTCACTTGCTTGCAGAACTTTTATAAAAACTTAAATATTATGAATTTATAGTGCTCTTTTGACTGGTAACGGTCGAATTTAAAATTAATAGTGATTTAGGGAATGTTTACTTTCTTTACTGAAGTCCTCATTTTCCATATTAGGCTCATAGCGCTCGTAATATGGAATAGCATAATATATCGAATTTACACTTTGACTGTGCAATGATCACTCTTTATTTCGTTAACGTTATTATTGATCTCCTCTCTCATCTGTCTTCCTTTTCCATACCATTTGTTCTACAGATCGATTATAATATCATTCTCAAATTTATACGCATATAGTATGGAAATACGCATAGGAGAAAATAGAATCTATATTGAGATCTATAATTTAATTATAAACTTGATTTTTGATTGAGGAAATTTTATTTTATGAGGCATATTCATTGGTTAGGGTGAACATCGCTCTGTTAATCTTGCAAATTTAATTTTTGAACACGGTACTCAAACCCATTTCTTTGCGTTTTAGTTTCGAAATAGCTTCTCAAGCATGTCCTGAAAAAAGTTAAACGTAAGAGCAGGAAATCTCGTTGGAAACTACACGATAATAAGATAATAACGTTTTTCCTTATCTCTCCCACTCGATTAATGAAAATGTTTCATAAAATTTAAAATACAAAGTAAAAATCTCTTTCCCGAACTTTATTATTCTCTTTAATCGAATATCTTGTTGAAGCCCGACGCATTACATTAAGCAACTCGAGGCAATTTAATGCCGTGCAATTTTTCATCGTATCCTTGGAAAATTTACATCGTCCTAAGTAAAAGCCCCCATCTACCCTTGAAACCTATTAGAGGAGTAATCGCGTTCGAGTTTGCCCGATACTTCTAAGAATAATTCTCCTCGTTCAAAATCCTCTCAGGGCACAATAGTTCTCCTTCAAAGTGCTCGATGGAAACGATTCCCTTGAAAATATTCTTCCGCGGAATAATTTCCCTTGTCTCAAAGCGTAGCTACTCGTTCGCAAGACATTCTTTCGAGGTATAAGCTCCCTTCCTTCGAAACGCTCTCTCGAAGTACGAGTTCCTTGATACCTTCGAACAAACCCGTAGTAAAGGACACCCGCGTCCGGGAAAAGGAGGAATCGTATCGGAAACTGCAACAAGATAAACTCTTGCGTTTTGAATTTTCAACGTCTGCCTCGTCCGATACGACGTCATCGACAAGAGATGTATAATGCAATGCATATAAGTGTTTATACATTCTCTTACAGAAAATTACGGTAAATTGTCAAAAATTCAGTTGAGTAAATTTGAAACAATTTTTATTAGAAATTATGAATGGGTCATTTCGACTGCTGTAGTAGTTCTAGCGTTAAACGAGTACCATTTATTTATTCGATAAGGGCACGATTTAACACTTTCATTGCCATATCACAGGATTTACCATTGTAATACTAGAAAAATTAATTCTCGAGTTAAGATGTCGAGGGAAATAAGTTTGGATGGAATTTGCGAATTTTAAGAAGATTAATAAATGAAATAAATTGTAAGTTATGTAGCTTACAATGGTCTAAAATTAAAATTTTACTTTTGTAGAATATTACGTGGTTTTGATCTAGCAATGAACGTGTTATGGGATCAGAAATACCGATTGTAGATTTATAGAAGGTAGGAATAAACAACACTGTTTACTATACGCGAATACCGCGCGTAGTCCGTATCGGTGATTCTCCCCTGGAGCGCGGTGCAGTCAAAGGGCTAACCAGGTTAAGGTTAGGGGGCGATTAGGATCCTCTGTGCGCGAGCCCCGGTTTCGAACGGTCCTAATGGTACACCCTCGTAAATCTTGTCGCGAGATTCGTCCTCGCGGACCAAGTTCCCGTCGGAAGGCCGCGCGTACGGGGCCTCGTCGAAGTCGGGCGGGCACGGAAGCTGGTGTGCCGGAGTAGCCGACGCGGCGGAACGGAGGACGTAAAGCTATTCTTAAAATAGGGCTCGACTGAACGAAGCGAATGAACGAGAGAAGCCGATATATGGGAGGAGGTGGCGGAGGAGGGAAACGCGTACGCGATGGGAGAGAAACGAGGAGAGCAAACGGTCGTCGAAACGGGAGCGCAGGGAAGAGCAGCAAAGAGACGCGAAGAGACGCGAAGTCGGAGAAAGAGAGGGAATACGACGTGCCTCGCGGGTCGCCGGCTCTTCAGGGTCCGAGCTTCGTCCGAAACGAAGCGCCTCCGTAGCGCTCTTCTTCCTCCTTCTTCTCTTACGAGACCGCGCCGCCGGGGACGACGCTTCGTCGAACCGTTCGTTCCTCGATCGGTTCGCCACGCTTCACCTCTCCGAGACTCTTTCTCCTTCGCGGTTTCTATCTATCTATCTCTTACTCTTTCTCTACTCTTTTCGTTTTCGGGTTTCGAACGGTGCCGCGGCGCGGGCGAAGCGGAACGCGGTGCTCTTCTCCAGGTGGGTGGTGTACAGTGTTGGTGTCCCGGTGCTGGTGGTAGTTTGGTGTCGTCGATGGTGGTGGTGCCGGTGGTTGATGGTGGTTGGTGAATCCGGAACCGAGGAAGCGACCCGGAGGCATTCGCCCTCTGCACTTGGGATCCTTTCGCTTTCGAGCGAGGAGGGGAGCATAGTTGTATCATGGCGTCGTACAGAAGCTATGTAAGTGCTCCAAGAAACGTCGAATCCTCGATGTCCGACGACGATAGGGATTTTTTTTTTTTCTTTAGATTCGATGTTACTTTCGAACAGCTAATTGGGAAGTTTGTTTCGTCCCGCGACAAACCGTTGTTTACTCGATGCGCAGCGTCTTCTTTAAGTCGGAGCGGATCGCGAAACGACCAAGTTATAATTGGTGCTCCCGGTCGCAACGCGGTGTGTCTGAACGAGACGAATTCTCGCGAATGCGCGGCTTAAAAAGAAGTAGAGGAAGACACTTCGCGTCTGCCATACCGAAACATAGTCTCTAATTTTATCTGAAGTTTGAGGAGTACGGTGGAACCAGCCCCTCGATCGGAACGAATTCTCTCGGTGGAGAGTAGCGACTCTTTGTTACGCTCGAACGTTAAAAACGTGGTCTTTTTACCGTCGTTTTCGTTCACTATTTTCAAAACACTTGTCGCGGCTCGTTCAAATATTCAGCGCGTGCGCACCGTTCGCACGTGCTATGATTGCAACAACGCACGCTATGATGGTTGTACAGGTGTTAATCGGGAAGAAATTTGTTAATTTCATTACCAGAGAGTTTTATGAATACCGATAGAACATAGATTGTATGGAATATATTGCAAAACATCTTCTTATCCGAGACTATTTTTGTTCTTGTTTTTGGACCATTGATATTCTTATTAATTTCCGAATCTTTGTGTGATTTATATATTATTAACACTGATATTATTTATTAAATAGTAGGGAAATGTAGCCAATATAGGGAATCGATTCTGAATTATTTCTCAACAAAATAAATAAAATAAATAGTAATATGAAACGAATAAAGAATACTTTATGATACACAAATATATGTAAAAGAAATATTTGCTCACACATTGTACATTTATTAATTATTTTTACAATTCTTCGTTAAATTTCAATTTCGTATGAAATACAAATTCCACAAAAATTTATCGGTAGGTTATTTATCAATTCAGTAGGTTCGTGGCTAATTCTGTACTACAGTGAAGTTAGTACAATTTGTTACATCTAATACATTCAACTATAGTTCAATCAGTGCTTTGATAATGCAGTGTCTAAACGAACCCATTGAACCTGAGAAAAACTCTACGCCTAAGGCTATTTGCTAAATTGCAGATTTTATTAATGGGGTCAGTATGAGCAGTCTTTACTCTGCTCATTGTCGATTTGAACGGAAGAGCGGATGTAACTAATCTTGAAGGTGCTTTGATAGGAATACTTTTAGCAGCTCAGAGTAAATATGATACGTAAGAAAATGAGGCGTAAAATTCTTTTACTATTCGCAATAGCATTGTTTTTCAATTTAGGTTCATCGTTACGTTCCATGTAACGGTTTTTAGTCGTCTATAACGAGATACGAGGGTTTCAAATTCCATCATAAATGTTTTGATCCCATCGCTAGCTGTTATCCATTAGACACATCAGACATAGTCTCTAGGGTCTACAAAATGTATGCTTTGTTTACCTTACAGGAAACGCTATTTCTGTCTAACGGCTTCATCGATATTAAACAGAAATGTAAATAAATAGTAAAATTTACAAGTAGGAAATTACGATAATTATTTGTCCTACGGAAACAGGTGTGTCTAGGTTTACGAGAGTGTTAATGCGAAGTCGTGTACTTTACATTTCGTATTAATATATGGGTTTAAAAGAGAATCACAAAACGTACAATCCTATTCCGCGAAACAAACCGAGGAAAAGAGCCTAAATAAATACGAGCCAACAAGCTTTTCGTGTTTGAAATATAATTGCTTTTCGTTATAATAGATATTATACTTTTAAAGTACACACGAGAAATATTAAAAAAAATATCAAGAAATTCGCCTGAGCAATCCAATTATAAATTAACCAGAATTAATGTCGAAAGAAAAACTTGCGGGTCCATGTTTATTAGCATAATTTTTTCAAATTCGAGACATAACATAAATTTATAAATATCGTGACAGTCTTCTGAATCCATCCTATGCATAATCGTATGGGTGAAGTTACGTCTTTAAAATTTTTTTCTTTACTTTGAATCGAGTGACCTTTGAAAATTGCCTTCTTCGGAAGCGTTAACAAGGTTGTAAACGAGGGAGATCAACGATTGTAAGAGTGCTAAAATTGTTACGTCAGTTTGCAGAAGATTGCTATGTCCATAAATCGAGGAATTTAAGTATTTCGTAACGGATGGAATATTGTCTGCGTTAGAAAGTGTCCCGATTTGTCAAACGAATATATGGACTCGCAATACTATGAAAGACATTCGTCGACGATTCATTCAGCGAAAAAAGATTGGCAAACATTGGTTTAACGTAATTTAAAAACACAGGGAAGGAAGGATGAGGGATGATTTTTGAAATTTGTATACAGGGTGTTCGGCCACCCCTGGGAAAAATTTTAATGGGGGAACCTAGAAGCCAAAATAAGAAGAAAATCAAGAATACCAATTTGTTGATGGAGGCTTCGTTAAAAAGTTATTAACGTTTAAAGTTCCGCCCGTACTGAATTTTTTTCTCGAAAATGCGCAAGATTTCGGGGGTATGTCTATTCACCAAAAATGATTGTAATTGACCCCCGCAACCGAAAATAATTTTTTCAAGACGATTCGAAAGTCTTTTTTTCACTCAAAACTTTCAGCATTTACTCGAATTTTTTTCTCGAAAGTGGGTAGGATTTCGGAAGTATGTGTATTCACCAAAAATGATTGTAATTGACCCCCGCAATCGAAAATAATTTTTCCAGAACGATTTGAAATTTTTGAATTTAATTGTTAATAACTTTTTAACGAAGTCTCCATCAACAAATTGGTATTCTTTATTTTCGTCTTATTTTGGCCTCTAGAATCTCCCATTTAAATTTTTCCCAGAGGTGGCCGAACACCCTGTATATACGAGTACATTTTTTTTATTCTAAAATTGATTTTTATCTTTAGAAATATGGACAATTAAGGAATTCAACAATTTTTCTAATTTTTAAATGTCCAAAGTCTCTCTTTTGAAGTGTTACAGGCTATTTTCTCGGAAAATACTATAGCAAAAAGATTTCTTGTGCAGCATTAGGGTATAAAGGGACCTTTTACATGATGCACACGGCACGGCTGTTGAACCCATCAAGAGGAGGGGCTCACCCTTTCAATATTTTTAATGGAACGCCATAGAAATTTTTGCAATCGTGAATGGCTCTCTCTATGGTCACTTAAAATGCATTTATTATGCTACACCTCTTGATGGTTCTTTAACAAGTTCGGTTTACTGAAATTTCTTAGAAAAAGTCTTGCCAGAATTATAAGAAAATAAAAGGCGAATAATGTGGTTTCAACGAGACCAGAGTAGAGTTACTAAATAGGAAATTCAATGGTAGGTGGATAAAACGGGTCTGTTACGCGGTCTTCTCGTTCACCTAATCTTACGCCTCTATGCTACGAGCTACAGTAGATAAACAAAACGCTCGCGTGTAAATAGCATGATAGATGCACCGGTTCCAGATATTGGCTGCCAAATGCTAGTCAATTGTTAATATTCAGGGACGGGCTTGGCCCGCCCAAATGTCGATCTCGCGCGTTTGTTTACACCTACAGACTCGACTCGTTGGACCAAGTATAGATTTCTTTCTTTAGGGATTTATTACCCCTCGATGGTGGCAGCCGCGTCCTACTATTCTTTCCACGCAGCTGGCAGTCCTTCCCCATTTATACTCTAACACAGCGGTTCTCAACACATTTTCTTGAGTAGTATACTTTGTCCAACGAAACGAGACAACAAACCAAAGTCAATATTAATAGTCGATTAATAAAAAGACGGAACCATTCATCTGCTGTCTCGTCTCGTTGGACAACGTATAGACTGTATAGACAGAATCGCAAATTGAACCAGATATAAACATGTTTATTTCTCAAATGTAGATTCTATCTTCTCATTAAATATGATTGTCCTTATCGTTTTTACTTCCAACAAATGAAGTCAATTAAATCTGAATTCTTTTCAAACGTCTGCTAGATATTTTATTTTTTGAGAATTCTAGAACCCTATATAAGTCACCGTGTCAAACTTCACGATTTTGAGATAAAAAGTAAAACATACGCGTCCACGCACACAGAATTTACTGCATATTTGGGCATTTGAAAAAATTAAAAAGATGAAACATCGACCGATAAACTTCACCCTCCGCTACTTTCGTCAGCAAACGTTCGAGATAAACATAATTTCCATTCATGCGACGGCATCGATGTCGCTCGCGATACAGACGATACCCGCGGTATTTAACCACGTGTTTGCAGCGAAAGTGCGTCGCGAGACGTACAGGCGGGCTGACGCATAATGGGCGCTGACGATTTGCATTCGCATGCAACGTCGTGCAAAGTGTCACTAGCCATACGCTATCTCGCATCTGGGATAGGAGAACCGTGCTCCCGACTGCGTTTCGCGTTATCGCGAAAAATTATCGCCTAACAAGTGGCGGACGATAAAGAATCTAACGTTAGTCGATCGGACATAATAGTGTACGCCTGTCGAGGAATCACGAAGTTTGACATTGCGTTTACATAATTCTAGACTCTCCGAGGACGCATCAGTACTTCGAATACCCATACAATTTTTTTTTGGTTTTAATTATAACTCCGTGATATAATTATATTTCCATCTCGATGGGAAGACTGGAAAATCTTTGTTAAACTACTACGGTGGTCACTGGTGACCTGTACTTGCAATATTTTTTACAATGGTAGAATTTTAATACCTGTAAAACAACAGGTACAATTATCGAATATTTCTACGTTTCGTACTATTGTATAATTTTGATCAAATCAATTTGAAATCGCGTCATTTAATATTCAGTCCATGAGTTAGCAAATTCTCTATAGGAACCAACCACCCTAATAGATAGCGTTACAGAATTTCAGTTCGTGGAAGTCTCAGAATCATTACCCACTAAACAACGAACCGATCGAGACTATTTGCGATCGATCGATTCGACGAAGTAACAGTTTCGCGTAATGTTATTCAGGCTCACGTGCCGCAAACGTTTCTTTGAAGCACGTGCCATTATTTCGTCGCGTCGAACGGAAGCTCTACGCTACAAATGAACATTCGGGGGGCGCATTTCGTAGCTTCGTCAGAGTGGATGGTCCAAACGCGAGCTACTCGCACGGTGTAATTATGCAATGTAAATGAAGTCCATTAACGTTATCGTTCGAGGGCTGTCCGCGCACGCGAGCTTCTGTTTTTTGCGGGCCCTGGCCGCAGTTTACAAAATACTGGGAATTTAAGACCTCTCCGGCGGATAACCACACCGACGACGCGTTTTCTCTTTGCCCGGAAATTTGCCCGATCGCTGAATTTCACGAAGATCATTCGCACGTGTTGCGCGTATTCGTGCTCGAGGGATCGAGCATACTGGATTCGTTCATCGGATCGTTAAACGTCATTTTCGCTGAAATTTTTCTCCGTGATACGAATAAACTGAGAACTTTGTTTAACGGTAGAACGTTGGTCGCAGGGAATTCTTGTAAGAGTTAACGATTACCTTTCGGGGAACGTCAACGACCACATGACGCAAAGAGCACCTGTTTTAATTCAACCCCAATTTACATGTAGTAATTGCGTAATCTGAAATCTCATACATATTTTGAATTTTAAAACTTTAATCACTGGTGTAAGTGATGTTGCAGTTCGTGTGATCTGGGCTTGAGAATGTCTTAATTCTCTTTTCGTGCGATTTAACGAGATTCGAATCAACTGTCATGTTATATAGGTGGAGCTATTTCAATTTACATAATTTATTTTCATGTTCGTTCCATTATAGTAAATTAATTAAAAAATTAGATACGTAACGAGTAATTCGGAAGCTGCCAGTTTTGTTTGTAAGGCAAGAGAACTAGATTAATTTTTGAGAAATGGAACCAAGTGTCAGAATCTTCGTTATGCATGGTCTTTATGTAACGACGAACAGTGCTCGGGAGTCCATGCAGACCAGTTAATCGATTGCTTATTATTTTCGTCGTGGTTACATCGTTTATCAATTACGAAAGTAAGACAGAGATAATTAATTACTTGGCTACTCTGCGCGAAGGGAACTAAGCAGCCGCAGTAGATAATGGCCAGTCGATGGTCGGACAGTGTTCAACTTCGAAACGCCAGCAAACCTGTTGGACAAGTAACGTACAGGGTGTTTTCTGGTAAGTGGTGTAATAAATGAAGACAAGCGATCTTATGTGACACGATGAGCAGAAAAGAATAGTTTTTGTTTTTCACGTGGGACTTTGCATTCCGAGCGATTCGAAAACTAGTCTGGCGCGCATAGACTCGGCTGTGTTTCTATTTCTAGCTAGCTTGCTTTTATCTGCAACTGGAACTTTCGGTATCATTTTATTGATAAGGCCAAATGCATCGCCAGGTACATCGAGGGTATAAAGATAGGATTGTATTAGACATATATGATCGGAATACTTGTGACGCAAAAATAGGCGATTGGAAGAATTGGCTGCAGTCTCCAGATGTGACGCCAGTGGACTTTTATTTTTGGACTCGTGTTAAATCTATTTTTTATTCTGACGATATTGCAGGTATCGAGCAACCGAACAAAAAATTGTTTTAACGTTTACCCTACAAAATATTGTAGGAACCGTTTATAAAAATTTACTGAGTGATACGGTTGCATTGTATTGTATGCATGTTTAACAATTTTTGAGGTAATAACACAAAATCATCGAGAAGCGAACAAAATAAGTCTTGTCTTCTTTATATTTACGATTACCGATATATCATAAAACACCTTGTACGTATGTTTCAATTATTCCTAGAGATATTACTTCAATTGAATTTTCAATATAAATTATTTATCTTGGCACGATCGAATCTTTTAAATTTTTTAAATTTACCAATGTATGATATCTGTGTATAAAAAGTGTAAATGCATGACTAAGAAGAAAGCTTTGTTGTGGCGATAGAATGGTTTTGCTAAAAGAAGGGGAGGGAGTTGTCGAACGAGAAGAGGTTTACTATTTTTCATAAAATTCCATTATGTGTTTAAACTATTGCTTTAATGTGTAGTACAAAATATATCATGATCGTGAAACTTGACATCAAGAACTTGTAAGGAGTCAGACTCATCATTGTATGTCAAGGGTTTAAAGGAAATTTTGAATAGGATTCAGGAATTTTAGCGAGGTTACAATGTACAATAGTCTAAAATGAAAGTTTTGGTCTGGTAGTGAGCGCGTTAAGGAAATTACCATTTCGAATTCTACGTACGCTTTCTCTGACCCTCCCTAAACCATCCTAGGGTTAATCATGGCCGAAAAATATTTGTCTCGAGCGTCCACGTTTTGTTTCGAATCGAAAATATTGCACCAAAAGGCGTCCGAATTGGCACGCAACGACCCCGTTACGAAATGCCCCGCAGAGCCGCTGGTGGCGGTCGGGAGGTAAACATTTACCCAAAGAGCTCGAGCTCGTAGGCCACGAAGCACGAATACATCAGCCAGCGGTGCACCTCTCGGAAACGTGGTTCGTAGGCCGGCCTCAGGTCGCCGGTTGCCGGTCGCTGTGGCCAGCAAAATTAGCCTGGGCCTTTCCCAGACGACGTCTGCCTGGCGGCGGTGCCCTCGTGTAAACCCTTGCTCTGCCTATGCCACGAATATGCGCACCCGCGCCACGATCTTCGCGGAACCAGACACGACGCGTACCGGGTGTCGTGTTCCAAAGAGAGCTGACCGTTCGATCGGTTCTTCCGAGAGGTAGTTTTCACGGTGAAGCCCGATAAAAGATATCCCTGACAGTTCCCTTTCGGAAGGAACCAAGTTTTTTTTCAACCCCCCACGTCTGAAACGTGGGCTTTGCTTTAGGGAGTAAGATATCTTCGTTTCGGGGCAAGAAGGATCTCCGCGGACGGGTGAATCTGAATGGTCGATACGGTGGGGGTGGTTTTGGTCCGGTACGTGACGTTGAAGTTTATCGAACGATGTATCGATCAGAGGGATTTGTTTGCTAATTCGGCTCTCGGGGTGTGTCAGATCGTAATCTGTAACTGGCAGGGGTTCTCCAGTTTTATCCGACTCCGATCTTTTATTTGCGATAATAGGTGTTCACAAATGCAATAGTGTTTTTTCAATATTATCCTGAATTTAACTTCGAATTAATGTTTTCTATTTTTCTACGATGAGGGGTTCTATTTAACATTAGAGTTAATATGAAATTTTAGGCTCTTTGGAGGCTTTGGCGACCACCTTGATCTCTTCTTCGTCGAGAAAATTTGCCCTCTTCAACCCCTTGACGTACGATTTGATTCCAAATAATTTTTCAAACGTATACTATTCAATTTTGTTTAAATTTGTTCGTACAAGGAATGGTCACGATTTACGAATATCTCGTGAATGTAAAAATGTGTCGATTTTAATATATAAGACTGGATGACCAATGAGTGGCCTCATGATTGTGAAACTTGACATCAAGAACTTGAGACGAGTCAGTGAACGTTTTAGAATCTCATAGTTCAAATCATTAAGTTTGAAAACTGTAGTTTGCTATGTAGGTCGTGCAACAGAATAGGTTCCTATTTACAAGGGTTGGACTCTGTATTTATCAAATTATCGTATACTCGTTGAATATATTAGCAGTACCTATCCAATGGAATATATTTTCTTATGACTCACAAGAAAAAGTCTGTGAGTTAGCGTACACGTTGTCGCGAATAAAACAGAGTGCGAAGCAAACGAAAGAGTGCAATTTCGCGATTTCCTTAAGATATATAACTCGCTCAGAAGTTCTAATTTTAGCGAAAGAAACGTTACTCCGGTTATCCGTTTCGATTTCAGCGGACCTATTCGCAGCGTGTGCGCGTGCCCCAATCGTCAACTTTCTTATTTAAGGCTGACATTTAATCGCGGGACGGTGACTTCAGTGGAATTATTTTACGTAATAACGACAATTTCGTCGATCTCAGCATCTCTGCGACAGCGTAAGTAAACGATGCGAGGTACGTCGACGGAACGGCGGTAAATTTAGCCGTTGCAACGTGTTTGCGTTCCACTTCCTAGACACGAAATCGAACAAGTTGTTCTTTAAAATCGGGCCGCGGCGTCTTCTCGCGGCGAACTTTCGGCAAACCGAGACGACCGGCGAGATGGGTCTTACAAATTTTAGTCGCTACGTATTCTGCAAATACTCGACGAAATTAATTTCAATCTAACGCGTTAAGAGCTCCCGGCGGTTCGTTCAAAGTATCAATATGGATCGTTCTGACGTTGTGGATCAACTTGCAGGTTCCGCCGCGACGCTGGATAGCTATTATAAACAGTAGTAGAACAATCAGTAAATTACGAAATTAAAAGAGTCAACAGATATGGAGAAATTATACAGAATATAACAGTTTTTATTAAACCTCTTTATTTACTTTTAATAGAAATTCCTATATATTCCTATAATTAATAAACGAATTGGATGAACTATAAATGAAGTCATATAATATAAAAAGAAAAAAATTGAAAATACCACCTTGATTAGACAGTGTTTGCGGAAGCGTACTTAAAGTTAACGGTATATTTCTCCAACTGCGTTCAAAGTTCAAGATACCAGGAATAACGAAACGGAAGGCGCTCGGAGCGTGGCTCTCGACGATAGTCTTTCGCCCCGTCGAGCAACAATAAATCTCGCGAATCTTCGTAGGGAAAGGCGAGCGTGGAAACTCGAGTATTACCGGAGAACCGACTAATCGTATCCCGTTAAAACGCGAAAACCCCCGTAATATCCTTTTAAAGCTCGCGGTGCGCGAGATCGCTGGAAAATATTGCACTCAAACGCACCCGTTTATTTCGGGGCATTTAGGGTATCGTCGACGTCGGGTAAAACTGGCAATTAAATACGGTAAAAGGAGGGTGGAAGTTTCGGGCGAACGATAGGGGTGGAAATTCATGGACCTCTCGTGTTACAGGATAAACGTACCAGTAATCGATAATGATCGAACGATCGATACTTTTTCTACGGTTACAGAGGAAGTTTGGAACACAATTTTTCATTCGCGCCATAATTCTCTTTCAGGGGGTGAAATTCTGAATAAATGAAATTTAAAGAAAATTCAAAATTATTTTTCTCGTTTAATATCGCTAGAAAAATATGATAATATAAGTTATTACATTATTATTTTAAAACTGCTAGAACAGACTTAAAATTCAATGACACTTTATTTATTTGTTAAAAAATTTAAGAGACAAATCCTGTTGAAATTTTATTTTATCTTGTTACTTTATTTTCTCTTATTGTACATGTTTATCATAATTATTTGTACATTTCTTCATAGACTTTCTTACTGTTTCTAGTATCCAACAATTAAAAAATGGTCGAAGTTTTGTATGAATAATTTACTAGTGCCAATGAATATTATATGAAATTTGAAAAATCTACAAGTGGTTATCAATAGACTGCGGATATTTATGCATTTGTAGGAAATCAAAAATACAACCACACTTGAAGTGGTTGAGCCAACTCTCTACAAAGCTTCCATTTTATTAATTCTATTAATAAAAATATGAATTTGCATAAAGATCCGTAACTAACGTCATGAATTGAACTTTGGTTCAAGGAACGTGTTAAAATATCTTCGATAAAGAATTTCATCCAGAAATTTTCGAGCACGATATAGTTTCTGGCGATTTTTAGCGGGTCAATTACCAGCTGCCTTTACCCGTTAATAATTTTTTTTCGAATCGGCGGCTACGCTTTGGTACGTTGAAGCGTCTCAAACGCGATTAAACGTCGGAGGAAGATCTGGCGAGGATGAGAGACACTTTGAAAGAGAAGCACGAGAGGCGGAGAGAGGGAGGGAGAGGATGCTTGGAGCCGAAGACAGAGAAAAAGATTTAACGGCTCTTCTGAATATTTCACGACGAGTTGTTGCCACGGCAAAACGTTGGCGCGGAACGATTTAATTGAGCGTGCTCCTCTTACCCTCTCGACGCCCGCGCGGTCCCGTCGAGGAACGTCAATTGAAAATGCATATGCATCCGCACTTCGTGCGCCGGTGTTGTGCATCCAATGCAGACGTCGCTAAGTGGACGAACAGGCGCTTCTCTGATCCTTCCGGATGTTTCGCAGATCTTTCCTGTCTACGCTCGCTTACGCGCGTTTCTTTGGGAATACTCACTTCGCCGAGACGCCATGGAATACCGATTATTTTTATTACAGAATTTTATTTTGGTAACTGTTCTGCGAATCAAACCCGAGGTAAAATGTAAACGTGGTTGCTTGACATTTATTTGATCGTTTAATCCTTTGCACTCGTATTTATATTTGAGAAGGCTACCAATTCGGAATTTTTTTCCATATGCGATCAAAATGAAAACATTTTTATGGGAGCATATTACAATCGAACTTGTCGGTGTAGTAGAAAAAATTTGTAAAATATTTAAAAAATAAATAAAACTAACTTCTGGAACACATAGAACACATAGGAATGCCAAAGGCTATAATAATGCTGTAATCGATTGCATTCATCGCCAATATATGACAAAATCACGATTCTTTAATATCACGGTGTTCCAAATTAGAAACGTATTCCATATTAGGGCAACTAACCCTATAATTAAGTTTTTGCATCGGTTTAGCAGGGCCCAAAGACGGACGATTTTCCTGAAATTCAACGCACGGGCTCGTTTGCCCGTTTAAACAGCTCATGACAAACTGCGCATTAATGCGCGGAGGTGCTCGGTATAAAAGCGGCGTCGCGATAATGCCCGGGGTTTTCATTGTCTCGTGCCGTGATAATAAATTATGTTCACCGAGAGGCTAACCAGTATTTGGCCAGTACTTTGCGCTCATGTTGAACGCCGACGATGCATAAACGACTAACGAATCGAGCCGCATCCACATTTGACGCTTCGACGCTGCTATCGGATACAGGTGTTTCCGATAGCGGCGCGTAGGTCCAATCCGACGCCACATTTTACTCTGTCGGTCTGTAGCCTCGTGGAATTTACGGGAAACAGTATGCTTAGCACGACCACGGTGAAAATATTTCAATTCGCCCGGTACGGTCGTCTCTCGTTCGTGGTAGCGTCGAGTTCTCTGTTCAAAGTGCGATTATTCACTGTGCTTTCGATTCAACGGCGTATTAACGTATTCGGTCGAGAAACAGCAGAAATAGACAACGAATTACCTGGGGAGGGGGAAGAAATGCTCGGGTCGATCCTCGATTTAACGAATTAATTAAAAGGGACGTTCGTTAAATCCGAGTGTTCGTTAAATTCGAATGTCTGTAAAATAGCAATTACACGAAACTCAAAGTTGGCTAAACAACGAATTATATGGTTTTTAACTGTGAAAAATCGCGCATGGAATATATTTCCAATTGCACGAGTCGTTTTAATCCTCGCTCGGCGGAGTTCGAGTTCATTTTGTCGGGTTAATTAGAGGGACGGAACCGTTTGTTAAATCCGAACGTTCGTTAAATTCGAATATCTGTAAAACAGTATTTTTACGAAAGTAAGAAATTACATGCTTTCGAACAGTGAGAGTCACCTAGACGTTTGGGAAACAAAATAGTACAGAACGACTACGGGCGGTAACAAATTACGAAAGGCTGGCCATTTTACGAATTGCTTGAAACTTCAAAGGAACAGCTAGGCAAATTGCAAAGGAAGCGAGTGTGAAAACTAATTTAAAAAATGTTAGACGTAGTTTGTACCAAGCTGGAGTTATTAAAGAGCGGAAATTGAAACCCACCCTTAATGAGAAAGCATAAAGTCTGGCGTTTATAATGTGTTTATGAATGCATTCAGTGGCAAACAAAGTGGAGGAATATTACGTTCTCGGATGAAAAGAAGTCTAACACTATTTCTAGCGCGGTTTTATGCATAAATATTTCAACCACAAAGTGTCTTTGCAATTGGATGCAAGTAACTGTGAAAATAATTGTGTTATTGTTAATATAATGTCATCGATTTTACATTCACGAGGTATTCGTAAAACAAATCTATTCTCTTTGGCCATTTCTCGTACAAACAAATTTAAACAAAATTAAATGGTACAGGTTTGAAAAATCATCTGGAGTTAAATCGTACGTCGAGGGGTTAATTTTTGGATTTCAAAAATTAGTGTAGTGTCATTTCGTCCCATACCGTAATACCGCGATAGTAATTATTACCCGATAGCGTTTCAACTCGAGGAAGCAGGTTTCTTTCACGAATCGTCGCTTTAAATCCGTCCATTGGATTGTTTGGAAACGCGCGAGGCGTTCCGAGATATTCTAGTAAATATCCTTTTCTCTTCCTTCCGTTCGCCGGTCGATTCTTCTTCCTCTGTTTTTCTTCGTCCCTGTGCCTTTTCCCTTCCCGCGTACGCGTACAATTTAAGAGGGAATATGCGCGTGGATACTCCAGAGGGAGCATGGACGAAGACCTCGTGGCTATATTTAAACGGACTCGTAGACACTGCCTCGACTTTCTTTTTCTCCACCGTCGATGGCACAGAGTAGCATCTGGCTTTCCGTTTGGAAAAACTACAGAACTATGACAGTTTATGTCTTACGAGGTTTTGAAAAGTCCACAAGGGAATACGTAACTCAGTTTTCCTTGTACTTCCGGTCACTACGAGACTTCGGGGTCGCTGGCGAATCCAGCAAATACTCACAAGCATGAAACAAACGCCGCAACAGTTATTGACCGAAGGAAGCGAAATTTAATCGTTTCTTATCCTCCTACATTGGTGATGAGAGTGAAATAGTGACAGTTGTTTATACTAAATTTATTAAATTGAAGCTCCATAGTTTGAATAATGGACGCCCTACTCACTGTAAACGGTGTGATTCTTTTTACTAAATGTCGTATTTTTATTATACTGTGTTACTCACATTTACAAAGTAGATTTTTCTTAATATTGGAGTAATGCTTAATTACAAAATCGATAGATATTATCAATAATCCTAGTACTAGTCATGCCCAACGTTGCTTAAATTCTACGATCAACCGACAAGTTTTGCTTTTAATTTACAAACCCTTAAATATCTCAATGCGCGATAAAGTGGACATATACCAGTTTCACAAAACAAGTTTGTTTTTTCATTTGTAATAACTGTACGTCGCTAAACAGAATCGCTTTTCGTTGGCCGACGAACAGTCCATACTCAAACAAATTTTCTGCCATTAATTTTTTCCGCGAAAGAAAATATTGAAACCGTTGCTGGCGGAATGCTCGTTATATTTGTTCCTCGAGGGGTTAATATTCGACAAATACGGGGCGTGGACGTGGGGCGTCGCGTTTTTGCGAAATGAAATTTACGCATAGCAGGGCGGTACACACACCGACCGGTCGATGAAACAGACGTTTGGAAACCGGTGACGGAAGAACACCGGTGCACGAGGCACTCGAACGTCGCTGTCTTGTTAGCGACGACCAATATTTGCCGTCAGAAACGACAACCACGTGGTTCGCAAACACAGCTGATCTCGCGGATCAATTGCCTGCATTGAAATCAATTTTGAGGTCCGACCCGGTTACAGGTCGGCCTGTCGCGCGATGTCACTGAACTTTGTCGACGAATCACCGTTTTCGTGCACCATTTTCCTACAAATCGAACGATTAACAAACATGGTTCTATGCTATATTTATTGTATCATATAATTTACATCGCGCGTGGTTGCTGTCCAAGCAATCGAGCATATGTATTCAAGTTAGCGAACTATTGACATAGTTTTTTTTTTATTATATGAAAACATATCATTCATGTAATTATATATTCAGCATTATTAAGTCCATACTTAACTCTTATTTCCAAGTATTTTTAGCGTCGATAACCCATTCGCTGCCAAGCCTAAATTATATGAAATTATCACTATTGCCATTTTTTGATAAGTACACATAGTTTGTCATAAATAATTGTTCACAAGCATAATATCAAACACGATTATACTCGAGGTTGGCAGTGGGAACACTTTTATATTTATGTCTGAGGCCACAAAAGGTTTGCAAATTTTAAAGGCTTTATGTTATAACATATAAGGTACCTATTACTAAAATCGATCAACGTCATCAGGAGACTTTTAATAACGTTTGTATTAGGCTAAAACACAAAAATAAGTGATTACAAACAGGTTGTCCATAACACATACATATTTTCCTAAAAAAGATTTCCCCTTAAAACAGAAAAGAAAATGATTTTATAGTCGAAAGTTCACGGAGTAACTTTTCTTTTCAAAAGTTAAGATTCTTTCAATCCCCGTATACAGCTCATTAGTGATGTTCTAATATTCAACGGGGTAAAATGAGATTTACAATGCACATTCTACCATCTGTAGCCGCACGGAGAAAGTTATTTGAAGTCGGTGTATCGGACTCGACCCTCGAGATTATGAGAAATCTTATAGCTTGAAAACCCCAGAGATTTCAAACTAGTTCAAGCAGCTACGATCGGGATCGGGGAATTCTACGGGTTTTGTGCGTTTTAGAGAGATCACAGGGGGTATCGTAGGTCCCAAGGGTCCCGTAGATAGTAATGGTACCGGACTATTGGGAATATAGGGAGTGCAGAAGTTCAGGACGTACCCAGTACCCAGACGTATTTACGTTCCCACAACCCTTGAGATACTGGGAATTCTTGGTTGCCTCAAGATATATAGATACTCCAAATGGATTGGAAGGGGTATGATGAATGGATTCGAGCAAGGTACATTGGCTTGAATCGTCTTGGAGACAGTAAGGATGGGTCAGCGCGGAACGGAGCGAGTCGAAGTGATTTGGATCTAGTCGGAGCTGGTTAGAGTGAGTTGGAACTGTTCCGAGCTTATTTGTTGGAATGGGTCCCAAGCTTGTAGGAATGATTTAGAAGCGTTAGGAGCGAGTTAGACCACACTTTTCTCGTATTATTCATGTTCATTAATTTTTAATACCAGATTTACGAACGGTTAATCGCACATATTTTTATCGAAAGCCGTCACGTTGATGATTAGATTTAAATATCGTTAAATGTCGTTGGCCTTTCGAGCTGATTACAAAAACATACCTTACATTTGCTAACGTTTGAAATATAGAAAGGGTTGAATCGTGAAATTCGAAAGCATCGAGGTACTAAAAATAGAGACGAAATTTGGAGCAGTAACGTGGCACGGTTTGAACTTTCGTTTCGTTCGGTGTTTTCACTTAGCGTCAACTATCCCTTCGGTGTTGTCATCCCGACGCAAAATAAATAGCTCGAACCGAAAGTCACGCGTGACTGCGCAAGGTGTTTGGGAAATTGGCAGAGCACCGCGAATCGGTTCGGGTACGTTGCTCTCGGTACGTCGTACAGAAATTCGAGCCGGCCACTTTCTATACGCGATCGTCTCGTTTCGATGGAACGCGATACCGCAGTCCGCCTTTGAGAAATTTCCGATGCACAGAGCATCGTCTGTTGATCTTCCGCGGAAACCGTACACGGATGTTGATTTATCGCGCAACGTTGACTCGACGAAAGAACAAACGGCAGTTTTTCGAGCGCCGTGCGAAACGTCGAGCTGGACGAAATGTGATTTTTACGATACGGCAACGACTGCGCGTGCAAAAATTTTAGTCCAGTTTCTGTAAATTAACCAAAGTTCCGGAATTATTTCCTTAATCTAATCGTCAATTTCGTCGAAATCGTCCCAGACTAAAATAAATTGTTGATGTACGTCTACCGGTGGCAGATGTATTCTGATACTCAGTTTGCTTGTAACTATTCATGTCTACCATGTTTTTCTTGTATATTAACGAGACATTCGTAAAACAAATCTATTCTTTTTCGTGGCCATTTCTTGTACGAACAAATTTAAACAAAATTAAATAGTATACGTTTGCAAAATTATTTGGAATTAAATCGTACGTCAAGGGGTTGAAAACGTACTGTGAGTTAATCTTTTTCATTTGAAAATATAGTATCTACAAAATATTCCAAATTTTCGTGAATATTGCACTGACATGTAAACGATTGACTCGTGTTTAAAACTCTCCTATATGTAAAATACTTTTGAAAGAATTTTAAATCAACCACAGTGTGTCCTCAACGAATAGAAAAATATTTTCATGCAAAGTTTGCTTATAATTTGAGGGAGTTTCTGTTGGAAGAATGTTATCGAGGAAGAAGAGGAGATCGTGGAACGGTGTGTCGTTTTAAAAATATAATGGCGATAATAATCGTTGATACATGTTGTTTTATAAATATCGATACCGGCGACGGATAGCGACGTAAAAGTATCGAGGCCAGTTAGAGTGGCTTCAACTTGACTCGAGGGATTTATGGTCACCGATTCGTTCCTGTTTGATAATATCTAGCGAGCGAGACGGTAGAAGGTCCCCGATGAAACTCGTTCCGGGTACTCCTCTAAATTGAAATATTCATTTCGCTTGTTCGTTCAGTCGATCGTTTTATCGAAGTGGGTCATTCTAATAACCGGACAAATTGTTGTCGACTGGTGCACGCGCGCGAATCGAAACGATTTATAATAATTTATCACGTCGTTGCGAGTTTGGTCCGAACCGATCGAAGAATCAAGTTCAAAGTAAACAGAAATTGTTTCGTTCGAAACGGAACGCGGACGTGGATAACGTTGAAACAATAAAACGGAAGGGCAATATTTGTTCCACAAACCAGAGAATGTTTTGTGATTTTTATTGCCCCTCTGTATTTTCTTTTTTCCTTAATCCGGTGCTTTTTCTTACCCGTTTTATTCTCTCCGGGCTGTATTGCTTTTTCCCCTCCCCGGTTCTTTACTCTTTTACGTGGATGCTTCAACACGCTTTGTTGGAAAAATTTCGTTCTCGAGAGGTAGATTGCCAACTATCTCTTCATCTCTGGAGTAGCCTTCCAAGTGGACAGGTCTCCGATGGCTTTCCCTCGAGTGCGATGCGCCATATTTGCAAATTGCTCATTCCCTTTCCACATGCTAGGTCGCAGGAATTTTCTCCGTTCGCCTTGACTTACGATCGTTCGTGAAATAATAACGAAACCGGACGCAACAGCGGTAATAAGATTTCCAAGAACAATAGGAATAAGAACATTACGGATAATAAATGAATCTCTTGGAAGCAAGTGAACTCCGAGGGCACCAACGCCAGAAATATTACAGGACGTTAAATATTACAACGTGCAAAGTTGAAAACGTCGCGAGAGGACGTAAATGGAACTTTGTTCTCCTCATAATGGCTAAATAATTCAGAAACAGAATGCCAAGTAGAAACATTGGACAGCATTAAGCATTAGAATACGCGAAGAAGAAAACATCGTTAAGCACGGTAGACGGAATTTCTCGCTCCTCCTCATCTCTTATTTACAGGTGTATTCAGACAGTGAAATATTAGAGAGCATTACACGTAAAGGTGCACGAAACATAATCATACCTGTCTCGTCATAACTTTTCTTGTACTGCATGGATAACGCGTACGGTTCATCGTTCTGAAAATTCTGCACGGTTCTTCGAATTTAAGGGTCAGACTTAGAACAAGGCTTTGAAATAAAAAATAGTAAACTGTTCTTAAATGTTTATAGAAAATATTTATCCTGGTTGTTACGAAATGTAATTAAGAAGAAAAGATCACCAGTTACTCAATTTTCCAAGCTCCTTAAATCGTGATAGACGGATACTATTCTACAAGAAATAATCTGTTTCCGAGATTAATGTAATTTCGGAACTATGGTATTTTTTATCGGGTTGTTACAATTTCTCTTCGTCAGATTGTCGCTATTCCCGCTATCTCTCACTGCTTTTTACGCGCTTTCAACCTGTTCGTTCGCTCTTATTGTTCCCTGGTCGCTCCAACTATGCGTCACTCTGGTCTCAAATGTAAACAAAGTTGAGGGAGTCGTAGAGATAACGGTACAATTTAAAATTTAAGCTACGTGCTATCGCAAAATTCGTGCCAGAGGGGGTAGCCGCAAGTCGATTTGCCAACCATAAAATATACGGAACCTCGCTTATCATTATTTTTACAGAGAAACTCGTACAGTACGAATTATTACGAATTTAAAACTTTCCTACTGTTACAAATTTTTCGCAAAGTTAGAATCTTTTTTGTATTTCTAAGCTCTTAGTTTTCACTCGGTTTCGAACCTAACTTCAGTTAAAATTCAGAAATCCTATTTAGATTTATTTTCTTTAACATCCAATATTGAGAATTAATTTTTTAAATTGTCAGACATTCCTAGTCCAAAAGTTTTTTTTTTTAACACATTATATAATACTCTTAAAACGAGAAAAGTATTAAATATTGAAAAAGGATAAGAATCTGAGGAATCGTATTGTCGGGGCCACGATGAGCGATTTATCGGCTCGATGCAGCATCGGGAGGTTTGCTGTCTCCGATGCTGAGTCCGGAGACTTGGCTCGTAACTTCCGGCAACTTATGTATACGACACCGGAAGTTTTCCAATTACGCGGCGAGGCCCGTTGCTGTTTCTTCACCGAAGCATTTAGTTCTTGACATTCTCTCGTCGCCACTTTCCCGACGTTGAAGCTTTTCATTGAAGGACGTTTGCCGCCCGAGATCTCGAGAAACTTCATTAAATATCTTCGGTTTCGGATAGCTTCAAGGCATAGCTGGCGGCTGAAATTAATTGGACACATCGCGAGCGCCCTATTCAGCTCTGAATAATGAGACTGCAGACCGTCGTATTTAGCGGATAAAACGTTCATCGCGATTAGTTAACATTACTTACGAAACGTTAATCATAATTAAAGCGTTTCGGACGGGAAATACTCTTCGTATCTTGCTGCAAAAAATTCTCAAATCAAATTTTATTGTATAATATTGTCAGAAAGGTTCTTAAAAATCAGGAATAGCAATTTGTTGATTGAGGCTTTGTTAAAAAGTTATTAACGTTTAAAGTTCCATACCGAACGGAACATTTCAAATTTTAGGTCGTTCTGAAAAAATTATTTTCGATTGCAGGGGTTAATTACAATCATTTTTGGTCAATAGATATAACCCCGAAATTCTGCGCACTTTCGAGAAAAAAATTCGTGTAGGTGTACAAATTTTTAACTTTTCAACGAAGTTTCAATCAACAAATTAGTATTCTTGATTTTTGTTTTATTTTGGCCTCTAGAATTTCTCATTAAAATTTTTCCCAGGGGTGGCCGAATACCCTGTATAGTTATTAAGTACTGAAATTGGAAAATCAGATGGATAATTATTAATAGCTACGAAAAAATTAACTTTCGTTGGAGGAGAATACTATTTGGCGACACGAATGTATTTATTTTGCTCAGTTTTCGCGAACACGTCGATTGGTAAATTGCGAAAGAAATAAAAGTTGCGCAATAATCTGAACGCACGAACCAGGAAGCGAAATTTATGGTATAGTCTTTAGTTTCTTGCCAAAAGTTCGCTTAACAAATGTCATTCGACATTCACTTTCGACGCGTACGAATCGAAATACCGAAAAACTTGGCCGTTGTCCAGCACGCGAAATGTGGAATAACAGCCTGGCGAAAATGGATCGTCGAATCAGCCTAATCAACATTGTGTTAGATAAACACGAACGGACATTATCGCTTATTTCGACGATTTTTCATCTCACCGATTTCTTTGAGTAAATGAACAAAAACAGAAGTTTGAAGATAACAAATTGGGAAATTAACAAACGAGACAGGTTAAAACGTTAAAAATTCAGTTTTTGAGAAAGTCCTGTATACACAGAGTAAATATCACACGCACATAACGATTAATACATAATTCATACTGGAAAATGTGATAGTGAAGTGATTAAACAGTAAAATTCGCTGGCGCATTCTTGGAAATCCATTAGAAGTTGTAAAACGATTTTGTCCTCGGAGTAAAAGTAAAAATTCTGGAAAAATTAAATTTCCTGTCTTCCAGAGACCATTTCCACGATGTTCTTATCGTAAAGCGAAGCATTACTTTCGACGTATTAATCCGCGTGGCTGGAATCCGGGATGAAATTTCCCGGCGAAATCGTTTCCGCAAAGACGTCGCGAATATTCTTGATCCGTTGCTGAAACTATTCATTAAACATACGAAAAATTGCATCTTCGTTCTTTTCGGCTTCGAACAAATCTCCAGGGAGTAGGGGCAACGGAATCGTGTATCCAAAGGGAGAAGATACGGTTCGTTACCTTTAATAAAACGTCAGAAGGTTGCTACTCGAGAGTGATTCGAGGGCGGAGAAGAACATCGTAGAAGACGTCGTCTTTTATTTCCATATTCAATGAATCCGATTATTTTCTCGACTCTTGGTCCGTATTGTGTTACAGTTTAGAGTTTCTTTCAGCTTTAGATTTTGTTCGCGAACGAAGATGCGCGCAGAAAGTTCGCGAATTTATTGCCGCGAATAGCAAAACGTGAATTATACGTTAAAAATCGGGATATGTTTTGGAAAGGATAATTTAATTGTTGGATTGGTCTGGTCGACTAATTTCTAGCTTTATAATTTTAGAATGGGCAGTAAAGCCGTAAAATCAGCAGGTGTAGCTTTCAGTTTTTGGTTTATAACTTAATTTTTATAAAAGTTTTTTGTTTTACCGGAGGAAAACCTTCACGACGTAGTGTAATTTCTAATTTCAAGTCAGCCGTAAAGGATATCAAAGAATAATTTGTTCCCAATTTCGGAGTACAAACAAAGATCGTATAATGTTTGAGCATTAAGAACCTTTGTTCCCTAAGTAATCTTCCATTCGATATTACCATATTTCGCGAAAAACCAGACGGGTACGCCGCTTCACGTACTTTTTCCTCGCAAGAGTGTTTCATTGAATTCAAGTTCACGATGGAATATATAATGCAATTTCCAGAAGATGAAGTAAAGCTGGCGTCGGTTGATGAATTACGTTTATGCCGGTTGACTGAAAAAGACAGATACAACGTGCCGCGTGTTTCACCACGAAACGAGGAATAAATATAAAAGGTAGACTAATGCCAAGCAACTTGACGGTTCGTTGCGGAAGATAGCGCGGCTGTCGAGAATACAAGATAGATTAAATTTATACACATCGTGGGCGCACGAACCCTCTAAACGCGAATAACCGTTTCAAACATGACGTACGTACGCCGTTATATTAAATTTGTAATTACTTTCACTCGTTGATGCACCAGGCGTATCAACTATTTCAATTTTCCATGCCACTGGATAATATTGAACGAATTATTTAATAAAATCTAATTGTGCATTAAATTGTGCTATAGATAGAGCGTGTCGTAATGGAGTCCCATCTGGAACATATATTTCATAAATATGATCGAGGAAATCACAACACAGAATATTCAAAAAAATAATGGCAAATTTTAAGAAACATCTAGCTTCAGTGATTCCACATATACAAGACGAATATTATTTAATAGTTTCATTCAAGAAAGTGTTAATGTATAGTTTATAGTTTCCAGTTACCATTTAATATCTTTGATATGGATCTACATAAAACGATTAGTGCGTCAGTTTGGATATTGCAGGTAACCGTCAAGGCACGAGACATTGTTAATTTTCAAAATGAAGTGTATGTTCTTTTTGCTCTGTTCTGAAAAATGTATTCCCGCTCAAAGCTGCTGACATTAACTTCAGACGAACATTCCTCATAAAGTTTCGTGTCTTGACATCGCCTTGCAACTTCAAGAAGCTGGAGTCGTGGCTCCATTCTGCGTAGCTCGTGACAACTGGTGGCACATCGTAAATTATAATAATGCGACGAGTCGACGGAGGTTAAATCAGACTGACACTCTTCAATTAGTCGGCCTCCCCTTGAGCTGGTATCATGGCGCATCAGGCGCCCACATCCTCATCAGTAACGTTAAGATTGCACGCATCTGATACGAACACGACCCTCCCTTATTAATGTTTAAATGCTTGCGTCTCCGTAGTCGCACGTCTTCCACGTTTTACAAACGTCGACCGACTCATCTACGCGTTCGTTTTTCTCCGTCTTCTAATTTGACTAACGTTCAGTATGACATTAACACCAGCTAATATATTATCGTGTCTCAAACAATGTAAAATAAATATTGTTTAATATTTTATCGGGTATACCATGCGTGGGGTCCATATAAACGAGTTTGTCGGAGGACATCGATTTTATTTTCTGTCTAAATTAAGAGGGTATTCTACTCTAGAATTCAATATTTTAGTGGCTCTTTGGAATTTTTAGGGAGAACCGGTGAAATATTTTTGTATTAAGTTTGAATACGTTTATTTAGATTTATGTTTGAAGAATATCCACAATTCTTTCCATACAAAAATATTCAATATTTTAGAAGTTACAATAATCTTAGTAAAGATCCAAAAAGTATGCTGTCTTCATGATATTCTGAGATGTAAACAAAAACAGAAAACAATATACCTACAGAATTGCGTAATCAGTTTGGCATTTTAGGAATTAAGACACTTCAAAACATTGAGAAACGTATAAAAATCGTAGAGTTACTTTCAATTCCATTCGAGGAAGGGAAAGGATATAAAATAAAAGAAATTAAACTATCGAGTCACCACATTTAATCTGTCATTCGCCGGTTAGTTTAATTGGTCAAAGCAGTTAGTCAGCGAGCGAAAGCTCCCGTTCGAAGACCTGTCTACCAATCTGATCATTGGATTATTCCTTTCCTCGAACCATGGTACATTCAATTATTGCGGCGTCAAAGGTACGCAGGCAAGCGTCGACGAAACAAAAGTCGAGATCAGTGGAAAAGCTCGTATGAGAAATAACTGCCTTGCGGCGGCTGCTGGACGATTTATCTATCGATAAAGCAAAGGTGGAGTTAGAGGCTGCGGGTGAGATGGCGGGGCTGTAAACAGCCATTTTTATGGACGATAAAGCAATATCGAATGATTTCCCGGTCGAACTGCTTTCAATTCGACGAACCCAATGGAAAGCTTTTCGGCACGACGCCGAAATATCGAGAAGCAGAGGCTAAATCGAGGGTAGAAACCAGAGGGTCTCCAATAAGAGCGAACGGTTTGCGCTGACGGATTAGTCGTTGCCCGGTGAATATCGATAGATCGTGCATCGATCTCGGATAAATCAGCCAGGGACGATTGTTTCGCTCCATTTTCATCGTTCGAGGATGCAAAGGCCATTCGTATCAATTCTCCTTTTTTACCATCTTTTTTTTTAGGTCCTCTTTCATCTTCTATTATCGTTTCTGCGAATCTCGTTAGTATGCGTGACTGCACACCTGCAGCAAAATAAGGTTTTGATGTGAAATATTACGTATTACTCAGTTCTTAAAAATAGAAAAATTTTAAACGATGCTTACAATTTAGATTGGAAGTAGTACTTCAAGTTAAAGTTTTTTAGAACTGCTCGCTATGCCATCCATTTGCAATAATTATAAATTGAATTAATTAGCAAGAGTTAGTTACAATCGAAAACAAAATTGTAAAAGACTTGAAATTCGAACGTAGAAATTTCATGACAAAGATGCAAATTTTAGACCCTTGATATCTTGCTAAATTAGTCGAACGATGCCTAAATATTTCCTACAGATGTTTCTGAAATATAGCGTATTTTGGTCATTCGTCATAAATTTAGCCATTGCAATGCCTTAACCGCAAAAACAAACCTTGGTATTAATAGTACAGCACGCATGAAGTGTTCTAGAACCTAAAACTTCGGTTCGGACCAGCTGTCTTGATAATTTTAGTGCTTTCGAATTAAAATTACAACTTTCACTGTCACAGTTGGAGGTGAAAAATCAATTTGCTTCTTCGGCTATATTCACTCATTCTAAATAAATATTCAAAACGTAAGTTCAAAAATAAATATGATTTATAGTCATGGAAAAAACCGTGGATTATTGCAAAAAGTTTAAAGTCAGATTAGATCATAAGCAGTAGAAAAATTTTCAAACGGGCTGATATATTAATGTAAAAAAATACAAAGACTGTTCAGTATATTTTTGGTCACATCTTTATTATACAGTTTTATTTGGTTTTTGCAAAGCGCTCGGATACTCGTGAACAGTTCCTTAAATATTCAACGACGATACGACGTGTACGAATAAATATTAAACGACAGAATATTAATAAAATTTGAATGAGAAACTAATTTCCAAGCGTAACGCGTCATGAAAGTTTTGTCGTGGCTGGCAGAAATTTCGTGCTTGCAATTCTCGGCTTTACTTCGCGATCATCCAGTAAACCACTGTAAAGCCGATAATGGACGTCGTAACAGGTTCTCGTTCGGCTTCTTGGCAAACCTTTGGCTTCTGAATTTAGCCAAAGACTGTCGAGGCTGGCTGCCAAAATGTTTATGGTGACTTCTTGAACTAATATCGAAGTTCAGCATCAGGAGCAATCCGGGATCCTGCGCGTGAAGCATTTTGATGTAACTAACGAACCAGAAACGCGACAAAGAACTGCTCTTTAATTTTCTGTATTTTTAAACGTCAATTTCTGGACACGTTAGTAGACGTCAAGTATCGAATACATAGTAGTTAACGTTTGACAACTACAAGAGCATATGTTCTTTAACAAGAAAGAAATGTATAAATGTCTTGCGTGGACAAGAATTAAAAGGTTCGTCTCAACTTACCATAGAATGTTAATTTACGAAAAGGAGAATCGAGAACAATAAGAACAGTAATTAATCTTGTTGCAGAATACGTTGACGATATCATAGACCGCGCTAATGGTACGTTTACCAACGATTCTAATAATTCACGCGTACGCGTACAAATTAGCGAATAGTTGAAAGACGGGAGAAGTGACGGAAAATAAAGCATCGCTTTGCCAATGTTTATAAATACAAGAACAAGCGGGAACAGTCTGTAGCGGGATCCGTGATGTCGAGAATTAGTTAAGTGCACGTGCACTCGACGAATATTTAAATTCAATTTTCTCAGAAACAGAGCGACGTGCAACAGAATTTTATTCCATACTTTTGACTTTCTATATATTTATGTACAAAATCGTCGTGTTCCTATTTATAGAGCTATGCAACTTTCAACCTTTATATTTTTAAAACTATTTCAGTATCTAAGTAAGTTTCTATGTTTGTTATATTTCATTGTATATTGTTTGGTGCGGTCAGTATCGACTTTCACTATTTTAGGGTGGTCAGTTCAGGAGATCGAGGTGAACTGTTTTGGATCCAACCAGTTGTGTAGATATTATTGTAATCCCCGAACTAGAAGTGGCCACTGTCGACACCAATCCGAGGTGGTTAATTTTATCGTGAGTCCGGGATAATTTCTATTACTCTGGGCACGAGAGAAAATAAAAAATGAATTTTATTTGAGTTTATTGTCGTCACAGAAAACGTGTTAACGAGTCGAACTCCTGGCATTCTGAACTGGATAATAGTCCAATTCATAAATGAAACTTACAAAAATATATCGTTACTGTGCATGCACTGTAATGGTGATTTACTATAAATTAGAAAAAGCTTGTTCATATGATTTATATCTATCGGTTTTATAATGAAGCATTACTTGCCCGTTAATAAAAAAAAAAAACAAAATTACTTTGTAAGTACAAGTAACACAGTATAATAGATTACATTTGGTAAAAATAATTGGTTTCTTTCCATTTATAATGAATTAAACTGTTCGAATATGAGTGGGTGCAACCGTGTGTGATTTTGAAATTTCTTCGTACAAGGTCAATGTTGCAATTTCGACATTTTCTCGAAAGCAGTAGTTTGAGAAAATCCGTGGCGCGTGACCGTGGTTTCCGTTCGTATATAAGCAGGGGAATCAATGTTGTTACCGAGCAAAACCACGTTTCGCGGATGAAAAGACTCGGGGACACGATAACGGACCGGATATAAACGAGTCGAAAGGAGTTATCGTTTCCGGCCCCTTTCGGCACTTCCGTTGAAAGGAATCGCTTTAGCGGTCTTAAGGACCGTCTGTCGTAATTCCATTATCACCCCGAATGGCATTAGCATAATAACGAACGGCACTTTTTAAAAGTTTGAGCACGAAGGCACCACGCTTCCGAGGTAGATCTCGTCTTAACGCGATAGCGCAAGATGCCGGAGCTTCAGAATGTAATTGAATTTAAATTGAAATTATGGTTGCGGGACTGGTATCTCGTAAGGCTGTTCCGTATCAAGGTAAATAAACCGCCGGCTGGCCGGGTTGTTTAGAGTAATGACGCGAAGAAAACGCGAACCCCGCAAACTGCATAAAAATGTAAACAGTAAGACGTACGAGATTACTGTCGGGAATAACTGATTTCGTAAACGGGCTTTCCCTTTCTAAACATTTTGACGCCTTTATTACTCAATTCCTGCGAAAAAGGTGATTCGTCGAACGTAAATTCGAGAGATTGATAACGGGGGCGGGCTATTTTTAATTCTTCTCGAAATTTTATTTCAAGGAGGAAGGAACCGTTACCAGACTTATCTTGGTTTAAAACTAAAGTTCTGAGAATTTTATTTCGGTGGTCAACGAGGAGGAAGAATGATTTTTTTTATTAAAATTATCTTCTCTCCTTGATCTAAATACATTTTTAGGTGGTTTTGTCACAAGTCGGAAGTTCTAATAATTTTATATTGAATTCGAGGACGATTAAAGCTGATTTTTGCGCGAAATCGAAAAGTTTGAAAGGGCGCGTACTTTTATTTGTCTCACCCAGTGCATGAGAGAGAAACAGGAAGGTTATTACTCCCGGCGAGGCCGGGCCGTCTATTTCGAGCTTGGGGCAATTCGCCAAACTTATGTTAATTGCACGAATTATCATTTGTAGGCCTCAGCTGTCCGTGGATGATGCATTTTATCCTCATCCGGGTTACGCGAAAGTGTCTTTCTCGCTCGCCGCGTCCTTTCTTTCCAATTATTTCTGTTACACGTCTGTGCCGCTAACGAGCTTCGGTGATTAAACTATGATATTCTCGGTGTCGTTAATCATTCGAATTAAACATTCAGATTCTTTCAGGACGATCATTAAAAGAAACGATTCTCTAGACTTTTTTCACATCTTTTAGAAGCTCGTACTATTCATTATTATTTACAGAGTTCGATTCTACAAATAAACAGACTTTTTCAGCTGTTTGCTTGGCGATTCCTTACTTCTATAACTATACACAGTGAACAAATACAACGGGGCAAGCAGTAAATATTTATTAGAAAAATTAATTTCCTTACTAAACAACAACTTGAAAAATTTAAATTTACTGGATAATCAAAGGATCAAATTAATTGACAAATTGAGGAAACAGGGTTTTTCTCTTCCACTATCGGTTAATGTTCTTCTTCAGAAATCTGCAGCAATTGTTTGCAATATATTCCTTCCTAAAAGAATATAATCTATCGATGCAGGAAATCTTTGTATCGTATAATGTAGACATTGTAAATTTAAAAAGAAATATTCAGTTTGATAGGAGCTGCCCAAACGACTTGACAGTAGTCTCGAAAGAACACGATAAAGTTGATATGTTCATTGCTTTCCACGTGGTATATTTTTTCGACACTCTCCCCATTCCCAAAGATAGTTCGTTCAAAGTAAAAGTGCATACTGAACACACTGCATAATCTTTCTCTTTCTATTCGCGACAATGTCAAAGTTCAGGCTGAAATGCGACGTAAGATTCTATCGTGGCGAATAAATATTGGAGCCGGGACGCGTAAATCTTCCGCAAAAGAAAGAACTCCGTACGCGTTCCAAGGTGGTCGGTCGATCTCGATTGGTAATTTTGCATTGGCACGAAGTTCTGCGTTCCGCGAGACAACGTTCGATCGGGAGACATTTCCGGCACACTCGGTCGTTTCAGATCAACTTCGACCGATCGATGTCCGAGTAACGGTGCACCGGACGAACGTTCCTCGATCGCGTGGAATCGAGAGAGCCGATCTAGCCGATTCACGGTTTCCAGGGTGACAGTGCTTACCGATCCAGAGCCAGCGGCGGAGTAGCTGCCGGTACATTCGGAAGAACCACTTCTACGGGAAGCGGACTGCCGAGCTGCAGAACGAGTTATTCGTCCATCGGTTCCGGTTCCACCAGGGTTCCTGCCAAGGAGAGGATTTCCAGCTTTGGAAATGCGTTTTTGAAGAAGGATAAGACCGAAGAGAAACCTAGTTTTAAGTATTCCGGTGAGTCTTACATACATGTTAAAAAGTTTTCGATACAATACAATTATTTTACCCCGATATTTAATTAAAAATTAATTTCTTCTATTAGTTAGCAATTTTTTTACGAATATAGAATTTTAAATTTATCTAATATATATTTTTTAGTCCGAAATTAGATGGATCTAAAGTTTTACTCTGCTACGAGCATAGTGCAAAAGCGTTTTATTACCGGTGACACGAAAGTATTTTTAGAAGAGACTCTCCGAGAATGTCTGTCTAGACGATTGTAAAATGCACTTTCTCCAAAGAAAACTATAGAGGAGAGGTTCGATTTATCGGAACGGTACGGTTGAATTTCAGCTACCAAAGAAGCCGAGAAGAATAGATTGCACCCCGGAAGATCATCGTCGGAGGATGTAAGGTCGAAAAGTCCATTATCGAGCAGCAGATCCTCCCTGTTCGAGAAGTATTCGTTTCCAGCTACTAAAACTACAGACAGACCGGCCTCCGTCTTGGATAGATATAACCGCGCTACTTCGCGGGAAAAGAGCAGAGAGTCTGACGGAGTATCTCGATACGGATCCAGCACGTATCCCGGATCAGGCTTGGCACGAAGTTATGGAAACGAAAGCAGAATCGAGAAGAAAGAGAGAAGCGATCATCCGCCGGTTTCGTACCGGGGATTACGCCCGAACTCCGGGCGGAGTTCTCGGGAGCCTAGCCCGGAGGTCAGCGTCGGGAAATCGAACTCCTTCAGGGTGTACTCGAGAGCGTCTTCCTACGGTCGATCCGGCGCCACTTCTAGTGAGTTACGTTTCTATCGGTATTTGAATAATGGAATTTCGTTATTGCACGATTCGTCGGTCTCCTCTTTGACCAGACAGTCAGTGAAATTCAGTCTCGATAGCAAAACACTACCAACAACAACGTTGGAGATCAAATACACTCGAGACAAGATCCTCGATTACGTTGATTTCGAGAATCTTAGCTAGCTCAGTATTTTATTATAATATTCACACAGACTCTGGATTATTAAAATTATCCATCCCCATCATCAAAGATTGATCAATCAACATACACGTATACTTTTGTTTCAGTTTCATTTTATTTAAAATTTTATTTAATTAATTGAGGAAACTTAATCCCATGCGTCCTAGGAAAGCTATATGTTTGTCAATTTTTTCGATTTCTCACAGACTGCAACACGGTTATCAGTATTTCAAAAATAAATTGTATTAATGCTGTAGCATTCGTTTTCATTGTGTTGCAAAATAATAGGAATGCTTTCAATTTTATATAGTTTTTATTTTTTGAATTTATTATACGCTTTAATGTAATGGCTAAAGAACAAATCACCTGCCCATTTTCGCAGCTAACTAAAATTTGTACTGCCCACGTATTAAGGTGTGTTTTAAATTTGACTTATCCAATAAAATAATTCATCGAGAGAATTACATTCATAATTTATTAGTGGTTCGTACAATCTCTAACGGGTACTTCCGTCAGGAGTATTTACCACTCAGGATTAAATGTAGAATTACATTTATATATTAAATGTAGAAGATATTATAAAAATGAAGATAGATATTATAAATAGATATAATATAAAAATATAAATAGATATTATAATAAATGTAGAATTACATATATCGTATAATATAACGTTTCAGACAAAAAGCATCGTAGAAATCATCCTCCCGTATTCTATAATTGTTACGAATATGTTCGCAGGTGCTTCCGAGTCGAGCTCGGCGCCGATTTCCTCGAGATACGGCTCGACAAGCAGTTCCAGGTTTCTCTCGTCGAGAAGTAGTAACGACCGAGTTCCCGCGGCCATAAGCTACTCCGGATCGGACAGGTTCCGAACTTCAGGCAGTAAGCCTGCGTCTGCGAACTCGAAGAACGAAGACACCGCGAAGACCAAATCGGAAAAGGATTCGAGCCAAGAGCCGTACGCAAGCTCGACGAAGCCTGAAGAGTTCGAGGCAGATAGCAGACTCCAGGAGAACGAGACCGTGACGTTAACTATGGTTACCAGAGGCACGTCGCCAAGTCCGCCGGCGTCTTCCTCGTTCGTGAGAAGCAGGAGAGCCGACATAGGGATCGCGCATCAAAAGGAAGTGATTCGAGCGCGGAGGAGAACGGATTCGAAGGACCAGGACGCTCAATGCGACAGGTTGGACGATGGATCGAGGTTCTCGCGATACGGTGGCGGCGGAAGGGTCTCCGGGACGCCTTGGTCGTCGTATTTAGACAAATTCTCGTCGTCGAATTCGAGCGGAGCTCCCGTGTACGGAAGAGGATTCAACACAGGCGGCGGCGGTGCGACGAATTCCAGGGTGAACAGTTTCGCGTACGGTAGGTCGAACGACAACACGATCGCTTCGAGGAACGAATCTGTCTCGAAGGTATCGCCCAGTTCTAGTCAGGAGATTCACGTCAATAGAAACCAAAACGAACAGAATACCAAAGTGTACGGCGGGCTGGGTTACTCGAGAAACGGCGCCGATTCGCCGATCGTGAAACCGGATTCCGTCTCAAAGATGTCCGCGACTAGCGGACACGAGAACACCAGCAGAGATCAAACGGACGGTAAATTGCAAATTGGCGAGCCCCGACCGTGTCCCGGCGGGAAGACTGAAGCGAAAAACGATCGCCTCGCCGGCACCAAAGCGTTCAACAATGATTCCACGGTCCTGAAAAGGGAGAACTCGCCGCAACGGCCCGCCATTGTTGCGAAGTCGCCAGACTCTCGGGAAAGTATTTCCAGAAGCGAGGAAGGGCAGAACAGCAGAGAAAGTTCCGCGTCCAAGAGCGAGGGCTGCAATCAAAGAAGACCGTCTATACCGAGATTAGGTCGCGGCGCGACGAAGACTGAAGTCAGGATTGTCAAGTCTTCGTCGGGTTCCTCCACGAAGTCCGACGGACTTAGAGAAAGGAGGGGTTCCACGCCTAACTCCGACGCTAGCTCGTTGCCCAGACTGGTCGAAACCTCAAGGATCGTCGAGGGGTATTGTCAAGAACGAAGCGAAGACATTAGCTCTTCCAAGCGCGATACTACTTCGTCTGGGAAAGAGTCGTTTCACAGGTGAGCAGTCGGTTTATGTGTTTTCCAAGTTTTTAGATCGGTTGGAAGAAACGGTACGAATATTGGTCAGTCGTAGATTATACACTTCAGGACTAGATTCTACACATAAAAACAACAAAAAGAATTTATATAAACATACGTCCTACTTGATCTTATTTTCGAGTTATGGCGAGTTTCTTCTTTAACATACTGTACTTGCTCACTTGTGAACAACAAATGTTCGAAATGAGCTCCTTACATCTGAACACAGGCCTGAAGATGTTTTATCATTGATTGTTTTACCCTTTCCATTTGTCCAAAATTGTTTGAGCCCTATTTATAAACAGTGAGATAAGTATAATTCATTCATTAATATCTTTCGAAATAATTATACCAACATACAACTCGTCATAGCTCGAAAACAAAGTGGAATAGAATGTGTAGAATCTAGTCCTGAAGAGGGAGGGATTCTAGACCCTGTAATTATAAGGTGAAATCGCAGAATTTAAATAAAGTCTGTCTATCATTAATAATCCAGAAAAAGAAATTAAATTGTCGAGAACGAAGCAACCCTGAATGGAACAATCTTACGGATGTTGGCACTTGTAAGACGTTGAGAGAAGTTTGTAATACTTTCAACTTTCCTTTATCCCTTCATTTCCAATTTGTTTGTTAAAAAGATCATTAATAACCTTGAAGAAAAGATTAAATCGTAACAATCTTGCGGATGTTGACACTTGTAAGACGTTGAGGGAAGTTTGCAACATTTTCAATGTTCCTTTAGTTCGCAATTTTCCAATTTGAAATTTTGCCACGAACACTATCGTTAACGCTTCCTACGATCTCGATTAAGACTATAGCTATCTTTGCATTTCTGATCGAACAGTGGTCCTCAGACATCGCAGAGCCGGTCCGCGACCCCCCAATCGCGTAGCGGGTCCTCGAAGAATCTATCCCGTCAGATGACGCGGACCGATTCGTCGGACGGTTCCGCTGTAAATGTGCCAATTGGCAGATCGAAATCGTCGTCAGCCAGTTCGGCGACGAGTCAGAGTTCAAAAATAAAGGCGACGCCGCCGCCATCGCCTGGGAAGTCATCCGTCGGTTCGAGCGCGTCGTCAGTGAATCTGAGGCAAGGCGGATCACCGGATGCTCGTGGCAAACCACCTGTGCCGAAGACCGACGTGACAACGGTAACTGCGTCGAAGTGCATCCTGCCTATGAAGTACGTTAACAAGGATTTCCGCAAGTCGACGCTGAACATGGAGAACGGGGATCCTTCGCAATCCAAGTACAGCAGGAAGAAGAAGAGCCAACGTAGCATGTCCGTCAGTTCTCAAGATTCGCAATCCGAACCGAATTCCGAACCTATTCATCAGGCTGTTTCGTCTGGATCCGCGAGTTCCGTAAAATCGAACAGATCGAGATTGAGAATGCCATCGAGCATGTCGAAGACCACGACGAGCAAGAGCGATTCCAGCGGCTCGATGAGGCCGGAGAAGTCGAGGAGCTGCTCGAAATCGCCGTCCGAACGAAGAGAGAAGGAAACTGGGACCTCGAGCTCGAGCGGCACCGAGTCCAATTCTTCGAACTCGTCCAGCAGCGAGGAGGACGACGACACGAAGCAGAAGAGACCCGGATCGAGACGCCGAAAAAGACGAACGTCCAAGTCACCGTTCTGTGAGAAGAGAGGCAAGATAAGCGCCGGATCGTCTAGGACCAGTGTGTTGGCGTCGTCCGCCGACGAGATGTCTCTGACCATGGACAAACCACCCAGGCCGCCGTCTAGTCCAAGATCGAGGAGCGACCGTTCCGGGAAGACGGAGGAAGCTAAATCGTTCCTGACCAGAGCACTCGCGCCGGTAACAAATCTTTTCAAGAGCAAACGTCAGGATTCCGGCGAGTCCGGAAAGTCGGCCGGTTGGCCGGACTCCAACGAGGAGAGTTCGGATATTAAAAAATCGGAGTACGCCACCGCGTCCGCGTCGAAAAGCCATTCGAGGAGTTACAGTGCCGCGAACTCGGAAAAAACCGACGACAGAAGGCAAAGCTGCGCTAGGGTGAAACGCGATTATTCCGGGGAACAGCCTTGGTGGATGGACCCGAACTCCGACAACGTTCCTGAAGGTGTCGAAACCAGAAGCGTGTGTAACGACGATATTAGCCAAGAAACGACCGTCAGTGGTACCTTACCTGACGATGGTGAGTCGGTGTTTACGATCAATTAATTTTACCAGCTTGGAAGGTAGAAAGCCGATCGGTATAAACTTCTGTTAATTGCTTCCTTTCAGGTAAATACAAATACAGAGTTTGGAGACAAGACTCGGAAGAACGAGCCTGGTGGTTGGACTCGAACGACAGCGTAGCCTCGGAGGACGCCAGGAAACAATCTTCAACGGTTTCGAGACAGGGGTCAGGGGAGAAAAGCTGGTGGTTAGATTCCAACGATAGCGTTCCGTCGGACGAAACGAAGAAACAATCCTCCTCGGCAGTTTCGAAACACGACTCTGGAGACAGAGGGCGATGGCTGGACGGAAACGACAGCGTTTCCTTGGAGAAATCGAGAAAATCATCGCGCTCGACGCTGTGGAGGCAGGAATCCGGGGAGAGGGCTTGGTGGTTGGACGCGAACGACAACGTCCCATCGGAGGAACCGAAGAAACAATCTGCACCGGCATCTCCGTTATCGAGACGAGGGTCCAGTCGATGCAGTACCCGATCCAGCGAAAGGAGGAATCGCATCAAACATCAACAATCTGGGGAACGAGCCTGGTGGATGAGCGACGATCCAGAGAATGTACCCGAAGGAATCGAAGTTATCCCCGTAACTACGAACGGCAAGAATCACAACGAAGAGGCGGACGATAACCAGACGTACGGTAGAACTATAAACAAAATCAGGCACATCGAGTCCGGCGAGAAGGCATGGTGGATGGACAGCTCGTCAAACGTACCTGACGGTGTCGTCAAGATTCCCGTGGAAACTTCGAACAGCACATCCGACTCCTCCGAATCGTTCGAGAGAATCGATATTGGCGTTAACCCTGAACCTGAGATATACGCCAAGAGAAGCCTCTCTAGGTTCCCTATCGAGTTTCCGCCTCCTCCGCCCGACGAGCCACTTGGGGATCGCGCCAGTCCCGAAGGGGTAAACTGATCATATATCGTGCATTATTCATTTAACCGTCCCTAACTGACGAGGTGACGCCCCGATCAGATAATACGCGACTCGATAAATCTTTAAAGCTTGCGTGCATGCTGCGCGAAAACAAACTCGATGGCGGGATCGAGTCTCCGCCTTTCGATTAAGAAATTTAGCGGTTACATTAAGAGGTAGTTGAGAATCTGTTAACGCAAAGTTTACTATCGGATTACAGGCTCGCGTATCAGTTCTTATCAGTTAAAGTTATTATACAACAATGTTTCAGTTATCTTTTATCTTGTTATAATTTTAATGAAATAGATTGCGATCTATGTAGTAACGTTGCTCTGCGTGCCTTGCTTTTCGTGTCAGGGATGAAGAGAACAACAGTTTTCTATTGTGGGAGATAGTCTTTCTCCTAACTAGACTGTTTATTCTGACCTTTTACGGAGCAAGCTTCAAGAAATGTTTATCCGTAACTCGAAAAGTCAGATACGTAGGATGTTTCTTTGAGTATTTACATTTTTGAAACATTTTGTATAAATTGAGTCCCCGAGCAGATCGAAGATATTTATCGCGGTATAATTCGGTACAAGGAAGCGCGCGCGTTTTGCAGGTAGAAAATCCTCCGGATCCGCCGGACAATTACGGTGGACGGGACTCGCCTTACGATAACGTGCAGCCAACACCCCGAAGATCGTCGCCAAGGAAACGGCCGTCCACGTTGCCGCTGTTCATCGGCGAGCACACCAACATCGACGACCTGCTGGGCGATTCGGCGGTTCTGTGCCCCAGCCCTGTCTTGTCGCGCTTCCGTGAACGCGAGCGCATCGATGAGGGTGAGTTCAGAACGAATTTAATGCGATTTGCAATCGACCGCGTGCGCGTTCGTGGTTACATCGTGTGCCAGCAGAATTACCAGCTGTATCGAGCACGATCGCTATCGGGTTTAGAATAGTTCGAACCTGGGTCCGTTAACGAGAGGACAGTGTCCCTTTGAAGAGAATCAATAGGATCCTTCCTTTCGGGAATTGCGGTATGCTCGATGGACGGGTGTTGAATTGTGGATACACGCATACACTGTCGAAAGGATCGCTGATAGGATTAGGGTGCAGCTCGTACGAACAGATTTTGGTAATTGCGATTCTCTTGATGAAAGGAAATTTGAGTTACCGGGCGCCGGGAAATAACGAGTTATAACGACGGCTGGCTTGTAATCGCTACTCAAGCTCCGAAGGCCTTTGAATTAAATTAACCGTGATGAACATCGGAACATCTGGAATTTTCGCGCTCCGTTCGTTCGCTCCGATTCCTACGGCGTCTTTAATTATCGTTAACGCGATTCTTCTCGTTGGTGCTTCTCATCGTTATCGTTTCTCGCGTAGATTCCTCGGAAGAGAGTTCAGAATGCGAAGAAATCGACGCCACCCAAGTGATCATTCACGACAGCACGCCGCAGACGCCAGTGATCCAACGACGACATCGGTATGTTTCGATTAGCGAACGTGTTTCCCCAAAAATCGTCGGTGTTCGATCGTAATTGCAAACATTTTCTTCAGGGACAACGAGAGGCCTCAGCCCGATGGTTACATTCCGGTAAGTTTCCACGACAATTTTACGTACGAACGAGTTGCTATTTCAAACCGGAAGGGACGCTTTCACGAATTAATACAATTTTCTTTGCTCTTTGCAAAGTTCGTTCGTGCTCGAAAAATGAAAGTTGCGTCGTTTCGTCAATTTATTCAAAGTTTGACGCGCTTCTTTCGTTTCTCTCGTATCCTTCCAGCCGCGTGATTTTTCGCATTCGTTGTTCGCGTACGATTCTTTTCACGATTTAGTAACTAAAGAAAAGCCGTGTAGATGACTATGGATAAGAGGACGCGTACTCGAGAAAAAGCCAGACGAACAGAGACGTAAAGAGGGTGGGCAGACAACGTCAGAATGAGTGGTAGTGCGCGCGACATTATTGTTTCTCATGAGGGATGTGCCAAAGAGACCCTCCGTTGCTCCAGACTCCCTTTTCTTTTTTTCCGTTTTGCACGCAAAGTGCTACCAACAAAGGGGTCTTCTGGAGTCACTTCCCCTCCAACGTTTTTTTTTTCATTCTCGTAGAAGCGAACCGAATTTCTAATTACGCGGAATGAAGCCTTCGTAGGCTTTCGTGCGCGTTTCGTTCGCATTCGGAATAATTGGTAACCTAAGTTTCGCTGTTCAATTTATATTTGACTCGTTAACGCAATTTGTGTACCCTATACACTCGATTGACAATCGATATACATTAAAACATTCGTCTTAATTGTGTGGCTATGTATAGAGGTACATTAACGATTTGGTTGTTCAATGAAAAGTAGACGCAATTCGGAAAAAATATTTTTAAACATATCTAACAATTTACGAGACGAGGATGCGAAGTTTTCTTGCTAAACATTTTGTTTGACGTGAAAATTTGAAAGGTTGCATCTTGGTAACACTTCCGAACCTATGTTTGTACAACATATTTTCGTCGTTAGAATCAGTGCATTATGTTTCTAGAGTTAAACGCGACTTTTTCAGAGCACACTGTACGGAAAACTCGAGCCATTTAAACTATGGTAATATTTATCTTAGATATTCCTAGGAAGGCAATTTATTCGAGGCGCTTATTTAATCATTTAAATTTATTGTCGTGGAATATTTAATTTTACAATTTAAATTTTATTTAGATAAGAATTTTGCATATCTCTAAGTAGAATGAAAGAGCACATAATAATTAGCCAAAATATTTCAGTAAAGTTTGAAGTTTTTCCAAGCAACGATTAAAATAATTCTGATCACGCTCACAACAATTGCCAAGGGGTTAATTTAGAAATTATTGAAGAAAAGGGAATTGACTCGCGTAGTGCCAGCCCTTTGTTCCTTCATCGTCTATCCACGGTCGCCGAGTCACTCATATTTCCCCGACACACTATAGAATTTTATCGCTGCGTTGGCACCCTCCCGCGCGCGGTGCCTCCCATCACGTTTCTATGGGTCCAGCAGCCCCTTTTGTGAGCTTGTCACCCTCGTAGGGTCTCCTAGTACCGTGACAACAATGAGCACTGCCGCACTTACGGTTACGTTCTACGTGCTGCGCCAGCTGATTATTTTTTCACCGCACAATTACCATCCCTGCCGTTTCATTTGGCTCCTCGGTCCCCAACGCGACATCCTCGAAACCTCTACCCTTGAAAACGACGCGCCAGCAAATAGCTGGACGGCCCTGTTCCCTTTGGCAGGGGCCTCGCTATCTTGCGGAAAATCGGAAAAAAGGGAATGGGAAAACATTTAAGGGTTTTACACAGCGAAGGTAGTCTCGAACGGGCATTAGGAAAAGGGGTCGTTCCGACTGGTCGGATAAAGTTTGTTTGACGACGATATTGCTAGTTTTTGGTTGACCGCAAAACAACGTACCGTCCGTGTACTTGCTACGCCATTGTAAAAGACTACGAGCAGAGTTTCCTAATTCTTTTCCCAACCGTAATGCTTGACGTTTTCTTGCGGAAATTTAATGCCCCTACGTAGGATGCTTTTTAGTCGATTCTTAAATTAAACATGTTCGCGAGAGAGTAAACCCGTAGTAAAAGAACGTTCTCCAGTTTTTACCAATTGATGCTTTACGACAATAGTTTGTCACGATAAATTGCGGTGTACAAGTTACTCGTGGAAGAAGCAATTTGCGGTTACGAGAAGCTCTCGCGATTTATGCACATTAATGTCTAACAAACACGCACGCGTCGTGGAACGCTTTTGGGCGATATATGCGTTTCCATTCACGCGGCAAAATGTACTGGAAATAAAATCTTTTTATGATTCATGCTACATTGTAATGTCAGAGAATGATATTTTACGTAGTTTGTCACGGAGCAACAACTCCGTAATGTCACGGGAACCTGACGATTTTTAAAGTACAATAGGTTGCGAATACTGGCATTTAGGCGAGAAACGGTCATGTTGCGTGCTTGCATAATGGACGCCATTTTAGCGACAATGGAGCGGATTGCTATAAATTGTGCGCTTGTGATGGAAATTTTTTTTAAAAAACGGGTACTCGGTTGCAATTACGCGGTGATTAATCCGTCGTCGTTTCAACATTTGCCATTTCTAGCCAGATTACGATAAGTTGTGGGTACAGAACTTTAGATCAACGTTTTCGCAGCAAAATAATTGACAAATGGCGGAGAACAATAAATACGTATTTGAGTTATATTTTAAATCGTCAGGTTCCCGTAGCTCAGTCTACAAAAAGTGGTCACATATTTTTCTGATTTTAAATGGAATCAATGGGAATAATAATTTTGTAAATGGTTATTCGGGAGGAGTTTTCATCACATTCTCGTTTATACATATTCATTGAAACATAGTTTATCTGAAACGTTATTGAAAGTCACAGAAAGTCCATTAATTGGAGTCCTTCACTTCCGAGCATTAATGCTGTCACAGGCATTGATAGGTTAACGCGTTGATTGCGCAACGTCAGAGTTATTTCCTAATGTGGACGCAACTTAAATGGTACTTTCAAAGATGTGAAACAACGTATATGTGTACGTAGTCACTCAGAAATGTACGAATACGCGTTTATGTCAATAGAACAATTCATCGTTAAATTCACTTGCAAGAAAAGTGTAAAACACTGTCATTTCAATCATATTTTATAGAACAAGAAACATTCATTTACGATCACTTTGCAGCTTTTCATTGAATTTTTATGAATAATTTAAATAATTTTAAAATGAAATGCTCTTTCTACATCCTTTAAAAAATACAGTTTTTTATACTACGTTAAATTTAGCCAGACGTTCTATGTTGACACGTTAGTCCAATATTAGTATAGTCTTTATATTGGTTGATTTAATTTTACACTGGGAATCACAGTTTTCTTGGTTATACTGCGATGTTGGCTGCACGCTATATGTAGTTACTAAAAGTGAAAATCATTTATCACTCTCGCCTACTCATTGATCTCTAAAACGTACTATGTATATAAGTAGAACATGTTTATGATCAAAGTAGAAACATTTTATTCGTACTATTAAAAGTACAGAACGTAACACAGAATGTAAAACTTTTATAGGAAGAACTGCTAAATAATTTAAATAAGTTTTTAAATATTTTTTTATCTCTTTACATAACACGATAATTGCAGTATTTTCTTTAATAGGTAAAGAAATTTTATTTTTTTGTCGAATATATTAAATTACTTATCAGAAGAAGAAAGAGCGACCATATTTTATGCAAGAATAAGCTATATTATCGCATAAATTAGTCCGCTTGGATGTCGTGTATCTGTATGCATGCGTGTACACGATAAACTTGAGAACCACGGGACCGATTAAGATAAAACTTTCACTGCTAGATACCAATGCTCTACCATAACCGGAGTCGGAGTAGCAAACGAAAATACAAACTAAGACCTATAGGGATGGAAAGTATGTTTTGTAATCGAGAAAAATTTCAAAAATTTTTTCTAAACATATTTTAAGACCCTCAAACAAATTTCTACTGCATTTTGTCCATTAAAAATAAATATTTGATAATCAGCAATGGCATGACTCCAAAATTAATTGTTTGCTCAATAGTAATTAGATTAAACGCATTTTAGGGTTGACAATAATAGCTTCCAAAACATTCTTTAATTATTGAAAATGAAGCTGTCGAGAGTCGCAGTACTGTTTTTTCTCAAATTAAAAGTATCAAATAATAGCAAAGTGAAGAAAAACCTATATTTCTGATGAACAAATAAAAAAAGATTGTTCAAGTGGCAATAATTGTTAAAGATTCTAAAAATACTTTCGTGAAAATTTCAATTAAATTCGGTAAACTTTGGCAGGTATACGTCATCCATCAAATACGAGGACAAAGTCAAGTTAAGTTAACAATAAACACATAAACATTCCAGTGTCTGAATATTTTCGTAGCTCTCTGTAAACTGATTGTTACTTTTAATAACACGATGCTTGGAAGGGCTTCTTTAGATTAAGAATTTTGCCGTTAGTATCCTGTTTGGGGTGTTCTTTGTACACGAAACGGAGTAGGGAGGGGGTTGACCACGTGGCGGCGCCACCGTCGTCTTAGCGGCGACAGGTGTCCGCGGCGTTCAGTGTCGCGGCAGCCGCTCGCGAGGTAAGGCACGTTGTGTTATCGGTTGTGTGCTCGATTGTTCCTGTCTCTCTTCTTTCCTTTCCCGTCTCGCGATTTCGCGTTATTTCGTCCACGCATCGAGTCGATTAACGCGTGTCTCTCGTCGTGTGTTGTCTCTGTGATCGTGTGGAAAGGTGACGCGCGTTTCCGTGCGCGGGAAGCGCGCGTGTCGTCGCGCTCACTCGAGGTGAGTTTTTGTCGCGCAGACTCCGGTTCGAAGGTTCGTTTACATACATATATATGTACTCTTGCTTCGTTCCGATTCGCGATTCCAGACACCACGAAAATTAAACGCCAATTTCGTCGAACGAACGACACGAACGCTATAATTTCATGACTGGCCGACCGGTCGGTGTCATAGGTGACGCGATGATCGAGTCACCAATTAGACGCACGGTCGAAAGTGACATTGACAGAAGTGTTTTGACGCAGGCGTTACGGGCTCGAATCTTTTGTACGCCTCTTTACGAACGTTGAATGCTTCGACTGGTTCGGTCGTTCTCTCGCTCCTTTTCAATCCTGTTATTTATTTTGGAGGTTAAGTTAGTTAGTGCACGACGATAGGTCCGGTTCGCGTTCGCCGTTCCGTGCTGTCTTGTTTTTTTTGTCGCTCACCTTCGCCACCGCCGTGTTTTCTGTAACGTCATCCTCTCCTACGTAAGATTCCCGACAGATCCGGCTGTCAGTTAATTCTCGTCGGTCGATCGACGAAAGAAACGTTTGAATCTTCAAACGAGAAATTCGAAATGTTCCACGCTTTTCGATTCTAGCGTTTCACGAGCGTGCAACGTAAACATCGTTCGCGTTTCTTTCCATTGCCCGGAACAATGGTCGTCGAATTTCATTCGCGCTTTTAAAGTTCCTCTAGAAACCGGAGCCAGTTTCTACGACCGTTCTAGGAATCCCTCGACAGGAATTCGTATTTTCTAACGAAAAATTCGTCCGGTATAATAAAACAATTAGAGAAAGCCCGTGGTCGGTGGAACTCCTTTGACACGCGACGATGTATTCAGAAAAGTTGACACCGGCGTGGAATAGTCGAATCCGTTCGCGTACGCGAGAAAAACATCGACCCACACGGTGGACTCGTCGATTCGGACGAGTTTGGAAATCCTCTCGGGCACGATCTTACGTTACGATCGCATCTTTATCGTGAATCTTTCGTCGGCTACGGGCACCACGATCACATTCGTGGCATGGCGCAGACTCGTTTTCCCTTCTATCTCCCTCCCCCTCATTTCCCTCCATCCTTGTCTCGGTTTCCCTCTTTCTCATTCCCTTTCTGTCGCTTCGCGTGCTCTGTCTGTTTCTCTGTTATTCTCTATTTCTTCCCGTCTCGCTTTTTCTCTTCATCGAGCCGGTTCGCAGAGGAGCTAAGCCCATGCAGCGGGTAAGAACAATGCGAATATGAGAGGATGACGAGACGGGTCGGCATGCGTAGATAATTGACACTTCGTAAATTCATTTCAGCCGAGCGGCGATTTTCTAGCGATTCCTCGCGCTCTCGAGCTTGTTGCGCTAGCGAACGAGGCCAGATGCGGTCCACGGAAATACGAGAACCGGCGTTGTATTGTTTCCTCCATTTTCGTGACGTGTCGGACCACGCGCGCTTTAGCGCGGTATTGTGATTCCCCGCATACCGTGCACAGCCATACCCCGCAGTTAGGTTAGGTTCTGCTCCGTTCCCGTAAAGTGAAAATCATCATAAATGAGATCGCTGTTTCTCTTCGTTACAAGGTTACGCGAAATTAACAGCATTCGATGTCAATACTAGAAATATCAAAGCAGTCAAAATTATCCATTCGTAATTTTTAATAAATCTTGTAAAAAATTTAGTTATTTTCTACAAGAGCATGAATAAACGCTTATTTCCATTGCATTATACATTTATCCAAGCATCTATCGTTTTAATTTCTTTGGTACAAATAAATATACTGTAATTGTAGTTCTAGTGTTAATAGCAGTTAAATGAATCGAAGTATTTTGTGTTTTCTCCTCGTTGATCCAATAGAACATCAGAGTTTGAACGGAGGATATTTTTTCACAATTTGATAAATTTTATTAACCCGAATTTTAGTCAATTTATTTACGTAATCATTGTACTTTGTCGCGTTTTATTTTTATTGTTTTTGTTATACAAAGTACATACAATAAATAATTTTTTAGAAAATATTTCACACCGAACGAATATATTTGTAAGAATTTTCGACCATTGGACTTTTTTAGATTTAATATCGCTATTTTTTTTGACAATAAATATACACGTGTGTTGTATATTTATACTGTTAGGACGGAAAAAAGGATATTACGGTATTATGTGCCGCAAGCCGTATAAGTACCTTTCCCGCAGGCTGCCCTCCAACGACTGTAGGCGTCATTCGCTTGCACGTTATTATACCGTTGAAATCTTATATTCTTTTCCTGGTGAAATAAATTTCACTTATCCGCCAGACTCATTTATTAATGACTTTGTAACATTTTCTCATCGTTTTTATCCTGTCGCGTCCATTCAAATGAAACGCGATTATCCGCTTTTCTTTAGGGCATTGCATAAGAAATTTAAATAAAAAAATATAGAATCTATAATTTATCAGAAATTAGAGTACGTAAATATGCAAAATTTATTCATTGCACAATTATTAATTCTTGGTTTTTACAAAATACTAGCGTTACGGGAAACACAGTTTTGGAAACGTTGTAAAGCATGATTTTGTACTTAGAGCGATTCCTATGAATATACCACATTAACACGCTAGTGCGATATTTTTCTGGTCATAAGCGAGATTCAAATTACGGCGGAGTCAGACAGTAATGTGTTAACGTAATTTACAAAATTGTGGAAAAAATTCCTTCCGTTTATTCCTGAATAGCAAGCTTGGAAAGATGTAGTTAAAGTAAAACGACTGCTTTGCCAACGGTTAACAAAAACTTTAATTATAACCGGCCTTGCTATAAAAGCTATTGTAATCAAATGCATCCTTCGTTCAAACGAGTATCGAAAGATCGATTAAAAAGAAAAAGATAAATACTTGATAAACAAATTTCGTACATCGATTGGAGCAGTGGTGTACATTTTATCGTCGGTTTTCTTTCGAGATCTTTTCAACGACCATGTAGATTTCTCGCAGATGTATGCTTTCGAGTTTACGGTATATTTGATTTCGATAAACGATCGTTTCACGATATCGCGTATTTCTTAGAACACGGTGGAATGGTATATTTCATAGTGTTGGTGACCTTGATAGTAAACGATGAAAATTACTCCTACCAATCTTCCCGCTTTCGACCAACAAGCCGACAAACGAGTGAAAGGAAAATCTAAAGGTCATCGACCGTTTGGAAACGACGCGGTTTCTTATTCACCAGGACGCCTGAAGTCAAAGGTTGTTACAATTCCGACATTGTCACTTTCACGCGCGCAAACGGAAATGTCGAATGTTGTTTATTCCGGCACCGTCTGTTCCTACGTTCGTGACCGTCGGTCTCAACGAAAATGCATTTCTCGTTACCGCTCATAATTGCGTTCCGTTTCGACGATGAAAATCGAAAACTACGTTCGCGGTACAATTAAAACGCCATTTGCGCGCTCGGTCGAAATGCAAAGAGACACGAAAACGTGTAAGATGAAACACAAAGGGTGGTCAAAAAATAGTCGTAGTAAACGTAAGAGTTTATTAGACAGTTTTGTTCGAGTCTTGAGGTCAGGAATGGGTAAAATTCTTATATAAAAATAATATTATTTATTTGTAACGTGCATTTTACATTGTTATTAGTACACGAAATTCTTTACGAAATATGTCTAAATTTTTGCTGTACATATCGAAGAAATAGCATCTATAATTATCTGAAAATTGTTTCGGGTGGCTAGTTTAGATATAGTTAAAAGAAAAATGCAACACAAATGGAAGGTCACAGCTTTCGAACGATACGTGTCTCGATTCGATTCGACGCCGATAGAGTGCGCTGCGCAGTCGTTCCCGCGTATTTTTTTGATCGTCCCTCGCCGGAGATCGGTTTTTCTTTTCCCGTCGCGCGAGCTTCGAAAATAAATCGGCAGCTTTTCGCGGTGGCGCGTCGTCGTTCTCATTTACGTGAAACGAAGCACACAGAGAGAAAAGAATATCGGTTCACCGCGATCAAGGTATTCACGTGAGCCTCTGTTCCGTCGTCGGAGCCGGTAGACGCGAATGGAACGCGTGGAGGAAGAAAGAGACGACGGGGGCGGGAAGGGAGGGAGAGGGGAGGGGGAAGGAAAGGAGGAGGACAGGAAAGGGGTAAAGGGGTAAAGGAACAGCGGTATGGCGCGAAGGGAAGAAAGAGAGACAGGGAAAGAGAAAGATAGATAGAGAGAGAGAAGGAATGAGAGCAAGGTTCGTTTTCTCGTTGTAGCCGGGCGATTCGAATGAAAATAAATCGGCGGTACGACGAACTGGTTCGTGCGTTCGCGTAAAGCGGTCGTGCGGTCCGGTGAGACTCGCGACGTAAAACAGGGCTGTGTGTTACCTTTTTTGGATCGAAGAAAAAGGGCTATCGGACAATCGGCCGTTACGGCCGAGAAACAGAGGGCCCGCGAGATGTCTCTGACATGCCGAGTGCAGTATCTGAATGACGTCGATCCGTTCGCCTATGCGAGCTCCTATCCGGAGCCACCTAGGCCGCCTGTGCACACCTTCAGCGCGACCTTGCCACTAATTAACCAGCTCGCGGCGGTGCATCGACTTCTACGGGCGCCTCACAGGGTGAGTTTGATCTTTCCACGTTTCTTTTCATTCGTTGTTTATCGACGAACGAACCCTAGGACAGACCAAGACAGGCAGCGGGGGCTGTCGAGGGACCCACTAGTCATAAATTCTCACTCTAATGCTACGTTTAAAATACAGGGTGTTCGGCCACCCCTGGGAAAAATTTTAATAGAGGATTCTAGAAGCCAAAGTAAGACGAAAATGAAGAATATCAATTTGTTGGTGGAGGCTTCGTTAAAAAGTTATTAACAATTAAATTCAAAAATTACAAATCATTCTGGAAAAATTATTTTCGATTACGGGGGTCAATTACAATCATTTTTGGTGAATACACATACTTCCGAAATCCTACCCACTTTCGAGAAAAAGATTCGAGTAAGTGCTGAAAGTTTTGGGTGGAAAAAAGACTTTCGAATCGTCTTGGAAAAATTATTTTTAGTTGCAGGGGTTAATTGCAAGCATTTTTGGTCAACAGACATACCCCCGAAATCCTACTCAGTACCGAGAAAAAAATTCCTTACCAAAAATATAACTTCTGGCCAGAAATGTCTGCCCGAATTTTCATGCGAATCTTTAAAATGTCATAACTTCTGAACGGATTGGACGATTTTAATGTTTAAAAAAACAAACTGCGCGTATTTTGGTGGAGAATATGTACAAATCGCAAAAATATTCGAAAAGTTGGTCCTTAACCCCGCAAAATAAGAAAAACCCCATAAAAATGGTCCAATTTTTAAACAGCCATAACTCCTACAATTGTAAATATATTTCAATGAAACTTTTTTCTGAAGTAGAGTCCATGGGTACCTACAAAAAAGTATTAGACAACTTTTCTGTAGGGCGTCAAATAAAAGTACTAAAAATGAAAAAGGAATTTTTAAGAAAAATCGACAGGAGGGTAGGTGCCTAAATTTTTCGGCGAAAAAAAAAATTTCAAATCGTTCTGGAAAAATTATTCTCGGTTGCGGGGGTTAATTACAATCATGTTTGGTCATTAGACATACCCCCGAAATCCTAACCACTTTCGAGAAAAAAATTCAGTCAGTACAGACATGCGTTTTAAAGGAATACAGAGAACCGCTAAAGAAGTTTAGCTGGCTAAACAGGTTAGCTTGGACAAGAATACGATTAATACAGTTATCGTATGTTTAATGTTGGAATATGGAATAATTCCATGTTCCTTATGGAAGTTTTTTATTAAGTGCATTCTGTAGTTTTTTAAAAATTAAAATTTCCCATAAATACACAAACATCAGCAGTCTAGTTATCACCATTGCAGATGAATATGGTGGATGGCTATTTTTTTTTTCGTTGCCTAGTTCTCTCAATCGAAAATGACTCTAAAAAATTAATGACTCTGTAAGTTATAAAGTTAATGTATAAAGTAAAGTTAAAGCGCTGAATGGTAACGAGAAGAATGCACTAGTAGGTGTTCATGCAAATGTTTTTCAGGGATGGCGAAAAAATATGGCGCGCGTCGTTGTACGGTAATGCAGGGAAATCCATCTGTAACGGAGCCTCTCCCCGGGATAGACTATACTTACTGAAATTTTTCTCATCGTAAACAGGATTCTCGTTTAATGCAGCCACTTACTACGTTAAAGATTCTCGAGACCGCAGACATTTTCCGCCGGGGACAGGTTTCCCTTTTACCTAGCTCACCCTTGACGCACGCTTCGCCGTAACGTGCACGTGGAAATATATTTATATCCACGAATAAAACCGAGGGACCGTGGTAGGAGGGCAGGTGGCAGAGGATGAATTTTCTTTCGCGATATTAATATTTATGAAATCCGCTTCGATACGAGTCGCATAATTTATGCGTAAAAATTTCAAATACGCGTTCAAAATTCCCGCGCCTCCTGCCGTGATCCGGGATATTCGAATTAACATTTTTTTTCGGCAAACGAAGGTTGCAAGAAAGTACAATTTTGTTGAAATCTCCTTCCTTATTGTTGCTTCGAGCACGAAACCGAAGGTCGCATTTTTCTATGGTTTTCGACGTGGATTATATTCTTCCATATTTCAGGACGACGACGCACAGAGTGCATCGTGGAAGATTTTATGAGCTTATACTTTCGCGAGCGATATTTCTTCCCGTTTCTATTTCAATCTCTATACCTCGTAATTTTACGTTTTAATGGTTTGAAATCTTATGACATCTCGTGGAAGCGATATACGTACGCGAACAGTATTTCTTCGGTGTCAAGTCGTTCGTAAATAACCGTTTCGCTACCGGTCGGAGTAATTTCTAGGGTACGATAGGAAAGTTTTGGATGGTTCTCCTAATTTACAAATTACCGACTCGAGCGTTTCTGCCTCGTGCAAACTCGCGCGGGACGCGCACATTCAGCAATCGCGAACTATTCAGCGATAAGACTCGGCGTTGTTACGATAGTACCCTGCTCGATGACTGTTCGGGCCCACGCGACTTTCAGGATGGGTATTACAAAGTACAAAGATTAGGTTAAAATTGGCTGTATTGTGATTTTTAAATTACGAGACATTTGTACTGTTTCCTATGGTTTAACAAAAATATCGTTTCTATCTTTTCATTGCATCGCTCGAATATAGTCAAGTTAAAAAGAAATGAGATGCATACATAAAATCTTGATTCAATGGGATCGAACAATTTCGTAAGTTAGTTTTTAGATTGTTACGACTAGTTTTGCTACTCCTTCGTTTATGATTATTTTTCATTGCTTCCTGTAACGTTTCCTCATACGGTACAAGTTCCCACTATACTTTAGAGAGGGCAAGAACACTAAATGTATAATATAGGTCGAGCAGGCGCCCGACATACCTGCTCTAGTAGTTCTCGTAGCTTTCGGTACTGTGTTCGTATTGGCCGATCGGCGGCTCGCGCAAACAGAATAAAAGGCACGGAACGTTCGATTTCCTTGGTCGCCTGGTATTCCGAGAAGCGGTCATTAAGTCGTGTAAACTGGTTTCTACTCCAATTTATCATGTCGCGAGTGCTTCCTTCGTCTCTTTAAACAGCCTCTGTTAGCATCAGATAGCTTCGAATTCTTCGAACGCAGAAGAGCTCCAGCGTCGCGCGCAGGTTTCTAAATTCCCCGAGAATTTTTCATAATTTCGAGGCATCTTTTTCTTCTTTACTGTAATTTATCTCTCAATCGTCCAACGATTTAAACAACGGAGTAAAGTCGTTGGAAAAGTGATATCACGGTCGTTGGTTACGTCCTATCGATATGATTTCGACGCTCGACGCCGTGGACTGGATACATGAAAGGTCCGTATTAGTTCCAGCGCGCTCTCGAGTCAAGGGGTTTTATGATCGAGTTGAGATAGCTTTGTAGACGCGACACCTTTGTGGTGCTTTGGTTTGACACGCTAACGCGCTTCATTCAGCCAATCGTGCGACCGTGCAGGCGTACTTTGTGCAAACTGTCCGCGGAGACACGCGTACGTTACTCCGTCACGATCAGAAAGAGAAACACCGGAGGGAGCCACGAGGGGTTCGGGTCACACGACACGGTCGCAGAAGCGCTACACGGGCGTGCACGTGGTTCCTTTGTTCGTGGCATCGTTTCTGGAACAGCCCTTCGGCCACAACTATTCCCGGTGCACGGTTAAATGCACGATTACTGCAGCGTCGCTGAAACCTCGACTCCGGCCACCTTCGTGACTGCACACTTTGACCCAATTGCGTCGCCGTGTCGCAACGCTCGCAACGTTGGTGGAACAGCCCCGGTATAACAACGTCGCGACGGCCGACGCTATTCCTTCCGCATTCAACCGAGCTGCAACGACCTGTCTCGAAGTAATCGTAACTTTTCAAAACGCCCGTCCTCCGACGCGACGTACAAACGATTGACTTGCATGAACTTTCACCGATCATATTTATCGCGTTGCAGCATCGTACGCCCGTCGCGCATGACGCGCTTACGGTATCGCTCGAAAGTCTGCGGTCAACCTTCCTGAATTCTTTGCTCGTCTTGTGGGAGCCGAACGTTTAACACGTTGCATCACCCTTTGTGGCGAAAAAGAATCGTTCCTTCTTTTTTTCTTTATGGGTTGTCCCGTATACCCACCCTACGTACCTCACTCGTTTGAGACGGAAACCATAACAGGAAAATAATATTATAAACAACAGATTTTGTTCACGCAAATTTAGAACATTTTGTAGGAACCATATTTTCAAACGAAAAAGATTAATTCGCAGTACGTTTTTAATCCCTTGACGTACGATTTAATTCCAAATAATTTTTCAAATGTATACCATTTCATTTTGTTTACATTTGTTCGTAGATCTCCAAAACGCATTCATCTATAAAAAAGACAAATGCAATGTACCTCTTCTAACCATGCAATTTTTCTGTATAAAATTTTGTTGAGAATTTTGTTGGAAGTTAGAAAGGTGCACAAGTTGCACAGACCACCCACAGATTGCGAAACTTGACATCAAGAACTTGCCACGAATCAGGCTCGTTATTATACACCAGGGGGTTAATAAGTACCACGTGTGAAAAAATTCAATGGAGAGAAAAGTATTTAATTTGTCTTACCAATAATATAACTACAGTGTGTGGGTACAGTATAGTATCGGACAAAAATTCGTCAGAAAGTACGATTCCTAGGAATATCTTTCCACCGTACAATCAGGACATAGGAAACGTCGGATTTTATTTTCCCGACTTACATTTTTCAGTAATCTCGGAATATTTCTTGCCCGAGCGAATCGAGTCGTCGCAAGAAATTGGTAATTGGAGTTATCGGGCGTTCTTCTCGCGAATGGAGAAATCCTTTTCCGGCATTTCTGAGAAACTGCCACCAGGTGACGATTTTCTTCCTCTTTCCATCGTTCCGGGACGACAACGGAGAGTAAATTCTATCGCGACCGTGAGAGGAAATTACGATACGGTTAATTTTAAAGTCGTTTCGGATGCCGCCTCCTGCCTCCGAAGATTCGAGCGTTCCGCAAGATGCTGGTCGGGTTCTCTTTGGACCCTCCTTCGGCAGTTCGCCGACATAACGGGATCAAGAAGCGTTACTCTCGAGTAAAAGGAATAAAAAGTACGTTTATGGTCCCGGCATTATATACCTATAGGTACCGTGCCGGTGTACCGGTTATCTCGCGAACACTGGTAGGGTTCTTTCCGTGTAACTCTTTTACCTGTCCTTTGGTGCGGTTAAATTCGGCCTCGCCCTTTCCAAAGGCATCCTTGACGCAGCTTCGTTTCGTTTAAAGCCGACCGGTTCGGCCGCGGCAAAAAATTCTCGAAGAGGATTTCGGTTCGTCGATTGAAGTGATTCCGTTGAACGAGTTCGCGTCGCGTTTTACGAGCCGAAGGCACCACGTTATATTTATTTAACTCCAACGTCAATAATCGACCGTTGATTTAGGTTTTCAATATAAATATTTACGAAGTAACAATAATTTGAATTATCACGCGACGAAGCGCTTTTTGTTTTTACTTCGCGAAATAAGAAGTCGGACGTGTTTTGCCGATCTCATGAAACTCGATTTCATCAGCGAAGCGACTAAAATTATTTATAGGTATTTCTGAATGCTAAATAGGATCAAAAGTAGAAATAGAAATATCGCGTTCGTTGAGTTGTCTTCTTCTTCTTCCTAGTTCTCGATTCTTTATATTCTCAGTCATCGACTCTCGACGAGCTTATCGAGGAACTGAGAAACCCTTGATATCTGCTATTTTGCTATAAATATCGCGTAATAGGTTCCATCGAATGATATTTCGAGGAATTTTTGTCCGGAATATATATTCGAAATAACGTAATGCGTTTCTCGGTACGTAAATAGTTCTCAAGTTATGAACTCGAAGATGTAGTATATTATTCGTGCAACGCTTTTACGACGTTTACGAAGGTAGTCGCGAAGTCTCTTCTCGCCGGGCAATGAAATCACAATAATTATCGGACCGTATCTTTGTTGCGATAAAGGCTGAAGCGTCAATTACGGTGAAAGCAAAATGATCGAGTGACTTTTCAAGTAGCGCCGTTGACCGTTCAGTCACCGGATCGTAGATCAAGATATTTATCATTTGAGCGAAAAAAATCGCGCGAGCGGTAGACATAAATTCAACGGCGCGTCTCATTACATTTTCCGAGGGATAAATTCGAGGGAATGCGAACTATAAATTCCACCTCCCGAGTACAGGCTGCTCATAAATTCGGAGCATAGCATTGCTTTAACATACACGACAGAATGTGCGAGAGAAAAGAGGGTTTTCATGAAAGACAACGTAAAAGAATATAAGAGATAGCGCGCGGGTCCGCGAACTCTGTTGCAAAATACAGTTCGTAGAACGTTATTCCGTTAAATATTTATACGCGACGCTCTGCTCAACGAAATAACGATTTTCTGTTAATATACCAACGATCGAAGTTTACTTTCCTCATTTTTCAGTAGTTCGGAAAAATTGGAAAAATACTTCGCGTTATTCTTCGTGAAAGATTTAGCAACTTTCGTACGCAATATTCTTTTCTATTTCCATTTGTTTTCTGGTTACTCGACATATTAGCATGTGACCTGAAAGTTACACATGCCCATAAAATGGTTAACAGAGTCTGGTTTGCATTTTGAAACATTGTTTTATACAACATGTAGTTTACAAGAAAAATTAAGATGAAACAGTTAAATGACCTGTACATTTTGAGAGATTTATAATGTTAGAACCGGTCATCGGTCTACTTTTTCTGTAAAAAGAAATCATTATGAAGACCAGAAAAAATACGAAACTAGATTAGAAGACTCGAGGTGGCGGAGTCGCGGGATCGATAAAACGCGGGAATCCGGATGAGATCGTGTATCCGCGAACGAAACGGAGCTTTTTCAACCGGCAACAAGGTATCCGCGTTACATAATATTACAATTAGATTGAGCGTTAAGCGGCACCGCATTCCGGACGGTTGACCGGGCGTCGTAACGCGTCCCGCGTTCGATTTTATGCCAAATAGAGCATGCCTGTCTCGTCCTGCGCGGAAGATCAGTGCCGGCACACCGGCTACGGGCAATCCATTTTTTTCCCCCCTCCTCCTCCTCCCCCTTTGCTCCGCATTCCTATTGAATGGTAATGGAGAGTTACGATTGCGATTTATGGCGGCGTTATACTTGGGAGGCTGCGAAATTTCGGTTTTATGGCCGACCGGCTTATCGTGCCGCACGGCAATGGACTGCGAAGTGCACCGCCGGGGTGCCGTCGTGCCACCGAATAACGATACCAGAAAGAGACGTAAATCACCACGGGGCCATTGGGACGCCCGTCCCCGGGGAACCGACGGGCCTTTTTTACCTCTCGTGCACCGGCCTACGGTACCGCCGAGTCGTTAGTCGGATTTCTGACGCGTGTCAGAACGGGAACGAAATCAATCGTTAGCCGTCATTATCCACTCTTGCGAAATTAGTCGGGCGAGATTGCCGATTGACGAAGTGCAACGAGAATTTTCAGACGATACGTGCAAGGCAGGCGTGTCAGACTCATTTTGGTCGACGTATAATTATTTTAACCAACGATCCTTCAGAGGCAATTTTTCGGTTGTACCAACACCGATCGTTGTATGCAAACATTTGTACGATCGAAGATGTAGGAACTCGATTAAAGGGATTAACGGAGAGGTAGGGATCATCAGAAACATCAGTAAAATGATGTGTCTATGAATTTATGGTAAAATTCTAGCAGCATGGATTGCAGTTAATTAAGCTCTTGATTACTCGCGACAACCACTTATTTGTGGTGAACCCTCAAAATCGAATCGATCGTGAAAATAATCATAAAACTTCGTATAATTGGACAGTCGGTTAATTAATCCAAAATGTTCTGCTCCCGGTGTGTCCCAATTAACCGGACTCCGCTAAAATCCCCTCGAAGTCCTTCAACCCTCACGTTATTGTAAATTATTCACTAATAGAGTACTTATTTATGCAGTTCCTAATGTAGGGGTACGATGTTTGCTTATTGCAATAATAAACGAATGTTATATAAACAAAGATATTAGGATTACGTGTATTATTTTCTGAAGTTATGTTTTTAAGAATGTTTCAACTCAAACTATCTGATCGTCGAGAAAATTGGAACAATCACCAGATTCAGACGCACATATACTTAATATTTTATAAAAATCTCGAAATTGCGACAAATCTTCAAGAATCAGGACTCCCCAAATAGTTTAAAACTATTTTTTTTAGAATCAAAAGTTACAAATTGTAGGATTTGTGAATCGCTGTACGTAACAATACATTTCCGAAATTTAGGTCGTTGAAACCGTGCCACGCAACACGGAACCAGTATTGTTGACGTTGCTTGCGAAAAAGTAAAAATCTCTTTCGCCAAACCGCAGCGTTGAAAGTTTTTTCACGCAGTCTCTCCTCAATTTACCCTTCAGCGTTATAAGTTGCATCGTAAAAATCCTCGAGGTAAATCAATTTGACCCGCAGAAACGTGTCGACGAAAGTTTGGTCAATTTCCCGAAATCGTTATTTACAATTTCGACTCGAGCCGAACCACAGTTTCGTAAGATTACTTTTCCTTGTTACTGCAATAAGTTCGGCCACGTAGTATAACGGTTCGGATTCCAGAAATAGCGATACAAAACTTGTCAGGTTAACGCTTCCGTTATTTTTTGGTCGCACAATTTCATTTTTAGACCAAACTTTTGTAATTTATAAGAGTAAAATTTTCACGTCGTTCTTTTTCATTCGTCCGGGGTAAAATTTTCTGATTTAACCGAGCATCCCTGTCAAGGAAATAATTTCCTTTGAATTCGACTTGTTAATTTTCTCCAAGAATATTTCGAAGTATAGTAGACAATATTTATAGAAATTTGTGTACAATTTTATCCTAGAAAGTATTAATATAGGGGTATCTTAATAATTTTAAAATCGATAATACACGCTATCGTTCAATTAAATTTTCGAATTAAATATCGACTTTTCAAATATTATCGTACGTTGTAATATTTTTTCCGACTCCGTAGCATAGTTCAAATTTTATTTCCCGGCGCATTTTGGACTCTGTTCCGCGCGTTGCCCTGACGCTTCGCGCGAAAAAGAACGGAAAAGCCAGGAAAAGCGAAAAGTTATTCACGCCACGCTCGGTTTCATTCGACAATTCATAGAGCCACGCTCGGCTGTGCAGGCGGCTTAAAAACGAGTGTCTCTGTCTTTTTGTCGCGCGTCGCGTATTATCCTCTCGCGAGCGTCGCTGTTTCCTTACTTCCCTTGAAATTTTTTGAAACTACTCGTCACCAGAGTCGAGCATTAATCGATTAATACAGCGGGACTCCATTTGTACGAACTCGACGGAGAACGTTCTTATCTTTTCCCTTATTTTTTCGCATTTCGTCGAACACCCTCGTTGTATTTATTTTTAACGACCATCCTTTTCTTCGTCGAAAGCAAGAAGACGATGATGGACCTCTCGTACACGAAGTCGATCTACTCTACAAAGTGTTCGAACATAGAGAAACGATTGTTCCGATGAAAGTCGTTGGCAAAGAACGCGATAATATATTTTGTGACGTTTGCTTTGGCTGAATTTTATGACTCAGGAGGGTCTTCGACCACTCGATTGTAAAACGCGAGATACTTGTGATGGATTCGCGCAATCCGTCAAGCAATCGAGCGTCGTTCATTCGTCGAAATATTCCTCTCTGGGATTTGCATGGAAGTATAAACACTTTGTCAGCGCTCCGCCTGACGGCTCCTGCGAAGAATATTTTGTCGGATGATAGTTTGACGGATAAAGCGAATCAACCGTAAGGTATACTTGAAGTTCGAAGAATTCGTAACACTTGTTTGTTCGTTCAGAACGATAAGATGTACGTAGATTTCAAATTAGAATATAAAAGGATTTTTTGATAATATCGATATCTATTTATATATTTTTCGTGGGTCCCAGAGGATAGGAATTAATTTATTATTTTCGAAATATATTTTAATACTATATTCTATGTATTTTCATTTGAACTAAGATCGATAACCTCGATGTAGTAATTGTTCAAGAAAATTCGTATGGAAACGTATCGATCACTTGGTAAGAGTAATTCATGACAAGAAATTAAATTTTGTGAGACAATGTTTTATAAGTTTAACACCGAAAAATATTGACATATGTCATTTCGATCGTGCACGAGCAATATATTATACGAACACGTTACAGACCTTTGATAAAACAAGTTCTACCATTTACCATATACAGCATACGTTAACTGACAATGAGTCACCCGATATGTAAAACTCGGCACTGTAGCTATTTCCATTTTCATCAAGCCACACTCGAACAGACAATTGAATCCGATAGAAAACGCAATGGGCAATTAATCTTCTTGAAATATCGCGTTTAAGCTGAGCTAAAAATCCATCGACTGAATCCATTATTTCTATTGCACGGGCAATCAGTGTTCCGTTGTCCATTAGATACAGATATCGAAACGTTCTCAATACAAGGTTTTTAAAAAGGATTTAGTCTGACACAGAATTTTTAAATCCGGCCTCAACTTCCAAAATGTTTAACTATCGAGTTTCACAGTCGTTACTTCTCTCTATTTTAAATTGATTTATTTACACGATTATAATCCCTCCTATTGCAAAGATTACAATAATCCAAAATAATAAACGTACACATTATCAAAGTTACTTCGAAGGAAAAAATGAATTTCTAGATCTAAATGGGTTATCCAACATTTCTGGGAATACATTTGTCATCTTTCGCATTCGCCTCGTTGTAAACAATGGTCAGAAAACGCAGTACGTAACGCGTCATCGACGAAATAACCACTAAATATAGCGGTACATCACGAACGAAGTAATTATAAATCACGTGGATCGTAACGATACGTCATCAGCGAGTTAAACGCGATCCTTGGATAACACGCTCGGACGTTTTCGAGTTAACAGCTGCATTTTTAATTGAGAAACACAATCTCTCGCGAGGAATGTCATCGAAGATGCATGTAGTTCTCGTACGAGAGAAACGATGTAATCTGAAAGATGAATTTTGGGAAGATTTTCATTAACGGGTTCGAAACCGTTAACTCGTGATGCATCGAGCTGCTATTATTGTACGAATCTTGAAATTCCTCGCGTCTGATCGAAGCAACGTTTAAGAGAGGTCGCTAAAAGTGTTCGTTAACATGGACTCGCGATAAGAAGCAATTATCACGTTCGATCAAAGTTTTGGAGGGAAAGTGTTAATGCACGTAACTGTAACCCGAAATGAGTAATGCCAACGCGTGATTAATTCGAGGAAAATTGTTAACCTAATTTCGAAATTGATATTCGAGGGATCAAATAATGTGCACTAGTTTTTGGTATGAAATGCGTCCATAGGTGCTCAATTTCAAGTATTAAATCGCAGTGTTATGGGACCTACATCGTTATCGTTATAATTATCTTCGCTATCCCCGTTTCTAATAATATAATTCGAATTTCCAACCGGAATTTTCGGTCATGCTACACCTGTGACATGGTTCGTGACTATTTTCGTGGTATCCGCGACCGGTAGCGCTAAACTTTCGCCGAATTTTGGATGGCTGACAATTTGGTGACGTCATCGTCGCGATATCTCTCCCACGAACAGATCTCGCTACCTTGGCGCTGTAACGTTGCAAGTCGCCTGATAGACGGTCTCTGCCTACCGACTCGACCTGCCTACCTATCTCTTTCAGCTATAGCCCCAGTCAGTCGGCTCTTTTATAGTTATAGCTGACTGGTACGGGTCTCCGTTGCATTCCGCCACGAATGTTGCGGCCCCGTGCATGCAGCTCGCGCTCCACGACCGAGTGTCCAGTTTCATTCACGAGGAGCACCGTGTTTCTTGACGCACCGGTGGAATTTCTTTCGGGCACCAGCTCCTCGCGAATGGATTTTCGAATCACCCGCTCCCTGGTCGAGCAATCTTTCCCGTGACCGTTTCATCGCCAAATTGAGTTATCGTCTTCCTACTTCTCGATTCTTTATATTCTCAGTCACCGACTCTCGACGAGCTTATCGAGGTACCGAGAAACCCTTGATATCTGCTATTTCGTCGATAACTTTCGTTCGCAGAAGCATTGTAGAAATATGTATCGACTCCTTCGATGACAGGACTTTTCACCATGGAACTAAAAAATTCTCAACTTGAAATATTAAAGGAAATAAATTTGAATCAATGAATCCTAGCCAGAATTGTCTCATCGACCTGTTTCTACGCACGCTTCTTTGCTTTTTCTACTTTCGAATTAAACGGAGGTACACTGACTCGTAAAACGGTGTAGTCATCGCGCGATTCCGTTCTAGTTTTCTTTGTAAATTTGCCGCATGTAAATATAATGAGACACAGCGAGAGCATGTATATTAGAAATCGTCTTCTCTTTGCAACAGATACAGAATGGATTGGACAAAGCTCGTGTATTAGCGAGTGCTTTAAGTGTGTCAGGTGTAGGAAATGCAATGGGAACGTTGAGACATTGGAAAACATATAAATACTCTAAACGAATCAATAATGTAACAACAGCGTACATGTCGTTATCATGAACGTGTAAAAAAAAAAGTTCTAATATATTTGTAAAATTGACCAAAGTTTCCAACGTATGAATCTAGAAAATAGTACTTTTTCTAGATCATCTAGAAAATTTGACTCAAATCTCATATTTTATTCAAATGTGAATATTTAATAAGGCTGTGGTACAATTTCAGAGACAGATTCGATATACACGGTTATCTCGTATAACTTCGTTTTCGACTTGCAGCCATTTTTAGTTGTTACGTCAAACCATAATCACATTCCCTGACGTAACGCAGTATTTCAATAATGTCCGTTTGCAAAGACAGCTGGCATAACTCATTCTATTCAAATATTTACGCTTAACGTTGAAAATCTCATGTAAGATCTTGGTAACAATTTATTATATAAACAGTTTTATAGCGTTCCATGAATAGTGGAAGTCCATTCTCTCGGGAACAGTCCTAAGCCTCGAACGTTCACAGTATACGTACAGCTCTTTCTGTGAAGTTAAATAAAAATGTTTGCAATCCTAAAACAAAATCAGATACGACAAATGTTTATGCTAATTTTGTTTAATTACATTTGTAAGGTGAATATTACATCTATGTGTAGTTTTAACAAATATTAACCAGAAAGATAATCTGATGAAAATTATTTCACAATATTACTCTTTCTGTTAATGATTATAGTTATTTATATAGTTTTTTCAATGCAAAACATTGGGTGAGATAAAACTGTTTTAAGCTTTTAATTGTATAATTTTTCTCACGATGAAACGTAGTAGAGTTTGTTTTTAAATTGTTAAAAGACAGTGTATGCACGGAGTAAACTTTTGAGGAAAAAGTTGAACATATCTCGAATCTTGGAAAGTTACAGTTTACGCTTCATCTGGACGAAGGCTAAATAGAACATCCTTGAAAATGTTTGGATGCGTAGAAGCGAGCTTGCGCATAAATCACCGCGAATTTTGATTCGAGAATCTGGTTTTCCTCTTCCAGCTCGATTATATATTTCGCGTTGCACCGAAATTATCGTCGAACATTTGCAAGCAATTTATTAATCTTAAAGAAACTGGTATTCCAAATACGTTGCAGATTTGAAAAATAATAGAATTAAAATTATTCTGTGCCCTGTAAAATCGAAATTATACCTAATCCCGTGTTTTCGTGGAGTGAGTTCTGATCGAACGGAGGCTGCCCGTGTATTTTGGTGAATTTTTCTTAGCACGAGTAGTTGAAAAAACGTCCTCCGAGCGACCTTACCTCGGGTCGTTCATAAATATTGATAAAATGAACTTCCTCTCGAACGACAGAAGGCGAAAGAAAGGGTGGTGGCATGAAATGAAGGGAAGGAGCTGACGAAGGGCCGTTGGAGCATGAGAAAAAGAGAAGCTGACCTCCTCGAGTGCCACGATCTGCCTCGTGCAACCGTCCAAGCGATAAAGGCGTTACCGCATAATATTTTCGGGTGCACAGAATTAATATTCATGAAGGACCGGCACTGTGGAACGAAGAGATGAGAAATATGACGGGCACGTTATGGTAGGGTAACGCGGTCGTGGGACCATACGCGAAATTACTACAAATTACAGATTTTACCGAGAGGAGATCGATATTTGTACCATTGCGGGTCATTCGGATTCAGTATTCCGTTGCAGAGATTCCTTCGACAATTTTATAACGTCTATTCGCAAATTTAATTGCATCTATGTTCATTTGTACAATGTTTTCCATGTTAGTTTTTTATTAATTAATTACAGCTTCACAATTTGTCCGATGGACGTTTGGTAAATTCTTTTTCTTTACCAAGTTCGAGGAATGCTTTTCTTTTTAATCTTATTTAAAACAAAAACCTGAATATGAGGAAACACTGTTCAGAGAATTGCAGTTAGTACAGTGTAAACTATTGCGAATCGTACTTTGTAAAATTGTTGTTAATAAGAGAATACGCGCTTTCCGTAGAAGCAAAAGCTCCTTTAAAAGAGAACACGGATGACTTCCATTCCTTAATGAATTTAGGATTTCTCATCGATGAATTCGTCATCATAAATCAAATAACCTTTTCCAACATTTTCTCAATATCTAAGGTGATCATGACAAATGGGATACCACGTACATTAGAATGTGCCATGATTGATACTCTACTTCCATACGCGGTGTTCTGAGGTAACGTTCGTACTTGAATGAGGTTTAAGACGTTGAAGGAAAGAATGATACGACAAAGGAAAACGGGCAGATACGAGGTGTGCGTTTCATCTTAGATCTGACAGTAGATTGATTAGCAAGACTATCTATGTGGCAAATCTACTTCGTACGTTCGTTCTTAGGATTAAGAATTCATAAGAAGGAATCTATACCTGATTACGCGACGGAGATAAGCAATGTTCTTATCTAGGTACAAACTCCAAACAGCAAATAAAAGATAAATGTAGATGTTTATCTCCTGCGTAAAATTTGCAACTTAAATTACAGAACGAAATACGTAACAGTGAATTTTAGAACGATAAGGGTAAAAAAAATATATAAATATATCTTCCTCTCAAAATCGATTAGCTTTCAGGTCCCGATGAATCCTCGATCCGTCCCTCGGCGTATCTGCAACGCGAATCAGCTGTTCGATTTTGACAGTCGGGATTTACGCACCGGTGACGTATTTGAAAAAAAATTTCGCGCAGGGAAAAACAGCGTTAAAAAAAAAGCGACGAGTGATCGATGTTACGAGCAGCTTTGAAAGCTTTCAGCGACGACGCGCGTGGAAACCTTGGCGATTCCTCGCGTTTTAAAATTGCTTTATTGCCTCGGTGGGCGCTTCGAATCGTTCGCGGGCTAGATCGCGCGTCGAAAACAGTTTCGAACGAATATATCCAACGATCCGTGAAATCTGAGTTTACCTCGTATAAACGGCGATTTTAATAGCGATCATGAATCCCTCACCTTCCGACGGTGGAAGCGGTGCCAGCCGTCCGTCCGTCGTGGGAATTCCCGTTGATCCGTGAATTTTCCACAAATCAAGGCCAGGGGATGGCCACGATCGAGATTTATTCCTGCAATAAAGCGCGCGGGAAGTCTCCTTCCTGACGCTTTTCACGCTCGGCTGATCCACGAGACACCGGGCTCGTGGAAGTTTCGGTCGGAATTTTACGCGGTTCGTCGGTTCGACCGATGCTACGCTCTCGTCTGGGCATTGTCTCATTATTAGTTCAGGAACACGATTAGTGCACGAGGTCAGGGATCGTCATGCTGCTTTAATCTGGATCTAGTGTTTACCCCGGAGACTGTAAATTGTTTTCTTCCGGCGGGGATCGAACGAGAGGTTGGCTGGGATTCCTAGCTGAAATTGAAAACTTTCGTGGGCGAGCTACGCGACTTAGGGCGACCGTTTCCGGAGCGCACTCTCTAAGAGAGGATTCTCGAAAGTACATTTAAAAAATAAGCTACAAAAGTTTTAAAGTCAAACTCGCGTAAACAGCGGAGTCACGCGATATTTTATAAACACGTTTTTTTCGAAACCACATTATTCGGATTAAACTTATTCTTTTGGTTATATAGGGTGTTCGACCACCCCTGGGAAAAATTTTAATGAGGTATTTTAAAGGCCAAAATAAGACGAAAATCAAGAATACCAATTTGTTGATGGAGGCTTCGTTGAAAAGTTATTAACAATTACTTTCAAAAATTTCAAATCGTTCTGGAAAAATTATTTTTGGTTGCAGGGGTCAATTATAAGTATTTTTGGTGAATAGACATATCCCTGAAATCCTACCCACTTTCGAGAAAAAAAATCGGGTAGGTGCCTAAATTTTTTGGCGAAAATGAAAAGTTTCAAATCGTTCTAAAAAAATTATTCTCGGTTGCGGGGGTTAATTACAATCATTTTTGGTCATTAAACATATTCTCGAAATCCTAACCAGTTTCGAGAAAAAAATTCGAGGTGTAAAATTTTTCGACAAAATTAAAAAATTTCGAATCCTTCTAAAAAAATTATTTTCAGTTGCAGGGGTCAATTGCAATCATTTTTGGTGAATAAACATACCCCCGAAATCCTGCGCATTTTCGAGAAAAAAATTCAGTACGGACGGAACTTTAAACGTTAATAATTTTTTAACGAAGCCTCCATCAACAAATTGGTATTCTTGATTTTCGTCTTATTTTGGCCTCTAGAATCCCCCATTAAAATTTTTCCCAGGGGTAGCCGAACACCCTGTATATTCTTCATGGACTGAACCTAAAATTTTACTTTTTATTTATAATATATTTTAGATGTTGCCATAAGGTTTATGGAGGATAATCTTAAAATTCTATTTATGGATACGTTTGAAGTTCTTGCGTCGAATATTATCGTTTCTGCTTCGACAGCCAGGTGGGAAAACCCTTAAAGCGGCCCTCGAGTTTCTAATTTCGACACATGTCGTTAAAGGGGCTATAAAGGTGGCGCACTGGAGTGTCGGAAGTCAAGTGGACAGCTCTGTCTACCGTTAGACACAAGTACATTAAGGGTGTTCGCACATCGAGTGAAGCAGGCGTTGCGGGCTTATTTGGCCCTGCAATGAGTGGCGAAAAGCACATTTTATCGCTTGTATCGTCAACGGTATCGCTTTACTTCTTGAACGTGCCACTAGTAATTCAATATTCTTAGTCGTCTCCGTGTTTGCAGTTGTCGAAATAAAATTTCATTTATTCGTAATTTTTATTCGATTAAGTCTCAAAGTTTTTCGAATCGTTTGATTTTTCTCTGCAAGAAATTTTCAAAAATTCACGAAAATATATATAAAATTCGATATCGTTCCTTGTTGGATGTTGCAAAACTTTAAGCAGAATTTAATAAAGAATAAATGCAATTAGTGATCGTGTGTACATTTTAAATTTTCTCTCGCGTTGGGCTATTGAAAATTGTATAAATTGGAAGATATAAATTTCTGAAGCTGTCATTTAAAAACACGACTGGCCATTAGCGGTTAATGTTCCACGGTTTCTTGACATCGACCTCTGCGTTTTAAGTTTAATCCAAAAGCGTTCGTCGAAGCCGTGACGTCCCATTATCGACGAGATTGGCGTTTCAATTTCTATTACGTCGAGTTGGTCGGATCGAGGTTCAGGTATCCGAATTACAAAGTAAGCTAGAATTTTATTCCAACGATAGATTAATATTCGAATAAACTTTCATTCGTTCAACGTGAAATTTAATATTTGTTACTGAAATTTGTTTCGTAGACGAGATTTTTCCCTCGCCTCGATCTCGATAATAATATCCACTTTATACGACTGAAAATCGCGTGCGCACGAACACTTTGAAAAGCTCGTCAACCGCACGAACATGATTCATAATACGATATAAATTACCTGATTGCAATAACTTTTTAATTTTCGCGGCAATCATCGAGCACCGCGGCTCCACGTTGCAATTACAGCTCTGTAATTTAATCCTGCAATCGGGGCGAAATTTTGATTTAAACCGTTTCGCGTTGTAATTGCATCGAAAATCGTCAACGCCGAGGGGATGGTTGCTAATTTTCTGATGTACCAACCGCGACGCAACGACGTTATTTCAGATAATGACGTCGTTGATCAATCGACGGACCGGATCGACAAAAAACATTATCAAGACAATAATTTAGCTTTTTGTCGTGGACGAGGCCGTGTCTTCTATTACCAAAGGCTCGCCTAGAAGGATCATCGGGTGAGGGAACCTTGTTGCATGACTGGTAATCGATGCCTCGAAGCAAGATGGTCGTTCACGGGTCGGAAAAAGATATCGACATAGTTTCACGTGACGACCAGGTACCAGCTATAAGAAGCTGTACGTACACCGGCACTAACATTCTACAAGGTAGCACGCGCAGAAAGGTCGATCGACGATTTCTGTATAGGGAATCCTCGAGACATTTTTTTACCGTTCGCAGGGGTTCTTCCGATCCTTCTGTATCTCCCTTTTCAACGACATTATCGTGTTTCTGTCGGGACGCGGACGAAATGTATGTCGCATGTCCTAGCAAGAAGCCTGTCGTTCTCGTTTTGTTAGCCTACCGGAGTCCTTGAGAGACAGTTTGATCATTTTCAGATTCCATCGAAGGACATTCCTTTTGACCGGTATTAAACCATAATTATCGGGATGGAACATGTAACGTGATCTTCTTTGATCGTTGGTCATTGATTAATGTCTTTATCCGCGTGTATTGGCTGTGAACGATGTTGACGCAGCATTACGAGCCGATATCAAAGCAGTGCATATTTTAAATAGTTTAAAGACTAAACGAAGTTCCCAATCAAGTCGCTAACGAAGGAACTTTCGATCGTAATACGAAGACGTATTGTCGTATGCGCAGAAACGTAAAAGAAAGACAGATCTCATTACATTATGTATTTGTCTCTATCAACTTTTTCTACCGTCGCGAGAACGAAAGAACTAGAAATGGAAACTCGCTCTTTTTAACGAACATTACCATTTTTGGCGCAACTGTGTTGTATTCCACATATATTATTCGATACTCAATTGGTTCTTAGCAAAAGAATACCAAGACGAATAATTCGTTCGTCCAAAAGACGACTGGTCGAATTCTAAGATTACGAGTCGAACAAATTAAAAAAGTTTCATTAACGACTCTTCGAAACCCTGAAAGCCCTATGCTTTCGAAGTAGGAATCATAGAAAGAACGGATATTCGCTATCGATCCTCTTCTAGTTAGGAAAAGGCAGTAGCTCGTGTCCCAGATTTCCGAATCGTCTTGTACAGGCGTTTACGGGGCGATGGCAAAGCACGGGCAAAATTGAAAGAAGAGGAACATAAAAGTGAATCGTTGGCACGTCGTGTGTGCGGCTAGGACCGTAAAGGCGAGATCCAATCGTAAAGGGAAAAGCGCAGCGTTGTTCGGCTCGTCGCGTCCTGTTGGAAAACGTGGCCGCGTGCCTATCTTTTCAGCTTTTCAATTAGCGTTTCCAATTTGCACGCGAGCCGGTCGAGAGACGCGTTAGTTAGCCGCGTGGCACCCCAGATACGTATCTGGCGCGTTCCGCTGTAAAATGAATTATAATTAGCGCGAGCTCGACGAAATCTTTTGTGGACGTTCCCTCGAATCGATTTCGAAAAAAACACGTTATCGATTCCGACCGATACGCGAAGCATAATTAATAGCAGAGTTAATTGAAACCGGGCGCGAGTATCAAAATTACGTCGAATGGGAAATTTATCGCCCTGCGTCCTGGGCGTTACAGCTATAAAGTTGAGCAAACGTTTCTCGTTTCTGCTAAACGTTTTCTACGAGTCATCGAAATAAGTAAATGGACAATAAAAATAGTAAACTAGCATATTCTTTTAAAAAGATACGAAGCGCTGTTTAACGAAGAAACGTACGTTTGGTGTATCGATGCAACGTGTAACTTAGCTGCTCTAAGGGTTAACAAGAGTTTCTAAAAATAGATTTCTCGGTCTCGAAAAGGACAATTGACACAGCGTCGATAACAAACCCATAACACTGACGTCAGGACCAATAAAATCGCCATCTTGTTAAACGGCTCGGCACCAGATGCACGGTTACTTCATGTTTGTCGTTTTCATGCATCAAAGGTGATTGGGCACGAAGGTCAATTTATTAAACTCTCGAGCCCGATCGTGTCACTACGGATGAATAAAAATCGCTAACAGTACTGTTTGCTGATCTGTTTAATCGACGAATTAAACCGCGTATTCGCAACCGTACGACGCGTTTTCGCTTTTAACTCGCGCGGCAATGACCCTCGAGTTAGTAATTTATTCTGAGGTCGCCATTTTAATTATTCTCGTAGGTAGAGCTGTACGTCAAACGATATCAAGTTTTTATCGTGGATTTTATCGAGTAAACGTTACGCTAAAAACTACAATAGTTAATTTATTTAATTTATTAATCATTTTCGAGCCACTACGATTCACTTTGAAGATGTAGGTTACGGTAAGCCAGTGTTTATCGGAGTCTTTATCCTGCTTTTCATCTATTTCAATCCGTGCAAAGTATTCTAAACGGACAACATTTCATAGGGAATGTATCAAATTTGCAATAAAAATGTCTTTTGATAAGTGACATTAAAAACGAAACGTTAATCCGTTTTATTATTCAATATGTAAAATGTAGACCATGGTGGACTTTTCTGTGGTGTAATTTCGTTTAAAAAATTGTCTTAAAATTCCCATAGCCTCGGATACAATTAAGTTAGCGAACCAACCTATATAAACCACCGGTGTATCATAACGTATTTTTAGCCTGGAATTTTGTTGTGAAATTCCCGTTGGAGCAAGCAGACCAGCCGATGTTGAGTACGATGGTAACGAAACGTAGTCCAGAAGAACACGAATCTGCTTTCTTATCGTCTTGTTTCCTTATAGCGAGAGGCTCGCGGGACGACAAGTAAATTAGGTTGACTCGCGAGTTTCAGCAAGAGCCACAACGTTATATAGTTTCAACATTTAAGTCTCATTACCGCGTCCCACGGTTGGTTTGGTAGCTCTCGAGTAGTCCGTGACGTCTGAGCGTCTTGGGCATATGGCGTACGTAGACGTTCAAGCATGCAAATAGAAACGTCGTCGGGTACTCGTGGCTTTCGTCAAACGGCGTTACACGTTCATTACGAAACTAGATCGCGATGGACGAGTAATACGATCAAGTTGGATAAGAACGATCGAACGTTACTCGTCGAAACCAGCTCGCTGAATAGCAAGTATATCTTCTTCTTTTCTTACATTAAACATTCGAAGCCAAACGACAAACAGCACAACGTTCTTAAGTTTGTAATTCAAAATGATTTTATTTAGTCGATGTTTGAATTCTAGAATCCGAAACGAGAGCTCCAACGCGCGATATCCGTTTCCTCTAACGCGTCGTGTTATTTCGGAGGCGAGGATTCGGGAATACGCGACGCGTACGAAAATTGAGCGGTTTCCTTTTAAAGGAAAATAGCTCGATACGGCTGGTGGAACTTCTTTTTTTTTGTCTGCGGTGCGCGACGCGGTTTTATGTCCATTCTACGCGGCCAATATCGCCATCGCTTTTCTCGGTGCGCTGACCCAAACAGTATATTGGCAATTTCACCCGTGGAATTTACACCGCACGTCTTGACGCGGATATTCCGAATGTAATGTATACCGCGAATCGAGAAATCTGGCGCATTTGGATGCATACGCGGCGTGCAGATGCGATTCGTACGAAATCGTTTACGCTTTACGGTGGAATACATCAATATTTGAGGCGTTATACGAGAGGTTCGATTGTTGTTTGGATCGTTCCCTCCTCCGGGTACTTTTCAATTTATAAATATTGGCACAGTGTATATTTATGTCGACCATAGTATATCACGGCGGTCGTATCTACCGTCCAGGATGCCCGTCATTAATCATCTCGCAAAGAAGGGCAAGAGTTCCAAAGATTTAATTCAGTCGCGCGATTCTCAACTTACCCGCGGCTGTCTTTGGTTGATTCATTCTTTGCGGTGATTTAATTATTCATTCGGTTCGCGCTAGATTTTCCCAAACTTTTCGTCGCCAAATTAAACCCCCGAGTTGATTAAGAGCTTCAGAAGTTTTGCGACACCGAGTCAAGTAAGTAGTTAAACGGTAATACTCTGCATAATTGCGAAAGCGATTTTTATCCACTCAGCGGAAGATTGATATTTATGAAATAAAGTTGTTTTTTTCTCAATCTTGTTCGTCAAATAATCGTAATATTTTGTAAATTATCGTTTTGTCCGATAGGTTTATTTGCATATTTATTGCGTAGCACGTTCTCATGTAATAATAAGCAGATATTGAATTTTCTAATTTTATAGCCCCGAGCCGTGTTAGTTAATATTCTTCGACGTAATTGGTATAGAAGCCGATAATTGATGATCGTTTATGCTCGAAGATACGAATGCTAGCGAACGAAGCATGCACAAACATGTGTAGTCAATTAGGCTTACCCTATCTAGATTACCAACTAGATAGAAACAAGAAATTCAAAATTATATACGGTTAATTGCTCGATAAAGAGTCTGAAATATTTCAAGATAGAGTAGTTTTCTTAATAACAGTGAATGAAAATCTGTCGACATATACGATACAATTTATTTAGATTTATTATTCAAGAGGATCCAATAGAGTAGAAAACATTATCGTTATAAATACAAACTTTCGAGCAAAGATCAAATTGTTTTTAAAGATCGAACTGATATTTTACACGTATTTATCGTAAGAGGAAACATCGATTTACCTACTGAAATCATTTGGTCGTTCTTGGGACAAGTTTCATAGCGAATAGTCTTTTATTCAAAGATGTACCGACGATGTTCGTTGCATTGATCATATATAATTGAACACCGTATATGTCGGTGTGCAGTAAGATCGAATGTGCGAGCTCGGAGATCGACGAAACGGTCGAGGGACCGGAGAAGTGCCATCTCCTCTCTTCGTAGAAGAAAACTGGTTTGGATTTCGTGTGGCGATCGCACCAACACACGCGAAATCCGAACAGGTGAGGGTGTTCTAATACGTCAAAATTCCTTCTCGGGTTTGTCCTGTTCGTGAATTTCCGGTAAAAGGAGCCCGTACTGGACGTGTTTCTTGACCTTTTTGCTGCGTCCAGTTTCATTGGCTCGCGCCATCCGATAGGAACGATCCTGTTCCTGTTTGGAAAAGAGAAATATTTCCTATTTCGAGGAAAGATATACGCTCTACTTTGAAAAAGGAATTTCCTAATTTAGTTGAAAGCGCAAGAGACAAATAGTCTGGGTTGTATCGTGTGACATTCTCGGATCGAGAAGAATAAAATTCGTAGCTTGACGGAAAGAAAAGAAAATTTGTCAAATCATTTGGAGGAATGGATTTTACACGCTTATTTCGAGTTCTTTAGTCAGGGCTGACAATTTGAAAATAAATTATTCCTAATCTGTATCTATAACAGTTAAAAGAGAAATCTTAAAATTGTATTGTTCTTCGATACAGGGTCCGCGGATTATCGATAAATATTTTTTCGACGTTTAGTGACCAAGTTCGCGAAGCAACGTCCGATAAAAACACGAAAGAATAGTACCGGTCCACGCGTTCGACTCGAGATATTTTACAGACCTAAAAGTCATAAATTTTTCATCACCTTCGCTGCTCCCACCTTTTCACCACCTAGATATAGTTTTTGTAACAGCCAATATCGATCGTTATACTAAAAATACACGATTTTATATTATGAATTTAGCTTTTGCAACGTCGAATCGTACTTCAATTATTTTTAGTATTAAAATATATTCCTGACGTTTAGTAAATAACACGTTGGAAGTTAAAAGAAATAATTACATATTTTCGTTCTTAATGATAACAGTATTCATATCAGTTTTATCAAAGTTTCTCTTGTCTGCCCCGCCATCTAATATAGCATCTTCCTACGAAATATCGTCGGATTTTGTCACCGAAACTTGGCCGTTTCGAAAACGAGCCACGTAAAATTAACCGTTCGAAGTCTTTGGGTAGCGCCGTCGTAGATTTTACGTTTTTTCCCGCGTATATTCTACTTCATCGAACGATTCGGGACACTTGTTTCGCAAACGAGTCGAACAGAAGACTCAGCGACACGCGAGGACAGCTTTACGCCTGAGGAAGTTTGCTGTGCTCGATTGCTCAGCGTGTTCGGTACACTTCATAAAAAAGGGATGTAAAGCTGGCAGCGGCGACTTCGATGCAACTTCCAATTTTCCTTTATCTTTATTTCTCGAGCCGACAGAGACTTTGCTCGTTCCGTGGAAACCGTTTGGCGACCTCCTGCGTCGAACTACCGTCGCACCATTCTGGGAATCGTGTTCTTGGTTAAAAAGTATGCTAGCCGCAGCTGTAACACATTCGTTGCAGGGAGGAAAGTATGTTTTCTGGAACCAGAAACGCGTGACATTTTTAAAACTTAAATTTAATGTAACGTTAAAGACTTGGACAATAGGGTATATAAATCTCTAATATTCGTTATACCCATTGAAGAGTAAATTTACACAGTTTCATTTTCATTCAGTTCATTCATATTTGAGAAGAAACACTTTTATGGCTGTTGATTTGTCCTTAGCTGAATCGTTAAGTAACGTGAACTTACTCTTAAGAGTAAGTTAATAATAATTGCAATTTGGTGTAACGAAAATATTTTTAAACATCATTTGTTTGAGCGTTTAATTGCGTGGTTTTTGAACAAGAACGGGTCAAAGTAGACCCCTAGAACGAAATCGACAAATAGGTGCAGTAGTCCTTCGCTTAAGGACGAAAAATGGGGTCTATTAGGAGAACTAAGACTTAATCACGCGAGAATCGTATAACGAGGAAATCAAATGGAATATACGGAGCATAAGCAATTGACCGCATGGGCCGAAACATCAAAGGGATGCCGCACTCATATCTAAATGGCAACCACTATAGCAATACAAAATTTGTTGCATTTTTTTATTATATCTTTGTGAGAATATTATCAATTGATTGGCGTGGTACCCTCGCTGGAATCGAGTCCAACGACGATTTTATTCGAGGATGTGGGTACTCGTAAAATTCAGAAGTATTTCATTGCGTATGCAATCAACAGAAACCGAAACAATTAAAATATCTGTTAATTTTGTATAGATAATGGAAGTGGCTATTTCGAAATGATTATGGTGTTCCTAACCCAGACCATTTAAATATTTTCTTCAACTATAGCGATACAAAAAATATTTTGTATATTGGCAGATCCTTTATTGACTATATACATGTCTACTTGACAGTTGTGCTAGTGCTAAAATTTTAATATCAAGTACCTTGTAAATTATCAATTGTACACCCAACAAATAGTTATAATCGATTTCACTATTTCATGTTTTATTACTGTAATCGTTGAAGCATCGATACTGTGTATCAGTACTAATCGCATCATGTGCTGTAATTCATCAATAACAACTCGCAAGGTGAATCCGTGACACGGTACGTGATTTGTATACGTTCGGTTGGTCTTCTTGCTCTGGCAGCCGTACGATATAGACGTATCTACATATCGTGCGATAGAAAATTTGCAATACAGTTCGTTTAAGTCTGCCAATTTCATTTTATATTACAATAACGACGCACTCGTTAAAAAAGCCTTTGGTTGGCGAAATTCACTTGTCGAACCCACTCAACGCTGGATTTTAGATTCCACTTAATGTAATTGTCAACTTTCGATTAAAATATGTGCATTTAACGCCCGTAAATCTAGCGTTAAAGTTAACATTTTAATGTAATGGCTAACTGGTTCATCAACTATTTTCATTTTAGTTTGTCTTCGTGTATTTAAAAATTTCTTCTAGCTAGTGTAAATTCGCATTGCGTAAATTAAATAGAACTGTCCACCTGCCCATTTGTATAGATCGCTAAAATTTGTACTGTCTGCGAAAATATTTCAGTCAGATTTACAATGCAAATTATGAAACGTATCCGCGAATGAAAACGAAACGAAGAAGAGCGTGAAATTATTTTCGGTTGATCGGTGGCCCGAGGCGTACGGGATTACGGATAAATATTTTTTTTCCTCCGGCGACTTGTTAATAATTCGGGGGTAAAAGGGTTAATGCTGGACGGGGATCGCAGATGCAGAAGGTGCACACGCAGCACCGTGTATACATGACCCGTACACGAGCGTTGCGCGGGGGTAGGCCTCCGACAACGCGGTACATTCTTCGTGTACATGCATCGAGCAGGTTCATAATCACCTGGCCGTGCACATACATATCGAGCGACGCGAGTTAGGCCGTTTCTCTCTGGTTTATAACCAGTTTCGTGTAACCACCAGGGGCGGTGTAAACGGTGGTTGGTGCGCCTGGCTGCGGTAGACTGTCCGGCGAGGATCCACGGCGCATTCACGCTCGCAAGACCGCGCGTCGTTCTTAGAGGCCGGAATATATTATGTGCACTGTATATATCGTCGGCACAATGCCTTCTGTGCCCAGTATAATGCACGTACGCGATACAATCGGAAAGCCCGGCGCGCTATATTCGGTGTCATACGTACAGTATATCGTTGATATAACGCGATCCTCCTCACGGTGGGTCGGTGCACCTCTCGCTAGAGCTAGCGTGCGCGAGCGCCAACCGATCGGCTCGTTATTTTTTCGCGTACGCCGAATAACGACGTCGAACGTGTATTTTAGAAGCATCCCGCTTCATCCCCGCACGGTACAACGTAACACCTTACCGCTCGGTGAATTCCCCCTTCGAAGCGACCGTTGATCTATACAACTGGCTATTTCTAGAGGCTACATTTTGCCGCAAAATGTGTGCAACGCGTGTCTAGTACTGCGCGCGAGGGATCGTTAAATATTCTGAAATAGAACGGAATCGGTTGGAATAATGCAGTCGGTGTCCGTTGTTCGCGGAATATTCCCGATTTAGCTCGCTTACCGATACCACACCGTTCTACGTGTGGCCGGAATCTACAGGGAAATACCGGGTGTAACAGGTATACGGGGATGAAACGCGTAGAGGAGCAATTTGCCTTCATTTTGCAGTAGAGAAAGTGAGCGAAATAGCAGGAGGAAAGAAAGAATAGGGACAGGTCGATCGAGTGCTTGTGAGAGAGGTACAGGTTGAGCGTAGCCCTCTGTTGGCTGTGGGAAGTATCATCACAGTCTCAAAGGAATAGCGCTATTTAGACTGTCGCTTCTCTAGCCTTTTTGTGAATTTTTTTTCAATCGCAGTGAGGCTGTTTTTTATCGAGGTTTTTCAGATATAATTATTCATCTTATAAGAATGTACAGAATTTTTTTCAGCAGGAAATATTAAAAATTGTGGGAGTTATAAAAGGGAGAATCGAGACGCAATATGTACTCCATTGTTATGAAATAAGACGTAGGAGGTTTACTTGTCTTTACTCTCAGTTAATTTAACTTTGTCGATAGTCCCACTACAGAAACGTATTTTGAGTTATAATTGTTAATGTACATTCACTATATAATGAGTTAATATCACTAATGTTACAAAAAAATAAATCAGTGTGGGGCTCGTGAATTTCGATGAAATTACAAATGTACTGTTACAGATAGATGAACTGTTTACATATAGATGAATGTTTGCAAAAGTATCGCTACCACGCTTTTGCGTTACGGGCCGTGCAATTGCTCCGTACCGAGATCGCGTGCACGTTTGACACGTTTAGCGGCGTGTTCCGTGGACGGATAATTTCTGTCTACGTTACAGCGACTCGTGTAATCGTTATTGGATCATAAACATGTATCGGCGAAAGGAGTATACAAGCCGTTCTTGGACTGTTTAGCTAAACTGTACCAGTGTATTCTATTAATCGTGTTGACGAAAGGTTGTACAAATATAGGCCTGCGAATATGTCTTTCTGATCGACGGGCATCGAGAGTTGCACGGTACAGGAAACGTCCCAGCGTTCGAATGAACTGTCAATCTGAACGTTATTTGACGTTTCTGGGATACGACAGCTGAATGCGAACAACCATGGTTGGGTACGAAAAATGGCGCGAATAATGGTATTAAATTGTCTCTCTGGTCGAGCCTCCTTCGAACACTTTCTAGAACGCGAAACTTTATAGGGCTATAACTCGTAAAGGAAATATAATTTCCTTGGAACGAAAAGTATCGTATCGAAAAATGAATAAGATATCTCTGTATTAAATTTATTTTTGTAAAATAATGGAGATATCTGGTAAAATACGTTAGGAAAGTTTGGTCGAACTGTTTAGGATCGCTCTGTTGAGGAGATGTTTTCCGAAACTTCTAGATCGATTATTCAACCACTGTTAATCATTTTGAAATTTCTCAAGAATCATGGTATACATTCTTAATCCCTTAATGTACAATTTAATTTCAAACAATTTTTCAAACGTATACTACTCAATTTTGTTTAAAAAAGAATGACCACGAAAAAAAATAGATTTTCTTCACGAATACCTTGTGAACGTAAAAATGTGTTGATTTTAATATACAAGACTCGATGATGAGTAGCCTCATATGATTGTAAAACCTGACATCAAGAATTTTCAAGGGGTTAAACGAGTAACTATGCTTATGTACTTAATTATACAATTTTTAATAGAGTTTTCTAGTCTCGTAGATACATCAAAAGTAAAACAGTGCTCCGTATGTTGCTAATAACCATCTGTTGGGGGTTTCGTGGCTTAATAAAAATAAATCCGCGGAGCGTAAGTAGAAATACATAGCTGAATCGTGCACGTAGCCGGTGTAACGAAATATAAAAAATGCCCGGGGACAGCAAAGGGCTGAATCGCCTTGAAGCTTCAGCGGCGAATAATTTATAGACAACGGTCCGGCGGAACGTAGTCCTCTCGGTTGCCTTCGCGACCGATCCACGAAACGCATTGTTCGTGGAACGTGTTGCCGGCCGTGTACGAACATTTATTTAAATATATTGGTTACGTCGCGGACGGGGACCTTACAGAAACGTGCCAGTGCAGAACGTCACAGGAAGCAGGTCGTTAATCTGCGGCTACGATCTCATTTCCACTAATTGGCTGATAGGGACGCCCGATACGGACGATACCGGGCTACGTACGCGGGCACACGTGCAACTGCCACAAAGAGACCCAACCGTCGGGGGAAAGACCGCGGAATAAAAAAAAGGAAAAGAAAGAAAAAAGGAAACCGAGAGCGCACTTACGTACGCGCGTGCTGCACGAAATTTTCAGAGGGCTAAAGAGCCCTCTCCTCGAGCTCGTCTCCGCTTCCGTGCTCCACGGCCCTTGATCGCGAATTTCTTCAGCCCTCGCCTCCGTCTATCGCTTCGTCCGTGAATTTCTGCCTTTTTTCCCCTCTCGCGATATTGCTCGAGCACGGAGCGGAGACACGCGAAGGAATTATACGCGCAGGAAATATGTAGGGGGGGGGGGGGGTGGAACGATACGTCCAGAGGGAGAGAATGTTTAACATGGAGTTAATCCAAACAATAGCCTCGCATAATCCAGCATCGATGCACAAATACGTATTTAGCTTCAAAGAGTACGAATTTTTAATTTTTATTTTGGAACGGTTTCGTTCGATTAAAGTCATTTCTGTATTTCTTGGCAAATGTCGAACAATCGTTGAAATTTGTATCATTTCTATGTTTCGGAACGATTCAGTCGATTTATTACAAAGTTTATTCAGCTTAGAAATTTATATCTGGTAGCGATATTACATTCTGTTTTAATAGCGTGGGATTTTGATCGGACATCGGTATTTGCTAAATATTACGATTCGTTCCACTGTTCGGTGCATCGATTAAAAACTAAACTTTCTAAATGGCATCGGTTTCATTCAGAAAATCGCATTTACGTGACAACCGTATGGATCGTTAGCGGTGAAAGGTTACGTAGATACGCGTTGGAACGTCAAGGTTTAAGCTTCCAGCAAAACCACCCGCGATTTCGCTTTTACGACAAGCATCGTGTCGATAAGAACGACGATAAAACGGTCTCTGCATGCACTCTCATATTTCGTTCTTGGACTATTTAGATTTAAACATTTCTCGTATGTTTTCCGGTCGGATTGTTCCCTCGACACACGGTTGGAGGCAAAGAGTTTTTAACTCTTCCTCGTCCACTTTTCTTCCATTATGTTCATTTCCCTGATGCTCGTTTCTCTCTTCCTTGGTTACAGAGATCTCCGCGTCTCTGGGAAATTTTTCATTACCTTGCACGCGCCAGCATTCTTCTTCCTTCCACCCGACGCTCTTAACTCTTTACGGTACAGGAATTCGAACAGTTTAACCTTTGGTGCACAGAGAGGGCGACAGAAATAATTTAAAAAGGAAAATAGCGATTACCAAGAATAATGGATTCGAATGGATATTTTTTATTGTCAAGAGAAGTTCCAAGTTGCATAGAAATACACCAGAATGCTGTACCGAGAAGCTTGAAACAATATTTTCCTCCGAGACTAATATAATATTTATCGTGGAATTCTCTAAGTAAACAAACTGAATGCAACGTGACATATATTCCTCTGTACTTCTAGCTATTTTAATTAATAATATAAATTATTTTATTTGTAAATATCCCTCTGTGCATATCAGGGTACATTTTCACACAATTTTCCTCCCATATTTTTGACTTTCTTTCAATATAAAGTCTCTTGGGTACGTGTCCTAAAAAATGTTTTTTTTTTTATATATGATAGGTTTTCAGTGACAAACTTTCTGTATCAAACGGGATGCTAGTTTAATAATAATTCTCCATATTTCGTCAAATTCGAGGTTCCCATCTAGGATCTTAATAAGTTCTGTAGACGATTGAAGCATAGGCTACATTAATCGGAAATAAAATCAGCAATTTATTTTCTTCAACGATAAAATTTTGTTGACTGGCCTTACAGATTTGCCGAGAGAAAGTCTTTAGTGCTCCTTTTATTTTATTTCCCGGTTTAAAATCTCGACGATCCTTCTAGTTTCACGCCATAAAAGTTTACGGGTTGGGCGGAAGACGCGAAGAGAGACAGAGCGTTGGACGGGCGAAGAATGTCGGGGAGGAAAGTGAAAAGGGGTCGGCCATAGAGCGGGTAGATAGAACGCGGGGGAAAAGACTCTCTGGGCTCTCCGTAACGAGACCGTCCTTAAAGGATAATAAGCTCGCGCGACGTTAATAGCTCCCGCATACGGACTCCGGTGAAGGGAGACGCGTCTAGAGCGAAGTGGATTTTGAACGTTCCTCTAGTGGATTTTGAAGAACGTCGCCAGAAACGAGAGTCAGGTTTGAAGGGGGAGTCCCGTTTAAATACTGCCCGGAGCTGAATGGCGGCGCCGGGTCTGAAAAGGGCTAACGCGACTCCGTAAGATCCGTACCTAGTACATTTCAATTGCCTATTATTGACACGTATCAGTCGAACACGCAATCTTTAAAATATCTATCAATTCTTTTCTCCCTTGAAGACTAACAAGGCTTTGCACTAACAATTTATTTCATCGAATAACAAAATTTTTTTACCGTCTTACGTACGACTAGATAGCTTTTGCTTTTCTGCGCGAGAATTGCTCTTGAATCGATACTACTTTGTGGGGTTGTAGGTTAAAAATTATGGAGTCTTCAATAAATAAAACTAAGCATTTTACAAACTGAATCTATCCAAGAAAGTTTTTGATAAGATTTTCGCGAATAGCGCCTCGATTTTCCTCGGCTGAACACGGAAGAGCGAGCTTCTTGAATTTTTTTCTCACAGCTCCGTGTCCCGAGCTGTCTGATTTCTCGTCGCGTCGATTGATCAGCGTTCTCGTTCACATGCTGTCGGTTTTCCTCCTCTTTCAGTTCCCCCGGTTGCGAAAGGTTAATGGCGATCGTCTCGCGGGCAACCGTTAATCACATCGTGGCTAATCGACGCGCAAGGATGTCTAGCCTCGTGTTGCAATTCCTCGTCTCCTTGTTTGCTCGCGAAACCGGAGGACTTCCGGCGTTTTTCCGGACGCCTCGACTACACGCAACTATAAACGCAACGATTTATACAAAGTGGACAAAATGTTGCAAACCGTTTCCTACGAAAGCATCGAATTTTTTTACAGCGCATTGCCAGACGTTGATGCTTTGCCAAAATTTTCTGTTGGAGTTTCTAAGTTATGGAAAATATCTGTGGAGAAAAAATTCAAGCTGTGTACAATTATTTTAGAAGCAGTACGATGAAACTAGATCTTCTTTTGAAAGTATTATATCGTTAATAAATGAAAGACTGACGTCTGCAGTGGTTTCGTTGAAAACTGTTAACGTTTCGTACGATTCACTTTGTATGCAACGATATTCGCGTAGAAACGTAGTTTTGCTCGATTTGGTCATGTCATGGCAACAGATTGTGCAACGACCGTAGGTTACAATTATTATTCAAACAGTGGTATTAAAGATAGTTGTGCAAATTATTGTACGAAAGATCGTTGCGTTCGTGGCCTCAATCGGATCGGTTCCCAAAGAACGCCTGAACGCGACTCGAGCTTCGTTCGCCGGTCGTTGTACGAGTAGTAATGGAGATCAATCTAACGACATGTACATTAGTGCCGATCGGTATCAATTCCCAAGTTGTCGGTAAGTGAGTTATCGTTGGCCTGATAAGATCGATTTGTACTGTTCCACGCTCCGCGGTGCTTGCCGCTCATTTCTGTGACTAACCTGTTGACGCGCAAGACGAGACGGAATCTGCAGGCCTACGACTACATTTTCCAGACATTAGAGGTAACCTGGTCATTAGAGCGAAACAGATAGACCCGGTTCAGGTTCAAATCTAACCGGGTGAACAGGCCTTGAAGCCGCACACAAGCAAAACTGATGGGAACATTTGTTCAAATAACCGGTCTAGGAAAACCGAAGGGTTATGTAATCGAATAACAGGAGATAAAATTTTAAAGCAACACTTCTAAAATAGATCCGTGTCTCCAATAGTGTCTGCAACCGAAAGAAGTACGTTTATTTTTGGCTGTTTCAGAAACTTGAGAAAATTCGTAAAAATTAAAGACGTTTCTCGTTAGTTTTCTGGTCTGCTTGCTCGCCAAAGTTTGTCCAGCGTGCAACGATCTTCCGTTTCGAGACGAGGGGTGGAACTTCGTTCAAAGATTACGGGACAATTTCCGTGACCAGGAACACTTACATACAATCCTAATCTGCAGCTAAAGCAAATTGGTTTACTGAAAAATCTAATTACCCACCGTCTAGGCTGTCCTTTGACGTGACGTAATCGAATTACTCTACTAACTCGAATCTTAACATGTCCCAGAAACCTCTGTCGCGACCCTTCGTGCCGTGGAAGTTTCACCGATTCGCGTCCTCCCTATCTCGTCGAAAGAAAATTACGAACGCAAAGCTAAACGCGTTTAGTGTGTTCCTTACGGGCCACGGAACTCGAACGTTTTACTAACAAAGGCTGGCCAAATTCGAGCGAACTCCCGCTCGAGGCGAAACTCCATCCGAATCTCTTCGACTAATATAAACCCTAACTTCGACTGGAAACCTCGAATTAGTTTGATGAGATTCGACTTGCAACGACTTTTAGGGAATCAAAGAAGCTTCCAAACAGCCGTGTCGGGCTTTTCGATCTCAAAGATCCCGCGGACGCGTACGAAACTTTTTGTTGTTGGGATTCTTTCGTCGCAAATTATTACCGGAAAAAATAATAGGACAAAAAGGGAAATAAACGCGGCTAATGGGAACGGACGGAAATAACGTTCGTTTAGTCGGTAACGCCGTGCACTTTACGCTAGGTAGAAATTAATCATCTAGAAATGGCTCGTTAGGAACGTATAAATTGATAGATGTTCAGAAAGGATCGTCAAGAGTACGTCGGAAACTTCGTTTAGCGTTAATATTCGGACGACTTATGGTGAAAATGTTCCACTTTCTCTCTTCGGGAGGTGTTAGTTCGACGTGAAATAACGAGCCGCGTTTCGATCGTAAATCAATTTTAATCGCGCGGAATAAAGTTTATATTACTCCGAGGAAACACCCATTTAATTGCTTTAATTGCTCTCTGTACAGGTTATTACGAGTTCAATTACGTACGCGACGATTACAGTAAAAAAAAAAATAACTATTAATTCCCATGGTCGTTGTTGTACTGTCCTAACGTCGGCATGAATCTCCATTAATTTCAAATACTGTCTACTAATTGATAATTACCAAAGTGTACCGGCGTCGAGACACCGATCGATGCACGGAGTTTTCTCTTTCTTTCCCGAAACTATTAGTCAATCTTAACGCGGTCCCCGTGTAATTATGACAAATGCCGGTACGAATGTAACTGTAAAGCGTATTTAGAAGAAAGGTTCGCGCAACAAGGCGATCGCGATCGCTAATGCTGGCCGTGAAGTAGGAGCATCGATCTTTCGCATCGCGCTAAGTGCCTGAAAGATGATGGATCACCCGTGGCCAGCGACGGGACCGAGGCCTGGATTGATAATATGCAGAGAGCAAATAGAATTTTATTCGAATAATAGATAACCAATAAGATCAACGTGTAATTATGCAATAATTTCGTTCGAACTATTTTCGTTCTGTTTATCGAGCTACTTTGTTAGCTCTTACCTCGATTGTTCTACTCGTCTGTTTTATGATTATTAACTATTATTATGCCTCCTACAATACTGGTATCGTAAGTCCCCGACAGACTTTCAGAATCCTTCTGCCTTGAAAGCATCGAATTTCTGCGTGAAATTCTATTGGGTATCAGATAAATTGAATGAAAATGCTATCTTCTACCGTCAGTTGCAATCTTGACAGAGAGAAGAAGCCGAGGAAGTCGCGGCCATTATTGGCTCCCAACTTTATACACAATTTCATATTCCGCTACTCCATCTCGCAAAGCACTGCACGCGAAACTCGCGATACCAACAGGTTCTAGTTTTCGTAATTTTCATCAAACATGGACAACATTCGATACACGATCGATGAAACGAACGTTCAATAAAAATAAATTTTATAAGTTTATTTTAAATGTTTCTAGTTAGAATTTCGTATTCCATAAATTGTAAAGAACGGTCCTTTTCGTAATAGAGTTTATATCCTTTCGAATTATCTAATACCTGGTTGGCTACTTCGTGTCTCAAATATCGTTTCTCCATTTCTCGAGAGGGCAGAAAGTTTTCCTGTGACCACGAGACGTTTTCGAGGAACAAACGAGGGAGCTTCCATTTCCGGGAATGTCTCTCGCGAAGCATATCCCTTTAAGTGTTAAACTTGTTTCGGGAAGAGGTCTCGCGTCGTTGTCGATAGTGCCGTGACGCGCGAGGCACATCGAGCGGACGGTCGCGTTTCAATTTGCCGATTTTCAAAGCTCCCCGGATCGAGCCGGTTGATCTCTGGAAAATTGGATACGTGATGGGACTCCCTGGGATTCACGGAGAAGTTTACGAGCGATCCTTGAATCTTTACTGCTCGCTGCTAGGAGTTCGCCCTGCAGCTCCAACGCCATTCTTCTTCTTTCTTAGGTAGAATAGACGAGAATGGGCGGGCGAGCGTAATCAGTCGAGCAGCATTCCTCGATCTCTCGTACGGGGAAGATTACCGCCTAACGATTGTGCGAGAAACGTTTAGGTTGGATGGTGGGAACTAATGATTTCTGAAATTCAGTTATTTATTCGTAGACTATAACAGGGGTCTGGAAATCGCTGCCCACGGGCCAAATCCGGCCTGCTGCGCATTACCGTATCAGCCCGCAAGCTAAGAATGATTTTTAATCGAATTTCAATTAACGCTGAACCTACCATGACCGGTCAAATGATCGTTTTTAAAATTTCGTTTAGAATTTCTAACATAAAATGTTATTTTAGCGCCATTTAACTTTATGACTTTTCTTATACTAAATGAATTTTTAAATGTTCAATTTCATTCTTATTATTTGTTTTCTACCCGATGAAAATTAAAAAAATCCGATGTAATTCGTAAATTTTCCGTACGAAATTAGAGTAGGTACTAAGTATGCACATTCAGAGTAAAAGTATTGAATCTTGATCTTACGAGTAAACTTCAAAACACAAGTTTCTATACATATAATCCAAAAATTAGAAGTACGTTGCCTCGTAAGAGAGAGAAAGAAAGTCTGGCCATTTGACCAGTCATGGTAGGAATGGGTATACATGAAGTGTCGGTAGGTTTAATGTCAGTCGGCACAATTACGAAATTACGCATTTGATACTGACGCAGTTGACCCTTTTTAAGCGTGAAATAGGGTGAAACTTTGTTATAAATCTAAGTTTGTAATTAATTTTAATAATAGGATATTCTTGCTTTGAGCTTCGACGAAAAGTAATTAAGTTCTAGAGTAATTTTTGTTGCCAACTCTCTCCAATACTGACTACGGCGTCGCTGTACACGATAAATTTAACGTGACCTGACCCATAAAACTCGTGCGGTCATAAACTACAGCAAAATCCATAGAGTGATGTCAGCCAAATATTCTGTGCCTGACAAATATTCAAAGTCGTTTATTTCGAAAACGAAGTCTCGCATGATATAATTTTATTATTTACTAGCTGTTATTCACGGCTTTGCCCGTATTGAAGTCGTTTCTGTCAACAACAGGTTATTTTATATTTAAAGTGGTTTAGTTCTATTGTCGAATCCCTAGAAATATATGTGTCGTAGTTCCTTTCTTGCAAACAAATATTCCACTTTTACGTTTCTATATATAATATTTATTGAACTTCTCGCGAATATTTAGTACTGCATATAACCGTCTAAAAATACATTCGTTTTTATGCTCCATCGAATTCTTCGTGCACGGTGTTATATGTTTTAGCTTCAGTAGCTTAGGTAAATAAATCAATATCAAATACCTGTTTCCTCGTTTATTGCGGAACAAAATAGCGGTGGTCCAATAAAAATCGCTTCAATAGATTTTTAGGTACGAGCAAATAAACAACCAAATAAACTGACAGAAAAATTCTGTAAATGTCTTATTTAAGTATCTTACGAATATAGAAAGAAAGAAACATTTGCTAATAAGAGTTGCCTCGAAATGAGATTGATCTATAATTATATTTCCTGTTTTTAAAAAATACACCCCCTAACGAATAGCAATTATTATAGTATTTTTCTTTCGTCGATCGTACGTGGCAAAGTAGGAGAAAGAAATTTCTGTTAAACACGAATCCACGAATAATTTCCTCTCGGAATTGTTCGTTAGCTGCAATTTTGCACAATTCCGAAGGTGTAGTTTGCAAAGACAAAGGAGACAACTTGGCAACGTATTTACACTCAGCGAGCATATTGTTCGTTCCGCGAGTGAATTTCGTTCCGACGTCCTCTCGAATCGTCGCTCAATCGGTCTTTTCAGGGTGGAATTCGCCTGGTGTGCAATTTCAAACTAATCCCGTCGCGTTTTCGGAACGCTCATCTCGCCTAATCAGATTAGCCCGGTTTACTGCGGGGGCCTCGGTGTTCGCGTTTTCCTTCGGAAGAGTTCCACCCAGTATATTGGTTTCACCCCGATACACCGAACGAAATTGAACGAGGATTATTAATTGCCTGTTATCTACCTGTTTCTTCTTATAATTAGTCCGCGACTTTGGGTCTGAGCAAGTTAGACGAGACGGGACGTCCTTAATGATCGAACGCGCATATATCTGTTCGTGTTATCCTTGCTTCGGTTAGGCTAGGGTAGCGTTTCTCAAAGTAGGGTCTCGGTGATCAACAAACATGTTTGCGGAGGATCGAGGGCTCTGAAAACAAAAATATTGGAATAAGAAAAATTCTTGTATTATGTTTTTGTCGAGAGTGTTCTCCGATCTAGAAAATAAGTTTTAAGGTGTCCCGTACAAGTATTTATTTTAGTACGTAGTAAATATTAATCTGTTAACACATTTATTATAAAATAATGAAATATTTTTGCATTGTAAGGTTACGTAAATTACTAAGCTTCGTAAATGTAATTTAGAGTTTTCGATAACTTTCGATAAAAATTGAGATTGGCGACTATCGTAAAAAAAGACGACAGTCTTTTCGTCCAGCTAAATTATCGAATCGAAGAAACACAAACATTAATTCGTCGCAAGTATCCCTAACGCGAATCGATGCAAAAGGGGCAACAGTGCGCTATGCAGAGACCGTAATCCGTGGCTGTCAGGATGTCGACGGTTTGGATATCGATCTTACAATTAGTGGTAACTAGCAGCCATAGATGTGTCGTCACGCATACTTGACGCAAGGATCGCGCCTGTACGGAGAGATTGCAAGTTGCAGACGAATTGGATTAGCTGTACCGTCCCCTCGTCACGCGAATTGTCATTATTGGCTTACAATTAACCGATCGCGTCCACGGAGTCGCGTGATAATGGTCGCGAGACACGAACATGGAATCACTGTACTGAGAGTTTAAAAGTAGGGATCTCTGGAGGGGATCAGGCGAAACGAGCGATCCAACTTACGGTACACGCAACGCGATTTCGACTCCCGGCTCGAGCGAACTGTTCGTTCGATGAAAAATCGTGGGTCGACTCAATGAAACAGTTTAATCGACGGGAAGTCGATAGTATGCGCCTAGCCTTGGATCCGTACGTATTCGGGTCATTCGGTTGGCCGTTTTCTCGCTTCGACCGGACCCAGTCGAAGCATCGTAGGGCTCGAGAAGGTGTACCAGCGGTATCTTTCGCTTCCTGTGCACTCCTCCTTTATCCCTTTCGCCTCGTTCGCTTCCTATCTTTGCCGCTCTTTCTTTCCCCCTTGGACGATCCACGGTCCCTCCGTCCCGTTCTATCCATTCCTCGTGAGATTTATTCGCGACCCTGCCGAGCGGATATCTACGAGCAAAGGAAGTCCTTTATTTCTGCGGCACGACGAGTCGTGCGCACGTGAATGCGGCTTTAACGTCCCTGTGGGACGCGTTAGTGTTCCTGGAGAAGGCGCGCACACCATCGTCCATCGCAAGCAGTCCGGTTTCTTTCATCCTTCGTGGTTTCTCCTTGATTTTCGTATTCGCGATGGAATTAAATATGCTCGTTTTAATTGATATCCCTCCTTTCGGCGGGGAAACGCTTGGAAAATTTACTTTCAAAGAAAATAGTAAGAATCACCAAAAATTTGATTGCTATCCAGCAAACATTTTTCTACCTATACATTGGGGGAAAGGATACTTTTGTTACATTATTCGTACAACCTTTTTGTTAGGTACGGTTCGAGTTATTTTAAGTGAAAACTTTCGGTGTCGAGAAATTTACATTATTTTCTATTTTTACGTTCACCTTTCATTTTTACTATTTAACTAAACGGAGACAATCCTTGGCGTGGTCCCCTTGTAACCTTAATGTTCCAATGTGGCCCGTGCGACTAATAAATTCCGAAGCCCCGGTATGCACGGTGAATTGCGTAACTTGTCTACCTTGAGTACGAAAATTTATATCGACGGAATGTACCACTCCAAACAGACACCTGGGAAATTGCTAGTACTCGTTCGGAACGTTATATTCTGCCAATGTAGATTTTCGTATTTAAGGTCTTGTTACAGTTGATTGAGCTTCTTTCGATGTCTGCTGAATTGTAAGCGGACGAACGTTGCAGAATTTTGCGTAAAAAGGATTTGGATGATTTGAATCTACTGGCGTGATAGGTACGATAGTAAAAAAATTGAACCATTCGAACGTAGTTATATCGAGAACGTTTCCTTTATGACTTTACTCGTATTCGTAAATACGCCGCGCTATTAAAATCCGTTTAATTGGAAATCAATCGCGCGCTTCGAATATCGAATACCGATGTTTCCAATAATTCTTGAGCCCCCGTACGAAAAGATCGTGCATATTTTCGAGCGAAGAATTCCTTTCCTTCAGCCAGTACCACCTTCTCTACATAATAATAATCGACAAATAGTAATTACATTATTTACGACAACGTTAAGTTTAAACAGCCACAAAATTTTGCCCGCTATTTTCGTACCAGATGGCGAGTATGCTTGGAAATAAAAAATAAAAACGATAGGCGGTACCACGGATAATTTACGGGGTCCTTTGTACAACGATCCAAATTGTTACTGGACGCGAATATTTCGTTTGACAACATTTTGAAACTCCCTGCAATTCATTCGCTATTGTGCCTGAGCGGATTGCCATGAATGAAGGAAATGCTTTATTCCACTGGCACGACGAGTAGCGTCGCGCACGTATGAATGCGAATTTACCTTCCATTCGTGCTCGTTTGTGCCCCTATACAATGGCGCCACGGAAACTTCTCTTACGCCTTTAATTCCGACTTTGGGGATCATCCTCGTCTTCCGCTTTCGGAGCGTCACTTCCTGTCTACTTTAATCCGTTGTAAACTTCTGGACAGCTACTAATTTCGTACTTAATGCTGACTTTCATATCTGTTGGCGTAAACGGCTGGGACGGCATTCATGGGAACGGTGCTTACATTTCAAGCGTGTCCCTTTTGTGACGAGGAGTCAGGAAAATGTTGAGAAATTAAATGAGAGCGATCTCTTATTTTCGCGAAGGCAATTCCTTTCGGTACAAGAGCAAGTTTGTTTTCGGTATACATTAATTATGTTTACCAACCATTTTAAGTGTATTTCTTTTGCGAAATCCCCTTTTTTAAGAGTTCCTTAACGCGTCGACTGTCAGAAATCAAATTGTCCGCGAAAACGATGCTTTGTTTTTAGAAAGCTGGAAACTAGTGTATCCACAATTTGTCATAGAATTTATTTTTAGAGCCTTCTAATCTTAAGAATTAATTTGTTTAGCTCTTTAGTGAAGATTCTTTGAAAGAGTCCATCGACTTCCGCGCGTTTATAAAGTGGCGTTTAAAGTCAGTTTTTTATTTCCAAAGGTGACTTTGCCTTTATAAAATTGCGCCTTATTTTATTACAAAAAGAATCCTATCTAGATTTACTTTCTTTAACATGTAATCTTGAGAGATAATTTTCGCAGATTTTAGCATATATCAGAGACGTAGCAGTCAATGTGTCAATGATAAATATTCCGTAAGTGCAGAATTTGTCTAAAAAATATAATATAATTTTAAACAACTGATCGTCTTTAACGTTACAATATCATAGCAACGTACAATTTCCATTTTCTACGACTCGTCGCGAAGTTATCCGTGTTCTACGCGAGAGTAAATATATGCAGTGTATTTGCTATATTGCACAGACGCTAGGGAACGGATGATTAAGCTCATTCGAAACTAATGAGAAACAAAATTTGAATATCCGACGCAAAAAGACGTTTACGTTTCGTGCGACCGACGATGCATGCGCTGCAGCATTAGTATTAATTATATTCATTATTGCACGTTGGTAGACCCAGTGTTCGAAATTAATTCTCAGATTTCGTTATTCCGCTGTAATTGTTCTTTCTAGCGCGTGTAATGTCGTTACACGTGAAAACGCATACAACAGATTCGAAACGGGCACGTAAAATGTGCGATTTAATCGGTAATCGTACCATAAATTCTCGCGTTTACGTTAAATTAGTTTTTTGATACGATTACCTTACTAAAATAATAATTCAAATTACAACAATGGTTAAAAATATTATCGAAATTTTAAGACGATTTAAAATATTTTCGTAACGTTGCTAAAAATCGTTGGAATTTCCTCCGTTTTTCGGTACCACTTTTTTTTTTATCGTTCGACGCATAGAAACAGGAAAAAGCGCAGTAATTTCAGGAAAGGAGTTGACCTAGTTAGGAACAGAAAGACACGTGTATATTTCAGCCCGTGGCAGTAGCGTATCCTGCGGAATTAATGAACTAACTAGCGAGCACAATGGACGCCAGAATGCAGAGTATTTGCTCGCTTATGATGCTAATGTCGCCTCTTTACTTTGCATGACAATTACCTTGCGTAACTCCAACCCCCCATGGGGGTGCTGTACTGCTCGTTCCATATCTCGGCCTGCCTACGTTCCTATCTTGGCTACCATTTCTCGTCTCGACCCTCGGGCTTCCTCGGTGCATTAAGTTTTACAGTACGTGCATCATGGACCCGATTTTTTCTTCCTTTAATTGTTCTTGTCATCTTGATATTGTTCCCAGCGACGTCGAGCGTCGGAGTCGGGCAACTTTTTATTTCTGAACAACGAATACGAATCGTTCGCTCAATCTCTGGCTCAAAATTACAGGAGACAAATACATTAGTGTGCTTTCGAACGTATCGATTTGATACTATATTAATAGGGGGTTAATAATTATATGGATCAAACAATATTCTCGTAAATGTAATTTTTGCAACGTTGCACCGGAAATATGTAATCTTGTTTTGAAAAAATCGAGGACTTTGATATGTTGAAAAATCGATTGCATTTGTTTCTATGGACTACAGTGGGCAAGTAATTTAGGCATCTCACCCTTGCTGGAGATCAAATCCAGTAAATTCTATATAGATTGAAAATAGTTATATTTAGTAGGTCAGTGACTTTATCGTTACATTACACCAATCTATTTGCGCTGAGAATTAAACGATCCATTTGAAACATTGAAGCGTCGCGAAATTATTAGTCGTTGCTTTCAATAGATATTGTATGCACGTCGATATTTATACGACTGGCATTAATTTGAATTTATAAACGCGTAGTTTGATGCGTTTCATCGACGGCGGTGCAGCATTGGGAATTTAATATTCCGATTTTTGAACGATCGGAATTAATTATCGACGAAGTAAGAATGCAATGGGAATTAAATATGAATAAGGTCGATTTCTGCGTTAGTAATCCAAACCCTTTTTAATTCGTCTAAAATTAAATCGCCAGAATTCTCTGAAGATATCGAAGGCATTTTTAGCCTGGTTGGAAATATCATTGCACGTTTGATAGAAACTATTTAAAAAGTGTCTGTTGAATACTCAATCTTAAAACCCCAAGCATCGAAAAATCGATTTTCCCAATCCGTCACGGTGGTTTCTCCCCTTAAGACGAGCTATGAATTTTAGATTTCAGTTTTTTTACATTTGTCCATTGCTCGTCACACCGTGCGACGTCAAGGCGATTTTCACGGGCGCAAAGGTTAAACCGGGAGGCGTCGTTTGACCGGAAGCGAAAAAAGTAATTTCTGAAATCTCTGTTCGCGCGTCTCGGGACGCGTCGGCGCGGCCGAAGGATTCGAAAAGTCGTAGAAGCGGGTCTCGCAGCACGGCGTGCCGGAACTAATTGCGAACGAGCCTCGGAGCAGCGCGGAGAGAGAGCAGATGGAGTCTGAAAGGAACTGGGTCGTTAGCCCGAGTTTAATGATGCCGAAGGACGAGAGCCAGGGGTATCCTGCGAAGGACGAATCGTCGAGTGTCCTTTTATCCCGACGAACGACCTCCGAACGAATCGATAATCCGGCCCGATATATCCCTGGGCCGGGGTGGAGCGGAACAAAGAACGAAACAAGGGAGGAAAGACGAGGAACGACGACGGAAAGGGAAAGGAGAAGCGAGCAGACGATCGGTTGGTACCGACGACGAAGAGAATTCGATATCGTTCGATCGTTAAACTCGACTAGAGCCATTCGCGAGAGACAGAGAGAGAGTGGGGGGTGGGGGGTGGGGTGCTACCCCGGGAGATTCGATCGGCGAGCATAACTCGTGATTCGACGTTTTGCTCCTCTACGGTCTTGCGATACTCGAGATTAAGCAGCCTTTCGCGAATAGAGAGCGCAAACGATTTTTTGTAAATCGATCATCCTGTCCGGTCGCGCCAGCAGGTCCCGGAGTGCTGAAAGACTCGCGGCCGCCGCGCCGTCAGCGCCCCGAGCGTCGAATTCCTTCTTTTATTTCACGGTGAAATTGTAAAATCCGGTTGCATCGGGAAGATGGCAAATTCGATACGGTCGTCCGTGCTACGTGTAATCGATGGACTCGGCTTAAACCTGGGCGTCTTTAACCCTTTCCCCCCGGACCGATGCACACGGTTGTCCAACCGCGACACGTTTCGCGCATGGTAATTATCGAGTCTTCGTTATTTGTTTAACTAACGTCTCCAAACACAATTTTCTACGCAATTAAATAATAATACGCAAATCTTTATTTTATTCGAACGTGGCGAACAGTGAAGTTAGAAGACAATTTCATTGTGGACGCCATTTTATGAAGGCGCGAACAGTCGATGGACTAGGTTTAAAGATGACGCTTTTAATTCTTAACCCTCTATGAGTCGAATTATTTACTTTAATAGAAACTTGCAATTTAGGTTGATGGCTCTGTCAAACATCATCAATATTGTTATTAATTATCTCAGGGATAGTATATAATTAAGACGTGTACGTCATCTTGTGAAAAAACTAAAATTATTTGGTAAAATGTCGATATATGTGACTTGAAAGTTACATGGGCCCATACAGGGTTAATCTATCGCGACACTCTTCATGTAGCTTTTCTTCATAGATGGTATTATCGAGTCTCTAACATACAAATCATTATTTTATTCGAACGTAACGAACAGTAAAGTTATTAAGCAAGGGTTAATCAAGATTGGATATTAAAGAAAATAAATCTATGGCTCCTGAAGGCCGTGAAGATAAGTTGTACGATAAATTGTAGGCATTCTATTTCCCAATTCTCTAGAAGCAAAGTTTATAGTTAAAAGCAAAGAACCAGGTTCGATCGCTGGGGCAGGAGAAGGGTTAAGCCCAAGTGCAAGGTCGGGACACGTTGCGTGTCGCTGGCCCCCGGGAGCCAGCGTACCGATTAATGCGACCTTGTTGATTCGTGTAATGGATCCGCTCGACTTGATTCAAGGATGATCGGTCCGCGGATCGCGATCTATCTTGTTGATGTTCATTAACGAAGCGGACCGTCCCGACGACGCTCCGCGCTCTGGTATTGAACGAACGTTTCGAACTTGACGCTGGATGATCGTTAGCTCTCCTTGCGTTTAATTAATTAATTTATTTTGATAATTAACGAGTCGATATCAAATTTTTTTGAGCGACTACTAATAACACGTAATAAATTAAATTGGACGGATCGAAACAAGCGTGTACGATATTACGTACATAATCGAGTAATCTTAATTTCAAGGAGGCCGTAATAAATATTTAATCGTAATTGTTCGCTGAATTATTGGTAGAGGGGAATAATACGATTAATTGGATCGTGAGACCTGTTTATAAATACTGCAATAACAATTTGCTGTGTTTTTCTCTTTTCTTCTCGTCAGAAAAACTCTTCGTGTTGCACCTTGCGTCGATCTAAAGAAGTATTGGTAAACTGAAACGTCGTTGAGGATATGTTTTATCTATTTTAATATTCTCATCAAGTAGAAAAGAGTAATAATTAATCGAGTCGAGAAACGTGAAACGATTATACCAGTGTGACTCTGCTAATTCGTGCGAAACACCTGTCAGGAAACGTGTATCTTTATCGAAGGATTTTTAAACTAATGAGATTGTCACGCGTGACATAAGTGAGAAGTCAAGGAATAGCAATTACGTGGCGAGGTTAAATTTCTTGCAAACGTGTTCGAGGAAGACTTTGATAGATTACGTATCGAACGCCGATCTCTAATCTGACAGGTTCGTCATCCAATTTTAAAGCTTCGAATTTGCACGATCACTTTTCGATCATTCTTCGTTAATATTTCGTTTCTTCGGAGTCTTCGCGTTCGCAAGACTAAGTCGACGCTAAAAATACATCGTGCGCCTCCGCTTGACACCGATATAACTAGATTAGAAATGAACGTAAATTTACTACGTCGACGGAATAATAGATTTTTCGAAAATCCTTAGCTTTCTTTCATGCATATTAAAGGACTCGGGACTCTCCGAATAAAATCCGAGAGAAAGCAATGCGCTAAGTGCCCGAATTACGCGTGGCCGCATTTGCATATAACGCTGTTCTTTCGCATAATTATGCCGTAATTATACCGCACAGAAAATTAATTTGCACCGTTATTAGGAGAGAACACAACGAACCACTTTATCGTGTTATTAAGTTCAACGTTTTTAAATAAACGATCTTCGCCCTTCTGACGCTCTGACACGAGTATACTATATACATACAAATATATAAACTTTATATTTGCAGAACGTTTATTACATGGTGAGGCATATTTACTACCTCTATTAATGGAGATTTCGTTAAAAAGTTATTAACGTTTAAAGTTCCGCCCATACTGAATTTTTTTCTAGAAAGTGGGTAGGATTTCAGGGATATGTCTATTCACCAAAAATGCTTATAATTGACCCCTGCAACCAAAAATAATTCTTCCAGAACGATTTGAAATTTTTGAATTTAATTGTTAATAACTTTTTAACGGGGCCTCCATCAAGAAATTGGTATTCTTGATTTTCGTATTATTTTGGCCTCCAGAATCCCCCATTAAAATTTTTCCCAGGGTTGGCCGAACACCCTGTATATTAAAATCAACGTTCAATGTGAATTTTTACATTCACGAGATGTTCATAAAATGAATCTATTCATTCTCGTGATCACTCCTTGTACGAACAAATTTAAGCAAACTTAAATACTATACGTTTGAAAAATTGTTTGTAATTAAATCGTACGTTAAGGGATTAATTTCAACTCATTCTGTGAAGTCACGCTAGTTTAGTACTTACGATGTTGAAAAGCCTCGAAGCCAATAAGTCTGTTAAAAAAATTGAAGAATGAATACTTACCTTTATTGTGTTTTTATGAATTTTGAACCGTTAACCGCGCAGAAGATAAACGAAAATGATTGAGCGGTTAATATCGCTGATATTCTTTCACGGAATTTCTAACCGAGAGTTTGTTCGCTCGCAGGCCCGATTTATGGTTTCTCTCAAGGTTTTTCGATGAGATTACGCACGCTCCGGCGAAAGGTTTCGTAATCGATATAACGCGGTTGTACCGCGCACCTCGACATCATCAACTTTTTCAATCACGTTAAACCGGTGTTTGAACTCTTGCAAGCACCTTCGCGTTTCCGATAAATTTGCAATCAATCAGTAACCCTTTCTCGGTTAGTCGATCGTTTACACGTACGACTCGATGTTAGGCGTTTACGATGAACTACGAACGTCACGAAATATTTTATATCGCGTTACGAGACAAGTTTTCGAACGTCATTTCTACCAAATGATGCCATAAGTGTTTTTCTCAAATTAACTTTTAATTGTCAGTTGCGTAAAATATTACAGTTGCTGGAACGAGTATATAAATTTGTTTGTTGTTTTACTAAATGCTTACAGTAAAACGTATGACGCTTGTTATTACTAACAGTTTAATTTGAATTCACTTATAGAGAGATACGTTAACAGAAATGTAGTTTTATAAATATTCATGACTTTCGTAACGTTTCTGTGAAATTACACGATATTGAGCGCATCCTTCTAAAAGTGAACGTCACACTTGCACAAGAAATCTTTATTTCTGAGGTTAAATCGATTAATATGGGACGCGTTGTATTGCCAATCGGCCACTCGAATCATTCTGCGTTTATCTACCAATAAAACGTTTAATTTCTCATTCAGTACCCTTGACTCGAATCAATTTGGGCCATTTCAAGGGGATACCATTAGGCGTCTAATCCTTCGCATGCTTTGTTAATCACTAGCCTCTATGTTCGATTTTATTTCTTTTATTGGCATTCGATCCAAACTGCAAGGATCAAATGGGTCGAGGAAATAGTCAAACGATAAGAATTCAGAGAAGCACGTGAGAATTAAATGTAAATAGGAAACAATTACTATTAAAAGTATCGTTAGTCCAGTGCGTGTAAACATCCACCAGTAAAAGTATCATTAAAACAGCGTGAATATACTTTTACTGGCGAAAGTAGTAAGCGCATACGTTTGACCAAGTTCACACTCCGACTGTAACATATACATATATTTCAAGCTATTAGCGTAGAAAGCAACAACTATTATAAATACCGACAAATTGGGCCAATCTTTTCCAATGTATCTATCTTCTCAGCAAACTAGCTAAATATTTTTATTTTTATTCTATTTACTCGAAGATCTTGCTCTCCATATTAAAAGTAATTGCATTACAATACAACTTAACCCTTAACTTGTAATCTTAACTTCTAAGAAAGAATAAAACAACGAGCTGCATGTTTAAACAAATTTATTGAATGTACGTACATAGAAGAGAAGTTAATTTAAAAAATCACACCAGGGTTGCCACGATTTATGGGTTTAATAAATTAAGAGTATTAATATTTATCTTTCCATTCGCGTCCCATTATCAGTCTTAGATAATTATGTCCAGAAGAATAATTTGATTTATAGGAGATTGAGCATCGTGGAGACCTAATTACAAATCCATACTCGAAGTATAGAATATGTACCGCGGGTACGGGTACGTGAAACGTATAATTCAAGGTTAGTTTGCGCCACCTGAAAACCAAGGATACGGTCTTCGTTGTTTTTCCAATTCGTACAGCAGATTTGTGTACCGTAATAGCAAATTTAATTTACCATGCACGCGCTAGCTGCACGATCAGCATGCCATGGAACTCGGCCGCATGCCGTTCCCTTTTCTATTCAGCTACGAATCGATTTGTCTCGTATCTGTCCAGTGGCATGTTAGATCTGGCTAATTAGGAATAACGAACGCGGGGCTAACTAACGGTTAGATTCACACGCGTCCCACGCGCCTCGACGCGCTTTTCAATCGAGTGGCTCTTTCTCTAATTGTTTAACACCGCGTCGTGCCGCTAACGAGCCTCGCATACGACGAATAAGTCGCGTTACTCGCGTCCCCTCTTATTTCCCGGTTACATTTTCATTTTTATCGCTTAATTCCAACCGGTACTCGCTGGAACCTCAAACAAGATCGTTCATCGCGAGCACTGGCTATCTTTCGCGCGGGAAACACTAGTACCTCGTACGTTGCTCGAAAATCGGCCTCGCTAGATGATTTTCGACGCGACGGAGTGACGTAGACGATCTCGAATCGAATCTGATCACCTTGAAATGCTTAATTTTACAACATATTTATAAAAATCCAAATTTTTGCGAGTAACTTGAAAATAGTTTCACTCATTTCGTGTTTGTACTCATTTCCAATGGGAAAAATTCTCTAATTTATTAAGAATACATGTGTGAATCAGGTCATTTTTCGAGAGACATCGGAACGTGTAAATTCTTTTTCCAGGTAATCGTTAAACATTAGTCGGTGTAGTTGGTTTCCAGGCACTGTGGAGTTCGAGGAACCATGTTACATTATCCGCGAGATAAGGTCGCGTAATTATTTCACGGAACGTCGTAGTTTTGGGGTCATATGTACGCGCGAGCGAACATGGTCTCTATTGTTCCGCCGTGGCCGCCGATTTTAATTTGATCTTGTTTTCAAGAACGAATGAAAACAACGGCACAAAGCGACGTAATTTCATCTCATGATAACGGTGCCATTAAAACAAGCATCTTCTAATTACCGCATTGTGCGCTTGTGTAAATGAAACCGAGTGCCCCGACGTATCATAAATAAGGTATATTGTCTCTCGTGCACACGGTTTTTAGTAAATTGTAACGTCCAATTTGAAATTGTCAGACACAAGAATGTTTGTAATTACGATCGTAGGAACGGTTCGAATACGACGAGCTTTTTAATTGCGTTTCGATTTTGCGCTGCTCGATTAATACCTCTCGACGAAATAAGAACTTTCATCTCTGTTCTCTTTGAAACATATAACACGAAAACTTCCGTTTTAAGAGTTCCATAACTGTTTCAACCACTGAACAAAACAAAATTCGTTGTTTTTTGTTTGCAGTCAATATCGACGAATAAGATAATCTTTGTTTTAAAGATATCTTTTAAACACAGTATTATGGTAAATGCCTGGAAAATGTCTCGATAAAGGCTAATACGGTCCCGAATACTTTCATGCAAAGTGTTGTTCCGTGTCGCTCTGCACGCTTTTATATCAATCGCCGATTTGTATTGAACCCCCTTGTGTACCGGCGTTATTCTTTCGTTTCGTTCACAGCTGAATGAATTTAAAAATCTCACCGTGGCGAAGGCGCCAGTCAATTTATCGTTCGCCGTTCCAAGAATTTACTGCGTTTCAGTGCCTCTCGATTGTCACGAAATGAACCAGCTACAACGTTCCACGTCGCATAACCGACTGCATACCGCAACGTATGATTCGTCGCGAATGGTCGAACCCGGTATTATGTAAGGTTCTCCATAATGGCTCGGATAGGCACGGCTCACCTTGAACGGTGCATGCTTCCAAAGGGTTTAAGGGTCAAACGCTTCTTCTGCGAGATTACGAGCGCGACGGGGCCGTGCCCCCTTTGGTTATAATTTAGAGACCCGTCCGACGACGACAATCACCGATCCATTTTCTTTCATTACGCTCCCTTTCATTATGATCCATTTCGCGTCATTACGGTATCCTTTATTTCGCTGTTGAAAATTACCCGCGAGATTTGTCGCTGAGCGTTTATCCCTTCGAGAACGTCGTGCTTTCGACGAAGGGCGTCCGGTGATTGTTTTCCAGAGACTGGCGATTTTTTTCATTCTCAGAACGTACTTTTTATTTTACCAAATTGGTTCTAACGTTTAAACCGAATAGTCGCGCTTCAGCCTTAATGATCGAATTTAAGTCAAGACTGTTCCCCTTCGACCTTTAATTAAGCCACAATTCCCATTTTTACGCGTTACTGCTTTATAGGAACGGAAAACATATCTGGAATATTTATGGGGATAACTTTGAAGTCAAATTCAAAAACACGGATGAAATTTTGTTCGATTGCTCTGTGTTCAAACTGAAAGTACGGATCACTTAATTCGCAGAAATATTAAAATATAATTTTACTCGATGTTTGAAGTTTTTAGTCCGCGTGTAGGATAGATATTTTTGAAACTGCGTTGATCGGTTTATTTTCCGGAGACCGTATTAAATCAAAACGCGTAAAAAAGGACCGTGTAAAATGAGAATCGATCGTGTACCATAAATCGAGCGTCGATTTGATCGCGGTGACTAAGTAAATTGTACCTGTTAATTTATCGCTCGATCTACATTCAGGCTTTTATATCGCGACCTTCGGATATCGATGAATCGAGTACGGAAAGTATTGGTTGACAATAGGTATTCACAGGTTTATTTGCACCGAACGAAGGAACACTTGTTAAACGCGGACTGGTTGCGAATACCGTCCCGATGCGTTAATTGTTTTAAACTTGAAACGTCAATTTACCTTCGGATAGAATTAACGACTGTGCAATAAGTGAAAGAAATGATACGCAATTGTGCGAGGAATTAGCACGTCAGACTTGCGAATTATGGCAATTTGAAGTGTAAACAACACGATATCGATATTTACTGTTCTCGCCGGTGTACTGCAAATAACAATATTATGGAACGGAAGAAAACGTTAATAGTATGTTGATTCGAAATTATTAGTCTTGCAATCAACGATCTTGCTGGAACAACAAAAACACCGATGCTTCGTCACGAGGAAATGATTAATACCATTTCAGCGATGCTTCTCGTGAAACTGTTTAACGTCGGTTTAATATAAGCCGGTTTGCAATTCTGATAAGCTTCGCGAACCTGATGATGCCTCATTGTCAGATGCAATGCAATACGATTAACAGTATAATCATTCGTTCTATCGTGGATTTATTTTACCTTTAAAATACTAAACGTTACTTAAGGATATCCGTTATCGTGGAAATTGTAAATAATCGTCGGTTCGATCCTAAAATTATGCAAACGTAGCTGCCAATATCATTCATAGGCCGTAACGAGGTAAACTGTGATGTTTGCGTTATGTTTTGCACGAATTTGATGCAATACACACGACCAATTCGAAAGCTAATATCGATAACCCAAACTTTTCGTTTATGCTGATATCTTTTGTAACATTAATTGTTTTTATTTCAAATTTTATCTGATAAGGATTTCGATTATCGACGTGTATAATTATGATTATGCTTATAATTAAATTTCATTAAAATCGGTGAGGGCCACCTGGGACTTGTTAGATGATAATATGTATGTCTTTCGAAAAGTATAGTATCTTGGTAGGAGTAGGTCAAAAATGTTTTTGAAAATATCTACTATATTTATTTCTCAATTTTCTGTACGATGTAATTGCTTACGTTACTCGAATCATTCGTATCCACGTAATAAACAGTTTAAACCAGTTTTCGAGACTCCATTATTGTTAAGCACGCGTAAATCACTTAAACGCAGCTCTGTTGTAGTAACATACAGCAGAGCAAGTGTATCAGTGGTCATAAACACGGGCCACACCAGTGTCGAACGAATTTACAACTCATTGTATCAACGACCAACAGAGTCTTTAAGTAAAATATGGTAATGACATTTGATGTATCATTGCATTATAAGATACATTAAACGTCATTACTACATTTTACTTAAAGACTCTGTTGATCGTTGATACAACGAGTTGCAAATTATGCAGTAATGACATTTGATGTATTATTGCATTATAAGATACATTAAATGTCATTACTATACATATAAATGTACTTGCGAACCCTGCGTTCGCTCAAACTTGTTACATGATCCAAAGTCACATCCCAGTGGGATTTATGTCGAGCGTGGTACAGTTATTTCTGCTTTCGAGTGACAAAACCATGTTTCTAACCGTGTTCTTCTATTTTGTTGCAGGTACGTATACTCCAACTCGTACGGTTTAAACAATTCTCGCTGAATAATACGAGGTAAGTGTTTCTGTCATTATTGTATATGGAAGGGACGGTCGCTTGTTAATGAGTGAAGTTGGAAGGGAATGTAACTTAGTAGTTACCGTGCTTGTAATGGTGGTAGACCATGTAAATGGAGCTCTTTCTCATTGGAGTCGTTACCTTGATTATTGTATGAGCCTTGATCGTTGCAGGTTCTACTGCATATGCAAAATTATGCATATTGTAACGCATTCTACATATTCTGGATATTCCGAAGTCATTTCGTAGGGATTTATGCGACACATATAGGATATATGTATCGAAATTCATGCACAATGAAATATATTCAACAAAAAGTAATATATAATCCTCGAATCGGGGACCCGTTTTAAATTTTACGTGTCGCAGATTTATTTACAAAGTATTAATATCTCGTATCGATTCTTCGTACGCGAGTTAGATTTTTAAAGTTGCTCCGTCGTATGGGTGACAATTTAATTTGTATTTGAAAAATTTGTGCTTAGACAGAGAATAGAATAGAAAATAATAAGTAAAAATCCAATAATCTTTCTATGTTCCACATTCAGATAATAGTATTATCCATTTATTTGCATCTGTTTGATTACATATATCGAGTCTACTTTTCTTTTATATTTTTGCATATACTGATAGGCCTAAGTTTCAGTTCTCTAGACTTCACTCTGACCATTTTTTTCTGTTATTTATATTTTTCTAATACCAAACCTAATTCGAAATATTTCCCCAGTTACGTGTTCGATTCTCGCTATCGGAGCTTTTATCTTTCCGCCCTTCGACCGTCGATATTTCAAAAACAGTGTCGTACGTAACCCACGAGCTTCCATTATCGTCGTCCCGAATCTTCGATCAACGGTACCTTGAAACTTCCCACATGATGTACCCAGACTGAGAGGGGGAGGGTGGAGGGGGAGAAGCCCCTAGGATATAACTCAAAACTTCAATCACGGACATGTCGGGGCCTAAAAATCGAACTCGAACGCCACGACCGTACTCCAGAAACTGTGTTACCGTCCCGATCACGATCTCCGATCGTAAAGCTGTCAACGACAGCGTCGCGGACGCGGAACAAAAGCCACTTCTCTCTCGTTCGCGGGGACGAAAGCTCATGTAAATGAATAACACAGATCGAACCGCGCGCGATGACCCGCGCGCGTATGAAACGTGTGCATTGTCCCTGAGAATTGGGACGCGGATCGGGGATGAAACGATCGAACGAACGCCGGTTTCACTTCGATATATTCATACGGTAAATAGCTTCCTTCTTCTACGGGTCCTCAGGGAGCGCGATCGCTCGCGAGTCAATCAAATCTCGGTGAAAGCGCACGATCCTTGTTTATTAATACACGTGTGACGGCACGTTTGCGTCCGCGAAACGAGTTAATGGGGGCAATTTCGAGACCAGGAACATTCCGAAGATAAGAGAGATTGTCGCCAGGTAACGAGCGAGATAAGACGTTCGTTTCGGCACATTAAACATTTTTCTTCAATGTCTTTCTCAGGGATTCTCAATTTTCCCACAATTTCTATTCTACTTTAAGTGTTATCTATTCGTAAACTGATAGAGGCGTATCACAGTGTTGAATATAATCTTGGATCGCTTGAGTCGACGTTTTGACAACTGCTGTGATCTTGCGTGAAAAACAGGAACGTTCAAACCGTGCACAGTCCTCTGTTTGCCTACCTGAAGCACACTCGTAAGCGGCTCTCCTAACGAGAAGAGGAAATGGGCTGTTTCGTGTCGCGATCGCGTTTGAGCGGGCTTGGCAGAATTTGAGTCAAGGCTGCGAATATTTTATCGCCACGGTCCGTGTCGTTTCGTCGCGATTAGGCGAGGCTCGAACGAAACTCTCGTCAATCATTTCTGATACAACGGTTACTTTCTTACCTTCAAAGTTTCTGTTCGAAGAAAACTTCTTCGAACATTCACTTTATATTATATTCACAAAATATAGAAAAGTTCCTTTAACTGGACAATAGTAAACATCTAAGTTAAATTGTTCGACTAGTCTCGGTCCTGGACGCGATTACAGTAATGATTCTTAAAATGAACACGTGATTCGTAAGTCGAACATTTCTATCTCTCAAAACTGAGGGGGAACACGAAAGACGACATGAGTCGAATATCTACCTGGTGTCGAATTTTCGTGTACGATAGATGAACTTTCCAACCCTTGAAGCAACGTTCATTTTAAGAATCATTGCCGTACAGTCGTGCTCTGCGTTTCTGCAAAGATGTTTATCGCGTCGATTCGTCGATAATATCATCGTTCTTGCGATTCCACGAAGTTCTACGTGACAGATTGATTTATGGGGTCGCGGGTTTAGGTTTGCGGCGTTGCTCTCGCGGAGTAATTAAATCGCACTTTTTCGCCTCGGCCTCGCGAATTTTGCGAGCTCGTAAAAGGCACTCCGCCGTGCCGTATCAGACTGTTCGTGCTCTATTCATCATTGCGTTTCATAATGCTAATTAAATTTAATTAACAGCAGCCTCCCGCGCGCAGCTTGCCGTTCAATTCGACGTTTCTGGCGGCGCGTTGGAATTCGAAGGGTCACGGAGGACCCACGAATCGACCTCGAAGCTACGCACGGCGATAGGAAATCTTGAAAAACTGGCTGAAAGTGTTGCTTTGAACTTGAAAATTCGATAGGAAATATGAAACGTTGGACAATTGAAAAAAAACTCCTAATCAAGAACACGTGAAAACAAAGGAGTTAGTAAAGAATTTTTTTCTCGAAGGTACGTAGGATTTCGGGGGTATCTGTATTCACAAAAAATGATTGTAATTCGCTCCCGTAACCAAAAATAATTTTTCCAGAACGATTTGAAATTTTTTCTTTCCAGGGTAACCAGACAGTTATGGTCAGACATTATATTTTCAGTAATGAATTTTTTTCTCGGAAATGGTTAGGATTTCGAGGGAATGTCTATTGACCAAAAATAATTGTAATAGACCCCTACGGTCGAAAATAATTTTTCCAGAGTGATTTGAAACTTTTTAATTTCGCTGAAAAATTTTCCAGTCGGTATTCTTGATTTTTAGTGGTGGCCGATCACCCAGTATAATATAGAAATACGAATAGAACAAAATAGATATAGATTAAGAAACCTATTATTATCATCGTTAATATCGAAGCATTCCTAGATTGTCTTTGGTTCAAGCATTTTTGGATTTAAAATTCTAATCTTTGCTTTCGTACTATTTTGGCACTTTGTTCCGTTTCACCGGCGCGCGAAGAGAAACGTCGCGTTCGAATTGTACGTGAAACGAAACGCGATTCTACAGTCTTGGCTCTCGAGATAAGCAGATCGAATGGCACGATTTTAATCGTCCGGCGAACCATATCTCGCGGACTTTGTAACGGAAACCGTCGAATAAAAAGGAAAATACTTGAGTTACAACGATCCGGGCGAGGTAACTTTCGCAGTTTAATATTTGACTTCTTCTTTCCAGACAACTCGCCGCCTTATAAACCCTCCCCCTCGCTAATTACCTCGGGCAAGATAAATCGCAGAAAAAGTTCCCTCTCTGTTTTATTCGTCGGGATTAAATTAGCATAAAATCTGCCACGAGAAGGTTTTGCTGTTTAATCAGCGCGGTACTCGCCCGACGGAGGAGGTGGGAGGATACATGCGCGGGAATTAATAAAATTCTTGAATAAAATATGTAATTTTTTTACGATTACAGACATCGTTATAACTTAGAAAGTAGGCTATTTCTTCGTTATCTTGTTATCTCTAACACAAAGTATACTTAATTTTAACAGATATATTATACAAGATAGTTTTAATAATATAAATGCAGTAGAACGTTGATTATCCAAAATAATCCAAAAACATTTTCGATACCTAATCGATCTCGAGACACAATAGAAATTTTACGATAGGAGAATGTAGAAGTTAATTACTTTCAATGATATTTATCTATTATTTGAAAAAATGCATTCATAGCGAAGGCTGACACAATAACGTAGAGATTAATGGTCTTCAGATAAAGCTACGACTCGCTATTGTTTCTGTGCACCTTTTTCCGTGTTCCATTTCAACGCACTGTCTAATGCATTTTATGGTAATGGAGCGTGTGTCTATTTCCATTTCCGTGTCAGTGGATCCTGTATCCTAACGTTCTATTTAACTTAATCGCTCTTCCTAGCAATCTAAATTTAAAGAGTCTAAAAGTGGAGTACCACGAAGATTCTTTGTTTGTAATGGCGACCTTTATCCAGCTTCCTTTAATTGCTTCTTCTTCGCTAATTTCAAGCATTCGCAGATATCGTAAAATATTTTAACGTTTCATTATTTTTAATTCAGTTTCTCAGTCTTATAGTAGCCTCATTTTACAAAGAGAGGACGATAGAATATTTTTAATAATACGTGTGAAATTTTAGCCGAAGTTACTCGATAGTGTTAAAGGTATAATTAATTATATCTACGTATCCAATGATGTGATGTGAATATACATGGGTGCTTGGTCGTAGAAGCCGCTACGCGACACGTTCCGTGGCTTGTAAATAGGAAATTCAGTGATATTTAACCAGGATTCGATACCTGAATTTCCGATTTACAAGCCATGCAACGTGTCACATCGCTGTAGCGGCTTCTACGACCAGACATCTATATAATTCATGGTACATCGTCAGGTATGTGACGTTAATTAATTATATCTTCGAACCTATCGAGTAACCGAGGCTAACATTTCGCACGTATCGTTAAAAATAGTCAACAGTGTTTCTGGGTAATAAATTAGGGTAATGAACCAAGCATCTTCTTTTGGACTTTATTTTATCGACAAAGATATTTAAAATTTAATAAATCAGTGTCACTCGCGAATGGTTTAGTTTTTTCGTTTCATCGTAATTTTTCTATGAACATAAAAATAGTACTGTTACTTGTGGCACCATAGTCAATGACATCTATTTCGTGACTTAATAAGAGCGAGCACAGTTATGAATAAAAATAAACGAGGCTTCTTTGAAAGTAATGCTAGTACCATTTATAGAAACAAAGTTTGGATACTTTTGAGACAAACCGTGTATGTATTCTCTCATCTCACAAAAGATCGTTAAAATCGAAGTGGAACAGTTAGGATCATCTTCTTGTTACTGGACGCCAGAGTCGGGCAAATTTTATTCACTACTAACGAATACAGATTTCACATTCATTCTTAAACTTACTTCCGTTTGCGTTGCATTCGTAAATTCGTTCGTAAGTTAGAATCCATGAGCGATTCTTTTAAACCGAAGGGACCGAAAGCTAGTTAACGAGCGAATCTAAAGTTTCTATTCGTTAGTCGTGACCAACTGACGGATAACTCGCGACTGTTATCTCTCGTTCGCAATTCGTAATAAATATGTTAAGATACATCTAATGGCTTTTAATAGATTTCAAGTTAATCTACACGACGATAACACTTTCAAGGCGAATCCAACAACACAATATCAATTAAAGTTAGAGATATGGAAAAACTGATTTGAAAGATACATTTTATCAATCAATTGCAAGTTGGACATTTAATCGTTTATCTCAGATTACTTTATTGCACGTATTTAATAAAACGTACAGTATATAGAATACAAAATTTACCAATTTCGATTACGACTTCGTTGAAGGTCTAAATCAGGCGACTTGAAATTACAAGAGGTGTACGAACTTTTGTTTATAGGCGATCGTGCAGCTCGTTTCCCGACTATCGTAACGTTCGACGTCGAGAATTATAAACGCGTCGTGAGCTGGAAAGAGATGGCTATTTGGTCGATAGCCTCTCCCCCTTCTTCTTCGAGCGAGAAATTAATTAAAGCGTCGATTAATTTCATCATCCGCCTTCGCGATACTTTTTTTGCGGTTCAAAGGATCCTCGCGTCCAAACCGGGCACGAAATCGTTGATTAAAGCCTCGTTTGGCTGCCCGAGCATCGAAATTAGTGACGTTCCTGATTAATTATCCCCCGATTTTAATTAGGGTTCGATCCGATTCGATTCGTCTTTATCGTACGCCGCTTTGTTGTTTCACTGACATGGAGACCGACTTTCTTTTGATTCGTAAATGACGTTTGAACTTCGAATTTTTCTGCGAGTAAAGAAACACACTATTTAAAGCAAAACAAGTTATTTGCCTGGCTGGTTCCGAATATCTCATCATCTATGCTCCGATTCCGTGCTGAAGTCTATAAAATCTGTTCCTTTAATCAAAGAAGAAACAATGAACTGCAAGGAGTAGACTGGATCGATGGAGATTCTTCGGAAAGTTTCGTAGAAACCAAGTCACCCCTTACTCTTTGCCTAAATCGACTTAGTTTTTCGTAGAATTTCCTTTTCAGAAAACTTCGCGCTTTCAAGGAAGTTTCTGGCTGGGTACGATTGTGCATTCTCGATAACATTCGCGTCAGTTAGCGTAGCTAGGAACGAAGCGTGCGGCGACACGAGTTGGTTAAAAGTTTCCCTCGCGAGCGAGACGGCTATTTGGCCACCCAAATTGAGCGCCAGGTGCAGAACGCCTGTTTAGTTTGAGGAATTCTCGGCTACGTTCGCATGCGATGCGAATCGGTGTCGGAAGTATAAAGAGTTTGCTGATGAACAGCCGTCGGGCGTGAAGTTTTCGGATCACGGTATCGATTATTGAAGACCGCTAAAGGCTTAGCTGAATTTCATGCTTATGGTCGTTTATGAGGGAACGCCCATAATTCAAACACGATGTTGAGTTAGCGTCCATTGAAAGGTATCTATAGCTCCACCGTGGGTTTCTCGAGTATTGCTTTCCTGACAATTATAAAACATGACAGGGGCGACACAGGGCTATCGATACAAAACTTAAACTTTTAGTTTTCTTCATTTTTCGAAGCATAATTCCAATATTCTATTTGTGTTTGTTTACGTATGTTGACTTTTGGTTTGCTTTACGTCTCAGAAGATTCAGAAGACTTCTATACTTTGAGGATCAATGTTTGACATTTTGTACATAAGTTTGTGTTTTGATTTATTAGAAAATACTTGGTGAAGTGATTTCATTTATAGAATTATTTTTGAAATGTTTTAAACAGAACATTACTTTCCTTAAGGCCTCAGTCACGTATATCTGGCAAATTAGTATTACAAAAAACTTTTCTCGAAACTAGGTCTCGTAAGAAAAAATTACATTGGTACACCTCTCAGGACACCTCGCGACTTATATATTAATATACAGTTATGTTTATATATAGGTATCCCGTTAAATGTATTATAGCACTAATAGGGAATGATTATAAGGAATGTGGAATATAATTTTTTGGCACAGGACCTTGTTTGGAGAAAATTAATTTTACAAATAAACCAAGTGCATTTGACTAATGCTTCCCTTCACGCATCTCAGTATAGATTTATATTACTTCTGGTCGTCCTTGTTTCTTCCTCTTCTTCTTCTTCTTCTTCTTCTTCTGATAAGTAGAAATGACAAATGGCAAACCGTGATCTTGCCTTATAGCCGTACAAGTCGCAGCCGAATATAGAATTAATTTTTTAGGAAACTTTATTCCACATTTTCAATTCATCTTTTTGAGAATAATCAATTGTAACCCCTCTCTTTTTCTATTCTTTCCTCCTGCTACCTCGTTTACTCCTTTCCCCAATACAGCAGGCCGCCACTAAATTATCCTAATAATTTATTTACAGGTTGTAATATTTTAATAAACAGTCCAGTAACGCGTATTGAAAGTACTAAAATTTTTAACGCGCTCAGTTTCGAAGCTGCTCGTATTTTCTGAATAATTGAATCACTGTTGACAGCAGTGAAGCTTCCCTTTTAAAACGGTTTTTGGTTTTTGTCGATCCGACGTTCCGTTTTCGAGATATCGTAATTTATGTAAAAGGTAATTTTTTTTGATTCGACTGTCTCACTGTCCGGCTCGCGTATAATAGCCTATTCACGCGTATTAAAAATAGTAAAACTTTAGACTCATATAGTTTCGAAACTACTAGTGTTTTATCCATTGATGAGCTATCGTTAGCAGCGGTAAACCTTCCTCTTTAAAATGGTTTTTGGTTTTTGGCGATCCGACTTTCCGTTTTCGAGATATCGTAATTTATGTAAAAGGTAATTTTTTTAATTCGACTATCTCTGTCTCCGTCTAACGCGTCGCGTCGTACCTCTTTGTCTCTTACGCGAGTCACGTAGTGCGTACTACGATCACGTGCGGTCGACGACCTTGGCAAGGCCGTAGTAAGTTCATTCACCTCGCGACGTCAACAAACGCTTCGAACCCTTATATCTCCGGAACTAGCCACCGCATCGACTTGAAACTAAAATCGCTATATCTTCGGAACTAATAAAGCTATCGACTCGTACGAACGCTCGTTTTAAAGGGTATTTCATCCTCTATCTAATGTTCGTATCAGCTACTACAATTTATGCTGTCTTCCATGTTTATTTTGAAGTTTAATTTGACGTTTCAGAGGGTGTTGACGGCCGCACCGATTTTTAAGGCATTTACACTAATCTGATAAAAAAATGTTTGGAATAAAAGTTAACGAGCATTTCGAGAAGAATGAAATGCAATAATAAAAATTTACGCTAATAATATTTTATGTGTGAATCAGGTATACGATACATTTATTATTATGTAGCGACCCTTCCTGTACTCGCCAGTAGAGGAAAATGCTCAATCTGCACGACTCTCATAAATACTCGGCCGACAAAATTTGTCTGAAATTCATGAATCATCCCCAGATTTATTTCCTCCGATATTTCAATTTGAGAATCGATTGTTTTACGTCAAAGCGTTAAAGGAAACGCACGGTATAATACTGAAGTATAAAATACGATCGAAATTATTAAAAGCACAGGACAAAATCCTCGTCATCCGCGTATCGAGCGTTGGAAGCCCTGTCGGGGACCCGTCTCGATATTTAGCCCCGGTTTAACCGGGCGTAAAGGTGCAATCATAATCCGCGCGCACGTTGCGCAGCGTTCTATCGTGGATCGTGTGTCAGGAAACATAAGACGAGTCGATCAGGCTTTATAATCTCCGAGCACGGTAGCGAGAGGTCGATTTGCAACGGCCAGTGAAGCCGATTTAACTTTCGTCCGAGCTGAACAGGATGAAAAATCCCCCAGCCACTTTCTCGCTCAAGAAATCGTATTCACCGTCCGATGACAATAAAATGCCACCGTTCGTAAATCGTGCGTAAACGATGAACCTTTCTACCACGGGACGTTTCCCCATTATCCGGCGTCGTTCCTTCCAACGGTTGGAGAAATTGCTTAACGATCGACGAGGAAAATAAGGGGAAGTCAAATTTCGCGGACGCTTTCGTCGAAGCTTGAGCTATAGTCGAGGTGATCCGTAATTTGAGGAAAAAGGATACAATTTGTCGCGTAAATTGAAGTAATCGAGGACGATTCGACGTTCAGGGTTAATCAAATTCTCTGTAAGTACAGTGGATTCGTTATCGATTCTAATTAAGTGACAATAGCCTGTTGAGCTGAGAAAATTTTGCCAATACCAGAACACTTTCCTAGCATCGATCTTTCTATATTTCGGGTAAAGTTTGAGTAATATCAATAACAGAAATAAAGAAAACAGTATCAGTGATACTTTCAGCTCTCTTAATAAGACACATTTGCCCTCGATTTTCATAAAACTTTGTATATCTACTAGCGAGTAAAAATAGTAACGCCTATATTTTTTTTGCGATGTTTTACATTCTAATACTATTTTGTAAATTACTTATTGGGGCGTATAATAAATTCTATATAGATTTCGACGGAAGATCGTTTCACTTTGATCCCTTTTATCGTAATCTCTATTGTTTGCTGTGCTTGAAAGTTCAAGTTAGATCGGGAATACGGTCAGCGTTTTGTAACGATTTTGTAACGATTTTGTAACCAGTAGGTTGTAATAGACGCGACGCGTTACGTCATCGTTACGCTTCAACGACCGTCAATGGCTCATTAATTAAATCGACGGCTGGAATTGCTCGGTCAAACTTCTGTCGATCCATCGTGAAATACTACGATCACGACTGTAACGTAGCACGACGTGAAATCGTGGCCCTGAATTCTGTATCTGCATCGTCAAGTGAACGAAGAAAAATGATACGTCGAGTGGAATTTAAGTAAATGTTGCAATTTGTTTAAATTGAAATAGATTTTTATCTTGATAAGTATCTATAGCAATTAATTTAACAGTTGGGTGGTAATATAATGGCACAATTTTCTCCGCTTGGGCAACAGCAAGCCGTTATTTTGTGATTCTTACTGTACAACTAGCAAACACGTATTTTCTGTTGCTAGAAACGTTGCTATAACAACCGGAACAAAATTATTGCCGGAATATGCGCGACAGTTATGTTTCTTACCGCAAAAAGTACAGTAAAACGAAATAAACTGTGCTTTGCGACGAATAAATGAAAACTTTACAGTTTTTTAATTAGTTCGTGATTTATAATTAATGTGAATATTAAATGAACCAGCGAGTGGAACGTAGAAACATACATTAACGAATGAAGTAACGTTTCTGTTTGTTACCGAACTCTGAGTGCGTTTCGTTCTAGACTTTTGTGTTTTTAAAACATTTACGTTTGAATCATACCTTGTACGGAAGAATTTCAAGTTCTAAAACTATTTGTCTTCGATTCGACAATAAACTTTCGATCTCAATTCCGATAGAAGCATCCAGCACCGAATTCATATTCAAATCGAATCACAAACGAGCCAAATTATTCGAAAATGGGGTCGCAGTTTCGGCGTCGTTATCCGCAGTTTCACGACGCGAGAGTATCCAGTGGAATTATTAAAGTTTCACCGGTGATCGACGAGCCCCCTCTGCAATCGATCGATAAAAAATTCATCAGCCAACGAGGCGATCGATTTGAGGAGGGTTACCATTTCGAAGGCTGAAAATAGGACCAATTTTGGGGATTTTCAATATTTCAAATCGCGAGAATTGTATTCAATCAGTTATTTAATAATTTATAACGAGTTTCGAATTTGGAACTTTGAAACAAATTGTCACAAAAATTCGATGGCGTTTCGATGGTGTAACTACGATACCCTAAAGTCAAAGTTTATTCTCGGTGAATAGTGCATCGGGTCGATGAAATTTGAATCTCATATCGAAGTGTCGTCTAGAAAGTTCCGACTGGCTCAAAGTGTGTCGATAATTGGGTCGTTTACCTTACCCCCCTTAATTTCTGGAAATCTCGAAGGTCCTTGAACTGGCCACCGGTGTCCCCGAAGAGCACGATCGATCCTCAAGGACACGCCGGGCCGAAAAACTCGTCGTTTCGGCCAGTCAGCCCGTTGCGAGTATATAAACATCTCACGTTCGGGCAGTCGGTTAAAAAGCAGCGCGTTAAAAGCGGTCCTCCTGGAACTATCTCCCCCAGACCACCGTCGAATGCTTCGTTTTCGGCCTCTTCGTCCTTTTCCGACCTCACCTGCTCAGGTGTAAACCCGTCCGCGAACTAGAAACCGACAGCCAAAAACAACTCCTGGCGATACGAGCCAGCAAACAAATTTTCTAAGCATTACTTTCATATTAAACAAAAAACACTACTTCGTAAATCGAAATAACACGATAGAAATGCAATGAACAGCATTTGGGGTAAAAATAAACGTAAAGAATTCGTAAAAAACACGTTTATTTTCATTTATATCAAATCACGAATGGGAGTAAGTGTATACACGTAATTTCTGCTATGAATTGACTTTGGTCATACTGTAAAAACCTATGGTTTATATAGTTTCTTTCACACATGTTGATCTTGGTAACAAAGTCATCGAAGTATCGCGCCGTGTACAAATCGACAGCTTACCGGGAAACAACGTGCCATCTTAATTTTTGGCCCCTCGTCGGTCGGTGTAGGTTTCGCCAAAGGGATCGTCACACGAGAAACAAGAGAGAAAGAGCGAGGGTGAGCGAGCGCAGGAGGTGGCTGCGGAGGAACTCTCGAGATGAGATGCCATGCCTCTCGAGCTTGTGTTCTTTATCGCGCAAGAACCTGTGAAGTAGGAACAAAGGGATCTTCTGGTGGTAAGAATCCTCTCCTCGGTCGTAATACTCGAGCCGAGAGAAAGACGGAAGGGTGGAAGAGTGGCTGGTCGGACGTTTCTAGGATATTATTCCTATTGCTGTCTCCGTTTCGTCCTCTTTTGGCTACGTTCGCTCGGGCGTTTGCTTGTCGTTGGTTCCGTTGTTCTCTCATATCGACATCCGTGCTTCCCGGTGAACCGTAACACTTGTCAAATATTTACGAACGGCTCGCAACCCTCGAATTTTGCTTATGGTTAATTCAAGGGCGATGGAGTTTTTGCCCGTGGCCTTCGATGGAACGATCAATGATGTAACGCGGGGGTTGGTGATTTTTTAACGACGTTGGCTATATTGGGACGTTCCAGGAAACTACCACCGTGAACCATCCGTTCGCGTTTTTCAACGTTTTCATTATTAAACTTTCATTACTTTTCATTATTAAATTTTTTAGAAACGCGCAACGACGTAGAAATTTGAAATATTTATTTCCGTTGCATACATCGTACATAAAAATATCAAATTTATTTATACAATCATTATAATCGAATGTCCTGAATTCACTGTATCTTCAACAGAGAAATTTGCAACGAGCTTTTCTTAGCTAATCGTTGAAAACTTTCTCACAAAAGTACTTTGTACTAAGGCAGAATTGAGATTCAAAATTTTCTAACAGTATCTTTACTAAACTTTTAACATACAATTCTTTTTTGTATAATATAAATTATCCTCGTTTTGGGTACTTTTGTATGAAAATAAAAACTGTAGAATGGAAAACATATATGCACGTAGAACAAAGATAAGAAGACCTGTTAATAGATATGCATAATTGAAAAGAGAAAGCGATTTAGGAAATGTGCAGACCACTATATGCCTCCTTGTCTGACAAATATGAGCGCGCCTACTTAAGAGTTAAACACTTCGGATAGATATTGCCTAGCTTCCGCTTCGAAGAAACTTATGAAGACGATACAGAGGTCTACTGGATTGAAGTTGAAGTTGAAACTGAAATTGAAACTGTAACTGGAACCGAACTAACACTGAAATAGCGATTGAGCTCCATATAGGAACGAACTAGACTCGATCAAAAGTTTCAGCATTAATATACTTACGGTTTGAATGTAGAAATGAAATGGTATTGACGATACAGTGATTGAAAATGATACAGCGGTTGATCGTCGAGTTAGAAATGATCCGATACTCGCAACGATCCAGTGATCGAATTCGATATAGCGGTTGAACGTCGACTTAGGAACGAAACGATACTCGGAGTGCTTTTTAACACTCGACTCAAATTGTGCAGAGTAATTCTTTGCGGTCAAAATGCCCAATTTTATGAATGGATATCTTTATATATCTCCAAGAGACCCAACAATGAAAATTATTTAATTTCACATGCGATTCTCAAAACATAGCCAGCAAGAAATAAATAAACTCGTCACATTACGAAGTAGTTAACATTCGTGGCAGATTGTTATAGTACGTTCTTGATGGATTAATTAATTTCGTAACTGGTTACGACTGGATGTGTTATGACCGATGCTTCAGGATTAAATACCGTCCGTTACTATTTTCATCGACGGGCACTCCATAAAGAAACAAAGTTCTCGACTTGGCGATTATTTTTACAGAACCAGTCTTTCGAGTACGAGTGATTTTTCTCTGGTTCTCCGTTCCTGTTTCTCTCCCGGTCTTTTTTCGCGTAGCACCTGCAGGAAGGGCGACTCCTCGAGATACAGGAGCACGCACCGGCTTGCATAAATACGGCTCGATTTTTGTACAGGAGAGCGACGAAGAATGGCGTGCTCGGTTTTGACTTCAATGGAACCTGTTTACCGCATGAATGATTGAACGGTGCCGAGAACTCGATTCGCGTCGCATTGTCGATTACTCTGACATCGTTAGCCGGTTACGTTTCTTTTACCTCTTACGTACGAGGGGAAGATAAAATTAGACGCTCGTGGGATCATCTTCGTGGAACGGACAAAACCGTTCGCGTGTTCCGTGAATATTGAAAAAACAAACTAACCTGGAGAAGAATTAAGATTCGCAAACGATTGTTTGGACTCTAGTATTTCCCGCGCATTCCTTCCAGGGCTTTTCTTTGGAGAATCGTGCTATACAATCTGATAAAGTCGATCGTATTAGCCGAGTTTGAGAACTTAAAGATAGCTGTATAATTGAAATTAAAAGATTTAACGCGCCATTTAATCTGATTCCCATTGTACTAGTCCTGCAAAGGATATGTTTCGCATGCATTCTTTCCAGGACTTTTCTTTGAAGAATCGTGCTATACAAGACAGTTTGGTAAAGTCGTATTAGTCGAGCCTGTGATTGGAAATTGCTAAAGAATAGAAATAGCTATAACTTGAGAATTTGAAGATAGATTTTATAATTAAAAATAAAATATTTAACACACTTTGGCAACGCGCGTCATTAATTCTGATTCCCGTCGTGTTATTTAATCCTGCAAAGGATATGTTTCGCGCTCGTTCAGGCCGGTGCAGCCTCGACACGAAAATCCATCGGCGGAAACAATGGCTGGGGAATTATGGCGTGCAAATCGCCGGAGATGCAAAATTCCATCGCGTTTTCGCGTCGACTAATGGTAACGCGCAAGGATAGGGCATCGAAAAGGGAGAACGGGTGAGACAACACCAAGCCCTTCGTCGTGGTTTCTTCGCCGTCTAAGGGACGTACGCCACGAAAACAGAACCGCCGCTGGCTGTTTCCGTAGTTTTCCTAATCTCGTGTACACGTAATATCCTGAACAGCACTTCACGGCAGTTTATACGAAGCGTAATCGTGTGCAGAGTTAAGTTAGGCGCCGGGCTATTACCGCCCGGATCTTTCCGTGGGTCTAATGGAGATGCCCATCCTTCAGCCTCTCCTCCCCCCTGCGTTTGCAGTCTTCTTTCTCTGACCGATTTATTTACCGGCACGATTAAGGGATTTTATCACTTTCAGAGTCGAGAAGATAGACTTCGCGATATTTTTGTCAGAGAATTGTGCAGCATACGGGGGATGATTCGTAGTACAACCCTCTATTGGGGTTGATGCATAAGTCATTTAATATTAAAACGTAACTCCCATTTGTCTGTCAAACATACAGGGCGAATCTCGTAACACGACGACTTCAAATAACTCATAAGTTATTTGCTGTACGAAAAAATATTTCAGATAAAAGTTGCGTGATTTATAGGAGGGCATATACTACTGTAGTATGTTTTATGTTAGTTTGCTTTTTCATCAAGATACGAAAGTCACTTTTACAAATAATTCGTGAGTTATTTGAAGTCGTTCATCAATTTAATACCTTTCGTTTCCTTCTTTCGAGCTATTGTGAAATTTTCTTTACCGAAATTCGTTTCACTTCTAATTTAATCGATGTGTAGTGTAATGTATGAATATTTATAATAGCTAAAGTTCGAGGTTACGGAATCGATGAGAAGCGTAATGGGTAACCTTGTTGGGTGGTTTCCTTTCTGAGAATTGAAACTGTCGGGCCCTGTCAGCTACGCGAACGGTTATAAAACGTCCTTTACAGAGGATCTTCCTTCCCGTGAAATTATATTTATAGATCATTCTGGTGGATGTTTGACGGTTGGACAGTTTTTACTGCGACGTCAGTGCAACAACTCATGTTTCTTTTATCGCAAATGGAAGCGTCGAGAGGGTGCGCCGCTTTGGCGGTTGCGTTTGCCCGATCTTAACGCAAAAATCGCGATCTACGTCGTCTATAATCATCTCTAATAACGGACGGGAAGCTGGTGTAGCCAGTCGTGTTGATTGCCAGGTTCTTAGAAGGCGGAACGCATTGAACAACTTGTCTTTAGAATTGTACTTGCAGTTTCACTTGCGTTCGAGGAAAGAAAAACAACAGAGGAATGCGACAGACCGGAGTCCTTGCTGCTTGAATACTTGTTATCTAATTCATTAGTTTCAGGAAAGGAGTATATCGATTATTAATAACAGGGACAGGGATCGAATCGTAATTTAAACTCTGTAAAAAGAGAAAAGAAATCCCAGTTAAGGTAATTCGCAGGGAACTTTGAACTTGTTAAACACGATACGAAGGACCTCGACACGCGTGGAATCAAATTATAATATCCACAGTTTCTTAGCTCGTTGGAAGACTTTTTAGAATCACGTTGAAAGAATAAAGTTTTAAACGAAACCTGATGATTGGATTATAAATTTCTAACGTTCTTTGCAGCAAGTTGGAATTGTATCTCTGTGTCTCTGGGTCTGGAAGAATACAGAAAGTTTTAAACGGAACCTGATGATTGGATTCCTGTAAATTTCTAACATTCTTCAAACGTTCGTTGCAACAAGTTGAAACGAATTGCGTCCACTGTGACGAGTTCGATGTTGGCTGTGAGTCTCACAAGTTTGGGGGTTGTTTCTGTCGAGCCAAACGCGTTCGTGATCGTGTTCGGGGTTTTCTCTGTCGGTTCCCATGAGTCCAGCGTATTATCTGTCATGTTCCGCAAGTCCAGAATTGTCCCTCTCGTGTTTCACGAGTCCGAGGTCATCCCTATCGAATCTCACGAGTTCAGATTTAATCCTATCGGTTCCCACGTTTGGACAGTGGTTTTTGTTCCACCGCACCAGTTCGCGGTTTGTCGAGTCGATCCTTTGAATGTGGCATAGGTTTCGTTGTCAATTTCTGCGATTCGCCAATTGTTGAAATCAACGATTAATAATTAAATTTGCGTGTAAAGCAAACGACATTTTAAGATACGTAAACAAAAGTTAGTCGATATCGTCAGTGTTGTATTTCTTTTTAATTTTTATCGGTGTATCTTGGGTACGGTGATCGACGTTATTTTTATTTTTTACCGTTTTTGTCGCAACTTGCGAGGCGTGGAATGTATTCGAGGGATGCAGCGTCGTTATTATTAAGCGATTACTTTCTCTTTCGTGATCTTGCGACAGCTGTAAGACGTCTTCCTTTAACGTTCATCGCGGCAGAAAGGAACGTGTATGCGTGCCCACGTGCCGCCCACATAGTCATTCGAGCGTGTTAAATGCGGATACTCGTGAAACGTTTTAGGAATCATCCGTTCATTCGCAGTCGTTTCAAATTCAGATTCCTTTTTCGCACGGTAAACACGATTAATTATTAGCGTCTTTCTCAGAAGCTACTTTCCAGCGATACGCTTCTATTCGTACCAAAATATTTAACCAACGCTTTCTGGCGAAGTTTGTTAAAATGCAATTACTGTTTACCTCAAATTTAGTCGTACAAAAATATTCCACTGATAGAAGTACATAGATTTGTACAAACTTCAACAAACGGACGTCCAACGCTTTCAAAAGTTTCCTTCCCTCCCCGAATAGTTGCAATTTCATTCTCATTTACGTACGTAAGACTTTGATCCGTTTATTAAAATTTGCATATCGACTGAAACATTCAAAATTTCGAAATACACACCCAACGTTGTTTCACATTGAGCTCGTGAATCGTTAAAGACACTATTAACAACTATTGTCATGTTTAATTCGTTGGTCTCTATGGACCATTGTCGGGCCAAGTTCGTTAAAATGCAATTATTGTTTACCTCCATCCACTTCCGGACGAAGTAACCTTTCCAAGAGCGGAAGTTACCCCTACCGACGGCGAATCGTAACTTCGGACTAATTGCTGACAAAATCCGACGGAGTTGTCGCCGGTTGAACATCACGAGACAATGGCAGCGGGAAATCGATATTCCTGTATTTCCATGTATAATTGCTCCGCGTCGAGTTAGCTCCCTCTTACCTAAACCCACTCAGAGTTTACGCGGAGAAGGACTCGGGCGGCTTTCAATAATTAACCCAGGATGCGGGAGTACTTGATAAACAGCATATTTCTACCACGGTGACGATGGAAATCGCATCGTGTGCGTTGATCAACCTCCGCGTGCTGCTTCGCGGAGTTTCCATCCCAGGTATCTCGAGTAGATCTATTCATTCTCGTTTGTTCTATTACGCCAAGATGTATTTATAATATTACACGTTTACGTGAACAGCTTTTCTCTAATTTTTAAAATAGTATCGGTTCAAGATTTCAAAGCTTGACATTTTATCGTCCATCAAACAATGTCAAACATCTTCATTTTATTCATAATACTACATGTTTACGTGAACAATTTTTTCAAATTTTTAAAATAGCATCGGTTCAAGATTTCAAAACTTGACATTTTATCGTCCATCAAACAATGTCAAACATCTTCATTTTATTTATAATACTACATGTTTACGTGAACAGCTTTTCTCTAATTTTTAAAATAGTATCTGGTTCAAGATTTCACATAAAAACTTGACATTTTCAAACAACTGAAATAACGTCATTTAAATAAAATAACGTTTTTTAAATGTCTCTTTATAAACGAATTCTTGTTATAAACTTGGTTATTTTATCGAATCCTGTAGCATCAGTTGCCAAATATATTTTCTAGTATACTTTCGTAGAAAATCGATATTTTTTAAAGGTTCTAGAGTAGAATACTCCCTCGAGCCGCGATAACCACGGACACGAGCGAGTTTCGCTCTCCGTTGTAACTCTCTCTCGATTAAACAGCCCCCCGGGGCGGATAAGACTATTTCCGATACTTAGATCGACGTTATCTCGTTCGCATCGATCTATCGCTGAAGGTGGGGGATTGTCTCTTTCCGTGAATGGCTCTGTAACGCGTTATTCCATCGCGTGCACGGTCTCGTAGCAGGTGACGGCGAACAAAAAGGAGGCGGTCGCGAAAGTTTCGCACAGTCGAGCAGAACGGCGTGTCTGGGGCCTATCGTGGTCTCGGTTAATTGTCTCGGAAGGCCTTCTCCAAGCTTTCGTTTATCTCGTCTCGCGAGACTTCCGTCAAATCGCTGAAAACCGAACGCTCTTGAATTTTCGATCGTATTCATCGAAGCCCAGCTCCAACGGGCGCGTTTCATTTATTCGGGGACAGCGTCGAATTTCCATAAACGCGCGACGATCTTTTTACTCGCGAATTTCGTGGATCACATTTAGCATTTTTTTCTGTTTTCTCAGCTTGTTGAAAAACGTGCTTTTTCAATGAAACTTGATAGAAAAATTTTGTAAAAATTTCTACAAATTTATGAAATTCTAAAATCCCTCTATTCAATTTAAAACGTTCCATAACTATCGTAATAAAAATTGTGTGAGAAATCTTGGGCGTTTGTGGTTACAATTAACCTCGAATATCTCGAAAACGGATAAAAAGGAAAAATAAAAGTGATTGGTATCTTGTCTTGATTTTAAAGATTTTATTATTTTTAAGAGATGGAGTGCCACGGAATACGTAAAAGTTTAACGGTAACATTATAACGTTTCTCTGGTGGTTTCGCGTCTCTTGCACGGGAAAGGGTCGATTATGCGAGTCAAAAGTGGCGTCCCGCCGGAATGTTTGCTGGTTGTTCAAACGGCTTTCGGCAAACAACGTGGTCCCTTAAGGATAGGAAGTAGAATGGCGCAGTGCAAACGTCAGCCGGGTAAAATCGTGGAGGTACTCGAGAAAGGAGAAGCATCGGTCAACTTGCTTCACCGACGGCGTTTACACTTGTAGAAGTCGAAGCGATGTGCATTAGGTCAACACGCGTTGCTTGACCGTTGTTTGGATGCCCGACGGCTGATTATTACGACGTTTAAATAGTCCACATTGTGCACGCTCTAGAATTGCTCGCAAAACAGAGAATGGTATTATTAATCCAACGATGATAAGTTGTATCAACGTTCTGCGACCAGTTCGAATAATTTTAGAGAAAATTTCAATTAGGGTGGAACGCAGGAAACGACAATAAATGTAAATTTAATAACGAATGCAAGGGGAGTTCATTTTTTAAAATTTAATCCTCGATTTGGATCGTCGTTGATAGATTTCACCAAACGAATCAGATTATGATAAGTAGGGGATTATAAGTACGAAACTGTTAACGAATATTAGAATGCAAATTCATCGGAACGAGTTACTGACCATTGAACGAAATAACTGAATATTTGAATGTTATTTGCATAATAATTACGCGGAGATAAAAATCGTAGTTTGAGAACAAGTTTCTGTGTTCTCAATACCGTGCAACAGGATAGTGGTGTTAATGAACAGTCCTGTGTGTGATAGAAATATAGTAAAATTGTATCGTTCAAGGTATCTTATTTTTAGCTTTTCAAATAAAGTAGCGAGATGGGAATCAATTAATGAAATTGGAAACATTCTTTAAGATGCCTGCGGGATACTGTTGGCTCGCGTTTATAATCGCAGTATCTTAAAGATGATTTCACGTGGAACGAGTTGGCAGCGCTCGCGAAAAGTTGTCTCAACGTGGATTTTCGTGGACGTGTGGCAACATCGAACTGTCCACACAGAAGACATATGAGACTCGTGAGACTTTAAATGGTTAATTAAACAACTTTCCCATTATACGTGTATCAGTAAGAGAGCTATCAGAGCGTAGTAAAACTGGATTAACATTATGATTAATTAAATTCTTGACCGTACGTATACGTACTCGACGAGACTCCGCTTTGGAATTCTAGATTGACGTATGGATCCATGAATAATCTTCTGCGTCCGTTACGATACAAGTTTCCTTCCTCGAAAACCGAACCTTAACGAAGATACTTATATAACGCCAATGACACCGTGGTTGAAAGCTATTCCTACTATTCCAAAGTTCGTAATAGCTGGATAAACACGTTTCGACGTCGTCGTTTCAATGATTTTTAGAGAACCATTTCTCATTCACACCCACACGCGTCTATCGATTCATAAGACATACTTCTCACGGTACTTAAAGAATCCTCTAAGATTCGTTTCGACCTCGACAGGATAATCAGTTATGCTTACTCTATGATTGAAAAGTCTAGGATCGTTCTATGAGACGTGTATTATTAAAGAAATTCATTTCGAACAATAGTAAAACAATTATTTGTTGTTTCGTGTAACGTTGATACAATAGAAGATGGCAAGCACACTTTCTAGAAACTAATATTGACAGGTTTAAAGTACAATTTACGAAATTTTTATGTCTGTTTCCACAACTTCCATTTTAACGTTAATGAAAAACGTTGAAAAATAATATTTTTTACCACATATTACAGTCAATAAAAAATAAAAAGAAATCCCCTGAATATCAAATGTAACCGACACTAATATTGAATTTATATTTTTTCACGAATTTAAAGAACAATTTTAAACATTTTTTTATCCATCGTCCTCACGTTTATGTTTCCACAACTTCCGTTTTAAAGTTAACACTAGAACTCCCAACAATTATAGTGTATTTATTTGTACGAAAGAAATTAAAACGATACTTGAAGAAATGTATAATGCAATGGAAATAACTGTTTATCCATTCTCTTATAGAAAATTACAATAAATTTTCAGAAATTCAGTCGACTAAATTTTTCACAAGTTTTATCAGAAATTATGAACGGGTCGCTTCAATTGCTTTCCCAGTTCTAGTGTGAGAAACGTAGAAACACGATCGAGCTCGTAATTATTCACGGTATGTTTTCTTCGATCTAGCATTTTTTGCGCTGAATATTTCGTTGTTGCACAAGCTGGCAGGGGTTAAGTCGTTAGAATTAAGTACGCCATTGTGCCCAGGCGCGACTGGTGGCAGCAGTCGGTCGCACTGAGTCTGCGGACACGCGTTCTCTTCCGGTTGACCAATTTCGTCACGGTCTTGAAGGCCAAAGATCGTACACGGAGCAGCCCCGACACGTGGATTACGTAAGGCAATCGCTTTCCACCGAATGCAGAACGCCTAGAAACCAGAGAAATGCAGTCGACGGGGCCAGCACGCGCGTGCACATTATAACCGGCTCTTACTTCGCCGGCGGCGGACTATTTTGAAGCTGTGTGATTTTTAGAAATATGGGTCAGCCACGTTCTCTTCTCCGTTCGCCGCCGCGTCGTCGTTCTGTCGCGGTTACGAGCACGCACAATTTTCTTCCATCCGTGCTCGCTAGTCGCGCATTTTATTCAACGTCAACCCCCTCGTGGTTTTGCTTTGATTTCGTCCTATTTCCGTTCCTCTTCTGCCTCATGATCTCAGGAATAATACGATGACTTTTGTCGTCTTCGTATTCCACGATGCTCGTTTCGTACAAAATTATACCGGGTGTTCGGCCACTTCTGGGAAAAATTTTAATGGGGGATTTTGGAGTTCAAAATAAGACGAAAATCAAGAATATCAATTTCTTGACTGAGGCTTCGTTAAAAAGTTATTAACAATTAAATTAAAACATTTTAAATCGTTCTGGAAAAATTATTTTCGGTTGCGGGGACCAATTACAATCATTTTTGGTGAATACACATACCTCCGAAATCCTATCCATTTTCGAGAAAAAAAATCGGGTAGGTGCTGAAATTTTTTGGCGAAAAAAAATTTTTCAAATCATTCTAAAAAAATTATTTTCGATTGCGGGGGTCAATTGCAATCATTTTTGGTCATTAAACATACTCTCGAAATCCTAACCAGTTTCGAGAAAAAAATTCGAGAAGGTGTAAAATTTTTCGACAAAATTAAAAAATTTCGAATCCTTCTAAAAAAATTATTTTCAGTTGCAGGGGTCAATTGCAATCATTTTTGGTGAATAAACATCCCCGAATTCCTACGCATTTTCGAGAAAAAAATTCAGTGCGGGCAGAACTTTAAACGTTAATAACTTTTTAACGAAGCTTTAATCAACAAATTGGTATTCTTGATTTTCGTCTTATTTTGGCCCCTAAAATCCCCCATTAATATTTTTTCCAGGGGTAGCCGAACACCCTGTATATAGAAAATTTTTAATCGAAAAAGAATGGTTTAGCTTCTAGGACTTTGAATTCGCAAAGGATGAATACAGAAACATTTGTTAGCATCCCTTAATACGTTTATTACTCCGCGTATGACAGCAGTAATTTTTTATTTTATAACCAAATAAATCGGTACTTCTCACGCTGTTTACAGCGCGACCCAAATTGCACGGGTTTTTACGACCGGCTATAAAATTTTGAATGAAAATGTCCGATTTTATGTACGGATGCTTGATATTATACGAAGTATTTTATATATTTTACGTAGACAGAAATTCCTTTATTTTCTTGCTGTACATTCCCATTGTTTGAGGAGTAAAAATTGACATTTGGGATATTTAGATCACCCAAAATTGTTTTTAATGTGGGATGTTTATGTTTTAGAATATGAAAGTTCTATGTACGTTGACATCTAGTGGGCTAAAATATCGTGCTTATGTTAATAAATTGACACTACGAAAGAGCATACGAATTTGGAATCTCAAAAATAACGAAAAAGTCACGTCCACGTATAATTCACTATCCTAATCCTTGGCAGTTGTTATCCATCTGTTACACTCCTGTCGTGTTTCTTCTGCTCTTCACTTGTAGCAGGATTTGTAAATGGAACGATGCATTTCTATGAACAAAAAATTTACATTATTTTTATTTCTATTCCTAAATTCAAGATACAAAGGCAGATGCAAAGTTTTTCGAACAATTTACCATTTTAAATGACATAAAATACAAATATGTGGCATATAAACACTTATTCTATTTTTTAATCAATAGCTGTTTCTTTCCAATTAAATTAAATAAAAGTAAAAAAGAAAATTATCGACAAGTCTTTAAGAGTGTTTCTGATTAAACATCGGGAAATATTTTTCCAAAATATCTAAATAAAGTCTCACGTGTTTGATGGGGGTTAAAAACTATAATCGAAAATGGTTCATTTACATAAAAAGCTTGTAAACTTGAAACGATATTGTGTGACAATTTGACGAAATTTCATCGGTATGGTCTTTAATAAGGAAGCGGAAAATATCATTTCCAGCGACAACAGTCACGATGTGATTATAAATATGGTGGCCTAGGTTGCTCCGACTATTTTTAAAGCGGCGTTTCGACTTCGCCTAAGGCTTCCCGAGTGTCTGGGCTCAACTATTTTTCTCTTTCATCTCCTTGTTCTCGATGTATCCGCTATTATTTCCCCCTCCGTGTCTCCCGGTCGCGTTTTCCGTAATATCTTTCCGTTCCTATCTGTGGGATTATTTCTCCTCGATTGGCTGCGTGCCGTGAAAATCGACGAACATTCAAACCCGGAGCAGCAATATTTCCGAAAAAGAAATCCAACATTTTAGAACATTTTAATTTGGACCCAGAGACATTATTTTTGGAATTTTATAAGAAACTAATCTATAATTTCAACTTAAAACCTACCGAACCGATTTCGATTAATAGACTATTTATAATTGCGCCTCTATTGAACGGAGGCTAGTAATAAACAATTATAAATGAAACTGTGTCTGGTGCTGGTGAATCGTTCGGTTGAACAATTAACACAGCTCCGATTGGCGACCAGCGATCCATGACGAGTTCGGTGATTGGTAACCAATGATCTATAACATGAGCACAGACACCTTGTTCGAACTCCTCGACACGTATCAATATCAGTGTGTCATTTAACCCTCGAAGAAACTAATTGACTTAAACACGTTCATTATCAAATCAAAACCACACAATATTTTGCAAGACGAAAATTTTAATCTTAGGCAATTGTAAATTACTTAACTTGAAATTTGTTTCAGTATTTATTTTTGTAATCCTGCTGGAATTTTTATCTAAATTTATTTTCTGAAAACATCTAAACTTGAGAATTAACTTTTCTAATTCCACAGTGGAAAATCCTGTGACCCATATATGGGTGACTTGACAGTAAACTGATACCAATATCACTTTCTTTTTAAATAATAATTCCCTTCGAATTCAATTTTGACTTCCCAGTATCTAATTGGGTACTGGGAAATCAAATACTTGTACCAATGCATGCACCGAAAATAATTGCAGATATTTATTTGAAAATACAAAAGAAACCAAGATTCTATCTTACGTAAACAGATTGTCACATTGTTCGAGCGTACAGAATTAGTCGTAGCTCTGAATTCGCGAGTCAGCTGGGCAGTTAGGCGTGCCACACGCGATAATAAAACTATTTTCGCGTGCATTTCCAGCGATATTATTTTTAAAGTAATTAAATCACTTTGGCGACCCACGGTCTGGTTGCGTTCTATTTTCGGAGCACTCCTGTGACACAACCGGTAGACTTAACTCAGTGTATCTAGCGCGGACCACCTGATTCCGGATTAAGAGATTATCATCTCGCGTACACGGAAACGGCGTATGTGGACCAAATGATCCGCAGATAAATTTAGCAGATTAGCCACATTAGCCCGAATTGTTGGCCCGTAAGACATCCATTCGTGCATTGAACTCATTCCGCGGAAGCCGTGGGACTGCTCGACGAGAAAAATGATTCAATCCGGTACACGTAGTCGATATTTCGAGATCCAACTGAAAATTCGCGAAACTTATAGTAAATATAAAATACCATATTTGTTGCTAGCAATATTTTTATTATCGAAGAGCTTAAAGAAATTCAACGAACGTAAAACGAATCTTAAGAATCGCCTTGAATACGATCAAAGTTACACGCTTCGACGCAACTTAATTAAAAGTGTCAGTCGAAAGGTTTATTCATAGATCAAAAGTTTACTTACATTACTTTACTGCGGATCTTCCGAGTCCAGGAACTTTATTTTCTGTTTAGTTTCCGGGTCAGGCTTCTTGAAATTTATGCTACTTTAAAAGCGTTTTCTGCGTCGAAGATTCACTGCCGTAGTTTTATATCGAAATCGCAAGTTTCCAGTTATTTAAAACGGAATAGAAATATATTATATTTAATGGTTATGTTTAAAGAAGTAGTATTAACGAGCATGGCTCAGTTTATTATACGTTGACGTTTAACTTTGTTTCTAGTGTAATTTGCACGCGTAAAACACTGTTAAATCTAAAAAGTCGAATAGATCATTTTATATGTAAAAGGAATTATAAAATATTTTTATAGAATTAATAATGTGAACTACATTTAGAGCAGAAAAAAAATAAAACTGACGAATAATATCTAAAATTTTTAGATCACTTTTCGATTAATTTATTTCCGAAAAATAAGCATTACTAGCTTTTTGCACATCAATTGCAATTACATTCATCGTAAATAGGAATTAATAGTAATTTTTGGCCATCGTTGGTGTAGAATATTCTCTTGTAAGGTTTTCGAGTGTTTGTTTCTTTCTTTTTACACCTCGAACGTTTCAAGAAGAAACTCGCGAAGGGCGAATCAGGAAGCGATTAAATCCTCGAGCAATAAACGCGACGCGAAGAGTTTCCTGTTTCCATGACGCAGCTTCCGGATCCGTCTAGCTCGCAAGGTAGCAGGAGTAAATTAGGCGACGACTTCTGGAGCCTCATCGCGGTTCCCGTTTCTAGATTGTGCAACATAAAGGCAGCCCTTTTTGCTCGGGGCTCGTTTCACGTGCCAGGACAATCCCTTCGTGACAACGCGTCTGTGTTGAATCAACAGCGGTTACCATAAAGCTAGTTTAACGATTATCCTTTTATGGTTTTTGTTTTTGATTAATGGTACTACTTACGAAAGGAAATCTTTTTATCGAGGCAGTTCCACCTTCTTATATTACAAATCAATGAATCGTTTAATTTTATTCTATACATTAGTGTCCTTTAAAAAAACTGACAAGTTTCGTTATGCTTTCAATCGAGTTCATTATTTTTCTCGTAACATTTTTAATTTTGTGTTTTCTTTTACTACGATGAAAATAAATGCATTCAAATGTAATGCGAGTCATACTGAGATTTACTTTACAGTTTGGAGCATTAATTTAGTGTGTCTTATTAATATTCGTGGTATTTTGATTTAGTCGGTTTTTCTTCATTTATTTAGATCTATTTTGATACAGCTGAGAGCTGGTCTTTAAAATATTCTCGACTGTTGAATTATGAGTATTTATTATTATTAAAATCAACTTTAAAAATACATTGTGTATGTATGCAATAGAGTACGATTTGGACTTCAGTCTAAGTAGAAACAGTGGATAATGGACAGACATACCAGAGCAACTCCTATTCTGTTTGCAATCGCTTACAGTTATTAAGCAACGAAAGTAGTTGAACGTTCATTATTTATATTAAATATCTGACCTTTGTTTGAAAACAATAGTCCCTTGAGCGACATTCTATACGCAGAATTAAGTAGAAAATGTAATTGTAAAATGTTGAATGACGTCATAGGGTAGAATAATTAATTCTGCACGGTGGTCGCGTTAATATAATAGTACCCAGCAGTTTCCTTTGACGGGCTGACAAAGACATAAAGGAAGGTTTTGTTGTTGTTTTAGCAAGAAACACCGTGGCTTGAAACAGCCTTGAAAATTTGCAGTAAATTTTGTATTATGAATGCTCGCGCAGTATTGTATGAAAGTGGCTGTCAGGTCACGACGATATACGGTATTTTAATATTCAAGGTTGCACGAGGGCAGAGATGAGTGACATTAAGGTGAATGTGCCACATATTAAAGGTAGTATCGCGACAGAGCCCGGGAACTTTATCCGTTGGTTAACCCGGTTCCCATCGTGTTCAAAATCTCCATTATACGATCCCCATTATCCTGATTTCGCGTGACTTTGTACATTGTTTCTTACGTCGTCGATACCCCTTTACTAAACAAGAATGTCGTAAATCACGGTCGCGTTTATACTGTGAAACTTATCACAAACTTTCAAAATTGATTCCAGCCTGCATCGTTTTTATAAAAATAGTCAAATCCGGATTATTAAACTGTACCACCAATTTTGAGTTAGTAAGTAAATTACTGCGAATTTTTTTAATGTTTGTGAAACAATTTCTGTGTGAGAGTTCAGTAATTATAATTCGATTATAACATTAAGATTTCCTCGTTCAAAGATCAGGTTTACATACTGTAATTAAATTACAATTCTATTTTCTCAAACTGCAAAAACATTATATTTTCTTTTCTACGTTAATGGGCTTCTACCCACGTAACAAATAAATAAATTACAGTGAAATAATAAAATCCACAATTCTCGTAAATTTTGGTCCCTCGAGACGCGTTTGAGCATCGTTGAGAAATACGATATATCCATATTTCAAATACAAAACGTTACTCGAATGAGCTAGTGTCGCGAGAACGAATTTCGCAAGCAGAATCGAAAGACATTGTTCGGTACCAGTCGGGTCCATTCTTGTCAACTCCCAACAGTACATTGTACTCCTGAATTTTAAGCGAAATCAACGCGCATTATTATGCATCTCACTTCGCTATTTGCATTGCAGCTCGACGACACGGCGCTGCAGCTGTACAAGGACGGCGACTACGGCGCTTACCTGGACCTCGAGGCCTCCATCAACGAGCAGCAAGAGGAATTTGAGGGCTTCCAGACGAAGTAAGTTCCCGCGCAAAATCTAATATCGTTAATAACAACCGTCACCTTTCGTGGATTCCCCCGACGCGATTTCATGGGAATTACGATCGTCGTTCGAACCACCGTAGGAAGGGGTACACCCTGGTGAGCCGGTTTTGTCGTTCACCAGAGTAGACGTCCGGTATTTACGAGCCAGCGACGCTCGTACTTTCGATGATCGCGCGGTAGAATGCAGGGTAGATTCATCGCGCGTAATTAAGTTCACTCCAAAGGAACACGGGTCACACATTCGTACGATCGTACACTTTTTTGGTAATACGTTTTCCCATTCCGAATAAAACCGGCTGAGATCTTCCGTGGTACTAGAGCATACTAACGAGGAGACGAACGAGAACTGCACGAGCGTTTTTTGGAGAAAACTGGAACAGATCCTAGAATACTAGGATCTAGTTCACGTCGTTTGTACACAAAATAGCGGTGAACGTTAAAATGTGTTTTGATATTAACTTTGTTTTTGTTCCAAATTATAGATCTCGACGAAAAGGATATATGTTTTTGTTCTAGGATGGGTATTGTAGAATATGGAGAAACGAAGAAATTTTGGGAATTTTATTAAGGAAAAATTATTCGAGATAACGGTTCGTTACTTTGCATAATTATTTAGACGTATCTTGCTGGGTTACATGATTTTTTTCATGGAGAAATATTGCATAGTTTGAAAGATACATGGTACGACGAAAGGGATGTTTTATACATGTTTTTGCTTTAGAATGAATGTTGTAGAATACGAGAAAAGAAAGAAATTTTTGGAATTTTATTAAGGAAAAATTATTCGAGATAATGGTTCGTTACTTTGCACAATTATTTACACGTATTTTGCTGAGTTATATGATTTTTTTCATAGAGAAATATTGAATAGAAATATTGTAGAAGTAATTGAAAAATGACATTCATTTAAAAAATAATTGTAATATTTTGGTATACGATAGTATCGGAATAAATTCGAGAGGATTTTATCGAGAAACTCGTGGCCCAAAGAATGGCTTAGCGTGCAATTGTGTGTTTCATCATATTTCGTTCGTTGGCGCATACGGATGAATCGGAAACTTGGAAACGCGTCCTCCAGGAACCTTTGATCCTTTGGGATTCGACACGCTTTGCCTGTTCCACGTTGAGACAACTGAATTATACAGGGAATCATTTCGAAGATATATGGCGAAAGTTTGGGAGCGTGTTCCAGTAAGTGTCGGGATGAAAAGGTATCATACCGAACATAGACGGAGTTAGAGTCTTGCAAACTTCCGCGTTAAGTTTAACGAATTTTCTTCCTGTTTATACTCGGCAATTTCAATTGCTAATCTGGATGCTCGTGGAACAATTGCATTATGGATTTCTGCGTTCAAGAATATCTTTAAGCAATTTGTTTAGGAAACACCGGTTGCTGATAGTTTATAAGCCAACGCATCTGAGGCGTTATAAGCTCTTTTCCCCCGAAACTGTTACGGGGACTTTAGATAGATTTGGCAAGTTGAAGCCCAAGAAGTCTCTCTTAACCGAAGTTTCGAACATTAATTTAAACCTTGGTCATTGCTTTCGATGTTAGGGACTAGGAATATTGACAAATTTCTTCTTCAAAGCAGAGAATGCATTTATAAAATCAAATCTCCAGAATTTCACTGCAAAAAGGCTCGAACATCTACTCGACCCTCTTTGCTGTTTCAAACACTCAATTCACGCCTACAATTGCTCGATTCATTCGCTTGGAAAGTTCATTCACCCCGAAAATGACCCGGTGCCTCGTTATTAGAAACAGGAATGAAAATTTTTTGCGGTTTTTATGGTTCGTTGGAGCCTTCTCTACGACAAAATCAGAGGAAAGACTTCTGTATTTTTCGCAACTTTTACTTGAAACATTCTCTAAAATTATGGTAGGAAATATGATATAATACTATCAATCAAAATAGTCGCATCATCGATAAATAACACTACTGTGAAACCATTTGTCTTATTTTTCTACATCACATAAAAATTACATTCGACGAGAATCTAAGAATGCATAATTTTGTATACGACTTAATAATAATTAAATCGTAAAAACAGTAATACAAAAATCAACTTATAATACCGTATACAAAGCATCGTGAATAAAATTCTACAAAAATATTTGAGCAAACATTTGAAGCATCCGTGGAGTACCTTCTTCAGAATTTTCGAAATTTTTCACAATTTCTATTCATCACGAAACTCACATAAGAAGTTGACTCTTCCCCGAAAGTCGAAGCAGAATTCTCGTATCGGATTCGCATTAAAGACCGAATCGTGTTCGTCGACATTATCGAGGTAAAGCGTCAGTGGCTGGGCGAGCTGCAAAGCATTAATCTATTCTTTTCTTTAAGTTTTCATTGATTTTCCGTTTCCATCGAGCCTACGCGTCCCGTTCACTCGTCGCACAATGGACGCTGAAAGATGCGAAAGACTCATCGCGCTTATTGTGTCTGTTCTCGCGAGGGACCGACTTCCTTCTCGGGCCGAACCGATATGAATTACTCATTGGATGAAAATTACATCCCACGGGTCCGTGTTCTCGTCGAGCGAAACTTGTGCAACTGCGTGCACAAATCCGCGATTCTCTTTCGACTTGCTCGCGACTCCCAGCCAGTGAATCTCATTCACCGTGAATCGAACAAACCCACAAGTATTTTATCTTCGTGTGGAATTTCATTGAAGAAATAGTAAATCTACCAGTCAGAAATTCTTGAAAACATATTATTTATTATCGAAACGTCAGATAATATCATTCAATTTTTCTTTCTTAATATAAAGGTCATTGCTTTTCTTAAGAGTTCAGAAAAAATTTTTTTAAATTTGTCATCCCTATTATAGAGTAGTAAATCTACCAGACAGAAATCCTTGAAAACATATTATTTATTATCGAAACGTCAAATAATATCGTTCAATTTTTCTTTCTTAATATAAAGGTCATTGCTTTTCTTGAGAGTTCAGAAAAAATTTTTTTAAATTTATCATCCCTATTATAGGGATCCAACAACTTATTACTTCAGCCACAATTTATGCACGATTGAAAATTATTCGTGTATAGGAGGATTCCTTAATGAACTTGTGAGGATAGAAATAATTCTATTTGCTGGAAACCTTTTCTCGCAGGTTCGTGGAGAAGTTGTACCCTGTATAAGAGTAATTTTCAATCGCGAATGAATTGCTGTATCAGCTTCACTGACGAGTCTTGCAGCAACCTAGAACGAAATACCTTTTTATCGAGAGCCATTTGATCTTCTACAAAATTTTTTTTATAACCTTTTTGCAAGAAGTATTCATAATTTACCACTCACTTTTCTTTTAATTCGAAATTGAACGATTCGACTATTTAAACTCTAAATTAATCAAGATTATGGATAAGTGTAATATTGCAGGGTTAAGGAAATACTTAATATCTAAAAAATTACACAGATTGTTTATCATACGAAGTAATCAAGAACCAAAAACACAGAATTCTTTATCAGTGAGTATTGTTCGTGGATATGTTGTCGTTTTCTTCTAGAGCACAGTTTTCGTACTTTCAAGGAAGTTTCGAACATTCGGTTGATACGGGAAAGCGAAATGTAGGAAGGTAAAAGAAACAGGTTGTTTTGCATTTTTGTGAGCATAAAAAAAATTTTCCTAAGGTTCCGTTCGCCCTGCACGTTCATGATGGAAACCGAGGAATGCCTTCAGTGAAAGAATTTCGCTCGCGTATAAAGAATTTTCGTTTGTTTGACTTTGAAAAGTTCCCCGATAGCGCGGGCCACTTCGCTGGAATGGTTGTCTAGATTTTAAAGCTTATTCCCCGGCGTTGTTGTCCACGTCAACAAACGATGTTACCCCCTTTCCTTGTTTTCACGGCGGTGTTCTCCGTGTACAGTTCACGTTATATTGATTTCCATTGCATTATTGCCTCTACGGGCGGTTGGAATCGCTCCAATTCGCGCGGACTTGTTTAAACTCGCTTCGTCCCGTCAGGATCTGCACGGACCCGTTGCAACTTGCCCCGACACGTCCGAGCCTCTCCAACTTGCTTATACTCGTTCGAGTATACCGTTCTAACCCGTTACAACACGATTCGATCCATTTCTACGCGCTACGACTCGCTGGAAACCCTTTCCGATACATTGGGGGAACTGCGATAACTCGATCGTACACGCTTCGACTCGTTCATACAAATCATTTATACCCGTCAAAGGTTACAGTCAATGCGATACTTGTACGCACGTTTGATGAAAGAATGAGAGTTTCATGACTTTTTCTTGAGAGAGTTACAGTGATGATGAAAATGTATATTGCTCCGGGGTTGACACGTTCATTTTGCGTATAGTGGAGGGGAAACTCGACACCAGCAGACGTTCGACTCGTATCGTGTTTCGTATCGTCTTTCAAGCGAGACGTTCAATTTACGAATCATGTGTTCATTTTATACTCCTTTCGTGAGAGGTTATATAATGCAATACTGGTCATACATACGTTTGATAGAGGAATGAGAGTTTCATGATTTTTTTTTTAAGTTACAGTAATGATTCTTAAAATGAATATTTCTACGGGCTTGGCATGTTCATCTTACGTACAGCGGAGGCGAAACTCGACACAAAGCAGACGTTCGACTCGTACCGTGTTTTGTGTCTTTCACGCTTCATTGGCTTACGATTGAAGCGTTCAACTTACGAATCACGCGTTCATTTTAAGAATCATTGCTGTAATTCGAGTGGAAGAAGAGAGAACAGCGGATGATTCCATTCGTAGCCGTAACGGGGGTTGACGGAAGAATCGAGGCGGAACTGTACCATGCGCGGAGATCGACGTAAATTACATATCCGCGAAACCTTATCCCAACCTTATCGGTCGATTCAAAACGCGTCGATACGAGCCACCGGATCGCGTCGAACGACGAATACAAAATAGGATCGGGGCGACGTGCGGAACAGAAAGAATTCTTTCTCGCCGTTTGCACGGCCGCGAAAGCTGCTCGAAGGGTGAGAGGGGGTTGTTCGCGAACCCGAGAAAGGGAAGAAAATGGAGAATCGGCGGAGGTTATCGACGCGTCCGTGGAGCGTGTACAGCATCACGGTCGGTCGACAAATTTCACCTCCGGAGCCAATATCGAGGCAGGAAAATCCGTGGAGCCCGTTTCCATTTCGACGTTGGGGACGAGTCACGAGTCGAGGGAACGTGTAGGTGGCCACCGGCGACAACGAGAAAAAAATCGGACCTGTTCGGTCGTTGTATCGCGCGCTAGTCGGCCATAGGGGGTGGTTAGAATGGGAATAGGGGCGAGCGTGGTAAACGTATGACGTCGTTTTGCGGTTCGTGGAAATTCCGGCGTTTCAAATATTGGAACGAATACCCGTGGCCAAACATTTATTTAACCTCGGTTTGCCCTCGGCTGCCGCGCGCTCCCACCCCCTTATATCTTTTGTCAATTGTGCATACTGCCTCCTCCCCACCGTCCCCGGAATAAGCACGCAGAGACCAAAACTTGGCAATTTCATAAACAAACATTCGTTTATTTGCGCCTCTCGAATCTCTTGTGTTTTCAAATCTTGTATCGGTAAATATTGTAATTACGGTTAGGTTTTCCTAAAATTCTCTCTGGAACGACCTGGTATACGTAACGTCGATAATTAAATATTGTAAAGAAATAAAATTCCAAATTAACGTTTATGTATTTATGGGAAATTTTAGTTTTCTAAAAACTAAAGATACGGATTATTATATTTAGGGGTACAAAGCTCCCATTTCAGTAATTCTATGAATTTGAAGTAATGTTTTGTCCATTCTGGGATATTTTGCCAATCAGTTTGAAAGCCAATATTTACGGTTGCTCGTAATTAAGATGCCATTATCTTAATCGATTCTATTTTGTAGTTATTTAAACCGCTCGTTTCGTATCAATTGCACAGCATTATTATTGGTATAAATTTTTGATTGCTACTCGAATCCTTCGTATCTTCTGATTCTTCTTCTTAAGTAGTTTAGCATTAAAGTGTTTGATTATAGTAATAACGGCCTCTTTATTACACTAACGACGAGATTATATACGGTTGAGAAACGCAGTACAAAGTGAACAGAGAAGAGAAATAAGAAAAAAGGAAAACGAACGTATGGAAGTAATAATAAGTACGCGTTCCTAACCTCGAGATATCATCAGTATGTAATTGTTTCATTCTCCATCACTGCCTGTTACATCAATATCCAAACGATTGTCTTACTTCCCTCTAGAATCTCTCTTCATCGATTAAATGGACACCGTTACTTCGATATCGATTTAAAATTTATTACGTTTTGCATCGCGACCGCCTCCAATTGTTCGAAGAATTGGTGAAAGTCCAGAGTTTGCAGGTACAAAGGAGACTTTCTATCAGGATGAGATCCTTTCTTTGTTTTGTATCGAGTATATATTTGATGTAGCTTCCTGCAGGAATATTTTAAGTGCTGTCTTGGCTCGCCTTGCGCTTCTGGTTTCGGATTTTTTTATCAAACTGTGCCCAAATGCACGCTGTTTAATCAACGACAAAGTCAATTATAAGTAGATACACACTAGAGGTGGGATCAAACTCAATATGTACTTACGAATCAATTTCAATAACTACGGTTCGTTTCGAATACTACTTGGAAGCAATAATGTTACAATAATTATTCTTAAAGTGTATTTATTCTATAAAGATAGATATCAAACTCTTTTATACAAGTTTTGAGTAAGATATTTGATGTAGTGCTTATAATTCTGTCTCATTTCCTACGATTTTCAGCTGTTTAGAAATAATATTTTATTTACAATACTTGGTTTTAATTTCTTTTTTTATCTATAATATTCTCTGTTTTGAAGAAGTCTCTTTCTAAGAGTACAGACATGTTGATAGAAAAGTCGTACCGATTATAAAACTATAATTACATCGTTGTATGTACATATATACAAAATTTAATTATGCATTGCACCATAATTGGGAAGATCAAAGAATTTCTAATATAATATAATATTTGTGAAAGTTTCTGTATTTGAAAGTACTGTTTTCTTTTTGCCAAAGTACTTATAGAGAGTTTAAGTATATTTACAATACATTTGATCCCATTTCTAGTATACACAATAAAGTACACTATTATAGATTTAAAATACGTGAATTAATCAAATTGCCATTAAATATTGTCGTTGAAAATACACAATGTCGAGTAAATCTCTTATCATAAACGAATTTAAATACCCGAGTTCGTCCGGATGGAAGCTTTAATATCAATAATAGAGCTTTAAATCTCGAATTTAAATACAGTTTTCCCCAACGCAATAGGATTTCGGTTAACGCGCGAACGATCTTTTGCGACCCGGTGCTCAGTCACGGACAGGCGTAAAATGCGAAATTGCAGGGCCGTGCCCACGTGCGGCGTCGCCCAGTTCCCATGTCGAATCGTTTGTCGCAACAGCGCGCGCCACCCACGGCGATTCCCGGGGCAGATTACCGGGAATTTTCCGCGCGAATTGCCCTCGCGAAAATCGCGCACACGCGCGAGCGACGCGACCGTTGGAAAACCAACGATCCCCGCGACGACTTCGAGGAAGGTGGCGTGTCCCGCGTGGGTAACGAGTCGTTTATCTTTGCGCTAATGCCTCGCGGTGGTCCACCTACGCGCTGCGTCGCGATTACCTCCGTCGGAGCCACCGTGTTTCGCGAAAAGTAATTCTGCGCGCGGTTTCGTCGGGTGTCCAGGTTTCGCGAAACAAAGAGACGGACTTTCCACGGTAACAAATTGTTCGACCGCGTGGTCGCGCAGCCACCCACCGTGTGACGCCATGCTGCATCAACGCCGAGTTTCCAGGAACCATAAACACGGGCTCTGGTTAAGCATTTATAAAGTACCAACGACCGGGACCGAAAGTTTTCTTCTCAAACTCGAAGCGAATTTTTTCTTTCGTTTAAGGAAGTTACATTATGGGGAAAACAATGTTCTTGCAAAAGTTTCTTACTATAGAGAATGATTCGTAAAATGAACACGTGATTCGTAAGTTGAACGTTTCCATTTCTCCGAATCTTGGGGGCGTATAAATGTTTGCAGGTGTCGAAATTCGCCTCCGCCGTACGAGAAACGAAGAAACCGACTCGGGGACGACGTTCATTTTACGAATCATTACTGTGCAACGTTCCGCGAGCTCCGTCGTAAATTCCCGACAGTTTTGCACGACGCGTGAGAATAAGACGCCGTGTACATGCGGGTAAAATTATGGCGATCAATCTCGCGTGAATAGGTAAGGTCCTGCTCGCTTCGCGTGTAAGTGGATCCACGGAGAAGTGGAAAACTAGGGTCACGGATGGGTTAATTAATTACATTTGTCTCTGTGCGCGATCTGGCCGCAACGAACTTGAGTCTCTGTCGTCTGTCGTCCGTAGATCGTTAACTTATTAACGGATTTAACGAATGCAGGAGAAATCGCGAGATAAGGAGTCGGATCCAATCGCGTGGCTGCTCGTACCACGACTAATCCCTTCGAGGAGGAGCAGTAGAAGCCGCGGATCTAATGCGAATTATCGGAAACACGGTGTCGTGTCTCGTATCACGCGGTTTGAATAAAGTGTTACAAGCTGTTTTCTCAGGCACCGATGTAGATATCAACTTCATTTTTCTTTAATTAAATGGTCCAAAAGGATTAAGCTCTCCACGTGGAACAGGTACTTTAAGAGCGACTGTTGGGAGGAAAATGGGTTTTTAAAAGATGGTATTATTTGAGTAACTTTTGTCTAGTTGAATAACGTTTACTTGAACTATTTTTGTTCTCAATACTTAGAGTTACAGAGTCGAGGTGAGAAGTTGAAATTGAATTTACGTTTATGGATAAGTATTCTAAGACAAGAAGTTTAATGCTTAGAGAATAATTGCAAATTGAAATAACACGTTTCTATCCTCTGTAATCTGCTTCTATTCTTGGCTCGAAATTATTTTATTCCTCGATTTTTAATTCATAGTTATCTTCAATTTATGTTACAGTGTAAACTTTGATGCTCATAGTTAGTCTACAGAGGCATTATTTCTTATTTTATTCTCTCCTAACACGGAAAGTTACTCTTACACATTATTTTCACTTAGAATGAGAGTTAACGAACCCATGTATACTTGCAAGAAACCCAAGTACAACGACTCTCGAAAGAACCTAATGGGTTTTTAAGATCTCCCAAGTCTTCTTCTTTCAGCACACGTAAATCACACGTATCTCTTAATTAAAGTTTATACTAATTTTGATATTCTGGGGGCTAATTATTTCGTCGTTTATATCGCAGTATTATCTCATTCCTGGTAGAATACGATCGTAGAATAGTTTCTGTGGTGGAAATACGCGCCCTGTCGATGTCTCGTGCAATGTCAGCTGCATTAGTATCAATGATTATTATGCCCGTCGCGTCCATGATCATCAATGGACTGCTGAAGCCTTCATTAAAATTACAGGCAGCAATATACGCGGTGAACATGACTTTTTTGTCCCTCCGGTCAAAATCTTACGAATTATTTTACAAAGAAGCACGTTGAAACTCTGGTTATTATTTTGGCGATGTCCATAAAAATAACGTTCGTAAACATTTTCCTTATTTACATTTTTTGCGAGTCGTGTATTTAAATTTAATTTATCCCGCTTGCTCCAACTTTTCTCCATTAACACCGACTAGACGGTGACGAAGGATAATTCTCACGGCTTAATTCTTTATCTGTCGAACATTTATGTAAATACGTTATGCATATTAATTCCCTGGTATCAGTCGCATAAATTATTTCTAACCGATAATCCGTAGGAAGCACTAAGTTCGCCTATCAATTTGCCTCTGGTGATTTCCTTTAGTTATGTTATTCATGTAGTATTCATATTATTTATAATATAATAAATTCACTTCCACGTCAATAATCTTTCCTTTATAATATCCAATTAGCGAAGTTTAATCCTAGTTAATACTTATCGTGAGTGCTTGGAATTAGAATGCAGACGAGTTCTTCGTTATTTAAAACATTACCTTCGATTTTTTTAAATTTCTAATTTATCTCACACGGCTTTCTCAACGTTAGTTTTCGTCGTGTAGCTAAATTTGAGTCATTATTTCTATAAAAATTCTGCCTTTTCCAAATTTCCAGACATTTTCGACAAATTAATTTTAATTCCATCGAGAGGATATACTTTTAATAATATACGTTGATTTTATTTCGCTATTTCGCTGTATATTTAAAACCCGGTTTATTCTAAAATTATAATTTGGTACGGTCGATCTCTGCAAACATATAGGGGGAATCGATGCCATTAAATTTGTGTTAATATTTAACGAGGAGCTCGGGAGATATTGACATATCTTGTACGCATGCACGATCGTCTCTGTTTTGTTTTATACGCCCAAAGTGGCGCATCAGAAAATTACGAAATTTTAGTATCTTATGACATTAAACATTAAACGTTTGACAAGATATTAAAGCAACTTAATTCAATAATTAATTCAAATTTCGTTATTATCGTTAGAAGCCACAATTATTGAAATTTCAAACGACAGCATTACCAGCACTTCTAGTTCCATCGTCGACTCGCGAAACAAACAAAAAATCCCCGCGAACCTTTCCCTAATTTAAATTCCTCGCGTAACAGGAGATTTCGATTAACGTTTGGTGCCTTTTGGGGCTCGTTTAAACAAATAGCGGCCTTTGAATGTAAAAAATTCACCGCGCCCGACTGTACCCGGTAACTGAAAGCATGAAAGCAGAGAATCCCGGCTGGCCCTTGGTTTAATAAGCTTCGTGTCATCGCGTCTCTCTTCCTTCCCCGCGTCTTACGTAACCTGTTTGAATGCACGTAGGTACCGGTACAACGCTGGCCAGGTATAATTATAATGGAAGCTATGCGTACAATATCCGCGGGTATAACGGCCCTCGTGCTGATCGACGGAGAGGGGGGGGGAAACAAGCGAAATGGTGGGAGGGAGGAGCGGTACAGATAGTGGGTACTCTCCCAGGGGTTCAATAACCAGGCACAATAAGTCGCTAAACGTTTGGCATAGACGGTGCGATGAGTAATCAGCTTCCTACGTATCGGTCCCAAGGATCGTTAAGGTGTGTACATACGTCCTCGAGCCGAGATACCTTATGCATTATCGTCGCGCGAACGAAGAAAGGAGAAAGGCGCGTCGGGTGTGCACGAATGGGCGCATCTGCGCATTATTGCAGTATTTTACACAGGTAAAGGAACTTTTTTTTCTCGTTAAGGAGGTCTCTTACTAGAAACCGCCAAAAATTTCGATTTTTGTTTTGCATTTTCTTAAAAGATGTAGTTTTGGAAATATGTGTGCAAAAGCATATCATCGAACTCCTAAAATTAACGAAAGTATTGCTAGGTCGAGCTATATAATTTCGATCTTTGTATTTATGAAACTATTCCTGTATCCTGGGACACTCGAACAATTCAAAATGTACTATTGAGAAGTTTGGATAGATTGATCACGTTCGACGGTGTTTAAACTTGTCTGGAAGCATCGTTAAGGATATCTAAAATTTTTTATTTTAATTTTTATCAGTATCATGGGACACTCGAACAACTCAAAATGTATCCATTGACAAATTTATTCTTTACTTTTAGTACATATGTATACTAAAACGCGAAGTAGTATATTTCTATTCAGAAATTAAAAATTATTCCTTGCTCGAAATTAATATAGACTTCTGTTTAATTTCCTAGGGAGCTGTTTTTAAGATCACAAAAGAGTACTTAAGTATTTTAATTGTGCACAATAACATGAAGTCGTGGCAGAAGAAACTTTAGAAATGAAAACACCGAGCTATATAAATTAAAATTATCATTCTCTATGTGCAAGATGAAAGGTGAACCTTTGTCTATGTTTTAATCCGATGATGGACCTTTTTCAGTGTTTTTTCAGTAATCAATTATAGTGTGATTCATTTCTGGATTGAAAATTTTGAATACAATGTCTCTAAAGAAAAAGTATAGCGAAGATTATAAAATAATTTGGCTTCGGTAGATCGATGAATTCACCCTCGGAGAAAGATCAAAATTGCAAGAAGTTAAAGCGAAAGATTCATGCAGTATGTTTTACTATCGCGAACGAGTGTACGTAGAGTGGTTTGCCAGGACGCGAATCCTTTAAATTATTTATCAGGCTGGCCCGTAATTGGTTCCTTTTTTCCTCGTAGCGTCGAAGGGACGAGTCCGGGGTTGTTATGGAAATTTTTTAAATGGCACATCTAGGACGATATTATTATTCTCGCGACAACTAACGAACCGTACCGAAAGTTCGCCGGCCATTTCGGATTTGCATCGGCATTTTTACCGCTGGCTAGCCGAAACCGGGTTTGCATAATAATGGCCGCCCCTTGGCAGGACACGTTACCGCAATCTATACAAAACCGCGTTATAAACTACGCTAATAAATCGGCTCATTAATGTCGTCGCGATATAACGTAACTTGAGCACGTTGTCACGCTAATGTTATTAGCAACGTCAGTCGAAGGACATAAAGCAATTCACCCGTTGTTATGAATGAACGCCGTTGTATTTACACACTTCCTCCATTAGTAACGTTAACCGTATCGTATACGGGTGTCGATGTAATTTGCAGAACACGTATGTATGTATGTATGTATGTATTTAACAACACGTAATCGTACGTGGATCGTGGTCTTTGTTTTCGTATAATAACATAGATAACATCGTTTCGTATCCATGCGTGTAACGTTTGGCTCCGCAACAGCTCCAATATTTATTTTATCGAGCACGCTTCTATGCGTTCGAGCAGAACGATTTCACGCTGGTGCGTTTACCAGATCGCGTGGCTCTAACGGTCACCCCGGTTGCGTCTTCCGACGAAAAGGAAAAATCGCGGACAAAAGTACGTATGCATGTACTTACGACGCGGCAATTTGCAAATTATAATCGTGAACGTTCGTCGGTTACCGCGACCCATTACGGTAAACACTGTGATCGAGCCGTGGAAAAATTGCGATTTCCGCCTTTCGCGAGTATCGTCTCCCCGTCTTGTCCGAGACAAAGTGCGCCTTCGTAAAGAGAACATTCAACTATTGTTTGTATGGTTCATTAGTCGGATAGTTTACGGTGATGTACGGCGTCTTTCGCGGAAGTGGAACGAAGGTAAGTGGACGGACAAACGGTTTTAACGATCGGATCGAATCGTTCGATAGGATCCTTGGTGTAGCTCGTGGACGATCGGACGATCGGGAGTGACTTGTTTGACACGGTCTTTATTATGACGGTCGAGAAGAACGGGCGTCTTCGAGTGTTGATTGGCACGATTGTTTCGCAGTTTCTACGCGATTACCACCCCGATGTGTTCGTTTCGTTTCTTGTTGCACCGTTCGATCGGCAAAACAACAAATTGCGGCTATAAACGATGGCGAACGATCCGTAACAGCACATATAACTCTTTGTGCTGTTTCGCAACTTAACCTTAGAATTAAATCTGAGTTGAGAAGATGGATGGAACTACTGCTGGGTTTAACGCTAGAATTATTGGAAGTGATCAAAATGATTTATAATTTTTAATAGAGATTGTGAATAATTTACTGTACCTTTCTATGAGGGAATGCCTGGTCGAATGGAAACCGAGGCATCGATTTCGGAAGAACCGTGCAGCCCGAGTTCGATAAACGAGTATAATACGATTCCACTGTAAACTATTTGTGTAACTGACAGTTCTATCGCTGAATTTTGCGAAATCCACATATCGAATCCCAATTGGTTTATGCAAACAGGATACAATGCAAATACCATCGTAGATCAACCGAGAATTTCCCTTAAACTAAACTAACTATGGGAGCAATTGCAACTATACTTTGTTAGGAAATTAAAAATCTGTGCCTTTGTATTCCTTCTCACTTTTGAATTTACTTTCAAAGAGAATGTCCCAAATCTCCAAACTTTCTTGGAAAGGTTTAACAGCTACTTAAACAAACCCTAACAAATGTTTTCTGACGAGAGCAAGACGAACATCGAATTCTTTAGAAACGTTTATTGTTCGCTCGAGGCTAACGAACGCATTAATTTCTCACGAATAATTGTTTCCCCGTGTTAATGTTATCCACTCGAAACGAACGGTTCGTGTAACAAGAACAAGTCGCACAGCACGGAGGAATAGAAGCACAACGGTAATTGTTCATTGATCTACGGTCCTGCTCCAACAAAGTTTCTCCCGTTTCTTTTACACGCGTATTCGCGTTATTACTTCCGTGCAGACTTCTGCCCCGGTTAACGCGATTCGCGTCCTATTCCCGTATTGTTCGTGTTTATTACACGCGAACAGCGATAGGGCAGGGGGAGAGGAAGCCCGTTTGGCCGGAAGGAGTTTCGTTCGAACGTAGACCGCCGCTGTTTCTCGAAAGCGTTCGATATTAAATAACTTTTCCCGTAAATCGTGCCATTATTTCGTTCGGAATCGCCCCGCACCTGCGTGTTTTTCGATTCGTGCGGCAGCGTCTTTGCGCGCGTTTTGTTCGTTGGAGCTTCGTTGTTAATTAATTCGAGAACAAGGAAGCGTTCGAACCTTCGTCGTTCGCAACGAGGGTTGAATATTTACCGCGATCGAGGAAAGTGGGGCGAAAGAATACGAAGGGCGGTTAGACGGGAGCGAGAAAATGAGAAAACAAAGAAGAGAATCGCGCGATGCGCTGATAAAATAGATACCTCTCGCCGCGGAGGCAATATTCACGGTCAATTGCAGGAACATTAACATCCTATACAGCCAGCAGCTGCCACTTGCGTAACTGATACTTTCGGTGGAGAATTTCTCTTTCTTGCTCGCTTCGTTCCCGCGCCACTTGGCGGAGATTTAGCGCGATTAACTATCGTTAGCAGCTGCTGCAAAACACTGTTAACTTTTTTCCGTCACCGTTAAGGGGCAGCAGACCACCTTGATGCGCTCCAAAAGTACCGCGTCTTTGGGAATTTAGTTTTTCCATCGCAATTATCGAATAAAGTCATAGACACGCGCGTACATTGATTTTTCCTTAAAAACAAATATGTCAAGTGGAGGCTACTCGCTTGTCACCAAGTTATACAGGATGTTCGGCCAATCCTGAGAAAAATTTTAATGGGAGATTCTAGAGGCCAAAATAAGACGACAATCAAGAATATTAATTTCTTGATTGAGGCTTCCTTAAAAAGTTATTAAAAAATTAAATTGAAAAATTTCAAATCATTCTGAAAAAATTATTTTTGGTTCTAGGGGTCCATTACAATTATTTTTGGTGAATAGACATACCCCCGAAATCCTACTCATTTTCGAGGAAAAAATTCTTTACCGAAAATACAATGTCTGACCATGAATGACGACTCCCCTGAAATTCGGCGAAATTGAAAATTTTCAACTGGTTTTTAAAAAATTATTTTTAGCTAAGGGGGTCAATTACAATCATTTTTGGTGAATAGACATACCCCCGAAATCCTACTCATTTTCGAGAAAAAAATTCTTTACCGAAAATACAATGTCTGACCATGAATGACGATTCCCCTGAAATTCGGCGAAATTGAAAATTTTCAAATGGTTTTTAAAAAATTATTTTTAGCTAAGGGGGTCAATTACAATCATTTTTGATGAATAGACATACCCCCGAAATTCTACTCATTTTCGAGAAAAAAATTCTAAAACAAATCTAATCTTTCTCGTGGTCATTACTCGTCAAATTTAAATAAAATTGAATAATATACGTTTGAAAAATTATTTAGAATTAAATTGTACGTCAAAGGGCTAGCGATAAAAATGAGTCGACGCTGTGAAGTGATGCGATTTGCGGTTTTCCTCGGAAGTTGTGCTCCGTGAATTGCACCAGTGATTATTGTCATTCGAGCGATTCAAAAACCGGTGAATCATGGCGCGGTTCGGTCGAAAATAGAGTTTGCGTCGTTCACCGTATAGCTGTAACAAAGCTCGAACAATCTCGAGAGATAAACACGGTCGTAATGTTACGTCGCGAACTGTAACACTCCGTACAAACATTTTTGTCCCTTCCGTACACGAAGAAAAGAAATGTTCGCGGTTGATCGAATTTTTCGGCGTTTTGAGTCACCGTGAAAGCACTATTATTACATGTGTTTCAGTTTCTTTTTAGATAATTCTTGAAATACATGTACCAATTGATATTGAAATTAAACTAGTGGCTGAACCCATATTAACGAGAAGAAATAGATACTTGCCTAATTTATGATCAAATTCTTAGTAATCGTACTCCAAAACTTTCGAAGTCAATTTTCTCGAAAACGAGATTCCATAGAAGATATTGTATCCTACATTTGTCATTTACTTTTCATTCAGTTTAATTGGAATGCACGCAATTCGTCGAATTGTACGAGGCGTGTATCCAGAAAACAATCGGGAAGTTTTGTTTTGACGTTGCATAAACATCTGTGAAGTAAAAAAAGTGCACTGTTTCTCGAATCGCGTTGTTTATCACGGAGAATAGGAGAATGAAACGTATTACCGATCGCAGGGATGGTTTCTCTGTCGCGTCGTTTCCTCTTGTTTCTAGAAAATCGGGGCTTTTCGAACAGACGCCGACCCAGCTCGGAATAAATCGCATAACTGGGTTTAGAGATCTATTCCCAGGACATCGGCTGGTCGTCTCTGCCGAGAGTTTCTCGTTTCTCGTTTCTCGTTTTATAAATATCTATCTGCGTTTCCATCGACGGAGACGCGATCCGAGCGACAATGAGTCAACCTCTTACCGTTGTTGCCGCACACGCTATTATAAATAAATGGCTGACGGATTTGTTTCTTTGCCGGGTTTGTCGAACGAGACTTTCGAGAGAAAGAAAAATACAGACGCGTGTCGATGACTGATTCAAGGCGGAATAACGCTCGTTCTTACGGTAGAAATTGTATTATAACATCGCGAGGTAATTTATTATAATTGTACCGCTACGAAATAACTCAGATTTAATTGCTACGGAATTGGATCTTCGTATTACTTTTCATAAAGCTTCCCGTCGTTCGTTGCGTTTTAATTAACGAATTAATTAAATGAATTCTTTAGAAAACCGATAGATTTAATTTCGTTGCGATCTTCCTTTGACGCAAAAGCACAAGTAAGATTATAGTAAAAAATCCAAGTTCGAGATCTCTTTGCCCTCGTGGCTGCAACGTGGACGTTGCAGACTAATTATTTAATGCGATCTTGGTAATAGGCATAACGCTCGCGTACATGCCGATTTAAATTGAGCGTGGCCAGTTAATTGATGTCTTAAGGGTGTTACAGCGCTGCGGATAACGTACGATGTAATTCAATTATACACCTGAGAACGTTGCATAATAACAGCGTCATGGTCTGGTATCCGTTTAATTTAATCCAATTCGATGCTATTACATAGCTGTTACGCGGTGGCAACAGTAAACGGAAAAGCATCACTGTTAGTTTTTGTAATTAACAATTTTCTACGCTCTAAATCCTGACACAGTTATCACGATCAATGTTTATTGAAACTAACGTCTCTCTTCCAAAATTGCAATGACGTTCATCAAAATACAGAAGGAAACAATTTAGTACAATTCGAAACTAAGTATTTCAAGTTTGTTTCTCCAACGAGAACATTAAATTTAAATTAGTAAGTGTTTCGCAAGAAGAGATTACCGGGGTCACTGATTTCAAGCGACTTATTTTCGGTAAACATAGAATGAAAATAGGAGAACAGGTGTCCGAGCGTTTGTGCCAATTTTCGATGTTTACGAAGCTTCGGTGCAAGTCGAGAGCGCATCTTAATTATTTTAAGCGACGACTGGTAACAATGTTTTGCAATTTTTATTATCCGATAGAAATCACCGAGTATATTCCCATCAGCGTCACTCCCTCTTATCGAATTCGATTTATTCGACGCGTTGGAGAAACAAAAAATAGCATGAACAATGGCACGACATGCCTCGCCATACAAATGGGAAAAGGTGTCGATAATAACGTATGACTGAAAAATTTCATACTTGACTTTCAATATTTGTTCTCCGAATTCCGTCTGTGTCTCGCGATGATTCTTCTTTGCGCCGAGTTGTTTTATTCTAGACAGATTTCTTTTCTTTTTTGTTGTCGACGACGCGTGCGCGGAATGTTCGGAAAGGTAACCACTTAGGCCAGATCAATTCGATGCAGCCCAGTCCAATTTATCCGAAACACGTACCGTTTTAACTTCACTAGCACTCGATGGCTGGATGGTCCGTTTCTAAAGCTTGAACTGTCGCGAAAAGTTCCTCGGGTCGGGTTCATATCTTTCGTGAAAGTTTTAAACTGGAGAAACGCTGCACCGAATACTAGGGAATTTAACGTCGATTATGTATATAGGATTCTTTCGGAGACTTCTTTCATAAACCTGTGCCCTTAAAACTTTGCTTTGATATACTTTTGATGCTCGCGTTCTCGTAGAGTTTTCAGTTTCTTCCAAACTCTTCCTACTAAATGTGTTCTTCGTTATTCTGATTTATTTTAAACGAATACAAGTAAAGTTGTCTCAATGGTCAATCGAGTGCTTGTGAGAAAGGTACAGATTGACCCTCTAGCGGCGAGCGCGGGAAGCATCGAGAGCTGAAAATTTACGTATCACACGCTTACTTAACAGTTACTGATTAGGTATAATTATTTCGAATTCATTTTTACAAGGCACTATCCGTATTCCAACGGGCATCGACTCGTACAAAATGTGCTTCGATGAAAATATCACAATGTTTACGCCGAATGCAATTGACTGACACTATCGACTCGTTGCTAGCGCAAATTCGGTGGGTGTCGCGGAGTTAAAGGTCTGGTGTAGGTGGCAGAGAATTTACGACCTCGAGGTCTATAAAATGTCTCGAGTGGAACCTGAACCGAGACTATTGTTACGTGTTTTCCACCGGATGTCGCTTATGAGGACCAGACGTCTGGCCACCGAGAGTTCTGGAAAATATTTATCAGAGATGCGCGTTTAAATAAGACGAAATTATTCAACCAGGAAGCTCGACAGACTCGACTGCGTCTTTCATATTGCAATCTCGCGAAGATCTCGATACGTTTTCACCGATTTTAACCTACATCTGCAATTGTAGTTGAAATCTACGTAACGGAAGTTACGTTTCTCGAATAAAATCGAAAGAGGACCGTTGTAGGTCTTACGCGGTCAGTATCGTAGCTGAGCTTTAGACGATATTTCAGGACACTTCAACTACACCTTTTACTGCCAGGTGGAACTAACTGGCTCGGTCTAGGCTCGCCTCGTAAACCCTTTATACCGGTCAGTTGTCCGACGAGTCGTGACTTACGATCCGACCGCCTCTGTGGACTGTCTGCTTTCAGATTCTTCCTCGTTAGCATGAACGTACCTTATGCATTTGCGAACAGTCTCGTGACATACGTCCGGACGAATCGTGGGCTTCGTACGATCGTTGCGTACGCGTTCGATGAATATTAACACTAAGAACGATCGGGGTTTCTGTCCACCTGAAAAGACCACCCGAGTCACGCGTATTTTTCTCGTTGCCCATTACTGTTCGAAGATTCGTTTTGCCCATCATCATAACCACTAACACGCTCTGTCTGTGCATTCTATATTTTTTAAATACAGAAAACAAAAATATTAGCGCGCAACGAAAGGGTAGAAAAGCAATATTTTGTTTGTTTGTACATTTTCTTCGAGTTATTTTTATTTTAGTAGTTGCTGCGTACAGAATCCAAATGAGTTTGAAATAAACAAAAACACACGAGTAGGTACGATTTAGAAAATTCACGGAGCAAAAATAAACAGCTGGTTGTTAGTTACTTCCTGGCCAAAAATAAGATTGAAATATTTCACGATGGATAAATAAAAATTTAACTGTTCGATCGAATAATCTTATTTTTTAGCTATTATTTAAATAACATTTTTCTATAATGCTAACGATTATCTATACTAGTTATTATCGCGAGTTTGTGTCTGAGAGATAGTCTTGACGCGCTGTCGGAAATCATATAACGATGAAGCGTTATATTAAATTTTGTATAAAGTGGAAGCCAACAATGGGTGAATCGTGACACCAACGGCTTCTTTCCTCTTTCAAGATTGAAAGTGACGGTAGAAGGTAGCATTTTCATTTGGTCTACGCGGCATTCTGTAAAATCTGACGCGGGAATTTAATATTGTCGAAGCAGAAATATTTTCAAAGTCTTTTGAAAACTTACACCAGCGTCGCGAGAAAAATATTGGGAAAAGCTAAGTTACGTTCAGCAAAATGCTATGAAATAAACATAGACACGACTTAAAATTCGTAATACTATTAAATAAATAATTATCGGAAATTCTCGAATGCATTGCGTAAATAGTTTTTGATTTTGTCGCGTTACATGTTTCTATTCGACTGTTTTCAAACAAACGTTGTTGTTATTAGGGGTAAAAATTCTAGCTAGCGTTTGAAAACGTTTGGAACGCGTGATAGTACACAATTCACAATAGAGAAGAACAAACGTACGAGGAAGTATATTTGACACAATGAGACATATTGTTAACGTAAGGAGGTAGAACATGCTTTTTGCATTTGAATGGAAAAGTCTTCCGCATTGTGGTCTGTTATGATTCGTTTTTTCATTTTTATCCATGATTTTAAAAGTTATCATTGATACGGTTAAAGTGCAAACTGTAGGAAGCAACAGTCTTCCGGGTGATCATTTCAAAACCAAATGAAACAGATTTAATTTTTCTTTTACTCTTCGGTATCATTAAATTTTTTACCTCGTTGGAGCAATCTAAAATTAATATACAAATTCTTTTTTTATCGGGTATTTATTCGACTTTTGAATAGTCATTTATTTAATAATATGAAGTGTTTTAAATCAGTGGCTCGATTAACTTGCTAAGTTAGAATCCACAAAAGAATTACAAAAGTCCATCTACTATAAACTACTCCACAAAAAATATGGAGCTCCTTGTTTTTCTAAATTGATTCTTCTTGCAAACACTGCGTGTAAAAGTGTTAGGAAAAGATGTTCGAAAAACGAATACTTTGGAAGATGCTTTAGTTTATAAGATAGAGATTTGTGTAAGTATCTGGTTAGTAAGTGAATTCGTGGAAATTAAGGTTCATTTATTAAGACGCGATAGGTCCGCGTGAATTTTATTACGCATTCTGGAACATTTAACGGGGAAATCGTTGGCCTTCGAGGATTTATTCGTTGGGAGCTGGATTTGAATGTACGCGGACCGTGAAATAATAGAGAGTTAAAGCGAGTGGAAAGTAAAAGGGATATAAAGAGGAATAAGAGAGAAAGCAGGGCGGTAAGGAACGAGAGAAGTAAAAGGAAATTATGAAATGTAGGCACGCATAATAACTGTATTTATCTTCTATGTCACTTGTGGATGCAAATAAGTACGAACCACGGCGTTGCGATATTTTATATGTAGAATGCTCTGGTATTCGGAAGCAGAGTTACATATTCAAACTATTATCATATATTATGGTGATCGTAATGTCGCGAATACTTATATTAATTTTGATAAAAGTTACGATAATATATTTGTATGCTATTTTTCTTAGAAGAGAAACAATTTCTTTAAATTTAGCAATTTTGTAAACCACCTTTTACACATGCATCATACACTCCACAAATATTTTTAATAGTTTATGTAGTTGTACTATCTTTCTCAAATTCGTATACAGGGTGTTCGGCCACCCCTGGGAAAAATTGTAATGGGAGATTCTAGAGGCCAAAATAGAACGAAAATCAATAATACCAATTTGTTGATGGAGATTTCGTTAAAAAGTTATTAACGTTTAAAGATTCGACCGTATTGTATTTTTTTCTGAAAAGTGGGTAGGATTTTGGGGGTATGTGTATTCAACAAAAATGATTGTAATTGACCCCTGCAGCCAAAAATATTTTTTTTAGAACGATTCGAAATTTTTTTTTTCGTCGAAAAATTTAGGCACCAGTCGATTTTTCTTAAAAATTCCTTTTTCATTTTTAGTAATTTTGTTTGACGCCCTACAGAAAAGTTGTGTAATACTTTTTTGTAGGTACCCGTGAGCTCTACTTCAGAAAAAAGTTTTATTGAAATATATTCACAATTGTAGGAGTTTTGGCTGTTTGAAAATTGGACTATTTTTATGGGGTTTTTCTCATTTTGCGGGCTCAAGGACCAACTTTTCGAATATTTTTACAATTTGTACATATACTCCATCAAAATACGCGTAGTTTGCTTTTTTAAACATTCAAATCGTCCAATCCGTTCAGAAGTTATGACGTTTTAAAGATTCGTATGAAATTTCGGGGAACGATTTCTGGCCTGAAATTATACTTGCGGTAAGGAATTTTTTTCTCGAAACTGAGTAGGATTTCGGGGGTATGTCTGTTGACCAAAAATGCTTGCAATTGACCCCTGTAACTAAAAATAATTTTTCCAAGATGATTCGAAAATCTGTTTTTTCATCCAAAACTTTCAGTACTTACTCGAATTTTTTTCTCGAAAGTGGGAAAGAACGATTTGAAATTTTTGAATTCAATTGTTTATAATTTTTTAACGAAGACTCAGTCAAGGAATTGATATTCTTGATTTTCGTCTTATTTTGGCCTCCATAATCTCCCATTGAAATTTTTCCCAGGAATTACACCCGTATAATTTTTCTTTGGATGAAAAATATTGATGTAATTTGAGAGAGCATTCTTCCAGAGACATAGGAGGTTTCATAAACACAATATTCTCCTCTTAAAGTATTATAAAATAAGAGACGACTTTACTTATAAAATCATTCAATAAAAAAATACAGATTGGGGTTAAAATTTCTATGCTACTTCAAATAGTTTTGCAATTTATCTACGAACTGAAATTTTTGTGAATCAATTAAACCGTAAATAAATAAAATAAACCCGAAGTCCGTCGTTTAAGAAACGATCTCGTTGCCTCACAAGTTTACCCAGCCGGTCCCTCCCACCTGGAGGCGGAATTTTATTCGCCCTGGCGAAAAAGTTGGGGCAATTAGACGGCTAGCGGAGCCGCTGGCAAGGAAGTCAGCGTTAATCGGTCCCGCGGACACGACACGGGCGGAGAAGTTCCGAAACTAGCCGGTCGCGTTGTTTCCGTGTTCCGTTTTCCGTCGCGCGGGTCAGAGAGCTTTCGAGATCTACGTACGCCCGCGGAAAACAAATGGTCCTCGGGATCAATGGCTCGCCGCATTGGCCGGTAATTACGAGCTGTTACCGCGCAAACGGAGGCGAGAGGGCCCGATCGAGACGCGAACAGGACGACAGAGACGCGCCGAGCGGAGTAGAGCGGAGAGAGGAGGATCAGCCCGTTGCCTCGTTACACAATTAAATTTACGATCGACTCGGACGCGATCGGACGTTGCCGCGGTGTACCCGGGCCGGTTATAAATCGCTGAACGACCGGTTGAGTTACTGTCGATCGGTAATCGACGATTAAGCTTGATGACACGGTCCCCGCCGCGGCGAAACCTCAACCCTTTCGGCCCTGAATCTTTTACTTTCGAGCGAGAAACGATCTTTCCCTAACTCGTGTCAAAAATTCTGTTTCTGTAATTTTACCTAGGTTTAAAAATGTATGATAAATTTTCTATGTAGATGATTCTTAAAATGAACGTCGCCTTGGCAGGTTCATTTTTCGTACAGTTGACTCGCATCGTGTTCTAAATGTTGCCTTTCATGGTTTACTGGCTTTCAAAAGGGGAATAGAAACGTTCGACTTCAGTTCGAATCATTACTGTAATCGTAATTAACGAGCACCAAAGTGCAGATTCAAAGATACTGGAACGATGAGTTGTCGCGATCTCGAACGCAACGCGAGTAGACAGTAATTTATTTGTTTATTTATTGTAAACGGGATTGAGTCCTATTAGTGCACATAAGGTATAAAAGCAATTAAAGCATAGTACGTATGTAGATAAGTTTTTGAAACTGCATTCATTACAGTTTAAACGAATACAATATTTATTCGATGACAGAATCTATATAATTTAAGATAAAACAACAAAGTGGGTCCCAGTGGCCTCAATGGTATCATCGAAAGTGAACGATACAATTTGTGGTTCAAGATACTCAAATTGAAAGTCGCGATCAATGCTGAGGAACGCGACGATGTCAAAGGTTCGCATCGCGACAACAAATATCGAGAGTTAATTATTCTTAAGAGGTTGATTAAAATGAGAAAACCGAACCAGAAATGTACGAGACGAAGAGGAAGAGAAACGATGAAAGTTCTTCGGGAAATCCTGTAAGGAAATATCCAAGGAACTCAATACGTAGTCTCTCGCGGTATTTTATAGAAACCTATCTGACCAGCCTCGGGCAAAAACGCGCGAGGAAAAAAAGCGGCCAGCGTTATTCTCTACGGTCGACGAGCGTTAGTCGGCCGCGAAGTTTTCCCCCGATATCGGAAAAATCGGTTCCTCGACGCTCCGACTTTCGAAATTCGATCGTTCCCTCGGGGGCGGTCGTATCCAGCGTACGTCTCGTAAACTGCGTTATATCCGGTTGTTGTGAAATCATGATACCGGGCAATTTACGATTTCACGGTGTAAAATAATTCCGGGGTGGTCGGGGGACGAGAGGCCGGAAAAGTTTCGCGCCGAAGGGATTCCTTTTCCTGTCGAAGCTTATCACGCGCTAAAATTTTCCGCGCTTATCTTCCGTCGTTCCGGAAGACTCTCGACTTCGCGCGTCTACCTTGAATTTTATGAATATCCCCCTCCCCCTGGGATGAATTAAATATTTTGTTACGGAGTTGTTTGAGAGCGACACGAGAGAAGCTTAGTTGCTTAGTGTTTTAAAAACTTGCGAGGGCACGGAGTAATAACGGCGTTACACGAAACTTTCTCCGACGTGTAAATACATTTATTCCAGTTTACGAAAGGTTTTACTCTATTTAACTACCCGATGTAATTTGATAACGAGGAAAGTATACGAGCTCGTGAATTTCTCTTTTGCAATGTAATTCTCGAACTTAAATGCGATCCAACTCGGGGTGCGACTTTGGATCGTGTGTCCAATTTGAGTAAAGGTTTGCAAATAAATTTATTTAAAGTGTCACGTAGAGTTTAAAACTACGATGATAACAGTAAGATATAGCTGAGCAAAAGAAGAATGCAAATTTAAATATTCCAAAAATGAGATAAGAAGGGAGAGTAAAATAGCGGATGTATTTAAAAACACCATAGGACTTTGAAGAACGTTTGTCAAACGAGATAGAATTTAATTAAAAAGAGGAGGCTCGAAATGGTGATTACTGTAGAAGATTAAATTAAATAAATATTTTGGAGCAAGAAACATATGAACAGGGTTGTACAGAATTACAATTGAATTGCTCCAGCAATTGTAATTACGAAACGATTTAATTTTACATATCGTGATATATTACAGACAACTCAACTGTTAGGAATAAGCTAATACGATATTGTAGAACCGGAAACCAATACTCGAATTCGTGTTTAATTAGATGAATCCTGTACTGACGATTTCTAATATATCGGATTCGAAACAGATGATCACGGAGCAATGAAATATAATTAGTTACCTAATATCAAAGGCAATGGATAGATAGAAATCCTATAGTTATCCAAGTTATAACATAGATCAAACATTGACAAAATTTTCATTCAGAACGGACTAATAAATATAAATATTTTACACTCTGCGGTAGAAATTTAGAGGTGGCGTTTTAATTATTAATTCACTAATTTCTCGTGGATGACAAAATTGTCGTCACCTATCTTATACAGGGTGGTCTACCTAAATATCTCCTCTAATTGTGAGGGTACCTATATTTTATGTGCATAAAAATTTATGCATTAATTACATGTTTCTTATTTTCCAAATCTAACAGCCACAAAAAGATGTTACTCTTTTGTAAAAATATTTGAAAATCCCCGCTCGAGTATACACTCTAATCACAGGCTATACAAGTTTACGTACTATAGTTACTACCTTTGTAACTCACGTTCGATATTCTTATTTTCCACGCAACCTCGGTCGCACTTAGCACGCGATAATCGCTTTAACACTCGCAAGAAAAATTCTTATCGCACGGTTTCGTTGCTAATGTCTCGTTATGGCTTCCACAGTGGACTTAACCCCTCCATTTTCGCGTTCTTCGTTCCCAACTAATTTCGCGATATTTCGCCGAACGCATTCCCGCGAAATGAAAGGGTCAGTACCTCGAAACTGAAACGCAGTCATGGATGCATATGTACGCCGCGGCGTTTATGCAGATGCGGCGCGCAGACCTTGCGGATTATATGTATAACGGGTGAAGCGTTCAAAATTGCTCGATAACACCGTTATCAAATTTTTCTCGAACAATAATTCCGATAATATAAAATCGAACAGCAAGAATACGACGAACGATCGAAACAAACTATCAAATTAAATCTTGCAACGCGCACGTTTTGAAAAAAAAATATTTAATAATTTCGACGCCTCTTAAAATAAATACCTTCGATTCTCTCCGTGGAAAATATTGTTTGCTCCGACAAAATCGCTAATTAACGTTGCTTTTTCGTTGATTGATTTATTAAAATTCGTCGTGGGCGCGAATTATAACTTTTCGAGAGCTTAATTTTGGACGCGCCACCCAGTAGAGGTGCAGCCAGGTCGGCAATGCGTATTTCGTGTGCACACACGGAATATCCGCAAACGGAAACACGCGGATGCATTCACGGTAGTTCTCGCGTATTTATGACGATGCACGACCGAATATGCATCCCTATACGAACGCGTTCATCCGAGGATTTGCGGAAGGAGTATTGTGCTTTCGTAAATATCGCCTTGCCGAAAAATATTCTCGGAGAAAATACCACTTGGGCGTTTTGCAGGCATTGAAACGTTCGGCGGTGTGAAGATTTTTTTAGTTTCACGTTTCTATTCGTTTTGTGAATTCCTCTTTCCGCGAATAAAATTTTCTTCTCGATGGATAGTTCGGTTTTTAGCTTGTAAATATCGATGGTGTCCGTTTGTTAAAGGAAACGTTTCTCCTTGTTTGACGTGTCGAAAATTCTTTATTTTACAAAAATGTTTTCTTCATTTTGGAAGAACCGTTAATTCCTTTGTTAAATCTACTTTACTTGGAACAAATACGACCATTATTTTTTTTTTTAAGTATTGTGCACCGTTGTCTTTGCGATAGGGTGTTTTAGTTTGAAAGAATCTTTCAGACTACAAGCACGGATAATATTTATTTTGTACTCAATGTGCTTCTGAGTCAAGATCGTCCTGACCCACATGTGGTTCAGCAGATAGTCAATGGGTTAAGTAAATTGTAGAACATGGGTCGATAATCCCCAGCTGTTTAAACACGTATATTAAAGCCCATAGTTCGAGTTAAATTATTTAAATCATATTGAATCTCGAACAATTTAATTAAGTGCATATAAAAATATACATCGTTGCCTTCGCGCTTGCATTTATAAAATTTTGTAAATTCGACTTCTACAGTTATGTATTCTTAAAATTATTTGTAACGAAGTATGGAGTCTAAGAAGTGGCTGATACGTGTACCTCTTTAATTATGTGCGTTTGAGGCTGAAAGTATCTACGTGGAACGAAAGAGAAACAATAAACGAATTGGCAGACGTTAGTTGAATGTGACAATCGGTAAAAAGTATTTAACTGTTTCCTTTTTCATTATGTTGTATGCATGGTTTCTTAAATTCTCTTTTTTTTTAAACGTCAAATTTTGTCTCTTTTCGATATCTAGAAGAAGGATAAATCTTAAACGTAAAAATTTGATGAATTAATGCCTCGAGTAAAATTCTAAAAGTCTTCTCATTAATAGACAATAATCTTACCACAAAGTAGACTGTGATCATGCTAATTCCTCCGATAAAGCGGACCATCTCTAACTACTATTAATATATTGGTAGGTTGTATATTAATTTTAGCGTGTGATAATATCTCGTTTTATTAAATTTTCTATTCCACTTAGTTTAATGGTACTTTACAGGCTGAAAGCTGCTATTATCAAGCGAACGCTATGAAATAATTATGTATTAGAATGTCTAGATATATGAATACTACAAATTTCCAATTATAAATGAAGTATTACGAGCATTCTAAGTATGTATGGATTTCCACTATAAATGTAGATCAAGTGCAGAGGTTTTTTTAGACATATTGCAAATTATTATTATCCTTCTTGATTTAAGTAAATCTTGGTTTTAGATTGTTTCAATATGAATGTCCACTCGCCATAATAACAATATAGAACCGGTGCATTCGGTTCTTGTGCGTTAGGCACGATCCAACTATAGCCACCATCGTTTCGGGTTTTAAGCTTCAAAAGATTCTCACGGCTCATTTGTCACTCAACAAACAGCTCCCTCGTAGCGTTAAATCGGAATCGTAGCGCTGCCGTGTCTAAACATCGGACACGGCGCCGCGCGCTACCTAGATTGACATTTGCTCAGCAAATTTCATGGCAAGGTTCGCTAATTACGACGGCAATTACTCCGGACGCTGGGGAAACGGGGCCCTTTGTACGACGACAGACTTTCCGAAACGAGCATAGGTGCCGCGACAGAATGCCAGTGTTGTTCGTAAGTTTGTGGTCGCCCGTCAGTTTCTAGCTTTGCGTGAAATTATCGAGAGAAAATTGATTTTCCTCGATCGAATTGCCTGTCTATTTCAAAATCCTCGCAATTTCTCTTAAAGATTACGTTACCATTACTCAGTTTATCACGTTTGTTAAGGACGTATAAGATTCTAGAAATCGAAATATTTTTTCCCTATAAATTAGTAGTTCGATGAAAATATTGTGTAAATAGTACAGAATTTAAATTGCCACGAGCAAATTATAGCCAATGCTAACGATACATAAGGTTGGATATTATATTAAAAAACTTAACAAATCAGCAATCGTAAAGTATTTAATAAAACTTACCCAGAAATTCTGATCGAAGAGACTCAATAATGGACACTTACAAATTTCTGCATAATTTCCATAAAGCTCGGAAGATAATAGAAATTAATACATTGCTTTCAGCACCAAGTAATTTGCGATCGAATTTAAGATACGAATTAATTATTTTCGATTTTCGAACGAACTTATAGCTTCTTTTGTTCTTAAAAATGTAAATTCGTTGCAAGTACTTCGAACGATACGCCGTCGGAAAATTTCAGCCAATAGATACATTATTATTGTCAATTTGAGGGAGGAAATTGAATTTCTGAAATTTGAGCGACGCGACCGTCATTTATGGAGCCGTGCACGAGGAATTTCGAACGGTAGCCCCAATAATAGTGCATTGGTGCCGAGTTTACCGTTCAGAATCCTATTAATTGCTGTCAATTTTGTCCCGTTTCCTGTTTCCGATTCCGTTTCCTTTGTCCGTTAATAGAGAAAAATCGAAACGGCCGGGGGTAAAATTGCGAATCTGTTTGTCCGCCGTTGTTTCTATCGCGTGTTTGGCGACAGTGCGTGCCTTTTCCACTTTTTAAATTGGTTGTTTCATAGAGTTTGTGTGTTTCCGTTTTTGCGAGATTTTGTTCGGTTTAAAAATAAAAATTTCCAACGTTTTCCAATACGAGTACACCTGGGAAAACGGAAGTTATTTTATCGGGCGAGACGCGAAAAAAAAAAATGATGACAACAACATCGTTGCTAAACGTCACGGTAAATATTATTAATAACAGCGAGTCTGGGTAGAATAAAATTATTTTTTGCACGTAGTCCAGAGGGAATTACCGTTCGCTATAATAAATGAAACCGTGCACGTAATATAGGAGTGACGGATTAGTATTATAATTTTTATGGTATTTTTCTGAAACGTTCCGGTTCCATGCGTGCGTGTCATTATGGGAAAGTTATTGTACACTAGAGTGTCTTGTTTCTCGTTTGCAATAAAGTGGCTCATTAAAACTGAACTACGAACACCATATTTCATCGTCGTTATCCTTTTATCGTATCATTTTTTTTTTTTTTTTCGAAATACCTCTTTTACGATCGTTGACACTTGAATTTACATTTTCATCGTGATACCTCGTTAGGACTGGTGAATAGGTTGCAATAAGCTACATGTTACGCGTCAGCTTAGTCTGTGTGACGGACAAACGTGAAACGCACTACAAAATAAGACACCCTTGTCGTTGATGCTGTGGAATTTAATCCGGGCACCGTAATTGCAGGAGCATCGTGCAGTCGAAGGACTTTTTTTCCAAATTGATTACTCCTCAGTTTCTTCGATCGATTGAAAATAGTTTTCCTTTCGAGGCTACTCGATTTTATCAAAAGGAAAACCGAGTGCACGAATTTATCGTAAATTAAATTGATCAATCGTGAGAAATCAACGTGTTTAAATGTGATTTAGAATTTGGAATCTGAACAAAATATTTAATATCAATATCAATATTCTTACACAAGGAAAATTGGTTCTTATCACTAAAAGGTAAAATTTGATAAACAGAACTCGACGCAAAAATCATTATTTTCTAAAAGTGCACAGATCCCACGTTATTAGATACCGAGAAAGGTATGAAAAGATTTACAGAATATCGTAAAAAGGTTGTCAGAGGGACCGTCCGTGGCAAAGAAGATCTTTACTGGTCACAGTATGAATATCTCATTTTTCAACGTATTCCTGTACTTCCAGTCCTTTCATCTGAAAACGCCTCTCCCGCGGAGGTACCAACAAAGTGAACGTGCCAACATTCTTTAAAAAATATATATATACGTAGAATTACAGCTCCTTTTTGATCCACGGAAGTCTCTTCCCGTTTCCCCGTGTTCGCGTCTCCTTTAACCCGTCGCGTTTTCAATCGGACAGAAGGTCTCTTCTGAAAAAAACAAATTCACTCGTTCTTTGGTTTTCTAACAACCCGCCGCGATCGAGGACGCTCCCCTCTGTCCCGTCTTTGCTCTTTTTTCGCTCTCGAGGCAGAGGGAATGGCAATGGGCGAGGCAAAAGGAAAAGGCGCTGAAGCCCGATGAAAACGAGCCGCAGGCAGATCGTATCGACTTCACGCCTCGTAAACGAAAGCTTCCCTCTGCTTTTCGCGGTCGTCGAGAAGATTCGAAGATCTCGTGCTCGCGTGCATCCGAGGGATGCAACGTGTGCTGTGCATGATCGACACACTGTGCACGCGAAAATCTGTGGATTTTACGCGCCAGACGGTCGCTTCTGCTTTTCACGGGGATAAAATCGAATCGAAGGAATCTTGTTGCAAGAAACGGTCGAGCGTTTAAAATAAATCGTGCTGTAAAAAATAAGATCGATACAATAATTTTCAATTTCATTTTCGGTCATCTTACAGGATTTGTTTGTTGAATCGAAGGAATCTTGTTGCAAGAAGGGATCGAGCGTTGAAAATAAATTGTACCGTAAAGAATAAGATTGATACAATAATTTTCAATTTAACCGTCGAAACTGAATTTGCAAAAATTCACGAAGAAATAATTACGCAGAATTTCTATCACTTTTGTACGTGTTTGCTCGTTGGCAGAGGTGAAATATTATTAATTACCATGCTATTTCCCGAACTTCATCTGTTTGTTATCGCGAGTCTAATTTGGAAACTGAAACCGAATATTGCTACTCGAGTATTCATGCGTCGGTTTTGAACAATTGAGTCAAATAACCAGAAATTACGTTTTAATTAAACGAAGCTCGATTCGCTGATTTTACGTTTTTCTACGCCGGCATACCGGTAGCTACAAGCAAGAGACAATTATTATTTATTCAACGTTATGGTACTTCGTTTTAATAAACATTCTCATCGTAGCTGCGATATCGATAAAAATTTCGACGTATTCTATGTTTCGTTTCAATTTATTTCCACACGAAGGTACGTTAAAAACGCTGTGAATTTTAGTAATTTCACCTTTCCATTTACTCCAAAACGTCAGCTTAATTAATTCTTTCCAGGCACATGTTTTTATAGGAAACCCCCTCAAGTTGTACAAAATGTCTTTTAAAAAAATTGGGGAAAAACGTTCGTTACGATTATTTAACGTGTATCAACTTTTTGAGGGTTAAATAGTATCGTTGTATAACTGATGAGCTGAGAAATTTTATATGGAAGTTCTAAAAGTGTGTTACTTTCGAGCAGAGTTTCCAGAGTAATGATTTTTAACAGTGTCGAAACCGACAGTTAAATCCTGTGGTCGACGCCAGGAAAGATTACACCGGAAGTCTGAAGCCAGTCGGAGTTGGTCAGGCATTTTTAATTAGTTTAATTTTCAGCCTTCTAATTGGTACAAGTGCGCGCTGAGTTGCTCTGGAAAATTCTGAAAGTTCTCAGTCCCTGAACTGTCTACGCGGAACAAGTGGCTTTCCTGGTTTTACGCCAGCTTGCCGGGTATCTTTGCGTGCTTTTCATTCTTCTCTTTACTCTACTCCTCCCGGTCATTTTTATTTTCTCTTTGTTGTCGGTTTCCCGTCTGGGAAAATTTCTGTTACGCGCAACTTCTCAGCGAGAAGAATACCCGTAATCTAAGAAGCTTTCGCCGCACCTCGGACTCGCCACAATCGAACAGAAGAAAGATACTTTTCGTTGGATAATCGATAAAATTATCCTCCTACAATTCATAGAGGAACGTTAAATTTCCGTAACTTTGATTTTAATTAATTCGACGTACAAGAACCGTAACTGTTACGAAAATAATTTAGGTTTTCCTATTTTCGTGAATAGAAAGTAAATTTAGAATAGAAAATTGAAGGTATAAAGTTGGAATTCATTATGGAACAAACTGAAAGAAAATAACCGCAGGAGGAAAAACTTCTTCGACCAAATATCTCATTTAAAATTTAAATAGAAGAAATTTTAATTCATTTCCCTTGAATAGAATCTTCAAGTTTTGTGGCGGAGAGTTCTGTATATCTCACAAGTAAAATTAGTGGTGAGGGTGGACCTAAAATTACCTGGGCAAACTTAGTATTGTCCATGATCCGTGGATAAAGTCTGAAGTTTAATTTAAATAATCCACGTTTCTATCACGTAAAATCTCCCTTGGGTAAATACACAAAAAATAATTAATAATCGATAATCGTTTTATCGCCCGTAGGTTTCGTGGTGAGAGTATTAAATAACAATAATCGGTGAATTAATATAATATTGCGCAGTATATACTTTAATGCGAACGAAGCTGATTGATTTAATTCGTTGATTGAAGCTTATTTCCAATTATAAAATTTATGTGCATTAATAACGATTATTAAACACGTCGTGCTCGTTATTAATTGTTTTTTATTATTTCCCTCGAATGTTATATATTCTTTGCTGATTTATAAATTACAAGTTTGGATTTTAATAATCATCATAAATACATACATATTATTGATTTAGAATACTTTGTCATAAAATACAATGGTATGTTCAAAGTCAGTATGAATTTATGAAAGGTACATCGTGTATCGGTCAGAAAATTTCAACGAGCGAAGAACAGAAAATCCATCGGTTCGATCGACCTAAATTACTGTTACGATTAGACAGACTTCGCCAGAGCATTCGTATTACAATCTTCAGCCATACTATCGAAGGATTAAGCTACTGACTTCTTCAAACGCTCGGTCATTAGCCTAGCAAGGAAGTATTCCGATACATCCTAGAGCCCGTTGCCATCAACATTACCATAATTCAAACATCTGGCAAGTTATTACTCGTCTTCGAGACTGGCAGACACAGAAAGATCTACCTACGAGCCGAGTCTTAATTGCGTTGATCATTCGTAGAAAATAGAAAGGAATCAAATATTGCTCGAGAGAAACGAAATAACCATAATATGAGTTTGCATATATGAAAATGAATAAAACATACGAGCAACATTGATAAGAAATATTTATTAAATTTACGTTTCGATTCTTCGACCACGATCGCGGACATTTTCCTAAAAGTATTTTGTCTGGGAAAGCTAAAAATGCTCTCAAGGAAATTGCAAAGTCTGTGCAAAAAATGATAAAAATAAAAAAAAATTTCGTTACGCGTTTCGTATTACTTCGAAATTTATAATTCTATATAAAATTATTAACGGAGAAATTTACTTCGAATGATTTGGTCACCACTCGAACGATTAAAACTAAGAACAAGTCGCAATGTTAAGATTGCAAGCAAGAAATATGGAGCTACTTCTCGATATAACATAATTTCTCCTGACGAAGTAGAAGAGGTCAACCGTTGGGGCGACCGCCACAATGGACTATCTCGCGCAGATGCAGCCGTTTCAAATAGTCACGCGAGAAACTACTTGCAAAGTAGTTTCGATGCTTTTCCATTTTTGACGCCTCGAGCGTGGAATTCAAAAGAAAGAATCGAAGAATCGAAAAGTGTCGAAAGTCATAAATGATGACTTTCCTGAAATTCGGCGAAATTTGAAAAATTTCAAATCGTTCTAAAAAAATTAGTTTCAGTTACAGGGATCAATTACAATTATTTTTGGTGAATAGACATACCTCTGAAATCCTACACATTTTCGAGAAAAAAATTCGAATATATGGACAACTTTTATTAATGGTTTTTAATAATAATTTTGTTAATAACTTTTCAACGAAGCCTCAATCAACGAATTGGTATTCTTGATTTTCGTCTTGTTTTGGCCTCTAGAATCTCTCATTAAAATTTTTCCTAGAGGTAATTGAACACCCTGTATAATTACTTTTTAAAATTTTGTCAATAATTTTTATCGATTTTTAGATATTCCATAAGAATTCATGCTCTCTGACCATTACTGTGGTATCAAAAGTGGTGTTATATTATGGAAGAATTACTTAAATTACACATAATGTTTCCAAATATTCGTAATTTTTAGATTTGCAAATTTCCTTTTGCGAGTCAAGGGAACCGAACGATTCACATTCGAATCGAATCGAGAACCGAGTGATATTTCAGTATATTACTTGGGTTGCAAAATTCGACGAAATTCTCGTTCAAATCGCGGAACGAAGTTAGCTATGATTGGCATTCAAATGACACCACGAAATTAATCAAAACCAGTGTGCAAATTGCATTGCAAAATCGACCAAAATTCACATTTCAGTTGCGCGGCGAAATTAGGAGAAATTTGCTTGGAAGTTGCGCCCGCTGATACGACTAAAATTCGCATTTAAATGGCACGGTAAAATTAGGTAAACTTTGTATTAAAATACAGCGCGCCGTTTCGTCGGGAACGTGTTTAAATTGTCTGGCTAAACGGTGCAAAGTTCGCGTTCGATTTATAACGTGGAATTGGATTTAAAGTCGCGTCGCGAGAATGATTATAATTGGAGTTTATGTGACGTCGCGCAATTAGTAAATATTCTCGTATAAATTACATCGCGAGAACGACTGACATGTAAATACTCCAATATGTGGACCCCGATAATACATTACAAATTCAAGTTGTATCTTGAAATGGTTTAAATTTCGTGTTCAATTCGTATAAAATTATTTAAAATTTAAGCAACAGTATGAAATCATACGAGTATTTTGTTAGACCGAATTTATTTAATATTCGAATTCTGATGTTGTGGAATCGTTTAAATTTCGAGTTCGGTTCGTATAAAATTATTTAAAATTTAAGCAACAGTATGAAGTCATACGAGTCCCACAAATTGTGTTGGATATTTACATCGTTCAAAATTCGAGTTCAAGCTTTATCACCAAACTATATAAAATTTGTGTTCAAACGAATTTATTTAAAATTCGAATTCTGATGTTGTGAGATCGCTTAAAATTCCCCGTTACGATTGTCTCGAATAACAATCGAGGGTACAATTAGACCTCGCGACGAACGATCATTTACTTTGAATTCTTCGCGTTACTTCCCAACGTAGCCGGTAATTTCAGTAACGTTGTACGGTCGATCGTTAAATTTCTTCCAACGAAAGTTCCCGCGGTATCCGTTCGTTTGATGCGTTCCAGTTTTGTCCAAACACAATACGAGCCTGTCGCGAGTTTTAATTAAATGCTCGACGCCCGACACTACCGATCCCGCAGTTTACTCGAGCTTCCACGTTAAAAAAGATGCCTTACTTTACTTCCTTCGCTACGGTCGGATACTTCAGGGGATCCTTTTTTGAAGCGCTTCCGGAAAAGCCTCCCCTCCTCCCCCCACTGTTCTCGAATGCTATGTACGTACACGCTTTCCGTATAATGTACAATAACTCCTCGCTCCTTCTCTCTTCCGTTCTATCGTTTTGTATCTCTGTGTCATTTCTGGTTTTTTTCCCCTATTTATTTTTTTATAACTCTGTTTTCCGTCGTTTCTCCCCGAGGTCTTCGTCTAGCTTTCTCCCTTCCGTGCTCCGCCATCTTTTCCACTCGTTTCCATCTCTCTCTGTTTCGACCTTTCTAGAGTTTAAGCACCGGGGAGACTCTGGCTGCATCTCAATTGGTTCCCGGATACACCGGGCTTTTAAATTTATTCTTCGCCAGTTTGTTTTACAGTCGGGAACAGAGACCGCGGCAACGTCGAATTACAGAGATTTTTATTTATTTACTTATAAACTTTACTGCTTGTTCGACAAATATTGGATCGTTTACCTTTTCCATATCATTCGAAATATCGTGAAATTAATTTTCATTATACTCGAGCAGATTTTGGCACAATTGTTCTTGGAGGTATCGAAAAGAAAAGCAGAAAAAGTATTTGAATTTATAATCGATCGTTTACCTTTTCTGTATCATTCGAAATATCTTGAAATTAATTTTCATTATACTCGAGTAGATTTTGGCACGATTGTTCTTGGAGGTATCGAAGAGAAAAGCAGAACAAGTGTTTGAATTTATAATCGATCGTTTAAACTAAATTTATTACGGAACCTTTATTTATCCACCCACAACCGCAAACCCCATTTTCCTCGTCGCTTGTTTTTCCTGGACTGCAGTTTTTTTTCTCCTCACCTGTTTCCTCGTTGCCCCGTGCCTCTAATTCGCGCACACGTCGCCCCGGCGAAATCTCTTTTCCAAGTTACCTTTTACAGCATAATACCCGTTGGATTTGCATCGGTCCGACATTCGTGTACACACAGCAGTCACCGAGACGCCGTAAAAACCGCATGGAAGTCCGTCGGTTGAATCCAATTCACCGTGAGTTCTCCCACGCAGGTGCAGGTGCACGAATGCCTCCCGCGAATCGGATTAATTACTTTTTCCGTGACAAAACTCGCGTCCATATTCTTTCGACAACCTTCGACTCTCGGTTTGTTTATCGTCCTCGACGCTGTCGCGATAAATTTAAATATAAATTCATTCGTTCATCGTCCGAGTTAATTTCACCGCGTCTACCGGGGATCTTTTGCTCGTTGTAATTGCGATGAAAATGACAATGGGACCCGGGGAATTCGATTGTGTTCAGCAACTTTCGCGCGCGGAATCGGTTTTCTTGGCGTTGGAAGATTTCTTGGAAGATGGCTATTCAACGCTGTTAGAAATTTAATTTCTTGACACGCTTAATCTCTCTTGTTTGAAGAATGCCACTTTTCTTAGTTCATTTGTTATAATTACTGTTCCCACGCAACGGTTGCATGTACATTTTTGGATTAGCCGAGCGATGGCCTAGAATTGTATTAGGAAATGTTTAAGCGAGCGATAAATTATTTGTATTAGATTGTGGACGGTTTGTTGTTGTAGGAAAAGGAAAGGAGAGGGGATATTGAATGATTGACCGAGCATCTGTGAGAAAACGTAGCCCTCTGGTGGCGAGTACACGAAGTGATTCTTCACAGTTTACTACTAAATGTGTGAAATTATTTTCTCTTGTTTAAATCTACTTTCCCAAACACTGTAAGTAAAAATAGAACGAAAGCAAAGAGTTTAAAATTAAAACTGAAGTAGTTAGTCTGCACTCGCTGTAGCCTCCATTGTAATTGCTTGAGAGATCTTTGATATGCATCCTAGAATGGAGCATCTTCTCATTCAACCATTTCAGGACGAATGCGGACAGGCACTCTCTCGCCAGCTGTTTGAGCCATTAAATGGTACAAACTAGCCTACACGCTAGTTTTATTTTTATTCATTCAATAAACGGGAAGCCTCGTTAGTGTACAAAGTAGTAGAACATAATAATCAAAGTAAGGTTACGATGGTAATTTTGTTGAAAAGGATTAAATACAAAGTTCTCGAATGATTCAATCGTGCTCTTGTTGATAATTAACAGTATTATTGTAATAAATCTATCTATTCATATAAATCGATGAAAAATTAGAAATTTTTAAATCAGAAGGAACGAAAACGTTTTCCGTTGAACCGATGCAGATTATTACCTACCATAAGCGCGAGCGACTTTACGATCGAGCGCAGACAGTTTAGACAGCGTATGTAAAACTTATCGAGGCAAATTTCAACGGTGCAACAGTGCATTACGATAACTCTGACGTCCTCGCTGGAGACTCGAAGACAATACGATCGTTATTAACGTCTGCGAGGCAGCGAGTGAATTTGAAAGCACTCCGGAATCATTTTCCTCGCTAAAGTTGCTAATAGGAGAGCCCCGACGGTGGTTGATGACCGATATTCTTGCATATCGTTGAAACTCTCGTGGGAAATCTCCGCATTTCGACGATCCGTATTACCGACAAGTTCCCCCCGCGACGTTCTTCTTTTTTCCCACCCCCTTTTCCTCCGTCTTGCCGTGCATCGACTGGTCCCTTCAGCGTTAGATATTTTTCTCCCCTCCCTCGCCAGCCGGAATTCATTCCCGTGAAATCCTTTCGAGTTGAGGATTTTCGGCGAGGCGGACGGGGGGAACGATCGCGGCGAAAAAAGCTCGCTCCGGCCCGGAAGCTTCTTATTTTCTTCCAGTTTCGAGACCTCGTCGTTTCCGGTTGGCCCACTCGTGCTGGTTCCGCGCGGCCTCGATCGCTGGGAACGCGAATGTTGCAATTTAATTTTCGTTATCGTGCTTTGTTCCCGTCGTTTTCGTCTCGTTCGGGGCAATCCGTCGAATTTGAATGTAAAAATGGGAAGAATCATTCGATTCCCGACGAACTATCGCAAACCGGAATATCGTTGGAGGGTAATTTTGTTAAAATAATACTCGGGAAGCTGTCGAATCGAGGATCCGATTTGGTTTCGTTGAAATTAGATTAAATTTTATTTGGTTTTGTAGAAAAAATGTTTCACGATTTATGGAATTATATGGATTAAGATGTTTGAATAAATTAAATGATTGTACTCTGTTCAAAAATCAGGTGACTCTTTTGAAACTTCGATATGAAAAATTTATAGAATAAAATATTTCATCTATAAAATGAATTTGAATAATACGTATCGTCGTGGTAGTCCTGTTAATCCTAATGAATGGTTCAGAAAAATTTATTTCTTTTACTGACAATCCAATACCATTACTATTTTTACGATTTGGTTTTGTAGAAAAAATGTTTCACGATTTATGGTAATTTTATGGATTGAGATGTTTGAATAAATTAAATGATTGTGCTCGGTTCAAAAATCAGGTGACTCTTTTGAAACTTCGATATGAAAAATTTATAGAATGAAATATTTCATCCATAAAATGAATCTGAATAATACGTATTGTCGTGGTAGCCCTGTTAATCCTAATGAATGGTTCAGAAAAATTTATTTTTTTTACTGACAATCCAATACCATTACTATTGAAATATCGTTATTAAATAATTACATAAACGTGGTTTTAAACAGACGGGAGATAAAATTAAAATATTGAAATACGATAATACGGTGCATATTATTTCTACTCAACGTTCGAATCGCGATGAATGTGCACGGAAGGCTAGAGTTAAAGAGAAACGCAAACACACGGAGCGTCACCAGGGAATTGCAGTAAGTTATAGGGGGTTATGGCGTACCTCCGTTTTAACGTTTCATTTCACCGGATCCTCCGTCCGCTTCCTTATTTCATCCTCCTCTGTCTCGTTAAATTGAAATATAACGCCAGCCTCGTCCTTCACTCCCGTTTTTCTGGATCTCTGTAATCTTTCTTGTCGTGGGTGAAAGGTTCGATGTTGCTTCGTTGTTTGATGCAATGCTCGCAAAATGATTTCCCCCCAACATCGCGTTTGTCTTTCTCAATGTTTCCATTTAAATATTTTAATTTATTAAATATGTATCGATTTCGATGCACAGAAAAATCTAGAATCGCGTTGGAAATGTTTGCCTGGTACAGTTTACTGTCAAAATATTGAATAAACTTTGGAATAGTTTAGTCATTTGGCAATCTGTTACACTGCACGGACTGTACGGCGTTCAATTTACATGCATTTTCGTAACAAAGAATAGACCGTAACTAAAAACAAACTACCCGTGGACACGGGTTTGACATGGAAAATTGATTTCAGTTATATGTAAATCAATGTTCTGCGAAAAATGGTGTGTGCAGTGAAAGAAAAAGTATACATTCCCTGCATACAAATTTGTTTCATATAACATGGAAAAGCTGTCATTGTTTCTTTTACAATAGTTATTTTTGACAATTTTCTACAAAAATGGTCCACATTCTTCTATTAAAAAAAAAAAAAAAAAGTATAAACTCGCGTGATTATTTTTCATCATTTATCACTTAGTTTTTCATTTTAAAATTTAAAATTGTTACTTTCATTAATTTTCTTGAAAACGATTTCTGAATTTTATTTTAAAGCGACAGAATATATTGCTTTCGACGATGAAATCCGGCATCCAAAGAAAACGTACGCTCGTTTTCAGTGTGTTTTATCGGGCTTCTTCGATCGGTGCGTCTGTTGCTGGCGATCGTATTATTTGGACCGTGTTCGAATTGACCCGTAGACGTTCGCCGTGCAAGAATTACGATTCCTCCTCGCGATTCACGCGAGACACCGTTAGACAAGCCACGACGCGAGTTCGAGTTTCAGATTACGGACGCAACGAACACGTGCTCCTCGAGTCGGGATTTTCACGGTACTCCCCCGCGCGCACGCTCGTTATACCGGTGCACCTGCAAGAACGAGGAGATTTCGCGGCTCGGTCAAGGTATTGGCGTAACAAATTAGATCGTTACACGGTGTTACAATCATGCTTGGAATTCAATCGGGATACCATTTCCAGCGGTACGTCACTCGCCGCCTCTCCCGACCTATTGATCTGGATTCGAGCGTGGCAATGGCCAGCTTGCACGGATAATTTATCGCCATTACCATTTTGCTTCGCGCCGTGTCGACGATATATTACCGGGAATAGCTTCTCCATCGATCTCGGAGACCGTTTTATTAGGAGGATTTATGAATTTCATAATTTCTAGCCGGGAACACGTAGCGTGGCTACGACTTCATAAAATCATTGACCTCTCGCAATTTCATGCTCGATCGCTTTCCCCCTCGGTTCTTCGTGTTCGTGTCTTCGATCCGTCGCGATACAGGAATCTGATTGAAGGAGTACGTGTCCGTTTCTATGGGGATCAACAGGAATTCGATTTATTAATTACGTATTGTAGGAAATATTATCGCCTTGCTCGAAATTAAATTACAGGATCACGGGTCGAAATAAGACGAAAATCAAGAATATCAATTTCTTGATTGAGGCTTCGTTAAAGAATTATTAATAAAATTAAATAAAAAAATTTCAAATCATTCACGGAAAAATTATTTTCGGTTGCGGGGGTAAATTACAATCATTTTTTGTCAATAGATATACCCCCGAAATCCTACCCACTTTCGAGAAAAAAATTCATTATTGAAAACATAACGTCTGACCATAACTGTCTGGTTACCCTGAAAAAAAAATTCAAATCGTTCTGGAAAAATTATTTTCAATTGAGGGGGTCAATTACAATCACTTTTGGTGAATACACATACCTTCGAAATCCTTCGCACTTTCGAGAAAAAAATTCAAGAAGGTGGACAAATTTTTCGTCAAAATTAAAAAATTTCAAATCGTTCTGGAAAAATTATTTTCAATTGAGGGGGTCAATTACAATCACTTTTGGTGAATACACATACCTCCGAAATCTTACGTACTTTCGAGAAAAAAATTCGTTACCGAAAATATACTATGTGGCCGGAAATGTTTACAAATTGTTCTTCGACGTACATATCGAACTATGTGATAAATGTGAATATAAACGCGAGAGGAAAATTGTAGAAAGTCACGATATCGACTTATCGGACGATCAAAGGAATATTTATCGCTAGCATTTAGACAATTCGATCGACAGTGTTGATTTTCTAACGAGCGGCCACTTTTTCATTTCCAAGAATTACACCACACGGGGATACAAGAATGTTTAAAGAGTACAGTTATGCATGAACGCGTGCGTTACTATCGCGTACTTTTACTTAGGCTGCTGTCCACGAGAAGTTAATGTATTCTCGTCCGTGTTTTACCGTGTTCTTCTACTAAATGGATTCCGTTGAATGCCTGAATGTGTTCGTAACATCGAGATTTTCCTATTGATAGGTTTTACACGATGGGAGTGCATGTCTTTGTAAGTGATTGGCAGTATCCTGTGTTCTTCTGGCTGTGACAAGCTAAACGGCGCGATTCCAGAAGAGGGCAGATTTCTAATTTTCCCTTGCGCGCGTGTTCTAGAAATGTTGGAATTCAGTCTGCGACGATTAAACGTTCCTGTCGTAGTCGGGTCCAGATGTAGGTCTGTGGCTGTGTAAAAATCTCAAGTTTTGACGTTGGCGGTGATAGAACGTTCTCCAAAGTGTATTTCCTTGATCAAAGATTACCTACAATATTCTTTAAGACGTTTCTAACGATATGGACAGTCAGGTTAAATTTAGAATATGTTAAAAATAAGTTAATAATTCGTCATTTATATTTGTCACATTATCTAATATCTTCTACAAGTACTCTTCACTCGTATCGCGTAATTTGCATCCACATATAAATTATGTAATATATCTTTTCCATTCATTTCCAATTGTACACATATAGACATTTATGATGGAGTCGTTAGGTTTACAGGTTAAACTTTGATGGATTCGAAATGATAAAACGAACTCGTTCCTCTTAATCGTTTTAAATAGAGAACATATATCATTTGGAGGATATAAACTTGTGCTTTTACAATATCTCAGAACATATAATTATTTTAGGTGCCTGTCGAACTCAGATTTCGGCCATTTTCTACCATTGTCCTTTGGTAATTGCGGCAACATAGTCATTCAACAACCAATACATTCAGTTTACGCGGACGTGTTGTCGTAATACATCTTGAACATCTTGCAACCCTAATGTACATACATATGTAGTTATTCCTCATAATGCCTCCATCAGGGCTGTTTCATACTCCGTGCATTACAATGGCCATACGGTTTGTAATTTCGCGCGGAACACAGGCGGAGTGAGATATATTCGGCAGCTGTACGAAATGTTACGGCACAGGAAGAAGAAACAAGTTAGCAAACAGGTTACGAAACTATGGGTCGTATGATTGAATTAAACAACAATATTTAACTGCAGAATATTTAGTCTTTATTCGTAACGCGAAGATATATCTTAGACTTCCGTTCAATCTGACACTGACACTGAGATCGGTTTCTAAACTGTACGGTTCACCCACGGAAGAAAGACGAGAGTGAAGAGCTCTTATCTTTATATAATAAACACCAAAATAGGAAAGAAAGTTTAGACATATGAATATGTCGTCACTGGAGATGATTCTTGTAATATCATAAGACGGTTAGTCAGCCTTCGAATGAATGCTTGAATAATTTAAAAAAGAAATTACCGTCGTAAAGAATCTCCCGAAGAGGCTGCATGAAATTAAGAGATTCCGCGTACGGTCGAAACGAACGTCGTATTTGCATACGCGTCTCGGGGCCCGAGTCGCCTCGATTTCCCCGTTTTTCAGCGTGTCTCGTTCGGTTCCAGTTCCGCGATCCTCGTACATCACGCACCGCGCTGGTCCCCGCTGGTTCCGCGGCGCGCGTTCGCCATAAATCAGCCTCGCTGTTTATCCCCGACGATACTCGCGACTTTTATCTTACCCTTATCCGTCCGATCTCGATCTTATCGCCGCGTACGCGTAAAAGTCCGAGCCGCGACGCTTAAATACCCGGTGTCCCGTCTTCTCCTGTGCCCCGTCGACGTGTCTCGCGGCGCAAGGGGGAGGAAAAGAAACGGGATGTAGCACGCACGGCGAGCATGCCGGAAGCGAGCTGCACCGACGGAGCAGACAGAGAGAGAGAGAGAGAGAGTCCAGACCTCCGCGATCGATATCAGATCCTCGAGATAATCGGCAATTAAGCTTGCGAAAGGACTGTACACCGTGCCGGTGGGTCGTTAGGCTGACCCAAGCGTGGCAGCCGAGGGATTCTGGGAACACGGACCAACGACACGTCTTCATTAGCCTTTCATGAACGCCACTCTCGTACCTCACCCCGTGTGTACGCTCTGTCTCTCTCTCTCTCGCCCTTTCGCCCTATCCGCACCCCCTATTGCGGTGCACCGCACCGTATTCGCACGTCCCGGCCCCATAGTGATTGTGTTTCCCCGAGATTTTTTCTTTTTCGACTGTTCCGGGATATCCGGAATTCCTCGTTTTCCCGTTTCACGGAGCTCTACGATCGCGTTTGAACGTTTCTAGAGAGGACGGCGAAATCGGGCGAATTTTCTAAATAAAATTACAGTTCCTGTTCGAACGTATTTACGTGGAAATGGACAAGTTGGATTTTATTTAAGCGTCGAAGTAATTTTCATTGGTATCTATACGCACAGAGTATTATTTGTGTACAAATATAGTGACTCGAGCATAGCGAATACATTTACATTTATTAGTTGCAATTTTTCGAAATTTTTACTATTGCACTTCGTTCTTCTTGAGGTGCTCGTCAACTTTCATTTCAAACATTTTTTTGTCAGATCAATGTGAATGTCTCAAAAATCGGTGCGACCATCAACACCCTTCGAAGCGTCAAAGTAAATGTCAAAATAAACATAGAAGATAGCAGAAATTATAGTAGGTAATATGATAATTAGGTAGAGGATGAAATGCCCTTTAAAATGAGCGTTCGTACGAGTCGGTAGCTTAATTAGTTCCGGAGATATGACGATGTTAGTTTCAAGTCGATGCGGTTGCTAGTTTCGGAGATAGAAGGGTTCGAAGCGTTTGTTGACGTCGCGAGGTGAATGAACTTACTACGGCCTTGTCAAGGTCGTCGACCGCACGTGATCGTAGTACGCACTACGTGACTCGCGTGCGAGACAAAGAGGTACGACGCGACGCGTCAGACGAAGACAGAGATAGTCAAATTAAAAAAATTACCTTTTACATAAATTACGATATCTCGAAAACGGAAAGTCGGATCGACAAAAACCAAAAACCATTTTAAAGAGGAAGGTTTACCGCTGCTAACGATAGCTCATTAATGGATAAAACACTAGTAGTTTCGGAACTATACGAGTCTAAAGTTTTACTATTTTTAATACGCGTGAATAGGCTATTATACGCGAACCGGACAGTGAGACAGTCGAATTAAAAAAATTACCTTTTACATAAATTACGATATCTCGAAAACGGAAAGTCGGATCGCCAAAAACCAAAAACCGTTTTAAAGGGGAAGCTTCACCGCTGCTAATAGTACCATAATCATGAAAAAAGCAGTAGTACCTTCGGGATTACACGTGTCTAAAGTTTTAGTATTTTTAATACATTTTACTAGTCCATTATAGTACGGGAAAAGAGATATTGGAAATTTAAAAATTACACTTTTCTTTACACTGCGATATTTCCAAAACGAAAAATCGTATCGACATAAACCAAAAACCATTTCAAAGGGGAAGCTTCACCTCTTCTAACAGTACCGCAGTTGAGAAAAAAACATTCTTTTAAAGTATTTAAAAAATAACTAATGAAGGATTACATAAATTTTCAAATAATTGCATCGACATGTATTAAACAATTATTAGTTTAAAGTTGCGGAGGAATTTCCAATAATTCACTTAAGGGTTGAACGACGATATGCCCAAAACAATTCATCCTGGGAGGAGCAGTCTGTTAGAAAATTTCCGTAATCGTCGAGACAGGATTCTGGAACATTATCATTAAACGTTGCACGCTCCAGCCGGAAGCAGCCAGGAATTGGTTTGACGCGGTTTCGTCGGTAACGGCGACCGAGCTACGCGTGTACCACGGCTGGCACGAAAAATAAATGAGGCTAATGGAAATTGATCGAACGTTACGTGTTTTGCGAAGCCCCGGTCCTGGTTTACACCACTGATGGATGTGTCTCGTTAGGCCGGGAAAAGAACACCCAGGGTTCGCAGACACAGAGGGTGGGGTGTGTTGCGTGGCGCGATAGGGGTGATGATACGGGCCGTGACGGAAAGCCTGGACTTTTTGGTAGCCGTTTTTCCAATACTTGGATGGGAAAGGACACTAAATTACTTTAATCGTTTGTTGCTTAAAGTTTGAAGAATTAAAATGGAAAAGAACATTGACGTTGTATTTATTTTTCTCCGATAAAAATTAGGTGGCGTGTATACTTTTTACAATTATTGTCATTTAAATTAAATTATTGAAGCATCTCAGGATTATTTCAGAACGCGATAAAAATCTTCTAATCAAGATTATTATTTTCTTAAATCGTAAGCATTGGAAAGAAAATTTTCGTTAACTTTCTTGAAACGAAACTCTTTTAACGAAAAGATTTCGAAGCACGAATCTTCAAGGTAAAATTGCAGACCATTAACATACTCGCGATGAAACGCCGCGAACTGTCTGGATCCAGTTTTGAATGAAACTTTGTAGCCTCGTAGAATTTTTTTAGCTACGCAAACTCCAGTTTAAAGAGTAAAATCATCCCCCAAAGTTCGACCCTCGAGGCACTAACTCGAAAATGGTTAGAAGCAAAATGCCTCCGCAAAAGTTGAACGGTTTTCAACACGTCGGGGGAAAAAGTTAGGGGTTAGCAAAAAGTTTTCAGTTATTGTTTCGGCTTTGTTAACTAGTTTTGATTATTCCACGAGCTCTGCAAGGTTTCGTTGGAATCTGAGTCTGACCTTTCGCGCCATTGTCAGTATACTTCCCCTGTCTTGACACCCTCGGTCGCGAAATTAGTTCCGTCACGGAAAGAACACGCGGCAAATGCCTAAAGTATAAACCGATGAAGATGATTTGGAAATAAGGGGAACCGGAGACACGATTGCTTTTGTAGCACTTTTTCAATAAGCATTCTATCGATCGGAGCATCTCGGGGATATTTCTCAATGTGATAAAACTTCCATTTATTTTTCATTATATTTATTTCCTCCAGATACATGAATCAAAGTTGTATGTTGAATGTTCATTAGCTTGTAGAGCAGTCTTGACGCGAATGTGCCAAGAGATCAGCTTCGAATTTAGCAGCATAACGTCCATATTTCTTCCAATTTGCAATGTAGACAAAATTCTCTGGAATTAAATATCATCACGAATTAATTAAATGTTAAAGAGAGCTGTCATTTATATTTTCATTCATATTTTAAGACCAAAAATTGACTAGTACATTACATAGGTTTCAAAATTGAAATCTCTGGACCGAACAATAGCGAGAAACGATTCGCACGGGTTTCCAGTCCCAAACTGTTCGCAGTTCGACGCAGGATCAACGATACTCGCGTGTCACATTGACACTCGCGGAGTTAAATGAAATTGCGGCATTTATCACGCGTATCATCGAGCGAATACGCAAGGAGGACTTAACTAGGAGCTCAGAGCCACGGACAACAGCCGTAATCTAGGCGACGTTTCACGAAACTCTGGTTGGTTCTCCGCGTGTCGCCATTTGTATCGTTTGTACCTGAACCGGCTCCCCCGGGATTATTCCTGCAGCAGACGAGGACTCGGTATTACGGCCGCGTGTCACGATTTATACTAGTCCCGATAAGCCGCCTAGCAGATAAGCGACCACCGCGCTTACCCCCGTCGCGTTCACCGATCTCGTGAAGTTAGGAAGCGCGTTTGACGATCATCGACAGCTGTATCCGATTCCACGGTTTCCGTTTCTGTGGTCATACGCTGTTATTCTCACGTCTTCCCCCGAACGTAGCAGTTTCGTCGGGTTCGAGGGGATCAGACAATGTTTAGAATTCGATATAATAAAGTTGCAAAATAAAACACAGATAACTTTTCTGTGTCATCTGAACGATTTAAGAAAGTGAAAAGTGAGACAAAGTAAATCTAAGGTTCTGAAATATACATGTGTTACTGTTAGGATCATCTGTTGTCATGTTATCATACTCTGTGTAATCGGTCTGGTATATTCCAGTAATATAGTAAATGTGTGGCACGTGTTCCTGTATATTCGAAATATTTAAGAAATATCTAAAATAATAAGAAAAAGAAATGAATTATGATAAATTTCTAGAATATCTTAGGAATACGTTTTATACTTCACTCGTCAAGTACGAATTTTGTTACGTGTTTTAGACGTAATTTTTGACAAAATTTTCCAACGTCAAAAGTATCGTCTAGATTGTCTAGAAATCAAGATTGTTATTCTCTGTCGCTAACACGATTTTTCTTTCTTGTTTCAGGTAAGTCACAAAAATTAATCGTAATCGAATCCCCGCAGCTAATATCCAAAAGAAACGCCTCCTCGCAGGTATTTATAATTACTCGTTTCTAACGAAGAATATGGTATTTTGATATTCTGATAGATTCAAAGTTAAAAGTAACTAAAAGCCGGTTATTTTGAACTTTGCTGTATTTAAAACAAGTTTCCAACAATTTTACTCAAACTTGTTATCCAAACTGAAGATTTGTTCCTATTGAAACTGTGATTAGTGCATGTTTCTTTAATCAAACTTTGCTACTACAAAGAATCCGTGAAGCTACAGAAATGAATATATTCGAACACACATTTTTGTTTCATAATCTTTATAAAATCGCTAAAAAAAATGACATATTTTTATAGAATTAAGGTGGTCTTCTACCGCCAAAAAATTCGATGTTTTCTTTTTGTATTTTCTTAAAGAATATAGTCTTAGAAATAAAAAGCAAAAGCTATACAATGTTGGCAACCCATGGTTTCAACCATTACGCATATTACGTGTTCTGCATCTGCTAAATCTTCCGTAACTTTGTCATTTTTTTACTTAGATATTTTAGAGGACCATTCTTAAAACCCCAAAGCATTGAAAAGAGATAAAAATGGTTTCACAGTGGTTTCCCCCCCTCAAGATATAAATGAATCTATGCATACTCTAGTGTTCGAATGTTTTCGTAGCTTTTGCTCAGAAAATGTTGCTCGTCCCGTTTCGATCGCTTTCGGTGTCCGCTATCATCGGTACCTATCGCGTAGAAAGATGTTGGCCGTGTATCGCCAGAAATCTCGAGTCTTCAGCCTGGGTCTCGGTCCAATAACTCCATTGTCGAGTGTATCGCGGCGTTTCCTGGATCTCCCCATCGACTCCGGTGTTCTGCACCGGCGATATCCCATAATGGTGGCGTTACGAGGAGGCCGAGGGACCGTATGCACCGTAGCGGCCGTTGGTATCTGGATAACTATATTATATGGCGTATACTTATACGGAGAAAAGTGCTCCGGGATAACGGTCCGTTCTCTACGATCAGCGGTACCTTGTTGTTCGAAAAAAAAAAAAATCATACCGACCGAGGGAACCGTCGAGACCCGGCAGGCACGAGCAAAAAGGGCCTCCATATTGGCCAAAGGACCCCGGGATCGATATCGAACGTATCGATCGTATGGGTGTGCTGCACGGTTAATAAACCTCCGCGCTCTAAACGATCCTCGAACGAGTATATAATCTCGCGCGGAAGATACATAGCCGCGAGAGTTCGAGACGACTAATGGGTCATAACGCGGTCGTCGCTGAACGTTTCTGGCGTATAACTGGCGTTAATTGTGACCGTAAAACGAATTGCCGGGCAACGATAGCGACGAAAGACGGGGGTTCGCCATTCTTCTGCCACCTTTTTGTTCTCGCCTCGGGAAGCACGCTATAAACCACGGCCTCTGCCTGTTACGTGGACTAAATGTTGGTTAACCTCCGACCGACTGTGAACACTTTTTGAGATTACTTCGTTCAGTCTGTCGGGGAACAAAAGGCAAACGTTTTTAAACGCTTCTATCTTCCCTTTATCACGAAGCACTCGTTTTTATAATTAATTCGACGGTAACTTAATTTTTTTATCAAGTTGTGAAACAAGAAGTCGTGCAATTTTCTCTTAAACGATGAAGATAGTAGCTTCAGTTACACGTATGCATTTTTACAGATATTTATTACGAAGTGGTGGAACTTTGAAGGAAAAATCTCAGAAAACTGGAGCAAAATCAGTATACCAATCAGGTATTTACAGAATAGTTTATATAGAAAAGCATACTTGGATGAAACTAGGAAGAAAGAGACACACGAGATGCAGATCTAACAGAACAGTAGCTAAAACCAAAGGTTACTTAAAATCGTTGGAAATAAGAGAGTACTCTAATACCATCAATAGGAATACATTTTCAGTACTGTATTTTCATTTTTATTTTCAGTACTATCAGTGTAGCTTTTGCAAATTAAAAATTCCTTCTCATTTTAGCAAATTAAAGTCTTGTCGTGTCAGGTGTGCTCGTTTGGTAATTTATTCTTTGTTACTTTTCGAATACGTTCACGTTGGTCAAAGTCTCGACGTTCGGAGTCGATTGCAGAGGAGACAGCCACGATGCAACAACAATCGGTGTATCAGTTATAATCAATACACATTGAAGCTCACAGGATTTAAGAGACGAAGCGTCGCGTAATATTATTACCCGAGAATTTATTTCAAGGTAGAATCGCGAGTAACTACGCTCTTTTAACGATCAACTGCAGCTTATTAAATCGCATAGCGAATATGATCCTGGAGGCGTCTGTTTAGTTTCACTTTACCGCTGTCGGATAGATAACCGACAGCTGACAGCTCTCACTGACGAGCATGCACAGCCAGCGATACATAACATCTGTAATAATATTTTATTACATCTTAATAGTTGAATACTTCGACATGCGTGCCTGGATAGCTGCGATGCGTCAAACTCGTCGTTGAATGAAACCTTGTTTGCGTCGTTTCCCACCTAACCTACTCATTGCCATCACAACTTGGCGCTTTGAACTTTCTTCTTGGATATTATCAACGTATTTTATCGATCGTAAATCCGTCGAAGAAATTTTACCAATCTCGAATCTGTCGATGAAATTAAGTGAAACTTTTTTCAGCATTAAAATATTCTTCAAAGTTGACAATTGATACTGCTTGAGGTTTTCGAGTGCAAGTCGTATCACGATTGTACGTAGCCCAATCTGGTGCATCTCTGGTGTACTTTCAGTCGAGTACTCGGGCCTCTCCCAGTCTCAGCGATGTATAGTTTTCCGCATGAGCTATCCTCCCCAGGTATCTACAAAATACCTTATACGGAAAAGCATACATCGGTGGAACTAGGAGGAACCCAATCGCAAAATAATATTTGGTAGAACAAAAGTAGTAGCTAAAATCAAAGGTTACTTAGAATCGTTGGAAATAAGAAAGTAATAACATCGATAGGCATACATTTGAACAATTGTAAATTATTCACATATTCAACAGTTTACTCGAATGTTGAAATATTTCGAAGTTCACGTTCAAACAACCCATCTTCGTCGATACAAATAATTGACCCCTCGCTATACAATAACGTGTCTGACTCGTTACAATTCTTAATGTCAAGTTTCACAATCATGAGGCTACTCATTGATCATCCAGTCTTATATATTAAAATGAACACATGTTTACATTTACGAGATATTCGTAAAACAAATCTATTCTTTCTTGTGAGCATTCCTTGTACGAACAAAATTAAATATTATACGTTTGAAAAATTATTCGGAATTAGATCGTACGTCAAGGGGTTAAATGCCTTGATAAAGATTGGTCAAACACTTCGAATGCTATATTCTCCGTATCCCGTATTTTTTAATTAAATTCCGAAAGAAACGGTCCGCAAAGAACGAATCGACGCGCGACAAAAGCGCGACGATGTTTGCCTCGCAATAGCAATTTCCACCGACATACGCGTCACATACGAAACGAAAATAAAATTGAACGCGTCGAACAATAGCCTTCGTGTCGAGGCGTAGTAGGTCAACGCGAAGAATCGCTTTTAAAATCCCGATGCAAGCGAAAGTTTCCCAAGCACGGCGTGCATCCGTACGCTCTGCACCGAAAAACTGAATGTTTTAAAGCGGTGCCATTTTTTTGAACCTTTTCCTCGCGGTGTGATTTATCCGATAAATTTCAACCGATCTGAACCGATCGTTTCGTGAAACGACCGACACACTCTTTTAGCTCTATATCGTAGATTCAATTTCTTAATTTCAGTTTTAGAGTCGAGCGTGAATTGTTTACGTTCTGGAGACCAAGTGCTTCTTGCATTCCAGATTGTTCTTATTATCAATATCAGATTGAATCGATTTCAAATTTCGCTCGTAACAAGAATGACAATACAGTACAATAAAATTGCATATATTGCCGCAGAAATGTATCGTATTGATAAATTAAAAAAGGAACTTGGGTACAATGACATCGAAGTAATGATAAAATGAAACCTTCGAGCAAGAGACTTCGTCTATAATAAAAAATAAAAAAAAAACCGAGTAAAATAGAGTTTAGACTGGAATGGTGGAACATTTCCGATATCTTTGACTTCCGCGCTCGACACTTTTATCTCCCGAGTCCTTATTTTTCACCACAACGTCGCGAAACTTTGGCATTTAATTTCTGAATAACGTTACTTTCGAAAGGAAAAATCGATTTTCTGACTGCCTGGTCCCCTCAATTGAATAACGACGGTCCGTTGGAGGACGATGACGGCGCGGAAAGCGAAATAGAGCAGGAGTTCGCTTCCGGTTGGCGGCGTAGCGTCCGAGTACTGAAGTTTAACGGTGGATCCCAGACTCCGTCCGACCCGAGGCGACTCGTTCTCCTTCTGCGTCCGCTCCTTTTCCCTTTTCCTCTCTTCTTGACGATCAGCCGTTGACCTCCCGCGGCGTGTTCCCACGGTGAACGCCGTCTCCTGGATCCGCGGCGGCGTCGCTGATTACGATACCTACGCCTTCGCTCGCGGAGCGCACGCTCGACCGCCTCTAGGCTAGGTCAGTACCGTAAACGGCTTACTTGCACGCTGACACGCACTCGCGAGGGCCACGTGTTCCAGCGAACAAGGTGAAGAAAGAGAGACCATGAACGAACGAGCAGGACGGACGGAGATGCACGTCGATCGCGGGGGCGGGGGAACCACTGACCTATGACACCGCTCGGTCGGAAAGCTTATCGGTATCGAATGGGGGAGTTTCAAGCGGAGTTACAGTGTAGCTCGATGATACGTAACCATCGACGATGCTGTAACGAAGTCCTAATTTGTCAACGATTGACAAGAAACTGATATTTATTTATTGTTTTTTCCACCATGCTTGGGTCACACGAATTTTCACTATGACGCTACAAAAATTAATTCTCAAGATTGGGCGTTGAAGAAAATAAGGACTCTTGAATTTTAACGAGTCTGTAAAAATAAGTTCGATTACAAATTATGGGTATACTAGGTTCCAGTTGTTTGGAAAGTTTCGTTTTCGTGGACAATTTGAGGGGTTCTATAAACTTTTTTCTATAAACCTCTGCGAGTTTGCAAAGCGACAAAAAATAGGGAATACGTAGCTTTTTTAATATGCAACGACACAGAGCTACAGTAGCTGTTGAATTTTCTTTATTTATAATAAAATATACAGTGGGTTCTCGCGTATAGAACAAGGTAAAATTGTATAAAATTTGACTCGACACGTTGTTGTATACCCGAGAACCCACTGTATATTTTATTATAAATAAAGAAAATTCAACAGGTTGTGGGCTCAGTGGTCAGTGATTGAAGTGACTAAAGTTAAGAAAAGATCAGTGACACGTATAAAGATGGCGAATGGTGGATATACGCAGTTCGCGATTAAAAAGTTAAATGGCGAAAATTATTCTGTATGAAATTACAAATTGGAACTTGTGCTAGTTAAGAAAAATAATATATGCGTGTAATAAATATCGCTCTATCAATTCATTCATTATGCAATGCCACGCGAATGATTAACAATAATACACTTTACTAGCGAAGTTCTTAAATATATATGGAAACGTGTAGTAGATAATAATTAAAAATTATTAAATTACAAATTAGAGGAACGAACATCTCTGAAACCATTCTGCTCACGAACGCTTTGATTGCTTTGTTTCTATCACCGAGTTCTATCGATGCTTGAAGTTTGCACCCATAATTTACACACACGCTATCTGTCTCGTGCGTCATTTGGCACTGCCATCTCGAATGGTATCAGTATTATTATCTCCGCGGTAAAAATAAAATGGAACAAAAGTAAAAATCTTTGTAAACGGAGAATCGAGGAACCTTTGTGTTTTTTAAATGAAAACATATATTTCTCTTTGTAAGGGGATAATGATACGCATTATGCTAAATTCCACCGTCGTTCTTTTTCGCTCTCGCGTCCGTCCATAATAAGAGCAGAAAGGAAAGTATTGCAAAACGCGAACGAGCCGTACGATTTAATATACGTTACACGTTCCGTTTGCGTTTTACGCGTAAAAGAAGTAGAAAGTAGGCGTAAATGGACATGCAAGTTTGACGAGAAACGCATCCCTCGCTGTGCACGAAAATGAAATTGCCCGTTACGGTATTGTTAAACGTATTTCAACAACAAATTGCCGCGTTTCGTGCATCGATTTACCGTTTCACGGCCCGTAAAGCCGCCCGGAATGGAAAAAGTTTAATGTTACGTCGTACGTGTAAACAATGCAACGCGAAATCTGACTACGAAAGCAACATTCGAGTAATAATCCGCTCGTTTTTACTCATAGTTGCTCCAGTTATTACTACGGTAAAATTTGGTTTAGGCGAGACTTGAGAACCCGAATGGCCTCTAAGCTAGATTAGTATCGTAAACATAAAGTTTCCTCGGACGCTGTGGCGCGCTTGCAAGCAACACGTGTATACGAACGGTACCGTAACGAAGACAGTAACGCCAAGTATTAATCCGTAGAACAGATCCTTTCGAGTGTTTATGGACTGAAAGCGCACGGTTCGCGGGCATTGTTTGCCGCTTGGCTCTGTAAAAAATTCTACACTGGGTGATTCTCGTTATTTTCCAAGCGAGAATAGATAACAATCGCGAGGGAGAATTTTATACGGTTTAATGGTCTGTTTTGTCTTAGGATACGTCTCGTTTCCTAATTGTATCGGTGCACTTTCGAAGTTACATTTCTTTAGAAAGAGGAGGTAAGGTTATTTGGGAATAATTAAACGATAAGACGAAAAATATCAGACGTGCAAGAAAGTGTTTAGAATAGAACGCGAAACAGTTTGATATTTAAAAAAAATCTAAGATATCTAGTTTCTCAAAAAGAAAAAGGAACCAGATGGTTCTGTTAACAAAAATCGAACCGTAGAATAAAAGAACTGATTAATTTTTCTCTGTTTTAGTAGAAATAATTAAGTACCCTAATTTAATTTAATAAATATTCGAAACGACTTGAGACGCATAAGCTGCGTCGTTCTGTTTGTAATTTTCGGGTGAAATTGCAAGGAGATCGTCGAATAAATAGTGGTTGCGTGGTATCCTTTACGGGTATTTCGTTGCTGGCTGGTCACCCAGTATATATTCATTTCGAAGGATTATCTGAATCTCTCGATGTTCGCCTCTTCGTACCTTCCATGCGGAAAACACAGTCCTGGTCGAATAAAAAAGTTGGTAGAAACTCGTTGGCTCTGCGTAACAAGTTAAAAATTGCCAGGGAAAAGGCACGTCCGTGCGCCACGATAGATTTACTCTTATCTGGAATACGCTCGGCTTATCGGTGTTCTAAGTTGGCGCGAACGTGAGCGTCGCTCGCACGTGCACAGTCGCACATGTGGGCTGACCAATTCACCCACCCACAATTGTCACTGGGCGCTTACGACGCTCACACAGCCAAGGTCCTCGTTATCTTCTAAACGCGAGCTTGCATCGTGCTTCCTCGTATCCTCTCGAAAAGATTGCTCCTTCGAAATTCTATTACCGTATTTCGATTCTTTGTTTCGAACCCTCTCTCAGACGCTATACATATTAAAGAGACGGAGTTTGTTGAATTTACTACCGACTATCGGTACTATTCCGTGACGAGCGTGTAAAGGAAAACTGATTTTATTATTTGAATACTTTAGACAAGGAGAGTTACATTCTTTGCGACTTTCTTCACCCAATTTTTTATCTTTAACTCGCTCGTTGCGACGCGTCGCGGTATTATTTTTACATTATAATTAGTTCTTCGGTGTTTGCGGTTGTAATTGACGCTGGAACTATAACGTTTTCCCACATTTTCACGCAGAAGAATTATGTTACAGTAACGCGTTCCCCATTGATTCTTCTCGCGTTAGATCCCGCATCTGCTTCTCTATTGTAATTAAAATGCATTGTTCCCACTCGTTGTATTCACCAACTGTATTGCTGCATTACTGGGTTAATGAAAAACGCATAAATAAAACGTCCGCGCAACGCGACGCCGCGGCTCGTACACGACCTGTTTCTCGAATTCCGTGTTCACGGTTCTCGTCTCGTTATCCGTCGCAGTTAAACGCAATCCTGGTTACACCTATCCCGGAGGAACTTCGTACATTGTTACAAACCTAGATCCGACAGGTAGCGTGAGCTTTCGAAACACCGGGTAAAATCGAAATAGTTCATCGACGATCTAACCCTATCTCAAAACTTCGCCATCAAACGGAAAGCTCGCGCCCGCGTTCGAACAGTTTTGGGAAACCCAGTCCCGTCTCGCCCTTCTGTCCCTCGTCTGTTGAAATTCACGCGGTGCCAGACGCGCGCGCGAAGCTTCGAAACTCCGTGCTTCCGTCGTGCAATAAGGCGAGGAATTCGCGGCAGTCGTCTAATGATGCGGAAGCAGACCAGTTCGAGGATTCTCGAAACGTTCCGTCGGAACGGAGAAATTAAAAATATGCGTTGTATATTAAAAAAAAAAATATATTTACTTTTTCCTATAAAACATCGCTATTTTTCGATTCAACTATTTTCAATCTTTTGTTTGGCCGATAATACGCTGACGAAATATTTGCAAACAACTCGAGTTCTATTTTTCGAAAAACGTTTCACTATTTCCAGTAAAATGTCGCTATTTTTTAAGTTTCGCTGTTTCAACAATTTTCAATGGCTCTTTTTGTAGTTCCGGATACATGTTTTTTTTACTGTACCAATGTTTCGTTACGAATGAACTCTGCAATATACGTCATTTGATTCTTTCGCTTTAATTTTTTTTGTAAGCTACATGTTGTGTAAAAAATGTTTCGAACGAAAGTTGTTTGGTGTAAAGAGGAGCATGCACGGTAAGAATGAAATGCTGTTTTCCTTTTTTATCAAAATATGGACATTCAATCATGCCATTCAAAAGTCTATTGAATACAGAATACAAAATTATTAAGATCGTCAAATTAATCGTAAATGTCAACAAAATCCAAGAATCTCAGCGCGAAATATTGTTGAAATGTTAAAATTAAATGAGTCATTGTAGTATTTTTTGTCATCTACAGTGTAGAAAATCCAGAAAGAAATTCAATTCTTTTAAATTAAAAAAAAAACCTGTTACAGACGATGCATACTCTTGCATCCAAAAATAACGTTCACGAGTCAAAGTTCTCGAGAGACGCCAGAAATTTTCCGTATGACCCAGTAATATTCATCCGCTGGTCACTTTCTTGCGTCAAATCGTCCATCCAGTTAACGAGACTGCAATATAAATCTCTCGACCGTCCACGGAGTATCGGAGCAAATAAGTTTATACCGTCTAGAAGACCGGTTCGGACCATCGGGCTGAAATCAATACCGGGTCGTCGATATTCAATTGCTCGAGTCGGTCCCACTGTCGCACAATATCCCTCCGACTATGTCTGGTGGAAGCCAAGCGACCGGAAGGCCAAACTCGCGTTCGTCTTTGGCCCGGTTTCGACCCCCAGGAACCTCCCCTGTGTCTCGAACCGCGAAGTTGGTTCGTTTCGGGCAGAAAACCGGAGAACCACGTTCCGCGGCATCGTTTCGATGGCTGTCTCTGGTAGCCCGTTCTTCGTCGCGACCGTGTGTCGTTTTCCGTCCAGTTCTGTGTCTTGGCTGCCCCGAGAGAAGCCGTCCCGGTAAGTGGGACAGTCACCTGAATACTTTGCGGCAATCAAGACTCGCTCTTCGGGCCACGGGACACCGCGAGCGACAGAAAGAGAGGGCAGAGACGAGAACCGCTCGGAGGACAAGACGTATGGAGAGGTGTACCTCTGCGAGCGAGACAGGACGAAAGGGACGGAGAGATGTTCGCGGTGCTCCTGTCCGTCAATGTCCAGTCGTCGTTCGGGATTCGCAGCGTGTGCAGGGGCCCCGGGATTTTCCACGATTTTTCCCCCCGCGATCTTATGGTCTCTGAACGCGACGAAAGGGACCGTGGATCTATTGTGCCGCGACTATGATCGGACTGAGAGCGACGAGGCCAGGAGTTCTGCGATTCTCCCACTGCGGAAGGGATTTCTGTCGTGTTTGCAGGTACCTTTAGAATAGCGAGCTTCTTTATAGAGTTCTTTGTGGGTTCTGACTCTGGAAACACTGAGGCGCGAGCTTGGTCGAAGTCCAAATGGAAGGAGGGGGAAGGCTAGTCGAACCCACTCGTGTTTTGTATATTTTTGTTTGATATTGTATGTTGGAAATTATTTGAAGTAGAATTGTTATAGTAGAAAGTGATGTTTTGAGTCAGTATACTTGTGTTTTGTATATTTTTATTTATTTACAAAATTGTATATTGGAAATTATTTAGAGTAGAACTATTAATGGTACATAGTGATGTTTTGAATCACTTATAGACTATATTTGAGCCTATTTGTGTTTTGTATATTTTTATTTATTTACTATCTTACATTGCAAATAATTTAAAGTAGAATTTTTATGGTACAAACTGATATTTCGAGTCATTACAAATGGGGAAGAAACTTTGTTTCTTATGAATTTTTTCCATCTATTTTTACCCCAAATTGTTTTTTGGTTTTATTTTGAATATTAACGGGTTAGTAATGCCCAATTGCAAAACCGATAGAGAGGTGTAATTATAATATAAACAATAATGCCCAACAGTAAACGAATTATATCAACACTAGAACTACCGAAGTAGTCAAAATGATCCATTTGTAATTTGTTAAAATGAACTTTATAGTTTTCTATAAAAGAACGAACATTTATTTCCATTGCATTTCATCGTTTTAATTTCTTTGGTGCAAATAAATACACCATAATCGTCGGTAGTTTTAGTATTAATTACCGGTTCGAACGACAAAAGAATGGTTACTTTTTCACCCGTATTCGACGATTTTATTAAGCCTCGAAAGGGTTATGAACCGTAACATCGTGGCAAATCGGATGGCCGCAATCTCGAGCGCGTAGCCATGACAGAACTGTATTTTGCACGGTCAAGAAAACAGGAATTGATGATCCATTCGCGGCGTCGTTCGCGGAATTGGCTCTGGTTACCGAGGGATCCTACATTGTAGAGTGATCGTGAAAAAATCGTGAAAATCTCGTCGAGATTAATCGAATCGGTGCAGCAAGGAATTAAGCGATTTTGAAAACTGCGTCTGTCGAACGAGATCCGCTTCGCGGATGGAACTCGATATCTCGTGAGAGGAGACGAAACCGCAGAACGAAACAAAGACAGCGATTCTTTTGCGAGAAACTGAACCCGTCTTTCTCGAAAAAAATCCCCTTTTTTTGTATTCTATTAAAGATTCGAGCCTTGAAAATATTAATTGGCGATACTGTCTGTGTACTCTGACATTTACGAGCCAGTTTTCCGATCAACTGTCCGGTATATGTACGTACAAAGAAGGTACTCGTGACAGGAGGTCGACTATCTTTTCGAACATAAACGTTTCGAATTCGTTGGGTAGGATCTCGAGCTAACCGGGATCGACATAACCGGCTATTAAAGCTTGCACTTTAGTGCACGCGTCAGCCTGAAAGAAGACGTAAGAGTCGGATGATCGATCGCGAAATGGCGTGTTTTCCGATGTCGGCGGAACAGTTTGAACCTGAACAGGCAAGGAAGCGTTTTCTGAAAGAAGGCAGAGAGACAACGACGGACGTAATCACAGCGGGATCGAGACTAGAAATAATTAGTTCGCCCGTCATTAGAGAAAGATTTATGGCGGCGATGGGAAATCCGGATCTTTCTCGGGCAGCTCCTTCGTCGGGCAACCCTGCTGGAAATCCGGAAGGGTCGTGGCCGGGGCGATTTATTTGGAAAAAAATGCTTTACAAGACTGATAGATTATCTTCGAGCCGTTCGAGTGTCGATCATTACGAATGGGAACGGAGAAGTGTTCGAAGTTGTAATATTTTCAACCGTTTAAGGAGCGACACCATGGCGTAACAGCTTTCAAAAAATTTACCTTCTCACGTTTCCTTAAAAATTGAAACTTATAAAACTTAACACCATTTGTGGCTTTAATATAAAAAAAGAGATTTTAACTACATAATGGTTCTCTTTGAGAATTACATGTTACAACTAAGGGCGAATCAAGCGGATGGAATAAGTAGTTTCCGTCGTGGAATCGAACGCGGTCAAAGTTCTTATTGAAAAGCTGAGAATTATTTCCCTGGATCGGTGCTTAACGGGCTTGAATCCTGACTTCCAATAACCCTGATCCTCTTGATCCAGGTACCATCGATCATTCGCTCGGCGGCTACCGTCCGTTTTATGCTTGTCGATCACGAGAACGCATAAACTCACGCTAGCGGATTATTTACGACTGGATGGAACGAGCCATTCCTTTCGATCACTGCGCAAAGATCGACAACGCGAATTGTCTATAAATCTGTTCCTAACGGCAGCGTTGCGTTCGCGTACGCGCGGAATAAATTCTTCAGATCGAAATCTAATTTCACCTTTGTTATGTAATTGAGTTATTTCGACTTTGGCGTTACGGGGAATGTTTCCGAAACGTTCGTCGATCGGAATGAAATTTCAGATATCGGATCGAAAGGGCAAGATCCCTTCTAAATTCTTTCAACTTTTGTTTTTTCATTGAGGAGAGTTTGTATTTATTATACTTACGAAGACATTACAGAATTTTTTCATGCAAATTTTATGAAAATGCAAAAGAGTCTTGACATTTTTTAACCTCTTAATATGTTGAATTCCATTTGAAAGTTATTAAACCGAGTCTTGACATACATTGTGCTGTATATGTACTGAATACTATTGTTTTTGGAATCCAAAGTCTTGTTTTGAACCTCAGAATTGAAAAACGATATTCAGAGACCAGTTTCTGAAGTGCAATTGCTTTCAGATATAGCGTGCATGACAAAATTTGAAACAGAGATAGGAACTGTACATATAGCTGCAGTGCAGACTCTTCATAAATTGCAGGAATGCATTGTCAGAGCAGACAATACGTACGATACAATTAGAAATCAGCCAGGAGTGTTTGAACACGTGTGGCACTCAACGGTACGACGTACTGCCGCGTGTCTTTGAAATAATACAATAACTTTAAATGTGTCTTAGTAACAAAAGGTTTGCAGACATAGGTATGTTTATTAAGACATTCTTCTTGATTCTATAGCATTCAATTACTCTTAGTATATTTTTTAATAGCATCATCGAGTCGCTTGGTATACTTAGAGCACCGAAAAATATACGTTTGACTTTGTTTTTAACAATATTTAACAGAGCATTTATCAATATTACCATTAATAAAAATAACATCGTACAATCGCGATATTTTCTTACATTAGAATATTTCTAATTAATTTATTTTGAAATGTAGAAAGTAAGCTGTTTAAATTTTGAAACTAGCTAGTATCCTTAAATAAACCTATATATTTATATATATGTTGGCATCAATACATATATTATACCAGCTACCTTTCACTCTACAACTTACACCTGCACAATTATCGTCAGCAAATATCTTACAAGAAATACATCGAATCATTTCTTCTATATTTTCGTATTGCACAATATCATCGAGATTCTGTAGTTTCGTTTTTCCCTTCTCACAAATATTTCCTGCCCACTTTCAATATAGAAAGAACACAAGCACGTTAAAATTGATGGAGAAACATTGAATTGAACCAACTTAAAAATTTTTTAAAATCCTTTTTAAAATATTTGTTGGAGCAATGAACTGTCAGCAATTTAAATACCTATCGACCACATAATTATAATTATTTTTCTCAAAGGATCGTCTCTCTGTCGTCGTCGGAAATTGCTCTGAAATTTGTTCTTCGCGAGATACTTTCCAGCGAGTTTTTCGACCGCGTTAGCTATTTTCGCGTTTCCGTTGTGCAGTTCGTAGCGAACGGGAAAGACCGCGAAAGTCAATTAGCGGCGCCCGGTATGTATCGACTATCGATGGAAAATAATTATCGAAGTTCGGCCAGGATGCTGTTTTATGCCGGTCCGGGGCGTAGAAACGCGATCTGTTATTTACGGTTAACTTTATTGTCAATAGCGTAACGGGCTAGCGGATGGCAAATGTTTGAGGAAACGGGCGAATTTCCTCGGGAGCAACGGCAGCAAACGAATCCCGGAGCGTTCGTATATACACGGAATAACTGGCAATGTCGTTTCGAATACGATAGGTATTAAATGGGATACGAAACCGAAAATGGAGAAATATCGCGGTGGTTCGTCGATAGAATGAAAACTACACACGGTATAACCAAAACCAATAGAGCTCGTCGTCCATTAAACTCGCGGTACTCTTGCAATTCTTATTTTAATTAAGAACAACAACAAGGTTACGCAAGAAATGCATATCACTTTCAATTTCAATTTTGACTTGTTCGAATTAGATTTCATTTTATCTATTTCTTTTCTTTTTTAAATCTGTAACTCTTACAAACCACCCTTGGAAATTATCCAAGTGCCAAAACGAATAGTCGTCAACGATTAAACTTGCGATATTCCTGCAATTCTTATTTTAATTAAGAACAACAACGTTACACAAAAGCCTGACGATGCATATCGTTTTCAATTTCAATTTTGACATGTTCAAATTAGATTTCATTTTGTCTATTCCTTTTCTTTTTCACCCTTGGAAATTATTCGAGCGGGAAGACAAATGTTTCGCAGAAATTATTTTCTCCAGACTATCAATCGTCGCCGAAACGAGTAATTTCAACAAAGCTGGAATCGAATTTGAACGACTGCTCGCGCAATTTAACGCGACTCAGCTTTGTTGCTGGTTAACGACGCGCCATAATTTATATCGCGTCCACGCATTATTTCCCTTTCCATTAGACGTTTCACGGATTTCGGATTCTTTCTTTTTCGCGGTGAAATCGAACGAACGACCGCGGTCGTTGCAACGATTAAAATGCATGGCGGACGATAAATCATCGTGGTTTCTATCGGTCAGCTTCCTCCGAGAGCGAAGATAAGGGAAAACCGTGGCACGTATCGTTGTAACAATTGAAACGTGCTGGATTATAAATCATCCACGCTTCTGGTTTTTAACTTATCGAGAAAAGAACGCGATGCAAAGAGAGGCGTGACTCGACGTTGCACGTGGCAGGAAGACATGCATCTCGTTGCAGCTACTCGTATCAGCGAGATTTCGAAGCAATCTTATCGGGTCTTGCTTCCTATCGCGGTTTTTTATTCCACCTTACGTTAATTTCGCGCGAGTTTATTTGGAAAGACGCGTCTTCGAAGGAAATTTGTATTTTCCGAGATTTCAGTTCTCGTCAACGAACGAAAAAATAAACATTTCGAAACTTACTCAACACCTGTAAATTGTATCGTAGAACTATTATTCGCGATACGCTAACATTAATAAATAAATGCGAAGAATTAATGTTGACTCGCGTTATAAATTTATTATACAATTCGTTTATAACGGATTACGTTACGCAACGCGTTAGAACTACAGTAAGTAATATTTTCTGCCCTACTAACTGGAGCTGTACTGTGAATCTTAGTTGTACATAAATTTAAAACGAATCTGCAATATATCAAATCATATAATGCAATACATCTAATTGTAAAGCGGAGATATCTTAATTCTTCATAAGTACCGAACAGTACATTTTTAAACGATTCTCGTTCTTCGAGAATCGCCTTGTATATTTACATGAGACTTTGTAAAGCCTCGAATCTCAATTTGATCGAGTGTAGTACGTTTTACCATTATCTCTGACCGGACATATTTGTTCCTGTGTTCTTATTTACGTTCTGTCGCTAGATAAGGTCTATTAGTGCCATTAATTGTTGAACAAAAAGTTAGAAAATTGAAACACCACTGTATTCCCGTTCGTTGAACAGAGTAACACACTTTCTTAAAACTAAGTAACGTTTGCATTCCTTGTTCTTGAATAGTACTAACGTAAACATCAAAAGTTCATTCTAAATTTCAGTTCTAATAAACTTGAGTTCCATTAGGAAAGTATGACACTAATCGTACATTTTATCTTTTCAATTCCATAAAAACACTTTTGCAAGTTCATAGATTATACAAGTTCGAAAAAAATTAAAAAATCTCATAACTTTGTAAAGTTTTGGATTCTGCCAATTCGTTTGTCATCGTCTTCGTTCCAAAAGCTCGAAGAAAAACGGAAAGTAACGATTTGGCCAGGCTTTCACCTTAAAAGAAACGGGGAGCATCGAATGGATCGGTCTGACGTTTGATTCACGACAACGATCGTTCTGTTTTACGTGGATCAGCTAGCGATTTTCGCAGCTGGAACGGTAGAAGTACCTTAACGATACCTTCTTTACGACTTCCTGTTCATCCAGCGTTTCTCCGCGAGTACGAGAACTCGATTTTACGCGCGGCCGCCCTCGATGTCGCGCGACTACTGCAAGAAGAGTGTCTCTATTTTCGCGAACATCTCTTAAATGGACGAGAACGGATTAAAAGTGGACGTGGATTCTCGTTTCTTCTCCGAGGCACACGGACAGTACGATCGATAATCAATTTAAGAGATTTGGATGAAGTGCAGGCTCTGTTTTTGTGTCAAGATGCTCCGTTCCGTCGTCGAACGAAAAGAAAACATCGAGCACACCGCCCAGTTTCTTTCTTTTCGCCATTCTTTCTGTATCGCTCTTTTCCCTTCGTGTTCCATCAGAAAATGAGAGGGCTGGCGATTTTTCTTTCGATCCAATCTTAAACAAAATTAAATTTTCGATGCGTTTAGCTGAGATTGAAAAAAACGATCTAGATGCAAATTGAACGTTAAATAAAAATAAAAATGTCAATCGTAGAATGAAATATTTCACAACGAACGTATACAAGTTCAACTCGAATTTAAAATGAATTAGTTCCGAGGAAACTAGGGTGCATACGTCTTTTCAAGATCGTCGATAAACTGAAATAATTTTATTATACTTAATGTATAGTGTGTCACATGTTGCATACCATTCCAAAAATAATTACACACTCGGGGTACAACTTAATATTTAGGATTTACAGCCGCGAGATCGAACGTAGAGTTAATAACTGAGATTTAGCGCTGTAATTATAAAACTCGTAACTTTTTATTTAGTGTTATATTAGACATTAAAGCGTTTAATATTTTTGCATAGTTTCCTTGGTCTTGTAACCGTTATTAATAAATACAATTTTTAGGTAGTTCATAGTGATGTTAAAACCATTTCGCGATATAATTTTATTTGCCAACGTGTTCAAGTGTTGTATGTTTTTTTCGAAATTCACGATCGTGGATTTTCCCGTCGCAGATTGGATTCTACGGGCGAAATCTTTCGAGGGAATTCTTCTCTGTTCTTATAAATACACGATTTCCTTTGTTTTCGTGAAGTCTGAAGGAAATCCTGCAGCAGCGTTGTGTATTCCTCGTTTCCGACAACTCGTCGATGGCTTTCTTCGGAAAGTGACCGAAAATCGAGAATGCACCGCGGTTGGTGTATCTGGAATTTGTAACTTGGACTGTTATTTCAGCGGATCGATTAACTTTTTTTTTTCGAGAGCCGCGAACGCGACTGGTCGGTAAATTCGAAATAATTCAAAAGTTTTTGCGGAATCGAACGCGTTAGAGAACGATGTGTTTACAAACCGGTCGAGCAGCGCTTCGTTTCCGTAGTTAAAATTCGAATAAAGTGCAAACAACAGGACAACAAGGTAAACATTGTGAACGTTTACCTGGAACGCATAGAAACTATAAACGTTTGGATAGAATTCAATTTGGAATTAAAATTATTTCTTTTCGAATTTATTAAGAACTTTGCATCTGATATTTCCAGTTAATATAAAGTTTCGATCGAAGGGTGAATGTAAAAACAATTCGAATAGAATAGAAGCAGATTAGGGAGTTTTATGGCGTAGGAATTTACCAATTTTCAAGAAATATCTCGCCATTCTACAGTGATACTTTACCGAGAAAGCTCGAGGTTCAGATCGATTGGCTCAACTTACGATCGAACTTTGGGGATATATAACTCGCTCGAAAGTCAGCGAGTGAATGCAGTTCTATAAGTTTGATACCTAAAGGAATTTCTTGGAACACTCTACATTCGTATTTTGTCTCTCAGAAAACGATATTTTCAAGAACCTTTTATTCTCATTAAAAATGAATGAATAAATTCTTGATAATGTTACAAGTTAAATTATTTCCTAAGGGTACACGTAGTATGAACTAATAGTTACTGATAACAATTTGTAATACTAGTAATAATTACAGAATGGAAACAGTAATGATAGAGAATTTCGAGCGTGTAAGAACAGAATTTCTATTTTGAATAGTTCGAGACTTGATTTAACGAGGATTGTTATTCGATATCATAACTGTTATTAGTTTGGATATACATAGTTCATAATAGTATGGTTTGTTATATTACTTTCGTAATGATAGAGAATTTCGAGCGTGTAAGGATAGAATTTCAATTTTGAATAGTTCGAGACTTGATTTAACGAGGATTGTTATTTGATATCATAACTGATATTAGTTTGGATATACATAGTTCATAATAGTATGGTTCGTTATATTACTTCCGTGTTTATATAGGGTATCTCAGCTACATGGAATTACCTGAACATTTGCTTGATATATTATTATATTAAAGAGCTTCTCAGGTATAAGAAATGCATTTTTCTACGAGATTATAAGCACATCGGTGTCTTCTTTACGAGTAATAATGAAATTGCTCGTTAAGTGTACAAAGTTTGATTTTAGATCACACTTTTTTAAATAAGACTAAATTGTACCGAAACCTTTTGATATATTTTGAAAATATCTGGAACGTTGACGTTAAACATTATAAAATTAAATTTAATTAGAATTTCCTCCGCGTGTTCAATCATTACCCCCGTTTGAATGAAATTTATTTCATATTTGTACCAACAATTTCTGCTTTAAACGAACAAAGAGAACGGTGCAAATCAAACCTGCGAGGAGAAATACGATTGCAATTAATTTTGAAATATCACTATTCCACTATTTCAGAGACAAACGGTACCAAACACTCTTTGTTGTTTTTATCACTTTTCAAACATTTAGAAGCTATGAAAATGTATTTAAAAAATGCCGCGTTAAAATCTACATCCCTTCTTTCAGTTTAATTGTTTCGATCAGCGATAACATCGACAAAATTAACGACCTTTGAATAGTTAACGAAACGAAAGCCGTTCTTGAGGTAATACGCGAGTTTCTGGAACGTAATCCAAAAATACAATTAAAAATTCGATTACGGTTCGTAACTCTCGGAAGTATTATCCATATTCCTCGAACGTAAGCTGGTGGACTCTCACAGTCGCGGAGCAGGTGAAAGGAACGTTGATGTCCTCTCGTAAAGCGTAGACCAAACACGTTTATGTGGGAAGAGCGGGCAGTTAAGTTGTTTTGGCGAGTGTTAAAACGATTTCGGTGTTCCACGCGCCGGAAAAATCTCGTACGGCGAAAGAGGGTGGCGTCGATTAATAGGAGAACCGGAGACTTTACAAGGTTACGCTCTCGAATTTGACGATGGCCGTCCAAGCCACTCCGTACGAAAGAAAACAAACGCCAGAACACCGTTTCCAGAAGTCGGTTTAGCGCGTCCTCGTCGCGACTGAAGTCCAGCCCGGTTTCTCTGAAAACTGCTCGAGAATGCGACCTTAAAGTCATTTGACCACGTTAAAGACATCATTCTGTTGAAACTATTTAGTCTGATACAGTTTATCTCGCGAAGGAGACCTAATTCTACGAACGAAAGTAAAAGATGAGCCGTCTGGCTTGTGCAGAAAAGAATTGCAAATAAACGACTCTGTCGGAATGCTCGCGCGTGTCGGCCACCGGAAGCATAAAGGACCGGACGAGCATTCTTATTGAAAAATCGTTCTCTTTAGACCCGGTACAATTTAGTTCTCTAGAGGGCCGTGGAAAACGATGTCGAGGAGCCGGTCTGGTACGACTGTTATCAATTTATCGGTAATGCAGGCGAAAATTCGAAGAGCTCTCCCCCCTCGCGTCGACCAGCGCCGTCGACGCGTCTCGAATGCTCAACAAGTTGCTTCCCTCAGCTTCCTCTCGGCCCTTTTCAATCGCGTCAGCAATTCAGACGCGGATAGGAGAGCAAAGAAATTTTCGGTGAATAGCTTCGACTACGGAGAGAAGATCGTTTCAAGCGGTTCGCAAGGACAATGGCTCGCGTCGTAATGGCCGCGCTAATGGCGTTGCATCCGGAACACGTGCTCCTCGGTCACCCCGTGTCTTCTTTTGACACCTTCCACGTGTTCGAACCCGTGAATGCGTCGAGACCGGAAGGAAGGATGACCCGGAGGCGCGTGAGTCGTTTCCTCGCGGTCTGCTAAGAATAACCCGCGATCTGAAGCACGTGGAACCGTAAAATTCAGTCTAAACGCCCTTTCAGAAGCTTTCGTTTTCAGCGAATTGCTTACAAAAATTGTTCTAAGCGAAAGCAATTTAATTTTGAGATATGCTTAAAAACTTTAGGATAAAATAGAATGTACTCTTAATTTCAACTGAATTATTTTACTTAATGTTGATTTTTACCAAATTCGTAATTGGAAATCAAGTAACACAATTTCGGTACGCGATTGCGTACGAGGCTCTGTATTGCAACTAATTTTTACTATTTTCCTTTGTAAAAATTTGTGAATATTAGTGAAAGAGTAATAAATATACAGGGTGTTCGGCCACCATTGCCAAAAATTTTAATGGGAGATTCTAGAGGTCAAATTAAGACGAAAATCAAGAATATCAATTTCTTGACTGAGGCTTTGTTGAAAAGCTATTAACGTTTAAAGTTCCGCCCGTACTGAATTTTTTTCTAGATTAATTTCTAAATTATTTTCGGTTGCGAGAGTCATTTATAATCATTTTTGGTGAATACACATACTCCGAAATCCTACGTATTTTCGAGAAAAAAATTCAGGAAAGTGCCTAAATTTTTCGGCGAAAAAAAAATATTTCAAATCATTCTAAAAAAATTATATTCAGTTACAGGGTTCAATTACAATCATTTTTGGTCATTATACATACCCCCGAAATCCTAAGCATTTTCGAGAAAAAAATTGTTTACCGAAAATCTAATGTGAGGCCAGAAATGTCTGCCCGAATTTTCATGCGAATCTTTAAAACATCATAACTTCTGAACGGATTGGACGATTTTAATGTTTAAAAAAGCAAACAACGCGTATTTTAATGGAGAATATGTAGAAATTCTAATAATAATGAAAAAGTTACTCCTTGACCCCACAAAATGAGAAAAACCCCATAAAAGTGGTCCAATTTTCAAACGGCCATAACTCCTATAATAGTGAATATATTTCAATGAAACTTTTTTCTGAAGTAGAGCTCATGGGTACCTACAAAAAAGTATTAAACAACTTTTCTGTAGGGCGTCAAACAGAATTACTAAAAATGAGAAAGGAATTTTTAAGAAAAATCAACAGGGGGGGTAGGGTAGGTGCCTAAATTTTTCGGCGAAATTGAAAAGTTTCAAATCGTTCTGGAAAAATTATTTTCGGTTGCAGGAGTCAATTACAATCATTTTTGGTGAATAGACATACCCCCGAAATCCTGCGCAGTTTCGAGAAAAAAATTCAGTACTGATGGAGCTTTAAACGTTAATAACTTTTTAACGAAGCCTCCATCAACAAATTGGTATTCTTGATTTTCGTCCTATTTTGGCCTCTAGAATCTCACATTACAATTTTTTCTAGGGGTTGTCAAACACTCTGTATATACGAAACACTTTTGCAACAACTTGCATAGTTTCTTTATAAAAGAATACCAAAGAGAACATAAAAAACCACGTTTTACAGTAGAAGACAAAATAAAAATAATAGTGTTCAGCTCTGGCAATAATCCTTAACAGGAGAAGACAGAGCAAACTGTGGTGGTTGAATTCTTTCAAAGAACCAAAGGGTCACGAAACAGTGATAAAAATTTTTTAAATTATGAAATTTTACATTTGAATTTCTGTCCACGAGAAAATCGGTTTTCCCGTTTCGCTTGGAAAAGAAGCGTATCGCCGACAGCAATTCCGCTTTCGCGGATCGCCGCAAGAAAAATGGCGTCAGGTAACTGAAAAGAAGAATTGGCAAGCGCCGCACGTTCTCATTCGCGGAATCAGAGATCCCGATCAGGCGGCTCGTGTTTGTTGGAGTTCTTATTAGTAACCTTGTTCGCTATTAGCGACGGCTTTCATTGGACCAGCAGGAATAGGAAGTAACGAAGTATAACCCGAGCTTGATTAAAGTTTTATTACGTCGCGATCAGGAGGAAAGACGGACGATACGGCGTGGAGTAATTTATGGAAGCAACCAGAGTACAGATATATCGATGCCAGGGATTACAGCTGTCGAGTGATTAATTGTCACTGTATTAGTTACCGCCAGTGCGTAACGGGCGTCGATTAATTTCCGGTTCGACGGTTCGCCTCGTGCAACGTCACGCCGAAAAAACACGCTTTAGCATATCTATAATAGCGCGGCTTAAATAGCAAATATGATAACGAACGATCCTCCGTGTAATCCGTGGACGAAGCGTTCGATCGATGCTGATCGCGTGACTCGAACAAAGAACCATTTAAATTATCTAATATTTAAATATTGCTATCATCTGTTGCTCGAACGATCGATGAATTATTATTTCTCATATCGAAGAATTTTCTTTACAGAATTCTTTAAGAAAATATTGCAGACATTGTCCAATGATTTTTGGACTTTTATCGTACCGATAACTTCCATCTCGTTTTTCTCGTTTCCGTCGACGCATAATAAAGAGATCGCGGAAAAATCGAGAGAAACTTTTCTGGATTTCGTATATCGACTGACTCACCGACAGACCGAAAAAGCTCGATACCGATTTTCAGCTGATTTTGTTTTCGCGTTGGATTCGTCGAAACGGTTGTGTTTGGTACGGTGATAATTGATACCTCTGGTAGCCCGCGAAACGACTTTTCGTAATTTATTTAAATCGAGGTTTCTTCTCTTGCTGACTTTCTAAAGCGCCGTTTCTGAAGGAGACGCGTATCCCGGAGGGTGGGAAAGGACAGAAAACAATTACTGCGGCGAGCAACATTAATGTTAATCCGTTTCCTTGAGAATAAGCCAACGGTTGGAATTAGACGCTACGCGGAAATGTTGGTCAAAGTTTCGTGTAAGAAAATAACGCCCCCGGAGGCGTAAACGAGAAGTTGAGATGGCAATTTCATTTCAGAGCTAATGATTCTCAGTTTCGGGCCGTTCGAATGGTAATTATCCACGCCTGGGACCGTTGTAAAAACGATACGAAAGGGGCGAAGCAATCGAACGTTCTTTACGAGTTTCTTTCATGCTTTGTTCCACGCGTAAAAAATTCTATTCGAAGGTTAAACCTTGAAATTTATTTCTATTTTACTATGATTCGTCTCCTTATTTCGGTAGCAGGTTATTCGCGTCTATTGTTACAAGAGAAACGTCTATGAACAATGGGACAACGAATTGTTTGAAATTCTTGGTGAATCTGTTATTTTTCTTGCCAAGTAATAATTCATCTAAAATAAATTATTTATCTGCTCGTCCTGCGCTCTTTACATTCGGTATTACGGGAGAAACGTTTTTCAATGAACGTAAAAGAAGTTTGACACGAATTCTAAAGTGTAATCGTCCCTTGGGAACAAAAGAATGCCGGGGCGTCGACGCTGAAGCGGTAAATTATCAAAAACAATGAAAGAAAAAGGTGCAGTCGGCTCTTGGACTGTGTCCAGAATGAGATAAAAAAAAAAACGCGAGCTTCCTGCGAAATGCTGGAAAACGGTTGAGTGAAAAAGTGAGAAAGGAAAGAGCATCTAACAACGTTCAGCTAATAACAGTCGAGGACATTTAGTTAAAAACACTTTTGTAAAATTAAAAAAATTCGTCGATAACAACTAACGCTTGTAAACAGTGACAAAGATCGATTCACTATATTCTCAACCATTTAGTGGAGAAATAGTTGCTTATAAATAGATTACGATAAATTTTAAATCATATAATCGAGAATTCATTTATCTATTAAACGGAGCGAGGGAACATTTCCCGATATTTCGATCGTCCATAATTCTTCGACGTGATTGAATTTTAACTCAGCTACAAAGTATTTTAATTCAGGGCTCGTCGTGCGTCCAGAACGATCAATTATTTCTAGTCGTCGTGATCGACGGACGATCGAAGCCCGCAAGAACTTCGAGTCGAGATTTCTCGTCCACGACTAAGTCTCAATCCCTTTCTTCTAAAATAACTTGATGACTTCTGACGTATCTGGGACCAATTATCTTCGAACGACGCGCGACAACCCCATAGATCTCTTAACAGAATTCCACGAATACGATTAAATATCTTGTTAGGACCTCGAAGACCCTCGCGCCTCGAGGTTTTATCGTCTTATCTCGATAGGACCGTTGCCTATAACAAAAACTCGTCCATCATTCGTAAATGTGAGGTTTTGGTATAGAAACCACACACATGATGCGTTACAAGGGTTGCATAATAAATTTAATTTAAAAATAATTCTGTTAATCACCTGTACGAACTCAATTCAGAATGATCTTGCAAGGTCAGAAGGGCGGTGCAAATCTAATAAATTATACCTTAATCTTAATAAATGAAAAATTATCAGATTCAATCGTAGTGCTAACTTGAAGATTTTTAATTACTCTCTTGGAGTCATCATCCTTTATAATCCTGACTTTCAATATTCTTTACTTGGCATCTTGTAATTATTCACAGTCAGTCTCATACTTCATAACCTTCAATTTTGTTTTTCCGTTTATCCTGGTTATGTAACAATCTTCTATACTTGTATCTCTTTCTTTACTAATGGCTATTTAATCGCACGAATAAATAATCATTCCAACGAAGCAGGTAGAGTCGCTTTTTTCGACAACGGAGCTTCGCACGCAAAAACCTTGTTCCACCCTTTCGACTTATCTTTTTCGCTGGGGATCAACCCCTGGCCGATCGTGTCGCGATCGTCGAGACACCCTGTATAACAGGTTCGCAAACCCTTCCGTAGGACTGGTATCGAGGCTCTCCTCAATCTCACGGCACGATAGCGGTACCCTCGACGAATCATCCGTCTGCAACAGAAACCCCGAGATACGTATCGCTCCATCTTGGCTAACAACCGAAGATTAACGAGTTGCTTTATCCGCGAACGTCCACCCGTCTGCGGTGGACGGTGGCTGGGGCGTTTTGTCCTCCTCCGGAGGAATTTCCTGAGGACGATGGAAGAAAAAATAAGGGGACCCGGGGCTATTTTAATCGAGACTGGCACCGATGAGCGCACTCGAATCGCGAGGAATGCGTGGCTTTAAAACGCGCCACGGTACCTGCTGTTGCGTCGCTCGGGGTTACGCGGAAACATCGTCACTCGTGGAGGAATGAAGAGATAGTTCGCATAATTTATGGTGGTGTCACTTGTTCGCGAGGTTACGATACCGGTAAGAAGTTTATAACTTCGATTCGAGAATCGTTCTCTTATTTTCGTTCTGCGTTTTTTTCTGGATCGTCGATTTTAAGCAGGCTGACTCACAGGAGGAACAACCTTTTTTTAAATTTAGCGTATCACAGAGTGATAAAGAGTCTACGATGTTACTTTTTATGCGAGTATGCAAGATTTCGAGTTGCAACGGATGAATGTTTCGGAAAGAATTAATTTTGTAATTTTGTAATTTTTTTGTTTATATCTTGGCTTTGTACTCTTCCGAGTTAAGTGATTTCTCGAATAATCAAGCTTGTATGAAGGATGCTATTACGGTGGAGTTTTAAGTATCATCTGTATCCGTGATTTGAAAGATTTGTTAAAAGCAAACCTGGACAATTTTGTGCCTTTCTGATCGACTTAAATGTGATGCATTTTGCATTAACGGTCTGCTCGCGATCGTGTGCCGGTTAAAGATAATTCGATATTCTTCGAGTAAACCAATCTGCGATCGTGTATGTTCTAATCACGCTTCACAGCAGGCTTGTGTAACATTTAATCGTAACTTGTCTGTCCCATCCGTGTAAATCGACCTTAATAATTTCATTTTCTGAGGTTTAGCGGCGACCAGGTGAATAGATACGAATAATACGGATGTAATTATCGAACAGTTGTAAATTGAGGAAACGGTAATATGTAGTAAGTGTTGCGTATTATACGTTATCGTGTAAATTAATGAAACTGTCTTGCGGTAAATTTTATCTCATCTCGGTGATTTAGAAGATTGAAAATATGATTACTAATTGGTACGATAGAGAAGTTCTCGTAACCGAAGAAATATTACATTTCTATGTTACTAGGAATGATGGGACCAACCCGATGACATACTCATTACGCGCGCGTATCAATTTCCAAGCATTGGTAGAGGTATCAAACAGGTATCGAAATAAATAATCGTTGGTATCAGCGAGATGCGTGTACTCGTTGCCATTTTTCTGTGGTATCGATGTAATTCAAACATCTCAAACATATTGTTCAGACATCGAGAAGACAACGGTGTAGCTGATATAATATCACAGACATCGGAAGAATAAATTCGAATAATTGTTTATCTGTATTGGATCATTCGATTCTTGATAACTCGACCTATAAAATGTCGGTTTCACCTGTTCAAGAATATATTTCTATTACTTGTATTTTTCATATTCCAAGTACGAAGTAGTTGGAGCGAATCCAACATAAACGTCTAAGACTTACATCCTATAAAATATTACACATGATAGTACGTGCTATTTAGATCACGACTATATTGAAATATTAAACGTGCTCAACATGTCAGCTTTGACGGTTCGCAGAATAAATTTAATCTTTATTTAAATTATGATTTACATCCTGCTCCTAAGAAGATTTAACAAACTTGACAATACCGGTGAAATTTAAACGTGTCATAGATGCTATATATTTTGTAAATTATCTCACACTAATATTTATTCGAAACTGTAAATTAAAACTGCATTTGTCAGTTTCTATATTGTCAGAGTCTACATCTCTCGTTTATATAATATAGAAATTTAATTTTTATATACTTTAATACATCGACTATCACGATGCCTACATATGGACGACGAAACTATTCGCTATACAGCTAAAGAAATTAATATATCAGCGATGATCGTACTGAGTCTTGCTACCGAGACTGGGTCATCGATCGAATTAATTTTTGATAACTGGAGATTACGATCGGTAATTGCACCCAGCGTTTCACCAGTTCGAATTCAATCGGATCCTCGAATGTAGACGGTGTTTCACGGTCGGTCGGTGTCGAGTCGAAGATGGTCTCGATTCGAAAAGCGAAATTGTCGAGGAGTCGGCGCCGAGAGATCGTCCGACCTCGACGTGCCCTAAGGGCCTTGCAGTGAAATTGCATGCGTCGTTACTGGAGCGTGGAGGATACCTGGTCTACGTTACATATCCATGTTAAGTAAATTAAACGCTGCCACACGGGCATCTCGGTACGGATATTGTGTCCCCTTATTCTCTCTACGCATGATACGAGACGCTCGTGTGTACATACGCAAAACGGAGCTGAGTAAACATTGGGGCAGTCGCAGAGGACTGTACAGGCCCAAGAGTAGCAACAGCATCGATCACAAACCGGGTCATAGTTGATATTTCGAATTACCCGTCGTGTGTAGATTCGGTTAATTAAATCAGTATTTAGTCGATAACGTTTCCATGTTGAATGATTTTTACGATCATTTAAACTTTTATTCGCTATCGTAGTACATACGTAATCCCCGGTATCGTGCTAACGAGAATGTGTACGAATGCGGTATTGCAAGATTAAAACGTTTTATATAATTAGAAATAGTGTTTCCCCGTCTCTAATCATTTTTAATTAGAAAAGAAACCATTCTGTCTGCGGTGTACCGTTAAAAGCAACGATCGGCAAATTGATTTATTAACGCAGACGGCTCGACTTATTCATTCAACACAGCAAATCATTAACCGGTTACGCAACCATAACTCGCGCTTTTGGCAACCGGTGGTCGTTGACTAAACCCTCCAGGTGGATTTTACGCGAAAGGCTCGCACGTATGTGCCGTCAGAAACAGCACAACATTATTTTTCCTTCGGTTCTTTTCTCGATCAGCTACTCTTTCGCAATTAAATTTTATATAAGAAATATACATTGAAACTTCGTTCATAATATTTTTTTATTTTTGATCAATTGTAACAGGAGAAAATACATTCACTTCATAATGAAAACTATATTTTGTTTTCCTTTTAATTGTAGTTTCTATTTATATTAAAGTTAACTTTTCTTTCGAACATTATAAACTGTATGAATTGAAACTTTGATCTATAAGGCGGGCTAATAATATCTTTTCGTATTTTTGATCAATTATAGCAAGATGAAATACATTCACTTCGGTATAGCAAACTTGATACTGTTCATAATGAAAAGTATATTCTGTTTTTCTTTTAATTGTAGTTTCTATTTATATTTAAGTTAATTTTTCTTTCGAACGCTATAAACTGTTCAATGTTTCGTTCTTTCAATTTCAGTAATTTTAATTTTCATTTAACCTAAACTAATATTATATAATATATGTCAATGTAATTATTTAAAAATTTACATAATCCTCCACTAGTTCATTATTTTTTAAATTCTTCAAAGAAAAGTTGCCTTTGCCAATTTGGTAAAAATCAAGATTCAGTAAAATAATTCAGTTGGAGAACAAAAGTCCACTCAAGCGTTAAGGGATGATAATATTTGTTTTCCTTCAAATTATACGTTAGATACAACATTGTAATTAACAAAAACTGCATTTTTAGAAACAAATCCAATAAAGAAAACTGATCATTCTTGGTTAACCCGAAAAATATGAGCGTTAAGGGGTTCTCTTAACTCGTATACCTCGCTATTCATTACATAATTTTCACATCTCTCGTGATTTTCTGGTAAATAAATAATCTAGAACGCTTCGATCCTCGAGAGATTTACTCGTTAAGGAGCCAGTTACGCTTCATCTACCGGTGGTTTTGGCAACCGGTGGTCGTTGACTAAACCCTCCAGGTGGATTCTCCGCGAACGACTCGCACGTGTGTGCCGACGAAGGGGGTCTGCTCGTTGCACGCGTGCACGAAAGAACATATCGCGCGAGCAGAGCGTGTGTATACGTGTGCATTAGCGGACCAGTCAGCGTTTTGATCTCCCACCAGTTTCTATTGTGGCGAACGCGGGGACCAGGCCGGCAACAAGCCATCCTGGTAGCAGCCAGTCGTTGCCTAGACCTCGAGACCGTCGCGAGCGTTCCTCGGGCCTCCTCGAGCACCTCGTCGGAGGACGCGATCGTGTTCTCGTGTTTCCTTTCGGCGGCAAGTCGAAAGCGTCGTGCACAGTGCGCCCAGTGATTGAATAAAAGTGATCCGGTCGAGTGCACCGCTGCCTGTGGGTTAGTCCAGGGACATGAGACTTCAACCACGGGATGCCACCTTATTGGTAATTGTTCCGTAGCCTCGTTGACAGGGTAGATAGCCGCGAAGGGATCGATCGTTCGAGCGTGATCGGGATGCTTAACCGCGCGTTTACAACTCCTGATCGTCGTTGTTTCGAGGGTGAATTAAATTCAGCGAACCGTATCAAAAGCACTCCGTGCGCAGAAATTCTCTGTTTCTTTTTGCCACGAGACACGGAGTTAATTTTTTCTTCGTCGTCAAAAATGTTAGTCGTTTCTTTTTTTTTTTTATTATGCACTGAAACAATTAGAGGTTGCTGAGAAAGTTTAATAGATAGGGAAAAAATATTCTCTAATTGTTTTGAGTGCATCAGTGTATCCGAGAATTTGTGCTGTTTATATTAATCGCGATCGCGAGTGCACGTTATAAATGCGGCGATCGCGTTGAGGGAATTGAGAATTTTCCCGTTTTCCGACGATACTCTTTTTTTTATTTATGAGATTTATGAACGCTAGTCGAGTTTTACCCGGAGTTGGACTATTTCCGTCTGTGTTTGATTGCGTCGAATCCCCGTGGCGACTCTATCGCGCAGAAAACACGCGTTCTCGCCTGATGGTTGAAGTTAAACTACGTTGGATACAGTTAGTGCTTAGATGGGTGACCATCTAGAAACTCTGCGTGGTTTCGGATCGCGACTACAGAACGTTTCACAAAATACGAGCACGACTCGATGGATGAGCCTAATTTGCAAAAATAGAAAACTTGTAAAAGTAGCTTCGTGGTTGCGGATAGTGATTTTTTAAAGTACTTTTTGTCAATCACAAAAAGAGTACGTTTAACCCTTCGTTCTGTGAGTTCTTACAAGTCGCTCGATTAATTAGAAAACTATTTCTCAAAAAATCTGTTTTATTTCCGAAAGAAATATCCAAGAATCGATGAATGCAAACTAATCCTATGTTGTATACTTCTCTAATATTTTTGGAGTATTGTGTTTAGATGTAACAAGTATTATAAATAATCCTTACAGTTTAGTAGGAATTTTTCATCCCTCTATTTTTACAATATAATTGAAGGGTTGGTATTATACAGCGTATTCGGCCACCCCTGGCAAAAATTTTAATGGGAGATTCTAGAGGAAAAATAAGACGAAAATCAAGAATATCAATTTCTTGACTAAGGCTTCGTTAAAAAGTTATTAAAAAATTAAATTAAAAATTTCAAATCATTCTGAAAAAATTATTTTTGGTTGCGGGGATCAATTACAATCATTTTTGGTTAATAGACGTACCCCTGAAATTCTAGCCACTTTCGAGAAAAAAATTCGCGTAGGTATTGCAATTTTTAGACGAAATTAAAAAATTTCAAATCATACTAAAAAAATTATATTTAGTTACAGGGTTCAATTACAATCATTTTTGGTCGTTACACATACCCCCGAAATCCTAAGCATTTTCGAGAAAAAAATTGTTTACCGAAAATCTAATGTGAGGCCAGAAATGCTTCCCTGAAATTTCATGCATATCTTTAAAACGTCATAACTTTTGAACGGATTGGACGATTTTAATGTTTAAAAAAGCAAACGACGCGTATTTTAGTGTAGAATATGTAGAAATTGCAAAAATATTCGAAAAGTTGGTCCTTGACCCCGCAAAATGAGAAAAACCCCATAAAAATGGTCCAATTTTCAAACAGCCGTAACTCCTACAATTGTGAATATATTTCAATGAAACTTTTTTCTGAAGTAGAGCTCATGGGTACCTACAAAAAAGTGTTAGACAACTTTTCTGTAGGACGTCAAACAAAATTACTAAAAATGAGAAAGGAATTTTTAAGAAAAATCGACAGGGGGCAGGTGACTAAATTTTTCAGCGAAATTGAAAAGTTTCAAATCGTTCTGGAAAAATTATTTTCGGTTGCAGGGGTCAATTACAATCATTTTTGGTGAATAGACCTATCCCCGAAATCCTACTCACTTTCTAGAAAAAAATTCAGTACAGACGGAACTTTAAACGTTAATAACTTTTTAACGAAGCCTCCATCAACAAATTGGTATTCTTGATTTTCGTCTTATTTTGACCTCTAGAATCTCCCATTAAAATTTTTCCCAGGGGTGACCGAACACCCTGTATACCAGCATACTAGTCTTCTCAAAAATATGGATTGTAAAAATTTTTAGAACATCTAGTATACTTTTACTATTATATTTAAAACACTGGAAGTAATCAGAAAAATGGAATCAGTTAATTTGGAACGCACCAAACGAGTCACTATCAATCTATCAGAAGTTAAACATTACCTGTTGAGCATCGTTTTGTTCCTCTGTTGGCAGCAGCTACAAAAAAATCTTTTATTCTCATAATCAAAGAACTCTTAATGCTTACCTACGTTTTGCAATTACTGGAGCACTGAAAACCGCATAAATCCTTACGCAAGGTCGAATCTAACATTTATGCAAACCGTTTGTGTTATCTTTGCGCGGTTCATCCTTGAAGCATCCTATAAAACCACCGTACAGAACCACATTTTCATATAAAAGAGCGTAGTAGGCAATTAACGCGAAGTAAAAAAGAAAGGAACGAACTTACGCGCGTCGTCGCGCGATTCTCGTTTCTACGTGTTCGCTCTTGTAAAAATGAGATACCCACGGGTTCCCGGCGTGGCGAAGATCGACCGTGTCGTCGAATATAATTCCCACGGAATTATGCATAAAGTATTCCCCGGTCGTGTCTCCGACAATTATTCAAAAAGCGCGAGGCGAAACGGTGCGGTGGCGTCGGCGGACGTACGAGGCAGCGTGTCTGCGATGCAACAGGTGCAATGGGTGCAAGGGTGCATTTGAATAATTGGAACGAACGAGCGAATGGTCACATCGGGGTATCTCGACGGAATCGATCGTGGTCCAAGTGAATTCGCCTCGAACGCTGCGAGGAAACCGCGAGCCCCGGTGTTTTCGTCCTTTTATCGAATCGATCGAACAAGAAAAATCGTCGGTGAAATTATGACGAGCGTCTCGGAAAATTGCTGTTTCCTCCTTTCCCTCCGTGAAAAGTCAATCGAGGGAACTCGAATCACGTTAGCTCGAGCAATTGTTCGTTTTAGACGAGAGGAATCGGTGCTGTTTGTGCGGAGCGTCGTTTAAAAAATTTCAAATTATTTTCAATTACTATTATTGAAAGTACTTCTTAATAAGAAAAGTAATAAGTGATTTTTGAACCATTTAAACGATTTAATTGTGTTAAAAAGAAATTTGTTGTATCTACTTGTTAGACAGATGGGATTTACAAACGTTTAGAAACATAGTTTGTTTATATAATTTACATTACACATGAAATAATAAACGTTCGAAAATTTCTTTAATTTTAACCTTATATGAAATGTTTGTAATTTGTCTTCTTTTTAAAGAAAATATCAAATATGAGGTCGAAAACATTCTACTATATTGTATTATAGGAAGTTTATATGAAATAAATTGTGCTTTCATCCAAGAATTTTCATAATAGATATTGCATAGAAAATTTAAACGGAAAATGAGCGTGTAGCGTGGATCGTCATCTCGAATTTAATTCGTGCTAGTTATTAAAGAATTTAATAAAGTAGTAATTGACTATGTTCGTACTACTGCAGTCCTCGTATAGCTTATGTGCGAAATAAATGATTAATTACAGCAACATACATCCCCGAGGCTTTGCTCAATCTAACCAAAGTATTCCTAATGGTTGTTTTATTATTATAATAATTTGGTAACGTCAGAGTGACGTATCTTGCGTTCGTTACAAGAAACGCAAACAATGGGTGGAAAAATAGATTGAAGAAAGCCAATTGCCTCGACGAAATTTCTTTGGGTCATTTAGATCTTCTGTGGCAATAGTTGTTGACGTTGTTAATACATTTCGTTGGATGTTTCTAAAACAAACATCTGGCGCTGTTGAGGAATGTGAAAGATTGAAAGTTGCATTCGATGGAAGTTGTTGAAGAAAATGGTCGAAACTGTATCTTCAGAGCCAGGAAACATCAAGAAGAATTATTACCTCGAACGTGACTCGCAAATTTCACGGCAAAGTGCAGGTACTTGGCGTGACCGTCAAGTATTAAAGGGTTAAGCACCTGGAAAATGTAATCCTTTCGAGCAACTAATGTATGTTTTAAAGTACTACGTTTGAAAAATAATTTCTGCCTCGTATTTTTTTTCAGAGAACGTAGTTAACTGGAACAGATTAACAGTTAACGATCCTGTGGCTCTTAACCAACCAGCAGGATGATTAAGAATCACCGTTTAAATCGTAAATATAATTGAGTCCTTCGGGAGGAACGATCTTAAAAATTTAAAGTAGATTTTAAATGATGCAAAAAAGAAGAATATTCGAGTCGTTCACTTCCTTCTGCTAACAAAATTTTCTAAGGGTCGTTACCATGATTTCGATAACACGTAAACAGTTGGAGATTTATCTACAACTTCTGAAGAAGCTCCTAACTTCGTTCAAGGAAAATCTTCAACCTGAGAATGCAGAGAATGATGAAATGTTAGAGATACATTTTACAAGTTACAAAATAAAATAGAAGATAATCATAATTTCAGGTGTCAATTTTAATCATTTAGAGTGAATTCGAGCAGTTGTAATATCGCATAGCGTGTTACCTGTGTGTCTTCTACGTATCTCTAAAGTTTGATAATTTCCTGAGTTTCCAGATTGTGGATCTTCCATTCTCAGAACATCCTGTTCCGATCTCCGCCTCTCGTTAGCCTCGTTCGCCACATCGTAGAAGTCACGACTTCTCCGATAACATAAAACATTGCACTCTACAAAATTCTACGGAGAACACCGCGGGCGAGCCGGGGAACATCCTTTCGAATCGAGAGTCTCCATTGTCCCAACCCCTCAACCCGAAAGTTGACGATCCTCGCGTCGGACGCAATCATGAAACGGTTCACGATTCCATGACACCCGGCCACGATTGTTCATTCCTCGACTTTCACTTCAGCGTGTTTCGTCGATCGCGGACCGTGACTCGACTCCTCGAAAACGCGAGGACGACAGTGTCGCGCGTTCCTTCTTTTCTTTCCAATTCATCGAATCCGTACTGGCGCCATTAACGATCGCAAAGGCGACTTCTTCGATCGCGAGTAGCCGATCTTCACCCTGCAATTCACCCTCGCGTGTTATTTCTCACGGGACTAGTATTTAAGTATTTTCAATCGAGGAATTTTAATAGAAAATTTTAATTCTAGATAGGTAATAATATTATTCCGCAACTTCCCCAAAAATTATTTTAAGTTACACTTTGAACGTTCGCTTTATATTTTTAGATTATTGACTAACTTCCAAAGTTTTTTACTTAAAATTGATTTTCTTTTGTGATCGTGATTCTTTTGTATCGGAGTCCAAAGTCCCCTTTTGATATTTTTTACCAGTCTTTTATAATCACCTCACCTAACCTGGATATATAATCCCTTCCGGCTTAAGGGGGTACTCTAGTCTAGACGCCAATTTTTTCTATGTCTCTCGGAATGAAAGAAGATCTTTCGTATCAGATTCCGTCGCATACTTTTGGTCTTCATCTAAAAAATATACATAATTTCTTTTGTGTGCAATTATTTAAATTCTTAAAAATACAATCGTCTCGTTACAAACCAAAATCGTGGAAAAATATTGCACTCTGGAACCATTATAAAATAAAAAGTATCCAAGTGATCGATGGACGAAAGTTTCTTTTCTCGAGTCTAGTTTAATTACCGATTGTCAATTACTTGTACAGTTAGGTAACTGGCAGAAATTCTAAAGGAATTTTCGTCGTTTATCGGTTTACCGGTATTAGAATCCCTAGGCGCCAGTTTCTTGGCATGGTCGCGAATGCGGAAGGCAATCGGTGCCGTCACGAGCACGCATCGACTGATCATCGATCGGACTGTCGCGTGGCCAGTGAATCTTGATGATCGAACGGTGAATCGGATGTGGAGACCATGAGGTCGAATCATCAATGACGCGTTGCATTCGGAAGATCTGCCGCAGTCACGCTGCGGGATGCAGATGGCCATTGATGTCATCTTATTGGCGGAATCGCGGTCACTTTCCGGGCCGTTGTTTGGTGACGGATCGCTTCCGGTCGATAAAGGGGTTGGCACACAGGGAAAATTAAACCGAGGTTGGAATCGAGCTTAATACAGAACTACGAATTGCTACTCGTTAACGTTACTTCGAGATAATTGGAACTTGACGTCTGATGTAATTTCTGAGGCACACGAATTCGTAGAACAAGTTACAAGTTATTCGAAGTAATTATATTGCACTCAGTTTGCATATATCTTTTTTTTTTTGTATAAAAGAATTTGTTAAACTTCGATTAGATTTCGAGACCAATCTTGTGTGTTAAATACATCGTAAGCAGCCTTCGCGAAGTCCATAGACCGAGGAAAAATTACTCGACGCTGTATTTATAGTACCGCATTCCACTTAAACCAGCAGTGATATTTCTTTATTGCAGCGATAAATTGTTTTTACAGTCGATACAATGTACGTTTAAGTGCACGCGTTGTCAGTTATTGCTCTCGACGTTCTATACAGTGGGCGAAATAGATAATTAGTGTGCTTATTACCGTCTAATAACAATTTTTTATAACTATGACTGATTAAAAATTGTCTATGGCGCGCACGGAGGCATTGAATCTGCCGCGAGGCGTAATCTCTTCCGATTGGTGGAACGACATTGATGACTCCTAATTGATAGAATGTGCGTTTCCAGTACCATTCCACCAATCGGAAGCCTGGCGCTTTATGTGCGCTGTGACCTCGCGACAGATTCAATGCCCCCCCAGTGTACAACACAATGTACAAATTACTTGTAAATTGAGGATGAAATTAAATCAGTTGGTAGTAAATTTCAAAAATAGAGAGTCCTAGCGGGGAATCTATCAATTCTGTTCGAGATTCGAGAATCTTTCGACGAATGACAATTCACGAGAAAATTATTCCTGTATATTTCTTAAACAAGTCAATAATTATCCCAAATAGCTGATACTACACGAATCTCTTCGACCACTTTATAATTGAGAAGTATACACGAACAATTTTATCTTAAATTCATACGCGTCCTTTCGTAGAAGTAGGACATCTTGTACCGAGAAGTAATTCGATTGAATGTGAATCGTCTTTTTGCGAGCGTTTTCAACCGCTTTTCAATTAACTTAAATTCAATGCATCTTTTTAAAGTGGAAGGATCAGCGGTTAATTCGATTCCGCGAGAAGAGAGCGAATAAAAAGTTGAACCGAGAACCAATTCAATCACTAGAAGGTAAATTTCATGGGGGAATGATGTCGGGTTTAACAACACGGCGGGGGGTGTCTGGGCAAATAAAAGTCTACGAGTCACCACTTTCTGATGTCCAATTCTTTTCGTTCCGATCGCGAGGCGATCGACTGCGAAAGAAAACCCACCGATCGTTTCCACTTGGATCCCCCATTATCCGGGTGGAATCGGTGCGATTGTTGTGTTTGAACGAGCCTCGAATCCTTTCATGTGTCATCGCCACGAACTCGTTCGTTGCAACGACGTAAATTGACGCAAATTGTCACCGAGCCGTCGTCTATCATTCATACGCCATCTAATCGACTGTCGTCACGTTTCTACCCTGTTTTCAATTACACATCGTAATTAACCATTTCCTAGACCGAATCTTGTTCCCTATTCAGTCTTGAGCACACAATATTCTCTTCACTTTCTCGTTACTCGAAAACAACTACGAAAATGTATTCTAAAGTCTCTATAAACCGTATATTTCTTCTTCGCTCGTTTATTTTATTTAAGCAATTGAATAAAACATTCTAGCTAATATCTTCAAAACTTCTTTATTCCTAACAAGTTTTCCATTAAAGATATTCTTTAATAAATCGCCTATATTTTTTGGTTTAATTGGTCCAGCGATTTTCAGAGATTTTTACTTACATTTATTAACTATATTTACTAGATATCTGTAAACGTTTAACGCATGCATTTTATTGGTCGACCAAGCCCTAATAAACATCCAAAGCACTGAGAAAATATGAAGAAGTATGTATTGTCTTTGGCAGGCCATTTATTTTTTTAAAGTCATAAGTCAAAATGTTTTCTTAAACTATGTAGCAATCTTCGATGGCTGACTACTAGATTGCGGATCTTTATGCAAATTCATATTTTTATTAAGAGAATTAATGAAATGGGAGTTTTGTAGAGGGGTTGTCTCAACCTCTAAACATAGTAATTCATATCTTACTTGAAGTATTTCTTATATTTTCTCATATTAAGTGCAATCTGTAGTTTTTTGAAAATTTAAATTTCCCATAAATACATAAATATCCGCTGATCACTACTGTACCGTGCAGACCTGGAAAAATGATTACAGGTACAGCAAAGGGGTAACTTGTAATATTTAAAAAAATTATTAAACCATCGTAAGTTCTCTTCGATAGGCATACTTTAGTAGTTATTCCGAGTGGGCAAATTACGAGAAACCATTATAGCTATCTCCTCAGCATAGTACAATATATGTGTTGAGTGTGAAATCGTAGATATACAAAAATATTATTTTAAAGACAGAACCAAGGATTTGCAGCATCTTCGTCCTACGATTTTGCGAAACAGAGCCCCGGTTCCCTTGATTGGAAGAATCGGTTTTACGATTATTCGAGAGTCTCGATCGCGAAATAAAAATCCCGTACGAGCGTTATCGTCACCTTGATTCGAGGTTCGTTTCACGCCAGGCGGTCGTTTCTGCTTGTCGCGACAAATTGAGAGGTTCAATTAGTTCGGTGACGATCTCAGCGGCGCTCGAACGAGCTCTGGAAGCACCGACTAATTATACGAGGGAATTAAATCGACCGCGTGAAAACGTCCTCGTGGAAACGTGCGTGCGCTTTACACGTCCGCATTCTCATAACGGTCGGCCAAGCGACGTCGATTTAAATACCAGAGGGGCGGGGGAGGGCCAATTAGAGGGGTTAATTCCTGAGTGATTTATGGCCCGAGGGGAGGGGGTGAAGAGACAGAGAAACGACCTTACGCGCATCGCCTAGCCTAGAATTCTTGCTCAATCGTCCGTTCGTCGTCGACGATTATTTATTCGTGCGTTAATCGACGCGGTGTCTCGTTTCGTGGACGCTCGCGGGATCGAATCACCGGTCGACGATAATTAATACGACGTTCGACGATGCGTAAATTATCCGACGGCCTTGCCAGAAGCAGCCCATCGGTTCGTTATACTTGCTGCTCGTGAATCGTTCGCGTGCCTCGACGCTCGATCCTCGTCGATCCCCGCGAAAACGTGGAATTTTGTTTTCGAGCCTAGTGACTCAACGCTTGGCAGGTCCCAGCGACATTTTATTTTTGTGCTTTGTTTTGCTGCCGCGTGTCTTGCATAATTTCCACCCAGGAATCGAACGCTCGCGCGAACACATCGGACGGGGGCAGCTATCGTTTTGCAAATATCTGTTAAATGCATATTTGCTCACCTAGAAATTGAAATGGAACTAGATTTTCGTTGCGTTGGTACATTCGATCAGCTAATTTATGTAAATTTAAATGTTATATTCAACGATATTAATTTTACTTTCAGTGCTTTAAAATGACGGTATTATGTCTTGTATGCCAAGATTTTTCAGAATCCTTTTTTTGGGGGGAGAAATAAATTATCTGATCACTGGTTTCAAAAACATTAATTTATCTAATATTTTAGAACGTCATTTCGAGTAATCCATCGAAAAATAAAAATTAACCACTGATCACATCTATTTGTTCAGTGTTCTTTTAATATTCTATCATGGATCATTCAGACTCTGATTTCCTAACTTAATTTCGCGTACATTTCATTCAACGGTTTCGTACGATTTTTATGCAACGGCGAATAAAAGAAGTTCTTCGTTGCATTTCATTGGTATAAACCTGTCTGCCTCGTTTAAATCATTCCTGATGAATAGCCGCTGTAATTGCCGTCGAACGTTCTCGCATATCTCTCAGCATACTTACAGCAAGCCCGGCATCCTTGCTCGCATAACTGCCGCCGCGATTCATGAAATTGTTAAAGCAGCTTGCATTCCGTAGCTCCGAATTCATCGTTTTCCTCGGTGGCTCTAATTTACACGACCGCTACTCGCCTATCTTTTCCCTGAATTTATCGTGGCTAGAGCGATTGCAATGGCCAATTGGCAATTTCGTACCGCGACAAAGAGAGTTCACTTGGCTGGAGCTCAAGGGGATTCGGTGATTTTTGCGGAAAGTTCTCGAACCACATAATTTCCTCGAACCATATAATTTCTTTGACTTTAACGAAAAACTTAATTGGAAACTTCATTCGAAATAATTAGACAATTCTTGTCCTTCCGTTGGAAGCGTTTTATAATTCATATAATCGAACGTGTTCGTAGTCAAAGGTATTATTCGTAAGAACTAGAAAAATTGAAATGAGTTCGATCGACAGATAACTCAAATTTTTAATATACAACCGCATCTTAGATTCAAAATACCTTAATCCAGACGAATTAAATTTAGTCATTTCTAAATTTCAAGTGGAACGTAACTGAAATATATCAAACGTACGAACAAATTTCAACCGTAAATATTTGCCTATAAGCTACATCGAATTGCTTTTGTCAAATACTTGAAAATTTCCTGAGAATGCACGCTCTTTCTTCCGTTTCAACGGTTCGTCCGAAATCGCAACGAAAATACTTGGAAGTTTCTGGAACGAGTAGTTGAATCTCTCCGGTACTTACTAATTCGCTTAAAATTTCTCTCTGTTTGGTAAGTTTCGAGCAGTTTCACGATGGTTCCGGGCAGTTCAATTAGGGCATAATCCTGGTCCGGCTGCTCGACATAATTCTGTTCAATGCGGCGTACTTCGTTACAGTTTGTATCCACTGCAGTTTGACAAGTTGTCATTTTTCGTGACAAGCGAAATTACGCTCGACTCGTTGAACACGTCGTGTGCCTAGTAACTGGATGACCTGCTTGGTGCTTGAGCTTCCTCTGAAAGTTTTCGTTTCCTGAAACTTCCGAAATAGGGACGCGTTCGTTTCGATCTGGGATACGCGAATTGGGTCAAGGACGTCTGACGATGGATCGCGAGGTCCATCGATCATCGTAATCGGAATTTGGAATTCCCATTTTTCGTCGAAATTTTCGTGGATTTAATTTATTTTTCATTATCTGTATAAAAGAATTCTAACTTTTTTAAGAACAGAGTTGAATTTCTTTTAATAAGAAATTATTATTTCATGAACTCCGGTGAATTAATAAAAGAATTAAAAATTGTATACAGTTCGTGTATAGTTCATAGTCGCAAGAGAACAGAGAAGTTCTTTGAACGAGAAAGATAAATGGTGTCTGTTACTTTGTACGTTATTTATAGAACACGTTCAATGTCTAAGTTTCACGTGCTTCTAAATAACTTGTACTTCTACGTAAATTTAGATTGTTTCAGGGTCGTTTTATGCGAGTTCATGGAATAGTTTTCTTGGTACTGAAGCATACAGTACGTTAAGTAGAGTGTCAATTTTTCAAAATGACATTCTTCGTTTGATCATTTATCAATACGCATCACGTGTATCGTCCACGTCGAGTGTTTTTTAAAGAAAGATTCTATTTTCGACGATGATAACTTTATGGAAATATAGACAGATTGACATTTATCACCTTGAATTTATTAATTTTTCCCTATTGAGTTCATATTCTGTTCGAAGGTTAAGAACGAGATCGTTAATTTTATAAATGCAGAATGTATATATTTATGAGGAGTGACGTGAAACCTTGCGATTGAAACGTCTTTAATTAAGCAAATATTTAACTGCACAAAAAATTTATCCTCCATACTCATAACAGCAAAAGAAATACTAAATCTTAAAAGTGTAGATTGTTACTTTCAAAGAAGACTTCCAAAAAATGATGTTAACGTTGCAGGAATAATATTGCAACAGAGTAGAGTATATAAAAGTTTCACGGTTGTAAACTTGCAACGAATAAACTATTCAGAATGAATTTCTAAATGCATCGTTATACCGAAAGATTTCTCGCTGGTCATTTCTTAATTTCGACTCATGAATAACCGTCCGTTTCAATTTTAAAATGGCGATGATGTAAATAGCGTTTCGTTCGTTAGAATGAAGAGATTTAACATAAATGTCTCACTCGGTGAACACGCATTCACCAAAGTAGCTCGTTAACTTCTAAACGACCTCATTAGCATTTTCATAAGATCTTCTCGCAACATTCCGTCTCTTACGTAAGAAAAGGAAGTAATTTGGCTGATCAGATCGTTGAGCAGGGATTCGTATCATAATATTTCCTTAGTAAAATTATTGCTCTGTCGAATTATTACCCCAATAACGAGTTACATGAAAGCTACTGTTTGGCGTGAATTAATCGCGTTACAGCAATTTGCACGGAAAAGTGCCAACTTCGATCGCTCGCGGAGCCGCGTATCTATTTGTCTCTGAATTGTCCATCTTGTCACGCGAGTCTGTGAATGCGTCTTGCTTAAATATAAGATCGCGTGTGGAAGACGACGACCTTGTGTGCGAGTCGGAATGACTCGAAGGTCACGATGCACGCCCACATGGTAGCGCGTGGGGTGCCAAACCCTGATGCAGAGGGTTACGCGTCTGATACCAACGATCTCCATCGTCGTGTCGTGAGTTTATAAAGAAGGAAGATAAATATAAAACACTTTTTTCTGTCATTTCTCAATATTTCCAGGGAAACAGCGAATCACGTAGCGTTTCAAAGTTTTTTCTGCCGAAACTCGTGTCTATTGTAGCATTTGTACGCGTCTGGTTTGATTCAAAGTTGCTCGTTGCCCGAAACAATGCGCTTCGTTGGTCGCTGACGACTTGCTGGTCACGGCGGCCGCGTGTGTTGGCGCTCATATATTCCCATTTACCTTGTGGTTTCCGGCGACTGGGCGGCAGGTGCGTAAGGTCACTCGCAAGGGGGAGTGCAAGACCTTCGTACGTTGGAAATTCAATATTTCTCGAGTTATTTACGTTTGAAGCTCTTCGATACCTTTTAACAAGTTCCTCGATTAAATCAGTATCGTGGCCCAGTTCGAATTTTCTTTTTTGGAAACGATTAACCTTTTACTTAATCACTCCATAGAGATATTGTTAGCAGATGTTTTTCCTAAATAGTCCGTATCGTAAACCTCGGTTCATAGAAAGCCTTTCCAGCGGTTTTATCAGCCGCTGTTCGCGTTCGAAGCCTAGTTAGCGGAGGAAAAAAAGACATTCTAAGTCGTATTGGGTCAGACGTAATAGTCAGCCTTCATAAGGCAAAATTACTTGACGTCTACATTCTACTTACTCGTACCACTACATTCCTCGTAATCCCCCACTGTTTTTTCTCTCTCTCCTTGGAGTGCCAGCGACGAGCACTTATAAGGCAACGTTGTCAAAGGAGACGTCTCAGTTTTGGACGAGACATTCATCGATAAAAGCACGTTCTACTTAATCTTGTTTACGAGTTACGAGCTTTATGTCGGAATAATTCCACCTGACCATTTAAAGGCAGAACTGAATACCTGACGTTAGACCTTGCATTCTAATTCTGTAAACGCTTCCTCGTAGTATTTCATGCGAGAGTCGTTAGTACGCTTGGTGTTAAATTATTGAAATACGTAGAGAGTAAATTATATACAGAGATAGCAGTTGGGTAGAAATATATATTGTGGATATCGTAAAATAATATAAAGAATACTATAGGAACAAAGCATATAAAATAAAATACATAGAGAAATTGTTCAGATTGTGATATGATGGTCAGTTACTAGAACTTTTGAGATGAATTTATAAACCACCGGTCAAAAATAGCTCTATTTGTAAAAAATTAAGGGGCAAATGGGAGCAAACATCCACAAAGATTTCTAACCAGAATTATGGAATAAAAATTCAAAATAAAGAATACTTACCTTAAACAACACGATGCATTGAAAATAATAAAATAATATTCTCTTTATGACACAGAATCTTTGCCCTATTTATACGATATAACTAAAGTTTCTGTCAGTCAAGAAATTTCCTCCCCCAAAACGATCGACGTTCGTTCGTTTTACTAACACATATTCTCATCCTAATATTGTCTAACAACGTGTCTATAAATCGTATTATCGCCGATAAGCAGGTTGATTTTTTTACTTTCGTCCCTTTTCGACTGCGCGTCGCTTTGACAAGGTCTTCTCGTTACTGCTCGAACGAATTAATTCGCGCGCGATTCTGGAATTTCGTTGGTAAAGGATCGTCAACGATCCCGGAGATGTTCGACCTTAGCGAGTGGGCTGGCGGAGTGGTTCCCCCGGAAAAACAAGCCGATCGTATCGCGGAGCACGGTTGGTCCTCGAAATCGACTCGAGGAGCCGGAACTCCATGTAAATGCGATCTCACCCTCTCGTCTCGGGGAGTGGGAGGGGAGGGGGCGTTTGCCAGCTTGCCGGCACCGAGTGCACCCGCGGGAGAATGGAAACCAGCCGAGGGAAACGTTCCCTTGCAAATGGAATGCAAAATCCTGGCCGGTGCCGATGCTCGTGGGAACTTCGCTGTCCGTAAGCACGACGACGAAAGTCCCGACGAAAGGATTTCCAATCTCCTTTAATGGCGCATTAATCGCGACTCCGCTCGGGAGGACGGCGACAGACGCAACGGGGGTTGAAAAAGGACCGAGACTCGACGGGCGAGGGAGGTTCGACGCGATAACCCCCGGCTCGAAGCGGTTTTCAATCGACGACGGCGACCGATAGTCTGCAAAGTTTCTCCGAATACCGATTATCGATACTCTTGCATCCAGCGGCTTTAATGCGCGAGGATTTTCTTGCAAGGCGTTACGAAGTGGCGTTAAATTGACGCTTCCGGTGGTTTTTCCGGAACCGTGCGTCGACACGACATGGTAAATCATCTACTACAGATCGCGTAACAATTTCAATTGACACTTCCATGCAACATATGACGATTTTTTTTTTATTGTGCATTTGGAGTTACTGTCGAAACTAATCCTTACATTTTAGATATTAAGAAACTGCACATATGGATGACATTGGTTTTCACTAAGGAGTTAAAAAAATAAATATAAATATGACTTGAATTTTGACAAATTATGGTTATGCTAGTTTTCAATTGTCGAAATGTTTCGTTTTCCTGGACGATTCGAGGAAAGGAAATATATTGCTTTCGAAATTCGTGTAATAAAATTCCATTTACTGATCTTTTTGAACATTTTACATCACTGATTATAGAGTGTAAAGCAATAACCCCGTCAAAGAGCAGGGTCTATTGAAGGGTAAGAAATATTTCCAACTCATCTAGTAAAAGTCTGAAGAGGTATTTCGAGAACGATTTATATTTTATATTTTCGATATAGAACCGCGGATTAAGTTAAAGTAATAGATACATAAGAAAAGGAGACCTGCATACATAAGAATAGCAATTTCTGAGGGACCTTGTGAACAAGGTAGCTGAAACGAAGAAATTATTCTGTACATTAAGAAACAGTGTCTAGCGTCGACACTGCTTCGGGACAAGTAATTTGTCTGGGCAGTTGGTCGTCAACGCTGTCTCTGTTGCATACTGAATCCGTTTCATACGATTCTATTTTTATTCTATTTATCATGTTACAGTTCAATTTCTCTTTTATTTGATTTCCAACCTTTCTTCGCTGATACCTAATTCAATCACGATATTATTCACAATTTTACCTCCGTTCAATCTTCGTTTAGCTCTCATTTCTACCTTAACCGCAATAAACGATATTTTCACTAACTTTGATTAACAAGTAATTAATAATTGATAACCACAAAATTAAACAGAGAAGTGCTGAATTTAAAATCTAATAATTTCTATTAAATATGTATGTTTCTTTATAACTACAAATGTAGTTGCATGATAGAATATCAAAAATATCCTAATCGAAATTATCATAGTATTTCCTAACTATATTTTAGTAATTATCTCTATTAATTTGACTAGTGAATGCATTAATATTTTCAGTTCACATTCGTCGATTTTGAATATTAATAGAATTAGTACAGTAATACGTCTGAGTGTATTAAAGAATGAAAATGTGGGCGGAGTGAGAAGTCATGGTATATTTACGCTTGATTCATTAATCCCCACACATTGGTGATGTGCAATATTGTTGCTTGTGATAATTTGTCACGAGATACTTTTGCCAACGATATTTCAACGCATGTTTGTAACAGTATTATTTTTGTGTTACATATTCCTCGAAATAGTGTTTCTCGTGACGAGAAGGTGTCACATAAATAAGATGACGGAGCAATTGTCCTAAACTTTGAATCTTCAGTTTCGCGAAACGCTCAATTTACAGCAGTTGTTCAAAATTTCTGATTTGTGACCTCGCGGGAATATAGTGTGATTGGAAGCCAAGAGAATCTTTTCTTGCCAACAACAACTTCAATACTGAAACAAAACGTTACACTCGGAACAAGGTCAGAACGCCTTATTGGCGAATTATTTTTAAATCCACTATGGCGGCCGATATATGCAGAGATGAAAGGGAATAAGAAAAAAAGGAGACGAGTTTACTTTGTTTTGGAGTCTGTTGGTGAACTTAGGAATTTATTTGAAATTCGCGATTAGCGAAGAGTATAAGAATGTAAATAATATTACGCTGAAAACGGCGTTAGCCAAATTACTATTCGCGATAATAGTACCACGAGGGTGGAAGCTTAGTACAAACGTGCTATTGCGGGATTTTCTGTGTAACCTGGAGAATGGATATAGACGACGGAATTCCGAATATGCTGGCTTTTAGTGTCTTTAGTTTCAAGTGACTGTAGGTTGAAAATTCAAGAATAATTAATTTAGCTTTCGAAAACGGGGAAAGGGAAGAGGACACGAGGGCGAAGTGGCGAGGAGTGGGTGACAATGTGTATTTCGGAAGAGCGTAGTGGAGAATGAAGAGTCAATTAACCTTCCAAGTACAGCCGTGTGTATTATGAAAAGACAAACTAAAGTATATAGTCACATTCGTATTGTTAACTTATATTTACTTATTAAACTCCCCTTTAATTTTTCACGACTACGTTAAGGCCACTGTATGTTTTTTTAAAATGGAACGTTCTATTTTTGTTCCAGTGAAAGAATTAGACAATTTTAATTCGCTAATAACATTAGACAGAGCGTATTCCAAGGAGGAAAGAGGATCAGTCTCCGAAAGGAGTTCTTCCCGTACTAGCGCAGACATTTTAGACAGGCTTCGAAAATATAATATCAAGAATTCGTTCTGAAAAAATTATTTTCGGTTGCGAGAGCCACTTGTAATCATTTTTGGTGAATACACATACCTCTGAAATCCTACGTATTTTCGAGAAAAAAATTCAGGAAAGTGCCTAAATTTTTTGGCGAAAAAAAAAATTTCAAATCGTTCTAAAAAAATTATGTTTAGCTAGGAGGGCTAATTTCAATCATTTTTGGTGAATACACATACCCCCGAAATCCTACTCACTTTCGAAAAAAAAATTCATTACTGAAAATATAATGTCTGATCATAACTGTCTGGTTACCCTGAAAAGAAAAAATTTCAAATCATTCTGGAAAAATTATTTTTCGTTGCAGGGGTCAATTACAATCATTTTTGGTGAACACACATACCCCCGAAATTCTACGCACTTTTCATAAAAAAATTCTTTACCACAAATGTAATGTGTGGCCAGAGATCTGTTTGATATTTTTTGTCGAATAGTGATATTTATTGTTGCAGATTCGTGTGCAAAGGTTCATTAAAACCCGAGCGTTACAGTTTCCGCGGTTCTCTTGTTAGTTCATCTAAATTTCAGCGTTCCGCGGGCCCGTGGCGAAGAGCAAATTCAATCCGATTCCGCCTCCGCGTAACTTTCGAAATTTCTATCTCAATTCTCGCGAGATTGAAATTCTACTTTCTACGGTGGACGAGCACCGTCCCCGGCGTGTTCGTTGACATCTGTTCTCGAGCAATTACCGCGGAACAATACATGGCAATTACGCGAGCGCGGATTGAATAGAGGGACGCGAAGAAAAGAAGCCACGCCGCGGCGTGTTTACGTGGAAACGTAAACCGACGACGACTACGACGACGTCGAAGATCCGACGACATTGAACTTGGCCCCATGCCGGAAAGTTTTTAATTTATTCGAGCAACCTTTGCCCCCGCGTTTCAACTCTCTTAAGGGAGTACGACGACCCGTTCCTACGGTTTCTTTTTCCTCGATTCTCATGGAAATGGTTTGTTTACGGGATAGCTTGGAGGGGGCCGCGAGGCAAACGGCGCGGATCAAAAGTTTCCCCAGTAACCCCCCCCCCACTCGCGGTGATGCGATTCCAGAATCGCTTAAAACTTGGTAATATTTTTCAATCGCAATAACAAACTTCATAATTCCCGTATTAACGTCGCGCCTTTAATCTTCCACGGGCCGACGGGTTCTGGTGACGTCGAATTATTCGTAAGTTTGATGGCGTCGGGACGTCGCGCGCCCTTCTGGACGGAACGACGCGGATGACTTGGCGCGATTTTCGATTTACCGTGCCGGGCGGCGGTCTCGTTTGACGGTGTTGCGAACGAGCGACGGGAAATGAGTCGGGGAAATGAAGTTTATGGAACGAATTTAAGTGATTTCAAGTTTCGCATCGCGGGGATTGGTTTGACGTTTGTGTTTCACCGACGGAACGTTCGTTCTGTGTTCTGCTTGGGTTCTTTAATTTCGAAACTTGGAAAATAATGGGTGTGCTCCAACGTTTGAAATTAGCAACTAGCAAAATCGAATTCTATTAGTCTCGTCGCGTGTGGAACTCAAATTTGTGTTCGAAAGAGTTCTGTGAGATTTGATGCAGTTTGAAAGTGTCTTCTTCTCTCTTAATAAAACAATAGTTTTGGTGGGTATAGTCGTTAATTTTTTAAGAAGAATGCAATTACATTTTAAAGATTTTTTATTCAATTTAAATGGTTACATACTATCGATGAACGCTATGAGTATAATCCTTTAATCGCAATAAAATATTACAGCCTGTATTTTTCTTGTTTCATCTGAAAATTGTAGTGCACATTGCATAGGTTGGATATAGAAGACACTACTCAGAAAACTTAGAATCTGATAGGAAAGAGTCGCTCTTAGCATGTACAGACGATCCCAAACACTTCGAAACACACTATCTTAGGTTGATAATACTCGATACAGATCATTCTGGATTCATTGAACCGATACCGTCTGTGATTTATGGTACATTATACAGGTAGCCTTCTAGTGGCACAATCTGATAAGAAGTTCGGATCTAGTGGTTTCTGGCGCCTCTGTGAGTTTCAAGTGTCTCGAAAGTCTCGAAGGGCTCCAGAGATCCCGAGAATTTCGGGGATTTCAGGTGGACCCAGTGATCTAGAGCAGTTCCAAACATCTCGAGGATCTTAAACGATTCCCAGGAGTTTCAGGGGCTACAGATGATGTAGATTTCTCGAAATACCTGAAACTCGTGAAATGTCCCAACATCTTAGAAACCTCTAAATTGGAGGCTGTTATCCGATTGTGCGGATGCAGAGTTACTTATTCGTGTCCTATTAGAGTGTTCTTGATGTCTTGATAAATGTCTAGGGAAAAGAAATGTTCATAACAATTTCGATACATGTTTTGTGGGAAGCTACTGAACGATTTAGCTATTGGTGCATTATCGATAGGTAAGGATGGGGCTCTTCCACTTACCGTGCAACAGATTCTTTAAAATACCAATTGTTTTATAGTGTAATAAGTTTAAAGTAGGTGAGATTAATTTACGATTAATGTCAAGCACAGAGAATGCTTCTTTATTTTAAACAGTCACTATAAATTAATTTTGAACGTTCTTTGCGTACATTTTTATTACATTTTTGGGAAACTTGAAAACGACAACTTGAACATTGTATCCTCTTATCTTATAGTTCTGTTGATGGACTAGGAATAGTACTTTCTTCAACAGCACCTTACGGTACGCTTTACTGTTTTACTACATATATTCTCATATGTTTGAGATTGATAGATAAAATTACTACTGGGAAGTGCTGGTTTATATTTATAGCTGTTCAAATCGACATTTTCATCCCCTAAATACTTATTTTTCACCACAACGTCACGAAACTTGGTATTTAATTTCTGAATATAATTACATAAAAGAAAAAATTTTTTTTCTGACTGCCTGGCCCCCTTAAGGGTTAAATGTTTAGCCGTTCCCCGACAGAACGTCACACGCGTACCCGCGTAATTCGTTATTTTTGCACGGCAGCGTAAACGTCGCGGCCTGAGGCAACCGATTTCTCATCGCGACCCGAGCATTTCACGAAGACACACAATCGCGCTTAATCGCGGATCGATCTGCTCTCGCGGGATGTTCTTACGCGCGGCGGGGACCCTGTTGCTCGCGCTAGCACGTCTGGGAAAAGCAGGAACGCGCAATCGTGCTCGGTCTCGCTCGTTTAACGAGCGGAAACATTATTAACGCGCGTACGTACCCGACTTTTTCGCCCCGGATGCGTTTGACGCTCGGTGCGCCGCTGCGTCCTCGCGTCTTCTTCTTCCTCCTCTGTCCCGCGGCGTGTGTTCCTACCTTCTTCTCCCCCTCTTCTGTGTGTCTTTTTTTCTCTCTCCGCTGACTCTGAAATCCATTGTCTACGCGGTCGCCGTAGTTTCTCAGGGACGCGTGGCGTGGGAAGGTTCGCAGGGCCTTAAAGTTCGCGACTAGCCAAGGTGCGCGGCGCGGATTCCGTAGCAGGGAGCCACTTTAACCCAATTCGTATCGAATCGTGTTCCGCGCACACGAACGAGCAAAAACAGGCACGCACACACGACGCGCGGCGTTGTGCAAGCGCTCACGCAGACCAATTAAGTAATTACCCGACTAGCAGGCTCGATTAATTCGCGGCCACGAATAATTAGCGGCCGTCTATGGTGTAAGAAATAATTACGCGGTTGCGTCGTCGCGATGCTTTTCCATCCGTGGCCCCCCCCCTGCTCGTCGCTCGAATGCTTAACCCAATTTTCTACAGCCACCGGTTGGCTTCCGTCGATTCTGCTCCTCCTGGCAGCAAGCGATGTTCGCTGATTTCGTTCTTTCTTCTCTGTTTCAGCCGAAAGAACTCGATCGTTCTCAGGACCCAGCTGTCCGTGAGGGTGCACACCATCATAGGTGAGTATCGGATCCTTGATTCGAATCTAACCGCCGGGCCTCTCACGATCCACTTCGACGTATCGTCTGACACGACGATTCCTCGACCCCCAGCCGGCATCGTTGGGTCAAATCTACTTCTTCTCGCCACGTTTCCAACGATGCACGCCCCAAGAATTCCTCTCGTCGCGCGGCCCGTGTATCGTTGCTTCGATCTGCGATGCCGGCTGGTCGCGTTTCCCTTGGCACTTGGTATCGACGATGATGTGTTCATCTTTTCGATGGGGTTGGTATATACGTAACGACGCACAGTGATTTGCACGGAAATGGCTGGACAAAACTATTTCGACCACTTCGATGCGACGAATTGCAATTAAAAATGACACAGTAATTGGGTGATATTATTTAATTTGAAAATGAATAGGAAGAAAAAAATTATTACTTTATTATGAGGCGTAATAAAACATAAAATACGTAGTTAGTATTACATAAAATATGAGGCTTCAGTATATATTTTATTATCAGCCTTTATGAATTTATGAAATATAGTTCCAATATTCCCCTCGAGAACACAATCTTGTATTTAGAATTGTATTTTTCATTTTACTTTGATGTTTTTTTTATAAAGAACTGACCTCTCTTTTATTTATTTATTTTATTTTATACAGGGTGTTCGGCCATCCCTGGGGAAAATTTTAATGGGAGATTCTAGAGGCTAAAATAAGACGAAAACCAAGAATACCAATTTGTTGATGCAGGCTTCGTTAAACAGTTATTAACGTTTAAAGTTCCGCCAGTTCTGAATTTTTTTCTCGAAAGTGGGTAGAATTTCGGGGGTATGTTTATTGACAAAATGATTGTAATTGACCCCAGAACCTAGAAATAATTTTTTTAGAACGATTTGACAAATTTTTTTTTCGTCGAAAAAATTAGACACCTACCCCCTGTCGATTTTTCTTAAAAATTCGTTTTTGATTTTTGGTAATTTTGTTTGACGTCCTACAGAAAAGTTGTTTCATACTTTTTTGTAGGTACCTATGGACTCTACTTCGGAAAAAAGTTTCATTGAAATATATTCACTATTATAGGAGTTATGGTTGTTTGAAAATTGGACCATTTTTATGGGGTTTTTCTCATTTTGCAAGGTCAAGGAACAACTTTTCGAATATTTTTATAATTGCTACATATTCTACACTAAAATACGCGGCGTTTGGCTTTTTGAACATTAAAATCGTCCAATCCGTTCAGAAGTTATGACGTTTTAAAGATTCGCATGAAAATTCGGGCAAACATTTCTGGCCTCAAATTATATTTTCGGTAAGGAATTTTTTTCTCGAAACTGAGTAAGATTTCAGGGGTATGTCTGTTGACCAAAAATGATTGTAATTGACCCCGGCAATCGAAAATAATTTTTCCAGAACGATTTGAAATTTTTTAATTGAATTGTTAATAACTTTTTAACGATGCCTCCATCAAGAAATTGGTATTCTTGATTTTCGTCTTATTTTGGTTTCTAGAATCCCCCATTTAAATTTTTCCTAGGGTTGGTCGAACACCCTGTATATCTATACACGTATATGTAAGCAGAAACTGAAAGAAAACATTATAACAAGGGTCCCTAGAATGTGTATAATAATGAAATGTAGGATGGCTACTATATGATGACATACGAGTGCAAAGGGTTAATTCTTGAGTTTTCGATTGGGAACAGTGTCGAAATATTTTTATTATTTATGGTCCTATTGAAATTACGCTGTTTGAAGTTGTAATTTTTCTTCACATGAAAAGATCAGGTCATCAATATTTTGCATACCAATTAATTTGCAACTCTGTTCTGTACAGAAATGTATTAAGATATTCTACGACTGCATATTGCAACCATTTCTTTAGAGCCTGCTATATCGTCTTCTTTAAAGCATTTCACCATTTTTCAAATAAAATTTGACGAGTTTGCAACATTTGATTAAAATTGCAATTTCACGGTAGCCACAATTCCATCGTTGAAACATTCCCAGAAATGAGATTTTGCGAAAATTACTTTGTTTCAAACACCATTAAATTCGGTTATTCATCGTTGAGAATAATAATTATCATAGTTATCATTCGGTCAAATACGTTCGAGATTTCTGAATAGCAATCGCGCGAAATAAAATTATTCCGTTATTATAATAGTAATATAGATACTAATTAAAAATTTTTCGTATTAATGCGGGCAGTTGGCGATGACAAGCTAATTAAAAATATCGAATAACATTAATTAGAGGTCGTCGCCGGGCTTCTGGAAACGATTTTCGTGCGGCGTATAATTAATCTAATTAAAGTTTTCTTTTCGAATTAAACATTCATTTCACTATGAATATTCAATATGGAACGTCGGAAACGGCGGTTATACTTGCTCGAAACAAAATTATTGAATTACAAATTAACTCGGCAACACCGGCGCTCGAAATCCTCGAAGTTGTAAACGCGTTTCTGCTATCGTTTAATTACGTATCATCGAATCGATACGATTTTCAAAAATTCCATGTTTATCGTGCAACGTCATAGGCTGAAAGGAAGAGGAAAGGAGACTACCATGTATCAAGGACGAGTCACGGTTTCAACGTGAAAAAAAAGCTTTAATGTAGAATTAGTGTTCGCGATAATTCTTTCGATGAAAACGTCGCATAGAGTAATGATCACTGTATAAAGTGCAGAACAGTGTAGTCGCGACAAAAATCGATCTAGTGGTTCGCTAAGGAGCCATAGGCCATTAATCACCGTGACGGGTGATGGTTAACGGCGCGATGCCTAATAAAAACTGTACCCGTTGACCGCGAAGCAGTTTGTTTTTCATCGATTCAGCGACCGAATTTAGGTCTACGAAGGCGGATCTTGTTCCGTATTAACGGCGGGAGATTTCGTTTAACCCTAGAAAAACTAATCCACGTGCCGTTACGTTAATGACCAAGGACTGGGAAGAGGTAAATGAAGGCTCTCCGAGCCCACCAACGTTATAACTGCCTCGAAAAACGACCTTTAAGAAACGAGTATTTTATGAGCGATGGTAGTTTTGCATGTTATGAAAGAACCAATTCGACCAACAAACGTAAACATAGTGATTTTGTTAATAAATTTTAGCTTGTGAAATGCTTGTAATTATTACGAGTCCGTACGAACATAGTCTTCGTCGTTGTTAACTCTAGTTTTCGAAGAGGAATGGTAATTTAAAATACAAGAATTATCGAAAGGATTATGATAAAATAGTTTCTTCCGTTTCTTGGACACATAGAGGATAGAAAAATATAAACGTATGCTCTATATGACCGGCTTCTCGAAGTTATAGCCATTTTTGTACTCCAGCATCTCTCAAGCACAGACCGAGTATAACTGATTCTACTAAACTGTTTACACATAATGCTCGACCACTCCTTATTTTTCTTAATGAGAGATTAACAAGTCAATTTTATGCCAATTTCCTGAGTAACTAATTGCATCAATTATTGAAAGAGGTCTTATTAGGCATTGCACGTCGCATGTGATTTATGTATGACGTTGTACTATTCTATCTTAGCCGAGCGGTCTGACAGTTCATGAACGATTTTCTAACTGATCGATAGCCTAATCTGCCCGTTCTCCTGATCTAAATCTGTTAAAGTTTGTTATTTTTGGGTTATTAGAATTGTTTATTCAAATTCGTTTGAAAAATTTGTGGCGTCATTATTTTTACGAATTTCGTCAAACGACAAATTCTTTATCCGAATTACTGAAAAATCCACTCGAGAAAGTTATGTCGAGATAATACTCGAATGTAGGGTCAGTTGCCCTAATATTAAAGAAAGTATCCCAATATTGATTACGATTGTCATTTGTTGACAAAATGTTGCAAGTTGATCTTTGACCTAATATTATACATAATAAGGTAAGTGCGTCAGCTTTATGTTAGCTCGATTATTTCTTCAAAATACAAACATAAATATAGTATTCCATATTACGAGCACTATGAGCCTAATATAGAAAACGAGGACCTCAGTAAAATAAGTAAACATTTCCTAAACCGTTATTATAATTTAAATTTGACTGTCACCAGTCAAAAGAGCACAAAATGTCCTATAAATACATAATATTTAACTTTTTATTTCTACAAGCAAGTGAAAAGTGTTCCATGTCAGGGCAACTGACCCTACATAAAATGTCGAATATAAAAATATCCGAGGAACAGTTTGGTTTTAAAATTACCTGACTGTTAGAGTGGACCCCTCCTTAGTCTTTCTAGGGTTAATTTGCGTACGGCGAAAAGTGGGTCGTCGAAGGTCGATGGTCACTTAACAATACACCTTGTTGTGAACGCACGGTAATTGGAAAAGCGGTTACGCCACGGCGTCCTCGTCCCCTTCGGAATTACCAATTTCATCGAGCAATTAAACCGACGCACTCAAACGGTCGTACGTACGACGGACAATATTTTTGCGGTCCCGGTTGCAATTATCCCCGGGAGTCCTCGAGCGTCGAAAGCTTCGAGCCTCGAAGACGTCGCTCGCTCGGAACGGCTTTCCTCGAGGCGGTCGGCCCCGTTAAATCAGAATATTACGGGAAAATTGAATCGCGGGGGCCACGGCACGCGACGTGATTTTCCACGAAATCGTCGCGAAAATGGGCTTGTCGTTTTTCCCCCTGTCGACGAAAATGTAACGGCCGCCCCCGCGCGAAACACTCGCCGCCTTTTTCTGATAAAAAGAGATTGATCGCCGTGAGGCGATAAAGAGTACCGAGCGAAACATCTTATTTTGTCAATTCCGCGATAGCTGAGTAGGATGGGAGGGGGGGGGAGGAGAGATTCGATGACGCAAAAAGTAATAAATGATCCGTCGTGTTGGGGTTGTTCGCCCCACGAGTCTTTCCAAGGGGAGGTGCGATTTCAACGGGAGAGTTATCGATGTTTATTCTTTTCTCGAAGAGATTCTGTCGTCGAAACGTGGAATTTTTTTTTTGTCAGAGCCATTGAGTTCTCCCAATCGCTGGAACATAATCTGCTCAGTTTCGCAAACGACCCTGCGCGAACGGGACGCGAAATTCGGTTAAGCAGATTCCGCTCTCGCGAAAATTTAAGACACAATGGAGGATTATTCTCCTCGTTGCTCGTTCCTTTATTTAACGAACAGGAAGGTGCCTGTTGGCCAATGTATGTAGTCCGTACGAAACGCTGATGTCCGATAAAAAGTTCCGGCGTGAATTTTATCGCGACGCGTTCGTTGTTTCGGTCGTGAGCGTGACTGCGTCGCTTTCGTGCTCCGTAATACACCGTAGTCTGTTGCTTGCACAAGTGTAACTGATCTAACTAACTGTAATCGCGATTGTCCTCGTATTCGAGAGAGTTCAATCTCGTTTCATCGCGCGAGTGCATCGCGAAATTAAACTCCCGTCGAGCGGACGTACCATCGAACCAACGATTTCCAAACTTTCGAACTTGAAAATTACTTTTAAATAACCAATATACTTTTTCTCAATGTTATTGTGATCACAGAAACCAGCTGTTGTTATTTAATGAACATTCTGAAGCCGTCGAATTAATATGGTATGGGATTTGTTATTTTCAAATTTTTTAGTAAGCTTAAAATAGTACGAGAAAAATATATTTCAATAGTATTTCTACGATGAAAACATTTTCTTGCACCCTCTTGGGATTATAAAATTTTTAAGGGTTGAATTCCTTTTCTATTTCAGAGAATACTGCCTTAAATTGGGTTTCACGAGTATTGTTCTTTGTTTAAAAATACTAGCAACGTCTCTGGAAAATATTTATGGTTATATAATATATATTATCCACTCCATTTAACGTTGCTACAAAAATGTTGTCGATATAAACGGTCCTTGATATTTAATGTTAATTGCCATGTTAAATACCTCTATACACGTAGAATGTCAATGCACTACTTACTGTTAGCGATTCACGATAAGGAAAAGGTTATTCGATTCGTTTGGTATTGCTACATTGAAGATCGAAGATCTTTAGAGTACCCACAAAAATGTTGACATGGAATTTAAATGTTTCACGACGTCCGATGTCAATTGCTACGTTAAGCACGTTGACACGTAAAGAATGTAATTTAACCAGAGATTTTCCCTTCTTAAAAGAGATTGCAAGAACGATAGTAATTATGCATATGGTAAATTGTGCGATAGAGTGCACGAGCTCGGCTTGTTATTACGTCTGGAATCGGTCGTCGAGTTGCCTCTAATTATATGCGTCCGTCGAGAAAAGTCAGGTAGATGACAAGTAATTAAAACCGATTAAGCTGTTGTATAATATGTCGTCGCCACGAGACGCTTACGAACTTTCGCGAAGGGGATGATCAGGAAAATGGCACTGTCGCTGATGGCCAAGGGAAATGATACGAATAACATCCGCTCGAATTAAACGCAACTGTTTCCCGTTTGTTTTTGGCATTCCTGTTCATGAATTCGATAATTACATTATAGCAAAATACATTGCATTTAGATTTCTCGTAGACTTGAGAAAGAATTTCAAAAATTTCTTTCGAAGAGCCCTCATTTTTCTTCTTAATAATCTTTAATCGTTTCATTCGAACATCTCAACTTGAGAATTAATTTTTCCAATTCCGTAATGGAAAATCTAATATTCCATAGTCTTGGTTAAAGCAGCTAATTTGCTTATCAAAAAATAATGCAAGATCGACAAAGATCGGTGGCTGCTTGGACGCGGAACAGCTTTCGAGCGGTCGATGTTCCTCTCCGGGCAAATCGAACACGAAATCCGTTCGTCTGGCCCTTCGCAGAATTCACCTGCGGGCCATAGCCGTTCATTGAACCCCGCGAAGATGGTGGAGGAGATGATCGAAGGTCCAGAAAAAAGAACAGGGCGTAAAGGGCGGAGGTAGGCGCAGAGGCCGATGTGGACCGTGCCGTTTTACATATTTTAACGGTTCTTCGTGTACCTCTGTCCTCGCGAAACCTTCCGGTCCTTCGTTCCGCTTATTCCGTATATTTTTCCGCTCGTAGCTTCCTGGCTGCGTTTATATTTTATCGGAAGATTGCTTTTTCCCCTCTTCAACTAGCGAATTATCAGACGGACGATCGGATAATTTCGCATCGAAATGTCGATTTCCCTTCTTTTACGTTTTCTAAAAGATTCCATCGATAACGATGATATTAAAAAAATGTGTGCAGAGTGTCTGAAAAGTTGATTTAATATTCTAACGTATTCCTCTTAAAGCGAAGTATCGATAAAAAATGTTATAATATAAGATTTGTCGACTGAATCATTTTGTCGTTGTTATTTGAACGAGCTTTCCACTTTATTTTTAATTTCGAGACTCCTGATTCTCTTTTTTATCCATTGTCCTCGAATTTCCGAAGATTAACCTGCAGCGATTGAAGCTTGAAATTACCCATTGTCTGGGTCTCCACACATGCGGTGATCGAATATCCAAGAATCTCCATTTATGATGTTCAGCAGGTCGTAAAGTTAGGACCGAAGCGTGAAGGTCTTCGAGACTATTGCTTCCTTAATTTGCGACGCAACGTTGATTTTTTACGCGCGAGCAGATTAAATCGCGATCCCCGCGCTCGCCGCCTTCATCTTGGGTCGATACCAAAATCTTCCATTTGTTCTTTAACTGTTTTTGTTTACGAATTCAAAGTTTCCTCGAGCCTCGCAACGAGTTCTAACGTCAGGTTTACCTTCGAAGTTTGGAAGTTTTGCCTCCCGGGTGTTTAGTCTGTCGGTTCTTTCGTATTTGAATTTACTTTCCTTGGAAAATCATCGATGTTTACTTCTTTGTTATCGGCAAACGTACACAGAGTTGCCAGAAGTTCTCTTACTGTTAAAATTGTTTTACTTCCAATCAAGGAACAGCGTTGTATCTTACGCAGTTTACAAAGTTAGTTTTGAATTCCCTGGTGTGCTTGCACCTTGACTGTTTCTCATATTCTCTTCCATTAGAAACGTATTATTTATACATTACACGCGTCTGTATGATTCATTCAAGATTTAATTTAGGCAATGATTAAAAGAAATTCTTTTATTATCATTTTATATATTTGGGTATCGAGTATCTTTGATGGTTAATTTAAAAATATTATCCATTTCTTTCTCATGTATATTTTAATATATTTATGTAATCCAACGTTTCGATCTCACTAATTTCTGCCTATTCTTGGGACAGCCTTTAAAGTTATTTTTCTATAAAACATTCCTTCCATATTTTCTTCTTTTTTTAAGATTCTCTAAACAGAGCTTAAAGCTAGGATCGAAACATTGTATTCAAATATATTTTTTGCTGTAAAAGGAAGAATGTTTCACAACTAAAATAATAAAATAATGTTTACTCGATTAATTGTTATGTCATCGCGTGGGAAAAGTCAATATTAACGTCATCGTCGGAACGCACGCATAACGGATAAATCCGCCTCGCGGGATAATGATTCGCCCGTTTTAATTTTGCCTCGGAGCGACGCCAGTTCCGCCTGTGCGATTCTCGATTCCGTTATTAGTAATACGCTCGTTAATAAACGTTCTGCGCGACTCAGCCTGTCGAGCAAGGCCACAGAATTTTCGCGCGTCCTCCAATTTCGTGGGCAAACATTACGCGAACGACCAGATATCAGCCCGTACCACGCGAGATCGTCGATAATCGACCAGATAAATATTGATTGCGATTAAATTATCCAAACTAGTAGGGAGAAACATCGGTTAACGTTAGTTGGATTTTCCTTCAATTTATCGTACCACGATGGAGTGAGATTGAATTTTTCGAAAATGGAATCTCTGTTTTGTTGCAACGGAATTTTCACGCGGTACGAACGAATATTTTTCGTCTAACGTTTCCAGAGCAAGACGCAGCGGTTTTGCACGCATCGCGCGACACGCGGAATCGGATTTCGCGCACCCTCAGCATCCGCAGTCGAGTTCGTTCGGCCTTGTAATAGATTCCACCTTACGCGTTTCCTTCGAGTACTTCCAGATAAACGAGTGTCGCCACGCGTGTCGAAAATGTTTGATCAAACAAATACTGAAAATCCTGAAAATTCTGGTATCGAAATAAGATCTAAAATTTCCAATCCGAAGCTCGGTAAAAGCAAACTTCTTAATTACATACGTTCCTCCTCGTGTACTTTAACTTTCTCGTCAATATTTTCGCGATCAGAATATTCAATTTATTTATCCTACTTCTCACCGGTATTTCTTACTTCAAAAATCTAAACGATCTTTCTTACTTCGTTCAGTTCCTTCGAAACGAATTTTCATAATTTATTTATCCTCGCCTTCGTTTAAACAGTTTCTTCTTACTTCGAGGGTGCTTCAATTTTTCTGATAAAGTTTACCGTAACCTGTTTGCGTCTACTTTCCATTACTGTGTCATTACAGAACATCGGGAGAATTTCTCTATCGTTGATTTTTCAGAAAAATGTATCGTAAACATTGCGTTTGGAATCGTTCGTTCCGAGTGTGTTGAAGATGTTTGCCTTCTAAAGTCGGCTCGAACACGAAAATTATTGCACTTTGCAGCCGTACTCGATTAATTAAAACCTTGCCTTCCCGTAATCACGGGCGTTGGTAACTGCATAGTCGTTTACGCGAGCAGCGATCATGCTGCGGCTCGAGATCACGCGAAGCGTAACGCAGCCCGACACCTCGCGCTTTTGCGTGCGATTTTGTTTCGAACACCGCGGGCGGCTATCAGGGAATTTTTTCTTCATGCCGTTGCGTTGGTATCTTTCCACCTCCGACGGAAACTGTCCAATTAAAACTCGCCTTTCCCCATTAGACGCCTCGCAGCTGAAGAAATTCTCGCTCCGACGCGATTTCCGCACCACATGTTATTTCCTGGTCGATTTTATTTGAACGTAAAACATAACAATTAAACAAGTATCGCGATGGCGGTAATTTTGTTTAAAAGATGGTAGTTGCGCAGGTTGGTGGTTTTTTCGAATTTGGCTTGTTCGATTACATTCTTTATTCTATTTTATTGAAAGGATCTACTTTTAGAAACAGCTATTGTTGGAAAACATTTCTTTGAGTCGTAGAAGATCGAATGGAAATGTAATTTGCATAATTTAATTCGAATCAAAAGCTGCGATAACTTTAAATATTTGAGTCGAGTTGTGTTATTACTGTGGCGAAAGTTCCCGCGTTCGCCAGCAGAGGGCTACGGCTCTTGTCTCTCTCGCAAGTACTCGACTGGCCACCCATTTCTACATATACGTTACTCGACCAACCATTCGATGTACCAGTGTCTGAGGCCCAGAACGGAACGTTCCTCTCTCTTTCTACAATTTCTTAACAAAATCGTTCTGAAATTAATTCTCAAAATAGAGTACCAATTTCCAAGGATGGTTCTCGCGCCACGAAGAAACGGTTCGAGGACTTGAAAAGCCCCCACGGAGAATGACACATCGTCTCCTCATTTTCTATATCTTCGGTGTGGCAATATTTTCGAAACTGAATGAAGGAGGTTCCGCGGAGTTGCAGCGGCCGGTGTTACGAGTCGGTGAGCTTGCTTAACGTCGCGAACAGAGAGGAGGAACCAGCGCGAGAGGGAAAAGAAGAGAGAGGCTTCTGCTTATATGGTCACTGATTACGAAGGGGCCAAGGGCCCGAGGGCCTTGGGACCGCTATTCTTAGAAGATGGGTCCTTTCGCCTCTCTCTTGCTCCCTCTCGGTGCTTCCGTATCGGACATTCTTGCTCGTCTCGCGCTCTCTCTCTCTGTCCCCACTCCGTTTGATTCCGACTCTTTCGTCTTGTATAAGGCCCCTACAGCGATTCCTAATTACCTCTGCTCGCGTACGCCCCGTCTCTGTTTCGCTCTTTGCCTCCTCGCCTCCTCGGCCGCAACAACCGGCATGCATAATGCATTTAAAGATCGCGTGATAGCGGTCGATTATGCGGTCACGCGGGCCTCCTTTTCCGCGAAAGGTAGTCGCGAATTGGGTTCCGCAGACCGTGACTCGACGAGCAACAAGGGCGTGGCCGCGCGAACGAAAGAAACACGCGCCCGGTCGGATAACACCGCGCATGAATGAAAACGATATTCTTTTTCGCGGCCAAACGGTATGTTTCTACGGCGAGGCCGCCACGGCTGCGGCCCTTTTGCGGCGGAGGCTGTTTGTACCCGCGGAGGTTCATTTGCATCTGCAACGGGGGGAGCGTTTCGCTCGCGGATCTCGTTTTTCGATGTTACGACGACGGGCCCGCGAAAGGATGCGCCAAAGGCAATTACTAGACTGCTCCTGTTCGTACCGGTGCCTTCGTTTTCGACGGGCAGGAAAAATTATGTCGAGAAAATAAGTACAGCGATGATTCTTAAAATGAACCCCATGATTCGTAAGTTGAACGTTTCTATCCTCCTTGAAATCAACGAAGCGTGGAAGACGACATTAGAAAATTTCAACCCTGGAGCGATGTTCATTTTACGAATCATCACTGTACCCGGAATTGAATTTTTCTCTGAAGCAAAGTTTTCGATGCAATAACGTTTAATAACTCCTAAATCTCGGGTGTACAAATTTTTTAGAAGCTTTCAAGAAATTAGCCTTTAATTTGGCGAGAGACTTTCTTTAAATAACCTTTTGCGTACCGAATGCAATGAATTGATATTAGCAAGAACAACTTTGAGTCGAAACGAATACCACAGTTCTAAATTGTAGTTTCAGAGCCAGTACTCGATTAACCGATAACCGAGAGACTCGCTACTATGTATTTCCTCGAGTGTCAGTTACCGCGGAAGGAAAAATGAGAAAATCCGTCGGCAGGAATGTAAGTAGATAAGTAGCGAACTTAATCAGCCGGTTAGTAAGGAAGAGTCTCTTCTGTGAAATTGCTGATCGTTCGTTCATAGACCAGACGTCGATTGCTGCAAACAGGAGAACCGAGAAACACCGTGCAGACGCGGTCTTTAGCGGAAGATATTACTTAATAGTGGCTTAAGATTGCAGTCATCATCTGCTACGCGGATACACCTTCCTTCCCGAACGACGCTCGTGAAATTACGTACGGATCGCTTTCTAATTCCAAACGAGCTACGTGCACGGTTTTCGTTTTCCGTACAAACTCGCTCGAAACCACGCATAAAGTTGAATTAAAATTCTAGAGGCTTCCGTGGGTACTTTTACGTTGCACCCAACATACATTCTCAAAGTTACAATCTCTATTCGCTAATATGTAATTGCACCTCTTTTGACAAATTACAAAATTCGTAACTTGATTTCATTTGTAGCTCTTTTAGACGAGAAAATATTTATACGTAAAGCTAATAAAATATACTAACTGAAAGTATTTTCTGTTAGAATGAGTAATAGCATCGTCGTACGCCATTGTTACAGAAGCTATTGTTGCACCGATCGAAGCTGTAACATCGATTATTGCTTATTATTAGCCTGCATATTGGAATGCATTGTATACTGTGTACATGTTAAATTATAGTCGTGAAATTATAAGTGCGCATTTATAGGGTATTCGTATGATTGCGTGCCAGTAATAGTATTAATGGTACCACAATGGCGAGGTTAGCTGCCCAATAATCCCAAGATCGTAGGTTCGAATCCCATACTTCTCGAATCCAACAATACTATACATTATTACTCTATTCTTACAATACAAAAAGCTTACAGAAAATTACACTGAAAAGAAAATACATATATTTATATGTAAATGTATGTCACTATATTTTGATGTGGTATCTTAGTTTCTGAATATCTCTAAAATTTATATTAGCTCTGTCGTAAATTCTGCAAAGTTATGCACATCTTCAAAAATTCTTAACACAATTTTTTCAGTGTATCAGAACTATACATACAAATTTGACAATAGAATTCTCAAAAGTAAAGAATAATCTTTCAAACGAATAGGTACGAAAAACTGTAAGTTGATTTGTAAATGATTTATAAATGGATCTCTGGAAATCTAGGCGAAGAACGTCGAAAACAGTTTCTCTTTTTTATAATATACGCTAAAAATTTACAAAGAACACATTACATTTTTCCTCCGTTTGAAATTAAAGAATTTATGGAACACTATAAATACGTGCTTACGTAAATAAATTACGCGCGTTCGCTACTGTATTTTCGACAAGAATTCGCAGAAATTTCCGAGATCGAGGAACACTTGGTCTCACGTATATGCAAATCGCGAACATTTTTGCAAAGACCAATATTAATCCTCTATTTCTTCCTCTTTTGCAATTGAGTTCGATGTTCCGTTATTTTTTAACACATTCGGAAATATTCGACGAAACGTATGCTCGCGGTTTGATATTATCTACGAATAATGTGCATAATCGGTGACTAGCAGCAATAAATTGTCGAAATCGAAATCCTTGAACGGGACGACGCGTCCTTGCGAATTACGTCGACTCGCGAGTATGGAAATTAGCTCATTTGGATAGTCGCCTGGAGGTTTCAAAAAAACATGAGACTTCAAGGTTCGTGGTCTACTTTTTCCTGGTCTTTTTGTACAGCATTTTCTTGCAGTTTTAATCATCTTTTAATGGACTGTGTTATTCGTCAAAGTCGAACGAATGTCGTTAGGAGGATCTAATACAGTACAACATAGATAATAAATAAGTGACATTAATGTAATTCAGATTTAAATTTATTTGGCGTGAAAATTTGCAGTCTTACAGTTGTTCCATAGATTCGACGATAAGTTTTTGGTTGTTTTACGGTTTCCCCTCGCGCGTGACTAATTCCAGCGACGATTCGATTCATCATAACGGAAGTCGAATATACATCTTGTTATTTTATCGTCATCATTTCGGTTCGCGTACCGTACGAGATACGGTGAGCAGAACGCTGAATCGGCAATCTTGAAATTTTTTCGGCTTTTTCGCAGTTAGTCGCGTCCACTTAATAATTCATAAAGTCATCGTCGATCGTACGCTTACGTCGCCATGTGGCTTCCCGAAGACTAGTAAAATGAAAATGACATTCGTCTTTCTTCAAATTGCTTCTATACAGTGCATTACTATCGCGAATGGAAAATACATCTCGCAAGAAATAAAAAAACATTTATATCAAAGAACGAAAACGGTTGCTTATATCTTGAATTTAGTGTTGGAAACATTTTATGATTTCGTTTGTCTTAATTACACGAACAGCTTACGGTTAATATCCTACAGATTTTAATTTCAAATCACCGAGCACGTTCAAGGTTCAAGATTAGTGGCCATGAAATTATACATAATTAGAAATCGTATGCATTTACGGTTATAGAAATCGTTTTTGATTATTTTTTGGCAAAAACTATAAAACTCCATCTGCCAGAATTCTTCTTACCGATTTCTGTACAAATTTCGTCCAAGTAAAGCATTAATAATTCGCCATTCTGTATATTCTAGAATACATTCAAAAATAATTGTCTCATAGTTTCAGTCATTGTGCATATTTAAAATTAATTAAGATTAGTTTGGCTGTAGCAGATATTAACACGAAAAGATAGAGTCGATTTTTAAATATTTTTTATTTAAAGAAGTTTGGACATAAATCATAAGATCGATTTTTCCAAAGGTTTACAGCAGAATTCGCCAAATTCACGACGCGACAGCTGGAACTGTCTTTGTCCAGTTTCAGCACAATGTTCAATGAATTAGAAACGAAATTGTTCGCCTCCATTGACACCGTTATGAAGCAATTACCAACGTTTAAAGGGCTCGATTCTCGATCGAGCGTGTATTCAGAAGCACGATCGGAACTCTGCCATCGATGTGTCGCGTAAAATTGACTCCGGACGGTTTCCGGTTTTCTTTTCTTTATTTAACGACGCGGCGCTCGCGCGTACTTCTTCGAGTTCCCGACGATAATGCATTTTCCGATTTTTCGCTGGGCGAATGTCGAGTAACGGTCCGTCTCTCTTTCTCTCTCTCTCTCTCTCCGTCACTCTCGCGTCTGTTCTCCGTTTCTCTCCTTCTCTGAATTTCCAGCAGGCTGGAAAATCTCGACGCGACCGCTGAGCCTCGGGAAATTGAATTTAGTGCGCCGCTGGTGAAATGGAATTCAATTATTAGTAATACAGTCGAGCCGCGATTGAAAAAGAATGATAGAACGAGGGAAAGAAAGAAAGACCGAGCGAGAGAGAGAGACGGAAGGAACAGAAACCGGAGGAAAGGGACCAGAAATAATAGAAGCGTAACGGTGAATGCTAACCGACGAAAATTCGTCGTGTAAAATTAATCGCGGACTTAATTACCGGTTTTCCTCTAATTAGCGCCGATAAATGATCTTAGCGGAGAAAAATGGGACGGAGAGTTATTATCCCCTATATGAAATCGTCGACTGTGGATTTCCTTACGAAATTCCAGATCATTTAAGCTGGATCGATGGCGATTAACTTGAATCGACGTTCCTCCCTCTCTCTCGGTTTTCTCGTACAAATAGCTCTAATTTCTAAATAGTTAATCGAGTAACCAACGAATTATATACTCTGTCTTTCGTACGTCGATTCCAATTCTATTGCATATAAGAGTATTGCAGTGTTTTAGTTGTATTTTTCTAGCATTCACAATCGTTTTAATCTAAATTAAAAATTCTGCACGAACGAGCATATTCGTCGAAAGGTGGAAAGCGTTCTCGGAAGCCTGGCGTGTAATGTAATCGGACGTAAAGGCAAAGTTGATAATTAACGAGTTCCTATGGCGATGTCGACAAGGCCTAGCGTCAGAAACAAAAGCAGTGCCAGTGCTTAGCTGTTCCTGATCTTCCTACGCTGAACGAACTTCCGGGTGGCTTGTGGCTTGTACGCTGCAGCAGCTTTGAACGCAGACGGTTGAGGTACTTTCGAGGCACCGTTAGAACGTAAGAAATCCAAGACAGTTCGTTTGACGATTTAACAAAAAGTTGTTAAACGATAGAGAGACGTCATCAACGTCTAATGTGGGAGAAGAGGAGAGAGAATCGGACTGAAACTAACAATAAATAGACGTTTCTAGATAATGATGGGACCGATCTAATGGTATACTCGTTGATAAAAGTAGCACGTTCTCGTAGAGTATTCGGTAACGGCATCTGGAAACCTGCTGTCAAAAGTATTCTTCCATTTGTTGAAGATGAATGGTACGTTCGGACCATTTACCGAATGTTTCCATTCTTTGATGCATGCTTGATTACCGTTGGTACCATTCGGTACCATGCACACCATTATTGCGGCTGTAAATGAAATCGATTAAAAGAATAGTATATTTAAAGCCATCCATGTCATACCTGGAATTATCTCGTAATTGACGCTATTTATTTATGTGCAAATGTACCAGACTGTTAGTCATATTTCTTCAAGCTTCTTGATTTGCGTTATCTTCGTAATTACGTAACATACAAAAATATATAGTCTGAAGGAATAAACTATATAATATAAAATTCAGTATACTTTTGAAATAAAGATTTTTATTTATGCCATTTGCAGAATTGTATAATTTGATAATTTCCTTATCACGATTAACAATCTTAATATTAATTGCTTCTAAATCCCTAGATTCCTAGTATAAATCGTGTGTTTCTTAAATGTCAATATCAAATATAGAACCTGTATTCTGTTACTCTATAACATCACGTTGAAATCGGAGGACAAGTTGAATCCTTCCTTTGTAAGTGCGATTTCACTTGGTTCACACAGCATGGATGTAGCGTACAGAGCCAGAGAATAGATCAATCTTGATCCTGTGCTAACTGATTTCCCGTTATTTTAAATTAATGATATAACGGTCGCGTTTCGTGTTTGTGTGATTTCTAGGATTCGGTTTTTGTGGTTCACCGATGACGCGTTTGTATAATTAAGTATCCTATATTTAAACCGAATAATCTCAAAATAACGGCAAACCATACTGTGACATTTCTGTAATGCATACCAGCTCGACTATGCCGCGACGTTATAATAAATTGAGAACTTTAATGGGAATGTGAATTTATTGAAACGACCAGGCGCATCCATTTTCTACGATGTCGCTGGAGCAACTTACAATTTCTTTGCAGTCAATGATATATTCTTCGATAATATTTCCGTTATACAAAAATAATTAAATATACCGTTTATGATTACAATTTTAAGCTATTGGCTAAACCTTGGTCGAAAAAAAATATGTTTCCAGTATCATAATTATCGAATTTCGTAAGTGTAGACTGCATAATATTTGTGTGTGTTTTTATATTGTGAGCTAAATCCAATACATTGTGAGCAAATTATCGAATAATCGCTGTATATAAACGTCTAAAATACATTCGTTTCACCGCAGGAATAATGAACGCGATTAATTAAAGAAATTTATTACAAGAATAAAAACCCAATTACTACGGTTCGTGGTAGAAAATAATTTTTCTCTCGATAAGCATAAGTGTACTTTACGTTTGATGAGAGTAGTTCGTACAATGGGAGTAGTTCTCTTGATCTATAGGGAGAACATGGCCGATACCATCCAGCTTTTCTTCAAACACAATCCTTCTTGCAGGAGTTTCTTTCTTAATTGTGTTTGGAGTTTCAATTACGTCCCCGAAGACGGACGTTCTTTTGTTCTGCTTGGCATTTTACCCATCAGTGTTATCACTTCCGCTGTGTATTAGAGGAAGCGAGAAAAAAGACTGTTTTGATCAAAGTAGTCAATATTTTTTAACCCTTAAGTGGATTATTGGGGCTGTTACGGCCCTCTGAAAGTTTAACTAATTGTTTAATATATGTCGATGTAATTATTTGAAAATTTATGTAATCCTCCATTGGTTCATTATTTTTTAAAAATCAACATTAAGTAAAATAATTGAGATTGAGACCCCACTTAAGGGTTAAATCAGTCTAGTAATGACGACAGTCACATTTATACAAGTTGAGAATCTTCTTTAACGCTCCTTATGATTAATACCTTTCTCAGATTTTAAATTCTAATCCTATATACGTTCAGCTTAAAGTCTCGTAATGTCAATTTTAAAATTCGTGTGTTAAATTCTTTCGAAAACGATTCATTTTAGCACGTGGTGACTCTACATATGAATGACAGGGCTTTTCGCCATAGAACCAGCAGAATTAATTCTCAATCTGAAACGTCAAATAAATTTGAATAGGATTCGTGAATTTTAGTTACGAAAATAACTACTAAAAAGAATTTTAAATAACCGTAAAAATGGTTTGGCGTGGCTGCGAGCGTGTTAAAGGACCAGAGGTGACCAAACGTTGTAGAGACCGACGCGAGAAGTCGTCAGCCACCGTGTCGGATCGTGGATTCAACAGTGGCTTGTGTCTCGTTCGCGTCCTGGCTCATTGAGAGCGGTTCTCGTACACCCAGCGTGTAATCACCGCGGCGATAATAATGAAACCCAGCCATAAACGGGGCCATGTCTCGTTGCGACGCGAACCTTGGAGTATCCTCGTTCCGAAAAGGCGCGGGGGAGGGACAGAGGTAGCTTAATAAAAAGGGAAGTCCACTCGTCCAGTGTTCCATCGGACCCCGGGACCGAACAATGCGCCGCGGCCGTTTGGTATTATTATAATAAATGGTTGCGTGTTACTTGTCTGTTGCAGAAAAATTGCTGAACAGCGAGGGCCGCGAGCTGCGACGAGCCCTCTTCTCCCTCAAGCAGATCTTTCAGGTGAGTTTACAATTCGCGATACCTGCGGGATCCCGAGAGAAACGTGCGCGAACGGGACAACGATAGGCAGGCCACGATAGAGTGAATGATAGGAGGAGGGTTGGGGAAGGGTACGAGAGGATGGCGAGAAGGAAGCACGAGGAAGGAAAATGCTACGAGCGAGAGAGAAACAGAGGGTGAAAGAGGCAGTGACGGGGAGAGGCTATTTTTACGCGAAGCTACTCGCTCGACGAGTAAATATTTGCATGGCGATTCGAGCGAGTGCATTTTCTCCTTCCTTCGGTCTCACCCCCGCGCCGCGTCTAGATCCTCCAGCCTCGTCCCTTTCTATCCTTGTTATCTCGATAACCGCGGCCCTTTGTCTCGCAAATTCGTTATTCCTCGACGCGTGCACGTTGCGTTCCAATAATTTTCACCGGCATTGTGCGCGACAGCTCAGACGCGTTCCCGGGATGAATTTTCATTTATTTATTCGCGGGCAGATATTTTAGTTCGTCCTGCGCGTAAATTACAAAATCACGAAAGCGTGATTGCTCGAAGGATACGTTAAAAAAATCAAGAGGCACGGGATATTTGTTAGCAGAGGCGCTAATGATTCGTAAAATGAACATCGTACAGCGAAGTCGAAATCTGACGCCAACGGATACTCCTACACAGCGATATCGTTGGGATTCGCTGGCTGTTGAGGGGAATAGAAATGTTCAACTTACGAATCACGTGTTCATTTTAAGAATCATTACTGTAGTATTCCCGAATTAAGAGATAAAAGTGCAAGTAATTTTTGATAAAAACTGCCAACCAACAATCGGTTCATTTCTTTTTACGTTCGTAATTTATATTGCGTCAAATTATTTCATGATCGTCGAACATTTTCAGACGTAATTCCCGAATCTGGGAACAATAACTGAAAAAACACGGTCGCCGTCTGTGCATCGTCGTTTTCGGTAATGAATAGGATGAATTTGACTGCGAGTGCGATCCGTTTCAAGTCTTGTCGGGGTAAAAGTGGCTTTTGTTTCTTGTTTGCTCGCGAAACGAGGAGTAAACTCGCGCCGGAGGAGCGTATTTATTCATGGCCGAGCTTTCTCCGTTCTTTTTCTTCCTCACAATTAAATCACGCAATTAGCCGAGCGAGAAAAAGTCCTTTCCCGTGGCGTTCGTTCGAAGTTGAAAACTGCACGGCGAAAGAAATCCTATTATATCGGAAGCTGTCGTTGCCCCTAAGTGATGGATGAGTTTATTGTAGAATTATATTAGAAACGTGATGAATGGGGTCGGAGTCAAACGCGATGGTCGATAATCTGTTTACCGGATTCTTCACGCTAACCGTGTTACTCGACGTATTGAGTAATGTTATCCATTAAACGTATAGTAACCGTATTAGGCAGACAATATTTCACTATTACTAATTTAATTAATTATAATAGGGATAGCATTAATAACGTGTTACGTGAAATGGATGATATCAATTGTGAAAATACTGTGAAAAATCATTCACCGATTTTAGATTTCCAATTTTAAAAGAAAATATGGAATAATAGTCGACTAATAATGACTGGTTTATTGGAATGGAAAACGAGTACCGTTGAACTCTTTATTAATTAAACGATTTTGCTACACTCGGAATAAATGGTAGTTGGAAAGCCGATAAAATATGGCGGATGCGTTATCAACCCCCAATAACCTCTACTTTTTCCAGTACCATTTTATCCGTTGGTTCAGCGTTAGAATAATGAAAAAGTATTCCATCGAATCTCCTAAAATTTGTTCGTCTTTTCCTGTTGTAGTTCGATACTGATTTAAAATAAATCGTCAAATTCTTTTATACGTTCAGTAACATCTTGTTCTGGTTTTAGACATAATATAGTTCGTGTTTCGAATTGTTGTACAGAACGTGCTTCTCATCACCGGTAATAATTTGATTTGGAAATGGGTGCTTTGCCAGTTTCGCAACGAGGGACGAATATTCACACGTTGGATACAGTTCGCGACTGACAGTTCATACGGAATCCATTTCCCAACACTTGATACGTTTCCAATCATTGCTAAACGTTGATGCACGTTACTAGATTCATTAGAGCCCATTTTAGTCTGATTAGAGCCTCTGATGCTTCGTCATCGAATTCTAGTCGATTCTATCTTCGTACGTCAAGGACTCTAAAATACCGAAATTTTGAAAATTATTCGATCGTGATAATTTCCTAACTACAAATTTGAAACGAAAAATAACTTTTACTGTTCCACTTTGGTAATTCGCGCATTAGTATCCCGAGACACCGTCGGTCGCGTATCGAAGATAACGCCCGAAACTCCCAGCAGCCAGCAGTTTCAAGAAGCGGGGAGATAACTTTGTCTCAACCCGAGGGAGAAAATTTATCTCAGCCCCGAAAGACATTACTGTACTTTTGTTACGTGAATTTAATTTGGAACGCGGTACTGGCTGTTCATAACGCTGATATAGTTTTTTAAAGAACGTACATATAGTAACTCGAGGATCAGCAGTTGGTTAAAAAAATGTTGATTAAAAGATTCGAATCTTTTAATTAAATCTCGGTTGGGGGGGGGGGCATAGAAATGTTCAATTTACGAATCACGTTTGGTGTTCAGTTTGAGAATCATTATTGTAGAGTACGACTTGGAATTCAGGATAAGTAGAAACAGTGTGTATTGGGCAGACATACCAGAGCCAATTAATTTCACGAAATATCGAATGGAAAATTTTATTCGTCACTTGATTATTTTATCTGCGATAACCAAATACTTTCTGCGAATCCTTGCGTCTCGATTGCAAAGATAAGTGGCTGGTTTAGGGTTTGGTGCATTATATCGGACAGCAACGGGCACAAGTCCGCCGAAAACAATCCTCGAATTCTTCCTTCGAGCGATACCTTATCGTTTCAATTATCAGCGGGGCTAGCTACGAAATTAATTACAAGCTCGATCCTCGACCCTCCGTGATCCAACCCGGTCCTCGTTCCCTAACGTAATCTCTCTCCATCGTCGGCAGGATTTATCAGGGAATCGTCGCAGCAACGTTCAATTTCGTTTCTTAATCCGACGGGGCTAATCGGCTCTACATTCCGCGCTCAAATCTCGCGTAAACTTCCGCTATTTCGATTACATATAGGAGGCCAGGCCACGAACGACGAGTTTCTTATCGCCTATACAATTTTTCCCCATCGATCAAGTCCTAAATTCTCTTTTCATCGATCATTAATTTTAATAATTTTAGGTGTTTATATTTATTTGCTCTTCGATATCCAATAGACTCAGTAGCTATTTTGGACGGTCAACAAAAATTCATTTCTTTTTAATACTTTGAATTGTCGAAAATACATAGTAATGCATAGCACACTTTTTCGAGTCGATAGAAACCATCCCCAAATCTTCGATCAAAATAAGTATCTCTTCATTTATTTACTAGCTATGAAAAAGTAAGATATTTTACCCCCAGAAAAATGTGAAAAGAACTTGTCTCGTGGAAAATAATCTAAGACCTCTGATCTCTAAAAATATTTACGAAAATATCGTTAAAATCGGAACTTCGATCGAAATAGGTGGTAAGATGATTTGTCGCGACGATTCGTCCGTGTTAAATTTATTATTTCACGCGAACAACGGTCCTTCGAAGGACCGCGCGCGAACATCGCGCTGGAAACGAGCGGGTTTAATCAAACTTGGTAGATTTTCCATTATGTCCGCGACTTCGCGCCCGGAGCGGCATAACTAATTCCATTTACCTCTTCCGGCCTCCGGCTGGCTTAGGTGGAAGCGTCGAGATAAATCGCGCGTCTCCGCGAGCTCCTCCGGGATCGGGTATCAGCGACTCCGTTCGTCCCGTTCCTCCTATCCACGTTCGTTTCCAACGGAACGTCGGCGAACCGATGATCTCGGTAATCGGCTTTCCGCTTGTTTCTGCTGGACGTGACGCGTTTCGTTCTTTCTTGGACAGTTCTCGTTCGAACCGAGGACGAGGAACGGCGTGTTCGGAAATGGGCACGAGTTCCTTCGGTAACCGACTTACAGACGTGGTCAAACTAATACGATTCCACCGGTGAAATCGAGGAAACCCCGCGCCCATTCTTGCGAATACGTACTTCGTTAATTACCGTACGAATTTAGTTGGAGGGTCTAACACGATGGTCACAATCTGCGTTAGAATTTTGTAGGAACCTTGTTCGTTCAAATAACAGTCGAAAATTTGTTCTGACACGATCCACAAGTGTAAAATCAACAGACTCGACGCAAAGGATATTAAATTCAAGCAAACACGACCACCGAAAGAAAGGACAATAAATTCCTGGCCCTCCCCCTAATATAATAGCCATCAGTAAACACGACGATGCCCGAAGACTGTTTTATTTATCGATCGTGCGCCCGTGACCGAGCCGCGAAACGTTTTAGCATTTCAAATTTCGAGATGGCTATAAATTTGGAAACGTCAAACGATCGATTAGGAGTCTCCACTCGCCGAGGAATAAATTATACGCGTACGACGATGTAGCAGGTATCTATTTCGCAGCCGGCGCTGTTTACCATAAACTTTGGTTTTGCAGGAGGACAAGGACCTGGTGCATGAGTTTGTGCAAAATGACGGGCTTGCCTGCCTCATCAAGGTTGGCAGCGAGGCTGACCAGAATTATCAAAATTACATACTACGGGGTGAGTATCTTAACAATTTCTCGATAGATTGTAACGTGTTTCGTGCATAACGTTGCTTAAGCTGCTAATTCAAGCTATACGTCGGATACGAAATCCTACAAACTGCAGTCGTAAATATTTATGAGTCTGTAGGTAAAAAAGATTCGTTAAAGTCTGTTACGTTTAATTAGCCTGCAGCTAGAAAAATGTTAATTTCATGCATAATCCTTCATCGATTCGTATTTGTTGCGTTGCAGTGATCGAATAATATCTTATCATAGATTTCTGTACAAGGTGCACCATAGAATATAGGTACATAGTGCATTTATAATAAAAAAGATACGTTTCTTATGAGTGTTTTATAAAAATTTGGACTAATGGTCGCAACGAAGCAAACTTAAGGTTCATAAAATTGCATTTTCGAGTTTACATTAAATAAATATTTAAGTACGTAGTAGGAGGTATACTTTGCCGGAGTTAGAAATTTTCAATAATCATTGCTCGTATCAGGAACGGATATAAATGATTCATAAAATATTACGAAAGTATTTCCAAACAGCTTTATCATGATCAAGATATCAAACATTAATTATATATATCTCGAATCGGTCACGCTGGCTTTGTTTCCATCGAGAATTATTGAAACAAAGCGACTATAACTCAAAGATCGTTTTATTATTTCTGTGTTTAAATAGTTTCTACAAATTTCAAATCTCTTCTGCGGTCGACCTGCGTCTTTTATCCATCCTCCGTCGCTTTGATCGCTGAAGCGTTCGAAGGGAACTTCCGAGACAGATGTCTGCATCTGAAGATGGCCACCTAGTAGAAACTGCAACAATGGTGTCTATCAATTTTGAAGTCGACTTTAAACATACCTCGAGGCGTTTCCTAGAACTAAATTTTGCACTTTGATGAAATTACAATCCCTAGTCAGTCACTCTAATCCTCTAATGGATAATGAATCCTCCCAGTTCAACTTACGAATCGCGTCTAGGGTTCATTTTAGGAATCATTCCTCTATATGTTTAGATTATCGCTATTGTTGGTTTGTCTCTTTCAAAAAGAGAGTTTTCTTTCATTTACAAAACCCATCGACGTGCGTGTTGCGTTTCATCTTCCTTGGCTTATTTAGACAATGAATAGAATCGATTGGGTCTGTGGGTGTGTTTCTTCCAAACTGAACTAAGTGTTTCAAATAACGACAAAGTTTAGTGTAAAGACCTATTTCTAATAGCAATCTCGTCTTCGTTAAAAAGTGAATCGTATCCAACTTCCACGCCTGGAAAGTTATCGTTGGCCTGTTTGATAGGTCAAAGGAAGTCACCGATTCGAATTAATGCCAAGTCGCGGGCGTTATCGGTATCGTTCCATTGGAAACAGTGAACATGGCGTGCAAATCCATAATAGCGAGCGTCGTCGGTCGAGTTTGTGCATTCGGTGTCTGGATTTCTCTTCGAACGCGAGGACGTCGTACGTCTCCGACGCTTTCGTAAACACCGATAAGATAATACCGTCGTAAGGCGGCTAACAGCGCCTAACGAGCGGCGCATCAACGCCTTCGCCAAACCGAGTCGGCTTCAGAAACTTCGTCCTTCCCCTCCGCGTTTCCCTCCTAAGTCTCCGGCGCGTTTCAACGCGTATTTTCCGTAATACGCGTCCCGCACGGCTGATGGAAGATACATCCAGAGATGCCAGACGGAACCCTGAGAGCACCATGAACTCATTCCACTTCCTCACAGTATGCTAGATCACGCATATGTACGTGAGCTCGTGGAGTTTCGTAGAGTCGACAAAGGCAAACTGACACATGCCCTCTTTTTCGATTCTCCGAAGCTGCCCCAAGTAATTTTCTTCCTTCTCGCTCTTCAACAACTAAAATCCGACTTCACGTCAACAGAATACGATTTGGAATCTCGATTGTCCAGGCATTTCTACTTTCTGACCTATGTAGGCGCACATAAGCAAAGTACCATAATGAAAGAAAAATTTCTAGCCCCTGTTCGCCTTTGCTGACCACTGCTAACAACAGCACACGACTCCTGACAACTGTTGACAACACATAACCACAGCTACTGGCTATTGCTGGCCCTACTGACAACTACCGACATGATATGTATGTACACATGTACGCCCATACATAGGAATAATAAGAAAAAATTTCTTTTTCTTTCAATAATGAAAATATAATCAGCGGGTCTAAAAACGTGTATTTCCGTAAAAAAATTTCACAAAATTTTTGTTTCGTTATGGTACTTTGCTTATGTGCGCCTATATAGACTTAAAAGGCTTCGGAGAATCGAGAAAGAGGACATGTGACAGTTTGCCTTTGTCGACTATCCGAAACTCTACGAGCTCACGTACGCGTCATCTGGCATAGTGTGAGAAAGTGGAATGAGGTGTCCCTGGTGCATCCAGGACTCCATCTGGCATCTCTGGATACATCTTCTTAACACGCTCGCGGAACTGCGCCGTTAACGCTCGATGTTTACAAAAGCTGCGCGGCTCCGCGGGCGAAACCGCGATACGTTGCAGATTATGAATGCACCCTTTGATCGCGTTTCGAGTGCCTCGCCTCGACGCAGCCCGCTCGAGTGCTCCGTAAACCTTCCCGGGCGAACAACGCGCAAGAAGGCCAATTCCGCGTCGGGTCTGGCTAGTTGCGCCGCAACCCACTTGTGGCTCCGCTCTGTTCTCTTTACGGCTCCGATAACGAAGAGAGCCACCTCTCTCGTCTTCGATCTCGCGAGACCTCGAGTATATTGTATACCGAACCGGTCCTCCGGGACCTCGAGAGACCCCCGGATCACGAAACTTCTCCAACCACTCGGGGAAAAATCGCTCCACGGAGACGACACCATCCGTTCCCTCGTCCCGCGTTCACCTGCTGTTTCTGTCAGACCGAAACTATGGCATCGAACGCCGGTACGGTAATGATTCTTAAAATGAACGTCGTTCTGAGATCGGTGCGTTCATCTTTCGTACAACGGAGGCGAAGTTTGATACCAGATATATTTATCAGCATTCGTCTTTTGTCGATGTTCAAATGTTCAACTTACGAGTCACGACTGTTTATGTCAGACCGAAATTATGGTATCGAACGCCGGTACGGTAATGATTCTTAAAATGAACGTCGTTCTGAGATCGGTGCGTTCATCTTTCGTACAATGGAGGCGAAGTTCGACACCAGATATATTTATAAGCATTCGTCTTTTGTCGACGTTCAAATGTTCAACTTACGAGTCACGACTGTTTCTGTCAGTCCGAAATTATGGTATCGAACGTCGGTACGGTAATGATTCTTAAAATGAACGTCATTCTGAGATCGGTGCGTTCATCTTTCGTACAACGGAGGCGAAGTTCGACACCAGATATATTTATAAGCATTCGTCTTTTGTCGACGTTCAAATGTTCAACTTACGAGTCACGACTGTTTCTGTCAGACCGAAATTATGGTATCGAACGTCGGTACGATAATGATTCTTAAAATGAACGTCGTTCTGAGATCGGTGTGTTCATCTTTCGTACAACGGAGGCGAAGTTCGACACCAGATATATTTATAAGCATTCGTCTTTTGTCGATGTTCAAATGTTCAACTTACGAATCACGTCTGGAGTTCGTCTTAAGAATCATTGCTGTATTTATCGACGTTTGGAGCCATTCTCGCTTCTTCGAGAACCATAATTTTTTCGAATTGCATCCGGAGGTTCATTTTAAGAATCACTCCTGTAGTATCAGAATTAAGAGATCGAGATACCCAGTGTTTTGAGACAAAAATTAGTCCATCCATAATTTTGAACAAACAAAAATTATGAAAGGGTAACTTATAAATTTTTATGTGTCAAAGTCGTTTACAAATTTTGCAATTGCAGTTACAATTTCATTTATACAGAGGGAAAGTATTTATCTTTCCTTGCAGGAGTAACGGAAATTGTCGAAAACGTGGATACGTTTATTTGCTTGGCAACGTTTCGGCTCTCTTTCAAAAGACACCGGGATAGAGAACCGTAACGTGATCCAGAAAGTAAATGTACATACGTGTGTACCTAAACGCGTTTCCTTCAGTTCTTGTTACTTACACTTATACAGAAACGAGAATAAATACTTGCTTAATTTACGATATGTACCGAAAAAAAATGTTGATCGATTTAACTTCTGAGAAATTCTCATTAATATTTCTCATCTGAATTGTAATTTCTGTCGCGATGTAAAAGACACGTGTCGTCCGGCGTAGTCGTAGTACAAGGCAATCCACTTCCTCGTCGCTAATGATAGTCGTGTTTCCTTTACTTTTGTTTTCAAGAGATTCAATTTTCAGAAGTGTATTTCCGCATTGATTGTCCGAGATTCCAATAAAACTGCATAATAAATGACACTTGTTCGGTTCTGCGTCAGTAACGTTGGAGTGTAATCTCGTGTTCGTAGTAATTAATAATCGCTGACTTGGTTTAAATAACAAATGTACCTATCGTTCCAAACTTCTTCAAATACGTACGAGGAGTGACATTTATTGAACAAGTAGAACGATATATTATCGTCATTAATCAACCTCCTAAACATCTTAAGTCATTTTCGTATAACGCTCTTAGAATCTGTTGGTCGACCTATCGTATTAATTGTTCGTCGATTCTAAATGACGTTCTCTTTTGACACGTTTCTGAATCTCCTGAAACGACTTCATTGTACCAAGACGAATTAGATTAGATGCAGAGGTTCAACGAGATCCTTTTACGACTGTTTGCAAGGAGGTTGGGGGAAGGCAAAAGGGGCTTAGCAGTTGTCCGACCAAGTCAATTAAGATTAAGCGAATATTGAGCAACCAAGAGTTCTCGATAAGCGGCGTAGTAAACCAGATAACGTAATTCATAAAACAATTTGGCGTTTACGTTTATCGCGCGCATAAATTAAACAACGTTTTAACGGTGTCGCTTTTGGAAAGGCCACTCGGGACAGCCCGCACTGTTAACTGTCTAATTTAGGGGAAACTCATTGTGCGTTCCTTATCTCTCGGTAAACAGGAAATTTATTACGAGTAGACTCGAAGGGGGCCTCCTACTTTATAATCCAGCGACGCACAGATTGCGTCAACGTATTACTGTGTCAGAGCTGGTTGATTATAGCGACGTTTTCCTTGATATTGGCTCATTAAAGTACAGACGCTCCAACAGTTTCCACTTCTACCCTAACTCGATCGGAACCAACGGATCTCTGACTCGGTGCATGGAACAAAATTACATCTTGTCCAATTGTGAGACTGTGAATCAACATTCTTCTATATTTTCGATAGAATTTTCAAGGCCATGTTTGGAATTAATTTATTAAAAAACATATATAAAAATATTCCTCTTTGACCTAACGTTTAAACAGGTTTTTCGAGAGTTTTACAATACGCATTTTGTGTATGTGCTTTTTATCCCAATTCTGACTGCTAACTCTCTTCGAAGCGATCAACGTCGTTCAGCAAAAAGCCGCGAAAATGGCGACGTAATCTGAATTTCGAGCATAAAACATCTGTTCGGTCGAGTTGGAACGATAAACCCGTGCCTCGTGCACGATTAAGCACGATATCGTCGAGGAGACGGCTTGGCAAAGCGTGGTGCGCGTTTCTGCGACGAACTTGACACCAAAACTAACGGCCCCTGAAAAACGCGATTCGCTCTAAATTATGTCATCCCTTCGGATCGTGCCAAGTGTCTAGTTCTCGAAAAACAGTGCATTCACCAAATTTTCGGTCCGAAAACGACGCTCGAATCGCCTTGAATCCCCTGTCGTTTCGAGTAGCCGAATATAGATCTGCAATTTTTCATTTTTCTACGTTCGCACGTTTGCAGCCGTTTGAAGAGGTTTGTTAATTTCAAATTTTATATGTACAAACGTTTGTGACTATCTGAAATTGCTTTTATTCGTGATCGAATATTGATTTCGAATTTTTAATTTTGATATGTTCGTACATTTGCACCCGTTTGAGTAGTTATAGTTCTAGATCAAAAGATATGCAAGAAGCGTAATAAATTATAATGCAAAGAAGCTCAGGAATTCAAAGACAAGTGCGTCCTATGTCAAAATGTTTCAAAATGTGAAAATTTATTAAAAATCCAAAATGAATTCAGGAAAAAAAATGGAAAAGTGCAGAAATTTTACGACGAAAAAAAAAATTTCAAATCATTCTGAAAAAATTATTTTTGATTGCAGGGGTCAATTACAATCATTTTTGGTGGGTAGACATACCTCCGAATTCCTAACCATTTTCGAGAAAAAAATTCATTACTGAAAATGTAACGTCTGACCATACTATTGATGTGTTTCCCTGAATTTTCATGCGAATCTTTAAAACGTCATAACTTCTGAACGGATTGGACGATTTTAATGTTTAAAAAAGCAAACTACGCAAATTTTAATGGAGAATATGTAGAAATTCTAACAATAATGAAAAAGTTGTTCCTTTACCCTGTAAAATGAGAAAAACCACATAAAACTGGTCCAATTTTCAAACAGCCAATACTCCTACAATAGTGAATATATTTCAATGAAACTTTTTTCTGAAGTAGAGCTCATGGGTACCCACAAAAAAGTAGTAGACAACTTTTCTGTAGGGCATCAAACAAAATGATTGAAAATGAAAGACGAATTTTTAAGAAAAATCGACAGGGGGTAGGTGTCTAAATTTTTCGACGAAAAAAAAATTTTCAAATCGTTCTAAAAAAATTATATTTAGTTGCAGGGGTCAATTACAATCATTTTTAGTTATTAGACATACCCTCGAAATCCTATCCACTTTCGAGAAAAAAATTCCAGAAGGTGTGAAATTTTTCGAGAAAATTAAAAAATTTCAAATCGTTCTAAAGAAATTATATTTAGTTGCAAGCGTCAATTACAATCATTTTTGGTCATTACACATACCCTTGAAATCCTACCCACTTTCGAGAAAAAAATTCGAGAAGGTGCAGAAATTTTTCGCCAAAATTAAAAAATCTCAAATCGTTCTGGAAAAATTATTTTCGATTACAGGGGTCAATTACAATCATTTTTTATGAATATACATACATACATCGTACATTTGCACCCGTTTGAGGAGGTTTGTTAATTTCAGATTTTATACGTTCCAACGTTTGTGACTATCTCAAATTGCTTCTAACCATAGGTCTGGAATTTTTAATTTTGTTACATTCATACGTTTGCAACAGTTTGAAGAGGTTTGTTAATCCAAGTTTAAGTACTTCAAAAGTTTGCAATTGTTTAAACATACTTCTATCCATGATCGACTATAAGTTTGCAAATTTTAACTTCGTTCAAAACGTGTGGACCAATCTGTATTTGCCAGTACACAAAAGAGTAATAAAAATCGTCGTCATTGTCAAAGAACATGTCTTTCTTTACGAGTGAAAAGGTAAAAGGAAACACGGAATTGGCGCTACTTTAATTACTGTTCTGGACAGATAAAATACTGGCCATTCAAGGGCAGTGATTGGCTGTTTCTCTCCTATGTCGTTTCACTAGCTTAACACTCCATCGTCCGGTATTTTTGCTCCGCGCGTTGCCTTCGAGAGACAGAAAGTAGTTCAGGATCTCGTCGTTCCAGAAGAGGAAGTTCCCGGGCGAAGAAAAGAGCAGAGAATTAGAAGAGCACATAACGTTTATGGAATTTATCAAAGGAAATGCCAAGCTTTGTTCGCCGCATAACTTCACCGCGATAATCTATAGAATTTCGCGAGGAGAAACACAAAGGTGGGAAAATTTGTGCGCGGTATAATACGCGGGGATCATTGCTTTGAATCATGCTCGTGGATGCATTTTCCCGCGGCCGCGGAACCATGTAAATCAGAGGATACGTTCGGTGTGCATTCTGTATGGAATAACGCGCGAATAGGAATTCGACCTGCTGATCGGCCCCATGAACGTGAAATCCCGCGACTTCGCCCGACATTTGCATATTTTCATCGGCGTAAAGCTCACGGTATCCATCCCCCGCGCGAATTCGAGAAAAAACAGCGGCTTACAAGTCGCGAAAATCATGGTTCCTCGATTAGAGAATCTTTTACCAGTCATCAGATTTGTTCTGCGAACCTACAAAGAAATATTCAACATTTTGATTTATTCGTACATTACATTATGCATCATACGAATTAAAGTCTCTTGAAAAGGTAAACCCATAATAAAAATTTAATACATCTTCTTAGAGAGTCGCTGACTAATATGGCCTGAATTTATATAAAAATTCTTTTTAAGGAGTTTGCTTTGGATTAATTCCGTCGAAAATTTTCGAGATATATAAAATTGCTCGAGTAATCTTTCATTCGATCCCAGAGTGGAACGTGTCCGCGGGCGACCGAATTCGTGGAAATCGAGTTTCCAGTACGCGTACGGATTATGATTCTAAATCACAGGGGGAAACGTTTTCTGTGCCGTTGGACGCAATGTCGTTGCAGCTTCCACTGTTTTGTCCCTCCTTTAGCTGCTCCTCCAGCTTTTTTCATTCTCCTCTTTTATTTTTTTCCTTCCTCGTCGACAAAGGGGGGGAAAAATAGAAAATGGTAACACGAGAGTGCTTCCACGCGACGTCGCGAGGCTGTCGGTGGATTTTTCGCGCGGAAAAATTATGGCAGCTCTTTCGCGGTCGCCTCGTTCGTCTCGCGTGGAACATTTGCGGCACATCGGCCATTTAGTGATTATAATATGTATCGCGACAGGACGTGGCCACTGATAGTCGATGATTACGCTCGACGCGATCTACGCTCTCGCGTGCTTCTAATTAGATTTCGCGGCGTAACTTATGGCCGGTATAATGATAACGGGTCGGCTAATGCCCGCGACCGTTGCGCGCTTAAATCGCTTTACAATTATTGTCATTACCGGCGCGATTGTACCAATGAAGCGACGCTACGATTGCGACGTCGATGCTTGGAACGTGATGTTCCCCGCGAACAGTGTTTCTCAAACTACTACCACCCACAATGCTCGTGAAACCAAACGTAAAACACAAGAGATTCTACGTTCGAAGATAAGTCGAAAATGTAGGGTAACATTTAATCGTGCAATGTTTCGTTCTCGAGAAAATCGAGCTCGAATATTCGTCTAACGCGCGACTTGCACGTCAGCGCAAGTAGAAACAGTAAATAATGATCAGACGCGCCAGCCAAATCGTACTCGATCGTACATGTAACAAATATTCGAGTTGGATTATCCCAAAAACAAAGCATTATACAAACAAGTTAGAGTCTGCATTTTCAACTTATTTTCGTACGTAGAATTATTTAGATTGCCCTGTTCGTATGATTTTTATACGGGTCGGTCTCGAAATGGATCGTTCCACTTTCTTAGCCCATCTCTGAGGCTCGCGTTTTGTTTGCATCGAGAATATATTCCTTTTTTACATTTATAATACGGTTGGTTGCATCTCAACTTTCGTTTAAAAATTTTTTTGAGCTTCCAAACCTCATTTACTATTAAATATTTTCAATTTCAATTACGTGATAGTGCAGTTAAAAGCATCTTCAAAGGAAACACGATGCCAGGAAATAATTAAGAAAAGGCTTTTTGAAAATGAATGGATTCGGAAAGTGTTATATGCGATTCAAGTACAGACCCTATTCAATCGAAGTAGAAGGTACTGGAGTGCTTTAAGGCGATCAAAAGTTCTACCTTACGAAAGCTACGAATCAAGATCACAACTTCTTTGAAGACTAATCGATTAGTTTGAATCGATAGTCGTTCTCCTAATATAATCTTTTATTCTCTCTTCTTTCTTAAAGAATCTTAAAGTCCCAACTAGTTTTTGTAACAGTGTTCACGCCTTTGTAAAATTTTTAAATTTCGTACTGTTGGTTCTCAGGCCCACAAAGTTTAATAAATATTATCGTAGTTACGATGAAAATTTGCCTTTTAACTCAATTTCAATTTTAATTTTTATTGTTCGAAAATTCCCCTTATTCGAACAGTTTTATATCCGTTTTGTTAGAGGTAACGAAGGTTCCATTGCATTTTATTCGGTATTTTCGCGTGTCGTTTGAGAAACACTGTCCCAAATGATGTCCAATACTGTTACGGGTGAACGTTGCCTTGATATTCGACACGCCATGCATATAAATGCTCATTATAGATCGCGCCTTTATCTTTTTATCCATTAACGCGCCCTCTCTTTTTTTTCTGGATTGCGTTGGCCCAGGCTATTTTTCCCCGCGTGGAAACGGTTTCAGATGAATTGGATTAAAAGCAGCGATATAAATTCGCGCACAGGAAGACATTTGAGGAATACGCGGCACCATGCAAATTGCTAAATTTACGTGCTGGTGTTGTTACGTTAAATCACCGGCGCGCGGTACAACGGCGACTGCTAAACACATTATGCCGCGTAATGTTTATCATCAGCATAATAACCGTATTAACATTCACCCTTCTTCTATTTTTCCATCGACAATAAATTGCCACTGTACGAGAATATGCTACATAATAAGCGATTAATGATCGCGCTCGTAAATGCTCGAGATTTTTTAACAAATCTCCGTTTCGCGAAAAGAACTTTTGAGTATTTTAATTTTAAGAAGCAAAAAAATTCCATGGAAGCGCAGTCACAGCCTAGCGATTATCGGAGTATCGCGTAAACGACATTGCTCTGTCATGTTACTTTTTTTTTAAACGCGAAAGCAGGGGCGGCGATAATTAAATTTCGCCAACGTTGCGTGTTCCTTATCAGTAAAGTTCAAGGGTTCCATCTAGTTTGTAATTAATTTTTCTCTCGTAGCTTATTTTCTACGTTTTCGTTGACGCCGTTTTTAACAACTTTCGTACGTGTTCGTGCCATATTTCGCATATATTACGGGTCGTTGAAAGAGTTATAGTTCTAGATCGAAAGATACGAAAGGAGCGTAATAAATTATAATGCAAAGAAGCTCAGGAATTCAAAGACAAGTTCGTTCTATGTCGAAATGTTAAACAGTAAGTGCAGTAGATCTACTAGAAATCTACCGAAAAGTACTAAACATCATCATTGTGCAACGCTATGGAAATTTGTTAAAAATCCAAAACGAATTCGGGGAAAAAAATGGAAAGGTACAGAAATTTTTCGACGAAAAAAAAAAATTTCAAATCATTCTGAAAAAATTATTTTCGTATGCAGGGGTTAATTACAATCATTTTTTGTGAATAGACATATCTCCGAATTCCTAACCATTTTCGAGAAAAAAATTCATTACCGAAAATTGCATGTCTGACCATACCATTGATATGTTTCCCTGAATTTTCATGCGTATCTTTAAAACACCATAACTCCTGAACGGATTGGACGATTTTAATGTTTAAAAAAGCAAACTACGCGTATTTTAATGGAGAATATGTAGAAATTCTAACAATAATGAAAAAGTTGTTCTTTGACCCTGTAAAATGAGAAAAACCACATAAAACTGGTCCAATTTTCAAACAGCCAATACTCCTACAATAGTGAATATATTGCAATGAAACTTTTTTCTGAAGTGGAGCTCATGGGTACCTACAAAAAAGTATTAGACAACTTTTCTGTAGGGTATCAAACAAAATGATGAAAACTGGAAAACGAATTTTTAAGAAAAATCGACGGGGATAGATGCCTAAATTTTTCGACGAAAAAAAAATTTTCAAATCGTTCTAAAAAAATTATATTTAGTTGCAGGGGTCAATTACAATCATTTTTGGTTATTAGACATACCCTCGAAATCCTATCCACTTTCGAGAAAAAATTCGAGAAGGTGTGAAATTTTTCGACAAAATTAAAATATTTCAAATCGTTCTAAAAAAATTATTTCTAGCTAGGAGTGTCAATTATGATCATTTTTTGTCAATACACATACTCCCGAAATCCTACGCACTTTCGAGAAAAAAATTCGAGAAGGTGTGAAATTTTTCGAGAAAATTAAGAAATTTGAAATCGTTCTAAAAAAATTATTTCTAGCTAGGAGTGTCAATTACGATCATTTTTTGTCAATACACATACTCCCGAAATCCTACGCACTTTCGAGAAAAAAATTCGAGAAGGTGCAGAAATTTTTCGACGAAATTAAAAAATTTCAAATCATTCTGAAAAAATTATTTCCGATTGCAGGGGTCAATTACAATCATTTTTGATGAATATACATACGGAAGAAGTATGTTTTAAAGAAAGAGATACAACAAAATAGTTAACGTTTTCAGCGTTTCGAACTTCTTGATGTTTAATTTAACAATGACTCGACTGAATCTCGCTCTAACGAATTTCACGGCGATCCACATTTCATGTCGTCGTGTAACCTACTTCGAAGACGAACGACTCGACGTTAACGTAATTTAATTGTGAATGTACAGTTAACAATATCAGCGTCTTGCTCGAAGGATAAAATATATGCGCGATACAAATTAAAATATCATTACTTTCTTCGTTGAAATATACGAAGGTTTCAGAATCTAATGTATAAAATTAAATATGTTTCCGAACAAATGACTGATCGCGTCGTTAATAGAAAAGACGCAAGTTCGACGTGACTTCGACTCGCTACGATTGTATTTTAGATGATGTTGATTCCCCCATTAACCGTAACGTTATCCAGTGGCCGAGGATAAGAAATCCTTCGATAACTAATAGCTATCGTTCTACCATAACTCGACATCCTAGTCGCGCTAAATGTTCTGAAAGTTCATGAGCCTGGAAGCTTCAGGGAATGGTTGGCATAACCGATCGAGCGTCCCGGGTACCTAGAGCCGCTGATCTAGAAGTAAAGCTTGTTTATGTGACTAACCGAAGTCGGCTGACTATGCCAAGAACAGTCTGTATACACACATACAGTTCTCGGTAACGTCTACCGCTCAATCGGAGTTCTCCGAGCAACTAGTTCGAGGTTTTGTTACCCTGTGTAGCGAATCCTGGAACCCACCGTGTTATAACTACATTCTAAAAGTAACTAATGCAGCGCATTATTGCAGCTGTCGGCCCCTACAAATTTCGCTGATTATTTAGCAATTAAATATTTTCTAGCGCAAACACTACGATTTATTAATAAGTAAGGTGCCCGAGTTATTGGACATGCTCTGATTAACGGATACTCCGCGTAATAATTTTTACTATTAACTAAACAGGTTGCATTTCACGATAATATATGTAATTATTAATTCCATATGCGACATCGTTAGAGTCGATGACTATTTCATTTAACATTAAGGCCCAATTTCATTCCGCACGCGTATTCGTTACATTCCAGATAAAAATAAGGTCAGAATATTACAGGCCCTGTCATGATATTTAATTTTCTTTGCTAGAAGCGTAGAGAATCCTGCGTTTTATCGTAATGATCTAAATCTATAATTTCCACTTGCAGCAAACCGAGCCGCATTCCGGATTCTACGCACGAAACGCGAAACGGATTTCGACTATACAATCTACAACAATAACGCGATTCACTGGATTTAACGCGCTCATTGTTCGCTATTGAAGGCGCAAATACCACTTGTTCTGTGAGACGATAAGATTTTCATAGCAATAAATATTCCAGATTCTTTTCAAAACGCTGTGGTATTATTGTCCGTGCCGCGTATTTACATTTCGTAGCTGTAAAAAATTTTTCATATTCTATAGTATTCGTTATGTGTTCAAAGGAAAATTGTATCATAATAGAATCATTTATTATACACTGTAGCAAAGAAAGAAATCTTTCTGCGAACGAGTGCTCTATGGTAAACAGTATCTGTGATCGTAATGTTCGAAGTTTTTAATTTATTCACAGTCCAAGCAAGAAAGATGGAAACAGTTAACAGTTACGAAACTAGGATAATTTTTCTCGTGTTTTGAGTGAATATTCGTCCTTCGTTGGTCAGCGAATGCCTAACGCGTTAATACCAGATTGCATTACTCGAAATCTTTCAAATCGGAGCCACCGATAATCGGCCGAAAAAGACGTTCGACCAAGTAGAACGAGCGAGTTTGAGCAGTCGACGTAGAACGGATTAAACGTAAATTTCCAGCCGGTCGATCTTTCCACGGGTGAAAAGTTTCATTCGATCGACACAATAGTTCCATTATCCGACAGTTTCGTGACGCGTTTTCGCTGATTTAACCCATTTGCATTGGCAGGGTCCGCGTACAGACGCAAAATATCCCGTATGATGGTACGTGTGCACTGTCTCGTGCACGTTACCCAAAGTCCAGAGCAGAGATGCCAGATTCAGCACCCGGTGTCCTACTCACACATACCAGATCACGCGTACGTGAGCTCGTAGAGTTTCGGAAAGTCGACAAAGGCAAACTGACACATGCCCTCTTTCTCGATTATTCCGAAGCTGCCCGAAGTAATTTCGAATCGCCTCGTGGGAGTGGAGAGAGAAAGGCTCACGTTTGCCTTCTCGCTCTTAACAACTGAAATCCGACCTCCCGTCTACGGCATACGATACGGAATCTCGACTGCCCAGGTATTTTTACTTGCCTTTCCTAGAGTTCATTACTGAACTCTGCAAATTACTCCTGGTTTCTATGTTCCTCTGATGACCTCTGATGACCAGTGCTGACAAAAGTACAGGACTCCCGACAACTTCTGACACCATACAGCGACTGTTACTGACTGCTCCTGATCACTGCTTGCCTCTGCTGGACTCTGCTGACCATCGCTTATATTTCTGACAACCTATAACGATTACTACTGACTTCTGCTAACCTCTGTTGGTCTTTGCTGATCTCTGTCAGCGTGTGCTTGTCTCTGCTGAACTTTCCTGGCCTCTGCCGAACGCTACTGACCACTGCAGGTATTTCTGATAATGTATAACGATTAATACTTACTACTGCATGCCCCTACAAGTCTCTGCTTGCCTTTGCAGGTTTCTGCTTGTCTGTGCATGCCTTTGCTGGCCTCTGCTGAACACTGCTGACCACCCCTGATGCTTCTGACATCGTATAATAATTACTACATGCTACTGTTCGCCCCTGCTGATCTCTGCTTGCCACTGCATGCCTCTGCTCGTCTCTGCTGACCGCTGCTGACCACCTCTGATGCTTTTGACAACACACAACGCTTACTACTTGCTACTATTCGCCCCTGGTGATCTCTGCTTGCCACTGCTGGCCTCTGCTGACCACCGCTTATATTTCTGGCAACGTACAACGATTACTACGACTCCTGCCTTCCTCCGCTGGACTCTGCTGACCGCTACTGACCACTCCTGTTACTTCTGACAACGTATAACGATTATGACTGCCTACTGTTAGCCACTCCCAGCTTCTGCTGGCCCCTGCTGACCACTGCTTATATTTCTGGCAACGTACAACGATTACTACGACTCCTGCCTTCCTCTGTTAACCTCTGCCAGCGTCCCCTGGCCTAAGCTGGCCTCTGCTGACCGCTGCTGACCACTACTGACCACCGTTTATATTTCTGGCAACGTACAACGATTACTACTGGCTACTGCCATCCTCTGCTGACCTCTGCCAACATCTCCCGACGTCAACTGACCATCGCTGACCATCGCTGACCATCGCTGACCATCGCTGACCACTGCTGACCGTTGCTGACAACTTGTGACATGATGTAATATAATATAATATGTTTATATGTATTAAAGTGTTGTCTAATGTAAATCTATGGCAATAAATGATATAATTTCAAAGAATTCTATGTGTTTCCATCATTTTTACCCTTCTTTTCCTATCGAAATCATTCCCTTAGTTATAAGACACTCCGAATCTTTTAAAATTTTCTAAGTTCCCCGGAAAGATTTCAAATTTCCCGCCGCCAGGAATTACGTAATATTACGTAATATTACGTAACATTACATAATTTTTGCCGAAAAATTCCGGCCGCGAGAAATTTTGAAGAGCTATTACGTAATATTACGTAATATTACATAATGTTACGTAATATTACGTAATTTTCGCCGAAAAATTCCGGCCGGCAAAATTTTAAAGAGCTATTATGTAATATTACGTAATATTACATAATGTTACGTAATATTACGTAATTTTTGCCGAAAAATTCTGGCCGCGAGAAATTTTAAAGAGCTATTACGTAATGTTACGTAATGTTACGTAATATTATATAATATTACGTAATAGCTCTTTAAATTTTTGGCCGAAAAATTCAGGCCGGAATTTTTGCCGCTGCCTGAAACTTCTTGGAAATTTCAGGGATTCCGAGAAGTTTCAGGGACGCCGGTAAGTTTCAGGGATCCGCGAATTTTCAGGAATTCTTAGAAATGACTTTGGAGAAGGAAAGAGGGGTAAAAAATGATCAGAATACATAGAATTCTTTGAAATTATATCATTTAATGTCATAGATTTACATTATACAAAACTTTAATACATATAAACACATTATATTATATTACATCATGTCACAAGTTGTCAGCAACGGTCAGCAGTGGTCAGCGATGGTCAGCTGACGTTGGAAGATGTTGGTAGAGACCATCTTAGGTCGGGAGATGCTGGCAGAGGTCAGCAGAGGCTGGTAGTAGCCAGTAGTAATCGTTGTACGTTGCCAGAAATATAAGCGGTGGTCAGCAGTGGTCAGCAGCGGTCAGCAGAGGCAATGGAGGCCAGCAGAGGCATGCAGAGGCAAGTAGAGTCCAGCAGGGGCAAGCAGTAACAAGTAGTAATCGTTATACGTTGTCGAAAGCATCAGGGGTGGTCAGCTGTGGTCGGCAGAGGCTAGCAGTGGCAAGCAGTGGCAAGCAGAGTCCAGCAGGGGTAGGCAGTAGCAAGTTGTAATCGTTATACATTGTCAGAAGTATCAGGAGTGGTCAGTAGCGGTCAGCAGAGCCCAGCGGAGGCAGGCAGAAGTCAGTAGCAATCGTTATACGTTGTCAGAAATATAAGCGATGGTCAGCAGAGGCCAGCAGAGGCTGGGAGAGGCTAACAGTAGCCAGTTGTAATCGTTATACGTTGTCAGAAGTAACAGGAGTGGTCAGCAACGGTCAGCAGAGGCCAGCAGAGGCTGGCAGACGTCAGTAGTAATCGTTATACGTTGTTAGAAATTCCAGGAGTGGTCAGCAGCGGTCAGCAGAGGCTGGGAGAGACTAACAGTAGCCAGTCGTAATCGTTATACGTTGTCAGAAATTCCAGGAGTGGTCAGCAGCTGTCAGCAGAGGCAAGTGGAGACCTGTTGACGGGATGTCGGATATTAGTTGTTCAAGAACGAGAAGGGAAGTGTGAGCTTTTCTCTCTCGACTCCCACGAGACGGTCCGAACTTACTTCGGGCAACTTCGGAGAATCAAGAGAGAGGGCATGCGTCATTTTGCCTTTGTCGGGTTTCCGAAACTCCACGAGCTTACGTACGCGTGATCTGACATAGTGTGAGAGAGCACCTTCGGTGCCTTTCTGGCACCTCTGGTCCAGAGCTCATTAAATTTTATACGACTGCTCGAGATCTCGTAGTGAATTTTTGTTTCAATTTTTTTGCGACACAGTCGTAATTAGTGCGAGTTTTGATCGTCTAGGTACAGATTTCTTTCTAGGGTAGAAGATTATTTCTGGACATTGTTTCAAAAGTTTTTTTTATTTGTTATTATCCGACATCTTCGATTTAAAGAAGAAACATCGCAACTCCCAAAGTTTCTACGTTTTATTTATGAACTCAATGTTTTAAAATATGTGTGGTAACACCAACGACCCAAGACACCACACTGGTTACCGTGGTAACGTTAAATACGTTACTAATGAGTGCAAATTAGCGATTCAATGTCCCCCGGTAATGAAAACTCTTGACCTGTAAACCGCGGTATTGTCAACCAGAGATTCGTGCAACTTAACAGGCAGTGGTATGAAACTCGCTGGACCTGATAATGGGAAACTAGGACTCGTGAAACCCAAGAGATCGCTATCGAGGGTCATGATACTGACGAGTCCATTGTGCTAAGACTTAATAGCAATGTCCTAGTGCAATTCGAGCAGCATTTGACTCTGCGAACTCGATACTGGCGATCCTGGACTCGCGAAAACGTAATCGAAGCGAAATCAGATTTGAGGAACTATTAATATAGTGTGCTAACGCTTGGTCCTGGATCTTTTAATTCCTGGCGCGTCTTGTATGCTAACGATCTCAACTTCGAACGCTTGTATTTCGAATACTGCAAAGATACTCGAACGTTAATTTACTTTTTGCGAAGATTAATGGGAAAATACGATCAGGAAACGTAGATGATTTTCTATTGTCTCAGAGAATCAATTCATAGTGATCTTCGGGCATCTGGTATATCTTGCGACCTACGAGAAATCTCTCAGATTCAAGATCTGGATTCTCAGAGTCACGATCTACGGTACTCGACTCGTAAGTATCGTGTCCGGAGAGTGTGACGTTTTACTCATCGAATTCCACGAGTCAAGAGATGTCATTATCTAGTTCTACGAGGTCGGGGTCGTCAATACCGAGACTAACTAGACCGGTGACTCCCCCATCGCGTACCTCGTTATTATCTGGTCCCACGTTTCCGTGAACGTCGGTGTCATGTACCAAGGTTCCAAGTCACGTGTACTTCATCCTGCAGCTGCATACATTGTTTGCTATTTCAATATCGTCCGTAGTTTTAAGTAGATTAAATTAATACCAATTAAATTTAAAATGTAACAAAGAGACAAATAGCTTTCCATTCCATTATGACAAATTCAATTTCAAAGTAAAAACATTCTACAAATTTCTATTACGTTTTCGTTATAATTTCTACCTTTGTGGTTCTTAATAAATGCAATTCACAGAACAGTTTTCCTCGACGTAATTGCAGCAATTATATTACCACATTGCCAGAGAGAAAGAAATTAATATTTGGAAGCATAATAAAGTAAATGTATAATGTGAATTTTTAATTGTGCTTCAAAATGGTGGAACAGAATCTGAAATTTTTAACGGATTCACGAGCGGACTCCATCTTTCCAGATATCGATTTGTAGCAATTAAAAGCGAAGCGGGGATATCATCTCCGTGAATTTACGTAAATATACTTGTGTATTCTTCTCGAAGTTGTATCTGTTCTTTAGATATCGTGTGCTTTTCAAAGTAATGCTTACAATCGTGCACGGAAGTTTCCCAGGCTTCTGGAACGTTCGGTGATAATGGAAGAGAAAAGTATCGATGGAACGAAAGCCATTTTCGACTTGAATTCTCGACTGATCGGACCCACGATCGATTCGTAGTTATCGATGGAAATTAGAATAGCCATTATTCCCTCCGACCGGAGATACTTATTTCTTGGAACGGCAATATTTTCACTGCATAGACACGAAATGTCGATATATAATGGCGACACGTAGAGACATAAATATGTGGTAGAAAATCGAGTCTTCTATTTTATGGAAATAGGGCTCGTTTGTATGTTTTAAGCAGACGTCCACTATCGATTTCTGAACCGGTGTCCTGATATTGCGATTCCATTTTAATAAAATTCTCTGCCTAAGAGAGGATTCTTCTCGTTCACGTTTTATTTCAGAAGAATGCATTTAAACATATCTCTATAAACGAAAGAATATATTTCTTTATTACGATAAAAATAAGGGGTTAGAAATTGTTTATTTCGACTGCGTGAAGAACCGTTTCTACAAAAGAGGGAAAGCTTCTAAGGGAAAGAGGACCGTTCCGATTATTTATGAGAGTTTTATGACAAAGTGGAGCACTACACTCGAGACAAGGAACGAGAACGTAAACGAAAGAGCTGCAAACACCTGCTCAACGGTAAATAATGCTTTATCGGCGATAAGGGCTGTTTACCACGATTACCCGCGCGTCTACTTGTACACATTTGCTTGAGAACTGGTTAATCCACTGTGGCTCGATAATTAATTGTCGTATAGCTATGCCTGGAGCTCAATTAGAACTTGTACCTACACACCAAGTAAATTATAACTTTTGACACGCTGGCGTTACGTTCGTTCTACGTGTTGATAATTTGTTCGCGAATAATCGTTGTTGCGTAATTCAGCTGGTTTCGAGTAAGGAGACAGGTTTACACTTGACAATACTTGTAATTGCATTCTCTTTCGCTGTGTAATTTATAGAAATTAAAATTCTTCTTTTTACTTGCACGAAATTTGTATCAATCACAATTATAGGAAATTTAGTAAAAGAATCGTAATTCTTCCGTTTCGAGAGACTTGGAACATCTTCGCAATTAGTGAATAGTAGAATATTTTCGCGTCACGTTGCATCTTTCGTTGACAGCACCGTCTCATTAAATTTTCGGAATTTTCTGGCGAACGAGACGCGAGATTTGACGCGTGGATTGATCTCCGAATCCGAACGGATCGCGTTAAGCTTCGTGTCAAATGTTGGCCACGAAATTCGTCCTCGCAGATGGACCGAAAAAAATCAATCCGAACGCAGCGCGCTTCGAACAAAAAAAAAAAAAATGACCAAAGTAGATCTGAACCGGGTCCGGAGGATTGATGGATTTTACCCTGGCGGTGCCAACTCCAACGGAGAACGCGACAAAAGCTTCTCATTGAGTATTTGCGTTGACTGTCAGCGTAGCGACGCTTTTTTACCCGGTGTTTTTGCCGAAAAAAGTTGCGGCGCGAGGGGATATTCCGTTGTTCGGGAAGACAAAGGGACCATCACGGTTATGATTCATGTGAAATTGTTGAAGCGTTTCTCTGCGCGTGTGTATTTAACTCGCGCGGAGTGTTAGCCGCCACGTGAACATTAGGATTGTTCAACCGTCCCTTTGTTTCATTTGTCAAGTAATTTCGGACGTAATAAGGTTCACCGAGTCGAGAGCATTCTGTGAAAATGCAATTTCAAAATATTTAGGATTTTAAAAATCACCGAAACTCTAATTCGACCATTTCCTTCGGTCCACGCGCCAGAAATTATTCGATGGATTGAATTTAATATTAAATTAATTCGAAACGATCTTACCTCTAGTTCTGGTAGTGGAGAAATTATGTCAAGCTAAAGATGATTCAGATTGAATGAAATTCTACTATAAGGTTATCGTAAATATTTACGACTGCAATTTAAAACTAAATTCTCTGTCTAATCTCTGTATGGTACCTTCGCAGGCTGTACTTTAAGCAGTCCCACATATTCCTCTCGTCAAAATTTAATTAATGGTTTCAAATTAGTGACAATACGGACAGACGGGGCAAAGAAAACATTATACGAGCTCTGACAATTATTTCGGACAATTTAACGCGTAGTATGTACCAACTCGAATCGACCTACTTCTAGTTCTGTATGCCTTGTCCAAATTCCCTAGAAAAACATTCCGTACAATAACGCAATCCGTCGAACAACCAAATTTCTACAGAGAACACATCCCTACTCCCATTTAAGTGCGATAGACATCGTGCAAACACGAAACGTCCGGCCGGATCAATTCAGAGTCTTCTGTTTCTGTTCAAACAGCTCTCGGTCAGGTGATGCTCTACGTGGATGGTATGAATGGGGTGATGGAACACGGTCAGACAGTTCAGTGGTTATACACACTGATAGCCAGCCGGTTTCGTCTGGTGGTGAAGACCGCCCTGAAGCTGCTGCTGGTGTTCGTCGAATACGTAGAGACGAACAGTCTGCTGTTGGTCAGGGCGGTGAGGTCCGTGGACACGTCCAGGGGCATGATACCCTGGACCAACGTGATGAAGCTCCTGAAGGATTACGATGCCGCGGACACGGAGCTTCTAATTTATGCCACGACGTTGGTCAACAAGTGTCTGAATGGCATACCGGATCAGGACACTTACTACGACCAGGTGGACTGTTTGGAGGAGCAGGGGATCGAGGGCATCATTCAGAGGTACATGTCGAAGCAGGGCACCGACCTCGATCTGCTCAGACAGTTCCAGATCTACGAGGCCGTGCTTCACCACGAGGACGGGAACGACAGGGGATCTCCTATCCGTCAGCTCGACGATAACATCAGGTATCGATTTTCGGCGGTGTCGTTCTTTACGCGGATGAAAATCTTCGCGATGCGCTCGCCTACTCGCGCGGTTCGACGATTTACGGAATATTGTATCGCGTCGATGATACTCGGCGAAGGAATGCTTAAAGGGAAGGGAATTTTCGCGCTTCGAGTCTCCGCCATAATTGAGAGGACTCGAATACTTTTATTTAGGGAACGTTAGAGGAATATTTCAACTTTTGGAGAGATTGGAGGTTTTGGGGGGTAATTTTGATCAGTGTAAAGATTTTATAACGGAAGATGTGCAATTTCGAAAAGCGTTATTTAAAGCGTTATTTAATTTTGAATAATGAAACAAGAGTGATAGGTGCACAGTAATACGATGGAATTGTTCTTTGTTGTGGGAACAGATATGCCTGGCTTTGAAATCATTGTTATATATTGTTCAAATATACTTACATGGCTGTGTTATTTTAATAGACTGTCCAATAACGTGTATTGAAGGTATTAAAACTTTAGACGCGTGCAGTTCCGAAGTTACTGTATTTTATCCATAATTAAACCACTGTTACAAGCGGTAAACCTTCCTCGTTAAAATGGTTTTTGGATTATGTCGATCCGACTTTCCGTTTTTGAGATATCGTAATTTATGTAAAAGGTAATTTTTAAAATTCCACTCTCCGTCTGGGAAAAGCTTATTAACGCGCATTAAAAATCATAAAACTTTAGACGCGTGCAGTTCCGAAACTATTAGTGTTTTATTAATTATTGAGCCATCGTTAGCAGCGGTAAACCTTCCTCTTTAAAATGGTTTTTGGTTTTTGGCGATCCGACTTTCCGTTTTTGAGATATCGTAATTCATGTAAAAGGTAATTTTTTTAATTCGACTATCTCTGTCTCCGTCTAACGCGTCGCGTCGTACCTCTTTGTCTCGCACGCGAGTCACGTAGTGCGTACTACGATCACGTGCGGCCGACGACCTTGACAAGGCCGTAGTAAGTTCATTCACCCCGCGACGTCAACAAACGCTTCGAACCCTTCTATCTCCGAAACTAGCCACCGCATCGACTTGAAACTAAAATCGCAATATCTCCGGAACTAATAAAGCTATCGACTCTCACAAACGCTCATTTTAAAGGGCACTTCATCCCCTATCCAATGAACATATAATCTATTACTATTTATGCTGTCTTCTATATTTATTTTGTCATTTATTTCGACACTTTACAAGATGTCCATCTTAACGGTTGATTTTTGAGGCATTTACACCAATCTGACAAGAAAATATGTGAAATAAAAATTAACGAGTACTTTGAGGAGAACAAAGTGCAATAATAAAAATTTCGAAAAATTGCAACTGGAAAGTCTATAGTCGGTACACACAATAATTTTATGTACGATCGAGTTATGAAATAATTAAAATAACATTACTGTCTACATATGCACTTACAGTGTCCGCAGATATTTCAATTTGTACGATCAAGGTTAAAATGCTACTTCAGCAATAGTTTTCTTAATTTTTAACATTCTGCGTTCCACCTGCCGAGTATCCACGCATGGTGCAATATTCTCGAACCACCAAAACATGATCGTATCCAATCCGGGTCGTAGAATTGTAAAGCGAACTTATCGTGAATCCAGTGGACAGAACTGCTAGATCCACTACGAAAAGCCTGTAATCACTTCCGCAAACAGTTCACCGGGAACGCTTGCCCTTGTGCCGCAGGAAGACGCTGCGGAACCGGAAGTCCCTGGTGGATTCGCATGAGCGACGAAAATCCCGCAGACACTCGACGGGCACGTCCCCGTTGTCGATGTCCTTGAATGCCCGCCTAAGTCCGCGGCTAAATCACTCGTTGGGTCTAAACTCCCTGAACAACACGCTTAATTCGAGTTTGCCGGACGACGACGACGAGTCCAGCAGTTCCCAAAGCTCGCAAGGTCATCTGGGCGAGGTTCAACTGAACGGCAGCTACAAGGAGAACAAAGGTAAAAAAAAAAGAACGCCTGGCTGTCGATTCTTCTTCCTCGTTCCCGCGATAAAGAAATTTCGCTTTCGGTTTTTATTCGCTCGCGTACGCGCTCGCTGGCGCGTGTCTGTCGCCGATGCAATCGCCACAAATCTGCTCGTTAACGATTCGACCGCGCGGTGAATACGAACTTGGACGCCCACGAGCGACGATTTCCGCGTTAACGGATCGTCCCTCTCTCGGGAGCGAGACCTTGCGGTTTTCAGTCCCCCGGTGCGTTTCGTTGCGGACGCAGCGCGCGAAAAGCGCAGTTTCGCTAAGAGGGGACCGCGCTCGAGGACGTAACGTCGCGGAAAACGCAACGATTTCGGACGAGCACAGTGGGTGTAACAGATAAATGTGCTTACTTAAAAGAAACACGAGCAAACTGATCTGACGATGGTTCGTGCTTGCGTTCGAATACAAGCTTCCTGCTGCGTGAGTTGATTGAAATTTTTTATCGCACCGCGTTTCAGAGTCTTCGATTCTGCGTGACAAACCGTATTCGAAAGTTTAACTAGTAGTCCAGAATGAAGAGTACTTTTCTGAGACGTAATTTTATTGTGAAACTATCGTTACCGTTAGTGTTGGTTAATTATTTAAAATTAGTCCTCTGCTGTCTATCCATGTTTGAAGTTGGTACCAATAGAATCGACATGGATCGTCTGCGACGATTTTAAATTGTAAACACGACCATCTATTTCCCAACGGTGTCAGTATTTTATTGACACGTATGACCAGCATTTTGAAACGGTGTAGAAATAGCAAGAGATTAATGGTAGCTGCATCTATCACTTTCGAGGATGTCAAGTAGTAAATACACCGCGCATAAACACAATTACACGAATATCGTCGACTTGTGATCCTCACATTTTTCATAGCTTTTTTTCAAGCGTTTATTCGACTATGTTTATAGAATCTTTTATTTGTATTTCTACTCGTGCATCCTACTGGCATTAATTTCGGTCAGTTTTACGTCGAAGGAACGGACGACGAAGTAATTGATCCGGCGTAGCTTTTTTTTTATCGCGAAGAAACGACACGCGAATTTATTGGAACTGTCGTTGGCGCGTCGATCCGTACGTCAAGAGCCATAAATCAAACGGAAAGGCTCGAACCTGCGCGAATCCGTTGGGAACGTAAACGACCGTACGGTATAAGCGGCTCGTTCGGTAAATAGTAAATTATAGGTTGATGCAGAAAATGATCGGGGGCGTGTGTAACAGCGGCGAACAGTTGAGAAACGCAGTGATTTATTGGGGCTTTCAGTGGACGTTGGCGTGACACCGGCGTTAAGACGTCGAAGGGAACGAGCGGAGAGACAGAGAAGCTTCATCAGGGAGCAACAAGAGGCCACGGCGAATATGCGAGCATCCGTGGGCCATTCGGACGATCAGGAAAGTTAGTAATCGATGTTTAATTTTCGCTATTTACGGTGAACACGGAAATAATAGAAATTTCACTCTCAACGACGATTAATCGATAGAAAGAATTTAACTGGGTACCTTAGACCTCTGTCATTTTTATTTTCAAAATATTATAATATGATTAGAACGGTAATTAGTAGAACCTTGCGTAATGTAATTTTCTGAAAATACGAATTCATTGTTTTCTTAAATCTAAACTATCTATTCACACGGTACTGTGAAAATTTCAAAAATTTGGAGAACGCCTTTTAATCGGGCATTTGAAATTTCTCTAATCGGTTGATAAATGAGAGTAGATCGAATGGACGGATACTTTGTCTCCGATTTGTTCAAATTTCAAGTAGTTGAATTGGGCTCGTACGTGACGAGCGATTGTCCGCGGGATTTAAATGTACGAATTGGCGTTGCGAAGGTCCTTTCCCGACGAACGGCGTGCGGTACACGAACGGCACGTCGTACGAAAGAAACGCGGACTCGCCCTCGAATAAGCTGTCCAGGACGAACAGCAGGAAGGACTTGACGCCCCTGATGAACGCAGCGAACAAACTTGACTCCGAGGAGAAGAAGCCGTGGTACGGCAAGAGCCCGGACGAGGGTGTCGAGTGCGACGAGGGCAATCACACCGACGAGGATGAGGATCGTCGAGTGGTTTTACAGCTGAAGAGGGAAGGAACCGTCAAGGATCTCACACAAAAGCTGGTGGCTCAAAATCTTATACCGAGCAGCCCGGTCGAGGAGAAGGTCTCCAGGTAATTCAGTCGTGCGACGCGTGAACGAGATTCGAGCCTGTTAAGGGGGCCGAGATTGCGAGACACTGGTGTCCATTGTTGTTGAGCAATTAAATACGATTCCAGGGTTCGATATGTAAATCGTGACGGGAAATCGGTCGTCGATGCGGGCACGGTCGGCTCGGTGAAAGAATCGATTTTGTTACTCGATGAGATTCTGCCAACGAGTCCATTTCCTATCTTGCGCCGAGCACGTGATATTATCCCAGGCCGTTCGCTTATGAATTTTCTGGCAGATTCTATCAAATTTTAATTAAATTTTCGTGGTTCAATCTCGTAAATGGATATTGTATTTATGCAGCTATTACTAGCCAGCGATTTTTTCGAAGGTTATTCTAATTGGAAAAAGGTTTTACAGTTTTGTGTTACCATATAGGATAGGATAGGGTCTATCAATTTCGCGTATTTACGTTATTTTTCAGGGAATATCTCATACTTTTTTGCAAATTCATTCGTATACTATCTATAATAATAAGTAATATAATACGTCTATATTGATAGACTTGCAAGGTCGTATACAGGGTGTTCGACCACCTCTGGGGAAAAATATAATGGGGTATTCTAGAAACCAAAATAAGACGAAAATCAAGAATATCAATTTGTTGATTGAGGCTTCGTTAAAAAGTTATTAACGTTTAAAGCCCCATACCGACCCGAAAATTATTCGGCGAAATTAAAAAATTTCAAATCATTCTGAAAAAATTGTTTTTAGTTGCAGGGGTTAATTATAATCATTTTTCGTGAATAGACATACCCTCGAAATGCTACGCACTTTTGAGAAAAAAATTCCTTACCGAAAATATATTGTCTGACCATAAATGAATGATTCCCCTTTCGTGCGTTTGTTTAAAAGATTGTAACTCTGGAATGGATTGGAGAATTTCAATGTTTCAAAATGCAAACGACGCGTATTTTGATGAAGAATAAGTAGAAATTCTAACAATGTTGGAAATATTCTTCCTTGACACCATAAAATGAAAAAAACCCCCTAAAACTGGTCCAATTTTCAAACGGTGGCTAAACACTCTGTATGTACGCCCTTCGTAATCAAAGGGTCAAGAGTCTCGAATGGACGCTCGAACGTGTCTACAGCCCTCGACTTCCGCGTTTACAGGATAGGTGACATGAGCGGTCTGATCTCCAAAGCGAAGGAGGGTCTCGCGAAATCAAAATCGAAGGCGGACGTTTTGAAGTCGCCCACCGGCGACAACCTGCCCAAGCTGCAGGAGACGAAGAAATCGGAAAACGAGCTACACTGGGAGGAGTTGATTAAGAAACTGAAGAGACCGCTGGCCCTCTGCGACCTCGACTTCACCGATCTGAATTCCGACGACGAGGTCGACGTTCTCGGTCCCGTGAACGTGACCAACGGGGTTCCACCGCCCCCGCCACCCATGGTGCCACCTCCTGGTGGTGTTCGTGCCCCACCACCGCCGCCCCTGGGGGCGAGGCTGCCACCGCCGCTTCCTCAGGCCCCTCCGCCCCTGTTCGGCATGAATTTCAAGTCCCCGAGATCGCCAACCTCCACCGACGCCAGCAACACGCCAAAGAGTCCGCCACCGACGTTCACGAAGAAAAGCAAGAAGACGGTGAAGCTGTTCTGGAAGGAGGTCAGGGACGATCCCATCATACTGTCGAGGCTCGATAAAAACAAGATGATATGGGACGAGCTATCGCCGGTACCTGTTGACACGCAAAAGCTCGAGCATCTGTTCGAGAGCCGCGCCAAGGATCTCATCACCAAGGTGAGCAGTCCTTGTTCTGTCCTCTGGGTGCATCCTCTTGGTCAGAGGTTTGGTTATTCATTAATATTCGCGCGACGATGAAATCCGTGACTCTGTACGATTCGTCGGTGGATGTCTCGCGACTTATCGAGCCAAAAGTAACACTCTGTCTACGTCACGTCGGTTCCTCTTTCTCTTTACTATTAGAAACTTATCATTTTTATAAACTCGAATACGAGGCTTTCACTTTTATCGGGGGAATCCTGTGCTTTATATTTTAAATACGACCTCGCTGGATTTCGTTAATTTACAAGTGATCTTATTTAGTACATTTTAAAAGACGAAAGAATTGAAAACGTAAATATTTCTACTCGATTTAAAATCCGTAACAGTTATCATTCCCGTTGGGAATTGTTTAAATAAAACTCCACCGTGCCGTTTTGATTTCGCGGGGGGTGGCAAAAGCTGGCCACTTGATCCCTCGTCGCGGCAAAATGATTCAAAGGGAACGTTAAATCCGTTGACTATTCACGATCGAACCCGTGGCTCCAGGGCCGCTCTATCGCCGAATTCTAAATCCCTTTCTGGTAACAAAAAATAATTGCTTTTCGAGAGCCTCGATCCCCCCCGTAACTTTCGCGTTCGTAACCAAGGGAACAATCCACGCGACATGGCCGAGTTTCCGGTTTCCCGTCGCGTCGATGCAAAACCACTTATCCCTCTGGCTCTCGCGGTTTCTCAAAATCCATTGCCCCGACAGGGAATTTAATTACCCCAAGGGAATTTCGAGCAAAAGGTCAACGCTGCACAGCTGCCCCCATGAATCTTAGGCGTTTCTTTGTTTCTTCTCTCTTTGGTGGACCACAACAAACGACGACGTCAGTCATCTCTTGATTCGTTAAACTCGCTCCAAAGAGCGAATGCTCTGCCTTACGTCTGCTTTTCATCGAGCTGAAATTCCGCTGGTCGCGGGTACCCACAATCCAGAATACGCAAAGCTGGTTGAGGAGGTTGTCGTGCGCTTAAAGGGGATGAAACCTTCGAACCTGGAGGTCAAGGAAATCGTTATCTTCCCCTAGTGTTCTCACAGAGTCCTCTTCTTGCGACGAAGCCCAAAGGATGACCGTTGGCTGTGGCAGGAATGATTTATTTCGACTCGTTCTGTATCTTCTATTGTTTGGGGAATTATTCTCGTGGACAAAATTAATTAATCGTAGCGCGAGGCGATTAAAACTTTCGTCGCGAAGCTCCCAAAGCCGTGTAACTGAACTTCTTTGTAAATAAAGATGGATCGTTTTTGTAACGAAGCTTTGCAATTCGATCGTTTGATTGCATTCTGTGGTAGAAAATTTGTTTACACTGTACTCCCAATAGTCCAATATCTTTTTAATATTTTAGTATACATTATAATACTTGGATCGTGACATACCAGTTGCGTTAAATTCATCATCAGTAATAGACTCTAATCTTTTGAGGTCATCTATCTGATATAGGTCATATTCTGAGTTACATCTATCTTCTCTCGATACTGTGATTGAATGCTGATCGTTATTTCATCAACATCCGTGGCATATTAGGATTAAAACAAAATTAGGACGATTCGTATTTATATCACATTGTTATTTTACTTTTCAACGGAAGATTCCATATTCACAAGAAAAGAGAAATATGTCAAAAATTAATTTGTAAATTATAAATATGGGTAAAATATATTTCTGTACGTTACTTTTTTCACGTATATTAAGTGCTGTAAATTGGATTTTCGCTGCTGAAATGAGGAAATAGTTGAACTGCGAAATATCTAGGACCTCAAAGGGTTAATGCATTATATTCTGTCTGAAAATTGTTTCAATTTCCGGAATCTTTTGAAGATACAAAAAAAAACTAAATAAAAAGTATGACATACGATGTTTCGTTTATTCGATAAACCATTGAAAAGTTCGCCAGATACTTTCTTGCAATTTTATTAATATTAAAACATCGATGGAAAGTTTCGCGGACGGAGTTTCCGAACGGTCGAGCCAGAAAACATTTTCTATTCTCGCCACAATAATTTGTGCTACCCTTTTGTTCGAGCTCGTGAGAAATTCGTTCAATGGTAATCCACCCCTCTAATTAGCAAACATTTGCCGAAATTCTCGCCGGACCCGTTATCCAATTGCTGGGGAATGTTTTTTCCGTTCGCGCGCCAGTAATTATTGTCTCGTTAGCCCGATGTCGAGGATTCGGTTGGCCAGGGGGGGGAGGTTCCTCTCGAGATATTTTTAAATAAAGGATACCAGCCGCGGAGTGGAGCATTAAACACACTGCAGGAGAACTCTGGCCGAAATGGAGTGCTGGAAATTGCATTAAATACGAGCCTCCGCCTCCCGTTTCCTTTTCCCTGCACTCTTTCGAACGTGTTTCGACGATAACGGAAGGAATTAAAGGCTCGACGGACCTCGACTTCCTTTTTTCTTCGCGCGCTTAAATCACAGGGCAGTGGACAGCGTTCGAACTGGCGTCGAGACGCTTCAACGCGTTCGCTGTCCAACTGTAAAAAGGGGTGGCTCTTGCGCGTCTTAAACTATTTTCTAATACAATATACCACATAATTCGTCGGGGGTTTGAAATTAAAAAATAAAATGCACGTTATCGAAATTTCACCCTGCTCAGCGACCCCCACTTGACACATATTCGTAATAGGATTAGATCAGAGTTGTTACAGAAGGCCAGGGATATTCATTGCTACCATTTACAGTCGCATAAACATAAGAGCCGTCACTCGAACACGACTCGAGGCTTCGTTCCAACTCCCCCGATGCCTTTGACGCGGATTACACGTTTAATCCGTCCTGTTCGCGAGGGGGTTGCGCGCCCCTTAAACCGCTTTGCCCTTAAACGGCTTTATTTTCGATTGCGTATACAATAACAGAACGCCCCGGGATCGCTTTGCGGGGCTGAGGAATCTCGATTCTAAGAACCTTTCCCGTTCGAGGGGCAAAGAGAAACGTTTACCAAAGCTTAAGAGGATAAAAATCCCTCGCGTCGCTCTGGCCCCCGATGGCCGTCGATCCCCGACCCTTATTCGCGCGTTTGATTTTACGGCTTCCCGCGGAACTTCCTGTTAAGTTTATTAAAATATTCGCCACGTTTAATATTCGCTCGAATCGCGCGATTGTTTGCGCATTGTCAAAGGGGACGACGAAGTTTCTTGGGGGTTGGAGTTCTTTAAATCGCGAAAAGCCCCGCAGCTGCTGGGGCTTCCGTTCTTCTTTCTTCGCGTCGCGAAGAAAACAGAAAATATTACGCCGTTGGTCAGCTACGAATGTCAACGAGCTCAAAGGATTTAAGTTTCCTCCGTTATTCCGCTACCTTTTCCTTCCCGTTGTTCTTTCGATTCTCTTTCGCGTTGTTTTATAGGGCTCGGGTATAAGGAAGAGACTTTTTGTCTCTTGCACAGTCGGCGAGGCTCTCGAGCGATTTTACTCGTTAAACGTGGAATGTCTTAATTGAAAACACTTCCCGTAGATATCGTTAAAAAGTTTGGATAATGGAATTTGCTTCTCTTTTGATAGTCCTTGAAGCAAAAGAAACTGTTGGTCTTGAAAACAATTTGTTGGCGAGGGCACCCTTAAATCTAAAACGATACGTTTTAGCATAATTATATTTTCATCGAAGAAAATATACTGTCATTTTACTCGAATATAATCACATTTTTATTCCTTCTCACTGAAGCCTTAAAGGAATTTTTTCTTAATTAGTCTTATCAGACAAGATCGAAATTAAAAAAGAAGCGTGTGATATGAAACTTGACCATCGCAAGAACAAGTAACAGCGTTCTGCGTAAAAAATCTTCCAATGTCTGGAATAAAAAATTGCCCAGAGTAAATGTATCGCTGGAGACGTTGGTGATATTTATCTCCTTTATTAAAATCTCGCGACACGAAAAAGAGCTCGTTAGAAAACAAGCTTGAAATTGAATGAGCCGGCCATTAAAATTACGCGAGCCGCGTACTCGGCAATTTCTTAAATTCGCGAATTTTCCTAACGAGATGTCGTTTTCCCCGGGCTTTGCATTATCGAATTCCATTGAATAAATTTCGCTCGTGGAACGGAAACGGGCATACGTATTTCCTATTTCGTCTCACGCAATTCTGTCTCGCGCTAGCGTTGAATCGCAGACGTATCGAGTAAATTTTCCGGCAAATAGAAATTCGCAGGAAAAGCGTGCTCGTAAGGCCAGCAATATCCCGTGGCATATAGAAATAGCATTTCCACGCGTGTTCGCGCACATCCTCTATGTGTTTCAATTAATCTTTCCCCGCAGAAAATTTCCACCGTAGGTACTTCTATTTTAGCAAATAGTCGCGATGGAATTTTCGAATTGAAAATAAGAAATAAAATCACGGTAACGCCACGCAAGAGTCGCGAAATAATATCGCCGGATACGCGTGGAATATTTCTCACCTGGACTACGTACGATTTAATAGGCCGAGAAATCCGACGGTTGGTTTCTTCTCGCGTAGCGAACGATAGCGTTGATGGTCCGAATAGAATCACGTTTTTCCACGCGGCGGAGTGGCTCACATCTCACGCACATTAATTTCTCCGTGGCGGGGATATCGGATAATGCCACGTCGTCTCCGGGTAACACGCGTTTTCCCTCGGTTGGTGAAAACCGGTGGAAATTCTTCGACGATCGTCGCCGACCGCGTTCAGAGATTCCACGCGAACGGTCGGCCTGTCGCTAATTACTACCCGTAATTACATGCCAGTTTTATCGGCTTTGCCCGTTCTTGCTCCGCGTTTTAAATCGTCACGAGCCGATGGACACGCCGACGCAACGCGAGAGGTCAAAAAGTCCTTGTAAACGAGATAAACGTGGCGCTACGCGACTCAATTTTGTTGCCTCGTCGAACGAAAATCCTTCGTTGTTACTCGGGTTTTAACTTCAAATTTCGTGCAAATAATAATAACCGAAACAGAGTTCAAAGTAAATAGAGTTAATTAAGAATTAAACCATATTTTCCATTTAAAGAAATTTACAGAAAGAAAATTCTGTTCTTTACTGGTTTAAAATATATTTTTAGACATAATACGAAGAATTAAAAACTGTGGAAAATAAATTCAACATTCGTAGCACGGAGTAGCTATTTTCAAAGCGGTGGATGTTCCTCGACGCGGTGGTTAAGAATCACTGTCCCAACTTATGACACTGGTATTGTCTTTTCTCTCGAGTCGCGTTTTTTTCTTTACTGTGCTCCGTGTCTCGGCTTCTGCCTCTTCCGCCTCGTCTTCGGCGCGATGCTTTTTGCCTGCTCGTCCTTTGAACTTTTACATTTACACCGGAGTCCGATAATAATTAATGCCTGGCAAAGAGTCCGACAAGACTTTCGCGAGAAAAAGGGAGAAAGAAGGGCGAAGGAAAAAAGAGACGGCGTGAATCGGGAAAATTACGGAACACCGAGTGCTTTGGAGTGAAATTGGAGCAAGCGAACGAGGCGGGACAGAAAGAGGAAAGAAATCACTGGGACGTTGTTGGCCATTTTTTTTTTTTTTCTATTTTCGTTGATCCCTCTGTAAATTTAACGAGACTCGATGTACTTGGATTTTGTTGCGTAAATATCGGTTACAGCAAATATTGACCGCCTTCGAGCGATTTAATTAGTCGTAGAACGAAGATATTGGAAAACATAGGAGATTCTGTTTCTTTGGGGCTACGGATCTTCCTCAAGCCACGACTTATCGTTACCCGATAATCTTTAAGACGATTGATATTCCCAGTTTCATGTTTATGAAAGAGTAAACGTCGATTTGCGGATAAAGGAGAAAATGCATTTACATTCGGGAGCGTTACGAACGCCAATCGAAATTGCTTTGGGTAAATAGAATTCATATGAACCACGGATCTGACTAATGAGAGATTTTTCCTGTTCGTCGACGAGGAAGATACTGTTACATTATTTATGAAGTCGGTATAAAAATACTGTGACGGCACGAAGTCCTCATTAAAGCTTCAGAGAAGAGATGATATTCTCTTTTTTTTTTTTTAATCACATTATTATCTTGAATTTCTATAAAAAATGACCTACTAATCGGGAATGAAAAGATCCGGTGGAATCCTTATTAAAATTTTGTGGGAGGACGGTACGAGGGTGTTTTTTAATTTCGTTCGTATCGCGAAGCTTCGAGGTTGGCGTATGCTGCAAGTTCGAAAGAAAATTCTCGTCGGAGAACTACGAATTCGGAATTGCTAGGAAAAACTGTTTAAAGTGGGAGTTTGGAGTCTCGTGTTACCCTTTATCTTCGTATTATATTATTTTAACCGCGCGTTTCCTACAGAGATTTCACCGGAGATCATACACACGAACGATTACAATCTTGGTATAATAGGCTCCGTTAGTCTAACGAAGTAACTTTAACAATAACACTGCGTAAATTAATACGATCCGTAACTGTAACGATATCCCGTGATAACGATCGCGAATAATAATACGGCGAATAGTGGATGGGTGGTGGTGATGGTGGTTTAATGCAATACGACTAATTTTTTCTTGTATTATTTGCAATATTCTTGGTGCTCGCACGAAAAATGAACGAAATGGCATGCTGGAATTTTACAGGAGGTGAGTCCTAATTTCTTAACTTCATTTAACGACGTATTTCTCTAATCCCGAATCAGCTTGCACTCGTTTTAAACGTTTTTCTGTCGTTTGTTGCGCTTGCTATTAATACGCAAAGAATCGAAGCTATTTTATTCGACCTAATAATTAAAACGAACCTGCTTGCACGGAACGCATCTATTAATATTTTCGTAACAACCTACACCACTAATACTTTCACGTTTCCAACAAGTACACTGACTAACTAACTTGGATGTATTTACTTTTTAATTCACTTGCCTCTCCAATATCTCTTTCCCCCCTTCACGCTTCTGTTTATTCGTTGCATTGTTTGCGTTAGCATCGTGCACCGTTGCCGTGTGCATCATTCGTTATCGAACTTTGCTAAACTCGCATCGCCAATAGTAATATTACTTTCTGCCGATTGGCCCGTAAAAATAGCCAATACATTACCGGTGTTTTTCGTCTCTCTGTATTTGCGTTTTCCGTCAGTTTGGAATATGAATATTTCATACGCGGTTAAATATACATGCGATTTCGACGGTCGATCGTGCTTTTCGTTTGGAAATCATTCGTGCACGGTGTTCGTTCCTGATTAAATTCACGATTTTGAGTGTCGCAATATTTATGGAAACACTTTTAAGTTAGCCAGCGTCCGCGAATTCTCGGTCACCGTCTAAGCGTGCTTGTTCTTTTTCTCTCGTCGAGCAGAAGCAGCAAGAGATGAACAAGAACAAAGAGATCATCGTGCTGGACCATAAAAGATCGAACGCCATCAACATCGGAATGACGAAATTACCGCCACCGAGATCGATTAAGACCGCGATCTTGAAAATGGACGCGACCATTATGAACAGGGAGGGTATCGAGGTAAGAATTCCATTTATTTTACCTAAATCCTGTACAGGATCTCTGATTAATCAGTATTTTCTCATGTGATAATCGAATTTTACTTGAATTTTTTGTCCTTTCGAAGGTTCTTAGTTTCGTTGTATTTTAGTAACATTAACAGACAAATACAAGATTATTTATCGACTGGGGGTGTGCAAATATTCGCGAAATATAAAACAATTCTTTGGCCAGACTCAATCTGGCGTGACTTCGATCATTTTTAATAATTGAGAAATAAACAGGTAATCCTTCTCGTTAATAGACAGGCAATATTTATTTGTTATTTGAGAATTAAAGTATTTGCACACCTCTGGAATTATTTGGTGCACGAATTGCCTTTTTAATAAAAATGCTATCACATTGGTTTTCGAAGTCGACGAATATCTCTGACATCTATCCACTTCTTTCTCAATTTTCTCCCGATACGGAATTTACATCACGATCCCAGTTTCGTTTTGAATCCTAATCGATGGCGTGTCAGCGACGAGTCGCGATTCTTGGTTCACGATTAGCCCAAAGGTTCTGTTGAAACCCGCGTACGCTATGTTTTCGCGGTTTTTCCTGATTTCTCTAATTTTCTTGTTCGTTTTCTTTTCTTCGTTCGTTCCTTTCCCTTGCCCCCCCGGTTCCCCTCGCGATAGAAACTATTGACGATGCTGCCGACCGAGGAGGAGAGGTCGAGGATACAAGAGGCGCAGGCCGCCAATCCTGACCTACCTTTGGGATCGGCCGAGCAGTTTCTTCTAACTTTGGCCTCCATCTCGGAGTTACCCGCCAGGCTGAAACTTTGGGCGTTTAAGCTGGACTTTGAGAATTCGGAGAAGGTGAGTCGCCACGAAACGGCTATAAACTACTCGCGTTCAGCAGATATCGTAATATAAGTAAATCGGATAAATAATTAAATATGGCGAGTTTCGTTATCGTACGTATTTCGTTTAAAGAAAAGAAGCTATAAAAGAATCGTAAGCACGAATAAGCAAATCGAATAAAACTTAAGTATACCGAGTTTCGTTGTTGTACGTATTTTGTTTAAAGAATTTTTCGAAACAAACGATAGTCTCACACTACTACCACAATATTACGAGTTTCTAGCCAGACCTAACCCAAAACTGACCAACAAATGGACGGAAAATTTTGTTTAAAGATACCAGTGCAGTCTTGAATGCCTCGATAGAGAAAAGAAGCAATAAAAGAATCGCAAGCACGAATATTTATTTAAAGAAGAGTCGTTTGGAAGGTCCCGAGTAGATCATTGGGCGTATTTGAAATATTCAAGTGTAAGAATAATCACGCTAACGAAACTAAAATGAAGGTGAAATCCTTTTCGATATTAGTTTTCCTTGCAAAACGAAACAACGACGTGCCTGTAAATGCAGTTCCGCGTGAGAAGCCCGCATGTCATTTCGCATGCAAATTCTATTAAGCGTCGTCGCATACCAATGCGCGTAATGGCGATCGAATTGGCCCGTTATTTCTCACGAATCTCGTCTCGAATTCCGCGGAGATAGTCGTGGCCACGACGAGGAGAAACGCCAGGTATGCGAGGAAGGAAGTCGCGGGGAACGTTCCCCGCATAATCGCGCGATTTCTTCGCTGGGAATACGGCGAATTCCGATACACGATCGTGCTGCGAACGAACGTGCATCACTTCCTTCGCGAACTGGCGCCTAACTCGAGGATGTGAAACACTTTTACCGCGGAGCCGGGAATTTTCGTATCTACGTATCGGAGTTACGACGTCTGAATTCATCCTTGGGTGTATTCTCGCCTAACTATCGGCTTCAAGCACGAATCGCTCGATTGATTCGATAAACACGTACGACTCTGTTCTTGCACGGAAGATTCCAAAGTATTTCTAGTAAAATGATACGATGTATTACGCTTTTGAAAATTTTGTGAGAAATAGGACAGGAATTTTTTTTTAAATCGTACGAAAAAGGTACGAAATGGGACAAATAATCGAGTCCCAGATCTTGCTAATTTTATTTCAGAATTGTCTAGAATGAAAAATTCAATTATTGGTTTTGGTGACGATTATCTTATTTTATTTCAAACTGCACATGTTATCAGTGACTATCGATTTTCTGAATTTTAATTCAGAATTTTCTACAATAAAAAATTGTACTATAAATTTTCGAGACGCTTATCTTATTCTATATCTTTAAAATGGCAAAACTACAACATATTATCAGTGTCTATCAATTTTCTGAATTTTAATTTGGAATTGTCTACAATGAAACATTGAATTATTACTTTTAGAGACGGTCATCTTGTTCTATTTCGATTTCTTTAAAATGTGTCTCACGTCAAACTGCGCATATTATCAATGGTTATATCGTGTAATCTGTTGCAAAAACATAATCGTGGTTGAGCGACCAAATAGAGAAATAATTGATTTTTTAAATACGTATATACGGCGGCCTCGTGAAAAGGGTAACGTCGAAGGATTCGCGGGGTGCTTTGAGATTTAACGAATCCGCGAAAACGAACGCGGCCCGATAGAAATAATCGCGAACCATCTTTGTGACTCCAGGAAATTGCGGACCCTTTGATGGATCTGAAGCAGGGAATGGAGACCCTGCGAGTGAATAAAACGTTCCGTGGGATTTTGAGCACGCTCCTTTCGATCGGGATATTCCTCAACGGAAATGAGGTAGGTATTGAATGCCAGCCAAATGATATCCGCTTAATCCGTCCGTAGGAGTCACCGGCCGCGCGGAATCGATATCCATCGGCGTCGATAATTTTCGTGTAACCGTTAGCCGATGATACGAAGTGAAAAAAAGGGACGAACGTCGGTCCAGGCGATTCGCTTGGCTGGCTGCCACGTTTCCGAAAACAGAAACCGTTCGGCCTATCGCGTACCTTTTGTCCGATAACGATGCAATGTCCGTAGGCGGTGCAGTTTGCACCTTCACGCTCGTGGATCCCGTCTATGGTTCGCCGTGCACGATTCCGATCGTTTGTTGTGCTCCAAGAAGCTGGACACGCGACTCGTTTTATACCATATAGCTCGATTAAAAAAACTATTCGCGTTTTTACTAGATCGTCCCATCGGTTCGTTCGACATTCTTAAATCGACGAGGACAACATTTGTAACTCGGTAGAGAACAAATAAAATTCGCAGAAATTTGAAATGAATAGATATTGTAAAAAAGTTGGAGTTATGAGATTACCACTGAACGAAAAAGATTTACGGAACGAAATTTTCTTGATCGTACTTGAGGATAATTTTGTTTGCATATGATAAAACCAAACCTAAACCACTCAACGTTTTTTACTACTAACTTAAACACACTTACGAAATAGATAGTAAATATCCAAGTGAACATATCTTTCTTTTACATTCTCCGCTTATGTATTTTGTCCTACAAACAATAATATCATTGTGTTTCAAAGGGTTAATAATTGGAGAATAACAATCTCCAGGCTAACCAATGGGTATATAATTTGAAAATGTTAAGATTTTAAGGAACAGCATCGAACCACATTTTAATAAATAAATCAATTTCATGGCGTTGTCAAACAAGAAGTAGTTTATCGTTTTTCATAAAATTACACGATATGTTTGAAATATTGCTGTTGTAGTACGAAACTTGGCACGAACATGTGGGACGACCTAATATTAACATTAGATAGCGTTTCTCGAGCGTAGCGTGATCATGTTGTACTTCAACTTCGCGTGCATGTAAATTAATATTCGTGCATACGAAATATAACACTATTTATTTTTATTTTCAGTAGAGTATAGAAATACCATTTCTCTGTTTTAATCGACCGTAATAACTTCTTTCGACTCTTTTAAAAAGATGCCTGAATCTGTATAAATTCCGTAAATCTCACAATTTTCTATGGAAAACTATCGTTAAAACAAACCAGAGACTTTTAACCGTATGGAACGTAACCAGAGTCGTTGTTTTCGTGTCCAAAGCAACTGGACACGCAACATACAGCACACAAATGGTATATTCGCACGAATATTCGTGCTAGTTCGAGATTCTGATTCGACGCGGGACGATCTCTTTCTATTCGTCATCGTTCGTTTCCGGTTGAATATATTAACTGCAACGTTTCTTTAAGACCGTACGACTAATCGTTTCTTATCTATCTTTCGCGGCGTGGTTCGCTGTGTTTTTACACGTCACGGTCATTTATCGAACTCGCGTAGCCGTGGAGTTCGCAGCTGACGCGAGCTCGCCTCGTTCCTCGTGTCTCGCAGGAAATTAGCAAAAAGTGTCTAGGGGTCGAAAGAAATTTCCTATTCCAGTCGTTAAACGTTTCGTTGAATATTTTCACTCGGGCATTTCCAATGGAAGAACCGCGTGCAGCGTTTGCGACGTTCGAATAAACGAACAAGAAGAAACACGCTAAAATTCTCCATTACTTGGGCAAAATTTTATCGAAATTCACCCATTCACTGTCAGGCCTAAATTATATGATCATTGTCATTTCTGTTTCGAGTGTTATTGTTTATCTCTAAGTTCTGTTATCTCTTGATTAGCACACATATTTTGCCATAAATAAGTGACCATACAAGGTTTGCAAATTCAAAAGTCCTTATAACATATTTAACACGTTCACTACCGAACCACTATATAAATTAAAATTTATCTCTGCACCTATTTTCGTAACCTAGCTAAAATTCATGAATCCTATTCAAATTTATTTCCTCTAACATTTCAATCTGAGAATTAATTGTCTTAGTTCTATAGTGAAAAAACCTGTCACCCATATATGGATGACGTGGCAAAGTGTTAAGGTACCACGAGTGGTTGGCAAAGAATGGGTTGACAATTCGAAAGTAAAACAAGAACAAAACATAATTCTTCTAGTCACTACAAGCAATCAATTTTATTCAATTATATAAAATACGGTGTATGAAATCGTTTAATAATTTCCGTGTCGAGACCATATACGAAATCACGCAATTGTTTTAGTTCCGTAGTAAAACATCTTGTCACCCATATATGGATGACGTGGCAAAGTGTTAAGGTACCACGAGTGGTTGGCAAAGAATGGGTTAACAATTCGAAAGTAAAACAAGAACAAAACATAATTCTTCTGGTCATTACAAAAATCGCCAGACACGGAATGGGGAATGACGTCAACGTTTCGTATCGTCAAATAAATCGGAGGGATCTGTTAACGATGTACAAGAAAATTGATCGCGAGCAACGCCCACGTCCGGTTCCGACGAATAAAAGCATGGGAAAAGTTTCGAACGATGAGAATCGACGCCATTCGGAATGCCATCCTCGTCGACTTGTAAGAGCCCAGGGATATCGATTCCGGGTTTTCGCGACAATTATGTTACGCGGGAAAGTGGCCGGAAGCGTCCAACCGAAAGGTCGAGACTGTGAAACGTAGAAGTTAGCCCACGGTGGGAGGGGGAGGGGGGCGGGTCGCGTGACGCTGACACGTCCTCGGCCTTTTTCAGGTGAAGGGCTTTCAGCTGGAATACCTCGCCAAAGTACCTGAAGTGAAGGATACGGTTCACAAGCACTCGCTGCTTCATCACCTTTGCCACATGGTGATGGAGAAGTTTCCGGATTCTACGGATCTCTATTCGGAGGTGAGATGGAGCATACTTCGCGTCGAACCGAATGGATAAAACTTTAGTTTCGCTGGCGCTCGCAAGACGGAATAACCGAGGCTGCATTTGCGAGGATCGCGACCAGAAGTTCCTTCTCGTTCCGGGCAACTTCTTCGGGGTGGGTTCTGTTGCGAACGCCGTTCCCGTGAAATTGTGTCCAACGCGCGGCTAAATCGAGCCGCCGTGTAATTGGGGACCGCGAATCCGCGTGCGAATAATTTTCAATTTATCGCCCGCGAGCACGACGGTCCAATACGATTTCTTTCGAATTTTCTACTTTGGGAACTTCTCGCCGCGATCTTTAATTAATTGCAGCTATGCTTCGTAACGGGAACTATTTTTGTCGTTTGATGAAAATTATGTTTATATTTTCTGGGGTCTCGTCGCGATCTTTGATTCGTTCCTGTCAGCTTTGTAACAGAAACTATTTTTGAAGAAAATTATATAGCTAATATTTCGTTTTTAGTTATCTATAATTGAAGAAAATATTGAAATATAAATCTGTCAAAATTCAATAGTTTTAGTATCATTCTTTGCATCAACGTTAAATATAGAAAGATATTTACTGTTACTTATAACCTTATTTATATACTTGCCACAAGTATATTTACATTTAAAGATATTGGAAAAATTGCTTGAGGCGTGCGAATAATTTTCAATTTATTATTACGAATATGACAGTCGAATACGATTTCTTTCGAATTTTCTCCTTTGAGAATTTCTCGTCACGATCTTCAATTAATTGCTTTCAGCTTCGTAACAGAAACTATTTTTAAAGAAAATTATATAGCTAATATTTTATTTTTAATAATTCATAATTGAAGAAAGTATTGAAATATAAATCTGTCAAAATTCAATAATTTTAGTATCATTCTTTGCATCAATATTAAATACCAATTCACCATCTCGTTACATCGATCACGCCAATTAAAACGTCAACTTGCTTCTATCGATAAATACACAAATATAAGTTGAAAATAAAAAATGAAATAACTTTCATCGACTATTTCTTGATTGGAAAGTCCAGACTTAGAAACACTAAACGTGGATATAGAGTATCCGTGCCTCGAATCAGAGATATGTACGAGAGATACTCGTCGTGCAGAGTTGACGGGAAATAATTTTGTCGGGGGGGGCGACGTGCATTTGGTTTAGATCGGTGCGGTGACGAGGGCCTCGAAAATCGACTTCGACGAGCTGGCGTCCAACATCGGGAAACTGGAGAGCGAGTGCAAGGCGTCCTGGGACCATTTGAAGCTCATCGCGAAACACGACGGCTCGACGATGATGAAAGTCAAGTAAGTACCAGTTGAAATCGTATCTGTTCCGACGTGAAATTGCGACCAATCCGCGCGGACGACGCTTTCCGTTTCTGCTCGTCGTCCGTGGACTCCGGAGAAGTTTCTTCCCGGCGAAGTTTCGACCGCGAAATTCGGAGGATCCGAGCAATGTTCGATAAACTCGCGACAGACTTTTTTCCACCGACGAAAACTGGCGCCGCTCCAAATGGCACCACCATTAATTACCGAAAGCTTATTTCTTCCTTCCTTGGGTTCGGCTTCCTGCTCGGTCCCTTTAACTTTTTTTTCTTCTTTCATTTTTTTTTTTTTCTATTTTATTTCACCTTATCCCGTTTATACTCGGAGCTCGAAGCCTTACTCCCCCACTGCTAACCAGTTCTTATCTAAGTCAGCCATATCGGGCGATATTTTGCTTCTTCTTTTTCTTACTCAAGTTTTTCTCCTCCGGAATTATGACGTGAATTTATCTCGAAAGGTGAGTAAGAAGTAATGAGATAAATATCTGGACTGGATCTATTACACGATAGATCGTCTGAAAAATATTAATCTTGAATCTTTCGTCTGTTTATGATATATTTCTTTGAGCAACCTAGCATAAAGGCGTCCCGTTCGTAATATTTTACCTCAGAGAGCAAAGAGAAGAATAGAATTGGTGAAACACGTTTTTCATATTACAAAGTGCAAAAGACACCATGTTAGAGAAAATATCGAGTATAATAATCGGTGGAACATTAACACCAACTCTGAGTCGAAAAGGATCGTAAACATCTCACTCGAAGTTATCTTTACCCGAGCATGGTTCATCGACTCTTAAATCAGAACTGTCCTGACCCGCATATTAGCGGCCATTGAACCTGTCTCCTACGTTTCTGCATCATAAGTCTTAAAAAAGTTCTTTTACAATTATTTTACATTTATTTTTTAAAACGTAGCAACGAAAATTAACGCTTGCGTATGACGTATCCTGCTGAGACATAATCTGAATTAAATTGAAACCTTCGAAAATACCAATAAGTATCCAGCTAGCTTTAGTAGTTGGTCGTATATCGGCCTAAAATTCATAGAAAACCCAGTAGGAATGAATAATTTTTCCCCTCCATGTTTCCAACGGGAATTCCTCCTGAACGGTTGCGATAAGAATCGAATATTCAATCAGCAATTAGTAGTGGCGTTCTCAGAATTACTCCGACCCGTTTCGGTCATCGTTAACGTTGCCCATTTCGCGTTGCGAGGCCCTTTGTTCGCCCGAACATGCGTTACGACCCGTTTAATCGTATTTACAGTTCAACGTCAACGAGAACAATGGTGCCTGAGACCTGGCAAATCTCGTACTTAATTGCGACGTCGGTACGAGGGGCGTATTAAGTAGCAGTTGCCCGAGTAGCGCTTCATATCCTGTCGGGACCCGATGCGTGTTGTTATTTCACAGAGATATACTGCGGCGATATTTTGTTTAACGGTGCAACGTCTCGTTAATATCGCCGCGCCTCGCGTGCCCCCGTTGATTAAGTGTAACGGGACGTCCTAAATGCTGGTCGGGTTAATTCGCTTTTGAGAGAAACTCGTTTAAGCGACCGGGCTACCGAGATGACCACTCGACGCGAGAGTAATGAGAATTTTGCAATGTAAAAAATCGCCGCTCGCGATTGACCCCTCGCGTTCTAACATTATTCGGGATGGTGAAAAGAACCACGAGGCGGAAATTATCGCTTGGCTTTTGTGATTTATTTTGCGTGTGTCTCCGTTCAAGATGGAACGATCGTAAAGGACGAATCGTAAAGAAATAACATTGGTTTTACTCTCTTTAAGAAGAAGGTGGCGGGCAATGGCCTCGATTGATAGAATTTAACTTCACGACTTTTCTTATAGTATACGTACAGTGAATTTTTCAGTACTCTCTTCTATACTTAATCTTTGTTTTCTGAGAAAAGTATGTAGTCTGTCTTGCCTACCACGACCGGTCTGACCAGTTGAACATTTTATATTTTTTTGTAAAATACCTCCAATATAAATAGGAAACATATAGTGTAAATGAAAATAGGGAATCTTCAGTTTCCACTGTCTTAGAATAGCCTAACAACGCGTGTTAAAAGTAATATAACTTTAGACGCTTGCAGTTCCGAAGCTATTAGAATTTTATCAAAAATTGAGCCACTGCTGGCAGCGGTGAAGCTTCCCCTTTAAGACGGTTTTTGATTTTTGGCGATCCGACTTTCCGTTTTCGAGATATCGTAATTTATGTGAAAGCGTAATTTTTTAAATTCCACTCTTCGTCTGAGAAAAGCTTATTAACGCGTATTAAAAATACTAAAACTCTAGACGCGCATAATTCTGAAACCACAAGTGTTTTATTAATAATTAAAGCACTGTTGGCAGCGGCAAAGCCTTCCCTTTAAAATGGTTTTTGGTTTTTGGCGATCCGACTTTCCGTTTTCGAGATATCGTAATTTATGTAAAAAGTAATTTTTTTTAATTCGACTGTCTCACTGTCCGGCTCGCGTATAATAGCCTATTCACGCGTATTAAAAATAGTAAAAGTTTAGACGCATGCAACTCCGAAACTACTAGTGCTTTATCCATTATCGAGCCACTGTTGGCAGCGGCAAAGCCTCCCCTTTAAAATGGTTTTTGGTTTTTGGCGATCCGACTTTCCGTTTTCGAGATATCGTAATTTATGTAAAAGGTAATTTTTCTAATTCGACTGTCTCTGTCTCCGTCTGACGCGTCGCGCGGGACCTCTCTTTCTCGTACGTGACTCGTGACCGTCTGGTCGACTGACCTACTTTCAATGTGCGCGCGCGGTCAACGGCCTTGACAAGGCCGTAGCAAAAAAGTAAACAAACGCTTCGAACCCTTATATTTCCGGAACTAGCCACCGCATCGACTTGAAACTAAAATCGCTATATCTCCGGAACTAATAAAGCTATCGACTCTCACAAACGCTCATTTTAAAGGGCATTTCATCCCCTATCCGATGAGCATATTAACTATTATTATTTATGCCGTCTTCTATGTTTATTCTGTCATTTACTTCGACACTTTACAAGATGTTCATCATAACGGTCGATTTTTAAGTCATTTACGCTAATCTGACAAAAAAATGTTTCCAATAAGAGTCAACGTATACTTTGAGGAGAAGAAAGTGCAATAATAAAAATGTCGAAAAATTGCAACCGATAAGTGTATATGTAGTTATGTTCGAGTAACTATAAGGTCTGTGATATATTTTACTATTTATGCAATTTTATTCGAATTTCCTCGATAGCGAAAGAGATCCGCGAACGTTAATACGTGATTCTCCGCTCTCTGTTGATCCAGAATGTCAGACTTCCTGGCGGATTGCGCGGAAAGGATAATCGTGCTGGGCATCGTGCACAGGCGGATCATAAATCGATTCCACAAATTCATCCTATGGCTGGGCATCCCGTTGCACAGGGTCCAGGACACCAAACCGAACGAGTTCTGCCGTGTCGTGTCCGAATTCGCGTTGGAGTACAGAACCACGCGGGAGCGAGTGATACAGCAGCTGGAGAAAAAAGCCAATCACCGTGAAAGGAATAAGACCAGGGGGAAGATGATCACTGAGGTGAGTTACAACGCCGGGTCCCGTATTTTTCTTCGGTACCGTGGTCGCTGAAAATCGGGAGCCGCTCTCATCAAATACAGTTATCGGAGCGTGAAGGGCATTATGGTTCGCGTTTGCTCCCCCTTCCCCCTACCTCCCACTCAGCCGTCCCTGCGGCGAGGGGAATAAATTGCTTTTTTTTTTGCCCCGGGAAGAATCAATTTCTTTTCTTGCCTACCGTTGCATTAATATCACGCTTGTCTCCGTTTTCATTCCTCGAATATCGTTCGACATCGGTCGCATCCGTGAACCCGGTGTCTCCTCTGATCGTTACAGGTTGGTAAATTCAGGACGAAAGAGGATCGCGCGGACGCGGAGCTCAGGCAACTGCTCGGAAGCGATATCTCCGACGTCGAGAGTATTCACGGTACCTTGCCTTGGAGGAGACAGAGGAAAGATGGTAAGTTTCGTTCCACTTTTGCTTTCTTTACCCGTTCGTCTGACCCTTTTGTTTTCTTTCGTTCGGACGGCCGTGTACTCGAACGCTTTTTACCCGATAGACTTTTACCTCTTTCGCGATGGTTCTTTCTTCTTCTGTTCGCGAACACCCATTCATTTTCACCGACGAAAATTTGATGAAACAAAAGAAAGCAGTCTGTATAGTTTCGCTCCTGGTAAACGAGTGAAACGTGGGCTGACCAGGACTAAAATTAAACTTCGAATCTAGATATTACTTCGATGTACATATCACTGACAGAATGATTTTTTTATCGATAAGATGAATTGAATAGTTTTCGAGATAGAACCTCAAATTGTCCCCAAATTGACAATAGTTTGCTAACGTACAGCTTACATATAAAAATGTTAAACGGGAGAAGTGCATTACCCAAACTTAAATCTGAAATTTCTCCATTTAAAATTGTATTTAATTAAAAATTCAATAAAGCAGCGAAGAAGTATGTTTTTAACGGTAACGTTGAAACTTTTGATTCCGCGCCAGACCCGTGTTTCAACTACGCGCACACTGCCAACAAAACGTCCCTCTCAACAACAAAAAGCTACCGGTAATCCGGTAGCCATCGATTCGTTTCTCGCTATTTCCGGTATTCTTGTATTAAATGAAAATAATCGACTGCGCATTCCACGTTGGAATATCAGCGCGCAATTTGCAACATAAATCCCTTTTCCGCGGGCCACGTTCATCGATCGGTCCCGTTCTAATATCCTGTCGTCGACAAGTTTCATATTTCTACGTTACGCGATGTCTGGCTCCGCGTAACTGTAGAATACAGAACGAGGCAATAAAACGCAATAATGCTCTGCTCTCGGTGGCCTCGATCAAAGAACGGAAAAACTAGACACACACGGTCGCGCAGCGCAAGTATTTTATAAACAATACGAAACAATCGTCGCGTGGCCTAACACGGTAATTTTCTATATTTGCTTGTCAATCTTAATTCCAATAAATTATCGAAAGTACAGTTTAAATACGAATTTGCATTCTTTGACGAAAATAAAATTCGTAATTTAAAATAGAACACACCGAAGCGTCAATATCGAAATCTAGCACAGCGTCAGAATGTCCAAAAATATTCGATCTGTAACTATTTGACGATATTCATCCCCAAAGTAGAGTCAGTAAACGTCCCGCAAATTGCTAGAAACGCAGGAGAAGCGAAAACGGATGAGTTTTGTATTTTTTCGTGACGAAAAAAATGCCATTTCAGGTTTTATCGCCCGATAACGAAACGAAGCGCTTCTTTTTTTTTTTTTTTGCGCCATCTGCCCTTGCAACGAGGATGGTGGAAAAAAACTTTTTCATTCTGTAGGTCGTAGCCGGAGCCGGATAAAGGCTGTTCAACTTTTCCGCGCGGTCGTTTTTAGCGGTCGGAAATATTACGCGACGCCTTAAAAGGGTAAGCGCCCCGCCGAAGATAAGAACAAAGTGCGAAAATTTCTCCTCGTTTCCGTAATGTTCTAGCCGGTGGCGGCGCGCGAGATAAATGTCCTCTTTAAGCAAACGCTCTCCAGCCACGAGATTCCGGGATAGCGCGAACTCATTTGACGGCGTTAGCCGAGAATGAGAAGTAACGACATTCAGACATTTCGAACGAATCGGCGAGCCGCGGTTTCGCGGCCCAGCAAATGCGAAAATCGCGTACCGAACCGTAATTCCTCGTGTTTGGTTAGCGTTGCCTCCTGCCTCTCCTCGAGGACCTCTTTCGCGTCTTTTATTTATGTTCTCCTCTCTCAGCTTTGTTTATTTTCCTGAAAATGTCGTGGATATATCGTTTAAAGTTTCGAAATATTATTATTGGAAAGGTTGCTGAGATGTTTCTTCGTGCGTTGATACTTACTACTTGAGCTCGTGTCTGACCGCATGTGACTTCGTACTACTTAAACTTCCTAAATTTCTTATATTCCATTGAATTAAACGAGGACTTTGTAGAGTGTACTTAATTGTAATGTGGTTAGAGTATTTATATATTATTAGTGCTGTATTTCAATTTAATTGTAAACTGACTCAGAAATTAGAATGAGATAATTTAATCAATGATAGGTATTGTGTTTTGGTCTGTAGAATTATTAAGTTACAAATTAAGAAGCTATTGGCCAGAAATAGTAAATTTATTCCTTGCACTTATAATGCACTTGTAATATACTGAGTGTTCGGCCACCCCTGGGAAAAAATTTAATGGGAAATTCTAGAGGCCAAAATAAGACGAAAATCAAGAATACTAATTTGTTGATGGAGATTTCGATAAAAAGTTATTAACGTTTAAAGTTCCGCCCGTACTGAATTTTTTTCTAGAAAGTGGGTAGGATTTCGGGGGTATGTGTATTTACCAAAAATGCTTGTAATTGACACCTGCATCTAAAAATAATTTTTCCAGAACGATTTGAAATTTTTTAATTTTGTCGAAAAATTTGTCATTCTACTCCAATTTTTTTCTCGAAACTGGTTAGGAATTCGAGGGTATGTATATTCACCAAAAATGATTGTAATTGACCCTCCTAGCCAAAACTAATTTTTTTAGAACTAAATTTAAAATTTTTTTTTTCGCCGAAAAATTTAGGCACCTACCCCCTGTCGATTTTTCTTAAAAATTCGTTTTTGATTTTTAGAAATTTTATTTGACGTCCTACAGAAAAGTTGTGTAATATTTTTTTGTAGGTACCCATGGGCTCTACTTCAAAAAAAAGTTTCACTCAAATATATTCACTGTTGTAGAAGTTATGGCTGTTTGAAAATTGGACCATTTTTATGTGGTTTTTCTTATTTTTCGGAGTCAAGGAACAACTTTTCGAATATTTTTGTAATTTCCACATATTCTCCATTAAAATACGCGTTGTTTGCTTTTTTAAACATTGAAATCGTCCAATCCGTTCAGGAGTTATGTCATTTTAAAGATTCGCATGAAAGGGCTGACATTTCTGGCCAGAAATTATATTTTCGGTAAGGAATTTTTTTTTCGAAAGTGCGTAGGATTTCGGGGGTATGTCTATTCACCAAAAATGATTGTAATTGATACTTGCATCTAAAAATAATTTTTTTAGAACGATTTGAAAAATTTTTTTTTCTGCCAAAAAATTTCAACACCTATCCGATTTTTTTTCTCGAAAGTGGGTAGGATTTCAGGGATATGTCTATTCACCAAAAATGCTTATAATTGACCCCTGCAACCAAAAATAATTTTTCCAGAACGATTTGAAATTTTTGAATTTAATTCTTAATAACTTTTTAACGAAGCCTCCATCAATAAATTGGTATCCTTGATTTTCGTCTTATTTTGACCTCTAGAATCTCCCATTAAAATTTTTCCCAGGGGTGGCCGAACACCCTGTATATAGAATAACTTCAAAAGTTTCTTACTCTTGATTCGATCGCACGTATGATTAGTCCTTGATACATACTACTTAGAAATATGGTCTGCCTGGCTAGAAACGTATTCGTACTATTTATTTTTCCTCTGGGCACCTATTGTAACTTTTCTTTTATCTCAAAATAATAATTATATCTGTAAATACTTAGTAATCTCAATTCATCGTGAAACTATACACAGTGTACTATAAATTTAGGATTTTCTTGTCATTTATAGGTTTCTAACAACCCAGACAGCAAGATCACTCTGCAACAACTAATTTAGAAATTAAATTACAATTGTTGAGGCCTAGTATAACACGCATAACGCATTTATTTAGTATTATATTAACTGCATCGATCGGGGTTTCCTCTTCACAGAACACAAACAGAAATTTTTCGTACAGAAATACGAAGTTACGGTATCGAGTAAACGGATCAATTATTTGATCACGACCGTGTATTATTATCAATAAATTCCGAACAGTTCCAAGTATATCGACGCGTGATCGAACGACCGAACCTAGAAAACTTACGACTCGTTGCCCTAAACGACGCTCGACCCTCGCGCAGGGGGGAAAATGTTACGAGTCAATAAATCGGAAACTTTATTTCTACTTAAACGTTACCCGCGTTCCGTACACCGTTAGAACAATTTCCTTTAACCTGTCACTGGAAAACATTATATGGGGCTGACCGTACGAGTATTAACGGGTGACTTCCGACGTTTCATCGTCCGTGTTAGCCATCGGTTGGCGCCCAGCGATCATCGCAGGCACTCGACCGTGGCTGACGGACAATGAACGAAACTGATATCGCCTCGGATTGTAACCGCGAATTCTCCATTTCCCCCAAGGCGGCGTCGGAATTTTTATTCCCGCTCTCGCCGGGCGGCCGTATAAAAGAGCAAAGGGGTGGGCGAAACTAGCCCTCCTTTACGGCTCGTAAACTTTCCAGGTCCTCGTGCATTACCGTGGCTGCAGCCATCATAACTTTTCTCCCTTTTGTTCCCGTGTATGCTCCACTATAAAATACCTAAACGCTCCGCCTAAGTCGTGCCCCCTACCGTACTTCCGCGACGAGCAACGACCCCCCCACCCACGTGCCCTGAACACCTGGAGATGTCGCGCGAATCCTTCCACGACATCCTCCTCGTCCTAGGGATCACGATTTGTCGCGGCAGATTCCCCTCGACCCGGGTATCTTCCGGTCCGTTATCGCATTCATATCCGTAGCTTTCTTTGGATGGTTGTATTCGTGTCGAGATTCTTCGGAATAAAACTGGGGACTGGAAAATTTCTTCTTCTTTGGCCCATTAAAACATCGACTGGCAGACCAAACACGAAACTTTGTTTTTGGGCAATTGGAAATTTTTATTTGCATAAAATTCATTGAAAATAGTTTGGACCTCTTTAATGAAATAATCGCTTTCTCAAATTGCGAGAGTACAATTGTGAAATGCTTGTATTTTAAAGATAACCTAACACGAAACTTTGTTTTTGGACAATTGGAAATTTTTATTTGCGTAAAATTTATTGAAAATAGTTTGGACCTCTTTAATGGAATAATTGCTTTCTCAAATTGCGAGAGTACAATTGTAAATTTTTATTTGCGTAAAATTCATTGAAAATAGTTTGGCCCTTTTTGATGGAATAATTGCTTTCTCAAATTACGAGAGTACAATTGTGAAATGCTTGTATTTTACAGATAACCTGACACGAAACTTTGTTTTTGGACAATTGTAAATTTTTATTTGCGTAAAATTCATTGAAAATAGTTCGGCCCTTTTTGATGGAATAATTGCTTTCTCAAATTGCGAGAATACAATTGTAAAATGCTTGTATCTCAAAGATAACTGTGGATAACGAAGGTTGGCTCGAAAAGCCTTTCCTACTTAATCTTTATCATGGCGGTTCGCGGCTCGGCCTTTTTACGGTTAAGCAGGCGGATGGAGGCTCCAAAGGATTTAGAACGTTTTAATACCGTACGTTCGGCAAATATTAGGAGGGCAAGCGCGAATAAAGCACCGGGACTTTAATTTAAGAGAACGTGACTATGGAATTTTTTACGCCGATTCGCCCGAGAAGGTAAAAAATTGTATTTTGAAAAGCTTCCCAGGGCCCGGTGCGCGCCACGTTTTATTGAAACTTTTTATTACCCGGGTGGTTGTTTGTTTTATGGTAATTTCGAGGACGTAATAATTTTTTCATTTTCGTTTCGTCTCGCGTGTGACAGCGCACTCGAAAGTAACTCGATGTCTGTCCGATCTTCGTCAACGAATAATTATACATTCTTAATTATCTCAACGTCCAGGACTTTTTAGTTTTTCCATCCGTGAATTAAATCGTCGACATTGCGAGTCTAGCGAAGACGACGAGGAAAGATTTTCCACGAACACGAGAATTTACGCGTTCGTTTGATATTTCGAACGCGTTGAACACCGAGACCCGCCCCCGCGTGGGAATAAAATTGCAGTCATTTAACGTTTCCATCCGTTCGCGCGAATACCGGGGCGAGAAGCCTCCCAGTAGTCGACGACATTCAGGACTAACTAGGTTGACCACGTCGCGAAACTTTGCTTTTTCTTTTCCCTCCGTCCATGGAAATTCCGACACTCTTTCCCTTGCGGTTCTCGTTTCCCCTCCACCGTACATGTTCGTATCGGATTTACACAACCAGAGAGACCGCCAATGGAGGCTTCTTTCAGCCGAGTTTCAAAGAAGCTCTCAAAGGAACTCCCCGTGCTTTTGACGGTTTCGAAGTTTCTACCCTACGGACCGGGAGAGAAGAGAGACTGTTCCGTGAAGAGTTAGCCGGAGAGCCGCTACGAAAGAAAGAATGTCTCGCGCCTGTACGATCCGAACAGTGTAAAGTGTCTCAACTAGGATAGTACGTTTCGAAAATCGTTAATCCTTTCGAACGATGTTCGTCTGGATCTGAAATTTTAAAAAGAACTAAACACCTTACTATCTCGAAAACTACGATATTTATTTCAGCGTGAAAATATATTTTTGAAATCCCCTTCGTCTTTTTAGTGATTTTAATACTGGAGCTACCAAAGCAGTTAAAATGGCCCACTCGTAATTTCTAATAAAAATTGATACAATTTTACTGTGGTTTTCTGTAAAAAATTTCATTATACATTTCTTCGCGTATCTATCGTTTTAATTTCTTCGGTACTAGTAAATACACAATAATTGTCGGTAGTTCTAGTAATAAGTTAGACTGTAAACTTAACACTAGAGCTACCAAAGCAGTTAAAATGGCCCACTCGTAATTTCTAATAAAAATTGATACAATTTTACTGTGGTTTTCTGTAAGAAATTTCATTATACATTTCTTCGGTACAAGTAAATACACAATAATTGTCAGTGGTTCTAGTGTTGAGTTAGACTGCAGACCAAATAAATAGCGAGTATAGATTCGAAAAATTTCGTTATGGGTGAGATATTAATTTTAGAAACGCGTTTTTCGAGTTTCGATCGCGCATGTATTTTGGAGAGACGCGAAATCGTGTTTCAGGACGAACATCGCTGGGTCCGCTGCTCCGCGACGAGAATACCAACGGTAACCTAACAGACGGCGACGACGAGCTGCTGGAATCGTTAGTGAAAACGGCGACGAAGACACCGGCGACGAGGACGACGCCCAGAGAGCGCAAGAGGACCAGACACGCCGATCGTAAGTCTTGTAAGTGTGATCCCCGCACCCTGCACTTGGCTTCCTCTCTTCCTCGCTGATCGATCTGTCCATTCTCCGGGGAGGATCGATCGTTCGATCGGACCCATGTCAAAGGAACTCCACCGTCTTTCAGCGACATATTTATGGACCGACTTTTTCGAGGACTCGACTACTCGTGGTGTTGTATGCTTCGCCCACGAAAAAGAAACGATTGTTCTTTATATTTAATATTATTCGATACTTGAAACAAAGTGCTCCTATCATTGTATATAAATCGTTTCGATCTTGATGACCTTCTTTAGAATCCCAATGTTTCGAGTATATTACAAAAATTAAAATTAAAATTAAAAATTAAATTCTTATTATTTTTCGCCCGTTTTTAAATTCATTACGATCTATTATGCATGACAGAAATTTCAAAGTATGGAGTTTACGTTATAATCGTATCATAAGAATATCACGGGAATTTTTCATTGTTTCGAATTTCTCTTCACTGGACCTTTCGAGGAACGACACGCTCTATTACCACGAACAAAAAATCGCATAAAAATTAATTAAAAAATATCCAGACGCGTAGCCGTGTTCCCTTCGTGGATAGAAATGCTTACACATTTTCATTTTCATCCTTGGGGGAAAATCTCGCCGTTAAAGCTGCTCCTTCGACCGTGCTTGTGCGTCGGAACGATTTTATATCGCGTAATTATCATCGGTTTCCTTCGGTCGTTTCAGTGATTTATTTTCCGGAGGCGTTTTCCCGGTTCGACGTGCCCGTAACGCTGCGTTATAGAAATCTTGGGAATTTCGATTCGGGTTAAAATTAATTTATAAATGAACGCCCCGCGCCCTGGAGACCACGCGTCGCGTCGCGCAATTCCCACTGATTACTCGAAGAAAATTGTACCTTGCAATTAGTTGGAAACGTTGTCTGAAACAGGAGTTTACGTTTCCGTGGAAAAACAGACTCGATTGCGTTTCGTTCTTTTTTTCGTGCCAGGCATATCGTATCGCGTTTGTAAACGTTGGACGGGGTATATTGATCTTTTGGCTGCAGCGGAGCGAATTATTTTAATAAAATGTTTTTTTACGCGTAAAAAGTCGACGCGGATACAAAATGTTCCACTGCGAAATTCGAACGTACACGCTTATACTTTTACTCGTTCATGAACTTCGATTGACCGAATTTAAAAAATATTGCAAGCGTTCTTAAGAAGATCCAACGCATGCAATTAAATTATTTAAGAGTTTTAAAGTGGAACGTAGAAAAATACGTAATTACCACTGGGGACCATATTTCATTATTTAGAGACTATCTTTCTTCTATAGCGAGTTGTTTGAACACGTTGACTGCCAGTCTAAAATTCTAAAATTGTTTACGAGACCAAAACTTTGATTTTACGCTATTGTAAACTACACAACTTAAAATTTGTCGTAGTAGTTACATTTGTAATCCCATTAAAATTTACGAAGCTTATTAAAATTGATTTTCTTTAACGTTTCAACTTGAGAATTAATTGTTTTAGTTCCACTGTTGAAAGTTCTGTCATCCATATAGGGGTCACATGGCAGTCAAAGTGTTAAACAGGAAGGATATATAATCCTTTCTATATACTATAAAGTTTCTCAAACGAAGGTGGCACTTTGTGTGAAATTAAGAACTCGAAACAAACTTGGTTCCTCGCATTCCATTGCAATTTTGTCCGCGAAATATTCTATACGACTGCAAGTGGGAACCTCGAGCGAATTCGTGTTCTCGCTCGAAACATTCGGTCCATAAATAGAGGGTCGTGACATGCAGATCGATAAGTGGAAGTTTGGAGCCAAAATTCTGAACGCCAGTGATCGAGGACAACGAGCAGAGCGCCGTTTCCTCGGTCGTCGTTGAACTTTTCTCAAGCACCTTATTAGCACCGATCTTCCTCCATCTTTCCTTTAAAACTCGCGGATGTACGTGCTTCGTCGTCCGTGCAGAATCGATTATCGGCGAGAACGGACAATAAATTAATACGAAAGCAGAGGTAAACGGGAGGCATACTTTCTTAAGGGGTTGATGTGAAAAATTGCAACGTTCCCGCCGGTGTAAATAAATAAGTTGACCCGGGAACGTCAAAGTTTCGCGTCTATGCGTCATGTAGGTCGCGCTGCTTTTAGAATTCGTTTTTTTTCCCAGGCAACATCCGCGGTACCGAGTTTTTTTTTAAACAGCCTTTTCACGAAAAAGAAGGAGCCCCGCACAGTTTAGCGAAAGTGACATTTGCATTTTATATTGCTCCCCATTCATTTTTCGAACGGACGGTTTTCAGACCCGCGGTTTCCGTCGCCAAACGCATCAGCGTCTGAAAGATACGTCGGATTTTGTCGTTGCGAATTGAAAGCATTTCGTCGCGGAACGTTCAAGGAATATACGCCTCGAATTGCAAACTTTTCAATAGACATTCAGTACGGAAAACGGGTAGAAAATAGGTATTGAGAAAAACGGTTCGACGTTGGATGTCCATTTCCTGATATCTAGGGAGAAACTTGAAGCAAATTTTTGTTTAAATACTCTGTTTACTTTGCGTTTCTCATCAACTTTACGAAGAAAGGCTGATGCATACGCACTTGCTATGTTAGCATTGAATAACGTTTAAATTATATATTATCATTTTTTTTATGTGTGGGAAGATGTTTTCGAAAAAGTTGTTTTTGATCATTTTTGTGGTACGTGGTTGAGTACGATTTGACTAACATGTCTGATCATTCATTGATATTTCTACTTGTGGAGATTCCAACATCGATCTTATTGGTTTCTTATTAGTTGAATACAGTAGTAAGATCAATGCTTACAAACGTCCTGCACAAATATAAATAACAACAGACGAACACATTAGACAATTCGTACTTAAAAAGTATTATTTTATATTTCCAGTTCATTTCCTCCACGAGAAAATTTGTGTTCAGAATCGTTGAATGTCTCTTTTCGTTTCTAAATTTACATAAAAACCATGTTATATTACACTTCACAGATTTTCGAACGTGAAAGACTTTGACAACCAATTTTAATTCTTAAATTCGAAACCTCGATGCCAGAAAAGAAGGAAGTTTACCTTTAAATATTGTTTGGACAACGTTACTGTTCGTAGAATTTTATTGTAAAAATAGTCTATCGTTAATGCAAGAGGCTGGCGAGTAATTTTAATCCGGAATATCGACGATGGTAAGAAAAAAGGAATACGTGTTGCTCCGTTCTGCTTACTTCACAAATATGCGCGGCTCCATCGAAATCGGCTTTGCTCGTATATCGGATACGTCTTCGAGAATTACATCGTTCCTTGCGAATTTCCGTCCGCGACTGTCGGCAAAACTTTTTGCCTCGTCGATCTTCGCGTGTGCACGTAATCCCTGGATGCAGGAGCTCGAATCTGTTCGTAATCTGCTGGTCGAGTGCGACCAACCGCGTTCTGTCTCGCGATATTTATGACGAGCTCGTTCGACGAGCAACTAAACGAATCGACGCTCTCTGATCTAATTCTCTTTTCTTTCGAGTCTTTAATTTTTAATCGTCTCTCTATTGGACTACCGAAGAAGGCACTTAATATTTACCAAATGAAATCCTATCTCATCGCATGAAATAAATTATTTCATCGAAGCTTTCAAAATTAGAAATTAGCTTCGTCCAATTTCCTCACTTTTACTTTGCCTTATTTTTTTGCTGCGTCTACTTTGTATATCTGGTATCTGAATATTTCATATATTTTTTTAACAAAATAGATATTAATAAATTGACGACTCAAACCCCCATTCGTACTTTTACGTGGGCCATATTGTTTCAAAGTTACTCTGCGTCGTCCTTTCCTCTTGCACTTAGCAGCATTATGACGTCCATCTTACTTTTATGTTAGACGTATAAGTTTAGGGTTATGTTGTGAAACAGCTGTTTCTAAACCTCTACCATACGCCGTGGTATGCTCAGCGTGTACTTTGCGTTTTTCTGTTTTCATTTGTTTTCTTTTTCGTTGCGGTAAAAATAAATGAAATTAAACCAGACAAATATTTCAAATCTAAGAAATACCATTAACGTATAGTACACCTTTCAACGAACGTGTATTATGCATTAGAATAATCTGATCGTACATTCAGAAATTTTGTCAAGATTGTAAAGCATTGTACATAAAAATATTTCGGTGTTTCTTGTATTTTGAACCTTCGAATTTTCGATTGCTTCTGTGGCGTCTAGCAATGACTGTTATAGGTATCTTCGATTTTAATGTGCTTTTGCAGAATGATAGAGTGAAATATTAGGTGTAGATTCTCAATATTTTTGAAGATATAAATAATTCAAGTGGATCAGTTATAAGTTCTCTATAACCCCATCGACTATTCACAGTGTATTTGACGTTGCAATACTATGAATCGTCAATACAGATGATTCATTGCAGTACATGAGCAATTCTCCTAATTGTCACAGTATTGTATCAATAAACTGTCATTCGGTACATATTTTCTTCCACCAAAAAAATACACAAAAACTTACGAACTGAATTGATATTAAATTTAACGAGACACCCTGTGAATAGTCGATGGAGTTATACAGAACTTTTAATCGTCTCACTTTAAATATTTATACCTTAACCCCTTAACGTTCATGCCCGAGTTTAACTGCTTTGAAAAACGATATTTGATTAATCTAACGGTTTAAGGAATGATAATATTTGTTTTCCTTCAAATTATACGTTGTAATTAACAAAAACCGCATTTTTAGAAACAAATCCAATAAAGAAAACTGATCGTTCTTGGTTAACCCGAAAAATATGAGCGTTAAGGGGTTAAAAAGTGTCGAGTATCCGCACCTAACATTTTACACACCCCAAAAGGGATCACTCTACTATCATTCGTGCCCCTCCCTTGTAAATGTCTCGCGTAATCGTACCCCTAAAGAAAGTATAATGCGCAGGAAACGTGGGAAATAAAGTAAACGGTATAACGAACGCAGAGGATAGGGGATGATTACCCGGAAGGCGAGGAATCGATCGACGTCGAGGGAAAATAACAATTGTCGTTGTGTTGGCATGCGTACAAGTAATTCGGAAGACGTGCTTTACACCCGGTGTAACCTCTATCCCGGTTTTCCCATTCCCCCCTCATTTCCTCCTCTTTGTCCCGAATTATTCAGTTTGAGGTGGCGTGGCGAGGGGTGTGGTGATGGTTTCACTATACACACACGTATATACGAACGCAAACGCGTGCCCGTGCACACGTATAAAACGGTGGCGGTTGCTAATGGGGTGGCCTAGCGTTCTTCCCTTCCTCTTTTTTTCTGTCTGACAGTGAAGCGATCGCGTACCCGGGAGAACAACACCACGCCGGAAGGGTACCAACCCTGAAGGGCTACCGATCGTGACCGACGCGATGAAGGTTCGCTGGTTTGTCGATTAAACCGAACTTTTCCTTTTGCTTTGCCCCCTCTGCGCTCTTCTCTTGCGTTTTAGCCGCGTCTTGCGCCGGAATGTGCGATCCTTGCTTGCTTCTTTCCGTTCTCTGGCATGCTTTAACGTGTGTCTCTTCTCAGGGTGCATTTTGGCCAACTGAATGCTCGCCATTCTCGAACTCCGTGCTCGATCGAAGTTGATTTTACATATTTAGAATGTTCGTTCCGAACACGACGAACGTACGAGTTTATATTATTATATATGGTGTTTGGCCACTTCAGGGAAAAATCTGAACGGGAGATTCTAGAGGCCGAAATAAGACGAAAATCAAGAGCACCAAATTGTTGATTGAGGCTTCGTTAAAAAGTTATTAACGTTCAAAGTTCCATACCGACCGGAAAATTTTTCGGCGAAATTGAACAATTTCAGATCGTTTTAAAAAAATTATTTTTAGTTGCGGGGCTCAAGTACAATTGTTTTTGGTCAATAGACATACCCTCGAAATTCTAACCACTTTCGAGAAAAAAATTCCTTACCGAAAATGTAATGTCTGACCATACCATTGATATGTTTCCCTGAAATTTCAAGCATATCTTTAAAACGTCATAACTTCTGAACGGATTGGACGATTTTAATGTTCAAAAAGCCAAACGCCGCGTATTTTAGTGGAGAATATGTACAAATCACAAAAATATTCGAAAAGTTGGTCCTTGACCCCGTAAAGTGAGGAAAACCCCATAAAAGTGGTCCAATTTTCAAACAGCCATAACTCCTACAATTGTGAATATATTTCAATGAAACTTTTTTCTGAAGTAGAGCTCATAGGTACCTACAAAAAAGTATTAGACAACTTTTCTGTAGAACGTCAAACAAAATTACTAAAAATGAAAAACGAATTATTAAGAAAAATCGACAGGTGTGCCTAAATTTTTCGGCAAAATTGAAAAGTTACAAATCATTTTGGAAAAATTATTCTCGATTACAGGGGTCAATTACAATCATTTTTAATCATTAGACATACCGTCGAAATCCTACGCATTTTCGAGAAAAAAATTCGTGTAGGTGGACAAATTTCATTAATACTTTTTCACAATAATTTTCTTAATAACTTTTTAACGAAGCCTCAATCAACAAATTGGTATTCTTGATTTTCGTCTTATTTCGGTCTCTAGAATCTCTCATTCAAATTTTTTCCAGGGTTGACCGAACAATCTGTATAATAAGATTGTGGAATAAGAGTTTGAAATAAAAATTTAGAAACGATCATTTTATTCGTACGGTACGATACACTTTGAAATCCATCGTCTTGCTTTTAGAGTCGAAACACTGAATCCGATCCCACGCTTTCATTTCGCAAGTTTATTCGTCTTGGAGAGGAATGGATAAAGGCAAACGCATTTACCTTACGCGGGCTACTGCTAAAATGAAAACAGTCTTCTCATTAGAACTGGCTCTAGGACTGTTCAATTCATTCGAAATTGCACAAACGACGAACAAAGGGAAGCAAAATCGATATAATATAAATTTAAACGTATACATCAACGAATGAAACGAGCTATTAATTACGAAATAAATAAAGTTGTGGTAAAAATATCTAACGAAAATCTTTGACGAAATATCAACTCTCGTGGCATTTAATTATTTTAAAAGATTTTACTTTAACATCTCAAACGTGTATTGTTGATTCTAGTAAAAATTCCGAGGATCTACCATTTTAACAAATACAATTATTCGAAAGAATAATTCGATGTATTTTTAAATATTTAGATATACACAAAGTTCCGTGCTTCAACACCGACCGCCATTGAAAAATGTAAACGATTTACATAAACGGGCGTCCGAGGTTGTTGCTTTTAATTTACGAAAACATCCCCGTAGGAGCGTAATAAATTCTCATCCGAGTGTCCTTTTTTCCTTTGTTTTTTTTTCTTGAACGTGTTAAATGATCGCATGCACGTTCCACACGCATTTAAATAAAGGGAAAGTGATAAATTGATGGAATCTTGCATTATTCAGGCAGCACGCTTGACAAACACTACTTCTCGTGTAGCGGATTTGCATAGGCGGTAAACGATTTTAAAATCATTAACTTACGACGATTCGTTCGGGAAATGCAAAATTACAAGACTGTAAATACTTAAAACGACTCGATAAATAATAGATATGTAAAATAATAGAGATCTATAATTTATGAGAAGTAAAAGATTATTGTATAATTATACGCGTTGCTTGGACGTCGAAAATTGTTTTCCTCGGTGTGCATAATCGATGGTTTCGAGATTTACATAGTATTAAGATTTTTCAAATCAAATTTTAGAGAACAAATTAAACACAGGACGAAATTAGGAAACAACGAGTGTATGTGTGTATTTTGTTTTAATAATGCATGTATGTTTCTGAAAAGAAAAATTATCGAACGAACGAAAATTGCAAAAAATAATACGTGCAATTTGTTCACGTAAAAATATATCACCGGGGAATTGCCTGCTGGTTTGCGATGCAACGTTCGTAATTAAGTACGTTACACTTTCCGTTGAATCTCCGTGGGATGCAGGTCGAAATTATCGGGCAGAAAAAGTGTGTCACCGTGGACGATTCGTTCGGAACGTGGGTTAATACGATAACGGGACGTCGTAAATTTATTACGGAATATTAGCCACCGGCCATATTTATTCGCAATTATTTTTCGTTTAATTGCTCGTCCGTCGGGGATTACAAACCGCCATAAATTCACGGAGGCGCCCGGGCGTCTGACACGTGGAAATATCAATGAATTTCAACGCGACAAGCGGGTCAAGAATTTATACGCGTATCTTCAACTTAGAGAAGGCCTCCGGATCTACTTACTCGAGTTACGTAACGTCTAACGGGGACTCACTTAAGCGCTTCCATTTTGTAGACGTGCTCCGCATCGATCCGACGAGCTCGCTGTTTCGTCGACGAAATAATTGATGGGCCACGCCTTGGTCCTCGCGAAATGATTTATCCATTAACCGATCGATAATCGTCTGAGCGTTTCAGCGACCGTCCGCTTTATGATTTTCCATTCGACTGTACTTGACATGCGCGCGAAGAGTAATCGTATCGATGACATTTCTATGCTTGTTCTCGATCGATGCGATTTTACTAGATTCTTCAAGTTTGCTCTATATTGCGATATATCTGGATTTTAATTTTGTTTGCTCGACTTGGAATAATTTTTTTTTACAATAATGATAACAGTTGTTCGATTTCATCAAATAAACACTAAATCATTGACGTAGTTTAGCTTTATCAAGTTTGGGCCATCTTTGATTAAATAAATAACATTTAACAATAAAGATTGGTGAAAACGAAGGTCGAAAGAAAATTAAAGAAATTCTCTTGTGGACCATCATCGAGTGTTTTGAAAAATTACAGTAGCAGTAAATAATAATATATCATTATAATCTTTAACAGAGGAAGTATTAGGAGATGTCACAAATCGAATTTAAAATTGTATGTTGGACGAATGAATTTAGAGAAATTAGAAACAGATCGAAGAAATCATTGCAACCGAAATTATGGTAATGCGGTCCCATTAGGTTTGCATAATACATCGCGATACGAAAGGAGCGACTTATTTGTAGACGAGAAAATTGTTCCACACGGTAGCTCGATCGTATTACGTATTGAAATCATCGATGAACGGAGTTATTTGAAGTAAACAGGATCTAATATTATCAGTACTCGAACCACTGGAAACCATCTTACGTAACAGTTCACGCTCGCGTGTGTATTTCTGTAGTATTACAGTAATGGATGTCGATTCTACTTCCTAATCATCTCACAAAATAATTTTCGTTATGCATTACGTAATAGATCTCGTGCACGAACCTGAGAGAACATTGCTCTTTACGGAGGATTTGTGGCGCAACGAAACAGCGAATCGTTTCAAAATTATATGATCCTTGTGAAAATAATACTCTGAGGATATGTAATAAATTAATTTGAATATTCGGAATTACTTTCGAAAATTACGAAAGTGAGGAGCTTTAGTAAGTAGGACTAAGAGGAAAGTGCTTTCATCATTTTCAGATGAATATTTTCACGATTTATCTTTTACCAAAATTGCTGATTTATTCATACTAACCTTGCTACATAGACTGCAATAACCTCACACGTTACGCGTCAAGTTAATCTAGCGTGACTGGAAAGCGTGAAATATTCACGTAGCGAGATTGATTCATTTTTGCTCGTTTCAGGGAAAACCATTTTTCAAAACATAAACAAGACTTGCACCGTGATTCCATAAAACAGGAAGCGGGGGATAATTTTGTTACAAACTCGTATTAATCGACCGTCAACATCGATTCTCATCCACTTGATCTCCGCGTTCGAGAATTTGCGCTGCAAACTCGGCTCGAAATTGCAAACCAGAAATAAGGTTTTATCAACAATAAAAGATATATTTATATTTTCCAACGACCTTTCGAAAATTTAACCATTTCAGGCAATAATTGTTCTCTTGTTAATATTGCTATCGAAACAGGAAACACTCGTCTATAAATTCTGTTTTAAAATTGAATAACATTATGAGACGTATTCATTCTGATATGTCAAAAGTAAATTGAATTTTCTAAAAAATGATTTTCAATTAAATGTGACTCTCGGTAAAAGCAACCTTATAATTATCTCTTCAAGGTACTCATTTAGTTTCACTCGAGTACCCTTTCCATAATTTTAATAAACTCATAGATACTATTTCGCTTTATATAAATCATTTGTCAAATACTCAATTTCACGAGGAAACATCAACAAATCGAAAATAACTTCGTTGATAGGCTTCCATTGCATCGCAACGAATCTCGTACGCACACGGAAGCATCTGGCATTAAGTAAGAAGCGGTAAACTTTAATGATCCGTTCGAACGATTCGTTCGATTTCATTAAACAGATTCAAGCATATTCGCGGAACGCGTAAAACATCGAAACACGACTTCGAGCGTCGCTTTCACCGTCGCTTACGCGAGATCAAATCGAATTACACACACACACACACAGCATGTACAGATTCATACACCGATGCACATCGAAAGACGCATCGAGCGAGTAATTTCGTTCGGTATCGATCTCCTTTCTTGTCGCAGTAAATATTTGCTAAGTAGCTCCGACGGAATTTATCCGCGAACCGATACACGATAAACACGGAACGACGGGCGTCTCGTTAATAACGTGATCACGGGGCGTCGTCGTGGACGATCAGTCACGTCGCGACGCGTGCGACGCCCGCGTCACGGCAAATAAATCGGACCACGGAAGGTCGTGTTTGCCTAGGCAGTCGAAGCGCGAGCGATTTACCCGGGCAACATTAAATTGGAAGTCAACGAGCCGCGAAAATCGGACAATTCAAACGACAGGGGCGATCCCGGATAACGAAAAGAATGAACCCCCAAACGTTGATGCCGCGCGAATGCCTCTCGAACATCTGTTTACTGCAGTTTGGGATTATTCGAACGTTCATGCTTCTTCAAAAATAAATCTACGTGCACGAATATGTCGGTTCGATTCGCGTAATTACGTTTTCGAGATGCAATCGAAATGCACGTATCTATTCTTTTGAAAATATTAGTTTATTTTATAATTGATTATTATACGAATTCCGCGATAGCCAAAATTGGAAAGTGGTAACAAACGCGTCCAGAGTTCGGAATATCGTAGTACAACTCGCCTAATTAACGCGTTTCATCTACATCTTTGTCCTACGGTTTGTTTTCAAACTAATTATTCGGGAAATTAATCAGCAGGAGGTCTCATAGAAACTGTTGCTATGCTCTCGCACATAGTAGTGCACGAAAGTTTAATTTCTACAATAATTAGAAATTGCCGTGTACGTATTAGATAGTTCACTGTATAAAACAGAGGATACCTTTATCTAATTATTAAACTCTTCAGAGACGAATCGTTTTCTTCGAAACAAACACAAATTTAATCCGAAATTAATTCACGCGATCTATCAGCCTTGCAACGATGTTGCTGTGCTAAATCATCGGTTAATTGTTTTCACATCATGATACACAAAATAATAAAATGAGAGATATCCAGAAAGAGTTACTGCAGTTAATACGTCCTTCGAAGAGTTTCGAAATATTTTTAATCGATGAGTTATTCCAACCAAAAGAAAGAACGTAATTAGCTTAATCCCAGTTTCACAGTGCAAGAAATTAGATTGCAAGTAGGAATGCCGGGTATCGAAGGGGCGTAATATCATTATCCGTAAGCAACCGCACTGAAAACAGGTTCTCAGTAGTATTCCGCGTTATCGATCCCGTGTTTACAGCCGATAATGAACCCCTAATTATCGAGAAACAATGCACGCGTACTGTTTCCTGTTCGGTAATGACCTGGATAAATTCGGTTTTAATAATTCGATCGGATTCGCGGCGATAGCTGATCCGAATCTCCCGCTTCCTCGATCGTCGTTTCGCGATTCTCTGTGCCTCTGTTCCATTTGTCTGCGCGTTATTCTACATTCCATCCGATCCGTGGTCGTTGGACGCAGTTGATCGAATCACGATGTTTTCATGTCGTTCGTGACCCCGTGTTTTGAAAGCAAAGCATCGAAAACAACACCGTGGCTGATAAATGAAATTTACCAATTAATCGATCTCGTCGATAGATCTCCCAAAGTTTTACTTTTACCGAAGTTTTCGTGAAACGTTTCGAAATACGTCATCGTTTCCGACAGTCGATGGTTTCGTTCGTTATTTTGCGTCTGGGCGATGGGAAACTTTTCAAATTAGCGGTCCCCGGGAATATTTTATTGGTTTCTCGTTAAATAAACGTTATAATTGGCCGATGGCAAATTTGCCAAGTTTTCAGGACACCCCGTTCAGCGTGGGATACAGATATAGGTCGTCAAATAGAAGTTCATGACATTTAATTTAAATTAATCAGACCGCGGTGAAATGAGATTCCTTCGATGAACGAAATCGAGATTAAATTTGCGTCGAGGGATTCAGAAATATTAAATAGCAAGGAGACACTCGGTATCAGGTTTTAAAATAGATTCGTTTCGACCTTATGTTCGTTCTTAATAAAATCAAATCGTGAATTCGATATTGATATTCCACTTTCAGTGACAGCCAATCGTTTCGCAAAATGTCCACGGAATTTTGGAAAATTAATCCGCGCTGATGAACCAGCGATATGTTGCCTGACGAGTAATTAAGTAATATAATTAAATAATTTCTACGAGTTCGATCGCACAAACGATGGATTAAACGCGTTTCCTAAAAGCGACCGCTCCGCGAAACGGTGAGCTGCCAAACATAATGCGAAATATTTTCCACGGCAAACAAAAGGACCGCCGAAAACGGTATTTCGATAATAACGATGATCAGCTTTGCGCTTCAAAATTATTCGATTCAAAGGCTGCGGACACACGCGATAATTTTCCAAATTCATTAACCACCATTCAGAGTTCTAAATACAGGTGCAAGCGTTTCATTTATTATGTTATACAAACGCAGCGGCGTTGATGACAGACGAAATTCTCATTAACGCGACCAAACAATTTGCGCTTGATGGGTCATTGTCTTTTGGAACGTCTACTACTGGCACGTTTACTGGTTTCGATAAGATATTTAATCCCCGAACAAGAGTCGATGAGACAGTAGCTAATAATAAATAATTTTTGATCGAATAAAACTCGATTGACATTTCAAGACCGTTGTCCCCTTCTTTTTAAATTCGTTCGTTAAAATAAATATTCTGTTCGAAAGAAATTATTTTAATTAATCGAAATAAAAAGACGAGATTGTCAGAACGAATACAGGTAACTTTGTCATATTGGAAGAATCGATTAAAATATAATTCGGATCGCGGAGGTTTGGTACGGATTCTGTAAGTAGTTGAGCGTAAAGCAAAGCCTGGAACGTTCGTTTCGAGCTTTGCAAAACATCCATTACCGGTCGTTCGTCTCTGATGAAACCTACGAGCAACGCGAGTTATTTGAGAACACACAACGAAGCGAGGGAAACAAAAAAAAAAAAAGTACAGCTTGATTCAGCGGCAGGCAGCTGAAACTGGAGTTGCAGCAAATTCTCTGCGAATAATTAAGCGAGTATTATGTTACAGGTGCGACTGTTTATACGCAACGTTTCTACTAGCGATCTTAACAGTGCGGCGCATTGTTACCGGATACATATAGATCCTGTTAATTACCAGCCGTTCCCAGTGCTATAAGTTTGCGTCTATTAAACAATGTATCCCGAACGAACACGGCGAGATAGGATCTCGAACAAACTGACGTACCTTAGATTAGCCGTGTAGATAACCGCAACAATAATTATGCTTAATTGTCTGTCGTTCTTTTCAACTCTATCGCATGCAAACCTGTTTTTGCATGACTACTTCCAAGTGACGTGTTTCGCTAATATATTTCCTGAACGTCGATGAACATTTCGTATTTAGAGAACTTTTAATGTTCGAAATGTTACTGTTTTTTCTAGGTACATGGGAGCCAGAGTATTGAGAGTCTGTCTAGTTTAGAGCAGACGAAATTAAACAATGTGTGTTATAACAAATAATTTACTGAAACAGCCTTGTATCTTGAACCTTATCGTTTCATCTTGCTTGGTATATTTCTTTTTGGATAGATAAAATAAAAAAATAATAACATTCTTAAATTAGAAAGTGAATAATGTAATGTCTTCATCGAGCGTTAAAGAGAGACTTTTACAAATATCGAGTTGATTTTGAGACTCGCTACGTGTGCGTGTCACATTTCAAGTAAATCGGTCCATCGATTCTCGAGATATTGCGTCAACTCGCTTGAGAAATATTATCGCGAGAGAAACGATTTTGAAGTTTCAGCGTACAATGTTTGAGTGCATAAAGTGTTCAAGCACCAAGCTTTACGACACTCAGTTTTTCAAATTTCATGACGATAAATCATGCTGTCAAGATTCGATTCTTCGAGACATGAGATTCAAGAGATTCTTCTTTTTTTGATACCTTCAAACTGTATAGATCTTTTAATATATTTCGGAATATCAAAATATTGAAACTATTCTATTACAATATATTCGATATATTAATTGGAATATCGAAATAAAGCGTATAGATTTTGAGGTACAGAATTATTGACACAGAAAATTGAAATACCCAAATATATCGGTGCACCGTTGTATTGAATTAAATTTTTAAACATCGGTTAACGTATCGTGCTACGATGAACGACGGAACAATAAAACGCTTCCCGAAATACGAAATGTTCACGTTTTCAATATTGCTTGCAACTCGTGTCGATTTATATTGTGCTTTCGTTGATTTCGTTTCGTTGTAAATATCAATTACGTGTATTGTGCAGTGCGTAGAACGCTAAAGAACGGCCTCTCGGAAGAGGAGAAGAAGCACATCGCCGCCTACATCAAGGGCTACTGACTGTGATAAAACTCGAACACCGTAAACTCGTCCACGAGAAATGAGGATAGCCAGCACGATCATCGAAGCTCTGATCGAACGTTGATGACACGGCCAGGACATCGCGATTTGACGTAGGCGCAACCCCTACGACCGTAACACGATGGAACAACCCTTCCAAGGAATCGCAGAGATACACCAAGGTTATACGTTAAAAGAATTATATATACATACACACACATATATATATACATAAATATATATTTCGATCGATCTTTCTGCACGCTGGCAGGAAGCTATAGATTTTATCAAATTCGTCGCGAGACGAAACTCGAGGCCTTTCGTTCTATTTTTCACTGTCGATACGCGCTCTGTCGTTCGTCCTTTCGAACCAAATAAATCGCCTGTCTGGTGATTAAACAAAACAATCGGGCATAGAAATTCTGTCACGATCGAAGCTACGTACAACTAGCTTCTGCTCGATCGGATCGGTTTCAGATCAGACGAACGTTCGATTAGTTTCCAAAGTAGAATATCCGATGGATTTATATCTTTTCTCGTTCCCATGAAAATATTAGGACACGACGATTCGCGAGTGGAATTTCGGTTGAATTTTCACAGAGGTATTTTCGATATTTGTGTATAGAAGATCAGCAGCTGTAAAAATTGAACGCGTATTCGATACGAGCGTACGATGGAATACAAGAAATATTTTTAAAATCGACGCAGAAACTGTATTTTCAGAGTTTAATTATTTTGTGTCTTTCGAAAAAATTCTATTTCCGTTTTTACCCAAGGTGACATTTAGCGATAGACGAACGGACGTATTTATTCTATTATAGTCGACGTCGTAGTCGCAGGAAATATACTTTGAGCGTTAAATTCCGTTCCCTGCAGTCGCGCAATATTGTTGACAGAAGATGAAAGAAAAAGGAAAAGTACGCGACGATCAGTCAGGCGACTTATTCGCCAAATCTCGTTGCAAGGCGACTTCTGGCAGCCTGTGAGCTACGTAGACGAGCTTACGGGTCAGCGTTCCGCGTCGCGACAACTTTGAAACTTATATCCTCTTCATCTTCCACGACAAAAAAGAAAACGAAAAAATAAACGAAAACAAGAGAAACTTTTTCGGATGCGTCTTCCGCGGCGACGGGTCTCGAGTAATAAATGCTCGCACGCGCGGACGGAAAGCATTTTTCAGGCGATTCCCTCTTGCATGTTGCATGAAATGAAAATTTCAATGGCGGTTCGCGGGACATCTCGAGAAAGCACGAACGACAGAGACGTAGAACGGACAAACGTGCAAACGCGTGCCTCATCGACGAATTCTTTTAACGACGATAGAGAAACCACGAACGAGATCGAGCAAACGTACATATTTTTTCGTACAACGTGAATTACAATGCAAAATGTCAGTCGAGTTCGCGATCTACGAACCATCTGTCCGACGCGTACGTAGCGAATTTCGACACCCAGACGACGAGAATTTGTAAAACGGTGTGATTCGTTCGACGGGAGGAGCAACTTAATTAACTTAACCATCACCTTATTAATCGCGTAGCGTGCCCTCGCGTACGCGAGATCATTGTAAGTTTCTGCGGTAAATGATTCTTCAAATAAAATTGCGAGCAGCAGCAGTGTATCATCATTGATTCTGTGTGTTTTTCACCCCTTCGTTTTCTATCCCGTTCCGTTTGCAGGAAGCGTTCTCGTACGATCGACGCGTCGGGTATTGGAAAATACGCGGTAATACCAGGTAAGTGTGCATTGTATGCATTCGTTCAGCTACGGAAACGAGGAATACTCGATCCCTCTAAGGCAACGGTTTCCAAACGTTTCCAAAGGCGCCAACTTTGAGAAAGAAGTCAATATCTGCGACCGAGAAGATTTAAAACGATGCAAGAAAATGTTCTTCAACCGTTCTTAACGCTAAACGAGACAACGTACTTCTAATTTTTGCATTCTATATATAGAAAGTTGTGTTTTGAAGTTTATAAGAAAGATATCTCTTTTATGTTATATTTTTTCTTAAAGCATGCATTTTAAAAATCTGTACAAAAATATTCAATGATTTTACTCTAAACGTCCATACTTAGTTAACTTGGTTAACTTTCTACAGAAAATTTTCAAACTACGTCGCAATTTTTTAATTTTCATCAAGTTGATACTGTAATTAGTTCCAGAGAAAATAATTATTTACGAAAAATGCTTAAATAAACATAATCCAGTTTTATTGGACACCGGTCGTAGAGTCAAAGTAAATATCAAAACAAATATAGAAGACAGCATAAATTATTCTGGTTGATATACTATTTTATTTTCGTTAAAATAAAAATATTCGAAATAAAAAGCAGTAGAACTGGAACTCGCAACAGCGGAAACAGAACAGAAATATCGGACATCTGGACACGGAAACTACGCCTTGAATTGCAAAATGTAAGTTTGATTTCTTTTCCTATAAAGAATTTTCTTACACGATTCTTCGGTTCTTTCCTTACTCGGAGAAAATCTGTTGAAGCTATAGAGTGAAACATAGAAATATTAGATAATTCGACGATACACCTGCTATTTAAAAAATCTTTTACTTAAAATTTTACAAATATTTCTTTCATTTTCAAGGATTCTGACAAACCGACAATCATTGCTTCTAGTTTTCTTGGAAACCTACCCGTGCCCGATTCTCCGTAATAAAAAAAAATCCTAAACGCATCGTTGGAAGTTACGAAAATAATTTAAAATTAATTTCACGCAGGAAAAAGAATTTAATGTCGTAATTGACAGAATTCTCAGACAGAAAAATCAATTCTGTTGTCTTTAGCTTTAATGCCGTAAACAACTCGTAAAGCCGTAGTAAATCTGCGAGACGCGTTCAAATTAGAGACCCGCCGACGCTTACTCGGCGGTGACGTGGGGATGGGTTCGAGCGTCGCGCGAATAAAACAAGCCGTATTATATAACAAACTGTGCACGAGACACACGATTTATTATTAACCTTCGTCCAACTTTAACGACATACAATATAATGTAGTAATAAAAACGTATCAGTTAAAAAGTGTAATAATGATAGGCGGCGATCGTGGGAAAGAAGAATCGCGTCGATGCGATCGCCGTTCATCTCCACCACGCATCCTCGAGATTGCACCTCCCTCGTGCGATCCTACTCCGGTCCTGGATACGTCTCTCGCGTGAAATTCGCGGCCTGAGAATGCCGGTGGGGGTGGGTGAGGGGGTGAGGGGGTGAGTGAAGTTTTTGGCTGCCGGTGCAAAAGGGACGTTCGAGGGGGATTCAAAGAAGGATGAAAAGGAAGAAGCTTTCGACAGAGGGACAGAACGTTTTCGCGCGTGATTCCTTTTTAGCACCGTTACGCCGATGCGCTTAATTAATGCTAACATCTATAGTCGTGTAGAAAAACCACTCTTTCTCTCCCTCCCTTTTTCTCTGTCTCACGCATATATACTTTATCGCAACATTTTCTCCTTGTCTGTTTCTATCTATATTTGTATAATTATATTACGTAGAACAGCCTCGCTTCGCGCCAGGATTTCAATCACTCGGAACAGATGCGCGCGCGTTCCTCGTTATTCGATCGTTCGGCGCGCGAATTCTTTTTTTTTTTCATCTTCCGTAAATGTACATGTTTTCCGGGACGCGTTTGGATGAAAAACTGTGTCTCTGACCGGAAACCGTGAGGGACCTCGGGAACTTCGTCGTTTCGTTTTGTTCCTTCTTCCTCTTCTTCCACTGTCGGTCCTTGCTCGGATTATCGACTTTCCCTCGCGCGAAATACTTCAGCAGAGGGTAGATAGGCCTTTTATCGAGTTGGAATGGGTTTGTACGAGCCACGACACACACGAGTGTTTGTGTTAGCGTTCTCGATAACTTCGAACGGATCCTTCTTAAATGATCTAATGATTCTTAAGACGAACAAAGTTTGTCTTCGAATGTTCAATGTACGAATCACGTATAGGGTTCATTTTAAGAATCATTACTATACGCCCCTCGTAAGGGAAATTCCGATTTGAATAAAACTTTGCGCAAACGTGGAGCGTAATGAATTATGCGAGGAGAAATTTTTGTTTATAGTTCACTTTGAAAGGGTGAAATCAGCCCTTAAAGTTTTCACATTTATTAGTTTTTTGGATATGACTTTGCAACGATACGGGATAGCAAAATAATTTCGTACATTTATAACCATATTTCAACATTGTCCAGCGCCACTAAATGATGTTGAAATATTTACCATTCCCAAGGAAACTACAGGAACGATATGGATTTCGGGTATGGAAAGGATTTATGAGAGTTTCAGACGTTGCACTCAATTCAAATATAGATGTTAATTTTATACGTTAATAATATAATCGAAATACAAGCACAATCAATTGTCTGCGCCATTTTTTCGAATACAAATTGTTACAATACAGATACACCTGTAGAATAAAAATAAAATATTCTATAATTTGCAAAGTGCTAATAAAGTAGTAATATCACGTATTCACATGATAACGCAAACAGGAAACAAAAATTATTCCTTGTGGTTTGGATAGAACATTGGTGGAGTTAAAAATAAGCAAATTTATATATTTGTACTGCTGCATACGATTACCAAAAAATACGCCAAATTCTTCCTTTCACGTAATAGAAATAGAATAAAATTTTCCGAACGGTCCGACTTCGATTTTGATGAAACTTTGTACACTTATAAAGCAGCCAAAAATAATCGATTTGGAATAAAATGCTCGTCATTTTTCGTCATTATGAAAATGTCAATAAAATGAAAAATTAAGTTAATAAATTTTTGTTGTTATAAACAAATTATATTTTGTTAAATTTATTAACACCATGTTATTGTACATAAGAAGCCATCAACCTCGCCTATTAACAATTTTTTCGTATGTCTTTCCGTTTTCGAGATAACCGTTTCGAGCCAAAACTTCAAGGGGTGGTTCCACCCCTTGAACTCGACTTACCGCAGCTAAAAAAAAATATGTGTCGATTATTTTTGGCTGCTTTATAAGTGTATGAAGTTTCATCAAAATCGAAGCCGGACCGTTCGCGAACATTTCTTGTTAGAAATATGGGTATAAATGTAGAAAATTGTTTGGTGAAAATCGGACGTAAGAAAAATGATATTCTTTTGCATTTCGACGAATCGTCCAAAATGATAAATGGCAATAAAACGTGGACACAAACTCCCGTGTAGCATGAACCTGTGAAAACTTCTATACCTATCCAACGATTAACTATAGTGCTTTATACCACCCATAGCAAGCCTCTACCATCCCTCGTTCGACGGAAGATCGTACTTTCAATCGAGACGGTAAAAGGCATATTCCATGCACACTATAATAATCTTTTCTATCATCTCTACCAAACCTCTACCGTCGAGTACAAGCTCTCAAAACCCACACTATCTACTTTCAGTCACGCAACAATCTCTACGAGGCGATAAACAGGCTACATGGAAGCATGCATGCGCGATCGATCACTCTTCGATTGTTTCCCTGTTGGTCGGTGCTCTCCCAACGACTCTCTTACGACGGGAAAACGATAATCTGAGCTCTAATTTCCGTTCCTTCCACCGACGATAACGAATCTATCGAAAGAATCGAGCAACGCGTTCTCTATCAAGTAAGAAGCTTTTCCCGGTTCGGTTCCTGCCTGCTGTTCTGTTCTCAGCAGTGCCCTGGGCGCACGAAACTCAACGATATCTTCGATTTTCAAGCTCCCGGTTCTTACTCCGGTTTCGCGATCGGTGAAATTTCCCATTCGCGGAGGAATCTCCGGAAAGAGCGTGCGTTCCCCCGTTCCCAGCATCCGTTGGATCGAAACTCCTGGACACTTTTCCGGAATTCGTTCGGGATCGGTATTGGCCCAGTGTCCTCCTTTCGCGAGAGAAATTCCCCGGGCGAAGAAGAGGGTGGTTCCGGCGTTCCCGGTTCTTTCGTCCGCGTTCCTCGGCTTCCCCAATTTGTTCCTCGAGATTCGGAGGGATCCGCGTGCACGGCGCAGCAGACGAACGATCGATCGGTCCAAGGCCAATCGAGCGTGTTCTCAATGGTGCCCGCGGACCAGACAGGACTCGAGGAGGCGATTCCCCGCGGAAGTGAACACGTGGTGGCGCGAGCCACGACGCCGTCGGCGACGCGATGCTCGGAGACGCGGCGACGCGGCACGAAGACTTCAAAGCTCGTCGTGCTTCGGCCCACTGAACTCGTCGTGGGATATGAAGCCGTTCTTGTCCTTGTCCTCGTGCTGGAAGATCTCCTCCACGAACTTGTCGTTGTCGGCCAACAGCTTTTTCACCTCCTCGCTGCCTTGCTCCGCCTCGACCACCTGCTTTCTCAGGTACTGGCTCACCTGCGCAAAACGAACAGAGATATTTCAATTTCGGAGCGACCGGGGCTGCTTCTCGGGGCCCAGATACCTTCCCTGGTTGAAGGGGGCAGACTCGTGTAAAATGGTCAAACGAGATGCGACGTTTGACAATTTTTTTACAGCATGAGGATTTCATGAAACTTTTCGCCACTTTTCACGCGTATCCTATAACACTTTAAGATAGAAATACTTTTTTTTTCGTTAGGTTTTATCGACCTTGGATGAAATGATAAAGTTATTTCTTATGTGCAGGCTAGTACTATCAGTTCGTCATAGTACTGGACTATTATCGTCCTTTAGAAATGCAAAATTGTCGAAGATACACGGCTCAGAACACAAACAAATGATTCTTGCATTTAATTTCTAATTTAATTATGCAATAAACATAGTTTAAATAATTATTATTACGGAGGATGTTAGTTCGTGCGACGCGTAGTACTATTATGAACAAAATGTCGTTTGATTTTTTATTCTAGATCGGAGGAAAAGAATGCTAGACTGCATATAAGGAATAACATTTATTATTGCATCCAAAGTCGATAAAACGTAACGAAAAAAAAATGTTTGTATCTTGAAATGTTAGAAAATATATGTGGAAAGTGGCGAAAAGTTTCACCAAACTCTTATGTTGTAAAAAAATTGTCAAATATCGCTTTTCGTTTTACCATTTTACCATGAAGCTTCCCTCTTAAATCTTAACACCAGATTATGGATTTACGGATATTGATTTTGCACGTATATTTTTATTGAATCATGTTGATTTCATTAAAATATAGGGTTTCTTTTAATTAGAATACATAAGTTTGCTGTGGTGAATAGGTAAATGATCGAACACTTGTGAGAAACGCGTTAAGTGTCACCCTCTGCTAGCGAACGCCGGAGGTATCGACGAGATTTAATATAAATTTCTAACAAATAATATTTACGAGTCTTTTTTACGCTTCCATAAATCTAGTGTTAAGTTGTTGGAGCGAAAGTGTGTTGCTCCCATAAAATAAAAACTTACATTTATAAAATATTATTAACTGTATTCAAAGATTTTGGAGTAAAGCTTGCACTACAGAGTATTTCGTGCACCACGCGATCATTAATTCAATTTCCTGCACCTCTAAGCAGAATAAAGCAGTCATTCTGGTATCGACAATACGTAAACGAAGTTGATATAGACACTGACAAACTGGAGATTTCGAATATAATAACAATAATCGGGTCATGATATCGTAGACTAAAAGTGACAAGATTCGAGAAGTAATTTTAATCTTATTCGATCAGCTAGAGTGTAATTAATTAATATCTAAGTTTTTGTATATCTTACATATCCATATTTTATTAACTTTCTTTAATTTTAGTCACGAGTGAATGTAATTATGTACAAATTGTATCTGCGTGTTTAAACAATTTTTTTTGTTCTTTTTTTCTATTAATTTATTGATGCATCACTCTTTGAGATTAACTGTAAAATCCTTTAGGAAAATGTTTAATAAAAGTGACTATTCGAATAACCAATCACAAAAATTGTTTTAATTCGAAACATTGCTGTAATCTACCAAATTAATTTTTGTGTTTCTCTTATATTTGTAACATTTTATCCCGAATGAATTTCATAAATGTCCATTTGAAACTTCCTAGCTGGTCTGCATGGAACTTCGCGTTGCTCGTAAATTTAAATATACGTTTCCTGTTGAATATTTCCCTTGAATATCTTTCGGAAAGAATAATATTAATCGTGACAATTTTCCCTTTATTTATGCCGATGCAGGACATGTTTTCGAATAAAAGTTTGTTAAATGTGCAATATTTGATAGTGATTAAGATGAATGGGTCACGATGTGGTGCATTGGTAAAAAAAAAAGAGGTACTGGATCGCTTGCGTTGTTCGTTATAGTTAAAAAAAAAACGTAAAATGTTTCGAAATACAGCTCTCTCCGTTGTGTGCAAAATGTGTAAATGTTAATCCTTTGCACCGGTGTGCAAAAGATAAACCTGGTAGAGACTACTGTTGCGATTGGTCCGCATTTTGATCCGTAAAAAAATGTTGAGATGAACGAAACAAATTGTCAAAGTGAATATCGAGCGAAAAGGTTACATGCAAGTATTTAAAAACGGGAAAAATTGTACCGCGAGTGATTTGCTGGGCTGCAGTTTTGCTTTGATTAAAATTTACACCGTCATTGATCTTCCAAATGCAAAAAAGAATACGATAAATATGCTGACTCATACTATGTCAAAGTTACAGAAAACTTTGTAATTTAATTTCCCAGGGTCTTTTAAATTAAAAATTTGGCGCCTCTAAATGTTACTTATAATTTATGTACAAACTTGTTAGTTAAAATTAGTCGTGCATGGCTACGATTAAAAGTATTAAACACTTTTCAAAAAATTACGATACGAATAATTTAAATTGCAAAACTACTCGATACTTGTTAGAAGCTTTGTTCAATCTACGTTTGTTTCACAATCACCACCACGGATGACCCTTAAAAAGAAATTAAAAGTGATCTTGCCATTGCTCTCACCTCCTCGCGAGACAACTGGTTGTCCTGGTCGCTGTCAATTTCTTTGAACACGTTCGCGGTTGGCGGAGAGTCGCTGATGTTGATCAGCTCAACGTCGAACAACAAAGTAGCACCTGAAATCAGAAACATTAAATTTCGTCAGACATCTGTTCTTCTACTGGTCCAATGGAAGCTTTATCAGATAATTCAAACGTTTGGTTTACCTATAAAATGTAGAGTATATTTAATTACAACGCAGATATATTTATTTTTTAAGATACTAACGTCGTAGAATTTTATAGACGATTAAAAGCGTTACTTTCAGCATCTTCAAAGGTGATTTTAAGTAATGTTCTCGACTTTTAACAAAATTCCTGTCCCTGATATTTAGTTTCTAAGTGAGGCATTTATTTTAATACGCTGGACATTAATGTTTAACAAAATGCATTTATTTTCTAAAAATATACATTCCATTGGTTTAGATATACATGAAGATTTTCCCGAGCATCCTGATTTTTCATTATATTTTATTGATCCCGAAAGCAGGCGACACGCGATAATCAGATTGATTGCTCGAAACCCAACGAATATCCAATACGTCTCTGTCATTATTGATGAAAGACGATGACCATGAGTTTTCTATTATTTCCTCGTCGACTATCTGTGCACTTCAGCTCGACGAAAATCGGTCCCATATTTCGTTCCTTCGTCGATGACATATGACGGGCTTCTCGCCGCTGACATTTACTACAAATCACTGCTATTTTTGGTCGAACAATCGACGAGAGAAGATAGCTGTGATAGTTTCTGTGGAAGTTTCTTGACATTTGATTTGACCATAAATAATTAAAATCACGAGAGAACTATTTTAATTGTAACCAAATTTTCGTTTTCTTAATTTCATGAGAAATCCTTAAAATATTGGAAAGTAGTAATTGTATCGATAAATGCCGTGAAACGCGATTATTTAAAAACACATTGTAACGTTGGCAACGCGTTCGTTAATTTTGTATAAACTTAATACGACACGATAAATTTTAGATGTTGCAAAGTTATGTATTATGAACGAGCACACTAAAATATTGGTTGATGGTTTAATTCGCATTGCAGATTATGTTTTATTCGTTAGTTGCTAATATAAATACAGGTGAAATCGATTTAACTACTACAGCTGAACTCAATTATTCTGAATTTTTAGCATCGCTGTGACAATTGAAAAATATTTGCTCGACAGGGCGTTGAAATGCTGGAGCGGATGAATCGCATTTTTGACACACGAATTGCATTTCAGCCACTCTGATTAACGGGAAAACAAAGTTTACGAGGCGAACGACTAAATAAAAAATCGCTGTACGGTCGAGTTTAATTAGGGCAATACCCTGATTTTTCAAAATTATAGGAATAATTATAGAAAAAAAAGAAAGGTGACACCAAATTAAAAACAGAACCTTGACATTCACGTTTATCAGTCTTCCAAATAATAGCCATTCAAGTGGAAAAGAAATTAAAATTACGTCAACTTAAATATAAACAATGATCAAGTTCGTATTTATTTTCTGTCTTTTTACGATAAGAGTGTCAAACTTTTAAAAAAATTAAACGACATCCTCGAAAGCGCCGAAAGTTTACCAAAAACAATTATTCACGACATATCGGTTCGGTTAGTTAGCGGCTGATAATGAATTTCCATGAAATTTAGCAAATTACGCGCACGCGGAGCACTCGAGTGTATAGGTACACGTTCTATATCAATTACGAACGGTCCCATCGCGATTAAACTGGCCCTAATAAAATATTCTCGATCAATTATTCACCGCATAAACGAGCGTAACTAATAGGTCGGTCAATGGTTTTCCATCCGGCAACCAAACTCATTTTCCGTGGAAATTGAACGGTCAAACGCGGGAGTAAACACGAAGAAAGTTTCTTGTTCTCGGTAGCCACAACATCGACGACAGATTCCTGCCCCCTCCCTCTATGGCTGCCCCTTTTCCCCTGTTATCCGAAGGAAACCGTTTCATGCTCGATCTCTGGGACCCCGAAATGCTTTTCCTCCGGTTCGTTGTCCTGCACGTTGCATCGGGGCAAACTGTTTCAGCCTCCAGAGAGAGCATAGATAGGAGTTAATGTTATACGGAACTGGGAAAGCAGCGAAATAACGGAGAAGTTAATCATTCCATTGTTCCGCGAGAAAGACGAACGGCAGACGATCGTGCAATTCAAAATAATCTGTGTTTAAAAGGGTGCTGGCCACCGTACGTTTAATTTATTCCCGCGGAAAGACTCGTAATTTCCGATGAAATTACTCGTTTCGTGCCAAAGAATTGTGGATATTAGAATAAATTGAATACTATTTTCGATTGTTCTAAAGAAACGAGAAAATGCTCGTGAAACATCAGTGGGAAAATATACAAGGTATTCTATGACGTGTGAAATAAAATTTCTTCGAGAAGTGTAATCTCGAAATTATTTGGAGCACGCGAATTTCATCAAACTGGTCGCTACAGTCAACGTACATTCGCTTTATTTTTAGACGCATAGTACCATTTTTCTCGATTATAACTTCCGTTACTGGACACCGTGTATCGCAGAGTTGATAGCCTTCGATCAATGCGGGAAAGCTAAAGAACAAGTTCTCTCATAATAGGATCATGAAACTCGTTATTTTCTTATTAAGCTCTTCGTAACAACATCGTTTCGCCCTGCTTTAATATTCACCTAGCGATGAAAACTCGCGTCACGCTTCCTTAACTATAGAAAATATGCTCTAAATAAATGAACGTATAAGAATTCTATTACTATATCCGTCCGTTCGACACATAAAACCCATCGATCAAACTTTCAAACGTGAATTGTAATTAATGATATAACAAAAGGCTCGTCAACGAATAACAATAATTTCCGATAATTAGCCTTAAATCCTCTTTGAAATATTAAATTGTAAATTTAAAAGACACGAACATATCGATTTACCACGATTCGTAACGAATGGCGAACGTTATAAAGTAATATAAAATAATATTTTTTAATATCCCTTTGAATTTACCGGATCACTGCCGTGTCAGAAAATTTTAAAACGTTCATGTTGATATTAAAACATCCATGTTTCTCTAATCTCTTAAGTGCATAATTATTTTCAGGGTGGAAGAGATAAGGATAAACTACGGATACGTTAAAATATTACGTGCAGATTAACTAACGAACTCCCACAAATATTGCAGGCGAAGCGAGAACGTCGCGAATACTTTTTACGAAAGGGACGAGAGTTAACCCATCTTGCCCGTTGAAGAAGTTAATTAACCATAAAACGCGTAAACCGCGTTTACCTCGCTACGCGCTGCAAAGCCCTCGAACATTGTAACTTCTCATTACACGTTCTTCCGCAAGAAAGAACCGCAGACAGCATTGTGACAGAACAACGGCACGAAAACTTCTTGCTAATGTTCGCGAATTCCTTGGGAAACTGCGTGAAAAACAGTATGTCACTCTGCTGATTATGGAAAGGTTCGATATCAAAGGTGGTTTCCGCTCAAGATCGATCAAGCACGATGTAATTTTACTCAATTTTTCATTTTATGAATCCTATTCATTGCGCGAGATATAATATTTCTACAATTTCATAATTCTTTTTAGTTTTTCATTGATTTTATCGTTTATATTTTATTTTATATTAGTAATACGATCCGTGGTTTCTATTTCTCTTTTTACAACAACCGACCCCTCCCAGTTTTCGTAATTCTGTATTTTTATATCAGGTCGAATAATTATGAGTTTAATATTTTTTTTAATTCAAGGTAATGCGTTCTAATATAAATTCACTTAATCATGTACATGATATTATACAGGTATATTTCTTTTGTTGTGATTCATTATAAGTTATGTACAAAATCTTCGACGCGTTAATTGCCGAAACAAACACGACGAACCATCGTATCCGTTTATCGCAGTTGAATATAGGAAGTCGTTGGACGAAACAAAGAGTAAAACAGAGACAAAGGGGAAACTCTGCATAAAACGTGGAACACTTTTTGCCTAAAGATACACGCGTATTCGAGGGAGGCTCACGATTTATCTAACGCGCGAGTTCCCGAAAAAATGAGCGCGCAAGCGTCGATGTTGATCCGACCGAGCCGGCCGGGATAGCAGTGCTCAATTTAATGGTTGACGTTTTATTGGATTTCCGTGCAATTGCATTTCTTTTTTTTTTTTTAGTCCGATTTCGTTGCTAACGATCCCTTTTGTATCGATCCGTTGCCTGTCCTCGTTCGTTCCTCTCAGAGTATCGATGGGGCTCGCGGATCATTCGGAAAGAGTAATTATATGCATTGTCAGGTAAGTATATGCATTGTCCCGCGATTCGAATCTTCCGCGATTTTAGAGAAAATTTACAAAGACTCAAATCATTCGTCGACGATACGATACTATACAGGGTGTTCGGCCACCCCTGGGAAAAATTTTAATGGGAGATTCTAGAGGCCAAAATAAGACGAAAATCAAGAATACCAATTTGTTGATGAAGGCTTTGTTAAACAATTATTAACGTTTAAAGTTCCGACCGTACTGAACTTTTTTCTCGAAAATACGCAAGATTTCGAGGGTATGTTTATTCACCAAAAATGATTGTAATTGACACCCGCAACCGAAAATAATTTTTCCAGAACGATTTGAAATTTTTTTTTTTCGTCGAAAAATTTAGGCACCCCCATGTCGATTTTTCTTAAAAATTCGTTTTTCATTTTTGATCATTTTATTTGACGCCCTACAGAAAAGTTGACTAATACATTTCTGTAGGAACCCATAAGCTCTACTTCAGAAAAAAGTTTCATTAAAATATATTCACAATTGTAGGAGTTATGGCTGTTTGAAAATTGGACCATTTTTATGGGGTTTTTCTCATTTTAGGGTGTAAAGGAGCAACTTTTCGAATATTTTTACAATTTCTACATATTCTCCATCAAAATACGCGTAGTTTGCTTTTTTAAACATTAAAATCGTCCAATCCGTTCAGAAGTTATGACGTTTTAAAGATTCGCATGAAAATTTGGACAGTCATTTCTGGCCAGAAATTAGATTTTCGGTAAGAAATTTTTTTCTCGAAAATGCGTAGGAATTCGGGGGTATGTCTATTCACCAAAAATGATTGTAATTGACCCCCGTAACCGAAAATAATTTTTTCAGAACGATTTGAAATTTTTTAATTTAATTGTTAATAACTTTTTAACGAAGCCTCCATCAACAAATTGGTACTCTTGATTTTCGTCTTATTTTGGCCTCTAGAATCCCCCATTAAAATTTTTCCCAGGTGTGGCCGAACACCCTGTATATGATAATGAACAGGTAAGCTGACATCTTTGCAATTTATATACTAATAATATTATATGCATTGTTAAATTATAAAATCCTATCATACATGGTTTCTCAAACTTTTGAACTTTTGTCCACTGTTGATTAAAATAAATATATTATTCGCTTCATTGAAAATAAAAATAAAATAAAGGATGCTTTCGTTCACTGTAAGTGCCTATATAAAACTCTATAATAATAAAATAATTGTATACCTGGAGTGATTTTTATATTAAAGAACTACGACACTATTTCTGAATATTCGTAAGAAATTTTTCCCCATTTATAGCGAATGACCATTACAGCGTACGAATTACGAGTGGGAGTAGCTGCACTCCCTGTTTCACGTATTCGTCGAAACAATTGTTCATTGCATCCGTGGAGAAAGATCATTTCTACCCGGAATTGTCGGAAATAACGAGTTTCAGATACAGTCGACAGGAAGAAAACTCCGACGAAAGAACAATCTTACCTCCAGGAATTACGTTTCCGGCTCCCTTCTCTCCATAACCGAGTTCCGGCGGTATGGTCAGCTTCCTCTTTTCGCCCACGCACATATCCACCAATCCCTGGTCCCAGCCTTTAATAACTTGGCCAACTCCCAGCTGGAATGCGAAAGGCTCGTCTCTGTCCAAGCTGAAACATGCAATAAACGGGAACATTTTAAATACCGTTACGACGAAGATCCGCGATTCGACGTCATCGTTGTTTTCCAGAGCGGGGAGGAAGAACTTGTTAAAAGTAAATTCTACGGCGACTCGTTCCTTTACGCGGTTTTATCGCCGATATTTCCAGGACTTCGCGCGACCAGCATGGCTTCTGTTTTTCATCGAAATTGCGGAAGACCGCTTCGCGACGATCCGGAATCGGAAAATGTAAAACTTCCGTCGAATGGAACGCAGCCACGAACGATTTACAATATCGACGACCTTTTCTATTGGAAAGTTTTCGATAATTTTATTTTTTTAAATATCGTTTCCACCGCTGTGAACCAAAACGAAGCCTCGATTATCGGGGTCACACTAACGAATAGTAAATAAAAGTGACGTTAATTTGAAATAAATCGTAATAAGAATGATCTGTTCTACGAGCAGGAAGAAAGATAATATCCTGACGAATTTCAAGCCCTTCCAGTTCGAAACACAGCGTACGCCTCTGTCTGTTGTCGATATTTCCCGGGTGGGAAAAAGTAGCGTCGCGGAACTGTCAATTCATCGCAGTCTCGTAAAATCGGGTTCACGTATGCCAGTCGATCGTTTCGCGAGTGTCAGAAACGAAAATTGACGAGTTCCTCGGCTGACTGACACTCGAAGGCGGAAAGAGAAGCGTGGCTACGAGGAGACCGCGAAAGGGAACGGGAATTCTGGACGAGAGACAGTGTTAGATCGAGCGTGGAAATTATTTAAATGAATAAAGTACAAATTAACGTTACAAGGCATCGTAGATCCAGAAATTTTGGTTTATTTCTCCCTGTTTCGCGCTACCTTGTAAACCTGTTAATGCAACACTCAACTTTGGTTATCTGAGCTGTTAAATATTGTGCAGCGATATGGTAATTTGCAGAGAAATTTCAGCGAGGGCATGCTCCTGCAAACAGATCCCCATTGAATAACTTTGAGACGTACCAAGTATCTTAAGCGTCTTGTTAACTACGATCGACTAAAACGCCACGAGTTATGGAATTAATTAGTAATATTAATCGCAATCTAAGCGAATATACATACGAAGGGGCATTATTACCGACGAAAGGTGTGCAATTTATGGTATTTATATTTGTGATTTCAGATATTGTCAATAAAGAGTATCGAATAGTTGTTAAACACATTAATAATATGCAATACAAACGCAAACGGTATCAACGATTTTGATACTCCATTAAATCCATCGCAACGCGATCTACGCAACCACGCAGTGTACATCGAGTCGCGATATTTATAGAGTCGCGTAATATTTAGTTACATATCTCACGTTTGACGAGCCGAACGCAACGAGTTCATCGCGCGGCTCTTCCCATCGACGGGGGTGTAGGAGCATTTTGCATAAAAGGAACGCGAACAGGAATACCAACTACGGATTAATCGATCGTCGTACGATAGATTGTCGATTCGTTAAATTCGAGGTTTGGAGTCTTGTTGAATTTTTATGTACTCGAATAGTCGACGCAAATAATTCGAATGCTTGAACATTACAAATTATAAATTTTCTTCTTCCTTTTCTGTTGCTTTCGAACGCAAAGAATATTCCATAATTTTTATTTTAAAGGTCAATTATAATCTTAAATATTATGACGTGTACTATGAGTACGGGTACAAATAAATATTCGACGTTTATTCGTGTTATTAAAATACCTACAAAATGTTTGCTTTCTATTCAAAGTGACAAGCTGAATAATTCCAAGTAGAATCGTAATTTCGTTCGAGGAATTTCGGTATGGTCCTATTATCCACCCCCAATATTACATCGGCGTTCTTCGCACATGAACAAACAAATTATGCACTCGAGACGCAATTGGTTGGAATCCTTCTAACGCAACTCGTTACCGTTCGCATCGTGTCGTCGAGCGTGCAGAATAATGCGACCGAAGTTTCGAGGATAATTACGTTGCGTAAGGGTAATTACACCGTGCCACGTGGGGAATTTCAAGTTCCATGCACTTTCGTGCACCCACGTTGTAACCGAACGCGCTCGTGCATACGGTGATTTAAACAGATACAGAGCAATTTTTTTAGAGTAACGTTTGTTCCGGGAAAGATACTATTACGAATTACGATAAATGTCCCAATTTCTACTCGTTTAAGCTTTCACTCGTGTAAAAAAAGAACGATTAACCCTTTGTATTATTATTATTTAATTCCACTACTAATGATAATATTACATTTTGAATATTTCCATACTTTGCATATAATATTTGATTAAGTTTTATGCCACTACTATTACTAATAGTGATATTGCATTTTGAATATTTACATACTTTACAGGCAACTAGGGACGTAGTACTCTCATAAGCACACACTTTTAAACATTATTTTTCGAATTGTAATCGAATACATTTCGACTGAATTAACAGAGAAGAAAATTTGTGTATTACTCGATATGGACAAACGCAATTTTAAACGGGTACTAACGGTAATTGAATGGCAAGCTTTATCCCTTTCCGGCGTGTTCGACGTTTTATGAAACGAGTAATAAAGTAACTTCCCAAAAATTTGCCTAACCAGTATCGATTGAATGTTCACGTGTACGTGTATCACTGTTCGGAACGACGTCGATTTATATGTAAAAATAATAATTTCCGCCGGTTCATAACAGCCGATAGTAATTGGATCGATATCAATATTTCCAATCGCTTTCAACTAATGAAAAACAATAAACATACTGGCGTTCCGTACACGGCTACTAAAATTTCCATTTCCTGATATACCTGAATATATCCATTTTGTATATTACTCTTCTTATATCAATAACTACGAACTTTCCATGTTGACGATTTCAAATTATTCTTCTGTTACTTTGTACCTTCGAGATTCCAATTTCCAAAATTAAAACTTTTCATAAACATAAAACAACCGTACTGACGTCGACCATTTTGTTATTACTTTCACTCTGTCAAAGAACATTATTTGACACGAAGTATCTACGTATGCCTTATGATTTTGCTCCTTTCCGTGGAAATTATTTTCTTTAATATATTTTTCAAAATAATCATACGTCTACGAGCCGCGACACGATAGCTAAGTGCAAAATCGCAGTTTAATCAAGGTGGTTACTACCTTCCTTCTATTTTAAAAATCCTTTCGCAAAACTTTTCACATTTAATTATAGAAACTTGAAACCTCCAATAATAATTTATGTAGAATGCTCTTTCGGGCATAAAAGTGAATTTGTCGTCGAGTGAAAATGATTTCAACGTGTCTGCATCGCAGCTACTTTAGCATTCCGTTTCTTAAAACTAAGGACGCGAGAAAGTGCATCCACGACGAGCCAAACTATCAACCATCGCGACTGCAATCCGGTTCCCTCCAATAAACATCATCAGAGGGAAGCTCCGGTTATCGGTTATCGTTGCTCCGCGGCAAAAGCTGTTCCAGGGTCAACCAATGGACGCAGCGTCGTTCAATTATTTCATTAACTGGCAACGTTTTACAGCCTCTCGACTAGACTTGGACGCCGACGGTTTATTACTGGACTCTGTAATTACTAGCTTTTACTATCGTGACGGTAGATCGCGCGTTCCAGATCCGACGACGCGACGATTTCGCTGATCTCGTTTGCCGTTACGCGACAGGATTTACGCAGTAATTCTGCGAAACGTAGAAACGCATTTAGCCATGTTTCATTGTTCGTCAAATAGCTCGACAATAATTGCAACTTATCCTAGACTCTAATCCACGATTACAACTTGGACATTGTACTCTGTTGGTCGTTCAAAAATTATTGTATCCCACAGTTTACTGCGAGAAATTCAATTTTATAATTCGAGCAACTTATCACGATCCTAGATTCTAATCTACCATCATAGTTTGGACATTGTGCTTTGTTGGTTATTTTAAAATTATTATATTTTTCAATTTTTGTAGAAATTATTCTTTTTACTGCAACTGAAGAATTTCACTACGGTAAGATAAGTGTACATCTACCACCTGTGACACAACAATATGAAAATTGAATATAATTTATCATCATAATTTGGACTATCGAAATATACTAAATTATAAACTGAGTGTACATTGAGCTCTGTTGGTCAGTTTAAAATTATTACATCCTCCAATTTTTATGGAAATTATTTTTTTTTACTGCAATTGAAAAATTTTAGTGAAATAATTGCACACCTGTGATCAATGACGCGACAACAACGTACAAATTGAATATAATGGAAACAACCTATCGTGATTCTAGACCATCACCATCATAATTTGGATATTGAGCTCTGTTGGTCATTTTAAAATTATTACATCTTCCAATTTCAGTGAAAATTATTTTTTTTACAGTAACTGAGAAGTTTTACCACGGTAAAATAATTACACACCCGCGACTGCAACGTGGAAATTGACCCTCGAGCAAAAAACGAATTCGACGCGCTCGCTATACAAAATTAAGACTTAAATTTGTTCCTCCTGACTTCTAGTCGCGTCCCGCTTAATCTCAGGAGCGAGGCATTTATTATTAACAGCGATCAGTCTGCCCCGCGACGCCTCCATTTCGCCCAACACACAATATTTCTACCCGTCCCTGGATAAAACAGCTTCCGAAACTTTTCGTGCTTAGCTGAAAAACGCCGGCGAACTCCGACTCTATAGAGGATAGAGGACTTGGTAAACGGGCAATATCCTGTACATAGTAGGTGATACCGGAAGTTCCATTTGAATATTTAAAGACCTGGCCGCGATACGTGGAGAACTTTCCCATCCGCGATGGCTCGTACGTAAAGGATATTCCAGGTATAACGGAAGACCTCGTCGAGGGGTTGATCATGGAATTTTTTATCCCACGACGGTCAGGCCTCCCAGAGCAATTGTTTCTCCTTCTTGTCGTCGTCTTCCGACACTTCTTCGAGGTCCCATGCGACCTCGACCCTCGTGTCTTCGTCACCGACAAGAAGAATGGTTCATTCGTCTCGCGTACGACCTTTGTGCGCTTCTACTACATGCTCATCGACCCTTCCTGATGAATCTCGATTCGTAGATTCGGAACAGCGTATTTCGTTAAACGTCAAAAACCGTGAAATCGACCGCGTTGCTTTTAAAAAACTGCTGTCGATTTTCTGTAACGCGTTCCATCGAGTGATTCGGGCGAGAAAACATTTTTCGACGCTTATTTTTCCTGTAATTAACGAATACTAGCCAGTATCATTTGTAAAAATAACAATGGACCCGCGGATTGGATTAAACGTCATGTTTGTACAAAATTCCAATTACTCTTCAGAATTTGATTCCGCGAATTCGTTGGTTTTTAATCACGCTGTGTTTATTTTTTTTTTTTCTATCCCGACTGTCCGCGTAACGAATTAACGATCTCGTAATTATCGATACGATCGTTCATTCGTCTCGTTGATTTTCCCATTTCAAAACGAAAAAGACAGTTCGAGGAATTAGTTCGAAGACACTCGGGGCCCTTTCGGAACGCGTCTCGCTGTAGCCGTTATTCCATTGCGGTTTTTCTATTCTCGAACCCTCTCATTGTGACCTTTCCTTTCCCTCCTTTCACCCCATTATGACTTTCTCTTTTCTCCCCTGGTTTATTGTTGCCCGCGCCCCTTTCTTCCCGGCTTCATTATTTTCATTTTCCACGATTCAAACGACGCGTCAACGGGAGAGCACTCATCTACGAATTATCCGTTTCCCTATAAGGGCGGAATCCCTGGAATTAATTAACCATAACTCGTTAAATTAAACTGGTTACGGGTGGATCAAAAGTCGCGGAACAAGTGGCGATTTTAACCGACGAATAATCACTTTTCCGACCATGAATCATTCCAAATACGACTTCTAATCTCGTCTGGATTATGTTGTCTCTTTGTTCCAGAGACAGAGAACGCGTATATAGCGCGGAGCTGGCGAGATGATCCCAAGTTAACCCTCTGCAATCCCTCGTAACTCTGACGTCACATATTATCTTCATTCTTTACGTCTGATTTAATCCTATTATCAATATATATCAATTACGCGATTTTAAAAATCTTTTAATTCTGTGTTACTGTCACGAATAATTGTAATCTTTTGTACCGCCTATAGATTAAATATCCCTTCTAGTTAATATTGATTTACGATAGTGAAATTCACGGCCTTCTTTCGTACGTCGATGTTACTCGATGTTTGCGTAAATATTCAAAGGAAAACTAAATTAGAATTATTCTTGATGAATCGCGAAACGTTCCCTGCGATGGAAACACCGTGAGAATGCAACAGCGGGAACACTGATAAGAATGGGGGAAAAGTGTGTCGAAAAACGAGTTTACTGTCGCTGCATTCGATCCGCTCGATGGAAGCGTGCATGCTGGCTGAGTAAATAGAACCGTCGTTAACGACGGGAACGCCGTGCTTTTAAAAGCGCTAATGTGCTCGACCTAATTCTCTTCTGATTCACCGCGAACCTGTTGTTTTCTCTTTTAATTAGAAGCGTTTAAGTCTGCGAATGACATCGACGAGATCAACGGGCGCCGTTCCGTGTATGATGCGGCGAGAAATGTCAGTCGCGTCGTTAAGAATAGTTAAATTCCATCGACAGAGTCAAGAAAACGAAATTACAAACGATAGACAGTGTAGAACATCATCAATTTCCACGGTCGATACAACATGTGAATTTCTTCGTATAAAAATATATTACCAATATAAAATCCTTTATCGTGATTTTTCATTTATATCGAAACGCAAACACGGCGACTGCAAATATCGACGAAATGGATTGGACGACTAATGGAGACATTTATCAATTCCTGTGATTTTAAGTAATTTAATTGAAATACTGGGTATCCAATTTGCGAGAAAATAGTATGTTTAAAACGGTTAGAGATAGAAAAAAGTGTAAATTGTAACTTTTTCTTAAATGGAACTCTGTAATGTTGACTATTTGAAATTTTAACTCCTTAAAATGAATCAACGTTATTTTATCAAATCTTTTTTCTAAAGTGAAACTGGATGCAAACGATCGTCGCGCTAATCCTTTACCCGATCCCCGGAAAAATATGGCAGAAAAGCGAAACGCTATTAAGGTAGTAGAATTTTTAATATCATTTAAAAATTTATGCCAGCGCAACGAGAAATGTATGGAGCTCCCGCGGAAATATTTAGAAGGAAATGAGTATAAAAAAAAACACACACGTGTTATTTTATGCATGGTTCCTTTATATTCTTCCCGGACTCATTTCTTTTTCATTGCATTATGAAAATTTAATCACGCTGGTTTCAGTGAAAAGTGGAACTCCATGTTTTTCTCGTGAAAGGCAATATTCGAGGATTCGTAAAATTTCTTTTTGACAAGAGTAATTTGTTTACGTGTAACTGTGAATGAACATCGAGCGAAAAGCTAAGTGAAAAACTATCGTTACGCTACTAAGTAGTTCGAGTCGCCTCATAGTCAGACACGCAAAGTTCGAGGCTACTATTAATGAAAGGTAATAATATTTGTAAGCTTTTCCTCGTAAGTTTGAAATTGATTTTTTTCTATTACAGAAACAAAAGTTTTACTAAATTGGACCAGAATTAAATAGTCGAAACGTTTGGAATAAAATAATTTCAAAGTAATTCTTAAAATTATAACACTCGCGAATAAAAAACTCTGCAAATATTTAATTTCCATAATCACTATACGATATAAATCGGAATATAAATACAAAAAATTTTTTTTTTGCGTTGAATATTACGCACGCATCGCTTTTCCAATTAATACTAAGGATAGATCGCGATGTAGGAGAACTGGTGCTTAACGATTCATATCTTCATCAAGGGTAATCGATTTATCAATACTCAGCCCTACGCGTGTACTCGTCGAAGCTTCCACCGAGGAAGTCATGGGAATTAAATGAGACAAGTTTCACGAAACTACTTATTCACGGTATGTAGGTCAATTACGGTCAGAGTTTAATAACAAAAGAATGTCCAACCTTGCTTCTAATTAACTGTACTGTTTTGGGCAACTTATCTTATTTCGAGGGAAATTTTGAGGACTGATTTGAAGTTTATTCAGAATCTAACGAAGATATCGACTTCATATTACAAAAAAAAACAAAAGAACACTATACATATTACACTTATGTAAGAAATTGATTACAAGGATAAAGTGTACAAAAATGTTGTATTATTCATGTTTTTTTTGTAAAACACAAGCAACGCTACGAAGTTTATCGCTTCTTTGGGCACGAACGCAATACTTCGAGAGTCGACGCGATGATTCTAATTTATTTGGATTCGAAAAGAAAATATAAACGGGTAGGAAAATAATATCGGACGTACCCTTGGCAATCGACGCTTGTCTGGACTTGGAAACGCCCGTTCCAGGGGAATTTCGAAGCGGAGGGCCCAGGCGCGCCTCTTGGTTCCGTCGGACGAATTCATTTCGCTTTAAATCCCGACGACAATGAGGGAACGCCACACACGCTCGACGCCGCCATTAATTTCTCGATTAAAGAACTGACGAACTTCCGGACGGTGGAAGTAGACGCTAGGACCGAAACAATGTCGCTCGACGGAGGGAGAAATATTGGGGAGGGGCGCGAGGGCGCGCGAAGGGAGACAGACAGGAAACCAGACCGGGTTCCTCCCCCGATGGCATTTGCATATACTCGCGCGCGTACAGGTGGAGCCCGCGCCGTTCCAGAAAACATAAATCGTCCTGTGTGTGACGAATGAGAGAGAGAGAGAGAGAGAGAGAAGAGGGGTAGAGAAAACGAAAAGATAAAAGAACGGAACGGCGGACGGTAGAAATAATGCGGAGATAGACGATTTCCGATGGAGGAGAGCTCGAAAATTCGAGTCGAAGGGGGAAGAGATAGAAATATGGGAGAAAAAGTAGAAGAGTTACGAAGAGAGACAGAACGACGGTAGAAACGGGTGGGAGGAGGTCGAAGAAATAAAGAAAAATCACTATCAAAGAATTTCGTTTTCTCGGTTCGGCCTTTGGCCTCTATCCTTCGTCCTTCGACTATCCCTGTTAACATATCAAAGAGTCTGCGCCGATATTTAAATTTATTCCTCCTCCCCCTACGTCCCGTCCACGTGCGCCCTTCTGACGCTCTTACGTATCGATAGCACGGTACAACCCACCCACGGCTGGCTAGTATATTCATGGGACCGTGGGTGGGACCTCCCGAGCTTTTCATAAAGAGCCAAGCGGCTTCCGTCGTGTTTCGGGGCGAAAGCTCGCTTTTCACGCGAAAGTCTCTCGCCCCGTGTGTGTAGATCGACCGGAACGGACCAGGTGGATTCTCCATTGTCCTCGAGCGTATGATGGATTGGCTGGAAACGAGGGCAAGTGTTCCGCGTTTCTTTTTCTTTTTTCCCCCGTTCCCCGGAATAAAGTACCTTGCACGTCTCCGAAATATTTTCAAGTCATCGAGAACGTCTTTTGCTAGTTTATTTTTTTCCCTCTGGGAAACTTTTGTACGCTCGGATAGAGGAGAATGGGACGAAACTGGGACGCGGCAGAGAACCGGTGAGTCGCGTTTTATTTCGACTCTATAATTAACGTTGAATAGATCGCGCGTCGATCGAAGAGTTGCAAATATGGGAAATTTCGTTTCTCGCTACTTCTCGGAAAATAATTTTAAAAACCCACGGCTTCGTACGCGTAACGACAATCAGCAAATTGAAGACGGTGAATACGAACGCTGTTTTCTTGCGCGCTAATTGAATTTCCGACGACCAGTTGTTAACGAAGAGAAAGAAGTTGTTCGCGCGGACAGAATGAAGAGAGGAACAGGCGACAATTTTTGCGTAGTTTTTTTCTTGCTGAATTTACGTTCTCTTATATAATATTTAATAACAGACTACAACGTTGATCCAAACGTCTTCACTACTGAGTGTCTTAAAAATCTTAAAATAATTATTAAATGAATTATGATTGATATTTAAGTTAAAAATCCATGTCAACAGAAATTGGAAACATCAGTTTTTTGAACATGATTGAACACCTCTGAGTGCCAGAATTTTTCCCAGAGAAATTCTACATGGAATCCATTAACGTATTTTCCGAAGTTAATCCATTTGCGTCATCGTAATAAACATTAAGTCGCGTAGGAACATTAAAGGGGGCGAGTCGCCAATTATCCTACGTTGTGGCGCGTTCGTTCTTAAATTACGTTTCGCGGAAACACACAGCGGTACGAGTCGCCTCCCGATCCGTGACGTAAAATATTTTCAAGCAGCGTCCGCGAGGGCGTGGGAGGTCGAGGGTGGGCGCGAACGAAAATTGAACGCGTGTAAAAGTGGGACGCGCTTCATCGCGCGTATTTGCGCGACGCGTAGAAATTGCATTACCGCCGGTCGTCAATTGCCGTGAAACCGTCCCCCCCACCGCCCCGTTTTAAAAGCTTCGAAACAGGGCGGATACGTAACGAAATAAAGGTGAATAATTAACGGCCGGTCAGCGTCAGCCGGCGCACGCTAAACAGGTTACACCGTTTGCGCGGGCGATATTACATCATTTTTAACGTCCACTCCAAGCGACTTCCTTTTTAGTAGCCTCCACATTTCGTACTCTGGGTTCTTCGAATATTATCGATGACATCGATTTTACATTGTAAGGATGTCAGGGATGGTTAACTGGTGCGTGGTCAGATTGAAATATTCGCACACTTTTTACTTGAATATAAACTATATTATTTGATATTACTATAACGATTAAAAGAATATAAAAAGAACGTAAAAACCATAAGTGACTACTCTCGACCAGAGTTCGATGCAGAGTGTCTTTCTGCTGAAGTCGAACCCTCTCGATTCCTATCTACATATTGTAAACAAATGAGGACCCCGTTTACTACGCACATTCGAGCAGCAGACCCCCAAACGCATTTCCGCCTAAACCTAAATACTTCCATCGTGCATTATCTTGTTGCGATTGTACGTCGATTAATGAAGAATAAACCAACCGTTAGAGCATCGACGTTCGAACGTAGTGTACTTAATCAAAGCAGCTAACACTGTCCTGGTGTTTGAAGTTCGATATGGGTGGCTAGCGAGCCCAAGACCGTGTGCTCGCGACGCAATCTCGAAACAGCGGGATAGGATAGAAGTAACTTGGCGCAGAGAGTATGATACCGACGACGTTAGACTCGAGGGACTCGATACAGGCGACTCCAAAGTTGCAGAACTTCGAGCAAACCTCGAATTCGTTGGGCTTATTATGGACAATTCCTGATTCTTGAGATAATCAGTCGAAGATTCGTGGAACACTATACTGAAAAGGCTAATTTTGCGGAAATCACTGACCATAAATAAAGCTCGTGGGATCGAGCGCAGTTAACTTTGCAACCGTAGGATCTAATGAATTTGAATTTATGGGTATTTGGGGTCCCGAGTGACCCAAGAGTTGGACGCCTTGGAGACCACTGAAATTTCTGGGATTTCGTTTCTCGACGGACACCTCGAGACGAAGTTATTATCAAGTTCTACAGGAATTAAGGTATTCCTATCGTGTTCCACGAATTTCATATCGCCGCATTCGTGCTCTGTGCGATGTCAGCGGTATCGTGATCTATGAGTCTTAAGATTAAGGAGCAGATTCGAGGCGAAACGTGTTCCCGTCCATCAATCTCCGTTTGTCTTTCGATTCCTTTAATTCTACCTTCAAACTTTTCGGGGACACAAACATATTTGCAAGAGAATCCAAGGTTCAATTTCCACCGTTTGTTTTAACACTTTCTTGGGCCACTATTATGCTTTAAACAATAACGATATACGTATTTGACAAACCAGTGATTAAACTATTTCTATCGCATAAATGATTTCTTCATCAAGTGTCACAATCCAGGGGGGTGCGTAAAAGAAAAATTTCTTTTCAAATTTTGATCCCCGTAGCTAAGGACTACCCTAATGTACAATCATGAACTTAAACTTTGGAAAATGGCGAGCAACGCGTAATGCAGCCCCTCTGTTATATCGTACGAGCGTGGAGCAAGTGTGTCACAGTAGCCCCCGTGACTTATCGAGTTTTCCCGGGGTAATTAAGTTGAAAATAACTTTCATTCGGGGCGCACGAAGCGTCGGTTTGACGTTCGACCACGGTGAACGCGACCCGGGATGACTAATTCCTTCGATTCCCCCGACGCGTTCGGACAAATTGTGAGCCGGGATTTAAAATGTCCGAACGAACACTGCCTTCCTCTCGATCGATTATAACAGAAAAACAATCGTAGTCGACGTTTTCGCACCTGTCCGTGGCGCACATAGGTGAAAATCTGCCACGAATAAACTTGTTAGCCCGTTCTACGGCAACGAATTCATCGTCACGGTTTACCTTTGGCCTCGCGGAACGACGAACGACCGCGCGAAAGGAAAAGGATATTAACGAGCGGCAATAACGAAAGTTGCTCTGCCCACCGTGTATAATCCTTATAAAATTTGATCGTGGCATAGTTTCGTTGGTAATTATACGAGCTACGCGGCCGTTGATAACGAACTTCGCGTTGACGTTGCGTTACACGAGGCTCGAATGATCCTCCGGGGAGCGTGCGCGAAATTGCGGAAATCCGCGACGAGGAAGCCCCGGAAACTCCGAGGGCGGAAGATGACAGAGACACGGCGACAGTGACCGCCCGCCCCGAGGAAATGGAACGAATTTTAAGTCGTCGATGAGACCACCACCGTTCGTAACTGGCGTTCAGAGACTGGTCCTTTATGCATATTGAATCGAACGTCGCACGGAGAATGTCAAGTCCCCTGGATCGAACGCGAAAATGTCCTGGACGATCAAAATAAATGAAAAATAATGTAAAAATACTACTGTTGCAAGCGAAATTTTCTTTTCTGCGAGTGAGAAAATAATCGTGTTCTTTTTTCGACTTAGTTTCGACATTTCCATCAGTTCTCAGAGCTGGTTTATAACGGAAAATAAATGAATTATCGATATCAACAGAGTTTATATAAATTCTACGATTTGGAATCTTTCTTGCTCGTACAGTTCTAGCAGACTGATGGAAGACAATTTTCTGCGAACAGGCACGTCCGTATCGTAAACCCAGTGTCGGGCACATGTATCTCAATCGCGCTCAACTGTTTCTCACTGTGTCTGTCAACCCATTTAGAGGCGAGCGACCCGGAGAAAAAAGAACGCTCGGGAATTCCCGGAAATGGACCTCCCTTGATAGGTGGCCAGATATGGCCACTGTTGTATTAATGCCGGCGCGTGAACGACAATTTAACAAAAGTTTACTTGGTTTAACTAACGACACTCGACGGTAAAAACGTCCTACTGCGCTTTATTTCATCCGACAAAACCCATTGTTGATACAATTCTCGTCTTTGCATTGTGTCGAATTAAAAATATTTAATATCTTCGCTATGACATCAAAAATCGTGAATACTAATTTCCCTTCGTGGAACGATCCAAATTATTATTTACAAAATTTGTACCCACAGAAAAAGTACTTTAAAATTTCCAAATCGTCTAGAATTCTCGTCTTTGCACTTTATCAATTCCTTACGAATGAACATTTCCTTGTATTAAAAATATTTGATATCGAGTCTTAGCTATGACATCGAAAATTGTGAATATTAATTTCCCTCCGTGAAACGATCCAAATTATTATTTAGAAAAAGAACAAAATTTTCCAACCTGTCAACTCGATATCAGCAAACTTTTCCACGATAAGAAAATTCTTGAAGCCTGCGAACGGGGATTTTATCGAACGACGAAATAAATGTTCGAAACGTTGGAATGGTTCGAACTACTTTTCCCCGACGATTCTCTGGTAAGAGAGAAAAAATTGAACGCGTATCTAATCTTTACTACATACACGTTTCACGCGAATATGTCTGAACGGCGTGACGTGCGCGAATATTACATTGTCCCGAGCCTGACGCGCGTCACAAAGCGCTCATTTGACTTGAACCCTGGGACAGGATTACTTATCATCGCCTAACCCTCGAACGTCGTCTCGCTCGAGTCACGCACGACCTCGAAATGCAACTTGGCGGCTGAACTATCGTCTCAAGCTCGCTATTAACTCCTCCGCTACGAACAACCGTCTTACACAATTTGAGAATGCTCTGTTTGCCAACGACGGTCGTACTACGTCCGAGAAACCATAAATGAACCTACGGGCTCTACTTCAGAAAAAAGTTTCATTGAAATATATTCACTATTATAGGAGTTATTGCTGTTTGAAAATTGGACCATTTTTATGGGGTTTTTCTAACATTACGGGGTCAAGGAACAACTTTTCGAATATTTTTATAATTGCTACATATTCTACACTAAAATACGCGGCGTTTGGCTGTTTGAACATTAAAATCGTCCAATCCGTTCAGAAGTTATGACGTTTCAAAGATACGCATGAAATTTCAGGGAAATATATCAATGTATGGTCAGACATTGTATTTTCGGTAAGGAATTTTTTTCTCGAAAATGCTTAGGATTTCGAAGGTATGTCTATTCACCAAAAATGCTTGTATTTGATCTCTACAACCGAAAATAATTTTTCCAAAACGATTTGAAATATTTTTTTCCGTCGAAAAATTTCACATCTTCTCGAATTTTTTTCTAGAAAACGGGTAGAATTCCGGTGATATGTCTAATGACCAAAAATGATTGTAATTGACCCCTGCAGTCAAAAATATTTTTTCTAGAATGATTTGAAATTTTTTTTTTTTGCCGAAAAATTTAGGCACCCCCTGTTGATTATTCTTAAAAATTCGTTTTTTATTTTTAATAAATTTATTTGACGCTGTACGGAAATATTGTCTAATACTTTTTTGTAGGTACCCATGAGCTCTACTTCGGAAAAAAGTTTCATTGAAATATATTTACAATTATAGGAGTTATGGCTGTTTGAAAATTGGACCATTTTTATGAGGTTTTTCTCATTTTGCGGGGTCAAGGACCAACTTTTCGAATATTTTTGCGATTTGTACATATTCTCCACCAAAATACGCGTAGTTTGCTTTTTTAAACATGAAAATCGTTCAATCCGTTCAGAAGTTATGATGTTTTAAAGATACGCATGAAATTTCAGTGAAACATATCAACGCATGGTCAGACATGCAATTTTCGGTAATGAATTTTTTTCTTGAAACTGAGTAGGATTTCGGGGGTATGTCTATTGACCAAAAATACTTGCAATTGACCCTTGCAACTAAAAATAATTTTTCCAAGACGATTCGAAAGTCTTTTTTTTCACCCAAAACTTTCAGCACTTACTCGAATTTTTTTCTCGAAAGTGGATAGGATTTCGGAAGTATGTGTATTCACCAAACATGATTGTAATTGACCCCCGCAACCGAAAATAATTTTTCCAGAACGATTTGAAATTTTTGAATTTAATTGTTAATAACTTTTTAACGAAGCCTCCATCAACAAATTGATACACTTGATTTTCGTCTTATTTTGGCCTCTAGAATCCTGTATTAAAATTTTTCCCAGGGTTGGTCGAACACCCTGTATATTTATTCTTTGGTGTAATAGTTTTTATTATTCTTCGTTCAAGTTACTGGCTCTATTGGTTTAAATATCTCTTAAATTCTGAAAAATATCAAGTCAACTGCATGTAATAGTTGAAAACGACTCCATTTTGTATCAACCTACTTTATATCAACAATTATTAGGGCGTCCATTATTTTGGAGTATTCAGCGAGGAAAGGTCCAAATACTTTAAATATGCAACTGTGTAAACGTAATGAAAAAATCCGAATTAAAACTTCCCTTTGAAATATGTATGAAATTAATTGTATTATTGGTCAGAGTAATTCGGTGTCCGCCATTCGCGCGAATATAGCATTCCATCGTCCCAGGGTTAAAATCCAATCGAAACTTTCAACGAACGAAACGCCGCGTAAATCTAGCCGTCAAGTTGTTCGTAGCAAATCCATTAATAATTTAAACTTTAGCTGAATCCCGTCTCTCGACGGCAACGTGTGCAAATCCGCTTCGAGTCGATTAAAAATCAAATGGATGCAGGTATTATTATACTGTCCGTCTGACAAACAACCCGATTCACGCTTACTTAAGCCCTTGCTTTTTATACGAACGAAACTCGGAATAACTCTTCGTCAAAAATTCAAATCAATTCTTATTATCGTCGACGAACAAACAAGTCTTATCAGATTTGCTTACGATATATGAAACTCTAACCCGAATACTGGCTCCGTTTATAAATCCTGGGCTAGTTTTTTAATATAAATTTAAATATACATGCACGGGGCATACAATTATCGCCATAAGCTTCCAAGCGTTCGGTTGGCCGTTCTTTCAAAATGTAAAACAGAGTTTAATATCTGCTCTTTACAGTGTCCCGTTTTCGTGACAAGGTGCACGAAATTACTTCCATTAAAACATCCGATAACTTTCGATCGGGGAATTTTTAAAGTCGATAGTTCGTACATAAATGCACGAAATACGTAGCGAAATAAAGTACGATTAAGTCAAAATAACACGAATATTAATGAAACAAAATGTCAATATGAAAGATATTATATTTGAGTGGAATGATTTCCGTCGTGATAGAAGAAGACACAAAATTAAAAATGTTACAAACGTATCAGTGTTTTTGAAAAGAACACTTAATAATAACAATGCTTGGGGGTTTAAGAATGGCCCCCTAAAATACAGTAAAAAAATGACAAATTTACAGAAGAATTAGTAGATGTAAAACATATAATATAAATATGAATGAGGCCTCTCACGCTGGTTCCTATTATGGCTGTAATAATTAATATTTTTATACGCAATTTTTAGAAGAAGTAGTACAAGGAATATACTTTCTGTAAACATTAAATATTTATCAAAAAAAGTTTCATAGTTGAGCTCAAAAAATTCTTGAAAATTGCCTTTATTTTGAACCGTAACAGTAGTTTCCCCCCTTAAATAAAATAAAATGAAATAAAAATATAATGTCGTTATTTATCGGACATACTGTGCAACTTTACCGCCGCGACACGTCGGCTCGCGATGAATTTCGCGTTAATATCGCGACAACGCGACAACGCTAGCATCCCCTGGCCGGCGTTAAACGTAGATTAGACCGGCGCCGCTGTGCGGCTCGTGATAAAGTGAAAATATCTTCGCCCGGGAGAGGATTGGTCCCCATCAAGCGGCCGCTGGGATACGGAAAGAGGGGCCATTTTTCAGCGAGCGCCTTCTTATCTGCGCCACGGAACGGCGACACCGTGTAATACCGTAGTAACGGCTTCTATGCATTCATAAGATATTCATAAGCCCACCGTCTCGATTCTCGCAGCCGACAAAGGGTAGACCAACGACCATCTTGATGGCCGTATAAAGAATCCTGGACGCTACGATGCACGGGATAAACGAGGCGTCGCCTTTTGTGCTTCCAGTTTCCCGAAAACTCACGAAACTGACGACGACGATGAATCGATTCTACGAGTCCTGAGAAAGTCTTATAATTGCAGAAATTTAATCATTTCTGTGCATCTACTATTCACACTTAACGAATGAAATTTAACTGTCGGTGGAGATCGTAATACTAAGTAGACTAGACAAATGATTAGCTTCTTTTCCAAAAGCAAACAGGTAAGCATAAAGCGTATCTAATCGTAATCTAACGCAAACCGTCATCGAAAGTAAGTTGAAAGAATTCTTTATCTTATAACAGTCAGGCCCTCGTGACAACACATCGCGACTAGATTTCTGCAACGCGTCGGAGTCGAGATAAACAAACGAAGTTGCGTGTGAAAGCAAAGACCAAGCTTCGAATTCTCGTCTAGAAGTTAGATAGCGTATTTATCGAGACAAGTTAAACATCGCTATCCGAACTAGTCTACGATTTAAACTTGTTGGATCTGTTCGTTACATAAAAATCCACGTTCGAAAGAGATTTCGCTCGAGGGATCGTGACCGTAAATGGTTGCTTTCAATTTAGCTCGCTCGCGAGATCCATCGAGTGTCCTAACGAAACACGCTACGCGAGTCGCGGGCGTATTTTCTTCCAGGAGCATTCGAATGCTGGCCACGATTCCGCCCCGAGAGGCATAAATTCTAAAGAAACGAAAGCCATCCCAACGGAAGGAAAGAAAATTGAGAAAAGAGTTCTCCGCGGAGCTTCTCGCGATGCCTGGCAGCCAGTTAACGGCACTGCGGCAGAACTCGCGAGAGAAACAAAGGTCCGTGCAAACGACTGAAGGCCACGCTGTAAATTTCGCCTACGCCCCCGGTAGGTGGTTTAATGTAGATTTAGATTGGTCGGTCGGGCGCGCATGCGGCTTTTAGGTCTTAGAGACTTAGCCTAATTAATTTATAGACTGCGTCCTTATCTGTTGCTGCCGACGTCGTCGCTGGCTGCGTCAACCTGCGCAACACGCGGTTATGTATAGGAGGTTGGGAGATACCTGCGAGTTCCTCCAAGTTACACGAGAGAAGCAGACGAAGAGTTACCTTGGCTCCCTGGCGATAACGCCTTCCTATCCGAGGCCGACGTTCCTCAAGTCTTCCGGTCGCTCCCGTAAAACGTATCACGGAACCAGAAGTTTCGCGACGTCGGGTAGATTTTGTTACGGTAGTTTCACGGGAATGGCATGTAAATAAGCGAAGTCGTACATGGGTCATTCCACCCCCCTATCGATCACATCCCGTTGTCAGAGTCAGCGATATCCTTCGAACCGACGAACGTTAAATCTCGTTTCGAATTAATATTTTTTTTTTTCGAATTAAAAGTCGCGCGTCTGATACTTGGAAGATTCGATCGATAAACGAACGCGTCGAGTTTTGGAAAACGGAGCACGCGAATCGCCAAAACAACAGCAACGTTGCTCGCCAAGTCCAGGCGAATCCAGAAAGTAATATTGCAGGACTGTCGCAGTGGAACGTTTTAGTTTAATCACGAAACTGCTCGGGCGTCGTTATTCTGTTCAAAAATTCCCAAAAGTTGATAGCGTCGTTTGCATATGTGGGCCACGTGGTAGTAAATTAATTAAAGCCGTAGCGTTCATCGCGTGGCCAGGCTCGAAGTCGACAGTACCTTTTTACAGTTCGACTTGATACGTCTTTATTAATTTTTAATATCTTTGTGTAGAGATTTTCGTAACAGTGAACGATATCTGGGATCGAAAAATATTTTGGACACGTCGAGCGACTTTGTAGGACGTCGGTACTTGATCTCGCAAGATCCAGCAGTTAGAAAATCTGTCGCGTGACTCCCAGGTTGTATAAATGCGATATGTACTTACAAAGAGATCCTACAAGTTCGAATTTCCCAGTCGACGACGCTCTATGCACCTCACGTATCCCATTTTCAAAATCGATATCCTTGAAATCGGTACCTCGTAAAAACGATATTTATTTCGCATTTTCGATTCTTGGTAATCTAGTATCTGTGTAAGATAGGACAAAACATTTTACTCTTTGTAAATGTGAAATTAAACACAGAAGGCAGCATAAATTAGAATAGTTGATATGGTCATCGGATAGGGGATGAAATGCCCTTCAAAACGAGCGTTCGAACGAGTCGATAGCTTTACTAGTTCCGGAGATATAGCAATTTTAGTTTCAAGTCGATGCGGTGGCTAGTTTCGGAGATATAAGGGTCCGAAGCGTTTGTTTACTTTTTTACTACGGCCTTGTCAAGGTCGTTGACCGCACGTGCTCGTAGTAACTAGGTCACTCGGCCACTTGGTCACGAGTCACGTACGAGAAAGAGAGGTCTGGCGCGACGCGTCAGACGGAGACAGAGATAGTCGAATTAAGAAAAATTACCATTTACATAAATTGCGATATCTCCAAAACGGGAAGTCGGATCGACATAAAACAGAAACCATTTTAAAGGGTAAGCTTTGTCGCTTCTAACGGTGGCTCAGTTATGCAGAAAACATGATTGACATCAGAATTGCACGCGTGTAAAGTTTGTGTAATTTCTATACGCGTTGGTAGACTGTTTATTAAAATATTACAACTAATTACTAAAGAAGTTTCTAAATAATATGTGTTAATATTTCTTTTTCCGTTTTTGGACGAATCTAGAATAACCGAAGTAGTATGTTCCGTACTAGGTCCGACAATATCACGAACTAATTGTATTCAATCGGATCAAGCTTGTCTTAAATATTTTAATATTCTTATAAAATGAGGGAATCAACTAAAATCGAACGGAATGAACTTATAGGATGGCCTAATATACTGTGTGTATTAGATAGTGTCTGTGAGTCTTCTAGACGACAGTGACGTTAATTGTTAAGGGTCTCTTTAGCTGTCGCGCGCCTTCTGTGATAACGTGGGTATGATGTATGGGGCAAGAACGGCTGCAAGGTGACGTAGGTCCTCTAAACTGAATAGCGCTGACGTAGAAAGATGTATCTCAACAGGGGGTCTTAAAATAATAATGAAATACACCACATAGTGGAAACACGTACAAAGTGCTTCAGACATACATGTAAATACTCACGGAAGAATTCAATCGAATACCTTGTATCGGAGTACAAAACAACAAAATTAATCTTTCCTTATTACAAAGCGTATCTTTCTTCCCTACAACTATACACAAAATGAAATATTGATGCAGACTTCACCTTAATGTTAATTTTTTTTTATGTATCGCTAATCATCTTTAAGAATCAAGCGTTACGAACAGTTTTAAATTAACTTGCTACCTCTGACTTCGCGAAACGTATATTAAATAAAATTCAAAGGGTGAAGGCCTCAAAAAGAGTTAAAATTCAAAGGAGCATAGCCAGATAAATGCCGAAATAAATCGTTTGGTCGATCAAACGCGTCACGGGGAAGCACCCTAGAATATCGGTGGTCCTTCGATCTGGTCGTATCGACCTGGCTGGTCCCTCCTGGTGCTTCCCGATCGTTGTCGTCACTGTCGAAGGCGACGAGCCGTAACTGCTGAAGCTCGTTAGATCATCCGATTTCTCTGAACGCTGTTAATTGCGTCGCACCAGTAAACACGCGTGCACGCGTTTCAGTTTATCGCTCGACTTCGCGACACAGGCGACTGGCAGCGTCGTCGTCGCTATAATTGTGTCACCCCGTCGACAGATTGCGCGGAGCAGAGGGGAACGAAGAGGGCGAAGGGACTCGAGCAACGCCGCTGGTCCTGGAGGCAATCGAATTTTCCTGGGGAATCTTGGCGATACCCGGGTAGACTTGGCTCCAGGCGGCGTCCGTTCGAAACCCTAGACACACAGAGGAACGGGGGGCCGAACCGTGGCAACGCAACTCCCGGAATTGGGTTTTTAATTGGCGGGAAGGTCGACTTCGACAGCGACCTACTTAAACTTTCGGCCGCTGTTCGGGACGAGAGCGTCGATTCATCGAGAACTTCGACAACGACCGTTCCTCTTCTTTCCCAACGATCTCGACGAGTCGACGAAGGGATATAAAAAACGTTTAGAAAAATTTAGACTCGCGCGAGCGTCCGAGGAAAATAATTATTACAACCACCGATTCCTCGAAAATGAAACATTACGTCTTTGGAATGTTGTTGTGCCAGGGCCCTCCACTTTTAAAATTTAATCAGGTACGGACCGGAGCAAAATTTATTTAAAAATTACCTGTGTACCTTGTGGTACCTTTTAAAATTTAATTTAAATATCGCGAGTGGACCGAACAGATGGAAAATTGGTCCGTTTCCGCGAATCTCGTTGCAGATGATTTTGATTCGATGTTAAATTTCGCGTCGATGGAGAATTATGGCAATCTTGGTCGATGCAGTTTCGATTACAGATCCTCGATTTTCAGCCAGGGCGCGGCCAAGTACTCGTGCATAGAAAGCAGCCAGCTCGGAAATAGGGCGCGGACCGTCACAGCTCTGCGGCCACGCCAGCAGATAGCGTTGCATATTTCATGGTGCACCGTAACGTAATGTACGCCTCGCATGGGAAATCCTAACGCAGCCCACGATACCCGACTTGCGCTGCCGAGTAACCTAATCCGTTGTCCTGCGGAAAACGCTGGCGTTCGCTTGACGTGTATCTAACTGGTTGCTTCTTGACGTCTTTCTTGGGTGGTCCGGAATAGAAAACTCGACAGACAGCGAGGAAGTCGACGTCCAAAGTATCCTCTACAATTTCCTTCGTGAAAAGGAAACGGATTTTTCCAAAAGAGAATCGAAAAGTTGGGAGACACGGGAATATCAATTTCGACGATACTTGTGATCTCGGTACGCCCACTTTCGAAAATTGAATGCTTCGCTAATATTATAGTTAACTGTATCCAGTGTCTCTATCGTTATTCCAATACCAAATCCTTTTTTTCTTGCGCCATTTTACTAAGATCCTATCTGCTCCTTTTATAATACTTTTCTTCATACATCGGTGCTCTTCCACTGTTTTCCAGTGTACAGATTGCTAAATTTATTTGTTACATATTTACATTAAAAGATTTTTCCTCTTTTGTCCTGACCAATTGGTTTTGTTCCTAAGGCCATTTGTTTATAAAAAGAATCATCAAAAAAAAATAAAACAATTGTAATACAAGATTATGTTTTCGAGGAGAATATTGGAACTATATTTCATAAATTCATAAATGCTGGTAATAAAAAATATACTGAAGCCCCATATTTTATGTAGTACAGCATTATTTCAGTCTTTAGTATTCCCGTTATTTTTTAAATGTTTTGAAAAATCAAAATTTATGTACACATATTATATAGATGTTCACTGTTCAAGAGGGGGTGGGATGCAGATTAAATTTGTGTATCTTTCTAACTTTGTCTACCAAACCGATAAGTTAAATTGTAATACGTAGTCTTTTCGAATATAGATAGGAGTGCAAAGGGTTAATTCTATCCCCCAAAAAATATAAAGCTAGAAAAGCACTGAGTTGATTAACAACGTGATAAATAGTTTCAATCGTTTCGATACCTTAGGAACGTAAAAGGAACTTTAGGGGAAACCTGATCGATTCTGCCAGCGCGATAAACAGGCCTGCCCCGTCGAGTGACGTTCGCTGTCTGATTAAACACGGATCGTACTACTGTTCGACTCCCAGCGTGAACTTGGCGTGCTCCGTCGACTCTCGAAGGATCCACCCTGCTCTTTTAGTTTCCCTTCGTCCGGACCATTCAATCAAGCAGAAAAAGTTTCCATCTCGGATTTTTCCTTTGCCCTGAATGGAGAAAAGTTCCGTAAACGTTATGCGAGACCCATTAAAGGGCCACTAATTCCGCGACTCGAAACTTGGTCCGCGGTGAACAAAGACCGTCCCATCGTGGACGGAAACTTTTCAGAAATCCATTACCGTTCCCTTTTCTTCGCGGATCCGTCGTTACAATTTGATATCGAGGTAAAAGGCGATGTCCCCGGGGGTAAGATGGAGGCGTCGACCGCTCGACTGACCGCCTATCTACCGCTTATAAAGAGACTGCAAGATCACATTCGATCCACGAGGAAAGAATACAACAAATAAAACTGTAAACCAAATCATTTCCATTCGAACAGGCTCTCATTATCACTCGATCATGTATTTTTATTATCGTGAATCGTTTCGATGAGACACTCGAATTCGCCGAAACATCGAAAGTTGATCAAGCACGTTCTCCTGCGCTCATTGTTCCCATTTTCAAATAAATAATTCACACTCGCGGATTCAACAACCGAACGCTTCAAATAAATTTTAATCTAAATACGAAATAAACACCACAGTTTTTAAATATCGAGAGTATTTCAGGAAACATCAAATAGACAACACGAGTCTAATTTCGACGCTGAATTTTTAACTGTTTAATTAATATGATTATTAACTGTTTGGTAACAGCATTATCTTCCACAAATATGCACTTGTCTTTTGATTATATCACAGCTCATTTTTTAAATTCCAACTTTGTTCTTGTAAGTTTGAGAATGATAACGATATATACATTTGCTGGCAAGACTAACGTTTACGTTTACGTTCACGTTTTCTGAATCGCCCTGACCTTTTAATATCGAAGCAATAAACGATATCCCCGGGGGGTGAAACGAAAATGTCGGTTAGCCCAGTTGATCTCGCATCCTCGGGGCAACTGCGACCCGCCGAATCTCCAGCAACCACTTATAAAGAGGCTATAAGATTACATTCAATTTGTGAGATTAAACGCGAGCACGTTAGCGCCATAAATTCAAGAACCTCGTGTTATCGGGAGCCAAGCTATCGTTCGACGTCGGGCCAAAAGCAGAATGTCGACCGGCTGCTGCGTACGGAAATTGGATCCTGCCCGATTCCCGATCAAAAGGATCGTCTTACCCAAAGGAATCCAACTGATTTTCCTTGCATACCTTCACACGACATCTGGCCGCCGAAATGGGAGGCTGCTCGTATAAACGCGCAAGAATGGCGCTTTTCGACGCTCGACGATCAGAAAAATAAGAACGAGCCGTATTCTCGGGTCATCCGTGATGGAATTTCTTTTGGCGAACATTCTAAAATACTCGCACACTATGCACTGACTGTACAAATGATCTAGAAATTTTGTACGAGGCAAACAGAGTGGTTATTAATACTGCAAGTCCTGTGTCTTTCGAGTCCAATTAATTATTCTTTTGTAGAATACGAGTTGAATGTATTGGTATATTAAAAAATATGCTGAACTAATTGAAAGCAAAGAATGAACTATTGAGAATCGTACGAAAGTCGATGAATCTTTTCATTGTGATCTAGACTATATTCAATAGTAACTGATGACTGTTCGACGGTCAAATTTACCAGGAATCGAAAGAAGTTTCAATATCGGTTTTGGTAGCAGTGAAAATATCGGTAACGTTATGGTTATTGTTTCAATACGAATTCCTCTATTGAATCTGTATCGGTTATATAATAACATCCAATAACCAATATTAGAACAGTTATTGGAACCGAAACACAGGATATCCTGCAATGAGCAACACGGTTCGAAGGAAGCGACTTCGCGTTTAAAATGAAATCGAAAACATACAGTGCAAGATTTTATATTTTCTTCCTGAAATACGACTCAAGATATGTAACTATAAATGTCATAATGTTTAAAAATAATACTATTTTTCTGCGTTTAATTCGATATGTATTACAAAGTAAAGATTTCTTTTTCATTATAAAAAAACTGATTCAATTTGCCATACGGAAAAAATTAATTTGCTACCAAAAGTTTCAACCACACTGCAATATAACGAATATTCAATAAGTAAATTCTCGTTTCAGGCTTCGTTCTTTACTTTACATTTCAATTTTCGTATTTGAAGTTCCTCCTGTCCGCTGTACTGTTGTAAAGCCAATGATAACATAACGAATACGATAGTTAATTGCTTACGCGCGAAAAAATTAATCTACGTCCCGCAGCTGCGCGAAGGTAAACTCGAAATCTCGAAAAACGTATTTTCCGTTTCTGTTTATTTATCGTCATGAATCCCTGAACGAGAACGCGACGCGTGCAACAAAATCCATCCTCGGTCTATGCATTTTTGAAATTCAATTCGCGTTAATAGGTTCCGCCGTAATTTCCCTCCGTTGGAAACCGTTACAAATGGATTCGCGACCGGTCCCCGCTCGTCAGAAAATTTGCAATTAGAAGCAACAAACGAGTTTCTCCGTCGTCGACGTCGTAATGATTATAACTATTATCGTTTCACGGCTCGAACGCGGCTTTAATCGGGACATTCGTTAACGAGCGTATCGAAACTTCGAACGGTTGCAACTTTTTGCCGAACGCATAATTGAGTCGGCGCGCCTCGTCTGAAATGCGACTCAAGGAACAAGAAACAGTTTTATGCAACAGAGCATAGAACCGAAGGGAAACGCGGTGCTTTGCGACGGACTGCAATTTAAAATTGTATTCTAGAACCGTCAACTCCCGGATGCGAGTTTGCGTTACGTCAGAATCCACGCGCGTGGATTTCGTAGAATATTGTATCGAGCTTGAATACAATTTACGATCAGCTCTCGTTGCATTGTTCCCGCGCCTTTTTCCTCGTAATAGCGTCATTGCAAAATTCAAGCTTATCAGAAATTGTGACGGAGTCGTTTAGCGCGAAATTCCTGTCCATCCAACGTGCAAATGAGTTATTATCTTTCGACAGAGACAATACAAAGTATTAATTAGACAAATATGATTGTAATTCGTAGCAAATAGTCTAGTTAGCGAGGAGATGCAAACTTCATGACAATTTTACTGGATTTTTTTGAACATAATAACTCAAGCTTGATCGTAATATGAAATTGTTTGATTGGATCTTGGACCATGCAAATAAATGTAATTGAAACTTTTTGGCCAGGAAGAGGTTGAAAAGAACGTTTTTAAAAATTCTTTGAGGATGTAAAATGTTTAATATGCACGGAAGAAGTTCGAGTTATGCACATTTTTCTATATTAAAAATTTTCGTTCGCGACCTCTTTGGTAGTAAGGCGCTTGTTAAGGGTTACATCGCGTAATTTGGAAGACACAAGCCTAAAGGAATTTTAATCATAAAGTTAAGGGAGGCAGACAGGAATCTGGTTATTATTTCAACACCAGCAGATGGAGATATTCACGCTGACATTTGCTCAGAAATGTAGCTCTTTCTCGAGCTCTTCTTGCTTCTGCTCCCCCTTTATTATAATACCAGGATAATAGTTTTCTACTTGGAAGTTTGAGCCTCCTATTTCATACATTATAGACTTTTTAATCCTTAGGTGGATTATTATTTGAAAATTGATGTGATCCTCTATTAATTCATTATTTTTTAAATGCCTTAAAGGAAAGTTGATTTCCATTTACCAAAATCAATATTAAGTAAAATAATTCAGTTGAGATCGAGTTGAGATAAAAATTTAATTAAACTATTTCAAATCAGTCACGGAAAAATTATTTTCGTTTAAAGGGATCAATTACAATCATTTTTGGTAAATAGGCATACCCCCGAAATTCTACTCAGTATCGAGAAAAAAATTCATTACTGAAAATATAATGTCTGACCATAACTGTCTGGTTACCCTGGAAAAAAAATTTCAAATCATTCTGAAAAAATTATTTTTAGTTGCAGGAGTCAGTTACAATCATTTTTGGTGAATACACACATCCCCGAAATCCTACGTACTTTCAAGAAAAAAATTCTTTACCGAAACTATACTGTGTGGCTGGAAATGTTTCTATAACTGTTTAACGAAGCCTCTGTCGGAAACCAGAAACTAAACCTATTTCCTACATTTTTCTAGTTTAAACAATGCGTCGATAGAATCGTTAAAAAACATTCCCAGTTACATTTTCCGACACAATCTACCAAATTAAAATAAATAAAAATAATTGAACGATTCCGGCATTAATTCGAGCTGGAGGCCAGCGCTCGTTCGAACTGATGGACGTATTTAAACGCGATACCGTCGCCAAAGGGATTAAACGCGATCCGCTGCGTGTAATACGACATAATTTCGTTTTCGATCCAGTCGCGAAAAATCAGCGCGTCGAACCATCGCTGAATTCCATCCCTGCGAACGGTTCAATCGCGGGAAACGCGTCAAATTTTTCCTACGCTTGAAAATCTCCGGGAGTCTGGAGGCCCTTTTCATTTGCAGCGAAACGTTCCCGCCGGGGAGAGAAACGCGTTCAATGTTACTTTCTCGCAATAGGCTGCGCGCAGTTCCAGAATTTGACAGCTCTTTCGCCTATTTATTTTCATCGAGCCGCCGGCAGCAACGGGACAGCCAGTCAATTTTATAAAGCCGACGGCGCGACGCTGCTCCCCCGTCCGCTCGACGCTTCGTTCGTCGTCCCTCGGTTCCATTCCGACGCCGTCATTAAATTTATATTCGCCGCGATGGCCGCGCGTCGCGGAGAAACGGACCCCCGCGAACGAAACCAGTTCGCCCCCGTTTCGACCAAACGACGAGACGACGTGCTCGTTTAAAAAACGATACCGCCGGCCAGGTTGTTTCGCGAAATAAAATTGCGAACCCTCGCTCCCTCCGTGTCGTATCGTGTTTTCCTCTTACGTGCAGATTCGAGTTTACTGCTGTTTATTAGATTGCCTCGACCTGCTTTGTGTAGAAAGAAATCTGTAACCGTACTGTTGCGTCCGCGAGAAGTTGGCTACCGAAAGAACGCCGGTCTGATTGGCTGGATCCTCTCTTTAGAGCTCGCTGTATTGGCTGAAACGAGGAGAAGGTGGCGATAGGCGGAGCAAGGGAAGTACCGTCCCACTAGCCAACTTCTCGCGGACACACAGTAGCTGACAAATTATATCAAGAAACAAATTGCATCAGAAATCCTGCAATCTGCAACGATATATGTACACGGTCCAATTTTTGTTATGTTAATTTGTTTCTTTCCGTCTGGTAGTAAATCTATAATAAAATCATTAAGCGTTTATTAAAATCCTAATATTTTCGGGCCGTCTTTAGAATAATTTCTATAAATTGGAAAAATTTTCAAGCAACCCCGTAATAATTATAAGGAATATGAGAAATTATTGCAATAGGTATTTCCAGTACTGGGCTCGAGCAATGAAGAGACGATGTAGAAACAAATGTATACAATATTATAATGTAAAATACTCCAAAACAATATTTTATCCAACGATGCATATGACTATTGGAGTACAAAGTCAAATTCAAACGGCAAACATGGTGTATTGGCCACGAACTAAACGTACAATAAAACTGAAATGGAATGTACGCTGGTACACGACGACGCATAGGAGGACTCAAAGGAACTCAGCATCAAAACCACCAACCCGTAAACTAACGAAACGAAAAATAGGGCACTGATTGATCCTATAGTGAACAGGCCGGATCTATTCTAAAAAAACAACTGCCATAAAAATGTAATAACGCGAGTACACGGATATAAAGAAATAGAGAGAAAATCGATTAAACTAAGGAAATTCGATTAAACATTTAAAAGATACATGCACGTTTATATTCGGATTTTTATCGAGTACATTTTGAAATCTAATCAAAATTTGCATTCTTCGTTATAGATTCCATTAATTAGAATATACCATGAAACTTTGAGTCGATCCAGCTGTCAACTCGATTGTTTCTTTGTCCCAAAAGATTTATACAAAATTCTGAAATAAAACTGTAGAGGAAAAAACAAGAATTACGCTTGAATATACTCGAGGCACTTAAAACGCTTCTGTGGTCACGAGAGGAAATATTATGCGGAACAGTGCAAGTATAGTCGTCAATGTTCCGATCGTTCGAAACGTAATTTATCGAGCCCCATGGAAGATCTTGAAATTAATGTAACGAGCACCTCGGAACAACGTGTCGCGAACATTTGAAACGCACGTGCTATCTATCTGTATTCGTGATCGAATAAATCCCCCGCGCCACTCTCTCTCTCTACCCGAGTAAATGTTAATATACGCGGCATACGAACTGGCATTAATTAGTACATATCACGGCGATATGAAAGTCGGCAATTGAACGCGAATAGTCGTAACGTTTTAATCGCGATACGCCCGTACTGTCGAGTATTCAGTCGCGGTCGCTTTTATTGGCCGCATTACGCGAAACTGGCCGCAAAACCGACTGGTTAAATAAAATAATAATATTGCGTAGCCTCGTTTAATCCGTCGGACCAACCACCGTGAATATTTTCAATCGTTAAGCTCGTTCTGTCGTTGGTGTAAAAATAATAATGATTATTATTATCATTGTACGAGGAAAGATCCCTTGATAATAACGAGTATAAAATACACGACCAGCAGAAAATCGAGGCAAATGAAATGCTAAGCGTCAAATTAATCATGAGTGACGAATGAAAAACGCCGATTTTTTGTGCAAATCGAATCGATTTATTTTAAACGACGAAGTAACTAAATAGTGAGTCAAAATTGATATTTCACCTGGAAAACAAGACTCTGCACCTAATGGAATAAAATAAATATTTCGAAATCGTAAAACACTTCACCGATACTAATGGTTATATCGATTGTTTCGATGTTAAACGTAGAATCAAAACAAAGTAGACATCACGAGTATAATCGAGTAAATCGATAACGCGAGTGTCGTCGCCGTTAGTGTAAAACGAATCCATTTCATTAACAGAATTTGTCCAACAGTGGCGTGCGTTTCGAAAGCAATTCGATCGCGATCCATTCCTCTCGTTCGGCCGTCGAACTGCAGCGGTTGAATAAAAATCAAGATAAAATCGCATTATTACCGGAAAGGTTCTCTTTTCGGCCGGACACGCGTCCCTAAAATGTCCATTAGGCAAATGATCATCGCGAATCCGATGCCCGTTTAAACCGGCCATTGCTTCCATGGCGAACCATTATTCATGACGCACTGGACGATATGTTCACGTTTTTGCACAGGTGCACGTGGAATTATATTTTTAATCCGCGAATATCGCGGACGCTTCTCTGTGCAGTAATTATTTATTTATCTACGGAAGGGACCTTTAATATATGTAAGCATAGTGTGAAAAAGAGAAATAAGGAACGCTTCAGTAATTATAATGTATAGAATTAACTCTCATAATACCATAAATACATGCGATCGATAAATTTCGTTTACTACAGCACATTTACTGTTTTGCTAAATTCGTTGAACGCGGGATTATTGTGGCGTCCATTGTATAATTTGCACGATAATAATAGTCATTAATAGGTATCATTGCGTACAGTGAGCGAAGTCGCGATCATAACCGTGCAAGATCCCAATGAAATAGTTCGAAGACCACAGCTAAAAGAAGTTATCGTTTCTCCAAGAAAATTGAAACCGTCGGAAAATTTAGTTTGAAAAGTGCTGGCTGAAATCGTTGTAAACGAGGTCGTCTTGATACCTCGTACGAGAACGAAAGATATCAATAATATCTCTTTAATATCGTCGACCAACGTAAAGATCTTCGCAATGAAACGCGCGAAAAATGATATTCCTCAGACACCGTAAGTCAAGGTATCCATGGGAAACGCGCGACGTAATTTCGTCGGTAAATCTGCGACGGTCGTAAATCGCTTTATGGAGGGGGACTGGCGTTCTTCCGCATAGGAATCGCGGTCTTGCGAACGCGTCTTGATATACGGATACTTAATATACCCGATCTTACGACAAACTATACGCTCCCGTCGATAGACACGCGATCGTTATTAACTTCGATGAAAGGAGCTGCTTGCCCCGGGAGAATAAAAACCGTCTCGATCCTCAATATCCAATAACGATCGTTCACTTAGCGACCGACGGTCGCCACTGCGGGGAAAATAAACTTTTCCGGCCGAGAGTCGATCGAGTATGCAAATCCGCGACTGTTCGGGATTTCGTGGAACACGTACCGCCCGAATAAACGATGGATTTCCAAATGATTCGCCATCTGTTTTAAAAACGACAGGTCCGGAATATTGGAAACGCGACAGATACAGGTTTTGGGAGAGCGCTTCTTAATCATTTAAAATTCACTATATTTTGAAGAATATTATTGCAGCCTTTAACACTGAACCTACCACGACCGATCAAATGACCGTTTTTAAAAGTTCGTTTGGAATTTTTAACATATGTTATCGTCACAATGTTCTATAAATAGAAAATTCAGTTTCCACTGTCTTGGAACAGTCTTACAACGCGTATTAAAAATACTAAAACTTTAGACGCGAGCAGTTTCGAAATTACTCAAGCTTTCTGCATAACTGAGCCGTCGTTGGAAGCGGCAAACCTTCCCTTTTACAATGGCGTTTGGTTTTTGTCGATCCGACTTTCCGTTTTCGAGATATCATAATTTATGTAAAGGGGTAATTTTTTAAATTCCGCTCTCCGTCTTGCGAAAGCCTATTAACGTGTATTAAAAATACATAAACTTTAAACGCCTGCAGTTCCGAAACTACTCATGCTTTATGTATAATTGAGCCGTCGTTGGAAACGGTAAACCTTCCTCTTTAAAATGGTTTTTTGTTTTTGACGATCCGACTTTCCGTTTTCGAGATATCATAATTTATGTAAAGGGGTAATTTTTCTAATTCGACTATCTCTGTCTCCGTCTGACGCGTCGCGCCGGACCTCTCTTTCTCGTACGTGACTCGTGACCGTCTGGCCGACTGACCTACTTTCAATGTGCGCGCGCGGTCAACGGCCTTGACAAGGCCGTAGTAAACAAATGCTTCGGATCCTTATATTTCCGGATCTAACCACCACATCGACTTGAAACTAAAATCGCTATATCTCCGGAACTAATAAAGCTATCGACTCGCACAAACGCTCATTTTAAAGGGCATTTCATCCCCTATCCAACGAACATGTCAGCTATTATTAATTATGCTGTCTTCTAGGTTTATTTTCGCATTTACTTTGACACTATATACCTAAAAAAGTTTCCACAATTCCCATTAATTATACGACTAGTGTACGATAAAACTGGATCATAAATTGTATATTTAATTGAAAATTAATTTAAATTTAAATACATGATGTTTGCGTAATTACTAGCCAGTACTTTTAATTAAATAATTGTTTTCTCTAGAACTAACTACGGTATCGACTTGGAACAAAATTCGTTTTTAAGGGCGTTTCATCTTCTATCCGATGAAAATTAAAAAATTTGTTGACATAAAGAGGAAGGATATCTTACGAATAAATATCAAGACGCAACTTTCTATACATATAATGCAAAAATTAGAAGTACGTTGCCTCGTAAAAGAGAAAAAGAGGGGCTGGAAGTGTCGGTAGGTATAGTGTTAAAAAGTACGACAAATTTCTTACGACGACGCTACTCGGCTTCGCTAGCAAAGGGCTACCTTCTCTCGCAAGTGCTCGATCAACCACCGAACGTCCCCTCTCTTTTCTCCTGACTTAACTACCTCAATACCAAAGCGCTTCAAAGATAGTTGAAACGTCACCTAAGAGCATAATAGCATGCAAATGCTCGAGCCTCGAACCGGAATTCTCTCCAAAGCCCTCTTTTAAACTCCATCAGACGCGTTCAGCCGCTCTCGACAACATTGAAATTCGCCTCGAAACAAAATCATCCGTTCGCGAGCGAACATGCCAACGAAAGACGTGGATACTTTGTTGTTCCCCATCGAGCAACGATCGAAACGGAAAAGGAACGCGTAAAACTTCCCAGTGGATGCATTAGGGGTCGAAGGCGACAGAGTAAGATATCAAAGTGCCGGTGACACGGGTGCGATAAGTCGGCCAAGGAATTGCATTATCCTGAAAGAAGAACAAGGTACGATGCACCGTGTATATGAAATTTCCATATCCGCGGCGAAAAGTGCCATTGCCTCGTCTCGTGGAGAGCGAAGGACAGAGGGAACGGGATGGCTGAAACGCGGAGGAACAGCGAGGAACAGCCAGCAACGAGGGTGGTCCGACGAGAGGGGCGGCGAGGAGAGGAGGGTGCGGCGAAACATTTGCAATTCTCAGGGACTTCCGCGGAATATCCGAGGGGAAAAGGCAGCCAATGCACAACCTCCGTCGTATGAAATCTCCCTGGAGGTCGTGTATCAGACATGGATGCGCGCCGGTGCATTGCAGCTGCACCTGCAACCTTCGAAAGGGTAATAATCGCGAGCAAGGGCTCGTGAGAGAAAGCGAGGACGAAACGGTGAGACGGGGGGTTGCTAGTGCTGGAAATCCTGCTATCCATCCTCTCTGCATCGGCCAACCCCATCCCGTCAGTGGCTCCCATTCCCATTGTCGCGTATCGACAGCAACGTTCATAAATACGAAGCACTTACGCGGAGTGGAACGCGCGATCGTGTCTCGTCGATGGATCGCGGGGAAGCTTCGAGACACTTTCGACCGACACCCCGGCAAATTGTACCCCTCGAAGGATTAGCTTAGCGATTGGTACGAGGGTTGCAGGGTACCGCGATCGCTTTGACTACGACACGCCGACCGCTGAATCGTTACTTACGCTCCGCGTGGATCTCGACCAACGATCTCTGTCGGGCTTACCTGTAACAGAAAGAAACGCCGTTGTTAGAGATTCCGTGACGCAATATTCCGCCTCGCTACCGGTATTTGGTAACCCCTTAAGTGGCTCGCTTGTTCGCCCAGAGTGCACTCCCCGGCGGCGGGAGTTTTACACCGCTCGCGGGTATATTTGTCACCGCCATCGAGGGAAAAAGAAATACACGACCGTCGCGATTAAAAAGAAACAGGGAGTATTGTGCTGCCCTGAGCCCCGCGATGCCAATAATGCACCGTGCTCCGGGCGTACATGACTTAATCACGAAGTTAAACACAGATTTCATCGATGTAGATATACCACTTCGGAACGCTGTGCAACCATAATGGATTTTACGTATCACGGAACCACTTGAGAGGTCAGCGGTTGGATAACCATTCTCAAACTCACTGTTCGAAAGAAGATTCTACATTTAAGAGTAGTATGTTACTTTAGATGGTTCAAAAGATGAAGTTTGGTGTTATTCAAATTTTTCGAGGTATTATTCACTAGCAATTTAATAATAATTTGACACTTTAATAAAATTCCGGATGTAATAGAAAAATCGTATTTTGAAAAAACTCTCCTAAAATGTCACAACCTTCGATTCGTAATTGAGAAGGTACGGGAAAACGAGAACGTTGTACGTATAATTGCTAGAGGCAAAATTATTAATAAATTTCCGCCCCGTGCGATTACCAGCGCCCGCTAATTAATGGATTTCAACGTGATTTAAACGTTAATAAACATTACCAGAGTGTTATTATTGTTATTATCATCCAGGACTATTATCAAGCATCATTAAAATTGAATATTAAAAGACTTCGGGCAATAAAGTGATATATAATTACGCGAGCTAAAACGACATATTAAACCGATGTCAAAGAGCGTTTTGCGACTGAAACATCAAAGATCATTGCGCATCGTTTAAAACGAAACGATTCAAGAATTTATGCTTAAAGGTTCATTATAATGTAACCTTAGCCTAGCACAGTGGAATGAGAAATACGTTATCCGAGTGGCTCCAAGGCCCGTTAATTAGGAGTACGGTAATAAGGGATATTAAGATTTCATACGCCCCGAGGGGCGTGGAGGGCCTTGAGAAACGACCATTAAGTTACTCTAGCTGCTTTCAACGACATCGTGGTCGCTGCAGCTGCGTCTTTCTGAAACGAAGTTACCAAGTTACGGGCAAACAAGATTATCGTCTACTCCGAACGAATCATGGAAGATGATACATAGAAAAATTTCATCGACTACCTCCGTAATCGTCCGATAATTCTTTAATCGCGCTCTAAACGTGCGAAGCGAATCACCGTAGAATCGCGAAGCACCCTGATCCAACGATAATTTAATACATTAACTAACGTCGATTCAATCGATAGTTTCTGTAAGCTCTGACACTGCTCGTTGTAACGAAGAAAATGGAACTTACATTAAACAATTCCATTTCGAAATTAAAATTAAAATGCTCCTATGTTTGAAAGATCGACTGTTTGATTGAAAGTTTTAATTTAAGTTCACGAAAATATGTAGACCTTGTACGGTTCCACGATTAAACAAAATAAAACTGCTTCTAACCCCAGTGTTTTAAAATGTGCAACTCACAAAGTTTGGAATTTTATTGTTCACGTTCGAAGAAAGTGAAAATACAAGTTAAAATTTAAAGGGTAGCGCGTTGATTTCATAATTGGAAAGGTACGATAAATTCTGTTTCTGCTTAGCGTCCGATATGGAAAATTACAATAAATTGCCATGCACCGATAGGGAATATTTTCCTTGCGCGTCGTCCGTTTGCCGGAACAACAATTTTATTTTCCAGTTGCTTTGTCACTAAACAAACGAACTGTGTCGCCAGTCCTCGCGATATTTTCCTGCCACGGCTGACGCGAATTTCGCGGACAATAAATGGCGACGATGGTCGGGCAGAATGTAAATCGCACGATGAAACTTTACGGGATTAAACGACGCTTTGTATCGTTTTGCTTTTTGTGCCGCGCAGCCATTGCAGTTTTTTAAACGGCGCATCGGCCACTCTCATGATCCTCCACTCTCACGGAATTCACCGTTTCAGAGTTCATTTAGCCGCTTCGTAAAACGTTGCTTTTACGCGTGTCGTTGGAATTTTATAATCGACCATTAGGATTCACGAGAACCGGAAAACACAGAATCCAGTTTTAAATCGCGGAGTTTCCGCGAAATATTCCTTGCGTTCTTAAAAACACTGCGAATTCAAATGGGGGAACTTATCCAGATACGTTTCTACGCGTTTGGTATCCGTTGCAATAATAGTTTTCGATCGTACGAGAAAAATTCGACCAAACCACGATACTTCTAATCTTATTAACCGTCAAGTGTTGACTTTTACAAAATGGTAAATGGTAAATGGAAATGAACTTTCCTTTAGAGCATTTAAAAAATAATCAACTAATGGAAAGTTACATAAATTTGTAAATAATTACATTAATAATAATCCCTAATAATCCACTTTAGGGTTAAATTAATCTGATATTTGCGATACAGACACGAAACGAATAATGAATAAAATTTTTTGAGTAACAAGGATATATATCTTCGATGAATTAATGAAACACAAAATATAAAAACAGTTTTTATCTGTAGCGCCAGAGTAAAAAATTCACCGTAGAGAATGTTTTCGTAGCGCTTAATTCACGCAACGACGAACGGGAAAAACGAGGCGAGTCATGGTTCGTAACTTCAAAAATCAGCGACACGTTCCCGCCGCGAGATTCAATTTCCAAGCCAGAAACGTCATCAGAGGCGCGCCGCGACGAGCGTTTAGCCGCGATAAAAAACGTCTCGCGAGTCCAGGAAACCGGTCGACGACGCTCGTCTCCGAAAGTTCTCAATTTAACTTTTGGCCCCGCCATCTTCGATACAACTACCAGTGCGGGCGGTTCGTAACGAACGGGCGAGAAAACGGGGCAAGAAAGAACCGACGAAGAAGCACACAGGAAATCCATTTTCGCGCCTCGAGTTCCTTGCGTGGGATTAAGATGTTCTTGCATTAAAAGAAATTCGCAGGTTGGGATCACCAAAAGAATTTAATTCGTACAATTTTCTGCAATTTTAGATCTAATGGAGTCCATTTCATTGTGCGGAATTTTGAAGCATTTCTTACGACTGCCACAATAAATCGTAAATATCATTGAAAGCTTATCTTTTCGATAAAGCATTTCTGTAAGTATATGTTTGGTACCAAAAGGGTATCAAAGAATCTATCTATGTTATACTTTTGCCAGTACTTGATCGTCTATTATACCAGAAGGCACCAAAAATCTCTGACACACAAAAAGCTCGAAAAACACCAATTTGTACCAACCTTTTTTCTAACAAAAATTAGCAGAAGTACAGTAAAGCGTAACTTTTAATCCGCGTACGAAACAATTGCGATCAGGTGTTCCGTATCATAGTAAAAAATCTGCAAACATCTCGAGGCACGAAGCGTCCGATGCGGAGCCGCGATTAAACCCCCATTAATTCGCCGCGATCAATTCAGCCTTTGTTTCCGATAGTAAAGGGATGGCGGCTCGAAAATTACCGTATTACCGCGGCCGTAATTATGGCTGGTGGATCTGAAACGAAAGTGGGCCGACACCGAAAGAAGATCCCGGTTAATTAGCGGGAAAATAATTTCTCGGCCATTAACCGGAACCGGTCGCCACGGCGAAGGAGGTGCGAGATCGTGGATTGTCTGGGAGAAAACAATGGGGTGGGTGTCGTTCGCCCACCGACATATGACGCGACAGAACGAAAGAGACGGAGCGAGGGACAATGACGATGGCCGGAGAGAGGGGATCGATCTCACCCACGACTTCGTCCTGCTGATGCGTTTCGCTCCTTGCGGCCCGACAGGTATTAATGCGGATGCCCGGTCGACGCGTTCTTGTCACGCTGCTCGTTCAACTTGTAATTGCACAGCTGAACGCACCTCCGGATGCCGGCTGGTCGGATTGATTGCTCGACGGGGGTGGTGGTGCTCGGGGGGGTTAGAGATAGGTAGGAAGCTCCGCTGCGAAATTACGAGCAGAATGAAGAATCGCGGTCCGATTTTCGGGCGGAAGTGCAACTTCAGCGCGGGGATGTGTCAGTGTCCGACGATGAAGAAGCCCGAGGATGCCACTACCAGCAACGTACTGCGTGTTAACAACTGTGCGCTGGGGAGCTTTCAGTTAGACTCGAATGACATGTTCTCGTTGATACGAACGAGGGAAATTAATTTGCCACGCGATAAATTTCGGGTGTTAATCGATACATGTTGTTGTTCGTAAGTCTTCTTCTCTGTAGCAATTTCCATGGGCCATCAACATTGTGTAGCTTCTGCTTTTTATTTGTTTAATTTTTTGTTTGGTTCTTGACGATGTTGCTTGCTTGAAAGTGATTCTCTTTGCTTAAGGGGGGGGAACCACTATGACGAATTGAACAAATCGACATTTTTTAAAATAACATTAATGTTAAGAAATTCTTAAAAATTTAGATCATCCTCCTTAAGAGTGCAATTAGATTATGGATGACTTGCTGTTGCGGAAGTAAAGAAATGATTGTCAGTCGAGCACTTGCGAGAGAGTTAAGAGCGTAGCCCTCTGGCGACGAGCGCGAGAATCTGTGACTCAGCTTTGCAATGATATTATAACATACATAACAAGGTGCATTTCCAAATTGCATCTTACTCGCTCAAGACAAATAAAAATTAAGTACGATACGGTCCTGTTCGATAAATATCCAGATTGTTGGAGTTATGAAACGAAACAATGGCTCTCTCAATTCCTTCTATGTCTACCGAGTGCTTGGAAACGATCAATTAATGATTTAAGAAATTTTTGGAGCTTCTATTCCAGAATTGCCTAGATTGAATTGGCTAGAGTTGACAGTTCAAATATAAAACTGAAACATCGCTGATATATTGGTAGCAGAAGCACAGTCTAGTTATTTATCAGGCTGTATATGCAATATGTCGTGGCTGAGTCTCCCGACTGAGCGTAGGATTGCGTTGTACGTATCCAGACGAGTCTTGGTATGCAAGCTCTCTGTGCAGGAGCTTAGATGTTCTAATATCGTCAATTTGCGCATAGCTGACAGCTGGAAGGATGACTTCTAGGGTAAGGGGGAATTTAGCATCGAGTATAAGGGGCATGTAGTACGATGTGTAAGGGAAACGTGGACACTGTCAAGTAATTTTAGCTTACAAGCTTGTTAGCCGTGTGTTTTCGCAGGTTGACAGAAACGTCTGACATGATACGATTCGCAATTTCTCCCGGAGATCGATTCAACTCCGCCAATGGCCGTCGTTGGTTATTTTTTACTAAGAAAATCAAATACTGGTTTAAATTAAAAGGTTTATTCAGTTTCGTAATTCTCCGAGACATTTGTATGGTAAAGATGAATCGAGGAAAGCGAGTCAAAAGTTCGTTGACGACCTACTTTATGAGATTTTAAACCAACAAGGTTTCCTGAAGACGAAAGAATTTTTTCAGAAAACAGCTTCTTGAAGAAGGAAATTATGCATGGACTCTGAGCTCCGCTTGCTTGTCATACACTTGGACTCAATTTTCTAAATATCAGCTTCCTTCAAAGTTCGTCCTCCTGCTACGATATTTCAAAGTTATTTTTGGAGGAACGATCTTTTGAAATTGGTCGCTGTTTATTTTATATTTCGAATACGTTTTAAGCTGAATTCAAAGTGAAGGGAAACTAATTATTCGGGTCTTAAATTTTCGTAACTAATTATGCATTTCAGCTTATCATTAAAGATTCAAAAGTTTAGCTAGGTGTTGTTCATGATTAATTCATAAATTCCGAGTCTGATACATTTAAAATGTATGTTAATACGATAAACGTATGCAAAACGTATACGGAATACATTTTATAAGTTGTTATAATAACATTAATATTTTATTGTGCGCATATGCATATTTCTTTCACACTCAAATGCTTCACGAATGTATAAAATCATTCATCGAATCAAATAATATTGGTTTATAACGAAATCGACAAAACGTTTTCCAGTAGCGTGGAACATTTTTTTAAACCCTGAACTGTTTATAATAATTTCTCCGAGCCCCCTCCTGAATCTGTGTATTCGTTGGTAAGTTTTTCTTCAGGGAAAAAGCGAAATGGACCAAAAGGCGAAACAAATTGTTTCTATTAAAGAAAAGATCCAGACATTTTGCGATTGCTCCCGGAAATATCGTACGTTCAACGCGAAAAATAACCAACGCTTTTCAGGAAAGTACAAAATTCCTATTTCTCCGTCACCGTCGTTTCCCCGACGAAAATTTAGACCTTGTTAGGTCGCTGCACCGGAAGAACTTTTGAAATCTCGAGAGAAAGCAATTTCCAGAAAGCCCGACAGAATAGGCCACCGACCCTTCTTCATGGTCCTCTGCCGTTTGCTTTTGCTGTCTCCTTGGGTTCTTGAATCCCGACGGCATCTATTTCTGAGGATATTGGTGTCCAGCGAGTCCTAAGCCACCCTCTTAAACTACGAATGATCGCTAAATCGGTGGCTAGTCTCCCTTAACACCTTCGAACGTTTCAGCTGGGAAAACAATCGAACCATCGCCATAATCGCTATTTGCAGCAGTTTTCAAAGTCTACAAGCATATAATTCCTTCCCTCTTCCCGTTTCAACGTTACTAAAATTTCTTATATCCATTAATAATTTGAATAATTCTTTTAATCTTTCGATCAGGGTAAGGGAACACTGAACTATATCCCATAGGTAAAATATATTGCGTTTAAAACTCTTCTAGAACAAAATTTTCGTTGCAAATTCAATATTCGTGTCGCGCTAGTCTTTTTGGTACGTTCAAAATCATCGCCTCGAACGCGAAGCGATCCAACTGGCGTGTATCGTATAAGTGATTTCGCAGGTTTGGATGTTACTTGATATCGCAAGAGTTCACAAGAGGCGATAGAAATGTGTTTCTGCCGCTGGAATATCGTGGAAAACCAGGAAGGGACCGTCAATGCCGAATGTGCTACGCTTTAGAAATTCTCAGGAATCGCGGAACTTCGCACAAGCAGTTTTCATTCAAAGCGAGCGTTGCTCGCGCGGCTACGACCGTGCCTCTTCGAATATTCGCCTCGCAATACGTGCTAGATAAATCACACTCGATGACCAAACAGAAACACGCTTGCGTGCAACGACACTTATTCGCACGGCTCCGAAATATCGAACGACGTTCCTCTTCAATTATTATAGACTGCTCGTGAAACAGAATTTTTTAAATTGGTCATTTTACCATCAAGAGAGTGATTTTTCCAGCTCTTCCAATTTGTATAAATTGGAATTACATTCTGTTTCTACTTTGATCTATACGTTGGAAATTTGCAGAATCTTTTAGTCGTCTGTAACTCGAAAAGTAGGGCACGCAGGAAATTTTTTATTTATTTCAGTACGTGGATCCTCGAGCGTTTGCACGTATTTCTGAAACGCTCGTATACAGGACGAGTCATTTAACTCTTTCATCTTCATTTTTCTTATAAACTATATGTTGTATACAAAACTGTTTTGAGCAACAGTTGTTTGGTATAAAAACGTGTAAACGCAGTAACAATTAACTTTATGCTATTTTCTTTTTTTATCAAATTTTTTTGCATACAAATGTTTTGCTCTGACAGAACTATTCTCAGAGACTTAATAATTTTTTATTCTATATTCAATAGATTTTCTAACGTCATGATTAAATGTTGCACATTATAGTTAAAAAACTTAAGGTGTCCTTCATGTTTTGATAAAAAAGAAAAACAGTAAAAAAATTAATTGTTGCCCTGTATACACCAAACAATTTTCGTTCGAGACATTTTTTTATACAACGTGTAGTTTACGAGAAAAATTAAGGTGAAAGAGTTAAATGACTCACCCTGCATAATCAAACGTCGTCCGTCGAGGACAAATGGCTGAAAATATAACGTGGTAAAGGAAGAGTGATCAAAAGCGTAAAATCATTGAGATCGAGCACGCGGGAAGCAGCGAACAGGCTACACTGAGATCAATCGAACAGAGGAGACAAGAGGAAACGAGAGCGTTTAATGGAAGCGAAGGGAGGTTTCGCTCGGGACTCTGAAGAGCATTGAATTTTTTAGGGAGTCGCGTAATTCCTCAAATACCGGCCGCGTTTCGTGGGTCGACGGAGAGGGAAGGGGCACGGAAAGTGCAATCGCGAGCTCGTTTTCGACACACTACTCAAAGGGGAGACCCGTTGAAGTTGCACTCGAATACGCCGACAGAGAATCTTTCCCGTGAAATTGTGCGCCATTGAGGAATCCATTCGAAACGCGCAGAAAGAACCACGTCGTCGTTCCTCCGCGTGGAAATGTTTGCGCGCCCGCTGTACGACTTTCGCGGGACTGCGGGTAACAAGTATTTCGTACTCCGTTGTTACAATTACCAGCTGCAAAACAGCGTCCCGCGATCCCGAGAAACTACGACGCACGCGTCGCCAATTTAATGGATGTCTATCGTTGTACAAGCTCGATGGCAATTACTGGCGAAACGTTACCGCGCGAACAGTCCAATGTGGACCCATTTTGGTCCGAATCAATGGTCACCGTTCGATTCGAACGGCTATAATCGTAGTGATCGTTGCATTCAAAGTTTGTAACACGTAATTTAACTTGTAAATAAATTCTCGTCAAATTACGAAGCTTGACGACGATCGTTAACTCTGAAAGAAACGGAAATTACCGGGATAGTTCCTACGCTCGCCGCTAGAGGGCTACGGTCAACCTTCCTTTCCCACAAGTGCTCCACTAACCACCTGTTAAATGTGCCAGCGTTTAAAATAGGACCTATCAGGGTCGCTTCAGTAATGAATATGCTATATATTCAGCATAAAATATCGTAAAAAAATTATTTATCGTCCGAACGTTTAAGCCATGGATGTGTTGCAATATCGAATTGTCCCGATCAAGACTGATCCCAAACGCAATGCGACGATATTCGTTGCAATTATGTTCGCAGTTTTTTATACTGGAGCTGCCCAGCGCGCGTTCGGATCGAAAATACGGGAATCCAATTTTATTTCAGTGTTCGTCGGTACGGTCAACCGCATTTCATTTCGCGCATCGAAAATACGCGGTTCCCGGTTATATGACGGATAAATTCCGCCGTTACATCGGCGAGAGTATTCAAAACAACCGTCTTGGGAGAAATTAATACCGAACGGGGCGACATTAATCCCGAGCGGTTGCAGCGTCTGGGACAATCGGAATACCGGGCCGAATCGACGCCCGGTTCGATGCACCGTCGTACACCGTACCGATCCCAATCTTCTCCAACGGTAACGAGCCGTGAAAGGTGATCGCTCCAACGATTGGGAAACACTGCAAAACTACAGGGTGGAACAACATTGCATCCGTTGCGTGCGCCGTTATAACGAGGCCAACCGATTACGCGAACGGTGTTCTCCACGTGAGAATAATGAGTAGGCAGAAACGAACCGAAGATCTCCGTCATTCTCATGAAAGGTAGATGATGCTGAGCTCTCCTTAGTTGCAACACGTATTATAGACGTTACGACTTCCAACTTTGGTATCCGTGATGAATTAACCCCATTCGTACGATCGTTTTTAATTCATCCAGTCGTCGAACAGTATTTTATCAATTTGAAAACGTTCCTCGTACGAAATTAATTTCTGCAACACCTTTCGCGCGAAATTGAAAACCCTATGCGCATTACGAATCATAATTTCGAGCTTATCGCGAGATCGAACGTTAAATCCCTATAAACCAGGAAACTAGTTACAAACTTGTCGTTCCCGCGCAAGATTACTGGCGGATAAATTATAAATACAAGTATTCCCTTCTCGAATCTTATTTTTCAAAGAAATTACGATATACACCGAGTCAGAAATTGCTTTAATAGAGGGATTAAGGGGTAACGTTAGGTATGCACCTCTCATAAACTCGGCTCACCGGGGTCGTTTCACGCTGGTACCGTAAATTTTATAACTTGGGTCGGCGAACATTCGTTAATCACTTCCACCTTTACTGCCATTTTCATCAAAACACTTTCCAAGAGTCGCTCCACTTTCTTACACCTTCGAACCTCAGGTTTCATTTTCGTGCGTTTAATAACGCCCGCGAGAAGTGTGACGAATTTATTAAACGAGAAATCTCGGGTCTCAGACCATTCGTTACCGGAGCAGTTGTGCTTAATATATGTATACTGCATTATACGTCGTACTTCATTCGTCGCTCAGATTCCTCAAGTTTCACTTATTTTCAATGAGAGTAGTTAACAGTGTGACAGAACAAAATGCTAGATTAAAAACATCCTACGTTTTAACACGGTTTCACAAAGTATGTCAGCTCGAAAGCTTACATTGAAATTTTATTTCGACGGAAAATAATTTAACGTTGACACGTAAACAAGAACCACAGCGGTATTTTTGAACGCAAATGGCGCTGATTTCCGATATTATGAAATATAACGTCAACGTTAATTATTAATTCCACTGTTATATGTACTTCAGCTTCTGTGTAATGTACTGGAATCGTAAAATAATATGTTGTCGCGATTTTATGGAAATTACTGTGCAATACTTATTTATATTATTTACATTCTGATAAAACGACTACTCAATTAAAGGACACTGGCGTAATAAAGAGAAGATATAAATTTTCATACAGAGGATGGGTATATAACCGGATATGCGATGATACCTCGTGCAGAAATGGATAAAATTGATTAAAATTTGTTGATACGAGCCTCTGTCTTCGACAAATTAGATTTTGAAAATTCGTTGCGTACTATATGGATTGTATTCTGTCTGTCTAATACTCGCTACTTCTACTAGTCGAAATACTGATTAATTAACAGACACAGAAATGGCCAAAATCGATTTTATCGAAGGTTTCTATTTAGTAATATATCAGAGCACATCCACGCGGGTGAACGTCATCAGAAAAATGGTACGTCAGAGAACGGTTTCAAGAATCTCGAACAAAGCATCGCGAATACCTATATCGCAGCTCGTCAGTCGGACACCCCTAACCGGAAAAGCTATTTTTCCCCAAAAGCCATTAAGAGTAACTGGCAATCACAGTCAACGAGAAAAGCTAGCTGCGTTTGCCCAGGACCGGATGAAAAAAAGTTTTGTTCGACGAGCTGTCCGAGTTTTTCAATTTTTGTTTCCAATTAACTTGAATCGCTTTCGCGCAAATTCAATTGCCGCCATCATCGCCGCGATTGTTGCGTTCTGGTAAAATGACCTCCGATCGCGTCCGCGCGAAAACACGTTCTTAAAAGAATGTTAAACTCGACCCAGTTAAACTGGGTCACTGACGCATGTACCTAGTCGCGAGCTTGAATATCTTTCTAAGCAGAAGGAAATTATAAATACAAGTATTTCCTTCTGGGAGGTTTTTAAGAAAAATCGACAGGGGATAGGTGCAGACATTTTTCGACGCAAATAAAAAATTTCAAATCATTCTAAAAAAATTATTTTTGATTCGGGGGATCAATTACAATGATTTTTGGTGAATACACATACCCCCGAAAAAAAATTCTTTACCGCAAATATAATGTGTTTTTCTAACGATAGAAAAATATTTGTAAAACTAACCACGATTCGATGACGTCGAAATCTTATTTACGTTCTCGTAAAATTCGTAATTAACGACAGAGGGAAACGTGTCGTAGACGTCGAGATGGCTTCTAACGCGACGAAAGGATCGAGTGTCGTTGACGATATTTACGGACAATTACGTAAATTGGCTTCGCGTGGAGCGCAGGCACCGTGTAGTTTTCGTACGCGACCGTTGTTTAATTAAACTCGAAGTATTTAATTAAGCAGAACTCCGTACGTGGTTTGTAACGCGCAGTAACTGCGTATATGGTAGATTGCGGACGATTAAACGGAATCGCGCGTACAACGTGACAAACCGTAAGACACCGTGGCGTGTTTAACGGGGGGAAAGTCGAAACTGTCGGATCTGATTAATCGTGATCCCCGAGAAACTCAAAAACCATGCAATTGCCTCTTAATTACGCGGTGGGAAGCGATTTCGACACGCGAAGACGAGCCACGCGAGGCGACACGACACGCGAAAGCAAAAAAGAGGTAATTCTGTTCCATCGAACGTTACAGCTCGAGGACATCGAGTTTGTTCTTTGTCTTTTATGCTCAAATTTCGCTACAGTACTAAGAAATACACGTACGTATATTTTATCAAACTTAAAAGGGATAACATGACTGACAGTAGATGAGAATTAATTTTCGAAAAATATTTAAGATCACTCGTGTTGCTAGTCTCGATTGCTCGATCCACTTGCATTTAAGTGTAACGATTATTAAGAAATTATTTCGTAAGTAGGAATATCTTTCAGCGACATTGATCGTATACAAAAGATAGTCTTCTGTCGTTCATGCAGAGAAAAGGTATGAAATTTAATTTTTACGAGCTTTTTACTGGCAGACACGTGCATAGTGAAAACTGAAACCAGAAAATATCCGCTTTCATCGAGCATTCTTCGTCCCTCGCAATTGCGTACAAAACTGAAAAACATAACCCGCTCTCGAGTTACAATGCAAAACAAGTTTTCGACTCCTGGCGATCGTGGCAATAAAAGTGCGTTCGAATAAGGTGAAAAAATATCGTCGATGAAATGTTATAATAACGCAGCGATTCGCGAGTCTCGTTTGTCAACCTTCGTTGAAACGAAGTTTATCTCCTCGTGTAACGACGAAAAACAAATTTGTAGTTGAAAACATCTCGAACTGAAATAAAACACACGGATTACAGAAATTTCTACCATTCACTTATCGTGACCTATTGGCTCCTGATACCTTTTATCGAGTTCAAACATATTTTGAAGACGACTCAAACATGATTTTCGCATTGGAGTTTATCTAAAGGTGAAGCTGCAATAGTCGTTCGATACGATTATCATTTAGAAACACTGTTTTTACTTCGAAAGGTCTATATTAAAAAATGGTAATATTTGACACTAACCAGGAGAGATCAATTTTTACATAACAAGTATATCTTGAGAGATTAAGAAAGAGTATCTTTCTCTTCTCTCATATTTTATATTTTGATTACAAAATAGTTATTCAGAAAATTATTTCGAAAGTCTATGGAAACTATTGGAATAAAGCAGCAACAGCCACTAATCCGTTCGCCAATAATTAGTAATGGGAAAACCGTATAATCCGAACATTATAACGTTTCAACACAAGTGTGATCGAAAGGTAAGTATCGAGGAGTGTCTCGTTAAAAATGTAAAGAGGAATAGCGGTTTAACGAGTCCAGAATATTCCTAAATGTAAATGCACGTTGGTATTGCTAGGATCAACCGTTGAAATGCCAAAATGGCGCGTCCACGGTACATTTTATGCCCGTTACACACCGTTGCGGGGAATCGGCGCGCGGACAGCGGTTGAAATTCTCGTGAGCGTTACCCAAAATTACTGAACGCTCGCGATACCGGCTTCTAACTGATTCGCGCGTTCATTGTTACACCGCGAACGGTGTTTTCGCGTTTCTGCGGTACGGAGTTTCATACCGATCCGGAATTTTCCGTCGTCCGATCGCGTTGCACGGCCCGTAAACCGAATCGAATCAACGATTTCTGCCCCCCACTCTCCCCCTGCGTAGTACAACGCATTCCACTGTTTACGACGCGGACAATCGCGCGGAAATTTCGAGCACCGCGAAATTCGGTGCCGCTGGTTCGCGCTGTTTCCCGCTGGACCACGTGGACAGTAAAGTTTTTCGAACTTCATCGCGGAACAGCGTTCGTAATACGCTGGCTGCCCGTTTTTTCGCGCCCCAATTCGAGTTATCGGCGGAGTCTCCCCCCCCCCAAATCGAAGACAACATTCATTATTTTAATTTTAAACCAAACACGAATGTTTAGACTTCCTTATTTCCTTTCTAAGAGAAAAAGAATTCGAACTTCTTTTATTGGCACCATAATGTGTCGCGTAATTTCAAAATAGTGACTAGTTGAGAAATATTCTCATTAATCGTTTCCTTTTATTTTCTCTAATGATAATCGAAATCGTAGAAACAATCGAGTCTGAAGATATTAATTCCACATTCCTCTCAGTCGTCCAAAATAAAATTCAATCTGAAATCTAAAATCCTGGAGGTCTTACGAAATCGAAGTCTTCAGTTTCGTAATTTTAAAACATCAAAAAGAAATGTAAATTGACGTCCATCAATGTTATGAAAATTCAACTATACTGGCTCTAACATGATATTTAAAATAACGCGTGTCTGTTGGTATCCTCGAAGAGATTAAAAACGCGAGTTACAAACAACTCGATCGTCGAGAAAAACGAACTCTCGTCAAGGCCAATAGCGTTTTCTACCAATTTGATCCCATCAGCTGTTCGATGGTCGTTGTTCCGAGGAACAGGGTGCCGGAGGGTTAACAATCCAGACCCGTCGGGCCATTCATAAAGTGATTTGCTAGCTTCTGCGGCTCGTTGACTCCTTCGTTCGTTCGCCTGTTTTCTTTCTATACCCCCGGATTTTTCTTTTGTCGGCGTCCCCCATCATCGACAACTTCTTCGACGTTCTTCCGCGTCGCCCTCCCCCCTTGAGACACGGTCAGCGTTCACCCTCCACCTCCCCATCCGACATCCTTTGAGAAAGGCATTTTCTCATCGCGAGATTAATCGCCGTAAAGTTCGTCCGCTGGGATGACGAAGATCGGTTGGCTCTCCTCCGAGACCCTGCAGAGACTTCTGGTGCAAACTCAGCCGTGGTTACGCGCTAAGACTCGTACGTCAGTGTTGGGAAACGGGGCTGAAGTTCAGCCAACTAGCCGGAATGTCAAGAAACGATGGGGTTTCGATGTTTTTGCTAGCAAAGAACGTGCTCGGAGCACGCGACACGTTGGTTAACAGGTTCGCGTGGTGCTCCGCGGTCACGTTCTTCCATAGCTGTATCCTTGGATGGAATATTCTATGAGGATTCGTGAGAAAATTTTGCTGACAGACACGAAATACTAGCAACCCTGGTTGACGAGCCCTGGGAAAGTCTGTTACACGCAATATTACGCTCGCGTTGGCCACCAAGCAAAATCGATGTCACAGCATTTATAACGAAATTTGATTTAAAAATATTTATTGACGAATAATACTGTGAGATTTAGAGGATTATACAATCGTATTATTTTTAATACACTCATATTCCAAACACCGCACGTGGCGATACTGTTTTCTATAAATTGTATCCTAAATTCTAAAATATTTCCTCCTGAAAGTGCCCTAATTTCATGGTTTTAAAATACCATCATGCAAGAGAAAGAATTCCTCTTAGACGCCTCGTTAATTTTCCGGGCGCTGATAATTATATCGATAGCCTAATTGAATGAATTCGGGTTCCCCGAAGTTCTCAAATTCTTGGAATCTGAACTGTTCCCGAACTTCGTGTTACCTGTTTATCTTCTCACGTGAGCATCGTTTTCCCGGAAATTTCCGCTCGAAACCTAGCAACACATCACACGATACACGCTAGAAATGACAGGTTATTTCCGACAGAAATTAAACGCAATCATTTTCGAAAAATGCGCCAAACGCACGGGGCCGTGGAAAATATTTACTGTATTAAGACATTGTTGCTTGTCTATACGCGTACGCGAATTTTTCCCAGTCGATACTTCCAAAATTTGATTTATACATTGCGGTGAATGTCATTCAATTTTACATTCAAATACCGTGATAAACAGAGATTTATATTAGGAAATATCGAGTGATTGAAATGGATATCGTTAAATAATATTGCACGATGGTTATTTCGAATTAATTTATATTTGATCATTGCAAATCTCAAAATGAAATTTTCAATTACATATTTCCAGCTCTTCTAATCTTTCAGAGTAATTTAAGGTTCTGATGATTTTAATATAAAGCATTATTATTAAAATATCGATGAAACCACATCTTTCTGTAAATATTCGATCTCAGTTTGATTTACAATATTTCTTGATGATGAACCCCACGAAAAGAAAATGATATAAAAATAATTTCGAGAATTACGTAACGAAGGTTCAGTTATGTGTCAAGTTCTGAACGCCTGGTAAGAACACTTAGAAACAGCTGACTGTACGGTCAATGAAGCATTGCAACGCCAGGAATGCAATTAACGCGACCAATTTCTATACCTTTTGTTAGGGATATTAGACGTATTATAAGTTATCCCTATCGAGTTTACGCAAATTCGTGTAGGAATAGGAATTTTCGACATTCCGGTTAGTATCGACCCAAGTAGTTTCAAGCGCAACTCCTATTAATTTATGGCGTCTCCAGACACCCAAGTGCTTCTGGCATAATGCATTCCATAGATAACAATGAAATATTTGCACGGGATTTCTAAATGATAACACGTAAATAACTGTGACGCGAACTCACGATTATCAGAGAGTTCGAGGGAAAAATTCAATTATTAAATTAGCATGATAATTTAAAACACGATCCGTACGTCCCTTTAACTTCTGCTCGTGTAGACATAACGTTAAATTAATAAACGAATAAATAAGTTAAGACGAATGGACAGTGTGAGAGCAACGTGCTGCAAAGTTAAGAGCATATATATTTTAACTACGAACTTTCAACGTAGAAGCAGCAATTTCGTTCTAGACTCCTGTCACTTGGAGGTTAATAATTTGTAAACTTTCAGCTCCTAATAGGCCTCCTCGTTCACCTAAGCGACGCGACGACGGCGATACAATCAAGAAAGATGTCTCGAGAAAAAATGGCCCGTAAATCGGAGCAGTACGTGTTTTTTTAAATTTCAAATCAGTAGCTGATAGATATTAAAAAAACAAATTTATCACAGTCAAAAATTGATTTCGATTGTATTAGCATAACGGAGAAGGCATAACCTCTTAAGAAACGTTATCGACGATGTATCTCGATCGCGTAATTACGAAATATCGATCGGGCAATTTAATTAGTCGCGAGTGCACTCCAAACAACGGATACACGGTAAACTCGTGCGTTGTCCATTTAAATTAATTATTATAAATTAATATTGATACTTCCCTAATTGAACAGGCTAATTTGGATAAATTGGACGGCACCGCGGATCAGCGACGACGCTCTTCAAAATACACAGATTCCACCAAATTCTGCATTTAATTCTAGTTATTACAGCAACTGTAACATAAGCTACAGCGAACGTGTTCACTTCGCTGCACTTCGTGAAACATATTCGGAGTACATATCGCGTGACTCGGACAATGTGTAATTATTCGGTATAATCGCAACATCGAAAACACGTCGAGAACGGACCAAATGTCAGTACGTGTAACGTTCAAACAGCGTGGATAGATCAAGAGATATTAGTAATACTGGTAACATCTTTGATGATCTAAATTAATATTGAATAGAATTGAGGTTGATGCTATCGTATCCATAAATTACGGAACTTTAATTAGGAGGTTGGTTTAAAAAATTAAAAATAGCTCGAATATACCAGATGAAAATTTGTTAAGCCTTATGTCAACGATCAACAATTAGAATAATTACAACTCTTCGCTGGAAAGTCCGTGAATATTTACGATATATTTCAGCATCGAGGAAAAAAGATTACAATTTAGATGCAGCATTAGATTCGCCGCGAGAATCGCGAGTGTTTGAACTCTATATTCTTCGGGACTTTCGACTGTGTAACTGCTGCAGACTTTCGAACTCTGAAGCTGCAACTCGGAACTCCAGAAATCGCGAAATTGCAATTCCGCGGGGCTCTCGAATTCAACGAACTTACATTAGTTTCAGTTTCGTCAAGATTTCGACGTGTTTGCGGAACCAGCGTCAAAATTTCACTTAAAAGTCAACCACGACGCGCAAACGGGTGCGGTGAAAGATCTCGTACGATCGTTTGCGTCTCTTTATTATCTCGCATAGAGAACTTAAAGTATTCAGAGCCAAATTCTTCTACAGTAATTTCTAAGGGTAAAGTCGTCGCGAGACACTTTGTACAACAAAATTTTAGCGTTTGTAGAATGGATATTCGTTACAGGGGGCAGGGGGGAGGAGCACGATTGTTCCCTCGCGCCGAAACGTACGATTCGAACGTTAATTAATTCTCGACGCGTCACCGACAGAAGAAAGCTTTTCACCGACACGATCGGTCGGAAGTACAATCAAGTGGCTGCATCAACAGCCCCCAAGTTCGACTCTGCGGCCAAATTCGTCGGTCGAGAACCCCGCGTCTGAACTCGACCGCTAATTTAAAACGCTAGATACTCGTTAAGGGTTGCGGATCTTCGTTAGCGCGACCTTTTACGCCGCGCTACGAACTTCGATCGGGTTATTAATAACGAACTCGCCGAAGAGGCGAGGCTATATATACATCGAACAGCAACCCCGGTAATCACTTTCGCGGCAGACTTTAAGCTTTCAGACACGATCGGCCGTTATCCCGTCAATTTAACCCGTCTCACGACGTGATCCAACGCGTCTACCCGGGCGAAATCCTTTGCCCTTCTCCTTTTGCAACCGCGCGATTTTCGCTTCGGTTTCAGATCCCCGATAGGTAAAGGATATAGGAAAGGATATTATGCTCATCACCACCAAACGATGACTCTTATCCCGCGGATTTATCCAGGACCTACAACGCGAACGATTGTCGATCGCTGATGGGGAGGTTTATGAATTTCTTTTTCGCGGTCAGCGAGTCGCTTTTCCGACGTTCGAAACGGGAGGATCGCTTTTTTGGAAGGTGAAATCGAACTTAAAACGTGTGGATTATGTTTTCATTTTTGTATAGAAAATATCATTCGACGCTGAAATTTTGGAAGTCGTGGGATTCGTTTTATGGAACATCACTTATCGCCATCTAAATGTACGTCACTATTATTACGTGTAAGGAAAAATGTTTCACATGAAATTGAATGGTTTCAAGAGGAATATATTTTTATGATACCAATTTTCTCGTAGATATACGCATAGAAGATATATGAAGGTCATTCACATTTTTTTTAGATGGAATCATATATTTCTTATTGCATCAGTTGATGCACCTTGATATTCTTCACAAAAAAGTATTAAGCTATTTACGTTAAAAAATCATTCGTAAGTCTCTATTCTGTATTTATATACATGGGTGTTCGACCACCCCTGGGAAAAATTTTAATGGGGGATTTTAGAGGCCAAAATAAGACGAAAATCAAGAATACCAATTTGTTGATGAAGGCTTTGTTAAACAATTATTAACGTTTAAAATTCCGACCGTACTGAATTTTTTTCTAGAAAGTGGGTAGAATTTCGAGGGTATGTTTATTGACCAAAAATGATTGTAATTGACCCCAGAACCTAGAAATAATTTTTTTAGAACGATATGAAAAATTTTTTTTTCGTCGAAAAAATTAGGCACCTGTCGATTTTTCTTAAAAATTCCATTTTCACTTTTAGTAATTTTGTTTGACGCCGTACAGAAAAGTTGTCTAATACTTTTTTGTAGGTACCCATGAGCTCTACTTCAGAAAAACGTTTCATTGAAATATATTCACAATTGTAGGAGTTATGACTGTTTGAAAATTGGACCATTTTTATGAGATTTTTCTCATTTTGCGGGGTCAAGGACCAACTTTTCGAATATTTTTGCGATTTGTACATATTCTCCACCAAAATACGCGTAGTTTGCTTTTTTAAACATGAAAATCGTTCAATCCGTTCAGAAGTTATGATGTTTTAAAGATACGCATGAAATTTCAGTGAAACATATCAACGCATGGTCAGACATACAATTTTCGGTAATGAATTTTTTTCTCGAAACTGAGTAGGATTTCTGGGGTATGTCTGTTGACCAAAAATGCTTACAATTGACTCCTGCAACTAAAAATAATTTTTCCAAGATGATTTGAAAGTCTTTTTTTTCACCCAAAACTTTCAGCACCTACTCGAATTTTTTTCTCGAAAATGGGTAGGATTTCGGAAGTATGTGTATTTACCAAAAATGATTGTAATTGACCCCCGCAACCGAAAATAATTTTTCCAGAACGATTTGAAATTTTTGAATTTAATTGTTAATAACTTGTTCACGAAGCCTCCATCAGCGAATTGGTATTCTTGATTTTCGTCTTATTTTGGCCTCTAGAATCCTGTATTAAAATTTTTCCCAGGGTTGGCCGAACACCCTGTATAAGAGTAAATAAACAAATATATTGGAATAAACAGTACAGAAATTTGACCACTTTCTTAGTAAACTGTTTAATGAGAAATATAAAATTTAATTTGATATGAAACTAGCTGAAAAAGAGAAGAAAATAAAATAAATATTCCAAATATCGAAGCTAAAGTTAATTCTATAGACAACTTGAAACAAAAATGAAATTGATTCTTCCACATTTTAATATTTGACACTACTTTTTACAAGACCGGATAATCATAAACGGCTAGTATTCTAGGATCTATTCTATCCATTTCCATTCATCGTGATCCACATTCTAAGCCCAGTTTTATCCCAAAAGCGCTCGTCCCATTCGTATTCCTACCTTGCAAAATGGTTCTCCGATGGATCGATGGTTCCCTCGCTCGATTACCGAAAGTGTAATATCGCCCGAGAATGTTTATTACGTTCAAAGAAAATTCTGAAAATTCTTTTCTCATAAATTTAAATTGCTGTACCGTGCAGCGTGAAAACGAACGCTTTGGTGAGCAACGCGTACTATTTCTTCTCGAGAATATACTATAAATCTCTTCCCTCGTTTCTCGAGAAATTTTGTTCCAAGAGACTAATAAAATTTGTTTAATCCATTATAAACCGTGCGAGATAAATTCTGGGTTCTCTGATTTTTAAACTACGTGCATCGTAGCTGTTTAAAAAATGTGAAGAATTTAAATTCACTTAAATTTAAAAATTCACCGTGCAGATATTCCAGAAAAATGTGAAAGAATAAGAGACTAATAAACGAAAGACGCTCTTCCGTAGCTAATTATTAGAGCGAGGAGATATTTTCAATCTAAACAGTACTTTATGAAATGAAGTTGAATTGGATTGGATTTATCAGAGATCGATACAGCATTAATAGCGTTTAGCTGATGAAAGATTCGCATTTGCGATGATTACGGTAATGGGAAAGCCGATCCGCGATTTTATGAAAAGAGGCTAAATTGAAAATCGCTGATGAAAAAAGTGTTCCTATCGACTGATTTTCGCTGCACGCGCTCAGAAAGGAAAATAAAAGATCGATAAAAAAAAAAATGAATAAATGAAATTAAACGTTCGAACGTCGACACCACGGTACCGAAACATATCAGCGAATAACCGCGTATATATAAAATTAAAATCAATAAAAATCAACGTAACGAAGATTTTATTGAGGGCTATAAACGTACTGATTCTGATTATTAATCGAATAACAATCGAATCACGGTGAATCGATAACTCGAAAATATTCTGTCACACGTCAATTATGACATCGCGAATAATTTGTAGATAATATTTCGTATTTGACACTCGAACGAGATTAAAGGTAGATCTAATATACGGTCGGCTATGTAAACCCCATTATTTATTAAACATCATATATTATCCATATTCATTTGTTATTCACTGTTATAAATAATTAATTATACGTGAAGTTTGAGTGCATTACAACGGGCTCGGACAATGCTTTCAACCACCGACAGTAAATGTTTATAGACTTTCCGGATGTATAACTGCTAAACGATAATCGCATTATTTGCCAGAGACAAAGAGCACCGGACAATATACGCGTTTCTTGCTTTAATTAATTAGTCACGGTCCTGATAGATTGTTGTTACATCGAGTAAATTTCGCTCCGAGATAACTGTGATAAATCTCTGTCACGGTTCGATAGATAGACGTATAATTTATGGTCGGACACGAACCGCGTATTCAAACAAGCATGAAATCAATATAAAAATAAAAAAAAATTGGAGCGCCACGGCAGTTATTTGAAAACGTTTCAGCCGAATCGAGCCTTTCTCGTCGACTGAGCTTCGAAAGTAATCTACGATAATACGTTCAAAAAAGAAAAATTCATGGATTTAAAAATAAAATCTAATCACTTTTATCGATTTAATTTTCCTTCTAAATCTTTGCAATTCGATCTTTTGCTCTGTGGGAAATTTTACTATCAATTTTATTATTACTGGACATTTACAATACGATATGTGGGTGTCCAGATGAGCGAATCAAAAAAATAGCACGAAATATAGTCATTTCGGAACAACACGTTACGACCGAAACAAATTCTCTCCCGTTTTATTTGACACTGAACTATGCACACAATGTTTCATGCGCTGCAAACAATCCATTGACTTTAACAAAAATCGTGACAAGCATTTATTTGTTTCGTAAAATAGTTCGAAAATACTGTTATGGAAATACAGGACACGTAAAAAGGTATTTTGTATCCGCAAAAGTTAACAAGTTATCAGCGGCGATAAAATATTTAAATCTGATAGAGTATGCAAGGACAGTATTTTTGGTTAAATTTATTTTAAAGATTGAAAAGTGTTCACAACTTTGGAACGGTACAATGCAGACGTTTGTTTATTAATTCATTTACCAATTACGAAGACACAAAGAACCCAGAGTTTTCTTTCGAGCAACGGAAGAAACTCTCCGACGCACAGCACTTCCGGCGCTTTCTTCAGTACTTTAATGTACTTTTTCACTAATTAGAAACGCACAAGAATAAGAAGGTTTATAGAAGCCACTCATTTCGAACCAAAAATATGAAAATATTTCTCTAATATACCGTCGAAGGGTGTAATTTCTCCCAGTTGTCGCATAAAACTTTGTATAAAAAGAAAATTTGTTTGTTACTACTCAATAATAAAAGAATATGCTTATGAATCAAATTTCCTCGATGATTGTTTATAAATTTACTTCTTCTGACAAATGTGTTATAACAGAAAATACGAGTCAAACACATAATTATCAAAAAAGTATTAAGTATTTTTTTAACTATACTCTTCTAATTGCCATAGGTCAATTGCATTAAAAAAAAAAAATTTAGAGTAGAAACAAAAGTTCCAACGACATGTTTCACGCTTCTTTACACGCTGGGAAGTGAAAATCGTTAAAAAATTTACGTACAAAATTGGGGAAATGTTTCAATATTTTCGACTTAGTTGAATTTCAATTGGAAATAATTGTTCCCCCAAACCGTAGCAAGGAAACAAAAAGTTCTTTAGCTACAGAATAAACGAGAGTGCAATATTGCCATTGGACCTCTGCAATCCGTCAGGCAGTCTTGGCAGGCATATTTTCACAGCGATATAGCGCCGTTGGACGTTAATACCTTTTCAGCCGGCAAAAAGACGACGCTCGGTAGGAATTATGACCAGTTTATCTACGGCTGATCCAGATTAATCTGCGACCGCTTCTTTTTTTTTATATAGACAACAACATTTCTCACCCGAGGATCGAGCAACTGCGTCGTTGTTCGCGCGAGTCGCCGGGCCACTCGCTGGAGCTTAGACGCGAAATTTATTGAGCCACGCGTAGGTACACGTACTCCCCCCCACCATCTAGTATAAGATTCGCCTTTCCACAGTATTCGTAAATCGAGAGAACACCAGGACCCTTCGATAATATTACATTGTTCGATAAGTTTGTAGGGATTTCTTTTTAAAGGTTCAAACATTCATCGAAACACTTTGTCAAAACTCTTTAGAGACTAGCTTCTGATTTTTTACTTTAGTGGGAATATATCCTGGTACTTATTTTTCAAATGGCTCCTCATGAGCTGATGATTTGAATGAAAATCCAATTTGGATGGAAAGTTTACTCCTTTAAATTTAATCTTTAACAAGGTAAAATTCAAGTCTAAAATCATTAAAGTTTTATCTTAACGTAACTCACCACCCCCGATTTCTGATAGAAAGATGCATGTTCTCTGGATCGCATACTCACCTGAAACAAGTAATAAAATAAATTACACGATTGATCGACTGTTATTATAAATGCAATAACGATAATTGATAGTGAGTGAAACACAATTTGTTTTTCAGTTTTATATCTAAATTATTTTCCTTTCTTCAATGACTTCTATCGATTATTAATTTTGGATATTCGTGAAATTTAATATAACAATAATAGTACGAAAGAGTGTTTATTTTTGTGTTAGCCATGAATGTTTCATTAGTCACTTTACTTAATATTGCTCATAAACTCTTAATAAAACAGTCGCAATAAATACATCAATCTGTATGGTAATTATTTTTCGAACACTGTATTGTATCCGCAAAGTTTATAACGACCATTCGTTTTTATACGTGAATACTAATAACGCGTTGCAAGTCCGACGCGTTACGAATTTCACGGTTTAATTGTTTCAAACTACGTTTCTCATATTTTACGTATCGTGTATCTTTTTCTCATTAAAAAAACTGAGGAGGCTTTTGTTGTTTTATTTCGTTCCATTCAACGATTATTTTACCGACCAAACAAACTGGAACAAATAATAGTAACTGTACACGTTTTATTCTCGATACCTTGGATCGTTAGTACCAAGTTTTGTACTTCTCTCTGATGAAACGTCAAAATAACAAACGGAATGAATAACACGAATACTGAAAAATTACAGGATAAATGTTAACTGTACTCGAGTTAAATAAACCTAACGAAATTAAGAGAATAACAAATACATCGATCAAGTTTCATCAAAATTTCATCCCGACAGTTATTTTTCAAGCACCCTCTATTACGAGCTCTTCCGCCAAAGAGCCAACATTGGTAAAAAAAAAATACATTTAAATTGTATTTGCTTGCAGATAGTAATATTTATTATTACATTGTTGCCTTTATTTGCTACCGTACGTATGAAAATAAATCGCGAGGCAATTCGAACAACGAAATTCTCTCCCGACCAATTTCTCGTTCCACTTTCTACCAATAATTTTTCGACGTTGGCCCAGAAAAATAACGGGTGTCCCGACGAAGGCTATAAAGAAAAAGGAGAACACGTACGGCTTTCCTCGCCGAGAGATATTATCTGACGTCATCGGCCGGTCCAAAACTCGCCCGATGGACCGTAAAAGAAATGTGAAAGCGGAGCATGGTATCCGGATCCCTTGGCGAACACGAGACCCGTAAGGTCGAGCAGGCTGATCATCCTAATTCGAGGCGATCGGTCAGAAAAATGAAAGTCCCGGGTCGACGCTTTTTAAACGGCCGTAGAAAGCGCAAGACGACCCAGAAACTCGTCGAGACGTACGTAATTCAAACGCGAAAATTAAGTCGACTTCTCGACGTTCCTCCGACCGCTGCTCACATTGTTTGCACGCGTTGTATTCTATTTAACATGCGAAACGCTATTTCTTTCGACCGTAGTTTGCATCCAGCCGCGCTCATGAATGATAAACCGTCAAAGGAGTCGCGTACCAGCATTCTTACGAACGAACAACAACCCTCGAGCGCGCTAATTGCATTGTATCCTTCTCTTTGCCTCGAACCGTATTTACAACAATATCGTATTTTTCATAATTAACTCCGACGCGGTCGCGAAGACTGCAACGGTTCGTTTTCCTGCCCTGTTACACTTTCTCGGATATTTTAGAATTCAGAACGTCGGCGAACGCGTACAGCGGACCACGGGTACATGTATACCATTCTTTTGCTCGCGATTGAAGCAGAACACGGCTGTTTCTGCGTTAAACTTCAGTTCGTTACCGCGACCGGCCGTCTACGCTCCAAAACTTACACCTTACGAGGAACAAAGGTATTCTAAACGAGAAAATGTAAACCTAAGGTCGTTATCGTCCAAAATTTATTTCTGTTGCGTTAACTAAACGGATGCAACACTTTTTTAAAATACTAAAATAGAACTTTTCGTGAGTATTTTGTCCCAAATTTCACAACGAGGATATTTTATTCGTATGACTTTTATCGCTCAAAATGTTGTAACACAATTTTAGAAAGGTAAACAAACACAGCAAGATTAGCAAAAAATCGTATTTCATTATAAGCATAAAATAAGGCTTGTAAAAATACAGCACTTTAATTACTGTCGATTTGATCGTGAAAGTAATACGAGTGGAATTGGATCGCAAAATCGAAATAATTCGTGTATAAAATTAAACGATAAGCGATGTTTTACGAGAAATATCGTCAGAAGCACTATTGCAGAAATTTGACAAATTTTATATCAGTTTATTTTTCGTTTGTAAATCGATTCACAAATTAGAATCCATTAATGAATTTTTTAAACCGAGTTTTTAGTCAAATAAAGATTTGACGCAATGCAAGAAAAAATGTATTATCGTACATTAAAATACTCTCTGACTAACGTAACTCGTGTATCGTCGAACCAAGTGGTAGAATACATTTGGAAATTATATCATGCGCATTTTAAAATGCAATTGGCTCCAATAAATACCACCGTGCGAAGTAATCAAACAGAAATGTAAAACACTGGACTGTATTGGAGCCGATAAATCCAAATTCCCGAACCACTCGCATGGAACTTTTAATTTCTGTTTGTTTTAATGTCGAAAAGATTTAAATTAAATTAAATTTTATACATGTATAAAGCGTTCCAAGGAAGCTGAAGTTTCATCGATAAAGTTTGCGATTTATCTGTTTAAAAATAATCTGATATCCGTAGATTAAATACACGTATCTTTAACGATTCAAAAAATACGTAAAATGCCCGATTCTTTTTGGAACACTCTAATGTGCACGCTGCAGGAATTTACGATAAAAAATCTCATAGTATAGTTAATAGGACCACCATAATGTACCGATTCTGCTGGACGTCAGCAGATTTCCCGGGAACGTCGACCCGGTCAGGAGCATAAACTCCTTGCGGTCGTAAAATCGCGAAAGTTACAAGCTGCTCGGTGCCCTGATGTTTTCCACCAGCCGACTGCAAACTACGGACTTTCCGCAAAGTTCCCTCGAATCCGACACCGGCCGAGTGTCTAACGAAGGGAAAGTGTCCGGTCACCGTAAGATACGCGCCGGAAGGCAAACCGTGTGTACCAACTACAAACTGACTTCCGGCTGTTCCGGACGAGCGGCCAGTGTCAACAACGTGTCGCGGAAATACGTTTCCGTGATTTGGAACGATATCAACGCTTTGCCATTTGATTTGTTTCGTTGTGTTAAAGGAAACTTCGATGTTTGTCGATTCCAAAACTCTCGACAACAGATAACGCAAATACAACAGAAATTAACACTGTTTCATCTCCCTGGGCGGTGTCTGGGTACATCGAACAGCCTATTCGATGTTAAAAACACACCTAACTTATTCAAAAGTATTTCACAATGTGTTATGAGAATACAGTTACGAAAATAAAAAATACGAAGAAAAGGGGAAACTATAATTAGATGTCTGAGCAACGCGCCAATTAACAACAGAAACGTTGTTATGCAACAGGGTAACGACCCTGAGTGCTCGTCTAAATTGTATAAAGGATTCCTGTTACAAAGAGAACTTAAGGAAGTCTCGAGGAATACGAAATGACCAAGACAATTATCGAACCCAATTAAGTTTTTGTAGCCAGATCGGAATATAGAATTGCTTAACATCGAATGGCGTCTTTAGGAACTACTGTACGGAACAATGTAAAGGAACAGTCATTATAATTAAGAGTTACTTTTCTTTTCGCTAAAAAAGATACAAAATGTAAAATATGTGCTTGTCAATTTTTTTGACCGATTTTTCTATCACGAAGGTATTCATTTTTTCTTTAAGAAGATTCTATACTCCATAATTTACATACTGATTACAAACTGTTGGACGGTGGTGTAGATTACGGAACAACGCGTGATTTAGGATGTCAAGGCATAACAATTTTAATGGGATACAGGAACTTCGACGCTTCCTCTGACAAGGAAAGCCTTGGGGGAACTCGCGTTAATTAGAAAGGGGATTATCATCAACCTAAGTAGTTAAATAGCTAATACTTTTGAACAAAATGTCACCCTCCGTCCTTTGAGCATGATGTTCCAATATTTACTGACTAGTTATACAATACAAAAACACAAAATACAAATTACTCGGTTTAACCTGTGAAATAAATACTTTCTCGAATCGATAAGATTATTTTCTAAAATTATTATACTCTTAAACTTGAAACACTACTGAGGTTGTTTATTGAACCAATCCAATATTATTTCATTCTCTGCTATTTTTAGACGCACAGGGCAGGAAGCTTGGTCTTGTTTTATCATTAAAATTAAAAAGTTAAGCGAGTGCAATGAACCGTGAACACATGGAGAATACAGCCAAGCGTGCAGTAATGAATGTAATGCGTGATGATATTTTATTCGAAAGAATTCCGCGAAAAATGTTCAGTTATTAAACAAATGAACCATCCTCTTTGTAATACCAAAGTGAATAATAATTCTAAAGTTCGTATTTTATTTGTATTAATTTGTTACATGGATATACCAATTTTGATATACCAAATATTTAAATAAAATTCATCAAAAGCTTCCGAAGAGGACTCGATATAAAAGAATCTTGCAATTAAATTGTCACATTTTCACTGGAATTATTTCTCAAATTATTGGAACCATTCCAGGCATGCCTATTACTCTGTCCTGTCCATCCCGTGACGTCCAACTACCGTCAACAAACCGCGGAATTACGGCATCGTGGATTAATGGGTTGAATTCACAGCCGATTAAAATTTCCCTTCGCGGGTGAATACTTCGAGTGGCCGCGGACGAAATTTTCAGAGCGACTTGCGTTTGGCGAGGATCGCTGCAGAAGCACGTAGACCATCGTTACGAGAGTTGTTAATTATTTCACGCGAGTTCCATCAGGGACGCCTGCTTCGCCCCCGAAAGGGCTGATGCAACGCGAGGGGGGCGAACGAAACGAAACCGCATACGTCAACCGGCTGGAGGATCGGTGCTTGGATGCATCGAAATACCGAATTCCACAGAGCAGTTTTCGATGCATCACTGATCAAAGAAACCCAAAGCTGCGACCCTCGCCTATCTTTCGAACCTCGCGAGCGTGCAACGCGAGCCCTTGCGCTTTTCAACGCATCGACTGCGACAGAAGTCAGAACGGATGCACCTAACCGTGCACGCGACGTTCCTTCGCTGGAAAAATTGATTCCAAACACGGTACAGCAACAAAATACTGGAAACAAAAGTCGTGGAATACTTGGGTCTCAAAATTAGCTAAGTGTAGAGAATTAGAATTATGAGGTAGAGCAGCAAAAATACTATGTGGCGACACTTGCCGTATTCGTCACCAGAGGGCTGGGCTCTTAACTCTCTCGCAAGTGCTCGATCGGTCACCTATTCATATATATACACTCCTTGACCGACCACTGAGCGTCCTCTCTCCTTTCCTCTTACTGCAACGTTCATTTCTTCCTACAGCAACAAAATACTATAAACGAAAGTCGAATACACCTGGGTATCAAAATTAGCTGAGTGAAGATAAGAAATTACTAATGCATAAAGTTACGTACATGGAGTAGAGCACCGCAAATACTACAGAATATGCAACGGACCAGAAAAATCCTTGGGTCTCAAAATTAGCAACTAAACGAAGAAAGAAATTACTAATAAAGTCCATATGGACAGATGACATCCAATTACGGGTTAGGAGCAACAAAAGCACTATGCAATACGCAAGACCAAAATTATTACATAAGCACAGTATCGCGCAATGGCCAAGAATAGCCACGTTAATCAAAGTTTCCTACGCTTTCCGTTTGGGTCCCCGAAGCGAGAAAGCATTAACAATTTCCGAATCGAATCTTCATCTGACCGTTAGAATTGGACATCGTTCGCATACGTAAGAAACGGACGATTGGATCGATGAGTTGCACGAGAGATCGCATTATAGACTAGCCCAGAGAAGAAGCTTTGATATCTCATGGGAGCAAACTCAGCGGGTCTTGGCTATTTTTCCTTTCCTTAACCCGAACTAGCGTTATCCTGACATTGCCCTTCCTCTGCGTTTCCCCTTCTCGTTCTCTCTCTTCTATAGTTGATCTCCACGGCCAATTCCTGGTGCCCTTGCATCCTGCACCACTTCTAATTCCCCTTCAACCGGGTGCATCGTTACCGGTTCGACGTTCGGGAAACGGTGAAAAATTGCACCGAGCACACTCGATCGGGCAGAGAAAGGGAACAGAAAGGCGTTTAGAAGCGTCCTTCAATCCTGATCTCTCACGGAAACGCTTCGTTACGGAAGGCAGCAACCGAGGAAGGAACTGGCCGAAATAATCGTAGCCGATCGATGGGTGGGGGGGAGGAGACCAAGACGGCGCGCGAGCAGTTTCGAACTCGGAACGAAGTTACCAGCAATTCAATTTTAATGCTGCCCGTGACTTGGGCGGAACTGTAACGCGCGGAATTAATGATGAACCGGCAGACAAGTGTGAGCACAGCCTCGACGCAGCGTGAATTTAACAGGAGACGTTCGTGCAGAGCGTGCCTCGTCGAGGAACGTCAACTCTTCCACGGGAAAACCTTGGAGATTGAATTCCTGCAACCCTGGCAATTCCCCCGCGCGTTGAAGAATTCGAGAGATTTCGGAGCGGAGGCAACCCGGAAAAGAAATGGAAAGCGATACCCGGAAAAGAAATCAGAATTTATTTAGCCTTTCGATCGATGACTCTGGGACACGACTAACAACATAGACGAGGCAGACAAAATAAACAAAAAACATAAGACTATTTCTTGATCTTAACAAACGAAACGATAGCGAAATAAAAAGTGAGCAAGAATTAATAATAGATATAGTAATAAGAAGATTTAATAGTATGTCTGACGTTGCTCGATCTTAACGATATAGGTAATTTATGTAGATGCCACAAGAAATATTTAATACTCGCTTCGATACCTGTTTGATACCATAATACGATACTTGAGAAGCGATTCGTATCATCGTTAATGATCGTGTCACTGTATTGATCCCATCGTTAGAACCGATAGTAGCGTTAAGATAATCTTCCTATAATTACCGTGACATTTAAAAATCTCGGAGCAATGTATACGAGAACATAAGTAAGACGTACGAGCACAGCATCGATGCAGTAACGATATATTCTTTTTTTAGAATACCTTAGATACATAACACGATTGCCAATGATGGCTAGTCTGAAACGCCTCGTTAATTACTCGACCCTCGATTATCTAAACACGTAATCTGAAATGCTTGTACAAGAGATACGGGAACCGTTCTGCTGAGTTAATCGAGCAAGTGTACCATTACTGATTTGTCGTACTAAGTTGCTCCGATTAATCGACGTACAAATGTATATTTGTATTTACTCCGACTGCACAGAAATCAATGATTCAAAAGACTCGCGATTTCGAACCTTTCCTTGACTTTTCGTACAAAATACTCTATTTTTAAGTTCAGTGCATGTTTTATATACATTGAAAAATTTATTTCGACCGTGTTTATAGCTACAAAAGATTCATAAATACAGACTCTACTTTGCAACTGTCAAGATGGCGCATCTCCTTAATCAAATTTCATATTCCGCCGAGACTAGGGATATACCCAGTTTTCCATACCACGAGACCCATACGAATTTATGGCTTTAGGTACACGATAAATCAAATCATCTCTATGGCCAACACTTACATACATTCGTAATGTCGGCTTCTTCGCTGGCTCGAGTAATATCTCTCATAAATGATTTGCATAAAGCATCGCGAACCGAGTGGACCGCACATTACGAAACATGGCGTGTATATTCGTACGCTATCTTAAAGAAATATTTTGTAATTTTACTGTTTCAAAATTTTAATACAGTTTAATTTAATCTTGATGCTTAATTTCACTTTCAATTATTTCGAACAGCGTAAGATCGATCGTTTCATTAATACCTCCAGGACTCGGCCAACATTAAAAACGTGAAACGTTAAATTCAAAATTCTGTCTATGTCCAAATATGTTTTTGTGGCCTAGCGTAAATTAACGAAGGGCTGTCGAGAGTCAAAGGAGCTTCCCCGATCGTTGGTGCGGCGTTGACGGTTGCCTGGCCGGGAAGTTCCCCAGCAACACGTCGCAATGTGTCCCGAATTGCTTTACTGCGAGCTATCTCGTTCGGTAGCTAAGAGTGGTACCATGTGGCTGGATCCTTCGAGAGAGGATCGACCGCGGAAGCCTTAAAGTTTAATCGTCCTGGGCGCATACGTGTCGCACACCGGAGCGCCTAAAGTCACTGCGACGTCTGGTTCACGGTGGAAACGGGAAACGAAGGCAAACGCGGGGAATGGAAACCATCGGGAAGAGAAAGAGAAACGGGAGCGTGGAAAGAACGGAGGGTAGGGATACTCGCTTTCCAAGGGAAGACGGTTGAATCTTTTATCCGTGTACCATTCCACTTTGTCGTGTACCCTTATTCGTCCGCGGAGAGAGCGGGAAGAAGGTCACGAAGCTTCTTTTCGGGCAGACGGTTTCTAATCGACTCGATGGCGATCCCATCGGTCGGCTGAAATCGATTATCGTTCGACGCTTCCTACGGACACCGGTACAACCACGGAGCCACGTGTTCCGACGGATACCCGTGTGTTCGACGAGAGATGGACGTGCCGAGCGATTTGTTCCGACTGAAAGCGACGTTCTCGTTTTTACAGGATCGAGAAAACGCCACGGGTATACGTGAAAACGTTATCTGCTCCGACGAAGCACCGGCGGAACCGATATTGGCGAGAAAAGCGATACTGTATGATTTCAACCGGCTATCATAAATTCTTGCTTCCGTCCAATCCAATCACTTTTCTATACTGCGGGCACGTCGATCCAGAGGTCGATCACGACTTCTAATTTCGTCGATTTTATGCAGTCGATGTACTCGATTCATTCTAATCGAGTCGAGCAAGTTTGAAACAACGTCACAATTTAGTACTTATTATACATTGTCAGATCTAATCTTAATAATTTTGAGTGAAAAGTCCTTTTCGTATAAGTGAATTCGTAATGGTATCGTTATTTTAACTACTGACATGTTAGATCTTTTTTTGTAAAATTGTAAATTTCGTCTTCGTATTGTATATTTTTAAATTTCTTCGATAAGATTTCTCGAAATGCGTTGATAAGATTTCTCGAATTTCAATAGCACAATCTTAGATATAAGCCTTATCGTCTGAGCGTGTTTTTTTCAGTCTCATCGGGAGATATTCTACGTCAAAATGGAAATTTTCAGCTTCAGATAGCAGCCATTTTTGTGTAAAGTATTACTTCACAAAAACTGGAATAACCACAAAACTTTAAATAAAGTTATATTATTCTCGAGAAATTGAATTTCTGGTATGTTAATAAATTAGAATAGAAGATGATAATTTTCTTAGCTAATTTTAAACAATTTTAAAAACTATACAAAATTCAAATTTCACGGATCATCGAATCTGTTACTGATTTAATGTATTTTTTGCGAAAGTGAATTTCGCAATTCACTGATTTCGTCGATTGAACGATTAAGTCACGCGTATCGTTCGAATTATTTATGTAACGAGGGACCATTTGATTAATCGGAATTGAAGAGATCGTTACGGGTGCAATAATGTGCTAATTGAACAAATAGACTGGAAAATAATACTGTAAAACGATAGCATTCGCGCACAACGTGTACCGTTTCCCTTCGGTGGGACGATTTTTCGCGTGGAAATGCTGTTTGCCGTACGAATTCATCTAAAACTTTATTACGGGGTATTTCACCCTTATAAAATTAAATAAATAACTACTGGCAAATTATACGTCGCTCCACATTTTTAATATATTTTCACACGACACGCATATGTAACTGATTCCACTTTTTATCAGAAAAAGATTCGTCAACCGTGACCTATAATCATCGAATCCAAAATCCCCCAATCGGAATATTCGTTTCTTCAAAACAGATAACGTATCGAAGGACACGATCGTGCGATTTAGAGGAACGAAGACGTTTATAGCGATCAAGGGGGTCGGGAACAAGACGCTTTATACACGGTGCAAGTGAAATTTGCGAGTTTCGGAGCACGGAGAAACGTTTTAGACCGTCACGATGAACGCCTCGCTACGCGTAACGCCTCCCCCGCGACTGAAACTGTTTTTCGGACAACAGAGAAAAAGAGCTAGCCCGGGTGATGAGGTCACGTTGCATCCTCAGAACTAGCCTTCGTCCTGCATATCAAGGATCACGGATATACACCTACATACTCGCGTCAGAGACTGCGGGACCGCCTCGCGCAGCTTCCATCTTATTCGAGTTCAGCACACGACAGCCAGGGTTTTTATTTCTGCTCGAACATCTGGGGATATCGCGATGAATCATGAAACCTGACACGGCACAGAGGATCCTTGCTTGAACGAATTTCGCTATATCGCGACGAAAATAAAGCTAACGAATTTATATCGCGGTCCATATCTCCGCAGATACCGCCGAAATTCGGAAACTCGCGAAGATGGTTCGATGAATCGTTCGTCGATCCAATTTCTGAACTCAATTTTTTTCTCTCTGTATCGGGTGTTACACATTTTTTTTTTATTTTTTTATTTATTTCTCTATCCCTTTTTAGACGAGGAAGTGTTTACGGAACGATTGGTCGACACAGCTTCATGCGTTCCCCCCAAAAAACAGTCAACGCGAAAATTGTACACGACCAACGTTCATCGAAACGGTATATACACAGGCAACGAAAAACGGATATGTCGACAAATTTTTTTACACGCGTTACTTCAATATTTGCTTTTGTCTCTCTTACGTAACAAAATATACCGTTATTGTTTATAGAATTTGTCACTTTGATGTGGCTTCTCGGTGCGTTGATAAAACTCTATACGCCGGGGCTGCGTCAAAGCCGAACAGAAAACTATAATTTGGGTAAAGGGAAACAATTGCAGCGCGAACGCTCAAAGATCCCAGTAAAACCCTTGGATTAATATTTGCTTTCGGATTGTTGAAAAAGCAACGCGCGTCAAAGTGAAATTGTAAAGTCTGTTAAGCCAGTATTTATTTTTTGTGCAAACGGGATTTTTCCCGGCAAAGCATGGAAAACAAAACGTGTCACGAATAAACGATAAAAAAACTACGCGACATTCGTTTTAGGATACTTTCGCGAAGTAAGTAATACGTATGGATGAACGTACGATCAATAGACACTTTGTAACAGGCAGCACGTAATATTTTATCAGCGATAGGTCGTCGGACATCCGCTTGCAAATAACCGTACTCCCATTTCCTATTTTCCAACCGAACCACCGCCATAAATAATTTCGAAATAACAAACATCGGTCTCTTTCTTCTACCCTTTAAAATGTCTCCGCTCTAAACAACAGTTCGGAAAATTTAATGCTAACTTTTGGAAATGATCTAAAGACTGAGTAGAATACTTTAAATATTGGTTAAACTTGAAATATGAACGGGAAATTTTAAAATAAAACAAATTTTTAAACTGGTTAAACTGATCTTTGAAAGCGATGTATAAATTTTAATTTTCAACAAACTACAGAATGGATACTCTTGAAGGATACTGACACATATGTGTACGTCTAATATTTAAGTTATTTTGAATATTACATCATAATAGTAACCACTACAGAGTTATGAATGAATATTCATAGTTAAATTTTCCAATGATGTCGCATAACAGACGTCATTGGTGATTGTCAATTTGCATTTTGTTTATTAGAACCAAAATAATTTGGTCCAGAAGAGGTTAAACTAAGATACGAATTATTATATTTAGGGGTCGAGACAACCCTCTACGAAGCTACCATTTCATTAATTCTATTAATAAAAACATGAACTTGTATAAATATCTGGCAGTTTCTAAAATAAAATTTAACAATTATATAATTTTAAAAACATTACTCGAGCTATTTAACTGTCAATATTATCTTGAAATATCTCAATGAAAAACTATACTCGTATAACAGTTTGAAGAACAACGGCGGAGAGTCCACAACGATCCATCGATTATGGAATAAGTTAACCGAGAAAAGATTTCTGGAGTGTGTCAACGAGGGCGTCTGTCGCCGAAAATACGCCGCAACGAGGCCGAACGCTAATGAGTATGGATCATCCAAGGTAGGGGGGCGAGAGGGCGCGAGCATTAATCGTATCAGTCTGTCTAGTCGCGACGGGAAGCGTCGCGTTAAGGCGGTTAAATTAGCCTCGAGAGCGTCGAGACGCCTCCCCGGAAAGCCAACACGTTCGCCCATGGCGGAGGGTTTCGCACGAGGGCCCAGGACGGACGAAACCGACGACCGGATGGTGTAAATTGGCGCCGGGAGACAAGACTGGGTGGAAATATGTCTCGCCTCAAGAACGCGTCGGAGACTTGTTGAATGGCGGAAACGCGGCTCTATCGCGAACAATGCCCGCTTAATTGAAAGATGTATCCGCGCGTGTCCCGCGGCGGCGAACCGCGAGAGTCATCCCAGCGACAAAGCTTTCTCCGGCGTCTCTGGCCTCGAACGAGGCCCGGCCAAATTTATGCGATCCCGGGCTCGCGATACACGCGCGGACACGCGAGCCTGATTTGTGGGACGAGCTCGAAAGTTCGTCGCGGAAACTCTCGATAGTCGGTCGCGACGACCTCCCGCGACGGGGGAAAGTGTTCCCCGGCACTTTGACAGATAGGGGAGAGTCGCGAGAATCCACTTAACACGTTCGTTGCACCGAAGGTTGATTTACCTCTTTGTCGTGAAAGGTTAGACCGCCTAGATGCGCCCCAAAAACACCTGTCGTTTCATATCTTGGATTCTGCTTACCACTCGTATCGTTATATTCAGCTATTCCTTAATAAGTGCTTACAAAGACGTTGCAGGGACCGGGCATCGAAGTAAATAGTGGCGAATTAACGCTTTGACTACCCCCAGTTGGGAGGGATAGAAACGTACATCGATAGTACATTTTTAACTTGATCATAATAGTGACAGAACTGAATTTAATTTTTGTTAAATAGTCAAACTTGAATTATGAATTTATAAATGCAGGGTGTTCGGCCACCCCTGGGAAAAACTTTAATAGGAGATTCTAGAAGCCAAAATAAGACGAAAATCAAGTGTATCAATTTGTTGATGGAGGCTTCGTTAAAAAGTTATTAACAATTAAATTCAAACATTTCAAATCATTCTGAAAAAATTATTTTGGGTTGCGGGACTGAATTTCAATCATTTTTGGTGAATACACATACCCCTAAAATCCTACCCACTTTCGAGAAAAAAATTCGAGTAGGTACTGAAATTTCTCGACGAAAAAAAAATTTGTCAAATCGTTCTAAAAAAATTATTTCTAGATTCTGGGGTCAAATACAATCATTTTTGGTGAATAGACATACTCCCGAAATCCTACTCAGTTTCGAGAAAAAAATTCCTTACCGAAAATATAATTTCTGGCCAGAAATGTTTGCCCGAATTTTCATGCGAATCTTTAAAACGTCATAACTTCTGAACGGATTGGACGATTTTAATGTTTAAAAAAGCAAACTACGCGTATTTTGATGGAGAATATGTACAAATCGCAAAAATATTCGAAAAGTTGGTCCTTGACGAAACCTCCATCAACAAATAAGTATTTTTGATTTTCGTCTTACTTTGACCTCTAGAATCTCCCATTAAAAATTTTCCCTGGGGTGGCCGGACACCCTGTATATCTAAGTTGGAAGAGATACATATTAAGTTCCTTTTAAAATTTATTTACTACTCTCTCATTTAAACTGCATTTAATTTCGATGGATCTCTTTAACCCTTTAAATCCGTGAGATGCTTTAAGTCGTCGCTAAGTTATTGAAATTGAGCACCCTGTTTCCCCCATTGCACAGTGTTTTAGTCATACTTTTTTTATTCGACTGTGCATACAAAGTTTGAATTCCGTCCAGCTGTGTTTACAGTGAGGGATTTGAATCCGCACTTAAAAAGTTAAACCGACACGATTGAAGCCGCGAGCGAGAGCTAGTGGTAAATAAAACCTGTTAACAAAAATTAAAATATCTAAAAGAGACAGTTACTGAAATAAAAACAGTGCTCTTCGAAAGCTTAATTATTAAACTCCAGATCTTTATACAAGTTCGTATCTTCATTAATAGAATTAATGAAATGGGTATCTTACTTTAAGTATTTCTTATATTTTTGCATAGCAAGTGCATTCTGTAGTTTTTTAACAATTAAAATTTCCCATAATTACGTAAACATCCGCAGTCTGTCGACTACATTTCACACGTGCATCGTTGTTATTCTAATTAAACATAGTACTCCTTTCTGAACGATGTACATATCACCTTCAGTACTGACGTGTGTAAAATTGACGCTCGTTGCAATAATAGAATCGAACGTTAACGATTTCCATTTCCAACGTCGAAGGGTGGGAAACGAACATCGACCCTTTCGCAATTCCATGACGAAGAAAATGCTTCCGTCGAAAAAACGATACGCGAATACGATCGCCCTCTGATAGGCCGACAACGATGAAGCTGTTATGCTAATGACGAAGTTCGATCGATACCCGAGAACAAGCTACTCCAAACGAGAACACCTCAGCCTCGTCGCAAACAGGTTTATTACGTGTGTAATTAATTAATTAACTTACGCCGTGTAAACACGTGCACGTTAATTAATGGACGCGCGTAATGAATCAAACAAATACGTAACAATATTAAACGGGCGGAAAGACATGGCGACGAACCTTTGGACCCGTGGAAACTTTGCGCGGAACGGTTTCGAAACGCGTCGCGGGATAATGGCATCCTTGAAATTAAAAACGTCAAAAGACGATGCGCGACGTCGTTGGAGTGGATTTAGTGTAACGTTCCCGGTGCAATTTGCTTCGGTCTGAGATCCTTAAAAGCGCTCTGTACCCAATAGCTTTTTAATCTTCCTCGGAGCGAGCTGTACGAAACGTCCTGTCTCTCGCGACGAGACGAAAATGTAGATTTTAAAAGATACGAGTCACGTACGAATGTACAGGCTCTTCTCCGAATCGATAAGAAAAAGATTACCACGAACGAGCGATTCAAAATTATCTTAACAAACCGTACCAAGAGCACAGGTAAAAGACAGAATTTAGGAAACTCGAGTATCAGACATTTGTTTTTCGGGGTCTTGAAACTATTATAATTTCCCCAAACGCCACTGAGAGTGTATTTACCAGAAACGCATTAACAATATTTACGCGTTGCACGATAATGAATTTCACTCGTCTCTTCACCAACCTACGTTTCACGGTACTTCTGTTAATTAAAAGTTTTCCGCGTTAATTTATCGCGCGACAGTATCAACGATGCAATACATTTGCTAACCCAAACCAACGTACTTGTAACAGCAACTAAACGCCTACTATAAACGAATTCTACGAAAGAACAAGACAGAATGTACGGTCGAAAACGGCAAATAATTACGCGTTTAATTCCCAGCTGCGGCCCGTTCGCGATTAAGCAACACTGAATTCATGGTTCTCCGGAAATGAGTTCTTAAGCGTCGCCCGAAGAGTTGTTCCAGCAAACAGTAATCGACCCGCTGCAGTTCTTTCCCCGGCAAATTAAAGTCGTTTCTATTCGTTAGATAACACGACGTCTTAATAGCACTCGCTCGATCTGACATCGTTAACCAGATAACGCGTAAGCCGTGGTCTGTTTGTTGTAAGATCGCGACTAACCCATCTAATTTATGAAGAGCTAAAATTAGCATTCCAAGGAGAAAAAAATGTTATATCTCGTTCGTCGGATAACTGTTCGCCTTCTCTTTTTATATTTAACCCTTAGCGACTGGAATGTATTTATTCATGTTTATTCGCTAAATGGTTAGTAACATATTACCTCAAATAACATTGATATCTAATAACTCACCCTTCTAATTTCTTATTTTCGATATACACCTTCTATGCAACACGTACTCACCTGAAACAAACAACAGAAAACGATTAGTAGATATTATAATATTATTAGAGATTTATGATGTTCAGTATTACAATTTTTTTACCATTACTTTTGGCTTTTTGTAGGTAAAAAAATAATATATAATTTTATCATAACGTATACAAATATTGCAAAGTCTCCGATCTAATGAAATTATTGCAGTACATATATTCCATTTTGTGCATTTTCACGTAATCCAACGAAAACGATTTAGTTAATTCCCTTCCAGCGTGGATAGACTGGCAGGCAATTGGCAAGAGAAAAACAAACGACACAAGCTGCTTGGAAACTAAACGAAGCAAACTCAAAGGGAAGTCGATTCCAGCGAAACGAGCTCTGTCCATTCAAACCGTTCGCGGGATCCTTCATTCTTGGCCTAATACTGGCAGCCACCGTCTACGAACGTTACGTTTCATTCGCGAACGCACAGAACAAACGTCGACGCGGTTTGTTGAGCTCGAGCATCGCGCTGACGTCTGTTAAGTCAACCACCTGCGACGAAATGGCTGCTCCATCGGGATTACGCGACCAGAGAAAATTCCCGGAACTCTCATTTGCTAGTTAATTTGCGTTTTATACGCGTTTCGTTTAAGACTCGTTGCACACGCGACGAGCACCCGCGGTGACACGACACACTCGAGATGCTCGTTCGCCTCTTGTCTCCTTTTATTATCTCATTGTTGGTCGGCGGAGGCACGACAACCCTTTTAGGCGAGTTTCCCCACGAGAAAAAACATTTACCATCGCCCGTGCCATCCCAGCCATTCCGTTCCGTGCCCGGTTCAGGTCTCTACGACCCCTTTTCTTCTGTTTTCTTGCCTCTTTGCCTCCGTCGACTTCTTTCCTCGCCGGTTTCTTCCCAGGCTTTTTCATTTCCCGCTATAGAGAACGAGGGACGAGCCGGTACTAATTAAATCCAGCACCATTCCGCGATGGAGCCAGCTAACGTTTGCTTTTTTTCTCTACCGTTGCGTTCGATAAGCTGTGTTTCTCGATTAACAATACGGTCTCTGTCTGTCGAAATCTGGAATCGACTTCCGTCGTCGACTGCAACGGCGAGGGTTGATTGCAAGCGCGAAATGGTCCCGTCGGTGTGCACTTAAATGATTTGAAGGCTATCTTCTGTGCGAGGGTCCTATCCCTGGGGTAGTTGTACTTGAATCTGGCAGCAAAAGGGACCCGAGAGAAAACGTCCTTATGCCAACTGGAGAACCATGTCTCCCGTGCTGCCGCTGGGTACCCGATTGTTCCGCGTAGGGCTTGCAAAACACGGATAGGTACCCGTGATATATAGGATGTTGGTGATAATTTGTGCCAACTTTTTCTCGTAAATGGTAAACGTTAGAAAAAAGAAATGGGAGAGGAGGAAGTTGTATTCATAGCGATATAGCGTATCTCAATTGTTTGTATTTTTAATATTTTTCGAGAAACATAGATGACCCTTCGTATGTAACATTTATTATTCTACTTCAACTGTAAAAATATTTTCTCAATTATAATTCAAAGTAATTATTACATTTTATTACATCTTCTACAATAGTGAATGTATTTCATTGAAATTTATTTACGAAGTAGAGCTTTATGGATACCTACAAAAAAGTATTAAACAACATTTCCGTAGAGCGTCAAACAAATTTATTAAAAATAAAAAACGAATCTTTAAGAAAAATCGGCAGGGTAGGTCCTTAAATTTTTCGGTGAAAAAAAAATATTCCAAATCATTCTGGAAAAATTAGTTGCGACTGCAGGGGTCGATTACAATCATTTTTGGTGAGTAGACATATCCCCGAAATCCTACGCAGTTTCGAGAAAAAAATTCATTTCCGAAAATACAATGTCTGACCACACATTGATATGTTTCCCTGAAATTCCATGCGTATCTTTAAAATATCATAACTTTTGAACAGATTGGACGATTTTAATGTTTCAAAAGGCAAACGACGCGTATTTTGATGAAGAATACGTAGAAATTCTAAGAATGTTGGAAAAATTGTTCCTTTACCCCGTAAAGTGAGAAAACCCCCATAAAAATGGTCCAATTTTCAAACGACCATAACTCCTACGATAGTGAGTGTATCTCATTGAAATTTATTTACGAAATAGAGCTCGTGGATACCTACAAAAAAGTATTACACAACATTTCTGTAAATCGTCAAACAAATTTATTAAAAATCAAAGACAAATTTTTAAGAAAAATCATTCAGAAAATTGAATTTATACACTTCCATAAGTCTACAAAAATAAGTACTGCGACAAATTTTGGATCAAGCAGTATTCAGACGTCAAAAAAGAATATTGAAGTTTCATGAATTTGATCTATGAGTCAATGTGTTAATTTATGACTAGTTATGGAACAGTAATGTATCGATTCTTGCCCTAATTTGCGTCACAATATCTATTACTAAGTTTCCCCTACAATCAATTTATATTTCTTCGGCTCGAATGACCATCGATTCGAAGCAAGCAGCCGTGTAATCAAAAACCTAATTTAAGCAGGTCGCTTCGATTAAACCTGCTAAAATTATTACGCGATAAAATTGATCAAAGCGATCAACGAGCACGAATAACGAAAGTGTCGCATCCGTAAAACCTCCCCCGAACTATTGGACTATTATAGTGATAATCCTCCAGGCTCGATTTGCAACGCAGTTCCTAAAATATGGTCGAAAAGTGGGCGACGAAGCGGTCTCACGCAGCTGCGTGGGAGGCACGAAACGACCCTTATAATCGCGTTCTAAGCCGACTCAGTTTATCTCGCTTCCCTGAATGAATAATACAACGGCCAGAAATGTAATTGGACGAACTGTATAAAGGCAGAAAGGCAGAAAGTAGAGACGGACACGCAAAGGAAACAAGCCACCAGGTAAAAGTACGCAGTGGCTGAAGCGCCCGGGTGAGTCGAGCGGCGCAGGATGTATGGTTCCTAATTATTTTGCGAGAGCCACGCTCTCTCTTTCTCTCTCTCTTTCCCCGCGGTGAAATAGATTTCAATGTAAAATGAACGAAGTTGAAAAAGAAGGGAAAAGAACCACGCAAGAAAAAGAAGCGGTGGCAAACGAGGCACGAGTAATCGGAGCCTACGAACGCGAAAGAATATTTCCGTGTGCACGGCACAGGATCCGCGCGGGAGAAAAAGTGACACCGGGCAGCGCGGTTACCAGAATGAAATACTGGAACAGTTTTACGGGGCTCGTAGCCGTGTACGGGCGGCCCTGGGTGCCTCCTGTTTATGGGTGAGCCCGTGCAGTTTACACTCGGTATCGAGGCCAGCCTCAGTATTTTCCAACGCCGTTAATAACGGAAAAAGCACTTGGCCGGGAGCATCTACCCGGGCTGAATGCTACAACGGACGTTTATAATCTCGCTGAGGGGGAATTTCGATGCTCCGTGAACGCCGAGTATGCACGAGTCTCTGAAAATTTTGCGTACAACATTCAGACTTCGCCCTTGATTAATCCGCGATGGACCATCGAGCTCGAGACTCGCTCCCTGAGTCTCCTGATTCCTGTCGGTACACACGAATAATTATATTGTCTTTGTTGCACAGTAGCGGATTACGTACCGGAGAAAATATACGATCGAATGGTTCGAAAGAAAAAGGAGAAGATCAATTTTTAAGTAAAGTATTTTTTTGAATTTTTCAGTTATTTAAAATTGGGATGCGCGATGAAAAAATAGGGAAATGTCAAAGGAAAACATTTTTTAGTAGCTTAATTTAAATTACAGAATATCTGAATAAACTGAAAATTAAATGGAACTAAATACGATGATGATATCAACGCTGGGTTTAACCACATTCAACGTATACATATAATGTTTGTGAAAAATAAATATCACGAGACAGGAAAGAAAAAATAAATATGTAAATGCAATTTCGATGTATGTGAGTCGTGTTTTTACACCGCTGACAAGTTGTGCAAATATTCTGCTACGCATCTGGATGTAATAGAACCGAATTGAAACATTCACGACGATCTCGTACTCATGAATTCGAGCATAATGCGGCAAATGCCAGATCAGATTCCAAGAAAGGAGAAACCGAGACCGCCGCGCTCGTACCATCGACGAAGGTTTCCAAGGGGTAAATGAATACTGCAAATTGCATTTAACACAACCCTCGCCGCAGGTGAATATGTACAACTCATACTAATGGAAACATATCGTAATATCACATCTGCACTTCCGACTGCAAATTGGCCCTTTAAGCCAATACCGCCCTATTCCCGGCCGGATATAGGCGTCTATGATTATTCCTCGACAATTACTGGAAACTGTAACGCGTCTTATCGCGGAAGCTCTACGAATTCGCCAACACGGACAACTTTATAGTCTCGCGAATTACAAAACAGCTTGCTGAGAACCGTGCGCCGGATTATTACGTTAAATAAATAGTTTCCAACTCCCAGGCAGCATACGCCATGTTAAGATTGAAATCTTCCGAAGGATATTTTATTTTTAACATATCCGGTCTCGCTGACATTTTTATTCGTCGGAATCGTTCGTTGGAAGTTTCATATATTTTTCGTCTAGAATTTCCAATGAATTTTTCAATACAAATTTTCGAAGGTTCAGTTTCGTTTAATACAATGATTTTTAAAATGAATCCCATACGTATTAATTAGTAAAAGTGTGGAGTATATAAATTGGAATAAGAAATCAAATACCTTGTGTACAAAGACACGAAAGAATTCTCCACTGTATTTAAAAACAAATTTGATAGCTCACGATCGAGGGAGTTAAAACACTCAAAGGACCGAAACATCGAAGTAATAGAATAGTAAATAAACCTCCATTTGACAGATATACTATAAAAGATAAATTTGAATTTTTTTCGCGTGTCAAACAGGATAATAATTCGTTCTGTAAGAGGCTAACTCCATCGCGTTCCAGGGCGAATTCTGTCTAGCGTGGTCGCGCGCGACGAATAAAAATCGTTCGCGTCCTCTTTCGAATATTTTCTTTCTTTGCTTGCCCCGGAGCATTCCGATCCCGTCTCTGTGTGCGCGAGACGGCCATAAAACTCTTCCCTGGCCACAAATTCCGACCGCCGTCATGCGATTTCTGGCCTTCCCCGATATCGAAGGCGGGTCTTAAAAGGAGGCATTATGCGCTGGCGAAGAAGGCACAAGTGAACCCGACGACAAGCTCCGTGAACCGTATCTACCGGGGAAGATTAATACAGCCCCCCAACTTGTCGAAACCGTTCGAACTGAACTATTACAGTTTCTCCGCGAGCTCGCTTATTTTCCCGGTGCTGGTCGAACGCATCGTGGCATCGCGCATAAAATAGAATAAAAAGGGAATAAAAAAATTAAAAAAAGTAACGGAAACCAGGGCAGGTTCTTGCTGTCAAACCTGACAGATTCGACGGACCCGGGATCGAGAACTGGGAAATAGTATTTTGAAAGCAACGAAATTGATTTTTCTTCGTTTCAAGAATAGCTAAAACGCTCCGTATTTCGAGTGTGCATGCAATTACTCGAAATAAAAATGATCGAATTGCGTTTCTAAATTTCACCGTTCTTCGGTCGTCGAATGAATATTGATCGCGAATGTTTAAACTTTTTTTATCTGCAGAGTACAAAAATATACATTAAATCTGACATTACCAGGGATTTTTATAAAATAGGTACTGAAATAAACCATACGTAAGTTCGCGCGTTACACGATTACAAAACTTCCAACAACGGTGTGAAAATCATTTTCATCGAGCGTCGAAGTAATTCGAGAACGGGATAATGGTCCGTGTCCGGATATATCCAGCCATGGTGCGACGTAGTTTAGTTCCGTGCTGTCCATCAGACGCAAAATTCAATTAACCGATCCATACGCCAAGGATCGAAGGGCGCGATAACGCATCGACCGTCTTCGTCGCGTAAATTGTTCGATGTAATCGCAGCGTCGCCTTGATCGAAGACTTTACGCGGATATTTAAATCCGAACAGCGTATAAATAGGAACGCAACGTGTTTGCCGAACGATCGAAGCATACTTACGGAATTCACGGATACGTTCGATTATTACATCAACGTGCACGTTTTCGCGCTGTAATTAAACGACAGTCGCTGGGCGGCTTGCCTTTTTGTCGATCACGCGTACGTCGGTGCAGGCATTAGCCTCGCAATTAATTTCCCGACTGCTTACAACGTCAACGTCATGCAAGGGTTAATTGTCCTTCTATCAACATAATAGAGTACGTAGTAAACCACGGGCCATCAGTAAGTACGATCATCAGAATATTCTACGAGACAAGCAGTATGTACTTTACGACGTGTACTCTGTTCCGGGTCCGGAGACCTGAGCGTGACAAGACAATTACTGCGCCTGTAAAATATATTTACTCGATTCATGAACCGAAACTTCAACGAAAGTTGCAACCGATATTTGTATATAACACTCTGAGTAGAAAAAGTACGTGTGTACGATTTTAGGGAAAAACAATGTTTCACGGATGGATTCTAGATCTTGAAACTGACTGTAAAGAAAAGCCTTTGGAATTTACAGAAAATAGTTTCACTCGAAAGTATACTTTGTACGATAGAGAACACAAAATATAATTAATAGAAGATGTTTAAAGGCGTCTCTCCATTATTATGCACATAGGTGTTCGTCGCATCACTTAATGCCCTACATACTGTAATGAACTTAAGGCAGCTACGTCTTGAAAGCAAAGACTTGCAAGACCTATTTTATCAAGGTTTCTTTCTTAGTTTTTAGATATAGAACACGATATGTATTTCTTTTAGTTACAAAATTTAGTTACAAAGTTCGACAAAAGAATGTTAGTAATTAATAACATTAGTCAAATAATTCACAAGATCGCGTTTATACAGTTTAAGTGTTCTATTGCTTTAACAGCGAAAAGTTCGGGAAATTAAAGTACTGAAAGTTCCAACAATTCTGAAATTCTCTACTCTGTCTGTAATCCTGTGAATCCTGCAACATTGTGATGAAGTGAAACGAGAAAGGTTACTGACAATGGGTAACTTCGAAGGCCCTCTTTCTTCGCTACTTTAGCTAATTAAATTCATGGGTATTACTTGAAGCTATCTCGTTAATGATTATATAATAAATAAATCATTGACGACCATGATACCTTTGAGTGCAATTTATTCATGTATAAGTTATTACATACCGTATTCTTCTGTATCTCCTTCTCTTATACATTTTTAAAACAAGTAATTCAAACATACAAAATTGTTGACTATATTAAATTTTACAGAAGTCATTACGAAGTTTCTGATCGTGTAAAAAATTTGTTAAACTGTCAGGAACCGTCAGAATTTGAAATATTTTTTAGAATGTAAATTGATCATCGAGGAAATTCAATTTGGAGAAGATTATTGTACGATTTATTTTTACGAAATTACAACGGTCCAACGTTTCGACCAAACGTCCTGATAAGCGACAGCATAACGACTCTGAGCGCAGCTTTCCCCATTTTTAAAAGTAACTGTTTCTACTTGTTTTATCTTAGAACGATATACGCAAGCAATTTACGGAAAACAAAGGTAAACGAAAGCTCGCGTAGCGATTAAAGCGTGAAACGAAAACGCGAATAAACGCCAAATATATTTTCATAATTCTCGCGAGAAAAGCCTCTTACGAAATACGGTTTGGAAGCACCCAGGAAGCAAAAGGACCAAAACCGCGCAATATTTACCGGGACATTTTGGTACGTGAAATATCTCTTCGCCCGTAAAGAATTAATCATCGCCCCTGTAACATGTGTCTATCCTCTCAAACGCGTTAAGGAGCGTACGAGATACCTGTACGAGCGAGAAAGACGTTCTTCCCGCGTGCTGGCAGAAAAATAAATTTCCTCGGCGCGTTCCTAGCAGGAAAATAAGCTCGAGCCACGAGAAACAAAAAGGAGCAAAGAGGAACGTCGTTCGATAAACGATACTATGAGCTGCTTTTCCACGGTGTATCGGCACGTGCTCGGTGGTCGGTGCTAGGCTTTCAGCCTGGAGAAGGCGTGTACGACGAGATAACGGGTGCACGATGGAAACACACATCGCACGGCGCAGTCCACTGACGACGTAGGTACGCCAAGAACGATAACGTTATCGTGCCTTGCCTCCTCGTTATCGGCCCTTCGAGGCGGCACCTCCACGTTCACGAATGAACTTTCAAGGTAATCGACTGGGGGACTCGTGGTCTGCACGCTAAACACTTCCCCGCGCAACCCTTCGAACACGCTGTTGCTTCGGTTACTGCGCGGTTAGGACAAACATGGGAAAATTATGGGCTCGAGTCGGCCAACTTGCTCGCGCGCGAATAATTGATCCCGTGAATGGGAGCGGGCTTACGTGAGTCGGTTTCCCGATACCCGTGCACAACGAAGGTGATCGAGTTATTGTTATTCCTGGCACGCTTGTTAAACCGCAGAATTTTTCCATATACTCGCGAACCGCGAATTTAAATTACTCGTTCTTCTATCATCGTAAATTGGGTACGCGTTACTTTTTCTTCAGTTCCGCTCTTCCTCGTGATATTTACTTTAACCTTATTCTGAACTCGTTTCAGTCGATTCGATGTTAAATTTTGTTACAATGCATGTTTAAATCGATTAGAGAATCGGGGATGAAAGTAGAATCGTTTACCTATTATAATAACATTTACAAAGTATTTTTTGTACTTAATGTTTAGGTGAAACTTCTTCGAGTATGTAGCGTCAAAGTAAATGTAAAAATAAACAAAGAAGACAGCATAAATAATAATGGTTGGTGTAGTCATCGGATAGAGGATGAAATGCCCTTTAAAACGAGCGTTCGTACGACACGATAGCTTTATTAGTTCCGGAGATATAGCGATTTTAGTTTCAAGTCGATGCGGTGGCTAGTTTCGGAGATATAAGGGCGCGAAACGTTTGTTTACGTCAATGGACTCGCACGCGCGTCAATAGTAAACAGTGCGTAGTAATTTCTCAGAAATACTACGACTTCCTGGTCACGTGACTGTCTCGACTCCCGTGCGACAAGGAGGTACGGCGCGACGCGTCAGACGGAGACAGAGATAGTCAAATTAAGAAAAATACCCTTTTACATAAATTACGATATCTCGAAAACGGAATGTCCGATCGACAAAAACCAAAAACCATTTTAAAGAAGAAGCTTTGCCGCCGCTAACAACGGCTCAATAATGGAGAAAATGTTAATAATTTCGAAACTGCACGTAATTAAAGTTTTCGTATTTTTAATGCGCGTTAATAGCCTTTTCTAACACGGGAAGCGAGAGACAGCGGAATTTAAAAAATTACCTTTTATATAAATTACGATATCTCGAAAACGGAAAGTCGGATCGACAAAAACCAAAAGCCATTTTAAAGGGGAGGCCTTGCCGCTTCTAACAGTGGTTCAATAATGGTTAAAACACTAGTAGTTTCCGAATTGCACGTGTCTAAAGTTTTATGATTTTTAATACGCGTTAGACTATTATCCGTGAGCCGGACAATGAGACGGTCGAATTATAAAAAATTACCTTTTACATAAATTGTTTGCAAAGAACGAATACATAAATGAGTTGCAAAGAACGAACAAGCTATCAACAGGGGCGGAGTATGTATATTCTTGCGGAAGCGACGCAAGAAGGCTTGTGGATTCATTGTTTATTAAAAGAAGTTGGAGAGAGGGTCTCAAAGAAAATCACTAGGTATGAAAATAAGCTACCTAAATCTCAACAGAACGAAACATAAAGACCTCATTCATAAATAAACCCCATTAACGCCTACGCTATTGTTCGAGAGAAAATTATAATATAGTAGACAGATTATTCCATTGAGCAATGTAATAAAACGTATATAGGAAAATTGGATAAAGAAATAGGTATTGTAATACAGGATGAAAAGACTCCTTGATAGGGAATTTTACCATTGTTACTATTTAATAAAGTGCCTGCACTCAGAGTAAGTAAAAAATTTTTAATGCAAACGACTAAGCTTCCACGGTTCCAATGGAAACCACGAGGAACAGTGTTCAATTATTACAATAAACTTGTCAGCAAAAAAGCCATCAGTATTCACATGAAAAACCTTTCCAAACCTTTCCTGTTACGCACACATCGGCAAGTTTTGAAAGCTCTGCAACTTTAGAATAGGATATTAATTAAAGATCTGACAGTTCATTATTCGAAATTACATCCCGTCGTCTCCCACGGGAACAAAATACTACTGTATTTGTGCTAGGTAATTTTTCACATTTGACTGAAACTTTTTCCAAACGCATAATAACGATAAATTTCCTTATTCCGACCGATTGTTAATTTTGAGTAGATTTAGGACGTAAATTTAAGGCTTTCGTGAGATCGCTTTATTAACTAAAAGCGTGCTGGGAACAGAAAAGTGACGGCAGAACTGTAACTTTGCATGCTTCAACGTATCCGACTGAATTTGCTCGCCGAGCATAAATCACGCCGGAATAACAGTTCAACGCTGCGTGCTACTTCTTGATCGAAACATCGATTCTGGTTGGGTTTGTAAACACGTTACTATTCTAGTTTCCTGTTACATGTGGAGCAAAAGTAACACGGGACTCCAAAATTTTTATAGTTAACCTTCTTTCGTCAAACTTCGTTGTTTCCTATATTTTTTTATTTCTCGCCACAACGTAGGCAAGTAAAGAACTATGGAAGAAAAAAATTTCTGTGCTCGAGATAAGTGGAAGGCTTGATACAACAAAAATATATTCCAACAATTGTTAAACTCTGACAGTCAATGTATTACACATTTTCACTTATACCCTTTCCAGGTGTGACGTCCTACTTTCCTAAAATTCTATAACACAGTATCTCCCATCTATCAAATAATTTTCAAACGCTGCATTGCTGGAAGGCTTAAACGCAACGCCGTATCCGTTTGTCGATAATCGATGCTACTGTAACCATCTAATTTCGTCTCTACGTATCCTAACATCGAGCGAATTCATCGTGTCGACTGACTGTCTGTTTGTCGGTACGTATGTATAATACATACGTATTTTCCGTGAACGGATGTATTCGTCGAGCGTGCACTTGAGAGACAGTCTGGCGCAGAGAACAGACGTATTCCGCATTAATTTAGTCGGCGCCTCTGTTACATATCTCGTATACTTAACTAAACACGCCGCCACATACCTCCCGAAACTTAAACTTTCCCAAAAAGACGGGTTTGCCTCGTAATTATTAGCGTGGCTGTGAAATGGAAACTTTCGATTGCACCACTAAATACCGAAAATTCCTTTAACGCTTCGATGCCCAAACTTCACTTTCTCGGTGAAGAAAAGTACTTCTGGTTATTACTCGACTAAACAATAATCTCAATGATTAGAAATATGATTTTCTAAGGTGAATCTCTCCAAACGATAATTTCCAAGTTTTATTTTTAATTTATTCCACAATGAAAATAATCAAGACATTGTTACTCTTTTTCACAGATAATTCGTTACGTTAATAACAGTTAGAAGATAATATAAATATTAACAATTTTGTTATGAATAAATTATACCTGCAGAATATACTTCTTGCGAGAATACGCCTCTGATAACTTACAGTAATTGTGTCTAGACGCATAACTTTAGACACGCTGTTCATTCTCTAGCCACACACTCTGTTACTCGCTTCATGTTACTGTATATGAGCATGTGTGATCAAAATTTGAAATACTATTAAGAAAACTGAGATGTCTTATGGAAAATTTAATTATTTTCAACAAGAAAAAATGTAATATTTCTTGAAATATATCAAGTATTTAAGCTATGAAAACAAAAATTAATGGTTCCAATGCAATGGAATCTCCGCGTACGAGTTGTTCGTAATAAGGCATTGGTAACGAATTTAATACATTGGGTGTTCGTTGATTTTTCGCACAAGTTTTCGCGACAAACTCGTGGTCGTGACGCGAAATGGCGTTCTCGACGTTTTCCATACAACTCCACTTTCGACTAGTGGCAGAAAGTTGCGAGTGGATGCTAATTAGTTCTTTTTCTCGACGTTATCGTTGCAGTTGCGATAACCGAGCAGTCAAAAGAGCGATGCACACAGTTCAGGAACACTCCAAATTGTGGAAATTCGAGTACTGCGGGAAATTTGTTTTTCGTACAAACCCTGTGACCGATGCAACTTTTCTCGCGCAATTTACATGCGTTTTACTGTAAAAAATTAACAACGAATTTAAAATCTAATTCGACCGTTTCGCGTAAAACCTTTTATACCATTAAAAACAACAAAATTTTTACGAATTCAAAAAGGCTAATAGAGGACAAAATTTTAAACCGCTTGTAATTTCCAACTCTGGAACCTTGAATACGGAAATAAAATATTTCGCAGGGTTCTAAACTTTTCACATAATTAAGAGAGATGAAAAGCATACTATCAGGTCGTCTAATAATGTAAAATAAAATATTTATTAATATATGGATTCAACGTTTACTCGAGAATAGTTTTTGAGTTCACGTTTAAAGAAATAACCATCTACTCGTTAAAAATAAATTTTTATAAAAAATTGCAGTTTCCTCTTTTGCTTTAGATCCTGTTCGATTATTGGAACAGTTACCCTAATATACAACTGTCCAAGAGAACCGCGGGTGCGTTGCCCTATAATTTCTGAATTGTGGTGGCTTTCGTGGTTTTCACGTGCCCCCAGTTCACGTTGCAACATCTGTAGCAACGGAACAATGATCACGCGTAATAAACAGTTATGGATGAATACGTGGTCCACGATTGTAGCTGAGCGTCAGGAGTACTCGTTGGAGCTTATGAATTTAGTACCTCTCGCGCCCTGGGATGGGGTTGTTCAACGACGATTACGGGAGGGAAAAAGTTTGAAGCGTAACAAGAAAAAATAGTTGAGAAAACATGAACGTGACGATACTCATTATCAGCCGGGAAGCCGTTAAATTCGCGTCACACCTCGGACTGCTCGTTTCCCGGCGATTTAGATTGACTCCGATGTTTTCACGGAATTTCTAATGGATATTCGAAATTCCTCTCAGGAACTACCGGAGAAAGAACGATCATTTTTTCCTGGAAAAGTTATCTCATCGATCGTGAAACTTTCGTTATTACGGGACGGCCGGCAGCGGGATACATCGTGCAATATTTAAGGGGACACTTGTATCGCCACGGTCGCGAGAAGATGATCAATTACGCTGCAAAAATACCGTGAAACGCGGACTTGGAGAGAAACGCCGCTTCTTATTTTCGCGCGTCGATTCGTCGAGCGTGCACCGTCTTCCGTGACTAGAACCGTTCCTTCCAGACAACGCGGGAACAATGGAGTTACGGTCTTAAGCTAAGTTCGTATTGTGCGGGTAACGGTAAAAATTTCAAAGTGTTCCACTTCTTCGTTATTACGATACCTATGTAAAATATTAAAGCAATCTTCTCCGTTCGATACTCCGGACCATTATCTTCGTCGGTAGATTCTGTTTGCCGATAACGTTATCGCGAATCGTGTAACGAGTAAATACAGTTTCAGGTCGTAAGCGATAGATGCTGAGAAAGTCCAGAGAACCGTGTTCAAATTAAGCATTTTTATGCTTCCTCGCGTGTATCGAATATCAAAATATAGTGTCTAAATAAATATAAAATTTTCGATTCTATTGTTTAGGATGAGGACTGTACTCTCTAAGGTACATCTCAGGCAGCTTTCGTTCGCTCCTAGTTCTCAACGAACCACAATGCCAATACATCTGTGTCAACGTCATCAACCGTCTCGATACGATTCGATCGAATTAATTTGCGACGATGATAGTCTGTATCATTCCACGATACACTGTAGAACGTCGATGTGAATTTACAACTCGTTGTCCGAGACGACGCTCCAACAGCGACTGACGCTAGAAAATTGGATTACCAAAAGTCAATATTCCCTCGCACAGTCGTTCCGTGCACAAACTTCTCGAGATTCCCGAAACGCTTAGTTCTAACGCTTGGTTCCCACGGAGACTCCCTTCAGCGATTGTTTGAAGCATGCTTCGTTAAGTTTCTATCGCCGTGTACCCTCCACCCAACGTTACACGTTTCCCGACACCCAACATCGCCGACAACCGGTCAACTCGATCAATTCGCCGGAACGTTCTATGCAAAATTGATACGATCCGTTTCCAAACGGCGCGGTCAACCTTCATCGATCACAGGCCGGATTTCTATGATCCACGGCCTGCCAATTACAAGAACGAGTTACCTGCGATGAAACAAGCTGAACAAGCTCGACGACATCTCGTCGATCCGATTCCCCCGGCGATCGAAATCGGGCTTAATCGGTCGAGTCGAGCGCGATAACCGCGTAAAATAAAATCAGATAATGCTCGTTTTGTAACGGAATAAGCTTCGGATTCCCGTTAATATCCGCCGCGATTTCCTCGTTACGCAGCTACGCAGCGTCCCTCGGTAAATACGTTTAAGCTGAGCTTCGCCGTATTCATGGGAACGCGACGAAATAATCGACTACATAGACGTACGGACCGATCCAAATCTCGTTTTCGTGTTCGCGATACCGGGAACGTAATAACACATGTCAGATATAATTAAAATGCAACGGAAAATTTATTAATTTAGATTAAAATACGATTTCCCCAATTCTTAGGAGACTGACTTTGATTTTCATGTGTTTTTGAAGAATGACAGAGTGATACCTTTTGGTGTAGGTAAAATATTAGGTGTAGATACTCGACACGTTTTAATAAATGATTAATAAACGGGGGATGTTCGTGCATTTATGGGAAGTTTTAATCGTCAAAAAACTACTAATATGCAAATATCTAACGAATACTTAAAGTAAGATACGAATTATTATATTTAAAGTTTGAGACAACCCTCTACAAAGCCTTAAGTGGACTCTTAATCTCAATTGAATTATTTCACTTAATGTTGATTTTTACCAAATTGGTAAATGGAAATCATGGAGGATTACATAAATTTCCAAGTAAATAATTATATTATAGAGGTCCCAATAATCCACTTAACGGTTAATAAAAACATGCATTTGCATAAAGATTCGCAGTCTAATAATTAAAGTGAAACAATTGCAAATTCTGTACTAAAATTAAATATTAATTCAGTTCGTAAGATAGATCGAATCATTCGTCGCGATTTAAATCGGTTTAGTTGTTTCTACTCTCGGAACGTACGATTGATTTATCATAAAAGCGAAAGTATGTTTGATCGAACTGGTCGTTTGGATTTTGTAAGGCAATCTTTCCTCAGATTTAATCAAGACGCAACGAATAGAACGAGAAGATAAGAAACATCGCGTACGCAGCAATCTTGACGAGTATCCCGAGAACCTCGCTCGTTTTCTGGGACATTCGATCTCGTTACATTCTACGTGTCCCATTTTCGTTCGCGATAGGGAAACAAGCTAAACGCGCACTCGTGCAGTAAAATCTGGCAATATTACGTGCGCTTACGCTTCGAAGCGCGCGTAGGGGGTGAGTTCTATAAATGCGCGGCAAATACGATTAAATAAGCTAGATGCATAATTATACATCTCACCGCACAATCGCATTAAAGCGGTCTGGCACACGCGTTATCGTGGATCTTTTCCGACCGATTTCCGTTACGATTACGTTCATGGTCGGATTTTCGACGAGCATCACGAGAAATCAACGATCAATGGAACCGTGCACGAGAAGCTGCGTATTATTGGATGATTGCTCGGTATTCTGCATCAATGAGCGAACGAAACTTGAAATATTTCTTAAATACAATTTGATAGAAAGTATGCCGATAAGAATAAAAGCAATTCTTGGAGAATTTATTGTGGATAAACTGGAACATCTTTTGCAGTCATTACAAAGTATATTTCTACATGTTTCAGTGACGCTTCAAAAATTTTTTGGGTGGAAAAAGTTAAAATTGCTAACACTGCATATTCTCAAACAAACATACACACGGGTATTCTGTTTGTTTGAAATGAAGAAGCCTGAAAAATTCTGGATCAGTATGAGTTTCACTATACCTGATACTAGAACCAAAAGAGTCGATAATTCAAAAAATGGTAACACTTTGAAGTTTGATTATCAATTTTTTCATGTTTTTCTTTTAAATTTCAGGGGCCTAAAGAAAGATAATATCTTTAGATGTTAATATAACAAACATTATTGGAATGAAAACTGTTGATATCGACGCCTATTTGCTACACTTTCTTCAGATGTTTCTTGCTACAAATAAAAATAAAAAATTACGTTCTCTCGCTCGCTTAAATAACAATTTTTAAATATTAAAACTTATCTGCTAGGGCAGAGTCGTCCGACAAATGAAAGATTCATGCTCGAATTCTAGCGACCCGACCGTACAGTCCAAGAATCGCGTGTGACAGAAAATCGAAGACTACGAGAAAGAATTTTAATTCAAGCAATTAGCTGCTCCATTAACCGTTTTAAAATATTCCTCCGGTCTGTGTCACTGTATACTCCCGTCGCCTCTTTTATTTATCACTCGTCTATACCCTGAGTATATAGGATGCTCGAAACTTTAAGAGGAAATTCTACGCGCCAAAATCAGACGACGAAATCGCGTTCAAAATGTTATATTCGAATTATTGTTTGTTGAAAAATCTGAGATTTAGTTTAATCAAAGAAGACACAAAATAATTCGTATCTTACTTTAAGCATTTCTTATATTTTTGCATACTAACACTAGAACTACCAAAGCAATCAAAATGACCCATTCCTAATTTCTAGTAAAACAAATGCAGTTTTCTATAAGAGAATGAATAAACACTCATTTCTATTGTATTATACACTTCTTCGCGTATCTATCATCTTAACTTCATTGGTACAAATAAATACACTATAATTGTAGTTCCAATAAAAACTGCATTCTATAGTTTCTTGAGAATTAAAATTTCCCATAAATGCATAAACATCCGCAGTCTACATACCGTGAAAAGAAGAATCGAACGTAAAAACGTGGTCAATTTAAAAATCCGCGAATCGTGTTTGGTTCGAAGTACGATAAAACTGTTTTCATCATCGATTACAACTAGATATGGTTTATATAAATCGCGAACTATGCGTCTTCTAGGCTCGAGCGATCCAGTCGACGGTGGTCGGGATTCCATGCTTTTTTCAACGACCGTTGCACCTCGCGTCCCTTTATTTCCGAGGATGTCGTCGACATTTACGTTCAGCGCGCCTTCAGAGATGTGCATCGGCGCATAGAGCTGATACCGCGACGCGCCTCGCGAGAAATACGCGAACGGGGAGAATAGTCGGTAGAGTGAAACGTAGAAGAGACGCACGGACGACGGGGGTGGCGGGAGAAGTACATTAAAGCCTCGACACAGCGCGGCGTATTCGCGGGACAAAAACCAACTCGACCGAAGATTTGCTCTGGGAACGGGCGGTGTGCAAAACTTCCAGCTCGGCTGAGAACTTAGCCCCGGCGGTCGAGGAAACTGGCAGAGTCGTGCCAAATGGAGTCAACGTTTTCGTCCTTGACTGTGGCGCCAGCTGCCAGTTCAAAGGGCGAAGGGTGAGGGGAGTGTCTATGCTCGAGTTGCGTCCCAAGACCTTACAAAGTTTGTAGCTTTTTTTTTAACAGACAACTATAATATGAACAGCCCACGCGCGGGAAAGGAGGTTTTTCATCCCCCAGGGTTGAGAAAACTGAGCATCGAAGAATTATCGTACAGGAAACTACGCGATCTATTAAACAGAAACCATTCGAGCTCATTGACATACTTATGAGAAGGTTGAATGAATTTCTGTACTTAATCCCTTCTGGTAATACACAAGTCATTAGATAAAATTATGCAACCTAAACGGAAATTTGTTTCACGATATTGCACGTTTCATATGTTTTGGAAATAGTTTTCTAAGCGTACATGCAAAAGTAAATCACATATTTCGTTTAAGTTTAATCGTACGCATTTAAACATGTTTATCTATGATTAAAATGAGAGTTACTTTCAGGACCGATGCACGTAAAGTTACCGGTTCTTCTTTTTACCGTTCCGTGCAATAAATACGTCGAACGAGTTTATAAGTTGTCGCGTTAATGACGCGTGACGATACACAGGTGCTCGACGAGACTGCGAAGCTTATTGGACAGAATGGATGAAATAGTGGCGCGGATGTATCGCGGCAAAAACGGGCCGAGTGGCAATCGACGAGCGACGAGCATCCGGAAAGAAAGGCTCCCGACGCTTTTGATAATCGCGCGAACGCGTCGTTGGCTCACTTTCTTCTCCGAGGTGCAAAGCGAAAGGACAGGAATTAATCATCTGCCGTATAATTGCTTCTCTCTTCCTACTAGGAGCAACTACATCCGATGCTCTCGTCATTCCAGCACTTTGTGCATGGAGATTAATTCCATCGGGCGATTAGATCGTATGGGGAAACGATTGCTTTTATTTCTTTAAAAGCGAAAGTAATCGCTCTCGATAGAATTACAAAATCAATAAAGAAATTACATTTTACTAGTACATTTTACAGAATGTTGTAATGAACATAGGAATTGGTTCGTGTAGAAGAAAACGTACGATTATATTCGAGGAAAGTGCAATTGCATTCAGCAGGCGCATCGATGCAATTTCTTTAAGGAAGAACCGTGTAACATTTCGTTTAGATATAAATCAAAATCCGATTCTGTATCAAGATTCATTAACCCTTAAGTGGATTACTTGCTCCACAAGTTTAAACTAATATTGCATAATGCTTTAAAGGAAAGTTGATTTCCATTTACCAATTTGGTAAAAATCTTAAGGGTTAAAATAATTACTATTATTTTTTTACTAAAATTTTCTAAGAAAACAAACTTTCTACATCGCATATAGAGACTCGTAAACGATGACGAACAGAATGATTGCATCTCGAAACAAACGTAACCGACTATGAATTAATTCGAGGTTGGCAGCGAACGTATAAAAGATTGAAAGGATACCTCGTTGAACGTTGGCGGATCTTTGATGAAATTATGATGCTAATGCAGATAATAACGGACCTAGTTTCGTTCCACGAACGGTACTAGCGAGGGTGAAGTTTTGTTCGCTGTGTGTAAGTAGTGAATTAACAAGGCAGGGCGAAACTTACGGGACTTTAAGTTCGGACACACGTATTCTGAAAACAAAAGACTACGCGGGAAGTTGGTGTTTTATGAAGATAAACGAAACTCAAGTTGCTTTTGGAGCGCCATAGCTCGCAACGCGATGAATATTTGATTCTTTTTGTGCACAGTTACATTTGAACGTGCCTTCTGGCGTAATTTTCCTTCGTTCGATTCGTAGGTACCTACAACGAAAGATTTTTTTTTAAATAAGCACAATGCGATCGCAATCACGTAGATTGAAACGGTCACGAAACACGGTGGCAATGTTTACGTGACAGTTAGCAACATTGTTCGCATAATAATCCGCGACAAGCATGAATTAATCGACGACCAAAAACTGAACGATTTCGGTGCGTGTTTCGGGAATATTTTTCGTCTCGAAAAAAGAGGCATTTTTTTCGCGAATCTGGCGTTAAAAACAAAGCATAATATCGGGGCGGGAAACGCTCGCGTCAATGGATCAATTCGGGCGCTCTAAACAAGCGGAGAAATCAAAAGCTGCGCTGAACAATTCCTTTTTTTCGCGCGTCATCGTCGGGGAACGTTCGGTGCAAAGTATTTGAAAGGTGATCGATGCGCGCTTTACACGCGATACAAACTAAATGCGATCGTAAAAGATACGCTGACAGTGATTCGTCCGTAAAAAACGCGGTGTCATGGACGAATCTTAACCTGTACGAGCATATTTTTAAGTAAAAGTGAATTAAAAAATTACTCGATAACATTGGCTACAAGAATAGAAAGCATGATCATTCTGACTCTCGATTATCTGGATTGCGATTAATTAAACTTTCAATCCTCCAATCTCCAGATTGTCAGGGCACTCAATTATTGGGATTCCTAAACACCAGGACCACCGACTGATAGAATTAATGATCATATAAATTCTGGAACAAACCCCAAAATCGACCGAACTTCCAATCACCATTACTCACTATTCCGGGAGCTTCCGGTTATTCACAAATTGGTTCTCGATTTCGAACTTTTTGGACACATAATCGGATCATCGCGATAGAGATAAAATACACGAGGCTAACAAACAGTTTTAATCGAAGTGATTTAGATTGATAACGAAAACATGAACAAAATTAAAGAAAGTTATTTTAGAGTCGTAGACATCGATAAAGAAGATTAACGCGTATTTGAGAATAATATTTTCAGTTGTTTTCAAGAGTTTGTTGTTCGTAAATAAGTTTTGCAAGGCACGAAGCTCGGAAAGAATCGGAAAAATAAAATGAAGCATGAGAAATCCTATTAATCGTTGTATATCATTTACAGAGTATTATGTAATAAATGCCCCTTATAGTCAATTTAAAATATGCACGATGCTCCGTATCTCCTTAAAAATGTACAGAATATTGCGTAATACAAGATCTTCCTTTACTTTAAAACGTACTCATCCGGCTGTTCAAAGAAATCGATTATGCGGACATCCTGTGCTCCGACTACTTTGAATAATTGACGTTCTACGGTATCTCCTAAATTATTTACATTTCGAAGATTTCACCTTGCCAGTTTTATAAGCAGAATCGATTTGTGTGGAATAGGTGCAATTGTATCTGGCAGCTACACAAGTGCATATACATACATTCTCGATGTTATGTTTCATTTTGATAATTTGTGCCCTGTGTATTTGTAATGTTATTTTGAAATTATTTTATAAAAATAATCTACAAACGGTCAAATAAATACGTGTCACTATCTTTATAAAAATCGCTTATTGCAGTACCAGCAGTCCAGTATGTGTTCAGTGTGAAATAAAATAGGAAAAAATTTGTTCCGGTTCGCTTTCTTTCAGCTGTGTTCGCGCACATTGTTATGACAATGAAAATACCTGCCTTTTGTACCACTTTTCTGATTCGTTCGTCTGGACATTTTTATATCGTATCAAAAATTTCCAATAACACGTCGTTAAAACTCTCAATCTATTTTCCCATTCAGAGATGAACACCATTTTAGTCGAATAATGAACAACAGAGGCCATTACACAACGATCGACTCTTTTACTTTTTAATACTTCATTGCATAATTCAAATTTTAATTTTTATTCGACTAAGTATACTGATGGACTAAGCTTTTACTGTTTTTTAAAAGAATATTTGAAAATATCGAACGGTGCTCCAAACCTTTACACGTAGAATGAAAGCATTACGTTTCAACGATACGAAACAGAGTTCCAATAATCATCTTTTACGTTCGTACGAGCAAAGTTATTTCCGAAAACACACAAACTGTCTCCATCATTCCGTGGTCGAGAGGCCACATTCCATTCGTACCGCATCAGCTCGCCGTCACTCATGACCTCCGAACGTGGCATTAACTTTTCCCGGCGCAATGCGTCCGTTGGCTCCACGATTAACGGTATCGGTAACGGCCCATGAAACAATTTAGACGTGGCAACGCGTCGCTTCTGTCGAGTATTATTATAGTTCTCCAATCTATCACGGTCGAGTTTGCACCAAAGGTTCGATCGATCGACCATGGGAACAGACGAGTAATCTAAAAACGTTTATTTCAAATCGAGCACTTTGACAAAACAATTGCTACCTCCCTTTACGATTCTTTCTTTCCTTTCGTTTTTAATTGATTCAACAATTCCTATTTTCCGAACATACGAGATGTGTTTTTCAATTTTTTAAGATTTACCAAGCTTTACCACAAAGTCTGCAAATCTGAGATGAACCGCCAGTTTTAATGCTTTTAAATCCAAATTAATAATATATTATCTAAAAGGGATTTCTTGTCGAAGGTGCATCGAATCTGGAAAGACTTTTAAGAGAGAAGACTTATGGGATCCAGATCATAAAAATATGATATTATTTCTTTCTTGATCGTAAGTAAAATAATTATCATTTTCAGGGAATATTTTCTGAAATTAATTTGGGACGATGTAAGCGACTTGGGATTTTTTAAGCTTAAAAGTATACTCCAACAGTTGTTAAATTTCGACGATCAGTATAGTAATATAAGGAAATGTTTACGTTAAAAATTTTCTTCCGTGACCCGTTCTCGTCGCGAGTAAAAATTCTCGTTCCACGACGCGATCCGCGTTCGACATTACGAAATGCAGCAAAGAAGGACTCGCTGGTTGCTGGAAACGATGCGCACGGAAATGTTCAAACCCTTTACTCCGGGCGCAAAGAGAAATTCGTCGGTCCAACGTCTGCAATTTTTACGTTTGTATTAATGTCAGCGTCAAAGCGACACGCGAGGGAGCGCGTTTAAAACGCCGATAGGTTGAAAGAGAGGGACAAAGCGAAAGAGATAGACGCCACAAACGCTGTGCTCGCAAAACGCGAAACATTCCACGGAAGTTTTAACGAACGGTGATTTAGAGGAATGATTATGAAAACACGAGAGCGCAGCGCGCGAGGACGCTTATCCGAACGCGATACAATTTCGCGCGATATTACTGCGACCTCAAAGGGCTCGCTGGCCACATTTCTCTCTGGTAATATCGAATTTGAATCGCAAACAGGGCTGATGCGCCCTTCCGCCGAGCTGCTTGATCTACGACAAAAATAATAACCGGTACGTTATTGGTCAACGACTGAACGTTGGAAAAGGTTCGAAATTTCTGTACGTTACGCCAAAATGTAAGAATTTTTTCGAGTATAAATAATTTATCTCGTCGGAGCGATACATCGATAACTAAAATTTATAATTGGCACGTTATGTAATAGATATTTCGACGATCAACTTTAAATCTCTTCTCGCGAGCTCGTTAGGTCAACTTTACTTATCCGTAACACGATATTCCGCAAAGATAAACACTTACAAGATAATCTTGACAGCACCGACAACCAAGAAGGCACGATTATTTATTCCAGCGACGACAGTCGTCGCTACGCGCGATAACGTCATTTTTACCCGCAAATATATTTAACTACGATTATCTCGACCCGTTATCGTCGACGATGAAAAAATTTTCGACGATCGTCCGTTAGGCTCGAGTAAAAAATTCCATTGCTGTCGTGACCGATAAAAGACTAAATTCGCAAATAACGTGTGTTCCACGACGCAACAGTTTCGTATTATACGACACGAGTAGTTAAATATCCGACGTTTAACGGTCTGGAGGATCGTTTCGTGCAAGGAACGGTGGAGAATGTAAGTAAACCTGCTGTCAAAACCGATTTCTGACGTGGCACAGCGTCTAAAGTGCTCGAGTCATTACGTTGTTGAGATTTCCCGTTATCGATACTGACTCAGGCTTCTATTTTAGACACTGGTACCAGCGCGTGCTCCAAATTCTAACCGCAGGGCTCACTATACGTGCTTTCGAAAGGAAGTTAATTTTTACGTTTGATTTCAATCGAGCGCTCAAAACAGTTTCAAAATTTTTCTTATTTATAGCCCCTCTTTTGTACTATTTCCGTATTTGCTTAAAATCTAACCAAACCTTAGAATGGGAACAAATTTTTGCACGACATTCAAAACGTGACCAGAGAATCTTAAAATGTGTTTTATCGTACAGAATTGTCCACAATTTTTTTTTTATTATAATACCCTTAACTACTATATCTATATTACATCATTTTCACTGTTGTATTTTGACGTGTAAAATCACTTCGTAAAATATTTATCACTAGCAGATAAACACCCTGTGTAGACGCTTGAGTTACGAGTGCTCTCGTCGTCGCAGTATCGCAGTACGAGCATATCACCGACAAAAATTAGAATGCATATGCATACATTGAATCGAACGAACATTTATTTGAAAACGCGTTTCGAAGTTCCACTGCGCGCGAGAATGTAAAAAATATGAACTCAATAGAGTGCATTAACAGACCACTTGTCGAGTCATCTGTTTACACGTTCCTCCTGCAAAGTGTCCGCGTTGGCAGATCGTGCGCTCCAATGGTGTGAGAGCACGTTTCGCGTTCGAATGAATCGTCAACGTTAAACCGTCCCGTCCAATGATCGCGTGGATCCACGTATGAGCTGGATCGACGTCATTAATGTAACCATACGGGTGAACACTGATCCTCGTAACGGATATCTAAGTAATTTAAATTCGACGATTTCTAATTAGTCTTGTTCGACGCTTCCTCTGTGTACGTATACCGGCTAGCTGTATACGATTGAATATCAAGAGAGGTCATTGATCGTTTCGAGAAACTGCTGGTAGAAACAGAAATTCAAAGGCTGCCTTCCCGGTACGCGTACGATTTACGAGCGTTTCTAGTTCAAACTATTCGTGACGCCTGAATTACGTATCACCGGCACTCCGGTGATATCTTGGATCGACAATACACCGAACAAGTTTCGTTCCATCGACCTAATTAATTACTTTCGCACGGTACCGTTTACTACTCTCAAGGTTCTTGCACGATACGTTACCAACGACGAAAGGAGGATCAACTTGGAAGATGATACCATCGCTAAACGTAACTGCTCCTAATCGACATAAACGAGACTGCCGTTCGTTGACATCACGCCGTCCTACGTGTACGATGGAACGGATCCTCGACATCTGGAACGCCAGTTCCCTCGGTCTACGCGATCGTCGACCTCAAAATAATGCTGGTCCATTTTAAAAACGTTCTCAAAGACGGACACACTCATGGAAGGAATGCAGCGCGGACACGCGATAGGTGAGACACGTGTGTCCGTAAGATCGAGCCGAGTCTGGTCGCGAACACAGGAAATGAAGCACGACCGCGCGGAGACGCGTGACCGGAAGCGCTGTGCGCGAAACGTCACTGACCTTGAATCGAACTTGGTACCATCCTGCAGCGTGCCGGTGTAATGCATCGTCAGCTGGTCACGGATTTTCGACTTGTTGTCGCATACCTCCGGCACGTAGACCTTCTCGACCTTCAGTCCCGACTGGCTTTGATCGGCATCGGCGAAAACAAGAACGACTGCTAGCACGACAAGCACCGTACGGCACGACGCGAGCACGACACTCGCGGTATTCTTCGAACGGACAGCCATGATTCGGTACGTACGCTGGCGAATGCTCGTGAGCAACTGAGTCGTGTCGCGCTGTACTACGTCGAGCTACCTTCGTTTCCCTCCCCTGCTGACGGCTGGCTGCGCTGTGCTCGGTTCCGAGATCAGGCGAACGCGTTGGAAAAGGACGAGAGTACCGTGCCGCCACATTGCGCCGTCTCATTGGCCCCACGGAATATGTAGGTCTCTGCCTCGGCCTCTTTTCCTCCTTCCTTGTTTCACGCCGTCGCCGTCTCACCCGTTCGGGTTGCGTTCTGGTCCTCGGCTGTCCCTTTTTTTCCCTTCGGTACGGGTTTTCTCTCGCTTCAGCCCGGAGGCTTCCTCTCGCCGATCATTTCTCCCGTCGCCCACGGCCTCGTTTCTTCTTCGTTTCTCCTCTTCGTTTAGCCACCTTCTCGTTCCGCGGTCGGGTTCTCCAACGTCGACCTTCCTTCCTTTCCCGCCTGCACGCGTAGTGCTGGCCGTGGTTCCGTCACCGACTCCCGTTCCATTCCGGCTCTCTCTTTCTTCGAAGCTGGCCCGCGTCCTTCTTTCCACGACCGACGAACCTTCTTTCTCGCTTCCTTGCGGTACCCTGCACCGACTACGTTCGCCGTTCCAGTCTCCTCGCGATGAACCCTGCCCCTTTACTGGCATCCTCCGTGTGTGCCTCCGTTCGGGTCGCTTTGTAATTTACAATTAGACCCGAGGACCCGCTGTTTCTCTTCTCGTACGCCACGCGTTCATCAGGACGCGATCGTTAAACGTCTAATCTACTACTTCGATACTACCAAAAACTCCAACTACCTCCAAATGTTCAAGTTCAAACGCTAGATGTAACAAGATTTTTTTGTCGTTCTTGACTATTTTTTTTATTCCAGTTTTCGTTTATTTTCTTTTTGAGTAGATAGAGTGTGACTTTTTTTTGGTAGGCTATTGTTACAGTGGTTGAGATTAGGCGAGTTTGCAGCTTCTTTAGCCACTTTATCCGCACTATAACTGTATTGTTTCTATTTGGTGATTTGAGGTAGAAACGTTTTCGTATACTTATAAATATGTAAAACGACAATAAATAAACTTCCTAAGAAATATTTTACACAAGATGTTATATCGTTAAGAATTTCTGACCGATGTGTTCGACAAGCACCTTCTTTGGTCAGTTTAGGGTCGACCTTTTAAGGTACACTGTGACGTACACGATCACGAGCAACACCCAAAACGCTCGCCCGTGGCGGGTTTCTTCGCTTTGGGCCAAATATGGGCAACCACGAGTTCGCGGGCCACCTGTGGTCCGTGACAACCATTTATGGGTCCCACAGTTTGTGCAAAATTTTATATTACTTTTGTGTAATTTAATTGCTCCTACTTGTATCTCAAATCTCTTGACGAGCTATGTATCATACAATTGTAAAGGCTTATTGATTCCACGGATATTGTACACGGTTTTTCAGTACGGATTCGCAACGGTCATGGAACTACAACAGCATTATTGCACATTTCCGGTACAATTCTCCGTGCTTTCGATTCGCGCGGTGTTGCATTCATTACTTCGTTGGGCTTCACAAAAGCGTTTTACACGATTGAACGTTACCTGTTGATAGCTATATTACACAATTTTATCCGGTGCAAATTACATTTAATTAAGTAAAAACTCTCTGTTTCTAGTACTAAGTCGTACTGATACGTGTACGCTTATGTCACTTAACTGATTAAAATTTTTAATTCACGTTGCGCTAAATCTACCAAGCACGAGATAAATGACGATGAAGTATGCTTTTCCGTTTGTGCAATTTAGATGATTTGCGCTTCAATCCTTTCAAATCCTCTGTACTGGTTTTCGTATATTCTTTCTTCCTTCGAAACGATTCCTCTTTTAGTATCTCGCTTGATTAAATTCTTCTTACCATATACCGGATCGGGACAAAAGTTCATAGCGTTTCCTAAACGAAACTCAAAGACAATGTTTAGACATTCTCGAACGAACGAATAAAACACTCGACTGCGACACGTATCTTTTTTGCTGTTCGTACAGCGTTTTCTCCTTTCCGGAAATAAGGGACGACGAACGTAAAAAATTTTTCGAGTACACGGGAATCGCAACTTTTTGGAAAACGCGAGAAACTTTGCGGAAGAAACGGACCAAGTCCGCTGGGACGCGGAAGAACTGCATCAAAAATAATAACCTCAGCTTCCGTGTCATTCTTTACAAAGGAAATGCGCCCTGAAAGTGCCTTTCCCTCCTGAATAGAATTCCGCCGTCATTGCACAACAATTTATGCACACACACGAAACGGGAAAGAAAACCAAACTACGTTGACATTTGTCTTCGTTAACGATTCTTTCCAGCGTTCCCTGCCAGCATCGTAATTAATTTCCTTCTCGTTCGCTCGTTTTTCCAAACCTTCTGCATCTGTGTCCTCTCTCGCCAACTTACTTATTCGCTTATTCTTCAACCCCCTTCTATCTCTCGAACATAATTCCTTGTTTTCTGAAGTATCTCTTGATCTGCACTTTGTCAATACGCGATACCTACCCCCCAACTTCTTCGTATTAGTTGCTATATCGTTGTTCTTCTCTTTGTACATTCCACTCCAACATACTTCTCGCATATGCGTGCACAACAGATATCGCTTTGCTGCTTCTCTGCTTCCACTTCTGTATCCCTGTGCCTACTCGCTCCTTTTCTCTTTCACGCTGCTCATCGTCCTACTTTCTTCGTTTGTCATAGGTGCAGCCATGCGGATTGAAGCTTCGCAATATGTTCCTTCCTGTACGATGTCAAACACAACACTGCCGTCGTTGTTTTCCCCGAGTTACGTGTGTACTTCGCGATTCACGAACGCGCTACAGCATCTTCCATCCTATGAAAAATTAATTCATATTCCTCGCGATTGTACGTGTACCGTATCACTTTATTTGGTCGATGGTACTTCGGGATCGTTTCCTTAAAAGGACGGAATATCTTTGACCGAGCAACGAAGATTTTGCATTTTATTAAATCGAATGTTTTTATTGGGATCTACAATACGGAACGACGAAGAAACATCGCGGGAATTATTACCATATGTAGTAGATTGATCCTTGTTTCACGATTGCAAATTTCTTTTTGCAAAACACACCAACATAATGACGATTCGCGAGAAAATAAGTCCTACTAGACAACAGAAATTCTAATTTCTATTAACACGGGTGTTCTATTTCCAGAAATATACTTTTTTGTCTATTTTTATCTATTTTACAAAAATATACAAAAAAAAACTAATATGCCGGAAGAAGAGAATCTTAATTGGTCGAACCGTGTGATTTACATGCTTGGGTAATGCTATTCAGTGTATCATTCTGAATTCATTATTCCACCGTGTATTAACATATCAATGAACTAAACCGTACCGCCTCAGTTATACAGTTACAGTATGAAATACTAAATCGGTTGGAAATGAGTGCAACAGTAACGAAAATAGCCTGCAATTACGGTATAGAAACTCGACGGTTCGTGACATAAAAAAATAAAAATGTGAAATTCCGAGCTACAAGGAGAATTCCTCGCTCTGCATACGACAAAATATGAAACCCGCTAATGATACCACTTTTGTCGTGCCTGCGTGCCAATAGTTTTCGAGGATCAAAGAGAAGCCTATATCTGAATTAATTTTTAACGAGTCAACAAAAGAATCGAATTCGAAAGTTGAATACTGTACTCACAAACTCCGAGGATAGACTTTCCTGTGTCGGTATGCCGAAAGTTTCTTTAGAAAACGAACGAAGCGCAAAAATTCGTTCATTTGGGGCAAACCGAGCGCAAAAAGATGCCAAAGGTATCGGAAAAACATTGTCCAGTCTTTAGTAGGTAATCATGAAGCGAAGAAATTACTTTTTCGATAAGGGAATGGTCTTCTGGTCTCTAAAGTCGTGATTTTAGCGCTCTCAGCTATAAGTCCTAATCTGAATCCTATGGAGACTTTGCACGTAATGGTTCAGGGAATACACCCACGATGTGTTTGCAACAGAGCATGACCAGAAATTCAGAACGGACGGACTTAATCAAGCACAACGAGATGATTCAAGATAGAAATTAATCCATATATATACATGCATTTGTGTTTGACTTGGGAACTCACAAATATATGATGTAATATTATTATTCGTCAATTTATATTTGATTTATAGAATTCTATTCTTTCTCGTCGGGAATAGAAACATTTTTTACAAAATGTTCGCTCTTCGATTCACACGTAATTGGTAAAAGTAAAGAATTATTAACACGTTTATTGCCATAGTGACCAGCGCTTTGAGCTTGCAACTTTCCTTTCAAACGCTCGAAGTAAATGAATAAAAATACACTATCGAACGATCCTATATGCTTATTTTTTATACTAAAATTTCATACAAACGTTGAGGACATAAGGACACGAGGGCAAAAGAACATCCATAATTTTTAAAAAGTAGGTACCTTTGGTTACGCAAAACGTTCTTAATATGTTTGCTTTTTGTCTATCTTACCGTCGAATAAAAAATAAATTATACGGAAGTTGTGGTTAAGAGTTACGGTATCACTGTATCTTATTAGAGAGAAAATAGTGGAACGTAGAGGGGCCACGAAACGCGGAATTGTTGCGCGCACGTTCGTTACACGTTATACGATGAGCGACTCCGACGGAATTTACGCCTGGATCGCAGGAATCTCGCCGGAGCTCCGACTTCGGTCGCGTTATCGTAACGCGTCTCCACATTCCGACTTCATGCATACAAATTATGTGATTTGTGGTAAATCCGGCCTTTTGAAACTTTAAAAGTTCGCGGAACACGGGAGCGCCGCGTCGTCTGGGGGGCATCGGCGTCGATCGCGCGAAATCGAGAATCGAAAAGAGACGGCGACCGTCTACTCTTCGACGTACGGGCGGTAAAAGTTTTTCGATTTTCGTGCGTGCGCGGTTAATTTCGCCGCGTTCGAAAAATTTCCCCCGGTACGTACGTTTCTTCCGGCGGCATCGGGACACCAGTCTTCCGCGACGCTTTGTCTCCTTCTTGTTAACGAAGTTACGGAACGCGAAAAAGTGACGCGAACTCGAGCCCAACAAGTTGAACGGAAACTTTTCTTCTCGCGGTACGGAACGTTCCCGGGTAATAAGTTCGTCCCCGCGGACGAGAGTTATGGTCGCGCCAATATAAATGAAATTCGGTGGCCTCGGTCGTTTCGTCAGCGATCGTTTAATTACATTACCGAAAGTCTCGATCGTCGCTTGTTGATACTCCAAAAGATGTGGAAGATTCGTTTCCCAGCAACGAGCAAAAATTATGAGAATATATTCTACGATAGAGAAATAAAGAATTACTACTTTTAGAGGGTGAAATTAACCCTTGGAGAAAGTGTAGAATTATCATTCTTGTCGAATATCTGTTTAGCGAGAATGCCACTGCAATTTGAAAATGTTAAATACTCTTTGAGAAACTAAAGACAACGTGTGCTTTCGTTTTCGTTTACATAAATATTCATCCAGCGTACGAACGTACGCAAGAAATGAACTGTTCTTGATTAAGCTTCAAATAAAAGGGTTGCTCGCAGAAAATGGTAACGCGAGACTTTATCTTCTCTTTTTCAATTCATGCGCACGATGTCCCTCTGACAGCGGAATAAATATGGGAAAAAGCCAAGGTAAAAATGGAATAAAGGAAAGTATCGTACAATGGTTAAACCTGGAAGTAATCGTATAATAAAACGGAGACAGAGTTACAGCTACTGAACGTTTCCTTTATGCAAGATTTATGTCGTACCATTACACACGTATTGTTGATAATGCTCTATTTAAAGTCATACTTGTTTTCATTTCTAGAATAATGGATTATCGTTTCCCGATTTTTAATGTGTTTCTGTGGAACCGTTCGGTATTGTGAATGCATAAAAAAATTCTGAAACCGCTAAATGTCACGATTACAATAAACAACGTCTCGTTAACTTAAAGCGTGCTGACTTGGAGTATCTATCACGACCACTTTCGACTACAAGCGTACGAATTATTAATTGAAATGCTCTGGTAAAGGCCGTAAAAGAAGCAAATTGCAATGAATTAAAACAATAAACAATAGAGGATTTAACGATGCTAACAAAGTAAACCAACTTTCTCGATTTTACTATGAGAATACATATAAATAGAAGGAATTTTTATTACAATTAAATGCATCCTGCTATTACTTCCTACTATACTTTAAACCCATGTTTATAATTCACTTCAACTTTCCTCTTTACAGCAAAGTTAACGAAACGAATATTCAGGATATATCATGCGTCATTGTTAAATTTACGGAACGTTAAACGAGAACCCTTCACCTAAAACGTTAATAAATTTTCCAAATCCATAATTTGTTCAAACTTGCGTGAAATATATTCGTCATGTATTCGAAATATTCAATTAATTTTCAAACATTGCAATGAAATTCCAGAAGCGCAACTACCAATGTATCTGTTCAACGAGTTTAGTATTTTATAATTTTAGATGAACAGTTATAAAAATAAAAATTGAGTATTCCTAAAGTAGATCGATTAAAAACATTAGCTATATAAAATTGCAAAATCTCGTTTATACTTGCCTCCACGTTGAAACCACTTAGAATATAATTTATTAGAAATCAAATTTCGAAACTTTTTTGTTATATAGAAATTTGTTATACGTAAACAAAAACAAAAGTTTCGAGTACTTTGTCGCGTCAAAGATTATCGTAAATTGTTATTATCCGGGGCGTTATTCTTGCAAACGTAATTATTTCGTGGAATCAATGGAGTACCGTAGAAGTGCGGTAGTACAGTGGGCTCGTGTAACGACGTTTCCAACTAATTCCAGCCCCGACTGCTTAACGCATGGAAATTAATAATGAGGCAGAATGGAAATCCTGGAGCGATAAGCCCTGGATCTACATAACTCGACCCGCGGATAATACAACGACGCACCGGTGCCGGCGCGAATTGAACGAACGATCGAGAAACAAACATGGAACTGGTTCATTTAATCCGGAACGAACGCAACGGCCTATGTGGAAAATTTCTGCGTTCGACGCGATGTGGAATCGTAGGGAACTAATTACCAGAAACTCGGTACTGTTTGAGGAACACACGTTCCAGTTACAGTTTCGTTCCAATCCGATCCGCGTTGTTTAGCAAACTACAATTTACAATTACAAACAATCGCCGATTTTTTCCTGAAGGCAGGAATGCGCATCGATCAAATGTGATTCAACGCGTTTCTTGTATCGTCAAATGCAAATAATTGTATTTTAAACGTATATTGGTAAATCGTAGGACAAAATTGATCAAATTATGTTCATAGCACAACCCTCGAAACGAGTAAAGAAATTGTATATTTAATTTTACGTCGAACAATCGTTTTGAATATTTTTTTCCAACATATAATTTTCTTATTTAATTTTTTTAAGTTGATATTTAAAATTTTCCATTCTAAATTTTATATTCTTCCTCTTATGCGATCCTTTATTATTTCAGTCTCTAATCGAGAGCATGGTATCGCTTGTTTATCTGGCGATATAAGTTTCCCGAGTCAACTCGGGCGCGACTGATTGTGAGCGGTAAAACTGCACTCTAAAGACTGAACCACTCGCGCAACTGTCATAGTTATATTTTCAAAAACTGTTACGCTCTGCTGTACACGATAGTCTAAACGAAAATCGAAACGAATGTAGGCTTCTTGTGCGATTTCTCATACAACAGGTTTATACGAAATGAAAGTCAGACGATGCTATAAAACTTGGCGCATTAAAGGTTCAATGAACCGATCGTCTATATTTACTCGACGACTGTCAGGGAAGATTTCGATTTAATTTCGCACTGATTTTAAAAATTATTCTACTAGCTCACAAAAATTAATTCTCAAGATTAAATATTAAAGAAAATAAATCCAGATAGGACTCTTGAATTTTAAAAAGTCTATAGAAATAAATTGTATGAAAAATTATGATTAGTTTCCAATCGTCTAAAAATAAAGTTTCGTTTTCGTGGACAATTTGAGGGGTTTGGTTCGACAATAAACGCGTTCTCCAACAATTTAAAAATTGAATCCAATGTGTTTTATGAATTGCGACGTTACTGGGTCAACGGATCTCGTTTCTACGCGTATTTCCGCGCGTAAAATGCCCGCATTGCAAATTACAATGCGAGCAGATTCCAAAAGGTGGCCATAATATATTTCCTTGTCGTTAGAGTAGTGAGAGCCGGCATTAGGCAAATAATAACGGTTCACAGGCCATTGCTCGTCGTTCCTCGAATCTCCTCAGGCAGTTACGGTCGTATCGCGAGGCGGACTCCTAGAGCAAAGGAATTTTCGTATTCCCGTCACGTTGCGGTTGCTATACGTATGTATACCTGCCGCATACCGTTCGATTTACTACGAAGCCCAGTGTTGTCCCGCAGATATCGATAGTAACAAAAACGCGAGCAAACCGATTTGTTCTGAACCGATTCTTTGTCATACACCGAATGTGTATGTAATTCCTACAATTTGAAAAATCTATCGAAACTGACAACGTTTCAAAATTTAACGTCAAACGATTCGAGACGAGACTGAACCAAAATTGAAACGTTCATTTCTATGAGAACGAAGATATTTCCTACTAAAATTAAAAGTTCATATAAAAAATATAAAAATATACTTTTCATCAAATGTAATTTTCTAATTGCCTGATACAAAGTAAAGGAGAACGAGGGATTTGGAGGGCTCGAACAAAGCGTAGCTTTAGGAAATCGGAAGTATAGGAAACGGAAACACGAACTTAGATGTACGACTTGGAGCAAGAGAAGTAATTGGAAACGGGCGAGAAGAGTAAGAAGTCAGAGTGATAAGAGACGTTAGCACTGAACAGGTTGTACAGATAGGGAGGAGAAGGCGAGTGAGTGGATAGTATTCGAATGACAAGACAAAGGAGGTGCAAGATCTATCCGTGTCTTACGTTCAGCCAGGAAGAATTTGCATACAGAGGAAAACTATGATCAAATGTACAACGGTTAGAAAAAAGGAGAGAAGAGTGTTGAAGACAAGAACAGAGACAAGAATCGTAGATTGGAGTAGTCAATTAAGAAAAGTATAAGGGATCAACAAAGAACCTTTCCTATAAAGGAAGGAAGAAGACGGGTCGAATGAGTTAGAAGAAAATCGAATTAATGGTGAACAAGATTGGGGAAGACCAGTCTAAAAGATCAAATAAGCCAACTATTAGGTTGATTTAGACAGATCAATAATATTTAATATCCCACGAAAATCTCAATACCATAAATTAAATTATGCAAATATCTGTGACCACATATTCAAGAACGAAATTCGTAAATCACCGAGCGTTTCGAGTTTTCTTGCAGAATTTGATTATCCGTTTTCCATTTACCGCGAAAGTAACTAGGATGTCCGTCGATAATGGTTGATGTCCGAGCATCACGCGAATCGATATTGCTTGGATCCGAAAGTGAAACGTGGATATAGGCGAGAATCGTCGTGAAACCTTGATCTCACGAACGTTTAAGCGGCAAATGGGCCGAGCTTAATAGCAGCTCGTTTCCATTGGGCACCGGTACTCGGTTAAATGCGCGCAGTTTCGACAGGAAAGCTCGAAAGCACGGTTGCACGTAACGCGAGCTTCAGTTTGAATGCTGGAGATAACTAAACTGGTAGCCCAGTCCGCGGACCTGTTCTGGGTTAAGGGAAACACCGCTTGGCTGCGGTATTCCCGAGCGATTGTTCAACGAAAGGTTCCACCGCATTACTTATCAGGACCTTATATAATTCAAACGCGCGGAAAGGACACGGGTCTGCGACTAATTGGCAACGATATTTATCTTTTACGATTTTCGAAATGTCTTTCCACACCGAAACGCCGTATAAACAAAGAACGATTCTGAGATTTATAGCGTGTGGTGCTATAATGTCTCGTCAGCTGCAAATCAGAGACTTCGTTTTACGTTTCAACAGAAATTCAGATAGCATACATCACTTTTATTTTGTTTTACAGAGAGATTTTTTGTTGGCAATAAGTTAGAAGAACGTAAGGAAATTTCTATTTATTATTCTTGTCATAAATGTTATGTATAGATATAAACATACGTGACATATGTTATTAGTTGTTAGTTAATGAATTTAGGAATGATGTTATTTTATGATCCAAAGGCAATTAGCATGAATAAAGTAACATACAAACTGTTCATTAAGTAGTGAAGTAGAATGTGTCTGACCTTTATGAAACTGACATCACAATATATTGTATCTCCTTTATTTTCCAACATGTTTCCAGTCTAAAGAAAGAAGTAATGTTTTATATAAAAGGGCACGAAAAATACACCATGAATTTAATCACTGACAAACAAAAATTGTTTCCAAAAAACTCCAAATTTAAATTTATATGAAGATAATAGTATTGCAGGTTTAATAATTCATCGTTTGGTTAGAGTATTAATTAATTTATGAACGTATAAATAATCGGAGCATTTGGTAAAATCAATACAGTGGAAGTTTAAATATAATACAACGATGATTGTATAATTATAAATAAAATATGAGTCTTGGAAATCTAAAAATTCACATCCTTGCACACGCAGACAGTCGTGGCTACAATTATAGAGACACAATCTTATTTTCTAAATATCTCAGTCATATTTATTATTAGACGGCGAATTTTTCTGCAAATTCATATTTTTATTAATAGAATTTAGTGGAAGCTTTGTAGAGGATTGTATTTTTTAAATTTCCCATAAATGCATAAAAATCCGCAGTCTACTTATCACTGATAAATACACGATAATTACTATCGTACGTGTATCATCATTCGTCATAAAAAATCGTGCAATCCGAATCCAACCTTGCGCGAGACGCGTTAATTATTCCTCGTAAAAATGAGCAAACAGTATGAAACACAGAGTAATTTAATCCCTTCGTCCTAAATCCTCAGCGAAAGTCACATTTAAAACAACACATTTCTCATTTCTTTTTACACATACATACATCCCATGGAATTAAATGAAAGAAACATGTATATTATTTCGAAAGCTGAAATTTGTTCAGTTTTCTTTCCAAACTGCTCGTTATTGAACCAACCGAGATATTTGTATACAAAGACACAACCTCTATTGTTTCTCCCCAAATTAAACTGTTAATACGACTTCGAAGAAGTCGAAAGTCGAAACGGAGCAACCCAGATGAAACAGTTCCGTGTCAACGATCCCGTTGTTAACTTAGGAAACCATATCAAGGAAAGCGATAAGACGGCTATCGCGACAGAAAATTGCGTTCCTAGCGCATCGAGATTTATCGTTCGACGATCCAAAGCATACAATAGAGAATTCCTCGTATCTCGTATCAACGAAGCGACTGTTAATCGTATCGGACCTCTACTCGGTGTCTGCCGTTTGCGCATCGAGGTATTTAACGAGCGGGAACTTTATAACGTCGTTACACGCTTATCGCTTCTGTCGCGTCGATCAAAGTCGGGGGACGCCCAAATACTTGCTACCGTTCGCGACGAGTTGACAACTGTTCGCTGGCTGCGGCAGACAGTGCCAGCCTCGAGAGCGCGACGGGAACACCCGAAAGGCGTCAACGTTACGCGCCCCGGTGTTGATACACTTTTGTGAACTACCGTAACACCTTGACGGTCTCAGTGTGGCCTGATCGATCCGTTTGCGGCCCATTGTGGCAACTTCGTCGACGGATTCTACGGGTTTTACCGGGAAAATTCACCCTCCGCGTCGACCGAGTTAAACGCTGCGGTGTACGCGACATGGAAGACTGCTCGATTGTCAGAATTTCCTGCACGAGGTACGTTCACGTCCCGAGGAACTTTAATCGCCCCGACGAAATCGGGCCACGCGTTTAAGGGGGTCTTCCACTATAAACCGCCAAAAAATTCGACTTTTTCTTTTTGCATTTTCTTAAAGGATATAGAAAACATAAAAAAACGCGTAGAAGAAGTGCGAGGCGCGTTTTTTTAGGCTTCCTTGGCGAATTTTTTGCGAATAAACCATAAGACCTTCCGCAGTTAAACTTGCAAGGTTTATTTATACGTATTTCAGTGATATATACAAATTTTTTAGACAAAAGAGAGTTAAAATTAGCGGAACTGCACGCTTTCAAACATCATCTAACCGGTTGAATGAAAAAGAAAAAAAGAAAGACTGGTCATTTGACCGGTCATGGTAGAAATGGGTATACATGAAGTGTCGGTAGGTTTAGTGTTAAAGCGTTCCTCGGCGAAACTTCCAAGCAACGCGCCACAGGATTTATTTCTTCGGGAGATTTCTTTGAGACGAACCGATTCGAAAGTTGATCGCGAATAACCATTCCCCGCGAAGCTCGCCCGTCCACCGGACTTTTGGAACAACAATGTCCGGGGAAAACTTTCGAGCTTTGCATCGGACCGAGCGTTTCGCGTCGTCATTTTAAGTAAAATTCGCGAGACACACTTGCAAATTGAAAATATACAGGAACTTGAATTAAGTACGAAAGGCGCTTTTCTATGTATATTCAACGGGAATTTCACAATAGCAAACTCGTTTCGTGTATTCGCTGAATTTTAATGAAAAAACTTTTAATTACGTTCCCGGTCTAATTATTGTTTTAAATGCGTCCACGCAACGTTTACGAATTTAACACGCTGCTGTAAATATTTGTTCGCGAATAATAATGTACAGGTTTGGTGGTACCGTTGAAAATTTTATATTATGTTACTTTCCGTTTGTGACATCCAAAAAATGAATCTTTACTTTATAAGTATTCGTAAATTGAAACTACTTTGTCGTATGGGATAATATGTGAGTCGTTTAAATTGTATTTCATTTGTAACGTTATCGAAAGAAAACAATGAGCGCCAGATTGTCTTTCGTAGCTTTCGTTTTGTTTCGATTCAACGTTCTATCGCTGTTATTGGAGAACCCTGTAGCACAGTTCGTCTGAAATTCGCGATTAATGGCTGCGAAAATCGACGGTTACGTGATCGGTATGTATTTGTTTCTGAATCAGTGTTGCAGAAACGCGTAAATCGTCGCCTAGGAAGCGCCGCTTCTAGATACTTGTACGTTCTCATCTTGATTCAAGGGAGCTAGTTGGATATTCATGGAAATTGATTTTGCGGTATAGACGGTGCGCTATTGCGATTTGCGTTATCTGCGGAAGGGAAGCGCGATATCAATGGTCGAATATCGCACGACCTCCGAAAATCGTATTAATTAAACCCATGATCCAGGAATAGAATCTTAATGTGCATCGCAATCATAATGCTATTACAACGTGTCGTGCTTTATCCCCCGTCAACAACTTTTCTACAAATCGTGCCACGGAGACTAGAGAGTAATTAATTAGTCGCATCTAAATAAATGTACCTCAAAGTAATTGTTCTTCACCGATGAAATTTGTACGCGAAAAATAAAAATATTTTTTTCTCGAAAGTGAGTAGAATTTCGAGGATATGTCTATTGACCAAAAATGATTGTAATTGACCCCTTCAACCGATAATAATTTTTTCAGAATGATTTGTAATTTTTTAATTTAATTTTTTAATAACTTTTTAACGAAGCCTCAATCAAGAAATTAATATTCTTGATTTTCGTCTTATTTTGACCTCTAGAATCTCCCATTAAAATTTTTCCCAGGGGTGGCCGAACACCCTGTATATGAGAATGTGAAACAAGAAAGGACTTAGCCCTGAGTCGAATAAATTAGACTCTGCGATAGAAAGCGAGTACGACGACGAGCAACACTTTCGACAAATATCTCTTCGTTCGATCGAATGAATCGCAATTAACAGATGGCTGTCCATGCATCGTCAATACCTATGGATAAACTCCTACGGATAAAATCGAATTACATCGCCGAACGAAGATCCAGTCGCGATCGTAATCGAACATTTGGCGAAAGCATAAACATCGACGGTTCTGTTAATTAATATTCGAGGCTTAAGGTGCTATATCGGGAACAGGACACGCGAAAACGACCAAGGCTCGTATCGATCAGTTGTAATTCTTGAGAGAGCGCGAGCTTTGAAATTTGTGCGGTGCCCCGCGGGAATGCGGATCTATTTGGATCGCTAATTTCGCCAGTTAATTTTAGAGAGGCTAACCATAGTAATGGAGTTTGCGGTGTGGACCAAGCTTCTCATCCGTTATCGATAACGTCGATGCCTGAACTCCGTGTACCGAATGTCAGAGGGAATTGGACGTGTACCGAACACATTTGAAATTCCTACAGAAAGTTCGGTGCACCGTTTGGCATTCCAAGCTCGAACAATCGGCTACTTCCGACTTCTCGGTCAAGAGCTACCCCATTTCTGAACGTTTCCTCGCACAAGAACACGCGCCTCTGAATAATTCGATGCCGTTTCCCAGCCGATTCGACGAACACATTCTGCTAGGTGTTAATTTCTAGAATTCATTTCCCTTGTTTAACCTTAGATTTACGGGCACTAATTGCACACATTTTTATCGAAAGGTTTTTCCTTTAAGTAGGATATAGGATTGCATTGATAAAATTTAACGTAAATTGCTGAGAAATAATATTTACAAATTTTCTAACTTTAATAAATCCCCCTTCGTGTCGCGGACGTGTCCTTTTATACTCGGCTCCTCGAACGTTCTAGACGTTTGCGTTAAACAATCGCCGATTGTACGTCCGGTAAAGTTTCTAGTAATTTCCCTGTCGCTTGTACACAACATTTCGTCAACATGACCGCACGCACGCATACATTCAATCAGGGTCGACGCACTTAGTTCGATCCCGTGTCGCTCAGCTGTTTACCGCGATCGATGAAATTCGATGGATAACGCTCGACTCCTACAGTATGAAAATGGTGAAATTTTTGGTTGCAAAATCTTATAAAATGCAATTATATTAATTAAATAATGCTAGAATCAGAGACGATCTTTTAATGAATAATTTAATAGGTATAATTTATCGAAAACACGAGGATGTCAGAAACATTTTCACTCCAGAAGCAGAATTATATCTGCAATGAACTTTAATGATAATGAAGTTATTAAAATTGATCGGAGACGTTCTCGTGATTTTCTGCATCTGGAGAGTAACCATGTTTTCAATAAATTATAAGGTAATAATTATTATATTACGTTTTCCTTCTGTCCGCTTCCGAAATGCAATTTTAACGACCACGATTCCCGTCAACGATGTCATCGCAGAAATTGATCTTTCCAACGTATCGATGCCGCAATTATAAATGTCAATTACAAAGGACAAGTATAATTGAACCGTATCTGTTTAAAACGAAAGTCATAACCGTTTTAATTTCAGGGGGAATTAGAGTCGCAGGACTATTGGCGATACTTCGATTAAATTCTGATATCGAGCACGAAGCAATTTTTTAATCGCGTCGGGCGATAAAAGTGAGACAAAAATTACTTGTGGAATTCGTTATACTCCAATTGCTTTTAACGCGAACGAACTGATAATGCGAGGCAGTAGCGCGGTTTTCAAACAGAGATTCCGTACTGCAGCGGCATAATAACCGGGCGAAATTAAAATTTTTACCGAAACTTCTTTCCCTCGATCCGATGAGTCACGTAACGAGCTTTTTCTTGCGACTCGTGCTTCGCCATTGCGACGTCGAAGATAATCACAACTTGTGCCTCGAAACGAAATGTCGTGGACAGTGATAATAATATGTAATTATAGCTAATACGTGTCAGCGACAAGATTTACGTTCCTCTATTCCATTTCTATAGCACTCGTTGAAATTGACATTTAACGGGATAAATGCTGAAACGTTTCGTGAATATATGCGTCTCGAACATACATAATAAAGTCAAATCAAACTAATTAACGAATAGGAAGAAACAAAATTAATGTTCTCCTTCAGAAACCTACAGCAATGTTCCTTTCTAAAAGACTGCAATCTATCGCTTTAGAAAACCTTCGAATAATCTCCATTGGAGTTTGGAACTGCGTTAAAATAAAAAAAGAAAACGTAGTCGTCAATGTCTACGTAGTAATAACAATGGAACGAAGATTCCATATTTGTCGACGAAGAAAATCTGGCAAGATCTCTGAATGCCATTATTGATATTCCACGAGAACTCGATGTTTCTTTGTGAGAATGTTTGCAGTCCTGAAAGAGAGGAAGGTAAAGGAAAAAAAAAACTGAAAGAAATACATGATTCTGGCGTGAGAATCGTCTTTCGTCGCTTTGATCGTGCCCCTGTGCGTTCGCAGAAATCTGTGCGAATGTTCCGGGACACGGTTGTGAACATGGTCACGTCTTGGCAGACAACAGAGGTTTCCTGTAGACCTTTTCCTGTGTCGACGATTCTTCCTGTTATGTTTCCCGTGAAATATACGCGTGCAACTAAGTCACGCTTACCGGACCCGTTAATTTGTACGTTAATTGCGATACCAGAGAAACTCAGTGACAATTCTACATGGCTAATTCTGTGATTAATGAGCTTCTCTGACCGGTGGTATCCGTGTAATAGACGCACGCGCGTCGAAACATGGGTTATCTACACGACTATTAAAAATAGAACTAGCTGAACTAAATACACTTTTGAAAAAATCGACGCGAATTCTGTCGAGATCCATGAAACACTCGATGAGATCAAGGTTCATAGAGTTACTCGAAGTATTGTTTTATTATAATTAGAATTACATAGATGGTCTGATTGGATAGAGTCAATTCCTATACCTTGGAAGTATGTATAAATAAAATTACGGTTTTGCTTTAATTTAACTTTATTGCTTACTGCAATCGTAAATATTGGAAATATTATAATTCTGTGTAAAGAACAAAGTAACACAGCGTTTCTATCCAATATTACTTTAAACGAAGGATACTCTTTTCGAACAAGGTTACCATCGATCCAATGCATTTTCTTTTCGAGCAATTTGAAAGATAATCGCGCGGAAATATTGAAACGGTACCGTTTAATGTCCGAAGTACGAAGCGCTCTTCGACATAAAAGTGAATTCAAGAGCGTGAAATTAATACGAACGCGTTGAATAAGAGAAACGAGAGTACTTCCGTACTTGAAAAGCGATCGATCAATTAGCCCGAAAACACGATAAAGTAAAATCAGATGGTATTTCATTGGTCGGCCTAACCGCTTCATTAATTCCGACGAATAAATGATGTTTAATAATTCATTGATCGCGCTAGCTGTGAAATTTCCTCGAACGAAGCGCGTTTAGATCGATTTTCAATCGAAAAAGTGATTTTCGTTGATATTTCCGTTAAAGAATTTATACGTACTCTTTGTTACGATATTACCTTATTTTTTATTTCCATTTTTACTGTGGCTCTGGGAATATGATCCGTGAAAGAGCTTTGAACGGTCTATCATGGAATATTGATGCAATAATTTCTTGCTCGACTGAACTCTTTGATAGCTCGTCGTGTAATCTTGAGCACGTAAGTCGTTGCATCGAGAATGTCTCGAATGGCATGTTAAATCGACCAGTTTCAACGAGACGTATCGTTACATAATACACTACATCACATGTAAATAAGCATCATGCATAAAATTCTTTACAATTCCAAGGAATAAAATTTCTGCAGCTCAGAACTCTGCGAACGGAACATTAAAGGAATTCTTTAACGAAAGACGAATATTTCGATTGATACCGCGACGAAGTGAAATTTACATATTTTAAATAAACTAACGAATAATATTTTTTTCAAATTTACAAAGAATATTATAGAGCAATTTTATTGTCGCTATATACACGACATCGCAAAGAATAAACATAAAGTCATAAATAATTTTTGTATTATAAAGACACGATAAAGTGTTACAAAGGGAAAGGAAGAGAAGAAGCACGAGCACGTATGGGATGTAATAAAATAAAAAAATGTAAAATATGCGGTATATCTGAAAGTCGGTTCACAGCCACGAATAACGGTTCGTCAAGGCCGGAGAAGAAAGTTTGAGAAGGTTGATGACTTCTGAGAACGTCGCGTACCACTCGATATGCGGGCAACAAGCTCCATTTTGTTGGCGTGATGCATCGAAATCCTAAAGAACTTTCCCCGTCGTTCGTTATCAATCGGAACGCTCCGTTCGCATGACAAACCACTCTGAACTTTTTCACGAACGATCGCGAATAACGAACGAATTTGCGAAACGGGCTCGACGAGCCTCGCGGCGAAACTTTCGGGGAAGCCGCGTAATCACGATTCGAAATCATGCGCCGTATTGTCAATTTCGAGAACAAACGACCGACGATGTACGTTTCGTACGACGAAGATCACGATCTCTCGATGTTGGATCCACGGGCGCGCGTAGAAAGTTTTCCGGAGGTTAACTTTCACCATTCGAAACCTCGTCGATGGAGGCAGATGCACTTCGACGGAAAGTTGAAGGTTAAGTTTACGCCGACTATAACCCACCTTCGTCGCTGGAAACGTTAAACGACATTTACCTGAATTATATTGAACGGCTAGAAACGCCGCGAAATAGATTCTGACGGGACACGATAGACAAATTTAGTCACTATCTGTCGATATAAGTTCCATGAAAGATTATTTGAAGCGTTCAAACATTTTTTAAAAGATACCTTCCAGAAATTGTAGATTGGTGAAAGTGTAAATAATTGAAAAAGAAACGCAACATTTTTTATACTTCCTACTATCGTACTACTTAAAACTGATTCAAGGAAATTGTCCGTATCTCTTTCAAAGTAAAAAACTCGTCTACACCAGCGTGACGTGATTTTTAAATATGAGTTTATTCTTAAAAGATAATTACTTAAAATTGTATAAAAAATATAAATGTGTGACTAAAATGTAATTAAATTAATTGCAAAAAGGATCACAATGTTAGTCGTAGCATTTCGATCAAAAAAATCTCATGAAAACTGTTAAATTTCGCAACATTCACAGAGAAACGACCCCTTAAAGGGCGGAACTTTCGACAGTGAAAATTTGCATCGACGCGGGAGTGGAAAATCGAGAGATGCGCTTGTTCCCTTCGGTCGAATCGTTCTTCGAAATTTTTTCGATCGTTCCATATGCGTGGTTCCATTCAGGCAGAAGTGCCCGTTTGTAGTGCCTGGCACGACGAAACTATCTACCAAAAATGTAGCGTAACTCGTCTATGGAAATTACGTTTTACACGGGCCTCCGACGCGAAAAGTTTTAGAGGGGCTAAGAACCACGTATGGAGTTAAATGATAAAATATTTCTCGATACCTCTCGAACCCTTTGAAAGCCGCGACTTGTTTTAAAAATACATTCGAGTGACACCCGATCTGAAAGTCGCATCGAGAACTAATTAGTATACCGACGCCCGGGACTCTCGTTAACGAAATGCGAACGAATCAGGTGCGATCGACGGGGATCGATGTAATTAAATGATGCCGTTGCTCTTTGCTCGCGATGCTGTTTTCATCGAGTTGCTCTTCTCGTTTCGCGTACGGTGCGCTTTTTTCCATAGGTTTTCGCGCGGCTGGCGTCGCGAGGATGCCCCTTTCGATATATTCCACGGGAAATACGCCCAATGCGAAAAAAGGAATCAAAGAAAAGCGCGCGGGCTCTGCCGGGAACGTCAAGTGGTCGCATCAATCGTGGCTTTTTCAGTGACAAGAGTCATCGCCCGAACACGTTCCTTACCCCGTCGCCCCCGTTTTCCTCCAGCATAGCGATTTTCATCGACGTCAAACCACCGCGCCCAGTGACGGACAGCGTGCAATTATCGAGACCCATAAACCGATCAAAGAGACGTGTGTCGAGTAGAATGTAATATTTTACACGCGTCGGGCGCAGACTCAATTTTCCGTGGCTAGTGAATACAGGATCATAATTATGCTCGTAGAATTTAATATTTTATATACCTATGCAACGACCTTATTCCCGATATCTGGAACATGTGACTTCTTTCCGCACAGAAATTGCTATTTGTTATAGGATCGAATCTCGTCCTTGAAACATAAAATTTCTATATTTTACTAACGGATGGAAGTTTCTTTTAAATAGAAATGACTCTATTTTTAATTGCATCTAAAAGATATAAGGGAGACCAGAGAGAAGGAAATGCAAATAGTTTATTTTCTCTTAATTTATGATCTCCGTCTTCTGTCGATCGGTGCAAGAAAGCAGTCGAATCTGTACGTTGCTCGACTTTCGCTATTCTTAAAAAAATATTCTTTTAAGGATCGACGAATACGTTCATCCGATTTGCGGCGCAACAGGGTGCATTTAAAAGCCGATTCGACCGCAATATTATTTTGGCGCGGTGTTTTGCCGCTGTTCCCACGACCGTGCACCGCGAGACCGACGCCGCAGCGCAAATATTTACGCGGGAAATGAAATGCAAATTTTCATTGAGCGTCGCTCTGGCCCCGGTTACTTAAAAAGAAAAAAAAAACTGTTGTCAGTTTCCACTCTGTATATTTATTATGCGGAACGAGCTGACGACCCGAACCAGCGTTTTCCAAAATGGACGGTCTTTCATGGACAAGAGAAGTATTTTTATCGATAGTACAAATACACTCGATAAGATAAAAAATGACGATGATATAAATTTGGTTAAAACTATATTTTCTAGAAAGTGAAATAAAAAAAGGGACATTACAAAATTTCAATATCGTTTCATGTTATTTTATCGACGAAACTGACCGTTCCTATTTCGAGAAAGAGTGACCTAGACGATACGACTAACGGCAATAACAATTATTCGCGATGTCAAAGGGCATTGCATGCAGCTGCACCTATTTTTTAGGCCCTTTTATTTTTCGTTTTTTCGAAAGAAAGATGGGTCTGGGGCCAAAACGCCGCGAACGAGAGTACGCAAATTGACTATTTCCGTGGGGAAAAATTGATCGAATCGATTGTCCTGTCCCCCCCCCCCCCCCGCCCCCAGTCGGCTCGTCTGTAATTATATGGGCGCGTACATTAATTCGAGTGAAATCTCATTACCCTTTATGCTCTCATCGTTTAACCGTTAAAAGTATTCGTGACTTCGCCAACTAGTATCGAATTTTCTAACCCTGTATGAGTAAGCATGGAAACGCAAACGAATAAAAATGAAGGGTTCTGTAGTTTACCCCTTGACATGTTACCTTTCAGCGAATAATTAACAAGGTTGTTTACCGTAAACAGGAAACGCTGTTAACATAAATAAACCTCGCTTTGATCTCTACTAATTGACGAATTCATTACTGCTAACCAATTATCGTGTGTTGACATTAATCATTGTTATGGATTTATAATAATAACTAATTGCCAAATAATGAATCCATTAACTCCAAATAATGTTCAAATTCTATGATTATAGCGGGGAGCTATGTATTAATTAATAATATAGTTTACGTAATATTGATAAGCGTATAAACGTTTTTCTTCAATATATATTATTAGAAAATATATTAAACATAAACAGAGTAATACAAATAAAAAAAAAATTTATTAAAAATTTGTAATCCTCAGAGTATAGCAAGAAAATAATATTATAAACAGCTTCTACAAACAATGAAATTGCCCACGAAGAAATAAAGATCGATTAAAACGAGCTGTACGCCACTTTGTAAGTTTGAAAAAAGAATCATCGAAACACTAAAAGCAACTGTAGCTCCGAAATAAGGTCAGATAGAGCAAGCGTGTTGAGAAACTTTCTTTATTAGTTTGGCGCGCTGATTTCACCCTCCGAAGTGATATCCATGATTTATGAATCGCTATGCTATACTATGGTTTATACCTTATTAAATTCAATTCGCGATGAAAGGACCTTTAGAATGTAAAATGCGCGATAAAATATTGCTAATCGATATTGATTACAAACGAATATTCCAGAGTTAATTATAATGATTTAATGAGTCTGAAACGGTTCTTCATTAATGCAAACCATTCAGAACTACAAACTGAAATTCCAATTATATTTCGACATTACTTACGCTAGTTAATTTTGTAGAACATTTATAACATTGCAATAAACTATTCCGCAATGTTTACTGCAGGAAACGATTTCAAATTGTTTAAGCATATAATTAATTTAGAATTACAGAATCTATGGTACAGTTTCGCGTACCCAGTTTGCCATAAAAAAATTTTAGATTTACCGCCACATGAAATTAATGTACTGTCCTAAATTTAATATTTTATAATTGATGTATGAACCAAATCCATAGATTTAAATATTCTATTTTTAAGAAACTATATTTCCACCTGCATAGTACTAGTTTCTATTATTTACTATGGCTCAGTAGTCATAATTTTGCAATAATAAAACTCGCGTTCAATGTTGTATTAATAACAGACATCATCGAACGTGTGGTGCTTTTTGCACAGTGGTACCATCGTCGATATAAAAAATAAATATTGACGGAGCCCGCGAGGTTTAGACATTTGAGTTTGATATCAATAATATCAATAATATTTATTGTTTGATATCAATAATATCAATAATATTTATTGTTTGATATCAATAATATGACAGAAAAATTATTATTTTATTCCTGTTGCCAACTAGCGGATGGGCGATAAATATTGAATGCACGGTAGCACAAACAAAATTGAAATCGTGATAGTAGTATTTATATTTCGATTCAACGAGTTAACATTATGAGAATCTTTTTCAATTTCATTTTATAACCAAGTTGAAGTTAATACTTTTATTTGTGAAATTAATTACTTCCAACAGTCATAAAAATGAATACAAATAGTAAAAGCTTTGGAAAATTAACTATGATATTAAGAAACAATTTTAAATATTATCGAAGATGTACATAAACGATATATGAAAAGTTCAGCGTGACAAGATTCGCCTTTTTCGATATAACAAAGTGAATTCATTAATAACGCGCGAAAACGTATTAATCTCTTTCGGTATACGCGATATGCTAAAATTTATTCCATCAAAATACAGCGACGGTATGCACAGAGAACAATTGATTGCGAGTCGCCTTTTATAAGCCCGAGCTTGAATAAATTTTAAAGATTAATTTTCTTTAAAAGGAAGCTCTGCGTGTAAAAACGTTCAAACAGAAACAAAAGCTCTCGTCTCGATCGTCGCGCGATCGCCCAAAAGAATTCAATCGCAGATGAAGCACGTGCAAAGAAAAACGTTAATAATTAATTGTAAAGATCGCGACGATTTGTAATCAAGGATGGAGTTCTTAGAAAATCCGCTGTTAATAATGAAACACCTTGGTATTATCTTGTTCGACCTATCGTTAAGCGGTTACTTCAATTAGAGTCGTCAGGCTATGCTACTATAGCGTCGTGAGAGTTTCTTGCGTGGTGGAGTACATGCCGGGATGCGGACAGTAATGCGATTTCTCAGCTCTCTCTCTACCTGTGCTTCTTCGAGAGGTCGGTGATCTATATTCTAGCCCGCATGTGTGTATACAGAGTGTGCAAAGAAATTCGTCCAAACATTTAGAACTGGAATAAATACAACGACTAAAAAAAACATTCGCACGCTTCGTCCTTTTGTAATAATTTTATATAATCGAACGATGCATTAAAGAAACTTATTTTCGTTGATAGACCTCCACACGTAGAAATAATGTATAAAATAACTATTTTTAATATTGCGTCACGGAAAACATAATATCAGAATTATTAAAAATTTTACATTATTACGACTACCACTATGTCATAATAATTATTAAATTAGATATGTTCAACTGTGTAATATATAATTAAAAAGTACGAGGAGACATATTTTCGACATGAAGCGGAGGAATATTTGGGAATATCATTCGAGCAAAAGCAAAACGAAGTAACGAAAGAGTCAAAATAAATAAAGCGTGATTTCGAACTTTTTTGGATCAAAAAAGTTTCGCGGAATGTCGAGCAGCGATGACGGTTTAATTGCATGCAGAGCAACGTCAGTTCTACCGAACAATAAAGCGGGAAAACACGATACGTGGATGAAGATTTTATTAAAAACGTGAGTGTACTCCCGTGGCCGGAATTCCAACGCGGAAGTTGAAAATTGAAATATGATATAAAATGTTACGAGGAAACTTTTCGATGTAAACATCTGTGTACTTATTTGTTGTTGCGTTGCTACAAAATTTTGAATTCGTACGAAAGAAACCTAGCCATCGAATGCGATAAAATAGACGTTAGAAACGAGACTGAAAGAAATATCAAAGAGAAGCGGTGGTTGAGAAATATTCCGTGATTTCGTGCAGAAAAGTACTAACTCTGTTTAAGTTTCTATTCGTCGGGGATATCGAGGATGCGTGATACATTTGTCGCGAGCTTCTCGTATCGGTAGGTAATTTTCATATAAAACGCATCAATTTCGTTTAACGAGCCAAGAAACTTATCCGCTCAGACGCGAGAAGTTCGACGAACGTCGTAAAAATCAAACTTCGATTAAAGATGAAAATTTAATTAAAAAATTGATTCAACCCGTGACTGGTTTACCAGAGTTTTCAATGTATATGGAAATTCGCTCGAGGAATTAACAATTTACGGGGAACCCGTTTCTGGGCGACCCTGTATAGTGACATTAATAAGCAACCGAGTGGAGGAAGCAAAGGGTCGAAAAGTGGAATACCGCGGTTCGCCTGAGAACGGTAATGTTAATAAACTAACCGCTGACTACTAGGTGTTATTAATATTGCCCAGCGGCACGGTCCAGGCGTTCGCATGCTTCGGGAACCGTAATTACAGTTAAAATCGAACAATACGCGCATCGGTCGAGGGTTCAGCGGCCGTCTCGATTATACGTTAACAGCGGTGCGCATTTCCGAGGCAATTAAATGCGAGCCACGCAAAATGTCGTTAATATTAAATTAGATTCGCGTCGCACGAGCACGTGTAAATTACTGAATTAAACTAAACGTTAAATTAATTAATCCTTCGTGGCCTGCAACCGCTTTGACACCATTTTAATTAATTTACATAGTATATAGCGTAGTCAAGAACAGTGGAAGAGGGTCAGCGATACGTAAGGTCTCTTTCGTACGTTCAAATTTCTCGCCTCTTTTCGAAAACGAATGAGCCTGCGTACCATTGGCCTACCGGAAGAACAAATATTCATTGCGTCCAGGCGCTATTTTCTCCCAAAATTTGAAAACAGCATCGTTTATTGGTGGATTGCTGTTTTATATTTATATATTCAGTGATTAAACGAAGTTTAGGAAACGATTAAAAAATAATAAGAAAAGAAATTTGCTAAATGACAGTCTACGTAAATATTAAATTTAATTGCAGCTGCTATAAACGTTGTTTTAACAAATTTAATTATACTTGGTTTGCTTTTATTTTCCGAAAGTCTTCTAACATATTAGGTCTGACATTGTAAACGAAACCGGAAATATATCGTCATTCCTCAACGCGTCAACTATTTAAAGTCTTATTATTTCTCTACGTAATCTACATTTTAAAGGAGAGGCCTCCATCCGGGAACGAATACGAAAACAACTACGCGTCTCGCGGCGAGGAAAATGCCGGGGCTATTAAGTCTAAAAAGGTATTCGCCGGGGTCGGCGGAATTCATGGCGCGTAGGCGACGTTGCTTCATCAAAAGATTTATTTTCAATCAGAGCTCGACAGGCGTCTCGATTGGTCGAAACGCACGGCTTGTCCTGACCGTGATGGTTCCCGGCGTGTTGTCAAAACCTCCTGGAGTACGTGCTCGCGGCGAGAAAGAGCGCCCCGCACCACGTGGCCAATTTTCTTCCGACAATATTGACCTTCCCTGTACTCCGATCGAAGGCCAAAAATTCCTGCGGATTTCACGTCCCTAGACGGAACAATGTAGATACCGGACGAGTGGCTAATTCCGGATGTTCGACGCGAAGACTCGATTACACTGCGGATTTATTGGAGGTATTGAGTGCTCTAAGCCCCCGGACGATGCTCCGAGGAAATCGAGATTTATATTCCGTCCGCGACGTTCCGCGTTGAAAAATTCTTTCGTAGCTGCCCCCGCGATTCGTTCTCCATTTTCTTTCCCATCGGAAAAAAAATCAAGAGTTATACGCGACTATTTTCACGGCGCGAAGACGCGTACACATTAATTCGTCAAACATTCTCTTTAACAACCTAACAGTCTCTTCCCGCGCGGGTCAATGCACGTAAATGTACATGCATGTATACCTAAGCAATGAAGAAAGTGTAGTTAATAAATTGATACACGATGGAAAGTTAAAATAAACTCGTACGCATTTGGGAATATCGTATCGCAGTGTTTGTATACCATGCATTGAAAAATGGCAAGTGGGTACCTGAACAGTATTTCGTTCGATGAGCGTTCGAATAATTTCAGATATTTTATTTGCGAATGTAAACACATCATTGGACAAGAATAAAATCAATTTTGAAGCTGTTCTCGGACCAGAATGCAAACACGAAGCTCCACGAACGAGGTGCTGCTTTTCATGCTGCTTTTCACATTAATTGTTTTGTTTGTGAACCTTGATCTGAAGAGAACGAACACGAAATACAATATACAGGATATATCGTAACGCGTGGGACCCGCTTCAACGGTAAATTGGATAAAAAAAACAATAGAATAAATTTATACAAACGTGTGCTGCATTTGTTCCTGTTCCCTCGTTATAGCCACGTTGTATTAATGTTCAAATCTTTTCCTTTATCGTAGTGTCGTAAATTTTCTCAAGCTTTAACTAGTATTGTATAAATACGTGTTTTCAATACTCAATGTTCTCTATCCGACTGTTAGAAAATTTGTTCGAACAAAACCTGTCTAATTACTCGCTGAAATAGTTACTCTCCGACCAACGAAAATAGTTCCAATTATTCATGACTAGACGTATATACTGAATTATTGTTGTTGATTACTCGAAGAATATCGAAGAATCTAATTTTCTATATTTAGCAAGCTATAAATTAAGTACGTCTATAAATACTAAAATACTATATCGATCGATGATGTAGTGTTTCTTTTTAACGTGTTAATAATTGTATTTATACCCAATTCTGTAGGTCCTCTCCTTATACGTCTCTATTTGGAACTTACAATTTCAGAGCTGACCTTTCGAAAGTTGACCTAATTTTGCGTTTATCGCTTATAATATAATAATGAGGATATTTTTCTAAATTTGTTGAACTCGTCCAACCTTACTGTTCCCTCTGTTAACCCAGACATGGATCTACATTAATTTATTTACTACTTTAATATTTCTATTCTTGATGCAAATTATACGAATGCTATTAACGTAATATTATAAACCAATTGGTACTAGCTCTACAATTTGTTACACTTTCTTCGTAGCATATCGATTAAAATAACATCGTCGCTCGCGTGCATAGATAAAAATTAATTAACTGCCAATTTGGACTGATATCAATTCGTTTCTGACACTAATTTAATATATAACTTAAATTGCCACGATATGGTCCCATTTCAATGCACCGTTCCCCCGTAAGGAAATCATTTTTCGGTTTCTCGTTAAAAACTCATCTTCGTAATGCAGTCTGTCAAAGACGTTCAGCTTCGTTGGAGCGAAAGATAAGGAAATTATTTTCGGTCGATGCAAATTAGCCCATAATACGGAAAATGGAAGTCGGTGACGGAGGTGGCACGACAGCCAATAAACTAAATTAAAACTCGCCCGGAAATTACGCGTCCGTGGACGTCTGACGGTGAAACGCGCCGACCGTTTCCGTCTCAGAAACAACGAGAAAAGTATTTCTCCCGTACGTTTGACAATAAGCAAGCCGTTCCAAGTATCCCCCGTTGCTTCTAACGAGTAGTCGAACGCGGATTTGTCGTCTCGTTAATCGCTTTCACGAAGCATCTTTCTGTTGTCGAACGACAGCGAGAGCGAACGGTGAAAGCCGGCAGAAGTTCGAAAGCTCCTCGACGGCGGGTGTCATCGATTGCTTTCGCGAAAACGTGGCGAACGATGACACGACGTTTCTCGACGTCGACGAGAACCGAGAGAAACGTCACCGATGAAAAACGATCGGGCAGGACGAGAGCTGATGTACGATCGCCCGAGAAAAGGGTTCGACTGTTAAGCTAAATTAGGGTACCAGAGAATTGATCGTCATCCAAGCGATACAAGATTATGCAATAAAAGTTGCTGCCAGAAATACCGAAGACAGATTGCGATGCATGCTTGGGAAATTTATCGCGTGACGAGGCGCGAACGATACACTATTTATTCGATTAAGTGAATGGAAATAATGTAGGTAGTTGGGATACAGAAGAATTAACGCTAAAGTCCCAAACATCGAAGCCTCGCACATTTCTAATTAACAAATAACAGTACGAATAGATTACAGAAATCGTATGTTAAAATTGACAAATGGTATAGCCTTGCCATACTTACAGTCCAGGGTCACGAAATGTTGTCGAGGCTTCGAGGTCACGTTACGTGGTATCGACGAGCTTAGTCAGCGTCGTGCAAGTTGGTAACGAGAACTTTAGGGATTGGATAGCGAAGATCTCGAGGTCGTGACAATCAACAACGACGACGTCATGCTCGAGACATGCTAGTGACAGCTTCGTATTGGCGATAAACGACGCATAACCACTCCCCTCGGCCCATCAACTGCTCTCGAAGCACCTGAGATCTATGGGACAATGCCTCAAGACGCAATATCGAACCGTACGAATGAGGATTATGAGAAAGAATCTCCCTAAGTGTACAGTGTTATTGTTTAATTGTCGGATGCTCGATAGAGTGTAAATGTTTTCTCTAACGTTTCTTCCCAAAGCAACAAAGATAGGAGGAAGATATCTGCTAATCCTAATAAATACACTGTAATCCTCCAACATCTGAACACGCAGTTTAATTCAAAATCTTTCAGATATTTAAGGTGCTCCAACAATGGATTTCCTGTAATCAAGGCCATTTGAAAGTAACGTTATCATGTATCTATTGAATTAATCTTGACCTCTACTATTAGTTCACAGCAATAAAAATACGTAGATCGACGAATTATCGAAAGCCCCTGAATCGACTACTTTCGTTTGTTTTCTACCAAATTGCAAATTCTCGTCAATTTGAGACCGTCGAACAACCTGATATACAAATTTGGGACCAAATACAAAATCTAGAAATAAATGATACGACCAAATATCGACGTTCGATTCTCGGGACCCAATAAACTTAGATCTGCGGAACATGGTATCAATGAGCTCACGAAACGCGATACTTGACGATCTCGAATTCATGAATTTCGATACCGAAGACTCCAGATGCGTGAAACCAGACAATTACGAGTACGGGGTATCATGGAATATAACCACGACCTCTATGCAGAAACCACTAGCGAGAGCCCTAGAGTTAGGAGACTCGATAGCGCTTTCTAGGATGGCTGGTACCGACTTACATGATTCCAGAGTCGTTATCGGGTCCCTTGATCCGGGTAGGATTTTCGCTATCGGATACCACGTGTGCAGTATTCGTCGTCGTTGCATTGCGCGACTCGTGTATATCTCCGGTAACTACACCTACTATTCGAGTATTTGGATCCCATTTGCATTCGGTGTCTCTAATTAAGGAACGAGGAAAGCCCGGGGTTTATTTACGCGTCAATAATCTCCGTGTAATTCCCGTGGAAATTTCTTTGCGGAACAGAGAGGGGCCTCGTTGCATAGTAATGACATTCTCCACTGTGAAATTACTTTCGCGGCGACACTTTTTTGCAATTCCGCGGAGGAGCAACGATCTTCCTAAAATGCACTTAATTAGCCAGAAGATCGGATTCTTATCGTGTTCCACGGGGATCGTCAACCTGCTTTAAGCACCCATAAACTTACAAGGGATCACACCTTGGTGACCCTCGGTGGCGGCGTAGAAATCTTACGAGATACGCTTGGAGCGCCAAGGCACGTCGAGCGCGTGTTGCAGAAAATTATTAACGAGCCGAATCGATCAAATATTTAATCAACCGTAAAACAGAACCGACGAGGGTCGCGCGTCGTCGAAATTTTATGAAATACGAATAAAACCGTGGAACGATGGATAAATGAAAAAAATTCGGTCGAAACTTTTGCACGATATTGCAACATTTTAACGACGGAAATCCGCGACGAGCGCAACGTAACGCAATCAGAGCGCAGGTGGAGCTTCAACGGGGACACACCTAACCGCATACGTGTACGTGTGTACACTTGATCTCAATTCTTGCTTCCTCTTGCAGTTTAGCAGACGGCATTGTTCGTATGCGACAATGGATGAAATTGAAGTCGAATCGGTGTGCGTTTGTAATTTCATTGTAGGAAGGATTTCGCGGTAAATCGCATTCTCTCTTGGCAGTCTAAAAACCGATTAACCGGGATCCCCGTAGAAAAATCAATTTCGAGCGAAAATTAAGCGCGATTTTATAATCAATTTCTACGCTCGTACGTTCCCGTAAACCACTACGTCTGTTATTAAATTTGCTTCAATAATTTCAGAACAATTAAGTGGGTAAAACTGTAATTTGTATATGTAAAATGTTTAAAATATTCTTCGATAATTTAGCCCAGATTGTTAATTCCAAATGCACAGTCTGGGTTTTAATGAACCAAGTAATTGGCGATTCAACAATGTTTTTCCTTTTTCAGCGTAGCCATTAAACCGTATTCGCTGTGAAAATGAGGAGGTCGTTATAACGTCAGGAACGGCGGCAAAAATTATCTCTTGTATTCTCACAGCGATAGAATTTGAAGCCGACGATAGCATTCAAGATTACGATGATCCTAAGCTCATATTATAGAAGCTTAGCAAGCGCTTTAAAGTTAGAACGTCTTGGTAAAGTCTATTCCCCTCATTGAATGCGGAACGTGTTCCAAATATTTATAAACGATAAAGTCGCTATTGTGTACCCGTTCGCTGAACCGTCCTTTAATCTCGCCAGTCTTAATCGATTTTTAGACCGCAATAATTAAAAGTAGAAATATTTAAATATTTACTACTTTACGATTTCATATCATCCGACACTTCATATTTCTATGAATTTTGCACGAGATCATCGCAATGCTCGAACGATTTTAAAGCGTAGGAGAAAATTCCTGTTATTAGTTTGCAGATTATTATGATTCGCGTCGCATTTATCACGGTAACTATGAATAGTCATCGAGCCATTTAAGTGTTGCATGTATTTCACGATGATACAGACTTATTAACGAAAGTTATTCATTATCAACCGAGTATCTGTCAGATCTGCGCGGTTAAGCGCATAATCCTCTTAATGTGCGTTATGCTTATGGGTAAATTACATAAAGCGTAGCATACGCTCGATCGCATGAATAACGATAAAAGCATGCAAAATCTTTTGCGTCAGAAAATTGTTTCTGTCAAAGTACATCGTTTGAGAATGTTTCAAAGTGTCTATGAAAGATGTGGTTGAGTTAAAATGAAAAAGTTGGAAATATTTACGCTTTCAGACGCAAAGCAGATTTTTTCCACTATTAGGAATCTGCCACCATAATTCACGGTTGTTTGTGACTCGGATTTATTTCATCTTTCTCCGCACTTTCACTCGCCCGTAACTAGCAGCGGTATTATATTTGCTCGCCTCGACGAAAATAATATTCTTCCACCGCTTAATCTTCTTTAAAGATTTCCTTATTGTTAGCTGCATTAATTTTTTGCAGAGACGTTTGGAGAACCTTCGTAAAACGATACAACAAGAATTCGTGAACTATCTTTGTGCTTTGGGTCGTGGCTTTCTCCCGGTTGTTTCTAATAAACGAATTCTTATTTGAAGATACGTCTGTACTGACCTGAAAAAAGAATTTAGTGAAACGACCCGGCAAGACAACTTTCTAGATCTAGGTGAACTTAGAAAGTGTTCTCGATAATTGGCCGTGAACTTTTGACGAGATCCTCGTGCTTCTGTTTATTCACGATTAGGAATCGAGTTTGTTAGAATCGTTCGACGCGGAAAAAGTAATAAGATAGTCAATAGACACGCGGCACTTTCGCATCATTGCGATTGCAAAGAAGAGAAAGGCTGTAGACGTTGCGACACGATGCACACTTCCGCGCTGCTTTCGAGAATCTCTGGAAGAACCAGGAATAGATTTACCTTGCATGAAGATCGTGTCTTCGCGATTACAGCGAATTGTCCATTTTTATAATTCGCGCGAGAAAGTTTACTTTTCTTTCGTAGAGAGGGGAAAATAATAGCTACGTCGAATAATTTAATGACTTTCGGAGACCCGAGTCAACTGATAAGAAACGTCTTAACGTCGCTCGATTGAAAAATTCTTTCGTTTTAGTTATGTTCGAGGGATGAAAACTACACCCCAAAGTTGCAGATAAACTTTTCAGAAACTAATGAAGATAGAAATTTTAAATACGAAAAGATATCGATCATAAAGTCTGAAATGTCAATAGCTCATAAGCAACGTTCTTAGTAACTAATTTAACAAGCGAAAATTAAACTTCTATCAGATTCAACATTTGTTCTGTTTCCATTCAATTTCGAAATGCGTAATGAAATGTACATTTCCTGAACACAATATCGGTGAATAAAAAAATACGCGTTTAACATTTTTCAATGCTCCGTTTGCCAAGTTTCGTCGTTCCATACCTCTGTTTTCGCCTCTGCGAGAAGAAACTGATTTCGAGTGAAAACTGCTCGAAACTTTCCACTTACGTAACAGGTTCGCGCATTCTGTTGCTCACAATTTATTGCTAATCGAACCTTTTTCTAAACGTGAGTTTCTAAATGTAAGCGTGAAAGTAAGATGGACGAAAATGCAGTGTAATTTATAGATTACGTATAAGACACCTATATGCTTTGGAAGCAGAACATCGTTAGCTAGATGAAACTTACGCTCGAAAATTGAATTTTCCGCTTCCGTTGGCAATGATGTAGCAGATGTTCTCGGTACTGTTTGGACACGTAATCTACACAATGTGTTTCGCGAGAAATAAGTGCAAGTAAAACGATTTACATTAAAATTAGTGTCGCGCAGTTAAATGACTAAAACATATTTTCTAGTATTTTTGTATGAATGGAAAACAACTCGAAACGAAAATTAAACTCGCTATTGCAGATGAATAAATGGAAACTGTATGGAACGAGGATAGGTACTCGAGAACGAACAACTCTACATAGAGTTATACAGAACGTATATCATTTCAAATAACTGCAGAGTTTGCGGGCGTAATGGGTCGAATCTATTTTCGATTCGAATCTACTGCCACCGATCATTTATACATAAGATATTGCTAGACTGCGGATTTTATGCATTTACGGCGTACAGGAATATGGAAAGCATACGATGCACGAATGCAGAATATTTTTGCAATATACAGGGTGTTCGGCCACCCCTGGGAAAAATTTTAATAGAGGATTCTAGAGGTCAAAATAAGACGAAAATCAAGAATACCAATTTGTTGATGGAAGCTTCGTTAAAAAGTTATTAACAATTAAATTCAAAAATTTCAAAGCGTTCTGGAAAAATTATTTTCGGTTACGAGGGTCAATTACAATCATTTTTGGTGAATACACTTCCGAAATCCTACCCATTTTCGAGAAAAAAATTCAAGTAAGTGCTGAAAGTTTTGGGTGAAAAAAAAGGTTTTCGAATCGTCTTGGAAAAATTATTTTTAGTTGCAGGGGTCAATTGCAAGCATTTTTGGTCAACAGACATACCCCCGAAATCCTACTCAGTTTCGAGAAAAAAATTCAGTACGGTCGGAACTTTAAACGTTAATAATTGTTTAACAAAGCCTTCATCAACAAATTGGTATTCTTGATTTTCGTCTTATTTTGGCCTCTAAAATCCCCCGTTAAAATTTTTCCCAGGGGTGGCCGAACACCTGTAATGTAAGAATAACTTTACTTTAAAGAAATTCTGAACGCTTTAACAGGAGAAAATTCCGGCTTAATATCGGCTTGTAACTTTTTGTCAGACCACAGTGGTTTTATTTGCCAAAAAAATCCTCTCATATAAGTAATATTAATATTCATAATATTATCGGAAAATTTTACATGCATTGATTCATTCTACGTACATTTTGCAATTGTTTTACGTAATAGAGTACACCATAAACACAGAACCTTCGCAGTTTTGATATTACGAAATACTCAACAGCATTTATCACACTTAAGAATCCTTGGATGCATCTTAAAATTAGTAAAAAGGAAAAATTTTTCACGTACAATTTGCTCTCAGTCATACTCAATGCTAAACAGGATAATCTATCTTAATTTATGAATCGATTTATCTTGGAAAGCACGTTGAATAGGATAAAATGAAGGGAGATTTTTCAGAATTTAAAGATATGGGTCGTAAGGATCGAGGGGGCACATTACAGTTCGCGGAGATAAATTGGTTGGTGAAAGCAAAGTTTGTATGTAATTGATGCTACTTGAGGCTTCCAGGTCTATCTATGTTCTTTTGGATGAGCATTCCGACGTTTCGCCAGCGCTGCAGTCAGCTTAATCAGTGTCATCTGACCCCTTGATGAAGTTAACTCCGATGTTGGCCAAACGTCGGAACGCTTCTCCTAGCAAAAATATAAATTCTATATTGATTTCGATTACTTTTCAGTATTTACTTTTGCATTATTTTTTATTGCTCGTAACAGTCCCAATTAATTTTACAAAACATACAAAAATCTGTTATTTAACTATGAAGGTATCTGGTGGGGCTAACTTCGTAACAGAACGAAAGAAGAAAATGGTGACAAATCGAAAGGATTTACCGCGTATTCCCAAGTTGTTACGAACCCCAGTGCAGTCCACCAAACCGAGAAATTCACCGATTTTAACTACGATAATCCCTGCCCCTCTTCCATGAAACGCGAATTACGTGAAATTTCAATTCTCCGTTTACGAGTTTGTCTAGTAAGTTCACAAAACGTGCCGCTGCGATAATTATCATGAAACCCTGGTAAACTTTCCGGCGCGTTGTAGTTCGACGTCGTGCAAAATATGTCGGCGCCCCGTTTCGGCGGTGGATTTTAATACGCGGGGCTTCCCGAGCCCGCGGGCTGCATTTTCGTTTTTAATTGGACCCGCTAATTGCGAGAGCTTAATGCGCGATTCCCGGATATCCGAAAGCGTGAAGATTTACGCAGCTAATTGGTGGCCTCCGTGTTAGGTTCTCGCGACGGTAACGCAGGAAATGCAGGAACGCGCGCGCGACAAACGCTCATCGGCGATAACGAGCCGCGCTTTGCTCGGATTGTTGCGAAAACGAATGTTCTGCTAGCGATGCAAACGCGTGAAACGCACCGATGTACCGCGAATAATCAAAGTTCGCTGTTACGCCCGCTAATGGAAGCCCTTTGCGAAAGAAGCCAGAGAGAGAGAACAACCACACGGTAGCGTTGTTATTATTGAATTACAGCTACGTCACGCGTTCATAGTCTTTGACGTAATAAGATAACACGCTTTATCTCGATGGTGAATATCCAATGTACGTGACTAACGTTACATCCAACGTTATTCGGTGTCACTGAGCTCGACTTGCAAACATTTTCAGTATTAGAGAAGACTCAAAATTACTAACCATAATAAAATTATCTTATCGTTGGTGAAATTGAGGAATTCATTCTCAAACACTTATATTTGCAGCGGAAGAAAAGTGTGTTTTACTTATTGTCGGTATTTTTATTGGCCTGTAAAGTTTCATTAAAATTGGGCGACAAGAGTGCTTTGCAAATGTTTCTTGTTAGGGCCTTTAGCATCTCTGGAGTTTAGATTTTGATATTGCCGGAGTTGTCTCGTGCGGGTAGGCTTGCGAAAGACCCTGTTATTATAATGAAACTTGTATCATGCAGAATGCAGCGCTAGAAACAGTCCGGCTAGGTTCTAGAATTTACCACGTACAATTTCAGGAATCCGACTCCGGTCTTAAAAGGAAATGTCTGCAATAAACAACGAGAATAACCTGCGAAAGTTTCCTTAACCAATCGTATTTCAAGTTATATGCACTGACAGTTACGTTCTCATGTTCTCCAAAGAGCGTACAACGAACCTACTGCATTTGTATGACGTAGGTATAGTGTGACTGCAATATTTCATGCTGCTCCGCGATGTTAATACAAACAGCAGTCCATTTTCGCAACAGCGGGAATCCTTAATCACCGAAGAATATTTCAATAAATATAGAGTGAATCGTTAAAATATTATTTGTTGCCAAAATCATCGATGTTTCGAGGGTTATTAAACAAAACTGTTCGAACTTCAAAGTACAGCGTTCGATGGCTGTACAATAATTCCTGCACGCCCGAGAAAAATATGCCAAACGAACTCTGCAATATGGAACTACACATGGTAGCACTCGACGCGCAAAGAAACTCGATCGTAAAGGATTCTTTTCCAAAGGAATATATAAATCTGATCTTTGTAGCTTTCAAAGGTCCCGTCGACGATGCTTCGACCGATTGAATTTGTACCTATCGGCGTATAAATATTCAAACCGGAGTATTGAATTTGCAAGAAACGAAGATCATCGTCGCCACGTTATCGACAGCCTCGATCCATTCTAGATCGTCTACTAACTGGTCTTGATATCGAGGGAAATACCTGGGCCGATAATTAAACCATCGGTCGATCGATGTATGGAAACGCAATTTCCACGACCACTCGAAACACAAACGTACCATCTTACAGGCACACACGACGGACGATCGCGCGATTCCCATTGATTCTTGACGAACGGAGATCGACTGCGGCGTGTGGTATTGCTTTTTTTAACGCCCAAACCGCGCTTCCTATTTCGTCCTTTCAGCCTCGTTCCAGTTCGGACCCACGTCGTAAAGTTCGACGTAAACCACGAACGAACTTTCCGATTAATTGACGGCGCTGAATTACCGCGCGTCCGTGGCGCCGGCGGGGAAACGAACCTTTATTATTTACAATAAATATTCGCGCCGAATAGCGACCGATAACGAGTAACCGAAATGTATTCGGACGCGATATGGACGCGACGCCCGCTCTATTCCATTCTGATTTCGCGATATCGAGGAATATATCGAACCTAGTAATTAAACCATTGGCCGATCGCTGCACGGAAACGCAATTTCCATAGCCGACGCCGCCACCACTTGGAACGCGTCTACGTACGTATAGAGGGTAGTCCGCTGAAAATAACACATCTTAATATCTTCGTTATTCGTTTAATTGTAGACAATTGTAAACTGCATAAAATTTGTCTTAGTATTTATTTTCGTAATCCTAAAATTCGCTAATCTTATTCATATTATCCAAATTTGTTTACTTTAACATTATGTGCGGATGAAGTAAAAAATAATATTTTTACATTTCCATTTAGTTATATTAAAACATTCGTTTATATAGTGTCCCTATAAACTATATTCTGAGTAAGAATTGCATTATTTTCTAAAAAAATTTCTCTATGCTACCATCCACAAAGAAAATATTAACCCTTTTGAACTCTACTATAATATATGGATATATAATATTTTAATATAATGTTTTCTATATATTTATTATGTATACGTATATTAAAGTGATATAATGCAATAATTGTTTCCAATATATTTTACATTTAGAACATTTATAATGCCTGAGACTGCCATAAAAAAATCAATTAGCGAAATCGGACCGTAAATCGAGTTTAAATTCCAGAACCCAAAAATGGTTATTCTTCGTATCATTTAAAATAACGATGTTGGAGGATCCGGCCAATTTTTCCAATGGAAATTCCACCCTCTTTGGGGTCAACGCGAGACTGCAGAACTTCACTCTCTTGCATAAGAACGCAGAGACGAGTTTCTTCACAATTTTATTAAAATAAAAGTTAGCTTTCGGATTAGAGGCCGAAATTTATCGGTTATTTCGCCTTCTCGATATTAATGTTTCCTGTTCCCAGCGGTTCACCCTGTGCATGCATATATTCCACATCGTATCGCGAATCGATGCATCCGCGAACAAAGAAGGGAGAAGACAAGGAGGTCAAATAAAGCGTGTCGACGAGATCCCAGAATTGCGCGGTTACCGTTATAGTTTCAGTAGCCGTCGCTACGGGAAATGGAACGACCATAACCCCTGACACGCGAGACGGAACGCCTAGCTGCGGTCTTCCCCTTTCGCCCGTATCCGTAATGTTGCGTTTAATTCGTCCCAGGTTGATTTTTAATACCGATGTCACGAGTAATAAATCGTTTAGTTTTTCCTACGACGAAGCGAGGCGGAGCATTAATGTACCACGATGATAGCGATTATAATAATTGACCTAATGTGTCTCTGACTCGATTTAACGACAGAATAATCTGAGCTGATCGCATTCCGTGGTTCATCCCGCAGAATACGATTGCTGAGAGAATGAAACGAGAAGAGGCAGTGTGCTTTTCCTCACAGAATCACAGAAGTATACAAATATATACTGCAGGTGATACAAAAATATATTCTCGTAACCTCGATATGTCGTAAATATTTTTAAACCTTCACCGAAGGCAATCGTGTCCGAGAAATAGAAATATGTTTTACAACGTTGATTGCTAGTAGATAGAATTCCCTTTTTCTGACCGAATGGAATATTTCTCGTTTGTATTTGCTCGAAACGAAATATTCCTTCACTCTACCGCTAAAAATTTCACGTTTATTCGACCAGTAATGGACAAAACTTTGTACGTTTTCATTCGTTATTCGAAACATGTAAGTTGACAAGATAATTTTCCACGTCTCAATGTTATAGATCACTGTGTTTGCATGGTTATAGGATGTGGACTATAGGTTTATTAGCTGCAGGATCTATACCAGGGGCTTGATGGCTATGCAGAACCTTGTAAGATTAAGATTTAATGGAAAACCCTCTGGGCAGCGAGGATGAAACGTGCCGCTACAGTTTGAAGTACTAATCGATTTATAATAATTAATAAATTCTATATTGCTCTATCCCAGACAACGTTTAATAAGACAACACTTATTTCTTGCTCAAAGGTCGTAAAACTTCTGCAAAATCTTCTCGAAGTCGATTATTTAGCAAATGAAATCTTCAAATAAATCTTTAGATCCTTCGTGAGGGTAGTCTTACGGAAAAGTAAACTCCCGTCCACTTTGTCGTGTGTAATAGCAATCAAAGTTAGTGTAGGAAGTTGGGTCTGGAATCGGACGTTTGACAAGGTCGTTAACTGCGAGTATCATGGGTCCAAGGTACGTCAATCGCTATCGAAGACGAGACGATAGATATCAGGAGCGTATCTATTCACTAGAACCGTAATGAGAATTTGTACTAACTTCGAATTGAACTAGTATTTGAACACTGTACCATTAACACTAAACCTACCGACACTTTGAGTATACCTATTTCTACCAAGACCGGTCAAATGACCTTTGAAAGCTGTGTTAATCTGTACAAAAATATTTAATAGTTTATAGTAATAGTTTATTTTTGATAATTTTGCGTCACCCTTCGATCAGGAATGAATTCGTTGCAATTACCTTGCATCTGTTTATACGAACACTTCCTTCCCATTTTGAGTATTTTAAAACTTCAAATACAGAATTAAAAGTGTACACTGTCGCACTGATCTAAAGAAAACAGGAACGTTAGCAGAGATTATTGGAACGCGCCGAACGAGACAGCGAAATAGCACAATTATCGTTATAGTTCCGGTGGTCGAGCCGAGCTGACGATGACCAAAGGAGGATCATAACGATACATGGCCAAACTATTAACGGATCCTCGGTCAAAGGGCGGTTTAACCTACCGATGGAGAAGCACAGTGTGTCGGCCGAACCGTGAAACACGCTGGAAATTGTGGCAACAGTAACAACGCCTGTATCAGCAACGACAGTTACATCATGGCTGAGGCGCAGACATCAACAAGGATGCTTTACCTAGCCGTGTATTTGCAACCCGGAGAATTGCATGCAGGTTACCCCGGGACTTCACAATCCCATCTTATCGGGCAATCTGGTGGTCACGATCAATTTTCCCGCAGATCCGGAAACTGCTTCTTCCAATTGCTCCGGGAACAGGGTTCGTACAAGTGGCTCGATTCCATCGGAAAACGGTTTTTGGGCTAGCCGCGTCGGCGTGCTTAAGAACGTGCGAGACGCGCGAATCGAATTTCGAAACCAAATTTTAAAACAACTTCCATCGGACGCTCGAACGAAGGTTGAAAAGGTACTCGACGGGCGCGTTTTCCAGCAAGCACCGTCGAAAGTTATAAAAAAAAATGTTTTCTGCGGAGAAAACTGAGTTTCGGAAAAGTTCGGGAACAAATATTAAGCGCGAAACTGGATTTTACCGAATTGTAAAATTGAGGCTCGAAATAACGGGAATCGGGGGGAAAATATTAACACAGATTAAAAACAAATTTGAACGGGGGAAAAATGATGTTACTTTCTAGATAGATATCAGATACATTTTTCTGCTTGAAATAATTTTAGATAATTATGAACGCTTTAAAATCAAATTAAAGTTATTATTTTCGATAAGAAATCCTGTTAGTCAGTGGTTGTCCGCCGAACGAGAAATAATATTTCTAAAGCAAAGTTGCCCAATCCACTCCGAGGCGAAATCTAAATAAAACGCGGAACGTTAAGTTTCACGAGTGCCCGAGAATTCGCAAAGCGACTTTGGTTCGCGAACTTTAGCCGACCCCATTTTCCGCGACTAACATTTTCATTCGACGTTACGGTTTCCCGTGTCCGTGGCAGCTTTCGAGCGACAGAGACGCATCAAAGCTACGGGATACGCGGACGACGACGTTTCTGGTCGCGAGGAATTCATGAAATATAACTGATTTGCCGTTGACACAAGCGAGATGAAAGCTCAGAGAAATGGACATTCCGGGGCGAAATTCCCTTGGAAGCTCGATTTCTAGCCGCCCCTTTGCGATTTCTTGTTCGCAGTGGCCGATGCTCGAGACGCGTTAAAAGTTTCAACCCGCCTCGGGATGCCGCCGCACCGAAGCGTTCAACTTTTGTTAAGGGCTGTTTCCCCCCCTTCGTGCCGATGTCCCCGCCACTCTCCGCTTTCATCCTGTCCTCTCTCGGCTGATCTCTCAGAAATCGCACATCGGGGACGAATTTCCACGGGGAATTTGTTAATATTGCAGCCGTGCCGCGCTCGTGAGGCTCGTGATACAAAAACTCGCCCTTGCCCCGCCACCCCTAAACGGAACTTCATAAACGATAGGGAGCGCTAGGAGTCGGCGATGTCGTTGTAAAAATTAAAAACTTGCCGGCGCGCACGGAGGAGCGAAGGAAACACTTTTCCGCGTGTTTCTCTCTTTCGCAGTCTCCCCGCATGCGATAAAACCTGGCGGAACTTTGTACACGGCCGTGTAAAGTTACGCCTGGCTACGCGCTTTTCGGAACTTTAAATTGAATTAACTTAATAAGGCCGGAGTCGGGCATTAACTGGTTAACTGGCTTCGTACGAATAAAATATCGAATAAAGTCCAAGAGGCTTCGAATAATCTCGGTTGTATTTATTCGACGAATAGCTTGCTACAAATAATTAATGAAGAATCTATACTGAAAATCAAGAATACAAGGTGTGCTTCTTGCATCGAAATTTCTCGTTCTATAAACTTCTTCGATAATTTAATATTTACAAATATGTGTAAATAATTGTGCAATGTTTGTAAGTACTGTTCCGAGTAACGTTGGACAAAATACTTATTTCTGTCTTTTATAGCATATTTTAAAATACAAAATCCCTTTAATCTGAGGCTATTGGATAGCGTATAATCGTAAACGAACGCTGGCGCTTCTGTTTGAGGATGCAATAGATTTTCACTGTACCAGGAACAGGTTTCAAAAAAGACGACGGCCCGTTGAAAAATTTTATTTATAAATAGAAAATATGTTACGATTCAAAATAACAGTCCCCATGATTTTGTACATGGGCGCGTCCGTGAAATTTTGCGAAGAAAATGAAAGTAGTAAAGTAAACGCAAGTGCCAACGGTCCGCGATAATAAGTAACCCCGTCGTTACTTATAATTTCTTCGACTTCTTAGTTAACGTGACAGGAATCGCGTAACCAAACGAGAAATTAGACGACCAACGAAAATCCCAGCGTGGTCGTTTCGACTTGCGAATTGAGCCCTCGTCTACGCGTATTCTACGTTTACGATACTGTTATGTTTCCGCGCGATTAAAGCCAACTGGCAGACGGAAAACGGAGAAGTTTCACTTAGCTCGGCAACCTTAAGCTCCAACCACTCGTTACGCCGTAAACTGCCCGTGAAAAGGTGAAAATCCGTTGGAAAAGTAATATCGTTCTTTGCCGCATAACGAGCCCTTTCCCATCTGGTTTCTGTTTTTTTTCGTTTCGCGAAAGAAACCCGTAAATCGCGGTTACGAATTAACCCTTTGAACGAGCGACCATTATATCAGCACCATCGCGACGTACGATCTTCCCAGATGTTTCTCCGTGTAATAGTATTAAGAGGATTATTTCGTGAGAGTGATAGGGGTCAAGCAAATACATTTTATTCCAACGATAAATGTATCCTTTGTTTGCAAACCATTTCCAAGCACTAAGCTCGTGTAATTGTAGTTGTTCGATGAAAATTTAACTTCTATCGAATCGAAAGAAAAATATTATAAATTTAAAGAATTTCAGATGCCAATTACAATATAAGAAAATATTTTAATGAAAAATTTGGAAGAAAATATTATCATTGTCGCGTTTCTTGAATCTATCCATAATAATTGATCAACCGAAATCCGTGCCAAAAAGGAATATAAAGTCAATTTCAATTTAATAGTTGAAACTAAACTACCATAGTCGATATTACTGACATGTAACGTTTCGTCGTGTCATATTATTCGGACCGTTTCAATTTAGTTTGCCGCCATATGTCCTAAATTATCAATAGCGTAACACGAACGAATCTGCTTTCATAAGTTAACAATAGATAACATGAATTTAGCGACGTCGCCGCGTTAATCACGATATATACATTAATCAACGTTTAATTTATCCAATCGTATCGATTGGATTGCAATTAAAGTTGTGATTCAATCGGTGCCGGAATTACTTTACCGATCGGTCGTCAAATTTATCACACGCGCGTTGTCAAATATTGGCACAGCCACGAATGCGAGTCGCCTAATCAAATCACTGTTACATAACGGTTTAATTAATCTGGTTGACTTGGTTGTAAAAGTAATATTTCCAGCGTAATGTTTCGCTGACCGTCGCGCCATTAATTCGCAACAGAGGTTACATTACGTTGGAAATTTCAAGAAGGGAAAGCTTAATTGCCGTTTCGAAGTGCCGCATACCTCGATAATCCCCGCAAATTGCAGATTGCACCTGAGAGAGAACTCGCTGCTTGAGTTTGGGCGTTAAAAGCAACACCAATTAATAAGGCTATCGTCATTTAACAGCCACCAAATGCGAGAACTTACGATTATGCTTCGTTAACATATTTCCCCTTTTACCTTCGTTTTTTTTTTTAATTTCAATCGTACCGAACAGTGACTTGCGTGTCGAGAACTCTCACGAAAGTCCATAATTATTCCAAAGTGGAATGTCGCGGAGACATTAATTTTACAGAAAACTACAAAAATATTCTCGATTCGTTTGATCGTTAGATTTATTTCGTGCATGAATTTAATATTCACTGAACAGCAGACCTTTGTCTATTATTATAAATAACGTTTCGTAAAATTTGAAAACTTAGAGTAATTGTACGAGAGAACAGTTAAATGTAATTTTTTACAAGATGACAATGGATATTATTAATAGTTATAAAATATAGCGAAATATCGGCAGATGTAATTCGTTAGAAGGGAACGGTTCATTTTCAACGACACGGCTATAGCAATTCCATGAAATTCTGTACGGGATAACGCGATTTCCGGCTTATGATTGTTTGACGCGAGTTCATCTTCGGAGAACGATGACCGACGATAGGCAGAACGTATATTCCATTAGTCCCGCAGACAATTTCGATAAATGCATCTAGCATTCGATAATCCAACTACCCGTTTCTAAACATAGTTTTTATTATTGCAGACTAATTATTTCAAAATGGTTCTTTACAATTTGGAACGATCGTCGATACTGTTACAGTTCCTTTTCCTAAGATACGCGATCGGTGCAATACGGAACATTCACGGAAATTCTTTTCTCATGTTCATTGACCATCGAATAATTTACGGAAGCAAGGAATCACAAGTCACCGGCTAAATCTCCTTCCTTGTCTTATCTAACGTTTCCCTATCCGGAATAAGATTGATACTTAATTCATCGATTTCCGGCGCGGGATTTGCAACAGCCCAGAGCCAATCTACTCCCGAAGCAAGAGAAACGTCTGACCCAAATCACTGTTCTTCGTTTTCGTAGTAAACTACTGATCTTAGATGAACCGACTGTTACACGTTCCTCCGTCGACTTTCAACTTCTTTTTCTCGGCCATCCTCCGCCTTCGACGGAGCCTGTCAGTTTTAATTAATTTGCTTTTTATTCGGTTGCCGATACGTAAAAAAAGATTACGAATCGAATCGAACTGGAAACGAGTTGCAAAGTTTTAATTAATGGGAAATGAAAACTTATTAACTTTGCACGAGCAAACCTTTTCGTTCTTTTCTATAATTCATGATTATTATAAGTTGCAACTTCGTTTAACGAATCTTTTGCCCGTGAAAGCAGAAGTCCCTTAGGGGAGTATGATTTAAGCAAGTTTACCCTACATTTCATAATCTGTATCGGAGTCGGTTGAATTGAATTTAGGGGATAAAGCACTGCAGGTTGCTCATTCACTGGCGCACCATTCATAGTCTCATCGATTACATTCAACGCCGGAACGTTTCCAATCGCAAATTCAGCATAAACATTCTTGTTTGTTTTGCACGCGCAGAGTAAATTGTAGAAAAATTTTCTCGATTTTACGAAACAATTGAAATAATCTTGTCAGAACGCTTTATGATATTATTTAATTCAATACGATACATAGTACAGTATTTTTGTTAGTAATTTTTAAAGTTGGCCCGAATAAAATGCTACTTCATTTTACTCACTAATAAAAATGGTATAATAACATAAAACTGATTACAGTACTGTATGTCCTCTTATAAATCATGCAACTTTTATTTGAAACAGTTTTTCGTACAACAAATAATTTATGAGTTATTTGAAATCGTCATGTTACGAGATTCGCCCTGTATGTTCATTAAATATCCACGCAAAATTAATTCTGCGTGTTGGAAGTACCAAATCAAAGAGACATGTACGAATCTCAATAGTGTTATTTATATTCGTTTACCTATCAATATTAAAAATTAAAAATCAATCCTTTTAATCGCTTTTATCGATGACACAAAGAAGATCGTCGAAAGTTATGATCGATTGCCCGGCAAATCAAGTTCGAAAACATAAATAAATCGTACGAGTATTTAACCGAACGGATAAACACTTGGCTCGGTACGGTTGTACCCTATTTCGGTCATAAAAATTTGTCTGAGCGGTAAAATTACATCCACGCCGTTGCATATCGCGTGCATTAAAGGCGGGGAAATAAACGAGCGCGCCAGATTTTCTGGCAGATTTTTAATCGACGGAGCGAAGCAACGGGCGCAGAAATCCACGTGACTGCCTACTCGCGTGAGCGTTCAACCCTGCATGTTAACTCACGCTGAACTGTACTTGACCGAATCACCGAGGCAGCGATCCAACTTCGGGTAATAATTTTTCTGCGGTTCCGTTGCCATCCATCCGATTTTCACGGGATTCCACCTTCTCCACTTGATCGTCAAACGATTGGCTCGAAGAAGCTTATTTTTCGTCTTAAAAATGTCTTATTATAGACAATTTATTATCGAAACTCATATGTACACTCGTAAGTCCACTTATGAGTCATTGGACAGTTGCTGTTTTTAATAAAAGTCTAGTACTTTGTACAGATTATGAATATCTACTATAAGGATAGTTATACAACGTAAGAATAATGAAATTAATGTAACATATTTTTATTCTGAACGTCCTCTTGTTTATTTAGACATTAATTACGTATGCACAAGTTTTTTAAATTCTCTTAAACGGTCAGTCAGCGGGATACTCAACGTGCACGATAGAAAAAGGACCCACTGAAAAGCATAGCAAGACAGAGAGCAGAGAAAGGACACGGAATGTACGGAGCAAGCTTTTGATTGAAAGCGGAGGATCAGGCGTGCGGTCGACGGTAATTACATTCCGGAAATAAAAATCGTAACGGGAGACCTGGCTCGAAACACGCAATTTCCGTCAGGACTAAAAAACAACCGGAAAGGCGTTTCGGCGTTTCGGCATTTTCATTAATGAGAGCAAATATTTCTAGTTACGCGGGCGAGGAAGCCGAGTCGGTCTCGTTTATCGTGCAACCCGGGCATTCAATTACCGGAGAGACTGAGTTATATTCATGACGCGCCTCCTGCTCTCATTACAAAATGTATTCGTGTCCGAGAGATTGCGCGATTCATAATTCTCCTATCAATTATCGAAACTGTATTTCTGTGTAATTTTTCACCAATGGGCCCACTCGTCTCTAGTCCCCACTCTCCCTTTCAAACTCTCACTTCCCTCTCTCCTGCTAATTATTCCTGACGATTGATCGACTTTGGTGAAATTTTACTCCACGATAAAAGTAACAGAGCAATTTAAATCGCCTAGGAAAATATTTACTTTCGCGTTTGCCTCCTGTGAAGAATAGTTGTACGATTTTTAACACGTTCACTGACAGTCTACAATTTTTATTTTAGACCATTGTAAACTACATAACCTAAAATTTGTTTCAGTACTTATTTTTGTAACTTTGCTAAAATTCAATTTGAAAATTAATTTTTCTAGCTCCATAGTGTTAAAGAGGCATTTCAATATTCAAATTTAAACTTTAGGAATATTCATAAACATTTTGCCTAACCCTCTGATTATTCCCCTGATAGCTGTTGGGCTTGGTACGTTTTCTAAAATATTTTATAATTTTATAATTAAATTTTCTAAAAATATGGGAAGATTTTCCCCCCGGATCACGATAACGACGAATTTCCGTCAAACGGTGATTTAAACGCGCGCGCGATAGCGTTTTTACATCGATGCACGATAAACACTTCATTTAACCCGGCGCGGTGCATTCTATTTAATCGGTCGTTTCTGTAATTTAATTGCGCCGCTTTAACGACTCGTTCGTATTAATCGCGCAAACATCCCTTAAAATTTCGCGCGGTCGCATTCTGATCCTACGAGTGTGCTTCGCACGTTCTATTTTTACGCTCCTCGTGCACTTTTCGACGCGGAGTAATTTTGTTAATGTAAATTGTGACGCGCCCGCACCGGCGAAGAAAATAACGCTCAACGAGAATATTAAATGGAGAAAAATATTCATGGACCCGTGCGTCGAGCAGCTTTCCAGCAAATATCTCTTTTCGCGCATTTCCTGCAATTATATCGTAGTAATGGCATGAAAAATATTCATGGGCCGTGTGTGTCGAGCAGCTTTCCGATAAACATTCCTTCCCGCTCGTTTCCTACGTAGTTTTATTATAATAATAGCGCCGAGACGTAGTCTATAAAGGTTTACACGAACGTGTGTTTTTAAAGGAAAACGACTTTTTTCGTTTCGCTTTACGGCGGATTAACATTTTAATTCGCGTCGATCTTTTAAAATGAAAATAAAATACCCGAGCTTTAAAATGTTCATTTTCTATCTTAGTTCATATTCTATTCCTTCCCCCTTTTTCACGCGATTACTTTAATTTATTAATTTTACTATACCTTGGACTATATTCCGCGACTCATGGAACGAAACCGAATAACATGCACGAGCCACGACTATGGACTTAGATGCCAAGTATAATATAAATGAGAGTCTCGGGAACAAACAGAGACAGTCGTTTCCTAAAATACGTAATTAAGGCATTGGCAGAATTCCAAGATCGATCGATAGAAATTCGAAAGAACAAAGGGGTGAAATATATGTTCGCGTATAGAAGTACTTCTAGCCCCTTGAATTCAAATTTCCGTGTAATTAATGGTACATGTCAGACCACTACGTGACCGCTTTAATGAGAGTAATTTACCAAACGTGAAAGTTTCAACGCCGCTATGAGTTAAGATTGATTGACTGGAGGTTAAAATTGCTGTCTGTTATACTATGCAGACGAGATTTACGCGCACGTAGATAAGGACTACTTATTACTGTCGTATCGCAGACGGTCAATAGATATTTCTGACGCGTGTTACCGATAATGATATCGAAAAGGAAGCTTGCACATTTTAATTACCAACTTTACGACGTTCAAATTAATCCTTCATCAGTCGTCTCTTTATACTGGTTCAAACACATTTATTGTTTTTTTAAAGTAACATCGCATTGTTATGTATTGCAACTGTTCTGATGTTTCATCCATAACATACAAGTCAATATGAACATCCACTGATAATGTTCAGACTTCGACGGTTTGCATAGTTCGATCATTTATGCTCGCAAGGGCAGAGGAACGAACACGTACACGCGAAACGCACACAGTCTGATATCTCGCGAGCAAATATGAATCAGCAGACGCGTGGATAATACGCAACCAGCCATATTTTTGACAGTAATGAATACCTAGCTCTGCACACCTGACCTGTATGGTACACAGCGCTAGAGAGGGTCGAGCAGGTTTTGTTTTAAATGTTTTCCACGCTGGAATAACGCCAGCCTGTGTCGCGCCACACCCCCGCACGCCTGAACCCCCGTTGCTCCATCGAATTCTCGAAAAAAACGACAATGCCACGCCAACTCGCCCGTGCTCTCCCTTCTTCCCACCCGTTCCCTCTAAATCGTTCGGCTCATTCCCAAACCCTCCCACTCCGGTGAACATCCGCGCTCGTATTTCGCGCAAACCGAAAAGCGTTCGCGTGAACGCCGGAGATTTGCACAGCTACCCGAAAAACTGCGGTAGTCGCTGCTTTCGAGGGATAAATCGGTGTGTTAACCGAACTAAAAGTAGAGCGTACATATGGCGCGAAAAACCACGTTTTCGACTCGATTCTTTCCTGTTACTCCACTTTCCTCTTCCGGCTCACGCTCCGCTGAATTAGCGAAAACCGGAATTATTGGAGCCGTTGCGTGGCACCGGCCAAATTTTTCCGCCAAAGCCACGCCACCGTTTCAACCCTTACAGGGTACACACCGTTTAAGCGCCACGCATCGATTTTACATTCCAGACAGTTGGTCGAAAAATATATTTGACGCCTATTCTTTCGTCCGTTTAGTTCACGATTTACTATTCTTCCGTATTGTACAATTTTTTTATTTTCTTCGTCCCAGATGGCTCGAAAATGAATCTTTTGTCTTTACACCACGAGATGTATATAGGGTGTCCCGTAAATAGTGTAAGAGCCGGAAATGTGGGGTAGCTGAGACGATTCTGAACAACAATTTCCTTTGCAAAAATGTCGGATGGAGCTTCGTTTTTGAATTATTAACGAAAAACACTGACGAATCACGGCGCTTGCCTGCCGCGCGCTCAGGGCCGTCCGAACTAAGAGAGCCACCGTGTCGGGTAGGTAGCAAGATGTGCATCGGAGATACGTCGAGGAACGAATACAAATAATTAAAAATACTACCACTGCAACTGTTACCTCTGCGGATTGGATAAATCAGCCAGCTAAATCGAATTTATTAATTATTTGTATTCGCTGTTTCCAAGGAAGAAGGAATAAAATGTGGGAAGATGCTCTCGGAATTTTTAGGAAATTAATTTTTCGCACCTGAATGACGCTTCTCGCCAGAGTGTGTTAAAATTAAAATAAGAATTATTTTCAGAAAATTAAAATAAATACGGTAAGAACCATTTGTAATCGTTTGTTATTAAAAACTGTACTGGAAAAGCAGGCTGGATTTGTGCGTACCGAAACATTCTTCGCATGCAAGGGATTAATAGAGAATTAATTGAAATTCGCCTTACCCATTTACTTGCAAGTTGCAATAGGGCCGGTTAGTGCACCCCTGTCAATCATGGAAAGGTCGAAGACCCCAATAAAAATCAGCTGATGGGACGGCCCGGTCACTGCACTCGCTTCTTACCCCGAAAACACTTCACAGCACGGTCACTAGCACTTTTCACTTTTACATTTTCGGGGTAAGAAGCGGGTGCAGTGACCGGGCCGTCCCATCAGCTGATTTTTATTGGGGTCTTCGACCTTTCCGTGATCGACAGGAGTGCACTAACCGGGCCTTATTGTCAGCGTAGCAGAGCAACTTGCTAGTAAATGGGTAAGTCGAATTTCAATTATTTCTCTATTAAAGCCTTTGCATTCGAGGAATGTTTCGGTATGCACAAATCCAGTCTGCTTTTCCAGTACAGTTTTTAATAACAAACGATTACAAATGGTTCTTATCGTATTTATTTTAATTTTCTGAAAATAATTCTTATTTTAATTTTAACACACTGGCGAGAAGCGTTACTCAGGTGCGAAGAATTAATTTCCTAAAAATTCCGAGAGTATCTTCCCACATTTTATTCCTTCTTCCTTGGAAACAGCGAATACAAATAATTAATAAATTCGATTTAGCTGGCTGATTTATCCAATCAGCAGAGGTAACAGTTGCAGTGGTAGTATTTTTAATTATTTGTATTCGTTCCTCGACGTATCTCCGATGCACATCTTGCTACCTACCCGACACGGTGGCTCTCTTAGTTCGGACGGCCCTGAGCGCGCGGCAGGCAAGCGCCGTGATTCGTCAGTGTTTTTCGTTAATAATTCAAAAACGAAGCTCCATCCGACATTTTTGCAAAGGAAATTGTTGTTCAGAATCGTCTCAGCTACCCCACATTTCCGGCTCTTACACTATTTACGGGACACCCTGTAGAACTCTAATAATATAACTTTATCGGAAAATTTTCCAATAAAATGTATATTCGAAAACCAAGAATATCTATAAATTGAATTAACTCTATCGTTTAATTTAACGTTGCTCGAGATACTATTTCCTTCCCATGTGACATTTGCAGTTCTAAATTAACTGAGTATTGACCAAGTCAGAAATCAATAGCACGCTACGATGTCCAATGTGTGGTAATAGACGTTGGCTTGCACAAAAATCATTAAATTTATCTAATATTAGTTTCAAAGATATGTATAGAAGAATCGAATTGTAGCTAATATAAAAAATTGTCCGGTATTTCTATTATCGAAATTAGGTTTTGGAGTATGATTTGGTTATAATAACATTTTAGCTGTATCTTGCCTATTACACTATACCCCATGAAACCGTTAAATAAATTAAATACAAATTTGGACAAATTTATAAGGTAAATAAGGAACGAAAATTGACAAATTCTCGAAACGAACGATCAATCAAAATCGCTCACAGTTAATATTATGAATGACATTTATTCGAACGTGGAAGCAAAGAGGACAAATGGTGCGTCCGGCGTGTTCTTTTAAAGCCATTGTCACGAACAAATACGACGAACCGGTCTAAAAATTTCTATGGTCGTTACACTCGTGGGCATAAATCAATACATTAATTTAGATATAACAAACTGCACGCATAAAAGCGAAAATCCATGTTTTTGTCCGAATAACTTACTCCGGAATGAATTGATGAGAATTCGAATCGTCGACCGCAGCACGTTGAACACAGTACGGTTAAAAGTTTGCTTGATTGAACGGAACTATTTCCCGAACAAATATCATATTTCGAAATGACATTATTTATAGTGGCCATGGATCGTGATAATTCGAACTACCAATTCGTAGGATTTAATTTAGGATCTTAAAGTCGAAACTGATACAAGCGTCGTTTCTAAAAGAACGATAATTCATGTTAAATGTTTTTTTTTTTTAATTCTTCAAATATCTCCACAACAACAATACGAGACTTTGACCATCGTTAACGAGATTCTCGAGACTTATGGGTATCCCTCATTTGAGAAAGCGACGGAAGCTCTCTGGAAACGACGAGACTACCGTTGAAATCTCTAAAGCGGATCAACGAAAATGTTTATATTCATTTTGGCTTCCATTAGTGTTCGCATTAAAACTGAAGACCCACTCTGGCGCAAACTGCTTGCAAATAGTAGTCGGACTTCGGTCCTCCTTGTGCATTTCACGGTTGTCCAGAGTAGGTACTAGCAGAGAAAATTCGTGACGAAGAAATGGAAGAATATCAAATTCGCTATGGGGAAAAGCCATCGAGCAAGAATGAAAGAAAAATAAACGAAAGAGTACAGCGGACGCTTGGGATTAAATCGAGTCTATGTCAGACATTTATTTACTTTGCATTATCGATGGTGCACAAGTAAATACATATTTATTGTTCTGGCATGATACCCCCTATGGATGTCAAATAACATCAGTATACGATAATAACGGTACAAGCATTGGCGCAAATTCAGTAAAATAACGACATAAACGCTAACAGTATTTACCTCTAGAATAACTAGCAAAGCAATTATGATATATTATATAATAATAACTGTAAATTGAGTAATTATAAAAACGAATTAAACTTCGAGAATGTTTTTAGTTTGTCTAAATTTACAATAATTTTGTAGTATTGCCTGAATTCTGTTCCAAAGGGAGGATTACAATTTTGTTCGTACTATACGAAAGCAGGTGTATAAACGTATTCAGTGATGTATGGGACAATAATGTGCAAAGTCTTGCGAGGTCAGAATATAAAAGTCTTTTAGATATTGGAAAGCAGGATAAGGTACCACAATTTCGATGAAACTACGCTTGTAGTATGTATCAAATCTTCTTTATGGATGACATTGCATGGCCTTGTATATTTATGCGTCGTATATCAATCTGTCGCGTAATACGCTTTCAGATGATAAAAAAAAGTGATACCCTTCTATTAAAAAAAAAATTAAAATCGGTTCTATCTTTTAAAATTAGCTGACATCGACCACAATAATTTAAATCTGTATTAAGATGATCTAAACTGGAATAAGCAGCTTTTTATAAAAATATTTCTATTAAAATTCGAATTATATCATAAATTTTGAAGATAGATATAAATCTGCATTTAAATACACTTGGACGAAGAAAAATAGAGATGCTAGAATCGCCGTAGTGAACACCACACTCACGGAAGGAAAAGTAATTTTCAAAGTAAATAAACCCATTCCCTTCGACGGCTCTCGGTTTTCGCCAGAACAATTGCGTTTTCAAGGACCAAGACGATTCGAGCGTTCACGTTAAACAGGACGGTTTTATCGATCAATGCAATTATTTAAACAACCGTTTACGCGTAAACTCAGGAATTATCGCGTGTATCGAGCGTACGCGGCTCATTAATTAAACGCAATACACCGCAGATTTGTAGTTAAGCGAATCAATTAATTATCACTTAACGCATTCGCATGTGTCGGAAACCGCGTATCGGGCTTTTACGCGCTCAAACAATGAAAGGAACTTTATTGTTTGACAGTAATTATGTGGCTACTGTCACCGCAAGATTACGTAACAGTTAAATCTTCGGAAATTGTTGCAAAGGGTTTGCGATTATTCCGATTGTGCCGAACCAACATCATAATTAAACATCGATTCAAACGCAGCGAATAAACCGAACGCGTCTGCTCTCCGAATTTTGCTTTATTATCCGAACAGATAATTTCCATATTCAAACGTTCAATATTAATATTTTCCACAACAATCTCGAACATTTAAAAAAAACACATAGGCGATATAAATTAAACTTGAAAATTGTATATCAGAAAAATTACGTCTATTAGCACCAAAAATTATTACAAAATATAAACTCTGTTCGTAAATCGTCGTAAAAGCTACAGAACTTCAATTTTTGCAATTTTCTATCAGACTTTTTTAAAATGTATGAAAATCAATAAAGTGGAACTACTGTCAACGCGATTGTAAAATGTGTCAAACACTATTTGAGGCAAACGAAGAAATTCTCTTGGGCTTTTAATAAAACCGTCCATTAAAATTACGCCTCAGTGCACTAAAATGCCATCTCGTAAATAAATAAATAAATACTTCGTTTCGAAAAAATAGCGAATTCTACGTTATAAAACTATTTACGAAGTCTCGGCGGGCACGGGACTCGGGTTTTACAAGAAGCATTTGCGATAATGCTGCCAGAAAAGTATACGTTACCAAAATCCGAACGAACTTGTTACTCAAGCGAGTACAATGTCTGGCGCTGAGGAAGAGCTCGAACGGTGCACGTTCGCCGGTGGAAACCGCGAAGGTAAACCGGACTATCGAATAAGGAGGAATAAGGGGGTAAAAGGAGGAGGAGGAAGGACCCTGGATAAGAGTGGAAAAGGACTGAAACGGGAAGAAAAAGAAGAAGAAGGGATGAGCGAAGTATCTCGCGCACGGCTTGAAGATAAGACGAGCGTCTTTCACGGTTCGTCGCATCTCAACAAACTCACCGTGCGGCCGAGGCGAAACAGAGGGTCGAGGGTGGATATTTTCCTTAACATCTCCATCACTTTGCCAGGCTTTCTTTTCCTTTTATTCCGTTCTCCGCGGTGAAATAACACTGGCTGCCGGAATTGCGCGGAAAAAAGTGCTCATTTGCGGATCCCGTGCCCCGAGACCCGACCGGCCGCGATATTATCCGGCTTTGTATGAATATCGTTAAACTTTTCGCCTTGAAATGCAAAGACCGTGCCGTAAGCCGGAATCGCCGACCAAAGATCCCTTAATAAGACCCATCGCGTTCGCCGTGCCTCTCACGATTACGATTCGTCGTTACAATGCCAGCCATTAAATCAGTGGTTCTTATTCTGATCTTTGTACATACGTTTTCAGGACTCGTACAAGAAAATATCGAATATTTATTAGCTTTATCTCAATTGAAATGAGTGAATTAATTTAATTATTTGAAAACGTTATTCGGAGAAAATGGCTCGTGAATTCTATTGCTACCGAGAAGATTCGTGGATAAAAAATCTTTAGAACCATTGCATCGGATGCTGCGAAAAAATGAAAACGAATTTATAGCGAGTTTCCTGCTTTTCCACTTGTACGCTTTGCGATCGTGGCTTCTGTATCATTGTTGAACTATACGTATATTTACCTTTAGCATTTCATGGTAAATTTTCATATGAAAATAGAATCTCTGTATAGGATTCGAGTTTAGAAATCATCCCCATTCGGGCTTATGTTTCTTGAGCTCGAACAGCTCTACTATAATAATCGTAATACGTATCTCTGTATTATTTTATCGTTGAAAAGAGAATCATTAGGTACTATCGTGCAATCGATCGAAAAGGTTCCGGATTACGTCGTTCTTCGTTCTCCACTTTCTACTTTAATATTTTCGTCCAAATATTCTGCCTCCCATCCACATCTGACCGTTCCACAATTTCAACCGGATTCCACGATTCGCGAGAATCTTCGACGTATGTAAATTTCATTTTATCAGAACCCGTAGAAAGTTCTTGCATGCTTCAAAAGGGGATAATATAGTAATATATTTTTGAATCTATATAATTTTATTCATTAAAAGAGTCTCTAACGTTTATTTGGATCTTTTTAATCAAAAAGAAGTAAAATACTGCCACGAGTTTCTGATAGACAATAAATTCTACTACTATTAATCCAACACTTAATTTAAACATTTTTTAATTTACCTTGAACTTTTAATTACTTTGCAATTCAATCAAGCATTCCTCCAATGTCAACGTCAACATCATTTACCCCAAACGATATATTTTTATCGATACTTAGTATTACTATAATATGTTAGTAATATATTTCATTATCCGCCCAGAAGTGGTGGCTTCCCATTTTTCTTTTTACACCTTTCATTCGTGTCTTCCCCCCGTAAAATACAGCATGACCCACCGGGAGACCGTATATAGCCCCCGTTGAGAATTCTTGATTTAGGGCAACGCGAAATGAACATTCGACTCCGAAATGTGCGGTTGAAAAAAATGCGGTAAAGCATTCTGCTGGACGTAATGCCTCGTACGCAGACTACGATTTTAAACGAATATTCCGTGGAAAAGAAATTGTTAATATTCCACGATTTCGGCGCATTTATTTGATTTCGATGCTAGTAACAGCGAACGCGCGTAATTAAATATTCCCAGTGACGTTTTTGCGCGTCTAAATTGCTTATAAACAATTTTCTCTCTGGTTCGCAATTTCCGGTGCGCTGTATCGTGCGACGTTCCGCGCGAATTTCGACGATGCTTGTAACGACACGCGCAAAAAATAATAATTCCTGCATGGCGCGACTCTATTTTGCATTAATAGAAGAAACGGACGGACGGGCACGAATTTCCTCCGGTATCGGTCTTCTTTTTAAACAAATTTTATTCCGCGTTATGAAATGTTCGCGTCGGAAATTACGAAAACCGCAAAAACGGAATCTATGGTTCACCGATCGACGAGTCTAGAGCGCTCACGATTGCGAGAACTTCGTTGCTTGTGGCTCTCGCCATTAATAGGTGGAACGATCTTGATAAGCCTAATAACGATGCCGCATCCTTGACCAATCGCGTCTTTTGCGTTGTACGTTTAATTAAAAGGACGGCGTAATTTCGCGAAAGCACGCACGCGCGAGGTGCAATAATTCTTACAGGAATACGTAAAATTATAAAAACCGTTTTAAATAAATATCAAAAGAGAACGAAAGAATCAGAAATTCATTTTCCGTGGTTTGGTGTTTCTTAGAGGTCGTTGCGACGCTAATTTCGGAAAGACAAATGAACCGAAATCCCTTTAACTTTATACGATCGCGGAGGTTTAGCGAGAGGATCTTCTTCGATGTTCGTAACATCCTCCCTCGTTGCCCACGACTGTCGCAATTACTGGCGATTAAATTGGTTTAACCAATTACGAGCCTTACGACTAAGAATTTCGGGTATTTCGACCGGTACAACCGCTCAATGTCTTCTTAAAGGACTCAAGGCATTATTTTCTTTCGAGAAGAATAAACCTTTTCGCTTAATTACGTACTTTGACGTTCTCTATCTCGACGTATTCTACTAGTTTTGAATAAAACGCAAATGAAAAGAAACTATACATATCATTTGTACTGTGAACAAATATTTCGAGTATGGAACGATGAAAAATAAAATACGAAGATCGAACCGAATCCTGTACAGTTTATACAGAGACGAATTAAGCTTACAAAACGAGGAGAACGTTTACGTGCAGAATTTAATACAGACCTGCCTGAAACAACACTCGAAAAGACAAACAACGCAAGAAATATGGTACGCGAGTGACCGTACACACGTTATAGCAAGATATCGCGTTCATAATATCGTATACTGTACATAAGGTCCCCTAAATTAGTGTATCTTACGCATTACAGAGGCAGACGTTGCTGTAATTCATGCAGCTCTCCGCGCTCCGGCGCAGTCTCGGCTTATTAACATAATCCCTCTTTGATGTAAAGTAACAAAGTCGTCGCGGGTCACGAAGCGCATAAATACCGAGCAAAATAGACACCTCATGAATTGACTAATAAGCAAGGGATTCGTTTGGAGGCCACGTGATTGCAGTGCCAAAGTTAGAACCCATTGACTGCGAGTATACCTTTAATAAGGGGGGGTCGGGGAATTCGGTTTCGCAACGGGTAAAGCTACGGACACGTAGCATTCATCGTGTTCGAGGAACGTAGTTGCAGAGGACAGGCGCACGGGTGTTCTGACATGGACGCATATCCAACGAATTATCGCGTTTCGTTGCACGGGGTTTGAGCGACGACGTGTTTTCATCGTTTCGAATCGCTGGAACGGGTCTGGTTCGTGCAATGAACGCGAATAACAAGAAAGAGAATCGGACTGACGGATAGACCAAAGCGGAAATAATGATGCAAAGGCAACCCCTCTGTTCGCCGCTCCCACGAGCCGTTCTAATGAAAACGACGAGCTCGTCGGAAGCGCAATTACAGTAAAGGACGCCTTGAGAACCGACGAGATTATGAACGGAGCGTGAGAGTAGACGAAAGCGTGTCGATGGCGTCGAGAATTAACCCGGTTAGCAAACACGTGTTCTGGTTTAAGGGAATCTCGATCTTGAGGACCAACTCTGCGGTTGAATGAGGCGCTTCCGGGACGAGGAGAATTAGCTCGATGAATTCGCGCGACACGCGTGTGCATTCCTACTCTAAACAAGCGAGTCACTTATTACTGTGTACTTTTCACCGTATACGACGGAATCTGTAGTATTTCGTTTTGCAACCAGTCTCCGTGTTTATCGAGTAATCAGGGACGTTCGTAATTATTTTCTGAACGTGTCTCGGTAAAGTATGTCGAATCGATTGCTAGTGGAACTTCCGAAGGAACAAATAAGCCATTCTTAATACTTACTCAGATTCTTTTATAGTCTCACAGAAACTTTAAATAAGGTTGTCTAATAAGTGTAAGTAAACGAGCTTAAACTGTTTACATCGCAAGAGATTGCATTCCTGATTCGACAGTTGTACGAAACACAGACTTTTACTCCGTAAATATAAAGTTAAAGCGTTAATTTGGAAACAAACTAACTGCGGCTTGTAGGCTGAATATCTCGTCTGTAGGAGTTGCCTGAGCTTTTTAGAATTTCTGGAGTTGGGAACAGGGCAATATGACCGCGCTAGGTTTAAAATATTGCGTTTCAGCGGGTGAATCAGCCGGAGTGAAAATTTTAGATTAAAGTAGAAATTTAATCAAAAAAATATTTGGGGAAAATAATTTTAATTTCTGGTGCAAGAAATAGAGGTAGTCTCGATGGCCTCTTTGCTTTATTCTAATTATAAAAAAAATATTAGTGTGTTTGTCATATGAAAGTGAATTTCTTTGTAAATATAAATTTTGTATGCATTTGATTCGTTGCAAATTGCCAAAAGAAAAAATTTTAAATACAAATATTTCGAAAATATCTGTCACGTTAAATTTCTAATGGAAGTCGTTGAAATATTACTAAAAGTGAATGGGAGCTCTAGAAACGAAACAATTTCAACCTGATGGAACGGACGTGAGCAAATATTCTAGCCTTCCGACAAAGGATATTATAGTCGGAACAAAATCAAGTAGCCGCTCAAAGTCACTGAGTGAGTTTCTATCTCCGAGATTACCTACCCTATCTGCTTTATCACTCATGTGCTTGCAAACACAAACAAGCAAACAATGTATCTCTCAAAGAGAAAGGCAAGTTGGCATACTACAAGTTCTACTTCTCGTGATTCAGTGCAGGCGAAGTGGCCTTGAGCGACAAACGAATTTTCTTCGTGCTATACTCGCTACGATCAATGGCAGATACAAGGAGGAAGATACACATCGATTAAAAAATCTATTATCTGAATTTTAATCGTTTAAAACAACCATCGAAACTCGGTTTATCCTATTTCTATTTATCGTTTGTAAGGGTTGAAATCTCGAGCTTCTTTATAATAGATATATGTGTTGGAAAGTTTATTCATTTTAATTCCCCGGATATACAATTTCTACGCGTTGAAAGAGAATTGAAAAAGCAAAGGGTTAAAGCCGCCAACGTCCACGGGCACACCGCAAATTGTGTGTGCAGCAACAGGTATTTGAGTGTTATTTGTACGCAAGAGTCTGCGAGTGACGTTATTCTCGTGTCTGAGCGATTCGGTTTTCTTTGATGACGCAAATCTTCCTGGTCGCTGTCAACGCCGGTTATTGTCAAAAAACGTCACGGATAGGCAACCGACGGAAGCGTTTTATACGCGTACAATAAAAATCCGAGCGGAAACTATTATTTTCGATGCTCTGCCCTCGTGGAAAAACGCGACGCGGAGCGAAAAAATTGTTGGACCGCGGCGCGTGCTTTGTACGGAAAATCGTATCGTGGAAGAAAACGGTCCCTTTGAATCTAAAATGGAGTAGTAACTGGAGAACGTACGTGACACTCCGCACAATATGTATCGAATCGTCTCATTTCCCTCCGGAGAATATGGGGGTGGGCAAACGCGATATTCACGACACGATTTCCTTCATAGTTCCGATCTCCGGGGAGTTGGTCGCATTAAAGTTACATAATTTGCTGGCGTTGTTTTTCAAGATTCACTCTCGAGTCAAGAACGAAAACTCCGTATCCGTGAGAATGTCGTCGGACCCGGGGGATGGGGAACCCGCCATGGGAATCCAGCGGTGAGTTTTTAAAAGTTATAATGCACTTTTAACCACGGAATAGTGACGATGACGCGACAATTTACATTCAAAATAATAACTTAATGTAAAGGTACTGATACGGAATCTTAAAAATCTCCTATCGATAATTTACACGATCCTAAGTAAAACTATAGACGCATCTGAAATGACATTTTTGAACGTTGAACAAAATATGTTCGTTGTAACAGAAATGTCTGCAGATACAGGAATTGCGACTTTCATTTCGTATTTTCAATTTTACATCCATTAACTGCGAAATACAGGGTGTTCGGCCATCCCTGGGAAAAATTTTAATAAGAGATTCTAGAGGTCAAAATAAGACGAAAATAAAGAATACCAATTTGTTGATTGAGGTTTCGTTAAAAAGTTATTAACGTTTACCAGAATAACTGGTAAAGTTTATTGAAAATCTTTATGGAGTACGGAGTTTAATAACAAGCAGGAATCCGTGACGCATAGTTTTATACCCTCTAATTTTCTCCGGCGAAAATAAAGTTAGTCGCATTTTACGCGTTGCATCCAGTTTCAATTGATGTTCCAACTGAATTGAAGCTACCAGATAGAAGGAAGGAGATCCTCCTCGTGAAATTTTAGTGACTCTATAAAAGCAAATGTTTCCTCGCAAATCCGTATGCTCGCATCCTCCTTCGATCCCCCAAGAACCCGAGTTATCAAAGAAGTAACACGTTTTCATTTTACCTGCCGTAATATTTCTCTTAACGACAATGTGATAGAATCAAAGCGTTCTGATCATCCAGTTTATTTCGGAATTCACTTCACCATATCACTTCACAAATTTTCTCCGAGCTGCGAGTCGAATTCCATTTGTAGGAATCCTCGTATTTTCTTATCGACTGTACTATAAAAATTCTATTAGGCGACACACCGCAGTCTATTATCCTTATAACTATTTATTTGCATTACTATGTTACGCGTAAATTTTTGCTAAATTCTTGTTTTAGATAACAGGATGAGTTAAGTGCACGCTTTTTATTTCAGAGAATTTTATTCTTCATTCTCGATTTACTTGTTCGCGTAGAATTATTTTTCTGTGTGTATGTAAATCGAACCTGTATCGATCGGAGGAAAGTTGAAACTTTATCCTGGTCTGACGATCACAGATTTCAGGGGACAAAAATAGCCAAAGGAATTCTGCGTGTGGACAGCTTCGAATAGAAACAGATAAAGTTGATCCAAGCCGACGAAGCTTCGCGCGGAGGATCAGAAATCGGCTTAAGCCTCGATGCTCTCCTGTGCTTCGATGAAGAGTGCAAAGCGTAGTATGTACTGCACCAGAGAGAAAAGCTAAGGATCCTAAAAGGATTCGAGCATCTTCGAGAATTTCGATACATTTTCGTGTGTGTCTCGAAGCCTCGAGCGGACGCGAAAATACTCTTCGCGCGTCGTTGCTTAAAATAGTATTAATAACGAAGCGGTGTTTCACCGATCAAAATATAATTTTTCCAAATATTCAATCTCTAAACCCATTATAATTCTACACGAATATAAAGTTTTTTAAACATATGGAAGTCGTTTGAATTTGAAACATTTTTTAAAAAGGTCTTCGAGCGAATTCAACTTGAGAATGCGAACGTTCAATCTTTAAAATAATCCTAGTCACCTTTTCTTAGAGTTGCAATAATCAAGACTAACAACGTTTCGACCAAGTGTTCTCCAACAATATATAAAAAATTTTGAAAGATTCTCTCTCTTCATCTTTGTTATACATTTTTTATTTACATCGGAAACTAACCAGAATTGATACCAAATTTTGTCCGGATTTTTACGAAAAGATATAAATCGCTCAAACGGTTGATATATTTTTCTCAGGAAACAAACAATAAGAATAGAAGTGAATATTAAAAAATTCATTGCACGTATACTATTAGAAAATTGTATGTTAGTAATTCTGAACGAAATTTTAAAAGTGGTCGTTTGATTGGTCGCGGTAGGTTTAGCGTTAAAGAATATCCTGAGTGGAGTATTAATTTTCGATCAGGGAATAATCATCGGTTTCGAATCAAACACGTTCCCTTGGGATCGTTTTCCGGCGGCAGAAATTTTACGAAGCAGCAACCGCGTTAGACGATTTTGGGACGTGACCCGATTCCGGCCTGTAGTCTCGGGATGCAATCATCGTTTGATGCCCGGGGGATGACCGAAGCAGGGTAGCGAAGAAGGAGAAGGATTATGGAGGGAATGGACGAAGGATCGTGGTCGACAATGAGATTTAGTTGGAATTGGGAGTGCAGAGCAACAATCACGGACGATTGAATCGGCCTCGCGAGAGGTATCGATTGGTAGGACCGAACCGGTGATACAATCTTGTTTCAAGCCGCGCAGGCCAGAGAAAGAAGGACTTAACAACTTGTAATTCGTTGTAATTGGTTCTTTCGCTTAGGTTGTCCGGAGTTCTTTGCGAGGCCGAGAATTTAAGGACAGGCTACCTAAGAAATTGCCCGACGACGCGATTGTTGTCGAGAGTTTAAATTTCACGGAAGTGCCCTCGAACAATCAAGATTACGGGATATTAAGTTCGCAAGTTTTACAACAGAGATTATACGGGGATAAAAATTAATTTACAAACAACCGTTTGTTAATTTAAGTTTTCGTTTCTTAAACGAGTAGGTACAGTTTTTCCTACGAAAACGCTTACGAAGTTTTAATTATTATAGGTCTTTAAAAGGTCTTGCCCGGTGTATTAGGTTAATATTATTTTCCCCTAAGGATGATTGTGTATTATATCGAGTTACTAACTTTTTTGATTTTAATGAATTATCACTTGGAGAATAAGAAAATTTAAGTTGCAAGTTGGGGAACTTGAAAGCTTCTGATGTCACGATGTTTGTATTTTCTTTATCTACACATTTAATACATATCGGAATGCACTATCTTCATCTACAGCCAAGTCTCGTACACTACGCATAATCCAGCACTAACACGAGTCGTAATCTCATATCGCAGTTCCTTTACACGCCGGAAGACATATCTATACACGCATTCTCTTGAATTTACTACATCGGATTTGCATACGTCAAGCTCGGATCAACCCTCCTCGCCCTATGCAAATTTAAATTTTATCGCCACTCTATTACCCTTAGCCAAAACGTAAGCTCCGCCGCGTGTGTAATAAAAGAGCACGTCAGATTTCTTCAGATTTTATTTACTCCTTGTTGATTTTTCATGGAATCCTTCGACTGAACGAAAACTTAATTGGGAAAACAAATTAAAAAATACAACACCAGAGCCTATCCTACAAGTCGAAGATAACTTCATTAATAATAAGTCATTAAAGAATAAAAGATTTTACATCTATTAACCACAAATAATTTTTCAAACTAAACGTAAGTTAATAATTTAATATGAAAATAGGCAATTTTACTCCAGCGGTAGATGCGACATCACACCCCTCTATAAAGAGAATTATTCTACGAAATAATAACTGCGCTGTAATAACAAGAAAAAGTTTAATTAAAATTACGTTAGTCGTGAAGATTAATATTTTCCGGTCTGTTTTGGGTTTTGTCTGTGTTGTCTGTCCTGTTTAAACAAAGAATGAGACTGGACGATTCACAGATGTTCAGCAGCGAAGATAAGGAAACGGGAGAATTGGCGAATCGAGGTAAAGAGACAAGGAAAATGAAGCAGAAAGAACTTTTTCGTCGGTGTTACGCTGGGAAATACGCGTCTATGTGTTCCAAGTTTACGAACTTAGAGCAGAGTTTTACTTATGTATTAGTTCATCACAGAAACGACTATTGCCGAGACACATCCACCTGCGCCCCTCTTGTATCCACCGTCCCTCGTTTTACTTTTCCTCCGTTCCCTTGTTTCAAGTATTTATAAAAAAACATTACAACGTTGAATCCCAAAGTAGAATACGAACCATTGAGAAAACTTCTCCAAAATGGAACGAATTAAATTAAAATCGAAGCTCGATTCTTTCGATCCAATAGAGAACTCTGTTACATCATATATAATAAATAATTTGTCTACGTTGTTTAGCAAACGGTAGATCTCATTTTAAGGACGACTCTTTATATTTTTAAAACAAAATCTATAGTAAGAAAAATTGTTAAAATTTCATAATTCCACATCGTTTCGTTTATAAAACCACCCTCGGCGATCGTGCTACGGCACACCCTGTGCATTTAGAATTCCTAAAAATAGTTTAATAATGATTATTGCCGTTCGCGTCGCGTGACTGGCTACATTTATACGCATGAAAGAAAGCTGGAAAGCGACGATCGCAAAAAATTCGACGAACGTAAAAGCAACGGAAGAAAAGCTCGCTGCGGAGAGTAAGATAGATTTGATTGCGTGCGATGCGTTAATGCTTCAAAGTCAGGTCACGATGCTTTGGTAGATCGTACGTGCCATTTTGTACACGTGGCTGTACAACCGCGCGATTTACTCGCCGGACGTCCGTGAAAACTGCGAGGGTAACGGACTTAAGACTCTTAAAGGGTCATCGTTAAATATTTAATGAAGCCACGCGCGGGATTATTCCATTTTTAACGCGACACGCTCGCGCGGGAGTCGTAGTCGTGACGAGGAACACGCTTCCACGTGGATTTGCAAGGTTCCGGCGAAAGAAAAAAAAAAGAAAAAAGAAAATTCCAGAACGTCCGCGCAACAACGCAGAAATAATAGCTGAGAGGCAACCGTCCACTGCTACGATCTCGGAACAGAGCGTATCCCCCGCTGTCAAGTTTCTGATTTAATAATACATCGGTCCTGTACAGATTCTGCATCGTCGTTTTTTATTCCGTAATGTTCTTTCCGTGTAGCGACACATTTTTCGTTTTACCGCGGACTGCCGCCCGGTGTCTTCCGGACTTTTTACGCCACCGTCGTAGACCTTTTAACATACACGGTTTTACGCGTTCTGACTTGACGATTAGAACTTTCGCCTTTATTTCCCCGCCGCTGTTTCCCCGCGTGCATGGAAAATAACACGCCGCGCTGTTACGGCTAAGTAAACATCGCGAACGTATTAGGTCGGCTATTAAGTTCGTCCGGAGCTTTCAACGGAACGTCAACTTACGCAAACGATACAGGAAGTTTCGTAACGTTTTGACAAAAAAGCACTACGTCAAAAATAAACAAAAGTATTTGCAGGACACCTACAGTTTCTGTCATATTCGTGCGCTGTAATGGTGATTCACTATAAATGAAACGAAGCTGGTATAAGTCGAGCTTTCCATACATTGAGATATTTAAGCTTATTAGTACTTTGCATTAATATTTTCAAAAAATTACTTCGTAGATAGAAGTAATATTGTGTAACCAAAAACATTTGGTAAGAATAAATAGAAAGAATTCATGAAAAACAAATTTCTTTTCATTTATAGTGAATTGTAGAGTACGAATACGAGTGGGAGTAACTGTATATAAATAAATTTATAAAGTTGACGAAATGTTTGAAAAAGAAACAAAGATATATAAATTTTTTTCAAATCGAAAGACTAAATACGTATTCCCTTCTTTTTTAAGGAAATTTCATCCTTCGTCGAAGCTATAATTTTCCTTTCTTGTATAAAGGTGTACGTTGCTCGAGCTAAAATCCTTAAATACGTTATTAAGGTTCACGATCGAAGTTATACAACAAAAGGAACGCCGCGCAAAGAGAAGGGGTGAGTAGAAAATGCTGTTAGCCGGTGTTCCCTGTACGAGGAAACGTAATTTCAGCTATTAACCAGCTACAAGGTTGTTCCTCTCAACTATCTAACCAACCACAGGTATCCTAGTGTAAAGACAGAAAGAGATTCAACCACGGACTTTTACACGGTTCGTTATGATTTCAGCCGGGGTTTCGCGTATTTTCTTAGAGGTTCGCGTCGGTTTCATTTCATGTTTCCGCCGCATAAAGTACGGAATTCAGGGGAATGAAAAAATGTACCTTCTCGTCAATAAACAAACATTTCAATTTCACCGCGCTAATTCTAATTACTTTCGTTCCTTGGAACTGTCTCCCGTAAAACCTAATGGCGATTAAGACTCTTTTCAAGACGTAAAAATTTATAAATAAAAGTTGTGATATCTCAACCAAACGAGCTTAAATGCGAATGGTTGTCAACGCGTTAACCACCGATTCCCGCAAGAAACGAACATATTAGAGGGAACGTTAATCGAGAGAAAGCACGGGTGCAAGGTACAAAATGGGTTTCGATCCTTCTAGCGTGGTCCATTTATTCGTAAGACGGTCACGTTTTACTTCGTCTAGCTCCCAGCCGCGTTATCTCGATCCACGGTAAATCAACTAAGCGTTTCCGCGTGTACATGTTTCCGTTGTTTATGACCACACTCTCCGCTGTGTTTTTCATCCCTTCGGTCCCTCTACCGTTTTTTCGAGCGGAGTATCGTTCGTTTTCTCCCCCTCTCTGTTGGTGTAAGCGCCGGTCGGTGGAACCGCGAAACCGGCGATGGTTGAAAACGCGTGCTTACACGGTTTGGCGGCGGCTAGTAAATGGTCCGCGTACTCGTAAAATGCGGCGATCGCAAGACCGCAATAAAGACTTCCAGTTGGTCGTGTGCTTGAGATACTAGCGCGAAGGTGTAGGGGATAAGAGGGTGGGTAGAAACTGAAGGATCCAGGGAGAAGTGCACCCTGTGGACCGGTGCCAGCGGCCGGTAGCTACTCGTGTTCATTGCATCGAACCTCCAGTCGTACGTAAAGGGATCGGTATTTATGGTACTGCCACATTGATTCGTGTAAAGCCGACGGTACTTGACCTCTTCAGCGTAAAGTAGTAGCCAGTCGAAACCACGAATGAATTCGGTTTACTCCGCTACCTGTGGATACGGTGTACGTGTCAAGCCTTCGTGGATAGAGACATTAGCAAGGGCTACTTTATGTACAGCCCATCGAGTTGCACTGAAAATTTCATCTGGAACGTGAATTTGCGGTCGACCGAACCTGCGAATGCATCCGCCCAGATATATCGTCGATACGTGGCGGACCGCATCCCCTTCGTTTCTCGATGTTTTTATTTTTTCAAACGGTTCGAGTACCTATCATGGTCGAGAAACGAAGACGATTCGGTAATATAATCGTTCTCTCCTGGTTTTCGAAGTGTCATATCGTAAATGATTTTTAAAAAATCTCCTCGAAACTCGACTCGGAGTCAATTTTCACAAACTAATGAATCGAGTACTTGCGAGAGAGGTATAGGTCGGGCGTAGCCCTTTACCTGCGAATACGGGAAATTCAAATTCTCTTGGAACTCTAATAAAATAAATCTGGAATCCGGAGGTTGAAATATTCTATTTCACGTGCCCTCAAGATTATGTCGGTGTTGTTTGGAGCACGTTGTTCCATCGTTGCACCGGGTGCAGGATGCGGAAAGTTGTTACACCAAGGATTAATAAACCGTCTACGCGCCGTAGGATTACAAGCGTAAATTCTAAAATATGAATTCGTTAACCTTACGAAGTTCCCGGTTGCATTGGAACAATTTGCACGATTCAATTACGTTAAACTGGTTCGATACGGTTTTCCATGCACGGTGCGTTCCTAACTCCCGGAACTCCCGCGTACGTGTCATAATAAATTCCAGTAATTCGTGCGGCACTCGCAATGAATTTCGTGTGTGTTATTTCCGTGGTCGTGTGCCCGGAAAAATATGGGATGGTCAAGATAACGAACCAACTAAATATAGCGATGGTAAAAAAGATTCGCGAACTATAGCCTTACGTCAATAACCGGTTGCTCACGATATCTGAGCAAAACGCACAAACATTTATAAAAAAAATAACTAACAGTAGCTTTCCAGTGGTAATGATTTTACGTAGATACTCTTCTAAGGTTTATATAGAAACAAATTGTTAATAACGACAATTCTAGAGGGTAAATTGCCAAAGTTACGAGACCGAAATGGCTTCCATACTTCTGATCTATTCCCGGACACAGCGATTATTAAATGGCCGTGAACATTTCGGCTAAGGTCGCGGGGGTTAAACGGAACGACGACTTGAGGTGGAGCGAGAACAGCGAGCAATGCTGCGGTCTTTTGTGGAAAAGCGAATGCAGCGCAGGAATGGTTACTAGCTTTAGCAGCTGTCGACCAAAATCATGATACCTTAATAATTGGGAGTAAGAAGGTGTCGGCTGCCAGCGATGTAACTTTCTCCGTAATTAGCCAGTGCTTGTGAACCGCAAATGGTAACGGAGACAATTCAACTTAACCCTGTGCTCTAATTAATAGCGATACCTAGTCATGGTTAGGTCCTATTTAGGCAAGACCTTCGGGCAAGATCAAATTGTCTCCAACGAAGCGGAAGTGTGCGTGCACTTGCAGATTTCTCGGCTGTGTTGGTTGCCACGGAGATCGCGGAGCACGGCTCAACTTAAATCAAGTTATAATCGCGTCATATATTCGGCTGAGTAGATATAATTTACATCCTCCTACCAAGCTCTCTCATCCAGATTTCCCTGCCAGCCAGCTATCGCAGATTGATCTGTTCCTATCTTATTTGACACCTGTGATTGTTCGTTTTCACTCTAATCTGTTTTACGACATTCTTATATCCCTCGGAACTTTAAAAGATTTGGATAGTATATTTGGAAAATAGTCCTTCTTTAACGATCGGTTCGCAATAACGTTTGATTTGTGTCGCTCAATTTGTATTCTCAGTGGGTTCATCCCAAACTGTTGACGCGTCGAAGGTTATCGTATCGAATCATTTTCCAGTTTTCGGTTCGTTGGAAACGATGCGATCGACGCGTCCTTATCCGTCTCGTCAACGTCTGTAGAAGCCCCCTTATACACGACCCCGACATCCGCTTCTCATCGAAACGACACTGAATACACGCTTTCCTCTCTTCCTTCGGCGCCGACTTTTGTACGCGAGGCATATAAATCTTGAAAATGTGCTTAGCCGGATGAAACTTTCGAATTGATGCCCAGACAGGCTGATTGCGCGCGAAATATACTGTCACTTCCGTAGGTGTCGGATTTATTAAATCAAAGTCACGGTATCCACCGAACCTACGATAGCTTTTCAAAGGAATCGCAATTTTGAAAAATGCTATCAAAATAAATATTTCACGGTATTCGACAAGAACGACAGTGACAAAACGGACCCTTCGATCTCGAATAGTCGATAGAATACAAATTTATTAAATACAAATACGTGTGTTATATGCGATAGAGAATAGTTTCTACATTAAACCGAAATTGCTGCGAAACTTGATTAGAAATAATGAATTGCCGAAACACACTATACGATTAAACGCTGATGAATTAGATTTCGCAGCATTACAGAGGCAATTATTCGAATCTGCCCCAAAGTATGGAAATTCGTAAGTGAAGATCTAACGCTGGGAACGCTATTTGTTAACATCGAAGCGTATAACGGAGGGGAAGAAACTGTGCAGCAGCAAAATTTGCGGCAGCCGCTCGACCGGTAGCAATAATTTCCAGAATTATAGCAATTTGCGCACAAACGGCCAGTGAATCTCATAATGCTTAAATATAATTTATTACGTATCACGTTGAACACAGATGCGTAATACTGCGGTTTTAACAAGTTTCGCGGTTATCCACAGACCAGATAATTTACCCATGGATAATCGGGAGTTTACTGCTTTTGCGGGTGAAACCACCACACACATACACACCCACGCACTCTCTTTCTGTCTGTACCGTTACGAGAATGCATACGCAAGGGCTAAGTTTGTATGCACGTACGCTGCAGAGGGTTAAAACGGGGGCGGGCGTTTGACGCGATCGACCCAAAAACTTTTACCGGGGAAAATTTACGTCTTTTAGTCCGTGTCGCGCTAGGATCCGAGTGCCTATTCGTGTTTAACGCTGACGCGCCACGGAATCCATTAAAACGCAAAAAGGCACGATTAAGCGGCTTCTGGTACAACATAATTCAATCGTTCTTTACCTACGAAGCCCCGGATGCTTGTAAAAACGCAATTTACCTCGCGAAGCAGCCATAAACTCCCTTGTAAATGGACTACGCGTTAACGATTTCTCGTAAAGAAGCGCCAACAACCGTTTATATTCGCATCCGTTACGCGCGCGTCTGCATTGTTACGAGTAAGTTAGTCGCGAGTCAGGGACAAAAACATTACTGGTAGAAAATGACGATATTTCCTGTCAGGTAGTCGACTTCTTAATTGCTGTTCTATTCAAGCATACGGCCCATTGAATTCAACCTCAAGTTAAGGTACTCTATTTTTCTACGATAAGAGGCTCTAACCTAACGATAGATTTTAGTTACAGGAAGGAAAAATATTATTTATTAACATTTGATATTGAATTTTGTTGATATAATAGTATTAATCTATATTCTAATTGAAACAAAAACTGTATTGTCCAAAATGAATACGTGTAGTTTCATCAAACAGTGCCACTTATTCTAGAAAAGATAGAATATGTTAGTTTGAGGTTGAATTTAAGGTACTATCGAAAAAATACTCTCGCTGAAACCTTTTACTGTACACCCTTTACACACAAACTATCAAAATTATTTTCACAAAAATTAATTTAATCCCTTATTTCCTAGCGTCTAGACATCGAAAGGTCCCAACTAGATCCGAGTACGCAAATTTCCATAATTTTCATCGGTTGTTCCGAACGTGTTGTTCCTCGCGCTATCGTAACAAAGATAACAAGAGGAACTCCCGAGGTACTTACAAACGAAAACAGAACTGGTGACACGTGGAGAACAACGACGGGTCGTCGTCCAGTTCAACGGGAAAGTTCTTACGCGTCGTACCCGTGTGATCCTTCTCGAGTGGTTGTAAAGCTTGCACCTCGTTTACGTTTACGTTTCCCGGATCTAGTTTCGGCGCTGGTGAAGTATGTCGGTTCTCGCGTATTGGTGCACATTGGATAGAAGGAAAGCCAGAGGAGGGGGCGTGGAAGGGTTGGTACCCTAAAGTACACGCTGGATTTCCTCCCAGCGAACCCTAAACTCGAGAAACCCTCCGCGAGCTTTCTATCTCCGTCTCTGTCGGTCGAGTTACCCAGGAAGTTCATGAATTTCGGACGCATTCGTGCCCGAGCTCCAGCTCCTCTGGTTCGGGTTAACCCATAGGCCGACGGGAACGGACTACATGGACATCAGCACGTTGGGCGTGTTTGCGGTAAAGGATACACGTAATTACGCGACGGTGGTGTGTCGGAGCCGGCAATGAATCTTTTTCCACGGCGAAGGTTTTCGCTAATTCGTTTGAGCGAGCAGAACGACTGCTAAGGACCGAAGAACGATGGCCGTAATTTGTCGGAGAATTCCAGTCGCGTCGATATTATTCTTTTAAACCGTGACTCCCTGTTGCTTCCGCTTATTACGTTTCCATAAATAAACCTTACAAACGCTTCCTCTGTGTTTCGCGCGTTAGTGAAGCGTCTACTGAACATTTGCGAACGAACGTTTCGTAATTGGTGACGCAACACGAAATGCGCTTCTACGCGAGTCTAGTAACTAAGCCGTATGCGTAAACAATTATATTAATACGTTGCATCTTGTGTCTGTATGTCTCAGTTTAGTGTTGAATGTAAACACTGATTTTGATGGTATTTGAACATTATTAAATGTCTGAGAAAGAATCTCTAACTTAGCTATCGGAATATGTACAACGATGAAAAATCGAGGATTTATTAGAATTTTAATCCATGCCTATTTTATCGAAGTGCAATCAATTTTATAATAATCCACGATAAATACATCAGGAGAAATTTTTATATATAAGAGAAATAACATTCTTCCTAAACTAGTTAAAAATTATAATCACCTGACTGCCAAGGAACCATCGAGAAGTAGGTGGCAGCCATTTTCATGCAACCTTTGGGTAAAACTTTGAAGATTAGTTTCAACCCTCAAACTTATGGGCATGCAACTTTTTCATCAAAATCGGAGTTTAAGAATTTATGAAGGTTCTTTGTGAATTTGCTCTGTACGAATCGAACCGTAAAATAGCATTTTTGGTTTTTAAAATATACGTATTAACGATCAATCTATTAATCCAAAAGCTATTGAAAACATGCTGAGTTCGATTTAGTTGATTGAAGATATTTGAATAGACATCAATTTACTAACTAATGATTTTTCAATGAAATATATTGTATTATTAATTACAAACTATCCATGAGTTTCTTGTCTGGTTATAATATAAATTATACAACACCTCATGCTTGTTGAAAAATCACGGACTTAGTAAGTACTATTATTCACGTTTAAATTCCAGTCGGGGAACAAATCCGGAAATATTTAAAAAAGTAATGCTCCTCTTACCGGAACGCCGGTATGAAAGTTAAATGTCATAATTTAATTTTCGTTCGTACATGTTTCCGGGGGTGGGGCCAAGCTACAGCCATATGCTGGAAGAAATATGCGATGATGGATGTAAAAGTCAAGAGATACAAAGCGAAATTCCCGCTACTGTCCAGGGAAACAAATGCGTACGAGAAAATGGACGTAATAATATGTACTTGTATTCCAAATGAGAATTACGCTTCCATTAAGGATACAAATGATAACGTTGCAGTTTGTCTTCGTTGTTTGTTTTTCGTATTTACTTTGTAATATTTTTTACGGCAATTCATTATTCCATCGTGCTATATTAATTACGAATTACAATTTGGATCGTGATGAAAATTAAATACACGTACACGTATCGTATAATATCACTAAATCCAATTACTAAATTATTTACTATTAAATAATTGACCGATGCCGACGGATCTGTTAGTGTTATTAAATCTTGTCAACGACCACAACCACACGTTTATTGGAAGTACGGTTTATCGTTATTTAGTTGGTGTACTACCGTTTTGATGTGACGAGATAGTATCCTGTTGTCTCGTATAAGCTACTAATATGAGTAATACGTACCGAGTAAAGCAAATTCCTAGTAAGCAAATTCATATTTTCTATCATAAAATATTTATCACTCGAGAATTGTAAGAGATAGAAAGAAGTTTTCAAATAAAAGTATCAATTATTCGAGCACTTCGAATGAAGTTATAAATAAAAATAGTAATAATAGGCGAGTTCGAATAATTACGAAACAGAACAATCTATTCTTTAAAGTACGAACATAACACAAATTAAATATAGCGCCAGTATTAAAAATACAACATATTATTTATAGAAAGTTGCACCTTTCAGCCACTTTGAACAACGGAATTTGATCACAGGTACCGTTCGAAATCGCGAGCAAAGAACGAATAAATATTTTTGATATTCCAGGAATATAACAAAGTAAAGTAGTATATCTACGTTCTTCCCTTTCGTCGGTCTATCGGGTACTTTGCTAGCTTCAATTCGCAAACTAACGTCGTTGTGTCAGCCTTTATACGTCGAAGCATCGGCGATCGCTGGCGAGCACACAGAGCAGTTCGATTGGTTGCCTCCGCGCGTTTGGTTATACTTTCAAAAGTCTCGCCACCCCCAATCTCTCGTGCATTTCGAGAATTTGCAATTCTCCTCGACGCGCGCGAGATCCGACGGCGTTACCTCTGCATACCTGCGCGAATCTATAGCTGGCACGCCACCCCTGTATTTCTTTCATCCCCGAAACGGGGATTACGAAATATGAAATTCGCGGGAGGCTAGATAACGCCGGAGAGACAGAATTTTTCTACGGAAATTCAAATTCATTGTAGCTTACAAGCACCGAGTTGGAAAATTTAATACTCCACGCGTCGATAAAATATTCGTCCTTGTAATTAACCCTTAACCTTGAATTGCTTCGAAAGTACATCATTGCATCGGTTTTTGTAGTTTCGTAATTGGCTTTATGACATATTCTTGTATCATATCGTGTAACGTGTAACGATAAACAACACCGGTTGTTTATTATAATTTGAACTATATCCAAACCGTGATATAATAGTTTCAATAATATTAAGAATCGTTTATAGTTTTCTCAAAATATATAATATCGAAGCCGTATTAAAAAGGGCAATAAATAAAGTGTGCCCCTCTACGAAAGAAAAGTAAACGACCTTAGCGCTTATAACGGGAAAAATGGCGCCACGTAGCGCCTTTTGAACTTAATCCTGCGTGAAACGTTTTCTTTCATCTTCAAAGCAAAACAAGTTACCCAGGCGACTTGTTTTTAGCGCGGCATCCTGTACTTTTCGACGAGCAACGATAAATACCACAAGGTTCGACGAGCAACGATAAACACCGCAAGGTTCAACGAGTAAATTTCATAATTCTCTCGCAGCGGTGAACAACTACCCTCGTCTCGCTTGCATGACTCTCGGACAACAAACACACAGAGGATTTTCCCAAGTGGCGAAAAACCGAGGCAAAACGTACTTTGCTCGCGCACACACGTGTTTCCACAGTCTGTGGGTAAATGGTTGTTTCCTTTCACTGACGAGCAGTGCTCGCGGGGAAGGCTGTCCTCGAGCCAAGGATTTTGTTGCGACGCAGGATGACGATCTGTCCGGTTTAACGGATCGTTTGCGCTCGCTCTTCTTCGTGCAACTTAATGCGCAAAGATTTGTGTGTATAATGGTTGATTTTGCAATGAGTTTTTACAAGAGGTTTTTTGGTAACACTATTTAAACTTTAATACACAATAATATCTGTACAAGTGGTTTGATGAAGTAGTAAGTGAACCTTTGATGTGTTTTCTTTGACCTCTGGTTGAGTTCTGATATGCTCGACCGTGTTTGCTAGGTTGTCGAGGAGGTTAAAGTTCTGATTGGCTGATGTCATTTTGGGGAAAGGTAAACTCTATGATTTTGAATTGGTCGGTTATATTGTGAGGGTGGATCTAAAATGGTCTTGAGGTGGAGCTTGGATGTTTAAACATTTTTGGGAAATGTTGTTCAGTTAGGGCTAGCAGGTAATGGTTTTATTGCGGTGATTTGCACGTGATGTGCAGCTGTAGGTAAGGTCAAGTTTTATGAAACGTTCTGGTCGCGAAGAGTGGTAATTGTCGAGCCTAAAAATATTCGGCTGCTCCGACCCTTCTGCCGCTACTTGTGTTGGGGCTCAACATGCCGCCCCCCTTGAACTATTTAGTTCAATAATAAGATAGGTGATCGACGAGATGCAAATGATGTGTGATATGTGTTTGTCGTGTTTGTTGTGTGTTTTGAGCGTCTTATTATACTGATAACCTTATATCTAAATTTTTAATGTTATAATTTCTAAGCTTCTAATGTCTCCGGTTAATCTATCGGCAATGGGGCGATGCCTTTTACGCTACGCTTGTACTCTCCATGAGTAGTTTTTACTGTAACTACGCGAATGATCCCATCTTCTCCTGGATGTATGGCTATGATACGTCCCATGGGCCAGTGGAGGGGAGGTGTATTGTCGTCCTTTAGCATCACCAACATGCCTTCCTTGACGATGCTCGTGGTTGCATGGTGCCATTTTTTTCGAACGGTGAGTTCATTGAGGTACTCCTTGTACCATCGTTTCCAAAAATGTTGTCGAATTTGTTGTACCTGTTGCCAGGACGATAATCGTCCTGCCTTCAGACTGGTAAGGTCGCACACCGGGGTGCTTGTTATTGAGTCACCAATTAGAAAATGGCCAGGTGTTAAAGGAGTTAAATCATTTGGGTCGGAAGATAGTGGAGTTAAAGGTCTTGAATTTAAGATGGCTTCTATTTCGATTAGACAAGTTGATAGTTCCTCAAACGTAAATAAATTATTGCCTATGATGCGAATGAGATGGCGTTTACATGATTTTACTGCAGCTTCCCATAAACCGCCGAAATGAGGAGCTCGAGGAGGAATAAAATGCCAGTTAATGCCATTATTTGCTAAATATTTGTGGATATTATTATTCGTTTCGACGTTCAAGGTTTTGTGGATTGCTTTTAATTCGCGATCCGCTCCGGTAAATGTAGTTGCGTTGTCACTATATATATCGGTACATTTTCCCCGTCGTGCAAAGAATCTTTTTAGGGCTGCAAGAAAAGCGTCCGATGTCAAGTCGCTTACGAGCTCTATGTGAACTGCCTTTGTGCTAAAGCAAACGAAAATTGCCACGTACGTTTTTAATTTTTTTGTATTCCGGTGTTTCTTTTCTTTGATGTACAGTGGCCCACAATAATCGACACCAGCCACTAAGAATGGTCGAATGAACCTTACTCTGTTACCTGGCAGTTGTCCCATCGGGTAACGTGGAATTGCAGGTTCCATTCTCTGACACGTTATACATTTCTTGATGATTGATTTTACTACGACCCTCCCGTTAATTGGCCAAAACGCTTGTCTTACCGCGTTGAGAGTACCCTGCATTCCGCTATGCCCATGTTTAATGTGTGCTTCGCGTATAATTAAATTCGTGATGTGATGATGGTGTGGTAAAATAGCTGGATGCTTCGATTCGTGTGGGATTATTGAATGTTTTAATCTTCCACCAACTCTAAGGATTCCATTGGTATCAATAAAAGGATCAAGTGCTGTTAATTTGTTTTTCTGAGTGTGAGTTGGTGATTTCATAATTTCCTGCCTCTCGCGGGGGAACGCAATTTCCTGAACCAGTGCAATTATTTTAACCGTAGCTTGTGTTAATTCGTTAGTGGTGAGGTGACCCGCGTGTTTTTCCTGTTTTTGTGTGTTATTTATGAACCTTAAGCAATATGCTATGACGCGTTTGAGTGTAGTAAACGATGAGTACTTCTCGAGTAACGGAAAATCTGTATGCGTTGTTGTCTTTAGAACTATCACCTTTCGTTTTTCGGGAATTTCTATTGGCTGTATCTCAAGATACGGCCACGTGTCCTCTGACTGAGATAACCACTGTGGTCCGCGATACCAAGTGGGGTGGTTTATTATGTCAGTTGGATTTAATCCACGTGACAATACATCTGCTGCGTTGCATTCTGATGGTACGTGGCGCCATTGGTTGTACCTACTGTCTTTCTGAATTTGGTTTACACGATTGGCAACGAAAGGTTTAAGTGTGTGTGGTGTGGTATTGATCCAATGAAGGACTATGGTTGAATCTGACCAAAATGTGGTGGTTTGAAACTCGATTTGTAGTATTTTTACAACCATATTGTACAATTTAATTAACAATACCGCAGCACACAATTCTAATCTTGGCAATGATTGCGTTTTTAAAGGAGCTACACGCGATTTTGAACATAATAGCTGAGAAATATGCTGATGTGACGAATCTGTACTTCTAATGTATATACAGGCTCCGTAAGCTCGTTCACTTGCATCACAGAAGCCGTGTAATTGTATGTTTTTGGTATTGTCTGCAATAACGCGTCGAGGGATCTGAATTTGGCGTATATTTTGTAACTGCGAGTGGAAGGTCGTCCAAGCGGTGCGAATACCGATCGGTACGTCTTCGTCCCAGTCTACCTGACATTTCCATAGATCCTGCATAATTAGTTTTGCCTGCACAATTATTGGACCCAGTAAACCAAGCGGGTCGAATAACTGTGCGACCCTCGCGAGAATCGTGCGTTTTGTTATTTTTTGCCTTGCTGGTGCCTGCTTTAACGAATAACCTAACGTATCCTTATTGGCATTCCAATATAGACCTAAAGTTTTTTTTGCTTCTACCGTGTCTAGAGCTATATGTTCGGTATTGTCTAGTTTCCTTAACGACTCGATTAGTTTAGGCTCGTTGGACACCCATTGTCGAAGTTCGAAGCATCCTTTCGCGGATAATTTGATGAGTTCGTCCCGAAGTTTTATGGCTTGGTCTATTGTCTCCGCGCCAGTTAACACGTCGTCGACATAGAAATCTTTACGAAAACTGCGTGCCGCTAACGGGAAACTGTGACCTTCGTCATGCGCTAGTTGTTGTAATGTACGAATTGCTAGATACGGTGCAGACGCGGTACCGTACGTGACTGTATTAAGCTGATAAGTTTTAATTGGCTCGTTTATGCTTTCGCGCCACAATATTTTGTGGTATCTTCGATCGTTAATGTTCAAGTCTATTTGACGATACATTTTTGTGATATCCGCGGTCAACACATACTTGTGGAGTCTAAATCGCATGATGATGGCAAACAAATCATCTTGTATTGTTGGACCGACCATAAGAATGTCGTTCAATGAGGTGCCTGACGATGAACGCGCTGACGCATCAAATACGACTCGTATCTTAGTCGTGATGCTGTCCGTTTTGACGACTGGATGGTGAGGGAGGTAACAACCGCCAATGCGCTCGTCTTGAATTTCGGTCATATGCCCGAGTTTTTCGTACTCGTTCAGAAAGTCGCGGTATTGTGCCTTTCGATCAGCGTGTTTATCTAAGGACCGTTCTAATGCTAAAAATCTTGTATATGCTACGTTATATGTGTCGCCTAACCTGAGTTCTGTATGTTTAAAGGGAAGTGAGACAATGTATCGTCCAGATGGACCTCGAGTTGTGTGTGTTGTATAATGATCTTCGCAAGCTCGTTCTTCTGGAGAAAGAATTTTTGAGGCAGGGCACTCTTCAAGATTCCAAAACCGTTGCATATCGTCATGTAATGATTTCAGCGTAAGATTGCAAACTACCTTATGCGATTGAGTTCTATTTTTAACTTCCCCTGTTACTATCCACCCTAACCCGGTTTCATATAATGTGATTAATTTTTGATCTAATGCGATTTTATTCCCGTATAGGAGATCCCAAAATACTTGGGCCCCTAAGAGTCCATCTATTTCCTGTGTTTGGTAGAAATATGGATCTGCTAGTTGGATACCGGTTGGAATGTTAAATTTGCTGCTCTCCATGGATTCAGATGGAATTGGATGTGATATTTGTTTCGCGATTAGAAATGTAAGCGTCGTGGAATAACTGTTATACCGTGATTTGATGTGCGCAGTTGTCATTTTGTTGATGTTTGAGTTCATTTGATTGGTACCGGAAAGGGGAATCGATATTGTTCGCGTTTTTAACCCTAACTGCTTGCAAAATCGTTCGCTCAGCAAATGAGCTTGGGAACATGAATCTAATAGTACGCGGCAAGAATGCGATTTCCCGGTATTGTCAAGTACGTGGATAATTGCTGTGGATAACATGATGTTTGGTATTGTACCGGTCGAAAGACAATTTACATTAGTCTGAATTGGCTGTGAAGAGTTGCCTGCCTCGGTATGGAGTAAGGAATGGTGTCGTTTATGACATCGCTTGCAGGTAGACGCTTGGCATTCGCTCGTGCCATGGTTTCGCCGTAAGCAATTGAAGCATAGTCTTTTTTCGTTTACGAGCCTAGTTCTTTCTAATACCGATAGCGAAGTGAATTTCTCACAATTTTGCGAAAAATGAGGTCCCATGCAAAAATTGCAAAGCATACGAGACTGAATAACAAATGCTTGTGTTGTATTTGAGCGCAGATCGCGCGTGGGCATTCTACTATTTGTTGGTGGGTAATTTCGGTAACGATTAGTGATTTGCGGAGCTATGTTTTTCGAATTATTATTACAATTAGAGCCTGCGGGTTCAAGTATCTTACACCGGTCATGTAGGAATTTAAATAATTCTTCTACGGTTGGGAAATCTGTGTTTTGTGTATGTTCCTTCCATTTTAACGCGGTTTCGCGATCTATCTTTGTTGTGAATAGATGTAAAAGCAGAGTATCTGTAGTTGGTTGATTTAGAGCTTGTAAGGCGCGATAGTGCGTTTCAATCTTATTTAAGAATGATCGAAGATCTTGGTGTGTTTGACGATTGATTTGCGGCATATCAAACAATATCTTCAAGTGGTTGGCTACGATTATTGCAGGCTGATTATACCGTCGTTCTAATATTTCCCAAGCAACCGTATAATTAATTGCTGAGTTACCGAGTGACTCGATTGCTTTAGCAGCTTCATATTTTAGACAGGACCGAAGGTACATTAATTTTTTGCAATTATCTATGCGTACGTTATCATGCACCGTCGAGCGAAATTGGTCGGCAAACCCTGGCCAATCTTCGTACGCGCCCGAAAAGGTTGGCAGATTGATTTTAGGTAATGTAATTTCACTTTCCGTTGATTCTACCTGCGAGTGGGGCGTATGTTGCGCGTCTCGTGAATTATTCCCTGACCGTAATGTCGTTGCTGTTGCAATTATATCTAACGCTTGTGCTTTACATTGTATAAACGCTGCTTTTATACTGACGCGTTCACGCATTAGCTGACCCTCCTCTAAACTATCTAATTCGGATTGCGATTTGTTGAAAGCTGCGAATTCTGACTCTATATCATCTAATTGAACACGGATAGTCGTTACTGAGGTTCCTTCAATAAAGTTATCAATTGATACTTTAAACGTTTCGAGTTCTATTTTAAACGCCTCGCGTCTCAATTTTAAATTTTTTAATCGCTCTTCATGACTGGGAGCCATTTTGTGTGAATTTGATTGGATTCGGACTAGGATTAAGAAATATGTTCTAACGATGACTCAAAAACAAGGGTGTGGACTTACGTTTCGATGCGACGTCTGCAACCTGGTGTTTGATGGACTCACTCAAGATGCTGCTTAGATTGGATGCTGGATGTCACTCTGTCTGAGTGACCGACTCCGTTAGCGTGGCTGACCGTGCTGGACCCAAGATGCGCGGCTGTCTTTCCCCGAAGGTGACACTCCTGATGCCACAGACTTCGACGACGAAGACTGGACGCGCTGGATGACGGCTCGTGGTTTTTGATCCAAAGGTGACACTCCTGATGCCACTGACTTTGGTGCTGTTGCTTCTCGTGATGAGTTCTCCGGACTCAATTCCTTCCAAAGCACTGGATCCGGCTCGAAGGACCAATTTTATGATGCGACGCAGGATGACGATCTGTCCGGTTTAACGGATCGTTTGCGCTCGCTCTTCTTCGTGCAACTTAATGCGCAAAGATTTGTGTGTATAATGGTTGATTTTGCAATGAGTTTTTACAAGAGGTTTTTTGGTAACACTATTTAAACTTTAATACACAATAATATCTGTACAAGTGGTTTGATGAAGTAGTAAGTGAACCTTTGATGTGTTTTCTTTGACCTCTGGTTGAGTTCTGATATGCTCGACCGTGTTTGCTAGGTTGTCGAGGAGGTTAAAGTTCTGATTGGCTGATGTCATTTTGGGGAAAGGTAAACTCTATGATTTTGAATTGGTCGGTTATATTGTGAGGGTGGATCTAAAATGGTCTTGAGGTGGAGCTTGGATGTTTAAACATTTTTGGGAAATGTTGTTCAGTTAGGGCTAGCAGGTAATGGTTTTATTGCGGTGATTTGCACGTGATGTGCAGCTGTAGGTAAGGTCAAGTTTTATGAAACGTTCTGGTCGCGAAGAGTGGTAATTGTCGAGCCTAAAAATATTCGGCTGCTCCGACCCTTCTGCCGCTACCTGTGTTGGGGCTCAACAGATTTCCTTTTCCAAAGAGTCGTTGAGGCTAGCGCGCCACAAAGGTTTACGTAACGTGTGTTTCCTCGACAAGTGTCTCTCTCCTGCATGGCCGGTCTTTTCAAACCTGTTTTTAAGGTGGATCGAGCGCCAATAATGCCATAGGGACCGTACGTACGTTCATTTGCGCTCAGCTCAGCGTAACAAAATCATTAACCTGCGCCCGACAGACCCTCCCAGCGGTAACGTAATCGCGGCGTTTGTTAGACCGCGGTGTTATTTAGCCGGGATCTGTACGAAAGGTGAACTCATTGTCAGTCGAGCCGTTCCACGCTTCGAAACAAAACGTATTCGACGGGCGCCGTGTACCTCTGCACCGTCGTTCGCGGAAATTAAAGTGCAAGTGATCGGGTGTTTCAATCTCTTGTGTCTTACGCTTTGTTGCCATAGTGTGTCTCTGTTCGCAGTACGGAATACTCTCGACGCTGACGGCAAAATGATAAAAAATATACCAGAGACCAGCAAACCGAGAATATGGTGCCCCAAGGAAAATTACCATTCGCGCAACGATGGTATCTCCATGTCAACAACTTCCGGTTCATCGAACTGCAGAGGCAGCAGACATATCGAAACCGTGGCGTATCGCGATGGAAGTGCGAAGCAACAGGGCCATTTCTTTATTTTAGGACCTTCGAGAACGGTTACCATCAACACCATGCGATCCAGGTAGCGATTCAATGCAAGTACCAATCAAATATTTTGTTTCGTTGCAACAAAAATGTTATAGATCGTATCTATAATCTACTTGATTTGCTAGTCTTCTAAATTCTCGTGTATTGAAATTATAAAACGAAAGCAAGATCAGAATTGCGTAACAATTTACTTTCACATTTCCTCCGCCTCCGCTCGTTAAGGATGATCGATAAAATGTCAACTTAGTCGTTATTTAAATAACAACGATGCTGTGATTGCTTCGTAAAGTGCCTTCGTCGGATATAAAAAAAAGTTCTTTCTAATAAAAATATACTTCATAAAAATCAGCGAAAAACATACTCCCTGATTATTCCTTCTAAAAATTACGAGGACTTTAAGTTTATAATAAATGACAGAGAAACTTAATCGCTGTTAATGGTGCATGATTAACGTCCTGTTGCGTAATGTGCCCATTTGGAAACTGAACGAATACAATCTATATAAATCTCAACGAGGAAATATGATGTTTTTGTGAAAGATGAAATAAAATTCGGAGAATAGAGAGTTGATGGAAACGCTTTTCAGCGAATTCTTTCTCTGACAGCGAAGGTGTAGATATCTAGCGATTCGATTTTACGAAAGATATACAAAAAAGACACTGGCGAACGAAAATTGAATTCCTCGAAAGTTTGACGGTGCGAGGTGGACCCGTTTCGCTCTGGCAAACTATTCGAAATGCATGCGAGGTAGTTTGAAAAAATGCCCGGAGTAGCATGTGTTGACGCTTGACTCTCATTTTACAAGACGTTCACGTGCAACTACTCGCAAACCTCGTTGCCCAGAATTTGCAAACGCGTGCACGTGCGTGCCATTCGTTCGAACCTGTGTCTGCGAAAGTATAAGGTACAGGTGCAAAAGGAAGTGACGACTGCAATTGCAAGTCGCGAGTGCCGGCCAGGAATACATTCTTGCCCGCGCACGTGATCTACTGCACACGTTGCTCCTTTAGAAAGTGCACCATTCTCTGGCTCGTTCCGACCATTCCGATTGAGTAACGTTCGTCGAAGACACAAATAAATGTTCTGCTTTGGGGGCTTTAATTTTTAACGCGCTACTTTCTTTGCGACTGAACGATATTAATGTTCCCCCCGGCGAACAAATTTGTGTTCGATTTGAAAATTTTATCCGTCTGCCGCGATAGGCATCGCCTGGGTCCGTGAAATCGATTCCGTTCTTCTTAAAATACGTTGTTAAACGCCAAAATTTATAAGTGTTGCATCTTTCCGTTTGCGTTAAATTCCAGAATCGAGAAACGAAGTATATCTGATAAAAGCAATGATGTCACTAAATTGTTTCGTACGGTGGCTGTCGACTTACAGAGAAAACTACTTACGACCCCGTACGGTGCGCATCGCCAGCAAAAATTTAAACACGAATTTAGGATGGTTATTGCTCGATAGTGTTTCTAGCTATGATATACTTGATACAACGGAGCTAATACATTCTCATATCTTTGAATTAAATTTACATTATTACTATTTAAATCGTTGTATAAACGCGAAATTGTTGTACAAGTACGTTACAGATATTTGGATTAAATGCTTTCGAGCAAACGATACAGCTTTACTGCATTTTCGTACAAGGGAAAACGCTTCCAGCGACAACTTCAACATTTCTGAAATGTACCATCGGGTCGTCCGTCGAGAAGTTAAAGAGTACAAATAATTCGAAGAGCGCTTTCATCAAAACGCCAATAAATTCTGCGGCAAAAGCAACCGAGGCGGGGCCAGGATATCAAAAGGAGCCAGAATCGCGGTGACTTTCCCCGGCAAGATATAAACTCGTTCTTCCGTTCTTAACCTCGAAAAAGGCATCGACGATGGTGACGACTCAAGAGTCGAACCTCTCTCCATTTGGTCGAAAATAAATTGCTAGGAGCTCTTCCACCCTACGGTTGCTTTCGGTCCTTTCCTCTGTGAGATACCCGAAAAAGGAGAACCCTGCCCTATGGCTGTTCGGAAGCTGGACGACCGAGGGAGGGTTTTACGTTGATCGACAAATCCCATCGGCCTTGTCATTAAATATTTACAGCGGCCAGGAACCGTGGAATAAAACTGCATCGTCCTGAACTTTGCGTTCGCGAGAGCACGCGCAAATAAATCACCGACCGCATCGTGACTTTATTACATCGGAGCATTTTGCAACGAATCGCGTTCGCGCTTCGTCTGACCGCGTTGACCCTGAGAATAATCTCCGATTGAGAAATATTTATGTCGAACGCAGTGTAAACTTAAACTTTCGCGAGTACGTCGCAGTTAAATATGGAGGGACGTGGAACAAGGATAGCAGACACGCTGGTATTGCGATAAAACGTCGTGCTTCTGTACGCGTTGACGACTGTTCCCATACACGCTAGGTTTGATTACTTTCATCGAGTTTTCTGGCTGGCTGAACACGCAACAGACATTTAGTTTTCATTTCCATTGCCTCGTTGGCAAAGTTGCGAAAGACGGTTATTTATTTTGTTACTTTGTATCTCTCGAATTTATTTCAAACTATTTTTTCCCAGGACATATTAGACACGCTCTTGAACTAAATTCGTGTAGCAATTATCAACTTATTCCGGATTATGAATCATCATCACGTTTTTCTCCTTTCTTGCATCTATTGTTTGAGGGATGCTGATAAGGTCTGGGTCTTTATCTTCCCAAACTCCTCTCTTTTTATCTTTTCTCATCACCTTCTCTCTCGTACCTTTTTTCTACCAACTCCTTCATCCACCTTATGCCCCTTTCCCACATAAAATCTCTTTAACGTTATCCCATCCTTCTACACCACTCCATGACAAGGTTCCATGTTTTCATCCCATCCACATACCACTTTTTCTTGCCTTCCTGCAACCAACGTCTTTCCTCGTTCCGTTTCCAATTTTAAATCATGTTACAGTACTCATATTCCCCTTCTTCAGTTTTCTTTTCAGGTACCTGAGCACCCCTTGCGATCTCCCTGTACATTTGACTGTACCTAACTTTCCTTATCCTTCCCTCTCGGTGCTGCTCCATCACCTTTATCCCTCCCCATTCCTAGCTTTCCGTCCATTCCCATAAATCCTTGCTGTCACTATCCCAATGCAATCCTTCTCATTTCATAAAATTTTCTCCTTTCTGCTTTTTCCCATCCTTTCGGTTCCCATCTCGCTTCCTCTCCGCCATTATCGTCTCTCCCTTTCCCGCGTTCGTTCTCGACTTTCCATTTTTGTTTCGTCTCTCCCATCCAAATCCAATATCCATCTCACATACCTTTTCTGCATACGTTCGTTCTATTTTTTCTTTCCATCCCCGTGCTTACGCTCCGCACTATGCCACACTCTCCTCTAGGCTTTGATATAATTCCATCCCCTTCTGCCAATCATCCCGAAAACCACTTTTTCCAATCCCTCGTACATCTCTCGTTACCCAAAATACCTAAACTAGCACTTCGTTCTCCATCCTTAAACCTCGCGATCTACAATTTTTCTGTATTCGGCTGCAAATATTCCTCGGGCATCTCTATCATCCTTTTCATTACTGTACTATCCGCGCATGCCAGAGGTCGTATATCTTCTGATCTCCTAACAACACCCACGATCCCTCTTCGCCGAGTCTCATCTCCAAGTCCGCCGCGAAAACGTTGAAGATATACAACCGTGACGGTTGCTCTCTTTCCGTCCAAAATGAAACGAATAAGTAAAAATAAATTTTCGCGATAACGTAACTGAAACGGACGATGAAATTACTTCCGACTTAACATCGCTTCGCCCCCCGGGAAAGACGTTCCGATTAATTAAATAGAACGAAAATTTCCAAGTAATTAACGTTTAATCGGCTATGGGTCGTTTTTACCGGATCGAATTCCGGGAAGGAAAGGCCGTGGAAACTGGCGAGCGACGAACTAGTCGCGACGCGGCATCGAGAAGTAAGAAAGCGAGCTGCACCGTGCCGCTTCGATCGGAAAGCAGCTCTAATTAAGTCGAATCCCTTTTATGCTAATACCGGAGCACCAGGTTTCCCCAAACTTCGCTCCAAGTCTCGCGAACTTTTCGAGACTTTATCGGGTCTTTACCGGCCTTAGCGTTCGCCCGTTTCGCGCTGTACACGCTTTGCCGCGGTATATTTCTTCGGCTCGCGTTCCTCGTGGCGGACTGCTCGATTTGTCAAGATTACACGCAATCGAGCGTTCTCTGGTCGAGGAGAACAGAGCGTTCCAGAGCGTGTGTCGCGCGAACCCTGGCCCGCCCAGAGAATGCCGTTGCATTTACATAATTGTGCGTACAAATTTCGAACTTTGCCTGAAGGATTTTCCTGGCTCTGCGCGAACCTCCTACGCCAATGCGCGATTGCAGTTCCGCGCTCGCGGATTCCTAGTTCCGCCCGATGAATTATTTATGCGAAAACGCGTCATTTTAAAAGCTACCGTAATTTCCACTCGATTTCTATTCTCTCCGCGTCTGGATTGCCCCGCCGGGAACGGCCAACTGAATTCCCGTCGATTCGAAATGTTTTTAGACTCGTCCGTCGCTCCGACTTGGTCAGAAACGCGCAAAAAAGAATCGTATTTTCAACTTCGCCGCCGGGTACAGTTGAAATCCAACCGACCAAAACTAGAAAGAATTTTCATACGTAACGATCGACGAGTACCGTTTAATATGATTATTAAATGTAAAAATCCTTCGTCCTGTTTTATGAAGAAACTAAAATCAGGCTAATAAACGATTCTGCGTCACAGATTTATTGAAAACTAAGATTACTGTACATAATTGAAAAATAATCTAATAATGGATGATTCGAGAAAACTATTTTCGTAAGCTAATGAAGGGTTTGCGAAACTCGTGACTCTTCTCCTATATTTCGTAATTTAAAAGCATGCGTGTATACTTGAAATTATGGAATTCCAAGTTTCCCAACTGTCTAATCGACGAGTCGCGCAAAACTGTGTCATTGTTGATCGGTACCTGTTGTTAAAAATGCGCGTTTCTCCGCAGAGTTTATTGCACTGTGAGATCGATAGTAATACGAGATTTACGCGCGGTTTACCACGATTTAGTCACGATACATTGAGTCTTTCGACTGGATGCGGAGTTAAAAGCACGGAATGATTACGCGGAGCCTTGACAAACGCGCAGGGTAGAAGTGGTTACAGAAGTGACGTATATCTCCATTAAAATCCCATCGCAATATTTTGCGATTCTGCTCGCGCGGATACTTCTACATGACATTTTTCCTCTCATGAATATGTCCTGATGAACTAAATATTTAATCATGCGACTCGTTTACGTACACGCACTGGCTCGATACTTCTCCGTATCGGTGATTGAAAATCGATACGAACTTTTTTAACGCATTATTTATTAGCTGTCGAGTAAACTACTGTATAATATTTTCAAAGTATGACTTACTATATTACTAACTTTTGTAACTGTGAAATTACCAAAATTCAGAGTAGATTAACCTAGTTTTAATCGAAGCCTAATTACGTGTTTAAAAAATTCAGCTCGATACTCTAAAAAATTTCACGAACGAACAATAATGCAAAAATATTCCATGTATTGGAACGTCTTAAAGTGTTCTGTATCACAACCACGTTATTGGACGCGATAGCATATCCACGCTACCGCAGAGTTTCATGGGAATTTAATATTAATACACAATTTGGCTCGCCGTCCTGTAGGCGTGGTCGCTCACGTATTTCCAGACTGCAATATTTATACGAATATATGGCGAGGATACAAATGACTCTAACGTGACTGTTTCTTTTCATCCCCGTATACGAACGTACAACAAGATCCGCGTCGAAACTTCCGCCACTGTCGGCGAGAATACAACGAGTTAACCTCGAGGAACGACGACCTACCTTGCACTCGATCCAAGCACACCCCGGTGTCTCATTGTTATACCTTTTACTCTGCTAGATTTCTTCTACGCGGTTCTATCCCAGAATCATCGACGAACGTGTAAAAAATACCCGCGAGACGCGTAACGATTCAAGATCTTCGGTTTAACGACCTTTAGATTCGATGTTTTTCTTCCCTTCAAATTTATGTGCTTTCCAACGATTCTCGATGTAATCCTTACAGAGTACTTCTGCCTACGTGTAAATATCTCTATATAAATCATCTTTCCAATTTGCCTTGAATCGTTACGGATTTCATTCTACAATTTTCAAATTTCAACCTTTCTAAAGGAGAGATGGAACGTTATTACGTTCCAAAGTCCACTTATATAAAATCGTGATGCAGGATGACTTGCAATTTCATGTTGTAACGAAATCATGATTCCAGAATACTCTAGTATATTTATGGGGTCTAGAAGACAAGATTCTATCGGTGTTTTAACATCTTTGCGACCGATTGTAAATGTCGCGTTTATAATGTAAGCCGAAAACAGTCATAGACGTTCGACGATAAGTCCCTTGTGTGTCGCAAATAAGTAGGAAAATCGGAGGGACACAAACGTCGGGATTAATCCGTGAACTTTCTTATTACCATTTTGAGTGGTTTTACGCGCCTACTTGACTTCCCTTCGCGGCAGTGCTGCGAAAGAGCGAGTCTCAGAGTCGCGGGCGAACTTTTACGTCGGCACCAATCCTACCAGACGTTGAATTAAAATTTGTCGCGCGATCGTGACGGACTCGGGGATTTGCATGAGCAAACCCGAAGTTCCGGCAGCCTTTCGCTGGTACGTCGAAGACGTGCCGCTGTTCTTATTAGTCCGACCACAAAAATGCAAAGCTATTCGTCGCCGAGGAAAGGGAAAGGCAGAGGAAACGGCGTTATCGCGGCGAAGTTCTTTTCTTTGAAACCGCTTCCGGAAGATTTTAATTTGCTCCAGCGCATCACGGAATTACGCGGGGATGCTCATTGCGCTTGGATAATCTCGCCCAATCGAGACGAAGGTACACGAAAGATTTTACCTACCTCTTAGAGGGGATTCCCGAACTTAACGATTGAATTTCAAGACTCTCCCGCAGAATCGAGTGTACTTTACCGATCTCGCGATAACGATTTCAGGCGATGAGTTTCCCAACGGCGGGAGCGTCGATCGTTCGCAACGGGGAAACGTTCCTGTCGTGAATAATGTTTGCAACGTTGCGCGAACTTGTCTAATTTCCGGTCCGTGAATAAAAAATGCACATTAATCTTTTCGCTGATATTTCGTTCCGAGTCCATTCTCGTTAACACTAAACCTACCAACGCTTCACGTACACCCATTCCTACCAAGATCAAACGACCAGTTTCTCTTTCCCTAAGTTTTGCATTACATGTATAGAAAGCTGTGTTTTAAAGTTTATTCCTAAGATATATTTCTGTTTCATGTCACATATTTTTTCTTAAAGCATAGCAAAAATACTCAATACTTTTACTTTAAATGTGCATACTTAGTACTTTAGTTTCATACAGAAAATTTACAAACTACATGTTTTTCTTAGAAAACAAACAATAAGAATAGAAGTGAATATTGAAAAATTCATTGTACGTGTACTATAGGAAAAGTCGTGAAGTTTTAAATTCGTTGCGTACGTATTCGTTCGAAAGTAATCCTGTCTTAATTCAATTTTGTATCTGTCGTAATGATTAACAGCCGATTATCTATTATTAATAAACGTTACAAAATTCTTCATGACCGAATTTGATTCAAACTTAACACAGTGAATTTGAAATGATTGTACCTCACTCTTTAACATACACGCCTGATAATATTTAAATTAATTATCCATTTAAACAAAATCTGTTTTTTGCCAAACAACGTCGATAACAGGGTACTATCGATTTAAACGAACGATGAGATCTGCTCCATAGCAAGTCCAAAGGTGAAACTGTTTGATCGGCATAAATCATGTCGAAGTACGGAAAAGGAAGGGAGAGGCAGGTAGAAAGAGCGTCAACGGGTAATATCGATCAGCAAGCAAGTTTTCCGGGTAAAAAACCAGCTACGTAAAATAGCTTCAAGTCTCGTCCCTTCGCGAGGCTTACAGCGATTCTTCACAACGGTTGACAGACTAAATACCGTCTCTTGACAACTTTTTATATAAGAGCTTGGCCTCCTACAGTGAAGAGCTTCCGGCGTCAGAAGCACGTCGACGAGTGGGGTGGATGTAAGGCGGAGAGAGGAGGCGCAAGAAAAAATATGTGCTCGACGTTGCCCGCGTATCGCGAACCACCCCTGCGTAGAAACGCGATTGCGAACCACCCCGCGGGTCCAGTGTCGCAACAATATATATTCCGCGATGCAAGTCGTTGGAAATATACATAAATATACATTTTTATGACGAATATACCGGCGCGAACGTGTACATGTATATCGCTTCGCGTAGGAGATTCCAAAGGCGAGCAGTAGCGGATCGCGCGCGACAGGGATACAGAGGCGCGTGGGTGGTTCAGGTGCAACGCATCAGAGAAACTCGTAAACGGACGTAGAGGAGAAACGTCACGTCTAACAGCGGATATTTCACACCCCCCTTGTTTCCGCCACTTCCGTATTTTTGTCCAACGTCTCGCACGCGTTCTAACGCTCGTCGCGTCGCGGCAAATTGATGTCTGTCGATGGGAATTTTATTTCTACACACGAGTTTACGAGCTCTTTGACGAAACGTTGTTTAGGATTCGTTCGAACAATGAATTTCCCCAGGTGTGGGTCCCACAGTTATACGATTAAGATGCAACCTAACGATCTCATTCCCGCGCGACTAATTATTATTTAAAGCTAACTTGGTTAAGTCGATACAGTCAACGTTGTCTCATCAAACTCCTCGCACAATCGCACGGAACAGTAGTACTCAAACCTTTCTTGCCCAATTCTCCTTTTCTAGCAGTAGATAATGTTATTGTATCGCACGAATAAAATTAATTCTTTTATTGTGATAACGTCAACAACTAACGAGAAACCTGAAATTGTCAACCTGTAATCTACATATACCGTTGATTCACACATATACAGGGTGTTCGGCCACCCCTGGGAAAAATTTTAATAGAGAATTCTAGAGGCCAAAATAAGACGAAAATCAAGAATACCAATTTGATGATGGAGGCTTCGATAAAAAGTTATTAACAATTAAATTCAAAAATTTCAAATCGTTCTGGAAAAATTATTTTCGATTGCGGGGGTCAATTACAATCATTTTTGGTGAATACATATACTTCCGAAATCCTACCCACTTTCGAGAAAAAAATTCAAGTAAATGCTGAAAGTTTTGGGTGAAAAAAAAGGTTTTCGAATCGTCTTGGAAAAATTATTTTTAGTTGCAGGGGTCAATTGCAAGCATTTTTGGTCAATAGACATACCCCCGAAATCCTACTCAGTTTCGAGAAAAAAATTCCTTACCGAAAATACAATTTCTGGCCAGAAATGTTTGCCCGAATTTTCATGCGAATCTTTAAAACGTCATAACTTCTGAACGGATTGGACGATTTTAGTGTTTAAAAAAGCAAACTACGCGTATTTTGATGGAGAATATGTACAAATCGCAAAAATATTCGAAAAGTTGGTCCTTGACCCCACAAAAATGGTCCAATTTTCAAACAGCCATGACTCCTACAATAGCGAATATATTTCAGTGAAACTTTTTTCTGAAGTAGAGCTCATGAGTACCTACAAAAAAGTATTAGACAACTTTTCTGTAGGGCGACAAACAAAATTACTAAAAATGAAAAAGGAATTTTTAAGGAAAATCGACAGGGGTTAGGTGCCTAAATTTCTCGGCGAAAAAAAAAATTTCAAATCGTTCTAAAAAAATTATTTCTAGGTTCTGGGGTCAAATACAACCATTTTTGGTGAATAGACATAACCTCGAAATCTTGCGCATTTTCGAGAAAAAAATTCAGTACGATCAGAACTTCAAACGTTAATAACTGTTTAACAAAGCCTTCATCAACAAATTGGTATTCTTGGTTTTCGTCTTATTTTCGCCTCTAGAATCCCCCAGTAAAATTCTTCCCAGGGTTGGCCGAACACTCTGTATAAATACACGAAAATTTGTTCTACTTTCGAGTTCGATATTGATTTTGTAATTTAACGATTGAATTAAAAAGAAATTAGAATTTTACAGATTGTACATGATCTACGAGACATTCCATTTTATCGAATAATGATCCCAATCCTCTCTGGAAACGCTAAAATTCTCTCCCTTCCCCGTTCTGTGGTTGAGAAACGCTAACGTAAAGCGTCGCGACTTGAAATCAGGTCGGAGAACTTAGAAAGTGTTTACGCTACCTTTTAGTTTCCATGGAACGATGCCTTTTCGTTCATAATTTAAAATTTCCGAAGATACATTCTGTAGCGAAATTTATGTCTGGAAACGAGCAGCGGCTTTCGAGGAGTTTCAGACGTCGTTGAAACTTAATACCCGGATTCGCGAAGAAAATGCAACGTTAGCAACGTTTAATATCCAACCGATCGCTGCGAATTGTTTTCAAACAGACGTGATAATTTAGATCAATATACTAGGATTGTAGAATCTAAAGGACAAAATAAGACGAAAATCAAGGATACTAATTTGTTGATTGAGGCTTCGTTAAAAAGTTATAGAAACATTTCCGATCACACAATATATTTTCGGTAAAGAATTTTTTTCTCGAAAGTACGTAAGATTTCGGGGATGTGTCTATTCACCGAAAATGATTGTAATCGACCGCCACAACCGAAAATAATTTTTCTAGAACGATTTGAAACTTTTTGATTTAATTTTTCAATAACTGTTTAACGAAGCCTCAATCATCAAATTGATATCCTTAATTTTCATCTTATTTTGGCCTCTAGAATCTCCCATTAAAATTTCTCCCAGGAGTGACCGAACACCCTGTATAATACTCATTTTCGTAAAATGAATATTTCATTCCTCGAACAGAAAAAGACAGAGGAAGGTGGAAAATAAAATAAATTTCTTTGTTGTCGAAAGAATCAACAAAAACATTGGAACGAATATCTCAGAATTGTGTAATTATCGTGTTCGAATATGGTGCAGCGGTGCTTGTGCCCTGACTTTCGCTGCACTGGGAAAACGACAGCCGTAAAATCCGAGCAAAAAACGGGGATTAATTATAACAGATATCGTTACCAGCGATGTTTACCGTCGAAGCTTCAGCGATTGTGTATCTCTGATTCAGTGATCTCTCGTTTGCAAGGATATGTCCAATCCCATTAATCGGAATGCTCGGCTAGAATTTTAATTAAACGTATAGAGATTTCTCCGTCGACAATGGCGATTACGAGGGAACGGCGGAAAATAGAATACGCGACGGATGATCTCGTTGTACGAAGGAATCGTAACCAACCGCTGTCTCCGACTGTTATTCCGCGTTTACGTCTATGCAAATTTTCCGCGCCGCGGCCCCGTGGAGAAATATGGTCGCGCGTCTTTTTGAATTATTACGTCGGGCGATACTTGACGTGTATTAAAATCCTTTTAAACAGACATAAATAAAGATACGCTCTCGGCCAGGTAATCTCCAGGGAGGATTACCCGTACGACGACGAGGCGGAGAGGAAGACACTCTCGTTTACCTCGGTGTCGTCGAGCAGGGCGTAGACGCTGTCAGGGAGAATGGGTTGCGATTTTATCCAGCCCTTACTTTCGCTCACGTCCGCCGATTCAAAAACGCCGTCTCTATCCGGAAGATCTCGCCCTAGCAGTGCGTCCAACTTGCCCCCTCGCCAAATTTAATCTCTTTCGCTCCCGTCAAAGTGAATTCCATAAAATAGAACGTCTCTCTTAAGCTCTCGGGAGAGCACTTTCGTTTCGTTGTTCCATTCTTCTCATATTTGACTCGATTACGGAGCCGGAGGGAAGAAACAGCACGCGACAGTCAGAGAGAAGGCAAACAGAGACGGACGGAAAAGCGTGTTCGAATCGGTCGAAAATTCTTGCGGACTAATCTCGAAAACGAGGTAATGATCAACGTGGATGGGACACGGACGAAAGCGAGACGTGACGGTCCGGAATGCAATTGAATTCCAGATTTACGTCTGACGTCGTAATGCGATTCGGAATAGCATCCAATAGTATAGTATCGAACGCGTGAGACTGTCCGTAAAGGGTTACCTTTGCCTCAACAATTATTTGAAATACATCAATCATACTTCCTAGTGTCTTCTAACAGAGAAATTATAATGGAAATTATCGACTTTCGGGCCTATATCTACCCACATTTTTTTTTTAAATATTATTTCATCAAGTTTAGAGGAAAAATTTATGAACATCCTGCATCTGCAGTGTAAATTCTAAAGCATGCAAAGCGTTAACTTCGAGTTTATTGACGTCCAAACTGGTTGCAACTGATTGCATTCCGTTCAAGTCTAATATTTTTTATGAATACTAGGATTAATTACATATCTTATTTCACTTCTCATTTATTATTAAATGCAGTGTCGTTTCAAGTTCTCTCTATGAGAGAAATTTAACCGCCTAAATATACTTGGAAGAGGGTTAATTTCAAATAATATTCAATTATTTTTAATTCTCTGAGGAAACTCTCGCCACTAGCCGGGAATTTATTAATTATTTTACCAATAAAAAATTACTTTCGCGTCCATGCCTCCCACTTTACGTTTAATAAGCTCAGTGCTCCATAACAGCCTTGATTACATCACGAATAAAGTATAGACACGAAGTTACAGGACTTGAATATTTCGTCTGTATACATGATAGAACGGAAATTCGATGTAGCTTTTTATCAAACGACTCAGATGATTTTTGAGTTCCTTACCATTTGAGTATCATATCCAACGAAAGTGACTTGGAATTGAATGAACATCGGCTGGCAAGAAGTGATGGCAAGAAGTGAAACTACGTACGAAAAGAGCTGTAAAATTCGAAAATAACAGAGATTTAGATTAGTCTGAATCTGACAGGTATACCAAATATATCACCAACGTGATATAGAATAGACTCGATACTAAATAAATAAATATTTATCAATAAATTGAGGTCATGTGAGCCCCCTTACCATTTTCATATCACTTCCAACGTTATCGACTCAAACCGGAATTCGATACGAGTACCTCTGCCGTTTGGAATTAAGACTAAATATTGAGAGAATTGAATTAATTCGGAATTAATTAAAATTGGATCTCAGAAGAAATTCTAGACGAACCTTCATATTTGTTTGTTTATTCTTTGAACTTATTTCGTTATATTCTATGCGAACAGCAAGTAGAGAAATGATCACAGTGTTATTATTCCCTTCTACATTTTGTGAAAGCTTATAAAAAAAATTACCCTTGTTTTAATATTTATATATGTACCAATGAGGTCCAGAATTACAGCCAACGTTATCGATTTAGAATGAAATGAGCGTGAGTGCCATGAATAGCAAAAATTGAAACCAAGTATGACGAGAGGTACTTATTTTGGAAACAATCGAAATCTGGATTGATCTGGATTTAACAAGAGTGCCAGTTCTGTATCTCACTTTCCGTCGCTACTAATCACATAATGGAATATTTTTGCAAGTTGCTACGACTGATAGAATATCTTTTTAAGCTTATGAAACAAATATAATATTGACTATTTATAACATAAAAGTTAATCATGTAAAAGCACCGTATGAAAGTTAATCGTGTAAAAAAACCGTGTAAAAGTTAATCGTGTAAAAAAAAGGTTCAAGCGTATTTTTATTAAGAATATTATTAATTATGAATGTACTGTAAAACCAATAATTCTGTACGAGATTGTTATTTTTTGACTTATGAAACACGAACTCCCATTAAATATCTCGTCTATCATGTACTTAATCGCTTATAGACCGTAGATTATTTTCTGAAGCTGTTTCTTTTGATTCTTGTCGCTAAAAGTATTACAATGCTTTTTGATCGTGAAACGATTATGTTGATCGTCATATGAAAATGGTAAGGAAAGTCAAGAACCCAGATTCTAAAATAGAGTTCCCAAATAGTGGAACAGAAACATATCTTTTTTCAAATATGAAATATACTTTCTAGCAGTAAAAATACAAGAAATAACAAATATTGTCCACTTATAATAAATCTAAAACAAACCGTAAGTGGAACATTTTTCACATAGCAACACTAATTTATGAAATACAAAATGAAAAATTTTCTGAGAATGGTGCTGGAACAGATACCAGTGTCATATTTTGGACATTTTATACGCCGCAACTCTACAAACAGTCGCGATAAATAATTATTCGCAATGCTGGTCCAAAAGCAAACACGTAGAATATAACCGATCGCAACTCTAAAAGTAATCAAAATCGATTCATTAAATTTGCAACGCGATAATATTCACATTTCGCAGCACTAATGCAATCCGAGCTCAGTTCTCACACGCGACACTACTCTGAAAGAAAACGCGAAAAATTTTCATCGTTCACAACTCTAAAGTTAACTACAAAACTAATTAGTTGCAAAATCATCTAGACAAGCAACTCGAATTTATTTTTCGCAACTCTAATTCAAACCACGATCAATGCTCAGACGCGACACTACTCTGAAAGCAAACGCGAAAGTATTCTGTTCGCAACGCTAAAAGTAATCGCGATAAGTCCAAATTATTCGCAACGCTATCTAGAAATAAAACACGATCATTCGTCTTTCGCGACCATCTGAAAAACTACAAATACTACAACTACAGGCGAGAACAGTGACAAAGTAGTAACAGAGAATGACTCTCCATCCTCATCCGAAGGTGAAGATGAAGAGCCATTTGTTGCAGCCCACTCTTGAGACAGTTTGTCAGGGCCTCTTCGACTCATCGAGCCTTTTCTTTCTTCGGCGGTCCTGCCAAAGCCTGAAACTTAAGTCTAGACTCGAGATTTCGTGCGATACGCAGTCTTCCAATAATATACGAATTATTGGATAGAGCATACGTGGTGAATCTCGAGCGGGACGAGCGTTTCGAGAGGGCCTAACCACGATCGCGAACGCGAACAGCGACTCTAAAGTCGCATGATTCGAGGAATTGAAAATAAAACCAAAATCAAACAGTATATTTCATTTGAATCGGCAATATTTCAATTCTCCAAACCGAAATACACCCTACCTACTTAAGTCTAATGCACACATTCCAGAAAATAAGTTACCTACCTACCTAACTCTATATTTAAAAAATTGCAAAACTCATTCTCTCAAACACACACTCCACGGTTCTCATACAAAATGTTCGGGCGCGACCTAAACTAGAGAGGAAACCCCGGGGTTCCTCCGACACCCGAACATTGCAAACTTTCACACTCTAAGGTACGTACCAGTTGCTGAAATCGTCTGACAAAAGCTAGTGATCATTGCGTATTTTTATCTATAAGTATTTATATAGAACATTTTAATATATGTAATATAGTTTTAAAAAAAATATACTGTTGTATATGCATTTATAATATTATAATTATTAAGCAGTTTAATGTATGCAGTGTCAACAATTGTCAAATAAACGATAAATAGAAAATCGATATTATTATTGTAATTGATAAGAATTTAGTATTATAAAATTTTATATGTACATTGTAATTAACTTTTGAAACGATGCACTTCCACAGCCTAACCACACACACACATGTGGAAAGTACATCGTGCACGATACACTAGCATTGTCAGCCGCTGACATATAAATTATTATTATAAATCTAAGTCATCGTGCCCGTTGCCTTTACTCAACCAAGTAGCACCTGGGCACATGGATGAGTTTAGGCAACGAACACGGAAAAATATCCTGAAAATCCTGATCTAAAAGACTGATTATTGGAAATAAATAGCGTCTAATGAAATATTATTCCTCTGTTCTTACTTATAACAAATCAAAAGGAAAAATTTGATACGTATTAATATTGAAAATATTATTATGAAAGATGATTATTGTGTTTAAGATTTAATTATTTAGAAGAAAAGACTTTAATTAAGATTTTACAATAAAATAATTTACTTTTAAAGTTTGAGATAATTTATTAAAACAAATTTATTAAATTAATAATTAAAGTATTGAACTACCCTTGGTACGATTTCGTCGTCAAAGTGAATTATTTAAAAAATGAAAATAGTAAGACTGCATGTTACTTTGACTTGGAAATCTATTCATCGCGAAATGCCTTCTTGTACATAAAATCAATATACTTTTGAACGAGTAACAAAATCTATATTATTTTCGATAATCATCAATTTACATTTTAACATGAAATGAGAAAAATATAAAAAAAGATCAATGTTCAATATATAAACAATACTATTAACAGAATCATCATTGTATAATGAGTGTAATTAAAAGTAAAAACACTCATACTATAAACATTATTGTCTAATTTCATTATAATTAATATTCATATTTTAACATTATTGAATTATTTGCTTATATTCATTCAATATGCAGCATTTATCATATTAAGAAACGCGAAGTACAAGGAGACCCTAGCCTGATCTAAATAATAAAAATGTACAAGTTACTACTCACGGATATTCAAAATACCCGCGGTCACTGTACTCGCCAATGCACGTATACAACTGGTCACCCGTGTCAATTCGGACCTTTCGTCCTATGACATGATTGGGGACCAGAGGAATAAAAATGTCATTCAACTCACCGATCGTTGAGTATGATGAACAAATACCGCGAGGATGACGCTGTTGTCCAGTAGAAATCATCATCGATGTCATCTAGATAGGTTTGGTCGATTCATGATTCCAGCGACGAGGTGCAGATAGCGTCCCGGTGGCTTGCCTTGCATTCGAATTCCTATCGGAGACTGCTACAGAAATAAAATACAAATTAAAATCAAATGCATTACAGCAAACATACCTAATCATAATTAAACAATGATCAAACTTGAAATAATATATACCAGATATGTAATTTCGTTTAGAGAAACGTGATGAGTCGATATAGGTTAGATGTCGAATAAACGTCCAAACCCGATTCAGTTTTTGTCACAATTCTAGCGTAATTTATAGTAGAAATGTATTAATATCAAATAAGGGCACCGTAAGAGAGTAATAGTGACGATTGAAAGCGTTTAGATGTCGATAGGTGAAACGTACGTACATATTTTACTAATCGAGAAACTGCCGATACGTCTGATTGCGCCAAAACCCACGAACAATCTGAACTAGCAGCAGCGACATCGCGAATTGGCGGTAGGTGGGGGAAGGTTCAACGTTTCCAACGCTCGATGTTTTCCCGAAAGAAACCTTAAACACCTGGCTTCGATAAGCATTCTTATCGATTGTTTACTTTCCGTTGAAGTATTTTCCCGAAATTACCGTCCTTCCTAGAACTGTTTCCCGACCATCGCTCGTCTTTCAATACTGAAAGTATACACAAGGCCAATGTCACGAAACGAGTATTTATTACGTTAGATACCGTATCACAGACGAACTGAAATAGAAACTTGACAGGATACGATTGAAAATCATTCACGTTACAGCTTGTTTGCCCAGCGATACTAATTCGATTAATAGTTTCCCAACTAACCGCCATCCGTGAGAAGAGAACGCCAAGATAACCTCTAAATTTTAGGTCGATACAGAAGTCAGTTCGAGCGACGAAACTCCGTAAGGTATAAAGTCTGCTCGTGTGCCTCGTACGCGGTTAGGTTTCTCGCTCGATATAGTGAGTGTTTGCTTTACCGAAAGTAGCTTCGAGTCGCTTGGTAGTCGGGAAAGGAGCACTCCTCGTGCAACACGGTCTGCAGTCGTATGGCAAGATGTCGTTAGGCCGTCCATAACCGGTTCGATCCGCTATGCACCGCGCACGAGGCGGTGCGCATTCCCATTGACCAGTCTGTAGCCTGAGTCGTGTATTCGGGCCAATAGTAATCGTGCGGTGGCTTTGAGAACACGGGTACGGTATCTGGTTAGTCTCGTCGTGGTGCGTTTCCAGACATCACGTCGAAGTAAAGAAGGGCCAAGCGAGTAAAGGAAAAAGCAACGAAATCGACATTCGGAAAAATCGAAACGTTCGTCGTCCGCTCTCGAGGGAATTTGAAAAACAGACGAGCGGGAAGGTCCGAAACAGGATCGCCAGCGCCTCGTACTCGTCTAACGCGTCTTTGTTTCCGGTGCTATCGTGTCTAAACGCCGCGGAGAAGCTGCAACTCTTCTTCGGTACCAGGATTCCGCAGCGGGAGCCGCGCAAGACGAGGTGAGTCATACGCGCATTTTCCGCGTCGAGAACCTTTCTCGATCCGCGTAAAAGGTTCCTCGACGCGCGACACCATTTCGATCGATGACGATTCCGTAACGTTAGACCAGGCACCGTCGACATCGTCGTCGTCGTCGATATTTTTGCGCGCGTACGCACATCTTTCCCGTCGTGCTCGACCGAGTCAATACAAAAGGTGCAAGTTTTTACGGCGATCCGTTCGTGACGCTATCCGACGCGAGTATAACCGTCGTAGCCTGCGAAGTTCGGTGCTTCCCCCCTCGGGATCGATTTCGTTTCGTACGAACGCTCGTAAACTGCGATTTTCGTATTCACCGACGACGCTCCAAGTGTCAACGTTACGATCGAGGGCTCGATGCGTCGCGACGGCCTGGGTACGGTGGTTACTCGAACGAGAAACGAGGTTAGACGTTACACACGCGACTATCCATGCGAAAAATCAATACACGGCATCCTGGGTCGCGATTCAGACGCGCGCGGATGTGTTCCGCGAATCGGGGGAATCGTTCTTACGGGGAAAACGACGATCGCCGCGAGTTTTACCTAGAAAGCTCGTCGGTCGGATCGATTTTAAGCACCGTGCGACTGTATGCGTGCACGCGTCGCGGATGTGGCTACGTCCATGAGCTGGAGACCGCAGCTGATCCCCGCAAGTTTGGGTTTTCGCGGGCACAGCCAGCTCGACTCGGCCGCTGCACCATGCACGTTTGCAGATTACGTTACACCGGAACGATGGGAACCGGAATGAAATTGGAAAAGTTCGGCGGTTGAATTTTAATATCCATAGCGTTTCGTGTGCGCCGCGAAAGTTTAATGGGATTTCGATGTCACGCTCGAATATCGAATTAACAACCCTCCGGAGACGAGCGCGGGACATTGGCTAATACCAAAATCGGTTTATTTCTCTGTGCGTGGATCTGTGTGCGTCGGGCTTTTTATAATCTTGTTCCTTATCGATTCCTCTTTTCCGTACGTGCGTCGGCCTCAAAATATAGATCGCTACGGGCTACAACCGCACACATATCGTCTATCACAAGTTTCATCAACGCGATTGATAACTTTTTTTATAGGGTACAATGTTTTCGGTATTTTTTCGTTAATTCGTAGTAAAATTTCGAAACCCAAAAAGAAAAGAAAGAGAGTCGAAGTCGTGTGTGTGCTACGTTTATGCATGACAGTTTGAATTAACGTTTATTCAGACCTGGGCATCACTCGAACAAAATTATCTTAAAGTGATTATTCGAGTAAATAATCTAAAATAATTTTGCAAATTTAGTAATTTTACCCTAAATGCATATTAGAGATGTATTTTAAGAGAATCGTATACAAACGAATCGTGTTCCAGTCGACAGCAATACAGGAAGAGGGTTATTAACTATAAAGGGACATTGATGATTCTCGCAAAGAAACGAATATGTTTTACGATTACAAGAATGCGAAGAATGTTTTTCAAACGAAGATTTAGCGACTGTTATAAGGCGCCTCGTTTCCTTTTTTACAACGACAAATTTAAAGTAATTTATTTGACTCCCAAATTAAACTAGATTCTTTTTCCTGAGTAACCTTTGAAATATAAAACCACTTAAAACGTTTATTTTTATTTCGCGTTTGAAGTATTTTATGCCCAGGTCTGCTTTTATCGTACAAGGCGATTGTTGAACTGGATCGAGCTGCAGCTGTTTTATATGTAAAAATAAAAAAAATAGTAGAGAAAAGTATACTCGATTTCGTTCCTATTTCCCTGATAAATGGAACAAGTGCATCTGCGAAATGCAATTGCATTTTCTTGTTTTATATAAGTCGCTACTTTCAGTATTGAATAAAAACTACGGATATCGTAATTACTTACATTTACTACTTAATATTTAACAACTATAAAACGTGAAAGAATACCAAGTTACAATTAATTGGAGGTAACTACATCATTTTTAAGAAGAAAATATTTCATAAAACATTTAACTTGATACGTTTACGTACTAGAGTAATAACAAATGTTTATACAAATTATATAGTTGCATTTTTAAAAATAATCCAAACATCGAGGAGGCAGGTCTCGTTAAAGTGCATTTTCGTCAACTTTTTTCTACCTCCGCTAAAAAAAATTCTTTTATTTACTTTATTACGGAGATCAACGAAACTTTTTTTCTACTTTTATTTAGAGAAGCGCTGCAGTTCGTTCCAGTTTCTAGAGTCGCCGTGTAGAAGGTGTGATTCCCGGAGCTCGATAGTGACGAGCGTGACGCACAATTCCTTGCCTCGTTACGGAACAAATTTTCTTAGCCAGCGAAGGTTTTAATTGGCAGGAAGGCCACGAGGCCGAAACGATAGTACGCTAATGCCCCTTCGGTCCGAAGAGGGTCGCGGTTGGGAAAAATATAATTCACGCTTTTCGGTGTTACTACAACGATAACGGGAACCGTAGAAACAGAATTTCCCTTCGCGCGAACCGGATTACGTTATGAATACTTGCGTTACGTTGTTTCGTTTTTATCGTGACTGCTAACCAGGCATACTTATCGATCGTTACCGTTGCCGTGTTACATTATGCAATTCGTTTGTTTACGAAATCGAAAACTGCGATAGGAAATCCTAGGCGCCCCTCGCAACGGTAAAAGCAACTGCACGAATCGTCGATCGTCAAAAGCTCCAATGTTGTGTACGCACGGTATTACCTTGCATGTGCGTGCCTGTCCTTTGGAGTTTAATTACGTACGGAATCATCAACGAAGCATGTAATCAGTGATACATTTCACCGGTCGAAACGCACGAGTTTCGAAACTATGTTTCACGCAGCTCTGAACAATTTCGGGGCCAAAACGTTTCGAAGGAACCCGGTCACTGATCACTGTTTCGAGTTTCTCAGCATCTGCGTGTTTCCACAAAGGCGAACAGCGTAACACCTTTGCAATTGGCATGCGGCCACGCATGATTATATCTCGATGTGTATAAGTCAATGAATTTTGTGCATGCCGACGCCACACCTTGACACGCATCTCACCTACCTTCTCACTTTTTTCTTTACGCGAGGACGGTTCGTAACGCGAGGTATCGGCAAATGATTTCGTTCCAATGATCTCTCCGTCGTACGTAACGAGCAAATAAACGACGAAAAGAAAATAAAGGTATCGCGACGGTCGATCTAAATCGGCTGCAATCTTACGAAGCGTATCGGGATTTGGAATCGAGGATGGGCGTGCACCGGAAGCGTTCCATCAGTTCCAGCCACGTAACATCTGTCACTTTCTTAGCCAGATACCAATTAAGAAACGTCAAATCCAGGCAGGTGCGCGGACATGATACGGAGTATAACAAAAATATTAACATTTATACGGAAGTAACTTTTTTTGAGGAACAGAAATGATAACGTATTTAAGGAGAGTATTTTATTTGCAATTTTCCTGTTAGAAATCTCCACAGCCAGAAATCGCTAAATGGTTTTTAACGAACGAGTGGAAATTTCGAAGACAAAGTACGTTTGTTACGATATATTGTCGTTGCATCTGTTTCCGTGAGAAAACTTGCACTCGTACGAGTGTTACTATTTTTGTTTTCGAGCACCTAGTATTGTGTTCACGGTCTTTGTAACCGCGAGTAGTGCAACATATAACAAAGAATGTTGATATAACAACGATGGAATCGAATTCTCGACACTGTCCGTAATTTCAATAAGATTTTTTCATTCGTGTACCGATTCATACGCGATTACTTAACGGTACGAATAACCGCGAAGCACCTGCTTTGTTTCTCTCGATCGTAGTACGAACGATTGTTAGTGCCGTACTACCAAAACCATAATTGCAAATTCATCCGACCAGCAATAATGACGACAGGTGTTGTCTGTCCTTTCGACCGCATGACGTCACGAACAGAGTGCAGTACTGCATTTCCTCGATGCACAGCATTAATGACAATCTGTAGGGTTGTTCATGCCTTTCGACCGCATTAGGTCCGACTGAATTTTGAATACATTACGCAAGACTTTAAAAAGCTTCGTTAATTAAACAGTATTCCAATGATAAAAGTATCGCGCAAAATTAAATGAACAAAAATAATATGAAAGCATTTCATTAGCGGTGCATTTTATTTTCTCGTTATTTCGTATAATTTACTGTACAAAAGTGTTTATACCCGTATTTGTAAAGAATGCTGTGCAACCCTAAGAATGAATAATTAATTATTTGAGCAAAACAAACTCAATAACGGAAAGCTGGAAATTAAAAAGGCCTGTATAAAACAAGAAAAAAACGGAGTAATTAAGAAAATTACTGGAGCATTAGCGAGGACGGTCGGAGAACGAAGAAAAAATTGCACACGGTGTTATTTTTTTATACGGGTATGCACTCTGACCTGGGAAATTCTAACAGAAACGCTCCCGTTTAGCGAGTACATACAATTCCGCGCAGTAAGAAAGTCATTTTTCGTGCGTTAAGAAATAAAAAAAAATACTAAACATTATTCCATTAAGAATTAATCTGCTAAAAAAAGAAAATAACTGCGTTTCTGCTCGTGGCGTCATTAAAAGATATGCCTAATTTACCTTAAAAACTGGACGACATTTAAGATTCTTTCCTGACAAAATTATTTGACGTATCAATTTAAAACAATACACGTATATTTACTTACATTTTACCAGGCTGACGGAATTTTTTAAACAATCGATCTCGTGATACATCATTATCGACACGTCGACTGTCGTTCTAATAATCCTAAACAAAAAAATCAAAGAAATAAATTTCGATGGTCGAGAATTCAAAAAAACATATTTATTTTTCCCAAGCGACTGAAAGAAATCTTTTACGAGTTCCGATTTAATTTCAAACCGTACACAGCAGAGTGACATTTAAAGTTGCTAGACAGTTGGTCTGTTGGTTCCCGAGATGTTACGTCAACCAGCTTTGACGTCTGCCATTTCGAGAAAGAGATCTTTATAGCGTGACGCACGACGCATAGAACGTATAAAGCACTCGATTTAAAGTCCTATAGCGTTCGCAGATTTTTCGAATTTCATCTTTCGTAGACGCTTCCGCGAGACTCGAACCTTTAAGAAAACACGTACGAAAAGGGAACCGATTTTTCGAGCAAGGGAGTTCGTTGGTTCGTCGTAAAGTTGCCGATGCCTCGATCGATAGTCCAAGCGGTTCACACGGTACCTCCTTATCTTGAATTTTCTTTATTTGCCCGTTTGCCCGTTCGTTTGCCTTGTTGACGTACGATATTGGCGTATCGGCTTCGGGCACGCGTATCAGCAACGCCAACAACCGGGGCCAGCAACGAGGACGCGGTGCCCGGAACACGTTTGGCGAAGAAACGCGTTAGAGGTAGATCCGCCGCCAACGGTGGACGGCATCCTCGGCGAAGGCGTTCGAATAGGTCGTCTCAGTGGGTAGGCTTCATCGTGGGCGAGCAAGAGCAACCGGAAACTCCGCCATGCCGGCAGGTATTGGCGCTTCGTACAGGTCGTTAGGCGACCTGGGCGAAGACGTATACAAAAGCACGACGATCGTCGACCAGACACAGACCACCGGACAGAGCGTCCTCGAGAGTGTCAAGAAGGCTTTCAGTTTCGCCTCGCCCAAGGTCGAGCTCAGGAAAAAGGACCCGCTGATCGAGGACCGTCGTGAGAGCGTCTCGATCGTCTCAAGGTAATGCCTTATATGATATTGTCCGCACATACAGGGGAAAAACCGGTCGGCAGGTAGGGTGACGGTCGCGGGATACCGAGTTTCGCTTCTTCGCGTTGTTTCTCGACCTCGGACCCGTCTATTCAATCCGTGATCGATGACGTTGGAGTCTTCGATGCACCGCTAAGACGCTGCTCGGCTCACTTGTGGAATCATTGTATTAGGCGCATTCGCGACACGTACGATAACGATGGACTCTATTTGGAACGAAGCTATTACTCTATCGACAGGTAATTCGTTTCTACGTACGATCACTCTCGACGAGATATAAATTGTTACAAGACGACGGTATTGTTTTTCTTGTGTTCGATTCACAAATACTACTAATCAAAGTACGTAAATCCCCTCTGCATAGTCAACGTGACGCATTTGGTAATTCGCTGGTATTACAGGTAAGATTATGTTAAACGTCGGGAATTTTGAGTTCAAAGACATGCGCGATCAATGACACAGTAGCCTGCGAGCAGTGGCTAAGGAGGTCGCGAATAATCGGTTCGAGGTCGAAAATGTCGGAGGTACGGTTAGAGTGCTTTTGCTATTGGCCACGGTGGTGGACTGGCGTCGAGGAAATCGATCGTCACAGTTTCCTGCCCTTTTTAGGCGCTCAAACTAAAATTGCAAGAAAAACACTTGATGTACTTCTGAGAAACGCATTGAAACACGGGGCCGCTTACGAATTATTAAAATCCATTGCTACTAAAATGTTACGACTCGCTAACTCTGTGTGTGTCAACGGACGTAGAAACGGGACTCGTAAAAACAAAAAATACTGTTCCGTGTTTCCCGAGTAGTAAGCACGTTGGGCTGAATCTAAGGGGTCGTATTGTACGCGTGCATACTCTTTTCTCTGTTGGCTCTTCTCCATAGCTTCTCGAATATACATATATATACGTGTAGAAGCAAATAACTTTCGGTACCGTTACTATTCTAGAATGTTTTGCCGCGCGAAATGAAAGTACACGGACCGGGGAACAATAACAGTAATACATTCGGAATTTTTTCGATAATACTGCTCGACCTCGTATCGCATTTCCAATATCGAGTCCCCCGAATGATAAAATATCGTCTTGCAAGGGTTACTCAATCGAGAATCGATAATGCATTCGCGGTAATATGGCGCCCGGCCGATTTCGATCCAGCGACCGCTTCGAGTGCGCTTCTTCGACTCCACTGACGAATCGAAGCAGGCACACACGTGCCCCTGTTATCAGTATAATCAAAGACTGGTTTAACCTTAAGCACGGACGGACTTTAGGACCGGAAGTTGGTGCCGCGACTATTGATCGGCCTGGGTACAAAAGCAGGCCACGAGGTAAGCCGCATCATGCGACCTGAACGTCACTCCTTTCCTCACGCTGAACACTTCCACACCGCGTATTGCTAGTGACTTTCCCAGTTCCTCTATTATAGTTACATCCGCTTTGGTCGTTATACGCACCAGCTTGCTGCTGCTTCCAATCGACAACCGGTGATAATCTCACGGACCGTCGATTTTAATTATAATTAAATTTTCTCCCCGATTTGTTCGCCCGGGCAAAGCAAACGAAATAATTTTGTTCGATGCGTTTAATATTTTTCCAATTCCATCCGATTCGAGTGAACACCTCTATTTAATTACGGACAACGGTACGGGTTCCGTGTGTACCGTAGCCGGTGTCCCGGTTTATTAAAGTCTACCTTTGATAAACTATGAATTCGTTTCGATCGATATTTCATGCATCGAATATTGCCGAGCGACAGAGACATGGAAAATAGATTCTCTGGAAACGTACGGCCAACGCACAAAAGATACTTGTCCCGTGAAACTATCACCGGTGTTACGTTATTATTATCGTTAGCAGTCGTCGTTTTTGCATGCACGTAGTCCGGCGTTGTTCCTTTGTCCTTGCAACGCTCGAGTTGCATTAGCGTGTGCTTCGTGGCGCGCGACGGCAACGCGTGCGTTGCGGAACCGGCTTCTCGGTTCGAGAGATCCTCGTGTGAGGTCGATCCTCCGAGAACGACGGGCAAGCAACATTCAGCACGACATTGCATACTTCTCAACCGCACGGATGCTCGATTTCGCATTGAATGCTCTGGAAACGCGAAGCATCTACACGATGCGAGCATCGGATGTTTGTTTCGCTCGTTATCGTCGCCTAAATTTAGTTCGTAGATCACCGCGAACGCAACGAAACTCGCGTGACTTTGATCGCGAGTTCAAGGCGACGTACGCTCGAGAGCCGTAGTCTGAAAAGAGTACGGGATCGTTGGTTCGCGAAGAGTCGAAACTGCGGTTGGAAGAAACGTCTGAAATATGGCGCAACTTCGAACGTGAAAGTGCCAGGGAATGTAGCTAATCCTGCGCCGGTCGTTATATCGTGTTTGGAACGCGTTCAACAATTTTGCCTGCTAAATGTTCGTTGTTGGTATCCGAGTAGAGGCTGTGTAAGCCGCTAGGGCCGGGCGTTGTTATTATTCGCCGCCATTTTGTTCTAGGGAAAGAAACAAGATGCCGAGTGCCGCCACAGCCGAGGAATCAGCACTTTTGGGGTAAGTTTCGCTAATAACAGCGTCGCGTTGTTAAGGTAGATCCTTGCTATCGAGTAGATCCCAATTGCGACGTTTAGTCAAATCGACGCCTCGCGTAGATCGTTTTAATCCAATCGTCGTGTCCCCTGTCACGTATGCGTGTAGTTGTACGTGCTATTTATTCGACGCTCATCCGTTGTTCCGTAGGGATTCTGAGGTCTCGCTGAGAATCGGCATTGGCCCCGATGTCGGTGAAGCCGAACGATCGCCGGTAATTGGCAGTTGCGTTATTAAGAGTGGCAAACGTTATTGCTCTTTTTCAGAAGTACAGACAAGTCAAGGCTTCGCCGGCGGACAACGTCTGGCCGGCGAGCCACGAGTTTTGTACGATTTCAGAATTCAACGACGTAATTTTTCTGAGTGCAAGATTGTTCATTGTATCGGTCGCGAGTCCCTCGAGTTACTACGCAACAACAAATCGATAGGATACATTAACTCGGGGCTCGGGAGAAATGAAATTGCAACGACGAGGCATTGCGTGCTACCTACATATCCTCCCATGACGTTTATTGAATGGTCGTACCGTTTTTGTTGCTCGTCGCTGGGATATATATTTCTGATTGCAACGAGACGAAGCTCGAAAGCTATCCGCGTGCTCCCTTGATTTCTGGGTTGGAAGCTGAATTTCCGATCGTTTCAACGAACTTCGAGCTGTATTCTTTATCAGAACTCCGATCGCGGTTCTTGGAAAGTTCTGGTATTTTCGCGATTACCGGTCCTCGTTTAAATGCAAATTTTAAGTATAATTAGGGTCCTCAAATATTACCCCGAACTTTCAAGGTTCCCCCGGGACGCTTAAATACTCCGAACACGCGTTCCGTGCTCGTTGGTCTTGTGCCGTTTCGCTTCGTAAAAAGTTTCCCGAGTACGAAGTTGCGTCGCGGAATGAAATAATAGAATTCTTCGATACGAAGCGAAAGAGCGATTGAACAAAGTTGGACGCAGTTTTCAATGCGCCGCTTTTAATGAAGTCTCTTCGTTACGTAACTGTCTCGAACATTTTGTTCACGTGCACGGCATAGAGCAACGGAGCAACAGCTCCGATGCACGGTATGACATTAAATTTCAAACTCCCTGGACGCGTCGCATTGTTCTCACATAATTAAACCTCGAGAATTACACTTCTATCTGTCGGATCATAACGATACTCGACTCCCATGAATCCACGTTGAACGCAATTTTACAAACGAACTTGTTACGAGCCTAATGAGTTTTACGATTCGTCGTACGAGAAGGATAAACCTACACATTTCGTTACGATTTATTGAAATTTGAAACGATTTCATGCCTTGATACGAAACTTTGTTAACTAATCGGTAAAGTTACGCGAAAAGCTTAAACAAGGTTTATATTTCGCACAAAAAGAAGGTTTTCAAAGATGTCCTATTTTTCAGAGCGCTAACGTTACGAGACTCTTAATCGCGTAACTTATCTTTTGCGTTTTCGCCAACACCGGAATTGGGTAGACAAACAGACTGGCGTCCTACTTCTAATCGAAACAACGATTCTCTCCTCTAATCGATGTTCGTGGTAAAGTAATTAACAGGGAGATTAAGATTAATTGCAAGCCATTAGTAGGTGCTGATGGACGATTGTTCGATGACATTAATTCTTCGTTCTAAAAGTATTCGCTGTAAGGGGCGCGTTTCTGCACTGCCAAGGAAAGGAATAGAGAACTGGAGGATATCGATTAACGTGGTATTTGTGTCACAAGCTTGTGATAGTTGGTAACGCCACAGACGGACTAAAATAGCGTCGTGGATGGAAAAAGAGTTAATTTTCCAGTTAATGTCGTTAATCGATTCGAAGCGTCTGAAAAGAATTCTGTTCTAAATATATAAATGACATTGCCAATGACAACGATACACGATAACCAAATTAAAACCCGTCCGTGAGTTCTATTTTAAATGAATTTCAATATCTAAAATATCACTTTTATAAATCTATTACAGACTGTTCTGTTTTAATAAAATATATTACTCTTCGATTGCAATAATATCTTTATCGGTATTCGATAAATTTAAAATGTTTCTTCCACTATTCGCATCGACGTTTTCAAATTAAACAGTAGACGGGTCTCATTTAGTTTTGGAGCACCGTTACGTCAGAGATTCGTTGTGTTAAATTGCATTGACAGTACAGTAAAATATAACAGTTCCTTATGACGTCATGGTCGTATACGTCATTTTGTTCTACTTTCCCTGAAAATTCGTTTTCACGTCACTTGGCTACGCGCCAGGTCTATCTGAATCGCTTGATCCCGGGCTTTGGCTCAATTTCCGATTCGATGAAAACAATGCAACCACCGTTTTCCCGAGATACCATCGATACGGTTGAAACATTGGAAAATCTAAAAGTCTGCTCCGAATTCCGGACAGAGGGACTCGAGGTTTCCTACAGACAGTGACGTATTACTCTAAAACGTCGATTCATGTTTCGTTTCGTTACGTGCAAATTAAGGGCACAATAAAAGGTGAAAAGTTTGGACACGAATACGTAATTATTCCATGCAGAAACTTAATTACGACTTGTCGTAGAGATTCTTGATTATCCCATCAGAACCAAATCATATACCATTAACTATTCGGAAGAATAACAACTACTCAAATACATACTATACAAGGTAATCATAAAATATCATTCGTGAATCGTAAAATAAAAAGAAAACGTATGATTCCATTTAAAAAAACAAGTATCAGATTACACTTACACCGTTGCATCACCAAAATTACATCATCAATAGACAGTCTCTATTAAAGAATTCGATATTTTCCTCAGTTTTTTGTACCTTTGCTTACATAAGACCTGTGATTTGTTCCAATGCCAACAATTACTCTTAGTCATTATTACTTGAACTCGTCAAAGTTAATAAACCTTAGTCAATATACGTGATGTCGAAACTGCAAAAACTAAATTAGCATATCCATTCTCCACAGTATTGAAGTCTGATGTAATCCTATTATAAATATGTATCAATCGTGGGCTTTGAAGCACTAGTACGATTCGATTAAAATATTATTCTTCCAACCGGTATTTAATTTATTTAATGTCGAAACGTAACATCGGCAAGAACCTACTCGACAACTTGATAAAACTAATTGGTGAAATATTCGCTACTTTCGTGAATCATCGTCGTTGCACAATCCACGACTAACCAGACTTCAGTGGCAGACATACGTTTCATAATTAGCGAGTACGTATGAACAAAGACAGGTACCCAGGTATAGTTGCAAACTAGAACAAAGTCCTCAGCAGCTCGTCCAACGTCGGGAGAAAATAAAAGGTAAAACATTGTTGTGCGATTGCAGTTAATGCATGGAGAATGAATAAACGAAGCATCTTTCTATCGTCTAACCGAAGATGCATCTTTTTATTGACATGCGTATGCGATCTGGCCCGATATACTATAGTTAGACGAAGAATTTAGTTTGTTTTTCACTAGATGGTATAGCTTTAGCGAAACGTGCTCTGCATTCTGCATAGATTTATGGGTGGAATCGTTCGACTCCCCTGTTTCAAAGGAAAAGCTGGACTCCAGAAAGGAAACACGTAAATCGATCTATCCCCGGCAGCCTCGTCTTACCATACATCTTTACGTCGTCCGTGAGCGGCGGAACCGGCCGACAAAAAATCTGTACACCTCGGTTAATCGATCGGTAAAAAGGGTTCGAGATATCGAATGACGGGGATATCGAGTGTTTCCCGTGGTGGTTAGCTCGGCTTCTAGCGACCGTCGATGAGATCCTTTCTTACGAATCCACCATTTTCTTTTCTTCGTTGAGGGCAACCATCCACGATGGTACCGTACGCTCTCTGTGCATCTTATTTATAATTTACGCGACTTCATTTCTCATCTTTGTGCACCTTCATAAATTCACTTTACGCCAATTCCCAACTCGATCGTTGGCAATCGATTTTATGGACATTTGAAATGTATTATTCCGTATTTAAAAATAGTGATTCTTGGTATAATTATAGATCAAACATTTGAGATACAATTCTTTCAGACGGGGCTTCGTTTTCTAGAAAAACAGTCTTGAATATTTATCGATATATACATGTACTTAATTTTGTTTGGAAGGTACCATTTCTAAGAAAAAAAAAGAAAATGTTTCTGAAATAAGTAATATTGTAACAGATTTTCTACGTTAAAAATTTTCTTTTGCGCTCTACTTTGTAAAACGCTGCTTTGAACAGTTATGTTTATTTATACGTGCATACGAAAGCACTTGTTATACTATAGCTAATAAGATTCAATAATATACGAGATGGACTTGGGAACTAATTAATTTATGAAATGAGAAATTTCTCAAACCTGCCCGCATTTAATGTAGCAGACTCTCGAAATTTTAACTATTAAATCTATTGCTTTTTGTTTAACAATTCAATGGACGTAATTTGATTAATATTTCACCATATCAATTAATAATCCGTGTGGACGTAACAAACACTCAACTTTAAAATTCATTTATTACGATTTACTTTTCAAGAATTTTCTTTATAATTTATCAAACTTATTTATGTTACAACCTTATATATAGTTCCGGCAGTGCTCAGATACCAAGAAACTACGTCTATTTAACTAGTTGATACCTTGAGCAAAGGAAGAATGAATATTTATTTAATCTTTTGTTTAAGGTCCCTGATATTTTCGATACTATTTCGTATTTCGCTAGTTCTTATCAATTACAAACACGTATATACGTAAACGAACACAACAATTACGTAAAGCGTCATTTGACGAGCTTCACCGTAATTAAGTGCATTCGTACTCGACGAATCATCAAATTCGATTTTCTCAAATTTCTAATTTATTTTTACCCGGAGAATCGCTCTCTTTTTTACTATACTGCGATTCCGGCTGCGCACTGTTTATTAGTGTGTCGAATAATATAGAAAAAGTGCAGCGTATTTTGATTATAAAATATCTAAAAAGCTACAGTCTACTTCTTTACATATTCATTCTATAGGGTGTCAATTTTGCGATCGTTTCGAGAATACAAAATCTAACGTGAAATTTCAGGTTTCACAGTCATGTTATTAACTCGAAATGCCAAAGATAAACGTAATTTAGAATATTCTAACGCGTAGCAGCGCATTTCTGCTAAGTTGCTGAGTTGCAGCTATAACAAAAGAGGAGAAACGTGGGTGTAGTGTTTCATGTGTGAAACGTAGTTACACTATGAATATGCTGGTTATGATTCCGGAACCTGTGACTATTGCAAGTACATTTTAATATATAGTCCTGATCTACTTGTTTTTAAACAAAGATTAATTTAGAATATCTCTATTCCAAATTATTTATATTTGTTTCCATTTTCTACTCTTTTTATTCGCCTTAAACGAACCTATATTCCAAATATGTAGCAATTCCTCTAACACGTGCTCGCAAATATTTACCAAACCCGTCAGAGCGAACGGTCTCTTGATGCAATTAATGTACATTGACTCACATAAAGGATCATTACGAACGATTTTGTTCGTGTACAGTGTTAACGAACGCGATATCTATTTTGGTTACTTCGGTTCCGGAGTGTACACGATCGCGTTTATCTTGGCCCAAATTTAAATTAAGTTTTCAAATCTAGGTTTGCGCTCGTATTCAGTAACTACGATTAATTTGCGCCGGTTTTAAAGCTCGGTTTAAGCCCCTTTCACGAGCACGCCGAAAAGTCCTTCCCGTTTTTCTACCCGTGAACTCATTCCAGGCACGCAAATTAAATCTTGCTTTCCAGCGATACCGCGTCCATTCAGTATATTTTATTTTTTTCCCCCCTTCAAGCCGTAACACGAACACGTTTGAAGATAAAATATATCGCTGGCTGGAAACTGTTGGATCTTACGTTGATTAATCAGGCTTCCAACCTTTAGATTCCGTTGCGATCGAAACGACCTCGTAGTTTCAGAATCGTTTCGTTCGTATTATTTGACAAGTTGGAGATGCAACAAAGCTCTTCGAACGTCGAGGCAAAGCCAAGGAGCGAACCATTGAAATTTGCATAACCAATATTAGCTTGCCTATATCTTTGACCCATAAAAGAGATACGAAATAAATATTTGAATAATCACTCTTCCGTATTTCCTTAGCTACGAAACATTTGAAGCAATCGTGCATTACCGAGAAGAAAAACTGAGTTGATTAGTAATATTTAACAGGCTCTGTAGGGTACTCAAAGAGGCTTTTATTCTAGCTCCTTTCATAATGATTCCGACCTTGACTCGTCGAATTATTCGGTACACAGCTAATTTACACGACTCAATATTATTTAAAATGTCCAGCACAATGGACAGTTACTCGAATAAAATTAATTTTCTATAGTTTGTTCCTAAAGGGGGAGAAACTTTGGTTATTTTTAAGTTTAATAAACGAAAATCAAGGAAAACTTGGATACGTTAACACAATGGTATATCGTTACTATCTTCATCGGCGAGTACGGACAGGAACACGACCGGACTTCGACCGGAAACGATAGTGTGACGTGCCAAAGATACGGGAAACCACGTGCAGTCAGATTTACTGTGCTTGGAAATTCAATGAAGTAAACTCGGCGAATATGTACATTCAAACCAGTATATAAGTGCTGTTCTATTTTTAACCAGCAAATGAGGTAGTTGGAGAAGTGAAGAGATCATTATATTATTTTAACGAATAACAAGGAAGAATATGAACAATATTTAAAACATAAATTTAATTATGTTTCCTGTCTTTTCAACGGAGCGAAATATTACAAATCGAGCAAGTATGTTTCTCAAAGCGATAAAGACAGGATGCTGAAAAGGTAGATAAGCAAAAAATTAACTTCCACTCTTTGTGCTGTCCATAAGAAAGAGACGATCGTGTTACGCAAATTGTATTATCGTTATTCAAATTAGAAATACGGTAAGCATAAGGAAAAGACACAAAGTATGTCGTATTCACACTGTGTTAACCTACAGTGGTATCAAAAATCGATGAGTCAATCAGCCGATTGGCGTCAATCGGTCTTTACAAATATATACATATATACGCAAACGACCAATATAGTGAACGCCTTGTATCGTAAAGTTTAAAGCAGTATGTATTGTTTCTTATACTTTTTATTCTGTTTTCACCGATACTGCAGTAATAAATTATCGAACTCTTGCTTGTCAGAAAAGTTCAGTATAATTAGGAAGTATTCAATTAAGATAAGACAAAGAACTTGTGATAAAAACTTTTTTGATGCTTCGGTTCCTACCAACCCGTAAGTAGTAACAAATGGCCAATTAATTTTCTGATAAGTCCCTTTCGCAATTATCCAGCACCAATGAAATTAATTTGAGCTTTATTATTATGCGAGTTGGAAAATGGAGAGACCTACAACACTACGTGTATACGAAAGATTTGAAGACAGACTAGCATTATTGAATCGATACCTTGCCAAACATTTGTACATTCGTAAATGGAAATAAATGTTTGCACGGCAAACACCTGTCCGCGCATATGTATTTGCACGTATTTACGAATGTGACAACAGTACGTCAATAAGAGTACGTAAATTCGATTCCCGTGCTACCTGGATCGCGAATGTTTCGCGTGATCTTTTTCTACTTATTTACGTAGTACGTCTTGTGCACTCGTACAACATTTATTCACATAGAAACGTTACGGTATACGTTACCACGGAAATACGATCGCGATAGTAAGATGAAGCAAGTTTACTATCGTTCGCGGGCTTACTATCAGAGTCAACAACAGAATGCGATATATCTATTTGAGACTTTATCTATTTATCGCTACACGCCACGCTATGAAAGATAGTTTTTGCATCCGAGAAACTTAAACCTTGATTGAAAACTATTTTTCCTTCCAAGGTTTCAAGTAATAATTTTCTTCAAAGGACCGAATAACATATCGATTTTTAAACAAAGTTAACCCGTCGACGGGGAAACGGGATCACAAATCCAGGGTATAAATTTAATGAAATAGTTTCTGGAGAGATCCAACGAGCGTCTGCATTTCAAAAGAAGGAATTCCATTTAATACATATTTTCGTCTAGAAACCCACTGTTCCGTGGAATACGTAAACGAAGTAGACAAGGAATAAACTAGGACAGACATTTAAATACAGAAAATATGAATAATTCATTTCCAACGATAGCACCGTCTCTAAACTAGGAATTAATATTATATAGAGAAAGAAATGGAGAGTGTTGAGAAAATTAAATTCATTTATGGCGTGGTCGTTCTTACTTAAATCAAACTCAGAAAATGAGGATGAAAAAATGGAAGGAAACGTGGAAACGATATTATTGGAGAAGCATTTTACGCAACGTTGGTTTTCTGAATAGCAAAACAAGGAGAAGAAATTTTCAACAAACGATCAGAAATACACCCGGGAATCCAATGAAGAAAGTAACTTCTTTACGAGGTCGAGGGATGGTATTTTCACTGATATTTCTGCAAAGGGAGCGTTCCTTTATCTCCTTCGAACTTGCAGAAGCGTCAGCATATAGAGAGAACAGGTCAGCCTGAGTTCCTGACATTTTCCCGGTAAACTAAATTAGGTCACCTCGTAAATCCTGAGAAATACAGGTCAAAGTAGGTTCTTAGGGTATTAGATAGGGTGCAGGGGATGCACGATAGAAGTGCAGCGTGGACAATTAACACAATTGCCATTAATCACGTGGAATTCTATTTACTTGCATTCATAATTTCCCTGCTAAACGTTGAAACGTTTAAGCTCGCATCCCGGAAGGAAGATTAGGTAAACAATTAAACGCGCTTCATCAACTGCAAATGCAAAATAATTTCTGTACATTAATATCGTACGAATTAACAGTAGAACTACCGGAGATGATCCAAATGATTAGTAATTTCCAACAAAAATTCTACATTTACTCGACAGGATTTTTGCAAATTTACCGTGGTTTTCTATAAGAGTTTTAATTTCTTTGGTACAATAATAGTTTTAGTGGTAACCTCGAGGAGAATACCAAAATCTGATATCGTCTTTGCCTTTCTCAAATCGTGACGTAATCTCGTAGAAACCTCGGGTTCGTTCGAAGCTACGGAATAAAGATATCAATGTCCATTAGGTTGGAAAGACTATTCGCTGTTGGGTTTGATAAATGCAAAAGTACAGTTTAGCGTGCAATCAACGGCCGTGTACTTAAAGAAGGTGTTAAACGGCCGTTTCGCCGGGTAGCGTAATGCACTTCTGAACATTACGGTAGCTTTAATGAAGAAGAACGGTGCTCAGCGTTTCCCCTCTGACGTATCTGCAGCTGAATAAGAGTGCAGCCGTCAAAGGAAAATTGCTCACACAAATCAGAATGAAAAGCACGTGGTACACGGACCCCGGTGACACGAGCCACCTTCAGAAACACACGATCCGCCCAACCTCGCCGCGTTCAGCAGGGCGTGGCCTTCAGGATCGATACCATAAAAAGCTCACTGCACGTCCACGTCCTGTAATAAAGTGCGCAACTTTGCGTACGTACGGTCATTAAACGTTTCAGCAAGTTTCATGCAAATTTCCTACGCCTACCGTGGCCGCGCACCCGGCTACACCCTTTCGCGCACACTCTGGCAACTTCGAAGACGTAACGGATAGAAACACTCGACCTGTTGGAAATTACTGCTTGTTAGTAACTTGTTTTGGACCTAGTTTTGTCGCACTCGATAATATATGAACTTTCGCGTTCATTCATGCTCATGGTTCCTTTATTATTTATGACTGGGATCGCATTGATCTTCAAGAATCTAATATACACTGACATTCTGTAGAAAGATGATCGAAAGCTCGAATATAATCCCATTAAGTATATTAAACGACGAAAATTACATTGCAAACATGATTTAAAACTTTTGATGAAATTATAGTTTCTAATTTTGTTCCTTTTGAATCATAGAAATAATTTGTCTTCTCTATTAGTCATTAAATGCATCTGCAAGAAGGGGAAAACATTTTGTCCTTGTTTTCTCCATGGGTATCGATTACAAATAATATATTTCTTTTTCTTTTAATTTTCTGTGCTTACACTTATTATACAGGGTGTTCGGCCACCCCTGGGAAAAATTTTAATAGAGAATTCTAGAGGCCAAAATAAGACGAAAATCAAGAATACCAATTTGTTGATGGAGGCTTCGTTAAAAAGTTATTCACAATTAAATTCAAAACTTTCAAATCGTTCTAAAAAAATTATTTCTAGGTTCTGGGGGTAAATACAACCATTTTTGGTGAATACACATACCCTCGAAATCTTGCGCATTTTCGAGAAAAAAATTCAGTACGGTCGGAACTTTAAATGTTAATAACTGTTTAACGAAGCCTTCATCAACAAATTGGTATTCTTGATTTTCGTCTTATTTTGGCCTCTAGAATCCCCCATTAAAATTTTTCCCAGGGGTGGCCGAACATTCTGTATACACTGACATTCTTTAGGAAGACTATTAAATATATGGAACAACAACAGTTACATTGCAAGCATAATTTAATAATTTTGATAATTTTATGCTTCTTTTGAACCATAAAAATAATTTGTCTTCTGTATTAGTCTTTAAATGCATCTGCAAGAAGAGAACGAACCTTATTTTCGCCATGGGTATCGATTAAATATAATATATTTCTTTTTCTTCTAGTTTTCTGCATTTACACTTATTATGTTCTTTTAAGACTTCACCTCTTATTATGGTACCAATAAAAATGCTGTAGCAAATCCATGATATTACGGAGTGATGTTTTTTCGAAAATCCTGTCTGTACGAATTCGGTTTAAATACTCCATTAATTACACAAATAATATTAGAAAGTTCAATTCAATCAACAAATGTGATTCGTTTTCGAAATATTTCACGGTTTCTTAAATGCGAATGTTTTTAATTACATATCAAGAGAAAAAAAGAAATTGTGAAAATTTACTCTCTAAAGATTTGTAATAAGTTTTTTTTATAGTCAACCGAGGTTAGTACTTGATACTTCTTCGAGCGCCAAGTATTAGAAATTTTAATTAGCAGAAGCCTCGAACGCGATAGAACCGTCGAGAACACGATGTTTCGAGAAAATGAAAATCTAATTAAAGAGAACGTCATGCTCAAATGGAACTGTAGCTCTAATAAATACTACGAATGGTAGGAAAAACAGAAAACTTATACGGGAAATATTTGCACGACACTTTAAAAGAAAGGAGAATTTGCAACAGCATCTATTCAAACTCGCTGAAAGCACCAGCTTGGCACATTTTATATTCCGCTGTTGATGTAGCGAATATTTGATGATACTTCGCTTGTAGTCTGAATGAAAAGAAAATATGCAGGGAGTAACGCCTTCTGCTTGGGTGATTCTTTTCACCATCAGGTTTTACTTTCTTCAAAGATCCTGCGTTAGAAATGCGGTGCATTTTGTATACTTAATTAAATTACTTTCGTCCATTTCCGTTAATTGAATGTTATCTGAATCGGAGTAACGATTAAAAAGCGAATCACATATTGCTGGATAAGTAGGTAGTATCGTGCCAACATAAATTTTAGAAAAATATTCTGTAAAAAGAATATTAACTAACCTTACAAAATATGTATACTCGCGTAGTAAAAACGTTTATCGATTTAGCGTAAATTATCTGCCATACACTTTTCTACAAGAATCCCATTAAAACTAACGTTCAGTTTTTTTGTCTGCTAATTAATGTTCATTTTATCGGAACATACGTTCGTTTAATGACTTCCTCGTATCCTAAAACAAGCTGAAGCCTTCTCATATTAAAAATTGTTTTCTTGCCGACTTAAAGAAAGAACTATAATTTTTAAAAGATATACCAATTTCATTTAATAATTGTACAAAGTGATTGTCGCACTTCTGATCCTAAATATTCAGAAAAGTCTAATGAAATAAACTTCGTCCGACAGGCATTGGAAATTTATTTGTTTACGCACGAGTAATGGGCGCGTGGATCGATTCTTGACGATTTGAGTTATTAAAAAGTTTTTTTCCCCATACGCAGCACGATGCCCTCAGATAGTATGGACGACATCGAGTTGAAAAATATTCAACTCCAATTTCCTGCTCTAAGATATTTGACGAGAGATGACAATTCCGTGCGGGAGGAGAGGGTGGAAACTGACAAAGGATATCTGGTGGTGGGTGTACAGGGAAACCGGTCGAAACCTGCCATACTTACTTATCACGACTTAGGCCTTAACTGTGAGTAATTATCCTCGTTCCATTAGTACTGTAAATGTTAAAAATTTGAAAAATTTACTGTCACGACGATTGAATCGACTATCTTAATTGTCCATTTAACGAAAACATGTTGCTAATCGTTCCCAGATATACCGAGCTTCCAGGCATTCTTCAATTACATCGACATGCGAGTTTTACTCGAAAACTTCTGTGTTTATCATGTGAACGCACCAGGTCAAGAGGACGGTGCATCAACGCTACCCGAAGAGTGAGTATACTTAATTTTTTTCTCGATGAACAAGTAATTTATTTGATAAAATTATAAATTCATACATTTTTATAGTCAGAATTAAGTTTCTCAGAAATATCGTTTCCAATGCTCCGTATCGATATTCCATTTTAATTTAATATTCACCCAACGACTTTATAAAGTAAATTGTTGAAGCATTCAAACAAGGACAAGAAATATTTATGTGATCCACTAGAAATGCCTTACTATCGATTAAGAACGTAATTAAACATTGATCAAGAAATATTGAATTCCTTTTAAAACGAATTCGATTTCACGACAAATAATTTTTCATATCAGTTCCGTCTAGCGCATGGAATTAAACGCGTTCGTAGAAAACGTCACAAAAGTCATTTGTGCTTCGATAGTCGACCGGTTCTAGTACAACCCTTAATCCCAGTAACGAGTTCGCTAATTAACGTGCGAGTACGGTAAAAACCGATTTAACGAAAGATCCCATACGTACGTGTATGTATATCGAGGTCTCGTTCAAGAGTATGGTGCACGCGTGACACTTGACGGCAGCGAATTCAATTAGTGCGAATCAATGACCCAATTAACGTTCTAATTAGTCGAAGCCCCAGCGATGTCCCGCTTTCGCGTTTGCCATGGATAATTCCGCGCGTCTTAAAAGATTTTTTCTTTGCTGCGCTTTGCCTCTATCGCCATTTGCATTTCAACGGATTCGATCTTATCGGCCGTTGCGCAATCCGCCTCTCCGATATTCAATCTATCATGAAATCAGGAAATAGCGTTGCCCAATACCGTTGCAAATGTTTCCTATCCGTTTCCAAAACCATGAATCACGCATCCTAAAGAAAACCAAATTACTCGAGATCATACTTTCGGAATTTTTTGTTAAAACTTTACAGTCAACTGCGTTGTCGAATTAATTTCCATAGAACGTAAAACGGTAAGTAAAAATGCCTTGACGTAGTAGTTGGGATTCGTTTACGCCGTTGAATTAGAAGATTGACCGTGCCTACCTACGACATCCGATTAAGCTGACCTCAAACAATCGAGGTTCACCTCGACGGACGCATACGTACCTAAACAGCGTGTTACAGAATAATTTAGACTGCATTGCAGATTTTCATGCACCGAGCATACGAAACCATTTTCGCTCGCGTGCCAAATCCGTAAAATTTCATGACGTATACGTATTCGAATATATTAGCGTCGGTGGATAATGTCAGCGATGCTTCAGCTTTTCGCTGCACATCGATATCGAACACCGTTTATAGAATTCAACAGTTACGGAAGACCGGTTACTCAAAATTCATTTTTTATTTCTCTCGCCGAACCGAAGCTAGAAAAACAATTGGGAACGCTCGTAACTCGAAATCTGTAACGAGAGAAATTTAATTGGAACAGTTATCAGCGTATTAGTGTGAAATCGATTGTGGCGTACATTTGTTACGTACGACCCGGCACACACGAGAAAGCGTAAATTCCTGTATAATCACGATAGAAATTTATTTCGTTCGTCGATAAATACACGATAATTAGCTAATTAGAGAAACGTATCGTGTCGTTGATTGGAGTCGAAATCGAGTCGATCGAGCTTCCCAAAGATCGATTACGAGAATGTTTAATTTCCTAGACCGCTATCCGATACTTTAAAGCGTAGAGGAATCAATATATTGCTAACTGTTAATGCAATACTGAGACGATCGCAATCTATGGGTACCGTTTAGGTGATTAGTATTCACGATCGATAAATTACTACGAAGGCGAAACCAGCGTTATATCGATGCACTGTATTCCAGTTACGTTTATCCGTCCATGGACGAACTGGCAGAGCAGCTGCTCTTCGTCTTGGGCCACTTTGGCCTGAAGTCCGTAATCGGTTTTGGAGTCGGCGCTGGAGCTAACATACTAGCCAGATTTGCGCTCGCTCATCCCGAGAACGTGAACGCTCTTTGCTTGATAAACTGCGTATCGACGCAGGCAGGTTGGATCGAGTGGGCTTACCAGAAGATGAACGTTCGTCACCTGAGATCGCAGGGCATGACTCAGGGCGTGCTGGACTACCTAATGTGGCATCACTTTGGCAGGGTGAGAACATAATTAACACGTACACACGCCCCGTGTAACTATACCGAGAACGTTAGATTAAACTCAAGATAAACTGAAACGAAGAACAAATATTTCAATAGCTATTTAGTTGATTGGATGTACAGTTAATAATCCAGGTCATCGTAATGGACTGAATCGATTAAGAAGATACACTTGGTCCTAATTTATATTCAAAAGTAGTTTCGTAAATGAGGAAATAGGCAATAGCCCCGATGGCCTATAAAGTTTTACCGAGGTAGGTTAGTTAGGCAACGTTGACACGGAAACGTAGGCCAATAAATTATCGACTACAGTGCCCGACGAAGGCGTACGCCGTCGGGGTGTACGGTTCTGTGCAACCTAGAAAATTGGATTTAGAGTATTAGCAGCAATTATGTGGCTCTTATTATGCAACACGTAGATTCGTAACAGCGTTACCGCCCGTGGAAAAATAGATGCTGACAGGCTCGCGGTGTAAACATTGTTCGTCACAGGAGGGAAAAACATTAGTAACATCGAAAAGTCAAATAAGGATCCTTCGAGTCGACCCTTTTTCTGGAGCTGGCTTTCTTTTCTTCCTGTTCGTTAACCTTTTGCCGGCCACGGGACTAATGATAGGTTCCGTCGGTTGTTTTTACCCGCGCCTTTTGCTCGAGCAAACTGAAGCGTGAAGCAGAAGTTGCCTCGAGTGTCTGGAATTTTTCGATCAAGGATAGAGTTTCACCGGCCAAAGAAACGTTGGTTGTAACGCGTACAGTTATAGTCCGCTGTTTGGTATCTAAAAATAACACGATGAAACTTTAAAGTCGGACGCTATTGTAAACTTCAAAATCTCGCGTCGGAATCGAGAAGAAAACGCTAATTGGCAAACATGTTTCAGGGCACGGAGGACAGAAACCACGACCTCGTTCAAGTGTACAAAAACTACTTCGAGCGTCACGTGAATCCAACGAACCTAGCGCTATTAATCGACAGCTACGTCCGCCGTACCGATCTCAATATCACGAGGGAATTAGACCCGATACGTAAAAAGGAAGGTGTTACGCTCGGCGTGCCTGTCATGAACATCACCGGAGCTCTTAGCCCGCATGTCGACGACACCGTGACGTTAAACGGAAGATTAGATCCGACGAACAGCTCGTGGATGAAGGTACGAAGCGTTTCGCAACATTAATCGGTCCTACCTCGAGCATCCACGCATTCGTAACTACGTGGAACAACCCGATCCAGTACCGTGCACATTACTAACGCTACGTTAATTCGTAACTAACGAACTGCGAGTTAACGATCGACTCGGTGCGTTCGGTTCGATTCTGATGGCGGAGGCGTAAACGTTTTGTAAATACGAGTGTAAAGTCACTTAGCTTGCTCCATCTGTACGCTGGCATCTTCTCGCGAACGCACAGCACCTTATAAGACGTATAGATAATCTTTCTTAAGATTGATGGTAGTTGAAAAATGTATGAGTCAATTAAAGATCAAACGTAAATGGTCGTTCAAAGTCATTTTTATGAATCACGTCCGACACAAACCTACTTTAACTCGTATCTATAAAAGATGTGGCTCTGTCAGTTTATGCGAAGAGACTACTAAAAGTGAGGATATTTTTTTATAATCTTCTTTGACCCAGAATCGTTAAGAAAGCTTACAAACTTTAAAATAGAATGAATTACTAAAAGGATGACTCAATCGATTTAATTTTCAGATTTCTGATTGCGGAATGGTTCTGGAGGAGCAACCGGGCAAAGTAAGCGAGGCCTTTCGACTGTTTCTGCAGGGCGAAGGATATGGTAAGTGAGCGCCCCGACGATCTACACTTTAGATATTAATTATCGGATCGTCAAATGATTATTCCCATCGATCGTCACCGGTATAAACGAATCGCGCACGCGCCATACTGTTTCGTAGAAGAGCACACGAACCGTCGAGCGGCGAAAAAAGAAGACAGCGGTTTTAAATGTTCGTTAGACTTGACTGTCAAACGTTGACTGTCTGGCGGTGAAATGTTAAAAATTTATATTTTTTGCCGTTCCATAGTGTAATTAACTCGTTGATGTTGCGAATAATTTATCGGAAAAAGTAATTGACTGTTTACGGTGTTGGGAAGACGTGTGCGTGCTCTTTTACGCGACGACACGAATAAACGAAAACGCAATTGTCGTAGATCGTGAATATTTGTAGACTTAAGTTCCTTCTATCGATTGCTGCGTTTTAAAGGTATCAGTATTTTTGGCCTATAAAGTTGAATCGACGCCACGTAACGTGTTATATACGAAACGACAGAATCGTTCACAGCTACCGATCAAATTTGATTTTTCATCGCGATGTTTCCGGATCAGTCGGACTGCGAATCGATAACGAAATCACGCTTGTAAATTAAGTCACTTCGACCATTTTGCCTTTGACCTCGCTAGATACTCGGTTTAAGCTGCATTATCTATATTAAGTAAACGTTGTTTCTCCCTATTGAATAGAAGCAAATCGAACTACAAACATATTCCGTTGATGTAGGCGTTATTTCTCGTACAGCCATGTTCGAAGTAACTTAACATCCGCCAGTTATTATTTATTCTTTATACCCTAAATGTTCTTACCGCTTCATGAACGACCATACGATCGAACATAGTGGTACAGTTCCACTGACTACTTAACGCTAGTCTCGCGACTAATTGAAGTTTATTATTCTTTTTGGCTTTTTGGTCACAGAAACACGATAGCACTTATCACATAACACAACGCTTTAACAACTATCGCCCAGCTGGTATACATGACGGTGTATTTATCGCGCGAATAGAGTACTTCGTCGATGATAAAACGCCTCACCTTTTTCTCCCAACTATTGCTGACCTCGACTTTTCCCTCCACCGACACGCATAAGACAATGAATTTATTATTTATCTCACGTGGTAGGTATCTGCGATTATTAGCCAAGTACGCCCAAGTTGTTCTAATTAAATTAATTGTTCCTATCGTGGTAACTATCGTTAATTAATTGTTGTTGTTACAATCGTCTCTGTTATACGAATAGAGTTTTCATGTTGTACGAATGGCGCGATGCCAAGATGTTGTTAATCCTCGTTGCACTAAGGAATGTTTGCGTACAAAGCTGTTTACTTTTTCAAAAATCGAACTTTTTCAACGATAGCATTGGCAGATCCGATTGATTTACATGACACATTAGCGCTCGTCCTTGCTACATTTGAGATTTAACAACATCTTCGATCATGTACTTTCCTTCATTGGAAAGCCACTGGCTCGACTTGATAAATAAAAAGAGGTTTGAAAAAGGATTACGTTGAATTCATCACTTTAAGTCTCACCACCATTGCCATTTATTTGAGAGCTTTTTTTTTACTAACGATTATCAAAGACAAATAAGAAAATACGAAATACATGTTCACCGACTTGCGCCTTTATTTCCCACGCGTCTCGGATCGATCGAGTGGTACGTATATACATTACTATTAGTCTTCGATTGAAGTAGTCAGTAAATAGTTTTTGGCTTCTTCGCTACTTTGTTTGCTTATCAGTTACTGTCAATGCTAAGAATCACGCTACCGTTGAAATAGTTTAGACAGAGGTCTCGAACTAAACGTAAAGTTTCTTCGTAAGTGGTTAGAAGAATTTATGATATTCGCTTTCGCTGTCGATACGTTACGATATTAAGATTTGCAAACTAAGATCGACAGCGAAAGCGTTCACGACTCGTGTCCATTTTGACAAAGTAACGAACGATCTCACGTTTCGTTATTTGGAAGACGATGAAATATGGACGACAGTCAGAATTCAATCGTTGCTTGATTTTTCTTTGAATTTACTGATACACGACAATTGGCCTAAGCGATGCATCGCACCAGACTGATTTTCGATGAGAGACGCGTTAACAGAACATTCGCTACGACCTTACGGCGTTGTGTTTCGAGTCTTTAAAGAGAATTTCTTTTCTTTATGCGTTTTAGTGGTGAAATCCCCGCGGAAGCCCGTGACGCCGACAACACCCGAAGGTAATTGTAATTAGGAATTGAAGGCCGCAAGGAGTCAAGCGCGCAGTTGGTCAGTTAGGCCACGTCTATGTGTTAAGTAAGTCGGAATTCAAACTCTTATCGGGAGATACTAACCGACGATGGTGTATCACGACTAACATGTTTTGGACAACATCGGGCATATTCTCTCAAGGATTATCAAAAGGCAACTAACCATTGTTCCTTTTAACATTACTAACTCTTTCGGACTGTGGATGTCGTGGGTCTATCCCTTTGGACATACTAAATTCTCGTATACTTCATAAAATCTTTTTATAAGCCTTAAAACTATCATCCCTCTCGCTGTTGCTTTTATTTCTCTAAAATTAATCTTTGCATCGAGAAACGTTGAACTGCTAACAAACACCATTAGATTACTATATGCACCGAAATACTGATTAAAAAAAAAATTCGAATATCTAGTGTGTATCACGTGCAGCGAGAGGATCAATCATTTCCTCAAAACTGCTTTTGTCACGTTCATACATCTACTTCACTAATATTTGTTTTGATGAATTTCTCGTTAACATTACTCACATTTATTGATTAGGATTGCACATTTCTGGTAAATGTTTATCGACCGAGTTCCTCCATTTTCTGTTCTTATCGGTAGTTGGTATGAAATAGCCTTATCAATCAACGATAAATCAGAAATCCTTCTCGGAACGCGAAACAGATAAGACTTTCGATCTTTTCGATATTTTTAAAACACGTAGGACGTTCAAGTACAAAACTGTTTAATGTGGTTTTTTTGTAGCAGCATTTACTCATGATGGGACATTGACAGATAATATTTACAGAAAAATAATGCAGTGCAAGAAAGCCTCGCACGTGTACTGGGCAGTAGAATAGCAAACAACAAATTGCGCTGATTCACATGCCTTGCACATGAAACAATTTCACTAACACACATAACTCAACCGTTTACTTTGCATGCGCGCCTTTCTTTGTCTTCTCGATTTATCGTTTTTTTTTTTTTTTTATTTTTTTTTACCTTTCGTTCGATAATCGAGCTACATTTCTACTGTTCTGCGTTCTTGTGTGTTCCTGTTTCCGATACAAACAAGATTCTCAATGAACCTAACATACACGTGGGTACGCTCGCAATTAACAACCGTTAGAGTGAGATTGAAGAATGCAATTCGATATTCCAGTCGCTCTGACCTATTATTTTCTTTTATCTTTCTTTACAGTGGCACCGCTCTCACCACTGAAAATGGCTGACTACAGACTGGCTTCCCTCGAAGAACTGAACCATCTTTGCTTTAAGAAACTCGACCGGCCCACCGCGACTATACACATCACTGAGAATCCCATATCGGAGGCGGTCGTTTGCTAAATTCTCGTTTATAAATTTCACCATTGCCATTTGATTGTTCTCGAACGACTTAAAAACGCAAGAACTAAATGCACCACTCGAGTCGAACGTTGGTTTCTCCAAGATTTCGTCGGGGCAACGATCGACGTGGCACTAACATTTTAATTTCTTTCTTGAACTAGCATCGCGTCTAATTTTAATTTACACGTTAACATTACTTCTATCGAATCGTTCTGACATTTCTTTCTATTTATGATAACCGTTAAGATCTTCGGAAGTGATATTCATTCCTTTAAAGGTACGATATTCTTTCGTAGCAATTAGTTTAGTAAGTTTCATTTTTTTTTTTTTTTTTTTTTTGCATTAAGAATGCATCAAGAGTTCTTAATCTTTTCTTTCCATGTACAAGAAGCGTTTTATCGATTGGATAACGTTCGATCGAAACCGAAATATCTTTTACGAGACTTTTAAACGTTGAGTAAAATTTTCATAACACGGATTCACTTTTAAAACTAAACGTAAAACCTTTTTGCGATAACTTGACAATTTTTACAGTTGTTATCTATGGGATCTTTGTTCAGCGGAACAGCGTATTTTTTTAAAGTTTCAACGAACATACAAACCACCGTCGCCGACGGACGTTTTAATAACAAAATTCGAGATTAGGGACGTGCAATTACAAATTGTCTTCGACGCGTCGAAAATCCGACAAACAAAACCATCGCATTCATCGATACGCGCGGTTCTAATTATCGTGCTAATCGTCAGAGACAACGAAAATCATGATTTTACATAAACGCGACTTTTACAAAAAACACAAAGGGAAAAAAAAGAATGGTCTGTGACGTACCTATACATTAAACGGAAAGGAGGCCGAGGATCTCGACCTCGAATGCACGCGAAACGAATTTGTTCTTGGATGATATCAACCACATGGCCTGGTGATCGAACGGTTCGATCGAGGATTCTAAACGAATATTAGTAACGAAGAGAAAAAGACGGTGTTTGCGACGAGACGAACAATGTTTGGCGGCACTGCATCGTAGAGAAGCACGCACTAATGCTTTCCGTGTTCATAAGAGAAACGAAAAAAAGAAAAAAACGAATAGTAGGTGCAATTTTAGGGGGTTACGTTCGTGAAAAGACGTCCGCGCCTTCGAACAACGAATCACGACGACCGCGCGATGTCTTTTCGCAAAGAATTATCGAGCTCGTCCACCAAGATTCCCCAAGGATCAACGAGTCTCGAATTTATCGAATTCGTGGGCCCGACCTTTACTCGCGATTAATCGATGAATCGACGAGGCACGTTACACGGCGATGACCGGACACAAAACGTAGACGCAACAGCAAGATAACAAGGTAGGTATCGGCATTAGATGCGTCAAAGTATCTTCGATGACTTCGCTTGTTCGTTATCCGCAGAAGTTTAACGGTGAATGCAAAAAAAAAAGAAAAAAAAAGCCTAATGCAGCCGGCTGCGACGAGCAGCCATCCGTGTTCTCTCGATAAGAAACTTCTCGTAGGCCTGCACGTGTGATATGTGCTTCGCGTTAACAGGGAGGAGGGGGGTGGAACTCGTTCGGGGATATCGCGCGTTACCAAGTCCTCGAACGAGCCAAGTCCCCCGTGAAACGTTTCTTCCTCCAGCAACGGGAAGGAACGCTGGTTCATTTGTTTGCGCTCGCGCACCGTTCGCACCCTTTCCTTAGTTCGAGGCGTTTAGAAATAATTAGAGGAGAGAATACGTGCGTGCGAACCTGTGGGGAGGAGAAAAAGGAGAAACGAATGTATGAGAGCATGCGTCTGCGAGAATAACGTAGGAACGAGGGTACGTAGATAGTCGTTAAATGAAACGAAGAACGCAAAGATTGTGGAGTATCTCGGTCCCGTACCTCAATACTATTCTACCGGGCTTCTTAAAGCCTTTAGCGTGATATGATAAGACGTGCCTGCTACATGATGTCGTACGTAGCTTTCGAAAATTTCACCGCCTTTAGTTTTCTATACGATTCCCATACGTCCTGGATTTTCCCTCTTTTCGCGCGTCCTTTAGAACGAAGCGTGCAATACGCTACATTCATGGTAATAATCGCCACTAAATTTCAACCGAGAACTTCCGCGAGACAGAAACGCGCGACGAAAATTGCTCACCTACACCCATTTGTTCCACAATTTTGTCCGTGATAGTTTTTTCAAAACCACGACTCCAACGTTCCGATCAGAGAACCGTCGAATTTATTTGAAGCTACACGCGACGGTAAAATTTTTGGCAAACGTAGTACGGCATTTACAACCATCAATGGCGTGTACTGTGCACGTCGCGAGAAGACGATATCCTTTTTCGGTCAATGGACAAACAAGAACAATAATAACAATAACCGATCGAAGGGAAAAGGAGATGCGCGAAAATACGACGAAAGTCAAGCCGAAGGACGTATCGCGGGACGGAAGGATTAATCGTTTCATGTAAAAGAGAGTTTATAAAAGAGCGAATATATTATAGATGTATACCTATGACGCGTTATTTAGACAATGGCGAATTGAGACAGACGTAGTCGACAGCTTAGTATTAGAAATTTGAGGCCCGATTCCGGAGGATTGAAGGGATGCACGCATTAATCATTGCTAACGCGAGCGCTATACGAGCAATGTAGCTTTTAAGGACCACCAACACACCCACCATTAACCCCTTCGTTTCCACGTCGCTCTTGGAACCGCATTATAGAAACATTCAAGAACGGATTAGATCCACAACTTCAAATCCCACACGTTTTCCCATTAATTATATTTGATTAAACATATCGTGGCGAAGTGTGATACCAGTATATGTATATTGTATAACCGTTAAACGATCTAATCGTGATCTCTAATCTTTCATTGAAGATTTTTCACGGAGACGCATATCATTAATGCTAATTTACAAATTATGTATGTTATAATTGTTGTGAAATTACAAATTATTGAGGTTCGATCCGCGAGTTATCGGCGTCTACGATTTAATTGAGATGCTAACGGTGATTGAATGTCTATATAACGCTCGAACGGGGTGAGAAACCGACGTCGTTATTGGTTACGAAGGGTTTAAAAAAAAATTCATTTGCACACGATCGATCACTAAATCGGTATCAAACGCCACTACAATCTCGCGGGAGGATAACGATTTTTCCTGGAGGTGCTACGTGAAGTTTTTGCCTCGGAAACAGATTTCCAATTCCTCGCGCTGTAACGTCAAATAGATTGTAGCGGAAATATATTATTGACAACAACTCAAAGTAAACAAGGTATAGTACAGTAAGCGAAATAAACTTAGACGGAGCTTGAGTATATATATAAATATACAGGTTAAACAACACGTGCGCACCGAATATACATCTTGTTATTTATAATAAACGAATATAAAAAAAAGAACAAGAAACATGTTGCAGAGTTCATCCCCCTCGTTATCCTTGTCCAAGATAATCTTTTTCTGTTAATCCAGGTTAAATAAAAAGCTTCAATGTTAATTTTAATAAATTTCATATGTTGGAAAAATTACTGTTTATTTATGGTCATTATTTTAGCTTCTGTTTGCATTCGAGTAAAGAGATAAAAATTTGAAACAATTTTATAGGTATTAATATACGTAATACAGATGAATCAGTTTTTCGTAAAACCTGCTAATGTCATTGTCGTAAAATATGATTTTATTATTCCAAAAATTTAGAAAAAGATTATTTGGTTTACAGTACATACAAAATACACTTCCTCCCGAACGATCATAAAAATCTTCTTACATTCGCATTGACGCAATATAAAATCAAACATTTATGAAAGATTTCTTTCGTCAACGAGAAGAACATAAACAAATATTCTTAGTGTATATATATACCGATTGCTAGTGTCGCGTGGTTTCAACAATAAACAAATTTCGTTTGAGTCTCTTTCGTGTTAAAAAAAACTGCCTAAAGAACTCGCGTTTCATGGATCCTGGATCCCATCTGGAATCCACCGCGTCAGAAAGATCTGGTATAGCGATTTAAAACAAAGAAAAAAGGACACCGTAAAAGAAATTTACCATCAAGATATATACGTACATTTTTTAAGGTATCGAGTCTTATTAACACTTGCAAAAAATTATTAATGATGCAACCATCGAGAATCCAGTTGCTTACTTTAAAAGGATTTTATTACACAATAAAATACAAAACGATACCGTGTTGAAGTCATAAAAACCTTACGAACGATCATTTAAATTAAATCTCCATATTGCTAGCCTTTAGGAACATGAGCTTCGTATAATCATTCAAATAATAAATTAATTTTGCATTTGGAACGACAACAGTATATAATTTAGGAACTTGACAAAAATCACAGTGTTTTTAATACATAAAGTATATTATAGAGTAACCACTTTTCTTTTCTGAAAATTAATTTCTTTGGTCATTCTGTAGGACCATATATGCTATGCCATTTCGAATTTGGCATTTTCAACTCCGAATTCGTAATCAGAGACCCCAAAAACCCTTGAGTAATAATTTTTATGCAAATCCCGTTAATTTTGAATATAGCGTCTGCCATATTAAATCCACCATTTTGGATTTTACACTTTCAACAACGAATTCGTAATCATCAACCCCAAACACAGCAGTATGTCAAAAAGAAACGTTCAATATTCTGTTATAATTATTAATATTCAGTTAAATATTATAAATTGATAAAAATATTAATTTATTATATGTTTCTTACTGTGGAATATTTTAGCTCTTCTGGCCGGCCCAGACAGCTGCTTCGAAAAAGTACCACACGTTAAAACTAACACACACAATGCACGACAAACTAGAAAAGGGCTAAACAGATAACTCACGCAAACCTTCAACAGTATTCTTAAGATGTGTTCGAGCGTGTGTGACATTAGAATAATTTTTGTTATGATTTTCATGTTTCCTCTTTTCGCCGCTGTGTGCAGCTCTACCGTCTCGAGTTCCCTCCAAGAGGCGCAGTAGCACGTACGCACGTACTAGTAAGTGCGTGCCACAGCGACGAGAAACCAGTCTCACGGCGATTTTTGCGACGATGGAACGACTACTGTCTTCAAGGAATCGACAGGGCCGTATATGCCTACATGTCTTACCTACTTGGGCGGACAACGACCGTTCGAACGATATGTTTAAACGTTAATCGACAATATACCATTTCTCAATAATTTAGAATCGTTTCGCGATTTTTCAATGCGGCGACATTCACCGGCACAGAATCAACGTTTAACAAGTTTGTACGATGTTATTGCGTACTCACGTCTGTGATTCCCTGAAACGTCGACAGCATCGCCCGATGTAACGTAGTCTCTTTGATTTTCAGTCACGTACTCAAAAAATTGATGTTTATACTTGTCGGAACACTTTCTTCGGAGCCGCTAGCCGCTTCGTTGACCATCGGCGGCGCTCGTAAGTGTTCGTCGGGCCCACTGCAACCGCCACCTGTCGCCGTCGAACGAAATCACGACTCGTCTTTGACAAGGCGCGCGTATTCTTGACTCGGCCAGCGTGGGAGTAAGGCTGTCCACGAGAGACGCCTGGGAAGGTGGTCGATCAATCGCCTTCTTAAGTTTACTTCAACATTTTACGTTCGTAGCCGTCAGTAATATCGAACGATCTATCGATAACCGTAGTACAAACCGCGAGTGAGTTCTTCGAGTTCGGATCAACGGGATCTCGGTGTTTCTGTCACGGAATTAAAAAGAATCGTCGTGCTCGCCGTGGAACCGGCATCGTCGCGAAACAAATTACAGTGAAAACGGAACCACAACACGCGTACGCGTTCGGTGGATACTATACGCGTTTCGATTTTCCGTGCTCGGTACTTGACACTAAAGTAACAAAAATCAGCGGAACTGAAAGTGCATTGTGATACGATGTAGACTTTGACTCTTCTTGAGTGGATTGACACAAAGACCTGCCGGGGTGATACCGGTGAAATTTTAACCGTCCGATCGTGATAAGGGAACGTGCTACGAGTCGGTGACGCTTCGTTCTCGATGCGAAACTTGGTACCGTTGCAGTTGTAAGGGCGTTTAAAAATTCGGAGTGTTATTTAGTGCGCTATTATTCAGTGTGCGGTGTCAGTGTAGTGGATATGAGTCGATCTTTATTGTGAAGGTGCCTGAGGAATTCTTCCTGGATCGAAAGGCCCTGGATAAAAGATGGGGCCAGCCAAGATTGTTGGGGTTTACGTTCTCTTCGTGGTGGCGTACGTCCTTAACGCAGACGTCATCGAAGAAAGAGGTGAGTGTTTTGTTCAGTTTTCTTCGTTCCAAGGAAATTATACCGGATCTCGGGGATCGCTATTCCAAACTACTCTACAAATATGATATCCCGTGCTAATCGAAGAACATCGAATGCTTGCACACGAAATAGTTGCGCGTATTATTTATAGCACACGTGACCAATATTTATGGTTACCAAATTAGCGTCAAGCATAGTCTATTATTCAGGAAACTGCGCTCGAATAAATATTCAAGTCCACTATTTTAGTTTCTTGCGATAAAGCCTTTCTATTTATTGCGCGTAATTTGTTCGCGATTCTGCAATTAAATTATCTGTTTTGAACGAAAGATAAAAGTTTGCTGCGATACAGATAGATTATTTTCTTATGCAATGCGAATTTAATTCCAAGTATAAAACCAATGTTGCAATAATAATGGTACCGATGTTGTTTTGAACTCTCAATTAAGTCTTCTCTTGAAACACTTTCGTTGGTGTAATCGTTTGGCGTACAGTATATTTTTTTTAAACATTAATTCGTACAAATTTCGTTCTTTATAATTTAAAATAATATAAACGTCATTCGGTATACTCGTATTTCTCACGCAAAACACAAATTTCTAATCGGGTACGTCACACGTACGTTTCATCTCGAGTCGCCTTATCGAAGTTAAAACAAGGAATTCGCTATCTCACTTGAAACAATAAGCAGACACTATTACCTTGCAGATAAGCAAACGAAAAGTCGTGTGGACGTGGTTGTTTTCCTTTGGTTCCTGATTGAAAGTAAAATGAGAATTTCTCGACAATGATTCAACCGATGCTCCGTTGTCGCGCAAACGCACTGTAATAAGTGTCGAAAGAATTTAATGGTGTGGATCACAAATTCTTTAACTTTTCGTCACATGGCCGCTGTGTACACGGCAAGTTAAATATATCTTGTTAAATGGCTAATTAGGCCTTAATAAGATCGGTTCACCCAGAGCGCTCGGGCAAGAATGAGGCCAATGGTACAACGCGTCTCGTTGGAACTTTTGTTAAATCTATCAAGCGCACTGTCAGGTGCATTTTCAATCTTTGTTATTGGAACGATCAATTTGCACGTGACAAACGAACACGCTATGGTTAATTAAGAGTGAATTCTCGATTCATCGAACGCGGATGAATAATGTGTCGCAAGTTCGCTTACGTAGCGCACGATTAGATTTGAAATTGACGATACCATCATCGTTCATCTTGTCCGTGCAGTATTTATTATTTTATTTTATTGGGACGATGGATCGTCGATGTTAATCTCGCGGACGATTCGATTTTTTGCGATCGTATCGAACAAAATTATTATCGAAAGAGATCCTTCTGGCATCGATGACGCGCAATTACAACGTTCGACGAAAGAACAGCTTGCAGGGCTTATAAAAGGGAGGTACCAAATATGGAAGGGAAACTGCAGAATCAAAGATCATGAGCCGATTCTTCATTGAATTCTTCGGTGGAGTATCGGTCGGCTGAAAAAGCCGCAGCAACCTGCGGAAGAGGCAAGAACGCGTTCCCTCGCGTTCTTGACGCAACGTCTCTTCTCTTTTCTCTCTTTAGTATGCCGAGGAAAGACATAGAGGAGCGGTAGCCAGCCGACCATGAAGTCGAGACTCGAATCGAACGCTACAATTTCGCGGCGGGTATGTTACGACCGGGAACCAGAAATATGTAACCGATCTTCGACGATCGACGATGCTCGAACGAAAATCAACGAACAACCGAGTCTGTAAACGTTGCTTCCTTTGCTTTATTTCGAGCAGAACGGTTTTATTTTCCAATAAACCATAGCGGTCGCTGATTAAATCGTCGTTTTAGAGAGGTCGTTACCAATCGTGTGTTTATTATTACCACTTGACCGTCGATAGAATGTTATTTTAATTAACTGTTATTCATCCGATTCCTCGAGTACGCGAGCAGTATCCTTTCACCGCGTTAGGAACGTTTAATAACATTATTAATTCATTTTCCAACCAGTGCGAGGTGAAACCTTTTTCCGTTCGGTTCCCTTCGCGTTTCGAACTTGTTAAACTCGTTTGCGTCGAATTTTTCAACGCGTTCCTTCGGTTAATAATTAATTCCGCCGAACGTTCACCGCGGACACGAGCGTCGGATGGAAAATTAGTATGGAATTGCGATGGCGTTCCCACGAATTCGTAACGAGTCGCATGGATGCAAGGGAACGAGCTCGGGTCAACACCACTTGAACCGATGTCGATGACGAAGATCGCAACCGATGACGCATCACCTCGCGAATCATCTTGCGCGATGATGTTTCCAAGTGATTTGACCATCGTAAAGTCCATCTCTTTGCCCGGCATCCGTGGTACGTCTCAATTTTCTTCACCGCGTCGCCCGAACGGTGCTCCATTTCCATCGAAAACGTTTTATTGCGAATAATATGTTCGCCTGACAGAGATTACAGATTGTGTCAACTTTGAAGCGAACGTACCGTCGATAAACAGCAGTATACACAACTGTTAATGGTGTTGCTCGAACGAGTACAAGATAAACGGTTTTACAGCGTCAGATTATTAGCGTTTATGTATCTTAAGCAATATTTCGATGGGAATTAACGTTTCGAGTGATCGTCGAAGTCAAGTTTCTCCGGTTTGCCATCGATTCCGGGCATCTTGAGTCGCATTTCTTGAAAACTGTAACGCTCTTGACTTACCGTGAATGAACTTTAGTAGCATTGGATGTTCAACAATTGAGCTATCTCTGCTGGTGCAGTGGCGGCAGCAGAAGCAATCAGGGTCGAGCGACAATGCATTCACCTCGTGCATCGACCACGCTTTACTTGGTACATTGTCTCGCGTTCTAACGATATACTTATTTCTCTATATTACTTCGTGACAGGCAAACTCCATTTCCGCTATGTAAACGTTTTCATAACGAGTATCGCAGCGAACACGAGGCACTGTCTTCGTAACTTTGGTTAAAAATAATATTCGCGTTAGAAGTATTTCCTCCATAATTAGTGCTTTCGTGCTTTACGAGATATCTGTTTCACGATATTTCGTGAAAAAATCGATCAAAAACCGTGGGATGCTTATGTATGTACAATGGATAAAGAAAATCTGTGAATAGTCGGGTGTAATCGGAAACTAATAAATGCAATGTGTTAATTAGAGGGAAGCGCGAAGCTTGTGCTCTGAATCAGTGAGAACATGACTATGTCAATCTATATCCGAGGGTCTGCAGACCCACGTGTCTGGTAAATCGAGAAAGAGACCGAAGTAACGTAGTTCAATTACAAGGAACGCATTCACAGCTGGTTGTAGACACGAGCCTGAGTGTACCGGGCTTAACCGTAATTGTTTAATGGGCTAATGAAATGATACACCCGCCGAATCTAAGCGCTCACAAAAAGCCAATTGTGCTCCACCGACATTCCACGATTATTCTGACTTCGCTGAATGATCCATACGTGATCTGTCCACGTGGCGTTGATTCGTTGCTAAAGAATTTTAGTAAAGTAACATACGATGTGACCTCGATGTGTGTTAAATCGACATATTTTGATCGTTTGTTTCACGTCGTTCCTGCTCTGAAACGGTAGTATTTATTAACAACGCGACGGAATTGCATTCTTTCGTATCGTTATTGAAATCAAATGCGAAACAGAGGTAACAAAACGTGATTTCGTTCGCAGCTACTCGCGTAACAACAATAATACCTTCTCGACGTACGTACGAGTCCGTAATTTGTGTTGAATATTGAAAACGGAAATCTGGCAACGCGGTGAAGAAAATCTGAGCGAAATACAGTCCGTTTACCTTGCGGGCGAAAGATGTATCCCGCTGTGAGGGTTTAACGGTGGCTACCTCTCCTTCATTCATGTTGCTTTTCGTTCTATGAAGGAATCTCCGAGTGACCTTTCCTGTAGTTACGATAGTATTGACTCCGATGTTACGAAGAACATGATTCAGTAGTATGCCAAAAAGAATGAAACAAATTTTCCTTGCGATCCTACAGATCGACGGAAGTATGTTTTTCCTTCAGAATGGAAATCGAACAATTTTACACTTTTATACTTGCATTAAGAATTGTTCCATATAGATAATTCTCGTTAAACGTATCCAAGCATAACTTGGAAAGTACCTTGATTTAAATATCTGTTACGAAGAATGGCCTAATTGCTAGTCTAATCCGGTTTGGAACGATCTCTAAGTAAAATCTATGTAACACTGTATTAATATAATGTACATGCGTGTCAAGTATGCCTTTCTGCAAGAACTACAAGAAATTCCTTGTCTTAGCGATCTTGTCATTTATCCACGACGTACACCTTTGTCTCTTTCAGTATACGAGTGTTTATTAGCTATTCTTGAGTCTTCCACTAAGCTAATATTTTGATCGACTTTAACGTATTACTCGCGTACTTCATAAAGTCATTTAAGAGGAACATAACAATGGTTTCCATCCTCGACATCGTTTTATCAAAGGATGCGTCAATCGACCCATGCATAAAATGCAAAAAATCTAAGAATCACGAAAACTACAAACCCTTAAAATTATATTATCGATAGGAGTTTCTCAAAATATTGCTTTCAAATTACCGCAAGTATTTGGAAACGAGCGTTATCGCAACTCGACGAACCGATTCCACCGCGACTCCAGAACTCTTTTTTCCCTCGCTCGCTTTTACTTACGTCGTTGCTCGATATTCAATCTTGCGTGAAAGATATTTTGCGGTTTTCGACCATCGTCGCTGTCAGTTCTCATCTACGTTTTTTCTTGCGCCCTGTACGTGAGAAAATTATGCAATGATTCCTTCGAAAACGCGTACGCAGAGTACACGCTCGAAATCGCGTCTCGTCGCTCGCGAGAAACAAGTTCAAAGACCTGTGGCGCGCATTCATCGTGACGAAAGGTTTTAAATTGGCCCTTGAAGGCGAGGATCAACATTTTTACAATCGAGTATTGAAGTTCAACGCCATTTTACCGACGCGTAATCCTAACGGGGACATTCAACGCCATGCCCGGCGTGAAATTTGAATCGTACGAGTCTCAAGGAGCATGGTCACACTTCGAGGGTCACTAACAGGAAAGGATCTTAGCCTCTTCTTAATGGCGACTGATTGTAAGAGTCTAAGCGTCGCTATTCGACGAAGCAAAAAGGACCGTCGCGACGCGTGTTCGCGTAACGTCGCCAGCCGTAGTTTCTCTTCCGTCGAACCGCGAGAAGGCTCGGAAACATTTTATTCGTTTCGCGGAAGATCCCGTGAAACTACGGGCAGCGTATCTTTCTTTTCCCGCGTTGGGAATTAAATAACCGAAACCAGTGAAATTCTGCGAATCGTTGAGAAATCAGATTATCAGCGCTACAATGTTGTATAATTTATGAAATGTAAACATGAACTTTCTATTGCACGCTGAGCGAACAATGCGTGGCTCGCTGGACCACGTACTGGAAACGCGGCAAGAAAGTATTCGACGTCGGTAACGCATTAAAAAGTAAAATTCAAATCGAAAGTCTTAATTGCGCGGTTCGGGTAAACGCTGACGCGAAAATGGTTCCGCGCGAGAAACGGGCCATTGTCCGCTCCTGCGTAAAAGTTTTACCCCGATCAGAAACAAACGACGAAACAAGGATTCCTTTGATGATTCCAAGTCTTTGAGAGCAACCTCCTTGAGACGAACTGGCTCGACCAATAATACATAGTGACTTAACACCAGCAACACTCGGTGCGCCTCGGGTGCGAAGTGAGCATAAATGCGAGACGGTGGAGTTTAATTGAGGTTGATGAGGGGGGCGCTCGTATTGGCCCGGAATTCAATGCCGCGATGATGTTCCTTGCTTGTAGCAAGACGTTGTCTTGGAGAGAATGCGTCGGAAAAATCGATGAACTCGCCTAATTCTTCGTCTGACGAATCCGGGGATCGTGCAACCGTTGCCACGAGGCGTAATTTTAGAAAGCATGGATCTTTCAAAATATTCCGTATCGTGTATTTGCGTACTTGTTGCTTACACGGTGTGACGTATTTTCGTGATTCATCGAGTAACTCTCATTTGTATTATGTAGAATCGAATAATAATTTCTGAGAGTTATTATCGCGCAAAATATCGTTTGTTACGATTCTGAAAGTAACGTGTGTAATTAACTCCGTACTCGAATGGAGAAAATTTCTCGGCCGAGGAGCACCTGAGAAAGTCGAATCGAATCCATTTCGTGTTTCCTAATGTGCCTTTAATGGCATTCCGCATGGTAATTCTCTAAATGCCTTACGAGCGTCTATAGGTGCTTCTTATCAAGCGCGTTTTGTACGCGGCTCGTACGATACTGACTCTTTGAATGGAGGCGTTCCAACTGCTTCGACGATCGAGTCGTCAGCATCCTGCCTCAATACACGCTCGTATTTCTATATACAAGAGCAACAAAGTAACGACGATACTAAGGAAGCATTTTTCGCAGATGCACGGGAAACGATATCACGGCGCTGACCTCGAAACTGATAGAATCGCGTACAAAGAAAGAAATCAGTAATTGCTAGTGGATGCTTGCGCATTAATAAGTTCGCTTGTTAAGAGATAGATAATGAATAAACGCGGGTACCGCTAACTATTCCCTTGTAATGTAGAACGAAGCTAACGAGCACGATCTATAGAAGAACTCCAGAAAAGAATTAACGGAGCATAACGTGCCTACACTCGATCAGCCTTTAACATTTTCAAATCTAATCGAACGGAACAACTGGAACAGCTGGGACGCGATATAAACTTTAACGACGAGTCTCGCGAGCAATGGCTCGTAAAATCGTGGATTCGAATAGCCCTTGAAGTCCCCTTAAAAATCGTGTCTCTCGAGTATCTACGATTTCATTAAAATTATAGAACGACAATATCGGTCCCGAGAAAGCTTCCATAACGACAACCTGTTGAGGATGTTCGCGAGCTACTAGCATTTAAGAACAGCTAGTGTCGAATTTCGTCTCTCATCCACGAAAGATGAACATGAGATGTTGCTCGTTTTAAGAATCATCGCTGTAGCTATCTCGAAAGACGGCCACTCGCGTCGATGCTCTTGAAACGCGGTTCCTGAAAGTTTTCGACCAGGAACCCGGTCGTGGACAACCCCACCACATGGTTGCAGGTTGCGTGCCGCGGTTGCGGAGCAAGAACCTCCCCTTTTGCCAGGAGTAACGCGTATATACGTTTCGCGTCCATCCTCTGCTACCTTCGACATTCCTTCCCGTCCTGCACATCCCGTCCCCTGTTCCATTCAGGCATAATAACCGTGCAGTTTCCCAGCGCGTCTTCAATGGGCGAAGATTGCACGCTACGAGACCTCAGGCCGGTCCTCGCCGTCCTCTTCCTCTCCCGCAGCAGTTGTACCGTCTCCTTCTCGTCTTCGTTATTTCTCCTCCCTTCTTCCACCCCTTTTTTCGTCTTTCTGTTTTCTCCTGCTTCGCCTCCTCCTCGTCCTCGGCCTGTGTACTTCTTCTTTTCCGCCCCTCTCCTCTAATTTCTCTCGTACCGTGGTCCCCATTCTTCGGGGGGACAGCAACGGCGTCACGCGGATACAATTTTTGGTCGTATTGGTCGAAACAAGTGTTTGCAAACTACATTTTTTTCTGTCGAAACATTTACGGTTAGAAATGTTTCCTCGCAAAAGCTAGGTTAGACAAAGACATTTTCCGTAATGCGTTATTAGGGAAGGGTCAGACTACCTGGTAATTAGTTTCAGGTAACGACGTTGCCAGTCACGCTTTTGTTAGGCAAACTACGATTCTACGGTTCAGGAGTTATACACGGTGACTGTATAAATTGCTATCGGTTTTCTCGAATTCGTTTTCGATGGTCATGAGACCGACGCGAGGCGATTCGCGCGTAAAACAGAAGTCCAACAAACCGTAATTATAGTCGCAGGGGTGATGCGTACGAGGGAATATCGTGCTGTTGCCTTGTTCTCACGTGTTCTTCTAGTTTCTCGTCACGCGAGTAAAGGCGACATCCGATTCCCAGTAGGAAAAAGGTACGAAGCGTTACGATAGGAAAGAACGTTTCTTTATTTTCCGCTTATTTTCCCTCGTCGTTCGGTATGTTATCCCACAAATCGGCGGGAAAACTCACAACAAGATCGTCTCCGCTTTTCCTAGCTTTCGATTATTTGTATTGTTGCTAAATTAACTTAAATTAAGATAGCACAGTCGTCCATTGTCGTCAATACGGTGACTTTCCCAGCTTGTTGGAGTTTTCATTTCAATCAACAAGAACTCATACTTTAGCGATCGTCGATGGTTATGATAACTGTATCACGAATGCTCGGTATGCTAGCGGATTCCACGTAAGCCCTTCTGCTCGTCGGAATCTGGTGTGCGCGATCAACAAAAGAATCGTATTGCTCGACCATGTAAGGCGATGTTTTCCTGTCCGACGACTAGCTCGTGTAAAATTGCGACGTACTCCCGTGTACCGAAAGGATGAAGAACGAGTCACATCCGTCCGTCTCCGCGGTTCGATACGCCGCAAGACGAGGCCGCGCTCGCAAGGTGGCTCCCTTCTATACCAAATGGGGCAACCCGTCTCGAAGAAAACAGCCCAGATATGTCTCCCGGGACTTAGCGCTCGTCCAAACCGGGACTCGATATCGCGAACTCGCGTTCTGTTCTCTTCGTCAGCCGGGGTGAATGTCCACTCGTCGTTGTCGTCGGCCAGACTGGATGAACAAGTGAACTCGAGCTCCCATTCCTTCGCGTCTTCAACGTATCCATCTAACCTTCGGGCAACGCCACGGTCACGCATCGACGATCTTTTACCGATGTATTCTCTAGTAGCGTACTATAATCTGCCTTCGACCATCGATACCAAAAACGTACCGATATAATTGCTACTCCATGGAGGCTTTAAGCATTAGCCTTTGGAGAGAACGAAACCGAGGATTTTATTGAAAGCGCGAAGAAAGGAGTCCGTCACATGGCGTTGACTGTGGTCGAGATCGCACAAACCTTACTTCCTTTCACGATCCTGATTCGCCGAACGAACTGCACGGACGTACGAGTCTCTTTTGCACCTACAGGACATCCCCGTGCCGTCGCACGATACGGCATGTGCACCGAGAAAATGGCGCATCCGCGAAGAATAGGTATAAAGAAAATCTGGCTGGGCATTGTTGCCAGGACTCGGGAGAATCTCGAATGGTGTGGCGGCAGTAGGCGAGACAGGGGGTCCAAGAGGGATGAAAGACACCGGGGGTTAGGTTACTCGAGGGGCCAGGACACTCAGGTACCGCATTGTTACGTCGTGGTCGTGGTACGAATCGCCGTAGCCAGCCCTGTGCATCGCGGAGGTGGATAAGCGAGCAGGAGAGCCGAGACTAACCTGCGAGCCTGTTTGTAGGTGGCACTGAACTTGAGACGGGAACTCGCCTCCAAGGGACACAAAAAAGGAAGAGAGCGATACGTCGGCATAGTTAGTTTGCATGCACCTTGCGGTCGAGCCGTGTTTAGAACCGTAAGGATCCCTCGAACAAAAAGATAAGCGAAGGATGAACGACCTTTGGAGAAACGTGTATTCGCCGGATGAGAATGACGTTAAAGAAATCATTAGCAAAAAATACGGTCGTTTAAAGATCGACGAGACCCTGTCGATAGATTTCGCCAAGGTTTATAAATATATACGACAGGCACGAAGCGAACGAAGGGAGCAGAGATCTTGTTCGGTGTCACACGTTGGCCACCCATGCAGCGTGCTGAAGTGCAACGTGTGCAAGATACAAGCTCGTCGTCGTAGTGAAAGAACCACCATAGCGCGGCGAAGATATAACGTTACATTCTGGTAGCAGGCTTGGTATGGGAACGCCACTGAGATGGAAGTGCGAGAAGAAGCAGCGGCATGTACGCTTGCCTCTCGTCGGACACAATCGCGGTTAAAGAACACCGTGTTGGTTCAACTTGGTGTACGCGCGAGGAATAAGATACTCTTCGGTTACGTTCGTAGAGGATAGCCTTACTTTGATTCCGCAATACGGTAAATACACGGGCAAATTATATACCTACGATTCTGGTACCATCGATCTTGATCTTGTACATTTTGACGTTCGAAAAATTTGAACGATCGTCTCTTCGAGCCTGGTTCGTTCAAGATTGTTTGCCGTCTTTCGGTGTCTAAATTTTTTTACCGACCCCTGGCACAGCTCGGCGAAAACGGAGCCGCACGCAAAGTTCGTTTCGCCTGCGCGCCGCAGGAGAGGACATCGTGTTCTCGTAAAAAGGCGAAAAAAGTTAGTTTGCCGGCCATGTGCGCATGGTTGGCACACTTGGTAGCAGCGCCGTGTCGAAGCACATGTCGAGCTTCTTGCCGACCATTTTTTCGCCGATGTACGGAGTCAAGAAACGCCTCTACCTCGCGTTCGACGCGCAAGTCGGTAACGTGCCACGCTACACGCGTAAAATTAAGCGAAACTTGATTGACTCTACGACACACGTCGACAGAAAATTTCCTGTTCTAAATTACCATCTTGGCGTGCCTAGCGCGTGGATCTTAATAACCTGTATCTTCTATCGTGGCAAACATTCGAAGGCTGAAGTAATTCGTATAAGGTACAAGGATACTCGTTAAACTATATAATCCTTAATCGAACGCGTATAAATCAATTCAAGGTTTTCTTGCTAGTCCCATTACGATAAAAGAAATACACGCTGACATCCCACGTGTCTTCCCGCGCTCTTTGCAGTCTGTTTTTCTTGGACCATTCTTTATCCATCTCAGACGATATATAATATCGTACCCTTTTTTCGTTCGAATCTGCCAGCAGGCAACGAAAAGGACCACGTTACTTAGCTCGTCGCTAATAATTATCTCCGTTGGAAATAACCAAACCTAGGCGTTGGACTTTTTGTCAGAATTCTGTTAACTTTCATTACAGACACAGAATGCAACGTTAATTGAGCGTATAGAAATTGAATTTGAAACGACACGCATCTGCGAATCACGGGCTCCTATTCAGCACGCTGACGTCCAATCCCTTTTTTTAGAAACGCGTTGAATAGTAATTATTAGATGCGTCGGAGACTGCTTTTTGGCGGCGGGCACAGATATAATGAAAGCGGTGGGTGGAAGACGCGCAACGATAGCCCCCTCGACGCCCATTGTGTTTACCAACTATTCTTCTATCCTTGAAATTCTCGCGTCTCTCTCCCCCTTCGATCTCGATGACACGGGAGATTTCTCCTCGAAACGAAAGATAGGGTCACGGTCAATGCAATCTACGTAGTATCGAGGTTGCTTTGTACGCGGGAGCCAACAATACCGGTGCTAGATGGTCCTGCACCGGCAATGCGGACCCTGTAGAAAAAGCCATACACGGACCACTTCAAGTCAGAGCAACCGGTAGTGAATGCCGGCAAGCCAAACGGTTTAATGGTCCGCGTAAAAGATCTTTTTCAGCCTGGTCGTCGTGATCCACCCTCCTCGAAAGCCTGTCGCGGATTCAAATGATTCGACCCCCGTGAATGTCGTTTCGAGATTCAAGAAGACCTGAAATAATATGTTGCTAAAATTTAGAACAAAGGGTCGTGGTATTTTTTAATCGAAGAACAGAAAGGCGTTGTTCCGAGTTAGAAAAAATCGTTAACGAGCAAGTTTATGAGAAATTTTACGACCGAACCGTTGGCCTTGCGTCTTTTTGCGAGCCCTCGTGGTTTCTTTCGCGCCTTCTGCCTCGTATCCTCTTGAGACCAGATATTTCCTACCGCGCGTATCGATGTTTCCTTCGAGAAATCTCTGTACACGCGGCGCGTTTGTGCCGATGGGACTCGACGGGTTCCACGAAGCGGCGAACCGGGTTCGTGTCGTGAAAGAAGAAGGGTAGATTGGAAAACCAGCACGTAGAGGATAAGGTATTCATGTATTCTATCGACTCGTTGTCTATCTCGTGTGCTCGCTAATGACGTTCGTCGTTCTGATACGGACAACGAATACGTATTTTTGACGCGTTATATTCTTTGGAAATGTGTTGAGTGAAAGGTAATTGGGAAGTTAATATTCGCGACGATGATTTTCTTGGAGTAATGTCGTCGCCATTTAGTTTGTTACGCGTAATTCAACATTTTCGAAGGAATTCTTCGTTCGTCCTAGCGCAATATCCAATAATGACCGTAGTTCGGTACGGTCGTTTGATAGTAATAGAACGACGTGCTCGTAAACGTTCGCGCACTCGGAATGCTTCTTTCACGCTGGTCTTACGTAGCTGTTTACCGGTTTAATGTTACCTACATGTTTATCGTTCGTACAACGCGTACCGATTTGGTGCATAATTACACAGCGTGCTCGAACAGGGCCCGTGTGTGCATGTACACCGTGTTCGTATTAACATAAATAGGAAAAGAAGATTGCATCGTATTGCTTCTGGACGTTATTATAATAATGGCCGCTCCTGAGTCTTCCTCGTGTTATGACCTTACATCGTTCTAGGACGCCGCTCGCGCGGAGCGGAGAAATTGAAATTACATTAACCTTGTGTCGGATCGATCTGGAAATATTGCTTCTCTCTTGCAACAGTATGGTTATTTAAGTTAAACGTACGTAAAACGTATTTTTAAATCATAAATCGTGCCTCTTAGCGTCCGTTCTTCTGATTTATGTCCGGCCGAGTAATGATTACTTCATAGTGAGTTGGAATTTATAAATAAATGGCTTTAGTTTGCACCTTGCAACAAAGTAACATAAGTTGTACCATTTGTAGAAGATTTGCCCCGTCTGTGGGAATGAGATTTAATCGCATTCCACCCTTTAGTTGTTGAAATTTATGAGAAAGGGAAGACGGTTCGTTAGTGGGCACATCAATTTAATTTCTTCATCTATCAAAAGACACGGTTCTCGTAACATGCGATTGGAGATAAAGCGTGAAAAATTTCTGCTGTCAGAGTAACGCTTTGCATTGCAAATTCGTTTTATGGGAGCAAAACTTACCTGCTTAGGAAGTATTGGATAAACTTTGTTTAGAACGCGGATTCCAGAAGTTTGCTATACTTTTGTTATGGGTATCCGACTCCAACCAGCAATTTTAGGCGATTCTACCATTTCGGTGCAGCGTTCCAAAAGTCCCCACAAATTGCAGCTCCTTGGGAGATAGATACTTAAGTGGTTGTTTAGAGATCCACGATGAGCACAAAGGGCGCGTATACAGTCAAAAAGGTCTTCAGGTTCTTCACGATGTCCTTATGGAAAGACTAGGCGCAGAGTGAAAGGGCAGTTCCGTAAATATTAGGACAGGTCTAACGAGGTAACCCTGTGCTCCTTTGACAATTTATACAGCACCCTTTCTGTCATGGGAAAATCTTCCGAACAATCAATACGTTAATCGACGGAATTTTCCAGAGACAGGTATTTTTATTCGATCATCGATTATTACGTTTTAGCGGAAACTTCGAAACGTTACGCGCGAGTATAGATTTCCGAGAAACGTGCTCGTTCATTCATAATTGCGACTCATTGATGAGTTCGTATTGATATATCAATTTACGCGTCGAACGTGGCTCGGATTTACGTTGTTCGAAGTCACGATAAACCGTGTATCGAAATTTGACGCTCTTCTTTCTGTTCTTATCGGGCTTTTGTAATAACGAGTGTTCGGTTTAATCGTAAAATATTTCCAGGCATCAGTTTTTAGCCGGCGCCTTGTAAAGAATTCGTGACTCGTTCGAAATACTTTTTCCATTCTGTCTTTTACTCCGGCACCTCGTTACGAAATTCAAATCTCGTAAGGTCGCGGCGACTAGAATTTCCCACGAGTCGATGCTCATTATCGATCAACACCGAGCAACCCTTCCACCACCGTTCGACCAGTTTCACTACTTTCCCTACGACTACATAGATATACAAATCAGCGACAAATGGTTAAACGCATGAATCGTAGCCAGCTGGTGGGTGTCGAGCAGGTTGTTGCGTGGAACGACGTCGGTGCACAGTGGTCTTAAAAATTAGTTCCTTTCTCGTACAGTCGGAGGCAGCCGAAGAAAAAGCACCAGGTGCCCCGTAGGAAATGAGCATGAATATCTAATACACAGGCGAACCCGGAAGCGAGGCCTTCTCGTACGAGAGGAGCACGTCCTGTTCTAAGGATTTCGCCTCTTCTCCCTCTTTTCACATGCTCCTTGCCTCGTCGCGTCCCCATGGACACCGGCAGCTGGCCAGCTCGCCTCTTCTTGGTGTTTTAAGGAAACTTATGACGCGTCTGGACCAGAGTCTGAGAAAAACGCAAGCTGCCAGCTTGCCAACGTCTTCGATTACTTCCTTGTCTCGTAACTCATGAGAAGGTGACCCGGGGATTCGTCTTAACACGATACGTGCTCGAAAAAATTAACAACTTTCCCGATCTCGCTTCCGTTTAGCATATGCCATTATTATACAAATAGATCATTTTGAACACCTACAGCGAAGGTAAATAGATAAAATGCGTTCAAGAAGAAACTCGCTATAACTTGAAAACAACTTTTGTTATTGTTTCCTTGTGTATGTGATAAATAGTTCAATAGTACAAATTTTTAAACTTTATATTTTTGTCTAACTTTAAAAATCATAATATATAAAAGCGTACACCATAGTCGAGATAATGGATCACCCATAGAGCGCAATGTTTGGAAATCCGAAACTACCAGATACAACTGGCGTCACTTGACCCAGGACGATAGCTAATCGAAGCGAGAAATCGCGCAGATGTCGACGTTTGTTTGGTGCTTTAGAACCCGGGAACCGCTGGGTAAAATGTGCTAAAGCTCCGGTCGTAAACGCGAAAGCTTCGTGAATGATGTGCCCCATAAGGTGAGCGCGCGTTAGGATCGATACTACATCGGATAGACACGGAAACTGACGTACGATCTTTACATTCACACGATTCATTAATAATGGAGGGAACCCGTGTTATCCTCGAGGTTGGTTCTCCTTTTTCACTCGATTTCTTTTGGAAGCCTTTTACCTGGGACGGTGCATCATCCCACGCTCAATGATGAGCAGGTGATGAACCACTGGCCGCCTCCCTCCGCTCAACCATTGCAAACTCCGAAAGATGGGCCCAAGTTGCCGCAGGTTATGCTATATTCTTTGGACTTTCTCGTTGGTCTAGGTCATGATTTTCGATCTCAAGCTGCTGGCACCTTGCATCTGCCGTATCTTTCCAATAAATCGCTGAACACCCTGCACCCTGTATCCTTCGTGTAATTTACAGCAGTCGCGAAACGTTATTACGTTAGTCATAATTAATACGATATTATCTAAACGGGCTTTAATTTTGTTTCGCCTCGAATCGATCGAAAGCGTTTCGGTTTCCTCAAATTGGCTAACTTGATTAGCCGCGCGAAAAGGATTCATTATCCCCCATTAATTAGGCAATTCATTAAACCTCCGTTGCTTCCGCGTATCGTTTCCCGATCAGCGAAAGAATTACGAACCGAACAGAAACATCGACTCGCACCTTCGATGACCACCCACGATATATCAGGATCACCGTCCGCTGATAAACCGAGACCACGATCGGAGAAAAGCAATAGTGGGCGGTCCAGCATTCTGTCGCTGCTGGATAACAACTGTTACGAACACGACGAATAACCTGGCTTTCTCTGCTCCCTCCTTTGTTCCGTGGTGCATTAATCATTCGCCTCGTGATCACCGGCCGCAAGTAGGTAGTTCCTATTTACCTTGGAACGATCGCGCGAGACCAAAGAGACCGACCAACGCGTACTCGGTTTCTCCCTTCGAATAAACGCTGACGAGAGACGATCGAACATAGGGGATGGAACGATTCGACAGGAGGATCCGTCAAGTAGACGCCGAGGACGCGGCCACGTCGCTCGTATTTCTCTTTTAACGACCGCCAGCCTCGCCGTAGCGCAGACCTTCGGCCTCCGAGCAACAGGTGGACTACAAATGAAAGCGCGCCTAGACTCGTTTTGATCCGCCGCGCCAACGGAGGAGGAATTCAGAGTACTGTCAGAGTACCTACCAGTCGAAAAGACACGAATCAAGGTAATTGTACGCGAAGTCTTTGACAGAGATTGCCGTGAAAACGAGTCGTCAAATTTGAAACGAGATCCCACGCATTTTCGAGAAAAAAATTCGAGGAGGTGCTGAAATTTTTCGGTGAAATTGAAAAGTCAATTACAATCATTTTTGGTGAATACACATACCTCCGAAACCCTACGTACTTTCTTGGACGAACAAACGTAAATTATTTGGAATTAAATCGTACGTCAAGGGGTTGGGAAGGAAACTTTTCGAAAGGAACGCTAATAAACGAAAGCGTTAACTTACTTCCGCGCAAAACACCTCTACCTCAGAATACAAATCTCGGTCTACAAACTCCAGTAAACCTAACGGAATCGTCGGACGTTTATAATATATGAAACTATAATGTAGCATTTTATAGGCACCTTGCTGTGCACCATCTCCGATGCCATTGCATCCAACAATAGGAGACTCGTACACACGCGAAGGCGATTTCTCTCGGGACTCGGAGCCTCGTATCTCGTAGCAGGTACCGCGACAAGAAACTCCGACACAATGAATACGTTTCCCCGACGTCGCAACGAGGGACAATCGATCGTTATCCTCGGGCTGTGCGCCGCGGCAAAAGTCCTTCGCTCTTTTATTTCGTTTCGTTTCGCGATTTCAACGACGATCGAGGACAACGCCGAGGACGACGATTCCTGGCGCTCGCTACGATACAGTTTTCCGTTACTCGAGATGCTCGGGCGAAGTTGGCGAACATCGAGATTGTTTCGTGCTCCGCCAAGCGGGACTGCCGCGAAGAAGGCAACCGGTGGCACTTTGCCTCGCGAAACGTTCGCCATTACCCGAGGAGCGCCATCGGGGACGATCTTGACCTTCGTCGATCTTTCCTCTTTCTTTCCACCCCCAAAATTATACACCGGAACAGAAGCACAGCCTTTCATTTACTTAATGCCATTTCGTCGAGTCGGTTTTATTTACCATGGGGGCGGCACGACGCGTGGGCAGGTCAGGATGTCTCGTTGTCGTCGAAATTTTGCTTCACATTTTGTAGATTACCATCGACACGTTTTCCATTTCATTACAAAATCGGCGTTGAGCCTAAATATCCATTGCAACACTTACAGCTCATTTTTAAAACAGATGACATTTCAAAATGAGTGAACAAAACTTGACAAGTAATGTGATCTGTACCACACACAAAGAGTTCAATTAATCGACTCTCTAATAACTTTCTATTTCAAGGTTTATAAAATTATTTTCTCTTTCCTAGAAGAATGTACGAATGTTTCTCATAAACCTGTATGTATGGTTTCGAATGATTAGTAAAAAAAGTACCCTTGTATGTTAGTCGCGACGAGCTGGCATAGTGTCGTTATATTCTTTCCAAGAAAGCGTCGAAGCCTCGTTCGAGGAAAATATCCAGCCAGTTATCGTCATCGGGATCTCCTTTTTAGTCCGAGCTATGGGCAGCGAGAACTCGTACAGATTGCTTAGGAAGAACGGTTACCGTGCAAAAGGTGAACGATAAATTCAGCGCGATTACAGACGTGCACAACGCAGACGAAATACCATGGGTAACCATGCGTAACATCAATCAGTTACGGGTCACGCGCCTTTGTAGGGAACGACAAAGTCGACATGTGTAAAGTCCTGCTCCCTTCTTTACATTCTACTAGTTCGCTCTGTACGCGGAGTCGAGCTCTCTTTTTTTCTTGCCTCTTTGCGTTCAGCGAACAGATAATGTTCAGACGGTTTATTTCCCTATGGAATCGCGGCAGAGCTCTCACGTTTTTCTATTTTAGTCACATGTCGGTAGTTATTTACGTCGATCCTGGAGCATTAACAAGTTACGATTGAGTTTAATGTTGCTACGGTTGCTCCAAATTTCCTATAAAATTTTTGTTCGTATAAACTCGACGACGTTTCATTTATTTTAAAAGAATCGCTTTTTTATTACGCGAATCTCGTATTAAATTTATTGCTCTAGCGATATAATTACTCTAGCAGCTGCCAGTTTTATTCCTATCGTATTGTTGATTTAAGTGTCTTTAAAATTATATTGAAATTCTGCGACCATGGGAGGGTACTCGTTAAACGTTGCGTGTAATGCAATCAGCGGTCGCGGAATAAAGAATGGTTTCCGGATAAAGGCGTCAGGAAAATCCTTGACAATCACCGTGCAAAGTGTTATGCGCTGCAACCGTCCACGGGAAATGCAGCGGAGCACCGACGAAGGAAAGTCGGCATGAAAATTATTATCCTATTCCGTGGAACGACTAATTAGTGTACCTGGTAAACAAGCGAGGCGGAAGAACAGTTTTAGAGGGAAGCTAATCTGTGCTTTTTCTAAGCCGGTCTTTGGGCAGCAGTCCTTCTCCGGCGAAAATCTCGAATCCAAGGCACTTTCTAAACGACAAAGCCTTTTGACGTGTATTTTCGCGAAACGTCGAGACTCGTTGTCGCGGAAAATATTTAACCAGTGTACACCTTGCATCACCGTCTACGCGTACGTATAAGAATCCGTGCGCTCACATTTCGTGTGGGAAGCGAGCCAAAGCGAAGCAACAGGCTGCTGTCCCTCGCGCAATGGGAAGTTGACCGAACGTGGAACAGAATGAAAAAGAAAATGCCGTGAAAAAGGAAAGACGCCAGCGAACAAAAATTCCAAACACGCGTCACGGAACAGGGACGGAATCACTAAACTCCCCGGGTCCGATTCGCCGAGTGTCAACGCATAAAAATGTTAATTGACGACGTTGCAAACAATGCGGTATAACTTACAATTACCGGACAGTTTAAAGCTAATATATTCCTTCGACCGTTGACGAACGTACTTTTCGCGAATGGACATTTTCCAACGATCCTTCGAGGTGTCGCGCTTTCTTCTTCTGTTCGATCCTCTTCTCGCCACATGGTCGGGCGCCACCCATTTCTTGGCACATGTGCAACATACTTCGAAGCCCCTGCCTTTCGCTTCCCACGTCCCGAAGGTTTCTGAGAACGAGAAGAGCGCTATCCAGCTAACCTCAAAAGAGAAAACGGTAACCACCGAGGTTTACGCGATCCAAAGAAAAACGAAGTTGCGTAACTTGGAAGGAACCGTAGGAATACAAATTCGAATTTCGATCGTTTTGAAACTGTACGCGGTAAATCCTTGGGAACTCGTGTGTTTGTCTCGATCGCAGTTAAGTCACGCGTCCGTGTCACCGTTATCGTTGAAAATATGAGCGAGGGACGTCGTCGTTTTTCGACATGCAACGAACAGACGCGTCCAGCATAAAGAGAAAAGCCCGTAATCGAGCCAAGGTGTCACGAAGGCGTAACGGAGCAGGGTCAACGGAGATGCGTGCTGGTAATTACGGCGACGAAATAAAGCGGGCCACATCTGAATGAAACGGAAGCACGTGCACTGTTTTTGGCGGTGTTACACATTTCGTGTGTACATCGGGCCGAAACGGAAGCGTCGTCCCGCGATGGATACGGCCCTGTAACGGAATTTCTTGCGCTCGTTGGGAACCGAGCGACCGCCGCTAGCTCACCTTAGGCCCTGTTCACACGGTGACGGATCGTAATTCTACGTTGCGCTGGGCGCCATTATCAACCCTCGCTAATCGTCGGGCGGACGCAGATAAACATTACGGCTGAAAAGATGATTTTCGTTCGGCGATTTCTCAGGCGTAATTTAATTACTTTGACGCGAGAGAACGTACGAGGTACGTCTAGCTAGATCTTGATATTTGATACTTTGCAGGAGCGATCGAATTATCTAGCACGTTGTAGAATGTAACAAAGAAGGACTTTATCTGCGCATTACCGTAACCTACAGAGTCTGACAGGCTGTGTGAGAAACCTGAGAAGTTCGTTAACATTGTTGATTATTGTAAACGCAACGGTGTAAGTTTTAGTTGAGATTTGAACACAATGTCTTTCGTGAAACGTGGATGGAACTTCAAGTGTACGTTCGAAGTATAAAACGCAATAAAAATGGTCGTGCAAACGTTCTTTGTGACTGGCTCTGTTCTCTAGTCACAAAGGTTATTATGATGTACCAGTTGTTCAATTATTTGCACGGAAAGAGCTTCTGGAAACGTTCGATACGTACTCCGCCTTTGAAGAGTGCAAACTAACGATAAAATATGATTGGGGTTGGATTCGAATAACAATATTATTAATTGCACCTCGCTTTTTATGCTCTTTTATGACGATTTCTATGTACCTTTAAGTACATTCAATACAAATGTAAGATATTAACGATACAACAGTTTACGAATAGTTGCTTGAATCATGAGATAATAAATATTTGACGGAACATTTTCTCTCTCCTTTGCCAATTTTTTCGCTAATAACCATATTATACCGACGAATAAAATGAGTTTCCTCGCGTGTGAAACCGTCGAAGCATCGAAGTTCACGCGGACGTGGAAGTCGATTTAAACGAGGTACGCGAATCCATTAAGCTCGCTTTACACGTTGATTGTCATGCGCGAGACGCTTTAGACGGTACACAGCCCACGCATACTTAATGAGGACAGGTAGATATTATGGGCCAAACTATAGCAACGAAATTAATGACACAGTATTACAGGGGTAACGTGCTTACAAGAAAGCACTTTCTTTGAATCACAATGCCAATCAAGAAATTTGTATTCATTTTCTTCGGTTTATGATCACTGGAACAGGGGAACGTGGCGATTATGTGTTTACGGAGTAATCGTTTATGTCGTCAGGAATACAAAGTCTTGATTCGTTAAAAATCCTTTCACTAATTTCTTATTGACATTTATGTGAAATTATAAACTTAACAAAAATAATTCAAGCGATTCTATTTTGTACTAAATAAGTAAGATTAATTAACGTACAATTTTACGTAAAATAGAAGAATCAATGCTGTTTGTATATTATTTAAATATCGTTCAAATTTCTGTCCTGCATTTCTTCTTCGTATCGTATTTCGTATGTTAAGTAAAGTCGTTGACTGAAACAAAGAAAATAAAAATAGCAGTCAAGCAGTTGTATTACCGGACTGGTGTGAATCAATTCCAAGAACAAGCAACTGTTTTCTTCGGAATCGTTATTTAAAATGACTGCTTTCCGATTCCAGCACCCATTATAAGTTATTAATTGACAATCTCCGTAATTTATGAGGGTCGTGGGTAGAGCCATTATATCCTCGGGTATTTCTCAATCTACCGCACGATACTCAATCAAGGGTTTTCAATGCCACCCGCGATCCTACAAAACCATGACGTCGTTAGAATCATCGCAAGATAATTAATTTAACCGTCCTATTAAATCGATTCCCTTTGAAATAATAGCCAACGATCACGTGAAAGGATCCTGTTTCTACCGAAGCTTTTCTCACTTTCAATTGCAAATCACTTTTCTACGACGGTTATTAATATTTTAAAATTTTGTATTAATTATCATCGATTTAATTACCATTCCGCCATTCGCGGTAAAATCAAGGCACATAAAATGCTGAAATCGTTTTGTGTCCATGCATTTTCACTCTTACCGTTGCATAAGCACGCATGAGTCGCGCACAACGATTTCTAGATAATTTCGACGTTGCCTTCGTTCGTTTCAGCAACACCGGCAATTGAAGTCTTCACTTCACACGGAAAAGTCAGCGAGCGTCGTCGTTTCACAGGATAGACTGTAGGTCGTGCATAGAAAGACGATGCATAATTGATAAAGTACATTAACATCGAGAAAAAGTTGATTACCTTTCGACATTTACGTCGTGAAATTAAATTTCTTGCGATGGAAACGTTCTCGATGGCGATTTTCCTTATCGAACAGATGCCGCCGCTATTAAAACTCTAATAAAAATATGGAATCCCGATGTTTCTTAGCTGGTGACTGTTATTAGGAGTAATCATGGATATGTAAACGATATTTAACCGAGCAATCGCAATGGATTGCAGTTAATTATTTCCTTGCTCGTTGGCCCTTCCGTTACCTTCTATTTTCTTCACGTTGCACTTTACGGAGCATAACCGAGCAGCGGTACTAATTCAATAGTCGTCCTTACTCCAAGTAATTGACCGCGGCTGGTGTTGGCCGTTAATTAAGGAAATATCTTAATTACCGTTCAGAATTCCATAAGTGGCCCATATCGCTCGCGCGGGATGTCTCTTGGAAACCATGCGGGTATACGTCGGAACCTATCAAACTTTTTTTCTCACACCGAGGGTCAGGTTTGTAAGTTCGATCGGGGAATTGACGAAGATCGATCGTACTTTTTAACCAGATCGTTTCGTCGAGCGTCACCGACTATTATTCGTCACGATTTCATTACTATTTCCTAAACCCTGACTTGGGATTATAATTTATCAGTAGACTGTGGATGTTTAATTCTCAAAAAACTACAAAATAAAACTTATTTAAAGTCAGATGCGAATTATTATATTTAGGGGTTTAAACAACCCTCTAGAAAGCTTTCGTTAATTCTATTAATAAAAATATGAATTTCCATAAAGATCCGCGGTCTATTTATCAGTATTAGAAGTAAACTGTATTTGCAATTCTCAGGCTTACTTATAACGTTTTATTTGTTAGGTGAGAAAATCTTATGCAAACGTTTGAAAGATACTGTTTGGGGTAAAATGTTACAGAAGCTAGTAACGAGTGAGTCGCAAAGTAGCAACGGATTATTCCGTAGTCGTATAATACGCAAATCGTTTCCTCAAGATTCTCTCATTCTTGATTGTTTTCCATTCACGATAAAAACCGCACGGCACGGATTACACACTACCTGCTTTATGCGATTCTTCCCGGGGAGATAAAAGTGTTCATTTCCGCGATGATGTTCCACGAGATATATCCCCGAGTATGTCCAGCGTGTCCTTCAAGATTTTCTCACTGGTCGATCCATTCACACTAGATGTGTATTTCGACACATTTACAAAATCTAATACAATAACTTTGCATTATGCGTTCTGCATGGAAGAAGACCTGTACACCTATCGTCATTATTCGAAACATCCTTCGAGGAAACGCACCAACATATAAATATACATTTGTAGCGTATTTAATTTGACGGTAGCTGCGATTCGGTTTTAATGGACGCGGTCTAAGCTTCCGGGTTAATGCTGTGATATCTAAAACTCTGCCGGAAGAGTTACGTACGAAATATAAACATCTACAATTACTGGCTCGAAGAAAAACTTGTCCGTAATTCCAGAAATACACTTGCGAGTCATTGACAATCAATTTGCGCGTCTACGTGTTCTTGGACAATTTTTTTTAACGTTGGTTTGAGGCTTGACAAACTTAAGATTTCAATTTTGTGATAAACAGTATTTGTAAGGAAAATCAATTTGCGTTTCTCAACGAAACAGACTTTACTGATCTTATTTTTACTATAATAATATAAATACTGTATATAGAAACTCGAAGAAATTGATAATTTTCGAGAATTTCGTAAATTACAAGTAGATTTTTCTAACAAACAGATTTGCATCCTATTAGCTGAACTGTTATACGATTATGAGCCTGTTCGATGTATTCTAAATCTGAAATGCGGCTGACCTTCCGTTTCTTTACGTAATTATAAATGCTTCCAGAAATTTGAGAAATTTTTGTTCCTGATCTGCATACTTGATTAACAGAGCTTGAATTTTTTCCCCCATTAAAATGTTCTCGTTCAATAATCAGGTTTACAATTAAATTATAAATCTCAATGTCGATTCCATTTTATACGTATTGTTCATCTCTACCTCGAGTGTCGAGTGTATCATTATATTTTCTCTCGTACGGTAATGGGTTTAAAAATACGCAACATAAATATTCTATTACGAGTCTCTGTTTACGAGAACACCGAGCTATTTGTCTCCAGAAATTTATCACTTGGCCATTTTTTTCACAGCCTCGGGAGAAGCTTCCTGGCAATATCAATCGTGCGAAACCTTATCGAACCCCGCGTTCGTCTCCGTTTTTTCTCGAAATCTACGACGAAGGCGACACACGTTTAGACGTTCAGTCTCCATTTCAGGAATACTCAATGCGAGATACTTAATATTCCCGCGGGCTCCTGAAAACACACGCGTCCGAGCGTACTGGCAAGTAGACGTGTCGAGATCAAGAAACGATCGCTTGGCAAGCATACAATCGGAATTCCGAGAAAGTAACGCGTGTTTACGCCTTAGACTTTTTTTTAGACGTATAATTTTTGCATTCGAGGTTCGTTTTCTTTTTTGTATAGAACGAGTAACAAATAGCAAACTCTATAGCTCGCTTGTTGCGAATAGCTGATAGTCGAGGGGCGTTTCTATTTTGTTGTTCAACGCGTTTTAATTTCATCTTGCGTTTGTCACAGTGAGGCGACGAAACGTTTTGCTTGGAAAATATACGGGAATAAGAAATTTTATTCGACGGACGCTTAATTGCACGCGACGCGTCTGTTTCACCAAGGCTGTTGGGGTTTCAGTGCGCCACGATTGATATCTTTTAGCCGTGGCAGGGTTCTTCCTTTCTTTTTGCGCGCTGCCACTCGTTCTTGCTCGCCCACGCTTCGAATAACCTGTACACATGTAAACCGACCGGTTAACCACGATCGTACGACTTAGAAGGGAAGGGATTCGTACGTATTTCGTGTAGGTATATCTGCCGAACTCGACGTACCTGGGGTCCTCGACCGACGATCCTAACCGTTGCTCGAAAATTAGTGTATTTCGAGAATGCCGGTTCACTTTGTACAGTAAGGTATCGCGATCTACGCGATCGTTCTCACGCTTTTCACAGTAAGTCGAATCGTATAGATACGATCTGTTGCAAGAAAAAATAAGGTGGATAGTTTCGAGTAATTTTTGCATTTCTTCCTAAAGTATATTTGATTGAAATTTCTGAAATCTCATTTTAATTTATTTTCTTGGCAGTCAAAGAGTTAATATCCAAATGCATACGAAATATGTACACGCAAGTATAGACACGACAGTGTTCGAATATTCATGATACGCACATTTAAAAAAAGAAAAATATAAATCAGGGTTGCAAGAAGCATCGATAAGAAATTGAGGAAACATCCGTGAGAGACATCTCGGGGCATCTGTTAATTTAAGGCGGAAAGAGTGGGTGTAACGTTCGAACGCAATATCGCGGCTGAAAATATGGGAAATCGAACGTTAATATCTGCACACGCGAAAGCACTTGCTGCGTCCGCTCCACTTACAACAGAATCGAAGTGAAAGTATTCGAAGTCGTTCTCAGATCATTCAGAGTCTTCTGCAGGATACAGATGTTTGAAATCCTCCGCCCGTTGGACAAGGCGAGAGAAGTCTGAATGAATCGAACGGCCGGTCAGCGTCGTTTCGCGTGTCACGCGACTGCTTCGGGTACCTGAACTGCGTCGACACGCTTTGAAACGTGAAAAAAAAACCATTGAGGTCTCCTAAATGTTTCCTCTCGATGCAAGAAACTCGTTCCAACGGTTTACAGTTTAAATTGACGTTGCTATTTAATCTTGATGCGAAAATAATATTGTCGCGATTCTTTATACAAACTGACAAACGCTCGAAGTTGACTTTCTCTTTTTTATTTTTATCGATGAACATATAAAAATTGTAATCTGTTGCTCGTCCAATGATTTTCTAAACGCGACAAAACCAGTAGCATCGGGTTGAAAATCTTTCACGGTGGCGAGAAAACGCGACTAAACGAAATGCACACTTTCTAAACATCTAAACAGAGTATTTTCTACTGTTTCGTACGCTGGAGAAATTCTACGGATCTATATAAGTATAATAAAATTGCCGTGCCTGGCAATTTCCTGTGAAAGAAATGACACGGATACACTTCTACTGGTTTCTGTTTAAAAAAATAAACACCACGAGCTTAGCGCCCGTCTCGCTCTAGTCGCGAGTGCTCCATTTTACTGGAACAAGTTTAACAGAATTTTTTGCGAATGCTTGCATGTAAACTATGTCAACTTTTAATTGGGAATCTTGATTAGGATTCTGTTATTATCTTAAGAAATCGACTTGTTTTACATTGTACTGGTCTATTTTTCCACTTATACGCGTGCAAGTGGTGGGACATCAAAAGCGTATACTTATCTCCGTGATCCGAGTACCTGAAAAGCACGCGTTAACGAGACACGCTACGTTCCTCAGAACTGTCCTCTGTGGATTTTAATTGTCAGCGTGAAACATCAGCTGCATCTTTTCGCGAACGAGTGTTATAATCGTCCCCGGTGAGCGCAATCTCGACCTTGAATTAATGATCGTCCAGGAACGAAGACGTCGTAAACGCGATGACGATGAAAACTGGCATGCAAGCTTTTCTGTCCGCTCGTGAAACGATTCAACACGACTGCCACGCGACATTTGTTCAAATTATACTGTGAAATATAAAAATATTCGATAATTCGATGGTATTTTACAACATCTGTTGCTTTACAGTATTCTACAACTTGTAAATTTAAAGTGTCGATCACCAGTGATCCCTATCAACGTGTTAAAAAGCATAGCGAAGAATAGATAGACGGAAACGAGGCAGTTTATTACCCAGTCTCTCATCGTAAAAGCGCTGCTTTCCATTTAAATGTAATTGATCGTACATTGTTTCATGAGAGTCACGATACGAAATGTCTAATCTTGATAAATTTGTGTACATAATAATATTAATTCTACGCGCTCTGGATGATGTGAAAAAAGTTAAAGAATGTTGCCGTAGGCACTCGTAAAAACTCGTAGGCAATTTACTTTATTTGTGAAAGATAGGTACGTTGTGATGCAAGAAGACGAATTACTGTATACTTTTACGACATAAATCAGGAATCTTTGGAAATGTATCTAATTCCTCGGTACGAAGATTGTGGGAACATTTCCGCGAACCAAATTCACTTCGCACGTTTGAACGGATTTTCGCATTCAATTATTCAACTTAATTTAAAAATAACTAAATAATTCATTGTTCCATGCATGGTCATGATTAACTTCTTACTTCTGAACAATCCAAAATATGGAAACGATTAAAATTTTCTAACCATCGGAATCATTGCAAAATTTCTTTTTATTACTACACCACTAAATTTACAATCAATTCCATTGGGGAATTTTTAGTAAATATTTTTACTAAGGTAATGACATGAATGGTATACTAGTGAACACATAGATGGACGAAATTGCAAAAATGAAACCGATATTTATCTGTTAAATACAATAACTTCCCAAATATACAAGAAAAGAGAATCGAACAGATGAAGTACTTACCGAATAACGTATGTGGGGAACAATGCATAGTTATTTTATTAGAGTCTCTAGAAAGGCACGACGTGATTGCGTTGCTCTTGAAAGAATGCAGAGAACGAAGAGTCCGATATCTCGCGGGCAAAGAATCGTCGAACGAGCTTTTCAGCCTCGATTGCTGGAGATGTATCAGATAATAAGCAAAAATACGAAAGACGAGTCACGCTGAGTTTTTACGGAGCATTCTCGTTGCGTTCCGTTAGGAGGAGCCATTAGGCTCGGACCTTCTTTCGCCTGGCAAAAAGAGTTTTACAAGGCACGAGCCTCCTGCGAGCCGTACCTTACGTAACAACATCCTCTCTTGCGATATTCCGACGGTGTCTTAGACGTATTCCACATCGAGTAGCTGAGAACAGGTTCCACCGCAAATTCGCGCCTGCCTTAGCGCCGTTCTCCTGCTTTCTTCGCCCGATTTCCGGCGAACGGACCGGAAATCGCGGACCCGTATGAGCATTGCACCAACTGCACCTTCGAATAACCCTAATTCGATGCACGCTGGGCAAACATCTTCAAAACTTGATCGTATTCTTTCGATACTAATGGTGACTACGGTCACACGCCAAATGCAGCTTTAATAGCTCTGAGGAACTAGCGAAGAAGAAAAAACGAAATCTATTACCTCCGAAGAAAGCACCAGTGCAGGTGGAACTAATAATGACGGTAATTATTGGCGTGGAAACGTTATTGATTTATCGATTCTTCTTTTAGATTACTTTTTACTCGTAACGCATCACTTTTCTTGATAGATTCATAAATCGTTTTTGTACGTTTTCGGATAATCCGCACTATTATACAATCAACAAACTGTAATTGTGAAAACGCAATGCTAAATTAGTTTCGTTGGAACAATCATATTTATACTTGCATTACTAAAAAATAATAAAGTATAGAGCTTTCGATGACCTTCGAATCATATAAAAAAAAATATTCTATATATTCCATTAAAAAAGAAATATATTTTTTTACTTTTTCTTTGTATATTTTGAATAAGGAATCGATTTCCGTCCGCTTGTCATATTGGACCCCACCCTGTGTCGCGTTACGAAACAAACACATTTTCCGTTGCAACGTTAGCCTTCGTGCTACCCGTTCCGAGTCGAAATATTTTTTTCCGCGGATCCGATACTCGTAATTACGGTGTCCGGCGCTGAAAAATGCGAAACAGCAACGAACCACGGCGTGGTGCAATCGTTTCGACTTGTATATCGACGATTAGCGAAAGCTCCGCGACTGACGGCCGTTAATAAACGGCTGAAACCGCGCGCAGCCAGTATGTCTGTTTTCTAATTATAAAAATCGCGACGGTGGCACGCATAATCGAAGCAACGAGCGTACCAGGTGTCTCGTGAAAGCAACATTGTCCAAGGATAACTGAAATCAGTCGAAGTCCACGCAATCGAATCCGCGGTGGTAACGTGTCGCGTTGTTCTTTTCCGGGGCCTCCGCAATTAGCATAAAAGCGAGGGTAGACATGCTGGCCACTCGATCAGTGGCCGCAATGTCTTTGTCGTTCAATCAAGATCGTTATGCGAGCGTCTGTATTCATCCGGTTGCGTTTACCCAGGGACATGCTCGTACGAGTTTTCGATTCGGCGTGCAATCGGGTCTCGAACAGTAAAAACTGTAAAACAGTGATTGTTCTAAAGAGATGGAAATCGAAACGAAAACAAAAATTTAGAAATTTATTTCGTTATTTAATCTGGAAACTGTCGTTTTTCTGTTTCAGGTAAGAGACGCACAGAATACAATTTGGGCGGATTGTTAGGATCTGGAAAGCAATTATCACGTGAGTAAATTGCACGAGAAATATAGATATCAAAGTTGTTTTCTTGGTCCTCGCAATAATAACTCGATAGTCCAGCGGGAATAAAAAATTGGAACGATTCCGGGAACATCGCTCCACGCTACCTTTGATCGATTTCTTCTTCTAATCAACGCTTCTGGACTTAATTAGTCTCGGTCTGCCCAATCGCACAGAATCTATTCTTCGTTAAAAAGCTCGTTTGATTTTCTTTATTCCTATCGTACGACGAGCAGTTTTATTCGTTCCTTTCGCATTCCTTTTGTAAAAACTTTCGTATCGATTACATTCATAGGTAAAAATTAAGTATAGAAATAAAAAATTTTATAGAATTGTTTACTTGAGTCGTTGGTAATCGACCGCAGCAGTTAAAAGGTTAAACTTCTCACGTTTAGGAACTATTTTTTATTGGCATTTTATTCCATTGCGTTAGACAATAGTTTGATTGAAACAGATCGAATTGATTTATGGAATATAACACATTATAAACTTTCTGAAAGATGGACAAGATGTAACTGCACAAAAGAGAGGTTCTTGAATAACACTGCGGAATCACGTCGTCGGCTGTCATATTAATAATCGTCGGCTTAATAGTTTATGTGTAATATTTCTTGTAAAGTTTGCACGTCATCGGCAACTCCTCGGCTTTCTAACTAGCCGTAACGCAAGCAAAACCTCGGAAATATTTTCAAAAGCAGCAGACTACACTCGAGTAGTTCCAAAGCTTGCATATTTTCTTTTTCTTGCAGGAAGAAAAATTTTCTTTCCTTTCTTGCGCAACTAGGATGCATTTATTCGTTTCACCGCTAGAGTTTTATTTTCGTTGAAGCAACGTTGGCTTATAATCACGAGTGAATTCCTTCATTTTAGATATCCAACATTACAAACTCATTTACAGAAAATTTATTCCCATGTTTATAATCTTGATTAAATAATAGCTCCATAAATGTTCCTCTTAAATTATCGGAATTCTAAATAAAAAGAGAGGTCTCGAAGATTGCAGTAGTATTTTTTTTAAATTAAAAATAAAATCATTATCGGGTTGAGCCTAATTTTAAACATTGTTATCGGCGCTCAGATCAATAAATAGAATTATCAAGAAAGTTAAAGCCAAGTTTTCACAATTGCTTCCCCGAATTACGAAAGTCAAAGACTTACAGTCGATATTTGCCAGCCAGTCGCGACATTACATCCATCGGCGAAGCTCCGTGTCTTGTTCGTAATAGTCGACGATGTTGGAGCAATAACACAGCGGGAGAAACGTGGAAAGGGAAGAGTATATAAACTTCTCGGTACACGCTCGTTACGGTGTCGCAACGATGCGTAGACGAACGTAGGATTCATTCCGTGATGCGAACTCATAAAATGTATGAACCGTAATTCAAACCAGATGCGCTATGAACCGCGACTTTATGTATACATTCGCGCGGCACGAATCGAGGGAAAAAGTAGAAGGAACGACGCGAGATACCGAGGATCGATTAAGTCGAGGGATACGAACACAAGACTGTTGGCGTAAAACAGTGAAATATAGCGATGATGCGCATTCAAATAGTTCAGATCCGTTCCGAAGCTCCGGTATTGCAACCGTTCTTAACAAATCGCACGATTCCAGAAAAATTGTTCGCAAGAAAAATGAACGTTGCCTATTAAAGTGATCGTTATACTGATTGAAACGATTTTTAAGCAAGAAAAAAGGAATAGATGCTGCTTTTTAATAATAATTATTTATATTAAATGAATTAAAGAAACCGTTTGTTTGTTTTCATATATTTTTTCTATTAAAGTGATATAGTTTAGGCAGTGAAAAAAAATAATTCATTTAGTACATTTAGAATTTAGTAGAATTTTCATTATTTTTTATCACTTGTAATACCCGCTCAGGAATACTATTAATTCATTTTCGGCTATTTACATCGATCTTGACATGAACAAAAACAAATAAATAAATTTAATTCAAAATTATAATATAAAAATTGTATAACGTGCATAGATTATAAATATATTGAAAACTAAATTATCTACTTTAAAAGTATATTTGTAGAAATATTCATGGTTCGGAATGGTGCAAGAAAAGGAGTTTTAAATTGTAGTTTAGAAACGATCAAAGGTTTTTTCATATTATTCTAGAAACGATTATCTGCGTTTAGTTGATGAACTTAGCAAAATTCCATCGCGTCGTAGATGGGTTGGCTGACACCTGCTAAAAGCTGTACAAGCAAATTGAAGAATGTGAGCAAGAACGATTACCGCAAAGTGCCCTTTGAATTCTGATCCAAAGGTTCTTGAATTTCCTGTGGGTACCATGACGCTCCCATATAGTCGAATAATTCGAGTCTCGAGGAAGAATGCGAGCGTATTTATGAACGTTATATTCTCCTCGAATTCGCTGCAAGAAATTTGTCGACGGTTCCATAACTTGATTCGATGACCATACTTTAGTACATATAAAAAAATTAAAAATATTTAAATTTAAATTCTATTATAATTTTTAAGTTAGTTAACGTTTACGCACATATGAAAAAAGTCCATCTATTTTGAAGATATTTATTTAAATGTAGTTTAAAATCGCGTTCAATGAATTTCCATGTTTCCAGAAATTAACCGCGCGCGGACTTCTCCGCGCGTTTAACGCTATTTTACAAACGTTGCACGTTTATGGTAACCGAGACAATCAAGTTTGTGGTATCGATCGTGCGATCGATCAGAGTTAAACGTGGAACGCCTGAAATACGCGTCTAGTCGGAAGGATATGTTGGGGCCGCGTGTACGGGAGCACCGTGAATTCCAGAACGTTTCCGCCATTAATAAACATAAAATCGTGACCCGACCCCGTGTTCCATAGAATTAATCACACTTTACGTCCACACGGCGTTGTATTTCGCCCGTCGAAACGGTAACGTGACATGAATTCAACGAAAATGGTGGCACGGGTAACTTGACGCAACTCGCGAACCGTTCGGTGACATTTTTATTACCTATCGGGGTGAAAATATCCGTGCGCCTAACCGCAGACCAGTGGTACCAAGAACCGCGGATAAAATGGCCACGACACACGCGATTCGATCCACGTTCACGTCTCACTACATTTTGACTAATTCGAAATGAGTGAAAGAAAAGAAAATTGAATTTTTAACTGTGCCGTACGAACTTGACAATTTTATATTATGGTTAAACTACGGATCATTATGCAAATTCGTATTTTTATTAGTAGAATTAATGAAATGGGAGCTTTGTGGATGGTTTTCTCAACCCCCAAATATAATAGTTCATATTAAGTGCATTCTGTAGTTTTTTGAGAATTAAAATTTCTGATTATTATGACTTATGTTTATATGTTTGTAACAGGAATTAATCACTTCCATATTGATGTACAAATATGAAGAGTCTTAACAAATCCATATGGAAGGGGAATAATTTCGTGGATTTTGTACAAAGTCAAAGATTTTCTTGTAGGGTATCACTAACCACCCGTAAGAATTCAAGTTTAATTAATTTACATATCTACCGAAGTGGGTATATCCGATATACTAAATAAATAAATAAATAAGAATGTTATAAAAATGTTTCATAAGAATATTTTTCTACATTCTCACCGAAATCGATCGTTTCGCTGAGAATGAATTCAGGCTGGCTGGTCTTCTTAGCCCGCTCGATAATTCTATCGAACGATCGAGTCGAATCAACGATCGCGGATAATCGATTACATTCCCGGCGTTTCTTGCCTTTGGTCGTAAAATCGACACCCGTAGAATCGTGTGATATCGGAACCGCGTTGCTGGCGATCGTTTTATCGCCGTTTAATCCGGCATCCTCCTGGTCACGTCGCGTCGCCAGGTACGAAATAATCAGCGCCAAGCGTCGGGGGCGTCCTCGAGATTTCCTGCGGAAAAAGCGGTTCCGCTTCGATCCAAGTGCTCGATCTCACGTTACTCGACCACGCATAACGCGCCGTCTAATTTTCGATCGGCGCGTGCGGATAATCCGGGCCGGAAATCTTATCGACCAGATCGAAAAGGTGTCGCGAGAAGGGTCGTCGATGCATCCTGCTTCCGATGGCACCGTTCCGGACGAACGGGTCGCGGATATTTCCATGGGAAGAAAGTGTCATTCGATATCGGCTCGTTGCGAGCAAAAGGGGTTGCGGAGCCCGTAGCTGCGCGAAGAGCTCGTCGTCGAGCATCGTCGAACGCCGCGGCACTTTCTTCTCCTTCCTCCTCTTCGTCTTGTTCTTGTTGTTCTTTTTTTTATCATTATTATTCTAAAGACGACGAGGGGAGGTGAAAAGGATGCACGCCCACTTTGGAAGCAGCCCGAAACCTGCCGCCGCGTGCACAAGACGAGCAGATGGTCCTCGCGTTCGGCGCGTCTGCCGATCGGCAGGGCCCGGTCGTGCGAAAGAAGCGGCAGAAGATGAGGAACCGAAACGAAAGACAGGCCTCTGGCCCGCCTCCCTGGGAAAACTGAGCCGGCAGAGGATACTCGAGGCAGTGGAAAATATGCAGTGCCCGCTGGAACGAGTACGATCGGAGCGTTCGCGTTTCGTTGATCTCGTTTACACCCTCGGGGCCAACGAGAGCCTGTTTTCATCGCAGCTTGCGGCGACGGTTTCTTTGGATCCGGGATTTTTCAGCACGCAATCGCGTTCTCGGTAAGGTGTAGCGTGTCTCCGCGACAACGCGTTTAAATAGCAGAGCCATTCGAACCTCTTTTTTACTTCTCCTCGGTACCGGTTTTACACGATATTTCGCAAATGGTATTCCGTGTCGCCTCGGAGACGACGGTTCTGCAGATAAATCGACCTTCGAGGGGACGATCCCGGTGATTTATAAAAATCGTTATAATTTCAGGCTTTCCATTCTCGGAAAGTTAACAGTGATTTTTGTTATCCAGATCTCGTGAAGCCCACTGTCACGAATATTTCTAGAATTACTTGCCAGACATATTTGAAATTTGAATTATATACCACAGAACAGAAGAACACTTCTACAATGTTCCAAATATAAATTTAAAAGAACAATTTCCTCACGTTTGTTACCATGGTAGGAACTTTATAGAGAAGGTTATTAACGATGTAGTAATAGTTTCTGTTATCCAGTTAGTTAATATCGTAAATGTCTTCTTAACACTGCATGACTTATTGTCAGTAGCAAGATAAGTATCGTTCACGAGTATATTGTTTGTTTCATAAAGTAGTAGCGAAGGAAAAATTTTTGTCAATTAAATAGAAATAGAATTTTTCGCTACAAATAGATGATTCAATGACGTTTAATATAAAACGAAGGCCCATTATGCATTTCACTGCCGATTTCACGATTTCTGAACATTATTCTATTGTGCATTAATGAATTCATTTTTTCTCATCATAACAATGCATGCTATTTAAACAAGCCCTTGAAGCAGCCTCCGAGAAAAAACAGGAATTAAAGAATCATATTTATTCTGTACTAATTTCGACGAGAAAAATGGAAATAAATGTTCCTCGACTATCATTTTCTATTTGCACGATCGACAGTCTCTATTTAAAACGGTATTGGCCACTGTGCAGTATTAATATTGACGTAGCAAATTATACTACGTTCGAACAGACGTGTGTTGGAATTTCACGCGTAGTCGCGAATTCCTACTTAATTCGTAAATAATACCATAACGGGTATTGACGATCATCTGGCGAGACATCTGGGTCGGATCTGAGAAGGTTTCACGCTTGTACAGCAGCCTATGTGTAAAATACACAGGGAATTAATATGCATAATTTGTTAGAACAATGGCGAGAACAAACCTCGCTCTCGAAAGCGGGATCGTGAACGAGACGAAACGGCAATTACGAGATGTGGATATAACGGAAAGAATGGGCTTACGTGCAGTCGTCCGTGAACAAATATTCTCCTATTGATCTTCGATAGACCGTGGACAATGTCGATATAATATTAAAACGTAACCGCTAACAGGCGTCATTTGTAAAAGCGACAATCGCAGTTGGTAGCCGGTGGTATTCTATTGCAGATACTTATTTGATAAGCGAGTGTCAGTTTCACCCAAATATGCTTAGTTTGCGATAGTCGGTTCGCGGTATCATTCGTATTACCGAGACTTGGCAGTCGATTATTATCTTGATATCGAATTATTAATTATCGAATGAATTTTGAACATTCTGTTTATTTACATATCACATATTTTTTTATATTTAGTATACTTCGATACGAAAATATGTAGAACCTTTTACAATGTTTAGAAATTGTATTATATTCAATTTGTTGAGCGTTGATAGTTCTTACGAAACAGAATTGTGTGTTTTTGATTAGTCGTGGAACTAAACGAATTACATAGATTGCCCAAGGTTTTGTTCAAGGTTTTCAAGGAATAGAAATAAAAAAGAAGCGTTATCTAAACGTAGATCCACAATAATAAGGAAAATAGGACGAACATTATTGTTATTACGCTACAGTATTGTATTAGGTCAATACTTATCTAATCTTATCGCACGAGCTGTATTTGATACCTAAGATTGTTGGAAGAATTAGTGATTCTAGTTCTTGTCGGTACAAGATTGGCATTGTCGAACAATTGGATTTACTATTGTAAGAATTTCGTATCAATTTTGTTTCATTACAGTGAATGCAATATTAATTCTTTGAATTAGCACAGATTAGATAAACACTATGGACTTATTCCTACCCTCCACTCTATTAACAATAACATCAAGTCCGTTATCGTTCCATTCACGTATCATATTTTTGCTATAACTCCTTAATGAAGCATTTATGAAGTCATTCTCGTACGAAAAATTACAGATAGACGTATTGTTTGAAAAATTACGATTCCAGTGTACACCTTCAGGCTCTAACTGGCGTATAATTTATTTATATATCGTACAATCAATTTAAAACACTTTTTCGATTTCGTATATCTGGCAATTTTAGACGCAGAAAATAATATAAATAAAATATTTCTTCCAGAACTCGTACGCATCAGGAAATCCATAAACTGTTAATTAGAGAATATTAACCTTAACATTGCTGTTCTTAGTTAAAATATCTAATGAATGAGCAGACTCAAGTAAATTTCATTCTCGAGTAACGAACAGACATTTCAGATGCACTCGTAAGCAAAATGTATTCGTAAATTGGAATACATTAACGGATTTTTTAAACCAACGTTCAGGCGTGAAGCCGCGGCCAACAGCTATGTAGTTTATGAATGAATCTAAACTTTTTACTCATTATTTGTGAGTAAAATTTGTCTGACTCTTTTAAGGATCGTCGCTTTTGAACGTTTTAAAATTCATCTAATATTAAACGATAGGTTCTACTTTCAATAACTTTGAAAAATTTAGATCCTTTCGTAGACGTAAACAAATTTTCACCCAGCCCTAACGTAAAGTCAAATATACATTCAAATATAAATCCCAATTTGCTTATTTTAATTATTTGTTGATAATTTTAAAAAGAAAACTTAGATTTCAATATTCCAGTCATCTTCGAAACCCAGAAGACTACGATTCAAACAAAAATATAATTTCGAAACGCAAAAAACAATCTGCTTGTTCGAGACTGAGGTATCCCCTTTATTTATTTCCTTCGCCACTCTGCTGAGAATATTCTGAATGAATCTAGAGGAAGTTTATCAATGAAAAGCTTTGTATTTACAAGAAATCGTCGTCGCGTTCGAAGCGTTGATAAAAAGTAATTCTTTGTATACAATTGCGCATGCACGCAACAGAGCTCCAATTTTGCCGTTCGGAGCCAACCCGTTCCTGACACGCTTCGTTTGCTACGCAATGGAAAACGCGAGTTTTACTGCGTTATGGCGCATTGCTCGTGGCAACGGTAAAACTTTTTTTCCAGCCATTTGTCTATCGCGGCTCGAGCGGACGGACACTGTTTCCCGGCGTTCGCGCGAGCAACGCTGATAGAGTTAACCCGCTTTAAAGCGGTCGTATCTTATCCACCGGCGACACGATCGTCGCTTTATGAGCGCAAGACAATGAGGTCGCCATGTTTTTCTTATGTCCTCGCATGAAGACCGAAACGGCTCTGAAACTCGGTGCCATACATGTCCGTCGTCTTTCTTCCTTCTAGTCGAGACGCCCTCATCCGTGACGCCCTACCTTCGCTCGCATAAACGTAAGAGTCGGAACTCTTGCCACTGTTACTTCCAGCCAAGTGATTTATAAACAACAATTAGGCTCACGCTGAGAATCGGGTCTGAAGATAGGATATTAAAATCCGCTGGGAGCTATGATTGATACCGGAAAAGGGGCTGTTGACCGAGATCGACGAAGACAAGATTCGAACTTATGGACGAATGTTGGTCGTGTAATTTCACTTTCTTGTAGACGAGATACAAAGTCAAATGCATGGGATTTAAGGACCAGGAACGACCGATGCAATGTTACTTTTGTGAAAAAGTGTATGAGACTCCTTTATTGTGATTTTCTATTGTTTTTAGGCGATTTATAGTCGTCTATCTTACGCGTATTTCAAGGGGTACTTCGCGTTCGTATTCCAAGCGCAGCAGACTCGAAAGTAATTAGCAAATGACCTCTCACTTTCACCGTTTCTTAACTACCCACCATTCCTGTAGATTGGATCTATCGATCCGTCGGTAAAACAGATTAAGGATCTGCAGGATCTGATAATTCAGCAGGAACTCTGTGGATAAGAACAGATAGTTGGTAAGGTAGGCGTCTGAATTGCCAATCTACGTTACTGTTAATCGATAAATAGGAAATCGTTGTATCGGTCGAGTTACCTCAATATTATGTCGGTTTAGTGCTTTCTCTCGAGAGGGCCGACGAAAAAATATCCCTAGAAACTGTTTTATCAACAAATCTTTGTTGCGACGTATGGATATTAGTTAGCATAATTGGACTAGCACTGTAAAATCGTTGGCATTGAGGCTGCATGAAAATTAAAACCATTTTTCTGCTTTCCAACTCACCGATTCAATTATACAATTTGTTTCAACTAAATTACTGTCTCTCGTAATCGATTCTGACATGACCAGTAATTAAAATCTTCCGAAACACATTTTTTTAGCGAAAAAAGGTGTATAGTACGTTCGTAAGCTGACATAGAATAACGAGTACTTTTAATGAGCCTAACAAATAAAGAGATTCCGTGAATATTTCGGTGGTTCGAGAATATTTCAAATATTTGACGGTTCTTCGACACAAGCAATGGCTCGTTAATTCTTTCTTTGCGTCTCAGTATATTAACACAAGCTTCATTTACTTTCGATCGAAGGTTAACTCGATTGGTGCAAATATTGATGCGCCGCAGAAAAAGTTCATGTTCTCGAATACTTTGACGTCTTAGCAATGCTAAAACTAATTACAACAAATTTCGAATAATATTTGTTTAACAAATAATTTTGAATTTTAAAACATTTTTATATATGTACAACCAAAATATCGGAAAAGAATTTCTTACAAAAATGTTTTTAAAAAGACCTTTGCAAGGGTTAACAAAGTGACACGATAAAAAGATTAATTCTCAAGATTGGATGTTAAAGAAAATAAATCCAGATAGGACTCTTGAATTTTAACGAGACTATAAAAATAAGTTGAATGACAAATTGTGGTTACGCCAGTTTCCAATTATCTAAAAACAAAGTTTCGTTTTCGTGGACCAATTTGAGTGGTTTAGTCCGGCGGTCAACGCGTTAATTTGCGCTTTGGCAACGGTTGAAAATGAACCAGTTACAAAACGACGATAGGAGAAATCGCAAAATCTCAATCCCCGTGGTAAAAACGTCCCATTCTGTGCTCCCGGAGCACCGATTCCTCGATACGTAGTCGAGAAAAAGGTGAAACGCTGGCAGCGTTGCTGACATTTGAAAGTTAATTATCTCGTCCGTGTGGCCGCGCAGTGGCGTAACAAGTTCACAATGTGTCCGCAACACTAGCAACCACCGTCGTACGGGTACAAGAAGCGACTGGGATAATTAATACGAAGGATTGTTCATAAATCGAATACATTATTTAAGAGGGGAATCGGCTTGGAAACAGCCATCGACGCGAGGCGGCGGTAAATCCCGCTAACGGGTCTCCCCGTTCTCGTAGAATGCGGAGTACTCTCGAGGCTCCCTCTCCGTCCGATAGGTGATGCTGAACCTGGAGCTCGATCCTCCGAGAAGGCCGTCGACCTCGCGGTAGTAGACGCGCACAACGGACGTGTGCTGAGAGAGAGGCCATGCACCAGCGGACCAGCGAAAAGATTCCTCTCTCCGGAGTCTTCTGTCCCGTCCTGGACTCCTCGGCACACGCGAGGACCTGCATAGTCGTAGATCCTGCGCAGCCTTCTATAGATTATCTTTCAAGCACCTGCGACTCGACCATAGAACGCGACTGGCGCTTCTGCGCCCAAGGAAACCACCAAAATTCTACACCTTACATTTTCATCCATAAGATTTTCCTACGAGAACGATAGAAATTCGAAGTTAAATTAAATAAAACGAAAGATAGCTTGGTACTACGATCGACACGAATTATATTTGCCTCGAAGTTGGAATAAACAAGAATAAACAAACTTAACGTGGTCCCACAAGAAGAAGTCTAATGGCGTCAAGTTGCAAAGGTCGATGCTCGCAACACAAAGTGTATAACTGTAATTATTTACGTCCATAAAATCATCGAGTAATTGCGCCTGATATGTTGTATACAACTACCAACGTAACTACAACGCGTAATCTACGAAACTGGATTAAAATCGAGGACGTAGGATTTAGAGTCTTGGATTGAGAGCGAACAAATCGATCACCGGTGGCGACGCCAGTGCGCGCTTTCGATTAAACCAGGCTTCGAATTAGTTGCCAGAGTACGGTTTAACGAGGCGCCAAGTTCGCCGATCTTGCTTAGAATGTTGGTCTCGTTTATTTTTCTGGTCTGACCGCGTTTCGATGTTCCCCCGCTAAACCAACAAACATTTAAGATGGCAAAAATCGGCGAAATTTTTGTCTGGATATCGGTGATTTCAATGCGTGGACAGTGACTTCCGAGGTATAGATGTGTCAAACTTTAATTCCAAATACGAAAATTATCTATCTGTTAACTTCTATAATTCTTCTATCGATAGTACACGTCGAAGCTTAAATAGAAACTTGATTTCATAACAAAAAACAATTGTTTGATACTCGAAAGGATCACGATGAAATGAATTCTGTATGTGATTGTGAACGCGTGGAAAAATAGTCGTCCGCGATTGGAACGGAGCTTCCAGCTTCTTGGTGTACGTCCAGGCTCGTCGACTTTTTCGTTTTATGTAGATTGCGAGCGGCTGAAAGATATACGCAACTGATCTCCGATAATGGCATCGTTCGAGAACTAGTTTCGAAAGGAGGTCTAGAAGATGTTTGCATCGCGTGAACGGGGTTACAGATCCTTCGAGTGTCCTGAAAAGACCAAGTGTGATACCGGATGAAGAACAGTTGGAGAACCGGTGAAAGTCCAACGAAGCTCTCAGTGTTTTGCTCAAGGTCATTCGCTGTCTTTCGAAGGACAAACACCAACGTTGCAAATATAAAAAATAATATTTTTAATACTCGCAACAGGAGAAAGAAATTGCAATTACCACACGCTGGGAATGTTGACGATCTTCTACCGAGGCAATCGTAAAATGAATCCTCTGTACGAGATAATGTTTGCCTTTTAACTCTACGCCTGAAAGACTTTTTCACTCGTCGAGCATACGCTGGAACTTTGAGTCTTTCCATGCACAGGGAAGTTAAAAGGGAAACAATTTAAAAATGCTGTCCACGATATCCTCGTAACGGAGGTTTTATATTCTGGTTACTCGAGCTAATCACCGTACTGCAAAGAGTTGATCAATTCCTTGCGAGGAAAGTATAGAAGGGTCGTAAAACCATCCATCCATCTAGACTCTGGGATTCGCCGAGTCAAACGACCGAGCGTCTCAATGCTATTAAAATGCTCCCCGTCGCATTAGAATGTATCAAGGAATAAAATTGGAGGGGGCTGTCAGGTTCTTCTAAAACAGTCATCGACGTCTGTTTTCTTGCGCCTCGAACGGGACACGTATCACCAGAAGCCGAGGAGGAGGGCTATCGTCCAGCTCGTATACCATTGCGACAGCCAATGACTTCTGTCCATGTAAGGCATTCAACGTTACAGCCTATGATGCATGCCTAATTGCCCCTAATGGCCGGTTTTCGAAAGCTGTTCGTCGCTGTTGGCCAAGTGGACGCCACGAAAGCAGAAACCTGAAGAAGGGAAGGAGCTGATCGCGCGTCGTATGGGCGAATCGGTGTTGTTAGTTATCCTCTCGGCTGTCATGGATCAGATATATCCGCGTGTCTCGTTCCTCGGGCCCTTTTCTCTCTTTGCCAGTTAAGTCGCGTGCACAACACCGGGCATGAATCCCCTTACATCGTACCTTCGATCTTACTCGCGCCTCTTCGTCGTAACCGCGACTTCTTTCCAGTTTCTTCCTCCTCGTTAGAGCGGAGAACCCGCGCCGGAACAACGACGATTTCTATCCGGACTGGACTATTTATGATCCTAACTGTAGCGAGTCGACTTTAAACCTCGACACTCCGTAAATCCCCGTTCGGTAAAGCTCTCTGTCCGTGTAGCGTTCCTCGTTAGAGGGAATCAATCGACGGAATTGCGGCAAGACTCGCCCTCGTGTCTCCTCCATCTCCACCTGCCGCCATGACGGTTCGAGCTTTTTCTCCATTTAATTCACGACATCGAGAATGTTTGATATATTCGTCCTCTTCTTAAAAATTTGTTTGCGCTGACTATATTATTTTTAGCGTACGTACTATTTATTTTATTCATTCATCGAATGCCTCTTAGTTGAGAAAATATTACAATTAAATAAATCAATATTGTGTTTTCGACATCTACTATTTGAATAAAATTTTGCTCGAACTCTTCCATTCTAGAATTATTGATATGCCACAAGAAAAAGTCTATTTGAAAATCTAGGCAAGAGTTTGAGACAATGTTTCATTCGATAATTTTTAATGAAAAGGTTAACGGGTTGGAATCGTCTCGTTTGCATCGTGGGAGGAATGAGAAGCGGAGGGGATGATTTCTCGAAGCGAAGAACGGTCGAGAAAACGCCGAAAAGTGAAAGATATCTTGTCACGCATCGAAAGCACCGTTAATGAGCGAACGAAGATTTTATTACGTCGAGTGAAAGTTACCCCTCCTGTAATAAACTAATCCTGGCGCTAGATGGAAGTAGGCTAATTGTGGTTCGTTAATGGAATGGGTATCGGAGTTTGTCTTTGAAACGTGGCGCGAAGCATAAAATCGTTCGGGTGATCGGAACGAAACCTGACACGGAACTCTTTGTGTGCAATCAACGTGAAAAGAAAATAACGTTATAGAAATCGAAATGTGACTTTCTAGAGGTAGCTTGCGTTTAATTGCGTAGGTCCTTTATTTTTCCCCGTAAACATTTCTTCTGATAATTTTGGTGGACATTTTGGATTGTTTAGGTCTGGGGTTTTCAACTTTGTTTGTAAGCACAGCACGTAAAGATATTTTATAGTAGTGAATGCAATTTTTAGATGAGAATTAATTTATAGACCTGACTCACAGTAAATTCTTGCAGTTCGTATCAGAAAATTGTATCTCGGTCGTAAATTTATTTGAAAGAGACGTCTCGATAGATAAAATACAACATGGTTCGAGAGAAAAAATGATATCGATGTAGCAAGGATTTCGTAGAAATCTGTATTCCGATTTATCAAATACTACAAGTATGTCTAGTATTGAAGACGTTAGATAGCGAACACGGTTGCAGTGTTACAAAATTTTTTACAAATTGCAACATTTCAGCTGTGCAGTCAGTCCGCTAGATACTTCGTCCTTAAATAAATAAATCGTAAATACATGCTTCGTCGATATGTGTATTTTAATATATACTGAAGTTTATTCTCTGACGACTTAACGTTGCGTATCGCGTTTACTTTGCTCGCGGCAGACTATAATAGATCCTTCAGCGCCTAAATTGAAGTATCCTCGGTCTTGATGGATTCGCTCACCGAGCACGTAACGCAATTACAATACGTTCGTGTGCGGTGCTCGGCTCCGTCCACTCCTACGTTTCCGCGAACTCATTCCCCTCGGTCAGTATGAACAATTTGCCAGACGTAAGTGTTAACAGAAAACGCAGGTACGCTCGATTAGCGATCTGACCCGACGGTCTAAAGTTTTACGACTCCGGTGGAAAGAGGCTCTCCTGTTCGTTACTCCCCCTTGAAAAGTCCGGCGAAGGAATGGAACTCGTTTACTTGGCTCTTACCTGAACAAGAGGCCGCTACAGGGGAGGAGAATGCTTTCGTAGAAACGCGCCAAGGTGCACGAAGTGTTTGCACATTGTGTGTACCCAGCTATCCTATACCGCGAAACTGGAATGTTCCAGCTCGACGAGTCTGCCGACCGAACGATCGATTCTGATTTTTCGCCGGAGTAGAATCCTCCGTGACGATAACGATCCGCAGTCACACTTACGCGAAATCGTCGCCAATGATACGGTAGTAACAATAACGTCACCGCGACGTTGATTTTCTGCTTCAGAGATTCGAATTCTGGCGATGTCCCCCCGTGCTCGCCAGCAGAGAACTACGCTTGACTTTTCTCTCTCTCGCGAGTACTCCACCGATTCCTATATACAGGGTGTTGGGCCACCCCTGGGAAAAATTTTAATGGGAGATTCTAGAGGTCAAAATAAGACGAAAATTAAGAATATTAATATCTTGATTGAGGCTTCGTTAAAAACTTAATAAAAAATTAACATAAAAAACTTCAAATTATTCTGGAAAAATTATTTTCGGTTGTGGGGGCCAATTACGATCATTTTTGGTGAATAGATATACCTCCGAAATCCTACGCAGTTTCGAGAAAAAAATTCTTCATCGAAAATACAATATCTGACCAGTGTCTGAATGATTCCCCTGAAATTGCATACGTATGTTTAAAAAATCACAATTCCTGAATGGATTGGAGGATTTTAATGTTTCAAAATGTAAACAATGTGTGCAGAGATTTTTAAATTGACAAGTCCTGTCAACGGATGCATTAAAAATTATATCGATCGCTCTGTACGTAACAATCATACCCTCGATAGGCATCGATTCGACCGGTCGAGGAAGATCGAGTGGACGGCCTTTAAAGAGAAATATAAATATTTCACTGGGAAGCCGTACATCACGACTAATCTACGTTACACGTCCATTACGAATCGTCGTTGACCGACCAAACATGGACGAGACTCGAATTCGTGTAATCCGTTCGGTCGTTGGGAGAGCGAGAGAGAAGGTACGGAGGATCGAGGGAGAGGAGACGAGGTATACGACGCAAATTAGGCTACCTGAAAACCGGCGTGCAAGAAGTATCGCTCGCGATTAGCAAGTCGTCTTACCAAATTTAGCGGGCCCGCCGAAAGCGCCGCGAGCATATCGCCGCTCGGAATCGGCCATGTCACGACCCTTTCCTTCCTCCGTCGTGTCCGGTGAATGTTTCCATGTGTTTCCAGGAGACCACGGGGCCCCCGGTGATCTTTAAACTCCAAACAGCGACATTACCGCCGAATTTGGACTTTTAAGGCCCCACCGTCGGTACCGCATTAATGTATTATTCTTAGCACGATTGCGGGCCACCGGACCCCTAACGAACACGAAGAATCGCAAATGTTCCAGAAATTTGAGCGAGACGTAGGAAAAAATGTGGATTTCACGTGATTTTTCTCGATGCTTGCGAAGAACGCGAACCCCGTACCACGATATATTCATGAGAATGCAGGTTTGTGAATTTAGCGAGACGTAGATCGCGGCAGAACGCGAAGAAACCATCGAGATATTTAGGGGTACATATTATAGTTAGCCCTAGATGGTCCAGTGCCGCCATATTCTATTACTCTAAAACTACATCAATGAATTTTCACTGGAAAATGAAAATATTTAGCCCGTAATTTTTCTTCGTATGAAAAGTAGCTTGGATTAAGGGTTAAGGGTCCCTTATTCTTGAAATCGATACGAAGATTAAATCAGTTTAAGCAACGTGAAATTTTGTGAAATTAGCTGAATCGAAATAAAATGGAAATGAAATTGCAAGCAAAATCACTTGAAACCAGAAACGCAGTGTATAAGAGATCGATTACTTTTTCACACCTATTTCAATTTTGAATTTTTTGGACTCGTATAAATATAAAATATTTCTTGTTCGAATATAAGATTCGTTGTATAAAGTCGAGGAGTCTTAAACGTTATTGGAGCAGGAAATTGTTATTATTATGTTTTCGTAATGCAAATTAGAAGAAAGTGTACATGTCAAAGCAGAGTAATTACGTAATTGCATAAAGACGGGATATAGCCGAAGGCTGCCATTAAAGTTAACAAGCATATATATTAAGTTGACATAGTTGCCTAGCACACTCGTGTTAGCTTTTCCTTCGGGTGTTACAACTCAATTTGAAAGCAATCTTCTAGTTTGGAAATTTTTTAAATTGATCTTTCAGTCGAATAAAACATACATAATCATCCAACTTGACAGTCTACAAATCTCTCTCAATGATTTATATGGTCGTTACAAATTATCTACTATTATTTATAGTAAAAAGCATATCATTTGAAAGAAGAATATTGGAGTAATTTTATTTTAATTGCCCTCCAAAACAGAATAAGTTGAATATCTTTGAATTATTAAAGAATGAATCGCTTCTCTACGGAAAAGTTTAGGCGCGATTGCGGTCTATTTACAAAGGCTTAATTGATAACAAAATTTTTGGAGAGGTGCCTGGGAGACCATACACGACGTTCAAACAAAAACTTCAACCACGTTGGAATTCAAACTAAAAATTATTTACCTATTTCTACGACGGTTTCCTGTTATGTAAAATTTTTTTACTCCAACTATTATAGCACATATCTTGAACTTTAGACTAAACGCTACTTTTCTACATAGTGGTCGAGAAAATTTACACATTTATTCCATCGCGGTACGAGTTTATAAATTCCTGCCTTGCAAAAATTAAGCTTCCGCAGATTAAACTATTCTTGTGTCTTCGATGATCCAAAATAATCTGCTCGTAAAAATCGAAGTACAGAGTGAATTTCCACGCGAGACCATGTCTTAAATTCTATTTCCATTATTAGACTTTATACAAAAAATAACCAGACACACAAATGATTCGAATTGTACCGTTTCAATATGTTGCGTTACAAACAATGCGTGCACGCAGAAAATTTAAATTTTTCCTAGTTCACCGTGCCGACACACGACGTTCATAGTTCACAGCGGCGAAAGAGGGTCATGAAACACGTTTTTTGGAGAGTGTGAAGGTCTCCTGTATCGCCCACGAATAGTTGATTAGTCGTCGGCAAGGAATAAAATTTATTACACGACTGAAACACGAACATAAAACTTTAAAGCCGTTTCTCGGCTTCTGAAAAGTTTGAGAGTAATGAATCAATCTTCACAGAACTTTGCACGCATATAAAGTAGATGTATCTCCTTTTTTCCTTATATGGTCTATAAGGTTGCTATTATCAATACTAATTAAAGGAACTACTTTAAATTCGCAGCCATTAGAAATAGATGAAGTCCAAGTTTCATCTAAATTTCTTGTTCTGAATTCATAGAAAATATCATTACATTTTCTCTCGTACACCGATGGGTTTTTACCCGCGTAATAAATAAATAAATAAATAAACCTGTTTGAAAATTACACGTCTAAGTGGGCACGTACGAAATCTGTAACGAGGCTCCGGAATTCCGACGCATACGTAACAAAACTGCAGCCGGAACCAGAAACGTGCACTTGCCAGGTACTTTGGTGCATCGTGCAAATTACAGGGTGCGAGACGGGCATTAGGGAAACGGGGAACCGGGCCAAAATCAATTTTGATCGACGATCGGCGTGGCGGACAGCGTTATTATCGGTAGCAAACCCGAGTAATTAACCCAGGGAAGCTAATTTCCGGGGCACGCGCCGCTCGGGCCAGAATTGCCTCGTGTCTCGCGAAATCGGTGAAAAAGAAACAAAATGGAAATTGATTCCGAGGTGGCAACAAAACCGGCTCAATAATCGAACACCTATGCATCGATTGTTCTGCGTTCCTTGCCTCACGCGTTGCGAAACGTACAGTACCGAGTTAGGGACAAACATATAAAACGCTTCGATTGCTTCTATATTTTATACATTCTATTAAATTCGATGGGCATACAATAAAACAGTTGTAGAAAGAAATATTAACGCAAGCTGACTTTAAGATTTCTTTGACGTTTTTTTAATAGCAACGTTTAATCGAATTAATATCAATGAATATAGTAAATTTTCTTCTTTTACATATAGAAAATATTAAAATATTTTTTAGGAAAACCCAAACGTACAAGTTGTCGACACGCGAATGCATTTAATCGCACTAAACACGATAATATAATTACAAAGCAGCTTCGAACCGTAATGTCTAGCCGACTTGTCACGCATAATCTTCTAGGGAAACATTCGACGACTCTTGAATGCAACGTGAGAAGTTAGGGCATAACCTATAACTTCGAGATTTAATTATCGGCATCGTCAATGCGCCAAGTAAAAATACTTAATACGCAGGGTGTCCGGTAACTGGCGGTACAAGCGTATATATAAAGTGCATAGCGTGATGCATACCTCGACAATACTACCATTATTGTTTAACTTGGGTCTAAAAAGGAACGGTGAAGTATGCCTCTCGCGAACCCCGCAAAACCTTTTCTGGCAACGCGTTTGGAAGCTTGAACGTATCCAACCATTTCTCAAGTCGCTTTCGATTGTCATACAGCATCCATTTTTCTTGGCGGTTAACGATTCTCTCCAAAAATGGATCTCTACTGTTTCGAATCTTAAGCAATAGCACACCTCCGACCATCTCGGTTGGTGATCGTTGCTCGATCGGTGCTTGTACAATATTTTCACCTTACCTATTATGGCTCGGTGTCGAGAAACTTTCATAGCGAAGAGTCCTATGGCTGCTGCAAGACATCGAGTTCGTGATTTACCTTATAGTTCTTAATTGATCTTCGTTTGAAACGAATATGGAATTCATATCGCCTCTTTTGTCTGTACATTCTCTCCCTTAGCATATTAACTGCCACGTCTTATATGGTGACAGGACTTTTCACTATGAAAAACTATTAATTCTCAAGTTGAAATGCTCAATTTTAGTAGAATAAATTTGTATAGGATTCATGAATTTTAGTTTTACTTAATATTAACTTATTTTAGTTTTAAAATAATATTAACGAGTTCGCTTTCCAAGACATTTACTTATCGCAATTATAGTTTACAGACTCTTTCTTGGACAGCGACCCTCGAAGATCAGGGCCTCCGGTGGATCGATCGCATAGAAACGATCGATCGGCCAAGTGTATGGTTTCACCGGTTAATAGCCGTAGACTTTCCTTGGTCGTTGATTACTGGCGTTTCTATTAAGACGCGCTTGCACAATTTCCGTGTTTGGCGGCGCAACGTAAATCGAGACCGCGATTATTAGCGAACGTCTTTGCACGAACGGACGCGAAGAACGTTTAAAGGCCAAATCGATTGTTCGAGCCCAACGAGGCAAGCCGTTACGGTGGTTTTTAACGGTGATTGCGCTCGTAGGAAAGAAGCTTGTTACCAAATCTCCTTCGACAGATTCGACGCTCGGGAATGGAAAAAGCTAACGTCTCAATTTACGAACGTTCCGTCCTTATCTTCGTTCCCTTAAATCAAATTACACTAAATAAACTAAATAAAATCTCGTCGAACGAGGCTTTGAACCTCGAGAGATTTGTAAAGAAATTATATGGCAGAAAAGAATAAAAATCTTTTATTAGTGAACACAGAAACACACGAATTCGAAGGATCGATTAGAATTTCAGTTAAATAAGCGTGTATCGCGTGTAGTATTATAATAGATGGGAGTCGAGAGCTTGTACAACAAAATTTTACACTTTCGATGTGTCTTTTCGTTTGTACTCGAAACTACAGAATTCCTTATACGTACGACGAGTCGATAGAGTTTCCTTCTACGCGGTATGTTTGATTAAGTTTACAAGAAGACATATATGGCGTTCCCGTTACGGACGACCGAAAATTTCGACTCGAAAGAATCGGGAGGAAACACTCTACGAGAAGACAATTTAATTTGTGATAGAAAGGGACAAGCACGTAGCGACATGCGTGGGTTCGTACAGACGATAAAAGCCTGGATGCTTGATTGACGCAGCAGCGATGTGGATTTCCCAACTATAATCAATTTCACCGGTAAATGAATGCGTCCTAACGGTACCTGGTTCTTTCGAAATCCCTCGCGTGAAATCCCTTCGGGGTCTTGATCGCGATTCTTATCGACGTTGCAGCCCATCGATTAATTATGCCTCGGTTCACCGGAGATTATGTTTCCGTCAAGTCAAATCTAATATCTGATGTACGCGCAATGTTTTCCTTTGCGTCCTAAAACGAACGCAGTTTAACGCGGGCAGTATGTCTATAGCAATTATGACAACGATGGATGAACATTCGAATAGGTAATTAAATTAGGAACAGGTTTCGTTTTAAAAATAAAAACGTTGAAGAGATAAAAATAAAAAATAGGTACGATTATATTGCTCGAAACTATCGAAGCTTCTATTTAGGAAAAAACAATGAAATATGAAGAAAAACACCTTTATTGTACTTATATAATGTTTTTAAACTTTTGAATCATTACTTTACTGAGCCCAGAAGGCATTTATTAGACGATCGTGTATATACATGTTATAAAGCATCGTGCACTTTATGTTTTTCTAAAATGATAAGACTATCAACTTGGGTCGTAAATTCGTGCGTATTTTTATTACTGTTTGTAATGTGAGTCCATATTATTTACATAAAAAATAATTTCTCTCTTTTCTGCTTCCGTTTAGTTGGTGCATTCCGTCGCCTACGGATGTTAAAATAGCAGACGATGTGGACATTACTCCAAATAATCAGCATTTTTTTCAAAGAGAAGGGATTATATTCGTGAAGACAAAGTTCAAAGTACACTTTCTTGATATTTTACCTCGAAACGTGTGTCCTTTTAAGGTCAAATTTAAAATACATTGCAATTTATACTTACCTCCTAAAAGCCTAAATCTTGAAAATAATAAGCATCGACGAATCTTTTCGGCGATGGTCGTGAAATATGGACTCGGTGGGCAACGCGAGTTAAAAATACGACGGAAAGATTTATCTAATCTCCTCTTTCGTTTGGAAAGGTGTGTTATCGGGTGACTTTGGGAGGTTGTCACATTTCCCGGAGCATATTTAAGGCAAATTACGTCGTCGTAGAAAATTAACTCTTTCAGCGTGACGCGTCAAGTGCATGGGTCAGCTCTTTTTTCGCTCGTTGAAAGCGCGCTGGTCAATCGAAACGAAAGAAAAAGGATTGCTGGTTCCAACGCGAGGCAGCTGCACCGGCTGTGCTAATATTTGGCAGACACCTCGAGCCTACCCTAAAGATAACTGCAAAATAATCTTGCGAGTTTCGTGACGCCGTCTTGTTCCCTGCTCTCGCGAAAACCTGCACTCGAGACGATCGAGACAGAACGTCTATCGTTTAGGTTGAACCGTAAAAGTCAAAATGATATTATGATAATCCTTTTTTGAATTAATAAGACGATCGAGAATTTGGAACGGGTCAAATTGCGATATTTTCAAAATAGAATATCTTGTTTCCATATCACAGTTTCTTTACTTATTTTTAAAATTAAATATTGAAATTAAAATTAAAAGCTATTTATTAGCTTCGACTTTAATGTCGATTAAAATGATGTGTTTATCAAATTGAAGTTGCCATGAAGTTATCGAGATCCTCGATCATCGACATGCGATACGGTTTTCCCTCGTACGGAATTCGGGCAACCGAACGATCGAACGTTGCGCATCATCGACGTTTTACCGGAATGGCCGCGATCTCTGAAGAATAATAAATCTCCATTAGAAACCACCGGAGAATGGTTAAAAGTCCATCGACCTCGTAGCCTGGCGTATTCGACGTATATCTGAGCTAACGAGCTAGATGCGAAATTCATTCCGATCCAGATATGATCTGCCTCCATTTCTCGTCGACGAAGAGTCTCGATCGCGAGCCAAAAGTTCGACGATCGTTTCCCTTAGGGAAATCCTGGATCCCGTCTCTGCAGCGAACTTTCTACCACAAACAATCGATAACAGCTTTCTTAAATCTTCTACGTTCAATTAAATATATTCCAAGGAAATTCATTTTTATTATTTAGAACTACCGACAATTATAGTGTATTTATTTATACCAAAGAAATTAAATGCAGTGGAAATAAGTTTATATTCATTCTCTTATTGAAAATTCAGCCAATTATAGAATAACCTTTTTATTGAATTGAATAGAACTGTAAGGTGATTTCCACTATCTACAGCACTGTTTCTCAAATAAAATTTTAAACAACGTCGTTTCGAAAGTGTCCAGTACCAAAAAGGATAAATGACCGATTATCTTCCTCGATATGTACGTTAATGTTGCCGTGGCTCGCAGTTCCGACTAATTGCAGTCGGAGCTCGCTGGACTTCCGAAAAGATGGAATTAATGAACGACTGCGGCGTTATTTATTAATCGAAACGAGGTTGCGTGCTTGTTGAGGGATGAGGGGGAGATCGAAGAGCGTTATGGATCGGACACGGAGTCGTTGTAAAGCTCGACGCGGCAAGTGGCGACGGCAACACGGCCGTTGTATTACGTATGCTCGATCTGAATTATGAAAGCAATTAATATGGACCGGTAGCCGATACACGGGCCCCGTGAACCGGTACGTCGTCGTAGATCCGCGCGATGCTTGTTCGTGCCGAACGGTACACACGATGCGTGTGTAGAGCGCGGACGTTCGATGGATAGACTCTGTCGGGGCCGAGCGTTTTCTTGGGTAACCAACCTTTCGCGATCGTAAAGTACGAAACGTTCCGGAGACCGTATTTATGAAGAGAGTTTGAGCGTTAACAGGTCCAGTTGGAATCGCGCGCTCGTGTCGCCCGGAACTCGTCCCGCGCGGACACGCGATCAACAAAGTCGAAATTCCATCGCCCCCTCGCGATGAAATTTATTTCGCGGCACGTAAAAGTAGACCAGGTTACCTTGTCCGTCGATTTTAATCCGCTTTTACGGGCCAGAGGACGTTATGAGCCTTCGTTGTCGCGCGAGAAATATTAGGTGCGATTACTTGGCAGTCTTGGACGTGGAATAGAAATAAATCGACACTGTGAAGGAGCGTACATTATGAAATGAAGATTTATTCAATGTCTATTCTATTTGGTTTGGTACTACAATTTAGTGGAATATTTTAAACGTATAATGGAATTTTATGGAAAACAGTAAGCTTCTCGTTTGACATCTCCCTTTCTTTTGGCAAAGCTATTGTATCGTTGATAAGAGGCTTCTTTGATTTTTTATTAAAACGTTCATTGGTATTTTTGAATTGGTTACCCACTAATAAGCCTGAAGATTGTTGTAGTTTGTTTCTTATAAGGTTCGAGCACGGTTAAGAAAATTTCGTATCGTAAGCCAGTGTGGATTGCAAACTTCGAGCTTTGAGAGAATATTTATTTATTTTAAATTTCTATGAATTCTTGATGGTAGTTTAAAATTTCAGAAATCTCCCGAACCGACAAATTTTCCTCATTAATTTCAGAATATCGAATGGGACAACCTAATACGTACGAAAATATCCAAGGAATACTATTTTATTCTGTAAACTATCACACAATATGTTAATCTCAAAATTGTATAAATAGAATCAATCTTCATTTTACAATTTATACAATTTTGAAGTTCACAGGATAAAATAGAATTCCTTAGATCAAACGATCGAGTAATTCCTGGACAACATGCACTTGTATTTATTTTATAGATTGTTCTGCCCTATTGTTTTCTCCTTTGTGACGCGGAAGAGATAAATTAAGCGGTCTAAGCATGGATCGCGATGGCCTCCGGTTAATTTGAGATCGAACCGCCTGGCTGGGTCGGTCGAACGTGAAAAATGGATGTCGCGGCGACTATTCCGAACAATCGAAGTGGAAGGACTTCTCGAAAGTCTGGTCGGGTCTACTGAACACGCGGCAACACCCCGTCGTTCGTAGTAACGGGCAGCACGCGTTTGACGCCCACGTAAAAAGGCGGAGGAACGTTACGGTGCACCTTAAATTAAATCGAGAGCCCGTGGCGTTACGGTGGCGTAATATCATCCGCCTCGAGAGTGTCTCATAAACTACTATCGTCACGGACAAAGTGATATCGGAACGGCGCGAGACCGGCTTCCGCTTGAATCTTCGTAGGCTTCGACCACTGAATAATAACCATGCTTAAACGTGCATTTGATAAATACTGTATTCCGACGTGCTTCGAGCAGCGTATTTGCCTCGAAAACGTTGGTATTTCGAAGTTTCAAAAGTAGCATAATTTCGTTTACAGAAACGAGGAAGTCGGAATGAAGCTTTTTTAAAATCCAATCGTTTGAATTATTTTACCCGAGGCGACTATAAATTAATATTATACTCAATATCGTGCAATGGTTTCCAGAATACTAATTAGGCGACGTTCACTTTTCTTGCTAGATGTCTTTGTCACCCCTGGGAAAAATTTTAATGGGGGATTCTAGAGGCCAAAATAAGACGAAAATCATGAATACCAATTTGTTGATAAAGGCTTCGTTAAACAGTTATTAACGTTTAAAGTTCCGACCGTACTGAATTTTTTTCTAGAAAGTGGGTAGGATTTTGGGGTATATATAATGACCAAAAATGATTGTAATTGACCCCCGCAACCGAAAATAATTTTTCCAGAACGATTTGAAATTTTTGAATTTAATTGTTAATAACTTTTTAACGAAGCCTCCATCAACAAATTGGTATTCTTGATTTTCGTCTTATTTTGGCTTCCAGAATCCTCTATTAAAATTTTTCCTAGGGGTGGCCGAACACCCTGTATAGGGAAAAATACTTACGTGTTCGACTGGCAACGCTATATCGCATTTATACGTGCCTCGTCGTCTGACTATTAATGACTGAATTCCCTTTAAACTTCTATGCTATACGCTATACATTATTAACCGCTAGCGCTGAAATCGATTCACCGATCTAACCATCCACAGTAATTCGAAATTGTTTGCGTCTCCAGCAGTGTTTGAAATATTTTCAGGAAAATTTCATCTTAGGTACGAATCATGTATCGTTGCCAAGGCAACCGCAGAATTTCCATGGAACGTTCCATTGTGGTTTCGCCCTTGGCGTTCGTGGCACGTTGAAATGTAATTCAGAAATTTTCGAGTTCCACGAGCATCGGGTGCGCGAAGGTAGCGCAGACAAGAGCCCGCGATATCGCAATCTCTCGAAACGGATCGGCTGACGAGGGACACGGAGGCAATCGATAAGGTCTGTCGTCCTCCGTAACCACAAATCAATGCGGACGTAGAGGCCCCTCCATCGTAAGGGCCATTAAAGCACGTTCTCCATAAAATATTTTATCCGGTTTGCGGATCGATTTGAAATCCGTAGAGTGCCTCGGTCCCCGGCTCCGTATCTACCCCGGCGTTCTCTCCCGGAGTCGAGATCTGCTCCGAGCGGCCTTTTTCGGCGCACCAAATTCATAAATAATGGCTCAAGACCGGCCCTCCCTCGTGTATCACGGCCTGAATTTGTAGTCTTTAAACCTTTTAAGGTTTTTGCGATCGGGACGCGCGCCCCGTCCTCGTAATCGCCCGGTGGATCCTCCGACTCGATCGCGGCTAAAGCTAGATCGGCCACGGGACATGGTTCGAACGATCAGTGACCTCCACGGTGAACGCATTCCTTGACACACGTATCGCCACTTTGACCAACATCCCATCCACGCAACGAGATTTCGTCGTCCGCTCGCTGCACCGCGATGGATCGAAACTCGCGACCATATTGCAGCATTCGATTGTCACGCGTCGATCGACGTACGAACATTGTGGTTTTAATACTTGTTTAAAAGTATCGGCCCATATCACTTTTTTTAACCTATTTTCACTTTACGAGGAAAATAAATTTCGTCAATATTGCAAATTGGGAATTTTAAATTTCAATTGAATTATTTTACTTAATGTTTATTTTTACCAAATTGGTAAATTGAAATCAACTTTCCTTTAAATTTAAAAAGTACTTTAAGGATCGTGCATGACACTGATGTCGCATGGATTCGATTTTGCTCCATTTTTTAATTATCGTTGAATTCGAAATTTCCGGTCATTATCATCGTTGATGGATTGATCGAGGTTACGCAAAATGACCACCCAGGTCTCCAGATTTCTCCAAGAGATTTCTTTTCGCGGGCATATTGAAAATAAGAAGTCTTCGCTCATCGATCAAGAACAGCTGATGATATGAAAGCACGAATTACGAATGCATTGTGCGGTTTCGCATAAAATATCCGTGCAGCTGTTCGATGCGCAGTCAGAAAATGACTACGGCCATATATTGACACTTAAGACAGCGTGTTTGGGCAGTGTGACGTTCGAATAATTACATAAATTTCATCCTTTGATATAGTAAATTTTGTCAGAAAATTATACTTGTATAATAAATACAAATTGTATTTAAAAAATTACGTGCGATCTTTGGATGCTCAAGATTTCAATCAATTACATTTCCTTTTAAAATTTCGTCGTGAAATCTTTTCGATTCAACGTGCTTCCCAAAATATACACAATTACAAATCAAAATGTGTTTAGCATTGTACACGATTTTAATAATACTCTCTTTAAATGTTTCAATCCTCCATTTACTTATTCGAACGGTCACCCAACATCGATGACAGAAACAAAGTTCTAATTTTTTTTTCTAAAAATGTGTAACGATCGTTGGTTAATAAGCAGTCCTAAAACGCTTCGTCACAAACGCGTCGCGTACAATTGGATTCGACGCGCGGTCTTCGTCGTGTTATACTATAACAGCCGACAAAGTTTCTTCCTCCTCTTTCGAAAGAAATCAAAGCACACGTTCGCCGCGTCAAAACTCTTACCACTATCCGTGACAGACTTTCCAACATCTCCGACTCGTCCCCTGTTTTCCTTGTTTAAATTATTTCCTTCCACTCTCTCGCTGTCGCGGCGCATTGTATGTAGAGCCGTGCAAGAACAGGTAGACTGTAGAGATAACGGTAGTGGCCACTGACAAAGCTGACAGCTATTTCTTTGAGGCTCGTTCCTACGTCTGTCTTCTTCCTACCTCGCGACGTTCTATATTCTATTGTAAATAAGAACCGCGTCGAAACGACGTATCTATACTAGTTACACGCGAACGTTGGCCGGAGAGAGTCTCGATTCAAAAATCATTTTAAAAATCCTTTTAACCAGAGACTCGTTTCACGCGCGACTCATTATTACTTTCTACGGCGTCGCGATTCACGTTAGTTCTGGCTACGTTCAAACTCGCCGCTATTATTTCGACCATCATGGCGGTGACACGCGAAACGTGAGGAAATCTCCCTTTCGTTCGAGGCGTTCGCGTCGAAAGGATCTTGAACGGATCATCGTCGCGACAGGAATGTTAATGTTTCTGTAATTCATAAGCGCGTCGAGTTCTTTTATCAATTTAACACGTCGACTCGATCCTCTTATTCAAAATCTCAAACACGGCCATTTGTCAGGATTTCTATGCACCTTCGTGCTTACAATTAGCCAGATTTGCTCTTTCGCTTTTATCGAGCTCCGTAACGACTCCGTTAATTTGCAATCCAGCAAACAGTCGTTGGACGAGTTAACGGATCGCGTATTTAACCGTGTTTACATTAATTTTAATACGTTTTGTTGCATCTCGGGAGTTCGTACCGTTGCTAAAATAAGTTTGGAACGACGCGTCGGAGGGAATAGAGTCTCCCGTTCGAAAATCGAGAACTGGTTTCGAGATCAGCCGGGATAAGAGAAGTTTCCAAGGCAGTTTTAAGAACGGACGAGCTTTCGTCGTGGTAGCGTTATTCGTCCGAAAGCTGTCGGTGGGTTCTTCAGGCCGTGCCGCGCGGTAATCCTATACGTCTTGAGAAACTGGTTTCCGCACGACGTGTTGCGGGTAGCGCGCAAAACAAATTAATAACAAGAACATCATAACCGCGGCCCCAAGGCTGCCCAAGACGCTCACGAGCCGCAGCTGCTATACCGGGTGATCCTTGGCTATTGTTGCCAGCGAAAGAAAGTCTTACGCGCCCGGCGAGATCTTCTCGGGATACTTACACGATCATTTAATCTTTCGCGTGGTCATGTTACTGTTTTCCAACGTTACTTTTTACGATTCCACCGCGTAAAACCCATGGCAGTGAATTTTACTTGGAACGCGTGAAGCATGAAACACGACCTTCTCCGAGGCTAACGAAAGCTGGACGATGTTAGAAAAATATAGTCTTGGAACGACTGGGAATAGCATTAAAAGCGAACGTTAGTTGATAAAAGAAAACGTCTTGACCCAGTGTCCCAGAAGAGCAGAACTTTGATCTAGAATAACAACGTGGGACAGATTAGAAATTTCTGTAATCGATGTTGAGTAACGTTTATGTAGAAATAGTGCAATAGTTTAACAGTAGTAATACATACTCGATATATGCTTGAGTCATCGACGTATTCGAATCAGAAGTCATTCGTGTCGAGTCCCACTTATCTGGGAGTTGATTCTATTGTTTCTCGCGAATGTGCTTTATATACGGTCCTGTGAGTCTAGCGGTTGTCCTTATCGTGTCTTTCGGTCCTGCAACAGTGGTTGCAATCGTGACCTATATGTTCAAGGTTATCTGTATCGAAGACTCTGACTACGAATGGTCAGGATTGGCTACTTCCGTTTCGAAGCGACCGTAATTCTGTTTGGTGGGTTCTGAGTGTGCTGTAGATTGTGTTCTACAATTTTTGCGTGGTAGGACTCGTATTCTGTGATCATCAGGTTCCGATCGTGTGGTCCCCGGATAATAAATATTAGGTTGGCTTTCATCTATATGGAATTCTTCGAGTTTATACTGGTTAGGACCGTGTCATGTTTCGTACATTAAAAATAGTAGGTTTATTTTTATCCAAATCTAAAATTTTTATTATATTTCATCTTACACATCTTAGGTATCTTCTTGTAAAAATTTTCCTTCTTTGAGAAGTTTCACATATTCGTTATTGAAAGTTATTATTTCGTTTCTCTTCCAATTATGCATCAAGTAAAATAATTATTCTCAGTTCGATTATATTCCTTCGTCCAAGGGATACAAGTTTTTTGTTTGTTTGAGGCAGCAAAGCGAATTTTACGGATAAAATAACGACTCGATGAGGCAACTCGTACGCCCTACGACTATCAATACGTCGCAATTAGGTCACGTTACACGCCTATTCCGCGTTATGCACGTACACCGATCCAGATATTTTTTCGCTAGAGAACTGTCCGTGTTGCACGCGCGAAGCCTTAAGGCGATACGAAATACCGAAGGCTGTGTCGCTCATTATTGACAGCAATTTTAACGGCAGCAGTTTAGTTAGTATAATAAACTGACCAGGATCGAACGAAAATCGACTATTAAGTAAAATAAATACTGCCTCGCCTCTTGCATCGATCTGCGTTAGGGATAATTACGACGCAATCGCTTCTGTTATTATTTATGTTTATGCAATGAGCTCATGACAGTCACGAATCAATTGTAAGACAACTTATGTTATAATAAAGACATGTACACGTTCTGGTATATATATATTCAAACAAAAAACACTTATTTTACAATTTATTTCCATTTTTGTTGCACTGAAATAACACATCCCAATTGTTGGATCGATTTTGTCAAAATTGTGGGATAAATTCGAGAAAGAGGAACAGTTTACGAACGAATTAAAAATTTTCCATCACGGAGCGCCGAGTGAAAAGGGTCGTTAATCGAGTCTGGCTGGAGGTTTAATTATATTCGTTAGGATATTTCAGTCGAGTCATCGATTCGACGGGTTATTATCTATCAGAGATCGATCACAATGCTAAAAGGATACCGGCATCGCGATAGAGAGCTTTTAAGAGGTACATTCTTCTCGCACTGGGTGCAATCTACGGCTCGACGTTTCAAGGTCAGCGGTGGCCGCCGATGGCAGGTCAAGACGATCTTTACTTTTCAGGACAACAATGGCTGAGTCACGCGATATCGTATCTGGCTGATACACGACTCACGGAATTATTAACGGCCAAGCACGCTATCGTGATTGAACGTGTACCATGGATGCGTCCAGACGGTGCGTTTTCGCTGTTTATTTACCTATAATGACTCGTGTTTGGCAGCAACCGATCCCAAAGACCTTTTATCGTTTTCTGTATCGGATCCGCGTGCGTTGTAAAAACGAGTCGCGCGCGTCGGTGGGGAATTATTTTATTTGAGGAAGTTGGATTATTTCTATTGCGTCAGCGGGTTAAATGGATCAAAACAAATCTTTCGATTCGATATTCTGGACTTAACGTTATGTTCAGCTGTGGCCAAGCTGATAATACAGGGTGTTTGACCAACCCTGGGAAAAATTTTAATGGGGGATTCTAGAGGCCAAAATAAGACGAAAATCAAGAATACCAATTTGTTGATGGAGGCTCCGTTAAAAAGTTATTAACAATTAAATTCAAAAATTTTGGAATCTACAATGTCAGAACCAAAAGTTTGATGTTTCCTGTTTGGTTCACTCTATTCGACCCAGTCAGGATTTTCATTTGTTTGACCAATATTTAAAAACGTTATTCCAAGGAACATTGCACGAAAAAGGGTCCATGAACTCCAATTAGACTACCAAAAAAGATCCGTGTAAAATAAAGGTTAAGAATCGCCGATCTACCGCATTTAATAATGCGGGTGTTTAAATAAATTTAAATTAATGTTGAATATTTGGGAAGTATTGGATTATTTTTAACCCAAAGATGGGTTGCTCGAACTTGTTTCCTCTACCGTTTTTCGTAAACAATCGGCTGTTGTTGACACGGCCATGTTTTCGAAGAAGGTAGGGGACACAGGGAAACGTTGACACCATTAGGTGATTTGCATGTGATCGATTCGAATCTGGGCGTACGTCAAAAGGGGGAAGCCGCGTACAAATCGAATGTTTACGCAGATGATCCTGGGTCGTGCGGTTTGAACTACATTTATGCATGCAGCAGACCGAACATAAGAGTTTTCGTTCCGCCGCGTGGGCTGGGTGCGGTAAAAACAATATTAAATGTCTCAATGCGTTTGCAGCAATGTAAAGAGAGCATCGTATCCATATATTTGACCATATTTCGCCTCACTCATTGAAATATTCTTACTCTGCTGGCAGAAATTGATAAAAAATATAAGTCGCATTTGTATGCACGCAAAATGTAACCCGACCGAGTTGCAAAAATAATCGTCGGAGAAATTTTGAACACCTTCCTATATAAATGTGTTTGTAACTTCACATTTTTATTTTACTTACGGCTCGATAAATTACTGGTACACGAACACAAATTAAACATATTTATGTTCATTATTTTGTTTCGGTGATTCTGGTTGCAAGCTGTTGCAGTGTACTTAATTTCACTCAGCTGTTTGCTATCGAAGCTACATATCTCACGTATGAGATTACTGGTTTCTTTAATATTGCATGTATCATTTTAGATTATATTTTACACAAAAATAGTTTGTGTTTAACGTGCCCGATACATCGATAGTTTCTATTCGAAGCATTAATTATGGCCTACATGCAAACAGGAATGGTAGATACGTATTTCATATATATTGATCTTGTTAATTCTAACTCTTTGAGGAACACCTGCACGTGGAACATTTGCCTACTAGGAAAACATTCCAAAGGATACACGAACACCTGCGGGACACTGACTCATTTTGAAAATGTACTTCGATCTGCAGTAGACCTAGAATTGTCATATTAGTGATTTTGGATCATTCCAAAGAACGTTGGTATAGAATTTATTTTCATTGCTTTGCACGTCGAATTCACCCTCGAAGTTGTGCCTGTATGATTGGATACACCCTATATAGAAGGCATCAGCGCGGAATTCTGTCCTCCCGCGAGTGCTGGTTCGATGACCCATAAAGTCCACGATAAAAGCAGTCATCGAGAGACAGGCTCGCTAATTTCTGCTACTCGGAGACCCTGGACGTGCGTTAATATTTTCAGTTGACTATCCTCTCGGGGCTCGTTCGAGAAGGACGAGAGATTTCGAACGGGAAGGAAAGGACGATCGGTCGTGCGTGCCACCTGGAACGAAGAGTTCTCAGGGGATATTTGCATGCGACACGATGGCAGAATGCGGCACTGCTCGCTGCTCGACACCGATTCCCTTTCGGTTCTCCCTTTTCTCCTTTTGCGACGTTTATTTATCTGCTTCACCGGGGCCGGCCGAATCCTTTTAAGGAGGCATTCTCATTTGACGGGTGAAAAAATCAACTTCTTTTTTCGCGATGTTCTCTCAAAGTTCAACCGTTCGAAAATATTTTCCTAAATTATTATACCGAGATTCAAAGAAAACACCGAGACAATACGATTTGCATAGAACAATCGCTAGAAATAAAACTAAAGATTAATAATCGTAATTTGAATTCATTAATTTAGCAAACAGCGACAATTGTAATCTAATATGGCTATTTTCTGAACAAACATTAAAATAAGCGTTGTGAAATATGGTTGACAATCGTGTATTAAAATCTGGAGTTTTCTTTTTCCACTTGCCGATGGGAATACACCTTTAAAGCCATTTTTGGCGGCCGCGGAATTTCAGCAAGGACGAACACGTGCTTATGAAAATACGAACGATAGGACGGAGTCCAGCTGGGGGTAACGGACGCGGAACGGTCGTCCACGTCGAGCAGCTTCGTTAATTATTCTAATTAGAGGCGAGCCGGTCTGGCCTTTCGACGACCCTTATTTCGTTGCGCGACGCGGACGTCGAAACCATTTTCGTGCCGGGGAACTCGTCGCGACTGAAAACGGTGATCGATGTGGGTTCACGCGGCGGCCTTGGCGAAAGTTTACCAATGTTATGGTTGGATAGAAATTGCAATATCACGGTGAAAGTAGCGATACAAGAATTATCTGTCGTACCGAAGTTTGACGCAGTAACGAACACTTTAAACGTTTTTGAATTTGGTCATTCTTGGTAAATTTTGTTTCTGATAAAAGTGCGAAAGCATAGAAAAATTTTATAGAAATATCCAAGGCTTTCTGAAGTTATCATTGACTGTTCGTGAATTACCATCTAATAAATATTAAAGTACAATATGAAGTACAATGTAAGAAATTTTAAACGAAAGTTGTATCGTACACCAGTCGTATAATCAATAGGAATCGTTAAAACTTTTTTAGGTAAATAGTGTCAAAGTAAATTTCAAAATAAACGTAAAAGAAAGCATAAATTTTAATAGTTGATATATTCATCGGATAGAGAATGAAATGCCCTTTAAAACGAGCGTTCAAACAAGTTGATAGCTTTATTAAAAAATCGATGCGATGGTTAGTTCCGGAGATATAAGGGTTCGAAGCGTTTGTTTACGTTTCATTGTTGACGTCGCGAGGTCATTGATCGCGCACGTGACCGTAGTAAATAGTACATACTACGTCACTCAGTCACGACTCACGTGTGAGAGTGAGGTCCGACGCGACGAATTAGAAAAATTGCCCCTTTACATAAATTACGATATTTCGTAAACGGAAAGTCGGATCGCCAAAAACCAAAAACCCTTTTAAAGGAGAACCTTTGCCGCTTCTAACAGTGGCTCAATTATACAAAAAGCACTAGTATTTTCGGAACTGCATGCGTCTAAAGTTTAACAATTTTTAATACCTATTAGACAATGCTAACCAGAATTTGATATCAAATTTTGTCCAGTTTTTTTTACAAAAGAAACATAAATCGTACAATCGGTTAAATCATCAGTTGTAGTTAAACAATAAGAATATAAGTGAATATTGAAAGATTCATTGTACGTGTACTATAAGAAAAGTCGTGAAGTTAAATGGCGCTAAAATAACATTGTACGTTAGAAATTCTAAACGAAATTTTAGAAACGTTCGTGATAGGTTTAGCGTTAAGCAGGTGCATTGTTTGCTGGCATTACGCACCTTGCACCGCCCTGAGGACGCACCGAAGAAGAATACCCGGGGGTTTCGAAGAAAGCGAAGCTCTCAGGAATAAGCACCCCGATAATCGTCGAGTCGGATCTTCCCTGATATCGGCTGATTCGTTTCGTCGGCGCGGAAGATTCAGCCAGCAGCGTCGAAAAAGAAGAAGGTGAGAGAACCAAAGAGGGGGGTGGGGGGAACGAAGAAGGAGAAGAGCCGAGAAGAAGGAGCATTATGGCGTACGCGGCGATTCAGCCGCGATAACTTTAACGCACGTGGAATGTCGGAGTCGCCGAGTAGGCAATTATAACTCCGCGTCCCGATCCTGGGGCCCGATGCACTTTACAGGAGAAAGGGAAGCGGACAAAGAAGAAATCAACAGGTTGGAGGGCGAACGAGTGGAAAAAGAAGAGCGATGTTTTTTATGGGAACGCCAGCAGATAGGTAGTGAATGTTCTCTACGATTAATGGTTGTTACCCGCGAGTTTTTGATAGCGCAGCTTTGACAAAAGTTGTGTTCCATCGAGCGCCGCGCGGTAAATTTCACCGGAAAGTGTTCGAGCCTTCGACAGAACAATCTCTTAATCCGAATACCTCCGTGTATCGTGGCAACGTCGTGGATCAAAGTTCTCCTAGACTGGAACGTTCACCTCTCGAGAATTTCCTGATTCCGCAGCCCGTGGAATATTCATGTACAGATTACACGGTAGATTTACTCGCGAATAGTTGGACATTACAAACGAAAGTATCTCTCAATTAAGAATTAATTGCGGACTTGGATCGAAATCGTTGCGAAACTGTATCCCTGTACACGGGGTAGATAAACTTCCTAAGCCTCGTTTCCATACCTGTACATTTTTTAGCGACGTACTAAAATTTTCTTCACTCAGGTCATCGTAACGGTAGCTCGGAATATGCGATTTGTTTCTCTCTTTGGTATCGAGAATATTTAATTGATATCTAAAAAAAACTCGACCATCGTACGCTGATCCTAACGGGTTCTAGGCTCGATTTGAAAATAATTCGTACGGTAATTGAACTAGTCCTGAGCGAATCAGGCGATGCCCTTCATAAATATCCTCCCGCGTTATCGCGTGAGAGTGCGCGAACACGAGCAGCCCGTAAGTAAAGGGAGCACGATACGAAACGCGTTGTTAATGCTCATGCGGTCCGCGGGCATTTGTACGCGTCTGTACGCGCGGGATAACGTTCAGAGGTCCGATACGTGCACCCAGGAGAGCCCGTGCTCGAGGATGCTGCGGGAGAGTCCGCGTGCAGGATCCATTAGCACAAGAAGATAGCAAGGACGTGGAAGGAGGCACTGACCGAAATGAGCCAGCCCCGGAATGCGTTATTCACGGACGACCGATAAAATCCCACTGCCGGAGGTCCTTACGGCCGCCGATTACCGTTAACGTCCAACCTACAACGCCGAACAACCGCTTCTAAACTCGCTTTTAAACACTTAGAAATACGATCCTGCGAACCAAGGATGAACACACGGAGTACCGGTCTCTCTGTGCTGTGGACTCCGAGCCTAACCGCTGGATCCTTCGATGTTTTGGCCACTTAATCCTTATTAGGTTAACGGGAACTTTCTTCTTATCGTTGAAGATAAAGCTTGTTGAATTAACATCGGTAACGTTGTTGAACATTTAAGTATTTTCCATGGACCGTTTGAAAAAGTATAATATTACGTTGGGGGAAAAGATTTCCTATATTTTTCCTAGATGACTGTAGTAATATATATCTCGTAAAGTATTGATCAAACAAATCGAGACTCGTGCTCGTTGGAAAAGTGACAATAGACACTAAAAGAAATTCTTTTACAGATTTTTGGTTGGTCGATTCAGTTGCGAGTTATAAGGTGTAAAAGATGGAAGTTAGCAAAGAGAAAATCCAATTTTTTACGACGAAAATGATAGTCGAACGGTTTCGAAAATTTTTGCGTCAGTTTTACCAATGTATCGAGTGAAAATATTTTTCTGGTGCATACTAATTTTCGGATAAGCGTCGGAAAATATAGTAGGCGTGTGCAACTTTCTTGAGAGCACCGACGTAAAATTTGAATAAAATATTGCAGCAGAGAAAAGCTGTCGGACGACTTGCACTCTGTATACTTAGCAGCGAAGATTTATCGCCGTCTGCCATCTTAAATTTTATGGCCAGTGCACGGAATATCAACGCACGGGCAATTATTTAGCTGTCGGGAAATTATTTTCGTCGGTAATTTTAAATTATTAAAAGCATGAATACGAAAGCGTACCAGATATTAACGTAATATAGTCGAATTATACTAACGAATCGTAATTCCGAGCCATCGGTTGGTATTTTCGTATCTCGATATTCGACGCAGTAGACTGACAATGAATCCTCGGAGGAATGCGAGTAGATCAACGATTTTCTCGATCGGGAAAGGAACGAGCGTAGGTGGAAATGCACAGAGAAAGTGCAATAAATTATTTCGCTAATCCGAGGGGTTGGTTGTTCGTCTCGATGGGTGGGACGGAAATTAATGTAGCTAAAGTTTGTGGGTAGACGGATGAATGGTTAATATAAATGTTAATGCAGTCTCAAGGCACCTGAGAGAGAATAGGTCATTGATCGACGTGTAACGATTAAGGGTAGGTCGAATTTCCAGGCCATTTTTGTTTGTCGAAGCCTCGACAAAACGTCTCTTCGTGCGAGGAATTTGCATGTTTCCGTTTGTCCCATTGTTTTGAAACAGTACAACGAACGGTTACAAAACAACTTTGTACAATTTTTATACAAAATCTCGTTTGCTCGACGTTAATCCCCCCTCTTGATCGTCTCTCGTGCTCGAGCAGGTCCTCGAAACGAGCTTGCTAACAAGCAATTAAATTAGGCCAAAGGTAACCGCGATTATTCGTCGACTAAATTCGTTGTTGTTCTTTTTGTTTCAGGTGAGTTCACGGGCGTCAGGCCCGACCGGATCCGGGACTGACCTCAAGGAAGGACGGTAATGCACCGTGCCCCGACAGATAACCATCGGTGTTCGTTAGCAGGCCCGAAAAACCGACACTTAAAAACAAAACGGCCCGGTGGTCGCGCGCTCTTCGTGGAACAGGCGCTCGAATATGTCTGCATATAACGCTTCGCCCGGGGGGAAAACGAGTCCAGCAGAACGACAGTGGTTCGTTTGCTTGTGTGATATGGGCCTTAGATCGAGAGGGTAGATTAACCGGGGGATACACATGTCAGGTTCAGATTGACGCGATTCCATTTTAACGAATTATCTTGACCCTATCGGGCAAGAATAACGGAAGGATCACGTCTCGTTTCTCTTTTCTCTTTTCGAGAATAGTTCATACGTACGGCGATCCTCGTTTTTCTTCCGGGGGAATTCGGCTGGTAGATCTTGTCGAAATACCAAGGGTTGAGCGTAGGTAGCCCCGGCGATGATAAGTCGAACGTTTCGTTTCGATGGACGGTGTTTTGTTTCACGGTTTTATGCATTGGCAAGTTCCAAGCGACGTAAGTATGGAACGATTACTGGTGTGTAATGTGCTTTTTTTTACAGTAAAAATATTGTAATTCGTGATTGTGGTTGAAGGAACTTTAACTGATCGAAATTAAGAAGTAGAATTATGTACCTCTCTTTACAAAGTTACTGGTTATTTTATATACCATGGTTGGGAGCTGAATAAAATTTATGATTGATTTTTTTAGAGAGTATTCTCGATTCACTGCCTCGAAATTAAAAGAGTTTCGTTAAAAGTCAACAGTTACAGTTGTTTAAATTGACCCAGTAACCGAAGCAGGTCGCGCTAAAAACGTCGACTAAAAGCAGAATTTTGTTGAAACTTGGCCGACGTAAATCAATTTATATGCACGTTTATAGAGCGCGTTCACGTTAAAATCAGCCGCGACCTGCATTTATGCAAATGCAAAACTGTCCACCGGTCGCGACACGCGTCTGCACTTAATTTATTTTTCCTCCGGGCAATTTTGCTGCGTACCGGCCAATTTTAAGCGAAGTCGAAGGAAAGGACTGCCCGCGGAGAAAGGAGGACTTGTTGAAAAATGAGTCTGAATAATTTTAATACTATGAATGAGATTTGGTTCGGAGAATAGTCGCGGGGAGCAAGATTGATCGGTGCTCTTCGGGTAAGGTGTACCGTCGAGTGCTCGTAACTAATCAGAAAGCGACGTGGACGAAGAAATTTGTCTACTCTCGAATCGTGAAGCGTCCCAATCGTATTATTTTAAAAAATTGCCTTTGAAAAAAACTGCTTTAGAATTATCGAGAGAAGAATAGAGACGAGTGACACTTAAATTTTGAAATTTAAACTAGTAATGAAATTTACACTAACTTCGAAAAACTGTTTTAGAACTATAGAGAGAGAAATAAAGACGAGAAACACTTAAAAACTAGCAGCTGAGAAATTTTAGAGAAATGGAAGAATTTTACACTCCTCTAAAGCTGTCTTTAACAAACTGCTTTGGAACAATCGAGAGAAAAATAGAGTCGAGTAACGATTAAATTTCAAGATTTAAATTATCGACTGAGAAATTTTACGGTAATTAAAGAATTTTATGTACGCTTCAGCGAAGCCTGTCGAAAGATTTAAAAGTCGAGGAGCGTCGCGAGGAGAGAAGAGAATAAAAGCGTACGGAGATCTCTTCGACACGGTGGAACGAGCCCGGTTGCGCTAACGCGAACCGAAATGCGTAAACGACGCCTTTTGAAAAAAAAAACGAGCAACTCCGCGACTTTCGAGTCGGCTAATTAACTTCCGACTGAACGAATCGGCCAACGTGGTAATCCTTTTCCTCGGCGATCGCCTGTCCGCGTCGCTCGAACCGTCATTGTGCCCGGACGACGGTTCGCATAAATCTTCGTTGCTCGGCGGTTCGTACAAAGTTTCGCGTCATAACTCGGATCCGTGTCGCGCTTCAGCGTCTTTTTCACCGGGTCCGCCATAGATTCGCCGCGTAGATAGCCCGGGCACGGAACCGGAGCTGACAGAACGCATCTCGGCCGCACGTTTTACAAGTTGTTTTACAACCCGGGGATACAACGCCACACGCTGAGAGACCCGCCAGGGACCTCCCTCTCTCCGTTGTTCGCGTAGAAGCGAGAATCGCCGCTCCCTTTTGTCCTGAACGCTGGACTCAACTTTTTTGGCCCGGCCACGAGCTTTAAAACGTCGTCCTGTCGACGCCTCCGCGACCTCGAAAGTTGCTCGTTCCCGGTGGACAGTTTCGCGCGACCGTAGAACCCTTTTACGCTTTCGCGTACACTCGCCGTGGAAAGTCGACGAAACTCCTCTTCTTCTACAAATATAACCAGAAAAACACATTGCAAAATTTATTATCTTTGGATTTTTAATTTTATTATTTTATCCAGCGATTTAATTTTGAATTAAAAATTATGTAGTGTTTGTGAAAGCGGTTAAAAACATTGCAGATTTATAGTGCAAAATCCTTCCAGACTCGCTGGCAATTTTCCAATTTCAGTAATGTAAATTTATTATTTTAGAATGTTATGAGAAATAATCAGTACACGTAGCCTGCATTATAGAAATAGGAGATTGCTCCGAAAGAATCTACGAAGGTTGATTTAGCACTTCACATCTAATTTAGTGAATGCAATGTTTTGAATCGCCTCTTGAAAACTCCTTGTGCGGCCAGATAATTGTGCAGTAACGTTCCAAAGTTTATTTTACGCTTGAGAATTAAGAAAAGAATCTTCGTAAACGTAGATTCGTAAACCCCTCGTTTCCAAGATACAGCCACTTTAGCTTCGTAGCAATCGTTTCTGTTTGATTTCTAATTGCATCGCATACATCGACTACGCGTTTCAACAATCTTCTCTCTACGAGAAGAAAATCAAACGAACACATTGATGCGTGTAGTTTCTTGCAAATCATTCTATCAAACTCTTGAAAGTTGTCAAGTGTGTCTCTTAATTCTTAAGCGTGTAGAGTATGCTCGAACATGTTTTAAAATTTTATGCAATCTCGGATTGAAACGTGATAGGAACGATGAAAAAAAGTAATGCGGTTAACATTCTCTTTATTTGTATGAATATTTACAAACGCGAAACGCTCGATGAACACTATAGTTTGGGGCGTTTTCTCCGGTTCAAGGTGTCTGTTCGCCGATGCAAATTACTGATATTACGAACGGCGCTGCATATAAAGGAATTCTAGAACACCATTTATTATCATACGTTCGGGATAAAGTCACGGCGGATCGAATATTTCATGAAACCTTATGGTCTTGGTTAATAATCTGTACGCGTTGTCTTCGAAAATCGTACACGTTTACAAACGGGTCGTTTCAGCCACCTGAATTCGTTTAAAAATTTGCGAAACAACTTACGAACGCGAAACGTAAAAACACGTGTTTTCAAACAGGGCCCGTTATAAAAGTTGCCAAGAAAAACGGAATAGAGTATTAAACGATCTCGAAACCGGTCGATCGAGTCTACGCTTTAGCGTTATGCTTTTATTACTGTTTCGAATGCGCGACAACAGAATATTAATCGCTACGAATGTTATTCGGTGTCTTAATTACGCTCGTGTTGTTTTCGTCCGTAATACAAATATAATTGATTCGAAAGTTTTCCATGTGGCAATAAGTAAATTGTAAATATTTGTGCAAGCAAACAGAATTTTCTCTTTCATAATGCGTTCGTTTCGTATTATCAAAAATTCGTTATTTCGTTTACAAAACAGAATGTATCTTTTATATTGCAAGCATTCGACAGTTTGCAAAATATTTTTACTCTAAGTTGAGCGAGTCACGATGGAACAGGATGTCTTCAATAATCTCGTTCACTGTTATAGTAATTGTAATGGAATAATACTTATTAAATAATTGGCGAAAAACACGACACGGTTGCAAAACAAACACGACTCGATTGGAAAAACAGTCTTAATGTAACGCAGTTAGAAAGATTTGACAAATGGCTCAGCTTCGTCTCTGTCAGTTTTCGTAATGCTAACACTTTCATTATCGGTTGAGTTTCGATCATTAGAGTAATTAAGCTATCACGGGCTTATATAATCGTGTCGCGTTTGGAATTCATAATCGAACGATAGGCGCCAAGCGTCCGATACTGGTAATACTGGATATTCCGGAATAAGCTCACTCTCACTTTGCATGTCGACACTTTAATCGATAGTCTAGCGTCCATCGATGATAAAAAGTGCACTGGTTCTCGGATCAGAGATGTCGCGATGCTCCGACAAAACGGAGCAAATGGAACGAAATAATAAATTCGAGACTGTCAGAATATATTTACGGAAAGAATCTGGGATCTAAAACGGACCGTAGCTTCTTTCTAAGCGAAAAAATAAATTTCTGTTTTGTTTTTTAAACGAAATCATGTATCTACAGAGTCTTGAAGGCGTGACTCTTCAAAAAATATGATAATGGATACTAACATTACTGCTGATACTGTTTGAAGTTTCTGCAAGCCATTTCTTTTTGTAAAATTGATCTGCGTTCAAATTAACAGATCTATCGTGCTTTCAGAGTAAAAAAGAAAAATTTATTTTTAACATTTCACAATTTTTACTGTAAGTTTAGTGCGATCAACCCTTAAAGTATCGTTTACTTTATTCGCCCCGAACAGCATTTTTTGTAAATCTAATGGAAGAAACCAACTGCAAAGAAGACGGTTGATGGGTATATTTTAATTCGCAGGGGACACTGCTCCCTCGAATAAACTTTTCAGTTTGAATGTACAGTGCATCGGAGCGGCCGTAAAAGAAGCAACGGGACTCGGTTTCCGTATTTCGATCGGTCGGCAGAAAGGGTTGTAAATCAAAAATGGGCACCTCGACAACAAACTATCCAATTTCGAGGGCACGCGGAACGAGTTTGTTGCTCAGAACAGACTTCATAGCGTAGTCGGGGAATTACGATGCGGTCGAACGGTACACGTGTACCGGCGTATGCGAGGAAGAGGCCGCCTCAATTATCAAGCTCGTTTGTAGCAACATTGTTTACAACGACTGGCCGCTGCAAGTATTTATCCGAGGGCTTATTCACCGACGGTTTTACAGCCCGTCCACGCACGAGCTTTACGTACGGTATAAAACTACGCGTACGTATCTCTTCGGAGAATAATTCTTCATTACTCGCGCGCGGCATACCTCTCGCTCGTAAAAGCGCGCGTACGATTCCCAGGCTAATATTTCATTAAGTACGGTAATAATGTTGCACGAGCACTAATCATTTAGGTGTTCGTTGTACAAATAGTTGGATCAACTGGAACACGCGTGGTTTCGCGGTTTTAATGACGTCGTAATATCATCGGGAAGAGGAGGCAACGATTACGGCCAGCCATAAATGTTCCTCTCGGGTTCGAGACATCATAGAGCCCGCGTTCTCGAACCCATTGTCTCATATCTGTTAACCGTATCGGGGGAAAAAACCGCGTCGTAGGGTTCTCAGGATCCTTAGCCAGGACCCTTCGGTTCGCCAAGGTCCTCGCCGCGGTCGGTCGGCTGTCGTCCATAGGGAAACGTGAAACGCGGCGCGTAGCCTGTCTCGGAATTCTCCTCCCCTCGCCTTCGTATCCTTCCCTATGCTGGATTCTTTTGTTTCCCGCCGCGGAACCCCAGTCGAGAGATCCTATCTGACGTAAATAATTATCCTGGATCCCGGCAGATGCCGCAGCCTCGCGTTCGACCGCAGCCCCGAAGGATCGCGGCGACCAACCTACGGATTTTCATTTTAATCGGGCGTCCCGTTCGATGCTGGTCAAACACGAGGGTAGATCGAAAACTTTGCCGCCTGACTCTTATATTGTTTATCAATTTGAGTGTGGATTGAAGACTTCGCCACTCAACGTGCAAACGTACTAAGAATTTGTGTGTTCGCGTTATTTAAATATCAGATCATCCCTTAAGTTCGTACCGAGGCTTCTAGAGAATATAGTGGAGTTTTACTTTTACGTTTACAATTATTTTCATTTTCAACCAATCGAGACATAGTCCATTTAAAAAGATTTCAGAAGGTCGATAGTTGAAATATTACCAGGGAAACCTGACCTCGCGAAAAATAATTACGTGTCTAGCGCAGCTGCCCTAAATCAGGCTACGAAGTTCTCGATTTGCCTAGTTCTAGAACGCTAGGGGTTGTTTTGGTATCGTCGAGGAGGAAGCGTGATCTGTTTTTTCGCGTTTATTCCACGGCAAGGATCTTGGTGATCTATTCGAACCACCACTTTGATCGAATCACGGAGAAATCTCATTCCGAGGAGATCGGTTAAGAACGCAAGGATGATCGGGAACGATCGAAAAGTGGCAGTTGTCAGCGGCAACCTTACAAAGGCATAATTTTTTGAGAATAATTATCTCCTTCCGAGCGTAAACGAACTCGATACGAACATTTTTATGGCTTGCGTGTAATCGATCGGCTAATTTTTGTTCTACTAAGAATGTTATCGTTGGAAGCGATGCATTTTGGAACGTATTACACTTGAGCTTGTTTCAGGTCGACGAGAAATGTGCATTCGATCGTGACAGCGACGAGAACTTCGATTTTCCGGACAGAACTTGCTGATTTTCTTTTATATACCTTGATTCCTTTGGGTCATACTGTGTATACAACCAAAATCAATAAGTTTCTATCAGTTTTTTCTAACTTCACTTGAAGCAGAGTTATAGCCCGATCAATTTACTAGATATATCCTGCACGTATGTTTATTAAATCGAATTAAAGTCGGAGTTGTTCTACGTATCAAATAGATATATCCGTAATAGGAAACTGGTCTATCATAAACTGCAATACAGCAAATATATTTATGACGACTATTTCGTTATTTCTAACGAGTTTTATTAATCTACATATAAAGTTTGTAATCGCGGATCATTTACACCCTGTCACTTAATGTTACGTCTATTCTTAGCTCTACGTGAATAAATTTCTATCGTATACAAGATTAAAGTCTTTCAAGCTTGTTCATACTTTCGCGCGATTCAAATTGTTTCCTCTCAATTTAACGAAAATTAACCACGACAAGTATTTATCCAAAGTTTGTTTACGGTGTTCGCTTTGAGGCGAACGGAAATATTCCTACGAGACGCAAAACTCGAAGCGCGATATACACGAAAAATAAAAATCGACAACCGGAGATTGTGCGTAACAAATTCTCCCGTAAATAACCGAGGTAATTTTCTAGTCGTTCCTCGAGGGTCTCCTTGTCCCCGATTCGATAAACAAATTACACGGTAAACGACGCGCCCCGTCTTGCTTTCTCGCGCGCGCGAATCTAATGTCACCCCAGGGGAAGCAATTTTCAGCGTTTCACTCACGACGCACGTTCCGCGCCTCTGGCCCTATTGTCTATCGTACGTGTGCGCGACAGAGGCGCAATTTATCCTCGAGAACGCTGTCACGATCAAAAAGAGGAAAACCCGTCTTCTCCTTTTCCATGCAGCTTCGCATCGATCCGACGAATTGCGAAATTTCGGAGACCCGACCAACTTGGCGCTCAAGATGGACGACGTCACGACTTCTGGTGAGTGGACAATTTTTCTTTCGTATTTAGTCTGTAAAGAAACTGACGATTTTTGTCAAACAATCGTTACAAATATGAGATATTAACTAGAAGTTATTGCACATCATTTAAAGAAAAAATAGCTAGAAAATTTATTCATAGCAATACATTAAAAGGAAAAGGTTAAATTAAATTTGAAAGAAGATTTGAAGTTCGTATGAATTTTTGCATTTTTTACATTTACATTGCACGTATGAGATATTAACTAGAAATTAATGTACATCATTTTGAAGGAAAACCAGCTAGAAAATTGATCGATAACACCACTTTAAAAGGAAAAAGATTACATTAAACTTGAAAGAGGATTTTAAATTGCGTTTGGCGGGGTGGAAGGTTCGTTTGAACGTTCGTTCGAAATTTATTTGATTCACGGCTCCGTCCGTGATCCGTAAATTATCCGCGTCGTTTCGCGGACTGTTCTTCTCGATCGGCGATAATTTATCGTGCTCGGTGGATCGACCTCGTTTCGCGCGACACTTCTGCCGATCTCGTACCCCCGTGCAACGGATCCAGAATCCTGGTTTGTACCCCGTAGCACCGTCTGTCGCTTGATTTACGATCACGATCGATCGTTGAACGCGTGGGGACCCCGCTATCTCGTTGGCCGCGCTCCGCGACTGACAATGAATTCCTCGATCTACTATTTTCTGGTATCGTAAGACGGAAGTATTCCGTTTCGAAATCCGCGCCGTGTTTCTCGTTTCGCGTCCGTTCGATTTCACGCGGTGTTTTCACAACGTAAGTTTGCATACGCGGCTGCGAATTCCGTGACGAAATTGCTACAGGCGTACGAAACGTTTATCGGTAAGCTGTTCTATTTCGATTCTCCTGTTTGTCGGAGAATTATTGTTATACCGATGCTTGATACTTGTTATCGAAAGCACGTATAACTTCGACGCGCGTGCAAGGTTCTTGATCGTTGTAGCGAAACGTTGCGTAGTAAATTTTGACGAATCGTTAAATTTCTTTAACAATATATTGAGATCCTTGTGGATCAAAGAATTTGAAATATTTTTTTTCGATTAAAATATTTTATTTAGGGATGCCTCATTGATATACAAAGTAATAGAACATGATAATCAAAATAGGTAAACAACGTAAGTTTTTAAATGACGCAATAGTGCCTCTTAAACAGAAATCCAAGGTGGTACAATGAGAGTTCCAAACCTGATGCTAACGCGAATATCTCAGTATAGAGATGCATAATGCATAAAAATAGTGGAACGATCAAAGTGTTAACATTCTTCGTTTACGAATGTCGACAGATTAATGTAGCCTATTATTCCAATTAATGGAATTAAAATATTGGTGTACGTGAAGGCAACGTCTGAGATTCCAAGAATTTACAGGACAATTCAGATACGGTGATATACGGTGAACGATGAAGACAGAAGAAAGGAAAGGCCAAGACGTACGCTGTTGATAGATTCACTAAGCTTTTCTCTTATTTCCGTAAGAACGGCTCAACTGTTACACGAATACCTACATACCTGTCCACATACCTCGTAGCAGATAGTAATGAGCGGATACCGATCAGGTGCTGTTTTATCGCCGACAGATGCTCGGGTCCGAGAGCTCGAAAGTTCTATTGGTAATGACTAGTGCGATCGGTAATGGCTGGTCGGTTCGCTTGTTCCACGCTCAGTTTCTTCCTCTCTTTTCTTGCGGATTCTTCGTTGACTGGAATACGTGGCTCGGAATAACCGTGGCTGTCCATGAGAACGCGATTGTTTTCATCCGTTGTCACCCCTGCAGACCAAAAACGCCCCCAACTTCGTTTTATATTATTTTCAGTAACGTGCTTCGAGACTGTCAACGTTCTAAGAATCTTTTCTATCGATTACGTGCTTCCAAGCTATTGAAAATAATTCGTTTGCATTAACTTCATTGACTATCTTCGCTCAGAAAATAAGAGAAACGTAGAAAATGCTTTGGTAGAGAAATTTGTATAATTTACGCTCGTTTCCTAGCAGAACTTCCGTAATTCCTCCATTGATTGCTTTCGCGAATCTCATGAATATCTACTTTTCGATTTCTGAAACTTCCACCTCTGTCGAAGTACTGATTTATTCAGTGGCGATAAATCCAACGATTCGCTGGTGTTTGCGAGGTGTCTAGCGTTCTTGCTCGTTCGTTTGGTCGTTTTTCCGCGAACGGTTGTTTCCAAGGCGAGAATCGCCACGCGAAACGGTCCACCGCGACAGAAGAAACGCCGTACCGGGAACGACCTGGCGAAAGAAAACGGAACGAAAATCTGTGGTGAAACGATAATGCTTTGCCCGTACGGACGGTTACGCGGCTCGTAATTACCGTTCCGACCCGGCTAACAATGCCAGAGTCTGTCAAAGTCCGCAACTGCAACGCGCGATGATTAGTCGTCGTTCGCTAAAAGCCGTCGACTGGAACCTGGCCAGTGCGAACCTGCGAACAGTTTGCACCTGCGAAACCGTGGTTCCTCGAACTCTAAAAGTCGGAAACGTAAAATTCGTTTTTGAGAAAATTTAATTCGAGAATGTGTCGGGTATGCGTACGATAGAATTCGATTTGCATCGTAAGTAGAAATGGCAAGTAATGGACAGACGCATCAGGCAAATCATATTTGATCAGTTTCAAATACTATTATTTCGAAAATGAAGCATCTTAAGAAGAAATTTTACTCTACATTTTCAAAAATTTATTTTTCAAACTCTAAATCTTCACAATTACATATTCAATTTTCTATTAATTTTCTTACCTTTCGAATTTGAATTTATATTATAAATTTTTAGATTTTGAAGTATTAATTTCTTCTTATACAGAAAAAATTGTAATGGAAGATTCTAGAGGCCAAAATAGGACGAAAATCAAGAATACCGATTTGTCGATGGAGGCTTCGTTAAAAAATTATTAACATTTAAAGTTCCGTCCATACCCCGATTTCTGGGGTATGTTTATTCACCAAAAATGATTGTAATTGACCCCCGCAACCGAAAATAATTTTTCCAGAACGATTTGAAATATTTTTTTCTCGTCGAAAAATTTCACACCTTCTCATTAAATCTAATTATTGGAATACCCGTATCTATTGAAAACTATTCAATTTTCGTATTACCAAGAGCGTCTTGCTTCGAAAGTCCATGAATTTGAAAAGATCTACAGTCAGAGACGTCAGACGTCAACGCCAAGTTACCATATATATTGATCTTCCCTGAAATTTACAATTTAAATTTGCGATTTTAAATTGACGAGTAGTTTGCATTCAAAGACGTTGACACCGTATTGAAGTTTGGTTTGCGAAATTTCGGTCAGAGTAGAAGTTTGTCACGGAGTCGGACAACATTATTCGCGCGAAGCGTCCACGGAAGCGTGTTTCGGTTGCAAAAGTTACACACGTCGGGATTTATTCGGAGAAACATTACCGGTCGCTTCGACGAATTCATTTGTCGGTCGCGTTTGTCAGCAAATGGATTCAACTTCGTATAAACGTTGCATAATTTTCAGGCAATCTTCTGCTTCGACGCGAAAACGGTCTGTTCTGCGAACCGTCGTAAAAAGAGGACGAAACGCGAAAGAAAGGGACACTAAAAACCAGGAACACTCTGTCAACACCCTTGTATGTAATTTGCAATTTTAATGGCGGGCCATGAATCCGTAACTCGATAGGATAATAATGCGAGACTGATGCACTCGTGCAAATTAATATTCAAAGGCTACGGTACTCTTCGCTTCCAATTGTTGGACGAAAATAAATTCATTTTCCAACGACAGAGATCGCATTGTCGACACTGACTGACAACTAAAAATATAAAGCAATATTCAGGTTCATTCAATTAATAAATAAACATGACTTTTCATTAAGGAGCTACAAAAATTAATTCTCAAAAAAAAGTAGGACTCTTGAATTTTAACGAAGATGTAAAAATAACTTCTATGACAATGGGTCTCCTCGTTTCCAATTGTCTAAAGACAAAGTTTCCTTTTCGTGAACAATTCGAGGAATTTGATCTGTCAGTCAACGCGTTAAAAAAGGTACGAATTCATTGATTTCTGAGCAGAGATAATTTTGTAACTGTATTAAGTTCTTAGAGCAAGTGACAATGCGACATTCTTGTTTCCAAGTTAAGAATTTATGTATTTTATATATTTATCACAGACATTATAGATGGTTGTTGGAATAAAAATTGTTTTTAGATATGTCACAATTAAATTAAAAAGGTATGATTAAAACTGAGATAGAAATAAAATCCAATAAAATGTTAATACATGAACCGAACTTATGGGAAGACTGATCGTTGTCGTGAAACTCCCCTAATCGCCTGTTCGAACGAAGGTATTCGTAAATATAAACCCAGTCGCGCATATATAGCGAGATATCTGAGATCGATACGTTTTGTTTACGAATGAAAAGAAATCGGAAGACGAATCGAACGGCCGAGCGATGAATGGCATGCATATATTTGACTGTTTGGGCCTCGAATTCAACGAAAGCCATGAATGAGCTAACGTTGTGTTTTCATGAGTCTCACGTATCGCTCACGGTGAAGTAACCGCTGCAGTGTGTACCCCTGCTTCGTACGCGCTTTTTCACCACCACGCGGATCGTAATCGCCATTGCAGAGCTTAACAGGCGGTAAACAAAACGTCGAGCACGCCACGTTAAAACAAATCCGAACCACGAAATATTTCGATGAATGGTCAGCGTGCATGGTCAACGTAAACATTGCGTTGCATGCTTTTTCCTCGAATAAATTATTAAATCGTGCCACTCGACCATACACAACAGAGAATAATATTCCGTCGAAGGAAATTTACGACGTTTCGAATTTTATTTCGTCGATGGGATTTTCGAGACGATAAAATTCTCGTTTAAAATTTTCAGAGAATTGGTATTAACGACAGAGCTGATAAAGGGGTTCGAAAAGGCCAGTTCGACGTTTTCAAATTACTGTAGGTCCCCGACACCCTCGTAACTCGTCCGTGGCCCCGTTTACCGAACAATCCCCTTACACAATATTTGAACACGTGACTCGGCCGTGCCCTAACGAAAGTCACTTTAGACAGCAACAGTTAAGCGATCACACTATTTGTTTTCTCCATCTGGTATGGTGCGTAGGTATATGCACGACGGGTCGGGCCCCGACATTCTCCCGGCGATTCACGGCGGGGGAACAAACCACGGGGCCCTTGTACTGTTACAACGACCAGTAAAGAAGTCGATATTATTCCTACGTACGACGGTAGTTACCGTTGACATTCCATGCCCCCGAGGGTTACGAGCGGCGCTACGCTTATGACAGTCATTTTTAAAACGCGTACAGTTTATCTATGCTGCCCTTAATTCGCCACAAAATAACTGCACGACGATATTAAAATTAATAGGGTGAATTGAATCGCGTTGCATATCTCGAGAATCCTTGTCGAAACTTTATCGAACTCTTTTAAACTGACTAATCGGCAACTTCGAGTTAAACATTACCATGGAAAAATTAAGCTATAGATGTCCGATATTATTTTTATTAACTCGTCTAAAAAGAATCGTTGGACGATTAGTTTACTGGTACTCATCCCCGAGTTAGAGTTGCATACAATAGGAATGCATGCAATATTTTTTAAACGCGTTACTCAACGAGACACGCTTTCCAGTTCAAAGGTCGATTTCGTGAAAGTTCAACTTTCATCTCAACCAGTGACTATGGACAGGGTCATCCTCTTTACGCTAGAGATCTTAGAAACATACTTGCAAAAGTAAAGAAACAGGATACAGGTGCATATTCATAGTTATGGCGCGATTGTTTAACGCACTTTATTGCATACAAAAATGGTTGTGAATATAATTAATACATATAGAAGTTCGTAAACATAAATAACTTTAGATGATCAAAAATTAAGAAACAATTTAATATGTAGAATACAAGATTTATACATTTATTTCATTGTCGAATATGAAGAACATACTTTCCCAAATAATACATTATTATTATTACTTTATAAAATATCTATATTCTAGTAATATGTGTACAATGACTGCAATATTAAATAGTATAGAAAATACCACTGGTAATGTTAGTTTGAACGTTAGTAATTTGACATTGAATCGATTAAATAACTTCGTGCGATAATCTATTGGCACTTGAGACCACAGTCCCATGATTTGTTCAAGTAATTAATTTTTATTAGCAAATGATTGTGAACTCGGTCGTCGGTTTATGTAATCCCATAAATGCTGTTTGAGACTCACATCAGGAGCTGGCCAATTCGAAACATTAATTTTTTCTACTGTTTAAAATATTTAAAAAAAAAGCATAGTACTCTATTACAATTTGAAAATAATTTACACGAAACAAATAGTATGGTTTTTAGTATTTAAAATTGATGAACTAAACACGTTTCCCTCCCTTTGTACACAAGTTCCTTGCTTTTGAGTAAAAACACAGTAATGCCCATATTACATATTTTAATACAAAGATTGCGTACATTCTCCGTGTTAATCCGAGATTAAATCGAGTATTTTGAAACGAATAATTCCATGAAACCCATATCGAATCACGTTATAGAATGGAGATATCTCGAGCGATAGTGTGAAAAGTTTCCTTTCCATACACGTGTTTTTCATAGATATGATACGAGAAAAAATATTCTTATCTGCAGCGTAGTAATAAATTCGTTTGCAGCGTTGCATTGAAAGTTCTACTTTTTGTATTACGACGATCAAAATGTTTAGACTAGTGATCAAAAGCGATTGCGAATGTTTTCGTGGAATTATCCGTCTTACGATAACTGCTCCTTTTACATCAATCGTCAAATTTTTATTCTTAACCTCTGACGTCGCTAAAAAGTCGCAAATATTTAAGTTTAATATATTACAATTAGAAAATCGTAAAACTTCCAGGTGAGAATTGTTTATATTGTAACATAACGTACAATAAGAAGAGCCTGGTCTTCTGCGGCTTACTGATTCATTTAGGTGAACTTGATAATCTGAAACGTCACATTTACAGCTGTACGTTGGAGGAACGGGTTCTGTTTACCTTGTGTTTCTAATATGTGTATATTGAAGAGTGTGGGCTACGAATTAGCGTCGGAGGCAAACAGCTGTTGCGTACCAAACGTCTAAAGTCAGCTAGAACCGCTTCATCAGCTTCGATGATCGGGGATGTTCAAATAAAACAAACTGTGCCTCGATAACATACTTCTCGAGTTCGAAGGTGGACAAACCAACCGTATAAAATACCTTATTCTAAGAAAACGACGATCTCGACCGAGTGGTACAACTTATTGCCTCGTTTACAGTCACAGATAAGAGTGCAACTCGTATCGATCGTAGACTTATCGCGTACAAAATATTTTCTCACAAGTTAGCCCCCACGGAGACACTGATAATCGAGTGGCGTCGATTCTTGGAAGTAAACGGAGAATTTGATGACTCGTCTTTAAACTTCGCGTTGTTGTTGCAAGTGTAACCAAGTAGGAATTTCGCGAAGGCTACGCCGAAACGAGAAGCAACGAACAAAATCGACCGTGTTCCTCGTTCGAAATTAATTGCAAATAAAAAGGTTGTTCAATTTCTTTTTTTTTTCGAAAGCTCGAGGTCATTTTCGTTCTCAAGGATCCGCGCGAATCGATAACCATAATCCGAGGGTGCGTTACGCGAATGATCGCGTAATCGTCGTTCGTATCGCCGCTAGATCTTGTTTATTGGCGCGGGGAAACCCGTTGGAACGATTTATGCCGCGTACGTGAGTAAACGTAACGCTATCGGCAGGCAACGAGCGATTCGCAATATTTGAGTTGAATATATGGTTGGAAACATCGATAGCGGACGTGATAAGGACCACTGGCGTCCGCTGCGTCGATTGGCTGGCCGTTCGATACGAGTGCACTAACCTTTGCGGATAATCGAATTACACACAGATGCTTTATCGCCAGGTGTACTACGACGCATTATTCCCGCGAACTGCGGCGTAAATCGCTGCGCTGACCAATATTTGTCACGTTTGACGCGTTACGGGGGGAAATCGCGTGGGCGGCGCGACCGATAGGACTCGTCTTCTCGCGATTCCGTCACCTTGACATTTCGAGGACAGGATAATGTCGTTCGCTCTCGGTCGTCTTAGAAATACTCTTCACATTTCAGCAGGATCGTAACCTTTCTGGAGAGAAACGAAGGTACCACAGGTAACGCATTATCTTAGCAAAGTATTTTATCGTGACCAAATATTGATCCACACCGTTCGTCGGCTCAAGAAGAAGACGCTACCTTACACTCGTATTTTATTACGGTTGATTATCGTCAATTTTGTCGGACGTACACGCGTATTGTGATCGTAGAAATCTCATGAGAAAGAGAATGGCGGACACGGAAGGAGCAGGGCGCAAGAAATGGTAGTTAAACAAAAAATTTAGAAAGCCAGCTTTACTAAAAGTTAGTGGCACGGGCGTAAAACATTATTGGAAAGGAAGGACGCCTACGTCCTGCCTATCACAAGACAGACAGCTTCGTTACCTTCGTACTGTTATTTTCCAATTCTTGCTGGAAGCCGACAATAAAGTACTAAATTATTGTACGAATATAGTTGGGTTCACGAGTGCAGCTGTATAACATAGATGAGAATAATTTGCGTGAAAGTGAACTCTGAACACAATTCTCTCGGGCAAACATAGATTCGTATCGACGTAGTGTAATCGTTAGTTTCGATTCGATTTAGGAGAATATTTCTAAATGCATTGAAGTTAACATAATGAAACAAGAGATGAACATCGGGTGTTAAAGTGGGGTCTTGAAGCTTCTTTCAATTTTTTAAAATATACAATTTTTGCTTCGTACCAAGTTTGTATTACTAATTACAAGAGGTGTGCGAGGTCTCGAGAATATTGAAATTCTGGAAAAAGTTTTACGTACCACGAAGAATTATAAATAGAGAAAACGTCATTACTATATAAATTTACTTACAGACTCGAACGCGATGCACGAGTCGAAGTCGTATACCGGATTAGAGTTAAATCGGTTCACTAGTGCTCTCGCGAAACCTACGTGAACGAGAATTGGTCAAAGTTTCCCGTAACGAGCACCGAAATTCGAACCCTTCGACGTCTAAATTAATCTTCCGAATTTAATTTATGTCTCAAGATATTAGAACTAACGTAAACACACAATAAAGAACAAAAGAGCGATGCAAAACTTGTTGTGAATTATGATACCTCGACCGCTTCCATAGCCTTAGGGTCTTGCTTTTAAAGTATCCTCGTTAACCCCGTGATGACCCCATGCGTTTAACTTCTGAGTTTACTCGAGTTCACCGAGTTTCTCTCTCAAACTGGCATTTCATCGGATTCGAATTAAGTAGAAGTTGTAGCATTGTTGGGTGAAGAATGATGCCGTGTAACGGCTCTCCTTGCGTTCGATCCATAACTTTAAGGTTAAGTTTAAAAGCAGCCATTGGCTATGCCTCGCCTTTACGAAATTATGCAATTATTCTTCGCTGCGTCCAGTGCACGTTCTTCCAATTTGCGTAACAAAGACGTTTTAGTAGCGATAACGATACACGTAGCGGGTTGCAATCGACAGTTATAAATAGAGGTGGATATATTACAAAGTAACTGGCTATTTTACTCAACTGTATCAAATAATGAATAAAATAAAATAAATTTGAGAATTTTGTTATGTTTTGTGTTATTATACAGTAGCGATTCGTAAGTTGAACATTTCTGTCCCTTCCAACTGGGGGGATCCCCCTTGGAGCCAGTGCAGCCTGAAACACGATACTTAAAAAGGCTGGTATCGAATTTCGCTTCCGTTGTACAAAATATGAACACAAACATTCATTTTAAGAATCATTGCTGTATTTATTGCAACGAATTGCTACTCGAAAAGACCATGGGTCAGTCGATACGTCGTAAGTTAAATGTCCTAACCAAATAGACGAAAAGTCACGTGACTCGTTATTAAGACGTATGTACGTCAAGGGGTTAGAGATCACCTGACGAGTATTCCAAAGAAATTTCATCAAAGGATTCCAGTGACCAGTATGGAGATCGCCCTCGTTAGACCCCCTTTACCATCAGAGTTCGATATAAACTCCCGAGGCGTATGATCCTTTCACAACAACAACAACCAGAGAAATTCCATGGCGGTTGGCGTACGTAATACCGTCAGCAATCTCTTTTATGTAAGTCCACGATTCGCTGTGCACCCGATAACGCGGCCAAGCGATGATATCGGTGCAGCCGCGACTCCTAGACACTCGGCGAGGAGAACAGGACGAGTAGAACGACAATACCGAAGGGAACGTGAACTTAATTCTCTCTGTACGGTTGGTAGGAACGCGGAGAAGCTCGTGAAACGGTCGTGCACACGTACAAGCGACGTCGTATTGGACGTTGGACGGTTTGAATGTATGTCGAGCACGGGCAGCGATAAGGTGCGGCTGAAACCGGCCCAATCAGCTATGTTTCACGGTGCCCCGCGACATTACCACTTTATATCACCTATCGTTCCCCATATATATTTAGCCGAGCGTGTGTACACGCGTACTTCAGCCATCGCTACGTACAGGAATGTAGAAAACGTAAACTTGAACGGAACGATATCGGCACGGCGGTCCCCTCTGCTTTATGGTGTCCTCGGTTTTGTTCCGAGAGGTTCGATCTTTACGACTGCTCGTCCCCACTCAGACTTTTCTTCGTTCGCTCTACACCGCCATTGCTACGAATCGTTGCTGTTATTACAATCGTTACCGCTTCTGTTCTCGCGATCAAATTGGGACAAGAATACTCGGATTTTTAATTCAAGTAGAACTCTGTATTTGAGACTGTCAGGGATAGTAGGAGCATTTTTCATTCAAATAGATTCAACTGTTGGACTCTGAATAAGTTTAGTTTCAATAAATACAGCCAGCAAATGACTTCTCAGGAATAATAAAGGCATTCTAATTTTAGAAAAATGGATAATCTGTTCAGATCGAGAATTTTGTAACGTCGATTCAGCCCGTGTTTTGGATACCTTTCAGAATCGTGAAAAGATACAGTTACGAAACTCGACAGACTTATGTTACCACGATAAAGATAACCGAAGAACTTTCAACGATAACGTAGCAGATAATGAAACGACCATATTCATAAAAAGATAAAAAATCCAGTATTTAACGAGCGCATAGTGGACTTTATATCGATCAACACCTTACAGGTGTATTGTTGAAAGAACGTATAATCCTTGTGGGAGTAACGTCTCGAAGTAGCCTGTTATTTTATCGTTACCATTGTTGTTCTCGATTTGTCGTCGATTTTGATCGACCGAGATTGTCTGGAATCGTTTTCTTTTTTCGAGACTCGGCAATGATTTTTACGGCAAGAATGATAGGGGAGGTTGATACGTGCGAACAGACAGTTTATGACAAATCTCCGTGGAGATTTCGCCCGTTCGCCAAGATGCTGAACGTCGAAGGAACGATGAAATATGACGATGTGGCATACGCGCGAACAGATATATTGCCGCGTCGTGGTTACGTAAATGGCGTGGAAACTATGATTTACCGAGGGTATGCTGGCCACTGCTGTACGAATTTTGGCGGGCCAACGTTTTAGGAAGCATTACTTAACGCGCTAATTGTGCTTCTATCGACCATTAGCATAAAGTGATACGTTTCTGTTCGTTATTTAGTACGATTAAAAATAAAATAAAAAGAGTTAATAAGTTTTTAATAAATTAAATTAATAATAGTTACGAAAGCAAAGTATTAAAATAAAATGTAGAACAAGGAAGAAAAGGAACAGAAACAAATTAAAGTCGTGTTGGAAATATCTTTCGACACACGTGTAATTTTTGTCTATTTGTTGAGTATCAAAGTTTTACGAAGCTTTATTTTAAATAAACCTTACAGTTAATGTGATCTGATTGTAAGTAAACAAATGAGTAATTTTAATCGTTGCAGAGCGTTGCAACAACACTGACGATTTACGTGTCGAGAAACGACGAGATACTCGCGTACGCAAAATTCGATCAGCATTCGACGATCTGCACACTCGTCACGAAACCATGCACGCGCGTGATTAAAATTAATCGCGAGCATAATGACAGGCGAACCGTTTGCCGTCATGCTGCAACTTATGCCGCCATAAACTCTGTAGCATAGCAGACGTTTGTCTTTCGACGCGATTAAACTTCGACTGCAATCGCTGAATGCCAATACTCTCCGAAAAAGAAAATAAAAAAGTTCGATTTTTAGAATTCGGAAATCAAGAATTAATAAAAGATCAAGTCCTATAAAATCGATCTGTTAAAAGTCGTTCCTAAAATAAAAATTGGTATCCACGCTTCATGGAAGACTAAACCATGCGATTTAATTTAAATTCAATCAATTTAAAAAATCGAAAATCTTGTGAAAACGATTGATTTTTTAGGAACTCTATTCGTGGGTCGTTCTTGGAAAAAAATCGAGCATGGACGTGTCCGTAGCTTGTGAAAAGCAGGATTATCGTACGAGTTTGCTTGCGTTGGAATTGCAAGCCACGTTGGTAGAAACAGCTAGCACATGCCGAGGAAACAATTATAAAATGGCGAGTATTGCCTAATCGTCGATCGTTCTGGCGCGTTCCCGAGCAATTGTACGCCTAAGCAGCAACCACGGAACCTGGTCTTATGTGGGCGAACTCGGCTAGACACTTGGAGACACCTCTCCCGAGAGAGTTGAGTCAGCGGTTCCTGACATAAAACTGATCCGCTGAAGCTACGCTGCAGCTTCTATCCTGCGAGTCCATCTCGATGGCACCGTTACTCCGTAGAACGAAAACAACCGAGTTCTCTGTCTCTGATGCAATTTTCGTGGAAAGATAGGCACAGATTTTCATTTATAAATTGTTACATTGATGTATCGTTGAAAAAAGAATAATCCAGTATTTCTAAATTGTAATTCATCGGGTCGTTTCATGAGGTTAGTTAATTTAATTAATTCTTTACTAGAACTTAAATTGAATTTCATGGAGAGTTGTTCTCTTCTTGTTTGATAACTCCAATTTTCAACATTTCGAACTGACCCGATAAATTTTATTTTTCTACTATTTAATTACTAATGTTATCTTCGTCGAACTAAGATGGATGGCACGAACATATGGAATGATCTAATAGTTCTTGCGCACGCGAACGAGCGAAGATTTACATTTACGATAAAAGCAGATTCTCGATAAGGAACCAGGAATTATCTGCATGAACCATAAATAATGGAGATACATTGTCTTTTTTACTGGGTGAATCTCGATACTTTGAATTTTCCTTGGCTATCAAGGTTCTAATGTAGGCGTAATAACGTTTCGAAAGTGGAATCTCGTAAGTTTATATGCAGAATCGTCCTCAGAACGATGAGTCGAGAACTGTATCAGAATTGTTTTCCGAAAAAATACAGGTTCATCGTTCAAACACCAAATTATTAAAACGTCAGTTACGCGTTTAAAAAATGACGAATAATATTTTTCCCTTTAATTTCAAGTTCGTCGACTTCCTTGACGAGAGATATTTATTACAGCATCCAACAGAAACGAAGGTACACGTGCCAGCCGATAGTTTCATCCGCCAAGGTTACCTGCACGCACTTATACGACTGTACGTTCGACTGACAGATTGCAATGACCGACGGGCCATTAATAGTTGCTGTTATGCAGCATGCGAGGCTCTGGCACGAAGGGATCACGGGAACTTTATGGATATGATTGCTGTTTGCCCCGTAGCTACCCGTGCACGTCGATTCGTGCGTACAGCTCAAACCAAAAGCGACGCTGTACTTTTTCGGTACAGAATAACACGAAGTGCATGCAGGAATGGAAGAATTCGTGACCAAATCTTCTCTGCTTGCCGTTATCGATAGAGAATCTTCAGTTTCCACTGGTTTAGTTAACTTAAAAATAGTTAAACTTTAGACGCATGCAGTTCCGAAACTACTAGTGTTTTATCCATTATTGGGTCATCGTTGGAAGCGGCAAGGCTTCCTCTTTAAAATGGTTTTTGGTTTTTGTCGATCCGACTTTCCGTTTTCGAGATATCGTAATTTATGTAAAAGGTAATTTTTTACATTCCGCTCTCCGCCTTAGAAAAGGCTATTAACGCGTATTAAAATTCATAAAACTTTAGACGCGTGCAGTTCCGAAACTATTAGTGTTTTATTAATTATTGAGGCATTGTTAGAAGCGGCAAACCTTCCTCTTTAAAATGGCTTTTGGTTTTTATCGATCCGACTTTTCGTTTTCGAGATATCGTAATTTATATAAAAGATAATTTTTTAAATTCCGCTGTCTCCCGCTTCCCGTGTTAGAAAAGGCTATTAACGCGCATTAAAAATACGAAAACTTTAATTACGTGCAGTTTCGAAATTATTAGCATTTTCTCCATTATTGAGCCATTGTTAGCGGCGGCAAAGCTTCCTCTTTGAAATGGTTTTTGGATTTTGGCGATCCGACTTTTCGTTTTCGAGATATCGTAATTTATGTAAAAGGGTATTTTTCTTAATTTGACTATCTCTGTCTCCGTCTGACGCGTCGCGCCGTACCTCCTTGTCGCACGTAAGTCGAGACAGTCACGTGACCAGGAAGTCGTAGTATTTCCAAGAATTTACTACGCACTGTTTACTATTGACGCGCGCGCGAGTTCATTGGCGTAAACAAATGTTTCGCGCCCTTATATCTCCGAAACTAGCCACCGCATCGACTTGAAACTAAAATCGCTATATCTCCGGAACCAATTGAGCTATCGACTCTCACAAACGCTCATTTTAAAGGGCATTTCATCCTCTACTTAATGATGTTATCACCTACTATAATTTTTTCTATCTTATATGTTTATTTTGAAATTTACTTTGACGCTACATACCCAAAGAAGTTTCAGCAATTCCTACTGATCGCACGACTAGTGTACGATAAAACTGGATCATAAATTGTTTACTTAATTGAAAATTAATTTAAATTGGTATACATGGTGTTTGCAATAATTACTATGCCATTTTTTCGTAAATAATTGTTTTCTCTGGAATTAACTACGGTATCGACATGGAACAAAATTCGTTTTCAAGGGCGTTTTATCTTCTATCCAATGAAAATTAAAAAATTGTTTAACATAAAAGAGAAGGATATCTTACAAATAAAAATCAAAATATAACTTTCTATACATATAATGCAAAAATTACATTGCTTCGTAAAAGTGAAAAAGAAAGACGTTTCCTTTATTAATACTTTCGTTATCATTCTCAATAAACTACGAAAGTTACGACTATATATTGAGACACTGAAATTTCATTTGTAGAAGCGTATTTATGGAAATTTTCATCCCTTTTCGTATAAGAAATACAAGAATAATACAATCTACTTGGTATACGCGAAAGACTTAATATTTATAATACATTACAATACTCGTCGAAAAATTAGGTTTACGATTTAGAATTAAATTACAAGTCTCAATATCAATAATATTTTGTTCTCAAGTTTAACTGTAAAAATACTATATTTTCTCTCGTACGCTAACGGCCTTTTACCCGTATAATAAATAATATACCGTCCCGATGGCTTCGACTGGCCAGTTATTGGTACATTCGTCTTATTTCTTACAAATCGACGGTTCTCAGACGCTTTCGCGCACATATTTCGCGAACAGCAGATGAAAAATCTATCCGCGAGATAGCTGGTGAAACCGCGCGAAGTGGAAGGGTTCGAGCGAAGAGTTCTCCAATATTCACGGCGTGAGAATGCAATCGGGAAGCGGAGACGCCGATAGTGCGCGACGATACACCATCGGGGTCCCGTGGAACTCGATAATATTCTCTCGATCCCGCGGCGGTGGAAAGGTTAAACGGACAACGTCGCGGCATTTGCATTTCAGATCGACGGATAATTGAACTTTCGTCTTCGACGCGGCTTCTGTTTCCCCCGGCGACGACAGGCGGTTTACAGAAAAGAACCACGCTCGGTTTCTCGTCGTAGGATTTTATGTCGTTCATAAATGTTCGAACGACGAGGCGGTTCCGCGTCTGAAGATCGATCAACGCGCGCGATATCGTTTTAGCGACGCTTGCACGTCTAATTGATTATTTATGTAACGAGATACAACGGCGTTCGTGCATCGAAATTGATGGAGCTTCTTGACGCGATTTCTCGCGCTGCCCCGAATCGTTGGAAACAGCGGTTGCGTAACAACCACGCGCGAAAACATTAATTATCGCGGTAAGTAAGAAGCATGGACGATTAGGGTCACGGCGATGATTAATAATGGAAACGATCGAGAAAATGCGGAGGACAACGTTGGTTTTTGTTCAGCGACCATTCAATAAACGATAATGCATTTTACAGTTTTATGGATTCATAGAACAGATTTAATAATCCAATGTTCATTCGAGAGAAAGGATACATTCTGTTCGAGGTCGTCGATTACGGACGCGATAATCCCAATACTTTGTCAAGGATCTTCCGCGTTCAGGAGAATCTAATTAGCGTAATTATATCTTCGTAGCGTCAAATCGCTTGATCCTGAGAAAACTACGATTTGTTAGAAATTACTGTTCGAAAATCGAAGAAATTAATTTTTTGCCCACCGATATATGGAAAACTTGATTGTGGGTCGAATTTGTTTTTTAAATATGAAATTTGCGAGGCATTTACTTTGATATTTCAAGCTAATGGTGCTGTCAACCAGCATCAATATTATTATTGGTTATCTCAGAGACATTATACAGGATGAGTCATTTAACTCTTTCACCTTAATTTTTCTTGTAAACTAGATGTATAAAAAAATATTTCTTCATATTTTGATGAACAAGGAAAATGACAAAAAGTTAATTGTTGCCATGTACGCTCATCTTTATACCAAACAAGTGTCGCTCAAAAAATTGTTGTATACAACATGCAGTTTACAAGAAATATTAAGGTGGAACAGTTAAATGACTCACCCTGCATAACTAAGACGTATCTTGTGAAAAAACTAAAATTATTTGTTAAAATATCGATAGATTAGCATGTGACCCGAAAGTGTACAGACCCATAAAGTGTTTAACAGCGTCTGGTTTGCATTTTGCGAGGATCGAAGGAGTCGTACCCTCCCAGGACGGCGAGATAATCGGCAGGTTGGGGTTCCCTGGTCGCCTTCGCACCTTCGGTGCTCGGAACGAGCGCCCAGAGGGTCCGTGTCCAGGCTCTGGCTCGGTTCCCGCGCAATTTATCCGCGAACCTCCTTACGAAATTCCCGGGGATAAGAGCCAGAGGGTATCGAGGCACGTATCGCGCCGTACGGAAGAGAGTAAAGAGAAAATGGCATAGGGGGCACGGAGGGAAGAAAGGAGCCGACCCCGTGAGTGCGTGCGTGGTTTCGTACACGGTCGTGGCCGTACGCACCGCGGGCGAAAACGAGGATGGAGATAGCAGCAATTACCCGGTGAACGAGAGAGACGGGGATATTCATCATCCGAGGTCATTTGAATACCGCGGTGCCGAGAGGAGAACGAGACAGGCGGATCGACGGAGAACCGTGGATTCTCCGCGGAGCGAAGACGAGGACGAGGAAACAGAACGACGAGGAGAGAGCACGTGGAAGAGACGCTGGACGAACGAAGACGAGAGAGGTTCGTTCTACGTGAGATTGAACACAGGTAAGTGGTCGACGGAAGGGAGAACGACAATGGTCGAGTCCGTAGGAGCGAGCAGGGTGGATAGAGAACCGGTTGCCGAAGAGGTAAACACGCGAAGGTGATGTACCCTCCGTGCCTCTCTTCGTCACTACAAAGTGCCCAGACTCCGTAGGGGATTTGGAGCGACGTTCCCGAAAAGTCAGCGAGTTCGACGAGAGTCGTCGAGGCGGAAACTGGAAACGAAAACGGTTCCTAGAGGAAGTAAATAGAACGGTATAGAACAGTGTACGCGTCACGTCGAGAAAGGGAATCATCGCGCGCGATGGATTTAATAGACGAGAAAAGGGGTACCGGCGGTCGACGACGAGCCGGGCGGGTAAAAAATTACACGAATTCCTGGTTCGGATGGCAGGTGTACCAACTTGTTATTCCGCGACTCGGTTCTTGCACGACTCGAACGACCAGAAGAAAGGCTAATGTTTTGATCCGGCTGTGGATTTTACTCACCGCACGTCGTAATCTCGAGACGTATGCTGACTTTTGCTACGGTTAATTCCCAAAAAAATCCACCGGGACCGGCTGTTTTTCAACGCGTATCGGGTGAAAGTAGCTAGCTCGTTGACTTTTAAACTGCGCTCGCTGGCTTTCCCATAAAAAGCTGGTCCCTGTGATTCAACGTTGCACGGCCGAACATGTGTCAAGAAATTGGCCGGATCGATGAAAAAACGATTGAGATCGAGGGACCGGCCGCGGCGGAACGTACCAACCGCGAAGGGGACCCGGGAAAAAAGTTCGAATCGATAATATTCCTATGCGTTTCGTTACTCGATCCGTTCCGTTAAATTACCCTGTCCGCTCCTCGTTGATTGTTAATGCCTCCATAACTCGAGATACCCTATTAAAATTTGCGTTCTCCAATTAACTCGTGGTTTCGCGTCGTCGATAAATTTTACTTACTATTAGCGTTATAAATAGACGATTAATCGTGCTAATTTGACTCGCGGATCGTGATGGTCGATTTTTACTTTCCAATCGGTATTATATTGTGGCAAAACTTTTTTATGGTAATTTTAATCCTTGGGCGAAGGATATTTATCCACCTATCGTTTGACTTGTATATTTCTCAATAGATTTAAACATACAAGTACAAAGAGTCATACGTCCGCTCTCGTTGGAAACTCAAACTCTTTTTTGTTTAAACGCACAGGTCGATTTCGATTTCGACCTTCTTGATATTCTTTCTTTTATCTTTGCAACTCTCACAAACCAATATTAAAATTAAACTTTTTACTGATACTTTAAACTGTGACATTGATGTTATTTATTTTGTAAAAACTGTTCTAAAGAAACGACTATCCCCCTCGCTTTAAGAGATCGCTTTATCGAGGTGCAATAACGCAGAATGTTTATCGTCGCGCGAAGTTATATAGTTAAAATTTCAGAGTTACGTTACCTGGCACGCCGTCACCGAGGTTTTTGCCGCGTTTACGGCCGCTGAAAGAACCGCGGGATTTTAAGAGGAATGCCAGCCATTATCGATGGACTTACTCAAGTTCCAAGTAACTTTTAATCCTCGTGCGGCGATATTACCGAAGCCCCGTCCGCGGAATGTCGATTCCGTCGGCGTAATTGAAAGGAGTCGAGCTTCTTACCGATCCCGCGGACCGCGTCCACATTCTTAAACGCGCGACTAATCCACGTACCTAATGTTCCTCAAACGTTCGCGCGTCGATTAGTCACGGGAGCTTCTGTCGCGTACGATTCCTGAACCTATCTGAAGAATCAACATCATCGTTGGCGCAAACAACAGAGAGCTGTGGCTCTTTAAAAACTCGAAAAGAAACGCGGCGGTATCCCCGAGCAAACATCGTGGGCAGGAGTGGAAAGCGTGGCCTCGCAATTACAGCCACTTCGAGTTAACGAAACGTCTCTCGTTTCGCGTCGATCGTGACCAAGTTGACGCGGTTTCGTTGAGCCGTTGTTCCTTCTCGTTTCGAGAAGAGCCAGGACCTCGTGTTTACCGTTCCTTTACGTTTCCGCAAATATTGACGACCGTGGGACGATTCGTAGGAGGCACCGCCGTGGACAAGCAAACGATTTGTCGGATCACGAGGACGATCACTGCTAAGTTTAATTTCTAGTATCAGCTATCCTTTGTGAAAGTTCCCGACGTCGAATTGACGTCAGATTGATAAAGAGCGTCGTGGTTAATTTACAGGAACGTGATTTCATCGAATTTTTGCGCCGTGAGCGCGCAGGAATTATAAACAGATAAACAGATATTCAAAGTCTTGTAAAGCGAGACAAAATGTTATTTTCTCTTTTGATTACTACGCATAGTAAAAGTTGAAGATTCGATACCAAAAAAAAAACAGAAAACCAAGCACCAATCCAAAGAATCTCGAAAGTATAGAATCAAATATTTATATCGCATCTAAATAAAATTTTTAATCGAGATCGAGTATGTTGCACCTCTTTTCCTTTATTTTGATCGAAGATCGAATTCCTATCGTCCAGTGGTGGGTGGACATTCTATTCGTAGTACGCCTATCGTGCGTCTTTGGCCCCGATTCTATTACGTCGCGTGCGTCGAAGCAATTTACGATCCTCAAACAGCGACATCAAGTATAATTTACTTACCAACAAAGTAAAAGACGCGTTCGTCGGTTTTCATTTTGTACATACGAAGTATCAAGGAACCAATTACAGAATCCAACCGACGTGCTGACAACAATAAAAGCGAGAATCGCGTGATCGTGAATCCTAACGTTCCGTTCCCCGAGGGGGTCGCGTTGGTAATGTCTTCCAGCAAATGAAGATTCTCTCGCGAGAGAACGTAGATTTTTGCGAACGATGTTTGCACTGCGGACACGCTCGTACAATTTTCTACGCGGCGAACAATGGCTCCTGGCTGGCTAGCACGTAAGCAAAATACGAAGCCACGGGACAAAGGGTGTATAGACGGGAGAGGAAGAACAAGAAGACGCGCGAGCGCGTAGGGTGAAACCGACGAACGGGAGAAAATAAAAGTACGATAGACTCTGGGACGGTGCGTTATCCTCGCTGCGCATCTTTTGCACGGCCCTGTAGCCCAGGTAGGTATATTCGATTCGGGGCCCCGCGAGCCATTGTAACTCACCGTACGAGGGATTCATTACCGGCGAAGTCACGTACCGAGACCAACTCGAACCGTGCAAATGGACTAAATAAATAATTTACCCGCGAATTATTATTAACGAGTTCTTGGAACCCATGCTCGATACTTGCCAGTAAACTGCGCGCCCTTCCCGGCGACGATCGTGAAAATTGGCGCGGAGGCCGTAGCGTTTCTCCTTGAGAATTTCTCGAGACTTTCACTGAAAAATTCGTTCTCCAGTTGAGAGAGGGATACAAATTTGGGTGGGATTTGTGGATTTTAGGAAGGCTGCGAAAACGAGTATCGTGAGAAATTTTAGACTGAAATAGAAATTTTAATCTTGCGGAATATTGTACGATTTTTGAGACGCGTTGCTTTTCGTTTACTCAAGTAGTATATACTTTCATAGTATAATATTGAATTACGAAAACAAGTGGAAATTTGTATTTATTGAAATGCTTGTCGAATAAACGGATCGACCAAAAGTTCTGTAGAAATTTATCTATGGGCGATGGCGATCGATGGAGACGATTCCGGAAGAGATCGAACAGGGAAGCGAACACGAGTCCGAGTAAAAATCCGCGTGCCTGTCGGATGTCTGGAATTCGAGGAACGCGTTGTCGAGTAAGCTCCGTGACACGAAACGCGAGCTTTATTCAAATCTCGTCGACCCGCACGATTTTTTCCAAACGCGAATTCCTGGTGTAGCGGCGCCACTGCGCTTTCCGAACCGGTATTCTCTTCGGTCCAGCGTTATAGTCGACGTTCTATGCCTGTGGTATACTCGGAACCAGAGACTCACGGGGAGAATTGGCTGCACAGATGAGAGAGTCACGGTGCGAGATGGCTCGAGGGTGCTTCGCCACTTTTCGTTCTCCCGTCTCACGCTGTGGTCGCGTAACGAGGGAATACCAATGTCTTGTTAGAAAAATTACGTCGAAAAGGTTTCAATTTTTCACATTTATACGACTAATTTTGTAACACCGAGCCGTGTGTTTCTCTGTTTCTTACAAGCTTTGAAATTCTTGCTATAATTATTCAAATGCAATACTTCGTTGAACTACGTTAAGCATCTGGTATTATTTTCGTGGCAGTAAGATGAAGATGAAATATAGTTTTAAAAATTCAATGGGGTAATACGTGTAATGCTTCAGTGATTCACGAACGTAAACAAATTAAGAGTCTTCTAAAGAGTGTTAAATTAACCAAATTAGGAACGTATTCCATATTAGTACAACTGACCCTAGTCAAGGGATTAAAAATCTTAGGCGTAAAAAATTTAGAAAAATTAAAAACCAGACGAAGATCGATGATCATTGCTCGACGAATGATTCTTAGAATGAACACATGACTCCTAAGTTGAACATTTCTCCAACTTGGGGGATCCTTCTTGGAGACATCAAAGCGTGAAAGACATTTAAAAAACGACACGAGCTTCTAATGCTTTTTTTCGCTCGCTATAGATATCTATTGGTGACGTATTTATTTTTCGATCGTAGCATATCACCGAACGATCGAAAGCAGTAATCGACGATCGACGATTCGAGGAAAATTTAATGCTCGTCTATCGTATCGAAAATCTCGTCCGCCCATAACGCACCCGCGCTCCTGGGCCGCGTATCCCCTGAATCCGCGTCGATTCTTCAAAGTCTCCGCGGAGGCCGCGGTGTATACTTTCCAGTGCCAACTTTTATCTGATCCGCGTACGGCGAACGCACGATGCAGCAAGAGGAATGCGAGTTGAGCGTTCCTCCGGCGAACATCAGAGCGGAGAACAGGTTGGCGAATAAAGCAACGCGCCAGCTGTAAATCGCGCGTCGAAGCGCGAGATACGAGCTTAGCCCTGTCCCGCTTGACGTCCGACCAGCCGCCATAGAGATTGATCTCGCGCTTCCTTATGGCCGTCATCGTCGTCCTTACGATCGGAATTATTGTCTTGATCCGCGTCGCGGATACGCCTGGAATTCCTTGAAACGATCTGCCCCGAGGGCCAGGCCTCGTTTCCTCGCGCGCGATACGATTTCAGGGTTCACACTGTGCCCGTCTCTCGAACGCGTCAGAAAGGAAGATCGAGAGATTAGGATCCGCGACAAACGTAAGTTAGGTTTATTGACTAACGTTCTGTCCCTCCCTGAAAACTGCCTCGAAGACGTTACCCAATTACGTACGAGGTAGAAATACAATTTTTAAATTTGTTCACCATCGACGCGTCTTGGTCCAGAGTTGGTAAACTTAACGATTGATATTTGCTTTTTAGTCCAAAGAATTGACACAAGGATTAAAAATCATACCTTGCGTGCTCTTGATTGTAGCACAGAAAGGTAAGTATTACGCACTCTCCACTAATCGAAGCAGATTAATTAATACGCTAAAAACACACAGGATTTCTTTTTGCCTCGCACACTTGGACATGTCCCGACATAGTTCGGTTAATTTTGCATTCGTCATAAGCGGTATCTATTTAATTCAGCACCGACTTCGTATTTATTACATCGACGCCAACTGAATGAAATTCCTACATAATTAGTTCACGATTATTGTCGTCGGCGTGTCCAACTTCGTTCGAGCGAGACTTTCCATTTAATTGCACGCTGGACGCGAATTTTTCAAGCGTTTCGCAGAGACGCGTGATTTCGTCATCGCGCGTTAGATCGAGCGGACCGCTTTGCGCGCGGAAACGAGAAATCGACGACGAGAGAAGGTCCCGGCTCTCGAGGAGAGGGCAACGGAAAGAGACAAATTCGACGACAGAGGGGGGACGTGGAATCGAAGAAAGGGAGTAGGAGTGGTTATGTTGCGGCTAAATTTAGGCCCACGCGCGCATAAAACCACCTGTTGATTCCTGGCGAACTCGTGCGATCGCCATTATCGTCGCGAGGCAACCTGTGCGTCCGATAATTAGCGTCAACGTGAAAAGTGGACTCGCCATTTTCTGATACCGGTAAACTCGGGGACGTTCGACAAATCGTTTTGGGATTCGAAGCTTCCCCGATGTTTTCTATCGATCGTTACAGCGGCAATCTGCTGTTTTAGAATAAAAGTTTAACGACATTGTTCGCTATAGTGAAACGTGAACATTCTGGTCCTCTTACTACAATACCTACATTCGCGCTCTTGAAGGACCACAACACAAATTTTTACGCTTGACTGTTTGTCATAGTGGCGATTCTATGCCTGGATAACCTCATAATTACGATTACGTTCTGACCAAATTAAATTTAACCACACTTGTACACCACAGAAAAGTAGCTAACTTACTCTTTGTTAACAGGGTACTTAATGGTCTGATCTAAATGATTAGATTTACATAGAACACCATCGAACACTTTATGGTTTCTATAAGCCTTACAATCCTTTGTTCATTCACGCGAATACTGCACATGGTTTGATCGATGTTTTTAACCATTCAATTCTATCATTTAAATGTTCTTCACTTGGCATCTCCTTGTAATCATTCACAGTCAGTTTCGTACTTCATAACATTCAATTTTGTTCTTCTGTTTATCTTCTACACTTCTATCTCTTTATCAATGGGTATTTAATCTCGTGAATAAATAAATAAATAAAAAAATAAAGAATTTCAGATTAGTCAGATCGTGACAAAAGTAACATAAAATGTATCCATATCTCTTTGTTTTCTCATTTCACCGAGAATTACTATTGTTTTCGAAACCTACGGTTTTCCAGCCGATTTGTCGAACGTTCATTAAAGATTCGCAATGGCTATCTAAGCGACTGAAAGTCGTCCTTCGAAGAAGTCGAGAGTCTCGCGGTGGAAAGAACAATCCCAACGATGAGCCAACTTTCGAACAATGACAAAGGGAATCGGAATAGGGTGTTCTCGGTCCTAAATTTTGCAGTATTGTTCCGGCGTTGTTACGTCTGTTACCGTGGCTGTATCTCTCTACGGGGACCCTTTTTGTGGGGGCGAGGCTTTGACCTACGCCAAACAATGCCCGAGGAATAGTCAAACCACTCGAAGCGAACAATGCTGCGTCAGTGTTCGAGTGAAAAATGTCAAGGGTGGCTCGAGGGTGATTTCTCAGGGTTCGGGCTGCGTTAAACGATCGAAACGGAGCATCGATGGGCACCTGCTAAAAATTGAAAAGCCACCTTTAACCGCGGCTTTCACGAAAAGTCTGCGGGAAGTGCAGATCGCTGATACTTTCCCAAGGTAGTCCAAAAGGTTTCACACAGTTTCCGAATAATCTCCAGAATCGAGAAAGCCAATCTTCGTGGATCGATTTTTCGTAATAACAGTTAAAAGAATACAACGAAACATTTTAGAATGAAGTAATTTTAAAATTAGTTACGGTCGGAAACTTTATCTTAATTCGCGATTAATATCTTAATGCTTTATTGACAGTAGGATAATTTTGGTAAACGACAGATTCAGTGTTTCAGAGAAATTTCACAGACAGAAAGATTATTAACACCTACAGATATGGATATGGTTATTTAAAATTGTTCTTTAATTTTTGGATCTATTATATTCAATACTATTCAGAAGTAATTTTTATATGCCTTCTTCGAACGATCGAGAGTCGTTGAATTCTGTTACTCGTATTTGTTCATCGATACGTAAAAGCTAATTTGTTCCATATTCTGAAACGTAGTAAAAATCTCAACTGGGTCGGCTAGGAACGTCGTCGGAAGGGAAACGAATGTTTAAACAGCGTCTTGTGCTTTCTTCATCCCGGAACTACGGAGTTTACGTTTAGCATTCACATTTTTAAAGGAATCCCCGTTATTTTCACGTTGGCCTGGTATTTCACTTCGACCTTTAGTTACATAGAACGTCCGCCTCTTTCTTGGTTAATGGTACTCGGCCTTCTTGCTTTGAGACATAACCTCGGCCGAAGGATCTCTCGGTTGTCGATTCTTTGTCGAAGCGACCATGTTATTACAGATTTATGGTAAACGATTATCGTGCGATTCGCGGAAAAAGCGAACGATAGGTAGAATCTGTCGAAAAACCAACTTCCACGAAACTCTCGCGATCTATAGATTCTTCTTGGAAACCGAGTACACACGATGTATTTTCACGCCTGCCTAAGGTGGCTTTTACGTAACGCGATTCCACACTCTCGCGAACGTTGCACACCACGCTGGTACCAAGTACAATAACAGTAAACGTTATCGCGCTGTTTATTCCCGCAAACGGTGGACTTTGATTTATCTAAATGCTTTTGAAAAGTTCAAAAAATGCTAATTTTGTTTATTCAAACGACCGTATTCGTCGTATTACGAAGAAAAAGAAAATGTAAATCCAAGACAAATACGGGATCGAAGGACAAGGTTTGTGCATAACGTTGCTTTGCATATCAAACGAACTTAATTCTAAATTTACAATCCAATTTAAATACAAGGTGCACGAGAAAACGTTCGTATGTACAAGAAACTAACGAGTTTCATGTTTAAAAATGCACAGAAATGTTTAAAGCATATATCTACTAATTTAAAGAAAAACTTTCTATAGCTCCATTTATTTTCATAAAACGAGATCAATAATTGACAGACATAGCCTTCATAAAACTGCCTTCTTACAAACGTAAAGAAGAAAAATAAAAGATCGACCCAACTTCACGACGCGCAGTGTTCGAAAACGGCGATTTAGACGCAAAAAAGTCCAATTTTTTGATTATCTCCAATTATTTTATTATAGGTGTCATTAAGTTTGTAAATCCTTGAGAATCTTCATCTAGAAATTGTTTAAATAGGTTCATTTTTACTCAGAAACTCGACGTTTCTATTCTTCTTAAAAAACTATTTTTGCAGTTCATATTTCTCCCTCCAGAAAATAATGTCCAAAAATTCAAAATCCTTATTTTTCACCACAACGTCATGAAACTTTGGCATTTAATTTCTGAATACTATTACTTTCGAAAAAAAAATTGATTCTCTGACTGCCTGATCCCCTTAAGCTGCAGCTGAATAAGGAAGCCTTTGAAAAGGTCGCAGCGTCGACCTCGAACAAAAAGGTTCTCTGGAAACGTTTATCGGACATCTCTGGGGAACGTTGATCGCGAAGCGTGGTCCGACGCCCACCCGGTCCACGAAATTGGAGCATTTCGTGAAATCGGGGACCGCGAGGTTCGGTCCCGTTGTCCGTGGCGGCGAACATTTGGTGGAACACATGTTTTTTCCGAGTCCAGATGCACCGTGCGCAACCCTCAGGTGTAGAGGAACCGAGGGGGATCATGCGTGGCCGTGCATCCACACTCCGTAGCGTTCCGCGTAGCGACAAAGGCCCCGAGTCGTGGGGCCCCCTCTCGTCCGTGGCTCGGTGCGCGCGTAGAGAGATACCTAGCCGCTCTCTACCTGGCTAGAGAGGAGCAAAGTAGAGAAACCGAGGCGATCCACGGGAGAAGGACGAGAGGGGGCGAAGGAGGAAGGAGGGTGAGAGTCGACGGAGGCGCTCGGGGACGAGGCGGGGGGCTAGGAGTTGTCTTCTGGCCGGTCGAAGAGGGGTGGCGAGAGAGGCGAGGAAGTCTGACGGCAGCGGAGAAGAAGAAGAAGGTGGAGAGGCACTCCGGTGGTGGCGACTCCGATGCCGACGGTGGTGGTGGCGGTACCGTGCGCCGGTGGTGGTGGTAGAAGGTGGAAAGGGAGAGGCCCGAAGGTGCAGAGAGAGGCGAGGAGAGACTCCTGCCCAGCGTGGACCTGTACGTCGTTGCATGGCCGACCTGGAGACTCGCTCTCCGCAAGGTGAGACGCGCGGACCGAAGAGGAGGCCTCGAAAGATCGGCAGGAATTCTCGTGAAAGCCGCCTCTTCCTTTCACGCGCGTTGTTCAGCGCTCGCGCTCTTTCTCTCGTCGTACACCGTGGAATCGCGAGTGAACCGTGAAACGAACGGTGTACCGTATCGTGAAATCGTCGTCCGGTCGTTTAACGTCTCGTCGACGTTCCTCGCACGGGAGAGACGCTTCGATCGTGGGTGGAGACGACACCGACGACTTTACAGCAGTCTCCGGCGAAGGGAGCATCCGTACGCGTTGACAGAGGGAGGCTAGCCCAGGGCCCCCGGATGGTTGGTCTGGAACGACCGCGATAAACATTCGGATTTTACGCGTTCGTAGGAACGAACGAGGAATTCGTTGCTCCGCCGTGTGCTCCGGGAACTCGAGACGACCGAGAACGGGTTCGTCGAAGCGATGCCAGGCGGACGCCAGAGTGCGGCGTCAACGTGTTTGACAGTGATAACGCGTGCGCGCGTGCACCTCTTATCGGCCGCGTAAACTCGATCTCGCGTGGCACCGCGATCAGTTGATCTCGCGGACGCGCCTGCCCGGAGACGTCTGTCCGCTTTCTTTCGCGCGCGACGCGACTCGATTCCACGTGCACCGCGTTGCTCGTGTGAATTGCTACGAGAGTTCCGAGTGCGGTACACGCGTCGACGAAAAACGCCGGGGACACGCTTGTTTTGAAAAGTGAACGTTCGTTTCCTTGAAGTTTCGTACGTGCAGCGTGCCGAATGCCTCGCCTTGGATATTTCGTCGGCCGAATGATCGCCTCCGAATCGGTGAGTGACGTCGATTTTGCATTCCGAGAGCGTCGAGCTATCGTCGACTAGGAGAGTTATCAGCGTTCGCGCGGCGAAAGTTTCCGGAGAAACGACGGTCGAGACACGGTCTCTCCCCGGCCCGGTAGATCGACACGCCTTAACTTTTCTTACGTACATTCTTCCTCCGTGCAACACACGGGCCCCGGGAGTATCCGCGTCCACGCTTTTGCGCGGCATCGCCGAAACGCGAACGGTCGCGCGCGTTTTCGGTAAAAAAGTCTCGACATACCGGCGTTGCTTTTCAGTGAAAAGATTTATAAAGGGGACCGAGCGACGGCACTCGGTGTGTGCCGTGTTTCTTTCGCGAGATCGCGCGAGCTAGACTTTCACGTACCGGGGGCCGCGGACGCACGTTCGTCCCATAAATTCAGGCCCCCGGAACGTAAACAGATCCGCGGAACCATTTGTAGCCTGTCGCGGATACTGCGCGACCAGATATATCGGTTTTTACCGCGGACCCCGGAGTTCGAGCGCTCTTGATCATTTTGACACCGCGTCGGGGAAAAACCGGCCTCCCCGCGATCCGAATTAGCACTCGACCGACCTTACTCCGATTTCGCGTCGCGGTCGAGCCGCAATCCGATCGCCTTGTCAGAGGCGTATCGCGCCTAGGTGCTAACGGTGCACTCGATATTATAAACACGCTCGACCTCGACGCGTTTGAGCGTCGTATTAATTTTTCACCTCTTTACACGGAGGTTTCCTTCCTCCTCCGATAAAAGAAACTCCGCGTCGGTACCCAGGGTCTTCGAGCACCGCGAATTGCACAAGCCTGGAATTTCTTCTTCGCGGTCTCCCCAGGACTTCGGCCGGCTAATGTTTGCGGGATCGTCAGTAACCGCTGGAGACTTGAACGCCGGGGTAAGAAGCCCGTCGGCTTGCGTTGGCGGCAAAACGACCGTTTGAAAAACATCCGGCCCAGCGAGCATGTGACATCTGCCACTGCACCGGACCATTAGGTGGCTTACCTTTTCAAACTTCGGGACCCACGGGGAAAACGTAGAGTTGTCCACCTTTTTTCACCCCTCCTCCTCTGCTCGTCCCCGCGCGAGACTTACCCCTTGGTCGCTGCGAACGCCTGCATACACGGGGGACACTTTCGTTTCGGACTGTTCGTAGCTTCGTTAACGTTGTTAATGCGACGAGTTTATCGCCAAAATTGTTTTTAGTAAATTTAAGTACCAGAAATTTAACCCTTTGCACTCGTATTTATATTTGAGAAGGCTACCAGTCAACTTCTTTTTCATATTCGATCAAGATGAAAAGATTTTTATGGAAACATATTACAATTTAACTTGTCGGTTTAGTAAAAAAAATTAAATCTGCATCTCACCTCCTCTTGAACGGTGATCTCTGGAACAAAACCAATTAGCCAGGACAAAAGAGGAAAAATCTTTTATCTTTTAGTTATTTATTTTTAAGCTAGTCAACTTTAAGTAGACTCTCAATCTCAATTGAATTGTTTTACTTAATGTCCATTTTTACCCAAATTGGTAAATGGAAATCAACTTTCCTTTAAAGCATTTAAAAAATAATGAACTAATGGAGGTTTACATAAATTTTCAACCAATTACTTTGATATATATTAAACAATAATCCTTTTAAGGGTTAATAAGTGCAAAGAAAATGGGTTCGTTATTATTGATCTACAAGAATTATCCGGCTCCTTTAAGATTTACTAGAAATATAGAATGATTAATGACGGGAAGTCTCTCTATTAGCTCGAATAGAAGTCATTACATAGGTAGTACTATGATCACGCAATAATCTTTAGCGATTAAAAGGTTATTTACTACGCTTTACAGCCTGTCGATTCTCGGCGAAAGACCTATTTTATTTGCAAGCAATTTTCCAAATAATACCAGCAAACGCGTCAGTGGGTTAATCGAGCGTTTAAAGTAGCATCTGTTTCTATTAATACTTAAAAGCTGCAGTTTTCCCGCCACAATTGCTTGCATAATTTATAGTCGCCGCGTTTCTCCGAACCCGAACGCGATCTGTTCGAAAACTACAGAGCCCAGAGTTCGCGTCACGAAGTCGTTACAAATTTATTCCGCCGTGGACAAAGTCGGATACGTTGGTGCATGATTTATTAAAGTGGTCCAAACGAGGCCGATTAGGTCGCCAGTGTGCTAACGTTCGTCACGGTAACGATGCGTTTCGAGTTCTCGGTGATCGTTCGACGTCGGAATACCACGTTTGGGATGTCGTCTTATGGTTATGCGTACATATGGATGCGTCCACTCGTTCGAGTATGATGTAGGATGCGTTCGGTGTACCCGCGAACCATCACGAGAGAAAAAAATGTATTCTGCCTCGTCTAAGGACGCGCCTACTTTGAAACAGAGGAACATTAATCGGGTTCGTGTTGCGGGTCTCTCGGTCTGGGGGGGAAAAAGGAGGAAAAGATCACGAGGAATGACATTAGAATGTCATCCATACGATTAGAATAAGGTTCAACGCATCGCTGAAAATGCAGGAGACCCCGATGCTTTCACGTAATTTATGGAAAAATTCTTATTAATGCCCATAATATCGAGGTATATAGCCATGGGTGCCGGTGGAACCTCGGAATACCGATGACGCGCGTGACGCGCGCAGCCTACACGAAATTCTTCCGCTTTTTCTTCGTCGCCGAGCGTTTCCGTCGTTGCAATCGCCGAAGAAAATTGACTGTTAATGTAATCGATGTAACGTGCATTGTTAGCGACAGTTTCGACTCGCGGCGGACCATTATTTTCGCTGGAAAGACACGATCGGCGTCGTTGATAAATCAATTGCGCAATATCCATGCCCCTTAACGTTGACTTCGATCCTTTGATATCGCGCAATTTGTCACATCGACCAGTTTCTGGCGAACGTTGAGCCTAGGTACCGCATAATATCCTGCCTCGTAGGTGTGGTAACGTTTGATACTTTCGCGCAAAATCTGGTTCAAATAATTACGTTATCCTCCGCTCGCGCAAACGGAATAACAAATTTACAGATATCGGCGTTGCTCGAATACCAACCCTGTTAAAATGAAAAATTAACGAAAATGTGGACCCCGACCGGACGTTGGGAAATACGAAATTTTATGTAAAAATTTAGAAAATATTAATTGTGAAAAGTGGAACGTGGTTTCCAACGCCTCGCCTTTTATTCTCGAAAATATACTTTTTCACGGGAGCTGGCGGTCTTCACGGGGTTTTCAGGTACAATGCATTGGAGAGTCGACGGGCACCGTAGCTTTTCGACCATCGATGGGACACTTAAAACCCGTGCGCAGGCCCTTAAGGCCCATCTTAGTTAGAGGGTATTGACGTTGGATCTCTATGGGATGCCTTTCTATGGGATACCCCACCTGCTTTGGCGCGGCCTGAACGAGAAGAATACGTGGACAGAGGCGCAGGTTTGCGCGCATCGTTTCCATTTTTATAGACGGATCTCGAAAGATACAGTGCCTGCTGTCAGAAGAAATGTTACGTAATTCTGTACACGAGCCATCGACTTTCAGGCGCCATTAGTCGTTGTTGATAATCATCTTGCTGTAATTGGTACCTGCTAACTTCTTTAACGAAATCTATGACATCGTAATGAAGCTTCACGAAAGGCTTTATCGTCGAAGAAAGCTTTCTATAAGACTTATTATATAATTTATAAATTTGAATATCGTTTGAAACCCTCAAAATAGAGTCGACAACGTCTCGATTATTTACAAGGAAGAATTAAAAAACTGTTGCGTCACTGTAGGTTTACCAATCGCAATAACCAGTAATGCAAGAAAATAATTTCTAGCAACGGTATTTGCAGCTTTGAATCACTCGATAAATACCAGAGGTGACGCGTAACATTTTATATAATCATGATTCGCTGTTCGCCAATAACTATTGTCATTAGAAACTTCCAACGAGCATGAATTTGTGAAATTATCGACGGTTTCTTTTAAAAGTCGCGAGAAATACGTGTAATTTCAGACATTTCCAAGCGCCGCGCGACTTTTTACCGCGCTTCGGTATTGTTCGCGGCGATTGCGAAATTCTAGCGCTAATGACGACCATAATTCATCCGAACGACTGTTTGATAGCGCGATCGTTGGCAATGCGGCGCCGAGGAATTATTATTAAAGGCGAAAGAAAAGAAATTGGCGGCTTGTATCGTGGGCGTGAAACGGCTGACAAACAGAAACGTTTCTGGTGTCCAAATTAGCAAACTCGAGGAACGTAACGTATCGCTTCGATCATTGTACCCGTCCAGTTTGGGCCCAAATAAAGTTTCATCGCGGTCCGTAAATTTCGAGAAGCAGAAAATGGCGAAAACGGTGAATATCTCGTGCGTAAGAGCGAGTTTAATAATACGCTGTACCGTCTAAAAATCGTATCGAATCGTAGCCCCGTTAAATTTCGCAATCGACTCACTTTCACGACCCCCGACTCGCGTGCCGCGCCATAGTCGCGATCGTCGATTCGTTTTTCTCGCGTTTCTCGTTTGCGTTCGGGCAAGAAAAGAAAGCCTCGAGACGTTAGCGAATCGTTAACCGGTACGAATAATCGTCTGCCTATAATAGTCGATAGATGGCTGGTTGCACATCTCGGGAGATGCTGGAAGGTCCAGAGTCGAGGGAAAGGCGAGAGTGACGTCACCGGCAGGAATGAGGTTAAACCGACGCTAAAGTCGCGCTCGAACGGTTGCTATAACGTCCAACGTGGTGCAGGACGAGAGAGAGGGACATGGTCCTGCGGGTACTCTACACGGTGTCCCGGGACACCGTGCTTGAGATTTCCCGCGAGTCGAGCCAGCTCTCGAGGATCATAGATTCGCGATTGCATCACGAATATCTTCGATGCCGCGGCACCGCTATAATCGAGTCGATTTCTCGATGCTTCTTCCTCGATTTCGACGTGGATGCTCGCGGAATGCGATTACGATCCTCGAGACCCGAGTCTGGGCCTTTTCCCCGGCGATCGTGAACGCTTGCACGGCCGCAGAACGTGCAAGAGAAAATCGTTTTATAAGCGGAGAGTTCAACGATTGGCAATACCGTTTTTAACTCTGGGACTCGGGGTCGGCGACCTTTCGCGCGAAAAGACGGGAAAACGTACGTACAGAGACGATAGGTCGCGATACTTTCAGATATATTCCTACGTCATCGAGGAAAATAATTGTTGACATGAGATAGGAAACTAGGATAGTAGTACTTATTTTCTTAACTGCAGTAAAATTTGTGAATCTTATTCAAATTTCTTGAAAATTTCCACAATGAAAAGTCCTGACATCCATGGGTGTCATGGCACTTAAAACATTAAATATAATATTTTCTTTCATTATGGAATTAAGTCGAAGTTCATTGTTTCAATAGTAAGGAATGTTGATCGAACCACTTTTATGGAGGCAAAAATACTACGAAACTTTATTGGTCATTTCTACCATTTAATAAGGAATTAAATATAAATAACTTTTCGTTTGTAACTCGTAGAAAAATTGGAGTCTAAAGAATACAATGAAATATTTCACAATGTAGAAATAAAATCGCTACGCGTGGATCGTTAGATCCGAGAGTGAGATTTCAGTTATAAAATTCCGAGGACTGTGCCAAGAACGACGTCTTGGATAGCGTTCGAGACGAACGTTTGAACATCGAAGCGAGATAAGCGCAGCTTTATTAGTTGCTACTTACACCTGGCAGAACTCACGAACCACTGTTGGACAACGTTCTTATCTCTTATCATGGACGTTGCTCATAACGTTCCTACGTACACGGAGCAGTATTCCTACTGTCAGCATCTAAATGTTAATCTTCAGCGTATGCTTAGTACAAACATGCAACTGGCAACGGAACGAACGTGACGTAAAGCGTTTGAGGATACGGCCTCAACGATCCGTAAAAAAAAGAATCGTTTAAATTGGAATGCATCGATTATACGGTGAATTCGATGCAATTGACACGCTAACTGTAGTTAATTTGTACGGTACATGCTTCATTACGTATCATTTTATTTGTGTACTTATTGCACACACGAGCACTATGAGCCTAACATGAAAAATGAATAAACCGTTATTGTATTTTACATTTGACTGTTACCAGTCGAAAGAGCATAAAATTTCCTACAAACTCATACTATTTCAGTTTTTATAAATATGCAAGCAAGTGAAACATGTGTATAAAGAAAAGTACTCCATATTAGGGCAACTGACCACATTTCTTATTTAGAGAATCTTGCGAAGTTTCTGGAATTCTATGCAACGATTTCAAAGTCTCTGCTTTTACAATTTTTGATAGTTTCCAATCAACGAGGACGCGTTTCGATTTATAGACCGGCAGGGCGATATTTCGTCACGCTCGGAGGCGTGCCTATCCTCCGATCGCCGGAGTTTCTAGCGCGAGGTAAAATTCCGTAATTTCAGGACGCCGGGCGTCCAAAAGCTGGAACTTTTGAACCCGGGTGCTCTCACTACCGCTATCTCGGTGCAGCATCCGTGGAACCCTTTGTCTTAGCCAGAGCACGACTCGGAGCGCATAATATGCGGCCAGCCTCCGGAGAGGGCCCGGGTCTGTCGGGTATCTATCTACCAATACAGAGGGGTCCATCGTGTACCAAGTACATACCAACACGAGTTTCTCAGGCGGGCTTCTCTCTATCTACGGAGGATCTCCAGTCGTACGGACGAGCTCGTGCTGACCTCGGGGGCTAAAGATTACGAGGGCTCGCCACGACTAGAATTCAACCTCCGACGAGATGTATAGACGCATGCAACGTATCCAACCGCGGCAGTATATCCAGCCTTCGAGTACGTAGTTAAGCACCCAGGTCCGGTTGCAGAAGAATCTTATGACCGCGTATTTTTCCGCTGATGCGGCTCCAGTAGAGCGGGAACCGAGGGAAAGGAGTTATTACCTGTCGGTCTGATGCCTGCCATTTTTTTTTATTTTCCCTCGTTACTCCGTTCCCCCCCACGGTAACGAGGAACTTATGCAGAATTTCTACAGTTTTTAGGCGCTACTTACGGCGAAAACAATTCCTTGGGAAAGCGTTTGCATTCGAAATTAATAATATCGGATTGCATACATTGAATTTTCATGAATTTTACAATCAATTCCTCAAGAGGGAATTATAAATAAAAATAGTAGTGTCTATTACAGTACAATGTACAGTACGATGATGGAGTTTGAATTATTGGGAGAATCGACGTATCAAGTTTAGGGAAGTGAATCTTTGTCGAGTTTGACAACTTACTAGCTAATTGATTTTTGTGATTTTACATTTTACAATCTCAATATTGGAATTGCTGGCTCCCATAGCTGTATGTCATAAGTCCAGATAGGCTTGAGGATGATCTTGTATAATAATAACTTGTTTTCCATCTTTAGTTTAGAACGATCATCGATCAGCCAATACAGTTTTCCAACTTTAAGCCTGAATTGCAAATAACTCTGATAATGCCAGAGCCTTTTTGGATCACGCACTGAGCAAATTCGAAACGACTCGAAAAGGAGGCAGACGAAGCTGGAATTTGCACGAATTGCTGCGTTCACGCGAGCTCCGGAGGCTCCCCGTTCCAGAGACGGATCATTCGGTTCGCAGAATATCGTCGACCTTGCCGAACCTCGCCGTTTATCTCTTTTTCTGGCCGCGGTCAGAACTCACCTCGACACGCAATTTCGCGTACAATTGCACGTATCGCAATACCGTGCCTGGTGGAATCGATCGGTACCTCCGGCCACCCTCCGCGTACGAAACCTTTCCTGGTTTTGTTTTCGTCGGTACGTGCGCGGGACACGCGGTTGCGTACGTAGCGTGTTGCGTTTTAACGTGGGTCGGTCGGAATGAAAGGCGCACCGACGACCGATGGGTAGGTTGAGATACCTACTGTATCCACCTAAGAGCACGAACCGCTCATTGGCTCCGTAATTACGCCGATTACACCGAGTTTTTCTGATTGCAACGCGAGCTCACAGGGCCTACGCACGGTTCTGGCTCTCTTACGCAAATGAGCGGCCGCGCACGAAAGGAAAGCGATACGAGGCGGTGTTCGACCATCCGATAATTGATCCTGCGTGTCGCGGCTATCCAAGGTACACGCACGTAACAGTCATCGACGGAGCTTTTATTAGACGTTACGTTACTTATGCGACACCGGATCGTTGGATCTCGCGCGCGATCGACGGTACCGATCTTGTTCTTCGACCATGGAAGTTGTCCTAAGCGTCCCGATTATCGACTCGATTCCGACTCCATCGTACTTTTCGTGTTCCTATATCGTATTTTGTTCCACTAGGACATCGAATTTTTTACTACTGTAAAAAGCTAGCTTCATTTAATATTGCAATTTTATCATATAATTGTTTCAAGTAAATATAACCATCCATGTTTGATAATCAACGACTCTCTGGAAGATCGAGTATAATTATTGGACATTCACGAAAGAACACAAGACTGTCCAATATACACCTGACGTAAATTGAAAATATTGTTCTCTTATATGTTTGAACACTTTACCAGCAACATTACAGCATCACGCACGTCTTATATCAATGTCAAGTAAAAATAGTTTAGTAAACATAGTTTAAATAAAAACTGTCCACATTTGATAACGAACGACTCTCTGGAAGATCGAATATAGCCATTAACGAAAAAATGCATCGAGACTGCATGTTTGAACACTATCGACGTTATAACTGCATTACTTCACGAGGAATTCGACGATGTCGCTGAAATTGATGAGCACGTTGTGGTTATCATCTCTTTAAGATACCCATACTCGTGTCACGGATCATTAATTGCCAACCACAGATTTCTAATTGGACAGGTGATCGATCCAGCCTCAAACAGTATCGACTCTAGCATCTGAAACATTCATTACTCCAAATGAACTTTAAACGTCCAGTTGCATCAGGATAACCGATAGAAAACAAATCAGCTTAGTACATTCAATGTATATTTATCATGTCCAGTACATGTAATATACTTAATTCACGTCAGACGATACCAATTGCAATGTACTCGCTTGTACTCGGTATAATCTCGAATATCGAATGTAAATTTCTAACATGTACAACTTTTTCAATGAAAGTATGGACAAGTACAGGAGTAACTCGTATTTCGATCGCGAAAAGAATGCCAGTTTCGCGATTTTTGAGTTTCTAATCGCGACGAGAGCGTCGTTCCGTCGTGTACTGGATTCCGTAGTAAGTATTCGGCGTCCGGGCGCCCCATTAACGCAAATACGTCCCTGGGAAACCAGTTTGCGTCCGAACGGTGTAAAACCAGACGATTGATCGGTGCAGGGCCGCGAAACAGTCGCTTACATTGGCACGCGCGCTGCGCCGAGAACCGGAGTCGGACTCCCTAGGAACACGGTATCCGTCTTACAGCCGGAACACAACTCGACAAACGAGTATTCGAACGTACACACGCATACACGCGGTCGCGTACGCGCGGCAGTTTTTAATTTCCGTCTCCTTTATTTTCCTACACGATCGCGGTTTTTTCGTCTTTCGGCTCGCCGCGGCGTCGCGCGACGCACGTAACGTCACCAGCTCGCCGTTCCACTTCCAATCAATTAGCCACATCGGAGAACGAAACGGCCATACGAAGAATTTCGCTACTAATCGCCTTTCCACGAATGCGACTCGTTCGAACATATGACGGAAAATCCAGGATTTTACGACCGTGGTTTCGAGAAGCCACTCATACGTTCCGTGCATTAATCAGGTGTAAAAGCGTGGCGTCGAATAGCAAACAGCAATATATTTATAGAGAATATACTATTGTGGATCATTCGACACCCTTTCGTGGGTCTGAAAATTTTGCTCGTCGTTTGCTAGGGATACCCAACTCGTCGAGAAATATTTTTCTGCTCGTTTTCGTAGAAGGATGTCGACCATTTTAATTACTAATGCATTGTGTAGTACGATATAAATGTAAAAAGAAAGAAGTGTTTGCATTTATGATTATTCCATTGCAATTGTATTGCATTGATAAAGGAAAAATATTCAATGTTGCCAATTTCCTATTATAAAAATTGGTGGAGGTTGTGTAACGATCTGGGGTTGTTTTTTTGGACACAGCATTGATCCCTTGTACCAAATACAAAAAATAATGGACAGAAATATACAAACGTCTGAGAGACGCAAAAATGACCACATGCATTAAAAAAAATGCCAAACAATTGAACAAGTATTCCAAAAATTTCAATCGTCCAGAAAACAAAGCCAGCAAATATTAAAAATTTCAACGCTTGTAATTTACCAGGCGGAGGTACGGCCAATGGAAAAGTAAGATCGCGTTTTAAATTTGAGGTATAGGTGAAACGAGCGCGAAATTCGCGTTCGTCTACACGGTGTCCACATATGGCCGCCGTATCGGTCCCGTGGACACTCGAGGTTCGCCTGGAGAGTCCTTGACGCCCACCCTGTGTGTACAGTTCCTCGCCGCGTGTATCCCACGACGTGTCCGAGCGGAGACGAGCGACGCCAACGAGACGATCCCCTCGCCGCTTCCCCAATGCTGGCAAACAGTGCTAGCGTCCATTGTACAGGGAAACACTCGCGGCGCCTTGCATAATTGACCGACGCTTTTCACCCTTCTGCCCAGACTGTCACTGGACCATTGTTCGGGACTATTTCCGACGCGGCGGCGGTCATCGGCAAATTCGAAGGTCGTCGGGTCGTTTGCACGCCTTTGAACCAACTGCTGCAAGTACTGCTGCACCGACACCTTATGCAACGCGCAGATGCCTCAACGCGTCCTCTGTATTAATTTTTTCATAAACATCAAACCATTTGGAGCGTTGAAAATTATCATAGAGGGTTCTCAAGTGGTTGCATCGAGATTTTTCAGGGTTAAAAATTTTAGAAAATGTAAAATGCATATTCTATTATTTTTAAATATCAAGATATTTGGTTCGATGTGACACTATAAAACGTGGTTATTTATGTTGGTGAACACACCTAATAATTGTATGCCTCACGCGACTAGTATTTACCTTACGCGGTTCGAATCGTAATATCGTAATATCAGAAAAATCATCCTGTATGCTGTTTTGAACAAATGTTCAAATCATAGGAAAAGAGATTTGTGAAGTATAAAAATTTCAATTTTCTTTCGGTTGTGCTCCGCGAAACGACTTTAAAGTGGAACCGCGTCTCGTTGGAAGGCAGAAAACAATTGGAACGTAGTTTCTTTTCCATATTTTGGTAGAAAATAACGGTTACACGCTAAAATGGTTCGTAACACCGCGAAGCAGATAAAAACCTTGCAAGGCCACGGGGTTTATGACTCAGGTAGTTACGGTGCCACTCAGGTACGAGACTCCGGAGAATGTCACGAGTCGCGGACGATTTGCTTCCAGTCTACGATTTGTAATGGGTTCCCGTGTTGCGTGTTGCTTGTACGGTCGTTCTTTACCTCCGTGGGCACTGCTCGGCTTATCAGGGTGTTTATCATTGTCGTTGTGTACCTTGTGTTTCGCTGTCTTCGGCTCGTTCCACCAGGTCTCTGTTTGCTTTTCACGTTTCGAGGTGTGATAAAAGCGAGAAGAATTTGTTTACTGCTTCTAACAACGTTTCTGGAACGCTGGAATATCGTGAGATTTTATTATTCGACGTAGCTCTATTTGACGACTTTATCGTACACGCATCTGTCTAAATACACAGCGCCAGCAAACGTAGAACAAGGTGAAATTTTAATGGCAATTATTATATTACGACTGCCACGTGAAATTTATACGAATTTACTCGTGACTACTTTTATATACTTTCTCCTTCGCGTTATCCTAAAACTTCTATCACAATAGTTTAGAATATTTACATTTTTAAATGCACAGATAGGCATTGATAACATTCATTAGTAAAATAGAAACAAACACAGGTCCTTATTTATATAAAATAAAAAGGATTCGAATAATATTAGTGTATCTGGAGCAATTTCACAACTCCAAATCACTTGTAATGCGTGTTTTTGCTTCCTCAAAAATGATTCTACGATCAAAAAATCAGGTCCACTCAAACGCCCCATTTCTGGTCCATATAACGATCGAATCGAAACTCGAAAACGAGCTTGGACGACCAATCTCAGCCACGGGTAATCAAGAATCGGATGAAGACGACAGACAACGGAGGATCAAGTCGTCTTCCTTGATTACTGTGGGCCCCATCGTTCCGGCAGGCGCGAAGTTCGATCGATTCCGGGGAACCGCGCGGAATTCACCGATTTCTCGAAAGCTGGTCGCCACGAGAACGGGGCCCGGTCCCGTGAGTCGGCCCCGGTTTCTTGCCGATCGGCTTCCCTCGACTCGCGTCCTCCTCGAGGCTATCCGCGAGCGCCCTCTTTCTCCCTCTGAACCCTTTTTCTTCTCTCCGTTTCGCTCGCAGTCGGTATGTTAATGTCATTCTCCCGAATCTCCTCGGCCCCGATTCGAGGTACTAGCCCGGCCAAGTTTTTCGTGTCGGGAACCATGTCGCTTCTAATTGACGAGTGGCGGACGTAGACGCGGTCCCGGCGAACAACAGGGATTCGTCCGTGCACCGGTGACATGTGTCCGAGGTGTCCGAAGCAGCGTTCTCTGCCGTGTCTTATTATACGCCGGACACCCCGATATTTCGACGGATCGCGGCAAATGCCTTGAAAGACTCGGCCACAGCGTCCGTGTCCCGGGGACGAAACTCTTGGGAAAAAGAGCCGACCGAATCTTTGCGATATTTTACCCGGGGACCAAAGAAAACGCTGCCTCCGTATCGTGTAACGCGCGTGTATGGGAATTTGTCGCCCGTTTCGCGTCTTTCGTCCTCGAAAGTACGGGGAAAAAGTTTCTGGACGAAAGAATGTTGGGTTTCGTTCGACTTACTGTCGAGTCTCGTGGTCTTGAAAATTAAATGTCATTGGGGTGTTCATATTTCCTGAAGAAGCGTCCCTTCGTGGCCTGCAAGGAACAATCCCACGCACAACAGGTTGCGTTACACGTACGATACGTCCAAGTGTTTACATCGAGCCTAATTGAGTTCACGTAATGATTTCCCGCGCAATAATTTGTACAGATGTAATGGATGCAAGGTGCATAGTGTTCTCGTGCAATTGTTTACATGGTAATGATTCTTAAAATGAACGTGGCTCCTAGGTTATCGCATTCATCTTTCGTACAGCGTAAGCGAAATTCGACACCTTTCTTGGACAGAAATGTTCAACTTACGAATCACTCGTTCATTTTAAGAATTATTATTAGAATACAATTGCAACAAGTACTGACGACCAGGATTATTTTTAATTATTGTTCGAATTGTTATCGATTCTTAAACAGACAGCTTACAATAGGATGAATCGTTCCACTGGCCTCAATAACGGAGCAGGTGCCATCTACTCCAATTCCAGAAGTAGGTTCCGAAAAGTATAAATCGCAGAGAAACGCTATAAATTCCACGAGGGGGACGATTAAACGAAACTGGCGAATTCGCAGCAGGCCAGCGGCGCGTTACAACTTTATTCGATCGAGTTGCAGGGTCGCTCGTCACCTTGATCCCCCGGAACAAAGAGTCCACTCTTCACGGACAGGACTCGTTAATGACTCGAAAGAGGCGTGCTTGACCGACGGACAGGTATACCTTTGAAGGCGCTGGCCACGTGGGCGAATCCTGCCGTTTACGGATCCGATGGATTCTAGCAACGCGTGTTCTAATAAGCTCTCGTCGAGCGTACAACCGCGAGAGGCTCATGACCGTTCCACGCGTGGGAGAAAGAGAAAGACGGATGGTGAAACGGAGCGGTGGGTGGGGAGGGGGTCCGGCGAAGGAGAGGTTCTCGGAGTCGGTGTAAGAGAGACGGTAGCGAAGGACTGGATCGCGAAAAGAAGAAATAAAAGGGGTTTCGGAACGAGGAGTACTCGAATCGTGACGTCGCGCGCCGAAGTAGGTGTTAGGCCAAGTGGGTGTCGCTTCTCCGGGGAACGCGTCGAGGAGTACGCTGCAACGGTGACATCATCGGTCACGTAGTCAGCTGACTCGACTTAGATGGAGCGAAAGAACGGAGAAAAGTGCGTCGCATAATTACCCGTTGTCCGCGTAACTGTGTATTAACGACTCTGCTGGCGCGGATACGGCCTCAATAGTCGAACGGATGTCGACCTTAGCGCGATGCTGACCGGCGGACGTGTTTTTTTACGCTCGACGGAAATGCGTTGGTGGCCAGGGACAACACCTGACGCAAACACCGGTAAACACTTGTTTCGCGAACGGTTTCGGGAAACCGAAGAAACCGCAGTTCCGGTTAAAACGATGTTTTCGTATCGGTAGTCAAGAAAGATTACGTCAACTGTGTGTGATGCTTCCTCTGAAGCGACACGCGTCGATTGCTACGCAGAGTTATGCGACTCGTTTTAGTATGCCGAGTATGTTGCATCGGCGTGTAGTTGTTCTGGTTGAAGTTGTAGATAGTGGTAGACGTTGCAACGTTTATAGTTTCTTTCACGCTCCGTTTGATCATTTTAGCCTTCTATACTCGCCACTAGAGGAATCGTTCTCTCGCAAGTACTCGACTGACCACCCTTCCATTCCTATACAGGGTGTTCGGCCACCCCTGGGAAAAATTTTAATAGAGGATTCTAGAGGCCAAAATAAGACGAAAATCAAGAATACCAATTTGTTGGTAGAGGCTTCGTTAAAAAGTTATTAAGAATTAAATTCAAAAATTTCAAATCGTTCTGAAAAAATTATTTTCAGTTGCAGGAGTCAATTACAGTCATTTTTGGTGAATAGACATACCCGCGAAATCTTGCGCATTTTCGAGAAAAAAATTCAATACGGTCGGAACTTTAAACGTTAATAACTGTTTAACGAAGTCTTCATCAACAAATTGGTATTCTTGATTTTCGTCTTATTTAGGCCCCTAGAATCTCCCATTAAAATTTTTCCTAGGGGTGGCCGAACACCCTATATACGCTGCTCGAGCGACTATCCATTATCTCAACGTTTAAGGTTAGGGTTACAGTGGATGCATATTTGTGCATGTCTAATATTTTTTGTAGGTACCCATGAGCTCTATTTCAGAAAAAAGTTTCATTAAAATATATTCACTATTGTAGGAATTATGGTCGTTTGAAAATTGGACTATTTTTATGGGGTTTTTCTCATTTTGCGGGGTGAAGGACTAACTTTTTGAATATTTTTGCGATTTGTACATATTCTCCATCAAAATACGCGTAATTTGCTTTTTTAAACATTAAAATCGTCCAATCCGTTTAGAAGTTATGACGTTTTAAAGATTCGTATGAAATTTCAGGGAAACATATCAATGGTATGGTCAGACATTATATTTTCGGCAAGGAATTTTTTTCTCGAAAACGCGTAGGATTTCGGGGATATGTATATTCACCAAAAATGCTTGTAATTGACCCCCGCAACTAAAAATAATTTTTTCAGAATGATTTGAAACTTTTCAATTTCGCCGAAAAATTTAGGCACCTACTCCCTGTCGATTTTTCTTAATAATTCGTTTTTCATTTTTAATAAATTTGTTTGACGCTGTACGGAAATGTTGTTTAATACTTTTTTGTAGGTATCCATGAGCTCTAATTCACAATTAAATTTCAATGAGATACGTTCACTATTGTAGGAGTTATGGCCGTTTGAAAATCGGACCACGTTGGTATTAGACATCTACAAACACTACATAGTAGTAGGATCTTCATATCCACGAGAGATACATTCTTCTATTCGTGGTTGATATTCTGAGCTTACGGCTGCGTCGTTCAATTCCACCCTACTCTCTTTCGATATGTTTCGTTCACGTTTGATCATCATCGAGTTAGTCAACTACGCCTAGCCATCGAATGGTCTCTCTATAATAGAGACAGTTCTACGGTCTGAACAAAATAAGAAGTTGTTGCTAATTCTTCGTCCCTGCTCTAGATTGCGAGACTTCGAGGCACGAACCGATTCCGTGCGATCTCAAACCCGTTGCTCGATCGTCTTCGAAACTGTTAGCCCCGGAGCGGGCCAACGTCTCTCCCGGAGCCGGTAGTAGACCTACGGCGAATCTTGTCGCAAGAAAGCCGGCCGGGTACGGAGAATACGGGGCCGATAGTAAATTCAAGTGAGACATTGTCCTTCGATCCCTCTCCGCCGGTATCGAACAGGGTGGTCCACCGCGGAGTAGCGCTCGCCGTTCCGTCGCATTCCCATTGCCCGTATAACGAGCTCTCGGGGCGCGCGCTCCCAGCCCCGTACCCTCCCAGCCCCTCTTCCGTCGCTCCTGGGTGTTCCACGCGTCAGGCGAATTGTATCTTCGCGGGGAGTGATCCCTAACCTGAATAAATTGCATTTCATTGCCCGCTGCGTCGCCATTTGCCGGCTACCCGATGGACGATTCTTGATGATCTAATCAGGGGACGGAGATCGCTCGATAGTTACTTTTTTCTTTGCCACGGGGGCGCGAGGGGGGAGGGGGTTCCATTGATCCCCTCTGTGTCCTGGATTTCTGGCGCGTTGCCCGACAGGTGCCTCTATCCATGCTTGCACGGATACACGTACGGAATTGTTTCGAAATTTATTTATTTTGCTACTGCGGACAGGATCTATTTTATCTTACTCTTTACGTACTAACTACAACAATAATAATAATGTGTAAGAAATGTATATTGATATATATGTCTTATCGTTGGTGTCGATGATGGAAGTGTTTAGATTTAGGCCAAAAGACGTTCGAGGGTCCTCGAGAGGGTTCGACTTCGACAGCAGAAAGACACTCTGTATCGAACTGTGGTCGAGAGAAGTCGCTTATAACTTTTACTCTTACGTCTTTTATGTACTTTGTGTCAAATATATAGTTTATCGTAATATTAAATAATATAGTTTATATCGTTAAGTTTAACCATTCTGTAACCATCCCTGACATCCTGACAAACAAGAAGGAACAAGTTAAGCGATTCACCCTTTGTCGACGAGGATCGAGACCCTGAAGTAAAATTCACCGAGTTTCAAGTTTCGTTCCCCCGGGTTGTGCAATCACTCAAAGCATCGATTCCGACGAGACTATCTACAATTCTAATGCGTCGTTCCCATCGAGTTAGAAAAGTCCCAGTGACGTCGACGACGTTACTTCAGATAGCACCACAGGCGGTTATAGCGCCTTTCGCTCGTCGTGACTCATTTAAGCGACGAGCGCAGTGAATGACAATTAGGTATAACGAATCAAGGTTTTCCATATCGCGAATCGAGGGATCGCTACCGATGCACGGTTCTCACGCCGTCGCGAATCTCGGACCGATCTGCCTTGAACGCCAAGCTCGCTCCCGTTAATGAAGCAACTCGAGGTTAGAATCAGCGCCGACAGCGTTGCACAAAATACGCATACGCGCGTACGAAATATGCACACGCTTCCAAACAGTTTACTCTCGCGTTAGACAGCGGTGAGTCGGTGATTTCGATCCGCGTTACGCGTTCCTGCGCATTCTTTTCCCCTGTTTTCCGCTTGACGACCGACCGAGCGCGGAACGAATCGTCCCGCGTTGCTCGTAGGTCCGTTCGTTATCGATCCTTTGCGGTCTTAATCAGTTTAGACGCGTTTATCCAAGCGAACGGTGTTGTTCTTTGAGAAAACGTATTTGATTAAGCTACATCGTTTGTAGTTCGAAGCGTGGAAAATTGGGCGCAATCGTGAGACAATGTTCTTGTTAGAATTGTTTGGTACGTTGCTGGAATTCGTAGATAGTTGATACAGTGATTCTTTTATCCTGAGGTACACGCTGATCAAGATGACCGTAGATAGTTCTTTGAGAAACTGTGGATTTGCACATAGAAATATTTATTTTCGTGGTATGGATATGCTTAAATCATTTTTATCTCTTCGTTACTTTGACATTACGCGAGAGCTATTAGATAGGAATTGGATTTTCTCGATAGTTGAATTTGGAAATTGTTCCGGTATGTCTGTCCACTACTTGCCGTTTCTACTTATTCTAAAGCCCAAGTCGTACTCTGTTGCACGTATGTGAAAACTGAGATCGTAGCTATTAAGCTATGTGAACTAATTAGCGCCGTGGAAAATTGGAATCGTAACAACAAATAAAAATGGACCATCGTAAAGAAAAAACACTTTTGTTTCACTTTCGAACATTTTTCTTATCAGGAGATTCAAATAAAAATATTATTCGTCACGTCTTCGTTCGCATTGTCGATCATTTCCACCAGCTTCCTCGAATATTATTCGAGCATCGATTCGTTTTCGTGGAAGGATGAACGAGTCCAATGTCAAGTTTATCAAATATTTTACTATAAACGGATACAGGAGAACGATTATATGGACGGCGCCACTTCTACATACGCGTCCGCGTGTTACACGGCCGAAGAGGGTGAAACAAAAAACGCAGGGTGAAAGATATCGATGGGCGGGGGAGAATTTCGATTCTCATTACGGATACGGGATCGTCGGGACGATCGGAACTTTAATAGAGCTTCGATTATATTTCGTCGTAGAAAAACGCGTGTAAATGTGCGATGGACGCGAGAAAAAAATTGAAAGGTGGCGAGAACGGGCGGAGGGGACGAGAAAAGATGTTGGCGTAAAAAACAGGTGATGATACCATCGTGAACACAGCGAGGCGAGAATCGATCGTAATTATTGCCCCTATTAACCCCTCGGGAAGATCGATATAGTTTGTACAGCCAGTTGCGCCTTTGAAACCGGTCTACGATAAATTATTCGTAGGAAGTATAATTTTTTAATTTACTGGCACGCCCTAATTTTGGTGCAAAATATAGACCTCTATTTAGTCGTTAGTGCATATTTTGGAAAGGTATATTTATGGTAGGAACAACTAGGAAACATTGAGTCTACCCTCTAGTGTAACATCTTAATATTTCTTATTTTCAAAGCAAGCATTTTTAATATATCACAATAAAATAATATTTGATCAATGCGTAATTTTCTTTTTTACGTAGCTAAAGAAGACCAAAATCTTCCAATAAGCTTTGAAATTAATTAGCCTCTCACGAACCAAATACAGAAAACTAACAGTAACTCAACTTTATTATTTATTCTTTCGCGAGTCCATTTAATTTCACGGAATAAAAATTTGATAAAAATTCATTCGTTCGTCTCGACATCGATCAATTTCTCGGGGGGGTTGCCGCGAGCGGAAATTTCCCACGCGACTCTCTTTTTGCAAATCCTCCTTTACCAGTTGTTCCGCTCTTAACAGGCTTGCTCGAGCCATGCTCGCGAACAGCCTTCCCGTTTCTGCATTCTCCTGTCCGTTTCTGTCGGCGAGATCACGCGCATCAGGCCGCTCGTCCGCGGCGAGAAACGCGGACAGCCAGCGCGACTGCCGGTGACGCGACAATGGTCGATTCGTTACTTCGCACTCGGCAGCCTCCAGCAGAGACACAGAAGGCGGAGGAGAAACCCACCCGACGGAGTCGCGACGCGCGATCTGCGATACGAGCTGCTCGTGCACGCTCCATTTGTCTCCGTAGAGGCGACCGACGTCGCCGCGTTTCGCTTCGATCCTCCGCCTCCGGAGAAACGAACCGTGAAAAAATTCAGGCCCGACCATTTCTGGACTACGCGTCAATCGACCGATCTGAAGCCTTTCGGGCCCCTCTCCTACTATACACAGCTGGTGCAAGGGTCACGATCCCCGAGGACGTTTCTAGACGCCATTTTAGGCCGTTAACCCATTCGTGTTGTGCATTGCTAGCACGAATAGTACTCGTGGTACCTTAAATATGTTGTAACTGATTTCAATGATGAACAGATCTCAATGATGATGGTCCATAAAAATAGTTCTGGATAGCACACTACACATATATCGAATAATTTTGAAAAGAATCAAAATCAAAGTATATTCGACGTTAATACTACGGGACACTCGTTGCACATATTTTTATTGTAATTCGCTGAGTGGACAGTCCCATTAAAATGAAGTTTTTCTTTTAATTAGTGTATATATTCATTTCATTACATCACGTAAATTCAATATAAGTTCCTATCAAACAATATTTACAAGTTCCGTAACGTTAGGTTTAAAACCTGACTACATCGAATTGATGCATTTCGTAAACGTAGTGTTGAAAAACAGTGCTCGTTCGTATTGATCGAACGAAAGGTGGCCGAATGATTTTCGGAGATTCCCCTCCGGTTAAATGAATTACAAAATCGTTTAATTAAATCCACAGGTTCTGGGTAACGAGGAATCAATCGGAGATCGTCAAGTTTCGCGGTGCGCCAGATCGAATTCGAAAGGTCCCATTACAGGCGCACGTTTTAATGAGGAAAGTGGTGGAATCGCGACATCCTCCCAGAGCGAGTTTCACAGCTGCGACTACCGGGTGTAAAGAGTTCCGAGGGAATGTCTATCGGCGGTAATGCTTGTCCGGAGTCTTGCGGTGAGCACAGGCCGCAAGACGTATAAACGGTGAACAGGACGAGACAGCCGGGACACGGTCCGACGGCGGTCTCCGGGACTTACAAAGCAATTACCCCATTACCCCGCGGTGAACGGGGCGAATTACGCTAATATATCGACGACACGTTGCACCAGAGGCCCTGCCCCTCCTCTCGTGTGTCGCGAGTAGCGGGAGAGGACCACGCATACTCGTTGGCTGCTATAAAGTAATCGATTTACATCGAGCGACGTATCAATGCGCACTCAATTAGCGCGCTGGAACGGGTTCTTAAGGGTTGCGCGTTTTCTTTATTCGAACTCGTTTCGGACGCTCAGGGTAATTGCGTTTGATGAGGTCCTCGAAACATCAGTTCGATCCCGGCGATAATGGGGAACGTTCGTGTATGTTTATTAATTAATATCTGGGCAAAAAGTATGATGAAAAATGAATGTACAGGATGCTTCGTAAACGCAGCTTGCTCTCGTACTATAGTCTAGAGGAGTTAACGTTATAATTTTTACACTTTGTAGTGGTACATTTTAAATTGAAAGAAAGAGTCTTGCGTGTTGACACGTTTCAAGAATTCTTTCCCCTTATTTCTCGGGAATAGATATCGATTTAATCGCTACCAAAGAGGACACGAGATAACTGTCTTGCGATACACATTTCGTAACTCGGAATCTGTTGAATTCTGGATCAAAGTTTCCCAACACTTTTCTGTTTATTTTAACGAGTACTATACACGTTCTCGAGTTCTCACTTGTCACCAACTCTTATATATTAAAATTAACACATTTTTATATCCACGAAGTATTCAAATTTAGACAAAATTGAATAGTAATTGAAAATTTCGAACAATTCATATTTTTGTCCAAACGGTTCTACTAAAATTGTTAACAGTCCGGATTATTAGAAGCGAATAATCCGCTGCCTCCTCAGCGTACTGCATAAACACACATTCTGTCACGCGCGGTATAAATTTTCAATCCGCGCGCGATAACAATTTCTACTTAACGTCGGTACGCTGTCCAGTCTCTCGGTCCAAACCCAGTAAGGAAGGGGCACTGGACGGGATCCTGTAGATTAAACTCGTTTTCGAGATAGACACGCATCGAGCCTTAAAGCTTCTTGATATTTCTATAATTTTGCGACTTAAACGCGCGCCTCGGGAACGATTTTGTTGCCGTTATGCTACGCGCGATGGCATTCCTCGGTTCGTGGATCCTCGCTGTAAGAGGATTAGGTCTCTTTCGAGCGACGCGATTCCGCGGCTTTATCACTCATGGCTGTCCACCTTTTTCCACCCCCGACATTATTTTTTTCCACCCTCTTACAGGCTCCTTTCGTTCGATCGGATTAACGTGGGGGATTCTGGCTCGCTGGATTTGGGAAGTAAATTAAAATCTGGTGTCGTGGCTTGGTTGGTAGATACGAAGTGGCTCTAACAGATTTGGTCTTCTTTGTCTATTATTATTAAAGAAATATATAACAAAAGTATAGGGCTATATGGAAATTCTAGCGAAAGTAGATAGATCGATGTAAGTAGAAAATTCGTTAGGTCTCATTGATTGTCTCTTATGATTGATAATAATGAAGGATAAATAGTCGAATCTGCTCCAGAACCTGGATACATAAATCTTCCAATTATACCCACTCATATTGAAAAAGTAAAATATTCCATTGCTTCTAACTGGTTTTCTAAAACGATAGAACAAGAAAGTGTCCTAATTTTGCCTCGCTGGAGGGATTAAGAACCACTGGCCTAAACTGTCGTTGGTTGGAGAATCGATGGCGTGAGCGTAGCCTTACGGGACGAGCGATCATGCTCGAAACGACGCGGAACGAAGATCGCAAGGTGTCGTTTTGTCTCGAGCGGGCCTCTCCGTGGTTTTTTGAGGATACAGGCGTTTCGAGGGGATTATGGTCGGGTACTGCGAAGATCGACGAGAATGGCCGTGAACTCGACCCGTCGCGGGCGCAGAAAAATAATTAATCCGCTGCCGCTCGAGCAGAAACGAGAGAGGATTACAAACGAGAAGGAACGATGGAGAACGTGGCTTGGAGGGAGGAGTGTAGGAGCTTTGGAGAGATCTCGCCGGACCGTCGAGCAGGATTATAATCTTCGATTAATAAAGGCCTCGTAAAAAGCATGCGTGATCGATCGATCGTTCGCGCCGCTATGCGCAACAAATCGTGGAATACGGAGTCGGAGGATCGGAGTTTGTTTGTACAACGCGTGCAAACACCGATGCCGATATTTGTCGTATTATTTCTCGGTTTCTCGCGAAACGTGCTTGCGACATCGGTTGGTTCACAGCTGTTTCAACGACCGATTCGAACGATAATCGGAACTGTGTTTGTTACGAACAACAGAAACGGAGCGCTCTCGCGGTGTCCATTGATCGAATACTTTGAGAAATTAATTACTGTTCCTCGACGACAATTCATTCGCTATAGATGTTCTTGATGGTCGTCTAAAATTATTACTTTGTTCCCTATTTTATTTACCAGCATTGTAATTCTTTCGTGAAGGACTGTTTTATAATATAATTCTTGTAACATAAACGTAGAATGAACGATAGGATACTGTTACGTAGAAGAAGATGGCGAGGAATTTACTGTTATGGGAAAGGAATAAAATTAAATGTGCGTTTCAGAGAAATGTAGAAATCAATGGAATGTACATCGATTTGGAGAAAGTCAAGAGAGTAGACACATAGGTAAGCTTGAAATCTGATAGTGTGGTAAGAGGGTAATGTTTAGATAGAACCCGACGATCGGAGCATCGTTGGTATGTGAGGACAGAGTGGAGATGAGTAAATTAAACGGGTAAATAGAAAGGCTTTCGGGCAAAGAACTTGTAAACAAGGTGGTAGGGACGAAGAAACCATCTGTGCTGCCAGAATGTTAGGGGAAATCTAAACCACGAATTTTGGATACTTAACAAACGGGGATTATAAACCATATTACGATAACAAAACAAAGCAACTTTCTAGGGTTAAAAGAGTATGAGTATGATGATTCGTTTCATAAAATTCTTACCTTAACACGTATGTAGGAATCTTCGATGTACAAGAATTTAAAAAACCAGAGACGAAGCAACGTCGCTTTTAATTTATCCTTTGACAATGTTCTAAATGAAACCGTACGTAGCAACGAGGAAAGTCCCTGGCGAACGCCGAAGGCTAAAGTTATACTCGTAAATAATTGATCGAGCAACGTATCTGGATGTCGATAGATCTATGATGCGCTACCGGATTCCACGCATCGAACGTCGATCGTTAGAAGTATGTCGGAGTAGTTCTCGAAAAGGAATCGACGTTTCGCGATAGGTATGAAAGGTCGACGACGCGCGCGGTGAATAAAACAAAAGCTTGAACGGTAAGGTGGCTCGGTGCATAATTAAAACAAACAAAGAATGCTCGGAAGCGCAGAATCGGTCAGTGGTGGGGCCCAGGCGTCCTTGCAGCTCGGGGCCTGAATCTCATACGCGGATGAAACTGTATCGCGTACGTGTGTGCATGGTTTCTGGTATAGTTGTTCATCAAACACATTTTTCAATCGACAGGAGAAAGGAACGCGTTATTTTGCCCGTGGAATTTAAAAGGAAAATCATTTATAAAATTATATTCTATTATCTCATACTTGGAGTCGTTCTAAAATTACAAACGCCTTTCGATCGATGCTCTAACGATCGTTACGTGCATAACTAGCAAAATGCACATGTTTTATCATCGATGACGCGTATCGTGCTCGACCCATACTCGAGAATCCGTGTAACTCGAATGCTTTTGCGATCACAATAAGCCTGCTTCGCGCGATATTTTCTCGCCGTTCTCGTTACGATCGACACACACGCAGGAGCGACTGTATTATGCAAATCCCGGATTTTTCTGCGTTTTGTTTGAAACCGTAAGATGAGAGTCACTAACGCAGGGAGACCTTGGCAGCGTGGGGAGTTATTGGGCTTTGAAATCCGGACGAACTAGCGTGGAAGCTTTGCGTGGAACTCGATGTAAGCCAATACTCCGTTACTTAAATTTCTCTGGATTAATTAAGTTTCTTGTCAGACCCAAAGTGTGGCCACGATTTCTTCGAATCTCGCCACCTTACCTGTCGGGGAACCTATTAATACGTTTTTTAATCCCAACGCTCGTCTGGAATTTACTGAACGTATTTTCGATCTACAATTTATAATACTTGATTGAAAAGAACGGAGATACCTAGGTGTATGATACGTGCAATTTGACTACAATAAAAATATTAATAGGTAGGGTCAGTTGCTCTAATATGGAATACGTTCCTAATTTGGAACACTGCAATATTAAAGCAATTATCGCAATATTGCTATTGGCTAAAATTTTTAAATTCGATACAAGCCTAGCCTAGATCCTCAGCGACGCTGTAGCTCGAAGTCTTAGACCGTATCGCGATCTAAATTCCACGATGAAAATATCAGCGTCGTGGAATCTCAGTATAACGCCACTTGTCTCGAGTCCCAACTCCGTTCACGCCCCGAAAATCACGACGTCGGACGATCGATCTTCATCATTCGATCTTTGAAATATCAAGGTACTGGAAAGTTTAGTCGGTGCCCAAGGCCAAACGGAAAAGCCAGCGGGGCATCCCTTCTGCCGACTGGATGACCGATGGACAGGCGAGGAGGGTTATTCCCGGATATTTATAACAGACCGCGAGCAACGGCACGATAAATCAAACCGGACCCCGGTCGGGGCCAGGGATGAACCGGACCCTCGTGGGGTCAGATCAGCTTTCGTTACGACGCAAAAGGAGAGAGGAGGGCCTCCAGGAAGAAAAAGAATCGACGAAGAAGAAGCTGGCCCAGGGAGAAGGACGCTCAGGGCCGTGATGAATGCCGGGCGAAAAGAGCCTGGGCTCATCTACATTCCTGAATACGAACGACCACGTTCGCTGATCTCGATAACCGACGCGTCTCGTGTCTGGCGTTCGCTCGAGTGTTTCGCTTTCGAGCCTCGGTATCGAGAATAAAACCTCTCTCGCGCGAGCAAGCGGAAGAACCTTCGCACTGATCAACCTTATAGTCCCGGAGATGAAAACTCTCCGGAGGCCTGCTCGTTATTCCGCGACAATACGCTGTGCAACCACGCTTCGAACGATGGATGACTCGAGCAACACCTGTCATTATCGTTAACTACCTTGTTATTATTCGTTACCGATCGTACTTCTCGAGCGATTCGACTAATTGAATAACACGCCGCGGACATTAATTTTTTTCTCCCGAGATTGCATCCGTTTTGGAGAATCGCTTTTTAAAAGAAAGAGTGGTTAATCTTGAAAGCTAATTCGAGCTATTTGCCGATCCCCGGTAGCGTGAAATATATTCGCGATTTCAAGATTACCAACTACTTCCGAAGAGGAACACGAGCCACTTTCTTCGAGTATCCGTCTTCAACTTATCTTCTTTCGCGATTAACTCCACGCATCGATAAATACCGATCGTCGTAAGAGTTTTTCGTTGTGGATGCGGCTACTCAAGAAGTTAGGCGAGGAATTTGCAATTTCATGCTCGTTGACAGCGTCGACTGGTCTACGAAAGAGTATCGTCGAACTGGTCTGTCGGAATCGAGCCGCGAAGGACGATCGCGTCGGAGTCGAGGCTCCTTGCGGATTTAGGAACGGAATGCATCAGGCGTGTAAGCATCGATAAAGCTTCGCTTAACCTCGGCCTGTCGGGACGCATTACTTCGAATGACTGGCAACCTGCCAGAACGCCAGAATGCGCGCAGTAAACGCGCGGGTAATGACGGGTTTCGAGACGCGGCACGAACGGCGCCTTCAATGATGCCAGCTCCACCCGATACAGAGTGCTTTTCGCGTTGGAGGGCCGAAATTAGTGGCCGCCACGAATTCGTCTAATGACCGGTATCGCGTCGATTACTCCGACTGTTCCGATCGAAACTCCGTTGTACCGCGCGATGCTTTAATCGAACATGCGCGAAACCATCAGCGTCTCCAGAACGATCGAAACATTCCCTCGCGATGGTTTCTTCGATCTGTCGATGCATAATACCTCCTTTTTGCCATTCGTGCAAAGCACGTCGATTTAGGATAATGGGTCTCCCAAAATGTGCGACGAAACTTCTGCTGAAGAATTTCGTGAATCGTTAAAAGGAGATTCAATCACTCGAGACACCATTTTTCTTTGCGGTCTATTGTTCTCGTTTGAGATTCATGACTCGTAGGATTTCATTAAATATTATCTACTCCTTGGAAGCTTTCAACGAAAAGAATTAGTTATACCAAGATTGTTTAAAAAATTTACACCCACTGATGATGATACTGTTTCAGTTTTGTTTATCTTTAAATGTTATTTATTTTATACGTGATCGAATGATTCGTTTTAAAAAATCTATCTCGAATTAACACCCCTTAACATACAATTTAATTTGAAATAATTTCTCGAACGTATACTATTTAATTTTGTTTAAATTTGTTCGAACAAGGAATGGCCACAGCCAGTCTCGTACTTCATAACACTCACTTAATAACTGTTTATCTTCTATTTAATCCCGTGAATAAATAAATAAACATCGATGCACGCCTATCTAACGAAATCACGTGGATATAAAAATCCAATTCTTCAAGGTGATCGATAATTAATTTTTCATGCGACTCGAAGAATATCCGTACCTACAAGTCGATGGGTTTGAAGAATCCTTGAGGGATGAATAAAAAGAAAAAAATGTAGGACGATACGGCGTCGCGGCGAGCGTATCAAGAATTTTACGAGGTGCAGAAGAACAAGCTGGATACGAGGGGCCCAGCGGAGTTTCGGCTCCTCCAGATACCTCGATTGTAAACGAGACTTCGGCACGGGTTTCCTCTTTCTTCATGGCCTGTTAGCTTCGTTCCATTCTGCCTCTCACTGGCCGCTTCTCGAGCCCCTCTCCTCTCTCCGCGCCATGGTTCTTTCGGTCCCATTTTACTCCCGGGGCCCGCGGCCTCGTTCCAAGCCCCATTGTCCGCACCGCGTTTTAAGATGCCGCCGCTGGCTTTAATGAGAATTTTAATTACCCAATCTCGGACCGCTCCTCGCGGACTCCCTCTTGTAAAACGCTCGGGACCGAGGTAGCCGATTACTCTTGCGCAAACAACATCGAAAACTCATGCCGCGTCACTACGCCAGGCCTCTCGCGACGATCGGAGGGTGTCGATTACGCGAACACGCGAGTAAATTGCGCCTGGTGATTGCTAGCCGTGCCCTTCGGCTTTGTGCGACGCTTCGAGCTCCGACGATCGATCGATTTCAAGGATGCAAAGAACAATGGTACAACGCCGATGGCGATTTCGAATCTTTATTATCGATAGGCGTATCATTGCGTTGAGTGAATCGTGATCCAATTTTAACGGGTATCGCGGGGACGTTTGGGGAATTTTAAAAACGACGCCTCGAATTTTCAAACGTTTTTGTATTTCAAGATATACAATAGAAATCAATTATCGTTGCGTATAAAATTAATTAATCGTCACGGCGACAGGAAAATACAAAGGTGTACGCGTCACAAAATCTTATCGTCGTCGAGATTGTCGTTGAAGCGTTGCAACCAGGACGAGTACAAGATGTCCTTCTCCGGCCTCCCCGTCCTGCCAGAAATAATCGAACACGTATGCTTAGGTTTCTGGTTGGGCCTCGTACGACTCGTGTTTTGTTCGTCGATCGTTTCGCATGATTCCCGGTTCGAGAATCCCACAGGTGTTATGACTTTGTCGGCCGAGGTACTTTGCATCATCATGAACGACCTCGTCACGGATCCCGAGGGTCCTATGGGAGTGCTCGCAGGACCACTGGACTCCGTATTGCCTCCACCTTGATTAGAACGTGGCTTATCCTCGAGGATCTTCGTCGTCGCCTTCTCTTCTTTGTTGGCGGTGATAAAAGTTGTCACCGTGCCCTTCGAGGACTCGTATTTGATGGTTCCTTTGAGCGGTGCAACTCCAGTACCCTTTGATCGCTTCTCCGATCCAACGGTGGATTCTTTTACGGGCCCATTATCGTTCCTCGTTACTTTAGCGCTTGGCTTTCGCGAGGAAGTGGTAATCGTTCCCATTAACGGTGGCGTATCGGCGTTCGTCACTTTTTTATCCTCGACGCGCGAAGAATGGACGTTCGTCGCTTCGAACGATGCCTTTTCCTTCTTCGATTCTCGTTTTCTGGAAAACTGTGACGGTGCAACGGTATTCTCGGGAACTTTGTTTACTTTGTCGGTCAGTGCCGATTTGGAAGCCTTCGTTGGATTAATTTTACTATTAGGGGATGGTTTGTTCGACGTTTCTTTCGATTCTGGGGTTGCTTGCGATTTATTAATCGTCTCTGTCGTTTTCGGTGATACTTCCTCTGGCTCGATAATCTTTATACCTTTCTTCGTCGAAGATATTTTCACCGACTCAAGAACTTTTGGCTGATTCGATATACTGTTGCTATCAATTGGCTCTTGTTTCTTCGTTGAAACTATTTTCGCCGGTTCGACAACTTTCGGCCGATTCGAGACGCTTTTAGGCTCCGTTAGCGCGTTCTTCTTCACCGATACTATCTTCTCTGGTTCAACGATCTTCGAACGATTCGATACACCCATCGATTCGGTTAACGTTCCCTCTTTCTTCGAAGAAGATATTTTTTCCGACCGAATTAACGTATCCTTCTGCTTCGACGGTACCGTGAATACAGGCTGCTCGTCGACGTTAATAGATGCCTTGGTTCGCGTATTTGGATCTCGTTTGAACTTTCTCGACGGTGTTCTCGATGGCACTGTAACTCCGTAATCTATCAACGTGCCATCCTTTCTCTTCTCGATCGGTTTCATGGTCTTCAGAATCTCGTCGATTCTCTGATCCGAGACTGGGCCGACATTTGGTCTTGGCAAATCCTTTTCGGTTGTTCTATCTGCCTTGTCCCGATCTTGCTCTCTTCCTTGCTGCAAACCGGATCCTCTTGCGGGTGGCGTTGACTTGGCTGAAACATCGGCAGATCTATTAGCACGTTTCTCGAAATTTCTCACTTTTAATACTGTGTTTGTATTCTGTACGTTTTCTTTCCCCGCTTGCGCAGAACTTCCATGAGGAACGATCGATTTCTCGACGTTCGCCTCTGTTTTCGTTCCCTGTTCGACGTTCGGTTTCTCGTTCGTCGAAGCTTCCTTCACCGTTTGGTCTACGTTGATTATGCTCGGTTTCACGGCCACGTATTTAACGATTTTCGGCGAACGAGCCGGCGAAACGACCAACGTCTCCTCTTGTTTCTCGATCACGGGAGCACGGTTCTTTATTTTTCTCCCGAGTCTGCTTGAAGCGCCTTTCAGCTTCGCGTATCTCGGCGATTTCACTCTACTCGTGGGTTTAATCGCCGCCAATTTCCGTGGACTTTTCACGCGAACGACGCGAACGTCGTCGAGCGCCGACTTCTTGTTTTCGTCGAGTATCTCATCTTCCTTTCCACGCGTCGAAGTCTCCGGCGATGCAGCGTTAGATTTCGTCTCGCTGGTACTCTTTAGCGGTTCTTCTACCGCGGACACGTTCCTTGGACTGTTGTCCTGTTTCTTAATCTTCTTGAAAGCATCCTCGGAAGACCACCACGGAATCATGTTCGAGGGAGCACGGTTTTCGATCGGTTTGTCCACTTTCGCATTCTCCGCGTTCATCGATGGCTGCTGAGCAGTCCCGTCTTCGGTCTTCTGGTTGCTTTCTTCGCTCGGTATCGAAGCGAAACCATGGGACACTGGAATAATGTCCACCTGTCTACTTCCAACGATTTCTTCGGGTTTCTCTGCAATCGTGACCTTCGATTCTTCGCTCTTCGGCGCCGTGACGACGTTTTGTGGTTTCTGGGGCTCTGGAGCCGGTGGTGGACGCTGCTGAACAGGGGTCGTTTCCGGTTTCAACCCCGTGTCTTTGGGATAGTGTTGACGCGGCTCGTTGAATTTCGCGGCTATGCTGAGGTTCAGCACCGGCGTTGGATTCGCCGTAACATTCTTCGTTTCCTCTTTCGACACACTCGCGGTGTTCTTGGACGGTATTCTGATCTCCACTTTGTCCATCGATCCGACGACGTCCAGCTTGTCCGCCCTCGCGACGATGCTCTTCAGCTCGGAGACTGGCTTCCCGTTGATGGAGAACTCGATCTGCTTCACCGGGACCGTATTCTCGCTGATGGATATCTGCATCGAGCCGAAATCGGTCCGCGGGTTCGGATTGGCTGCGTCCGCGCCGACCGCGCCGTTCCTCTTCGAGGAAATCACCACCGCGAGCTGGTCCTTGGCGCCCGTTTTCGCCGCCATCTCGTCCACGTTGATGGACACGAACGATTCGTTCTGCGAGGGAGTCATCCTGAGCTCTATTTGAGGCTCCTTCGACGGATTCGTGACAACTGTGGTCGTCGACTGGGCCGTGGTCCTCGACGCGTTCGATTTCACGGGGCCGCGTCTGATGTACTCCGATATTGGATTCGAGGGTTTCTTATCGGTCATCTGCACACCCTGAGCCATTGAGTCTTCCTCTGGCTTCCTCGAAGCGTCTTTCGACTCGGTGATTTCGTTCACCTTCATTTTTCCAGCTAATCTCCTTTCTTTGGTGCGCTTCTTGTGCGCGTTAACCACCCGGTCCAACCAATGGGCATGCTCGTTCACCGAGCGCAGCGCCCACCTCTCAGCCTCCGTCTCCTCCTTTTTCGCGGTGATTCGCTTCAGGTCTTTTATTATATCCTCCACTTTCGTCGCCCAACTAGCTTCTTTTTGTTCGCCCTCCGTAACTTTGTTTCTACCCGCGTCGAAACTGTTGGGAATACTCTTCGGGTCGCTGGCGAAAATCGTCGAGCCGATGGACTCGGTGTCCGAAACTGTCGTCGGTGCCACGTCGAGCTTCGTGGACGCGTTGCGTCTCGGTATTAGGTTACCGTTCCAGCCACGGTAATCAACAGCGAGGTTTATCGCGTTGCTGTACTTTTCTATTATCGTCGCGTACGACAATGTTCTTTCGAGCTCGTTACTCCCACCGACAGCTTGGATTATGTCCCCGCGATGATTCCCATAGTCGCGACGCGTCACGGAGAACTCGCTCTTGTGTGATGATTTCTGATTTGGCATACTTGGTTTCAACGTTTTGTTCTTGTCGTTCCATCTGAACGACGTCGTGGACGCGGTACTGAAAGGACTTCTATGGATCCTGTTGATCATAGTGGAGCTTGCACAGTCTTTGGAGACGCCTAAGCCATACTGAGTGCACATCGCCTCGTCGTAGCTAGCTATTATCTGCGCGTAGGATCGGGGCTCTTTCTCGATCGACGAACCAGCCGCGATCGTCCCAAAGTTCCTTCCATCTTTGGGCGATTGTATTCTCTTCTCGTTGGTTACTTTTGTGAATCGGCACGCGCTCGATTTGTGACGCTTCTGACCGCACTCCACCGGTAAGTTTTTCTCCAACGGCGGTTTCCTTAACGAAGACGATCCCGATTTAGGCCTGTATCGCTGGTGCGTGCAAATTGACCCGTTCTTCTGTTGCCTCGCGTACTGGACGCTCCTGAAGTCGTTGGGCTTCTTCGTTCGCGACGAGAACAGCCGCGAGGACTTCAACAGCAGTACGTCCGAGTGATGTCTCTTGCAAATATCTTGAAGATGACATTATATGCATTATAAAATACTGCACTAGATTTTAGAATAACACTGAATCGTAACCAGTCAGTAAACATATTAAAATTTACGAATATATTTTAGTTTTCGCTAAAATTACAATTTAAATACCAAATGGTAACTAATTTTATGCATAATAAAAATTCGAAAAACAGTTTAATAGTTTTATGAAAGGGATCGTTTGGATTCTTACTAGATGGAATAGGACGGGGAACATTGATCCCCAGTACATATTTCAGACGATTCATTGTCCGACATTCATGATACGAGCTCCTCGAACGATGAAATATTCCTTGGTCCCTCGAAGCTTGGATGAATTAGATGGTTCCGTAAATTAAGTTCTACTCGTTCAATTTTGATAACAAACCAAAGAAGAGAATTAAAGTTGTGGATCGGATTTTGCTATCGAGCGCGATGCGTCATGTTGAAACGTCAATCGGGTTATACGAAAAATCCATTAAACAAACGCATCCATACGTCGATTTAATTTCTCGAATCGCTTCATTTTGTGTCGTGCGTTAACAATTTCATGCGTTTTGAATTTTGGCTGACTTATCGAGACCAGTAGTATTTTAATGGAACTGCAGTTATTTTGGATTAGAATCGTCTTTAGTTGTTAAAGTGTTCCCGTTGCTGGTAGCCTCTTTGTGGCGTTGCACGCCGTAAGTAAGCCTCGAAAAATGGCGCTGGCGGTACTTTCAGCTCGAAGAAGCCCGCCCGGCGCGGGCAGATCGCAGGATAAGGATCTTCAGGATCGCTGGCGTGACTTTAACGCCGGCATCTTCGACGCGGCACAATGCAACGAATCTCGACGTTCGCTTTTATCTTCGCGATCTTTCCTCTCTTTTCGTTTTCGCGATCGGCCGGACGACGTCCCGGGTATACGCCGCGACACGAATTCGATTTAAAACGGTCGGAGTCGTTGGTCGATCTTAAATCGATTTAAAAGAAATCTTACGGTCAATTTTGCCACCAGAAAGCTTCGAAAATCGAAGAAAATTCATTAAAAACTGAATTTAGCAAGGTGAAACAGTCGAGGTACTCAAATTTCAATTTAAAATAATATTTTGTTAGATATTCCTCGAATTATTGTGAGCAATGCCCTTTCCTGAAAACCGTGTTATCGTTACGATATAATTACGTATCTTATTTTCTGAGATTTGTCAACGTACATAACGAACTGAAAGTTATCGCAATTATCTGATTCGTATATTGACGTAAAACTTTACACTTCGTGCAAATCGTACATGTCTCGTGATTTATTTACTTAATGCCAATAAAGGAACTCCGTATATACAACACTGATGATTTTCCTAAAGTTGGACAAAAATTTTATTTTGAATGGTAAAGAACCAATAAAACCAAAGTAATTTTTTAATGATGTTTTTACAATCCAGAAATTAAATTTTTATTTTCATTTAACGAGTGTCGTTTATCTTGTATTCTTTTTGTTCGAAATTTTACCTGGATGAGAATTTTGATGAATAATAAACGATTCGAAGGACTGTGCTTAGCACAAGAAGCACCCGGAAAGGTGAAATCATTGATTAGTCCCTCGGTATAACCTTACCTGTAGAACGGAGAGTACGTTGATCGATCTCCCACAAAGTCAGGATGGCATTCGCGGCGTCGCTGATGCTATCACGACGCTACCAGCAATTTGTTGCCGACCCTGGAGCCACAGGCTACCCGAGAAAATAATAATCTATCCAATTCGTTGAGGAATTCGATGGAATTCGTGATCGATCGAGCGATAAAAGGACAAAATATCTCTGAGAAACCAACCGGAATCTTTAACCGTTCGACGAAGCGTCTACTTTCTGATCCAAATATTTGTTTAATAATCGCGACGACGTTCGAAACTATTACCCAGCCGAAGTATGTACATACCCCGAAGGCTTTGAGATAACTCGAACGTGAAATTTCGGAACGAATCAAGTTTAATACGCGTCGAATTTTTAGATGTTTTCATTTCACACTGATAAGAATGGAACGATACGCGTCTATGCGAGACTTTAACGGACATTTGCTCGTCCGTGCTCCTCTTATCGCGTGTAAACGTCAAATTGCGTCACACGATACACGTATTTACAAGGGTTCGATAATATTTACTTACATCGTTTATAAAATTTAAAACGAAAACGATAAAGACGAGTTTGCGCGCAATTATTTTCACGGATTATTCGTTTCCAAACTTCAGTTTTCAATTTAAATACCATAAAATTGAAGTCGACGCTTCGCTTGTGATCCGAAGATCGATCGAAGAAAATTGCGTAGCACGTTTCACGAGGAAGTTCGCGAGACACGCATCATTCATCGACGAATACCAAGTAGACGTTTAATAACTGGCAACGACGAAATTGGCGCCTTCGAGATGTTGCAAAACGTACAACCTTGCCCGCGCGAACACATAGTAATTAGCGTGTCTTCATAAAAATTCACCCATAAGAGGGGAACACGGGGTCCGTCTGTCTCACGTGCGACGAAATAATAATAATAATAATTGCTATCATTATGCAGTTTTATCGCGTGCCGCTTTACGAGTTGCGCAATAATTTCGGGCCGTCGTTCCCCACAGGTGGTCAGGACGTTTGCTCATTTGACTAATTACCGAGCTCCGGCCTGATGTTTCGCGATCATTCTCCACGGATCATCTTGCGTCATTTATGTTCACTTTGCAGTATTTACGTACTCTACATCTGTGAGGTTTCTCCGCTGTTAGCATATTAATAAAGACGTTCGCCCTTTAGCATTTTAAGATCCGTTACAGATACGATTCGACTAAGACGTTTCATTTTAAACGTCACTGGACGTTAACCCGTTTAATTTACAAATTGCTCTCGCTTCGAAACGCAATTTTACTTTTAAAAAAGGTGTTACAAGTAAGCCTCGAGAAGAACTAAATATTACATACAAATATTAAATATACAGCGTAATTTCAGTAATTAGTAATTCGTACGCAATGGTCAAATTTTATATTTCTTATAAAGTGTATCAAAGAAATTAAATGTACGTGAAGAATATAATGCAATGGAAACAAGTTGTTAATTTTTCTCTTATAGAAAATCAGGGTAAATTTTCAAAAATTCAGTCAAGTACATTTTTTAAAAGTATTATTAGAAATTACGAATGGGTCATTTTGATTACTTTGGTAGTTCCAGTAGTATCCTTGTATAATCGTAAACAGTGAAGGGAATAATTTCGTTGCTTAGATCGTTCGTAAGAATTGTTACTTGGGAGCGTGAATTATCCGCGTTCGAGACAATCGGAATGGTAAAATAAGTTTGTCGTTTGGCGTACGAATAAAGTTTCGCGTATCAGGTAACTTACAGCGCGGAGGGAACACGATTTTCTGGCGCGATGAGCGTGCCCGTCGGTCTCGCGGACGTCAGTTCTCGGAAATTCGAAAGTCTTCCAGCGGAATTGACCGGTTCCCGAGGAGATTCGCGGTGGCAGATACGCGCAACACGAAGGGCCACGGCGTCGTTCCGCCATGAGCGCTCGAAGTCACGATCTGGAGCTGCACGAAGTGCAGAGGTCGACCGGTGGGGGAGAACTTAACTTCGTGGCTTGAAATTCCATCGTGGCGTACGGGTAGAACGTCCCCGGGGTCCCGCGAGCAAACGAAGCGATCGTGAACGCCGATCCAACGATTTTTAAGCTCCCCTTCTCCCCTTCGTGTCCTTTCTTCGCGCACCTCTTTTCCATCGCTCCCTCCGCTGGTAGCCCCGACGTAGAAAGCCGTCACGAAGTCACGAACGTTATTAGCAAACCGCGGTCCCGATCCGCGAGAACCGGACCTTTCCGCAAATAAGAACCAATGGGTGGTTAACCAATGCCAATTCGTGTTTTCCTCCCACCGCGTTCCGTTTCCCGCTAATTATGCTACACGATTCGCGGTAACGCGTGTAATTCGTTCTTTAATGCACCAGTAGATATTTACTTTTTCAAACGTAAGCACATTACGCCTATATTTTTCACAGTTTAATTACTCGAAAGACCGGTAGCCAGAATTTAGTACAGTAATGATTCTTAAAATGAACGTGATTCATAGGTTGAACATGTCTTGCCCCTCGCAACGTGCTAACAGAGATGTTGTACCAAGTTTTGATCTGTCGCGTTAGAACGCTGTCGAAGAATTTAGTTTATTCGTTAAAAATCTTAAATAGTGAAATTGATTTCAATTCAATCATAATCGAAAGTAACCTCGTAAGGGAATTTCGCCACCCAAGGCGTAGATAGCGCGTAAATGCTAGCGTGAATCGCGTAACGCGCAATTGATCCGCATTGCAATGGATTTGCATCGAAAAGCAAGGTGGCCCGCGGTACGAGAGAGCGAAAAGAGAGAAAGGGAGAAGGAGAGGGTCGAGGGTCCGGTCGGGGTTCGCCTTTACGGGGCCCGATCATGCAATCCCTCGCTACGAGGGCCATAGAAAATAAAATGTTGTGCCATATACGGGCCAGTGGGAAAGTGAGTCGGCGCTGGGACCGCGCGGCGGTCCGCTCTCAGTTGGTTAAGCAGAGGCCGTTTTTGCCAGGCAGCAGGCCGACGCCGGCAACTGTGCCGTGTTCTAAATCAAACCTGGTTCGCGGAGCAGATACCACAAAAGACGTAGGAGAAAGAGGGAAAGGACGACGGGGCCCGAGCGAGCCACGGCGAAGCGGACGGTACCCTGGAAGGTATCTTGGACCGGGTCCACGAAGAGATACCTTAATGCATCCTCGTTGGTCCTGCGAGGCATTGGAATCACGCTCACGTTCGTCTTTACCGTTATCCCGGGCTTATTCTTCTTCTTCTGCGCCGTTGGTCCGGGTCTCCTTCTTCTTCTTTCCCTTTTTCACCGGCCGCTCTTTATTCTTCTTCATCATCTTCGTCGCCGTCTGTTATTCGCGTCTCCTTAATTTTTTCCGAGCGTTCTTCTGGCCCGCGCCACCCTTCTTCTTCGGTCAATTATCGCTGGATCCGGGCTTGATTGACGATCGATTCGGTTCCCTTCGAGCGGCGCAATCCATTTCGTCGTACACCTGGGTGGGGTCCCCGGTGTCGCGTTTCGACGAGGCGCTCGCCTCTGTCGGGGCCCCGCTCAAGGCCCCCACGAAAGCGAAACACCGCGTTATCGTTCCGCCCGTAATCTGGCTTTTCGATAACGCGACTACGCCTCGAGAGAACGCTGACGAAAGGGCTGACGCGAGTACGGGTACCGTTAGCTTCGTCACGTACGCCTCGCGATGAAATCCAAACGCGGCAGAAGTCGCGGCCGTATTTCATCCGCAAGTTTTCTCCACCTTTTCTCTTTGTTTTCTCCGTCGCGGACCAGCCCGCCGCGGCGACGCGTGTCCCGTACGATCTCACCTCGCGATAAATCAAGCTCGCGATACGCTCGCGAAGAAATATTACGTACGGGTAAACAACGTTAATTTATGTTAATCGCCGACCCGTACTTTACGCTCGTTTATTGCCACGCTCGCGCGCGGGAATTCCTGTTTGCCCCGACGATCCGACTCGCCGATACGACCGAGATTCTCGGATCTTGATCCATCCGTCTGGTCCTGGAAACGCTGAAACTGATATCCTTGATTTTTTACTATGATAAACCGCCGTTGCCCGCCTAATCCGGAATACCAAAGAAGCTCGAGTTTCATTGTTCTTAACGGCTCGACTATGACGGCGTTGAATCGGAGACGTTCCATCAGCGTCGTAGAAAACGATTCAAAAAATTAGGATTTATTCGCATTCTTTCTCGGCATATGCTCCTTCGATGTAATCCTTATCCCATTTTTCTGTGAAAGGAAACTTCGGTAATTATTTATTTTAGAGGACCTCGACTCCGATTTTGATGATTGCGAAATATGTTATAGCAAATTAGATTCTGAACAACTTTGTTTGGAGTCCCACTTATCTGCTGTTTCTTATCTTATAAGAACTTATTTACTATTTGCATTTGTCTGTACTTCTTTTAAAATTTTTCTTTCTTTACGCTTAGTTAGCAACTTTCTGTTGAGGTTTGAGGTTTCGTACTTTATTTTCGATTCTACTTTCTGTGTCGTAATACTTTATAATATATCATATAGTGGGCCGGCTTCTATTCACAATTTCACTTATTTCATGTAAACTTTTTCCATTTTTATGATGATTAGTAATCAATTTTCTATCTAAACAAAAGTATAAAGATAGCCTTTATTTTGTTTCTGTTTAATATCCGGGGAATTCCCAATATAGAAAAATGATCCTAGGATACGTATTATACTGGAAAATATGACTGTACGAATACGAGTGGGAATAACTGTAATAGCCAACTTCTTTTGCAGCTCGTAAAATCGAAATTGCATCCTAAACGCAAACTTTCCGCTCAAACAACAACGCGTACATGCTCCCAAAGCGAGTTGTTAAGTCCGTTTTGTTCGGGTTGCGTCTGCACTCATCGAACGACCCTCGTGCAAACGAGTTTTCGTTTCGAGTCACGAGTACGGTTCGAGAACCAGCTTTATCCGTCCGCTGACGCTTTCAACGCCCGAAACAGTGGACGTCGAAGCGGTTGAAATCCTGGACACCGCGGTCCTGTTCGCGCTTCCTGGTCCGAAAGGATCCGCCGTTCCAGTTGCACGGCGCGCGGTTGTTGTCCAGGGGCAGCCACCGGGGCCCCATTGTCGCGGGGACGTTACACGGTGCCCGGGGGAGAGAAAGCGAGTGTCGGAGCGCGTTCACCCGCATACAAATTGATCCTTTTTGCCGTTGCGTTCGCGTCCTGAGCGGCACCTAGCGTGTCCGGCGGCTGGCCACCGAAAAACCGGCCCGCAGGACACGGGTACAAGGGGTTCGTCGCGTTTTGTGGAAACAATCAGCAGGTTGTCGCGAAACAAGGATATGAATGCATAAGCAGCGCAGTTAACACGGTTGCTCGCCGTGTTCCCCGGCCCTTTTTTTGCCACGGTTTCTCCCTCAAAAGACGCCGCTTTTATGCCCACGGCCGGGGCCCCGGGCCTCTCCGTCGCGGGGAGGACGGAGGACGGGGGACAAGGACGAGCCAGGAGGATGGAAGAGGAGGCCCGCTCGAGCGGAACATAGGTGGACGACTCGCGTCGATAAATACAACCGACGACGTCGCCCGTATACCCGGGGCCCACGGGCCCCCGTTCAATTTTTTTGTTTCTCTTCTTTACCCGTCGTCATTTTGCGAACTCCGCTCCGGCATCCGCGGCACTCCGCGGCCACGGGGAGGACTTCTACGTGGATTCTACTCGTCCGTGGCCCCGACGGAGAGGATTCCAGGCTTTTTACTTCGCGAAGTACGCGGCTTTCTTCGTCTCGCGACGCTGGCCTTGCATTTCCGTCGCCTACGCCTCCCTTCGGACCTTATCGTCGTTTGTTATCGACGCTGACGCGGACGACAGCTTGCAATCCATTTGTCAACAACGGTACCGTGATCGGGCCTGTTTCGAAGGAATCGATGTCGAAAGATTGGGGTCAGAAGATGGCCACGAAAGACGCACTTCAACACGTTCTCAACATTTGTTCAAATTGTAACGTCAAACATAGAAATATTCGATAATTCAAGGGTGAATTTGTTATTTTACAGTATTTCAAATTAGTTATTAGGGTTCTTTCAGTGTAAACAGTGAGTTGCATGTTAAAAGTGCTGGTCACCGGTGACCATCGTGGCGACCGTATTAAGGAAATTACTTTAATTTATAATTTATCTATTCGTTTATACAGACTGTCAAAAGACTGTTAATAGAAAGTTAAAAGTGTCAAGCAATTGACATCCCCGAAATTCATGATTTTCTCCCACGCTTTGTACAACTCTTCCTCGTTACTTTAAATAATTTCCTCTGTTCGTTTTGTGTGTTCTACGTTTAATTTCTTGCGATTGCGTAATAACATGGAGGCTAAGTTTAAACACCACCTATGGCAGTATCCCGCCATTACGCAAATTATTCTTTACACGAAAACGAACGTACACTTTACTTAAGTACATAATGAGGATGTTTAATAATACATCACCGATGTTGCAATACCAACCACACGTAATATCTAGCAATGACGGAGGAACGTAGAGAATATATGGATTTAGAGAAAGAAATGAAATCATGATGGAGAACAGAATCAGAACGAACGTAATCAGCACGCCTGTAATAGTCTTCGCAACAGGAGTCTTACCATTAAAGTTATGAAATCGACTGGCTCTAATCTAATAACTATACGTTCTCAAAATTGCAAATTCTGTTCGGAATATTTTATAAATTAATAGAAGCACACTGTGAGATTGGAGTTTTGAAATTTGGGGGAAAGCAAAGTCGCGATAAGATTTGATTTGTTCTGAGAAAGTTGCCTCGACAGGAATGCAGACTTTCCAAACGCTTCGGTAAAATATAAGGTTTATATGGCGGTATAGTGTCGCACTGTCTGAACGGTTTATCTTCCTCGCGATATCTTTATTTTGGCAAGTCAGAGTACCACGCCTCTTAATCTCGCCTCGTTGATAGTAATAAAACAGTCGTACGAACGATACCAGTTGGCAAACAGCCAACGCCGTGATCTCCCATGGATCTGATGGCAGTCTGCGATCCATCAGTGTTCATTGTTTATCGACCAACGCTATGGAGTATAAGATACTACATACCATGAGCAGAGATACAGAGAATACTAATAAATAAAACAATTTGACGTACCTCGATATTCTTGAATAATCGTTCAAAGTATAATCTAAACATGACCTCTTCAAACGTTTACGTACAAGCTTAAAATTCCATTTTAAATATATTTAAAAAATCTTGAGACCTTCTAAAATAAATACCCACGATTGTTTTCGCGGACAAAAATTCTTCGACTGTAAGAAGTCGGTAATTAATGTTGCATCCTCGGATCGATGGCAACTAATGGGTTAATATATCACTTCGGTACCTGAAGATATTTAAGGGAAGATACTTTTTCCGATCCTTTTCGTCGCGTCGTACACGTTGCCTTCTCCTTAATCTCGTTTCGCCCGAATTTATCAGGGAGAATCGACGACTACCAAAATTCGGAGCGCGCGTATCGATTCCTTTACACTTCCAAGTAATTACAAGAGAAAGGCTCGAGATATCGCGATACACGACCACGTGTATTTCCATTCGATCGCGGTACAAGCGCGAATCGAGCTACGGAGACAAGTTAACGAGATCACGGCAGACACACCCCGCCGATTAGTCACCGCAGAAAGGACCGACGTGTCAATTCGGTCGATGTAACAATGATAAATGCACTTCGTTCGAGACGCGGAGGAAAGAAAGAAATTTTATCGATTCGATTCTTTCGATGTCACCGTACGATAATGCCGCGAGCGAGCTGACTGCAACAGCGCCTGCCTTTTATCTGCACTGGAGACAAGTAACGAACGCGTGATTAGAAACGAGCGAAGGCTTTGTAACCCCTTTCGTGTAAGCGATACCCAACATACATTACTCGTCGATAGAAAACTGCATAGCGTTAGTTTTAGCGTCGCCAATCGTGCCCCAGTTACATCCAGTTCTTCCCTTTGTAACGAAGCCAGTGGGCTAGTCCCGGTTTCTAAACCGCAATAATTAAAACTAGAAATTTTATCACGCGAATTAACGTACGTAGCGTTTGGTATTTAAAAGTAATTTTTATTTTTATAGTTTGAAATATAATTAATTAAGAAAATGAAGGAGGTAGAATTTGTAAGAAATTGCAATCCGATGAATAATTCAGTCTCGAAATATTGAAATTGCGAAAGTTTCGAGGAACGTTTTAAAATAGGATAACTAAATGCTGGATTAGATTTCTGTTAAAAATGGGAAATCACAAATGCGTATCGTGTCTAACGAACTGCTAACGAGCGAGCCAGAAGGTCTCGGAATAGGAATAAAAGCAATAGAAATTTCCAATTAAGACTCGGAGTAACCCCAATTAATAGAGGAGTCTTAGACTGCTCGTATAGGAGGGTTGGCTTCTTAAAAGGAGACAAAGAGAACCGATACTATAATAGGAATTAAACTTCGGTAGGCGATCGATCAAAATTCGCGCGAACTCATTAACGGCGCGGACAAACCGTGCAATTAACAGCTAATAACGCGGCTCTATTAACAGGTTAATCGCGTCCAGCTGAACGGTGTACACCCAGAAAACCGGTTCCGTTCCTCGTAATTCGTTCGCGCGATTTTTGCCAAAACCGTCTCGCACGAGCACGTATCGACACACTTGGCGAATCGAACTGCACCTCCTTGAACGTAACAGAAAGGACATTCTTAAGGGATCACGATGTAAAAACAGAACCACGCGACCGGGTTAACGGACCCGACCTGTACGCGAAGTCTTAATCCACTCGTTGCCCCGTTATTACGGCGTTGTGTCGAAATTGTTGCATACGTTCGCTTCGATGAAAAGGAGACAGATCGACTAGCGAAAGTCCTCGTTCGCCTCGTTAAATTTCTGAAAGACGTAATCCACTTTCGCAAGGATACACTTTCATAATGTCGATTGTGCTTTAAAGTGCCGCTAGACGTGGATATGTATCTTTGAATTTGCGGCAGATCTAATTATTGATGGATGAAAGTACATCACAGGGTTCAATGGCAGATCGAAACCGTGTAATATTCTGCAAGACTAAAATTTTGATTTTAAATCATTTACAATAAAATTCACAAATCTTACCCTGAGAATTAATATTTTTAGTCTGATAGTGGTAAATCCTGTCACAAATATATGGCAGTCAAATGTTAATGTGCAGAAACGTCGCCTACCGAATAGTTATTCTTCGAGTGAAAATAGATTTTCTGAGTAGGTGATTTAATTCTCCTCGGACGCTGGGATCGAATATTGTAACATCCTTTTCAAGATTGGAAACCCTGAAATACGAGTGTTTAAGCTCCATTCTCGATCTGTTTATGAAATCAAAGGAGTCAACAAATGGAGTTGGTCCACTCCAGAAGTGAGAAACACAGATTCTTGTTTCTGCCCTATTTAAGGAAGTAGACAATTAATAAAATATGCTAAAAATATAGCACACCGAAAGGTTCTTGCTCGTACATTTGATACGGCGTATCTAGATCTCAGGCAGCTACTTGCCACCTGATCCTGTACCGTAATTTCTTCGTCCTGATGAATATTAAATATTCCGGTTCATTTAACGTCGTGTTCAAAGTGCTCTTCTCGGGGGCATCCTACACGTCTTTCTCACCGGCAGACAGCATGGTACCTCGACTATCGCGGCCGCGACGGGGGAGGAACGCGGAGAGACAGGGTGAGAGAGGCCCCTCGTGCGAGAAACAAAGACCAGAGGAAATAAGCGGAGACGAAGCGCGAGGAATGCTCGACAATCACGATCGACACGATCGCAGTGGTCTGGTCATTGAGGTGCCCGGAACGCCGGCACGATACGATTGTAATTAATAGACCGAGGCCTGTAAGGGATGACCCCGACGAGGCGGACGTAATCAGGCTGCTACTTGGAAGGGAGGCCTCGACGAAACCCTAGTCGACGTCATTTGTTTAAGTTGATCGTTGACCGTCGCGGCCGAATAAGGCAACCCGTGTTCGCCACTCCGCGGGGAGTGCGAAAGAACAAAGAAGGAGCCGTGAGGCGGCCGTAGAGAAGCCTCCGGGATGAGGACGTGGCGCAGGGAAGAGAAGACGGAGGAAGAGAGAAGACCAAGGGGACTGGGAAGAGCCAGACACCTGCTGTTCGCTGGCATTGTCTTCCTCTCTTTTCTCTCCTTTGGTTTGGCTCGTCCTTTATCTTTCGTGCTTCGTCCCTTCTTCTTCTCGTTCTTCGTCTTCTTCTTTGGATCCGAACAATCCGCGAGACCCCTCGGCGGGAATGTAGGTGAGCCCTTGGCCGAGGCGACGACAAAACAATTGCCAGCGTAAAAGGCGAATAGACGTTTTTTCGCGATCGGCCGCTCTATTTCCAAATCGAGGAGCACCGACCGTGTATGGGAATCGATCCTCGCCGCGCAAAGCCCTGGGAAAACAGCCCTCCGTCCGTGCGACCGTCGAGTGTCGCTCATTCTGATCGCGAAATCGTCGAAAAACACCAGCAGAAATTGTTATGTGTAAATAACTTCTCCCATCTTTGTTGACTGTACCTTCGTGATAAGTTCCCACGTTAGTATTCACGGCTTCTGGATCTGACATCAAAGTTCTGTAATTTCAGGAAGTCAGAACGACACGAATACTAAAACTCAAAGCAAGTTCCCACGTTGAAACTATTGTTTCGTTTATTCGATTAACACAATTATTCACAAATTTAGAAAACTACTTCTGAAATTCGCTATAAGGGGTTGAAATCAACCCTCGGAAATTCGACTGTTTCTTTACTTCGCTTTCGAGCTTGTCAGATCTCAGATAAATTTACGATTTATCCACAAAATCGTAGTATTTCTACGTGAAAAGTATTCGATACAAATGCAATTATTTTATAATATATTCCGAATATTCGACGTATTTCGTGCAACGTGTATCGTTGTTACGTTTTTAACGACGTATCGTTTGGTTTTCAGATGCGAAACATTCTCGTGAGACGAACCATGCAAGGGACACGGTGAAGCGACAGCGATGGCAGCAGCGGAAACGCGACTTCGAGGTTCTCCGGGTCTTCTCCTTGCTCGTGACAGTCGAAGGGGGCACGAAGAAGTGGGAATCATTCTCGAGATCACCTGGGCAAGGTCCATGGGTTCGTAGAGGGCATGAGAGCTCATCATGTTCGAACACCGACACGGGCCACGAACGCTGTCGACCTGCAACCTCTTCGGCGTGATACTTCTTCTACTGATCGTCGCCGGCAGCTACGATGTGTCAGCGGATTTTAGCTCCGAGTTTGTCAAAGGGAAAAGTGAGTTCTCTCGCGAGCAGCGAGAATCTTTCGATCGTTCTCCGATGGTGACACACGAGAAAACGAACGATTCTCATTATTTATCCGTAGATTAATATCTTTTACTTCGAAATTGTAACAAAGTTATCAGTTTTGGAACGTGCTGTATATAAAGTGTTTCTGAAAGGAGTTAACAGTACTCGAGAAATCCTCGCGGTATTTCCCGCATAACGTTCTGGTATCTCGATACGAGACAGTTTCATACCTTTCAGAAGTACTCGATATTTCTCCTCGGACGTTTTGATTACCGCACCGATCGAATATTAGCCTGGGAGTTCGTCGTTTGATCGATAAGAAGCGACGGAGATGCGTCTACCGGTACTGATATCCTTCGAACGGAATCTTAGATCTCGTCCGACTACGGTGGACCGCGCGTAGATCATCGACGCCTGTCTAGAAAAGTAGAAAGTAAAGCGTTGCGCCGTGTTTACGGCCGCGTGGGTGGCTGTTCGCCTAGCCGAAGGGTTCGTTATTCTCGAAGTACCTGGAAAGTACCGTTCTTCCCACACGATGAGGAGGAAACTCTTTAAATCTTTCGCTCCGTTCCATCGTACCTTCGTTAGGAAACGTTTTACGCCATCGTGCCATTGCTTTTTGGAACGTGCGCGTAACAACAGGATCCCGTACGATCGCGGTGGTTCGTGCTTGACCCACATGAAACTTTTACCGACTATCGAGACCTTTCCCCGTTTACTTTTACTGGGCTCTCTCGATGGCTGTTGGGCGGTAACTCGGTTTTCTGGACCACACGCGGGATTCCCCGCGTGATATACGACTCCGCTTCGACACTGTACGTGTTTCAAACTTTATGGCGTTTCATCGCGCTCGATTTGTACGGTAAAAACAACTTGCGTTCGGGCTATTGTGTAACCGGAAAGAAAAAATGGTTTATGGGAGTAACCGAACCATTGGGTTGGAACGTTTACCGCGTTTCTCATTAATAAAAGAATATTGAAAAACTTTTATTGTTCTATACGTATAATAGTGGAATTACGAAGAGGAATAATTGTCTATATTTTCGTAAAGCTAACCAACTCTATCGCAATAAAAATTCATTAAGAGATATACACGCGAGTTTGAACAATTGGACGCCAGTCGACGGTCGAGAAACGTTCTACGGTACGTCTTAATTAGTTAAGAGTGTATTGACGTAACGCAAGGAATAAACAGCGATTTCCATCGAACGTATCGAATGCTCGAGTTAGAAAGTCTCGGGGCTCATCTTGGAGCTTAAGGACACACCTCGTCACACAGATAACCACCCAGGATCCTTCGAAGCGCCGCAATTCAAAGAGATATCACCTAAAGTGGTCTCCATAAAGGTTTCCATTAACATGATAAGAGGAGGTTGATACCTCCGTGGCCATTAAGCGACGGTAACTTACGCCGTGTCGCGCTGCAGTCTCGATTTCCTTCGATCTTTTTTTCGTTCGGTCGACCGAGCGAGAAGATACGCCCGACGTTATTGCCAAACGATACTCAACGAAGGCAGAGGATTTTTCTTACGAGGATTAAACTTCGTGGTCAGTTAATCGTTGCACTTTATCGTTCCGAGCTTTTAACGCGTATCGCGTTTCGGAATGAAGCGTCAATTAACACCGCAGATACAGCATCTGTCTTCGGTGAAAACGGGGAAATATGGTTTGGACGCGTATCGAAACGATGGGTACGCTAACGCAACAAATTACCGGGAAGAAACGTCTTCATCGCTGGCGTTTCACTGTTTGGTAGATTCCGAATTAGAAACGTTGCAAATTAACCGAAACACACATTTTGAGCTTTTTTAATATTAGCCTTTCTGTTCAACTGAACGGAATTTCTATGGGAAACATATCTGATAGAAATATTCACTATAATATCGAAACATTTTCTTCATTTATGTTTAGAAACTCTTTATTATAATAAAAATTGACCAGAATGTCAGTTTGTTTACACATATAGCTGCATACTTTCTTACAGAGAATGATAAGTTGAATCGATTAAAAAATACATGATTCCATTTGAAAAAAACTTGGCCATCAAATGTCAACAACGACCGTCTTTAAACCATTTATGTTCTATCCGAAGTCCAAACTTAGACGACTCAACCTATCATCTACCAAAGGATATTTATGCGGTTTTAATAGGTAATAATATTCATTTTTCCCTCAACATTCCCAACATCACCAACGTGACCTTGAATGACCCCGTGCCATAGATCGTCAAACTTGTCTTTCCACTTCGAGTCATCGAACACTTTCACCAACGTATTCACGCAGCATGAAAATAAGAAACGAGCCTTAGACTAATATCATGGATAGAAGGTTTTAGCGGACTTCTTTCTATCCTGTTTTCAGTCTCTGCAATTTTGGAGTTAACGAAGACATCGTTTCTACGTCTGATAAAAACCAGTCACGGTCGTCGGAAGTGGCCTTTTTGTCCAGCGATCGATTCCGCGGCGCTTTCAGTTACGTTCGCTTTTACATTAAACGAAATTCGTGCTTCGGTTTTTACGGAGGCGGTGTGCGTCTTTGATCTTGTCGCATTAATTCTATCGAACTGGCCTCAACTTTCCCCTTAAGTAGGTGCTTGGTACGTCGTCGATCTTCCGGATTACCCGTCGAGCCTCGCGTATCGTCTCCAGACGAAAAACACATGTCCGCTAACAGCGACGCTACCTCTCGATGTTTATTATCGCGCGGATAATCGTTCGGGCTATCAAAAGCTAACCGCGACTTAACGTTAATCTCCGTATTCGAATTTACATCTTTTATACCTTCGATTTTATAGCTCCTTCTACCAAGCGGATCTTTACGTAAATTAGCTATTAAAATTTTGTAACGCGCGATAAATTGTCCGGATTCGAGCGACAGTCTCGGAGGGAAATTGGGAACTCGCGATCAGATCGCGGAAGAAACAGTCATTTAAATACACTAAAAATCGATACTTAAATGAATAAATATAAGAATGAATTGTATTAATAACGAAAGAACATTCTTAATCAACGATTATCGATGGAAATCTCGAGCGCCAATCGTAAAACGATTGATTAACACCATACGTTTCGACCGCACGAAAATCTCGTTTTATCTCGTATCATTCTCGTGCCAGGACGAAGTAAAACTTCGCTCTTTATTGAAGCAACAGTCCATAATTTCAAGTTGCACTATAATAAACTGCAGCCTTTCTCTCGCGCCCGACCCCACCGCGCGAGTCACGCTAATTTCACTCCTGACCCGTGGCATTTCGCTCGATCTCGCAACTTAGCTACGAAAGTCCCCTTTATCCTACACCTAAACCAGTTCTTCGTTTATCGGTTATCAGTTGCAATCGCGATTTCTTCTTGGGTGGCTCCCGTTTGGGCCCCGCGTTCCCGTGTTTTCGGCCGTATCTTTCGGCCACGTCGGAAGAATAGCGAGGAACACGGGAACGAAAAATAAGAGAATATGAAAGAGGCATAAACGCGACGCAAAAGATAACTTCGTGTGCAATGTCACTACCTTGGACAACTCTATCGACGTGTATGTGCAGGATCAAGGAGGGACATCTGGGAGGCATGCCTTAATTGACCGCTCGGAATATTGACGAGATCCCAGAGACGGATTGAGACGTTGAATTTCCGAGGGACGTTCGCTTTTTTTGCCCGCCATGAAATATGACCGTTCAATATGCTAGGCAGATATTTATGTACTCGTGGGATTGCGCCCGATGTAGGGATCCGAAGAGATCGGGACAGGTTCGGACAGTAGAAAGCGTCCTTTTTATTTTTTCCCATTGCTTTTTAAGCGTCCCCGGACAGGATCCCCGGAGGACGGTCCGCTGTTTGTCTTCCCGGTTATCGGCGAATGCTCGTTACGAAGTTTCGAAAACGTGCGCGCGATTCCCGAGACGCGCACGTCGAAATCTGTCAAATTAATTTTGCACGAGCTCCGAGCCTCCTGGACGTTCGCATCGATACCAGAAAGATTCCGTGCGGTATTGTCAACTTGCATTTCACGGTACCACGAACGATTCTTAATCGATAACATTTCAATACAGAATTTCTTGACTCGTTGGAATCAGGAGCAATATTAAATTGATTTGTTCAATAAATCGTCTTACTTCATTTGCTCTTAGTCCAAGTCGTATCTCGATAAAAAAACAATGTAATAAAGAATAGATTACGATACCGTACGTTCCAGGAAACCGTAGAAATTTTATTTGAAACGATTCTTCATACAGCAAATAATTCATGAATTATTTAAAGCGATTCTATTATGAGTTTCACCCTGCAGGTGTCTCTGTTTTTTTATTCTTAACGCATCTGCAAATTTGTCGCTCGATACGTCGTCCCCTACGTAATATGCAGCAACGATTCTTAAGACGAACATCCCCCCTAATTGAAAGGGACAGAAATGTTCATCTCACGTATCACTCGTTTCAAGAATCGTTACTGTAAATCTTAATAAATTCAACCTGTAGATGATTCAGACAGGAAAAATTTTGACATCTACCCCTTTAAATTATATCCAAAAAAGGTCTGGAACGCTAAGGACGGTCGTAACTAGGAGCCTGCCAAGAAATATCGACGAACGAAAAGCCTCGTCTCGCTTTTATCTTCCGTCGAAGTTTTGTGTCGCTGATGAGCAACCGGTCGAGTCGGTTCGCCATAACTGCTACACCGTGGCTGACCGTTCGACGGAAATAACAAACGCTGGCGGTAATCGCCGTTAAACTTCAACCACCGGCCAGCATTTCAGTCGGCTATCGCATAAATGCCATTCAAAGTTTAATCGCATCGATTACAGGACCGAGGTATTTCCGACCACGGTAATAAACGTCCAGCTCCGAGGCGTTGTTTCTCTATTATTTAGCTAATATCGCCGTCGTTGCTCGCCGTCCTCGTCGACCGTTAACCGCGCGGCGATACATCGTGTTGACAGAATTAGTTAATTGAATCCCCCAGGTTGGAACGGGCACGCGTGCCCGTTGCGCGAATGGTTTGTAAAGTCGATTCAATTAAACCTGAATTCCACGAAGCAATTGCTCGCCACGTACAACGGATGAGGCGAGTCTTTATTAATTATTTTCACCCGATACTCTTTCTCAATTTGCCCTGGGGGGGTAAACGGCATACTTGGTCGATATCCCTGATTCCGACGGTAACAGGTGCTTCCACAGGTGCGTACTAATAATGGATGAAATCGTCTCGTTCATTCCTTTTACCTTCCTGATCGATGAAGAAATTGACTCATGTGGGGGGTATTGTACCCGCTTTAACGGCGGAAATTGCTGTTACCGATTACGCAAGCAACTTTTTGCGCGGCCTCGAAAATTATCAGGCTAAATCCTTCGGAGAAGCAAGCGTTCCTTACATGCTCGATAAACCGTCGATTAATAAAGCTTCTTGGAACTGTTTGATCGGGGATTGAAAACTGTTATGCTATAAATTTCAGACTATATCTGCTTTAGTTATGGTACTGTAATGCATAGAGTTAATAATATTCTGTAAATATATTATTTCTCCTCTCTAATGTTTTACTTGTTCTTCAAGAAAATATCTATCTTTTAAATCGTTACTCCTATTCGAAAGTAAATATACAAGAAACCACAAAAGGAATACAAAGTGAAAAAGTTATAAGCAACGTATGGAAGTTACGATCGAATGTTTAAATAACGGTAGAGGAAGAGTCTTTTTTATGAAGAAGATCAGGACAGAGTTCATTTCGTGCAGAATATCAGGACAGTTAATCGTCTGATTGATTAGTCCGTGCACAAAGAGCATGTCAGTCCTAGTACGACATCGCTCGAGAGGCAATAACCCGAGTTGCGACTGTGTACGATCATAATAATGGTAATAAACAGACGTAAATGTATTGGTGTGCTTGAAAACAAACCGAAGAAATCTGTGCAGCGCTCTCTCAATTATAGCCTTTTGTATCTTGTAATACGAGGATCGGATAATAAAGCCATAATCCAATTGAGAACTCATTGAGTTCAGAAAATATTTTGTTTTAAACATCAATTATTTTCTACTAATGGTCATGGAAAGATAATATAAAGTACTAGAGAACTTCATTTATATAAATAACACTACGTTTTCTATTTTCTAGACAGAATGATCGATCTTCGTTTTTCTGGTCGTTAACACAGTAGAAAATTGCTATTTAAAATATCAGAGATCTGAATAAACTGAGATCAGAGTTACTTTCGCGAATAAGAATAATATAAAAATAATTTGAGGAATACGCGTCGAGTCAATGTTCCAAGCTGAATAGTTTGACAAAGTATCGAAGCTGGTCGAAACACCGAATCTAGGCGACCGTATTTTAACAGTTCGGAAGCCCCGTAGTATTCATCGCCGTTTAGAATCGTCCAGCTCAACAATGGAACAATCATCCTTCGGTACAGATAGCAACGAATCTATTGAACGGACCCGAAGAAGATAAATCGGACGATTCACCGGCACAAAACGATCGATCGTTCGCGTCCCGGAATATTCGTGCGCGTTCCCCGGCGATCTTCTATGAAAGTATGGGCGAAGAATAGATCTTTCACCGCGCATCGTTCGGGGTCAAAAGGTGGGGCTTTCGGAAAGTCAAGACGGGACCTCTGGGCTCTTTCGCCATTGCCTCGACTGGCTTGATGGATGGTGAACAGCAGTCGTTCCACGGTCGGGCACCGGCAGGTCTAGGAACGAAATGTGGGTGGACGGCGGCGAGGGTGAGAGGCGAGAGTGGGTGGATTTTTCATCGATCGCAAATCGAGAAGAGCCATAAAGAGATTGAGCAAGCGAAGGGGAAATGGATACGCGCGAGCGAGAAACCGAGTCTCCGGGCAACATCCCCGCAACGCGAGAGAAAAGAGTGCCTTGTAAACACGTCTAGATTTCCAGAGGGACTGTATGGTTTTCTGTAACGTACATACTACGTGTAACGAAATACCGGCAGACAGTTGAATACTCGAACAAACATGCACGGCGTTTCCTAATACGTGGGCAATAAGTTCAAAGCTGGATTTAATACGGAAAAATAATAATTCCTAGAAACCGGTAATGCGTTGGTTATGGTCGTGATAGATCCTTTACTATTTCTGCTGAAATCTTCGAAAGTATTGAAATCAGCGAGGGTTGGGTTAATCGAAATATAAAGTAAAAATAATCTAGCCAAGTTCGATAGTATGGATTACTTTTTTTATGGTTGTCTAGTTGTCTTGATGCCCCCAGTTACCTAGAATGTTTTTACATTTATAGGAAATTTTAGTCCTAAAAAATCTACAAAATATACCTAATATGCAAAAGTATAAGGAATACTTAAAGTAAGATACAAATTGCTATATTTAAGGGTTGAGACAATCCTCTAAAAGTTCCCATTTCATTAATTCTATTAATAAAAATATGAATTTACAAAAAGATCTGCAGTCTACGGAGTACTACAGAATAATTTCAAGCATCACGATTTACAATGTTTTTACAACGATTAACAACGTCTCGATCAAGTGGTCTCCAACAATATACGTAAGAAAAGTCGCAAAGTACAATGTAAGAAATTTTAAACGAAAGTTACATCCCACACTAGTCGTATGATCAATAGGAATTGCTGAAACTTCTTTGAGTATGTAGTGTCAAAGTTAATTGCAAAATAAACATAGAAGACAGCATAAATAGTAATAGTAGTTATGCTCATCGGATAGAGCATGAAATGCCCTTTAAAATGAGCGTTTGTGAGAGTCGATAGCTCAATTAGTTCCGGAGATATAGCGATTTTAGTTTCAAGTCGATGCGGTGGCTAGTTTCGGAGATATAAGGGCGCGAAACGTTTGTTTACGCCAATGAACTCGCGCGCGCATCAATAGTAAACAGTGCGTAGTAAATTCTTGGAAATACTACGACTTCCTGGTCACGTGACTGTCTCGACTCACGCGCGACAAGGAGGTACGGCGCGACGCGTCAGACGGAGACAGAGATAGTCAAATTAAGAAAAATACCCTTTTACATAAATTACGATATCTCGAAAACGGAATATCCGATCGACAAAAACCAAAAACCATTTTAAAGAGGAAGCTTTGCCGCCGCTAACAATGGCTTAATAATAGAGAAAATGCTAATAATTTCGAAACTGCACGTAATTAAAGTTTTCGTATTTTTAAAGCGCGTTAATAGCCTTCTCTAACACGCAAAGCGAGAGACAGCGGAATTTAAAAAATTATCTTTTACGTAAATTACGATATCTCGAAAACGGAAAGTCGGATCGACAAAAACCAAAAGCCATTTTAAAAGGGAGGCCTTGCCGCTTCTAACAATGGCTCAATAATTAATAAAACACTAATAGTTTCGGAGCTGCACGCGTCTGAAGTTTTATGATTTTTAATACGCGTTAATAGCCTTTTCTAAGGCGGAGAGCGGAATGTAAAAAATTACCTTTTACATAAATTACGATATCTCGAAAACGGGAAGTCGGATCGACAAAAACCAAAAACCATTTTAAAGAGGAAGCCTTGCCGCTTCCAACGATGCCTCAATAATGGATAAAACACTAGTAGTTTCGGAATTGCTCGGGGCTAAAGTTTTACTATTTTTAATATGTTTTACGAGACTATTCTAAGACGGAGAGTAGAATTTTTAAAATTACCTTTTACATAAATTACGATATCTCCAAAACGGAAAGTCGGATCGACAAAAACCAAAAGCCATTTTAAAGGGGAAGGTTTACCGCTTCTAACAGTCGTTCAATAATGAATAAAACTGTAGTAACTTCGAAACTGCACGTGTGTAAAGTTTTAATATCGTATGTTTTGCACGTAAATTAACATCGAATAAAATTACAGCGCGGTGCAAATTTACAAGTACGAGTCTACTTCATAAATATTCTGCCTTCGACGGAGTCGAAGCTACGGTTATAAATGGCTGCCGCGGAGCAGCGTTTAACGTTCCTTTTCCCAAAAGGGTGCCTAAGAAATTTCGCTAGGCCGGGTTTTTGTTTCCATCGCTCGTTCCGGGGAGGAAACGCGAAACAGTCTCGGGAAAGCAGGAGATCCGCGAGTCACACGTGGGAAATCGAATTTCTTGCCAGCGGATAAACGCCGTTTGTATCAATCTCGGTGTTCTTGCCGCCGATACACTCGCGCGTCTCGGGGACTTTAATTGCTCCGTAATCGTCTCTGTCGCTGAAATCCGCCGCTTGCATTCCGGGACTAGCAGAGGCCGGGATGCGGTCGCTAGCAAGCCCCAACAAGGTCGACAGATGTCCTCGATGGCGGAAACGGAATTCCAGGTTTGCATTCAGACCTAGCTTTCAAGAATTCACACGACGCGGTACGTTGTTTCTTACGCGAGTGTTCTTGTACAGGACGGTGGCCTGCTGCGTTCTCGTCCGCGAGATGCGGGGTGAAAAATGCGATAAATTATTCTTACGTAAGTGAACAAAGAAAAACGTCAGCAAGCGTGAAGGAACATGTACGCGCTGTACTATTTCTCTTTTTGCTACCGAATCGGGACCACCAGGCGTCGTGTGACTTCATCGAACTCAAACATAAGTTTATTTGTTGAGTAACGTCGTTAAATGAAATAAAAACTAACACAAACGGGCTTTCAAGGAAGCGAGGAATTAAAAAATACATACAGGGTGTTCGGCCACCCCTGGGAAAAATTTTAATAAAGGATTCTAGAGGCCAAAGTAAGACGAAAATCAAGAATACCAATTTGTTGATGGAGGCTTCGTTAAAAAGTTATTAACAATTAAATTCAAAAATTTCAAATCATTCTGGAAAAATTATTTTCGCTTGCGGGGGTCAATTACAATCATTTTTGGTGAATACACATACTTCCGAAATCCTACCCACTTTCGAGAAAAACATTCGAGTAAGTGCTGAAAGTTTTGGGTGAAAAAAAAGACTTTCGAATCGTCTTGGAAAAATTATTTTCGGTTGCGGGAGTCAATCACAATCATTTTTGGTCAACAGACATACCCTCGAAATCTTACGCATTTTCAAGAAAAAAATTCAGAACGAGCGGAACTTTAAACGTTAATAACTGTGTAACGAAGCCTTCATCAACAAATTGGTATTCTTGATTTTCGTCTTATTTTGGCCACTAGAATCCCCAATTAAAATTTTTCCCAGGGGTGGCCGAACACCCTGTATATTGAATAAATTTTGAGATGTTTGTAAAATCTCGAAAGCATGAGTTTTAAGATTCGTTGTTAAAAAATGTAATTAATTACATTTTTATTACCTAGAATGATATTGCATCACAGTACAATCTCAAATGCAATTTATTTGCCTCTAACTAAAAATTATATAGTACAACCACAATATACTGTAGCCTATAAAGAGATAAATCTACATTGATTATCCAATGGGCCTCGGCGTATCTAATTCGATTCGATCCGCATTACGTCTGTTTAATCGAAGTTCGACCGTAATACGCGGTACAGTATCGGTAATAAATAACACCGAATCACGAAATAAAAAGAAACTGAAGTTAACGAGAGCAGGGAAGAAGAAGCTTGCAGGTCCCGGATCGCGATCTCGCGTTTTCGTTTCCAGAGGAAGAAGCGGTTTACCCGGAGGTGATCGAAATGATCATAAATCCGAAACAGCGGGAAGAAACTGTTCGTGGGGCGTCGCGTTCTACGGATCGAACAATGGGGCACCGTAGAGCGCGGCCTTTGCCATCTCAAAAGCTAATCCGCGGAACAGCTGGTGGATCTGTTTGCGACGGTTTATCGAATCCTCTTTTACTCCACCGCTTCGAATGCCTCTAACGAGCCTCGACCGTTCCGTGAGAGGCCCTCGAACAGATCGATCCTCGCGATCGAGACCCGTAGAACGCGAGCAACGCTAGATCCCTCGATCGATCCCGGCTTTCGGCGTCGGTTCGTGGCGCACGATCCGTGGCATGCTCCAACTTAAATCGACTGTCGAACCGTGTCGAGATAAAGCGCGTCGATAAAAGGCAGCCGATCTCCGGCGTCTTCGATATGGCAGGTGCACAGTCACGGTCGTTTTTACGATCACGCACTAGCGACGAGCGTATTTACAGCAGATGACGCAAGAGTAACGAGACGAACCGACAAAAAGAATCTGGCCGCGGTAGCTGCTCTTTGGGATTACGTTAAATCGTTATCGTACGGTACCGTATTCAATTTATCAATAACGTCAATACGTCGTTTTCTTTCGACGATCCTAGTTGATCGAAGGGCTATTGAAATTTCTTCGCGCGTCCTCGGAAGCTATTAATTTAAAATGTATTCTTGCAAAAACGAAGTCTATTCAATGTCCACTCGATCGATTTGCATTCATCGTTCGTCGAACTTTAGGATCTTTCTTTGATGAACGGCTCTCTACTCAAATATGATCGAATATTATTTATTTTGAAATTGCAATTGCTGTATTTATATACGTTCATGCTATTGCAACACGTGTTCGTCGCTGTTGATTTGCATCAACGCATCCGGAAAAATCACCGTGTTTGAAATGTTGCAATTACCGTCGCGTTGGTTGAAGGATCGAACGCTTCGAACGTGGGAGTTTAGCATAGGGAAATGATTTCTGTTTAGAGAAAATTGTATTTAAATCGTACGTGGAAGACAGAGACGTAATGAGTTAACTAAAACACTGCTGTGGAATTGCGTCCTTAGCGTGCGCAAAATTTATCAACGTCGAAGACGTTGCATAAACGTAAAAGAAAATATCTCTATATCTTCAAATGTGGTCATTTTATATATTTGATGAAGAATTCTTGAAACGTTTGATAGTTTTGGATAACTTAATTGGCAGCTTTCTCTGAAACAATTCGACAAAATTCGGAAGCCTGAAACCTCGAGCATTTCTCAAATTGCAACGCTCCTTATGGCTTCGAGTAAATTAAATCTATCGTGTTATTACGCCATATAAAACAAGTAGACAGACACGCGTGGGCTGTCGGTTCACGATAAACTATAATACAATAGCTCCAAGTCGAATCTCACACGTGATTTTGATTGCAAAAGTCGACTTTAGAGTGCAATAACTAGAAATTTTATCGCGTAAATATTTAGACACCAAGCAACGCGAATAATGTTATGACTACACGCAATATCAAACGCTGTCTGCAAGGAGACACTGTTTTCCAAACACTCGTCTCAAATACAACATACAGAATTACTTGATCCCAGCGTGGATTGAGAGCGGAAAAGCATCAACGCCTCGATAACCTTGGATCCCGATCGAAACGCGGAAGATCGTCGGGATCTCGGCCGGATTCCCACGGAGCCGGGAAATTAGCATGTGTTGCGTGAGTCGCGATCCATGGCGCCTCGATCGCTTCCACATTAATGCACGTCGGGGATCCTGACGCGATCGTCGTCTCCCTTCCCGGCTTCCTCCGTTCAGCGGACCAGGATCGAGAAAAGAGAGGAGTCCCGAAGAAGATGTACGTTTCTTCAGGGGTGGTCGACGCCCGATCCGCGATTCACGCGGGATAGATCGATCGCGGGGCCTCGCGATCTGGGATCCACCGGGGCGATTCTCTTTGTAGGCGCCTGCTCGATCCGCCGCGTGTTAAATGTCAAACGTTCGCCTCGCGGGGAAGTCGAGCGAACCGGATGGCACGGTTTCTCGCGGACGAAGATACGTAGCCGCTAACGGGACCGCTTTCAAGATTCGACGAGTTTCAGAGAAACAAGCGACGCACGCTGTCCGAAGAATTTATTTATCGAGGGTGTGGAAAATGAGTTCTAGGAAACGTTGATCGACAAAATTAATATTTCGAGTTTACTAGATTGTGTAGAGTAAATAATAGAAGAAGCAAATGTGGAAGTCATCTTGAGCCTACTAAACAAGGATTAAAGAGATAGATTGGACAAGATTTTATTTCCAGGATTTCTAAAAAATATGATGTATTCCTTACTAATAAATAATACAGAAATTTTTGAAAGCAAATAGCAAAAGCATTCACGAAGCATTAAACAGTTTTGAATACACATAAACGACTTAAACAGCTAGGTTATAATATTTCCGTAACATTTGACGTAATTGGTTCGATAAAATAATAACGCGAGAGTCGACGCGACCAGATTTAATAGCGAGCGTCCCGCCGAGTGACCGTATCCCTAATGCTCATTCGAAATTAACAATTACGACAGATACGATCTCGCTGACAAGTAAGCACGGAGGGCCGCGCGAACGGAACGCTCGTCGTGGCAATTAAAATATCCCCGGACGAAAATCTATGGGCACAGATCGCGATTTTTCAAAAGGCACGGGACCGAACAAACGTGTCGAGTTTTTCCTATCTGCGTGTTTATCTGCGGTTCAGCGATTCCATAGGTATGACTTCGCCGCGGCGCTCACGGCTCGCTCGTATATTATAAAATCTCCCCTCGCGTCCCCAGCTGGCGAAACCACTCGAAAGGGAAGAAAGAGATTGTTATCCGAGGTGCAAGTTATACGCGTACGTCGGGGATCGTGAATCCGCGATTTAACCCGCAAGGCGGCCAACGAAATGATTTATTGCACGGTGCATATCGATAATTCAGGATTCCAGAATCCTTATAGCAGTGAAAGTCACTTTCACTCGTCGTTGATTTATTATCGCGGGAGCCTAATCGCGTTTCGTTGTTGAAAAATCGTCTCTCTAGCATTAGCAAAGACGGATAGAACGATTTATTTTATGCGAACGCCGTGAACTTCGACTCTTGTTATGCGACTTTAACGGAAGATCGCCGTTGGGATGCATGGTTCTTGGACGGATCGGGCAGAAATTGTTAGAGAAACTACGGTAACGTTAATCTCCTCTACGCCCCCACCTGCGAAAATTTAATGGCGTCGAATCGTGTCGCTTTTAAAACCTGGCGAGACTCGTTTCAAAGTATTTGAAGCATTCGGGTCTGTCGAGGAAAGTACATGAGTCGTTTAGGTGATCTATTTTATTTGTCTGACTCCATGTACGATGATGTAAGAAAACATTTTTTGTTGAATACTTCGTTTGTCCATTAATTACTGTTTTTAGTTGCACTTGTACAAAGTCACCGACAATTTTCTGGCAAACAAAATATCGGGGATATAAATTTGGTTCTAAAAATCGTGCGAGTGATCCGCGTTCCCACAACGCAAACCATCTGCATAACGCCGTAAGTTGTGATATCCTAATTCTTCTCTTTCCGCTATTACAGCTCGTGAGAAACTATGGTATCCGGTATCATAAATTAACATTCTCGCATCGTATGTGTTACAAAGCGCGTGAACCTTGAATTTCAGACGTCGCTTGAAATCGCGAGGTCCTGGAAACTCGTTCTCATCTCTGTGCTTGATAATACGTTTATCTCGACTCGAATGTAAACCGAATTAAGTTATAAAAAACTCATTTATCGTAGAGTTCTGGTAGAGGAATAACTCGTTTCGCGCAAGATTCGTAGAAGGTTAAATGTAATGATCTTGACCGCGACGTTCCAGGTGGGATGTTTGCGCACGACCTTCGACCGTGAAACCAAGTTAGATATGCATCTACTTCTATTGTTAACACGGGTCACTGTTTCACCATGTTGACCGCGGACCAGTTCGCCTTATCTGTTCTTTGTCTTTGAATGGCATGCAAATGCGAGTGAAGAGCGATCAGCTTGCTCAGACCATCCTTGCTCATCGTCGTATGTAGATTGAGCTCGTTCTTGAATCGAAAAATCGTATCTTCGATGACTCTATGTATTTCTACCAGCGCCGCTTGGAAATCTAACGAAGCATTACGACATTTTTATCTCTTGAATTCCTATTGTAAAACTATAAACTAGTGAAAATATCGACTTAATTGTTAACTGACTCTGTGGAAAGATGTTTATATCTTAGATACGAGCTTTCAACCTATGTTTAATAAGTTTCTTCGCTCAGTATGTATATCTACTATATAAATAACGGTTACTTCGAAAGTAAGCAAAATCGACTGGATTCTAGAAATAGTTAACGTGTCTCTCAGCGGGCAGCTAACAATAATTTCAAAGAAGGTACGATATCTAGCTCTCGAAGGGTTAAAATAGCATCCTGACGGGAGCCTTGGAGATCCCGACGATGCTCCAGCTGCAGCCAGGTAAAAGCGAGCCGTCGATTCGCAAGGGGCGAAAGACAGACGCGGTTGAAACGATGTCTGCGAGCGGTGGCTGGGAGTTAATACCCTCTCGGAGGGCAGACGCGGGTTCGCGTGCCCTCAGCAGGCGTGTGGTTCAGCCTGGCGGCTGCTGAGGTTGCCGAGGTGAGATAAAGGACGAGAAGGACCGAGAACCCACCACCGGTGAAATGGAAGAGGAACGAAGGAACGAGACAGGAGGAACGCTGGAAGCGTCGACGCGAGAGAGAAGCTCGAACAAAGCGCATTCCGCGTACGATCATTCGTTCCTTGTCCACGCTGCCCTCCGTACTTCATTTCGATTCGTCATTACTTCCTCGCCTCTGCCCTGGGCGTATTAACTGCTATTAACGCGGACGGATGACGAATATAGGTTGAAACGATCGAAGGACAATAGTGACCTCGAATCGCCTTCCTCGTTTGAAATTCGCGCGCTTTGTCCTCTCGTATTACAATATTTTAGTCTCGTAGTAAAATGAAGAAATATTTTTTATACTAGTACGATGTTAAATTGTCATTAAGTAAAGCTTTAATTTTCCTGTGTAGCGACTGTACGAGGCAAGAAAAAGATCGATACGATAAAACACATTCTGTGCAACAAAACCACAACTCGTTCGGCAACCCGTTTAGCAAGAAACGATATTTCGTGGGGCTGTAAAAAATATATTAACAATCGATTCATACGGCGAGTTAATAAAATTCTGGTTTTTACTCTGTATTTGTAAACCTCAATGGGCGTTTAAGTTTGCGGTATAAGATACGCACGAAAGAGTCGTAAACTTCTTACACAACACAACATACAAAAATTATTTACGTAAACGATTATAGATCAAGTAATATGCATTAAGTATTTCCTTTCGCCGTTCGAACCGTGTCATTACGGATAATTTCCTCTGGATTTTACATTCTCCCCGATTCGTATCTATTATGTACGCTCACAATGAATTTACGAAACAGAAATTTCCAAAGTGCGTCGATTAAAAGGCTTCGTACCTTGTAAAACATGTAATTAACGTAACGACAACGCGTCGAATCGATGATATTACCGGGTTGAGACACCTACCGTGGCGACGTGTTCTTTCCCTGTTTAGTAATTTTCTTAGAAAAACTGAATAACCAAGCACGTTCGTTCGCAACTAATTATGACACACGATCGATTTGGTTACGAGTATCGAATACATCGATCACGTCGGGAATCTAATGGAATCAAACTTTTCGAGACAATGTAAAAAGGAAATCGAAGACGAAGACGTAAAAGGGAACAACGGACGATTCGCAATTAAAATACCAGATGCATTCGACTGGCGCGTATCGGAGTCATAACGAAACAATGCAAGACCGAAGTGGAAACTGTTATCTCGAGATAGCCGCTAGAATTACTACAAACGAGATTCGAACTCATGAAACCGTGACGCTGTAAAGATCGCGGCGACTTTTTCATTAAACGATTACAGTTAACATCGATGCAATCAAGCTTCGAACGGAGTGGAATTTTAATTGGTTTATCAACTATCGGTAAATATTAGGGCATCCATCGTCGACATTCAATTATCGTTAGGCTAATATTTCACAGTTTGGTATTTCACAACTTGCTGTTTCCATATACGATTGGAAAGTCAAGAATATTTTTCGAATAAAAAATTCAAACGAATCGGAACCCTATCTCGAAGATACCGCGGAGACTGGCGACTCCTGTTAAAATCAATTTCTTATCGCGCGGACGTTGAAACGCGATTGGCAAAAAAAATCCCCCGTGGAAGGGAACCGCGAAGTCCCTCGAAACCGAATCGCGGTTACGATCTTCGAGGGGGACGCCGAACGACGTAACGAAATCGAAAATAAAGGAGCACGATCTCGAGGACGATAGACGGTGCCGCATCGTAGTCTTCGCTGTACGTCGCCGCGTATCTGCCCCGCAGGGAGCGGAGAGAAGCTTAACCGCAGACTCGAAAGCAATAAACCATAAAGCTATTAATGTTACGCCCTGGGATGGTTATGCTACGGTTATAACGTATACGCATCGCTTATACATCCTCGAGGTTGTACTCTATCTGGCCGAGCGATTCTCTTCGGCCTTCTTTTCTGCTCCTCGATCGAGCTTCGGCGTGGAAGGTCGGAGAGAACGTTTGCTCCGATCGAAATGACGAAGCGGCTCGTCGTAAGCGTTCGCAATAATTTTCCGCGTTAATTTCGGCCCCGATCGATCCGCACCCTCGAAACAAGAGAGAAAGGGCAGACGGTGATAATGGAGGTTCGTGCGCGAAGGACCGCGAAATCGGAAAAACGAATCAAGGAGTCGCCATCGTCGTAAAGAAACTAAGTGCCAATCGAGCACGGAACGGCAGACCTAATCTTTTTTATTATTATTACAGTGAATCGGTTAATCGACACCCCGGATATTCGCCCTCTTAAGGATTAATAAACTACTATCATCTTATTCCTATGGAAGCTTTTTCTAAAAATTCTTGGAATTAATATTTAACGGAACTGTTACTTGTTGCTCGAGATACGATTTAAAAGAATTGTACCCTCGATGTCCGTATCAATGAAAGTCTACGAAAGTCGTGACACAACGTTTCTTTGCACCCTGTAACATTGTTATGCTACGAGGTCTATCCCGTTTATAAGTGAAATGAATAAATAAATAAATTATGCGCGCAGTGACGTAGCTGATCGAGGAAGACCGCGGGATATCGAGAACCGGTTCCTACGGGATCGCTCGATTTCCCTTATCGCGAAACGAACAATCGGCGTGTTTGCTTTCCGAACGAATTGAAAGTTATTATCCGGTGGAAGACGCGTGGTAGAAAATGCGGTTAGCTTCGGAAATCGTTCGATCTCGAGGCGTTATAATATTTCCGACAAGCGTTCCGTGTTTGTACGGAAAGCAATATTCAGGAACATGGCTCGATAATGGAGCTGGAAGTACATAAATGTGTCTCCGGGCAAAATGATCGTTCGCGTTCGCTCCTTTTTCTTCGCGTCCCGCGAATCGAAACCGCTGGATTTTTATAAACGGGATCGAAGAATACTCGCAGCGAAACGGACGGAATGTTTTGCTGGAATAAGAAACTCACGTCGATGATTTGCTTTTTATTTAGGCTATCTCATTTTTATTAACGAGATAACCAAGATTCTTTGTCTAATCTTTTAGCCTAAAGGAATCATGCATAAGGGAAATTTTTTATTTAATTTCTATGCAAAGTCTACTTTAGCAACACTGCAATTATTTTCAAAAAGTTACAATCTCTTCAGGGTTAAGCAAAACCGTATTTGATTACATTTACCACGATACGTATCGTAGCAAATATAATCAAATTACTTTTTCTGAACTCACGATCAGGTTTATGCCCAGGTTGCTCGTTGACACTAAATTTACGAAAGTCGTCATTTTGGCAGGTTTCAGATTCCATATTTAATGTTATAGAATTCGCAAATATTATTAGCAATTTATGTTGAATTTGATAATCAATAATTCGTATCTTTAAATATTTCTCATATTTTTGTATATAAAGTATATTTTGTAGTTTTTTCAGAATTAAAATTTCCTATAAATGCATAAACGTCGTATCAGTGTCATTGAGAAATTTTGAAGATCTACGGAATAAGTCTCCAGCGATTTCCTCGCAAAAAACTATAATTCCGTGAAAAAAGCTCGTTCGTTCGTCGAACAAAGAAACCACCACCAAAGTCGGGTGCATTAATTCGCGCAACAGAGAGTCGAATAAAGCCGCAACAAAGCGTATACCCTCTAACGTGGTCCGGCAGCGGTGTCAGGAGTCAGCCAGGGCTCGTAACGTTTTACCCCGGGAAGGAGGATGGCAAACTCGTGTTTACATCGTGACTTTTATTAGAGAATCAGTGTCTCGGTGTTCGGTGCGGTACGACGAGCTTCACCTTCGAGGTGGAATGAGCCCATTGTTCCTCGGCGTTCGGCCTCTCGCCTGGACCGGTGTTCCTAAATTATTGTTTCCCCTTCGAGCTTCCAGTCCTGGCTGGTCCCTCCCTTCCTCCCCCTGGCCTTACACACCCGTTCGTTCTCCTTTCTGGCGTCTCTTCTCACCACCGACTTTTTTCCTGGGGCCGTCCGCCTCGGAAGGTACGTCGGGACCCGATGGTTATTTCGCGCGTTTACGATACCCGGTCTTTATTCCGTCAGAAGATTTGGCCGTGGGCCCAACAAGAGATCCCCCGATCGTGGCGGGGGCCAACGGAGAGAAAGAGATGACGCTCCACGACGAGTATCGATGTTTACGAGGCGAAATAAACGGCGACGGCGGCGCCGCGGTTATTTCGTATTACTTTGGCCCTTTAATGGCGTCCTAAAGTGCCGCATAAAAATCGACGCTCGCCTCCTAGAAGGTGGTCGCCGGAGACCCACGGCGAACGCACAACTCTTGCGCCCACAAAAGAAGTCTCGCCGCGGGATTTCGGTTTCGCGTCCGTCTCTTCGTCGCGTCTCCCTCGCCCTCCGCGGTGCTTTTTGTCGGCGGTTTCTCCGCTCATTGGCAAGTCCGCGTGGCGATGGCTTCTTCCAACGTTCGCGGATTGCCCCGTCGTCGACGGTTTCCGCGCGCGACGATACATTATGCATGGCCACGGGACGACGCGACTCGCGTTTGCGTGATTTCTGCCTCCGATGAGTCTTCTGGGGTTAAACGCATAATTACGAGCAACGTTGTATACCTAATTTTTCGCAACTTCCTTTTAAAGACTTCGATGTGTTCGATTCTCGCGAACTACGCGTAAACTCTGTGGTCCCATCGGGGCTTGACGTCTCTGATTGTTAACGTTTCGCGTGAAATTTTCTGAGAAATCCAATGGCGATGGTTAAATTGAAAAATGTATCGAAGTTCTGAAAATATTTTTTCTGAAAGTGCAGTGAATCTTGAGGAAAGGCTAAAACTATTTTTGGAGCGAGAGAAATAAATGTATGTTTAAAGTGAGTGTACAAAACATATAAAGTCGACGTACGCTGCAATTTGCAGCAGGTTCGTAGAGATTAAGATAATGAAAATCAAAAATGGTTTGCAAAAATTCAATCCTGCTATCGTGTTTCACCTTGAAAATCGTGTAACCTTTTTGCAAACAAGTTTCCGTATCTCCAATGGCGATAGATATAATTGAGTGAGCATATTTAAACCGGTCACACTGTAGATACTTCTGGTCGGGAGGCTAATGGGCGCCTCTAGCAACGATTTGCATAATTATCCAGTATTTCAAGTACAGTGTTGCCAACCGCTACAATGCTTTTTATAACCATGCACGCAACACTTTCAAGCCAAATTGTTCAATTTACCAATTCATTTCAGTATACTGGGTGTGCCATTAGAAAGTAATTGTTTCCTGGATAGTCTGCTCTCGATGCAGCGTTAAAACACTGTCTATTGTCCGTTTGCTTTCGAGATAACTTAATTTCGCGATCGATATGATCTTCAGAGTTGAATTATTTTCTTTGAAATAAAGACAAATTCAAATTGATATTAATCCATTACATTTATTGTAAACGTAAATATGTAATTATGTATATTTCTCAAAATGTTTTATCGAATTCTGTCATGAAACATCGATTATTTCAGTAAAAATGGAATACTTCCTATTATTTGAAATTGCAAATATTAAGATCGTCTATTTCAAGCGTATTACCATATATAAAATACCTTGTGTGTGTTGAAGAACATTATTTTCGAATTATACATACTTGTTCTCATTAAAATTTTTTAAAGCGATCTCCCGTCTTTCTGCGCCGAACAAATCATAATTAATCACTATGCGAAAAACAAGGCCACATCGCGTTCGATAAAACGCGATGCATATTAACTGAATTACCAGTTACGCGTAAACGTTACATGTTTTCACACAAATATGTGACGCGATCAACTAATTTGTGGAGAACGACATGGAATACATATACATAAATTAAACGAAGAACGTTAAGAAAATTATCTCTGGGATCGCCTCAAATTGCAGTAACGTCAGTATTACGTAAGATTATTACCAAGTAAATGTTTGCCAGGAATCGAAATTAAGAATTGAGTTTTTACAATGTGTCTCGGGAATGAGCGACCAAATATTGACGCGCACGAGCATATATCTGGAAGCGTTTCCTTTTAAGGCTAGAGAAACAAGTAGAGTCATTATTTTCTTTATGTTAGCAATAAACAGAAACATTACTTGCAAGTACACGTGTCAGCTTGACGTTGTACAAAACGAAAGGAAGAACGAGAACGTGCGATTTATTCGCCCTCGAAGCGAGTACGGTAGAGCCATTATTGTAAAAAATCGAATTCCTTTTGCAATAAACGAAACAACTATTCTAATGAGAAATAACTCTACTACTTATGACGCATGTTTAGCGTCTTCAACCTTAATGCTTAGCGACCAATCTCTCCCATTGTCAACAACATGCATCAAGACATTTATGTAACAATCGACGCTGCAATAACCGAGGTTCTACCTCTTGCTTTAGAAATACTAACTTATAACGCATTCAATCTCGTATTATACGATGCGTGAACGTCAGTTTAAACCATGAACTATACCAGAGACTCGTTACCCTAAATCTTTGGCTTTACAGACGCGCAACACGTTCGCGAGAAACTCAACGTCCCGAAGAAACTTTCTTAGAATCCATCAGGTAATTTTCGAATAGCCAAATTCGCGCCAAACCCCGTAATCGATGTAGCCATTGTCTTTCAAAAGCGTGCAGGCTCCGTAAATTCAGAAGAATTTTAATCCCGTCCGTGGGGTTCGCCCAGTAATTTTCGTAACCCCGTTGTCGACGATAATTGCCACGTTTCTGTAGCAGCCCCCACCCCCGGAGCTAGAAAATTGCCCGATGAATTTCGTAGCAGCCGCAACTTCGAGTATCATGAATGTGTTGCCACGCCGACCTCCACCGACACTTTTGGCATCAACCGCCACTTTTCTCTCCTGTCCAAAACGCCCCGTTCGGTTATCATGCGAATTCTCTTTCGTTTTATCGCGGCGTCGTCGTAACTCTCCCTCTGACTCTCTACGGTCCGCCGCCGCGACGCGGTTGCATCGCCTGTCTCGTAACTCAGCTATCCCGAAACGTTGCGTATATGCTCGTCGTTAACTGTCAGAATCTTCGACACTTTTACCGTTTGGCAATTTTGAAGCTATTGTAGCGGGAATTACCAGTTTCGAATAACGATTATTTACGGTGCTGCGAACCTCGTATATATCTTTGCGGTGTTATTCGAGAACATATGAATTTACTCCCCCGTGACCCACGGGATATTTAAAAGTCGAACATTCTCAAAGCATAGGTAATCTTCTGTACTTGGAAAGGAAACGATCAAATAACAAAAATGCGGTCGAGTCTGTTCTTCCGTTCGGTTATCAACCGTATCCCTGGAGTCGGATGAAAAAAGAGAAACGCGGTTAAAAAGGGAATCGAAAGTTCGCCTCGATCGCGGTTCATCGTTCGCAGAAATCGTGCCGGAGTTTTCATCCTCGTGCACAAAGCGCCAGAGAGCCGTGCACGGTGAAAAGTTCCGAAGAAACGAGAGAGAAGAAGAGGAACGGGATCGACACGTCCCCGGAGGGTTCGGAACGAGCGCTCCTTATACTCTCCCTCCCGTAGAATTTCCATCGTATCGCCGTTTTGCTCGTCACGGAGCAAAGTGGAACGGGGCGCGTACGTCCAGCGGAATATAAAAGGGAAGGAACGGGAGGAGGAACGATTCTGTTGTAAAATAGCGAACGAACAAACAGACGGACGAGCGGAGAGATGTACGAGAGTTCAGACCGTGGCGTTGCCTGAAAAGGAAACCGACGGCGCCTCCAGTTAGCGGAAGTCGCCCTTCGACTAGTTTTACACGTAGCCGCGTCTCTCGCAACGCGCAACAACGAGGATCGCGTCGAGCTTGGCGGGTCGCGAGCGTTATATACGCGCAAACGTTGCTAATTAGACCGTTGGTATGTGAACGCGCTGGAATTTTCGAAGAAATACGCGGCTAATCGACTCGAGTCTATACCCCGCGGTCGCGAGAGGCTCGACGCGTTTGTAAATTGTTCTAAATGAAATTCTTCCCGTGCTTGCGGAGGAAACAATTCGAACAGTCTTGTTCTTGCTGAGAACGTCGAGGACTTCGATTTCATTGAGCTTTTGTGAATCGATACATTTTTCTACGGATTTCCTGATTAATCGACAGTTTTAAAGATACATATTTACATCAGCTTGCGGACAAAATTTCTTCTATTACATAAATGCGTATACAGTTAATCGTATTCGCAGTCGTACATTATGGGGCTCTAGAGCCTCATTAATACACATTGTTTGCATTTTGAAACATTGAAATCCTTCAATCCGTCCAAAAGTTATGATTTTTTAAAAAAACGCATGAAATTTCGGAGTAACATTTCTGGCCATTTATTTTCGGTATATTCTCGGTTAACAATTTTTTTCTCGAAAGTGCATAGGATTTCGGGGATATGTGTATTGACCAAAAATAATTGTAATTGACCCCTGCAACCAAAAATAATTTTTTTAGGATGATTTTAAATTTTTTAATTTCGCCGAAAAATTTTCCAGTCAGTATGACAGTCAGATTGGGTTAGGAAAGTTTATATTATATAAATAAATATTTTGTATAAAGTATTTTGGCCTCTAGAATTTTTATTAAAATTTTCCCCAATATATTCAACCCTGTAAATCACTTTTCCCTGAATTTTCCAATTTACCCCCCAGCCAGTTTATACCAACCCTCTCCAACGCTCATCCCCAAAAGAACTCGATGAACCTCGAATACCACTCGACTGCTACCGAAGTTTGTAACTCTCTAAACAAGTACCCATGTACCGGCCGAATGCCGACAAATTTAATAACCCTAATGAACTTTTTGCGTGCGAAACATGCCTGGTGACGTCGCGGCGGACTACGGACAAGAAACGCGGCTCTTTCTTATCCGCCACGACGATTAGGACATTAATCTTCGGGGCCTCGAAGGGGCAGAAAACGCGAAGGGGATCCATGGGAGTTGCCTTTGGGCCGAACGAGAATCCCGGAGCGATGCAGATCCACGATCGATCCGCATTCTCGAGGTTCGTGGCGCCCGTGGCCGGTGCGCGCGTTCTGCATTCGTCTCCTCCAGGGGGTGCGTCGCGGTGGCAGAGCATCTGGCCGGTAGGAATACCGGAGCCCCGGTTTGCTCCGTTCCGACGCTTCTTTCCGTCGTGGTTTCGTCGGTCCCAGGCGCGGGGCCCGATGACGCACCGTGGTACCACCGCGACCCGTCTTCTTTGGCGCGGTGCGCTCCCTCGGTTCGCGCAAGAAGGATGTCGTTGCGCAATTATTTTCGCATGATTCCGATCGCCGGGTCAGATTAAGACCGCCCTTTCGTCGATCCGATCGCCGATGGAACGCGAGCGCCGCGTTCGTTTGCGATCCGCGTTACGCAGCAAAACCGAATTCCGAAAGACAATGCGTACGTGCTACTATGCGCCGCGACGCGGGACGTTCCCTGGGACCCGGGGACGAAGACGTAAACCGATGAAGAAGTTCGGCGGAGAAGATAGGGAGGAGGGGGGCCAGCGTTTCGACGTCTGTCGATCATCGGCGATCGTTTTTGCGAAGGGCGTCCTCGTCGATCGATGTTCCGGTTATTAGCGAAGTTATGAATGATATCGCGGCGATACCGACCGATGCGTCGTTGTTAGCGTGAATGGTAATTGATCCAATTACGTTTTTCGGGTGAAAGTAGCCCGGGGATACTTTCGTTTCTTCTTCCGTCGACTTTAAACACGACCGGTGAGGGATAGGTGGCAATTGATCGAAGGGTAGGTGTTTTATACGTTTCGAAACCATAATAATATTTATTTTCATCGTGTCGCGTCGTAACTGACCCGTCTGTTGCAATTTGTTTTTCAATTCAATGGTTTTACATTTATTTTCTTTAACGTCTAATCTTGAGAATTAATTTTTGTTAACTCCTCAGTGAAAAGTCAGTCGATTAAATTGAAAATCGATAGAATCGCAAGATCTCCGAATCGAGATCCATAAATTAGCGAGTACGATCTTTGGCAAATGGAATCTTGATAACCGTAGAATACGTAGGTAATATAGCGCATCAGGTATTAATGGTCTGGCGAGCAATGTAAGTAGAAACAGTTTCATCGTGAAATGGATGGTCCAAGATCGATTAGAGTTACTTTTAAGCACGATATCGATACGCGAAGCGTAACCATGAAGTATTCCGTGTTGCTCGGGGTACGAGCGTGGTTACACAACGAAACCAAGCGCGCGTACTCCGTGTGTTATTGAAGTGGTTCGCCCACCGGCACGGCACGCTTTCAAAGCTTAGAAAGCTATCTATAGATCGGGGAAGCGCTTTCAACGATGTGGGTGGCGACCTCAGCTCGTTCCACTGGGTGATTCTACGAACGGAAAGGGTCGACGACGCACGGAAGTCCAGCGACGAGTGTTTATATTCCAGATATTTATGAAATGTCATCGTGGCTCGATCAATTGCAGCGCGTATTAACCCTTAAGTGGACTCTCAATCTCAACTGAATCATTTTACTTAATGTTGATTTTTACTAAATTGGTAAACGAAAATCAACTTTCCTTTAAAGCATTTAAAAAATAATGAACTAATAATATAATTACATTGACATATATTAAACAATTTTTAGTTTAAACTTGCAGAGGGTTAACGAACCGTGACGTTTGGAGATGTCCTTTAATTTTATAACCAGCAATACGTAAAAAAAACTAATATCGTTGCAGCAAATTTTTTTTTATATTTACAAGTAAAAGTAACTCGATACCTTTTGTCACTTGAGATTACCAAATAATTTCGAAATATATTCTCAAATATTCTTTACTCACGATTTCATGCTGAATATCCACTTACTTCTGTTGCAGTTTGTATCGGAACCAATGGCCGCCTCTCCGTTCCGTCCAACAAGCAGCACCACTACCGGAATCTTCGAGACCGGTACACCAACTGTACTTATGTCGACGGCAACCTGGAGATCACATGGCTCCAGAACGAGACATTCGACCTCAGCTTCCTCCAGTATATACGAGAGGTCACCGGCTACGTCCTCATCAGTCACGTGGACGTCCGGAAGATCGTTCTGCCGCGGTTGCAAATCATACGCGGCAGAACTCTATTCAAGCTCAATATTCATGACACCGAGTTCGCCCTGTTCGTCACGATGTGTCAGATGCACAACTTGGAGATGCCGGCCCTCAGAGGTACATCCACCTTTCCTCTTTTTCCATTCTTCAACGACCACTTGAAACATTATAGAGAGGAAATTATAATAAAGATTTTAATATTATTCTGGTTTTTCGCATTTTCGACAATTAAATCATATCTTCGTTTATCGTTCGAAGAATATTAAAATACAAACAAAAGTTTATTGTTTAAAAATGAATTATTTTGAATACGAGATTGCTCGTGGTAAAGTCCGCTCTAGTATTAGTTTTGCAGCGTGAAATTAATACCGCGACGAAACTAAACAGTACGTGTCGTTCCCAGATATCCTCAACGGCAGCGTGGGCATGTACAACAATTACAACCTCTGCCACATTCGAACGATCAACTGGGACGAAATAATCACTAGCCAGGGTGGAACGTACTCCTACGTGTACAATTTCACGTCACCGGAGCGCGCCTGTCCATCGTGCGACAAGAGCTGCGAGCAAGGTTGCTGGGGCGAAGGGCCTGAGAATTGTCAGAGGTACTCGAAGACGAACTGTTCGCCCCAGTGCTGGCAGGGCAGGTGCTTCGGACCCAATCCGCGAGAGTGTTGCCATCTTTTTTGCGCCGGTGGCTGCACGGGCCCGAAACAGAGCGACTGCCTCGCTTGCAAAAACTTTTTCGACGACGGTGTGTGCACGCAGGAATGCCCGCCCATGCAAAAGTAAGTAGACGGCTTCCATCATTAAGGACCCCGTTGAATCTCGTTCACGAACGAACGCGTATTTCGAGCAAATTCATACCCGATCCTTAATTAGCGATAGGTCATAAACGCTAACGTACAACCAAGATGATGTTTGCCAATGTCTTCGACCAACAAAATATAAGATTTAAATTTTTACGAATATTTTACTTCTTCACTGATTTGCACATAAAATTTGACGGAGTTCTCGATCTCGCTAATAATTGAAAAATAAAATAGAATGTTTCATTAAACGATACCGATGTACGCTTCTCAAGTATGACGAGTGTGAATTTGAAAATAATAAAACGTTTGACAATAGTATCCTTATTGACGATAAATCTGTGTCGCGTCGATGTACTCGCGTCCCGTGTTGGTCTCATACAGGCTAGGAGTTCGAATCTCCTTAGAAACTTTACGACCTAGCATTGAAACGACAACGATCGTTTCAGGTACAATCCTACGACGTACTCGTGGGAGGCTAATCCTGACGGGAAGTACGCGTATGGTGCAACCTGTGTGAGAAAGTGTCCTGTGCACCTCTTGAAAGACAACGGGGCTTGCGTAAGGTCCTGTCCGCCGAAAAAGAAAGCGCTCCACGGGGAATGCGTACCCTGCGACGGGCCTTGCCCGAAAACCTGCAAGGGCGTGGACAAAGTACACTCTGGGAATATAAATAGCTTCAAGGATTGCACGATCATCGAGGGCTCGATCACGATTCTAGACCAAAGCTTCAAAGGTTTCCTACATCTCTTCAAGAACTACACTTTAGGGAAACGATACGAGGAGATGCATCCCGACAAGCTGGAGGTGTTCAGCACGCTGAAAGAAGTCACCGGATTCTTGAACATCCAAGGCGACCATAAGGATTTCAAGAACTTGTCCTATTTCCGGAACCTCGAGGTGATCGGCGGTAGAACACTGACGGAATATTTCGCGTCGATGTACATCGTAAAGACCTCGTTGGTGTCGTTCGGGCTCAGCTCCCTCAAGAAAATTTATTCCGGCTCCATCGTCATTTTGGAGAATAAGAATCTGTGTTACGCGCAGAGTATCAATTGGACTAGGATGAAGAGGTCGTCGGAACACGAGATTCTATTGTCGAACAACCGGAACGAAACCGAGTGTAGTAAGTATTGCTACGACGAAGAATGTATTAACTGAGAAATAAATTTAATTTAAGAACTAATATCGATATCTTCCTTTAATTATAGTAAAAGATGGATTGGTATGTGACGAGCAGTGTTCCGACGATGGCTGTTGGGGGCCCGGTCCGGCGCAATGTCTGTCCTGTAAGAACTTCATTTTAGGGAACGATTGCCTTCAAGACTGTACTGCACCAGGGTAAGGATGCGTTCCAACGATTTAAATATACAACAAACTTTTACGAACCTGGCAATAACAACTGTTACTTCTGTTGTGTTTAAATTTGCCCACCTGAGATCGTGGATCGAAGGTAAACTACATTAACCCGAGGAGATGTTAGCTTTCTGTCTCGCACGCATATAATCTTGCACTGTTATCGAACAGCGTTAATTCGAATTTAAACGCTCACGAGTCTCTTTTCTTCTCTCCTAGAATTTACCAAGCGGACAAAAAGACCTGCAAGCTGTGTCACGAGGAGTGCGACGGTTCTTGCACGGGACCGAACGCGGAGCACTGCACGAAATGCAAACACGCGCGAGACGGTCCCTTCTGCGTACCCGAATGTCCATCTTCCAAGTATAACGACAACGGCGAGTGCAAGGACTGTCACGAGAACTGCGTGGGTGGCTGCGATGGGCCTAAGAACAACATAGGCCCTAATGGATGTCACAGCTGCGATAAGGCGATCATGAACGGAACCGTACCTGAAGGATGTTTGCAGAAAGGAGAACCCTGTCCAGACGGTAAGGAATTCTTGGCACGATAAATTCGATGTTTATCCGACTCATTAATCAAAAATAATCTACTCAAAACTGTACGGCGAAGCTTCGCCATTGCGCCATTCGTATTGTTCCTAACAAAAATAGAACATTTTGAGTATATTAAATTATAGAGTCAGTGGCCCTAATATGGAATACGTTTCTAATTTGGAACAAAGCAATATTAAAGAATCATGTTTTGCCATCTATTGGCGATGAAGGCAATCGATTACGATTGCCATTTGTTGCAACTAGCGTGCAATTTTGTTCCAAGTCATTTGACCGATTGTGATAGGTATAGTGTTAAGAAACCAACGAACGACCCACCTAAAAGATCGTATTTTCTATAACAAAATTTAACAGACTAAGATTTAAAAAGAGACGAGAACGGGCGAGTGAGACAGCTATTATTTCTTAAAGGGCATTACTACGAGTGGGTGAGTCCTCAAGAACAAGGAGAGCTCAAGCATTTAGCAGGGAAGGCCGTCTGCCGCAAATGCCACCCTCGTTGCAAGAAATGCACAGGATACGGTTTTCACGAGCATGTGTGCCAGGAGTGCACGAAATACAAGAAAGGCGAACAGTGCGAGGACGAGTGTCCCGCGGACCACTTTGCGGACGCGGACACACAACTTTGCATACCGTGCTTTAGCGAGTGCCGTGGATGCTTCGGACCGGGCCCGAATCAATGCTACAAATGTCGAAATTACAAAATCAATGTGGTGAGTAATATAATATTAGAATATTTTTAGTTTAAAACCATTAATTTCTTCGTGGATCAAAACATCTTTTAAAAGATCCGTACATAGCGTTTCAAATGCATTCTCGTTGACATACAAAATATTTTATTTGCTAATTTTTACATTCTTCTTTCAGGACGAAGATATAGATGGCAACGTGACGTCCTTCAACTGTACAGAAATATGTCCACCCGAGTATCCTTACAAGATCTTCCCTCTGGACAGCGAGCCGTATTGTTCCCTGGAAGTAGTCGATCCTGGACTCCGAGTGGAAAACGAACTTCAACCGGCTATCCTGGCAGGCGTTGTGGTGTTTACTTTGGTGTTCATCGTGGTCGCGGCCGTTATCATGTACTTCTGTCGCGTACGGGCGAAGGCGAAGGAGAACGCGGTGAAGATGACGATGGCGTTCACCGGATTGGACGATAACGAGCCGTTGCGTCCGACCGGCGTGAAACCGAACCTGGCGAAACTGCGTATCATCAAAGAGGAGGAGATGAGAAAAGGCGGGATCCTGGGGTACGGTGCCTTTGGAAACGTCTACAAAGGTGTTTGGGTGCCGGAAGGTGAAAATGTGAAGATACCCGTGGCCATTAAAGTCCTGCACGATGGCACGGGCGCGAACACTTCGAAGGAGTTCCTCGACGAGGCGTACATCATGGCCAGCGTGGAACACCCGAACCTGCTTCAGTTGCTGGCTGTCTGCATGACCTCACAGATGATGCTCGTTACCCAGCTGATGCCATTAGGTTGTTTGCTCGATTTTGTGCGTACGTTCAAGGATAAAATCGGTTCCAAAGCACTCCTGAATTGGTGTACACAGATCGCCAGGGGGATGGCCTACTTGGAAGAGAGGAGATTAGTCCATCGCGATCTCGCCGCTCGAAATGTCCTCGTGCAAACGCCTAATTGCGTGAAGATCACCGATTTCGGTTTGGCCAAGCTCCTGGACATCAACGAGGAACAGTACAAGGCTGCCGGCGGCAAAATGCCGATCAAGTGGCTGGCTCTGGAATGCATTCAGCATCGAGTCTTCACACACAAGTCGGACGTTTGGGCATTCGGTGTAACCATATGGGAGGTTCTCACTTATGGCGGCAGACCGTACGAAAACGTTCCCGCCAGAAACGTGCCGGAATTATTGGAGAAAGGCGAGAGGCTACCTCAGCCGGCGATCTGCACGATCGACGTTTACATGATCATGATCAAGTGTTGGATGTTGGATGCCGAGTCCAGGCCCAGTTTTAAGGAACTGGCGGAGGACTTTGCGAAGATGTCTAGAGATCCTGGTCGATATCTTGCCATTAAGGGCGACAAATACATGAGATTACCTTCGTATACACTGCAGGTTAGTGATATTTATATTATGTGAAAAAATTACGTTCTTCTATCTCGTTTCTGTAAAGAACCGCTGAAATATCGTCCAATAAATAATCGTATTACTACTGGTTTTCTACCATACGTAATCTTTCGATTCAAGTAACGAAGGTATAATTTTTCGTGTTTTCAGGACGAAAAAGAGATGATACGGAATCTTGCATCGGCCATTGACGGCCCCGAGGCGTTAGTCGATGCTGACGAGTATCTTCAGCCGAAATCCAGGGCTCCGATTCCACCTGGACTTTCGGCGTCCAGTACTTCCGGCTCTCCGCCGAACACACCCGTAAAAACTTGTTGGCCCAATGGTAAACCGCTCGCCGCCGACTCTCCCACGCCCCAAAATCAACAAAACTGGGACAGAGAGTTGTTGAGGTACGGAGCGAATCATAGAAACGGAAACGCGCCCCACGAGCCCGGAAATTCTGGCCAGCACGCGCACTTCGCGCCTCCGAATGGTCATTGCGGACACCCTATAGGTTCGGACAGTACCAGTTCAAGATACTGTTCGGATCCGTTGAAAATGATTGGCGTCAGAGGTGAGTTTCGTTGCTTTAAATAATGTACACAAGTTTTATATAAAATTATAACGGATTTGTTGTTTGTTTAGATTGCGACGTGACGGACGATTGTTTCGACGGTGAGATGAACTCCGCGCACCAGCAGGCTCAAGTAGGTAACCTGAAATTAGACTTGCCATTAGACGAAGACGATTATTTGATGCCATCGCCGCAATTGCCGACAAATACGACGCAATACATGGATCTCATAGGGGACTCGAAACCCACGGGTAAACAAAAATGCACTGTTACTCTTTAAAGACATTATCAAAGAAATGAATGAATGATACTCGAGTTTGGACCTCAATAATTTTCTTTCGAAAGGAAACTATCAGACATATTAATTTCAAACTTTGTATTATAGATTTATTTATACCAATATGAATTTTATCTCAAGTTCAAACGAGTGATTTTATCGAAATTTTTAAACAACCTTTTTCGATCGTTTCCAGAATTGGAACCAAAGCGAGTCAACAACGGTTACCGGAAGTACCCAGAATTCCTGACCATCCCGGGTAAAACATCGTTGGATAATCCCGAGTACATAATGTCCCAGGACGAAGGACCGTTGACTCCGCAGACTTTAGGTATTCCAACGCCCGATTTGGAGAAGGTATTAACGAACGGGAACTTTGGGTCTCAGGTGAGACAAAGGAGTTCCGAGGAAGAATCCGACCATGAGTACTACAACGACTTCGATCGCCTGGAACGGGAGTTGCAACCGCTGAAGCCTCTTAGGAAGAACGAGACGACTGTCTGAATCCAAGGTTTCGAAAGGATTCTGAACAAGGACTGTTCCGTTGTTTAAAACCGGAAACAGAAGGTCGATATCGCTCGTCCGTTGCTCGAGGTTGAATCGATCTCAAACTCGACGGACGAGAAACCTAATCGGTACACGGAATCCAGTTCCTCGCAATGAGGAAACTTCAGAGTACTTAGAGAGGACACTTCGCTAAAGTGCCGTGTTTTGATTGTGATTAGACGTAAAACGCGAGAACTGTGCTAATTTCCCAGCAGAGTTTAAGGGAACTTATCCCACACACGATGGACTGTCGCGCGTGCGTACGATGAACAAGTAGTGCAAAGATAATCTTAATGTGCCATTCGCCGTGGCTTGTAAATAAAGTAGTGTCTACCACTTCTTTAGGGTTACAGAGAGTTTAAGGATCGACGTGCAGTAAATGGCATAGAAAATTGTCTCGCTTTTACTTTCGCCTGACTTCGACGGTCCATGTTCGTTATATCTTCCTCTTTTCTTATAGAGACCATAGACCCGAGGATTCTTCGTAGAATAATTTTTACGACTGTTCGTACCAATATGCGTAGAGTCGTTGTACAACTCATGCCGCACTTTCGTACGATGAATAGTCGCGTTTGTGGCCTCTATTAGTTTCTTCCACAAGGAACGGACATTTCTTACAGTATCGAACTGCGAACGAAAACAATCATTCCGATCGCGAACGTGGACCTCGCCTGTCTTTTCGAAAATTCAGAACCACCCCCTTCTGTCTCTTCTAATTTCTACGTGGTTAAAATCGTTTTGGATCGCGGGGATCTCCGGTTTTCCGCACGATCGAGCACGAATCATGAGATGTCGAAAAATTGTACGCGGGGCCGTTACGCGAATCACAGAAGATCCGATGAAATTTTTTTAACCGCTCCAAGTGCGGAACATCTGCGCGGTTCGCCGTTGACTGTGATAAAGAAACGTTCTACTACTTCACGAAGACACTTTGAACATCTCAATCGTTAAACAATCCTCTCTTGCCCCCTTTACTCCTGGGTCGCAGTAAGCTACGACGTTACGACGAATTGTCCTAATTTACTGCCCGAACGTGAAGAGTTTCCGAGTCGCGACACGAAGGTTGGACGAGACCCAAGAGAACACACGCGACGACGTTCTCGCGTCTCGTGACTCTACTTAAACGACTCCCTTATATTCTTTTATTTTTCATGCCATCGCCTTAGCAAAGGGACCAATGAAATTGGCCTCGGCCGTAGCGCGCGGATGCATCTCGACTTTTTATATAGAAACGCGTTTTGTAAATAGATTAGTGGTTTAGCGCGTAAGACTTCTACTGAACGTAGAAAACGGAAATGTACTTGAGTAAACTAAGCGTAACAAAAAAAAATAAAAATAAAACTGTAACGTTTTAAACGAGAAAATGAAAAACGGACGAAAATGTAATAGGATTAGGACGTGCCATGTTGTGTATGTGTACAGGGAACGCGCGAAACGGCGATAACACGGTTTCCACGTGTTCACCGGATGTTCGACGGTGAAACGGATCCAACCAGGCGTCGCGTTTCATTGCAAAAGGTGTGCACGAGCGTGTGCGAGACTGACGATCTCATTCGTGATGGTGAAACCTTGTTAGAGGAAATAGAATTCAACGTCGCGCGCTCTTCTGTGATAAAAATGGGGAACAACCTTCGAAGAAAATTGTATTTTTTCTTTTTTTTTTTAACGTGGTTTGTTTGTTTTTTGTTCGTTGTGGGAACAATCGCACACGGATTTCCAATCTCGTCACACGCGAAGTGCAGTGTCTTGTTCTTAACGATGTAAGCATTGTAAGCCAATACGTATCGTGTACATTTCATTAAGCGTTACTAATGGTTACGTTAGCGATTTCTCTCCTTGTAATATATCATTCACTGCGTCGCCGAGCGGATCAGCGTGCACCATCACCGGGAAACGTGTACGCGCGTAATTCGATGTTCCCGATGAAAAAGAAAGAAAAAAAAAAATGTAATGTTAAACGTGTCTTTCTTCCATTCTCCCCTCCCCCCAAAACCCCTTACTTAGTCCCGTTTCTATGATTTTAATGTAAACCCGACAAAAACTGCGAGTGTGAATTTAGAAATTGTACAATACGTTTGATCGCCGGGATAAATAGCTGCGAGGAATTGCATTTGCCATTCGGTTGTGGACATAGAACTTATAAAACTTTATAATATCATTATGTTATCGTAAAGAAATTATTGTAATAAAGAGCCACCATCATTCTTACGAGGTTTATGACTCATCTTTTTTTTTCCACTGCGCTCCTTCGTTTGGACTCGAATATTGTTTTTATTTAGTTATTTCACGAGTAAAAGCACGAGTATAAAGTATACAATACAAAAGATATAAAATATACGAGTGACGTGTAATATGTAGAGAATAAAATAAAGTACAGGACACATTTCAGACGATCGTTATTTAGTGTGTATCCAGAGGAGGTTCTCCCAAGAGATATGAAATCATAAAAAACTAGATCCAATGACGGATGTAGAAGTGCTAAAAGGGAGGAGGCTAACAAAAACTGGTAAAAATATTCGAGACTTTTAGATTTCGAGAATCACGTTCTTAGGAATTGTAAATAGAAATAGAAATGTTGAAGTTTAGATAATTGTTCAATTATAGTTTATAAAACAATTAATATTTTTGTGCTTAGAAGTGAAAGCGACTATCTGAGAAAGGGTATCAGGTATTTCTCAGTTTATTAATTAGTAAGGAGCTCTAAAAAAGTATAAAACTTCGCGTAGGGTAGTTCTTCCAACAATAAAAAATATATTGGCCAATGGAAAAAGAATCTGTCGCAGGGGACTAGAATCAAGGCTGCATGGTTGGGAAATTCCGATCATAAATTGCCCAGACACCATCTTACTTTAAGAAACAGTGACATTTTAAATACTTGTGGAACCAGCAGGTAAATAAAACTGTTTATCAAATATTTTTCTACGAAGTTTCATTAAAATCGGAAGTTTGTAAAAGTATAATTACCATTTCTACAAAATAAGTAAATCGACAAAAAAAAAATGAATATAAATAATCTCGTTAGAATAAACGATTTTTCATGTTTAGTGTGGGTTAGGTTCAGAATATATTACGATAAGATAATATTGTACGATAAGGTCAGTTGTGTAATACTATTCGTGATAATTCGACGTATATACATGTACGGAATGCTACGAGTGATTGTAAAGTGATTACTTGCCTTATATATCTTACTCAGTTTCAACCAGCTGTATCGTCAGTTACACGCCGATCGTCGTGCGCCGCGGATAATTACAAGTTTCAACAAACAAACGATCCGTGAATTTTATTGAACGGATTACACAAACGAAAAGTTAAGGTGCAGTGGAAAATATAAAATATAGATATAAAAATAAAAAATAAAATATTGATAAAAGATATCAAATGTAAAATGTGTCGTTGATTTGTTTATCGGGAGTCTGGAATTTAATAAGACTTCTTCGATTTCTTATTACAGTCAAAATGGTGACAATACATGATCCATATCTTAGGCATCTTTTCGACAATCAGTCTATATTTAACGTTTATAACGAAGAAACTATGAACTTATCGGTCGGTGCTCCAGGTCCTGACCTACTCCAACACTGCGTGGATATGATACAAAGAGCGACAGATCACAGATTGGTAGGAGTTTAAAATTTATCGTATTATTCTTTAAACTTAAGCCTTTTTAAATTCTTTAAACTAAGCACGTATGAACGTCAATCGTTGCAACATTTTTAAATTCTTTTCCCTATTCGCTTGAATTTCAAAATTAAAAATCTTTCATCGTATGCTATATTTCATCGGGCATTTATTGCAGAAACAGAATTTCGCGTAGCTTTAACTAGAACGAATTTACTGTACTCAAAATAAACTCCGTCTAGGAAGAAGAGAAAAAGGAAGGTAGGTATTATCTTTTTCAATATGGCATACAAGCTGGCCTGTGGGAATGTCGCGAAGAATTGGCAATCTTCCTGACCAGACGATATGACGATCCAGTGAAAAGAGAAAACTTGATCTTGACCTGCGGAGCCTCGCACGGTATTCAGCTATTATTAAACACCGTGCTTTCACCAAATGGAATTATTTTTGTAGAAGAAGTCACTTATATGATAGCTTTGGATGTTTTCAAACAATTTCCACTGATGAAAATAGTAGCTGGTACAAACAACATACTTTTTTCATATTTAAACAACAATTTCGGAATAATGTTTTAAAATAATTTTGATGATCGTAAATTCCTTTCACAAAAAATTAATGATTCCTTTATGCCTGTTACAAAAATATTAGAATAAAATTTGTACACTGGTATCAGATTGAGATCCCAATTCGCATTACAGAAACATTCTCTAACATTTTACTAATCCGATATCAGCCAATTGTTTTCGATTAGATACTTGAAGAATGATTTAAATATAAATAATAAAAATATATTTTCTTCGACACAGTACCAATGAAAAATGATAACGTAGACTTAAACGAATTGGAGAAAATAATCGCGGAGGAGAAAAAGAATAATAACTTCCTTCTCACTGACGAAAAGATATTCTGGGCAATGTTTTATACTATTCCCACTTTTCACAACCCGACTGGAACCACTTTACCACCAGGTAAACTATACATTGTATTTTAAGAAATCACAATACAAGTGACAATTGATATTGTTACTTCGTAATAGAAAGTTGTAAGCGTCTGGTCGAAATAGCACGGAATAATTCCATAATGGTTGCCTGTGACGATGTATATAATTTGCTTTATTACGGAAATGGTTCTCCACCGCATCGATTATTCTTTTATGACGATCCAATGGATCCTGATTATAAAGGTGGTAATGTTGTATCAAACGGATCGTTTTCGAAGATTCTATCGCCAGCAATTCGTTTCGGATGGATCGAATGTCCACCGCGAGTAGCAAAGATCTTCAGATCATCGTAAGCACATTCTCCGTCACAGTATAGAAATTACAGAATGTAAAAATTTTGTTGTCAACTTATTATATCTTGCTATCTCGTCAGATTTTTATGGAAATTTTACAATTTGCAGAGGGATCTTACTCAGTGGTGGTGCAGTTAATCATTATGTTTCGGGCGTAATCGCAAGTTTACTTCATCTAAAGATCGAAGACGAATATCTCAATAAGATTATTAATATTTATAGGGTAAGCGAGTTTCACAAATATTGTTTATTTAACTATACATATAGCATTCCATATAATATTACATTTTTTTTTCATTTACGTTTTTTAAAAAATTCACACTATCTTTTAAGATTAGGCTCACTATCTGAGCCTAATTTGTAGTATATTTAAAGTTATCTTAAATATTTTTTTTTGTAGGAACGATTATCATTATTATGCGATATGTTGGATCGCTATTTACCAAAGTGCTGTTCGTACTATCGCCCGGAAGGTGGTTACTTCGTATGGATTCATCTTCCACCAGGTATATAATATTATCTGTTTTATTTAACATTATTTATTGTAACAAACATTCAATTATCAAAGAAATGTTAATGTTTTTTGCAGAAGTAAATGGTAGTGATTTTATTAAATGGTGTCAAGAAAAGCACAATGTAACTGCTATACCAGGAACACGATTTTCATACACAGGAAAATGCAATAATTTTTTGAGACTTAGCATAGGTTTTCATAAGAAAGAGGTTTTAGAAATTGCATCCAGAACTCTTTGCAAAGCTCTTCAGTATTACATTAGCAATAATACAGTGTGAACAATTATAAGTAATTGCAGTTTTCTAACAATTATCGTCAAGGATTTAGCATTTCTTACACATTAAATAAAGTGAATTGTTAAACTATTTGTAAATTATTTGACTTATATATATTAATTTTACTGTCCATAAATAAATTACATGTATAAATATGCTATTATGTAATTTGCTATTGTGTAATTTATGGTTGATAGAGTTTTGGGGGAAGTTATTCATAAGGATGGTTTGTAAAAAGCATCTGTTTAGGATTAAGTTATCGAATTCTTAGGCACGGAAGATTTCGTGCATTTAGTAAACTGGTTGCGGATGCCTCGTTAAAGGGCCATAAAATAATTTACATCGGGAATGTTTACAAGCGGTGCAAGAGGGGGATACCAGGTAAAGGCACATGGAATGTGGTGGGGCCTTATCGAACGTAGTCAAGGTTTTGGAATTTTGTTTGTGAAGAATGGAAAGTCAGTCTTGCAAGATCTAAGCAAGAGTAACTGAAAGACGTGCAAAGAACGTTGTGTGAAACAATCGAATGGACTCTCGGATTTATTAACGTATTTCGGTATACCGTATATCCGCGTTGGGAGGATGAAGTGAACTTATAATTACGAATGTGAATGGTGCTAGTGAACCAGAGATGGAAGTTTTGGCTTATTCTCAGATATATATATTTATTACATATTTATGTACAATGGATTATACAGAAAGTAAAATACTAGTAACTAAAAGTGATTATTCAGATTCACGTAAAAGTTCTTTTTGTTTTGTTTGCAATAATTGTTCTGCTTGACCAACATATTCACGACTCATATGACTTATGTAACCTTCAACCCTAAAAATTAAATCTATAGGCAAAGAAGTTTTCTTTTTTACATCTTTGACATGCTTATTCCGTATATCAGTAATATTATCTTTGCACTTGACAAAGTACACTTTTGCTGTCTTTGCTAAATGTTCTCTGTGTTCTCGTGTGACTCTATTCAATTATAAAATAAAATTAATGTATTTCATAAAAAATAACAGTATATTCCCCTAAGTTTATCTAATCAAACTTACTTTGGTATTGGAATATAAAGTGTTGTACCCTGTTGTTGTGGGTTTAAGTTCATTTGAGATTTTGATAATGTATCAATGATGTTTGGAATTACTTGTGGAAATGCAGCCACATTTATTACAATTAATTTAGGTTTTCGATTAATTTCTACCAATTCTTGAAGTTTATACTCATCTCCATCATATTTCACTATTAGATCTTCGATAGCACCGATACTTGTACGCAGACCCACATGTTTTATCATCTGCTCTTTAAACTGATCAATCACTTTGTCAAATTGTGACAACATGCGTTCTACATTTATAACATCAGCCATATCATTTAAATTTATATGCACAGGTTGTGATTTATTTTTGGCTTTAGCTTTTAATGAGGTGTGTGTAGTTGAAAAATGATTAACATTACCCAAATTCAAAGGAGAACATGGGAAAAAATACATATTGGAAATATAATACTGTGTTGAAATATTCCTTGAACTTATATAATCATGTAAGGTATTCACATATTTAATTGAACAATTGTTTGATTTTAAAACAAGAGGTCTTAAGAGCCTTGGTAAATTCATGTTTGAATGTATAATCTATTTATTTATAAATCCACACTTTCATATGTCTCGATTTAAAACGTATGCATACATACGAGTGGCGCTGATTTTTTATATTTACCACTATTACGATAATATAATTTTGTTAGAATCACACATAATAGAAATTCAAATGAATTTCGAGGTTAAGGTACCTCAATAAGCTTAGGAAATTTTTGAAATACTAGGAAATTAAATTTAATCTTGCTTAGTTAACTAGTTACATCACTAGAATATACTCATACTCAACTTAGATTTTTTATAATATAATATTGTAACAAATTTTGTATTCATATAGTATATAGTAAGTACTATAATAAAACCACAGAATAATGAATATATAGAAGTTTCGTTTCGAGGCGGTACCGTTGATGTAGCTAGCAAGGTATATATTTCTTTTTATACAAGTGCACATTCGACAAAGTACAAATAGCGAAAGTTCGTACATTAAAAAATTGAAATTGTAGTAAGTTTTTGTAATAGAATTTATTTCAAGTATAACAAATAGGTAGCTATTGTTATTTTCAATGCAAATGCAAGTACCAACTAACGCGCGAATAGGGAAATACTAGGACTCCTGGAGACGGCGGAATGCGTTTAGGTGTTTGAATTGTTTGATCATGCTGTTTGAATATTTATACATTTCAAGACAATTGAACTTCAAAATAAAAAACAAACTATAAAAACTCACAAGGATTAATGTTTCATGTCGTCTGTCAAAGGTTTCATGTCGTCTGTAATCTGATATCTGCCTCGTCTCGAAACACGTCGCACACGTACCATACTGTTACACATATATTGCACTCGGACGCAACTTAATTCTTTCACTTCCATTTTCATTTCCCCCACTAAATCAATTAAATTCCATTTTCACTTCCCCACTAAATCAAATTGACTAAATCAATGATGCGTTGTTCCGCTTGCCTAGTGTCGGAGAACTATCGATAGTTGTTGACAGTAATCGATAGTTCGATCGTAACTATCGAAAACTATCGATTTAGTATCTATAGTTGTCCGTCACTATACTCACCTGCCAATTCTAGTTAGAGCTTATAGTTCTTGTTCTAAACGTCTATCTAAAATATAAACTTAGAATTATGTGAACATTGAGTGCATGTGAGAACTAGTAAGAATTAAAAGACCTCTGTCGGTATTTAATGTGAACTGCTGGCGAGATCCACACTTTGGGTGGTTTGACAAACTTTATATTAACAATATATTATAAGAAAGGAAAAATATAAAAGCTCGTAGTATTCCAATATGAGTAAAACACCCATATCTATTCTGCAAGAAATGATGGTCAAAAAGCAAATAGTACCTGATTATCAACTTATACATGATGGAGGTGGGACACACATAAATACATTTGTTTATGAAGTGACATGTGACGGCCTTACTGCAAGTGGTACTGGACGATCTAAAAAAGATGCAAAGCATCAAGCTGCAAAAGCAATGTTGCAAACTATTGCAGCTCATAGAGGTTATCCACAATTACCAGCATCACCAGCACAGTCACCTTTAAGAACACCTTTAATACCAACAGTGTCAGAAGTAGAAAGATCTCCACCAAATCTTCCCTTTGTTAATGCCATAGGTGTTTTAAAAGTAAGTGATATCCACAGGGCTTGTTTTACGTAAAAAATTTAAAAGATTAATGCAGAAACTGCAATTATTACTTTTGAGAATAATTTTTCATCTAAACTGTGTAGTACATATCTTGTTCAGTAGATAAAAAACCAAATCTTTGTGTTATTTATTTTTAATTTTTATGATTCGAGTTAAAAGGTAACATCTAAATTGGCTGTTGTATCAAGTTGTTACTAATCGTAGTACCAGCCCTGGATGTGCATATGCATTCTCTACTGGATTACAGCAAAAGTAATTAGATATACTTTGTTGTAGGAGGTATGCATTGAGAACAATCTACAAGAACCTGAATATGTACTAATTAGCAATATTGGGCCACCGCATGCCAAAATTTTTACTATTCAATGCATAGTTGCAACTTTCAAAGAAATTGGAGTTGCAAAAACAAAAAAGCAGGCTAAGCAGGAGGCTGCTAAAAAAATGTTAGATAAAATAACTGACTTAGTAGATACAGACTTGTCTCATTTAGAGATAGATGAAAAGAAAATGAAAATTGAACAGTCTAATGCCAATGCCAAACATCATTATACAATGTTAACAAAGACATTTGTTAAGAAAGTTAATTTAGGTACTAAAGTATCACAATATCATATGATGTTAAAAAATTCTTTTACTCCTGAAGTATATAATGATATTATTCAAAAACTAGAAGCTATTACTCCCCAAGAACAAAGTAATATTTCTGAGGAATATATAGAAAATTTTTTATCAAATTTTAAAGAACTATTGTCAACTATAGATTTAGATATTTCGATTTTTCATTTAGACCACCAAACTCCAGGTGATTATTGTGTAGGAATGAAAATTAATACTTGTCCTGAAATTACTGCAATTGCAATTGGAAAGACAGAAGCACAAGCTACATTTTACACAATATTGAAAGTAATTAATACCATGATACTTCTTTTGAAATAAAAATGTACAAGTTGATAATGACAATGATTAGAATTTTAAAAAACAAAGTAAATCTGTTGAGTTTTTGAAAACGGTTATCGAAAATACTTTTTATAGTGAGAATAATATATATTTTATTAGTATATTATTTTTATGCTGCAATATACATTTCATTCGCATATTATTTTGATACTGAAAAAACTTAATGTAATTGTACATTTTTTTTTTCTTGACATATTTTTTTTCGAAATACTGTGAACAGTATTTTTATGTTAAAAAAAATTAATGGATGAGAAATTATTGTTGTTAAATCAGAAAATACACTTTATTTTATTAATTATATTATATTTCATTAATTAACATCCTCAATACTGTGTGTGTAGAATTACAATATAATATGGTAAATAATAAGCGATATTAGTTGTTTGCATTGTCGTGTTTGTGACGTCTTTTATAATATTAGTACTGAAAAGTAAGGATGTACATCAATAGTCATAAATTTATTTAGTATTTGTAAAACTAATGGTTTTGCAAGACTTTTGTACATACATTTTCATAATTAAATGTAAATCTCCACTTACAGGCATAGTTGAAATAATAACATAAAACGTATGTTTACATTGTGTTTGGGCTTCGGTGAGTCAACCAGGTTTATGGCACAGAACCGCGTTTTCGAAAAGTTTCAAGGCCAGCATGGGCAAATATACCATATAATTTCGTCAAGTACAAAGTGTCATAAACTTGGTCGACGAAGGCAGTCTCGAGTGGTTGCAACCCCAGCGAACGCCAAGCTACGTTGGCATCGTTGCACCTCCGCCACGAAAACCCTTAGTGGAAGGGGATGCAAAAAGTCAACGTTATGGCAAACGGCGGAAACGCCGAGCAGAATCGTTTTAGATTCGCTACAGATCGTTTTTAGATTCGTCTTAGAAACCACATAGATTCGTTGCAATATAGACTCGGATACGTACTTGTACATTTTTTTGTTGAGTTTGAAATTTGTTGAGTTTTATTGAACACGTGTCATTGTACAACCAAATGGAACGAAACGAACGCGATATAATTTATGAAATATTTCATTTTATTTTATGTCACATAAAAGTGCTACCCCACGCAGTGTCCAGTGTCGAGGATTATGGTCTGTTTCGAAGTCGATCGATCCTACGTACTTCATATCCGTCCTCTGTGGTTTCCTATATATGGGACACTCGTAGAGCTTTGGGTCCTTACCCGCAGTTGTGTTTATCGCGTAAATGTAAATCACAGGCATCTGCTCGTATAAAACCTTCGGTTTACTTTCCACCAACTTGCCCGTTTTACGATCAAGCGAAGCACCTTCTAGGAATAGACCGTGAACGTAGACTCCTTCCTGGGGTTGGTTCTTGATGTCTTCTTTATTGAACCTCGTGATCAAATTTTGCAAAACTACGGAATCTAGGGCCCATCCTTTGTGCGCTCGCGTCACCTCCTGCAACACGAGATAACCTTTTGGTTTTTTATATAAAAGACGTCGCGTACGCTTATTTTTACACATACATTAGTATGTATTACTAAAGTACTGCATACTAATTAATAAATATTACGTTATAACTAACTTGTCGCATAGCAGTTAGAAATCCCTGTGGATTGAAGAAACCGGTCATCCAGAAGACTTTGGGTCGGCCATAGGTGCACCATTGTCTGAATTGATGGTCTCGTTCTAAAAGTTCCGTGTACCAGAATCCAAGTGTCGCCGATTCCCACGATATTTTGAGCCATTTGTCCGGTATTCGAGCATCGTACATCGCGTCTAGCGATTTTCGTAAGCCCTGGCTCATCACGATAGTACCCTCGATAGCTAGCTTCAAGTCCGTTAACGTAGTACGAACTTCTTTGATAACTCTCGTAATCCTGGATCAAATCGGGTGTCGTGAAAAAGAAAAGACGTAAAAACGAAAGAACAGAGAAGCGGTACCTGTCGACTTCCTGTCTTAAAAATATGTTCATCGGCAATAAGGCTCCCATTCGTTGCAGCGCTTCTTTCACTTCGAAAGAGTTGTATTGTTTTGGTAATTTTGCTAACATATCGCTGGCTAGTTTGTACACAACGTTTTCACGGGTTTCGCCGCCCTGCGCACCTCCCTCTTTCGGTTGCACGCTTAGGATCGTGTCGAGTATTCCTTTCGCTGTATTTATCTGGTAGGTGATGTCCGCGTTCGAATGTAAGCCAAAAACTTCTGGGGTATCCGTGGCAGGCAGGCTGTCCATGTAATCCAAGTATCCTTGAAGAATTCTGGTTTGTGGCACCTTGTATCCGCGATAAAATTCGAAACCCGATCGCAACAATACGTCGCAAAACCAGACGTGTGTAAACGTAGTCAGCAATCGTTTGTCGAAGTCGTCGGTGACTCGGCCGCCATATTGTACCTGGTTTTTTTTTATGTTGGGTTAAATTTTATACAGGATGAGTGAATAGAAACGAAAACGTATAAAGCAAAAAATAATTTTCAGATATACGTTATTATCTTACGCCTTATGAATTATAATAATCGATTAACAACATTTCGGCCTAGTATTCTCAGATTTTAGCTGCAGTGTAAGTAACGTACTATTTGAAATAGGATTTAATCATCAGTGTGAATAGGGGTATGGTCTTTGGTATTGATACTTGAAATGAATGTAAGAATAAATGTTTTAAGCTGTTTAAAAAAAGAGACTTTCAAACCTCTCCGAGCATGTAGCAAACAGTTGGCCACGAGACTCCCCTTTTCGGGTCCATGTCGTCCAAGTGATTTTGTATAAATTGAACCGAAGCGGCATAGTCAGCTTGATTAAACTCGTACGGTATGTTCCAACCAAGGGGTCCGAATTTTCTGCGTTCTTGGACCACAGTATGGAGAAACGCAACGGCGTATAGCAAAGGAGGCCATTGCGATTGTGTACTGTAATCCAGTAAGTCTTGCGTCACGCCTTGGTACGTCCTTTTCAAGCTGGCTCTAATGCCTTGAGGTGGTTCGTTTGTGAATTTGATTGCCATCTGAAACAACATTGACAGTGAACATGACTTTTACTAGATAGCTTCGATAAACGAACCTGTAGTAAACCAATAGGAAACTGAGTATGCACTTCCGTGGTCATCCAAAGTCTAAACGCCTCGTGAACATTTTCCGTTTCAACGAGGGCGTCCATAACTTCCGTACAGAAAGGAAGCGATAAATGAATATTTTGTAGCAATACCCAACCGCCAGCGTTCATAGCGTCCGAGATCAACCTTCGAGCATGAAATTCTTGACCTTGACCCATCGACACCGACCTCAACTCTGCATCATAAATTACGGTGCAACAAAACATATAGATATTTTCAGCACTAATAAGTTACTCACGTATAGATTTTTGTTTCGCCAGTGCCGTTATTTGCGGACTGGGATCCGATCCAATCGATAATATGCATATTAGCGGAGTCCTAACTTCAGACTCCAACCAAGTGGCCTCTAAATCCAAAATTTTCGCTTCCCCGTACTCCTTTCCCAACGATTCGATCACGTATCTTCTCGCCTGGGACAAAGTTCTGTCCGGGCTCCACGATCTTATCAAAAGCAACTTTCTGAATACGTCCAATTTTTTTTGATACCCGCAGGGAAGCTCCTCCTCCTCGGGCCTGTCCTTCTCGTACCACGCTTGCCACTCTTTCTCGCTGAATTCAATTTTCGCCAAAATATCCGAGAAAACCTCCAGCTTGCTGATCTCGACCAAGTTCAGCCAAGTTATGTCGAGGATCCATCTGAACGGTTTCGAGGCGACGGCGTTCAAATCCAACGACGCGCCTCCTTTTATGAACGCGTTGAATTCCGCGTGAGAAATCGCCCCGCGATGGCAGTCTATCTTCATCGCCAACATCAGCGTGAACAACGACTTGTGTCGTTCGTATAAACTTCTCAAAGTAAACGCCCACACTTCGTAGGTAAGATGTCGAAGGATTATATTTATTCGTTCGTTGGTGATAGGGCTTTTCACGGATTTCGTGATCGAGTTGTCGAATATGGTCAGGAACTGCCTCAATGAATTCTGGTACATCACGTTCACGTTGCTCATTTCTACAATAAGAAAATACAAGATAGATCCCCTCGAAGCAACTGCGCGAAACTCTTCTCTGGCCAGGGTGATCTTCTTTTCTGTCAAGGCAGACACTTTCAGTTTCTCGTTCACCGATTCTGCCGTTGTTTTCGTTTCTCTCAACACGTTTATCAGCGCTTCGTCGTCCACCAAGGAACCTTCGGAAGACGTGAGTCGATGTAGAAGCGTACTCTCGAGTTCTTTCATCGATCGTTGATTAGTCATTACAGATTCGAAGAGAGCCACCCTCTCGGCTTCCAAGTCTGCCTTCTCCATGAGGATCACTCTGCCTAGCAGCTGATCTTCCAAGCCCAACATAGTGACGGTGAAGTCGATTATCGACGTTTTTGCTGATATTTCTGGGCTGTACGCTGGGTTAGGTAATTTCGTAGTGATGTACAGCATGAAACCTGGCATCACGTCGCATTCCTTGTCGCCAACAATTACTTTCTCGATGGAACCGGACTTAATGAAATTTTTCTCGAGAACGTTATCGAGAACTGGATCCAGCTCTTCTGCTATGTCTTCTATCAACAACGGTCTACCTAAAGAGAGACTATCTTCGAGATGGGTTCTAAAGTACTTGTGATTGAGAGACGTAATCTGCAGCTCGTTCATGCACTCCTTGTTCTTGATCCACATTTTTCCCTGGTTTTGAGGGTCTACCAATAGAGGATACGACGAGGATTTTGTTACGATGAGTGCATTCTGCACGGACAGCTCGTCGTTTGGTAAACCTTGAAGCGTCCACTCCGACATCGTTGCGCTGTCGACGAGCATGTTCGTGATGTTCAGGTTCGCGGTGAAGGGAATGGATTTGGTCGCCAAAGTGTTCATCCAAGCCGACACCAAACTAGCTCTGTATTGTTGGTTGTAGGGCCCGCAATACGATAAGAAACCTGTAGCTAGCAGAACGTCGCCGACCAACCTTCCGAGTTGAACTTTGAATTCGCTACTTTGTTCGGTCCAGCGAATCTTCTCGCCACCTAGTCCATTGATTAGCGCGGTCGCAGCTGTCATTTTCCTAAAGCACACGTTCGCAGCGTCCGTCAGCCTCTGCTTCTCGGACACTGCCGAATCATACTGCTCTTTGACCGCTTGCAGAGCCATTTCCCTTTCCGACAATTCTCTTTCAGCATTCGCTAGATCTTCCATCGCCACCTTCAGTCTAGCCTCCTGCAGTGCCAAGTTAGCTTTTAGCGGCAGAACTTCTTTATTGACGGAATGGAAGAAAGCCATAGCCTTTGTCCAGGACAGCAAACCTGCTACGTCGCCGCAAACCCGTCTGGCAGTCTCCATGTTGTAGTCTTCCATTTTGAAATAAGGCTGCAGCAGCTCGACCATCTCGTTGTTTATTATGTCCTTCGGATAATTTTGTAATTGGAGAAGGAACGTGGTACTAGCCATTAGCTTTAACGATTCCGTCCATGAAGGTTTTGGACAGGGTGCAGTGGTGTCTGGAACGATCGATCCGATTTTACGTTGAAACAAAATCAACACGCAATCCATTATTCTCATAATAAGGTGCGGTGGTCTGCCCAGCTTTCTAACGGTAGCTATATGAGCCGGTTTAATCGTGTTCAAAGCAGCCTCTGCCTCTTCCAAAGCTGGTTTAGCAGCTTCCAGTTTTTGTTCTGCCAGTGCTTTCTCGTCGGCTATGCAAGCCACCAATTGTTCGGCTTTCTCTTTCACCTTTTGTACTTGATTTTTGAACGCTTCCGCCTGCATTGCTCTTTCCGTTACTTCCAGGAGAACGGTTTCCGCCTTCTCGGAAGCTTGGACCAGCTCTGTTTCCATCACGGCCAGGTCCCTTTTCAAGATTTCGACCGATATCGAAGCTTCTTCTAATTTCGCCAAACCTGTATCCATTCTCTTGGCTCCCTCGCCGAGTTCGTGCTGCTTGTTCTGATAAATATTCTTGTATCCACTGATGAAATTTAAGTACGATTTTGGCGTGACGTGAGTAGCTCGGCGGAACCTTTGGAAATATTCCGTGGACGTGACGGAAACTATATCCTGTATGGATCCTAGCGCGTTGACCAGTTCAGCTTTTACCTCGCTCGTGCAAGCGATATCGAAGTCGTGTAGGAAGTGTTTAGCGACCAATACCAAAGCGTCTTTGGGCCACGGTTGGAACCAATCGATGGTGCAGCCAGATATGAGGGCCGGAAAACGCTGAGCACGGTTCCTGAACTTTTCCCCTACGGGAGAGAAACAGAACACCACATGGAGGTTCTGACAAGTTCTTTGTAGAAAAAAATCCATCACGAGCTCGTTATTGATCGATCGTTTTGGGTTCTCGCGTCTCAAAATCGGCGTCAATTCGGAAATAATCTCTTGTTGTTCATCCCGGGTGAACAAATTGCTGATCACACCGGAACTGAGAATGTTATTTAGGTATTCTAAGAAACCTTCTTCCTTGATATCCAGATCCGTGAAGATGAACGTGGTCCCTTTGCCCTGGGCTCCGCACGCTCGATAAAGATATCTGAGATCTTCCAGGAAGTTTGCCACGTTGTAAGATCTGGTCAAAGTGATTTGAAACGTTTTATAACCCGCGATGAACGAAGACAGCTTCGTGAGACTCTGTTTACCAGATCCTCCGACACCCACAAGCATCACGTTTCCTTTAGGGTGTCTAATGACTCTAGATATTTTGACTAAGTGTAGCATGGCGTCGGGAAAGAAGACCAAGTCCATGCCAGAGCCCCTTTGCATCTCGTTGAATTGCGATAGAAACATTTCCAGTCTGTCTCTGAGGATTTGGTCGTCGTAAACCGGTTCGTATACTTTCGGTAATTCCACATCGGCGTCCTCGCCTTCTTCGCCAGTAGGCTCTGGAGCGTCTCTAAAAATTGTGATATTAATGATACCATCCCGTGTAAATATAATATATTCGTAGAAGAAGACACGTACCTCATAAAGTCGACAAACGCTGGATCCTGATCCAACATAGTCACATATTTATCACCCAGCATGTCTCTGGTCACTCGTACTATTTCTTCCTCGAACCAACGTTTGTCGGATTGTATGGTAAATCTGTCGCTGAAAACGCGACTGCATTCATGTTTCCACAGCGACATCAAGACGCTTTCTTGATCAATGACGGTCGATAGTGTGCCGACCAGGCCTTGCCAAATTCTCGACAGGTCTCGAAGGCTGAAAATGTAGTGAAACTTGGCCGGTGTTGGTAGCAAATTGGTTCTAGTTCTCTCCCAAAGTATCCTCGTCAGAGGTACCATTTTCTTCACCAGATTCCTAATTTCCACCGAGAATCCTCTTTTGACGTTGTAGTGTCCCTCGCCGAGCGCGCTGAAAATTCGATCGATCGACGACTCGTCGGGCAACGTGCAATTAAAGATGCAAAATTGCCTTTTCAGTCTCGATGGAATGTCGTTTCTGCCTCCGCCGGGTTGGCACATCGCGGCGAGGAACGTAACGTCGACGATGCTAGTGAAGTCCCCGGGTTTCTCCAGAGAGTAAAATCCTTTCATGTCCATTGTCTGACGCACTATTTCGTTAGTGACTTGATCGCCCCACTCGTTTATTTGCGGCAAGTTAACGTCGTCGATGAATACCATCATTTTCCTGCCTCCAGGCGGCCCGAACGTGCTTCCCAGACGTTTCTCTACGTAGCTTTCGATAGTTTTCTGAAATTGGTACGGGCTCGTGGCCGAGCTGAAATTGAAAGAACGGCTCAACGTGGTTTCCGGATTCGCCTTTTTCATGTACGACTTCATCATGACTGTCTTGGCGGAGCCTTGTTCGCCTATCAGTAAGACGGCTTTGTCTTGTTGGCCGATTAAATTGATCAAATACTGTATCCTCACGTTGTCAGGAATAGGTACCAACACGCTGCTGTAGTCTGGTGTCGAGTATTCTGGGTAAACGTAGTTGGTCACCATGCTCGCCCACGTGTCCCATTTACCCTTTTCGGTTACGTAAAAATCGAACACTTTCGCTTCGGGCCACTTCTCAGTGGTTGGCAAATCTAAACCTTGAAAGTTTTCGCGAAGATACAAGTTGTATTTCTCTCTGTCGGGAGTTTCCAACAGTGCCCCTATACCCCATATCAAAGCGAAGACGTAAAGACGTTTCAGGTGATCCGTCGTCATCGGTTGGCGTTTCTGTTCTTCCGATTCTTCGTCTTCCGCTTCCTCGATGGACGTTTCGGGAGGAACCAATCCTTCGAGGAGACACAACATCTGTCTTACTATATTGCATTGCAAGACGTCGATGGTTAAGGTTAAAGCTTGAGTGCCCCACGAGTAAATCTGTGCAAAAGAATCGGAGAAACACTGTTCGAACACTTCTTGCTCCAAAAGTGTCCGAGATTTCAACCAAGCAGTTACTACAGGATTCCAATCTAGACCCGAGGAACTCATATACACCATTCCGTTACGAGACACTGTCGCAGGACTCGCGTTGTCGATATTATGGGGTTCAAAGATGATCTTACACGTGGGAGCCATCGATAAACGATCACCATTCGCCAGGGTTAGCGTTTTATTGTCGTCCAACACGGAATTCAAATTCTCGATCCAAATGCTATCCACGGGTCCATCGAGTACCATCCACACGTGTTCTCCGTCTTTCAATTTCAAGGTTTTACGCCATAAGGCTGAGAATATTCCATCCGTCCAGTCGTTGGTTGCCACGTCCAGTCGACCAAACATTTGAGCAGCCGTTATGCTCTTTGGATTCATTCTCATTTCCCTGCAAAGTTAAGTTTAACCACTAATCGCCAAATAGGAAAGCTAGAAGTTTACTTTTAGAAAGTATTCGAGTTTGTATTTTTTCTCTTTTATTTTATTATTTGTTCCAAAGATAGTCTCTTTGATTACCTATGGAAGTCACCGCACTGTGTCAAAGCTTTCATCAAAGTGTGTATGCACGTTGTTTTCCCAGCGCCAGTTGGGCCGAGTGTCATTATTCCGTGCCTCACTCTCTGCGTCTCGTACAACTGTATTAATTTCAACACCCATGGCGGATGATAGATCAATCCTGCCTCTTCCACTTGTTCATTGATAGCAGCTTCCAATTCCGGGTAAGAAGTCTTCTCGAGGGCTTGATTCGGGAACAAATCCGCCACCAAAGAGATGAAGAGTGGCTCGTCCTCGTCTGAGATTATTATTTTGTACGATTAAAGGAATTCGCTTTTTGTATTGCTTTGGAATCGTTAGATCATACTCGATTGACCGATCAAGACCACTTTTACAATTTCGAATCACACCAAATATAACTGTTACGTTTATAGTGCACCTTCTCAGTGGCTTTGAGCGGTCAATGGATTTTGATTCGACCATAGTCACTGCGTTACCAATAAGTTTTGAAAGATTCATGTCTCTCAAGACGCGCATGACGATCGTGCTTTCAGAGTCTTTCGAGTTCACCCTTTTTGATGCTCCGAGAGTTCTTAATACGGACAGTATGTTTCTTAGGCCAAAGTCGTAATGAACCTTCACAGGGAAACGAAATAGTTGTTTATTTACTTATTTATTTAATGGGATACCCTTTCGTACATTTCATAGCACGTTACCTGTTTCGTAAGTTGTTCTTCACAGAGTTTATACAGCGTGTAAAATTTCCGGGCGAGAGTGATATTTTCTAGGAAACCGCAGCTAGCTAATTTCACTCGAATGATGATCTGTCTATCGGGAACCATCATGGCGACTGTGCGAAATTGTATTTTCAAATTCTCTGGTAGCTCTTTTCTGCCGGCGTACCCAGGATTCTGTAAACGTACTTTTTAATTTCCAGCCATTGTATTTATTTCATGTTAGTGTATTAGCTTAAAACGTTTATTCGTTTACACGACTATCGACTATCTAACTAATGTTTCGAACAGTGAACGTTTATCGTTATTTACCATAGTTATGAATATTCCAAGCTCAGGACACATGTCTATCAGATCACCGTCGGTGAAAACGAATTGTTTCTTTTTCTCCTTCTTCGCGGAAAGAACAACAGCGACTTGCTGGGCAGCAACAGACAGCACTGGTAGTTCGATTCTATTGAATTCGTCGAAGCAGCCCCAAGAACCGCTTTGCGCTAGGCCCTTGTAAATTCGTCCCAATCCTCTGTAATCCATTTGGTCGGAACAGTTGAAAACCACCACGTATTTGGCTAAGGTTTTCCCCATGTCTTTGACTGTTTCCGTTTTCCCAGTGCCAGCTGGTCCACAGGGCGAACCACCCATAGACATCGACAATGCTTGTGCGAGGGTTATGTAGCATCTGAGAATATAAATCAATTAAAATATATTCTCAATCTACTTTCCATCTTTTGCGTGTCGTTGCAATCACCTATCGGTCAATGGAGTAATAACGAGCCGATCCGTGCAACCTAGATACTCATTTTGGTAAGTGAAATTTACGTCTGTTATGCATATAGATGTTTTGTCGAGATCTTCCTTGAAGTAGAATCTGCATTGTTTCAGCCACTCGAAATCGTTCACCGATCGTACGTTTAAACGACACTGTGAAAGAAATTATTTTAAGAAACATTGACTTTGCAGGGAAATAGAAAGTTAATTTTTTCAATTTTTTTTAATATCGAGAGTATTTATTCAAGTACGAATATTTAAGTACTCGCCAGTACATCGAAGATGTCACGTTGATGCACGTGTATAGTGATCAAGGTTTCAAATTTCGTTCTGTCGATTTTTGCAAGGTCTCTGGTCGTCTGATCGATCAACGTGTTTAGCAGATCGAGGAACTTGTTGTTTGTTTCCGTCATAATTTTTTTATCGGCACGAGCCTGAGCCAACGCCAACTCGCTGTCTCTGGTCCAGATCATTTGTATTCCGAGCAGACCGATCTGAGCGGGCATTTTATCCAGAAAACCGAGGAAATTAAAGTTCGCGTCATTGATCATGGAATAACACTGTCGGATTATCGAATGCAAAGATTGCTGGGACGTTTGCAAAAGTTGCGTTAACCATGCTTCCACGGATCCTTCTGCCCTTACGGCTTTCTCAAGCTTCATAATTTGAAAATAGCATCGATTAATAAATCTACGTGGCGTGTATTGCAAAAGCATAATAATTTTTTTTGTAACCTTAATACGTACCAAAATGGTTTCACCCTCTGATGACACGATCGCGGTCATCTTATTATATTCGATATCGTGAAACTTAACGTAACGTGTGTTGTCAAAAATGGAAAGCAAATGATTTTGTATCGTGTGAGAGTCGGATGCTTGGCCAAGTATTTCCAACAAAGCGGGATCCGAGACGAAGAAGAATCTTGGAAACATCATACGCTTCTTTTCCAAATATCTGCAATTATATTTAGTAATACAATTTTATAATCTCTATACATTTTATAGAGAATTTATTATAGAGAACCAATAGAAGTTATAATAGCTTACCCACTGAGAGACTTTTGGCATAATTCCAGCTGTTCTTGCAGATGTGGTAGAAGTTGTTTGAGCAAATCATCTCCCACACAGCAAGGTACCACGCCAGGAGTCTCGTGCGCCCTTTGCATGATCTTCTGCCAGCTTTTGTCAATCTTACTGAACCTCTTCGCCTCTTTTGGCAGCTGTTTCGCTATGTCACCCCCGACGAACACCGCCTCGAGATAAACCCACATGTTTTGCACCAGTAGCCATCTCTCTAAAACCTCGTTGGTGTTCGACAGGTCCGTGAGCCACTGCTGTATCTGCTTGCGAAACGGCGCGTTGTATCGGTTGGACATCAGCGAGCCAAGGATCATTAAACTGTCCTCGAGCTGGCCGATCGTCTCAGCGGTGGTGTCTCCTCTCAGCAACAGTTCTCCTCTGTTGTTGAACGTCATGAACGTTAACTCGTGTGACGACCACTCGTTTACCACTGTCCTTAGTTTAGCCTCGATGTCTTTTTCCTTCATGGCTGAAATGCAGATGTCCTCGATGTCCTCTTTGTATTTTAACAAAGGTGCCTCGAGGATGTTCTTTAAGCAGAATCCCTCGCTCTCTAGATCGAACGAGTAGCCTGTCACTTCCACGATCCTGTGCCAGTGGCGCGGCTTCATTGCTTTGTTGGCCATTAATTCTAGCAGGGGGCACATGTCGTTAAAGTCGTCGATCGTCTTCTTAAGGGCAAAGAACGCTGGCCACTCTTTCAGGCCCTTTGGCAGCTTGCGGCACCGGTTTTGGAATTCCATCAGTTCGTTGTTTATGTCCTCGATATTCACCTGCACATTACGTTAATGTACTTTGTAAATAGGAATTTCGCGTTATTAGTATCTTGCATTTCATATTACATAAAAATAGTGTCATGATTAATCTATTGACGTATTTCTAATTTTATATTATTCAATTTGTTTTAAAAATCCAGGGAGTTCTTCGATAAATTTCTTATGCAATTTATTCACCAGAAAGGTTTTGTTGTTTTATGTTATATTCGATTGATTTTACCAGAAATAGCTTACCTCGCCCCAAGGGATGTCATAGTAGCTATTGACTCTATCAATGACGTCGTTGTATAGTTTATACAATTTCTGAAGCAGATTCAACTCTTTCCTGATCTGCGACAGTTCAGGGTAATCCGTGATGGGTAAACCAAAAAGTTCTTCGCCACTTTGATAAGTCTGTAGCTTCCTCCACATGCCGTCGAATCTATTCTGAAACAAAATCTGTCTGTCGGAAGCCTCCCTCGGACTCAGACCTGGTTGCATAGGTCCCGACGACCTGTATTCTTCGCAGTACATTTCGTTGTCGATTCTGAACTTTTCGAGATTGTTTCTAAGGTCTTCTTCAAACTGCGGTTGCAGATTTAATAGCAATACATGACTTTCCAACGCTCGTTTGATTAACTGCTGCCAGGTGTATCTCAAATTGTCGACTTGTTCCAGGCATTCTTGATCCACCGGCACTTCGTATCTCGTAACGATGTTGAAAGCTTCTTCGATCGGATCGATCTTCAGCTCCATGCCCACCTCCTGTTCACGTATCTTCTTCAGGGTGTCCATGATCAGACGCACATCGTCGAGATCACGAATCTGACGATCCAGTTTGCGTTCCATTTCGCTCATTAACGCGTAAACGTACTCCATCTCGCGTCGATATTTCTTCTTCATGGCTTGGCCAATTTTGTGGGTGCACGCTGTAAAATAGATCAAACGATATTGAATATTTTGACCTAATAGTACGCAAATTTAGCAAATGACCTTTAATTTCCGTGTACAGTCCGTATTTTAATTTCTCCGTCGAAATTGCGATGGACGTTCCAAAAATGATCATATCGGGCTCGGTGGCTAAAAGATCTTCGAGTTCGCTGTGTTTTCGAAGAGTGGTCTCAAATTCCGGTAGGGAAATTTGTAGCAACTCCCGCATACTACGTTCGTTCTTCCATAGAAATTTGTAGGGTTTCCATCGATCGATAAATTCCGCTAGATCCTGTAATAGCAATAATACGTATTTCTTTTAATTCAGTTGAATCGTATCGCGACTAAATTTTTTATAAATAAGTAAAATTGCTTACTGGTTTGAATTCCAACATACAAGTGTTCAATATGGACAATAGTTTCATTACTTCCTTGTTGTCCATCACCATGGCATGGAAATTCCTCTCCTGATCTGGAAAAATTGGTCTTTCCTCGGAGATAATTTTGTATAGTCGACGCCTCCTAATTTTTGGATCTTCCGGTTCCTCTTGCTTCTTCTTCGCGGCTTGTACTTGAGCTCGCATGACGATGTCCGCGAAACTTCTCCTTGGATAAGCGTTTCCCCAAGAATTCTATCCAGTCGAACGTTTTTATGAATATCGGGGTATTAAAACGTCTCTGACGTGAATAGTTTAACTTAGAATTGTTTTGTATATTATACTTAAATTTTCCTTTTAAGTTTTTCTCTAGAAATCTGAAATCTGGAAGTTTACCTTGTTGACTCTGGAATTCCATTGTGAGACTCCTCTCGCGACTCCAGCGATTATTTTTCCAACCAATGTCAGAACTTCCTGAACATCGTCCAAGCTAGGCTTCACAGTCACTACTGGTATCATCAAGGTTGCATGTAGCAGAAATATTGGACTCGGCGTCTCCTCTGTTATCAGTAACACATTCATCAGTAAAATATTCGAATGCTCGAATCCCCCAAATTGTTAACCAATAAAATACACAATTTAATTGGAGGGAGGATTTTAATTTTATCCTCGATCACGATACTATTTCGAAAATTTGAGTCTAAATATTTTATTTGTCAACCATTTGGAATTTAAGCGTTCGAATATGCTTTTTTAAAATACCTGGATTGATTTCCCGAATGAATCGTTTTTTAATGGCGTCCAACGAGGTTCTGGTGACCTTTGTAAGGACATCGACGACCTTTCTAGAGTAATATCTTCGCATCTCGGAGACTGCGTTTCGCACCATGTCCTGCATTCCATTCGGCAAACTGCCTGGTGTCGCCAACAGTTGATGGGGATCGTCGAACAAATTCCACACCAACGACCAGTCTTGTTGAGCTGCTTGGTCCGCATCTTCGTCAGTGTCTGCAAGTTTGTCGTGAAGCTGAATATTCACGAAAAAATAAAATTATAATTAAAGATGGAAGTATTTTTAAAGACGAGTTTGTACATGGACGCTTCATTATTACATATATTGTAAAACAAAAATAAGACTTAAATAGATCAGAGACTTTCGGTGATCGAGAACTTCTATAATGCTATCGAAAAGATGTTTCCAATCTCTTGAGTAAAGCAAAAATAATCGGAGGTTCACAGTAAAACGCGATAACAACATGGGTCACCTTCGTTATTGAAAAAATCGAATTGATTGGAATTAGCGGCGCTTTTGAAGTTCTCCGCCGCGTTCTTAACAAGATCCAGTACTTCTTCCACCGCCTCTTCCACCATCATACTTTTACGATATAAATCTACCGCTGCGAGTCTGCATATTTCCTCGGTCTTCTCCACAAATTCCTCTATCGTCCAAGGCTGATCAGATTCTGGTAGAGAATGTAAGGTGATCTTTTGCATGCTTGTCAGTACTTGGAGAATCCTTGGAAAAAATAGAGAAAATGTCAGAGAAAAAAGTTTTATCATAGAAGCTTAAAGACAAATTAAAATATCACATATTTATGTAAATATTTTGCAAGGAACTATACTTGTTTATTAAATAAATATTTTTTAGGTAACATTAACAAATCATTATGTTCTGTGATTTATATTAAAAACAGAATTTACGACTGTGTGTATGATTTTAAAGCCTCCTCATGTTTGAAAATTGTTTATTTCGAGCCTTGGACATATTCACATCCATTAAAAACCTGTTCGAGTCAGTCCCGTTTCCAACGTACCTATTATCATACACATCGTGAACTCTCGTGATCAGAATATCAAATTCTTTGATCTGCTCCTTAGTATTTTGATAAAAGTTCTTCCATTCTGGATTGGTCCAGGTCAGAGAAACCAAGCCAGGCTCCAACAATGATGCAACGCGAACCAAGTGTGGCAACAGGAGCGGCCTGACCTCAAGTTTGACGCGTCTGGCCGTATAAACGAAGTTCTCGATCATCAGTTGAAGAGAGTCCGTGATCAAGGTAAAATGATCTTTCTTTGCCAAAATCGTGAGCGCGACGATTGGAATTTCCAGATTCAACTTGGCCAAGCAGTCAGCCTCGCGAAGCAGAAGAACAACGCGTCTTTCCAGGTTCACTTTAATTTTGTCCGTCCTTTCGTCTATCACCAGCAGCGATCTATTTATCACGACGAAACGGAGTAATGTTTCAACATCTTATTAAAATCGTTTACTCGTGATTACCGTTTCAAACAGTCTTCGATGATCCAGGAATTTTGATGAGTCCAGACTTCGGCGATATCCGACTTGTATTGATTTAGAATGCTGAGAGCATGGTTGTATCTTTTCTCCAATTCTACAGTTAAGGGTAGCGTCTTCAGCACTGGGTGATTGGAAACAGATGTCGCCAGCTCGTCGAGGTGTACTCTGAGCCAAAAAGTAGGAAAACAATAGAATCGAATCGTAAATTAGACGGTAGGTGGAATATTTTCGTTTACTTCAATGAATTGGACCAGGTCAATCTCCCAGCGATGGCTGGCATGTGTCTGGGCAATGGTGGATCGTCCCTTTGCCTTTTAAACAATTTCAGTATTCTGTCTATTTCTCTGTCGCAGTATTTCACCACTATATTGTATTTTTCATCCAGCTTCGTTAACGGTATCTTTTCGCTAACCTTGAAGGAGGGAAAATAATTTTAAATTAATCAGATAAAGATTTAATAAGGAATCTAGAAAAATCTGCAGCGATTTTTATATAATCGTGTAACCGTATAACAAGCTTAATGCGTTACTTCACTTTTTCAAATCGAGTTAAAAATCGTATACCCTGAGGCGTCTCCCAAACGTCGGCATAATTTTTCTCGATGATGCCGCCGATGTTCTGCTTCAGAGCCTCGGTCTTTGACATAAAGTCATCGTAATCGGTGTCGAAGTCTGCGTTTCGTGGGTTCAAATAGTCGTAAGATCTGGTAGTCGCGATATTCTCTGCTTCCTCGAATGTTTTTATCGCATCCTCCAACGCTGACAAAACGAATAATTAAAATCTGTTATTTATTGGTGCGACAAGACCTCGTTCGATACTCTTGTACGTTCGTACCTTCTCCCAGCAATAGCCCTTCCATTCGTCTTTCGAAAAGGTTCTTGTAATCTTGTATCAGCTCGAACATCGTTAGAATCTTTCTTATCCGGTCGCAGAAGGAATCGAACCTTCCAAACACGTGGGTCTCCGAGAACGAAAACTCTTGTTCCGTCACAGCTGGCGAACATCGAACTAGCCTGTAGGTTTCTCTGTAGGCCCTTCGACACGCAAAAGTCATTGATAAAAAATATCACTGGTATCTACTCGTAACAATGTCATCAAATTTTGCCATTACTTGTTCAGTCTTAAACAATGTTTCAGTTTCGATCGAGCCGCCGCTCGATCCTGGCCCCAGACAGTTTCACGGCCTCTGTTTGTCACGTAGTCTCTGCACGCGACGATCATTTGGTTCGTAATTTTTATCATCAACGAACTGGTTCGCTCCGATGTGTTGTAATATCTCGAGACGCTGTATATCAATCGAACCGTTTGCAATAACGACACAAGGGAGTCCCTCATTTTCACCTGAAAAAAACAAACGCGACATTCAGTGTCAAACGAGTATTCTCAGTTTGAGAAACAGTGGGGTGGTTTCGATTTTAAAATTGCTTCCTAACGAAAACCTTACGGATGAAAGCAATCTGTAAAGTGGTGAGCATAAAAAGTAAATAATAATTCAATTTATTTGAGACTAAGTAATCGTTTTAGCCATCAATTTCTCGTTACGTTGTTTCGTTACCACCAATAACATTTTCGAAACTTTTTATTCGTTAATTATCTTACCGGGTCGTCCAAGTACAGACAATGACAGCATTTCTCTAACGCCTGGATGAACTTCGCGTTGTCCTTGGCTTCGTTGTAACAGTACGTAACTTCGTCCTCGGTGTCTACCCACTGCTTTATCAACTTCGACCGCGCGACTTGTAGACACAAGAGCGACATTCGTATTTCATGATCCTGTAAGTGCATAATGCACGTGTTTTTAAAAATAGAACAATCGCGAGCCAACGTAAGTAAAAGTAGAACCTGAAGTTTATTGACTAGTTGGCTGAACTGCGCCCCTCTTCGTTTCCAATACTCCAGTTCCTGTTGCGGTCCAGAATTGTCGTTCTCCCTTTTCACTTGTTTGCTTTCTACCATGAAGTCCTTCAACTTTTTAATCCACGTTTCGACCCTTCTCTCCGTAATATTCACCGCGTTCTCCTTCGCCACGAATGCCTTTGCTTCCTCAAAATTATGCACCTCTCCCATCAACGTTTCGTCGTCGTCGAATATGCGTCCATCGTCGGCTATCTGTTCGCAAACTATAGAAAATATCGTAAATGTTTCTGAATCTTTGATCAATTCTTTCCCCTAGGAACGTCACCTTTCAAAGCGCTGCAGAAGGATCTCAAGCCAGGTAATAAAAGACTCTTGATCATCGAACAGTCGTCTTCTCCTTCTAAGCCAGGATGCGCGAGTGCGTCCATGAAAACATACTCGACTACCCGTTGTATAGTTGTTATTATTCCCACTTTCTTCGTGTCTATCACGCCAGTGTACAGATCCTTCTGGAACCCTTCTTCGGGCAATTGCTTCGAGATGCTGATCCTGAAAATTATTTTCTAAATACTTTTTTGATCGATAAACTATCGTTCAATTTGCTGGTGAAATTACCTAAACATGTAGATGCATATTCCAGTGCAAGGAGCTTGCCATCCATCGCTCAAAAAGAGCTTCTTTTTCGCTGGTTCTTTCGTCTCCTTCTGCTCCTTAGCTTTCGGCGCTGACGCGTTTGGTCCAGGTCTGGCACTTGGCGTTTTCGTTTGTGTCTTTGCAATCAAATTGCAAAATTATATCCATATTCGTGTGAAGAGTGATATTGTCGAGAGTAAGACAGGAGTATGTACTGTGAATTCGCGAGAAGTTGGCTAGCGAAAAGAATGCGTCGATTATTGGTCGAAATGACGAAGGTAGGCGGAGTAAGCGAAGTACCGTCCCACTAGCTAACTTCTCGCAATTTGCAGTACTACTATCGAAAGAAAGAAGTGTCCAAATACTTTCATGATTCACAGTGAACGAGTTATTACCGTTTCTGGTGGTCGTACGGTTTCTGGCTCTTCCACTTCTTGGTAGTACCATACCAGGGTTGACCTTATGTGGGGTAGGAACAGCTGATTGATTTCGTCGAGCATATCTCCCTCGAAAACATGATCCATGACCTCGTGGCGTGACAACTGTGTCGCGTCCATTAAGAGCTGGAAAGCGAATTCTAATCGGGGGTCCATTTCCCCTCGTCTCGCCTTTCTTTCGCATTCTTCTCGTCGTTTCTAAACAGAGAATGACGAGTATTAATCTCTTTCTCGTCGTTACGTTTATAAGACGTGGAACGTGATTGCAGAATAAATGGTTGATACGTGTGTATCTATTATTTTGTTCTTTGTTTTTGTTTTAAAATTATTTTACAAATTATTAAAACAGTTCACTATTATTTTAATGGTAATTAGAAGAATAAAATCACTATATTTCTGATTAAAAATAATTCTGATTAAAGTACTAACATTTTGCTATTGGTGTATTATCGTTTCTACCACTGTTCTGCACAGGTTAAATTAATATTCTTGATCCGAGAAAGTTCTAAATATTATGCAGATTCTGTATAGTAAATTTATGTGGAGTAAAGAACGATTATACTTCAATTGTCGAAGTACCAGACATTTATTGCTTCCCATCTCTTACTCAAAAAAGAAGAATCGATTTATTAAGAATCAAGTAACCTCCAAGTTTATTTAACCCTTTACAAACGGTGCATATATCAAACAATACATTTTTACCGTTTTGAACAAGCATAGAAAAATGTTTTATTATAATAAAAATTAATTTCCTCGATATATGAGTAACGAACGATTCGTTAAATTAAAATAAAATTGATGGATAAAGTGATTTCGAAACGATTGATGTTTCAAGCACGAAAGAAAGAGAAAATAATGGAAGTAGCCGAGCAAAAAAACGTAGAAACAGAGATCAACCTGGAGGACATCGCCTGTCCCTTCCTCGTCGCTGTCTTCCTCAGAATTTTCCGACCTTTGTTGGACTATGAGAGCAGGTGCTACGAACATGACTGAACCAATTAAGCGAGAAGAAATGAGAGAATCGCTCGTGGAAATGGCAGGATGATGCAAAGGAAAGCAGGATCCACCGAGGGTTGCACTCGCAAACTGAGAAAGCTTCTAAGAGCGAGCAAAGAGGTGCAAGGGGAGAACACCCAGTGCCACGGTTTCGTGTCTGGTACCGCCCTTCTACGTATCGTTCGTGTCGTGTGGGAATTTCCGTGCGAATCCACCGACAGTAGTCGATATCACATCGTGTGTATTCTTTTCTCACTATTCCAGGACGACGTTTTGCGGTGAGGATGTCGCGAGACAGTCGAACAGTTCATCCTCTGCACCGAAACGGTGCCAATATAACGTCAATACTACATTGAACAGTGTTTCCATTGATAATAATCACGGTTGATCGTAGTGGTCGGTGTGTTTGGCACTAATTGTTGCTGGAAGGTGAACATTATTAGTCTTGCTTCTATGGAATGGATAAATGTATGTGCAACTTGTGTAAAATTGCTTCCTGTAATTTTTTACTGTGCTCATTTTCAGTTTATATTTTTGCACGATAAGTACGATGAGTTTGTGCAATTTTTGAGATCTTTTTATTTTGACAATATTGCATTACACTTTCATACTTGGTAAAACTGTATTTATTGGTTTTTGATTGATATATGATTTTAATTACTTTTTAACTGTATTAGACTTTTTGTGGTAAACGTAATATTGATTTCTCTTTGCATTTCAATGTTTTGCTTGCATTTATGATAGTTCTGTGAGTAATAAATTTCTCTTGATTTCTTTAAAATGTCAATCGATATTATGGTAACACCAAAATTATATTATTGAAGCATTACATTTTTTTATTTTGTTGATCGTTGCTTAGTTTCAATATATATGCACAATATACAGGGTGGTATTAATACTGTGCACACGTATTAGCATTTACCTTTCTAAACTTCCAGCACGTTGTACGTCAATGAGGTATATCTGTGATTTAGTTCACAATCTCTCAATATAAAAATCACATAAACTATTTCGTTCGATGTGTAACTTGTCACTTTTTAATAATCTTAGACGGTAATTAACAACAGCTACGACAGTACTAATTCATGAAATGAGAAACACTAAATGATTCATCGCTTGCGAATGTCCTATGCACTAACGTTTGTTTACAAACATCTATATCATCACAACACGTTAGACATGACATATACTATTTCCCAATATCAAAATCAAAATATTTAAATGGAAAATCTTGTATACTAGATTTTGTATATAACAGCATTTAAGGTATTTGCTTTTCCAACAGTTCGAACAAACTGTTAATAAATATTATTCGTATCGGTGAGACTACTAGTTAATAATAGCTTGATCGTACAAACACGCTACTCTTTACACGTATCCGAAACACGAAAGCCAAGAGCACTGCTACGAGTTCGTATCGCGAATCAGATAATGCATCCTTTTAACATTTGCTGAATAATTGATTATTCTCTGAATCTATACACCGATAATAACGCGAAATCCTTTGCACGCGAAAGAAACGCATCTATTATTTACGAACATCAGCATTTCAAGTTCAACATCGAATTCGCGATCCAAGGTTCCATTAGAAACGGTGTTATTTATATAACTGTCGATATTTTTTGCAGGAAAAAGAAACACAATTGTGTATCTGGATTTTGTTTAACGCGTTACTATAAATACTTTAGAGTTTCAATCTGTGATGTGTTTGCTGTCGTCGTTTCACAAATAGGAAATAATTAAAATATTGAAGTATATAAGAGAGTATGAGATCTGTTAATACAATCGTGAATTTAATCATAAAAATTTAGCATAACATTTTTACCAGGAAAATCACAACAATGCTAAAATTGTTACACGTGTCATTCACTTTCTAAATACAAATCACTGTTCCAGACAAATAGATTATTCAACGATGAACGTCGACTATAGAAATAGAGATAATCGATTTTTCACAGATAGAAAAATAGGACCGTTTTTCAAATTGCCTCGAAAATTGCTAAAATATTCGTTATACTTTTCGTAAATATTTGAAGACCAATCGTATTTCCTTTGTACGATTGTATAATCGATGCCCTGCCCGTAACGCTCTCAAAGTCCATACTAACGTCGTTCGTAACCACGGAAATACGAACGTTGCCCGAATTCGAGTGACACGGCCTAGCAAACGTGTTAAAATGTAGGAAACACCGTGCTCGCTATCTAATCGGAATCTAAGGCCCGAGGAACGTCGCCAAATTCGTTGGCCGGTTGACGCGAAACGGAATGCCCGATTATCTGCGATCAATCACAACGATTTGGCTCGTTATCCTGACACGGTATCGCGCTAAGTGCAAATTAGTCTAATCGAGTACCGTGCAAGAGAGTATTAATTAAATATAGGACTTGTACTTTCGCCCGTCGCTTACTCTGGCTTCTTCGGTGGTCTCCGTCATTTCGACGACCTTTCTCCGCACTGGCACACCCTGGAACAATCCACGTCCTTGTGCAGTCCACGTCGTAATGCGACATTAACTCTGTTACCCAGTCTTTTAGCCAGCAATCATTCTCCGTCTTCCTCGCTCGCCTTGTCTTTGTCTCCGCCTCCCCCGCGCACCCATTTACCCTAACGATGTATTAATGGGCAAACCAAGACAAGTGGAATTCGTTGCATTCCTAGCCCGACGACACGATCAGACGTCGCTGATTAATCTCTGAAGATCCTCGAACAGCGAGCAGAATTTATTGCAGGCGATTTTATCGAGCGAGGAGCCATTATCGTGATAAGGAAAAGGAGCACTGGCAACTAATGCATGCCTACGCTGATTGGCCTGGCGTCAAGTCAAAAAGTTCCTGGCGAGCATCGACCGATGGACGATCACCAGGAAGCTAGGAAGTACTGATTGATTTGCACAGAGGTAGTTAGTTGTACACGAACGAAACATCGGTAAATATACTCCGGGAGGTGCTTTCCGTTCGCCCTTTAATCAGACTAGTTTCTCTTTACCTGTAAATATTTACGCGAAACAGTTGCTATTCGAACGACTTGCTGTCAAAGGGTTACCGATCGACCTATTTCTCGTAGTTTGCTGTTCAGTAGAACATACAATTTTCATTGTATCGCGCTTTAGTAGACTTCTCAGGGTCTATGATGACACAACTATTGTCGACAGTAATATTCCAAAGCCGCGTGGAAGCAAAATGATCGAAGAATAGCGGAGAAAATTGAGTTTTGTTCGTTTTGTATCAATGGTTTTCATTTTGGAATTTTATAAATATGTTAAGTCGTTTCGTAATGAGTCTTAAATATTGTATATTATGATTATTGATTGTTGACATGGAACTCTTGATTATGGTCAGTTAGGATACAGGTATCGTGTAATGGTATCCTCTACTTCTTTTTGCGATTCGAAACATCTACTCTCGTAATGCAGCTATTTTAATGTAAATAATAAGAAATAAAAATGTTCATAAAAAGTTACGTCGAACAGTTTAACTTCCGAGAACCTCGATCGATACTGTCGTTAGTACTGTAAAAATGTATAATCGCCGTACCAGTAAATATGAATAAGGAAGGACAAACGGGTCTTTTATTATACAGGGTGTTCGGCCACCCCTGGGAAAAATTTTAATGGGGGATTTTAGAGGCGAAAATAAGACGAAAATCAAGAATACCAATTTGTTGATGAAGGCTTTGTTAAACAGTTATTTAAAGTTCCGACCGTACTGAATTTTTTTCTCGAAAATGCGCAAGATTTCGAAAGTATGTCTATTCACCAAAAATGATTGTAATTGACCCCCGCAACCGAAAATAATTTTTTCAGAATGAATTAAAAATTTTTTTTTCGTCGAAAAATTTAAGCACCTACCCCCTGTTGATTTTTCTTAAAAATTCCTTTTCCATTTTTAGTAATTTTGTTTGACGTCCTACAGAAAAGTTGTCTAATACTTTTTTGTAGGTACCCATGAGCTCTACTTCAGAAAAAAGTTTCATTGAAATATATTCACAATTGTAGGAGTTATGGCTGTTTGAAAATTGTACCATTTTTATGGGGTTTTTCTCACTTTGCGGGGTCAAGGACCAACTTATCGAATATTTTTGCGACTTGTATATATTCTCCACCAAAATACGCGTAGTTTGCTTTTTTAAACATTAAAATCGTCCAATCCGTTCAGAAGTTATGACGTTTTAAAGATTCGCATGAAAATTCGGGCAGACATTTCTGGCCAGAAATTATATTTTCGGTAAGGAATTTTTTTCTCGAAACTGAGTAGGATTTCGGAGGTATGTCTGTTGACCAAAAATGCTTGCAATTGACCCCTGCAACTAAAAATAATTTTTCCAAGACGATTCGAAAGTCTTTTTTTTCACCCAAAACTTTCAGCACTTTCTCGAATTTTTTTCTCGAAAGTGGGTAGGATTTCGGAAGTATGTGTATTCACAAAAAATGATTGTAATTGACCCCCGCAATCGAAAATAATTTTTCCAGAACGATTTGAAATTTTTGAATTTGATTGTTAATAACTTTTTAACGAAGCCTCCATCAACAAATTGGTATTCTTGATTTTCGTCTTACTTTGGTCTCTAGAATCCTCTATTAAAATTTTTCCCAGGGGTGGCCGAACACCCTGTATTTTAAAACGAATACAAAATTATCTTAGTGCAATCTGTGTTACTCATTTCATTTTTCGGCGAGCGTTGGTGATCTAAAAATAAAATAGAAATCGAAACAGTAAATTATTAAATGTAAAAAGATCAACGTTTACGAATTACTATCCTCCCTTGTTTCGAGAAACGTAGTTAGGATTACGTTCCGCCTAACGCTTACCGTTGCCCACGGAGCGGAGTGTGTAACAGGGGCGACGAAGCGTCCGTCGAAAATCAGGAAATCCTCCTTGTCCCTCTTCAAAAGACGCAAGGAAGTCGCGGCGTCGCGGCAGAGATTTGCATACGCCGGCAATAAAATGGTATCGATTAGCTCCATGAGAACAATGGAGGAGGCTGGCAAGAATTCAAAAGTTTGCCAGCTAGTATCGCTGTTTCCAGGAAGCCGCTCGATGGAAGGGGTTTTCGACCCTATTCCAGCCCCGAGTCGGTGGCTGCAAGGCGGACCAGCGGCGGGTATCGACTAATGTCGGGGTATTGACTAATGGCTGGTGCGCCGAGCAAGTAGTACCGCTCCGTGTCAGGACGGACACACTCGAGACTAAGGCCTCTTTCACACTAACGCTCTTTCACCCATCCGCCCCTACGAACAGGTCTTTCGGATAGCAAATTTTATTCAACAGTTCGTTTCTTTACTTTCCTAACATCGATACAAAAGAATTTTCAATTTTCACCCCCTCTTTAAAAATCAATAAACACATCGAACGTTTACTTACACGACAGTATGGGATTGGAACATTACAACTGTGCTTCCAACACCGACAAAATTATACTAAAAATTGTTCATTTATTTTGTAGAATAATTTTTTTGGCCCTGGGAGAAATTGTATACAGGGTATGCGGCCACCCTTGGGAAAAATTTTAATGGGAGATTCTAGAGTCCAAAATAAGATGAAAATTAAGAATATCAATTTGTTGATTGAAGCTTCGTTAAAAAGTTATTGAAAAATTAAATTAAAAAATTTTTAATCATTCACGGAAAAATTATTTTTGGTTGCGGGGGTTAATTACAATTATTTTTGGTGAATAGACATACCCTCGAAATCCTACTCACTTTTGAGAAAAAAATTCATTACCGAAAATTTCAGGTCTGACCATATTTGTTATACGTTCTACTGAAATTTCATACGTATCTTTAAAACATCATAACTCCTAGACAATTTTAATGTTTCAAACGGCAAACAACGCATATTTTAGTCAAGAATATGTAGAAATTCTAAGAATATTGAATAAGTTATTTCTTAACACCGTAAAGTTAGAAAAACCCCATAAACGTGGTCGAAATTTCAAACGACCATAATTCCTACAATAGTCAATGAATCTCATTGAAATTTAGTATGGAAGTAGAGCTCATGGATAACTATAAAAAAGTACTAAACAACATTTCCGTACAGCGTCAAACAAAGTTATTAAAAATGAAAAGCGAATTCTTAAGAAAAATCGACAGGGGGTAGGTGCCTAAATTTGTCGGTGAAAAAAAAAATTTCAAATCGTTCTGTAAAAATTATTTTCGGTTGCAGGGGTCAATTACAATTATTTTTGGTGAATAGACATACCCTCCAATTCCTACCCAGTTTCGAGACAAAAATTCTTTACCGAAAATATACTGTGGGGCCGGAAATGTTTCTATAACTTTTTAACGAAGCCTCAATCAACAAATTAGTATCCTTGATTTTCGTCTTATTTTGGCCTCTAGAATCTCCCATTAAAATTTTTCCCAGGGGTGGGCGAACACCCTGTATATAATAATCAATGTTTTAATCTATCTTCTAAATTTTAGATTGTAATTAAATGAATTTCATAAGTAATTCACTTATTCTACTTGGAAATTCGGTTATTATCGTTAATTTGTAATGGAACCAGTGCAAATAAATGCATTTAAATCATCGACAGTTCATTATTCGGTTAGAAAGATAGTAATATGAAAGAAGCACATCCATTAATTTACGATGGACCAAGACTTCGCGAATAAATTCGAACTGAAGCTTATCTGGAATCTTTCGTTGATAAAATTTGTATACGAAAATATACTGGTTCGTTAATCGTACTGTCGGGAAGACAGTAGTGTGAAGGAGGCATACGATCGTATTTACAGAGCGTCCGTGCAAAGACAGGGTTAAGGCGCATTTATGTAACGCGAAGCTTGAGGACTCCTTCGTCGGACGACCTACATTTCCTGGCCAATGTCTGAGAAAAAAGGGGTCATGAACGCGCGCACGCCTATAGGCGAAACGTATGCAAAAGGACCGCACTCGATGATTTTTAAACTTTAATTTCGAGACCGCCACAAAACCAAGACGCTTTGAACTTTTTTTTACCCCGAAGTCGTGGATTATTGTTTTCGGTTGCGTTTGATCTTCTGCTCTGTATCTGCTTTGGAGAATCTGGCGTGGGTGTCGAGTAATTCCTCTTTGCCGAGTAAACAAGGGCAAGAGGAAGCACACGAGACTTCGTATGTGGAATTTTGAAACTGTTTCTCCTGGAATTTTGATATTAAGCTTGCTGAGGTTCAGTTTTAATAACAGCATTTCTCTTCTTCTTTTTATACAACAAATTTTGCATAATAAAGACATCGAATAGAATATATAAGTATTTGTTACTTGATGAGTTTCCATCATTGAAACACTTAATTTCGTATTAACTGAGAACGTCAGCTCGTTAAGATGTAAATGAAGTTGATAAAGCTCCGAAGAAATAAATCAAATTTATCCAAGTGATACCGGCTTTGAGAAATGTTCCTTGCGCTCGTTCTCGCGTATTATTCATGAATATTAAATGTTTCGACATTGTAAATGGCGGCCACAATGAAAACTTGAGGCTATAACGAATATTATAACGCATGAACAGTATCACGCGTTTCCAACTGAACGCACAGCAACGACGCGACAGTTAATTTTTCAACGAAGAGTTATGCAACACCGCCTTTCGAACGATACGATATCACGTTTTCTGCTTTGTTGAGCGGAATTTATCATTAAATGTAAAAACACGCAAATCGGAACGAAAGGAAATATATAACCGTCGTATCGCGTATGGAATCAAATTTGTGCAACTTAAATTGTTCCTGTCCTTCTGGTGCATAATTTTCACATTTCGATATTATGGTTAATGCCGTTGGTAAAGTTGAAACTCCATTATAGAACATCCGTTATCCGAATATTAATCATTCGCAGTCGTACGTCTATACTGTCTGGGCATACATAGTATTTCATTCCATCTGGTCTTACGTCGAAACAGGCTGGACAAATAAACTCATGGCAGTCCGCAAAGGTTATAGCCACTTACGAGAAAATTACTCGCGATGTTAAGAATCCGTGTGCATTTGCGGAGTGGCGATTTCTTGTTTTCTTTTAATCGGGGAACGAAATTACATACCCGGAAAGAAAATATCTTATTGCTCGCACGGCGTGATAAATGCATCGCGTCAATGCCAAGTGCATGCAGCGCATCAAGGTCAGAAAACGTCAAAAGAAGATTTATGCAAGGCGAAAACGAATTTATTTTAATGCCTGGTATGAGTTTTAATGAAAGTATGGAAGACGTCAATTTCGTCTGCGTAACGTTTTCTTTGAAAAATTGTTTTGAGACTTTCTACAATAATTGCATATATTTTGTACAAATTATGGATCTTTAAATAGTGCAAAATTTTGATAGAAACTTCTTTTGGAATTAATTAGAGTCTTCTAGACAATGTTTGGACGTTGCATATAGTCATTCCATTTCCATGAAGAAAATATAAAGATTTTGTAGTGTCCTGTAACCAAAATCTGATCAACTATAGTTCTCAGAGAAGGCGTGAAAATAATTTAGAATTAGTGTGATGCATAATATTTGAAATCTTTAATTATTTATATCGATGACGTTGATAAGGGACTAGCGTGCGGAGGTCGCTGTTAAGTGTCGTTTGATGTTTGAACTAGATATAATGTAAAACATATATATTAAAACTAAAAAGAAAAAAGAAAGTAGAGTTGTTAGTTTTGTTATTTCATCGTGGAAGTTATCTTCCTTTTTTTTTCTTAGGTTCTTTTTGTTACTATTACTACACTCGTATATTTTACACTCTAGATCTGAATTTTGTTATCGAAACAGCCAATCGCCAAAAAATTATTTGCACATCAACAAGTTTATATTTAACTGTTTCAAAATTTTCTCAACCGAACAATCGTGTCTATCGACTTGAATAACGAAGATTCTGGCGTACCGATAGTTTCGGTCGCAATAATCTTGATTGTGTGAGCTCCAAGAATCTCTTTCGTGCCAAGAGCGAAGATTTCATCTAAAACGATGCGTCTCTCCGAGGATAGGATAAATGAATTCAATGCCATCGAGTCGCACGTCGAGTGAAATTTGCGATATCTACGATCTCGCAGTTTATTATTGGAATATCATCTTACTATTCTATGTTCTAGGACAATAATTGTTAATATTGTACCGTTATCGTCAAAAGTCATATCACGACGTATCTAGTACACCCGTCATTGCGCTCGGACAACCAGAATTGCTCCGTAGTCCACCATGACTCGAGTTTCCCCAATCGCCTCGATTTACAGTTTTTTTTTTTTTTTTTTTTTTGCAACAATTTCAGGATGAAAGCACGCGGTTCCGCATTATTTACAACGCGCGCGGATTCCTCGCGCTATTTACATACAGTACGCGCATCGTTGTCGAATTCCATGCTTCCATTACAACGACAAGCGTGAACGATACGCCGCGTCGATTGCGATAATCTCCGATTGCACCGTGTAAAATATAACAGGTAACGTCTCGCTTGCGACGCATGCTCGCATCCTATACAATCCGCCTTACGAATTAACTCATATTTGTTTTTTTCCTTTTTTGTATCATTTTATTTATTTTTTTTTTTTTTTGATTGCTTACGCGCGATCGAACATTTCAGCGATCAAACGACGTCGCTCGTAACGCGCTCGAGTTTAGCAAGCATATTTGTGAAATTTGAAAACTAGCGAGAATCATTTCTTTCGTCTCGGTGTGAACCGATTATTGTAATAGCGAGTGTACAGGGTGTTCCGTTTCGATCGACCCGCGACAACGTCGTTGAGAATTATTAGCGATGCCAAGAAATATTTCGGACAAAGAGGAGTTTTATTCGAATCGCTGTTTCTGTTTCTTCGATACGGTTCTCCGCGAGGCACTTCGACTTTCGTACGAAACAGATTCAACGCCGCTAATAATTTCAACGATATTCGCGTGGACCCACCAGAACAGGACGCTCCGTATAATAATTTACCTTTTATTTTCATCGCTGAAATGGCTCTTTTAAGCACCCTCGATCTTTCAGGTGGAACCTCGAAACGTTATTTTGCGAACGACCCGCCGAGCGTGGTAATCACGATCGCAACGATCCTTGCTATTTCATTTTGAAACCGAATCCTTATTTCTTCGATGATTAATGAATCGCGCGCGTGTACGTCTCGGACACGTTATGAAAACCCACTCGAAAGGGAAACGGTTTTGACGGATCGTTGGAATCGACCGCTTTTATCATATGTTTTGGCACGGAAACCTGTTTCGATGGCTTTGAAAATAAAATATCGTACTCCATAACCGACGACCGACTCCTTGTCGAAACCTTCGAATAAAAATGAAATATTCACGGCGTTCCGGTCGTGTTTACCACACAAGGCAACGGTCTAGCGTCGCGACGATCATCGATCGTACAACCACAGCATGACAGCGAGCACCCGCGAGTGATCGATCAACCTTCCATTTTAACAACCACTTAAAATATGCAATAACAGCACGTCCGGTGGTGAGGTACGTTACAAAACTAGTACAAAACTAGCAGCTAGGTACAAAAATGTAATTAACCGTTAATAATGGAGGCCGCCCGGAAAACTGCCAGGGACCAGCTCCGTACGTTCTACTACCACCCACCCATCCCCCCAAAACCCTCGGGTTTCATCCCTTTGCGTTGCATCTGCAGAAAAAAAAAGAAAGCAGCAACGCCTCGGCCGTTTCTTTGCAACGCAGGCACCATTACCCTCCTTTACTTCTTCACCGAGTTTCCAAACACTTTTCGCCCCCCCCCCCCCCTCAAACCCCCTCTCGCCGCTACGTTCCCTTTCCTTCTTTCCCCTTGAGCGACTTTAAAGTATTTAGAATCTCGTTATCGCTGAGGAATTTAATACTGCTCGGTTTGGCGGTTTCGCGGGTGCACAGAGACGTGGGCGCATTACGACAAGTTAAACGAAATTCGAGGAATAATAGTATTCCGCTCGATAAATGTCTTGGATCTGCGAAAAGATCTGTTAAAAAATGTGTCGGTACAGAATAGCGTGAGGTAATCCTGAATTCGGTACACATAGTTATATTAATCTTTTGTTTTTGCTTTTTTTGGGGGGTAACGGAGTAATCATTTGGTCATTTTCGTGACATCTCCGTTGGTAATTACTTTATAGAAGAGTAAAGAATTTCATCCTGTCGAGTAATAGTCATTTTTAGTATTGTCATTATTGTCGTTTCAGGCTGATTTAGAGCAACTAATTTCACTATTCGTATCATAATGCTCCATCGTTTGAATCCGTTTTAATTTGGAAATTACGAAATTTTGTTGGAAATTATCTTTTGACATTTTCTATGAAAACGAGCGAAGAGTTGGCACAGTAACGACTATAACTCGAAATTACTTTCGTCATAGAGACATTTAAGAACATTTTTAGACTTAGAATAATTCATCGAGTAAAATATTAAAAGAAATATTTATTCCTGTTCCACTACACAGAGTGTTCGGCCACCTCTGGGAAAAATTTTAATGCGAGATTCTAGAGGTCAAAATAAGATGAAAATCAAGAATAGCAATTTGCTGATTGAGGCTTCGTTAAAAAGTTGTAGAAACATTTCCGGTTACACAGTATATTTTCAGTAAAGAATTTTTTTCTCGAAAGTACGTAGGATTTCGAAGGTATGTCTATTTATCAAAAATGATTGTAATTAACCCTCGCAACCAAAAATAATTTTTTCAGAACGATTTGAAATGTTGGAATTTAATTTTTTAATAACTTTTTAACGAAGCCTCAATCAACCAATTGATATTCTTGATTTTCTAGAATCTCCCATTAAAATTTTTCCCAGGGGTAGCGGAACACCCTGTATACAATATGCTTCCTTGTCCTCCCGAGAGTTTGGAGATCCCAGTTTGAGAAACGCTGTTAGAAACTAAATAATTCAAACACCATTGCTCGGTAAACCCTCCATCGATCAATGTAATATTCATGAATAAATACTTCGAATACTTCGACTCATTGATCATCCAATAACTGTCCAAACAAGTACTCCGTTATACGTATTAGCGAACGAACGTCGAAACGACCGTTTCGTTTTTCGACGGTTCCAATCAAAAGTTTCGCGACGTCGAAAGGAGAAACCTGAAAGCTTCCGTGGTTCATGAAATTCGTTTTGCTCGACCACGCGTTGTCGATAGTTCGAAGATGGATGCAGTCTCGCGATTCGACGGTAACGGAAACGGATCGCTTTGTCGGCGATGGGGCGTACGCGAGGATTAACTTCCGATTCGAAGCGATACCCAATCAGTGTGCACCCGGGAGATTGCATTGTAGAAGTTTTAAAGCTTGCAACGACGGATCTGGACGAAAGAACCGCGTCACGCGCGATCTAATATGTACACGTACACAACGAAGAGACGTTCGGAGTGAAATCATAGCGTTTGCTGATTTTTTTTTTGGTTTTTGATGCACCGCGCATAACCCCGGCTAAAAACCTCGAAACACGTCGCGAAAAGGACGAAGAAAACCGCGAGAGACGTTTGGAAAAAGGTAGTTGTTTCTTCTTCTTATCAATTTTATTGGAATTATTAACAAATACGACGGGCGACGGTACCTCCCCGTCGCGTCCCTGGATCGTTCGCTTTTTCGACCCTCGACGAATCGATTATCCGCGTCGACGCGTTATCATGCTCCTTATTGCTTAGATTTTCATCGGGTTCATTAAAAAGTTTCGCGCGCGAGTCGTTTTGGCGGAACGAAAGCCTTCGTTGTTGCGATTCCGGTGGGAATTAATATTAATTTTGATTTCACGGAGTGATAATAGCACTTCCCAGGGCAAACGATTCATTGGCGAACGATCGTCGGACGGCAAATATCGATACCGTGACTCGTCGAACTGGCAAATAACTCGCGTGACATAAGTGTTCTTCCGTGGTAAACAATTAACATGGTACACATCACAACACTCGTTAAGATTCGCCCCCTCGAACGACCGGCTCCACGTAAAAGTGCAGGTCGCGTCGCTCGTTTTCTCGTTCGTGTTTTTTTAGCCGGGGTGCTATTTACAAAGCTAACGTTTCAATTATAACATAGTCGAAAGTTTTCTTTGATTCAGTTCTATAGTTAAGACATCGTAACACCAGAGAACACCGTCGACACGTTTCCTCGTTATCCCTAACTGTCTTTCTCTCGATCGTGTGGTCGAGCGTGTCTGGAAACAAATATCGAGGGAACGTTCGACGTTTCGCGTCTTAGTATCTGCGTTTTCAGAGCACCTCCGGGCACCTTAACCCTTTAATTATCTTGTTATATCAAAATGACACGATAAATTACCGTCGCGCATCTAATGGTATTTGTAACCCCGAACCGGAGCGCCCTCTTACGATTTATTTATTAGAAGAGCCTTACAGATTAGTAAAACACGAAGTCTAGAGTAAAAAATAGAGTAGAAGCTGAGACTTTCTAGACACCGATTTGCGTATGGATTTCTTTTTAAAGGGTTAACGTTCACCATCCAGAAATCTCAGGATTCGCCTGCATGCTTGCGATAGCATCACTTTAGAGTGTAGCCGGGAGCAATTTTTTACATGCTTCTCTCTCTCTCGCTTTCTCTCACTCTCTTTCTCTCCTTGTTGATTTTTCTAACGATAAGTTGTCAATTTTACCGTACAGCAGTTTACAGTAAGCGGTTAGTCGAGCTGTTTGTTTCGTATAGTAGCTGTGCTTACGGTATTAAATTATCGCGCTATAATCCGATTTATTAACCGCTTAACGCTCTAACTCGAGCATACTCGAACGCACGCGAGTTGCATTTTTTAGCTATCACGAGCTAAGCCGGATATTTGAAAGTATAACCGATACAGAACCATAAATAAGCTAGGTAAAATATTTTTAACTATCGGTTCAAGAAAACCGTGAACGTTAAGCGATTAAACCAGAAAAATAGTAGTAGAAAGAACAGATTATCAGCTAAAATATTATCGAAATTAATTAAATTATTACAATTATCTTAAATAAGTCTTTCACTTTTGACGTTAAAATACGTTTTCTCACGCCTCGAACTGTTTCAAGATCGTTTTTCTCTTTTATTTGTAACGTTTTCTTTTATTTGTCGTTTCGTGGCATTCGAATTTCGTCTGAAGAATTTCTTTTCGTACTATCAAGAACAAAGGAGTTATTTAAGATGTTCAGTCATAGTATCTCACCCTGCATAATCGTTTATTGCATTATTATGGATGTGATTACGAGAACATATTCGACTGTCAAGTTCTTAGATACCTATGTGTCACAGACAATTATCACTCAGAGAGCAACGTCAATGAAAATAGTTTACTTAAAATTAATCATAAATGTTTACGTAATTATACGACAGAAAAAAGTATTTAATCGAAGTAGATGAAAAGCAAGTAACATTAAATATATCCACCATATAAGCACAACTACAAGAAAAAAGAATGAATCTACCATAAATGTTTGTTATTTACGACGCGTCGAGAGTCAAAGTGTCAGCTTTTCTGCGGGTTTTTGACGTACGAGATTCTCTTATTTTACGTTTCTTTCGCTTTCATTTGCAAACGAACAGGTTCGTTTTTCTCTTCTCCGATATTTTCGTTTTCAATAATTTTGTGATACATAAAAATCACAGTTCGCTTGTATGATGCATCGATTCGAACGAGCTCCCTTTCTGTAGACATCGCCATGTCTTAAATACGTGAGAAAATCTCGCTGGTCGTAAAATTCAGACCACCGATACCAAGTCCGAGAGTAAGAACCCGGCAGGGGAATGTTTTGATGTTAATGGCGAATGTTCTCCCCGTAATCTCGTAAGTCAAGAACGCCGACGAAAGCAAAAGATCGCGAGGGAATATATTTTGTCACTGTTAAGACACGCGTCGTGTAAATCGAGGATAGAATCCCTCGGAAGTTTTAAAATTTAGTCGTCGATGCATCTGCTTCTGAGAAGATTCCAAATTTCGAGACAGACTCGCTGTGCAAATCGACGATATCTCGAGATTTATGGTTTATCTTGAAATTATTATCGATATAGACACACTGGAAAAGCAATTTGAATTCAATCAAAATGTTCGTGGACTCAACGTGTCACTGTATTAAAAAAATAAAAAAATTGCACACCCATGTTTTCTGGAACATTTGTCTTCGAATATCACCTGTAAATTTCATGAGAAAAACTGTTATTTGTATAGAAGTATTTCTTTGTATATCGTTGAGTAATAATTGAGACGTTTCTTTAACTTGATTTTTATAATCTTCCTCGATGCATTTGCGTAATATTGCACGTGTTTGCACCTAGTAGTACAAATATTAGCACTATGTAAACGTTATACGAGGTGTGTAAGTGCCACTATTAAAATAGGGCGACTCGAGACACGTCATACAGGGTGTTTCACAAAGTGAGACAACTTACCAGGATATTAACTCTAGGACTACGATCTTCAATAAATTAATTTGTTCAAAATTAACTGATCCAACAGACTTTGACTTACGTGCAATAAAAATTTGAGCAGAGTTGACATCGATCAATTCATCGATCATCTTTTGGCGAACATAATCAAAGAAAAATATAAGAAATAACCGAGTAATGATTTTAAGACGCGAACCTTTAAGAAAACAATCATTTCTGTTAGAACTTCAAACTAGACTAGATCGTTTAAGTAAAAAACAGAGCAAAATAATGAATTAACGTATGAAACATAAATTTATTAATTTATCAAAGATACGGCCACGTTTTATGAAACGCCTTGTACGAGAGTCGTAGTTGCACGGCGCTCTCAACTGCGCTCCAGGAACGCTTAATTCGCTATAGAATGCCGGGGTATAAATGAACTGCTCGGTTTTATTTATAGCACCGCTTTCTCTCCGCCCATGGAAAATCGTTTTCGCGAAGTTTTCGCCTCCTTGTATCGCGTTGCGTTCCTTGATTCCCGTTCGAATGTGAAACCGGGGCGAGTTTTAAATTAGATTTTCAGTATGAAGGAACCGCGGTCGAGTGGAATTCACGGAACGACACCGCCGCTAGTTGACCTTTAACAGAATTCTTTAGCGGACTACCCTGTAACGAGAAACTTCTTTCCACGTAGCCTGGTCCTTTTGTGCGGTTTCGCGGTACCGCGGATCGGTTTTCATATCGCGTCCGTTCCGCGAACGACAATGGGACCGAAATACTATGAAAAACCATCGTTAAAGTTTCATCAACGCTCAAAGCGAAATGCAATCCCGCTCAATCGAAACACCTGTGCTCATTAAATTTTACGTTTGACCCACATTTCGCTGCTCGATCAATAAATCATTCTCAGAAGCGACGCTCCCGCTCGGACTTCGAAATCGATCTCGACCGAGGGTAACGATTAGAGCCTATGATCGCGTACGTGTATTAATGTACACGTGCACACGTGTCACGTGCAACCGTGAAAATCATCGCGAAGAACGTGGCCAAGCCATAGCGCTTCTTGCTTCACGCGTATTTAAGATCTAGCTCGTTTCGATAAGCATTTTATACACCAAACGTAAAATTTTCTCTTTTAAAAATTACGTACTCTGGATTTTTTCGTATCCAATTGATCTTTCATAAATAAACCATGATTTGAAATATACAAAATCGAGAGAAGAATTGTACATTAAAAATATTTCTGATTTTATGTGCGTTGAAATACGCTCGATCTTAAATACACGCGAAACAAGGAAAAGTAATTACGACACGCGTATTCGTGTATCAACCCTCTATAACCCAAAACGTTTCTATCCATCGATCGGGGAATATAAAGATAAATTTCTTTTCATAAATATTTCGTTGTAAGAAGGATTTGCGACTCTCGAGTCACAATGGAGTACAACACTGACACGTACATATGTGTACTCGTATATTCTCAAATTCTTAAGACATTGTAAACTTTAATTTTCACTCGTATGAAAACTGTGTGTTTAGGAGTTAAATAGAACTTGCGTGTACAATTGCTCGATGCTTGTTTGAAAATTCAAACAATTTATATCTTTAGTACGTTACGAAACAAAAAATTCAAACTTACATAGAGGGGGCAGCAATTGTTCTAAACGTATAATTTGAATATACATATATCGGAGGTTGAATCGTCAGCTGTATATAAATTTCAAGCAGTAGTCGAATTAGTAAATAAATTTCTATTAAACCTTGAATTTACTTTAGTAAAGATTTTATTTTAGGAATGTTCTCGCACTCTTTTCTACACAGTCTTCTTTTGTTGTCTCGTACATCTTTCAGTGGGTTCGCGGTACTCGATATTTAATCAATGCGACACGAAAGTCACGTAGCTGTATTATACAAAAATACTAATAAAAGCGCGACAAAAATCGTATAACGTACGAAAAGCTGCATCTTCTTGCGCGTAACATTTCTGTATAACAATTTCACTTCTTGTTTAAAGGGCGAAGAAGATAACATCACTAGTTACATACGCATCGAATAAGCACAGTCAGACGTAGATTACAATCATCCAATATGACGCGAGTTATTCTAACTAATAATTTTTATAAACAGGTTCTTTGGTAACTACTACTTTACGGTGCAGAGCTGCGAGAGCACGAACTTAGACTTAACCCTCAGACGATCGTTAATTCATTAATAATCCTATATCCAGAATTCACTCACTTTAATAAATTAAAAACACAAAGCTAAATTACGAATTATATTTTCATTGTTACGAATCGTTATGTTATAATAACTATTCTTACTCCGAAGTGTTTGTACTATTACATCCTCAAACGGTGATCCAACTAATAAACGAGAAAAGATTCTCAGCTCGTTCTTTTTGTGAATAAAATCGCGTGGTCGTCCAAGGGTTAACGAATAGGTGGTTGCGTGACCTCGTAGTGGTGGTTATAGAGGGTCGATACGCCGTTGCAACTTCCGGTTTCACGCGTTTCCTTTAAACGTTCGGCAATAGAAAAAAGAGAAAGAGAGAAATAGAGAGAAAAAGAGAGGAACGGGGACCGATCGCGTCGTCGAGTGGAGGAGGAAGCGCGTTAAAAAAAGCGTGAGACCCCGCGATCGGATCCTCTTCGACGAATTTTCATCGGCGTTCTACGGGCGCGCGGATCGACGCGGCGTCGCATTCGTAGAGGCATCTCCGTTAATTGACCTAGTGTTCTCATTTTTTTTAATTTTTTTTTTTTTTTATTTTTGCTTGTTTTATTTTCCCGTTGTTTTTCGGTTGTGTCATCAGCTTCCCCGTTTTCACACGATCGACTCGGCTCGCCGTAACGAAACCCCTCCCACACCCGTTCCAATCGAGCGACCAGCGATTAAAGTAAACTGCTCGTCCTCCGTACTCGCGACTCGTTACAACACTTATTGAGCGTGATCTTACGACGTAGATAGGCAACGGTTAGTTTCGCGAACGCTCGCACGAGAGAGATCGCGTGCGTCCCCGTCGGTTCGACGAAGAAGAGACAAAAGCAAAAAATGGAAAGAAGAAGAGAAGGCGTCGTCGCGCGAAAAGCAAGATCGTAGACGACGCTGAAGCGCGTCAGCGTACCCGAAGTCGTTCTTCGAAAGCTCCGTCGACGGTTTATCCGCGCCAGAAACTAGTAACGCGCGACGCGCCCAGGCTGAGCTTCGATTCTTTCTTTCGTCCGTTCGCTAAGCCGATCAATCGGTGTTTCTTCTCGTTTTTTTTTCTTCTGTTAATAATACTCTTTAATAATAGACTGTAGACGTGTGTATGCGCGCGCGCGTGTGTATATATAATCGACTATATTTAACTTGAAATCGTATAGAAAAGGGAATGCTCTTACACATATACGTTTACGTGATTTCGAATACTTAAAGAAGCGAGCAACGTGCCTTTATCACCGGGCAGGACTCATCTGTGTACCATTTTTTTTTTCTTTTTTTTTTTTATTTAGTTTCGTGTTCTCCTCCGTTTCGGTTGTTTCATGCGACAGGTAGTAGACGAGTACGCGCGACGAGGCTCGACAAAATCGGTGTACGAACTCGTCTAAATAGAATTCAAGAGCGATCGTTAAAATTTAGTCTTTCAAGTCTCGATTTTATTATCAGCAGCGTGTTCGATAATCTCGTTGATAGGGAGATGCGGTTTATTGTACTCGATCGACTAGGAACGCGCGTACCTCGAGGCTCGAAAAATGTCATCGAAACTAGACAACTCGGCGCGTAAATGGCGGAAACGTTCGAAGCGTCTAAAGTATGCTGCTGCCGTAAGCTGCGAATAGAAGAAATCTTCCGAGCCGGATAGTTCCGCGATGAGCAATCGTTTGGATCGTTTTTCGCTTCGAAAATATTACCTCTCGTTCTAAACGCGACGATCGATCGTCGCGTTTCGTCGACGCGACGACGGTTTTTGAATGGTCGTCGAACGATCGTGGCGCTTTTTCGGAACAAAGAATCTCAGTCTCAGCCCTCGAAGAAGACTCCGAGTGAACGGCGGCGGATGCAAGAACGACCTCGAACCGCGATAAAAAGCGATGCTCTAGGAATGAGGCGCGTGTAGAACGCTCGCGCGCAAAGAAAAGCGTCTCCCTCTTGTTCACGTAGGCGTTTGGCTTTTAATCGTCGTCGTCGAGGCCGAGCAGCTCCGGCGGAAGTCGTCTGTGCCGGCAGCACAACGTCAGACAGAGGACGCGAGCCGCCAACCGAAACTGGGGGCTCAGGGTTCCGAGGACCACCGCTTTCCAGAAACTGTTCGTCACCCCCAGCCACACCACCGCAAAGTGCAGAAACGGTACCTGAAGCGTCAAAAAACGACAAGTGAATCCTCTACGTGCCACACGAAATCTACGCAGGATAATTAGTTCCATTATTACTACTCTACTTCATCTACTTCCGGTTATACTGTACCGTTTGGTCTCACGGAAAACACCCAGACTTTTCTTCAATTCAACTTTCGTGTGATTTGCTTATATATTTAAACGAACATTTGTTTGACAGTAAAGTTTCCTCACTCAAAAATCAGGTTCACAAATTATAAATTGCTAGTCCCAATATCAATTCTATGGATTTTTACTCGTAAAATGAATAAATATTGAAAATAACATTGAAATTAACTCGAGTCTACGGTTTAGAAATGCTTCTACAGTAGTAAAACTATAGTGTAACAGTAAAAACCAGGAATGTATTTTATATTTTAACTTCAGTACCAACCAAAATGTCCGAAGAATAAAGATTTTACTTTATAAAAATTCCGATCTAATGCAAGCAATGATGCAATTTCGTCGAGTGTGTAAATCGTTAAGAGAATTTCTAACGAGGACCCAAGCGTAAGAAATTTTCTCAGTGGATGCACGTGGTTTTGAAAGTCTAATGAATTGCTCCGAATAAATGAACTGAAACCTGAACTCGATGAGCCCGATGTTTCGATTTGTGGATAAATTACGTTCGTTGTTTAGTTTGAACGAAACAATGGGAGGCTAAATTGGTAGGTGGACGGGATTTTCGAGTACAAAAGCGAATTAGCCAATCAGAGTTGAAAGCAATCTTCGCTCGCCGCTGACTTGAGGCCACGAATACCTGTACTATGGCCACAGAGACAGAGTAGGGAAAGCTCCTTAAGCTCCGGGGCTTATGTTGGACAGCCCGAACTATACTATAGCGTGCTACCTGTTCTGCTAGAGCTCGTAGTACATGTATTTGGAAGCTTTCTTAGACAACACAAAGCACAGGTTACCTGTACTATCCTCTAATTTACCTACGATTTGAAGTTATTTCTACGAGGAATTATTTAATATTTAATATATTATTTATGTACAAGTTCTCCGACCGGCCTACGACGAAACGAAAAATCTTTCTTTTCTTTCCGTCTCTCTTTTTCTCTCCTACTTTCCCAGGTTGTCCCGCTTTGTTGATAAGACACCTGAGGGACACGGCACAACAGGAGTCCGAGGCAAGAACCTCAAAACAAACAACTACGTCCTCGATACGAGAATACCCAGGTAATTCTCGAGGCATAACAGTGTCTCGTCAGAAGCTATCGTGTAGACATCAGCGTATTACAATCTCAAACGAATAATTTCAGTCGCGGAAACTATTAATTTTTGAACGATTCTTCAACGCGTTCTCGTACTTAGTTTTGCAACGCCGCTAAAATTCGCGAATCCTCCTATCCAAATTTATTTCCCTCAACATCGTAACTTGAGAATTAATTTTTCTGATCCCATAGTGGTGAATCCAGTTACCCATAAAATTCACAGATCCTAACCAAATTTATTTTCCTCGAGGTCTCAACTTGGGAATTAATTTTTCCAGTTCCATAGTGGTGAATTACCCATACGTGAATGACGTGTTCAGTGAAAGTGTTTTCTAATTCTACGTTTCCAACGAAGCTCTACAAAGTTTCCTAAGTGCTCGTTTAGTAGTAAACTGTCGTTCGGTTTACCTGAGGCGGTCCGTTAACGACAGCGTATATCCGGAGACCCGCGTACGGTGCCCAGGAGACCCAGAAAGTCATCACCAGGACAAAAGACATGATGTGACTCGGATTGCTCAAGTTTTCCGAGAGCGCAGTGGCGTACTCCTTGTCGTGGATCAGTACGCCGGACCTTAGCCGTCTCATCATCGTGAAGATGTAGCAGTAAGTGTAGACGATGGTGATAACCGACGGGCCTAGAACGAGGATCGACAGGGTGATGGTGTACGCGGCCATATTTCCCCAGTCCAGCATACAGATGAACGCTTCCCGGTCGAAAATGGGCTTTTGGAAACCGAGCAGCGGCGGGCAACACATCATCGCCACGCTGATCCACGTGAAGACCATCCAGCATTGGCAACGGGTCTTCGTTTGCACGGTCTCGTATCGCAATGGTTTTCTGCGGGCCGGAATCATTCGATTACTCAACGGAGAATCAGCTTCTTTCGCTCGAAAGATTAAGCGGTTCGTAAAAGCGCAACGCAAGATTGAACGTTTCGCATCGATTCTCTGGTAAGTACTCTGAATCGTTAGAGAGTCATAATACACGTATACTGTGCCATAAGATGTCGATGTTACGCCAAATGAACAAAGTAATTTTATGGGCAGGTCGTATATAGATGTCTGGATGTCTATAATCTCGAAAACCACTAACCTCTCATTCTCGTTTAGATCTATACGCGTCATTGCTATGGGGATATTATTACCTCGATACATGATCGATGTGAGCGTTAGGTTGTTATAAAGATTAACGGCAAAAGTAGAGGTACTAAAAATTTTTTTCAGGAGAGGTGATTTATATTTATATTTTCTGTTATTTTATGTAAATTTTGTGCTCTAGATATATTATACGTATCGTACAGGGGGATCTTTAGAAGTGAAATTCTGGAGACTTAATTTAAAATAAAACTACCAGTAGGTGTTCTATATATTGATTATCAAACGTGGAATTATGAGATTTTTTATTTCTACTGTTCATAGGATATCTAATTCAAACTACACATTTTTATAATCTTTATTTGTCAGTTTATTCTGGGCTAACTCGAAATCTACCGAATCGTTGCATCTCAAAATGCAGATTAAAGAAGAAATTTCGAACGTATTCTGAAAAATTCTTACAAGATGGAGCGTATTTTTGTATTTAAATGACTCGAACGCAGGCTAATCGTGGATAATAGCTAGTATTAAATAAATTTTGAGCCTTGCACGCGGATTTATAGACTCGTAACAGGGCGGAACGAAGTCACGTGACACTGAAAAAAAATTCTAATCGGACACGGACATACCTGATGGCCAAGTAACGATCCACTGAGATCCACATGAAGGTGTAGACGGATACCGCCCAGAGAGTAACCTCCAAATAACCAACGAGACGACACACGATGTCCCCATAGACCCATCTTCGTACCAGCGCCGGATACACCGAGAGCGGAACCACCAACAGACCGCAAAGAAGGTCCGCCGATGCGAGAGACAGCAAGTAATAGTTTATCACCTCGGAGGGACCTGCACGGTGCGATAGTAATTTGTATTTATCGCAAATTGCTGTTTGGAACGCCTGCATAAACGAACGTTGCGTTTCACGTCTTAGTTTTGCACCGTTCTATAGCCACGGGGTTATCGAAACGCTCTAAATCAATGGTTTCCAAACTTTTCAGAAGCCATTTTAAAAAAAAAGATACAGAGATACAAGTAAAATATATTCCAATAATTGGCAAACTTCCTGAAGCAACCTCTATTTTAAAAAACACTGTTTTAAATCGAGACAATTTACTACTACAGTCCCCACTAATTCGGTCGTAAATTTTCCTAATATATATATTTATTCTCCAAATAAAAACAAGAAAGCAAACTGTACGTAAAGGACACGTACCAAGCAGGGTGAAAGGATGTTTTACAATTTACCCCAAATTATATATAACGTATAATAATACGTTTTCAAATCTAAGTATGCAAAGTAACACGTTTTTACGTAATCTAGGCAGATAGTAAACTTCTATTTGGGTTTCGTTTCTCTATTTTCATTCTTCGATAATATGCATTTACGCAAGCATCCGCAGTTTAGTTGTAACGCGTAGAGCTACTTTTGATTCGATCTCGAAGTTAACTACTTTCTACGGTTAGTAGGAGGAAAAGATTGGCGTTACTAGGCGGTACTTACCACGGAAATTAAGGTAGGTGGCGATGATGAGGAGATTCGAGAGGATGATGGCGACACCGACCACGAAGATGAGGCCCGCCTGCATGAGAGCCTCCAGCGAGGGCTCCTCCATGCCGCCACCCTTTCGAGCTGCATCCCCCCACCCGCCCTTAGGTGCTGTTGCCCGTCACCCCCCCTTCAAGACCTTCTAACAGCCAGGTGCTAGGCCCTCTTTGGTAGCTTGCACCTGATCCGCCTTCGCCTCCTGGACTTATTGCCTTCCTCGGTACCTGTCCTGCCGGAGGCTGTCAATCCTCCGCCGCCAACGACAAACTTTCCCAAGATCCTATGCGGACGTACCTTCGATAACGAGGTCGTAACTTTGAGGATCTTGATGGAGGATCGATACAGCTATATTGCTGTAAGCAGAGAGCAGAACCAACGATGTCTCGTTTAGTTTATGAACGTATCACGAAGCGGTGATCTTGGCCGGGAACGACCACTGCGAGGATGATGATCGCGAAATAGCCGATGCTAAGAATGAAAGTCGTCGATGAGGAGGAAAATGAAAATGGTCAGTGACGGAAGAAATGAAAGTGGTGAACAACGAACGGAAAAAATTCATTGATTTGTACATCTATAGTAACTTCGCGAAGAGAAGTCTTACAATAATCTTTCTGGTCATTTTGAAGATGGAACCTTCCACTCCCACATACTCGATTAAAAGAGATAATCAGAATGTCGCGTTGTAGAGTGTTATTTTAAAATGAATGTAAAATAATATCGCGTTTTTAACTAAAAACTATAGTTCGAACATGATTATAACTATGCAATTAAGCTTGCGAATTAAAAAATCCTATAATGGAGACACTCAGTAAGAAAAGAGAATTGCCGATGAGATTAATCGATGGCGATAAAAGTTCTCTCTAGTCTCCGATAATCTTTCATCCATATTCTAACGATCCATCAATAATTCTGCGATCAAAGGGATCCTCCTTCAATAGTAACAAGCAGAAACAGTATACATTACATACTATCGTATGTTCAGATACGACATTAACTCTAAAAATATGAGCTCTCAAGAACCATTGCGAGACATCAATCTGTTCATTATTTAAACCATTATATTCCAGGAATATTCTGGTCCAAAGGATCAAAAAAATCAATTCTAAGATTATTGCACTTCCTTAATGTTTAAAAAAGTAGTAAAATTATCAAAGATATAATGATACTACAGAGTATTCATGTGGTACATGATAGTTAAGAAAGAAGAAAGAGCACGTACATTTTAACACAATAATAGATCACACACTTATGAGATCGTAGAATTACTGTTTTCATTTAATCAAATGACAAAAATGGAAAAGGTTGTGTACGCGAATCCTCAGTAAAAGAATTGCAGAAATAGAGAGACGAAAATATATTTGCACATTATTATAAACAGTACATTAAAACGTACGCTTTTGGCACGTGAAGGATCGTTAAAACCAGACCAGAAATGTGTTAAAATTTACGAAAATGCATTCGAAGCAGTGCAACTGCTAGCAGTACAACGTGTACCAGCGTTCACCGATGTGTGTTTATAATTTGTGTGTGAAATCGCGCGTACAGCGGACTGGAATTTAAACAGCGCGCTCCGGAAGTCGAACTCGTAAAAATAGCTTACGTACCTATTGCATACGTAAACTTTAGGCAAAATTAAATACTAGACGTTTGAAAAGTTGTGTCCAACACTGGAACTATCGAAATGGTCAAAATGGCCATTCGTAATTTCTAATAAAAATTGTAAAAAATTTAGTCGACTGGATTTTTGAGAATTTGCTATAGTTTTAATTTCATTGATACAAATAAATACACCATAATTGTCGCTAGTTATAGTGGGTTAGTTAAACAAAACACGAATAAATATATGTACGAAACCTGAATGGTTCGCGTTCAATAGTATTTCCTTTATTTATTCGGTAAGGCATCTTTTAAACGACTGTTTCGATTCGAATCGATATAAACGCAGACATTATTCATCCCCTTGTATTTTGCTTGACACGGCATTTACGACGAGAAGTTTCACTCGCGACCATCTTTCACGCACGACACTCGTCAGACAGGATCGTCGTATTTCAGGAGCGTGAGAATTGAATCCTGGAGGGTAGATTGTTACGATAACGCGAAGGGTGTGTGCATCGTGTCGTTCAACGTCGATGAAAACGACCGCGACCCTGTTGACCATAGTCTTTCCCTTTTTATAAACATTTTTACAAGAGCCACGTAGCTCTACTCTCGGCCAGTCGAAACTTGCATGGTCAGTACACGCGTCCTCCATCTAGCTATCGACCGCCATTCATAATTCAGCTGAGTCGATCCTGAATGGAGGGCTATATTATGTAGCATCGCGTTGGTCGTGTATCATCGTGCTCGCCAAATTAAAGTGGAACTCCTGTATTTTATCCGCGATAAGCTCGTAGGCGAATTTTCGTCCGAGAACGCTGACCGAGCAAACGAAGCAACGAAACTGACCGAAGGAGAATATTAATATTTATTCTAATTTGATCCTTTGCAGATGTGGTTTCATCTCTTTTTAGCTCCAATTATTGTGCATTTTTTTTTAAGCGATATTCAGGAAATATATACTTATCTAAAACGTTGAATATATTTTAGTATCTATAGTTGGAAGAAAATTACGTCGGTAGATCACAATTAAAACTTGTTAATGCAATTATGAGATATGTTAAGTGGCGTGAGAGTTCGTCACTCGTAACACGTTTAGCCTCAATTCTCTTATAACACGTTAAACCTTGCAAACGTGTTACGAGGGTCGAGCTGTTTCCCCACACATTTTATAATTGTTTCAAAACATTTTGAAATAAGAGTTTAAAGAAGTTAATTTCGATTATCTTCCATCCTCGTACATTCGATATTAATAGATTTTTATAAACAGTGTTATTGTGTACGATTTATAATTGTTCCAATTTGTATAAACTCAATCCAAAAATACGTGGAGCTTACGAGAAACACGTTATGTCTATTATTCCAAGAAGTTTCGTTATACGTTCACCCTAGAATTCAACTCTGGATCGCCTTATTGTAGGTCGTTGAATTCGATATTTTATAATCGCGTGGGAGTCAACGAAAGAGAAGACGCGCACGGTGCATCAGAGATCATTCAATCGTATCTGTGATTCTCAAACCCAAGGTAAACGTTATTAAAACCCACTCTCAGCGGTGCTTAAGCGACAATCGTTAAATCTGGTTTCGTATTAACCGCGCGTGCACACGGAAAACTGTCTGCGTGAAAGACCCGCCTCTCGACGAGTCAATCGTTCTCGAGCACCACCTTACAGGACACGAAACGATCCCACGACATAGTCAATCAAATCGTAGTAGAACTAACGGTCCCGTGTTACATAATGTTCCGTAACGTTTACGAGTCTCGTAAAGCGGGTAGCTCGTGTCTCGTAAACCTCGGTTGTACCTCCGACGAAAGTTGATATGTATTCGGATAGATTACAGCTCGGACTGTGTCCGGGTTATCGCGCTTTCTATCGGATTGGCTTTCAGCGAGTACCTGGGGTGATCTAGAATCAACCCTAAACGTGTAAATCGTTCTTGTTCTCGTGGCTAACGTCGTGTACGCTTAGTCACGCTTTATCGTCCACCCTAAAAGGCCCGTTTTCGTTCGAAAACTCTTATTCTGGAACGTGCTTACACGGATGAGAAAGAGACAGTCGTATTGTACTTTCGAATCACTTATATTGTTAACCTAATTTGTTCCCAATGGTATGTTACAAATTTTATCAGTCGCAAATGGGGATAATTTCTTGTAATAAGAATGATAACAGAATTAAACAGACTTAAATATAGTGTTGTATGAAATTGTAAATGAGTGCTAAAATTATTAAGACATTTACATTGGTGTCTGTTTACTTTTGGATAAATTCGTACACTTGTAAATTATGTGGGAACATTGAGTAGGCCGTAGGGACACTTTCATAAGATTGGCTGTACAGTGATTGTGTTTAAGCACGCGCATATTAAACAGTTATGGCTCGTGCTAAAACTCGGTAGTTCACCACTATGTTCGAAGCACTATATGCATTTGATCTGGGTAAAAAATGTTTTGCGTATCGATTGGCCTAAATAAATCGTGCATTTATAGTTTAATTCTAGGCACGTTGATTTAATACTGTTAAATAACTTGCAGTGTTGATAGTTTTTTCTGATACCTAAATATCAACACGATCTGTTGGTGAATATATGTAACAAGTAATAAAAATTATGTAGAAAAAATTAATACATGGTATTTCACATTGAGAGCACTTTAAATTTATTTAGAAAAGCAGGTATGATTAATATAATTTTTTATCGTACTTGTGGTGCTAATAAAAGCCTGTTTTTATTTTTGTAAAAGTAGGTTAATTGTCGAATATTTTACGTTTGTTTTACGCATACATTTATTAGAGAGATCGATGCGATATTTTTCTAAAAGTTATCACGATGTCTGAATCGTACCAAGGTTTCTTAAATCTTACCAGTACAATTTATGAATTTATGTTTAAACTGTTCGCTATCACGCATCTAAATAGAACAATAGCTCTTTAATCTTTAATCATTGTTAGGCGTGCGATTGAATATGATTTGTCTAGCGCGTCTGCCCATTACTCGCTGTTTCTACTTCCAATTTCAAGTTCCTCGAAAACGAAGCCTCGTGTAAAGAAATTTTATTGTTACGTTCATTAATATACTTTTAAGACTAATATTGTCTATTCTGTTTTGAAATGTTCGCGATTATATTAATTTATGTTTCAATATTCTATTCGTATGTTTTCTCAGATAAATTAGGAAATCGAGATGTAAGAATTGTTTCTCGAAAGCACTCGACGTTCTCTCTATATTAATTTGCGCGCAAATTAGTATCAAATAGGCAACATCGGATAAAATATCCCAAGTGGTAGGATTTTCACGACTCGCCCCTATATAGTATCCATGAGTGCCTCGTTAAGCAGATCTTGGTCGGGATCGACACGCGACGCCATGCGACGGTCAAGTCTGTTACATAAAAATGCGAGGCTTAATGAAGCCCCAGCCACGTAACGTTGAGATTTAGAAATTACGTTAGAATCTGATCTCTTCTGCAGTTTCCTCTGTTGCTTTGTGACAGTCTTACCGCCGGGCTTCGACGTAACGCGATCATAATGGGTCCTTGGATCTTTTATTATTCCTGAAACGCGGAGGGTAGCGACGGAATGATTTCGAATCAGATCCTTTTTTTTAATCACAGAAAACGCAACGGATATATTAAAATTAAATTTTTCATGAAAGTACACAATTTTTCCTAGTTACAGAATAAATAGAAAATATTAATATTGCCTCCCAAGATAATGAAATTGATTTGAACAACACGTGAGGGTAATTTAATTCTTTAGAAGAGTGATCTGGAATATGACTGTTTGAAAGTTCAATTAAGAAAAAACTTTAATCGAATCTGGGACCCGGCATAGAAAAATCGGTAATGTTTTTTTCATCCTACAGGGTATAACTTTGCACGGGAAAATAGGAATAGCATTTTCAAGAGGCGGTGTTCATAAACTAAAAAAAAAAGGAAAGACGAGATCTTTTTCAGGTCTATAACAGGATCCTTTAAATCATGCCTTAGTCAAGTGCACGCGTACTCGACGGCTTTTTAAAGTCAATTGTCCGGAAAACGAATCCCCGCGTAAAAAGGAAAATTTATTCTGTCATTTCGACCCATTTTTTTTCCATCGTCAAGAGCTTTTTTCTCTTACGTTATATTACAATTTCCATGCTCGTCTGTTCTACGCTTTGAAAATGTTGAACGTTGATATTTATTAACAAGTAACAATAGTAATTGTGTATTGTTCGAATAATCGGTGAATAATTTGAAAGTATACCCATTCTATTTATCGTAATCGTTGTTACTCAAAATGGTCCAAATCTAGAAACATTTAACACTGAGAAAGTTAAACTTTACATATGTGAATTTTTTCTATTGTTTCTTTTCCTGCTGAATTCAACCTTAAATAGACCATTAATAATAAAAGAAAAATATTAAATTGTCCCATAAATTTTTATTTTTTGTTATTTTGGATACATCCACGACCATCGATATTCTAATTCTGAAATATTTATTTGGATTGTATACATCTTTGCAGCGACTGGCATTATTTTCTAAAAGAGCATCGATTTGAAAAGATTGTTACGTTGCACTGGGCACTCGGGCGCTACATAAAAGTAAAAGAAAAGACAGGAGTACAAAGTATTTTCTGTACTTGCTCTTTCAGACGGTATTCAAGCCTAACGAGAATCTCATTTAAAAAGGCACAAAAAGGAGACGAAGCAAACGTCAACGAGAAACTCATTAAGGCGAAAGATTCTTTTTTACAGAAGATACTTTACATTGTTACTCTTTATATTATATATAGATTATTTAATTAAAAGTTTCTAAGATCGAAGTTTAACGTTACTGCGATTAAACAATTTTTGCAAAGGAAATGGAACAGTTGTTTAACATAGGAAACGAAACGAGGAAAAATACGTAAATCTATTGAAGTTTGTCATAAAGAATCTTAAAAATAGAAAATCAATCGTAACGTATTTGTTCTGAGCAAGTTTTAAACAAACTTTTTTTAAGTACGTAACCTTTGCATGTTACCGTGTTCTGTGCAATCTATATTGTCTAACTAATATTAAATTAAATTGTAGTTATCGTACGTAACAGTGAAGATAATGACACGCTATAGTTAAAATAATTGATCTAGTTTCAAATTTATGTGGAACTGTAATTCGACCAATCGCACTCTGAGCAGTTACTCCGTGTTATGTAAGTCGTGTAGTGTCGGAAAACCGATCGACCAGATTACAAGAAGCCGGGAAAATTACATGTGCCATTAGCGATACATTCATTCAGGGGCAAGTGTATCGACCAAACAGAAAGCGGTACCATTTACGAAGAAACAATTTTGTTGTTCGTTGCTCGCTCAAGTTGTCTGAAAACTTCCTACTTTCCTAGCGTGAAATTAACAGTCGAAAAAAGAACAGAACATTTTCCACCTCGGTATCAAAAATGGACAGAATTTTATTCGAATTATACACTCAAAATGTTTTTATTTGTACAACACGAATCGTAAATTGATTGCATAATTTTTTATTCGTCACTTAACATTTTGCATCCGGATGCAGATTTTAAAAGATTAATTCGTACGTTGTTTTTATTACTTATTTATTACTCGAATAACATTACACCCCATCCCTGAGCGTCTGGGGCAGCCAGTCTAATCAAGAAACGCTATTTTGCTGTTTCCACCAGCAGCGGAGACAACCTCGCTGTTTTCGATCGTTATTTTCTGGAAGCATCCAATCTGTTCATTCGCGTCCATGCTTCTTTTCTGTGAAGGGTAATACTCATCTTCAATATAATTTAATCATGCGTAACGCGTTTAAAATGCCAGTAAACATCGGCAAAGTGCCAAAGCGATTCAAATTATACAAGAAATAAAACAACCCCAAACAGCGAAGCTTTGGGTGTTCATCAGTTCACTGAATCGTTACATTTTTGCAGGAAAATCATAATCCACGTAACTTGAGCTGATATTAATTTGATAATTAAAAACTACTTTTTTCTATCCCAGTTAAGAATGTAAAAAGAAAAATGGTGGTGCTTAAAAACCACGAATTAACTCCAGATTTCGTCAAGAAATAATTCGTGGCTCAGACAGCAGTGAACTTTCGTTCGAAACATTTTCCGTCTGAAATATGGCGATATAAGACTCACCCTAACTAGACAATTTTCTCGATATTACCTCTTGGTCAGCAAAGCCCACTATCTTTTACTATTCGATATCTCAGAGAAAATGTTTGCCTTGCAGTTCGACAACGAGAAACGGCGAGCTACGCAAGAAATTCGTCTAAATTCGCGTTTATCCGATGTAATCAATTTTCCCAGCGGATTTTCATTAAGCTACAAATCATTTTCGCGCGCGTCGTTCAAGAGCGAATTAATCCACGCGGCCGACTTTATTAAACCTTTAAATCACATTACGGCTCAGCCAGTGTCCCGCTTTCTGAATTTTGCCCTATATAGTAAAAGTGATTGCGCCCCTCCGTCACGCCGGTTTTGCACTGTGCTTCAATTAATGAGAAAAGTTCCGCTCCGCTTATCGATATTCTTCGTTCCCGTGAATGCGTCTGAAGCGCATAATTAACCGTCGAACTGCCATGCGACGAGCGCCGAACATTTTTTCAACCAGCAAAACGAGCTAAACGGGAAACGAAAACAACGAGGAAACGAGGAACGTAGAAATGCGCATCGGATTAAAACTGCACGTTGTTATTCGACAATCGAGTCGTCCCTTTGTTATGCAACGGGGCAATTTGATCGTTTCAATTTCAATCTCGACGTCGAATGAAAAACGGAAAATGAATAGCGAAAAATAAACTGTTTCGAGTGCTTTCTGCGATACGTTGTTCGGGTCATATATCCACGATGAAAACGGTGAAAATGAAGATTCGTGAAACGATAGAGTTTTCTTCCGATCTGTGGTCTTAATTATAATGGATTTCATTGCAACTTCGTTTATATGTTAGTCGTGTCTTAATATTTTTTTACGTGTAAAACTTTGGTTAAGATTTGATATAAAAAAAGAATTATTCGAAAATGTAAATAAATGCTGAAGTTATGAGGTTTTATCCGTGCTTCCGTATTAAGCATGTAAAACACGCGGCCTGCAAGCCGCGCGCGGTTCGATTTATTACATTTTACAGCCAGTCCAACATGTTTATTATTTCTTTATTACAGGAAAGTTCCTCTCTTGCATTTTACCATAATAAAGAATAATAAGATAATTCATCAATTTTTTAAATAAGATTGAGTATGAGGTAATCACCGTACCAAGAAGCTTCATTTTCTATATTTATACAAATTTGTAATATATAAGTTCATTATGTATTTCACAAAATTTCATGTAAAATACAGAGGATGCATTTGTTATGAATTTGTACTAAACGAAAAATAATTTTAATTTTCTTTTCACCGAGATGTTGCCCGCGTTGTCAGAGTTATTAACAATTAAATTCAAAAATTTCAAATCGTTCTGGAAAAATTATTTTCGGTTGCAGGGATCAATGACAATCATTTTTGGTGAATAGACATACCCCCGAAATCGTACTCAGTTTCGAGAAAAAAATTTCTTACCGAAAATACAATTTCTGGCCAGAAATGTCTGCCCGAATTTTCATGCGAATCTTTAAAACGTCATAACTTCTGAACGGATTGGACGATTTTAATGTTTAAAGAAGCAAATTACGCGTATTTTGACGGAGAATATGTACAAATCGCAAAAATATTCAAAAAGTTGGTCCTTGACCCCGCAAAATGAGAAAAACCCCGTAAAAATGGTCCAATTTTCAAGCAGCCATAACTCCTACAATTGTGAATATATTTCAATGAAACTTTTTTCTGAAGTAGAGCTCATGGGTACCTACAAAAAAGTATTAGACAACTTTTCTGTAGGGTGTCAAACAAAATTACTAAAAATGGAAAAGGAAATTTTAAGAAAAATCGACAGGGGGTAGGTGCCTAAATTTCTCGGCGAAAAAAAAAATTTTTAATTAATTCTGAAAAAATTATTTTCGGTTGGAGGGGTCAATTACAATCATTTTTGGTGAATAGACATACCCCCGAAATCCTACCTACTTTCTAGAAAAAAATTCGAGAAGATGTGAAATTTTTCGACGGAAAAAAAAATTTCAAATCGTTTTGGAAAAATTATTTTCGATTGCAGGGGTCAATTACAATCATTTTTGGTGAATAGACATACCCTCGAAATCTTGCGTATTTTCGAGAAAAAAATTCAGTACGGTCGGAACTTTAGATAACTGTTTAACAAAGCCTTCATCAACAAATTGGTATTCTTGATTTTCGTCTTATTCTCGCCTCTAAAATCCCCCATTAAAATTTTTCCCAGAGGTGGCCGAACACCCTGTATAATGGTCTTCTTCACTTTATCGAAACCTTTCGGGAAGAAGTTTTGCATTTAACCCTTAAGTGGATTATTGGAGCTGCTGCGGCCCTCCGCAAGTTTAAACTAATAATTGTTTAATATATGTCAATGAAATTATTCGAAAATTTATGTGGTCCTCCATTAGTTCATTATTTTTGAAATGCTCTACGGGAAAGTTGATTTCCATTTACCAATTTGGTAAAATAATTCAGTTGAGATTGAGAGTCCACTTAGGGGTTAAACAAAAAATTACTCGCCGCAATCTAGGTTTCTCTCAAATCGATCTTACAATCTCCCATCTATTTATATGTCTTTATTAATTCTAACTTTTTTCTAGTTTCAAAACATTTCCTTCCCCGTTTCAAATTGATGTTGAGAATTGACCATTGAAAAGTGTTTGTTCCCGCGAGAATAGGAAACCTCGGATGACGTTTAACGCGTTAATTTCGAATCGAACGTGCAACCGCTTTAAATAACGCGAACCTCGCTAATAGCTCGACGACGATCAGCATTGAACGGGCAACAAAAGGAGGGAATAAAAGGCGAGCAAAAAGGAACGGGTAGGGGGAGGGGGGAATAGAGAAGAAACGAGGGAGCGAATGCATCGCGGGCGAGTGTTTTTTCCCGACGGAGCACTCGAATGATCGTCGAAGCAAGAGGAGGAGCCCAGAACCCGATCCGCGGTCCGCGAACGAACCTCCGGTTGCATCCTGAGGCTGGCCTCCGTGTAACCAGCGTCGTGTCACACCGCGTATAACCGCGGCACACGGTGACGTGCACACATATCGGGCGGCCTCTCTTGTTTAGTTAACCGAATATTTGCCCAATGATGCGCATGTCGTGATAAGCTGACGGGAGCACACAGATAGGCCCGAGTCAATGTACATCCGGCGTCGGTGTACGTGTATCTGTGTATTTTCCGCTCTCCTCGCCTCGTGACATCAATTTTCGAACGACGGTGTGCGAACGTGTGCAAGCGCGCGCGCGCCTCTGTACGTGTGCGAGCGCATATATCAAAGGAAGCCGAACGCGGGCCACACTGTAAAAGGGGGATGAAAGGGTTCGGAGCAAACGGGGGAGAGAGACGTTGATGAAAGAGCAACAGCGAGGGAAAAGAACCGTCGTCAAAGGAGAGCATTGTCCATCTCGGAGATATCCATTCACGCGTGATCAGAGACGATACAGAAGGATCATTTTCTCGATCGAATAAAAGCTCTGTTAAACGCGAACGAGGACTACAGACGGTTCCCGCCGTTCGATGCCACCAACCCTGCCGTGGCATGTCGCGCGCGTCGGAACCTTCGACGAGGCGCAAGGCCTCCTCGTGGCTTGGCTGCACGGGCGCGTCGTCGACGGTGAATCTAATGAATGAAGGTCCACGCAGCATCCCTCGCGACAACGTCAGACGCTGCCATCTTTGACGTTTATTCGTGGTAAAAACGCGTGTCCGACGGTGCACGTACCTCCTCGATTTCATCCTGATCTCGTGCACCAGCTCCACCAGCGCCCCGAACGCCGCCAGTCTCCGGTCTGGGTCTGCTCGCGCCACTTTTAACCCCCCACGGTCTGGTCGGCTCGCGACAGAGGGAGACAGAGAGACGGGGACGGAAGCAGCGTGGAACAGAGAGGTTCTCACGCACAGGCACGCACGCACACAATAACAAAACGAAGGATGAGAGAAAGAGAGAGAGAAAGAGAGCGTGTGGATAGACGGTCCTTCCGTTACCGGGGGCGGTCTCACGACGGGCACATCTCCCGCTGCAACGGTCCCCGACGGTTTCACGGTGACGCGCTCGTGACGCGAACGAGACGCTCGGTCAGCTCGTACGAGACGCGGCTGTCAGCACGTAGAGAGCGCATTTGCGCTCGGCCGACCCGAGCTGGGCTTTACTACTACCGTCTGAGTCCGCTTCTTTCTCTCGGCCCGGGAGCCGAGGCGTCGATACCGCGACGACGCTTGCGCGCCTCCCCCGATCCACCCTTTCCCACCCGGGCATTTTCACAGCGCATTGGCTCGAAGCCTGCCGGCGCGACGCTACGGCGCCCTGCACGAACGCTCTTCCTCCTTGCCCACCCGACGTCGACGATGCCACCAGTCGATTTTAGGGAAATTCTCGAGCGTCAGCTGGGCTACCCATCGCGAATCTCGCTCTCTACGCGACGGAACGGCCGTCACGTGCTTCGGGGGGATGTCGGTCAACGGGGCTGTTTGGGTGTCACGACGGCTCCGCGGGACCCGCTTTCGACGCTTTCAATTGGAGGGCTCGGATGCCGCAGCTGCGTCACTCGTTCCTCGTTTTTGACTTTCAGGGGGACGGAACACGGAGCGGAGGGGCTGTTACGCCGCGAGGTACCGTGCAACCTTCCTTATCCCAACTAATAGGGATACGTCCCTGTTTCGTTAACCCTTTTCGAACTTTTTATTCGTAAGGATGTCAGGGATGGTTACAGGCGTGTGGTCAGATTCACTGATTCGGACACTTTAAACTTAACCCCTTGCCGTACAATGACGAGTCTGACACAAGTTCTTGATGTCAAGTTTCACAAGATATGAGGCTACTTACTCGTCATCGAGTCTTATATATTAAAATCACCACATTTTTACATTTACGAGATATTCATAAAACAAATCTATTCTTTTTCGTGGCCATTCCTCGTACGAACAAATTTAAACAAAATTAAATAGTACATGTTTGGCGAATTATTTGGAATTAAAAAATTGAGCAGATTGTGAACTCGTTTGGTATCAATGAACTTCTTTGACGTTCCTGTTAAGCAAAGCTTTCATTTCATTTTTTATAAATTTCATATCAACCGATATGTTTACATTTAAGATTTCCTATTTATCTTCTTTTATCGAAATTTGTTCCTCGTTGAGAAAGGATGTTCTATTTAGACAGTTTCGTGATTGTTTCGACCTCTAATAAGACATTAGATTTACGTAATAATTTGTGTATAATAGTACGTTTGAAGATACTGGTACTAGTTTTTTGGGCAGGAAAATGTTAACCACAGCAGACAACACTAATAATAATTGAAATCTGGTACACCGGTGGTTTGAAGAGTGTTTGAAAGTTTTATGAAAGTAGATGGTTTCCTAATGAAAGGGCGTTTCGTCCAAGGTTGCTGGTAGACTCCACAGTGAGGCTTGTAACCGTTGCTTTAGACGCAATTTGTGCTTGCCGCAATTGGCTCCTATATGGAGTCATTTGCTTAATGAAACCTGCGGGAAACAGAATTAAGCGCTCAACCATCTAGCGGTATCGTCTAGAGGCTGTGAATTTTATAGCTATAACGTAATATACGATTTGTTAAAAATTGATAAGCATAATATTTAACCAGAAAAATCATATTAAAGGACAAAAATTAACGGTTATTGAAATCTGAATCAATTTCGTCGAGAAAACCACTCGTAACTATCAATATAATAACTAAATTGCGGATGTTTATGCATATATGGTAAATTTCAATTCTCTAAACACTACAGAATGCACTTAAAATATAAAAATATAAGAAACACTTGAAGCATGATATGAATTATTATATTAAGGGGTTCAGACAATCCTCAAAACTCCCATTTCATTAATTCTATTAATAAAAATTTACATAAAGATCCTCAGTCTAATAATAACAATTATATAACAAATTTCTTTGAAATTCTGCTCCGGATGCTCCTCAAATAATTTTTTACAATGTATTTATACATACTCAACGCAAACATAGAAACAAGTAGTTATACAAATTTTAGATTACTTTCTAATTGTTTCGAAACAAAAGTTTCACTTTGTAGAGAATTCCATGGATGCTAGGCTGGCAACTAACGCGTTATTTCAATTCTAGAGACCATAGATCACGCTATCTAATTTTTAATAAATACGATAGCATACGCATTACTAGACACGACGCAAGAATTTATATTTTCAATTGTACAGGTGTCATTAATTAACAGCTCGTTCCTGTGCATCAATAAGGTGCCGCCGACGGCGTCGCAGGCGTCTAGAGATTAAAATTCCATTATGCAAATTGCTTGTAACACTTCGTTTGCATTCGATTACCTGCCCGAGAATTTCCTCATATATTACTGCCAGATAGCGTTACTAATGAGTACGGCATTTATCAATTTTGGCACTGATTGCTCCGAAGTGGCGGTATAAACGCGATGGAATCGTTAAAATCGATTCGCGTATCTTGCGGCGCACGTGACACCATAATAATCTACGGGAAAACAGAAAGTAAATTCAAAGTTACAAAGTACTTCTACATTTCAATGAAATAGTATACTTTTTCTCGAATCGAGCACCGATAACTATGTATAATAACTTACTTAACCAACGTAGTTTCAATTACTAATTGGAAGTAACGCGACCCTCGTCAGGAAAAATTAATTTTTATCCTTCAAGACTACGTGATAACGTCATCGGTTAAATAAAAAGTATATATACAAAACAGTGACAAAAAAGATTACGTACTATCATTTTCCACTATCAATCATCGGTATTACGTTATAATCGAACTCAACGACGTCTTGGTCGGCGTTCGCGACTAGAAACTTGGCGTAAGGGGAAATTACACGATTTTAATCAACGCGAATCGATCGACGAGAGTCGGAAGCCACGAAGGATATCGAGGAATCGAAGCAATCTATCGTCGCGTCAGCACGAGCTGAAAATGTCGCGCGGTGCACGCGTTGTTTCGCGGGATTTAATTGTTCCTTTACTGAAAGAAGACATGCACGAAAACGGTGACCTGTGCATCCGAACATGACCCGGTATTACGTGGTGCTCCATGACCTGTAAATAAATCTTCATTGAGTTCGGTAGCATAATGGTGTTCGCGCGGAGAACGCTTCAACGATCTCATTTGCGCAGCAGCCAGTAGTTCATTCGTAACTACCCATAGATTTACGGAATATGGCCCTGGAGGAAATTATAACAACACGCTGTACGAACTTGAAACAAAATTACGCTTTAACGTCTATTCGCGAGATCTGTTTGACCTACACTCGAACGTTGCTCGATGACCATTTGTGATATCGATCTCCGTCGAAGATACGGGAAACAAAGTAATTGCCAACGATCGATTTTAATTTGTTTAATCGGACTATGTACGAAGCAATCAACTCCGATATACGGATACGCGCTATAGAATATTATGTCAATGATCGAAAAATTCAACTCTAATTTCTAAATGTATATTTTTTTTAAGGAAGGTCGTAGTTGCTACCAATTTCCTTTTTTTATTTGAAATTACCTGTTACTTGTCACTTTTTTAATTAGACCAAAGTTTCGAATACTTTATTCCTTGCGATATTATGCACTTCTATTTTTCCTCTAATTTTCGTGGACGAAACGATTGTACCCGCGATCTCGCCGAACGAGCGAAATTGTGATTAATCGAATATGACGAAAAACGCGAGAACACGCCAACCTTCGAGCGGATCCAATTTTTCTTGTGGCGTCCCGAGAGTCTTTTAAACGGGTATTATGCAAATGTAATTGAAAATTCGAGGCGTGAAAGCGACCTCGACGAAGGTTCTTCTCCGTTCATCGCCGGACATAAATAACTGATGCGAAACACGCGAGTGAGAGTCGATGATAAAGTGAAACCACTTTGTAAGATGCACTTCGTCGCGATAAGAGAAACGCGAGGAACGTGTACCTTCGCAGATATGCTGATTCAATTATTTCTGTCATGTCGCCGGGGCCCACCCAAGCAGTCGCGGCTATTTTCTCTATTTACGATGAATTTTACTTCTCTCATTGAACACCTGTACCTCGATCGAAATTCCATTAAAACTCTGCTATATAATATTTTAGTCCATCTTCGCGAGTCCACCAGCGCTCGCGATATATCACCGGACAAGCTGATAAATCTTATCAGATTCAACCCTCCACGGACACGCTGTAATTTGACGCCTTGCCCAGACACGCTGGATCTTTTAAGATCGATCTATTCTTAAACGCGATCCAGCGGTACAAAAAAGTTATTGTGTTTTAAACAAATTCCTCGAGTTTCTTAGACGATAGACAATCTTAAAAGAAACGTGACTTTTACGGTTCATGATTTAATAATGAATTTAAACTAACGTCGTTAATAATGAAATTAACTTACTTGGACTAGCCTCAATATGAATTTTAATTTCTATCTTAAAGGTAACAAAAATCTCTGTATTTCGTTTACAGAATAGCAATTTAAATCAGTCATCTAAGTAGAATTATTTTATACGCGATTACAGAAAAATAGTTATGACGATTCTTTGCGATTTTGAAGCATTCTGTACGCGTCTTGGTCGTTTTCTTAATCGCGTTAGACGTGTTAGTTGTAAGTAAGCGCACCGGAACGTCGTTATATAAAACAAAGCGTTAAGAGGGAATTACTTTTCGATGAATCAACGTTATTTGGCCGGTGTGGAATATCCGTGACGTCAAAATTGACGATCACGTAATTCAGTATAGACAAGGTCTTGCCGGTGACCTTACCGAAGCCCCATCCCAGCGTCGTTCTATTCAAATCAGATAGGACCTCCTTTCATCCACTCACGTTAGACAGGCTGATTAAGTCTTACCCGGTGCTATTTTCGTACACTCTTGATTAAAAAACAGGAAATTCACGTCCACGGTCCCGCGGAGCCTTCGACAGTGGTTGCAATAAGGGTGGATTCATTTGCGTCGAACAAAGATTCTAATCAACGCTCTGGAATTTAATTACTTAATTCGGATCGGAGGTGAAGCGGCGCCGAAAGTCGTTTGCAAAGAAACGACATCTTTGTTGCGAGATCGTTAATTCGGCACCGAGCGATCGATCGCGAGATTAAAAATGTGTTCCGTGTTTTATTGGAGAACGTATTTTACAGACGAACTCAAAATCATAGGAGTAAACTATTTTCAAAGCTATTTTATACGAACGGAATTGTCAAAGCATTGTTTCGTGCTGGAAAAATAATAATTTAAAAATGATAAATGATCGAAAATTCAAAACTCGGTTTATATGCTTACGAGAATGTATTCGACACGTTAATGAATTATCTTTTAAATTATATTTAGTTGTACTGGGCTCTAGATGTTGTTTTGTAACAAGTAAACTTTCTGAGTGCTATCGTAACTGCAACGAAACAAAGTTTTATTAGCATCGTAATAAAATCAGAAGCTTGCATAAAACGACCTGTAAAAAGGAAGCAAGTATACACTCGTTGGATGAAAAACAACTTTGGGTTAAGGTTAAAAAATTTTAACAAACACATAAATCTTCAAATTTTACTTAATATATATAACTCTTCCAATTGAAATTGAAAATGATTGTCGAACAAAATGTTTAAATTCGAGTTATCGTTTCATTTTCGTACCAATCTTTAGGTACGGCCATTCGTCAGATCGAGCTATTGTCTGCCCTCAGACGGCTTCTATTTATAATTTCATCTCCAGCGATCGTGAGCGTTGCTAAGGGTCTTGGTTCCTCAGGAATCCTCTGAAAGTCGTCAGGTTGGACGCTGAAACTGACGCAACAGGGCATCGAATCATTTTTGGTACAGTTGCGTTTCATACTGGACGACGACATGTACATATCCGATACGTTCGCTCATTCTGAAACCGCGGCCATTGTACCGCTCAAATTGGCACATCTCTGATTAGAAACTTGTGCAGCTGTTCATTGTTACGTGGTCTGCGACTACGTGTGCGATGATACGACGCCCGTTGACGACGATTTAGAAGAAACTTCGTGCGCGAGTCTGATTAGTCAAAGAAGGCCATTGCCCAGTTTGCGTTACGCGTTTATCGCTCTCGAAAAATATTACGATAGACTTCTTTCGCTGATGTTTTTAACCTCTGGCACTACGGTTCACAGGACCCATTATTGTTCAATTATTTTATTTATTCACTCGTCAATCTTAAACACAGGCAAGCAAACGAGAACTTAAAACAGATCTTTTGCTCGAGAGATTCTGCTCTTCGTTACTAAATGTAACTTCATTTATTTCAATCTTTACATTCACCATTTCTTTTCGTAATTTCGCGTAGCTAAAGGTGGCAATTAATGGCATTAATGTCCCAGAGTAGCTGGCGGAAAGAGAAACAGAATAAAACTGATGAGCAAAGAAGACTTTTACGGTGAATTTTGTACAATTTTTTTAGCTGATCATGTAGAGTGTATCCAAGGTTTTGCAAATTTTACGAGATTTCTGACCTCTCTATAGCCAATATTTCGAGAGAATCGACTGCACGGATTATAAAATGGCCTACTGCGGCCGATCCGCGAGTGGTTGCGCAAGATGCAAAAGCATATCGCTAGGTATAAGGGTGTCCTAAGTCGTCGAAACGCACCGAACGCTTATTGATCTACTCGTATGCGAGAGGAGAGAAGAGAGACCAGGAGTCCAAAACGATGCTTGCGGTCGTTATGGATCGTGGATTCGATGGTGGCCCCGACGAAGGTCTGCGTAAAACGACCTCGACATTCGAATGTGTGCCGAGGACATCAGGAAGAACCAAGAAAACTGGTAGTCGAGCTTCTTGCCGAACCGTTCGGGGTCCTTTGATGTAAAAGCATTCAAAGAACCGTCGACGAGAGGCGATAGGAAGGTACCGGAAGAAGATAGTTTTCCTTTTGGGGATGGATACAAAAGCGACGCTAGTTTCTGCTTCGAAAAATTAACTCGCTGACGTTAGAATATTTTCATCCTTGAAATTTATGTAATTTTTATTAGGACGAAGAGATCGAAGGGTATTAACATTTTCATGGTTGAGTCTATAATGTTTAACGCGATGAAAAGACCAAGTATTTATTTGGTCGAATTGAAATTTTTTTAGTATTATCATCGTAAAGATGAGAGTGGAATATAAGGTACACCTGAACGCGACCTTATTCTTCTAGAAATTTGGCCAATCTTTCCTTTGATCGTCTTCTTCCACGCGAATAAAAGGCGTCTTTTTGTTCGCGCGAGGTAAGACGAAATTTCCAACCGTTTATACTTGAAAAACGCTTACGGATGCTTCTTAGATCGAAAGATTCCAGTCTTAACCTTTCTAAAATTACATATAACGAGATCGATAAATATTATTTAAACGAGGATTTATCTGCGTTTGAATATTCGGAAATATCTACATCGTTGTAGCATCGATTTGAACGCTTTAATTAAAATACTATCGTGTGATATTCTTCTCTCAGGACATTCTTCCATTCTGAAATTTCAAACAACTTTAATTTCTCCGCTAATATAATTATCGTCGAACTTATCGCCGTTGCAATAACTTTGCATATCGGAGTCGGACATTAAATAATCGTTTGGTCGATGGCGCGGTACCGTTGGAACTCCAATCGTCAGAATTAATTACGATTAATGTTAATCGATTAGTAAAATTAATCGCCAACAATTGGCAACCGAACGAATCGTAAATCGCTCGGGACGATTTAAATAATCGTTAGTCGTCTTTGACCATCGTTTTGCACTTTCTCTTACATTTATATTTATGTGTTAAAAGGCTGAAACGTCAAGATTGCTTTTCCAATAAACTCTTTATGATCTTCGTTATCAACTTCCATTAAACAAAGATATTTGCAGAGACACAATCTAGATTTTTACTTTCGCGAATTTTCCAAGTAATCGAAAAATCTCTCCGACATATCCAACTGGAGAAAAATAACAATTTAATCAACGACGGTCACAAAACTAACGATAATCGTTCGAAAGGTCGTAGCGAGCAATTTATAATTAATTTAATCTTTGCTTGTCACTGAACAGAAACAACGGTTCTTTGGTAAAATGACTTTATGATAAAAAAAACCCAACGTTTCGTACATCTTTGGGACGATCTCAGCGTCGCGACGACGGCTTCGGCTACGGTCATAAATAAGGGTAGAGCTATCGGTGCTAAACAATCGGAGTAAATGGAATCGTCGCGCTAGAATGGCTTCCCTAGCTGTTGTTCGCCGACGCAGCAGCCTTGTGCGGATATTTCCCGTATATTTTGCCGCTTCTGGTCATTCTGTAGTAAATCTGCTGACTCTGTATCGTGGACGCCGAGTTGGTCACGTGCGGCCCGTCGCCGGTGCAGAATCGTTTCACCCTCTTCATGCCGTGTTTGAACTTCCGTTGCAATATAGGGTTCTCCAGCCTCAGACGTTGCTGGTGCTTCGTCTGTATCGCCATCGACGACGCCTTCGCGATCGCCGACGTCGCGGTGTTACGTTTCTTCAGCAGCCTCAGCGGCGACACGGCCAGGATGGCTTTCGCGATGCTTCGTCTGCAACGCCAGAGAAACAGGGCCGTGGCGAACCACGCGAACCAGGGACCGGCCTTCGGACCCGGGGCTGGCTCCCTCGACCAGAGAAATAACATCTGGTGAACGAAAAATTGTTAGATTTTCGGCCATAAGTTGCTGAAGTGGGTAATATTTATTTTTGGATTAGATCGTTGTGTCTTGTAATCAAAAAACGATCGAAGAAAATGTTCGAAATTCGAGCTGAAACGAGATATTAGATTTTCTACTTTTTATTACAAACTCATTGGGACATAATTTTTAAATATTCTAAGTAAACTGATAAATTAAATTGAAATAAACTAGCTTATAACCTTGCTTCGTTCAGTGTATTTTAGATTGCAGATGTTTAATGTCGTATATTATATTTTATTATCGTTTGCAAATGACCACATACTTGCAATCGAAACATTATACCCTAATGAGCTGGTAACGAGGAAGCTTCCTTTCAGGTTGAATTAAGAGACCTATTATTTGCTAATGCGGAATTCTCGCCTGATTCGTGAAATTTGAGTTTCCAGCGACCACACGAGGGACGAAAAATTGGAAATTTCGAGGGTTCGATCGCCGTAAATGTTTCCCGATTCATTATTCCTCGTGGTGAAAAATCGTTTGCCAATTAAGAATTCGGGGTCGAACGAGACGCGCGTGTGTGGGTGCGGCGTTAATTGAAGTCGCAGGTTTATTCGAGCGGCAACGAGGCGAGGGAACAACCGGCGTGGCTGGTGCATCGAAACCTATGGGAAACATTTGCCGTTGACGGCTCGCAATTTTTCGTTAATCAAATCGCCCGTACGGCCAGAAGGCTGCACAGCAATTAACGGATAAATTGCAGCTGCCGAGAGGAAAAGAGCATTCGAGGCGTTTCTGGTTCCCCCGGTCGCCGGTTCCTCGTCAAACGAAACCCGAACAACGCTGGATATTTCAATTTAATTTCGACCGGCTCTTTCGCGAATCAAACAAAATTAGAAAGGTCACGTTTGAACGCGAATCAGGGTCCCATTGTCAAAGCGTGCCAGTGTTGGAAAGGCACTTTCAGCCTCGGTCGAGTAAATTTTATTCGAGAGCAACGAATAAAAATTCGTTCGTTCCTGAACTAACTTTCGCGTTTCATTCGCGAATTGGAATCTATTAACGGAGGGAAAAAATTTACGAGTGAATTTAAAATCGGTATTCTTTGTGATTCGCTCCGAGATTATTGGTACGAAGTCTGGACATTGTTTGAAATATATCTTAACCCAACTTGCAGGTGTAAAATACTTGATAAAGCGACGATTGTCAATTGATTGTCTATGAGGAACATCGTATCCAAAATATTCAGTTGATCTATTTAGTATATTCTCTTTGTACATAACTGAAAGCTTCCACTACGTCGAATAAAATTATAATATCATGGTCTGTGGTGGTCGGTATTCCAACCGAATGAGGTAGCGAATGTGTCCGCATGTTTAATAATGCAACAATAAGTTCTAAATGGTCCATACCAGCACTATTAATTCTCTCGTACATACAAATCTTTACAATTTTTTCCCCCAAACTATTCATTCATCTAATTTAAAAATACTGAATTTTCGTTCATTTTTAATCGTTCATGTTCTGTTATACGTTGATTAATAATTTTCTACGCAATGAATGAAGTACTACGAGTTCGCAAACTTTCGTATCACTTTCCCTTGACCATTCTGTATTTCCAAACACTCGATCGAGCAAGCCAAGGCGAATTCAAGGTGCATCGGGATCAGCCGTTGCTCCTAGGGCTTAACCACCCCCGTTTAAAGGTTAACGTGCTTCGCTACCATTGCTTCGGTAATTCGAACTACGAGAGTTCGTAACCAAGACGAGACGAGAAAAAAGAGAGAAGAGATGGTCAATTAATTTTGAGAAAAAAATTTCAAATTTCAAAATTAACAGAAAAAAGTCTCCAGAAAATACATATTCAAGACTTATCAAAACGGTTTCCTGTATTTAACGAAAATGACTACTGTTTTTCGCTAAAAATTTCGACGTTACTAACCTAATATAAAATGTAAACAAAAGTTACAAAGAAATGTCATTGGTCGTTTATGAGGGATTTTAACGCCATTCTGTTAACCGATATCAAATACTTCGACGCTCGTTTCGGTTATTAGGGGGTCGTGTATTACAACCTAGGATCGAAATTTTGCGAAAACTAATTGGACGTCTGGGAAACTACCCTCGTCGACGATTAATGGGAGACGAGGGGTTGAGAGGATACGGTAAGGGAATCGGATCGATTCCATGACCGTCGTGCTTTTTCAAGGCTCCCCGGTACTAAATCCATGATAATTCGTTTAGAGGGGCCAGTATAGATCACGGGTAGCTAGGCCGCGTTCAGACTTTTATGGCTCCCCCGAGCGTCGCGAATATCGTTTCGTCGTCGTTCGCTGCGTTGGTCGGTTCTCTTCTCTCCGCGGTTGACCCATTTGGCAAAGACCTCCGCCAGGGAGAATTCCGCATTAGCCCCCCTCCCCCCTCCGAGCGCGCGTTTTTACCGCTAAGACTGACCTTATAGATCCACTCGTTGGCGCGCTGCCTGAAACTCAGGGGTCGATCGACTGGCCGAAACATAGAATGGCCGTGAACGATGACTTACTGTTAACGGTAGTTGAACCTGGTACAAAAGGAGAGAAAACGATCCTGATCAATGCGCAGGAAAAGGTCAGGGTGAGTTAGCGAGGCGCGCGTAAAGCGATTTCTCGGTCAAGTGAAAATGCGCGAGTTTTAAGGCGGGCCGATTGTTCCGTTCCCCGGCGAAGTTTCCAAAAGCAATTGCTATACTTAAATAAAGACCGTGTGCGTGCTTTTTTAATTTATTTTGTTGGGGGAAGAAACACCCTTTATATAGGAAAATATATGCAGGAATATTTAAGAAAAGGTACGAAAACAAAATTAACTCTCTCTAGCTCACATTATGGTTTCTGAAACAAAAACGATACACGATGAGATGAGGTATTTTTAAATAGTTTGTGCCATATTATTGTTTTAAAATTGCGATTGATACATACTGACGATACAAGACGATAGAGACGATACAATCTTTAGAGGTTGGGTTATAGTTTGTGAAACGAGGTTTGACATTGTTCGACAGAAAGAGGAAAATTTAAGTCGTTAATTTGTTACTAGAAATGCATACAGAATGAAATATGACGTAAACAAATCTGATATCTCAAGGATCCAGATGGGATAAGAAGTCTGAATAGGAAAAGTATGTCGGAGCAAGGGATGAGAACGTACGTTTGTACATAAGATCGAAAAGTGCTCGGCATTTTTCCAGTGACAATAAACCCAGATCGCGTTGCATGATATCATAATCCAGAGAATGGGGTAGGTGATTTAGAATGAAAAAATATTACACATATTACATCTGTGAAAAGAAGACTGGATTAAAAGTAGTTTAAATTTCAAGATGCTTCTGAAATCGCTAGACATTCTCTGAACAAGTTCTAAGGTTTTTTTAACACGATTAAAAAAATATTACTTCGATGTCTCATTAATTTTCCACGCCTGTAAATAGGATAGTACCACTGACCGAAATTTGAACAAGGGCCAAAGCCTCGTAAATGATAAACGAGGTATTTCAACGCTGGGAAAAGGAAAGAAAAGAAATCTGTCTGCAACAAGTATCGATTCTCGAAAACGGAAACAAACGTGCTCGGTTACCACGGCAAGAAAGTAGAGTGACTTCCTGTGTCGCAAGAACTCAATTCCGGGCATAAAAAAAAGAACTACCGTGAAAAAGGTTCGTTCCGTCGTCGAGCAACTACAAACAGAATACCTGATGGAAAAAGTAATTTATTGGAAGAAACGAGCGTGTCGTTTCCACTGGTAAAAAAAAAGTCGCGGGCGGAAGAAAAATGAGACGCTGGCTTGCAACGATGCTTTAGAAACTTCTGCTCAAAGTATACACGGTCCGTTTGATAAATAACGCCACTGAATTTTTGTTGTCGAAACCAAACGACGTCATTCGGTCCTTATTTCGTTTTGCTGGTCTCACAATGAACAAACAAAATAATTTCTTAGGGAAATTTACGTTTTTCTATTTGGAATTTTACTTGTTTGCATTTTGAAACATTAAAATTTTTCAATCCGTTTAGAAGATATGACGTTTCAAACGCACGCCATGAAATTTCAGGGAAGCATTTATGGTCAGGCATTATATTTTCGGTAAGGAATTTTTTTCTCGAAACTGCATAGGATTTTGGGGGTATGTCTATTCACCAAAAATTATTGTAATTAACCCCTGCAACTAAAAATAATTTTTTTAGAACGATTTGAAATTTTTCTTTTTCGTCGAACCTACCCCCTGTCGATTTTTCTTGAAAATTCGCTTTTCATTTTTAATAAATTTGTTTGACACACTACGGAAAAATTGTTTAGTACTTTTTTGTAGGTATCCATGAACACTACTTCAGAAAAAAATTTCATTGAAATATATTCACTATGGTAGGAATTATGTCCGTTTGAAAATTGGACCATTTTTATGGGATTTTTCTTACTTTACAGGGTTAAGGAACAATTTTTCAAACATTCTAAGAATTTCTAGATATTCTTCATCAAAATACACGTTGTTTGTATTTTGAAACATTAAAATCCTCCAATCGCAGTAGCGGAACATCGACGCAAGAAAGTTGCGTCAGTAATTAATAATTTAGGCCGACTAACTGCGACGAGAATTCGCAGCTGTTATAGTCAAGTAGATAAGAACAAAGGGCAGGTCTTGCGAAAGGAAACGTAGGAACGTTAATGGCCTTTCCAGAGAGGAGAGCTTGACAAATAGTGGTCGACGGCGATGAAAGAGCGGCTGCGTTTCGTTACGTGGCCGCGTAACGAGTTCGATCTTTCAGAGTGGGAAAGGGCCGACCCATAAACCATAAAGAACCCTGGGCGATGCAGAGGACAACTCGAATAGGAGTTTCGCGACCACCGATGTGTAAGACGTATCGCGCTCGGCTGGAAACGAAAGGTGAAAAACTCGCGTCGCAAGACACGTGAACGAGCACGGCGCTTTTATTTTCGATATTCGTGCGTTGCTTGTCCCCTACGGGCCGCCTAATCCATCCCAGTTGCAAAGATAAATTTTTATACATAATCCAAATTAAAAAAAAGAAAAAATTGTACGCGAGAAAAGTTTTCTTTCCGAGATCCTTCTTTTCATCGAGTTTTAGGTCATCGATATTTCCCTACTTCTCATATTTGTTATTCAAATGAATTTGATGATCGTAGAGCAACTTAAATAGAAGTTTAGAATTCATAAAATTAGATTTTGAGACAGTAATATTGACAAAAGTAATTTTCCTTTCTTTTCTTTTCTCGCGTACGAAATATCGCTGGGGACCGGGTCAAAGTCTATATCGATTTCCACGGACAAAGTTGTCGCGTTTCGTCCGCGAACGTCCGCGAACAATAACAGTTCTAAAGTCGCGGAGAATAAGATCTCTCGAGCGAGAGTCGAACCTGGACACCTTCCATCCTCGAAGGGTAGAAGATTTCATATCGGATCGAACGGGAAAGCTGAAAATACGGGGAGGTCAAGTAGCAGCGGAGAGATACGTTTCGGATAACAGCGGCGGGCCGATGTCAAGGCAACCGTGACACAGCTAGGCACGTTTCGATAAGGACGGGATAGAAAACTGCACGGCGGTTGGGTAAATTGCGAGAAAACGTCTTTGAGACTTCCTTGATTGACTGATATATCGCTACGAAGCGCGAAAGGACGCGAGGACCGTTTTGGGACCGCGTCGAACGCCTTAAATGGCGTGCGAGTCGCGTCTTCGCCGCTCCGCGACGGCGGAACGGCTATTAATCGATAAGAAATTACGCGCATAAATACGGTATCTTATTAAGATACATCAATGTCCCCTGTTTCCATTATCGTGCCGCTTTCGAACCGCCGAGGACGCGGAAACGTCCGGAGTGTGCTTAAGAACCTCGTTTGCGTTTTATTTTCTGCATTCCACTCACGGGGATCGCGGCACTCGACTCTTTTCCACGTTTCCGATAAAGGAAATGGGGTTGGAGAGATTAGACGGTCGTTCGTGAGGTTTGCGTTTGAATTAAAAGCGCATTGGAAGATTGTTTCGACGCCAGGAATATTGGACGTTTATCCTTGATATTTGGAAAGATTTAAAAAAAGTAAAAACAGAGTATTTTCTATTTGACATCGATTTCTCAGTTTCTCCTTTTCTACTTTCTTAATATGTTGTATAAATTGGAAAATTATTTTTTTTTAGCTACTGTAACATAAGTTTCAAGGACGAACTCCAAAGTTTTTCTTCTTAATATCATCGTGAAGACTATTGGAAACTTCCTTAACTTTTAAAAATTGACACAAATATAAAAGTATTATTTTTGTTACTCAATCATTATAGGCAACCATTTTTATGAATCGTGTGTTTCAGCATCGTTCAGTCCTCGAACGCGTCTATCGCGTTTCCGATCTTTTTACAACGCGAATTCTGTAAAAGTTACTTTGCTCCGTGCATGCTTAAATGTTTTGAGCCAAGGCCAATGTTCGATCAAAGCTACAAAACTGTGTCATGGATGTGCCTCGGCGACACGACCGTTTTCGTTCCTTTTTTTTTTTATCTCCATTTCGAAAGTATCCACCCACGATGCCTTTCACGTTCTCCAGAAAACAGTGACGCGCGAATTTTGTCCCCCTTTGTTGTTCCTTTCGCGCATAATTGTATTTCTCTGCGCCCAAATGGCACGGAGAACAAGCAACGAGGCTACAATTTACTTTTAAATCACACAAAATCTAAAATATAGTTATCACATACGTAAAATAAAACAAAGTACCAAAGAATTAATATATTTAGTCATAAATAAACGCCATAATGTTTGTCGTTACTGAAAATGTATGGCTTTCATCCAAATTAAATAAAACGCGACTGAATTATAACCGCATGACGTCGCACAGAGAAAATTAATTCCTCGACAGGATCGTGTGCAATTACTCTTCGCGAGTATACGCGAGCGTATATTTTTCCGCGGAACGGATATTAAAATTGCGGGAATCCACGTTCCCTGAATCGGGATCCCGAAGCCTGAAAAGTCTGCTACGTATTCGATGCGCCTCGCATAAAGTCGAGGATATACCTATAAATTCATAATGGAGAGGAATATTTCATAATAACGTTCCCGGGAGCGAGCGGGAGAATACAAATGTTTTCGCGTTGAAAGCGCCACAGATTCCACCGACACAGGTATGTCTCTGACAGCATTCGCCGTGTCCAGAATTTCGAAAAAGCTCGCTGCGATGCTGCAGAATTTTCCGCGTATCGGTTCGAAACGTACCCAACGTTTCTATCTTTCATTAAACAAAGAACTAAGGATTCTCGATTTAAAAACGGGTACTGTTCCTGTTGGTTCATCGAAAAAAAATGTTTTCCAGCCACGACTGTAAAATTCACTTAGTATCTTTCCATCATTTGCCTAAATTTTTAAAATAATTTTATATCATTAACCCTGAAGTGGATTATTGGGGCCACTGCAGCCCTCTGCAAGTTTAAACTAATATTTATTTAATACATGTCAATGTAAATATTTGAAAATTTATGTAATCCTCCATTAGTTCGTTATTTTTAAAATACTTTAAAGGAAAATTGATTTCCATTTACCAATTTGATAAAAATCAACATTAAGTAAAATAATACAGTTGAGAGTCCAGTTAAGGGTTAATGTCTCTACATTCCACGATTCTCTGCCAAATCTGAGATACGCATCAGAACGGAGTCTAACGTCTACAAAATTAAGAAAGATATTTCTACGCTTTGACGACTCTAGAAACGAAGGATTTGATTTTTTGGAGGGAGGGAATAACAAGTCGCGAAGGACGAAACGTACCTCGACGTGCCTCGAACCTCTCCAAACTTTCCACCTGGTCTCCCTTCTGGATCTCCACCGCGGTATTTCGCGTCCACAGCCGACGCGGTGGAGCGCGTGCACGGCCGTGGTTCTCGTGGCGGTGGAATCGCGCGGAAACGGTCCTCCTTGGCGTCGATCCTAACCAATCAAATCGATCGCGTCGCCCTCGCAGACGGAGACACGTTCGACAGCGGCGCGACGACTTCTCATAGTCCTCCGAACCGTGGATTTCCCTCGACGTCGAGCGCCGCGAACGCGTTCCGGGCACGCGACACGCGGTAAAATCGTGTGACAAAAAAAAAATATTGTAGGTAGAAAAAAAAAGTCGGTTAAAATGACGTACGAGTAGTGCCAGGGGGGGAAGAATTTAGACAAAGGATTGGCGTGGCCCCGCGGCTCTACGCTTGACGTTCGCCGATCTCGGCGCAAACGACCGATCGATCCTCGAAACTGTCAGCGAGCGGTTTCACCGACGATGTGAAACGATCGTCTGTCAAAATAAAGTTGTCAAAATAAAGGAATATCGGTGCTCTTTCCACGCTTTCTTCGCGTGTCGCGAACAACAGTGGAAAGAAATTCATCTCTGGACGTTCAATTATTATTTCTTTTTATTAAGTATTTGAAACTGAGCAGGTTTGTGGTCTATTCAATTTGTAATTTACATTCTTCGAGCGTTTATAAACAGAAACTGGCTATTGGAAATCTGAAGTTATTCTGAGCTATTTCTGAACTGATATAAATTACATTAGAGTTTTGTTCATAATTGCATTCATTGAAAAAATCTTGATGAGTGCCTTAGCAGTCACGCGTTTTTGAAAAGAAAATACCAACATCGAAAAGGCTGTTTCGATATCAGTAAAATAAAAGAACACACAGTTCAATAAAAGCCACGTTAGGTGTTCGCACGTACAAATATTGACAGCTCCTCGTCATACATATTCAAACTCACGCTCCAAGAGCCGGCAATAGGTGGCCCACTCTACTTCCGTCTCGCTCGACTATCGCTTCACCATATTTCCGATTATACATACGCGTGTTGCACATCATTCTTTTTTGGTTTTGACTTAATAACAATTTAATTTTACGTGCATCCATCGTGACTGTTTCTCTGGGAAATTATTTAAAAACTAGACTAGCAATATTAGTTTATTCGTATAATTTCAGTGATAAAATTTGCAATTCTATATACAGAATATTATGTCTTGTCTGGAATAAGAAAAATCGTTTAGTAAATAGTTACTGACCCCGTGCAATAAGTTTGAACCCTTTCTATACAGTACATATATTTTTTAAACAGAAAGGATCTATTCGAAAATTTAACCCCACAACAAATATTTTACGAGGCCATATTATTTATTTTTAGTTGAGACGTCTGCATGAACCTTTCTAGTTTATCGCAAATATGTGTTTATCGAAACATTTAAACGGTCCGTTAATTGTTCACCGATTCCTCTCGATGTCTCGTGTTCCACGCCCAGACTTTTCATTAAGGAACGAAATGGTAATCGAATATTTTCACTGCAAGAATTATTTTTATTCGCCAGTCCGTGAACGCTCGTTTCCAGCACGTTTCACCGCAAAACATGATACGCTACACTAAAATCGACACCAGTAAAAAGTGCAAAAAGGAAAACGATATAGATCGGCGTAACCCAATACCCGCAAATTATTAACCAGCAGCACGAGAACATATTACTTTACGGTTTCGACACAATGTAAACTTCATTGATTTTTTGTTAAGGCCGTATCGTCTTGCTGCGTCGAAGACGCGAGGGAAGTTTGATACACCCTGATGCCCTCGGAAAGCGATCCCCTCATCTAAGGATGGGTCAGCTCGTAGTCAACTACGGTCTCTCCGCTCCTTCCCAAACTCTCGTACCCCTTCCGTGACGTCACTGGATCGTGTCAGTAGGTCAGAACCTGGTTACGTGTGCGCCGGTGTTTGTTCAATGTACTGGGTGTTCACAAATTGCATTTCCCTTTCTGAAATTCCGACCAAAGTACACATAAACGACGAACGTGTTGCTCGCCATACGCGATGTTCATCCCTGCAGTTTCGAAGAAGTTAACGGAACGTTTCGCTATTCTCCTACAAAATATATTTTACAAAATAGCATTTCCCTGATAGGAATAAATAAATAGAAATATTCATTTCGTACGTTGCACTGGCAAATTTTTTTCGAATAATTTATTTCACCATTTAAAAAATAGTGATGTCTCTTGAAGCCTGAGGATGAACTATAGTGGCAAGTTTATTTTACCATTTAAAAAAGAGGAGATCACTTGAAACCTGAGGAAGAAGTGTAGTAGCAAATTTTTTGGAATAATTTATTTGACCATTTTAGAAAAGGTGAGGTCTTTTGAAGCCTCAGGAGGAATTGTAGAGACTTCTCCAGGTCCGTGGTCACCTGTATCGGTTCCCAAGACTCCGAAGTCACCCGCGCGGAGTCAGTGCGTGACGTTAATGCAACGCGAACGAAAAATTATATTCCGTTCGATTAACCCCTTTACGCATCACTATCCGAACGCAGCTCTTTCTCCAAGATAAAGGTTAAAGTTTATCGAGTCTTTGCGACCTCAGCAATTTACCGCGGTCATTAATTTCTTCCGCAACGTTACACCCTTGTGCGAGACAAATTTTTCTAGTCTGCGTCTGCCGGCGTGTATCCTATGTGACGACGTTAGCTCGCCTTTGATCACGACACTTTTCCCCTTCGTTTTCCGCGATAAAGTAACCTGAAGATTGTACGCGGGATACGTTACTCTGTCAACAACGCACAATTTCCACGATCCAGCTCCGGTTGCAATTTTAACAGCGAATGGCGACAGGAAAATGAAATATGCCAAAGAATCAGTTGAGAGTTTTGATGATCTATGTATTATTCCAAATCAATAATTTTTAAACTTGTTTGGAAAACGATCTATGTTAAGTTTTAATCCTGAATAGTTAGACAATGTTCGATATTATTTAATTTTAAATATTGCACGATTAATCGTCCAGTTTGTTACTATATCCTTAATATTGAATGTAACAAGTGTTTCATTGTGTTGCATAGCTGATTATAGGATAGCGTCGGTCGCGTTCCAAAAGAATAATCAACGAATCAAAATACACGAGAGCGATGATTAACGAGCGAACATCCGATGACGCGATAACGAAGTTTATCGTTTCATCTCTGCATGGACGAAGGAGCAGCATGCAAATCGGAGAGTCGAACATATGGCCTTGCCACGTGTTCTTGTAACACTGACGTACGTTGCAGATTTCATTCGTCTTGAAAGCCGATTAACGAAAGCACTGGTAACGACGTTGTTACTCGACAAAGTAATCTGGCGCGTTTTAAGCGAGACTCGCGGAAATAAGCGTCGTAAGTGTCCATGTAATCGTTTGGCAACGCTCGTTTTGTAAATGGCCTGCATTGTTCCCGCGGAAAGATTTTGAAAGCAGTCGATCGTTTAATGCTGGACTTACGAGCTCATAAAGCTACGACACGTAAATATTATTTGTTAGTAATACGTGTTGAATTTAAAATTTCATTAAATATATCAGTTTACGTCGAATAACTGTTAAATTTTGTAGACAGCTTGTTCTTCAAAGCATTCGTTTAATTTTTATTGAACCATTCGAGAACGATTGTTTATTCAACATCCACTGTCGGTGTTGAAATATTTCTTTCGATGTATACAACAAGAATGAAAACGAAAACACTTGGAATTTTTGAACGATAAAGGAATTCTACGATACGAAGACTGCGTGCTTTGGGCCATTTCAAGCGGCTTCTATAAATATTGTGTAAGCTACACGCAACTGGAGCACAAAAATAGTTATAATTCGGAGCACATATTTGTGTAAACTTTCTTCGTCAATTTTACATATCCTGCAGGGACCACTGATGCAGGAAACATGTTATGAAACGAGTGTATGTCTAATAACAACGAGTATTTTATCTTTCTTTGCCGAGATACGTAAAATCTCGTTGAAATTACACATTCATTAACGTCAATCTTAAAACGAAGCCCTATCGTTCATTCAGTAAAACGCAAGGACTTTCAACCTAATACATTACCCAGAAGATATATTACCTTCGAGTACTCAATTATCGCACGTCGCCTCGAAAGTTCGTTTCGTAACCCGTAATTCGAGAAAAATGCACGAGAAAAGTTCCAACGAGACGCGAAAGAGCATCAACGTTTACAGGTTCCCAGGAAGTCGATTTGCATTGCAGATCGACGGAAGAAACGTTCGGTAAGGTCTTCCACCTGAGTCCCCGCCATAGATGAAAACATTAAACGGGATCCCTCGGAATGGGAACGTCGCGAGGTGGAATATTAGCATGGCCTCGTGATTTATCGTCGTGCCCGCTTCTGGGTTTTGTGTCCCGTGCTCGTAATGGGCAATAACGCGACGATGATGTGCGCAATTATCTCGCTGTTCTTCGTGCGCCGCTTCCGAAGACAGCCTCGAGGAAGCGAACAAAAAGATGGACGGACCTCGATGCGGTCGCAGCACCACTGACCTTGGTCCCGAGCACGTCCCAGTCGATACGAGCCAGAGAATTACGCTGGGGATCGCCTCACCGAGCACCTTCGAATCCCAAATGCTCGGTTAAATTGCAAAATTATCCTCGACGATTCTTCCAACGACCAACAATTCGATTTCGAGCGTCCTAAGATTTAATTCGAGGTTTCGAAAGAAGCTTCAAGATTTTTTCTCAAACTCGAAGTCCATCTGTTCTTTAATTCTGATTCATCGTTGAGGAGAAAGAATGGTGCAATAAGCGATCTATTCAATTTTTAAATAAACTGTCCGTGTATAGCTTTGGAAAACAAACTTTTCAAATTTCTTTATTGCACCGTTTATTCCGGAACGAAGGAAAGCATATTCGTCAAAGAATCGTCGAGTATAAACTGTTTTCGCAAGGGTGAGTAACGATTCGACGGAATTACGATTCTCGGTAAAATATTTTTCACCGAGGAGGCCAGATTTTAAATTTAGCTTTTCAAATGGATCGAAAATCTACAAAAGTTACGATTAAAATCTCGTTGCTCTTGCTTAGATGTCCAGATTTTCAAATCAAAGCATCGTTTGATAATTCTCGAATTAATCTTATTATTTTTTAATTTTGTTAAGAACGAGTATACTTTCTATTTAAGCTAGTTAAGTACTTTAATAATTCTTGAATTAATAGTATTTTTTTAATTTTGTTGAGAACGAATATACATATTATATATGCTTATATTCTTAAAGCAATCTTTTCAATCACAAATATTTCAAAACAAGCATCGATAAAAAAGCAGTATTTAAAACACTTGTAATTGCAAATATGGATGATTGCTTTATCGTTGTTTTCTTATTTTGAAATATTTGTGACTGAAAAATACTTTTTAATACGAGCCCTGTTAAAATATCTCGACCAACATGAATAGTACGTATATTCGTTCCCAACAAAATAGAAAAATACTATCAATTCAAGAATTATTAAAGAACACGTCGGTTTGGAAATCCAATCTAGAGTTTAATTCTGGCTGGGTGTACGGCGGCCGCGAATTTTCGACGTAGCAACATTCCGATCGTTACACGCGGTCAACGTTGCACCGACATTGAACCAGTGCAATGCTGCAATGCAGGTGGACCAGCCGGTGCAGCTGGAAGATGCGTAGGCAGTCGGAGGCTGGGGGCCACCGTCTACCGCAAATCTCTCGCTGCTCCCGCAGATGTTATCTTCACCGCAAGATATCTGGGACTCCGTCTCCCTTTATAACACACCTACTCGATGCCCACTTCGCAAGAAATCATCTCGCTCGCATGGAATAGGAGGAGACGATGAAGAAATGGGCAGAGACCGAAATGTCACGGTGGACAACAAGGACGAACTGATAGGAGGAGACAGGACGTTTCACAACCCTTTGTCTCGTGGCTCGAACGCACGAATATTCTTCTGACAGTGAATAATTCATTGTGACAAATGGACGGGGTACACGGTCTCGCGGGACTGTTGATAGGCTTTGCTCGTTCTTCTAATCCGCTTTTTGTAACGTATCAATTCGAACAGGATACGGCTCCGGATACAACGGAACGACTAGCTGGACTACCAGGAATCAACTTAACAGGTTTACTCTCGTGACGTGATTTTTAAAATTCTTTTACGGAGCATCGTAATCAGGGAAAGTTTGGGAAAACATTTAGATTCCCAAAAACTTTTAATCCAAAAAATAAAGTATATACTATTACAAGTATAAAAGAATTTTTTTTTTATCAATTTGTATACACTTAAAAGAACGACCAAATTTGATTAAACTGGTTCCATTTCGAAGTCGTTGAATAATAACCGAAACAAGAATTGTTCTTTTAAGTCTGCTGACTCTTTAATTCGCGGGAAGCTTCGAGCAAGAAAATCGCTGAAAGGAAAGGATACGCATTTGCAAGTTAGATTTATGTGAATCAATGTAGCGCTAGAAGATTCCGTAATAGGACGAAATGAAATTGAATTCAGGAGTTCAAGGATAGAACTGATTCTCCAAGGACGATCATGAATCACGACAGTCCCGGGCTGTTTGTCTCTAATGGCTCGTTTCAATTTCGCTGAAAGACAGGGCAGCGTACAATACCGCGGGTTAATTTAAATCGAGTTCGCAGGAAAAGTTTGATCGACGAAACGAAACTTTGCTTTGATTGAAAATTTGGCCGCGGTGAATTCGAGGAGGAACGATTTCCAGCGACCATCGTGCGTTCCTCGAATTGTTTGTTTGAATAATCCCATTCTTCTTTTCGCTGAAACTTCGATAACAAGATTCTGTTATTCTATCGGGCTTTCGAAAAACGAATTCCATGTTTAATCTCATCGAAACTTCTCAGCTTTGGTTGTGATTTCATACCTTTGTAATTTATGGGAACCTCGGATCCTGATTTTTCCAGAACTGTTTGGGAGTAATAATGTTGATTTATTATTTGCAAATTCGTGAACAGAACTTTCTGACTGTATACAATATTAATTTTTTAATTATTTGCGTGCACGCGTTATCAGAATTCGAAATGATGTCCTTGCGTAGCATTGCTCCAAAACGTACGTGAATTGGCAAACTACCAAACCGTTTGATCCGTTCATTGAAGAAAAGCATATATGTTCGTATTTGACCCCCCGACTCGAGCCATTAATCATCGTACTCGTCTGGAAAGCCACTGTTAGAAATAAATTAAAATCTACGTGCTGATGATCTTGTTCAGCATCGGTGTTTATGATGCTTTCACTTGTAGTAAAAAATGGCGGCACACAGGATCTTCGAAACGGAGCAACTTTCACGTAAAACTAATTTTACTGCATCTGGAAATAGAGAAATGCTATTTGTGGCTTCAAGTATTTCGACTCGTATAAACGACCGCTGAATCTACATTCTCGAAAGTCCTTTATACGCGACGCGGCGTATTTATGTATATCTAGAGGCTGGTAGAAACAGGTAGCAGGAATTAACAGGTAAAAGATCGACAGAAAGGCAATGCCTCGCGGTGCTCGACATTAAATCACTGGTAATTACGAGCACCGCCACTGGCTTTGTCTTCTACGTACGTGCATTATCAAGCATCTATTCATTACCGCAACCGTAATTGCGCGTGTAAACGAGTGCGCGCAGAGACCACATGTCAGTCTTACTTCCAGTCCCTTTATTATCCGGGTGCAAAATCGATCGACTGACATTCCAGTAGCACCAAGGTGCAGCCATGGCTTTTCTTTGCCCCATAATTTCTAACCAACGCGAATGCACGGAATCACGGGAACGCGTGACTCACGACCTACATTCGTCTGAAAGCCGTGACACCTTTTGCCACAGCTACACGCGGGGGTTAACGTTTATTGCTCGTAAATAGAGAAACTCCTAGGAGCGCCGGAATCCGGAGATCGATACCGCGTTACGATGCTTCCCTTCGTAATTAAAACGAAGGAGCTTCCTTTAGAAACCCTCTGGTTCGATTTCAAATCGATCGAGCCACCGTGGTAACATTGGGGGCAAAAACGAAGTTATGCGAAAATGTATGAAAGTTGTAGAATATTTTTTACAATGCAGTTGTATATTTTCTAGAAGTTCGATCGTTTTAGTGTACGGTTTTAAAGTTTCGTTACGAAATTCGAGGAAATAATAGCGTCGTTGAGAATTTTAGAGAGCATGTCGGATTGCTCAAGAGCATCGTATAACAGGTTTGGTCGCATTTGCTTTGGAACCGCGTTTTTCGAACTGGTTCTCAAGTTTTCTAGAAATGTAATGAACGTGCATCGACTTCAAATTTGGACAGCACGGTTTCCTTCGTTCCTTTCTGTTTTGTGTTAAAAAATGCTTTTATGCTTTTCCTTGTCTTACAATTGAAAATAATCGAGACAGATACAGGAGCGTCAGTCTTGCCTTCGTGGTTTCCAATTGCAAGACAAAGAAAATATAGAAACGCACGTCGTTTCGACAATTTACTCAAAACTGGGTTCTTTTGTCTCGTAACTGATACCAGAATCGACCGAAATATTTCTTCCTTAATTAAAAAAATCTATTAAAAGCAGTTTGTATCGCACAAAACACGAATCGTCCGATCTTCCGACGACCGTGTGCATCGATATCGATGCCTCCTCTGCACGTATCGCGATCATTGTAGAAAGTCGGAGCATCCATCAACCGGTGAGTAAAGAACAGAGAGTATTAAACGAGGAACGAGCGGTTGGAGTTTCGCGATCGGTTCGCCAATCCTCCCGTCGACCCCGGTGAACAAACACCGTGTCTCTATCCTCTAAACCTTCTTGTCGAACGCGTGCAGGAATATGTAGGTGGTTAGGTGAGCAGTCGACGCGGTATCAGGGGAGCAGACAGGTAGAAAGAGAGTGGACAAAGGCAAAAGGAGAAAGATGCCGGAGACCGAACAAGAGGAACAAGATGGGAGCGGATGGAGGACGAGGGGCGGAACGAGGAAACGTGGAGAAAGAGAGAAAGAAAGAAGAATGGTGGGGTTGGTACGAGCGGCTCAAGCACGTGGGGCCTACTCCGTGTGTCTCGTTCAGTAGTGCTCTCGGTTGCCTTCGAACGATTTCGCACCGGATGTCCATCGAGCCTCTTCGACGTGTTCAGCGCAGCCCGTTCGTCCAAACGTCGCCTCGTCGTCGGTCGAAACGATCGAGAATGTGACCGTGTTCGTCTCCTTTTTCCAAACAGACGTCGTGTCCACCCCCCGCCGCGAATCGTTCGAAGGACCCAGCGATGGCTACGATACCAAAAATCCTGCTGGCGTGCGCGTCGATCGTTCTGCTGGCGATCGAGGTTGCCTCGGTCGATCGCGTCGCCGGTGATCATCGCGGTTACACCAGCCACAGACTGATCTTTCCGCTCTGGTACCACGAGAAACTAGCTCGTACGCGACACGATCGCGACGCGAGGAGTTTCCAACAGACGACCGCGAAGAGCTGGTCGCGCCAGGAGCACGTACCCGAGCGATACACCTCGACGATCGCGCCGCAGACCGGTGCACCGAGACATCACGTGGATCATCGTTTCCACGAACAACGTCCCGGTTCCTCGAAACAGGAGAAATTCAGCGCAGTCGCGGAGTACAGCGGGACCAGGGCTGTCACCTACGCCGGTTATCACAACAATCATCGTCACCAGCCGCGGGAAGCCGTCACTCAGAGCTATCAGCATCTCGCGACAACCCCGACGACGTACACAAAACATCATCCCGGGTGAGTGAACGGTGAAGCTTTGACGCTACTGGATGCTCCGATAGGATCGTTGAATGCGAAAGTGTACCGGATTAATCTCCTATTGCGCAATGTGCACCGATCGGGGACGCGATAGATGCGATCCACGGCGAAAACAAACGGGAGCGTGGGTGTCGCGAACACGTACCAAAATGTTTACCTGCACGTAAAATTGCTTGATCGATGATCAGATACTTTGGTTTTTAAAAGTATAGAAACGAAGAAAATTAATAAGTTCTGCGAAATATTTAATATCTAATAGTCTAGGAGTCACTCGTAAAAATACTCAGAAATAAGAAAAGATAAAATAGGTCGTACGTTGATTTCTAAGTATATTGACAACTGTCAATTTTTATGTATTTTTTCTTAAAATCACAATTTGCTTCTATAAAGTGCACTCCCTAGCATGCAACCCCAAACCAACACGAACCAACCACCACCTTTTATAATTATTCGAAGATTTTATATTCTACATTGCTCCATAAAGACTTTAAATTTACTCTCAGTAGTATAGACAACGTTTACCCAAGAAAAATGTCTGCCCGAGTGATTTCTTTCTCGTTTCTCATTTTTATCGCTAACGTGTGGGCATTCTGGCTTACTCGACCGTACACATTTGTTTTTCTTAAAATCCATCTTATATTCTTAAGACGAACACTTTTATTCAAGTATGCTTTCGCTTACTCTGGGCTTACTTTCTACATTATTTACTTTTCTCATGTTACTTTCTCGTTAAAAATAAATATAGAGCACAGAATCGAGTATACTTTTTAAGAAAAATCGTATACTTTCTTAACACGTTGACTGCCAGACCAACCCCCTCAAATTGTCTTTGGAAACTAGCATACCCATAATTTGTTATTGAACTTATTTTTACAGACTCGTTAAAATTCAGGAGTCCTATCTAGATTTCTTTTCTTTAACATCTGATCTTGAGAATTAATTGTTTTAGCTCCTTAGTAAAAAATCATGTCACCCATATATGGACAGTCAATGTTGCAATAAAGATAAATTATGCCTCGCAAAATTAAATTACCTGCTTAAGAATGATTTAAGCGTTTGAAGAATTTAATTTAATAAACCGCGAGGATACAACGAGAAACTACTTTTACACGCGATATATGCACGCATGTACATACCTGGTTAAATTCACTATAATTAATAGACGATGACTAATAAACCGCATAAACGTTGATTTTACTTCCGAGTACCGTTGTCAAGAACGATTTGCAGGAACTTTAAAGGATCAACCACGGTATTTACGGGTTTTTTGCCGCGACGATTGATTTATTTTCTACACGACCAACCCCTCGATGAAATGAATAACCACAACAGGAAACGCAGAAATTGCTCGAAGATATCGACGATTCCAGTTTGATTACTCGGACCGTTATCTGGTCCGTCATTGCTAATAACAGTTCGTTCCAGATGCCTTTGCGTCTCTCTGCAACTTAACGACGTTCTTGTGGTTCAAAGGATGAAAGCAAGCACGTGTACAATTTGCGCATTCAAAACGCCCCGTAAAGTCATTTTTCATCCCAACGACGCGGGAACGTTTCACGTTCGGCGACAGAAATTAACGACGTTTCTCGAACGAAATATTCGAAAATTACAAAACATGCAATTATCCATTACCATGATAAAATAAAATTCAGGGAATTTTATCGAAAACACGGAAGCTAGAATAGCGTAGAGTTCGTAGAATACAAATGACACAGTGTTCGCTCGAGTGTCACGGTGCTTATAACCGAGAGCAGTATTCATAAGTCGCGTATAGATTAGGTGGGTGCGTTTCACACGATGAAAAACCGCGTAAACTTTTTTATTCGTCGAGCCATAAATCAAAGGAGATTAAACGTCTTTTAAACCGTGACGCGAGCTTCAAAAAGATTAAGAACCACTCTCTGGAGGCAACGAAACAGGGATGATGGAAATCGCTGTGTTTTCTTATATTTCCACGCTGAAATGGAGTTAAGATCGCGACTATCGATACTGGTCAAAGTTTACCGGCGAGTCTGGGCGAACCGTACCTCGGGACGGTAAATATCAAACAGGTCAGGAAGCACATTTCGCCGAATTGCGCAATAAAATGGCCAGCGTACGGCCATTGTGTTAGACGGAACTGAAACCCACACGGAACGGTGCAACGCTGAACTTCGGTGCAACATCCGCGATCGAACGAGATCAATTTCTTCAGCCATCCACCTACTTACGGCCTGAAATACGTACTTCACCCACCTTTTTAGCATAAAATGGAACGCTTCGACGTAGGTGTCAGGTATCAAAAGGCGAGCGCAGACAGAGAATCGAAGATTAAATTCGAGCGGAAAAGTTTACGATCCGTCTGTTAAAATGCAACTCACGCGTTTAAATGAGCCGCGGCTCGATGGAATTATTGCACGGAATTTTAATCTATGGCTGGTCCGTAATCTTTTCATGACTTTTAACAAAGGCTGTTAATCTATCATCGCCCTCCGCCCTTTAACAAAGAGTATTCGTTTGCAATCTCCTCCTAAGTTTGATTCGTAATCCCACTTGCATTCTCGACCGGGGCTGGTTAGCTTTTGGCCTTTCATTTTCACTCGCCACGACATCGCTGCGTTTAGAAACTTAACGATTCGTTAGGAGAGAGTTTTCGTATTAATTTGTACGAAAATTGTTCCATTAATAAGAAAAATACAAAACGTATCGTGAAGAATATTTGTTGGAAAAATAATTAAATAAGCGAACGGTTGAGATTGATAGAAAATGTGACTTTAAAATTAATATTCATATCTTCTTTGATATCAGTGAATTTGTTATTATAATCCGTAGAAAACACGCCAACGCCTTTGCAATATTCACTCTGGAAACACAATCGTGTCACCGATAAATTTTAATAAGACTTTCGGGTTTGGATCTTTAAAACAAATCGATACAAAGATTAAATGGCGTTTCGTGCAGACGTTGCTGGTTGACTCGTTAGTAAAAAGATCAGAAAAAGTCTAGACGAAACGCCATTTAATCTTTGTAAGAACTTGTTTTGAAGTTATAGTATAAAAATACCAAACGTCGTCTGTCAATTTTTTATTCATACTTATCATTACGCAGTTCTTTCATACATTCGTCGCTAGATGATCCTTATATTTAACAATAATAAAGAAATCGAAGAGGTACAATTTTGGCAAATCATCTCTGTTTACTATAGAAGCATTCAACACCTACGTAGGCGAATGAAATGCAACCTTGAAAAGTTTCTGGATAGTTGTTTTTGTAGTTTTATTTTTGGATTAGTAAGGATACGACGAATTTTGAACAATAGAGAATTTAAATATTATGAGAATAAAAAACAAAATTTTTGTTTAGGAATGGTCGTTTTATTTATATAGACAGAGAAGTGACAAAAACACAAAGCAGCAAATTATTACTCGCTGTCAATAGTGTAGCGTTAAAACTTCGAAATAGTAGTTTGAAAATTTTTAAAAGAATTCAGAATACGGAATTTGGTATCTCTCGAAACATGCCTGAAGACTAAAACGAAGCTTGAAAATTTTCTTAATATAATGTAAACATTTGAAAACCTCGGAGCAATGCTGTTCGTTGTTATCTCTATGGTAGCAAAGAATTCTATTACAATCTTATCACTGTTTTGGTATTCCACGTTTGCCTGGATAATTGCAATTGTACGCGTAGGCCATCGAAAGTATCCGTGGTCTGTGTCTACTACTTGCTTCTGCAAGAATTGCAAAACTTTCGCAATATTCAAGACATGCAAGACATTAAGGCTTCCTTGATTTCCTAGGCTTCATAAAGTTTTCAAGATTTCCAATCACGAAGGTCTTGCAAAACGTTTCAAGACTTCTTGAGTTTCTATCCTATATTTGAAATACTTAACCCTGAAATACTATAGTGGAGCATTTTTTTTTTTATTTTTATCATTAATTTATTTGCAATTTTTATAAAGTGTACGTATGCCCTGATTGTCAATAGATCGTGCAGTAAAAGACTCTTCATAATTCAAAAATTTCATATCGATAATTTCTTTCAATCACTGAGTCTCTATTTTTATTTATTTTCATAGTTAAGGTTTCGTAGTAAAATTGTAACGAGATTATGTATGTAGTATCACAGAATTAAGATGGTTTAATTCTCATCGATGCTTGTAACCTTCGTTCGAGAACGTTTCTCCCGATTAAAGCAAAAGAAAAACATTCAAGGTGATAACATTAAGTGAAACACCTTACGTGTACGTGCAATGATAAATTCGAGCTGTAAGTTAATGGCGCGAAATACGATAAATAACATTCACCTGCACGACGTTTTACAGAATTAATCTCATTACGTGTCTGATACATCGGACGTAAAATGCGTGTCCCTGATATTTATCAACCTCTTCGTATTTACGAGCAACAAACGAACCGCGATCGAAACGGACATAATTGCGTGTAACGTAACAAATGATTCCAGATGTGGGTAAAATTTGACTCGAGCAACAGATGCAAAATGAAATTAAACGTAATGGAAATTTACTTTATTTAATCGCGATGTTTATTCGATTGGATATTTATTCGGATTAGTTCTTGCTCGTTAAACGTGCAACACAATATTATTCCATAACTGAAACTCCAATCTCGATTCAATCAGTATCAAATAAAAAATTATTTTCAATTCATTATTAAAGAGTTTTATATAAAATTACAGATTTTCACCGCTTGGGATGCTAGAAAATGTAGTGAATTCTTTCGTACAAAGCTTTCTTTCTGAATAAATCGATGAAGATTCATAAAGTTGCGTACACTGTTATTTTAATAGAATCCTTTAACTGTACTACGTGTTGGTATTAGAAAAACTCGTGTATTGTTTCGCAGTTATAACGTTCGCGAGGTTCCAGACGAATGCAAATGGGAATTTCGATGCATCGTTGTGCCTTTTCACTCGCGAGACAATACAATCGTAAAATAACACCTGGTCGAAGGAGCACGAACGGTGATTCTAGGAAAGGACTCATTTAATTAACGACATTTCGCATGGCTCCGTTCCAAAGGAAGCGTCAGTCTTCTTCCTTCAGAAATTCAAACAACCAATTGCGTTAGCGGAAATCTCAGGTAGATGTTATCGTACCCTGCGGTACGATCGTCGATCAGAGTTCAGTACAACGTCGAGTATACCAGACGGTGCAACTTCACTCTCAAATAATTACAAGGTACTTTGTTACGGTATTTTTAAACAGTATTATTATTACAATTTTAATTTCGGTGGGTGATGGTCCGATTAATTCGTGCCTACGATGGTCGATCCTGAGTCTCACCCCCTAAAAGGCATTTATATTTATTTTATTTGTTTATTTGTTTTATATTTATTTTATATTATTTATAGAAGAATTACAGAAGAGTAAATTATCGTTACTTTAATCGATTTATCGTTTAAAATTAAGATACTAGGAACAATTAATTAGAATACAAATATATATTTCGTTAGTACCAACCCTGGAATTGCACAGTGGGGTCTTACAAGTCTCACGTGATTTTCTCACATTTTGTATGCGCAATTTTCAAAAATTATATTTTGCAATAATCCTTAAAACCTCGCTAAACTCTTCCAAATATCTATACAGAAGTATCAAAGTTGATCAAAGTATAATTTACGTTTGTTAATTAAAAATACAACCGTCCTTTTGCAGCAACTTGCTACGGAAAATAAACAACTGATACACAATTTGTGCATTATTTGCTCAATCGTTGGTTATGTGAAAAATAATTTGAATAAACTGTCGTCGGTGTGACATGTTAACGATCACGTTACCGACAACCTTTCGCTTCTTTCGTCGCGACAATGTGCAGAGGGTCAACGAGACGCGTTATCGGGCCTATCCAGACGAATAATCGGTAATTATCATCGACTCGTTCACCTCGCCGTGCAACATTAACGTGCCGACAATGAGCTTTTCTTTCCTTCGTCGCGAACATTGTCGTGATCGAGGTATCGTCGTCGCGCATGACCAATCGCGCGACTTTAATTGGCGTCCGATTTCGCTCGAAGCGGCGCGAAAGTAATATTATTACGCGGAAAACCTTTACTGGGGACCGTTGCCGTCGCGCACCAACAATCCCAATAATTGCACACGACAGAGGAACGCGTTACGCGCGTGGTAATTAATCGGTCGATTAATTAAGCGGCAGAAACCGAATGCCAGGATCGGCGGTCCTTTTGACGAAAAGCTTACACGGTCTATCCGATAGATAACTAGGAAGATATAAATTAATATAAGTTAGAATTGGATAATACAGGTACTGTAACTGTATTATTAATCGAATAATACGGGTACGTAACTCGAACATTGTTTGGAATACTTATTATTCAACTCGATCGCTTATTTACAAATGTATATCAGTCTAATTTGCAGAGGGGCTGAGAATTTGTTCAAGATTAAATATTTTCAAGCACAATATTTAATCAAAAAATTTATTTTTTCTCCGATGATTCTGTTTTTCTATTTATCTGTGTTTGAAATTAGAAGTCCGTTCAAAATGTCAGAATTGGTGTTGGAACTTATATTTTTTCGATAGTAAGTTACGAAAAGCGTGCAAATTTCCTTGGTCGATTGCTGATAATAATACGATCGGGTCAATGTCGAAATTTTGTGCGGCCACCTTGTGGGTGCACCATATTCGGCGCATAACGACGCGGTACGGGGTACGATAATGAGTCATATATGGTGCACGGGCTGAATAGGGGTTAAGGGACACCTAATTGAGCGCCTGGAATGCATCCTGCGTACGGTGATTTACCGTTCTCGATTTCGGTCTTTTTCAGGCCGGCGCGAAAGTGGTTTCGCATTTGGTTTGTCGCGTGCAAGTACTGCTAATCGTACTCCATCGAGCGAATCGGCAATCGAAGCGACAAGCATGAACTTTAATTTTCGCATACTGTAATGTTCCGTCCAGGACGTTGCTGACGATTCCGTCGCGACAGAATTCCGATAATATCGAAATTTCAGATCGCTGGCAAAAGTTGGAGGAGGGGCCACGCACGGTTTCACGGGAGAGTGTGTTATTATTGAGATCGGCTTCGTTTAAAATCGACCGTGCATATTAAAAGTCAGATTACCGAAAATAATTGGGAATACGATACTTTGACGTGGATCGACCGTGTTAAAAAATATATAATCGGAAATAATTTCCCTCGAAAGAAGGGAAGAGAATTGCTTTCCGATATTTAAAATAAACGAACCTCGTTACGCGACACAGGAACATTTCACTGAAAATATTATCCTCGCGTTTATAATTACGTTTAGATTGAACTTCTGCTGGGGATGTAATCTGCTGTTTAATGAAACAAATGTGTATTTAAATATCTGTTTAATGAATATTCTTCAACGTCGAAGCATTGTACGATATTATCAATATGAGCAAAAATGAGAAACTTCGATTCTCATTTTTACCATTAACTTAAATACCCATTTATATTTAATAAACGTTAAGCTTGAAGTGTCGCTCGATATCATCGAGGCATATTAAATTTCGAATTTTTACCATCAAACTAAATACCCATTTGTATTTAATAAACGCTGATTAAAGTGGAAGAACGTGCACCGCTTGGACGTTTATTCCGAAAATGATGCTTCGATTCACGATCTTATCGCGAAGTTAATCACGTAAATTAGAAATAGAGGAAAGTGACACGCAATTATATCTTTCGAGTAGAAAAGTTTTTAGCGACGAACGCTCGTTGTTCCTTTCTCCTTTCGCGAACATTATCTCTGCAACAGCGTCCGGATCATTTTGCATCGTTTCAATGACTGCTCGTCAAGGCGAAGGCCCGCAGGCGTTCACACCAGGCGCCGCGGCGCGATGCATCGCTCGCACGTGAACGCGGCCACCTTTGTCCGCTCGAAACAAAGGTTTTCTTGCACGCACGTGAAAGAAGCGCGAGACGCGAGCGGCGGATCCCTCGTTACCATTTAGCCTGAATGCGATAATTTAGCGCGCACCCACTGTTCACCAGTCCCTCCATTCTTTACCTTTGTCTTCGTTATTCCTTTCTCTCGGCCGATTCTACCGATCGAGTTACCTAGATACGCAAGAACGTGTGGTGCAAGAGATGCACAACGGCCTCCAGGGGGGTAACAGAACCAGAAAACAGCTTTCAATCAAATTAAAGAACCGCTGGGAAAGCTTTAAAAATGAGGGTCTTGGGTAAAATTTAATTGTGGACGCCCTTGCATCCAGTCACAATTTTTTTAATTTGTATAGTACCTGATGGTTATCGTCCTTCGTGCAATATAGCTTTCAATCATATTAAAGAACTGCTGGGAAAGCTCTAAAAACGACTGTCTTGGTTAGAATTTAATTGTGGACGCCCTTGCATCCAGTCATAGTTTTTGTAGTTCGTACAGTATCTGGTGGTGATTCTATCATCCTTCGTGCAATATTAGTAATCTGTACTTATGGCGAGGATAGAAGAATCGTGTCAATTGATCAAAAATTATTATCAGTAGATACAGAAATAAGGAGGAATGAATGTTTAATAGAATCTTCAATAGAAGTAGTATAGGGTCAGACACATTCTACTTACTCGTTATATCACGTTCCTCTTAAATCGATTCTTTCTTATTCTCTGCAATATATTATAAGATTGATTTTTCTAAACTTAGCCAGAAGAAATAGACAAAAAGTTATAGACACAAATTAAATTATTTCAAGATCAAATAATATGTTACATGCTGTTACATTACTGAAGTAGTATATCATAAGAATATATAAAAAAATTATTTTGTGCTATTTAAAAACACTCAAGATGACATCAATTTTTAATACAAAAAAACTCAATGACCTTTTCTATGAAATATCTTTTTGTTATACAATTCATGGTATTTAATTATTCTTTGGCAAGACAAGTGTCTGAAAAAATAAGTATATCCGAAGGCAATAATTTTTAACGTAAGTGGACGGACGATTCGAGGGTAGCAAGTGCTTCAGGAACGTTTCAGCAGATACTCGGGCCAAGAGGTGAAGATTCTTGCAAACCTGTCCGCGGTTCAGCGCGCGTTCTTCAAGCGGCCACTGTTCGACGGACGCTGACCGACCGGGCGTCGGTTTAAACTCTTATTGATGCGACAATAATGACACTTAAAACGCGATTTAGAGGCGGCAGACAAATTTCGAAGGCGACGGTCGAGGTAGTCGAATCGAGAGTGCAGGAGCAGGAATTCGAGGTCGGTCAGATTGATCTGTTGGTCGCTGTTTCGGAGTCGACAAACTCGACGGACGTCTCGCGATGGATTTCGATACGTGGAAAACATCGTTTTGGCATTAGTTCCATTCGTGGAACTTTGAAAGGTATTAGGCGCGTCTCAGAAAATATTGCTTTGGAACTTTAATTTACGACGACATTACTGTCGAGCACCTTGCAGAATTATAATTTTTAAAAAGATCTTCGTGAGTCAAACGAACAAGTTCTCCTATATTTTTCGAATCAATGTAATACGAATTTTTGATCGTCAAAGCAAATGTGTCTTTGTTTAAGTGAGCTTTGTAATATGAATAATAACAAGTAATAAAAATTTCTTTCTTTTTATTTTTCTATTTTATAACATTTGCCTTGTACTAACGATCGATCTTATACTTCTATTGCATGCAAATTCGTACAGTGAAGTCTTCTTTAACAACACAGTAGCGAACCGCAACATAATGGTTAAGAATTTGCTGTTGTAGAGACAATTGCATTCCTCTGCAATACCGTACTGGTTCTTTGGATGCAAAAAACTACGTGCATCCACAACCCCGTTTCTGAGAAAATGTAATAGTAGAACGGAGCAAAGTCCACATCAGGATTCTGCAACCTGCGGTTGTCTGGCTACATTATTGCGGTTCTTGGTCCGAATGAAATTATTTAAACCACATTTCCACGAACTCAACCTGGCCCATTTGTTCTCAAATGATTCACGGGAGAAAATATTTATATTACAAATAACGAATTTATGAAAATAATTTGGTACTTCAACATTGTTTAACCAATGTAATTTATCGTCAAGTCAAGAACTAAATATTTCTCAAATTTGTTTGCAATAGAAAACCATACGTATCGAATATTACGAATTCAATTCCTCGTTGATACTCCACCCACTGCCCATTCAAGTGTCTATTAGACCGCTGTAAAATTTGTTGGCCGATCGCACGCTAAAAATCGCCGATAGAATTCTTCCTGTCAAAACATCTTCTGTGCGTAGATCTACGGATCCTAAATAAAACTATTACACGCAGCGTTTATCATCTCGCTCGAGTGATCGATGGACGTAGATACGAAGGTACATGAATAATGAATATACGAACAGTTCCAAATACCCCAGATAATAATCCTGCCATGTCACATCTCACGACGTTCTACGCGTAGCCATTTACAATGTCCGTTATCTATTCCTTTTTTCCTTGCCGTTGCTGGACCGATTGATCGATTGACAAATGGTCCAAGTCACGGGGAGATAGACGCAACTGTTACGTCCGTGTTGTCAAACGACAGACACATTCGTTTTGTCGAGTCCGTTCTTGTGCTTCGGCTCAATTACCATTTTCCGATACTGCACGCGGCACGGTGAAAACGAGGAACAGAGTTACATCCTCGAAAAATGATCTTCCAGAGTCGAGCGCGTCGACAAGTTGCTTTTTTCATTGCTTTGCACAGCTGTCGAGTCTTTTAATTGGCTTTCGCGAGACCTCGATAACGCGAAACAAACGAAATAAAATTATTAGCAAATATTAAACTTCCAATAAAGAGTGCATCCCGTGACACACGATTTTTGTTCAGAAGCAACAGAAATTATAAATATTCGTGATTAAAATACTTCCTCATAGGCTGAAAAGTGAAAATAAATATTTCGATACAACAGTAATTAGGAGTAAATTTCAAGTTTCTGAAATCTTCTCCAAAATCAGACGTATCGTGATTTGGTATATGTGTTCATAAATACGAGAACTGTTTCGTTAGGATATTTAGTTGGTAAGAGTTCAGTAACCAGAGCTCGGAAAGGACACCTAATCGGAGCAGCATTAATCTTTAGTAGGTCGCATTCGTCACGTATATTCGCGCTTTCTGGAGTTTCATAATCGTTGCCCCGCAATCGTGACTGCTACGTGTGGATACTTTCTGGCAAAGAGATTAATAGTTGGCATGGTTATTGAACCGCAGCTAAACAAACAAATATGTGAGCGGTGCCAGGCTATCTACCTTGACTCACGTATCCGGCCAGCTGTTCAGAATTTGATATTCTGAATCGCAATCCCCGGCTGCTACGCCTATTAACCTGTAATTTATACGATGCTTAACTAACATTTCTTGTTTGAAAGCCTGTTGGTAGGTGGTCACGCGCTAAATGGCATTATTTTAATTTGACGCGTTACGAGGAAGACGGAATTAGAATTTATGTTGTGCAAAAAGAACAGTGCAGGAGAGCATTATACCGAACGATCTCGTGAGTCACGGAGACCTCTCGAGAGTAGCATAATAAACGCAGAGACTGTTACAATCATAGTAAAGAAAAGTTTTAGGATAAAAATTTCCAAATGAATATCTGTACTGGCTACCTTTTCCGTTAAAACGATAATCTATTAAAATTCTTTGCTTGTGAAGCAACGAACTGCTGTCGAAAATATCTAAAGAACGAAATGTCGATAATTCGATATTTATTTTCGTCTCATAAAATGATTATAGTGCAACGACAAAAAATATATATCGAAAGGGCAATTCTTCTCTCCGGTGGAGCCGGGAGAATATCAGTTTTTATTCTGGAAAGCATCGTTTCTATCTCTGACTTTTTAAATTTATTTATCGAATCTGTACGTTCGATAAAACGTATTATTTTTCCCCCCCGTTAGCAGTTCAGTTACGAAGACTCGTAGAAGGTTTCATCGTTGATAGAAACGCACCTCGTATTCCCGACGCGTGGAAAAAAGCTTTTACACGTCGCACAGGCGTGTCGCGAATTTATCTTTCGTCTAACGTTCCATTAACATTTACCACTGTTCCCATTTCCCTGGTACATGGCTATCCGCGGTCTCGTTAAGAATAGAACCGATTAATTACCAAATATTCGAAACGTTCTCAAACAGCGCGGCCCATTGCTTCGACGAACAGACGCGCCCGGCAAATCGCCAAATGGAATCGGCCAGACTGGTTTTGCCCCTCTTTGAAACGCGAATCCGCGTCATTTTTCACGAGCACCGTGGCAAAAAAGATTCGAACAGCCGGAAACAGTGTTTCAGAATCGTAGGTGCAAACTCAACGAGCCGACAAAATACCAAAAACAAACCTACCAAAACGTTTGATACAGATTTTGCAATTTTGCAAAGTGAAAAAGCCTGCATCCGATCATGCAGTAACTCAAACACTTTTTCTAAATCATAGTCGACTTCGCAAGATATTACTTTCTTGCAAACCAGTTTTCAATTAGTTTCAGAACACACGTTCATTAATCTTTTAAAGCAATTAGAATGTTATTATGGATGCTCGAGTTAAAGAAAACACCGAGCACGTCGACTCGTTTGCTTCCCGTAACGTTTATTTCTTCGTTCGATTTTCACAAAAATAAATTGTGAAATCGAAATATCCGCTGTTCTTGGAAAGACGAGTTTCGTGTTTTTTTTCGAGGTGTCTGTGTTTTTATTCCTAAAAGCACAGGTTGTTTGAATCCGTGCAAAATCTATTTAGTTTTACGCTCTTTATCAGACAGGTAAATTTGTACCCGTACTTCTAAAACGTCTTGTATTCGCATATCAGAACTATGTTTCACATTTATTTGCGACCACGTTCGCGTTACACGTTACGTACGATCCTTTGCAGGTAATGATCAGCGAGATAACACACAGTGGCGAGATGATAACATCCCCCATCTATTGAATTTTACTACTATTTTCGCTCGCTTTATTGCGCCGTTTGCGAAATAAATTCCGCGATTGCGATTCACGAGGCGATAGTATCCGATTGCGTCCACTTCCCAAGCCGTTTTTCATCCTTACGTTTCAATGTTTGCTAAACACGTTCGAAGGGATTTACAGCACGATTGTATCTGATTTCGTTCGATGTAACGTTTGTTGCTGGCACGATGAGACAGAAGCTGGGGATCCAGTAATCGCCCGGTAAGGAATTTTATTAAACGGATTTACGACGAACAGGAAACCGTACGTTAGTTTCGCCAAACATCGAGAATATACTCCTCTAAATACTTCAAAGAACTTTTCAAACGCTGTAAATAGAAAAGCACGTCTCGTCGAACGTGATTTCGATTGACAAGAATTTATTCCGCTCTCTCCTTGTTTCTAAAACGGTTACTTTGTTTTTACACGTTTCCCGTATAATTTACGGTGAAAATTACGACGTGGGTAAAGCTATATTACAGGGTCGTAATTTCACGACTCGAAGTACCAACGTTTAAACTTTCATACTAAGCGTGCGACTTATTGTTAATGAAACTCTCGTACCGTGTCACGCATCGCGCATAATTCATGTACAATTACCCGGTCGACGTTGTCAAGTTCTCATCGAAAGTGCCGGAAAACACGAAACGCGAAAACCATTCATCGAAACTCGAGAATGAAACGCCCCCGAGATATTTTCCCTCTTATTTTCGCGGATAAACGGACGGGGAAAGGATACGAGAAGTTTCGTCCTACAATGCCTCGTTTGGCGCCAGGAAAAATGTCAAACACTGGTTCCTCGAACTGCTTCCAATCTCGTGGAAGCTGCTGCGTGGCATTCTGCCCGAAAGGAACGACGCTCTTTCTTCGGTACGGTCCATTTCCGAGAAAATTCAAATCAGCGGCCAGATTTAGCAGAGTATATTGTCCTTTTATCGATTCCGTACTCCATATCTCGTATTTTAAATAAAAGCTGACGTCCCACTATCTACGAGATTATTGCATTTTCTCGTATAGAAATTTTCATATATATTTAAATAATTCTTTAGGAAACATTTTTGAGCATTGATACATTATTTGCTGTGTCAGTCATTTACGAATACACAAACATAAAATTACTAGCACATTACGTAATACTGACCGTACATATTCTACTTGTGAGTTTAACACGAAAGAAACGAAATTTATAAAATATAAATTTGTTTCTTAAATTAGCTCTCTGAAATGATAGCCACTGTATAAATTCTAATCCTCAAATGTTCTAAATTTTAACTTGATACGAAAAAATAATAATAAATTTTCTGTACAAGTTTGTATCATTATTTCCAAACGTTTGAAATTATATTTTACGATTAAAGTGGAGTAAATTGTAAAAGAGACTGACCGTACATATTCTACTTGTGAGTTTAACACAAAAAGAAATGAAATTTATAAAATATAAATTTGTTTCTTAAACCAGCCCTCTAAAATAACAGTGTGTAAATAGTACTCCACGGAAATTCTAAATTTTTTTTTATTATTATTTCTGAACGTTTAGAACAAAGTTTTACGATTAAAATGGAGTAAATCGTAGGGGCTGGGGAATCCCTGAGGGTGATTTTTTGAAAAATCGGTTTGTCAGCGCGCGTACGTGTGTGTTGGCGTGTCTTCGAAAAATCCGCGAGTGATTCGGTCGTTCCTCTTAATGGAGCTCACGTCGCGAGACTCTTAAATGCCTCCGGGAGGGCTTCGTGTCACGACTCGCCGCAAAACAAGTAGAAAGAAGGAACAACGAACGCGAAATGACATTCCACGGACGCAAATAGAGCACGTCTTTTACACGTACGTTCCGTCGGGGCCTCCTTTTACTTTCTTTCCGTTTCTGTTAGCGCGTACTGCACGAGATAAACATAACAGCGCCGGCCATTCAACTCGCGGAACCCACGGGCAGACTCTGACCAGAGCTGGACATTATTCGAATAGTTCGGAGTAAGCGCATATTTATTCAGTCGTTCCGTGTAACCGGCTGTTTTGTCCGCACGGTTTGTAAACTTCATTACCACGCGTCGAAATAATACTCTGGACAACTACTCGACAAACCAATAATTCAAACGTCTATTATTATAATTACCATTTCGTATAAAGGATTACAGAAGCGTGTGTATACATCATCAAAATTGTATTTAAATCAAATATTTAAAGGATGAAAGAAGTATTGTAAATTTTAATATAATAATATTTTTCTGTCTAGCTTTAGATGATTAAAAACAATCTTACAGTACTATTCGAAGGAATTTTTAATCTCCCCGAAAGTGCATCTATTAGTAATACATGAAAGCCCATTCGTTTTATCTCATATCTTTATTTCCTTGTTTTAATTAATGCCTGACTCGAGATTTCACCGCCCGTCATCGATGTATCATTCCGGTTACGTTTAGAAATCTTCGAAGACCGATTGCTTCATTGACAGAACCTGTTCTTAAGAAATTAATTAATCTTCTACGACTACAATTTGACTACTCATCACCCTGTCGATACGCAAGATTTCATTCGAATTTAAACAATTTCGTTTCCATTCGTGCGTCGAATCCCAATGCGAACTGAAATTTATGGCGTTCGTACGACATTGAAAATTAAAACTCGTTGCTAGACGATGATCGTCGAGTTTAATGAGAGTACCATTCTGAAAATCGATGAGATAAAATTGCAATCAGCGGTTAGAAGACTCTACGAGGGGCAGGGTTGTATCGTGAACGGTGCACGTTCGCCGATCAAAGGCCAATCGCGAACGTACAATTTCGCGAACGTGCTGGCATTCCGCATCGATTTCTTCAGTGATCGTGAGATCTATCGGAGATCAACGACAGCTGGCAGGTAAAAGAAAAGACGGGCCAGAGGCACGCACCGTTGCAGCATAAACTGCGTTACGGAAAAATGGGAAACAATTGATGGCCGAGGAATGATGGAAGCAAAATGGCAGGTATTCCCGACTCTCGACTTTTTACGATCGAATCGACCACGGTTAACTCTCAGAATTCTTAGAATCTTCCTTAAAAACAAGTGCACAAATAGTTATGCAGAAAAACAATAACGTCGACGCTCTATAAATCTTTCAAATTGAAAAAATTAATGTCTGTTATGCCAAGAAGTGAAGATCCAGAATCACTCTTAACGTTCTCCGTATCATCGAGGAAAGGTACTTTAATGACACCTTCTCGACTCCAAGTACTGTTGCATACAAGTACGTTTTCTCTCGAGTCTTTATATTCTGAGTCTATATTTTCATTCAGCATCTTATACACGGACTAGACCCGAGCAATCTAATAACAGAGAAGATCCCATCTCTTCGTTTTCCGAGATTCACAACCCCGATAAACTTCCATTTATTCGAATCATATAAATCGAACGACCCACGCCAATGATAAGACAGTCCATCGTACGGTAAGACCTCGATTAATAGGATCGTGATTAACCTTGGTTTCGATCAATCGGGGTCTCGGTTATCCAAAGCCTCCTATTTACTAATTGCATAGAATTAAGCGGATAGAAGGATGCGAAGTGGTGGAAGAGCTTACAGTACAGGAATGGCTATCTGAAAATAATACAGAGATCGTCCAGGCGGATATAAAGTTTAGAAAATGGAAATTCTATACTATAACTCGATGTTCTACCGCAGTTTTAAAAAATTACACAATAAATTTTTCTCATACGAAGTTTCATTTTTAAAGACAACTTTTGAGTTCGATCGAGTACTCGACGTAACGCAGGAGCAAAAGCTTCGACGTCACGTACTCCTAACGCAAGAAGTATATTGATAGAGAGAAGTATACTCCACGGTTTCATCGATAGAAACTGACTGTAAACACTCGAAATATGTACGATCTAACAAAGCGTAACGTCAGAAAAGTATCTCAATAATGGTTGCATAGCGAAACCCTTTCAGATACAAATGCTATTTCGTACTATCTCTACTTCCTTCACAGAATCACCACATTCTCGATTATACCATGCTTTTCCGCTCAAACTGATTCAACGTGCCGACCCTAATTTACGCGTGACTTCTCACCTGCAAACACCGCGTCACCTGTTCCCCTAAACACTGTGTCATCTGTTCTCTGCGAACTCTGCGTCATCCTCCGCGTGCTCACCGAAACTCCCTGAGTCCTAAGCCTCGCCATATCCTATTATCCTCTCTCCTGTTTCCAAAATCCGTTAAATCCACTTCTTTGTCTCTACGGAGAACCAACTAGTTTCTACGCTGACGTTCAAAGTCTATTTCGGAACTCTGATAAATATTTATTTCGATATTTTACGAACGCTCATTTTCCCACAAGTCACAAGTTTTTGATGTCACTCAAAATTTTTTCTAGGAGCCAAAATAAGACGAAAATCAAGAATATCAATTTCTTGATTGAGGCATCGTTAAAAAGTTATTAAAAAATTAAATTACAAAATTTCAAATCGTTCTAAAAAAATTATTTTTAGTTGCAGGGGTCAATTACAATAATAGACATACTTCCGAAATCCTACGTACTTTCACATACTTTTATATTCACGAGGTATTCGTGAAACAAATTTATTCTTGTTCGAGCCCATTCCAAATTTAAACAAAATTAAATAGTATACGTTTAAAAAATTATTTGGAATTAAATCGTGCATCAAGAAGTTAATCCTCCCCGAGCTCCTTGAGAAACGACAGATCCAAAATTGTTCAATATCTACTATCGTCAAATTTTTATTCCAAACTCTTATATTTCCTGACACCTACGTTCAGCAGAAGATCTATGATTTATGAGGAGGATCTGTTCCAGCCCTTGGCGCAGTCGTAAAACATTCGACCGCGGAATCAGCGTTCGAAAGATCCTCAAAATGGTTCGACGGTAACAAATACGCGGGGTGAGGAGGTCAAACCCGCTAGGTGGATGGGCGGATATCGCACGAAGGAACACACACACAGGTACACACACGCAGTCGACGAAGGTGTACGTTGGCCCTCGGGTGGTCGAACTGGATGGCCACTCATATTCCTCCCCTCTACGCTTCTGTAAACGATCTAGCGAATAAAAAAAAGGAAAAAGGCACCTCGGGCAGCTCGGTGGCGCGCGGAGAATTCGTAGCCCCGTAAGGTCGCCTCCTCGGCGATCTTCTTCAAAATTCCCCGGTCGGTTTATGGCTAGCATAAATGGACTTATCGTTGCCAAGTGTTCGAGCGATGCGGTATCGATCGCGCGATACGGCTGCTATTGCTTCGCGTTCCTGCGATTGCCTGAATAATTCATAGCGACTCCTTTTCTTCCCATTTCGTTCGCCCGTGTTATTGCGAGGCCATTAAATGATAATTCCGCGGCCAGCTCGACGATCCGCGATCGTGCCTTCGTGGAAATTGATAGCGCCCGGTGTCGTAACGGCGCTCCCTATTTCGGTTACCGGAACACCGGATTAAAGAAGAACTATCGCGATACGGTATCGCGTATCGTGCAATTAACTCTGCGTACATAGGAGAACGAATCTTCTTCTTTATGAATTTTTCCTGGGAAAAATAAAAAACGTTATTCGTTCGAGGCTTTACGTATTGTTATCTACATACGTTCAGCCACAATGCTTGACCTCGTCCATATTTGTCTCGAAAGGTCGTGTAGCTTACCCTTCCTCGAAAGAATTTTATGGTCCCTTTGTTAGACGCGAATTACCTTCCAGACAATGATATGTAGAGTTTCCTACGTCGAGCATACAAATATCTCTGACAGTCGGCCTGCACTATTAATATCTCACTGCAGTGTTTAAAAGACAATTTCAGAAGAATCTACCACCTCAGAGTTGCTACACTCATTTTTAATTGCCCATGTAAACTGTATAATCAAGAGAAGTCGAAGCGTAAACAATGTGCAGAATGATATTCGAAAGTGTTTTGGTTTAAGCTGCGTGAATATTGCCGTAGGAAAGGAAAAGTTGAATCATTATCGGAAACTTATCGCGGCTAGCGTTTCCAACGAGTGATTGAGACATCTAGATCCGAACGATAGCAATCAAACGGCGATGAAAAATTTGTAGCGTTGTCAAGCCCAGGGAAATATATCACGGGACAGAGTAACCGTATTCCGCTTGCGCAGGACGGTTCCAGCGATATATCATTGCAATACCTCGAAAGCCCAGGACGATAATTCATGGCGCAAGAAAACGTTACATCATTCGACGTACGCGTGCAGATTTCACCGCGAGGTGGTCAGAAGCACAACGTATATCAGTTACATGATCATGGATAGATTTAAAACGATTGGAAATGTCGTCGTACAGTCTCGTAAAGCATTTGTACGAACACACAAACGTAAAAGTTCTATAGAAATAAAATTGTAATTTTATTTATTTAACTTTCCAAGGACACCAGGATATTTCGAACGCGTAAAAGATCGATCCTTTCGTGCCGAAACGTGGGAATCCAACGAGGTTTCCATAAACGGTGACTTTTAGGAGATCTGAATGATTCGATTAAGTTTCATTGGCCGTTAAATCCGTGAAACGAGGAGAAAGATCGCGAATTCCCGACGTTTTTATCAGAACGGAACGCTTCGAGACAAGAATCTATCGTCGTGGCAGCGGCAAAAGGTACGTAAAACGATGGAGATGCATCGCGGAAAATAATGAGCGATGGCGAGGCAGTTATTGGCACCGCGTAGGCGCGTAATTACTTCGCCGGGGAACCAGTAACCAGCCATCAAGTAATTTTGTAATTTGGAAGCTCTGTTGGGCCCGGCGCTACTCGCCCGCGGCTTCCGTTGCCGAGTATTCCGCGTCGACGAGAAAAATCATCGGTGTCGATCGTAAAAAGAACAGGAGGCGATCTCTCGATTAGAATAATTTCATGTAATACGCCAGTGCTTACATTATTTTCGCGGGATCACGACGCGAACGATTTATTTCACCGTGTCGTAAAAGCGTATGCCACTTTTACCAGGGGCCAAAAGTAACAGGTACCTTTTAAAAATCATCTTTTTAATTCTCGATTTATATATTGGAATACAAAAATTGTAATTATAGTATTTAAAGGGTAATCGAAATCTAGTAAATTGCTAAAGTTTTGGTCCTCGTCGAACGATGGTGAAATTGAATAAACGCTATCCGGAGTTAGAACGAAAATTACGACGGAGAGATTTTCATAAACAATTCCGAAACGATCGCGGATGCCTCGAGGAAAACTGTTTGGAGGAGACGCAAACATTGACGTTCCACGAGCTCTCGTTAATATATACAACGGGAGTCCAGGCGGGCAGATTGTTTAGCTGTCGGTCGGTCGCGCCCTGAGGAAAAGGAGGACTGGCAAAACTCCGTCGCTAACGAGCAGCCAGACTCAATATCCTTAAAACTTCGCCCGGGCGATAAAAAGACTTCTTCTTTTCTTTGGGAGGCGCGAGAAGGGACCGAGAAGGGACGAGTGACGGCAGCTCGGGGAAAAATATTCGAGGAGGAGACTGAACCCATTTGTCAGCTTCAAAAATAACTCCTTCACTTTTATGATAAACCATCGCTATGCAACGCGGCACCGTATACTTAGCAGGAAAAAATATCGTCGTGGCGAAGAGGATGAAAGGTTGTTAAGAATATTTCGGACACATGTGTGTGCATCGACTACGTAATTAGTTTCTGGCGATGCGACCCGAGAAAGTTTCGTTTGGCACCGGTTTATGATGCTAACTCCGAGATTGTTTGTGGAATTCGTATTACTAGTGACTTCGAGTTAATATTAGGCTCCATGGCTACCCTTGATTATAAATTTAAAAAATGTTATCTAAACATAATTCTGTTACAGCCTTACTTAGAAGTTATTTACACTTGGTCAATATTTAATATATTATAAGAAAAAATTAACTTCAGAAATGTTGCACCCGTTTAAAAAATTATAGCAGTGGTTTGAAAATTGAAAATGAATTTTATAACACTTTTGACAATAAAATACGAAATAATATTTTTTCGTAGAATGTTTTGTCTTCGAAATAATTGAAGTTGAATATTTCTGGGATACGCGTGAGATTGGACACGATCGCTACGTCTGTCCATTACTTACTTTTTCTACTTATACCGCCGTCCAAGTATTCGTACTCAATTCTCTCGCGAAGCCTCGTACGACAAAATTTTATTCCACATTTTGGAGTTATTTTTCCACAACAGAATAGTACCACGATTACTAGAACTAATACCCTGTTTAACACTGGAATAATTTCTAATAAAACTTGCAAAAAATATACTCGACTGAATAAACAGTTATTTCCATTGCACTATACATTTCATCGTGTATCTATGTTTTAATTTCTTTAGTACGTTTCAATTTTTTTGGTATAAATAAATACACTATAATTGTCGGTCAAATGTTAAAATTGTATTAAAATTTGTATTCAACACGACCCAGAGTATATTAAACGCGTCTCGAAATTTGTCCATCTAGATTGGCGGTCCATCACGCGCGCGTCACCCTGTGGCGGACAGAAAGTTAAATATTATAACCCGCGGCGCCTCTCGTCAGCTGAAATTGGTCTCATTTCGCAGGTAACGAATCGCACCGAATCGTAAACCGCCAACGCGCGTCAACCACGTTTCACAGACCTGCATAAATAAAAGTGTTAAGTCCTTTCGAATACGTCGCAACGTCTCGAATTGACTCGTGGGTGTTTAAAGAAATTTGTTAATCGCACGGGTAGCCAATCGATACGGTGGGATTAAAAGCGTACCTTGGACGTTACCCACGCTTCGAGCATCGAAGTAACGTGTTCGTTTCAATTGACTCGACGGCCGTAATAAAGTTTAAAATCGTGAAATTGAACCTGCAGCGGTTCGAGGGCAACTCGTCGTTGCAATAAGAGTAACGAAGAGGGCAGCTGGCAGCGACCGTGCACGGATGATTGCAATTTATTAATGAATTCACGGGTCGACCAGTCCGTGGCATGAATTCAAGTAGCCGTACGCACGCTACGTACCAGCCCGGGGAACGCAAATCGTAACGCGCGTAGTCATAACATTACTCGTCGTTTGCCGTGGCAGACCACCTCGCGAAAAACGACGTCGCGCCCTGGCATCCGTGCGTCGCGTTTCATTTCGCGCGCAATTTTAATTGACGCCGTTGAATTACATCGCATTTGCATGCCGGACGGGGACGCATTCGTTCCGCGTGCTCGACGCGTTGCTTTATTTCTCTTCGTTTTTTTTTTTCCTTCTCGTCTCTCGCAACACGCTTCGAGGTGCACGCGCGTTCCGAACGCGATCCCAGGGAGAAGGGGACGACGCGAACGAAACGTCCAGAATTATTGCATCCACCGCGATTAAGCGGGAATTAAGAGACGGCGGTTCCAATGAATTTCCGAGAAGTTGACTCTTTGCTCGGAATAAATCGCCAATAAAAAAGTGGATCGCCGCGATGAAATCCGACGGGACGATAAATCTGTAATAAAACAGTATTTCCTATTAAACTTAACGTCGTTGGAGCGCGTTAAGCTTGTTATTTATTCGTCGAATTTAGATACATCCGAAATGAGCGACTGTGAATCAGAGGAACTGCTTTACTGGTGGCAATACAGAAATCGAGAACGCACCCTTTTACGAGATTTTTAATTTCGCGTAATAAAATGATATGAGTTTTTTTACATATTTTAACTGCTGAAATTTATATTCGATACAACTCTAATTTTAATTTCTTAGATACCAAATTCAAGGATCTAGTGTACAGTGACCTTGTGATGATGAACTCAGAAATCGTCAAGAATCGGTCAACAATCCCAGCGGAATCTTTACGAGATTTTTAATTTCACGTAATAAAATGTTATGAGTTTTTTTTACATATTTTAACTGCTGAAATTTATATTCGATACAACTCTAATTTTAATTCCTTAGATACCAAATTCAAGGATCTAGTGTACAGTGACCTTGTGATGATGAACTCAGAAATCGTCAAGAATCGGTCAACAATCCCATGACACTCAAGTGTGAATATCCAATCTTTCTCTAAACTTAGCTGACAATTTTATTTGATCCTTTCCCTCCTAACAAAGTTCGATTAAGATAGATACGCAATCGCTCTGATCGACGTTTCGCACAAAACCGAGTACTCTTCGTAATATTAATTAAATTGCGATAATGGTAACCCGTTTTTGCCGTCGGACGCTTCTCGAAAGCAGACTTCTTCTTCGCCAATTGACCCGACAACAAGGCTTCATTGGACAGCGTGAATGGCGTTTTCGTGGCGCGGGTAAAATGAGGTGTCGCGAATCTCGAGGCCCTACTTAATCAATCATTTCGCCTCGAAGCGGTAGCCAATGACTGTCCCCGCTGGTTGGAAAACTTTTAAAACGGCAAATTGTGGCCGGTCTGGCGTGAGTGCCACTTCACTTCGGCCAGCTGTTCTCTTTGTTCTTCCGTGTGAACGTCTCGCGACGCGATGCGCGTCTCCTCGCATTATGTACGTTCCGCGAACACGTTTTTCATCGCTCGTGAAACCGGCGTTTCATTTCTTTTAATCATCCGCCATAAACGCCATTCAGTCTCATTTAATTTTAGACGCGGACCAACGTCGTTCCGTTTTCAGGCTGCCATTCGACGCGACGGCGCTTCGAATTTAATCGGTTGTTTAATCGAACGCCAATTGGAAACGTATGAATTCAAAGGAGCGTCGAAAAGAAATTATTTGACAGGGCTGACAGTCACTGCAGCTTTTCAATAATATATTACTATATAACTGTATAATAATATTGTAAATAGTTCGACAGATATTTGCAGTTATATTCCAAGCGTCATGTACACCGTCGTGTTATGCATTTCGAAATCTAAATTCAAACCAAGCCTGAGGTATCCATCTAATAACCAAGTTCTAAGGTTATCCTCACCCCACAAACTGCTCCGACATGCACGCCAGAACGCCTAATGCACGTCAGAAATTCAAGTCGATTTAACTTATAACTTTGTTAAACTTCGTGCTACAGCCAGAAACTGTTACCAACGTGTACTCCGTTTATTAAGGTAGACGTTGCTTTTTAAAAAGTGCGCAACGCTCTCGTGGGAAACATTTCACACTTTGGGGGACAGTGAATATCGAAAAAATTGAAACTCAGATTTTTCTAATAGCATTTGATGATAAATTATCCTGTACAACTCAGTTTTCACGTCCCGTTCCCAACGAATCCTCGTCGATTCTTTGATCGTTAAGCTCGAGCCTCGTTAAGAGTCTAATTTACGAGCCGTCGGTGAACCGAAAGCTGGAAACCGCCGTGAGAGATCCTTTTATCGTGCGCTGGCGTCGCGACGCGAGAAGAATCGTCCGGAGTAAGAGTTCACGGGATCGTACAATAAAGAGTCGGTGTTTATTACTACTGGCGACATCGCAACGAGCCTGCAAAGCGTGTTGTTACGATCGAAACATCGTGCAACGACGGTTTACCGCCACGCAGCGATAATATACTGCTTCTTCAACTGAAAACTCGCCCGCGTGTATACCCGTGCTCGCGTACACCGTACTGTTACGAAGGAAAGTGAGTCGAATATTTATGATTCCGTTATAAATCCATCGGTGATACGGAGCTAATTGATACCGGTGCCCAGGGGATATATCGACTTCGTTACAGATAAAGTGCGCGAAGTGTTATTCGGATTTTTACGCGATTCGAACAAAATTGATATATTAACTGGTTCTGGTGTTCACGTTCGCTGGTCACTCGATAGTATTCTGTGCAAACGATTCCTGCGAGCGCTCCTTCGAACGACTCATTGTGGCTGACTCGACCATTTTTCAATCCGATTGTTTTTACGTTGCATTATCAATTGATAGAATTACCGAGGCGGAATTGCTGGCGTGTTGTAGTTCCATAAATCGTTGGTGGCGTGTCTTGTCGATTATTCTGACGAAACTGCTTGCATATTTTAAACGCGGCAATTCTTTTATACGTATCTGGATAATCGTGACTCGGGGAGCGAGTACAATACTGTAATTGGATTTCAATGTCGTACGCTTTTAGTGACTTATTTAGGCAGGTTACGAGCGAAGAAGAAATGTTATTTTAGAAACGATCGATGAATTTAAGAATATTCTGACGACCGTATTCTACTAAGATAATAGTGTTATTATTATTCATTTATTAATGAGAAGAATACTCCCTTAGTATAAAAGATGTGATACAGTAGATATTATTGCTTATAAAATTTTAGCAAAACAATTAATAAACAATTTCCAATGATTTATTAGGCCTCGTTCAGTAGCCCATAATTCTTTTAATAGTACCTACGAATTTAAAAAAGATTTTGTCCCTGTATTCGTAGGTCTCTACAGTTCCAAGAATCAATTTTTATCTCCAAGCTTTAATTATTAGGATCGCTCAAAGGAATAAATTTATATAACAGCTATTAATTTTAGAGAAGAGGTACAAGACGAACGAAGGGCAACGGATTGATTTCTTATTGCTATAATGGTGAAAACAAGGTGTCCTTTCTCCGAACTTTCGGCTCGGAGCACTCATCGATGACCCAGACAGAGTCTGGTTCGTTTAACCTATCCGCGCGGAAATCTTGCACGAGCAACAGATAGTCAAAGGCAAGGGTGTAACGAATGGCCACGATAACTCGATGCTCTCGGTTCGACCATGGCCAGAAGTGGAAAACATGCAAGATCACCGTTAAGGTTTCGGAAGTACCTTTCAGAGAGTCGCAGACACGCGAGCAGTCGATGCGATAATTCATTGAAAATTTATCACCCATGGGAAGCTTGCGCGAATGGTATCACGCGACGACTAGCCTCGCGCCGCTAATCGGCGTTGATTTTATTATCGGGCGACTTCTTGCTATGTCTCACGATTTTTCGGCGACGTATTTCTTCGGAGAAAGTTCCGCGTGCACACGGAAAACTCGTTGCTCTCGCTGAACTCGGGAAATACACGTCTAAAACGCAGTCGAGACTACGGTTTTGATCGAATCTTGTTGAAAATTTATTGAAAAACACCCCATTGAAAAAGAAAGGACTCACAAAATCATCTATTCTCAGTCAAACGATTTTAGAAATAAATTTTGAAAAATTTTTAAGTCGAGTCGAGTAGTGATTTTAGGGACACGTGACTTTACGTCTCAATTATTGAGGTAGAGATACATCGATAATAACGTTTCATAGAATAATATAATTAATAACTAGTTTTCTTAATTTTTCTGGCCTCTCCATAGATTCATAAATTCGAAGACAATACAGAAAAATATTAAGGTCGTTCTGACACAATATCTGATTCAACAATGAATAGTTTACTGTGTTTAATATTATCATAATTACTACAATGGTAATTAATCAAACAGTAGTGTTAATTCTACGCTAGGATGATCTTTCAGCATCGAAATGGAAAGTAAATTCGTGGAGCGTGTTTCGTAAAAAGTTGAAACGAAAACCTGACTTGAAATACGTACCAGTTCCCATTTTGCCTTGTCTCCGTCAGGGTTGATTTATGGACTTATGCTAACTGGCTATTTTTTTTATATGCCCTCGCGTTCTACGTCCCTTCTTTAGATCGACCCACATAGCAACACAAAACTGCATCGGGCTTAATATACTGTTATTGCGTCAATATTAACAGTATTACATTTTTAAACTACCACCAGATCTTCAAAAATTAAAAATTGTAAATTATTTAAAAGTCTGTCTATCAACGTTTAGAACTTCTCTCGATAGTTATACATCCCGTTTAAAGGTCTCAGAAAGTTAGGAAACGTTGTGAAATCAACGGAAGAACTTCGATTCGTAATGTTTCCCAAAGTAAATTGAGTCGATTGCTACTTCGTTAAAAGAACATGAACGTAATCTGCGGACGGTACGTTTATTGGCTGTTATTTTCTGAAATTGTTCACGAAAGTACATCCAACTACTTCGCCTTTCTCGTTCAATGTCGTGGCTCGACCATGTTGGACGTTATCAGCGTGCTGAGTTCAGTATGGCCACCAGAGCACCCGAACCAGTATTCCCACGCGAATGTCCTCCGAACCGTATCTGAAACTCCGTCGCGACGTGTTCCGCGAGATTTTTCTGCCAGCGGAATACGCTCCAGGAACGACTTGATGCGTGTGGACCGTGAGACCGAAAGCTTAAGAAAACATTTAACGTTTGTACCACTGTGATCGATCTGAGACACGTGTAAGGCAGGACTCGTTCGAGCACTCGTCGCAAAACATTCCGTTTGTGGAATATTTTGGGACGTTCGGAAATTTCGTTGCATCTCTAACAAACGACATTTAGTAAATCTCTCGATAATTACTACTTGTCATTAATATTTTATTCTAGGCCAATGTAATTCTTGAGGAAAGCATTACCTAATTTAAATCAATATTGCTTCTAACTGGATCGTTGAAATGTAAAAACCAGTGACCAGAATTGATGGATAGAAATGTGTCGATTGAAACGCGACGAAAATTATTGGATTTCTGCTGGATCGAATCTCTTATTGCGTCCACCTTATCAATTATCACGTATTAAGACAATTTTTTGAATGAAAAAGAAAATCACTTAGAGTGGTTCATCGTTGGAGAAAGGTCCACGGACCACAGATTGAAAACCATAGTCTCGGACGAAGCGTTTAAAAAATAAAAGATCGATAAAACATGGCCTGAGATTTCCGCCACGTCGATCGAGAGCCTGCCTATCAGCACGCGTCCGTTCGGATAACAGAAATTCTAGTCGAGGCAGGAACAATTTGAAGAATCATGGCGTAGCATGAGGCCAGCTTTGCCCCGTAAAACAGGATCAAGGGGAACGAGGCGATACCAGACACACATCTCGTCCGGTAGAACCTACACGATTCACTAACCTGGATCACCTGCCACGTTAATCCCTTTGAGCCTTTCTAGATAATCCATAGGCAAACGCGTGGATCGCCCTTAACGGACAGATTTCGCGAACACCCTCGACGTCGTTTAAGGCCTTAATTTTATTGTAATGCGCTCGTCGAGTCTAAGATACGTGGGAATCTCGCAGACGGCAGCCTCTTTTCACTTTTGACGCGATGCACCGTAATTGCAATTAATAAATTATCATTGTATTAGACTGTGTAATAAGTCCGCGTCGACGGATATTTAGAGTCGTTACTATTAATAGAATTAATGAAATGTAAAGTATTTCTTATATTTTTGTATATGTGCATTTCGTGGTTTTTTGAGAATTAAAATTTCCCATAAATAGACATCGCTAATATTTAGAAAATGAATTGATTTTCATCACGATAATGTACGATGTATATGTTTAACGACGAAATAAAAATTATGGCAGCTTAATTGGGACGTTTTACCTTAACCACCATAATTTGTAAAACGTGTTTTCGATCGATCGATGCCCAACACTGATCACGGATTCTATATAGGTGCATGGCTTTTCGGTAATAGGTCGGTCGACAAGCAATCTCCCGTGCGAGGGAAAGTAGATAGCACGAGTAAGCCCTTAGGATTAAGGAGGCGTTCAAGCTTGCCCTAAGGACACGTGGCTGGGTTTACGCTACGGTCGAGAGGAACAATGCCATTGTATGAGAATGTCACTAACACGTTTATAGTTTATATACGTTCCGTAAGGACTCTGGTACAGCGAGAAAATATTAGCTAACTTTCACTGGGAAACAACCCAGCCATACAATTGACGCATCGTAAACCGGCGCTCGGCGGAAAATGGGCCATGAATTATGGGCGAGTTCCTCCTAGACAAGAGACTCTTATGCAACGTTCCTACGGCATCTGCATGCAGGACGAAGGCACGAGCCTGTAGGCGTTGCACATTTTGGAAACTGTCCTAAATCGACGGAAACTTCCGGCCCTTCGTGAAAGTTCTCAAGGGAGAATTGGAACGTCGGTCGAAAATCAACTTACAAATGACGCTCGATCGTTATAAAACGGGTTTAATGAACTTCTAAAACTATTAGGTAAATATTCTTTCGAAAATTCATATCTAGGGGATGAAATTACCCTTTAAAGTTCGAGGGGATTGAAAACCTATTTAAACGATTAATAATTATTCGCACAATTAAATAGCTCCCAAGAAAACGTAATGTGATACAATTAGTTTGTTTAATCATAGATTTTTTAATCCACTGTTAAGATAAAAGATACTTAAATCTAAATATTTCTAAAATAATGATCTTCATATTACATTCAGTATTTTTTAATGCATTGATCGATTCAATTCCTCGTTCCCAACAAAGAAATGGTGATGAAAATGACATAGTTATTATGCAAACACCCTGTATACAAATTTAAATTTATTTTCAATCAAATAAACAATTTATGATCCAGGTTTATCGCACACCAGTCGTATGATCAATAAGAAGTGCTGAAACCACATTGGGTATGTAGCGTCAAAGTAAATGTGAAAATAAACATAGAAAACAGCAAAAATTATAATAGCTGGTATAGTCGTTGGATAGAGGATGAAATGCCCTTTAAAATGAGCGTTCGTACAAGCCGATAGCTCAATTAGTTCCGGAGATATAGCAATTTTAGTTTCAAGTCGATGCGGTGGCTAGTTTCGGAGATATAAGGGCGCGAAACGTTTGTTTACGTTCATTGATATGAATGAACTCGCGCGCGTGAAAATAGTAAACAGTGCGTAGTAAATTCTTGGAAATACTACGCCGGTAACTACGTGACTCGGTCGCGAGTCACGTACGAAAAAGAGAGGTCCGGCGCGACGCGTCAGACGAAGACAGAGATAGTCAAATTAAGAAAAATACCCTTTTACATAAATTACGATATCTCGAAAACGGAAAGTCGGATCGACAAAAACCAAAAGCCATTTTAAAGGGGAGGCCTTGCCGCTTCTAACAATGGCTTAATAATTAATAAAACACTATTGGTTTCGGAGCTGCATGCAACTAAAGTTTTAGTATTTTTAATGCGTGTTAATAGTCTTTTCTAAGGCGGAGAGCGGAATTTTAAAAATCACCTTTTATATAAATTACGATATCTCGAAAACGGAAAGTCGGATCGACAAAAACCAAAAGCCATTTTAAAGGGGAGGCCTTGCCGCTTCTAACAATGGCACAATAATTAATAAAACACTATTGGTGTCTGAACTGCACGCGTCTAAAGTTTAACTATTTTTAATACGTGTTGTTAGACTGTTCTAAGACAGTGGAATACATATATTTCCTATTTACATTGGAAGCTAACCAGAATTTGGTACCAAATTTTGTCCAATTTTTTACAAAGAAAATATAAGTCATTCAACCGGTCAGATGATTGGTCGTGGTAGGTTTAGTGTTAAAGGATTATCCTCGACGAGTACGCGAAGGATTCGCCACGCAGAAATTACGTCCACCGAGATCGAGTGAAAATGGACGATGAAGGGTGATGTATGCCCACAGCTGGACCGAGGGGTGGCGTTTTAATTGTGCAACCGATAGCCGCGGGGCAGGTTTAATCGGTCCAGGTCCGGCTCCTTTGTTCGTCGTTTCGCGTTCCTGGCACCTCTTGGCGGCGAACGAAATGGCGCGCGAGCAAGGAAAGCCGACGTCTCGCGATGCGAACCACGTGGTCCCGGGGCCGTTGTTGCGACAGTAAACGTCGTGTCGCGTTTCAACGTACATGACAGCGACACGGCGAGATGCAATTTTCTCGCGGGCCGACGATGACGAAGTGGTTTTCGCGGCTCGAGATCGCCCTCTCGACGCCCAATTACTGCACGATCTTTGCGCGCGATTTCTGCAACAGATCTCCGCCGAGAGAAAGAAGCGATTTCAACGACCACGGTGTCATCTCATCCTAGTGGATCAACGTTACATTAGGTTTCGAGCATCTTGCAAAACAACCGCGCGAAGCGTTACAATTTTTATGAGAAAGCTTGGGGGAATTGAATAATATTTCAGGACTCTTCGAACGATAGTGCAATCACATAATAGTTTGAGAGATATTTAACTCCTTGTCACAAGTTCTCATACAAATACTATTTTATGCTAGGAAAGCTTCCCTAAAGCATCAAAAATTTTGCTCTTTCCTCGATTTTCAGTCTCATTACCGAAAAAAAATAAAAACTTGCCATTAAAAATCAGTCGTCTTAAACAGATATTAAAATCAACATATTTTTATATTCACAACTCGTGAAACAAAATTAGATAGTATGCGTTTGAAAAATTATTTGGATTTAAATAGGTACATCAAGGGGTTAATAATAATGCTTGAATGCTATTGCGTGAAATTAATTGAGGAATAGATTTTAAGGTCACAGATTTTTAACCTATTGTTAGTGTCTTTCACGCGCCTTCTCGATTTCGCGATCCTCGCTATTACAACCCGTGAGAGAACGCTCCTTTCCCCGTGCGTTCCACTTTGAAACTGCGCCATTATACGCAATTATATTAGGAAACAACTGAATAAGAGCTTCGCTTCGTATAATAAGAATTCATAGAATAATCCACGTTCTGCCTTTTTCGAATTCCAACCTTGTATCTGACAACCGGAAATCGATATTCCGTCCTTCCGCCCAACTCGCACATCCTTTGTCCCCTCGAACGCGCAATTAGCACTGCATCCATCCGGTGCTCGAAACATTACTGCGATCGTAATATTTTCAACGATTTCTTTTTTTTTATAGTTAGGCACGTTTTAATGTAGCAAAAAATGGAAACAAAATTACATACTTTATTACGACGCAAAATATAATCCCACATCTTAACACATTACCGACCGGAAACGAGTATTATCGTTTTACGACAAGTGTGTGTTTTTCTAGTAATTTCTCCGATAATATTATTACTTGCTACAGTGGTGCATTTTTACATTTACTCTGTGCACTATAATATATATTTATTAGTATTTTTCTGACGGTTGAATACATCATAGTAGTTAATTTAAAAGCTTCTATATAATTAAAATCTAGTATTTAATAAAGTATTTCCTTTTATTCGTTTTTCTGTCTCATCTTTATTTCGCTTAAAAACTCCGACAAAATAGAACGAAAAACAACTGTTACGACCGTCGTGGAAACGTCGACAAATGCATTTAACGTTTCTTGCAACGAATTTCGAGTAGCGTCGATCGACGCGATCGACTCGATTACCATAAAATCGTTGAGATTACGAGACAAACTACAGCGGATTAATTACAACGAAAGTTATCTAAATAATCTGTCGCTGCTTGAAGGTAATCTGAAGTCATCCAGTATCGCTTTTTTTAACGACAAAACGAAGCTGTTCGAAAGCCCCGTTACGCGGACAGTTATCGAATGGATGCTTAAACGCGCTCGTCGAAATTGTCCTCTCTCGTATTTAACGATTTCAATTTCCATTTCAATCGAACGATGCAAATGTAGGCTTGCACCGTGTCGGATCGGCTGCGATCGCTATCAAAACAATCGATTCGATAATTTAATTTCGTCCTGTCACTGCTCAACAATGGCCGCGTAGACGCGAGTCTCTGTGCAACAAATGTAAAGCTGCAGGCGTTCGCGTAATCGGAGCATCTTGAAAAGGGTGCAGCTCGATAATATTCAATCCTGCGCAACGCGTATTGTTTATGTTTTCGTGGTCGAGGAGCTGTAGAAGGATTCGCTCGATCTTGATCGCTCGAAACATGCAACTACGACCACCTAACGTCGCCGTACAAATTTACCTTGTACGTTTGAAACGATTCACAGTGAGATTGCACCTTTGAGGGTTGCGTTTATTAAGACGGTTGCACGAGTACTGCAGCTCCGCGTAGTGTATTTAATTATTTATTTAACGTATCGATCGTTGCGTAACGAAAGAAGGTACAAGGAGTAAAAAAGAAAGAGAAAATACAATACCTCGACAAACGATTTATCCAAAATAAATTTATTATGAAACGTTATTTTCTATTGTTCTAGGAGACGAGTTTGCACCAGATCAGTTCCTAGTTCTACCGTGCATCATCATCGAAGTGGACAAATTAGGTAAACTCTTACTCGTTGGAAAGTAAAATTGTACTAGTTTATGGTTTAGATTTTTACATAGAAGACTGTTATGATGCTGTGCAACGAAACTGAGTTTACTTTTAGGTACCTTAATATCTTTAACATTAAAACCGACGCGACTTCCGGTTTCTTGTGCTGCCCAGGATGGACTCAAGCGACTCAGATGAGTTATGGGTGCAATAAACGTGAGTTTCCATGTTCGACGAGCAATTCAATTTCTGCCTATCTTTCTGCAATGATTCTTTGAACATTTGGTTAAAGAATTGCAACCGCATACGTAGTTCGGAAAAGATCGAAGTTTATAGCCGTTGAAACAGTATAGCGTAAAAGAAATATCGCGAGCCAGTAACGTATTCGCAAATGATGTCGTAAATACGACTTGAATGAATTTTACAATTTCATTACGGGGCACTTAAAATATTTATTGGCCTAGGCGATACTAATCTATAACTTGCCTTAATTACCTTTCAGCTACCTGTCTAGGTTCCTGCTTAAACGGAGGAATATGCACTTCCCCCGGCAGGTGCACGTGTCCCAAAGGATTTACAGGCAACCAGTGCCAGACAGGTAATGTCGAACGCGAATGCAAATCGATTCGGAATTATCATTTCGAATGCAAATCGACGGTACAGGTATAACATTGTACACCAACAGTTCATTCACTACATTTCCTGTTAACAACTTCAACACTTCGACAAAGATTATAGAGGGTGTTACCAAAAAATGATCATTAAAATATTATATTACCCTATTTGGCTGGATGTTATTTGAAGCAATACTTTAAGAGTCAAATGATTTTTCTCTAGATTATTTCTGTCTCTTAAATAGCTATCTCTAATTTTATTATGTCAACATTATGACGTATGCCAGAAATACAGATTTCCTTACAATGTTTTAATAACCTTTATTACAGAAAAAAACTATTATATTATTCCATTTGATTGAATGTTATTTGCAGCAATATTTACTTGGAAAGTCAAATGATTTTTCTTTAAATTATTTCTGTCTCTTGCATAGCTATCTCTAATTTTATTATGAAATATGTCAGAAATATAGATTCTCTTACAATGTTTTAATAAGCTTTATTACAGGAAAAATTATTTTGCTATCTTATAAATCTACAATGGTTTATCAAAATAATCCTTGAAAAGAGAAACTGTAGCCAGTTATAAAGGAACAGTATAATTAATGTAAGTTTTAATTTGCTTACATATTGTCAGAGGAAAGTACATACGTAACGTCCAATAAGAAATAACGAGGTAGGTCGTGGTGAACGTTGCATGGCCGTCTCCATCGCTTGGCTTAAATCTGCTCGATTTTTTTTTTTTTTTGTGGGGTCACCTGAAATCAATAATGTATTCTAGGTTAGTAGAAAATGCTGGAGCATTACGAATACGCGTTCAATATGCGTGCAATATGATTAGAAGCACACCAAATGTTTTCAAATCTGTAAGCCGATCGTTGATGCGACTTACGTATGTCTGTATGCTTAGCAATGAAGGCCATTTTGAAAAACTCTTGTGATATTACAAGCTAGTTCGTGCTTTAAAGAAATACTCTAACTAATGGAATATAGTTATCTCTTAAACTCTATAAACTGTTTTCCCAGATTCGAAACGTCAAACGAAACCTGCACGAGTATTTTAAAATAGATAGTACCGAATTAATGATACTGATACCAAATTCTAAACATTATTGAAATTACTCGATACGTACCTAATTAATCTTCGAGAAGTTTTAACTTCATTCATTGTTTGTGACATAGTTATAAAGTTCCATTTCATTGTGTAGTTTTCCGACACTGTGTAGATTCAAATATTGAGTTAGAGTTAGGTTACGTTATAGTTCGGCTCTGACGTAGGCGATCGGCTCGCGGCGGCCGCATTTTTATCTAGCCTGGCCAATACTAATTCAATTTAGGTTACAATACGTGCACCTATAATATCCTATAGTAATTTAAATTGTGTAAATACATCAGGTTCGATGGGAACAAACGAGCATTTTAAATGGTACTCAAATATTCTATGCGTACATCAATGTTCTCCAAAATGGAAGAAGGGTACGTACATATGGATGGACACTTTGCAATAACGAAAAATAATTTTTTATTCATAAACATATCTTTCCATTAATACACTGATAATCAAAACGTAACAATTGTATATTTTTCCTGCGTCATTCCAACATTCTGACATCTCCTAAAAAGTTTGGAAGCAATTGCTGTATACGAATAAAATAATTCATACTTCTAAACCCAAGGTTGCATAAAGAAAAAATACAGTAATAACCTTGACAACTCGGAGAACATGACCTTGAGAAAAAAGAACAATGTCTCATTTATCCTTCCACCATTCAAATCGTGCTTTTCAGATAGTTTGTATTCGTTAAAAGACCCAAATTTGTCCTAAGTACCGTCGAAAATCTACTCTGATTACGATGTAGTCGCGTATTGAATTCGTTTACTTCGACGTCTTTCGAGACCACAGCGTTCGCCACGCGTAATCCCAGAAAAATCCCCGCAGACCAGAACGCGTGTCCGCGAAGTTAACGATGCAAACGGCGAGGGTTGCGCTATTAAATCGTAAAATATCTGCGATCGATATTCAGGTTAGGAGCCTACGTCCTCGTAGCCGGGATCGTTAGGCGTAATTAAATCGACGCAGGCCGATACGCGGCCCCGATAACATAGCGCGAATACCGAGTCAACTGGGCGTATTGTGGTGTCCAGCAACGGACTGCTTTCGATAGATTTACGAGCGATTTCATTACGCTGTACGAACGTTCTAATTACGTGGACGAGGTGAGCCGTGCCGATTTCGGTACGACGGGACAGTTTCTTTCGTACGAGTAGCTACGACACTCCCCCGGGAATTGAGTTCCCGGTTTTTAATTCCCAGGGTTCGTGTACGTTCGCGTATCGTCGTCTGTGATAATCACGAAGTTGCCACTGGTAATTTGCGATAATACAGAACACTTGGTGCATGTTAAGTTGGTATAAAAAACAATTCGTTAATATCTCGCTTACCACGCGAGGCTTGATTTAACAGAATGAAACTACCTTGTGTCGATACGTTTCAAAGTTAAACGCCGGGTGTGGCATTTAAGGGGTGGATCGTTATTGTAAACGAATCTGATCACGTGCAGAATATATTTTCGTAATGCAAACAAAAACATACGGATAAAGAGAAATGTTCGTGATGGCCCTTTTCATATATAAATGGATCAAGAAAATTTATATGCCGTAAAATTACACTTGCAGAACAGAAATTGATTCATGATACTGTCAATTAACACCGAAATTTATTTATATGTTATTATATTATCTGACAGAAAATCTGATGAAATTATTTTTCCATCGTCAGTCGAAATATCAGATTTTATCCGCATGAATATTCAGTGCAGTAAATTGTAAACATGAAAAGTGATTAACTATGTGGGTACGTCTCTTTTGAGTAAAATAAATATTTACCTTATGTTTATGTTAATACACGACGATTAAATGTACGAGCAATCTATTTGTAAATACTTCATAATACGTGCACGACTCGAATATTGCTAAAATAAATTTTAACGTGGAAAGGAATTTCGTTGCGCTTAAAGTTATCTAATTTATTAACTGACGGATTTTTTATTTCGTATGAATGCTATTTTACAGATATTTAACGATCACTTGAAACGAACATCTTATCCCTTCAATTAGTCTGCTAAATCGAAGTATTACTGTGCAAGTCCTTGAGAATAAAAGTGGCATAAATAACGAATGCTGAAAAATTTATTAATGTCAATATTTCTGTGCCTTGTATCGAATACCATATTTTATGCACTAACAGGGGTGGATTCATAAACCTTACTCGAGGAAGAGATGAAATATGTACACATACATTTGAAACCTTTCTTCGTACGATTTGAAATTCGTTTCTATTTTTATAATAATATCATTCTTACGTCCAAAAATTATTTCTCAAGACAGAGAAGCATCAGTTACCGCCGTAAAATAATTTATTCTTAATGACCAAAAGAAAACCATGTTTCTGAATTTCTCTTACATCCCGTGCATTTTCTTGTATTAATCGGGGAACCAGTTGCTTTAAATGGTAGCAGTTATCGTCCCACTTTTGTGCTTGCTCTCGATCGAACACCAAGTTAATAACTAATTTAAATTAGCATAATTTATTCATTTTAATCGTCGCGCCTTGACGAAATCAACAGAAACCATGCGATTTGTGATTTTTCGCAACGCCCTCGACCGGAAACCGAAGGATTTCGCGATGGATCAGTCGTTGAGTCGCGGCTGTCGCGTTTATGCAATTAATTTTTTAACGAAATTACCATAACTTGTCCACCAACGTTACAGACGTCGACGAGTGCGTGACAGAGAAGCCCTGCGATCAGCTCTGCAGAAACCTACCCGGGACCTACGAGTGCCACTGCAGGCCCGGTTTTCAACTCCAGAAAGACGGCCAGTCTTGTCGAAAGAACGGTGAGTCGGAATCGCTAGGAAAAAATTCGACATCGCCGGAGAAACGATCTGCTTTCAAGATCTCTTGAGAATGACTAATATGGCGCCGGGGAATGCGCGGAATATCGCTTTTGGCGCGCCTCGACTTCCAAACGCTGCAAACCCACGCGATCTACGCGCAACAACAACCAACTACAACGTTTTAAACGGTTTCCAGTTTCCCCAAGTCTCTGTTGCAAGCCTTTGTTTTCGACTTTCAGGCAGCAAATACGCGTTATTTTCACTGGACAAACACCGCAGCGCGTTTAACCGCGATTGTTGGCGTTGATCTTCAAGTCCAACGCGGTTTGTGTACGGTTTACACGATTATTGTCAGCTGTGTTTAACGACTATAAAATTAGTTACCATTTGCTATTTAAATTGTAACTTTAGCGGACACTAAAATATAATCGTAAATTTCGATATGTTTAGAATCTTTGGAAGTCGAAACGAAATGAAACGAACAAGTGCGCGCTCTGAAAAAAGGTAGCCACAGCTGACTGGTTAAACAGAGGAGAATACTTGTGAAAATAATCTATGTTATTTAGTTGCAATTTAAATGCCTCGAAATATAATTGAATTTGTATCGAATAATCAAGAATCAACCCTCTTTCGACCTCTGCTAACTCAACCACTATAATACTAAAACGTCGTTCCTATAAACGTCGTTCCGTTGTATCAGAAAAGTAAGTGTTCCATTATCCGAAAATTCTCCGAACCGAGCAATCTTTCTATTTGTACGGACAATGGAGCGGCGATCGTATAGAAACTGGAAGCAGCGTTTCTCGTATCGAGACGTAAAGACCTCCGATTTACCACTCCGGTCGGTTTGTTCTCGCGATCACCCGACATATTTTTCAGACACCGACGACATCGCGTTCGAAGCTCGGGACCTGGAGAAAGACTTCCACGAGGCAACAACGACGAGGCGTCCGTCAATTTCCTCTCACGGTACGTAAACGTCGATCGTTTTCCCAATTTTCGGGAATTACAAATGATAAATAAAGTTCTTTAAAAAATTCGTCGTTTGCATTTTTCTAAATAAAAAATAATGTGCTCACGATTGCACTCTAATACCCTAGTTTGATAATATTCTTGATACGAAGAGTAACATTGTTGCATTTATTCCTGAATTTGCTAATTGAACTCATCAATAATGCTCATCTAGCAGATTCTGCCTTGGAGTTAGACGCTATTAATCGTTTGTTGAACTGTCTTCAATTACTCTATAGTTCATTAGCGCGTAATTAGTTCGAATGATTAATAGCGTCTCGTCTAAGACCAGGATCATCTACGTAGCTTTATCGATTCGTTTAGCAGATCCAGGATGAAATATCTGTACCAAAATTATTAGATACCGTGACGATTGGAGAAGCATGGAAGAATCGAAACAAAAGTATCTTCATAAAAAACACGTTTTAAATATTTTTTATAAGGGTTTGAAAATTCTTGTATCTTCATAATTATAATACAATAATATCAGTACAAATATACTTCTCTGTTTAAATGCTGTTAATATACGAGTAGTTTATTATTCAAATAGTGATATTGAAATAGTAACGCTTTGGCAATGATATTTAAAGTTTATTCCTAGCATTCGAATGATCCTGGCTCTAGTTTCGAGGAGAACGACGCGCGAATGCGAAAGTAACTCGAGTTCCGTTCTCACACGGCGATATCAAAGAATTCTGTTTGCAGATACGGAGAACGAGGTGTCCGACGGTGACCTCGATCAGGACTACGAGATTATCCTGAAAAGGCTCACCAAGCTCGAAAAGGTACGCCGGACAATGGCTCCTTGTATGTTATTTGACTTGTAAAAGAGAGATACGTTTCCTTTGCGCGACGCTAGGAATGCGAATGCGGAAGAATTATAACGTTTCTCTCCTTTTTTCCCCCTCTTTAAATTTTCAATCTGATAGCTGTAAGTACGTACGAAGTATGCACACTAATATTATAAAATCTGGATCTTGGTACTTCAAACGAAATTATTAACCAAACCGAAAATTCCAGAGGATCGCCTATCAAGAATAAGATGTATCATTTAATATTGAAAAGAATTGGAGTCATTAAGGAATAATTTGAAAATGTTTCCTATGTATCTGATGTATCTTTCCTTTTTAGCAATTTGCAAGAGGAAGGAAGAGAGATACGGAAGCCACGGAAATGAATAACAAGGTGGCATCAGTTATAGAAAGTATTAACGTGATGAAAAGGACTGTTGAAAATGTAGTATGTATTTAATGTAATAACTAGGAGTGTGCGGAGTTCCCGGAAGTGTTTATTTCTTGCCATTTCATGCTACCTTTATTCTCTTCCATTTCGCATATAGACAAACTGGATAAATGAACGTTGTCAACATAGACGTATTAAAAATAGAAGATTCGAACTTAGCGGTATGCGGAAATTTAAAATTCCCGCGATTTCAATGTTCAGAATGAGATAAAAGAAATTTACTTCAGGACATAATTGTGTCATTGACTATTTAGTAATATACAATATTCTTAAAATTCTAAATTAAGATATTATTAGCATAAACCTTTTCAACTAGCAAGATACGTATACCTTTGAGAACACAATGGCTTCCGGATTCTCGAAATTATCGAAAGTATCGAGATTCCTGAAACTATCGAGAGTCGCGATATTTTCGGGAATCCCCCACATCCCTACTAATAATAAATAATCGATTCTAAAGTATTATTGTATTTTAGCAACATATGCAGCAAGAGATATACGAGATGCGAGGTAAACTGCGGGAGTACGAGTTGGAGACCAGAAAAATCCAACACTTGGCGAACCGAGTAGTGGAGTTGGAAAATCGTTTGAGATTACGATGCAGAACAACAATTCCGATAAAAAGTGGTGCATTAAATTTTTAATATCGTTACGAAGGAAAAAGATATCAAATACTTTGGGCATTGCCCGTAGATGTAATATTTATGTAGGAAAATTTTTTTACGAGAAAAGATCATACTATCACTGCCATTTATTTAGCATTTACGATGACAATGTGTTGGATTTGTAATAGAATTATAACTTAAATAATCGTTGTGATCATTTTGTATTCAGCTTTATAATAAAAGGAAAAGTGAATTTAAACGATCCTTATTGGTTTATCTAGGGAAGGTAATGTATAAAACATTTTATCTGTAATAATAAAGTTTATTTCCATTTTATTACAAGGAATCCCAAAACGGGAACGTATCGATTAACATTATCAATTTTTCGTAAAATCTAATCTTGTTTTGCTTTTTTCTTCTGTCTTCTGGTTAGCCTTTTGTTTGACTTTGCTGTTGCCTTTTGGGCTTTCGCTCTACCCTTTTTGTGTTTAGCCACTTTTCTCAAGTTCATCCATATTGGGTAGTTTCCATACTGATCTTGCATTGTCTTTTTATTATATACCCTAACATTACTATCTACATCCATCTTTCCTTGACCATCCTTTCCATTTTTTTGCTTTGCCTTCTCATTTTCTTTTATTGTTTTTGCATCCACAACTAAAGAACAGCTCATACAGATTAATAAAAATTACAAAAAAATAATAAAAATATATTATCCAATATTTATTCGATACTTACCTGTGGCAATTTCTGTTATTTCTGACATTTCAACATCCTGTGACCCATTTTCATTTACACCCAATGTTTTCTTTAATCTTTCTAATTCTTTAGCACCGTAACGTTCTCTTTTCACTGCTCTACACTTTCTCCTCCATTTACTACGTAATGATTTTGCCATTTTATCGTGTTATGTCTAAAAACATTTTAAATATAAAATGTTTCGAAGACCTATTCCGAACGTCGTAAACGTTATCTTAAAATTTAACCACTTAAAGCAGTCCACTTTAAATTAAGAATAAGGTAATTTTTTAAATAAAAGGTGAAATAATATTAAATATTCGTCAAATTGTATGTTGGAAAGAATTCGAAATATCGATGAAAACGAAACATAACCTCAAATATACAAAAACATTGGGCATCAGAAACAGTAAACCAACTGAAAGAACTTAAAAAGAAATGAGATTACTCACTTGAATCACGCTTACTCAAAATGTATATCCTTTTAATTGCGTTTCCCACACAATTTATCACTTAACAAAAATACAAACGATCACGTGTTTGAAAGGAACGAACTTATTAACACACTAAAACATAACCTCAAAGTAGTTTTCTCTGTCGATCTTGCAGAACATGTTTAGTGGTGCTCCCTATAGTCGAAGAGTAGAGAATTAATATCACAGACGAGGTATTTCGTTCGTCACGGTTGAAATTTGTCGATATTGCAGTGAAATTGAATATAAAAATTAAATTTTGCATTATACAGTTGTTTAACAAATGGAGTACAAACACGATTCTCATACTTTTCCATTTCTAGTAAGTAAAAAACGATTGCGTACAATTTGTAATAGTTTTAACTTTCTCATGATACATAGCTATTTTCTAAAAATTAATTCAACCTTTAAAATAATCGTTTACACCGAATAAAATTGCTTTTAATTACATTTCATTTCACCTACTAAAACCGTGTAATTCGCGGACGAAATTCATCGTATCTTCCATTGCCGGCGAAATTCCGAAAGCGCATTGTAAATGAAAAGGTTTTAGAAAACTGATACTCGTTGAACAAGCACGCACTTAAATACGTTAGATTTCAATTTCACTTTATCTTGATTAAGATTAAACGTTGTTTACACAATAAATCAAAATAATGTACTTTCTACGACTTTGTATTTAATAAGTAACTTGGCATCAAAATGGACAGTGAAAGCAATTTGAAAGCACACGTTGTATCTCTAAATTAACTTTTATTAATTTTCTGTGTATTTTATATTGTTCTAGAATTTTCAAAGAAGAAACCAGAGTGAATGGAACCATTTTTCCGAGCATAGGCGGAGTCTTTACGCGAATTATGCGGGCAGTGAAGCGTCGAAGTAAGTTAATTAAATTTTTTTTAATTGTATAATCATCTGCAGGCACACAAGCATAGCGCCCAGAGCTTGTTGTTTTTGTCTCTTCCTACAATTCATCTACTGGCGCATCTATATCACCGAATCAAAAACGCGTGGACATTCGTTCGATATCGTTATCGCTCGTTCGAAAGCCAGCGGTATTCGATGATCGCGATAAATGCGTGCTCGCGTGTCGATAAATTATTTTATCAGCCGTACGCGCACAACCATAAACAAACCCCGATGAACTAGTTCTTCTCGGGCGCGTTTTAAAACGGAAACGACGGTCAATTTCGCGATTAACACTTTCTAAGTTGCAACGAACATCCACGCGGTATTTAGCTGTTGTGATCCACTTTTCACTCGGCTCGTAACATATTTATGCAGATCCAGTTTTCGCGTGACGAGGCCTCGTGTGCAACGCAATCTCGTATCCTGATTATCGTTTCGCGCGTTCGTTGTCCACGTCGTTGCACGAGATTGATTTACAGCGCGTAGCGTCGCGACGCCATGGACCTGCCTGTTCATCGGCACAAGTCACGAAACTGATAAATAAAAATAAGAAATAAATAATAAATAATCACGTGTCAAGTATGACCATTGAAAACTTCATTGTTTTGAATAGAAAACCTTGTAGATGTAATATTTAAGAATTGGTACGGGTTACCCTTGAACCGTATTTATGCAGGTAGCGAGACAGGACCGCACCAGTTATGTTGTTTTTCGGTCACGCTCGACGCCGATTGGTGCCTCATTTTCTCACGACGGTGGTAAACTAGACCCTAATCACAACAGTCGGCGCCAACATTCCGGAAAGCGAGGTTCTATCGTGCGTAACTATGATACGGTGTGTTTTCTGATAAGAAATGTACAGTGAATTCCTTAACGGTTACTAACAGAATGTTACAAGTGATTCGATACGGTGTATAAATTGACAAACCATCAGACATCTATATTTATAGTGCATCATTAGGTATGTAATTTTAAATATTTATATCTTCGAAACCATTCCCCGCATTAGAAATTTTTATTTTAGTATCCCACGAAAGATCGTTAAAATCAAAGTGGTACTATCGTATTAAATATAAATAACTATAAATAAAAATATTAAATAGGATCTTCCACTCGTAAGAACGATCAGCCAATGCTATGTGACTTAATAAAATTGATATTCATACATTTGCTTAACAATGTAACTATTCAGCGTTGTTATTTGGATATTTATGAAAAATTTTGAGTCCAATAATAGGGCCTTTAAAAATTATTTATAATTCCAAGGCTATTTACCTTTCGACCCATATTTGTTAGGATTCTGTTCTTAAATTTTGCAAATATCTGAACCATTACTTTTTCTGTGGTGTATTTGCAAGGTTTCGAATCATCTTTATCGATAAATAGCGAGGCCACCGTGTTGCACGAGATCGTTAGTACGAGGTATTAAAGCCCACTATCACGGGGCCTCTTATCAGCAAGTGTCGGTGCTTGTATAAACGTACGAGGAGTGACTCGTTAATGTAGTAATAGCCCAAAGCGACGTTGGAGTGTGCTCCGGGTGTACGTGGGCAGCGAGACCCGTTCTGTTTTTCGCATTGTCGGCGCAAGTAGTTTGTTAACGGCGGACGTCGGCGATGTCATCTTCAGGGTTTAACGAGGAGTAAGTAACACTTACGATCTCTCTAAGCGAGTCGCCCCGAACGACTTCCGTGCTACAAATTGCCAGAGGTTTCGCCGCGGCCAGACGATCTCACCGGGCCTCGCGGTGTCCTGTTCGTCGAATACGTTCGCGACGAACGAGAACTGGTCTCCTCGAATAAATATATTATTCGGCCAAGTGGGTCGTCGATACGTTTCGTTGTGCCCCGAACGAATTTCTTCCGTTGCGCTCGATTGCAGAGAAAACTCGCTTCCTGACCTGTGACAAATCTCGTGGTTTAAAATAAATTAATTTACAATACGTTGCAAGGATAATTTTAGACTTTCTAATGATTGTTCAATATCGAGTAATACGGTATCTTGTTTAAGGCAATTTTAATTAATATTGCATTGCAATTTTTAAATACTATAACAAACTTAGTTGTATCTCATCTTGAGAGATTTTAGAATATTAATATAAGTGAGAAGCTAGAAATACGAGATGGAGTAGTAATATGAAACATCAAGGTTCTGGGTAATGTTGATAGTTGTGAATGCTTAGAAATTACGTAGTATAATGCTTAGGAAATACAGAATCTATTTTATAGTAAATGTTCGAGACGATAACGAAGATATTAGGATAAAGCAAACAGTCCGTGTGTCTCGCTCCGTACGAAAGTAATCGACCAAGAACGAAGAAGAAAATGTGTTTGTAATTTCAAGAAATAATCGAGTAAAATGGAGACGGCGCGCAGCTAAACAATTCGTACTATCGATACAGGTAACCGTATCGGGTCATCATTTTGTAATTAACCAGAAAGCATCAACCGCTAGCCAACTATTTAGCAATAACCCGGCGCGTACAGTTTGCTTCATTGCGCAAATAATACAGAGCCAACGTAAAGTATGATTAAATGTTCGAGGCTCGACGTTTGGAAATCAAAGCGAACCGTGATTACCAGGTTTAGTTCGTCGTTTATCATGTTACAAACGAAGTCGTTCGTGAAATTGTGCGGATGTCGCTTGTGAATGAAGTAATCAAGGAATCTGCAATTAGCGACAAATGCTAAACTTCGTTGACTTTTAATTTTGTTCAACTCTGGCTCAGTCTAACCTTCGAACGCTACGAACGGTCGATCGTTACACCCAGTTCGTTTGGTTCGAATTTCTTTCCGATACTTAGCGTTGATTTTCGTTTCGCGAGAACTCGGATGCACCAGGGTCGTCGAACTGCAAATAATGACGGGCTGTATGCAGTTGAGTGCAACGGCCTTTGTCGTAACCGTGAATGCACTCTCTCCGTGCAGTTGTTGGTGGCTCCCTGGCCCCTTTTCCTCGAAGGATCGCGAATCGAATCGCTGCTCTATCGCTTTCGGCGACCGTCCGCGACACGCGTCGAAGTTTCGCCCAGAGCTCGCGGACCTGGTTCCGTTTCCAGCGACTGTGCTTTCGTTTCAATCGACTCTATGAGAACGCGAGCACGATATAGCACAAGGACATCGCGCTACGCTGACCTCGTCTCCGTGTGACCCGAGCCGAGTGGCTCGCAGCACCCGACGTAATATATTCATGCCTCGAGTAGCAATGGATTCTGAAAGAGCAGACACGTCGAACGATTAATTAACTTCTTTGTGGGTGTCGCACGGCGCGACAAAAGGGCCTCGAAACGAGTGTCTTAGCCATTGATCGTAACGCGATAAATCACGTGTGAATTTGCTAATCGTACGCGAGTTATTCGTACGGGTAATTGAATTATTTATGTGTTTAACAACGCTTATTTGGGGATATACACATTTGTTTCTGTTAAATATTTATTTGCTAAATAAATACGACAGAATTTCGACCCAAGGATGTATTTAATTAATGCAGTTTTACAAAACGAAAATGCTGTTCTTAGCTTGGCGGTTTTCTGCTAACTGTGCTTGAGACTCGGGGGGAAAAGCGGGACGCTCAGGGGGTGCAATAAACGAGTGTCCTCCTCAGGTAGTACTGACCTTTGCAAGGGAGGGGACTGCACCAATGGATGCAAATTTTCATTAAAAATACATGCATGCAATGCTTATTCTCAACAGTTTCTAACGCCTAAGTATCGAGAATACTTACAGAGTTGGGTGAAAGGAATAGATTTCTATCTTTAGTTTATTCTACAAAATATTAATGAATTTTGTTTATCTTCGACATCTAGCGATACGTTCGCAGACATTGCGCTGAATTATTCACGAGTTAAGCTTCTAATAATAGAAAATAGTTCACGCTCGGAGTACCATTCCAAGGTTTCTCTTATCGCAAGCACCACTTCCTGCTTGTTGTTCGCGTTGTCGTACGTGTGTTTCGTTTTCGTTGGAGATAAGCGAAGTACGAACGATCGCGCGAACCCTTTCATTAGCTCATCCGCTCGAAAAACAATGCGAGAGCCAATTAAACTCGTTTAAGCTCTAGACGTGTATTATGTAAGAGTCGGCAAAGGGTGGCTGCTGTCATTGTGCCTCGTGAATAGTCCGCCGCGGTGACGAGCCATTTTTGCGGCGTGTTGGCGTGCGCCATTGTCTGGAACGAACGCGACGCCGCGTCTGAAAAGCTAAAATGTAAAAGACGTTTCCTCGAACGCGTTTTAAAATCGTATTGCGTCGTGGCTTTGAAATGTAACCGGTGTTCCTGATTTTCAGGAAAGGCGAAACCACGTGTCGCGAAGACGACAGGGACGACAGTTTGGAATATGTTTGGGAGGACTTGGAAGACCTCAGTCTCGAGTAAGTTTCAAATAAATATATTTGTGTAAATAGTAACGTGAAAATTATTTATTTCGTTATTTTTTTTAAGTTGTTCTCTCAATAGAATTAGTTTTTGTCAAGGTCAGTTACCCTAATATGAAATACGTCCCTATAGTTATCTTTATCACAGTTAAAGGTAACGTAAGAAACTTTATCAGTAATTAATGTCTTCTCGTTTAGTTCGTAAAAACAATGTTTACATGGAATGTTTTAGCAATATGTTTGCATCTAACAATTTCATATGATTACAATATGCTATTCTACATCTTAGTACTCAATTGCTCAATTAATTTTGTCGAAAAATTTCACAACTCCTCGAATTTTTTTCTTGAAAGTGGGTAGGATTTCGGGGGTATGTCTATTCACCAAAAATGATTGCAATTGATCCCCGCAACCGAAAATAATTTTTACAGAACGATTTGAAATTTTTGAATTTAATTGTTAATAACTTTTTAACGAAGCTTCCGTCAACAAATTGGTATTCTTGATTTTCGTCTCATTTTGGCCTCTAGAATCCTCTATTAAAATTTTTCCCAGGGGTAGTCGAACACCCTGTATCTTAGCTACCCGAGTAATTACTTTTACAGTAACGATTCTCAGATGAACGTTTCTATATCTTCCAACTACGTATAGATATCTGCTAATATCGAAATACACCTTCGCTACGCGAAAGATGATCGTGTCTGATCGATGTTCAGTTTAAGAATCGTTACTGGTAGCGGTATAAAACGTTCATAGAGGCAGTTTGAGAGAGTGCCCGCAGACGTGTCTATTTGTCGATTATCCGACATTCTACGAGCGTTTCTGATGACGTGCGCGACACACCGTCCGCATACCTATTTATGTTGTGCAACTTTCACTGATAACGAGAACAACATTCCAGAGGCGGTGTCTTCTGAATATTTAGAAGGTACGACTCTCGAACCAGTCGCGTGTCTAGGCAGTTCCACGTAGTGATCGTCTCGCGGACGGGTGTGCAAACGCGTCCGTCGACTCGTTTTTCTCGCTGTGCCAACTTTACCGCTGACATGCACAATTTTAACGACTCCTCCTGACGCTAGGTCCGTCACGTGCTGGGAATAATTAAGTCGAAGCGTGGTAACCGGCGGCGTCGGCCTGTTCCGCGTTAAAATACACTTTTCGCGCCACCGTGCTCGTCGTCGGAAGAAGGAAGCCGACGAATAATAGGATATTGTTCTCCCGCGACGTAGTGAGTTCCTTTCTTGTACCTTAAACGTATTGTAATGCATTGTAATCGTATGCAAATACGTCGCGAATGTGTTAGCAGCGAGCGAAAAGAATAACCTTTTGCTGTAACTTAACTGTCTTATCTGGAGACAAAACGGTTTGAATGGGACGCGGAGGATCGCTATCTTTTGTAGAGGAGATTAATATTCGAGGAACGTGCTCTGCAAGTCGGTATGTTCAATTTTAAACGCGTCCAGAACGGAAAGACACGTGCTAGAAAGTCCTGCGTCGAAGGAGCATATTTTCACATTTTTCGATATCGACGCGTACTACATCATCACTGTTTCTGCCATTAATATAAACCAGACGCGTCGATTTATTAACAAGGTCCAGTAATACAGAGAGATCTTTAAGAAAGAAAGATTTAATGCAGGAAATGAGAAGCAAAGAAATATCTGTTCTATTTATTAATTCATTTTTATTATTATCGATCGTATCCTCGAATCTTCTTGCGATACCTCCGTTAGCCTCCCCTCTTCTTCGAGCCTTTCTAGATTCGCTACTGATGGCAGATCTACGCGAGTCTATCAATGTCAAGCCAGATATACACTCGCAGCCGACTTCGCGTCGCGATTCAACGTACGAGCCTCGCAGCGCGAGTCTATTAGAGCAAAGTGCAATGCTCCAGCACGTACGCGTTAACCCGGTTTCAGTGTCATCAACGTCATCGACATGACAACTAGGCCGTCGCGAACTCGAGAGTTCCGCTCGTTATCACCAGCCACCCTAAATATCTGTTTCACGGAGGAACTTGCAGTTTACACGAACTCGCTTTTATCCGGAGCTTCCACCGTGAAAAAACACTCTTACCCGTTTCTCAGAGTCGAGCAAAGTCTTGTTCGAACAATAGACCTATTCGTGTCCTTTTTTCGATCGATTTATGAATATAATTTGACGATTGAAACTTTTATTTCGATCCAATGTTTGCACATACCTGGTATGAAGTTAAACAACCAGTTCGAACATTATTTTTAGCAAACGATAGAAAGAATGTCTTTCTTTCGTTGCTCGAATTTTCCATCTAAATAAGAATTTTGCTCGTCGATTGGCCGAGACATCATATTTCCCCGCATTTATTAATTTGTCGGAATGACTGTTCGTTTCGATCTCGTGCAACGAGCTAATTGCAGACCGCGCGGTCGCTCGATTGCCTCGATGAAACGAAAACGCCGGAACGAAACGGTCTCAGACTCTGTGCTCGATCGATTGACACGCCACTTTTGAGGATATTATTTCCCAGACCGGTCTTTGAACCGACGATGATCCGTGGGCGACGAGACTCGATTCTGTACGAATGACTGTCCCGACTAATTGCGTGAGAAAAGAGTTATTGTACGGACGTCATTCTAGCATTGTAACTGCGAGAGGAAGGAAATTCAAAGGGGTTGTAAAACTGTTATCGAATATTTAACATTAAACCTACTATGACTGTTCAAATTTTTTTGTCGATCCGACTTTCCGTTTTCGAGATATCGTAATTTATATAAAACATGAATTTTAAAATTCCGCTCTTCGCCATAGAAAAGACTATTAACACGCATTAAAAATACTAAAACTTTAGTTGCATGCAGCTCCGAAATCAATAGTGTTTTATTAATTATTGAGCCATTGTTAGAAGCGGCAAGGCCTCCCCTTTAAAATGGCTTTTGGTTTTTGTCGATCCGACTTTCCGTTTCCGAGATATCGTAATTTATATAAAAGATAATTTTTTAAATTCCGCTGTCCGCCTTAGAAAAGGCTATTAACGCGTATTAAAATTCATAAAACTTTAGACGCATGCAGTTCCGAAACTATTAGTGTTTTATTAATTGTTGAGCCATTGTTAGAAGCGGCAAGGCCTCCCCTTTAAAATGGCTTTTGGTTTTTGTCGATCCGACTTTCCGTTTCCGAGATATCGTAATTTATATAAAAGGTAATTTTTTAAATTCCGCTGTCTCTCGCTTCCCGTGTTAGAAAAGGCTATTAACGCGCATTAAAAATACGAAAACTTTAATTACGTGCAGTTTCGAAATTATTAGCATTTTCTCCATTATTGAGCCGTTGTTAGCAGCGGTAAAGCTTCCTCTTTGAAATGGTTTTTGGTTTTTGTCGATCGGACATTCCGTTTTCGAGATATCGTAATTTATGTAAAAGGGTATTTTTCTTAATTTGACTATCTCTGTCTCCGTCTGACGCGTCGCGCCGTACCTCCTTGTCGCACGGGAGTCGAGACAGTCACGTGACCAGGAAGTCGTAGTATTTCCAAGAATTTACTACGCACTGTTTACTATTGACGCGCGCGCGAGTTCATTGACGTAAACAAATGTTTCGCGCCCTTATATCTCCGAAACTAGCCACCGCATCGACTTGAAACTAAAATCGCCATATCTCCGGAACTAATTGAGCTATCGACTCTCACAAACGCTCATTTTAAAGGGCATTTCATCCTCTATCTAATGACTATACCAGCTACTATTATTTATGCTGTCTTCTATATTTATTTTCACATTTACTTTGACATTATTCACCCAAAAACGTTTCAGCAATTTCTATTGATCATACGACTGTCTACTGATAAATACGATTGTTCGGTTAAGCAAATTTTTTGATACTGGACTAGTTATTTTTCTGGTGTCGATCATATTATATTCAACACTGTACACAGGGACATTTACTTAAACTTCCAGAATAGGGGTATCAATAACACGCAATTTTTAATATACTACTTACTTTGACTCTGGGAAACTAATTGTAGACATAGTTTCGTAAAATATTAAGTTATAATTAGCTCGAATATAAAAATATTAAGTATTATTTCATTCTGCAGAATTGTTAAACAATATTATTTTGCGTGTAATTTTATTATTCTCACTGAACGATGCAACTTTCACTGTAAATTTATGAATATAGTAGTTGTTTCTTTCGTTTATGGTACCTTGAACAGTGTGAAGATAACGAATAAGAAAGTTCATAATTCTTTCAGCCCGATTTTACTTTTTCTCTAAAATTTCTGGCTTCAATTAAATGCCCAGATATTCTTCTGTATATTTGTAAATAATTATGAGCTGTTTAACTTTTAATAACTGTTCTTCCGATATCGTTACGTTCGCGAAAATATGCAATAAATTTTATGAATGGAGCTAACCTTCGGCTAGACCGTTACCTAGACTCGAGAGTAGATCAGACGCGAGTCGAGATATGGGCAAACCGGTTATGAAAAACTCTTGCTCTTGATTAAATACAAGACGGAATCACAATTGGATCAGTGGAATGTAGAAAATGTGGCGGAGAAAGTGTGACTTAGAATAATGAAAAGTTTTAACGAAACTGGAGTGTTGCACAGTGCAACACATTGCACTTCTTCGCATTCTTTTGCGCGATCGTATCTCAAACAGTATTTATTTCAATGTCAAGATTAAGAAACAACTTCTACGGATATTTAAAAGCCTAGAGATAGAATCCTGATTAACACAATTGACATAGCAGTCCGATCGATGAAAGATATCAAAACCTGAATCATAACTTTTTCTTTTTAAAATTCGTTGCTTATCTTAATGTGTCGCTCGTTTAGACGCGTTGTAAATAACTTTATCGCGAACAGCGGAGTTTCTCTCGAAAGCGTTTGCTCAGTCTTTAAAATTTTAGTCAAGAAGGAAAGCAACGGTATCGTTTTAACGGGAGTAACTCGAGCACAGGCGCCGGTTGGAAAAGCAAAGTTATATTTGCAATTTATTAGCAAAACTAACATAAATTCGTCATAGAATATTTCACGTTAATTTCATACGTATGTTACAATTATTATAAAGATTAGTACCAGTACGATTTATGATCTCGTGATTAAAATGTTCGTTATCATTTAAATGGAAAACTGGTTTTGCTTCCTCTGCGATGAAGCATCCGTAAAAAAACGTGTTTCGGCGCATAAAATGTGTATTATGAGTTCGTGAAAGTTGCGGGGGAATACGAAACGAACGATTTATACAATTATAAACGGTTATAAAACGAACGTTATTTAATGATTGTTGAGATACATTGGATATTTTATGTTTCTTATCGATGAAATATGCCAGCATTAATATCCATAAACGTTGTTCGATTATTACTATGTATTGGTTATTTTCTTACTTACATTTCCTATTAATTCAATTATAAATTTTTAATTTGTTCGTCTGTACAACTTGGATTTGTCAAGTTAGAAACCTTTCGTTTTATGGGTACGTAAAAGCAACAGTTATCTAACCTTAAAGTTTAAATTAATATGTAAAACGAGACAAGAGACTTACAATTAGGATGACAACCTTATCTGATGTTTCATGTGACACGTCGAAACCATTTACCACCATGATTATCAATCTTCTTAATACATACAAAATATAAAGTTTATTTTTTAAAATAAAGATAGTACAGTTCTTACCCGTCACACGAGACATCAGATAAGGCTGTCATCCTAATTATAAGTCTCCTTCCTCGTTAACAGTTACTTTGACTTTCTTCTATCCTCTTTCGTCGTTCTACATTTAAAATTATTTCGCTTGAATCTTACGACACAGCAGTTCCGTCATAAATTAACAAAAATTTCGCGTAACGATTCGTAGAATTAAAATAAAATAATTTTTCGATGCAAATTAGATTCCTGACTTTCCACACTGTCCTTTCGTTTCGTTAATTTATAATCGTAAATCGTTGCTGATAGATGCGGTGCTAAGCCTCGTACAAAGAAAATCTTTTTCAGAATATTCATTCGAGCAACGCCTAACAATAAGTCGTAATCGCGAAATAAATGTTCTCAACGGTAGATTTTTAGTCGAACGATATCGTATGCAAGAAACCTGGGCGCAGGGAGCGCGCATTAGCGGTATCGATCATCCATCAGTCAAGACAGGAACGAGGAAGCACTAAACGCCAGTCTGTTACAAATACAGAAACGCGGAACAGTTTTTTCTTGTCGAATATAATCGTGGGAACGCGCAACGGTAGAACGACCGAATTACATCGAACGGAACAGTATTCGTTTCCGCGGAAACCAGCAGATCGGTAATAATAATAGGCGCAAAACGGAGACGTAAAAAGAGTCGAACGTCTCCGTAACTGGTTCCAAGTCTGTACCGGGATTCCAGAAGAAAGCAACAGCGACGAAGGGACTCGTAATCGATTTCCCGAAGACGGCCGTGTTTCCCCGAGACTTTTTCGCGAAAGTGAAACTTATCTTCGAGCCGGGGACAGGTTGGTCCCGTTCCTCGTCGCCAGACATGCCGATTTCACGCCCGCGGAAACCCGTTTCTGACGAGCGGCTGAAGAACGAGAAACGTTTGCACAGCCGAGTGGAAAATCGTTCGTGCGCGGATACCGATATCGAAGTGTCTCATCTCCGCGACGTTTCCATCCGAACGGCGGAAACTGAAATTTCTTTTTCTCCTGCGTCGACTACAGAATCGTTTCTGTCGGCTTCGATTCTCGGATATCGTTTCAGATCCACGCGAATCACGATTCGATCCGGTTTGATTTAAATGGTTTATAGCTGTATGGAGGGAAAAATGCCTTCGTTTTGTGGAAATTGTTAATTGCCACTTAAAGCAACCATGCAGTAAAAGTAATTAACTGCTTTATCTGATTAATGCGAATGTGAATCTGACGTAAAGCAAATAGGAAGTTCTTTGAATATTTTAAGTAATTTATATACTACCACGACAGTTGTCAATAGTTAGGAATGGACTTGAAATTTGTTCGAACTGTAATGAAGATAATATAAATATTCAAGCAAATAGGAAGTTCTTTGAATATTTTAAGTAATTTATTTACTACCATGACAGTTGTCTATAGTTAGGAATGTAATCGAAATTTGTTCTAATTATAATGAGGGTAATATATGTATTCAATATTTTAAATTTTACAAATGTTAGGCTTCGTTAATTCCAAGTATTTTAAAGAATTATCGAAGCTCCAGTCTACCAGTGGATAATATCAAAATATTTTATTATATAACTATGTTTTTGAGCGATAAAAATTAGTAAGGGTGAGTTATTTGATCGAATATCCCCACTACTGTATCTTACTCGACTTCACTGCTCGTAATAAATTATAATCACCTACTAAAGATAGCTGTAAAATAGAAAGTTATCGAATATTATTATTGTATTCTTTCAGTACAATATAATGGAGAATAATTTTATTTTTCTTATTAAGGAGCTACAAAATAAATTAAGAAACCACGTCTCTAGACTTTGCAATGATCACGTTGATATTATAATATTTAGAGAAACTTCTAAACAATTTAAAATCAGTGTTCCAACATTTTTCGATCATGTTCTACTCGGAATATTTGCATGCATGGTTTGCGTTTGAAAACGAGATTGATATCCTTTGAAAACGGTGAACCGTGGGATGAACGAAATATGAAAAAGCGAACAACCTCGATATCGGATATTTTTCTTCAATGGCGTCGGTGATACACGCGATAGCGCAATGAAACCATAATAACGAATATGTCGTAATGCGATTTGCAAATGCTACTTGTCAGAAATGAAATTATACTGTCTCTAACCCGTCGGTTGAGAATTTATTCTTATCCCGTTGAAACCATAGCGGAAATCCGGAATAATTCAATTTGCATAATAAGTATCAGATAAAACGCGAATGCATTATGTTCAATTTTTTTCTATCGCCCTTCCGCTTACATTGCACAGCGTACCGTACTCTAATCGATCTAAACGGCTCTTAGAAAATTTTACGGCTACCGATTTGCAATTAACCAACTGCAAATTCGATCGATCCGAAGAAAAATGGATTTGTTAATAGCGACAATAGTTGGTGGATCTTTTCGAGTTATCAAGCACTAATAGTCCTTTGATAGGGTCACTGATCTTCCCGAGAATTTAATCACAGCTTAAATCAATTCTAATCTTTCTAATTGGACAAGATTGGGGTTGATTTGCTTCGGATTAAACTGTTAATTCGTAAAAATTTATATTTCATACTATGATGACTATTAATTAGACAAACTGTTCGCTTGAATACGTTGCAAATGTTTCGTTAAACAATGTTTCTACTTCTATACATACCTTTCGTTAGGACTTAGTTTTTTTATTATTATTTCGATTAACATAATTTCTGAAACATTCTGAATTTTTATTGTAGAATCGTCAGACCTATTCCATCCCTCGAACCCAATTTTTCGTCATTAAACGAGGAACTACTGTGCCTCTTACGCGCTTGTATCTGTTAACATGGACATTTTTTTAATCATCGTGTCATTTATACGAAATCCATTTCAGGGATTCTTACGATTCTAATAAAAATTCGTCAATAAACAAATTGTACTTGAATCGTCAGTATTACTATTTCCTTGGAGCTGACGTTAACAAAGGTTTCACGCAGGACACGTCGAGTGCAAAATATCAGGCCATTTATTTGCTAGCTGCCGCCCACGTACTTTTCTATTGTAACCTCGACTTCCGGTCTTTCTTCGATGCAGCCTATAATGCTGATATTGACACCAATTTTGCTATCAACGGTTAACGGGGTCATTGTCTTTACCACCACGGAATATCAATGTAGTCGAGCGATGCATGCGGTTTATCTGGCCGCGAGAAACCTGGCGCAGTTCGATGCCGATGCTGAAACGTAAATCGCGACGGGACGTAGCACGAGGGAATTGAATTAAGTGCTCTCACCTGTACCGCGTAAGGTCGGTCGTTTCCTTGCCCCCAAAGCTGCCGTTTCACTTCGGGGTCAAGTTTCCAAGGTCCCGCGAAAGTGGATCCATCACGACCTGTCCGCTATCAATTGTCCTCTGCCACGATTTTCAATTCCTAGAACAGACGTTCACGCTGGGAAATTTTTTGAAAAAATTTGGTCATGAGCTCGTAATAGAATTTAAAACAATATTTCGAACGTATTGAATTTTAGAGAAAAACTATAATCCCCCTTCCCGTTTGTTTATTTCTGTATTAAATTGAAAGATCCCCTTTTGGGAGTGGTACCTTTGGTTTTTGGCTCGATGTTCTCGAGATGGATTTTTGGGAGTAAATTAATTTTCAAATATTCATTATTTTCTATTTTACTTGATGAAACATTTTTAAAGTCCCATATCACCATACGACGCAAAAGAATATAAAGAGAATTCCCTATTTTTGCTAGGAAAAATGTTGTCAAAGGAAGATTTACTCGTTAATTTTCTCTAATTATATACTGTATCGCGATTGTCAGTTGCGTCGATCTGGTCACTGCACCTTAAAATTAACGAGGATTTTTCATATTTGTAATTGTAAGAAAAGTGAAAGTAGCTGTGATGGTATCAAATCGGTGGATCTTTATCTCAGAAAAGAAAGGATCCGATTTTCACTTCTACGTGTTATACTGGGATTCCTGGAAATACAGTGAAGCGTTGAAATGTCACACGATCTTCCCAAGGTGCGTGTTAGAAGCTGCTGTTCACAAAATTTATTATACCCTGTGGGTAATAAATTAGCTAGAGGTGCCACGTTCTTCGTGATTCTCGTATGCTTGCGCTTGAAAGGCGATTTACAGTAAAAACTGCAACAGAGAGTATGCAAAGTATCAATCGCGAATACAAGTGTCACGCTCCCGGACTTGAGGCAGTGTTGTACACCGTAAATGGAATTTTTATTTTGCGTTCGTTATACTTTTCGAGAATATATTATATTTCTGTACGAGCTCCATCCACAACTTCTAAAACTCTTCACTCTTTCATGAAATTATTAAGAACCGTCTTGTTTACATTTTTTATATATTATATCGTGCATCCAGTGAGACTATTCCCTGTTGAAATAAAATAAAAATAAAATGTCAATTTTCATGGAAATCAAATGTATAGTTGTATGAATAGTATGAATAGTTCAAAAACTATTATAAGGGTTGCAAGCGTTGGTTACGTATTAAAAATCATCTTATTCATATTTCCTACATATTATATCGTGAATCCAATGGGACTATTCTCCATTCAAATAAAATATCAATTTTCATGGAAATCTAGCGTGCACAAAAATGCAAATACGTTTTCGTGTGATACTTGAATAATTTAGAAACAGAAGGTTATTTTTCACAATCTTCGAAGCAAAACGGACGGTATTAGGTCACTTTACAGTTCTCGACGAGGTATTTTACCGCATCGTTGCAGACGAATGTTGATTCCAGCCCTCCCATCCACGATTTCCGCCAGCGATTGGATTCGACGCGTCGATCATATCGTCGTAACACGCCCCACGTGCGCCGGCGTTCCTTTGCAATTAAGCGTATCAGCGATCGTGTGTGGTAACAATTAATAGAATTCCACTTGATCCCGTTTATCATAACGTTCCGCGGGGCCGATCGACGATCCTCGCGTCTTTTTTCCACGCGACGTCGCGTCTGTTGACCGTGAAATTAACCGAGCAAAAAAAGGGAAACCGCCGCTGCACCGCGGACGAGCTGTTTAACGACATCGCGCACGAACTTGTTAATTGCAGTTTACCCAGCCGTACGATCATCCGCGATTAATAACCGACGTTGGAAAGCGGAAGATTTAAAAACGCAATCCTCGAACGACCTCGTTAATGCGTGTTTCCGAACGATTTCGCCGCGATTTATTTGAAAATCGAAATTAACAGTGATCGACTATAACGTTTTCATGAAACTAAACATCCCTCGATTCATTTTTAATTTATTATTCGTGACGACTGTAGCCTCGTCATCGAGAACTTGCAAAGAGTTAAACTCGACATTGTACGGCTTACGTTGATGCTTTTTAACAAAAGTTGACTTTCTATTATATAGCTCGATCATTTACAATGGCACGTTTTCAATTATCTCGAATAAAAATTTGTTCTCGAAGCAATAGATTTCATTATGATTTTACGAATGAAAGTCATTAGCAGCCTTCAGTATGTAACGCTGACGTAAAGTCCCCTGCAGACTGTATAAAATCACGGAAAGTATTCCTGGTTGCAATCTTTCAGGAAATTGTAAATTCTAGAACGGAATCCAATTCATTTCTCCGCGCCATAAATTTGCCAGAGATTAGATGTTATGACAATGCCAGGAGAAATATGTAGGTACGCTGGCGTTCCGTGTAGCGTGGTTTTGCAACATAGTGCAACGTTTAATGGTTGGTACGAAGATTCCGAGGAGAATATATTTCTCTGGGAGATTTTAAGATAAGCTTACCTCCAAGGGAATGTTGTATTTTTAGTTGCTAGAATCAAAGGGAGCATACAGAGTGACTCGTCCGAAAATGTCGTTTTTGCAACGTGGACGAACCAGAGACGAATTAAAAGACTCAGAAATTGGATGATTTGTTTAACGTCCACGGTAGCAACATTTTCAAGAAATTTTGAAATATTTTGAGCATCGTCAAGGGAAAAACTCAATTTTCTATCGATTTTAAAAATTCTTAATATTGATATCGAAATTGTAAACACGAAACTTGGATTCGACGTTCGTTTTCGCGACTCTTCACGAACGAAGGATTTCGACAGTACGGTTACTAAGAATTAAAGAACCGAAGAAATCGACGGTTTATTGTTTAGAACCGTGACGAACACCAATCAGTCGAAAGCTTTTATAGCGTATCGTTCGGATTCGCCAAGGCTTCGCTCGAATAAATATCAAAGAAAACTCCGGTGCCGGAACGAATCTTGACGACCACGATAATAAGATAATTAATATTCAATAACATTTCATGATTTTTTCATGATGAAAACGGTAGATCGGAGTGGTTTCTAGGTCGCAGAATTTAATTTTCACATTAAAATTTGTATTACCATGGTTAACCCGTGTAGACGTAAGAAGGCAATTAAACATATTTTAAAAGTTAATTTCCTACTTTGCTTATAATATTGAAAGCTAATTATAAGATAAAATTCTGAGAAGCTATTAAAGTCTACATTTATATGGGTGAAAGAGATTTACAAGTTCGTTGTCCTGAACATTCCTCCAGCAATTTGGTCGATATTTATTATTATCATTAGAATATAAATTTAATGATTTACCAAATTCTATTTAAAATAATACTGTTAATATTTGCTTCCACTGTTGTATACAATACAAGTATACGTGTTCTGCGGTACAGAAAATCATATCTCCTAATAAGTGTGAAGATACGTTATTTGGTACAAACAAAAACGAATAATTGAAGCAGTTCTTTCAGAAAGCAACTGAACTGACGCAATACCACAAAATCACTGCGTGAAAACGCGTGTATCCATATAAAAAAAAATTTTTCACAACGGTCTGTAATCGCGTTACGCGAATGTTACCGCATTTTTTCGTTGTGTTATAGAAAATAGTGGTATCCGACTCTGTGTTAATACGTACGTCTAGTGTATTTAATTTCGCATGACTCGGCTGGATTCCTTGCCAAGCGTGGAATCGTTTGTAGACCGAGCTCGAGACTCGCGCGTTAAAACTACGGAGTACCAATCTTGCAGATGTCCTGCTTAGAAATTGGTCATAGAACGTCCGAACGTAATTGCAGAAATTTGGTTCCGTCGTTCGCGGGAACTTTCAGCAATCTATAGCGCCCGTTAATCGTTTCTAACAGATGCAGGTACTTTCTCCAACACATCGAGGATTTCACGTGAAAAATAAAAAAGCTTCTTTCTCTTCTCCTTCTTGACCAACGAGTTTTAAGAGCGAAAAACAAAGAGAATAAATATTGATATCGTTCGTGTTTAACGCTTTGTTCGAACGAATTTTCGCGAATATTATTCTTCTTACGACTTCGTAGGTTTTATATACATATGGTTATCTTTCTTAACGTGTAATTAGAAAATTCGAATGTTGCGAGGAACATGAAATCGATAAAAAATGAATGTTTAATTGATTTGTTGATCATTTTCAAAATATGCACGAATTAGTGGAAATTTCTTTGAAAAGTGCACAACAGGCTAGAATTGATACTGGCACAATTGTTTCCGCTTGTCCGCTCATTAAGTTCACAAGATCTCGTTGGGAATGGGACCTTAACGAGCAGATTTTCCGATAGAAGTAAAATCTCAAGTATTCTAAACATAAATTCACAGAACTTGTAAATATATGCGAATAAGATTATTGTGGTCCGTACTAACGACAAAATTTTATAGTTTTTATCATCCGAAAATTAGAAAGCGATATCCAGATAAAATAATTCGTTGAATTAAGAATACCTTGAAACAAGTTAATTATTTTGAAATCGAAATTGTTTACTCTTTCAGACTCAGAACTTTCTAAGTTTCTTGAAAATATTTTGTTTTATTTACTCGTTGAAAGTTTGATATCTAATTTTTGCGCAAAGCAAAAGTTTACTTTTTGGTTGATACTTTTAAGTATCGTGTTTTTCTCAGAAAATGTTTCAATTTTTCGACTCGTAAGTCATCTCGAAAGACCATCGTTTACTCGAGATATTAACATGGTTGTTAATTACAAATAATACAAAACGTAAACATACATCCAATGTTCACATGCGTGTCGAATAGATTCTTAATGGACCATTTTGAAATTGAGGATGTGTAAATTGAATATACTATCCTGCAAAACATTCACCAAACGACTCATTTAGATTTAAAAATGATTAAAAAATAAACGCAAATAAAATTTCTTTCTTACGATGGTTTGTAAATTAAGAAAAGGAAGCTTTTGATGTTGCTAAGAACGCATAATGAGCAAAGATTAAATACACGGATACACGAGTTCACTACGATCTACTTGTAATATTTTGAAAAGCGTAATAAAAGAGACTGTATGAAATCATTATGAATACGTGTAATGAATGAAAATTACACTCGGACGCTAAACAGTTATATCTACTAAGTTTCTATCGCCCCAATTAAGTTCAATAATAAATTAGAATCAAGAGCGTGTTAAAATTCCGATGCTAATTCCTCTCATTTGATTAACATTTTCTAGCAAATAACAAAAAAGATTTTCAACCACGGAAGCTACACGTAAGAAAAATCAGTTAGCCACATGTGCATATGTTAATTATTATATAAAATTTTTTAATCGTTTATAAGAAACCTTTAATGATGAAAAATAGTGTACTAAACATCGTACAAAATTTCTTATGTTCAAATTTAGAAACGCGTGCACGTTCTAATAAAATATCGAAGAAGGAACCATCTGGATCCACGAGGGACACGTGAAACGAAAAATTTATTACTCCATCTGTTAAAAATATAGGGCGTCCCCATTCGTTGCAATGGTAATAAAATTTTCTGGAAAAATAAATCATCAAATGCTTTTCCTTTAAGTTTCAGTTTTCTAAATTCTCTGAATCGTATCTACGGAAATGTTCGAATCGATCGCTTATTCGCGTAAACATGATTTACAGCTGTTTAGACACGATAATGAAGTGTGTACATACTCGAGGAACAGATAACGATAAGAGTGAGAGTTGGGATCACATTTGTTACACAGTACATACGCTTGTTACTTGATAGAAGAGATGTCTTTAAACTGTTATATTTCTATACATTCGATTTTTCATTATCACCTAAATCCTCGCACGCATGCATTGAACACTTTTTTTACTAAAAAGGATTGAGTCCAGTAAAAGAAACGTTTGTCATATCAAATTATAATAATAGAATACTCTCTTACAATTTAATTCTTTTATAAGCACTCTTCTAATATACAATCCTGATAAATACACTATTCATTTTTTAATTTACTAACACACGATGTAAATTCTCAGTGATTTACACTGATACCAAATTTTGTACACGTCGATCCACAATTCGTTCAAACATACTGATAAATATAAAAAGAAGGAACTATCGGAAATCATGAAAAATATATTAAGCTCGATAGAAGAACACATCTCGAAGGCAATCGTGTAACTCCATTGAGATAGCAATACTTATAAGTCAGTTTTCTTGGCGTTCGATTCACTCTCGAAAGCCGGTCACGTAGCAGTGCATTCTCCCCTTTTGTTCCGGCAACTTTTCTCGTACATATCAGCTCTTTTCTCTCACGATCTTATCCAACGGGCTGACCCACCCCGTCCCCTATCCTGGCAACCTTTCTCGTAACCCTTTTCGTCGACCTATGCCGCACGTGCCGCACCTGAAGTGCCTCCAGGCGGATCTTACGTAACGTGGATGTCTTGCATAACGCTGTCATTACACTGTTATAATAATTCGTTCGGTGTTAGGAACGAGCAACCACGACTCTTGGTTTCCCAAGGCATTCGACAAAATTGAAAAGATACTAGGAACAATTATAAACTCAATCGTACTTCTACACTTTTTATAACGTCAGAGCAAAAGTCCTAGAAATCGTTTTTTATATGGTGTCTTTATATTGCCACACGATTCAATTATTTACTTTTAACGCATTAGCTGCCACATCAGTTTTCCATGTCCAAAGATGTCCTCAACATTTGTTCAAACTACAGCGTGTAACATAGAAATATTCGATAATCGTGAATTTGTTACTTTACAATATTCCAAATTTTGCAACACGTTTTGTAAGCTATTTTCAATAGCAATATTTAATCCGTACCTCGTCTCTAACAAATGGTAAATCTTGTTTTATTTCATTTCCTATTTATGTACCTGTTTCGTTACATTTATGCAACAGAGACATTGAATTACAGTAAAATAACATAAATTTGAACAATACCTTGAAACCTGACAGAATAAGATTTAATTGAATGATAACGAATATAAAATGTAACTCGAAAACAAGCTGAGATAGAACAAAATGAAATTGCTTCTATTCCCCCGCGTGCACTGGATATATCTAATCTTAGGTATGTTAAACGTACATATTATTTCAATTAGACTTACGAATTAACGAGCAAGAGATGGGCACAAAACAGTCGCAATTCCACACCGTGCGTAATTAAGGTTAACCCATTTTCTCTTTTACTCTCATTTAACACGATAAGCTTGCAAAAAAACAAAACGTTAATTATGTTACGTTTTCTAATTTGCAACGAAAAAGTAACCATATTATTCCTCAAATCTGTGTAAGAATACAATTCTGAAAGCGTCCCATAAATCAGTCAGTAACGCCTAATGAGTTAATTGCATATCAGTCCGTAATTGTACCTTGCAGTGCAATAAAAACGATACCCTTCCTTTTTGCTATCATAACACTTAATTTCCTGCAACAGAGGTATAATTATAAATTTACTTTTTTCTCTTTCCTTCGAAAAACCATCGAAAGCAAAACGAACGATGCTATTTTAAACGATAATCGACCAAATGTGTTCGAGCCCGCGATGCCCCCTTTATTTACAGTCTCTTCGTCGTTTTTCTTTTTCAGACGCGAGGAAAAGTTCGTCCACGAAATTGTTGGGAATCGCGTTTCCGGAAAAGGCGAGACTCGATACGCTCGATAAGTCGAAACGCGGAGCGCTGGGGACGCGATGCTGTAAATCTTCGATAGTTTAATCGATACACTCGTTCTTTTTACGATGACGAGGTGTCTCGCGAATAGAATTGCGAGGTCGATCGGGGAAAGTCACAGCTGCGAGCCGGTTGGAGATCCCAGAAAAATCCACCGAGCTTCGGAACACCATTCGCAAATGCTCTCGCTGGCTGACCTACATTTCGGCACGCTGATAAATTTCAAAGGAATATTAGATGTACCCGGCCGGTTTGCCTCGAGAATGAAGCGAGCATTCCATCCGGCATGATGTATCAGATTATAGTGTATTCTACCGGTAAACGATTAAATTGCAATAAAAATGACACTGCGTTCGCGCGAAAGTTTCGCTCGCTGGCAAAACTAGGACGCGACTTAGCTTTTCGAAAACAAAGTCTTCGGTGATCATTTTTGCGAACTGACTTTCGTTGCACCCGTCGAATCACTATAGTCACTCGCAATAGCTGAAATTTTGCAAGATCATATTGATCAAAGACACGTCGACGACGTCCAAAATGATTTTAAACGATTGAAATTAAAAATGACAAACAATTGATCCATTTCCACAGATTAATATATTAATTTATTCTCGATCCATGCACTCGAAACAAAAAATTGCAGTAACGAAATGACTCGCAAACCGGGCTCGTGGAACTTTCACAAAGATACGTGGCTCTTTTCTAAGCGAAAATGTAAAATATTCATAGAGAGAAAGGTCCATTCTTCGGTACAGGGATGTAGTTTTATGACATAATTGTTTTGTTTTGGTGCACAGAGCGCTTTGCGTCGATTTGTGCATGTTTTGTATACGCAAATCGATTCCGACTGTCTTTCCGCGTATAAAAGTGTGAAGTCATAAACATTGAAAACGCAATACTTTGAGAGATATTGCAAATTTAATGTTACGACATTACTTTCTCCCAGCGGGAGTTTAATCGTTCCATCATGAACGTATAAACATTTTATTGCAAGCTTCCTGACATTTTTTATTACGTTCTTAAGTTGCACTGCAGTTACAATCGCACATTTATTTGCAATTTTAACTTTCGCGTCAGTAATTGAAACAAAAGGCAACGTATTCACAACATGTTCGACAAATAAGCTTACAAATTATGAGCAAAACCCTATTATGACACGAATTTATTCTAATAACGCGTGCAACGTAAACCCATATTTACTTTCGTTAGGATACGTGTCAAACTGATTCAATCTGACACAGGTAATAAGCAGAATCTGAAAAGCAAACTCACTCTGACGCAAATCTACTGCAAACCGAATGAAATTTTATGAATAATATTTATAGATCGCATTGATCGCCTGACACCCATGATTACGATCACTCTTACACGATCTAGCATGATAAATACTATTTTAATACGAAGATGAAGCTATCGAGTGCAGGTATAAAGTACGAAATATCTCGTTATACGATCTCGTGATTTATGTGAACAAATACACGGTTGAATTTATAAAAACAAGCGCAGCATTCACTTTCGTTACTTACATATTTTATTCTCTGTTTACAGTCTCGATCATCTTATTAATAGTTTCATATTGAGAAATAATGGAGAAACTTAGCCTTTCTTCGTACAATAAATCAGAATAATTTGAAGATCGCATTGGATAGGAACAGATTTTCCACGATCACTGGTTACACATACTCTTCTTTTATTTTTGCAGTAACAGTCATTTAAAAAGTTGTTCCTCGAACACGTTCCAACGGTGCAAAGACTACGACTAAATAAGAAATATCTAATTGCCTCGCTAATGATAGATATCATTGTATTAATCAAGTCGTAAAATTCTTATATTAATAGCAATGCGTAACGTTATGATCCTGAGAGAACGTCGAGCGATTATTCCGCTGTTTGTAATCTTCGCGCGAATCGAAAAGTTACACGACCTTTCCGAACGGATTCATCGAGATGCAACGCTCCGCGAAGAAGACCTTTTCTCATTCGCGTTTTCTCAGCTCTAACGAACATCTATTTGCACGAATATTGCGTCACCAGCATCCTGACGGGCGTTAATGTCGTAACGACGTTACAGATAGAATTAGAATCCAGTCTATGGGTAACTCGAGCTGTTTTATCTCGACGGTCGGCTGTTGTTGAAAGTATTTTGCAGCGTCAGGGGACAATAACTCGTATTCTAGACGATACATGTATCGGATACGTGGTTCAAAAAATAATGAAACGCGATCGTGTTTGGTGTACATGGACGTTAAACACTTTGGCGCCTGGGGCGAATTAAAGAATCTCGATATTGTGGTCGTGGTCATCGACGTCGAAGGATTTCATTCAACGATACCTAATTCGCGATCACGGTGCATTTTGGAACAATTCTTCCTTGAAACCTTGCGTTCGTCCTAAACCGTCCGATATTTGAGGGTTGATGCATTTACCACAACAGATGGCCCTGTTTTGCACCAACATGTGTCGATCGAATGGCGCGTGGGAGGGTCCTAATCCCAAACGGCTAATGGAACATTATTTATTATTGGAATTGGTTCCTTGTTCTCTGAAATGGACATACGGTCAGTCGATTCTGTTCGATACCGTAACCGTACTGGAAATCCAGAGGATTACAATCAAGACAGCCTACGCGCGAAACAGGCTAGGTCACTTTCAATTAACCTTCGATGCGTGGAACGAAAAATCTCATTTAATTACTGTTCGGCGACGGGGGATTAACCGTGACTACGATGGACGTTAATCGATCGTGTGGGATTCGACATTATGGATAAACGCGTTGAAAGAATAGCACAAGGAAGCGTTACGACAGCGAAAAATAATTAAACAGCATCGATAGTTGTTGGAACTATTAAAAATAACATCTAATAATATCTAACACGCAACGACGAGCAAAGGTAATATTTTATCGAATAATGTTAATCTTCAATTTCGAAATTCGTGTTTCTAGCTCCTTGCTTTCTAACTTTTTGATATATGGGATGATTTTAGAAATTAGGCCAAACTGCAGCTTTTTTCTAAACGAAAACGCAAACGCGTCTTCCATAAATGGAAAAGTCGAATCCTCCAAACTGTCACTCGAAACTTTAATAAAGCGCGATTTTATATTCCTGGCCAGTATCTCAAAGAGTACAGAGTTCTTTCTACGAACCACTGCATTAATTTATTTGACACGAAATTCTGACCAACAGGGAAACGATCCTTCCCAAAAATTCTGATCACTGAATGCTGTATTCAATTTCGGTGCATTTTCTCCGGCTCTTCGGTGCACCTTCCAATTTCTTTTAACGAGATTCTAATTAACATTCGCGTAGAATTAATTACGAGCAAGCGTGTTTACCTACCATAACAACTAAACGCGGGCTCGCCATTAAACGGACTGATAAGAAGTACGATTTCAACTATATAAAACAGTTTGGAGTTTCCACCCTGGCTGGCTGGCTCGTAGGTAGTCAATTTCACGTTAGTCTAGCGAAAGTGGCGTCGTTATGAGATTCGTGTGTGCATTATCTCCGCAAAAAGTCGGTTCGCATAATATGCAGTCGCTGAAAATAGGGTATCGATCGTGACGCGTTCCGCCATTTCTTTTTTTCTCCGATTCCTATCGATCCGTACGACTCAACAGGGTTTGGTGGTTCTTGCAAAATTCAAGTCGTTTCGCTTTTATATTAGTAATACCAAAGCAGATTAGATCTGACCTATATGAGTGCAACCGCACCCTTAACGTAATAAAGTTGCAACGAATCGATGAGGAAACGAGAGACGCTCCCCTCGTGAACCACATTGCAAGCGAAAATAAAAACACATACTTTGGAACAATTCTTGCGGTATTCTTTTGTAACTGAACCGTAAATAATTACATATCGCGTCTATAAAACTTGCGACGCGCGCGACGTCGTAAACAAATCAGTGTTTAATTCATCTCCAAAGATCACATTGCCGGAATAAGAACTGTAAATCAACGTAGCAAACAATATATAGCGACATTTGTATTCGCGACGCTGGCAAATGTCACGGTGACTTGGTTGTCGTACAACTTTTACACCCCCTACGTCTGCGTGTTTTCTCGAACAGAGATATGCGAGTCTCTTAAGTCCCGCTTAGACTGCTGCACGCGGTGTGTCGCACGCTATAACGGCGATTCGCCATAAACGAAGAAAAACTTGTTTCTTATGAAATGAGTTAGCTAATATATTTGTTTCTATGAAAATTTCATCGTCTCTATGGACGTTTGGGATAGTTAAGGTATTAACCCTTTGAGCGTTATGATTTATTATCGAAAGTCCACTGTCAGGTGGTACGAATTTCTTTCCATCGTCGTATGTAAACGTTCATTGTTGGTGTACATATGGTTACATATTTTACGCAATTTTGTATCGACGACATATGTCTCGAAACGTACGCGACGCAGCAGTATAAACGGTGCTTCATGGAATCACGATGAGACTGATCACCTTTCTTACATCAATAAAGAAAATCTCTCGGTGCCTTTTCTACATCGCTTGCCATTGCGTTGGTCGTAAATAATCGGATGCCCCCAGGCTATTCTCCTCAGTTCATTATGCTTGCATTATGTACTTTCGAGGAGGTATATCGAGGTTATCTTCTCGCCTATATTGGATTTATACATCCTTACAGCGGCTCGAAACAAATTTCTCAGGAACTATGCTGTTACTTTCATACTAGCGAAGGAATATTAAAATCTATTATTACACTTCTCTAAAAATTGGTGAATTCTGGTCTGTGAAGTCTCGTGTCGGTCGCTTCGATGGGAGCCCATAAATTCGAGCAGCGTGCGCCATTGTCTCCCAACCTCTCGCTAAATCCAATTTATCCGTCGACCCGGAGATCCGCGCGACAACGATCCATGGGTTCTGTAGATCTTTCCTTAACCGGGCGAACTTCCGCGAAAGCGTTCCGAGAAAGGTCCGTAACGACCAATTTCATGGTGAAATCTACTCGGGGTGGTCGACGAAACTCGATCAGCGCGATATAATGCAATTTGCACCGTCGGTCTTGAACTTTCAGCGAACTCGCGAACTGTTGCTTCTGCAAACCGTCGGAGACACGTACGCGCGTTAGTTTCTCGCCGACGATCGTGTCTGAGGTTACGAAACGGGGATGATTTCGTCGTGGACAAACACTGGTATCCTGATCGATCGATTCGAGATTGGTCACCCGAAGTTTTTATCAAGAACGTTAGCGTGAGAAGGCGTAGAGGTTGCGGTTCCTTCCAAGTACGTACTTTGTTTCGTAACGTTAATGATAATAATGACGTTGCCTTTATTGCATTACACCTGACAGCAACGCCTTCGCGACTGCAGTAGGTGGTACGTCATAATTTGCTGTTATACAACCTAATCTCTCGTGGAACAGGATTTGGCGAGAAGGACGTTATAAAATAAGAATTTCATATTTATTTTTTTTTATTTATCTGACAGATGGAACAATTTTGTAGAAATAGAAGCAATTCTAACCATTTTAAACTATTGGTTGTGTTATAAGGTTCTAAAGAAAATTCTTAAACTTCGGAATGAATTAACAAATTATTAAAACAGAAAGGAATCTTCTTCGAATCAATTTTAAATTAATAGAGTGATTGTTGATTCTAACAAAATTAAAATAAAAGTCGAATATCAAAATATGTTTGCAGAGAATATTTAAAAATGTCCAGAACGATTTTCCTTGACAAAAAATCGATGAAACAGTAACAGCATATATCGATACTAATAGTAATAATTCCGGATTAATTTTGGGAGTAACGGAAGACCAGTGTAATTATAACCATGAAGAGCAGAAATAAAGGAAACCAACAAACCAGAACTAAATCCGCTGAAAGAAACAGTCTCGCCGTATGTCATTGGCCTTCGGAGCACGTTCACCCTTAAATCGTCTCTTCTTCGTTGTTTACAAACGAATCCTCGTGACCAGTGCTTCTCAAGCTTTTCAGACTCCGAATCACGTATGTACGTAGGAACGAGCTTTGCTCCCATCGTGCTATTTTCGTTCTAAAAAAGAAATTTAACGAACGAACAGAAATCCAATAAAAATGTATAGGGAGCAAACTGCTGGACCGTTGCTCGAACTCCGTTTTAATCTGCTGGTCCACTGCACTTACCAATCAAAATGGATATTTTTGCTGCAGGTTTCTCCCTAATCTCGAAGTGGACAATACGTGTGCGTTCTAATCGGTGTACGTGGCATTCTAAAACCACATATGCGAGTAGTTGCGTATCCAATTGGACACACATGGCGGTTAACGAGTTAACAAACGAAACTGTCAAGTATAAGTATACCTTCTTGGAGCTATAAAAAAGTTTCTAAACCAGTAAGGACACCCGTTAACAAATCGTCGAGTCTCCAACGACCGTCTTCGACAGAGAAAATTTAGAAACCACTGATTTATCTATGCGAGGAAACACCATTCGTTAGACTGCAGACAGAGTTTTTCGATAGACCTAATAATACTTTTGGGCACCGCAGACACGATTTTTCGAACCATAATTTGTACCGTTATCGTTGATAACACTTTCAGTTTCGGTAACAATCGTATTCGAGAAGTTTCTCGAAACCTTAAATGATTTATAAAGAGCATTATTTACTGGTGACGCGACTACTTCTCCAGAATGTTCACTCCAGGAGCATAATCGCGTCTCCGATAAATAACATGATTGTACTCCCAGGATTAATATTCTGGAGGCGTAGCCGTGTCACCGGTGAATAATGGTGACACGGCTCTTTATAAGTCACTGCTTTTAATTTTTGATTTATCCGTTGAAAAAGCTATGGTATTACTTTTAAATAGCGGAACAAGGTGGTCTAATTTTTGGCGAGGATGCATTCCCCTAAGTCGCTTTAACGATGTTCTTGTAACGTTTCGGTGGTGTTATTTTTTATTTATCGAGTAATGGGTACAAGAATTGAGCATAGTAATTGTAACTGTATTTGAATTTATTGATGTAAAAAATGTTGGAATTTACGAGAACAGAAAGAATAAGCAAAGGTAGTCAATAAGAATGACAAGGATTGGTAAATCATATTGCAATAATGAAACAAGAAAACCATTAAAGCCTAAGAAAATATGAGTTTCGAGTGGGTTGATAAAATAAGACGAGAAGAATATAAAAGACGTAAACGAGAAAATGTGAAATGCCATAATGCAGTAAACCATCAAAACGTCAACTTGACTAAGACGAATTAAACGTAACACCAAGATTTTTTAGGACAGGTTGCATAGTAAAGGGACTCGAGTCAAGCGAGATACTAAATGAAAATAATATTTAGAATTATTTATACGTTGATCGTATCGCGAATAAAAAATTTTAATCGGCCGAGTATCGTCGGTATAAATGTTTACACCTGACAGTTGTTTCAAACGCTTGTTAAATCGCTCGCATAAATAATAAGAAAAGAGAAGCAAGGCTCATCGTGAATAACAGAGTATTAGAAAGAGAGATACTGGCACGATTGAGCACAAGTTGCCGAGCGCGTTGAGAAAAGTAGGATTGCAGAACAATTATACCACTCGGTGAAAGGTCGAAATTGTGTAATTTAGCAATCAACAGGTTGTAATCAATCATGTTAAATGCTATTGTGAAGTCCAACGAGGCAACGCATGCAACTCGATGCGATTCAAAAGGAGGATTATATCAGAAACGCATACTGTTGCAGTATTGTGGTCGAAAAACTGGCACAATGTCGGTAGAAACAATACGCTTTTGTTATTTACTTATTCCATTCAACACTCTTTCGTAATAAAAGACATTAGAAATTATATGATATAAAAATTACGTATCATTTGTGTTTCTTAGAAAGACGAACAATTGTTTAGAAACTGATATTACTTGAGAACAGTTTTACGGACTTTATTAATTATCGGATTACCTAACAGTATTCTGATATTTTTTAAGACGAGATTTCAGTTCAGTTAAATTTAGTTTGGAGATTGTGATAATTCTAGTACAAAGCAGTACTTTTTACTGTTTCTGTCGCATAGTGTACAAAGCTGGAAAGATGACTAGTCGGACGACAGAGGGGCACGAGACGTGACCACCTTCGACTTTTTTCTAGTCGCCATCATTCGGTCCTTCCTAACAAGCTTCAACATAGAAATAGTTGAAACAGTATGTGATCAATCCACAACGCATTTCTTGCACCTGTCATCTTCTCGGCTCTGCACAGTACATAATAAAATATTTTTCCTCGTGACGTTTATTTTTTGCTCAACAAACCTTGAAACATTAAACCATCATATTACGTCTATGTTTCCCCGGTAATGGTACGAATATCTGCGTTCTGGTGAGCAGATATCCCCGCGACAAAGGGAGCCCAGTGTCTCTCGAGACGGTGCTCGGAACGCGGTGGCGAAAGCCAGAGGGCAGGGGCGGCAAAAGTGGCCCTAAAGGTAACGAAGTCCCCTCCCCCCGTCCGGAGGCCACGGCGGAAGCGACGATTTTAAGTGCGGCACGAAAGACATATTTCTGGCCGCGGTCTATATTTATCCGGACGGTGCTCACCTATGCGCAGGAGAGGCGCTGAGCGATTTACGCGTCTGGAACTCCCGGCATTCCTCGCGACTTTCTTTGTGTCCGTCCCCGTGAATTCCCTGCTGGACGACGCGGACGCCACGCGCCGCCACGGAATCCCGCTTATGGCGCGTCTTCGAAAACCGCCAGCGCCGGTTTTGATCTTTCGGCCGAACGCCCGCGGCACGACACCCACGAATTTATGGCCAACGTTTAAATTATGCCGCCCGTTACGTCGCGCGAATTACCCACGCGATCGGAGGCACGGTGATTTATCTCCTGTCGCGGAGACGCGGCTTTAAACTGTCGAATACGCTCGTTCCGGCCGTTCGCCAACCAACCTGACGGGACAATCGTGAAATAATTTAATCCTCGTCTGGACGATTTATACGGGGTGACGCGGAAGAAATTACGCTTTCCGCGTGGTCGTACATCTGGCCCTATTGGCAGGAACGGATCCGCCAGTGTCTTATTTCCCCACCTTTCTTATCAAGTCATAAGTATCGTCTTTCATTTTTATTTTTGATAATCTTGAATTGAATTTCTCGACATTTTTCATCCTGCAGATTTTTATACAAATAGGAGCATTGTGGAGGGTTGTCTCAACCCCTAAATATAATATTTTTGCATATTAAGTGCATTCTGCAGTTTTTTGAGAATGCAAATTTCCCATACATCCATCCGCTGTCTAGCGGATACATTTCAAAAGATCCAAACAACTAGCAATCGCCGTAAGAAAAATAGCTCGGACAATTTCCCGGATTTTAATCAATGGAACACTGTTTATCGCAGTCGTTAACTCGTTCTGGTTCGCGGCGCTTTACGATCCAAGCGAAGAAGAAATTCTCGCTGTATTTTGAATGGATGCCTACGAGTAATTTTCAGACATTCCACGCTCACGGTCTCAGTTTACGCGAGTATGCTCAAATTGGCGCCACACCAAGCAATCTCTAAAGTGATTACGAAGAAGCTCACCCTTAACGATTTCGTTTCCATGGCTCTCCGATGCGTGTTATCCGGTTAAAATAGTTGAAACGAGGCCGCGCTCGGTTTCAACCGCCACTGGGATCACGTATTTTTCTAATTATATGGAATACGTACCTACGATTCGTTTCAAAACAAATAACAGTTCCGCAACCTTTGACTATTTCATCGTGCCCGGCAGTTCCACGTTCGCAATTTTCTACCCGAGCAATTTGAGAAGCGAAATAGAAACTTAACGAAGTTGTTACGCGAAACTGGATACCGTGAAACAGTCTTGCGCATTTCCCGACGTTCAGCTAATCGACATTGCAAGTTATCAACCTCCACTTTCGAGAAATTTATAGACATTTAAAAATTAATATTTCCAAATTTAAATTTGAACACTTCTAAAGTCTCAATATCAATTTTATTCTATACCTATTATATTTTCCAATAAGTAAATAACTCAAGAAGAAAGGTTTATTTTAAACATTACGAGGGTTAAAATTTAACCTTCTGCGTCCATCTTCTGGTCATCTCGGGGCGTCAGGAAGCCTCGATTCGGCCCTGGACGGTGGCCAGCAGCAATTCTAATTCATAATCCCTCACGAGCCTGGTTTTTACGCTCCGGAACGAGCAATATTTCGCGGGATCGTTTCACCCTGCGCGGATAGTTTCCAGGTCACTTGGCAGCGTCCAGGAACCGTGTAGAGAGGAATAGAGGAGCCCCCGGATGCCTAGCCCAACGAGTGCCTCGGGCGGCTCACCAACATCCGGAGTATCTAAAACGAAAATTTATCACGGTTATAACTCACGCGAATGCGTGGCGAAATTTTTTCCACCGTGGTTTCTGCATAGTTCTGGTACGCATCGCGGGGCCCCGGCGCTCAGATTGATCCTCTTCTTGTTCCTCGGTTTGCTCGATTTTACGGCGAGAGTCGAGTTATGTGGCCGTCGGCCAGATTCTCGAGTGCTCGTGGTCATGGGGTGTTATAAATGTGGTATTCGTTTAGTGTCTCCGTTCTCATCACCTAATAGCAATAAGCTCCACGGATCATAGGTGCCGGCAGTGTTAATATCGCGTTCGCGTTGAATCGCTCGTTAACGTTCCCCCACCCCCTCCCCCCTTTGTTGTCTCGATGGTGGACAGCGAACGCGTCGATGGTCGTCGTCGGTTAATTGCCGCCGCGTGCGACTAGCTATCGGCGTCGTTCGTCGTTGGTAATTAGCGTGATGTAATTTAAGAAAGATCCCCGCGACGAGGAATCACAATGGCGTCGTACGCGCGAAATAATTGGCGGGAAAATCAATCGGTCGCCCCGAGGGAGAGTGGGAGAGTCTAATTGCTCGACCCGCTAATGGGGACAACGGTTCGTTACGCGCGAAGGGGTAATTAAGCGGCACCGAGCGGTGTCCGGCCCTCGAGAATTCGACTCCTCGCATGAACGATAAATCTCGACTGGGGGCTCGCTCGTTTCGTTTTGCCAGACGTTCAACCGATGTTACGTCAGTTTTGATTAAGCGCGGCTTAATCGTTTCTGGATGAACTGCTGAGACACGCTATTAATACTATCGTTTGATATAAATGTTCAGCACGGGGTACACTCTTGTCACGTAAAACGCACAAGCAACGAAACGATGGGCAAACGTTCGGATACGCTGACAAATGTGTATTAACGATAAATTGTCTATAGTATTTGGGGTGATTCCGAGACGTAACAGTTGATACAATAGTTCCTGCAAATTTTTGGAGTAAGTCAGTAGAGGTATATTTACGACTACGTCAATTTTTTATTATTCGTTGATGTCTAAAATTTGTTAAGTACACGCTTCTGTACACGTGGAAGAATTATATTTTTCTACATCATCGTCTATAAAAATTTGAATATTCCGTATTTCCTAAAAACGATGGAAATAACTATTAAAACAAATTATAATTGGAAAGATGATATTATTGAAACATAATTCACATACGATAGAGACTACGTGAAAAAATAAATATTAAAGTGCAATCGTATGTATTTATTAGTATATCTTATGTTAGCTCGAGATATCGAGTGGTAGGAATGATTTTAATTTAAACGTACTTAAATTGCTGACTATAATGGCCACGAAATTTTCACCGATATTACGTGTTCCTTGGTGCTTACGTCTAAGATTCGGCAAGCGAAAGAATTTATTTGTGAAACCTCTTGCGAGTTATCCTGTCGAGGGGAACTCTCCCATTTTTTATTGCCTCGGTTAGGCAGTGCAGATTCCCAGAGCGCGATAGCATTCAATAAAAGTAACGTCGGGACCGAAACAGAAGGGGATTGGGGACTCTCGTTGTCAGACCTGGATTCTCTTCTCCTGGTTAACAATAAGTCGATTCTTTCACTCGCCGGACCATATTCTTTATTTTATTAATAGTTGTGATTGCTTTTTAAAAACTAAAATCGTGGAGTTTCTTTCTCTTTTCATTATTGACATTTGAATTCGACAATTAGTTCACAGAAATCTTGTATATGAGTTCTCTTTACTTTACGTGGAACCCTCTTTAAGTAGACATAATTGTCCACTATAATAGGTAAACACGAAATCGTAAACATCAATACAGTATTAGAAATTAATAGAAATATGGAATAAAGCTGATAAAAAGTGAAAAAATTATATTCTCATAGTCGCCTACACTCTTTCATAATTTTTACACTTTTGATCGCTTTTACCCTACATTTTTATTAGTTTTTATCTGCCTTTAGAGGCGTGTTTGAAAGGAAAGTCTCAGCGATAATCCTTCAGCGAATCTAGGACAAAAACTACAGTCTTATTGGTCTGAATAACCAATAAAATTTATAGTTATTTATTTAGTACGTGTCTACCTTGAATCCTATCTTCAAATCCTATTACTCATGGATAACTTAAAATGTCACAAAGTGATAAATTCTTTAGCGCATGTAGGTTTATTGCAAAATAATTTCTACACTATAAACTCTTGGGTCTTAAGAAAACCAGCTATCGTTCGACATAGGCAAATATAATATGACGAGGCGCGCGAGATCGATTACGCCATTTATATTTGTCCACTGCAAGTTTTTAATTTATTTTTAAACGGATCTATTTATCAATCGCTTGTAGCAGTATGTATACGAATACGTGGTAAACGAAACGTTATTAGTTTTTGTGTTCTATATTCACATTTGAATAGTTTCTTTACGTTATTACGTAATATCCTGGGATACAATTTTATGTTTAAAATTTTATGTCCCAGCATAATTTTAACCATTTGTCACTTTGTAAATGAGATACGTTCGTTGAAATTGCATGTTACAGGTATCCGCAGACCTTGCAATTATCTGCAAGTTTATTGTGCAGATAACATGGCGGACTGCCAGCTAGCGAATATTTTGCAAGCTGTTAATTGCTCTTGCAACGATCGCGCAGACATAGGCTGCATAGTTTTCATCGCGTGTACGTTGCGTCGATAGAAGACCAGAAATTTATATCAAAGGCTAATTACGGAGAGCTCGCGGTCTCTTCCTCGTTTCTATACGCTATTAAACCTTCGTTAAACTCTATACAAAATACGCTAACGTATTAATTAAGGTCTCGTTAATCCCAGCCGGTAGCGGACGGACAATGTTTACGAACAACAAAGAGATGCAAATCCGTGCTACGAGGTGCATATAAACGATAAGTCGCATTAAAAAGTATCACAAAAGTATCACAAGATTGACAAAGTTTGATGAAAATCCAGCAACATGTACGGCAGGTAAGAAACAATCACTTCTACATTCACGTCGACATACAAAGTTGGATTTTCAATCATTTTTACACTGGTAGAAAGTGCAATTCACAAACGGATAAAAGAAGTAAAAATAATCGAAGAATAAAAATCTACGATCTTGGATCTAGAAGAGTTTTAGAATTAAATACAATACTGTTGTTGTGGTACAAATGTTTATAACTACTAAACAAATTGAACTACTAAAAATTTAAATACACAACAGATAAAGTAAAGTGAATCGTTGTAAATTCGAAGTGGTGGTCGTCGGTGACCAACGCATACTATATCATTATTCTCTTGCTAACTGTCATTTAACATCACGGAATAATAATTTCCGTGAACGTGGAACGTGACGAAATAATAACAAGCTTCGATTTGAGCTTCTTCCTCCCCTTCTCGTGGCCCCGCCCCTCCATCAACTTTTCCCCCAAAATCATGGGAAAATGAGGGACCCGCGAAAACTGCGTCGGAGTATCAATCGAGCTCCGTTTCCACAACCGCCACCTGTGTGTTCGTGTGTACACAAAAGGGCCAGGGGGGGCGTATGTGGAAGCGCGCGCGCGCGCTCGACTGTATGAAACCTGCGCGCCACGAGGTAAAGCCGCCAGTGCTATTCGTCGCCGCAGTGCGATACGGTCGATAGAATAAAACGTGGCCGACAGTCTCCGGTGGTTACAGCTGCCGCAGACACCGTCGCGACGTCTCGTTCCCTCCTCGTCGGTGCCGTTTGTCGTCGTTCCGGCCCGTTAGAAAATTTCCCAGAATCGTTTCTACGTCGCAACGCGCCATCCATTCCTAACCCTCGAACCGGAGGGTAGCCCTCGCACGATTCTCGTTTCGCTCGGGGAGAGAGAGAGCGCGCGCGCGCGGCGTCATGTCATTGAAACGAGAATGTTTGTGACATTACGAGGTAAAAAAGGTGATCCGGTGTTTCGCGAGGTTATGTCGAGGATAGGGGTAACTTCACCCCTTGGAACACTCGAGGATCTCGATTTTTGAATGATTTATTTCTTTTTGTTAAGATCGTATTTTTATTGGGAGTAAAGTTACGTAAATCGACGATAACGTTTTATCGCTTTTTTTGCGACGTTGCATAAACTGGAGGGTAAAAGTTCATTTCAGAAGCGAGGAAGAAGTGCAACGACTACCACGCGTTCGAAAGTGAACTATATAACTGATCGTGCAAACAGATCGCGGCTCGGCCGCGTGGCGAGCCGTGACATTGGACTTTTCGTGCGGAATCTGTTTACACGAGTGCCTCGTCAGCCCGATCGCGAGTGCGACGCAAAAATTGCCCCTCCGTGGGATCCCCTCCGACCTTGAAGACCCGGTCCCATCGATCGCCATCGACATCTGGATTAATCCAGAATCGCGCCAGTTCGTAAACAATCGCGTCCAGTCGCTCGTCTTCGATCATCGGCGCTGTGAATCTCGGTGGAGTGTCGCGAAGGAGGGATAAAAAATAAATCATCGATCTTCCAAAACCGATACATGGTCCACGATCGCTGAAAAGAATATTATCTCGCCCGTAACGCGTGGAATCCAGAACGTGGTAAGGTAAAAATACCCGCGACCTGGCCCAAGATGCGTTAAATAATCAACGTCGCGATACTGGAAGGACCGTCAGAGACAGGAGCAGGAGGGGTGGTGGGCGGGCTGGCGCCAAGGGGCTCGCCGATCGATTTGGGTTCTCGAAGAGGATACACGTTTTGCAACGTAGGAATCGTAGGAGTTTTTGCGTTGCAGTCACGTGCCAAGAAGCGTAGTTTCTGCGTCTAGTGGTGGGGCACGTCGGAGCCGTATCGATAGAGGAAAGAAGGGGGACAGAGCGTAGGGACTTTTCCTGGAGCGGTCGCTGGCGTCTCGACGTCCGTTGTGGGTGAATCGATTTCACCGTGCCGGCTACCCCGTTGCAATCACCCCCCGTTGCCGCAGTGCAATGACCTCCAAACCGGGAAGGTCCTACAACGTGAGGTAAGAGGATCGCGGTAGAGAAAAGGGGAAATATAAAGATGCGCCGCGGAGGAACGGACCGGAGAAAATAGCCGCGTCCCTTCGCCATACGTCCCGACGTCTACGACTTTCGCTCGACGTTTTTCTCTATTTCACTTCCGGCCGCGTCTTTCCGTGGCTGGATTTTAAACGGGACGCCGGTCTAAAGTTGAACGCCAGCTTAAGGGGTTACGACAGGGTGACGGAGCCGAGGAACCTAGGTAGCGTATGGAAATTCGTTTCGATGGTGTTATTTTATCCACTCGGGGGTTTATCGATTACTCGAAATATGCGTGGATTGTGATTACGACGCCGGCGTCGGGAAGGATTATATTTTTTTATCGAGCTGTTACGAAACGAGCAACGGTACGAACATGCCACTTTTATATTTGTACAGTTTCTGTTTGAATATGGGCATGTTAATAATTAATCTTTTCTTTTTAGTTTTGTAATACTTTATTTTAGAGGATATATAATTTAGGTTTTAATGTTAGTATGTAGAGAGTAAAGATTTCAGTTTTGTATTTATACGGTTTCTATTAGAATATGGGTATGTTAATAATTAATTAGTTTTCTACAAAAATGCAAGCTATAATAAGAGCAGAAAGTACCTACAGGCGATCAGTTAGTGATACGACTTGTGAAAAGTGTTTTATAAAATACCAGTAGATCCTGAAATCTAGCTAACTGATAAAACACTGCTGAAATTTATTCACGATTAATGAATAATTCAATGAACAAGATGAGATGTAGAGTCTCCGGAATAACGATTTATTCCTTTCCTGTCAGTTCCAGGCGCAGTGGCTCCACGCGATGAGCCATCGTTTTCACAGAAGTTAATATTTTTTACCGAGATTTGGTAGATTCGTAAATTAATATCGATACTTTTAGGTAGTGTATGAACATTTGGTAAAATTACATCAGTCATCCAAGGATAAAATTTCCAAATGTTACTTTGCTTCTTAGCCCGTCGCTCTGTCGTAACTCCTTAAGGCTAAAGTCTCGATCGGCCCGGTATGCTCGTGCACGCGAGACCACGTGAAATTTACGATGTGTCGTTTATGGGGAAACGATCGTTTCGTTTCTTGTCTCCGTTTTCGTTTTTGCCAGGCCAGCGACCAACGCTCGCCTGTCTCGCTGCTGAGGTAAGGGATGAGGGACCACGCGGTGAAATAGAGATGATGACTGCGACGCTCAAAGCTCGCTTTCGAACGCCATTCGATTCCCGTTCGATGGTATTGAAAAGTATAGAAACGAGCAGACGGGTAAACATGGAATGTTTGCTTTGGTATGAATCGATGCTGCTGCAAACGTTTGGTACTCGTCGAGAAAGGGTGGTTGACAGAAGTTACAGGGAGATTGTGTTCCGCAAAGCCCTATGTATTATTTACTCTTTTTGTAACAGCGTACATTTTGGCATCCCCTTCTGAATTTTATTTGTTCCTGCAACTCTCGCTGAATGTCACGAAATTCTTTCTTTTCAATTTTGTTGCTAATCCAGAAATTTTCTTTAGCTTGAACTTTTAAGGTACTTTGTAATTCAGTTGAGCATTTTTGTAACGCGATTGAATTTACTCTGAACTTTACTCTATACTTCCTATAATTGAAATTTTTATTTTTATTTCGAGAATAAGGAATGAACAATTTTTTATTCGTTATTTGAATATTATAATATATAACATTTTTGTAATATTTCTTATGGCCCACAATCTTCTTTATATATTTCGCTTGTGACCTCCGGGAGCAATATTGCGTGGCTCACTGGGGGGTCGTATGGCCCCCCCCCCCCCCCGTCGAGATTCGCAAGCAGAACCGCCGAAATAGTGAAACGAGCTGAATAAAATTGATTCCTTTTGCAAAAACAAATTAGAAACGCAGAATAAAATTTACGATATGGTTCGCCAATGACACTATACGACGTAAGACAGTTGTTTATGTTGAAACTATATAACAATTTGACAGATATTGAACGTTTCGTTGGAAGCTTTATTCTATAAAACTGTTCTCTCGTTTTTATTCGTTCCCCTTCGCAATATTAAATCGTATTTATCCTCCTCGTTTCCCATTTGTATTTTCCTCAAAAAGCTACAATTACTGGAAATCCAAGTGCATCGTTAAAAACTTGGAAAATAAAAGTTGGTAACAGGAATTTACTATATAATTACGAATACGTAGGTTAAAAAACACCGCTAATTTATAAAATAATTACGAACTCGCGGGTTTTGCTTGGCAGCAGAAACAACAAAATCGATCGTTGTTTTTAGTTACTCGTCCATGCAGTCGAGCAATTTGCGTTCAGTCTTCGATTCCCGTAATCACATAGGTGAAATTGCAAAGAGTCTTCGGGTACGTCTTTATTAAATTTAGGATCCAAGCCGGAAAATATTAATTTCCGTAACGAAATAGAATTCACGTCCTTGGATTCTTGGTTTCGTTCGCGGAAATTAATTGCCGTGCACGCGAATAGCACCGCGGGGAGGGATTTTTTTTTTTAATTTACTCGCGAATTAACTAGACAGCGAATGCAGCCGCGGGGAAACATAGCGGAGTGACTGGCAGATAATTATTATTTCTCTCTGAAAGGGCCTTTCATGCGCGCGCGCCGACATCTTCGCAGCAGCGAGATTATTCCCTCGACCGCGAGGTATTTCTGACCGAGTATACGCAAAACTATGTCCGATAAGTAATTTCTCAACGAGATGTTACTCGATCGGACGCATCGGCCAGAACAATAACCCTTCTGTGTCGGTATTTTAGCGTCGAGAACCTTGCACGATGTCTGAGAATTACAGAGAATGTTAAAAGATCGGTCTAATTGCGAGTAATTCGTTCGATTGAAGCTTAATATCGAAGTTAATATTCAAATCTATCGTACAAAACTTAATATATGGAGGCTTATAAAATAAAGGTACGTAATTTTTAGATGTCAAAAACAAAGTTCTTAAAAGATTGTCAACACTTTATCGTAATAAATTCGATTATTTCAGAAGCATTGAAATCTTTCAAAAATTTATAGACCTCGATCCACACGTATATTTTTCTCGCCAAAAAAGGAGAATATTTTCATTCTGAATATCCATTGCATTGACGTTTCTTTGGTGGATGTGGAATAATGAAAAGCTCGTGTTGTGAAGGACAAAAAAAAGTCTCCCAACTTATTTCACAATTTCCGTTCTTTTTCTATGGCGCGTCCGGTACTTTCACCAGCTTCGTTTTGAAGAATCGTTACGGATAGTCGGCAGAGGTTGGGTGTCTTTTCTTCTTTTTCGGATTCCCACTTAATTTCTCGGAGTGTTTCCGGTTCTAGATGTTCCCAGTGACTCAGCGCGACGCGGCATTGGGGCAAAACGCGGGGAAAAAAAACATTGTTTCTTGTTACTAGAGCGTTACGAGACCAAATCGAAAGGTTTACGACAATCGTGCTGGAGCTCGTCGCTCCGCAGAACCTTCGTCAGAATTCGCTGTCTTCTTAGCACGCCGGTCGCGTATTCGTGTCTTTCTATCGAGCGTGAATTCTTACGTGGTATCACCTACTTTCCGAGACCTTCGCTGCTAGGCTTACGTCGATTACATTGTGACCGTAAACAACTTGTTTCCGTCCCCTGTTTTACCCCTTTTACGCAAAACCTCGATTCGATTTCACGGCACGCGCCAATTCGTGAACGTTTTCGCTTATTGTAACCTATTCTTTAAACAATTTAAGAGCTTCGTGAACCTCAATCGTCTTACCTTCGACCTATTTTGGACCTTCTCTTTTTATTTTAACATTTACAGTAAATTATATGATATACTAAATATCCAAGATATTCAAACTATGGAAATCAGTTCAAATATGTAGAGTAACGATGGGTTTTAAGCTTGACATATTTGGCAGCTCCGCAGACGTGCAGTAAATTACATATTTGAGGAGGAACAAATACACGAGGCGACCTGCCAGAAATGTAATACCTAATTCGAGATAAAAATGAGTGGTTACACAAGGTGATACGAGACCGAACACACTTTTTTCTACGCGTTCTCCTTTCGAAATAATCAAAATCAAAAATAATAAATATATAATTTACTCCCAAATAAAATTTTGTATGTATGCTAGTATGAATTATTTTAAGCCTAAAAATTTTATTTATCCATCTATTTTATTGCCCGTGTCGGTAAACAATTTATATTCGCAAGAGTTGCCGCTTTCTCACGGGTCAAGGTATTTCAAAGGCCGGTAGAAACAAGATTTTCAAAACGTTTCTGGCCGCTTGACGAGCAAACAATGAGCTTATTGATAGACGCTCTTACTTATATTGCCATAACTACGTCCCATATTCAGAGGCAATCTCCTGGAAGAGAAAGGTGCGGCATGGGAATGGTAACTCGCATATCATGCACTCACGATTCCCTTTCTATTATTTATTCATTGCTGGCAGCCCCGGCGGTATCGATCTCCTCAAACCATTCATCCTAATTAAATAGAGTTCCTCGAAACAAAAGGTATTTACGATTCAAAACGCCTTTATATGCATCGTTATACCGATTAATAAAATTTATTTTACCGATAAATCAACCGTGCCTCGCCTTTAATTAATTCTCGGCTCGGAATTGGGGAACGAGTTCTTAATATGCAAAATATATGTTCCAAGTTAATACGCGAACGATCCCACTTAAAATTCACGAGTGCGTTTTCATAGACTTTTAAATGGACTCGTTTTCTCCGTAACGGATGTCTGTAATCCCAATTATACGCGTTTCCAGTTTTAAAAAAGGACCAGCTTGCAAATACACTCGGGCTCGAAAAGTTTCATTAGTCATATCAACTTCCTTTACTGGCTCGATTATTTCCCTATAATCGTTTATGGCATCCCGAGATACCGGCGATAAACGCTAGTAATACGGTTTATCGACTGAATGGTTACATTCAAGTGCCAGCCACACCCTTTATACTTAACTGTTATCGCAACGGGGTCGAAACGTATGACGAAAAAGAGAGGCGATCTTCGAAGGAAACCTTCGATAAGTTCTATCGGTTGCAGAGACATGGGCAGGAGTAGATATCGATATTTTTTCCGTTATCACGAAAGAAAGTCTATATATAGAAATATCGTAGCGGTAGATCGTTTCATCGATCGGACCTATTTTCGTGAAGGGTGCAGCCCCGCTTCGATAGAAAAAGGAGTATCCGGGTCAACAACACGTCGGAGACTCCCGGTAATCTTACGACGATCGGCGATTCATTGATTATAAAGTGCACGCGCCAACGAAGACGAGAGTCCGGGCGAATAATGTTTAACGAGAGAAAATACTACGTGAACGTTTTAACATTTTAATCACAAATATCGTATTACAAAGCTTAACGAATGCGTACGAAAAGGAAAGCAACGATCCAAACTTTCAATTTTGTCGAGGCGATTCCATTAAAAAGCAATTTGAAGGTGTAACGTGCAATTTTTACGGTAAAGGTTAAGTTTAATAACAGCGTCTTAACTGTACCTCTCATTTTTATCCGTGAAGAGTATAATAATTAAGTTTTGTTGTACAGATAGTTGACAAGTGAATTTAGGAGGCAAAGTTAAATGACTTTCACTTTATATTCGACACAACGAGCCTCTGATGGAGGAGTAACACTGTTGCAATTAGGTCTTGACACTCGGAGCTGTTGGTGTCGGGAAAACAAGCGTCCATTCAATGCAGATAAATGCGATGTATTGAGGCGCGCTAAGAAGAATTCATCATGTACTGCTGTGCATAGAATTTGTGGCAAGGTATTGTCCACAGTGTGTACAAAGCGAGATCTGAGAGTTATTTTCGACTCAGCGTTCAACTTCAAAGAACATCGCAAATGTATTGCACAAAAGGCTTTCAGAACTCAAAGCTTTGTCGCTCGCATTCTACGTATGTTTTTCGAGTACATGTTTGCGTGTACGTCTTTCTTTAAGAATGAAAAACGACAAAACATTTGGAAGATAAAAATAAACTGGTGTACCTTTGCTTTTTACGCAAACTCAAATATTTACTTGCAACATGAGGGTATTGTACGAAAATTACATATAAACAGTGATGTATTTATTTTTTAACCAAAACACGATAGTCGCGTTTTCTACATACCAACAGGAAAACATAAACGTTTCAAAAGTTATAACATTCTGTATACTCTTGTTGATGTCTTTACAACCAGGAAAATTATTAATGGAGAATTCGAAGTCTAATCGTCCATTAGTGAATCAACGTAATCACTAACTGAAATCATTACACGTGAATGGGAGGTTTATTGCATCAGTTGAATGGAACTAATCGTTTCAGGAATATTGCGCAAGCAAGCAGATAATAAATTCTTCATTTAATCGAACTATAGATATTACGGTACCATTATACCGTCGGTTATCTCGCGGTCTTAATACGCGATTGAGTTTCAGGAAACATTTTACAATGTATAAAACAGCTATAAACACGATTCTCATTGTCATGGACGATAACAGCGGTGAATCAGTATCGATCTTACTAAAAAAATTGTATTAACGTGATTGTTAGCTGGCAATAATTAATCGCGTATTTTAGATAACACGGTAGATAAATCATCGATCGAATTGTAAATGAACCGTAATTATCGAAGAACCTGTTTCGCGTACAACGATGCAGGTGGCGTAAAAATAATCATTTTTTAACGATGACAAGGTTAATTATCATCAGAATGAACCTCCATTATCGCTCCGTTTCCAATATGCTTCAGAATCGACGAAGAAACCTGCTGAAACGTCGAACAGCTTCGATCTTTGTCTCGAGTTTGTTTCGTTCGAGCAGAGTCTGAAAAACTTGCCGATCGGTGTGAAAAGATTCATCTACAGAGCAACGTTAGAGACTTTAGAGACCCTCTTTCGTCAACCTGGTTTTTTTCAACGAGGGAACCCGAGATTCCAGCGTTTGTCGGGTCAAAAACATGGCATCCGACCGTTTAACTGTTTCACTTGACCCAAAAACACCGTCTCGGAGCGTAAAGTGCGACGGTTTCGTCACGCGTTTCTTCTTTATCGTGTGAATCGTATTGTACACGCGATTATTATCGCGAGCAGTATTATACTCTTTGCTCGAAACCGCGTCATGCTTCAATATGAGCTTATGCAAACAATTACTCGTCGGAGCTGTCTTCGCGCGTGGCTCCCAGTTTGCACACGAATCTTCGAAATTATTTTGCTATTTTTCTTTCCAAAACAGTACTTCCATAGATCATTATTTACCATAAAGAATAATAATTTCTTACTAATTACATCCCTGGCCTTTTATAAATTTTCTCGACTCCATTTCTATAGTGTCTACACTTTGGTTGGTATTTAAAAATATGAGTTTGTGCGTAGAAACATTTCTCTATATAGTAAGTTTAATGTTGACAATTTGTATCAGTTCGAAGTACTAAATTATCTTATTACAGAGAATTATCGTAGTTTCCTTTACTCAGAGTTGCAGGAAGGACGGATAACAGCAACAATGTTTAATATTTTAACGTCGAATATATCATGTTACGATCAACAAGTTGTGCAAGGCTTGGGAAAATACAATATTTTACGAGTCTCAGAAGCTCGTAGATCCGCTTGAAACAGGAACATATTAAATCGTAGACGGGGGGAAATAATTATAGTGCGCCGGAGTTAATATTTCAATCGCGTTCCGCGGTTCGTTCGTTCGCAACGTTCGTCTTCGGAGGCAATGAAAAGTCGAAATATGCGCGTGCTACGCGCTCGACGCTTTATCTTCCGCAAACATTGCACGGTTGATAATACCAGGTACGCGAAATTCCACGCAATCGATCCGATGGATCGCGTATCCATTTTCCACGGTTGTTTTCGCAGCGGTTATTACGCGCGCGAGCGCAAGGCCGCGAAACATTTATGACGCCTGCACGCAACGCGCCGTGGAAAGTCGCCGCGGATTGATTGCACCTGAACTTGCCACTCAACCTGTGAGAAAAACAAAAAAAATTTCACAATACACCGGAAAACGCACGATAAATGATGCGAAATTCGAAAAGTAAAATATACGCGACTGGTTAAATAAAAATAAAGTTTACAAGATAGAATATTCGCAGTCAATGAATAAAGATTCAACCGTTTGATATGAATTTTACGAATCGGTCTTATCGGTTATCTTATCGGTTATTTATTATCCGAAAAAAATTGTGCCACACTGCTTTTCTCATCTAATCTTATAATCGATGACGCAGGTCTGCAATCTCTGGTTCCGAAAGTAGTCATCGTTTGAGCGTCGCAGTGTTTGCCAACATTTTGTTTTACGAGTTCCAGGATAAAAATTTATTCGCGATCATGTGGTCGAAGTACGTTTCGAACGAAAGAAGGCGTCGCGTAGGAAATACGAATACAAAATTCGACACTTAATCGTGAGTAATTCAACGTTATTCACCTTCCTGAAGTTTGCATAGTTTGCGTGTGCATAGTTTATGGTTTGCACGAGTGATTTACACGCAAATAAGAGGCTCGTATATCTCGTAGTGTACAAAAGTGTTCCCGGGGAAATCCCGTACGAATCGATTGGGTGAATGTTAACTACCTTGACACCGAATAACAGTTCGATACATTCAATATTATTATATAAGATACGAACTATCGTGATAACAAACGATTGTACGTTTATTCGTATAAAATCGAGGAAATTTAGTATCGTGATACTTGAATATCCCTGAATTGGAGCAAGCATGAAGTCATAGAATTCTTTACAGCCGCGTGCCACGCTTAGTAATGGCGTCATATCGTCTGTAACAGATGAATGAAACTTCATTTTATAGTTTTGATTTATTTTTCCATACAGCTTTTTCGTACAATTAATCTCTCTTTTGTTATATCGCGGTTACCAATACAGCCTACACTAAGAACGAAACGAGACTACGTACTGCATTCTTATCTTTGAGAAAATCGTGATAAATGCACTTCCGGGGAACAATCAGGAACTTTGTTCTGCTCGAAACAAAGCTGGAATACAGTCTTGTAACCAGAATATCTAAATTGGCAAGCATTTATTGTCAGACACTGTTCAGATTTCATCTTGCGCAGGTAAATCTTTACGTAATTTATAGTAGTCACTATCACGACACTTCAAATTTTGCCTGTTGTAAAATCTAAAAGTCTAAATATACTACTATGACTATGACTAAATATATTATAACAAATTTATACAGTAAAACGATTGAAAATACTGTTAAATAAGTATTAAATGTTTCCCTCATTTTGCGTTCGAATATTCATCGACGGATATTCGCGTTCGAAAAGTTGCATCGTCTTCTTCGTCGTTAGTTCGCGGAACGTATCTTCGACCGACGAATTGTCCGAACATATTATCCGACAATGGCGAGTTACGCAATCGGCTGACTAATTATCGGTCATTACGCGGTGCCAGTGGCGCGTTCCTGGTTGCGTCAGTAGCCCATTTGCACGGCGGCTGCCAGAGTCAAATAAAAGAGAAATTTCAATGAAGGAACGAGGGAAGACGGGGTTCGAGGTCGAGACGGAGAATAGCAATTTACGGGACGAGCCGGGGGTCCCCCAGAAAACGAATTATGCAAACGTCGACGAAGGCGTGAAAATAAATAATACCGGGATCGCGGTTGTTTGCGATATTGCAAATTTGTTTCGCGCGGTATCTACCGAATACGAGACTCGCTCGAAGATACGAACGTCATTAACGGACATTATGCAACTAATGCGCGGCGAGTGCAAAGGCCAACCGTAATTCTGTGAAATTATGTATTCGGATTGTATATTTTCTGGTCGGTTCTAGATACCTCTACGAACTTTGTATCGAAGCGTCTCCTGCTTTAATTTCATATTTGCATACCTGATTGTAATGCAAATTTTCGACGACGGATGTGTCGTATCCAAGCACGGCATTAAAAAGCACGAAGTAGACTTTTATTCGCATTGTTGCGATAAAATTGTTTGTTGATCGAAAGCTGATATTGTTTGATACGTGTTGTTATAATTTATCGCCGAGATAAGAAATTCCTGGGAACTTTTATTTTAAACGTTATCAGATCGATGGTAAGACGCTCTTTTAAACCGCTGACGTTAAAAATTTAATAACCCTCTGAAACTGTGTGCGACAGTTTCGTTCTAAGTCGAGTACTCTTGACACCATAATTTGAATACCGATGCCTATAATCAACGCGTAGGATCGTTGCTAATTAATCACTTCGGCGAACGTGTAATTAGGAAGGAAATTCCCGCTAAATCGATCGCTCGGAGGCATTGACGCCCGGCGGTCTTCTCGCGTGTAATAAATTATCCGATCGTACAGAATTATTGAATTCTTCGCCTCGTATCCGCAATGCTAACAGCCTTCTATCGTTACTTCTATAACAATATCTGGTAATGCAGTCTTTAACTCGGTGATATTCTAAAAATACTTTCAGCCCCCTATAATGCCGTGTGACTTTGAAATAACATATCCATATACCTATATTGTGCACCATTGTGGCTTCGAAACAATAGTATTGCTACCAACTATTCTAATTATAACTCTTGTTAGTCATAATTTATATCCCACTATCACGGTTTATTAATATCTCGTTATCTCAGTATTGCATAAATGCACTCGATCAAAAACCCAATGAAATTGATCATTGCAAGATGCATTTTATGGAATTTATGCATCTTGCTTTCTATCGACGCGTTCAGCTACTTATTTGATTTAAGTATTAATTAATTTAAATAACATTTCTTTTCAACTTGAACTATAAATCGATTTTCCTTGCAATTTATCCTGCTTAGACACGGTACAAAGTCGTGGAACGTGACATATCGAGGATTGCGTAACGTCTGCGTCTGCGATGTCTCGTCGATCTCCTATTTTATTTTTCCTTCGTCAATAATACCCCACCGTTTGCCATTGCAATGGCCTCGACGATCGAATTGCTGTATGTTTGTAATGATCCGGACGCCGGAAGTCGAGCCGGTGATCTTGATAGCGCCATCCTCGAGAGCTACGCGTGCAATCTACGTGCACGTTTCACGTATCTGTTGCGATCCTGACGAGTTGCAACGAACAACGAGGCACAGTTGAATCTAGCATAGTTTCGTTTTAGTAGCAACACGAATTTCTTTTATTTCGATCGACTTATGCTTACAAAAGATCGAGAAGTGAAATGAAATTAGTAATTCGATGAGACTTTCTGCAATTTGAAGTTAATTGTACGCGTTGCAAAACCGAAAAGAAACGAGAGTGGTCGTTTAAACTGGCACTGTTAAAAAAATGCAAGCGATAGTTCATTATAATCAACGAATTTCTATTTAGAAACCTAATATTTAACTTTCCACGCGCCAAACAAGAGAGAACATTATTTCCCAGCTGAGTTGTTCCGAACACAACATTTGTTATGTTTTTATGTATTCGTCTCAGTAAATAGGTTTAAGGTTTCTGCTCTGCTTTCTATTGTTATGACCTAATCCATACTTTCTCATTCAAGCAAACATTTTTTATGCAAACAATATATTGCAATAAATAATAGTAAAATCCTGAAAACCTGGAGGGATGAAGCGAATGTAAATAATAAGTCTACCAAAAGAGACTCTGTTTCAATCCTTATGCAGAGAAAATGAGGTCTGTACTACTTGGTAACAACAACGAGCGGTTATCATACGTTTTCGTTCGTGCTCGAACTGACAATGAACGACATTATAATGCAGATTGCAGTTCTCTGTATAGCAACCTTGCTCGGCCTTGAACTACCGGCGATATTCCGTGTCGCGTTCTCCCGAGGAGAATTATGTAATGTTTGCTTTATCAACCCTCAGCTGTTTCCAAGATACGTTTAATCACAACCACGTGCACGACGATTCTTAAACTATTTTTTATTTTGAAACAATCTTAATTTTACTCTGGAAAAAGAAAATATACAAAATAGTTGCTAAAGAATTAATACGGCTACGTCGTGGGTGGTTGACAAAAATTAATTAAGTGTAAGAAAACCAATGTTGAAATGTTAAAAGAGAGACAATAAAAACGTTTTCGTATCAAACGAGGTTGGCCAGTAATTCATTTTAGACTCGTTGTCAACTATCGCGGTAGAATTTTGGTCAATAAACGCGACACCACAGTACGTATTACGAGTTTTCGAGATTCAATTTACGTTGTACGGATTCCAGCATATTAATACATTTGGAACAAAACGGTTCACGCGAGAAACAAAGCGTTTTCAAAGCACTGTAAGTTTTTAAAATTCTTCGAGAATCTTTGCACGAGACTCAGATGTTTCGAATACCCGTGCGAGTTCGCGAGTTCGATATTTCATTTCCACTCGTGACGGTCACGTGGATCGCTTACGGCCATGCAAATCCTTCTGAAACGAGCCTCCGTGTCCGGTTAGCGTGCGTCGAGGCTGCTATATCGTTTGCTTCGCGCTCGTAGCACCTATGCTCTTCGTTTAATTGCTACTTCCTCGGTTCGCGATCGTATCTGAACGCGTCACTTCGTTGCCCTCGACAATGTTACGCTTCTTTTCCATTTTCATCGATGCACCGCGTATCGCGCGAAGAAACGTTACCCGATGCTTTCACTAAATGGCAACCGCGATGAATTACTGTTTCGCGCGCGCCGTTTCGATGATTCCCGCGGAATTTATGGCGCGAGCGATGAGGTAAATTGCCGAGACGTAATCTCGGCTTAACTCCAGAGATAATACGACGTAGATAAACGCGAGCGATCGTACCTGTTGACAAGGCTCTCGATCTTCCCTTTCCCTTTTAGTTGCAGCGAAATACGTTGCAACATTCGTTCGAAGACAGCATCCGCCACGGTTGCGCAAATCCACATTGTGGCGAGTCGCGTGACCAATCGCTGGATTACGCGACTTCGAAGACAAATCGACGATGTCGTTGACTTCGAACGCTTTCGGTGCTCGTAATTAGTAAACGGTTGTTGGGAAATTTTGTAAACGCGCGTAACCAGGCGTGAATCCACCTCGAGACTAATCAACTTCCGGTTCCCACATAGAAGGGGTCTTCGAGGGCGATCCATAACAGGAGAACTATAGACACTCCGTTGGTAAGAAAAATTCTAGCGAAAGCGTGCGATACGTGGACAAAATTTTTTCGCGAGGACTCGTCTCGTCCTTCCTTCCTGATCGTAAGGCTTTCGTTGGCTTCTTCAAAACACAACCACAATAGTATTACACGTACACTCTGGAATACCGTTTCGTTACGTGACTGCTTGTGTAGTGAATGGTGACCACGTGCTGCTAGTAAATTACACTCGTCGATAAATCATGCAGATAAGGAGAGGTGTCAGCCGGGAATAGTAAAAAGTACGTGTTTCGATCTTTTTCTGATTTATATTTTGGGATTAAATTCTTGCGTACTTTGATGTACGAAGCAACGTGAAATTAAAAACAGTTTCTTTCTTATTGTTCACTCACCATAGGTGTTCTTAGACCTTTCTAAAAATGAAGGATCATTATTACGATTTAAAAAATAATTAATGTTTTCTTTTTAATTCGAATTTTCACTCCTATTTAAAATTTGGAGAAATTCGAGCACAAATTATTGTTCGAAGGAAGTCAGTGATTTCGTGATTGATATATTTGGAGAAGCAAGAATTGAAACTTTGAAGCAATAAAAATCACAAAACCGACAAAATCTGCGTTTCCCTCGTTTCGATTCCCTTCGAATGGACGCTTCCACATGTCAAATCAACCAAAGTGCTTGGTCACTGATGAAGATGACATCATTGGAACAGATAGTACGGTGAAGTTGTAAAACTGAATCATAAAGCGTTCATTTATCTTATCCTTCGATTCTACGCGCCCATAAAATGGAAATGTTCGAATGTCATTGTGGCGACGGAGTTCTCTAATTACTATTCCACGCAACGTATGATGAGTTTTTGATCTGCATAGCGCGCGATTCGAATAATCAACGAAGTTCGAGCGAGTTTAAATTGATTATTGGTATACAATATTCGATTCACAACAATTTGAACAAAAAAGAGTTACTGGGACGTTGTTTACATGATTTCACACAAAATACCAAGGGAAATTAGTTATAAAAAACGACGTAAGGCAAGCGTTCTCGACGTAGAAATCGTAACTTACCTTGTTACTTACATATTTAATGGCGTAGCTAGGGCTGCAGTGCTCATTATGCGAACATCGAACATTAAAATTGGACAAATTACGGCAAAATGCTGTGGGAATGAATATCTTTGTCGTATCACAAAACGTGGCACGGAAGGTAAGATTGCTAAAAAAAAAAGAAAGAAGTATTATCAGTAAAAAATTTGACAATCGTTTGAGATGTTGTAAAAATTGAGTAATTTTATAATACAAGCATCGTAGACTTGCATTTCGAGTACTTTCTATAAACATATGCAACTGCGCATTACCGGTGTACAGAGATGGCTATAACTTGGAAAGAAGGTCAAATAGGGTACATATTTATAAGAACTTTTTCCATCGTTTATGTGTCCTTAATCCGCCGTTGAAGTGAGTCCCATATGTTACGATACATGTTGTGTATTATGAAGAACATTTACAAGGGGACCTTACAACTGTTCCTACGGCGATTTCGATGATATTTGAAGGGAACGAATGTAGAGGTTAAACAACGATACTCTGTAGAATATTTTATTCTACGAGTCATTTTATATAAACATTTAAAATTTGTATTAAAGAAGTCTGTAATCTGAGATATTTTGCAAGAAAGCGTGCTGAACGTGAATATCTCTATAGAGGAAGCTCTCGAATCATGATCCAGATATTTCACGTTTTCCACGTTGGAAAATTAAATTTCATAGTCTTATACAACAGATAGTAAATCTCTGTGTAACAATACTAACACTAGTTTAACTTCTCCCACTACTTAGCACGGTGAAAGGTAGTAGTGAGCCCCAACGTCATACGTCAAAAGGTTTATGACATGGCAATCGCTATTCAGAAAAAGGTACTAACCGATAAACGTGCACGAGTCGATAGAAACGTAGAAATTCCCGACACTAAAGCGATTTTTATCGCTTTGATCCCTTGCTTGTTTATGGTAGGAATATTAACAGATATTTGTCCTAAATGTGTCATAAACCCCGGGCTTACAAAAGACTTTCTTGAAGACCTTAGCAAGCATTAAGTTTAACGTTTGAGTCATAACTTGTATGACGAGGGTGACTCGTGACAAAGGGTCAGAGGTGAACTTTTGAAACTTTAAATTTAAAAAGGGAACACAAAGAAGATTTTCTTTTATACGTGACAAGGGAAAACTCTTTTAAATGCGAACTACGTAATTTGTGAATCATTTCTGAGATACAGATATTTCATTAAATTATTCTAAACGGAGGATTCAAATATCCATTGATGAATATACTTATTTAATTATATTACAAAGCTTTCATAGTTTCACACCTTCTGAGGAGAATATTAACATGCACTCCACAATCTCTATAATATTTTGGGGTGAACGAAATAGTATAAACATCAATGGGGGAAAAATTACCAAGTTTGTCATCCGTTATCGCGACTTAAATAACAATGTAAGGGGGCTAAAGAAAAGAAATCTGAATTTGTGAGTTTCAAAGTTACGGAAAAACATGTTACGCCAAAGTTTTCACAAAATTTCGACTGACTTGACAGTGACCGCGTCAAAGGGGAGTATTTAGCCAGAGAAACGGATGTTACCAAAGTCGCGGCGTGTTCTCCAGGAGCACGTTGGTACTCTCCTCGTGTCCGGCTGGAGGAGTACCGTGCTGTTCCAGAGCAGTGATTCCGGTCAGCCGGAATAGCGGTACACGCTCGGCCGTGCATCTTCGTTCTCCAATTATTACGCTGCTTTCCGCGGCGCGCTCCGTACTCTTACGCCTTGTCGCGAAAGCGGAAGAAACCGCGCTGGACGCCGTCCGATAAAATCATTTCAGTTTTTACTCCCCTCTTCCACCTCGTTAAGCCTCTTCCTCTTTCTTCGGCGTGTAATTCAATGGAAGTCGGATTTCTTTTCTTGTCGCGGCAGCCGGAGCTGGGAAAAAGATGAAAGGCGGACTGAAATGGTTCGAGGAATCTGTTTTTCTCAATTTGCATCGTTATTCCTGGACGCGAAATTAAAATCTTTTTAACTCGATCGATGATTACAGCAAATGCGTGGAAATAATAAAATACTTTTCAATTTCACGGGCACGTTTTGGCTGAGAAATCGTTGTCACGTTGGAAAATTGAATCAGCTTTGACTGAAAATTGAGTTTGAATCAGCTTGATCGACGATTATTTGAAGAGAAATATTAGAAAACACGATACGCAAATACCAATTTGTTGATGGAGGCTTCGTTAAAAAGTTATTAACAATTAAATTCAAAAATTTCAAATAGTTCTGGAAAAATTATTTTCTGTTGCGAGGGTCAATTAGAATAATTTTTGGTCATTAGACACACACCCGAATTCCTATGCACTTTCGAGAAAAAAATTGGAGTAGGTGCCTAAATTTTTCGGCGAAAAAAAAAAATTCCAAATCGTTCTAAAAAAATTATTTTCGGTTGCGAGGGTCAATTATAATAATTTTTTATGAATAGACCTACCCCCGAAATCCTATCCACTTTCTAGAAAAAAATTCATTACGAGCGGAACTTTAAACGTTAATAACTTTTTAACGAAATCTCCATCAACAAATTAGTATTCTTGATTTTTATCTTATTTTGGCCTCTAGAATCTTCCATTAAAATTTTCCCCAGGGGTGGCCGAACACCCTGTATATGGTAGACGCTCTCAGGAAATTTTTAATCGTAAATTTGAAAAGTATCCAAGAGTTAAGGGGTTCGAATAAATTATTTTGTATAAATTTAGCGAGCGTGGATACGCGTAAATCGTACGGTAGATTTGGCGTTAATTCCGGCGTGGTTTCGGGTGTTTTGGACGAACGTTCCCTGGGCGGATCGGTCGCGTTTATGAATGCGAATCCGGAGAAGCGTGCGACGCGCGATGCAGCGGCGCTGCAGCTGCGCTGGATAGTTGGTTAAAGGCATGTGCGCCGAGTAACGGCTAATTGGCCACCTTTCCTCTCCGAGAGAGGAGGCCCGTCTCTCTTTCTCGTGGCCCGACTCGTGCCAGTTTTGTTCGTTCTGTCGTGCGGTTTGTACCGGGCCGTGAGCTAGAGCGCCGAGGAAAACCATGGAGCCTTCTCAGCGTCGAGCGTCGAAACGAGGACGCTTCCTTTGACCGTGCCGATACATCTTTTTTTTTCGCTGGTCGCCTTCGTCTATGCCCGATTTTCTGCTGTTTTCTCGGGTGGTTGTGTTCTCGTACAAACGGCGGTTCCGTTTCGCGTTACGCGTCGGATGCCATCGACGTTCGCGCGTTTCTCGATCTCGTCGCGAGTGCCGTGAGAAGATCCGTGTTTGTTTGCTCCGGTTTCTTGCATAGGTTCTCGACATTTCAGAAGGTTCGTAAAACGAATTCAGGATACTAGTTCTTGCGGACGGAGATACCGGTTCAATTGCCGCGCTATTGTTCGACGCGGGTGGAACGGACGAAGAGCCTCGATGTTAATCGTTGCTCGCTTTTTTTCGAGGTCGAAAATATTTAAATATACGGTGGATCGTTATATGTTTTCATACGTTAAGCATTTAAGTTTTATTTTCGTCGATATCTGGGTATTTAGTAGATATCGTTATTTGTGCTCCAAATATACGAAAGGCAGTAAAATCGAAACTGTGAATAGTATTTGAATTTGAAGGTTTTTGTTCCGTAATGTACGATGAAAATTAAAATTAACGTATAGAACAGAGACGAGTAAAATTATATAGTATAATAATAGAAGAGTGAAATAAATAATAAAAGACGATATAGAGGATACAAGCACTTAGTTTTCAATTTCTTTTAAATACTTTTTCGAGTTAGACTTTCACGAAGCGAGAGAAATATGTTTATTTTCGTCTATAAATTGCAAAATCTTGACGAACAACGAAGAAATCCTTTTGAAAGATTCTAAATTATTCTGAATTAAGATTGTAAATTTGAGTTTCTTCCAAAGAATGAGTTACGGTTTGAAATTATTAGACGTTCGAGTGAATAATAAACTATTAAATTTCATTGATTATCGACAGATTTTCTCGTACGCGATTGCAACTGCCACCGTGATGACCGATTCAGTGAAACAAAAGGAGTAGCCAAGTATTGCATTTAATATGGAAGATAGCGTAGATAAATGGAATCCTTATAAAGAAAATGCCTTGAGTAGATTGATAGCGAAACAAAATGCCTCGAAAGCCTTATGTTCGTGTCAGAATTATCTTTGCATATCTCTAAGCGACAATAATAACTGGAGGTTTGCGACTTCGCGATAAATCGTTTGGTTCGTCAGTTGCGATTTCGTGTGTCTTTTAGCAATGAAAGCAATAAAAGTCTTTCAGTTGCATATAAGATTACTAAATGGGTATAATTCTTTGTTTTCTATCGAGTAAACACGGTAGAATTAATTTGATTGCTTCTGAAATTATTCTGTCGATCGTTTCACATTAATTCTATCGTGTTTACTCGATGAAATCGAATAATTTATGATACCCTTTTTAGACTTGTCTAGCACGAGAGCGTACGAGGAAGCGAAAAAACTCTGGTTGCATTGCTAGGCACGGGTATGTGTAAATAAAAGGGAAACAACGGCGTTGATAATAATGTGAGAATGAAACTCGCCTGGGCGTCTATTATACAATACGAATCGTAAAAGTTGGTAGCAAGAAGTTGGTGAATAATAGAACGAGGTCGCTAAATGAAAAGAACGATTACAAAATAGATACGTTAATGCGGATGATAAGAACTCGTATAAAATAAATAAAAACCAAACGATCGGAACGTGTAGAGCGATGTTTGAGAAACGCTGAGTTATTACCAACGTTTTTCTGCACACTGAAATGCGGGTCGAATCGCACAATTCCGTTTTACGTAACTAAATCGTTATTTTCGCTTATGTTTGTTTCCCCGAGAGATTGCCGCCGGCGTTATCGACAAGTTTGCTCGGTTTCCACGATTTCAAAGTTGTAAACGCGCGTACGCTTTATTAAACTTATTACTATCGATCCAGAGAAATGAGAAAATTCATTTAGATTAATTCAAACGTTTAAATTCTGCGGCGTTCTTATCTTCGTTATCAGAGTACATTTCAACGTTATTACCCTAACTTCTCCTATAAATATCAATTAATTCGAAGCGATTTCTTGTTCAAACATTCGACGTACTTCGGGTCGAAGCACCATCCAATTAATTGGCAGAAACGATCCGAGCTAATTAAAACTAATTTCGTCTTCGCTGTTCGAACGTAATCGAATCTTTAAAGGGTCTCGAGCGGTTTCATTATGTTAGTAATTGGTGAAATAATCGAGCGACTTCAGAACGTTTCAACTGTTTGAATATACGATAATTTGCTATTGAATTTTTTCAAAATCGTCCTTTCCTCGACCTCTTTTTCCACTCGTCAAAAATCTTACATAAAAAGCGAAAGCTGTCTACGATGCATGCTTTCCTTCGCCATAAGCGTGACATCGAACGATTTACGATCGACGAATTTTACTTTTCCCGATTACGCGTGCATCGAGGCCGAACGTTGGTCAACCCCTTTCCAATCGACGACTCGCAATTTCACCGATTCGAACGGCGGACTGTCGCGATCGTCGTAAAGTCGTTCGCGATATTCCTCTCTCGAGTTTTCGTTTCCTCGTAATCGTTTCTCACGAGAAGCACGATAACTTCACAGAAGCAAACAATAAAAAGAAAACTCTCATAATTTTACAAGGAACTAGAATCTGGACACGCGATCTTTCAATTTGATATTTATTTCAGTTAACGTTGAATTCAACAAATAAAAATATCTATTAGTATATTTGCAATCCACAGTTTAAAATTTCTATGAAATATTGACTGTACGAGAAAATTTCTGACACTTGTTTAAATAGAAAATGTCTATATTTTTGGTAATTATTTTTCACCCAACGATTCATATATCTGGAGCTGTGAAAAATGTTTTGTTTAAAGATAACTGTCATTTGTCACGATATGACAAATGTATTTTAGCTTGAAGTTTGTATTAATGTCGTAGTTTGAGCAAACATTGAGAGTAGTTATAGAGGAGAATTATGCCATTCGACGTGTTAACGATTGTTCGACGCAGATTGGCGGATATGAACTTTAAAAGTAACTAGGTTCACGCACGGGAAGCTTAAATCGAGTGTATAATTTCGGACGGACGGCGGTTTCGCGCTTAAACGACTGTTCAGTCGAGAGAGGGAACTTCGTGCGAATTGGCCACATTGTGCCACTGGTATATAAGCGCGCGATACGCGAATAACTTAAACAGCCTGGAAACGTATACCGACCTTCAGTCACGAAACGAGTATGTACCTCGGCGTTTCGTTGGATAATAAATTGTTTTACTGGCCGGATCGTGTGTACGATCATTGTAGAGAATCCACCCGAATAATTGGATCCAGGGGAGAAAGTAAAAAGTTAACGTTACCAACGATCGATGCAAGCTGCACGTTGCAACCTTATATCGAAGATCCAAAGAGTAGCGAAAATAATAAATTAAACGACTCAAAGTTCAATAGAACGCGTTTTAATCGACAACTTTGATTTAAAAAATCAAACTGTGGTTCTGGAAACTAGACTTCATTTTAAAAAATATCAGAAATCGTATAAATGTGAGGATCATAAGTCAAGCTGAATTGGAAAAATTAATTAAAATTCTACAAACAGAAGAAAATATTAAAAATACATACTAAAGACAGATAAAATTATATTTAATCGCGCAGAATGTTTAATTGCGGCTAAAGGCATGTAAAATATCGATAAAACGATTAGAATATTTGCGAAATACCGAATCGTTTTGTCGAGAAACGCGTCTGCGATCCAGCCGTCTACGGATTCGCTTCCTTTAAGCTCAACAATTCGAAAAGTTAACCGAACTGTCTCTGACAGGATGAAGAATTCGCAGACAGGCTGGGTACTTAAATTTATTACGGTAGCCGTCTAACAAATGGAAGGTGTTGAGTTTCAGATCCAGTCCAATAGACTGGAATGTCATGCTCATTGTTTTTTCCCCCCGTACCTTTCAGAAGTAGAATACATCATTGCGCCTGTGTGTTACATATTTGCGATTTAACGTTTTGATACGTCCACGTGACTGAGTATGGTCATATTTTAATGCTCGGTTTAGGAAAAACAAAACCCATAAACCGCTTGGTCAACGCAATTTGTCAGAACAGTCGTTTGACAAACAGAAGACGGTTAGGTTCGAGTTATAGTCCAATGACCTCGAAGTCATGCTTTTCCTCCGATTCTAAGTATTTTCTTTAAACGAAAACTCGAGTACCATCTACGACAGGTTCGAAAATTTTTGCCTTGGTTCATCTTTTGGGTTTACGCTTATGTTACGAGCGAACAGTGCTAACAATCGATGGCAATTTCGAGCGATTCATCGTCTTGATTATGTTCGATCTACGATAATAAGTCGTGACAGCGTTAGGTTGTTCACTCCTCGCTATGAATACTGACCTCGTACTCCAGGAGATGTTATTACCATGTCGTAATTAGACGTGTCCACCTAACGTTCCGTGTAGAGACACGAACATGCGAAAATATATTTTCCCGTTACACTGGACGTTCCTGTGATGGTTCTTGGTGCAGTGCGTGGCTTTTATAATATTCGAAAACTTAAAGAATTCTAGATGCTTCAGTCTACGACGTTCGTAAGTCATTTAAAATCAGTTAGTTAAGGATTAACGAGACTTGAACCCTGGAAAATCTTTGGTTCATCGAATTGTATTCTCGATATCGAAATGGCTACCGCCTACAGGCGCCTCTTCGTTGACACTGTCATTATTACTTACGTCAGGGAGATAAGAATCGAGATGTGTTATTTGATACAGTGTATCCAACGCGTGGTACACTCTGACAGAGTATCGCGTATTCTTATGTTCTGCATTCTGGTGTGAGCTCTGCGAGAAGTCATCCGAATAAATAGACGCTAATCAACACTTTTTGAGCACGTTTTGTAAGATGATTCACTGCAAACACTACCATTAGTATTGTATATTTTAGATTCCTGTTTTATCTCTGTAGCAGCTTTAATAAATATACGGTTGTAAGAAGCTTTTAACACGTTTTACATTACGTATCAATTTTTGTTTCGCTCTTTTATTTGACAACTTTGTGCATCGAATGAAAGCAGAGAAACAAAATGCACGAAAATACAACACCAAAATATAAAATATAAAATATAAAACGATTTTAATAATTTTGATCCCGACTAATTTTAAGTGTGCAATGTTTGGGAGTTCGTTTTCGTAATATAAACGATCTGTTTCAGGTCTCCGCGAGTCGGAGGGCCCCTCTCGCAGTCGTTAGCGATGATTCCGCCAACGATGCACGGCCACGAATTCAATCAACCCCTGTCGAGGGTGGTTATGGTCCGTAAAACGGATCAAAGGACTTTCAGCAAGGGCAGAAGGGGTGGCGAACCTCTCCTGGAAACGGTTACCAGAGAAACGGTGGAGCTTTTCAACGGCGGGCGCGCTGAAAGGAAATACACGTCCGAAACTAGAGACATCGTTACGCCAAAGTCGAATAGGTACCGTATCGCTTACTTTTAATCACTCCGCCGAATGGGAAAAGTAAGAGAAACCAGACTTCCTGGAACGCAAATGACGTGGTATGTTCGACGACGAGTACATGTTTACGCGTACGTCGGGTACACCGAGTAATTCCAATCAGCAATTCCGTTCCGTGTCTCTTTGCGACCGTTCAGCGCGTTCCGGTTAATGGCTGACGATTTTTTTACCAAGTGCCGCAGAAGAACATATCACTCGTTTCTTGGTAAGAAATTTAGATAAAGAAATAGTCGACGAACATTCGTTGTGGATTCCTCTGCAGTTGAACAGTTAGATCACGTAGTTTATTGCTCGAAGTAATTGGAAGATCGCACGATTAAAGTATTCGATCGGCGAGGCATCCGGTGATTTGAAATCTGTACACGGTGATTTTCGTAACGCGATCGTTTCCAGAGTTTTTTACTATGTTAGTCGTAAAATAAAAGTCGAATTAAGTTTCGAACTTATTTCTTTAGATTCGTGCCTTCCAAACTGGAGGATTTATATATAATAAATTATATTCAATTCCCTTCTTTATGCATTTCAAAACGTTTGGAAACCTCTGCTCGAAGTAAATCTTATGTTTTTGTTTTGTAAGGTGACGGTTAATTTTATCGTAGGTTCAACAACCCATCAGTATCTTTCGAAACATCAGTTTTCACGATCAGCGTTATTTTCGATAAGAATTTTTCAAGTACCTTTAAGATTACTTACGTGCTCGTGAGATTATGTCATACAGACAAGTCATTGAACTTACCTTAAAAGCGATTATCATTCTATAGAGCAAAAACGAATTGTTTTATAATATCTTCGCTGTTTTTAGATAATTGTACTGATCGCTTTAGAATAATCATCCTTTATAATCCAGCGACACGATTGCCTAATTACTTCGAACAATTTCGTTACTTTCATGTAAAAATTACTGAAAACATGCACGAGTCATAATCGAGTTTGTCTTTACAGTCGTGGAGAATTCATAAACGTTTAGTGTTGACGTAGATCGTACTGTTTTCGGTTTTCGATCGTATTTTGTACGTAGAGATTTCGTTTTCTTATACATATAAATATGCATACATTACGAGTGTATATATCAGTGCAAGATGTCCCGAGAGAAACTCTTAAAATAATGCTAAAATAATAATAAGTAATATTCGTTTAGGACTTTTGTCGACTTCGATTTTTCCGTGAAGTTATCGCGGGAGTTTCATTAATATTGTGTACGCAAGTTTGATGAAAATGCATTTTCCGTTGACTTTTCTGGTAAACTTACCTATTTATTGAAACATCGCGTGTTTATTATTTCTAGAATAATGGACATTTTTTGGTTATCTCATTTTTTATACGACGTTTAATGCCACGCCAAATGCAATTAGACGATTATTATTTTTCAAAAATAAAATTAACGCGTTCATTGTATGTCAAGTACAAGATTTTAAGGTTGAAAACAAGTTTTTAAGATCGACTGTGATCGACGGCCAAGCCCTGATTCTACCGACCTTTTACTTTTATACTCGATTTATACTGTCCACGGTTACGTAACAGAATAATTTCACGAGTCATATGTTTTTATGGCTTTATTTGCATGCAAGTCTTTGGCTAATATTTCTTTTATTTCCTTTTTTACCGCATCATTAAAATGTTATTACATTAGAATCAGGATGCAATATTTACCTCCCAATCTCGTTGTCTTTTCTAAATTATATTTTCACGAATTCGTGTCCTCGTTTCAATAAAAATAAAATTTACTACACAAAGGATTGTAGAGATTGCCTCTAAATGGAACTCGCAGTCAATCGTCGGAACTTTCGGAAAATTTCACTATTGGTCAGGATTTTCACAAATTTTCATATATATTTGAGAAACTGCCTCAAAGTGGAACTTCATCCCCTAATTTAGTTTATTAAAAAAGTATTTACTCTAGCTGTGACTATTTTAATTTGACATCTAAAAAATTGAAAATGTTGGTGCATTTTTCTTCATATTTCTGTTTCTATTGAAAAATGCATCCGAGAACTTTGGCTCGCGCGAACGGAATTTCGTTGGAACACGCCCACGGCGCTAATTGATTCGCGTATCGTCGCGTTTCCTTTTCCGAATGGCGTGAATTTCTCTCGGGGCGTCTTGGACACGACTAAATCTAAGTAAAAGTCAGATATCGTTTTTGTGTACATCGTAAATCGTTACCCTTGTAGTATGCCCTCGCTCAGCGTTAATGGAACGAAAAAGAAGGTGGTCGGCTTTGTCGACCAGCTGTCGCCCGAAAGGTATATTCACCTAAGGTGGAGACTTGTAGCCAAGCCAAATGCCGATTCTAATGAAGCCGAACAGCGTGCGAACGTTCGATCATTCGGGGGTAAAAAAAGCACCTCCCCATTTGTACGTCATCGCGCTTTTCGGGGCTTCGTTAGGGTCGGTGAATGGCCTTTAGTTTTAATAGTAATGACGTAGGCGACGAGCGCGAAGCCGAGAGAAAGTTCATTTATCCTTCACGATTTCAAAGAATAAAGAGTTATCGCCACACGCTCCTTTGACGCGGAACACAGAGTATAGAATAAATTGCGAATTAGGAGGACACAGAGACGCTATTTTATGCGCGAGACAATCTTCTAACGCGACTCCAAAATTGTCCAAATTGCAGAGATAAACAATTTCTTCAAAGATATCCTCGATAGAAATGCAAATGTTCGTATATATTCGAGAAACTAAAACAGATATTGCTACGAAAAATCTCAAGTATTTAAAAAGGATTTGTTAAAATTGGAAATTGTTTGAAGAGTCGTGTAGAAGTTGCAAAAATGTATATTTCTATTTAATGTTGAAACATAATATCACGAATCGTTTTCGAGAATATTTGTTTGTCATTTTTACGACAGAAGAAGTTATTTGAATTTTATAGTACAACTTGATAACTTTGAATTAAAAATTTGTAATTTTGATCCGCTTTAGTGTGCTATGCTTTCGAAAAGTTTAAATTAGAACGAAGAGTTGATAGCAACGCGGGCAAAGTTTAAATGCGTATCACGACGAAACGAAATGCATCACAATGCAATACAATGCGAATGAAATAGAAGCAAATTACTCTTGATTGACGTCTAGACCGTTAGAAATGGGCTAATTGTGTTTCAAATTGCAGAGATCAGTTTATATAAATTCGAGTTAGCTTCTTAATATTTTTTTTTAAACTAGTTTTTCTAGAGAAGAAAAATTCTCATACATTCCAGGTGAAACCACGATTTATTAATCAAAAAGTCGAACAATTCATCGTGTTTCTGTCATTTCCATTGATCCACGTTATTAATACTCATATTTCGTATCGCTGAAAATTTAAAAAAAAAATGGTAAAAAACGATTCGAATGCATATTCAATGAGGAATTGTTCGAACTAACTTAAGAGAGTATCTTACAAAGGCAACATTCACAAACAAGTTTTAAACGTTTGTACGAAACGACAGACGAAAAGTTGCTCAATTTGCTTGAAAGGGTATTAAAACTAACGTTTCTGGCCGCAAAAATCGAGCCGTCTGACTTTCCAAATTTACGTTCGCGCGGGGAACAATGCCCTCGGTACGTTCACCGTTAAATCTTGCGCTCGAACGTTCAGACGAGGGTTAATAAATTCCCGTCCGCGCGAAGCAGCGAGACGCGAGAAAGGACGGAGCAACCTTTCTTCTGGTCGACCGTGGCCGTGGTCGAGGAGGCTCGTAGGAAGAAGGAAGTAAAAGCTCGCAACGATCGCGTTCGACGCGCGCTCGATCGCCTAATGGTCGATTCCCACCAGGACTTAGACAAATTCCATTCCCCTACGACGTGCAGAAATTTTAAATTCGGTGGTAAGCTTGATTTTTCTGCAACTTCGACCCCCTGAGTACCAATTTAAACAATTCGTCCATGGATCACAATTTACGAACGAATTAAAAATCCAACGTCGATTTTCATCAGGACCTAGGCAAATTTTATTTCCAAATAACAAATAAAAATATTAGATTCGGTGGTAAATTTGGATTTTCAGTTTAAAAATTGGAAAATAGTTTAGGAATTAAACTAAAATTTCTGCTCGTCGTTCGAAAATCGAATTTGATGGACGTTGAACGACGCTCCAGTGACGCGTCAAATTGTCGTCTATATAAAAACATTGAAAAACAAATAAAATATACCACGTTTACCCATTGAATAAAAATAGAAACGGGTAATTGACGATCGACAAATAAAAATAAATAAAAATTCAGTTTTATTGGTAGTCATTACAACAAACTTTAACACGTCTCTGTACATAGTATTTTCTGTTGAACGCGAACGTCGTTCGAGAATTGCGTTTTTTGAGCCCTGGTGACGAATAAAGTTTAATTTTTCGAGCCATCGCGTGTTGCTCGAGCCCCTCGCTGTCCAGCGATTTCTCTCGGCTTCTTCGCCGTTACTTCACCGCCTGAATGCTGACAGTGTAAATAAGCTGAGCTGTTGCGTGACAAAAGGAACACCGGCAGCCACGTTGAAAATGTCGAGCTTCGCTCGAACAGTATTCTCAATGGAAAGTCACCCGCTTCGCGCCGCTTTCGGTTGATTTCGATCAAACCTAGCCGCCTCTCCATCCGATGGCTTGTTAGCTGCGTACGAGCACTCAGGATTGGAATATCGTGGCTGGACGATAACTATCCCCCGAGCACTTTTCCTTTTACTTTCGTTAAGTTCAATAACTTTCTAACGAATCCGAAGTTGTCGCAATATTATCTCTCCATCGCTATCTCGAACAGCTTGTCCCTTGTTATGCAATTGTATCTCATTCACTCTCCTTGTTTTTCACTCTTGTTCTCGGTGCATACGTTGGCGAACGAGTTAAGGAGATAGCAGCGATCAAATTTCACCCACCTGACTCAATCGTGATAGGATAACTTCTTAGCGTATTCATCTATTTCCGATTCATAGTCCACAAACTTTTCGAGTTCAACCAAAGAAACATCCTCGGTTGTACTATTACTGGGAAATCGTTTAAAAGAGTTGCACCCTTAGAATGGTGCACACTTTTACGAAGTGTCTGAATTTTTAGCAATTAGAGTTTAGGTTTACACTTATTCAATCAAAGCAGATACATTAACCATCGATTTGTGGAGCACGATACAGACGGCTTCGGATATCGTGAGACTCAATTCTGGCAACCTTGGAACTCGATACTGATAATTGTAGGTTGCTAGAATCCGATACAGTGGAACTCCATTTATATGAACCCGACAGGGGACAAGCAGTTCACATAGTTGTGTAGTACTTCAAATTCATCGTGTGGGTACTTTAGATCTGGACCTCAGAAATCCCAACCGAGTCTCATAGTCGTCTGTTCAAGGTTCCACGAGTTCTGATTCAAACACACGAGTCTGATGGTGGTTCCAATCCATTCAGACCGGGTTTAAGGTCGTTCCTACCAGGCCCCACGCTGTCAGAAGCGGTCTGTATCGAGTTTCATGAGTTCCAGAGCTGTCCGTGTCGGGTTTCATGAGTCGAAGATTTGTATGTATCGGGTTCCATAAGTTCGAGAGATGTTCCGCTTGAGAACCACGTGTACGGTGGTTATTTCCACCAGCAGTGATAGGAGTAATACCGAATGAATAACATCACTCGCAGCTGTAGCGAGAAGAAATACGGTAGCATGTAAGAATGCTCGAATGTCCCACGCAGTAGGTTTATATGGGTACTTAGGTGGAAGATACAGCATGGATTTAATTGTGTACCATTGAAAACACAACACGGAATAAATTTTACTTACGTTGTTCAATTGTTATCTATTTGTTCGTACATGTTTTACTGGTATCTTGAAAACATTATATTCAACATAGCAAATACAGCATTCCTTGTGTCTACATCGGTTGTCGCATAAATTACACAAGTGGTATATACACTCTGCAAATCGTAACAAGATCATACTCACCACAAAAATAAGCACCACACGCCTAGAATACCAAACATGCTAAATTCGCGGAACAAAACACAACATACTATAACCTACATACCATGTACACACTACGTTCTCTTATATACACGCGAAAGATAGTTGTATCATTTATATAACGATGTTACGATTGAAAAAAGAAGCGTAAGATGTGATCGTATATCTCCGAGATAAAACGTTAGTGGCCACATTGCTCAGTACGCCGGTGTTTAAATTACCCTGAACGAGCATTTCTTACGAGAAATCGTTTTTACTAGAGTGTTAGAAGGCCTGCTTAATAGTTTCATTACTTTTAAGGTATACTATAATCGCGAGCAGGTAATATCCAAGTAAAAACAGTTATTATACGTATACGTTACACCGGAAGCAGTGAAAGTAACGGATTCGTACTTTCAATCTGTATCACAGTGTTTTCTGTCAACGATTATGACAGCCACGAAAACGAAGACCAAAGATTCTTTGTCGTAATATTCAAACTATTCGAACGACACTGAAATCTCAAAATAAATTTCTAAACGTAGATGGAATTTTTTAACGTATCAGGGTGGTTCTAACCCCCTTAAAATTAATAAATACGTTGACTAAGGAGCCTGTAAAAATAAGGTACGCTGGTTTCCAATTGTCCAAAAACAAAGTTTGATTTTTGTGGAGAATTCGAGGGATAGGGTCCAGTAGCCAACGCGTTAAAAAGAGTTGTAAAAATTCAGACACCTCGTTTCCATCGATTAAATGATACGATACTGTTCTGTGGACGAATCGTATAAATCCGTCATGCAGGCAAATTGTTTATGGCAGCGTCGCGTCGCGTCAGATACAATTACCCGGGGATAATCCCGAGTCGGTTGTTTTTCCGCGGCGCGGTCATTTATCTTGCGCGTACGAACCCGGAGTTAACTGCACCCGAGGAAAATTGCTATTCATTAGAGGACGTATAATCACGCGTGCGTCGATCGTAGATTTTGTGTGGCGAGCTGCGAGCGAGCGACGTCCGCGAACGTAAATTGTTTGCGGGGCAGACACCACAGTATTCAGCCACGCGGTGGAACACACACTAGAAATAGATTAGAGGCACTCGTGCAATTTCACGACGCGCGTTAGAAGATATTCCCTTAACCTATTCGATCGCTTCGAATCGTTACGCGTGCATCCCAACGATCGGCCACGTCCGCGGGACAGTTAGAGTCGTGTATAGTCGATGGAACAGATATCTATAGCGAACGATAGCGTCCGTTTCGAGCCTTTAACGCGAAAACAAATGCATTATTTAGCTTCGAAACGAAAGCAAAAGTACATACAACGTGAGATCGATCCACACGATTTGGTGGAAAGAAAGATTTTTTTTTTGGTACAATCTTATGTTATGAAATAAAAAAGTAGATAAGTTGTACTTTTGCAGGATGGTTCTTTTAGAGGAATGCATATCTTGCTACATAATCGTGGAATAGATCTGTCATAAGCTGATAGTTTCATGTTCTCGAGGTCGCAAGTATCGAATTATTTTAATGTTTTCATTTTTAATTGCTTTCGTTTATAATTACATTAGCCACGTGCACGATATTGAATAACGTTTTTTGAAGTACAAAAATCTTTGATACCTGCTTACTGCGCTCTTTTAGGCGATACTTCGAAGCAAAACTATATTTATATTATATCATAAAGTATTAGAGATCGCGAGTGTTTGTTCTCGATGATCTCAAAAACCACTGGACTGAATTGGAAGGTACTTTCATTACTGAATTCCTTAGAATCTTTGAAGTGTTATAGGATAGTTTCGTCACGAACAAAAACGAGAGCACAGTGGTTTGTATTAATTTGTTATAAGTGTTACGAATATACAGAATATATGTAATACACCGAGAAGGGGAGCTTCTACGTGAAAGAACAAATCGAGAATGGGAAAATCAACTTCGAAAATTCATCGTGTGTGCGTGCAATAGAGTACGACTTGGAATTCAGGACAAGTAGAAACAGTGAGTAGTGGGCAGACATACCAGAGCCACTCTTATTCAATCGCAGGCGTGTGCGATGAATTTTCAAATTCAATTATTTCTGAAGCAAAGTTTGAAACGAAGAAACGGATAAATAATTTTTACACAATATTCGATAACGTGCAAGGAAGAATTGGTACGATGGATGTGCTGGTCGTATTGATTATTTCTGTGCCTTTAATAGAAATTACATCGATCAATTTGTCCGTACGTTCCGACGGAAAGAAAAGAAAAAAATGTTGAACTTTCGTGACTGCTCGTTTATATCATCTGCGTCACTGACACTTGTATGGCAGTGAATAATTAATACTTAAGATTCACAGTTTATCCATACGACACGTCGTGTTATTTTAATCAGGTACTTCCAGCTCTAGCGGTATCGATCGAATGCACTTAATATTTCACGTATAGCAAACAGTGATCTATAATGAAACCATTCTGCAAAAGTAGGTTAAAATCAGAGGAAGACTTAACACTTTTTTTTGTAAGCGTTAAGCGATACCCTTGTTAGGCACAAACCGCTAAATAGATTTTTCCCTGCCTGATAGCGGTCAGCTGGTTACAGGGTCGCACGTGTTGCTTGCTGAACATAGTCTATTCGCATTAGGACGCTTAGGCTCTTCTAATGCCTGATGTCCACTAGAAAGTTGTTACTTTCAAGAGTTTTCAGTGAACGTAGCATCGAAAGGGCTCTTTTTCAAACTAAATTCTTAATTCTTACTTCATTCGTTACTTCTCAAATAAAATTACAGCATCTAAGAAAAGTCTTTCCATACAAATGGTACCCAAAAATTTAGCAAAGTGGTGTAACTAAAAATTAACAGATTACAACGTTTTTTATATATTGTTTACTCAGACTTCTTGAAATATATTTGTGTGACTTCTAGACGTAACCTCATACACCATAAAATTTAAAAAATTCGTCTCACGAATTAATACAGGAATAAAAT